>NC_066279.1:12500-5012500 GCF_905404315.1 Leptidea sinapis | reverse complement strand
GTTATAGGGCAATACGACGTTTGCTGGGTCAGCCAATCAGCAATATGGCGACCAGTCAGGTATGACTGGTCGCCATATTGTTTTGTTCATTCGGTTTCTGACGTTGTAGTTGTTAAGATTTTGTTTGTGTTTAATTTATCTTTATTTTGTTTATAAATTTATTTTTATTTCGTTATTTAACTAACATAGCGAAGGCCAAACAGGACACTCTGTCACCGCTGAAAAACGCGCTCAACGCACTCCTATTTCTATGTCTGAAAAGGTTATGTTGATGAATGCCTTATAAGCATTATTTATCATAACAGCATGTCTACAAAAATTGGCCTAAGCATCAGTATTGGTCTTGTTTTATGAAAATACGGGGCGAGACGAGCAGAAAATAAAACCACTGAAGAATTTAAACCACCTCGTAAAACCAGCCCTAAAAAGAATATTCCAGACAAATTTGGTGAAATTACTTTTACAGCAATAAGACGAAAAGTGAATGCTTTCTTTTACAGAAGTACAACCTACAGTAAAAAGAGGTTAGTATGTTAACAGTATAAATTTTATGTAAAACTTAATCTGTAATGATATTATTATGAAAGTTTGGACATTTGGTTGTATGTATGTATGTTGGCTACTATTGCACTCATAAGTTATTCGATATGGGTGATTAAAATATTTATTATTATTTAAGATTGTTCAAGCTGTTAACTCCGATCTTGATCTGCCTGATTTTTCAATGCACACGATGAGAATCGTCTATTTTTAATTTTTAATATGCTACCTGCAAGCGCCACAGGCCACGCAACATCGAAAATGTGGTTTGATACTCAAATTAAAACTCCTAAATAAGCAATTTTAGATTGCCTTACCACAGCTTTTAAAGCTCGAACCGGAAAAGGAAGGCGTCTTATAATATCTCATATAGGCAGCGAGGACGGTTTTAGGTATGAGGCGCAAATAATTGAATAGATAATATCCAAAAATATAAGTTATGAAGAAAATATGATAAAAGCTCAGTTACTAGAAATCGTAAAAAGAGAAAAATCAAATTATCAAACTTTTTCTGTACACAAGTTGGCTGCGGAAAATAAAATTTATTATAAAAGTCACCAATTCTGATTCGTCAACATTAAGCTCTTCAGACCCCGAATTAGAGAGCAAATATTAAGATGGAAATTATTTATATTATGTTTGATAACCATTATCAAATAAAGACACACATTTATTATAAGAAAAATGTTGATAATCTCTGAACTGTCATTTTGACAATGACATTTCTTTGTTTACATTATTGATCTCGAATTACATTTCCGACTATAGATATTATATATCATTACAAATAACAAGCGATGATATGGCACATATTTTATAAGAGATATGACTCAGCTATGTACTATTCGCTCATATTGCATTGGGTTGGAATCATATTCATAAATCACGCTCGGGCAGGAAAGCGAGCAAATGGAAAAATATGCTCAATAGATATCGAGGCATTAGAGTATCGACAACATCGATGTGATATGCCACATAGGAAGGTATACAGGGTTACGTTACAATACGGAAACAGTACCTACATAAGTATTGTCTCCGTCTGTATGATACGCAATATTGTAAAAACAATATATTGAAAAATGAATACAAACATTCGCGGTTCTTACAAATAATTTTGGTGTAAAGTTATACCTGAGAATAATCCAAGAATATGCAAAAAATGTTCACAAAAAGACATTTTGTATATGATTGGTTTATTCAGACGTATAACTTTAACCAGGCTGCCTGACATTCGGAAAACTTCAGAATTATTGACAGTGCTATTAGCGATAGATATACTCAACATTTTGCATATTCTTGGCTTATTCGCAGGTATAATTTTATACTATGCATTATTTTTTACCTGATTTGATACGCATTCATGAATATAACTTTTTCTAGGTTGATCTAACCGATAAAACTAAGAAAAAGTTGAACATAAAATCCTGCTCGTGTAAAGGGTCTTAAATTTAATTATTTCTAAGTAATTCTGTTTGGAACAATAAAAACGAACACAAAACTCGGTGACGGCGACGGGACAAAGGTTGCGGTGTCGTTTTGTTTCATCAAAATGGCTGTTGTCTGTGGCCTCCGGAGTTCCCGGCCCGTTGTGGTTTCTCTTGTTCGCTGTAAACTGAAAACTTATTTGTACTAAACTCTGAGTAAAGTTTTATAAATTCCATTTATATAAATGTTGACAATGCGTCTAACTCGAGTCTTTAAATTATAGTGTCACTGCAACAAGAGTAATTAACAATATTGGAATTTATTCGCTCTTAAAAGTGGGTTTCATCATCATCATCATCAGCCGGAAGACGTCCACTGCTGGACAAAGGCCTCCGCCAAACATTTCCGACGATCGCTCCTGCGCTGCCCTCATCCTACGTATTACGGCGATCGTCAGTCCATCTGGTGGGCTACCTACCAACGCTGCGCCTTCCGGTACGTGGTCGCCATTCAAAGACTTTACTGCCCCAACGGCCATCTGTCCGTCGAACTATGTGCCCTGCCCACTGCCAATTCAGTTTCGCAATCATTCGGGCTATGTCGGTATTTTTGGTTCTCCTACGGATATCCTCATTTCTGACTCGATCTCGCAAGGAAACTCCGAGCATAGCCCTCTTATTGCCCGCTGAGCGACCAAGAGTTTTCTGTGGGTTAATAATATTAATAATAAAACCACCACGATACGGAAGCTACCTTGTCGAACCTGAAACACCTTTAAAGTACTGACTTACTTGAACTCTGAAACAACGCAGGGACATATTGGATTTACTTTTCTTATACAAAAGTATTAACAACATTTATGACAACTCCTTTCTTGTGTCTATGTTTAATTTTAGAGTGCCTAGATGTCTACGTAAACCTGTGAACTTATTTGAAAAACCTTCTCGCAGAACTATTTTGTGGATCAATTCACCTGTGTCGCGATTAAGCAAAATTATAAACGATTATAAATGCTTAGACCCATTCAGTGATTCGTTGCCAAGGTTTCGCAAAAGTGTAAAAAATTGTATTGTAAATAAATAATTAATAAGTATTCTTGATTTGTTTAATAAGTTTATCTTAACTTGTTTAGTAGATTTTGTTAATTTCATTACATCATAGAATGGTTGTTTTATAACTTATACTTATTTTATATAACTATTTCACACAATTTAGCATGCGGTATTCACCTTAAAAGGTAATGCATTTAGTAATAAGACTCTTGTAAATTAGCATAATAATTATAAATGTATTATTGTAATTACCACTGGTGAAACTAAATAAATAAAAGAAATAAATTCACACCTCTCCGATCTCGAATACGATCTTACTAAACGCGCTCTTATGATCGCCTGGTACTAAAACACTGTATAATGCTTCCTATCTCATTTTCTCTCAAGGAATCTTATTAATTTATGTGTCTGTCTCTTTTTCCAACTTAGGTACTTAAAGTATATAATTTAGCTTCCCAGTTCCAATATACTTCAACGTTTTGAGATTTCCTGAGCTGAGAAAATGCTTTAATTAAAGTTAGTAAATTAGCCGTGTTTCACCCATCGCTTGAGATAGGGAAAAGAAAATTAATACCGTCTGCGATTTCATTTCCGTAATAATTTCAACCAATAAAATTGTTATTAAATACTATATTGATATTTGATAATATTATTTATAATGGGGATCTCTTACTATGTATCTGATATAATTTCAATTATATATGTACCCTACTATTTTTGAGGTGGATAAGGGAATATATAAGCTATATATATTATATGGCCACCCATATCATTACATTTTCTCTAATTTACCTGAAATTGTAGGTTTTCATACATATAAGAATTAATGAATCGCTTGTGTATTTTTTGAGTACACAAAATTTAAAATATTTTCACGCTTAACTATGTACCTAACGCAAGTTCGGGTACAGTCGGCTGGAGTCAAGTAAATTTAACAGCACATTATAATAATAAAAAGTCAATAAGCTGTGGGAGGCTTCTTTGCACAGGATTCCGACTAGATTATGGGTAACACAACGGCACCTTTTTCTGCCGTGCGGCAGTAATGTAAGCATTACTGTGTTTCGGTCTGAAGAGCACCGTAGCTAGTGAAAGTACTGGGCAAATGAGACTTAACATCTTATGTCTCAAGGTGACGAGCGCAATTGCAGTGCCGCTCAGAATTTTTGGATTTTCATTAATCCTGAGCGGTACTGCATTGTAATGGGCAGGGCGTATCAATTACCATCAGCTGAAAGTCCTGTCATAAAACAAACCAATTGAATCTTAAATGTCAAGCAACAAAACCTTATATTTATATTTTTTTGACATTACACCAACATTATTTATCTAGTTATATTTAATTACCCAAAAGGATAGCCTTAGCCATGTCTAATCAAAATAATATAACAGTAATAATCTCAAAATGTAGCTAAGTTATGGCATAGACAGACACAAGAAAATGCCACGTTTCAATTAAAGTACTCAAATAGTCCAATTTTAGCGTGAATCAGATGTTTCGAGAGCTTGTTTGTGATAACGGAGCTCGTTCTGAGCAACTCAAGGGGCGGAATGTCCCAATTTGTGTCTCTGAGAGATAATATTAGGATCATTGGTGATACTGCGTCGCTTTCTTACATTACATGTCTATATGTTTAAATAAGTATCTTAAAGAAGTACATTAAGTTAAGAGTACGGCGGAATTTCAGGGTTTTATTTACATTTTAAGTATTTAAACTCATGTTATAAAAAGACATTCATATTTAAATAAAACACTTTTAAAAGTTTAAAACGCGTGTAATTGTAACTGTTTTTACATTTGATTTTTGCGTAAAAGTTACAAACCAGCATTATATAGCGTTACACACTTAGATTTAGCATTGGTCTCCGCTGCGCTTCAACTAAATACCACAAGCGTAGTCGCAAAGTGCGGCAACTAATATGTGCTACGCCCAAGTGGGCATACTCGAGCCAGTCTCGAACAAAGTGTGACATTGACGTGCCACATATTCTTTTCAACTTTACTAATAATAATTTAAAAAACTAAAATGCCGGGTCGCGTAGTAATACTTTTTAATAATAATACTTCTAGAAATAAGAAAGACACTGGGATCACATATCATCAGTAAGTATTTTGTATTTTATTAATTTCAATATAAAATAACATGAAGCGTATGTATCAAACTTGTAAAGATGCCATTGAGTGTCTAGATACTACGCACATAAGCTAATAATAGTTGCCGTAATAAACAGCTATTGTTCTTAGGTAGTGCAGTATCAGTTGGAGTACAGCGGAGACCAGTCCTTAATCTGAGTATATAAATTACTTTATGAAATATTTCTCTGAATGATTACACTGCTATAGTTCACTGGAGCCGACATTATCCTAACGAGCGTTATATTACATATGATATTCGAAAAAGTTTTCAATTAAATTCAATAAAATTGGGAACACAATCAAATTCATGTATCAGATAACACTTAAACAAAACTTACGCGTCCACGCGCTTTTGTCATTGTAATATAACAACTTTCTGTGCTAATTAATTAGTTGATGAGCCATCTAATTAATAATGCTCTTTAATTAGATGTAATGTTGGATACATTTTCCGTGTAATGAACAACCGTTGCCAACATCATCTATAATTCACACAACTGATCGCATATTTGTAAATAATTTAATATGTCATTCAGCATTATACCTACCGGTAGGTTTTAGACTAGCGCAAACATGGAATCACGTAAAGACCCGAAAGTATGGACGTCGTCAATAGTGTGAGTCGTGATCGCGAAAGTTGTCGTGACAGATTTTTTGTAACGAAAATAAGGGATGAGACGAGCAGGACGTTAGGCTGATGGTAATTGCTACGCCCTACCCATTACAATGCAGTACCGCTCAGGATTCTTGAAAAACCCAAAAATTCTGAGCGGCATTACAATTGAATGTCTTCACCTTGAGACATAAGATGGTAATTCTCATTTGCCCAGTAATTTCACTAGTAGCTACGGCGCCCTTCAGATCGAAACACAGTATAGTTTACACATTACTGCTTCACGGCAGAATTAGGCGCCCTTGTGGACCCATAATCTAGCCGGCTTCCTGTGCAAAGGAGCCCCCACAGATTGATGTACTATTAGTGTCAAGTGTCAATGTGTCAAGTGTTTCTCGCCGCCTTCGCACTCCCGCCGCGACCACGATTCATGCAATTGGATCGAAATATCGGCATCAAATTAATAAAATATATAATATCGTGAGTACCCGTCATAATAATTACAAAGCTCTCTTTATTCGTATTATTAAATATTCCATAAAAGCAATCAAATCAATTAATGGCGTTTCGGACAGGGACTTCGTGACCCAACAACACATCAAAGATTATTTTAATACATATAAAAGATAATAATTAATATATAATCAATTAATCAGATTATTTTTTTATCTAAGAGGAAGACTAACGAGCAAAAGGGTCACTTGATGGTAAGTCATCACCGCCGCCCACTTTCTCTTCCAAAATCAGAGAAATACATAAGCTTTGCTGGCCTATATGGTAAAGACCTTAGATCATTTATACGTCTAGATAGAATATGACAGCTGTGAAAAAGTAGAAAAAATTGAGTTTAGAACTAACCTCTATTTTGAGCAATTCGCGCACATAAATATAAAGTGTCATACAAATCGCGAGTGTAGGACGTAGCTTGTGACGCACACTAAACTATTATTCCTGGCCTGTTTTTTTCGGTTGTCTAACAGCAAGAGACTCTATCTAGACGTATAAATTATCTAAGTTTGAGGCACCGATATTGTATCGATCTGGATCTACAAAAAAATGTAGTCTATTTTTTTTTTTACTTTTTCTAGGTAGGTACCTTGTTTTACAGTAAATCAATTTTTGAATTTGTAATTATATTGACTGATACTTTGAGTAATACCAAAGAGTAGGGACAGATACTTTTTTTTTAGTTTATTGGCCAATACAGAACAAATACATACATTTTTATGAAATAAGTACCACGAAAACCTCACGGCTTTATCTTTGATTTCTTCTTTCCAAAAATTTTTTTCTTTGAAAAATCTTTCACGAAAAACTTACGTATGTAATTCTATATAATTAACATTTTCCCGTTATAATTGTAATCATAATATTGACACACTATTACACTTATTACACAAATCATCTTGCCCCAAACTAGACATAGCCTGTACTATGGGTACAAGACAACGATATATTTAATACGATTTACTTACTTAAACATACATAAATACAAATAAACATCCATGAATCGGAAATAAACATCCACATTAATCATATAAATGATTGCAACTACCAGGATTCAAACCTGGGACCTCTTAGCTCAGTAGGCAGGGTCACTAACGACTGGACTATACGGGTCGTCGTCATAACAATATCAGTTAATGTTGTAAATTCTACCTAATTCTGGAATACCTCCAGTCAACAGATTTGCTTAAGATACCCCATTTTACATAATACCTACCAATAACCTAGAATAGTAAAAATAAATAAAATAACATGCTAACATACAAAATTCGTATACAATGTTATTGTTATAACAATTGCTAGTTCAAATAAAGCATATAAAAAGTACTGCTGAAGTAAAATGTTTTGTTATACGAGTGTCATTTTCATTTTTGCCGTACTAACAGTAGCGGGTTCATTTCACCCATTGTGTTCATACTTCAATGCGTGTAATGAAAAATTCGGTTTCATTCTTATCACTATACAGTGTGAAGCTATTATATGAACACACTGAACACAAAATTCTAAAATTTAAAGTAATTAATTTAAATTTCCTAACCAAGAAATTATATATTTAGGAAACTTCATTTTAATCACCCTTACGTGGTCGCATAAGACGGCACGAAATAGGCTACTAGATTACTTACAGGTTGTTCCTAAATTTTATTTAGGGGAATTATGTATTTTATTTTTGAATATTTTTTTATGATTTCGTTTAAGTTTGTTCAATCCGTGTGTTTATATAATGTCACCATTGCAGCACCACGCTAAGATAGTAGAAAGTAGATATTTTTTTTTAAATAAGGGATGAGACGAGCAGGACGTTCAGCTGATGATAATTGATACGCCCTGCCCATTATAATGCAGTGCCGAGTTTTGTATTCTTGAAAAACCCAAAAATTCTGAGCGGCACTACAATTGCGCTCGTCTCCTTGAGACATAAGATGTTAAGTCTCATTTGCCCACTAATTTCACTAGCTACGGCGCCCATCTGATCGAAACACAGTAATGCTTACACATTACTGCTTCACGGCAGAAATAGGCAAAATGAAAAAAAAAAAGAAATAGGTAATTGATACGCCGTGTCCATAATAATTCAGTGCCGCTCAGGATTCTTGAAAAACCTCAATAATTCTGTATAAGTTAGGCCAAGAACGGTTATTTTTAACATAAATCTTCAAAAATTTCGAATGATTAAAAGTGGAGTAAAACGTGAGCCTAATAGTAAAATAGTAGAAGTCTGATGATCGACTTTTCATTTTTCGTCAATTAAGGCTCTCATTGTTAAGGTACATTTTTAATAATTTGACATATAAATTGTCAATGTTATCTCAATGAATCAAGAACTTATGATCAGAAACTTTTCAGTGAGTTATATTTAGAAACTGATAAAATATTATTTTGTTTGTGAGATGCCAAGGCCAAAGTTAGCTTAGAATTTTAAATACTAAAAACTTAATTATAAATACATTTAAAGGATGGTTATATTAAAACATTAATTAATTGAGGTAATAAACTTGTTTTCGTTATTATAGGGTTGACAAACTTATTACAGCTACCATTGTTAAAACAACAATATACTTGCACGTTTCGATCTGTTAAGTTTTGGCAATGCACACGTTGCTAAAGGCTCGTTGGCTTCCCTCCAGAGTCGTATTTCATTACAATTTAATCTCAGTTTTGGTAGCTTACTGAATATTCGTAAAGCCTAGACAAGGGAACTGTTTTTTGCCTATATTATGATACTGTTGAAGTAGAACTAGAATAATTGAATAGTAATATAATAATTACTTCAGCTGAACGTCCTGCTCGTCTCGTTCCATATTTTCATTAAAAAAAAACTTGGGAATTCTTGGGAATTATCTTCAAAAACACATCATATAATGATTGAATTGAAATGTTACAAATTTGGAAAATCAATCGAAAAAATAAGAGCTATATTGTTTAATTAACCAAAACATATACTTAAGCGTTATGTTTGTGATATAACAGTTTTATTCCCAACCTGTCGTAACTGGTGATAACTGGAATTTACTCATTTGTATTGGCCCGAAAATTGTTGTTTAATTTTGCTTGCATCAGCTGTGCGGCGACTCAATGAGCTGGGTCAGAGCACACTGTTGTACTGACTAAAAACAGCTGACAATCTCGGAAATTGGAATTATGTCTCTAGTCACCCATCAAGTCGCTTCTGGATCATATGTGCAAATTTTGCGCTCGCTTCAGTTTTCGGTATTTGTGTGAGTGATCTATTTAAAATGAAGTGAATTCAAATGAAGAATATTTCAACATGCTCATTTGCCTAGGGTGCAATGGTTGTAACTACATTGAAGCTCGCAGGGAATACGAAGAACATTTGGCAATTTCGCTCGGTCTGGAGTTGTTGTGCAAAGCCTTCCAACACGCTGACGCAGGCCAGCCAGTGTTGCCAGATAGATTGGAAGAAGTAGTGCTGCTATTATTTGCCGATGAACAGGCAGAATTATTTATGATTTCTTGCGCCAGTCACGGGGCTGCGCCCGCCGTTCCATAATATCTCCGGAAAGAGTACGGCTTTCTATTAACCTCACACCGGATCGTTACAGTTTTCGATACCATTAAGTCTACCACAACAGTGCTACAACGGGTCCGTGCCAATCTCGTAAAACTTTGCACAAAATGTATCATAGTCGGTGGCGGTCATGTCAAGGACAACCTGCGGTTGAGAGACGCTCAGCAAAGGGATATAAATATAAATTAATTGTATTGAGTACAAAATTTTTTTTGTTTAACAAACTTTAAACAAAACAGGTGATATTTAGTGCAAGGTATGCGCGGTCGCCGTCCGCCCGCCACTCGTGGGCCCTTCGCAGGTAACATGAATGAAATGAGTGTGTGGTTGGAGAAAAATAAAAATAGCCACGGCATTCAGAAGTGTCCATACTTTTATAAATGTTTGTTATTACTTTATATTACCACTATTTTTTAATATGCTTAATTCCTGAGAATAAATGAGTATAATATGTTCTCATTACTTGATAGTCATATACGCCTTAAGATATAGTACGTGATTTTTAACATCCTGTACCTACGTAAAGTAAGCACATGCTCTTTAAATATAATTATTTCATACCACGTATTATTATTACCAGCGGAGACCAATCCTTAATCTAAGATCAAAGGGTATTATTTAATAAAAAAAAACGTTAATGAATATTATGCTGTTATGGAGAAACCCCGGAACAAACAGATAGTCCGTATCAGTGATAATAAAGACTGTAAAGATTTACATCCAGATAATATTTTTTTTTCTTAAATAACTTTATCAACACTCCTGTGTCATTATTCTTCTTTTAAGTATATACTTACGCAATCAACTGCTCTCTCAAAGTTATGCATTATATTACTTTTTCAGATAAGAATGCGCTTATATTAGGAGATGAAACCTTGAAAATTGAAGAGAATTAAGAGCAGGACGTTCAGCTGATGGTCACTGATACGCCCTGCCCACTACAATGCAGTGCCGCTCAGGATTCTTGAAAAACCCTAAATATACTGGGCGTTACCACAATTGCGCTCGTCACCTTGAGACATAAGATTGCCCATTAATATCACTAGCTACGGCACCTTTCAGATTGAAACACAATAATGCTTAAATATTACTGCTTTGCGCAGAAATAAGCGCTGTTGTGGTACCCTGTAGCCGGCATCGTGTGCAAAGAGCACACGGTTCCGGCCTGCCTCGAACTGGTGAAGTGGGAGCCTCCTTACTATGAACTTGGTATTAACCTACTGGGTATGAAGGCATTGATTCCACTTGCCGTCTTCCAGAATCAATGATGGCTTAAACTTATTCATGTTAGTTAACAAAGGTTCGTCATGACTTTGATCTTTGTAAGCGATAGCATGACATAAATGAAGAGAACATACCCTTTCATAGAATTCGATCAATGTGCACATGACGGTGGTGGATAGAAGTGACCTCTAAAGTTATATTTTCTACCTACCCTCATCTTGTTGAAGTGACAGCTGTCAACGCCCACCGGCTTGTGCGAGCGACACACACATAGACGAAAGTCCGCGTCCGACCACTGCGAAGAAGAGGTGCTGTCACTTTGCACTCTGAAAGCCCCCTTGTTCTATTGTTCCGTCTCACTCATAAGTCTCCTTTTGACGTCCGCGACGAACTTCTACTGAGCTACGAGTGCCATGCATCGAGCTGGAAGTTAAGGTGCTGGATCCGAGGCAGGAGGAGGCGAGGAAATTTAAGACTAGTGGTCACTATTTTACATTTGGCCCGATTTTGCACATTGAGGTAGAGCTCTAAGAGGACTCACATTAATTCCTCAATTATAAAATTATCAAATACAGTCCATTTATATAAAGATTTATATCGAATTACCAGCGCTAGTTGTGTAATACACAACACATAGTAATAGTGGCTATCGCATAACCGTAGCTAGAATGTGTATTTCAGGTGGCGACAAACTCGTGCACATCCGGTTTTAGTTCGCAGAACTGCACATTACTCACAGCTTTTGCTGTAAATAAATATCTATTTATTTGAAGAAATGCTGTGTTATAACGTCTAACATGCTTTATAATGACGACATTAACTGCGTTACAAAGTTTTTTGTATACCTATAGAATATACCTATATAAATAACAAAAATAAAAATTTGATAACATAAATAAACCTAATTTTTGTTATAAACATAAAGAACTCAGCTGAGCCTAATCTCCAGATCATAACTGGAGTAAAATGAGATTTAGTAGTTTTTTTTATTTACTTGTTTTATGGCCCTGAGTTTTAGTACTTTTGTATTTATAGTTTTTATTGGACGACTTTGGCCCAGCAGTTGATCAATTTAACACACAGCCTTAGAATTTATTGGCAGGAGTCTCGTATACAGGTTTTCTAACAATATTTTGATTCTCCTTATGGATTTTGAATACATACGAAATTTAAAAATTACATTCGTATGTTCAATTAGATTCTAAATGTAAACATAAAGCAATCTACTCTGTATTTCATATTCTACCATTATTATTTTGTACTCAAGTAACTTGTACTCTTGTATTCCGAAGGGTAAAAAGGTGATTCAAATTTAAATTTAAATTTAATTATTTTAATTCAAAATAGGATATGAAACTACTCAATGAAAGTCAAAAACTACTAATAATTAAAAAAGTATGCCTCAGACCTGAGAAGAACGGGCAAAAGAAACTCAGTGGGCTTCTTTTTTTCTCATAAATCATATGGTTACAATGTTATATAGTGCAATAAGACTAAATATTTAATAGTCTGAGGGCGGTCACTCCATTCCCAATGTGTGGTAACCTTAAGGAAGTCATTTATGTTATAGTTACCATACAAACTTTTTTTAAACGTTCTTTAACTTACTAACTCGACTTAGTCGAGTAGTAGGCATTATAAATTTATGTCTGTTCCTGGTGAAAATTATGGTTATAATAGTTTCTACCAAATTCACTTAGGATGTTATGTCAGTTATTTAATATAGCGTGGAGCTACAATTGTGACCTTGAATAAACACACAAGTTGAGCTACTTAACCGCAGCCATTAAACAAAATTCACCAAAGCAAATAAAATTTCGAAATATTTTTGGAACAGCCAGTGAAGGCATAGTCTTGCTGCTTAGTACTTGTCGCATGGTTCGTGCCAGAGCGCGTACGTCACAGTAGACACATATGTCTACTATGCCTACGTCGTATCTACATATCCCACGCTGTAGCCGTTCAGAAGTCGTAGGTGTGTAGCGCCCACGTAAAGGTGAGTAAAATTTCGTTTATCTACACCCATGCTTTAAATCCTCTATTAAAGATTCTGAAACAGTTAGCTTATTGCCAACATTAAAACACCCAATGTTCTAATAACCATTACATCATCCAAACGAGTGTTGTAATGTTGTACTGAATTTCATAACAATACTCCTGTTTTTATTTCGATCCCTTCATGCGCAAAGAGTTTCAACAGACAGTCTTATTGCTCGATGCGTGGTTTCTGTATGAATTTCAAAAAAATAACATTTTCGTTTATGCGCGTTCCACCCTACCAGAACGTCGCGCGCCGTAGAAAAAAGTAGGTTATTCGAATCCCCGCCATTTTTCTTCGATATTTTTTGTTTACAAAAAATGAGCGATTCATTTTAAACGCTGCAAAAGAACATTATATTCGAGTGAATTTTAATTATTGCACTATACAAAATGTAAATTACTACTAAAATAAATAATTGTTTCAATACTTAGTTTATATGTATATAATCAGTAATGAATAATATTAGCTTACTACTAGGACTGGTGTTTTAGTGTTAGCAGTAGGCTGTTTCAGAATCTTTTAGAGGATTCATATTCTGGGTGTAGATAAAGTCTTGTATGCAACTGTTCATAATTAGGTATTAAAACACTCATGTGATACTATTATCACACTCGGCTTCGCCTCGTGTGATTAATCCACATTCGTGTTTTAATACCCCTTATTACAAAACAATTGCATAAATAACTATTCCTAAATATTAATCAAGTATATACTCTAGTTTTTGAATTTTTTATAATTACAGTTAAGTAGTTTTACTCTTTTGTTCATTAAATATCGCCATTGCATCGTAGTGGAAAGACTTACATTTATGGACGTATTGTATTTGTGGTTGTAATGAATAAACTCAAAAACGACGTTAAAGGGATTTTAAGAAGTCTTTTACTTGTTATTCTACGAGCTTAAAATGACTGAATACCATGGACTTTATTACATTGGCATTTTATTAAAGAAAAACAGATATCTTACGTAAATTGCTATATGTTGAAAAGATAAACATAAACTAGTGAAAACCAGTTTGTAGTCCTTTACTGCCTGTTTGTCAACCTTTGGTGCCTGCCCAAAATATAAAGTATTTTTTTTAAATCATAAAGATTGCTGGAATTTATGTTTAACGTTTTAATCAATAAATGCTTTCCTAAGTCCTCAGCAACTGACCTCGACCTATCCCTAACGAACACTTTAAGTGTTCTGCCATTAGTTCAATGTTGTAAAATTATATTCCTTAACAATTAATTGGCATCAACTTTCAGATAGCGCAATTATAATTTGAGATATACAGGCATACCCAAGAAGAATACGAAAATAATTTTAGAAGACCCTTTTGAAAGTTATCAAACTTTTTGATGAAAATATATTGAGCATCTACATCTTTTTATTCTGATTGTGATCTTTTCACACTGTATGATGACAGCTAAATGTAGATGAAATATTATTTACACTTAGATTAAGGATTGGTCTCCGCTACGCTCTAACTAGATACCGTACTACCTAAGAACAATTTTTTATTTACGCTTTTTTAGTACGGTAACTTTATGTTGTAGTGTGTATTGGCTATTTGTAAACATGCTTGTGTGCGTGGTATCCTGACACTCAATGGCATCTTTCAAAATGTGTAACATACGCTTCGTGTTATTTTACATTGAATTTAATAAAATACTAAATACTTACTGATGGTATGTGATCCCAGTGCCTTTCTTATTTCTTGTAGTAATATTTTTATAAAGTTTTTCTACACAACCAGTATTTTAATTTCAATTATTAGCAAAGTTTAACAGAACTTGCCGCACTTTGTCATGCCATTGAGTGACAAGATGCCACGCACACAATCATCTAATAGTTGTCGTAATAAAAAAGCTGCTGCTCTTAGGCAGTGCAGTATCTAGTTGGAGCGCAGTGGAGACCAATACGAAATCTAAGGCTAGTGATTTAATATTCAAAATACTAAGAAGCAAATGCCAAGCGTGGCTGACTTTTTACGAGTTGAAATCATAATCGGTTACAGTAACAACAGAATCGTGAGAGATGTTCTTCTCTCTCGCACGCTTTGTTTTTCTATACGCTAGTATATTGTACGTGTATGATGTTAACCGATGTTATATATAAGTAGTATTATTATTATTAATTTAAGCCACTCAAGAGGATGCCTGCAGAAAAATATATGCAACAACATACTTTGTACATTATTTGATACAAATAAAGTAAAAGTGAAAGTGAACAATATAAGTTTGAATTATTTTGTGTGTTCATACACCAAGACACTAATCATAGCATCATCCAAAGTCAAAGTCAAATAATCCTTATTCAAATAGGCTTAAACTTCTGAATCGCCATTATAAATATTTCTTATAAATTACTGAATTTATCATATGTTCGGAAAAAGAAGAGCGCTTGAGAAGAACAATACGAGAAACTCAACGGCCACTCTTTTCATTCAAATAGAGTATTTTACAGTGGCTGTAATATACATAACAAATTAGTTTGTAAGGTGCTGCATCCAATATATGAGTCGTTTTTAAATAATATAAATTATTTCATGAAAAGTAATTATGAATTAAATGTATATAAATTAACGAATTTTGGATGCATCAACCTTAAGAGCTTGAACTCATTGCTTGTGTAAGGATGCTTCGTGAACATGATGGTCGTGATTACTGTCACAATTAGTAATTGCATCCAACAATGATTGATTAACTATACAGGTTGACCTGGCACCATAAGCAGCACCCGTTGCAGGAAGTTCCATTGAAAGAGCTAGCCTTGACGCTATATCAGAACAATACATGATAGATCATTCTCTTTGTTAATTTATAAAGATAGTAAATGGGCTTTGTGATCCTATGTAGGCAATTTGTTTTAAACAAACAAAAAAATACAGCACGACTATATCACGAACTTTGTAGATCAAAAGAAAACCAGCAAAAAGTTGCAAGAAGAAATTTCTCTACATTTATTATAATTAAAACTAAATTCTCCAATGATGGTAAAAAAAAATCATATTGTTTTAAAACAGTTCAACAATTAAATTGAATCTATTTTCAATAACATAATAACATACTAATGTTGCACAATATATCAGCTGTATAGCTACAGATATACTGCTATAAGCATTTCGGTGACATTTGACGGTGGTATTTTTTAATTGTTTATTAATCTCATGCGTCATGAGCATGTCGGTGACGTGAACAAATAAGATTTTCGCCTACCAAAGTGCCCAACGCGGCTAAAGAAGTTTACACTTCAAAAACACGAAATTAAACACACACGTTCCATAAAGATCCTTTGATAAAAGTTAGAACCGACGATATCATAATCTTATCATAGAACAGTTAATTAATATAGGTAGTCTCTTACCCATACTAATTAATTTAAAGCAGCTGTGAATTTGAAAACTTATTTAATTGCAGTTCTCCCAAGTAGTCCTTACGCGACCGGGGTGCGGAAGTGTTGACAGCGTCCTCGACTCCCGTCCGAAAGCCGAGCGCCGTATTGTCTTGCTGCCACTCCATTATTTCGTTATCTGTCCATTGTTGTCCTCAGACCATAATTAAATATCTGTGAGGAGCACATATTGAATTGTTTTTGATTATTTATGTCTTTATTATTTTGTACGATATATATTCTATACTTTACTCGTAATATTAAAATCGAACCATAGAACCATAAGATAGTATTTGAAATATATATTTATTAAAATAGTAGAATTTCTGAATCGGTATAAAAATTGTTGAAAATTAGCAGTAAACGAGAAATAAGTAATTGAAGGTAAACAGCAGTTTTTGTGTGTGTTTGTCGGTTTGTTTCAATGTTTGTATTTCTCTAGAAACCACACACTGGAATCAAAACAGATTCACTGACAAGTATCAAACTTTGCTTCTAGTAATATTTCGCGTTATAAAGGTCGGAGAAAAAGTTTTCTCTTATAGTATGCGTGACCTAATTTAATTCATTAAAAAAGGCAGTCAAGTGTTTTTAAAATTGTATTATTATTAACCTAGAGGTTTTGTTCGTTTTCTAGAAAAGAAAAGGAAGACCCTTTAGTAACGAATATTCTTATTTAAAGATACAAATCAATTCTTCATTTTATAAATTGATTGTACCTGGAAGAAAATTACAATCTACATCCTAGAAGAATATTGTACGAAGATAATGAAGATCACTGGAAACTTGTAGTATAGTAGAATAATACGACTTTTGGCTGTAAATAGTCGAATGAAATAACCTTATATTGAAGATCATCAAACAAGACATAAAAGCAATTCTATCTTATTGATTGTGCCAGCATTTTGGTATTCATTATAATCAGATCCGAAATGCTTAAAAGATTAAGCGTTAAATATTGAGAGATCATAATATCATGCTCCAGAAGGACATTGAAGAGAATCTAGCGCACATTGTGCAATATATTTAAAAAATTTATAAAAAAATATCATCAATTCATGAAACTATATTATAATAACTGACCCTGACTACTAAGCTAGTCCCGGGTTCGATGTTTGCTTCCGAGTCATGGATGTTTATATGTATGTTTATGTACTGGCTCTGCCTAGTTTGGGGCAAGATAATTTGTGTAAAAGTGTGTCAATATTATTATTATTAATTGGGAAGTATGTTACTATTGCTAATTACTAATACTTACTTTAATAAGTAATACTGGCGTTTTACAAAGTTTACTGTTCATATAATATATAAAAATCAAGCTCTGAAATGCTCACTTATCTTCTGATGTTTGCTTAATATGTCGCTGAATAGATTCTATTGTAACAAGAATGCATTGTGTACTCAAATCACGTGCAAGCAGCTCAAATGGCGGTTTTGCTAAAGTTCTGTGCACAGAGAAGTAAGCATTTGTAACAAGTTTTATACAAACTTTGTTGTGAAATTGGATTGCTTACATCAGGAGTAAGTCGGTCCATTATTTGAATGACTGTAGGTTGAAAAATTATTTTAATAGCTGACTTACTTGAATTAATATTTAAATAGGGGGTAGTTAAAGTCAAATCAACTTCATATTTAATTACATATACGTAAATATTAGTGCATCTTCCGAAAGACTCAGTGTTGGTAGCCAACACTGAGTCTTGACAACAAGATGGACCGACGATCTGGTCAAGATCGCCGAAATACGTTGGATGAGGATAGCGCTGGACCGATCGTCGTGGAAATCTTTGGGGGAGGCCTTTGTCCAGCAGGGGACGTCTACTGTTGATGATGATGATAAATGATGAATTATCTTCATCATTCTTCAGCTTCTGAAGTGGATATGTATCGTCTCAACTACTGCGTTCAACCAACAGTGACAAAGTGTTTGAACAAATCCCCTTTTCTTGCTGGCGCTAGTGTCGCTGGTGGAGTGTAGTCGTGTGGTGTGACTAATATAATGACAAGTAGAGCAATCTAGGTCCATTAGAGACGTCTCATAATGAATAATGATATCTGTTTATATTATTAAAAATAAATCAGTTCAGTGAAAGAAAGACTAATTGATGAAATATAGTGTTCTGATTGTTATTATTGCAGATTATGGTAGAGTTTCCGCAATTAGATCTTTTTTTTTATGAAATTAAGGGATTTATTTATTTACAAGTAGGTACAATAACAGATAACAATTTAAGACTATCATCTAATAACAAGTACAGCATATTTTTATGATACTGAGATCCATTTAAAATTGTACACATCATTCACGAAATACAGTAAAAAATAATAAGTGGACACAACAGAAATTACATTATGACAAAATTTAAGTTCAATATTAAATTATTTTACGTAAAGTAGCAAGTTCAATAAAGAGTATATTTAAACAAGTTTCTATTTGTAAAGAATATATCAAAATTAACACACACTTCATTAAGTCCTCTACAAATTCTCATAATCAGGTATTTATGCAATACATTATCATTTAGGAATTGATCGAAAATACACATAGCATACGCACAGATTGTGTTGGCACTTTAAAGTTTATCAAACTAAAAAGAGGACTATCCATAATACCATTCGCAATGTTATGTAAGACGCACATATCAGATACCTTATCAAGATCTTCGCTTATCAAGACTACGCAAGTTAAATTTACGTAAGCGCTCAGAGTGTTCGGGAATTTTACGTCTAACACCCAACCTGCTACAAAGAACTCTTACAAACCGCTGCTGAATTGACTTTATTATATCACGGTGAACATTATAAATTGGAGACCAAATCACTGAGCAATACTCCAGGATACTTCACACTAAACCAGGATGAGACGAGATGAGATGAGAATTAAACAATATAATAAACTCGTACACAAATTGTAAGCACATGAGATATTCCGTCTTAAGCTAAGCGTTCATTCCTTCGTCCCAAAAATATAATGAATCTCTATTTTTTATTACAATAAGGGATGAGACGAGCAAGGTGTTCAGCTGATGGTAATTGATACGCCCTGACCCATCACAATGCAGTGCCACTCAGGATTCTCGTAAAACACAAAAATTCTGAGCGGCAATACAATAGCGCTCGTCACATTGAGACAAGATGTTAAGTCTCATTTGCCCATTAATTTCACTAGCTACGGTGCCCTTCAGACCAAAACTCAATAATGCTTACAGATTACTGCCGATTTGGTACCCATAATCTAGCCGGCATCCTGTGCAAAGGAGCCACCCACTGGTATGTAGATATACGCCATAACCCCATATTCACGTATTTTCTTACTAATATAATTCCGAGTAATACTTAATCAATACCTCAGTCAATACTAAGGCACTGGTGGCCCTTAAGTCACCTGTGAGACGACAGCGAGTATGTGACTTTTATTGTATACTAGCTGACCCGTACTGCTTCAATCGATAAATAAAAGACCTAAACTTTTGTATAAAATAAACTTAAAACAAACAAAAGGATTCCTCTTTTAAATTAAAACAAATAAATAAAATGCTCGGTATGAATGAATTTTATTAAATATTTTCGATGAATTACACATGATGTTGCTTACTTACAAAACAGAGTTTTCCTGAAATACCGGCTCTTTATAAGGCTTCAATTTGATATTGACAGACACACACATTTATGATACAGGCGGTTAACTAATTTAAATCTTTTTGATAAACTATATTTTTTGTTTTGTGGTGCGGTTATTTTATGACAAAACTTAAGATTTATCAATCTACATGAAAATAATCTGATAGATAGTTAACAACTGTAGTTGATCTACCTACTATTGTTATAAAATTCTAATTAGATATTCAATTAAAACTATTATTTTCATATGATTTCTGAACGACAGGGGGACACATCAAGACAAAATCAAAATCGTTGTTTTTATTTAATTCCTCACCTTTTAACCAACTAATTATTCACCTTTTAAATCTTCCCTGGACTTCCACAAATAATTCAAGACCGAAATTAGCCAAATCGGTCCAGCCGTTCTCGAGTAGCGAGACTAACGAACAGCAATTCATTTTTATATATATAGATAGATTTAAATTTATATATTATGTCTCAATCGGCTGAGGCACCCAATCGTGGGTAGTCAATTTTCTTTCTTATTAGTTGTTCTCCTGATGTTGTCTATAGATAGTTGACCGTTATCAGTTTTACTAGATTCTATTCTAACCTTCCTCTTTTATCTCTGATCAGCAGATCATCTCGTTACCAAAGCTCTAACGCCGCTCCCAATATTCAGTCTATCTCCGGTTGTGGCCTACTTGAGATTAAAATCATAGATATCGATGACTTTTCTATCCCAATATACTTATCGACGGTATCTCACCTTATCCGTACGGACTGTCTGTTAATGTGAGGATGTATAACTTGCCAGCGATAGATGTAAGTATGGAAATTGCAATTCACTCGTTCCAATATTGGGCGATAGGATAAGATAGTGATAAACTACTACCTTCTACTGTCAGTAATTAGCTGTTAATAATCTGAAGCTGTCCCAATATACCCGATAAGTCATTGTTATCGCCTTATATTGGGACGCGTGAGTAGCTATTTCCATACAAACTTTAAATCGCTGGTAAGCTATACGTCTTCCCATTGACAGACAGCATGCACGGATAAGGTGAGTTACCGTCGATAAGTTTATTGGGATAGAAAAGACAATGATAGTTACGATTTTTATCTCAAGTAAGAGATAGACTGAATATTGGGAACGGCCGTTAGAGAGTTTCGCTAGGCTGGTAAATATAATAGAAAAGAAATAAGAATAACGATAGAATAAAAACGAATCTAGCAAACAGTTGTCAACTATCATCTGTCCACAGACTAATACTAGGCACCAATAATACGCCTTTTACCTTCACATTACCACAAAAGTTAACATTGTACAATATATTTTATGAGTACTGTATTACTTTGTTACTGGTGCTTTTACGAGGTGAATTCTTTAAAAATAGGACACAGAAATATGTCATGGAAATTAATGTGATAACTGTGATTTTATTAGGAGTTATTGTAAAATTGGGTTCGGATTGTTTCGTGTGTATATTGTACAAAAAACACACGCAGAAAATTACGAAGAACATCAAGGAGCATTAGGCACAATGGTTTGCCCTGTAATTTCCCCGGGGCGTAAAATGAATAGGGGAGTCCCAGGCCCATGGGTGTCGTAAGAGGCGACTAAGGGCTTTTTAGAAGTGGGAGAGTCACGCTGCCGTCTTATGACGTCAGCACAATCGGGCCAGGCTCGTCCGGGTTAAATACCACACTCGCACAGAATACCGGCGTGAAGTAGCGGCCTAGTGCCGGTATGTTTCGCATAGGTTAGTGTCGAGGATCGGAGGCCATCCCTTCCCCCCCCCCCTCACAAATTATGAGAGCGGTCCGTAAAAAGATATTACCCCAGGAGGGTACCGGCTCTAACAGAGCCAGAGAATCCCTCCCCGAGCACTCTCGCTCGGGCCGCCCTTCGTATTCTGGGGTGGGCACAGAACCGCGCATGACCGAGGACAAACGAGGCAGTAACACCACGGCACCCCGCTCCACGCTCAATGTGGACTTTTGCAATATCAGGGGAATTCACTCCAATTTAATCGCCGTCCACCACCACCTTGAGACGGCGCAGCCGGCCTTGTGTTTACTTACGGAGACGCAGATATCTCGACCTAGCGATACGTCATATTTAACGTACCCTGGGTACAAAATTGAGCACAACTTTTTGCCTCATGCCGGGGTTTGTGTGTACGTTAGGGAGGATATCTGCTGTCGCCGTCTCGGCAATTTTGAGGGTAGGGACCTGTCTACTCTCTGGCTCCGCGTAGATTTAGACGACCGCGTCCGTATCTATGCGTGTGTCTACAGGTCCCATAGTGGTAACGCAGAAACCGATCATCTCATGGGCTGTGTTCAAGCGGCAATTGACGTCGTGCTTGCACAGATCCCCTCCGCTGAAATCGTGGTCTTTGGTGATTTCAACGGGCACAATGCCGGATGGCTTGGATCACGTACCACAGACTACGCAGGGCGATCTGTGCATTATTTTGCATTGGCGTATGGTCTGTTCCAATTGGTTGAGTGGCCAACGCGGCTCCCGGATGTGGATAGCCACATGCCGTCCTTATTAGATCTTCTGCTGACTACACATCCCGATGGTTACCAGGTCTTTGTCGACGCCCCTCTCGGAACGTCCGACCATTGCCTGGTCAGGAGTATAGTGCCTATCCGACGCCAACGTCGCAGACCACCAGCGACCCGCCGCGTTTGGCACTACAAGTCAGCAGATTGGGATAGGATGCGTTCCTTTTTTGCATCCTACCCTTGGGGCAAGGTTTGTTTCCCTTCGGATGATCCTAGTGCCTGCGCCATTGCAGTAGGCGATGTGATACTGCAGGGCATGGATATTTTTATACCAAGCTCTGTAGTACCGATCGGTGGCAGATCACAGCCCTGGTTCAATGCGTCAGTTAAAGCAGCATCTGACTGCAAAAAACAGGCGTATCGAACTTGGGTTGCGGCGCTGGGCACAAAGGATCCGAACTGCAAAGTTCTTAAGAGGAAATATAACCGTGCCTCCAGATTTTTTAAGCGGCAAATCGCCCGTGCGAAGTCTAAGCACGTCGTCAAAATCGGCGAGCAGCTTTCCAGTTACCCGACCGGAACACGCAAGTTCTCCATCTTCTTCATCTCGAGCGATTGCCAATTCCGTGGCCATCTGGAGGGCAAAGCCAAATTGGCTTCGAAGAAGCTGGGCGTCATCAATAGAGCACGGCAATACTTCAAGCCGGCTCACATTCTAGCGCTCTACAAAGCGCAGGTCCGGCCACACATGGAGTATTGCTGTCATCTCTGGTCTGGTGCACCCCAGTATCTGTTCGATCCATTTGACCGCGTGCAACGTAGAGCAGCTCGAATTGTCGGGGACTCAGTGCTCTGTGAACGGCTGGATCACTTGGCGTTGCGTAGAGACGTCGCTTTATTGTGTGTCTTCTACCGCATTTATCACGGGGAGTGTTCCGAAGAGCTGTTTAAGCCGATTCCTGCCGCCGAATTTCACCATCGCACGACACGCCACAAGTTAGGATATCATCCCCACCATCTGGATGTGTGGCGGTCCTCAAGAACAAGAATAAGACAGTGCGGTTTTCAAGAAGCTTTCTCCCTCGTACTACAAAACTGTGGAATGAGCTTCCTTGTGCGGTGTTTCCGGGGCGATACGACATGGGTACCTTCAAAAAAAGCGCTTACACCTTCCTTAAAGGCCGGCAACGCTCTTGTGATTCCTCTGGTGTTGCAAGAGAATGTGGGCGGCGGTGACCACTTAACACCAGGTGACCCGTACGCTCGTTTGTCCTCCTATTCCATAAAAAAAAAATGGTGCCGGTGGATACCTCATAAATCGAACGAAACCTGAAAACTCCGTCGTGTAGATTGGTGAAACGTTCAAAGATTAAACGGGGCTGACTCAAGAGCTGAGTTTGACATACGATGTGTGCAACGGCGCCTTTTTCTGCGGTGAAGCAGTAATGTTTAACCATTACTGTGTTTCGGTATGAAAAGCAACATAGCTAGTGAAATTACTGGGCAAAAGAGACTTAATATCTTATGTCTCAAGGTGACGATCGCAGTTGTAGTGCCATTCAGAATTTTTGGGGTTTTTCAAGAATCCTGAGCAGCACTGCATTGTAATAGGCGTATCAATTACCATAAGCTGAACGTCCTGCTCGTCTTGTCCTTTATTTTCATTAAAAAAAAATCAGATGCAAATTAAAAGCGATATTTAAATAAAATGTCTTTAGACACCATAAATTGATTATTTTTGAAGCTATACTTCTTTTGGCGTTAATACGTGGTTCGCGCGCACACCGTCACGCAAATTCGACACCCTGACGTTAGTTGGCCATCTAGACCATATATCTACAGAGCCCACAACCAATGGACAAGAAATAAAATTTTAATTTTTATACAAGTTTTAAAATAAAATAAAATAATTTCTCTCCAATTGTATTTAAATAGTTTAATGATATTTAATTACATCTTATTTAAATAAATTATGCGGTACAATAATTTTGTTTTATTTCTACAAACGTAAAATAGCATGAGGAATAAATTGTCAAGGATTCTTGTTTGACAACTTCTTGCGTGTGCATAAGTAGACACACTTCTTTAGTTATAGTTAGTAGATGACATAGACTACGAAGCTAAGTATTAAAAACGTAAGTTCGTATTTATATAGTTAATACGTGGGTAACACTGAAAATGCTTAGAACTGGCCAGTTAGCAACATTGCTTCTGAAAACATTTTTTGAATTTCAATTTTAGAACTCTTATTATTATTTAGAGCATATTAGCATTCATTTGTTTTTGTGAATTGGCGGCACTTCTAAAACTCTTATTACCCTTGAAAATGAACCTAACGCGAGAAATTTTTCAGTCAATGATGATTAATTATTATGGCTTTCGTTGTGGGCATACTCAACAACAAAGCTGTGATTAGTATTTCTTAATGAAGCCCCATCTTGTGCCACTATTTACAATTGGTTTAACGAGTTTAAGCGTGGACGCAGCAATCTCAATGATGATCCGCGTGAGGGACGTCCTTTAACAGCGACCACTGAAGATAACATAAGTGCTGTGCAACGCTTGATAGAGGAAGATAAGAGAGTGACCTATCAGCAGATACGGGCAAGCCTAGGCATTGGTATAAGCCAAGTTCAAAAAATATTACACGAACATTAAGGCGTCAGGAAGCTTTGTACCAGATGGATTCCCCATACTTTAACTGACGAACAAAAACACCTTCGCATGGACTGGTGTGGCCAAATGTTAGATAAGTTCAACGGCGGTGACTCTAATGCTGTATTTGATATTGTCACAGTTGATGAAAGCTGGATATATTGCTGCGAACCCGAAACCATAGGACAATCGGCTCAGTGGGTGTTTCCTTTCGAGGATCGGCCAACTAAGGTAAAGAAAGGAAGAAGTCAAGAAAAAAAGATAATTGCTAATTCTTTGGTCGGAAAGGTCATTTCGCGACAGTTGTGCTAGAAGATGGAAGGACAGTTACTGCAGACTGGTATGTCAATCGCTGTTTGTCTGTTGTCTTGGAAAAAATTCGACAGCAGCGCCCTCGAAGCAGGATCCTCCTTCACCACGACTCTTTCTTAATGATACCACTGATTGGGAATAGAGCAACCGCCCACAGGCTATTAAATAATACATTTTATTGTACGATTTTACATTGTAACCATTATATTTTTATAACAAAAAGAAGCCCGCTGAGTTTGTTGCGCCCATTCTTCTCACAGGTCTGACGCATATCTTTTGGAATGGGTATAGTTTTCAATAAGTGATTTTATATCCGTTTTTGAATAAAAATATTTGAATTTGAATTTAATATAATATTTTTATTATCCATCTTCACGATTCGTTTATACTCGGATTTATAATTCGAGATCAAAAATGTAAACAATGATGTTGCCAACAACTAAAAATAACCTTTTCCATTGTGCGTGTTAAAATATACTAAAATATCATTTTAAAATTATAAGTGTAGTCTAAATACATATAATTAAATATTCCACAACGTTTTCTCTTTGTAATATAGCATAAAATACAGCCAAAAATTAAAATGTAAATTTATTGTGCAAACTTTGCTTTGACACTGGCAATAAGATAGAAGCTCTAAATATTTGTCTCGTCTACAAAAAAAAACGTAAATCTTATATATAAAATTCTCGTGTCACAATGTTAGTTACCTTACTCCTCCGAAACGGCTTAAGGACGCGTTTACGAATCCGACAAAAATAAGATAATTTTCGGTAGAGTTTGTGATGAAATGAAACTAATTCTAACAAAACTAAAAATTGCAATAAATAGATTACTTCTTTATCTCCAATTAGCGGGAAATTTTACAGGTAGCGGGTAAATACGATTATCCGTTAACTCTTCACACAAAATTGACGCAATGGGGCTTCATTCAGGATCAGTTTTCTGCTACTACTTACATAATTTTGTCTCTTAAAAATTACGTAAGGAATGCAGATATAATATTTTCAAAAACACGGGAAATAAATTAATGAATATGTTATAAATAATCTCATAAAAAAATATAAATGAATCGTCTAAAATTCATATATTTTTCTGAAAAGCATGAGCTTTAAAGTGTGGTATTAAGGGTTATTTTATTTTGTCACTCCGTACGCATTGCACAGAAAGATCTATCGAAACAACGTCAGTCCGCGCTCGGCCGCCGTGTGGGTAGACACTGTGTCGGTTGTAAGCAGCAGCTCGTACTCGAAAAGATCGCTGTACGAACATGAATATTTTGTATAAGCTATACAATACTGTCTTTGATACTTTACATATTTTGTAAGCAGTCAGATTTTCTAAAAATTATGTTTCTTATTTTTTTGTAGAATTAGTGATTTTTAAGTTCATCCCTAAATATAAGGTCTATATTAAATCGACATCGGGTTAAAATTTAAATTAAATTAAATTTACCCTAAAAATTTAAATTAAAAAAATTTAATTTACCAACTTCTCTTCATGGGTGTCATTTTCATGGTTTTCGGGGTCAACAATAACGAATATCGGGTCAAAATCCAAATCCAAGATGGCGCTTATGAAATTTACCAACTTCTCTTCATGGGTGTCGTTTTCATGGTTTTCGGGGTCAACAATAACGAATATCGGGTCAAAATCCAAATCCATGATGGCGCCTATGAAATATACAATAGTTTCTTCATTGGTGTCAAATGACTGTAAATACATCGTCAAAATTAGAATTCATTCATGAACTTAAATTTTATTTTAAAAGGCCTGTCTAACAATGCTAAATTAATTCTTCATTCCCGAAATATATAAATATTTACGTTTCGACTTTTCACCCACAATATTTACAAAACACATTCCGTTACCAATCTAATTAAAAAATCTCAAAATTTTATTTTGAAAGACCTATCTAATGATACATGCAAAAAAAAAATTTCATCCTCTTTTTAACCACAAGAAGCTCTACCCTTCTTATCAATTATTACGACCATATTATGTCAAGAAGAGTTTTTTCAATAGATATTGTAATCATAAGGTATAAGCTATTACATAAATGTAACGTATATCTTCCTTAATCCCGCATTATTTTCAAAAGACCAAAGCAAATGTCATGTATCAAACCTGAATCTAATTTTCAAAGACCTATCCAACGATACCCCACAAGGTTAGTCTCCAGTATTTTTTTCAACTCCACTTGTAGGGGAGGTGTCCTTAGGGAGGAAGCTACGTCCAAAGCACCAGACAACACAAGAAATGGCGTGCGTACAAAGTACACATGTCAGAATTGAAACTTATTTGTGAAAACCAATTTTTAAATCTCGTTTATATTAATAATTATCCTAATCTTTTCTCTAAACCAATTTATTTTTCTCAATATTAGAAATTATTAGATGTTTTACTAATTATTATTACTCATGAAACCTGTACAATACAAAGCTAGTAGGGAAGATATATATATATACTTACTCGCGGCCGCGCGCTAAACCTACATGATACAATGCTAGTAGTGAATTTGTTTTACTTTATAGCGGTAACGTCTGCTTCATACTACATTCGCATTTTCTCACTCTATCTCAATCAGACTCAATCTCCCTCCCCTCTTCTTGGATAAAAACGTCCTTCATTTTCGTGACACTTTATTCCGTTTCATCCGTAAAAATTTTACTCTCATGCGGGCAAAGAAGTTTCACTTCAAAAATGACCCCAAATTCGTTCTTTGCACCCTCGAGAACCTCGAATACGATATCCATATTGCTGAAATCATAATTTTGCGCGGCGGCCATCTTGTATTTCAAAAGTGATCCCAAAATCGTTATCTTCGTCCTCGATAACCTCGGATACGATACCCATATTGCTGAAATCATAATTTTTCACGGCGGACATCTTGGATTTTAAAAATGATCCCAAAATCGTTCTCTGCACCCTTGATAACCTCGGATCCGATACCCATTTTGTTGAAATCATAATTTTGCGCGGCGGCCATCTTGGATTTCAAAAATGATCCCAAAACCGTTCTCTGCACCCTCGATAACCTTGGATACGATACCCATATTGCTGAAATCATAATTTTTCATGGCGGCCATCTTGGATTTTAAAAAAACTGCGTTTACTGCACACGACGTTATGCGACGGAACTGCCATCTAAAGTTTCAATATTTAACTACTAAACGAATACACCAACCAATTATCAAAAATACATATGTATTAAAAAAAAAAACAAAATTCAAACTTGTTAAAGTATCAAATTCATTTGATTCCCGCTATTAGCTTTAAGTACATGTATGTGTTTGAGCGGTGTCAATGTAGTGGTGCGATTCGATACCTCTCTGTTTTGAGAACGCGTCCTTAACTGATTTTTACCAAATTTTATATGCAAATTCATGCAGTAGGTCTGAGAATCGGCTACTATCAGCCATTTTTCAGCCCAAAGTTTTTTTTTTATTTTTGACAATTTTTTTTATTTTTATTTTATTATGATTCAGCATTTAAAAATACATACAAATTTAAATTTTCGCCTTTCTACGATATACACCTATTTCTATATTATTCTATTCCATCCACCAAACCGATATAGGGTCGCAAGATGGCAATCGAATACAATAATTGTAGTACGATGTATTTGGTTGCATCAAAATTTTAATAATTTATTTTTTTATATAGGGCAATACGACGTTTGCTGGGTCAGACAATCAGCAATATGGCGACCAGTCAGGTATGACTGGTCGCCATATTGTTTTGTTCATTCGGTTTCTGACGATGTAGTTGTTAAGATTTTGTTTGTGTTTAATTTTTCTTTATTTTGTTTATAAATTTATTTTTAATTCGTTATTTCACTAACATAACGAAGGCCAAACAGGACATTCTGTCACCGCTGAAAAACGCGCTCAACGCACTCCTATTTCTATGTCTGAAAAGGTTATGATGATGAATGCCTTATAGGCATTATTTATCATAACAGCATGTCTACAAAAATTGGCCTAAGCATCAGTATTGGTCTTGTTTTATAAAAATATGGGACGAGACGAGCAGAAAATAAAACCACTGAAGAATTTAAACCACCTCGTAAAACCAGCCCTAAAAAGAATATTCCAGACAAATTTGGTGAAATTACTTTTACAGCAATAAGACGAAAAGTGCATGCTTTCTTTTACAGAAGTACAACCTACAATAAAAAGAGGTTAGTATGTTAACAGTATAAATTTTATGTAAAAGTTAATCTGTACTGATATTATTATGAAAGTTTGGACATTTGGTTGTATGTATATACGTTGGCTACTATTGCACTCATAAGTTATTCGATATGGGTGATTAAAATATTTATTATCATTTAAGATTGTTCAAGCTGTTAACTCCGATCTTGATCTGCCTGATTTTTCAATGCACACGATGAGAATCATCTATTTTAATTTTTAATATGCTACCTGCAAGCGCCACAGGTCACGCAACATCGAAAATGTGGTTTGATACTCAAATTAAAACTCTTTAATAAGCAATCATAGAGTGCCCTACCACAGGTTTAAAATCTCGAACCGGAAAAGGAATGCGTCTTATAATATCTCATATAGGCAACGAGGACGGTTTTAGGTATGAGGCCCAAATAATTGAATAGCTCATATCTAAAAATATAAGTTATAAAGAAAATATGATAAAAGCTCAGTTACTAGAAGTCGTAAAAAGAGAAAAATCAAATTATCAAACTTTTTCTGTACACAAGTTGGCTGCGGAAAATAAAATTTATTATAAAAGTCACCAATTCCGATTCGTCAACATCAAACTCTTCAGACCCCGAATTAGAGAGCAAATATTAATATGGAAATTATTTATATTATGTTTGATAACCATTATCAAATAAAGACACACATTTATTATAAGAAAAATGTTGATAATCTCTGAACTGTCATTTTGACAATGACATTTCTTTGTTTACATTAATGATCTCGAATTATATATCATTACAAATAACAAGCGATGATATGGCACATATTTTATAAGAGATATGACTCAGCTATGTACTATTCGCTCATATTGCATTGGGTTGGAATCATATCCATAAATCACGCTCGGGCAGGAAAGCGAGCAAATGGAAAAATATGCTCAATAGATATCGAGGCATTAGGGTGTCGACAACATCGATGTGATATGCCACATAGGAAGGCATACAGGGTTACGTTACTATACGGAAACAGTACCTACATAAGTATTGTCTCCGTCTGTATGATACGCAATATTGTACAAACAATATATTGAAAAATGAATACAAACATTCGCGGTCTTACAAATTAACTTGGTGTAAAGTTATACCTGAGAATAATCCAAGAATATGCAAAAAATGTTCACAAAAAGACATTTTGTATATGATTGGTTTATTCAGACGTATAACTTTAACCGCGTTTCTTTGCCAGGCTGCCTGACATTCGGAAAACTTCAGAATTATTGACAGTGCTATTAGCGATAGATATACTCAACATTTTGCATATTCTTGGCTTATTCGCAGGTATAATTTTATACTATGCATTATTTTTTACCTGATTTGATACGCATTCATGAATATAACTTTTTCTAGGTTGATCTAACCGATAAAACTAAGAAAAAGTTGAACATAAAATCCTGCTCGTGTAAAGGGTCTTAAATTTAATTATTTCTAAGTAATTCTGTTTGGAACAATAAAAACGAACACAAAACTCGGTGACGGCGACGGGACAAAGGTTGCGGTGTCGTTTTGTTTCATCAAAATGGCTGTTGTCTGTGGCCTCCGGAGTTCCCGGCCGGTTGTGGTTTCTCTTGTTCGCTGTAAACTGAAAACTTATTTGTACTAAACTCTGAGTAAAGTTTTATAAATTCCATTTATATAAATGTTGACAATGCGTCTACAAGACTCGAGGTCTTTAAATTATAAAAAAAAAGCCCGCTGAGTTTGTTGCGCCCATTCTTCTCAGGTCTGAGACATTCATTTTGGAATGGGTGGTAGTTTTTTGACTTCCAATAAGTGATGTCACATCCTATTTTGAATAAAAATATTTGAATTTGATTTTTAATTTGAATAGTGTCACTACAACAAGAGTAATTAATAATATTGGAATTTATTCGCTCTTAAAAGTGGGTTTCATCATCATCATCATCAGCTGGAAGACGTCCACTGCTGTACCTTGGGCCTTCCCCAAACATTTCCGACGATCGGTCTTCCGCTGCCCTCATCCAACGTATTCCGGCGATCTTGACCAGATCGTCAGTCCATCTGGTGGGGGCCTACCAACGCTGTGCCTTCCGGTACGTGGTCATCATTCAAAGACTTTACTGCCCTAACGGCCATCTGTCCGTCGAACTATGTGCCCTGCCCACTGCCAATTCAGTTTCGCAATCATTCGGGCTATGTCGGTAACTTTGGTTCTCCTACGGATATCCTCATTTCTGATTTGATCTCGCAGGGAAACTCCGAGCACAGCACCCTTATGGCCCCCTGAGCGACCAAGAGTTTTCTGTGGGTTAATAATATTAATAATAAAACCACCACGATACGGAAGCATCCAGATCACCGGCAGCTACCTTGTCGAACCTGAAACACCTTTAAAGTACTGACTTACTTGATTTGACTAACTCTGAAACAACGTAGGGACATATTGGATTTACTTTTCTTATACAAAAGTATTTACAACATTTATGACAACTCCTTTCTTGTGTCTATGTTTAATTTAAGAGTGCCTAGATGCCCACGTAAACCTGCGAACTTATTTGAAAAACCTTCTCGCAGAACTATTTTTGGGATCAATTCACCTGTGTCGCGATTATGTAAAATTATAAACAATTATGATGCTTGGACACATTCAGTGATTCGTTGCCAAGGTTTCGCAAAAATGTAAAAAATTGTATTGTAAATAAATAATTGATAAGTATTCTTGATTTGTTTAATAAGTTTATCTTGACTTGTTTAGTAGATTTTGTTAATTTCATCACATCATAGAATGGTTGTTTTATAACTTATACTTATTTTATATAACTATTTCACACAATTTTGCATGCGGTATTCACCTTAAAAGGTAATGCATTTAGAAATAAGACTCTTGTAAATTAGCATAATAATTATAAATGTATTATTGTAATTACCACTGGTGAAACTAAATAAATAAAAGAAATAGATTCACACCTCTCCCGTCGAATACGATCTTACTAAACGCGCTCTTATGATCGCCTGGTACTAAAACACTGTATAATGCTTCCTATCTCATTTTCTCTCAAGGAATCTTATTAATTTATGTGTCTGTCTCTTTTTACTGTCTCGCTTTTTCGATATATCGACTTTAAAATCACAGCGATGCTAGAGAAGTTTTCACTTCAAAATCTAAATTGCACTACAACTTAGATACTTTGTATTAAATTCCATCCAACTTAGGTACTTAAAGTATATAATTTAGCTTCCCAGTTCCAATATACTTCAACGTTTTGAGATTTCCTGAGCTGAGAAAATGCTTTAATTAAAGTTAGACAGTAAATTAGCCGTGTTTCACCCATCGCTTGAGATAGGGAAAAGAAAATTAATACCGTCTGCGATTTCATTTCCGTAATAATTTCAACCAATAAAATTGTTATTAAATACTATATTGATATTTGATAATATTATTTATAATGGGGATCTCTTACTATGTATCTAATATAATTTCAATTATATATGTACCCTACTATTTTTGAGGTGGACAAGGGAACATATAAGCTATGTATACTAAATGGCCACCCATATCATTACATTTTCTCTAATTTACCTGAAATTGTAGCTTTTCATACATAAAAGAATTAATGAATCCCTTGTGTAGTTTTTGAGTACACAAAATTTAAAATATTTTTTAAGGCTCGCTGAGCACTTTATTGTATGGGTTTTGAATACCCTGCTGTCACGCTTAACCTGTTCGGGTACAGTCGGCTGGAGTCAAGTAAATTTAACAGCACATTATAATAATTAATAAGAACCATTTTTAACCAGTGGGAGGCTACTTTGCACAGGATTCCGACTAGATTATGGGTGACACAACGGCACCTTTTTCTGCCTTGCGGCAGTAATTTAAGCATTACTGTGTTTCGGTCTGAAGAGCACCGTAGTTAGTGAAAGTACTGGGCAAATGAGACTTAACATCTTATGTCTCAAGGTGACGAGCGCAATTGCAGTGCCACTCAGAATTTTTGGATTTTCATTAATCCTGAGCGGTACTGCATTGTAATGGGCAGGGCATATCAATTACCATCAGCTGAACGTCCTGTCATAAAACAAACCAATTGAATCTTAAATGTCAAGCAACAAACCCTTTTATTTATATTTTTTTGACATTACACCACCATTAATATCTAGTTATATTTAATTACCCAAAAGGATAGCCTTAGCCATGTCTAATCAAAATAATATAACAGTAATAATCTCAAAATGTAGCTAAGTTATGGCATAGACAGACACAAGAAAGCCACGTTTCAATTAAAGTACTCAAATAGTCCACTTTTAGCGTGAATCAGATGTTTCGAGAGCTTGTTTGTGATAACGGAGCTCGTTCTGAGCAACTCAAGGGGCGGAATGTCCCAATTTGTGTCCCTGAGAGATAATATTAGGATCATTGGTGATACTGCGTCGCTTTCTTACATTACATGTATAGACATGTTTAAATATGTACTACATTAAGTTAAGAGTACGGCGGTATTTCAGTGTTTTTATTTACATTTTAAGTATTTAAACTCATGTTATAAAAAGACATTCATATTTAAATAAAACACTTTTAAAGTATTAAAATGCGTGTAATTTTGTAACATTTTTTACATTTGATTTTTGCGTAAAAATTATATTAAAAAGTGACCGGCGCCGACATTATCCCAACCAGCATTATATAGCGGTATACACTTAGATCAAGCATTGGTCTCCGCTGCGCTTCAACTAGATACCACAAGCGTAGTCGCAAAGTGCGGCAACTAATATGTGCTACGCCCAAGTGGGCGTACTCGAGCCAGTCTCGAACAAAGTGTGACATTGACGTGCCACATATTCTGTTCAACTTTGCTAATAATTGAAACTAAAATGTCGGGTCGCGTAGTTAAACTTTTTAAAAATAATACTACTAGAAATATGAAAGACTCTGGGATCACATATAATCAGTAAGTATTTTGTATTTTATTAATTTCAATATAAAATAACATGAAGCGTATGTTACAAACTTTGAAAGGTGTCATTGAGTGTCAAGATGCTACGCACATAAGCTAATAATAGTTGCCGTAATAAACAGCTATTGTTCTTAGGTAGTGCGGTATCAGTTGGAGTACAGCGGAGACCAGTCCTTAATCTAAGTATATAAATTACTTTATGAAATATTTCTCTGAATGATTACAGTGCTACAGTTCACTGGAGCCGACATTATCCTAACGAGCGTTCTATTACATATGATTATTCGAAAAAGTTTTCAATTAAAATCCATAAAATTGGGAACAAAATCAAATTCATGTATCAGATAACACTTAAACAAAACTTACGCGTCCACGCGCTTTTGTCATTGTAATATAACAACTTTATGTGCTAATTAATTAGTTGATGAGCCATCTAATTAATAATGCTCTTTAATTAGATGTAATGTTGGATACATTTTCCGTGTAATGAACAACCGTTGCCAACATCATCTATAATTCACATAACTGATCGCATATTTGTGAATAATTTAATATGTCATTCAGCATTGTACCTACCGGGCGGTTTTAGACTAGCGCAAACATGGAATCACGTAAAGACCCGAAACGTTGGACGTCGTCAGTAGTGTGAGTCGTGATCGCGAAAGTTGTCGTGACAGATTTTGTGTAACGAAAATAGGGGACGAGACGAGCAGGACGTTAGGCTGATGGTAATTAATACGCCCTACCCATTACAATGCAGTACCGCTCAGGATTCTTGAAAAACCCAAAAATTCAGAGCGGCACTACAATTGCGCTCGTCACATTGAGACATAAGATGGTAAGTCTCATTTGCAAAAGTAATTTCACTACCTACGGCGCCCTTCAGATCGAAACACAGTATAGTTTACACATTACTGCTTCACGGCAGAAATAGGCGCCGTTGTGGACCCATAATCTAGCCGGCTTCCTGTGCAAAGGAGCCCCCACAGATTGATGTACTATTAGTGTCAAGTGTCAATGTGTCAAGTGTTTCTCGCCGCCTTCGCACTCCCGCCGCGACCACGATTCATGCAATTGGATCGAAATATCGGCATCAAATTAATAAAATATATAATATCGTGAGTACCCGTCATAATAATTACAAAGCTCTCTTTAATCGTATTATTCAATATTCCATAAAAGCAATCAAATCAATTAATGGCGTTTCGGACAGGGACTTCGTGACCCAACAACACATCAAAGATTATTTTAATACATATAAAAGATAATAATTAATATATAATCAATAAATCAGATTATTTTTATATCTAAGAGGAAGACTAACGAGCAAAAGGTTCACTTGATGGTAAGTCATCACCGCCGCCCACTTTCTCTCCCAAAATCAGAGAAATACATAAGCTTTGCTGGCCTATATGGTCTTTACCTTTGATCATTTATACGTCTAGATAGAATATGACAGCTGTGAAAAAGTAGAAAAAATTGAGTTTAGAACTAACCTCTATTTTGAGCAATTCGCGCACATAAATATAAAGTGTCATACAAATCGCGAGTGTAGGACGTAGCTTGTGACGCACACTAAACTATTATTCCTGGCCTGTTTTTTTCGGTTGTCTAACAGCAAGAGACTCTATCAAGACGTATAAAATATCTAAGTTTGAGGCACCGATATTGTATCGATCTGGATCTACAAAAAAATGTAGTCTATTTTTTTTTACTTTTTCTAGGTAGGTACCTTGTTTTACAGTAAATCAATTTTTGAATTTGTAATTATATTGACTGATACTTTGAGTAATACCAAAGAGTAGGGACAGATACTTTTTTTTTAGTTAATTGGCCAATACAGAACAAATACATATATTTTTATGAAATAAGTACCACGAAAACCTCACGGGTTTATCTTTGATTTCTACTTTCCAAAAATTTTTTTCTTTGAAAAATCTTTCACGAAAAACTTACGTATGTAATTCTATATAATTAACATTTTCCCGTTATAATTGTAATCATAATATTGACACACTATTACACTTATTACACAAATCATCTTGCCCCAAACTAGACATAGCCTGTACTATGGGTACAAGACAACGATATATTTAATACGGTTTACTTACTTAAACATACATAAATACATATAAACATCCATGAATCGGAAATAAACATCCACATTAATCATATAAATGATTGCAACTACCAGGATTCAAACCCGGGACCTCTTAGCTCAGTAGGCAGGGTTACTAACCACTGGACTATACGGGTCGTCGTTATAACAATATCAGTTAATGTTGTAAATTCTACCTAATTCTTGAATACCTCCAGTCAACAGATTTGCTTAAGATACCCCATTTTACATAATACCTACCAATAACCTAGAATAGTAAAAATAAATAAAATAACATGCTAACATACAAAATTCGTATACAATGTTATTGTTATAACAATTGCTAGTTCAAATAAAGCATATAAAAAGTACTGCTGAATTAAAATGTTTTGTTATACGAGTGTCATTTTCATTTTTGCCGTACTAACAGTAGCGGGTTCATTTCACCCACTGTGTTCATACTTCAATGCGTGTAATGAAAAATTCGGTTTCATTCTTATCACTATACAGTGTAAAGCTACTATATAAACACACTGAACACAAAATTATAAAATTTAAAGTAATTAATTTAAATTTTCTAACCAAGAAATTATATATTTAGGAAACTTCATTTTAATCACCCTTACGTGGTCGCATAAGACGGCACGAAATAGGTGTCAGTGTCTTAAGATAGCGCGCGGCTACTCGATTACTTACAGGTTGTTCCTAAATTTTATTTAGATGAATTATGTATTTTATTATTGAATATTTTTTTTTGATTTCGGTTAAGTTTGTTGAATCCGTGTGTTTATATAATGTCACCATTGCAGCACCACGCTAAGATAGAAAGTAGATATTTTTTTTTAAATAAGGGAAGAGACGAGCACGACGTTCAGCTGATGATAATTGATACGCCCTGCCCATTATAATGCAGTGCCGAGTTTTGTATTCTTGAAAAACCCAAAAATTCTGAGCGGCACTACAATTGCGCTCGTCTCCTTGAGACATAAGATGTTAAGTCTCATTTGCCCACCAATTTCACTACCTACGGCGCCCATCAGATCGAAACACAGTAATGCTTACACATTACTGCTTCACGGCAGAAATAGGCAAAATGAAAAAAAAAAGAAATAGGTAATTGATACGCCGTGTCCATAATAATTCAGTGCCGCTCAGGATTCTTGAAAAACCTCAAAAATTCTGTATAAGTTAGGCCAAGAACCGTTCTTTTTAACATAAATCTTCAAAAATTTCGAATGATTAAAAGTAGAGTAAAACGTGAGCCTACTAGTAAAATAGTAGAAGTCTGATGATCGACTTTTCATTTTTCGTCAATTAAGGCTCTCAATGTTAAGGTACATTTTTAATAATTTGACATATAAATTGTCAATGTTATCTCAATGAATCGAGAACTTATGATCAGAAACTTTTCAGTGAGTTATATTTAGAAACTGATAAAATATTATTTTGTTTGTGAGATGCCAAGGCCAAAGTTAGCTTAGAATTTTAAATACTAAAAACTTAATTATAAATACATTTAAAGGATGGTTATATTAAAACATAAATAAATTGAGGTAATAAACTTGTTTTCGTTATTATAGGGTTGACAAACTTATTAACAGCTACCATTGTTAAAACAACAATATACTTGCACGTTTCGATCTGTTAAGTTTTGGCAATGCACACGTTGCTAAAGGCTCGTTGGCTTCCCTCCAGAGTCGTATTTCATTACAATTTAATCTCAGTTTTGGTAGCTTACTGAATATTCGTAAAGCCTAGACAAGGGAACTGTTTTTTGCCTATATTATGATACTGTTGAAGTAGAACTAGAATAATTGAATAGTAATATAATAATTACTTCAGCTGAACGTCCTGCTCGTCTCGTTCCATATTTTCATTAAAAAAAAACTTGGGAATTCTTCGGAATTATCTTCAAAAACACATCATATAATGATTGAATTGAAATGTTACAAAATTGGAAAATCAATCTAAAAAATAAGAGCTATATTGTTTAATTAACCAAAACATATACTTTAAGCGTTATGTTTGTAATATAACAGTTTTATTCCCAACCTGTCGTAACTGGTGATAACTGGAATTTACTAATTTGTATTGGCCCGAAAATTGTTGTTTAATTTTGCTTGCATCAGCTGTGCGGCGACTCAATGAGCTGGGTCAGAGCACACTGTTGTACTGACTAAAAACAGCCGACAATCTCGGAAATTGGAATTATGTCTCTAGTCACCCATCAAGTCGCTTCTGGATCATATGTGCAAATTTTGCGCTCGCTTCAGTTTTCGGTATTTGTGTGAGTGATCTATTTAAAATGAAGTGAATTCAAATGAAGAATATTTCAACATGCTCATTTGCCTAGGGTGCAAAGGTTGTAACTACGTTGAAGCTCGCAGGGAATACGAAGAACATTTGGCAATTTCGCTCGGTCTGGAGTTGTTGTGCAAAGCCTTCCAACACGCTGACGCAGGCCAGCCAGTGTTGCCAGATAGATTGGAAGAAGTAGTGCTGCTATTATTTGCCGATGAACAGGCAGAATTATTTATGATTTCTTGCGCCAGTCACGGGGCTGCGCCCGCCGTTCCATAATATCTCCGGAAAGAGTACTATTAACCTCACACCGGATCGTTACAGTTTTCGATACCATTAAGTCTACCACAACAGTGCTACAACGGGTCCGTGCCAATCTCGTAAAACTTTGCACAAAATGTATCATAGTCTGTGGCGGTCATGTCAAGGACAACCTGCGGTTGAGAGACGCTCAGCAAAAGGATATAAATATAAATTAATTGTATTGAGTACAAATTTTTTTTTGTTTAACAAACTTTAAACAAAACAGGTGATTTTTAGTGCAAGGTATGCGCGGTCGCCGTCCGCCCGCCACTCGTGGGCCCTTCGCAGGTAACATGAATGAAATGAGTGTGTGGTCGGAGAAAAATAAAAATAGCCACGGCATTCAGAAGTGTCCATACTTTTATAAATGTTTGTTATTACTTTATATTACCACTATTTTTTAATATGCTTAATTCCTGAGAATAAATGAGTATAATATGTTCTCATTACTTGATAGTCATATACGCCTTAAGATATAGTACGTGATTTTTAACATCCTGTACCTACGTAAAGTAAGCACATGCTCTTTAAATATAATTATTTCATACCACGTATTATTATTACCAGCGGAGACCAATCCTTAATCTAAGATCAAAGGGTATTATTTAATAAAAAAAAACGTTAATGAATATTATGCTGTTATGGAGAAACCCCGGAACAAACAGATAGTCCGTTTAAGTGATAATAAAGACTGTAAAGATTTACATCCAGATAATATATTTTTTTCTTAAATAACTTTATTAACACTCCTGTGTCATTATTCTTCTTTTAAGTATATACTTACGCAATCAACTACTCTCTCAAAGTTATGCATTATATTACTTTTTCAGATAAGAATGCGCTTATACCAGGAGATGAAACCTTGAAAATTTAAGAGAATTAAGAGCAGGACGTTCAGCTGATGGTCATTGATACGCCCTGCCCACTACAATGCAGTGCCGCTCAGGATTCTTGAAAAACCCTAAATATACTGGGCGTTACCACAATTGCGCTCGTCACCTTGAGACATAAGATTGCCCATTAATATCACTAGCTACGGCACCTTTCAGACTGAAACAGAATAATGCTTACATATTACTGCTTTGCGCAGAAATAAGCGCTGTTGTGGTACCCTGTAGCCGGCATCGTGTGCAAAGGGCACACGATGCCGGCCTGCCTCGAACTGGTGAAGTGGGAGCCTCCTTACTATGAACTTGGTATTAACCTACTGGGTATGAAGGCATTGATTCCACTTGCCGTCTTCCAGAATCAATGATGGCTAAAACTTATTCATGTTAGTTAACAAAGGTTCGTCATGACTTTGATCTTTGTAAGCGATAGCATGACATAAATAAAGAGAACATACCACCCATTCATAGAATTCGATCAATGTGCACATGACGGTGGTGGATAGAAGTGACCTCTAAAGTTATGTTTTCTAACTACCCTCATCTTGTTGAAGTGACAGCTGTCAACGCCCACCGGCTTGTGCGAGCGTCACACACATAGACGAAAGTCCGCGTCCGACCACTGCGAAGAAGAGGTGCTGTCACTTTGCACTCTGAAAGCCCCCTTGTTCTATTGTTCCGTCTCACTCATAAGTCTCTTTTTGACGTCCGCGACGAACTTCTACTGAGCTACGAGTGCCATGCATCGAGCTGGAAGTTAAGGTGCTGGATCCGAGGCAGGAGGAGGCGAGGAAATTTAAGACTAGTGGTCACTATTTTACATTTGGCCCCATTTTGCACATTGAGGTAGAGCTCTAAGAGGACTCATATTAATTCCTCAATTATAAAATAATCAAATACAGTCCATTTATATAAAGATTTATATCGAATTACCAGCGCTAGTTGTAATACACAACACATAGTAATAGTGGCTATAGCATAGCTAGAATGTGTATTTCAGTTGGCGACAAACTTGTGCACATCCGGTTTTAGTTCGCAGAACTGCACATTACTCACAGCTTTTGCTGTAAATAAATATCTATTTATTTGAAGAGGTACGGCGTTATAGCTTCTAACATGCTTTATAATAATAATAATAATAATTCTTTTTTGTCAGGCCAATGACGTCCCATAGTTAACATTAATTCCTTATTGTAATTAAAAGTAAACTTAAAAACTAGAATACCATCACTGTGTAGGGGTTGTGGTGTCCAAAATATAAATATTCATTATAAGTCCAATTAATTTATAATGAAGACATTAAATGCGCCACAAAGTTTTTTGTATGCCTATACAATATATATACTTAAAAAACAAAAAATAAAAATAAAAATTGATAACATAAAAAAACCTAATTTTTGTTATAAACAAAGAACTCAGATGAGTCTAATCTCCAGATCTTAACTGGAGTAAAATGAGATTTAGTAGTTTTTTTTATTTACTTGATTTTATGGCCCTGAGTTTTAGTACTTTTGTATTTATAGTTTTTATTGGACGAATTTGGCCCAGCAGTTGATCAATTTAACACACAGCCTTAGAATTTATTGGCAGGAGTCTCGTATACAGGTTTTCTAACAATATTTTGATTCTCCTTATGGATTTTGAATACCTACGAAATTTAAAAATTACATTCGTATGTTCAATTAGATTCTAAATGTAAACATCAAGCAATCTACTCTGTATTTCATATTCTACCATTATAATTTTGTACACAAGTAACTTGTACTCTTGTATTCCGAAGGGTAAAAAGGTGATTCAAATTTAAATTTAATTATTTTAATTGAAAATAGGATATGAAACTACTCAATGAAAGTCAAAAACTACTAATAATTAAAAAAGTATGCCTCAGACCTGAGAAGAACGGGCAAAAGAAACTCAGTGGGCTTATTTTTTTCTCATAAATCATATGGTTACAATGTGCAATAAGACTTAATATTTAATAGTCTGAGGGCGGTCACTCCATTCCCAATGTGTGGTAACCTTAAGGAAGTCATATATGTTATAGTTACCATACAAACCTTTTTTAAACGTTCTTTAACTTACTAACTCGACTTAGTCGAGTAGTAGGCATTATAAATTTATGTCTATTCCTGGTGTAAATTATGGTTATAATAGTTTCTACCAAATTCACTTATGATGTTATGTCAGTTATTTAATATAGCTTGAATAAATACACAGGTTGAGCTATTTAACCGTAGTCATTAAACAAAATTCACCAAAGTAAATAAATTTTCCATAATATTATTAATTTTGGAACATGAAGGCATAGTCTTGCTGCTTAGTACTTGTCGCATGGTTCGTGCCAACGCGTGTAACGCTCAGCGTAGGCGCTGACACCTACCTACGTCACAGTAGACACATATGTCTACTATGCCTACGTCGTATCTACATATCCCACGCTGTAGCCGTTCAGAAGTCGTAGGTGTGTAGCGCCCACGTAAGCGTGAGTAAAATTTCGTTTATCTACACCCATGCTTTGCATCCTCTATTAAAGGTTCTGAAACAGTTAGCTTATTGCCAACATTAAGACACCCAATGTTCTAATAACCATTACATCATCCAAACGAGTGTTGTAATGTTGTACTGAATTTCATAACAACACTCCTATGTTTTTTTTTCGATCCCTTCATGCGCAAAGAGTTTCAACAGACAGTCACATTCTTATTGCTCGATGCGTGGTTTCTGTATGAATTTCAAAAAAAGAACATTTTCGTTTACGCGCGTTCCACACTACCAGAACTTCAATACTTAGTTTATATGTATATAATCAGTAATGAATGATATTAGCTTACTACTAGGACTGGTGTTTTAGTGTTATCAGTAGGCTGTTTCAGAATATTTTAGAGGATTCATATTCTGGGTGTAGATAAAGTCTTGTATGCAACTGTTCATAATTAGGTATTAAAACACTCATGTGATACTATTATCACACGAGGCGAAGTGGTTGTAATGAATAATCTGAAAAACGACGTTAAAGGGATTTTAAGAAGTCTTTTACTTGTTATTCTACGAGCTTAAAATGACTGAATACCATGGACTTTATTACATTGGCATTTTATTAAAGAAAAACAGATATCTTACGTAAATTGCCATATGTTGAAAAGATAAACATAAACTAGTGAAAACCAGTTTGTAGTCCTTTACTGCCTATTTGTCAACCTTTGGTGCCTGCCCAAAATATAAAGTATTTTTTTTAAATCATAAAGATTTCTGGAATTTATTTTTAACGTTTTAATCAATAAATGCTTTCCTAAGTCCTCAGCAACTGACCTCGACCTATCCCTAACGAACACTTTAAGTGTTCTGCCATTAGTTCAATGTTGTAAAATTATATTCCTTAACAATTAATTGGCATCGACTTTCAGATAGCGCAATTATAATTTGAGATATACAGGCATACCCAAGAAGAATATGAAAATAATTTTAGAAGAGCCTTTTGAAAGTTATCAAACTTTTTGATGAAAATATATTGAGCATCTACATCTTTTTATTCTGATTGTGATTTTTTCACACTGTATGATGACAGCTAAATATAGATGAAATATTATTCACACTTAGATTAAGGATTAGTCTCCGCTACGCTCCAACTAGATACCGTACTACCTAAGAACAATTTTGTATGTACGCTTTTTTAGTACGGTAACTTTATGTTGTATTGTGTATTGGCTATTTGTAAACATGCTTGTGTGCGTGGTATCCTGACACTCAATGGCATCTTTCAAAATGTGTAACATACGCTTCGTGTTATTTTACATTGAAATTAATGAAATACAAAATACTTACTGATGATATGTGATCCCAGTGCCTTTCTTATTTCTTGTAGTAATATTTTTATATTGTTTTTCTACACAACCAGTATTTTAATTTCAATTATTAGCAAAGTTTAACAGAACTTGCCGCACTTTGTCATGCCATTGAGTGACAAGATGCCACGCACACAATCATCTAATAGTTGTCGTAATAAAAAAGCTGCTGCTCTTAGGCAGTGCGTTATCTAGTTGGAGCGCAGTGGAGACCAATACGAAATCTAAGGCTAATGATTTAATATTCAAAATACTAAGAGGCAAATGCCAAGCGTGGCTGACTTTTTACGAGTTGAAATCATAATCGGTTACAGTAACAACAGAATCGTGAGAGATGTTCTTCTCTCTCGCACGCTTTGTTTTTCTATACGCTAGTATATTGTACGTGTATGATGTTAACCGATGTTATATATAAGTAGTATTATTATTATTAATTTAAGCCACTCAAGAGGATGCCTGCAGAAAAATATTTGCAACAACATACTTTGTACATTATTTGATACAAATAAAGTAAAAGTAAAAGTGAACAATATAAGTTTGAATTATTTTGTGTGTTCATACACCATATATTCACCACCAATATCTTTATTCAAATAGGCTTAAACTTCTGAATCGCCATTATAAATATTTCTTATACATTACTGAATTTATCATATGTTCGGAAAAAGTAGAGCGCTTGAGAAGAACAATACGAGAAACTCAACGGCCACTCTTTTCATTCAAATAGAGTATTTTACAATGGCTGTAATATACATAACAAATTTGTTTGTAAGGTGCCGCATACAATATATGAGTCGTGTTTAAATAATATAAATTATTTCATGAAAAGTAATTAAGTATTAAATGTATATAAATTAACGAATTTTTGATGCTAAATTAACGAATTTTGGATGCATCAACCTTAAGAGCTTGAACTCATTGCTTGTGTAAGGATGCTTCGTGAACATGATGGTCGTGATTACTATCACAATAAGTAATTGCATCCAACAATGATTGATTAACTATACAGGTTGACCTGGCACCATAAGCAGCACCCGTTGCAGGAAGTTCCATTGAAAGAGCTAGCCTTGACGCTATATCAGAACAATACATGAATCTCTTTGTTAATTTATAAAGATAGTAAATGGGCTTTGTGATCCTATGTAGGCACTTTGTTTTAAACAAACAACTTTGTAGATCAAAAGAAAACCAGCAAAAAGTTGCAGGAAGTAATTTCTCTACATTTATTATAATTAGAACTAAATTCTCCAATGATGGTAAAAAAAATCATATTGTTTAAAAACAGTTCAACTATTAAATTGAATCTATTTTCAATAACATAATGGCACTAATGTTGCACAATATATCAGCTGTATAGCTACAGATATACTGCTATAAGCATTTCGGTGACATTTGACGGTGGTATTTTTTAATTGTTTATTAATCTCATGCGTCATGAGCATGTCGGTGACGTGAACAAATAAGATTTTCGCCTACCAAAGTGCCCAACGCGGCTAAAGAAGTTTACACTTCAAAAACACGAAATTAAACACACACGCTCCGTTAAAGATCCATTGATAAAAGTTAGAACCGACGATATCATAATCTTATCATAGAACAGTTAATTAATATAGGTAGTCTCTTACCCATACTAATTAATTTAAAGCAGCTGTGAATTTGAAAACTTATTTAATTGCTGTTCTCCCAAGTAGTCCTTACGCGACCGGGGTGCGGAAGTGTTGACAGCGTCCTCGACTCCCGTCCGAAAGCCGAGCGCCGTATTGTCTTGCTGCCACTCCATTATTTCGTTATCTGTCCATTGTTGTCCTCAGACCATAATTAAATATCTGTGAGGAGCACATATTGAATTGTTTTTGATTATTTATGTCTTTATTATTTTGTACGATATATATTCTATACTTTACTCGTAATATTAAAATCGAACCATGGAACCATAAGATAGTATTTGAAATATATATTTATTAAAATAGTAGAATTTCTGAATCGGTATAAAAATTGTTGAAAATTAGCAGTAAACGAGAAATAAGTAATTGAAGGTAAAAAGCAGTTTTTGTGTGTGTTTGTCGGTTTGTTTCAATGTTTGTATTTCTCTAGAAACCACAAACAGGAATCAAAACAGAATCACTGACAAGTATCAAACTTTGCTTCTAGTAATATTTCGCGTTATAAAGGTCGGAGAAAGAGTTTTCTGTTATAGTATGCATGAACTAATTTAATTCATTAAAATAGACAGTCAAGTGTTTTTAAAATTGTATTATTATTAACCTAGAGGTTTTGTTCGTTTTCTAGAAAAGAAAAGGAAGACCCTTTAGTAACGAATATTCTTATTTAAAGATACAAATCAATTCTTCATTTTATAAATTGATTGTACCTGGAAGAACATTACAATCTACTTTTATTTTATTTTATTTTATTTTATTTTATTAATATCATATATAATCTAATCCTAGAAGGATATTGTACGAAGATAATGAAGATCACTGGAAAGTTGTAGTATAGTAGAATAATACGACTTTTGGCTGTAAATAGTCGAATGAAATAACCTTATATTGAAGCTTATCAAACAAGACATAAAAGCAATTCTATCTTATTGATTGTGCCAGCATTTTGGTATTCATTATATTCAGATCCGAAATGCTTAAAATATTAAGCGTTAAATATTGAGAGATCATAATATCATGCTCCAGAAGGAAATTGAAGAGAATCTAGCGCACATTGTGCAATATATTTAAAAAATTTATAAAATAATATCATCAATTTATGAAACTATATTATAATAAGTGACCCTGACTACTAAGCTAGAGGTCCCGGGTTCGATGTTTGCTTCCGAGTCATGGATGTTTATATGTATGTTTATGTACTGGCTCTGCCTAGTTTAGGGCAAGATAATTTGTGTAAAAGTGTGTCAATATTATTATTATTAATTGGGAAGTAATATGTTACTATTGCTAATTACTAATACTTACTTTAATAAGTAATACTGGCGTTTTACAAAGTTTACTGTTCATATAATATATAAAAATCAAGCACTGAAAAGCTGTAAACTTCACTTATCTTCTGATGTTAGCTTAATATGTCGCTGAGTAGATTTTATTGTAGCAAGAATGCATTGTGTAATCAAATCACGTGCAAGCAGCTCAAATGGCGGTTTGCTAAAGTTCTGTGCACAGAGAAGTAAGCATTTGTAACAAGTTTTATACAAACTTCGTTGTGAAATTGGATTGCTTACATCAGGAGTAAGTCGGTCCATTATTTGAATGACTGTAGGTTGAAAAATTATTTTAATAGCTGACTTACTTGAATTAATCTTTAAATAGGGGGTAATTAGAGTCAAATCTTAGTTCATATTTAACTACATATACCTAAATATTAGTGCATCTTCCGAAAGACTCAGTGTTGGTAGCCAACACTGAGTCTTGACAACAAGATGGACCGACGATCTGGTCAAGATCGCCGAAATACGTTGGATGAGGATAGCGCTGGACCTTTGGGGGAGGCCTTTGTCCAGCAGCGGACGTCTACTGTTGATGATGATGATAAATGATGAAGATAATGCTTCTGAAGTGGATATGTATCGTCTCAACTACTGCGTTCAACTAACAGTGACAAAGTGTTTGAACAAATCCCCTTTTCTTGCTGGCGCTAGTGTCGCTGGTGGAGTGTAGTCATCACACCACATAATTACAAGTAGAGCAATCTAGGTCCATTAGAGATGTCTCATAATGAATAATGATATCTGTTTATATTATTAAAAATAAATCAGTTCAGTGAAAAAAAGACTAATTGATGAAATATAGTGTTCTGATTGTTATTATTGCAGATTATGGAAGAGTTTTCGCAATTAGATCTTATATAATTATTTTACGTAAACCAGCAAGTTCTATAAAGAGTATTATTAAACAAGTTTATATTTGTATAGAATATATCAAAATCAGCACACACTTCATTAAATTCCCTACAAATTCTCATAATCGGGTTTTTATGCAATACATTATTATTTGAGGAATTGATCGAAAATAGACATGGAATACGCACAGATTGTGTTGGCACTTTAAAGTTTATCAAACTTAATAGAGGACTATCCATAACACCAATCGCAAGGCTATGTAAGACGCACATATCAGATACCCATCTTCGCTTATCAAGACTATGCAAGTTAAATTTATGTAAGCGCTCAGAGTATTCGGGAATTTTACGTCTAACACCCAACCTGCTACAAAGAACTCTTACAAACCACTGCTGAATTGACTTTATTATATCACGGTGAACATTACAAATTGGAAACCAAATCACTGAGCAATACTCCAGGATACTTCACACTAAACCAGGATGAGACTAGATGAGATGAGAATTCAACAATATAATAAACTCGTACACAAATTGTAAGCACATGAGATATTCCGTCTTAAGCTAAGCGTTCATTCCTTCGTCCCAAAAATATAATAAATCTCTATTTTTTATGACAATAAGGGATGAGACGAGCAGGGTGTTCAGCTGATGGTAATTGATACGCCCTGACCCATCACAATGCAGTGCCGCTCAGGATTCTTGTAAAACACAAAAATTCTGAACGGCAATACAATAGCGCTCGTCACATTGAGACAAGATGTTAAGTCTCATTTGCCCATTAATTTCACTAGCTACGGTCCCCTTCAGAACAAAACTCAATAATGCTTACTCATTACTACTTCACGACAGAAATTGGCACCGTTTTGGTACCCATAATCTAGCCGGCACCCTGTGCAAAGGAGCCACCCACTGGTATATAGATATACGCCATAACCCCATATTTACGTATGTTCTTACTAATATAATTCCGAGTAATACTTAATCAATACCTCAGTCAATACTAAGGCACTGGTGGCCCTTAAGTCACCTGTGAGACCACAGCGAGTATGTGACTTTTATTGTATATTTAAATTTATATGCTCTGTCTCAATCGGTTGAGGCACCCAATCGTGGGTAGTCACTTTTCTTTCTTATTAGTTCTTCTCCTGATATTGTCTGTGGATAGTTGACCGTTGACAGTTTTACTAGATTCTATTCTTTCTTTCCTCTTTTATCTCTGATCAGCAGATCATCTCGTTACCAAAGCTCTAACGGCCGTTCCCAATATTCAGTCTATCTCCGGTTGTGGCCTACTTGAGATTAAAATCGCAACTATTGTTGACTTTTCTATCCCAATAAACTTATCGACGGTAACTCACCTTATCCGTACACGCTGTCTATTAATGTGAGAACGTATAGCTTACCTCAAGTAAGTCAACGATAGTTTATCTCAAGTAAGAGATATTGGGAACTATATAATAAATATAATAGAAAAGAAAAAAGAATAACGATAGAATAAAAACGAATCTACGTGTAGCAAACAGCTGTCAACCAACATCTGTCCACAGACTAATACCAGGCACCAATAATACGCCTTTTACCTTCACTTTACCACCAAAGTTAACATTTCTGTTTGAATTTTCAGAAATGTTGAAGTTTTATTAAATTTTTGTTCAATGCGAATATCCGTGTACGTTTTATAAGTTGAACACGTGGCTCACATGAGCTACAATTTTAAACTTTGCGGTGTATAAAAGTAAAAAATTAACTGCTTAAAGGAATGTTATAAATCTCGTTTCCACGAAATAAACCTTGTTTCCTTTATTGCAAAAATATTAAGCTGCGATATGTACACTACAATACAGTATTTATTTTGCACTATATTGTTTATGAGTACTGTATTACTTTGTTACTGGTGCTTTTATAAGGTGAATTCTTAAAAAATAGGACACTAAAATATATCATGGACATTAATGTTATAATTCTGATTTTATTAGGAGTTATTGTAAAATTGGATTCGTATTGTTTTTTAAAAATAGAAATAGAAACACACTTTATTAGCAATAAAAAACACTCACACAAAAAACAATAATTTACAATATTAATTAAAATCATAAAATACTTAATTATATAACGTAACAAATATTATAAAAAATTAAAAATAAATAAATATAAAAAACAACAGTGTGAGCGTGATTCCCTGCTAAAAGGAGCTGACTCAGTATATTGTTGTGTCAGTGCAGAAGACACCAACACAACACTGGTTTTCAGCAGCCCCTCGTGACATTTGAAGTAGAAAGATCTTTTAGGCTTCCCATTGCAAATTAATTTGCGTAGGTATCAAAGTGTAATAAAATAAAAATAAATAAATAATTGTAATAATAATAAATATTAAATCATACTATAATCTGTACGTAACTGTATATAATAGAATAATATAAAAATTTCGTGTGTATAATGTACAATAAACACACGTAGAAAATTACGAAGAACATCAAGAAGCATTAGGCACAAAGGTGCCGGTGGATACCTCATAAATCGAACCTGAAAACTCCGTCGTGTAGATTGATGAAACGTTGAAAGATTAAACGGGGCTGACTCAAGTGCTGAGTTCGACATACGATGAGTGGCGAAAGCTGATTTTTTTTAATTTGTTTATTTATTTTAATTAAAACGGTTACAACACCAATTACAATAATCAAGTACATTAAACTATTGTTAGACGCTATTATGCGAGGACTCACAAAGATGGAGCAGCAACTGCACCAACACCTCAAGTCTATTGGTAAATAGATCACAATCGGGGCGGGCTTCTACGAGGTGATTAAACAATTTCAAGACTCGCGGCACGGGCGGCGCAGTGGGTGCTACCGTGCGACACGCGGGTACCGCCAGCAGACGGTGATTTCTACAACGAATATAATTGTCAGGTGAATACAATCGAATCAGCTCATTATGAATATCAGGGGCATCTATTAAGCCCCGGCTAACTTTCAGCAAGGTAGTTGCCTGGTCGAGATCCCGTCTGGTTTCCAGAGTGTTGTATCCGAGGAAACCGACGAGATACGCCGTCGGGTACAAGTACGGGTAGTAACCTAGTTTCCGCTTATACAGGAAACGCAAAAATGCTTTTGTACTTTCTCCAGCATAAGGAGTAGGTTACTTCGTAGGGTTTCCATTCGCACGAGCTCGCTTCAAGCTTACTATGCACAAGGGTACTGTAAAGCAGTTGTTTAATATTGAATCTGTGGAAATCGCGCGCATTCCTTAATACGAAATTGAATTGAATTGTTGAATTTACTGTTATGATCTGGAAACCAAAACAGTCTCTAGCAGTGGGAGGCTCCTTTGCACAGGATGCCGGCCAGATTATGGGTACCACAACGGCGCCTATTTAGACTTAACATCTTATGTCTCAAGGTGACGAGCGCAATTGTAGTGCCGCTCAGAATTTTTGGGTTTTTCAAGAATCCTGAGCGGCACTGGATTATTATTAGCAGTGCGTATCAATTGCCATCAGCTAAACGTCCTGCTCGTCTCATCCCTTAATGTCATAAAAAAAGTCTGCTCAGTGGGTGTTTCCTAAGGAGCAGTTGCCAAAAGTTTGTAATAGTGAAGAGAGAGCATGGAAAAAAAATGATGGCCTCGTTCTTCAGAAGGAAAGGTTTTATTTACATATATATTGTGTGAAAATTATTTTCACCTCCTCCTCTCTTCTCTATAAATTATTTTCCGGACGATCGTTTTCCATTTATTACGGTCAATCATAATTCTTTAAGAGTATCGAAAAACAATTACTGCAGAGTTGTGCAGTAACATATGCTTGCCACTTCTATTGGAAACATTTTGGGCACATAGTTTGACGGACAGATGGCCGTTTGGGCAGTGAAGTCCTCGAAAGGCACCATGTACCGTAAATCTGTTATTTTATGGTGGTTTAAAAAACATCGAAAACTTGGTCGAATTTCCCATTTAGGTACTTGTTTTCTATTATAAAAAAGACTCGTATGTAGTTGACAGTAAGAGAAATATATAAGAAGATTCAGTTTGTCTGTGTCGATTTGTTGCTTGTTCAACAACACTATATTATCTTATTTGAACTGCCAATCAGATTATTGATGTCTGACGATAAAAGAGCCAGAGATTTGTGAGAGCGAAGGAGTTTACATTGTACATACCTCGTTCACACAATTATCTATAATTGCATTCTTTGTAAAGTACTAGAGATTCTAAGTCCTTGTTGTTTTTTATAAGCCAATACCCACGAGAAAAGCGTATACCGCGTCCTATTTAGGAAAAACAGAATAAGATGGGTTTGTTCCTTAAAACATCTTTAAACTATTCCGTTTTCCGTAAACTTGGAAAAGATTTTATCCCTACCCTATTACAGTAATGAATGCTAGTAAGTCTTTCGGGAGACTACATTGGGTTTCGGGGATGGTATAATTACAAATAACAATACCTGAAAGATACCTGATATAAATTGAAATGGTTGTCCAACGTAAAAAATAAAATGATACTTCTGACTTATAATAATTACACTTTTACGAACCACTTGAATAGAATATATATTAAATTATTTCACTAAGATCAAAACAATATACAAGTAACATTAAATGATTTTTAACAATTAGACAGTCGGGTGACCAGCAGCCAGCACGTCCGATACTTTCGACTGCCCCAACAAGAAGTGCCCCAAAGCCGAGAGCAATTCGTAACAGTTACCCTGCTACCAACTTTAATAATACGAAACTACCAACTTCATAATAAAGTGACGTCACTAATATTTTGCATGTGATTATATAATGTTACAATTAGCTACTAAAAATATATAAAATATAATAACTAAAACAGTATAATATTAACAGGTTACAAATAATTCTATTATTATTTTACGTTATTCAAAAGAATTGTTAAAAACGTTTGTGTGGTAAAGGTTACTATAACATAAATGACTTTCTTAATGATACCACAGTTGGGAATGGAGCGACCGCCGTCAGTACAATGTCACTTTGTAAATGTTACTTTAATTTTAAAACATATTTTTGATAAAAAAAAAGCCCGCTGAGTTTGTTGCGCCCATTCTTCTCAGGCCTGAGGCATTCATTTTGGAATGGGTGGTAGTTTTTTTTTGACTTTCAATAAGCGATTCATCCTATTTTGAATAAAAATATTTGAATTTGAATTTGAATTTGAATATCATAACTGAATGGTGGTACTAATTGAAATGTCAACCATAACACTCGGCCATTCTACATTCGGTCTTGTATCACCAGGAAGACCTTCTGTGCCCTCGGTTAATCATTTTTTTATTTAATTATTGAAAATTAAAATACTATGTCCGTAATTGTATCTGTTATATACTTATTAATCTACTTCCTAATTACTTTCAGAGTTATCAACCTGAGAACCAGGTGACCTGTTAACATCAAAAGCCTTAAAACGACAGCATCAGAAATTTCGTAACGATCGTTTTCTTAATATTTAGAAATTTTGTAGGGACCAACGTTTTGGTGAATTTTATCAAATCTTTTTTTTTTGATGATGTAAAATAGGAACAGATAGAGAGTTCAGGATGCTCGTTTGAATCATCTCCTGGAGTGTGTGCCAAGGACGAAGATTCTGCAAAATTAATCTGATTAGAAACACTATCGACTAGTTCGTCAAATAACATAATATATTATATGGGACAGTTAAACTTGGTACCAAATAAAAGTTCCCAGGTTTCTTTTCCATAGAACCATTGATTGTATCGTTTAAGCCCCACTGTACATTACGTAGGTGCTTAACACAGGTGTGTTCATTTTTGTTAGAACATTGGGTTGATAAAAAATGATTTAATTTCAGCCTGACCATTTGCCCTGTGATAAGCAGCAGCATTAAGGACATATTTTACCTTTCAAAATTCTGATATGTGTAGCTGCGTAATGGATATTATAGATAGGATGCTGGAATTCTTTGGACATATTGCTCGTAAAGAGGGTCGTAATCTGGAACAGCTGATGGTGACAGGCAAGGTAGATGGCAGGCGTCCCAGAGGACGCAGTCCCACGAGATGGTCGGACCAAATACGAGCTGCTCTAAACATCAACTTCCATGATGCCCTTTATAAGGCTAAGGATCGCAGCAGATGGAGGGGAATCGTACGGGAGAAACTGATGCAGCGGGGGTGTCACGACCCTCAGTAATGAGGAAAACGATGCGAGGAGGAGGAGGTAGCTGCGTAAACAAATAATAACCTTTCGTTTGACTATGTGGAAAGTAGACATTCAAATACAACGTACAGCGTTGTATGTTAGAGCTAATATGAGCCCTCAGATCAGCTCTGAATAACTTTGAATAATGAACATGACTGTTATAGTTAGATTTTCCATTACATAATATGCACATTTTTTATGCCTTCAGTCTGTGAGTTCACTATAAGCTAAAATATTGCAATGCTCTATCTATTTTGTCTTGTATAACGGCACTGAAGGATTTAGGATTCCTGTTAGAAATTTTCGCAAGCGTATTAAGGTAGAAATATGGTTCCACTATTACCGTTACTTTTGATATAAATTACTTGACTTAAACAAATCGATTATTTATTAAAACGGAGCGCGGTACAGTTAAGAGACGTATTTGTCAATACTCCGACAATAGAATCAAGATTGACTCGTATGCTGATTTCGTATGTTCATGTTCCAAAACTCTGCACAGCACCACTAGGTGGCGCTTGCTTTTCGGAGCAATATCAGACGAGTCATTAGTAGACTCATAACTTGTAAAACATACATACCCATAACCAGGATGGGACGTACTTAATAGACTTAGATAAATTATACGTCTAGATAGACTGTTACAGCTGTGGAAAAATTAGCGGGGATCTGTTAATCTCTATTTTCACAACTCATGCACACAAAATCAAAGTGACATACGTATCGCGAGTACAAGACGTAGCTTGTCGTTGTCACGCATATTAAAGGTAGAAACCTGGCTTATTGTGATACGTTGTCTAACAGCAAGATGTTCTATCGAGACGCATAAATTATCTAAGATAATCCACATAAACGGTATGTTGGTGTAAACAACTTTTCGTTTACAAATCAAATCCCTTAAAGGAGAAGTACTTTAACAACCTGAGTTGTGTAGTCAAAGAAGGAATACATCGTAATCCTGTAATACTTGCATCATTAAAATTCACAAACATACTGGAATTATAAGTTATTGGCTTCAGAAACGCTAATGGTGCGTACAGATTGGTGAAATGTAACATGAAATGTATCATGCAATGAAAGAATTCGCCGTACACATTGCTGCAATGTAATATGAAAGGTAACCAGTTTTCATAGTTTGGACATCTTGTGCGCGAGAAACAAGCACGTGCACGCTACGAGTTAATGCTCGTAGCTTATAATCAAGCTACGGGCTAAGCGACTCGTGATTTGTAGGTTTTGCGAGCGAATACAAAGGGGCGTGTCCGCGGCTGAATGACTTCGTAGTGAGTTTCGTAGAGAATGCACGGTATGAACGCGCTATGCGTCCACGCATGCAGCGAACATGCAATGAAAGCATGCTTTTTTCGCGCGCGCGCTCATTTCTATTCACATGTGTTACTGTTTGTTGCATATAATTAATTCCGAAATAATAATCTAATAGTGTTACATTACATATTTTTGAGTAGCCAGTGAAACGATCTAACTTTTATTGAAATCAGTTGTATAATATACGAATTTAATAAAACGTAATCAGTGCTTAAAATTCAAACTTAAATTACGTATGTCGGTACAATCAAAACTATTCATAAGCGTACTTGTTTGTGCCGTCGCGTCTGTCATCGTGCGTGAGTCATCTTCACCGCGCAGTGCTGCGTTCAAACGAGCGAGTCAACTTGCCAGCCGCCGAGCTCCGTTTAATATCGTATTCCGTGCTAGTAAGTTTATAATCTGATCGGATAAAATATATTATGTCGCAAAATAAAACAAAATTTGGATGTTGTGACCGCCAGACTACTTCATCAAACATTTTAAACTGTGTTTCCTGCAGATTCAAATTTCATTTAAACTGTGTCAACATTAACAAGGGATTAAAGGACTTAAGGAGGAAGGAAGGAAGGAGGAATTTAAGTCAAAGTGGATATGCCCAGGTTGTCATAGTAAGCAGCCAAAATCGGATACCAACACACCAATTCGATCAGCCGTAAATCACCAATCACCGGAGTCATTTAGTAATATAAATTGTAGAAGAGGAGGACAAATAGTACAAAACAATACGTCCGAAATACCAATAGAGAGTGTTCGACAAATTATCCGCGAAGAACTCCAAACTTTATGAGACAATTTTAAAACGAATATATTAAAACAATTGGAAGTACGAAACCAAAGAACTGGACAGTTTTAAACGGGTATCGGATTCCTTAAATACAATTGAGAAACAACAAGAGATCAACACTTCAGAAATAAAACAGTTAAAATCCGAGAACGTGACGTTACGGAATACGGTCTCAGGATAACCTTAACTCAAGGATCACTCGCATGGAACAGCACGCTCGAGCCAGTAATCTAGAAATACAGAACATTCCCGAGCACAAATCTGAAAACCTAATTACTATTGCTAAGCAACTTGCTTCTGTTACAAATTATAAGTTGAACGAGGCGGACATCCATCTATGCACAAGAGTTGCTAAAATAAACAGTGGGAGTCCCCGTCCTAGATGCGTAATTGTAAAATTCAGTTCTCCTAGAATAAGAGACGATTTTCTTGCAGCGACACTCAGATTTAATAAAAAAGCAAGCAACGCAATTGATAAGCTTTACACATCTCACATTGGTACAAAAAAACCAGTATTCGTTGTTGAACATCTCTCACCATCACAAAAAGCCCTCCACGAAGCGTCCCGTAATAAAGCAAAGGAGCTTGGTTACAAGGTTGTCTGGGTAAAAACAGGAAGGATTTACCGAAACATCAGAATACAAATTAATTAAAAGTGCTGAAGATCTAACCCAACTAACCTGACCTTAATCCTTATCTCAAATTAATAACCTAAATAGTAATTCTTACTAATTATAATAATTAAGTATTGCTAATTGTTTCAATTTTCGTCAATCTTTGCCTAAGTTAATTACATATTTATTATTAAATACATACACTAATTATCCTTACCAATTTGTATGTCAACTGATAACATTAAAATTTACTATCAGAATGTAAGAGGATTGAATTCTAATGCAGCTGAGGTACGTCAACAAATGCTAAATAATTACTATGATATTTATATATTTACAGAAACTTGGCTTAATAGTGGATGTTTTGATGCTGAAATTTTTGAAAAAGGTTATTTTGTATATAGACCGCGAAACTTCTTCAGTTACTAGTTCCATAAGAGGAGGGGGGGTGTTGATAGCAGTATCCAATCAACTGAGTTCTAAGCGAATCAATGAGTATGAAAGCAATTGTGAGGATCTGTGGGTGTCAGTTACTACTGCTGGAGCTCGACCAGGCAAAAGTGCTACATCAATTTTATTACGTGCTGTATATCTGCCACCGCCAATTATCAATGAGAGTCTAAAAATTTTCGTTGACAAAGTCAATGTTAATCTGGAAACCTGCACCAATTACCAATGCAGTTTGATTTTAGGTAATTTTAACATGAGTGGAATTACATGGCTATCAAATCAAAATGACGACATATTGAATTATGCAAAACCTTCAGGATATGAAAACCGTGAACTGCTTTGCAAATTCGTAGACTTTTTGATGCTCAATGACCTCAAACAATTTAACTTTGTGACAAACAAGCAACATAAAATTCTTGATTTGGTACTATGTAATGAAGATCTTCTACAAGTTTCTGAATGTTTGCACCCTGTAAGAAATGTTGATAAGTTTCATCCTCCTCTTGACATCTTGTTAAAAGTTAAAACGAAAAGAAATACCATACCACTCACCCGTCGACATAATTTTTTTAAAGCCGATTATAAAGCAATTAATAAATACTTAGAATCTGTACAATGGACTAATGAATTTAAATCGTGTATATGCGTAAATGAAATGGTAAAGAAATTTTACGAAATATTACGAAAGACTATTAAAAAGTACGTTCCAATGACTAATTCTGGAAATTGTTCTTTCCCTGTCTGATTTTCTCAGCACTTAATATATCTGCTAAAGCAAAAAAATATTTTTTTTAACAAAATTAAGAAATACAATAATCCTTTGGACAAAATAGAATTTGAATACCTAAGAGATGATTGCAAAATACTGATAAAGGACTGTTACGTCAAATACATCAATGGACTCGAATATGAACTTATGAAGAATCCGAAAAATTTTGGACACATATTAAAAACATGAGAAAGAATAGTTCGTTGTATCCAGACACTATGACCCTAAACTACAATGTATCATCAAATCCAAACGATATACCAGACATGTTTGGAATACATTTCTCTTCGGTATGATGATATTAGCGATAACAACAAAGACATAAAAAATCCAATATCATGTACTGAACCACTAGACGTCATAGGACATTTTGAATTCACGCCTGAAGAAGTCGCGAAGAAGCTTAAAATGATTGATACCACTAAAGGCAGAGGTCCAGATAATATACATCCACTATTCTTAGTTAATTGTGCTAATATGCTAGGCTTTCCCCTCGCATATTTGTTCGATGAATTCCTGCTCTCAGGAACATTCCCAGATGTCTGGAAGGAAGCAAGAGTAGTTCCTATATACAAAAACGGAAATAAAGACCATATAACTAATTACTGCCCAATCTCTATCCTATCTTCAATATCTAAAGTATTTGAATCACTGGTACATAACGTTATTTATTCACATGTACAAAAATATATTACCACTAAACAACATGGATTTATGGCTAAGAGATCGACCAATACAAATCTTACACTTTTTATGTCCGAATTGAAAGAAACTGTAGATCAAAACATACAGGTAGACGCGCTCTATACTGACTTTTCAAAAGCGTTTGACAAGGTTAACCATAAAATTCTCATTGGAAAATTACATAGATTCGGGATAACCGATAACCTTCTTAAATGGTGTGCTTCCTACCTTTCTGATCGATGGGCGAGAGTAGTAATGGATGGAAAAGAATCTCAACCATTTGTTGCGTCTTCTGGTATACCTCAGGGCTCCGTTCTGGGGCCTCTGTTTTTCAATGTCTTCATCAATGACATAATACGATCTGTAAATCACAGCGACGTTTATCTTTTTGCAGACGACCTCAAGTTGGTCAAGACAGTGAAAAACAGCTCTGACGTGGAATGCCTTCAGAATAACATTGACAAAATTCATGATTGGTGCACAAAGAACAAAATTTTTCTAAACACCTTAAAATGTCAACATATAAAGTATGTTAGAAAGCGATGCTCTTTGCAATCCGCATACTTTATTGACGGACAAAAACTACATGAAGTACCAAGTATTCGAGACCTCGGTATCCAAGTGGACAGCAAGCTACGTTTTTCGGATCATATTGATAAAATCTCGGCTGAAGCAAATCGATCTCTGGGCTTTATTTTAAGAAGCACAAAGGGCTTCAAAAAACCAGCTACAGTAATTAAATTATATAACTGTTACGTGAGGAGCAAGCTTGAGTATTGTAGTACAGCTTGGAACCCGACTTATAAGGTGCATATAAATAGACTGGAAAGGGTACAGAAAAAGTTAATTGGTAGTCTATCGTACCGATTCAAGACTCCAAACACAGTCAGGACATATGCAGACAAAATGAAGCACTTTCAATTACAGCAGCTATCCTCGCGACGATCTCATCTCGACATGTTATTTCTCCATAGGTTAATAAACGGCGGCATTGATTGTCCAGCTCTGTTACTTAAATTTCCTGCCAGAATACCACGACATCTATGTGATTTGTTTGAGCCAAGTTTCTGTAAAACTAATCTAGGACGTGATTCACCTGTGGTACGCATTTCTCGTCGCTATAATGACTATACAAAGAAAAGTCCAAATATCGACATTAGTTTTGATAGTCTTAACAACTTTAAATTAAAGCTTATTAAGTGTGACCTATCTACAGCCTCAGAATGTAATACTTAGGTCTTATATAGTCTTATATAATAAATTGGTTGGAATATTGCATTCACAGATTTGTAATTAATATAAATAGCTCGTAATTTACTAATTTTAATTAATTTTTTTTTGATTTCTCTTTACTAATACTTTTTGTAACACAAAGCATGCTGTGATTACCTTTAATTGTAGGAAAAGTTAAATTATATAAGTTAATGCAATGTAATTATTAAAACTGTAACTACTATTTCTTATGTTGGTGGTCCATTAAATAAAAAAAATAAAATAAAAAAAAAGGTCGAATGATGCATTTAATGTACGTTTCACCAGTCTGTACGTACTTTAACAATTTCGTATAAGCTGACTCAGTATGTTTCCAACAACTTATTTACTACAGAAGCTACAATCTATATCAAACTTTATTTTACAATCAATAGTTCATTTTATTTTAATCCTCTTTGCTATCTTATTTTTAACATTTGAATGCTAGTAAATGTTTTCTGTATGTAAATTAACATAAAATATATACGCTAAGATTAAGGATTGCCACCGCTGCGCTCCAACTAGATACCGCACTACCTAAGAACAATAGCTTTTTTATTACGCCAACTATTAGATGCTTGTGTGCCTGGCATCTTGACATTCAATCTTCTCCTGGGATCTTTTAAATTTTGTAACATACACTTCGTGTTATTTTACATTGAAATAATTAATAAAATACAAAATACTTACAGATGATATATGTGATCCCACTGTCTTTCTTATTTCTTGTAGTGTTTTTACAAAGTTTTACTACGCAATCTGACATTTTAGTTTCAGTTATTAGCAAAGATTAACAGAACATGTGACACGTCAACGTTAAACATAGTTCAAGACTGGCTCAAGTATGCCCACTTGGGCGTAGTATTAGTAGCTATACTATGCGACTACGCCTACGGTATCTTCATCTAATCTTAATCTAAGTGTGAATGCTTACTTACATAGTAGAAAATGTGGACTATGTGTTTGATTTACTGTCAAAATTTCACCATGCAAAACAATTTTTTTGACATAATAAAACGTGCATCCTAATTTAGTTTATAATAGATTAAACAATTGATAAGACTGCTACATGGGTCGTATTTTTCGTATCTAAGTCGTATGTTTTCCAAGTATACGTTTGCTTCGTACGCCAGTGCTATGTTTGTGTGGGATTACACAAGGCTTAGTTGTTGTGAGTTGTTCTACGTTAGCTTTGAGTCAAAGCCTTTGACTCATTCCTGTTTTGTTCCATCTGTTGATCAGAAACAGTGACCATGGAACGTACTCCTTATCTAAATAATATCGAAATCTTAATCATCTCAATTATTTAATAAACACAACAAAACTGCTTTTGAAAAAAAACTGGAACACGTAAGTATAATAGAAACCGTATACAAATCCTTAATAAAATTGGAGCTCATCAAAGTAATCACATGCATGTGATTCATGCGTTATATCCCATGGATCCCTTTTAGTACCTTTACAACTCCTGCTGTACATCAATACCATACTTCAAGATCTGGGGTCATCTTCCCCTTTATGCAGATAAAACATTTTTTTTACCTTAAAAACATTAAAGATGTAATGGGAAATGCACAGTATGACTTAAGAGTACTGAACAATTTGTTATGTTTAAAAGTTTTGGGATTATTACACAAATAAAATTTTAAAACAATATTAATGAACGAAGTGGGACTCCTGCGTCCTCTTGCGTTCCGTGCGAGCGCTCTTCCACTGAGCCAATCGTTCGAGTGGCGGTTGTGGCTTCATCTCCGTCCCGCATCGTTCATAAATTTTGTCTTCAAATTTAATTTCAAATGCTAACGCAAAAAAATTACCCTTGGATTGATACTTTAGAGCTACTTAATATAAAGTTCACACCTAATAAATAACAGGCTCTTTGAACAAAGTACATATATCAATGCATTTAAAAAAAAACTTGACTATTGATTTATAGTGCCCTCGTTAACCATATTTACTCCATCTCATCGAAATATCGAGTATTGCAGCTTAAACAAATCCAAAACCTACAAAGCCAATTCATAAAAGTTAACACAACCATGTCTGCTTAGTTTTACAACTTTACCATCAGAAACTATTTAAAAAAAACTCATAAAGACACATAACATTTACAACAATTTTTTTGTACTATCTAGTATTAGAACCAACTATGCCAAAAATATTAAAACATTTGCAGAAGCACAACTATACAATAAACGTCCGAGAACTGTTAAGGAGGCAATTTCGCTCAACATCTTTAAAAGAAGATTGCCATATCCAAAGTAGGCAAACATTTAATGAATACCAAATTCAAAAAAATCTTTATTCACTGTAAAACTTTATAAGTTCTTTAGTGCAAGTCAGAATGAAGTACAAAAGTTACAATAATATTCAAATGAGTATAACAATATTCATTAACAAAATTTAGAAACATTAATTCCAACTATGTTTATCATTCAAATAATCTTTCACATTATAAGAGGCCTTCTATTGAAATTTTTTAAAAGGTAATATTTTAATATCATTTGGGAGTTTATTATAAAATATAACACTATCCACTTTAAAAGACTCACCAATTTTCCGGAACCAAGTAAATGGAATTGCGAGTTTGTTTGTTTCGAGTATTGTACCGACAATCATTATCTTGTTACTTGGACCAGCGCCTCATAACATGCACCTACGAACGAACTCGCTTCTAATCTAATAACTGACAATTATCTTAATGAGAATTTTTTACTGACTACTCATTTTTTAAATATTTTATCTCTATTACAAACATAAACTATTCAGTAATGCCAATCCGAAAACTTCAAACTTCATCTTTTTGTGTTACAACCTTTTAGAAAGTAATCTTGTGGCTATAAGACAGATATATACAATGATACGAGTATGTACCTATTTAGAGTCACAGAATTTAAACAAACAGAAATGAAAAACGCTGTTATATTTTTTAATTTTACTGGATGCTAAATATAATAATAATATAATATAAAATTGACACACTCTTACACAAATTATCTTGTCCCAAACTAGGCATAATATATAATATCATATAACTTACACTACTTACTTAAAGCCCATGTACAACATGATCGCAAGCAAGCGTAAGACTTTAATAACTTTAAGCTCTGTATAAGTAAGAATTACATCGAAGTTTTTTGTATTTTTCTCATTATTATTAAAGATTTGATGGCTTGTAGCTGGATTTCTGATTAAAAAATATCAAATATTTGCTTACTCCTGTCACTAAAAATAGACAATCCAATAGCTTCATGGGGGTGTTATTTAAAAATAATACTGTATTCAATGTTCTTCTTAATACAAAACAATATAAAATATCTTGTTACTCGCTCCCAGACTGTAATAACTGAGTTTCTTGTACCTTCACAGATGTTGAGAACATTCGGAATTCGTAGAAACTGTTTCATTTAAACCTGCAACGAGCACTGTACCTACATATCAAACTCTAAATTGAAAGAAATTTTTCCTAAAGGGTTTTCCTAAACTGTTAATCTCTGGCTTTGTATTGCTTCTCATTGCTTTATATCTAACTACTGACCTACAAAACATACAATTTAAATGGGCATTTGGCTTGTATAATAAAACAATTGTTTATGTATTTTAACTACCTAATATCTCATCTACACTCCCTCAACGACACATGTTTTAATGAAATAAAAATCAATGTCTCCTTAGTCTTCTCAATCTTTCTTCGTTTTTTTTTATGGAAGAGCATACGGATATGATCTCCTTATCTCACACTCTCTTGAAACACAATTGTATCAACGTAGGTACATATGAATTCGAAAACCAAAAAAATATCGTACCTGGCGGGCGAGGATGGAACTAACAACCTATTAATTAAACACTTATTTACATTTGGTAGTTTTCAGAAGAGAGTGTAAACATATTAAGTAAAACAGGATGGACCAAAAGTCCGTTTATAATTGGAATGATGATTAAAAAAAACTAATTACAGTAGATTAAAATTGTTTATTATTTTCGATAGTAAACAAAAGGGGAATTTATTTCTTAAAAATCACATCATCCATATGCAATCCTTCATTATTCTGGTATTGCTGCAATCTAGAGCGGAAATTTTCGATGACAGCTTTACATGTTTCTGTTGAGATGTTTTGGATTTCTGTGCGAATACGATCCTTTAATTCGTCAAGAAATACTGGGTCGGTTGGCTGGAATGCAGAGGTTTTTGATCACCATGACATAGTGTCACTCCAATACCGACAATTTTGTCTATTAACATGCCCATTTAGGTGGAAGAGTGCCTTGTTGAGAAAAAAATGTTTGTAAAACTGGTGAATCGCTTTACCATTTCGTTTGCAAACTGCAACCTAGTCATGGCATGGTCCTGAGGCCTTAATTCCTGCACCATTTGGATTTTATAGGAATGTAGACTTAAATCTTTTTTGAGAATGCGGTTTAATACATCATTATCTTGGCACGTTAAGGACAGCAGACCGCTTTCGAGTTGATAGTCCAGGTTGGTCACGAACAGACGATTTTACTCCCTCCACGTTTTCGGGGTCCCTCGACGTTCTAGGCCGGCCAGATCGACGTAAATCCATTGTTGAACCCGTCTTCTCAAACTTGAGCACCCATTTTTTAATTAACACACCTGATGGAGCTTGATTTTTGTGTCGTATCTTGTAATGATTGCAAAACTTTCGTTGAGCTAAGGTCGCAGAATCGTTGTTTCGATAGTACTCGCGTACACAAAATGCACGTTGACTACCGCTAAACGACGTCATGGTACTAAATTCCCATTGGCCGCTCTTGCAATGCGTAACCCTTCCACCACCCTCCGCCGCCGCTGCTAGACGCGGCAACCAATTCAAATGTAAACGGACTTTTGGTCCACCCTGTAGATTCTTAGACTTAAATATTAAAATTAAACATAAAATTTAATCAAAAAAACACATAATTAGATTTAAAAAAAGTAACGATTACTAGTTATGACCATCAGATAATGTAAATTATAAATTAAAGTAATAATCCATTATTACTTGTTTGAATACATAAATTTAGTTTAGATTTTATTGTAATTTGGTTAGGAATCTGTGTAGGAATATATATTATCACATACAGACAGTCTGGTCTGTAGTGAAGAGATAATTTCACTACATACTGTAAAAATTATGTACACATTTGTTTGAAAAGAATTTTATTAAAATACGTTATTGTATTTGTAATAAGCTGCAAAATATTAAAAAGGAGAGGAAACGATTTAAGAAAGTACCTCGTTCATATGTTATAAACGTTTAATAGGTAGTTTGTTAAAGGACACAAATCCAGCGCTACAAAAGGCAGCAGATAAACTGTGTAATCCCCAAATACAAAACACCGGAGCGGACTACTGCTCCCGTAATCCCTTTATCAGACGAAATGCTCCGGGAATCTTATCACTCAGTTGCATAGTAAATAAACCATACATTACATAATGAATACGTGTTTTTAAAACTTTTTAACAATTATTATTTGCATTATTTGCTTTTGCATTCGCATGCATGAGCATGATTATTTTTGGAATTAGAAATTTTAATTTCTTTATGTGAATCAGGCGAAACACCTCTTCAGAACACTCCCCGTGATGGATGCGATAGAAGATACACAATGAAGCGACGTCTCTACGCAACGCCAGGTGATGGAACCGTTCACAAAGCACTGGGTCGCTGATAATTCCAGCTCTGCGTTGCACGCGGTCGAATGTTTCAAGCTGATACTGGGGTTCATCAGACCAGAGATGACAGCAATACTCCATATGTGTTCTGGACCTGCGTTTTGTAGAGCGCTAGAATATTGGCCGGTTTGAAGTATTGCCGTGGTCTATTTATGACGCCAAGCTTCTTCGAAGCCAATTTAGCTTTGTGCTCCGAATATTGCGGAATTGGCAATTCTTCGAGATTTCCAGACCCAGTATTCTGTTACCGGGCGAGGCTTTAAGAGTGATTGTCGAAGATCGGTGATACGACAAATTGGGGTTTTTTAGTGGCAAACTTGAGTCTTCTGGGGGTTAAATTGGACAAGGTTCATTTTACTCCGTTCTACGACCTTTTCGCAAGAGGACTCATTAGAAGACACAAGTTTATTCCGGCACTGGTCGACAATTTCCCGAGAGAGACCTGCATGGCCCGTGTATACGGCATCACCAGTACTGTCGTCTGCATAGTAATGTATGTTGGAGGTGTCCAACATATCATTGATATGCAGAAGAAACAGATTCAAAACCTTCCGGAAAGGTTCTGAATTCCTGGAAGGCTGATCTCTGATCTCACCCATGACCTCGGGGAGAGTCCTCGGTGACCCCAGATATTTCGCCCGGTATGTGGCCACACTCCTACACTCTAGAATGATGTGTGCGGCTGTTTCTTCTGCTTCCATGCAGGCTCTGCACAGTGGACTGTCGGTGACACCTATATCAAACAGATGCTTGTTAAAAGGGCCGTGACCCGTTAATACATGAATTATTTTACGTTACCTAGGTCATGGAAGTGTTGGTCATGTAATATTTGACTGTATTTTTTATGGTTTTGGTTATAATCTGTCACGGTGATTTACAGTCTTGGAAGATATGGTACTCGTATATCTTAAAAATGTGTTTATTGGATAACACTCAGTTACAGTCAATGATCCGGGTACTAAACAAGGCTAGCACGGGTGGGGTTACACACAAGACCAACGAACATAAAAAAATACCAGAGTAAGGCTTCATTACACAGGATGCCGGCTATCAAGTCTATTTACTTGCAGAAGCACCATTGGGTTTTTCAAGAATCCTGAAAAGAACTGCATTGAAATGGGCAAAAAGAATCAATTGCGGTACTTCCAAGACGATATGGCATGGGTACATTCAAAAAGAGCGCGTACACCTTTAAAGGCTGGCAAAGCTCTAATTCCTAAGGTGTTTTTATTTTTTGATTTATTTATTTATTTAACACCAACAAGACAAACACTAACAAAAGTATAATAACATTATTACAATAAATAATAAATTCTAATTGTTGACTTAATTATAGGTGTTACACACATTTCAAAAACATAGACACAAACATATTTAATTAAAATGAATGCAAACATTATCGGAATATTTACAAGAATATGGTCAATATGTGTTGCAAGAATATGGGCGCCGGTGATCACTTAACATCAGGTGACCCGTACGCTCGTTTGTCCTCCTTATCCATTAAAAAACTAATAACAGACAAACTCAAGTAATCTAGAATAAGTTTTAAAGTCTAAATTTTCAAAAGTAACTTATGTTGGGTTAGCCGCTGCATTTATTTAATATAATTCATTAAGGGATAAAATAAAAAATTTAGTTTTCTGCTAACAAAAGGATTTACTATCGCTCTGGAACTCCGCTGGCTACCGATAACAACCATTATTTTGGAACAAAACAAGGCCGCACCTTTATCTTGTCACTGTCAACCGGTTTTGTTATTTCATACGAGTATGTCCTTCGTTTGTGGGACGGTTTGAAAATGGTAATGATATGAATACGATGAAGGAATATATGAGTAATAGTGAGAAATGACTTTTGTGTACACATATTTTCTCTCTGGTTTATTTAAGTAACGAACTTATATTTTAGTCTCGTACCAAGAGAATATTGAGTAGAAATTAAATCACTCCTTTTTAAGTTTAAAGGAACTTTTATTTTGTCACGTAGTTTAAAGATTTTACGTGACAAAATAATACAAAAATTTAAACTGTATCACGAAATAACTCAATCATCTTATGTTCTATTGTAACAAAAATATGTTTTATGAAAATATGGAAAAAACAGCGTTGACAACCCTCACTGGAAATCAAATTTGCAAATTGAGTCTGAGCTCAGATCGTGAATTTATTTTTTTGCAAGAAAGAATATATTTTGTAAATAAATTTTATAATTATTATGGAAAGATTTTTTCGAAAACACGTACAGTTTATGCTTAATTTATTAAAAGTGACGTTACAGGTACTTTTAATGAAAATAATTAATAGAACTAGGTAACACTGAAAATGATTAGAAAATGTAAAACGGCTTAATGTAGTCAGTTGCCAATACTTTTATCGTTTTTCGAAGTAATCTCCATTCCTCTCTACACATCGTTGCATTCGATGGAACCACTGAGAAAAGCAGTGGGCCCATTCTTCCTTAGGAGTCTCTTCTATGACATTTTCGTAAGCTTCCACCACATCTTCAGGGCTCGTAAAGCGAATACCTCGAATTTTATCTTTAGTTCAAGAATCGCCCTGCGACTTTTATTTATTCCCTTGGGAATAATAGCAGGGCGCCAGGTCAGGACTGTATGGCGGATGACTCATTATCTCGACACCTGCCATGGTCAAATATTCAACAGTCCGTTTTGCGGAGTGAGCTGAAGCATTGTAGTGGTGAAGAAGGATCCTGCTTCGAGGGCGCTGCTGTCGATTTTTTTCTATGACAACAGGCAAACAGCGATTGACATACCAGTCTGCAGTTCTAGCACAACTGTCGCTAAGTGACCTTTCCGACCAAAGAATGAGCCAATCATCTTTTTTCCATGACTTCTTCCGTTCTTTACCTTATTTGGCCGATCCTGGAAAGGAAACACCCACGTAGATCATGATGTCAAACACAGCATTTGAGTAACCGCAGTTGAACTTATCTAACATTTGGCGACATCAGTCCATGCGAAGGTGTTTCTGGTCGTCGGTTAAAGTATGGGGAATCCCTCTGGTACAAAGCTTCCTGACGCCTAAATGTTCGTGTAAAATTTTTTGAACTTGCCTCATACTAATGCCTAGGCTTGCCCGTATATGCTGATAGGTCACTCTCTTATCTTCCTCTATCATGCGTCGCACAGCACTGATGCTATCTTCAGTAGTCGCTGTTATAGGACGTCCCTCACCCGGATCATCATTGAGATTGCTACGTCCACGCTTAAGCTCGTTAAACCAATTGTAAATACTGGCACGACATGGGGCTTCATTAAGGAATGCTCATTGCAGCCTATAGCTTTGTTGTTGAGCAAGCCCACAACGAAAGTCATACTAAATCATTGACCGAAAATTTTGCCGCCAATTCACAAAAACAAATGACAATTTAATGCAATATACTACATTAGATTACCACTGAGTTCTAAAATTGAAAATTAAATAAAGTTTTCATCAGCAATGTTGCTAACTCGCCAGTTCTAAACATTTTCAGTGTGACCCACGTATTGATGTACTTTTGTTATGTATGTGAATGTAGTTTTCATTTCACTGCTGACAAATTAAATTTAAAATATTAAAATAGATAGATTATAGATATAATAGATTGATAATATTAAAACGCACAATATAATTTTCGGATCAATTAGAAGAACAGTTTTTGGAGTTACACTAATTCTTGTGGGGCGTTTGGAGAAAATTATCAGAGTAAATTTTTACGATACGCTCGCACACCGTAACGAAAATTCGACACCGTGACGTTAGCTGGTCAAGTAGACCATTTGTATCATACTTCAGCTTCCAATACTCTTGTAACTGATGTGCATACTGAACCACAACCAATGGACGAGAATTAAATAAATTTCAATATATTATAATTTCAATTTTAAGCAAGGTTTAAAATAATAAAATAAATCTAATTGTGTAAAAATAATTTAATGATATTTAATTGCAAAAAACAAAAAACACAAAAATATCTTAGAAATATAAGCTTCATAAATTCGTTGTGCCTACCAACCTGCGATACAACGTCAACTATTATTATATATTACAGACGATGAATTCCTTTTTTATGATAATAAGGGACGAGACGAGCATGATGTTCAGCTGATGGTAATTGATACGCCCTGCCCGTTATAAATGCAGTGCCGTTCAGCATTCTTGAAAAACCCAAAAATTCTGAGCGGCACTACATTTGCGCTCGTCACCTTGAGACATAAGATGTTAAGTCTCATTTGCCCAGTAATTTTACTAGATACGGCGCCCTTCAGACCGAAACACATTAATGTTTACAAATTACTGCTTCACGGCTGAAATAGGCGCCGAAGTGTCACTAATGTAAATGTAATATAAATAAAATAAAAAAATGAACAAAAGAACAACCGACTTCAAAAACACTTTTCCTAAACTATAGATATAATATGCACTAAAAAGTATAAAAATAATTGCGTATTTTTATACAATCAAATTAATTTATCTAATTCTAGTTACGATTATTGTTATTTTTGGAATCGGTGTCGTTCCGCTGCGACACGCTCTCGCCTCTCGCCTCCTCACGACTCAAGCGCATCTCACCTATAACTATGTATGTAAGTAGTTACAAACGTTTCTTGGATGTCACCGACTCCAAAAATTACAATAATCATAACTAGAATTAGATTAATTAATTAGATTGTATAAAAATACGCAATTATTTTTATACTTTTTAGTGCATATTATATCTATAGTTTAGGAAAAGTGTTTTTGAAGTCGGTTGTTTTTTTGTATTTTTTTTTTGTTGTATTTTATTGAATTTGAAGTACACTAACTAACAATTTGTCGAAATATGTGTAGATATACAAAATTTTTCATGCAGCAATGAACGTGAGCGCTTTACAATTTGATTACAGACAGTTAGAATTTCTGCCACAGATCGCACACCTACTGTAAGTCGTTAAGGAGTCCCGTTGATCCATTAGAATACTCAAATATTGATATTAAATTTTGCTCTTAAAAGTGATTTTCATTATTATAACACTAGAAATAAGGGATAGCATGTAACTAATTCTAGTAGGCTTCATAAGATACATAATAGCTTTAAGAGTAAATGTATACACTTTTATAATAAAGTCCCAGCCACTGTTCAGGCGTTATCTATAAATAAATTTAAATGTTTTTTAAAAAAATGGCTCTGTCGTAAATCCTATTACTCCACTGCTGAATATCTAAATGATCGGACAGCCTGGGACTAGATTGTGATTATTTGATAGCGATAGAAATGACTGTACAATATTGTATATTTTTATTGAAAAGAGCGCAAAAAAAGAATGCTGGGAGAGTTTCTTGCACCGCTTCTTCTCTCTCAGAGCGCCATTTGTTTCCGAAGCGGTAGTAGTATCTAGTAGTATAAGAAATCAATCAACAACAACAAACATCAAAAAGAATTCTAAAGGAATCAATTTTGAGAAAATAAATGCCTTTTTTTTAATATCCGGATAGCATAAAAAAGATTCGGCTGAGTATCGTCTATTTGCTCCTATGAATTGAAGAGTTCCGTTACTTTGCCATGGATTCCGTAATTAGAACCTAACCAATCTCTCACCTAACTATCTTTGAAGTATATTCTTTCCAATAAAAAGAGAATCATCAAAATCGGTTAGCGCGATATTGAGTTATTCGTAAATTTATCATCCACTTTGCTATACGTATGTATAGCAAATTTAAGACTTTTATGGTCTTCTCATGGATGCCATTGTCAGATCTGGACCAAATTACAATGGGACCACACGGGAAGCACCAGCTTTCAAAGAAAGAGTTATCAAAATCGGTTGACCCAGTCGAAAGTTTTGATCTAAAAAACATAAAAAAAGAACATACCGACGAATTGAGACCTCCTCCTTTTTTGAAGTCGGTTAAAAAAGTTGCTGTAACATACGGACAGTCAGACATAACGCATCTTAAGGGTTCCATTTATTGCTATTTGGCTATGGAACCCTAAAAATGGGGAGACAGTCTCTAAGGAACCTCTTGTTATCGAAGACTAATGTCTAGAATTATCGCACGTGCATATCAGTGTAAAGTCCTTTAATAGTTATATCTAGAAGTTGTATCTTTACAGGTAATGAAGCCTGTAAAAGTAGCTAAATACGAACCAGATATAAATATAAACTTGCTTTGCCTGAGTAGTTTGGTTGACTTAGTAAGTCTTTAGTTGAGCAAAGTATTTATGCATCTTCAACAGGATCCCAGAAAACGTACAAAAACATGTAATGCGAGATTTGTTCTGTTTTTTATTTATTTTGTTTTAGTGGTGAAGTAATGATATGACTTTGAAAATCGATACCACACCTTAGGAACAGGGAATAAAAAGGCATATAAGGCATTTATTTTCTCAATATTGATTCCTTTAGAATTCGATTTTATGTCATTTCTAATATACTAGATGCTACTACCGCTTCGGAAACAAATGGCGCTCTGAGAGAGAAGAAGCGGCCCAAGAAACTCTCCCAGCAAATAGCCACTTACTCTAGACCGTGCGTAATTTTATGAACAGGTAGCAAATTGTGTAATTGTGTAATCGGTTACGTAACCAACAACGAAAAAGAACTTACCTACGAATTGAGAATCTCCTCCTTTTTTGAAGTCGGTTAAAAATGAGGCAAGTAATTAAAAGCTAAAAGGGAGCCAACCAACCACAGTTCGCTTCTAGCAAACAACAAGTTTTTTTTTTTATGAAAATAAGGGACGAGACGAGCAGGACGTCCAGCTGATGGTAATTGATACGCCCTGCCCATTACAATGCAGTGCCGCTCAGGATTGTTGAAAAACCCAAAAATTCTGAGCGGCACTACAACTGCGCTCGTCAGCTTGAGACATAAATTCAAATTCAAATATTTTTATTCAAAATAGGATTTAAAATCACTTATTGAACGTCAAAATCTACCACCCATTCAAAAGAGACTGCCTCAGACCTGAGAAGAATGGGCGCAGGAAACTCAGCGGGCTTTTTTTTTAAATATAAAATATGGATTACAATGTAATATCGTACAATAAACATTTATAATTAAAGAGCCTGAGGGTGTTTGCTTTATTCCCAGTCCGTGGTGTCATTAAGAAAATCGTTTATGCTATAATAATCTTTCCCACACAAACGTTTTTTAACAATTCTTTTAAATTTCGTAACACATTTGTTTTGTACATTTTCTGGGATCATATTGTAGAAGCTTATACATCGCCCAACAAAAGACTTACTAACTCGACCCAACCGAGTAGTAGGCACAACAAGTTTGTTTGTTCCTCGTGTTAACATTATGAATGTCACAGTTTCTAGAAAATTCCTCAATGTGCTTATGAACATACAAAACATTATCAAAAATGTATTGAGAAGCAACAGTCAAAATGTTTATTTCTTTAAATTTTTCTCTTAATGATACTTTAGGACCTAGGTTATAAATCGCGCGAATAGCCCTCTTCTGCAGCACAAATATAGTATTAATATCGGCCGCACTGCCCCATAACAATATACCATAGGACATAATACTATGAAAATAACTAAAGTATACTAATCTCGCAGAATCTATGTCAGTTAACCGTCTAATTTTCTTAACCGCATATGCTGCAGAACTAAGCCTATTCGCCAATCCTTCAATATGGGGGCTCCACTGCAAATTGGAATCAAGAGTAATGCCAAGAAATATAGCAGATTCCACTGGTTTTACCACCTCTCCATTTAATAAAATATTCGCATCTACATTTTTGACATTTGGCGCGGTGAATTTAATATAGAGGGTGTTTTTTAACCTAGATAGAACTTTAAATTGTAAAAAGTAACACAAAAAATTAAATTTTGATAAAACATTTTTTTTATTTGTTTCAGTATACTCTGACAAATCATCATGAATAGACTCACGCTTGAACAACGCTACGAAATTATCCAAATTTACTTTGAAAATCAGTCGTCGATTCGCGCAACTTATAGACGACTTCGTCATTTTTATGGCGTACATAATCGTCCATCTGAACAAGCCATTCGTCGAACTGTGGATAGATTTCGTACCACATACTCTCTAGAGGATGCAATAACACCAACACGTCGAAGGAATGTGCGTAGTGAAGAGAATATCGCCGCTGTAAACGAAAGTGTGGAAGAAGATCCAAATTTATCGATTCGTCGTCGGTCGCAGCAATTGGGGCTCTGTCCGTCCACTACGTGGAAAATTTTGCGCAAAGATCTCGGCCTACACCCGTATAAGATCCAGCTGGTGCAGGAATTGAAGCCACGAGACCATTATATGCGTCGTTCTTTCGCCGATTGGGCTCTAGAGCAGTTGGCAACTGACCCGTTGTTTTATCGCAAAATTGTGTTCAGCGATGAGGCGCATTTTTGGCTTAACGGGTTTGTTAATAAGCAAAATTGCCGCATATGGAGTGAGACCAATCCACAAGAGACCATACAGACTCCATTACATCCAGAAAAATGCACCGTTTGGTGCGGTTTTCACGCTGGTGGCATCATCGGACCTTATTTCTTCAAAAATGAGGCCGGAGCTCGCGTTACGGTCAATGGAGATCGTTACCGCACCATGATCAATGATTTTTTGTTTGAAAATATGGATGACATTGATCCGGAGGAGATGTGGTTTCAACAGGATGGCGCTACGTGCCATACGGCGAACGCAACCATCGACTTATTGAAATCAAAATTTGGCGATAACTTGATTTCGAGAAATGGACCTGTCAATTGGCCTCCAAGGTCGTGCGATTTGACACCTCTCGATTATTTCCTGTGGGGCTACGTGAAGTCACTGGTTTATGCTAATAAACCAGCAACAATTGACGCCTTGGAGGCCAGCATTGTTCGTGTTATTCGTGACATACGGCCAGCAGTGCTCGAAAAAGTGGCCCAAAATTGGACGTCCAGAATGCGCTTCGTCAAGAACAGCCGCGGTGCCCATATGCCCGAAATCATTTTCAAATGTGTTTGTAACGTATTGATCTTTCGAATAAAAAAAAAATTTTGATTACAATTTAATTTTTTGTGTTATTTTTTACAATTTCAAGTTATATCGGGCTTAAAAAAACAACCTTTATTTGGTTTTATGATTATTTAACAATAAGTAATTAGCGCTAAACCAGTACACGATGTCAGATAGAGCATTGTTTACTTCGTCATACAAAACTTGGCTTCGTTTCACTTTGAATATAAGTGAAGTGTCATCCGCAAACAATACCACCTTGTGTTTTTTTTCTACAAGGTTAGGTAGATCATTTATATAAATTAGGAAGAGGAAGGGTCCAAGAATAGACCCTTGTGGTACCCCCATACCGAGAGGAGTCCCAGGAGATCTCCTGCCATTCACCTCGACCCTCTGAATCCTATTATTTAAATATGAGATCAGAAGATCGAGTGCAGATCCTCTTATACCATAGTGGCATAGCACATTAGTTGCTAAGTCTCATTTGCCCAGTAATTTCACTAGCTACGGCGCCCTTCACACCGAAATTCAGTAATGCGTACACATTACTGCTTCACGGTAGAAATAGGCGCCGTTGTGGTACCCATAATCTAGCCGGCATCCTGTGCAAAGGAGCCTCCCACTGGTAAAAAACAAGTTCTGAGTCGCAATAAAACAAATTCGTAAAAAATATTTATAAATGTACCAGCTGACCCGGCAAACGTTCTTTTGCCATATATACATTATTTAGATAATTTTACAAAGAAAAAAATTTAATAAAAATTTATCCTACTACAATTATTATATTTGACTACCATCTTGCAACCCTATTGTGGATCTGTCGATGGAACAGAATAATATGAAAATCGCGATTAAATAACAGGGGTTGATTGTAGAAGGGTGACATTTTGAAGTTGTATGTATTTTTAATGCTTAATCATAATAAGATTATAATAAAAATAAAATGTCAAAAAAATATGTCATAATATTTTATAAAAAATAGATGTTGGTTGATTCTCAGACCTTCCCGATATGCACACAAAATTTAATACAAAACGATTCAGCCGTTTCGGAGGAGTTTGGTTACATACACCGCGACACGAGAATGTTATATATTATTATGTTTAATTTTTATACTTTACATTTGACAGCTGCTGTTAACAAAGCATTTTACAAATGAAAACTGGTTTAGTTTTTATTAAAGTTGTTTTGTTAACGGCACGCACTGTTGTATGTCATTGTCGACACAAAGAGCCTCCTTTTGTCGCGGTGACAAGGGTCAGCTAATTACAAGGCTCCTACTTTACATTACAAACATTTTACTCTAGAATTATGTTTGTCACTGCTGATGACTTTGAAAATTTCATAATATTACGATAACTTATTTAATTTCGTATTTAGGAAATTTTATCTTTTTACTGTGCTATAAATACGTGCTGATTTATGGCATTATGTGTTGTAGGTATGGAACATGGAATATTCCTAATAACTTTGGCTGCTATTTTTTTTATGCTATTTTGTGTTATGTTCTCTTAGGCCTATAAGAAACAAATAGCATAAAGCCTGAATGTACTATTTTTATTTAAAGTTTTATTTTAGTTATAGTTAATAAATCATTGTATTTGTTGGTTGCAATTACTAATTATGATTGTCATCGAGACCATGATAATCGCGAAGCATCCTTACACAAACAATAAATTCAAGCTCTATAGGTTGATGCATCTAATATTCGATAATTTATAATTATACTTATACAGTTTATCTTTGTTCACTTTTATGAAATATTTGATATTATTTAATCACGATTCATAAATTGGATGCAACACCTTACAAACTATTTTGTTATGTATATAACAACCATTGTAAAATACTCTATTTGATTGAAAAGAGTGGCCGTTGAGTTTCTTATGTTCTTCTTATGAGCTATATTTTTTCCGAATATATAATAGATTCAGTTATTTAAAAAGAAAAATTTATAATGACGATTGAAAAACGCCCTTTTTAAGCCTAATTGAATAAAGTTTATTTGACTTTAACTTTGAAAAAAAATACTTATAAGTACGTACGTGAATAATATAACATGAGATATGAGAACTTTATACGGTAAAAAGCAGATAAAGGTAGGATAAAATAGCAACAAAATGCTTGGAAATAACAAGTTTAAATTTGTATAACTTAAACTTTCTAACAAAATTTAAAGCAGCATTTCATTGCATGAGTTGAAACATCGAATTGTAACTAGGCAGGTGAAGGCAAATGCTCCTAAAACTTTGTGTTGCCAAAGTTGAAGGCTTTTGGATTTTCGTCTGCGAAACAATTTTATACGTTTCACCTGGAGTTGTAGTTCTATCTTCATGTTTTGTATTATCTGTTAACAATACAATTATAAGCCAATGTTTATATATCACAATCGATGGAGTTACAGGATTTTAGCCAATTATTTAAAACGTTTTTTATTTCTGGCAACGTTAGCGTTTATGTTCTCTTTGTTTGTTCTTTTAATAATTATTAAATGGCCCTTTTTTAGGTTTATGCCTTATCTGGCCATATATATTGTGAAACCGGAAATACTCCTTTATTTAAAATTTTCCTGTATTCAAATTCTGTATTATATTACGCTTCCCCGTAATGATAGTTTTAATTTTAGTCAAAAAAGTCAAAGTCAAAGTCAAAAAATCTTTATTCACTGTAAAACTTTATAAGTTATTTAGTGCAAGTTAGGATGAAGTACAAAAGTTACAATAGCATTCAAATTAGTATAACAATATTCATTAACGAAATTAAACATTAATTCCAACTATCTTTATCATTCAAATAATATTTCACGCTATATATATATATAGGCCTTAGATGTTAATTTATTTTTTACGATACATTTAAATTTTTTAATAGGTAACATTTTAATTTCATTTGGGAGTTTATTATAAAATACAACACAATCCACTTTAAAAGATTTAGCAATTTTACGGAGCCTAGTAGATGGAATTGCGAGTTTATGTTTGTTTCGAGTATTGACACTGTGTACATCACTATTCTTTTTAAATTGGCAAATATTTTTATGGGCGTATAGGAGGTTCTCGTATATGTACTGGCAGTGTACTGTCATAATATTTATTTCACTAAACTTTTCTCTCAATGAATCCCTTGAACGCATTTTATAGACTGCTCGAATTGTTCTTTTCTGCAGCACAAATATGTTTTCAATATCTGCAGCCCTACCCCACAATATAATTACGTAAGACATGACACTATGAAAGTAGCTGAAATATACAAGTCTAGCCGTTTCAACATCTGTCAGCTGCCTAATTTTTTTTATCGCAAATACTGCAGAGCTAAGTCGATTAAATAAGTTTTTTATGTGAGCACCCCATTGTAGCTTAAAGTCTAATGTAATGCCTAGGAATGTTGTCGTTTCTACTACATCAAGTTTTTCATTATTAATTTTTATAGGTGTTGGTTGGTGCTTTATATTTGGAAGTGTAAACCTTACACATTTTGTTTTCCTTTCGTTTAAAAGTAAGTTATTAACATTAAACCAATTTACTACTTCATCAATGTCATCGTCAACCTGACAGAAAGTTTTTTGCTGGCGTTTTATTTTAAATAACAAAGATGTATCGTCAGCAAACAGTATAATATCATGTTTATTTTGAATAAGGTATGGTAAATCATTGACGTAAACCAGGAACAAAAAAGGACCCAAGATTGAGCCCTGTGGTACACTCATCGATATGATAGAGCCAGATATCTTTTTCCATTAACATCTACTCTTTGAATCCTATTACACAAGTATGATTTTATTAAATCTAGTGAAACATCCCTAACACCATAGTGGTGAAATTTTTAAAGTCAGGTTTCATGATGAACGCAGTCGAATGCCTTGGATAAATCACAAAACACTCCTAACGCATCACATGAATCCTCCCAAGCATCCAAAATATTTCTTATTAATTCGATACTAGCATCTGTGGTTGAAAGACCTTGTGTAAAACCATATTGTTTATTATGCATGAGGTTATTATTGTAAAAATGGTTAATTAATTGCGTTAACATATTTTTTTCGAAAATCTTGCTAAAGGTTGGTAGTACTGATATGGGTCTAAAATTGGTGGGGTCAGCTTTATCTCCCGACTTAAATAGAGGAGTGATCTTGCTCTGTTTCATTTGGTTTGGAAATATACCGCAATCTACACACTTATTACTGAAAATAAAAGCTAAGTCTTTGGCTGCAATTTTTATTACAGATTTCACTACGTTAACAGAGATTCCCCAGAGATCTTTAGTTTTCTTAACGCTAATTAGTCTAAACGTTTTAATAATCTCTATTCGATCAACATGCTTAAATTTAACGTTTGTATTTCATAAAGATACGTTTTTCTGTAGCAGTTTCATTGCAGATATAGGTGAGGAATATAGATATTTTGTCGTAGAGACCTGTATATCAGTAAAAAACTTTTCAAATGTATCTGCAATTTCAGAATCTGTTTTTATGTTTCTGTTACCAATCTTTAATTTGAATTCATTATTTCTCGTATTAGTTTTACCGATCTCCTCATTTATAATTTTCCAAGTTGTTTTTATTTTGTCATTGCTATTTTTAATCTTTAAACTTATGTTGTGAGACTTAGCTAATTTACAATCGTTTTTGAATTCTTTAGAATATAACCTTACATAATTTTTAAATTTTGCACTTGTATTATACGCCTCTCTTCATATAAGTTATACAATGTTTGTCTACGTTTGTGTAAATCGACGGAAGCCCAGTCATTAAAAGATAAAGTTTTTTTTGGAATAAATGATTTTGAAATGAAAATAGAGTTAAACAGTTTAGTAAATGATTCAAAAAATATGTTGTACATTGCATTGGCATCTAAGTTATGTTGAGGTAGGAATAGAGAATTGGAACTGAGGCAATTTTTCAATTGATTTAAACAATAATTTGTTACAAGAGTACATTTAACTTTTTTTTTCAGAATAGATCTGATGTCTTTATTTTTTATTAGTTGACCAAAATGGTCTGAGTCTAATTTACTAATAATACATTTGTTTATTGGAATAATGTCAGTGAATATATTGTCAATACACGTGGCGCTAGTCGCAGATATTCTAGTAGGCTCCGCAAACAAATGAGAGAGATTAAATGATTTGAACAGATTCAGCAATCGCACACTTAAGCAGCAGTTATTTATAATATTAACATTAAAGTCGCCACATACAACTAATTTCTTTTTCGATTGAGATAGTTTCGATAACACATCTTCCATAGTTTTTTCAAATATTTCAAAATTTGCCAGCGGCGGTCTACATACACATACAATTTTTTTTTATTATCTCTATTGCAGATATTTCCACTACACGCTCAACAGATAATGCTTCGATATCTTTACGATTTTTGCACTGAAATTGTTTGTTGACTATAATCAAGGAACCACCATGGATAAAGTTGGTTCTACTAAACGAGCTTCCAACTATGTGAATGCTAAAATTAAACATTTGCTCATAATCTCTTAGCCAATGTTCAGTAATACATAAAATATCAATATCATTGCTGTTCAAAAATAATTCTACTTCTAAATCTTTGCCTCTTAAACACTGGATGTTTTGATGTACTAAAGTTATTATTCCTCTTTCTTTGCTACTTCTAATATTACATAAATTGTTATTTGTTTTGATGTTGCTAGAGGATAGTTTCGTTGTCTTAAATAATTTATTTTGTAGCTTATTAATGCTAGAGACATCTGTTGTCTTATAAACTAATTTAAATTACTTGGGATAGCTTCCAATGTGAGATTGTCACGAATCTCTTCAGAACAAATAGTGTGCATTTCTGGTTAGCCAAATTCCTGGCTGTTATACTAAAGTGCAAGACAGTGACACAGCTACTTGACGTTTATAAAAGTCTGAGAGGTCGTAACTACCTTTTCTCAAATATAAATTATTTTTAACATAATTGTTGGTGTCGATCAGGTGAATTAGTTTATTATTATTTAGAATAGTATGTAATGTTAAATTTAAATTATATCTAAGTTCGTTTTCAGCTTGTGGTAGGCTTTTGCTGTACGGGAATGTAAATATTACAATTTTATTAATATTTAGTGAACATAGTGTCTCAACATATTTGATAAGGTCACGTTTGTTCATGTCTCCTCTATTTCCAAACCATATTATTAAGTTTGTTACATGTGTTAAATTTGAACTTAATATTTTTGGAATAATATCATGAAAACTAGTGTTTGGGAAGCAGTTATTTATTACTGTGTGTTCTATTTTACTGTGCAGTAGTGTGCCTAAATGTTTCCCTATTTCATCACAAAATATTACAGTTTTATAATTGTTTTTTTACGCATAGTTCTAGTGTTGGATCCGATATTAATTTCAGCGGTTAAGGGGAGAGCTGCTCTATCTGGTTTTAAATTCGCAGAATTTTGGCAGTCACACAAATAATTTGTCATCAAGGAATCGAATCGTTCCTGGTTACTTTGAGATAATTTAAGGAGCTCATCCATATTCGCAGAGTACTCCCGAATCGTCTCTTGAGATTTGTCATAAAGACTAGTTATTGACCTCAAACTACCTTCAACACGGGCTAGTTCAGACTCGAGATGTTGTATGTCATTTTCATATTTTATTCTGTTATTTTTTAATTCTTCTGTACAAATTTTTAGTTTGTCTAAGTAATCAAATTTATTCTTATTATTATTTACTATTGTTGAGACTTTTCTTATTTTTTAATATCTTTGATGTTGTGGAGTTTATGTGTTTTTTTATTTTACCATATACTTTTGATATCTTTTTGTTGCATACAGAATTAATTCCCACCACTGTGTTATCATGAGTCAAGTCAATCACGGAGCCGGCTACATTATTGCTTGCAACGGAAACTTGCTTAGCTACGCTATTCGCTGATAGTAATTTGTTAAATAAGCTTTGGGTTTCTTGTGCGGCTGAAAAACGAGACTCCTCTTCCATTTGTGCTATTTGTTTGTGGGCATCACACAGTTCTCGTTCCAGGATAGAGTTTCGCTTTAAGGTATTCTCATAATCTGCAACACACTGATCAAAACCATCTATAATCATTTGTAGCTTATCTCGTTCTTCGATGATACAGTCATATTGTAAGTGTAAAGCAGACAACTCACTTTTTAACTTAGTATTATTTTCTAGGGCTTCTAACAATATTTTCTCGTTCTCTTCACGTTCACTAGTCAATTGGTTACATAATTCTCTAGATAGCTTTAATTCTTGTAAAACCACTTTTAGTTGTTGGGAATCTGCTTGGCGAGACATTTTGCGTGTCACAATCACATGTACGGATGTGAAATAGCTCAATAATTATATGTAAAAGAACAATCAATTATTTACAAGAAAAAGCCTTAATAAAAATTTAAATACAAAATAAATAGTTACCTATAAGGATTCAAATAAAATGCCAATGAAATAAACAACAATAAATCAAAATTGCCCAAAACATAGTTACATCTATAATAAAAAAAAACTCATAAGATTCGAACCGTAATCACCAACTCGATAGTCCAATGTCAAACGACAAAGCTATTCAGTAAATAATAAGCGGATTGAAATGTGTGAATCTATGTTAAGAAGCCCACGTTAAATATCGGCTCAGACGTCATAAGCATTAAGCACGGATTTTGAAGTACCGTCGCAAGTTATTTTACACCAACACAAATTTACTTAGTGTCTTTAAGCGCAAAATCACAATGGTTGAATTTAGTTAAATAATACCGTTACTGTTGGTTCCACCTTGTAATGAATAGCCCTTGTGTTTGTTTAATTATTATGATAGTTATCTAATGATAACTTTCATAATCACCCTGTTGTAACAGTAATAAATGAAACGTCGAAGAGTGCACTCGGAATTCAAAGATATTTAGTGCAGGATGAGCGGTTAATTTCTGTTGAGTAACGCCTGTATTTGAAGCATAGATACTAAACTTTCTTATAAAACTAATGTAAAACAGACTTAATTTATAATTTTTACTTATCTTTTGACTTCAACTTTTACGGAGCCAACCGCTCACTGACACCATGACACACGAAACACAATATTGAAATATTAACACCAATATTACTCGATGAAATAAGGATTCTATAAACTGGATTGTCACACTTTAAATTTATCTTCAAAATTTAGTATTTGACACCGTAAGCATCCTCACACTAGTTACTCAAAATAATTAAATACAATTAAAATGTTAGGGAGCACTCAAGAAACACGTCATGACGTCGTACACGTCATTCGCAAAGTCTTTATGTAAACATAGTATTGTTAATATAGTTATAAGATTTATTTTGTTTGAATTATTGCTTTTAAATTATTATATTATCATTTCAAATTGAACAGACAGAGCAATTTGAAAAAAAATAACATTCTCACTACTTCAGCATAAGATTCATTTTCATTTGGATAGTTCAATCCTTTGTTAGAACAGGCTATAATAGGTTTTCTGACAATAGGTTTTCTGAAAAAGGAGCCGGTTATTGATTATTAACATTCTTGTAAAGATAAATTGGACGTAATTCCAGAAAAACGTTCCTAACCACAATCATGCCGAAATTGAGTTAAGAACACAAAACTGGTCATGTGACTTAACGGACTAACAAAAAAAGGCAGCCCTACTGTCACTTCTTAAATGACATCATGACTTAGTAGCCCAACCCACATGTATTGAAACAACTTATATTTATTATACTTTAAACATGAATTCCTATAAAGGTGATGTTTGTGGCACGTTTTTCAGGAACTACGTCCAACTAAGTCTGACGAATTATTGTAAGTCCATTAAAATATTTGTTTGCGCCGTTATTGTTCGCTTTCAATAGCATATAGCGCCACCTGGGGGGCTGATGTACAATCCGAGCATTGGCATCACCCTGGTCTTCGCATCGGGTTTTCAACGACTCTCTGGCCGCTTACAACGCGACACTTACCGATTGACCTTGTTCGAGTGGACACCGCTGACCACGCACGCGCCGCGTTACGCATTCGAGCATCATTGTCGCACGTGGTTTTTTATACTTACTACTTCTTTCGCATCATCGTAGTGCCAAGTGAAGTGCTTGTCTGAGGAAAGGGCTGACCAGTATCAGGTGAGTACTTCAGCCACTTGGCATTTTATGTTTATATTGTGAACAGGCCAAACCAGATTACCCGCAACCTCACTTAACCTGGATATCTTGCATTACACCGCACCCCATTTTGACTCCGTCGCATCATCAATATTATTAAATTAATTCAATATTTCATAAATCAAGAGCAGGTTAGAAAATGATTTCACTTTCGGAAAAGGTCCAATATAATTTTTTATGTCTTACATGAATTATTATATTTGGAATGGATGCGTCATGTGACAATTTTTTTTCATTTATTGGTGAGGATGGATAAGCTTACGTATAATCATGTTAAGTGATAACCACCGCTTATACTCTCTTGAGGAATGGCAAGATTAACGGTCTGCCTTTAAGGAAGGTTTGTATACCTTCGTAAATATATAATATTTTTTGTTATATTTAATATCAGCAACGCGGTACATTCCAAAGAAAAAATGACGTAATAAAATAAAGCATTGAGGTAATAATGCGGTTGATGAACTTGCCAGGAAGGGCTTGGAGATGATAGCAGTAGGACCAGATCCAATTATCCCCCTTCTCTCTAGATGTATCAGTTATAAGACAACATACCAAGGAACTACATAATAATCACAGCACGGAAGTGAGTGGGTGCAGACAAGCAAAAAGAAGCTCTACTTGAAATAGACTTCAAGGTCTCTCACAAGCTAGTAAAACCTTCCACGCATATGAAAATGTAAAATTACCCATTTCATAACGAGTCACGGTCCTTTTAACAAGCATCTGTTTAATATAGGTGTTACCGACAGGCCCTGTGCAGGGCCTGCATGGAGGCAGAAGAGACGGCCGCATTCATTATTCTGGAGTGAAGGTGTGGGGCCATATACTGGGCCAAACACTTGGAGTCACCGTCGACTCTTCCCCAGGTGACATTGAGTGACATTAGAGGTGTATTTATGTATGAGAAAAAATGGTTTTCTTTCTAAGAAACAACCCTTAATGTATATCCTTTCCAATAAAAATATCATTGAAACCGGTTGGCGTGATATTGAGCTATTCTTCCATTTGCACATACTTTAATTTTTTTATGGATTTTCTCATTGATGCCATTGTCAGAACTGTACCAAATTGACAGAATGGGACCATACGGTAAGCATCAGCTTTCAAATTAAAAAGAAACGTCAAAATCGGTTCACCCAGTCGCGCCCTTGGATCAACCATAAAAATGGGTGTCCCACAGGGTTAAATTCTCGTTCCGTTTCTATTTTTGATCTATATAAATGATTTGCCATATGTTGTTAAGGATAATCATGAAATTATTTTATTCGCAGATGACACATCCCTTTTATTCGAGATTAAAAGACGTGAATCGCTCTTTGATGATGTAGACAATGCTTTGTCCAAAATTGTTCATTGGTTCAATGTTAATAATTTGCTTTTAAATAGTAAGAAAACTGTATGTATTAAATTCCTAACTCCAAACGTCAGTTAGGTGAATTCAAATATACTTGTGAACGGAGCTATTATTATTTAACAGATAAAAGTGCATGGGATTAAAGCAACGAAAATAATTTTAAAGTCTGCATATTTTAAATTGTAAGTATTATTGATGTATACTTATGTATTATTATTTTATTGTATTATGTATATTTTCTTTCGACTTTCATAATAACATAACATAACAGGATCAATGTTATCCTATTTTGAGAAATAATCTATTTTAATTTGAAAGTTCTGAGGTAACAAACATTAAATAAAATACAGTCGAATAGAGAACCTCCTCCTTTTTTGAATTCGGTTAAAATAAGATATACACAGAATAGAAATAAATTAAGACATACTCTTATACCAACACACAACTATATACGCATGTGTGCAAGTGATGATGATTTCAATTTATTTCCCTTGCGTGAAATCAAAACGTGTAATAAATAAATAATACAACAAATATGGTCAGGAACAAAAACGGAAATAAAATATGATCGTAGGATATGTGATTTACGGAAAATTGATGGAGAAAATTTTCTATCAGGCGGACGTCACGTTCAGACTTAAACGTATTGCAAGTTATTTTTTGTTATAATTCGACTTGATTCAGTTTTTAACACGTTTGTGATTGAAATACGATATCAATTTATACAGGGGATATTTTCATATGTAAAGATATTATAAAAATGAATTATGAATGATTATTTTCATTATTTTACATACTTTTGTATTGAGTATTTTCTTTGATTAATGCGAGTGTTACACACTTAGAATAAGGATGCTCTCCGCTGCGCTACACCTAGATACCGCACTACCTAAGAACAATAACTTTTTTATTACGGCTACTATTAGATGCTTGTGTGCGTGGCATCTTAACACTCAATGGCATCAAAGCAAAGTTTGATAGAACATGACATTGTGACATGTCAACGTCACACATTGTTCGCCACGAGACCACACGAGACTAGGTCGAGTCGCCTACGGGCGTAGTATTAGTTGTCGCACTTTAGTACTATGCTTGCGCTATCTAGTTGGAACGATGCGGAGACCAATCATTGATCTAAGGTTACAACATTTAAATGAAACACTTTTTAGAGGATGACAGAAGGTTGACAGGAGTCGAGATACTATCTCGACTCCTTTTTACCGCAGTGTCCCTGAAAACATGCTCTGGAAAGGTTATGTAACGTCGGGTTGGATAAAAGAATCATAAAAAAATAACTTTTGCTCAAAAACTAATGTAAAAACACATACGCGCGTTTTAATCCTTTAAATAGTGTTTGTATTGTTAATATTCCTATTTGAGCTAGAAACGTGGACGATACGAGCTCGAGAAAGACAACGAATAGACGCAATTGAGGTCTGGTGCTGGGAGCGCATGTTACGGACAGCCAAGTTTCTTTCGCAAATTTGTGTCCGAACCCGTCTTTCTACAATCTGCCAGCATAGAATTCTAACCCATTTTGGTCATTTATTGAGAAGGGGAGAATGAGAACCTTGAAAAGCTGATCGTAGATGAATAATAAGAAGGAAGGAACACTGATGGCAAACGAACATGCGGACGTTCTGATTCTGACGTAGCGATAAAGTGAAAGGCCCACCGTAGACCAAGTTCTGCTCGGTTGTTAGAGATAGGCACCGATGGAGGCAAATCATAAAATGTATCACAAAACTAGTATTCTAATGCGATGATGACCACAATTACCACATTAGATGAAATTATTATTGCAGTTAACCATTCTTTAACCTTTCATAGTCATCTTTCGTTGGAAAGCACTGATGATGCATACTGTGGAATACTACTCTGGGGGTAGACTGTTCCAACATGCCTAAGGAATTTACATTAACCATTATTAGGTATATTTGGAATTTATTTAATGTATAACAAAACCATTCAAATCAATTACAAAATACAGCTTAATTTCTGATTAATTACTATCTCATGAACTCCGCTAGCTCGCAAAGTCTAATAAAAACTGTAAGGTTTGTAATGGCAAATGTTTTGTTGATATTCGAATAACTTTATGTTAGTATCAATGTCCCATACAAAGTGGTAATTCTACTTTGCTACATTTTTGTTTGATAGCCGACGCCAGGTCACTAGTTGCTTATAGAAGGTATGGCGAAAACATCTGCATAAAATATTTGAAACTCGGACGCTATTGGCTATTAACTTTGACTACAATCTGCAGGAAACATGGCGCTGAGTCAGCTTACACAAAGTTGTTAGCGTTCGTACAGCCAATAACTTAGTCCGATAGAGTGCATTTTAATGATGTACGTATTGCAGTAATACGATATAATATACGATACATATACACGTATACAATACGACTAAAGCTATGTTATTTTCCGTTCAATTAGTTTGTAAGCCTGTGTGAGTTATAGATTTTTAAAGTTTTGTAAACACCGTTAAAATATCGTTAATTCGTTTACCAGTGGCAGGTTCCTTTGAAAAGGAAGCCGGTAATATTATGGGTACCACAACGGCACCTATTTCTGTCGTGAAGCAGTAATATATAAACATTACTGTGTTTTGGTCTGAAGGGCGCCGTAGCTAGTGAAATTACTGGGCAATTGAGACTTAACATCTTTTGTCTAGGAGACAAGCGCAACTGTAGTGCCGCTCAGAATTTTTGGGTTTTTCAAGAATCCTGAGTGGCACTGCATTGTAATGGGTGGGCGATTCAATCAATTACCATCAGCTGAACGTCCTGCTCGTCTCGTCCCTTATTTTCACAAAATATCATGTATTTAAAGATGACAAAGTCCAGTTAAGTAATTTATTATGCAGTTATAAAATGCAAATAACATTTAAATGACTTTTTTCTTCTAATATATAATATTGTTAGAAGATGGAAGTATCCATCCCTATTCTCTTGTGTTAGTATGAAAAAATTAAAAAATACATAATTAAAAATTAAATATTAATAAAGTTTCAGATATTAAAATTGTAGTGAACGACGTATCTGTAGCAATAGCTCATTTAATTAATCAGAGCGTAAAAACAGGACTGTATCCCGACGAATTAAAAGTTGGATGTGTCAAACCTGTTTAGAGAAAGGGATCACGAACTAACTTTTGCAATTATCTTCCAATCACACTACTTTCTTGTATTGATAAGATTGTAGAAAAATGTATTGGTGACCAAATATATAGTTTCTATAGAAAACAGAACGTGATGTACCCAAATCAGTTTGGATTTCAGGCTGGTAAAGGCGCATCTGATCTTCTGCCAAAATTTACAAATGAAGTCAACGATCATCTGAATAAGAAAGAACATGTGCTGGCTTTATTTACTGACATTTCGCGTGCTTTTGAGATTTGGAAGCATAAACACCTGGTAGAGAAGCTTGCTAGATGTTGTGTTCGTGGACCTTTATTAAAATGGTGCGAAAATAACCTCCATAATAGAACTTTTACAGTTAAGATCGATACTGCATATAGTAGGCATGTAGCATCTACAGAAGGTACAGCCAGGGCTCAGTACTAGGCCCTCTTTATTTTCTCCCATATGTTAATGATATGCATAAATGCATAAAGTACTCCATGTGTTATCAATTTGCAGATGATACAAATTCAAATTCAAATATTTTTATTCAAAATAGGATGTGAAATCACTTATTGAAAGTCAAAAAAAACTACCACCCATTCCAAAGTGAATGCCTCAGGCCTGAGAAGAATGGGCGCAACAAACTCAGCGGGCTTTTTTTTTTCATCATAAATATGTTTTACAATTAAAGTAACATTGTACAGTCTGAGGGCGGTCGCTCCATTCCCAATCTGTGGTATCATTAAGAAAGTCATTTATATTATAGTAACCTTTACCACACAAACGTTTTTTAACAATTCTTTTGAATAACGTAACACCTAACGTACATGCCTTCTGATCGCTGATAAAGATCCTAAAAGTGCTCGCGACCACCTGCAGTCTGATTTTAATACGGTGAATAAGTGGTGTCACGATGCTGGTTTGGTAATTTAACCCAGGTAAAACTAAACTAATAATCATAAGATCACCAAACCTTGCAAAACAACTCCAATGGATGACATTCTTGCCCACGACCATAGTTGTTTGCACTCAAATAACAGCATTTGTAAATGCCCCGTTATTGAAGTAGTCGACTCTGTTACATATTTAGGCCTACATTTAGATAGTAAATTTAATTGGAGTAACCATATTGAATACGCCTGCAATAAGCTTAGGCAATTTTTAGCTAATATGACGATTTTAAGAAATCGTATTCCCTTTAAAGTAAAATTAATGTTATACAATTCTCTAGCTCAATCTTATATACAATATGGTTTGAGTAGTTACGGACGTACATATAACTCCTATTTGAATGAAATATTTAAGCTGCAAAAAAGAATATTAAAACTGTTGCCTAACTAAAATATTTGTGACTATTCCGAAACTGAAATTTTAAACATTGCAAAATTTTACCGGTGCAGGTACTTATTAAATATTCAATGTTAAAAGAAAACATTTTCAATACTAAATACTGGGATAAAGTACAACCTCCTATATTCACGCGGGCCGTCACTCGGGGCCGTTTATGTGCTCCGAGCGCACTCAATAGATATGGCGAAAGTAGGAATGCTTACCTAGTTCCTCGCCTAATTAATGAATTACCCACTGATGTACGGAACTGTATCCTCGTAATATTAAGAAAAAACTGAAATCATACTTTTTAAGTCACTTAAAATACATATATATACACAATTTATCTAACTGGCACTAACGTTCTGTAGTTAAGGTACCTAGATTTAACTGTTTCTTAGCATATATTACAAACCCGTGTGGTTTTATGATGCTAGCTTTAAGTATTTTTTTTTGTAAACTTTAATGTTAATAAATAAATAAATAAATATTTAAAATTATTGTTTCTTATACATTTGCAGACACTTTCATAGCGAAGCAGAGAGAAAATATTTAAAATCGTTTAGCGTTATGTATTTGACTGCTGGCAGTATGGGTTTGAACCAAACTTAGAAAAACAACTCATGATGGTGGCTAGTTCGATATTCGACACCAGTTTAAAGTAAAGTTGTAAAAGTACATGTTTAATACAAGACTTTAACATGCCTATTAGTTAAACTTGACAGTTCACATGTAGATAAAGGCTCTTTGGCTGACCTCCAGTGCCGTAGCAGTATTTCATTTCGATTTCATCTCATATTGGTTACGTATTGAGTATTCATGATGTTCAAAAAATTTTAAATTCTTTGTTTTGTATAACATTTATTAACACATTGCAGTCCGATTTTTCATGAAATACCATATATTTTTTTTCTAGTTCTCTACTACACAAATATTTTTTTAAACAAAATTTTATGAACGATGCGGGACTCGAACCGTTGGCTCATTTGGTAAGAGCGCGGAGAAGAGAGGTCGCGGGTTCGACTTCCGCATCGTTCATAAAATTTTGTATTCAAAATTTTAAACAATTTCTTATGTTTTTAAAGTGATAACCCTCACTTCTAGGATTAATACATAAATAAAATTTGAAAAACAAAATTTTATGAACGATGCGGGATTCGAAACCACGACCTCCAAAATTTTATTTGTGTAATTAATCCCAGAAGTGATCACTTTAAAAACAAAAAATTGTATACTCCTCTACATTTATCCGTCGTTTATACAGCCACGATTAGTAATATAAGTACATGATAAGTTTTTGAAAAAGTCTATATTCTATGGCCTTAAAAAGTATTGTTTACCGCACAATAAAGTCGCCAATAAAGCACAGTTTTTTTGGTACCCCAGATCACGAAATCTTTAGGAATGGTAGATTTATGGAAATATTAGTTAATAGATAGTTAAAATTAAATAAACTATAATTAAAATTAAACAAACTAAATCAAAATTATTATTAGTAAAATTAAATCAAACTAAATACTATCAGACATGTATTATTTCCATTAATATTTCCATGTTTACATCATTAGACTTTTAGATCATTTATACGTCTAGATAGACTATGACAGTTGTAAAAATGTCGAAAAAAAATTAGTTTAGACTTATTTAATTAATGCACGCACACTTACACAAAATGTCATACAAATCGCAGTGTAAAACGTAGCTTGTCACGCACACTAAGCTAATATTCCTGGCCTATTTTTATCGGTTGTGTAACAGTAAGAGACTCTATCTAGACGTATAAATTATCTAAGATTAGACTTAAAACTTTACTGTCAGTTTAAGAAAAAAACTTATTTATATATCAAATCAAATCAAACCAAAATCACTTTACGTAGGTCACGGAAATGACACTTATGAATGTTAAAAAAAAATTTTTTTCTTATTGAATCTACTACTTCGTAAAGGGTAGGTGCTAGGTATATTCTGTAATTTTCACAATTTCCGCGATGGCTTTAAGGATAGGTGCTAGGTATATTCTGTAATCTATACTATAATATTATAAAGCTGCAGTGTTTGTTTGTTTGTTTGTTTGAACGCGCTAATCTCTGGTACTACTGGTCCGATTTGAATGATTCTTTCAGTGTTGGGTAGTCCATTTATCGAGGAAGGCTATAGGCTATGTTTTTTTTTCAAAATTAGGGATCCGTAATAAAATTGCTATTTTGTAACACAAGGTGTAAAATCGAAAACCTATTTTTGCGTGCGCTGCAAAAACTATTGACAATAGAACAAAATGATGTACAGGCTATAATATAGGCAATATTTTATTACTTATAAAACTATCGCGTGAATTATACTTTATATGGCAAAACAACGTTTGCCGGGTCAGCTAAGGTGTATATAATGCTAGTAGTATTAGTTGCCGCACTTTGCCACTATGTCTGTAGTTGGAGCGCAGCGGAGACCCATCCTTAATCTAAGCTTATAACGTTTCCCGCGTTTATTTGCAAGGCTCCCTGACATTCGGAATACTTGAGAATTATCATTGTATTGACAGTGTTGTCAGCGATATTGTCAACATTTTGCATATTCTTGGTTTATTCTCAGGTATTTTATAGCAAGTTTGTATGTTAGGCCATAAATGAATATTTATTTAGAATGCTGATTTACTTTAATGTTATATAGTAGAATAAATTTATTCAAACTAAACAAATCTTATAACTATATTTACAATACTATGACTACAAAAATTAAAACTATCATTACGTGGAAGCGTACCATGAATACTGGCAGCATTTCCGCGTTGGATAGCTAGGCTCATCCTTTGGTTGATCCATGTTATATTCTATTCAAAATTTTACGGACTACTTATTTATCATTCCCTCTGTTTGGCGGACTACTAGATGTTTCCATAATTGAATCTTTATATATATAATTCTTGTGTGCGTGTGTATGTCACTAAACTCCTCCTAGACGGCTGGACCGATTCTAATGAAACTTTCTGTGTGTATTCAGGTGGATTCGAGAATGGTTTAGATTCACAATTGAACCACCTCCTAAACGGCTGGACCGATTTTGATGATATTTTTGTGTGTTCCAGTGAATTTGAGATTGGTGTGTGTCTTCAGGTGGATTCGAAAATGGTTTAGATTCACAATTAAACTACCTCCTAAACAGCTGGACTGCTTTTGATGACTTTTTTGTTTGTTTCAGTGAATTTGAGATTGGTTTAGATTCTCAATTCCGCCCATATAATATAATTCTCCTGCTCATGTGTATGTTAGTGAACTGCTCCTAACGGCTGGACCGATTTTTCAAATTTAAAACATGTGTACAGGACAACGTCTGTTGGGCCCACTAGTAGTTATATAATATTTATTGCAGCTGTAAAGGCATAAAAGCATATAAGGCATTTTTTTCTCAAAATTGATTCCTTTAGAATTATTTTTGATGTCATTCGCTCTGAGAGAGTAGAAGCGGTGTAAAAAACTCTCCAAGCATATTTTTTGCGATATTTTTAATCAAATATACAGTATTGTCATTGCTATTGTTATTGTTATTAAATAATCATAATCTAGCCCCAGGCTGACGGATCACTTAGATATTCAGCTGTGGAGTAGTAGGATTTACGACTCAGCCATTTATTTATTTAAATTTATATAAACATTTTATTTTTAATATAATAATTTTTAAATTTATTCATAGAAAATGCTTGAACAGTGACTGGGACTTTATTATAAAAGTGTATATAAACATTTACTCTTAAAGCTATTATGTATCTTATGAAGCCTACTAGAATAAGTTATAAGCAATCCCTTATTTCTAGTGTTATAATAATGAAAATTACTTTTAAGTCCAAAAAGGTGACTACTTTTGTGAACGGATATTAAACTTTCATAAATGTACTGACGCTGGAACAGTCATAATTGTAGGGGTATAAATAACGAAATCATGAAATTCCATAAACGTAAAGGGGCAGTCATATAAATGAGAATACCTGTTATGAAAGTACGCTTAAACGAAGCAACGACTACGAAATTAGATTAAATTTCTCATTGAGACGATATTTAAGTAATTTGTATTATAATATTGGGCGTAGGGTAGCGCTTTATCGCTAGCAAATTATAGAAATTAATTTGATATTTTATAATCCTATCAAAGGCCCAACAAATTAATGCGCTATTTAAATGGTATACATATTTATCATGCTTGAAATAAACTTTTTGTGTGGCGAATATAATATTTCAATCTAAAAAAGAATTTTATTAAATACTCCAATTTAGTGCAATGGGATTTTTATATTACTTAATAAGTTTTAATGAGAAAACAATAATCTTTGTATAGTGATATATAACTCTCATCCTAAAAAGGCATAAAAGGTATTTATTTTCTCAAAATTTATTCCTTTACAATTATTTTTGATGTCATTTCTACTACTACTACCGCTTCGGAAACAAATGGAGTTCTGAGAGAGAAGAAGTGGCGCAAGAAACTTTCCCAGCAGATTCTTTTGCGCTCTTTTTAATACAATATACAATACTGTACTGCCCTTATAATTGCTCATATTGTCATCGTTATTGCTAATATAATATTTCCATTCCAGAGGAATCACAGGACCGTTGCCGGCTTTTTAGAAAGGTGTACGCGCATTTTTTGATGTTACCCAAATTGTATCGTCCTAGAAACAATTAAGTTTTGGCGTGTCATTACATTCGATAGAGTGAAAGTATTGGCTCGCGAAAAAAGCTTTTTGTCTCGCAAACTGCTGGAAGCCATAGAAATCGACCGTCGACCTAATTTTAATAGAGACAAGAGTTGGGCACTGCCACCCACTTGGTAACCCGTGTTATTAAACGCATGACGCAATATAACCAATAGTGCCCATAATCACGTAGTGAATATTGTGAGTACATTTTGTGCACCCGCGGACAACAATAGTGACATAGTGTCATTGATTCCGTGCTCGTCATCACCACCGGCGCACCCCTAGCCCTCCGCCCTGTCAGCACTAAGAGCACAAGTCCGCATTAAGAGCCGGAACGTTATCGCGAACCCACTAGACCCACCCTGATGAAGGACCTCCGAATGGTCCGAAACTAGTTGGTGCCCACACCGATATATCGTGAGAAATATGTTATGTGCTCTATTACTAAATTAGTGTCATACGAAGGTGGACATCGGAGACAGAAATCAGGTCAGAAAACAGCTCCTTGGAACACTCCCCGTGATAAATCCGGTAGAAGACACACAATAAAGAAAGAAATCAAGCCATTCACAGAACACTGGATCCCGACAATCCAAGCACGATAACAAGATTAAAACAAATTTTATTTATTAATCTCACTGTTATGATAAGAAATAGGATTATAAACAAAGTATATGAAAGTTAGAAGAAGTTGTGATACAACTTGGCACTTAATTCAAACTTTGACGAAGTCACTCTCAAGTTTCAGCAGATTAGACTATCTTCTACACAAGAAGCTAGTCCTACAAAACTGGAAACTTGCTGCAGGCGCTAACAGATTCAACATAATATTATTCAATGATGTAGGTAATAAAAATATATTATATCTTCATTTATTTATAGTTAAACTGACATATTTTTTAGAATAATGTATTTGAAATGACTGTATTTCACGGCCCTTATATCTTAAACAATTTGTTGTCTTTAAAGTGATAACCCTCACTTCTAGGATTAATACACAAATAAAATTTGATAAGAAAATTAAACGACGCGGAATTAGAACCCACGATCTCTGGCGTTTCGTGCCAGTGCTCTCCCAACTGAGCTAACCGTTCGAGTCACGTATCGTCATAAAATCTTGTATGCTTTGTTCAACTCTCGAGCAGTAACAATAGAGTTGAGATTCTAAATGATTTTCAAACGGTAATAAAATATTACTAAAAATAAAATAATTGTTATTTTAAACATTATAAATGATGATCTTTTGTATGTGGTCTGCTAAGAGAGGCTTTGACTTTCGTCCCAGCGTTTGGCAAGTAAACACCTTGTGTGAGACACCTTAGTGAAAAATTAACGCTAAAAAAAATCTTTATGCGATACAATCAATGAATCATTTTGATGTCAGTCTAAAATGCTAAAAATACTATGGCTTCTATGTCGCGATCATCATTGATAAAATTTCAAATAGCAATGAATTACCGCTAAATAACGCGTTATTCTATTAATTAACCATTATTTAATTGACAACACAGGTTCATCAGATTCTATCGATATTCATTACATATATTCACACTTCACTGGTTTCTTCCATGAAACCTTAAACGTTCTTGTTGTTTTAGATCTGTGGAAGATACAAAATTCAAGTTGGTATTATTCCTGCCTACCGGCGGAACGAAATAAGTTCCTGTGCATGACATTTGGCCTGGTGACTATATAAATGAACGATGTCGGGTATTTTGAGCGTTTTATTCTTTCTTGCAGGCAAGACAAGTAAATATATTTTTGTAGTGTTATAACAACTCTAAGACTGAGATCTATATAGTTACCTTAGACTTTGCTCAGACTTATTTAGCGAGTTGAGTCGAAGTTCGTATTTGTAAACATCGCGTTGAGTGCGCGGTAAGCTTAAGATTAGCTCGCACTTAAGTCCACCATAACGATGACTTAGGAAAAACTTAGACTATAAGCCAAATAAAAAGGAGATCGACAATTACTTGCATCATTAAAACAGCTGTAGTTCAATGTTTTAAAATTACCGTATCTACTATCTGCTGTCGCCCATAGCTTTCACGTATCTAAAAATGCGTTCCGTTTCTCATACCATTTATGTTAACACGTCCGCATTTTGCATAAATCATTCATCGATTTCCATTTATCTTATAACTTTAAACGAGCAATTCTTAATTCAAATGAAGATATACTTTCTCAAACAAATTTAATAATTAAATTTTTTGAGTGCAAATGGTAAAATTATACTTATAAAAGGGTTATTAAAATTAATTTCATCTCTCCGATCGCAATTTATATTAAACTACGTCAAATATCATAAAAATTTAAAACGTTTGTTAAACATAATATCAAATGAAAATCTATGTTAGTGCTATAAAAGTGCTGTAATAAGAAAATGGAAAAACTCGCGTATTACTAGTAGAACGAGTCCACAAAGTAATGGCACAAACACTTTGAAGCATTGTTTTGTTTTCCTGTAACATTTTATATCTAAGTATGAAACAAACGATAAAGCAGCCTCAATAGCTGAAGTTTTAATTAACTACAACAAATAGTGTTATGGCTCTTTTATGGCTCAAATAAATTGAATTACTTCATATGATATTTTAATGATTCAGTTTTAGGCTGAGATATATAGATATAGCGTACTCAGACTTTATTTACCTTTACCAGTGGGAGATTTTGCACCAGATGCCGGCTAGATTGTGGGTACCACAATGGCACCGGTTTCTGCCGTGAAGCAGTAATGTGTTTCGGTCTGAAGGGTGCCGTAGCTAGTGAAATTACTGGGCAAATGAGACTTAACATCTTATGTCTCAAAGTGTCGAACGCAATTGTAGTGCCGCTCAGAATTTATGGGCTTTTCAAGAATCCTGAACGGCACTGCATTGTAATAGATAGGGCGTATCAATTACCATCAGCTGAACGTCCTGCTCGTCTCGTCCCATATTTTCATAAAAAAAAGATGTATTGGTTCTATATAATAATTAATTACTAAAGTATAAATTAGAACCATGAAGGTTATAAGAGACTGTAGACTAAACGATCTCGAGAACAAGAGCTTCATTCTACCACTTTTCGCCAACTCTACTACGTCCATATTATTATGTTTAAAATCTTAGATAATTTGTACGTCTAGATAGTTCTACGTAAAAAAGCGGATTCTCTTCTACGCCGAATACGAGGCAGCAGTAACAGTTATCTGAAGGCGATAGCCGACAGCGGGGACTGTTTGTATGTTGGCCATTTAATAAAAATAAATTATCCCTTCGAAGATATAATTACCAACACAATTACGGCCGTTCCCAAACTATCTACAGATAGAGATAAATTACAATCAATCAATTATATTACAATCTGTCAATTATCTGAAGCTGTCCCAATATACACGATAAGTCATTCTTATCGCCTTAGATTGGGACGCGTGAATTGAAATTTCCATACAAACTTCTATCGCTGGTAAGCTTTACGTCGTTGACAGACAGCGTGTACGGATAAGGTGAGTTACCGTCGATAAGTGTAATGGGATAGAAAAGTCAACGATACATACGATTTCTATCTCAAGTAAGAGATAGACTGAATATTGGGAACGGCCGTAGAGTATAAGTTTACTAACAATGGATCGTAGTTATCTGAAAAGAAACGTTTTATTATTTTATTTATTATTATTAGAGCCTCTTGCTGATAGACAGATGAAAACAGGCCAGGCTTATCACTTTAGTGTGCGTGACAAGCTACGTCTTACACTCGTGATTTGTATATCACTTTGTGTTAGTGTATGTGCATTGCTCAAAATAGAGGTTAACTATTAACCTCAATTTCTTCGACGTTTTTACAGCAGTCACAGACTATCTCGACGTATAGTGATCTAATGTTTAAATTGTGCCATTTTTAAATGCGCTACAAAAGTTTTCATACAATAATCCTGGAGTAGTTTATTATTCAAATTAAAAACGAAAGTACAATTATATGACATATTTTTAAAGCAAATGCATCGAACTTAACTCTATGATGTATGCTTTGGTTAACATTCCACTTACAATCCCAAATATTATGTACTCGTATATACTGCAAAAATCCACGATTTTACCACATCATGACACGAAAAATGAATAACAAGGATAGAATGCAAAAACTTTTGACAGACACACACGTACAAATATCCCCAGCACAGCATTTATCATACAAAATAGTCCGAGCACATGACAACCAGTGACACCACATTTATTAGAGAAATGACTCAGCTACGTAATATTCGTTCACCCATACTGCATTTGATTTGAACCGTTTTATTCATAAATCATGCTCCGGTTAGAATGCGGGTAGATGGAAAAATATGCTCAATAGATATATCGGAGCATTAGGGTTCGAAAAGATCACTCCACGTATCACACATTACGTTATATTATGTACTGTAGCTTTGACATGGAGAACACTACGTGGTTTGACTTAGAATGAAACGGTTAATTTATGTTTTAAAATTATAATAAAACAGTTCAACTGGGAGACCTAACTTAAAATAAATCTGAATAGAAATGAAATAGATGCTATGATTTTATAGCGGTATGTTTATATTATGTGGATATGTAGGTATGTATATTCATGTGTTTCCGCGTGGTTTCTATTTTATTATAATTTACAAGTAAGGTATATTTGTAGCATCTTAATAGTCTACTAGTAGTCGTCACAATTAATTTGATATGGCGTTCTCTGCAGAACACTATCTCACAAAAAAAATGAATTATTGCTAATAAATAAAAAAACTTAAGAAGAAACAGATTTTATTATTTACCATAGGAAGTGACAATAACTTAACATATTGGAACACCACTTGGTAAACGTCTTGAAGCTACATCAGTTCGTAAAGGTACCCTGATGGGTAGGTAGGAAAGGTAGGGAAGGTGGGGATAAGAACTGATGAAAAACTCCCGGCCCGTCTTTATAATATCAGATAACAAAAAAATTGCTTACCCTACTTTATAATAATACTTTACAATTTATGGTGGCCTGCGCAGAACCAGTCAAGAATTATGTATGCATCATCAGCCGCACTATCCAGCATCTGCTATACTATAGTAAGCGATTGCCAATTCCGCATTCATCTGAAAGGCAACATTAGCTTCAAAGAAGCTGGGCGTCATAAACAGAGCATGGCAATAATTCAAGCCGGCCCACATTCTAGCACTCTACAAAACGCAGGTGCCTGCCACATATGGAGTATTGCTGTCATTTCTGGTCTGGCACACCCCAGTATCAGCTCGAACTATTTGACCACGTCCAATGAAGAGCTGCTCGAATTATCGCGGACCCTGTATTCTGTGAATGGTTAGATTACTTGGCATTGCGTAGAGACATCACTTCATTGTGGGCTTCTACCGCATTTAGCACTTGGAGTGTTCCGAGCTGTTTGACCTAAAAAAAGAAACGGTTGACATGAGTTGATAAATATAACTTTTACGCAAAAACCTATTGTAAAATATAGTTACAATTACACGCGTTTTAATCTTTAAAAAAATATTTTATTTAAATGTGTAACATTCGCGGTAATAAAAGAAGTTACTATGCTCGGCTTTGTAATGCTTGTAATTCAAATAAGGGGGCGCGTTCTGTCAGCGTGTGGAAATGTTCCAGAGCTATTTATTCACAATAAATGTTTATACTATAGAACAAAAATAGTTGTATTTCATATTATTAAATGCGGTTCTATAAAGTTTTCACTTCTGTCGTGTGGCATTAAACAGTAAATGACAGACCAGCATGGGACCCATGTCTTGATGACTCTTGTGAATGATTGGTCCATTTTTCAGCATCTCAATACGTAATCGACGATCAAGGATTTTGTTGTCACTGCACGTTACTAATTATCTTTTACTTCTATTTTGCAAAAATTTATATCTCGTTGCAAATCTTATTAAATACTAGCTTTTACTTGCGACTTCGTCCGTGTGGAATTGTTATTTTGACCAGAGTTTTCATTTTTAGGATACTTTGCAAATAATACAGATATTTATTAATACAATAGGAATACAAAAGACATAAGGTATGCCTTGTGATTGTGGAAAGACACTTTAATATTATTTCCCTTATTAACTTAAATATTCTATTTCATCTCGATGTAGGTGAAATTTAAAAAAATGCTCGAACAAATTTTTAATTATTACTACTTATCAAAGCCTAAAGACAATGCTTAATGGTTTTATCTCCAAAAAAGTCAAATTCCCATACAAACTGCCATCCTCTATTTCAACCATCCACTTATTTTTTCGCAATTAAAGGTAGCCTATGTCCTTTTTCAAGCTCTAGTCTATCTCAAAGGCGTGAAAGTGCAACAAACAAACTTACATTTATAAATTAGTAGGGATTGCAAATAATTTCAATGTAGTATTTGTAAGAGATTGACGCCGTGAGTATCTCGGGACATCCTGACGACTACACAAAGGAAATATTCAAAGACACATAGACGCCACTGATTTATGTGAAACATTATTCTTACTGAATGCGACGTAAACACACGCCGTTAAATAACGCTGTTGTGTTTCTCGACTCGATCATTTCAAGAAGCATTTTCATTCGTTTCTAACTCAACTCAAGGAAATCACCGCCATTTAGTATTGTTGTGATTATTAATGTTTATATTTATTGAAAGTGAAAGGGAATGGGAATTGGAATATCTCCAGCTTTCATTAATATATATCAAATTCAATGTTATATTCAGTATTTTTTCTTAAGCTTGTAATTGTATAATTTTTGGTATTTTAAAATAATATTTTTGTTATGAAAATAAGATTTTCGTAGCAACGAATTATCATTTTCAACGTGAGCCTTACAGTATGATGTTTATTTTTTTATGAAAATAAGGGACAAGAGCAGGACGTTCAGCTGACGGTAATTGATACGCCCTGCCCATTATATTGCAGTGCCGTCTAGGATTCTTGAAAAAAACCAAAAATTCTGAGCGGCACTACAACTGCGCTCGTCACCTTGAGACAGAAGATGTTAAGTCTGATTTGCCCAGTAATTTCACTAGCTACGGCGCCCTTTAGAGCGAAACACAGTAATGTTTACTCATTACTGCTACACGGCAGAAATAGGCGCCGTTGTGGTACCCATAATCTTGGCGGCTTTCCGTGCAAAGGAGCCTCCCACTGGTATAAAATCCACATAAGGCATGTAGAAGAGAATAGTCTCAAAAGCTGTGTTATACCCAATGGGGTTCTTGAATGGTAAGTTCAGTAGCTTCTTCCAGCAACACGGATTAAAGCTGACTAAATTTCACATAAACTTCTTAAACATACTCTTGGGTGATCACAATGATAGAGTTTCAGTCGAGATAATTGCGTAGAACTTAACCTTAACTTTCAACAATACCTGTGTGCACACTGCTTTATAGAATAAATTCAAATCCCGGAAATAAATCCGCCACTATAGCTTTCATTATTCACCAATGTTAAGATAATAAAAATAGTTTAAAAAAACTAAAAAACACGCTTTGGTTGAAAAGATAATCGATGAAATTTAAAATGAACATCAATTCCTTCCTTGTAGACAATAGATGAATAAATTATATAAATTAACAAATCTTCTTATTTTGCAAACAAAAATTTTGCAAACAAAGTATCTTATTTTGCAAATTGAAAAATGGAAATTTTTTATCAAATTTATGTTTTATCATCGGTCTACGATATATTTACGAAGTTTAAGCGAAATCTGGTCGTTTAAATTGATTCAAAATCGCGCCCAGATGAGTCGGTTACAAATAAACATATATACAGGTGGAGCTAATAAAAAGCGTGTAAAAATTGACATTTTTTTATGCAAAAAGAGGACATACGAGCACGGGTCACCTGGTGTTAAGTGATCACCGCCGCGGCCGCCCACATTCTCTTGCAACACCAAAGGAATCACAGGAGCGTTACCGGCCTTTAATGAAGGTGTACGCGCTTTTTTTGAAGGTGCCCAAATCGTATCGTCCCGGAAACACCGCACAAGGAAGCTCATTCCACCAAACTTTAAGTAAGTCCCTTACTTAAAGTTTGTACATGTCATTTATGCATTTGAAGCTGTTTAATTGCTGCTGATTTATAATAAAAAAAATAATTTGCTGCTTTGAAATGTCCATATTTGTAATACTATCTTTAATCGCCAACAGCTGATTTCACATAGTAGCTGTGTAACACAAGAAGCTTCTAGAGAATTGAGCGGTTGTGGCGGTGAAATTATTGTATTTTAGACTAATATCTTGATGAAAATTGACTATTGAAGTTAAACCCGAATAGCTTCTCCGAATAATTCCCGTCACTTAGGCAGTAGAAGATAGAGAGAGACATCTCTATCTAATTCTCTATAATGTTAACAATTTATTATTTTACAGTGTGAAATGGAATAAAAATACTTTCTAGATGACAGCGAGTGGTGAACAGTTAGCGTCCTTTCCGGCGCTTTTAAGAGATGGTGTTTAAGTGATTTAACCACCTGCTCATCTTAGTAAGGTATAATTATCTAAATACAACTGGTATTATTTTTCACTAAAACATTGCTGATATACTCCTTGAAAGCGAACAACTCACCAAAACAGCACTGAAACCGCATAAAGCAAAACTTTCTCTCAAGCTTTGAGTATAAACTTGGACATTCTGCTTATTAAAATTTCTCGTCAGTAAATAACATTGATATGTGAAACTCAGTTCCCATACTGCCTAAAAAGTTGTTTTGATTTTGAAACCGTTTTATTCTATAACTAGCTTTTACCCGCGATTTCGCCCGCGTGGAATAGTTACTATGGGCAGCATATCTAATTTGTTAGGATACTTTGCAAATAATACACACACAAAATACTCTTTACGCCCGCTCAGCGCTCTTCTACGATACAACTTGTCATTGTGAACAGTCTCTTTAATAGTATTGCTGCAAACTTTAATCTCCTATTTTATCTCTATGTAGGTTTATAAAGAACTTCTTATCGAGTGCCTAACTCCAAAGTTTCATGGTCATGCAAGCTTTCATACCTTATTTCATCCTATTTATGCCCTTTTTTAGAAAAATTTGTAGCTGTTCCTGTCGTCTCAACGGCGAGAGTGGGGGCTTGCGTTCGTGGCGGAGCGGCGCTCGCACCGCGGCCGACGGCGGAACCAGTCGCCTTAAGAACTTGACCCGCGCGCACATGCATTAACGCTAGCATTATATTAACTTGCATCTTATGTATATTAATTACGTAATACAGTCCTTTTGTGAAACAAGGTATTTTAATTCAAGACCACCAGAAGCCACAACTGGAGCTTGATATTCAACAAATGGTCCTTCGAGCCGGATTCTTGAAATGGACGTCAAACGTTGACCTTAATAAATTTGAAGGGCCGGTTAAACCATCCACTTGCTTTGATGATCAGTTAAAGAGGCGAAGGACCACACAGGACAGTCTTGTCATAGTCGTTATCAAGCTCACATAGAGTGCTTTATCTTACCAAATATAACGCATAGTTTGCCTGGGTCTTACGTTGATAAAAAAATAATTCCTATCCCGCCAGGTCTTAAACTTGCCGATCCTACTTTTAATATACCTTCGGCCATAGACATCGTCGTGGGTGCTGAAGTCTTTTGGAACGTCCTGGGTTCCGATTCCATAGATTTAGGTAAACATTATCCTAAATTACAATCATCTAAATTTGGTTGGCTTATTTCCGGCAGCATATACCAATGTGGTCTTCCTTCAAAACCAAATTGTCTTTTTCTTTCTCATGAGGAGTCGCAGCAGCTTACACGTTTTTGGGAACTAGATTCTGTATCGTCTTGCAATGGTTTCTCTTCAGAGGAGCAAGCTTGTGAAAAGCTTTTTCATGAAACCACACACAGAAACGAACATGGTCAATTTGTCGTCACTCTTCCGTTGAAGGACTCGCCTGAAAGCTTGGGTGACTCTTATGCAATGGCCAAGCAACGTTTCCATTCCCTAGAACGTAGATTTGAAAAAGATTCTACTTATAAAGAGCGTTACATTAAATTCATTCAAGAATATATAGATCTGAATCATATGACAAAAAACAGCAAATTAAATACACATAATCAAGTCAAATATTTTTTACCACATCACGGCGTTGTACGAGAGAGCAGCTCTACAACAAAGCTCCGTGTAGTCTTCGATGCTTCCGCCCGTACGACATCAGGCAAGTCTTTCAACGACATACAGAGGGTGGGCCCCACTATACAGGAAGACCTCTTAGCCATCCTTCTGAGGTTTCGACAACACAAGTTCGTGGTCACAGGCGACATAGAGAAGATGTATAGAGCCGTTTTAGTTGAACCTTCTCAGCGCTCTCTTCAGCAAATACTTTTTCGTTTCAATTCATCAGATCCATTGCAGTCGTACACACTTAATACGTTAACTTACGGTACCGCTTCAGCTCCATATTTGGCAACCAAATGTCTTGTGTCTTTAGCTGACCAATGTTTAGAATCTAGTGTTAGAGAGAGTATTAAACGCGACTTTTATATTGATGATTATCTAGGTGGTGGTGACTCGATCGAGTCAGTAATAAAGCTGTGCCAAGGTGTAATGAAAGCTCTCGAATCAGCCAGGTTCCACCTACGAAAATTACAATCAAATAGTTCTGAAGTTCTTCAGTCTATTAGCAATACAGATTTAGTTTAGTTTTATTAGTGTACAGATACTCAAAATAAAACTTTGAACTTAAATGAAATTCTTCCTAGCAAAACTCTTGGCTTATATTGGAATTGTAATTCTGATCATTTATTATATTCTGTCAACTTCACATTTACATCAAACATTAATAGTAAACGTAACATATTATCGTTAGTTAGTCAAGTATTTGACCCTTTAGGTCTAGTGGGACCTTGCACAGTTCAAGCTAAATTTATATTACAGCAACTGTGGATTCTTAAATGTACATGGGACGATGAAGTACCTTTAGAAATAAAGAATCAATTCATCGAATTTATCGAATCACTTCCAGCTCTTAACTCTATTCGTATTCCTAGGTGGGTGTCTTGTAGTAATCCTTTGGTAACTGAACTTCATACTTTTACAGACGCTTCCGAACGTGCTTATGGTGCTTGTATTTACGTAAGGACAATCGCAGTCGATGGGACGGTTTGTGTTCGTCTTTTGGCCTCTAAAAACAAGGTTGCTCCCATTAAAACAACCACTATTCCACGTTTGGAGTTATGTGGTGCTTTGTTGGGTACACGTCTCTATTTGAAGGTATGCAATTCACTTACCAACGTCTTCAGTCATTGTTTCTTTTGGTGCGATTCCACAATAGTGTTAGGATGGCTTTCCACACAACCAAGTAATCTTAATCAGTTTGTTCGAAATAGAGTTAATGAGATTCAGGAATGTACACTTGACCAGACGTGGCGTTATGTACCTTCTAGAAGCAACCCTGCAGACTTAGCTTCTCGGGGGGTGAAGGCTGATTGTATCAGCGCGTCCACTCTTTGGTGGTCAGGTCCTCAATTCCTCCATGAGAGAACCATACATTTTCCTCCTTCTCCAAATACACCACAAACATTACCTGAAACTTCACTTCACACAGTTACACATTGTAATAGTAAAAGCATTAACGTACTTTCAGATTTAATTCATAAAATATCTTCATTTACAAAATTGAATAGAGTTTTTGCATATATCTTAAATTTTATTTACAATTGTCGTAGTCCCAATAATAAAAATAAATCCTATATAACGAGTAACGAATTAAATTCAGCTTATAACACAATTATATATATTTCTCAGCAGGAAATGTTCCCTGAGGAATATAATCATCTTAAGCATAATCAAATACTCCCTAAAAATAATCGTCTTATAAGTCTTAGTCGATTATTGATTCTAATAACCTTATTCGCGTAGGTGGACGCCTTCAAAACTCTAACTATAGTTACGACGTAAAGCATCCAGTCTTATTATGTAGTAAACATCATTTAACTAAAATATTATTTCTTAAATATCATAAATCACTGTTTCATGCTGGCCCTCAGCTTCTTCTTGCCAATGTAAGGCTCACATACTGGCCTCTTGGAGGTAGAAACCTAGCTAAGCAAACTGTACGTAATTGTGTTCGTTGCACGCGCTTTAAAGCTCAACCTATTCAAGTCGTCATGGGCAACTTACCCAGCGAGAGAACACAACTACAATTTCCCTTTTTGAATACAGGTTTAGATTACGCTGGGCCAGTGCTGATAGCCGACCGGAAGGGCAGAGGATGTAAATTAATTAAATCTTATATTTGCGTCTTTGTATGTTTTGCAGTTAGAGCCGTGCATCTAGAGCTAGTCTCAGACCTCACTAAAGAGGCCTTTCTAGCAGCCTTTAATCGCTTTATTAGTCGACGTGGTAAGCCTCAGCGGGTATTCTCCGACAACGGCACTACTTTTGTGGGAGTCCAGATCCAATACTATTTCCAATGACATTGCAAACGAAGGTATAGAATTTAAATTTATTCCTGCATACAGTCCGCATTTTGGCGGTTTATGGGAAGCGGCTGTTAAATCCATTAAAACTTTATTACGTAGAGTCATGAGCTTAACTCATCTTACTTATGAAGAGCTTTCAACCTGTCTCATTCAAATAGAGGCAATTCTTAATTCTAGACCCTTAACACCTCACTCCACCGATCCTAGTGACCTATCCTATTTATCTCCCGCTCACTTCTTAATCGGACGACCGCTCACTACTGTTCCTCGTCCTCAGATGCCAGACGACGTGAACCTGCAGCGCCTGCCTCGCTACGACCGCATTGAGAACTTGCGACAGCACTTTTGGCGACGTTACTCAAATGAATACGTTTCTGTTTTGCAGCAAAAGGCCAAGTGGCATACAGGCTATCAAGACCTAAACCAGGTACCATGGTGCTAGTGAGGGACTCCCATCTTCCTCCTCTTCTGTGGCTCTTGGGCAGAGTCACCAATGTTCATCCTAGGTCTGACGGGCGCATCAGAGTTGCCGACATTACGACGAGAAAGTGAGTCATAACACGGGCATACAACATGCTTTGCCCTTTGCCCGTGCCTTCATCGGAGACTTCTTGAAGCCTTACTACTTCAACCCGGGGAATATGTTCCTGTCGTCTCATCGGCGAGAGTGGGGGCTTGCGTTCGTGGCGGAGCGGCGCTCGCACCGCGGCCGACGGCGGAACCAGTCGCCTTAAGAACTTGACCCGCGCGCACATGCATTAACGCTAGCATTATATTAACTTGCATCTTATGTATATTAATTACGTAATACAGTCCTTTTGTGAAACAAAGTATTTTAATTCAAGACCACCAGAAGCCACAACTGGAGCTTGATATTCAACAGTAGCTTATGTCCGTTACCAAGGCTTAGTCTATTTTTGTACCAAATATACTCAAAATCGAATTCGGCGTTAGGTGTGAAAGCATTACGTTGTTTGAACATCCATACGAATTTTCATCCCCTATTACATCCCTACACAGGTTGAAATTTAAAAACTATAGACTAAATATTATAAGAAGTAAGTCTTCTTATTAAGTGCCTAAATAGTAAGTTTTATGGTGCCATCTTCAATAATGGCGATCTTCCATACAAAATTTCATCCCCTATTTCAACCCCTTAATTTATTTTTTTGCAATAAAAGGTAGCCTATGTCCTTTTATAAACTCTATTCTATCCCTGAACTATATTTCATCAAAATTAGTTCAATGGTTTAGGCATGAAAGAGATGTAGGTTACATTTTATCCCGGAATAATCTATGGTTCTCTCTGGATTTGTGAAAAATTTAACTTCACGTCAATGAGCTATAACTATTCTTATAGTAGGTTTAATTTGCCATAGCAATCTTCCTCGAAATAAGATTCATATAATATGTTGGGAACAGGAGCGAAACGGGAACCGGAACTGGAATAGGAGATAAGATAATCTTCAATTCCAAACTTATTATTTTTGAAATCCCTTTATTTACGCGGACGAAGTCGCGGGCATCAGGTAGTAGGCTATATATTACTGATGACAAGTTGCTAATCAGTGAATTGCTAAGCATTGAATATAACATAAGTTACTGTTTCGTCAAGTTATTATAGCTTACAAATATGTACGAGATTCGGAAACCCCACCGCACCACCTTTTTCCACTTGTGTCGGCTATTTTTTGCAAAGTTGTTCTACTAAATAAGGCACTCCGGGAGTGCCGACAGAAGTGAAAACTTGAACATTAACGTTGTGGATTTTTGAACATTTTGGGATGGTTAAGGAATAATTTTGCTCGAATTATTTTAGTATAAAAATACTAGCATTTTTGTGTTTAAATACAATATTTATTTATTGCGCTATCGTACACAAAAATAACAATTATTATTTTAAAGAAAAAAATTATACGGTGAAGTCATAACTCTTACTTACAATAGACAATGAGAACAAAAAAACACAAGTATACCTATACCCTTAGAAATCTTCCATAATTTGAACGACTGTCTCAGAAGTTTTCACTTTAAAAAATCAAGTGAACAAGTATCGTTGTCCCGGAAGTGTAATAATTGTTAAAATTTTTATTATCTAAATTTATTTCCATTGTTCTTATTTTACTATTCAGCCCTGAAAACTTACCCGTCGAGTTATTTCATTTATTCTAACGACCATCGTTTAAAATGCCCCCGTTGGATGGAGCGTAAATAGCGCAAATATTTTCTACTCAATTTTACTCTTTAAGGCACTTGAATAGTATGAAAAGATGCTAAAATATTCTATTTTCAATGCTCGTCTTTGATAAAATCGTCCAATATTTACAATTAAGCTCGCACGAAAATCCGCGAGGCGGTAACAGTATTTAACAAAGAAATGAAGAACACTATAATTTCACTTGCAAATTAAAATAGTTAATATAATTATGGAATTGCTTCTCCAATGAAGCTCTAATAGTTCAGACTTGAAGTAGAAAATGTCTGAGTGACGCATTCCAAAGTTGATGTAGTTTTAGCTCAATCGTTTACAGAAATGTCAACGTAAACATTCTACATTGTTCGTTTCCTGTTTCAAATTATCGAAAATATATTGTTCGGAATACTTTTTTACTCGATAAAGGACCGAAATGGAGGTCCTGGTATAATTCTGGAAGCAGTAACAATCAACTGCTAACATAAATGTACAAGTGCAATCTTAGTTTAAGGATGAAAAATAGACAAGCTAGTACAGATCAAAGAAAACATTATCTTTTATAATTATTCGGGAAAATTATATCTATCTTATAATGATAACTTATAAAATAATTAAAATTATTGATGGCTACTTAAAGGTGTCCACGTATACTTAAATATACCTACATAAAAACACATTTATGGAGAGTTTTAAGAATTGCATTTGACTCCATACCTACTTTGTGTAATGCAATCACAGCGATCGGTTCGCTTTATCACCCCACTCCATTTTAATATCGCAAAATATTCTACAATACAAATAATAATATAAATCTCATAAACATGACAGATTCCAAATTCAAATGTAATATTTTGTTTATTTTTAATTGTAACAGTATTTATGGCCAGACTAAGTATAAAACTATTGTTAGGATGTAATGTAACACGTAACTAACTAAACTACAATTATTTAATCTGGAAAAACTTATTGGTTAACGTTATCTTTAGTTTAGTATTAGATGTAGAAACTATATCTAGGTCTACTTCATTTAACAAGTGGTAACTTCTGCACGGAGCGATCTAGTAGTGTAGTAATTTCCATCATAGTTACCTCGCCAGGGGTATGATATACAGTTATTATTGTCAAATATGACTTCTTTTTTGTTTTAGGTAAAATAAAGCATGTGGAGAGGCTTTATGGAATCCAAAAATAAAAATTTTAGCACTCACAGTTACTATTGGGGTGTATTCTATAGAAATATATTCATATAAGCGTCGAACCATTGGTTGGAACGTTCGATTTAATTCGGTTCGATCCTAGGCCGCCACGAACCAATGTATTTTTGGTTTTTGAATTCATAATATTATGTATGCATTTGTATGTATTTTTTTGGCCAAAACGCAGTATGATTTAATTTTGTATTAATACTAAAATAATTTACAAGTTTTGTCTTTTTGATTATATTTATATAGTACATATTTATTCCCAATATAGCAATGCCAATAACTGTTACAATACATCATATGATTAACTGAACAACGTGCAATTGTATCAAATAATTAGGCTAGGCCAAAATGGCTGCCACCGCTTGGCGCGCTTTTTCATAGTATTAATGTGTCCTTTCTCATTAGAGACAGGTAAAGGTTGTTTAACATTACTGGATACGTCCTCTAAATACAGTTTATAAATACAGCTAATTATAATGATAACGTATTTGTATAAATAAACTTTTCACCTCAGATACCTTTTCAAAAAGATCATTGAACCAATATAACATACACTGCGGGATCGTAGCTCGAACAGCGAACATCAAAAGGTCCATTCCGTCCAAATCCATTTGTAATTTCGAAAATGTCAGCTAATAGTGGAATGGGCGTATAAGGCTAAGAGGGTCGGCACTTAGAAAGACATCAAGGATAGAAATAGCGTTATAATATCTTCCTTATGACCCTTACCCAACAGAAATTACATTCAATGAAGTAAAATTCATTCAACCTACCCAATATAAAGCGATTTGTTTACGTCTTTTACCATATTATATTAGATTTTTTTTTAAAGTTCTGTCTCATTTTTTCGGACGAACGAGTGAAGGACACGCTTTATAGTAGGTGATCAGAGGGGGCCTTATGACGTCATTTTTGATGATGCCATGATATTTTTTTGTAGCACAAGCCACTAACTATAACTTCAAATCTGCTTTAAAGGCAATTGTACTTATATTTGGGATTTGTCATTCCCTAAAGACATCCCCATTTAAATCCCTACGACCCAAACATTTTTATGCTCAAAATTACAAGTTATTCAGCAAATTAATTTAATTAATTTATTTACTTCTTTAGGACTAATGATATGCTGCACCAAAGTGTTTCGTTGACGATCTATCTCATGATTCTTATATTAATTGACTGAATCAGTTGAGAGTAAATAAGATTCCTCCTTTGAAAAAAAAAGACAATGGCTTAAACACTCAACGAGCAGAGCCAATTAAGTTGGCTGTTTAGCAACTCACCAGATAGCATGCAATCATTTATCCTTTATATTCACTTACAGCTTGTTGCAAATATAAAATTAAACTTACTATTACTATTATATATTACAAACTTACACATTATTTTACACAAATTAGACTGTCCAATTGACTAGGAAGCCAAAATTAAATTTTCAGTACCACGCGGAAGGGCACGATAGAAAAACTTCAAACCGTTTATTGGAAATTTATATAGATAGAATTTTTTTTTATGTTCGGATTTTTTAGGAGATTTCATTCACGTTGTATATATGTAATAATTATTAACTGACACTAAAAAGTAGAAAATAACAAAAAATTACGTTTAAAAAAACCGACTTCAAAAACTGAAAAGTATCAAATAACTAAAAATTTAATTTAATACACCTTTACCTTTAAAATGAATATAGTACTAGTATTTGTATGTGCTACATATTGATAGCTTTGAAGTCGGTGCCAAGCCAAATGTAATAATAAGTACCTACACTCGCCACGCGTGACTTTGAGCGGGATAGCTACGTCTAGAACAAAACAACCTAAGCGGACCGACACGCGTGGCCAGATAACCTTAATCATAACAGTAATTAAGCTGTTTATAATATTAAGTTTTATTTTGTTGTGCAATATGTTGTTGCAAGAGAATGTGGGCGGCGGTGATCACTTAACACCAGGTGACCCGTACGCTCGTTTGTCCTCCAATTCCATAATAAAACATAAATAATAGCATTTTATTAATATAAAGTTGCATGTTATTAAGGTAAAGGTTTATTAATTTATAATTTTTTTGTTATTTGATACTTTTCAGTTTTTGAAGTCAGTTTTTATTATTATAGGCTAGTAATACTGTATAATCTGTTGGTGAACCAAATAAATAAAATAAAATTACTTTTTGTTGATATATTATGTAAAGCTGTAAATTTTACACTATTTTCAGTTTACTTCATCGCAAAACCCTTTTTTTGCTCATTAAGAGAATAAATTTTAAAATAAGTCAATATTTTTATAGTATTGCAGAATAATTTGGAATTAAAAATATTTGGATTTAGATGATTTATTGTGATATTTTTTTAAATGTTGTTGGATGGAAAAATGACTGAAATAAAGACTGATCCGTACCTTCATAATTAATGAGTGTTTGTTACATTTAGTTCATAATTTATACACATACCTACCAAAAGGTCATTTTTTTACGAACAAAAATGACTAATTATTAACATTTAAATAAAACACTTTTAAAAGATTAAGACGCGTGTAATTTTATCTGTGTTGTTACATTAGATTTTTGCGTAAAAGTTAAATTTTTATTATTTTAGATAACATGACATTGGCTCAGTTGTGATGACCTTTCTACAAAAGCCACAATAGAAAGAATAGAATAGAAACCAACGTTTCAGACGTTCCAGATCTCATTTTCAGGGGGACTGCAGATGAAATGAGTCACGATAGCATTTGTCATAGTTGTCATTACGAAGTTTGGCACCATCTATTGACTCGGAGTTGGTATTGGCTGTAGACAGATGTTTTTGGCAAAATTTACTAGTCAGAAAAGTCTTTCTGGTATGTGTAGTTTTCGGTTTTAATTTAGAGATTATTGGATCCTAGGTGTTAGATAATTTTAGACCGTCTTTACTATTGAAGTTTGGGTGTTGTTTAATTTCAATGGCTTCACGTACCAGTCTTGGGAGAAATCTATTATCTTTTACAAAAACTTTTGGTTGGTCGAACCGGATGTAGTGGTTAGGACGGTCTGTTATGTGTTGTAAACAGCTGACTTAGAGTGACGTCTATGTTTGATATTTTTTTTTATTCACATGTTCCCTTTAAGTCTACTTGAAACAACAAGTTCACTGATTAGCTTTATTGAGGTTGGTAGTAATAATAAAATTTTACTATACTTTATCTCACTTTAACCCCTAATTAGTTGAAATGTCTGGCGGGAAGTTGCTTTATGTACCTCTATGGAGCTCTTGAAGGAAATTTTTTGAAAAAATAGATTGTTTTGTTTTGGAACACTAAGTCTAAATACTTATATTAACAATTTGTTAATAAATTTCTCTTGGCTCAGTGGAAGAGTGCTCGCACGAAACGCTAGAGGTCGTGGGTTCGATTTCCGCTTCGTTTATAATTTTTGTTTTCAAATTTAATTTGTGTACCTATATTAAGATCCGCTTATAACTAAAGCTAAACTAAGCTAAAAAGTCAGTTGTAATTGTTATGATAATTTTATAAAAGAACAATAATTTTAAAAGCTAGAAACGTGCAAGAAATTCGTTGTGCATGAATTCCACTATGTCTTTTTTTATTTGCGCTACAAGCTTTTAAAAGAATTGTATTTGCGTACAAATTTTACTTTTATTTGGTAAAATTATAGTATAACTTATGAGCTTGATTTAAAATTATCTACGGTCCTTTGCGTTGTTATTTTAAGTGATTACCTTAATGCAAGTGTAATCCACGACTTCATTTAAAAAAAGTGCATTTTATTTATGTTTATTCCTCTGCAGTAGTTACAAAAAAAGAACTTGTATGCCTCAGTATATAATTAGCAAGGATTTAAAGAAAAGCATGAGTGAAATGTGAAAACTTAAGTGAAATGGGTAAAATTAATACTTTTAGGACGGAAAAACGGTGGGACTTTCCCATTGTTTGGTATATACTTATTATTTGTATCGACATATTGTAATGTTCATATTTAGTTAAGAAATTATAAAGTTTATTTTATTTATTGGACTAATGGGACGTGAAACATTAATTTGTCAGAGAATGATCACTTCTCGTTGCTTTTTTAAAAATCTCTGTCAACTGAGCCCTACATGAGGCGTGATTAGGCGGCAAGATTATAACTAGACACACATATATAAATACAATATAACACAGTATTAATCGTAAATTTTTTGTATGTATTCATTTATGATACGCTTGGAACGTAGTGAAACGCAAGTAAGACCTGAAATGTCTCGCATTTTGGACACAGGTGAGACAACTGATGTTCAGTAAGTTGCACTGCGCCCGTGGACGTCCGCTCTCGACCAATGACAGATTGGAACTGGCGTGATGTTCAGTAATTTGCACTGCGCCCGTGGACGTCCGCTCTCGACCAATGACAGATTGGAACTGGCGTGATGTTCAGTAAGTTGCACTCGCCCGTGGACGTTCGGTCTCGACCAATGACAGATTGGAACTGTCGTGATGTTCAGTAAGTTGCACTCGCCCGTGGACGTCCGGTCTATACCAATGACAGATTAGAACTGGCGTGATGTTCAGTAATTTGCACTGCGCCCGTGGACGTCCGCTCTCGACCAATGACAGGTTGGAACTGGCGTGATGTTCAGTAAGTTGCACTCGCCCGTGGACGTCCGGTCTCTACCAATGACAGATTGGAACTGGCGTGATGTTCAGTAATTTGCACTGCGCCCGTGGACGTCCGCTCTCGACTAATGACAGATTGGAACTGGCGTGATGTTCAGTAAGTTGCACTCGCCCGTGGACGTCCGCTCTCGACCAATGACAGATTGGAACTGTCGTGATGTTCAGTAAGTTGCACTCGCCCGTGGACGTCCGGTCTCTACCAATGACAGATTGGAACTGGCGTGATGTTCAGTAATTTGCACTGCGCCCGTGGACGTCCGCTCTCGACCAATGACAGATTGGAACTGGCGTGATGTTCAGTAAGTTGCACTCGCCCGTGGACGTCCGGTCTCTACCAATGACAGATTAGAACTGGCGTGATGTTCAGTAATTTGCACTGCGCCCGTGGACGTCCGCTCTCGACCAATGACAGGTTGGAACTGGCGTGATGTTCAGTAAGTTGCACTCGCCCGTGGACGTCCGGTCTCTACCAATGACAGATTGGAACTGGCGTGATGTTCAGTAATTTGCACTGCGCCCGTGGACGTCCGCTCTCGACTAATGACAGATTGGAACTGGCGTGATGTTCAGTAAGTTGCACTCGCCCGTGGACGTCCGGTCTCGACCAATGACAGATTGGAACTGTCGTGATGTTCAGTAAGTTGCACTCGCCCGTGGACGTCCGGTCTCTACCAATGACAGATTGGAACTGGCGTGATGTTCAGTAATTTGCACTGCGCCCGTGGACGTCCGCTCTCGACCAATGACAGATTGGAACTGGCGTGATGTTCAGTAAGTTGCACTCGCCCGTGGACGTCCGGTCTCTACCAATGACAGATTGGAACTGGCGTGATGTTCAGTAAGTTGCACTCGCCCGTGGACGTCCGGTCTCTACCAATGACAGATTGGAACTGGCGTGATGTTCAGTAATTTGCACTGCGCCCGTGGACGTCCGCTCTCGACCAATGACAGATTGGAACTGGCGTGATGTTCAGTAAGTTGCACTCGCCCGTGGACGTCCGGTCTCTACCAATGACAGATTGGAACTGGCGTGATGTTCAGTAATTTGCACTGCGCCCGTGGACGTCCGCTCTCGACCAATGACAGATTGGAACTGGCGTGATGTTCAGTAAGTTGCACTCGCCCGTGGACGTCCGGTCTCGACCAATGACTGATTGGAACTGGCGTGATGTTCAGTAATTTGCACTGCACCCGTGGACATCCGCTCTCGACCAATGACAGATTGGAACTGGCGTGATGTTCAGTAAGTTGCACTCGCCCGTGGACGTCCGGTCTCGACCAATGACAGATTGGAACTGGCGTGATGTTCAGTAAGTTGCACTGCGCCCGTGGACGTCCGGTCTCGACCAATGACAGATTGGAACTGGCGTTCCAGTTTTTTAAGTTGTGGATTCTTTATATAACACTTAATGTCACATAGTTTATGTCACTGTCGTTGTCATGACAGTGATAATGATTGTTAACACATTTTTAATTCAGACTATATGTTAAGACCACTACATGAACAATCAAGAGAACTTATAAGTGTACAAACTTATAAGTTCTCTTTGTAGTTGTACTCTTTTAACTATATCTAAGAGATACATTATTTTGTATTATATAATTATATTAAATTGTAGGTATGCTATATATTGGCAACGAATACATAAAATTTCTAGAGGATAGTGGGAGTTTTAAGCCATACATTCCAATGACTAAAATTATACGCACAGATACTCTATCTACTGTTAAAACCACTTTTAACATGAAAGGAAATGAAAACTCCATATATATAATTACTTTCATTGAAAAAATGTTTACCGTGACCACATATCGGTAGTTTAAAACAGCTCATTTAAAAATTTTACATTCGAAGTTGCATTGAGTAATATTTTAATCAAGATAAGTATCTTTCAGAGAATTTTGTATAAAAATTATAATATTCAATATGACTACATATCTTCCAACACTGACATTTGCTTACCGATAAACAGCAAATTTTCTTTAGTTATTATATTATTGCAATATAATGTATAAACTTACGACTGATATTTTGTACCTACACATTTGATTAAAATCCATTCATGAGGCGTTTTTATTAGATAATATGCAGAGCGATTTATTTTTATTGTTTAAAGGGTAGGGTAGCCTGGGTACGGTTGTCACAAATTTACATTGAAAACATGTGGCTTCGACTCGAAGCGCACTAGTGATGTTTAAATGTCTCAAAACAAAGATCTAACCTTTTATCTTTAAATTAATTCTATAAAACAACAGTTAGCTACATTCAGTATCCGACAATTTCATTTAAAAAAATATGTATACCATTGTTACAACCAACACCACCCTGGGGGCAGTTGTAACAGAGGTTGGGGACAGTTGTAACATATAAAAAACAAGCAGTAATTATTTTTCAATCATATATTTATTCAAAATAGCGTTATAAAATTCTGACTTATTGCTAATATGGCATTTTTAGGAACATTTTAAAGTTATAATAATTATTTTTTTAGCTAATGAGATCACTTTCGAGGATCTGTAACATTTTAATAATACTTAACGGGAATGAAATTGGTCAACATTACTGCATAAACCTTTACTTAATTAAACAAAGACTTTCTAAAATAAAAAAAAGAAACAATCAAAACAAAACTGCAAGCAAATACTATAAGTAACACAAAACACATTTAGGTCCAGAAAGACGGATCGTTATCATTACCGTGTTTAAAGATGGCGCCGTTATCAAGTCTCTGTCCGAGTCGATAACGGCGCCATCTTTAAACAGGGTTTTGATAACGATCCGCCTCTCAAGAGTTCGTTATGAATCTGGACCTTAGATTAGAAATGATATTATAACAGATGACAGATAGTTATTTTTGATCTTAACCTAATCAGAATCGCCATAGTTTTGACAAGTGTAAAGTTTGTCACCCTTTGTGCAGTCTAAATGAGACCAAAGCCGACAAGCTCCCTGACACTGCACCCATTTCTCACCAGATCTACTGTTTGCATATGATTCGCAGCAAACAAGACAGTAGTATTCAACTTCGTCTGATGATGATGGAGTTGGTTGTGTGTTAAATTTCTTCTTTTTTTCTTTTCCCTTTCCCTTTCCTGGTCCCTTACCATTCTTCCCACTTTTTGATTCCAAAATCTTCTTTTTTGTTTGTTTACCTTTTACTCGATTCTGTCTTTCTTCATACTCCTTCCGGATCGCATCTTTCTCAGGAGTGTCGGTATAAATTGTAGACTTTTTTGTTTTTCTACCTCGATTGGCTAACTTTCTTGATGCAGCTTTTGGATAGGGACGAATTTTCTTCAGGTGACAGGTGAAGACGTTTTGGGCGCTTGTTGGATGAGAAACTCCCCTAGTATCAGGTGGCGTTATTGCAACAGTTTGAGCGCTTGAACATGGCTGATAAGCACCGCTATCATAACAAGAAGGCGTCATTGCAAATTCATCACTTGACTGAATATTTGGTTCCTTATTTATTGTTGAAGAACGGGAAGTCTGTTGCCCGGGTAGACCATGAACTTCGTTTTCCAGAGGCAAATTTTCTGCGTCAACTCTATCAAACATTAGGGTAGATTCATTTATCAATGACGGTGAAAGTGGTGGTGAATGTAAATCAGCAGTAGAGGTGGTTGGCAGGTCTTCTATATTAGATGGATTGGGTCTATCTGTAACAAATGATGGAACAAAATCTACTTCTTGAAATATATTGCGATTAAAAGGGTAAATCCCTGTTTTCTGAATCCCTGCTTGAACATTTGAGGGTGTGAAAGCAAGCGGCATCGCAGAAGTTGTTATGCTTGGTATATCGTAAATAGACATTGTTTTACCAGGATGACTTCGCATTCAGGCATCGCAAGCGGAGTTGACTGCTTTTCTGAATGGACTAATGACAGACCTATCCAACGGCTGAAGTTAGTGAGAGCAATGAGGTGGAAATGACAGTAAAACTATACCGTTGTCTTTACAAAAATCCAGGCACTCGATATGGACATGAGAAGAATGATTATCGAGTACAAGTAAAACCTTATGTGATGGAGAAGCATTAGAATGTTTTTTGAAATGTTGGAGGAAATTAGGAAATGACTCGTTTTGCATCCACCCTGATGGGTTTGCTGTTCCTATAGATCCGGTAGGGCCGCCTCTGATAAAATGTTCCTGGAAGCGAACCCTGGGAAACACAAACGTCGGTGGTAAGGAATTGCCCAATGCGTTGACGGCGTATGCTAACGTAACCAGTGTGCCTCTTTCAGCTGAAGTAAGGGCTCCAACTTACTTTGTTCCACGCCTTGCCACAACTCTATCGGGTTTTAGAACCGTAGTTATGCCTGTCTCGTCAACATTGTAAATGTCCTGTGGCTGGAAACTATGACGATCCATGACTGTCTGAAGATTATCATAGAATGCGTTAACATTTGTGACATTAAAGCTTGTTGCACGAGACAGGCTAGTTGCCTGAGCCACTCGCATTGATAATTCTGGTCGTCTATTTAAAAAAGAACGAAACCACTCTTCACCAGCTTTCTTATTTACCGTCCAAGTGGAAGGATGTTTAAGTTGATAGTTGACGGCTTAAAAGCTAATTTCCTAACTTCTATTGGTGAAAGTCCAAAGTAAATATCAGCGTATCTCACCAAATATTTTGATAGCCTTATTTCCTGTTCTTCATTGAAAACTCTGTTATGGGATACATAACCCATTGCTACAGTTAGAGCGGGAACAGTGACTACAGATTCTGATCCAGAAGTTCCGCTATTTTTGTTCGGATGCGTTTTTTTAAATAATAAATCGTCTTAGGGAATTGTAGTTTACACCGTGTTTTTCACCGGCATCCCTTAGAGATAATTTTGTACCTTCATTCTCACTTTTTAATATGTCATCATATGCAGCTTCATATGACGATAACGGGACAGAACCCCTAATAGTTTTCCTCACACGCGTTCTAGGCATCTGTAAAATATAGAGGAAAAAATTCGTTATTTTTAGAAACCGTACCGTTGATAGTGAGCGAATATTTGACTTGTGACAAACGTACCCTGTGCCAGTTGTAACCTGTGGAATGGGTGGTAGTTTTTGACTTTCAATAAGTGATATCATATCCTATTTTGAATTTAAATATACAAATCCATAAAAGTATTTTCAGGGTAAAGTTTTGTTAGATGTGTTTCTTGCAGAATTAATAAAAATGTCCTTACAAAACACTTTTTTTTTTTTTTTTTTCTTCTTTTGGCAATAGAAACACATACGGTCTTACAAATAAAATTGGCATAAAGTTCTAACTAAGCATAAACCAAGAATATGTAAAATGTTTACAAATAGACATTTTGCTAACGAATGGTTTGTTCGGAAGTTTAAAGTTTCCCGCGTTTATTTGCAAGGCAGCTTGTCATTCGGAAAACTTCAGAATTATCATTGTATTGACATTGTTGTGAACGATATTGTAAACATTTTGCATTTTCTTTGTTCATTATCAGTTTTTAACTTTATATCAGGTTTATTTCTAAGGCCGTTAATATTTTTGCAAATAAAAAATTTTAACATAAAAACAGCCGACTTCAAAAACACTATTTCAAAATAATATATATAATATGCACTTAGAATTATAATTGTGAATACAGCCAATGATTACTCTATGTTATTTTTTTTTTCTATTTACGGCACCATTCTACACACAGTCGTAAAAGTTTAAGGCTTAGTTTTTTTTCAGACTTTCATAATGTTCAAATCACTATCACACTATTATATCACTTCAAATGTAAACATAACTCAAGATTCATGTATGTGATATGCCAATATAAAGTTTATTGAGATAAATACAAATTGTATTGGCATAGTAATAAATGAGTCATTGTATTGTTAGCACTCAAATCATAGCAAATAAAATCTCTGATTAGTAAGCTAAATGCTACAAACGGTATTAAAATAGATTAAGTCGAGCTTATCCATTAAGTTGAATAGACACAATAATTGATCCTTGATATATGCGTGAACAAGATTTATTTGAATTTTAATTAACTTCGAAAATTATTACTTCGTTTAATTTATACCCGATAAATTCACTATTCACCATGAGAGCGAAATGGAAATGAATTCATAATTACCACTTTTATTGACATTATGGCATTAAGAGGAGAACTGAATATGTCAGCGCCATGAGTTATATATTTGTACTATTACAATATATTCTTTGATATAACAAGCAATGATGTTCTAAATATATTATATAATAATAATAATATTGACACACTCTTACACAAATGATCTTGCCCCAAATTAGCCATAGCCTGTACTATGGGTACAAGACAACGATATATTGAATACAATATACTTAAACAGACATAAATACAAATAAACATCCATGACTCGGAAACAAAACTTCATATTCATCATGTAAATTATTGCACCTACCGGGTTTCAAACCCGGGACCTCTAAGCTCAGTACTCTCATTAACCACTGGGCTATAGGCACAATAGGGGTTGCCATAGGAACGTCATGAAGGACATATCATTCGCAGTCTGATAGTGGAACGGAAAATGTTTCACTGTTCGAATTGTAACCTGAATTGACTAAATGTTTTACATTGCTGCTTACTGACCATGAATATTTTAAACAATTGGAATAAATGCGCAATGTATAGTTATCGCCGAAGCTTATTTTAGTGTAATTTGTAGCGTGTTCCACGTTTCGTCTATATGTATAGAACATCATTGATTATTTCAAAAAATATAGCATGAGCGTCCGAGACGTGCACTTTTGGATTTTCCAATTTTTTTTTAGAAATATTAGCAACAGAAACAAACTAAAAGTTCGATCCCATTATGTATTATTAATAGATATATCTAATAATATATGACTTATGCACATTATTTGTGAGCAGAGAGAATTTCTTGTTCTGCCACGCTACCTCGGACCATACATTGTATCGGTATAGTTAAACTTGGATAGTACAAGAGCTTTACAAAGACGTATACGCAATCCTATGGTTATACATGGTCTAATTTGGTAGAAAACTTTTAATCTATAAAAACTATTGGAAATCACTTTATTTATATGCTTCTCAAATCTTAGTTATATATCCATTATCAACCCAAGATTGCGAGCTTCTTGTACGCGTTCCATATGCCTATCATTAATGACTAGTCGTACATTGTATTAATTAATTATTTCTAAGCCGTTACAATTGCCGAAGATCATAAATTTTGTTTGATTGCCCAATCAATAAAATCAATGAGTTTTTTTCAGACAACATGAATATTGCATAAATATCAGCATTTATAATATCTATTGCCTGTTGGGCTTCGTGTGGCGGAAATGAAAAATAAAGCTGTATATTATCAGCGTAATTCTGATGAATACAGTGTTTTATTTTTTTAATTATGTCAGCAATGTATAGAATAAAAATAATCATGAAACCTCTTAGGGCTGTATTTCACCGGGACACCACCGCCACCGTGGTTTCATTAGGCTAACCATGTCAGAACCATGATGTGTCGTAACCAAACGGACACTAGCTGAGTAAATCTAACTCTCTATAGTTCATGTATACATTTTGTTGGTAGCGGCGACTGGTTGCGCCACCATGGTGTCCTGGCTTCCAAATTACATATAGTAAAGAACAAATATCATATTCATTCAATTTTTATTCCGGTGCAAACATTTATATGATGAATATGGAATGGTAGTTTCAGAGTCATGGATGTTTATAGTTATTTATGTATGTTTAAGTAACCAAAAATTAAATAGTATGAAATATATCGTTGTCTTGTACCCATATTACAAGCTATGCCTAGTGTGGGGCAAGATAACTTTTGTTAAAGTGTGTCAATATTATTATTATATCAATTAAGTTGTTGTTAAATTCTTTCAATATTTGTTACATAAAGTACCAAATGTACGGAACTGTTTTATGTATTATTGAAATCACACTCAAATAAATGCGCTTATTTTAAAGTTGGACACTATCGCATACATAGTTTTCCAAGTAGCTATGGGTAATTTGTGAGTTAAACGTTAGCGCTTGTTCGATAGCGAGTCATTGAGGTCAAACAAACTGGGTTTCGAGTTCTCTACAATCTGGGTTTCAGTACTTTCGTCGAATAGCTGAATGAATTTTGTAAACAGTTTACATAGGATTGAGTTTGAGAGCTTACAGCCTATTTGTTGAATTAATAATATTGCAAAGTGAATTAATAATACTACTCAATAATATAGTTGTGATTAAATACTATTATTATAAATTGTGTATAATTAATTTTTTAATAATTTCTTTTTAATTGGGACTTTGATAAGTTAGCTACGGCACACATTGACAAATCTCAATTAATCATGCAATTTCGGGCCAAAGAGGATGTAAATACTACGTAATCGGGCTGGCAGGTCAATAGTATATTCTTGAGTATATTGTATTTACCTTTTTATTTTATTTTAAAAATGAATAAAACACTATGTATACGACAGAAATAGATTGGAACTTTGTTAAGTTTCTGAGAACTATCAATCCGGAGTTCAGTTCAAAAATTAATTCCAATTTTTTATTTTCTTTTTTCAGTGGTAAATCGTAGCATGGCGGTTGACTAGTAAATTAATGTTTTAAGCTTAGCTTTAGTTACGGCATTAATTCAACATCGACAGGTAATTATTTGGAACTTTAATTAAATTTATAATAATTGTATGTTATCCGTTTGTAACAAAATCTTTTGTTACTGGAATAGTAGAAAATGCTGGCTCGTGAATCACTATTAATTAGACTACCACCGCTGCAAGAAAGAAAGAATAATCATTTATTTAATTAAGTCAAAATGACACTTGTGAATGTCAAAGATTCTCCTAAGCTCGGATTCTCGTTTAAATAAATAGCATACAATATTATCTAACGAAAACTAAAATAAATAACATGTTAACTTACTTTTAGTCTTTTGCCTCACGTCATAAAACAAAGATTTCATTTCTACTGAATATTTTTTATTTTGCAGTAGACGTTAATTAAAACAATTCATAGGTTTGTTACTTTCTAATCTGTGTTTACGTTAGGAATGAAAATGAGCTTGCTATTAAAATAAAGATCCTTATTTTTAATACGTGACAAGCGCTGCCAACATCATTGAATCATTTACGATGTCCCATTTAATAGTTGAATTATATAAGACTGTTACTAATTACTTTGGAAATAGTTGATTCAATTTTCAATATTGATACACTTTTACACAAATTATCTTGCCCCAAACTAGGCATAGCCTTGTACTATGGGTACAAGACAACGATATATTTAATACAATATACTTACTTAAACATAAATAAAAACATACATTCATTACTCGGAAACAAATATCCATATTCATCATACTTATAAATGATTGCACCTACCGGGATTCGAACACGGGATCTCTAGCTTAGAAGTCAGGGTCACCAATCATTCGGCTATATGGGTCGATAGTTGATTGGTTGGTTAAATATTTTAGTAATGTGGTTTTATATAATTATAACTTTAGTATTAAGAACATGTACAAGTAGTAGATAAAATACTTTATTTGATATCAAACCATACATTGATTAAAATCTAACATTTTACGCAAATAAAATTTGAAAAACAAAATCTTATGAACGATTCGGGTTTCGAACCCACGTACTCCGGCGTTCCGTGCCGGTGCTCTAACCAACTGAGCTAACCGTTCGAGTACCGCGGCCTAGTTACAAAATTCTGTTTGCTTTGTTCAACTCTCACGTTGTGGCTTCATCTACAGGATCTACTTTACAGTTGATAACCTGCTCAACCCCAATATTTGCATATTAGGAAATTGACATGAGATGTCGCTCTTGTAAATCTAAACAATATGTTATGTTTTTAAACTGATAACCCTCACTTTTAGGATTAATACACAAATAAAATTTGAAAAACAAAACTAACATTTTCATTAATAAAATACCATCAATCTTGTAAATATAGGCCAAATATATAAAACGGAGAAATTCAGCTTGAAACAATAAATAGGAATACAAAACCTGATGACGGTGACAGGACAAAGGTTGTGGTCTCGTTTTGTTCCATCTAAATGTTTGTTGTCTGTAGCCCACGAGTTGCCGGGCTATTGTATTTCCTTACTGTTGTGTTCGCTGGAAACTGAAAACTTATTTATTCTAAATTCAAAACGATGTTTTATGAATGTTATCTAATAGAATGTTATTAATTGTTTTGTTTATAATATTATATTCATGAATAAATATCTTTTCCAACGTGACACACCAGGTAATATGTGTTTTTTCTTTACTTAACTTACTTAATTTTTTTAATAGCAAGTAATATGTTTACCCGATTAAACTGGACCTGTCGTCGCTTTGTTACCGTAGTAATGTAAAGTTTTTTTTAACAAGTATCACTTAAGGTTATTATTAATAAATAAAGTATTAATAATTACAATAAAAGGCATAAAAGGCATTTATTTTCTCAAAATTGATTCCTTTACTACATTCTTTATGATGTCATTTCTAATATACTAGATACTACCACCGCTTCGGAAACAAATGGCGCTCTGAGAGAGAAGAAGCGGCGCAAGAAACTCTCCAAGCATTCTTTTTTTGCGCTCTTTTTAATAAAACAGAAAAGTTCAGCAGCGCTATAAAAAATTGTGAAGTGTGAATTTGTTTAGTAATACGGCTTTACCCACGATTTATCGGTGTGGGTACCGACTAGTTTCGACCATTCGGAGGTCCTTCATCAGGGTGAGTTCGCGATAACTTCCCGTCGCTTAAATAATGTGACGTGTAGGAGTTTAGGGCACGCTCTGAGAGTCTGTGAGTATGGTTTTTATTTTTCGTTTCACCAATGTAGCTTTTGCCCCATCAAGTGCGGCATCGTCATCAACACCGCACTCCGCACCCCCCGATTTGTGCCGACGCGCACTTCCAGCCCAAGTCCGCAGTAAGCGACGGGACGTTGTCGCGAATACTCACCCTGATGAAGGACCTCCGAATGGTCCAAAACTTGTCGGTACCGACACCAATAAATCGTGAGTAAAGCCGTATTTATATAGAAGCTGACAATGTCTCACGAAAGTTTTAATAATTTAATTAGTAAATTGTGCATACAAGAAGAGCATAAAATAAGTCATTTACCAAACGTCGGTATATATTTTACATAGGACAATAAAGGTACGGGTCACTTCTATTTAAAAGAACAAAGTAACCGGGGATACAAATCATTTTAAAAATATAAGAACTCTAAAATTATGATTCTAGGAATGGGAAATACTACTGGAGAATACTTTAATTAAAGTTAGACAGTAAATTAGGCGTGTTACGACCTACCACTTAAGATAAGGAAAAGAAATTTCATTTCTTTCATGTCTAATAACACAAAGAAATTCATTACTTCTCCTCTCTTTAATATTATGGAATATACACTCAAAACTAATTTAGCGGAATACAAGAAAAAGGTTTGATTTTTGTTGGTGTAACTATGGTGTATTCTCACTGCAAACATAATATTATGCAATATACACACCAATCCTATAAAAAATAAAGTTTTTTTCTGTACTTCTCAACTTCAGCTCAAATTACAAACGATATGTAACTGATATTTTGAAAGAAATTGTAGTACTATTAGCGCTTTTAATAGGGGATGGTTTTGTATTTATGTTTGATAAAGCACACCCCTATACTGCAGCCGTAGTTTTTTAACACCTTCGATATGTTAGGAAGGTGTACTCGCTTTTTTTGACGGAACCCAATGTCGTATCGTCCCGGTAACACTGCACAAGGAAGTTCATTCTCCTTTAAAACCGCACTGTGAAGGACCACCACACATACAGATGGTGGGGATGATATCCTAACTTTTGGCGTGTCGTGACTTGAAACTTCAGTTTAAACGTTATATGCCTTGGTTACTATATTAAGTGCGAATCATTACGGCAAATAGACTGTGAATGCCAGATCTAAATGCCACTCAAATTGCTAGGACTGTTACCTGTTACTTAATTTGAAACTCCGCTTACTTACAAACATATGGACTACACGTTACGAGTATACAAACGTTTCTTTTCTAATGGTGAAAGAATGTTTGAAATTGGTCCAGTAGTTTTTGTGAGAAAACATTACAAACATACATACAAAAACACAAATGTGTCCTCTTTATAACATTTGATTAAGATAAACGGGCTCCGAATTTCAATTTAAAAAGTAAGCATTTAGGCTGTTACAACGTAAATGGCTACATTAGTTACATACACGAGGAATCAATATAATTTCTAGGTTCAAATTAACTCATATTTACCAATGTTTTTTTTATTTGTCTGTTTCATCTAATATAATATTTTGAGACATTTCTTGTATATGTACATATATATATATATAAATACAACACATCTCTTTTCTTCAAGCAGGCACATAAATTGAGCCATGGTATTGAATTCAATAAGTTACGCCTACAGGTGTGCAGAGAACGTATTACATACTGTGATAGGCACATCATTAAAATATATTACTGCATTGAACTTTGTTATTGGCGCCAGTAACGCTATTTATAACAACTAGAGCCAAAATATGTTACCTGGAAACAAGCTGATGCTGTGTAACTCCCGTATCAAATACCTTTTTAAAGTTCTTCGCTCTTATTCGTTCGGCTTCATTCAAGTGCTGACCCGGCAAACGTTGTTTTGCTAAATAAATTGAGTACACCGCACATTGTATTTTTTTTTAAAGAAAATAACATAACATAAGATGTCAACTCTCGTTTGCCCAGTAATTTCACTAGATACGGTGCCCTTCAGAACGAAACACAGTAATGCTTACACATTACTGATTCACGGCAACATAGGCGCCGCCGTGGTGGTACCTAGCTGGCATCCAGTGCAAAGGAGCCTCCCACTTGCATGAAATGTCCTTAGATAATAAATACGTCTAGATAGAGTATCTTGCTGTTTATTACTTTACATGACATGCTACCTCTTACATTCACGATATGTATGTCACTTTGTTTTATTGTATATGCATTGCTAAAAATAGAGGGTAACAGCTCGTCGCTATTTTTTCGATGTTTTTATAACTGTCACAGTCTATTTAAGGAATCGTCTCATGCACAGAAAAGTATAAAGAGGTGTCTTTTACCTGTTTTGTGGTCATATGTTATGAAATATCATTGACTGAATTATTTGTATCGCGAATATGTAGGTTTTATTTTCATTTTATATGAAAATAAGGGACGAGACGAGGGGACGGAGGACGGAGAGAGTAACTGATACGTCCTGCCCATTACAATACAGTGCCGCTCAGGACTGTTGAAAAACCTAAAAATTCTGAGCGGCACTACAACTGCGCTTGTCACCTTGTGACATAAGATGTTAAGTCTCATTTGCCCAGCAATTTCACTAGCTACGACGCCTTTCAGACCGAAACACAGTAATGCTTACACATAACTGCTTCACGGCAGAAATAGGCACCGTTGTGGTACCCATAATCTAGCCGGCATCCGGTGCAAAGGAGCCTCCCACTAGTAAAAACATGCAATCTGTTATTAAGGTTACATGTTGTAAACGAACGTAATGTCATTTTTATAACTATTATAAATAATCATTCAACTTTAGAAGCTTTGACAAAAACTCCTCAGAAGTAACTTCTATAGTTAAAACAAAATTCAGGTTAATTGTTTTATCCTTTGTAAGTTGTTATGAATGCAAACCCAAATATATGGGTATCATTTTATCAACCACTTTCGTTTCTCTTATAACCTCTGTAATTCAGGTAGCAAATTGTCTGTTTAATGTTAAGCAATAAAATGTAATTGGACCAACGAGCGAGTGTTTCATAGTTTTTGTGCCGTTCGGTCTTCAAGCTAATTGTGGTAAGCATAAGGGACGTTCAATAGATCATTTATTATTGTACTATCCGTCTCACTTTAAGATAAAACTAAGTCTGGCTTTAAATACTGTTACAATTAAAAATAAACAAAATATTACATTTGAATTTGGGATCTGTCATTTTTATATGATTGTACAATATTTTAAGATATTAAATTGGAGTAGGGTAACTCGAGAACTGAATATTTAAGTGATCAGACAGCCTGTGACTAGATTATGATTATTTTAAAGCAATTACAATGACAGTACAATATTGTATATTTTATTAAAAAGAGCGCAAAAAAAAATGCTGGGAGAGTTTCTTGTGCTGCTTTTATCTCTCTCAGAGCGCCATTTATTTCCAAAGCGGTAGTAGTATTAGAAATGATATCAAAAAGAATTCTAAAATAATTTAAATTTTGAGAAAATAAATGCATCTTATGCCTTATATATGGCTATAGAACGATCAATTCATATTAAAAAAATATTTACTACTACTTATAAGCGTAACTTTAGGTTTTTGTTATATGGGGCTTGGGGTGAACTTTGTCCCATTGTTCAAATGGCTAAAATTGAACACAATAAATTGGTTTGATTGAATTATGAACTATTCACTATAATATTGTATTATGTGTCATGGTATATATAGTTTTGCAAAATTCCGGATTGGTGCGGTTAAGTCACCTTTGTGCCTTTGGGCCTTATTCTCAACTTCATTCAGAATTGTTTGTCATTTGCACAAAATGTAGATAATATTATATATGTAGATATACTAAAGTCTGTTATATTATTCTAATTGTAAGAAATAAGTCGGTAGTACTAGTAGATACAGGAAAATTAAGTGGAATACTTATAAAAATGCCTTTTAGAAAAAGGTTTACGTCCAGTATTAACAATTGTTGGCTTCTTTGCGATGGAATTTATGATATAGCGGCTCTTTTTATAAGAACGTAATATTAAGAAATTTTATTGGTCGTAACCAAGAAAAACTTTTGCAGTAAGAAGGAAAATTATGTGCTCTAGAGTCCATTCATTTTATTATGATGTATGTTATAGAAACTCAAAATATTTTTTATTGTCTGCAAATTCATGAAGGTATACATTAATTATATACAGTACTTTTGCACTGTGATTCCGTGGGGCATAAAAAGAATAGGAAAGTCCCAGGTCCAAGGATGTCCTAAGAGGCGACTGCGGCATTTACCAGTGGGAGGCTCCTTTGCACAGACTGCCGGCTAGACTATGAGTACCACAACGGCGCCTTTTTCTGTCGTGAAGCAGTAATGTGTAAGCATTATTGTGTTTCTGTCTGAAGAACACCGTAGCTAGTGAAATTACTGGGCAAATGAGACTTAGCATCTTATGTCTCAAGGTGACGAGTGCAATTGTAATGCCGTTCAGAATTTTTGGGTTTGTCATGAATCCTGAGCGGCACTGCATGTAATGGACAGGACGTATCAATTACCATCAGTTCCTTATTGTCATACAAAAATACACTACTATGACTACTCAAAATATACAAAAATGGTTAAAGTACAAATATAATAAAAAATAGATATCTATAAAACTGTCCTAGCTACAACTTATCAGCGGATAGTTGATGGCCAATATGTAAATGAACCAATTATAAACCAAACTGGTTGTATAATTATTAATCGAAATTGATAAATTTCGTATGGTGTTTTCGGTATGAATAAAAACCCTGTAGAGATTGATTAAATAGTAATCAATTAAATAATATGAACCAAACATACAATTTGGTAAATATAAAATATACCTGAATCTCGTTTAGTATAAAAGTCCGTTTTGAAGCCGGTTACTGTATTCCCACAATAATGAGTCACTTGTTTATCCCGCAGGCGTAATTCCGTCCACATTACGAAGCTATTGTCACAGAGATATTTCATCGTAAATTTGTAAGAAAACGAATCTCACAATAAACGTATTCCGTAATATAATAATTATATAATTGACAATCTGCTCATTGAGGCCGCTATCCAAAGAAATATCCGTAATTGAAACCATTTCATGACGATTTATATAAAGCTTTTTACAAAAAAAAAAATATCTACAGAATATAAGAAGAAACTCAATTTTTCACCTCTCCAGCACGAAAAGGGCGCTATTGCTACGTGAAACCTCGCAGCAAAAACCGTTTTTGCTGCGAGCGTAAGGTAAAGTGATTTAAATTTCGTACCCCACGTGACCATACATACGGGAATTACTCCGCGTTAAAAAATAAACAATGCGATCCGGTGCGTTCCGAAACTCATTTTAGCCTAGCGTATTATCTCATTGTCACAAAAAATTATTTATAATAACCATTGTTAAATATTATCTTAATTGTTTCTCTTACTATAACCTATAACACGTTTCTCGCTAGTCGAGGTGAAAAGTTGTATGTTTCACACGAGAGCAAATTTTTTTTGTCAAACCTCAGAAGTCTATATTAGAATCACTCACTACGCTCGTGATTCAATTCTAGACTATTTCTTCAATTCGTGATTTAAAGTCAGCACTCGCAGCAGAAAATAAATTTACTCACTTGTTGAACAAACAACTATTTTCTTTACAATTCTATTTATTATAGACAGTGCGAAAAAATATAGTTGGAGCCATGCTTATCATTAAATCTTGATACAAATACAAAGAAAATTGTATGATGTTTGTAGTAAATTAAAAATGCTTCTAATTCTGAATTTAAACTATGGCGAGAGAGGTTACTTAGCTCCGCTCAATACCTCAAGGCTGTCTGCTCGGTCCCCAGCCTTGAAATATACAAGTACTTTGATGAGATCCTGTGTATACAATATTTTACTCATATACAATATAATTATTAGAAAACGATTAACGCATAAATATATTGCCGTCTTATATAGATAATACACACAAGCTTTTGCCCTCCACTTCGTCCGTGTGATAGTCGAAATCAGATATCGAAGAGGTTAAGATGTTGAGTTAAGTTAAGAGGTTGAGGCGATAAGGATTCTTGAAAAACCAAAATTATTAGCGACAATTACGCTCGTTACAATGAGACATTGTATGTCTGTTAATTTCACTAGCTACGGCGCGTTTCTTTTTTTTATGGAATAGGAGGACAAACGAGCGTACGGGTCACCTGTTGTTAAGTGATCACCGCCGCCCACAATCTCTTGCAACACCAGAGGAATCACAGGAGCGTTGCCGGCCTTTAAGGAAGGTGTACGCGCTTTTTTTGAAGGTACCCATGTCGTATCGTCCCAGAAACACCGCACAAGGAAGTTCATTCCACAGCTTTGTAGTACGTTTAAGAAAGCTCCTTGTAAACCGCAATGTGGAGGACCGCCACACATCCAGATGGTGGGGATGATATCCTAACTAGTGGCGTTTCGTGCGAAGGTGGAATTCGGCGGCAGGAATCAGGTTAAACAGCTCTTTGGAACATTCCCCGTGATAAATGCGGTAGAAGACACACAATGAACCGACGTAACGCAACAAAACGCCAAGTGATCCAGCCGTTCGCAGAGCACTGGGTCCCCGACACTTCGAGCTGCTCTGCGTTGCACGCGGTCAAATGGATCGAGCTGATACTGGGGTGCGCCAGACCAGAGATGACAGCAATACTCCATGTGTGGCCGGACCTGCACTTTGTACAGCGCTAGAATGTGGGCCGGCTTGAAGTATTGCCGTGCTCTATTAATGACGCCCAGCTTCTTTGAAGCCAATTTGGCTTTGCCCTCCAGATGGCCACGAAATTGGCAATTCCGATACTAGGCGAGGTTTTTAGGGAAGTGTTGTCGATGAGCGGTGATACGACAACGGTGACGGTGATAAACGCGCAAAACTTGAGTCTTCTGGGGGTTAAATTGGACAAGGTTCAATTTACCCCATTCCGTGACCTTCTCAAGAGAGGACTCGATAGAAGACACAAGTTTCTCCCGGCACTGGTCGACGATTTCCCGAGAGAGACCTGCATGGCCCGTGTATACGGCATCACCAGTGCTGTCTTCTGCATAGCAATGAATGTTGGAGGTGTCCAACATATCATGGATATGCAGAAGAAACAGCGTAGAAGATTTGTGAGTTTGTTGCGCCCATTCTTCTCAGGTCTGAGCCATTCGTTTTGGAATCAATCAATCCTAGGTGGTAGTTTTTTTTTTAATTTGAATCTCAATAAGCTGTGGAATGAGCTTCCGTGTGCGGTGTTTCCGGGACGATACGACATGGGTACCTTCATAAAAAGCACGTATACCTTCCTTAAAGGCCGGCAACGCTCTTGTGATTCCTCTGGTGTTGCAATAGAATATGGGGGGGGTGATCACTTAACACCCGTACACTCGTTTGTCCTCTTATTCCATAAAAAAAAACCGAAACAATAATGCTTGTATACTACTATATAGGTGTACTACTGCTTGGTGGCATAAATAGAGATAACCTAGTCATACTATGCAAAGAAGCTTACCACTGTTTTTGAAGTGATAATTTCTTATGACAGGATAAACCACATCGTAAAGTAACGTGTTACGACGCCAGTCTGTCTGGCTTCGGTAGGCAAGCTCCTCCTCTCTCACTCTAACCAATTGTCACTATAATAGAAATAAATAATCATATTAATAATGTACATATTCATATTTTATAATCAATAAAAGATTTTATCAATAAATAAACTTTCCTTAAATTATCATATTAATATACATAAAATTTAAGTAATAACCTAAGCTATTCTCAAGGAAATTAAAAGAGAATCCTGCATTCAAACTGTCAGATTAATGATTGTATTGAAGTTCTGTAGGGTTTGTTTTAGGCTGCTTCAATTATGCGCTTTTTTGGCGTTTTGTTGGGATAGCAGCCTTAAACTAACAAGTGTATAAATTTGAATAAATACATAAACAATCAAACAATTATTAATTTGGTGCATGTGTACATGTTAATTAATTTATTCAAACAAAACAAATCTTTTAACTATATATAGAATACTATTATTTCATAGAATTAAAACTATCATTATGGGAAAGTATACTAAGAATACTAGCAGCATTTCCGCGATGGATAGCTAGGCTGATCCGTTGACCGAAATAGCTGCCAGCGCTTGGGTTTCCAGTAGACCTATTGAGATGCGTAGATACACAGGTCTGCTGGAAACCTGGAAAGTACTATCTTGTACTTTGTACATTCTCTGAGCCTTTGGCCCCGACGCGCCAAGTGTCTCGACACCAAACGGCACAAAGATGTAAGACTCACTGAGACCATACATATTATTCCCACCATTTCATCCTAAGTAGCATTATTCAAAAACTTCGAATCTAACAAACATTTATTGTATGAGTATATGTAAACTAGAGTAAGTGGGCGAAGAAAATCTCGAGCCTATTATATCTGAGCCCTCTATAGTTTAGACTTTAATCTGTATAGAGATGAAATATAGCTTTTCATTTAAATATATGAAATTACTTTCACACGAGTACAGTGTGGTTGTTACAGTTTTAAATGAAACAATTTCTACGTACCCCAAATGTTCTCAACATCTGTGGAAGTTGAACTTACAAGAAGCTCAGTTATTGTGGTCTAAGAGCTAGTAACTTGATTGATTATGTCTTTTCGTTACTAAAATATTCTTTCATCTAAATTAGATTAAACTACATCAGCGAGAATTAAATAAATAGCAGATTACATATACTTAAAAATTTAATTTGTACCAAAATTAATGGACGATGTGAGACTCGAACCCGCCCCTCTCGGGTTTCGTCTGAGCGCTCTGACCAACTGAGCCAACCGTCCGAGTGACACATCGATCGTTGGGGTTGAGCAGCTTATCAAATGTACATTGAAACCTGTAGATGGAGCCACAACCTGACATTTGAACAAGACATATATATTGACATAATAACCCGAGAGATGCGGGTTCGAGTCTCGCAGAAATCTCCATAAATTATGATTAAGATACCACAAAAAAATAAACTCAGAGAAGATTACATACTTTCAAATTAAATTTATTTACTTTTTGTTTTTTTTTTGTGTCTATAATATGTAATAAAAGTGTGAGGTTTTATATCAAATGTATTTCGTATTAAATTGGACTAAGAGTCACTATAAAAGAAAGGAATTTTATATATATCTTTTCCATGCCCACTACTAAACTGGGCTTTTTTGAGATTCGTAATTTTACATTATTTATTTGATAAGTGTGTTTAAGTTGGTATTCCGTGAGCATATATCAATATACATAATATAATGATATAAACTTGTAATAAAATTAATAATAATCTGGCACATTATATTTTTTTGGATACTTTCAGTTCTAATATATTCCGAATTATGTTGTGACTCCCACCCCCCACTTTTAGGATGCGATTGTGACATAACCTGTATATTCCAGTTTAGTTCGTCATTGTATCAGAATATAATTTATACGTTCAAACTTTAACTTAGCTCTGAATCTATCACTGAATTGTAACAGTTTCCGTTTTATTATGTAACTATATGGAGCAGTGATTTGTTAAATTAATGATATTGAAAATTTGAAATTGAAGTGGTTACTTATCCCTTTTTATTTATGAAACTAAAAAACTAAAACGTGAAACAGTAATGTGTAAACATTATTGTGTTTCGGTCTGAAGGGCGCCGTAGCTAGTGTAATTATAGGGCAAATGAGACTTAATATCTCTTGTCTCAAGGTAATGAGCGTAATTCTAGTGCTGCTCAGATTTTTTTTTATGGAATAGCAGGACAAACGAGCGTCCGGGTCACCTGGTGTTAAGTGATCACCGCCGCCCACAATCTCTTGCAACACCAGAGGAATCACAAGAGCGTTGCCGGCCTTTAAGGAAGGTGTACGCGCTTTTTTTGAAGGTACCCATGTCGTATCGTCCCGGAAACGCCGCACAAGGAAGCTCATTCCACAGCTTTGTAGTACGTGGAAGAAAGCTCCTTGAAAACCTTTTGCAACTTTTCAAGTATCCTGAGCGGCACTGCATTGTAATAGGCAGGGCGTATCAATTACCAATTACCATCCTGCTCGTCTCACCCCCTTTTTCATAAAAGAAAACCAATAAGTATCAATAAGAAAATCATTAGATACAACGAGACATAGAAATGAGACATAAAGTATGATTGACTGTTAATTTAATATTATGATATTATTTTGTTGTAGGTTAATTATGTATAAGAAATAGAATAGCTCCTCCTTTCTGCTACTCTATTCCATACGACCAAAATTTACGATATTACCTCTTTTTGTAAGAACTCTCATAATAATGAGAAAAATTTATCGACCGTAAAGTACTTTGGCTACTTTACGGTACTTCTACACTTAAATCATAGAACAATATACAATCTGCTTTCAATTTAATTTCTTTATTGAAGTTAATTTCAATTTTCTTTAAGCTCTGTGTAACCTTGAATCATAAATATACATAAGCTATCAGTCACTCCATTGAAAAAGTAGTGTAGGAGTTAAATGTGTAAGGAGAGTCGCAATTACTTTGGAGATAACAGGTAACGGCTAGAGAAACATGACTGTAGTATGCAAGTTATGTCTTGCATTCTACAGCCCCAGACTGAGCTGAAAGGGCCAACAGACTACCTGTTGGGCCTGTCGGCTTCGTTAGGCTACTTCCGCACAGACAGGCGGCTGGCTTAGCGGCTAGAGCCTAGTGGCTTAAATGCTGTGACAGCCTGTGACTAGATTATGATTATTTTAAAGCAATAACAATGACAGTACAATATTGTATATTTTAATAAAAAAGAGCGCAAAAAAAAATGCTGGGAGAGTGTCTTGTGCTGCTTTTATCACTCTCAGAGCGCCATCTATTTCCAAAGCGGTAGTAGTATTAGAAATGATATCAAAAAGAATTCTAAAATAATTTAAATTTTGAGAAAATAAATGCATTTTATGCCTTATATATGGCTATAGAACGATCAATTCATATTAAAAAAATATTTACTACTACTTATAAGCGTAACTTTAGGTTTTTGTTATATGGGGCTTGGGGTGAACTTTGTCCCATTGTTCAAATGGCAAAAATTGAACACAATAAATTGGTTTGATTGAATTATGAACTATTCACTATAATATGTGTCATGTATATATTATGTGTCATGGTATATATAGTTTTGCAAAATTCCGGTTTGGTGCGGTTAAGTCACCTTTGTGCCTTTGGGCCTTCTTCTCAACTTCATTCAGAATTGTTTGTCATTTGCACAAAATGTAGATAATATTATATATGTAGATATACTAAAGTCTGTTATATTATTCTAATTGTAAGAAATAAGTCGGTAGTACTAGTAGATACAGGAAAATTAAGTGGAATACTTATAAAAATGCCTTTTAGAAAAAGGTTTACGTCCAGTATTAACAATTGTTGGCTTCTTTGCGATGGAATTTATGATATAGCGGCTCTTTTTATAAGAACGTAATATTAAGAAATTTTATTGGTCGTAACCAAGAAAAACTTTTGCAGTAAGAAGGAAAATTATGTGCTCTAGAGTCCATTCATTTTATTATGATGTATGTTATAGAAACTCAAAATATTTTTTATTGTCTGCAAATTCATGAAGGTATACATTAATTATATACGTGATTCCCCGGGGCATAAAAAGAATAGGAAAGTCCCAGGTCCAAGGATGTCCTAAGAGGCGACTGAGGGCATTTACCAGTGGGAGGCTCCTTTGCACAGACTGCCGGCTAGACTATGAGTACCACAACGGCGCCTTTTTCTGTCGTGAAGCAGTAAGTGTGTAAGCATTATTGTATTTCGGTCTGAAGAACACCGTAGCTAGTGAAATTACTGGGCAAATGAGACTTAACATCTTATGTCTAAAGGTGACGAGTGCAATTGTAGTGCCGTTCAGAATTTTTGGGTTTGTCATGAATCCTGAGCGGCACTGCATGTAATGGACAGGGCGTATCAATTACCATCAGCTGAACGTCCTAGTCGTCTCGTCCCTTATTGTCATAAAAAAATAGACTACTATGACTACTCAAAATATACAAAAATGGTTAGAGTACAGTTCGTCAAATAAAAATAAAAAATAGATATCTATAAAACTGTCCTAGCTACAACTTATCGGCGGATAGTTGATGGCCAATATGTAAATGAACCAATTATAAACTAAACTGGTTGTGTAATTATTAATCGAAATTGATAAATTTCGTATGGCATTTTCGGTATGAATAAAAACCCTGTAGAGATTGATTAAATAGTAATCAATTAAATAATATGAATCAAACATACAATTTGGTAAATATAAAATATACCTGAATCTCGTATAGTATAAAAGTCCGTTTTGAAGCCGGTTACTGTATTCCCACAATAATGAGTCACTTGTTTATCCCGCAGGCGTAATTCCGTCCACATTACGAAGCTATTGTCACGTATTGTCACAGAGATATTTCATCGTAAATTTGTAAGAAAACGAATCTCACAATAAACGTATTCCGTAATATAATAATTATATAATTGACAATCTGCTCATTGAGGCCGCTATCCCAAGAAATAGCCGTAATTGAAACCATTTCATGACGATTTAAATAAAGATTTTACAAAAAAAAAAATTTATCTACAGAATATAAGAAGAAACTTAATTTTTCACCTCTCCAGCACGAAAAGGGCGCTATTGCTACGTGAAACCTCGCAGCAAAAATCGTTTTTGCTGAGCGTTAGGCAAAGTGATTTAAATTTCAAACCCCATACATCCGGGAATTACTCCGCGTTAAAAAAATAAACAATGCGATCCGGTGCGTTCCGAAACTAATTTTAGCCTAGCGTATTATCTCATTGTCACAAAAAATTTATTTATAATAAACATTGTTAAATATTATCTTAATTGTTTCTCTTACTATAACCTATAACACTTTTCTCGCTAGTCGAGGTGAAAAGTTGTATGTTTCACACGAGAGCAAATTTTTTTTTGTCTCGTGCCTTTAAATCACTCACTACCTCAGTAGTCTATATCAGAATCACTCGCTACGCTCGTGATTCAATTCTAGACTACTTCGCCAATTCGTGATTTAAAGTCAGCACTCGCAGCAAAAAATAACTTTTCTCACTTGTTAAACAAATAACTATTTTCTTTACAATTCTATTTTTATAGACAGTGCGAAAAAAAATAGTCGGATCCATGCTTATCATTAAATCTAGATAAAAATTGTACGAATGCTTATTAATTGTACACCAATATACTATTTAACATGACATAGTCTTGTAAAGAAAATTGTTTTATCTTTGTAATAAATTAAAAATGCTTCTAAATCTCAATAAAAACTATGGCGAGAGAGGTTACTTAGCTCTGCTCAATTCCTCAAGGCCGTTGACTCGGTCCCCAGCCTTGAAATATACAAGTACTTTGATGAAATCCTTTGTATACAATAATTTTACTCATGTGAAATATATTTATTAGAATACGATTAACGGCGCCTAAATATATTGCCGTCTTATATAGATAATACACACTAGCTTTTGCCCGCGACTTCGTCCGTGTGGCGGTCGAAATCAAATATCGAAGAAGTTAAAATGAATAAATCATGATCAAATGTATAAAAGAGGAAATTGACGGACTAAGTGTTTGATTTACTGACTGATAGATCAACGTTTTGTTGCTTAAGAAGTTTTTTAATACGACAATATTTCTAATAAAACAACTAGCTGACCCGACAGACGTTAATCTGTATATAATAAATACAATACTTTATGAATTTGTCAATTCATTTTCATAACATCAAGAATTATTTCGTATAATGTGCTCCCTGTTGTTATAATTAAACTGTTTCATAGCAGAACTGTGAAACCGGGCGTTAATAAATTCTCTCATACAAAATATGTTCATACAAAACAAATATTGGAATAAAAATAATTATGGGTCCCAAATCGAAATAAAAATCTCTTAATATCCAGCAGTCAAGCTGTCAGATCAATAATTGTATTGAAGAGTTTGTATAAGGCTGGGGACCGAGCTGATGTCCTTGACGAACCGAGCGGTGCTAGGTTACCTGTCTCGCTCCAGATCGCCAGTTTAAATTCAGAATTAGAAGTATTTTTAGTTATTATTTCAAACATAATACAATTTCTTTACAAAACTATATCATGTTAAATAGTACTGGTGTACAATTAATAAATTTTCGAACAATATTTATATCGATTGAATTATTAGCATGGCTCCAACTGTAAAAGTGAGGGTGATTGGTGGTTTTTTTCAGTGTTCAGATAAAGGTAGAAATATAAAGAAAAAAAAAATTTTTTTTGTTCTTTCTTATATTCTGTAGACATATAATTAGTTTTTGTAAAAATAAGAGCTTTATATAAATCGTTAAGAAATGGTTTCAATTATCCACTATTTTGGCGATTTCTTGGTATAGCAGCCTTAAACTAACACGTATATAAAGTTAAATCTATAAACAATCAAACAATAATTATTTATTTGGTGTAATGTATACTAGGACGATCTGTTATCCGAAACAGCTGCCAGCGCTCTAGTTTCCAGTCGACTTATTGAGATGCGTAGATAGTACTTTGTACATTCTCTGAGCCTTTGGGCCCGACGCGCAAAGTGTCTCGACACCAAACGGCACAAAGATGTAAGACTCACTGAGACCATACATATTTTTCCCACCATTTCATCCTAAGTAGCATAATTCAAAAACTTCGAATCTAACAAACATTTATAATATGAGTATATGTAAACTAGAGTAAGTGGGCGAAGAAAATCTCGAGCCTTAGACTTTAATCTGTATAGAGATGAAATATAGCTTTTCATTTAAATATATGAAATTACTTCCACACGAGTACAGTGTGGTTGTAGTTTTAAATGAAACAATTTCTACGTACCCCAAATGTTCTCAACATCTGTGGAAGTTGAACTTACAAGAAGCTCAGTTATTGTGGTCTAAGAGCTAGTAACTTGATTGATTATGTCTTTTCGGTACAAAAATATTCTTTTATCTAAATTAGATTAAACTATATCAGTGAAAATTAAATAAATAGTAGATTACATATACTTACAAATTTAATTTGTACCAAAATTAATGGACGATGTGAGACTCGAACCCGCCCCTCTCGTGATCCGTTCGAGCACTTTGACCAACTGAGCCAACCGACCGAGTGACGCATCGATCGTTGGGGTTGAACAACTTATGTGACATACATATGTGATAGACATCCTGAGATTTGAACAAGACATACCAACCCGAGAGATGCGGGTTCGAGTCTCGCATAGTCCATAAATTATGATTAAGATATTATCACTTAAAAATAAACTGAGAAGATATTAAATACATACTTTTAAATTCAATTTATTTTTAACTTTTTCTTTTTGTGTCTATAATATGTAATAAAAGTGTGAGGTTTTATATCAAATGTATTTAGTATTAAATTGGACCAAAAGTCACTATTAAGGAAAGGAATTTTATATATATCTATTCTATACCCACTACTAAAGTGGACCATGTATTCGTAATTTTACAGTACAACAGTTTATAATTTTTACGTTCAAACTTTAAATTAGCTCTGAATCTATCCCTGAATTGTAACAGTTTCCGTTTTATTATGTTACTATATAGAGCAGTGATTTGTTAAATTAATAATATTGAATCTTTGAAGTTGAAATGGTTAATTATCCCTTTTTATTTATGAAAACAAAAAACCAAAATGTGAAACAGTAATGTGTAAACATTATTGTGCTTCGGTCTGAAGGGCGCCGTAGCTAGTGAAATTACTGGGCAAATGAGACTTAACATCTTATGTCTTAAGGTGACGAGAGCAATTCTAGTGCCGCTCAGAATTTTTGAAGCTTTTCAAGAATCCTGAGCGGCACTGCATGGTAATGGGTAGGGCGTATCAATTACCATCAGCTGAACGTCCTGCTCATTTCATCCCTTTTTTCATAAAAAAAAAAATACCAAAAAGTATAAGAATAAAAAAATCGTTAGATACAACGAGACATAGAAATAAGACATAAAGTATGATTGACTGTTAATTTAATATTAAATACTATAATATTAAATAATGTTGTAGAAATTTGTTTCATTATCGTTTAAAGAAGTTAATTATGTTTAAGAAATAGAAAAGCTCCTTCTTCCTGCTATTCTATTCCATACGACCAAAATTTACGATATCACCTCTTTTTGTAAGAACTCTCATAATAATGAGAAAATTTATCGACCGTAAAGTACTTTGGCTACTTTACGGTACTTCTACACTTAAATCATAGAACAATATACAAGTTGCTTTCAATTTAATTTCTTTATTGAAGTTAATTTCAATTTTCTTAAAGCACAGTGTAACCTAAAAGAACGAGCAGGACGTTCAGCTATAAAGTGCCGTTCAGGATTATTGAAAAACCCAAAAATTATGAGATATCAAGCCTCATTGGCCACTAATTTCACTAGCTACGGCACCCTTCAGACCGAAACACAGTAATGCTTACACATAACTGCTTCACGGCAGAAATAGGCGCCGTTGTGGTACCCATAATCTACCCGGCATCCTGTGCAAAGGAGCCACCCACTGGTCTACCAGTCACTTGATTGAAAAACTAGTGTAGGAGTTAAATGTGTTAGGGTAGTCGCAGTTACTTTTAAGATAACAGGTAACGGATAGAGAAACATGAATGTAGTATGCAGGACATAGAAAGGGCCAATAGGGAGGGAGTGTTAGGCTACTTTCGCACAGTCAGGCGGCTTGGTTAGCGCCTAGAGCCTAGTGGCTTACATCCTGGCTATTTTCTAAGATACACGGCGGCCGCATTAGAGGTGGCTTGCGTGGTGGATCGCTAGGTGGGTATTTTCCTGTCGGCACGTTGACTACATGTCATATTCAAATATAATAAATCTGCGTCTTAGAAAGTTCCTCTTTTGAAATAAATCATTGCAAGGCCTTGTGCATCATTTTGGGTTCATTACATAAATAAGTCACGGTCAAGTTTTTCTTTAACAAAAATGCATTTTTGTGGAGTTCATTAGCTCTGAATCTATCACTGAATTGTAACAGTTTCCGTTTTATTATGTTACTATATGGAGCAGTGATTTGTTAAATTAATGATATTGAAAATTTGAAATTGAAGTGGTTACTTATCCCTTTTTATTTATGAAACTAAAAAACTAAAACGTGAAACAGTAATGTGTAAACATTATTGTGTTTCGGTCTGAAGGGCGCCGTAGCTAGTGTAATTATAGGGCAAATGAGACTTAATATCTCTTGTCTCAAGGTAATGAGCGTTATTCTAGTGCTGCTCAGATTTTTTTTCAAAAATGCATTTTTGTGGAGTTCATTAGCTGGATTCCAAAGAGGTTGTCTTTAATAACTGATCTGAAATAACACGTTTGTATACTTTGATGTCGCTAAGCGACTAGCATGGCATCTGGCGCGCAGTGTGTCCGATCGCGACATTTTGAAACGTTTGTTTTACTAACCTATTTGCTTCGTGACTTGCTAGGCTCTAGGCGCCAAGTAATCTGCCTTTCTGTGCAGACGGAGCCTTAGGCTTATCCTAAAACGGACACAAAAATCCTGATGACGTCCCTATGATGTGTGGCGCACGAACACCGACCAATGTTGCCCTGCCAGTAACAAAGGTTTCGTAAAGAAGAACGTCCGAAAATGGATAACATCTCAGCCGGATGCAGTACTGTAATCATCAAGCTGTCGTGGCTGGTGATTATGCCTTCAAACCATGGCAGATAAAAAGTACAATTTAATTAATTTTTTTTCATATTTTTCTCAGCAAATCCTTTTATTTGACACTCCCAGATAACAGTTGTGCATAAAATGTTAATATCATAATAATATAACAGATATGTTTGAAGCGTTTAAGCAAAAAGCAATCATATATCGTGATCTTATAATGTCAAATAAAAAACTGGTGTGCTTATTGTGCTTTTTCATCAAATAGGTAATCTAGGATTTATCATTAAAATGTTAAAAGTTATCAATTACATTTAGAAATAAAAAAGGAACCTGATTCTTGCCCTCGAATTCCACCTTGGCACCACACGCTACAATGAGGATATTATCCGCACCATCTGGATGTGTGCCGGTCCTCCACAGGACGATTTTCAAGGAAATTTCTTCCAAGTACTACAAAGCTGTGGAATAAGCTTCCTTGTGCGGTGTTTCCAAGATGATACGACACACCTTCCTTTAAAGCCAGCAACGCTCATGTGAATCCTCTGGTGTTGTCGGGTGCAATAGGATTGGGGCGGCGGTGATCACTTTATCATCACTCACTCGTTTGTCCTCCTTTTTCATAAAAATAAAGAAAAACCTTGCAACAAACTAAGAGACTTATAAATTCCTACTTTTAGGAGAGCTACAATCGTCGATAGGGAAAACATTGAAGCTGTAATCTCACGGATATATGAAGCGTATGAAAAGTTTAGTGCCCATAAATTTTGTCAATGTACGTTAGAATGGCGAAGGGCTTTATGTCCTTAATCTTACCAGTTTTATAAACTGGGATATAAGTTGCTAATAAACACAAACAGAACATGAACAAATATAATTTTAAAATTATCCGTTAGGTGATCTTAATTTTTTCTTTTCTCAGATCTATCTCGCTTAAAGTCGATTAGCAAATTGTGTGTTTTCATTTGAAAGAGTATATATACTAATTCTAGATTGGTTACATAAAAAATCATATCAGCTGATGATCTAATACATGTGCTATTGATGGATAGTAAGTCAACATAATTATTATATCAAGAATATTATACGGAATGTATTATTAGGTGCAACATTTTTACAGATTTTTTTATATGTATTATTCATTAAACTTATTTTAAATCATTTTACAATTATTAATTGTAAATCATTTTAATTATAACATAACAATTATTGGCGACCAGAATTATTCAATGATAATTATTTCACAGGAGACGAAAAGATGTGTTTTTTTTTAATTTTACTAATAGTGTTAAAATCTTAGATTATTTATGTGTCTAGAGACTATAACACCTGTGAAATTGTCGAAATAATAGTTTAATTTGAGTTAACCTCTGTTTTGAGCAATTCATGCACACTAACACAAAGTTCCATATAAATCGCGAGTGTAAGACTTTGCTTGTCACGCACACTAAGTAAGTAATTGTGGCCTGTTTTTTCGCTTGTCTAACAGCAATAGAATATATATACGTAAAAATTATCTAAAGTTAAAATAAACATTTTCTATATAATTTTTATTTGTCTTAGTTAATAGTCATTATATTGAAGACATTGTTTAATTAAATGCTTAAACTGTAGATTAATTTATATTCTTTTTCTTTATTAAGTATTTCTTATTTTGTCATTATTTAGCTTCTATGTCAGCCTTTTACTCCTGAAACACAGGATTACCTAGTTCAGAGACAGTGTTATATAGCTTTTAAACAAGACTTTTGTATCTATTCTTTTATTTTGTAATTTATTATTTTTTGAATAAATAATTGAAATTGGAAATGACTGAGTCGTGAGACACGCCAGTGATGTTATTACGTGTCTACGTCTCGCTAAGTAAGAATAATGTTTCACATAATTCAGTGGCGTCTTCGTGTCTTTTGAATATCCTCTTTGTAAAGACGGCAGGATGTCTCAAGCTTCGTGGCGAGAAAATCTTTTCAATAGAAACCCACATCTAATATTGTAACTCTCTTATGCCTACAGACTTATGTTATACATATATACTTAGTCTGGCCATAAATACTGTTACAATTAAAAATAAACAAAGTTACATTTGAATTTGTAATCTGTCATTTTTATATGATTGTTCATTGAGTTTTCTCATTTTGGCGTCAATACATTGTACAATAATTTGCGATATTAAAATGGAGTGTGGTGATAAAGTTTTTTTTTTTCTTTGTTACAGTATTTATGGCAAGACTAGGTATATCTTACACAAAAGTCATAGAGAATTTTATCTTAAAATTCATATTTGTGTATTAAATTTGCATTATTGAAACTAGAAAGTATTAGTTTTACAACCCCTGGAGCACAACTTACGTAAAAAGGAAACGTTGTATTTGGGAGTATCAAGTTTAAAGTTGAATCCGTTGAACTTTTAGCTTTTCATGACAAAACTCTAACTGGGCAGGTGAAGGCAACTGACGAATGTTCCAAAACTTTATTGCTACTAAAGTTAAACGTTACGGAATTTTCACTGCAAAACATAAGAATAGTTTGGCGAGGAATCGTTACTCGTTGTCTTGTTACGATTCTCTTAATGATAAAAAAAATGCGTGCATACAAACTAGACATGTCAGGAGTGAAACATGCATTGTGTATGAACCTCTAAACTGCATATGAAGTCCTGGTATATGTTCCTAGGATGACACATGATTTCAACTGCTATAAAAGACATTACTATCACCGCTACCATATTTATGTTCTCCTGGTGTCTATGTAGTAATACGTCGTGCGAATGACGTCAGAATATATTTTTTTTATAATCGCGTAATACATAAGACCATACCTTCTAACTTTGTACTTATGAATGAAGTTACGAAGAAGAATAACTTCTATGGAAAAATTTATTCCTCGTGTTATTTAACGTTTGTAGAAAAACAGTATTATATTAAGGAAGGTATTAAATACAACCAACGAAAATGTTATTATAATGCAGAATTCAGTTAAATAACGTGTAATTATTCACTATTATATTTTTTTATCTTAAAATTTATTTAATTCTTGTCCGTTTGACGTATGAGTTACAAGCTGCGTAGCCGAAGTATGATTGATTTAATAATTCAGGTTATCCGGATTTTAATTCATAAAAAGTATTTAATTTAAACGTGTCAAAATTATTAAGGAAGTAGGACATTATCACACTACAACTCATAATGTCAGTCAGTAGAGGTTGATGAAGAAATGACTCTATGAACAATGTTCGTCCGACGGCCATATTGCAAATTGTGAAACCGCGAAGTAAAGTTATTCCAAATTTAAAACTTTTTGTCCTTATCTTATCTTACTCACTACAGAATTACATAACAGAGAGAAGTAATTTTAAACTTGGAGTAACTTAACATCGCATTTATTAATAAAACAGTCACGGTGCTATTACAAAAAAGTTAAACATGTGTTGTACACTTGTTTTAATAAAGTTCTATTTCAAATGTGTGTCTTTCTGTTGTTTAGCGTTCAAAACTCTTTAGACGTTGCTTATTTATTAAAAATGCATCGTATCTTGTCTAAGGTGTGTCTAACCACAGAACAGAAAATCTGTTCCGTGAAACTAACGGATAGATCAAATTCATATGGAAGATTTAGATTATGTGATGACAAATAGATGACAGCTGACAAAAATTGCGTTCCGTTCATTTAATTGTAACTGAAGTACAGTTTATGTTGGGCTTAGCGACGTTTTAGTTAAATACAAGCTAAACACTGTTTTGAATAGAATAGAAAAAGATAAACTTCATTTTAGGCGTTATTATTGTTAGGTCACTGATGTTGTTATAGTCAAGTCACTGTCTAACAAACCACATATTGTATAAGCCATGTTTTCATTATTTTTAAAACCGACTTCAAAATGGTTCTCAATTCGTCGGTATGTTTTTTTTTATATTTGTTACCTTCAAAACTTTGGACTGGGTGAACCGATTTTTATAATGCTTTTTTTATTTGAAAGCTGGTATTTCCATTGCAATTTGGTCCAGATCTGACAATGGCAACCATGAGAAAACCATAAAAAGCCTTAATTTGTTATAACTATGTGAATAGTGTTTTTGAAATCGGTTGTTTCTTTTTTATTTGTCATAACACCGTCAATGTTTTATTACTTATTTTATCTGAACAGTCCAACAACTTTTATAATGGTAACCCTGAGCTATAATAATCCTGTATTCTTGTTTCAGATGAAGTTTTGTTAGCGAACATCGACATTATTAAGGCAAGAGCTTTGTCAGAGATAATGAAGTTCTTAACACAAATAGTGTCATTTGGGAAGTCTCAAACTTGAGATGAGAAATGGAGTTGAATTGACAGTGGTAATACTAGTAACTATAGTGTTAGACCAATTATATTTTTTTATGAAAATACGCGACGAGACGAGCAGGGAGTTCAGCTGATGGTAATTGATACGCTCTGCCCATTACAATGCAGGATTCTTGAAAAACCCAAAAATTCTGAGCGGCACTGAAACACAATAATGTTTACACATTACTGCTTCACGGCAGAAATAGGCGCCGTTGTGGTATCCATAATCTAGCCGGCATCCTTTGCAAAGGAGCCTCCCACTGGTACTGGTAGATATAAGGCTGTTATTAATGTTTCTATTTTTTTCTGTGAGCATCGTATACATATACAAAGTGCAGTCTATTTAAGATAAATATTTTATATACGAGCTGAACCAACAGATGTTGTTCTGTACATAATAAATAAAATATTTTGTTTTTTATAAATTCGTCAATAATATTTCATAACATCAAGCTTGATTTCGTAAAGCTCCCTATTGTTTTAATGAAATTGTTTCACAGCAGAACTATCAAACCGTGCGTCAATAAATTCTCTCATAGAAAATAAGTACAAAACAAATATTGGAAATAAAAAAAAAATTATTGGTCCCAAATCGAAATAAAAACTATGCTATCTCTCAAGTTGGACTAAACTGCACTCCATGTACTTTAATAGTCCACTGGACATAAAGATCAGGACACTGGATTTATATGTATTAAGATTATGTAGGTATTTCTGTATATTTTATACTAGCTGACCCGGCAAACGTTGTTTTGCCATATAAATTATAATTCACGCGATAGTTTTATAAGTAATAAAATATTGCATATATTATAGCCTGTACATCATTTTGTTCTATTGTCAATAGTTTTTGCAGCGCACGCAAAAATATGTTTTCGATTTTACACCTAATAGCAATTTTATTACGGATCCCTAATTTTGAAAAAAAAACATAGCCTATAGCCTTCCTCGATAAATGGACTACCCAACACTGAAAGAATCATTCAAATCGGACCAGTAGTACCAGAGATTAGCGCGTTTAAACAAATAAACAAACACTGCAGCTTTATAATATTTATTTTATATATGTAGGTATTTATGAAACCAGCATGGTTTTGGATGTAAGATAATTAGTCGAAGAGATGACCTATCTAATTAATAATGCTCTTTATATATATGTAATATATCGAGTACGTGCACCTAATGAACATCCGTTGCTAACATCATCAATAATTCGCATCACAGGCAATGATATTCAAAAGTATAGATAGGTTACGTAGACAACATTCGGTGTTTGTAAATGATACACTAACGCACACATGAATAATTTAACATTGCAATAGCACACTACATTACAATTACACATCAAAGAAAGATAGTAAATGCAATTATCGCAAGCGAAAAAGAGATAACTATAATTTACTTATTGCTTCGTATTTGTATAGAGAAAATACAGTTAATTCATCAGATATGATTTTTTCCGTACACCGTGATTTATGCCTAAATTACGAATCATTCATGAGTTCATGTAGTAAAAGCTATAAAGTAGTAAAACTGCATTGAAATTAGGTAGATAATGTGTCATTGATTTTATAAAAAAATAATTTAATATTGATTATAATATATAGCCACATTGATGATATAAATTATTTATATCTAAAATAATAAAAAAACATACAGACACCAAAACAAAACCGAAAGGTATCTACAGTAAGGGTGGGACCCTTTTTACAATTTTACTAACAACGGCTCCCAAAAAGTTTTAAGATTACAATTATTATTTTTTGTATCTTATATTATTTATGAATGTCTTTTTGTGAGGGTTTATTACAATAAGGTAATGGGAGAAAAGAAAATGATCCATTGATTCTTCTGCAGTTAGCAAGGGATATACTGAAAAAGCTCCTACGTAAACAAATAGTCTAAATCCGCTACCTACCCTAAAACTTTGATAGTTCAGCTACCTATATACGCACTTGTTTATTAAAAGTTATTACATTCACTGCAACAATGACTTGTCTACATAATTTCCTAAAATATTCTACCTCGATCATCCCGCAACAGACAGCATCAACATTTTGTCATATCTGTACGTAAATCTATGATCGGCTTGGCGGCGATCGGCGTTGTCATGGCAACATATTTATTTTGTTAGATAAATAATGAAATCAAATAAAATGATATAATTCATGATTTCTCAACTGTGTTATGTAATTCTATGATTTTTTTTTACTTTCGTAATTAGTGCATCTTCCCAAAACACAAGACGGCATTTTAATGTTGTACCTATATCAAATTGTAAGCAATTCTGCCAACATCAAACACGTGTGTACCGTTTTCGTATCGAGAGAGCGACTACGACAATAGGAACCAATTGACTCAATTTAGGCGATTGATTTTCGGCGCGCTAGTGACATATCTACCTCTTTTAATACTATAATATCATTGACCACAGGTTACATAATTTTGTATATATATCACAGTGCTAATAATGGAATAAGTGACAATTTTTTGTTATGTTAGCGGTGAAATAGACAATTGTCATTATGTCAACGTCACAGATGCGTCAGTTGGTATTCTTTGTCTACAGGAAGTGTCGACCATAAATGAGCCACAACCAAACAACATTAAAAATAATAATTGCGGCGCATCCAGGATTATATTATACTTCTAGCATAAACATAGTATACTAGCGTAATAGACAAACACTCTCCTTATTACGGCGAGACTAAATTAAAAATGTCAAAGTGTGCTAGTTTTACAGATGTGTTAGTGAGTCAGCGAAGTATGTAGTATTATGCTTTTGGTCAATCCTTTTTGGACAAATACTGATAAACGGCGTTATATTCACGTTGTTCGATAACCAAAAATTTGGTTATAGGAATTTTTCACATAAATTTTGAGGTTATGTGAAAAAAGTGTGACAACAAAAGATGTAGATCTTTTTATTACCGTCAACTTTGCTGTTGAACTTTTTTCAATAGGATTTGTAGTTTCGGCAAAAATCGAGTTAAACCGTTTTTTACCGTTAAACCGTTTACTTTTTCCACTTCAGATCACCCGTAATATATTTTTTCTTTCTATTTATTTTTGTTTTATTCTCTTCATTTTCCAGTGGGTTTCATCCTACTATTTCGGTTTCAAAAATTATCGACCCTGGTCTAATATGTAATGTCATTGTTTACTTACATAGGATGAGGTTAATGCAAGCGAAGACAGCCGGAATTGATCAGCAGAAAGGGTGAGTGTCTTCTATCACGATAACACTAGATTACCTACTTCTTTAGCCACATAAAAAAAATTGTTTAGCTGGGTTGGTTTGTGCCATTCGCCATATTGCGCCAGACGTTGCACCTTCAGATTGGGGTGTTGGGCTATCTTTCGATCTCTTCAGAATTCTTTAGTCAGTGTCAGGCTCAGACTTGTCGCGTTTTCTTGAACAAAAGTCCCAAAATTTATGACACTCCTCCAAGATGGCAAAAGTCATGGAACAAAACAGGAAAATAATAAAAAATAAAATAAAATCCTTTTAATATTAACTAGTTAATTTAGAACAAAACTGAAGTTGAAGAAAAATTAAATTTTTCTACAATATTATTGTCATTACGACCATTTCGTTCAAATAAGAACGAGTGCTATGGCAAAATGTTTTGTTATTCGAGTGTTATTTCATTCTTGTCGTACTCACAGTAGCGGGTTCATTTCACCCACTGTCTTCATACTTCACTGCGTGTAATGAAAAATTCGGATTCATTTCTAGCATTATTTGTTTTCTTTCACAGAATAACCTCCATTAAACACTCTGTAATAAAGACAGAACTGTAAAAATTCATCACGAAACTTATAGATTATCCTATAAAATATTTTCTTTATTAACCGACTTCAAAAAGGAGGAGGTCATCAATTCGATCGGTATTTTTTTTATGTATGTACACCGATTACTCTGAGATTTATGATCCGGTTTACGTAATTTTTTTGATGCATAATAGATGCCATTTGGTCCCATAAAATTTATTATAGTTTGGCCCAGTAAGTTTCATTTTATGAATATTTTTGTTTATCTCGATGATATAATTGTTTTTGTGTACGGCCTTTTTTAAAAGTTTTCAATTCAAGTTGATTATATATTAGTATTATTAACTGACACTAAAAAGTAAAAATTAATAAAACTACGTTAAAAAAAACCGACTTCAAAAACTGAAAAGTATCAAATAACTAAAAATTTAATTTAATACACACATTACCTTTAATATTAATAAAATACTAATATTTCTATGTGCTACATATTGATAGTTTTGTAGTCGGTGCCAAGGCAAAACAACCCAAGCGGACAGACACGCATGGCCAGACATCCTTAATAATTAGAGTAAGTAAGCTGTTTATAATATTAAGTTTAGGGCTTGGCACCGACTTAAAACCTATGAATAGGTAGCACATATAAATAATAGCATTTTAGTTATATTAAAGGTAAAGGTGTATTAAATTAAATTTTTAGTTATTTGATGCTTTTCAGTTGTTGAAGTCGGTTTTTTTAAACGTAGTTTTACTTTATTAAAATCATAATTGACGCCTCTCTTGGTCCAGTGATTAGTTAGCTTTATAGTATGGAGAGTAGAGGCAAGGAGAAACATCTCCTATGGGCGAAAACTTGAAAAAGTGTCCAGCTTATGCTGTAAATAACAGTGCTAAAAGGTTCCACAATGGCGCTGGTATAGGCACAGGGTATGGTATCAAGTATGGTTAATGTAGCAATTGTAAACGAATTGAAGTTTAAAAATTTAATATTATTTTCGACTAAAGTAGTAAATTATTGAAAATTTCAACAAAATAATGTAGTTAATATAACCTTAAAGAATTATTATAGGGAAACGTGCACCTAGAGTGATTAGTATTATTTTATATTTGGCGCTTCTTTTAATATTTACCCTGATGCTACTGTGGCTCCACCCTAATTTAATTAACTTTGATGGACACTTTTTCATACACAGATGATTCTCCTTACCTCCACCCTACATAGTTTATAGACTTATGACATGTCTGTTCATACCTGCAGGTGAAAAGAGAAAGAAAAAGTTTCGGTCTGAAGGGTGCCGTAGCTAGTGAAATTACTGGGCAGTTGAGACTTAACATCTTATGTCTCAAGGTGACGAGCGCAATTGTAGTGCCGCTCAGAATGTTTGGGTTTTTGAAGAATCCTGACCGACACTGCATTGTATTGGGCAGGTCGTATCAATTACTATCAGCTGAACGTCCTGCACGTCTCATCTCTCAACGTGATATCTCAATTCAAAATTTTGACACAGTTGAATTAAGATTCGATACATGCACCATGACTAATAACAGATATTTTGGCACCATAAGCGAACTTAAAAAAAGTCTTAATTTGTTTATTAAATTTCCTGTACGGTGACCAAACATGAGGCGTACACAATTAGTATTAGCGTTCTCGTTTAGAATATATATAATATACAGCTTCACTGTAGAATATTAGGCACATAATATGAACATAGAACAAGTACATAACATCAGTGATTACATACGTGGTTGAAATGTGTGATTCAGTCTAAGACACAACTTGAGCTCGACTAACTTAAGTGCTACAACTGAATTACAACTACGTTCGCAGTAAATTAACTTCTATTTGTCCCGAGTATTGCTGTATTGCATTCTACAAGCTCTATAACAAAATATATACTTAACGAGTACAAAGTTTGTATACAAATTGCTTTTGGCAAATTTTTATGCAAATTTATTGAAATACTTTACGGAAATCCATGATTATTAAAATGATTTGAGTCCTCTTTAGTGTTAATTCCGCCAATATTTGTTTTAAACAATTCAATACGTGTTTCGAAATCTGATTTTAGCGAGACAACACGTCCTGAGGATGCCTCGTGTAGAGGCGAAACACGTGTCGAATTGTTAAAAGACAAATATTAGCGGAATTAACACTAAAGAAAACTCAAATCATTTTAAACTTATATGCTTAAATAGGTAGGCACTTAGTGATTGATATACTTAGACTAAGCCATTTTTTTTTATTTTGATCATAATCGTCTTATGAGTCAGAGCAACTTGGGATGGCCCTACATAATAATAATAATAAAAATAATATAATATTGACACACTTTAGCACAAAATATCTTACCCCAAACTAGGCATAGCCTGTACTATGGGTACAAAGATAACGATATATTTAATACAATATGCTTACTTAAACTAACATAAATACATATAAATATCCATGACTCGGAAACAAACACCCATATTCATAATATAAATGATTGCACCTACCGGGATTCGAACCCGGGACATGAAGCTAACGATCGGCTTTTTATCAATAAATTGCATTTGTTATATATTTAAAAGAATTTACATAGCGCAAGTTTTTTTTTTTATAATAAGGGACGAGACGAGCAGGACGTTCAGTTGATGGTAATTGATACGCCCTGCCCATTACAATGCAGTGCCGCTTAGGATTCTTGAAAAACTCAAAAATTCTGAGCGGCACTACAATTGCGCTCGTCACCTTGAGACATAACATCTGTTATGTCTCATTTGCCCAGTAATTTCACTAGCTACGGCGCCCTTCAGAGCGAAACACAGTAATGCTTACACATTACTGCTTCACGGCAGAAATAGGCGCCGTTGTGGTACCCATAATCTAGCCGGCATCCTGTGCAAAGGAGCCTCCTACTGGTAAAGTAGTTTATAATGGCAGCATTATAGTTAGAAATCATTGTTTGCGTAAAATGCCTCTTAAACATGAACGTAATACCACTGGACAGGCTGTGCCATATGTTTGACAGAAATTTTTTTTGTGTCTATTTGAAGCGCCACTCACGGGCGTCCAGAGAACGTATTTGGGCGTATAATACAAATGGCTGCGAGAGAAACGTACAGTACTCTGAAGTATTTTTTCATTTTGAATTAATTTCGTTCGTTTTCCGTGTTATTTATACTTCAGGAATCAACGTTATAAAGTACATTTTTTTTCGTAAATACTTATCTTGATATTTGTTTAGCTGCGGTTGTCATCACTAGTTTTAGTTCCGCAGACTCTCGCTACATGGCCAACAACGCCAAAATGGGGAATATCAAACAGGCACAAAAGCACACTGACAGCCGCCAGTCCACTGGTAAATAGTAGATCAGTAGGTCAGTGCCTCAAAGCTAATACACAACTGTCACCAGTGTCTGATGGAGTTATATGCCAACAACAACCAAGTAACACTTCAATGGATAAAGGGTCACAGTGGCTCACGAGGTAACGATGCCGCTGATGAGTTCATCACCCTGGCCTAGAGGGGCATAGTGATGACAGCAATAGAAACAGATCCAACTATGCCTCTCCCGTCTAGATGGCCTGCAACGATCATACGTCAACACACCAAGTAACTACATAATAAGTACTGGCTGGAAGTGAGTGGGTGTAGACAAGCAAAAGAAGCTCTACTTCAAATAGACTTCAAGCTCTCTCGTAAGCTGGTAAACTCCCACGACCAAGGTTACGTAATAACGGGTCATGGCCCTTTTAACAAACATCAGCTGTTTAATATACGTGTAACCAATAGTCCAATGTGCAGAGCCTGAGGCAGAAGAGACAGCCGCACACATCATTCTGGAGTGAAGCACCTGGGGTCACCAAGGACACTCCCCGCGGTCATGTCAATCACTTTTTTAAAAGAGCCATTGAATTGAATCTTCTTTCCACCAGATTACCGGATAGACTGGTTTATGGCCACTGTCCCAGAACAACATTAAAATGTATACCTTAAGTGTATAAAATTTTTATTTTTCTACGCAATGTGTATAAAATTATTTAATCATCAGACCTCAAGAAATAAAAAACTTACCACAGAAACGATTTACTGGACTCCTGTTTAAATTGTTAATTGACAAAAAAAATTATAGCGTTAAGTGTTTTTTAAATTTTAAGTAATCTTTTTGCATGCTAATTTAAATTAGCCGAACAGAAGATATTACAATAATGTATTCGACGCAATAAATTTCATTTCATGGGTGTCATCACAGGTTTGATACACTACCTTGAGGAACTGGCATGGCAGGATTAGCCGCCCACTCAATCAAGCAAAATAGGCGCTTCATAGTCGTCGAGTTGCGAATAGTAGCCCGTGATAACCTATAACTGTCAACCTTACTTATTAAATCTGACCTTAGGGTCAGATTTCATTTGCTCACTGTTAGCAGTGAGCAAATGAAATCTAAATAATTTAATAGTATTTGTTAATATGCAGCACAAGTGAGCTGGTCACGTACTTCATAGAAATCAGAGAGCCCGAAGTAAACACCGCTTCACACGTCTACGAGGCTGTCTAGTGATGTTGCTCGATTTGATGTGTATCGATACACTATAAAATTATGATACTTTTTGTGAAACTCTTAAGTATACTTTTATGAATAAAACAGAAGCAAGCAATATTTTATGTCACCATATTTTGATACCACTGCTTAGGAGATATAACAAGTACTAAAAAGACAATGTACGCTAATGTAATTACTATCTATTTACTATGAATATTCGGGTAAAAAGTGAAACCGTTGGGCTAATGGCTAAAACTAGCTTATAAAGCCAGCAAGCAGCCCTTAAAATTGATAATATATTTAAAAATTCCTCTAATTGGATATTATAAAATATAGACCATGCCATAAGCCGTTTATGTCGTGAATATAATTCTATTAAAGAGTTCTGGATTTATTTTGCGAAAAAATAATCATTTATTATACAGTGGTCGTACGGGCAGTACTGCCACCAAGAATGTGTTTGCCGTTAAATAGCGGTTGTTTTTATTAACCGACTTCAAAAAAGGAGGAGGTTCTCAATTCGCCGGTATGTTTTTTTATGTTTGTTACCTCAAAACTTTCGACTGGGTGAACCGATTTTGATTATTCTTATCTTATTTGAAAGATGGTGCTTCCCATGTGGTCCCATTGTAATTTGGTCCAGATCTGACAATGGCATCCATGAGAAAACCATAAAAGTCTTAAATTTGCTATACATACGTATATCAAAGTGGATGATAAATTTAAGAATTCGATGATTCTTTTTTTATTAGAAAGGATATACTTCAAAGATAGTTTGGTGAGAGTTTGGTTAGGTTTTGATAACGGAATCCATGGCAAAGTAACGGAACTCTTCAATTCTTAGGAGCAAATTAACGATACTCGGCTGAATCTTTTTTATGCTATCCGGATATTTAGGTCATCTACCATAACATAGTTATGGTCAAGTAATAATAATATGATGATCAATGGGACTCCTTAACGACTTACAGTAAGGCAAGTGCGATCTGTGGCAGTCTGTAATCAAATTGCAAAGCGCTTACGTGCATTGCTGAATTAAATTTTTTTTTTATCTACATATATTTAGACAAATAGTTAGTTAATGTTCTTTAAATTCACTAAAAATCAAAAAATATTATAATTTCAACAAAAAAACAACCGACTTCAAATATTCCAAAACAATAGATATAATATATGCACTAAAAAGTATAAAAATAATTGCGTATTTTTATACAGTCTAATTAATAAATCTAATCCTTGTTACGATTATTGTAATTTTTGGAGTCGGTGTCATCCAAGATAGGTTTATAACTACACACATAGTTATAGGTGAGATGTGCTTGAGTCGTGAGGAGGGGAGAGGCGAGAGCGGGTCGCGGCGGAAGGACACCGATTCCAAAAATTACAATAATCGTAACTAGAATAAGATTAATTAGATTGTATAAAAATATGCAATTATTTTTATACTTTTTAGTGCATATTATATCTATTGTTTTGGAAAAGTGTTTTTGAAGTTGGTTGTTTTTTGTAATTACGGGTACGACTAACAAAAGAACTTATATTTACAAGTTCAATGATAACATATTTACATCACAAACAATAAAATTATTTAAATGTTACATCGTAGCCTCTCCTCGTAGGCATCTCTAGCTTTTGCGAAACTGGTAAAAATCGCGCACCTATTCGGATTTACCGAATGCACGTACCGTTAAGACAATATGCCATGCCTTTTAATGATATTTACTCGAGCAGGTTTAATGTTTCTGTTTCTATATATACATGTCAAAATAGTCGTTTCTTTATTTATAATTGATAAAATGTATAAAATATTATTTAAATGTATTTACAAGTAGAGATCAACAGCTAGAGAGACTATAAACTGGGCATATTGAAAATCATTCCCAGTCATGTTTATTTTGAATATATTTTTATATATTTAATTAGTATCTTGTTTGTTCGTTCAAATATTTTTTTATGAAAATAAGAGACGAGACGAGGAGGACGTTCAGCTAATCGGAATTTATACGCCCTGCCCATTACAATGCAGTGCCGCTCAGGATTCTTGAAAAACCCCAAAAATTCTGAGCGCCACTACAACTGCGCTATAATAAATAAATAACATATTTAAATGTTATTATGTAAGTATGTATGCACGTTTTTATTTTTAATGATGTATATCCATTGAAACATATTATGCAATTAATGTTAAGTGATATTATATTTATTTATGAAACTAATTAGCTACAATTGAACATGACAATATCGTTTTAATCACTACAGTTATATTAAACAGTATCAAATCAATTGTTAAAGAAATATTATTTTTAAGATAATATTTTTTTTTGTTTTAATTCAAAAGTAACATGTCTTGTTTCGCTATTCAATATTAATAATAAATATGTTAAAACTCACGCTTTCACCATTGATGTTGCCAAAAATTATGGGACACTTTAAGTGAAAAGGTTACGATAAAAACCACAAATCAAAAGTAATACAAATTAACAAATAATTACAAGCTATGTAAGTTACACAATATTACAACAAATTAGTTACAATGAGTTAAGGATTTAGAAAAAAAAAATATAAGAATGGGCTCAAAAAAATCAGTAATTAGTTAAAATTATCACAAACCAGCGATCTGAAAACATTTAACTTTTCATGAAATATGTCAATATGACTGTATATTTTAATATATAACTCATATTATTATTAATAACGGCATCACATTGACGTCTGGCATTTCACAACTGCGCGTTTTCCAAGAAATTTCTTGCCCGGCACAGCCACTTTGTGGAATCAATTACCGGCACCTTAAAAGCCGGCAACGCATCTCTTGACACCTGATGTTGCGGATGTCCATAGGTGGTTAACTCACCTCTCCCCATCCCGTGAGCCTCTTGCCCGTTTGCCCCTTCTTATATAAAAGAAAAATATTTAAATTAAATATTAAAAAAACAAAGTCCTGTGACTTTGATTAATAATTGAATTAGTTAGTTAATCTATGGATACAATTAATAAATACTGCAAAATTAAGATAAGATTGTAGCTGTACATAAAATAACTAATTTAACTATTGCTCTCAAAAGTGATTGTAGCGAGAATGCGGAAGTGACGACATCGTCTTCAACTCACGTCCAAAAGCCGAGCTCAGGATTGTCTTGCTGCAAACTATTATTGCACTCTATCTGTTCATTATTGTTCTCAGACAATTATAAAATATTTCTTAAGTATACCCATTGCACTTTGATTGTTATTTCGTAAGTAGTCATTACAAAATTGAATACTATAATAATATATATCAATTATACTTGCGTTATAAATTTACAACTAAAAAAAACATTTTTCGTTCACCGCCCTTCGATAATACTTCCCTTAAAGTCTCGACTAGTATCGGAATACTGGGTCTTGAAATCTCGAATCTCAACCGGTGCGCCAAAGGCCACGTTCGCCATTACATTGCAAAAGAGATGAGGATAGTCAGAAGGATGAATCTAAATCTACCCACCAAATTTTACAATGACCGAACAGCTGGCAACGCTCCTGAGATTCCTCTGGTGTTGCAAGAGAAGGTGGGCGGCGGTGATCACTTAACACCAGGTACGCTCATTTGTCCTTATTTTCCATATAATAAATACAATAATTATTAATCTATATATATGTACTTATTGTTGACAATGATAGTTTTTTGAAATCGCTTATAAGTTTGTTTACTTTATTTTAATTTTATTTTTCAGAACATTGGCAACGAGGCTATTAGCTCAAACGAAAATATTTAATTAAACATGAATATTTAAAAATAAAATATTCCATTTCAGCGATAGATTTATACTCCGTTTGGTTTTTCAGCGTTTGATAGCCAGTTATACTAATTAATTCGTCTTCTCAAGCGCTAAACATTGTTAGAAATAAATTTTGATTTAATGGTAAAAGTTTTTCTTGCAGGGTGACTGCAGGACTCGTGCAGTTTCAGTGCAGTGAACTTTAACACTGCTACTACAATACAGTAATAGAACAGTACTTTAACTTCAGACAAGAGCTCTCGAATCACACGCACACATACTCACGACTTACACGGTGGCTTAGCAATCTTGGGAAGACAAAACTATTGATTAACACGCCGTACGCCGACGAGACTGGTCGCTGTCCAAATTATATTAGCTGCGCCACGCTAAACACTAGCGCTCCGCCCAGATGTTGAATAAATTATTTATTCAACAAAATTCAGGCACAAAGGCTCGAAAATAATTTCTGATAAGCCTTATACATTTTACCAGTGTAACTGGTGTTTGAATATAACATTAAAATTAATTAAATAAAGAAAAAGAAACAAGATCGGATTAAAATGTTATACATAAATTTTATGCAAACAATGCATAAAATAAAATAAAAGTAATGATTAAAATGTCAACATAATAAAAGTCCAAAATAAATTATTGTCAATAACTTTAAAATATCCATAGTTATGTCCAATATAGTTATAGTCTAATGCTATCTGTTTATAGGTTGTGTGAGTAAGCGTAAAAGGATAGATTTGTCTACGTTTAGTAAGTTAAACTAAGGATAGATAGGTTATTGAAAAGGGCCTACTAGAATTGCCCTACGCTCGGGTGTAACTTTATTGAGCGCCCTTAGTATGTTCATCAGCAGTCACCTTTTAATCCACGTGTAGTTCTACATGCGTAGTCAAATTCAGTAAGGGCTTATAAAACTATAGATGTTCATTCTGATAATGTTGTACATTGTGAGGATACCGCTGATTACCGATTACCGATTTCTGAATACCGCTCGCACGGTACATAATTTAATTAAGAAGCCATTTTCTGTCAGGCCATCTAGTAAGTGGTCCTTAATTGTTTTTAATATATTGTCTTTATTTATTGCCCACAGCATGAGGACGACAATTACTTACCATTTTACCCTTGAATTAAAAACTTTGTCCAATGAGGTCATGGTCGAATCAGCTGCAGTAACTATGATTAAAGAGAGTTTTAGAAGTTTATAATTTAAGGATTAACTATTGAGCTTTTTTTTAAAGTTTTAAAGTTCATTTCTGGATCGCTTTTAGACTCTAGCTCCTGAAAGACTACTTCACGCACGATTTCAAGTCATTTTTTTATTATTAATTAATATATGAGGTAATTGACATTGAATACTTCATACTAAGATTAAGGATTGGTCTCCGCTGTGCTCCAACTAGATACCGCAGGCGTCGTCGCAAAGGTATGGCAACTAATACTACGCCCAAGTGAGCGTACTCGAGCCAGTCTCGATTCTCGAACAATTTGTGGCGTTGGCGTGCCACATTTGCTGTTAAACCTTGCTAATAATTGATATTAAATGCCGGGTTGTGTAGTCAAACTTGGTAAAAATAATACTACAAGAAATAAGAAAGACACTGGGATCACATATCATCAGTAAGTATTTTGTATTTTATTAATTTCAATATGGAACAACACGAAGCGTATGTTACAAAGTTTGAAAGATGCCATTGAGTGTCAAGATGCCACGCTCACAAGCATCTAATAGTAGCCGTAATAAAAAAGCTATTATATATATCTAGGGTTAGCGCTGTGGAGACCAATCCTTAATCTAAGATTTCATACTTACATTCATATGCCTTACTGACCACCACATATAAACCACTGGACTGGCGGCCGTCAAAGTGCTTTTGTACCTGTTTGAAATTCGCCATTTTGGCGCTGTTGGCCATGTAGCGAGAGTCTGCGGTACTAAAACTATTGAAGACAACCTCAGCAAACATCGATAGATAGTGGGAAACTATTTACAAAAAATAGTTGTGTACTTTATTGCGTTGATTCTTGAAGTATAAATAACACGGAAATCGAACGAAAAAATATTCTAAATGCAAAAATACAGAGTATTGTACGTTCCTTCGCAGCCATTTGCATTATACGTCAAAATTAGTTCTATGGACGCTCGCGAGTGGCGCTTCAAATCGGAACAAAAAATTTGCTGTCAAACATATGGAACTGCCCATCCAGTGGTATTCAAACAGGTCAGTGATACGCCTTCATACTTCAATTTCCTTATACAAATTATTTAAGTTTTCTTCAGTGTTAATTCCGCCAATATTTGTCTTTAAAACAATTCGACACGTGTTTGCGCCAAAATCTGGCACGAGACTCAGTCTCGTGCCAGATTTCGAACGATTTTGGCGAGACAACACGTCCTGAGGATGCCTCGTGTAGAGGCGAAACACGTGTCGAATTGTTTTAAAGACAAATATTGGCGGAATTAACACTGAAGAAAACTTAAATAATTTGTATAATTATGGATTTCCGCAAAGTAACGCCTAATTCAATAAATTTTCAATTTCCTTGTCAAAATTCAGTAAGTGCATTGAAAATGAAAAGATTTTTATGATAGATCTCGCTTATCTCCTGACATTATAGTTTTGTGATGGATTGTTGTAAAACTGTAGAAGTCACGCATTGTGTAGTCTAATCACGTGCAAGCAAGGCAAATGGCGGTTTGCTAAAGTTTGAAGCAATTTGTCAGAGAGAAGCAAACATTTGTTACAAGTTTTAAACAAACTATGCTGAGGAAATGGATTGTGTACATCAGGAGTGTATCTTGAATTTATTTCTTTGAACTTGAGTAGGAAATTACTTAGAATACCTCATCAAATAATTTTTCGGAAAAGTGTTATAATAGTCTTGACTAGTTCTTATTTAAATCTATGTATATTAACATTATTATATTACACAATATTTATACAAAATTTGTAAAATGAAACCAAAACACAAATGTCTTGAATTCAAATTCAAATATTTTTTTATTCAAAATAGGATATTAAATCACTTATTGGAAGTCAAAAACTACCACCCACACTACAACAAGACCACTACCACAAGAGGTATGCTTCAGACCTGAGAAGAACGGGCGCAACAAACTCAGCGGGCTTTTTTTTTCATCAAAAGATATGGTAACATAGTAAATCGAAAAATAAAATTAATTATTTAATAGGCTGTGGGAGGTCGCTCAGTTCCCAATCAGTGATATCATTAAGAAAGTCATTTATGCTATAGTAATCCTTCCCACACAAAAGTTTTTTTACAATGCTTTTAAATTTCGTAACACATTTGGTTTGTACATTTTCTGGGATCATATTATAAAATCATACACCGAGTAGTAGGCATAGTAGTTTATGTTTGTTCCTCGTGTTTACATTATGATTGTAAAAGTTTCTAGCAAATTCCTCAATGTGCTTATGAACATATAGAACACTAGTGCACCCAACAGACGTTGTCCTGTACACATGTCTTAAATTTGAAAAATCGGTCCAGCCATTAGGAGCAGTTCACTAACATACACATCAGCAGGAGAATTATATTATATTGGCGGAATTGAGAATCGAAACCAATCTCAAATTCACTGAAACAAAGAAAAAAATCCTCAAAATCGGTCCAGCCGCTTAGGAGGTAGTTTAATTGTGAATCTAAACCATTTTCGATTCCACCTGAAGACACACACCAATCTCAAATTCACTGGAACACACAAAAATATCATCAAAATCGGTCCAGCCGTCTAGGAGGAGTTCAGTGACATACACACGCACACAAGAAATATATATATAAAGATTATCAAGAATATATTGAGAGGCAACATACATATTATTGTCAGAAAAATTATTATGCGAAACTTTCATCAACATGATAAATAAGTTTTAAGAAATATATACCTAGTGCTTACCACTTACTGTACCAACAAACAAAAAATAATAATAATTATGTGCTATAAGTAAATTTAAACGAAATGGTCAAAATGTAAACAAAGGCATTTTGTGAGCATAATATGTAGATGAACATTATCTTTTTTTATTTGGTAGAGTTCTCGTGACAGTCATCGTCATGTTCGGTTAATGCCACTGCTTGTGGCAGTGACGTGGGACGGGACGCTCTCTTCCCTAAAATATGATCCAGGGTGGCGATGGCTGGTCCATGCGTCATGCTTGTCAACTGGCACTACTTGTGGTGGCTGGATGATCCTGTCACCGGCAAGTCTGCTTCATGTTTTTTTTATTTCTTTTATTTTATTTTTTTAAATTAAACTTATAATATTTTTTTTATATAATAGCTAATTAAATACTCGCATGCCTTTATTTATTTACGGTGTATGTGAATTGATGCTTCTACTGTATTCAATAACTTGTGTTTATAATTTAGATTTTTTTTTACTTTCTCGTATAAGGCATTTAGTTTATGATGTGTGTTTTTATTATTTTGTTGCATCACATTGCATACATTGTAATTGAAATGATTTATAAATTTAATAAAACAATTGTGTTACGAAATTCAAAATAATTGTTAGAGAACGTTTGTGTGGTAACGGTTACTATAACATAAATGACTTTCTTAATAATACCAAAGATTAGGAAAGAAACGACCGCCCTCAGGCTTCTAATAAATCATAAACTTTATTGTACGATATTACCTACATTGTACCAAAATTTTTATAAAAAAAAACCGTCCGAGACGAAAAAGAAAGAGTCCGTTATTCTCAGGTCTAAGACACACTTTGTCCAATAGGTGGTATATTCCTATGATGTATATGTACACTCAAGATGTGAATTTAAATCCTATTTAGAATAAAATATTTGAATTTGAATATAAATAATTATTCGGCTATAGTAAAAGTTTGGATTATCAAATTCAATAATACGTCCCTGTCGATTTAATCAATTCAGTTGATTTATAACAAAAAACCTTACAATTCGCTGGGATCTGAACGTGACATCCGCTCCATATAAAAACTCTACTAGGTTTTTGCATTGCTCTGCCGGAAAACGTAATTTTTACGTTCATATTTTGTTCTTTTTATTTGACCAAACTTATTCTCTTCGTTTTATTTCATGTTTCTGACAGTTTTTAATATTATGTTATTTTTTTTGTAAATTTTAATAATGGATAGAATAAGGAACATCAAGATTAGGAAAAAGACCAAGATACAGAACGTAACCATGAAAATAAAAAGGCTTAAATGGAAGTGGCCACACATGGTCCAAGAAAAGGGCAAATAGAGCAAAATATATTATACATTGGTGCCCACGAGAAAGTAAAAGGAAATGGGGCAGACAACAAAAAAGATGGGAGGATAATATCAGGCAGGTTCCTGGCATAACATGGAGTAGAAAAGCCAGAGATAGACCAGAATGAAGTAGGTTGGAAAAGGCCTTTAACAACTGGCAAATGGACTTACAGAAAGTAAAGTAGCACCTAATACAGGAATAATTATTTTTAATTGTAAAATTCATATGAAACAGTGTAGATATATTACGAAACATAATTATATATCTGTTGTCCGAATTAAGGCTTCATTATTATTATTACCAGTATATTTATCATATAATAATGTACCTATTTTTACGATATCTCAAACTGGGTGACAATTTTTTATCAAAATTGGATATTTTACTAACTTTTCAAAGTTAGTTTAATTTTTTATTTGCTTATTTTTGTCTACTATATTATATAAATAAAGTTTGATGTTTCTGTTTTATATACTGGTTCTATTTGTCTTTTCCTGCCAATCTACGCACTCTATTCTACAGCATTCACTAAGCATAATAAATTAAGGGTGCCAACCAAAAAACCCATGATTTTTTTTTATAAAATCAGATTCAAAGTACAATTCAATGAACTAAACTAGTCGGATATAATCGCGGGCTTAAAATAATTTAAGCATATTATATTGCACCCAAGGATATTGAAAACTGTTGAAATATCGGATAACTTAAATTTCCTTCAATCATAGTAATCTCGTTAAACCGGTTTGCTAATAGTATTCAAAACCGTGATAGTAATAAAAAAATATAACAAAGAAATATAGGATTATTTTTATAAAATAATAGCTACATGTGGCCGGAAGGCTGCGTATCAATCTTACAGTTTACGGAAAAAATGTATGCGATCAAAAATATAACTTGTAAAAAAACCAAATCTCATAACTCAGTGCATTTACCACAATAGATGTGAGATCTATGTATTACCAAGTCGGTCAATTTATTGAGTCCCAACTAAAGGTTCCTTCTGTCTTAAGTTATTACGTAATTAGCTTACCTAGCAACATCTTATAGTGACCATATCAATTATAAAATCCTTAATGTTTTAAATAAACAGATTGATAATCATGTAAATCGAAAACATAGTTACGAATTCCATATCGAATACATAGTCCAGGTACCATCCCGATTGGTTGGGTACCTTTTGCGTTATTTCAACCAAAAAAAAATTATAAGTGTAAAGTAATACAATTTACTTCAATTTTTCAAACAACATAATTATGTTCATTTAAGTACTTATAATACATACTATTCATACGAATGAAGTGTTATTTGTAGGCTTTTTGATATACATGGCTTCAATTTCATTTCCATAAATTAATTTATATAATAATCCGACGGTAAAACGCTTTCCTGCGTATTATTATTACAAGAGATCACTTATAATCGCTTTAATGAGAAATTTAAATGGAATTTGTACTCGTCAGTTTGGTGTGGGGCGATTTCGTAATAAACAGGAATTCTCATTGACTGTTCATTAATAGTAATTTTTGATTAATTATCTGAAAAGTTTGTTGCGGCTTTTTTTTTGCTTTATGTAACGTTTTTCATTTTCTGCTTATAAGAAATGAATATTCAATGGATAAACCTATAATAATCGGCAGTAAAGGCAAATCTTTATTCACTTTAACTTAACTGAGTGTAAGCTTAGCATAATCTTTGATTTAGTTTTTATAGTCAACTGAAGGCTGAAATTAAGCTGAGGTTAAGCTAAGACAGACCAATGCAAAAGACAAGTTTGCGTTTTATCACACTAAATGTTTTCTCTATAGATTTCACACTTACGGCCGTTCCCAATATACTATCTAGAATAGCTGTCAATAATCTGAAGCTGTCCCAATATACCCGATAAGTAATTCTTATCGCCTTATATTGGGACGCGTGAATTGCAATTTCCATACAAACTTCTATCGCTGGTAAGCTATTCGTCCTCCCATTGACAGACAGCGTGTACGGATAAGGTGAGTTACCGTCGATACTCATAGTATGTCCACTCAACCACAACCAATGGACGAGAATTAAATAAATACAGTATATATAGCTTGTAAATAAAAAAAATTCTTTCTTATTGTAAAGACTCAGTACGCTTTATAGATCTCAGCCTAACTAACAGGGTGTCGAATTTGCGAGAAGGTGTGCGCGCGCATCGTAAAATTTCACTCTGATAATTTTTCTTTAACGCTGTAAAAGAAGTATACTGTACAAGTATACGGTTATTTTCAGATAGAACGTAAAAAGAGGCTTAAGTCAACTAGTGAGGAACGATACAACAAAATGCTTAGGGAAATCGACAGGGCGCGCTTATCCGCCCATGGAAGAGAGGTCTGCCAAGTTTCTGAAGCGTTATTACACGCCTCATGTAACAGCATTGTAGAAGCTTCTCGTCAGGTTAGGAGGCTTCGTGGCTGAGTGGCTTAAAGACGAATTATCCTAGAATCAGTGTAATTGGAAACCTATACTCTAGGAAAATCATACTATAATGTTGGAGTTTCATATATGGGTGGCAATAATATAACTCAAATTGTATATAGTGTATTTTGTTGAATAATGCTTGTGATAAATTACCTATTTCTAGTTATATACAAGAGTCAGAAACAATATTGCATGAGTCTATAAAATTTAAAAGTTAATCAATTAATAAGTAATATAATTAAGTTTTATTACAATATATTTACTTTTTGTATATCGTTTACATCATTACCATGTGCTTTGGGGGCCCGGTGACTTGTAGCACAGGTATTCGTTACCTATTTCAAGCTCCGGTCTCTCACAATTAAAACAATGTTTGAATATAGATTTCAATAAACTGTGTATAAGTACTATGTTTGTATTGGGAGAGTAAATAAATAAATTTTGAATTTTGATTTTTTTTTTTTTTGAATTCATCGATTTTACTATTTGATAATAATATAAGATATTATCACTACCTTACAAACCAAGTAAGTATGAAATAGATCTTAATTAAAAAACATATTACACAAGATTCTGGATAAATATATTTATCAAGCCCAATTAATGAAATATAGTTGAAACTTAATACGAGTACATACGGCACACAAAAACTTAGTTACCTACACGAAAAATTAATATTTTTGCTAAAGATTACAAATGATTACAAGAATTGTATACCTACAGGCAGCACTAAAAAATGAAAATGAAATGAAAATTAAAAATAGAGGCACACTGAATAAATTATAACCATTGAAACACCATAAAATCTTTACAATAAAAGATAATAATCTTTAAAAAAAACGCTGAAATTTAGTAATTTCTATTTGAATGATATTTATTGTTTATGATTTACGTATTTGTTAGGATTGTAGTAAATCTCAAAGCTATTTTCTGTATAATCCTTCACTGTAAACTAAATTATAAGATTACATCAGTTTAGAATGGAGCAAACAATAGTTTGGCAGCAAGACAATTGCAGATTGTGGCTTCCCGACGATGAATCTCTACTGGGACTACTTCAGAAGAGAACAGCAATACGTATGATGGGGTTTCAGATGAATAATTATCATGATTTTACAGTGAATCTCTCTCCTCGCTATAATATCTTTACTATAGTATAGTATAGTATAGTATAGTATAGTATAGTATAGTATAGTATAGTATAGTATAGTATAGTATAGTATAGTATTTAAAACATATTTGTTGTTTTAAATCATAAACATATTTGTAATGTGATTTCATTCCTAGTTTAGTTATTTAGTCCTAGGGTATGGAGATACTACTCATGGAGAAAAAATACTAAGTGGGAAGTCTCACTGCCGTCTTATGACGTCAGCACAATCGGGCAAGACTCGGTCTCACACGGTGAAGTAGCGGCCTAGTGCCGCTATGTTTCGTTAGTAGTTAGTGTTGAGGAGCGGACGCTTCCCTCAAAACCTCCATCTTTCGGGCTTTCGCGAGAGCGTGGACCTCCAGCTTCTTTACTGGGCACAGAATACAGGTCGTTGTCGACGGTTATTGCTCGAACCCAATGCCCGGAGTGCCCCAAGGCTGTGTGCTTTCTCCTGCACTATTTCTTCTGTATATCTTATATACATGCCCTGGTGATGCCGTATACACGGGCCTTGCAGGTCTCTCTCAAGAAATCTTCCACCAGTGCCAGGATAAACTTGTGTCTCTTATCGAGGATAGAGTATGAGGGGGTGAATTAAACCTTATCAAATTTAACCCGCAGAAGACTCACGTTTGCGCGTTTACCACAAAAAATCCAGTTGTCGTACAACCGCTCTTGGACATCACTACCCTTACAGCCTTGCCTAGTATCGGAATACTGGGTCTCGAAATCTCGAGTAAATGCCTATTGTGCCGTCATCTGGACGGCAAAGCCAAACTGACTACAAAGAAACTGGGCGTCATAAATAGAGCACGGCTATACTTCAAATGGGCCCACATTCTAGCGCTCTACTAATGAAGTCTTGCTGTCATCTGTATCAGTATCAACTCGATCCATTTGACGTGCAAGGGGTACGAGCAGCAGCTCGGATTGACGGGGACTCTCTGTGAACGGCTGGATTCTTGTCGTTGCGTAGAGACGTCACTTCATTGCGTATTCTCTACCAGATTTACCACGGTGAGTGTTCCGAAGAGCTGTTTCACCTTAAACCTGCCGTCCAATTCCACCTTCGCACGAAAGGCCACAATTTATGATATCATCCCCACCATCTGTATATGTTGCGGTCCTCCAGAGTACAGTTTTCAAGGAACTTTCTTCCACGTACTACAAAGCTGTGGAATAAACTTCCTTGTGTTTCCAGGACATTCTTAGATTCTCTTCTAGCAGTTGTTATTTCTGTTAAAATAGCTTTCAAAACCAATAGTAAAAGTACCTAATGGATTACGCGTTCTAAAGAATCATTACATGATCTAGTTAGATCGTACTATCACTTGAACTATCTATTGATATTTGAATCTAGGCAATATTACTTTGATTTTAATTTATTTGCTCATCCACGATATAAGTACAAGCAACATTTGAAAAAATCCTTTGATCTAAAAATTAAATTTCTTCGGTAAGAACTTTCTAGGTCTTCATTCAAATGTTGCAAGCAGTAAAACTTGATTGAAGAAATTGTGGGCAAAGTAATAAAGTTTGAAGGCCTCTTAATTGTCAAACTTGCCGAGGAAACCTTACAGTATCACTTGAAAGATTGACTTGTAATGAAAAATTAAAGCAAAAGTTTCGCGTTTAGAATAGTTATAGGTATATAAATATTTATACGGTCAGTTGGTTGTAAGAGATTCAATAACATGTTTACATTGCTGAGAGTAACCGTATAGCAAAGGTTGGGTCCTTACACAATGGTCACACAATGTAGTAACATTTCATATATGAAGCTCTTAAACGAATATATAAATTTCCCGCAATGTTGAAGCTGTTATAAATTTTCGTATTTATATGGAATAAAGGCATGCGGTATGCGATGCAATATCCGTGTACATTTACTAACGCGGAAGGTAAAATTGTACATTACTGCACCGCATGGTACACGGTACGTGAGTAACTTTCTACAGTCTTTTAGTTTACGGAGACTACAAGTAAAGACTCACTGCTATAAATCTCTTTTCAGGAAATATTGTATCGTGCTACTTAAATTCACGGCAAGTGTGTGAAGAAGTATCTATAACGTTTCGTAGCTTTCACAAGAATTCTTCTTTAATAACATTTCTAGTAGTTGCCCGTTGCATTCGCAACTAAAGGTTTTATCCCAATAAATTGTTTAAGTAGGTATAACAGAAAGAGTTGTCATACTGAAACATGCAGGGCAAGCCTGTCAGCTATTAATTTGGCATAGCGACACCCCATTCTGCACGGACGCATGCCAAGAAAGTGGAGTAAGAATGCCGGCTAGATTATGGGTACCATAACAGCGCATATTTCTGCTGTGAAGCAATAAAGTGTAAGCGTTACTTTGTCTGCGCCGTAGCTAGTGAAATTATTGGGCAAATGAGAACATCTTATGTCTCAAGGTGACGAGCGAAGTTGTAGTGCCGATTTTTGGGTGATCCTGAGCAGCACTGCATTGTAATGACCATGACGTATCAATTACCATCTGATCGTCCTGTTTATCTCGTCCTTATTTTCATTAAAAAAATATTTAATGTGATCTGTTGGTGTCTTCTAAACTAACACAACATTGTACTGAGTCAGCACCTTATAGCAGGAAACTTTTTTTCACGATGATCCGTTAACATTATGATAGATATACTAAGATTTTACTGAGGCAAAGGTTATCTGATCTGAGAATAAGGTCTAAAATCCTTTGGGTTGTAAAATCTCCACTATGACTTGACTTGATGCAGGAAAATGATCTTTGGAATCAACTGCCGCTTACAATCCGTCAAGACATTATCTGTCCTCTATTCTATAGTATCTGTATGTATTGTATCCATCAACATAATTTAACAATTCAAAAATGTTAGTTATTGTTTCTACTTTTTATTTATGTATTATTTTACTTTCTTATATATTTATCTATATTTTAGTATAGTATATATTATGTGAATGTATATTTTGACACTTTTCTTACCCTTTTAATGTACTGTCTTTCTCTTTTATCGTGTTACAAATGGTTGCCTGGAAGAGATCACTATATAGGGATAAGGTCGCCATTTGCACCATATAAAATTATTATGTATGTAAGTATTTAAGTTATATTTTGTTAATGTGGTGTCAAAAAAGTGTATTAAATAAATAAAATGAATAAATCTATCTATAAGAAAGATAAAGACAAAAGAGCATACATACGGGCTACCTAATAGGTTATCACCGCGGTCTTTACGTTATTTTAACTCCATAGGAATCACAAGAACGTTGCAGAGCATATCATATGTCGAATTAATGAACATAATATTATGAATTCAAAAGCCAAGAACACATTGTGACGTGGTGGCCGAAAATCGAACCGGGGGCATCGACGATTTCGTGATAATAATAATAATAATATTGACACGTTTTCCACAAATTATCTTGCCCCAAATTAGGCATATAGCCTGTGTTATGGGTTGCAAGACAACGATATATTTAATACAACATACTTACTTAAGTATACTTAAATATATTTAAACATACATAAATTCATATAAACATCCATGACTTGGAAACAAACATCCATATTCATCATATAAATGCTTGCACCTACCGGGATTCAAACCCGGGACCTCTATTTTGTAGGTAGGATCGCTAACCACTCGGCTATACAGGCTATATATGATGAGCATGATATATATATATATATAAAAGACTTTAATGCTCATACAGTAATCGGTTCATAGAATCTGCTACTAATTTGATGATAGTAATGCTTAAAGGAACAAAACTGATTATTTTACTTAAATAAAACAATAAAACTGTAAGTGGTGGTCACAGTGAGAAATTCTTATTTAATTAAAATTGTCACAAACAGTAGAGGACGTAGTTCTTGAGAAAATATAAAAGTATGAACGTTATATATAACCAAACCCAAATAAACGGCAAATAGAATATATAATAATAATAAAAAAACACCTTAATATTGTTAAGAATTTGGCTGTAGTACAGATACAGAACTAAGCTCTAATTAAGATTTCATTTCTGATGACACTGAACCTGACATCCAATCCAATATTTTACTATCGAACTCAATAATAAACATACAAAATTGGTGTGCTCGAAAAGAATCAAATACAAATAAAGCTGAAAATGTAGAAATTAAGTATGTAAATCCGCCTTTATGGCTTCAGTCCATTTTTAACGTTTTCAACGAAGTATAATACAGGATACAAGATGATAACGAGTGAACCAAACAAATATTAAATTGAGCAGTCACGGGGGTATTAGTGGAAATAATGTGTTAAACACATCTCACAATTTTATATTTTTATTAGTATTTACAGGCAGTTCGTTTCTTCCATAAACAATTATAAAAATATATTATTACATTACATCACCTAGGACTGCTCCATAGTTTTTTTAATCCCAATTGAAATACATATATTTGCATAGATGCACAATTTACACACGTGAAGAGATAAGGTAGAACAACTCGACACACATTTCACAAATCATGTGTGACGGTGAGATAATGTAGGAACGTGCCCTTAATATGAGAACTTCGATCATAAATTTAACAGCGAACACTTCGAGCCCTAAGGTAAACAGGTGTAAGCTTGAAGAATATTTCTGCTTTGCTCTACAAAAGTTATTCTTGTTTCTTTGTTTTGCCCAAGTTTTGGCATTAACATCTAAAGTTAAATTAATTCTCAAGAAAATGAAATTGAGGCAAACTCATCTTTAATCTCTCTTTTATAATAATAAATATATTTATCAGTCATCCGTCGATTGATGTCAATGCATTCAGTTTTATTATCTAACTAGCAGTTTACCCCGGCTTCGCACGGTTACTTAATAATTTAACAATAAATTGAAAATATAACATAACCTATGCCACCCGGGAATAGTGTATCTTCCCAACAGTGAAAGAATTTTTCAAATCGGTTCAGTAGTTTCGGAGCCTATTCAAGGCAAACAAACAAACAATCAAATCTTTCCTCTTTATAATATTAGTATAAATTACCAAATAAAAAATTAATTATAATAATAAAAAGAGTTATAATACCTCTTTATTGCAATTGAATATTTTTTTACATTTATATATAACTAGTTGACCCTGCAAATGTTATTTTGCCATATAAATTATTTTTAGAGTTAGATTGTTTCTCGAACATTACATTATTTATCTAAAATAAGAGATTTTTTCTGAAATATACGTAGCCTAAGTTACTCCTTATTACATCAGCTACATTCCAATAAAAGTCCCATCAAAATCGGTCCAGCAATTTCAGAGATAAGCCGGAACAAACAGACAAATATACAGACAAAAGTTTTAGAAAATGTTATTTTGGTGTATGTACCGTATATATATTAATATGTACATGTTGTAAAAAACGGTTATTTCAATATTACAAACAGACACTCCAATTTTATTTATATGTACCTATAGAGTAGCCGTTCCCGCCCGCTTCGCTGGGCGAATTTTAAAAGGATTTTTTTTTTTATTATTACAAATACAGTAAAAAATAAGTAGCCATGAACCATCTAGGATAATAATAATAATAATTAAACTAATAATACAGTGTACCATGTAATATACTGAACCTCAATGAATATAAGGTAATGTCTGCAATACAATATGCCTATTTCTTATGCATTATCCGCAGTTATGATAAATATTTATTAAATGTAGATGAAAACGCGGAACACTATATTTTACAAGACAAGACGGGAATAGAATTTGTGTAAATCAAATAAATCTTTCATTTACCGAAATTGCTTTTAATGTTAGATTTATTTGACCCATTTCCCGGGGTTGATCATAAGGGTAATATAACGGTATTTCCATTCCTAATGTCTTTTTAAGTGCCGACCTTCTCAACCCGATTCGCCGAGTACAAGCCTACTACTATTAAAGACATTTTCAAATCATAAAACTTTAGATGCTTTATAGCTGGATCAAGAACGGTTAAGATTTGTTTCAATAACTGTTGTGCGGTAAGATTAATAAAATAAACTAAAATCAATAAATAGTGTATAAACAAAGAAATTTGTGATAAGTAACTGAATCGTATTAATCGTTATATAAGTAAATCTCAATATTTAAACATAATATTAAATGTCATAATTCGTTAGTAAATAATCAATTGCGTAATAATCACTGACTATGTTACTAGAAAAAGTTAAACATGTGTTTGGGTGAACACTTGTTTTTAAAAAGTTCTATTACAAATCTGTGTCTTTCTATTCTTTAAACATTCCCTATATTTAAACGCAAGTCGAAGCTTCTCTAAGGTGTGTCTAACAGATCGTGTATAGGTATGATGAGTGATATAGGTGAGATGTGCTTGAGTCGCACACGCAACGTGAGGAGGCGAGACGCGAGAGCGGGGCCGCGGCGGGAGGACACCGATTCCAAAAATTACAATAATCGTTACTAGAATTAGATTACTTAATTATCATACTTTTTAGTGCATATTATATCTATTGTTTTTGAATAGTGCTTTTGAAGTCGGTTGTTATTTTGTTAATTTTTTTTTTTTTCATTTAATCTTAATAACGCTAGACCACTCACATCTTTAGCTACTCAGCAATAATTAAGAGAATTTGGCTGGGAAGTGTTAGTGCATCCATTCTATAGCCCTGACTTCATACCTTTAGGTTTCAACCGGTTTTTATCTCCTCCTCCTTTCTTTAGGCAGTGTAGGGTGGACCGCTAAAACCCCTATCGTATTTTTTTGTATCAAAATTTCTACAACAACGGGATGATGTCACTACCTAGAAGATGGTAAAAAATCATCAAACAAAAAGGCACGTATATATACTGTAATGAAAAGTAAATAAACTTTGAAACCAAAGGAGTCACCGACATAGTCCAAATGATTGAGAGACTGAAGTGGCAGTCGCCAGGGTACATAGTTCGATGGACAGACGGCTGGTAGGGCAGTAAAGTCCTCGAATGGCGACCACGTACCGAAAGACGCAGTGTTGGTCCCCCAACAAGTTGAACCGACGATCTAGTTACGATCGCCGGAATACGTTGGAGGTGGGCACCGATTGTCGTGGAGAACTTTTGGGGAAGTCTTTGTCCAGCATTAGATGCCTTCCGGCTGATGCTGATGATGATGAACCCTTAAAATAATTGATTATCTTAAAAAAGAAGAACAAAGAATAAAAGTATACCATATCTTTAAGACTTGGTACTAATTAAAACGAAAGATACGAAATATTCAAGCAAATGCGAAATATATTGATCGTTGAATATCATTGTTGTGAGCACAGACAAAAGAAAATGCATTGTTCAAATTAAAGTTAGAATGTTGCCAGAGCTTATGTTATAACGGAGCTCGTTCAGAGCAACTGAACACGCGAAATGTCCCAATTTGTGTCTCAGATAGATAGTTATTATTATGTCTACTACTCGGCTAAGTCGAGTTAGTGAGTCTTTAGTGGGGCGATGTATATGCTTTTACAATATGAATCAAGAAAATATTCAAAACAAATGTATTACGAAATTGAAAACGTTAAAAAGTTGTTAAGACGCTTATGTGGCTACTAAATCTTACTAGACCGACTACAAAAACACTACTTCAAAACAATAGATATTATATGCACTAAAATTTTAAAAATAATTGCGTATATTTATACAATATAGTTAATTAATCTAATTCTAGTTACGATTATTGTAATTTTTGGAATCGTTGTCCTTCCGCCGCGACTCGTTCTCGCCTCTCGCCTCCTCACAACTCAAGCATATCTCACCTATAACTATGTATGTAGTTACTAATCTATCTTGGATGACACCGACTCCAAAAATTACAATAATCGTAACAAGGATTAGATTGTATAAAAATACGCAAACATTTGTATACTTTTAAGTGCATATTATATCTATTGTTTTGGAATAGTGCTTTTGAAGTCGGTTGTTATTTTGTTATATTTTTTTATTTTATGATTTTTAGTGAATTTCAAGTACACTAACTAACAAATTGGTCTAAATATGTGTAGATATACTAAATTTTTCAATGCAGCAATGAACGTAAGCGCTTCGTAATTTGATTACAGGCAGTAAGAAATTCTGCCACACATCGCACCCTTACTGTAAGTCGTTAAGGAGTCCCATTGATCATCATATTCGACTACGACAATTACTTGGCCATAACTATGTCATGGTAGATGACTTAAATATCCAGATACCATAAAAAAGAATAGGCCGAGAATCGTCAGTTTGCTCCTTAGAATTGAAGAGTTCCGTTACTTTGTCATGGATTCCGTAATCAGAACCTAACCAATCTCTCACCGAACTACCTTTAAAGTATATCCTTTCTAATAAAAAAAAAGAATCATCGAAATCGGTTGGCGCGATATTGAGTTATTCGTAAATTTATCATCCACTTTGCTATACGTATATATAGCAAATTTAAGACTTTTATGGTTTTCTCATGGATACCATTATCAGATCTGGACCAAATTACAATGGGAAGCACCAGCTTTCAAATAAAAAAAAGTATTATCAAATTCGGTTCACGGAGTCAAAAGTTTTGAGGTAACAAACATAAAAAACAAACATACCGACGAATTGAGAACCTCCTCCTTTTTTGAAGTTCAAAAAAAATCAATAAAAAATTTGAATAGATGTTGACCGATTCTCAGACCTACCCGATATGCACACAAAATTCATACATATCAATTCAGCCATTTCGGAGGAGTTTGGTAACAATTACCGCGACACGAGAATTTGATATATTAGATTATTTTATATTAATTAACAAAAGAAGAGGCCCGCTGAGTTTCTTGTGCTCGTTTTTCACAGGTGTCAGGCATTCATTTCCGAATGAGTTCGAATCCTATTTTGAATTAAAATATTGAATTTGAATATGCTTGTAGGTGATAATGGTCCAATATATCGCACACAATAAGAATGTTATGTCAATATATTTTCAGAGTTCATTTTAGAAACATTGGATTAATTCCAAGGACTTTCTGTTAAGTTACTAGCTGACCCGGCAAACGTTATTTTATAAGTAAGTATAAGTACCCCACGCCCTCTCTAACTTAGACAGTTGCTTGACAGAATTATTTGTATTGCGAATATATGGGTATTTTTAAGTAAGTAATAAATAATCACCAACATATCATATTCTAAGCCTATCTCTGAAACACATCGTATGGTGTAAGTACTATTCCGATCGATTCTGTAGTTTTCGCAGTATATATGTATATAATACTCATCAAAAATAATGAATTAGAACCAGCATCAAGTGTATACAAAACCAGGAACAGACATAAACTTGTGCCTACTATTCGGATAAGTCGAGTTAGTAAGTCTTTTGTGGGGCGATGTACATTCTTTTACAACAAGAACCCAGAAAATGTTCAAAACAAAAGTAAAGAATTGTTAAGAAGCGTTTGTGTGGTAAAGGCTACTATAACATAAATAACTTTCTTAACGATGCCACAGATTGGGAATGGAGCTGGCTATTAATTGAACAATATTACTTTGTAAACGTATTTTTTGATGAAAAAAAGCCCGCTGAGTTTTTTGCGCCCATTCTTCTCAGGTCTGAGGCATTCTTTTTGGAATGGGTGGGTATTTTGAATAAAAATATTTGAATTTTAATTTGTACCTGCACCGTACTTTTTGATGGTATAACATACCCAGACAGATTTGTGCAGGCAAAAATATTTTATTAAAATTCTGCATAAAAATATTTTTTGGTGAGTTGAGCTGTAGAAACAAAATATTTGGAGATGAAGTTGAAGTTCAGTCTTCGATTTTGTCTATGTGATGAGAAATGAATTGATGCTACTGTTAACGTAAAATAATAACATGCGTTATGTCACTCCTTCATAACTAATACTCGTACACCAGCAAAACATCACTGAAGTCGAATAGTGCCCCCGTTGCACTCTGTCGACTAATTAGTCGTCGTAAAATGACCACTAGGTACGTCTCTTATAGGCTCCAAGTCCTAAGTCAAGTCAGTTTACTAAAACCAAGCGTATGGAGAGTTTTGAAAATTGCATTGGGCTCCATACCTACTTTGTGTAATGCAATCACAGCGATTCGGTTCTCTACGTCACCACTAATATCGCAAAATATTGTACAATTGTATTGGCGCCAAAATGAGAAAACTCAATGAACAATAATATAAAAATGACAGATTCCAAATTCAAATGTAGTATTTTGTTTATTTTTTATTGTTTAACAGTATTTATGGCCAGACTAAGTATATATTAGCGTAGATAGCGAAAATAGCATAAATATTTTCGAGATTTATCAGATGAACCCTTTCTTAATATCTGCAAGGATTTCCAGCAAATGAAGAACGCTTTAGTTACGTAGCTATTTGATATCATAAATACTCGCACCCTTATGTCAACCGTATTTAAATGGGTAAATGAAATAAGAAACTCGGAAGAATATAAGTATTGGAATTGCGTTAGGAGTTATAAGAACCTTTTGAAAATATATTAACAATTGACTGCCTCACTGTTGGTAGTATGTATACTTAGAATTGAAATGATTTATTTGTATGAATCGTGGTAACATAGTTCTTAACAATTGAAAGGTGTACAGCACAATTCGCCAATACATCGGCATACAAATATACGATTGTATATACTGGAATTTTATATTTATACGTCATTAAAACACATTGCATAGCTATAATTCCTCTCAAAAAATAACATTTAAATACAATTATTTTTGGCTACAGAATTCTTTTAAACTATAGAAGAGATGAGAAACGAATCTCTGCCCATTATTTCGTGTATTCACTTCGCAGTTTGATCGAGGAAGTAAGAATTGGGAATCGACGTCCATACTTCCGATGCATCCCTTTCTCTGTTCAGCGAATTGAGCATTGTGCAAGACCTTTGAAAGTTAATTAGCATTCAGTACCTTTCATTCTTTGAATAATTTTGTTGAATATTTATACGCTGTACATACATACAGTATGTGTATCCAGATTCAGTATAGGTCTCAATAAGTGTGAATAGATCACAACAAAATGATATTTTTAGCGAAAGTTAAATATTTTTCTGTAGAACATTTTATAATTTAGGCCTTATTTTTCACAAAATGTGGTAGAATAAGTGTCGTATCTGCACACGCCGGCTTCAATACCATCGTATGAGATATTAATAATTAAACAGAATGTGTTATAGCAGTATTCTAATAGATCGTCATTCTAATAGGTTCAAATGTCAAACAATAGAATGTGTCAAATAGCTGTCAAATTCTCCAATTAAAGATCCAGGAATTATAACACAAAGTACTCATGAAATACTTAGGTACAAGTAACATTTTTGTGATAATATATTCTAATGGGAAGCTTAGCCACTTCGTAACGTAACGCGTTACGGCGCCATTCTGTCTGGCTTCCTTTTCTCTCACGCATATAGCTTCTATAGGCAGGCTCCTCCTCTCTCACTCTAAGCAATTGTTACTTTTATAGTAATAAATAATTATACTAATAATGTACATACACAACATTCTAATGTGCATATTCAGGAATTGTAACTAAGAATAAAATAATATATATTATAATCAATAAAATATTTTATTAATAAATAACCTATCCTTACATTATCATCTTAATGTACATAAAATTTAAGTAATAACCCAAGCTTTTCTGAAAGTTAAACATTTTCAATAATACTTCTGTCCCGCTTCTCCAGACGCTCACATTTTTTTCTTGATGAGGAAAGGTGCTATATTCATCAACATGAAAACTAAATTTAATTCAAAATTTTATACACAAACGTTTATACAATACATATAAAGTTCAATTTATTTTCAGAAAGTTAAGGCCCCTAGTGGGTATACGCCTCTCTCAACAGCCCCGTTTTTTCTAGTATTTCCTTTCATGGTCCAGTTCTTTCCAGTATTTTTTTATTTTGACAACACTGCATTCCTTCGGACGGCACTTTGCTCTCTTTCCACCTAGCTCTCATTCTTTGAAACACTTACCTAAACGATAATAACGTTAAATAGCCGTATTATAGGAATTAACTAAACATATAATATTCATTTTACCGAATCAATTCTCACACACAATTGTAAATTAAGAAACAATTCCACCGTTGAAATTTTATGTTATTGTCAACTTGAAAATATCTTTCGTCGAGATAATCTAAAATAATTTGTCACACAAAACACTGCCTCTTTTCAGAGTAAAATGAGGAGAAAGCTATTTTTCAACTTGAAATGTTTAAGTAATTAATAGTACGGAAGGATCACTGCGAGGTAATGACTTTAGGTGACAAAGTTAATTGAAGCTGGTGTAAAGAATTTATAAAGATTTTCTCTAAAGATATTTTAGCTTTCCTTATTTATTTTTTTCAAGAATGGTAGATTAAATATCTCCGCTTGCTTCAAGATATAAATTTAATATTTTTTCTTAACTCTTTTTTAAATTTTGTAACTACCGCCATTTTCTTTTATTAATAACTTGATTTAAATTATGTTATAATCTTATTCGTCACTAGTTTATAATTCGTTTTGAACTAATAAGTTGAGTATGTGGTCAACAGTTTTAAAAATAATCATGTTCCTTTCGTAGATAACTCGTAGATAAAAATTCGTAGGTATTTTATTAAATAAGAAAACACTTTACTATCGGACTTTTGCTTCAATTTGCATATATTAATGTCAAGTAAAGTTTGTTAATGAAAAGCTTTACACTGCTACCTTTGAAGTTTTTCTCACAGCAAGGTGAACTAAAGATTTTTTTTGAAACAGTTAATTTGAGAGAGAGATAAGCGTGTATTTAGTTTCTTATCTTTCCTAAAAAGACATTTTAATACATTCCTTCATATCTTAAAAAATAAAATTACTTCGTATCTCTAACTCAAAATGAGATGAATTTAAATAAATCTTTATTTCAGCTAAAATGGATTCTCTTCTCCTCCCACCTAGAAAAGGCTTAATGAAAGATAATGTATTTAGTTCGTAGTGGTATATCTTAGTTCGATTTTTCTTTTATTTCTTTACTTAGCTTGTTATAGTTTATCAGAATTGTTAACACCTGTTGCTTTTGTACGTTAATTTAACTATATCGCATTCGGAACAGGCAATACCAAGTGTGGTGGTATAAAATATTATGAAATAAACGATTTTTATTCGTATGATAACTAATTATTAAATAAATGATCGCACATTTACTCGATATTTCACCAATTCGATGAGAGGATATCGAAGGATTATTTTGTGAAAAACTCCTAAACCCTGTTGTATGAATCTGATTCTCGTGAATCTGAATTTTCCACAGCGACTTTGTTTTGACAACAAAACTGAACCGGGATTGAACATGAAACAAGAAGATTTTGTCTTTATTACGAACCTGCTCTACATTGATGGAACTACATCTCAATTTCCAATTAAATTTGATTCTCTTCAATAAAATTGTTTCTAAAAGGTACGTAGTACCTATGAAAAATTACAACAAGATTTGTGTCAACTTTAACAACATAATTCTTGTGGAATAATAACCTAATTTTATTATACGTATATTGTGTAAGAAATTTTTCCGTGCAAAATATTTTGTGTATTGAAATATTTATATTATTAAAGATGCCACATGGTTCCATTTTATTAAATTTGTGATAATTCTTATTATATTGGAATATTTATTTATTATTTAGTAAATTCAAAGGTCAATCCTTTGCATTGAGGGCTAATAACAAGTTCTTATTATTTCGGCACTGTTACAAGTTTATGGATGCGGATTAACTGGTTAAATGCAGATGTTAGTATGCATTCAATAATAAAACCCAATTTTTCTATTTATATACTCGCTTTGTTGTTCTTTACAAATATCCAGGTTTTTAAAGATTGTATCCCCATGTCCCCCTAAATACATTTTGTAATTAGTCGTAAGCATAATAAAGTTTTATTCCCGAGCGCGTAAATAGTTTATACGATGTATATATTTTCTAAGACCTACATACAAAGCTTAATTGTAAATTGCTATTATTAAGTAAATTATTGGCACTTTGTAAATATTTACAGTAAATAAATAAAATTGTTAATTCATTTTTTACTCGCTTTGTAGTTTTTTGCTAAGCTTTGAACTGATATGATTACAACAAAATACACTGAGTTATTTTTAGGAGCCACACGGAGTTACACGCTTTCATGTTAGGTTTCAGTTAACTCACTACTTGACTGAAGTTAAAAACTTAGAAAACATATTGCAGTGTACATTTTTGAAGTGAAAACTTCTTTACCATTGTTGTGATTTGAATGTTGATGAAACGAAAAAGCGAGACAGTATAAATAGACAGACACATAAATTCCTAGGTTTTCGTGGGAGAAAATGAGATAGGAAGCATTGTACAGTCTTTTGGTACCAGGCGATCATAGTTGAAGAAGAAATTGTCTTATGTATGACGCGAGTATACCTTAATATTTTGTAACGTTATGCGCACCACGTATTATACATAGACACCAGGAGAACATAAGTATGGTTGCGGTGATAGTGATGTCTTTCAAATCGGTTTAAATCATGTGTCATCCTAGCAATATGTACCAGGACTTCATATGCAGTTTAGAGGCTAAATGTAAATTTTGCATCGGATTCCGTTGATTGAATTTTTGGATGCCAAATTGAAAATGTGCAGCAGGCGCACTGTATCAACAACAAGATTATTAACAGCAATTGACGCAGTATATCAAAGATATTGTTAACATATTAAGACCACAGTATTTATTTCATATCTAAGTTGGTAAGCCTCTTGTATCATTTATCGAAAATGTAAGCGACGACGAATAAAATGTAAAACAATTATCAAACTTTGTATCACTATGATCAAGACTAAAACCTACAATTGTCCTCTTCCAGAATTTTACATTTGTCTCATTATCTTGAAGCCAAAATTTTTGAAGGTTTCACTTCTACCACGTGTGAATTGCAAATATATGTTTTTATCATTTATTTGGAGACTTACAGTGTTACAATTACATAATAACGAAACATTTCAAATGTGAAAACACATTTGGTTATGTTCAAATTTTTTTCCACAGAGTGGCAAAACTAATTTATTTTACTTACAATAATGCTGAATATAGCTTGTTCAATAAAAATGTTATAAGCGTATTATGTACATTGCGCCTTTTTGAATCATACTGTATTATATGCGTCAAAAGTTAATTTTATCATACAAACTGGGTATGAATTTAAAACTGACGCTTTGATATGCCTTATGTTGATAGAAATAAAGTGTATTTTTTAATGATTTATAGGTAACTTGCGATTTTTAATAGACTTATTATATTGCTTTTTCCCAAAACAAAATTTGAAAGATGCCGTAACAATACTTTCGTAACAATATGCGCTTGAAGGAAAAATCGCTCGCTTTATTTATTTTATTTCTATTTTTATACAATATAAGAATAAATATTAAATAAAGAACGAAATTTTTAGTTAAAAGTTTTAAAAAGCACGTATTCATTATGTATGGTATATTTACTATGCGACTGAGTGATAAGATTCCCGGAGCGTTCGGTCTGATAAAGGGATTACGGGAGTACTAGTCCGCTCCCGGTGTTTTGTATTTCGGGATTACACAATTTATCAGCTGCCTTTTGTAGCGCTGGCTTTGTATCGTTCCTCTAACATACCACTCATTAAAAGTAATATTTGAGTACAAGATGCTTTGTAAAATCTATACAATTTTTTTTTTCATATCTTATTTGGTGATTAGTGTAATTTAAAAAATAACGTCTTTTAATGCCTTAACCAGATGTAACATGATGAATATGTAATATTTTGTTTATATTTATTTTTTAAGATGAAATTTATTTTAAATGCGTAAATAGCCTTTATTATAACATGTACTATTTAATATCAGAACCAGGAGGAGATTATATATGTTATTTTACATAATCATACGGGCGACAATGAGACAATCCCAATGAAGTGCTAAGTCTTAAGAAGAAATAATAATTTATTTTCATATACAAGCCCATCACTTATTATAGTTTACATTTTGTTATTTTTTGACAGTTTTTTTTTATAGCAGTAAGGGACGAGACGATCTGGACGTTCATCTGATGGTAATTGATACGTCCTGCCTATTTGCATACATTTATATACAGGATACCCTCAGGATTCTTCAAAATCCCAAATATTCTGAGCGGCACTACACTTGCGCTCGTCACCTTGACACATAAGATGTTAAGTCTCATTTTCCCAGTAATTTCACTAGCTACGGCGCCCTTAAGGTCGAAACACAAAAATGCTTACACATTACTGCAGAAATAGGCGCCGTTGTGGTACCCATAATGTACCCGGCATCCTGTGTAAAGCCTCCCACTGGTATATTAGTGAAGTTTAAGCAGTGTTAAAACAATATCAAGTAAACAATTTAGGTACAGTAATATGGAAGAAAAAAAATTATTTAATATTGTTTTAAAAGTTTCGATATAATATTACTTTCACACGAGTAAGTTGCTCTTTGTAGTTTTAAATGAAACAATTTCAACGTAACACAAGTGTTCTTAACATCCGTAAGAGAAGAACTTTCAAGAAGTTTAGATATTACCGTCTAAGAATTGGCTTCAAGAATTCTTCAATTTGTGATAATGAAATAATCAATGAAGAACTTTAAATTGAAATATTTTTTATTCAAAATCACTTTTTGAACGTCAAATAAAATCTACTTAAATCTCTACTTAACAACATCTTTATAGCCATTTTTCATTTATTATATAACAGTGATCATGTAGTGTTTTTCCTGTTACAATTTTTTAAAGAAAATTAATTACCCACAACTTGAGAGTTGAACAAAACATATAAAGATTCATGAACGTGACTTCAGTCGAACGTTCATAAATTTTGTATTCAAATTTAATTTGAGTAATTAATCCCAGAAGTGAGGGTTATCAATTCAAAAACAAATAACAAATTGCTTAGATTTGAAAGAGCGACATCTCAAGTCAATATCCTAATATACAAATATTGCGGTTGAGCAGGTTATTAACGGTAAAGTAGATCCTGTAGATGAAGCCACAACCTGAGAGTTGAACAAGACATATTAAGATTTATGAACGTGACGTCACTCGAACTATTGGCTCAGTGGTGGAGCGCTCGCACGGAACGAGTTCGAGTCGCGTATCGTTCATTAATTTTGTTTTCAAATTTAATTTGAGTAATTAATCCTCGACGTGACTTTAAAAATAAATAACAAATATCTTAGTAGTATGTAAATTTAAAAATATTTCAGTTTTACTGAAATCAACAGAATCGTATTCTGCTTGAAGAACTGAAATTATGATTTTGTAAAAAAGAAGGCCAGGGAAGAGGATATAATATTGTATTTATTGTGGTAAAAGCTGAACCTGAACAACGATGGTGTGAAATAAAACTCCAAAAAATAATATTGTCAAGACGTAAGACAGTATTATTCTAATTCAACTGTGAACCTAATATTGGATGCAATCTAACAAAACAAGTGAATATCCTTTCATAACGAATACTTCCATTACTTTTAGTATCAAAATTTCAAATTAGTTTTAAAAATTATTTTCAATAATATATTTATCAAATAAAAACACTATTTTAACAACGCACAGTATATGCACATTGAACTTTTAACTAAATCCATTCCATTTCACTTATAAGATATACGCTAATGTTGCACAATACGTCAGCTGTATAGCTACAGATATACTGCTTAAAGCATTTCGGTGACGCGAACTCACGAGATTTCACCCATTCAAAAAGTGTCAAGCTATATATTTTTTTTTAATTATTTATTTATCGCGTGCGCAAGTTATGTCGGTAATGCAAACCCATAAGATTTTCCCCTACCAAAAAGTACCCAACGCGGCTAAAGATATTGTGTTCACTTCAAGAAACTCATATCGGTTGTTACAACATAACATATCATTGTAAATGCTACAACGGAACGCCTGAGGAGTTCTTGGTTGAAGTTTGACAATTACAGACTTCCCAAATTTAGTGCTATTTGTGTTGAGAAATTCATTCACAGACAAAGCTAGAGTTTAAATTCTTGCGACATCCGGTTATACGGATTCTCTGATACGAGAATACAAAAGTTAAGGCGTTAATGAAAAATGTTGAATACAATTGTATTTTAACATTTGTATTTTAACCATCAACATTAACCAGTGGGAGGCACCTTTGCCGTGAGGCAGTAATGTGTAAATATTACTGTGTTTCGAACTGAAGGGCCCGCCGTAGCTGGTGAAATTACTGGGCAAATAAGACTTAACATCTCATGACTCACCTTGAGCACAATTGTAGTGCCGCTCAGAATTTTTGGGTTTTCTCAAGAATTCTGAACGGCACTGCATTGTAATGGGCAAGGCGTATCAATTACCAACAGCTGGACGTGCTGCTCGTCTCGTCCCTAATTTTTTTTAACAGTTTATCCAAACCTATATGACTGAGACACCTTCAAACTCATAGCATATCTAATCTCACTTCAAAGGCTTACGACGCATCGCTTAGATCTCTGGTGTGCCACGTTAAGTTCCACGTTCATCGGGGGCGGTACTCTCTTCGCACCAGGTGAACTACTAAATAGTTTATCAATAATAATAAATAATGTCTAAACAATTTGTTATTTTTAACGTGATATCCCTAACTTCTTCTCAAAATTTATGAACGCTGCGGACGGCGATCTGGACTCGAACCCAAGGCTTCTCCGGTTCCGTCCGAGCGCTCTTACTTACTGAGCCAATCGTTCCAGTTCGAAAGGAGCTACAACCTGAGAGTTTAACAAGATATGCCAACATTTACGAACCATTCGTCACTTGAACAGTTGGCTCAGTTGGTAAGATCGCTCGGACGAAACCCCCAGAGGTCGTGGGTTCGAGACCCGCATCTATGTCTACTTAAAACCACATGAGAGAAGTGAAAACTTCATCAAGGCGAAGTTAATATTACAAGAAAAAATATGTTTTGTTCGATATTCCTAAGGTAAAAAAAAATGTGTGTGTACTTATGTATGCACGCAAGAAATTATACTTCTTTGGCCTAACAAAGCAAAAATCCTTAAAATTATTTATTCCTCGTGCTAATCTAGGTTTGTAGAAAGAACAATATTGTTAAAATTTTGCAATGATGGCTTTGACAATTAATTATTAAATAACGAATACGACTGTACGGGCTTTAACCCTTTGCCTATCCTAATAATGGACGAAGAAACCAAAAAAAAAACTAACGAATGTCGCAAACGTCAGAAAATTTTAGTTACCAACTTCATCCTGTTACTTTTGTGTTACAGTGATGCGCGCGCATCTAAAAGTAAAAAAAGTAAAGTATAACTTCAAAACTGTGATCAGTTTTCATACACAATACGTAGAAAATTTTTCTCCGTCTTCACTACCTACTGTGTATAAATTACTCTGATAAGTTAGTTTTGACTGATCGCGGGCCATTATTTAATTCGGAGCGTAACATAACCAAGAGTTATCGCTTGAGCAGTGAAGCACTTTATTTGATGGGTATTGAAAGAGACTCGAGTTGACTAAGGGCTTTTGGTGAGAGAAGTTGTATTTAATATTGTTCATCGCCTTGATGAATAGCCTAAGATTTTGCCCAATTCTATGATATGGTTTTTTAATAAATTTTACGTCAACTCTAATATTGCGGCTGGCTGAGAGCTCGCAAACATGTTTTTTTCATTTCTTTTCATATTTTCCTTAAATATGACGATAAAATTTATTAAAAAACCAAAAAAAACGCAACAGTTTCAATAAAGAAACAAAAATACATAACCTACTTGACTAAATTTATAAATTCCTCAGTAATATAAAGACCGATTTCTGCTGGATTTCTGCCTAGGCCCTCGGACATCAAGTATTCGCACCGGTCATATATTTTTAACATTCCATCAAGATTTTAATTTAATTCCAACACCTTTTTTCGCATGCTAAATCTGTTATACTTTACTACGTACAGACCTAAAACATATATAAACAGGGTCCAATGTAAATAGTGTTCGCGGTAGCAAGCAATCTAAATAATTTTCAAGTCACGTACATGCAAGTAGAGCTAAGAAGGACAAAGCTCTGTTTAGTTACCTAAGAAATCCTTTTATATTGCTTTTAGGAAACTAGATATGTTATTAGCTGATCTACGATGAATTACAGTCAACTTTAATAAACCGGTATCTTCTTACATGCACGTGATTTAAATATTCAATAGTTACAAAATACACTCTTATTTATTAGTACGTGCTGTTGTTACAGGGTCATAGCATTTCTATACAGCATGACTTCTTTTTATGAAAATAAGGGACGAGACGATCAAGACGTTCAGCTGATGGTAATTGATACGCCCTGCCCATTACAATGCAGTGCCGCTCAGGATTCTTGAAAAACCCAAAATTTCTGAGCGGCACCACAATTGCGCTCGTCACCTTGAGACATAAGATGTTAAGTCTCATTTGCCCAGTAATTTCACAATCTACGGCGCCCTTCAGACCGAAACACAGTAATGTTTACACATTAGTGCTTCACGGCAGAAATAGGCCGTTGTGGTACCCATAATCTAGCCGGCATCCGGTGCAAAGGAGCCTCCCACTGGTAAAATGACTTGTAATAGACTAATGATACTCGAGGACGGAATATTTGGCAACCGTAATATTTGAAGAAAAAACTAAATCTGAATTGACTGCTTAGTAAACCCACACAAAATTTAAGTAATTCAAGCCTTAAATAACTTTGAACGATCGTCATGGCGGTTATATGTTCGCACAGAGTATTGGCGTATTAAGTATTACTCTTTACATAGATGTATGTATGTTGTGGACTTTATAGCTATTTTTGAGATCTACAACTTTTCCAGTTAAGGCAGTATATCTAAAAACTGCTCCAATGCTACTTACCAAGTAAAGTTGCAATATTTCCCCTTTTTAACCGACTTCAGAAAGGAGGAGGTTCTCAATTCTATCGGTATTTTTTTATGTATGTACACCGATTACTCTGAGTATCTGTTTATGATCCGATTTACGTAGTTCTTTTTTGGTTGGATGCGGAATAGATGCCATTTGGTCCCATAAAAGTAACTAATTTACATAGTTTGGCCCAACAGTTTTCATTTTATGAATATTTTTGTCTACGAGGATGATATAATTATTTTTTGTGTATGGCTTTCTTAAAAGTTTTCATTCCGCTTGATTATATATTACTATTAACTGACACTAAAAAGTAAAAAATAAAAAAAAAAAAAACGACTTAAAAAACAGAAAAGTATCAAATAACTAAAAAATTTATTTAATATACTTACCTCTCATGCAAACCTTTAATATTAACAAAATACTATTATTTGTATGTGCTACATATTGATAGCTTTGAAGTCGGTACCAAACCAAATCTAATAGTACTTACACTCGCCACGCGTGACTTTGAGCGGGATAGCTTTGTCTAGAACAAAACAACCCAAGCGGTCAGACACGCGTGGCCAGACAACTTTAATAATTACAGTAAGTAAGCTGTTTATAATATTAAGTTTTATTTTGTTTAGGGCTTGGTACCGCCTTAAAACCTATCAATAAGTAGCAGATACAAATAATAGTATTTTATTTATATTAATGGTAAAGTTTTGCATAAGAGGTCTATTCAATTAAATTTTTATTTATTTGATACTTTTCAGTTTTTGAAGTCGGTTTTTGTAAACGTAGTTTATTTTTAATTTTTAGATACATAAACACCTCTTTATAATTAAATATAGTTACTCCGAGTACTAAATATTGATATAGCATTAACTACACTCCGAACTAACTTTTACGCATTCATCAATTACTTACAATGTCAAAATTGGGAATAGATAGGCTCCATGAATGATCTATGCAATGTTAATGAAATAACTGTAACTCAGAATGGATTAATGTTACCGTGTTGTAGTCTTAAGCTTTACGGTACATAAAAATAAAATGTAACTGCTAATAGCGGGGTTATAAATCTTGTTCAAGGAACTAGCGAAGTGAGTTAGAAGCCTTCACTAATGAATGTTATGCTACCAAATACTTTCAGCGAATTGATGTATTTCTACATTTAACTAAGTTGCGGATTGAAAGATAAGACATCTTGCTTTTATAACAGCTTATAATTAAATAATAAGTTACACCAGACGCTCAAAGTTATCCTCAATACATACCAAAATTGGTGTATGTTCCCTATAAGAACTTCGAAACTCTTTAAAAAAACACATATATTCTAGGAATTTTACCAGTGGGAGGCTCCTTTACACAGGAAGGCGGCCAGATTATGGGTACAACAACGGCGCCTATTTCTGTCGTGAAGCAGTAGTGTGTGAACATTACTGTGTTTCAGTCGGAAGGGCGCCGTAGCTAGTAAAATTACTGGGCAAATGAGACATCTCATATCTCAAGGTGACGAGCGTAATTGTAGTGCCGCTCAGAATTTTTGGGCTATTCACGAATCCGGAGTGGCAATTTATTGTAATGGGCAGGGCATATCAAGTACCATCAGCTGAACGTCCTGCTCGTCTCGTCCCTTATCTTCATAAAAAAAAGAATATTTGTGTTTTGAAAATGTTAAAGAATGTAAACAAAAATTTCAAATTTCGATTTGTTAGCCCTACAGAACAGTTATATATTTTACCTATTCTGTGTACTTTCAGATCTGTAGATATGAAAAAACGGTCAATACGCCATACCCAGGAAATAAGGATTCCGAAATGGAAAAGCAAGCGTCAATTGTCCAAGTAACTATAAAAAGAACATTTATCGAATAAGAAGTGGACTCGTAAATATAAAAAAAAGGGCACGAAAAACAGGAATGAAATATGATCATTTTGCGGTGGATTGATTGATGGAGTGAGCTAAACATACGGCTGTTACGTTCAGATTCCTGAAAATCGCGTAGTGTTAGAGCAAAAAATTTGGATATAAACACTGTGAAGACAACGAATGGTGTTATACTTTTTAATTCATTCAGTTCCTATTGCAAGCAGTCACGAAGCAAGTTCAATTACTTCTAAAAAAAATAATAAAACGTTCGAAAATAATATATAAGAAATATTTTCGATCGTGTCTATTATTTTAGCTATTTTAATGATATCAAGTTGTTTTGTTTTTCAACGAGCTTCTTGTATTCAAAGGGTAACTGTTTAATTAAAAATATTATATAAATATGTATATATTTTATTTTATTTGGAAAGCTTACAGTGTTACAATAACTTAATTACTATAACAATAAGTGTGAACATTTTACATCATTTAATAGTTTTCGCATATTGTTTCTAATAACACATATAATACAGGTACTTCTTCTTCTTTTTTTTATACAAGTATTATATAAAATATGTTAATAATTACATAGGTATTACATTTATTATGTTCAAAGAGAATTTAAACACTACGTTCAATTATGTTTATAGTTACAGTTAGGGAAACACATTAAACCAGTTTTTAGTCATTTTTGATCTGATAGAATTTGTGGATGAATTAAACAGATCAAAATCAGGAAAGCCTTTAAGACTATTTATGTAGTGAGATGCTCTATCGTGCCAATCGTTCGAGTTCGAGAGGAGCCACAACCCGAGAGTTGAACAAGACATGCCATAAATTTGGTGTATGGTTCATAAATTTTGCTTACAATTGTATTTTGTATAAATAATGTCTACTTAAAACCGAAGTTAATATTACAAGAAAAAAATATATTTTGTTCGATATTCATACGGTAAAAGAGTGTGTGTGTACTTATGTATGCACGCAAGAAGTTATACTTCTTTGGCCTAACGAAGCAAAAATCATTAAAATGATTTATTCCTCGTGCTATTCTACGTTTTTAGAAAGAACAATTTTGTAAAAATCTTGCAAAGATGGCTTTTACAATTAATTATTACATAATGAATACGGCTATATGGGCTTGAACCCTTTGCCTGTCCTAATAATGGACAAAGAACCCAAAAAAAATAACGAATGACGCAAACGTCATCTTCAAACATCACTCTCATCATTTTTTCATAACGTGCCTAAAGAAGTATAACTTTTTTTTTGCTCTTGCAACACCAGAGGAATCACAGGAGTGTTGACGGCCTTTAAGGAAGGAGTACGCGCTTTTAAAAAAATTTGCCACTCAGCTAAAATTGAGAGTTTTTCTGGGAGGTGTTCATACACCCACCATATAGGCCGACCTTGCACTTTCAGATTTCAACCTATTTGGTCTCTTTAGAATTATTTAGGCAGTTTTAGGTTGACATCAAGATAGGACTGCCAACACATTTGTCACGTTTAATTGATCAAGTCAAAATTTCTACAGCAACATGATCATGTCACGAGCATTGCAAAAAGTTATGGAACAAAATGTAATGTACATATATACTGCAATTAATGTAAATAAACTTTAAAAAAATGTGTTGAGTTTTCAAACGAAATGCGAAGATAATTTCTCTCCGACTTCATTACTTACTTACTGTGTATAAATTTCTCTGATAAACTTAGTTTTGACTGATCGCGTTCCCTTAGTTAATTCGGAGCGTAACATAACCAAGAGTTATCGCTTGAGCAGTGAAGCACTTTATTTGATGGTTATTGAAAGAGACTCGAGTTGACTAAGGGCTTTTGGTGAGAGAAGTTGTATTTCATATTATTCATCGCCTTGATGAAGTCTAGAGCAAAATCTTAGGGTATTAACCCTAGGATTTTGCTCAATTATTATCTATTGTTTTGATAAAACTTATTTTAAATAAATGTTGAGGGAGTATGTATTGGCAAGAAAAAATTGGCTGCAAGTGCATGTAAATAATTTTAGTATAATTAATTGTCTGATATAAATTGCAAATATATTACGTTTTGTTAATAATTAGACGTCAACTCTAATGTTACGGCTGACTGAGAGCTCGCAACCATGTTCTTTTTGGTTTATTTACATATTTTTCTCTACTATCTACTAACATGAAGTTGTTTTAAATATTCAATAGTTATTAAACTTATTATTTAATTCGTGCTGTTGTTACAGGGTCATAGCATTTCTAAACAGCATCACTTTTTTTATGAAAATTAGGGACGAGACGATCAAGACGTTCAGCTGATCGTAATTGATACCCCCTGCCCATTACAATGCAGTGCCGCTCAGGATTCTTAAAAAACCTAAAAATTCTGCACTCGTCACCTTGAGACATTAGATGTTAACTACTACGGCGCTTTTCAGACCGAAACACAGTAATGTTCACACATTACCTATATCCTGTGCAAAGGAGCCAATGGTAAAATTAAGTTTTTTATTTATTTGATACTTTTCAGTTTTTAAAGTCAGTTTTTGTAAACGTAATTATATTTTTAGATACATCTCTTTATAATTGTATATAGTTACTGCGAGTATGTATATACTAAATATTGATATAGCATTAACTACACTCCTTACTTTTACGCATTCATCAGTTACTTACAATGTCAAAATTGGGAATAGATAGGCTCCGTGAATGATCTATGCAATGTTAATGAAATAACTGGAACCCAGAATGGATTAATGTTACCGTGTTGTAGTGTTAAGCTTTACGGTACATAAAAATAAAATGTAACTGCTAATAGCGGGGTTATAAATCTTGTTCAAGGAACTAGCGAAGTGAGTTAGAAGCCTTCACTAATGAATGTTATATCACCAAATACTTTCAGCGTATTTCTACATTTAACTTAGTTGAGGATTGAAAGATAAGACACTGTTATAACAGCTTATAAATTAAATAATAAGTTACACCAGAGGCTCAAAGTTATCCTCTATACATACCAAAATAGATGTATGTTCCCTGTGAATTACAAAACCTCTTTTAAAAAACACAAATATTCCAGGAATTTTACCAGTGGCTCCTTTGCAAGCTGGCTAGATTGTGGGTACCACAACGGCGCCTATTTCTGCCGTGAAGCAGTAATGTGTAAGCATTACTGTGTTTCAGTCTGAAAGACGCCGTAGCTAGTGAAATTACTGGGCAAATGAGACATCTCATGTATCAAGGTGACGAGCTTAATTGTAGTGCCACTCAGAATTTTTGGGCTTTTCACAAATCCGGAGCGGCACTGCATTGTAATGGACAGGGCATATCAAGTACCATCAGCTGAACGTCCTGCTCGTCTCGTCCCTTATCTTCATAAAAAAAAGAATATTTGTGTTTTGAAAATGTTAAAGAATGTAAACAAAAATTTCAAATTTAGTTTTTTTAGCCCCATAGGACAGTTATATCTTTAACATATTCTGTGGTTAGCCCAGATGAAATAATTAAAACTTTCAGATCTCTAGATATGAATAAAACGTCATTACGCCATAACCAGGAAATAAGAATTCCTAAATGAAAAAGCAAGCGTCAGTTATCCATGTAACTATAAAAAGAACATTTATCGAATAAGAAGTGGACTCGTAAATATAAAAAATATGGGCACGAAAAACAGGAATGAAATATGATCATTTTGCGGTGGATTGATGGAGTGAGCTAAACATAAAGCGGCTGTTACGTTCAGATTCCTGAATATCGCGTGGTTTTATGTTAGAGCTAAAAATTTGGATATAAACACTGTGAAGACAACGAATGGTGTAATACTTTTTAGTTCATAATAATAAAATAAGCAAATAGACGTAATATATACAGGTTAAAGCAAGGCGTTTGATATTGTCCAATATGATATTATGAATATAACGTTCGATGATAGAATATTTTCGATCGTCTCTGTTAATATTGCTATTTTAATGATACCATGAAACAATTGTTTTCAACCACCTTCTGGTATGCAAAGGGTATCAGTAATACAAACTATATTGAGGAAATTGATTTATTACGTCGTTGCGTCTATTTCTTACGGAGCGATGAGAACTTTGTGGATTTAATCGACATGAAGTGGGCTCTAATTACCTGGTTTATTAGGATTTAGCTTAATAGGATTAAATTTACTAAAATATGTCATCTTCCTTGAAAGACTTAAACGCTTTTTAAATTTTTACTTTAGTAAATAAATCGTTGAAATATCTTATGTAATGATAATTCAAAATGTTTCAATCTTTATAAGAAAAATAAACTATCATACTATCCATGCCAGCCCGTCCCGTAATGGAGAGAAAGAAGTATGCTAAGCGATAGGAGAAAGGACAGGAAACACAGATAAAGATAGCGACATAAGTTGGAGACATTTCAGTAAAAGTGGAAAGGTTGAAGTTGAGATGGGCTGGAGATACCATAAGAGGGATTGATAGGTGGAGCAAAAGGGTAACAACCGGGGACCCAAGAATTGTAAAAATAAAAAGAGGACGGTAAAATAAAAGATGGAGAGACGACATTCAAAAGACAGGTGGTAAGTTATGGACTAGGACAGCAAAGGACAGAGCACTATGGAAGAAGTTGGAGGAGGCCTATGCCATAGGGCACACCAACTAAATAAAATATAGCTGGTGTCACATAATAGAAGTAGTTTTAGTTTGTATGATATTAGCTTATTAGTAGTCTGAATAAAAGGCTTATTTATTATTATACATAGTATCCATTTTGTTTATAAAAAAAGAGATGTGACAAGCAGCCCGTTCAGCTGATGGTAATTGATACGTTCTGCCCATTACAATGCAGTGCCGCTCAGGATTATTAAAAAACCCAAAAATACTGAGCGGCACTACAATTGCGCTTGTCACCTTGAGACGTAAGATGTTAAGTCTCATTTGCCCAGTAATTTCACTAGCTACGGCGACCGATACACAGTAATGTTTACACATTACTGCTTCACGGCAGAAATAGGCACCGTTGTGCTACCCATAATCTAGCCGGCATCCTGTGCAAAGGAGCTTCTCACTGGTAAAATCCCTTCCTTTTCCGTCTTTCAAAATCTTTTTCTGTAAGTGTATGGATACTTCTCAATTACCTACAATCTACCACTACCTACTACCTAATCACCACCTAAATAGTTTCAGACCACGTTCATGTAAACTATATCAACAAAGTACTCATGACGTAAGAAAACCATTTCAACAACATAGTTTGAATTAATCTTGCTACAAATGTTTGCTTCTCTCTGACAAATCGCTAAAACTTGTAACAAACCGACATTTGAGTGCTAGCACGTCATTTGATTACACAATACATGCTAGCTTCAGAACTGCAATCTGTCACATTATAAGGTTTAAATAACTTTATTCTCATTAAGATCTAATATCACATACATGAGAAATTAACATTATAACATTAATTAAAGTAGGTACTTAGAAACAATCTTTTTGGTAGATACAGAATGCAATACAATGTTAGGCAAATAGATAAGACATAAAACAACCCACTTATGTCATTAAAATGTTTTATAATTATTGAGTATTTATGCCTTTCGAGGCTCGCCTTAAAAGAAGTCAATGTTTTGGCATTTCTTATTTCTGAGGGCATGTTGTTATATATCTGAATTCCCTCCATCTGCGGGTGTCCTAGCCAAGTGACAAACGCTTTGTATCGATCGACTTTCTACAAAAGTCAACAATTCGACGTAAGTGATTGTAGAAAACGCTAACTTGGTAGCCAAGTTGACACGACTGCGTCCATCGCTTACTCTCCAATATCTTTAGAAAACATCTATATTTTAGTCTATGGTGGGCGTTCAAAAATCAAACCTAAAGTCATGTATGTGTTAACTGTTTTCCATAATTACTTCTCACCATTGGCAGCTGCCAATGGTTGTTACACGATGAGCTAGTCATATTGAGCTCAATAATAAACAATTCTACACTGGCCTGCAAAAGTAAGTATCAAACTTTTCAAATTAATTTTTTTTCTTAACTATAGAAGGTAGAGATTTAAGATTTAAAACGTTTAGTTGCAAATTTAATAACTTAATTCTTAGAAACTTAAATTATACATTAGTAACATTTTTAACTTAATAAAGATATAACAATGAAAATAGACATTTTTAGTTTAGTGTAAAAAAATTCAACTAAAATGTATTACATGTTATTTAATTTTTAATAACTGGTATTTCCTCCTCGGGCTCTGATTACAGCTTCGAGCCGGTTTGGCATACTGAACACTAGGTTTCGGAGCCGATGTTGGGGAATATTCTCCCATTCTTCTACCAGGGCCTGCTTTAGTGCCCTGAGGGTAGTAGGTGGTGGTCTGCGATTTCTGACTAGCCTCCCAAGCTCATCTCAGGCGTGTTCAATCGGGTTGAGATCAGGACTTCTTGATGGCCAAGCCATTACGCTGATACCGACCTCCTGAATATACTCTTGTACGATATGAGCCGTGTGTGGCCGGGCATTATCATGCATCAGCATCGATCCATCACCCATGTTTGCTAAATACGGCCCTGCAAACTCATTGAGAATCTCTTGAGCATATCTTTGCCCAGTGAGGGTGCCATTTTCTATGGCTACTAGCTCCTTGCGACCTTCTGAAGATATGCCAGCCCATACATGTACCGTATTGGACTCTTTCTGAGATGCAGGCTTGAAGGTATCGCTCACCAGGTCGCCTGTAAACACTTCGCCTTCCATCAGAAGTGTAAAGGGAGAATCGAGACTCATATGCAAACAAAATTCTTGACCATTCTTCTTCATCCCACTGCATGTGTTGACGGGCGTATCGCAGTCTCGCTACTCGATGCTGTCTCTCGAGTCTTAGGCCACTCGCTGGTCTTCAGGGTTTCAAAGTTGCTTCAGCAAGTCTTCTTCTCACTGTACTGTCACTAATGTAGTCCCTCCGGGTCTGAAGTAGCTGTTGCTGGACTTCAACTGCATTTTGGTGGCGATTTCTTAACACAGTGGAAATAATATAACGATCTTCTCGTGCACTGGTACACCTGGGTCTACCATTACAAGGTCTCCTCAGATGGTGTCCAGTCTCTTCGTACATTCGCTTTACCTTCTGGACCGTTCGTACCGTCACACCCACCATTCTTGCAGTGCGACGCATACTGATGCTTAGTTCCAGAAAAGCCATGATCCTAGCACATTCTTCAACTGAAAGAGGCATGATAAATAAATGTTATGTGCTTTTTAGCAAAAATTTTTAAAACAAGACCCATCGATCTTGAAAAAAATTTAAAACAGAAAGAAAAATGCGAATGGTAAAATTGTAATTCGAAAACGTCCACTTTGAAAAAGGAATGGTTTTGTTTTTGAAGTTTTTGTTTCAGCCAATTCTTAAAGGAAGGTTACCGACTACAAAGTTATTATGTACAAAATTAAATTCTCTTTGGAGTCCTTTTTATTTCGAAAGTATATCTTGTGAACTTAAAACGTTATCCCAATTTTAAAAGTGTGATACTTACTTTTGAAGGCCTTAGTTAAATCCTTTTTTTAAAGAAGGATGTGTTAGTGTGAATTTTTTTTTTTAAAAACTTGTAAATGAGTAACCATGTAGTCAGTTTGTATAATTATCTGATTGTCTTAATTTTTGGTTTTGTGTAGATTTTTTCAGTTTAAACCTACTTAAGTAGGGATAATAAAACAATAGCTTTACTAGTTTATTTTGTGTTGTCTGTAGATTAACTAATTTCGACTTTGTAGTACAACCCCATATTTCTATAAGATACAATAGGTGTATTTAACTAGTGAGTTGTAATTTGTAAATCAGACACGGCGTATAGATCTGACAATATTTCCCAACATACCAATTAGAGATGATAATTTTGTTCTACTTGTACTTGTAGAATCCAAAATGAGGCCTAGATATTTCTCCTTGTTTTTTTTTTCGATTTCTTGATTGTTTATTTTATAAGCTTATGTTATCATAAAATAAAAGATATTTAAAGCTTTTTTTAAACACAAACTGAATTTTTTTGTATGTCAGCCGTCAAAGGCAATACAAAATAATTAATATTTAAACATTTTGATTTATTTATTGAACCATTTGATATTTAAAACCTTGAACACGATTCATATATTGGATACTGCATCTTACAAACGGATTGGTAAAAATACTCTATTACTAAATACTCTATTTGGTTTAAAGCCATTGAGTTTCTTATATTATATTCATCTCAAAACCTCTACTTTTCTGAAAATAGGAAAATTTTGGTGACTCTATAAAAGCTCTTAGTTTAAGTGTACTTTGACTTTGAAAAAGGGCTGTCCCCTTGAAACTGAGACCCCATTTGATGTTCGATGAATAGAACACTATGAGATGCTGGGGAGATCCACAAACCATAGACGAAACCTTCCTGACAACTACCCACTATAATTACATTCATGTTTTATGCATGAATGTATGAGTAAGATAATACACTTTAAACAAAACTATTCATCGATCTATTGCACATATCTTTGGAAAAAGAACAGTTTACAATCCCTCTTTTGCGTATTCTGTAAACTTCAGTACTACTCCTTCGATTACGATAAAGTTCGGATTATCTATTGAAGACGGTCATTTATGTGTACATACATATATTCACACCTGGTTCCTAGAAGGACAGACAGCAAAAAAAGAAATCATTTATTCAATTAGGTCAAATTGGCACTTAAGAATGTCAGAGATTTTATCACCACTTCAGAAAAGTAGAGCTTTAATGAGAAAAAGTCTCAAGAAGCTCATTGCCACTCTTTTTCAGTTTCAGAATTTTACATTTTTTACAATGTATGTAAAGTGACTTAGTCAAGACTAAGTTTAAAAAAAAGAAAAAGAAGTGATGATTGATAAAAAAGCACTCAAAAGTTATAAAAGTTAGCTTACCTAATGCAATTCATTCTACATACCCCCCAGACCAAAAGATATTTAGTAATCTTTTTATATATTATGTCTACTTTAATCTGTCATTAATACGATCATTATTTATATGTCATTAGCCACGATCAGTAATATAATATAAGTACATACATACTTTATTGAGTCGTTGAAACAGTCTATAATGTATGGCTTAAAAAAGCATTGTTTACCGTATTATAATGTTGCCAAAAAAGCACAGTGGTTTTGGTGGCACAGAGAACTAAATCTAGATTAGGTATGGTAGGTTGATAGAAATATTAGGTAATTTGTAGTACATGCTTTATAACATATTATATAATATTTTTATTATTTAAATCATTAGACTAGACATTTGAATGTGTTAAAAAAAAACTTGTTGATATAATTTTCTAAGCTGCTAGGTATATTTTGTTATTTTCACCACTCACCAGATATAAGTATGTATACAATACAATTCCCACCCATTTAAGCGGCAACTTACAAACTTGTGATATCTGTTTGCGTATATTTTATTTTATTTAAAATGCCTAGTCGTAGAAAAGATATTGTATACACGTTGTATACTGGGTCAAAAAACGCTTGTGTCGTCAATATTTGCAATGATCACGAGCGGCTCACATCGCAACCCGCGCCACTCATATTTTTTTCCCTCATTATACAACTGTTGCATAAAATACTATAATGATATAATAATAGAAAAATTATTTACGTAATATCTCCAACGACTAACAATTCCTCACCAAACTATTAAAATGATTCGCAGTCGAAATTCCTAAGCCCTTTAACTTTTACAACATGAACAAAGTTTTAGAAGCATTTGCCTTCACCTGCCCATTTACAAGTCGACGTTCCAGTTCATGCCATGAAATGCTGTTTTCAATTTTGTTACAAACTTTAATCTGTAACTTCCAAATATATCATTCGCTTGTTGTAAGTTGTCCCAAAAGAGATTATAGAACACATATTTTAGTGACCCCGATAACTTATTTCATTCAATAAAAAAAAAATTAAAACAAAATTAAATTTCTAATTAGTTATTTGATACTATTAATATTGATTAATAAACACAAAGTATTTTTATAGGAATACCCGTGTCTGCTACTAGTGTACGATATCTACTCAGATCAGATGAATAATTACGAAAAGATTGTTACTTATTTGGTTCAAAATAAAATATATTGCAGCTCGATAAGTTGCCATTGTATAAATGATATATGGAATGCTATAACTCATATTATAACTTATCTAACTAACAATATATTAACATAGTGACGCTTCAATGGTGACATTAAATGAACACGCGGGTAGAACTACTTAACCGTAATCATAAAAAAAATTAAAGTAAATAATTAATATTTTGAAATTTTCAAACAAACAAATTATACATTTAGATAATAAACATTTTTATCAGCCTTACGCGCGTAGGCGCTATTCACCTACGAGTTCTAACGGCTACGGCGCGGCGTGGAAGAAGTAGGTATCAGTGCCTACGCTAGCTCGCGGCTACTAGATTACTTGCAGATGTTCTGAAATTGTGCTATGGAAAATTGGTTTATTTAGGTGAATTTTGTATTTTAAATTTATTTTTTTTATGAATTTTACGTAGCTCTACCGTGCGTTTTTTTATGAAAATACGAGATGAGCAGGATGCTCAGCTGATGGTAATTGAAACGCCCCGTGCATTACAATATTTTGCCGCTCAGGATTATTGAAAAAACCAAAAATTCTCTCATCACTTTCGTCTCATTTGCCCAGTTTTCACTAGTTATCCTTCAGACCGAAACACAGTAGTACTTACACATTACTGCGTACCAGTGCCTGCAGTACACATAATCTAGCCGGCATCCGGTGCAAAGGAGCCTCCCACTGGTGTTCATTTAGTGTCGCCATTGTAGCTCCACACTGTATACTTATAATGTACTTATAAATTATGTAACTTAATTAATATTTTATAAACTTTATTTAACATAATAATTTAATTACGTATAACTTATATAACTTTGAAATTAACAATTTCTACCCCTTATAATTTATTCTTCTACATATCAGCGATATATTTCCAGCATGTATTGTTATGCTGATGTTGGAGGGCAGCACACCAGGAACTCTACAACAAACTTCATGTTTAACGATGGTATTAGCGGCCGACTTGTATATTGAATCACAATAAAATATCCATTTACTGCTTTTCGTATTTCAATAACTGATCTATGGAAAGTTTGGTTATCTCTTTTAGAATCCAACCATGGAATGAAAATATTGGTATTTTTGCAATGGAATTTATATGAATGTGATTTTGCGTTTTAAAGTATACTGTATGAATTTTCAAAGTGAGATTGATATATTGAAATGAAGATTCAAGAGACATTAACGGAAGACATAAATTCTTAATCTATACAAATATTATAAAGCTGCAGTGTTTGTTTGTTTGTTTGAACGCGCTAATCTCTGGTACTACTGGTCCGATTTGAATGATTCTTTCAGTGTTGGGTAGTCCATTTATCGAGGAAGGCTATAGGCTATGTTTTTTTTTCAAAGTTAGGGATCCGTAATAAAATTGCTATTTTGTAACACAAGGTGTAAAATCGAAAACCTATTTTTGCGTGCGCTGCAAAAACTATTGACAATAGAACAAAATGATGTACAGGCTATATAAAACTATCGCGCGAATTATACTTTATATGGCAAAACAACGTTTGCCGGGTCAGCTAGTACTTAATAATTTGAGAAAACCCCAAAATATAAATCGATACAAAAAGTTGAAAATTAGTCATATGAGGCTGTAATTTTGTCAATGTACGTTCAAATAGGACTATACAGTCCAAAGCATACGCTTTATCTTTCCTTATATTGATGTTGTTTTTTTAATTCAGAGCTGAAGATAGAAATGCAGTGAGAGATTATAAAATAAAAACACAAAATACATATTATAAAAATTAAAATAGTTTGAAAAACTAAAAAACACGCTTTGGTTGAAAAGATAGTGGTTGATATTAAAATTAACGTAAATTAACCTTAACCTTAACCACGATTGATGAAAAAAAAAAGATATAAATTAACATAATACTTATTTTGCAAATTGAAAATTGGAATAATTTTATCAAGTTAATGTATTGTCATCGGTCCTCGATAAATCTACTAAGTTTGAACTAAATATTGCCGTTTAGTGTGGATCAAAATTGCGCCCAAATGAGTCAGTTACAAACAAACATACATGCAGATGAAGCTAATAAAAATCGTGTAATGAGAATAAACTGTAAAATATGAGGTCTAATAATCATAGTAAATTCATTAATTTAAAATAACAAGACAACAGTATTATCTCCCACACTCACCTGTAAAATATCCCAAAATGTCCTCAAGCTTATAATCAACAAATGGCGCACTAGTCCAATAAAAGATCAAGAAAAAAAATACCTTGATTTTGCTGTTTACTCCACTGCCTTTGCATTAAAGATTTTTCAATAACGGACACTGTTTTGAGAAAAACATCGGTTTGTGCAAGCGGAAAATAAGTAATAACAATGATTTGAATAGCCCATGAGCGATTAATCTTCTTATAAATTTTATCGAGTCTTTAAATTCAACACTTTTATGATGTAAATTTTCACGTGACGCTGGTAAGAGGCCTGATGGCATGACGTTGATTCCTTGGAGTCGTGGAAAGCCGCTGGTGTGGGATGCGACTTGTGTGGACACGCTAGCCCCCTCTAATATTGAACATTCATCTAGAGCGGCAGGTGCAGCGGCGGAATCTGCCGAATTACCTAAAAATGGAGGAAATATGCATCACTCGGTGATGGATACATATTTGTTCCCTTTGGGGTGAAAACGGTCCTTGGGCTTTATCGTCACAAAAACTCATATTAGCGTTATCCAGGCGTTTTACCGATTTAACAGGTGACATAAGATCTGGTACGTACCTTTTTTTTATGGAATAGGAGGACAAACGAGCGTACGGGTCACCTGGTGTTAAGTGATCTCCGCCGCCCACATTCTCTTGCAACACCAGAGGAATCACAAGAGCGTTGCCGGCCTTTAAGGAAGGTGTACGCGCTTTTTTTGAAGGTACCCATGTCGTATCGTCCCGGAAACACCGCACAAAGAAGCTTATTCCACGGCTTTGTAGTACGTGGAAGAAAGCTCCTTGAAAACCACACTATGGAGGCCGCCACTCATCCAGATGGTGGGGATGAAATCAAATCAATATACTTGTATACCCTATACAAGTATATTGACCCCGTGACCTCTCGTTGAAGTATGTAACCCCAAGGTTCACAGTCGACCATAGAGTACTATACCCTAACGATTCGATATGTACATTTCCTCACGTGCTCCTATCGAGTGAGCTGAAACGGGGGTGAATAAGACCAGAGATTAGAGCACACCTTATGGATCTAATTATGTAACTCCAGTTAACTAAGGTACTAGCTATCACTCGAAAGACCCAACACTCCCATATTTGTTGAATCTTAGTGTCTATATGGAATATTTTCGAAGAGCAATGATACAACGATGGGTGGGTTTTTATTTTAAGTGGTCAACGCTCAATCCTGAATTTTCTGCCTCATTCCGTGATGATATTCTCGAGAGACACCATGACATGAATTCGCAGGGAAATCGTCATTCACTGTACTTTATTTACCATTGTTGAATGTACATTAAAAGTATAAGAAATTTAAAAACTGTTAAAAAAAAACTAAAAAACACGCTTTGGTGGATAAGATAATGGTTGAAATTTAAAATGAACTCATGGTACTCGACGATAGATGAAAAAATTATATAAATGAACAAAAGTCTTATTTTGCAAATTGAAAAATGGAATTATTTTATCAAATTCATGTATTGTCATTGGTCGTCCATAAATCTACGAGGTTTGAACGAAATCTGGCTGTTTAAAGTGGGTAAAACTCCCGCCTAAATGAGTCGGTTACCAACAAACAAACATACAGGTGAAGCTTATAAAAAGCGTGTAAAAATTTATCAGAATAAATAACCCGAATAGATGTTGTTTAATAGTAAATTAAGAATAAAACGTCAATATAATACCGTTTTTAATATTGAAATAATAATAAGTTTATCGGATACAAACGGAGATAAAATACGCACGTATATTTTTCTGTAAAAGTTTTATAATTTAATTTACTCGTAACATTCGGAAAGCTATATTTTGGTATTAAAAATATTTTTCGTTCGTGTCAGTGTTCATTTGTCCTGTACATTTCAATTGAATTGCTATTCAGCTATAAAACGGCTTTTGTAATAAAAGGCTTAAAACATTCGAACAAATATTGAAAATGTCGGAGTCAGTTTACTCTATATTGAAAACAATGCATTCCAATAGGGATTACATGTGAACTATGGAACGTTTGGGAACAGCTGGCAGACTACTTTTTAGGTATTTGTAGCATTTACATTTTTTATGAAAATAAGGGACGAGACGAGCAGGACGTTCAGCTGATGGTAATATGCTATGCCCATTACAATGCAGTGCCGCTTAAGATTCTTGACAAACCCAAAAATTCTGAGCGGCACTACAATTGCGTTCTGTTAGGATGGACGCGCTGGTGGCCTTTTTAAAAAAACACTTTTTGACTCCCGAATTACTTTAATTTCCACACACAATTTTATACAGAACTTACTCACAAGACCGAGTGTAGCCAACTCTCTGCACCGCGTGGCGGCTATCGCTTTTATATAAAACTAATATGTTAACCCGGCAATTTACCTCATACGACAATTGTTCATAACATCTCCCCCCTAAAAGACGGAGATATATCTAAGAGATAATCGAAGTCACCATGAAACAAAATAAAATTCATTAAACAAAATCAATGTAGAATAATTACTATATCTGAAAACTTAATTTTTGATCAAAGCTCATGGAGTCTTAAGTTTGAGTAAATTAACTTATTTAAAAATCAAAAGTAAAATTACAAATAATTAGAATCTATATCAAAGTCATCAAATTATTAAAATCTACCCAAACCTCAAAAATAAATTTATAAACAAAGTTACTTCTAATACAAACTTATAGTTGTATGTTTGGTTAAGCCTAGAAATAGAAATAAAATGTTATCACAAATAAAAAATAGAATGAAAATAAAAATCAACTGAATTAGAAACTATCTAAGTTTCTATGTGATCTTAAATGAGCTTTATGCTTTTTAATTTCTATTTCAGGAAGGTAATCGAATCCTTGTCACATTCATCTGAAATGTCTGTCAATTCAATCGCAGTGGAACTTGACGTTATTGTCCTTTGGACTTTCTTATTATTGCATTGATTATATATTTGAATGCAACAAGCAGACGAGTTATTGTTACATTTCAACCATTTCTTATATAATTTGTATGCTAAATATAATAAAATAAAAGTAATTATAAAATATGTAAATATGGAATAGTAATTTCCATATTTTATTATGTGAGGCTGATTTTCAGCTTTATTAATATCATTCTCCAAATGATCTAACTTATGAGAGGCAAATTTTAAAGATTCTAAATCAATATTCGTTAAGCTAATAGGAGACAATAATTTTAAACTTTCATTGTAAATATTGGGCTTAAAACAATCATCTTCAATAATGATAAAATCCAGTGATAACTGGCTAGGTAAAATTGTTTTTATGTTGATGCTAGAATAAAAAGTTAAAGTCTGAAAATATGCAACACAATTCTCTTCAAGTTTCAGGATTCCTGTACCATGTAAAGTATAATCTTTAATATTATTATTACATTTAATAGTTAATTTATTAGGCTTAGACTGTACATAAATATATTGTCCATTATTTAACTTTTGCCATAAGTTAATATTGCCATAAATCACCTTAGAAACACAAATATCAGGTAGCGACAAAGTCACCTCGCTTAATAGCTTAGATTCACAAGATGGATTATTTATAGTAGACAAGATTGCAGGCTTAGGACAAATCGTGTATTCAAAATTAAAATTTTTACACTTACCTAAATCATCAAATAATGCATAGTACAATATATCATCAGTTACAGCAATGTAAGACTTAGAAGGTTGAATAAGAACAAAAGTTAGGTAATGCTCAATTTCATGAGGTGTAGGCAATGGAAGATTTTTATAAATATCAAACTGATCAATGGTATCTTAAGTATAAATATCAACCTATTATTATAAAAATACGAAGTTAACTCAGATAAATCAATAAGAGTGTGTATATTTTGTAAAGTTAAAATTCATGGGAATTCAACATTTCTTTTTGAAGAAAATTTACTGTTTGAAAGTTCATCATAAAGCTTGCTAGGCGATAAAACATAAGGATGCAACAAAATAGAGTTTAAAATTGCATCTAAAATATTCGTTACAGATAATAAGGAACCTTCAATTATATTCAAAATTGAATTTATCTTTTCTATATTAATAATCTTAGAATTAATCTTACTTTGATCTTGAAATATAAGATTTAATTTCTCGATGCGGTTATTTTAGCTTCGTCGTATTTTCTCGCATCGTCGGCGTCTAGAGTACCGAAAAAGAATTTTAAAACTTCACCACCGAACTCGAGGGCTCTTTTTGTTCGATTTTCGGGGTTAGGTTGTCGGGGTCAGAAATAAGATGTGATAAAGAGTCATATTTAAGAGAACTAGCATTTATTAAAATTTCAAGAAGATTAATAGAATCCTTACGGTCTATACTAATGACCGCTAGGTTTTGAACCTTTTCACAAAAAATATTTAAATTGATTATAGACCTTTCAATTTTCAATAAATATGGTCGTAACCTTAAAATATCAATATGAGTAACGAGGTTCCAGAAGTCATTATAAAAGTAAGCTTCTGAAGTGGGGTCAAAATAAATTCCTGGGCTATTTGAAATTGGATGAATTGGTTCCGTAGAACATAAATTGAAGAATAATCTGAAACAACAATAATTTATACTGGTTTTATTTCATCAATATGATGTTTAACGTGTTTGCGATTTATTAAAAGGGTAACATTATTTTTTCCGTTAACCTTTATTATTTTATAAGGCCCTTTCCACACTGGGGAGAGCGCTTTTCATAATCTATGGTGCTGTTTAAAATAAACCATGTCACCTACTTTATACGACTTTGAGGAAGAAGAAGAGTCATAATAACGTTTTGAAGTTTCTTTGCTTTTATTTATATTTTCAAGTGCTCTTTCTCTACTAAATCGCATACGATATTGAAGAGCTCGTATATACTCATCATAAGTATTATTGTCGTTTGTTTCGTAAAGACTACTAGGTATAGTCGGCTTATAACCGTATAAAAGTTCAAATGGTGTATAAAGAGTTGTAGAGTGCGGCGTTGTATTATAAGATAATATTGCCGTTGCTAGATAGCAATGCCAATCATTTTGATTTTCGTTAACAAACGATTTTAAGTATTCCTTTAAAGTTGCATGAGAACGTTCAAGGGCACCGTTAGTTTTGGGGATGATAAGGAGAAGAATACAAATTTTTAATTTTAAGAATGTTGGTTAATTGCTTAAATAACTCTGAAGCAAAACATATGCCTTGATCCGTAAGGATCATTTTAGGAAACCCGAACAAAGATATAAAATGTATAAGGCTTCCAGCAACCTCATCAGTAGTGCTCGTCACCATAGGGTATGCACATGATAACTTTTTAGGTCATCTTGAAGTGTCAAAATATATTAAAATTTCTGAAAACCTGCTTCAGGTAAAATTCCAACAATATCTAGAGCCAATCTTTCAAAGGGCTTAGTACTTGATGAAGTGATAACCATGGGAGCTTTATTTGATGCTCGTAAGGGTTTATTAATTTGACACATTTTACATTCTTTAACAAATCGTTCTATGTCTGAACGCATACTCTTCCAATAAAAGGATTGTTTTATCCTACTGTACATCCGTTTAATATCTGGGTGTCGCTATTGTAGTTCCATGATTTCCTTTAAGTATATTTGGGACTTCCGCAGGTGTCGGATAATATATTTTATTTTTATAAATATGTACATTTATATTAGTACCGTGAAAAATATAAGAAATAATATTGTAAATTTTGGTATAGTTTAATTTCGTAAAAGGGTCTGAAAAATCAGAAATAGCTATATCACTCTCGTTAGCATTTTTGCTAATAATTAAATCTCTTAATTTTAATAATAAATTGTATATAGTTCTATAATTTGTTTCCTCATAATGATGAACCTTAGTGTATAAAAAGTAAATGGTTCTATCACTTGTATCGACTGACTGTACAGTCTCGGATTCACGTTCTAATTCTAAGAAATCAGCGGGACTACTCAACAGATAACAATTGCTCACAATGTGGCATAGAGTAATCAAAATCTAAAGATATCGGACAAATTATTATTTTATGTTTAGTTAAATGAAGACTTTCATTTAGTTCTTCAATTTTAGTATCACTTGAAAAAGATTTAGTAAATTGATCTTTAAGGTATTGTTCATAAGTAGAATGCTTTAAATTTGAATGAACAACAGCGTTAACCGGGTTACGAGACAGAGCGTCAACGTTTGAATTTATTCGACCGGGCTTATAAATAATCTCGTAGTCGTATTCTTCTAACTTTAACCGCCATCTTTATAATCGACTACCAGGATCTTTAGCATTAAACAACCGAACTAAAGGACGATGGTCAGTGACAATTTTAAATTTGTAACCATAAATATATGGACGGAATGTATTCACACCAAATGGAATTGCTAGAAGTTCTTTTTCTGTGGTTGAATAACTACCTTCTGCTTTATTTAAAGTGCGAGACGCATAAGCGATTGGTTTGTCCATACCAATTTCACCTTGTGATAAAACTGCGCCAACAGCGTAGTTTGATGCGTCAGTGGTTACTATAAAAGTTTTAGAGAAATCAGGGTATTGAAGTAATGGTGCACTTATAAGTTTTTGTTTTAGTATATTAAACGCTTGTTCTTGTTCAAAAGACCAACTGAAAATAACATCCTTTTTTAATAGAGATGTAAGAGGTTTTGTAATATGTGAATAATTTTCAATAAAACGGCGATAATAACCAGTTAAACCAAGAAACGATTTAATATCTCGTGGATTTTTGGGCACTGGAAAATTTGAAATTGCTTTAACTTTTTCAGGATATGGCGAAACACCGTTGTCAGTAATCACATGACCAAGATAAGCGACTTTTCGTCGAAGGAATTCACACTTATCCGGCTGTAGTTTTAAATTGGCTTCTCTAAGCTTAGAAAATACAAGTTCGTACTTATTTATGTGTGATTCAAGGTCGTGGGAATAGATAATACAATCATTAAGGTATATATAGCAATGAAGACCTTGAAGACCAGTGAGGGCAATATTCATCAAACGTTGAAACGTTGATGGAGCATTTTTTAAACCAAATGGCATTCTGGTAAATTCAAAGTATCCAGATATACCATTTGTTGATACACTGAAGCCAGTTTTGGCAACGTCACTGGGATTTAATTTTAATTGATGGAAGCCAGATGCCAAATCAAGAGTTGAAAAGTATTTGGAATAACCTAATTGGTCTAATATGTCGGTTATTAGGGGTAGAGGATATACCTCGGAAACAGTCACATCGTTTAACCGATGGTAATCAATAACAATACGCCATTTTTGCTTACCAGAGGCATCTATTTTTTTGGGAACTACCCAGACAGGGGCATTCCACGGGGAAGTAGATGGTTGGATAATTTTTTGTTCAAGCATTTTCTTTACTTGTTTTTCAACCTCATCTTTGTGAACTTCGGGAAAGCGATAGGATTTTACATGGATCGGTGCCGAATCACCGGTATTGATAGAGTGCTGAATTACATCTGTACACGATAAAGGTTCGCCTTCAAGATGAAATATATCAGTATAATTTGATATGCAATTTAATAACTTCTCTTGAGTGTTTAAATGTGAACAGCGTATTTGTTCAAGAACCTGATTGATCCTATCCTTTTTAAAATTATTAATATGATTTATTAATTCAACAAGCTGTGCATTTAAAGAGGAGGGTATCTCTTTTTTCAAATTCAAAAATTCAAAAGGTGTAACAGTCACCATAAAATCATTAATCTCAATTTGAGAATCAGTACTATTCAAAATAGTAACATTCACTCTTTTATTATCCATTATTCGCACTATGCATTTTTTTTTTTTTTGAGAGGAGGAAATACGGTTACGTATTTACGCCCCGGAACGGGGCGTAATATGTCGGACTCGAGTGTCCGCGTAAGCGGACACCCCATACCGACTAAAACCTCCTCTGTGCTGTTAGCATCCCTGGCTTTCACAGCGAAGTAGGACGTGGGCCGTGGAGGCCGCAAAGACTACGCAACAACAGTCGCGGGGCGTCTCCTAAGGAGACTCGAACCTCAGACCGGCTGTGTGCTTGTGGGAAGGAGAGAGAATGAAAATGAAGATGAAGTGAAGATGAAAGATGAAAAGGTGATAAGAACACACTCGCCGGCGAGTGTGGTGATGTTATGTGTAATGTATGTAAGTGTGTATGTATGTGTATATGATTGTATGTATGTGTGTTTTTATGTATGTACGTAGTGTAAATGTTTGTGTGCATGTATGTTTGTGTTTGTGTCTGTTTGTGGAGTGTGTTTGTGATTGTGTAAGTGGTGTATGTCAGTCCGTCAGTCAGTCCGTGTGTGAGCGAGTGTAGTGAAGCGATTACAGGACGAGGACTAACGTCTCGCCGGGTATCAAAACAATGTGTGGTGTATCTAGGGTGCAGGCCGCTGGCCATCGTCAGAGCGACGAGTGCCAGGGGTTTGCGGTGGTTGACCGCGCCTACGCTTGCGAAGGCGGTGTGTGCGTGTCTGTGTCGGTGTTTGTGTGGGTGTCGCGTTCGCGATGGTGATGTCGTCATCCGGGTCTACCGTTACGTGTCTGGGACGTCTTATTGGGTTGAGACTATGGTGAAGGGGGTGTACCCGCATGCCTTCCTAACCAAGATGTTGGGATGGTTAGGCGCCTTGTCAAAGAAGCGTCGCGAGATCTCTTTAAAGTGTTGAGCTATCGTTGGAAGCTCTAGGTCGCGGTGAAAGTCAACGTTTCGGATGAACCACGGGGCTCCGGTTGCCATGCGCGTGAATTTATTTTGAACTACTTGCAAAAGACGTAAGTAACTCGGTCGGGTGTGCGCGAAAACGACGCTTGCGTATGACAGTATGGGCCGTACGATGGTTTTGTACAGCGTCACTTTGTGTTTGAGCGAAAGTTTGCTTCGCCCACACACAAGTGGATAAAGGCGACTGAGGACAAATCGGGCTCTATTGCATACCGTATCAATATGTTTCTTGAAGTTATGAACTTGCTGTTGAACGTGACTCCTAAGTATTTGTAATCCTTCACCCACGGTATGGGTGTTTCATACAATTTAATGACGTCGGTCGGTCGTTTTTTAGCGCGGATGCTATTCGCGTTACCGAAGAGTACCGCTGCACTCTTGGTGGGGTTCACTTCATTCCGCCATTTTCTGAACCAGTTGCCTAGTTCATGGACGGCGGCTTGAAGCACTTTAATGTTCCTGCTCAAGGTTGAGCGGTTCAATAGAGCGGAGCCAAAGTAGAGTGCCGTATCGTCAGCGTACTGAGCGAGCTGGACACTCGGAAACTTGGGAATGTCGGTCGTGAAGAGCGAGAAAAGTGTGGGAGAGAGGACTGAACCCTGTGGCACGCCAGACCTGATGGGTCTGGGTGAGGATAGGGTGCCCTCTACTCGATATCGGAAGGAGCGATCAGTAAGGTAGGCTCGTATGATGCGCACGAGCCTGTCTGGCACTCCCAGTTGATACAGCTTGAATACTAAGCCGTTGTGCCATACCTTGTCGAATGCCTTCGCGACATCGAAAAACACGGCTGCTGTGGTCGCGTGAAGTTTACGCCGTACGAGAATGTACTCGGTGAGTCGGTGAGCCTGCTGGGGACACGAGTGAGCGGTTCTGAATCCGAACTGTATGTCGGGTATCAGGTTGAGCTCCGCGATGTAATGATTAAGACGCGCGAGGATTAATCTTTTGTAAAGTTTCCCGATCGGGTTAATTAAGCTAATAGGCCTATAGCTACTCGGATTAGCTTTAGGTTTATTGGGTTTTGGGATACCGATAACACTGGAATCCTTCCATTGTTCGGGGAACGCGCTATTAGACAATAGAATATTAAAAATGGTAACCAATAAAGTAATAAGAGTCGAGGGTAGGATTTTAAGAACCCTATTGTTTATAGTGTCGGGCCCCGGGGCCTTCTTGGAGTGAAGCTCCTTAATGATAAGTTTCACCTCTTCGTAAGAGGTGGGTTTTATCACATCGCCTGAAGGGCTCAGAGCGGAGCGACGTTCAACTTCACGATCAACTTCGTCAACGTGTGTCGGGTCGGCTGCTGCATTTGGAGAGCACTGACTCTCGAGGCTATCGGCGAGGCATTCAGCCTTCTCATCGTCATCGAGCGCCGGCTGCAGTCCCGGTCTGTACAAAGGAGGCATGACAGTGGGCGGCTCCTGTTTGAACGCGCGAGGCAGCTTCCAGAAAGCCACATGTGATGGCTTAAGGTTGCCGAGCAAGCGGTCCCAACGTTCGCCGCGGAGTTCCGCGATACGTTCCCGTAACACCCGCTGTAGGTAGCGGAGGTGGCGCCTATTCTCGACCGACGGATACCTATCGTAAAGTCTAGTGGCTCTGTGCTTCTGTGTGAGTAGGTTCCTGACCTCTGGAGGCAGGTTTAGGCGATGCGGTTAGGCGATCGACGGAACCTGCCTGGAGCAGGCCTTGATCCTATTCTGTATATGTGACGTCACATGAGAGATAGCACTGTGAGCCGTGTCGACCGAGTCGATGACGTCCGGTATAAGGTCAAGGTCGTCGGACTTGATAGACTCGAGATCCTTTTCCAGCCGTTGCCAGTCGATCACTGTTTTCGTCGGTGGTTGAAAGTTAACCGGTGGGCCTAGATTTAGGACGACGGGCCGGTGGTCTGACTCTGATTCGTGAAAAACCTCGATTGAATTTACATTGCGCATTACGTTTTTAAGTAACGCAACGTCTAGAATATCGGGTCGGTGCGCGACGTTATCCGGATAACGTGTTGGTTCGTCGGGTGCTATTACTGAAAAGTTCAGAGTGTTTGTCAGCGAATCTAATAAGATTCCGTTTCTATTTGTGGCTCTACTGTTCCAGCTGGAGTGTTTGGCGTTAAGATCGCCGCCCACTATGACTGCGGCGAGTAATGCTTCTATATCTGTGTCTAATACTTGTTTGTTAGGCGGAAGATAAGCTGAGATAACAGTGGTGATTCGCCAAACGGCTGGTGATTCGCCATACTGACTCGTATGGTAGAGGCCTCGATGTTAGTGAGGACCGGAGGATCTATAGGTATGCAGTGTAGAGACCTTTTAAAATAAATGAGGGTACCGCCCATACGGGTGGTGCGATCATTCCTGACTAAGTTATAATTAGCGATACGTGGATCGCGTATACGTGGTTTTAGAAATGTCTCTTGCACTAAGAATAGGTCTAATTGATGTTCGTGAGCGAACTCCTTCACCAAGTCTAGTTGTGGCTTAAGGCCTTGGGCGTTAAAATACGCTATACGGTGCGTATGTGGTTTAACCCGTCCGCTTGCGTAATTAGGCATCGCGAATGTTTTTATACTTTCGCCCTATATCGGTGAGGGCACGGAATATTTTGGCGTTGTCTGCCATAACTTGCAGGAGCGACGGTGGGTCGTCACGGACAGCCTCGAGCCTGCTGGCCAGGGCTGTGATTTCGTCAATGTCTAACAGCTGTGAAAGCTCAAACATGAAGGCAAAGGCGCTGCCGCCTTGGTTGCTTGTTGACGCGGACGCGGGCGCCGGTGGCCTCGGTTGCGGGACCGACGCCGCCGGGCGGGACGCTAGCGGTGGCCGGAGGGGCCCGGGGGCCGCGAGAGTGGCCTCTGTGGCAGCTTTGGCAGCTGGAGGAGACCTCGCCCAGGCGTTTACCTTAGGAGGCGGCGCAGGTTTGAAGGTCGGAGTGAATTCCACCTTCTCTGCTCTGCCTTGCGGCTGGCGGCGCCCTGGGTGACGTTTGTGTTTGGGTGCCTTGGGACACCCGCGATAGCTCGCGGGATGCTCCTTCTCCCCGCACAAGACGCAGGCCGGGGGCTCCGCGCATTGCGCTGGTCGAGGGCACTCTGGCGTGCCATGTTTGCCGAGGCACTTCACACACCTCGGGGTGTGTTCACAGTTGCGTGCCGAGTGCCCGTATAACTGGCATCTGTGACACTGACCGGGCCCCCCGCGGTTGCGAGGAGCTTCAGCCCGGATGCCCTGAAGGGAGCAAACCGATTTTATATTAAAAATTTCCTTTCCCTCTTGCGTGAGGTCGAGGACGACGAGAACCATGTTAAATGGTTGTTTGTTGTTGGTGCCGCGCATACGGTGCACCTCGTGTGCAGGGTAACCCTGCTCTTTGAGTTCCGACAGAATGTCGGCCTCGTCTACCTCTCTCGGGACGTTCCTAATAACGACCCTCAGAAGCTTCTCCTCAGGCAGGGCGTACGTGTGGAAACCCACACTCAGCTCTCTAAGAAGAGATGTCAATGCGCGGTGGTCCGGTACCTCTTTGGTCTCTAATTTGATAAGAGATTGGTACGCCCTCGCCTGGAAGGAGAGCGTCTTTGGGATCCTATTTTTGATCACCAACCAGTGGCCTCGGTCTCCTATAAAAATAGAGGGCGGGCGCTTGGTCGGAGGCGGTACGCGGGCTTTAGCGGGCGCGGGCGCGGGAGTGGAGATATTCGTGGCCGCGGCTTTCTTGGCGGGCGTGCCATCGACAGAAGGCGATTCGCGACCGCGCTTCTTTTTACGGCTCACGGTGGTGAAGCCGTCCGTGTCCGACGCGACACTCTCCGCTCTCGACGGTAGAGCGGTTTCCGGCTGGGCCGGTGAAGCACTGGAAGCCTGAGGGGCTTTCGTGCGGTCAGGAGTGACCGCGGGGACCTTAGGGATCGCCTGCGCGTCAAAGTAAGCCTGAAGGACAGGCGGGCGGGCTGATCGGGTGATCACTTTTCTCGGCTTGACCGAGGCCATGGAACTAACATCGGAGATGTTGCCTAATTCCATTTCGGATTCCCCGTCGGAACCCGAAACGTCAGACGACGCGTTATAGTTTTTGGATTTCGCTTTGATAGCGGCATCCACTGTCTCGTTGATTGTTACTTTCATTAGCGGAGCGATCTGCTCCGTAAATAATCTATCTAAGAGAGCGCTGAAGAAGCCCTCGTCGGGAACCATTGGTGAAGCCATGGTTGTCATATTTATTGACTAGGTTGAGCGGGCTACAACCCCCGCTGCTCGAGTCAGGCAGAGGGGGAATATAATAATTAAGTGGGCAACTATAGTTAAATTGTACACTTGCACATTAATAAATAATATTAATAATAATAAAATATGCAAAAATTAAAAGAAATGAATAATAATAATTAAGCCTAAGACTTAGCTTTGCTGGATGTAGACTGGCTGGGCCGGAACCCCGATGTACGCTGTGCAGGCCCCCGCCGAGAAGACACACACGGCACGAACTGCAACTCACAAACACACACGATTAGCGTGCAGAATCGCGAAACACAGCACAGGTGCTAACTAACACGATCGTAAAACTGGGTAATTAACACTGATAATAACTAAGCTACGTTCCGCGAAGGAACGTAACAGGTGAGAGACTCAAAGAGCCCCGAACAATAGCGCGCGATAACAATAGCCTGCCCAGGTGGCCTGAGCAGATAGTGCGATAACGCAGGTAATAAAAATATTCGAAGGAGGACAGATAGCGCGGCACGTGTGCTCGCGTTGCCTGCCTGAATCGAACTGACATTCAGACTATGCAGTTTGCAAGATAAACTCCTTCTCTAATAGTTTGGTCTAAAACCAAAGCTTCTTTTAAATGATGCACTTCATTTAAATTTGCAACTTGACACTCGATCACGCTTTCTGAACGTGCCGGTATCACATAAGAACTTTTTGTAAAATTTATTGGTATAGAATAACCTTGCACTAAAAGAGAGTTCGTAGAATATTGAACATCAATATTGAAGTGTTTAATAAAGTCACTTCCTATAATTCCATCGAATTCTAAATTTGTTGTATCGTTGATGGAGTGAAAAGTATAATTAATACGCATCTTACTTTTTGTTGAAAACTTATATTTAAGGTTTAATAAAATAGAGCCAAGTGATTCACAGTATGAATTACTATCATTGAGACCTTGAATTTTCACAGTATGAGAATTAAGCACTGGTTGATTTGATAAACTGGAATATTTAATAATCGATATTGAAGCACCAGAGTCGATTAAAAAGCTGAGAGGTTTCTCGCTATTATTAACTTTAAAATAAACATGTGGCAATGATATTTTATCGATTCTATTAACCACAAACTGATCCGTATTTATTAATTGTTTGGAATTATTATTTTTATTATAATTTTTCTTTCCATTAGGTTTACCCTTTTTATTAACCTGTGCTAATAAGAACGGCTCAAAGACACAGGGAGAAGGTTTAATCCTATTTAATTTATTCTGGTTATATTTATTTCTCTGTGGTACACTACTCTGTGCAACCGTGAATTGACCACAGGGCAGGTGTCCTTGAGAATCAGAAGATTCAGTTTGTTTAAACCTATAAGAAGACTGAGTTTTATAAAATAAGTTCCGATTATTATTTACTGTATGAGGAACATTACTCTGTGCAACTATGGATTGACCACAGGGCAAATATCCTTCAAAATCAGAACGCTCAGTATTACAATTAAACCTTTTATTATGACTTTCGCCATTAATTAATGTTGACAGTGATTTATAAAATTTAGGAACACGGGGAAAAGTAGAACCTTTAGAAACATAATTTTTTTTCGCGTCATTTCTAATGTGACATCGGTTCCGTGTCTATCGAAGCCCTTTTTAGTTTAAATAGTCTTGATTATCATTACATCCATCTTCATCAATAATATTCACCTGGGAATTATTACCTTTCAGTGCGAATGCGGTCCGATTCGGTGCATGGGAAAGTTTCGAATTTCGCTGGGCATTCTTATGCTTGAGCGTGTGACACTCACCGATCAAGTGACCGCGCTTCTTACAATAAACGCATACTTTGTTACCGTTGTAAGAATTATTGTTTGAAAAGTTATTATAACTTTGATTATAATTAGAAGGATGCGAATTACAATTATTAACTTTATGAGACTTTGTATGTCTATTCTTATTTTTATAGCACTCAGATATTGAATGACCATTTTTATTACATAAAGTACAATATTTAGAAGATTTCTGTGATAATTTATTTAAGTTAAATAACTTCTCCTCTTCTATCGCGTGAGTTATCGCGTCGGAGAGAGTTTTGGGGTTTCTACAGCGCACAATGTGTGAAAAGTTTGAATTCATGCCTAATAAAAATGTGTTGAGAGCTAAGTCTTCCATTGCAGCAATTCTACCGATGAGTTCTTTATCACTCTCACAACTATAATGTATATCAAATTGAAGCCGTGTTAGACAGGATTCAATCCTCAATGAATATTGCGTCACATCTTCATTGGGAAGTTGTTTGCAGTTCTGCAGATCAAGTAATAAATGAGTTGAGTGTTTCTTTTCTCCGAAAGTTGATTTTAAAAACTGTTTAATTTCGGGGCAACTTCCAAATTTCTTTAGACAACAAGCTAATTGAGCTTTCCCCGCAAGTTGTGACACGATATATTTAAAAAGAACGTTCTGTTGTTCTGTACTTGCTAAAGAAATTGCATTTTCACAATTCGTTAAAAATGCAGGAAGTGATTCGCGATCCCCATTGTATGGTTTGATGAACTTTGACAAAAATGAGAGTGTGAGTTTTTCACTCATTTTAATTTTTGGTTTTTGGGGTGTCGTTTCTGAGAGAGAACTGTCTGAGTCGCTGTTTGAATCGACTTCTAAAGACTGTTCCGGTTTAATTGTTTTAAGCATTAGTTATTAATAAAATAACAAAAGCGTACAGAGCATCAGAACACACAGACAAAATTATAAACACACAATAAAATTGAAAATATAAGCTGTATAAAATAGTTTTCAAAATGACATTTAAAATTATAAAATCAAATTGTAAATAAAGTTCTAAATCTTGAAAAATCAATCTTGAGAAATAAAATAGAAATTCACCATTCACTTTGAAATTCACTGATTGATTTATTCACTTTAGGACTCTTAGTAAAGATTAGAAATAACTCACAGAATTAATAAAATCTTCATACTCGTCCAATGACCTGATGTTCTCCGTGGGACGGTCACGGGGAGGATGGCTGCAGGTGACCCTCAGGTCACTGGTCGGAGGTCTGATGTGGTGGAACTAAGCAGGTGATGCGGGCTCACGCTTGACAGCGGAGGCTTATCGTCGATCAACTGTTAGGAGGTGTTTAAGAGATGCTGGCTTGCAACTACAAGGCTAAGACTTAATAGCTATCTCTTACAGGATCCAGGCGTAGCTCTGACTCCGGGTCTTCCCTATCTATAGGCCTTCCCGAAATCACACTTCTGACACCAATTTTGTTAGGATGGACGCGCTGGTGGCCTTTTTAAAAATTACTTTAATTTCCACACACAATTTTATACAGAACTTACTCACAAGACCGAGTGTAGCCAACTCTCTGCACCGCGTGGCGGCTATCGCTTTTATATAAAACTAATATGTTAACTCGGCAATTTACCTCATACGACAATTGTTCATAACAGTTCGTCACCTTGAGACATAAGATGTTAAGTCTCATTTGCCAATTTCACTAGCTACGGCGACCTTCAGACCTTCAGACAAACACAAGAAGGTTTCAAATTATTGCCATTATTACTTCACGGCAGAAATAGGCGCCGTTGTTGCCCTTAATCAAGCTGGCATGCTGTACAACTTCCCACTGGTAACTTTTAAACTTTTTGGTAAATTGATAAACGTCGGCCTGCCCATCGACTATTCCATGTCATGTTTAATTTGTAATAATTTATTATTTTGAGTATTAAAAGAATTCAATCATTGGTTTGCTTAAAGAGTTACAAGAAACATAAATGTATAAATAAAAATGTATACACTTTTCTAATAAAGTCCCCGTCACTGTTCTTGCATTATCTATGAATAAATTTAAATATTGTAAAAAAATTGCTCTGTAGTAAATCCTACTACTCCAAAGCTGAATATCTAAGTTATCGGACAGCCTGGGACTATATTGTGATTATTTTATAGCAATAACAATGACAGTTCAATTATGTACATTTATTATGTATGAAAAGAGCGGTTGTAGTGTTAAAAAATGACATCAAAAAATTCTAAGGGAATCAATTTTGAGAAAATAAATACCTTTTATGCCATTTAATGATAATTAATATATAACATAGTTTACAATATATCAAATAGAATGTAGTAGACATTCTATAAAGTGACATAGCAACCTCTAGATACCCTGCCATTAATATAAAATTCATATTGAGAATACTTGAAGACGCCACTAAATTATGTGAAACATTATTCTTAGCGAAACGTAAACACGTAGTTCAACAACACTACTATATCTAACGACTCAATCATTTGAACAAGCTATTTCATATTTGAAGTGGAAACTTCTTTAGCCAGTAAGGCTTTCTTCAGTAAGGGACGAGACGAGCAGGACGTTCAGCTGATGGTAATTACTGCTTCACGGCAGAAATAGGCGCCGTTGTGGTACCCATAATCTAGCCATCATCCGTGCAAAGGAGCCTCCCATTGGTAAGGACTGGCTGGCACACGCAATAAATAAATTTTGAGAAAATAAATACCTTTTATACCTTTTCATTCATAGACTTAGAATATAACAAAATATAGACCTGACAGCTCGTTAATGTGTGAATAATTTTGACTCGGCAATGTGTGCGTTAGCTAGTGTTGTTACATTCAAAATACTAAGGAGATAATGTCAAGCGTGACTGTTTAAGACTTTTTTTTATGGAAAAGGAGGACAAACGAGCGTACGGGTCACCTGGTATTAAGTGATCTCCGCCGTCCACATTCTCTTGCAACACCAGTGGAATCACAGGAGCGTTGCCGTTGTTTCAATCTTTAGCACCGATTACTACCATTAAAATTACAAAACAAATACTCTAAGCTTGGTGGTCTACTATAACTTGACATTGGCTTGCTTGTATATACCTTACCTTACCTTCTAAATAATAATAATATCATATTGACACACTCTTACACAAATTATCTCGCCCCAAACTAGACATAGCCTGTACTATGGGTGCAAGACAACAATATATTTAATAAAGGCATAAAAGGTATAAAAGGCATTTATTTTCTCAAAATGGATTCCTTTAGAATTCTTTTTGATGTCATTTCTAATATACTAGATACTACTAACGCTACGCAAATAAATGGCGCTCTGAGAGAGAAGAAGCGGCGCAAGAAACTCTCCCAGCATTCTTTTTTTGCGCTCTTTTCAATAAAAATATATAATATTGTACAGTCATTTCTATCGCTATAAAATAATCATAATCTAGTCCCAGGTTGTCCGATCACTTAGATATTCAGCATGGAGTAATAGGATTTGAGAGGAGAGCATGACCCCACAGTAAAATACCGTACAATATACTGACTTAAACATACATAAATACTTATAAACATAAACATTAAACTAAAATCTTGCTGTATCTCCGTTACAGATGTTCGTATCTCTCGCACGATTTGTTTGTCTATTTGTTAGTATATTGTAAGTCTATGCCAACCCTCATCTACTATCTTCCCTCCAACTTAATTGAATTTACATCTTGAAAATTTTACATAAAACGTTATTAACTCTCGAATTTGCTATAAAACTTCTTAAGAACGAAGCGAGCTGCATTCGCATCGTCCAATTACTGAAATAGGTAAGATGCCTGTAAGAATATTATATCACCTATATTTAATAGACTTACTCAGAAGTTATTGCAATCATTTTAATATTATGAATGCTATCAGAATCAGAGTACCTGTTATAACGTTCTATTTAACACTATCAATTTTTAAATTTTATATTATTTAAACAAACAAAACAAATCTTATTACTATATTTACAATACTATGACAACATAAAATTAAAACTATCATTACGTGGAAGCGTACCAAGAATACTGGCAGCATTTCCGCGTTGGATAGCTAGGCTGATTTGTTGACATGAGAAGGATCCAGAGTGTCGACGCAAGTCGCACACCAGCGCCCTTCGTTGTGCCCAAGCCACCAGCGTCATTACATCAGGACGCTTGCCATCGCGGCGGTTAATACCATTTGGCTCTAAAACAAGAAGTGGCAAGATTGTTATTGGCACTTAATTGCATCTACTTTAGTGACGTCGAAATTTCGTAATTTCAAGTCATAACCGCAAAAAAAAATTAATAGCTACGATGACAGTAATTAAGAATGGTTTTAAGAAAAAATTATTGTAAAAAGTTTCTAAAAAAATAGCCCCGTTTTGGATATAAATATTGAGATAAAGTATATATACGGTAATCGGCCATTGTAACAGAAACATCAATGACTGCTCAATATTTATCACTGCGATGTTTGGAGTTTTATTCTTTGTATTACATTGCACAGGATGCCGGCTAGACTTTGGGCATTAACTGTGTTTCGGTCAGAAGGGCGCCGTAGCTAGTGAAATTACTTGGCAAATGAGACTTAACATCTTATGTCTCCATGTGACGAGCGCAGTTGTAGTGCCGCTCAAAATTTTTGGGTATTTCATGAATCCTGAGCGGCACTGCATTGTAATGGGTAGGGCGCATCAATTACCATCAGCTGAACGTTCTGCTCGTCTCGTCCCTTATGACAATATTACAATATATTTATGACATTATAAAAAAAACGCTTTATCATCCTTTTTTTATGAATATTTTTGCGCCTTATTTAAAGTACATTCATAAAAATTCACTCATTTGTGTTTCAGGTTATTTCATTCCTGAAATTTTTTTTTGGCAATAGTAATAGACGGACATTACAGAAGAGGGATCCAAAATTCGTCATCATGTCTATTGAAACGATCCCCAATACAGGTTCGACATAGATTATGGTGAGATCATCGAGGAAAGTTATTTAAGAAATGTTAAATCCAAATGAAAGTATCAGAATATTGTAAATATAAGTTATAAGAATGTTTTTGTTTGAATAAATACAATGAAAGTAAAATATATCTTATATTTTATTACATGATATTAAACTGAAGTATTAACCCGGCTGTATAATTTTATTCTTCAAAACTATAGTTTTCAGAACAATATACCTGCTGTTTGAAGTCATCGACTGTATTGAACGAGACATTTACCTGCCAACGATCGTCAGCACTACAAAGCTTCCTATAAAATTATCCATGACCTGCAGAATCACAGTTTTATACAAAATAGTCAAAGTAAAATCAAATTGTAGTGCCCAAGACTATCCGTAGTCTTACAATTTTGACACAGACCAAGAGCTTATTCAGATTTTTAAGTCGTTTTATAAATCAAATTATTTTTAACTCTTCGTACGGCAAACGTCAACAATATAATTTAATTATGTAGGGTAGGATTACTCTATTCTAATGTAATGTAATGTTTAATGGAAGGCATAGTATTGATTTTTGTTAAATTTGCAGCTATTTTAACTAATTCTTATCTAATTTGATCTAAAACAAGATTAAAGTATTATATTATGACGGTAATAGAAAGGCACAAAATGGATATAGATTTCGTTACTAAAATGGATTATAATCTAGCCTCATTAAGCCTATTTGAATTGCCTTAAAAAAATTTGTGATTGGAGATGTGATGAAACCAGTTGCTAGCTCTTCGACCATAATAACTGAGCTTCTTGTAAGTTCAACTATCACAGATGTTGAGAGCAATTGTGGTAGGTAGAAATTGTTTCATTTGAAACTACAACGAGCAGTTTACTTTTGTGGAAGCAATATCAATGTTGAATAAAAACCTATAATTTATCTGTATGCAGATGGAAATGTACGTAACTGACTCTAGCAATATTCTGAAACCACCATCTTGAGTGCTTTTATTCCCTTAGGTTTATTCTTGATTTTTTTATGGAGGCCAAACTATCATACGATTCACCTGGTGTTAAGTGATACCAGAAGTACCAGAAGAATCGCAGTTTGAGGTTTTTTAGTAAGTTGTACGTGCCTATTTTGAAGATATTCAAGTCATTTCGTCCTGGTAACACCTTTCAAGGAAGCTTATTGCCCAGTTTGGTTGAACGTTGCAGAAAGTTCCTTGAAAACCACACTGAAAAACCCAGTGGGAGGCTCCTTAGATTATGGGTACCACAACGGAGCCTATTTCTGTCTTGAAGCAGTAATGTGAAAGCATTACTATGTTTCGGTCTGAAGCGCGTCGTAACTAGTGAAATTACTGTGCAAATGAGACTTAAGATCTTATGTCTCAAGGAGACGAGCGCAATTGTATTGCCGATTAGAATTTTTGCGATTTTCAAGAATCCTGATCGGCACTGCTTTGTTTTGGGTAGGACGTATCAATTACAATCAGCTGAACGTCCTGCTTGTGTCGTTATTATTATCATTAAAAAAATAAAAAAAAACACACCGGAACGCTACATATTCAGACTGAGAGAATGAAATCGAAATATGTGGCGTGTAGAAAATGGTATTCGCGGGCACGAATCAGCTTAAACAGCTTTTCGAAACACTCTCCGTGATAAATACGGTGGAAGAGACACATTTCAGTGACATCTCTACGCAACCCCTAGTGATCGAGCCGTTCATAGCAGTTTGGCTTTCGAGATGACCGCGGGATTGGCAATCGTTCAAGTTTTTGAAATTTGCTGTCGAAGTGGTGTGTCATCTGGGGGTTAAAGTTAGTTTAAATTTTATCCCAGAAGTGAGGGGTTATCACTTTGAAACAACAAATTGTTTAGATTTGCTAGAACGACATCTCAAGTAAATTTCCTAATATGCAAATATCCCCAATATTTGAGCAGGTTATCATCTGTAAAGTAGATCCTGTAGATGAAGCCACAACCAAGAGTTTAACAAAGCATACAAGATTTTATCAACGAAACGTAACTCGAACGGTTGGCTCAGTTGGACAGAGCGCACGCACGGAACGCGAGAGGTCGCGGGTTCGAGTTCCGCAAAGTTCATAAAATTTTATTTGTGTAAGGAACAAACCTCATCCATTTTATAAAATTAGAACAATGCCAAGAGGCTCTTCAAAGTACTAGTAGCCTATTTTTAATGAGTATATTGTAATTGAGTACGGAAAACGAGCACTATGAAAGTCACTTCCTCATACTCACGTAGCGATGAAAATATCTCGGTGTTAAAAAATGACAATAGCTTGGTAATGTGGACGGAATTACGCCTGCGGGATAAACAAGTGACTCATTATTGTGGGAATACAGTAACCAGCTTCAACTGACCCAAATACTATACAGAAGTCGGTTATAATTAAAATTTATTAGGTTACGGCTTTCGTAAGCATTCTTTTTTATGGAAGAGGCATACAAACGAACATACATACATACACTCGTATGATGCTACCTAAACACCGCAGCTTTACTCTCTTGTAACACCAGAGGATTCACAAGAGCGTTGCCGATATTACGAAACGTAATAAATGTACATATTATGACTTTAAAAACCGAAAACATATAGTTACAGGCTCCGTGACGATAGTTGACGATGCTACATATTGGGCCACCTATGGTCTTATCTATTACAAGTGCTGACACCTGCTCTTTGTATGAATTATCATTGGCTGAATTATTTTTATCGCGAACATATAGATTTTTTTTATGGAAGAGGAGCACAAACGAGCGTACGGGTCACCAGATGTAAAGTGATCACCGCTGCTCACATTCTCCTGCAACACCAGAGATATCACAGTAGTGTTGGAAAAAATTATACACGCTTTTGAAGGGACCCATGTCATATCGTCCCAGATACACCGCACAGAGAAGCTCATTCCACAGCTTGGTTGTACTGAAGAAAATTTCTTCAAAAAAGAACGTCACACAGCCAGATTGTGGGGATGACATCCTAATTTGTGGCGTGTCGTACGCACGATAAATTCAGCGGCAGGAATCAGGTCAAACAGCATAGGTATTTCTAAATCAAACAAAAATAGGGTCCGAATAAGTAATCACCATAAATTATATACTAAAACCTTCTCCCAAACTCACTGCATCTTACGGTACTGTATAAGTATTAATCTCATCGGTTTAGTAGTTTTCGCAGTATAACCGAAGGAAAGAAACGGCTTTCCATTTAGTAAAATAGATATAATAAGTTTTATATATTATGATGTTTTTTATATCATCAATGAAACCAACACACTCATTAAATTTCTGGCGATCAAGTCAAATAACAACAATTAGCTTTCATTATTTTTGTTAATTGAACCTCTCGAGGTAACTAATTGTCCCACCGCCAACAATGAACAAGAAGCGATTGTGTAGTTCCAATACTTTTGTCTAGAGATACTAAAGCGAGTGTACGAAATTACTCGCTCCACTCGTAGAAGTATTAGAGAATAACCGCTGGACATCACTGGGCGAGTGTTTCGGACCGACAAACGAGCATCGCTTAGCGATCGATCACTAACGGTCGATTAGTATATCTCTATAAGCTCAAGACGCTGCGACAAACTAGTGGTGACAGTTCTGTCACAATACAGTAATAGAACAGTACTTAAACTTCTAATATAAATTATAGCGCCCGACGACGACGCACACATACACAAGACTTACACGGCCGCTAAGCAATCTTGGGAACATAAAACTATTGAGTGCCACGGCGTACGCCGCCGAGTTAAATACACCGTCCGCGTCGTGAATCTTTTTGTATGTACCAACCCTAGCGCGCCGCCCAGACGTAGGTATAAATTTAAAGTAGACCTCTGAGTTACGCTACTGTTCTATAACTTGTATTGTGATTCTGTGAAGTGTGTACAAAGAGCAGTGTTGATCCTGTTTGTTGTGAGAAGTTAAAAAGAAATTAGTCTTACGAGCGGCCGTTGTGTGACAATCAATTCCACAATAAAACTCATTTTCTTCTCATAGGTTACGGATATCGTAGTAATAAAATAACTTTTAGGGCATGTCTCTTGAGCTAACACAGGATCCCCAAAGACCTAAGGGCTAATAACATAATTGATGAAGTAGATGATTTCACTACCTGAAAGTCTAATGGATAAGGAAATTGTTTGGTTAACGAACGTGGTGGTTGTTAAATATTTTCTATTGTGTTATCTGCATACACTGTTTCTAGCGCGAGTAACAAAGTTCGATATCTTTCTCTTTCATTTCATGTTTTTTTCGTAAATTCAAAACCTTTTTAGTTCATTAATCATCTGAATTTCGTACTGTTATTGAACTTTATTATATAAACACAGACCAATACATACAACAGCGAAAATAAAATAAGCGAGAAAACTGGAAAAGAATAATTTGATAGAGGAATACGCTTTTCGCGACACAATCATTGATGAAGAGAAATTTTAATTGCGAAGCAAACCTCACGTTCAAATTCCATCCATGTTATATTTCGTTTTAGTCAGTGTTCGATCTGGCTCTGTGAACGTGACTACCGTCAATAGAGTTTTATATTTTTTAACTCTTCGTTTATTTAATAAAAGAACTAGTGTTATTTTCTTTATTTATTGCGTTATTTTTATACTGTGCATTCGCTGTAACATAATAAAAATGTTGCGTTTATTTCAAGGATTGCTATATGTAATGGAGGCTATAGAGGGCTATGCTCGGAGTTTCCCTGCGAGATCGAATCAGCAATGAGGAGATTCGTAGGAGAACCAAAGGCAGCGGGCAGAGCACAAAGTTCAACGGACAGGTGGTAATAAAGTCCTCTGGCTACCACGTACAGGAAGACGCATCTGGTCAAGATCGCCGGAACACGTTGGATAAAGGCAGCGGAGGAGCGATCGTCATGGTAATCTTTGGGGGAGGCCTTTGTCCAGCAGTAGACGTCTTCCGGCTGATGATGATGATATGTAATTTTAGCGGTTGAGACTTCCCAGTAACTTGCATTAGGACACTTGTATTGGGAATATCTCACAACTACCTTAGCGGATACATAATACTTGATAAACAATATAGAAATAAACAAAAATTATTAAAAACCAAATTTTACAATAATCGCACAATTTTCAACATCTTGGTTTCATGATGTTATGTACAGTGTTAGACATCATTCCACACTGTTCTAGAGAGAGGGGGATTTATAGAAAAATTCATTTCTTTCATTTTTCATTCATTCTTCATTGTTTCGAAAATCGTGTCAGAATGTCTCCCAAACGCGCCGTAAGAAGAACAATTTCAAAGAGAAGGTGTACAAGAACTGTTACATAGTCTTGGACTATGTCTTGAATAAATAAAGAGATACAAATATTTTGTATTCATGATCATTTGCATTTCGATTTGTCATCGGCTCCTTTGTTACCACTTTGCGAATCAAATTAAATCAAAATTATGAACATCAAAAGTTTCCTTTTCTTATTAAATTTGCCGCTACTTTGGACCAGGTTGAGCTTTATTAACATCAGTGCCAAGAAACTCATTTCCATTATTCAAAATCAGCTTCATCATTTTACAAATCATTTCAATTACAATATTATATGTAAAGTTATGCAACAAAAAATATTCAAACGTCTAATACTCAATGTCTTAAAAGGCATAAAAGGCATTTATTTTCTCAAGTTTATTCCTTTAGAATTATTTTTGATGTCAGTTCAAACACTACCACTTCGGAAACAAAATGCGCTCTTAGAGAGAAGAAACAAAGTAAATAGAAAAAAAGTGAATATATTAATTACTAAGTTTCAAAAAAACAAGAGTACCTACAGTAGGTAGATGAATCAATCCACACACATAATAATAAATAAATGTATACCTTTTGCCCGCATTTTAGTATAGAACGATATCATAATACATATTATTATCTATTTATATTCCGGAACAAGTATAGTTTGAAACCAGTTTGCATCCAGATTTAGAAATCATTACCTATACGCTAATTATGGACAACATCTCACATTCTTTAGTCTAGAGTATATAGGTTATGATATCATTTTAAAATGTTTATTTCACCAATAATATACCTCGTAACTGCACGAGTTAGATTCAAGAGAATTCAGTGGTAAATATTTGTTTATATGCAGCCTAAGGGACCTGGTCACGTACTTTATAGAAGCAGAGTGACCAAAGTAAACACCACTTTACACGTCCACGAGTATGTATAGTGATGTAACCTCTAGTATCGATAAAGATTTTGGAGCGAATATACACTATAATAGAATAATATATTTGGGAGCACAAATTATGAAATTAGAATTAATTACTACAATTTTACGATGGAAAACTTATTTGGCGTACTAATAGTTCGTTTGTAGTTTTGTTCGTTGCGTAGTAATCGTTACATAAGTCACCAAAAAAAAACCTTAAATATACAATTTATGAAAATATACTTAAAATTTACAAACCACTCCAATATTTTTAACATTTCTTAACTGGGCAGAATAAAACTGGGCCGATAAACAATGAGTATATTTTACTGTTAGACGGTTTGTGTTGTGTTCCTTTAGGAAGCCATCTTTGTTTTTAATTTACATGATGCTGTGACGTAATATCATAGCGGCTACTGTTTTGTTGAATGAATGAAACAGATAAAAATGTGAAATGTTTTACATGATAGTTAAATATATTTTATTATCTAACAGTTACCTTCTGCTTATTTGCTAAGTTATCCCAATTTCATATATTTCCATTTAAAGAGTAAAATAAGATATTTATTCCAATGGTAAATTTGCTACTTACTACTTAGATAATTTATACGTCTAGATAGAGTCTCTTGCTGTTAGACAACCGATAAAATCAGGCCAGGTTTAACACATTAGTGTGCGTGACATGCTACGTCCTATACGCGGAATTTGTATTTTCACAGCTGTCATAGTCAAACTAGACGTATAAATGATTCAGACTCACTATCTTTACAAAATTTTTTTGCACTATGACAAAATCGCCACCAGACAGTTAATTGATAATATTTATATCACAGTTCCGGTACGTTTTCGCCATTCGAGTACTTTATTGCCCCAACGGCTATCTCTCCGTCGAACTATGTGCCCTGTCCACTGCAACTTCTGTTTCGCGATCATTTGGGCTGTGTCGGTTTATTTATTTATCAATTTTTTTGCAGTCCCATAAATTGCTATTAAATAACATCGAGGCCGTGGCACTTCACTAGTTCTAGAGAAAATGTTAATACTCTCGTATTTGGATTTACTGAAAGCACGTGCAGTTAAGGCACTATGCAATACTTTTAAATGATATTTACTCGAGTAAGGTCAGACGTTTCTGTTCCTATATTAACATAGAAAATCCGATCTTTAGTTGATATGAGGTAAAAAAATATTATAATAATTATATTAAAAATCAAATCAGGTTTAAAAAAAACGAGTTACACCTGTGTCAAATTCTTATGGCATTACAAACCAACTTGGTATAAAGTTATATCTGAGAATAAACCAAGAATATGCAAAATGATTACAAATAGACATTTTTCATTATGATTGGTTGTTTCGGACGTATAGCGTTTCCCGCGTTTATTTGTAAAGCATTTATGCTAAGCAATCAATGACGTTCTACAAAGAACGTCATTGTTGCTAAGTTAATATTTTGTAAAGCCGTTAGAATATAATTTATAAGTTCAAAATAATTATTGCACTTGTGAAAAGATATAGTCATAGAGTAGACATTATATAACTAAATTCGTTATGCGAAAATAACTTCGGGTTGGAAAAATTAGAGGAATACTTTTACCTCCTGGGTCCTTCTTTATACAATTTTTAAAGTATTGTAATATGTATCTGTATCTATATAAGATATTATGTTTCTTATAGAAGTTAAACAGTTTTTCTTAGAGGTTCGATTATTTTTTTTAATATTTAAGATACTACGTACATACCAAAATTTTTAACATATATTTTTATTCATCACGTGGCTACGCGTGAATACATAAATACTAAAAGATAAAAATACAACTTTAAATAACTGTTTTGCTAATAATCTCGATACTCATTTACTGTATTTTTTAACCGTCATTTTCTATTGCGATATATCACTGTATCCTCACACTAAATTATTGTACCTTTTATTAACCACTAATTCTTTATGCTAACTACATATTCTTACCGGATAAGTAATTGATACTAACCTTATTTTTTATTTAACTTATCTCTCATGTAAATCCTTTTTTATCTTAATGGGAATAAAGAATACTATAAACCGAAATATAAAAAAATATTACCATGTAAACTCCATGAATCTAAAATTCGCTATATCTACTAAATATAATAAATAAAACGTGAAAGAAAGAACTTGGCGGAATACAAAAAATAAGTAATGATAAATTCTGTATAGCACTCTGAGTAATTCAGCTTTTTACGTATCGACTGCGATTCATATTTTTATCGCAGTAAATAAAAGTAACATAAAGGAGGCAGTATGAAAATAATCAATAAAAACTCTTCTACTTCTACTACTAAATGTCCTACGACTACTAAACATAGTAGTAAAATAATAATAATATAAGCCTTTCTTTACATGAATTAATAATAATACTTAAATTTTATATTTCTGTCTTTTTATCCATGTGCCTCTCCACTCCTAGAGGTTAGCCGTCGGCTCAGTGTACTTCGTCCTGTTTTGTGCCATTTTATTTTTAAAAGTGTTTCAGGAAGCATCTTCTTTTTTAGAACGCCATTTGCTTATGAAGCGATACTAGTAACTTAAGTTACTTCAGAATTCTAAAATAATCAACAGCTCTTTGGAGCACTTCATCTATGATGAATGCTGTAGGTATAGGTAATTACGGTCCATTTTCCTCAATTCGGCGTCTAATGTTTCCAAAACCTTTGATGTCACTCATGCCCTCGGAGGGAGTCCTCGGTGAACTCAGGTGTTTGGCCCGGTATGTGGCAACACTTCGGCACTCCAAATTGATGTGTGTGGTCCTATTTTCTGCCTCCATGCAGGGCTTATACAGGGGACTCATTTTCAATTATTTTGATTCAAAATAGGATTTGAAAGTCCAAATTTATCTCTCAGACCTGAGAAGAAAGAAGAAGAAACTAAACGTCCTTCTTCTTATTTTAAGGTGAAGAGTAAGCAGAAAACACGCAAACATGGTATTTTTAGACAAGTTTTGTGGTGAAAGTATAGCATTTCGAGCTATGAACACTACTTTATCCTGTTACAGAGAACGCCGAAAAAAATTGTGTTAAGAACTTACCTCTATTTTGAGTAATTTACGCACACTAACACAAAGTCATACAAATCGCGAGTGTAAGACGTGGCTTGTCACGCACACTAAACTAATATTCCTAGCTTGTATTTATCGGTTGTCTAACAGCAATAGACTCTATCTAGACGCATAAATGATCGGATTCGGTATTGTTAATAGAACACACAGTAAGCATTCTTTTAATTAAGCTATAACATAAACTAACAACTCCTGTTGTAAGTTTACAGCTCTTGTTTTCTTAACAGGCGTAATATAATGCAATATTTCTGCAAGTTTATAATAGAGGTAAGAAGTAAATAAAAATAATATCAAATTGATAAAAGAACAAAAAAATAAAGAACTATTAGTAAGTTCTGCATTTTCTGAATATTTCACAGATACCAGGAGCTTTATTTTATACAGGCCTTATAGAAGCGAGTTCATTTCATCCGTTGTCATCATACTTAATAGTGAGTAATGAAAAATTTTGTTAGTTCCCGTCTCTGTAAGAAATTTTTGTTTGATATCGCAAGCATGGTGTTTTTAGACAAGTTTTGTGGTGAAAGTATAGCATTTCAAGCTATGAACACTACTTAATACTGTTACACATATCCTTAAGTCTTATTTGTAGGTTGCTAATGCTTGCTGTTGGTTATAGTTAACACTGCCGAGCCTTTTTGAACTACCACTTTTCTTTAAAGTTAAACAAGTTTTTTGGCATGACGTGACTCATTTTTTTGGTAATTCTCTCAGAAAAGTTATTCTTATAGCTTGTACTTTTTTGTGTGTGATTAGTAGTGAATAACGAGGATTGTAAGCATATAAACTGTTTTCCACGCAAGAATTTTGAAAATATTGGCTTTGTTACATTGATGGCGGGCCGGCAGCCCTGAACTCATATCGCTCAAGGTGTTCAGTGTCGCCTTAATAAAATTTCATCTCCTCTTTTCGTATAGCAACTCCAAGGGCAAGGTTCTTTAATGCCACCGCAAGAATCTATCGAGTTCTCGCGAACATTCGACGTAACAATTTATAATAATGTTAATTAAATAATAGCACTGAATTCAATCTTATTTGAATAGAAAGGTGACGTACGACAGAATAGGTAAATTCCAATTAGTTTATAGTTAGCGACTACAGTTACATGCGAGCATAGTTTAACGTACCGAAGCTTGCGTGTAACTTCGTTGAAGTCTGAATGAAGGCCCAAGTTGCTGCACGACTTTATGCAGTTTATACAAAGTATTTCTATCCATACTAAACTAGTTAATGTTATATTTACACAGCATTATTGTATCGAATCTTACTGTAGAGATACGTTGCTGTCGTTATACGGCAATTTAATTTGCCTTATTTTGTTAATATTATGACATTTCATTCAGTACGCCGTTATTTCAAAAAAATAGCAAACCTCTGACTTTCAATGAATGTCTGTTATAGCTTGCGTTTTAGTTTTTTTATATATCGCTATGCTTCACTTGACACTACCACAGAGTACAATTTATTAAATATACCTTACTCACTACCCGCCGTCGGTAGGTTCCTGCATTAATACACTTTAATTTTTAAGTATTTATTATAATTTTGGGAGGGTATATAATAAATATTTTTATGTCCATTACAAAAAAAAATCAGATTGCATATTTAGAAAACCAATTACCTATTCTAAATAGCCCGACCTTATTTTTTGGCTATGAAAACTGATCTGGATACATATAATTTTATTACATTTACATTAAATTTAATATACGTTCAACAAAATCATCACCTTTTTGGACTTAATAGTAATTTTCATATAATTTGCTAGCGATAAAGCGCTACCCTACGCCCTACTTATTATTTTAATACAAATTACTTAAATATCGTCTCAATGAGAAATTTATTTTAATTTCGTAGTCGTTGCTTCGTTTAAGCGTACTTTCATAACAAACAGGAATTCTCATTTATATGACTACCCCTTTACGTTTATGGAATTTCATGATTTCGTTATTTATACCCCTACAATTATGACTGTTCCAGCGTCAGTACATTTATGAAAGTTTAATATCCGTTCACAAAAGTAGTCACCTTTTTGGACTTAAAAGTAATTTTCATTATTATAACACTAGAAATAAAGGATTGCTTGTAACTAATTCTAGTAGGCTTCATAAGATACATAATAGCTTTAAGGGAAAATGTGGAACATAGCAGTTTTCCAAAAATAAGCTCTATAAGCTTACTCTCTGATTCAAAATGTCAAACCTTTGTTATCCTTTACCTATGTTCCAATAGATCTTAAATTATTGTTGGACTGCGAAAAATAGGAACTTAACGCGTGACCTTTTCACCAGAAGTTCTTATAAAGTATATTTTGTTGTAATTTAATAACGTTAATAATAATTATGAAACATCAAAAATCTTAATCTTGTGATGACAATTAAAAACTTCAAACAATGTATACTAATCGTACTTAGGCTTATTGGAGTTGGTATGAAAGCCGCCATTAAGTCCTTAAAACTTAAGTGGCAAAGGGCCGGCGGTCGGTTCCGATTCCAATCACAAACACCAATAATTCCATTTAATCAATAGTTCCGTTTAACGATAAGAACATATTAAAAAAAAAACGATCGTTGGAAAAACTCCAGCGCTTGAGATTGAGGTAAGGTAAGTTAATTATACTTTCAGATTTCTATAGGTTTTTAACTGTCCCATGGAAACTCTTTAATAATCTAAGATGTTTTTTCAAATTTCAATCAAATCGGTCAAACAGTTTCAGAGATTAGCCCGTACAAACAGACAAATAGACAGAGAAAAAAAATTCAAAAAAATCGGGTCTTGTTCTATTTCTCATCTTACATCCCCTAACTCGATTGTGAGCATTTTTTTTCATTGTTTTTTTTGTATGAGAGGGGGCAAACGGGCAAGAGACTCACGGGATGGGGAGAGATGAGGCAACCGCCCATGGACATCCGCAACAACAGGTGTGTCAAGAAATGCGTTGCCGGCCTTAATGGTGCGCTGTAACTTTATTTGGACATTGTAAAACAGTCCCTTACTTTTGTTGTTTACTTGTGAGTTCCTGTAGTTTTTTAGTATATATTAACACGACGCGGACGGTGAAAACAGCCTATTGGACAAAAGCTACGCATTATGTTGAGGCACTCTGAGTGAATGATGTGTAAGGGGTGAAGTCATGTGAATTGCTTAGAGTGTTGACATCAAATCATCCGTGCGAACCGAGCACGTTTGAAAAACTCGCACTCCCATTGTGGAGCCGACTATTCATTGCCATCTCATAAAAGGAAATCCATGAGTTCGCTTCTATTGTTAAAATACTATGTGGGGCTGATTTAACACGGTTTTTATTTAATTTCATCGTATTAAATATTTCGCTATCTACGCAGAAAATATATTATGTGAATGTGCATTCCCGCAGACTCTATGAAACCTATAATAAAACGCTGACTCAGAAAGGATTTGAATTGAAAATAATATTTTATTAAATGGATATTTTATGAATTATCACATCATCTGTATATAAGGCAATATCATGGAGACAGGTGTGAGCTATCTAGTAGCTAGTAGCTATCTATCTAGTAGCTAGTAGCTATCTATCTAGTAGCTAGTAGCTATCTATCTAGTAGCTAGTAGCTATCTATCTAGTAGCTAGTAGCTATCTATCTAGTAGCTAGTAGCTATCTATCTAGTAGCTAGTAGCTATCTATCTAGTAGCTAGTAGCTATCTATCTAGTAGCTAGTAGCTATCTATCTAGTAGCTAGTAGCTATCTATCTAGTAGCTAGTTTCGCCATCATCGTTCGAAGTTCAGTATATGCAGTATATGTGTAACTATAGGGTCTAAAATAATGTAACTGCCAGTTTAACAATCCAAACAATGTAAACAAACGTGTGCATCTGACAGAAGTGTTGTTTTCTCAGTAGACTACCTAATGACCAACTTTTAAAGGCTTATAATTTATTAGAACTTACGGACAGGCGCTTACAAATTGACGTAATGATGCTTTATGATATAAGTCATCAGAAATACGATTGTATCGCGTCTTACAAATAAGATTATGTACAAAGTTTCTACGAGTTCTTACTGTCGTAGAGGTCATCAACTTTTTGACACCACATTATGTCATACAAACGCAGGCAAACGCTTGCCGTTATATCGAATTGGTGAAGCTTATAATGTAAATTTCAATAATATCGATATTTTGTGTACGTCAGTTGGAATGTTTAAAAATCAAATAGTACAAGTATTAAAATCATAACAAATATTTACCTTATATATTGTTTAAAATGTATAGTTTGTTATACGTTTTTCACTCTCTTTTTTTTGTATCTATAAAATTTTAACATAATGTTTACCTTTCTCAATTTTTTGATTTTATTTAATCTGTGGTTAACGGTGCTGGTGGCACATTCAGTTTAATTTACCTTATAATGTATATTAGTTAGTAAGATCTAATGTTTCACTGTTTGTTTACCCTAATAAATAAAATAAAAAAAACAAATCTAAGTAACTATTTAATATTAAAATTGTTTGACTTGAGAAAAGCTTAGGTTAACTCTTAAATTTCATAAACATCATACATATTTTACTGTAAGAAAGGTTATTTATTAATAAAATATTTTATTAATTATAATAATAAAATTTATTTTTACATAAATAAAATTTGAAAAACAAAATTTTATGAACGATGCGGGATTCGAACCCACGACCTCCGGCGTTCCGTGCCGGTGCTCTAACCAATTGAGCTAACCGTTCGAGTACCGCCTCGTTATAAAATTCTGTTTGGTTTGTTCAACTCTCAGGTTTTGGCTTCATCTGAGAGCAGTCAAAATCAACAACTTTAAAAACATAACATATTGCTTAGATTTACAAGAGCGACATCTCAAGTCAATTTCCTAATATGCAAATATTGGGGTTGAGCAGGTTATCAACTGTAAAGTAGATCCTGTAGATGCTACAAATTCTGTCTTTATGAACTTTTGTAAGACGCATAGTTTCCGAGATATCGCGATAAGTATCGTAATAAGTGTTTTCACCCGTTTTTCCAAGATTAGCGGTTAGGCTTCTATTGACCCCCCACACATGTCCCAAAAATAAAATTGCATCCCCTAAAAAATCCAATATTCGGTCCTTAAATTGTAACATTTCAATGGACTATACGAAGTCCTGGTACATGTTGCTAGGATGACTCATGATTTCAACCACTATGAAAGACATATTACTATCATCGCTGCCATATTTATGTTCTCCTGGTGTCTAAGTAGTAATACGTCGTGCGGATGACGTCACAATATATTAAGGCTTACTCGCGTCATACATAGCATTATTTATTATCAATTTTAAATTAACGCTTAAGGTATTCTATCTCATTCTCTCGCCGGCTGCATCCTCTACTTTTACCTGTTTGTGTCCCTATCGTCCCGCCGTCATGTCATTGAGTTTCAAATCAAAATTATTCTAAACAAGTTCCACTTCAAAATGCCCAGTTGCTAAAACACGCCTTTTATGAAATTGGCAAACGACCTGTCAATAACAAGACCGAGCCCAAAGCGAGGGTTTTTAACGTCATAAGCTTCTTTTCCACCCTTGTATCAAAATGTACTACTTGCTTAAGGCGACACTATATGCCAGCGACCATGAGCGATATGAGTTCACGGCTGCCGGCCCGCCATCTATGTAACAAAGCCAATATTTTCAAAATTCTTGCGTGGAAAACAGTTTATATGCTTACAATCCTCGTCACTCACTACTAATCTGAATAAATGAACCTACACAAAAAAGTACAAACTATAAGAATAACTTTTCTGAGAGAAGTACCAAAAAAATGCGTCACGCCATGCCAAAAAACTTGTTTAACTTCAAAGAAATGTGGTAGTTCAAAAAGGCTTGGCAGTGTTAACTATAACCAACAGCAAGCATTAGCAACCTACAAATAAGACTTAAGGATATGTGTAACAGTATTAAGTAGTGTTCATAGCTTGAAATGCTATACTTTCACCACAAAACTTGTCTAAAAACACCATGTTTGCGTGTTTTCTGCTTACTCTTCGCCTTAAGACTATATGAAACAAAAATTTCTTACAGAGACGGGAATTAACTAACAAAATTTTTCATAACTCACTATAAAGTATGATGACAACAGATGAAATGAACTCGCTTCTATAAGGCTTGTATAAAATAAAGCTCCTGGCATCTGTGAAATATTCAGAAAATGCGGAAGTTACTTTCTAGTTCGTTATTTTTTTGTTCTTTTATCAATTCTATATTATTTTTATTTACCTCTTACTTCCATTATAAACTTACAGAAATATTGCTTTATATTACGCCTGTTAAGAAAACAAGAGCTATAAACTTACAACAGGAGTTGTTAGTTTATATTATAGTTTAATTAAAAGAATGCTTACTGTGTGTTCTGTTAACAATACCGAATCCGATAATTTAAACAGACTTTCTAGATAGAGTCTATTGCTGTTAGACAACCGATAAATACAGGCCATTAATATTAGTTTAGTGTGCGTGCCAAGCTACGCCTTACACTCGCGATGTGTATGACTTTGTATTAGTGTGCGTAAATTGCTCAAAATAGAGGTTAGTTCTTAACTTAATTTTTTTCGGCTTTCTCATAGCTGTCATATAAATGATCTATGCCAAAAGGTATCATATAGAATTTTTGTCCGCTTGTCTGACGCAAAATCTAATGTACTTCTATTATTCTATGCTTTATAGCGTCCACAGGGACGCTAATAATAATTTTTAAATAAATTATTAAAAAATATTGGCTTAAAATAATTCTTAAGTACTAATATATTAATTAAGTATTAAAACTGTCTTTGATATTTAATTCTTTATTTATTAATCTGAGTTACGAAAATCCCCTTTCTTTAAGTCGGATGAATGTTAAAAAATAATATGATTGAGTATCAGAAGAAGATTATAAATAAGTATCTTAATTTTAATCCTCTTCAGAAAACAAAGAATGTGAGCAATCGCAAAGTGCGGCAACTAATACTACGCCCAAGTGGGCTTACTCGAGCCAGTCTCGAACAAAGTGTGACGTTGACATGCCACATGCTTTGTTAAACTTTGCTAATAATTGAAACTAAAATGCCGGGTTACGTAGAAAAACTTTGTATAAATAATACTACAAGAAATAATAAAGACATTGGGATCACATATCTTCCGTAAGTATTTTGTATTTAATTAATTTAAATGTAAAATAACACAAAGCGTACATAAATTACAAAATTCGAAAGATGCCATTGCGTGTCAAGACGCCACGCAAACAAGCATCTAATAGTTGCTGTAATAAAAAAGCTATTGTTCTTAGGTAGTGCGCTATCTAGTTAAAGAGAAAGACCAATCTTTAATCTAAGCTCGTAAAATAGTCTCAGGTATCAGAATGAATACCAACACAAAACCTCGTCTCCTCAGTGTACTTTCGCTGGAACCATTTAATTCATAAATCACGTTCGATTCGGAACGCTTGCGAATGGAAAAATATTTTCAATAGAGATATCGGAGCATTAGAATATTGACAAAATCTTCACGTCCCCAACGTATTGTGTAGAACGTTCACTAAGAATAGTAAACGCTATGAACACCATTCAACTAAAAAACTTTCAATATATATATAAGATATTTCCACCTATGTATTCATCACGATATCTCTGGAAACATAAGGCCCAGAGACTTGAAATTTGGTAGGAATATTGCTTTTTCACCTTTCCAGCACGAAAAGGGCGCTATTGCTACGTGAAAACTGCGAGCGTGAGGCAAAGTGATTTAAATTTCGAACCCCAGGTAACCATACATCCGGGAATCACTCCGCGTTAAAAAAATAAACAATGGGATCCGGTGCGTTCCGAAACTAATTTTAGACTAGCGTATTATCTCATTATCACAAAATTTTATATGTTACTTATCAAGTTTTAGATATATAAATTTTACTATTGCCTTTTTAAAGGCTTAATATAAAATAAATACTAGTAAATAACTATTAATTGTTTCTATTACTATTAAACTATAACACTTTTCTCGCTAGTCGAGGTGAAAAGTTGTTTCACACAAGAGCTAATTTTTTTTTGTCTCGTTCCTTTAAGTCACTCACTACCTTAGTAGTGAGTGACTCATATTAGAATCACGCTCGTGATTCAATTGTAGTCTGCCTCGCCAATTCGTGATTTAAAGTCAGCACTCGCAGCAAAAAATTACTTTGTTCATTTGTTGAACAAATAACTATTGTCGGGTAGAGCAACCGACAGACACCCGCAAGATTGATTGCGACGGGTAAATTAAAAAATAATTAAGGTATACTCGCGTCATACATAAGACAATCTCTTCTTCAAATATGATCGCCTGGTACCTAAACACTGTATAACGCTTCCTATCTCATTCTCTTGCCGGCTGAATCCTATTTAGTATTACTAATCCTATATACGATTATATATTTACCTAATTGTGTCTCTATCGTCTCACTTTTTCGTTTCATCGAGTTTTAAATCACAACGATTCTAAAGAACTTTTCCCTTTAAAAAATCTCATTTTTAAACTATATGCAGCACTTGAACGTATAAAACTTGGTCAGATAAAGTACTGCATAGTAGTTTTGGTGCTTAAAGCATCCACATGGACGATGTAGCGGGCAGCAGCCAGTTATTAAGACAATAGCATAACAACAAAATAATAATAAAAACGTTAAGATGAATACGAGAATACGAATTTTCTTATTTGGTGTGGTTCCTACTCAACTTTAATAGGCTCCATGGATATATTATGATTATTGTGTTTCGGCCCTAGCTAGTTACATTACTGGGCAAATGAGACTTAACATCTTACGTCTCAAGGTGACAAGAGTAATTGTAGTCTGTGAATTGTAGTGCCGCCAAAGGATATAGTACAAGGTGCCGCTCAGAATTTTTGGTTTTTCAAGAATACTGAGCGGCACTAGATTGTAATGAACAGGGCGAATCAATTACCATCAGCTGAACGTCCTGCTCGTCTCGTCTCTTATTGTCATAAAAATAGTTGTTAATCACGTTAATGAGAAGCTCTACGGCACCAATGTTCTATAATTCTCAGTATTTTACGCTAAGATTTTATTGTCCAAATTTATAGGAGACAAAGTCACAAGAATAAAAGCACACAAAAATATTTTCCAATCTGTTTATCTTGCGGCCCGAAATGTTCCCAGTTAAATTTATGGCCAAAGTTCTCAATATTAAGAGCACACTCACAAATACACATACAATATAATATTATATTATCTCTCACACAACTTCAAGATCCACGTCTTATATATCTTTCAGAGTTAAGTATAATTTTTAACATCCACTTTATGCCATCACAATGTCATCACATCACATAAATTTTGAGGTTATGTCAAAAAATTGCAAATACAAAAGTTTTAGATCTTTTAATTACCTACAACTTTGCCATTTGACTTATATCCATAGGTCTTGTAGTTATGCCGAAAATCGAGATAAACCGTTTTTTATCCTAAATCACCCCCCCTTTTCCACTTCCCGACCTCAGATCGCCCGTAATTTACTTTTCATTTCATTTAGGTTATATTCTCTTCCATTTCCAATGGGTTTCATCGTACTATTATTTTTTTGTTTTAAAAAATTATCGACACTGATCAAAAAGTAAATACCTAAATCAAAAAGTTTGTGATGTAATTAAACATAAAATTAATCGAGATACGTACAATCCCAACTAAGAATTAAGGTTTATTTAAGCAAAATTACTGTGTTTGTCTTTATTTAAATATATATCCTATAGATAAAGCACCATACAAAAATTAAAGTTCTACGTAAATGTACCACTTTACAAAAAATAAATATAATACACCTTTAATGAAAGATATAACCTTCCCTTCCTATAAATATGATCACAAATGAACACAACAGGGTAGAGGAAAATAGCTGACGGTGATTTAGTTGAGCTGAGTTCTTAAGTACCTAATGAAAATGCTTGTTGAGTCGCGAAACCTTATAACGTTGTTGAACGGCAAAATATGTTTACGTCGCGTTCAGCAAGAATAATATTTCACATAAATAAGTAGCAACCTCATGTCTTGTGTAATATGTATTTTGTGAAGACGTCAGGATGTCCTTTCATGCAAAATCTCACACAATATTTGCCCTAATAAGCTTTATAAAACTGTTCACAAAATTTGTTAACATAGCTATGAACTAGCTATACTACTAACTAGAGTTATACACGACATAAAATACAATATCCGGACGACCGAGCCTTGCTCGGATTTTTAAGAATGTACAAAACTTGAATAAAAAAGAAACTAATAGGACATCTAGATTCGAACCGGGGTCTTCTGGTTTCCGGATCACCCAATGTCCCATTGAGCTATTTTGGTCTTGTATATAGTGGCGAAATTTACCTTTGTATTCTAATGTTATTGTAGCTGTTTCTCATTAAAACACGAATAAAACTACAGTTTTTTAATTAAAACTATGCTAGATCGATTTATCGCCCCCGAAATGCCCTGTTAAATAAATTTTTTGAAAATCGTTGGAGTCGCTTCCGAGAATCAGATTATATATAATATATATAAGAATTGTTCGTTTAAAGATATAAGATATTATATGACAAAGAAGTACCAATATTTCTAAAATTCCACATATTTTGTACGATATTACATTTTAAATAAAAATATGAAGCAAAAGGTTTTATTACAAACTCTAAAGGTTCACTGATGCAGTTAAAAGCTAAAATATTTTCCAAAGCAAACCACACCGAGTAATCGGACCCAAAAGTAATAGATTTTCAAGACGTTTGGAGCGGTGAGGCTGTATTTTGTTTTAAATTGCACTCGCTACGGAGATCGCTAAGTCGCTACGGCTCGCTGTGAACCTGAGATGGGATAAAGTCTAAGAAAATGTTTAGCAATAAACCTTTGACAACAAATTGTTACATAGAGCGGAAAAGTTAATGATTTGATATGTAATGCTCATTGAATACTGACTGAAAGTTTTCCGCAAATAATTATATTTTTCATAATGTAATTGGTATTATATATATGTATGTATCTTGTTTAGAAACCGTGATAATCATAATGTTAACACCAGCAACAAACATAAACTTACTATGCTTACTACTCGGTTGAGTTATTAAGTCTTTTGTTGCGCAATTTATATGATTTTACAACATTATGCAATAAAATGGCATACATAGGCTGCACTAAAAGTATCGGAAATGGAATATTTCGACTGTTCCTGTCATATTAAAATCTTTTTTATTGAAAACTCCTTGGTTTTAAAAATCAAATACCATTTATTTATTTAAAAAAGATTCTCGGTCTTGTCACAAGGTCTTGCCAAACTTGTTTAGTCGTTGAGAAAATGGAATTGACTCGAGAAAATTCTAGAGCGATGATTTATTATGACTTTCGAACTGGTTTAACACAAAAACAGTGGGTTGACCAGATGATTTCTGCATTTGGTGATAAAGCCCCATCCAAAACCACAATTTATCGCTGGTTTGCTGAATTTCAACGTGGACGTGTCAAGCTCAGTGATGATCCCCGTCAAGGTCGTCCAAAAACTGCAGTCACCAAAAAAAACGTTGATGCTGTGCGTAAGCTGATTGAGGAAGATCGACATGTGACATACCGCGAATTTCAGGCTACTTTAGACATTGGCATGAGTCAAATACAAATAATCTTACATGAACAATTAGGTGTAAAAAAGTTGTTTTCCCGATGGATACCGCATTTGCTCTGTGAAGAGCAAAAAGCGGCTCGCGTTACTTGGTGCGTCAGAACTCTCGAAAGATTCCACGCAGGATCCTCAAATGCTGTATACAACATCGTATCAGGTGACGAATCCTGGATATACGCGTACGAACCCGAAACAAAAAACCGGTCACGAGTTTGGGTGTTCGAAAATGAACTAACCCAACAAAAATTGTTCGTTCACGGAGTGTTGCAAAAAAAATGGTGGCCACGTTTGTCTCCAAAACCGGCCATGTTGAGACTATTCTTCTTGAGGAAGAAAGAACGGTTAATGCAGAATGGTATGCTAGCATTTGTTTGCTACAGGTCGAACTTCTGAACTCCGTAAAGAGAACTTCAACCGCCGCATCATCCTCCATCACGGCAATGTGAGTTCTCATACCGCGCACAGAACAAAAGAGTTTATAGAGCAAGAACACATAGAATTATAAGACCATCCGCCGTACAGCCCCAACCTAAGCCCTAATGATTTCTATACTTTCCCTAAAAATAAATTGCTTGGTCAGAGATTTTCATCACCTGAAGAAGCTGTGGACGCCTACAAAACGGCCATTTTGGAGACCCCAACTTCCGAATTCAAAATTCAAATTCAAATTCAAAATTCAAAATTTCTTTATTTGTACACAGTCATGTACAATCACATATGAAACTCTCCTGGTAGATTTAGATAATCTGTATGTAATAATTATACAAAACAATATTAAAAACTAAAAGTAAGGAAGTTGTTGATTCAAGTGAATTGGATTATAAACAAACAAAACTGATGATAGATAACTGATCTTGTCGGCCCGGCGGCCCGGGCGATCGCACGCGAAATAAGTCATTAATTTCAATGTGGATCAGGTTATATTAGCATCATGCTAGCCGCAGGTACGCAGCCGGACGACTACATAAACATGGGAGTTAGGATCATGTAAAGATCAAATAAAGATTATAGTAAAAATGTACAATATATCAAACATTGTAGTTACTTATTATTACTGATTTTGAAACATATTATGATATACACACACATATATGCACGTAAACATAGGAACTTACATAAATATAACATCTTAACAATATATATATATATATATTAAACCTATATAAAAATATATATACGGTACTATAAGTACATAAATAAATTCATACATAGGAGCAAATTTTGTGAATGGGCTGTAAATCTTTTAATTTTTATGTTTTATAATAATACATTTTTTTTTATAATATCTTATAGTAAGAAACCGTTTACAAATTTTTAATTTAATTTATTTTTAAGTATTTTTTCTTATCTTCATAGTTAAGTGTTTTAGCCATTTAATAACATTAATTTTACATTCCCTAAATGTAAGTGAATAAATATTAAGGGATCTGTTAATTTTATTATACATATTGGTGGATTGTGCGACAAATTGTTTTGAGGCAAATTCTGTTCTTACGATTTTGTGTTTTAGGACAGTATAAGGGGTTTCTTTTCAAAGTAACGGAAGAGTCAATGATTCTATGTTTCTGAATTTTTAATATACATTGCAGAATATATAACTGGCGGACTGTAAGTAGTGATGTTTCATGGTAAAGTTTGCTAGTATTATAGAATTTACTTTTGGAATATATGATTTTTATTATTATTCGTTGTGCACGTTCAATATGTAGAAATTTTGTTTTAAAGGCACCCCATACACTTATACAGTATATAATGGAATGGTTGCTTCAATGATTGGTTCCATCGTATGAAAAAATGTGTCAAATTTCGCGGAGAATACTTCGAAAAGCAATAAATACATTTTTAAATAGTAATGTTGTGTCACTTCCTTGATTCCCAAAATTTTCAGTGCCGCCCTCGTAATAACATTATTGTGTTGAGATTTTCAAGATTGGTGGCTAAATAATACCACAAAGTGGGAATGGTGCACCCGTATTTTTTGCTACGAATTACTTGGTAACTAGAAAATTCATTGTCATCTATTTTTATTCCCCAAAAAAATTTAATTATTGTTTTTTTTATACTTTAATTGGCAATACAACGTTTCCTGGGTCAGCTAGTGTTCCTATGTTTTTGTTCTGACCTTGGTCAAGTTACACTCAGTCCATATAATATAATAAATTCAGCGTTCGAGTCCGTCAAAGTGTTAAGTTTGTGTTGGAACATGGCAACAAATTAACAATAAATATTTCTTTATAAAAACCTATTCATTATACCAATATCATATTTTACCATATAAATCAACTGATATGTCTAAATATGTTCAATCTTTGTAGTTGAATTGCAACAAGTTATTATGAATAAATGATAGGTAAAGACTCGAATCACACAATACACATAATCATAATATAAAAAAGTGCATCGCCGCTGTTTATACATATTTGCGATAGCGGTATGCAATAATTTTAGTATTTAGTATAAGTCAAGCCAATTTGCCATCACTAATTAATTTTTAATTTGACATAATTGCGATTATATTTTTTTAACATCAAAATTTTACTCATTAATATACAGCTTCCTCGCGAGTTGAATGCAGAGTTCAGGAATGCGATAGGGCTGTGACCTAATTATATAATCATGATTGTATCGTAAATTTAAACAATGCTTCAAGTTTACCATTTAACCTAATTATTAAAACTCGAATTAATCGAAAAAAAAACCACGTGGATCGCCATCAAGCCGGCCAAAAGCGATTGATTTGTTCGTGAGTTAGCGTTGTCGAAAGATAACCCAAAAAAGTGATTTTTTCGCAATTACTCCAAAATTCTGCCTTTATTCCTATTCTGCCTGTCTTCAACACACGTGTCTTAAACATTTTTCGCCATTTCTTGTGCTTGGCGATGAATAAAAAGTCGATTTTTTGGAACGGAAACTGATGGACTCGGATCAGTTATTATTAAATCAAAAAAATAATACGGGATCCCAACTTTAGTATTAATGCGATATCACGGTATGCGACGACTACAGCCCACCATAGGACTACACTGTAGGCGCGCGAGGTGAGGCGTGCGGACAGCGGGGACACATACTGCCGCTCTTCACCTCAGGCCGCGAATGCATTCAACTCGCGCGCTAACTGTATCTACTTATAAATTGCTTCTTACTTCTGAATTTTATTCGCGACTCTAATTGAAGTAGCACTCAACTTGTATTTTTGTCTACATTCTTAATTATGTTTTAGTGTATACTTGGTTTGTGCAATAAATACCCCCGGATGCGACGTTGTGTCACAGAAAGGTTACAGCGAGAAAGTCGGAAACCAAAACGTCTTCATAATAAATGCAAAAAAATGTGAAATAATCATAGCGTATAAGTTTTGGGACAGCTACAAGGTCACAGAATGGCTCAAGCGGTAGTACAGCGCTGGACATATACAATATATGTGTCAGAATATGCCGAGCTTGTGCCTACTTGCGGCTGATGTTTGAACTAGTTTTATTTTATTATGTTTTTAGTTTCTTTTTAATATTAAGTTCTATTTTGTACTAAGCTTTTAGTTTCAAATAAAATATTTTATTATTATTTTCTTTATTACAATTTTATCTTATTTTCTACATTTATATATATAACATATTTATAAAAAACAATATTACAAATATAAATATAAAAAATTAGAGTCCCGCCGGCGTTGGTTCACGGCAATTCCGCCGGTGGTTAGGGCGACAGACTGAGGAACTTCCGCGCGATGCGTGCCGTTCCCAAAACAGCTGCTTTCTGTAACTGACCCTTTATCCAGTTATTAAGTGAGAGCCTCTTGAGATGATGGTCGAGGCTCTTTGCTATGAGACCGTTTACGGAAACGACTATTGGGACAGTTATTGTTGAATCAACTTCCCACATGTCAGTAACCTCGTGTGCTAAGTCTAGGTACTTCGACAATTTGTCTATTTCAGCTTTCACAAGGTTATCATCACATGGAACGGTGATATCAACAATAAATGCCCGACGCTCTAACGATCTACCAACACAATATCAGGCTTATTAGCAATGATAGTTCTGTCCGTGATGATAGATCGGTCCCAGTAGAGCTTGGCACGGCTGTTTTCCAGAACTGGCTCCAGAGTATACTTATTATACAGGACTTCAAAATGCACAAGATTGTATCGAAGAGCAAGTTGCTGATGTATAATCCTGGCTACTTGGTTGTGTCTGTGCAAATACTCTCCATTGGCAAGACGAGAACAACCGGAAATAATATGTCTGATAGACTCACCAGGATGATGGCACGCCCGACATATGTCTATGCCATCCTTCATGATGTTTTTCCGGTAGTAATTCATCTTGATAACTTCATCAGCAATTGCACAGGCAAAACCTTCAGTTTCCCCAAAGAGGTCACCAAATCGCACCCAGGTCACAGACGAAATCGTGTCTACATCAGGTCCGTCGAGAGCCCAATAAAACCGTCCATGAGGCTCTTTTCCCCTCCATACATTCATGCGATCTTGAGTACTGAGTATCACCGGTTTTCGCCAATTCTCTTTGGATAAAGAGAGCGGAGTAAGTCCTTTGTCTACTGCCACAATTTCTCGATGCACTGCCCATTCTTTACGTAGGAAATATTCCCTGAGATTATACAGCTCACGATTATGCGAGTTTTGGCACTTAGAAACCCGCGGCCACCACATTTCCGTGGGATGAATAATCTCATCAAAGATGAGCGTGGATGTTGCATCCGGTATGTCGTCAGTAGTTTACGGACCTTTCTATGTAGGGCGTCAAGCTCGGTCTGAGTCCACTTTAGAATGCCGAAAGTGTATTATTAATATTAATAATTAATAGGGGCATTACCCAGCTGTTGAAAGCACGTACCTTGTTTCCACCAGACAGGAGACTTTTTAAAACTTTAGTTAGTCGGTTAAAGAAACGTACCGTCACCAGCTGTTTAATGTCCCTATCCAAAAATCCGAGGCATTCTGATATACCAAGGTATTTGTAGGTTTCAGTCGCACTAAGTGATTTGAGAAATAATGACTCTGAGAGTTGTATATTTTCGCTATTTACAACCCTGCCTCTGAGTAAATGTATGGTCGCACATTTATCCACACCGAATTCCATTCCGATGACATGACTAAATGTTTGCGTGACATTTAATAATGATATCAAGTCTTGTTTATTCCGTGCATATAACTTTAGATCATCCATATTTATGAGGTGAGAAATTGTACACACACACATATAAAGAGTAGCAGACTTATATTTATAAAGATGCCCATGATTCTTTATTTTTTTGGGACAAGTCGTTAATGTATCTCGTTGTATCACGCGCGACAAGTCGTTTATGTTAATCTCGTTGTATCACGTACTAAGCATAGACCTAAATATTATTTTACTCTTTGACACTCACAATTTGACGCATTGCTTGTCTATCCCACGCTGCTATCGTACTGAAATTCGGGATGTTATTGGTTTAACCCCGTTTATTTGGTGTCCGTACGTCTGTATTTATGTATGAGTGTGTATGTGTGTATGTAAACGTCTTATAACTTTGAAACGGCTCGACCGATCGCGGTTGACGCCATTTAAAAGGGCTTGACCAAACATAGATTTTAAAAAATATTCGGACCAGTGGGTTTTAAGAAATCTCAAAGAATGTACAACTACGGTGGTTTTGGAATAACTGCTTTACCGATCGATTCCAAAAACTAATCAGCTCTTAACATCAAAAATATCTATAGAATCTTATTTTTTTTTATATTTCTTAAATATTATATAATATACATAATATATATACAGTTAATTTGAAAATACCATCATGGCAAGTGTTTCTATTTACCATACCAATGCCGATTGGCCCGATTGCCGTACCTTTATACTGTACCGTCGCAGGAAGTCCAGTTATCATTATTCAATTCAGCCAACCGAATTTTGAGATGAGAATCCACCAATCGGAAAATGAGCGTCGCATTTTAAAAATGACATTTTGCGGGTTTTAACAGCTGTTCAAGTTCCGAAGCCTGTATTTCGTTTTCAAGTCTCAATTCTCAAATCAAACTCGAAGCACGTTAACTTTTGACTAAAGAGCGTTTAATCTACATGTGTTATTGATATATTGTGTGTTTTTTGATTTAAAAACCTATTTTAAAGTACTATTATCGCATAATAATGGATGAAAACGACGCAGTGAAAGGTATTGCTTTGAAATCTATTGCGGTATCTCGTGAACGCATGCTTGAATTCCAAGTTATTGTAACAACCTTAAATTTATTTAGAATATCATAATTATTTGTTAAGTTTGCATAGTTTTATTTGGTGTAAAACAAGTAGTAAAGCAATTGAGGGGATAATGCCGTAGAACATGTGCTTTTGTAATGGCAGGTTATTGGAGATGAAATAATCCTGACTCCTGTTATCCTTTATTTTTTAACTAGCTCCAATGACCCGATTGCGACGAAGATTGTCGACGGACGTACATTTGGACGACAGCTCACCCTCAACACCAACAACACCTAATAAACGAGGACGAAAAGCTGCTAAGCCTGAATTGGACCTCATATCTGAAAATAGTAAGTATTTTAAATATTCTAATTAATTGTTACTTAACATTACTGTCTATGAATAAATTGGACAAATGTTTGTTGTTTCAAACATATATTCAGATTAAATAATAAACAGTCAGCATTCAGAGAAGATTTTTATGATAAAACTTTGTGATGTTGAATTGAGTTTATTATAAATTTAAAATCTTATTTTTTAAATGAGTAGTTCAGATACTTTTTCACAAGTTACATATAACTTAATAGTTAATTAAATATGTACCTAATCAAATCATTAGGAATAATAATTATTATAATCTTTGTGTTAATGTAAAAATATCTTGATTTGTGTATAATAAACTTGGGTCAATAATCAAAATACCAACCTTAAGATTCCATAACACTTTCCTTTTTTTAATACTAGGTAGTACTTATCTAAATCAAATGTCTGTGTCAAGAGCTAATAAATTGCATTTAACTTTTAAAAAATCAAAGTAACAATTTTAACAGAATGGGTATTTAGTTAGAGTTATTTAAATTATGTAGTTCAGGTATTTTCCAGAGGCTTACTGCAATAAAATAATGAATTATAAACAATGATTAATATTTTATTTTTAATTTGATGTATAAAGGTTTACATTATTTTGCAAATCTCACTAATCTTTTATTAAAGATATCCTATATTTAAAATTGTTATAGGTGTTGCCAAAATTGAAACACCCAAAAAGGTAACAAGGAAAATGGTGGAAGTTCAGCAAGAAGCAGAAGAGAAAACAATCACACCATCAAGAAGAAGTACAAGGATTAGATCAAATACAAGTCTAGTGGTTGAGGCACCACAGTCTGTTGCATCTCCTAGAGCTAAGAGGGCTACCAGGAGGAATTCACTACTAGGTATTCTTTGTCATTAATGTTGTCAGTGTATCAACACAGGGCTCACTTCTTGGTAGGGCTCACATTCCCTGAATCTCTATGGTTGAAAATTGTACTTTTTTTGCATTATTCCTACCACCTCTATGTATGTATAATTAAACAGTCTTGTGGCAAAGGGAATCACAACTTCTATCATTGCTCAAGGAACTAATATTTTTCATACTAAACTTCTAAATAATATTTCATTTATTCGTACTATTCAATGCAGGAAGTGACACAGAAACTCCTCTGACACCTCTCAGACAAACAAGAAGAACGAGAAAAGATTCTACTTCAAGTGTTGAAAAAGGTAATATATATATAATTATAGCAATTATTATCTATTTGTAATTTCAGCCATTATATGACAAGCATGATAGTAGTGAACACACACAGCTATATAAAAATTATCACATAAGAAATGTATTGGTGTCATAACAACTACTGTTAATAAAGAAATGGATAAAGAAAAAGATAAAAAAGTTGATATTGATATATTTTCAGACAATATTTCGTCATTTAAATGGAATTTATTTCATTTATATTCATTTTTTTTTTTTTTTTGTAAATTATAGGCAAAAATTATATTTTATTCACATAATTTATAAATACTGATAAGTTTAAGCCTGTTTTATATAATTGTGAAATGATGCATGTTTTAATTATCATATAATATTATTGATTTCTAATTCATTTACGTTTAATTCAATTTGTAAATATTCTGATAATTTTGTATTCATTTTAATTCAATATGTTTGTGTCTATGTTTTTGAAATGTGTGAAACACATATAATTAAGCCAACATTTAGAATTTATTATTTATGGTCATAATATTATTATACTTTTGTTAATGTTTGTCTTGTTGCTTTTAAATAAATAAACACAAAGTTCAGTCAAATATGAATGATGGCAAAAGAAAGTCTTCACAAGAAAAAGAGTAAGTGTAATGAAGATAGTAAAAGATACTGAAACACTATCTGGTTTTTGATTTTTGTATATAAAAAAGATCTTAATTGAAAGCCGCTGCCTTAAATTTATACTTGTAAACTTACAATTTATACTTGTATACATAAGTTTATACTTGATAGATTGATAATTGACCCCAAAATGAACAGTGACAGCAAATGCAGTATTTTAAAAGGTTGCATATCAATTGCATTAAACATCACATGTATTTTGATGGAGCAAGAATTAAACCCTCAACCAATTTGTTGATAAGCTAGTATCACTAAACCAGCCATTAATAATGAGTATGTAGTAGCATGTACATGGCTTTTTTGTATAATACGTTTTTCTTTTGAGACCTAATAAAATATTTGTATTTGAAAAAAAAAATACAAAATATTATTAATACTGATATTTTCGTTTTAGGTGAAGTAGCAGTTTCAAAACCAGTGACACAATTAACAGAAGCGATAGCTGAAGAACCTGAGAATAATCTGAGAAAATCTATAAGTCAGAGTAACCTATCAACATGTGGCTCAGACAGTGGTGAGATTCGCCGTAGTCCTCGAATATTGGAGAAGATTGCCAAAACTATGGATAAACCAATGAATACTCAAAATGATGTTTCTTCAAGTGAGATAGGTAAAGTATTCATCATTTTTTGTCATAAGCTGTTGCATTTCTTACTGTCTTAGTAATTATTCTCTTTTTACTGGTTGTTGCGAGATTACCTCTAATGATATTATTAATTAATTGCTACAACATTTGTACAAACTTTATGTAGATTTATTCTTTTATTTAGATTAACTTTCAAGTACTAAACAACTTTGATAGGAGCTACTACTCCTACTGCTAGACTCTGATACTTGACATTGGGTTTTTTTATGTACCCATATCAAAAAGATTTATGTTTACTGTGCTGTGTGATGAACCAGCATTATTAATCCTTAGAATATAAACTTAGATATGACTCAGTAAGCATGTAATTGTAACAATCTATCACTGAACAATTCATTTTTGTTTTAGATGAGACAGTCTCAAACAAACTGGCTCATATAACAACTGAGGAAATTGAAAACAAGCTGACAACAAGTGAAATAGATGCTGGTGAGATTAGAAAAAGTCCACAAAAAATTAGAAGAAATTCTAGAAACATGAATAAATCTCAACATGATGATTCGTCAAGTAGATCAGGTACACTATTTGTATTACATCAAACTGAAAAAACTGCTCTTTCAATAGTAATAATATATTTACTTGCAAAATACAATGGTGTTAAAATATTATAATAATGTTATATTTTTTTTTGTTACCACTATTCCTAGCATGCAAATATTTATACAAATGATTTAAGTTTTCTTTAGTGTTGTGTTTTTAAACAATTTGACATGAATCTGGCACGAGACTGAGTCTTGAGAGATTTTGGCGAGACAACACGTCCTGAAGATGCCTCGTGTAGAGGCGAAACACGTGTCGAATTGTTTAAAGACAAATATTGGCTGAATTAACACCAAAGAAAACTTAAATCATTTGTGTAATTATGGATTTCCGCAAAGTAACGCCCACTTTAATAATTTTTTTTTATGCAAATATTTAACTTAATACATGGGGAGCAGCTAGCACATGAATGTAAAGAATTTGTTACTGCTGTAATTCTTTTATTTTTGGAGTTAGTTTTAAGATACCTTCTTTGTCAAGATATAATAAGATTCATGAAAGGAATCAATGTAAGATTGTCAGTGTAGTATATTTAATAGTCTTTCAGTCCATATGGATTCCAGCCAGAACTGTATTCAGCCACTTTTACATACTATTAAAGTATGGAACATGTTGGATTTGTCGCAGTCTAATGATCTTCAAGGCCACCAATCTCCATAAGATCATTTAAGGTTAATTTAGAGGTTAAGAAAATATTGAAATGTATTGAAAATATTAAAATTTAAACACAAATCAACGGAATTAAAAATTTCGACAAATATATCACCTAACAATTTATTTTTGTTTTAGATGAGACAGTCTCAAACAAAGTGACAAATATAACAGCTGAGGAAACTGAAAATAAGCTGACAAGTGACTTAGATGTTAGTGAGATTAGAAAGAGCCCACAAAAAATAAGAAGAAATTCTAGAAACATGAATAAATCTCATAATGATCAACATGATAATTCTTCTAGTAAATTAGGTACAGTATTTTTAGATACTTTACTACTACTACTACTTTATACTTGTTTCTAGATACTATAGAAAAAGTTGTACTCACATTACCTGTGCCTGCACTGTCGCTAACAGTATTGAAATTAATTATGATATGGAGTTGAACATTGCTTCCTGAACTCAAAGCAATTATATGATCTACATGTAAATTTCGTTCCATTAGTATTGTTCAAGGCTATTCTAAGTTAAAAAAGGTAAAAAAAAATAAAAATCCAATACAATTGGTGCCAAAAATATTTATAGATCACAATTTTCATAACAAAATTAAATTTGACAGACAGAGCCCACATATTATATGCTTAGTATAGACTAACTTCTGGTCAAAACTTCTATTAGTACCAATAAAAATTCTATTTCACTATAACATATTTTATTTAGCGTAGACTAAAATACATAAAACTGAATTTTATTTGGAATGCTTGGCTTTATTTTATTTTATTTGGGACACAAAACAATTACACACTAGATGATTACATTAGAGGAAGAAATAACATAAGTAGTACTAAGTGCATAACCAACGACAATGTCCACTGGTTACTATATAAGTGTTAGATAACAAGAAAGAAAAGCAGACTCTAATATCAAGAGATTATTACAAACAGATTTGCTTACAATATTATTATGAGGTTAGATATAAGTCTCCAATGAGAATATTTAATTTCATAACAATGAGATTTAAGTTTAAATTTAATTTAATAACATTATTTAAGTTGATGCTGTTTCAATGTGCTATTAATTGCTGATTTGAATTGTAGTTCCGATATACATAATATGTCAATATCTGAAAAGATTTCATTGTATGTGCTAAATAGGCGTTCCAGAGGCGCGCGTTTAAAGAAGCCCTCTATCTATCTGGCCCAGGAGTTAAACACAGTTTCGACATTTAGTCACTGCTTTTTCTAAAGATTCCTTAAGTATTGCGATCTCGGCGTGTCGTTTAGAGCAGACCATATCTTCTAAAACCTACAATACTTACTAATTTAGTCCAATGACTTCAGATCTGAATTAGACGAGGTTCATTCTTTGGACCTTGTTAAGTCCAGAATGTTGCCTTACAGCCATGCTTGGATAATTGTCAGGGCGTATCAATTACCATTAGCGGAACGCCTTGCTCGTCTCGTCCCTTACTGTCATAAAAAATAAGAACTGGTATCGTGGGGGCCACGCGGACACCAGCACGTGCATTCCTGGGTCCCAGTAAGTGACACAGCGACGAACGTCTGGCACCCGCCGCGAATAGCAACGTAATTACAATACTTAAAATGGCGGCTGCTCACGATGCTTAGTTTATTAAAAAACCAAGAAAACGTCATGGGTAGGTGCGGGGCCGCGCGGCCCCCACGATACCAGTTGAGGGTTAACATTAAGTTATTAATATTAAAAAAATAAGTGAAATGGCAGAAAATGATTGCAGTTAATATAACAAACACATTCCAAAAATTTTGTTTAAAAAAAATTAAAATTTATTAACATTTAGCTTGTAATAATATTTATGGCTAGACTCATATATTGAAATGATAACTTTTGTGATGGTTTGCACATCTGCAAAGCAACAGAAAGTTGTAAAGGAGTTAGCGTGTTTACACAACATATTTTTTTTTTTCAGATTTAACTTCTGATAAAAAAAACAATGTAGAAAGTGTTGATGATGATAAGGAAGTAATGAAAAAAAACAACTGTATTTCTGAAACTATAAATTCTACATCCCAAGTTATTGTACAAGATAAGATAACGAACTCCATTCCGACGGAAAACATAGAAACTGTTGATAAAAACCAAAGTGGACAAATGAATAAAAGTACATCACATATTTATTCTAAACCCAAGACTAATAAAAAACGAACTAAATCCTTATCAAGTGATGTTAAAGTAAAAGAAAGTAATTTCTTTAGTGACAATGAGTGGTCAAAAAAGAAAATAGGAACTAAAAATAAATCAATAGTTTTGAATTCTCCAGAAAAGACGCGTGATGCAATTAAAGAAATTTTAGATGCCGATACAAAAACTAAATCATCCATAGAATGTGATACTTCTGCCGTGGATTTTTTCAATAAAGGTCCAATTAAAAATGGGACTCCAGAAATATTTATAGAGGATTCAGATTCAAACTCTAATAAAGCTTTTGAAGATCAATGTGTACCTGTAGTAACAAGCCTTGAAAGTGGATCACCAGAGGTACTTAAAATAACTTCATCAATATCAACATCTAACACAAAATGTCTTAGTGAGAGTGTTGAACCGATGGATGTTGATGAAACCATGCCCGAAAGTTTTATAATAGATACTGAAAAAACGGACTCCGAAACGGCACACAAGGAAAACCCATCACATCAATCACAAGTGTCTCTCCTGGAAAAATCTGATTTCAAACAGAAAGAGATATCAGTTTCACAAAACTTGGATAAAACTGAAAACAAAAGTACTCTGATATTATCAGAGGTTAAGGATAATTCATTAAATGCAACAAGTAAATTAAGAAAGAGTTCAATAATAGCAAATAATAGTAAAATTTTATCAAATTCAGCAGTAGAACTGGATAATACTCATAATATAGATACTAATAAAAAAAACTTGTCTCTAAATTGTTTGACGAGCACACCTTTACAGAATAAAACTTTGAAAAAAGTGGCAGTGCCTTTAAATGCTTCTATTATTACACATAATATAGACACTAATGAAATAGACAAGAATCAAACTAATAAGCATAAATTACATACTTCCAAACCTTCATCGAATTTAGATAGCAGTGACGAAGAAAGTTCTGAGGGTGGAAGTCCTGAAAAGAACGATTTGCTAAGCAATGAAGCTAGTGACGCCGGTGACGATTATGAATCTGGCGACAGCCGTGATGAAGAAGATCGTCGTTATGAAGAGCAAAATGAAATAATTGAGAAAGGTCAGACATTGACATCGGAGGATGCATCATGTGATGATTCAGATTATGAGAAAGACTCATTCATTGTTAGTTCTGATGAAGAAGATGACCAGTTGTTAGAAGGGACTGATGATGACTTATCAATGAGTGATAATGAGCTTAAGATGACGACAAAGTCTAAGGAAAAGTATAATAGTCGAATGATCAAAGAACAGAAAAAAGCATCTAGAGAAATGTATGAGGCACGCCATAAGTCAAAAAAATTAAAATCAAATACAAGTCCAGAAATACAAAATACAGATAGTAGTGACTCTTCCGATTCTGAAGTTGAAAAACAAATCAAACAAAAGAAAAGAATTAGAATGCGCTTGAATTCTGAAAATTTATCAGAAAATGGCAGCAAAACATCTTCATTTCAAAACCGTTTATCTACATCACGAAAAAGTAATTCATTATCAGAGTCTGCCCATGACAAAAGTAACATAAGTGAAAAAGAAATGACAGTAGTAAATGAAGCATTAGAAGAAAATGATCCCCTTGAGACTGTGAAGAAGGAACCAAATTCTTCCTTACAATGCGTGAACAGTACTCTTAATTTTGTAGATGCAGAATACGCTAATAATACTCAAGTAAATAAAGATATTTCAAATGATCCTCTTGAAGCCAATACTGCTGATGATACATCATCTGATGAGGATACTAATAACATAATCCAAAACTATGATTCTGTTCTCAGCAACTTAAACAAAAGTAAACAAAGTAAAAACAAATTAGTAGACACATCTCTAAATTTGAAAAATGAAACAAAAAACAAAGCTAATAAACAAAGAGCTTCCATAGTTGATGAACTCAATCTAACACAACCAAAATCCAATCTGTCGTCGGTTAGAGAAAAGTCGCAAACGGATAAACCGAAAGTGGATGGAAAGACTGACAACCAAGATGAGGATTCCTCTGACTCCATCAAACTACATTTACTTTTTTCTGAAGACAGTAATCAAACTGCTGATATGAACGAAAATAATGAGATGCCACTCAAGCAAAGTGAAGCTGTAACTGATATCAGAAATAATAGTGGTAAGATTACTTATAGAACTTAATTTCATGTGTATCTGTAATGGTTTTAAAGATTTTTGGCTCGAAATCCGATCTGGTCAGGTTTGTTTTGTGGAACGTTTTACCGAGTCTCATCTTCTATTTGTTTCTCTCTAATGCAAAAAATCACATGGAGCTTCCCTGTCCTAAAGGGTCGGCAACCTCCTGTGATTCCTCTGGTATTGTAGGAGAAAGTGGGCGACGGTGATCACTTAACATTAGGTAACCCAAACACTAGTGCCTCCTTTTCCATTAAAAAAGAAAAAAAAAGAGTGCGTGTACTTATGTACACGCGTTAGAAGTTATACTTCTTTGGCGTATGGAAAATTAAATCAAATTTTAACAAAACGAAAAAAAAAATATATTTTTTAGATAATAATGCAATAATTTTTAATTAGCGATGTAAATAAATTATACATACCGACAATTAACCTCACATCTATAAATGCACTCAAAACAGTTTATTCAAATCAGTTTTATCACTAACTAGCTGACCCGGCAAACGTTATTTTGCCATATAAAGTATAATTCACGCGATAGTTTTATAAGTAATAAAATATTGCTTATATTATAGCCTGTACATCATTTTGTTCTATTGTCAATAGTTTTTGCAGCGCACGCCAAAATAGGTTTTCGATTTGACACCTTGTGTTACAAAATAGCAATTTTATTACGGATCCCTAATTTTAAATAAAAAAAACATAGCCCATAGCCTTCCTCGATAAATGGACTACCCAACACTGAAAGAATCATTCAAATCGGACCAGTAGTACCAGAGATTAGCGCGTTCAAACAAACAAACACACATCTTTATAATATTAGTATAGATATTCAATGTATATAGATATACTAATAAATTATTAGTAAATACTATCACCGTCGTATATGAAATTGATTTAAAAAAAACACCAAAATAATATTTATTTATTCACACTGTTTAATTGTACTGTTACGAAACACGTGTTCTAAATATAAAAATACTAGAATATACAACTTAACATAGTTATCGATTTTCATGCCAAGTAGAACTAACTTCGCGATGTAGAATTCAGGTGTCGGTGTGCGCGCGCGCATCGTAAAAATTCACTCTCATCAAGTGTTCTTGTCGGGTCAGAGGCATGAGTTTCGAATAGGTGGTAGTGTTTGACGTTCAATATGTGATTTTAAATCCTATTCACCATCGCGCTAAAAGAAGTATAACTTCAAAATATTTTGGGTCAACAATTTTCTATGTATCAGATGACCCCCTTTACATACACCAAACAGAGAATGGCTCTTACACCCAGGTACTAATGTATGATATCAGGAATGGAGAACTTGTTATGGCTACTACTACTAAGAGTTAGTAAGTCTTTTATTTGGCGATGTATATGCTTTAACAACATGATCCCAGAAATGTACAAAACACATTTACGTATTACCAAATTCAAAATGATTGTTAAAAACGTGTTATTATTATGTGGTAAAGGTTACTATAACGTAAATGAATTTCGAAATCATACCACACATTGGGAATGGCGCAGAAGCTGCCCTCATTAATAAATAGTATTAATAAATTTATTGCACGAACTTTTATAAAGAGAGAATGCGCGCTGAGTTTCTGCGCCCGTTCTTGTCGGGTCAGAGGCATGAGTTTCGAATAGGTGGTAGTGTTTGACGTTCAATATGTGATTTTAAATCCTATTCTGAATAATTTATATTTTTTTATATGAATTCGAATATCTCCACTAGTACTTTCCAAGTACAAATCTAATACGTACTTAAATTTATGTATTTACGTGAATATATCTGTGCCGAAATTGTCTAATTAGAAATTAAGTATTGTCTTATTCATAAAAGGCATTTATTTTCTCAAAATTGATTCCTTTAGAATTCTTTTTGATGTCACTTCTAATAACTACTAGATACTACTACCGCTTCGGAAACAAATGGCGCTCTGAGAGAGAAGAAGCGGCGCAAGAAACTCTCCCAGCATTCTTGTTTTGCGCTCTTTTCAATAAAAATATACAATATTGTACAGTAATTTCTATCGCTATAAAATAATCACAATCTAGTCCCAGGCTGTCCGATCATTTAGATATTCAGCAGTGGAGTAATAGGATTTACGACAGAGCCTTTTTTTTATATTTATATACTCCATACAGTTTTTTCTCACTCCTGCCATTATTACCTAGGGATGATACACAGTCTTATTATCTTTTTTCATTTTATTTTACTTCATATCAATTCAATATATTTATTTATAGATGGAGATGAAACAGATGCACCATTCAAGTTTTTCATTGATACTAAAGGTGATCTTGACACTGCAAATTCCACAAGAAAGGGTAGTTGTACTGACGAAGGTAAATCATTTTGACTAAAATCTAATAAGCTCTGGCCTTAAACAAGAAGAGGCATAAAGATAATGTTAAGAGGTTTAAAAACGACTGATTTCGAAAGGTCGAGTGTCAACTCAGCTAGCGCAGCCGGAGATAGTATCACTCACACTTTATGCTGGCTATAACATGCTAAGTTTTGATTGTGATATGAAACATCTTTTCAGAATCACAGAACAAAATTGACCAAAATCGTTTTTTTTGTTGGTATGGCCTCTACAATCAGATTGGAAATGTCCTTAAAGGGTGACCCCCTTTGGCCATCAAGAATACCATTAAGAAGAGAGAATATACAAATTGGAGAAAATATCATCACCACTCTTCGAGAAAACTTCCCTTAAAGCCTCGCCTAGTATCGGAATACTGGGTCTCGAAATCTCGAGCGATTGCCAATTCCGTGGCCATCTGGAGGGCAAAGCCGAATTGGCTTCGAAGAAACTAGGCGTCATAAATAGAGCACGGCAATACTTCAAGCCGGCCCACATTCTAGCGCTCTATAAAGCGCAGGTCCGGCCTCACATGGAGTATTGCTGTCATCTCTGGTCTGGCGCACCCCAGTATCAGCTCGATCCATTTGACCGCGTGCAACGCAGAGCAGCTCGATTTGTCGGGGATCTAGCGCTCTGTGAACGGCTCGATCACTTGGCGTTGCGTAGAGACGTCGCTTCATTGTGTGTCTTCTACCACATTTACCACGGGGAGTGTTCCGAAGAGCTGTTTAACCTGAGGCCTGCTGCGGCAGGAGCCGCCGAATTTCACCTTCGCACGACACGCCACAAGTTAGGATATCATCCCCACCATCTGGATGTGTGGCGGTCCTCCACAGTGCGGTTTTCAAGGAGCTTTCTTCCTCGTACTACGAAGCTATGGAATGAGCTTCCTTGTGCGGTGTTTCCGGGACGATACGACATGGTTACCTTCAAGAAAAGCGCGTATACCTTCCTTAAAGTCCGGCAACGCTCTTGTGATTCCTCTGGTGTTGCAAGAGAGTGTGGGCGGCGGTGATCACTTAACACCAGGTGACCCGTACGCTCGTTTGTCCTACTATTCTATAAAAAAAAAATTTGGGCTTATGTAATACTTAGCTAAAGGTTCCGGGTTTGAATCCCGGCGCCTAGCAAACATTCATATGATGAATGTGGATGTTTGTTTCCGAGTCATGGATGTTTATATGTATTAATGTATGTATATCATATTAAATATATCATTGTCTTGCACCCATAGTAAAGGCTATGCCTAGTTAGGGGCAAGAATGTGTCAGTATCATACCAAATGGTTACCAGTTGTTTTTGTGCACACCCCTTTGGTACCCAGGCGTTATTGTAATATCCATCTGTGTATAATATCTGGATTTTAACTAATGTAACATAAATGGTTCTTATCTTTAAACCTAGTCTTGCTATAAATATTGATACAATAAAACAATATTTTTCCTTCGCCTTATTGTTACTCAGAATTTTTGGGTTTTACAATAATAATTAGAAGCATTGCATTGTGAGCTTATTGGTATTGGTAAAGGACACCTGTTTCGGCAATTAGACGGCTTAGTTGGGTCCATTTTGCGTGCAGTGTTACACAGTCATTCCAACCAAGCTCCTTCCAGAAGTTCAGAACACTCCTGGGGTGTTCGCAGATTTCCTGGAGCGACCTTATATTTACTAAGGTTTTTGCCCGTTGGTTGGCCACCCCAGCACATTCCACGGTTACATGAGTGACTGTTTCATCTTCGGTTAGACAGCCCCTGCACCTAGGACTGTCCGTAACGTCGATTGTAAATAGGTGCTTGTTCAGTGATGTGTGACCCGTTAGGGTGCCGACCATGATTCGGATGTCGTGTCTGTTTAGGCTAATAAGTCATATTACATACGTGTCAGTTTGGGCGATAGTGCAGGAATCGCCTCTTTCGACTGTCTACAGCCTGAGACATTTGTCCATCGGGTTCTGTGTAGGTTGTTGCTAGTGCCAATATAAATCACTAGTCAAATTAAATTTGTACCTTACCAAAATTACTACTAAATTTAACATCTTGGGTTCCGTCCGAGCGCTCTTCCAAGTGAGTCAACTGTGGGGTCCCGTATCGTTCATAATTTAATTAATCCCAGAAATGAGGGATATCACTTTAAGAATAACAAATTGTTGAAATCACTAGTAATTATGGTTGTATGAATGTACAAATGATTTAAGTTTTCTTTAGTGTTAATTCCGCCAATATTTGTTTTTTTTTTTGTCTCGCCAAAATCTGGCACGTACGTCCTGAGGATGCCTCGTGTAGAGGCGAAACACGTGTCGAATTGTTTTAAAAACCAATATTGGCGGAATTAACACTAAAGAAAACTTAAATCATTTGTATAATTATGGATTTCCGCAAAGTAACGCCTAATTCAATAAATGGTTGTAGGTATATTAACTAGACATTTTTTTAAATTTTAGTGCCAACAATTCATATTGATTCTGATGCACCAGAAGAAACGCCAATTCAACATGAAATTAACAATGATATAAGTTTGAATGAAAGTAGAGGTGAGTCGAATTTTAATCTATACTATCTATACTAATATTATAAAGATGTGTGTTTGTTTGTTTGAACGCGCTAATCTCTGGTACTACTGGTCCGATTTGAATGATTCTTTCAGTGTTGGGTAGTCCATTTATCGAGGAAGGCTATAGGCTATGTTTTTTTTTTTTTTCAAAATTAGGGATCCGTAATAAAATTGCTATTTTGTAACACAAGGTGTAAAATCGAAAACCTATTTTTGCGTGCGCTGCAAAAACTATTGACAATAGAACATAATGATGTACAGGCTATTATATAGGCAATATTTTATTACTTATAAAACTATCGCGTGAATTATACTTTATATGGCAAAACAACGTTTGCCGGGTCAGCTAGTATATTATATAAAATACAAGCAAACTACTACCAATATATTGTGTTCTATAAATCTAGGGAACCATTTAATTAAATAAAAATTATATCATTTCATCATCAGCCGGATGACGTCCACTGCTGTAGGACAAAAGTCTCCCCCAAAGATCTCAGTGACGATTGGTCCTGCGCTGCCCTTAACCAACGTATTCTGGCGACCTTGAACATATCGTCGGTCCATCTTGTGAAGGGCCTAAACAACACTGCGTCTTCCACTGGTCGCCATTCGAGGACTTTTCTGCCCCACCGGCCATCTGTCCGTCAAACTATGTGCTCTGCGCACTGCCACTTCAGTTTCGCAATCATTTATAATGAAATTTTTAGTCTATGGTTTTCCCTTTCTGTCTAGTAATAATGTTGCTTGACTATAATAAGCGTTTAGTGTAATGAATATGAATAAGATATAAATCTGAGATAATGGATTGGTTTCCTGCTGCGCTCCAATTAGATACCGCTCTACCTAAGAACAGTAGCTTTTTTAGTTCGGCAACTATTAGATGTTTGTGTGCGCGTCATCTTGACACTCAATGGCATCGTTCAAATTTTGTAACATACGCTTCGTGTTATTTTACATTGAAATTATTTTAAATACTTACTGAGGATATGGTGATCCCAGTGTCTTTCTTAGCGACTGACTCGAGTACGCCCATTTGGGCGTAGTATTAGTTGCCGCACTTAGTCGCCGGCTAAGTCGAGTAAGTAAGTCTTTCGTGGGGCGATGTATATGCTTTTACAACAAGATCCCAGAAAATGTTCAAAACAAAAGTATTACGTTATTCAAAAGAATTGTTAAAAAAACGTTTGTGTGGTAAAGGTTACTATAACATAAATGACTTTCTTAATGATACCACAGATTGGGAATGGAGTGATCGCCCTCAGGCTATTAAATAATAAGTTTAATTGTACAATATTACTTTGTAAACATATTTATTCGATGAAAAAAAAAAGCCCGCTGAGTTTGTTGCGCCCATTCATCTCAGGTCTGAGGCATTCATTTTGTAATGGGTGGTAGTTTTTTGACTTTCAATAAGTGATGTCACATCCTATTTTGAATAAAAATATTAGAATTTGCGACTGCGCCTACGGTATGTAGCTGAAGCGCTGTGGAGACCAATCCTTAATCTAAGATGTAAATGTTATAATAATAACTTACCATAATTAAATTTTTCAGACACAACTTTGAATAAGTCGAAAAGTAAGAAAAGAAAAGAAAAACGTAATTCGAATTTCGTCGAAGAAATACGTAAGTGTCCTTTTTAGTATCGGCTCAAAAGCCTCGCAGTTAAAGTAATGTATCTTGAGTCAATAGACTCTCTATTGACTGTTAAGCCACGTATTCACTAGTAAACATTTGTTGATAAACTGCTTATGACTAGCGGTAAACAAGTTTACAATAAACACATGTTTCTGAAACTTGGCCGTCCACACTTATCAGTTGTTCACAGGATGTCGCCCGAGGAGGTAGTGATGCTCTCTGGTGCTTACATAATAATTCACAAGAGCATTAATCGAAAAAAAAAGAAGAAAGGTGGTAGATTTGAAACTATTTGTTGAATAAAAGTTATGTATTTAATCTGTTGGCTTTTGTTTATAAACTAGATGTTTCGTCTTGCTCTCCACTCGTAGTGGCAACATGGCAACACGTATCATAAACAATGTTTCATCACCTATGTTTCTGAACTGTTTACAGAGATGATGAAACATTGCGAAACATTGTTTATGAACAGTTTATAAACAGTGTTTATAAACAAATGTTTACTAATGAATACGTGGCTTTAAGTTGCAGAGTTTCTAAGCAGACTTATTGTTTTAGTGAAGTTGGATCTTACTGTGTATCCAGTGTTCGTTCGGGCACTAATGCCACAAAACATTTTTCTTTGGAAGAGGAGGACAAACGAGCGTGCGGACACCTGGTGTTAAGTGATCACCGCCGCCCACATTCTCTTGTAACACTAGAGGAAGCACAGGAGCGATTCCGGCCTTTTATAAAGATATTTCTGTGCCTTCTTCTCTCCATTTGTAACTAACATTTAGGCTTAAATATTACAATGTCAAAGTCGAAGTTATTTTCCAGAAACATTCACAAGTAAAGTTGTTACAAATTTAAGAGCAGGCACATGTTCGTCTTGACAGACATGCAAATATTTTTGTGGTTTCTCTTCACAATATTATAAACCTAACACAATCAATAATTACTGTTACATTTAATTTGACCAACGTAAAAACTTCTAAAAGTACCTTACAAAATTACAATAATAAATGAAATGCTAAGAGATAATGTAGTAAAAATAATCAAAACAAAATATAATATTATTGGTAAAAATAGTATTGGTGCCAGTTACCACTTCGTTTGATAATATTCATTTATTGAGCCAAAACAATATTTTTTTAATAGTGTTATATTAAAATCTGTTTAACACTGTCTCCTCTCTTATTTCTTTTGGTAATTTACTAAATATTTTTACACATATAGCATGACAGCTTTTTGGTACAAAGTGGTTGTGTATGTCGGCGTTAAGTCAGGGTTTCCTTGATCAGGGTCCATAACGAAGAAATACAACACTAAGAATTTCTCAGTTTATTGAAGCACAACTGCTAGTATAAATATGAACCGTCTTTACATAAAACAACGGCTTTTATAGCTTCCGTACAATAGATGAAACAGAGTAGATACAACTTCTTTTAAAACACAAATAAAATTAGGTATTGTAAAATAATTCCTAAATACAGCTCAATAAAATGTTTTAGTGAATTTATATAACTTCAAATGATTTATATAATAGTTTGTTCATTTAATTTTTGAACAAACATTACGAAGTAAGAAAATGGCGCTGCAAGCAAGTTTCGAAATACAATTAAGAAAGACTTATTGCATAAAATAATCAAGTTTGATACAGAATAACGATATTAATTCTAATACAAATTAATTTACAAATAAATATTTTAACGATAAATGAAACATCAAACATCTTGAAACAATTCAAACAGTCAAAACAGTGTCTATTAAATTTGTTAGACCTTCATAAATAACAATTTTATGTTTACAAATAGCTATTTGTATTTGAATCTTACATATTTCAGATATATCTTTAATAATATATTCATTTTAACGATAAACTAAAACATAAATATCAATAGTTGCAAACAATTGACGGTAGGTGGCGATTTGCGGCCATATGTACAATGTGACTGAGTCGTATCTCATTACGCTATGCAATAGATCGTTTTATGATGCGATGCAGACGTAGGTATTTTATTTTTCACGTAGTACAAATGTCCAAGAAGTAATTGCAAGTTTTATTAATACTTAATAAAAACGTTGTAGGTATATTAATATTTTTCTGTGAAATATTGATTATGCTAATGTTAAAATAATTGACACAATCTATCTATATTAGCATTATTTCTATTTCTAGATTCTACTGAACCTGAGCAACTTGCAACTTCATTTGTTAAAACACCTAAAAGTGACAAAAAAAAGAAACAAAATATATCTTTGAATGAAGACGACGGAGGTACGAAAATACATTTTTTATTAAATATAAAAATCTTGTAAATATTAAAAAAAACATTAAGCAATGATATAATTTTATTACTAATAAGTTAATCATACAATAATTTATTTTTAGGGAAAACACCTAAAGGCGGTGAAAAGAAAAATCGTTCTGTTTCAGAAGTTATCGATATAGGTAAATATTATTACCAATTGTGTTTAAAAAAAACATTGCGTGCGTACAAAGTACACATGTCAGAAGTGCAACCTGCATGGTGCATGAACCTCTAAACTGCATATGAATTCCTGGTACGTGTTCCTAGGATGACACATGATTTCAACCGCTATGAAAGACATTCCTACCACCACTAATATATATAATAATATGATCTCCTGGTGTCTGTGTAGTAATACATCGTGCGCTTGGAGTCAGAATATATTAAGGTATACTCGCGCCATACTAAAGACAATCTCTTCTTTAACTATGATCGCCTGGTACCAAAACATTGTATTATGCTTCCTATCTCATTATCTCCCATGTTAAATATTATGAATTGACGTGACTGCTCTTTTTACTGTCGCTTTTTCGTTTCATCGACTTTCAAATCACAACGATGATAAAAAGTTTTCACTTCAATAGCATGCATATTTCTGTCTCATTCTTTGCCAGCTTCATCCTAGACATTTTTGTATGTGTGTCTCTTACTTGTCGTTTTTTCCGTTGCATCCGGTTTGAAATCACATCGATTCCAAAGAAGTTTCACTTCAAAAAACAATGCATTAATAGCAGTTTATGTGACTGTACATAATGAAGGGCATAAAACACGCGTTTATGAAACGAGCCAAAGGCTAGTTTTTAAATAACATTACACGAGTGTTTTAATGCCTAATTATGTATAGTTACATACACTACATTATCTACCCACATATCATAAGACTCCATGATGCATCCAGGGCCACCATAAATTTAAAAATAGTAAGGGCGTTAATGAAAACATTCTGGCAGCTGTCATGGTGCCTTCAGAGACAAACTAGAGTCGGTCCCAACCACAGACATAGATCCAAGTAGATAACGCAAATCCCTCCGTCTGTATGAAAACCAAGTTGTGCCTTTTTTTTGTACCTACTGTGACGTCGTTAAAAATGCCAGTGCATCGAGCCCAACGTTTAGCCACTCACCTCATCATTAGTTGACGTTTGCAGTACATCAATAGTCGTTATTGCTTATTACTAAAATCGGCAATGTATTATAAATCATAATAAAAATAAAATAAAAGCGTCAAAGGAAGAGCATTGCTCCTCTTTTTGTCGTCTTTTTGACACGCGAAGTACAAACACTCGCGGCATCTATTTGGATCCATGTCTGTGGTCATCATCACATCGTTCGATATCTTACGAGCAGGATTTGTCAAATTTGTTTGCAAATTGACATTTCATTTCGAACTAAACTTCATATCGATTGATATTATAATAGAGGATAATCAACTTTATTTTTCAGAAATTTGTTTTGTTCGAAATTTAAATGAAGTAATATTATCGAAATCGATGTTATTATTTAGCAATAATAAAATTGTCACAGATAAGAAATTCGTTCTAACGAAACATAATATAGTATACTAGTGGACCCAACAGACGTTGTCCTGTACACACGTCTTAAATTTTAAAAATCTGTCCAGCCGTTAGGAGGAGTTCACTAACATACACAAGAACAGGAGAATTATATTATATGGACGTAATTGAGAATCTAAACCAATCTCAAATTCACTGAAACAAACAAAAAGTCATCAAAATCGGTCCAGCCGTTTAGGAGGTAGTTTAATTGGGAATCTAAACCATTCTTGAATCCACCCGAAGACACACATCAATCTCAAATTCACTGGAACACACAAAAATCTCATCAATATCGGTCCAGCCGTTCAGGAGGTAGTTCAATTGTGAATCTAAACCATTCTCGAATCCACCTGAAGACACACAGAAAGTTTCAATAAAATCTGTCCAGCCGTCTAGGAGGAGTTCAGTGACATACACACGCACACAAGAATTATATATATAAAGATATATATTTTATGGTGGTGATAATGTGCGGTTCTTGAACGCATTATGAAGGGTAATTATATTTGAGTATATGTATTAATTTTAATAATAATATTTTCAGATCAAGATGAACCCATCTCTAAAGCCAATGCATCAATATTGAAAACACCAAAAAGCGATAAGAAGAAGAAACAGTATAAGTTTGAAAGTGAGACTACTTTGGGAGGTATATATACAAACATTGATAATATTATTTTTGAAAAATTTATATTATCTCTGCCTGAACCTTATATATATATGACAGATATTTTGTAATGGTTTTAATAACGTAAACTAACATAATTTAAATAATTCACTAAATCATTTGCATTTTATCTGAAAAAACGGAGTGTTATTAAAAGCATTTCTAAATTTTATGTATTTTATACATACCTAACCATTGCATTGAGTAAACTAGGAAAGTCGTTGATTACAAAGAATAGCTAAATTTTATTGAAGTTTGTCGTAGAACTGGATTATATTATATAATCTGGATATAAATGGAACTAAATAATAATTCTCACTCCACTGACTCGTGAAAGTTACCCTACCGAAAAATAATTTCAAGAAGTTGTAGTGGCTATGAATGTTTCTAACTTACTAAAGAAATAGACAAGAATCTAACTCACATAAGCAGCTTGTTATTTTTGAGGGATATCCCTCATTTCTGGGATTAAATATGCAATTTTGATTTGCACCAAAAGAAGGATGGCGAGAATGGACCCACATAATTGAAAAATTAAGGAAGCATCGTACAAATACAAGTTTATATTAATTATGAACTTAAGTTTATACGATGTTTATACAAAAAATATTGAGGCGCTAAGATATGGGAGTCATAAGAAATAAATTATTATAATTTATTAAAAAAATTAGTCATCTTGCATTAACGGAACGTTTTGCGCAATTGACATTTACATTTTTTTGACATGACAGTCCTTGTCATTATGTATATGGATGTTCCGACTCCATAATAAAGAAATAAAAGTAAATGAAAGCTACTAACCGATACCTATGTTATCTATATATATAAAAATGAATTGCTCTTCGTTAGTCTCGCTAAAACTCGAGAACAGCTGAAACGATTTGGCTAATTTTGGCCTTGAATTATTTGTGGAAGTCCAGGGAAGGTTCAAAAGGTTTGAAAAAACGTGAAAATTCTCGGATTTAAATAAAAACAACAATTTTGATTTTCCTTTGACGCGTCCCCCGTCGTTCAGAAATCAAATAAAAATAATAGTTTAAAATGAATAACTAACTAGAATTTTTTATATCTTTCTAAATTTCTAAGGAGGTAAAATAAACTTCCTTAAAACACGGGTAATAACACTAAAAAAAATGATTCCTTTTGTTTGCTTTAAGTTTATTTTATACAAAAGCTTAGGTCTTTTATTTATCGATTTAGGCAGTACGAAGTCTGCCGGGTCAGCTAGTAAACAATAATATTTATTATGATGATCTTTTTTTTTCTCTTTTCTATTTTAATTGTTACAAAGCATATAAATTTTATTTTTTGTTTATATAGATGTACGTGTTTGTCTCTCTCTCTCTCTCTCTCATATAATTTATCTGTGGCTAATGTAGTTGATTTCACAATTAATTAAGGTTTATATGTCTTAGTTATAGTTAAATATTATTATTGTGTTACTGTTTATTGGTCCTAATAAAGTAAATAAATAAATAATACTATCTATACCTACTCAAATCAGTAATTCAGTAGTAATTCAAAATAAGATTATTATCGTTTTTTGATACTAAAATCAGTAGGTTTAGTATCTAGTATCTTTCAAAGATTACCTGCTTGAAAAAAGAATGTATTGTGAATCCTCAATCATAAGCTGCTAGCCTTCCACATATATATTATATTATCTTTTAGCAGACAGTAATTACGCATAGATATGAGATACAAATTATTGATTGATCAATAGATATTGAATAATAATTTTAGGTTATATTTTACTTTTAGGTATATCTTTTTTCTCCCACTTTTTAGACCTACTAACGATTAACTTTTTTCTTAGTTTTATTACGTTCTACAATTCTTAATTGATTAACATTGCTGAATTATTACATCGTATCGAGCATACCAGCCTCCAGTATGGCCTTAAAATAAACCGGCAGAAAACAAAAATGATGATTGTCGATCGAAGTCAAAACAATGCACCAGATATAGTCGAGATTGCTAATTGCGAGGTTGTACAATCATACATATACTTAGGATCACTGGTCGCTAATACTGGTGGCTTGGAAGACGAAATTAGAAGGCGAATGGCTATTACCAGATCTGCAATGCAGAAGTTGACGAGGATATGGCGGGACAGGAATATCACCAAAGCTACTAAAGTTCAGTTAGTAAGATCTCTAGTTTTTCCCATACTACTATATGGTGCCGAAACATGGACAGTCAAAGAACGAGAGAGACAAAGGATTGACGCACTAGAAATGTGGTGTTGGAGACGAATGCTACGAGTATCTTGGACACAACGCCGCACAAACGTCTCGATACTTGAAGAGCTCAAGGTGAAAGAAAGGCTTTCATCTATAGTCAGAGCCCGTATCCTCAGATACTTCGGACATATCACGCGACGTGGAGAGCATGCCATAGAGAGACTTGTTGTTCAGGGAAGGGTCAACGGCAGTAGGTCAAGAGGACGCTCCCCTATGCGCTGGACAGACCAGATCAAAGCCCTAACCAATACTCCCCTCAACACATGTGCCAGAGAAGCAACAGCCAGGGATAACTGGCGTAGAATCGTTCGTCGTACGACGTGACCACGACTGCTCTGTCAAGAGTAATCCGTCGAAGAAGAAGAACAATTCTTAATAAGTTTCCATGATGTACGCCACTTCTTTCAGTGGGTCCCAAAATACATGCATTCTAGCCATCCTTTTTTATGGACGATGCGGGACTCGAACCCGCCCCTCTCGGTTTCCGTCCGAGCGCTCTTACCACCAACTGAGCAAACCGTCCGATTAAGAATATATAACACAATTTAAACCATTCATCTAATGTAGATAGCAGTGATGAAGAAAGTTAGATTTAATTATTATTAATTTGTACACTAAGGTGAAAAGTTTTCGATTCCTATCGTGGGTGCAATTAGTAGTTATGAGCCCCAATACGCCCAAGGATTTGAATCACACTTTGCCCAAGAGATACATATGCGCGCAAATCGCCACCTACCGTCAATTGTTTGCAACCATTGATATTTTTGTTTTAGTTTATCGTTAATATGAATATATTATTATAGATATATCTGAAATATATAAGATTTAAATACAAATAGCTATTTGTAAACATGAAACTGTTATTTATGAAGGTCTAACTAATTTAATTAGACACTGTTTTGACTGTTTGAAGATGTTTGATGTTTCATTTATCGTTAAAATATTTATTTGAATGTGTAATTGTGTAAATTAATTTGTATTAGAATTAATATCGTTATTCTGTATCAAACTTGATTATTTTATGCAATAAGTCTTTCTTAATTGTATTTCGAAACTTGCTTGCAGCGCCATTTTCTTACTTCGTAATGTTTGTTCAAATTAAATGAACAAACTATTATATAAATCATTTGAAGTTATATAAATTCACTAAAACATTTATTGGGCTGTATTTAGGAATTATTTTACAATACCTAATTTTATTTGTGTTTTAAAAGAAGTTGTATCTACTCTGTTTCATCTATTGTACGGAAGCTATAAAAGCCGTTGTTTTATGTAAAGACTGTTCATATCTATACTAGCAGTTGTGCTTCAATAAACTGAGAAATTCTTAGTGTTGTATTTCTTCATGATGGACAATTCAAGGAAACCCTGGTTTAACGCCGACATACACAATGATTTATACTACACCAACAAAGAAAATTAAAAACTAAATATTTCCTTTTCAGCTAATATCAATATTTACAAAAATATACACTGTATTTTAAATCCAATGCATGTTTATACTATTTGTATTTCCAGATTCTACTGAACCTGAGCAACTTGCAACTGCATGTGTGAAAACACCTAAAAGTGACAAAAAAAAGAAACAAAATATATCTTTCAATGAAGATATAGGAGGTACGTTAATACAAGTTTTATAAAATATAAATATATATCAGTCTTACAAAAACATTAAGCAATGATTTAATTGTATTATCCAAAAGTTTATCATACGATAATTTATTTTTAGGTAAAACACCACAAGACGGCGTAAAGAAAAATGGCTCTGTTTCCGTTGTTATTGATATAGGTAAATATTATAATTAATAAATTTGTTTTAAAAATAAACAACACATTAAAATTAATAATAATATTTTCAGATCAAGATGAACCGATTTCTGAAGCCAATGCATCAATAGTGAAAACACCAAAAAGCGATAAGAAGAAGAAGAAACAAAATATAGCTGGAAATGAGACTTCTTTTGGAGGTATACAAATCATTCGTAATATGGTCCTTGAATAATTAAATAATCTGCGTGTCTGCCCATACGCTCTAGTGCATAAGCTTACACGGCAAACGTTCTCTATGGTACCCCGTGGACACTGCAATACAGCCGTCAAAAAACTGCCAATATCTACGAAGCGTAACGCTTTTGAAGACAAAATATATTAGTATTTATTTTTCTTTAGCTGGCGGTGGCCATTTTTGTTTAGGATATATTTTGTGATTTTTTTTTATTTGGAAAGAAATATATTCTTTTGAAAGAAATCATAAGATCGTATGATAACGTGTCCACTATAGTAAAATAATACATAAAATAATAATAGTTGCATTATTTTTATTTTGACGCGTTTACCAAAATACTCAAGTTGTGTGATGCAGTCCCATTAATCCACTTCTACCGTTCTAAAACTCGTAAATTGTGTTACCTTAATTGACATTTTTTTTTCAGATGGAAATAATGTCAATGTTTCTCTGGTCAAAACACCTAAAAGTGACAAGAAGAAGAAACAGAATATATCGGCAAATGAGAATAATCTACAAGGTATGAAGTAGAAATATTTCTAGAACATTTTAGTGATATTGTATGAAATCATAATGTTGTATGCTTATTCACAAAACAACCTAAAATAGTTTAATAAGTTAGCGAAAACATCTATGCGGATTTTTTTACTATCTGTACATATTATAATAAAATCGCAGACGTGCTGTGTCGATAAATACATCTAGTAAGTATTAAAAAAAATACTACTAAAACTACTGGTTATACTTTGTAACCTAACCGAAGCCAAAAAAAGTAGTTAGAATTTTTGTCTGTATGCTGGTACACTCTCATCTCAGAAACGGCTTAATCGATTTGAATTCTGTTGTCACTGATTTATTGTGGCAATGGAGACATTTACATGTGTGTTTGTAGCATTCGGATCGGTTCACAAAAAATAAATTATACGCGGACAAAGTCGCGAGAACTAGTATATAATATTATTGTATGGTAATATGTTCAAATTTAAATTCAAATATTTTTATTCAAAATAGCATGTGACATCACTTATTGAAAGTCAAAAACTACCACCCATTCGTAAACGAATGCCTCAGACCTGAGAAGAACGGGCGCAACAAACTCAGCGGATTTTTTTCCTAAAAAAATATGTTTACATAGTCCCACGGACAAGTAAAAAAATAAGGACTCCGTGTCACCTTACATAACAGTGTAGCACCAAAACAAGCCGATTAACGTGTAAATACATAGCCCCACGCACACACTTACACTACTACAGGCCGATAGGCGGCCAATAATGAGAATTGTCATTGTCTGTGACAGATCAGTTTGCGTCTCCATAAAATATTTTAAAAATGCCGTCGTGCGTTGTGAAAAAGTATACAAACGATACTATATAAGTATTTGTGGCCATATATGATTATTTAAGGCAGAACAAATTATTGTTTAACTAGTATCCCCCGTAACCGCACACACACTAGCATAACGGTGCTTCACTTGCTAATATCACGGCGCGGAGTCCTTCTTTTTTTACTCGTCCTTGCATAGTACATTGTACAATTAAACTTATTATTTAATAGCCTGGGGGCGGTCGCTTTATTCCCAATCTGTCGTATCATTAAGAAAGAAATTTATGTTGTAGTAAACTTTACCACACAAACGTTTTTTAACAATTCTTTTGAATAACTTAATACTTTTGTTTTGAACATATTCTGGGATCTTGTTGTAAAAGCATATATACATCGCCCCACAAAATATTTACGAACTCGAGTTAGCCAAGTAGTTGGCATTATAAGTTTATATCTGTTCCTGGTGCTAAGATAAAATGGTATCTATCACTAAAACGATTGAATTACGCGCATGACTTAATACAAATGATGTAAGTTTTCTTTAGTGTTAATTCCGCCAATATTTATTTTTAAAACTATTCGACACGTGTTTCGCCTCTACACGAGGCATCCTCAGGACGTATTGTTTCGCCAAAATCTGGCACGAGACTGAATCAAATGAGCCGGAAGCTGCTCTTTTATACCCTCGTCCCATGAAATGACGCGCTGTGATTGGTAGGCTGTTGTGACGTATTACCCCCGGAAGAGCCACGTAACAAAGGTGATGGGACTAAATTTGTTTGTTCATTCAACAATGTAAACATGTTTTTTTTCTTATGTTTTATAAACACTAAAGAAAACTTACATCATTTGTATAATTATGGATTTCCGCAAAGTAACGCCTTTTTTAAATTAAAAAAAGGTCTTTCAGTAAAATGTACGTCTACAATATTAAAGACGTCCTTTTTAAATTAATATGCAGAAATAAAATGAAATGTTTCGAGATTGTTATGCGCCTTGGGAACTAAACTTGGGTTTAGCTACATCAACCGAAACTACTACTACTTCCCAATAAAAACCTATAACGACCATACTATTGCTATTCAGATTTAGCAACCTGCATATTTATTCCACTTTAATTTTTATACAGGATGGCCGAGAAGTTGACGTCCAAAGCTAAAATTTGAAAGCCTCATGGTGATGAGTATCCGAATCACCGCTATGTATGTTCTGTTCATAATTATTAACTACAGTTACAATAACCACATAAGAAACTATGAATAGTTTAGACAATGCGGAACTAGTTTAGAATTGAGTCGTAAGTTCAAGATAACTGCTCCAGCTAAATTCATGAAAATGTTCAAGGTATCAAAAAAAAAATGGGAAGCCTATGGCTTCTAACTATTTTTAAAAACTCCCCAGAACATTGGCCAATAAAATGAGCCAAATTCAAATTTTAGCTTTGGACGTCAACTTCTCGGCCACCCCAGTATATTTTGATCACTAACTGTCTAGTCATTAACAATTTTTTTCCAGATCTATATGAATCAGCCCCTGTGAATTTCGCCAATGCATCATTAGCCAAATCACCTAAAAGTGACAAGAAAAAGAAACAGAAAACCTCTACAGATGCTAATAATCTTGAAGGTAATTAATATCTTCCTAAAATATAATCTCATCCCTTTAAAATTCGCAAAGTACATAAATATATATTTTTCTACACCCATTTCGTAATTTACTCAATACAAAACCTCAAAACATATTACAAAACTGTATTCATTCGCACAGGGCGTTATATAACATTGAACTTTGAAAATTGGCTACGAAAATTAGTCTAAAATTATTATGACTAAATTTCGCATGTCGTTGCGGTACACAAAGCCTGCGATAAGTATGCGTGCGAATAGCCGCGCCTATATTAACTTTTACTTTAGGCTCTGTAACACGTCATAACCAAAGTAGAACTACTTCATAGACTGGTTGCGCCAGTGAATTTAAAGTGGACTGTGTTAATAAAAAGGGCGACTCAGGTGAACAGAACAGGAATCATTGAAGTAAAGGGAATAGCCGGTACTCACCTCTTCTGCAAGATCCTGGGTTCTTCTATATTCGCCTGAGTGTGCTGGCGAACCACAATATATCGCGGGACACTTAACGAAGAAATCACTACGATCTCACGGCGGCAAATCAACAGGAATACGAGGATTTCCTGGATTTATACTTAAATGTTGCGGGAGCTCAACCTTCGCGTGCGGTTACTTGACGGAATGTATTACGCCATACGACCATAGATGTCGCGGCTCGCGGTTTATTCTTTACTTGTACCGGCTAAGTTGCTAGGATAAAGGTGTAAGGGGTTAAGGAAAAGGTTGTGTGTTATTTGGACAACTGGCGTTACCAATAGACTATTACACATTTCTATCAAACTCAGTATAAAATTTTCATCATCTGTGGTTGATGTGGAATATTTGAAATGAAGAAATTATGATAATTGTTGTTGTTGGACCCTAAAACTAACAGAAAAATTACCATTGAATATAATTAGTGGGTGATACTTTGTATAAATCTTAATAAACATATCTTAGACGAATAATAATAATAATTTATTTCTCTTAAAAAACATAGGTTTACAGCAGCTTGTGGCCAGAGTCACCTTTAAGGCAAACAATGCCTGTAGTAGTTTTATTGATATGGTAGTGAAATAATAATAAATTTATGAAAAGAATACAATAAAGTCATGAAATGAATAAAAATTTTCAATTTAAATCTTTGGAAAGTTAGTTTTGAACACCTTAACAATAAAGTGAATCAATTTGTAATATTTTGTAATGTCAAATAATTATTGAGTTTATAATAATTACCTGGTGATCACCTAATACAGAAATTGTAATTAAATTAAAAAAAAATCCAATATCCAATAACTTTTTCAATAATTACTTAATTTTTATTTATTTAATTCAGGAAACAAATAGTCATATTCAAGCATAATTACATAGTATTTAGTTCAAACGGACCTAGCAGTTCCATTAATTATTTAGAACTAAAGTAAACATATTATTGGACATACTAGTAAACTTAAAAAACAGTGAAAAAATAGCAAATGTGACAATAATTAAAAATAAACTATAAGCTTAGGAATACATACATACATTTCCTAAATATTACATTTATATATACATTTTCCTAAATATTATTTTAAGACAATCCAAAGAGTAATACTAATAGGTATTGAAAGATGACAATGACAATAATGATACTAGATATAAGAATTTGGATGGCTTATAATACATTAAAGTAACTTTATATTTTTTCTAGATAACATTGAACCGATCCATAATGTTGAAGTACCAGTGAAAACACCTAAAAGGGACAAGAAGAAACAGAATTTGTCTGCAAGTGATAATAATTTACAATGTAAGCAAACTATTAAGTTATTATTTTAATAATATATTAAAATATTAAACCGTCAGTACAAAAAAACATCAAGACAATAGGTACCTTATATATTGTTTAAAATTTACAGTTTGTTATACGTTTTTTAAATCTCTTTTTTTGTATCTATACAATTTTAACCTAATGTTTACCTTTCTCAATTTTTTTTTTTATTTAATCTGTGGTTAACGGTGCTGGTGGCACATTTAGCATTACCTTATAATGTACTTTAGTTAGTAAGATCTATTATATGTTTACCCCAATAAAAAATAACTAAATCATTAATATTTTGTCATCAATAATATATAATTCTAAAAAAAATAAACTCATTCCAGTTTGCAACGAAAGCATCTTAAATGTGGCGTCCAAAGTGCCAACACCCAAAAGTGACAAGAAGAAGAAAAATAATTCAGAATGTGATGTTGATATTATAGGTATGATATCTTTTATGTCTTAGATAATTTATACGTCTGGATGCTAGACAAGCTAGTGAAAACAGGCCAGGTTTATTACTGTAGTGTGCGTGACGAGCTGCGTCGTACACTCGCGATTTGTTGTCACTTTGTGTTAGTGTGCTCGCATTGCTCAAAATGGAGGTTAGCTGTCATCCTCAACTTTTTTCGACGTTTTCACAGTTTTCACAGCATTTATCTATCTTAATATATATAAATCTCGTGTCACAATGTTTGTCCTCAATGGACTCCTAAACTAATGAACGGATTTCAATGGGGATTACTTCATGGAGTGCAGTTTAGTCCAACTTAAGAGATAGGATAGTTTTTATTTCGATTTGGGACCCATAATTATTTTTATTTCCAATATTTGTTTTGTTTGGACATATTTTCTGTGAGAGTATTTTTGACGCGCGGTTTGACAGTTCCGCTGTGAAACAATTTCATTATAACAACAAGGAGCATATTATTATGTTACAATGAAAAATTATTGACAAATTCATCAAAAACGGTATTTTATTTATTATGTACAGAACAACGTCTGTCTGGTCAGCTAGTCACATATAAAAATGATTTAAGTTTTATCTATATATGTTGTTCTCCTGTATGTATTTAACATTTTGTGTGTTTTTGAGTGAATCCTTGGAACCATTAGATAATGTGATTGAGTTTTAGTACCTAATGCAACGTTTGGGTTTTTCTGTTTGTTTAACACTAGTAAAATCAAAATAAAATTACGGTTGCAAATGGTTAAAAGACGGTAGTTATTTTAAATACAATTCCAAATCATCTTATTTTTGTGCAATGCTTAGTTTAATAGATGTAAAATGGCATTCCCTTATCTCGATTTTTAGAAATTTGTGGAATCCACATACTTACATTTATCAACATAAAATATGTATTTATGTGAAATAATGACGGAATGAGCAGATGCTCATCCTGATTTTAAGTGTCATTTTTGCACTGCACAACATCATTCAAATAAATAAATAAATACTTTCACTGGTTGCTGATAAGATTCATTTTTAATCGCACTTAGTTCGTAACTGCGATCGACTCATAATTCTGTTACAAACGTAACGTAACCCTGTTTTTTTTATAGTAATAAGGCGGCACTACAATTGCCCTCGTCTCCTTGAAACATAAGATGTTAAGTCTCATTTGCCCAGTAATTCCACTAGCTACGGCGCCCTTAAGACCGAAACACAGTATTGTTGTAAACATTACTGCTTCAGAAATAGGCGCCGTTGTGGTACCCATAATCTAGCCGGTATCCTGTTCAAAGGAGCCTCCCCTGTAGTCCTTTAGGATAATTCTATCAAATAAGTGCACTGCTACACTTTTCACTTTAGTCGTTTAGTTACAGTACAGTGCTAGTTAATATATTCTACTTGTAGATTCCACTGCAGAAACTTGCATAAATCGATAAATTTTTGTTACAGATCGAAATACTGAAACTGACGCACATCTACTCAGCGAATCACTGTCGAAGGCACGAAAAGGTGATAAGAAGAAAAAGAGGAAATCAGAAAGGGACAATTCCACATCATTAGGTATATTTTTATCATTATAAACAAAACTAGCCATTAAAATAAAGAGAATATATTTAATTTTTTTGTGTTTATAATGGACAAGCTCTCTAAAATTATTTCAAATTTAGATACATTATTAGCGAGTAACGTGGGAAATATAGAATTATCTGTGATTAACGCGAGCGTTAGATATTTATTTAAATAAAATACTTTTTAAAGAATTAAAACAAGTGTCATTAATTATTACTGTATTTGTATATTGTTTAAAAAGTACTTTAATAAATATGGCCTGCATATTCGTACGAAAAATTGCGAGGTTAGTAAAATAGGCAAATATATTTTTTATTAGGCGTGCGCTACTTATTTGATGATAGGTACAGGGATATATTTTGTTAATCTAATATATATAAATTACGTGACACGTTGCTTGTCCTCGATGGACTCCTAAACTAATCAACGGATTTTAATGGGGATTACTGCATAGAGTTCAGTTTAGTCCAACTTGAGAGATAGGATAGCTTTTATTTCGATTTAGGACCCATAATTATATTTGTTTTGTATGGACATATTTTCTGTGAGAGAATTTATTGACGCACGGTTTGACAGTTTCGCTGTGAAACAATTTCATTATAACAACAGGGAGCAATTTTCACTAAATAATTCTTGATGTTTTGAAATATTATTGGCAAATTCATAAAATACAGTATTTTTTTATTATCTACAGAACAACGTCTGTCGGGTCAGTTTGAAAAGACCTTGTGACAAGACCGAGAATCTTTTTTTAAATAAATAAATGGTATTCAATTTTTAAAACCAAGGAGTTTTTAATTAAAAAGATTTTAATATGACAGGAACTGTGGAAATATTCCATTCCCGATACTTTTAGTGCAGCCCTCGTATTGAATGTTAAGAGACACACCATGAGTTGGGTACGAAGTTGGATCTATGCTTTTGCTAAATATGTGTTTTTATATTCCATGTTGCGTTTATTTATTGATTGAGATTGACAGTGGTATGAATGGTAATGGTGTTGAACCACCGTTTACAATGTATATAAATACCCATTGATATCATCGCGAATAGCTGTGTTAAGTGATATCCGTTGATAACTTTCCAAAAATTGTTGAGTTCAAAAACGCTCGATAACATTTTAACAATTAAATTAGCTTGACTTCCAGAATGTAGGCACACTTCCTTGCACCTTATTTTCCACGGGCAGGAAAGTCTGTCGCTTCACTGTCTTCTCTCCACTCTATTTAACCATTTCATTTAAACTCTCCTATAGTTTGAACTTTTATTCACATTTCCCGAGACTTCTATTCAAGGGCGTGCATATCATATAGGCAATTAGGCAGTGCATACCTCGTTATGAACCTAAATAAATGTAGCACTAGTGTTAAAGTTAATGTACTACCTACGGTAGGCAGTCTAAAGATTGCATATACGAGGCAAGCAGCGTTTCATACAACTTATGTCGTACTGTCGGAATAAAGCACAACTACGACTAGTTAGATCTATAGTGCCTTGTAGACCACCAATTCACGCCACTGCTTCTATTTCAATCAGCTCTATCAAATTTGTGTAATTAATTTATACACATCGATATCTCTACTACTGCTGTACCTACATTTTTTACTCCACCATAATGCCCTCTTATATCACATTATATTTTTTAATCTACACTGTTATTGAAACAAATATCAAAAAAAAAATACTGGTTTAGCTGTAATCATTACTGAAATTTATGAACACAAAACCATTGTCACAAAAGTATCCCAAGAAAATCTTTGAGAATTATAACATTATAATTATTATTATAATTTTGTAACTTTTTGAATAAAAAATTTACTCCATTACAATGTCATAATCTTTATTTATAGGTGATGGCTCATTGAATGAATCTAACCAAAAGCGCAAACGAATGGCTTCACCGGATCTAATGAAAGAGGGTAAGCAATAATCTGATATATTATTTGATTGTGTTGTAAATCTGAAATACTTAAATATATTATTTATTTCAGATTATATATTAGCATCAGCTAGTATTGTTCAAGAAAAACAAAATAAAAAACCAAAAATTGATGGTGAGGGCAATCAAGATAAACGTATGTATTTATTACTCTTTAGTAAAGAATATAATTTTGCCTGATTTTGAGGCTATAATTTCTTATGGCGCGTTTGGGAAAAAATTATGACAGTTTATTTTAAACAATGAATATTAACTGAGACTGAAATAAGTCCATAAATCTCCCTCTAATGTAAGGTCTTACTTATCTCTGGTACTACTGGTCCGATTTGAATGATTCTTTCAGTGTTGGGTAGTCCATTTATCGAGGAAGGCTATAGGCTATGTATTTTTTTTTTTCAAAATTAGGGATCCGTAATAAAATTGCTATCTTGTAACACAAGGTGTAAAATCGAAAACCTATTTTTGCGTGCGCTGCAAAAACTATTGACAATAGAACAAAATGATGTACAGGCTATAATATAGGCAATATTTTATTACTTATAAAACTATCGCGTGAATTATACTTTATATGGCAAAACAACGTTTGCCGGATCAGCTAGTATTCAAGATATTTATTTAGCAAGATACACTGTCAGTGCATGCAACTGTGGTAACCAAGACGTCAGTCTTGAAGGTTTGAATTATAAGTAATTATATCTTCACTACTTCTTCGACCACGTCGTCGCGATAAGACTAACATGTTTTTCGTTGTTGTGACACATCTAGACTAACGATTTGTCATCATTTATCATATATTATGTTTTGAGAGTTTTTGTTTTTCTATGCCTCGGAAGTACCTAGTCTTGCCATAAATACTGTAACAATGAAAATAAAATTCTATTGCAAATAACATTTTTTTCTTTTACAGTAGGTTTGTTTAATACATAAATATAAAACTATTTAAAATATAAAAAGCTATTCGAAGTGGTCTCCATTGGCTGCAATACAGTCCTTTAATCGTTGAGATTTTGATCAATAGAAGCACGCACTCTTTTCATGGGAAAATTCTTCACTGCCAATCGTACGGATTGTTTTAAGATGGAGAGTTTAAAAAATTGCATTTAGCGCCATACCTACTTTGTGTAGTGCAATCACAGCGATTCGGTTCTCTTTATCACCCCCACTCTATTTTAATATCGCAAAATGAGAAAACCCAATAATATAATAATAATAATATGTCATTTATTTCAGGCATTTTAAACCCATTACAGTAAATTGAATAAAATAGAATAAGATGTACTTAAAAATAAAATTGTATACATCACAGTACTTAATAATTAAATAACTTAAAACTAAAATTGTCCCAAATGTACTATTTCCGGTTAATGTCACGATGCACCGAAAGCCAGTAATGGAGTATAGGATTCTCTGGGTGCTCAGAGCATACATAATTACATAAAATAAAATTACTAAAATTACAATCTATACTTAATATATATATAGCTTAAAAAATGACTAGATAAATTAATATCACTCAGGTTATCACAACAATGGATATTATACCTATTGATTTCGTTCATGTCTCTGTTACCCCCAGTGAACTCCAGATAGTGTCTTATTTTATATCAAATAAAAATGAACAATCAAATAAAAATGACAGATACCAAATTCAAATGTAATATTTGTTTATTTTTAATAATTGTAACAGTATTTATGGCCAGACTTAATATATTTTAAGTTACATATTTTTTAAAGAAATATGGGGACAATCGCGTGATCACCGACGATGCCCTAATGTCATACCAAATGATTAAGGTGAAGTGAGTCTACGCTTTTTTGGAGGTAGTAATGTCATATCGACCTGAAAACGTCACTTTAAATTTGCAAACTTGATTACAATATAAAATAAATCGCAGTTATAGACTTTGGCGTGCATCTCTCGATCTGTCTTTATCTGGGGGCTGTATCTCATAAACGGCAATAGTTGTTTGACCCTGAAGTTTTCAAAGAACTTAAATTATTATTTCCGATTAATGAAAAATGAATTCCAGTTTTTTTAATTGACCCCTAGTAAGTGAAGGTAAAATACGGAATATGTTTATTTTAATTTTGTTATTGGATTCACATTCAACTCATGTACAATGTACTAGAGTCGGAAACGATTTGGCAAATCCTATAGAAATTTAATATTTTATAGAATGCTGTGCGACAAAAATTAAACAGTTGTATATTCACACATTTTTTAATGGTGTATTGATCACTTAACATATTAGTAATTAGTGAACGTCGTTAATAAAATCAGCTTAGTTAATATTCTAATGTTGATCTAATATTCTAATTTTATTTTATTCTATAGAGTCAAACAAACTTGAGAGGACCAAGAAACGCAAAATAAGAAACGATGATGAAGATGTCTCCGCCAAAAAGGTAAGAACATTTTTGGCCACGGTATTGTTAAATCAAGTGGAAGTGCCTTCAAACTTCACAAGTTTGGATACCAATGTCGCCAAAACTCAGACTTGACAAAATAGAGTCTTATTAAAACCTTGTTTAGTTAGAGATAAATTACTACCTTCTACTGTCAGTAGTTAGCTGTCAATAATCTGAAGCTGTTTTAATATAACCGATGTCAGTCTTATCGCAAGTTCACTGTTGCAATTTCCATACAAACTAAACGTCGTCCCATTGACAGACAGCGTGTACGGATAAGATGAGTTACCGTCGATGAGTTTATGGGGACATAAAAGTCAACGATAGTTACGATTTTTTATCTCAAGTAGGTCACAACCGAAGATAGACTGAATATTGAGAATTGCCGCAAATTAGTGGTTTCCGATATTGATTGTACGAAATGGGGATTTATTAAGCGATAGTACCTAGTAGCAGTGATACATTGTGTGCAAGGTACAAAGCGAATAGTTACAATCTACTTTCAAACTTAATTTAATAAGTGAACGCGTCTTTATGTTGTAAGACTTTATTTCCTTATCTATTTTAAGCCATTGTGTTACAGAGATAGCGCTCTACTAGCTCGTAATTAGTTGTTCACTTTAAACAGTTTTGTTGTTCTCAGGTAATGAAGACAAGTTACTTGGATACCGTTGGCGTGTCCCGATTATCAGCTGCGCTACTTAATAAGTTGGATGAAAAACCAAGAACAAATCCTAAACCACCGAAGAGGCTAAGATTAATATCGACAAGCAATTTTAGCGTTTCTGAGGTCGGACGGCGAAATAAACCCTCTTTATTCCTTGAAGAGACTGTCTGTCTGGATCAAGATTCGCCGGTCAAGAAGAAGTCTACGTCTCGAATGCAGAAGCCCCGAGTACTACCAACATTACCAACTGCTATATCATCGAGTAGTGGTTACACTACTAATTTTAAAATAAAAACGTTGCCTACAGACTTAAGATTCGTTGCTGAAGCAAACAGTAGTGAAAATTTCAGGCAAAATCACCTGTTTAACAAAAAAATTAAACGCTTAGGCACCTACGAACTATATAAGAGACAGAGAAATGTTAAGTTGACCAAATTTTAAGACTTGATTAGTGTTTAATTTATTATTTTATGAAATCCGCCATTTTTATAATTCCATTATTTTTATGCCTTAGAAATATGTGTTTTTTTTTTACTTTTCCTAAACTATATTATGTGCTGTCAGTCGAGACGGATGAGTTTTGACAATTTTGATGTTAATTTTTACTAATTCCCTGGAATTTATTAGGAACAACAGGACTGACAATAGGAACAAAGCAACTTAATATACCAGATAAGTATACCTAGCTACTTTAATTCTAGGATAGCATTGATTAGTTTATAATGTTATGTAGATGTTCGGGAGAACACTAAATCTAATAAGAACATATTTTGAAATCTGTCTGAGCCCGTCCCCTTAATGTGACCTTAAACCCACCCCCTATGCTTAGTGTTGCGAAAAACGGACCAAATTTCAACTGCCCATAAACTAATAATAATTACATTCTGCTGCTTCTCTAATCTTACACTTACCTTAATTAAGAACTAGCCAATTTCCTTTTCTTAAACCATACTGAACTAACATAAGACAATGACACTGTGATGTGCCTTATACAGCTATAATATAAATGTTGGACATAAAGTAAAACTTGTGCTTGCATAACTTTGTCACCGCAGGCGGTTTTAAAACACATTTCGAAAATGGCATTGAAATGAGTTTTAACACATAGATATGACTAGTTATATGTTATTGAGTATAAATTTGACTAACTCTTCCCCATGCGCTGTTTAGATCATAAAACGTCATAATAAGTCTTATTTTAGAGAAAATCATATTATTACTACGGCATTGTTAATTAATTTTAGATTGTGTTATTAACGCTTTATTACATTGTCAAAAATATTACGATGTCTTTCAAATTATACCGCCACATTTTTAGTCTTTAAGAAGATAACTAGATGGCGTTAGATGATAATGTTATTTTCTTTGCATACTTTGTTTTTTGATTATAAACAATGTTATTAGTAATTTCTCATTATGTTTTTTTTAATAAAGTCGTTTCTGATGAAAATATTGTTTAATACTAATTATCGTTTCGAACTATTACTTTCCTTTCTGTGTTCAGTTCTTGGCGAATATTGCCGGTGTAAACAAACCGCCATGTTTTGATGTTATATCAAAATCCATGACTTGGAAAATTGGTAAGTAAATTTGTGGATGGAAAAAACAAGCTTACATGCTGAATAATTTTATTGCATTATTTTTCCAGACTATTCTTTGATGTTACGATATCCAAAAAATGATAATTTTTATCACAAAATCATTTAAAGACTGTCAAATGACACTCGCCGTCAGGTCATGGCGCATTTACAACCAATAGAGAGAGCTTTTTTTTAGTCACGTGGTCTTTATCCGCCAATAGGAGGAGACTGTGTCCTTTGTGTACACTGTACCTTTAGAAATAATATTGAAGTAAAACATTGTGCTCTGGAGTGAGTGGTGTGTATTTGTCAGTTTTATGATTTTAAAAACGTAAATGTGTGAAATTCAGGATTATTCAATCGAGCATGAGCATATTTATGTGAAAAAGTTATCGGTGAGTAAAATTTTGATACAATTATCGTTCTAAGATCGTGTATTCAGCTATAACAGTTCATGGGAAAGTAGGTATTGATGATGTCCCGCTCTTTTTAATGTCAATTGACATAAATAATTCAAAAGTATTCATGTTTTATCAGCAGTGACCATTATTTTCTTATTTCGTTTAATAGTTACTGTGATCGAGATAAAGTGAAATGTTATTCTGAAGTGGCGGGAAATCTATCGCCCTGTTACGTGTTAGTAAGACCGAGACCATAATCGATTTTGTTTTCATGAAACTCCTAAATATATCTTTCTATAAAGTAGAAATGAGCAACTTATATCAATTACCTCATAGAATGATTGACTACATTGCTAAATACTTATAAAAAAAACTACAAACTTTTACATGAATTAAAAACCCGTAACGGACGAATTATTGTTAATTCTCCGTCTCTTTCTCTCATATTCATTGGACTGTAGGCGTAAAAAAGACAGCATTCCTTTTCCACTACGTTGTAGTATTTAACCGCCAGAGCTAATATTGTTTATTTAGTGGGTATGTAACATTACTATTTCGGTATTTCTACGAATTTTCAATGATGAATAGTATGTACTAGTATTACCATTGATATTAAATATTGAATCTGTTTATATGATGAGACAAGAACTTACATAGATACAACATTTCATTACTAATACAGGTTAACTTCATAATTTGTAGATACCATTAAGTAGTTACAATTCATTCTTATTTTACAATATCACACACGTACTAAAAGAAAATAGCTGATTACATCTATTTACGCCAGTATTATGAGAATTATTTATCTATGGGTAGCCTGCTTTGTTTTTATGGTTCCCACGGCTGTACGGCCGGTTTCAAGCAAGAAATTAAAAACGTTTAACAATGAGTGCACTTCGTCTATGTAGTAGTAAGTATATCGACACTATTCTCGAAAAGTTGTTGTGTTGGTGTGTCACAGAATAAATAAGTATTGACACAGGAAAATCTATTCCAGATTTTTCCAGAAGATTATCAATATTATGGATATTATATAAATTAAATAAAAATATTGTTAATGCTAATTTTAATCAGGAATAGTAAATGTGAACAAACAAAAAATGGTAAATTAAATAAATAAATATAATAATAATGTCTCATGAATGCATTTGTTTTTTTGCATATTGTTTAAAGAAGTGAGATTAAATTTTGATTAACTGGTAAAATCGTCTTACACACAAATAATTACTTTATCATTTAAGTTTTTAATTCCTTAAAAATTAAAACTCATCGAAAGACCTCTCTTTCTGTAAATCCTTAGTCACAATAATTTTGCTTCGGGTTAAGACATAAACATATTAATTTGTTATTGCTGCTCTGTGTGTTTCACTGTTCCAAGTAAAAGGGCGGCTGGTTGCAACGTTTGCTTGTGTGCGTTTGTGTACGTTATAGTGCACACAGATGCTACTTGTGTCGTAATGATACAGAATTGCACACACACACCTGTGATGTGTTCCGTAATGCCTTTAGTTAATAACACGAGTCGCTAGCCCCTTAACTTAGTCGCAGGTACTGCTACCTAGGTGATAAAACTTACGATGTAGTTTTGTTATCTACTAGCTTCTTCCTGCGACTATGTTTGTATCAGGCCTTAGTATTATTCTTGTCTTTATTATTTAAAGAAGGACAGCGAACGTAACCCTTCGTAAATAAACGCTTCCCTTCCCTTTTCCCGACCAAAATCGTATCGCGGCTCCCTTGCAAATTAAAAATTTTCAAGAAAAATTATTGTACATCCTTTCCTGTACCCCTGAAACATGTGCGCAGAGTTTCATGATGATTGGTTTAGTAGTTAAGGCATTAAAAGACGTAATAAACAAACTGACATTCGCATTTATAAGTTTCGTTATTTAATTATCCATACTTATTAATAAAATATTTCACAGTTATAATTTTATCTCGACAGTATATTTTATACATGCCCAAAGTTTGAGCCCCAATATTAAAAATATGTCGGAGATATTGATTGGTAAAATTAATTTATCGAGATAATGTGTATTGCCTACCTACTAAAGGTACTAACTAGTTAACTACCGCCGAATGAAATTAAAGACTCGATTGCTCATAAGCTCGATAATAGATATTATATAATATTTGTAAAAGATCAATGAACTCGCACGTGAAAAGTGATGGAAAACAGTGAACACAAAAAACCTACATAACCGAAGTTTTAGTCGTCATAATTTATTTTTACCACATGATTATTAGTAATGTTCTCTTCTTATCTGAACAATATATTATGATCTTAAGATCTTCAAGTTCAATGTTCGTCATAACTCTTAAGTAATTTTCCCCTGAATAACATAATTTTAGTTTCCCTCCTTTTTAGCGGGGTGAAGCAGGGAGGGGTGTTAGTCTGCTCTGAACCTAATCGATAAGTATGGCTGGCCCCTCCTTTGTGGAACTACTCCGCAATGCGCGCGCACATCAATAACTGACATGACTACATACATTTTGGCGCCAACTTAGTTGGAGGTATTGAAAAATATAAAATAATAGTCCGTACATATACGCTTTTAGTAGTTAGCGGGCCGGTATATACCTATTAGGTGCGGTAATGAATATATTAGATCGTGTCCCTCCCAATACTATTGTATCCCAATACAAATTCTAAGTGAACTTGCGGGTCACCCAGCGGCAAGTGATTGAGCTGCTAATTTATTTCGTGGGAAAATCCTCGAATGAATTCAGATTGAGGATTTCACAACTATTCTTTCAATAAAAGAAGCCTTATTATATTCAAATAGTGAGGTATTTAATAATAAAAGGTTTTTCGTAAATTCAAAGATGTACATTAGTCATAAGTGACAATAACAGGTATATCAGACTAGACATAAAGTAATTCAATACAAGAACTGCGCCTAGCGAGCAGTCTCGAGTCTATGCCGAGTTCAAGGCGATTGCTCGCGGTCAGGTTCGAGGACGCGGCGCTCGGGCCCCTCGCGGCGCCTCCAACCAACCAACCTCACTTCTTTTATTTCCTCAACTCCCGTGGAAAATTATTCTACCTCACGTTCCATGGTTATTGGTTACAACGCGGCTTTAGATATACTTACCTAGTTTTTTAATGCTGATCACAAGGCCACAAAAGGCGCTCTTTTTAGTATCCACGAAGGCAAAGAGATACTTACGCCGATAATAAAATGCCCGTCATAGCTTCTAAAAATAGATATAGGTATAGATAATAAAAATATATAGGTAATTTAATCAGTTCGCGACAGTATTAGCAGGTAAACATGTTATTATAACTATAAAACATTATTTTGATGAAAAATTCTATGTAATGGTTCATTTAGTATGCATAGTTTGTTTAATTTCTTATTTTTCATATCGCACGTTATCGAGATGAACTCGGTAAGTAATAAAGAGAGTTCATGGCCCTCCTTGTATGTGTAGACTAAGAGCTGGCGTTAAACTCAAGATGATTTTTTCACATACGTAAGCCAAATAGATCAATTTCTTGCTATTGTATAGAAAACTTTATTAAAAATATTAATCAGTATTTCACACAATAATAGACCTCTAGAAGTATTGAGCTTACTATTGTTTGAGTTTTTATAGGCGTGTTAGAAATAACATTATCAAGAGTCTATTTTTAAGTCTCATTATTCTATGTATATTTACTCAGCATTACTCAAATAGTTATTGTAGGTATAAATATAACAAAACGAAATAACAGCTAAACTACTCCTGCATCAGAAAACTTCTCCTGGCTGTGAAACACGTTCTTAAACCGGTCTAGCAATACGAATCTGCTAATTTTGGGAAACTGGGCACTACATCTTCTAGTGTTTTCTTAAGAAATTCCGGCGAGTATTAATGTATGTGTTATATGAGATAGAGCAGAGTATCAGCAGTAGAGTATGAGTAAATCAGTGCATTCCCCATTATTAAATATAAGAAAACAATTTTATAAATTAATTACAACATTTTATTCTCATGACAACGTAATAACTCTAATACAAAGAGTATAATAATATATAGGGAAAAGAGATCCCTCTCCACGCATTAAGAGCTGTCTATTTGAAAGCTGGCGCCATCTGGAGATTGGCTCCGAAAATAACTATATATAAGCTCGAAATTATAAAATTCATTTTTAATGTTCTGCCGCAATTAAATAACTAACTCTACTTTTTAATGTAGGTATTACAATTTTTTACCATGTTGAAATTGCGCGTGGAGTTAGTTATCTAATTTTGTCACAACATAGAACATAAAGGATAGATTTAGTAGTGTAAATATGCAAAATGGAACACGAGAGCTACATACATGTGCAAACGCTAGGCGTAGCCGCCATTTTATGACCAGTGGGCAGTAACACAAATAAAGAGAAGTTGAAAGGTTTTAAAGTGAGTGACAGCTGCCAAAGCTTTCATTTTCGGGCCAACTAGCAGATGACACTACAGTCTTCTGAAAACGTCACTTTAAGGCGTCTGTCCCACCCCTGCTCTAATAACTACTTTGTAGTCATAGTAACCAAAAGTCACTATTCTTAATCTATGAGTAAGACCTCTATGATACCATGTCATCTAAAACTAAACAGAATTTGTAGTCCAAGTGATTTAAATCTGGGATGAGGGCTAGTTTTCTCCTAAAAATCCGGTTGTATTTGGTATTTCTTGTAAGTGCTCCACAATCATGAAAATTTTCTTATCAGTAAAAAGGATGATTTGCAAACGTTTTGATCAAAATTATTTATTCATATAAAATGGACCATATTCACTTCAATGCTTAGTAAAATATTATTTTCTAGCTTCTTATTATCTTTTAATAAGTATCCATAAATACAAATATGAATAATTGTAGTGAATCAATCCCATGCGCTAGTGTGATATTTTTAAATTTATTTATAGATAATTCTCTGATTTTGCAAATTATTTTGTTTTAGTAACGTACACAATTTTGACATGAATTACTTATTTTATGGAGCGTAATTGTCAGTACAGTTGTGTTGTTTTTATTCCCCATTATTGTATTGATGAGAATTACATTTTTCGTTCACTCTTCAAAATCGTCCTATTTTTGCATACATATATACAATTGTTTCATAAAGTTTATTTCATATTATGTACTGACTAGTCATAATCTTTAAATCTATTATGGACGCACTCCCGTAGTGGGAGAATTAGAATGGCCAGACTGAATATCTGTCCCATTACCTTCCATAAAAGGAATCCGTAAGTCAAAACACTATGAAAAGCTTTGTCCTTGTCGGTTAGCTGGTGATCCTTTTTTACTGCATACCTACGTTGCAGAGCTCAGTCTGTTCGATAGTCTTTGTATGGAGTTAGACTGGAGTTTATATATATACCCAAGAACATAGTCCTATCAATAAAGTTTATTTTCTCATCCTTGATTGTGATTTTAGGAAAATTATATCTTACGTATGTCTTTACAAATTTAGTTCGTAATGAAAACACAATGTATGCATTTTATTTAACATAATAATATGTTTGTTCATATTAAATCTGATATCCGCATTGCAGATCGCATAATTTCGTCATTCGGTGATAAATTTTGTTTTGTTACTATTAATAAAAGTGAATTGTAATTTTAGTCTGCAAATGAATATGTTTTAAGAACTTTTTTGTACAGTAAATGGAAAGTAATTGAATAGATGAAAAAAAGAAGGGTGCCTAGTTGTTTCATTAACATAATATACTTTTGATTTCTTCCTCCTTGGTATGATTTCATTATAATATTGAATATTTATTGACCAGAATTTCATGATGGACACAATCAAATGCCTTTAGGTCTCAAAAGACTAATTTCTTTGGATTATTATTAGATTCATATAGATATTATTTAGATTCTTCCCATGCATAAAATATCGTGACCAATATTTATTATAAGCACCTTAGAGAGTAGGTAGAATAAAGAGCGTACTACTACTCTTTTTTTAACAAACCAACACTATTAAAGAAATAGCTATGTTTGCTACCCGCTATCATAAAGATAATTATTCCATAAGATCAACTCAGAGCTGCGATTGACTTATTATTATGTGACAACGCACACTACGAACATCTTTTACATATTTTGGATTATATTGGATACTACTACCACAAGTACTTTATTTATTTATTTATTTTGTCAAAATACATACTATATCATTACAGAATATTCCAATGCGATAGAGGTACATACATTATTACATTTTGATATTTAAATTTTATAACATATTATAAATAATGCTACTTTCGTGAATTCACCCTGAGTGCAAAATAGATCCGTCTGTGAGGCTATTTCGTTAGCTCTACGAAGAGCACGAGTCATCGCTGCCTGCCTTAACAAGTTGGTGCGCAAGGACGGCACCATCAGCAACGGCGGCCGACGTCGGCGCCATACGTACCTATCCGGAAATTCAAAATACGGAAAACAAAAGTTTATTAGTCACTGCGGGCGATCATCCAGCAAGCACTTATATTCACGTTCAGTTATGTTCTAGGATACCAACTTTGTGCCAAATACAGAACGGGTAGCTAAACGTATTATTCATTTTTGTAACATACTAAAACAAAACTTGCAAGGTACTTATTTAGCTATTTAATTCAGGCTGTAAGGTCGATGACCAATCTGACAAGGCCAAAGCTATCTTTGAACCCGCACGATGACAGAAGAAAGATTTACCTACTTACGGAGCTTACTTACAACTCTACTAACAACTTATTACTTTTTATTTGTTATTAAATTTTATCCTCTAATCCTGAGGAAGATCGAAGAAGGGGTTAGTATTGCATTATGGTTTGATGTTATGCAATTAAAAGCGAGAGCATTATATATTTTAGTTTTTTTACTCCGAACAAATAAACATAGAAAAGAAAATGCAATATGTTCATGGGATCTCCTCCATAGGACACCTCTCGCGTCGTAATGAGCAATTGATCGACTGTCTCGAGAATCACGCGCACCATATCTATGTTTTTGGACCTAAAACGTAGAGTGACACATGCCTGCTTAAATCTTACATAAAGATTAGAGAGACAGTAAAATTTTGAATCTGTCATCTTAATTTGCGTCATCTCAATTGATTGCTTTTATAATCTTTGACAGAGGAAGTGTATGTGAATATTATAAATACAATAAATTTTATAACTAGTAAAAACATCTTTCATTAGTTGATAGACGCTTTAAATCTCCTAATTAGCATATTATGTCGGTACAGATATGCGAAAGACGATACCTACGTCAAAATATGAGCCGCATACATAATAATCACAAAACATTTAACATCTCTTAGTCTATGAGTACATACGAGACGGATGTGCAGACATTTTCGGGCCGAGTACTTCATACTTAATACCTACATGTGGGAGAAGGAAACGTGACCACATGTACGTTTTTACACAATGTACTATTGTTAACATTTTTTCTTATTATATGGTTTTATTTACAATTATACATAAGTTACAGTCAGTACATACATTCATATATTATAACCAAAAGATCTGTAATAGTTATATGTGTGTATATATTTAATTAAATGCACTTCCACATGCACATTATAATTATTATAAATTAGAATATTATTTATATTATTTACAAAACGTATTATCGTATCATTATCAAAAGTATTAAGAGGATTTATATTATGGCAAAGCAATTATGCAATTGCGAGAAATTTGTTTCTTTTTTATTGCTGCGTTAATTTTATTCCTTAACAGTTATCGAGCCTCGACAGCTAAAACTTTTGTTAGACTTTAAAAAATATACAAATTTTCGTTTAATCATTTACCCCCTTATTCATAATAGTCTGCTATCTTAAAGCATTGCTAATTCGCACTATGTCTTCTTCTATTGACGTATGTCAGAATGAGAAAAAAACACTCCTTAGCGCCTGTTTAAAGTTACCGGACAATTATGAATAAGGGGGTAAATGTCCTATAGAATCCTCTTAAGTAAGAAGATCAAACAAAAATTTTTGGTGTACAAATTACCTAATGCTACGTAAATAAAATATGATCAAATTCAAAACTTATTTTAAATTTGTGTACAAATTTGTAATGTTTTAATTTATAAGTGCCTTTTTTCTCAATTTTGTTTATGTTATTATATTCAATGTAATAATTTTATATTTTATCTCAGCAAAGGCGAGCTATAAATTTATCAACAGGGCGCAATGTGGCGGCGGCTGCCCCGGGTGATTAGGGGTCGATCTACCCTCTTCTGAAATATATTCCCGTCTCGTTCCCACACCCTTTCTCATTACAGTTCCTGTCGAACGGAACGCGCTGTTCTACAAAGTTATAAACAGGCTTTATATCGTATTTGAGTTTGGATTATTATGATTAAAAATAATACGGAATATTATGATGACTGTTTAATAGTAGTATTTATCATTATAATGGTACAACAAAAATAGTTATTATGATTATAACTTAATTGTATCAGAAATTATGTAAAGCGCAGAAAGTCTCGAAGTTGCCATTACGTCGATAACGTTTAGGAAATGTAAACAAAATAAAAAGTGGTATGCCAACGCATATAAACATCGCCTTTGATTGGTGTAAGATATCGTATAGTACACGTTTTCACTTATCAGTCATTGCACTCGGAGCTACTTACGTATGTACTACGCACCAGTAACAATAATAATGGTTAATACATATTATGGACATGCGATCTGTCTCCCAGGGTAGTGAGCTGTGTCACAAATCACTATACTTGCCGTGATCCTGACGTACTTGGTATCTTCACTTAGTATTTTGGTATTTGGTATGGAACACCATAGATTGACGACGTTTAGCGCAATCTAAAACTGCAAGTTTTTTATCATCATCAGTCGGAAGACGTCCACTGCTGCACAAAGGCATCTCAAAGATCTCCACGATGATCGGTCCTGCGCTGCCCTCATCCACCAGATCGTCGATCCATCTACAAACTCTGCGTCTTCCTAGACGTGGTCGCCATTCGAGGACTTTTCTTTCCCCACCGGCTATCTGTCCGTTGAACTGTGTGCCCTGCCCACTGCCAATACTACAATACTATTACTAAGGATTATTTACAATGTTTATCCCAACACCCAATATTTTTTTATATATAGCATATAGCAGTCCAGAAATAGCCATACCATATTAACTTACTCAATATCCACAATAATTTTAATGTTTAACGCTTAGGCGTAAAATACAACGATCTTACTAATGAATAAAAATCAATAGTATCAAAGCAGGTACCGGGACTCCTCGTCGATTTTACAGAATGAACCGTAATCCCTTTTAAAATACCCAACATAAAGGTTTCGAATTCCCTTGTAACAAAAGACTCTTCGCAAAGCTGACATTCGCTACGCACCTGCCGTTTTTATTTTTGACTTCACTTCGCCAACGAACTTTTATCAAGGTTATAAAGTTATAAAGTAATACAAAACATGATTCAATTTATATGAAACTTAACATACAATTACTATTAAAGTTGTACTAATAGGTATATATCTGATGCCACAATCGATTCTATAATAATAATTTCAACTCAAGAATATCAGTACTAAATGTTTGTACAACAATGATAAAATATAAAACGAGATAATTTTAGTTTGTAATTATTGTTATCTTCTAAGCAAGTGCTTAGTATATCGGTGTATTATAGAGATGAAAGGAAAACACTCGTGTTTTAATGCACCGTAGATAGTAAAGGGAACTGCTGTAAGGTATTTATAGTTTTATTATCAACTCCCAGACGAGAACGATACCCAAAACTATCCGTGCAACCTTTGCCTTCAGAGAGTTTTTTGTACTCCGCTAGGTAGATGTTCAACTATCCTGAACAACAATGCTTTTGTTGATGTAGGTCTGGTTGGTTAAACTTCGTAGAGTTATATAGTGTATAAATTTATTGATCTTAATAAGGATTTTTAAATTGGTAGGACTCTTAAAAAGGAAATTACTTAAACTTCAGAGAAAATATGTTTATAAATACTAGCGTATACTCGGAACTATGAATATGCATACTTAATCTAAACGTACGTAATATTTTCTTTTTCAATGAGTGTAAAGGAGACGGCAATAAAAACAACACAGTTGAGTGATAGGGCATCGCATACCGGCGGACAAAAACTGGTTTCCGTTCCGAGTAGTGGAGTGGAATCCGAACCACTCCCGTCCCACTGTCTCGTCACGATTGTAGAAGGTTATTTTTATTCTCGATGAGAAAATGGCGCGAACTTATTTCCTATCTTACAACCTTCATAATTCAAAAATAATTTATGTAATATGTGTCTTATGCATTATAGGCATCCTTAGATATGGACCTGTACATCACCGACTCACTCCAGGATATGCTGGATATGGACATCAAAAATGAAATAGCCACTGACTTAAGCAGTGCGACTGACTTTTCTGTTAGTATATTCGATGAAAATAACTATATAATGCTTCACTTAACTCTTTAAAGAAATACAACAGCTTTTTAAATATTTCAGGATTCATTAGGATTGAACTTTTCCGAAATGCCACCTCTACTAGATATGGACACGGATAATTCAGTCACGTGGCTCAATAACTCTTCATCAAGTTTTGTACACAATTTAGATTTATACGGCTCAGAAGCAAATGCAGTCATGGTAAACCCTAACTCGGTCATGCCATCCACATTCGCAGAAACGCCTATAAAGGGCGTAGTCAAGGAAGAAGCATCGAATCTGTTGTTAACATCTGTAAATAATGACTTAAATAGTACTTCATCATTACCAAGTCCAAAGGAAGAAAAGAGCCATTTAACGTTTTCTCCGAATGCAATAAAAGTATCAAAGGTGCATGAAACTGAAGAAGCTACTGTAAAGAAACAGCCCGAGGAAGCGACACAGATGGTTATATATGTAAGGAAGCAAGACAAAAATGTGGTGAAGGATTTATTAAAAGATTTAGACACAAGCAAAATGAAAATAAATGCGTCAACAATTACGCGGATAAAATCCAACCAACCCGAAGTTATTAAACTGAACAGTAAAAATTGTTCCATATTAAACTCAAGCCAAAAACTATCTCAACAATTAGGTGCTAAAACAATAATATCTGGTAATATACATATACTGGATGCGCAACAATCTAGAACAATTTTAGGTAATGGAAACAAGAACCAAGCTACTATTTTAATTGACAATTCTCCGCTGAGTAATAGACATATAATTAAAACTTCGGTTAGCGGAGCGTACATTGATAATAGTCAAACTAAATATGTAAATACTAGTAATAAAAATAGTAACTCCACAGTGAGTGAGTTTCCCAAGCCTGCTTATTCATATTCATGTTTGATTGCGATGGCGTTGAAGAATTCAAGAACAGGAAGCCTGCCAGTGTCCGAAATTTATAATTTTATGTGGTGAGTATCTTATTATTTACCGATATCTTACTACGTCTATATCGCATATTGATTACAACTCTTTTTAGTAACTTTTTTGAATTTGTGTCTCAATTCAGTTCAACAATTTTGTTTCAGTCAACATTTTCCATACTTCAAGACTGCCCCAAATGGTTGGAAAAATTCAGTACGGCACAATCTAAGCTTAAATAAATGTTTCGAGAAAATTGAAAAGCCATCGAATAACGGAAGTCAGAGAAAAGGTAAATTGTATGCCTTATATTTTAAATCCGCAACTCGCCTCAGTCTTCAACTGATACTAGCAGTAAACTTAAGTTTAAGTTGTTTTAAAGTAAACGAGAAGGTCGCGGAATGGGGTAAATTGAACTTTATCCAATTTAACCCCCAGAAGACTCAAGTTTGCGCGTTTGCCACTAAAAAAACACCATTTGTCGTATCACCGCTCTTCGACAACACTTCCCTTAAAGCCTCGCCTAGTATCAGAATACTGGGTCTCGAAATCTCGAGCGATTGCCATGTCCGTAATCATCTGGAGGGCAAAGCCAAATTGGCTTCGAAGAAGCTGGGCTTCATTAATAGAGCACGGCAATACTTTAAGCCGGCCCACATTCTAGCGCTCTACAAAGCGCAGGTCCGGCCACACATGGAGTATTGCTGTCATCTCTGGTCTGGCGCACCCCAGTATCAGCTCGATCCATTTGACTTGAGTTGTGTAGAGACGTCGCTTCATTGTATATCTATTGGTTGACGCAGCGCATTTGCTACGATCATAGTCACTACTTTCGTTAATTGCTCATGAATTACTCCGCCTCTATGAACATCTAATAAAATTGTTTTCGTGGTTTTTGAGTCTCGGAAACTTTTTGTATAAAGCGAAATTGTTAAGATTTTCAACTCTATGTGTAGAACTTATCGGAAGTATTTTTAATTAATTTTAAACACTCTAAATTTATCGAGCCATCTTGATGACACTTTAAGAATTTTAAAAAATTAATAGTTTTCTCATATTACAGGTTGTTTATGGGCAATGAACCCATCAAAAGTAGGGAAAATGGATGAGGAGGTGCTAAAGTGGTCAAGGAAAGATCCACAGGCAATAAAGAAGGCCATGGTCTATCCAGGTAAATAATATTACCTTCTGACATAAAATTTGCTTATAGCAGCCTAGAACTTAAAAATAGTGTGTAAAATTATTAAGTTACTTTATAGCTAAAATAACTTTGTAAATTTTAATACCTTGTTGTTTTTATTCAAACATGGACGTAATTTTTTTTTTATGAAAATACGGGACGAGACGAGCAAGACGTTCAGCTGATGGTAATTTATACGCCCTGGCCATTACAATGCAGTGCCGCTCAGAATTTTTGAAAAGCCCAAAAATTCTAAGCGGGACTATAATTGCGTAAGAGAGACGTAAGATGTTACGTCTCATTTTCCCATTAATTTCACTAGCTACGGCGCCCTGCAGACCGAAACAGTGATGTTTATACATTACTGCTACACGGCAAAAAAGGCGCCGTTATGGTACCCATAATGTAGCCGGAATCCTGTGCAAAGGAGCCTCCCACTGGTGAATCAGAATCTTCCAACTACTCGGAAAAGAAGTACTCTGTAGAGGGTATCGTCATATATAGAACAAAAATTTGAAATAGTCTTGTGTTGTAATATTTTATTTTTGAACTATCGAAACTATATAATATAATGATCTAATGATAAAATTGCTTTGTTTAATAATTCCAGAAAGCCTGGAAGCGTTGGAGAGAGGTGAGATGAAGTACAGCGGCTTCGGAAGCGACACAGAGGCAGAAGATGATGCGGATGTTGATGGAGACGCCGAACTCGACCCTGATCTAGAGCTGGACTCCGATGTGAAGGAGGAGGTCGACCAGGACGATACCCTCATCGAACAGGTAACATCTGAATGTTTTGTTCTTAGTGGTATCGCTTAAGCAAAGCCTAGATGATTTATATGCCTAGATAGACAGTGACAGCTGTGGAAACGTCTTTTAAAAATAGAGGCTAACTGTTAACCTCTATTTTGAGCAATGCACGCACATAAACACAAATTGGCATACAAATCGCGAGTGTAAGACGTAGCTCGTACGCACACTAAAGTAATAAACCTGGCCTGGTTTTATCGGTTGTCTAGCATAAAAAAGGCATTTATTTTCTCAAAATTTATTCCTTTAGAATTCTTTTTGATGTCATTTCTAATAACTACTAGATACTACTACCGCTTCGGAAACAAATGGCGCTCTGAGAGAGAAGAAGCGGCGCCAGAAACTCTCCCAGCATTCTTTTTTTGCGCTCTTTTCAATAAAAATATACAATATTGTACAGTCATTTCTATCGCTATAAAATAATCACAATCTAGTCCCAGGCTGTCCGATCATTTAGACATTCAGCAGTGGAGTAATAGGATTTACGACAGAGCCATTTCTTTTAAAAACATTTAAATTTATTTATAGATAATGCCTGAACAGTGGCTGGGACTTTATTATAGAAGTGCATATTTTACCCTTAAAGCTATTATGTATCTTATGAAGCCTACTAGAATAAGTTACAAGCAATCCCTTATTTCTAGTGTTATAATATAAATTATATATAGCAGCAAGAGACTCTCAAGAGAGATCTAGACGTATTTAAATTATCTAAGAACGATATCTTTGCTTAAACGATACGATTAAGGCTGAAGCCAATTAATATGTGGTCCAATGTGAAGTTAAATAAAAAAAGGAGTGTGTGTACTTATGTACGCACGCAAGATGTTATTCTTCTTTGACGTAATAAAACTAAAATCCTTAAATACTTTCATTCCTCGTGCTATTTTACGTTTGTAGAAAAAACAAAATCGTACTAAAGAATGTATAATATTTTATACCAATGAAAATATTATTATCCCGCATAATTTAGTTAATTAAATTGTAATTAAATTATTTTAAGTCAATTAGAGAGATTTTTTTAAAATTTTAAAACTTCTATTTAAACTTGAAATTATTGAAGTACAATTGCGCTCGTCTCCTTGAGACATAATTTCACTAGCTACGGAGCCCTGACCGAAACACAATAATGCTTACACATTACTGCTTCACGACGGAAATAAGCGCCGTTGTGGTAAACATAATCTTCCTGTGCAAAGGAGCCTCCCACTGGTATTAAGTATTAAAAAGCATTGAAACAGCTTTTATCGTACGATATCTTGTATGAAGGAACAGAACCCTTTGTGTGATTCTAACTCGCACATACCGTTAAAGAGGAACTCTTTCAAATTAGTAAAATTACTTACTATAGTAAACATATTACACGCGTCTGCATCCAAGGCCGGCTGATAAGTTTGCAGCCAAAGGTTGAATTAGGTCAGAGTAATGACTCATCAACCCATATTAGTCACAGGACAAAATGTTTTCTAGGCAAGAATAGTTATTTTGTATATTTGGGTTATCAAGTACAGGAATTCACAGATTATAGAAGTTATTTTATATTCCATCAGTTTTTTTTTAACCAACTTCAAAAAAAGGAGGTTCTCAATTCGACTGTAATTGTTTTTATTCCATCAGTTGTTTGGAATTTTTTTAACCAACTTCAAAAAATGGAGGTTCTCAATTCGACTGTAATTGTTTTTATTCCATCAGTTGTTTGGATTTTTTTTTAACCAAATTCAAAAAATGGAGGTTCTCAATTCGACTGTAATTGTTTTTATTCCATCAGTTGTTTGGAATTTTTTTAACCAACTTCAAAAAATGGAGGTTCTCAATTCGACTGTAATTGTTTTTATTCCATCAGTTGTTTGAAATTTTTTTAACCAACTTCAAAAAATGGAGGTTCTCAATTCGACTGTAATTGTTTTTATTCCATCAGTTGTTTGGAATTCTTTTTTAACCAAATTCAAAAAATGGAGGTTCTCAATTCGACTGTAATTGTTTTTATTCCATCAGTTGTTTGTAATTTTTTTAACCAACTTCAAAAAATGGAGGTTCTCAATTCGACTGTAATTGTTTTTATTCCATCAGTTGTTTGGAATTTTTTTAACCAACTTCAAAAAATGGAGGTTCTCAATTCGACTGTAATTGTTTTTATTCCATCAGTTGTTTGGAATTTTTTTAACCAACTTCAAAAAATGGAGTTTCTCAATTCGACTGTAATTGTTTTTATTCCATCAGTTGTTTGGAATTTTTTTTTAACCAAATTCAAAAAATGGAGGTTTTCAATTCGACTTGTTTTTATGTTTGTTACCTCAGAACTTTCGACTGGCTGGAGCCGATTAAGTTGCTTCTTTTTATATTTGAGAGCTGATGCTTCCCATGTGGTCCCATTTCAATTCCAAAAATAAAAATAAGTACTTACATTATATTGTCGCAGTAATTATTTCATTGACTTCTATGTAGTCTAATGTTTTTCATTTAATTTTACGTCTAGAATTCTAAAAATAAGTTTAAGTATTAAGTTGTAGAAGAATACGATATTAGTTTTTTGTTGATATAAAGGAGTAGTTTTTTTGAAGTCGGTTGTTTTTTTGTAAATTTTTTTCTGCCTTTTCATCCGACCAAAATCACAAGACAACATACAAGGTGACCGGGCAAACGTTGTTTTGCCATATAAATTATTTATAGAGTTAGACCGTTTCTTGGACATTGCAACGTCCCAAAAAATAAAAATCCCTACAAAATCGGTCCAACCATTTCAGAGATTAGACGGAACAGACAGACAGACAAAAATTGTAAAAAAATATTATATTGGTGTATGTACCTTATATATTATATTCATATACTTATAGTAAAAACGGTTATTCAATATTACAAACAGACACTCCAATTTTAGTTATATGTAGAGATAAGCAACATTTCTCTGTAACTTGATTGATATTATCCGAGGTTGACCTTTCCTGACACTCCCATCCATGCTCTGACGTCTGTCTGTATGCATACAATCAATCTACATTCAACCATCTCCTTTTAAAATTCTGTTTTTTCTTGCAAAATGTGTTTATTTATTTTGTAACTTGTAGACCCAAACAAGTTTTTTGAACACTAATCAAAACAATAAAACAAAAGGTGACATTATGAAGTAATATCGTAACGACCTTTGGATTATCCAATGTCGTTTGTGTCTAAATAAAAATATTTAATACGTTTTGGTATTATTTGTAATTAAAATGAAGTATGAATTGTTTGTCAAACGTAATTTACAACGAAAATAAAAAACTTTAATAAATTACTGTATTTACACTAACTGCTTTTAATCATATTAACTCATATTTATTATTATTAGCTGACCCGACAGACGGTTGTACTATACATAATAAATAAAATACTGACTAATTTTTTTATATATATGTCAAGAATTATTTCGTAACGTATGCTCCTTGTTGTTATAATGAAATTGTTTCACAGCAAAACTGTCAAACCGTGCGTCAATAAATTCTGTCACAGAAAATATGTCCATACAAAACAAATATTGGAAAAATAATAATTATAGTACGAGATCCCGCTGCAGGATTGGTGCGTTCATCGACTTTTTGCCGGGATCCTGCAGCGGGATCTTAGACTATTATGGGGTCCCAAATCGAAATAAAAAGTATCCTATTTCTCAAGTTGGACCTAACTGCACTCCATGAAGTAATCCCCATTTAAATCCGTTCATTAGTTGAGTCCATCGCGGACAAACAAACGTGCCACGTAATTTATATATATTGAGATTTACACTAGTTGCAACGTAGTTAATGCTGTTTGAGACGGCTCGGCACCACAGTACGTATCACATATTCTTATGAATTTAGCGCGACAAGTGAATTTTTATAACTGTCAACTATTAGGTACTTTTATAATTCATATCATTGCTCGCATGCTTGCATATCATATCTAAATGTATGAGAGTGTTTAATATGAAAATTTTGGATACTTCTCCTTTGATTTTGAAGTTATACTTCTTTAGGCGCGTTAAGAAAAACTGATGAGAGAGAAAATTTAAAAATGCGCGCGCATCACTGTAACACAAAAGTAACAGGTTGAAGTTGGTTCCTAAAATTTTCTGACGTTTGCGTCATTCGTTATTATTTTGGGTTCTTTGTCCATTATTAGGACAGGCAAAGGGTTCAAGCCCATATAGCCGTATTCATTATGTAATAATTAATTGTCAAAGCCATCTTTGCAAGATTTTACCAAATTGTTCTTTCTTAAAACGTAGAAGAGCACGGGGAATAAATAATTTTAATGATTTTTGCTTCGTTAGGCCAAAGAAGTATAACTTCTTGCGTGCATACATAAGTACACACACTTTTTTTTAAGTTATTGTTGTCATTTTACTGATATTATTAGAAAATTAAACTTTATGTAATCTGAACACCGATTATTACTGTTAAAAACCGATTATTACCGTTAAACTTAGAAGACACATACTGAAAGCTTGGTAGTCTAATCTAACGTGATTCTGGCAAATCTGTGGTATATCTTCCACAGAAGCCACAGTAGAAGAATAGAATAGAATACTTTAAAGTTTTTTGACATATGTATTACACACTGAACGATTACATCCTGTATACAGATGCGGTAAGCTTGTTTTTTATACTATGAACTTACATATTATTCACCTTTTTGACAGGAGGGATCCGACCAAGAGCTCGAAGTGGAGGAAGTGGTGGAAGGCACGGGAATGGTTGGCGGAGCTTACCGGCTGCTAGCTGGTGGCGGCTCCTTGTCTTCATATATAGACTGCGGAGATGACGCCAGCGATATTGAGGTACGTCCACGAATATGTTATTATAATCTCAATGGTGCTCTCTTGGCTAATACTGCCATTGGGAGCAAAGAGTTATGGAGGATTTAATATAAGTCAAACGGCCCTATTCATAACCTGGGCACTAGAGAATACATTTTGACTGTTGTTGCATCTCAATATATTTTTCTTAGAAAATAAGGGACGAGAGCAAGAGCAAAACGTTCAGCTGATACTGTCCATTACAATGCAGTGCCGCCCAGGATTTTTGAAAAACCTCAAAAATTCTGTGCGGCACTACCACTGCGCTCGTCACCTTGAGACATAAGATGTTAAATCTCCTTTGCCCAGTAATTTCGCTAGCTACGGCGCTCGTATGACTGAAACAAAATAATGCTTTCACATTGCTGCTTCACGGCAGAAATGGGCGCCGTTACCACACCCATAATCTAGCCGATATCCTGTGCAAAGGAGCCCCCACTGTTAACGTTATTGATAATGTTCTTTATGTTAACATAAATGATACCACAGATTGGGATTGGAGCAAATGATCTGAGGCTATTTAATTGTAAATTTTATTGTATGATGATTACATTTTATATTGTAACTAAATTATTAAAACAAAGCCCGCTGAGTTTCTTGCTCCAGTTTTTCTCAGGTCTAAGGCATACTATTTCGAATGGGAAATTTTTTGATGTTCAATAAGTGACATGAATCCTATTTATTTGAACCTATGTGCCCTTTCAAGGCGTTTTTAGTCAAACAACTGGCCCAGTATGGGTTGGTAGACTTACAGAACTTTTCATATTTGTCGTAGGTGTGTGAAGGTTTTATCATTGTATGATATCTTTCTTTACCCTAAGAACGTCCAATAAACGTTGGCACGTGGCGCAATTGTTACTGATATGAGTAGATTAGGTACATACCCAAGTAAAGAAATGAACTTTATTCATTTAGGTACAATTTGTACGTTTATGAAAGTCAATTTTGATGCCATCGGTTCAAAATGCTACCAGGAGGCCATATTCTGAGAAGAACCACCAAGAAACTCAGCAACAGTTTTCACAGTATCCATACATTTTTATTGTCTATGCATTCCCAAACTTTATTTATATTTCTTCACTAAAATTTCCTTAATATGAGGCTTAAACTTATATAAAGGAAGTTCAATAACATGATGTGGGAGTTTATTATATATTTGTATACATTTACCATAAAGTTGGAACAGCAAGTCTATTTCTATTGCTAAACAGCCTCGCTTACCTAGACGCAGGTGGGCCTCATCTGCTCTACTTGCCCAAAAAAAAATTCAGTTAGACCAAATTGGATTTTATTTTTATCTATATATATTGTTCTTCAAACAGGTCACGGACCATTCGTATGAAGAACTCGACATTGATACAAAGCCTGTAAAGTTAGACTTTTCACTGAGCGACAACTACAGTAAGTACCTTATTACATACATATTAAATAAGTTTTGTTGTCAATTTGTTAAATCAAAATAACAGATTTAAATTTTGTTTTTTTATTTGTTTGGGACTGAACTCCAAAAGGCGTGACCCTATTCTGATATTAGATAAAACCCACTCTTTTAAAACAATATATAACTTAGATTAGAAATTATTTTAAATTGTTAGAATTTACTTGAGTAAGTTAAATAAATTAAAAATATTTCATAACCACAACAGTAAGTACAGTAGTAAATGCATCAATCCACACACTGTAAATAAATTAAGGTGCTATAATTATAATATCAACATTATGAATTTCATTTATTCAAGATTGCCTTGGAATGCCTTTTTATTTACCTTTGTCTCTTCCCAATTAGTTGTTATCTGTATTCTTGCAACCTAGAAGTTTGGCCAGCCCATGTCTAATTAACTTTTGTGTAATTAATTAAAATAGACCAATTAATTTAATTAAAACCTAAAAACTTTATAAAATAACTAAACTGGACAACTCTATAGTGTATTTGTGATACCATATTATAAGATTTAAAAGATTATCTAACCAGAACTCTTGTTGCAGGCCAACCAGCAAAAAGGGCAAAAACCAGTTTCATCTACCAACCAGTCAGCACACAGTCGCACACAAGTAGAAGAAAAACGCCTCTAGTTAACCGAGTTGCATTAGTTTAACTATCTAGTGTTGTAATCTTGATGTAAAATTGTGATCTTATTGACTATTAAGTGAAATTCGAAATTATGTGTTAGTGTACAATTGTTACATATCCAACTGTCACAGAAATTCACCATCTCCAGTTGGTGCATGGAAGGTAGTAAAGTAGAATAGTTTAATTTGCATTTGGTGAGTACAAACATTGCTACTCAAATAGCGGATAGTTGTGAGTAGAAAATTCATTTTTGTAAAATATACTTCACTAGTTCCACTGTATTTATTGGAATTCACAAACTCGACAATTTTTTTTATTTTTATAATTTCCATAAATACAGTCAAACTAGTAGAAAATTTCTTTCCTAAAGTACTAATAATATTTTTACAATAGAAAACTAAGTACTGCAGTGTTTTAAGTGATTGTAACAATTACTTTATAAACCAGCTGTAGCGGGTAATTGATTTAAGTCCCACCGCTTGTATATATTTACTATTACGTTCTATTTGTTGACACATAGGTTTTGTCGAACATATATTATTCACAACTTTATACACTTGAATATATTCATTGCAAGATGAATTTTATTGAATATATTTGATTTTATGGTTGTGCTTTTAAAATTATATTTGAACGGTATGTATAACTTTTTTAGATGTTGTTTTTTTTTGCATTTCATATAACTGAGGTGCAAATAAAAACTATAATCTGTTGATAGTGAGTGATGTCAAAATTGTATTAATATTGTTCCTTTTTGGTCTTAAGGTCTCTGAAATCAGTGGGCCATTGTAATTAATTAGAAATATTGTTGTAGTAACAGTAAATGTCTTAATGATTTGTGAGTAAACAATTAGTTATAAGGTTATTACATAAGAGTGGTTTAGCATTTATTTGTTTTAAGATCAATAACTTGTGTATTATTTGTTGTCCACACTGATTTGTTTTTCAATGTACTCTTCAGCTGAAAAATACCTTTGTAATATCAATTTGTATAAGAATTATTCATTCCATTATCAATAGTAATATTATGATGGCTTTTGTGAACAAAATGTGATGCTGTGTGTATAGCTTTATTGGTATCTAATATATATTTTGGTATTTTATGGGTTGATGATAATATTCAGACTCACAAATTTATAATATTGTCTCTGTCTTGTCAATATAATGTGTAAACCTTGTTGTACCTTATATAATTCAAATGTTATAATTATTTCAATATGCAAGTTATATCATAATTCATATATTTTGTTATTTTTATAAAGTGATAACCCTCACTTCTGGAATTAATTACACAAATTAAATTTGAAAAGAAAATTTATGTACGATGCGGGACTCGAAACCGTGACCTCTCGCTTTCCGTGCGAGGTTGTGGCTTCATCTACAGAGTTGAACAAGACATACAAGATTTATCAACGATTCGTCACTCGAACGGTTGTCTCAGTCGAAAGAGCGCTGGCACGGAACGCGAGAGTTCGCGGGTTCGAGTCCCGCATCGTTCATAAATTTTGTTTTCAAATTTAATTTGTGTAAAATATTGAAATATCGAAATATTTTTTATTTTTGATTGAGAACCTATAAAAAAATACTTTATTCTCAATTGAAATGAGAGAACTCTTCTTTCAATTTTGAATAGACTATTCCTACAAGAGGATCTACTTATCTGTAAAAGTGTTTACACTAGACATTATTCTCTTTAATGCTTGTCAGAATTTAAAATAACTACATCAAAATTAAAATAATCTCACCTAGAAAAGAAGAAAACTAGAGTTATCATAATATTAAAAAGTATGTAACATTGTTGGAAATAATGTGAGCCAAAAAATAGTCTCACTGCCAGTATTTCAATATTGGTATAAATACTAGTGTGTAAGTTTAGTAATTAGGTAAGCATAAGTGTAGCATTTACTTAGTCCTATACTTACTTGATTTTTAATAATTCTTTTGTAATAAAATAAAATAATAGACGCATTTGTTTTATTTGCTAATATTTAATAATCACATTATATTATTAAAATAATATGGTGAGGAGATGCGTAGCCAGCCTTAAAGTATGTACAGCCGGCAGTATGGTTTTTTTTCTTCAATTTTGGTCTGGCACACCCCAGTAACTACTCGATCCATTTGACCGCGTGTAACGCACAGCAGCTCGAATTAGGGACCCAGAGCTCTGTGATTGGCTGGATCACTTATCGTTGCTTAGAGACGTCGCTTAATTGTGTGATCTACCGCATTTATCACGGGGAGTCTTCCGTAGCGCTGTTTTACCTGATTCCTGCCGCAGAAATCCACCTTCGTACGACACGCCACCAATTAACATATCATCCCCACCGATATATGAGGATGTGCGCCGGTCCTTAAGAGTGCGATTTTCAAGTATTTTTCGTCCAGGTACCCTTAAAAACCGGCAACGATTCCCCTGGTGTGGCAAGAAAATGTGGGTGATGTTGTTAAATAGTCATAAAACTAAATATATTAAATTTACCGCGCCAATATCAAAAATTTAGATGCGAATATTTTATTGAACTACCAATCAAACTACCTTTGAAGTATATCCTTTCCAATAAAAAAATAAATATCGAAATCGGTCCTCTGGATAATGAATTATTCCTTAAATTTGTCGCGCACATACTTATAGCAAATTTAAGACTTTTATAGTTTTCTCACTGATCCCACTGTCAGATCTGGACCAATTCCAATTCCCACACGGGAAACACCAGCTTTCAAATAAAAAAAGAATTATCAAAATCGGTTCACCCAGTCGAAAATTCTGAGGAAACAAACATAAAAAAAATACCGACGAAATGAGAACTTCCTCCTTCGGTTAAAAATGTACACAACAAATGTGTTACGAAATTTAAAAGAATTGTTAAAAAACGTTTATGTGGGAAAGGTTACTATAGCATAAACGATTTTCTTAATGATACCACAGACTGGGAATGAAGCGAACACTCTCAGGCTCTTTAATTATGAATGTTTATTGTACGATATTAATTTGTAATCAACATTTTTTTATATACAAGGTGGGCCAAAAGAAATCACCCTATTCGAAGATGCTCTCATTTTTGCAAATCGCCGCCAATGTCAAATCTGTTTTGACATTTATGGACTAGACAATCTTATTAAATGTCTTAATGATTTGTGAGCAAAAAATTAATTATATGGTTATTACATAAGAGTAGTTTAGCATTTATTTGTTTTAAGATCAATAACTTGTGTATTATTTGTTGTCCAGTTTGTTTTGTTTTTCAATGTACTCTTCAGCTGAAAAATACCTTTGTAATATCAATTTGTACAAGAATTATTCATTCCATTATCAATAGTAATATTATGATGGCTTTTGTGAACAAAATGTGATGCTGTGTGTATAGCTTTATTGGTACCTAATATATATTTTGATATTTTATGGGTAGATGATAATATTCAGACACACAAATCTATAATATATACCTCTGTCTTGTCAATATAATGTGTAAACTTTGTTGTAATACATATTGTACATTATATAAATCAAATGTCATAATTATTTCAATATGCAATATATATTGCAACATATATTTTGTTATTTTTATAAGTGATAACCCTCACTTCTGGAATTAATTACACAAATTAAATTTGAAAAGAAAATTTATGGACGATGCGGGATTCGAAACCGTGACCTCGCGTTTCGCGAGCGAACACTCTCAGGCTCTTTAATTATGAACGTTTATAGTACGATATTAATTTGTAATCCACATTTTTTTTATCTATATAAAAAATATCAATTGAGTTTCTTGCGCCCGTTCTTCTGAGGTCTGAGGTGGTCTATTTTAAATGGGTGGTAGTTTTCGACGTTCAATAAATTTGAATTTGATCACTTAGCACCAGGTGACCCGTACTATATTTCCATAAAAAAAAGGATTTGCCCTCCAGATCACCGCGGAATTGGGAATCGCTCGAGATTACGAGACCCAGTATTCCGATACTAACTGAGGCTTTAAGGGAAGTGTTGTCGAGAAGCGGTGATACGAAAAATGGGGTTTTTGAAGTAAAAACCTTAGCATCGTTGTAATTTGAAGGTCATGCGCACAACCATTTGCTACATAGAGAACATAATTTGGTAGTGATGATAGTAATGTCTTTGTCGACCCGTTGTTGTTGGTATTCGTAGTTTTCTTTGTGCTCTGCTTCGTACTCCCTCCAATCGTGTTTACCAAGGCATAGTTGGAGTTTGCTTGGGCCTCAGAGACAACGCTGACACACGTATGTGTGTTAATACGTGTTTGTGCGCGCATGCGCATTTGTACTATACAAAGCTTGAGAAATGGCATCACAACAACCGTGGTGTTTTGTATACGTTTACCTATTATAGGTTTGTCGAGTTTTTTCATAATTTATATTGTAAAACTCTTCATCATTTTTGAAGGTTTCACTCCTACCACGTGTGAATTGCACACATATTTTTTTTGTGGTAAACGCGCAAAATTGAGTCCTCTGGGACCTTGAACCTTGTCCAATTTAACCCATCCCGCGACCTTCTCAAGAGAGGACTCGGTAGAATATACAAGTTTCTCCCGGCACTTTGTACGATATCACCAGTGCTGTCGTCTGCAAAGCAATGAATGTTGGAGATGTCCAACATTTCATTGATATGCAGAAGAAACAGCGTCGGGGAGTAATTGACTATTTGTTTTCTTTAAACCGGTCAAGTTATCTCGACACCTGAGTTGAGAAGCGACTATTCTCCCTCTCTGCGTATTTTATCTACCTCAATTTAAACGGACCTTACCGTCGTCCTGCTACTGGCGTTATTCATTATTAGACTGTTAAGCTCGTTTTCTTTCATTTTATTTTTGCTTCTGCACATTTTGTAATTAATTATAATTTCTAAATGTGTATGTTTTAGTTGCACACATTATGATATACTTAATAAAACTTTAAAATGTCCGTTTCTATCAGCTAAGCAGCTAAGGAAATAAACTATTGGATTGCACATTTCAAAATTTAATACAGAAACTGTGTACTGGTATATTTGAGTGGAATTTCGGGTCACTTACATTTAATTCCAAGCTGATCTTTCTAGTGCCCGACGTACAAGGTCGTGGTATAGTAGGTATTCTGGAACATCACCTTTGATTATTGAATTTATTTCTTATTTTTATTAAACTAGACTCCCAATTGCCTATTAAAAGGTCGTTAAAAATGTACGAGCAGTGTTGTATATAAATTTACTTATACAGAAAACATTACAACATTCAAATTAACACCTTATTTCGTGGTAGTAAGTTCAAAGTCTATTATTATCTATACGCACATTAGATCTCGAGAATTTGAATATAATGCTAATGAGACGGACGCGAACATGAGGCAAGAACATTTCGTTTTAGCAATTGAAATGTAATTACATCCGACACACTACATCCCATCGACACTCTATCCTTTTTAAGTATGTTTGGATATGCTATTATTTGGACAGTTTTTCACATAACTTTGTCCCGGTATTTCTAACATTATATTGTAGGCATACCTTGAAATTATGAGAAATACCTTGTCTGGTAGTCCAAGATTAAACGTCCGATTATTAACTTAAAAATAAAAACCTTAGAAAAAAAAGTTGTACAGAATAAACTGATCCATACATATTTATAATTTTTATTTTTGATTAATTTAATATTATAAGAGTCATCAACCGAGAAAGGAAAATCTGCTTAGTAAATGAGCCATAAATCGTTAACGGTAGCTTTTACAAAAAAGTTTACAGGAAAAAAAAGCGAAATATTATTCTCTACAATAATGGTCCCAACAACTTTTGCCCTAAAGTGCATAGTTTGCAAGATATCGGTCAAATTTTTTTTTTCAAGATTGCACTTGAATCTCCGCCTGGATCTGTCAGCATTTTGTGCTAGGAAATGACCTTAAGCATTTCCAAAAAAATAGTGTAAGGTTAAAGTCATTTTTTACTGGCCAATCTACTATTGTTGAGTTTTTCTTGCCGACTATGCTTCCTAGAAAAGTCAATTGTGACAACAGCTTGTGAGATGTGTTGGTTCCACTGACCTCTACTATATACTGGACTGGCTGTCAAAGTGCTTTTGTGCGTGTTTGATATTGGCCATTTTGGAGTTGTTGGCCATGTAGTATTATGCCTGTGCCATTATTAGGCCATGAGATTCTGTGGTATTAAAACTAGTGATGACAACCTCAACTAAACTATTTACAAAAAAAATTTCGACTTTATTACGTTCATTCCTGAAGTATAAATAACACGGAAACCGACATTAATTCCAACTGAAAAAATATTTCAGAGTTTTGTACGCTTCACTCCCAGCAATTTGTATGATACGTCAAAATTAGTTCTCTGGACGCTCGCAAGTGGCGCTTTAAATAGGCACAAAAAAATTGCTGTCAAACAGCCTGTCCAGTAGTATTACAGTGGTTGTGACAAGTATAACTAAAAGTACTCTGTGGTGACTTGTCAGTGTCATCACTGTCATTCGAGGCAGGTGCGTTATAATTTGGACTTTATGACTAATATAAAAATAAATAAACAGGTATTAGGTATTGAAAATGGTAAATTCTACCTTGAAATTAATTCTTTAAGTGTGTTTAATACTTATTTAAAAGATGTCTACTCGAGAAATACTAACTCTTCAATTTGGGCATTATTCTAATTATGTTGGCGCACATTTCTGGAATATACAAGAACTTAGTTTTGACTACACCGGTACTATAAAAACCGAAGTTAACCACGATATACTATACCGAGAGGGACAAAATGCAAATGGTCAGACTACATATACTCCTAGACTGGTTTTGAGTGATTTAAAGGGGTCTTTAAAAACTTTACCAGCCACAGGAGGCTTACTACAAGAAACAGCTGAAGACTTTGAATGGGATGTAGTCGAAAAGATAGAAGAGCCAACTACTTCAAAAAATGAATATTTAAGTGACATTGATTCTGAAAATCCCCCAGACACACAAAATAAAAAGTACAACTTAGACGAAACGGTGAATACTTGGACAGATTATTTGTATCCAAGATTTCACTCTCAAACAGTAAATATAGTAAAGGAATACAGTCACAGTGATAATGTAAGTATATGTTTGGACTTGTTAAAGTCTAGTTTTCTATAATTTATGACTGCTTATTATAATTTCTTGATTTTCTTTTAGAATGGGTTTGATATCTCATGTATGGGGCGTTCTTTATGGAAATCTGATTATGGTGAAACATTTTCTGATAAAATAAGGAAGTATGTTGAAGAATGTGACAATATGCAGGGTTTCCAAGTAAATTTTGACTGCTATGATGGCTTTAGTGGGCTTGCACTTGGTTGTATAGAACACTTAACAGATGAATACACTAAACCCATCCTTGCCCATCCAATGATTGCCTCCTACTTCAGTGATAATAACCCAAGTAGTCAAGAAGAGAGAGATAAATCAAACTTAAAAGATTCAGTGAGACTTGTTAACATTGCATTGTCATTAGAAGAATTGGCACAGCATACTAATTTATTTGTACCATTATGTACAGGCGAAAAAGGATGGAGAAAACCAGGCAGTCCTCGTTTATTTGAGCATGTTTATTATAAACCAGAACTTTACTACCATTCTTCAGCTTTGTTAGCAGCTGCTATGGATGTTTTAAGTCAAAAGTACAGACAAAAAAGTAACTTCTTTACAATGTCAGATATTTGTGCAGACTTAACTGGCTATGGGAGAAAGATGGCTTCTGCCTCCTTTCAATTACCATTTGCAATGAAAGAGTCAGAGTATCTAATAGATTACTTAAATAATAATACAAAACCATTATATACTTCTATCACACCAAGTTGCAAGATTGCAAATGATAAAATTTTTCAGTTAATTACTGTAAAGGGTGTTCCAGAAAGTTGTTTGAAAGCACCTATGGATCAAGCTAAACAACAAATGGGTTTGGCAGCTTACAGATGCAGAAATGTAAAGGAAATGTTTGAATTATATTTCCAAGCTAATAATTTTCTTTCAGCTACTAATATTACCATTTGTGAAAAACCATTGGAAGTAAAAACACCTTTTCCAAATATATTTTCAGAGGATTTAAATAAATATGGTTTTGTTAGAGATGGTGGTAATATGACTGAAAGAATTGAAAGTTGCCCAACAATAGCTGGTTACCACAATGGAAATTTTATGGCTAATATGATAGAAAAACTTCACAGGGAAACAAGCAGAATAAAATTCGAGAAATTGCATAAATTTAAAGAAGAGGGTTTAGAACCTGCTGAATACTTAGAAGTTTTAAACAGACTTTCAGAGTTTAAAGATAACTATGAGGATGATTTGGAACTTTAACTCTTTTATATTAATAATTTATGTAATTGATTAAAATGCTAAAACTAAATAAAAATACCTTTGCATTATTCATTAATATTATATATTTTATTATTATGATTTAGATAAATAAATCATATTCCAGGCGCTCATTCACAAATTGTACACATTTTACACTCTTAACACAATTGGCAAAGATCATGTTGATCTTTCTAAAGCTCTCTCTTTCATCCTAGTTATAAATGCTGCACCCTTGTTCTTTCTAAAGTTTTCATAAGGATCATTTAAGTTGACACCAATACCTGAAAATAGATTATATAATTCATTGAGGATAAGCTACTAGGAGGATTTTTCACTCTATTATTATCAGCATATGAGATATTCAGATGTATTTTATTACAAGACTCACATAATACAAAACAAGTCTGTTCAAATTAGTTTTAACCCAGTACTACCCCTACATATTTTAATATGACAGTAAAAGTACTTCAGAAAAGAGAGATGTGTTTATGGATTTCTCATCAATTAATTTTTATTTAAAATATTAAATAACAGTACTAAATAGTTGGGACTTTCTTTTCTCTCGCCAGTATGCTGGCTGTAGGAGTTCACTACAGAGGCACCTTTTTCTACTGGCAAGCACTATTTTTATTTTTGTATGAACAAACTTTGAAACATGTCATATAGCTAGAGAATGGTGAAATTACTGGTCTTGTTTTGTAAACTTAACACATGAATGCCACTCAAAATTTATTGGTTATTCAAAAAATTTTTGAGTTGGTTATTCAAAAATCCTGAGTGTCTGCATTGTAGTGGGCAGGATTCACTAGGTAGTTTTGTCACTTCTTCTCACAAAAAATCACATGGTTGGACTTAGTAGCACAAATTAGGAGGTAAAAAGTAGTGTCATTGATAGAGCTTTAGTCCATGATTATAATGCTACCACTCTTATAGGTTATAATTTTTTTCTTTTAGAAAAGAAAGAAACTAACAGCTATTTATATTACATAAAGGTATGATAAACGATAAATATTACACTAGCCAAAATAGTTCCTAACAATGCTTATTATATAGTGAAGTTTTAAGACCTATTAAAAATAATTACAAAATAATACAAAAGTTTAAAGAGCCAAAAATTCACTGATACAAATATAGCCTTTAGGTACCAATTTTTTTAACAAAATCGTACTTATTACATTGAAATGTCTATGTGGTTATAACAGTCATTGTGTGTTCTGCGAGCTCTGATAAGAAATCTATTCTTACAATACTTAGTCCTAAAGAATGGCACTAAAAAGTAATGTAAAGTAATGCACCCATTACCTCTTAATGTAGTATCAGGGATGAGGAGGTACAACCCCCCCCCCCCCCCCCCCCTCGTGCTACTAAGACTAACCAAATCACATTTTGTAAATCTACCTTTATATTGATCTTGCTTATCTCTAACATGTCCTCCACTTATTGGCTCTGCTATGCCCTGCCCTGATGCTCCTAGTCCTCCGGCACTCCAGCCCATTTTCTGCAGTAGTTGGTGACCCTTGTTGCTTGCATCAATACCACCTGATGCCATTGGAAATGTGGAACCTCTGCAGCAGAAATTTAGTTAATAATATTATTGATTTTATGGTGGAATGTATGCCAAGACAAAAAATTCTTAACACTTCCAGATACAGGTTATTTATTATTCCTGTATTAATTTGAGCAGTCAATCTACTTCATCCCAATGATTTCAAACGAGCATATACAGCCAGATGTGCCTTATTGGGAGACATTTTAGGTATACACATAATACTGTTAGTGTAGTTATTCAATATCCTTTCAGAACCATCTTCACACTCTGGCATCTCTCATGAACCTTGTTATAGACTATTAAGTGTATTATTATTACACAGTTTTAGCAAAGGGTTAAATACACCGAAAATCAGAAACATACAAGAAGCTAGGCGGCGTTGGAGATCTTGACTTTTCTATCCGTCGCATTTTATCACGTGGTGAGTCTCGGCGCTTCTCTCGTTCACGAGACCGTGACCTTGATCGGGACCTCGACTTTGAACGTGACCGTCGACGGTCTGTAACAAATTAGACACGTTTGATTTAATTTTATATGGGATCAAATGACTCAACGATCAGATAGCCTGAAGTTTGCCTCTCTATTCTTCAGTGGACAGGCATTTTCGAACTAGTCTAAAAATTCATATATTGTGCAAGTGCAAGTTACAAGCGGAATCGTTGCATGAACTCGCTCCGCGTCTATGAACTGGCGGCATTAAATATAATCTGTTCATAAAAGTGACTATATATAGATCTGAGTCGTGACGCTTTACAAAGCATGATAAGGCGTAGAGTGATACAACCCCGTTACAATCACACTGCGCCCGTCGCCCTTCATATGGGAAAACAACAGTACAAATGAAAAAGCTGCAGTAGTAAAGTCCAAATGTACTTTATGGTCAAATTCGGTCTTTGCTGTGAATAACAAAAGATCTCACTATCTCTTTCTCTTCTCCATGTCGGTCGACGTTTTGGCGACGGCGATCTTGACTTCGACTTCTTCGGCGTAACGGGCCTCTCTGGTGATTTACTCAATGACCTGTTTTTAAATACAAATAACAAATGCTTACAAATTGAGCATATTCAATAGTATATCATAATAAGGATAAACGCAAGTGTCACAGGACAACACTATACCTACTATTACTGCCAAAAGGGTTAGGGATTGTATGATAGTTTTAACATTGAATGCATAACCGACAGGATACCGTTCCATGTGTATGTGTAATAAAATGTAAATGAATTTTTAAAAACAATGTCTTGAGTTTTCGTATAAAATGCGAAGACTCTTTTTCCCCAACCTCATACAATGTAGGTTAAGGTACAGTACATTACATACACATGCAACCTAGCAAAATATAAAAATTTATATTTTTGCCACTCTTTTATGTTTGGGCGCATGCACACTGCAAATTTGTAAAATTAATCTATATATATAAATGAATTGCTGTTCGTTACTCTCGCTAAAACTCGAGAACGGCTGGACCGATTTGGCTAATATTGGTCTTGAATTATTTGTGCAAGTCCAGGGAAGGTTTAAAAGGTGAATAAATATGAAAGTTTATTTCGGAATTAAATAAAAACAACAATTTTGTTTTTCCTTTGATGTGTCCCCCGTCGTCTTGTATGGACATATTTTCTATGAGAGAATTTATTGACGCACGGTTTGACAGTTCTGCTGTAAAACAATTTCATTACAACAACAGGGAGCATATTTTACGAAATAATTATTGATGTTATGACATATTACTGACAAATTCATAAAAAAACATTATTTTATTTATTATATACAGAACACTGTCTGTCGGGTCAACTAGTATAATATAATAATAAGATACAAGTTACTTTTACTAATAATATTTAAAGTAAAGATAAAGTTTTGTAAATAAATGAAGAACAAATTGAAATGTTTTTACGTAAATTGATTTTGGATGGTTTGGTGCACCTAATTAACTGATTTTGGTTCGGTCAGTTCGGTTTGTGGTTTGGGTAATTGCCACGCCTAGAGGTAGAGGGAGAATCCTCACAATTCTTTATTAAAGATCTTTATTAAAAATTACAATTTAATTAAGTGATAAAATGGTTTAAATGCTCCTAAAGAAAATTCAACATAGTAACTACTCCAGAGATTTCTCTCTGCATCTTCTATGGATACTTAAAGAAAATTATAAGTTAGTAAAGATTGGTATGTACAACTATCAAATTAAAGAATCATTTATATTAAGATTAAATATAATTGGTTCCAATATGTCACAAATATACCTATATCTTCTTCCTGGAGGAGTTGGCTGCTTTTGTAAATCTTTTGGTATTGGACTTGGCGATTTTGATTTCTGTCTCCTGCCTTGAGTGATTGCTTCATCTTTATTTTTCCTGGCCGCATTTTTGGCTTTGTAGTATTCATACAAACCGAGCTTCTCCCAGCCTTCACTGTAAATTTGTTTTATATTAACTAATAAGAACCTAACATTTTAATACAGAAATAGATATAAAAAATATTTAAATGAATTTTTATTCTTTATACATCTTAAAAGTTAACTAGGGACCTAAGGACACTAACGGCCGTTTTCGATAACCTATCTATCCTAAGTTTAACTTACTAGAGGTAGACAAACTATCCTTTTAAGCTTACTTACATTACAATAACCTATCGACATTGAACTATAACTCTATTAGACATAACTATGGATTGATAAGATCTTGTCATTAAACGGTGACAGCAATGTATCCGTAACTAGATATATGTTCCTCGTTATTTATGATGTTTTAAATATAAGAAAATACTAAAAATAATGTTGAAGGTAGCGATAATTTATATCTGTACTTAATACAATTAACAGATATTAATAATAGATAAATTAGAAGCACTGATGTACAATAAACAGCTAAACTCACAATCACACTCAAAAATTGTCTGAATCAAAACTCTCCTATACGGCAGGCAGTTGTTAGACAAAGTTTCCACTCAGTTGTGTTTTGACCGCGCTTTGAATAGAACGACACGCAATGATAAAGTGTTCAATGAAGATTGTCCAAATAAACAGCATATCCTAAAAGATGGTGACTGATACGCCTTGCCCATTACAATGCAATGCCGCTCAGGGTTCTTAAAAAACCCTTACAAAATTCTGAATGGCACTACAACTGCACTTATCTTGAGACATAAGATGTTAAGTCTCATTTCCCCAGTAATTTCACTAGCTACGGTGCCCTTCAGACCGAAACACAGTAATGCTTACACATTACTGCTTCACGGGAGAAATAGGCGCCGTTGTGGTACCCATAATCTAGCCGGCATCCTGTGCAAAGGAGTCTCCCACTGGTGGGAGTAAATTTCAGATAAGTGCCCCTTTAAATTAACAAAATTATGTACTTTACATTTTTAATTAACATTAATTATAGAATAAAGGATTACCTATTACATAAATTATAGCAGCTAAGAGAATTTGAACCTGCTAAGTCATATTTATAAGTTATATTTATTCGTTTTTAAGTCTTTTAAAATATTTTCACTGTGTCCATTTAATTTATAGCATAAGTTGTTGTTGAGTTGTGACGTATTATTAAGTGTTATTAGCATTAGTTGTTAACCTTTGTGGTTTTTTTTAGATGCTAATTCGACCTAGTTTTATATCGGTATATGTAATATGATAAATAAATAAAAAAAAAAATAATAATTTTGCTAAATAATTTAATATTTCAATTGCTAGAACAAAGTAGGTATATCGCCGACGAAGTTTGCGAAATTTCGCACCATAATTAATTTGCTTCTTATGAGTATATACAACAATTTGAACATTACTGCTACGAAATAAGGTGTTAATTTGAATGAATGTTTTAGTGTTATATATAAGTTAATATGCACTAACTTACATATGCATACAACAGATGCTCAGATATTTTTAATAGGCGGTTGGGAGTCTAGTTGCTTTTTTTTATTTATTTTTATTTAATATTTTTAAGAAAGCCAACAGTAGGTTTTACATACATTAAAATAATTAACAAACATAATTCGTTCGAGCTAATTATAGGCTTCCACATGTACATAGGAACAAGTATAATATTATTAAATCTAACATATTAATTACAAACAAACAACACAAGTATAAATAAAAATTATTAAATAAAACTTCATAAAATCTATACTTCTATACTAATATATAAAGCTGCAGTGTTTGTTTGTTTGAACGCGCTAATCTCTGGTACTACTGGTCCGATTTGAATGATTCTTTCAGTGTTGGGTAGTCCATTTATCGAGGAAGGCTATAGGCTATGTTTTTTTTTCAAAATTAGGGATCCGTAATAAAATTGCTATTTTGTAACACAAGGTGTAAAATCGAAAACCTATTTTTGCGTGCGCTGCAAAAACTATTGACAATAGAACAAAATGATGTACAGGCTATAATATAGGCAATATTTTATTACTTATAAAACTATCGCGTGAATTATACTTTATATGGCAAAACAACGTTTGCCGGGTCAGCTAGTTATTAAATAAAATCTTCTCGCACTCCTATCGCCAGTTGAAACCATGATCAAAAAGGAGTAATTTCATTCCTAATGTTAATTTGTTAATCACTGCTAAATTGTTTTACTTAATGGGCTCTAATTGAATTAATACTGGAGTTAAAGACATGAATATTATCCGTGCCACAAAAATGATTGAATAATGACTGCAGAGCTCTTAAAATAAATGTGTTTCTTCTATAATTTGTGTGACAGAATGGTACAGCAAAGATAAGCTGTTCTCTTAACATTCTACTAGGGGCTGCCAGACAGACTTTGGTCAGTAATATAGAACAGCCAATCATACTTCTTAGTATTTTGACTAAGGTGATTATATCAGAAATATCTCTACGAGCTTTAAGTGGTAGAAGGTGGAAGTGCTTGCAGCATTCTTCATAGCTTACATTAGGTATTTTAAACTTAAAGCCTAGATATCGTGTAAACTTCCTCTGACCCCTTTCAATTCGATTAATGTGTTCAGCATACATTGGGTTCCAAATTTGTGAACCATATTCAAGATGGCTGTGAACGAAAGAACAGTGGAGAATTTTTAATGTTTTCATACTTTTGAAAGGTTTGGCTGTACGTATTATAAAACCTAGTGCTTTAGACGCTTTATTGATAGTCTGATCAATATGTGGTACGAAAGTTATCTTGCTATCATGGACAACACCTAGGTCTCTTGTTTTGTTACCACAGATAGACGTTCCTGTTTTAAAATATATGTATGAGGGAAAGGGGTAGGCTTAGTAGTGTAATGCATGTAGAAACATTTGGATACATTTAGGTCTAATTTAGTATGTCAATGATAATAAGGCACACAATAAAGCCACACTACTTCAAGAACCAACATAGAGAACCATTACTTCATTCTATAGATAGTACCCAGTCTCTTCACAGCATTGTCAGACACATAAATACAAAAGGTTGATAAGCCTGATCACGGCCAAAACCATACCGCCTGTAGAATAAGACATACCTTGTATTTAAGAGGTAAATAGCATATTATCGACAATACTCACTTGTCCCTAGGACGCTCATGGTTGGGTGAAGCATAGAATGCATCCACTGCCGCTAATAGTCGATCATTTGGTGGTGCTGGTGGAGGTAAGCGTATTGTTGATGGATCTAGTGGTTTGTATTTATCATCATCCAACTGAAAACATTTAAAAACTTAGATCAATAGCTCACAGGATTAATCTATTAAAGAAACATGCTTACACTGGTGTTAGGAAACTAATGATGAAAATTTACAGCCAAATGAAAACAATGAACATACAAGAAAAAAAATAAATACAAACCATCTTTCACAAAGAAAGGCAAGAAAGTGAATAGATAAGCAGCAAGTTTACATTATGTTACGGCAAAGTAGTATAAATTACGGATACTCACCATAATTAATGGAACCATCAAACCAGCCGGTAATTCAAAATATGGTACTGACGGCATTAAGTCATCATTATTGATTTCAGGAAATGGAAGAAAGCCGGGTGGTGGCTTGCTTAGGTCAGGGAGCCCATTCTGGAATGGGGGAGATTCCAGAGGTTGAAATCCTGGAGGTGGTTGTGAAAAATTTACATTCGGAAGACTTGGTAAGTCAATTTCCTCTGTGTGCTCCGATTTTGGATGATTTATTTGATCAAACATTTGACTGTCATAGCTGTTCTCATTTCCACTTATACTATTGTTAGAAGGATAATTATCACCACTATCACTGCCATAGTGTTGGTTGCTTAATTTCTGATCATACCCTCCCATTGAGTAATTCTGATCATTAAAATTATTGTTCTGGTAGGAATTCTGTATTGAGTTTGGTGCACTATCTTTATTGGTGTCATGATTATTTTGCAGTTCCAGTGCATGTTTTTGCATTTCCATCTGCTGAATTTGTTGCATTGTGTGTGCTACAAATGCTTGATGCTGTGTTTGGTAACTAAAAACACAAGGTATATTTATTGCGTGAAAATCACAATATTATAATATAAAAACAAATTATATTTTTTTTTTGTAATTTCCGGCATTTAATTTTTTTTATTTATACCAAAATGAAGAATCAAATAAGCGTATTAAGATTTTTGTATGATACACGATAAGGACAATTAGCTTAATGGTACACTCATTGGGTTTTGTGCCCCAAATGTGGTTCTGGAGGTGCCATCAATATTTTTTGGCATAAATAAAAAAAATAAGGCCCATAATATCATTTATAACTTACTTTTCAAAAGTGGACTTTGTTTGTTGTGCCAGATGTGAGATGGCGTTGGAATGCTGAGCAATCAGGTTATTTTGGTACTCTTGATATGAGCTGGTTGGACTTTTCATTTTCTCAATTACAGTTGAATCAAAGTAGTTGGACTTAGATTCCCATAACCGAAGCAATTTATTCAGCTTCGCTTCCTGTTCTTCAGTAACAGCTGGAATGAGGAAATACTGTTGCATATTCATATTTTTTTCAAGCAAGTTAACTGACTGACCACATGACCATTTCAAAATGTGAATGGATGAGAATGCTCAATATGAACCTATATCTCGAGGACATTATTGATAATAAATTTTTACCTATACTGGCATTGCAAAACATTGGAACCACCACTTTTTCCAAGTTTTTCTTGAGATCTTCAGCGTTTTTTCGTGCACTGTAATTAGGAATAATAGTATCATAGACACCAAATTTAAAATTTGATTCAGGGGACAATTTTATATTATTTTTTTCATGAAGTACTGATTTAATGTACAAAAGGAAGTCCCATACTAAAAACAAAAATAAAGAGTGTAAATAAAATAGTATGGTAATATATATAGTAATGTACACCTTTATTATTTTAAAAATTAATGATTAAAATGATAAACCGTTATTAAGAAAATTCTGAGAAGCAATATGGCAAGAAAAGTTGAATGCACCCGAGTTAAGACATATATAAATAAGTTAAAATTTATTCTGCCAGTACTGACCAATGGTGGAGAACATCATTTACAAGGTAAATGATGTGCAGCTTTTGTGTAAACCCTGCTCCAGGCTGTGTGACCTTCCTCAGCAAATGTTGAGAGATAACTTTGCCAGCATCAGAAGATGTTGCATGTTGTAAAATCCATCCTTTTCCTTAAAGCATCATTTAAATTTTTTAACCATACAATGAAAGAATAATAAAACTAATAAGTTAGATCATAATATTGATATTTTCCCAAATTTAAATATCTATATTTAAATTTGGTCTTTTAATAGTATTTTCCTAAATTGTAATTCATTTATAGTAATTTGTGCATAATTTAAGTAAGATATTATATAAATAGTAAGACTTACAATTAGGGCCCGGATTAATATGTATGTTGTTTTTTACATAAATTATGTTATTGAGTAAATTCAAGTCTTATTTTCCATATTTTATATGTAAATCCATATTCCACAAAAAATTATTAAATTACCCATATTGTTAAAATTTCTCTTGTGAAAGATTAGCAGTACCATGAATGCCTAAAATAATGTCACCAAATGTCCATCTGTTGTTTTAAGTTAGGTGGCGTTTGTTGTGATAATTGCTGGGAGTCTACTCACTTACATTATTTCCGTTTGGATTACAAAAATGCCTAAGGATAAGCAACCACTGTGGTTTTAATTAGAAAAATATAACACACTTTTAAGATGATGATGAATGAAATATTTTTTTTGCAATAATCAAATTTTTAATCATAATATTGTAGTTTTTTATTATACACATTTTAGTTTTACTATTCCATATTATTGTACATATTTTAACATTTTTAATACATATATATCCAGGTCCTACTATAATTGTAATCTTATTGTGCAAGTAAATTATGTATCTAGTATGCCTATATAATTTATGTTATAAGTATTTTTTAAGGAAAGACAAAAATAGGTAACCTGCAGATATACTATCTTTTGTGCATGTATCAATTATCGGCTGCAGGATGTTGTCTAACTCTCCCAAACTGATATTATTTTCTTCTGCCATTATTTGAATAGTTTCCACTTGAGCCTTACTAACTAAATCATTTATTTTAACTTGCTGTTGTTGAATTAGTACCTAAAAACATTTCAATAGTATTTTTATTGTTCATATATGCAGTAAAACAGACTATTTGGTAGCCATCTTTTGTAACACAAGTAAAACAAAAAAATAGAAAATACTATTATAGAGATTTCAATCATGCAAATATATATAATACATAAAAACAGCAGTTCCAGAAGATGTAGGCTTGATCACTTGAAGATCAAATCCTTCGTTCATGCCAATTTACTAAAAAAACTGCAATTCTGTTGTATGTAATCAATAAAGTAAATGTATGTTATCATTTTTATGATATAATATGTAAATTTTTCTTTTTATGTTATATATGGACATTTCTTTAACACAAGGTCTAAAAAGGAATAATCCTTTTATTCCTGTTAGTTTTGGCTAAAATGAACTTAAATTGTAATATATTACAAAATAGATTAATTAATTATCAGCATTATAAAGTATCTACATATCCCCTTTATAAGATTACTTTGAAAAAAAAAAAAGGTTTCTACCTATTATTAAAAATATAAGGTTTATTGATCAGGTTGAACATAATTTGAAATACTATAGTATACTACTATAAACAACAAGAAATATTTATTATAAATGATGCAAAAAAAAATATCTACAATGTAATATACAATGCATAAAGTTCTACAGGTTAAACAGTTCACAATACAATAATAATTTGTACTATATTCAGTTACATGTTTGAGGTTGTAAGACTGATAACATCTGGTTATATATATTTTGAATGAAAGTAAGTATTTAGAGCAAATTGAGAGTAAAAGATATCAACATAATAACTATATTATAATTTTGGTATATATACTTGCTATAACAATTACAAAATATTCATATATCATGCTCTGAGCTATTTTCTATTAATAAAATGCAGGTGTAAGCAAGATGATATTATAATAAAAAACTTACAGTATGTTGAGCATTAAGATTATTCTCGGATTGAGTAATTTGTTCCCTTAGCATGTTGATCTGAGCATTCACATTCTCAATCTCCTGGGAATGCTGTGTTGGAGGAGGTGCTGAGTTCGCCGCCAACCATTGTTGCAAGGCAGGAGCAGCTGCCATCGTTGCCGCGAGCCCCAGCTGTGCAGGCGTCGCAGCAGCCTGTTGGGGCATTACATATTGCCTTGTCTGTGCCATATAAGCCCCGGACGGAAGGGGAGGCGCCTGGCCACCAGCTGATTGCTTTAGAACTATAAACAGCGGAGGGTCACTTGAAACGGTTATTACACACGCAAGCAGCGATCAGGCGCGACCGCGATCTTAATATTCTTTAACCACCATTGTCAATTATTATGCTTACTTGCTTGCTCTGTCGTCACTTTGTATTGATAGTAATTGAAGTATTCGCCACCGTACAGGAAACCAAATTTCGGATTGTTTTTTTGTTTTGTCTTGGTCATCTTCTCGAACTCGGGTCCATTTCTTGCGACAAACTGTGCTAGTTTGTCTATAATGTTGCGTAGGTCTTGATCTATAACAGAAACAAGTGATTTCCACTGATGCATAACTTACGAAAAGCTTGATAAAGAAAAATCATAGTAATACCTTGGGGTGGTTGAGGAAGCTCCATTGTAAGTGTATGTGTATCAGAAAAATTAAGGTTAACTTATCACTTATGAATCTATTTTATTCACCATTATGATGCACTTTTGTAACAAAAAGATGCTTTCTATCTAAACACACGGCACTTTTAATAACTTAACTTATTTATTAATTACGGGCAACAGATAAACCACCGATGTCCAATAATAAAAATGAAAAACTTCATTTGATTTATAGCGGCGGCCATTCCATTTCGCTCTATATCTGAGAATAATAGAGAATAGACTTTACATTTTGACGTATGACGTTTGCCATATTCCGTATATTGACGATTTAAATGCTCCACCAAGGCTCCACCCTAAGTCTTCTCTAGATCCATATGGACGCGTTTACGAATCCGACAATAATAAGATATTTTTCGGTAGAGTTTGTGATGAAATGAAACTAAATCTAACAAAACTAAAAATTGCCACAAATAGATAAGTTCTATCTCTAATTAGCGGGAAATATTTGTTTTAAAATTTTGATATTTTCTGTCGTAAAAACGCTTATCCGTTACCTCTTCACACAAAATTTATGAAATGGGGCTTCATTCAGGGTCAGTTTTCTGCTACTACTTACATAATTTTGTCTCTTAAATATTAATTATCTATAAAAATTATCACGTAAGGAAAGCAGATATAATATATTAAAAACACGGGAAATAAATTAATGAATATGTTATAAATAATCTCAGGAAAAAATAAAAATGAATCGTCTAAAATTCATATATTTTTCTGATAAGCATGAGCTTTAAAGTGTGGGTATTAAGGGTTATTTTATTTAGTCCCTTCGTACGCATTGCACAGCAAGATCTATCGCAAGTTGCGATTCGCAACAACGTCAGTCCACGCGCGGCTGCCGTCGTGGGTAGACACTGTGTCGGTTGTAAGCAGCAGCTCGTACTCGGAAAGATCGCTGTACGAACATGAATATTTTTTAATAAGCTCTACAATACTGCCTTTGATACTTTACATATTTTGTACGCAGACAGATTTTCAAAAAATTATGTTTCTGTAATTTTTTGAAGAATTAGTGATTTATTTTCATCTCTAAAGATAAGGTCTATATTAAATCGAAATCCAAGATGGCGCCTATGAAATTTACCAACTTCTCTTCACGGGTGTCATTTTCATGGTTTGCGGGGTCAATAATAACGAATATCGGGTCAAAATCGAAATCCAAGATGGCGCCTATGAATTTTATCAACTTCTCTTCATGGGTGTCACTTTCGTGGTTTTCGGGGTCAACAATTACGAATATCGGGTCAAAATCGAAATCCAAGATGGCGCCTATGAATTTTACCAACTTCTCTTCATGGGTGTCATTTTCATGGTTTTCGGGGTCAACAATAAAGAATATCGGATCAAAATCGAAATCCATGATGGCGCCTATGAAATCTACAAAAAACGCGTCCTTAATAAATTATTTTTTCAAGCCAAATAAAAATCAGTTATCAGTTACTGAGGTAATGAGTTTCACTATATCAGTTAGTTAGCTTAATTTATGTAGAGCATTAGTAACAAGACCAATAACCAACGAATTTACAATAAAAGAAGAATATTTAAGCAGAATAATTTGAAGTTTTCAATTAGTCACCGAACTTTCATGTTATCTAAGAATTTCATAATGTCTTTGATATTGCGTATCACATTCAGTGAACGTAATATTTAAAATTCTCTTCGACGTTCAGTGGAAGGTGGATATCCAGTTACGGTGATTAACGGGCGAACGACAGTGCTATTCAATCAGCCACTATTTTTTACCGACTAATAAACGGTCAAATAGTGTGACGCCTTTTATAGTATTGGAATGCTACATGCTAGAGAATATTTTGATTTCATGGGATTATATAGGTGTTTTATATATATATATATATATATATATATATATATATATATATATATATATATATATATATATATATATATATATATAAAATATAAATATATATATTCATTACCATGGATGCTAGTTCTTCAGTCGGAATAATAAAATGGTAAAGTTAATAATAATAATAATGAATAATGACATACCTACTCTTACACAAATTATCTTACCCCAAACTAGGCTGTACTATGGGTACAATACAACGTTATATTTAATACAATATACTTACTTAAAAATACACAAATACAAATAAACATCCATGACTCAAAAACAAACAATCATATTCTTCACATAAATAATTGTGTGGATCACATTATTTTAGTATTTTATCAAATGTATATAAGCTACGTATTATACGAGCAAATATTTAAATATTTTTCTTCATATTTATATACCTATTAAAACAATCAGTCATTACACTTGAATACAGAACATTCAGATATTCATCACACTCATACAAAATAATTATATTTATTATTTTATGACAGAGCCGGTATACGTGTACCAGGACCAAATAATCTGAAATACTGCGGGTAGGTTAGAATATTTTTAGTGATATGATCATATAGAAATGCTTGAATGTCATTCGATTTTAACCATTGAATGTATAAACTCACGCATCTCTTTGCAGTAATTTTCTTATTAATAATCTTGTTAATTAATTTCTAAAGTATTGTATTTTGTTGTATTGTATTGTGTGATTAATGTAGTACTTATATATATTATCAGTGTTCGTGCTTTATATTTTAGGGTATGTTCCGATATGCACTGCGACCACTGTACAGTGTGATGTCAATTTAGTATATTGTGAAGCCGTTCCGTTATGGCCAGTTATACTGGTTACTATTTAAAACGGAACGCTATCCCGTATACTCTCAGCCGCATTTTTGACGCAACATTCAAATGAGTGTATTAAAGTTTTCTAGTTCATTAAATAACTGTTATTGGAGTACTGTCAAATTAAAATTATTTGAGATTAAACTGTAGGTAGTGTTTATAAAACATTAGGCACTCGAGTGGTTTCTGATCGTATACTGGCAGTACATAACGGAACGAATTTTTCTACAGTGATAGCACTGTGCTGTGCTCGCAGACCGCAGTGCCTATCGGAACATACATATGTGTGGCGTGTTATAATTAGCGAAAAAGTGTTAGTGTTTTTCTGACTAAGGTACTGACCCAAGTTACATTTACATTCTTATACGCTAAAATTGCACCTACCAGGATTCTAACCTGGAAAAAAAATCAATAGTTAAATATGTATTTATCACGTGAAGCTGCCAGTTCAAAATATTCAATTTTGAATATCTGTAGGTAGGTAGATATAATAACATGTTTTAGATGATGTGTATGAGTGGGTAGGTACCTACTTAAGTTAAAGTTGAAATAAATCTACCAACGGTAAGTAAGACACAAACAAAGTACATACCTATTTATAATCGAGTATGATAATCTATTTAGGCTGTATGGGCCTAAACCCTTTGCCTATCTTTCTATTGGACGAATAAACAAAAAAAAAATTTGATGGATAAACAAACAATGAAATCAATATTGTAATTTGCGGTTTAAAAATAAACAAATTAAATTCCTTATATTCGAAACATAATTTAATGTTATGTACCTAATAGAAGAGTAGAATATATTATAAAATTCTAGTCCTTCCCTAAGTACGCTTTATGATTTATTCATTAACTCCATTATTTAACTGATTGAAAGCTTTTACGTTATTCTAGATATCCATTTTTAATTAAATGACATAACCTTTTTTTCTAGTTGATTAGGCCCAACACCAGGTAAAAACTTACTACATATATTACTGTATTACCACTTTGATTACCGCAAAGAAAATCTTAATAGTCATGACTCATGAAATGTTCAGAATGTTAGATATGAGTTAGATGTTAAATGATCCTTAAAGCAATAATTGAACTTTTTTAAGCAATGGGACGACGCAAATCGAAAAGGAAGCCACCCCCAAAACGAAAAGCAATAGAACCACTTGATCAACAGTTTAACTGCCCCTTTTGCAATCACGAAAAATCTTGTGAAGTAAAAATGTGAGTAAAATATTTTTATTTGTTGGGTGTTCATTTATTAAATGTGGACTAGATTAATAATTGTAAGGACTAAGGCCCCGACAAGTACTTTAGGGGCATAAATCAATTTAAGTTCCTGTATATATTTTGTATGGTTAAACCACAGCCAACATAAAGACACTACTTCTTACCTTAAAGGTATCACACATATTGAGCAGGTTATCAACTGTAAAGTAGATCCTGTAGATGAAGCCACAACCTGAAAGTTGATCAAAGCAAACAAGATTTTATAACGATACAATACTCGAACGGTTGGATCAGTTGGTTAGACACCGGCACGGAACGCCGGAGGTTGTGGATTCTAGTCCCGCATCGTTCATAAAATTTTCAAATTTTATTTGTGTATAAATCCTAGAAGGGTTATCACTTTAAAAACATGAGATATTGTTTAGATTTACAAGACAACATCTAAAGTCAATTTCCTAATATGCAAATATTGGGTTTGAGCAGGTTATCAACTGTAAAGTAGATCCTGTAGATGAAGCCACAACCTGAGAGTCGAACAAAGCAAACAACAATTTTATAACGATACATTACATGAATGGTTGGCTCTATTAATAAACAAGATTAATAAGTAACATATATAATTTGTGAATATTTCATTAAGATATTATTAATTGGTAATGGGACTGTGAATTCAATGACATAATTTATTAATAATATCTAATGTAGTAATAACATTACGTCTCATTAGTAGGGACTGGATTATATACAACATAAAAACCTGAAATATGCTTTAAATATACACAAAATCGAACAGAATATGCAACATTAAATGATAAGTTTAAGGAACAAAAAGAAAAAAAAGTAAGTTAATTTTTGTATATTCCAAAATCATCATACAATTAGTACAACATTGTTAGACAATTACAGGTAACCTTATTTAATATTTTTTTAAACACAAAAAGTATTGTTCCAAATGTTCAGTAGTAATTTTGTGTCTTTGATCATTCAAAATATTTTTATTAGTCGATAATAATAGCTCCACATCCACTGAGGGCAGAATTTGAACTTGGGTGTGTTCTGAACATGTTAGCACTTATATTTTCTGGCACAAGTTCTGCCGTCCCATTAATAAATCATTTTATTATTGCCCTGCAGACCTATTGTGTTGATTACATATTTATTCAACGCAATATTGCGATCAGCATACTACCCCGGCCAATCGAAAATCGCCCAATTTATTATGATACCTAAGCCAGGAAAACCCCTAATTGAGCCAATATCTTACAGGCAAATAAGTCTACTGCCAATTTTGTCGAAGCTTTTTGAAAAAGTGCTACTGGCGAGACTAAAACCCAAACCTTACACAAAAAATTCCTAATCACCAGTTTGGATTCTGTGAGCACCATGCCACAATCGAACAATCTCATAGAACTGTGAATACCCCATGTCACCTTTCGAGTATTACAAAATAAATGTTATTGCACAGTGGCGTTTCTGGACATCAGTCAGGCGTTCAACAAGGTTTGGCACGGTGGACTCCTATTTAAACTCAAAAAATACCATCCTCACAATATATTTGCACTTAAAATCCTACCTAACAGACAGGTGCTTTGAAGTTCAACTCCATAATGCTGTTTCTGCACTGTGCAAGATACAATCTGGAATATTACAAGGATCAGTTGGTAGGTTCAGCTTGGCCCTGTACCTCATATTCACAGCAGACTTACCAACAACTGACAACACAGAAACGGGAACATTTGCGGACGACACAGCTATATTAGCAACGCATTGCAACGAAATCATTGCCAGTCATCTGCATGAAAGTCTTGACCTCGTGTCAAAATGGTACCAAAAATGGAGAATCAAAACTACTGCAGAAAAATCTCTAAACGTTACCTTCGCGCTTAGAAGGTCACCTGCACTTAGACCGCAGATTGACATGGCGGAAGCATATTTGTACCACGAGAATGCAGCTTGATTCTAAAATACAGACAGATGAACTGGCTCCTGGGCTAACAGCTAAGACTTTCCAAGTTCAGAAACTCTGTGTTTATAAAAGTATACTCAAACCGGTCTGGACGTATGGAGTGCAGATCTGGGACACAGCGGCTGAAACAAACATAAATATAATGGAGCGTTTTCAATCCAAAGTTATCAGAATGATATATATAAGATACCATGGTATATCAGCAATAGACATATGCACCTAGATCTAGGATTCCCTACAGTAAAAGATGAAATAAAAAATCATCTCCAAAGATATTTCGAATCACCCCAACATATTGGCCTCGGCCCTGATCAACAGCGACTGTGTTCAGTTCACTCGACTAAGGAGACATAGTGTGATTAGCTTGATAACACGTTTTGAATAGAACAACCAACAATTGAGGCCAATGGGTAGCAAACTCTCACGTAAAAATTAAATCCCAGCGCAAGCAGACAAAAGTGTTGCTCATTGTTTCAAATTACCAACAGATCGCAATAAGTGCAATAAAGAGAGAAGAGAATTCTCTTTTTATTGTACTATAACAAAAGTTGTGCAGCTTCTGAATGCGCCGAAAATATTGTAAATATAGCGATACTATGTCTTCTATGAATATGATCTTTAGATTTTACAGAATATTTGCAATTAGCGCTAAAGTCAAAGTTCTTTATTTGACAGAAACATTAACCACAAGTAAAGTCGTTACAAATTTAAGAGAGACATGTTTCGTCTTGACAGACATGCAAATATTTTTCACTTCACACTATTATAAACCTAACGCAATCAATAATTACTGCTACATTTAATTTAATCAACGTAAAGCCTACTAAAAGACCCTACAATACACATTTACAATAATAAATGAAATGCTAGGAGATAATGTAGTAAAAATAATCACAACAAAATATAATTTTATTGGTAAAAATAGTATTGGTTCGTTTGATAATATTCATTTATTGAGTAAAAACAATATTTTTTTAATAGTGTTATATTAAAATCTGTTTAACACTGTCTCCTCTCTTATTTCTTTTGGTAATTTATTAAATATTTCTACTCAGCATGAGTTTTTTTGGTACAAAGTGGGTCTAATGTGGGGTACTCGAAGTCTCGTAGGGTCACGCGATGGAAACAAATAATTCGCCCATGCGAGTGAATAGATTTGAATTTTTCTTAACAAATAAGCTAGCCTCTAGTACGTAAATTTCGGTAACAGTCATTATGTTTAAATGTAAAAATAGAGGTCTGCAGCTACCGAAGGGCCCTATACCAGCCATAGCTCTTATACATCTCTTTTGAGCCAGTAATATTTTGTTTATGTTTGTAGAGTTACTCCATAGCAAGATTCCATACCTAATTATAGATACTATATAGCCATGATAGGCAATGATTGCAGCTTCTTTTGATATAGTCTTTCTGGTTCGCCTAGGAGCAAGGACAAATTTATGTATCCTTAACTAGTGATTCTATATGAGCCTTCCAATCTAAATTTTTATCTATACTGATACCAAGGAATTTTATAGTAGGGACTTCTTCAATCAATTTACCTTGATAACTTATACTCTTAAAACATATTATGATTCGTGTTCTTCTTACTAAATTGAATTATTTTGGTTTTTTCAATATTTACACTTAGTTTGTTTCTTTCCATCCAATTTATAATTGTTAAGATTTCATCTTTTACAATTTTGTCATTATTTATTGATGGGTTAAGGTTAGGTATTAGAAGAGAAACGTCGTCCGCAAAAATTATGCATTTTCGTGATGTAGAATTTGGTAAATCATTTATATATAGAAGAAACACAGCAAGGGCCCTAGAATGCTGCCCTGTGGTACACCTGAATTTGAATAAGTACACTTGGATTCATAAACCATTTTGTCCAGAGTTTATTATATCAACACATTGTTTTCTATTTTTAATATAAGTTTGTAGCCAGTACAAAGTAATTCCACTTAAACCATATTGATAACATTTATTTAACAATATATCATGGTCAACATAGTCAAATGCCCTGGTCATGTCAAAAAGTACACCTGTAACTCTTTTTTTATTGTCAATATATTTTAAAATATGATTCACTAAACAAAATGTAGCACTTGTAGTACATTTTCATTTTTGGAATGTGTATTGAGCCTCACATAAAACATTAAATTTTGTAAGAAACTGAACCATGGCTTAATTAAGCAAATGCATATAATTCAGACTCTACTACTTAGAATAACCACTGGGCTCATTGCTTTTTTATATAGCTTTATCAATTGTACTCAAATTAAGGTGGTAAGGTTTAATTTGCATTAATAAATGTTTTTAGTTTGCATAACTTTTGTATCATGGGATAAATCCCTGACAAATATTGTGTAATGATAAATTTGAAAATATTTCTCTTAAAATATAGAATTTCTGCAGTAAAGGCATTTCCATTGCTATAAGTCAATGTAACTTACAAATTAATGATTTTATTAACCTTGACAGGGATCGAGCAAGGAACGCAGCACGGATAGTGTGTCGGGTCTGCCTAGAAGAATACCAAACAACAACAAATGTTCTCTCTGAACCTATAGATGTTTATAATGATTGGGTGGATGCTTGTGAAAGTGCCAATTGAATTGACTTGTATAACTACATATTTTGTTTGGTTTTATTTATGATTGTTGTCTAAGATTGGAATATATGTATTTATTTTTATTGACATGTAAGAGATTGAATGATTTTAGCACCACCAGAACTATCTGGTGGTGCTAAATAACTAACTAACTATAGTTTGCCTTTAACAGTTACAATATGATCTGAGTTATAACTTAATACCTACATTATGATTAATGTAATTATCCATGCAAAATACTGATACTGCAAGAACTGCTCTACTTAAATAATTTCTTCTACTGCTATGAAACATTAATTTTCAATGAACATGAATACAGAGAATGTTCACTTTTTTAGGATAAAGTTACTTTATTTCTTTGTGCTTTATTGGTATGAAAGTTCTTGACACTAATTATTTTTTACTAATTAACTATTTTTTTTATTTTAAGTGTATTTTATTTATTTCCATTGTATTGTACTTTGAGTACTTCATACTCTGGAACAATTAAGGACTGAGTAATGGCTTCTAATAATTATTATCCCTCTAAATCTAAGAAAATTATAGTCATAATTTTAAATTGTTGTTTTATTCTAAGTTTTTCTTAAGTTCTCTCTTGTGTGGAGGAATTAGAGGTTTATTGTTAATCACTGCTATTATAATTAGCAGTGAAGGCCTAAGCTAAAATAATTTCTCACTTTTTGAATATCCCTGGAACTAATCTAGTAACATTATCAACTCTTACGTATTTTGAGTTTCACCGTTTCGGTAACTCTACTTTTGACTTTATGACTGTTGACAAAAATGCTACTCTTATGGCTATAAAAGAGCTCAAGTCGAACGCTATTTGTATTGATGAGTTACTTAGAAACTCAAAATATACTACCGGATGACCAATCTGGTTTCAGAAAACAGCGAAGCACAACTACGGCCCTCATTGACGTAGTAGATAATATTTTGGCAGCGCAAGAGAAAATAAAAGTAACAATTTTAATACTTCTTGATTTTTCACGTGCTTTTGAAACTTTAAATATAAATCTCCTACTTTCCTACTATGGTTTTAGTGAAAATAGTATAAAGTAGTTTGAAAGCTATCTCACTAATAGAACACAGACGGTCTGAGTGATAGATGAGCAGGGTAACACAAAATTTTCAGAACGTGGCACTATAACGAGGGGAGTTCCTCGGGGCTCTATTTTAGGGCCCCTTATTTTTATTATATATATTGCAGACATAATTAAAAAAATAAAACACTGCAATTATCAAATCTACGCTGATGATATACAGCTATATTTTTCTTTTCCGCCACACGAAGCCCAACAGGCAATAGATATTATAAATGCTGATCTTCATGAAATCTGTTGTCTTATTCATGTGGTCTGAAAAAAGCTCACTGATTTTAAACCCGAATAAAACAAAATTTATGATCTTCGGCAATTGTAACGGCTTAGAATTAATGAATTCAATGTAAGACTACTCATTAATGATAAGCATATCGAACGCGTACAAGAAGCTCGCAATCTTGGGTTGATAATGGATGAATCCTTAAGATTTGAGAAGCATATAAATAAAGTCATTTTCAAAAGCTTTATAGATTAAAAGTTTTGTACCAAATTAGACCATTTATAACCACAGAATTGCGCATACGTCTTTGTGAGGCTCTTGTTCTATCCAAGTTTAACTATACCTATACAGTGTATGGTCTGAGGCTGCTTGGCAGAACAAGAAAGTCAATACAAAGAGTACAAAATGCATGTGCTCGTTTTTGCTGGGATATTCCGGCCCGACAACACATTTTGCCATACCTCAAAGAAGCAAATATTTTAAATATGGATGCTCGTAGACGGCTTCATTTAGCCACGCTTCTTTTTGATATTATTAAGACAAAAACGCCAAAATATTTATATAGTAAATTGGAATGGTAAGGTCAGCGCAGCCAGTTAAATTTTGAAACAAGGTTCGCATTCAATGTCCTGTCAGTCCCACTCCATCATTCCGCCTCTTTTAGAGGAAGTTTTAGGTACAGTGCCACCAAGTGCTGGAATGATATACTACCACCGTTTCGCAATTTGAAAACTATTGGAACTTTCCAGAAAAAAGTTAAAAATCTCATCCTTATGTCTATTTGAATTATTAAGTATCTGCTCACAAATTGTGTGCATAAGTCCTACATAGTTAGATATATCTTATTAATATACATAATGGGATCGAAGTTTTAGTTTGTTTCTGCAAATAATTCTAAAATTGCTATTATTTTAATATTTATGTATGTATATTTATGTAATATTCTGAGAACCTAATTTCAAATTATCATCATTAAAAATAATATTATGGAACCTTTAATAAAACTAAATTTATTTTTTAACAATATTAGTTACTCAATGGGTCACCTGGGGGCTGCTGAAAATCAGCGCTGTGTTGGTATTATTCCAATGCAGCTGAGTCAGTTCCTTTTGATAACAATAACTGCTACACAGTACTTTTAAATTAAGATAATCACTATAATATCAAGGATACATTTGTTTTTTTTAATGATTTGTATATTTTTATGCTATAAGTTTTTAATTATTTTTTTACCTCTAAGTCTTTTTTAGTTGTATTATTCTGTGTGGTTTGTGTTTGTAATTAATAAAGTTTTCATTCATTCATAAGCAGTCTACCAGTTGTTGTTAATTATGTTGATAATTTACAAGCTTACTCTTAAAAAATTGTTTACTTTTTCTGTACATCTCTGGTGTTGTTCGGCTGACAGGTCTTGTTTGTTGATGTAGTGCAGGGGTGCTCAAACGATCGGTCGCGCTCGACCTGTCGATGCTTTTGTGCTTTTTGAGTCGATCTCGAGAAAAAAAATCCGATAAAGACTTATTTATTCACAGATAATAATACCCTGCTAGCGGCATAAGGCGGCTTTATCAAAGGAACGCACTGTACTTGTCAAAGAAAAGCCGCATTTTTTATGCCCGCTGATTTTTCTAACCTGTTTTAGCCTTTATTTTTGTTTGACGGGAAAATTCGAGACTGTTCGCGCCGATATAAATAGGAATCAGTTTGAGTTGTAACTTGAAGGCGATACGTTAATACAAAGTTTATTGATAAATAGTCCAAAATGAGTACTGCGGCGAAAAGTAAAACATATAATTTTAATTACGACTAGGAGGAAGAATTTTTCTTTTGTATGGTAAACGATTTGTGTCATTTGCCGTGCGCAAGACACAAGACTTCCACAAGAAGTTCACTAGACCAACTAAACAATTAAAACTCAAAAGGTGCAACGATCGCGTGACTTAAAATATCTCATATATTGGCGAAACACAAGAAACCATTTGATGATGGATTGCTTGTGAAGGAAGCATTTTTAAAGCAAGTGAGACCTTTTTTGGAGATTTTAAGAATAAAACAGAGATTAAGGCTGCTATTAGAGAACTTCAGTTCTCTCGGCCAACTGTTACGAGGGGTGTTGAAGTAATGGGTCAGGAGATGGCACATAAAATAAAACATAATATCATGGAATGTAGGTAGGTAGGTACATACTTTTCTCTACAGTTCGATGAATTAATCAATGTGACAGAGACCGCCCAACTGTGTATTTTTATTCGAATGGTATTCAATGACATGTCGGCTAAGGAAGAGTTTTTGACAATGATTCCTCTGAAAGGAAAGACCTGTGGCGAAGATAAATATGGCGTTTTCTTCAGTAACAAACTACAAGCTACCAATATAGAAACCACACTGGTTAATACTTATAGTTTATATGGCATTACATCCGTTGGAAGCACCAGTAATGACTGGAAACAAAAACTGCTTTGTGTCGAGTTATTGATGATTTCCCTTCATTTTTCTCCTTCGCATTGCATTATACTTCAACAAGTTTTGTGTTCAAAAGTTCTAAACATGGAAAAGATTATTTTATTGCAATAAAAATTGTGAATTCTATTCGTTCACGTAGCTTACAAAGACGGCTCTTTAAATTGCAATTCGATATATCTGAAGCGTACTTACCTACTGCTATGTTGGAGCGGCCATGTTTAGAGAGAAATGTACACGGTGATATTTTTGCGTTACATATGAGCAGTAAGAACTACCTCACTCAGCGAAATTAAGAAATATATTGAAGCGTCTTTGACAAAGAAGGCTTACTGTAGTATGGCAGATTAAGTAACATATTAATTATTATTAATGCATGCTTCTTGACTGGTTCAGCGCAGTTCATCTAAATTGTATAGTATTTGTTATAGGTGGGCTAAGCAATTTTGTTATTGCGTGATTGAAAAGTTGGGCTGGGAGTTTCTTATCACTTCTTCCCATGTCAAAGCCCCTTTACGAACTGAGATTCAAGATGACAACCAAGTTTGTTGCCATAATATGTTATTGTCACTCCGGGATGTTATATAAATACAAGCTGTGAATACCCGCCTCTCTGGGTCATTCTATATTGTATAGTTATTTGTTATTTTAGATACAATTTTTTCATATTCAAAAATTTCTAGATCATTCTAAAATTTTCTACCAAACATTGTCATTTGATTAGAATAAAGGCTTATATTTGAAAACTTTCCGAATAACAAGTTAGGATCTCATCCCCACCATCTGGATGTGTGGCGGTTCTCCACAGTGCGGTTTTCATGGAACTTTCTTCCTCGTACTACGAAGCTGTGGAACGAGCTTCCTTGTGCGGTGTTTCCGGGAAGATACGACATGGGTACCTTCAAAAAAAGCGCGTACACCATCCTTAAAGGCCGGCAACGCTCTTGTGATTCCTCTGGTGTTGCAAGAAAATGTGGGCGGCAGTGATCACTTAACACCAGGTGACCCGTACGCTCGTTTGTCCTCCTATTCCATAAAAAAAAGAATTCTAGGATTATCACAGCGTGACTCTCCCACTTCTAAAAAGCCCTTAGTCGCCTCTTACGACACCCATGGGCCTGGGACTCCCCTATTCTTTTTACGCACCGGGGAAAGTACAGGGCAAAATCCCCGTATCTTAGACCATAGTGCACGATGGAAGCCTTGCAGCGTCTGCAACGTGCAGTTTTAGCTGCTAATTGAAATATAGGGACACACACCTGTGTTTTCATACATATTTTTATTCTTTTTTGTTGTTCACCAAAGGGAGAAAGTTAGCGATTCCTAATAAGGGTGCAATTTGTAGGCACGAAGCCTAGGGCCTCCAGTGCACGGGAGAAGTGGAATCCCACTTTGCCCCGAGTGATACAAAGTGCTTTAAACTACACCTGCTCGAAATGAGGCGAAAGTGCGTCATTTATTTAATACAAACATGTGGACATAAATGTTATATGGAAATCTATGGTAACTAGTGACGACCTCATCCCCCGTGTGGTAAGCTCTATTGAACAAACCTCCTTGTCAATGAAACTCTACAAGGACTGTCTCACTCCCCGTGTAGGTATCGAATTGGTAAGTATCTGCGGCGGCCTCTGCAGAGTAGGCCAGCTAGTAGGGACTCACGAGCAAGTAGGGACGCACGCGCGACCTTTTTTGTCACCTACTCCACAGCTCCGACCGATATTTTAAAAATGGTGAAATAAAGCAATAGTTATTTATGCAACTGTTGTGTAATAAGGGTTATTAAAACACGAATGTGGATAATAGTATCACATGAGTGTTTTCATACCTAATTATCAACAGTTGCATACAAGACTAACTACACACAGAATATGAATCCTCTAAAAGATTCTGAAACAGTTAGCTTACTGCTAACATTAAAACACCAGTTCTAGTAGTAACCTAATATCATTCATTACTGATTATATACAAATAAACTAAGTATTAATGAAACAATAATTTATTTTAGTATTAATTTACATTTTGATTAGTGCAATAATTAGAAATCACTCGAATATGTTCTATTGCAGCGTTTAAAATGAATCGCTCATTTTTTGTAAGCAAAACAATAAAAATTGCGGGGATTCGAATAACCTAATCTTTTTTACGGTGCGCGACTTCTGGTAGTGTAGAACACGCGTAAACAAAATTTTCTTTTTTTGAAATTCATACAGATTCCACGCATCAAGCAAAAAGAGTGTGGCTGTCTGTTGAAACTCTTTGCGCATGAGGGAATCGAAAAAAAAAAACATAGGAGTGTGTTTATGAAATTCAGTACATTACAGTACTCGTTAGGATGATGTAATGGATAATAGAACATTGGGTGTTTTAATGTTCGCAATAAGCTAACTGTTTCAGAATCTAGAGGATTTAAAGCCCATGCTTTACACACCCATGTGTAGATAAATCATATTAATTAAAGGTCATTGCGATCTAATATTATTTTTAAGCTTCCTAAAGACGCTGAAACAATCTAATTTTAAGTGATTATTTTTATAATGAAATTACAATTCACGATAGCATCCTGTTTATTTCCCATACTAAGTAGGTTTGACTATGTCGTGGCCTTCCAACGCATACATACTATCTGTACTACTATCTGTTTTGACTTCTCGACTAATGTAGGTTTGACAACGAAAGAATATTGATTTAGAATTACAATTTTATACCTTTTGTTATATGAGATAGAGCAGAGTATCAGCAGTAGACTATGAGCAAATCAGTGCATTCACCATTATTTAATATAAGAAAACAATTTTATAAATTAATTACAACTTTTTATAAGCATGACAAAGTAATAACTACTTTGTAGTCATAGTAACCAAAAGTCACTAATTTCTTCTTCTATGAGTAAGACCTCTATGACACTCCCCCTCACGATGACCTTCAGGTCTGAGTGACGCCTATCATCTTTAGAAGCTTTAACAATCTTGGTTGTGGTAATGCCTTTGTAAAAAGGTCTGCCTCCATATGTTCTGTGTCCTTGTAACGGATGGTCACTAATTTCTTCTGGACACAATCCCGTATAAAATGTTTCGATCTCTTACCAGTCATATGATTGTTTGCTAACATCTGTGCAGCCAAATTATCATTATAGATCGTAACAGTTTGTTGAAAAACTCCAATATCTTCCAACAGATATTTCAAGTGTAAAGCTTCCTTCGTTGCTTCTGTCATCGCCATATATTCGGCTTCTGCTGTTGACAAAGCCACTGTTCTTTGTTTCTTTGATGCATAACTGATAAGGCCACCACCATACTTAAAAATATAACCGGTATATGAACGACGGTCAACGGTACATGCCGCCCAGTCAGTCAGCCATACCTGTTAGTGCCATTCCTGATTGTTTATATCTGATGGTTACATTCTTCGTTCCTTTTAAATAACGAATCATCCTTTTTGCAGCTTGCCAATGTGTATTATCAAAACATGTATTATATTGGCTCAAATAACTAACAGCAAACATTATATCTGGTCTTGTGGCTACAGCGAGGTACATTAGAGATCCAATTAACATTTGGTATGGTATATTCTCCATCTCTGTGAGTCCATTACCCTTCTCCAGTTTCAGACCAGTCTCCATGGGCGTTGACACTGGCTTACATTCAACCATGTTGAACTTATTTATTAAATTTTCAATATAATTCTCCTGCGACAATGTTATTTCTCCCCCTACATGGGTGAATTGTATGCCCAGGCAATGATGGAGTGAACCCATATCTCGTAACTCAAAAACTTTTTGCAGTTTTGTTTTGACTTCTCGTAACAACATTTCTGATTTATATGCTAGTATTAAGTCATCCACATAAATGTTTGCAAACAGCTTCTCTCCTCCTTTTTCTAATATATACAAGCAAGGATCCGCTGAAGAATTCTTAAATCCGATTTCCAACAATTTCTCATGTAACTTTAAGAACCATTGTCTTCCTGCTTGTTTCAAACCATATATGGCTTTGTTTAGTTGACATATCCCATTATTTTTATATCTATTTATATCTAAAAGCATTTCTTTTGCTTTTTTAATCAACTCTATGTCATTTCCATGTGTAATTATGTATTTTAAATATTTATCCAGATTTTTCGGCTTCTTCATATAAATTTGTTCATCTAAATCGCCGTTTAAAAATGCAGTACACACGTCTAGTTGGGATAACTTAAATTTATTTTCAATTGCATGTGCAATAAGTATTCTAAGAGTACTCATTTTTGCAACAGGTGCAAATGTTTCAGTGTAATCAATTCCTTCTTTCTGATTAAACCCACGCGCCACAAGTCGTGCTTTTCGTCTATCTATTTCTCCCATTGCATTATATTTATATTTTAAAATCATTTTACTATCAATCAAATTTTTGCTTTCGTTCCTGTGTACAATTTTCATAGTATTATTTTTAAGATGAGATTCAATCTCGCTTATTATTGCATCTTCCCATTCATCCATGTTCTCGTCTATTTCACAGAGGAATGATTGTTCAGCATCCATCTCAATCTTGATGCCATGCTGGTGGTTTTCTCTGTCTTTTATCAGTAGAACTAGTCGGATCTATTTCTGTATTTGCGTCAACAAATATTTCATCATTGTTCAATTCCTGGTCAGTTTCATCAATTTCATGTTCTTTCAAATCTTTATTATCTTCTACATTTTCTTTTTCAGGAGAAAATATAATTTCTATTTCTTTTTTATTAACTACATCTTGTTTTTGTTCTCCTTTGATCTCGTTTTCATAAAACATTTTGTCCTATATTTTGATATCTCTGCTAATCATTACCTGGTCTGTTTTTGGGTTGAAAATCCGGTATGCCTTGTGATTTTCCGAATATCCTACAAAAATTCCAGGTGTCGCTCTGGCTTCAAATTTTCCATTTTTCTTTCCATTTTTATGTACAAACGCCTTAATTCCGAATATGTGAAAATGTCTTACTGACGGAACTCTCTTTACCCATTTTTCAAATGGAGTCGCGTTATCAATACTTGTGCAAGGACTACGGTTTGCCAACTAGTTAACTGTATTAATAGCTTCAGCCCAAAAAACTTCTTTCATATTGGCGTCTATTAACATACATCTAGCTTTATCAAGCAATGTCCTATTTTTTCTTTCTGCTAAGCCATTCTGTTCTGGCGTGTATGGTGCGGAAAGTCTCCTTTTGATGCCATTCTCCTTCAAATATTTGTCAAAATTATTGTTAATATATTCTGTCCCATTGTCACTTTGTAAGCATACTATCTTCTTTTTGGTAAATCTTTCAGCCTCATTTTTGAATTCCTTAAATTTTGATAGAGTTTCATCCTTAGTTTTCATTGTATATACTCTTGTATATCTTGAATAATCATCTGTAAATGTGATGAAGTATTTGGAACCCCCTTTCGATGGCTGCCTCAAGGGACCACATACATCAGTATGCACAATTTCTAATCTTTCATTTGTACGTTGCTCATTTTTAGGTGCATTAAACGGTAGTTTTGTTGCTTTGCCTTTAGCACAGACTTCACAATCTTTAACTGTGTCACTTTTATTGAATTCTAAGCCTTCCATAATTTTCTTATCAAGTGCTATTCTCATTTGTCCTTCATTTAGATGTGCTAACTTTCTATGCCATTGCTGCATTTTGCTTGCTTCGCAGTAATTAGCTTTCTCTTCTATGTTTTCGTTAACGTAGTACAAACCGACTGAATGTCTCAGTGCTTTTAACAGAATTTTATTGTTTCGCATCACGATAGCATTTTTTTGTTTAAATAAAACTGTTCCACCTTTGTCTGTTATTTTTCTAACTGACATTAGATTTGTAGTCAGCGATGGTACGTACAAGGCTTCAGTTAGTTTCAGATTTGGTATTTTATAGGTGTAAAGTTTTGCTGGACCTCGTCCTTCGATTTGTGCAAGACAGTTTTCTGATGCTAACCTTAACGTTTTGTTATCAGCTTTGTCCATATTAATGAATCTTTTCAATTCATGACTCATATGTGACGTACATCCGCTGTCAAGACACCATTTCTTATTTTTTTCTTTATTATCAGACGTATTTAGGCATGTTTCTTCTAAGCAACATATACTTGCATTGTTTTTATTAACTCGGTCCACTTTTGACCAGCATTCATGAGCTTTGTGTCCTCTGTGTTCTTTTTGCATTTAAAACATTTAACAATAAAGTTTTTATTTGTCTACTATACAGCGCCTCTTGTTCAGAGTTTTGTTCACTTGTACTAGCTATATTTGTTCTTGCCTCAGCTTCTTCAATTATCTATATTTTCAAGTTGTCTGGATCTGGTAGATCATCCTTGGATTCTATTGCAATTCTAAAATTTTCAAAAGATTGAGGTAAGCTGTAAAGCATCATAATACTAAGAAGATCTTTATTAATTGGTATGTCCATATCTGCTAGTTTATCGACGATATCCATAAATTTATTCAAGTGATTGACAATATTATCACCATCTTTCATCTTCTTCAATATCAACTCTTTTAATAGGCTTGCTTTTCTTGGAGGACCTTTGCTATAATATATGCTTTCTAGCGTATCCCAGACATCTTTACTTGTTTGACAATTTTTAACTTGTTTTAATTCGCCTGGTGATATTATGAGAAATAGCTCGGCTAATGCTAACTCATCTTTTTCCATATAGTCATTCAATGCATCACCTTCTCGCGTTGGTCTCTTAATTTTATTTGAAACATAGCTCCAAAGGCCAAGTTTTAATAGTACGGATCCTCCATGTATCGTAGTTTTCTCTTTTCAATTGTTCTATGTGCACGTGATTACTCATTTTTCTCTTTTATTCCCGTTTCTGGGCCCATAACCTGTTATATGAGCAAATCAGTGCATTCACCATTATTTAATATAAGAAAATAATTTTATAAATTAATTACAACTTTTTATAAGTATGACAACGTAATAACTACTTTGTAGTCATAGTAACCAAAAGTCACTAATTTCTTCTTCTATGAGTAGGACCTCTATGACACCTTTTATATTATAGAAAAAAACAGTTATTTCTATAAGATGACCTTATACTAGGGAGGTACTGTTTTAGGTAAAGAAGTCGACCCTAATATCGTCAGAAGAGGTTAAAGTCACGCGATAGAAAGATAGGCAACTTCTAGGTGAATAAAAATGTAAGTTAGTAGCGCGGTGCGATGTGAATCACACCTTATTGTATGACCGCAAAAGTCCCTATTTCTTTAGTTGATTTGCGGAGTGAGGCTGCCGTACGTTTTTATATATTCTTTGACTCTACGGGAAATGTTTGAACCTCAATATCTTTTGATCCCGACCACCTAGAAGCCCAAAAACAACGATTTAATGCAACGGCATATTATGGGGATCTGTTCCTACCTATTACTAACTATATTGTGGTTGCTGAGGAATAAAATTTCCAATGTCGTTGTGATTTATGTATATATTGATAGATGTGGTTCAGTTGAAGAAATAAAATGAAAGTACTGATTTCCGAAGATTTTATTACTTTTACCAACAGATCATCAAAATTTGAAAAAATACAACACGGCATTAAAATCAATATCAATCTGATTATGTATAGTTACGCCGTATATGTATTTTCACAAATGAATCAATAAACTCTACACATTCAAGACAAACTATTTTGTACTTAAGAATTCAATTGAGTTCTTATATAATAATGTAAACGTGATTTTAATTTGCACCACTATTAAGCGAAACTCGACCTTATGCTGCACGCAAAAGAGATATTGTTTCGTCGTAAGATAACATTGTGTATTCAAAACAGTTAAAGGTAGAATGGCAGTTATATTATGTATTTTGTATATATTTATTTGCTCAGTTCAAATAACGTCAAGCGCAGATTCATTAAAAAAAACGAGAGAGCTAAACGATTAACAGGACAGACATTTTAAATGAACCACTATGATTTAGGTATCTATCAAATAGTTTCATTTTCATTATTTCTTCCTTAGTCCTTCAAATTATATTCTTGCAGATTTTGAAAATGATTTGGATGATCACAAAAACAAAATTTCATGTGAATGAAATAATTCAATAACAATTTTTTTAGTGATGGCCGTCTAAAGACTTTGGCACGGCACCTTTCTAAGGCTGAGATCTATAGATCGTATGGCTTTGCTCAGACTTTACTTACGTAAAACTTAGCTGAGTGTGTAAGCTGAGCATAATCTTTGATTTCATTTTTATAGTCACTTGACTGCTGAAATTCCAGCCAAACGCAGCAAAACGAAATTAGACAACCTAATGCAAAAGTTGTCTTCGCGTTTTATCACACTCAGCTAAACTTTAGGTAAATAAATTCAGAAAGTCTAAGTAGATATCGACCTAAGTCTTCTATAATTCGAATTATATTAATTATTCGCGACAGTAGGAATAATATTTTATATAAATACACATAAAGTGAAAACTTTACGATTGTTGCCAAAATTTGAAGTATAAAAAAAAAGTATTTGGCATTATTTTGTCTATTAATATCACCAAGTCAAGAGAAGTCTTTAATACGGCACTAAGTAGCCATATTAACAATTTTCCCATGATTTAGTTGTTTTTTTTTATAATTTCAATAAATTTCGTTCGCCGTTAGGACAATGTAGTGAACATAATTTATTTTCTGGAATAACAATATTATGTTATTTAGACCTTAGACTTAGTATACTAGTGTCATAGACAAACACTCTCCTGATCATTGCGCGACTAAATTTAACATATTCATGTGTGCTACAGCTGTTTTAGTATTTTGCTTTTAGTAAATCCCTATGACACATATTGATAAACAGCGTCATATTCACGTATACAATATTTTATTATCTGACACATATTTTTTAAGATTAATATAATCTTTAGAAAATAATATTTTAGTAAATATTTTCTACGAAAATAAACCCCACCAAAATCTGACCTGTGAAATGTTTTCTTTATTTGGATTGTTGCTGTATATAACAACACAATCTAATACAGAACACGACACCGTTCTATTTTTTAATTAATATCCATTAAACACACAAAAAGTTACGATAAAAACACTAAGATGAGAGGACACGCTCCAATTTGACAGGAGACTAATGGAAACTAAATTGTTTTAAAAACGGTTTGTTACCTATCCCGTCTCTTTCACACTTGGGTTTTTGGGTAAGGATAGTTATCTCACTCTCACACAGGGTTCGTCTATAACGCTATATACTTAGTTTTTGGTTTAGACTTTAGACGCATCTGTTTCTCCATATTGGCTCAAATTCCCTCATTTGCTTCAGTAAATATATCCGCAATTATGTCTGCCAAATTATCATTCAAATAGTTTTAACTGATTTGAAACCACATTTTATTTAGCAAATAATCAAATTTATTTACTTTTGGAATGTCTTAATTATATCATATATCAAGCAATTATTGCACACTTAATCATCTAGAGAACAACAAGCTTTAAATACATATATTTCAATAAACATTTAATATATTAATAATTGAACTTTATGTTCTTTAATATTAAACAGCAAAATCGACGAGAAGCACTACTAAGTGTAATTAGATTTTTTTCTCAATAATTATTAATTACCTACTAGAATACATAAAGACTAGCACGTGACAATTTTATATAATTGAACTGTTTGTTTTAGCATTCACAACAGCTATTTAACTATAGTCAACAAGTTAATAATAATATTTGCAATATAATTAATGTTACATACAGGATTTAATGTGAAACACGTATCATCGCAGTACGATAGTCTGTTCGCCGAGAGTTGAGAAGTATTACGAAATACCTCGGAGTAACGACTGCCGCTAGACTATAGCAATTTGTATGTCAGGCGATTATCGCTGCGCGCACTGATCTTCGTGGTACGGGGAACGTTGTTGTTGTGAAGCACAAGGCTGTCGTTAGAAAATATACAGCCGCATCTTGGAATCAGTTCTTAACCCAAACAATGAGTATTAATAGTTCTTATAACAAAAAATACAAGCACATAATATTATATTTTTTTAAATGACAGAATAAAACGCAATCGAATAGCATGCAGTGTTCCGACGATAAATGAAAAGAAGAGGCTTATAATCGACCGTTTTAGGCGCTCAACGTAACAATGTTTGACGATGCTCGCTTTTCGAAGCCGAATTTGAAAGCTTTCCACCCTCCTAACTACTAAGACCTCGTACCACTAGACGGATAATGTACATGCCAGCTGTACTGCGCGATAGGTGAACGAACGTTACAGATTAAGTTTGGGTTTGCCAACAACAATTAAGCATGGGTCGCCATAGCCAGCGGACATCATCATCATTATAACCAAACACTAGCTGCCTTTCTTTCTCTTATCTTAATAAACCTCAATGTGTTTTTTATGACAATAAGGGACGAGACGAGCAGGCCGTTCTGCTGATGGTAATTAATACGCCCTGGCCATTAAAATTCAGTGCTGCTCATGATTCTTGACAAACCCAAAAATTCTGAGCGGCACTAAAATTGCGCTCGTCACCATGGGACATAAGAAGTCTCATTAGCCCTGTAATTTCACTAGCTAAGGCGACCTTCAGACCGTAACACGATAATGTTTACACATGACTGTTTCAAGGCAGAAAAAGGCGCCATTGTGGCACTCATAATTTAGCCGGCATCCTGTGCAAAGGAGCCTCCCACCTACTTACTACTTATAAACGCACACTATTCTTTCTTCTCCTAGAAAATATATTTTAAATGATTTAAGACCAAACTAATTGTCCTAGGCCATATCAGCAGAATGATTACACATACATGTGTCAGGATCAAGTTTGGCCGAGGATAAGTTCGACTTTGGCACGACTCATTTAAGCAAGTGACGAAATAAACAGGTTGAAACCTGTAAACATTTGTCTCGCATGCGTGTAGTATGATAAAAGATTGCCTAGTTTGATATAACAGCGTTAACTAGAATATCATAATCCAAGCTAGCATTTTAACTGAATCCATTTGTATGACACATGTAGGATGATGTTTTTGGCTTGTGACAAACTAGTTTGGGCTAAAATCGGGTTTGGCCAGCAATAAAACCCGGGCAGCGTGTGTTTCTAATTAACATAGCAAGACTGTCTTTCGAGATAGTGGCTTACATAAAATCCTGTATATACGCATTTTATTTCTTCTCTTATAATAATAATATAATATGCATAAAATGCACCATATAATACATTCAAACAGCATTAAGCTAATGATTCAATAAATAAATTTCGCTGTGAGAATATACCTACACTATCCATAATTCAGCTATTGCCTACATACAACCCCAGGATTTCTGTGATCATGTCACTATCTACAAAACAAATTATACTACAAGAAAATTATTTACAAAGAAAGCTCTAATAGTAATATGTAGATATGACATGATTCACAGATCTGCATACCACCGAGCCATCTGTGCATAAGCCTGTGTTTAGTCCATTAAGGGATATTTATGCCAATATTTATAACACAACTATACAAACACAATTACTATTTACAAAACAAATATACAATAACAAATAATAACATAACACAATAAACGTAACACTTATACACAGAATACTAAAATTTTCCCAAATCTACAAAGGAATCATACTGCAGGTCATAACTGTCATATAGCTCTGGATCTTCGTCAGTGGGAACATCATGTAGGGGGGTTAAATACTTCACACCAGATTCTCTATCTTCAATAATTGCCGTATCCTCAGAACTCTCACTGTTGCTTTCCACATAATCATGCAGCTTTCTCTGTTCTTCAATACACATGTTGTTTGTTTCAACATTATCCTCAGTATTGACAGCATCAAATATATTAGAAAGCGAAGCATCTTTATACAAGGGCAAAGCGACTTCGACGCGCGACGAACAAGCATCCTCAGTGAACCTTCCTGAATCACCTATTTCTGAGGCATTAAGAGATAAAGTATCTTCGCTGCCTGTAAGTGAATCCATTGGAACTTCATCAATCACTTCAATATCATCAACTTGATCTAAAACATTATTTGAGCTTGAATTATAATCGCATAGTTCAATATTTGCGTTCAAAGTGACCGATTCGTCGCTTTCATCTCTTTCGACTTGCAAATGTTCCAAATCATCCACGCATTTGGTAGAATCGTCGCTATCAGACAGAACCAACTCTAGACTTCGGTCTAACAGCCCTGTATCAGTGTATGTTGATAAGTCATCTTCAAATACAATTTCGACACTGCGAATTCTCATTAGAGGCATTTTTGTTGGAGACACTTCATTTCCTTTGGCCGTCCGGACATTTCTATAAGAGTCTGGGTTTGTTTCGGTGCACTCACTAATGTCATCATAGTCTATCTCGTAGCTTCTCAAGTCGGAAGCGCAAGGCGAACATTCTGTAGCTCGATTAAATTTTAATGAAAGTGTGTTTGTGTTGGACGAAGGCGTGCGCGTGGTATGCATATAATGTAATCCCTAAGGTTGAAGCGATTCTTATTGTATAGTAGTGCCCAGATCTAGGCCGCCTTCTTCTTGCATCTTCGTAAGGAATTTGAAGACTCTGTTCTCTTCGTCAGTCTGTTTAACCATGTCCACAAGTGCGAGAAGCTTTTTGATGCCGATGAAAATCCTGCAAGTAAAAAATAATAATAATGGGTGCAACTTTAAATCTGACGGCCCCAACACATATGTATATTTATACAAGAAACCAAAGACAAGATGTAAATACAATACTTTTAAAAGATTAAAATTTTTAGTCCATAACAAATCCAGAAAATAGTGTGGATCATGGTAGATTATACAGTATATAATTATGTCTTAATACACAAGATAACAAAATATGCTTAGTCTTTTAGAGGGTATATCAAATTAAAATAGATTTTATGAAAAAGTAACGGCCGAAACAATAACGATTTCAGATGAATATCAATTCTTTTCAGAAAAGACTAAACCACAAATTAAGATATATTTAACGATTGAGAAATACCAAGCCCTTATTAAATATTCACGCCTATTGACTGCTTTAAATAATTAATATTCATTCCGCTCAATTCAGCCCACAACAAATAGTCGTAAGAGGCCAAGTGGCATTAAGAGCCACTGTGTTCAACTTTCATCACAATGATCGATCTGGCACTAAATGTCTTTAGCTTCACGACAGGGGTGGTATCTTTTGATCAGGCGAGATATAGGCCAGATGGGTCACATGCTCGTTCGGTGATTTATTCACATAAATACTTACTTGGCTCCCCTCAGCTCGTGCTGTATCTTGTTCAAGTCCCGCTTGGTGAAGGCGTCGCTCTCCTCTAGGACGGACATGACGTGTTCCGGCTGCGACAGGTTGGGCACGTGCAGCACACCAGTGAACGCCGACAGTATCTCCATATCCTCTAGCACTTGCCTGCAAAATTATTTCATGATATACTATCAAGTCAACACAGATTCCGACGAGTTCTTTTTAAGGGAACGTATTTCCTATTTCCCCACCACGATGAACCAGGGCGCAAAGCAATGTGCCCAATTAGCCGCGTAAGTACCTACTGACTGAGCGAGCAACCTCGCGAGGCAGTTACGCGAGGCAAATCCTTGATTGGTCAAAACCTGCCCGACCCGAGCTGAAAATTGTCGGTTTCTTCCATGCACAAAAGCGCATCAGTAAATTTGCCGCGCGCAATCAAGATGGATGTGTTTTGCCTCCCTTGTTTGTTGCTTGTTTTAAAAGTATGGGTTTTTCCTCAATATTCTGAACACAGAACTTAAAATAACAATGGCGCTCTCCTTGCTCTGGACATCCTATAATTTGTTTTCGTTTTCTTTTTTTTACATAAATAATATAAAGGCAGCGGTGGCTATTGCTTTCCGAACTTACGGTCTTACGCAAAACTGGCTATTAGCCGCGTTATTAGGCATGCGTTAAACTGAGTGCTCGATGCTGAATCAGCATGACGGTGGATTGTGTATTCGGCAGCCTCATGAAAAATATCTATAGACCGAGGCGGTTTCCCGCGGCAAACGACCGAGGCTTCCTCTCGAGGCTGCTCGGTCAGTCAGTACCAGCTATTCACATAGTGAATATATTTAAAGTTTATATACCTCCTGCTGCTGGTGCACAGGATGAGCAGCTTGCGTCCCTTGGGCGGTTGTTTCTTTAGCAGCACGAGCAGAGCCTGCAGCGTGAGGTTGGAGTAACGTGGACCGATTGGCCCGTAGTCCAGCAGCCGCTCAATGTTGTCCACCAGGATACACGAGAGGCTCGAACGGTACGCGTCGTCGAAATACTGTTCAACAATACCATTATGTACTGTAAACATCCTATGTTAATATAACCGACCGTATCTTTCCTAAAATATGGTTGATGGAGCTAATAAAAGGATCGTATATACGAATAATACCTTTATTTGTTTACGATGTGTGTGGATTGATCAATCTACTGTACTCAATAAATCTTTTTATTTTACTTAGTAATTTACAATTACCTTTTTACTTACTCGTGTAAGGCATTATGTATTTTTGTTGGATCACTTTACAATATCATACAGGGTGGCGCAATAGAACGTGCATATTACGTCATCTTTTTTGGTTGGATAGTGGCACTCGTGGAGTTTTAGTAACCATGAGTCACTTCGACGGGAAGCGTCGCACGTTTTACGAGAACGGTCGTTCATACATCTCTACAAGGCGAATGTATTGTTCTGAATATGGATTAACACACATTAATGAAGCTCCGAGTGCAAATTTAATTAAAATATGGATAAAGCGTTTTGAAGAGACCGATTCCACGTTTAAACCACCAGCAAAAGGTCGTCCAAGAACGTCTAGGACCACAGAGAATATTGAGAGGGTGAAGGAGTCAGTAGGAAACAATCCGCAAGTGTCTACTCGGAATCGATCGGCGGCTTGTCGCGACGAAGTTTACAGCACTTTACAAGTAATTTTGAAGTTGGATCTTAAACTGCAACCTTATAAGCTCCAGTTAACACAGGAATGAAAAGAGGCCGACTTCGGAGCAAGGTTGGCATCTGCCTAAGAAATGCTTAGTCGATTTTCCACTTTTGACAACATCCTTTTTTCTGACGAGGCTCAGTTTCATTTTAATGGGTTCGTAAACCGACAAAATTGTCGCTATTTCAACGACGAGAATCCAAAAATGAAACATCAAAATCCACTGCATAGACCGAAAGTAACGGTATGGGCAGCAATCTCAAGCAAAGGAATTATTGGCCCTTTCTTCTTTGAAGATTCACGAGGACGAAACATCACCGTTAACACCGACCGCTATGTTGCGATGTTAGAGGGATATTTGACGACAGAATTTGCGAGATTGAGCATAGCTAATACGGGGACTTGCTTCCAACAAGACGGAGCGATCTGTCTGTCACACATCAAATGACTCTATGGCGGTTGTGAGACAGATGTTTCCTGTAAGACTAATTTCCAAAAGAGGTGATATCCCTTGGTCCACGTAGCCCTGACTTGACGCCTGCTGACTTTTTTTGTGGGGATACCTCAAACATAAAGTCTACATGAACAATCCGAGGAACATCAGTCAGCTAAAGGAAAATATTCGTGAGGAAATGGAAGCTATCACCCCAGATTTATTGACAAGAGTTTTCACAAATCTGCGTTCGCGTTTAGAGGAGTGCCGTCTTCGAGAGGTCCGTCATTTAGATGATGTTATTTAAAAAAAAATAAACTACATTCAATTACCTAATCATTCTATATTTTATTTCAACTATACCTTTTATATTTATTTTTTAGCCTATACTTAATAAATGCACGTTATATTGCGCCAACCTGTATATTGAATTCATCATAAAAAAATCGACTCGTGCATATACAAGCTTATCACCGCATCAACTACCTACAGGGGAACACAACGCGCTTCTAGCAACTAAGTGCTAACAAGTTCAAAATTACTTCTCCCTGTCATGTAATGCTGTAGTGACAAAGGTATGATAATGGCAAAAAGTTTTAAACCTGGAATAGCTATACTTCGCATTACAGATTATGTCCCCTGAAAAAAAAAAGACAATAAAAAATGTGTAAAATACCTTTCTTATCTGCAGGCACTTCGCAGACTCGGTGAATCCGATCATGTCCTCTGGGGAGCAGACTTTGACGAAGGGGAAGTCCGAGAGCTTCGCCAGCTGAGCTGCGAGCGCTGTCTTGCCGCTGTTAGGGGGACCCTCTAGCAGCACTGATACTAGACCTGACATTCCGGAAAGAACTTAATGCATAGGTAGTGCATAGACTTTAGAAAATCAAGACATTATTCTATTTCTGTGTATGTACACAATAATCAATAGTGCTGACATTTTGATAGAAGGAATAATAAAAAAAAACTACATTTATATTCACGAAACCAGCGTTAAGAGGTCATGACAGGCTCCTGATATTCTCTCCTGGGATTTATTACTTCCATGCAAGCCCTTTTTATTCTAGACACATTTGACATGGCTCTTACCGGTGCAACATCGTGGAATTTACGCACACATCGTTTCTCAATACATTCATCCACGGTCACACTATAATTTTGTGCAACCAATCTTCCTTCATCCAACCTCTATCAGTGTCTATTTCTAAACCATCTCAAGTATGAGGCGCTTGCAATTAGTGACATTTAGGTTAGGTAGTATGACGTATGACGACACGATTTGAAAAAATTAACCGGGTTCGTAATTTTCCCGTAGTCTCATGTAAAACTGGAGTGGAATATGGCACAGTACAGCAAATTATGCATAGGAATTTGCCAAGAGCATCATTTATCCCACGGTAACTATAAATCGTAAACAGCCAGGCGTCTCTTAATAAGCACAAATAATTATTGACATCAAATATGTAGTAATGACGCACTTTTTACACAAATTATATAGCCCAAACTAGGCGTACTTTTTACCAGATAAGAATACCTATACTTCAAACACAAATTTAAACATAGTTTACGGAAACAAACTTTGGACTTATTGGTGACAATACAGTTTAAGATTCTTACCACTAGCTTCTGTGGCCCTCGCCTGTTGTATGTATAACTGTCCGTCCTCTAACACGGTAGACACAGGCGATCCCCAGTTGATGATACCGCGAGCTAGGAAATGTTCTAGAGCTTCCGCTGCTGTACCAAATGCCTGTATCGAAATCAATAATTATTGTAGGCCAAGATGCTGGAGTAATAAATTGTTATTATTCAGTAAAGCATACCATTAAGTCTATATTTTATGAGACACCCAGATATATATAGACCTGCGTATGCAGTGCGCTCTACACAAAAGGGATAGGAGATTATGGGAGATAGCATAGATGTGCACGGCATACAATTTTATCCTAATTACTCCGTTAGGGCAGTAACATCTTAGTGCTATTTTCAAATAGGTATACCTATAACGTTGAATGGTATACCATTCAACGGCAGTTGCAGAGCAAATTCTAATAATCGTTATTCTCAAAAAGAAGCACTTTAGAATCGTCACAATATTTTTGGAAAGATTACAGTGCAACTATATAGCTTCGTTAGGACGTTGACTTATGTAGAAGTTCATTTGTTTTGTTTGACATAAAAAAAAAACCATACCTATTTTCATTTGATGGACAAAAAAAACATTCTTCATAATACAATAAAAATACCAAAAACCCACCGGTTTGATGTCATTCTCGAGCGCATGAAGGAAGTCAGTGCGTTCCACCATCAGTTTCTCCATCGCCTCGGGATCCACTTCCACTTTGCTTGAAGCCTTGATCAGCCTGTTCATAGCGGTCGACTGCGCGGCACGAACCAAACCCTCAAGTTCCGCACCGGAGAAATTCTTAGTCAACGCAGCCAATTCCTATTATGATAATGGTAGAATGTTGCAATATTTTTTACTAATTTATGGTCAATCTATTTGCCGATTGTTAGCGTTATCAACATATTTATAATTTTAATTCATTTAAATTTTTATATTTGGTTTATATTATTTAATTAGCATGATTTATTTAATAATACATCTTGTTGTTAAATTGTAATAATCTATTAATATGTAAAATATAGACAGTCAACTGACAACACCAATATGACGTTGTCAAATGTCAGTTGACCACGAATACCGGCATTCTAGTTGTAGCACCGGTACGGAGTGGTCAATTAAAATGTTTTAAATTCTATTATTACAGTAGTTTGTTACTAAATGAAATCTTTAAAATACAATCTTTAATAATTATAAGGTTTGATCTCGAAACAGTGAAAAGCGCTAATACGATGTTTAGTATAATACCGGCAAATCTTAAAAATGCCTTTGAAGTTCTCTCTGAATACAATGTTAAAGTATAGACAACAATGTTAGGTTAGTTAATTAATTATTAATGTTAGTGAAATTAAGAACGATATTTCGAAGAATAACCTTAGAGTCCACATCTTCGGCAATCTTCTTATACTCGCGCATGCGTTTAGTGTGAATATTCAGGATCTGAACCCTGCCCTTCTCATCAGGTAGTCCGATCTCCATCTGTACTTCCAATCGACCAGGTCGCATCAGGGCCTCGTCAATCATGTCGCGTCTGTTCGTCATGCCGATCACCAGGATATTGTTCAGTTGGTCCACGCCTGAATATACGAGTATTTCGTGCTGTTAATGCTACTCTAAATGCAGTCATAATAATGCATTTAGAGTACACATCATTGGTACATTATGCTTACTTTATTATTTTCAATGGTCGTTATTGCTACGTGAAAACTCGCAGCAAAAACTATTTTTGCTGCGAGCGTGAGGCAAAGTAATTTAAATTTCGAACCCCACGTGACCATACATACGGGAATTACTCCGCGTTAAATAAATAAACAATGCGATCCGGTGCGTTCCGAAACTCATTTTAGCCTAGATTATTATCTCATTGTCCCAAAAATTTATTATCTTAATTGTTCCTTTTACTACAACCTATAACACTTTCCTTGCTAGTCGAAGTGAAAAGATGTATGTTTCACACGAGAGCACAGTTTTATTGTCTCGTGCCTTTAAATCACTCACTACCTCAGTAGTCTACATTAGAATCACTCACTACGCTCGTGATTCAATTCTAGGCTACTTCGCCAATTCGTGATTTAAAGTCAGCACTCGCAGCAAAAAATAAAACTTTGCTCACTTGTTGAACAAATAGCTTAGCAAAATTGTTAACCTAGACCAGTGGTCGGCAAAGTGGCACACAGTGGGCCACAGCCGCACGTGGCTCTTTGGCTCCTTAAGTACGGCTCTGGCGTAATAGTAGCTTTGATATACAATTGCTGGATTAAAAAAACAAGTTGATATGGCGCTTTAAAATCGAATGTCTTTCGTGTTCAATTGGAAATATTGGAGACGGAAAAATGTGATCTTAGTTCACATCACAAGTGGTCTGCTATTAATGACTTGGAGAAGGAAGACATGATAATTTTCAACGCTTGGAACAGTATTACTGACTCTAACTATCAGCTGAAAAAGCTCGCGTTTGCTGTTCTTTCCCTTTTTATATTTATGCAAACAATCTTTTTCAAGCATAAACATTATCAAGAGTTAACTGAGAAGTCGCCTTATTGATGAGATCTTGGAATCATGCTTACCTTACATTAAAAACAACAAAATACAAACCTGACTTACTCATACTTTCCAAGAAGATGCAAGCACATTTAGTGTACTACTTATTTAGTGAAATAAAAAATACTAAAAAAGCAGATTTGACTCACAATTTTTTTTTAATTCTTGTAATGTTCATAATTGGCTCTTTGGCTATAAGTTTGCCGACCACTGACCTAGGTCTAGACCTAACATAATAATATTTACCCTTTCTTTTTTTATTAAATAGTAATGGTGTGGCAAAGGGGCTCCTGTTTCTGCGATTAAACCCCTTATTTGGGTCCATTTTGCTTGCAGTGTTGACCGGTTACACCAATCAACCTAGCATCTTTCAGAAGTTCAGAAAACTCCTGGAATGTTACTAGACTTCTCAGAGCGCCCTATTTATAATATAGTAATGTGTTATTTCTTTATTTGTAAGAGCCCTACAGTAAGTGAACAATAATTTAGTGGACGATATTTAAACTCATCATAAAAACCCTGTATTTTCTCTATTGTTATAGATACATAAAATAGAAGTGTGATATATACAAACTTCGACAACAGCTATATGTCAAAACAATAAGGAAAGTCGTAGCTTCACCAAGTCAAAAGATATTGAAATACCTTCCCTTTCCACTAGGCACAATAAATAATTGGATGTGGATGATAAGATTTGTAAATACAACAACAGACTGTTTCTTGAAGAACATTAATAGAAGTATTCACACTTTATAACAGGGTAAATAAGGAAATATATATCCATCCAAAACAACTTTATGAATGTAAGAAAATGCTAGTAGGTTGGATAAATTCAATCACTTATACAGATACTGAAGAACTTTTAACACAAACATAATATTAATAAAACCGTATTTACATTTTAATATAGACATACAAACAACACTCATATAAAAGATTCATTCATTTGATCACAAATACACACTGACTCACACACACCTTATTATACCTCTCACACCTTACTTATCACTAACACACACCCAATGCCTCATATTACATGTTACTTCTTAGTACACATATTTCTTTCCTTACAGCTAACAACATGAAAAGAGTATATTAAAAATTATACAGAATAGATACGCCATTTAAAAGGAATACTATTAACAGTACAATAAGTATGTGACAAAGTAGTTTAAGACAAAAACGAAAAATACTAGAAAAACTTACAAGAAAAAATTAAATAGAAAGAAAAGAAGAAATCGTATCCATATTGAGAAACTGAAACGGTGAGTAGGTAGGTGTGAGTAGTGTGAGTGAATGTGAGAAGTGTGAGTGAATGTGAGTGGTGTGAGTGAATGTGAGTGTTCGAATATAATGTTTAAATTACGATGTGAGACTAATAATTTATCCTGAATATACTGATGATTAACTTGAGAAGAAAAGAATATACTTATGATAGACTGTATGAATATGAATATTGATTTATGTGCATACTTGATAAAGGAAATAACATTTTGTATGTGTGTTTATTCATGTCAAGAACTGACCATCAATCTTGGAGAGCAGCTGGTTGACGACAGTATCGTGCACGCCTGTGTTCCCGCCAACCGAGCCCCTGGCTTTGCAAATGGCGTCGATCTCGTCAAATATTATGATATGCAGGCCGCTGTTTGGACCGCACTGGAATGATAAAATTACTATAGCATGGTCTATTAGGAGTATATAGAGTATATTCGCACGACACGCCACAAGTTAGGATATCATCCCCCCACCATCTGGATGTGTGGTCCTATGGTCCTCCACAGCGCGGTTTTCAAGGAACTTTCTTCCACATACTACAAAGCTGTGGAATTAACTTCCTTGTGCCGGTGTTTCCGGGACGATACGACATGGGTACCTTCAAAAAAAGCGCATACACCTTCCATAAAAGCCAGCAACGCTCCTGTGATTCCTCTGGTGTTGCAAGAGAATGTGAGCGGCGGTGATCACTTAACACCAGGTGACCCGTACGCTCGTTTGTCCACCTTTTCCATAAAAAAAGATTTAATTTAAAAAATATAATTATATTATAATAAATTGAAGTTTATTTATAAAATTCCGCCATCAAATCTATTTTTAAAGGTAAAAGGATAATGATTCAGTGTTATATTATCCTTTTTTTATCATTGTTATTGATTAATTGTAATCCATATTTTTGCTGCTACGAATTAACAGGTATTGTATTCTAGATAATGTATTCTCTATGAAATGCCTTTTGATGGGCTAAATTTTCCGCACATTTATCATTGTAATTTTTATATTTTTACACCATCGGAAAGTAGAGATTTCAACAAACAGAACACGCCGACGTTTTGAAAATGGCTGCCATTATGACGGGTGAGATTTCGATTGAAAATGTGGGTTCTTTTTCGATATTTGAGATAAAATAAGGTTATGAAAATAAATATTTCAATTAAAATAAATTATAGTATGTTTACATATATAAAGAGGTAACTTAAGAGGTATAAAAACAAAAACCAAGAACTTGGTTTATTGAATTTCTCAGATAAATTTTGAGGTTATGTGAAAAAAGTGTCAAAACAAAAGTGGTAGATCTTTTTAATGCCTACAACTTTGCCGATTAACTTTTTTCCATAGGACTTGTAGTTATGCCGAACTTGAGATAAACCGTTTTTTACCCTAAAACACCACTTCCCGACCTCGGATCGTACGTAATTTATTTTTCCTTTCATTTTTGTTATATTTTCTTCATTTTCCAATAAGTTTCATCCCACTATTATTTTGTTTCACTTATTATCATTTTCAAAGTTTTCAGCACTGGTCAATTAGTTGGGTCCTTTTCGTAAAATTTTCAATAATGCATCAATCAGGGGTGAATTCGTTCGGCGGTACTCTCACTGACATAATTTTTGTTTATAAAAATTTCTTACCCTTTTCTCCTCTTCCTCGGCGTCTGCAAACAAGCGTCGAATGTTGGCCTCACTCTCACCAACATATTTGTCCAATATTTGCGGCCCATTGACAATCTTCGGTTCACGGGCGTTCAACATCTTCCCAATCTGACGAGCCATCAGTGTCTTACCAGTACCAGGTGGGCCATACAGAAGAATACCTTTCACGTGCTTACAACCTAAAAATTCACAAAATATTATTATTTTAACACTTAAAATTTAAAGAAATACCATTGCTTCTATGGTACAGGAGGACAAACGAGCGCACAAGACATATAGGGCTTTTAAGGTACGCGCTTTATTTTGTGAAGGTACCGTCAAATTAAGATTTGTTATTAGAGCGCGAATCGTGTGACGCGAGGGCGTCCTAATAGGGACACATTTTGACAGTGATTAACGTTTGTATGTTTATACTCACGCGCGTTTGACAAGCACGAGCTGTCATTTTATTTCACTTCTATTCACGCCTTCCTATTTACATTACTTCGATATGGCAATGTATTGGGCAGCACATATTATATTTCGGTTGATTTTTGGGTAAGTATATAACAAAATATCTATATATAATATAAAACGCTGTACGTGTAAATAAAGGTCCTAGAGAATCTCACTGTGGCCAGACACCATACATAGATATATGGGCATAATAATTTTTGTACTGCAATATGCCTAAATACTCGGCACATAGAGGTTAAGGTCATTGCATTCGTCTAGACTCTAGTGTTATATGCTAAACCTCTACATCCTCTCCTCTACCTCTACTTATCTCATTCTAGTACATTCTATAAAGCAAAGAAAATCATACCCAGTTGCTCAACTACTTCGGGTGGGAACACACGGGATGCGAAAGCTCTTCGGAATATCGCGTTGAATTCGTTGTCCAGACCGCCGATGCCCATTTTACCGAAATCCCAGTCAGGATTTATGATCGACTGTCGTGGCTGTTTCCTGAATTAAAATTAAAACTATAAATTTACTTACTGAACAGCGGCATTTCGGCTCACTCAAATGACACCAATTTCAATTTGTTTTATGGAACGGAGGACAAACGAGCGTACGGGTCACCTGGTGTTAAGTGATCACCGCCCTCCACATTCTCTTGCAACACCAGAGGAATCACAGGAGCGTTGCCGGCATATAAGGAAGGTACGCGCTTTTTTTGTAGGTACCTATGTCGTATTGTTCCGGAAACACCGGACAAGGAAGTTCATTCCACAGCTTTGTAGTATGCGGAAGAAAGCTCCTTGAAAACCGCACTGTGGAGGACCGCCACACATCCAGATGGTGGGGATGATATCCTAACTTGTGGCGTGTCGTGCGAATGTTCAATGATCTAGTGCTGCATTAGCCTTATTAGCTCTTTCGCGAACATGGACATGGCAAGGGGCTTTAGCCAGACATACATAATGGTCCACCTTCATCTATTGTAAAGTCAACGGCGATTAGGCATTCATCATAAAGAGAATACATTCTGAATGCTCGATAGATGAATTGAAATATTCACCTTAGGGGAGTGTTATAATGTATTAAATATTCGCATTTGCGTATCATTGCCATCTGTTAAGTTCGGATTTGGTACGGCCATCCGACGCGGTCTGGTATCCAACCATATTTAAAGTTAAAAAGTCAGTTTTTATTTGCATAAACATGTAAGATTGACATTTGATGATATGTCGCATTGTCCATCGCTCAATATTATAATAATTACCAGATGGTACGACGGTATATCGTGGCATTTGTCGTGTCGAATTCTACTCTTAGTTACATCGTATTCAATGTCGAAACGATGATAGAACGAACGAAACATTTTTCGATATTCTCGGTCTAACCTTACTCTTAGTTGAAAATGTCAGATACGAATATTCGAATTCGACAAACAATCAAACGTCACTTTTACGATAATCTCCGCGACACCTTCTAAGCTGTCGTTGCTATTATCGATTCAAGTTGTATAGATATATTTGCCATACAATATACATACTTAATAAAATTAAAATAATTATATGTGATTTACTATGCAACAGGATTCATTTACTACCAAGTAATTTAAGTCATTTTGTTGATCGTTTGCGCTTAATTCATTCAAAGCGCTTAATTCTAACATCGTAAAAAAATCAAAATATTAGTCTATGGTTACGATGTTGTTACGACAAACGATATGGAATACGAACATTTGTTAGAGTAGGGTAGGTGCGATATATTCGTGTTATTATCGTATCGTTCCGAATATATCGTTGTCGATTTTGCGAGTAGACCTACGGGCCACGTCCGATGGTTCGGTCGGACCAAATCCGAACTTAACAGATGGCAATGATACGCAAATGCATCTCAAAGGTAAATTACATTTGTGTGATACATAATACAATAAATTATCAGGGATTTAGCTTTATGCTTTCAACAATAAAAATTTAAGATAATATAAGATATATAATACAACGTCACTTACATTGTAAAACCCAATTTAATCAATCCAATAAAATAAGAATTAAGAGTTCCAGTAAAGCATATTTTCGAACACAGCATATTTGTTTGTTTGATGATAGAAACTTATGGTAAACAAACTCACTCACCCCTTAGCTTTTCCGACAAGGTTCAACGATGAGTTCTCAGCCTTATCGAACTGGATGCACGCGTCAGGCAACAGTCGTCCCAATTTGACACGGCGTGGTACTGCGTTCGCGCCGGACGCCAGAGCTTGGACGTCCACGGCTGAACATATTTCACTATTGAGACATTGATACAACACACTGACATTACTAACGTCACTGTCAGGCCTACATTTTCGCTTCGCTTTTCTATTTTCCAGAACCTCTCACTACACATCTCGTTTACAAAAAAATTTTCATTGAAATAATCAATAACATACACAAAAAAGTATGGAGGTTGAGAGGAATATCATAAAATATTATTTTCTTGGTCAACACATAAGCCGAGGTATTGAAATCTAAAGAGTGTGTGCCTACTACGTTACATACAATGACCAGGCTATGGACGTATCAGACACGGATAAAAATACACACGAACGTATTATCAGCGAAGCACAAAACAATATTTGACGCTCTGTGCAAGAGGCACGTGACATATCGGTCATTATCTTTCATACAATGAATATTTTTTGTACCACAGGAACCTAGTACGGTCATGTGAAGATACGTTGTAGTGGTCACACGTCAAACCTCCTTTATATAGGATGCCGGCTAGAGGTATCACAGCGGATAATTTTTCTACCTTCAACAACGTTGATGTTTTATTTAAAATGCGTAGCTTGTAAAATAAATGAGGATTTTTAATGCGCAGGGCCTTTGGTTTTGATGGTTCATCATTATAAAGCTTAGATTAGCACAATTATCATTTATATATCTAATATATAAAGTTCTCCTGTCACGGTGTGCGGGACCGAACTCCTCGGAAACGGCTTGACCGATTCTCATAAAATTTTGAGTGCATATTGGGTAGGTCTGAGAACCGGACAACATCTATTTTTCATCCCCCTAAATGTTAAGGGTGGTCCACACGATTTTTTTTTAAATTTTTTTGACTTTTTTTTTAATTTGTTTGATTATGAGTCAGCATTAAAAAATACATACAACTTCAAATTTTCACCCATCTACGATCAACAGTTACAACAGTGAGCTAGTTAAATTATAATACAATCATAATATATCACAGTATAAGTATTTAGCATGTAACGCCGAATTAAATATGCTTATGTACTATCGGGACTATGAGGTAACTAAGAGTTATATTTGCAGTTAATATATTTCAAATAATCATACCTTCTAAGTTCTTGACGATCAACGATAGAACTTTCTTGTCTTGGAAGGCAAAGGCCAACTGCTGGCCCACAGTGAACACTTGGTTCGAAAACTGGATGAGGAAGTCACGCGCCATCTGCTCGGAGTCGTATGGCTCCATTGATGTTCTTTAAAAATATATAAGCATTTTTGTTGTACATAATAAAAACAGTTATTTTTAAGTATACTTTTTAAGAAAAAATACTTCTATAAGCACTGTTTGAGTTAAGTCCATTAATAGCGAATGAGTATACTGGGTTATTGAGAGTAATCTTGTCTCAAGGTTATGTTGACTAATGTTATGCCTAAAGGTTGCTCGGAATCTATCGTTTAAAGTAAAATAATATTTAGCAGAAGGGCATATTATTACTGATGATCATGTCAACGACTTGGTCTCTCTCTTCTCATCACTTATCAACCACGTCTGTCTCCGAGAAGGATAGGCAGAATTTACGGTCAAACATTTGCATCCTTCATGACTTATTACATTACAGGCTATTCACATCGACCCTTTCATGTGAACTTTCTTATATAAGAGAACTAAACCGCACTGTTGTCGTGGTCATCATCACGAAGTGACTTCTTTTGGGGCAGATGTTATTTAACCCAAGAGCATTCGCCACTTTTCCCCGCTGGCCGACAGCCGGTTACACTCGTTCAATGGACTGCAAACAGCAGTTAATTTGATCGGACCATCGCATCGGCAACCTTCATCGCCCTATGGCACCCTCCACATTACCCTGGTGGTCGATGGACTCACTCTCGCGCCGGAAGACGTGTCCGAAGAACTCAAGAATGCGACCTCGAACTTTTAGGGCATTTTTATTTGACTTCGGGAAATTGGGAGTTTCACTAATTTAAAGGCGAAATTCAAGGCGGTTTTTTGTTGTCCCATTGTAATTACTCGATTAAATTATAGATTTAGCCTGTGGTGTACAATGTTTAGTGATTTTAAGGCAAGAATAACTATAAATAGAGATAATTTTCAGTTATCATCAGTCAACCCACTCACTCATTTGGTTTTCCTATCACAAAAAAAAAAGGTTCATAGAGGCATTTACTGTCTGGTATATTAGGGAAATTTAATCTCATTTAATTAGAAACTGGTATTTATTTACCAGTTGTTATAGAACATTAATCAGATGTTTTTTTTTTCTTTATGCATAATCAATAAAAATGTTGTAAAGGACTTACGTTTTCTTCAGCATAAAGTCAGCTTCCAGTGTAACACTGCAAAGACATTCTGCACTTTGAGGCTTGAAAATCCTGACATCTATTGGCTGTAAAATAAATATAGAGGTCATAATAGTATTTTAGTGAAGTGAAAACTTCTTTAGCTGCGTTCGGCACTTTTGGTAGGGGAAATTCGTATGGGTTCGCGTCACCGACATGCTCATGAGTGGCGCAGGCGATAAATAATTAAAAAATATATAGCTAGTTACACCTTTTGAATGGCTGAAATATCGTGAGATCGCGTCACTGAAATGATAGCAGTATATCTGTAGCCTTACAGCTGACACATTGTGCAACATAAGAGCTGTGTTTATCTTAAAAGTGAAATTGAATGGATTTAGTGAAAAGTTCAATGTGTATATACTGTGCATTGTTGAAATAGCATTTTTGTCTATAGCTGCCAATTTTTTTACCTCAGTGTTTGTATTATATCACATCTGTCACAGGGAGTAATTTGACTTGACTCCTGCTACCATGCTTGACTTGCTCATCATTTGGCAATCATAAATAAGTGGGGTTGATCTTCAGAGCTTATATATAGAAAACGAAAAGAAGGAATATGTATTGGTAGGTGAATTGAAGAGGAGGCAATCTTAATCTTTCAGGAACAATAGGCAATAACCACCATTAAATTAATAAAACTTTCGTGGGTCATTATTAAACCATTTATTAATCCGGCTTTACTCACGTTTGATCGTTGTCGATACCGACTAGTTTCGGACCATTCGGAGAACCTTCAGCAGGGTGGGTGTGGTGGGTTCGCAATAACGTCCCACCCCTTGACACCAATACCTACGAGCCTAAGTACTACAGTAAGAGGTGGGACGTTATCGCGAACCCACCACACTCACTCACGAAGGACCTCCGAATGGTCCGAAACTAGTCGGTACAGACACCGATCAAACATGAGTAATCCGGTTTAATAAATAATAACCTAATAATAATTATTTATATATGGACAAGTCCTGTGGGAATGAATGTATTTTTACTTTTATATGTCATATTGTAATAATTTGATATATTTTGATGACATACAAATATCAGAAGCCGTCATTGAAGTTTCTAAGATAACAAACTCGTTTTTTGCTTTTCAAAGTCATTTATTTAACCAATTACAACAAAGAGTTGCTTGAATGATTGACAAATTCAAATATTTTTATTCAAAATAGGATTTATAATCACTTATTGAACGTCAAAATCTACCACTCATTCAAAAGAGACTGCCTCAGACCTGAGAAGAATGGGCGCAAGAAACTCAGCGGGCTTTTCTTTTTTTATATAAAATATGGATTACAATGTAATATCGTACAATAAACATTTATAATTAAAGAGCCTGAGGGTGTTCGCTTTAATCCCAGTCCGTGGTGTCATTAAGAAAATCGTTTATGCTATACTAACCTTTCCCACACAAACAAAAGTTTTTTAACAATTCTTTTAAATTTCGTAACACATTTGTTTTGTACATTTTCTGGGATCATATTGTAGAAGCATATACATCGCCCAACAAAAGACTTACTAACTAGACCCAACCGAGTAGTAGGCATAACAAGTTTATGTTTGTTCCTAGTGTTAACATTATGAATGTCACAGTTTCTAGAAAATTCCTCAATGTGCTTATGAACATACAAAACATTATCAAAAATGTATTGAGAAGCAACAGTCAAAATGTTTATTTCTTTAAATTTTTCTCTGAATGGTACAACGACACGGCAAGGAAGTCATCTCCGATTAGCTGGAATCTTCGGTGTTACATTAAGATGTAGTCTCACTCTGCATCCCCTACCCTGCTCAAAGGAGTTATTTAGCTGGATACCAGCAGCCAAACTCCCACATGATGACAACTGTCCTTCAACAGCCGCACATTTTCCGAGAAACTTCTTGTCTCATACAGCCACTTTGTAGAATCAATTACCATCTGTAGTTTTCCCGAACTGATACGACTAAGGGACCTTCAAGCTTACAGCATTTTCCAACATCTTTTAATCCCTGGTGTTGTGGATACCTATGGTTGGTTGCCGCACCACATCCCTTCACATGAGCCTTATGCCCTTTTTCCCCTCTTATTTATTTATTCAAGCTTTATAAAACCATACAATGTTGGGTTTTATTACATGGTGTCTAATGTACCTACACATTAGTTGTGTTTAAATGAAAAAGTTTAAGATTAGTTTCTTTTTAGTGTTCAGTTGTATAGAAACAAGGCTCCTCTTTGGAGTAAAAGATATTCATAATCTTTTTCCTATTAAAGTGAAACTTTTATTACATCGCCTTAAACTTTTTCGTCTATGTGTCGCATGTCGCGTGACGGTCGGGCGGCGCCTGCAGTTCGCATATTGGATGCAATTGCGTTCGGGTCGAAGAGTAGGTTCGAACCCCACACACTTGAAAAAGTTTTTTTTATTTTATGAAAATGTAAAGCATAATATATAAATTTTGTTTTTTTTTCTATGCTGATATTAATACCTATGTTATTTTGTAAAAAAAAGTTTCACTTGCAGCGTGGTTTCATAAAATCACACAATTGCTTTTTTGTGATATGATGAGATTGATCTATAAAAAGCTTTACAAGAACTCTCTTAAATTGTTATCAAAGTTTTATTACCTGTCCAATGGATAGTGTTGCCCATTTCCTCTGTGGAGCTGAAAATCCAACAGTTCCTCTGTCCACTCCACTGTAAAATCTAACACTGAATACGAAATGCTGAGAGGGTCCCGTTGATATTTCAATATGTCTGTAAAAGATTATTTATATCTTAAGGAAAACTTTATCACACACAATGAAAATAAAGAAGAACCCACCTAATACGATTTCTCATATAATACGCCATTTTGTTAGTCCCTTGAAACTTACATGTTTTCATACATTTCTAAACGCTTAGTATGGTTCGCCCACCATCCCGTTTAATACGCTTCCAACATGTACCTATTATTTCCATTTTCATATATGGCGCTCAAACATGGACTTTAAAGAAAGCAGACCGAAAACGAATCGATGCCTTCGTAATGTGGTGCTGGAGAAGGATGTTGGGCATACCTTGGATAGCCGAACTAATGTGTCGATCCTGAAACAGCTGGGCATTGTGACTAGGCTCTCTACCATCTTCTTGCGTAGGGTCCTAGAATACTTTGGTCATCGCCAGAAGGGATGAAGACAACCTGGAGAGACTGATGGTAACAGGGAAGGTATAGGGAAGAAGACTAAGAGGAAGGAGCCCCATGCGATGGACCGATCAGATTCGCACTGCCCTTGAAACCACTGTCCACGACGCTTTACACTCTGCTTCCGACAGGGGCAGATGGCGGCAAATAATACGCAAAAAAGTACTCTGTCGAGATGATCACGACCCACAGCACTGAGGCAACCGACGCGAGGAGTAACGATGTCCCTATTACCTCTTATGGCAGCTGTTAGCGGTCAGTGAGACAGTCCATTGATGACAATGTGGCACCGTACGAAATTCGATCAATTGAAGAACTTATTGAGTATGTGAATAACACACAAAAAGAGATAAATTAATACAAAGATGAGTTAACTCTGATTTTGTCTAACACCCTGACATTATTAGCTGTTAATGATTTAAGATGCTATGTAGCTTCTTTGAATCGAAGCAAAGACACACTGCAAAAGTTAAATTGTGTTGAAAATATTATAATTGCTAAATGCATCTAATCTTGATGTCAAACCAAAGTAAATGATAACAAAATAATTATAATAACGTAAACATAATAACACCATAGTGTTAAAAATTGAAATAATAGTCAGAACTATAAAAATACTACCTATAATCTTTAAATACATATATTTAATGTATAATTTTATACCTATATATTATATATACGAAATTATAACATGTAGTTATAACATAATAAATTTCCGAAGCGGTAGTAGTATCTAGTAGTTATTAGAAGTGACATCAAAAAGAATTCTAAAGGAATCAATTTTGAGAAAATAAATGCCATTTATGCCTTTTAATAATATGTAGTAGGTACACTTTATTTTCCATATCCAGCATAATTTTTTTTTAATGCTTTCTCACTTAAGACACATTTTTTGATGGGTCCCTGTGAAATTGTCTTAAATGGGTTTTACTGTATTTAAAGTCTAAAGAATCAATACATTCCTTCTTGAACCAAACATTTTTGATTCGGAAAATATACTTTACAGAAAGCTGACTATAAGACAGATTAAACACTCTCAGATTGAAAGTATCAGATATAATGCAAAGCTTCAACCAATGCTTGAAGTTAAAATATAAACTTAAGTTGCAGAGTTTTATTGTTAATATTACAGGCACAGACAGGGCAGGATTTAAACTTAATGCCGCCCCTGGGCATCTGGAAATAATCCGCCCCAATACTGGAATTTTACTTAAACTTATAGTTTATATATTTTATTTTTCAAAACTAAAATAACTAATTTATTGCAGAAACATTATAAAAAAAAATACTAATTAAATTATCAATTTATTATTTTAAATCTCTATTGAAGTCATTGATTAAATCGTTTTTATTATTAATTTTTACTAAACATGCCAAAATTATAATTTACAAATAATGGATAAATTGAATTTCTTGAATTATCAATTAAACCAAAAATTATTAACAGAATTAATTAATTATATTGAGCAATCTTGATAAGACTAAAAAAAATATTTTTCAATTTCAAAATTTGCCACCCTGGGCACTTGCCCCAACTGCCCCTAGTGTAAATCCACCGCTGTGCCGCACAGACTTATGATTAAGTAAACTTAATGCTTACTTACCTTACCTTGCACTTAGTTTTATTTGAAGGAAATACCTAATTATGTTCTATCTTATGTATTATCTTTTGGATGCACCCACTGTGTCTCCAATTATGTGCAGCTTCACATTATTGCAAATCACAGAATACTTGACAATATAAGCTTTATCTTCTTGTGTTAATATTTTTTCTAATTAAAATTTCAGACGTAATTGATCATGTGTAACATATAACAATCAATAAAAATAATATTCATGGTTTTTTACATAAAAAAAAAATAATTATATTTTTTCAGGCAATTTCTAATTAGTTTGTTGGTTTGTATGAGATTATTATTTTTATTTAATTTCAGAGATGGTGGGTATAAAAAGAGTTGTGGCAGTCTGATGTAATTTAATAATTCTGTGATAACTCATCACACATTAATATGAATTAGTTAAGTAGTTTGTAGTAGTGTCTAGGTTCTATATCAATAAGTAATTGCTACAATATTATCTGTTTATTATAAGTTGTAATCATCTCTAATGGCAGATGTAAATCAGATATTTAAATAAAATTAACTTAATAAAAATTTAATTGAATAGATACTTACTTGACATCACTTGGAAAATCATCAGGGTTTATGAGAGCACAATTTGTAATTGCCAGTTCATCTGAGGGGCATTTTGCTGCCTTCATACGCTGAAACCATCAGTAATTCTATTAATAATTATATATTTATTGCGAATTTTGCTATTTTGGAATCCATACTACCTATATTACTATATACTATACTTATTACTTAGTGTAAAGAAGACTAAATAGTTTTTCATATAAAATAAACAAATATCTGAATGGAGATCTATTTTAATTTTTGTAGAATTCCTAAGTTAATTATTTCATAACAAATATTAATTAAATTACAGAAAATTTTAGTTACTTACGATTGAAGACATTTTTCAGTTTCGACTTTTTGTTATGATATTTTATGATTCACGTTGAGCGAAATGACATCAACCAACAAAATCACTACCAATAATTTGGATTTCACCTCAATGTTCATCGGCCAATGGACCAATCACGCCCCGTTCCGTTCGAAAATGCTGCATTCAGTAAATGAATGAATTGGGAATTGGGTTGGGGTTTGAGACCGATGTGGAACTTTGCAGATCAATACTACTGAAAAGTGTTGCAAGAGAAATAATAGTTTAAAAACAACTAAAAATTAAATTGAAATGAAAAATATCTAACAAATAAAGCCAAGAAAAGTAGCAATAAAAATAAATATAATATATACAAGTAGTTTTCATTGGACCTTAGACATTCAGATAAATATATATAAATAAAAAATTCAGATGTCTCAACTCAACAATATTATACGAAAGACTGTATGGTCTATACTCTATAGACTATAGCCTGCCCTTAATGGGCGAATAAAAAAATATCAACAGTGTCAAACTGAAAAGTCAAAACAAAGCGATAGCAAACGAAATTCGAATTTCGAAAGGGCGGAGCCGCGGGCGGAACATGGCGTGTTTCGTTTTTTGAATTAACTACTTTATATGTATAAATTTATTATTTAAAGCTAAATTTCCTAAATGCTAATACATACGTCTTGTACCTTGAATACTTGACAGAGGGAACGGTCCGAATTCGTAAGAACTGGAAATTTAACTCGTATTCAAAAACTTATGGAACAGTATAGTTTGTAAAAGAATAAAACAAATGATTCGCCTGTGAATTAAAATGAAGTCGTTACTCTATTTATTTGTTTTCACAATTTCGTGTTTATGTAAGTAAATTATCTATCTGGGATTGTGTTTTATTAGTGTTATTTGCGTTTGCCCAAAAGTATGTTGCTGATTCAACTACACCTTTGTTTTTAGTAACGCCGATCTCATCTGAATGTGAAATCCCAATCGTATTGAGGAATTCGTGGTTTTCTTTTGAAAATGGACAGCAAACTACTACTGACATCAATGCCAATGAGATGACTGGAAGGTAAATATTAAATATATGCTTCTAAGAAATAAATATTTAGTTAGCTACCCACCCCAAACTATTATTAATCATCAGTGTTCTAAATGAATAAAACTTTCCTGGATAATGTGAGGCTTGATTTTCCCAAACATAAAAGATGCCATTAAACCAGTGACTACACTTATATTTTGTGAAATGTATATACAATCCTTTATTCTTTCATCTTCAATTATTGTGCCAAAACTCTTCCCACTGAGCCAACTGAGTTGAAACACTTACTCTAAATGTGTTGGCACAAAGCCAAGTGCATGGTTAAATATTGTAAAAGCCACATAATATTAAGAGTGTCCTTGTATATGGAGGATTAATCAGGCCTAGTCAAAAGCATTCAAAGAATGATATTATGCAGTAAAATGTTTAAGAAACCCAATAGAGGCTAAGTTCAATATTCACGGCTTATTGATGTTACTGTGTACCAGTGATTCCAAAGTGGTTGATATCAACCCATGGGGTTCATATTGGTTGGAAAACTGATTTTGGGGGTTGATAAGGTCTAAAAATTTAAATTTAACTCTACGTGACTTGGTAAGATGCTCTAAAAGTGTGTAAGTACTCTAAAGGAAGTATCATTGTTGTACTTTTAAAAAGTCCAATATATAATTAATGATTCATGGTTCTTGCTTGCTTCTGCACAGGCTACTATATTGTATTAAGTAGGCTAAGTTGTTGAATTATGTAATAGATAGATACCTGAGAGTTGAACAAAGCAAACAGAATTTTATGATGAGGTGGTACTCGAACGGTTAGCTCAGTTGGTTAGAGCACCGGCACGGAACGTCGAAGGTAGTGGGTTCGAATCCCGCATCATTCATAAAATTTTGTTTTTCAAAATTTATTTGTGTATTAATCGCAGAAGTGAGGGTTATCACTTTAAAAAAAACATAACATATTGTTTAGATTTACGAGAGCGACATCTCAAGTCAATTTCCTAATATGCAAATATTGGGGTTGAGCAGGTTATCAACTGTAAAGTAGATCCTGTAGATGAAGGCACAACCTGAGAGTTAAACAAAGCAAACAGAATTTTATAATGAGGCGGTACTCGAATGGTTAGCTCAGTTGGTAAGAGCACCGGCACAGAACGCCGGAGGTCGTGGGTTCTCGCATTGTTCATAAAATTTTGTTTTTCAAATTTCATTTGTGTATGTAATAGATGGCCTGGTTGAGTTTCTTATCAGTTCTTCTTCCAATGTCAAAGCCCCTATACTAACTGATGTGGCTTCATGACGTTTACCAACTGTTGTTGCAATATGTTATGCTATTGTCACTCCCTATGGTAAATAAGTATATTTATATTCTAATACTAGCTGCCCCGACAGACGTTGTTCTGTATTTAATAAATAAAATAATGTGTTTATATGTATTTGTCAATAATATATCATAACATCCAAAATTACTTCGTAAAATATGCACCCTGCTGTCGTAATGAAATTGTTTCACAGCAGAACTGTCAAACTGTGTGTCAATAAATTCTCTCATAGATATTATGTATGGAAAAACAAATTTGTTGTTTTTATTTAATTTAGCACCATTTTCCTATTTATTCACCTTTTAAACCTTCTCTGGACTTCCACAAATAATTCAAGACCTAAATTTGCCAAATCGGTCCAGCCGTTCTCGAGTTTTACCGAGACTAATGAACAGCAATTCTGTTTTATCTATATAGTTAAATGAGGCAATGACTTTATTTACTTTCCTTATAAAAAACTTGACATTTTCAACAGTGTTTTAAGAAATTTTAAGTTTCAAAAGATATGTTTTTGTGTTAATGTTATATACTCGTATACATTCCTATCTCCAACTTCTAATTACTGTACAATAAATTTTTATTTTTATGTATGTTACATTACAGGGGTGTTTGTGTGAACATCAAAGCTCAGTCCCAGTCAAACTATACAATGGTGTTTAAGTACACTAAATGTTATTATTGTGTGAAACTTATTGTGAGAACTGTAAATGTCCTTGAGAAAATTGAGACGCCATGTGTGAACCTGGCACCAAATGAGGAACCTACTGTTGACAGAGTCTGTAAGGATCTTAATCCGGACCAATATCTTATTACATTGTTTGCAGAAAATTTTGTTCCAGTAAGTACTTGCCTTTCTTAAACAAAACAATAATCATAGCCAGAGGTTTTTAATGGTGTTAAATTTGTAAAATTGCAATTATATCTATGCTGTAGTAATTGGTTTTGAATAATAATTTATGTATTTATCATATCTATTCCTTTCTGTGAAAATAATTGTAAAAGAAGTATTTATTAACATGGATTAACTCATGATTTATCGTAATAGGTCTACTACACTCACCCCGATGAAAGACCTCCGAATAATCCAAAACTAGTCACGAAATTACATCTTAAAATACAAAATTCCATAGTCAGCAATGTAATTATGTTGTTTAGGATAATACTTTTATTTTTATTTTAGGTTAATTGTCGGTCTTCACTAGAAGGTGTATGGCAGTTTGCGTACCAAAACAGGTTTAGATTCACTGGTGAATGCAGCAATCCAGAGGCTCAGATAAGGTCCTGCCAGACAGCTGGTACACAATTCTTGATCACAAACCAGAAGTTTAACATTACATACAGAAAATGTCCAGGAATGTCAGGAACATTTGACGGTGTTGTGGAATTCAGTTGTTTAGGTAATTTATTCCGACATTACATAAAATAATTATTTCTACCAACCAAATTGTTGAATATATATAGTTAACTTTTAGTTAAGTAGGAATTCAATACAATCGCTGTGGCCTGATGTGCTTAGTAACCAATGAGTTAACTAATACTCTGTAAGGTTTATTAGAGGCCGCTCAAGGAACATGCGCTGCTGGGCCATTGCAGTCACGCGGGCGATTGTCCGCAGCTCATGTGACAACGAGCGTAACCTGACAACGAGCGTAACCTGACAACGAAGATTAAAAATATTTTTATTTATCGATAATAACTGTAGAATTTGAAACCAAGTCTTGGTTGCTTAGTGTCGTCTTCGTCTATAGATGTCGCAAACGAGGTGCTACTCTGAATTTGAAACTTTTTAAGATTCCCACTAAGAAGGGTGTGCAAGGTGTGTGTGTCTACCATTTGCAGAATGTTTTGCTCGTCTCAACGCCGTTATTTGTGACTTAATTAGGTCTCTAGGTGGTCGTCTTCGTTCACCCACTAGTAATAATTATAGGATTTATAATGTATAAACTGACAGACACTAAAGAAAAAAATGTTGTCAATTTACTTTCAGGACACTGGTTTGTGAATAAAAATCAATTCTTTGCTGTGGCGAATACAAAGGAGTCGCGTAAAGACGAACGTTTTCGTTGTTTCTTAAGAAACAGAGATGATGATTTGTACATTGGAGCCTCTATAACCCCGCAGTGCAGTACTTTGAAAACAGTAGAGAAGTCCCCAGAGAGATACCGTATTACACCAGTAAAGGTAATTTTTTATGATTGAATCTTTACATTAAATTCAAAATGGTTAGATGATATTGTCACTGAAATATTAACAATATTTTACTTATTGTATTAATTTTGAAATGTTTTAATTTCAGTCTACCTTCAAATGTATTTCACTATTAATTCAATTCACTATCATTATGTTTGCACAGTATAATAAGAAAATGTTTTTTCCAGGCAGAAGTCGTAGAACCAGGTTGTCGTTTGCCGAAAAATTTCTCTGGCGATTGGATAAATACCGCTAATATTGATGCTGATGTGTTCATTAATGAGACGCACATTATAGAGACTTATTATCCTGATGAAAGTCGGTACCGACGCACAATTTATGTATGCAGGTATGATATTTCACTAATTACTACCTAGTAATAACTTGATATATTATGTTACTAAATAATGCACATATACAGGGTGTCCCAAACTTATGGGACATGAAGGGAAAGTGCCTTAAATATCGAAAATAGGCTATTTTACTGAAAGAAGACTTTGTTATTTTTAAAAGTTAGTAATTCTGCATTCAAAGATTTTCTAAAAATTACTTGCCTCGTCTGGGAATCGAACCGACTGAAATGTAAAAAAAAACTACTACTACTTTTATGATGCCAATCGAAAGAATGGCCAAAAACTAATAACCCTTCTTAAGTAACATAGTATTTTAAAAGAAAGGAACAATGTAAAATGAATGTTTCCTGAATATACTGAAGCATGTATACAGGATACATGCTTCAGTATATTCTCCATATGTGAGCAATTTGAGTACGTGTGACGTATAAATTATTAGAAACAAAGTTATACAATGAATCGCTAATCGCGATATGCTGGGAAATGCATAAATTACCTGATTAGCGAGTTTGTGAAAATCATTCTCCGTTTTTTGTGCTATGTCACTAGCGCGCCGAAAATAAATCGCCTAAATTGAGTCAATTGGTTCATGTGGTCGTAGTCGCTCTCTCGATACGAAAAGGTACGCACGCGTTTGTTGTTGACAGAATTGCTTACAATCTATACTAATATATTCTTTCAGTGTTCGGTAGTCCATTTATCGAGGAAGACTATAGGCTATGTTTTTTTTTTCAAAATTAGGGATCCGTAATAAAATTGCTATTTTGTAACACAAGGAGTAAAATCGAAAACCTATTTTTGCGTGCGCTGCAAAAACTATTGACAATAGAACAAAATGATGTACAGGCTGTAATATAGGCAATATTTTATTACTTATAAAACTATCACGTGAATTATACTTTATATGGCAAAACAACGTTTGCCGGGTCAGCTAGTTTAATATATACAGCATTAAAATGCCGTCTTGTGTGAATGCGAAGATGCACTAATTACGCAAGTAAAAAAAGCAAAATTCATGAAATTACATACCATAAGTAAGGAATCATGAAATGAAGTATTTTATTTGATTTCAATATTTCTCTAAATAAAATAAATATGGCGGTACAACATCGCGTGCCGGACGGTATAGTGCAAGAGCCCGTGAACCCCAGACTTACGTTATTGTATAAAAGCTGAAAGTTTGTCAGCGCATGCTTCCAACACAGGTAAGAACGATGGACCATTATGGATTTTGGGTTACATTGGCTTTGGCAGGTAAACGTCACTAAAGGCGTGTAAAATACCGATCTAAATTATATTAAATAATACAGTGCGATTTTTCGGTATTACCTTCAGAATATTATTAAAAATCACGTTATTCATTGCCAGACACCCTTAATGTTCATGAAATTATAATTTTACTTACGTCACAGTATAAAAGCTGATTTTCATATATAATACTTGGGTAATAAGTTGATGATATTTCGTCATTAGCCAGACACTGTTGATAGTTCCAACCCCATGCCAGACAATCATAGTAAATCGCAAGAATTCGTGATAAGAATGACTTATGAAATAAACTTTTTGGCGCATACTTATATAACTGATAGTCTATGTAAATTTTGCAAACATTCTCAGAAAAGACATTCGATGCTACAACTACCTTAAATTGTTAAAAATTTCAATTTATTCTGTTGGCTTTAACTCATTTTCGAACATCTAACTCGTGACTGGTTGTTTGTTTCGAGTTTTACGCGTATATCCAGGATTCGTCACCTGATACGATGTTGTATACAGCATTTGAGGATCCTGCGTGGAATCTTTCGAAAGTTCTGGTACCAAGTAACGCGAGTCGCTTTTTGCTCTTCACAGAGCAAATGCGTTATCCATCGGGAAAACAACTTTTTTACACCTAATTGTTCATGCAAGATTATTTGTATTTGACTCATGCCAATGTATAAAATTGCCTGAATTTCACGGTATGTCACATGTCGATCTTCCTCAATCAGCTTACGCACAGCATCAACGTTTTCTTTGGTGACTGCGGTTTTTGGACGACCTTGGTCCACGTCCAGACACGTCCACGTTGAAATTCAGCAAACCAGCGATAAATTGTGGTATTAGATGGGGCTTCATCGCCTAATGCAGAAATCATCCGGTCAACACACTGTTTTGTATTAAACCACTTCGCAAGTCATAATAAATCATTGCTCTAGAATTTTCTCGAGTCAATTCCATTTTCTCAACGACTAAACAAGTTTGACAAGCACTTGTGACAAGACCGAGAATCTTTTTTTAAATAAATAAATGGTATTCGATTAAAACCAAGGAGTTTTCAATTAAAAAGATTTAAATATGACAGGAACAGTGGAAATATTCCATTCCCGATACTTTTAATGCAGCCTATGTATTCCATATGAAAATCAGCTTTTATACTATGACGTAAGTAAAATTATAATTTCATGAACATTAAGGGTGTCTGGCAAGGGGTTCCCACGATATTAAGTGTCTGGCAATGAATAACATGATTTTAATAATATTCTGAAGGTAATACCGAAAAAAAATTATTATTTGATATATTAAGATTACACACCTTTAGTACCGTTTATCTGCCAAAGCCACTGTAACACAAACTCCATAATGGTCCATCGTTCTTACCTGTGTTGGGAGCATGCGCTGACAAACTTTAAGCTTTTATAAAATAACGTAGGTCTGGGGTTCACGGGCTCTTAGACTATAAGTCGAGTGAGACTCGACTACCAAGTCGAGTCAAGTGCCTAACGAAGACGCAATCAGCAAGTTAGATTTATCTCTTTCTCGCTTACGATAGTTGTATCATGCTATGCTTCTTTCAGATATAATCGTAATGTAGTGTGCTATTGAAATCTTGAATGATTAATGTGTGCGTAAGTGAATTATTTTTAAGCGTCGAATTTAGTCTAGGTAACCTATCTATACTTTTAAATGTCATTGAGGTATCACAGTAACGTTGCTTGCCTTTTAGTGTGGATCTTGAGTCCCAGCACGCCGCGTATCGCGGATTGCAGAGCGGGCTTACAAGTCGATATCTGTCCTTAGTGCACGCGGAAAAGTTGATGCGCGCAGCATGTGTTTATTTTACTTTTGTTTTAATGATGTCTATATCGAAACTTAAACGTTTACAATATTTACAAAGAAGCGTTTTTTTTGAAGAAGAAAGCACGAAATTATATAGACGGTGAATACGTAACACTATTAAATTAAAATTTGTAACAAAAAAGTTAGATTATATGAAGAATTAAGACGATAATCGAGAAATTTTAGATATTAAAAGATATCGAACAACATTGTTTTTAGAAATTCACAGAGAATTATTATTCCATCTAAAAAATTGTTCCTAACTTTAATGTAACTTTTTTATTAGAGTTCAAAAATTACATCATAACATAATATGTAAGGTAGTGTTCATAATCTTCAACAGGAAAGTCATTAATTTGCGATATTTCACTTCACTATCCGCGAGCACGGACTAGTAAAAAAAGAAGGACTCCGCGCCGTGATATTAACAAGTGTAGCACCTTTATGCTAGTGTGTGTGCGGTTACGGGGTATACCAGTTACACAATTTTTTCTCCCTTAAATAATCATATATCCACTAATACTTTAATATTATTGTTTTTACAATTTTTCACAACGCACGACGGCATTTTTAAAATATTTTGTTGCGATGCAAACTGATCTGTCACAGACGATGTCAAATCTCATAATGGCGGCCGATCGGCTTGTATTAGTGTAATTGCTGGCTTGTTATGGTGCCTCACTGTTATGTAAAGTGACACGGAGTCCTTATTTTTTTACTCGTCCTTGTCCGCGAGTAAAAAATAAAATAACACTTATTGACGAGCGCATCCGCCAGTAGAATGCGCCGTGAAATGTGCGCGACCGCTCGCATTCCGGACAAGTTCAAACATGTCGAACATTTGTTTAATGCTGTTCATTCCGTCTGCTGAGTGCGCCGCCACTCAGGACGCAGCCTTAGATTAGGCGTACTCGTTTTTAAGGTACCCACTACCCATGTCATGTACCCAAGGAAGTTCGTTTTGGTAGTAGGCATATGGTGAAAAGTTTCATGTAGGGGGTGAATATGATATCCAAGTCTGAGTCTTGTGGAGTGAAGAGCGGCTCGAATCATCGACGATCAAGTCATCTCCGATCGGCTTGATTCGTTGGTATTGCGTAGAGATGTGGGTTCGCTCTGCATCTTCTACCGCATTTATCACGGGGAGTGCTCAGAGGAACTGTTTGGGTTGATTCCAGCGGCCGAATTCCACCACCGGACCTTACGTGCCAAGTACTATCCGCATCACGTATGGCATTCCACAACCGTGCGTTTCGTTAGAAATTTCTTCCCTCGCACAGCCACTTTGTGGAATCAACAGATACGACTTGGGACCTTCAAGAAAAAGCATACTCCCACCTTAAAGGCCGGCAACGCATTTCTTGACACACCTGTTGTTACGTATGGAGGGCGGTTGCCTCACCTCTCCCCATCCCGTGAGCCTCTTGCCCGTTTGCCCCCTCTTATATAAAAAAAAGATACTTCCCCTGATAAATGTGGTAGAAGACATACAACATAATGATGTTTGTATGCACCAAATCGTTCAACATAACCAGTTCCTCAATAATTCGAGCAGCTTTGCGTTAGTTTTATAATATTGACCGGTTTGAAGTAGTGTCTTGCATTATTGGAGACCCCCAGTTTCCACAGGTTCAGATTTGATTTTGCCGTCAAGATGCCATCGGGATCAGCTCTAGATTTGGAGACCTAGCCGAGACTCACTAGGTGATCGGGTTATTGTCAAAAAGAGGTGATCTGACAAATTGCTTTTTTTTTTTTTTTGGTAAATGCGCAAACTTGGTTATTCTAAGAGATTAAATTGCAGATTCACGCTCATGCTCTTAAGATTAATTCGGCTGATGCCAAATTTTATGGGCGGGTTTTTTTTATTTATTTATCGAGTGGTGTTCTCTGATCATTCGTGAAGGAATCAAAATGGTGTCTAATTTTTTTTTTACAGAGAACAAAGAGACAGCAGGGTGATGATGGCCCGGCTCACGGTGGATGGTTGCCAGAAGGATTATGTTTGTTATGATTTTGTACCACAACATCATAATGTCATTAGGTGAGTAAACAATAGAATTCCTTCAGAATGTTAAAATAGTCGATTATAACAATTAAATATCTGGACTACGACGATCCTTGCTCGGATTTTTACGAATGTACAAAACTTGAACAAAAAAGAAACTAATAGGACATCTGGATTCGAACAGGGGTCTTCTGCTTTCCGGATCACCCAATGTCCCATCTGATCTATTATAGTCTTGTATATAGTGGCGAAATTTACCTTTGTATTCTAATGTTATTGTAGCTGTTTCTCATTGAAACGCTGATAAAACTACATTTTTTAAAATTGAAACCTAGATAGATCGATTTCTCGCCCCCGAAACTACCTGTATACTAAATTTCATTAAAATCGTTGGAGCCGTTTCCGAGATTCAGATTATATATATTATGTACAAGAATTGCTCGTTTAAAGATTAAAGATATTAGACAAATAAAATTTGAAAACAATTTTATGAACGATGCGAGACTAGAACCCACGTTCTCTTACCTTTTCAATATTTATTTGTGTATTAATCCTAGATGTGAGGGTTATCACTTTAAAAATATAACAAATAATATAAGATTTTGTTTCATGTTATTGGTTTTAAGACTTTTATCATCGCGGAACTTTAACATTGTAATTATCACGATATATATTTTATTAATTTGATGCCGATATTTCGATCCAATTGCATGAATTGTGGTCGCGGCGGATGAGTACCGGTCATAATAATTCCAATCATGAAATTGGTGATTACCGTTTTAATTAAAATAAATAAATTCATTTACATATTATTTTTTGGTAATATCAAATAAGTTTTAAATTTTTTTAAATTACATTTTTAATTTTATGAGAGGAAACAAGCAAGATGTTTCACTGATGGTAAGTGATACGCCCTGTCTATAAAAATGCAGTCCCACTCAGTATTAGGACCCATTACGATCGTCACCGTGAGTCTGGTTGCTTGGTAACTTAACTAACTACACTCAGCGGCACAATTAACCTTGATTTTTTACGATTTTGGTTAAAAAAAAATTGTGGCCTTACTTGTGAATGTTATTTTATAACGTAGGTATATTGAAGTAAAATGAAAGATAATATTGTTTTTAATTATTACGTTTATTTATAAAAAAGTCTGAAAAACACTTTGACCGTAAATTAACAAATGTGATGAAATGGCTTAAAAATAAAAAATCTGCTGAATAAATGAATTCTAATAGTGCGTATTTCCACCTCTAGCCCTCATGACTTCCATCAAACGGTTTGGCATGCTGTCGATGACATCTTTGATCTGTTGTTGTGGAATGTTCTGCCACTCCTCAATCACGGATTGTTTTAATTCATCTATGGTGGTTGGAGCTGGTATGCGGCTTCGAACACGCCTTTTTAAATTGTCCCATATGTGTTCAATAGGATTTAAATCTGGGCTCCGGGATGGCCATGTTAATTTTCGAATGCCGACGGTATCCAGGTACGCGGTAACAACTCTAGCAACGTGGGGGCCAGCGTTGTCCTGCATTAATAAAAAATCTTCGCCAATAAATGGAGCAAATGGCATTACATAAGGTTCCAACACTTGTGTTACATACCTCTGAGCATTTATTCCACCTCTTTCGAAGATAACCAAGTCGGTGCGTGCTTCGTAAGTAATGCCGCCCCATATCATGCCTTGTTAATGCCTTTTAAACTGAAATACAAACAGTGCTTGCACACTAATTGCTTGGCGGCAGAAGTATGTGCCGCTGTGTTACCCATCTAGCCCGCCCTGTGACAGAAATACTTACTTAGTAATAAAATGTGGCTACTTTTAATTTAGAGTTAAATAAAAAAACAATTTTATTGACAGATATCGCAGGGGCTTGGCGATGACCCAAAACAACTTCCACACAGTGTGTTCATGGGTCCAATTCCAGAACAAACGCAACTGGCGCTACGACATATTCCTAAAGAAGGATCCCTCACCAATCCGTTGCCCGGTTGCCGGCAAATTTAACTTCACACAAAAGGGAGATGTTAGATTTGAAAGCAGAATTCTGGGTGGTGTAACATTAAGTCCACGACCAAATCTGTACTGTAAAATAAATATAAGTGATTTCTCGGCATGTGACGTTGAACAGAAGACCATTGAGATTAAGGAAAACTATTGTTTGTCTGTGGATCACTTGGGTCGGCCGGTGGACATCTACAGTGATCCCGATTACAGAATGAAGTGTATAGGATATTGGAAAGAGAATCTCAAGTCATATTTGATAACTTATGACGAGTTGGACCCATTCTCTAAATATCGCTGCTGGGTTTATCAAAGAGCTGATCTTAACAGGCAAGTATTTTTAATGTTGATTTTTTTAAGTGCTAGTTAACTTAACAGGGATAATTAATTTTATGCTTGGGAAGTTCGTTTTCTTTTTAACCGACTTCAAAAAAGGAGGAGGTTCGCAATTCGTCGGTTTTTGTTATGTTTGTTACCTCAAAACTTTCGAACCGATTTTGATAATTCTTTTTTTATTTGAAAGCTGGTGCTTCCCGTGTGGTCCCATTATATTTTGTATCTGACAGTGGCATCCATAAGAAAACCATAAGTCTTAAATTTGCTATGCATACGTATAGCAAAGTGGTTGATAAATTTACGAATAACTCAATATTGCGCCAACCGATTTCGATGATTCTTTTTTTATTGGAAAGGTTATACTTCAAAGATAGAGAGAATTTAAGTCATCTACCATAACATAGTTATACTCAAGTAATTGTCGTAGTCGAATATGATGATCAATGGGACTCCTTAACGACTTACAGTATGGGTGCGATCTGTGGCAGAATTTCTTACTATCTGTAATCAAATTGCAAAGCGCTTACGTCCATTGCTGCATTGAAAAATTTAGTATATCTACACATATTTAGACCAATTTGTTAGTTAGTATACTTCAAATTCACTAAAAATAAAAAATATTTTAACAAAAAAACAACCGACTTCAAAACAATAGATATAATAATGCACTAAAAAGTATAAAAATAATTGCGAATTTTTATACAATCTAATTAATTAATCTAATTCTAGTAACGATTATTGTAATTTTTGGAGTCTGTGTCATCCAAGATAGGTTTTGTAACTACATACATAGTTATAGGTGAGATGTGCTTGAGCTGTGAGGAGGTGAGAGCGGGTCGCGGCGGGTATAAATAAAAATTTTTGAAGTCGGTTGTTTTTTTGTTAAAATATTTTTTTTATGGAAGAGGAGGACAAAATCTGGTGTTAATTAATGTAACTGTTAACCACATTCTCTTGCAACACCAGAGGAATCACAGGATTATAAGTTTTACACAGTGTAAAGCTTTCAGTTGTTAATTCTTAGAACATTTTAGGGTTTTTTATCTGAACAGTTAACAATTTTATATTACTCAGACGCCGCAGTCTGTCTGTCCGCGGGCTGTATTTCAAATACTGCAATAGATACCTGAAATTCAAATTCAAAATATGATTAAAATCACTTATTGAACGTCAAAAACTACCACCCATTTAAAAGAGACTGCCTTAGAACTGAGAAGAATGGGCGCAAGAAACTCAGCGGGCTTTTTTTTTAATATAAAATATGGATTACAATGTGATATCGTACAATAAACATTTATAATTAAAGAGCCTGAGGATGTTCGCTTTATTCCCAGTCCGTGGTGTCATTAAGCTATAGTAACCTTTCCCACACAAACGTTTTTTAACAATTCTTTTAAATTTCGTAACACATTTGTTTTGTACATTTTCTGGGATCATATTGTAGAAGCACATACATCGCCCAACAAAAGACTTACTAACTCGACCCAACCGAGTAGTAGGCATAACAAGTTTATGTTTGTTCCTCGTGTTAACATTATGAATGTCACATTATCTAGAAAATTCCTCAATGTGCTTATGAACATACAGAACATTATCAAAAATGTATTGAGAAGCTTTGAAATTTTGAACGACTGTTAGTATTGCCTTATAACAACACATAGTAAAAGCCAAGATTGCGAGTTATAAGGTCGATGCATAGCGATTGCGTGATGCCCTACGTCTATGTCAATTATCAATATTAATGACAGATTGATGACAGATGACAGATGATGCTACTTAACATCAGATGGACTGATTATTCCGTCACGATGAAGAATATCATCACATTTTGATTTTATCTTACAGTATGTTCTAACAAAAATGACGCAGTTTCTGAAATATTTTTTAGTTGTTTAATGCCCTTTTCGTGTCTGCGCGTGGATTTTGATTTCTTCTTTACGTTTTCTAAAAAGCAACTCGCCCACCCACAGAAAACCAGTGAAAGAGAACAAATTCCATACTACACGGTATCGTTCAATTCTATATTGGTAATTACATTGAAAATTATTTTTGCATTATTTAGCTAATCTCTTATTCGTCATCGTCAAAAGCTGTACACAGCGTACTATGATTTTAAATCACGAAACTGACCTTCAAAATCATTAAAGGAATTAAATCATGGAAATATGAGGTTGTAGAATGCTGCGCATGTTTTTAAATCTGGTCCGGATTAAAAACAAATGAGGTATTTTCATTGTCAGGAAGATCGTGAGACGATATCACACGGCTTGGTTAGCAGTAGCAAGGAAACTATTTCATTTTCAAAAATAAAATCTTCATTTGAATTCGTTGTAATTTGAATGTAAACGGTAATTATAAGTCAATCAAATTATGATAGCTCGAATCCTTTATCGCATGTCTATACAACTATAATATTGAGTTTTGCCTAATCAATCAATTTGGTTTGCTATAAGGGGTAAAGGATTAAATTATCTCTAACGGCATTTGAATCAAACTTTCAGAAATCAAAGCAAAGTCGGTCCGTGCCGTAACGGGAAAGAGCTCTCTTATTATGCCATTTTCCTTTAGGTCTTCAATAATATCCCGGATTTTGTTGCACGATTTCGTCGGGATATTTTAATTTAATTTATAGCTCACCTATAGACCCGATTTCCAGATGTAAAATTATCTGTTATTATTATTCATATTGATAAGGTCGATATCTAATTCAAAAGCGGATGTCAAATTTATATATTCATTAATTAAAAAAAAAACTCGCGATTAATTGTACTCGCTAAGTCTAAAAATCTATTAAGATGCCAAACTGATTTTCATTATCACTTACAACATCAACTCGAGCTCTAAGCGAACATTATCAATATCAACTATAGCCGTAATGCCTCGTTTTGATCTGGGGGCACGGCAGTGCCCCTGCCAAGCCGAGCAACAACAAGTGGACCTTAAGTTAGACCTTCATAAATAACAGTTTCATGTTTACAAATAGCTATTTGTATTTAAATCGTATATATTTCAGATATATCTATAATAATATATTCATTTTAACGATAAACTAAAACATAAATATCAATAGTTGCAAACATTTGACGGTAGGTGGCGATTTGCGCCCATATACACGTCCAATAACTCTGCTATATTTTAATATGAATAAATAATGTACTAATTATCAAATATACCTACTACTTTGTGAAAATTATAAACTAAATGATATTGTGATATCTTCACTTATAAAGGTAAATTTAAAATGTATATATATAGGTCGTGCATTACATCAGGTTGCTATAAAGTGTACACATATTACTGTTCATAACCAGCATAGGTCTATTAGATATATATATTATATAAAAAAACATATTTATTATTCTTTTGTAGAGTTCTCATGTCGCAAGCTCTTGGACCCTACTGTGATTTAAAACAAGATGTCACCTCATGGAACTACACGGAAGGTGCAGCAGTAGCTATTGAAATGGAAGAATACGAAAGAGAGAGAGACCAGTGTCCAATGCATTTTGATGATGGCAGCGACCCCTGGACTTCTCAAGAGAATTACCTTAAACTTTTCAAGTTTAGTTATTCATTTTGGAGACATAACGGGGCTTCAGTCATTCGAACATCTGATTTAATATTTGTCATAGCTTTAATCCCATTCTTAAAGTGCCTTATTTCATAGATATAAGCTAAGTCTTATAAATTTTATTTTTGTTTAAGTAAATATTTTAGAGTTCACAAATTATTTTTTTTTAAATATGACACTGAAATTATAAGTTCACTTGGTAATTTTATAATATGAAGTTACATGTTAATTGTATAGAACTTAACTATTAAGAGCTTGTTCTCTTGAACTCTAAGACCTGACTAATAATAAGTGAATGTATTGTGTATGGTTTAAGAAATTATTGTCCTAAATAATTTTTTATCTGTTTGAAGAGGATAAGTATTTTTTGTAAAGTAGTAGTACATTTAAAAGTGACTTTCCTTTGTAACTATTCCGTCCATATTTTACTTTATACAGTTTTTAGAATAGATGTTTAAAACATTTTTGTGCTTTTGATTTCAAAACACTATCCTAGCCCTATTTAAAGGAAATAAGCACACTTACGGCCTGGCCACGGGACAGTCGCCATAGCGAATATTCGCGCGGTGCGAACGGCGAAGCGTCTAGCGACTAGAATAAATGTATTGAAATGTTCTGATCAAGCTACGTGCTGAGGCGAATAACGAAGTGAAATTTACCGAGCGACCCGCACGGGCGACTAACTCAACCGTGGCTGTTTTCGACGCGAATAAACTTTGATACTTTTATTTCTGAAGTTCTGGCTAGGCCAGATATTTCAGAATATAATCGAAAGTTTCGATACTGATTCTGGTATACTCGAAAAAAATTCTGGATACATTCTGTACCTATTTCCCGTAGTTCTTGTGTAATTCTCCATCTATACCCCGATTTCTATTCAAATCATGAACTCCACAATTTCTACAAAATCGTTTTGAACCAAATCTATTACTTTCTAAGCAATATCGAGATAACTTTGATAAGGACATCGCTCTTTGCCGATCTGGTCGTGGCGGCAAATGTGTCTGCCCGTGGCCCTCAAACTGTGCCGCGCGGATGGTCGGCCATCCCACCGCTTCTCCGTTCGCACTCCACATCCCCGTGGCCAGGCCGTTAAATGAACCTGACAAAAGCTTCTTGCCAATGATAATAATAAATAAATATTGACACACTTTTACACAAATTATCTTGCCCCAAACTAGACATAGCCTGTACTATGGGTACAAGACAACGATATATTTAATACAATATACTTAAACATACATAAATACTTATGAAGATCCATGAGTTGGAAACAAACATTCAAAAAAATAATTCAAATTAAAAACAAACACAAATAATGAACTAATAGAGATATCTATTAATTATTGGATTGTTTTAAGTGGTAGAAAAAAGTTTTTCGTCCAGCACACCTTCTATTTATCTTAAACTTTACTACATAGAAAAATCACACGAAAAAAAAAGCTTGATTAAAATGATAAAATATAAGACCGTTAGCCTTTATCACTGATTCAAAATACCAGGGAGCATTCTATATATAAATTAGTTAATAAAATATATGATTTCTTTATATTCTGGAGTATTTTTTATTCCAAATTATATATACACTGGAGAGCAAAAAAATCGACTCAATTCATACTTTCGCACTCAAAGTGCTCTAGGTTTAAAATTAAGACCTAAATCTCAATTTAGGTCTTAAAATCTTTAATTTCTAGATGTTAGCTTTATAATGAGTACAAATACTCTTATCTTGCACAATTTTTTTTGAAAAATAAATGATTTTAAACTTTGCGAGTACTGAAACTTGAAAAATTAAGGATAAAAATTTAAAAGAAAAAACAACATAACATTTTAAAATAAACTTTATTAAACATGATAACAGCTTTAATGCCTGGTGTTACCACCTCTTGCTCTGATTACAGCTTCTAATCGGTTCCTCATTGATCCAATGAGGTGCTTCACTACGTCTTGTGGTATGCCCTCCCATTCTTCGGTCAGAGCCGCTTGTAGTTCAGCTCTTGAATCTGGTGCAGGATCTCTAGCCCGGACTCTTCTCTTTAGCTCATCCCATAAATGCTCGATAGGATTTAAGTCCGGACTACGAGCTGGCCAGTCCATAACAGCGATACCCACGTTTCGTAGATACTCACGCACGACATTTGCACTGTGTGGACGGGCATTATCCTGCATCAGGATGAAGTTTTCTTCAATAAAACCAGCGTATGGGATGACGTGGTCTCCCAAGATTTATTCAATATACCGATTTGCAGTCAAACCTCCCACATGGCGGCCAGTTTCGATAAAAACCAGTTCGGTTTTTGCATCCATTGAAATGCCAGCCCACGACATGCAGGAACCTCCTCCGTACGCAACAGTTTCTGCTATGCAGCATTGTGCGTATCGCTCCCCCGGCCTTCTGTACACCCTTCTCCTTCTGTCGCTACCATGTAGGCATACTCTGCTTTCATTCGAGAAGACAACTGAGCGCCATTGGTCCTCAGTCCAATCGACGTGTTCTCTTGCAAAACGTAGCCGGGCTGCTCGATGAGCTGCAGTCAATTTGTGACCCGTTGCTGGTCTTTTTGAAGTGAGGGTTGCTGCCTTGAGTCTTCTTCTCACTGTCCAAGAACTTACAGCTACCCCACGTGTTTCTCGAAGCTCCTGTTGAACTTGAACCCCGGTGAGAGAACGATTTCTCAGCGAAGTACTGACGATAAAGCGATCGTCTCGCTCCGAAGTGGACCGACTTCTACCGGAACCTCTTCGTCGGTGAAAGCCACCAGTCTCCTGGTGCCGTCGGTATATTCTTGATACAGCTGACTGGCTTATCTGCAAAGTACGAGCCACTTGTCGTTGACTCCAGCCCTGTTGCAAAAGCGTAACTGCTTGAGCCGCTACTTCTGCTGTTGTATCCATTTCCGGGAAATTTTCTTCCTTGGAGATTGAGACGATGTGTACCTGTTGACGTTTCACGGTCAACTGATAAGGGTGACAGGGGTAGGTCACCTTTTATACCCATTGTACGCCCAATGCTAACTGAGTAAATTGAGATTTAGGTCTTAATTTTAAACCTAGAGCACTTTGAGTGCGAAAGTATGAATTGAGTCGATTTTTTTGCTCTCCAGTGTAGATTATACTTTAAATACCTTCAAAAAAGCGCGTACACCTTCCTTAAAGGCTGGCAACGCTCCTGTGATTCCTCTGGTGTTGCAAGAAAATGTGGGCGGCGGTGATCACTTAACACCAGGTGACCTGTACGCTCGTTAGTCCTCCTTTTTCCATAAATAAAAAAAGTGGCGACTGACAAAAGAATGATAGATATAAAATACAAAAGATTGATAGCTATTTAGGATATGTTCCGATATGCACTGCGCAGTGCTATCACTGTAGAAAAATTCGTTCCGTTATGGACTGGCAGTATACTGCCGCAGTACCCTAGGGAAATATATGACGTCATAAATCGCCGCCATATTCTACTGTGAGCACTGGCATTTTCGAGGTAAGGTACTCGCAGTACTTTGATCACGTGATCAGTCAAAACCACTCGAGTGCCTAACGTTTTATAAACAGTACCTACAGTTTAATCCCAAATAATTTTAATTTGACAGTACTCCAACAACAGTTTTTTTAATGAACTAGAAAACTTTAATACACTCATTTAAATGCTGCGTCAAAAAATGCGGCTGACAGTATACGGGATTGCGTTCCGTTTTAAATAGTAACCAACATAACTGGCTATAAAGGAACGGCTTCACAGTATACTAAATTGACGTCACACTGTACAGTGGTCGCAGTGCATATCGGAACGGATGTATATTATGTAGAATAATAAGTTTTCTTCTGTTTTTGCTGACATCACATCTTGAGTGACATTTTCTTCTACAAATACTAAAAACTATGATAATTAATATGTCTAAAAAAATCAAATCAAAATCACTTTATTAGGTAGGTTTTTGTAGGTCAAGGAAATTACACTTATGTCATTGAATATACCGCTACTTCGTAAAGGGTCGAGCTAATCTGAAGAAGTATCAAGAAACTCAACTCAAATGGACTGTAACAGCTGTGAACACATTGAAAAAAAATTGCTGGAAACCGTTAGCCTCTATTTTCAGCAATGCACACACACACTATAACAAAGTGACTAACATATTGTGAGTGTAAGATGTAGCTTGTCATGCACACTAAAGTAATAAACCCGGCCTGTTGTCATGTGTGGCCTAGCATTTAGCAACAAGATGCTCTTCCTAGATATATAAATCATGTAAGACAATTGGGATTATCAAATCATCCAAATTTTATTGGTTCATTTTCTAAAGAGATATTATGTTTCGATATTATATTGTAACCTTGTTTTCAAGCCAATAATATAAAAATGGTGTATGTTTAAGTCAGTGACAATAGTGAAAACTTTTATTAAGGTAAGGTTTATAATACACAAAACAAGAACTTTCTTCTATGTACAACAAAGCTGTGGAATGAGCTTCCACATGCAGTGTGAGTGTCAATATGACATCGGTACCTTCAAAAAAGCATGTAAACATTCCTTAAAGGCTGGTAACACTCCTGTGATTTCTCTGGTGATGCAAAAGAATGTGGGCAGTGGTGATCACTTAACATCAGATGACCTCTACTCTTGTTTGCCCTCGTTTTCAATAAAAAAAGCTCTGACATTCTCTTAATTTACATAAGCTAACTTAACTTGAATGAGTGTACCTGCTTAGTTTCATTAAATACCCACAACATCAGTGTTTCAGCTCAATATTTAGAGAAACATATGCAAATGTGTAAATAAAAACAAGTATCCATGTCATATTTTATTGTTGAATCTGATGATTATTGTCTTTTGTCCGTATCACATGATAACCACATTGAAAATAGTAAGTTGATTAAAATATAGTATGGGAGTAGTGTATAAACCATTCTAAGAACATCAACAAGTTTATTTCACTTTGTCCATGATACTTTAGGAATATCGAAATGTTCAGTAAGACTGTCAAGATGTTGGTTAAACTTTTCAACCCTCTGTTTGTGTGTCATCTCCGCTTTCTGTTGTATTCTTTGCTTTTGCTAAAACAAAAACAGCAATATTAATCTTTTTTAAAGTTAAAAAATTTGAAAGTATGCAATTCACATCCTAAACAACACATATTTTAAGTTTTTAATATAACAATTTTAAGAATTATGGCCATTTTACATTTAAATGTAAGGGTAAAATTACCATTTTTTCCTGCATTTTTTGGAAAGCTAATTCAGCTTTCGTCCTTTTTTGAACATCTTGTTGTTTGACTTGTTCTTTCACTTCAGCTTCAATAGCTTTTTCAGTGTCCTTGTTAGATTTCTTCTTCTTTTTCTTTTTAATTCCAGAAGTATCTTTAATTTTTAATTGTACTTTATTGACACAAGCATATTCATCTTCCTCGACCATTATTTCTTTCTGTTAAAGCACTGAGTCCGTATTATTGAAGTCAATAACAATATTGTCCCTAATGTTAATAATACCTATCATTAAACTTTCTGACTTCTGTGATTACAAATAATTACAAAAATCAAAACAAATATGCCGTCAATGACACATGAGTCACCTAGGCATAAATGTCAACTGTCATCTGTCATGTCGTCATGACAGTTTGATGTTCATGAGTTTTTTTTGACATTATGGCTCGGCTGCTGCGAGACATAACGTCAGTGGGGTAATATATAATATGCTGCGAATACACCGGCTAAGAATACCTACACAGTTTAGACGTTAAAACTTTTAGAATTTGAGTGGAAATAAGGGATACAATTACAATTTAACCATTAAAAACCGGTTCCAAACCTAATTCCTCATACTTCTACACCTATCAATAATTCTTACCTGTAATCATTTCATCTACTGATATGAAGAGTGTAATTTTAGTCTCTGTTAATATAATACAGATCTGGGTCTAAGTTATCTCATACTGTGGTTATAAAATAATAGCCTAAATAACTGCGCACTAGACTTCTGTAGCTATCACTATATAGTTATTAAAAAATAGGGTACGTATTTCATAAAAATTACTTACAACTATAATCAACAGCCTGATCTTGGAATGCTTAGAGGAGCGCCAGCTGTTCAGTGATTGCCAGTACGGTTTCTGACGAGGTCACTCAGCTGCTGATCTACTCATATGTTTTACCCATAAATCCAAAAAACCCACGTTTGGATATAGCGAAAGCTTTCGATCGGTGTGGCACAAAGTGCTAATAGCGAAAATGCCATCCAATTGGCTACCCGAGAGGTAATGCAAATGAGTCACTAGCTTTTTCGCTGCTCGGAGCATCAAGGTTGTTATCAATACAATCGATACGTCTCAGGGACCTTCAAGCATAGAGCACACTCCCAACTTAAAGACGCATATATTGACCCCTGGTAATGTGGATCTCCATGGACGGTCACCTCATCACTTCCACACACCACTCATCAAGTGAATCTCTCCCGTTTGCCCTCTTTAAAAAAAAAGACATATAATAGAACTATAATATCACTTTAAATTTAACAACATGAAGCAGAGTTCTCGATGACAGGAACGTCCATCCGCCACAAGTAGCGCCCATTCACGAGCATGACGCATTGACCAGCCATGCCCATTAATTTAAGCGATCATGGCGAAGCCTGCCACAAGAACCCAACCAAATAACAATCGAGAATGTGTATTATATTATTATACAACTTACTTAACACCTCTACTCAAAATTAAAGTTAACTATTTTGTTTAAATTATTTGCAAGTTGCAATTTGGATCTCCACAATTTTAAGTAGTTCATAAAATCTGTGACTGGGGAACGTTTTGAGAATTTTTGTATATTTCTCTGTTTTTTATCCCCGATTTGTAGATATCAGTGATGATACTTAGTAGCTAGCAACATTAAATCTTCTTATTGCCTTTTCACATGCATACGGTCACGGCACGGTCCCCACGTCGTGTCTTCAGTCACAGTAGACAGTACATATATCTATTGTGCTTCAGTCCAGTATAATTCCGAAGTCTGCGCAGTTTAAGATGTGGAAAATAGCTCTATTTTAAAATATAGCAGCTACCTATGTACTATTTTGTCCGTGTGTTAGTTTATGCTAGCCACAAAAGCGATTGTAGTAATGTAAGTTGCAGTAAGCTTGGGGAAAAATTCAGTGTTAATTTTAATTGGTTCGCAAATCAGTAGGATATGGTAAATTTAAAAAAATTACTATTAAATATTTTTAAGCCTGCGCTGACAAAGTTGTGGATAAAAGATTGTAATATAAAATGTAATAGGTTATAAAAATTAAATAAGAGGTGCTATTAATATGGCTTCGCCTACAATTTTTAACCTCCCCAGTCAAGTAAATATGAATGTCATAAATATATGAATAGGTATGCGATTGTGCGGAACAAAAGAGCGGGAATGAATAGCAATTCTTGGCGTTATCGGTAAAGCGCACGCGATACACCCGCCGCGCGCCGCTCCCGCGTACTACTGGGAGATTAGATGATTTGATGCCACGTGGCGCCACGTGCGTTACGACTACCCTCCAAATAAGATTAACGGATTTGCACACTACAGATTGCACACGAATGAATAGGAAGTGTAAAGTGAAAGTCGTAATGAGACCGTTTGATGGAATGCAAACTTATATGTGATAAGTTTCATATGAACTTCTTATAGTAATAATCATTTAAAATTTAAAATCATTTAAAATATGTTACAGACACTCATCATAAGGAACAAGACAACCAACTATAAATTATTTTTTAGAGACGGCAAACATTGCAAAAAATGAATGAAGAATGTACAAAGTAGGTACTATCAACGCATCTTGATAGGGTTGGAAACCCAAGCACTGATAGCTATTTAGGCCAATGGATTAACTGGGTTGTCTAACGTGGATAATATGCTGCCACCAGATATTCTTGTTATTCTTCTACGTAGTGATACTTTTTACTAATATTTAATAATCATAGTGCTACACAAGTAATTATTATCTAGAATCTAGATTCTAGGTAAATGTTAGTAGGTACGTAGAAAAATATTTCTTATTTCTGTAGGATTTTGCCAAAAAAGCATAGAACCCGCGTTTGTGTCACTGAAGCAATATTGATCTTTTATTGCTACTTATTTAAATTAGCTGTTAAGATACAGTTAATTATTTAAAGTATTTTGACCATGGGTTTTTTTATGATAGTAAGGGACGAGACGAGCAGGATGTTCAAATGATGGTAATTGATTCGCCCGGTCCATTACAATACAGTGGCGCTTAGGATTCTTGCAAAACCCAAAAATTCTGAGCGGCACTGTAGTGCAATTATAATTGTGCTCGTCACCTTGAGACATAAGATGTTAAGTCTAATTTGCCCAGTAATTTCTCTAGCTACGGCGATCTTCAGACCAAAACACAATAATATTACTGCTTCACGGCAGAAATAGGCGCCGTTGTGATATCCTTAATCTAGCCAGCATCCTGTGCAAAGGAGCCTCCAACTGGTTTGGTAGGTATTTAAAATTAGCTATAAATTTGATTCCAAAACCAAAGTCGTCGCCAGGCAATAACACTAGGATAAGATTCAAGCACGTGTCTCATTAACTGATAAGAGCTCCCTACAGCAGTTACTTTTATGGTTCCTATTATAATACAGTAAGGGAACTTACGACGAATTTCTTTGCAAGTATCAAAACTGTTAGCTTGGAAACAACGAGTAAGTATGAAAATAGTGCCTAAAATGAAATTGCAACAAAATTATAAACATGGCATAGAAATATGTATTATATTTTTATACCCACGACCTCCGGCGTTCCGTGCCGGTGCTCTAACCAACTGAGCTAATCCCACATCGTTCATAAAATTTTGTTTTTCAAATTTTATTTGTGTATTAATCCTAGAAGTGAGGGTTATCACTTCTAAAACATAACAAATTGTTTAGATTTACAAGAGCGACATCTCAAGTCATTTTCCTAATATGCAAATATTGGAGTTGAGCAGGTTATCAACTGTAAAGTAGATCCTGTAGATGAAGCCACAACAATGAACAAAGCATACAAGATTTTATGACGATACGTCACTCGAACGGTTAGCTCAGTTGGTTAGAGCACTGGCACGGAACGCCGGAGGTCGTGGGTTCGAGTCCCCGCATCGTTCATTAAATTTTTTTTTGTGTATTAATCCTAGAAGTGAGGGTTATCACTTTAAAAACATAACAAATTGTTACTTATATTATATTTTTTAAGACAAACTCATATCTAGTCAAAGGTGAAATCTTAGATTAAGGATTGGTCTCCGCTGTGCTCCAACTAGATACCGCACTACCTAAGAACAATAGCTTTTTTATTACGGCAACTATTAGATGCTTGTGTGCGTGGCATCTTGACACTCAATAGCATATTTCATATTTTTTTACGCTTTGTGTTATTTTACATTGAAATTAATAAAATGTGATCCCTGTGTCTTTCTTATTAGTATTATTTTTATAAAGTTTTACTACGCAACCCGGCATTTTAGTTTCAATTATAAGCAAAGTTAAACAGTACATGTGGCACGTCAACGTCACACATTGTTCGAGACTGGCTCGAGTGCGCCCACTTTGGCGTAGTATTTGTTGCCGCACTTTGCGACTATGCCTGCGGAATCTAGTTGGAGCGCAGCGGAGACCAATCCTTAAGCTAAGGGTGAAATATTAATTTTGTATAAGAAAAGACATATTGTCGTAGTGCAGGTATTTAAGATTTTTTTTACTAGGTAATGACTCAAGGATACATAATATACCTACTATAGTAAGTTTAACGTAACATAATGGTCCGCTAACTTTAAAGAGCCGCTTAGGAGTGTTTTTTCTCATTCTGACTTAGGTCAATAGAAGAAGACAGAGTGAGAATTAGCAATGCTTTAAGTTAGCAGACTATTATGAATAAGGGGGTTACAATATACTAGAAACGAACATCTGTAACGGAGATACAGCAAGATAGAAAAGCTAAGCGAATCTATTTATATGGTAACCGATGTTTACTACCAAGTCGTAAACAGTCAGCCACGCTTGGCAATAGCTCGTTAGTATTTTGTATATTAAAGCACAATCCAACGCACATATTGCAAATCAAAATTATCATTAGGCTGTGAGGTCATATATACGTTAGTATAGTCTAACGGCCGTTTTCAATAACATATCTATCCTTAGTTTAACTTACTAGATGTAGACAAATCTACCCTTTTACGCTTACTTACATTTCAATAACCTATTGACAGATGCCATTGGACTATAACTATATTGGACATAACTACGGATAGATAAGATCTAGTCATTAAGCGGTGATAGCAATGTATCCGTAAGTTAAACTAAGGATAGATAGGTTATTAAAAACGGCTGTAAGTCTATAGTTTAGCTAGTAAACGGCCGTTTTCAATAACGTATCTCTAGTTATATATATAGGATATATTGCTATCACCGTTTATGGAGAAGATCTTATCTATCCCTAGTTATGTCCAATATAGTTATAATATTAGTTGTAATAGTATAAGTAAGCGTAAAAGAATAGATTTGTCTACCTCTAGTAAGTTAAACTAAGGGTAGATAGGTTATTGAAAACGGTCGTAAATGTTGTATTTACGATAGAAAGATCAAGCCAATTCATGAATTTATCGTGAATAAAAACGTCTAAAAACAATAGCAAAAAAATTTTGTACTTGACTTTTGTTTATACAGCAATGTCGTGCGAAAGTGACCGGCTTAGCACGTCACATTATGATATAAATCCGTATAAATCGTCGACTCTTTGCGAGAACAATGCTTGGTTTCTAATAGACATTAATACAACATTAGCTGTAAGGGCAAAGGCACACGACAACACCGCCTTGTTTGCTAAACTGCCCTAATCCACTATTTGTACATTAGAAACACCATAATTTGTTGGATTAATGGAACTTAAAGTTTCATAGAACTTTATGGTCTATTGTTAATTATTATACTTATTTCTTCATTGTATTTGAAAATGAATTACAAAATTATTATTAAGTTGCTTTAAGTATAATTAGTTTGATTTGAAATAAATTTGGTATAAAGTTATGTTATTTAACTGAAAATAAACCAAGAATATGCAAAATGTTTATACATAGAAGATAAAAAATTTCTTTATGATTGGTTTATTCGGACGTAAAACGTTTCCCGCGTTTATTTGCAAGGCTGCCGGACATTAGGAAAATTTCAGAATTATCATTGTATTTACAGTGTTGTCAGCGAAATAGTCAACATTTTGCATATTATTCTTTGTTTATTTTGTAAGACCGTAGGCGTCTATGAAATAGATATCTAATATATAAAATACTCGTGTCGCGCTGTGAAGCGATTTTGTATTAAATTTTGTGTGCATTTCGGCCCTTCACGTAGGTCTGAGAAAAGCCAAACTCGATTTTTTATAGCCCAAAATTTTTTTTAATTTTTTTATCAATTTGTATGGCAATACAACGTTTGCCGAGTCAGCTAGTATTATAAAAAAGGATTGTGTGGTTTTACGATACCACGGTAAAAGTGAAACGTTTTTTTTCACATTATAGATATTTAATTAAAAATTTTTGGAATAATATTCCATTAAGGGTATAAAAATAGCTTTATCATATTTTATGCTTGGAAAATTGGAATGAGTAATAGTCTATACACTGCACGGTCAGCTGCTGCGAACTATAGGCACCGCCCGACCATCACACGACCTGCAACACACAGACGAAAATGTTTGAAATGATGTAATAAAAGTTTAATATAATAATAATTAATTATTAATTATTTAATTTAATATAACTTTAAAAAAATATAATACTACTATTATAAGCATAAACTTATTTAATTATACGGTTTATTTCAAAAGTATGGTTACATCAGTTAACTGCCGCTTAGCTTCTGAGAGGAAATCCTTTTCCCACGAGCTTTATTCAAACATATGTAAAGCGTATGATGGATGACGCCGACGCCCTTGCGGGGGTTAGCAGTTTAAATCACAATCACGCGGACCCCAAACTTTTTCTCCGGTCACTGATATAACACGGCGAAATTTATAATGTAATGGATACCCGGCTAATTCGATGAAAGAGTTCAGACGGCACACGTCATAACGATTGCGTTTTTATTGTTCGCGGGTTGGGTCTTAGATGACGTCGCTGGTTAGTGTCACAAGAGCATTGATGGCCATTAAATCTTTTTATGGAAGAAGAGGACAAACGAGCGTTCAGGTTATCAGGTGGGAGTAGGAGGCGCCTTTGCACAGGATTCCGGCTAGATTAAGGGTACCACAAACCCTTAAAACGCTTATTTCTGCCGTAAAGCAGTAATGTGTAAGCATTACTGCTGAAATTACTGGGCAAATGAGACTAGAGATCTTCTACGAGTTCTTAAGATTCTACGAGTAGTACGTTCAGCTGATGGTAATTGATACGCCCTACCCATTACAATGCAGTGCCGCTCAGGATTCTTGAAAAACCCAAAAATTCTGAGCGGCACTACAATTGCGCTCGTCACCTTGAGACATAAGGTGTTAAGTTCCATTTGCCCAGTAATTTCACTAGCTACGGCGCCCTTCAGACCGAAACACAGAAATGTTTACACATTACTGCTTCACGGCAGGAATAGGCGCCGTTGTGGTACCCATAATATAGCCGGCTTTCTGTGCAAAGGTGCTTCCCACTGGTATTATCTATCTGTCTTAGCTTACAGCATGACTTCAGCTGTTAAATGATTATAAAAACGAATTCAAAGATTATGCTAAGCTTAATCTCAACTAAGTTTTACGTAAGAAAAGTCTTACCAAGCTCTATATACGCTCTCTCTTTCAGCCTAAGCAAAATATAACAAAAATGAAATTTTTGGGTTCTTCAACAATCCTGAGCGGCACTGCATTGTAATGGGTAGGGCGCATTAATTACCATCAGCTGAACGCCCTGTTCGTATCGTCACTTATTTTCATAAAAAAAAACGACCCAATGCAAAAGTCAAGTTCGCGTTTTCTAAGTACGCTCTATTCTCTATTGATCTCATCCTTAGTAACAATTAATGGGTTCCCGGTGGAACATATATATAATATATCATCAGAACGTGGTTGAACCTTATAAGATATATTAGGGTGGGGAAATAGTTTTTTCGTAATTTTATATGAAAACTCAAGCCATTTCAAAGTTAATTTATCATCATATTTAATAACAGTATATGTGTGCCATTTTGTTGGATGACTCTACGCCTTTTTCTAGGTAGTGACATGATCCTGTCGCTGTAGAAATTTTGGGATTTTTATGCAAATAACGCGCCTACTAGTTTAGATAGTCCTTCGTCAGTGAACGCATAAATTTGAAGGCCAACGTGGTGATGGCCATTTGAGACTTAGAAAGTGATAATGAACTCATTTTTAGGTTGACTCTACTTTGTAAATTAAGTTAAACAAATTATTAGCCGTACCTAAGATTGTAATTAAAACGATAAAATAATATGCCGACGTAGTTAGTGAAATTACTAATAAGATATCTCATCGCTCAGAATTATGGTGTTCAATAATCCTGAGCGTCAAAATATTGTAGCAGAAAGGCGTATATCACCTACCGTTAGGTGAATGTCTCGATCATCTCGTTTTTTACCATAAGGAAATATTACATTATATTACCACTTGATATTCCAAGAGTTTCATAAAGGTCTCGAGCCCCAAAGAAGGCTTCAAAGTTTTCCCATTACAATGTTCACAGACGTTAGCAACTCGGTTACGTTCATTAAAATTTGTCATCTTGTCGTATAGGAGGAACTTTCAAAATGGATGTAGAAACTCGTCTAAGTGAAACTCGGTTGACATAAAAAGTTCTCCCAGTTTTTCGGCCTGATATTTTTTCCCATCAATTTCTCAGCCCGTCAAGAAGATTCTTCGCACTCGAAGGTAAGGCGGAAAAAGAGTAATTTAAAGTTTCTGACGCAGTCGTTGCGTAGGAATTATGATCTTTGTTTTAAACTTAGATTGATTTATGGCGGTGTTGGTAAACGAAACGTAATGAGATTATGGAGCGTTTTTTTAATTTATGTACTCTGTTACGTTGATTATAGGTACATACTAAGCGCCAACATTCATGATACTATGAGTAAAATTTTAAATGCGAAATTGCTCATGTTCCAATATTAAAATAAAAATTTATTAAATACGTCGCAACGTTGACCCGAAATGACCCCGCGATGTACGCGAATTGCGCAAATGTACAAGCGAGAGCGCCATATGCACAATACCGCTCATTCTTATCCCACACTATCATGAGTGTTGCGTCTAGTTGCGACTATTTAAATTATTGTAGGTATACAATTTACATACCTACTTTTCGATTCATATTTTGCTTCATAACTTTTTGAATAAAGACTGACCAATAATTTTTTGGGTATTGAATGAAAGCGAAGTGGCACACTCGGATATGTAACTCTTGTTTGAGTACAATCGGCTCGACTGAGGGTGATATCAGCCGAAGCAAAATTTACCAAAGTAATTTTAACACAATTAAAATTTCAGGCCGAAAAACTGGGAGAACTTTTTATGTCTTCGTGGCATCTTATGCGACGTCTTATACGTAAGGGTGATTAAAATTTTCTTTATTAAATATGTAATTTGTTTGTTTGCAAATTAAAAAAAATTATAATTAAAAAGCAGGATTCCGGCTGGCTATATTATGGGTAACATAACGCCTATTTCTGCCGTGCAGCAGGAATGTGTAAGCATATACTGTGTTTCGGTCTGAAGGGCGCCGTAGCTAGTGCAATTACTGGGCAAATGAGACTTGCATCATCCAAACATCTTGTCATCTGTATTGTCTCAAGGCGACGGGCGCAGGGCAGTGCCGCTCAGAATATTTGGGGTTTTTCTAGAATCCTGAGCGGCATTGCATTGTAATGGGCAGGGTGTATCAATTACTATCAGCAGAACATCCTCCCATCTCGACCATTATGTTCATTAAAAAAAAATTTCAAAATTATAATATAATTTTAGAATTATTTTTTTACGACTAAGGTTAGAAAACTCCGTCAATATTGTTGATTATCCAAAGCTAGAATATAGATTAAAATAAAAGTATCTTGATTAGTCCCCAATTCTTGTAACAAAATATTTAAAAACTCAATTAACGCATAAAGCGCAGGGCTGAGTGAATAGTAACAATCAGTTTCGACCGCCCCACACCGGTTCGCACTGTGTCGTTTTATGATCGAGGGGTCAAATGAGCCCTGGCACATTTGAGGGTGTCACTGAGCCAAATAGTTTAGTTTTGAATAACAGATGTAATTGTGTTCGAATGATTTAACCCCCGCGTGGTCTGTTTCATTAATTAAACTAGGTACCTACTATAAAATATATTACATTAATTTTTTTTTATTCAAACAAGACCAGTGTCAGTTTCAAGGAAAGTGATAACTATGTAATGATCAATGTTAATAATAATAGTCCCAAATACCACAGTGTCTGAAGACGAAGGTTTTCAACCAGTATGTGTTTCCAGTGATGATGACTTACGGTACGCAGACGTGGTCGAAACTGAAAGCTCATGGTCGCTCAGAGGGCAATGGAGTGGGCAATGCTCGGAGTTTCCCTGCGAGATCGAATCAGAAATGGGTAGATCGAAGTTACCGACATAGTCGAAATGATTGCGAAACTGGAGTAGCTGTGCGCAGGGCACTTAGTTTGACGGACAGATGGCCGTTGGGGCAGTTAAGATCTCGAATGGCGACCACGTAACGGAAGACGCAGTATTAGTAGGCCGAATCCTTAAGATGGACCCACGATCTGGTCAAGATCGCCGGAATACGTTGGATGAGGGCAGCGCAGTACCGATCGTCGTGGAAATCTTTGGGGAGGCCTTTGTCCAGCAGTGGAGATGTTCCGGCTGATGATGATGAATGTTAATAATGACGTCACCAAATGGCCCAACCAGCGCTAGTTGTTAAATCAGCAAACATGCCGAGTTGGGACAATTTTGTGACATATAGAAATACTATTCCACAGTTTTTTTAGTGTTGTCTCTTTCTTCTAATAATTAAGTACCTACAAGACATAATTTAACAAGATGCAACGTAAGACGTGTAACATACATTATAAACAAACATTTTTCTTTATTTCTTTCTATTTTTTTTTATGGAATAGGAGGACAAACGAGCGTACGGGTCACCTGGTGTTAAGTGATCACCGCCGCCCACATTCTCTTGCAACACCAGAGGAATCACAAGAGCGTTGCCGGCCTTTAAGGAAGGTGTACGCGCTTTTTTTGAAGGTACCCATGTCGTATCGTCCCGGAAACACCGCACAATTAAGCTCGTTCCACAGCTTCGTAGTACGAGGAAGAAAGCTCCTTGAAAACCGCACTGTGGAGGACCGCCACACATCCAGATGGTGGGGATGATATCCTAACTTGTGGCGTGTCGTGCGAAGGTGTAATTCGGCGGCAGGAATCAGGTTAAACAGCTCTTCGGAACACTCCCCGTGATAAATGCGGTAGAAGACACACAATGAAGCGACGTCTCTACGCAACTTTAACTATACTCGTTGTAACAGATAACCGTTGTCTATGCTATAATGATTTGGAAATTTAGATTGACTTATTGGAATGAAGATCCAAAATCGATGACATAAAATCTTCTAAATAATTTGAGACTAGAGATCAGATATTTATATATCTTTGAATTTGCAGGATGAATTTTTGTTTTTTATGATTAGGGTCTAGGGTTTTCATATCAATGACCTTGATTAGTAATCACTTATCTAAGTCAAATACTGGAGAGAATAAGCTTCAGTGTTTTGAAGTTGAAATAAACTTTACAGAAATCGATTCTTTATGGCTCATAGAAATATTGATAAGTGTAAAATATGTTAATATTAATAAAATAATTATTATATAAGCCTCGATTGAGATATTCTAAGTAGTTAGCTGATAATTTATATATCTAGATAGAGCCTCTTGCTGTTAGACAACCGATGAAAACAGGCCAGGAATATTAGTTCAGTGTGCGTAACAAGATACAAAAGTAACGTTTACAATCACAATTTGTATGACATTCTATGTTAGTATGCGTGCATTGCTCAAAATATAGGTTAACTTGTGCGGTGTTTCCGGGACGATACGACATGAGTACCTTCAGAAAAAGCGCGTACACCTTTCGCGTTCCTTAAAGGCCGGCAACGCTGTTGTGATTCCTCTGGTGTTGCAAGAGAATGTGGGCAGCGGTGATCACTTAACACCAGGTGACTCGTACGCTCGTTTTTCCTCCTATTCCATAAAAAAAAAACTATCAACCTCAATTTTTTCAACGTTTTACAGCTTTCACAGTCTATCTCGACGTGTAAATGAGCTAAGTAAATATCTAGTAATTAAAGATCAAATATCGAAAGCGGCCATTAGAAATTTGACAGTAAATATTATGTACCACACAATTTTCCCGCGCTGTTCTCTGTGTTAACTGTCTCTTCAGACTCCATAGTCTATGACGCGTCACAGATAACAAAGTGACCGCACGTGTCATGTCGTGCATTTGAATCGTTTCTAATTCGACGCATCCTACCCACGGATATACATTGCCAATTTTTGGGGTTCAGTTACTTCCCGGTTGGAGGGAAATAATACTAACAGGTCTGATTTAAATCTGATGTAACAAAATCTAATATTCATTTGCTTTTTATAGTACAAAATTACCTTTCCTAATGTAGTACAGTATATCGCCATTCAATATATTTCACTATACTTAGGCTGAGATCTAGAGAGTGTACTTACAGTTTTACACAATTCACGAGTGGGAAGCTCCTTGGCACAGGAAGCCTGCTAGATTATGGGTACCACAACGGCGCCTATTTCTGCCTTGAAGCAGTTATGAGTAAGCAATACTGTGTTTCGGTTTGAAGGGCGCCGTAGCTAGTGAAATAACTGGGCAAATGAGACTTAACATCTTATGTCTCAAGGTGACGAGCGCCATTGTAGTGTCGCTCAGAGTTTTTGGGTAAGAATCCAGAGTGGCACTGCATTATAATAGGTAGGACGTACCAATTACCATCAGCTGAACGTCCTGCTCGTCTCGTCCCTTATTTTCATAAAAAAAAACTTTGCTCAGACTTAATTTACGTAAAACTTAGCCGAGTGTAAACTTAATATAATCTTTTAATTTTTCGTCTTTAAGATAGAGTTACAATCATTACAGCGACTGATATCTGAAATTAAGATGAGCTTAAGCTAACAAAGCCCAATGCAAAAGTCAAGTTCGCGTTTTATCACACTCGGCTATGTTTTAGTTAAGTAAAGTGCCTACACCTTATAGATCTCAGCCTAAGGCCCGGTTTCCACCACAGCGGAGAGGAGATGCATAGCGGGGAGGAGATGTGATAATGTGTGTGTCTACGAAAGAAAGACGTCATATCGTTACAACAGATATATTTTAATTTTCTCGAGGAAGAGGAATTAGAGGTTGAAGAAACACAACTAATTCTTCAATATTTAAAGTATCGCCAGAAACATCTTCGTCATCCATTTTGCAAACATAACTGAAAATATTAAAAAAAAAATACTTCAATAAACAAACACTAAAAGTGAAAAAATAATTTAATTTATTAGCGACTATATTATTATGCTTAGCAAGAGTAATTGCAATTTTATAAGAATATTTATGGAGCCTACTCCTATTTTTGAGTTAAAATACGTCGCTAAACTACTAAAGTCGGCTAAAAATACGAAAGCTCGCTCGCGGCACAGAATTCTGAACATTCTATAGAAAAATGAGACATCTCCTCTCCTCTCCGCTTGATCCATTTCCACCGAAGCTAAGCTGAGAGATGTGGAAATAACGAAATATAATTGGTTATCAAAACGCATCTCCTCTCCTCTCCGCTTTGGTGGAAACCGGGCCTAAGATTATGGCAAATCGTTTTCCTTTTGTTTTAAATTCATTAAAAATAATCAAAAACTATACTTCAGATTGCTACCGTACCGAAGAGTATTACTGTATAACTTAAATGTTACATTAATATTTTATAACAAGAAGTGTGAACAAGGACTACAGAAGTTTCGTCTGTTAAGGTACCCCTTACATCTGCCGACAATCCTAGTTGAATTATGGTCGGGTGTCAGTTGTGTTGTATGTTAGAACGCATGTTTGCGCAATACACAGGCAATTTGAGTTGTGGTTACATCCATTAAGAGTGGTATCTCGTGCTGTTGTGGGGTAAATGATATTATAATGGCACCAGAAAAACATTTAATTGTTTTCTATTGATAGAATATATGGTATGATGAATATGATGTTATGGCTGTTTTTTTGGCCTGTGGGTCACTGCTAATATCTCCACAAAAACAATAATATTAAAAAAAAACACGTACACATTTTCTTAAACGCCGGCAACGCTCCTGTTATTCCTGTGGTGTTGCAAGAGAATGTGGGCAGCGGTTATCACTTAACACCATATGACCCGTACGCTGGTTAATCCCTCCTTTCCATAAAAAATAATACTTATTAAAAATTAGCATTTTATGGATTGGTTAAGTAAATCTAAAAAATAAATGAAACAAAGATATAAAGCCAACACATTTCTTTTTATACTTATTAGCAATATATGTGTAAGGTTTATTAGACCTATATTTTGCCCTTTATATATTTTTATAATAAGAAAAATTAACTAACGATTCTTTATGCATAGTTTTATTGTAAGTATTAAAATAAAATTAAAAGCGCCTTCTGAAAAGAAATCTAAGATACAATTACCACAATATTATTCCCCATTTATTATAACTCTACTCTCTCTACTATTGTTTGGTTTCATAATCATTCCATCGTTTTTACAATTTCACGTTAGTATTGCATCATTAGATTATAAAATTTTCTCCTAAAAATTTAATCTTAATATATATAAATCTCGTGTCACAATGTTTGTCCTCAATGGACTCCTAAGCTAATGAACGGATTTCAATGGGGATTACTTCATGGAGTGCAGTTTAGTCCAACTTAAGAGATAGGATAGTTTTATTTCGATTTGGGACCCATAATTATTTTTATTTACAATATTTGTTTTGTTTGGACATATTTTCTGTGAGAGTATTTTTGACGCACGGTTGACGCGCAATTTCATTATAACAACAAGGAGCATATTATTATGTTACAATGAAAAATTATTGACAAATTCATCAAAAACGGTATTTTATTTATTATGTACAGAACAACGTCTGTCTGGTCAGCTAGTATATATATATATAATGAAAATGGTCTTTGTTTGAGACTCTTTCACGCCTAAACCACTGATCGTATCGACATGAAACTACCACCATTCGATGTGAAATTTATCCTAGATGGTTTATGGCCACTATTTTTTTTATTGTTTAATTTATTCCCTTTTAATATTCGCCCAGCGGGAACGGCTAGTATTTATATAAAATGATATCGTTAATCACTTAATGAAACATATTTCACTGGTTTTAATTAAAATGGTTCTGTAAATAAATGCGTCCTAAAGAACATGTTGTTATAATAATACGTGTAACGTAATTAGGCAGACGACACACGAGGGGTACCAACGGCGGAGGCGCGCGCCGGAGATGAAGGCGCGATACAATATCCGGTAGACGCCGTATCCGCCACGAGACGGATCGTGTGCACCGCTGATAACTAAACCGATTGCTAAACCGTTTATATTAATGAATGTTTATTTGGTTACTTATTCAGCGGGAAATTATCTGAAGTGTATGAATTCAATTTATCATTAATTTACGCCAGCATTGATGAAGTCATCCGCAGGGCAATTGCTGCTCTTATTATACCAGCTGTTTTAGAGCCAGATGGTGTTAGCCGCCGCGATGGCTAGCGTCCTGATGGACTGATGCTGGTAGCTTGGGCACGGAGAAGGGCGCTGGTGTGGGACGCGACTTGCGTCGACACTCTGGCTCCTTCCCATGTCCAAGTTACGTCAGTTGGTGTTGAGGCTGTTGTTTCGACCTCTGAAGGCAGCAAGCGTCACAAATATATTGGTCACAGTGAGTCATACATCTTCGTGCCGTTTGGTGTCGAGACAGCGGAGAATGTTCAAAGTACTATCTTCGCACCTCAATAAGGCTACTGGAAATCCAAGCGCTGGCAGCTATTTCGGTGAACGGATCAGCTTTGCTATCCAACGCGGAAATGCTGCCAGTATTCTTAATACGCTTCCACGTAATGATAGTTTTGATTATATGTAGTCATAGTATTTTGTTTCAAAAATTGTTTCTTATTTATCGTTTATTTCTTAAAAACCGGCCAGATGTGACAGGGAACAAAAAGGGTTGTTTTTATTGTTTTATTATTTGTTGTTATAATATGACAATTTAAACTAGCCTCAAAATTAATAATCAGCTTAGCGAAATTGTCTAATGAAAAAGCGAATCACTCGATTGTATGAAACGTGCAGTCATTGACATATTGACAGATGACGGCTATCATCTTGTAATTTTGTTATTTTTTTATTTTATGATTTTTAGTGAATTTGAAGTACACTAACTAACAATTTGTCTGAATATAAATACTAAATTTTTCAATGCGGCAATGAACGTAAACGCTTTGCAATTTGATTACAGACAGTTAGAAATTCTGCCACAGATCGCACCCCTCTATCTGTCATGTCATATCCCTGTATCATGTCATCATATTCGACTACGACAATTACTTGACCATTACTATGTTATGGTAGATGCCTTAAATATCCGGATAGCATAAAAAAGATTCGGCCGAGTATCGTTAATTTGCTCCTAATAATTAAAGAGTTCCGGTACTTTGTCATGGATTCCGTAATCAGAACCTCACCAAACTATCTTTCCAATAAAAAAAGAATCATCGAAATCGGTTAGCGCGATATTCAGTTATTCGTAAATTTACATCCACTTTGCTATACGTATGTATAGCAAATTAAAGACTCTTATGATTTTTCTCATGGATGCCATTGTCAGATCTGGACCAAATTACAATGGGACCACACGGGAAGCACTAGTTTTCAAATAAAAAAAGAATTATCAAAATCGGTTCACCTAGTCAAAAGTTTTGAGGTAACAAACATAAAAATTAAACATACCGACGAATTGAGAACCTCCTCCTTTTTGAATTCGGTTTCAAAACGGAGATAACCGAAATCCACTACGTTTTAATCAACCCTTCGCTTTCTAACTTAGCCGGATTATACTTCCTGGCCAATCGCGATACAGTAACTTATGTCAAATTACTGCACGTTTCATACTATACTAAATTTAAATTTTTACTTTCTCATTCCCGTCTCTTATTACATAGTATTTACTAATAAGTATTTGTCAACAATTATGAAAAGAAACAGAAGCATTAACATACTTGATATGATACTAGAACGCAGGGCCGTGTATTGGTTTTCTAGCAAGGTAGGCACTGTGGATCTAACTAGTCGTGGTAGAGCTTTGGAATAAGCAAAGATTGCTTAACGTATGTAACTTACCATATCTAGCCTAAGTAAAAGTTTTATGAGTTGGTGTTCAATAGAAGTTTGGAGAAAATATTATAATAATTTAATAATAACTAATAATAATTTTTGAAGAAAATATCAACTTTAACACTAATGCTATATTTATTTAGGTATTCCGCGAATTCGTGCGCGTGCAATAGTTACTTTGTGCAGCATTTTTTATTTTTTACTATACTACAAATTGCTGTGGTTAATAAATTTTTATAAGCTACCAACTACAACTATACAACTTTCATCCCCTGTTTCACCCCACACAGGTCTCAATTTTGAAAACGCTAGAACTAATATTAAAATTTAAAAGTTTCATGGTGTTATCTTCGATAATGATGAACTTTCATACAAATTTTCACCCCCTATTTCAACCCCGCCAAGCCTTTTATTTGCCATAAAAGCCTATGTCCTTTTCGAAGCTCTTGTCTATCTGTAAATTTCATCAAAATCAGTTCAGTGGTTTAGGCGTGAAAGCGTAACAAACAAACTTACATTCACATTTATAATATTACTAGATGACCCAACAAACGTTGTATTGCCATATAAAGTAATTAAAAAAGTCAATAATTAAAAATTTTGGGGTATAAAAAATAGATGCTACCGATTCGAAGACCTACCAAATATATCGTACTACAATTATTGTATTCGATTGCCATCTTGCAACCCTATAGCAGATTTTTGGATTGAACAGAATAATATAAAAATCGTGATACAAAAATAGTTGTAGATATTTTTTTTTAATGCTGAATCATAATAAAAAAAATTGTCAAAAAAAATATTGAGGAACCCTTATCAATTAGGGGAATGAAAAATAGATGTTTGCCGATTCTCAGACCTACCCCATTCACATAAAATTCTATACAAATCGGTTTAGCCGTTACGGAGGAGTTTGGTGACAAACACCGCGACACGCTTATTTTAAATATTAGATATAGCAGGGATACTTCAATCTCTTTGGTGGAAACACACGACCACTTACCAAATAACTTTTATCAGGGTCAACATAAAAGTATATAAATCAAAAGCTCAAATAACAAATACAAATTCAAAATAGGATGTGACATCATTTATTGAAAGTCAAAAACTACCACCCGTTCCAAAAAAAATGCCTTAGACCTGAGAAGAACGTGCGCAACAAACTCAAATCCATAATCCATAAAAACAAAAATCCATAGCTACGTAGTGATTACCGGAACTAATAAAAAGTTAGCGATTTGCGAATGAGCTCAAGCACAAATCTAGTATAGGATTGGAAGTGCCTTTTGTATTCTGATGGAGCTGATAGAGCATACCAGTGCCAGTCATCATCTTTGAGGGTTCTCTCAGTCACTAAAGGCCCATTGTTACTGAATCAGGACTCATTTGTTGACCGCTTAAGCGATTTGCTGAAAAGTGGGTGAACTGAGTGGTAACCACTTGGAATTAAACACTTTAGCACTTCAAGGATTTCAAAGAGTTTTTTTTTCATAATAATGAACGAGTGAACAAATCTACTCAAATAAAAGCGTTCTGATTTGCATACGAGGAAGTACGTACCATTGCAGAAGATATACTTAAGACACTATGTACTTTTTAAATAATTTTGTAAAAGAAACAAAAGAGGGCGCTATAACAAAACGAAAGAATAAATAAATTTGGAATACGTCATCATGGTTTTTATTAGTTTTTTTAAAAACAATAGGTATATTTAGTAAATCTTCAGTTCTATAACTATATTGCGGTTATATTATAACGAACAGACTGACGAATGGTTGATTGGACAGACGGTCATTGGAGTCTTAGGCTGAGATCTGTAGAGCGTACTAACGTAACGTAAGTAAAGTCTGAGCAACGTCTAAGGACGCTTTATAAATCTTAGCCTAAGTGTTCTCATGACAACCTCATAGACTTCAGTTGGATTCCCGGTAGATGCAAACTAGTAAACTGTAGTTAACTGTATCACTAATATGAATATTTGTTTCCGAGTAATGGATGTTTATCATATTATGTACTTTCATGTTTGTTTAAGTATAAATATTGTATTAAATATATTTTATCTGGCACCCATTGTGCAGGCTATGCTTAGTTTGGGACAAGATAATCCGTGTAAAAGTCTGTCAATTAAATGATAATATAACATTTTTTTACACTTAATTAATAATAAATAAAATTATGAATACTTTACTATTTTAATAAATCTACCAACCAATATACCAATCAATATATTTTCGCATTAATCTTCATCGATACTTTGACAAAAATATACTTAATCAATGTATTGAGATTTATAACCTAGGTCCTAAAGAATCATTATGAAAAAAAATAAAGAAATAAACATTTTGACTGTTGCTTCTCAATACATTTTTGATAATGTTTTGTATGTTTATAAGCACATTGAGGAATTTTCTAGAAACTGTGACATTCATAATGTTAACACGAGGAACAAACATAAACTTGTTATGCCTACTACTCGGTTGGGTCGAGTTAGTAAGTCTTTTGTTGGGCGATGTATATGCTTCTACAATATGATCCCAGAAAATGTACAAAACAAATGTGTTACGAAATTTAAAAGAATTGTTAAAAAACGTTTGTGTGGGAAAGGTTATTATAGCATAAACGATTTTCTTAATGACACCACGGACTGGGATTAAAGCGAACACCCTCAGGTTCTTTAATTATTAATGTTTATTGTACGATATTACATTGTAATCCATATTTTATATTAAAAAAAAGCCCGCTGAGTTTCTTGCGCCCATTCTTCTCAGGTCTGAGGCAGTCTCTTTTGAATGGGTGGTAGATTTTGACGTTCAATAAGTGATTATAAATCCTATTTTGAATAAAAATATTTGAATTTGAATTTGAGACGCTTTCTGGAAAGCAGACCACTGATAACTTTAATGTTACACGTACTCCGTATGTTATTTTGCTGTCGTTGAACGAGACATCAAACGGTCAGATTATTGTACTATTAGGGTGGACCCTACTTGTACAATAATCTCAAGTGTTTCTCGGTGCCAACGCAGTTCTACCGCGACAATGTTCCATGATTTAAAAACTGATTGAAAGTTTCAAGACTATTTTGACTATTTGACGTTTGAGTTTTTTTGTTGCATCACTTTACATATATTGTAATTGAAATGATTTATGAGTGGCAATGAATTTCTTGCCACTTATTCTCATTAGCTCAACCCTTTACGGAGTGGCGCTAAATTCAATTAGAACATTATTTTTTTAGACATTCATAAGTTCATTTCAGTGACCTAGATGAGTAAAGTGATTATGATTTGATGTGATTCAAGTATAAACGTTGTCTCTTGAGTATCCATAACATTAATGTAGTAAGTAATGGTACGTTTATTACCATAACAAACACACAATGAGAGGTAATTGAATCAGTGTTGTGGATAACCATCGCACATATAGTTAGGTACAATAATTATTATTTGGCGTGTTGCGATAACACAGATTTAGATAGGCCCCGTTGTCGAGATAACCTCTTACATAGCTGAGCATATAACGCGCCACCCCCCAAGTACTGACGGCATATTTAAGGAGAAAACATTAATTTTTGTGTTAGTAATCAACGAACGTGGTGAACGGTTGGTGATTCGATCACTGTGGATGATTTAAGGAGTGATTGAAAATTTCATTAAAATTGATCCACCCCTTTGGTATCCTTTTTTTATGGAAAGAGGAGGAATAATGAGCGTACGGGTAACCTGGTGTGATCACCGCCGCCCACATTCTCTTGCAACACCAGAGGAATCACAGGAGCGTTGCCGGCCTTGAAGGTAGGTGTACGTGCTTTTTTTTGAAAGTACCCATGTCGTATCGTCCCGGAAACACCGCACAGGGAAGTTCATTTCACAGCTTTGTAGTACGTGGAAGAAAGCTCCTTGAAAAGCGCACTGTGGAGGACCGCCACACATCCAGATGGTGGGGATGATATCCTTATCTGTGGCGTGTCGTGTGAAGGTGGAATTCGGCGGCAGGAATCAGGTGAAACAGCTCTTCGGAGCACTCCCCGTGATAATTGCGGTAGAGGACACACAATAAAGCGACGTCTCTACGCTACGCCAAGTGATCCAGCCGTCCATAGTTAACTGATTAATGATATAAACACGTAAATTACCAAATTATATATAAATTCGTTATTTAAATAGAACAGTATATTTGATTGACGTCACTAAGATGGCTGCCTAACCCCATCGCATCGCGCGGGCATTGTATTAATATTACGTTTCATTTTATGAAACAGAATACTACAAGCGGTCCGGTCACAATAAAAACTAGCATAGAAACGTATATATCAAGGACATAACAATAATTATTATGGCCCACTAACATACACAGAATCGCCAGAATTTTAAAATTATTAATTTAACAAATTAGAATTATTTATATCAGGCTCGTCCATGAGGTTTTGAACAACACTAACAACAACAAAACTAAAAGAAACTTTAAATAAAATAAATATTGCAGAACACCCAAAGAAACAGTAAAATGTCAACGATTAGACATGCATTTGCATTTAACACTTTCAAAAGCATTTTCACATAATATGATTTTAAGCATTTAAGTTTCCGACATAGTCCAAATGATTGCGAAACTGAAGTGGCAGTGGGCAGGGCACATAGTTCGACGGACAGGTGGCCATTGGGGCAGTAAAGTCCTCCAATGACGACCACGTACCGGAAGACGCAGTGTTGGTAGGCCCCCCCTCAAGATGGACCGACGATCTGGTGAAGATCGCCGTAATACGTTGGATGAGGGCAGCGCAGGACCGATCGTCGTGGAAATCTTTGGGGGAGGCCTTTGTCCAGCACGTCTTCTGGCTGATGATACGAATATGAACTAGATACGCTTCAGAGGCGTGGTCTGTGTGATAAAATATAAGGCTCTTATAGCCATTTTTCTTAGTTAATCATGAAGCGTGATTTTTATAAACCTGAAACTATTTGATGCTAATTTCAACTAGACAAAGTAATCTAGCGATTTGCGATGATAACAGATAGAAAAGAACGACTTAACGAACTTTATTACATTGAAAGGCAGAAACAAAGTTGTTTTGCCATCTGTACTTGGCAAATCTCTGAAAGGCTCTAAGGAGGGTGGCAAGGCGTCGAGGATGCGCGCAGGGCGAGAGGGAGGTCCGTGACGTCACGTCCTATCTCGGCGGCCATCTTGGATAATCTCGTCGCACCTGCGGGACGCGGGGGTCCAAATATCGACCCAGTCCATGCACATTTTTCATGAAAATGCTTACATGAGAAAAATATTCAACAACATTAAGTACCTAATACTATTACTACACCTAAATACCTATTATAAACAATATTCGTTCAATCCTCCGTAGTGTTCCGATAATTAATGATAACCTCTCGTGTTATTTATCAAAAAAGAAACAAACACTTAAATTTTACACAAATATAATAGCAATACGCTATTGGGACGCTCCTTGCGTCGACACTCTGGCTCCTTCTCATGTCCAAGTTACGTCAGTTGGTTTTGGGGCTGCTGCTTCGACTGCCGAAAACGGCAAGCGTCGCCAATATGTTGGTCTCAGTGAATCATACATCTTTGTGCCGTTTGGTGTCGAGACACTTAGCCCGTGGGGCCCAGAGGCGCAGAGAATGTTCAAAATACTATCTTCGCGCCTCAATAAGGCTACTGGAAACCCAAGCGCTGGCAGCTATTTCGGTCAACGGATCAGCATTGCTATCCAACGCGGTAATGCTGCCAGTATTCTTGGTACGCTTCCACGTAAAGATAGTTTTAATTTTATGTATTCATAGTATTGTAAATATAGTTATAAGATTTGTTGTGTTTGAATAATAAATAGCATAAAAAAATAAACCATCATAGCTACACTAAAACCCAATATTATTAGTAAATAGTTACTCAAGAATAAATCAATTTAAATTTTAAAAAAAACCTCTTACTAATAATCAAAATAATAATCCATAATCTTAATCGTAAGTCCTTAGCGTAAGTTGCGATTTTCTAATAATGAAATGTCTTAGTATTAATTCAATCAACACATGCAACATTATCTGTCAGCGACAGTTTACACCGCAGATGATAATCTCCACCCATCCCGCCATTTCCTTCCAAGCTTTATACAACTTCAAACGAAGACCCCTCGTCTCCGCACACAAAGACTCGCAATTTTCATTTTTACCCACTCCTTACGAAGCGAAGAAACTCGGATAGAATTGTACATGGATTTGCTGCAAGCGTTTTATATCATCTGTTGTTACAACTGCGAAATGCTTATCGTCGAGTGCACAGACTCTCGACGTTTTTGTAGTAGGAAACAATGTGTTGAGTGGTAATCAACATGCTGTGGACCACCTCGATGCAAACACTTGATTCGAACAATGTAATGCGTGTCATTAAGAGCGCGTGTCGGCACAGCTGCGTAAGCGCACCTAGGAGCTGTAGGGCGCTGTTGTTCAGGATATGTCAAAGTGGCGGTGAGTGGGAACGCCAGGGCACGTGCTGTAGCCCGGTGGTCAGACCACCGTGGTGGAAGTTTAGCGGTAGTTGTCTTTGTGATGTTACTACTTAATTAACAATAGTCTATTATAAAGGTAATTAAGTACAAATTTAAATAGCAAAAAAAACTTAAAATTTTATTTAAATAGTTAAATCCCTTACTTCTGGGATTAAATATACTAATTTCATAACCGATGCGGGATTCGAACCAGCGCCTCTCGAGTTCTGTCCGAGCGCTCTTACCAAGTGAGTCAATCGTTCGAGTACACAAGGTCGTAAATTTGGTAAGTCTTGTTCAACTCTCAGGTTGTGCCCCGTATCGAGCCCGGTAATGAGTGCGTTGAATGCCCAAATTCTCAATGTGTGCATTAACTAGTGGTTTAGTATTCAAAATACCTTAGTATTTCCTCTTTTAGATCCTTAGATCTAATGCCAAGCGTTGTTGACTGTTTGCGACTTGTCAATCAGCAATGTAGCAAGTAAACTCAAAAACTACTCCAAAAAATCTTTGGCCAGTAGTATTGTATATGAACAATAAGTGACATATTATCCAGTATTTTATTTAAAGATTACGAGACTCCTCGTAAATTGCAATATAAAGTAGACACAATAGCCAATCTTGATTTGAAACACTTTGCTCTTGACAAAATCAAGGCGTTACATTTTAACTTCATAAGCTATCAATTTCATTCTGAACGAAGTCGGGGCGAGAGACAAGTATTACATAATGCTAGACGCCGTTTATATTACATCAGGCATAAAACGAAAACGTGCAATGGGGGAATCTCTATACAACACTAATGCATCATTGGGGAGAAGTTAGCGTAGGTTTGGTTAAGATTATCCTACTACTTTGATATATAAACTGAATAGCCGTTCCCGCCCGCTTCGCTGAGTGAATTTTAAAAGGAAATAAATTAAATTTTATTGATCTTATTACAAATATAATAAAAAAATAAGTAGCCATAAACCATATAGGATATATTTCGCATCGAATGATGGTAGTTTCATGTCGATACGATCAGTAGTTTAGGCGTGATACATATATAGAAGATTAGATATTTTCCAACAATCCGCTTTATCTTTTAAACGACAATCGATTTAAAAAAGTTCACCACATAGAAATGCCTCTTTTAGTTTTAATGTTGTATAATTGGTTTTGTTAATTTCTATTTTTATTTTATTTTATTATTTTCACATTGAAATATTTTATAGTTCATATAAAACAAATTATTGTATTATTCAAACAAAACAAATCTTATAACTATATTAACGACTACATAAAATTAAAACTATCATTACGTGGAAGCGTAACAAGCGCGTAGTTCATATTGTATATTTTAATTGTTTATTACTTTTTAGCTACAGATGATAAGCTTCTTTAGAGCGGGCAAAATATTTACCTATTTTGGTACGGTGTGCACAAAAAGTTAAGATAAATTAAGCAAAACATTATTTTAAAGTATTTTTATTGGGTTTGAGCATCGGTAATTAATAATCGTAGATCCAAGAATTCAAACACCTTTAATATAAATTTATAAATTACATAGGTACTCTAATATTTAATTTTTGATTTTTAATAATGAATTGTTTCTTTTCAGTCATTTCAATAATTATTATTAATAAATACCAAAATGATTTAATTATTTTCTGAAAATCACAAAGCCAGCGACCTCGACTTCCAGTATCTCTACTTAAAACAACAGGATTAGTTAGTAATAATTAATAACGTCATTCTTCTTCTCATTTGTTACTAATTTCATACTCGATTATCAACATTAATTATACAAAATAATTCGATTATAGCAATCATTCATAATCGCCCACCGCTGCTTTTTAGTTGTTTTAGTTTTAGTGTTTTCTTTTGTAATATTTTTAGTTACCTAAGTTATTAATACCTGCAAAGAATGTGCATTTTTAATGGAAAAGGAGGACTAACGAGTGCACGTGTCACTTGGTGCAAAGTTATCACCGCCGCCCACATTCTCTTGCAACACTAGAGGAATCACAGTAGCTTCTTCATTCTTATTTTTTTTAATGGAATAGCAGGACAAACGAGCGTACGGGTCACCTGTTGTTAAGTGATCACCGCCGCCCACAATCTCTTGCAACACCAGAGGAATCACAGGAGCGTTGCCGGCCTTTAAGGAAGTTGTACGCGCTTTTTTTGAAGGTACCCATGTCGTATCGTCCCGGAAACACCGCACAACGAAGTTCATTCCACAGCTTTGTAGTACGTGGAAGAAAGCTCCTTGAATACCGCACTGTGGAGGACCGCCACACATCCAGATGGTGAGGATGATAACCTAACTTGTGGCTTGTCGTGCGAAGGTGGAATTCGGCGGCAGGAATCAGGTTAAACAACTCTCCGGAACACTTCCCGTGATAAATGCGGTAGAAGACACACAATGAAGCGACGTCTCTACGCAACGCCAAGTGATCCAGCCGTTCACAGAGCACTGGGTCCCCGACAATTCGAGCTGCTCTGCGTTGCACGCGGTCAAATGGATCGAGCTGATACTGGGGTGCGCCAGACAGGAGATGACAGCAATACTCCATGTGTGGCCGGACCTGCGCTATCTATGATAGAAATTGTATACCTCACGTAAGTAGGCTAACTCAACATGCATACGACATGGGTACCTTCAAAATAAGCGCGTACACCTTCCACGTTTAATTCTACGTAATTATACGGTAATACGGTATTAAATTAGCATTAAACTGATATTATTTAAAAAAAAATGATTGATTGACATAATATGACACCTTTAAGTAACGAACTATATACAGATACAATTTTATAGGAAGGTGAGGGATTTAAATGTTCTTAAATTATGCTTGTAGTGTTAATACCGCAAAGTTATTGATTTAAAAAAAATATTTGAAGGTAGTTTAATAATTCACTGCTGAACACATATCAAGTTACATTAAGACAAACTATCTTATTATTAATATTGTAATAAGCTACCTGTGTTATTTGATAGCGACATTAGTTTTCTCAGTAAAACGTAGACAACCTTAATGCTTAGTTGTCATACCACACGCGGTTGTCTATCTTAATAGCACAATCCTTTTAAACCCATTTCTCAAATCAATTTCTTTAAAATAGCCATAACATGTGTATAAAATTACTTAAAAAATTATCTGAGGACTTGAAAATACTGTCAAATAAAATGTTTATACCGAGACTCCTTAAATGGCTGCTTGAAAATATTTTTTATAGTATTAATGAATATTTATAAGTGTTAAGTTTTTGCATTCTTTTAATTTAAGTTGGATAAAGGACACATTTTAGTATTTTAGATCTAGACGTTAACTATTCCAAAGCAAAATAAATAATTTAATTTCATATCATTTCATATCATAAATACAGTTTATATCTCCTCCGTATAAAAGTAAAAACTGGACCGAAACTTATTACCAATAGACTCGAGAGCCGTAGTTCTTTTTAATTTTTTTTTAAATATTAATGGATGATGGACACACAAGATGGACCGAAGATCTGGTCAAGATCGCTGGAATACGTTGGATGAGGGCAGCGCAGGACCGTTCGTCGTGGAAATCTTTGGGAGAGGCCTTTGTCCAGCAGTAGACGTCTTCCGGCTGATGATGATGTTGTTATTTATTTATAACGTTACAAATTTACATTAATATGAAACAAAAAATCGTGAAGATTTGTTGATGAAGAAAATAAATCTATAATCATTATGTTTTTATGAAGCAGTGATTTATTACCTCAGGTGACCCATAAATCCACCAATCAACCCACCCACAAATCATCCCACAAACCACAAATGATCATTTATTCCTTCAATTTTGGTGGCAATTGAAGGAATAAATGATCAGGTAATTATGGTTACTGGTCTTACATACATCGCTGGAAAATTATAAGTCAGCCACAATACTTACATTTTCTATTTCTATTAAAGGAAACCCCATTTGTCGAATCACTGCTCTTCGTTAATCTCCGCGTTATGCCTCGCCTAGTATTTTAATATGTACTTTCAAAATTTCGAGGTATAAGGTAAATCTGCGGTATTGAAGGTAATCCAAATTTTAAGGCGAAGGGTTAGCAGAAAACACGCAAGGTGTTTTTAGACAAGTTTTGTTGTGAAAAAGTAGCATTTGGAGCTATGAACACTACTTAATCCTGTTACGCATATCCTTAAGTCTTATTTGTAGGTTGCTAATGCTTGCTGTTGGTTATAGTAAACACTCCACAGCCTTTTAATAGCTTGAATTTTTTTTGTGTAGGTGCATTTATTCAAATTAGTAATGAATAACAATGTTGACTTTGTTACATAGATGGCGGGCCGGCAGCCGTGAGCTCATATCGCTCAAGGTCACTGGCATTTAGTGTCGCCTTAACTAAACTGGTCGAAATGAACAGAGTGAGACAACGCTTCAAGCTGCCCATATTCTAAAGCTTTAGGCGTAGGTCTACATCTAGCGACATTTGAAGTAATGTTCATCTTTGCTTTGGTGCACCGGGTGCACCCCAGTAGCTCGAAACATCGGGCCGCGTGCAGAGTTGGTCGGTTTGTTAGAGATCTAGTACTCTGTATTCATTAATTAATTTATCATTAGTTCCTAATTCATATACGAACATTTGAAACATAAAAAACTTTAGATTATACATTGTCTCGTTTCTTGTCATTAGTGGTTCGATTTAAATATGATTCTACTTAGAATATTATTGTCTATACCGATTTTTTGTTTTGTAATAAGAACTGGTTGAAGTGCAAGGTACTTCATGCCTAAACAAAATCGAAGAGTTGTAATAACAACAACACTAGTTTAAATTGATTCAGTTGTATAATGGTGTAAGGTTTTTGTATTTGTGAGGGCGTGAGAATCATTGCTAGCCCTTTCAATGCGGTTACAGTGTTGTATTTCAAAACAACGAATTTGATATTCTTTTATATTTTGCTGGTTCTGTGACAGGTCTTCTTTAAAGATGTATTGTACTGCAATCTCATATAAGATGTACCTCCATTAACAATTTTTTATTTTTAAAAATACCGAAACAACCTGTTACAAACTTTGAGAACAAAATAAGAATAAGTTAGATGAATTCCGAAGACTTCGTAATTGTAAACTTTACAATAAGTAAAGGTTATTAAATTTGGTGCCGAAAAGGCTAGGACTGTTGCGGTTTTGGGAGGCACTGTGTCGTTCCCTGATTGGTATTAGTCCAAGTATGTCATCGAGCTTAGAATTCATATTCAGAAAATTTTAAATATTAGGTTCCCCAGCGCATTGACAGAAATCGGAAAATTACTACAGACCGTCAAACGAAGTAAAGTAGCATATCTGGGGTATTTTATGAGAGATAGGATATCCCATAGAATAAGACATGTCAAAACTTCTGATGATGGACTAATAGAAGGTGGAGGTAGTAAAAACTCATGATTCAGAAGCATCCAGGAATGGGTAAATTCATAAGAGTGGAAAACCTGTTTCAGACGACACAAAACATGTCGAAGTTCGCTGAACGGACGGTTTTTTTTATATAAGAGGGCAAGAGGCTCACGGGATGGGAAGAGGTGAGGCAACCGTAACATCAGGTGTCAAGAGATGCGTTGCCAGCCTTTAAGGTGGTATGCTCTTTTCTTGAAGGTCCCTAAGTCGTATCGGTTCGGGAAAACTGCAGCTCGTTGTTGATTCCACAAAGTGGCTGTGCGAGGCAAGAAATTTCTTGCAAAGCGCGCGGTTGTGGAATACCAGACGTCCACGTGATGTGCCGTGAGCGGACGGTTTACCTCCAGTAGTGGAAAGGTACCTATGTAAGGAAGCCATCGTAAAGAATCAAATCAAATTTCCTGCACTGCCCTCATCCAGCCTATTCCGGCGATCTTGAAATCTTGTGAAAAACCAACATTGCGTCTTTCAGTAGGTGGTCGCCATTCGAAGACGTAACGGCCCCAATGGCCATCTGTTCTTCTATGTGCCCTGCAGTCTGCCACATTAGTTTCGTAATCATCTGGGCTATGTCGATTACTTTGGTTCTCCTACAGATCTCCTTTTTCTCCAAATCCTTCCTCGAATCACTTCTTTTTAATTTAAGTTTTTGTATCACCTGCATAAGCTTCAAAATCTTATAGAATGATTTTGTGACAACTTTTGGATATTTAAGAGACTAGACATTGAGATAAAGTTGCTATTACTATGATTATTTGCCCTGTAATATTTAGCGGTATAATTTGACTTCCTTTTTGTAGGAATTTATTACACATATGACAATGGCTAACAGAGTTAGCGCTGCCTACTCTTCTGTAATTGTCTGTGTCAAATTCTAAAATTCGAATTCAATCCTCAATTGAATCAACTAATTAAACAGAAATATTTTAGTCACCACATATACTCAGAAGTGTACTCGTACGTAACAAAGAAAACATAATTTATAAAACGACAGACTTAGAATCCAAACCTATAAATCTCAATGATTGAAAGAAATCACAGTCATCAGAAACACGCGCTCAAAATATACATCAAATCATCTTTGGGACGCCCACCATTAATAAAACTGTTAAAAATATATTTAATAATGTCCACAAAGGTAGGCAACACAATGCTCAACCCATAAAGGAGCATTTATTATAGCGACAATATATAGGATACAAAAAGATAGGGTGACAAAGCATACTTTTTAATAATATTGTCATTTCTCACCAGTAGTGGACTCATTCAAAAAGCCATAACGCAATAATTTATTTCTTTATAAATGTTTTTATCTGTGGGAGAGTCTGGGCCAGGTGAGCTCGGGTTAACTGATACTATTGAAGGCTTTATGCTATCTCTTACGTAGGATTTGTTTAACGATCAAACATTTATATTGGCTACTGCATTCAGTTGATTTTCCTTCGATACAATCACAATAGTTAGAGTCTAAAAGGATTTTGATTACAAGTCTGTACTTAATAAGATATGACTGTGATTTTTACGAGTAATTAGAACGCACTAAAATAAAAATCTTTAGTACTTTCTTTGATTTTTGCTTAAAAGTTACATATTTATCATTATTTATTGAATCCGACGATTAGTCACCTTTGCAATCTCACATTTTCAGGAAATATAACTTACTTAGTAGGTTTAACGCAAAAAAACAATGTAGAATTACAGTAATAGCTACACGCGTCATTTTTTTTTTAATATATTGCCTACACGGACTCGGACTAGTAAAAAAGAAGGATTCCGCGCCGTGATTCTGGCAAGTTAAGGACCTTTATGCTAGTGTGTGTGCGGTTACGGGGTATACCAGTTACACAATTGTTTCTCCCTTAAATAATCATATATCCACAAATACTTTTATAGACTATTGTTTTTACACTTTTTCACAACGCACGAACGGCATTTTTAAAATATTTTATTGCGACGCAAACTGATCTGTCACAGACGATGGCAAATCTCATAATGGCGGCCGATCGGCTTGTATTAGTGTAAGTGTATGCGTGGGGCTATGTACTTACACGTTAACCGGCTTGTTTTGGTGCATCACTGTTATGTAAGTTGCCACGGAGTCCTTCTTATTTTACTCGTCCGTGTACACGGACTGTAATTTTTTTAAGGTAATCTCTATTTGACGGGACCATCGGTGGCAGACGTTGTGATTAATGTTTACTCTTATTTTTATTGATTTATTTATATACAAGTGTTGACCCGGCAAACGTTTGTTGTGTCATAGAAAGTACCCCAAGCCCGCTCATTGTATGAATTGTCTTAGGTAATAAAATATCATTGACTGAAATATTTTTATTGCGAATCTCTGACGAAAGAGCGGTTATCATGGTATTGATACCGAATCAAAATGAGCAGATGTTGTGGGAGTGCATATCGTGCAGCACAATCCACAGTTTCTCCCATTGAATATAGTGTAATCAATGAAGCACAAGATAACTGGGCAATTAAACTCTCTGCTATATATAGAGTGTATAAATAAAAAATGTTAAATGATTACCGAAGCCCGAATTCTCCAACAACACCAGAGGAAATATTCGACTGTTGCCGGCTTTTAGAAAAGTGTATGCACTTTTTTCAAGGTCATGTCGTAACGTCTTGGAAACAAAAAATTTATTATTCCAAAGTTTGGTTTTATGTGTAACGCACAGTGGAGGTTTCTTTTTATATTTCTTATATATTACAGATATAGCCTGTACCGGACAACTATACATTTAATTCAATATACCTATATAAGTACTAAATACAAATGGACTACTCCGGGAACTTTTGTGGTAAAGTTATTTTCTCAAAATTGATTCCTTAAGAATTCTTTTTGATGTCATTTCTAATATACTAGATACTACTACCGCTACGGAAACAAATGGCGCACCGAGAGAGAAAAAGTGGCGCAAGAAACTCTCCTAAGACCAAGTTGGCCAAATGATCTTTGAAAGGCCCTAATGTTTCTCCTTTTCGTATTACAATAACTCTTCAATCTCTATATAGAAGCATTATCTTTCAAAATTTAACATCCATTGCATTTCTATATAAAATTTTGTATTTCAAATATAATTTACGCCATTATCTAAATAAAGCGAAATTTAAGGACGGCAAAAAACTTTATAGCCCTTTGTCGAGACGAGGTTGACATCGGAGCCACAATAAAATCGATGAAATATCTTCAAGGGTTCTAATAATTCATAGTCGCCGATCTGAGGAGCATTGTGACAATACGCAGTTCGGAGTCAGCACAGGTAGATGGGGTCCTACGACACCCCGAGGTTTGAGTGGCGCTAACATCATGAATATACATAACTACCTCGTAACGCATCGTTTGAGACAATTGCCTAATTCTTTGTTGTTTTGGTGATAAAAGAATTTATGAGCAATAAATTGTGTACAGACTTACAGCGGAATCGAAGGGTGGAGGACGTTATATCCATTTTTTATGAATTAAGAGGACAATACGCAAATAGCCAGGTATTGTCTTTGTGCTGGATTACCCGCCAAAAGCATGGTAATTAATTTGACATAAAAAGGCATTTTTTTTTCTCAAAATTGATTCCTTTAGAACATTTTTTGATGACACTTCTAACTACTACTAACACTACCACCGCTTCAGAAACAAATGGCTTACTGAGAGAAAAGAATTGTCGCAGGAAACACTCCCAGCATTATTATTTGTGCTGTTTTTAATAAATATACAATTTGGGTTTTTCAAGAATCCTGAGTAGCACTGCATTGTAATGGGCAGGGCGTATCAATTACTATCAACTGAACGCCTTGTTCGTCTCGTCACGTGTAGTCATAAAAAAGTTGAGCCCTTTGTTTTTTATTTTTTTGGTAACCAAATCGAAATGGTACCTAACAACCCTGTCACTAATACTCCGCTGTTTGTCCATCCGTTTGTGTGTCAGCCGGGTTGTATCTTGTAAATCGCAATGGTTAGATAATTTTTACAGAGTGTATATTGCCGCTACGTAAATATTAAAAATCAAAATTGCGAATTACACATCGGCCGCGGCGCCGTGCAACCAAAATGTTTCATTTACAAAACTATCTACGATGGTACGGGTCATATAAGATGTTAAGAGGATTCATATGGCAAAACAAAAAGGTACGAGTCCCGCATCGTTGATAAATTTTGTTTTCAAATTTATATTGTGTACTTAATCCCAGTCCCTATCACTTTAAAAAAATAACAAAGAAAAGTGTAATTTAGTTTTATATAACTATCTTGAGCACGCGCTACTGAGCAATCGAGTGCAGTTATAATTTTGTAGTTCTATTTAGTTTAAAAATTAATAGACTTACGTATTTTACAAATAATGCTTGTTACGTGTATGCAAAATTAAATTCCTTATATATTGAAATATTTTGGCAGTCCATAATAAATATCCAGGAAGAAGCTAGCTCGACATTACACCAGTGGGAGGCTCCTTTGCTCAGGATGCCGTCTAGATTATGGTTTCTGCCCTGAAGCAGTAATGTGTAATCATTATAGTGTTTCGGTCTGAAGGGTCTAGTGAAATTTCTGGTCAAATAAGACTTAACAATAAAACAACTTATGTCTCAAGGTGTCGAGCGCAATTGTAGTACAGCGGCATTTCATTGTTAAGGGGCAGGGCGTATCAATAACCATCAGCTGAACGTCCTGCTCGTCTTATCCCTTATTGTCATAAAATAGAAAACATTAAATTAGAGTGTCACCAGAATTTTTTTCCAGAAAAAATCCTGCTTCAGTATTTAGTATCTACATATTATCTAGATTTGAAAAACAAAATCTCATGTTATGGAACTAAATTTATTATCTTGATGGAACTAAATTTTTTGTTCGAAGTTTTAATAAAAGTAACAATATTCTTTTAATATCCAGATATAGAGTCCAGTTTAGGTACATATTGTTACTTATAGTTTTAGGAAGCGCAACGTGCAGGCACAGATGACAAATGTGAGGTCGGGATGACCACTGGGTACTCGCAAGTCGGATCACGTAAACAGGTAGGCGAGGTGGATAGTTTCACTAAATCCCGTCACCTCGCGTTCCGGGAAGCCACATGAAGTCGTCACGAGAGACTCCCCGTGGGGACAGTAGCTCGCGGGCGGTCTGTGCCCCCTTAATTAATTTTGATGTATTTACCTGTTCGGGATGAATACGAGCGAATTCATATCGATATACAACTCGATTGTCAACCATCAACACGCTTTAGTACAACACTGTATCGGATTATCTAATCGGATGCTAATAGTTTAGATATTTCGAAACAAAAATTAGATTTTATCGCAACATAATAAAAGCTAACATAGATTTGTTGATTTTGTGAGTGAAATTGATTATTGAATTAGTTTTTGAATAGTTTTTACGGTTAGTAATCAATTCAATAGTAATTCGTTGGATGTTTTTGACGAAAACATATGTGTACTAAGTTTTTTTTATAGAAATGCAGAATTTATGAGCATACTGCAACACTAGAGGAATCACAGGAACGTTGCCGAAATTTTTGAAAGGTGCATATTTTCTTCAAGGTATTCATGTATCGTTCTAGAAACAACGCGAAAAGAGCTTTCCAAATTTTGGCTGTTCGTGTCAGAAAGCTCCTTGAACAGCAATAGCCAATACCCAATTCTTAGATGATAACGATAAATAAATAAAAAATGTCATCTTTAATATTTAAGGCTTAGTTAAAATTATCGTTAACCATAGAAAAGCTCAGAATGGTAAACGCTACGACAGATAGTCTTAGTGCAGATAATAAATATATTCACCCTACAAAAAACAGGAGAAAATAACCAAGCCCAGTTTGTTGACAATTCCTTCTGATACGTCGGTCCCGGAAAAATCAATGGCGTGTCAAGGGATTTTTGTATATCTACCATACCCAAAGATTCTTCTACGTCTTCTCTTCTTCAACTGTCATTACCCTTGTATCGATTTTATGGTTACTTGTTGTTAGATGATAACCGCCGCCCACATTCTCTTGCAACACCAGAGAAATCACAAGAGCGTTGCCGGCCCCTTGAAAAAGTCCTGGAAACACCGCTCAAGGAATCTCATTCCACAGCTTGGTCGTACATGGAAGAAAGTCCCTTGAAGGAGGAACAATAATAAAAGGTAATAATAATAATAATATTTCTAATACAAGGTTAACCTTTACTAATTTTTTGATGATTGTATGTATTCTATAAAATTGTGCTGTTACAATAAGTATATTCTTCATCAGTTCTCTCTTCGTGGCAAATCCATCTCAGCAATGTCTTTTCAATAGTTGTCTTTACAACTTATTAAAATCCAAATTATTCTCCAATCTCACTGTCTTTCTATGTATCTATCAAAATAGGATCAACGTTTTTGAATATTGAAATAAAGAGTTTTAATTATAAAGGGTAAATATAAAATGGCTGTATTAAAAAAACAACAGGAAGCCCAAAATATTAATTATTGCATGTAAAGACATATTTTTCACAATTTAACCATAACATTTGCAGCTCGGTTTATACAACATTAAAATTGAAACATTAGCACATACTCATATACCTACTTATACAACACACACACTCACGCTCACAAATAGACAGAGACAATACAGAGGTTGATACATTTAAAAAAGTTTCGATATCTTTATCTGCAATGTAATAGTTATTAGTTTGCCCTGGAGATAGGGATGGCTGAAAATCAGCGCTGTATGAAAATAATATTTTAAGCAGCATAAGCTGAGCCTGTGTTTGTTTGTGTGTGTGTTTCTGTATGTTGAAATAAAATTTGAAAAACAAAATTTTATGAACGGTGCGGGATTCAAACCCATGACCTCCGGCGTTCCGTGTCGGTGCTCTAACCAACCGAGCTAACCGTTCGAGTACCGCCTAGATATAAAATTCTGTTTGCTTTGTTCAACTCTCAGGTTGTGGCTTCATCTACAGGATCTACTTTACAGTTTACCTGTTCAACCCCAATATTTGCATATAAGGAAATTGACTTGAGATGTCGCTCTTGTAAATCTAAACAATATGTTATGTTTTTAAAGTGATAACCCTCACTCGCATCGTTCATAAAATTTTGTTTTTCAAATTTTATTTGTGTATTAATCCTAGAAGTGAGGGTTATCGCTTTAAAAACATAACATATTGTTTAATGTATGTTTATAATAAGTTGATTTTGTATATTTAAATGTACTTAACTTTAAGGCAATAATTTTTCTATCATTACTATTAATTTCTCTATATATAAAATTTTAGTTTTTTAGAGATAAATAATATATATTATTTATCTCTAAAAAACTAAAATTTTCAGATCGTTTCTAGCGTTTTTTATGATAATAAGGGACGAGACGAGCAGGACGTTCAGCTGATGCTAATTGATACGCCCTGCCCATTACAATGCAGTGCCGCTCAGGATTCTTGAAAAAATCAAAAATTCTGAGCGGCACTACAATTGCGCTTGTCACCTTGAGGCATAAGATGTTCAGTCTCATTTGCCCAGTAATTTCACTAGCTACGGCGCCCTTCAGACCGAAACACAGTAATGCTTACACATTACTGCTTCACGGCAGAAAAAGGCGCCGTTGTGGTACCCATAATCTAGCCGGCATCCTGTGCAAAGGAACCTCCCACTGGTAAAAAAGCATCTATTTTGAGCATACACATGAGTTTTATTGAGTTTCAGTTTGAGTTTTATTTGTTCGTCATACATGTAGATTATCACACATTTAAGGAGCAACCTAACGACAGTGGGATAGTATATCTATGGGAGCAACCATATCTGATTGCATTGTATGCTCCCCTACCATAACAAATATCCATTTTATTGCACACAAATTACTCTGTTTTCATTGATTATTCAATAATATTTAAACGTGTTGCTTCATTGGTGGTGTAAACGGTAGGTAAATCGATAGTAGCGCGGTGGGTCAATAAGGCAAAAATGCTATCGAAAATGATTTTGGCAATAATTGATTTGCTATTTTTTTTGCTTTTACCACAGTTCTATTAAATTATTTCTGAATTGATACAAACAAATAAGTACACTTTCCCTAAAGGCTGGCAACGCTCCTGTGATTCCTCTTGTCTTGCTAGAGAGTGTTGGCTGTGGTGATCACTTAAGGCGACACTAAATGCCAGCAACCTTGAACGATATGAGTTCAAGGCTGCCGGCCTGCCATCTATGTAACAAAGCCAATATTTTCAAAATTCTTGCGTGGAAAACAGTTTATATGCTTACAATCCTCGTTATTCACTATTAATCTGATTAAATGAACCTACACAAAAAAGTACAAGCTATATGAATAACTTTTCTGAGAGAAGTACCAAAAAAATGCGTCATGCCATGCCAAAAAACTTGTTTAACTTCAAAGAAAAGTGGTAGTTCAAAAAGGGTCGGCAGTGTTAACTATAGCCAACAGCAAGCATTAGCAACCTATAAATAAGACAAGGATATGTGTAACAGGATTAAGTAGTGTTCATAGCTCGAAATGCTATACTTTCACCACTAAACTTGTCTAAAAACACCATGTTTGCGTGTTTTCTGCTTACTCTTCGCCTTAACACCAGGTGATCCGTACGATCGTTTGTCCTGCACTTCCATAGCAAATCAGTTGTATTTTAAACTTTCTAACAAATTAAAAGACAATATATTAGTCAAAATTTTAATCAACCATCACGACGTTCAAACGAACATAATTTTTTTTAAAGGTACAATGATGGCATTAATTTCTGCAATTTTACACATAAAATTAAAAAACAGAATAAACAATTTCCAAATTCAGCTCACATGAAAAATCCGAAGCGAAGTAAATAAATCGTTACTTTTTATCCTCATTTTATCGTTCAGGGCGTTTTATAGGTTTTTTATAACTTTTCTTCATTAACTTAACTGCCGAATAATCGCAATAGGCGAACGTTCGCACAATCCAGTCGGACATAAAATTGTAAATAATATTGGCAACAACACGCCCGAACAATTACAATACACCGTAATCTTTGTCAGCGAATTAAACTTTGACCGAGTTATAATGCGTTCACATCGTTAAATTATCTCGTATTGCAATAAATATGTCCTTGTTTTGATATAGCATCGGCGTGTTTGGCAACATCACAACCGTGGCTAATTCTAAATGAGCAGGGGATTGGGGCTAATAGTAACAAGTCTACGAGCTGTGTGGCCTGTCACTTTTTTCTTAAAATTGTTCAAAAGTCATTTGAGCGAGCGGTTATTGATTTATTGGCTTTCCTTTGTTTGTTTTGCCATTCGTTTTACAAGTCTTGTGCAAGATTCGAAATATGAATTTTCGACTGTTAAATGAATTTATTTTTTATTTTTGTAACATCTTTAAATACTGATTGAATTTATGATTATATTATTTGTTTCGGGGCTTTAAAATTGTTTATTAATAATAGTATATTATAATAGACTTTATATTATGATATATGATATACATCTGGATGTGTAGCGATCCTCCACAGTGCGCTTTTCAAGGAGCTTTCTCCCACGTACTACAAAGCTGTTGAATGAACTTCCTTGTGCGGTGTTTCTGGGATGATACGCCATGGGTACTTTAAAAAAAAAGTTTACGTGCTCCTTTAAGGCCGGCAACGCTCCTGTGATTCCTCTGGTGTTGCAAGAGAAACGTACCGTCTTTCCATAAAAAAATTGAAAAAAAAAATTGTAATTAAACATAGCCCTGCCTTAAAACCTGCCTGTTTAAACAGTTTGTCTGCAGGATAAAGTCTCTAGTAATACTTATATAAGATTGTAATCAACAAATACTGATGAAAATACAGTAAAATATCTAATCTAAAGGCATAGTTATATATAATATGGCAGGCAATGTTATTCTCATTTCTTATCAAATATACGATAGTAAAAGCTATTATTTACAAATTCTAAAACGCAGTACAATGTTTTCTTTTTGATAATTACTTCTGAAAGCGTTTATTCCTTGATATCTTGCTTTTCGGGATAAGTCTTACTAAAACTTATCCACAGTGAGCGGTCGTGACTCTCACTATTCTCGATCAAGTTGCCCTTGCTACATTTATGTCATATTCCCATCCATGACGTGATCTGCTTTTATTCATTTAGTCTAGGGTACCATTCTAGTATATTTTTAGGCCGTTTGCATTTTTCACACGCTTTGATTAGCTTCATATGTTAGTATGTTACGGTAACTCAGATATTTTCATCCGCTTTAAATGTTGGATTAAATTGAAACTTTGCGCACTTATCTAGGACCTATGGACAATATAATAATTTAAACACCAGTGGAGGCTCCTTTGCACAGAATGCCGGCTAGATTATGGGTACCACAACGGCGACTATATCTGCCGTGAAGCAGTAATGTGTAAACATTATTGTGTTTCGATTAGAAGGGCACCGTAGCTTACTTTACTGGGCAAACGAACCTTAACATCTTATGTGTCAAGGAGACGAGTGCAATTGTAGTACCGCTCGGAATTTTTGGGGTTTTCGAGAATACTGAGCGGCACTGAATTGTAATGGGCAGGGCGTATCGACTACTATCAGCTGAATGTCCTGCTCGTCTCATCCCTTATTGTCATAAAAAAAAAATTTAAATGTAACCTGATCTATCAATTTCTCTCTCGACATTTAACATAGATTCAGTAAAACAAAATTCATATGACGATTTAAGAGTGCTTAGTCTAATCCGACTTGGTTTTGAAATGTTTCTCTGTGTACGACTTAGACAATGGTATCAAACAAAAATAGCCGACAAAATAAAAGGTATTATAATGTTTTTGTAATATCTCACTTTGTTTACTTTACAGGTACTTTCTTTTAAAGTATTTCAAGCGTAAAGTTTTTTTGTAACAACAATTTATCGTTTGTTGCTACTGAACTTAAGTCTTCCTTGTTAATAAAATTGACATAGCATTGTCTTTGTTTAACGCGAGTGTTACACATTTAAATAAAACAATTTTAAATAATGACAACTATAACAGGACTATCTTTGACTCATTTCATCTGCAGTCCGGATCTGGAAAGGTCTTGAAACGTCGGGTTAACTAAAATAAAAATACTCAAATAAAACGTGAAAAACAAAATTTTATGAACGATGCGGGACGCGAACCCACGACTACCGGCGTTCCGTGCCGTGAGAGTTGAACAAAGCAAACAGAATTTTGTAACTACTCGAACGGTTAGCTCAGTTGGTTAGAGCAGTGGCACGGAACGCCAGAGGTCGTGGGTTCGAGTCCCGCATCGTTCATAAAATTTTGTTTTTCAAATTTTATTTGTGTATTAATCCTAGAAGTGAGGGTTATCACTTTAAAAAACATTATATATTGTATAATTGTATAAAATAAAAATGTACGCGTTGAAAAATAAAAAACTCTTTTTTTATTTTATTTTATTTTATGGAACAGCGGAGGAATTAACACCAGGATTTAACACCAGAGGAATTACAAGAGCGTTGCCGGCCTTTAAGGAAGGTGTACGCCCTTTTTTTGAAGGTACCCATGTCGTATCGTCCCGGAAACACACAAGGAAGCTCATTCCACAGCTTTGTAGTACGTGGAAGAAAGCTCCTTGAAAACCGCACTGTGGAGGACCGCCACACATCGAGATGGTGGGGATGATATCCTAATTTGTGGCCTGTCGTGCGAAGGTGGAATTCGGCGGCAGGAATCAGGTTGAAAAGCTCTTCGGAACACTCCCCGTGATAAATGCTTTATTTTAATCTTAAAAGTTTGCTTAATTTTAATCTTAAAAGTTTGAATTTATTTAATAGTGTTTTATTTAAAATTGACACGGTGTTTCAAATAAAATCATAGCTCTGTGGCGCTTTGCTTAAGGTCAATTGTAGTCAGATTTTTATGTAACACAAGTGGTAATCCGGCAAACGTTGTTTCGCCATATAAATAAAGTAACCCGTGCCCTCTATTTGCATGAATTGTCATATGTAATGAATCGTCATTGATTGAATTATTTGTATGTAGAATAAATCTCTCCTTCGGAGAGATTTATTCACACGCTGCATCTTAAGGCGACACTAAATGCCAGCGACCTTGAGCGATATGAGTTCACGGCTGCCGGCCCGCCATCTATGTAACAAAGTCAAAATTTTGAAAATTCTTGCGTGGAAAACAGTTTATATGCTTACAATCCTCGTTATTCACTACTAATCTGAATAAATTAACCTACACAGAAAAGTACAAGCTATAAGAATAACTTTTCTGAGAGAAGTACCAAAAAAATGCGTCACGACATGCCAAAAAACGTGTCGAAAAGTGGTAGTTCAAAAAGGCTCGGCAGTGTTAACTATAACCAACAGCAAGCATTAGCATCCTAAAAATAAGACAAGGATATGTGTAACAGGATTAAGTAGTGTTCATAGCTCGAAATGCTATACTTTCACCACTAAACTTGTCTAAAAACACCATGTTTGCGTGTTTTCTGCTTACTCTTCGCCTTAAGGCATAAGTATTATTCCGTTTCAAGAGATTTCTAGAGATAGTATAACCAATGTATATTTTTAAAGAAGTATGTAAGAATAATATATATCATATGATGGTTCGGAACCTTTTACGAGTTGAAGTCACACTTACTTAATCAGTATTTATTATTATGTCTTGAATATTAAGGGTTATTCGTGTGCTCATTACACATGATATCGTAAACAGAAAATATATAATGCTTAGATAATTTATACGTCTAAATAGAGGCTATTGCTGCTGTTGGGCCTATTATATTATAACACTAGAAATAAGGGATTGCTTGTAACTAATTCTAGTAGGCTTCATAAGATACACAATAGCTTTAAGGGTAAATGTATACACTTCTATAATAAAGTCCCAGCCACTGTTCAGGCATTATCTATAAATAAATTTAAATGTTTTATAAAAAATGGCTCTGTCGTAAATTCTATTACTCTACTGCTGAATATCTAAATGATCGGACAGCCTGGGACTAAATTGTGATTATTTTATAGCGATAGAAATGACTGTACAATATTGTATATTTTTATTGAAAATAGCGCAAAAAAAGAATGCTGGGAGAGTTTCTTGCGCCGCTTCTCTCTCAGAGCGCCCTTTGTTACCGAAGCGGTAGTAGTATCTAGTAGTTATTAGTAATGACATCAAAAAGAATTCTAAAGGAATCAATTTTGAGAAAATAAATGCCATTTATGAAAGCAGGCATTAATCATCATTATATTAATTTTTTATTTTTATTTATTTCATATAGGAAGACCAACAGCGTACAATAGTTTTAAATAAAATCTAATAGTGACAAAAAGCCAATTAAATTCCTCATGGATAGCAACATATTAGTTTAGAATAGTTACGAATACTTAAGTTAATACTGTCCACGATAGTGATAGATATATTTATATCATAATTACATACTTAGGTACACCATATTTGTGCTCTAACAATTCAGTGATAGAATTTGTTACTCAACACGTGCCTGGTCGATGCCACGCTTATGCAGAATACATCTAAGCCTACTCGCTTATACTCGATTTTATTAAAGTTTATTACTTCAGTGTGCGTGACAAACTACGTCTTACACTCACGATATGGATGTCACTTTGTCTTAGTGTGCATGCGTTGCTGAAAATAGGGGTTAACAATTTGTTGCTTTTTTTTAACGTGTTCACAGCTGTCACAGTCTACCTATGAGTTAAAGCATAAAGCTATCCAAGTCGTTCTTAAAGCTATTTAACAAGAAAGGACTTGCACACTCCAAAAAGCTATTCTATTATGATAATTGTAAACAAAAATAAATAATGTATCTGACCATAACCAAACAGTATCCTCTATTGCTACTGTTATTGTTGTCAGAGAGTACACAAAGGAGCCAATAAATTGTACATTGAATGCACCGTCACCGCATTTGCTATGCAATTATCGAAGCCGCAGAACTTATAATAAATGGCGTGAGTTTTGTATAATTGTGTATAATAATATTTAGATATTGTGATTTATGATTACAATGTTATAAGCCATTGATGTGAATTTGGAAGATAGGTTGCATTACATACATTTTACAAAGCAATTGGTGAAAATGCTGTGCACGCGACAGACATATAAGTACCTACATTCCTTCAAAGGATAATATCCCGACTAGCTTTTAACCATGTTTTTATTTCTTTGCATATTTTATACAGATCTTTATCTATCTTATTAAATTTTCTCTTATCCCTTTCCAGTTTGTTTTAAGCTTTTGTTAAATTCTCACTCTCGTTACCTTAGTTTCATTTGCCACCAATTTCATAGAATTTACTAAATGAAATCTTTAATAACATTAATTCAAATCTGAGTTGTCTGAAATAAGTATTGAGGAGTCAAAGCCTTCGCCTTGCTTCGAACAAGTAATTTTTCAGCATTAGTTGTTTTTAATATTGTTATTTTATCTGTTTTTAAAATGAATTTATTTATTTATTTATTGGTTTACATACAACATAAATGTATTAATAATTACAAAATAACGCTAGTTTAAGTAAACCATGATAAACATATACGTCAATTAAATGGAAACACTTATGATGGTGTGATATTTAACTTAAATAAATGTAGAGTTATACAATACAATAAATAATTTTATGTTACTATCACGACTTAGGCAAATACATATAAACTTGTTAACTAATAAAAAAAAACATACTTTTAAAACACACAAGCTAAAATTATATCCTAAATATTATGAGTATAACATACAATAAGGCAAAACTGATACAAATTTAAAAAAACATAAAATATATGAAGCACGTAAAGATAAGCTAAGTCTCTAACAGGCGCAGTGTCTAAAACTAGGCGTCGAAAACTACAAAGACTATTAGAAAAAAAATCTATACAGTTATTGATATTTGCTAGGTCATTATATGAACGAGATAATCTATTATCTGGTGCATTATGTGATGTCCACAACCGAGAAGTTGGAACAAAGAAAGTCCTTACATTTCTAGTCCTACAAGGATTACAGTATAGAGAAAACATTGACAACAGTTTAGTATGAATATGATGATTTACAACTTTATGAATATATATTAGATCAATTAATTTACGGCGCATTTCAAGTGAGTCTAGATTAAAATGTTTTAATTTAGCTTCATTGCTTTTTTGTCATAATTCCTAAAGTATATTTTTCGGTACAGATCTCAAAGCTATCAAATGTTACAATTCAAATATATTTGAAACTCTGTTTGAATATAGGTTTTCGATTAAATAATCATTAAGATGTCAGGGCCCGAACAGCTTATTTATTATCCTGTCAAAATATTTCTCTCCGTCGCGTTAATTTTTTGGTTAAAACCGTGAATCTATAGGATTGCCATGACGTCTCAATATTGGCAACAAAGAGATACATTTGTCATTGTCCATTAGAGGATATTGTTAGGAAACATGTTTAATATTAACTTTTACTTAGTAATACTACAATGAAGTATGAACATTGTTAACATATTGAAATGGGGTTTGAAATTGTTGGAATTTGTCGTTGTAGATTTGGACAATTATCTAATAATATATTTTCATTTCGTGTCAGTTCGTTTTATTTGTAGTTCTGTTGAGAGAACCGGTCAATATTTCACTGAAGAAATTTAAGGAATCGCATTAAAAATTAAATTTAGATGACGTATCCTACGTTTTGCACTTAGATAATTTATATGTTTTAATCTAGATAAAGCCTCTTGCTGTTAGACAACCCATTAAAACAGGCCAGTGTTATTACTGTAGTGTACGTGACAAGCTACGTCTTACACTCGCGATTTGTATTTCACTGTGTTAGTTTGTGTGCATTGCTGATAATAGAAGTTAACTGTCAACCTCAATTTTATAGACATTTTCACAGCTGTCTGAGTCTATCTAGATGTATAAACGATCTAAGGTTTTTTAGCTGAGTAAGTGAATGAGTTTCACTACGGACGATATTCCTGCGAGGCCGTATTTGCAAACTCTTCGTAAATTTTGGATGAGCACGTTTTTATATTCCACTCTGCAATGTTTGGCATTTCTTTTTCAACCGTTAATGTATTGTGATGACAGGATTTGCCGAAAATATATGCAACAATTTTCTTACCAATGCTTCGACTTTTCTAGGCATTTGAAGATTTCAAAAGGATAGACCCATACCGCCGATTGGCTTTTTCTTAACAACCCGACAATAACAGATCCAGTAACAATATTATAAAAAGCCAATGACAGTCCTCTAATATATTTTTTATAATTTTATGGCACCACTCTACTAGGTTTAGTTTTGTTACACCAGTTCTTATTTAATTTAAAAATATTAAATAAGTAAATAATACATTCAGACATAAAATAAGACAACCCTAACGTCCTCTGAAGAGATAAGAGACACGCGATAAAAAGAGAGGCAACTTCTAGGTGAATAAAAATGTAGGTTATTAGCGCTGTGCGATCTGAATTGCACCTTATTGTATCGCAGCTAAAGTCTCTATTTCTTTAATTGTTTTTGCGGAGTGAGCTTTCTGTACCTGTACTATTATATATTCTTTCTCTACACGCAGTATCCATCGAGTGCAAGGCTTCCGACCCTTCAGGTGTACATGCAAACTTTGACTCATACCAATACCTAATTTAGTACAAATTTGCTGACATGTAATTTTTATAAGTATCAATCAGTCGTCGTATGGTATCAATATTAGTTTCAGTAGTAACAGTCTCCGAGCGACCTTCATAAAAATTGTCCCAGTGATGCTTAATTTTTTTTATTTTTATGAAAATAAAGGACAAGATGAGTTGGACGTTGAATTGATGGTAATTGATACACCCTGCCCGTTGTGGTACCCATAATCTAGCCGGTATCCTTTTTACACCTATACCTTTATACCAGTGTATATACGTCACATCCACGTCTGAATGTACTGAACCAGGAATACACACAGCTACAATATTGAGCTTCCTCACTAAACGTCAATAATTGAAGTCTCTGGCGATTTTATTTTTGACCTGAGATACAACGAAAAACCATGAAAAATAAAGGCACGAGTAAATTCATTCAACTTCCGCCACAAAATTTTCAAAACGATGCCGCAATCTAAAAACAATAATGAAAATCACACAAAATAAAATGTAACCCAGTCTAGAGAGTCCGTCTCATGGAAGAAGTCCCGCGGCATTAATTAATTAATTGTAGTTGCAATCATTTTATATGATGAATATGAATGTTTATTTCCGAGTCATGGATGTTTATATGTATTTATGTATGTTTAATTAAGTTTATTGTATTAAATATATCGTTTTCTTGTACCCATAGTACAGGCTATGCCTAGTTTGGGGCAAGATAATTTGTGTATGAGTGTGTTAATATTATTATTATTAATTATTCAATATTAGTATGAATTTAATATGTGCACAAGTTCATTAAACTATTTAAAATTATCACATAATATTAAAATTTTAAGGGAGTCAGAATCTGTAGAGACCTAGGAGTATGTAAATGACGAGGCTAACAATATTTGAATATATCGAGGTGTTCCATTTTCAAATACCGTAATTAATGTTTTTTTATAATTTAATTACAAAATGACCAGTCCAGAAACATTCAGCATCGCCCACATTTGTGAACATTGTCTCAACAAATGGAATTATTTTAAAGAAAAAAAAAAAACTGTTAATGTAAACATTATATCCATTAAAGCTGATTTCGCACCGACAAGATTGACCAGTTACCTCAAGCAATTCAACTGCAGATTAATATCTAAATGATGTTTTTGATAGTCATCAAAAAATATGTTCCGTTCTACATTGTTTGTTTTATTTTTAATTAAGTAAATAAACTGAATGTTATTTATTTTTATTTATTACTAGCTGAACCGACAGACGTTGTTCTGTATATAATAAATAAAATAATGTTTTCATATGAATTTGTCAATAATATATCATAACATCAAAAATTACTTCGTAAAATATGCACCCTGCTGTCGTAATGAAATTGTTTCACAGCAGAACTGTCACACCGTGCGTCAATAAATTCTCTCATAGAAATTATGTATGGACACATCAAAGGAAAAACAAATTTGTTGTTTTTATTTAATTTAGCAGAATTTTTCTATTTATTCACCTTTTAAACCTTCCCTGGTCTTCCACATATAATTCAAGACCTGAATTGGCCAAATCGGTCCAGCCGTTCTCGAGTTTTAGCGAGACTAACGAACAGCAATTCATTTTTATATATATAGATTTCGTTTTTTCATAATTTAAAATTCATTTTGAGAATAAATACAGGTACCTACCTAAGCGTTTTCGTATCTACTATTTGATTGCAGTTACTTATGAACTACATTATATAGTAATATTTATATAGGCTTTTATTTCCTGCGGATTGACGCACTAGAAATGTGGTGTTGGAGATGAATGCTACGAGTATCTTGGACACAACGCCGCTCAAACGTCTCGATACTTTAAGAACTCAAGGTGAAAGAAAGGCTTTCATCTATAGTTAGAGCGCGTATCCTCAGATACTGAGGACATGTCACGCGACGTGGAGAGCATGCCATAGAGAGACTTGTTGTTCAGGGAAGGGTCCACTGCAGTAGGTCAGGAGGACGCTTGCCTATGCGCTGGACAGACCAGGTCAAAGCCTTAACCAACACTCCCCTCAACACATGTGCCAGAGAAGCAACACCAGAGATAACTGGCGTAGAATCGTTCGTCGTTCGACGTGACCACGACTGCTTTGTCAAGAGTAATCCGACTAAGAAGAAGCGTTTTCGTATCTACTATTCGATTGCAGTTACTTATGAACTACATAATATAGTTATTATTATTCTTTCAATCCTATATATGTACTCGTATATTATATCTAATATATAAAATTCTCATGTCGTGGTGTTTGTAGTTAACTCCTTCGACGGGGCTTGACCGATTCTCATTAAATTTTGAGTGCATATTGGGTAGGTCTGAGAATCGGACAACATCTATTTTTCATCCCCCTAAATGTGGTCCACGCCAAGATTTTTCTTTTTAATTTTTTTGACATTTTTTTTAAATTTGTTTGATTAAGAGTCAGCATTAAAAATACATACAACTTCAAATTTTCACCCATCTACGATCAACAGTTACTTTTGTATTGCGATTTTAATATCGGCAATACAACGTTTGCTGGGTCAGCTAGTATATTAATAAAATAAAGACTTTTATTTCCTGCTGATTTGATTTAACTTAAATTTAAAGAATTTATATTTAATTCAGTTAGTTTTTATTGCAAAGGTAAGTAAAAGTTCTGTTTTATTTTAAAAGTGTTAGTATTATAACTTGTTTGTTTTTTGTTATTAGGTAACTTTTAATAATATAAATATCTACTTATATCAAAGTCAAAGTCAAATAAACTTTATTCAAATAGGCTTAAACTAAACACTTTTGAATCGTCACTACAAATATTTCTTTTAAATTACTGAATTTACCATATATTCGTAAATAGTTGAGCTCGTGAGAAGAACATAATTATTAAAAAAAAACCTCAACGGCCACTCTTTTCAATCAAATAGAGTATTTTACAATGGCTGTAATATACATAACAAATCAGTGTGTAAGGTCCAATATATAAGTCGTGTTTAAATAATATAAATTATTTCATGAAAATTAACAAAGATTTAATTGTTATAAATAATGTATTAATCATAAGTATATATCTATAATATTAATTATTTATAACTAAGTACTTCGATATAATTCTCCTTTTAAATTCATATCATTACTAGACACTTAATAATAGTAAAAGATATATGAGTGACATTTTCATCTATATTTACATTGTGTTATCTTTATAAGTTATTGGGCATGTCCCGTGCGATTAGACCAAATTATTATTTGTCACGTCAAAGTATGCCATCAATAAATATAGTCATCAGTAATCATAATCACCGTGACACTTTTGTAAACATAATTTGTATGTGCCCGATGGACGAGGTATAACTATGCATGCCTAATAACTTAATAAGGTATATATAGTACTAGTGGACCCAACAGACGTTGTCCTGTCGGATATTTCGGACACACGTCTTAAATATGAAAAATCGGTCCAGCCGTTAGGAGTCCACTAAAATACACTATATGGACGGAATTGAGAATCTAAACCAATCTCAAATACACTGGAACACACAAAAATATCATCAAAATCGGTCTAGCCGTTTTGGAGGTAGTTCAATTGTGAATGTAAACCATTCTTGAATCCACCCGAAGACACACATCAATCTCAAATTCACTGGAACACACAAAAATCTCATCAAAATCGGTCCAGCCGTTCAGGAGGTAGTTCAATTGTGAATCTAAACCATTCTTGAATCCACCTGAAGACACACAGAAAGTTTCGATAAAATCGGTCCAGCCGTCTAGGAGGAGTTCAGTGACATACACACGCACACAAGAATTATATATATAAAGATAGGTAACCTAACGAGCAATAAGTTGCAGGTTAGCTCCCCATTCCGAATATCAAACAGTTTTTTATATGAAAATAAGGGTCGAGAGGAGCCGCACGTTCACCTGATTGATACGCCCTGCCCATTACAACGCAGTGCCGCTCAGGATTCTTGAAAGACCCAAAAATTCTGAGTGGCGCTACAACTGCGCTCGTCCCCTTGAGACATAAGTTGTTAAGTCTCATTTGCCCAGTAATTTCACTAGCTACAGCGCCCTTCAGATCGAAACACAGTAATGCTTACACATTACTGGTTCACGGCAGAAATAGGCGCCGTTGTGGTACCCATAATCTAGTCGGCATCCTGTGCAAAAAGGATGCATCCTCCCAATGGTAATTTTAAATAAACGCGGTAGAAGCCATTCACAGAGCACTGGATCTCCGACAATTCGAGCAGTTTAGTGTTGCACGCGGTGAAACGGTTGTTTCTCCTATTTATTAAAAAAATCGAGCTTACTAAATAATACATTATGACATCACACGTTCACCAAGTAATAAGGGCCGTGAAGTGCGACTTGCACGTCTCAGCCATAAATTATTGTAAATCTCAAAAAAGAAGCCGTTAAGCAACGTTTGCCGGATCATATTCTAGTACTAGCTGACCCGGCAAACGTTGTTTTGCCATATAAAGTATAATTGACGCGATAGTTTTATAAGTAATAAAATATTGCCTATATTATAGCCTGTACATCATTTTTTTCTATTGTCAATAGTTTTTGCAGCGCACGCAAAAATAGGTTTTCGATTTTACACCTTGTGTTACAAAATAGCAATTTTATTACGGATCCCTAATTTTGAAAAAAAAAACATAGCCTATAGCCTTCCTCGATAAATGGACTACCCAACACTGAAAGAATCATTCAAATCGGACCAGTAGTACCAGAGATTAGCGCGTTCAAACAAACAAACAAACACTGCAGCTTTATAATATTAGTATAAATATAATATAGAGGTTAATTTATAAAATGTTATATAATTAATTATAAATTACTCAAAAGGTAACTTTTGATCTGAGTGATCGCGATCAGTCGACACGAGCTGACTTTACGCAAACAATTGTTACATAGTCGAGAGTCACAGTACAGTATCATTCAATACCCACAAAGTAACAATAAACTTCTATATATATAGACAAATCAAATGGTTAAAAGCTAAGCCAAAATATTGAACATGCGAAAATTATACCAAACTAAGCTTCAACTGCTATATTTTTTTTTTAGATTAACTTTTTGTTTATGAAAATACGGGACGAGATGAGCAGGATGTTCAGCTGATGGTAATTGATATGCCCTGCCCATTACAATGCAGTGCCGCTCAGGATTATTAAAAAGCCCTAAAACTCTGAGTTGCACTATAATTACGCTCGTCACCTACTAACCTACCTAGACATAAGATGTTAAGTCTCATTTGCCCAGTAATTTCACTAGCTACGGCGCCCTTCAGACTGAAACACAATAATGTTTACACATTACTGCTTCACGGCAAAAATAGGCGCCGTTGTGGTACCCATAATCTAGCCGGCATCCTGTGCAAAGGAGCCTGGTAAACTGGTAAGCTCCAGTTGTTTTGAAAATAGTTGGTCAATAAGAAATAATGTTTAATATTTAAATAGTTCAGGTTAACCCGATTCGGACAGTGACATTTGCCACACGAAAGGAGAAAAGTGTGCTAACATTGTCTTTAAACACACTTTTGCCGATTCGCTATCAGACTGCGAATGTTATGTCTATATATGTAATAATACCCTATAGGATAACACACTCTATAGAAGAGGAATAAAAAGAACTAAAATAATGAAGATCGAACTGTAATTAAAAACTTGCTGATGAGTTTTGTTTTCAGCAGTTTAAAATTCAGTCCTTAATTGCCAGCGCCGCTAGAGCCGATCCGGGTTAGTTCAGATACAGGCAGATCCTCAATAAATTACTGGAATAAATCCAGGGAAAGAAAAATTGCCCTCTGGAGCACATAATTCTTGCCTTGTCACAAACCCTCCTTATCTACGGCCAATACCGGATTACAATGCGATTTTTATTTCATTCTGTATACTTGCCTTTATATTTATCCATGTGATTTTCTTACCTCTTATATTATGTAATACATATTCTTTTTACACAAGTGGTCGCAATTCAGCTTAGATTCAATTGTTTAGATGAATGTTATTGAGTACAAAGCTCTGGATACTTTTTTTTTATTTAGTGCTAGGGCTGCCTACTTTTTCGCTAGAGATAGTATGTCTGACTCCAAAGAGGATAAATGAAGAATACAGAGGAATAAAAAAGTGTTAAACGAATATTTATTTCAACAATTTGACACATCTTTATTAAAATAAATCCAGTGTCCTGATGTTTGTTTCCAATAAACTCCAAAATTAACGGATTTTATGGGACATATTTCATGGAGTAAAGTTTACTCCTTGAGAGATTTTATTTCGATTTGGGACCCATAATTATTTTTATATCCAATATTTGCTTTATATGGACATATTTTCTATGAGAGAATTTATTGACGCTGGCAGTTCTGCTATGAAACTATTTCATTATAACAACAGGCAGTATATTTTATTAAATAATTCTAGATGTTTTGAAATATTATTGACCAATAAATAAAAAGACAGTATTTTTTTTATTATGTATAGAACAACGTCTGTCTGGTCAGCTAGTTCACTAGTTTTATGGTTTTGGGTACCAACCAGTATGTTTAGTGTTGTAAATACTAATTTTAAATGTACATATAAGTACACATATCTGCAATTGACTACAGTACTCTATTTGCGAGTTAGCTAGCAACCCTACTACTTACCCCCTTATTCATAATGGTCCGCTAACTTTAAACAGCCGCTAAGGAGTGTTTTTTCTCATTCTGACTTAGGTCAATAGAAGAAGACAGAGTGCGAATTAGCAATGCTTTAAGTTAGCAGACTATTATGAATAAGGGCGAATAGTACATAGCTCACTAGCATTAATGCCTGCAAAGTTTTATATTTATTATTAATTTAATCTGTCAATGTTATTTAGTAATTCTGAATAGAAAAATAATAAGTCATTAAAGTAACACATATTAATCTTCTAATATTATCCCGCTAGATATATCTAAGGTATATTTTTGTGTTAAAGTTTTATATATAACTACGATGTCTTCCACTTTAAAACAGATCATCTCTTACTAGAATTATTAAGAATTCCGGTTTTAGTACGTTTATTCTTATATTTACATTTATTCATTGTTAATACAGAGTTGTTCGTTCAATCAAAACGATTGTTAGCTTTTAAAAACCTGATATATCTTTAATCTTTTCAATTTATAGATTTAATATCAAATCAAATGGTGTTTATACTCGACACGTACAAGTTCCACTCAGTGTACCATCCGAACAAGAGTCTAGTCAAAAGTCGCCTTTACCAGCCCCTATTCACGACCGCAATCGTAAATTTAGGGTTTCATAAAACCAGATCTAAGATAACACAGAGCGTAGAGAGAGCCCGGATCAAACGCGAACATTTGAATCGGCATAGACAATAAAAATAACACAATCGCATCTGCTGATAAATATTCTGCCTCGCTGGCACAAAATTTGTCGTGTTTACATCAAATAGCGGCGATAGCAATCGAATATTCCGCAGAATACTCCCAAAAACGTCATTTGCAAGCGTAAGAAATACGAAACCGTCAGCACAATTCGATAAAAAAAATACAAAAGTAAACTGTCGAGAGAACACAAATCCGCATTATGATTTAACGAGTTCCACAATTGTTCCACTATTATGAGGCGTGTATTATGTTTTTACGAATAGTGAAGGTATTTGGGCGCCTTTGTGGCTCGGTATTGACAAATAACTTACGATTTGTACTTAAAGAAAAAATTATGGAGGATTAGTTGAGATGCTACAGAGAAGCGAAGTTTCTTTATTATAATATGGCGCCAGTGGGCTCGTATTGCATTAGTTGTCTTTCACTCGGTTGAATGTTTTCTTAGTGAAAGTATTGAAAATATATGAAGTGTAATCTTATAACGTTGTACAAATAAATAAAGTCTAATAAAGCTTTGGAAGTTTCGCTTTTAGTGAGACATAGTCGATAATTCTCGTTCGGCCGCCGAGTATATCCGTCATTCAGATGCTATCGGTTTACTACGTGTTCAAGTGGTCGATTTCGCTAACCTACGACTTATAAAATTGACATCAAAGCGACGTATTCAGCGGGTTACAGCATCGTGCCGGGGACATATATTTAAAGCTTCAGTAGATAGGGGTGCAATAATTTTGACAATGACTAGCAGCCTTAACCGGGCGAGGCGTAGGCGCGGGGCGAGCGCGGAGCAAGGGGGGCAATCTGCGCACTAAATCACGCTACGAATAAAATTTATGGCGCCGAGATAAAAACTCGCAGCTTTTCTCTTTTACGTTCCTTCCACCCCTGTCGCCCCGCAACCCGCCTGCGGAAAATCCATAGGGATTTTTCCAAGTGTTCCAACGTCGGCATGTGTGGGGTCGAAACGATTTTGTTTTATGCTCATTGCCGGCTTGCTGTGTTTTGTTGGTTAACTTGTACAGATAAGAAATCCTTAGCTACCTACCTAGATTGTTTTCGTTCCCAAACTGCTCTCGTATTTGACAGATTGGTTTTAACTCTGGCACATTGGTTGTTTGTTGTAACAATTGTACAATATTTTGTAAGATCGAATAATATTAAAAAGTTATTTACAATTCTAAAAATCGATTTATTTTGTGTAAAGACGAGACACTACAAGAGAGATGTTCTATATATTATATGGGACTTAATATTAGGAATAGAATTATTACGTAGTTATATTTAGATAACTAATCTACATTACTCAGTAGATTTTAAGCCCGCTGCTATACTGAATTATTTTTAAGTGTTAACACAAATTAACAGCTGCACAATATTATGTGATCATGTTTTTTTAACATCTATTCTATAAAAGTGAATGCATTCACATTCATGTCACTGCGATTGTCTTACTTATCTGTGCTCAATCAGTGTTTACACTATTACAACGGCGTGATCCCCGTCAAAATAATGTCCCTATTAGACTACAAAAGTTTTCAATGGAACCACAACAAAAAAATGACAAAAACATCCACATCAAGCTAAAAGATTTCTGGAGAGCAAGGCCATCTGTGGATATTGAGACCATCTCACACAAGATAACTTATCAGACGATCTTGGCTCAAATTTTGTGAAGAACGAGCGAAAGAAAAGGTAACCATTTATAGAGAAGAGCCATAGAGTACAGAGCTCACACGCCACAATCGCATTACGTTGGCGGCTGTCGAATGCGACGATGATTTGAATTTCCATTGTTTATGGTGGCAGACATGTGTCAAAGTTCGATTGGAATTTAAATTCGGCTCCTTTGTTATTTGTTTTTTTGTCGAGTTGTAAACACGGCGCAGTGATGTTCCAATTTGGTTGCCGCTCGAAAGGAGGTTGTATCTATGACTTTCTTATAACTCGGATAATACTTTTTGACATTGGTATTTCATATGAATAATTACAAATCATTCTCACGGCGGCCTCTGTTTAGTTTTGGTTTTGTTTCAAACAAGATTCGGGTTCAAATCCAGTTAGATTTCAAACACATTATTACCCGGAGCCGGTATATCAAAGCGGCCAGCATCTGCTAAATTACCAAACTCGAAACACAAGAGGGCACGACACAAAGCTGCGGCCATTTTGTTCTGACACTTTTCAAAATTGGAACGTGACGGTTGCAAGCGCTGCCGACCAGAGACAATGCGGAAAAGAAAAATGTATACGGCCCTATTTTGAGTTGAAGCAAAGGTTTCTATTTATAAACGTCTTTTCATATGTACGCAATTATGACGTGTTTTGATTTTATTGTGGAGAGCGCGAGGGTCGAGAGTGGCATGTGTTTGAATAGACTGTTTCGCTGTTTTGGTATTCAAAGCTGTTAATTTAAAAGTACGTTCTTGAACCCTTTCAGAGGTATTGTATCATTGTGAGCTTTGTAAAGAGATGCTTTATCTGCGTCGCGGGGTACATAAGTGCTGTTTTTTCATTCCGTAATGCTTTTACATTTGAAAGGGGTTAAATGTTATTCAGACTGGCTGCCCGCTTAGAAAATGTGTGGGTGTTTGGGGATTCGAATATACCTATTTACTTGTTTTCATTATTAAGATGTGAATGTACTTTTGATTAAAATTCTTTGATTTATTTATAATGTACCTAGCCTAGTGTACATAGGTTATGTACATAATATATATACTAATTATACATATACGTAACTCTTTCAAGTTTTATTTTTTTTATTAAAGTAAGTATATATTTAACCGACGAAAATGAAGGTGTATGGATACCAGTGGAAGGTTCCTTTGCACAGGATCCCGGCTAGATTATGGGTACCACAACGGCGCCTTTCTCTGCCGTGAAGCAGTAATGTGTGAACTTTACTGCGTTTCGGACTGTTGGGCGCCGTACCTAGTGAAATTACTGGAGAAATGAGACTTAACATCTTATGTCTCAAGGTGACGAGCGCAATTTTAGTGCCGCTCAGAATTTTTGGGATTTTCAATAATCCTGAGCGGCACTGCATTGTAATGGGCAGGACGTATCAATTACCATCAGCTGAACGTCCTCGCGTCTCGTCCCTGATTTTCGTATAAAAAATACATTCACAGATTTTATTACTGAGTTGTGTATTCAAATAAAACCTAACGAATGAGAATAGACCTGTCAGTATCTAGTGTGTAGACCTCTCAGTCTCTTAAACTCTGCCAAAGAACATTTACCGTGAGGTTTGTGTAGCTAGAACCTTATTTGGTTCTAGATCAGAAAAACCAATAATAATTTTTTTACTATTCTCAGTGCCGAGGTAGGTAGCTGATTTAAAAGTTATTAAAAACTAAGCATCTAGTAATTAGTAGATTAAAGTTACAAAAATATATTTTTTTTTATAACAAATGAAATTTAACCGCCGACAAAACTAAAATATTAAAAATAAACAACAAAGTTCTTAAGCTAATCATTATAAAAGCATACTTAAGTTATTTTTAGTCGGCGTCATTCAGGTGAATTAATTACTTAAATGAATTTAGGTGAAAACACTGAAATCCTTTTTTAAAATTTTCTATATATATAATAAATTGTCATTTTAGTGTACGATAGCGAAATAATTGAATATTGTATTTAACCACTTTAATGCTAGTAGTTTTATAATGATAAATGAAACAATTAACCATTACAAAATATTCAAAAATGCACAACGTTAATGTTCAAGTTTTCACTTCTGCCGGCACTCCCGGAGTGCAATCCGTATTTTTTTATATCGGGAACTATTGGACCGATTTTCCTAAAACTTTCACGATTGTCTTCAGCGTAGCCGATAGCATGATATACCTACTCTATATTTGATCAAATCCGGTGCACGAAGAAAATCTTTTGTTTTCTTGAGTGGTTCAAGCATCTTCATCTTCACCAGTGGGTATATATATAATAATGTGTAGTTATACTACAGTATAACTATACATGATTATCTAGGCATCCATAGAATAAAGTATATACTCTATCCCCTTATTCATAATGGTCTGCTAACTTTAAACAGCCGCCAAGGAGTGTTTTTTCTCATTCTGACTTAGGTCAATAGAAGAAGACAGAGTGAGAATTAACAATGCTTTAAGTTAGCAGACTATTATGAATAAGGGGGTATATATATACCAGTGGGAGGCTTCTTTGTACTGGATGCCGGCTAGATTATGGGTACCACAACGGCGCCTATTTCTGCCGTGCACCAGTTATGTTTACACATTGTGTTTCGGTATGAAGAGCGCCGTAGCTAGTGAAATTACTGGGCAAATGAGACTTAACATCTTGTCTCAAGGTGACGAGCGCAATTGTAGTGCCGCTTAGAATATTTGGGTGTTTCAAGAATCCTGAGAGGCGGGAGGCGCTGCATTGTAATGAGCAAGGCATATCAGTTACCATTAACTGAACGTCCTGCTCGTCTCATCCCTTATTTTAATAAAAAAAATGGCGCTAAATACAATGGTTGGTGCGCCTTTAACTCATCTCGTTAGTTTTTCTCATAAAAAAAACTATAGGTATATATCAGAAAGCTCGGTTGATAAGTCCCTTTTTAACTCGAAAACGGCTTCACTGATCTTGAATAAAATTGGTGTGCAGAAAGAATTTAGGATTACGCAAATAATATACAGTTGGAATTTATTTATTGTTATTACCATATGTAGTTGCATTGCAGGCAGGTTTGTAGTAGTGCACAAGCGATAAAAGTACAAAAATTAATTCAACATATATATAGGTATATTTTATATATAAAATTCTCGTGTCACAATGTTAGTTAAATTACTCCTCCGAAACAACTTTACTGTAGGCTCTACAGTATTTATTAGAAGAAAGAATTTTATTTATTAGAAAAGGCTTACCAACTATACATACAATTAATTTTATGACTACTTATAATGTTACAATTCTTATATTTAATACTTATATATATTACTATTACTAAAAACTATAATTTTATAAATAGGGTTGCAAGATAGATACAATAATAATTGTAGTACGATATATTTGATAGGTCTGAGAATTGGTTGCATCTATTTTTTATACCCCAAATTATTTTAATTATTGAATTTTTGAAGAAGATAGGCGTCATAAGCGGCACGACAATACTTCAAGCAGGCCCTCATTCTAGCGCCAAATTAGTATATCATCCCCACCATCTGCATGTAAGGAGTTCCTCCACAATGCGATTTTAAAGGAACTTTCTTCCACGTACTACAAAGCTTTCGAATAATCGTCCTTGTGTGGTGTTTCCAGGGCGATACGGCATGGGTATCTTTAAAAAAAAAGCGCGAACACTTTTCTAAAAGGCCGGAAACGCTCCTGTAATTCATCTGGTGTTGCAAGAGAATGTGGGCGGCGGTGATCACTTAACTTCAGAAGACCCGTACGCTCGTTTGTCCTCCTATTCTATAAAAAAAAATCAACCTAAGTAAATCGGGTTACGGGGTAGTTTTAAGCATAAAGAGTATTGAGTATACTAACATATTTTAATGTCTATAGAAGTGTTTTTAATTTAAATGCAATTTTTGGTAATCCATCTCTAATTATAAAGTCTAACTGAGAACGTAGATATATGCAGATCAATATGACAGATAGTAGAGAACAAGTAACTCCCCGTCTTACCTCTCCCTCGGCTAGTACTTACGTACTTACCCAGTGGGGATGTTCGGAAAAACTAATTTCTTTTTGCTGTCGAAACTCGTAAATAAACATCTCATCTTCATCTATGTCCGACATTTCAGCACAGGTACCTACAGTGCACTCATGTACCGCAATCATTACTTATAACCTAGCCTTCTTTTACTCCAAATAAAAATTGCCTCCTTCATCTTTACTATTTATCTCTTACTAGCTGACCCGGCAAACGTTGTTTTGCCATATAAAGTATAAAAGTCACGCGATAGTTTTATAAGTAATAAAATATTGCCTATATTATAGCCTGTACATCATTTTGTTCTATTGTCAATAGTTTTTGCAGCGCACGCAAAAATAGGTTTTCGATTTTACACCTTGTGTTACAAAATAGCAATTTTATTACGGATCCCTAATTTTGAAAATAAAAAAACATAGCCTATAGCCTTCCTCAATAAATGGACTACCCAACACTGAAAGAATCATTCAAATCGGACCAGTAGTACCAGAGATTAGCGCGTTCAAACAAACAAACAAACAAACACTGCAGCTTTATAATATTAGTATAGATAGTATAGATTAATCTTATAATTTTACTAGCTGCCAATACAGACGTTGTTCTGTAAATAATAAAAAAATACTGTTTTATAGGAATTTGCCAATAATATTTCAAAACATCAAGAATTATTTCGTAAATAATGTTGTTATAATGAAATTGTTTCACAGCGGAACTGTCATACCGTGCGTCACTAAATTCTCATAGAAAATATGTCCATACAAAAGAAATATTGAAAATAAAAATAATTATGGGTCCTAAATCGAAATAACAACTATCCTATCTCTCACCAAACTGCACTCCATGAAGTAATCATCATTAAAATCCGTTCATTAGTTTAGGAGTACATCGCGGACAAACAACGTGTCACGTAATTTATATATATTAAGATATCACGATTAACATAAGATTACTATTTTTTTATTAAAATATTTTTCTTTGTTTCAATCTTTGAAACTACATACCCGTCATGACCTCTCATGCCTAATTGAATTAAAAAACAAATCTTAAAACAATGATCCCACCAACAAACTACACAACAGTTTCTTAACTGCAAGCGAAATTACTGACACTAATAAATCATTTTAAATGTTATTTGAATTACTATTGTTAAAGTTACATTTTAAACATGTCCCAAAGGAAGATATTTTTTTTTACGAAAATCGTTAAAAACACATTTTTTCTAACCTACTATACCTAGATACCATTCTTTATTATGAGAACACCATTCAAAATACAAAATTCATTATGAATGTCAAAAAAAAAATATTGTTTCTTATTGAATTTACCGCTACTTCGTAAAGGGTTGAGCTAATGAGAAGAAGTAGCAAGAAACTCATTGCCACTCTTTTAAGTCAAGACTTACATTTTAATTGTTTTACAAATCATTTCAATTACAATACCTATATGCAAAGTGACGCAACAAAAGTACTCAAATGTCAAAAACTGAAAGGCTTACACGAGTAAGTCAAAAAAAGAAAAAAAAAGTAAATTAATACTTATAAACACAAGAGTTATTGAGTATAGTAGATGCATCAATCCACACATACCGTAAATAAATAGAGGCATTATGTGAGCATTTCATAAAATAAAATATATAATAACTTTAACTTTAAAGGAAATAATAATAAAAAAAAAACACATCAAGCAGACCTCCTGGTAACAAGATCATCCAGCCACAACGAGTAGCACCCGTTCACGAACATGACGCATGGACCAGCCTTCGCCTCCCTCGACCATATTTTAGGGAAGGGAACGAACCGCCCCACGTCGCCGCCACAAGCAGAGGCATTTTAGACGACACTTCGTCTTACCCCCTAAAGTGATCAAGATATAAGCATTTTCAAATTATTAATACTGAAATGTTTTTGGATGGCTTGAATACCAAAAAAAGTATATTCATAAGTTAGCGATGAAAGCTTGAGGTTAAAAGCTTAAGTAAATGTATACACTTCTATACCTAATAAAGTCCCAGCCACTGTTCAGGCATTATCTATAAATAAATTTAAATGTTTTATAAAAAAATGGCTCTGTCGTAAATCCTATTACTCCACTGCTGGATATCTAAACGATCGGACAGCCTGGGACTAGATTGTGATTATTTTATAGCGATAGAAATGACTGTACAATATTGTATATTTTTATTGAAAAGAGCGCAAAAAAAGAATGCTGGGAGAATTTCTTGCGCCGCTTCTTCTCTCTCAGAGCGTCATTTGTTTCCGAAGCGGTAGTAATATCTAGTAGTTATTATAAATGACATCAAAAATAATTGTAAAGGAATCAGTTTTGAGAAAATAAATGCCTTTTATGCCTGCCTTTCTATGCCTTTTAAGAAGGCCATAAAATCTGAAGAAGTAAAAGTAAGTATGTTACCTAAGTAACTAGCGAAACTTAAGATTGATGATGCAAAAAATAAAGCTGAGTCATTTTACTTCAGCCTTTTTTTTTTAAAGTTCGCGTAGGTAAGTTCATTTGCCATTTTCTACTAATGTGCCTCAGGTATTTATTTCCAATTTTATTAAAATACATATAGTTGAACCAGAAGAAGAAGTTGTGTTCTTAATAAACGGAGAGCCTATTATATTTGTATATGAAATAGTATATCCTCTATCAAGTTTATAATTCAAAGTTTAAAACGATCATTGTAAATAGTAAAACAACGACATCGAGTCAAAGAAAATTTCATGAGTTCATAGAAATGTTTCCATTGTAGCCTCCCGCCATCCATCAAAGTGCGAACACGAGTGACGCGCTGCACACAACCACACTCTCCCGCCCAAAAAGAGAAAAAGAAAACTTAAAAGCGTACACTCCCATTGGCACGCCTTCGTTTCCCGCCCGTGTGTCGCGTCAGCCAATCAGATCGCGCGGAGCCGAGAGCGTCGGCCGCGGCCGGCGACCCGTTACGATCGGGTCCGAACCACGCTCAGAACAAAAAGTCATACGGACTGGTTTAGTATCGGGTTGCGTCCCATCGACGCCGCTGCACGTATTGTTGTAGTCTCGAACGTTCACGCGCCTGCGCCCTACAAACACTATCCAATTCAAAACATTGCTCTAATACTATTTTTTAGGTATTTTACATATGTGGCTGTGATATTATTATCTAAAAATGAGCCTGCGGACGGAATGGAGCGTCATTCAGTGTTGTTTATCAGGCCAGTAATAGTGATTTGTGATAGTGATCGACATTTAAGTGATACGTTATCAATAAGGACACTCTAAGGTATTTAACAGTGAAATTTATATTTGTAGTTACAATCGTTATCCATATCTTAATTAGAAATATTTATTTAATATACGTGCCACTGATAGAAATCTATTATTAGATAATAACTTCTTCAAAAGGAGAAAATGATTTTTTTTCTAATCGGTAATATTAATTTACTGCTTTTATTGATTACTGATGATTGGACCGAAGCCATTCAAAGTACTTAGGCACAATTTGACTGTACCTAAACAAACATGCATTTAAAACCAATTAGAATATATCTCCCAAATACTTACTCACCTACTAAAATTAGGTATGAAATTCAAAATGTGGGGTGTTTAAAATAATTCTCCTTAAAATAAAATATTTGAATTAAATTCTAACATTTTTGTAGGAATATTTTTTGTTTGAAGTTTATATTTGTAGCGAATGGTAATATCACCGTCGGTAAATAAAGTATTCTCCATGACACGTTGATATTTAAGCGTAACTCTTTTTACATTTAATTTGAGTGATACATTGCTAACTTCATCTAATTATATTAAAAAACAATCTAGAACCTTGTAGAAATGTAACTAAGCCAAATTTAAATGAAAAGAAATTTGACTAGTTTGTTTAAATAGTAAATTATATTTTTTTGGTTCCAATCTCACTATCTCTACATTTAAAGTCTGCGAGATATTCATTATATTTAATGTTGGAAACAGAATAACAGCTTATTTATTATTATGTTCTGACATATTGTATATGCATATGCATAATATTACAATACAAGGTTGATATTTATGCAATATCAAAAGATATCCCATCGAACTATACAACTTTAAATTCATATTTTTAAGATGGCCGCCACATTTTGTGGCGGGAAAATTATAGATAAAATTTAATGCGTCCATTTTCTTAACATATAATATGAATAATAAATATGTATATTTTATTCAATAATTTCTGGACAATGACAATTCTTTATCCGTTAATAGTTGTAAAATAGCATAGGTACTTAAAATAATTAGTGACAATGATATTTTTGATGCACAGATTAATAAAAAGTATATGAGAGTTGTGTTGTTATCTTTGAATAATGTAAGGGCAACTGTTTAATTAGCAGGAGCACATTGAAAAAAAAAAATAGTTTAGTTGTCAGTGTCACCCATGCAAAATAGTAAGAAACTATTTTTTATCTGTGACATTTACAATGTTACCAAGATAGTGGTGTCCAAAGCCGTAAAAAAATAAAAAAAAAATACCAAGATAGTGATGATTAACTTAAAAAACAATAATAAATTATTTGATAATAATATGCTGTTTCTAATCGATACCTACATTTATTTTATGATCGGAGCTACAAAATAGATTTAGTCTTTAATGTCGCTAACGCTATTGGTTTCGATAAATTATATATTCCAATACAATTTTTTTCGTATTTTATTAACATAATAGATACATATTATAATATACAAAGAGACGGATCAATGTCAACGCAGTAGTGTTTTGTGCTGGGACGTTACTTTTGTCCGCCATGACAGTTCGCGTTCGAAATTTAAATACGGCTGATATAGATGTGCGTGCGCCGATTATCCACCGATAAAGTATCTCTATGTGTGCGTATATCTGTATGTATAGATATTTCCGTATGTTCTTGAAACATCCTGTTAGTGACAATTAAAAATATATGATCGTCATAGCTTATAATAAGAACCTAGGTAGGTTCCTAGTTGTCTTATTTAAATAATTTAATTATAATATAACTTAGTCTTTTTTCTTAACCAACAAAAGTTTACCAGTGGGAGGCTCCTTTGCACAGGATACCGGGTAGATTATGGGTACCATAACGGCGCCTTTTTCTGCCGTGAAGCAGTAATGTGTAAGCATTATTGTGTTTCGGTCTGAAGGTACCGTAGCTAGTGAAGTTACTGGGCAAACGAGACTTAACATCTTATGTCTCAAGGTAACGAGCGCAATTGTAGTGCCGCTCAGGTTTTAGATTTTTTCATGAATCCTGAGTGGCACTTTATTGTTATGGGCAGGCCGTATTGTCATAAAAAAGTCTGAAATAATGAATAAAATAGGCTTTGCCTGAATAATTCTTATTTTTGTCAAGACATGGCGATTATTTCATTTTTAATAAAATTCGATTATCAAACAGGTCGCCTCGATCATGCCGCTAGCAACTATTCGTATTAACTGCAATAGAAGCAAATGTAATGGAGTTTTGAGATTATTTAATAAGGTTATGATTTTATAACAATAACTATGACAGTTAGTTTCTTCTCTCTCAGAGCGCCATGTGTTTCCGAAGCGGTGTTAGTATAGTGACAGAATCAATTTTGAGAAAAAAATTGCCTTTATGCCTTTTAAGAGTTATTAGTAGGTACGTACTTATACATGGCATAAGTTTTAAATCCACGAGGAAATAAATATGACCAGACAAAATAAATAACATATATCAATTATCGGCATTCTTTTGATTCTTAAAATCATTAAGTTCATGTAGGTCAATAAACGGCTTATGTGAAAGTTAAAAATTTTACCTCGAAAAGTATTTCTTTTAATGCGAAAGTCTTTTAATGAGAAGATGTGATGATATTTTTTGATGAAATTATGGGTTGGGACGAGCAGGACGTTCTGTTGATGCTAAATACGCCCAGCCGTTCACAATGCAGTGCCGCTCAGGATTGAAAAGCCCGAAAATTCTGAGTGTCACTACAATTGCGCTCGTCACCTTGAGATATAAGATGATAAGTCTTATTTGCCCAGTAATTTCACTACGTCGCCCGAAACACAGTAATGTTTACATATTACCTACTGCTTCACGGCAGAAATAGGTGCCGTTGTGGTATCCATAATCTCCGCCATCAAAGTAGCCTCCCACCGGTAGATTACCACTCTTATTTCAAAATGACAACTACAGCACTATTTTTTTAAAATATATCTGTTTAATCTTTGCAAGATGAAAAACTATAACTATTCGACTTACTGACTTACTGAAATCAAAAAGTAAATAAATCATTAAAAAAATTCTTAAAAGTTTGAATATAGTACCTGCATCTCAACCTCCACATAGGTACTTCCAAATAGTTATTAATTTAAAAAAAAAAACACTTTTTTTACCAATTATCAAAGCCACGCTTGTCCAAGTGGAACATAATGTAATCAAAATACACTGAGATTGAAATAATTTTAATTTAACTTTTCTTTATATACTCTTTGTTCGGAAAAACAAGAGCTCATTAAGATTGTAGAGTGTATGTGTGTCCCACTGTTAATATAATAATAGTAATATTAATAATATTGACACACTTTTTACACAAATTATCTTGCCCCAAGTTAAGCATATATAGCCTGTGTTATGGGTTACAAGACAACGATATATTTAATACAATATATTTACTTAAACATACATAAATTCATATAAACGTACATAAATACATTTAAACACCCGTGACTCGGAAACAAACATCCATATTCATCATATAAATGCTTGCACCTACCGGGATTCGAACCCGGGTTAAAATTAATTAATTGTGAATTTTAGAGCTTGACACTTCCGAAATTATAACTGTCTCGTTTCTAATACAAAACTAATCATAATTTGAAGTAAATCCATCACTAGATAGGTTTATTGCTATTAATATAAATAAAAACTCTATTTTTATTAGTTAACCCGACGTTACGAGACCTTTCCGGATCACGCTTTCAGTCTAATTTGTTATGATTTTAAATATATGTTTTATTTTACGCAAATAAGGAACGAGACGAGCAGGACGTTCAGCTGATGGTAATTGATACGACCTACCCATTACAATGCAGTGCCGTTCAGGATTCTTGAAAAACCCAAAAATTCTGAGCGGCACTACAATTGCGCTAGTCACCTTGAGACATAAGATGTTCAGTCTCATTTGCCCAGTAATTTCACTGGCTACGGCGCCCTTCAGACCGAAACACTGCTTCACGGCAGAAATAGGCGCCGTTGTGGTACCCATAATCTAACCGGCTTCCTGTGCAAAGGAGCCTCCCACTGGTATGTTTAGTTTAGCAAATATGATCAAGCTTAACAAAATTAATAGATAATTAACACACTATAGCAATTTAATATTACAATCAGATTAAACTATTTATTTTAATAATATCTTTTAACTTAGTATCATTTTTTATTTAACGTTTTATAAAACTCACTGTGGGTTATACATACTATAAACATATAGCGAAATAAGCCTCTTTTTGAGGGTTAATTAGAGGTTCAATATTGTTGGACTTAGGCATAAGAATGATAATAATGACAGACAGACACACAAGTAAAATCTTTTATAACATGTAGACACGGATCCCTGAGAAGAACTTATATAATTACTACAGTATTTCTAACTAATACATTTACTTAGAAACAGTTGCTGTTCATTAGTTAGTAGAAATATTGTTATCTTAATTTGTTTTCCGCAATATGAGTTTGGTTTAAAGGAAAGGAAAATAAGAACAAACCCAAACAACCAATAGAAACAATTAAATCGAAAATAATAATTTTCGTACGCAAATAGGAGTGTTCCGAAGAGCTGTTTAACCTGATTCCTGCCGCCGAATTCCACCTTCGCACGACACGCCACAAGTTAGGATATCATCCCCACCATCTGGATGTGTGGCGATCCTCCACAGCACGGTTTTCAAGGAGCTTTCTCCCTCGTACTACAAAGCTGTGGAATGAGCTTCCTTGTGCGGTGTTTCCGGGACGATACGACATGGGTACCTTCAAAAAAAGCGCGTACACCTTCCTTAAAGGCCGGCAACGCTCTTGTGATTCCTCTGGTGTTGCAAGAGACTGTGGGCGGCGGTGATCACTCAACACCAGGTGACCCGTACGCTCGTTTGTTCTTCGTATTCCATAAAAAAAAAAAAATCGAACGATATACATTATGTCAGATAGTTCTCCGGCCACATCGTGTTTTCATAACACAATTAATTGGAAAAAAAATCAGTTGGTCGTATTCCAATTCATGATTATCTAATGCAATGCAAACAAATGCACCCATATTGACATTCTTAAGCCAATCTTTTTGATACCAATCTCCAGCTATAAAAGTTAAAGTTTGTAATGCTGTTAAATAACTCAAACGCGTTAAATAAATTCATTACTACCAAAACAAACAGACAAATTGCAAAAGTAAACGTCAGATTATCAGTGAATTATTATGAAAAATAATTAGGAAAACTTAATAATGTTATTAAACTAAGCAGTAACATTTAAACTTATCAAATAACTTGGTCGTCTCTACATATTTTATAAGATACACTTACACACAGATAGAAGCGAGCCAAGAAATCAATTATCTTAATTGGAAGTTGCCCTAATCTTAATAAGCGGTACTTTGATAAGCTCCGTGTTAGCTACCATGTTTATTATGAAGCTAATGGTTTCATAGTTTTTTGACTCGTTGGGTTGGTTAAGGATATATTTATATTTCAATTTGATTTATTTTTAATTGCAAGGTAGGTAAATAACTTTGTTCTATATGGGCTTTGCTTACAAGTACAATATTAATTTGCCTGTGTCTTAGTTTAGGTTTTCTTGGCCTGTTATTTATTCGCAACTCTACTTAGAAAATCACGCCAAAAACAAAATCCTAGATTTTAATCAAAATGATTCAATGTATTTCCATAAAAAGACAGTGATATTTTTATGTTATTATCGATTTTTCCATGGAAAATTGCAGTACAAGCATTATTCTTTTTAGATTCACTTTTAAACTATAACTGTACGATTAGAAATAATTAGCACACACGGAATGTATTGATAAATTCATATCAGGGCTTATCTATATGTTAACTGTGATTTATTGAAATAGATTCACGTTATAAAAACGTATTACTAAAATGAAATATTTAATTGTTGCATTCGGTGGCGAACTAAAGGGAATTTCGGTTATTGACCCTAGTGTAAGTATCGCCAATTACAATTAGTATGAGTAATACAGATAGGTAGAGACAATTTTCGATATGACCCTTCTCTCAGTAAACAGAGTTTTAACAATAAATAAATGTATGTATGTAAACATAGATTATAATAAACAATTCATCCTTGAATTTAGTTTTAAATACTTATTTTCACAAACGTATCAGGTTTCTTCTTAGATTTTTAAGGCGTTTATTAAATGTTTTTTGAGCAAATTTTACACATCACAAATCTAGGCGATTAGTTTACTTATAAATATGGATATGTAAATAATTGATTAGGTTGCTTCGTTCTCATAGATTTATTATTATTTTTTACCTACATAATAATCTGGATATGCTTGTTTTATTGACACGCTGACATTTAGACATATCGTATATTCTGGGGCATAAAAGAATATGCATTATCTGTGAGTTTTTGTCTATGATCTTGAAAATTTCAAACAGGATGTATTAAACTGATTTTAAAATTTGATTAGCTGTTATTATGTTTATTTGACAAGTTTATGTAACGGACGACTTATGTTCCTATACAGGTGTAAATTTTTGCAATATTTAAAAATAGATCAGCGAAAATGGTTTGTTGATAGATATAGTACGTTTTTTCTTCTTTAGTATTTCGTTTTGAGGATAGACTATTTTATACATAATATTAATGCCTGAATTTCTCTTGGACGTGTGTGGTAAAGGTTATTATAACATAAATGACTTTCTCAATGATACAACAGATGCACGTATTCGTCTCAGGTCTGAGGCATTCGTTTTGGAATTGGGGGTTAGTTTTTGACTTTCAATAAGTTATGTCACATCCTATTCAAAAAATTTGAATTTGAACTGGTAACCTTTCCAATAAATTCCTCGACAAAATTAGTAAGGCATAGCTTTAATAACTAATATAATTTGTAAGTATACTGGCTTATGGATACGCTCATTTAAAAAAAAGTCAGGTTCTAAGTGAGTTAGGGGCTTTCATCATACTCCCAACTTGAAGGACGGAAACCAATCTCTTTACCCCTGGATGTCCATGGGTGCTTGTCTTTTTTCCATCACTTGAGCCTCTTACGCGGAAGACGCAGTTTTGGTAAGCTTCACAAGATGTACCGACGATCTGGTCAAGATCACGTGAATAGATTAGTTGAGGGCAGCGCAGGACCAATCGTCGTGGAGACCTTTGTCCAACAGTGGACGTCTTCCGGCTTAAGTAATAAACCTCTTTCTATTATTATTTCCAAAAAAAAATATTTAAATAAATAAGTATTAGAATAGGTCGACGATACGGTGCTGATAACCTAGAACGTCTGATGGTGAACGTTAAAATTGAGGGGAATAGACCAAGAGGTCTGACCAAATATCCGAGCAGACTAACCAACCCATCAGCATCGCACTCCACCATGCGACAGACCGAAACACATGGAGGAAAGCTGTAGACGAACTTAAGCGGAGTCACGATCCTCAGCAATGAGGGAACGACTGTGATGAGAAGAATACTAAGGAAGCATAAATCGCCAAGAGCCTTGAAGTAATAAAAATCAAAATGATGTGCTATGCAGGTGTACCGCGTCTTTATCTATATCATATCAATTTGATATAACGATGGAACATGGAATAGACGCAAATTGCGATAACCGACCGATTTATTTTACTTTATCAATAAATCTTTTTTAGTCGATTGGTAGATAGCGGGTTTAGCAGTTGTGATTGTTTTGAAGGCGGCAGCTGTATCAATTTTCATTAGTTAAGATTTCATCTTATCGCGAGTTGGTAAGGATTGTCTGATCTTAAGATATTTCTTCATATAAATCATCTTATCTGCTGTAAGTGTAATATTTTACCCCATCTATTATATGTTTGTTTTTTAAAGCTAATTTAATTAAAATATTGCTTGTCGGCTCGAAGACTCAATTCATGTAAAGTAATAATTATTGAGAGTCTTCAATAATTACATATTTGTTCATAGTATTTTCTTTAATTAACGCGAGTGTTACACATTTAAATAAAACACTTTTAAAAGATTTAAACGCGTGTAATTGTAACTGTTTTACATTAGATTTTTGCGTAAAAGTTAAATTTTTATTTTAGTTAACCCGACGTTTCAAAACCTTTCCAGATCTCGTTTTCAGGGGGACTACAGATGAAGTGTGTCAAAGATAGTATTTGTGATAGTTGTCATTATGAAGTTTAGCGCCATTTATTTCCTCGGAGGTTGTATTTGCTGTACACAAATGCCACAAACAAACAAATCTAATGTAAAACCGTTACAATAATTACCTACACGCGTTTTAATCCTTTAAAAGTCTTTTATTTAGACGTATTTGTTATTGTGCTCATTGCATAGTATCAATTAGAAAATTGTGTTTTTATTGCATTAATCTCTAATCTATATCAAGTCACACTCGAAAAAAAAGAGTATTGGTAAATAAATTAGTTCGGAGTGGTATATTAATTATTCAGTCATTAATTATTACTACTACTAAAGCTCTGCTGAACCTATATTACTGGTCTTATCAGCTCATATTTATCCTCAGAGAACTAGTGACTTGCTCTGAGAGGATGTTACAGAGGAAATTGCATTAGACGGAATTAAAGGCTTTGATAAAAATTACTTTTGCGGGACCTGACCTGTAGACTAACTGTTCAATGAAGTATTCAAACGCGGTAAGGACGATATAGATGAACTCCAAACATAATTCATTAAGGTCTCCTCCTCCAAGATAAATGTGCTTGATGGGGAAAGCAGTTACTCTGCATATATGATATCGTAGATCTGTGGGAACAAATGTCCCCTTAAATCTTTTACCAGTGGGACACTTCTTTGTACAGGATGCTGGCTAGTATCTTACAAAAGCGGTGCCTTTTTCTGTCGTCAAGCAATAATATGCAGGCACTTTGTTTCAGCTTCAAGGGAGCTTGTAGCTAGTAAAATTACTGTGCTAAACATACTTAAATAAGTCTTTTGTGAGGCGATGTATATGCCTTTACAACAAGATCCCAAATTGTTCAAAATAAATGTATTACGTAATTCAAAAGAATTGTTAAAAAATGTGGTAAAGGTTAGTATAACATAAATGACTTTCTTGATGATAACCACAGATTGGGAATGGACTGACTAATATTATTCTTTTTGTACGGTAACACATTATAGTCATATGTTTATGAAGAAAAGAAGCCGGTTGAGTTTCTTACGCCAGATTTTCTCAGGTCTGAGGCAAACTTTTTCGAATGGGTTCGTGAATTTCGATGTTCAATAAGTGAAATCGTGTCCTATTTTGAATTAGACTCTCTCTCAGTCTTATGTAATGTCAAGAGAACGTGTTTATCTTCCCGTCACTTCGTATAAAAATTGCCAACTAAGACAGTTGACCAATTATCAATGTTACCAATCTCTATACAGTTAATTTCCACCAAAAACACTTGATAAAATTAAATATATCTATAGATGTTTTCTGTCAGATATCGGCAGATTATTCTTTGCGCATGAAAGCGAAGTGTGATTTGCGATATCTCATTTGCGTGAATGTATGTTCTTGAGCCTTATCTTAATATAGTTTCCAATTTGTTGACACGTGATGAACTAAGGTGTTTCTTGGACTGAGTTTCGCAACAACATCTCATTCTCCAAGAACTATAAAAACTATCGGTGTTAGTACAGAGTCACATATTTCAGTTCTTCGGACACGTCTTCCGGCGCGAGAGTTAGTCCATTGAGCGCCTTGTAGTGCAGGTCATAGTGGAGGGCACCAGAGGGCACTGAAGGTCGCTCATGTGATGGACCAACCAAATTAAATCTGCTGTAGGCGGTCCATTGGTCGAGTGTTCCAGGCTGTAGGCCAGCAGGGAAATGTGGGGAATGCGCGTGGGGCAAATCTAATCTGCCCTAAAAGATGTCACTTCGTGATGACCACGACCTGTGTCAGTGTCACAAGAAGAAGAACTTACATTTTAACATGTATTATACATAGATAATTTATAATTCTAAATAGAGCCTCTTGCTGCGTGGCAACGCACGATAACAGGCCAGGTTTATTCCTTTAGTGTGCATGACAAGCTACGTCGTACACTCGCGATATGTATCTCTCTTTGTTTTTCGTGTGTTGCTGAAAATAGAGGTTAACAATTTGCCGCTCTTTTTTTTTGCGATGTTTTCACAGCTGTCACAGTCTTTCTAGTCTTATAAATTCTATAAGTGCTTCTCCTATGTATCATTAAATAATTAATTATATATTTGTCTTAACCTTAATCTAATTTCATTCAATGTGTATGATTTAGCCTTTTGCCCTCTTTTTCTGCGGGATTGTTTTAATACATGCGATTTTTTTGTTATTGAGTCTCTTTTACTTTAAATGTTGAGAAGTTAGTTCAAATGTTTATATTCAGAGAAGAACGGGCGCAAAAAATTCAGCGGGCTTCTCTTTTTTCATAAAAATATTGGGACAATGTAATATAGTACGTACAACAAAATTTATTATTAAATAGCCTGATGGTCGCTCCATTCCCAATCTGTGGTATCATTAAGAAAGTCATTTATATTAATGTTAACCTCTATTTTTTATCTCTATTGCCCTTATTCTTAGTTATTAGTTATTTTAAAATACCATATTTGTATGTATGATTTGTTAGTTATGTTTCGATTTTTTTTTATATACATACTAAGTACAATACATACATTATTTTATCGCATCGAATAATAATGAGAATACTATGTGAACTTATCAGTATTACGTATCTGTGAAATTGACATAATCTTATCATAATAATAATTTATTACTCTACTACTCATTAATTAAATAATAAAGTCAATATATATAATGGTAATTGATACGCCCTGCCCACTACAATGCAGTGCCGCTCAAGATTATTGAAAAACCCAAAAATTTTGAGCGGCACTACAAATGTGCTCGTCATCTTGAGACATAAGTTGTCGCCCTTCAGACTTAAACACAGTAATGCTTACACATTACTGCTTCACGGCAGAAATAGGCGCCCTTGGTTGGTACCCATAATCTAGCCGGCATCCGGTGCAAAGGAGCCTCCCACTGGTATATATATAGAGTACCTATATTCCATTGATACCTAGATAACAATGCATAGTAATACTGCAGTATAAACACACAGTAAAATAAGAAAAAATAAAAACTAGAATCTTGCCGATCTTAATAATAAGTCTACTTTTTTACTTTCAACTTTTATACATCGCTTCATTTTTTATACATTGAAATTTTCAAAAAAACACTTTTCTGTTATGTTATAACGTGAAACAACGCTCTCAGCTCTAGCGGCCTTAAAAATAAACTTGGTATAAAGTTATACCTGCGAATAAACCAAGAATACACAAAATGTTGACTATATCGTTGACAACACTGTCAATACAATGATAATTCTGAAGTTTTCCGAATATCAAGCACCCTTGCAAATAAACGCGGGAAACGATTTACGTCCGAATAAACCAATCATAAACAAAATGTCAATATGTGAACATTTTGCATATTCTTGGTTTATTCTCAAGTATACCTTGATACCAAGTTTATTTTTAAAGCCGCTAGAGCTTAGAGTATATGTTTACGTTAATAACATAACAGAAAAGTGTTATTTGGGAATTTCAATGTATGAAAAATGAAATAATGTAAAAAAGTTGAAATTTCGTCGACTTTAAAATTATTTTCAAATTGTGATAAAGTTAGAAGAAAATTTAACCTACACATACTGCGTATAACTTAATAATGCTAACCATTATTGGATTCGTCGAATTTACTTAAGAAACATTCAACTTGTACTTTTTCTCTTTAGTAATTATACAGGATTTTTTTACCATTAACTGGATTAAATTACAGCTGAGAACAAAACGGATAACATAGTATTTTCTTTGTTTAACGCGAGTGTTACAGATTTAAATAAAACACTTTTTAAAGGATTAAAACGCGTGTAACTGTAACTTTGTTTTGACATTAGTTTTTTTGCGGAAAAGTTACATTTTTATTATTATTTTAGTTAGCCCGACGTTTCAAGAACTTTTTTTTAACTAAGAGTTTCTTGCGCCGCTTCTTCTCTCGCGCCATTTATTCCGAAGCGGTAGTAGTTATTGGAAATGGCATCAAATAGAATTGTAAAGGAATCAATTTTGAGAAAATAATGCCTTTATGCCTTTCCAGATTTCGTTTTCAAGGGGACTGCAGATGAAATTTTCATCTGCAGCCCCCCGTTTTAATCCTTTAAAAAGTATTTTATTTAAGAACAGATAAGCACATAAATATAAGAAATCATCAAAATTAACTGACTGATAAACTTGTCTAGATTCTACCGCATCAATCAACATTTCATAAATTCTCTTTAATTCTTTCTACTCCTGACCTTGGTCTCATTTCAGAACATCTTAATCTGATCTACTAATACTATCTAGGTCGACCTTTCCTATTACTTCAAACAACATTTTCTCTACATATTTGTTTAGTCAAACAACTTTTATACATTATCTCCTCATGACCAAATATAAAAAAAATGCGAATAATCAAAAAAAATGCTGTTATGTTTTAATAAACTTGATTAGGTTTTTACATTTTGATTTTCGCAAGTTATTAGAATTTGAGAAGGAGCTTCAAATAAATAATAACAGAAATTGATATTAAGGTTAAATTTAGAGCATCAATCTACTATTTTTATGTAAGAGGAGGACAAACGAGTGTAAAGGTCACCTGATGTTAAGTGATAACACAAGTGGAATTACAGGAGTGTTGCCACTCGTTAATGAAGGTGTACGCGCTTCTTTTGAAGGTTCCCATGTCGTATCATCCCGGAAACACCAATCAAGGTAGCTCATTCCACAGCTTTGCAGTGGCATGGAAGAAAGTTCCTTGAAAACTGCACTGTGGAGGAAGCTACACATCCAGATGGTGGGGATGATATCCTAATTTGTGGCAGGATTTCGATCTAGCCGTTCACAGAGCACTGGGCCCCGGGTACCTTCATCCATCCGCTGTGCATGACCAAAACAAACTCGACATTCTTCCTTCATTCAAGTTTTTTTTTTTAATGTCTGTGCATCTTCTAAGCCTACACTCCAGAGATAATGAATGAATGAATAAAACATGCTATTAATTGCATAATATTTTAACAAGTGAAGCAAATTCTTAGGCCATGTTAGTGAGTCGGATGCATGAATAAATAAATAATTTATTCTTTGTGTGTCCATGTGGCACGTACGAGCCAGTACTTACCCGCATGTTACCTAGTTTATACTTCAACACTAACTTGGCATTTTCTTGGTATTCAACTCTTGTCACGTTTCATACAAAAGGCAAAATAAATACCCAATTCTGAAGGTTATTTTGAATTATAACTGCCATTTATATGTATAATTTAATTAAAAATTTGCCTATACCAGTTTTCTTATCATTTTATGCATTTTTTATACCTACCTACCTATTTAAAATCGGTAAAGTAGGTATAAAATTAATTTTTAACTGATACTCCAATTTTGTCACAAATTTTGGAATCTATATGTTTTTTTAAATCCAATTCAATCTAATTTTCTATCCAAAAAGCACGCACACTTTTCTAAAAGGCCGGCAATGCTCCTGTGATTCCTCTGGTGTTGCAAGAGAATATAGGCGGCGGTGATCACTTAACATCATCTCTTTTATAAACAGTGATTTCAGTTTGCTTTTAAATTTAATTTCAATTTAATGTGATGAAATAAAACGAAACAATATTTAGCTAACTTTAAATATATCTATATGGTTTATAGCGAATAGTACCATACAACATGTAAATGTATTCTTAATATTTCAATTTCAAACAAGGTTGCGGAGAGACAGTAATTTTTAAACGTTCTAACTGATAACATAATCATAGACAACGAAAAACATATGTGAAGTATTAATAGAATATAGAACTACAAATTTTGCCTTTTAACATGCCTATTGATTGATATCTCTAGTAAGATTAGCAATAAAAATCACTGCTTACTTATACCACCGCTTAACATGCGGTTACTTATCGGGACCGTATCAAGTGTTTGCGATAACACTTAATCAAAAACCGTGTCAATATCACCGGCTTACCGATAACGCGTCGGTTTTATCTTAATTGATTGTCTCTTTTTAATATAGTATGCGTGTATACTTTTATTGAATTTGTTTGATCTTGCTAACAACCGACACTAATTTTGTTTTCCATACACCAAGATAGATACCTAGCTTAAATATTACCACTAGACATACATCCTTAATGTAATACACAATGAAAGGCTATGTGTATTTTGGAGATTTTAGTTATTTTTGACATGGAAATTATTAATATCGTATTTAAAATCTCGTATTGTGTTCTTCTATTATTTATTTGCCGAAGCAGTAATGTGTAAGCATTACTGTGTTTCGGTCTAAAGGGCGCCGTAGCTAGTGAAATTACTAGGCAAATGAGACTTAACGCCTTATGTCTCAAGGTGACGAGCGCAGTTGTAGTGCCGCTCAGAATTTTTGGGTCTTTCAAGAATCCTGCGCGGCACTGCATTGTAATGGGCAGGGCATATCAATTACCATCAGCTCAACGTCCGGCTCGTTGCGTCCCTTATTTTCAAAAAATTCTAATGTGGATAAAAGGTCAGACGTAAGTCTTTCCGTTCGATCAAGTCTGGGATGTTCTGTTAATAGCTTAAACACATGAGCGGATGCGGTTTTGTAGCGACCTATATTCGATGAGATGTAATTATAACATTCAAGAACAATTTAAGGGTCGATAGGAGTGGAAGAAACTATGCCTAGTTAGAAACAGAGGCAAATGTCTTTATGCACTTTTGGGAGATAGGATTGATTCATGTATAGAAATATATATATTTACGGAGTATATGTTCTTGATTTTTAAGTGTATAAAGAGTGGCCGTTGAGTTTCTTGTATATTCTTCTCACGAGCTCAACTATTTGCGATTATATGGTAAATTCAGTGATTTAAAACAAATATTTATAGTGGCGATTAAAAAGCGCTTAGTTTAAGCCTTATTGAATTAAGTTTATTTGACTTTGACTTAAAGCACATAATGCGAGTACATTCCGAGACTTCTTGTTTCGAGACATTTCATTCATTCAATAAATAAAAAGCTTAAATTGTGAATCTATTTAGTAGATACTCGAGTTGAAAACCATAATGAAATTTTTCGTTGCCGATTGACAAACCTAAAAGACATAAAAGGAATTAATTCTCTCAAAATTGATTCTTTTAGAATTATTTTTTAATGTTTTATTTATTGATGATTCTTTATATGTGAATAACCCATGAACTTTGTTACAGATCCGCAAGGCATGAGGCGCTTCGACTAGGCAAACATAAAATGTTAAGATTCGTTCGTGAATGAGATGCGGACAGTGCGAACTTAAAGTGCGTGTTCATAAAAGCGATGCATGGTTTGTGAGGGCGGTACTGCGGTCATGGACATGAGCGGCGAGGGTGGTGGCTCTACTGGCACGCTCCAGCAGCGCTGGTACGACAGCCGGGTGAACGGCAGTCCTGCCGCTGGTGACGTCAGCTCCGACGCTAACGGCGATGGCTTCTTCCACTCGCCGCTGGAAGGCGGGCACCATAGTCGGGCCCGCTACTACCATCAACAAATGCATGCCCCTTATTCGTCCGCTGTGGGATCGCATGGTAAGAACTCTTGCTAATTCAACTACATGTATGCTGTACTCTATAATAGAGTTTCAGTAAATATATTTATTGCGTAATTAGTGCCACTCTTTTTGAAATATTCATTCTGAGAAGCACTAGAATTACGCTCGTCATCTTGAGACATAAGATGTTAAATCTTATTTGCCCAGTGATTTCACTAGCTACGGCGCCCTTCAGACCGAAACACAATAATGTTTACACATGTTTGTGATACCCATAATCTAGCTGGCATCCTGTGCAAAGGAGCCTCCTCCAGTGGGAGGTTCCTTTGCTAAATTGCCTGCCATTTCATTTTAAAAACTATATTTATATATTTTCTGTAATTTTGAAGTGGTTTGTGTAGTTGTAACAAAAAAAAAATTTATCGAAGTGTAACAATAAAATTTTTAACTCGTTTTCATGTCATCATTAACAAATTTGGAATTTGAGACAGTTACAGCAATAATTTGCTGTACTATAAAGATAATTTAAAGTACAGAAAACTTTGCAATTTAAGGGAAATATCGTGTTAATTAAATTTGTTGAGCGTGTTGTAAATTCGTCGGGCGGACTGTCAGAATTTAAGGCAAATTGTTGTCCAGTTCAGGAGCACATTTGTAATCTTATCGCGAATCAGGCGATATCTCTCAAGAGCTTCACAATTAATTTAGCCGACCCGACATGTCAAAATTGCCGTTCTGTTAGGTGACAGCTTAGGTAAACACGATCTCAAATGGGCCTCGGGCCGTAAAGGAAAAAATCGTTACCATACCTCTTTGTTTTTTACTTTTGTGGTTTGTATTTTATGGTTGCTATAAAGTTTTCGTGGGGACAGGTGGCTCTTTATAATCTCAATACACACCCGAATAGGTCCGGATCTTGATACGAACACACGTCGTTAAGGGTTAGGTTAGCGTAAAGTGGTAAGTTTTTAATTTATTAAACTGTGCGTCGGTAGTGATGTGACACTTAAGAAATTGTGTCACTTCTCGGAATCGGAACTGAGAATCGATTTCGTCGCATTCACAGCAGTTATGTACAGTACTTTATGTGTGTTTCGGATAAGATTTTCAGCCTGTTTGTAAGCTCTTATCGTGTTCTGTCCTCACTTGGGATGGCTTCTTGTTCCTGCGATTGCATCTAAATCTGAGAATTCATTTGTCGTGTACCTCTCGATTAGATTATTAAGATTACTAAAACATTGATTGTAATATTCTGTTTGCCTCTACTTTATCTCGAATAGCCCCAAGACGATGTGAAGTTGTAATAAGCATAGTAATATTGAATATTATTTTAAATTACCTATACCCGATTACACTATTACCTACCTATACCTTCACCATATATATGGTAATGTTTATGCTTACGTTGATAGTAAAGATGTTATACAATAATAATATGTGTTACATAGTTTGAAGATTAGTAGTAAAAGTTATTAATTGGAATAGCTTTTTACTAACTGTTAGTAGTAATGAGTACTACTGTTAAAAGGTAAAACTGTATCATATGAGAGTGATGTATGTAAAAGAAGATGGAAGTGTTAGGCTGTTTTATTTAGGCGTACATTTCACTATCAGACTGAGGATTTAGGATACCAAAAATAGGGAATATTGATTGATATCCTGCTAAAAATTTTTTTTTCTGTGGCTTTAATTGCACAGGATTCCAGCTAAATGGCGCCGCCTTCTGCCGCTATGATGGGAGAATTTCTTTCGCCGTTTCCGTCTCCGAAGCTGTGGTAGTGTTTGAACTGATATCAAAAAGGAATCAATTTTGAGAAAATAAATGCCTTTTATGTCTTTTATATATCACCATAGCTATCTAGTGAAATTATTGGTCTACTTCAGTAGCTTCAGCTTAGATCTGTATTTTATGCATAGTTTATTCGACGCCATAATTTAAAGGAATGGCAACGTTCTTGTGATTCCTTAGTGTTACCAGTGAGTATGGACCGTTGTGATCATATACCATCAGGTGTATGTATGTATGCTCGTTTGTCCTCTTTGTTACATAAAACATCTCATATCTTAAGGTAGCCTTGAAATCCTGATCAGCACTGAATTTTAGTTGGCAGGGTGAATCACTAACTTTAAGATCACTTGTTTCATCATCTCTTATTACAATAAAACTAAGTCATTATCGACTAAGACGACCCAATTAGCCCAGTGGTTAGTGATCCTGCCTATTGAGCTAGAGGCCCCGGGTTCAAATCCCGGAAGGTGCAAACATTAATAAGATAAATTTGAATGTTTGTTTCCGAGTTATGGATGTTTATAAGTATTTATGTATGTTTAAGTATATTGTATTAAATATATCATTGTACCCATAAGTAGATACAGGTTATGCCTAGTTTGGGGCAAGATAATTTGTGTAAAAAGTCAATATTTATTTATTAGTATTATCTCGACCGTTTATGTCTTGTATAAAAAAGCTTACTAATTTATCTTACTTAAAAATATACTGTTACCTATTTTGTTTCGATACGTCACCATTTACTTCTCAGTCATATTACTAAGCGGTCTATAGAACTGTGTAACATGATATGGGTATATTTTACGCTCACCATAACTTATACTATGCTGACACGATTAATGATATGGACGATATTATTTATTTTATGGCACTTGTATTTCATGGCCGGGAAGGTATTTCGTTTTCAAATCTAAAAAGATCCTGATTTTTCAATGGTGCTTAATTGACTATTTATTACATACCAGTAGATATTTTATGAACTACATTTGTATGTTATGTAAGAGTTATATAATTCTTATTTATCTATACGAAGAAATTAAATAAATTTAATACAATTTTAAAGTTGTAAGCATATATATAAGTAGTTTTGTTAAGACCATCACCAACTAAGGGGAAAACTTTATATTAAAAATAAAATTAATGATTTTTACTACTAATTACTTACTTACTAATCTATATTTAAGCTTTTTAATTACTAAATGAGTATTTCAAAATAGCTTAGCTAGATTACCTACGAGATGATATGTAGGTTATGTTTATGTATCCTACCTACGTGAAACTTAAAAAGGCGCGGAAAAATAGAACCTACGCACCTATCTAGTATCTACCTATAATAAATTAGAATTATAAGTAAATCTAAATATATTCCACCTTCGCACGACACGCCACAAGTTAGGATATCATCCCCACCATCTGGATGTGTGGCGATCCTCCACAGTGCGGTTTTCAAGGAGCTTTCTTCCTCGTACTACGAAGCTGTGGAACGAGCTTCGTTGTGCGGTGTTTCCGGGACGATACGACATGAGTACCTTCAAAAAAAGCGCGTACACCTTCCTTAAAGGCCGGCAACGCTCTTGTGATTCCTCCGGTGTTGCAGGAGAGTGTGGGCGGCGGTGATCACATAACACCAGGTGACCCGTACGCTCGTTTGTCCTCTTATTCCATAAAAAATATAGGTCTTTTTGGCGCGCATCATTGAATGTAGGTAACTAACCTAACCTACTTTGATACCTAGCTACCCAAGGAATAGTGAAAGATTCTATTATATACTACTATAGAAATACACTAATCTATAGGTTGACTACTTAAGTAAAAAGAATGGAGTAGATAATAGGATGAAGTCTCAAAGACTAAAATAATTATTAAAAACTTATACAAACATTGAGTTTAACTCTATTCTTCAGACTTCCTATTAATTCCTCTGTTTAATTGAAAAAGCACATTTCAATTACGCCAATAAGTAAATATCTGGCACTCATCACTAGCAATTAAAACCACAAACGACAGACGGAGACTTGTTAAAATAGATGTCTGCCTACCTAAATAATATTTGTATACCAACGACTATTCTCATCTCTTGATTCCTTCTCCATTTTGCCTTTCATTTCAACTTTTAGCGTATTTATTTTAGTTATCACAATTTCAATTTACTTTTACATTCATCCGGCGTTTACTTCTGAAATTCTAACAGACATTAAGTATAATTATGGTGTGTAAGCTATTCATTATGCAGTGGCTACATTATTTTCTTTTGTAATTTAACAATGAATTAACGTTGCAAAAACAGAATGCATTTGCCTAATGCACTGTTCGTTGCGTGTGCGTGGAACTGTGCGTATTTGAGAAAAAATGCGTGTGTGCGTGAAAAGCTGCGTTCACATTGGCGCAATTAGATGCGGGGGGCGGGGCTTGCGCACGCGCACGCTATGACATCTCCACCTAGCACGCACACCAGCCTGCGATAATCGTGGCACAAAATAATGATGCCATGAAACATTAATTATTTTCTCCGTACTTAGTATTATTAAACAGACGACACGACTTACGACATGGCATACCTAGCTGGAAATGGTAACCAAATTAAGATTGTTTTTACTGAGAAAATGGTGACGCGTGAGTTGTATTTCAATTTGAAGACAGGCTTAGAGTTATTTATGACTGAATTGTAACCGTCAAATATTCAGATAATGTGCTGTAATTAGATAAATATAATTGCAAGTGAAATAACATTATCATTTTGTTTGTTAGTACATTTCTTCTGTGCTTGCTAAGTTGTTTTCCATTGTGTAGATGTGTGATACTATATAGCTAGGTAGGTACCTACATAAAAACATACATACATAAAATCACGTCTCTTTCCCGTAGGGGTAGGCAGAGACCACTTCTTTCCACTTGCTACGATCCTTACATACTTGTTTCGCTTCGTCCATTTTCATTATTCCTTTCATACATGCGCTCCGGTTTAGGGTACTCTTGACCTGGCCTTTCTTCAAGACATCCCAGATTTGATCTTGAAACGTCCGCCTAGGTCTACCCCTTCCAACACTTTCATTCACACTGGCCTTATACACTTTCTTCGTCAATCGTTCTTCATTCATTCTCTCGACATGTCCAAACAATCTCACCTACATAAATAAACCGGAGAATAGGTAATAGCTATAGAAAGGAAAATCATTTTTCTATGTCCGAATTGGTTATTACCTCACATGCAATTAACATCTAAAATTAAATCCACAATCATTGCCAGCTACTAACTGATTGGAATAAATTAAGAATAAGGAGGAACACGTAGTGGTACCTACATAATAGATAAAATAAATTACAAGTTTATTGATTGAATATTTACACGAGTGTTTACTGTCTAATTAATAGAAGCAATTAACATTTAAGGCCTTATATGTAGGTATCAGAAAACTTATTTCTATAACCCTATCTACGAGTTATAGAAGGAAAGTACCTAAATAATGCCGAAATTTGAATTTTTTTTAAAGGCCCAGGACGCGGAAAATGTACACAGTACTTAGTACTATCTAGCGCCTCAATAGGGTTACTGCAAACCCAAGCGCTGGCAGCTATTTCGGTTAACGGATCAGCCTAGCTATCCAACGCGGAAATGCTGCCAGTATTCTTGGTACACTTCCCCGTAACGATTGTTTAAATTCAATATAATCTAATATTTTAAATAAATAGATAGATATCGTTTATTATAAAAAAAATTTCATAAGCTTATTTTAATGCAGCTTTTGATCCAAATTAAATACTCGCAATGTGGCAATCCTGCGAAGTGGAAGATCGCTTAAACTTTGTACACATACGCGCTGAAACAAATATTCCTCAACTCTATGAACAAATACACCCTCGTGTGACAATTCAGAAAGTTTTACTCATCTTCAGTTACAAATGTAGAATCACGAAATTCGACAAATCATTAAACTGAGCGTTGCTATTATAATTCTATTATATACCTAGAAATATACTGGTTATTGTTTTAATATAATCAAGCTAGTTGAAAAAGAAAGGGAGTCTCATTTAGAAAATAAAGAACAGAGGAAAATGACTTATGATAGCTAAATATAAAATGTAATATTATGTAAGTTTTAGCTAAAAGTTGGTATAGACCATAATAAAAAATTTGAATCAAGAAGAGGACGAATTCGCAAAGCTTGCCGATAGTTCCATGTAAGCAGACCTTTCTCATTTGCAAGTAAATCTACATGATTTTTTTACAACTTTCTGTATTCTCCTATCCATTTAATTTGTGCTAGGAACGTATGAAAGTATAAATGAAATAGTTAGAAATAGTCTATGACAAATGAAGTTCTAAATAATATAAATTTTTATTCAAGTGACTCAAGATGGATGGTTGATAAAAAATGTCCTGTGGCCTGAAGCAAATCCTGTTTTTATATTCAATAAAATTTTCAGTGCCTAAATATGTAAAGGATTAAAAAATATGTTGTTATACCTAAATTGCAATTATTTTAATATCTGTATAGAATGCTGAGAACAACAAAATTGCAAAAACACTTTGTCAACATTACTACTAAATATACTAAATTAAGAAGATGTCTTGTAAACCCTTATTGTAGATAACCTCTCAAACTATTCTTAAACAAACTAACGGAATCTTAAGACGAAAACACATTATAGTTATGCGGGAGATGATAAATATTAAACGAAAAATAAAATGTGCTTGTGGAATGAAATAATTTTTTGCACTTGAGCATCTCAGATTAGAAGTTGAGTTAGCATTCTGACGACTGGCTTTGGGGATAAAAAGTCAAAAGTATTGCAGAAGCTTCAAGATTAATTAAGGCAAGTTTGTTATTCATTTGAGCGGGCGTATATTGGCCGTCACAATGCATTAGGCGAACGAGCTTCTTTGGTAAAAAATATTCTGCGTCGGTGATATGTAAATAATGTTTAAGATTTGTTTGAAGTAGATATTTAAGGCGCGGTCATACCTCAATATCCACAAAAATTGGTTTCTTAGACAGTCGATTACAACATAACGCAATGAAAATATTCCGACGCAAAAAATACAGTGCACAAAGAAGGACTTAAAGAAAATTTTGAACCGAATAGAATATTTGTATATAATTTGAAATATCCAATAAAAATTTAGAAGTTGCTTCCAAAAATAAACTTTGGAGTCACAAATCTCCGAATTTTTAGTGATTACAACATTCTTTTCTTAAAGAATTAAATAGAATTTGTACTTTTCTAAAACTTAAACCACACAATTTTTCATTTTAATGTGTTAATTTAGAATAAGCAAAAAAACGAGTAAAATAAATGCCCATTTGCAGCTTAGCCACATGATCAACACAAATATTGTAGGGTAGGTTGTAGCGTTTACAATCCTAGTCAGTCCGCGCCTTAAGGAACAATGTTAAAATTTTGGAACAGTAATAGCAAAAGTAGATGAAGTTTAAGTGATATTGTTTAATTATCTTCTTGTTAGTAATATTGTTTAATTATCTTCTTGTTAGTAATATAGTCTTCAATTATGGCGATATTCGTAACAATTTAATAAAAGTAAGAAACAAAACTGACTTGCCTATAATATCAATACAACAGCTTGTTCTTAGCACGGGTACCAAATTAGAACTAAAGACTTAGGTTCTTTTAAATTTATCTATGCGGCTTTACTGATTTTGATGGGACTTTGACTATCACATAACTTAAGTTGAATTAAGGTAATATGCATAAAAATAATAACTATGAAATTATGAATCAAATCCAGTTTAATGATAGGTTTGCCACGAAATCTTGGTCAGAAGAAAAATATTCGATTAATGAATCTAGAATCTGGAAACTACCAAATAACAATCCATTTACAAAAGATATGTAGGAGAATGCATATCTAGAACTAAAATTGAGAAAATCTTAAAAAAACTTTCGATAGTTCCACCTAACTAAAGGAGACTCGTTATAGAAAAATCGATTAATTCAAACAAATAGCTGGAATAGAAAATGGTGTTCAGTTTAATTGGCTCCGTTGTTCTACGATCGATATTGCCGCTAGGCACGAGCTTACTGTTGACCTAAATACGAACTTTTATATTGCTTGGAACAACTGAAAAGCAATTCAATTATGGGTTTTTTTTGAACAAATTGTTTATTTTATTTTAAAATTTTAGATTTCCTTTGGCAACATCAATCTGGCCCAAAGCTTAGGACGATCATTTCCCAATTTTTCAGATCTCTTTCTATATCAGAGGAGTAAAAGCAATTCCGGTTTTAAGGAAGTTGGATCAAATATGAAAAAAGTAGGCAAGTTCACCATAGGCTACGGACATAATATTTTGGCTTTCAATAAGTTATGCCAAAGTGTAAGCTTTAATTATAATGTTTCCATAGTGAATACTCAAGACTTTAAGAGATGTAGAGGCTATTATAAGACAGCTAGATTATACATTCGATACAGATGTGGCCGTTTTGGAAACAACGCAAGTCGTTTGGTACCTAGTTTGTTTTGTACATTCAGGTATATTTCTGAAGGAATTCTTCAAAATTATTAATTCTTTTGTGTAATACAAAGCTGATGAATACTATGTAAAATTCAAGCAGACATTAGTGTCGAAGTTAAACCTGACTTTACTTTTGGATCTTTTTATCCAAACAAAAAATTGCGGTATTTATAAATAAGCTTCTACACAAAAAATACACATGACTGTCACCTAATTCTAAATAACATTTAAATTGGTTACGAGAGTTTAAAATAAATACGAACCTATTAATAACTAAACGCTTTACAAGCTTAGTAATGAGAATAGGACATGGTCTGATCATGATTGTAATATTTTTTATAGATAGAAAGCGGACCCCTCATATTAGAAGCTAATTACAGAAGTTGCTTACGTCACGACAATATGCTTAATACAATGAACAGAACTTCCCAGTTTTTCTAATCAGTCATTATTAAGGGTAAAAAAGGCCCCAGCTATTCGGTCCGATGAACAATCATCGGTCACTAAGAATTTAATGTATTCACATTGCTTTTATATCTTTCGCGTGATTAACTATGATTGATTGCATCCAAATATTGATGTCTCACGTTCGAATTCTTGATAGAAAGAGATCGATTGAGCTAGTATTGTTACGAGTGACAAGGACCGTATGATTTACTCGATTGAACATGCTACGCAATACGCATGCTAATACATCCATTGCGACTCAATTCGGAAGCATTATAGTTTTAGAAAATTTATTGAAGTAGGCGTTACTTTGCGGAAATCCATAATTATCCAAATGTTTTGAGTTTTCTTTAGTGTTAACTCCGCCAACATTTGTCGACTCTTGTGCCAGAGTTTGGCGAGTAAACATCTCCTGAGGATGCCTCGTGTAGAGGGGAAACACGTGTTTAAAAGACAATTTTGGAATTAACACTAAAGGAAACTCAAAACATTTGGATAATTATAGTTTTATAGAACTAGGAAATCATGACATCTTTGCGCGTCGTTTGTGCACGATTTACATGCAGTTTTAGTAACCTTTATGAATATGGTAATAAGGTGCAGTTTCGGTATGACGCTATAAAAGCTAAACGAGCTTGAATGCAAATTTGATTTGGAGTGATCTGAATCTAAATAAAAAAATCAGTGGTAATTAATAATAAAAGTATGTTTTTCAAGAAGATTGATAGTTATGTTTACAATGTTATTTATAGAGGCCCTCTGTCCAATTTGGAGGCTGTTGCGGGTCTTCGGTTGTTTCCGGTCGGTTGCCGCACTGAAGTTCATTCGCTGAGAGCTTGATGGATGAAGGTATAGAAGGCATGCGGCCGATTCGAGTGAATTCGTGTGTCCATTCACCAGGTTACATTTACCGCTGAAATATAATTAGCTCGCTCCTAAAATCTATTAGTTACGGGTGATATTCGCTTGGTAGGAAACTTTGAATTTATTATAACGTTGGTCTTAATTTGGATAAGTCGGTGGTTATGTCACGATTTGTCATACACTGCCATGCGGTTGCGATGTTGAAGATTAGGTGGGAGCTATTTTAAAAATGCTCATGGGAATAGACAATACTGTCAATAAATACGAATGGTCGTTAAATTATACATATAAAAAACAAGTTAATATTCATACGATCTCTGTCTGATGTAACTAAGTGCTCCTGAACAAGTTAAGTTATAGCTGTATAAATAAGTGTAAAATCAGTGTCTGCTTAACCATACGAAAGAATCAAGTCATCAATAAAATAAAATAAATCTCTATTTATATGTTATATCTGTAACCAGCAATTCTTGTACCTATATATATATAATCTGAATCTCGGCTCCAGAAACGGGTCCAACGATTTTCATAAAATATATAGGTGATTTTGGGGGCGATAAAACGATCTAGCTAGGTTTCAATTTTAAAGAATGTAGTTCTATTCGTCTGGATATTAGTAATAATATTTACAATTTGAATTTTAAATATTATTACTAATATTACAGATTATATATATATATACAGATAAAGGCTACAGATTTTTACTAATAAATATACTAATAAGTTTAAAAATTTAAACAAATGAATGAAATTTAAGCATTCGGTTTATACCCGGCCTTACAATATTTATGTCACTGTGAAATAGTTCACGAACAGACTACTTCACAGTGACATAAATAAGTACAGCTAAAGAAATCCAAAGTATTTAGCGACGTGTCTCACACCTTGCGGGTATCGTATAAAGATTAATGTGTTCATTTCGCCATTATTTCTAGCATAAAACATTTAGGACAGAGGGCGTCGTCGTCGCGGCACCGTTCCGCTTCGAAGGCTATTTTCGCAGCACATTACTGAGGATGAATGATTTCCTGGCGAGCCATGATTTATTTTCCGTTGTTACGTAGCTACCAGTTACCAGCTTGGCTCTACGTAAACTCATTAAGAGCGATTAAAGTATGGAGGTGTCGGTTTCTAGCTTTGTAAGAAACCACCGTATTTCTCTTCCTTTGTTTGGCTTATGGCGTAACACGTGAGAGTTACCCGTGATCATAAGCCAGAGTTACCCGTAATTTTAGATTTGGGATACAGTATTTTCATGCTGAGAAATATGATCAGAATAAATTCAGTGACGGTAGTTATAAAAAACTTCGATCTTTTGTGTTATTTACTTCAGAATCAATTGATTTTTGTACTTGAGCATTGATTTCATGATAAGCATTTCTCAATTAAAAAAAAAATCTTCCATGAACATGCAAACTTTGTAATTAAATTCTTTGAGCAGTAGTTCGATTGTTATATGTTGATATAACATGGGTATGTCTTCAAAATAAGCTTTACTTTACTTTAAAAGACTGGCAACACTCTGATGTATATTTGGGTGTTGGCGTTTATCATTTACTGTCATATGACTCGTACATTTTTTGCTTAAAAATATTCTTAAGGTTTAAATTCTTAACCTTATCCCCGCCGAATTTCAAGTCAGAATATCAAATCATCAAACAAAATTCAATGAGAAATCAAGAAACTTCGGATGATATTTCACCAACAAATACCAGTTATCAAGAGTTACAAATGACTTCTCAACCTCATATGTAAGAGACAACCTTCAAATAGAATTGTTGTTTGTTATAGAAAATGTTACTGTTGATAATACGTGCGGAGTAGCGCCTTCGATTACTGTTATTAGGAGGCACTTTGGATGCACTTTTAAAACCTTTTTCAAAAGAATCTTTGGTTTGAATTGTAGGAATAATGAATAATGTTACCCGATAATCACATAAACTTATATCGTCTCTCCTATCTAATGAGGTTCTTGCTAAATAGTTAACAAGCAGATTCTGAATGTAGCTATTTTGGTATCGTCATAATATATACCAGTGAGAGGCTCCTTGGCACAGGATACCGGCTAGATTATGGGTACCACAACGGAGCCTATTTCTGCCGTGAAGCAGTAATGTGCAAGCATTACTGTGTTTCGGTCTGAAAGGCGCCGTAGCTAGTGAAATTACTAGGCAAATGAGACTTAATATCTTATGTCTCAAGGTGACGAGCGCAATTGTAGTGCCGCTCGGAATTTTTGGGGTTTACAAGTATCCTGAGCGGAACTGCATTGTAACGGGCAGGTAAACCATCAGCTGAACGTCCTGTTCGTCTCGTCCCTTATTTTTTTATTAAAAATTTGCATATATTTAATCCCAGAAGGATGGAAATCACTTCAAATAACAAAAGAAAAATTTCCAAGGTTTTCCCTTCCTAAAATTATAAGTTCTTTGTTTAACATAATGCAATTTAAATTAGTATGCAGAGTAAATGCATTAATAGTGTAAATAGGTGTCCCAGTAAAGAATATTGCGATGCTTATACTTGTAAGGCGATGATAAAATCTCATTCATATACATGTGCATAGAATATATTATTTGGTAGGTACCTATATAGATAATATGCAGAGACAATAGTAGAATGTCACTCAAGCTAAATGGTGTTTTTTTTTAATGAAAATAAGGGACAAGACGAGCAGGACGTTCAGCTAATGGTAACTGATACGCCTTGCCCAAAACAAATAATTCTGAATGGCACTACAACTGTGCTCTTCACCTTGAGACATAAGATAGAGTTAAGTCTCATTTGCCCAGTAATTTCATTAGGTACGGCGCCCTTCATACCGAAACACAGTAATGCTTACACATTACTGCTTCACGGCAGAAATAGGTGCCTTTTTGGCACCCATAATCTAGCCGGCATCCTGTGCGAAGGAGCCACTGGAAAAATAAAAAAATTAATCTTTCATTTTGAAAAATAAAGTACAAAAATGAAAGCTGAATAATATTATTATCACAAAGTCAAATTAAATTCATTTAAATAGGCTTAATATTATATTTAAATTACTGAATCTACCATATTGTGTTCCGAAAAGTAGAGCTCATGAGAAGAACATACAAGAAACTCAACGACCACTCTTTTCAATCAATGAATTTTTTACAATAGTTGTAATATACTTACATAACAAATTAATTTGTAAGGTGCTGCATCCAATATATGAATAATTATGTTTAAAAAGCAAAGTTTAAAGTTAAAAAGCGTTTTAAATATCAATCAGTATTTAACAAAAAGTAACAAAAAATAAACTGTTATAATATAAATTATCGCCTATTGGATGCATTAACCTTTAGAGCTTGAAGTAATTCTTCTTATAAGGATACTTTGCAAACATGATGGTCGTGATTACTGTCATAAGTAGTATTATAATATCGCATAAAACAAATATAATAATTGACAATAACAGGCACCACAAGCAGCACTGTGACGCATGGACCAGCCATCGATTCGCACATATTAGAGGGTTTTACATGAAAACTGTGACGACTGTATAGCCGAGTGGTTAGCGATCCTGGGTTCGAATCCCGGTAGGTGCAAGACTTTATATGATGAATATGGATGTTTGTTTTCGAGTCATGGATGTTTATATGTATTTATATTAAATATATCGTTGTCTTGCAACCCATAACACAGGCTATAAATGCTTATTTGGGGCTAGAACATTTGTGTAAAAAGTGTGTCAATATTATAAAAAATATAACTTACTAACTAAGAACACAGTTATTTTAAAACAAAAATAAGACAAAAGTTATTCATGCATTTGTTATTCATTCAATTCCTATGATTACTGTTGTTTCTGATACTTGGATACGTTATATTCAACGGTTAGAAGTGTATTTTTCTCAATACCGTAATGCCCAAGTCACGAGCGGTCACGGGTTATGTAAGCGGAATGCTCAATGCTCACCGGCAGACTCATTATCTAGCTAGTATTGCCAGCTACGTGCTTAAAGAAATCTAGCCCATTATTGAATCTAGAGGAGAATCATTGAGTCATGCGCGGGAACTAAAATTTAGGAATCCGAAACGAAATAATATCTATGCGAGGCAATTAACAGTTATAAATATATTAGGTTTTAGTTACAAAAGTAAGAATTTTGTTTGTTTTTTATTTATATCGAATAATATCGAATTATGCATGAAAATTTGTCATATATTGTCTGTGCTGTGTAGAATTAATTGAGATAACTTGATTCAGCAACTATTTTTTCATAAACTATTTCACTTTACACAAGCTTGGAATTCTTTTTATGTGATTTATAGAACTATCTCTAGTTCTGAAACAAATGGCGCTCTGAGAGAGAACAAACGGAGCAACAAACATTGTCTGAATGATTGCTATTATTAATTTTAATTTATTATTAATGATAATTTATCACGTTTATGAATAAAGTATGTATTGAAATGAAAACTTTAGCAAATACATACATTCAAAAGTTATAAACACCACTTATAAATACCATTTAAAATAATGCAGTACCATATTATATGTCCGTGATTTTGATCTTAAAGAATACATTATAACCTTAAGATGCGAGGTCTTAATTTTAGATTCAACGTATTTTCCTAGTTGCAAGACGCACATTTTTATTGATGAAAATAAGGGACGAGATGAGCAGGACGTTCAGCTGATGGTAATTGATACGCCCTGCCCATTACAATCCAGCGCCGCTCAAGATTATTGAAAAACCCAAAAATTCTGAGCGGCACTAAAACTGCGCTCGTTACCTTGAGACTTAAGATATCAAGTCTCATTTTCCCAGTAATTTCGCTAGTTAAGGTGTTACCATTCTTTAAAATAACTTGTTGATATTTTATTGTGTGCTTGTAACAAATACTCATCTGGCAACATCGGATATTATTATAGGAGCACGCGGCCTCTCGCCTGCCCATTGTCAAGATTATGGGGAACGGGCCGGCGTACAAACTACATAATTTCGCTATTCCTCTAACCTTATAAATCGAAGCTTGTAAAACAATTACTTGTATCTCTGGTATGTCCACATCACGTTTAATGATAGAAGTCGTGATCGACGCGCGGTTGTTAATTATGAATATGATTGTGACGAGTTATATTCTGTGTATGTCGCGCCTAATACTGGTTCGGATGCTATTGTTGCGAATCCTTCGCCTATTCCGTCGATAATAATGTATTAATATTTATATACGGTGTTGCGAGATTCAAAAATGATCAGCCATTGTTAAAATAAACATTCTCTGCATTAATATTCTGCATGGGACTTCATTTTGTAAGCTATTATTTTTAGGTGACTATTTTCCATCGCATATAATAGAAAGACAACTAGAGAAAGTAGATTATTAACTTCTTTTTATTCTTTTTTTGAGATAAGCGACGAGTCGAGCAGGACGTTCCGCTGATTGATACGCCCTGCCCATTACAATGCAGTGCCGATCAGGATTCTTGAAAAACCCAAAAATTCTGAGCGGCAATATGATTGCGCTCGTCACCTTGAGTCTTGAGATATAAGATGTTAAGTCTCATTTGCCCAGTATATTCACTAGCTACGGCGCCCTTCAGACCGAAACACAGTAATGCTTTCACATTACTGCTTCACGGCAGAAATAGGCGCCGTTGTGGTACTCATAATCTAGCCGGCATCGTGTGCAAAGGAGCCTCCCACTGGTAAAACATTGTATAATTGCTTAAAGCTCAGCCAGGTTAAACACGGAAATCAAGATCAAACGGCAGTATTAATATGAGAATGTTTTATTTTTGCTCCTTCATAATGTTTTCAAAGTGCATAACATTTTAATGTAAATATATTTACCAGACAAACAGGCTTATTTACCCTTTAAGTCAGGCAGGACATGGAATAATAAGGATTAACAACTAAATTATTATGAATTTTTCGCCTATCTCTGCCTTGAAACAGTAATGTGTAAGCATTACACATTACACGCCGTAGCTAGAGAAATTACTGGGCAAATAAGATTTAACATCTCTTGTCTAGTTAAGATGACAGAATTTTTGCGTTTTTCAATAATCTTGAGCGGTTTATGTAATGGGCAGGGCATATCAATTACCATCAGCTGAACGTTCTGTTCGTCTCGTTCCGTATTGACATAAAAAAAACATTTAATAATGCTACATGAGAAATTTAATGTCATGTCAAGTAGACGCTGTAGACTTATCTAATAAAAGATGCCACTTACTAATTATAACCCGCTGTACTGTCATGGCAAGTGTAGTGGAAATTTAGTAGAGAACCCGCGTTATAGTACAACGCGGTATGTTTGATCGTTGGATCGTCACAATTTAGTACGTGGTCTGTGGTCTCTTGTGGTTACATTTTTACGGATCTATAGACTTCATCGCTGTCTTCATTCGGACTTGGATACTTTAACTGTCTTATAAATAACCGCAATGAAAAGTTTAACATTACTTCACCAGTGGGAGGCGCCTTTGCACAGGAAGCCGACTAGATTATGGCTACCACAACGGCTCCTATTTCTGCCGTGAAGCAGTAATGTGTAAACATTACTGTGTTTCGGTCTGAAGGGCGCCGTAGCTAGTGAATATACTGGGCAAATGAGACTTAACATCTTATATCTCAAGACTCAAGGTGACGAGCGCAATCATATTGCCGCTCAGAATTTTTGGGTTTTTCAAGAATCCTGAGCGGCACTGCATTGTAATGGGCAGGGCGTATCAATACCATCAGCTGCACTTCCTGCTCGTCTCGTTCCTTATTTTCATAAAAAAAACCCTGTCATGTAATTCTGTAGTGACAAAGGTAAGATAATAATTATAATAGTTAAAAAAAACTAACAACTCAGTTTTGTTAAAAAGATGATGGTTGAAATTTAAAATGAATATCAATTACTTATTGACGATAGATTTTTTTTTTATAGATGAAAAATTACATAATTAAACAAAAATCTTATTTTGTAAATTGAATAATGGAATAGTTTTATCAAAATAATAATAAATCATCGGTTCTCGATAAATCTCCGAAGTTCGAACGAAATCTGGCCGTTTAAAGTGGATCAAAATCGCGCCCAAACAAATCGGTTACAAACAAAAAACAAAAATAAAAAGCGTGAAAAAAACAAAAAGTTTTAAATTTGGAATATTTATACTTCACGTTTATTAATAACACAGTAGATGTTTATTGTTAATTAGCCAATCAAATAGACTTAAAATAAATAAATATATTGTTATCTAAATCTATGGTCTATCCCAAATTTAATTACGATTTTTATTCATCAAATTGTGAAGCTGTTAATATATATCCTACAGTATATTAATACTGTAGGTACCTACCTAACCTACCTAAATGGCTGTAACAAGTTTGATAATGCATAAATACTCATTATAATTAAGCTTTTGTGAAAAAATTACTTTATCTGCATTTTTACTTATCAGATAGAATATCATGTATATTTTATCTGATAAAACAATTTAAATATTATACAACGAAGTAAACTATTAGTTACCGAGGAAGCACGATACGAAAAGAAAGGCAGGCGAAGTCGCGAGCGGAGGCTAGTCTCAAATAAAATATGCTTCCTTCCTTACTCGGAAATAGGGGAGAGCCATCAACGTCTCTCCGAACAATGACAAATTTATTAAAATGCAATAACAATAAAATTCGTGGCCGGACATTAGTGATGTTAAGTTATTCTCCAAACGCCACTTAATGAGAAGTGATGGGTTCGTAAGAAAATAAAAATACAATGTGTCCACCCCGGGTTCGGACGCATCGCGTATGCACACAACGATCCGACGTTACATGTCTTGTATGCAAACATATCTACTGTTATGACGACCACATACAGACTGGCACTACTTTGTGACTTCTCAAATTGTTGTCATTTTGTATTAGCGAAGAAATTAGTACTTAACATTGATCAGTTATCACCAGGTGATACAAACCTTTGTTTAATTAGGTTATTTAACTATTTCTAACTTCATTAAGGCGATGCTATTAAAACAACCTTTTTTCAAAGTCAAATAAACTTAATTCAATTAGGCTTTAAACTAAGCGCTTATGAATCGTCAGTACAAATATTTTAAATAGTTGAGCTTGCGTGAAGAAAATATAAGAAACTCAACGGCCACTCTTTTCAATCAAATACAGTATTTTACAATGTCTGTAATATAACAAATTAGAGCCAGGTTTAAATAATATAAACTATTTCATAAAAAGTAATAAAGAATTAACTGTATAAATATAAATTATCGTATATTGGATGCATCAACCTTTACAGCTTGAACTCATTGTGTGTCGTGATTACAGTCACAATTAGTAATTATAAATATTAAATATAACAGGTCGACCTGGCACCACAAGCAGCTTTTTTTTAATGGGTTGGGAAGTCAAATTCTTCAACCACATGAGATACGTCAGTTCACTGATATAATAAGATTCATATAAGAATCAATCTTAGCACTTAGCTATAGTTAACAGTGGCTATCACATTGGTCGCAGTGAAACATACTAAAGCCCCTTGACAAACCATAACCGACCGCTACATATAGTTATAAACCCCAAAAGAACTATTTAACTGCAAATTAATATTATTCATATGCAACAACAACCTGTATAGCCGAGTGGTTAGCGATCCTACATACTAAGCTAGAGGTCCCGGGTTCGAATCCCGGTAGGAGCATTTATATAATGAGTATAGATAGACGTTTGTTTCCGAGTCATGGATGTTTAAATGTATTTATGTATGTTTAAGTAAGTATATTGTATTAAATATATCATTGTCTTGTAACCCATAACACAGGCTATATATGCTTAACTAGGGGCAAGATAATTTGTATAAAAAGTGTGTCAATATATGCCTCTTTAAACAAAAGATTCGTACAATAAATTAAAAATGATTGCTATATAATTAGCAAGAAATACGCACCTTGCATTAGAAGGCAATTCGTGTACTCTGTAGCGAAATCATAAGTTTGTACGGGTGTATAATAAGGTCATATTGTAAGCAAACGCGACATCGCCTCCAATAGAAACCTGTTTAGTGCCAATACAAGACAATCGCCGGCAAGCGGCCCCTATTGAAACAGTCACAACTCATATTTATTAAGCACTAACTGATACCCCGCGACTTCGTCTGTTCACACACAGGACTGAGCGCGAACAAGCAACATTTCAAGTAAATTTTTAATATAAAAGAACACTTCTAAGATTGTCGCAACACTTTTTGTAAAGAATGATGTGTTCTGCAAAGTCGTAGTACATAATTTTATTCTATCGTCAATACTTTTCGCAGCGCACGTGATGTAAAGAATAATTTAGGTATTTTTTATACCTTACATGATTGTTACATATTTTTTTAAATAAAATATAGCCTATGTCACCCGGGGATACCGTAGCTTCCCAACAGTGAAAGAATTATTCAAATCGGTTCAGTAGTTTCGGAGCCTATTTAATGTTAATAAACAAACTAGCAACCTTTCCTCTTTATAATATTAGTATCGATACGCGCTATAGTTTTTATATGAAGTTTATAAACGTAGTGATGTGGTGCTATAAATCTCGATAAGACACCCACGACGAAATTTGATTTAATCCGAGACGACTTAACGGCTGCCGTCCGAACTGACGAGCTGTGGCTCCCACCATAAAACAGGGCCCATACTGATGTGTGGCGTTTATATAGAGTAGTTATAAAACTACGTTGAAAGCCAGCTATACACAGATGAGGACTCCCTGTTTACCTTCTAGATGTCTGTTGTAAAAATAAAATACTGTATCGTTATATTATGTAGCTTGAATAATATTGGTTAATACTACATTGGTTAATTATTGGTTAATATTATGTGTGGATTGATGCATCTACTATACTCAATAACTCTTGTGTTTATAAGTATTAATTTACTTTTTTTTCTTTTTTTAACTTACTCGTGTAAGCCTTTCAGTTTTTGACATTTGAGTATTTTTGTTGCGTCACTTTGCATATATTGTATATATGTTATGTTACATAATTAAAATGTAAATCTTGACTTAAAAGAGTGACAATGAGTTTCTTGCTACTTCTTCTCATTAGCTCAACCCTTTACGAAGTAGCGGTAAATTCAATAAGAAACAATATTTTTATTTTTTTTTGACATTCATAAGCGTCATTTCCGTGACGTACATGAATAAAGTGTTTTTGAATTTAAATTTGAATTTGAATTTACATTATTCATCAAAGTAATAATGGGTAACAGCATTGCGAGGGTGCAATTTGTAGGCACGAAGCAAAGTCCTGAATATACCTGAGTAAAAAAAAAGTCTAATTTTAGCATAGTCCATAAGAAAAAATATTGCTTGTCAGGATAGCTGTTATTTAGCTTATTATCAATTATCATTCAATTGGTACAAGGTACAATATAAAATAAAACCTTAGATAATTTATAAGTCTAGATAGAGCCTCTTGTTGCTAGCCAACGCATGACAACAGGACAGGTTTATTACTTAAGTCTGCTTCTGCTACGTCTTACACTCACGATACGCTAGAACTGCAAAGTTCTTAAGAGGAAATATAACCGTGCCTCCAGATTTTTTAAGCGGCAAATCGCCCGTGCGATGTCAAAGCACGTCGTCAAAATCGGCGACCAGCTTTCCAGTTACCCGACTGGAACACGCAAGTTCTGGTCGTTGTCGAAAGCTGCTCTCGGTAATTTCAACCAGCCGTCCATGCCGCCGTTGCACATGAGGAATGACACCCTGGCCCATACGGCAAAAGAGAAAGCCGATCTCCTGTGCGCTCTTTTCGCCTCCAACTCGACTCTTGACGACAACGGAAAAACACTGCCGACCATCCCGCGGTGTCAGTGCTTTATGCCTGAAGTACAGTTCAGACAGATAACTGTTAGGCGAGCTCTGTTTTCGTTGGACGTCAGGAAGTCGAGCGGGTCGGATGGCATTTCTCCAATCGTGCTTAGAACGTGTGCCCCTGAGTTGACGCCGGTGCTAACGCGTTTATTCCGGCACTCTTATTCCAAAGGCGTAGTCCCTGACTCATGGAAGTCAGCCCTTGTCCATCCGATCCAAAAAAAAAGGAGACAGTTCGGATCCGGCAAACTACAGGCCTACTGCTATAACCTCCCTGCTCTCCAAAATCATGGAGAGCATAATTAGCCGCCAACTTTTGGTATACCTAGAGGGTCACCAGTTGATTAACGACCGACAGTACGGCTTTCGCCATGGTCGGTCGGCAGGTGAACTTCTGGTATACCTAACACATAGATGGGCGGCGGCTATTGAAAGCAAGGGGGAAGGCCTGGCAGTTAACCTGGATATAGCGAAGGCCTTTGATCGTGTATGGCACAAGGCGCTCCTCTCTAAACTTCCTTCATTTGGGCTTCCCGAGAGCTTATGCAAGTAGACCTCCAGCTTCCTAACTGGGCGCAGCATACAAGTCGTTGTCGTCGGTTTTTGCTCGAATCCCAAGCCCGTGAACGCTGGAGTGCCCTAAGACTGTGTGCTATCTCCCACGCTGTTTCTTCTGCATATACACGGGCCATGCAGGTCTCTCTCGGGAAATCATTGACCAGTGCCGGGAGAGAGAAGTTTCTTCCACGTACTACAAAGCTGTGGAATGAGCTTCCTTGTGGGGTGTTTCCGGGACGATACGACAAGGGTACCTTCAAAAAAAGCGCGTAGACCTTCCTTAAAGGCCGGCAACGCTCTTGAGATTCCTCTGGTGTTGCAAGAGAATGTGGGCGGCGGTGATCACTTAACACCAAGTGACCCGTGCGCTCGTTTGTCCTCCTATTCCATAAAAAAAAATCAGTTTGTATTAGTGTGTGTGCGTTGCTAAAAATAGAGGCTGACTGTTCGCTGATATATTTTTCGACGTGTTCACAGCCGTCATAGTCAATCTAGTCGTATATATTATCTAAGTACAAAACTAACTTCTCGCAGAAGAAGCCAAGTGATAAACATATAGAAATCAAGCCTTTTGCAGATTTTATACAGCCTGTAACAGTTTATAAGTTCAAGTTCAAATTCAAATTCAAATATTTTTATTCAAAATAGGATGTGAAATCACTTATTGAAAGTCAAAAAAAACTACCACCCATTCCAAAGTGAATGCCTCAGGCCTGAGAAGAATGGGCGCAACAAACTTTTTTTTCATCAAAAATATGTTTTACAATTAAAGTAACATTTACAAAGTAACATTGTACAATTAAACTTATTATTTAATAGCTTGAGGGCGGTCGCTCCATTCCCAATCTGTGGTATCATTAAGAAAGTCATTTACGTTATAGTAACCTTTACCACACAAACGTTTTTAACAATTCTTTTGAATAACGTAACACCTTTGTTTTGAACATTGTCTGGGATCTTGTTGTAAAAGCATATACATCGCCCCACAAAAGACTTACTAACTCGACTAAGCCGAGTAGTAGGCATCATCAGTTTATGTCTGTTCCTGGTGTTAACATTATGGTTATGACAGTATCTGGCAAATTCACTTATGTGCCTATGAATATACATTACATTATCAAGAATATATTGAGAAGCAACATTTAAGATGTTAATTTCTTTGAATTTTCTCTCAATGATTCTCTAGGACCTAGGTTATAAATAGAGCGAATAGCCCTCTTCTGCAGCACAAATATTGTATTTATATCAGCAGCGTTGCCCCATAGCAATATACCATAGGACATAATACTATGGAAATAACTAAAGTATACTAGTCGCGCCGTATCTATGTCAGTTAATTGTCTAATTTTTTTAACCGCGTATGCTGCAGAACTAAGTCTGTTCGCCAATCCTTCAATATGGGGGCCCCATTGTAATTTGGAATCTAGAGTTATGCCAAGAAATATAGCAGATTCCACCGGTTCTATCACCTCTCCGTTTAACAAAACATTTGCATTTACATTTTTGACATTTGGTACGGTAAATTTAATGAATTTAGTTTTCTTGCTATTTAACAATAGGTTATTAGCGCTAAACCAGTACACGATGTCAGATAAAATATCGTTCACTTCGTCATACATAGTTTGGTTTCTTTTCACTTTGAAAATTAGTGAAGTGTCGTCCGCAAACAATACTACCTTATGTTTTTTCTCTATAAGATTAGGAAGATCATTTATATAGATAAGGAAGAGAAACGGTCCAAGAACAGACCCTTGTGGTACCCCCATACTGAGAGGAGTCCCAGGAGATCTCCTGCCATTCACGTCGACCCTCTGAATTCTATTGTTTAGATATGAAGTCAGAAGATCGAGTGAAGTTCCTTTTATGCCATAGTGGTATAGCTTCCTGACCAGCATTGAATGTTGAACACAATCAAAAGCCTTAGATAAATCACAGAAGATGCCAAGTGCATTCTGCGATTCCTCCCAGGCATCAAAAATATTCTTGATCAGCTCAACACCTGCATCCGTTGTTGAACGTCCCCTAGTAAAGCCAAATTGTTTCAAATGAAGTAACTTATGAGAGTTAAAGTAAGTAAGCATTTGGCTTAAAATTATTTTTTCAAAAATTTTACTAAGGGTCGGCAAAACTGACACAGGACGATAGTTGTTCGGGTCAGAAGAGCATCCCGACTTAAATATTGGTGTAATTTTACTATGTTTCAGAAGGTCAGGAAACACGCCACGATTAATACAATTATTAAATACTATTGCAAGATATGGTGCTATGACATCAATTATTGAACTTATTATTTTAACAGAAATGCCCCATATATCAGCAGTTTTTTTCATGTCTAGAGATTTAAAAGTTTTAATTATTTCTCCAGGGCTAACAAAACTAAAATTGAAACTTTGTTGACATCCTTTAACATTTTCCAGAAGAAGTGACTCAGCAACACTGGTGGAGGAGACAAGAGTGTTTGTGATAGAAACTGGAATCTCAGAAAAAAAATTCTCAAAAGCAGTAGCAACTTCCTGCTGAGATTGAATTATTGTATTGTTTATTGATAGATTATATTCAATGTTGCGGTCTTTCAATCTTCCAGATTCCCAGTTAATAACATTCCAAGTCATCTTTATTTTATTTGGTGCATTTTTAATTATTTGTCTGATATGCATAGACTTTGCAATAGAACAAACACTTTTAAATAATTTAGAGTATTTTTTAACATACTCGAGAAAAGATGTATCATGATTATACAATGATCTCTCACTATACAGTTCATATAGAGTTTGTCTGCTCCTATGAATTAGTATTAACACGCTTTCATTAATTACAACTGCATTATTATTATAATATTATGAAAAGTATTTTCTTTGATTAAAAGGAGTTTTACACATTTAAATTAAACACTTTTGAAAGGATAAAAACGCGTGTAATTATTACCGTGTCTTAAGATTAGGTTTTTACGTATTTCAACAGCAGTCTGCCTGAAAACGTGCTCTGAAAAGGTCACGAAATTTCGGGTTCACTAAAATAATAATAATAAATTTTACACAAATTCTAATGTAAAAGCACAGTCACAATTAAACGCATTATAATCCTTTAACCTAGATTGAGACAGCTGCGAAAAAGTCTAGAAAAAAATTGAGGTTGATAGTTAACCTCTATATCGAACAATGCACGCACACTTACAAAAGGTGACATACAAATCGCGATTGTAAGACATAGCTTGTCACGCGCACTAAAGTAATGATCCTGGCCTGTTTTCATCGATTGACTAGCAGAAAGTGGGAGGCACCTTTTTACAGGATGCCGGCTAGATTATGGGTACCACAACGGCGCCTATTTCTGCCGTGAAGCAGTAATGTGTAATATTACTTTGTTTCAGTCTGAAGGGCGCCGTAGCTAGTCATATTACTGGGCAAATGAGACTTGACATCTTATGTCTCAAGGTGACGAGCGTAGTTGTAGTGCTGCTCAGAATTTTTGGGTTTTTCAACAATCCTGAGCCGCATTGTAGTGGGCAGGGTGTATCAATTACCATCAGCTGAACGTCCCGCTCGTCTCGTCCCTTATTTTCATTCAAAAAAAAGCAAGAGACTCTATCTAGCCGTTTAACAGCGCTTACACCTTCCTTATAGGCCGGCAACGCTCCTGTGATTCCTCTGGTGTTGCAAGATATTGTGGGCGGCGGTAATCACTTACCAACAGGTGATCCGTACGCTCGTTTGTCCTCCTATTCCATAAAAAAAATATCTAATGGATCTAGTTTAAAATTTTCCTCAACAAATACCACACATGTTGTCATTGAAGTAATCAACATTCAACAATTCAATGCTCGTGTCCTTCTAATTCTTATGAGTGTACTTGTAGAACCAAAAAATGTTTTACGATCAACTTGATCGCGTCCCGAATGGTAAGCGGTCATTGCGGGCGGTAACCTCGTGTGTTCGTCCTACCATTCATTCGATTATAATACTTTTATATTGCATTTCTTATTACCACCGGCTACTGTTCACAGACTATTAATGAAACAACTTTATTATAATAAATACTCTTTCATATTAGACAGTTTCTTGTTTGGTAATGTCTTCATTACAATCGTTGCTACAATAATAAAAAAAAAGTTCATATTCATACGAATATTTCATAATTTTCCGCTTTTTTTATGAAAATAAGGGACCAGACGAGCAGGACGTTCAGCTGATTGTAATCGATATGCCCTGCCCATTACAATGCAGTGCCGCTCAGGATTCTTGAAAGACCCAAAAATTCTGAGCGGTACTACAACTGCGCTCGTCACCTTGAGACATAAGATGTCACCTCTCATTTGCCCAGTAGTTTCACTAGCTACGGCATCCTTCAGACCGAAACACAGTAATGCTTACACATTACTGCTTCACGACAGAAACAGGCCCCATTATGGTACCCATTATCTAGCCGGCATCATGTGCAAAGGAGCCTCCCACTGGTTGTTTCAAGATTTTAGTGTCAAGATGCCACGCACACAAGCATCTAATATTTGCCGTTATAAAGAAGCTATTGTTCTTATGTAGTGCGGTATCTAGTTAGAACGCAGCGGAGACCAATCATTAATCTAAGGCACTAACGTTACTTACAAGACGATCATACCTTTCGATCAAGATTGTAAACAATTATTCATCACTTTAAATTACGAATAACATTATCAAAAGAAACCACCAAAACAAATTAACATACAAACATTATTAAGATAAAATAAATAGTGCTATTTAAAATAAACCTTTGGCGGTGTTATTACAAGAATAACGACAGAGGTCGCAAGCGAAATAAATTGATAACATTTAATATAAATATCAACGCTTATGTTTCCCACACTGTAAATGGCTAATTTAAATAAATTATGCACATCTTAAACATAGATATTGATTGTTTTTATGCATTGACATATTTTTATCTATTCATGGAGGATGATTTACCTCCATGCTAATTGCTAACGCAGACAGCATAAATAATTTAATAGGAATATTAATTACGGTACGATAGCTACTACAATATTAGAGGTATGTAGATGTGGAATTTACGCTGTTTTAAGGTTATAGGTACTCGCAAGAAAGAAAAATTGCGTGCGTACAAAGTACACATGTTAGAAGTGAGACATGCATTGTTCATGAACCTCTAAACTGCATATGAAGTCCTGGTACATGTTGCTAGGATGACACATGTTTTCAACCGATATAAAAGACACTATTATCACCGCTAACACATTTATGTTCTCCTGGTGTCTATGTAATACATTAAGGTATACTCGCGTCATACATAAGTCAATCTCTTCATCAATTTTGATCGCCTGGTACCAAAACACTGTATAATGCTTTCTATCTCATTTTCTCCCATTTAAATCTTATAAATTTATGTTTCTGTCTCTTTTTACTGTCGCGCTTTTTCATTTCAACGACTTTCAAATCACAACGATGCTAACTTCAAAAAATTAAACGTCTTTAAAAACTGTTTTAATAACAAATCATAATAATACAGAAAATTTATCACTTAATCAAATGATCAACGTAAAATTACGTTAGCTACTGGTTTAATATTCAAAATACTAAGGATCTAATGCCAAGGTTTGCTGACTTTTTACGACTTGTAAATCAAAATCGGTTACAGTAACAATAGATTCGCTTACATTTTTCTATCTTGCTGTACTTCCGTTACAGATATTCTATACTATATTCTATACGCTAGTAACTCAGATAATTTATACGTCTAGATAGAGTTTCTTGCAAACAGGCCAGGAATGTTAGTTAAGTGTGCGTGACAAGCTACGTCTTACACTCGCGGTTTGTTAGTGTGCGTGATTTGCTCAAGATAGAGGTAAGTTCTAAAGTAAATTTTTTTGGACGTTTTTACAGCTGTCATAGTCTAGACGTATAAATGATCTAAGCCTATTGATTGTATGTTTATGCTTGCTTGTAGGTCATCGTATTCTACAAATGGTACAAGGAATAATAGGTCTAATAATCATTTGTCAAAGGTTCGTTTGATCTCGAATTCCACAAAAACTATTATCTTATGAAGTAGTTGCAACTTTAGTAGGTATCTAAAATACTGCGATCAATAAATTAAAATTAATTCGGCGTGCGAACGAGGAGATTCGATACGCGATACAACCGCCTACATTTATCATTCGCTAACACGTCCGACGTTACACGTCGAGCTAAAGTAGTGTTTATATCAAACTACATAGAGGTGACAAGGGTTTCGATGATTGAGCACGTAATGATCCGCGACGAGAACAAGCGATACTTCACCAAACTGCTCCGAAGCTCTGGTGCTTAAAGGATATTTTTGCGTGAGGAATGTGACACTCAAACTGTAATACTTGTCGCAGTTGAATCTAGACTGAAAGACGCTTTGCTTGTCCTTGATAGTGTTAAATTTCTCACGATATTCACACTTATAAATATCTTATATTCACGGGCATAGCAACTTCTTTGCCCTAACCAAGACGTTAAAAGAATCATTAGTATTGAAGAGATATTTACAGTTTGTTTGATTTAAAATTTGATACCAATTCTCTTATAATAAATTTATAAAAAGTCATAATTTTCGAGCGGCTAGATCGGCTGCCCCAAATAGCCTCTCAAGTTGGGCTGAACTGAACTCCATGAAGTAAACTCCATTAAAATCCGTTCATTAGTTTAAGAATCCACTGGAAACAAACAACGGATTTATACATATTATGTTTAGGAAGGACTTAGCTACTACCATCAAGTGGACCCTATGCAAGGAGTTAGTAAAATACCAGTCCGATATGCCCTTTACTCGCACTATGTAGATCTGACAAAAATGTTATACGATTAACACATCCATTTATAGAACTCTTAAAACATTATATAAATTATTACCTTAGGGCGTGTTGTAATAAAGAATCTATAGACATTCCTCATACTCGTATTACCGGTATTAAATAAAAGCCTCGAGAATAAATAGACGGACATTTTTTACTGAATAAAAGTTCAAGTGAAGTTTAATGTCAACCGCTTGTAAGTGATCACTTCACTTTCTTTGTGGAACTTTTTACTGATAACACACTATTTAAACAAAATTTTATTTTATTTTGTTTTAAAGTAGTAACGCTCAATTCTTGGATTAATTACACAAACTAAATACCTGTCGGTCGCGGGTTCGAGTCCCGCATTGTTCATAAATTTTGTTTTCATATTTAATATTGTAATTAATTCCAGAAGTGAGCGTCATAACTTAAAAAAAATAACCTATTGTTTATATTTGAAAGAGCGACATCTCAAGTCAATTTCCTAATATGCAATTCTTGGAGTTAAGCAGGTTATCAACTGTAAAGTAGATCCTGTAGATTGTAGATGAAGCCACAACCTGAGAGTTGAAGGCTCGCACTGAACGCGAGAGGTCGCAGATTCGAGTCCCACATCGTTCATAAATTTTATTTATAAACTACCTGACCCAGCAAACGTTGTTTTGCCATGTAAAGTATAATTCACGCGATAGTTTTATAAGTAATAAAATATTGCCTATATTATAGCCTGTACATCATTTCGTTCTATTGTCAATAGTTTTTGCAGCGCACGCAAAAATAGGTTTTCGATTTTACACCTTGTGTTACAAAATAGCAATTTTATTACGGATCCCTAATTTTGAAAAAAAAAAAACATAGCCTATAGCTTTCCTCGATAAATGGACTACCCAACACTGAAAGAATCATTCAAATCGGACAAGTAGTACCAGAGACTAGCGCGTTCAAACAAACAAACATACACTGCAGCTTTATAATATTATTATAGTATAGATTTAATTTGTATAACACATATTTTTTGTAGTTAATGTATTACTATATAATATTAATATAGATAGCTTTACGGTTCGGTGTTAGTAATAAAAATATAATTATTGAACCGAAATAATTTTTAGGAACCTTATATATATGTTTAATGTAACAAATAACGTTTATTTATTTAGATCAAGAGGTGACTGTTAGGTAGGTTGAGGTTTAATGAAAAGAGGAAAAGGACACATCGCCACTCTGTTAAAAAAAATATAAACATTTTTACAATTCAAAAAAATTAGAAGTGATGCAACACAAATACTTGCGTAAGTAAAAAATAGAGTGAATAATTCACAAACCTGAAAATAGTTAAGAGTATTTATTTCAATTTACATTTCAATCAAACTATACAAACTGAAAACAAACGTATTATGTGATATGTTAATTAATTTTTATAAATTACTAGCTGACCCGACAGACGTTGTTCTGTAGATAATTAAAAAAAAAATACTGTTTTATAGGAATATGCCAATAATATTTCAAAATATCAAGAATTATTTTGTAAAAAATGCTCCCTGTTGTTATAATGAAACTGTTTCACAGCGGAACTGTCAAACCGTGCGTCACTGAATTCTCTCATAGAAAATATGTCCATACAAAAGAAATTTTGAAAATAAAAATAATCATGGGTCCCAAATCGAAATAAAAACTATCCTATCTCTCAAGTTGGACTAAACTGCACTCCATGAAGTAATCCCCTATAAAATCCGTTCATTAGTTTAGGAGTCCATCGCGGACAAACAACGTGTCACGTAATTTATATATATTAAGATATAAAGTTGTCTCGTCCCAAATGGCGAACGCGTAGAGGCGGCTTCTAACATTACAGATACATTTTAGCACTTTTATATAATCTATTGCTTGTATATTAAAAATTAATATTTAATTTCACAATCATTCTGAATTGGCGATCTCTACCTATATATAATCAATAGATAGAATCAAACCTACATCCGCCGAGTGGCCATAACTTTAAATAATCATTTTCATAGATTTTTATGTTTGTAATTAATATTTAATTTTACTATTCTATTATAATTATATTTAACTGTAATACATATGTTAGCAAGATCAATTATACTTCCATTACTAGCATACATAGATTCCGAGTGCAGTATTAGCAAAGGTGAACACTTAACAGTGTATCTACACAGATAATGAAACTAATTTGCTTAAAGGCTAAACACATTATCGGACTCGGTACGACCGAACTATCGGTCGCAGTCTGGTAGCGGACCACATTCGATGGTATTTCACATTATCAATCGCACAAAATTATTATTAGTACCGCCCGGATCGTGCTGAGTACAACCGCAACACCGCACCGTCCGATGGTCAGGCCGTACCAAATCCGACCATGTGTTAAGGCTTCAACACTACATACTAATAATAATAATATTTACACACTTTTACTCAAATTATCTTGCCCCAAACTAGGCATAGCCTGTATAGTACAAGAAAACGATATATTTAATACAATATACTTACATAAACATACATAAATACATATAAACATTCATGACTTGGAAACAAACATCTATATTCATCATATAAATGATTGCACCTACCGGGATTCGAACCCGGGACCTCTTGCTTAGTACTCAGTGTCATTAACCATTCGGCTATATGGTAAAAGTGGCCACATACTTACAATCCTTGTTTGTAAAATAATTAAGTTAATACCTTCATAATTATATGAGCACAACACGAAATAACACCTTGATTAACACGATGGACTAATAATTGTGTAGATATTGGTTCCAACGATGGCCAGACAAGTTATTATCATTATTACAGCAGCTGCAAGCTGTTACGAGTAACAAATTGAAATTAGCATTTGAGTTTCCAAACTTTAGGCGTACAAACCGTTACGAAACAGTGGCGTCTATTTTAACAGCACTTGCAATGCCCTGTGGCGCGACCTGATAAGAATCTCTTGTTGCATCTGCCGGGACGGTAGGGGTTGGGGTTCAATTCCGGTGCTTTGTTGGTTGCGGCTGTGAGAACCCGATTTGATTGGTTTATGATTTGATTTCGTATTTACTTAACTTATTACTTTCGTTTCGCCCGCATCTAAACTAATTACTTTTTGATGACTTTGTATGTAAGTAGCATAAGTATATTATTTTATTTAAACTCAACTTATTTACGGGTAGGTATAATAGTTGTCGCGGAAATTTGAAACTACCCTCAAAAACTTGATAAACCCACCGTAGGCCTTTTTCAAAATGACAGAACAGTTTTGGTCCGAACGACTATGATTATGACAAATATTTACAATGAATGGTAGTAAAAGCAATATTTTTGATTATGTGATCGAAAAAATTACCTTTACATAAAACTATACATTTTACAGCCATTGTTTACTGTAACCCATACACAAACAGTCCATGCTTAGTTCCAACAATAGCACAAACTCGTCCGCTAATGAATAAAATGCGCCAATGCCACCGGTACCATGATGGAAACTAACGTAAAACGAGCTTTGATTCGAGTGATTTTCGTATGGTGAATGTTGAAATATCGCACAGTATTGCTGGCTGACGCGATCATGGTAGAGGGCAGGTAGGGCATGTGGCGAGATGGTGCGATAAGCGAAATTATTCATAGGCGTTATCGGTCCGCCATCGCTTCTGCTATTGTGAACGAAGGGTGGCTCCTGGTTGTCAAAACGTTGTTGTGTACACGGCCTAATGTGACGCAGGAGTGATTATTTTATTCCGTGTTGGCTGGGATCAATATCGACTGTTGAATGTATGTTCGCATGAGAGCGAACTTTATCCACGATTAGATTTAATTTCAAGGAAAATCTCTTTAAATGTTAACGAATTGAAGAAGTTAATTTATTTTATGAATGCAACGTCGGTCCATGACCAAAAAGCATGGCAAAAGTAAGACTCTTAAGTAGCTGATGTTATTTTTTATTCTAAGTTTCAGAGAGAAATGCACATAAATGTATTCAAAAATAAACAAAATTTCACCAAAAATACATCCCTTAGATCACTTATACCTCTAGATAGACTGTGACAGCTGTGGAAACCTCTATTTTGAGCAATGAACGCAAACTAACACAAATTAACATACAAAACGCGAGTGTAAGACGTAGCTTCTCACGTACACTATAGAAATAAATTGTCTAGCAGCAAGAGATTTTCGTTCTTTCTCTATCTAGATTGTCAAATTATCTAAGACACAGCCCTAATTAAAAAACAAAATGATTCACTTTGACGTTTGTCGAACATGACAATATTTATTACCAGCCTGGTAACTGGTAACGTTGCACAGGATGCGAAACTAGATTATGTGCACCAAAACGGCCCCTATTTATGCCGTGAAGCAGTAATGTGTAATCATTACTCTGTTTCAGTCTACAGGGCGCCGTAGCTAGTGAAATTACTGGGCAAATGAAACTTAACATGTTATGTCTCAAGGTGACGAGCGCAATTGTACTGCCGCTCAGAATTTTTGGGTTTTTCAAGAATCCTGAGCGGCACTGCATTGTAATGACCAGGACGCATTACCATCAGCTGAACGTCTCATTCCTTCGTCCCTTATTTTCATTAAAAAAAAATGAATAGCTGTCAGATATCTCATGAGAATTTCCTGGTTACCGTATGCTATGTAATACATATACATAAAATCTATTGAATTTGTAGTCACGAATTAATGAATTTAGACGTCCCACTCACATAGCCAGGCAGTACGGGTGCGCCGTGATAATAATCTCTGGTTATCTCCAGTTCAGATCAACACCTGGTCTGATGCGGGTTTAGGGTTAAAAAATATTCGTCTAATTAAATCCTAGAGGTGAGCGTTTTGACGTGCAGCTTAGAAAACAGTTCAATAACAAGATTTTTAATTGAAATGAGAGACTAACGATAACATCTCTATTGAACTCAGGAGCCATAGTTCGAACATAATTCTCAACATTTATGAGATATATAACTTTACTGAGGAATTTTGATCAAATATTTTATGTACTAGTATATGACCCGGCAAACATTGTTTTGCCTTTAGATCGTAGTCTAGATATACTATGACATCTGCGAAAACGTCGAATAAAATTGTGTTTAGAACTAAAAAAATTCATACAAATCGCGAGTGTAAGACGTCGCTTGTAACACACACTAAACAAATTTTCGTGGCATATTTTTATCGGCCGTCTTACTTATTATTAACGTAAGCATGTAAATAATAATTATAGCAATATTTAAACAATTTGTTATGTTTTTAATGTGATAGCCCTCACTTCTAGGAATACACAAATAAAATTTGAAAAACAAAGTTTTATGAACGATGCGAACGAATCTGAGAGTTGAACAAAGCATACAAGATTTTATGACGATACGTCACTCGAACGGTTAGCTCAGTTGGCACAGAACGCCAGAGATCGTGGTTTCTAGTCCCGCATCGTTCATAAAAATTTGTTTTTAAAATTTTATTTGTGTATACCAATATACCATTTGCCTCCATCAAGATATAAGTATCGAGTTTCAACTTAAATAACATATATAAACTGAAAAACACAGCAGGGGATTAAACAGCGTTTAAGCAACATCTCGCCGAATTGTTTTGCAACAATAGTTTTATAAAACCGCTTATTACTGCACCACAGGGCTCGTACTAAGGGATGTGCCCTACGTTTAAACCGACCAATCATCAGACAGTTATCATTACTACACCCTTGCAAATACGTACATATGCTGGCTTTCACTTATAAATAATAATTTTATTGTTTAATTGATAGGGGAGTGAGTTACTTGTACATATGGGAATTATATTTACTGCAAACCGGAGTTGTAACTGTTACAAATGGATTTAGACATTCTAGGGCACAGCCGAAATACGTTTAATACTAAAACTTATTGCATTAAATGCATATAATTCAATCAAATCAAATCAAAAATATTTTTTTTAGAAGGAAAATTGCGAGCGAAAGAACGAGCAAGAAACTCTAAGGTTGTTCTTTTCAAAACAGAATGGTATAACAAGTTCTTATTTTCAATTAAATTTACAAAACATATCAATTAAAATATATGCAAAGTGATGCAACAAAATACAGAAACGTCAATTACTAAATGCCTTACACGAGTAAGTGAAAAAAAAAAATGTAAATTAATAATTAAAAACAAAGTTATAGTTATTGAGTACATACTTAAAGAACAATACGGTAGATGCAACAATCCACACATACCGTAAATAAAATTGTAATAAACTAACCGCTTAGTACGATCAATCTACGCTACTAGTACAGATGTATACTATCTTAATCATTGTGATCCTTATATCTCGGGGTGAGGTCCTGGTGATCTGAAATACAGGGTCAACCTACTTCAGACACCAGCTCCTCACAAAATACTATCTGTTAAAAAATGTGACACTACTGTACTATTTTAGCTTTAAGATCTTTGTGAGGAGAAAATAAATAGATATTTATTTTTATTATTACTCTTCTGAAGATGTGAGAATGATAAAGATGAAGAGGAATCGACTCCAATTTTGTCAATCGCCCAGGCATTATCAGCTGTTAGTGATGTAAGACGCCTTGCAGCTTCTTTAAAACAAAGCAAAGATGCACTGCAAATGTTTAATTATGTTGAAAATCTTGTAATGGCTAATGCATCAAAATCTTTCTGTCCAACCAAAATAAGTGATTACTATAAATAATGCAATTAAAATTACACCATGAATTTAATTTAATTTATAAATGAATACTTTAATACCTACATATACGATATTAGAACATAATGTTATGCAGTATTTACTTCGTTTTATTTCCCTATCCTGCATAATACGCTTTCTCGCATAAGACATGTTGTTAGTTCAAAGTTATTGCTGCATCGGGTTTACTAAAATAATAATAAAAATGTAACTTTTACGCAAAATCTATTGTAAAAAAAACAGTTACAATAACACGCGTTTTAATCCGTTTAAAAGTGTTTTATTTAAATATAGAGTCATTAAAATATGCCGAAAAGTGAGATTTTGTGATTGTTTCAGGTCGGACACTAGGCAGCGGGAGTGGTCAAGTGTGCAGGCCTCACTTCCACACGCCGCTTCACCCATGGCTGGACTCCAAGGCTCTAAGCGGTGGGTGGGGCAGCGGCTTCCAACAGGACGCTCAAGCAGACAAACCCCTCTCTCCCGCCCAACATCCACATCCTCACCCCCTTTTCTCCTTCCCCCCAACGCCTCCGAAAGACTCCACTCCTGATTCCGTTGCAGCGGCAGCATTAGGTCAACAAGACTACCAGGCAGCTGTCGCTCACGCCACAGCAATGAGTGTGGCGTTCATGCAGCAACAGCAGGAACTGCCACTCTGCGGAGATGTGAAGCCCATGATGGGGGCTCCGTCTTCTAAGCAACGCGAAGGTGCGCAGGCAGACTCGTGCCCTCAAGAGAGTCAGCCCTCTGGAGAATACAACGTTCAATACGGCAGTAGCGACTACTACAACTACCAGGGGAAGGGATATACCGGGCAGCAGCAAAATAAACCCCGCCCGAACAAGACGCGAACGAGCGCTGGTGAGTTCGCGAGCATTACACCTTGCACTGCTCGTCGCTCGCACTCACACGACTAAATCAACTCGCTTATCAGACCATTTTTTATTAATATTTTTCAGTGCTAATTATTAGCAGGAACAATTAAAGAAAAACCAAAATTTAATCGTAATGGCATAAATATTGCATTTTTGATTTAATTCATAATCACTAAACATAGCTTAATAATCCAAATTATTTAAAAAAAACTATTGGTTTCATATATTATAAACCATTTATAAAAATATATTTTATGGTTCACTAAAGCCTATTATGCCAAGAAAACTTGAGTCAACATAAAACTCTTCGTAAGTTAAATAATAGTAAATTGTCAATATGGTCTTATGAGCGTGTTCATTTGCACCGGGTCTTAATCACGTGTCACTGCGGTCTAACGAAATAACGCTTGTGTTACTAAATTCGGTGGAGGCTTCACATGGTGATGGTAACCAAACTAACATTGCTTTCGTGTTCTCAATGTGTATCCATTAAACTGCCGTAAGCTATCTAAGATTTATTATGGGATATTTTACAATTTTACAAACCACTGGTAGAATATACAACATAGAAAATAATACTTAAAGTGCTAATCAATACTTACTAATATGTATTATAAATATACAAGTTACCTTCTATTACTAAATCACGAACAAATTACTCAGGACTAATACTCTATTCAATGCTAAAAGAGTGGCCGTTGAGTTTCTTGTATATTCTTCTTTCCTATTCCTTCTTAATTTAAGCTTATTTAAATGAAGTTTATTTTTCTCTGACTTTGAAACGATTTTAAGTAAATTTACTATCGGCAACATTATCTGAGGTAATTATAGGCTACGTCATAACTCATTCATCAGGGTTCGATTTCTAATACTTTGGTATCGTATATAGAAATATCGTGTTTATTCAAGAATTCCAAAAATACGACAAATGACTTTAAACAGCCTCTTAGGAGTGCTTTTTCTCATTCTGACTAAGGTCAATAGAAGAAGACAGAGTGAGAATTAGCAATTATGAATAAGGGGGTTAGTTGTTACTTTATATTAAACTGGAACATAAAAAATCTTAAAAATTATTTCGCATATGACTGCATTTCCATTACTATGACAAGCGTATTTGAATCCGGAAACTGGAAGTCATGATAAAATCCACCCTAATAATCTTTCTTATTAATTAATATATTCAATGAAATAATTTATGATTACTTTAAATCTTGGACTTTAAATATGGTAATACATTGCTACATCAAGAATATAGTAACGCAGACGAAGGCATTACGATAAACCGAAGAGCCATTTTACATTAGAGTGAAAGAAAAGCGCGTAAATTTTGATTTTTTTTTAAATAATTACATAATATATTGATCATAAGTATATTCATAATCAATAACATATAGTTTTATATTATTAAGAATCCGATCGCCATTCGTGAAATATTTACAAAGCGTTTTTTTCACTTATTAGACATAGTTTGATTTTTTTTCTATCAAGGGATCTATGGTTAATCATGTTCCAAACTCAAAAGATTTGTAGAGTGAATCCTCAAATATCTCAATAAATTACATAACCAAATCTTTAATAATAATAATAATAATAATAATAAAATATATTATTTGCAGCTAAACAATCTTAGTACATAAAAAAAAACAATACTTACCTACTTAAAATTAAATATAAACATAAAACATAATAAAAAAAAAATAAAAAAAAATCTAGATTTAACATCAGCCGCAAATAGGCACAAGCTCGGCATATGCTGACACACATAACTTGTCTTCCACTTGAGCCACTCGGAGACCTCGTAGCAGTCCCAACACGCTATAGACTAATATACATTTTTTTTATATTTTTGTGAAGACTTTTTGATTTGCGACTTTCTCGGTGTAATCTTGTATCTCTGTGACATAACGTCACATCCGAACATTGCTCGCTCTGTGGTACAACTCAAGCGTCAACTAACTGTCAACTGTATAATATTAAACACTTTCAAAATAATTAGATGACTTTTAGAGCCACTTTAATAACAAATGTCATCTAATATTTAAGTTATCTTAATAATTAATCTATATATGCAAACTATATCTATATATATAATGATAACTATACTAAAAGAAGCGAAAAAAACGAATACGTGGGCGATGTATGAAAAACAAACAAATTTAACAAAACATATAAAATATTCTGAGCGTCTGTTAGAAAGTAATAAAGCTAGGCAAGTCTACATAACATTAAATACGTAACACAAATTAATTCAAAATAAATGTAACATTAACTTTATTAAATCGCAACACATTAACACAATAATAAAGATAAGTAAGTAAACACAAAATTGGATGGCAAAATAATTCATTATAACTTAATCTGATGAACATTTTCCAATGTAAATTATTTTAACTGACTCTTGCGTAGTTCAACTCTCATTGTTAGCACATGTGAACCAAGAATAAGACGAGTTTGGAACAAGCAAAGTTCTCATTAGGCACCTAATTGCAACTCCATTGTTCACGTGGGTTTCTAGTTGAATATCTAATCTAATTTTGAAATTGGATTGTGATGAAATTTATAGTCATTTTTATAGATACTTTTTTAAATGGAAAATCCATTCCAGTGTTGTGCCTGAGACTTATTTACCGATAGGTATCGTATATAAATAAATAAATATTGGCACACTTTTACACAAACTGTCTTGCCCTAAACTAGGCATAGCTTGTACTATGTGTACAAGACAACGATATAATTAAGACAATATACTTACTTAAACATACATAAATACTTATAAACATCCATGACTCGGAAACAAACATCCATATTCATCATATAAATGATTGCAACTACCGGTATTCGAACCCGGGACCTCTAGCTTAGTAGTCAGGGTCACTAACCATTCGGCTATATGGGTCGTCAAAATAGTCAAAGACAATAAATAGAGTATAGTAGAGGTACCTTTTGCATGTTGTGTCCATGATATAGTGAGATATTTGGCAAACTTACCAAGTCAATGGTTATACAGAGAAAAATAAAATATTGCTAATATTTATAGTCAAATGCATTAATTTGTGTTATTTTATTAAATTGGTAGGATTTTTGAATAGAGAATAACTGTTAAGTTTATTGCTGATTCAACTCAAAATTTGCTGCAAATGTTATTGTTGATACATTATGCTTCTTTTGAACGTATTTGGATGAAAATATTCATCCTTTAATTTGACAGACAATGCCAAGACTAAAGATCTTATGCAAGTTGCTTCATAGCATCAGTCTCTCACATCACATGATAATACAGAATACTACTGTAATTATCATCAAATCATCTATTACATAATACCTAGGATGAAGTGTATACCTGGATATGAAAAGCAAATAATAATACCGTGCATGAAAGAAATGATAAAATACAAAAACTATTAGGAATAAAACGGACGAAAATAATATTTTGAGACTTTGTCAGAGATTCTGTTTTATTGAGCACAATGTGTAAAAATATATATTACTCAAACAAATGAGAAGTAGTGATTTTATATTATTATTTTCGCGACGAAAGTCAAGCTTGTTCACCATCTCCTGCAATTTGATTTGTCTGGGTTATAGGATTGTTTGTCCCTTTCGGGCTTACGTGCATGGAAAATCCAGATGATGATACTTCATCCAGGTATAACAGCTAGTAGAATTAGGTGTTCCTGGAATCACTCACTAAACATACCTATCAATTTCTTACTTACTCAGAGGCGCTAATAACCAAACAGTAAAACGTAAGTGTAAATAAATTATATTTTTAACCTTTTCTTCCTATTGTTTAAAACAAATGCACCTTTACGAATTTCGCAATATGCCATTAAAACATGACGTAAGTACACTACATTACTGTGAATTACTCAACACCATTGTATTAAATTTGGAGCGCTTTATATTATACATAAATATGATATTATAGCTCTCATAAGCCGTAACAATGCCCGGGAACAAAAAGCGGCTGGTTATTGTATTAATGCAAAGTGAATTTATATTGTACCCATTGATATTTAACTTATTTAATCAAATATTACAATTTGTTTTTCAATTTGAATAATAGCGTTGTTATTTGGTTATAATAGTTAATTATAATAGTTAATTAATAAATGATAGAAAATAGACATTTTGATACTAAATTAGATGCGCAAACACAATCGCACACATTTTGGAGTCGCATTTTATTATATTTAATATAATATGGTCTCGTTTTTGCTGGATATCTTATTTGTTTTATAAAAGATTTATATTATAAATAGTTATTAGAGATTTCTGATTCCCCGGCTATTTCTAATCGTGTTAACCTTAACCTTAAATTAAATCATATTTTTAGATAATTTTATAAGCGATCATATAAAAAAATAACATTAATTTTAAAAACCCGCCACACAACAAACTTCGCTATAATCTTCACATTCCAACTTTCAACCTCAACATACATGGGTTACCAAAAGTCTGGCAACGCGTTGCCACGCTCTTGTGATTTGTTTAATGTCCGTCCTCGACTTCCATAAAAAAAACTTCATTTAGTAAAAGAGCAATTATGTATGTAAACATTTGTGTCAGCTAGCGAACTAAACGGTCTTACGATAAGTACTCTCTCAGTACATAATACCGATAATTAGCAAGTATTAACATAACACAACTTGTTTTGTGAGTGAAGTAGCCACTTCAAGTTCTCATATAAGTAATTGATGTCATATTAAAAAACATATAGGATCGTTAATTGCGTAGGAAAAAGCTATGAAGCAAATTGCACAAGCTGTTTGATAACTTGAGATAATATCTCGCGCGTTTGTCGGATACTTGCGGAAACGCTTAGATGAGTTTTATAAAGTAATATTTATTAATTTAAATATTACATATGTAGTTTATTGAACCTAGTTGGAAGAATATTTAGGCCGCAAATTGTAAGCGATTTTAATTTCAAGGTTTCTGGGGTTTATTATGTAATTAAAACGGATATTAAAATTAAAATATTTTAGTACTGCTCAGTAAAATCATCATTTTAAGTTTTTTATCGTTTACGTAACTTATTTGCTGCAAAGGCATTGTTATGGAATCTGTTCGGCTTACAATACTGTAAATAATAGTTTTTTTCCAAAATTTTTTTTATAAGACGGGTTAAACGGGCACGAGGTTCACGTTATAAAATGTGGTGAGACAACCACCCATGGACACCGCAACACCCTGGTGTCAAGAGATAGAAGGTTCGGGAAAACGCAAGCCGGTAATTGCTTCCACAAAGTGGCTATACGAGGCAAGAAATTTCTTTTTTTTTTATGAAAATAAGGAACGACACGAGCATGACGTTCAGCTGATGGTAATTGATACGCTTACCCATTACAGTGCAGTGCCACAGTAATGTTTACACATAACTGCTTTACGGCAGAAATAGGCGCCGTTGTTGTACCCATAATCTAGCCGGCTTCCTGTGCAAAGGAGCTAGTTAATAAAAAAGGTTCGGTTTTAGAATGTCAACATGATGCTGGTAGAAGTTTGCATTTTACGTAATATCTGGTGGTAGAATTAGGCTGCTGGTACCAACCTAAACTCCCCATGATAAATGCGGTGGAAGATGCAGAAAGAACTCTCATATCTAAACAACGAAATGAACTTGATTTATGTATTACATTATATGATTCATAATCTTTTATGTAGTTCAATAATATTTCACGATACATATACCCCAGTGGATAGTGACCCTGCCCACTGAGCTAGATGTCCCGGGTTCGAATCCCGGTAGGTGCAAACATGAATATGGATATTTGTTTCCGAGTCATAGGATGTTTATATGTATTTATGTATCATTAAGTAAGTATATAGTATTAAATAATATATAGTTATCTTGTACCCATAGTACAGACTATGCCTAGTTTGGGGCATCATGTTTATGAAATATTGTGTCAATACTATTATCATATTATAATTATTACTAAGCTTGCAGTTTCATAAAAGCTATATGACTATATAAAGTTAATGTAGTACATTGTTCCATATTTTAAATTTATTAAGGACCAGTCGAATCAATCTTTGTTCTATTTGTATAATATGCAAATGAAATCGTCTAATGTTGTGCGCATACCTAGAATTCCGTTAACCGGCGACCTCATGCTCAGTTCAAGGAAAACCTTCACAAAAGCTTCGCTTAAACTTACTCAGCAGGATATTGTTAGAATTAAATAATTAGCTTGCCAATGACAGTCTTATTAACATTTATTAGATAAACTTACACAATTGTATTATTCTTGAAGATTCGGAAATATTTTTAAAAAGTGTACTTATGTATGCACGCAAGAAGGTATACTTCTCTGGCGTAACAAAGCCTTACGTCCTTAAAATTATTTATTCCTCCTGCTATTCTACGTTTATAGTAAGGACAATATTCTAAAAATCTTGCAAAGATGGCATTGATAATTAATTATTAAATAACGAATACGGCTGTATGGGCTTGAACCCTTTGCGTGTCCTAATAATGGACGAAGAAACCAAAAAAAAAAAAAAACGAATATCGCAAACGTCAAAAAACGTCGGAACCAACTGCACCCTGTTACTTTTGTGTTACCTGTCATCATTTTTTCATAACACGCCCAAAGAATTATAACTTCAAAAATGCGAAACATATTTATATAAAAATCTCTTCAAAATACATGTTTTACGCATATTTGTTTACGTAATGTCAAATCCTTGCTAATCTGGGAGAGATTTAAAGAATGAAAGAGTTTAAAATATATACGGATATAGAAATGTGGGTAGATATAATTCAATTTAATGGTAAGGCAAGTTTAGATTCATCGCGATTTTAACTGACCATGACACTTTAGTAGGTCACAATAGCTGAACTAAACGAGTACAATTTCATTTATTATGGATTTAAAAGCCTTAGTTTCATCTAAAGTCAGCTTGTTTAGAACACGAGCCGGAGGTCAGGCACAGTACAATGGAATGGGCCACATCCGGGCAACACATTACCATAATATTGCATCCATTTAGAACTATGCTGTACTCGCGTACTTACTAGCGGGTGACCTGTTTGCATTTTTTTTAATTAAAAGGCATAAAAGCATTTATAGTTACAAAATTGGTTCCTTTTTTATTTTACTTCAAACACTACTATCGCTTCGGAAACAAATGGCGCTCTGAGAATGAAGAAACGGCGCAAGATACTCTCCCAGCATTCTTTTTGGGCTCTTTTAATTAAAATATACAATATTGTACTGTCATTGTTATTGCTATCAAATAAATATAACCTAGTCCCAGACTATTCAGTCAATTAGATATTCATCTATAGAGTAGTAGGATTAACGACAGAGCAATTAAAAAAAAGAACTTTAGATTTATGTATAGATAATGCCTGAACAGTGACTGGGACTTTAAGAAAGTGTATATATTTACTCTTGATGATTCTAGATTTGTTCATATATACCAGTCGGTGGCTAGATAGGTAACTTAGCGCGCCCTTTTCTTCGTGCAAGTACTATTTAAGTTTCGATTCGAAGGACACTGTTGCTATAATGTAATAACTGAGCTAATAATACTTAACATCTTATGTATACAGCCTTTAGTAAAGTCGCAGTGCAGCACAGAGATATAGGTTTTTCATAAATCAAGGTTATAAGTTGCACGTTTAACTCACCATGTTTAACGTTTTCTAAAAAACAATTCATGTAATTTTTCAATCGAATCTCAGTCAGCAATATTCTAGAATCATGGTAAATATCCCGTTAAATATTGTAAATAGTGTTACCGTAAAACCGTCAAACTGTTATAGTAGAAAAGTTCATTATTTTGCAATCCACAGAGATATGCTGTAGAAACTTTCTTTCATATCAGAGATGATAAGTCTGGTCCTTTTATAAAACGAGTGTACTTGAATACTGGTAACGCACTTGTAATTCAGGTGATCACTTAACATCAGTTATTCAACAACTTAAACTATTTCATCTATGAATGAATATTCATATTAATTATAACCGGCCAAGTGTGCGTTAAAATAATGTAAGTTTTCTTAATAATGCGATATATACCTTATTACGTGTAATAACTCGTCTGTATTTGTAATATAATTAAGATTTAATATTGCGTATTTGCGAAAGTGCGTGCCTTCATAAAGTATTGCGTGATAACTTTACCTCTGTACTTTTTATTGAATGCGAGAACAATAGAATTTTGATTTATCTGGTACTAAGTAATAATTCCTGGGTGGATTGTGGTCTTATGTACCTTTGAAACACCAAACTGGTGTAGATGCAGAGCCTATTTCGGCCCCAATGATTTTTGCTAAATCCTTTCGAATGGAATCGTAAAGAGTAATTTGTGCATTCCATTTCCATTGTTATTGTTTCCATAATTAAAGGTTAAGTAGGAACAATAAGGAGTTCTATTATGCCCATTTACAAAGACAACTCAGGAATTGATTGAATCAATATTACATTAAATCATAAATACGCTAGTAAATCTGAAATTACAACAACATTAGTCGCAGAAACATTAAAGCAAAATAGACAACGGCGACTTGTAAATACCAATGGGCCATAGGTACTTAATAATCGTAAATTTCTATCGGCAATAGCAAATTATAATACTTACTTTCTAAAACAAGGCTTACGTTCACTAAAATGGCATTTAATGTAATCTACAATTCCAATGTTTCAACAGTAATTCAAATGCAAGCCCGGAGTTTACTTTTGAGTCGTATGCCTTTGATAATAGAGATATGATTCATAATGTTAGATTTTGAATAGCCAGAGGACAATTTACATGCAGTGCACGTAGTGATGCAAAAGATGTTTCGAGGAAAGTTGTGCAACCAATTAGAGTTGGAACACAGCTAACAAAGCTTGAATAGAAAAGGAATAAAAATTCACACAGTTGCCGCTTCTGCCACAAAGCAATACGTATCAAATTAGCATGCAGCATTTGTTTCATTTGTTGAGTATACGCCACGGGCTGTCAGGCAGGAGGAATGAAGTCAGAGCATCTTAGATACGGTTACCATATAATTATTGTGATTTTATTAAGTACACTACTGTGTGTGCTAATATCCATATGTTAACTGTTGAATGTAAAGTTGGAAATGACTATTCACGTCTAACAGTTATCAAAAGCTTACGGTCTTTCAAACACTATTCTTTGGCTTATATTATATTAAGCTAGTTGCTACATATAGGAACGGTGTACATATGTGTGACCTTCGCCTTAAATTTGTATTGTGCTCTCTCCCAGGTCTCGCAACAATTAAATTGCCCACCAGTTTGGGACATTGCAATATTCATGATGACCAGCCATTGTGATAATAAAGTTTAAATCAGTAGTGATAAAGTTTTCTGATTTGACTTCTTATTTTTTAAATTGCCCGGGAATTATATCAAGTGCCCGGTTTATTCACTCTTTTGTAGAATTTGTATTGTGCTCCCCGGAAACTTAGGTTTATCAGTATAAAATGTACATGACACCTGATATATACCTGACAACGTGCAAGCAAATTTTACGATAGTCAGTTGAGTAGTTAACACTTGCTAACGTCGCAAACAAACAAAGTCATACTGCCAATTATAATAATTATACCTACGGTAACATTATCTTTTACATCGTCATAATTCATCTTCTGAGATCCATATGAAGTATTAAATGGGGTTCAAACCAGGAGCCCATAACTCTAAAGGCAGCGCCTTTCACCGCCCGCCGAATGTGCTAGATTTCTTCACAAAATGTTGTAAATAAAATTGTAAAACATTGCAGTAGCATTGTTCTGAAGCCGTGTGTTTGGAAACGAGTTGTTAATGAATATTTTTAGTATTCTTGTGTAGAGCTCGTCGGACATGGTCCGTCGGGGTTCATTGTGGTATACAATTGCAACACGATTTGCATATTCCACGGAAATTCATTGAATAGTTTAATTAAAATTAAATTCTCTTAGTGTTTGTTGCCACAAAATGAATAGGCAAACAAAATACAATGCCATCGTGTTAAGGTATATAAATCTTTTACGTATCTATTGTTGTATTAGATGCAGATTTATATCTAACGATTAATATTATTGTAGGTGTATATATACCTTTAAAGTACGTATATACCTATATATTGAACAATTTAAACTTGAAGGGCATAAAACTAGATATACCCCTCGCTAAACTTTAAGTACGCTCTGAAGTTTATACGCGCATCTGTTTACGTAGATTTTACGTAGATTCTCTGACTCTATATTACGTTACTGGGCAACTATTCAGCAACGTCAGATCATACTAGAATTTGTCTAGGGATTTTTCGTTGAATACGTAGTGGTGAATTGGATAAATATATTTATCGTTCAACAATATCTATATTCTATAATAAGTAATTTCGCTGAGTAACGATAGATCGCACATAAAATATGCAATAATATGTAATATGTAAATACAAAACTACTTAGTAAAATTATTAAAACGGGTATAATTTTTAAAAAAAATTTTCCCCAAATTAAAACAATTTATGATTAACGTGTACATGCTCTTTCAATACTTTATTCACATTCAACAAGATAGGAATCTTTACTCAGTCAGATTATAATTTAGTAACAATCGGAAAGCGATCGCAATTGCATTTGCAATTGAACGATTCACATCTGTCAAATGCAATTATGTGAACGCGCTAATAACGAATGCAAATACGAGCCGAGCATTCCGATGCAGGCGCCATGAAAAATGACTTTATTTCTCCATCATACAACGACACAGCTCACTTCGAAACAGCCAGAGAAAACGCTCAAGATTATTGACTTCCATTTTCTATTTGCATACAGACGTGTAATTAAGGCGTAATAACAGAGTCTGTGGCGCAACAAAGAATAAGTTTTGAGCAATCATTTAATGGTTTGTATGCAAAATAGCCTCAGTTACGTGTTGATGTAGTGAGAGAGCGTCACGGGCCACGGTGCACGGGAGAATGGGTCCTTTATTTAAATTAACATTTCTTACTGGACGCGTTTCATTACTCTTTGTTTGTGTACCAAACAGGCTGTAAGCAAAACGGTGTAAAACTAATTCAACGAAAAACAAATTCTATATTGGATATTTTGTGTTGACAAACAACATAAATCTGGGAATTATATCTAACGTCCGGTTTATTCACTTTGTCCATAACATATGCATTGCGACCTCTTTTGTGGATGTAGTGCTCTCGAATATTGCCACGTCTAACAGCGTTAGAATATCACCACGTATAATTAGGACATGTTTTCCCCACGCGTGAGGGTCGTGTGAAAAGTTCGCGTCCGACGGTGTAGTGCTTTGCTGGAGAGTCTCGAAATATAAAAACCGCCCACTCGTCTACGTAAATATGGCAGATGAAAATCTTTTATCGCGGTCACGTAGCAAAGCCATGTCACGAGCGAACGTCACTCCAGAGCAATAAAGAGCGGGCCGCATTTTAATTTCGAACAAACACTGGAATTTTTCGCTCAACTTTCAAAGTTCTGCAGCCTTTCTGGATAGGATCATATCTAGCTGGACATGCCCTGTTACGTGCCCACTAAATTATATCTTTATTTTACGTCTGAATCACGTCTAAAGACTTTAACTTTGTAGATCATTAGATAGCCGAAACACGTTGGAAATATAGTTATAACGTACAATCCGGCGAGGACGTTACACTCATGCTTATAGCAGAGTAATTAATCAAGAATGATAGTTTATACAGTTCCTAATTCGTGTTATTGGAGGATGTGTTGTAAATCTTGTGTTAGCCGCCGGCGGCCGCAATGACTTTCACAAACGTACCATACACCAATAAAGATGTTACCATTCAACTAAAAATACACTCTAAAGACAATAAGTTCACATGAAACTCCACGCTTCGTGTAATATCCTATTATTTCTCCTAATAATCACTATTGACTTTTATTTATTAGAAACTTTGGAGCAAATTACAGGTTTTATCGGAGTAATACAAAAAAGTTAAAGGGTTAGACCAAAAAGTGAGTTGTCGGTTCGATCGCAATAACTTTTCGATAAGGTCCGGGCAATTTAATTGCCGGTTGTGATCTGGTTTTTATACATAAAAAAGATGAATGGCCAAAGCGCCTACAGCTTCGGGAATATTCTCCGAGACGGTATTTTTTCTATGAACCGCCAGAACACTTTCACCTCTCGTCAATTCCTTGCGTAGCACTAATATTTATTCAGCGCATCGCCTCAGTATCTGGGAACTTGGATAATCAGATTGAGATATGTGTTATTATAATAAAGATATCTACCGATACATTCGAGAGATAATATCTTTAGGGCAATAAACTCGAACGTGCAACATTGCGAGCCACTTAATGCTATATTTGTTTATCGAAGTAACGCGACACATAAATTTAAAAGACTTCTAAGTTTAATTGATAAATCACCCACATAGGAGTCCTGTAGAATAGTTAATAATAACCTTCTTACAAGAACTAAACAGATATAATTATATAAGTATATTACTGTCATTGTAAAATACTCTGTCTGATTTAAATGAGTGGCCGTTGAGTTTCTTGTATGTTCTTCTCACGAGCTCAATTTTTTCCGAACATATAGTAGATTCAGTTATTAAAATTCGATTCAAAAACGCTTATGTTAAGCCTAATTGAATAAAGTTTATTTGACTTTGATTTAAAAAAAATATATACATTCATTGTCTAATATAACAAAATTATTACTTACCTTTGTAATAAAATAATTAAATAACAAATATTGTTTCATTTTTTTAATATAAATCTGCAGGAACTCTATATAAAAAAGTAATAAACTCAGTCATTTTTAGATTTTAAACTTTCGAACATACACGATTTCATTTTAACTTTAAGCATTAGGATTTCACATTTAAAACGCGCAATCGAAGTTCACCGCGTTAAAATTTGTGAAGGGCAGTTCATTGCCCCGACTGAAATTTTGAAGTGAAATCTTTTTGGGGTATGTTTCGCACTTTTGGAGCATAAAGTATAAGGCATTGAACTTGCGTGACCGTCACGCATTTGATATTTGACAGGACTTTGAAAATGGGATCAAAATTGTTCGTATCTTATTAAAGTTGCATAAGCCTATAAGTTAAGTTTTTGAATATAAAGTTATTAATGTGAGGATCATTATTAAATGACAGTTAAAAATTGAAGAGTTAAGCTAAATTCGATTGATTACATAACATAAAATTTGTATTTTATTATCTTAGATAATTTATGAGTCTCTTGGTGCACAACCGATGAAAACAGGCCAGGTGTATTACTTTAGTCACTTTGTGTTAGTCTGCGTGCACTGCTCAAAATAGAGGTTAACTGTTAACCTCATTTGTTTTTGACGTTTAAATAGCTGTCACAGACTATCTAGACGTATAAATAATCTAAGCTATTTATAAATCAATATTGTACATAGATAGTAGATAAAAATAATTACTAATAAAAGTACCTACTTTGTTAAAAACTTTCATAAAATTCAAAATATATAAAGTTTACATGTTTGTGATGTTAAGAAGTTCTCACTACTGTTGTGCAGTTCTATGACTGAGAGCCGTTTAATTCCTTTCAAAAGATTTGCAATCACCTAAATGTGAGACCTATTACTTTGACCAACTAAATAATAATTCATAAATACTTTTTAGATAAAGTTTTTACGAAAATGAAATTGGTATACGTAGCAATGTTGTGGGAACATTTTAAAGGATGCGAAGGTGTAACGAGATGAGATTTTAAATTCGGCCTCGGTAAATCATCGATATTGTAATCGAGTTTAGAGAGAAATTGTGGGCGGCGCGCGCATCCCGTGTGAGAAGACGCATCCTTCTTGTAAAACAACTTTAGCGGTAGCAAGTAATTGCTTATAATTTAAAACGAAAACCTTGTAAATATATGGAAGAACTTGTTATTATCCGATATTTTCCAGAGGGCAGCTCTACTTGGGGATAAATTAAGATTTTGTTTGAGCATGACTATTAATAGTGAGCACGTTATATCTTTAATTAGTGAAATATAACTATTGCGGTTTTAACTAATATTAGCATGTGCATAGATATTTAGTTACGCTCTGTTTCTTTTAAGTGCTGGTAGAATTTTTTGCAATTACTACTACATTATTAAAATTATGACAATATTCTTTTTATAATTAGTAGTTATATAATTAATTTTAAAAATTCTATTTTTGTTGGTTTAGTACGGTTAATGAAGAATTTGTTTATAATATGGGTACAGTACTGTATTGCATTTATGGCGTTTGCATGTATAAATACAATATTGCTTTATCTAAATTTTCCTTGCGTGAAAAAAATCTTGATAAAATTACAAAGAGTGAAATGTGTTGCTTTCTCTTGATTTACGACTATGTTGGATGTGTATGTTGGTTATATATATGTTATTTTATGTTGCATGCTTATGTAAACTGTGAAATTTGATTGTTGATTTGTTTCTGAATGTTTTTTCTCTGGTCTTTCCCAGCCTGCCAGGAGACAGGTAATTTTTCCTATATATATAAATAAGACCTAATAGCATATTCGAATTTTCATTAGATAATTTCATATGCAACTTCTTAGAAGTCATGTTAAATTTATTGAAATATAAATTATTTCTATTATAAAAAGTTCTATTAAAATTGTTTTTTTATTCTTAAATCTTTCCTAAATCTGTTTAGATTTCACTTTAGCTACCCTATAGCACACCGTACTTTCTGCGTTCCTTATTTCAGATTATTTGAGTATTGGAGTTATGTAAATTTAATTCTATATGTTTATACAGAGGGTCGAGAGTGCGTGAACTGTGGAGCAACAAGCACTCCTCTGTGGAGACGCGACGGAACTGGCCATTACCTGTGCAACGCGTGCGGCCTATACTATAAGATGAACGGACAGAACAGACCTCTGATCAAACCTAAACGAAGATTGGTGAGTGTAAGAATCCGACCAATTTTATTCTTTGCTTTCACACGTTTATTCCTACATACCAAGACCTAATAGATATTCTAATCCTTAATCGTAGAAATGCAGAATGTAAAGTACAGTTAGGCGGCGTTTTCAGTTAAGTACCGAAAGAACATATTAAATTAAATGAATTTCTGACCATATTGAAGTCATGCCAATAGTGTGGACAGCCTTTAATGATCACGCGATTTTTAGAGTGCATATTGTTACCGTAAAATCTTCTCGTCCCAAATACCACAGTGTCTCAACACGAAGGTTTTTAACCAGTGTGTGTTGCCAGTGATAGCTTACGGAAGGCAGACGTACGGAAAGCTCACAGTCGCTCATAGATGCAATGAAGAGGGCCGGAATAGGTTGGATGAGGGCAGCGCAGGATGGATCGTCGTGGAATTCTTTGAGGGAGGCCTTAGTCCCAGCAGTGGACGTCTTTTGGCTGAAGCGATTGCAATGGCTCGACTTAGCAATAATGTGGAATGAAGGAAAATGCTTACAGTGAATGAACGTTACATTTACATCTAAAGATATTCTCCTCATTAGAAGTTCCGCGTGAATGTTAGTTTAACTTCCATATTTAAGAGATTTCAGCTATAGGATAGCTCAATATGTTTATGTCAAAGGCCAGCTTACTCTAAAATCAAATTGACAACATAAACCACATCTATTGGAGCATCATCAAAACAGCCAAGAACTTATCTCGTCATCAAATTCTTCATGAGACGCGCAAACAGTCCATAAATCTCTTACTTTATTAGACTAAGTTTAAGTTTAATATCAAGACAGCCGGAATGGGTGTTGTTTACAGTTAAGGGGCAGTAATAAAAAGGCGGGGCATGCACGATCACACATTAAGCGCTCCCACAAATTGGCCTCTTAAGAAACCTGAGTATTTCGAAGAACAGCGTCCCAAAACTAGCAGTACAGTGACCGCTATAAATCATCTCGATTGCATTTAATATAAAGTATTTATACATAAACATACTGAAACAAACAACATTGTGACTTATGGCCGTTCCCAAAATACTATCTACAGATAGAGATAAACTTCTACCATCTACTATCAGTAATTAGCTGTCAATAATCTGAAGCTGTCCCAATATACCCGTTAAGTCATTCTTATCACCTTATATTCGAACGCGTCAATTGCAATTTCCATACAAACTTCTATCGCTGGTAAGCTATACGACCTCCCATTGACAGACAGCGTGTACGGATAAGGTGAGTTACCGTCGATAAGTTTATTGGGACAGAAAAGTAAACGATAGTCATGATTTTTATCTCAAGTAGGCCACAACCGGAGATAGATTGAATATTGGGAACGGCCGTTAGTGCGATATCGTATTTTTTGGATCAGTGTACAATCCTACAAGAAGAAAACTGTTGATTTCACAAAATTAGGGACCAATTAGAAGTAGATAGTTCTATGTTTCTACGTGTTATCTTCGAGGTAATTTGGTCGAGAGCTTATCAGTATAACGTAGTATGCCAAATTGCTCAACTCGAAGAATGCGGTTCCGGTACAAGGATAAGTACTTAATCTACGAGTATATAAACGTTTTCTATTTATTAGAGTAGGCTTACATTAAGCATTGCCGACTGTCATTATATACATTTTTTATATATCACTAGCTGACCCAGCAAACGTTGTATTGCCGATATTAAAATCGCGTTAAAAAAGTAACTGTTGATCATAGATGGGTGAAAATTTGAAGTTGTATCTATTTTTTAATTAAACAAATTAAACAAATTAAAAAAAATTCGTTCGGACCACCCTTAACATTTAAGGGGATGAAAATTATCATTTTCAATATCAAATTATTTGTATAATTCTGTTTTTAAGAAGCATCATTCGCATCCAATAAACGAAACTGTGCACAAAGTTTAAAGCGCTACAAACAAAGGAACTATGAAGAAGATCTACAATATTTTCTTAGTTTTTTTTTGTTTTATTATAACCGCAGCCATTTTTTTATCCACCATCTTGGTTATTATTTATTTTTTTAGTGTTTTTTTTTTATTTATATCATATCTTAATTTGATCTTATATCGCCAATAGATATATAGACTTATTTACAGCTTTATGACATACGGTTACACTGAATAGGGTACGCATTAGTTACTCAAAATAACTACAAAATTTTCACATTTGGTTTGTTTTAAGTCTTAAATGGGCTCGCTCTAAATATCTTTAACAATTAGGTCTATAATAATGTACCCAATGTTATGGTTTTGTAACCCGGATGTTATATTAAAGGCACTGTAGTGTATCATGAAACCGTTAATGGGCTTTGGAGATTTTGAACTAACACTTTTATTTTCGCTGTGGGAAACTAAGACACAATACAAATTACAGACATTCATAATTTTGGTATAAAAGGCGATGTGGTGTTTCTGTAATTTTTTTTTTATGACAATAAGGGACGAGATGAGCAGTACATTCAACTGATGGTAATTAATACGCCCTGCCTATTACAATGCTATACCACTTAGGATTCTTGAAAAACCCAAAAAATCTGAGCGGCACTACAATTGCGCTCGTCACCTTGAGACATAAGATGTTAAGTCTCATTTGCCCAGTAATTTCACTAGCTACGCGGCCCTTCAGACCGAAACACAGTAATGCTTACACATTACTGTTTCACGGCAGAAATAGGTGCCGTTGTACCCATAATCTATCCGGCATTCTGTGCAAAGGAGCCTCCCAATGGGAGGCCCCCCATTGGTATTTTTTACATTTGTTGTATTAACTGATGTCTATATATCTAAGTTGTCTAAACTAAAACGCAATAACATAAAAAGTAGAACAGGGCAATTAATGCAATCCATTAAGAAACTTAGACCTTCTCCAAGTGAATTGAATAATTGGACGCATAACGGCCGCACAATGAATTACAGAAACAGCTCGAATTTTTTATTCAAAATAATTAAAACGCTTAATTGCAAAATGTACTTGACACGAATTAGAAATGGCAACTTTTTGTCAGTGAAATTCGCTTATTTATTGTTGAATTGATATACATAAGGACATATCATTCGCAGTCTGATAAAGGAACGGCAAAAGTGTGCTAAAAGACACGGACTAGTAAAAAAATAAGGACTCCGTGTCACCTTAAATAACAGTGTAGCACCAAAACAAGCCGATTAACGAGTAAATACATAGCCCCACGCACACACTTACACTATTACAGGCCGACAGGCGGCCATTATGAGAATTGTCATCGTCTGTGACAAATCAGTTTGCGTCTCAATAAAATCTTTTAAAAATGCCGTCGTGCGTTGTGAAGAAGTGTAAAAACAATAACATGAAAGTATTTGTGGATATATGATTATTTAAGGGAGAAAAAATTGTGTAACTGGTATACTCCGTAACCGCACACACACTAGCATAAAGGTGCTTCACTTGCTAATATCACGGCGCGGAGTCCTTCTTTTTTTACTAGTCCGTGCTTAAAGACAATGTTAGCACAGTTTTCACCTTAGTAGTGTGTCAACTGTCACTGTCCGAATCAAATGTGAAGTGAATTAATGTTATACATTGCTGCTTATTGAGCAAGAAAATTTTAAGCAACTAGATTAAATGCGGTAATGTACTGATATAGCAATCGAAGTTTATTATGGAGTAGATTGTGGCATGGTCCATATTTCGGTTTTATTTTTATACAACGTGATATGTCTATATGTATAGAACGTCATTAAGTATAACAAAATATGTTGGAGCAGAAATAACGGAATTATTTATATTACAGTAATGTCTTACCGATAATGACGGGCTAATTAAATGTACGATTTATCGCCAAGGAATAAAATAAAATGAGAGATTTATTTTATTTGTAAATAAAGAATAAAAATTACTTAAAATCGGTTTCGGTAAAATGTTTAAACAAACAATTCAAGGGATTTTAAGTTGATAATAAACTCATAATATGAAAAATGAATTACTAAAATAAAATTTTAATTTATTTTATGATTGCTTAAAGATACGACTAGTCTTCATATTCATTAGTTTTTCAACATTTTTAAATAAAACTGCCTACTAATACAATAATGTTCATTCAAATTCATACAAAATACTTCTCGCAACGCTTTGGAGGAGAAGAGCCTCTATTATAATTGGCCTCGAAAGAAGCGAGTATGACGTCAACATGGCACTAAAGAGATCAGAATAAAGGGTCTGTCAACAGAAGTGGAAACTTTATCAAGGCTAGGTTAATAATATGAAATATTATTACATTTTTTGTTCTATTAAATTAAATTTATAACATTTAGAACATACCAATGTAAATATAATAGTGTTTAAAGATTTAAACACAATTATATTAATTCTATGAAGTAATAACATTTAGAGCGTACGAGTATGTAATTATATTTGTGTATAAAACTCTGTTAAATTTTGCTCTGACTGATCGCGCTCGCTTAGCCGACTTGAGCCGACTATATCCGAAGAAGCGTTAATTCTCATTCAATTGCATCAAAATATGGTGCTCAGCGAGTTTTCCAAGCTGAAATTGTCATAGTACTTAATATCATTTGTAAACGCTGAAACGCGTTTCTTTATTCAAATATATTTCTCTTTTTATAGTTTTGAATGATTGAAAAACATACCCAGTAGCCTCTGTGTTGCGGAATAATATAAAATATACGATATATTATGTTTGTGAAGCGAGCCATATAAATAATATTTAAAATTATGGAAACAAAGAACACAGCGTGCACTGGCTGCGTGCACCTGAGTCTCTGTTATTGTGTTTAAGCTAGGGATACATGACGCTACTCTATTAAATATTTAAAGATTTATTTTACTAGTAGGAGACTCCATTTCATAAAATTAAAATGCCGCCAAGATTGGTTTTACCAAACATTTGTTATAGCTTTATTTTAATTTTTTGATAATTAATAAAAACATATTTTGTTGAAACGGTCATCATAGTGTGGGCAACGTTCAGTGGTATCATACATTATTTTTTTATTATGAGTATTTTATTTTATTTATGAGTAGGGGCAAAGAGGCAATATAGCGACACCGTTAATTGTTGATATAATAATAATATATATCGGCACATTCTAATAAGTATAGACACGTTGTATTATTAGGAGGCTTTTCTCCAAATTATCATGCCGTCAAGGAGATACTACGCCTTTTTCTGCACTTTTTTACTGTGTGTACATAGTGAAATTACTGGGCTAATGAGAATTATGTTTCAAATTGAAGAGCTCAAATGTGATGTAGTATTTTGAGTATTTCAAAAATCCTGGCCGGCACTGTATTATAAGGTGCAGAGCATTAAAAAAAGGGCCTGTTCTTCTCATAACTTTTTCTAATAAAAATATATCGAAATCGCGACTTTGATAAATTTAGTTGATTTACTCTGATCTATTTAGTAATTAATAATATAATATTTACACGCTCTCACACAAATTCTTCTATTGCATTAATATTTTCGAATAATATCCTAAGGGAACTATGTATCTCAAGCTTTATTCGCAATAAACCAGTGCAAACGCATCATAAACATTTTAATATGTTACGATAAAGGCTAGCTATATATTTATTCTGCGGCTTCTCTGCTCAGCGGCCAGACAGCGCTATAACACTCATGATGACATATTATTGTTCTATTTTTCTAAAGATTTATAAGCAACTTGAACAAGAAACTTTGTTTAATATATTACTGATTTAAGCTAAATAGGCGCGGTTTAGTCGCGTGATAATCCCTTTCACCCTAATGCCATGTATAAGAGATAGCAAATTCGTCCAAAATGAATTCACATAAGCGCCATTTAATATTTTATTAATTTGTGATAATAAAAATTTTGTTTTTGTCCGGGGTAGTACTGCCAACGTCTGCCGATAAGTGACGTTACACTCCTTGTAGTGTTATGTTCCGATTTAAAGAGTATAAAGGTGGAGGTATTAATATAGGTATGAGACCTTCTATCTTAAGGCTCCTAGTACACGACACCGGAGCCGCACTGACTGTGATGCGGACCGCATGTTTGAATAGACCAGTAAATATAGTGAAGGCAATACCGCCGCGCAGCCATCCTGTGTAAATAAAACATGTGTGCTTGACAACGGGCTATAAGTGATAAACGTATGAAGTTCGATTATAGTTTGTTAATTAATTTAGTTCAAACGCAGACTTTATTAAACTGTGATTTTATTTTATTTTATTTTATTTTTATTTTATTTTATTGTGTTTTATTTAGTGATATTTGCTTTACTATATAGCTCGGAATTATTGCGGTGTGTATGCGGTTCCATTGCGGCCCCAGCGTCGTGTAAAAGAGGCCTTACTACAGAGTGTACGCTGTCTTACATAAACATGGCCGATTTATAATGTGTTACGACTTATTATTATCACTGTTAAGCGCTGGTAATAACTACTGCTAGTTCTGTCAATTATACCTATGAAGTTAAAGACAAAAAGCTAGGTATAAAACTATTTCGTACTACTAAATAATCGTCCATAATTTCACAGTAAGCCAGTGTAAAGTCATATATCCAGCGAATGTGCAAGTAGGACCAATTCGGAAGGCGGACGGTCATAGAACTCGCCTATTTGGCATTCAGAGGCCCAACAAGTGCCAAATAAATATCACAATACGTTCTGTGGATACGGTTTAGTACGCGCTGGTCCCACACTGTCTGCTATGTGAAGATGACGTCATATTAGCAGGAATATTTATTAAATCTGTCGGTCGAGGAATGCTTTGACCTTTTTGAAATTGTATTCTGTTTGTATTTTAATTGGAGGATATGTTTTAAATATTTTATTTATCAGTTTCTTCTTACGATTGATATAAGAAATTAGTAAAACGGTGTGTTTTAAATTAAAATCAAGGCGAGATTTACAATACGGAATACAGATTTTTTTTCTCTCTATTATGAAGTAATTTATAATACGAATATAATATATACCCATTCAGTTAAAGAGAAACAATGTACATTTACAATATAATAATTGAAATCTCAATATATATGTCTAAATACTCCACGGACGGTAATAATTATAATAATTTTGTTTAGACTTTAGCTTATACACTTCGAACTGACTTTACACAAAGGAGCGTTTCATAGCCGAGCGTGGCAACTCAGTTTCACTTAATACCTACAAAATAATGTGCTTTTAAAGTTTCACTTAAAAATTTACAAACACCCAGATTACAGTGTAATAAAACTTAATCGTGCTAATTAAACATTATATTTGGATAATGTTTTTATTGTTCGGTAGTGACCGTTGTCGCTGTCAACCGTTCTCGAGCAGTCATCGATCACGGCACGGTCACATATAAATCCTGCTTTAGGGCTTGCCACAAATTATAAGCGACGCTTATCTTATACAAGTTAGTCCTGCGGTTCGACCCGTGTATTATACAGGAAGCACTGATGCTTTCTGTGGAAAATACGGTGGAACATTTAAAAATAATAGGAACTGTTTATATTTTTTTGAAGCGAAAACTTCTTTAGCCGTTTTGCCCACTTTTTGCTCGGGGAATTTTTCGGGGAAATTCTTATGAGGTTCACGTCACTGACATGCTCATGACTGGCGCACGCAACAAATAAATAATATATATATGTCGGAGAATTAGAATATAAAAGTAATATGGCCTGTATGATTATATTCTACTCTGTGTATTGGGCTGAACTCATGGCGAACGTCATCTTTCAAAGTGTGTTTGAAGTTGTCACTGTGTACGTCACTATCGGTGACGTGATTGAAGTTAGTTATTATTGTCCATCAGTAGAGCGCTCATTGAGAAGTCGCAGTCGTATATATAGTTATACATGTCTTATTGCATGGGTGAAATCTCGTGAGCTAGCAGCACCGAAATGCTTATAAAATATGAAAATAAGTTTTATAAAAAATTTAATTTAATTGTCTGTTGTAAACATAATAAATTTTTAAATCTTAATATTAAATTCTAAGATTTCTCCTCTATAGGCAGTTTCTACAGCTGCCATATTTTTATTCTAGCGTTAGAAGCGCTCTATACAATAATAATATAACCTCAGTGGAATTTGTAAGCATAATTACAGAATCAAATTTATATTATTTTACCGTTGCTTTTCCCAAATTATACGAACAAGTTGATATTATTTTAGTTTTGTAGTTAAATGTCACATTAAGCATTGATCCTTCAATGTTTTCGATAAGGCAATAGAATTGAAATGCAAAGACCGTAATAAAAATCCAATTAGCATATAGTTCACATACGGTTTTATGTGATTTTTTTTATTGTGGTGAAATAAGGATTCAAAGTACATTTTATTTTGGCCATGCACATAAAATTTAGTTAAATAACCTTGAAAACTGATTTTTATCTATATGTTTACCTGATATAAATAAATTCCCTGACGTCTCTCTGCATTATACAGATGATATTAATACAAATTATGTCGCTTTTTAGCCTTGAACTAAAATTAACTTCAGGTCTCATTAATTTGCTTAGATTGCGGTGTTATTTAAGAAAAGCATCTTAATTTTCTGTAATAAAAATATGATATCCAACGACACATTTTACGACTTAACTGGAATTAACATATATTTTAATTAATTTATTACCATTATAGTTCAAAATTATAATATTTAGTCTTCGCTCTGTTTGTAGAGTTTATATTTTAAGTTTAACTAACTAGTTAAAATTAAACAAAAAAAAAACCTTATAAATATCTTAAAATTATTAGGAACTACGAAAGTTAATCTCCAAGCTTCAATGAACTTTTTGTAATAAACTGCTTAGTACTTTTTTTCTATTCCACTTTTTACATTCGCTACATTATTTGCATTCGCGAGGACTCATATATCAATACGTCTAAAACAACATCTGTCTGGTTGTATGTCACTTCAATAAAATACAAATATTGTTATAGTTTTTTTATACAAATGATAATTATATTAATCTTGTCGAATGTAGTTTCGTCAGTTCCCAGCCTCGATGGAATGACTTACGCTTGTCTTGTATATTGAGTGACATTGGGGTCTTCTCACACTGCGGGGGGTGCGTCCGAATACATTTTTATCATCCTCACCTGACTCAGTTCGTACACCTGATGTTAAGTTTGACTTCAATCTGTTATGCTTGAAAAATAATGCGTTTTATTTATTTAATAGTTAAGATAGGTTAAAAAATTAATAAAAATAACGTAAATTGAATTTTAATACCTGGTACTCTTATCAACATTTGTGTATACATATTGGATAGAATAGAAAAAACTTGGTAAATATGTTTTGTAAATAATAATACGAGACTTTTGCTCGTAATATCTTCAGCTCCCTAGGGAACTAATCAAAATGTCGTGATAAAATGTAGCCTTTACTCACCGTTGCCTTAGACTAAGTCTATACTAATCAAGTACTAAAGTATACTAATCAACAAAATCGGAAAAAAATACGTGAAAATTTAAATTGAAGAGATATTTCAAAATATTCAATAATAAGTGAAGCTACTAGTGCTTTGTCAGCTCTCGTCTCTTTTATTCCGTAAACACCGGCCCTTTTTTCATCCCACGATCGGAGCAAAAAATACCACTTTTGTCAACGCCTTGATTGATATGCTAACCTTACCTTGTTTTAGCAATAACCAAAACATTTTATTTTTTCCCGAGGATACGTTTTTATTTGTTTCGTCCAGGCTTTGACATATCACTAAATTTAACGTAAGAAAAATTACGTTTCTCGGTTTTATACCGGTGGCCGCGGGAGGTGATATAAATTTCGACTGTTTTTTCTGACTATCTTTAGATCCTTGTTGGAAATCCATTGTTTTTGTGTATGCAGTTTTATACGTCTACCTGTACGAGGCGCCGTCGGTGGCGGCAGTTGTCATATATATCGCCAGCCTATTGGGAATGTATTAATGTCGATATTAATAACCAGGAAACAAGCCTAGTGGGCGATCATAAATTCGAATGATTGATAAGGGTTTGTTTTAGTGTCGTGTCAAAATAGGAACTGACATTTTTTTCTGGTTTCTATTATGTTCGAAAATCGTGTGCAATAAATTATCTCTATGAGTGCAGTAGCTCGATTATTTTTATCGAATACACATAATCGAATGGAACCGATCGATTGTATCGGTTCTATATTAAGGAATGATTTCATGCATCGAGCGAGGATAATCGATTTCTAACGTGTAACCAATTTAGTTCCGAACTTTGTAGACTTAAGCTATCCTGTGACAACGGATTAGTAAACTATTTTGAATTAGATATTTTGTCGAGAAGTTAACCGATATCTGTAAAAATAAGTTAAATGATAAAATGTTTCTGCTCCATTGGGATGTGTTAGTAGAGTATAAGGATAGAAGAAGATTGGACAAATTTATTGTACATTTCCGTACATGCCCGTGACGTTATTTCACAGTGCGGCTTTCAAGCAACTTTCTTCCACGTACAACAAAGCTGTGGAATGAGCTTCCTTGTGCGGTGTTTCCGGGACGATACGACATGGATACCTTCAGAAGTAGCGCGTACACCTTCCTTATAGGCTGGCAACGCTCCTGTGATTCCTGTTGCAAGAGATTGTGGGCGTCGGTGATCGCTTAACATCCGATTACCTGTACGATTGTTTGTCCTCCTGGCAGTGGCTTTCACCAGTGGGAGGCTCCTTTGCACGGGATGCCGGCTAGATTATGGGTACCACAACGGCGCCTATTTCTGCCGTGAAGCAGTAATGTGTAAGCATTACTGTGTTTCGGTCTGAAGGGTGCCGTAGCTAGTGTAATTACTGGGCAAATGAGACTTAACATCTTATGTCTCAAGGTGACGAGCGCAATTGTAGTGCCGTTTAGTTTTTGGGTTTTTCAAGAATCCTGAAAGGCACTGCATTGTAATGGGCAGGGCGTATCAATTACCATCAGTTGAGCGTCCTGCTCGTCTCGTTCCGTATTGGCATAACGATACGTATAACGTCAGGACCATGCTAAAGGAGGTGTGGTTATTTTGTCTTTACAAATGTTTGGTTACTAATGAAGAAAACAAATATATATTTATAAATCCGTTTATTCCATTCAGTTATACTGCGAAAACTACTGAGCCTATTGGAATAATACTTATACCATAAGATGCAGTTTTAGTATATAATTTATAGTGATTGTTATCCGGTACCTACATTTTTACTAAGAAATACATATTGTACTTAATTCATATGCCATAACAACGTTTGCCGGAACAGCACTATTTATTCATAAGCGACTTGTTAGTTTTTATCAGTTCATATTTTTAATGATTTATGTGACATAATATTAACTGCAAGTTTGCTGTATTGCTTACTAGATAATAACTCTATAACAGTTGCAGAGCTCAGGGTACTGTGCGAGTTGTTATTGCTTCTAGCGCACTTAATCTTCCTTCGCTTTCTGTTATTTATCGGTAGCTATATGACGTGCTAGTGATTTTGATTTAGAGCTACAAATTGCACGCCTTGATGCTGTTCGTGATATTATGTATTCGTACTTCATGTACCCAGTAATATAGTTCAAAGAATTCTTCTTACAATCCTACCTGATTAATAAATTCTTGAGGTATTTTGACTGGCTAGAAAGGGAATACCAAAACAGTCATTAGGATTAAATATATTATACTTTTGTCTGAAAATACTTTAATAGTTTATTATTTAATAATATAAAAAAGCTTTTTTTTTTTCAAATTGGTGTGTTTGTACTTAAAATAATAGTTGTGTTGCCTATCGCTATCATAGAGTTAATCTGCGATTGTATAGTAACGATTTAGAAACTGAGTTAAAGTTGAGTTGCTACCTTTTTATTATCTGTAAGATCAGATTAAATATTACAATATAATAATAATTATTCCAAAAAGAGGAGTTCATAATTGTTATGCACACATAACTACATAAAATCACACCTGTGGCCTATATAGCATTTATTAAGTAATATATATAAATAAAATATAAAATCATTGAAAAATTTACGAAAAAAGAAATTAATACTATCTTTAATTTAAAATCATCATCAAAATTATGTATTGCGTTTGTTAATAAAACATATTGTATTTGTTTCTTTCTGAGTCATGGATGTTTATATATATTTATGTATGTTTAAGTGTGAATATATTGTGTTAAATATATCGTTGTATTCTACCTATAGTACAAGATAATTTGTGTAAGAGTGTGCCAATATTATTATTATTTATATATATACATAGAGATTTAAAATGTGTGTCCAAATACCGATCCCTGGGCGATCCCGTGTAAATAGTAATACTTACAGTGAGACTGCAGATCATCTGTGGTTAGGGACGGTAGCCACTTACCGACCGTCGTCTGTCAGTCCAAATGTAGGATTAACGCTTAGGATTAAAACGTAATACAGTAGTAATGTCTTGGTGTCACTCAAACGATTGCTTAATGCTTTTAATCGACGATGTAGGTTCGTTGTAATGATTTGCGTATTGTAAGTAAAATAAAAAAGAATAGATACATAGAAACATAAGTAAAAAGATATTTGAAATGACATTGTCGCGTTAAACATTAAAACTCACAGATCATAGGATAGATATTAGAATATAATATATATATATATACCTACTAGCTGCCCCGACAGACGTTGTTCTGTATATAATAAAAAATTCCTATTTTATAGGAATTTGCCAATAATATTTAAAAACATCAAGAATTATTTCGAAAAAATGCTCCCTGTTGTTATAATGAAATTGTTTCACAGCGGAACTGTCAAACCGTGCGTCACTAAATTCTCTCATAGAAAATATGTGCATACAAAACAAATATTGAAAATAAAAATAATTATGGGTCCCAAATCGAAATAAAAACTATCCTATCTCTCAAGTTGGACCAAACTGCACTCCATGAAGTACTTCCTATTAAAATCCGTTCATTAGTTTAAGAATCCATCGCGGACAAACAACGTGTCACGTAATTTATATATAATAAGATAATAGATATTAAGAATAAATAAGTATTATTTCGGTTGATTTAGTAGTTTTCGAAGTATTACCAAACAAAAAAACAGGCTCTCCATTATTGTCCATTATTAGATGTGCCATAATGTCTTCTGAGTTATGTGTATATAATTAGAAAATAAGAGAAGTAAATACATATAACTGACCTTCGACATAAGCATCCTTATTTATGGTACTTCACATTACCTTTGCCCGATCAGGCGGTGAATTGGTAGACATCGACCAGCATTTACCCTTAAAATACCCCAGTCAATTTACTATTTTTTTATTATAATAAGAGACGAGACGTTCAGCTGACGGTAATTGATACTGCCCATTACAATGCAGTGCCGTTCAAGATTATTGAAGAACCCAAAAATTCTGAGCGGCACTACAACATTTTGTGCTCGTCACCTTGAGACATAAGATGTCAAGTCTCAGTTGTCTCAGTAGTAATTTCACTAGCTACGGAGCTCTTCACATCGAAACACAGTAATTCTTACACATTACTGCTTCACGGCAGAAATAGGCACTGTTGTAGTCCCATAATCTAGCCGGCATCCGGTGCAAAGGACCCTCCCACTAATTAAATTAATAAACCCATTTGACCGCTTCTAATGCAATTCAAATTGTAATACCAAGTTCGCAATCGAGCAGATATTAACTATCGTCATAGCTTTGATTACAATATGCAGTCACCAAACCTCATGTGACCTAATAAATAATGCGATGCACCTACTTCCTCGATAATTAGCATAGCAGGAAGTGTGCACTGTCATTAACCAGTCGCCGCCAACTGTTCTACAGAAAGCATCACGAACCACGTTTAATAACACCGCTTGTAAATAAAATATGCAAGGTGGCAGGGTGCAATTTGCTGATGGAGGAATGGTCAAATTGTTGGTGGGCTTGTCTCTTTTACTAATGAATAATGGAACCCAGCTTTGTACCTCAACAAAACTCAGAATTCCTCTGGTTTTTGACCTACTCTTCCATAAAAAGGGAGCTAATACTCGGTGATCTCTTAGGATGTTGTATTCTAAGGTCCCTTTATGAAAGTGCAACACCTTTCAATTTACATTAGTATAACTATGAAGGTGCAATAACCTTAAAATACTTTAATAATATAAACTTTAGTTATTTGTCATAATTATTGTTTCTTTTATTGCTGCCATCTTTTGGCAGAAAATCTCGCACTAATGTATAATAAGGACTTTCTACACAACCTGTTCCCAGCACCACTACCCGAATGTTTAAGAGTGCGCCAGAAAGTCTTGTTCAACTAAGCATAGTATTGGGAAGCATTGGAATCCATATAAAACTGAACCTCATTTATTATTATAATAAGTAATATCCGGACGACCGAGCCTTGCTCGGATTTTTAAGAATATACAAAACTGGAACAAAAAAAAAACTAATCGGAGATCTGGATTCGAACCGGGGTCTTCTGCTTTCCGGATCTCCCAATGTCCCATCTGAGCTATTAGTCTTGTATATAGTGGCGAAATTTACCTTTGTATTCTGATGTTATTATAGCTGTTTCTCATTAATACAACGATAAATCTACATTTTTTAAAATTGAAACCTAGCTAGATCAATTTAACGCCCCCGAAATCCCCTGTAAACTAAATTTTATGAAAATCGTTGGAGCCGTTTCCGAGATTCAGATTATATATATATATATATATATATATATACAAGAATTGCTCGTTTAAAGATATAAGCTTAAAATCGTTTTGTTTACTTTATTAGTTCAAAAGAGACACTACAGAAAATCTTTAAAAATCGCCAGTAAAACATTTAAAGACAAATAAGTAAGAATAGCTCTATTAAAAGTGTTATCGGAGCGTGTATCTAAGGTTAACGGTATCTTTAAATGTTAGCTCTTTCGGTGCAGTACTGTCGCTCGGTAGACACGTCCCAACCTACGCCGCTATCAACGTGCCCTGCCAGTTACTACTTCCGCGTCTTAACGACACTAATTTAATCATTTCGCGCGAATAAATAAATTAAATGTATGAACGTACTGGAATATTTATTTTAAATTTGAATTTGAATGAAAACATTATAGACAGACGCTTTAATATTATCTATACTAATATTATAAAGAGGTAAAGTTTATAAGGTTTTTAGGGGTAATATCTGGTTCTACCGAATCGATTTTGAAAATGAGATAACCAATAGAAAGCCACATTATTTGTATCAAAGGCTTTTTTTTATGAAAGTAAGGGACTAGACGAGCACGACGTTCAGTTGGTGGTAATTGAAGTGCCATACCCATTACAATGCAGTGCCGATCAGGATTTTTGAACGACCCAAAAATTCTGAGCGGCACTACAATTGCGCTCATAAGATGTTAAGTAATTTCACTAGCTACGGCGCCCTTCAGACCGAATGACAGTAATGTTTACACATTATTGCTTCACGGCAGAAATAGGCCCCGTTGTGGTATACCCATAATCTGGTGCCTCCCACTGGTAAAGCTGAAAATAAAGATTAACCCGAAAAATGAAAAGAATATTTCGTGATAGAAAACGGTCGAATGCAATATTTCATACGAACGCTGCCTTACGCATGAGAGATGTATGATCGTTTTGAATAGACGTATTATGGATGTGGCAGCGTTGGAAGACCTAATTACATGCTTGCACTGGTAAAAGCCGATAAAGTCGCGGATAACAGCTGATGTAATATATTAAGTTTGGTACTATTATGTTGACTATACCATGAATAGCTTCCAGTTTTATAAAGAATGTTCATATTCGGTTTAGTGAATGTGGTAAGAGGCGAAAGTTGTTAAATTGTAGTATCTATAAAAAACTAATAATAAAACAGATATGGATCTAATTTCTAAGAATGTCAAGCATCTTCAGTGGCTGTTGCTTATTCGAATACATGTAGCGTACCAAGATTAAGGTATGCGTACATTGATATCAAATATCGCAGTAAAGACGCGTAATTGACGCAAGGCGATACTATCCGCGCCGCACTGCGTTATCGTCAATGATGCCAATAACGACAATATTCGATCGAAATGCTTAATGATGCATACATTTGTGTTATTGCTTTTGTTTGTTTTTATAATCCTAATATAACGCTTGAGTGTTTGATCGATTGGACTATTAACAAGTCATGTGGAACAATTACATTTACAAATAGTGACTCTTGTGAGTTATGAGTTTATAACAGTTTGAATAAATACATAGAAATGTGAAGTAAGCTAATGTATTTATTGTGTACATAATGTAGACTACTTCACTATGTTTGTTCAGTATGTGGTATGAAGTGATCACATTGTTAAAGCGTGTTAAAGACCGGTCCACGAGCGGTTCGGGTAACAAGCATTTCGTATACAATAGACCTTTTAGTGTCATGTGGACGCATGTCAATCGCAGCTCGGACAGTTACCAGTGAACATCACCTTTATATCTTTCACGGTCGATATTCCACAACGAATAGTTTCTCTTATTTTAAATTACTTTCTTCGTATTGTATAGATATTATAAATAGTTGTACACTACAACTATTTTAACTAAATTCATTTACATCTTTAATAATTATTATTTAACTGACAACGTTCGATTGATTTGGTTATGTTGACTGATCAGGTGATCAATAAAAAACCTAGTAACAGCTGAGTCTCATTCAATAACTACGAAATTTCACTTAAAAATGATATATTAGTTCAATGCAACGTTACATCAATCGATATTTTTATAGATTCCTAACCAACAGTGTAAACAGAGAATAATTTTAGTTTTCGCATTACTAGATCCTCACACACATCAGAAACGGCTGTAAAATTGATCATATACGCGGTTTGGACAGCTATTGTTACAAAAAACACGCGGAGCCAGTTCGATTCGTAGGCATCAAAATAAAACGTAAGCACGGACTGACGTGCGTCCGCCGCCACTTAGCAGCGGACTGATGTGGCGGGCCTCGCCGAATCGAATTCATTTTTTATATTTAAAATCCAAACAAAACAGCATCAGTGACTTTCTGGATCTGCTGTTCCATTGTGTTCACGTTTTGGAAAAATTTAAATGACTGCGCGTTGGTCGCTTTTTTCTGAGTCGGAATCTCGAAATCGGCGTTTAAATACATAGAGATTCGCGGTTTAGCGCCATGTTTTTTCCGTTTTCTGCGCATTCTGTTCGATTGAATGTGAAGAGATGCGGATTTCACGAACTCCGCTGTGAGCTTGAAATAAGTTGTTAGTGTTAAAGATTGAGAACTTTCGTATCGTTTGAATCATTGTTGGACTCTATTTAATAGTCTGCAATATCGCCGACACCTGTTCCGTAATCATTAACCGGTTTTAGTATTTGAACGCGTTTACTTTTAGTACTTTACGCTTTAATTAACTATTTAATTTATAGCAGTTTGTTTATTGTCTCCTTAATATTGATGGTGGCAATATGAATGTATTTATGCAGGTTTCAGGGCGGCCTATGGCTAACAATGCTAAGCTTGTTGGTACAAGGAAACCGCATTCGTAGGGTTGACTCAATATCGTAAAGTAAAATAACTGATCAAAATATTATTTTATACATACAATGTAATGGATGAAACAAAGCCTCTATTGGAAAAAGAGTCTCGCTTTTCTTAACAGTAAAATCATAACTAATACCTTTTAAATTGTTCATAATAGATAGTTTGTTGCACTTTTTCTATGCTCTTTTTTGTATCTATTAAATTTTAACCTTATAATGTAATATATTTTAATAATCTGTGGTTAACGGTGCTGGTGGCACATTAATTATCAACTTATATTGTGTTTTACTTTGTAAGATCTAAAGTATCACTGTTTATTGACCCCATTAATTAAAATAAATTGTTTTAAATTGGCTACGATATTTGAGTATTTATGTTATATTATCGAAATTAACGTCGGCAATCTATTTTTTTTTTCAAAATAAAATATAGTCCCTATTAATCGGTAAAAATATACCAGTCCGAATTAAATTTTGAAACTCAGACAATTATTTTTTAAGTACATTTATACAAACGTATATAACAAATATTTTCTTATTATGATAGTATGGTAGGTAATATTATTATTAATATGTTTATATAATACGCAAATAAAAACCGCACCTATAAGGAGTTATATACTATTAATATTTGACACACATAAATTTAAAAAAACATATGTTTTTGAAGTGAGTGCCAACCCTATTTATAGGCCGTGAATCAGGGTTGACAAAGTTACCCGGTGGTCCGCTCGTCACACCAAACGCGTGCTTCTTCACTGCTACTTCCAAATTTACATAAAAATCTTTATTTTTAATTGACTTGATTCACACAGGGATAGAAAAAGTGTTTAGTTTACAACGTCCAAGAAAAATTTGTCGAATGAAAAATGCGCATTGCTTCCGTTAAGAGGGTAGATTTTAAGTATAAGAAAATAAATTATTAACTAATACAATAAAAATATAACGAGAACTGCTCCATTTTATGTAGGTAATATTTTTTTTTTACATTTTCGAAGGATGCAATCAGGACTTTTATCTTTTAGTTATTACAACGGCCAAGTCAGACTTTTGTCCTTTTTACATAAAAGTAGGTCGGTTTCATAATTTATTTATTTTATTTATTTGTTTATGATGATGATCGATGCTTATTTACACGCTGAAAGAGTTCATGGCATTTTTGAGCGCTGATGATTTGATTTGATTTATTTTCGATCTTAGATTTATCACCGAGCTTGAGTTTTAGTTCGTCTTTTAAATGAAGAGAAGTGGCTTATTATTCTATATTTGAGAAGGGCTATTTAGAATTCAGGTCACCTCTTGCAACACCAAAGAAATCATAGAATAGTTAGGTTGAATGTGGTAAAAAGTTCCATTAAAACCACACTCTAGAGTCTAGAGGAATGTCACAGATTGAGACGATGAGGATGATATCGGTTTCATAAGAAAATGTGGTGTCGTTAAATTACATTTAACACATTAGGTCATAACAATCGTCAACCAGTGGGAGGCTCCTTTGCACAGAATGCCGGCTAGAGCTACCACAGCGGTGCCCATTTCTCCCGTGAAGCAGTAATGTGTAACCATTACTATGTTTCGGTATGAAGGGCGCCGTAGCTAGTGAAATTACTGGGCAAATGAGACTTAACATCTTATGTCTCAAGGTGACGAGCGCAATTGTAGTGCCTTTCAAGGGTCTTTCAAATGTCCTGATCGGCACTGCATTGTAATGGGCAGAGCATATCAATAAATATAATTCAGCTGATGGTCTGAACGTCCTGATCGCCATGTAAAGTAAAGTAAAGTATGCATTTATTCATGACATCACAAAACATATATACATAGTTAAATTAGCAAATAATAAATACGGGGTCATGAAAAGGACACTCACTCAGTATTTTTGAAAATGATTTCCAGTACTGATTTTCAGTAGGTACCTACCAAGTCGACTCGTTGACAGTAGCTGTAGACAACACGGTTCCTTTTGTTATAGGTCTTAAAAGTGACCATCCAAAAATAGTAGAAAAATAAAATAAAAGAAACTAAAAGATTGAATTGGAAAGCGAGTTTAAAAATATTTTTATTTTAATTTTATTAAATAGGACATATTTTGATTTTTTATTTTATTTATTCATGCTGTTTATTTTTGATTTTATGCCTCTTATTTCCATAAAAAAAATGACAGTAGCGGTACTATATTTATAAGAATAGACAACCCATATAGCCTAGTGGTTAGTAACCCAGCCCGGTAGGTGCAAACATATATGGATGAATATGATTATTTGTTTCCGAGTCGTGGATATTTATGTGTATAAATATGTACGTATTTGTACTATACGCTAAGCTATGCCTAGCTAGACAATTTTATTAAAAGCACGTAAATATTATTATTATTATTATTAGTAAGTATAGTCGTACGCGGGTGTATTCACGTGCTGCCGGCTCGGCGCGGGCGTTCATTTTGATTCAATGATTTTTGCTCATTTTGTTACGGTACCCATTGTGTTTACCGCGTTTACCATTGTTCGGGACCCATATAAATTGGTGCACGTCGTTTTACAGCGGTGACAGGTATATTTGAGTGCTCGATTTTGGCCGATAATTAATCCGTATTGTTGTATGTGGGCCCACCCCTGTACCACGGAACGGCATCCATGTATCTCGCTTGTTAATTGACTTTAGTTATTTGTTAAGTAAGTTTGTAAAGGGTCAAGGAAGTGTGTTGTGATTGGGTTTCATTCAGTGGGTTGAAAACCGCGAGAGATACTTATTACAGTTAATTTCCATGGATTTTACTGGCACTCTACCTTTCCCTTTTAGAATATAAAGAAAAGATGATATATTATTCATCTATACTAATATTGTAAAGAAGAAATATTTGATTGTTTGTTTGCATTGAATAGGCTCCGAAAATACTAAACCGATTTGAAAAATTCTTTCACCCGGGGATAGTGTTTATGAAGCTGAAGGGTGACAAAGGCAAATATTCTTATAAAAAAGAGTTAATCGGTACTAACTCCAATTACGAAACCCAAAGTGTAAAAAAATTATGATAATTGATGATAGAATAAAATTACGTACTATGACATTGCAGAACACATCATTAATTACAAAAAGTGACAGGGCAGCATATGTTTTAAGTATTATTTTATTTTAAAATATACATTGAGACATTTAAAAATATTTTGAAGTGGTCTTTAAATTAAGATGTACAAGGAAACATAAGTAATAAGTGTTCACCACAAGTCTATAATAATTAATGGAGAGCCGGTTTTTACCTTCGGTTATACTGCGAATACTACTGAACCGATCGGAATAATACTCATACCATAAGATGCAGCGTGTTTCGGAGAAGGTTTACGTAAGTGTATATTGGTGATTACTTATCGGGAACGTATATTTTTTTTACTTGGAAATGCCTATACATTCAAAATACAAATAATTCACTAACCGCCGTTTTCAATAACCTATCTATACTATATATATCTAAGTTTAACTAACTAGAGGTAGACAAATCTATCTTTTTCCGCTTACTTACATTTGAATAACCTATCGAAATATAGCATTGGACTATAACTAATATTATAACTATATTGGACATAACTATGGATAGATAAGATCTTGTCATTAAACGGTGGTAGCAATATATCCGTAACTAGAGATACGTTATTGAAAACGGCTGTAAATGACATTATATATGACAAATCATACAACGAGCGGACTCGGGGTACTTTATTTATATGGCAAAACAACGTTCAGCACTTGTAAAGAATAACTCCCTTATTCATAATAGTCTGCTAACTTAAGGCGACACTAAATGCCGGCGACCTTTAATTTTAAGCCAATTAATTAAGCCAATATTTTCAAAATTCTTGTGTCGAAAATGTAACATTTTAACAGGCGCAAACTGCTTAATTGCTTACAATCCTCATTATTGATAAACTAATCTGAATAAATGTACCTACATAAAAAAGTAAAATCTATAAGAACAACTTTTATCATAGTAGTATACTAAACAAATGCATGATGCCGAGAAAAAACTTGTTTAACTGCAAAGAAAACTGGTAGTTCATAATAGCTCTGGAGTGCTAACTTTAACCAACAATAAGCATTAGCAACCTACAAGTAAGACTAAAGGGTATGTGTAACAGGATAAAGTAGTGTTCATAGCTCCAAATCCTATATTTTCACCACAAAACTTGTCTAAAAACACCTTGTTTGCATGTTTTCTGTTTACCCTTCGCCTTAAAGCATTGCTAATTCGCAATCTGTCTTCTTCTATTGACCTAAGTCAGAATGAGAAAAAACATTCCTTAGCGGCTGTTTAAAGTAAGCGGACCATTATGAATAAGGGCGTAAGTTTTTAATTCATCTACTGCAACGTCCGATTAATGACAGCTGGCAGGTAGCGGAACGTCCGATGACGCGATTAAGATTATCCGACGGCGAGCGCGAGATTCATCATTATTAAAAGCGATATAATTACCTAACGACTCCACCTATGGCTATATAAAAAATACATTCAAGTAGTTAAAAGTATAGAAAATCAACGTGTAAAATCATAAATTATGTTTTTGAACACAAGTTATATATAAATAAAAGGTTAAAGCTCGAGATTATAGGTAGAAATGTGATAACATTTTCATTATATTAAGTTTTTATGTAAAATATTAGCGCACACATTAATAAAACTTGATTATTATTGAAATAGACTATATAACCTATTTTTTGATATTAATATGTCATTACTTCGACTTACGGGATTGTTGCATTAAACTAAAATAAAGCACCCATTCTTAGTATATACCTACAATTTATCTGCGGAATGCACAAGTAAAACGTGAAATACTTGGTTGTCTCAATACATCCAGATTATTGAATATTATAAACATTATATTTATGATATTTTGTCCCTATTACAAGCAATGATTTACTGTTAATTTATTGGATTACAATAAAAATTTGATATTTAAACCAAATCGATAAAGTAGTATCGATCATACTGTTATAACTTGTCGATTTAATGTCGTAAGAAGAATTTTATATGTAATTTGTAGATAAAATCGGAAACTAGATATCATGAGGATTAATTTCATATATAAAACAAATATAATACGTAATTAAAATATTACACTTACATGATAAACAAAACAATAACAAAACACTTGACACTACAAAAATAAACAAATGACAATTCCCCCCGCAAAGCGATTTTCACTTAATTATTTCTTTTAATTTTTGCTCGGATACTTGATATTTAAAGATAAGCCTATTACAATTACTTACCATAGAGTCTTAAAAATCGTATTTGACAAGCTAATTCACTCATACTACAGATTATAACACAAAATAAATACGCAAGTCGACTGGGCCACTCTGGTTGCCTGGACGTTTGACTGTCTAAAGAAAAAAGCCGCTCTAGTTGCCCGGACGTTTCAGTAGCTAAATTGCTTTAACTGCATATTTATTTATAATAAATGCAGGCTTTCTTGACTATGTATGTATTAGAATATTAAAAACATAAATCAATGAAAGACATTAATCATTAATATAATTTGTTAACACTACGTCATGTATTTGAATAAAAAACCAGCAAATGCAGCGACCCTTCATAATTTACACTTGAAGTACCGATTAGAGCTTACTATGTACAATTGCGTGTGAGAAAAAAAGTCGACATTATTTCCACTGAATGTCATTTCACGGTCGTTTAGGGCTTGTGGAGGTTACATTAAAGTGGTTACATCGTGAATTGTTCATTTTTTGCATTGAATTGTTCGAATTTACGACGTTGTTAAACATTGTTTTATAAAAAGTGATTGTAAAAGCCTTATATGTAATTAATCGCCTTATATGAAAAATGTAAGGAGGCATTCTGTTTAAGTTTATGAGTGCTCGATATATTTGAAGAAAATGAATACTATTGTTTAAGGCGTCAATATATGCCAGTGACGTAGTGAATCTACGTTTCTAAAAAGAATAATTGAGAGCAAAATTCAAAGAAATTAACATCTTGAGTGTTGCTTCTCAATATATTCTTGATAATGTAATGTATGTTCATGGGCACATAAGTGAATTTTCTAGAAACTGTCATAACCCTAATGCTAACACCAGGAACAGACATAAACTTATAATGCCTACTACTCGGCTAAGTGGAGTTAGTTAATCTTTTGTGGCGCTATGTTTATGCTTTTACAACAAAATCCCAGAAAATGTTCAAAACAAAAGTATTACGTTATTCAAAAGAATTTTTAAAAAACGTTTGTGTGGTAAAGGTTACTATGTCATAAATGACTTTCTTAATGATACCACAGATTGGGAATAGAGAGACCACCCTCAGGCTATAAAATAATAAGTTTCATTGTACAGCATTACTTTGTAAACATATTTTCTTGATGAAAAAAAAAACCTGCTGAGTTTGTTGCGCCCATTCTTCAGAGTTCTGAGGCATTCGTTTTGGAATGGGTGGTAGTTTTTGACTTTCAATAAGTGCTGTCACATCCTATTTTTAATAAAAATATTTGAATTTGAATATACTTATTGTAATTGAAAAAAATGAAATTCCGGTTTTTTTGTTCGGTAATACTGCAAAATCTCCTGTAATCGGAATAATACTTTTACTATAAGATGCAGCGTGTTTCGGAGAAGGTTCTAATAAGTGTATGTTGGTGATTACTTATCCGGAACCTTAATTTTTTTTACTTACCTATATATTCGCAACACAACTATAATTCAGTCAATGACATTTCATTACATATGACAATTCATACAATGAGCGGACGCGGAGTTAATTATTTATTTATTTAATTTATGTAATAAAAAACGTTTGCGGGACAGCAGTTAGTTCTAGCTGTGCTCGTCAAAACAGCAGCTTTGTAGCATAATTCAAATTAGTTCAATTGCTGTAATAGTAATTACTATGCTATTACCGCTTCTTAATTAACTTAATTAATTGCATTTTTATATCTTTACATTATTTTAATTTATAGCATTGTAAATATTCATAGATGTAGTTCCTTTGAATAATTTTCATAGAATTAGTAGGCTATTGGTTATAGATAATACCAATATTTACATATTTAATTTAAAAAAAAAGATGTACACAAGTGCATACTAATTTTTAATAGTATGCACGCATTAGTGGATAAGAGTATTTGATTTTATAATAATATATTTTAAGTTTGTAATTGGTTATGTAATCGATAACAAGTTTTAGATTCAAATCCTCTCGTCCTGTCATGAAAGTAGTGTTTAAGTCAAGCTTAGTTACATAAATATAAAACAATTATTTTAGATTGGTTTAATTAAATTTCTTCATTTGTAAACTATATTATTATTCAATAAATCGTTCAAATGTCAGAGTATGAAATGGAGTTCGAAATTAGTTTGAGATTCTTAATAATATTATGTTATCAGCGCGTTGTATGACGAATTTTGACAGAAAGTAACTATCTTCTAATTTCTTATTGATTCAATAACACCATCCTTTTTGCGTCATTTCAATATGTCAGGGTATTGTGCCAAGTTCGTTGTTATATGAGAAATCACATCATCATCATCATAAGCCGGAAGACGTGCACTACTGGACAAAAGGCCTCCCGCAAAGATTACCACGACAATCGATCCTGCGCTGCCTCCGTCCAACGTATTCCGGCAGTCTTGACCAGATCGTTGGTCCATCTTTTGGCCTACTGACACGTGGTCGCCATTCGAGGAATTTACTGCCCCAACGGCCATCTATCCGTCGAACTATGTGCCCTGCCCACTGCCACTTCAGTTTCGCAATCATTTGGGCTATGTCGGTAACTTTGGTTCTACTACGGATATCCTCATTTCTGATTCGATCTAGCAGGGAAACTCCGAGCATAGCCCACATATATATGTATAACATAATAAATATTACATATTCGTCATTTTCTCATGCTACTACAACAATAAAATAATATTTTAACAAAATAAACGCTTATCAACGAATAATTGTTCAACATGCTCGTCAACTTAGATAAGATCACAAAATTCCATCTAATAATTGTTTATCTATTTCTAGACAAGTCTAACAGTTGCTCGCGTGACCACTAACGTTTGACGAACCTTACACTCGTATATCCTATAATTTAAACAAACAACAATTGAACTAAACTAATTTCTGTCTAAAAACCAGGAAATCATAAACCTTTTTCATATACAATCACAATGTTTTGATAACAAATTCTTAGACCATTTATGCGTCTAGATAAACTATGACAGTTGTGAAAACGTTGAAAAAAATTGAGGTTGACGGTTTAATCTCTATATTTTTGTGCAATGCACGCACACTAACACAAAGTGGCAAACAAATCGCGAGTGGCACGCACACTAAAGTACTAAACCTGGCCTGTTTTCATCGGTTGTCTAGCAGCAAGAGACTCATCGAGACGTTTAAATTATATAAGGACATATTAAATATAAATAATTCCCGCAGTTTTTATACTAAAATTCACGAGAATGCCACACCATACATTAGATTTCAACGCACTATAACTCAAGCCGTAAGTTGAACTCTCGTATTAGTTCCGTAGCTTGGTTGTCATAGTTAAATTAAAACCGTACAAGCTACTTATGTCTGGCCGCACGAGGAGCTGTCACTCAGTGACGTCGGCTTTGACTACCGTCCGGTCTTCTGTTAATCTGACATACGTTGAAAATATTTGACCCCAGGGTCAGTTAATATGTATAGAACGTTTTTTCTTCGCGTGATTTCTTGATTTCGTAATAATAATGAGAATACTCTCAGATGTACAATAAGTACTATAATTTGTATAACAGTATTGAGGTTCTGTTCTTGTTTAATATTGCAGCCAATCTTGAATGCATGCTAAGCTAAGTTATTCCTAATTTAAAACTTTTTGTTTTTATCTTTTCTTTGTCACTACAAATTATTCTTGGAGTAACTTTACACTGCGTTTATTATTAAGACAGATAGTTAGATTTGTTTTTTTTATTCATTATAAAATTTCCATGAACATTTACAATAATTGTAAATAATATGGTACGTTTAATTGCTTAAGAAACCTAAATTATAATTGGAAAAATGATCTAACTATTGCATGTTGAAACAAAGATTAGTGAGTAATTCGGTTTAAAGTATTTAAGTGTTAAATTGTACGAGGAAAACATAATTAAAACTGCTTCTAATCATATAAATGCATAACATGCTGAAAATGCGATGAGTGGGAAAAAAAATAGAAATGATTGATGATGGATGAAATGGTGGTAGAAGAAGAAGCTTCGTGGAGTAGATGAGGAAGACCAAGAAGAGCGGTGTAGCATTATAGCATGGAATTGATAAACTTCTTACAATAGCAGAGTTACATTACTCAAAAGAAAAGGACTCTCTCTTTATACTTATGTAAAAAACTAATTGTTACGCTTGACAACCATCAACAATGATAAAGCTATTTTGTAGGTAACAAGAAATATGTCGCAAATGCATTTCTAATTATAACTTTCATAAATCTAATGACTATTTTCGCATAACAGTAGGTAATAACATCCTTCATAATATAATCGGCCTAATTAAGGGTCAGTGAACCACAATATATTACCAACAGCGAGTTAAAATCTTGCGCACACCCATTGTAATAACGCTCTCAATATTAAATTTTAACAAGGTATTAATTAAAAAAACTAAAGCGAAATATGTTTAAATTTTCTCAGGCCACGAAGTCCTCGTTGTTTTATTTTTAATTCATTTTATTCGGCGCTGGTCGAAGCGATCCGTCCCGCCCACCGGTGATTTAAAATTTTGATTTATCGACGCGGGCGCAACGCTAGATCCCTCGCGTGCGTTTGTTCGCGTTGTAGATATGACGCGGTGCTAAACTGTGCGTTCTGACCCTAACGACCTTTAACGAGCTTCGTTCGCAAGGGTTTATCTACTTTTGAATTTATATCAAAATTGTATTAAGAAATTCAATTCATATTGTGCACAGGAAACCAACAAAAACGACAGTCACTGATATACAAAATAACACTCGTCTTTCGGCTTGAAGGGTGCTGTTGCTACTAATAATTGGGCTACGCAGACCAGGGCCCGTTGTTGCAGTACTTAATCCGTGATCAAGTATATTTTGTCTCTTTTATGCATAGCTTTAAAATTAATGACAAAACAGACAGCTTTCTATTCATTCAGTATCCACAAAATAAAGTGTTCACTGAACTTAAAGTACTTTTTACACAACTAATAATTTGCAGTAACTATGGGCCTGATGAGAAAGCTCATGGTCGTTCTGAGGACAATGGAGAGCTGATGCATGGAGATGCTCTGCGAGATCGAGAAATAAGGAGATCCGTAGGAAAAACAAAGTTACTGACATAGCCCGGATGATTGCGAAACTGAAGTGGCAGTGAGCAGGGCACATAGTTCGATGGATAGATGACCATATACCGGAAATTGCAGTGTTGGTAGGCCCCCCACAAGATGATGTAGGGCCGATGATCTGGTCCACATCGCCGGAATACGTTGGATGAGGGTAGCGCATGACCGATCATCGTGGAAATCTTTGAGGAGGCTTTTCTCCGGCAGTTTACGTATTTCAGCTTATATGATGATGATACACTTTTCAGCTCAATAACTAGTAGTTTTGATTCTGACAACTTCATTACAGAACGTGTGTGTGTTCAATATCATTACAACAACGAAACACCAAACACCCGGTATAATAAAACGCATATTACTAATATTTGTGAGTGAAATACACATTATTAATACTATAATATATTAATGAATCAAAAAACACGAACAGGGGGAATCCAATTGATATCGATTTTAATGTAAATTTAGCATCGAAATGGTATAGCTTCGTGAAAGTGTCTGAAGTACCGCAGCTGCCTTTATTTACGACTTCCAAGTTCGCAGCTTTCCTATGCGACCTGACGCTCACCTGTTTTTTGATTGATTACAATTTAAAGTGCCGCACTAAGACGCAATATTATCAACACTTTGAAGATTAGCCGTGGCGGATGCAAATTATCAATAGAAGTGCTGATAAACAGGTGTCAAACGTCACATTAATGTAGAGATAGTGATGTTTGTTGAAGCCGCTCGTATTATTTAAGGATAATTGCAATTTTATGTCATGTAAAGATTATTAAATTCATAAGAGTATTTCTTGATGATTCATCTTAACAGAATTAACAGTATATGTTATATGACATTTAGGCTCATATTAGCTGTTAAAGTTAAGGTTTAAGTCAAACTTAACGTTAACATTAACGCTGACATAGACTGCAGAATGTGGTGCACCAACGTGGCATAGTTAAAGTTAAAAAGTCAAATAATTATCCATCTTATGTCACAAACATAAGCGCGCTCAGTTTTTTTTTGATTTTTCAAGAATCCTAAGTAGCACTGCATTGTAATGGGCAGTGCGTATCAATTACCATCAGCTGAACGTCCTGATCGTCTCGTCCCTTATTGTCATAAAAAAACCTGGTTAAAGTCGATTAATAAATCATAACATTAAAAGTAAAAAGCGATTTGTTAATCTCCATTCGATGTAAGCAACTAACAACACCACCCAAGTTTCAAAACTACGTAAACCCTTGGCCCGTCTTGTATCCAATTTGAAAAACGCTTCCAATGTCCTTTTCCATTCAATGCAAATTTACACATTATAAGAAACGATTCGACGCAACATTACCAACGTTTAGTCGCCTCCAGAACATAATTTTATTCTATCTGCTTTGTATTACCGCATATTGCAATGTTGCCATTTCAATGAACTATTTTTCCAATCTAAAATAATTTATTTATTGTCAACGGTCGCAATTAAACTTTTAACAATTTATGAAGCACCTTAAGCTTTTTAATTAATATGAACTTTTATATTGTGCAATTGATAAATTAATCTATTAAGCCGCTTTGTATTTTTTTATCCTTGTTTTGATGTTTATTTACTTACAAACGTACAAACTCTATCCTATCTATCATATACAGGTGACGCAAATGTAGTGTAAGAATATGAATTGTCTAAAACTTTCTTAATTAGATCTCTTTTTTCACAATAATTATTTATACGAGCAACTTTAAAATGCTAGAAAACGATCACAAAAATGCTTCGACCGATACAATTAGTTCAACTGAATGTCATTAATCTTTTGAAAACTCATTTTTAACTTAATTCACACTGGGACATTACTTTTCCGCCACCTTGCATAAAAATCTGCATGTAGAGTTTTGTACATTTACAATCTAGTAGCTGATTCGACAGACGTTGTTCTGTTAATAATAAAAATAACTCTTGCCGGTAGAATTCGGTAAGATCCGTACTTAGCTGACTTTTACTCGGCTAAAGGAATATTCCTACCAAATTTCAAGTCACTACGCCTTATGGATCCAGAGATATCTTGATGAATCAGCACATAGGTGGACATCTCTTATATCTATATAGATTAAATTCGGTATTGAGCTTAGAACCTATTGTTTTATGACAGTAGGTAAATGACGTAACATGCAGGTAATCCACTTTGTGTTAATAACATTGTTATCTGCCCATAGCAATATCAAACATTATCTGAGTCATAACGCAATCCAAAATGGCTAACGGCGAAGCATAACGCGAGTCACCCCGAGACTTAAGATGAAATGTCTCACATGATCTAATTAAATCAATATAAATTGTAAAATGATCAAGCTTTAAATATCGATCAAGATTGGTATTGAAATCGCCACTTCTTCTCATTAAAGCTTTTCCAAAGTGGTACTAAATGGTAAAATGTATAAATCTGACATTCATACATGTAATGTCTACCTACATAAAGAACTTAACTTTGATAATATTGCTAAAGTACAGGGGCCTTTACGATGATTGTCATAATTGACAATGACATATCATATTTTGACAAGTAGTTATTTCATACTGAGTTTTTCTCTTGCACTGTAAAATAACATAAAAAAAAACTAAAAAGCACGCTTTATATAAAATTCAAATAAACATATTTAGAAGAAATATATTTTATTGTAAAAAAAGCGTGGGGTGCTTTTTAAGTAATTTAAATTTATTTTCTATTTTTTTAGTTGAATTTTATATAAAGCGTGCTTTTTAGTTTTTTTTAACTATTATTTATTTTTATTTTTTTAGTTAAATTTTCTATAAAAGCGTATTTTTAAAACTATTAAGTACTTTAACATCAATTCCTGCCTTATCGACTATAGATGAATATTACATAAATTAACAAAAATCATATTTTGCAAATGGAAAAATTGAATAATTTTATCAAATTAGTGTAATGTCATCGGTCCTCGATAAATCTACAAAATTTGAACGAAATCTAGCCGTTTAAAGTGGCTCAAAATCGCGCCCAAAGAAGTCGGTTACAAACATACAGGTGAAGCTAATATAAAGCGTATAATGACTATGGTTGTTTTTCCAAATAGCCCTTCAATTATATGCTGTTTTGTCCTTCATCAAAAATGTACCCCACAATATAAATAGCACTAGATTAATAATAAAATAATGAAGATATTGAATAATTTCTATGTTACAACCTCGAGCTCATACTATATCATTGCAGGGCTATTACAAGCGTGCTATCCATCAATGTCTCACTGCATTTATAATTGTAGAGCCATTTTTACTTTATACAATGATGAATTAACTTCAGATCCGTTATCGCAATAAATAATAAGCTGCTTTAAAACAATAACATCAAGCTCTAATAAGTCCTGTGGAATGTTGTTTTAAATTTGGAATAATAGCTTTTTCATTTAATGAAAAGTAGTCAATTATATTACGTAGTATTAACATCCTCTTTGGTCAATTCTTCTAGGGATGCTAACTTTGCATGGAGTATTATCTAGTGCGCTTTTGATTTCAAAGAGTACAAACCAAAGAGTGAAAATTAATAAAAAAACATTATCATTAAAATACATTTTTAAATAATAAATCTTTTGTCCTTTAACTTGTCCCATCGACATTATATTTTGACTGATAGAGCCCGTAGGCCGATCTTTTTCGTTCAGGCGTTATCTATAAATAAATTTAAATGTTTTATTAAAAAATGGCTTTGCCGTAAATCCTATAACTCTACAGCTGAATATTTAAGTGATCCAACAGCCTGTGACTAGATTATGATTATTTTATAGCAATAGCAATGACAGTACATATTGCATATTTGTCTAAAAAGAGCGCAAAAAAATTAATGCTGGTAGAGTTTCTTGCGCCGCTTCTTCTCGCTCAGAGCGCCATTTGTTTCCGTTGCGGTAGTAGTGTCTAGTATTTTAGAAATGACATCGAAAAGAATTCCAAAGGAATCAATTTTGAAAAAATAAAAGCCTTTTATGCCTTTTATAGTACGGTTTGCAGCCCTAAGTGAACGGTAACATATTATTAATGGTAACCATTAAACATATAAATCTATAGTTTTAATTTCCCACCACATTAATGTACTTCCTAAGTAAATAGAACGGATAGTGAAGCGGCGTGACGCAGGCAATTACGTTATTTCGGCTCCGTAGATATTATCTCGTGCGCCGTTTGATGTGTCAATCCGACTTTATCGCGATACCACCGACTATTAACCAACTGACGTGTTTTGTTGTTCAATATGACGTAAATTCGAACCACATTTTGTGAAATCATCCAGATTCCTAGAATACGATTTAACTCCTTGATTCTATCGTAGATGTATCTGTGTTTAAAATGTTATAAATGGTGACCGTTCGTGTTAATTTCTATAAACTTCACTAAATTACCGTTTTATCATTAAAATAAGGGACGAGACGAGCAGGACGTATATCTGATAGTAATTGATACGCCCTGCCCATTACAATGCGCACTGCATTCTTGAAAAACCCCAAAAATTCTGAGTGGCACTACAACTGCGCTCGTCACCTTGAGATATAACATGTTAATTCTCATCTGCCCAGTAATTTCACTAGCTATGGCGCCCTTCAGACCGAAACGCAGTAATGCATGCTTACACATTACTGCTTCTCGGCAGAAATAGGCGAAAGATGCTCAGCTGCTAACTCGCCAAACGCTGGAACTGGATAGCTCCTGAAGATGCCTCTTGTAGAGGCGAAACACGTATCGAAGTCGATTGATTTTGTGTTGCAAAATTAATGCCAGAAATCATAATTAAAAACATTTCAGAGAATGAAAGAAACCGTAGAAATTTGTTTAAAATTTACTCATCAGCATCATTCAACCCTTCACTGTGGCTATTAGTTCTACATAAAATCATTTATTTTTTAATCCAATCGCTATCAAGGATCATTCGCTGAGTGATTTGAAGAAAATTTCATCAAAATAAATCAATGTGATCATATAGACACTATTTATTTTTGCATAAATTATATACACATATAATTATTAATTTTATAACTGTATTGTCATTTATCTTATTAGGGCATGAATTATGACAGTTGAAATTGTAGTGAAAGAAGGCTAGCTTTTAATAATATTATTAATAAGGATATATATCCTCAAATTGTTTTTTTATGTTAACACGCATTACACGAGACAAAACAAATCAGTTATTCTAATTTAAATGTATTTTAAGTGCGATATCGTATCTTTTATAACTGTTCTTATGTTAGATCATGTCGTAGCCCCTGCATTATTTCAGAAGCTTTCTCTATGTAGAATACTTGAATGTATTCTATCAATACCCACCTACAACACAACACACAGCCACTTGAGTATGTACTAGCTAAAAGCAGCTTAGTGTGAGTGAAACACGATGAAAATCTTTATTTTCACGCTCTATCTCTCCTTATCTAATCGCTACAGTCAGATAAGGACGGAGCGCCGGAAAAACTGGCGCGGGGTAAGGGGTAAAGGCTACATCGATTTCGCGCTTTCACTGCTAGGGGCCATGTAAACCTTTAAAAACAGCACTCTTGCTGCGCGATTGTCATCTCTAGCTCGTTACTTATAGAAGAGGAATTTCATTGCGGAGGGATCTTTGTTAAATGGATTGCCTCCCTCTTGGGGGTTCTCATAGTGGGATCTAGATTGCGTAGATATGCTGATAGGCGGGTGTGTGTGCGTGTTGTACTGTACGATGATTCAATGTGAGTGTGTACCAGTTTGATTATAGGTATGCATGGAGATGCTTCGGGTTAAAATTTTGCCGTCGTTTGCAAATATATGAGGGGCCGCGGTAACCATCCCTTTTTGTAATATAATTTTATGTTTAAGTGTAGATAGGTAGATAGATTAGGGAAGACGGAGGCTGTGATTTGATTTGATTAGGAGGTGTTTGTAGTGGGGTCGGAGAGATAAGACTGATTGGATCTCGGGAGAGGGTGGGAGCTTATGGAAATATGTTTTTAATGTGGGTGGCTTATTGAATTAGCCAAGTTTGAGCTCACTGAAGATTAATCTGTTCATTCGTGCGATGTAATTAACAAAATTAACTTATTGATACTTGAACGTGGTTGTTGTACTTTTCATTGAACTGTTAATAATTCTTAGATATGCTTAATGCTGTTTTACCCACATATATATTGAGTTGTTTTTAGCTACAATTATGATACATTTTATTTTAATTTATTTTATATTCAATATGAGATTGAAAAAGAGTGATATTTAAGAGTTATGCGGAGTTAAAGAAGAGGTAGTGATAGTGAATGATGATGAAATAAAGAAAGAATGGGGAATGAAGACTGCATAAATTTATTGGGCAAATGTACACGGCAGTAGAAGTTTTAAAAAAGGATAACCTATGTGTATTTTAAACGATTCGATCGATGGAATAGAAAAAGGGGCCAGAAGAGTGTACCAAGAAGGATCTTGAGAATGAGTATCTACGAATGAAAGAACCTAGGCGAATATATTTATATCATTACATAAACATTGAATTCAACCTCTTAAGGTTGATGCATTCAATATAGAATAATTTATATTTATACAGTTTATTCTTTATTACTTTTTATGAAATATTTGATTTTTAAAACCCTTTTAACTTTGAACACGACTCATATATTGGATGCAGCACCTTACAAATTAATTTGTTTTGTATATTACAGTAAAAACTTTAAAATACTCTATTGATTGAGAGGAGTGGCGGTAGAGTTTCTTATATTTTTTTCTTCTTATGAGCTCTACTTTTTCCGAACATATGGTAGATTCAGTAATTTAAAAGAAACATTAATAGAGATGATTTAAAATCGTTTATTTGACTTTGACTTTGACTATGTATACACCTGTGGGAGACAGACCAAACTGTATGCATGTACAATGCAACATAATTCTTATATTGAAACGCCAGTTCGGAGATAACTCAGAACAATTTCAATTTATTGACCTTTAAAATGTTTCAACAAAATATTTAATTAGCAATACCAGTTCTTTTATAATCTGCCCACTGTTAGGTACCATCTTATTGTCTAACACAACAATGGGTATGTTTTTGTACGCGTCACAATGCATGCCCAGTATTGTCACAGAGCGGGCTCTTTTGAATTTACACTAGAACGATAATTAAAGTACCAACATAATATCAAGTATATATTGTCCACTCGTGTTTTTTACAGGCGGCCTCTACTTTAGACAGCTGATATCGATCGGGGAATGTTGGTGACAGTGAAATGGGTATAACAATTAATAAAACTCTCTCGGAGTACACGAGCGTACTTGGATTCCTTTGAAGATTCCACATTTTTATCTTTGAATTTTATTTTTGATATCGTCGTGTGATTATATTATTTCTATGGGATGTGACAAATGTGTACCAGTACGAGGTTTTCTTGCCCAGAATGCCAACTAGGATGAAACAGTTATGTGCATTATTGTGTTTCGGAAATTGTTTGACTTGATTCCAGCTACAAATTAAAATATCATCTCCACCATTCCCCACTTCTGGGAGTAATAAAAGTGACATCTAAATTCAATATTCTAATATACAATTATTGAGGTTAAGCAGATTATCAACTGTAAAGTAGACCCTGTAAATGGAGCCACAACCTGAGAGTTGAACAAGATATACCAAGATTTACGTTCCATGCGTAACTCGAACGGTTGGCTCAGTTGGTAAGAGCACTCGGACGGAACCTGAAAGACTCGGGTTAGAGTCACGCTCCTTTAATGTAGACTATTAGTATAAGTAACCACAAAAGGTTACGTTTTATTTAAGCGATTTAATAGAGCATTCCGATTCAGCATCATACATACAGCATATATTAAAAAAAAGTAATATTATTGCAGGTTAGAATCTAATCCCTAATAAAAAATAATTCGACTCGTAAAATTTACGATTCCGAACGATATCAGCTTTATCAGCGAAAGTAATTCGGTCATAAAATTACTGGTAAACAGTCGTTTTTCGTTACGAATAAAAGCACCCCCCGTCAGTTGCCGGTTGACTTTTATAATCGGCTTAGCAGCAACCCCTCCGAACCAGCAGACTCCCTCGGGACTAAACACGATGCTCCCAAGTTAATCACGAAATCTTATCTAACTATGCAGCTTATAAACTCGGCTTGGTGTAATTGAGTCTGTTATCTTACGTTATACATTGTCTGACAAAATGTGTGGGTATGTTTATTAATTGATTTACAGTCTTAAATTGTGTGTCTTCTACCGCATTTATCACGGGGAGTGTTCCAAAGAGCTGTTTAACCTGATTCCTGCCGCCGAATTCCACCTTCGCACGACACGCCACAAATTAGGATATCATCCCCACCATCTGGATGTGTGGCGGTCCTCCACAGTGCGGTTTTCAAGGAGCTTTCTTCCTCGTACTACTAAGCTGTGGAATGAGCTCCCTTGTGCGGTGTTTCCGGGACGATACGACATGGGTACCTTCAAAAAAAGCGCGTACACCTTCCTTAAAGGCCGGCAACGCTCTTGTGATTCCTCTGGTGTTGCAAGAGACTGTGGGCGGCGGTGATCACTTAACACGAGGTGACCCGTAGTCTCTTTTGTCCTCCTATTCCATAAAAAAAATTGTTCTATCTCAAAATATCATTATAAAAGAACATTTTTTGTGCAGTAGGTAAAATCGTCGTCTCCCACCACGTTGTCACTGGTTCAATCCTCGCCGCAATTACGAATTCGTCTGACCCCTTCCTTAAAAAATAATACTTATACATATCTATACTTGGAAAAACTGTGGTGATACAGACCATGTTGATGCTTATACATATTTGCTGAAAAAAAAAAACGAAAAATACACATTTGTTCTTATAAATTTGTCGTATTGTTAATTAAATTATTAATAATTAACACTCACAAACAGATATTATTTATTTCAGGCACCGTCTGCAAAACAAAGATGTATGATGCTAAGACAAACTTCAATTCAAAACAATTATGGTTAATCGTTGGAATCTTGTTTTTATAATAAAATTTGTGTTAATAACGAAATCATTAGAAGTTTAATCATTACAATATTTATTTCGTTTTTCCCTGTTCTTGTAATGAAATAATGACACAGCTGTCTGAACTGCCATACTGAAGTATTTGTGCAAAAATAAAAGTTGAAATTAAAAAAAATTATGGATCACGAAACGAAGAAAAAACACACTGTGTACAAAATTCGTTTAAAATCGTTTCACTATTTTAAGGGTTTATCGCGGAGAAACAACGTTACACGAAGTTTTTATATATAATAATATTAATACTCAGTTAACCAGTGGGAGGCTCCTTTACACAGGATGCCGGCTAGTTTATAGCAACGGCGCCTATTTCTGCCGTGAAGCAGTAATGTTACTGTTTTGAAACATTACTGTTTTTCGGTCTGAAGAGCGCCGTAGCTAGCGAAATTACTGGACAAATGAGACTTAACATCTTATGTCTCAAGGTGACGAGTGCAATTGTGGTACCGCTCAGAATATTTGGATTTTTCAAGAATCCTGCACTGCATTGTAATGGGCAAGGCATATCAATTACCATCAGCTGAACGTCCTGCTCGTCTCGTCCCTTATTTTCGTAAAAAATAGAACTCACATAAGAACTAAAGAGCTTTATTCCATTCGAAAAAGTACAGCTAACTTTATTGTCTATTCGAAGTGAATTTTATGCCAAAAGTGATTATAATTAATGTTTTGTTGTAACAAGAATGTAAAGTGTCAGTTAACATGGCCCGTCACTCTCGAGGCAGTAAGAAGAAAAACTCGGCTGTGACTAACTAATATAGCGAGCTCTAATCTCATTGTGGCACAAAAGAGCTTCAATGACGCAGCAAATATTGCCGCAAACCATTTAATATTTAGGTATTCCAATATGCAGCTTGGAGTACAGTCGAGTACAAAAGCTTATTATAGGTTCGCTATAATATTGGCTTCGGCTCTATTAATGTAAGTAACGAAATCTTTATGAAAAGTGATTTACACACACTTTAAGACGTCAGATTTACTTTTTTTATGAAAATAATGCACGAGACGAGCAGGACGTTCAGCTGATGCTAATTGATACGCCTTACCTATTACAATGCAGTGTCGTTCAGAATTCTTAAAAAGCCCAAAAATTCTGAGCGGCACTACAATTGCGCTCATCACCTTGAGACATAAGATAGTAGTCTCATTTGTACAGTAATTTCACTAGCTACGGTGTCCTTAAAGTTAAATATAAAATACGCCTGTAAGAAGAAAATAATTTTACAATATGAGAGTTGGTTCTATAGAAATAAAAATTCACTGTTTTTCAATTTTTTCAATTTTTTGTACAACAAAAAATCTTATGACAAAAAGTTACAAAGAGGTAGTTTTCCATATATTATGTCTGATATAATCATTATAGCTATTATTGAAACCTTAAAGAAAAAAGACAATTTTAAATTTATACAAATCAAAGAAAAATTATTTGGTGGTTTAGGTGGCATGCAAATAAAAAATGTTTTTTTTTTACAAAAGTATTTAAAAAGTATAATATAGTGTTAAATCTTGTACGATGGTACGGAATCTGTGCGTGTCCATCTTTCACTTGACAGGTTTTCGTACTTTATAATAAAAAAAGAAATAACAATAAACAAATAAATTTCATTAGAGTTATATAGCCTTACGGTGACATATTATGTTTGTTCCCCTGTATTTAAAAGTATATAATGATCATGAAAGCATTTAAAAAAAAATCAGGACACAATCAAATTATTAAAACATAAACATTTTAACTTTAGTCAACGACTGTACTATCCAATAAACTCACGGTATTAAAATGGACAATGCACCGTTTCGGTTACGATAATCTTTGGTAGTATTTGATTCTAGTTACCGAGAACTGATCACGAACATCGCTTCGAATACTTTACGACTTTTTTATAAAAATGACATGACAAATTAATGGATTTATTATATTTGAGAAGGATAGCGCGGTTCGCTTTATTTCTCTTGTTGGTCGAAGACGAATGAATTTTTAATTGAGAGAGGCACTTTTGTTCACTGTATTAAATCGCCACCGGGAATATTTTTTCTTTGACTGACATCCAACTAAGGTAAGCAGGTGTATGTCAGAGAAATGAAATAAACTGCGTTATAACGAACATATTTATATTATTGTAATTGTTTTAACTGTCATGTTATGGTCATATAATAACGACCCATATAGCCGAATGGTTAGTGACCCTGTCCACTAGAGGTCCCGGGTTCATATCCCGGTAGGTGCAATCATTTATATGATGAATATGAATGTTTGTTTCCGAGCCATGGATGTTTATGTGTATTTATGTAAGTATATTGTATTAAATATATCGTTGTCTTGTACCCATAGTACAGGCTTTGCCTAGTTTGGGGCAAGATAATTTGTGTAAAGTGTGCCAATATTATTATTATTATTATACTCGTAATAGGGTTTCCATAATATGATATGATACTTGAAAATATTTCGCAAATAATCAATGGTCACACCGAAGAGATGGCGTATTCTAAAATGTAAGTTTAAAGAATTGATGAATTAGTTGATAATACGTTAAACAGATTCCACACTAAAATGTTTCATCACTTTCTGGAAAGTTCTAAATGATTAGAACATTTGGTAATATTTCGTCTCAGCATATATAGCAGTAAACATAAGGTTTGAAAATGTAATTGATTCGATCAATTTACCACAGAATTATGGAAGCATTTTGACAAGAAAGACATGGAAATTAAACGATTGAAAAGTAATTCCATTTCAACATTAGCGACAGAAATATTTGAACGAATGTGCGTTTAGTAGATACATTCGTGTGCCTATCTGTTAAAACTAAGGTAGAAAAATCTCTAGTTATTGAATCCTAAGATGACATTAAATTTCTGTTTGACTGAGTTTAATTATTGTACCTACTCAATTGAGTTACAGAATTTTTGCTTAGGCTATGTTAAGCTAAGCTGATAGCCGATACGACATGGGTACCATCAAAATAAGCGCGTACAACTTCCTTAAAAGTGGGCAAAGCTCCTGTGATTTTTCTGGTGTTGCAGAAGAATGTGGGAGGCGGTGTTCATTTAACATCAGGTGTATGTTGTACGTTTTGTTTGAAATACCTTTCTTAGGAAGCTACTATAGATTCGATGTGTCCCTATTATGTTGATTTTTTTAAAGAAAATAAGGGGCAAGACGAGTATAGGAAGTTCAGCTGATGGTAATTGATACGCCCTACCCATTGCATTGCAGTACCGCTCAGGATTGTTGAAAAACCCAATAATTCTGAGCGGCACTACAAGCACTCATCACCTTGAGACACGAGATGTTCAGTCTCATTTGCCCAGTAATTTCACTAGCTACGGCGCGACGCTTCACTTCAGATCGAAGTACAATAATGCTTACACATTACTGCTTCACGTCAGAAATAGGCGCCGTTGTGGTACCCATAATCTAGCCAGCATCCTGTGCAAAAGAGCCTCCCACTGGTATGTTGAATGGGTATTCTTCACCCATCCATTGAGTCATAAGTCTTGGATAATCGAACATGTACTTTCAGATATGTTTAGATTACATAAGTATACTACGAATTATACTTAACAACCATTAGAGATTATGTCGCTGCCATTGTCTGTATTATAAACATTGATCATTTTCATTTATTAGTTATTAACAATATGCTATTAATTTTCTGTAGTCGCTTCAATCTGCGGCGCGGCGCGCGGGGACTTCGTGTGCCAACTGCAAGACTACCACCACGACGCTGTGGCGACGGAACCAGAACGGAGAACCAGTCTGCAACGCCTGCGGACTCTACTACAAACTACATAACGTAAGTCTATTTCCTACTTTCAATACTTCATAACTCAAAAATCACAGGAACTGCAGTTTAACCTTCTGTTGTAAATTTTAATCGTGTAATTCACTTTTGGCCATATTATTAACTATGTTTTTTCATATCTAATTCAACTTTATACTGCCGTAAGATTACCTTATGAAAATATAAATAAAAACTATGTTACTTAAACCCACAAAATATGTTTTTTGAGAATACTAGCTGCCCCGGCAAAAGTTGTTTTGCCACATAAATTATTCCTAGTGTTCGACCGTTTTTTCTTCGACGTACCTTGCAAGTTCAACTACCACAGAAAAGATTTAATTTTTCGGATGAATATATAGCCCTTTTTTTTAAATCACAAATAATGTGGTTTTCTAGTGATAGCATAATTTTCAAAATAGGTTCAGTAGATCCAATTATTACCCCCTACAACCTCACAAACTTTACCTTTTTATAATATACTCTCTACATCTAATATATTATGTTATGACATACTGAATGTCTTGAGATGCCTAAGCAGATTGACTGCACTCCTAGAGCGAATACTAATAGAAGTGACGAGGAAGTTGGATGAAGATCAATCATCAGATCGAGGATATAGCTACTGCAAATAATATGCGAGTAGGAGAAAAAAGGAAAGAAAGAAAATTATTTTAGAGTATGATAAAGTTAAGTATATCTATTATATATTGCCTAGTAGATATATTTGTCAAATATCCGTAAAAGTAATGCAGGTAAGCGCCATATCACATTTAATCAATTTGTAATAATATAAATCGATTGAGAGAAGTTATTACTTGTAATATTGTAGTGAAATCCAGTACAACGTAATTTTATTTTATGAAAATAAGGGGCAAGACGAGCTGGACGTTCAGCTGATGGTAATTGATACGCCCTGCCCCATTACAATGCAGTGCCGCTCAGGATTCTTGAAAAACCCAAAAATTCGTAGCGGCACTATAATTGCGCTCGTCACCTTGAGACATAAGATGTTAATTCTCATTTCCCCAGTAATTTCACTAGCTACGTCGCCCTTTAGACCGAAACACCATAATGTTTACACATTACTGCTTCACGGTAGAAATAGGCGCCGTTGTGTTACCCATAATCTAGCCGGCATGCTGTGCAAAGGAGCCTCCCACTGCAAAACTTTTACCTTCACATATAGCGTTATTTTGTAATCAAACAGTAAAAAAGTATCGCAAAAGTCTATTTTAGTATTTTATTTACCCAATATTATTAATTGTTTTAATAGTGTTTCGACTCTTATTACAGTTTAAATAAATTAATCAAAAATTATATGTCCTAAACACGACTTGTCAGGATTACTTTAGTGATTTTTTTTAGATAGGCCCTTTATAACTTAGTGCGGTTCGGCAATCGTTCCCTAGATAATACTGTGAGTCGGTCTCTTGGGATGAATTGACACAATCTTCACTAGCTCTTAGCTTGGGGTCCACTAAATAACCACACAAAACATATCATAACAAAAATAACATTAACTATTAAGATATATTAGATGATATGATATGATTTAAATCATAGTTAAACATATTATATAAACACGTATTACACTTACAAGCGTTATTACAAAAACAAAGTTTGTGTTGTTAAACTGGTTTTTAAACACGACAAATTATATGTAATATTACGTTTCACAAATATATTGTATTTTAAAAAGTTGATTGTTGCAAATGGAAATTTTAAAAGCTAACTAATTCATTTAATTAAGGAAATTGTAAATACATACCTACACGTAGTAATAACATGTTCTAGTAATAACAATGTTATATATAAATGAATATTTTACAATAGTTATGAATATTTTAGGCTCCGTTTAAGTTAAGTTATTTTTCCCTGTTCTGTTTTTTATTAATATTATATTATGGCAACTTTTATATTATCTCAAAAAGCATGCCATATCTTGCCCTAGATTATTATAAATCTCCTAAGAATAACTCGCTTTCATTTAAACAGAAAAATATGCTCTAAAAATCATTTATAAATTTCGAAATAGTTCCGTCGTTTCTAAGAATACTTTTGAGTTTTCATTAACAATGTTCAATGCTGCATTCAATAAAGTTATTGCATTGATGCACTCAAATTCCAACATTGAAAACAAGCATAGGTTACACTTGAAACCTAAACTGGTAGCATTTCTCACGACTCTCACAGCCCCGCCAAACGCCAACAAAAAGCAACAGTACAATACTGTAAGCGATACAACGTAAAAAGCATCCAACAGGCGGCGTATTAAAAGTACAATGACAGAAATGAACTGTCAATGCTACCCTACAGGCTCTCGAGATTTTTTTGTTGTAATGTATACTTTATTGCCATTTAGAGAATCCGAACAATGTTGTTTGGTCTAATTATACGGAAGGAGCGACAAAGGAAAATGGGTGTGCTTGTTACTTTGAGGATTGACAAGTCGACAATACGGGAATGTGGCAGAAGCTGACATGATGTGGGGTACGCCTCCTCATAAATATTTATAGGGCATCCGTATATTTGCGAGTGAACCGGCTTCTTGTAGAACTCATTTGAAATTGAATATATTTTCAATATCCAAGTCTAACTAATGTAAAAATACTTTAATCCCGTCCTAAAATAGTTGTTTTTTATTGTATTATATATTGAATATATTAGGCATTTAGATGCTTATAACTATATTTACAATACTATGATTATGTATTAAAACTATCGTTACGAATGTACTAAGGAAACTGGCAGCATTTCCGCGTTGGATAGTAATTATTATGACTGCAATTTCGAGAAATCAAATGCACCACCACAGTATTTTTTTATTTTTAAAAATAAAATACAATTCGGTACTTAGTAAATATTTAATAATTACGCTTTTATTACCATTGTTAACAATCTTTCTATATTTTAATTTAACAGCGTGTCTTTTGACGCATAGGCTTCTTCCAGTTTATTCCATATTTGCTGTCGATTGCTATTCTAGTCCAAATAGCTCCAATTTAGTAAACTTTGTAAATATTTAACAAATAATATCAACCTGCTAGCAAACGAAAAAAAAATAAAAAATTTACAAAATCCTTTAATTAAAGTACTGTTTTAATTTACAGCATCAACATTTCCCCACCCTTTACACAATAAATCACACAGAAACAACAAAGCTACAATTCACAAGTCGGCTTTGTGTTTTCTTTATAATTCTTATTCTTTGTGGACGTTTGAAATTGGCTCTCTACAAACTGTTAAGCCGACAACATACACTTGAGACTGTATAAGCACTTGAGTGTATTTGCTTCTTAATAAATATATTCACAATATTTGTAAAACAGCTCATACTTTGATTGATATGAGAAGGCTTATTAAAACTTATTTCGCGAGCACCAATTCTGTGTATATTATTTATGTATTTGTTTTTAGAAATCTATACTAATATTATAAAGCTGCAGTGTTTGTTTGCTAATCTCTGGTACTACTGGTCCGATTTGAATGATTCTTTCAGTGTTGGGTAGTTAGTCCATTTATCGAGGAAGGCTATAGGCTATGTTTTTTTTTCAAAATAAGGGATCCGTAATAAAATTGCTATTTTGTAACACAAGGTGTAAAATCGAAAACCTATTTTTGCATGCGCTGCAAAAACTATTGGCAATAGAACAAAATGATGTACAGGCTATAATTACTTACTTATTATTACTTATAAAACTATCGCGTGAATTATACTTTATATGGCAAAACAACGTTTGCCGGGTCAGCTAGTGTTTATATATAAAGTATACATTATTTATACGACAATGCATGTACATATTATAACATAATAATAATAATATTGACACACTTTTTACACTAATTATCTTGCCCCAAGTTAAGCATATATAGCCTGTGTTATGGGTTACAAGACAACGATATATTTAATACAATATACTTACTTAAACATACATAAATTCATATTAACATACATAAATACATTTAAACATTCATGACTTGGAAACAAACATCCATATTCATCATATAAATGCTTGCACCTACCCGGATTCGAACCCGGGACCTCTAGCTTAGCAGGTAGGATCGCTAACCACTCGGCTATACAGGTCGTCTATAATATAAATGTGTATTTCATGTAAAGCAGCGTAAAAATCAATATTTAATTGCTTTATTAATACGTTGATAAAAATAATTTATATTAAAAATACTCATGAAAATACTTTTATATTTTTAGAAGCTTTTACTTCATCTACTTATGTATACAAAATAAGAGTTTTGTATTCATAAGTAGAAATGTAATAATACATTTATACAAAAAAAAAACACCCCGACATACTCACTACGGACCATTATATCTTAACTCTACTTTTTTTTAATGAAAATAAGGGACGAGACGAGCAGGACGTTCAGCTGTTGGTAATTGATACGCCCTGCCCGTTACAATGCAGTGCCTCTCAGGATTCTTGAAAAACCCAAATATTCTGAGCAGCACTTCAATAATTGCGCTCGTCATCCCTGAGACATAAGATTTCAAGTCTCATTTGCCCACACAAGACACACACAACAAACACAGTAATAAACTGCTTCACGGCAGAAATAGGCGCCGTAAATTAATAATTATAAGTGACATCAAACATCATGTTGTAATCAAACCATACGAATAGTACATATAGAAAGTTTAACGTGCCAACTGATAAGAAACCACAACTAAACACATTTTGTAGAGTTCATTCTCCGTTTATTTGTTTATTTAATTAATATACCTCCTTTATTTGTAACTTCCTTCACAATAAACGATGTTAGTTGGCTTTTTGTGGTTTGTTTCCAGTTTTTTTGTCAGACCTTTAATCTTTTAAATAATTGGAATTAAGTTTTTGCTTCTTCCGCTATTGTATTGTGTTTTTTTTTAATAATCGTTTTCATTTCTTTATAACCATTACTCAAACTCAATACTACAGTTGAGTGATTTGAAATTTTCTGAAGAACATTATTAACAGCCTTATGTTTTTCTGTTTAGTAATCATATTAATAATAACATTAATTTAAATTTAAACTTTTTTGTTGAAATCTTAATAAAATACGAAAACTAAAAGGAAATAAGTTAAATCAAAATGCGTAAGCTTCTCAAACTTATAATAGATGAACACTATTTATAAATAGTGTATATCAATAATTGAGTCACCAGTGGGAGGCTGCTTTGCACAGGCATTTGGCATTGCCGTGAACCAGTTATGTGTAAGCATTATTGTATTTCGGTCTGAAGGGCGCCGTAGCTGGTGAAATTACTGGGTATCAGAATTTCTGGGTATTTCAAGAATCCTGAGCGAAACTACATTATAATGGGCAGGGCGTATCATTTACCATCAGCTGAACGTCCTGCTCGTCTCGTGCCTTATTGTCATAAAAAATTGAGTAGTACTATTACTATTCCTATAAAAAACAGGTTTCTATGTAACAAATACCTCATAATCGCTCTCTGTATGGGAAGCGGTGAGAAAGCATTAAAAACGATCACAAACTTACGCACGTGTTTTATTTTTACTCTTCAAGATCAATCACAAAAAACAAGAGCCTATATATGTGATCAGTAGCTAATTGCTTGCTTTGAACACTTAAAAAAACATATTAGGCGAAAAATTATCGCTTAAGTCGTATTGTTTTAACAAATGTATCTTAAAACTATTGAGTATAAAATCTGAAATACATCAAAGAGCTAGAGACGCTTACAACCTTTTGGTTTTGGATGAAAACGTTAAGTGCCTTCTATTCAAAAGTATTGGATTACAAGTTGCATAGTATGTTAGAAAGAGAGCCACTATAATAACAGCTCAAATGATACATTTGGAATACAATGGGGCGATCAATTCAATTTTTGAATTGAGAGCGTTCTCCATGTTTTTTTTTCTTTCGTCTAAAGTGCTGTTTTGTTCAACTAACGTCCGAGAGATTTTGAGAGTCACTATTTTTTCATCATCATATTTTGTATGAAATATTTTAATACATGATTCAAGTTGCTTCGGTCAATCGTTCACACTTTTTTAATAGCATTGTTTGTAGAATTAGGTTTTAGGTAGCTTCCTACATACCTTCTTCCACATACAACCAAGCTGTACAATGAGCTTTCTTATGCGATTTTTTGGGAGGTTAAGACAGGTGTTCCTTCGAAAAACGCGCGTATATCTTTCTACAAGGCTGGCAACGCTCCTGTGATTCCTCTGATGTTGCAAGAGAATTTGGCCGGTAAACCGTACGCTCCTTTATCCTCCTCTTCTTTTTTTTTGTGTTTTCTTAAGTGTTCATTCCGCCAATGTTTGTCTTCAAAAAATTCGACACGTGTTTCGCCTCTACACGAGGCATCCTCAGGAGATGTTGACTCGCCAAACTCGTCTCTTGCAAGATTGGTGAAATTTACACTCAATACATAATAATAATCATTAAAAAAATTATATTTTTTTTATCTACAAATAGACACCTATTACTATTATTATACATACTCATAAAATGTAGGTAATAACGATAATAACTGTATATAGTATGATTGAAGTATATAAAACACAATTTATATCTAGTGCAGAAAACAGTAAAATAGTCGCGTGCGAGATAAAAAATCTTAATTTACTCATTACATAGAATTACGCATGCACTGGCTGGTCGCCAAACATGCACAACGTTTTGGTGAATGTTTAATAATGACATTAATTTGAATAATCAACATCGAACGACGATCCCATTAGCGGATAGATTATTGAGTCGAAACTGTTACTAATTATTATTTACGAATACTTAACGTTAACAATGTCTATATAGGCATTAAAAAACAAAAAATTTCTAGTAATTACAGCGTATACGCTTAAGACCATTATCAATTTTCGATTAATGCATCGATAAAATCATATAAAATAGTAGGTCTCGTGCCAGATTTTGGCGATTCCTGAGGATGCCTCGTGTAGAGGCCAAACACGCGTCGAATTGTTAAAAAGAACAAATATTGGCGGAATTAACACAAAAGAAAACTCAAAACATTTGGACGTTTATAATTGTCATATTTAAAAACAATTTATCGTCATTATCAAACAGTCATACGAGTTAAAATCAAAGTCATACATAAAACAAACAAATCGACATCAAACATAGCCTTAAGAATCTACTGTCAATTTAAATATGTAATTTTGCCAAAATGTGACCGTTTGTTTAAAATAAAAAGTATAAAATGGGCGTTCGTGCAGTAGGCCGGAAAGATTTTATCTGTTGGCAATACAGAAAAAATGGCGCCCACCGGAAGTGTCCGAGCGAGGCGTGCGGCGTTTTACCATTTTTTCTTTTTTTTTGTTTTAAATGGCTTTTTCCCGGCACCGTTCGGCCGGAAATGCGTTTGCGTAGAACTGCCGATGCTTGGCGTCGCTTCGATAATGTTTATTAGCAATTTGGAAGCTTGATTCTGATTCTTAGAGTCTAATATCGCCCATCGTTGCATTAAAACTGTTACATTTGATTCAAAGACCAAGTGTAGCGCTAAATAGCATGTTTTTATTCATGAGCTTCTCTCATTCCGCTTTGTGAGCGATTCTCGACTGATTTATTGTTTTCGTATTTGAAAACTGCTCTTTGTTTTTGTTATCATTAAATACCAACTCTGAATTACTTTCATTTACAAACAGATTGATGCTACGATTTGCTTAATATAATAATTCTTTAAAAAAGTGACATTAGTAGGTATAGGTCACGGACGAGTAATAATGAACGACTTTTTTACTAGTCCTTGGTATAGGTTTATGAAGGTATCATTTTTCAAATTAATATTGCGCGACGTAATATGAATGAACCAACAAAAAACTGGATATAAAATGTCTTAAGCTAGTATAAAAATGTTAATTGATATGCATTGAGAAAACCATTAGGAAAATATCCTACGAGATACTCTGTATATCTCAAACTCCTCTTTTAAGCAATTTAATTAAAACATTTTCCTTACGAACACTTTGAATTATTGAGAATTTTTAACCATATTTAATGAAAACTAAGTCGTCTTATTTCTAAAACATATTCAGATCTAGCTTTTACCATACTTATGACAAAAACAATCGTGAAGAATAATAATAGAATTAAACGATAAAATGATATAAATATGTAAATACTTATTCTATGAACGGAAGTTGGGTACACTTTGTAAACAAACAAAATTGTGTTTTACTGAATAATACGAGTAACAATAGATATTATAAATAATATACCAGTATATATAAGATTATAATAGAGGACAGAAATAGGTTGCTGTTGAAAATGATAAGAACACCAAGAGTGGCAATCATCAGAGATCTGGCTTCCAGTCATCGTATCAGCGACATCTAGCGTGATGTATAAAGATCTTGATGGAATGTACTCTTAATGTGCTATGTATTTAATTAATTTCTAAGACCATTTTAGAAAAGCGATTCCATGAAAGAAATTACTTTAAATATTCACAGGTATCTTTATTTAATACGGTAACCACTTAAATACAACATAACATTTAATATGTGGACTCGAATGATGTCTCTCTCTATTAATAAGTAAATATTTTCCAATATGTATTTACAATTACACTTTCATACAAGCTCACGAATATCTACTGTCTATCTACTATTATATATTGGTTTGATAATTTAGTAGTAGTCTTGAAATTAGTGTAGGTATTTGAGCTTTAATTATATCTCTTTGAATTCCCACTTCCAATTTTACTTACCACCCAACCAATGATTATTTTATTTATATTTAAATCTACAATAATTATAGCATACGCATCACATTTGACGACTGAAATAATACATAATTTTATACGAAACACACGAACTTAATACGATACTTCACCTCGAACATAATTAGCCTCTAAAAAGTTCGTCTCCAGATAATTAACTAGTACATGAGGCATATTAGAGCACCGGTCGATTAGACTTGGCCGGGCCGTTACCCCTCCCTACATCTGTAAACATCTGATAGATTATAATCTGACGTTTGACACAAAGCACGGTTGCCGTAGATACGATCGCCTCTATCCGGATACCTCTAAACCAGGGCTGTCATCTGTGACACTACTGACTGTAAGAGCTCCTCGAACCCTTCTCTCATTTATCTATTTCTACAATTACCGACAACCGGTAGACTTGCCTAATACAGACTAAAACATGACTTGTATTTTAGCTTAGAGTAAGTTAGATAAACTTAGAATTTTACAACTATTCAACTTTTATATCGTTATGTTTAAAGAAAGAATCTTATCTATGTGAAGATATTAAACTTTCCAGATTAAATTAAAGAGTTTCATTAAAATCGATATTTCGTAAAAGGATATCATTATACTTAGTGTTTTAGGTGAAGTTTTACGATTATATTGTTAGGCATATTTAGTTCTGTATTATTAGAATATTTAAATGGAGGCAATGTCATTGATAAAATTAAACATAAGTGGCTCAAATTGTCATAATTTTAATAAAAAATATGGTACCTAATTAATTAATTTCAATTGATAAGTGGCAACCCTGCATCAAGATCTTATTATATACTACGGTATCAAGAGATCGATGCGCTTGAGTGCAAAAGTGCGCGTTTTCGTAACCACAGCACAAATTTAGCTTCACTCGCTTATCAACCAGGTGATCTGAGTGACAGTCACATTTCGAAACTTGTTCTATTTTAAATCATTTGAACTTTACCGTCACACAAGTACTATTTCATTCTTAGAATTTCTTTAGAACAAACAAAACAAGTTGTTTTCAAGCAGCATAAAAAAACAACTTTTAACTCATGACTGACTATTATTTCTCTTATCGATGGAGATGCTATTGGTAGGTCTAATGTAATTACACTGTACATACCTAACGCCTAGTACATTAGTATCTCGTTGATGGTCAAATTTAAATTTATATTGATTAATTGGTGAAATATACAACAAAAATGTCTTGTTGATATCTTAAATTTGTGTGTTGTCATAAGTTTATTTACTTAACATATCATCTACGATCTGAAAATGACTTGATAAGTATATGTATATTGATACATACTAATAATGTAAACTGGACAATTTGTAAGTCAAAAAAAATTGTGTGTCAGTGACAAAGCAAAATTCCTTAAAATTATTTATTCCTCCTGATATTCTACGTTTGTAGAAAGTAAAATTATTAAATAACGAATACGGCTGTATGGGCTTGAACCCTTTGCCTGTCCTAATAATGGACGAAGAAACAAAAAAAAAAGTTACGAATGTCGCAAACGTCAGAAAATTTTAGGAACCAACTTCACCCCATTACTTTTGGGAAAGATGCGCGGGCGTCTTAAAATTTCACTCTCATCATTTTTTCATAACGCGCCTAAAGGAGTATGACTTCAAAAAACAGGGACACTATCTTTTTAATAAATCACATGGTACAACACGTTCAGTATTATGTTTGGCTTACAATAGCCAACACTAACTTGAATCTAATTCCCAACTTTTTGCTTTCAAGAGAGTCTTCAAAATAAACTGCGATATATGTTTACCGATTTCAACTATTAAAAGTCAGTACTAGTTTTATTTCGAATTCAACGTAGTTTAAAACATTAAAAACAAGAAAAGGTGCTCCAAACATATCCATATTTTATAATTGTCGTCGTTTTACACCGTTGCCATCCGGGTTTGTTAATAACGGACGAAAAAATTTATGACATCTTACTTGCTCAAGGTGTAATTTGATTGAAAGCACCAAAAAAGTCCGATAATCATATAATAAGTGGTGGAATAATTACTAGGGACTTAGAGCAGGTGCCGCTCGCCGGCTTGGAACACGCGCCGCATTCGTTTACACTTAACTTTATTCCGGGATATTGATAATGTTAACAAATGTGAATTCCACAGACAGTTAATCAGTTAGTTTTGGTAAGTTTAATAATATTAACAAATTTAATGCGAGTTTTAGAGACTGTTTAGATTCTAGTTAGGAGAATGTGCGATCTTTTTTTTATGACAATAAGGGACGAGACGAGCAGGACGTTCAGTTGATGGTAACTGATATGCCCTGTCCCTGCGCTCGTCACCTTGAGACATAAGATGTTAAGTCTTATGTTAAGTCTTCAGACCGAAATATAGCAATGCTTACACATTAATGCTTCACAGCAGAAATAGGCGCCGTTGTGGTACCTATAATCTAGCCGTCATCCTGTGCAAAGCTGCCTCCCACTGATCTACTGGAGGTTTGTTAATTTTTCCAAATCCTTCCTCGTAAAGAAACGCCTGATTTAATAAAATATATAAAAAAATATTAAACGAAACATTGTAAGCCAAATTTAAGATCAATCATATATTTGAAATGGCTGAAAGTTTTGAAGCAATCGTAAGTTCTTTACAAGGGTGAGTGAGATGAGCTCAGGCAAGCACTGCAAGAGTGGGCGCGACAGCGATCTAATCTCACTTATGAAAGACCATCGATTGAACTTGAGTTAAGGCGTTTTAAGTAATATGTATTTGATAGTGTCTCACGTAAGTTTCAATAATACCAATTATTATCTTTCATTAAGAGTAGATAATACTAAAGGAATATATATAGGACTTCAATACGATATAATCTTGCTATCTAGGTCGTCTTTAATTACTACAATCATAACCGTAAAGTTATTTATTGGTAATAAATAGTCACTAATGAATTAGATTAAATCAAAAAACAACTTTTATATAATTTGATGCTTGAATATTTAAGAATACTTTATTTTACTTGAAACGACATTTATTCATTAAAACATTAAGAATATTTATAATATTAATTGCGGCAGGAAATATTGTAATTTATTATGTAGGTACAATTATATTTCCTTTGGCGGCTTTTCTAGGTCAAAGCGACATGGGTAATTCAACAATTCGTGTTCTTCTCAAGCCCGACGGTGTTGTTATACGATTGGTGTTTGAAAATATGATTGCTGAAAGAAATTACTTCTTCTCTTCTACTCTATATTAAAATATTTGAGAAAATAGTCGTTGAAGTATACTCATTTATTAATTATTAGTCATAACCGATTCTGGTGATGGTTGATATCTAAATTATAGTTATGGCGTAGTGTTGTGTGTGAGTTCATTATAGGTATCGACATCGATATTACGGAATACAGTCGATGACGTTATACTTATTTATTAATTATTATTAATAGCTGATTCTGATAATAATTGATATCTAAATTATTAGTAATGGCGTAGTGTTGTGTGCATATCGACATCGATAATAGCAATCTTGTAGGTTTGCGTCGACGTGGACAGGTTACGACCGTTCGTTGGCGGCGGTGTATGAATTAGTGTAGCCTGGTAGCCGTATAAGATTTAGTGCGGACGGGGCTGACATCTAATTGGAGCTGGTCCGTTGCCATGGGCTAAATGCATTGAAATTTATTGATCTCCATAATAATTGTTCGGAATCGAGACCTTTATTGGAGCCTTTGTTTCTTTTTGTATTTTCTGTGTCAATACGCTGTAGATCTAAATATAGACGCCTTATCAAATCTAATATATTAATAATTGCCATCTGATGCTCGAAATATGTAATAAGTTCACACTACCGGAGAACATTAGAGGCATTTATAACCAATTCCTTAAAATTAATATGCTAATTGGGGTTCAAAAACTCATGAGACGAGATTGTGAGATATTCTATTAGAAGTTTTAATTTAATTGTTGATTAAAAATTAAGTCCATATATATTATTTGCCTTAGATAATTGTAATGAAAAGATTGTGTATACATCGCAATATAAGTTAGTTAAAATCGAGATTACCAATAAATTTGGCGCTGCATAAATCGTATTTTCAATTAACCGTTCGAGTAGCAGCTGTCCGCGATGGACTACTGCCTCCAACATTTATTTTAATCATTCGCTCACTTCAAACACGAGGTATGGCGCTTTATCGACATACCCTACGGCACATCCTTAATTATTAAATATTACCAACACAGAAAAAGGAACCAATCAGTGAAATTATTTATTCTGTTGAAGTGTTGCCGTATAATTTCAATTATTTATTTGCACTTACTGGGTTTGTAAGTATTTGTAAATGTACTTACAATAAAAAAATATTTTTATCAATTTTATTTTTATTAACACTTATGATGACCGAGATTGTTTGATGTGCCGTGGATTATTTAGATCTTCTAAAGGCAAACATTTAAACTATTTAGTCAGTGCAAACGGAAAACCCAGATTAATCTTACGTTTTACTGTAAAATTCCCATTGCACCATACTTCTAGCCAAGTGATTTATATCATGATCATTCACATACAATCATATAATATCATTTTAAATGTGGATAAATTACTCTCTGACTGATCGATCTCCTTAAATAGAATTGACCATATTCTAACGAGCGTTACATGGCCTATCGTGACAGCTCAATAATCTTTATACTTTATGCAATATTTAATAAATAAAGATAAAATTTTCGAGTTTATATAGGAAGTGAAATAATTTAAATTCATTATAAATTCCACATTTATGAAAGTATGAAATTCAATAAATGTAGTGGGAGGCTCCTTTGCACAGAAAGCCGGCTAGATTATGGGTACACAACGGCGCCTATTTCTGCCGTGAAGTAGTAATGTGTAAAAATTACTGTGTTTCGGTCTGAAGGGCGCCGTAGCTAATGAAATTACTGGGCAAATGAGACTTAACATGACTTATATCTGAAGGTGACGAGCGCAATTCTAGTGCCGCTCAGAATTTTTGAGTTTTTAAGAATCCTGAGCGGCACTGCATTGTAATGGGTAGGGCGCATCAATTAGCATCCACTGAACGATCGTTTCGTCCCTTATTTTCATAAAAAAATATCCTATATGAAATAATTTTGGATTGAACTTATGTGAAAGGGATACTAAGATGTGTAGGCGCCGGCTTCCATGATCGCTGAGCGCGCTAACCACGCGGAACTAATTCACTGACATCACCAAAAGAACCGCTGCTCGCATTCAACCACAAACCTTTAACTCTAAAATACACATTTCAGAACCCTTTCTGATGCTCGGTTAGAAACTCTTTCGAGCGATTCAGTTTCAGTTTTATTTGTAATTAGAAGTGATATTTTTTATCTCGCTTATTGAGATGTTTCGAAGCTTGGTTGATATTTTTATATTTAGCTTTGTTATTTTTTTAAAGTGATAACCCTCACTTCTGGGATAAATTGTGTGATTACACAAATTGAATTTGTAAACAAAATTTATGAACGATGCGGTATTCGACTGAGCCCACCGTTTGAGTGAAGTATCGTTCATAAATTATGTTTATAATATAATATAGCGATAACCCTCACACTTAAAAAATAAATTGTTTTGATTTCCAAGAGCGACATCTCAAGTCAATTTTCTAAAATGCAAATATTGGGGTTGAGCAGGTTATCAACTGTAAAGTAGATCCTGTAGAGTGTAGATGAGGCCACAACCTGAGAGTTGAACAAGACATACCAAGATTTATGACCGATACGTCACCTCCAACGGTTGGCTCAGTGGAAGAACGCTAAGACGAAACTCGAGAGGTCGTGGGTTCGGGTCCCGCACCGTTCATATTTTTTTTTTTACAAATTCAATTTATATATTCTGCTTTTTTCTATTAGTTATATATTAAAAAAATGAATATTGTTTGTACCTTAATCAGTCTTCTAAATCTTTTCAATCCCGTACAATATTACCAAGGTAGGTACATAAATTTCTTATAAATCTGTGAAATATTTAAAAATAATTGTCATCATTCATAGTTCTGTTTATGGAGCCGTAACATTATAATATATAATAATAATAATATTGAAAGAATCACACTTTTCACACAATTTATCTTGCCCCAAGTTAAGCATATATATAGCCTGTGTTATGGGTTACAAGACAACGATATATTTAATACAATAAATATACATAAATACATATAAACATACAGAAATACATATAAACATACATAAATACATTTTAACATCCATGACTCGGAAACAAACATCCATATTCATCATATAAATGCTTGCACCTACCGGCATTGGCACCCGGGACCTCTAGCTTAGTAGGTAGGATCGCTAACCACTCGGCTATACAGGTCGTCATAGTTGTATAGTTATATAGTTGTCTTATCAATCCTATCAAAAGGATAATAATCTGTTCAGTAGCTTTCTTAGTTGATGCAGTTTTACACAAGTAAACAGGATTGTCATTCTTACTTATTTGTGAGATAAATAACTATTTAAGAAGTGTGCTGATTCCGAGTATAATGCGTGTGGCCCGCACTCGATGCGCACAATTGCAGACGTTTTTTTTACCTCGCAACGTTATTTTGTTTTCGGAGTCATTTTAATTGCTGCTGTAAACACGTCAACATTAGATACTGTTTATTTGAGTGCATTTCATGATTATTAATTGTAAATCTTACTGTATGTTTTTATAAAACAAGAATTGTAGTGGTGTTGAAACATTACATTAAAAAATGGGGTCCGTTTCACAATCAGATTGAGGATGTGCTGTAGAAAAGGTTAGAAGTACAAATAAATAAGTAATAAGCTCAAATATTAAGGCAAGCTGACGATATAGATGAAGCAAGAATAGAATATTTTTGGTTCTACTTATATAAGTTGATAAAAACGTTTTGAAAACCGACGGGTTGGGTAAGCGAAACATAGCTTACAAAAGCCTTATGGAAGTCCCTGTATTAATAAAACTATCTGTTCAAATCCAACCCAACGATATAAACGTATAATTAACTATCTGACCCGGCAAATGTTGTTTTGCCATATAAATTATTTTTAAAGTTAGACCGTTTCTTGGACATTGCAACATTACTTTATTTTTCTAAAATATACGTAGCCCAAGTTACTCCTTATTACATCAGCTACCTGCCAATAAAAGACCCGTCGAAATCGGTCCAGCCATTTCAGAGATTTTCCGGAACAAACAGACAGACAGACAGATAGACAAAAATTGTAAAAAGAGATGTTATTTTAGAGTATAGATAATCATATACATGTAGTAAAAAACGGTTATTTCAATAGTACAAACAGACACTCCAATTTTATGTATATGTATAGATATTACTGATTATGTATTATCTATTAAACCATTTAAATTGTCATGCCTCTCTAATTGGTTTTAGGCCGTAACGATCACAAAATTTAGAAATAGACTTATGAACTTTTTTCCAAGCACGATGCCTATATATAATCGTTAATTCTTCGATCATAGATAAAATGTTTGCCACATTTCTGTTTACAGTAATGATTTAATTAAAAACGATATGAATGATGACAGAATCAAGTACAGTTGATTGATTTATGAAGCACGCCGCGTGTTCTGTGACCAACGCAATGGTTACGCATTCATTAAAGATATCTATCAATTGTATAACATATATCTTATTGATTATAATATGAATGTTAATGTTATTATATAACAAATTAATGTACAAATCAGTTAAATCAATTTTATATGGCGTTATGTCATTTTTATTAGATATATTTTCATGTAGCTTAGGATGATTGGTTATTTTAAAAAAATCCATAGGATTTGCTTTGAATTCGTAATCAAGAAATATTTCAGAGTTATTGTAACATTATTCACGAGAATAATAACTAATCCAGGTTTTTGTTGATTCTTATGGTGATTCGGTCAAGAAATCGATAATTATTATGTGTCACAATGAGTTATTGAGATGTATCTCTCTTTTATAATTCCTCTGCATTACTCTGGCCATTCGATAGTCTAGCTGGCAAGACCAAGCGGCAGAAGAGTTAACTTCAGTAAGGTTACGATAATAATTCGAAATACAATACTATATTTTGTTTCTAAATTCATAAAGTAAATTTTACTCTATCCGATTGAAACTCGAGCCGACTTTATCCGAACACCCGGCGTGACAGCTCAGTCACATCCAAAAACAATTTTTCACCTCAAAACATTACTTAAGTAAAGGGAATATTTTCGTTAATATATCTGGGTGGTGAATAAAGGAAATTAATTCGCCAGTTCACATATTAAGCTGGGTTCATGTTGGACGGCGAAACATTAAATTCAAAACGTGTTATTGTACTATAAATTTTCGATTTTACTGTATTTTTATTAATCCAATAATAAAATTATCTCAAGTTTTAATTTCCTAGGACTGAGTACACTAGGATTAGACAGACAGACCAGACCTACCTACCTAAGTGTCGGAGTGCCTACTGCGGTCATCATATTTTATCAGGTGACCGTGTGCTCGATTGTCCTAATCTTCCCTTAAAACAGCGCGTAGGTACTCCTAAAAGACAATGTAGTCAACTAGCATCAAACACGTCCATTCTTGTAGCGTTATGTATTCACATAAAACATAGAAATGTAAGAGAAACGCCGTTTACCACTCTTTAGCACCACTTACACCGTGAATTGTTGGATAAAGGCATATCAATCAAGCTATAACAGCGATAGTCCCACGGTAACGTATCTATTTCAGCGTCACTTAGATTTCTATTGTCTTGTTACTGTTTGTTGTTTGACAATTAATTTCTAATGCTCTATTGTCTAGGTATATAGGTACAATCACTTTGTTTCTTAATTAACACCTACGTGACAAATAACTTTTTTTTATACAATTCCTGTAAACACTGTAGACTCGATAGAATCTAAAAAAGTCTAATCTTACATCAAAACATCTATTAATTTTTGTAATATTTCAAATATAAGGTAAAGTTTTAGTTTCTTTATCATAAAACGTGAATATTTAACACAAAGGTTAACAGATATACTGTGGTTGATATTAGTTAAGATACAGTTAAGATACAGTCAAGAAAACATTAAAAAAAATTGTCTGTTACCTATTTCTTCAAATTTCGCTTATACGTTTTAATTTAATTAATTTATGTATTCTACGTCTATTAAACATGATTCTTGTTGCTCTTTAGAGATGCTCTATATATAAGCTATAAATATGCACAGGTTGTAGGAGTTTTTTAGTTTAAAACTCTAATAAAACGCTCGCAAAATACTTTTATTTATTTACATTGTATGTGGGTGATGCAGCTTACTTACAACAAATAACTTTTGATTTGCATTAATTCAGGTTTACTTTTTTGACTTACTCGTGTAAGGCAATGACTGTTTGACGTTTGAGTATTTTTCTTGCATCACTTTATAATATATACTGCAATTGAAATGATTTGTAAAACGGTTAAAATGTTAATGTTGATTTAAAAGTGTGTCGATGTCTTTCTTACCATTTCTTCTCATGAACTTCAACCCTTTACGAAGTGGCGGTAAATTCAATAATGAAAACTAATTTATTTTGATATTCATATGTGTCATTTCCATGACTGATTTGATATAAGATAAATCAGTAGCCAAATTCCACTACTGGGCATTATTATGTCATTAAATTTCACCCTCATCACGTGGATGTTTGTCATTTGATATCCTCCCGTTTCGCAGCATTTATTTACATTATATAGTCAAATTGTGGAATCATCTACTGGCTGCAATACTTCCATACCTATACGATATGACCTCGGAACCTTAAAGCTTGCGCAAGTTAAGATACCTACACAAACATCAGTTTGTATTTAATAGAAATAAATAATAATAAGTAAGACATGCATCCTAGAAAACTGTTCGTGGAAACGTTCACTTAGATGTGAAGCATTCTTGAATAATCCCGCTATGAAAGCAGTAATCATGTGAATTCAGTTTTCTAACTGTCAGCAAAAATGCGTTAGTACCTGAAGTTTTCCACGTTGTTGTTATGGGAGTCTGCTATTTCCCTCACTGGTTTTATGTACCATTTGTGTTGCAGCCAGATGGCCACTGATAATAATGCAATCTAGAAACCTAACATAATTATACCCACGCACTCTCATCATATAACTCACAGCACGCACATTCGCAGGCAATTTCCTTTTATTACATGTTCATTGCGTGAATTCTTTGGTGCTTTTTTTAGACTTGTGTATAGAAATGTCTATGGCGTTAAAACAACGCATTGCGGCGTACTGGATCTAGCATTCCGTTTTTATGGTACAGATTTCTATCGCAAGTAATAATTTTCAAGTTGTTTGAGGACTTTTAACTTAATATAATAAGTAACATCTGATCAATTATCAAAATAGATTGATATGTACTTATTTTGACACAAGGCAATAATTTGAATTTCATCTTTCCGCCGACGAATCTACAAAAATTTGCATCTTTATAAAAGCTTAGATCAAGTATTCGAAGGTAAATGGTATGTTGGGCCAGCTTAAATTACTGTCATACAAAAACAGTCTCTACTAATAGAATATAAAATACCATAATTGCATACAAAGCTTTTAACTCGTGACTTTTCCAAATTGGCTTACCGTACTAGGAGGCGGAATGTTGCATGCAAAGTGCGTGTATCGTTAGTAAGCCGGAAAACGGATTCACTGCCATATGACCAAGATATTTCTCTAGGTAATTATGATTGTTTTCCTTTGCGGAATAGCCGTGTTGCTTTCCACGTGATAAACGAGCAAATAGTGAAATGTCTCGCTATTCGTGAGTATAGTGGGAACTGTTGCAGCTTTTTCGAATAAATTTAAATGATTTAGCCGCCTTTGTTTATATTTTCACATGGAAATTCTTTTTTGACATCTTTATTATTAAATTTTAATATTTTGTCTAACCTGCTTTTAGTTCGAGCGTTAAATATATTACTAGAAATAGTTTACTTACTTCTAACATAGCTATATTTATATATTATAGCAATAGCTACAACAAAAGAATGCTAAGTGTTTGGTAGGTAATATTTTTTTATTATAAGTAAATTCCATACCACAAACTATCCTGCAACACGAGCGAAATTACAGGCTGGCTGGGTTTATGTCAATCATTATTATGAATAACACAGCTAGAATTATGAATTAAACTTTCAAAAGTCAAGACCATAGATAGAATCTTAGAGCATAGATAATCGATGTCAATTTTTAGATTGTAACTAAGCCACATACATCGTTATTTAATCTTATATGTACCGAGGTTTATGTGCATTATTATTACATATACAAAGCTAGAATTAAGAATTAAGCTTTCAAAAGTCAAGCCCATAGCTAGAACCTTAGACCATAGATAATTAATGTCAATTTGTAGAGTGTCACTTAGCCTTGTATATTGTTATTTAATCTTATATGTACCGAGGTTTATGTGCATCATTTTATGTATAACACAGCTAGACTTAAGAATTAAACTCTCACAAGTTAAGACTATAAATAGAAGTTTAGACATACATAATTAATGTTAATTTGTAGATTGTAACTAAGCCATATACATCGTTATTTAATCTTATACTTACTGAGACTTATGTGCATCATTATTATTTATAACACAGCTAGAATTAAGAATTAAACTCTCAAAAGTCAAGACCATAGATATAACCTTAGATCATAGATAATCAATGTCAATTTGTATATGGTAACTTAGCCGTATACATCTCATCTTTATCGAGGTTTATGTGCATCATTATTATCTAAAACACAGCTAGAGTTAAGAATATTTGCTCTGAAAAGCCCAGAAGCTAGACCACATCTACTATGTGCTTGTATGTAAATTGTAACTATGCCACATTCAATGTAATCTTATATATAAGTGTATATGCATCATTAATGTGTATACAAAGCACATCGTCTCCCACTCAGATAGATAATTAGCCTGTTATAATGGCCTGTTATTAAGCAATTTCTGCACTAACTCGCCGGATGTCTTAACTATATAACCTGACAGCTCAAAGAATGTAACCACTGCTTCTAATTTTGAATTACTTACATAACTCTACTTAAATTAAACGCATTTTGTCGTGGTACTATAATATTGCTTGTAGAAGTCATTGTATTAGCGCGTGCGTAGGAAAAGGTATTTAAATTGCAATCAGCTATGGCTAAATAATAGGCCGACATACCTGAAATTCCGAGGTGCGATGGTCTGCAGCTGGGAGCCCCCGCTAGTCCTCTAGGAACTCCTGGTGCTAAGGTGTGTGTTACTTCCTCTCGGATTCGGAAGAATTTGCTTATTATTTTAAGTGTATATTGCGATTTTGCGTGCGAACTGTGTTGCTCGGTGACAATATGGTTATATTATTATGTGCAAGAGACACATGTCATTAGATTCGCCACTCAGATGACAATGCGTATGTTGTCTATGCTCTCTATCTACAGGAAATCGTCTGCACTATAATTTGCCATAACCAAATTACAAGAAACGAGAATAGATAATTGCGGTGCAGTTTTAATAAGCAAACAACCACCATAATATCTATGTTTTATAATCTATATGAACTATTCAATGATTAAGTCTAATTGCTTCCAAAAATATTTTTATTATTTCGTCACATTTTCGATCGAGGTCTTAAAGTCCCTCTTCAAAGATGCTGGTATATGAGACGTCGCCATTCATGTCGATGCCATGTTGAAACATATAAAGTTAATATTCCCACGAAATGTTTTAATAATTTAAGTTATATTGTAATCTGAGTCGTTGAGGAAATGGCCTGAAAAACTATAGACCCCGTTCTAGTATCACTGTGCCCGTCATCCTATTTATTAAGGGCATACTATATTTAAAATGAAATGTCATTGACCTACCGGCAATTCCAATACCGGCTAAAAAAGATATCAAAAGCGCAAAACCAACCAAAAGCAAATAATTTAACATAACAATTTATTATAACATTTACAATAAGCTTAGATTATTGAATTATTTTCATTAGATTTCATACGAAAGTTGAGACTACCAAAAGAAAATTTAAATGAATTACATGACAGAGATATAAGTAAGCCAGTTTTACCAGCGGGAGGCTCCTTTGCACAGGATGCCGGCTAGTTTATGGGTACCAGAACGGCGCCTATTTCTGCCGTGAATTACTGTGTTTCGGTCTGAAGGGCGCGATCGCTAGTGAAATTACTGGGCAAATGAAACTTAACATTTTGTCTCAAGGTGACGAGCGCAATTGTAGTGCCGCTCAGAGTTTCTTGGTTTTTCAAGTATCCTGAGCGGCACTGCATTGTAATGGGCAGGGCGTATCAATTACTCGACCATATTCATAAAAAATCCAGTTTACTTTTTAATAGAATATCGTTTAAGTTGCCACTACGTTAAATAACAATATTGTAGTGATGCACTGTTTGTTTGTCATTCACAGATCCTCAAACCGTATCAGGAAATGTTTTTCGCATGCATACGACGTACAGAGACCACGTGATTCATATACATTTTCCTGGTTGGGTTCTACATTCAAACTTGATTTTAAGTGATTTGACGCTGTTTGGTTCTTATATTTGAAAACGAATAGCACAAACTTAAAAAGTCTCGTCATATTCTTATTCATACTACTGTAAATAGTACATGGTACCTTTTTTTATGACACTAAGGGAAGACACGAGCAGGACGTTCAGCTGATGGTAATTGATACGCCTTGCCCATTACAATGCAGTACCGCTCAAGATTCTTGAGAAACCCAAAAATTCTGAGCGGCACTACAATTGTGCTCGTCACCTTGAGACATACGAAGTTACGTCTCATTTGCCCGGTAATTTCACTAGTTACGGCGCTCTTCAGACCGAAACAAAACTATGCTTACACATTACTGATTCACGGCAGAAATTGGCGCCATTATGGTAGCCATAATCTAGCAGGCTTCCTGTGCAAAGGAGGCTTCCACTGGTATAGAAAAGGTTCTTATATTTTAAAACTAATCCAACAAATTTTAAAAAGTTTCTTCATATTCTTATTTATACTACTGTAAAAAGTACCTAATTTAAATTAAAATAAGCTGAATGGAACAAGCATTTAATATTAATTACTATTTCAACCACATTGTCATTGTCAAATCTGTGAGTTGTTTCTTATCCTTACCTTAAAGTCAAGTAGCAAATTTAACTATTCAAATGGTTTATTGAATTTGGCGTTTGTTTGCGGAAATCCATAATTATACAAATGATTTAAGTTTTCTTTAGTGTTAATTCCGCCAATATTTGTTTTTAAAAAACAATTCGACACGTGTTTCGCCTCAACACGAGACATCCTCAGGACATGTTGTCTCGCTAAATCTGGCACGAGACTGTCTCGTGTCTCTTTTTTAAAAACAAATATTGGCGGAATTAACACTAAAGAAAACTCAAATCATTTATATATTCAAATGGTAAAAGTACTGGTACACAATGGTGTTGTTAATTTAGTATAATTTAGTGCATTTTTCGTATAAATTGGTCAATATGTAGGAACGCGAAGGCTTTTCAATGACCTGATTAGATTGCACACACTAAATCTGCCGGCGAATGTAGAAATCTTAATGCGTTTTATATTGGTTCAATTGAAGATGCGACGGCGTGGTATGCGTCCCGCGAGATGTGTGGGCGATTCGAGGGAACGTATTAGGGCCATTTCAAATTAGCACGCACTGCACTGTCCCAGTTGAAATTTTTGCCAAAATAACTGTCTCTTAATCAAAATTAAGGATGCAATTATCCCGAACGTTCTTGCGACGGCGAAAAGACCACACCCGATATGACTCATGGCGTGCAAGTTTTGAATTTAAAACCATATTGTTGGAGATTAAATCAACGACTGTATTATCTTTTTGGCTACTGAGTAAATCAAGAATATTTAGAATATTTAGTGTTGTTATCTAGGAGATAATAAACACTCAATTATAAGTATGTAAGTATGTTGTTTAAAATAAAATTATTGATGCATTAGTTTTTATTATTGATTATCATAATAGTTATTTACAAAATCTGTCAAAGAACTTTGTTTATACTCGAGCAGGTCTTTTTGTGGACGTAATTTATAATTATGATTATTTATCATTCAGGCTATAATTAAGTACTATTTTTTTTATTGAAAATAAGGGACGAGACGAGCAGGACGTTCAGCTGTTGGTAATTGAACCACTCTGCCCGGTACAATGCAGTGCTGCTTAGGATTATTGAAAAACCGAAAAATTCTGAGCGGCACTACCACTGTGCTCGTCACCTTGAGACATAATTATCAAGTCTCATTTGCCCAGTAATTTCAATAGCTATGCGGCCCTTTCTGAAACAAAGAAATGCTTACACATTATTCCCATGATACCCATAATCTAGCCGGCAACCAGTGCAAAGGAGCCTCCCACTGATGTACTGGTACTAAAAAAGGTTTAAAATTGATTGCTTTCTGAGTAAAAAAAGTATGTGTATAAATTAAAATATATTATTCCTCGTGCTATTTTACGTTAGTAAAAAGAACAATATTTTAATAAAGGAAGTACTAAATACAACGAATGAAAATATTATTAAACCGCATAATTTACTAAAATAAAGTTCATTTAAATATCTATAAAATATTTTTATGTTTTACTAATTAAGCATATTGAAATTAATTTAAGTCTCGCCCATTGGCTGTGGTTATTACAAAAATCGTCTGATTGACCAACTATCAAATCTGGTTGACGGTGTGAACGCGTATCGTAATAATTCACTATCATAATATCTATCCCAAACGCTCGCAAAGAAGTAAAATAACCTGTTTTTTTTTTTAAAAATACATATTTTATATCACCCATTAATGGACAAGAATGAGGCCTGTAGGCCTTATTCTTGTCATGTACGTCATGTATGACGTTAAGTAATTACCAACGTAACAGTAATTATTATTGTTACTGTTAAATCGCTGATATTTTTATCGTCGCTGTCGACCTCTGGGAAGAGAAACTTCTCAGCTTTATTAAGTCTGTTATTTCAATGTCGGTTTACGTTTGTTGAAAGGGATTTTAATATCCACTAATCAAACCATTAATAATAAACCATAATTTAAACCATTATTAGGGTTGATCATGTTATCAAAGGTGTAGTAAATCCTGTAGATAGCGCGATGACTGGAGAGTTGAACAAACATATAAAGATATGTGGATCATAAAGAAAATGGTGCAAATTTGTGAACATTAAAAGTGAAGGAGTTTATTTATAAAATAACAAATTGTTTAAAAGCATAACTGCCAAGGCTCTGGTTCAAACACCCGTAAGAGGAAAGAATGGAGAGGCCATTGATTAAAAGACTTACCTCACCAAAAATGGCACACATTGAAATAAAATCCCTGAATCATGATATAAAACTTCCTTTAATTATGTTTAGAATTATGCATTAAACATTCAAAAAGCTTTAATTCAAACATATACTTAAATGGTTATATAGAAATCTTTGGTAAAAATAGAGCAAACGTGAGGGCTTCCAGACTATAACCCACTCTGTCGATAAGTGGTAGAGTTATAAATAAGATTGGGTCACGGATGAGTTGAAGGTGTCGGCAAGCGCAATGAAATCGTGCATAAGGGCCACATGCCGCTGCCAACTTCCACGGAAGGCGATGAATAACTCATTGTCTCTTCGTCCGTTCGGTGTGACGCACATTTCTTGGAAAACTTGCATCGAAATTCATTGATGTACTCCAAATATTCCTAACAAACTACACTAAAATTATATTAGGCGCTCTCAAGATTGGCCTTACTAAATGCACTACCACTAAGTTACTACCTTCAATTTCACTTTCTAAATCAAATGAATGGATATATAGATATCAATATAAATAAAAGTTTGGAAAAAACACGCTGTTCTATGTTCTGTTACCAATTACTGAACATTTTGAACATAGCTACGCCTTCTGACCGATTTTATTAATAAAATAAAGGGACGAACTAGTGTGATATTCAAAATGATTAAGCTATCACCTCCACCCATCATTTCTAGCAATACCAGGCAATTGAAAAGTAGTATAAATTTATCTGCCAAGAAGATATTTCCAATGTACAAGATGGGAGAAAATTACTTGACAATAGTCCTAAGCACGGTCTTATATAAAAAACAAATGGCTCCAAAATCACCAAACAAGTCATCCAGATCAGCGTTTTCTAGAAACCCAGTTTTGTGGTCAAAAGGACGTGACATCATTCACGAACAGATTCAAAGTATTCATAGTTCCCACCAGCTGCGGTGCATCAGTTGCAACAATTAGAATGCACGATACGTCATCCTCACGCATGTCGGCATTACCAACAGCTAAATATTCGCGCATGACTATTGTGATACCATTTTATGGTCCCGGCTGCTTTTATGCCGCTCATTTAGCATTCAAAATTGGTATTGTAAATGTTTTTTCATACCGCTTTAATGTCTTGTCGTAGTCATAAAGCAACAAAAGCACTGAGCCAGTTGTTATGATTGTTAGCCTTGCTTTTTCAATTAGGTTTTATCTGTAGATAAAAGGATTATCCAAAACACTTCATGTAGTCAATTATAAATTATAAAAAAAGATAAATTTTGCTATTTTATCTGATTATAAGCAAATTATCATGTTTAAATTAATTCTTTACTTATTAACTCAGGTATTTTGAGAGCACCTAAGGTGGGCAAAAAATATATATTAAGAATATAATTTAAAACACAGCTGGATTTTGACTTCTAATATTCTGTAAAAAGGTAATTTAACAATCAGTACATAGTACTTAGTATTTAGTATATGATGAAGAGACTAGAAATTGTCAGTTTAAAGTCTCACTCACAATCGAACACCTATAAATACCTAGCAAATAAGAAAACTTTTTAATTATGTAGCTAATTTATATAATCTTGTTACAGGTAAACCGGCCATTAACAATGAAAAAAGAAGGAATTCAAACACGAAATAGGAAACTCAGCAGTAAGAGTAAGAAGAAGAAAGGAGGAATGGGCATGGGTGGTGGAGGGGCTTGCGCACTCGCTCTCGGAGGAGTAATGGGAGATATGATGAAACCTTTGGGAGATGCTACCAAAGGATTTGGTGGCTCTGCTTTCCCTTCAGCTATGGATTTCGGTATGTAGTTAAAATAACACAATGCTTTCTATGCTTACATATTAACAAAATAATTTTATTGACAAAAAATTTGATTCACTGTACATATTTAATACGTGCATAACATTTATCTTTTAAATTCTAGAAGTTTTTACCCCAAACATACGTTAATTAAATAGCTCGATATTTGGTATGATGAAAATGTAAAAATGCATCTAAATACAGATGTGATAATTTAGATATAGTAATTTCTGCCTCTTAATGAATAACTTAATGTATTTTAACCAAAACAATTTCAAACAGCAAAAGTAATGCTTGTTGCTAAATTCGAAACGTTACTGTGTAAATTAGTGTTTACAGTTTTTGTTATCGAAGTCTAATTCATTGGTCTACCATTTATTCTTACCACTTTCGTTCCACGAGCTCGCAAAACAAGTAGTAATAGTGATACGTTAATCGTGTGTATTATTTTTCCATCGATTGCTCGGTTTCGGTCTTTTCGGAAATTATCACGTCAAAATATTACAGTGTCTTTATTTCAGTTTTAATGTGTTCAGTCTTTATTCATTTCGATGGTGAAACAAAAGATGTTGATACTATTCTTGAAAAATTGTTAACAGGTCAACACCAAGTAGGTTTGGTCCACCCTGCAGCGGCACATATGTCACATTGGTACGGCGCACCACACCAGGGCTTCGCTCCACCTCCGACTTCCCATAACCCCTACCATCACCATCACCTAGCGCAGCTCAATTCTATGGTGAGTAATATATAGACTGGATTGGATATTTTCAATCTAATCGGCTACTAAAATAGTAGTCACAAAATCACAAACATAATTTTCAGTTTTATTCTGGTGTATTAATTCATTTGGTGCTAACGACTGAATGATAAAGTGGTTTTTATTACCAGATAGACTTTAAGGCAGATGTATTATCATTTTTTTAATCCTTGTGTTCTTAGATATATCGAATATCCGATATATATTTTATAAACTTTTATCATCGCGTAACTTTAACATATTAATTATTATGACGGGTACTCACTCAATTTTATTAATTTGATGCCGATATTTCGATCCAATTGCATTAATCATCATTAAATTAATAAAATATATATTGTGAGTACCCGTCATAATAATTAATATAGTATACCAATAATTTACATTACCAAGTATTACAATTACATTTACCAGATCAATTAATTCCTAAGTTATAACCTTTTTTCACCATTTACCTTATTTTGTCCAAAAAAATACAATAAAGTTAACCCAGTGTAGAGTTTAACCCCCTTCATAATGGTCCGCTAACTTTAAACAGCCGCTAAGTAGCGTTTTTTCTCATTCTGACTTAGGCCAGAAGATAGATAACTTAGATAGAAGAAGACAGAGTGCGAATTAGGAATGCTTTAAGTTAGCAGACGATTATGGATAAGGGGGTAAATCATAAATTAATATCTAAAATATATTTTTTGTTCACAGACTGGCTGGAGGAGTGAATATACGTGATAAGGAACCGTAGAAAAGATAATTTATTAAATCTATTACTTGTTTCCTAACTAACGGAACAAGTAACGTAGTACTGTGATTTCATTTTCATACTGACGGAAGAATTTCGTCATCATTGACACCTTATGATAATGGTAAGACTGTAACAGAATTGAAATTTGTTACACATGTTATTGTACAAAAACGTACGTTGATACAAACATATCTTATAAGAAAATCCAGGTACAGAAATGAAACTAATGAAAGCAGAAATTTTAAAAAAGCATTGCGAATTCAATCAGTTATAGTGATACAAAAGTTTACTGGAATTGAGGACTGCATTTGAAACACCTCTTAAATGCAAGAATATTTGAACTATTTTAATTAATACACAAATAAAATTTTAAACAAAATTTTATGAACGATGCGGGGCTCTCTCAATCTGAGAGTTGAACAAAGTATACAAGATTTTATGAGATACGTCATTTGATCTGTTAGATCAACGCATCGTTCATAAAATTTTGTCTTCAAATTTTATTTGTGTACTGATCCTAGAAGTGAGGGTTATCACTTTAAAAACATAACAAATTATTTTAATTAAATTATAAAAAATGATATTTGGTTACTACACTGGCCCGGTTAATTCAGTCGTTAGAGAAATAATATAGCGATGTTTAGACTGTCTCTGCTAAATACGATTTTGAATTATACCTTATTTGAATTACGCAAGATATAAAATTTCTACCTTAACTAGTGAATACTCATCATGGTTTGTAAATGGGTGTTTGATTAATGAAGTTTTGATAAAGACTTTGCGTTTTCTATTTTGGGTATTTCTACACGAGAATGCTTATAATATACAGTGATTGTTTTCCTGCAAGTATTAATCTTGAGTGTTTTGTAACTAGAGAAATTGTACAGTATTATATACTATGATAAGGTCGATTATTGTCTGCATTCATAATTCGTATAAGTAGGCATTGTTTAAATCAATTTGTGTATTTTGTAAATATCTCTCTAAGTTATATTACGTTCCTGTAAAGATTGTTTTATTATCATATTTTTGTATTTAATTTTCGTTTCGCAAGTAATTGTGTTCAGAGATATTTCGTAAAAGTTTTGTAAATTTGATTTTAGTAGACTTAATCGAAATGCAATAGTAATTTATATGATTAGCTTATAGTTATATGTGTAAATACGGTTTTAAATGTTCAATTATTTTTGTAAATGGGTTCAAAATAGCGGTCACAGATTTGGTTCGTTTGTTTCTTGTAACAATCCTAAATATTGAAGAAATCAATTTGTATTTTTGTGGCCATAAAGATGCCTATGTCATTTATGAAAAAAGCTACAACTTACTAAAAAAATGGTAATAATTAATTCTATAGCGGTCTGAAAGCGCACAGTTAAGGCGGTTGTTAGATATTTTTCCAAAAAAGCTGCTAGTAAGTCAATATCTGTTATCACAAATGACATAGTGAATTTTAAAATATATTATGTAAATATGAATGTATATGAAAATGTAGAAATTAAAAATGACATGTAATTACATAACTAGCAATCACTCACAGACACGAGCAACCCATTATTGTATTCCCGTAACTAAAGTTTTAGTTTTTAAAACAGAACATTGTGAAGTTGTGTATTTTAAATAAAATTGCGAATAAATTATCAATCATTGATATTTCAACAAGCCTTTTATTTATGAGTCTTCAAAACAATTTCCGAAAAATGCCCGTTAAAAAGTTAGACTTATGACATATCGGTGACTAAGCATTATCTATTACTTGGCTTCTTATAAAGGTCAAACAAGTAGTTTACTATATCTTAATAATAAACATTTGCCTTCCAACAAAATTGACGGAAAAGGAGTGACATATTAACTTTACTTATGTATTTATTTAATATTTGAAAAAGGGTCTGTATAAAGTTATGACTAATTATTATATTATAATTATTATATATTAAATTCAGCAATATATTGTAAATAATAGAAACGATCATTCACACAATAATTTACTGCCTCGTCTTTGAAGACTATGAATATGCTGAACAAGTAGAATAAGTCAGTTTGAATTTTCACACTCTTACCAATGATATAAAAATTATTAATAAAACAAATTTGCATAACAATAAATTGTAGGTCGGAAGAATATTCAAGGCATTTCACAATACAACTACTTTTCCTAAATTTATTAAGTTTAAACAAACACTCACGTATGAAAAGTTTCAATGATAAGAACTCCATTTTTCGGTCAAATGGATATTCGGACACTTGCATCGATTCCGAAATCCAAATTAAATGAGAAATCGATTCAATTGGCCGTCCACTCCGTCTTACGTCCGCCATAAGTCACCGGATCAATTCCACCATTTTGCAGAAAAAGTCCAAGCTTCGGTTATCTCTCGGCAAATTGAAAATGCAACGGCCCGTGTGATTGTGACGCAACGGGGACGCTGCCAGCGACATATGGAGCTATTCAATTTTAATCGCATTTCAGAAGAAAGGACATTGGATAATGTACCTATAAAGCGTTCCCCGACCCGATAGGCCTTACTTAATTTTGGTTTTATTTGCGGTATCCGGATTCGAGGGTTACATTGTTGCTAAACAATTAATGTTTGCAATTGCTCTTTTTAGATCCGGACTTTGTAACTTTGTAAGCATTCACGGCTCAGTAACTTCGATTTGCGGTTCGAAGTTCTTAAGAAATTACATTAGGCCCCAAAAATATCATTTTATTTTTAAATAAATCCTCAGCGAATACAGGCTGCAGTGACAATTGAGATAAATACTATTGCGAACTTAACAAAAAGTGAAAAGTTTTTAAACGGGTCTTAAGACAACCGCATAAGTCACCGGCCAGTGATATATGTGATATGGGCGCGGGAAAAAATGTCGTCCAACAAAAAGCACGACATCACTCGTTAAGATTTATCGAGTACGGCAACACTGCGGAGTATTCACGGCTTACAACACAGCAAATATTCTTACACCTACCAATGCACGCTTACCCCCCGATGCGAGGAAACTTCACACCTTGCTAAATTACGAGTATGCAAGTCGAAATAATACTTGTAGCATATAGTTACTTCGACTACAATAAGTTCACAAAGAAATATATGAGTTAACGTTTGTTTAACAAGAAGGAACTTTCATTTTGATTTTCTCTATTTTACAAAAAGCGGTCTGCTGCAGAGTAGGCTGAATAAATATATATATTTTTTAAGAACCGTAACTTAATTAAAATTTCGAAATAGACAATTTTGTTATAACACACACACACACATACTCACGCCTTGTTCCCGTCGGGGTAGGCAGAGACAATAGAATGCCATTTGCTTCTAGCCTTACAGACCTCACGCGCTTCCTCTACATTCATTACTTTTTTCATTTTATTTTTATAACGTTAGAACGAAAACACAAAATTAAAATAAACAAAATATCACACGACAGAAGTGACAGTTTTTAGCTTCACCTGTATGTATGTTTGTTTGTAACCGACTCATTTGGGCGCGATTTTGACTCAATTTAAACGGCCAGATTTCATTCAAACTTCGTAGGTTTATCGAGGACCAATGACGATATAATATTAATTTGATAAAATTATTCCATTTTTCAATTTGCAAAATAAGATTTTTGTTAATTTATATAATTTTCATCTATCGTCTATAAGGCAGGAATTGATGTTAATTTCAAAATAAATTTTCCATTTTTTTTATTCAGTTTTTTATAAGTTTTTTTTTAAACTACTATTTATTATTATATTAATATTTTCACTTTAGAAATCTAGTTTTGTAAATTAATTGGACTTAAGTAAACAAATATTGAAAAAAAAAATACAGAGCCTGAGTTAATTATTACTTGGCTATTTAAAGGTAAGCAGTAGTAATGTTTCAGATTTAACAGTATTAGTAATTATCATGCAGCTAAGCCACGCCTATACGGCTTCAATATTTTAAATGAATGCTCTAAGTTACCTTGTCGCGTGAATATTATACTTCAATTTGAATTGCCTAGTGCTCTGGAAGAACAATATTTATTGGGCATCGTATCGTAAAGGATCGTCCACACTTCACTGCTTACAGCAAGGGATTGACCACACTTGACTGCTTTCTGCTCGTGATCCGTGAATCAATCTTGGATTTACTGCTTATCTGTTTGACCCCAGCCAAGTATCATTTTATAACCATGCTATATTTTAAAACGAGTTTATTAAATCCTTTTTGCATATTTAAGTGTTTTTCTTTTTTTACGTTATTATTTTGTTTGTTGAATAATTGTTCTATTTACCTTCATCATCAGCCGGAAGACGTCCACTGTTGGACAAAGGTCTCCACGCCGATCGGTCCTGCGCTGCCCTCATCCAACGTATTCCGGCGGTCTTGACCAGATCGTCGGTCCATCTTGTGGGGGGCCTATCTATTTACCTTATCCAGATATAATTGGATAAAGAGTCTAGAAAGAGAGTTATACCGGAATAGAGCGCTCTAATCGCCTTCTACAAACATACAGGTTTAGTATAGTATTGATAGATTTTACAAACAGGAATCGATTCAAAATTTGTCTTGCCGGTTTTTGACACTATCATTGCTAGCTCCGATGTCTGACAGATAACTTCATAAACCTATAAACAATTTAAGATGTTTTTGTTAGCTTCTTATTTATTATCTTTCTTACAAACTTCAAAAAAAAGACGTTGTTCTGTACATAATAAATAAAATACTGTTTTTTATGAATTTGACAATAAAATTTCATAACATCGATGATTATTTCGTTAGAAAATATGTCAATACAAAAACAAAACAAATGTTGGAAATAAAAGTAATTATGGGTCCCAAAATCGAAATAAAAACTATCCTATCTCTCAAGTTGAACTAAACTACACTCCATGAAGTAATCCCCATTAAAATCTGTTCATTAGTTTAGGAGTCCATCGCAGACAAACAACGTGTCACGTAATTTATTTAATTAATACATTGTTGATATACTAAAAAATATCAGATTTGATAATGAAACATATGAATGATCAAGACAACTCCTCGATTAATGGTTATGTTAATGGTTATTTTAACAATAAATCCTCTGATCAGTTGAGAAAACGTCGAAAATAATTGGGTTTAGAACTAACCTCTATTTTAAGCAATAGACGCACACTAAACTAATATTCCTAGCCTGTTTTCATCGGTTGTCTAAAAGCAAGAGGCTATCTAGACGTATAAATTATCTAAGAATAAATTTATAACTTATAGATTTACTGAAGTTAAGGTCAAGTAGCATTTGTATACAGGATCTTGTGAAGTAGGCGTAATAAGGAATACCACGTAAGGAAACCTGAATTTCTCAATGGAACTATTTCGCTGCAACCAGATAATAAAATAGTACCTACCAGTCAGTTGGTTTTACACCGGATATACATACTGCACATTATTTAATCTAGTATTTGTCTTCGTATAAATTACTTAAATTTAGTTACTGTATCATCTAAAAGGGGCTAAGGACATTTGACGAGCATCTCTATTCCTTATGGGTTCTAAGGATCGCTTTAACCTATTTCTCCTTCGGAAATCTGACAGGGAACTGAGTTATTGGATCACTAACTACTGAGTTACAGGAACAAACATAAACTTGTTATGTGTACTACTCGGTTGGGTCGAGTTAGTAAGTCTTTTGTTGGGCGATGTATATGCTTCTACAATACGATCCCAGAAAATCTACAAAACAAATGTGTTACGAAATTTAAAAGAATTGTTAGAAAACCGTTGTGTGGGAAAGGTTATTATAGCATAAACGATTTTCTTAATGACACCACGGACTGGGAATAAAGCGATCACCCTCAGGCTCTTTAATTATAAATGTTTATTGTACGATATCACATTGTAATCCATATTTTATATAAAAAAAAAGCCCGCTGAGTTTCTTGCGCCCATTCTTCTCAGGTCTGAGGCAGTCTCATTTGAATGGGTGGTAGTTATTGACGTTCAATAAGTGATTTTAAATCCTATTTTGAATAAAAATATTTGAATTTGAACTACACAAGGTGTCCCACGGCTTTGCCAACGGATGTAACATTTTAATGAAACAAGACATTATTTTCCTACTAATATCTTCCCGTTCTTGTCGTGCGTCCGCGCAGAATAGGATGCCAACTTAAGGCGCGGTCATACCTCAATATCAACAAAAATTGGTTTATTAGAGAGTCGATTACAACATAACGCAATGAAAATATTCCGACGCAAAAAATACAGTGCACAAAGAAGGATTTAATGATAATTTTTAACCGAATAGTATATTTATATATAATTTGAAATATCCAATAATAAATTTGGAAGTTGCTTCCCAAAAATAAACTTTGGAGTAAAAAATCTCCGAATTTTAAGCGATAACAATATTCTTTTTTTTAAGAATTGAATAGAATTAGTACTTTTGTAAACCTTAAACCGAACAATTTACTATGTAAATTTTAAATAAACAAAAGAAAACCAGTAAAATAAATGCCCATTTGCTTAGCTTAGCCACATGACCAACACAAATAATGTAGGGTTGGTTTTAGCGTTTACAATCCTAGTCAGTCCGCACCTTAATGGCAGACAGGCTTGCCCTGCAAGTTTCAGTATGACATCTGTCATGATTATCCTCATTTTAAACATTTTATTGAGTTAAAGCCTTTAGTTGCGAATGCAACGGGCAACTACTAGTAATATATAAAATAATTTAAACTGCGTTCATATTTTTTAAATAATTGCCTGATCGAACCCGCTACAAGAGAAAAAAAAATACCCTGTAGCTTTATTATACTGATCGAAAGGTTTCGCAATAAGGCTTATTTTTTGCTACCTAGCATATCAAAAGAAGGAAGACCGTGAATTTTAACCTTTGATGTAAAATTTTATTCAGTAAATTGAAAATTTGATATAGTCTAGTCAACAAGTGCCTTTTTGGTCAACTTTTTTCAGCAGTCTCCGAAAATTATGATTGAGATGTCATTCGCTTCGGAATGGCATCTAGATGGTTTTCGAAAAAAAATTAAATTCCGCTTAAGAAGTTTCAATTGTTTTTTAAATTAAAATAAAGTCTTGTTTCAGTATAACAAAAAAACAACCGCCTTCAAAAACACTATTCCAAAACAATCGATATAATGTGCACTAAAAATTATAAAAATAATTGCGTATTTTTATACAATATAATTATCAAAATCGGTTCAACCAGTCGAAAGTTTTGAGGTAACAAACATAAAAAAAATACCGAAGAATTAAGAACCTCCTCCTTTTTGAAGTCGGTTAAAAATGTTACATCTACAATATTTAAGGTACTTCCCCTCCATGTGGTAGCTGTGGGATGCCCTGTATATTCAGTTAGCCCATATCGATGGAGATGCTACCGCAAAGCCAATGGGTAGGGCATTGCAGTACGCTGAATATTCGCCTTTTCTGCATGCTTAGCTCACCTGTAATACATAAACGGTGTTTGCGACGGATGCAGCAGTTTCCAGGGATCATGGATGTGGATGATTTCTTGATGACAATAAGGGACGAGACAAGCAGGACGTCCAGTGGATGGTAGTTTATACTAAGTTTCAATAGTTGAGACCAAGATGTAATCGCTACTTGAAGGTAATGCTGTCACTGTTTATTTCACAGAATTGAAAGAGACAGCTGATACTAACGATTTAAATTTGAATTATGTTCTAAAAATATTACTAGGCCACCTAGATCCAGGTAGCCACTTAGAATTGAAACGGACGGGGAATTCACCATGAGATGAATGTCTGACATCACTCAAATTTCGTGCCTATTCAGTAGTATTAACGGTTTATCGTTATTGAATATCGATTCGATTTAACTACGATTGCTGCCCAAATAAAGTTTAGTTACAGAAGGTCCGAAAGTATTTAAAATTGACTTAATGGCACCATACACCTGCGGTCACCCTCACTGACTAATAACACATGAGCACACGAAGACGACCCTCAAGACGTGGCCCGACGACTTTATTTATTATTTTGTATAAATGTAGTGAATATTAAGTCCATACTTTGGGGTCAACCAATCTTTTTGTTCATGTTTAAGTATGCTAATTAAAGTAACGAACTGGGGAGGGTTCACAAAGGCAGGTGACCTAAGTTTGACTATTTAAATTTTTATTATAACACGATATAAAATGTCGGTAATTAACTAGTGAGTTAACTGACTTCATCTGTTAGAAATAAAGCTACTTTTTGAAGTTATACTTCTTTAGGCGCGTAATGAAAAATTTAGAGAGTTATTTTAAGATGCGCGCGCATCACTAACGCAACTTATACTTATCTTAACACAAAAGTAGCAGGGTGAAGTTGGTTCCTAAAATTTTCTGACATTTGCGACATTCGTTATTTTTTTTTGGTTTCTTCGTTCATTATTAGAACAGGCAAAGGGTTCAAGCCCATACAGCCGTATTCGTTATTTAATAAATAATTGTCAAAGCCAGCTTTGCAAGATTTTTACAATATTGTTCTTTCTATAAACGTAGAATAGCAGGAGGAATACATAATTTTAAGGATTTTTGCTTTGTTACGCCAGAGAAGTATAACTTCTTACGTGGATACATAAGTACACACACTTCTTTTTTTAAATATTAAAGTGGCTATAATAAGCATTTGGATGACCTTATAAAAGGTGCGAATTACCTAAGACCTCAAGCTTAACAAAAACATATCTTATATGAAATTTTGTATTCGGGAGCTGATTCTATTACATAGAATTGCAAGGCCAGAAAATACTTAAGATACGCGTGGAAGTGTAACGTTAGACTCGAAGGCACATAATATGGGTGTGCGGATCAGTTTTTTTCGTTTTCACGTGAAGTCTATTAGTCTATTGTTCAACTTCTTGATACATATATGACGATCCACATAGTCCCGTGGTAAGTGACTCTGCCCACATCTCCCCACTCTACATACAAGATGTATGCGTTTTACCTTAAAGGCCGGCAACGCTCGTGTGATTCTTCTGGTGTTGCAAGAGAATATTGAAAACGGCCGTAAGACAATACATAGAGTACGGAGGCCACAATCAAAAGTAACCGGCCGTTGTTTGCTGTCAAAATTAATAAATATGATAACGATGAATGATTAAGAGATTCGAATAAATATAAAAAAGATAACAAGCAATTAATTAGTTTTGTGACTAATTAGTGAAAAAGAAATATAAGTTAATGAACTTCGTACTATTACACGGGTTTGCTATGCATGACTTATTAGGCAACTTTAGAATAATTTTTAAAAGAAATATTGCTTGAACGACTGATACGTTGATAATTAATTTTATTCACTCTTACGTATATTATAAACACCACCGTGAATGTATTTAAAAACATATAGTACATATAAAACATTTGAATAAAACACTTTTTAAAGGATTAAAACGCGTGTAATTGTAAGTTTGTTTTCAAATTATATTTTTGCATAAAACTTACATTTTTATTATTATTTTATAGTATATAGCATAGCCTCGGAGGTGGTTTTTGCTGTAGACAGATGGATTTTGCCAAAATTTACTGACAGTGTCCTCTTCTTTTTCTTGGTATGTGTAGTTGTGGGTTTTAATTTAGAGGTTATTTAGAAATTTAACTAAAATAAAAATAAAAACATAACTTTTACGCAAAAATCGTAAAGACAGTTACAATTTCACGCGGCTTCATCCTTTAAAAAGTGTTTTATGTAAATGTGTAACACTCGCGTTAGTCAAAGAAAATAGTACATACAAAACATTATCTTTTAATGTATTTTAGTTCGTAAGATATAATGTATTACCGTGGGATCTGAATAAGTAAATTAAAAATAAAACCTTATATAAGTTTAACTATATTTACAGCAGGGATTTTGGCTAATTATGAATTTGATTTAAAAAATACGTAGAGTCTGGGACAGTACTGCTACCGCAGAGTTACGGGCGGACTGTGATGTAGTCGGGTCACTAGACGCAATGTAGTTTTATGATGCATAATAATTCATCAAGATTATATTGATGCCGCTATTATGAACATATCATTATGCATCACATCATCTTTTCACTAGTGCATTCATTTTTGTTTACCACAGTGCTGTTTTCAAGGAACTTTTAATCACGCACTTTGTAACTCTGGAATGAGCTTTCTTGCGCGATATGTAGAGGTTCACACATCTTCCTAAAAGGACAGTAACACTTAGCAAGAATAGATTGAGCTGATAACAGACAGATCACACCAGGTTACCTATATAGTATACGACGACCTGTATAGCCGAGTGGTTAGCGATCCTACCTACTAAGCTAGAGGTCTCCCGGTAGGTACCGGGACTCGAACCTGAGTCTTGCACTTGCACCTCTCGGACTTGCACCTGCAAGCATTATATGATGAATATGGATGTTTGTTTCCGAGTCATGGATGTTTAAATGTATTTATGTATGTTTATATAAATTTATGTATGTTTAAGTAAGTATATTGTATTAAATATATCATTGTCTTGTAACCCATAACACAGGCTATATATGCTTAACTTGGGGCAAGATAATTTGTGTAAAAAAAAGTGTGTCAATATTATTATTATTATATTCTCAATTGCCTCTCTTCTATAAAAATAAATTTATTCATTTTTACAGCTATTTAATATAACCTATTAGTACATTTAATACAGAGTAAATAATAACACTGCTTAACACATTACAATAAATAAAAATTACTCACATATTTTTTTTTCAGCTTTTAACTTGTGTCTTCTATCGAGTCCTCTCTTGAGAAGGTCGCGGAATAGGGTAAATTGAACCTTGTCCAATTTAACCTCCAGAAGACTCAAGTTTGCGCGTTTACCACTAAAAAAACCCCATTTGTCGTATCACCGCTCTTCGAGAACACTTCTCTTAAAGCCGCGCCTAGTATCGGCATACTGGGTCTCGAAATCTCGAGCGATTGCCAATTCCGTGGCCATCTGGAGGGCAAAGCCAAATTGGCTTCGAAGAAGCTGGGCGTCATCAATAGAGCACGGCAATACTTCAAGCCGGCCCACATTCTAGCGTTCTACAAAGCGCAGGTCCGGCCACACATGGAGTATTGCTGTCATCTCTGGTCTGGCGCACCCCAGTACCTGCTCGATCCATTTGACCGCGTGCAACGTAGAGCAGCTCGAATTGTCGGGGACTCAGTGCTGTGTGAACGGCTGGATCTCTTGGCGTTGCGTAGAGACGTCGCTTCATTGTGTGTCTTCTACCGCATTTATCACGGGGAGTGTTCCGAAGAGCTATTTAACCTGATTCCTGCCGCCGAATTCCACCTTCGCACGACACGCCACAAGTTAGGATTTCATCCCCACTTCCATGTGCGGTGTTTCCGGGACAATACGACATGGGTACCTTCAAAAAAAGCGCGTACACCTTCCTTAAAGGCCGGCAACGCTCTTGTGATTCCTCTGGTGTTGCAAGAGAATGTGTGCGGCGGTGATCACTTAACAGCAGGTGACCCGTACGCTCGTTTGTCCTACTATTCCATAAAAAAAAAAATAACTAACCCTTACTTTATGAACCACTCAGCTAAGAGGTGAAACGTTTAAACTAAGATACAGAGGCAAATTTGTACTGAATGAGTTCTAATTAATATAAAAATATATTAATGTATATATAGACTTAATTTAATAGTTAGGAAATTCACAAAATAGAGAGATATAATTCAGGTCGCTATCCTCGTGAACAAACAGAAAATATGCAGCAAGAAAGCCACAGTTGAAGATAACTAAAGATTCATTTATGAAGCTTTTTAAATTAAATAGTTAATTACAGATTAGTTTAAATTTTCTATCCCCGAAAACTGTTTGGTATTGAAATAATAGCTATGCTTAGAATTCTTGCAGGAGGCTATTCTACCAGTGGGAGGCTCCTTTGCACAAGATGCCGGCTAGATTATGGGTACCACAACGCCGCCTATTTCTGCCGTGAAGCATTAATGTGTAAGCATTATTGTGTTTCGGTCTGAAGGGTGCCGTAGCTAGTCAAATTACTGGGCAAATGAGACTTAACATCTTATGTCTCAAGGTGACAAGAGCAGTTGTAGTGCCGCTCAGAATTTTTTGGGGTTTTTCAAGAATCCTGAGCGGCACTGCATTGTTATGGGAAGGACATATCAATTACCATCAGTTGAACGTCCTGAACGTTTTCTATCCCTGAAAACTCTTTGATTTTGAAAAAAAGATATGCTTTGAATTCCTGCAGGATTTTTTTGAAACTTTTGCTTGGATTAAGTTTTATCACGCATGTTTATTTGTAAGCGGAGTCTAATAATCTGTCTGTGGCATCGTAGCTCCCACACGACTTGACTGATTTTGATGAATTTGTTTACTGTTTGAGAGGTAATTAATGTGTTGGATATACTTCCAGCTGTAATAAGCGTTTTACTTTTATTAACTTATATTGATCTGGATTTTGTTAAATAGTTAGGATAGCCTGACCTGACTTGTTTAACGAAGATATATATTATACAAATTGATATTAATTCAATATTTTTAATTTATTTTAATCTAAAGTTTGTCCTAGATAGTAGTTATTAAATAAACATTCATGAATTTCATAATCAAACTTTTATATAACTAATTCTTTTGCTATTTACTAATTCTTATTCCATATGACAAAGAGTTCCTGGAAGCAACAGATCTTAATTGTAAAAAAAAAATACCGACCAATTGAGAACCTCCTCCTTTTTTGAAGTCGGTTAATAAAAGGTCTGCTTCGATAGATTATAAAGAACTGGCAAAGGAAAGACCTAGATAAGAAACAGTAATTATAAATACTGTAACACAAGCCCTAGTAATTTGGCAACAGTTGGCGAAAAATTTATGCTTAAAATTGTGTCTCCCTTTTTAATGTAACTGTTTAATAATATGGTGAAAAAAAAACATGTAAATCGGCCCCTTTTGTTTCTGTTTTAATGAATGTGTATGTAACAGGAATCAAGGGCACCTGTAGGTAAAGCTGCGGTGGACTCGTTTATGGCCTCTGATTGCAAACTGCCTTCAACTTCCATACATTTAACGCCCGTGGCACACACCTTTAACAACGGCTTTGTTTTTGGAATTAGTTGCTTGTTTAAAGAGCTCACATATGTTTTAATAATCGTAGTTCTTTCTGATGTGGCCAGCAACAACAGAATTTTGGCTTAGATAGGATTAATCCTTAAGACAAATATTGGCAGAATTAAGACTAAAGAAAACTCAAAACATTTGGATAATTATGGATTTCCGCAAAGTTACGCCTACTTCAATAAATTTTCCATATTTTTTTACTTTATAATATTATAGTTATGTATCCATGTATTTCCATTAAATACTATATAGATACAAATAAAGTTCAAATGTTTTAACAATACATATCCAATATCATTTCACTTGAATGGTCGTCCATCTTGTGAAACTCAATACTATAGCAGCCCAGTCATTCTGAAGTCTCTGTTCTGTGCACGCGTCTATCATCTCTTGCACCTGTGCTCATAAATGTTGGCATAGACTATAGTGCCAATTAAATTTATTAAGAATTCAAAGCATTTACGATAATAACGTTGTCATTCTTTTTACTCTCTATGACGTACATAACATCTGGAAATTGTGTGAGAAACATAGACTAAGAATTATAAATAGTATTTTCATTCCCGACAAACAAATAAAAGATGCTCTTGAAGATTGACTTCAAGCTGGCAGAAATAATCATGTGATCAAAATGTTTAAATGAGCAGAAAGTTGAAAACTATTGTTAAATTGAAAACGTGTTTAAGTGCGCTAGTCACATTTTTTTGGATATAAGTGAGAATAAGATGTAACTTTCATTCGGGTAAACTCGGCTGGACTCAACTAGGGGAAGCGATCAGTCACAAGAAAATTTACATCCAAATGATGAAGATTTCACTTCTGTCGGGTGTTTTTTCGTGTGTGCAATTGTATTTTGATGAAAACTGTATTCTTTACGATAACCGTAAGTGCAAAATGCAATGGCTGACCCCAGATCAAACACCGCAATAGTGCCCTAAAGCAAAGCTTACCAATAAGAAGGTAATGGTAACTGTTTTGTGGTCTCAGCATGATGTTATTCACTATAGCTTTCTCCAATCTGGTCAAGCCATAGCGGCAGATGTCTAACACCGAATAATGATAGCAAAACTAGCAGTGAAACAGCCCCGACTTATGAGTCGATCTTCACTATTATTGCTCCATCATAATGATAAGCGAGACCTCCTACAGCATGAGAAACCCTTTTAACTCTACCGGAACTGCAATTAGAAACCATTTGTCACCCTCCGTATTGCTTCTTTCTCAAACGGCCTACCATTTTTTCGGGATTTGGACAATTTTCTACGTGTTAAAAGTTTTCTGCTAAGGATGCAGTACAAAATGCTTTCACACAGTTTGTCGAATCGCAAGGCATAAATGACCTTCCTATAAGATGGCAGCAATGTATAGATAATAATCGTAATTGTTTTGATTAAATTAATATATTAAATTAAAAAAAAAAAGAAATTCACTTTTTCTGTACAAATCGGCAATTTGTACTTTAACCCCAGATTATATAAGTATAATCTGAGATGTAACGTATCACAGAATGTACAGAATTAATAATACGATTCCATTATGCTGATCGAATTGCTCTGCGCCCGTCATTATGAGGCTCAAGAATTAATGTTTCATTCTCCAGTTATATAAAAAATATTAGCTGACCCGAAAGTTCCTATCTCTACTCGGTGAAAGGGCTATTCCTACCTAATTTCAAGTCTCCATGCCTTATAGTTCCAGATATATCGGGATGAGTAGACAGTAGAATACATAGGTAGAAATCTCTTATTATTTTCTTTTTTTCTTTTATGAAGATAAGGGACGAGACGAGCAGGACGTTCAGCTGATGGTAATTGATACGCTCTACCCATTACAATACAGTGCCGCTCAGGATTCTTGAAAAACCCAAAAACTCTGAGCGGCACTACAATTGCGCTCGTCACCTTGAGACATAAGATGTAAAGTCTCATTTGCACAGTAATTTCACTAGCTACGGCACCCTTCAGACCGAAACACAGTAATGTTTTCTCATTACTGCTTTACGGCAGAAATAGGCGCCGTTGTGGTACCCATAATCTAGCCGGCTTCCTGTGCAAAGGAGCCTCCCACTGAGCGAAAATCTCTCTCTTATAATATTACATCCTAAAATTTAAGAACGTCTTAATGTTATCCGAGGAATAATTGCGTATACTCTTTTGAATCTAATTCGTTAGTATCAATAAATATACAATTTTTCAATATGGATTTAATGATATAAAAACGGTTACTAGCAGTATAATAATTATATCTAATGATACTAAATTATGGGTTGTTGCAAATTGAAATAATTGATGTTGTGAGAACTTCTGTTTAATTTTTCACTCGCATCTCGTGTTTAGACGTGCGCGATCGTGCAATTTACGCGATTATAAAATTCATATCAATTGATTATTAAAAATTAGAATTGTAGCTCTTAGTTGAAAATTAAAAAAAATGTAAAATCATCTATTTTATTATTAAAAAAATTAACAACTCGTTAACCAGTGGGAGTTTCTTAAGCACCGGATTCCGGCTAGATTATGAGTACCACAACGGCGCCTATTTCTGCCGTGAAGCTACTGCTTCACAGTAATGCTTACACATTACTATGTGTAAGCATTACTGTGTTTCGGTCTGAAGGGCGCCGTAGGTAGTGAAATTACTGGGAAATTGAGACTTGAGAACTTATGTCTCAAGGTGATGAGCGCAGTTGTAGAGCCCCTCAGAATTTTTGAGTTTTTCAATAGTCCTGATCGAACTGCATTGTAATGGGCAGGGCGTATCAATTACCATAAGCTGAACGTCCAGCTCATCTCCTCCCATATTTTCATAAAGAAAACTAGGTACTACTTGTTGAGAAATCAGACTGGTCTCATTAAATTCCACAAAAAATTGATATGAGTTTACTGTCTTATAAGGTTGATATCATAAGGATGAAAATGGACATAGGTGCATAGGATACATGTAGGTACACGCAATGGTCTTTTCATCCCATAAGTGAAGATGATCACTTACCTTCAGATCAATCAAAAATTAAATCACAATCCTGATCTAAGTAATACAATAAAAGCAACGTATTCTTAGTATGAATTTCCAAATAAATTTTATCAGAATGTTCTTACAGGCAGTTGAAATAAGAAAACATATACTTTAATCATTTTTAATTCTATATAGTTGTTAAATTTTGCACATCCTCAGCTGGAATATTAATTTTATTAGTTCTTAAGACAGTTATGGAGCAGCCTGTATAAATACACCTGATCAGTTTGATGCACCTTGCTAGTGATACACCTGTTCACGTGTTCGCTTTTTATTTTGGTCGTAATCAGTGAAATAGAAACAGAATGAACAATTATATTTGGTGTTCTAAGACTTATTATTGTTATTAAGTTTTAAGAAATAAAAACTAGTCAAGTTTGAGCCGGTATCACTCACACGGAAAGTTTACTACCATCGGGTAAGGTATTTTAGTATGAAAATAAGGGACGAGCAGGACGTTCAGCTGATCATAATTGATACGCCCTGCCCATTATGCGGTGCCGATTCAGACAAGATGATTGAAAAACTCCAAAATACTTAGAATCCTTTTTTTTACATAAACAAACCCAGTTTGCTGGAATTTCTTTATTTATTTTTTGAATAATTATTAAGATTTTATTTTTTGTCTAGTCACGTTTAGCTATTTGATAGCTCCCCCGTATCTATAAAAAATGTAAGCTTGGCTCAATCATTTCATGTTGTAATATTATTTTGAGCTCTTAGGATGAGTGAGAGTGTGAACAGACATTACACTCTCGGCTCCCATATCACATTGACTCGTGGCTCGCGCGCATAATACCACCTCTTGCGGCCTCCATGGCCCACGTCCTATCTCGGTGTGAAAGCCTATAGGGCTGTAAACATTGAGGAGGTTTTTAGTTGGCTTACACCCGAGCCCGACATATGGGCCCCATTTCGGAGTCTAAATACTTAAATGTATTTTCCTCCTCGCCAAAATAATACCACTTTGAACGTAGCGACTAATGTATATAATAATATATAACAATAGTTTAATTATTATTATGGAACCCATGTATTGAGTAACATATTGATCCCGTTGCCCGCTGAACTTCATAGGAATAAGCAATTTGCAAGCCTAAGGTTAATACCCTTAAAACTACATCACCTATGTCGTATCTACTTGGAAATACTGCGGAAGAATATTCATTTTCACATATTGATTGTTCCAAGTTGAGAGTGGAACAGTTCGCGGCCACCACACTATACTCTGGGTGATGGAGATTTAGTGACTTTATTGGTGATATTTGAGAGTTCAGCTTATGATGTTATATTTGAATTCAGTAAATCAAAATTCATGGCTTCAGATGTATTCGAATTTAATTTATACCAAAACTTATGGCCTCAGATTTATTCGAATTTAATTTGTACCAAAATTTATATCTTCAGATGTATTTGAATTTAATTTGTATCAAAATTTGTGGCGGATGTGGGATTCGAACCTGCGCCTCTCAGATTCCGTCCGAGCACTCTTACCAACTGAGCCAACGGTCCCAGTGACGCATAGATCGTAAATCTTGGTATGTCTTGTTCAACTCTAAAATTGTGGCTCCTGAGTTACCTCCTACTCTTAGCAACACGAGCGGATGGAACTCCAGAGGCGCGGGTTAGAATCCCGCATCGCCCATTAATTTTGGTGCAAATAAAATTTGTATACTATATTCCATAAGTGAGGGATATCACTTAAAAATAACAAACTGTTCAGATGTACTGTCCGAAACGAAACAACATATATATAGCTTATTTGGTGAGAGAAAAGAAATAAATTCATATCGATGGTACTTCCTTAATCCAAAGCCCTGATGACCGTTTTGTCATCAGGTGTATAAATATGCTCCAAAAATGGTGTAATAGATTCGATAATCTCATAAGGTTATCTTCTTAGCCAAGAGACCACAGGGTGCCTACCTTTATCAGAATAAACAAAACAATATTACCGGTTTAAGTGTCTTCTTTGATTGGCTATCAATACCATGACCGCATCTGAAGTCATCATTAGTTTTTAAATTCAATTTCTTGTCATATATTGTAGCAGTAAGTCATATGTGGTTCTTAGATACTATCCAGATTTGGCTAGCATTCCTGAAAAGATATTATGAACTTAATGTTCTTTTTAATTCAATTATGGCTCTTCTCATTATGAAAACAGTCATGAAGTTTCTTCAAAATATATTGTTGCAGTATAGGCTTGCCTTATCTTGAGTTTCACCAATGCGGGATAAGTTATGACAAATGTGCAAAATCTTCCTAAAGATTTTTTTTTTAATTTGTTCAAGTGTACATTTATAAAGTATTTTTAATCTTTACTGGTGTTTTAAGCCATTTACGGCCGTTCCCAATATACAATCTACAGATAGAGATAGATTACTACCTTCTACTGTCAGTAATGAGCTGTCAATAATCTGAAGCTGTCCCAATATACCCGATAAGTCATTCTTATCGCCTTATATTGGGACGCGTTAATTGCAATTTCCATACAAACTTCTATCGCTGGTAAGCTATACGTCGTCTCATTGACAGACAGTGTGTACGGATAAGGTGAGTTACCGTCGATAAGTTTATTGGGACAGAAAAGTCAATGATAGTTACGATTTTTATCGCAAGTAAGAGATAGACTGAATATTGGGAACGGCCTTTAGGCTGCTCTGTGATATACAGTTCGTGTTGGGATTAGACTCCTAGGTTAAACCTTATTCTTATATCTATTTGAATTATTAAGTATCTTATATTATTACATATTATGTCTATTAATAATACATAACAACTGGATTTGAACTTTTTGTTTCTTTCTGTTGCTAATATTTCTAAAATTGCTATTATTTTAATATTTATGTACCTATATTCTGATCAGTAGTACCAAATTTCAAATTACTATCTTTTAAAAATAATATTAATGGAACCGTTAATAAAACAAAAAATATTATTAAACAATTGTAGTTACTCAATGGATAGCCAGGGGGCTGCTGAAAATCAGCGCTGTGTTGGTATTATTTTTAGCTTTTGATAGCAATAACTGCCACACAGTACTTTTAAATTGTGATAAACACTATAATATTATGCATATATTAATTTTATTTTTTAATTTTTGTATTTTTTTGTGTTATTTATACTTAGGTAAGTAATTTTTTTTTTCTCTGTAAGTCTTTTTTAGTTGTATTATTCTGTGTAATTTGTGTTTGTTATTAATAAAGTTTTCATTCATTCATTCAAATCTATAATTTGTGTTTTGTCTTTTCACCGTCTTGTTTGATATACATTTGCAAACATATACACCTCAGAGGCAGTAACATATACAGGGAGTGGGAGTGGTGAGGCAACCGCCCATGGGCATTCGCAACAATAGTGTCAAGAGGTAATATCATCTTTTGGTGGTTTAAGGTGGTATTTGCTGTACATAGATGGTTTTTGGTAAAATTTACTGACAGTGTGAGGTGACAATATAAGGCCTTTGTCCAGCAGTGGACGACTTCGGGCTGATGATGATGATGACTGACAGTATTTTTTTACTGTGAAGTTTTAGACTAATTTTATAACGAAATTTAGTCCGATAGTTATCACCGCGAACAATGTCGCAAATATAATGCATGCATCATATAAGTAATACTTTTATGAATAGGTTTTATGATTTCTGCAAATTGACTTCCCACGCTACACCAAATTGAGGGAACGGTAGCGTTGGAGGATTATATTTATAATCCGATTTAGTTACTGTGGCTGCATTAATAGAATATGCAAGTTAGGTTATGAGTTATATTTTTATTAAATTATTATTCAGAATAAATAAATAATGTAGGAATACAATAGTAATAATTGGTTCAATGTAAATTAATTCTAAATATTAATAAACTAACACTTTATAACTTCCTTTTTTTATGAAATAAGGGACGCGACGAGCAGAACGTTCAGTTGATGGTAGTTGATACGCCCTGACCATTACAATGCAGTGCCGCTCAGGATTCTTGAAAATCACAAAAATTCTGAGCGGCACTATAGTTGAGCTCCTCACCTTGAGGGATAAGATATTAAGTCTCATTTGTAATATGTAGTTTATGTAAATCATTAATTGTCCTAGTAATTTCACTAAATACGGCACCCTTCAGACCGAAATACAATAATGTTTCCACAATATTACTGCTTCATGGCAGAAATAGGCACCGTTGTGGTGGCCATAATCTAGCCGACATCCTGTGAGCCTCCCACTGGTAGAAGCACCTACTATTAAACAAAAAAAACTGTAATAGAATATTAATGTGTTTGTTTCAATGCAGTCGGCTTATAAATTAAAAAGTTGACATGAGAACTTCAGTTACAGAAAGCTCATGTTATAAAAAATTAATCAGCATTCAGTATTAAACTGAAAACCATATAATATTGAATTTTTTTTAACAGTCGGATTGCAATGCCACATGGAAGGGAACTATGTTGTAGATGTAACATTGTACAGAAATAAGGCTTCATTTAAATTAAAAAATAAAATATCAGCTGCGTGCATAGATTTTTAAATATTTGCATGATTGGACCGGGAATCTTCTTGCCTTTTACTCCTCACTCCTCCTTGTGGCATAGCCGTGGGACGCCTTGTAGGTATAAACCTGTACATAATATGTCAATGCGTTTTGAGCTGTTTCTCATCATTACATCACATGAAATAACATTAAGCCTACTTTTATCTGTGACTCAAATACCAATATGAACTCTATATATATTATCATTAAGATCGTTTTCATCTGTTAACGATAATCTATCCGAACATCCTACCGTTTGAATCTAATTTGCAACTAAAGACTCAAAGGATTACTCGGGAAAGTTGGCAATTCTATGTTATACTAAAGAGAGTAACTCACAAACAATTTGAGAGGAACTGTGATCTTGATACACAGTATTTAAGGGCTATTATTGGTTGTGTAATGTTAATAGAAGGTGTGAAGACACGCGCAGACTGTCGCGTCTTGTACGCAACAATTCTGCTCATTGAAATACTGGAAGTGAAAATAATGTCGACTATCCTTTATGTCTCCAATTAAAATAACTCTCTACATATAGACAGGCAATGCCCATTTCCGTTCTGAATTGAAACAAAACTGTTTGAGATTCATATTTATTAATCTTAATATAATCAGGTATTTTGCCAGCTTTATGAGACAAGTTTTTTATTGAAGTTATACGTCTTTAGGCGCGTTATGAAAATATGATGAGAGTGAAATTTTAAGATGCGCGCGCATACACAAAAGTAACAGGGTGAAGTTGGTTCCTGAAATTTTCTGACGTTTGCGACATTCGTTATTTTTTTTTGGATTATTCGTCCATTATTAGGATAGGCAAAGGGTTCAAGCCCGTACAGCCGTATTGGTTAGTGAATAATTAATTGTCAGAGCCAAAGTTGTAAGATTTTTACAATATTGTTCTTTCTGCAAACGTATAATAGCACGAGGAATAAATAATTTTAAGGAATTTTGCTTTGTCAGGCCAAAGAAGTATAGCTTCTTGCGTGCATACAAAAGTACACACACACTTTTTTTAATATATTAATGAACACGTTAAACATTAACTAACATGTAAAAAATAGGGTCGGTTTTGTTTTAGAAAAAGTAGGACAAACGAGCTTACGGGTCACCTGGTGTTAATTGATCACCGCGGCTCACATTCTCTTGCAACACCAGAGGAATCACAGGAGCGTTGCCATCATTTTCATTAACTGGGTAGGTGCTCAAATATGAAGTCTCTATCGAACATGTTTAATTGTTTTTTTAAATGACCAACTTTTTAATTATCTTTGTATCCAACTATTTTTTTTTATGGCAAAGGAGGATAAACGAGCGTACGGGTCACCTGGTGTTAAGGGATCACCGCGGCCCACATTCTCTTGCAACACCAGAGGAATCACAGGAGCGTTGCCGGTCTTTAGGGAAGGTGTACACGCTTTTTTGAAGGTACCCATGTCGTACCTAACCGTATCGTATCTATGATTCGAGAAAGGCTTGATCATAGCCAATGAATTGCAAAAATGATAGAATAAATTCCTATTTATTACTGGTAACTTTTATGGTATTCATATTAATATCCAGTATATGTTAGGCTAAGACATAAATGGTAGAATTAATCAAATAGGGTTCACTTTAGGCTGGCAATATGTGTGTCGGGTGTTGCCTTGTTTCAAAAAGCGTCGCTCGCGTTTCGTTGGACACACGATATCGTGAGTTCATTTTGTAGCAACATCAACTGAGACAGATTTTATTATAAAAAAATATATTTTTGTACTTTTTAGTTAGTCTTGGCGAAAAAACATTTTTTATTATATTTTTAAGCCTTAATGATAGAAATTCAATGAAAACGACTTAGCATCTGAAAAATCAATGTTTAGAAACCTTAGATATCTAAATAGAGCCTCTTGCTGTTAGACAACCCATGAAAACAGGCCAGCTTTATTAATTTAGTGTGCGTTACAAGCTACATCTTACACTCAGAACATGTATGTCATTTTGTATTAGTGTGAGTGCACTTCTCAAAATAGAGGCTAATAGTCAACCTCAATTTTTGTTATAAGTTTTTACAGCTATCACAGTCTATCTAGATGTTCTAAATTTCAAACTATTTTTAGAAACTACCAGTGGAAGGCTTCTTTGCACAGGATGTCGGCTAGCTTATAGGTACCACAACGGTGCCTATTTGTGCCTTGAAGCAGTAATGTGTAAACATTACTGTGTTTCGGTCTGAAGGGCGCCATAGCTAGTGAAATTACTGGACAAATGGACTTAACATCTTACGTCTCAAGGTGACGAGCGCAATTGTAGTGCCGCTCAGAATTCTTGGGTTTTTCAAGAATCCGGCGTATCAATCGCTCAACGTCCTGCTCGTTGCGTCCCTTATTTTCATAAAATAAAAATAACTAAGTTGTGTACTAATAATAATAATTGAATGCAATTAAAAACTAACTCCGTACAAAAACATTACAATTGGAGTAATACGTCACCCACTTAATTAATTGAGAAGTATTCTGTGGACTTGTGTTAAATTAACATAAACACACGAGTCACCATCGAGAAACAAAAACATGACTGTGAACTCGGGGCGCACATCGAATAAATCGAATAAAAAATCGATTTTAAGCGTTCGATCTGCGTCGTGGATGCAATTAAAGAATTCTGAGAACCGATGCTCGGGGATCGCACAGAACTCGAATATATTGGCCAGACTACACTATGTTGCCATACGCGACTTACACTGCGTAATAGTTGTGTTAGTAGCAATATTGATTGTATTTTTGAACGACTTATATTATATACTTATGACCTTAGAATATTGATACTACTTATGACGATATGAAGTTTTTTATGCCAATACGAGACGAGAAAGCAGGACGTTCAACTGATGGTAATTCATAAGCTTTGCCCATTACAATGCAGTGTCGTTCAGGATTCTTGAAAAACCCAAAACCTCTGAGAGGCACTATAATTCCGCTCGTCACCCTGAGACATATGATATTAAGAAGATATTAAGTCTCGTTTCCCCAGTAATTTCACTAGCTACGGCGCCCTTCTGACCGAAACACAATAACGCTTACACATTACTGCTTCACGGTAGAAATAGGCGCCGTTGTGGTACCTATAATCTAGCCGGCATCCTGTGTAAACTGGTTATGATGAGGTGTGAAGTTATGAAAGAAGGATTTTTGAGTTATGAAATTGGATAATAAAGAGAATTTTAAAAATGAAAAATTCAATTTTTTTTTCATTACTTTGAAAGAATAAGCGTTTATGCAATAGATTTCATTAAGGGTCAAACGTTTTCAATAAGTTTTTATTACTTCAGAATTATGCCTCCATAAATAAATTTGATTGTAATTTGTTTTTCAGCAGGGATTTATTTTAAAAAGTGAAAAAAAAAAATGTGGGATAATTAATAACCTAATTTTTGATATGGTTGACAGTCGTTAGTCGACTCGTTTTATTTTTCCAATGCTTCAATTCTTCAATTTATCACAAATCGTCTCGTGTGCAGGTTCGACGACTTCCAGCCTCCCGTACAAGTTGGATTCCGAAAAGGCTTTAGCACATTCGAAAACATACATACGCTGCGGCAGGTTATACAAAAGACAGAGGAGTATAACCAGCCATTACTCGTATACTTGGCGTTCATGGACTATGATTTGAAAGCCTTTGATTTGATCGAGACCTGGGCGGTGCTTCAGTCTCTTCAGAGGTTCCATATTGACTATCAATATATCGGAGCGTTGAAGTGTTTTGTATGGAAACGTTTGTAGGACTGGAACGGGCTGGGCATTAATATCAACGGTGAATACATCATTCACCTTCGATTCGCAGAAGACATCGTAATCATGGCAGAGACCATGGAAAACTTAAGACATATGATCGATGGCCTCAATACAGCTTCCCAAGGAGTAGTTCTCAAAGTGAACATGGAGAAGACGAAGACCATGTCTAATGCCGATGTCGCACCTACTCCCGTAACACTTGGGAGCTGTACTCTCGAAATTGTTGAAGCGTAGGTACGCCTACCATAGACAAATATTCCAGTTGGCCAGGTCCACCTTCGGGAAATTCGGGAAAGAGGTCACTCGTCGAATGAAACTCGGCTGGGCAGCCTTCGGGAAGCTCCGTAAAATCTTCTTGTCTAAACTACCATAGTGTCTCAAGACGAAGGTTTTTAACCAGTGTGTGTTGCCAATGATGACATACGGAATGCAGATGTGGTCGCTAACTATGGGCCTTATGAGGAAGCCCATTGTCGCTCAGAGGGCAATGGAGAAGGCTATGCTCGGTGTTTCCCTGCGAGATCGTAGCCAGAATAGTAGAGAAGCTTAAGTGGCAGTGGGCAGGGCACATAGCTTGACGGACAGATGGCCGTTGGGGTAGTAAAGTCCTCGAATGGCGACCACGTATTGAAAGACGATGGACCCACGATCTGGTCAAGATCGCCGCAATAGGTTGGATGAGACTAGTGCAGGGCCGATCGACATGGTGATCTTTGGTACAGGCCATTGTGCAAAACTGGACGATGATAATGATAAATGTTTCAAGTAAATTTTTTTGTCAATTAATATTTAATACTGTAGTTAGTGAATATCGATATATATCTATTTATTTAAAAATGAATCTCCAAAGCCTATAGTTAGTAATTCTGAGATGAATGACAAAGACATAAAATCCAGTAATGTGTAAGCATTATTCTGGTTCGGTATGACGGGCGCCGTATTTAGTGTATTGACTGGGCAAATGAGACTTAATATCTTATGTCTCAAGGTGACGAGCGCAATTGTAGTGCCGCTCAGAATGTTTGGGCTATTCAAGAATCCTGAGCAGCACTGCACTGTAATCTCGTCGTAGTCTCTCCCCTTATTGTCATAAAAAAAACAAAGTACGCAAGAGAGAAGAACATCTCAAACGGAGATACAGCAAGATAGAAAAGATTCAAATGTTGAAATTCTGATTGTCGAATCGTAAAAAGCCAGTCACGCTAGGATTCATCTCCTTAGTATTTAGAATATTAAAGCTACCTATTAACTTACGCACACACTAACAAATCAAAATTGAACACGCGTTATTGGGTACCTGAAAGGGGTACCACAAGGATCTATTCTTGGTCCCTTCCTCTTCCTAATTTGTATAAATAATCTACCTTACCTTGTAGAAACACAAGGTAGTATTATTTGCGGATGACACTTCGCTCATATTCAAAGTTAAAAAAGCCAAGTTCTATATAACGAAGTAAACAATGCTCTATCTGACTACTGGTTTAGCGCCAATAACTTACAGCTAAATAGTCATAAAACTAAATATATTAAATTAACCGCGCCAAATGTCAAAAATATAGATGTGAATATATTATTAATCGGAGAGGTGGTAAAACCAGTGGAATATGCTATATTTCTTGGCATTACTCTTGATTCCAAATTGAAATGGGGCCCCCATATTAAAGAATTGACTTTCAATAAGTGATGCCACATCCTATATTGAATAAAAATGAGTCTAAGTTCCATCCCACTGCAGGGCGAGGCCCCCCCCCCTCCTTTTTCTTCCGCAACATTTTTTCGGCTTTTGATCGGGTCCAGAGTACTCCAATTTATGGCAATTAATTCGTCATTCCACCTGATGATAGGTCTGTCTCTTTTTCGTTTTATGTCCTCGGATACCATGACTTGACCAGACTAGTCCAGTTATTGCTAGACCTTCTTGTTATATGACTTGCCCAGTTCCATTACATTCTTTTCCTTATTCTTGCTACATCTTGTAATTTACTTTTTTGTCTTTTATTTTTATTTGGTACGAGTATAGACAACTATTAACCTTACGTTTAAAAAAAATCCCGAATGAAAAATACAAAGCATTAAACGTTTTTAGACGTCGTACGATTATATATGCATAACAAAAGTAAAACAGGGCAAGTATACAATTCCTGGAATACCTAACAAATGTAACTTCGTTGTTCGAAAGACATAGCCCAATTAAGGCGACGACACGACCGTCCCAGTACTCTTCTTATAATTTATTCGCTTAAGATTTCGTTTTGCCACGTTTTTTGTCGATTGGAATCTACTTCGTAAACACCTTGTTCTTACTTCCACCGTTTTCGATAACTTCGATGAACGATTAGTTTGCAACTTTAAAATTTGAATTAGAATTTTTTTTTTGATTCTGAATTAATTACATCTCTTTAAATTAATCCTGTATCTTTTATGTCTAATCATTTCTGACCTCCATGTTATTAAACAAAATAAAAACCGGCAGATCAAAATCTTGGGTCAATCGGCGAAAGTTCTATTTTATGCTATTTTAAGTAATTATTTATCATTAAAAACACGAGCCCATTTCAACGTAGAATTCTATTAAAATTTATAATGTTGGATGAATTTTTTTATGTGTTAAAGTTCATTATATCTACAGTGATAGATTTGCCACAAAATTGCTAGATATAATATCGATTCATTCTTAGCCAAATAAACCGCCAAAGCGAAAATTCAAGCTTAAAGCCACACAGCAAATTTTATTATATGAACTGTTTAGATCATTTTTCGTTGTTAACCATTCTAGCTGGGAAATCTCCATAACAAAATTGACTTCCTGGATTTTATCACAAAAATCTTGTTAAAATACATCATTTAAGAAATTAAATGATGTATTTTAATAAGATTTTTCAGAGTTCAAGTATTTTTTCCTTTCACCTTTTCAGGTGCTGCCGAAAGAATTTTTGAATGAGAATATCAAATGGTTATTACTGAAATATAATCACGCGCGCGTGTCACTGAACGTAAATTGTTTATTATTTTTATGGGATTTTCATAATGCTCTTTAGCTTGAGCAACAGTTTAAAGAATAGTCCATTGCAAACTTAATGTCTTATTTATGTTGGATTTAAATTTTATGGATTTTTTTGTCGTCTTATCACCGTTTTTAGGAGTTATTTTTATGTCGTCGACATATTGCCATGATGTAATTAATTACCTTCTTTATAGAAGGTAAAGATGAGTTGTAATATACAGTAAACGATTTATTTCGTTCGATAAATACCAGCTACTTGGGCACGGGGATGGGCAATGCCGTGGGACGTGACTAACGTCGAACCTCTAGCTTCTTCTCATGTCCAAGATTCTTATTCTTTTTCGTCTCCTTCTGATATCGCAAATATTTCAGTCTCAGTGAGTCTTTCATCTTTGTGTAGTTTGATATCGAGACACTTGAGAGGCTCAGGGACGCGGAGAATGTAGAAAGTTCTATTTATTTGCAAGCATTTTGACAGCTTTTTCGGTGAACGAATCAGCCTAGCTATCCAACGCAGAAATGCTGTCAGTATTCTTGTAAATGAAATTAAAAATACAATTTGAATAGAAAACGAGTATCCTAGGTCCATCATCCAGACTTTTGGAGTATTGTTCTCATCTCTGACATAAATCAGTGCTTTAATTTCATACTAGAGCGGCTGAATCGACGCACGCACACATACACACGATTTACACGCCCGCTAATCAATCTTGGGAAGGCAAAACTATTGAGTGCCACGCCGTGCGCCGCACACTGGTTCCATGTCACGAAATCGAGGACTGAGGGTGAGGTCAATTTGAAGGTCAAGGAATCGATTTTTTTTTGGTAGACTGCTGAAACTATTACAAACACCTTTTACTGGTGTAGTTTTTCTGAGATATGCATTAATTTAAGAGAAAAAAAATAGTTTTTTTTATTTTTTTATGGAGAAAATTATGTTGTTGTAAATTACTTGCGTGCTTCATATTTCTTTAAAATGAAACTTACTGCATGTCATTCAGGAAGTCACGGCCAACATTTTATTTCCTTGCACTTATCTGCGAAAATCTGCGCTTTGGAAGCTACAGGCCCTTGAAAATATTGTTTTTTTTTTTTTGAAGATAAAGAAAATTTTTTTTTATAAATTACTTGCCCAATTTAAAACTCTACACGGTCCTAATGACCGTTTAAACCAACCAATTTTTTTCAGATATTATGAGAACTTGAAGATGCATTTCATAAGTGTCACCCGCAGGAACAATGTCTTTATCACTAGTTTGTCGGTAAAATGCTTAAAGCATTTGTTTTTATAGGAATGTCCTGGTTATCGGTTTGAGACGACTTGGATACCTTCAACTAAGACTCGTACAATCACATATCTAAAATATTGATAATCCAACTGAATAAGTCTTATAAAATTGATTTGTATTTATAAATTTGTTTTTATTATGACGATTTATTCTTTACCGTGTAAAACAGCGCATCCTAACACGTCCACTAGAATTTTTTATCTATCAATTTCAGCACGAGCGTTAGTGTTCATCTGTATCTAATAAAAATAGTTTCAAAAAACAAAAAAACACACTTTGTTTGAAAATATGATGGTTGAAATTTAAAATAAATACCAGACGATTAAAGAAAAAATGACATGAATTAACAAGAATCTTATTTGGCAAATTGAAAAATTGAATAATTTTATCAAATTAATGTTATGTCAGTCCTCGATAAATCTACGAATTTTGAATGAAATCTGGCCGTTTAAAGTGGGTCATAATCGCGCCCAAATGAGTCGGTTACAAACAAGCATACATACAGGTGAAGCTAATAAAAAGCGTGTAAAAATAGCCTAATACGTACTTAAGCTACTTTTTTATAAAAAAAATAATTAAAGAAGGCGTTACTTTGCGGAAATCCATAATTATCCAAATGATTTGAGTTTTCTTTAGTGTTAATTCCACCAAATATTTGTCTTCAAAATAATTCGACACGTGTTTCGCCTCTACACAAGGCATCCTCAGGACGTGTTGTCTCGCCAAAATCTGGCACGAGACTGAACAAATATTGGCGGAATTAACACTAAAGAAAACTCAAATCATTTGGATACTTTTTTATTAGCAGACACTTGATTTTATAACGGAGGTAAACTTGTATCATTGCATATAAATACTGAAAGACTATTAAGTGTGCAACAGAAAGATACTCGCCCCACAATTTACACCAATCCGCGACCTAAGTTATTCCGATTGAAATTGCGTACGAAGAATGTGAGTCGTTAATCGTATACAACAAGACGCGGTTTTAGGGCGGAGTAAGCCTTCCTCCAAACATATAAACAACTCAAGTACAACATTTAATTAACGCTCTTTATTAAACAGCTATAGTTGCTATAGAGATACGAATCATTGTTAAGGACTACATCGTTTGTAAGCACATTTAACACCTACCGACTTGTCAGATTTCTGAGATGATCGTCTATTGTGTTTCTTATTGGATCGCAGTGTTTGTCTAATCGATGGACCATGACGGTTCCTAATTTGATATATTAGTTTCTCCGACCTATACATATTTTATAATGAGTTATAGCTTTTAGATTAAGAAATAAACAATGATTAAGGGGTGATGACCCGAGTTTTATCTGTAGTTTTACCCTTTATATTAGATTCACCTGTATGTATATTTGTTTGTCATCGACCGATTTAGGCTTGATTTTGACCCATTTTAAACGGCCTTATTTCGTTTAAACTTCGTAGATTTATCGAGGACCGATAACAATACATTAATTTGATAAAATAATCATTTTTACATTTGCAAAATAAGATTTTTCTTAATTTGTATGATTTTCATCTATCGTCTATAAAGCAGGAATTGATGTTAATTTTCAATTTCAACCATTATCTTTCACCGATATATAATAATAATAATAATGTATTTTATTTGACCACACACATAAAATTAACCTAGAACATATTTTACAAAGCTTAAATAAATAACTTTCCCCAGAAACTATATAGCACACACACTGCGTGTCAAAAGGAATGCTACTCAGGTTACCCGTGGCAATTGGTCACAGCACTGATTTTCAGTAGCTCCCGTTTGATGCTTGACGTTGCGGTGCTGAGTAATAAATTAATAGGCAATTATAAATATTTATTCGAACATAAAATTATGTAAAAAAAAAAAAACAACAAAATGTCCAACCTAGTACTGTTAATGCCCATTATTTATGAGCAACCAGAGCTGGCCAATGTGACCCACCATTACGTATTGCTTCATTTTTACTCGAAAGTTTGAAATTGTACTGAGGTCACGCAATGGTGGTGGCAGGTTGTTCCAGCATTTGGTCGCGCTATAACGAAAGCTACCTCTGAAGGCAGCTGTATGATGTTTAGGCACGTCTAGCATCCAGTGTAATGCCCTGGTACTATAGGCCCTGTTTTTATCCCTATCCATGACAGTTTTTTATATAGGTAAGGAGGCATATGATATGTTACAACTCCAAAGAGTAAAACTGCAAAATGTGTGCGCCTACAACTTTCCATATTGGGAACTTTGGCATCGTTCAGATATGGTGTTATGTGCGGTCGTGGTGGAATATCCCAGCAATAGCGAGCACATGTGTTTTAAATGCGCTGAATATAATTTTGTGTTCGAACAAGTATGCGATTGCCATAAACCGTATCACCGTAGCTTAATTTAGAAAGCACCAGTGCGTCACATAGCTACTCCCGGAGTTTAGTAGTGATGTGATATCTAATACGGTAGAGTAATTTTAGGTAATAAAAGCAATTACATATCACTTGGTCGATATGTTTGTCAAACCTTAAGCTTTCATCGAACACAATGCCAAGATTCCGAGCTTCATTCACGCGTTCCAGCGATATTACCTTAATTTGTATTAATGGATTAGCTCTTTCAAAGTGTTTTATAAGAAAAGGTGTACCAAGAATCATATAATAAGTCTTATCTGCATTTAAGGCTAAACCACTTCATTCCGACCACTCAGCAATACGTTGAAGGTCAGCGTTCATCTGATTTATGGCTACTGGAGTCTGCTCTGTAGGAAACGAAATGTATAGCTGTATGTCGTCCGCATATATTATGTGATACTTGCAGTGCTGTATGTTATTTATAATAATAAGTTATAAAGGAATGGACCAAAAATAGAACCTTGAGGTACACCTCTTGACTTATATCGGGAATAACGTGTATTACCACTATCTTCTATAACAGCCACACTTTTGTACCTATTTCCAAAATAACTCTTGAACCACAATACAGTCTGATCACTAAAACCATTATAGACAACCTTAGAAAGCAGCAATTCCACATTGATAGTGTCGAAAGCACGGGAATAATCTAACAAGACTAGCACAGTGACCAGCACACACACACAGCACCTTTGTCATGTGATTGCAAAATATTATCCAAAACGTCTATCAATGCGGTGGTGGTACTCCTACCCCTTCTGAACCCAGATTGCAGGCTCGGAAGTATGCCATTACTTTCCAAGTATGTCATAAATTGTCCATGAACAACTTTTTTTTAAACCTTAGACATACATGGGAGAATGCTTATTGGTCGAATGTCTTTATAGTCTAAGGGATTTGCAATTTTGTTTAATGGACGAACTATTGCTTTTTTCCACTGATCCGGATAGGAACTTGTAGTCATAGAATTATTCACTATCTGTGTCAGGACTGGCAAAATGTGAGCTTGGATGAGGCGTAGCATTTCGAGAGAAATACCAGCACTACCAATTGGCTTGAGATTACAATGTCTTTAGAATTTTTAAAATTGTAGACTCTCATATGCTATCTCAAAATTAAAAACGGTGTTACTGTATGAGCTATTGATAAAATAATCATATCAACAGTAGAAATCTGGTTAACTGCTGCTACATAGAGAAAATGAGCATTAATGGTATCCGGATCATTAAGGTGTGACGGTAAGGCGATATTTTTTTGCGGCTAGATACGTACTTGGTTTATGTACATCCAAAGAGCCTTAGGTTTGTCTAAATTGGAATTAACGTATTTATTAAAATATGCAGCCTTTTTCCATCTCTATTGCCATTTTAGTATATTTTTAAGCTCAATATAGTATGGTCTGTGCTGAATATTTCTTTTGCATAAGGCTAGGGCTTCAACGCGCCTTTTCATCATCAGTTTGATGTTGTACGTGATCCACGGATAGGATTTTTCCCGAATATATGTCGTTTTTACGGGTGCACAGGAGTCGAAAAGGGTGATTATCAATTGATTTAGACTCTGTACCATGACACCAACGTTGTTCAGTTTGCAAATGTAGTCTTATTAAATTTTTTTAGTGCGACTTGAAATTGATCAATATCTCTTTCCTATCTCTGATAGGCCTATAGGTTATCCATTTAGGCTTAAATTTTTCCTTCGTAATTTTTAGGGTGCAGGATATAAAAGCATGATGGCTAACCTATATCTAGAATTAGGAAATTTTCAAATACCAAAGAGAATTTTTAATTCAATAATGAAAATAATAGTTAAAAAGAAACTAAAAAAAGCATGCTATTATAAATAAACCAAACTAAAATGTAGGAAATTTTGGTTTTCTATAAAAAGCGTGTTTTTTAGCTTTTTTAACTACTATTTACTTATTAAATAGTGACGAGACAACATTTTGATGATCTAAACGTCACACAATGGGGTCACTGAAAATTAGTGTTGTGCTTATCAAAGTAAACAACTGTAACTGAGTCGACTGCAGTTTTGAGCGACCAGTGGCCATACAGATAATAAATTATTGATTTTTTTCTTTTTGCTTTTGTATTTTTAGATTTAGCTTATATTTGTTATTTTATTTATAGGGACGAGACGAGCAGGACGTTCAGCTGATGGTAATTGACATATTTGATACGGCCCTGCCCATTACAATACAGTGCCGATCAGGATTCTTGGAAGACCCACAAATTCTGAGCGGTACTACAACTGTGCTCGTCACCTTGAGACATAAGATATTAAGTCTCATTTGTTTCATTAACTTATTTTATTTGGATGTGTTTTATTCCGAAATAAAATCATTTTCTTTATTAAAGAAAAATAAGTTCATCGCAACTGCTCTCGTCACTATGAAAAATTCGATAATAAGTCTCTTTAGAACAGTAATTTCACTAGCAGCCGCTCCGTTGAAACCGATTTACAATAAAGATTTCACGTTACAGCTTCACTACAGAAAAGTCGTCACTGTGGTACTTAGACATTATCCTGTGCAAAGAAATAGAAATATATTTTCACCACACTTGCTCGTAAAGTCAGTCTTATTACATCGGTCTTTGGGAAATAAACCGAACTATAACACACACGTGCATAATAATATTACACACTAGTAGTGCATAATAGAATTATGCCTACAAATTTAAGTTAGTACAAAGGTAGTATTTTCAATTTATCCGGGTAAAATATTTTTTTTTGTAAGAACAAAGAGGTTTTATATATATTCTTGATAATGTTATGTATGTTCATAGGCACATAAGTGAATTTGCCAGAAACTGTCATAACCATAATGTTAACACCAGGAACAGACATAAGCTTATAATGCCTACTACTCGACTTAGTCGAGTTAGCAAGTCTTTTGTGGGGCGATGTATATGCTTTTACAACAGGATCCCAGAAAATGTTCAAAGCAAAAGTATTACGTTATTCAAAAGAATTGTTAAAAAACGTTTGTGTGGTAAAGGTTACTATAACATAAATGACTTTCTTAATGATACCACAGATTGGGAATGGAGCGACCGCTCTCAGGCTATTAAATAATAAGTTTAATTGTGCAATGTTACTTTGGAAATGTTACTTTAATTGTAAAACATATTTTTGATGAAAAAAAAATCCCGCTGAGTTTGTTGCGGCCATTCTTCTCAGGCCTGAGGCATTCATTTTGGAATGGGTGGTAGTTTTTTGACTTTCAATAAGTCATTTCACATCCTATTTTGAATAAAAATATTTGAATTTGAATATGTAATGGAGTTTTTCTTTTGTAACATATTTTTTGTAATAAATAAATGTGTCCCTAATTAAGACGATATAACATTTATTTTTATCAGCTTACTTATAATTCAGAATAATTTGTTAAAAGATATATGCATACAATTTGTTAAAATTATAATTTTGAAGTAGGCTTTATGGCTATATGTAATCACCATCACCTTACATTTGGCGCATGCACAAATAAATTGCACGCCGTTTGCCATAATTTTCTTTCGTTTATACATGTTTGTTTTTTTATTCGCAAAAGTGTTAATAATGTGTAAACATAACATATTGAAACAACAATAATTGGTAAACAGCATGAATCTATATTAGTTCTTAAAGGGGCTTTGATATGGGAAGAAGAACTAATAAGAAACTCTTAGCCCATCTTTTAAATCATGTAAGCAGAACCAGATAAAAACCACGCATAATTATACTCTATCGGCCGTTTTCAATAACCTAGCTATCCTTACCTTAACTTACTAGAGGTAGACAAATCTATCCTTTTATTTATTTATTTATTAAAGCACGCCACATCATATACAAAACAATTTTCTTAATCTAATGTTACAATTAGTAGTGTTAAAGTATACGACAATTATGGTGAACATAAAAATTACAAAAAATACTCCCTTATTACTTCTGAAAAATAGAACTTATACTATCTAACTTTACTTATACTTTATTTATCCTTTTACACTTACTTACATTTCAATATCCTATCGACATAAAGCAATGGACTATAACTATATTGGACATAACTATGGATAGATAAGATGTTGTCATTAAACGGTGATAGCAATATATCCGTAACTAGAGATACGTTATTGAAAGCGGCCGTATATAATCTACTATACTATAGTAAGCCTTCTTTGTAAAAGCAGATTTAATACCTACCTTTCTTGAAATAGTGCTCAGTGAGTCCTAGTATAGTGTCTGATATTTTATTATATAATGAATACCAAGACCTATTAAGGAGCTCTTAACTCAAGCTAACTTTCCTTTTGAATTCAATAAATGGAACTCATAATTTTTCTTTAATTTGCTACTATTTTTTCTAACATACATTATCTTTATCTAATACATAAAATTCTCGTGTCACGGTGTACGTAATTATGGAACTCGCCCGAAGCGGCTCGACCGATTTTCGTGAATCTTAGCGTGCATATCGGCTAGGATGGAGAATCGGACATCTATTTTTCATAACCCTAAATGTAAAGGGTGGTCCACCCCAAAATTTTATTTTTATTTCATTGGACAAATATTTATTTATGATACCGCAAAAAAAAATTATACAATCCTAAATTTTCAGCCCTCTACCATCAACACCTATTTTCGTATCGCGATTTTTATAATATTCTTTTCCATCCACAGATCCGCAATAGGGTTGCAAGATGGCAATCGAATACAATAATTGTAGTACGATATATTTGGTAGGTCTGAGAATCGGTTGCATTTATTTTTTATATCCCAAATTCTTCTTTAATTACTTTATACGGCAATACACCTGGGTCAGCTAGTAATGTATAAAAATCCAGTGTCTTGATGTTTGTTTCCAGTGAACCCCTAAACTAATGAACGGATTTTAATGGGTATTATTATTTCATGGAGTGCAGTTTAGTCCAACTTGAGAGATGGGATAGTTTTTATATCGATTACGGACGCATAATTATTTTTATTTCAAACATTTGTTTTGTATGGACATATTTTCTATGAGAGAATTTACTGACGTACGGTTTGACAGTTCTGCTGTGAAACAATTGTTGACAATCATCAATCAAACATGTTATGAAAAATTATTTATAAATTAATAAAAAAACGTTTTTATTTATTATGTACAGTACAACGTCTGTCGGGTCAGCTAGTATTCACACATATATATATCCTTCAAGGCCGGCAACGCTCCTGTGATTCCTCTGATGTTGCAAGAGAATGTGGGCGGCAGTGATCACTAAACACCGGACCCGTACGCTCGTTTGTCCTCCTTTTCCATAAAACAAAAAATGCGTGACCAAATGATTTGTCTATGTGTGCGTGAGTTAGTGGTTAGGTAGTTAGTTTAATATTCAAAATACTAAGGAGCTGTATTTCAAGCGTGGCTGATTGTTTACGCCTGTACCGTTTTATCTTATCGCCTAATGGATAATCTGATTTGGCCTAGGAAAATCTATTTTGTCCCAAAATCGGATTTGGCCGGTAACATATCAGAATCAAAAGTGGAAATGGACTGGACACATTCTGAGGGAAGAGAAAGAGAAATGGACAAAAACAGAATGGTATCCAAGAGACGGGAAACGAAGGAAAGGTAGACAGATTAGAAGGTGGGAGGACAATTTTAAAAGAATAGCAGGACCGGACTGGATGAGAGTAGCCAGAGACCGAATAAGGTGGAAGTCTTTAGAGGAGGCCTTTGTCGAGAAACAAATTACTAGTTAAGATAATTTAAGTTTTATTTATAAGAAAAAAAAATTAAGTCACTAGTAATAATAAAGGCTATTTTATTTTATTTTATTTATTATATCAGAATCAGGGAAAAAATGAAATTTTTAATGCATAAGTTTCATTAGTTGTAAATTATTCAGCCTCTTGAGTGGCAACGCTCCTATGATCCCTCGAGTTGCAAGAATTCGACCTACCACAAGGTATAAAATGAAAATGCTTCATTCAAATTTTTCAACTGCAAAAAGATTTTTGTACTTTAAAGCTACTTTTTTGACCTGTTTTAGTTAATAAATCATTGTACTTGTTTGATGCGATTACTATTTATGACAGTAATCATATTTATGAAACATCCTTAGACCGGCCATACACGGACAGCTTAAGCCTTTTTGAATAAGTGTTAATATTTGACTTTAACTTTAATTGTAAATTAGATTTAAATTCAGATTTTTAATGTAATGTGTTATTTATGTTCATTAACTAAAATAAGATTTCAATCTGTTGTATATACTTAAGAGTATTATTTACATGTTTTAAGCAGTTACAGTAATGTACTATAAAACATTAATAATAAAAGTGTGCAAAACGTATCAACCGCTTGCGGCGAGTATAAGTAATATTTTACTGAAGTTTTCTGTGCGCACGCCTTTCGCTGGCGGCTATCGTGTGAGGCCCGCCTTTAGGTACCAACTTATAAACAGTAATAACAGGCACATTTAGCAATTATTGATCGGACTTTGGGACAGCTAAAAATATTCTGAATTAAACAGTGTTTACTACTATACTGTTGCTATAACAAATGTATCGGTGCCTTATTCTGCCATAAGCTAAAGTTAACTCCCTCCATTTTCCACGACCCAATAATACTTTCTTCAATTTTTAGACAGAGTAAATATTGATGCATACAAAAATTTTGGTGGAGCTATACAGACCACTACCTATGTAGGTTAGGGAACCAAACTTTGTAGAAGAGTGGCACCGAATTATAACAAATAATAAAAAATTATAATAAATAATAGGCTATCATCCCCAACCACTGGATGCGTGGCGGCCCTCCACAGTGCGGTTTTCAAGGAGCTTTCTTCCACGTACTACAAAGCTGTGGAATGAGCTTCCTTGTGCGGTGTTTCCGGGACACAAAAAACGACATAGGTACCTTCAAAAAAGCGTGTAAGTACACCTTCCTTAAAGGCCGGCAACGCTCCTGTGATTCCTCTGGTGTTGCAAGAGAATGTGGGTGGCGGTGATCACTTAACACCAGGTGACCCGTTCACTCGTTTGTCCTCCTTCTCTATGAAAAAAAATAATTTTTTAAAATAATTTATAATTCACAAGCACACCAGAAAACTTATATAATATGTATTTGACGGGTAACCCATGATCCGCCATGTACTTCTTTCGTACAATAAAGTTGAGAATTACCCCATTGGTTTGACTATTTCGTGCAATAGGATAAATTTAGAAGAATCTGATTAAAATGTTTACGATATTTCAAACAAGAGTAAAATAATCATTATTAGAATAAAACTTATAATAAACAGGAATGTATATTTGAATTTTGTGACATTATCCAGTTTTCCCAACGTATAAAGTACATTTGAAATGATAAAGTAATTTAAATCATTACAGCAGATAAGAATTAATTTAACAGAATGTCCAATAAGAAAGCACGCAATCTGTGATTTGATTAAAATCAAAATGTTATCTAAGGACAAACCACCTATGCTCATGCATCAACACAACGCTGTTCTCAAATATCACGCACAAAAACTAATATCTAAGCGGTGGCTGATTATCACAGTAATATTTGTGAGGCGATCGTGAAAGCATTCGAAAATCTCAGAACCGACAGCAAAATATTCTTTGTCGCAACATTGAGCATCATTCGTGTTTTTGCAAGAGTTTATATATTAATACATTCCTTGATGAGATCGAAATGTAGCCCGCACGTGAGACCGTTTCAAAATATTCAATATTTTATTGTAATTCATTGATTTCTAATAAGCGAGAGATGTTTTATCTAATTTACTATGCCCATAACTTTTTTCTTCATAAATCATAAAAAGAAAAAGTAGGTTTTTAATTTTTGAGTATTTTGCTTATGTTGTAATCATGTGCTTATGTGTAGAACAGTCTTTCGGATTACTTCCATTTGAAAATAAATCATGTTGTTTAATTATTGGATCTTTAGAATCTAGGAATTATCTCAAATCCATAAACTTCATAGGATTTTGATATTTTGAAGTACCGATCACTTTGACTTTGAAATGTAGAATGACATTCATTTTTTGACAGAAAATTAGTTTTATGATTGTCATTTTCAAAATTTATTTATTTATGTATTTATTTCATGACACTTTATACGCTGTTTGTTTAAGTAAGTTTAATGTATTAAATATATCGTTGTCTTGCAACCCATAACACAGGGTATATGACTAATTTGGGGCAAGATAGTTTGTGTAAAAGTGTGTCAGTATTATATTATATTATTATTATACGCTCGAAAAAATTTGGGATATGTTAAATGCTTACTTCCAAAGTGTGACTGTCAAACATGAGTATCAACGACAAGAGCTAAACAGACGATCAGGACAACACAAAGAGCCATGGAGCGAAGCATATTAAAAATAAGGAAAATACAAAAAGTCAGAAGTGAAGAAATGAGACAAAAAACCAACAAGCCCTTAAATTGAAAGGCAATGGGCTGGCCACGAAGCTCGCTATAAAGACAGCAGGTGGACACTCAGAACCACGCAGTGGAAGGGACCTATAGGAAAACAACGAGTAGGCAGACCGAAAAGAAGGTGGACTGATGAAGTAATCGAAATAGCCGGGAAAGAGTGGCAAATAATGGGTAAAGACAGAGACGCGTGGAAAAAGGTTGGAGGAGGCCTTCACCCGAGGAGGGGTTCACATGCAAAAATATCACATACAAATAAGTAACACGTACTAACATCTAGATATTAAAAAAAAAATTAACTAACACTAAATAACATCTTAATTGTACATATATTAAGGATATGAAATAATAAAGCTTACTATTATTACTTCAAAAGCAGTCTTTAACGCAAACTATAAGAAATTTTCGTGAATTATTTTCAAGAAATGATCTGTCTTCAGTTCAGTTCGTGCGTCAATTTGTGAAGCGAGTTCGTGAAAATGGATCGATTGTTATTGAACAAAGATAACTGTATACGTTCTCGTCTAGAGCGTTCACCTGAAAATAAAACATTGGGGTACTATTGATCTGATCTGGTGATGAAGTTGGCAGCTTGGTATTCAATTAAAATAAAACACTGCGGACAATAATTGCGCTTCTTGAGTCTAAGGTTGAAATCTGTATAGCTTACTCAGACTTTGCTCATACTTTAATTAACTACGTAAAATTTATGACATTTTAGAATAATCTTATATATAAATTTCTCGTCTTATATATAAAGTTCTCGTGTCACAATGTTCGTTCCCGTACTCCTCCGAAACGGCCGATTCTCATGAAATTTTGTGAGCATATTGAGAAGGTCTGAGAATCGGCCAACATCTATTTTTCATACCCCTTAATGTTAAGGGTGGTCCACGCGAATTTTTATTTTTTTTTAAATTTGTTTGATTATGAGCCAGCATCAAAAAATACATACAACTTCAAATTTTCACCCATCTACGATCAACAGTTACTTTTGTATCGCGATTTTAATATCGGCAATACAACTTTCGCTGGGTCAGCTAGTATGTCTATAATATATCAGTTAAAGCCTTTATACAATTTACTAGTTCTCTATATATACAGAAATTATTGTTTATGTTATATAGTTTTTGAGTAATGAAAGGTTCAAAAAGGAAAGAGAAACGGTTCCAGATGGTTCGTTCCGCTTAACATGGAGCACCATCCTGTCTACATTTTGTTAAATATACCCTCGATAATCAGTTAAAAAAATATGAGCATAAAAAAATTATTGATTGCTTACAATTATTGTGCTTTCCCGGGCATATAAAAATAGGGAAGTCCCAGGCCCAAGGGTGTCGCAAGAGGCAACTAAGGGCATTCACCAGTGGGATGCTTCTTTGCACAGATTTGATTATGGCTAACACAACGGCCCCTATTTTTGCCGTGAAGCAGTAATGTGTAAAAGTATTATTGTTTTTCAGTCTGAAGGTCGCCGTAGCTAGTGAAATCACTGGTAAAATGATATTAAACATCTCATAACGCTCAGAATTTTTGGGTGTTTCAATACTCAAGACTGAGCGGCACTGCATTGTAATGGGCAGAACGTATCAATAACCATCAGCTGAACGTCCTGTTTGTCTCGTTTTCATAAAAAATAGCCTCTAAGACATCTTATAAAATTTCTGTATTTCGAGAGTCCAAAAAATTTAATAAAAAATTAGAATCTTTAGTTGGAATATGTTAACCTGTATAGGAAATAATCTATAGTACTTAAATGATAAGTGATCTATTTAAGTGGTTCCGCACATTAACACTTGGGTTTGAAACTAGTTTTACACGATATTGTGCTATCGGGGTGGGTCTCAAGTGAACCAACAATTTTCTTAACTAGCCTTCCCATATACCTACGCCTGAAGGTGGCCTTATATCGGCTGATCTCTTGCACCTATTTATAATTTACGTTCAATTTATCATGCTATTGAACATTTGTGTTCGGCTTTCTGTTAAATGTTTCATACAATTTCGATATTTGGTCACGAAAGGCTTACAATAAGATACTAGTGGAAAATAATACTATTAATATGTTTTCTAAATGTAAGATATTACAAAGGATTGTGCGGAACCACGGTAAAAGTAAAACTTTTTCACGTTATACACATTTAACTAAAAAAATTACGAATAATATTCCATTAAGGATATAAAAATCGCTTTATTGTTAATATTTAAATCAATTTTAACATATTGATCAAAAATTTTGACATTATAGACTATTAAAATAAAAATTTTTGGAATAATATTCCACTAAGGGTATAAGAATCGCTTTATCAATCTTAATTTTATACTTGGAAAATTGGAGTGATAATGGGAAGTAATAAAAGTAGACTAAGTCTCCAACTAATATTTTTATTGAACTCTGTGTCTTAGCTCTGGTTAAAAATGTTGATTGAAAAGGAAAACATTAAACACTGACAAACAACATTGACATTAAACACTGACAAAAACAAACAAAATTGCGTGGAGCAATGGCACAAATGAGTAATACACTACACGGTCAGCTGCTGCGAACTATAGGCGCCGCCCGACCGTCACGCGACATTCAACACACAGACGAAAAAGTTTGAGACGATGTAATAAAAGTTTCACTTTAATAACTTTTACTGTTGTAACTTATATTAATTAGATTCCGATGAAGATGTTCTAAAGGAGATTCAATTCAAAAGCTAATAAGAAAAATACTCTTCCCAATTAGTGTAAAACATAACCTTAAGCGATCACCTTCACCTTCAGCGATAACCTTAAGTAAGCCTTTGCCTATCTATATATATATTTATAAATCCATAAATGTCCTGATGTTTGGTTTCAGTGAACTCCTTAAATAATGACTAATGAATTTGACGACCGATATATATATCCTCTCCCTTCTTTCCTTTTCCGCGATCCCCCCCCCCACACCCCTCTTATATTTATATTTATACTCGTATATACATATCTATGCATTTATTTACCTTAGTTTTAAGTTCTTGTCATTAGTCTAAGTTAGGTTAGGTTAGTGATGTGTGTGAATTGATAGCAAATAGCCAGTTTTTCGCAGTTTCCTGGATTTTCCCCCACAAACCGTGTCATTTTCATTCACAATTAGCTGAACTTCAAATTGTCTGTCTGTTTATTACAATTGCTATTTGTTATTACTAAAATAGAGAGATTATTCCAAAAAGGCCTATGTCCGTTTCCTGGTTGTATATTAGTGCAATCAAGGTATAAAAGTAACGATCTATTTTATTATAACGAAAGAGTCGGAAATTGATCGTAATTGAACGTTATAATATTTCTTCTCATTATATTTTATGATACAAAATAGCCTGTATGATTGATTAGATAACATTTTGGTCCATTTTCTAGAAAATTTGCCCCTTTTCCTTACCGAAGCGTTTGGCAGCATCCATTGCAAGAGTTGGTGATTATATATTCGTTGGTGTCAATCTTGAAAAACGTCAAACAAAAATTAACAAAAAAACTACCGACTTTAAAAACACTATTCCAAAACAATAGATATAATATTATGCACTAAAAAGTATAAAAATAATTGCGCATTTTTATACAATTGAATTAATTAATCTAATTCTAGTTACGATTATTAATATTTTTGGAATCGGTGTCCTTCGTCGCGAGCCGCTCTCGCCTCCTCACGTTGAAGCACATCTCACCTATATCTACGTATGTAGTTACAAACCTATCTTGAATGACTCCAAAAATTAGAAGTCGGTTAAAAATGTTGAAATAAAATACACATTGAACTAACTCCATTCAATTTCAATTACAAGATAATAATTAAGAAATTATACACAGCTAATGTTGCACAATACGTCAGCTGTATAGCTACAGATATACTGCAATAAATGATCATTTCGGTGACGCGAACTCACGAGATTTCACCCATCCAAAAAGTGTCTATCGCGTGAGCCCATCATGTGCATGTCGGCGACGCGAACCTATAAGATTTTACTCTACCAAAATTGCCAAATGCTTCTAAAGAAATTTCACTTCAATAATGTAATGGACACGCTGCTTTTTCATATTTTGACACGTTTCTTTTAGTTAGAAAACTAGTGACTTGTACAAGATATTCTTTATTTATTTAATAGTTAGTAGAAATCATAACTATGACGTCATTTAACTGTAAATCGAAAGCCTCTGTCTTTGTACGATAAGTTTCAAGTCAGACACAAGCTTACACTGTCACACACAATTTACTATCGAATAGACAATCAAACAAGAGAGAACAGAAAGAGAAAAAAGAAAGTAATCCTAGGCTGAGATCTATAGAGCGTAGGTACTTAGACTTTGCTCAGATTTTACTTACGTAAAACTTAGCTGAGTGTGATAAAGCTAGCTAGCTAAGTGTTTACCAGTGGGGAGCTCCATTGAAAGCAAGAAGAAAGAAAGAAAAAATGTTTATTGACGTCATTATACATTCTGATACCTAATAGTTCTTAAGGATATACTAATCTAATTATGATCTAATGATGCCAATGGGCCCCCAACTCAGCATAATTGTGGTTTCGAAAGAACCCACAACGCTGGTCTTCTGTGAAAACCCAGAGAGCGCTACTAACGCACAGTCCTGTCACACGAAGGTGTACAAACTATTAAGTCGGCGGAATATTACTCCAACACTTCGTGGAAGCATACCGAAATTACACAGGATGCCGGCTAGATTGTGGGTACTAATACCAACGGCGCCTATTTCTATGTATGTACGATAAATTTCAAGTCAGACATAAGCTTACACTGTCACACACAATTTACTATCGAACAGACAATCAAACCTTGCGAGAGACAGAAAAACATTTCTAATGGAGATACAGCAATCTTGTTGTATCTTTTCACTCTGATAATTTTAACCTTGTTCTTCTTCTTCGTCGTTACACTCTTGACAGAGCGGTCGTGATCATCACGAAGTGGAATCTTTTAGGGCAGATGTGATGCGCCCCACGAGACTTTGCCACTTTTCCCTGCTGGCCGATAGTCTTGTGCACTCATTCAATGGACCGCCCACAGCGGACTTAATTTGGTCGGTCCAACGCATGGGTGACCGTCCCCGCCCTCTGGTACCCTCCACTTTGCCCTGAACGACAAGGCGCTCAATGCATTCACTCTCGCGCCGGGAGACGTGTCCGAAGAACTTAAGAATGCGACTCTGTATTAACACCGAAAGGCGTTGTTTTATTCCAAGTTCTTTGAGAATGGAGACGTTGGTGCGAAACTCGGTCCACGAAACTCCTAGCATTCTCCATCTCCAGAGCACTACATCTCCAGAGCATCAATTTTCTTTTTCTCGGCTTGTTCCAACGTCCACGTCTCTGCAGCATATTATAAAAATATGGGAAAAACAAGTGTTTGGACGAGCCGAATTTTAACCAACGCACCAAAAAAATACAACTAATTTAAAGTCAATTCTCAATTTTAAAAATATTGCAACAATACATGTTTTTGGAAAAGTATTCTGAGCATTCTAGCATCGAACATTGTCTAATTGGTTTCACACAGCCATCACGCCACGTCCAACAGTCCAAAACAACAAATAGACGATACCCATTCACAAAACCTATTATGTTAATTTAAAACACATCAGAACTCGATAAGATCACGACTCGTTCACACCACACCTCCCGAAACAATAGTTAATAAGATGATTTATATCGGTATCGAGATAGGTGAGTTCGACACGTCCAACATCGATTTAGCATAATCTCGATTAAGGATCGAGTGCTGTATCGATTTGTACAGATGTTCAACCGAATCGGAGGCGAGACAAGTAGACTATCCTTAGATTCAATGATGGCTTCCTGTTTGGTACGATATGGTCAAAAAATCATTCAGTAAGCAATATCAGGGTGAGAATCTATTAATTGATTCCGAAGTAATAATAATAATAATAATACTTTATTTCATTTTTTACACTCACTGCAAATCACTTAAATTACTAAATGTACAATATTTATTATATAATACTAATTATTTACATCTTTTTATCGTTAATTGTAATAAAAATAACATTGAAAAACGGTTTTGCAATGATATTAAGAACCTCTGATCCCGAAACAAGTTAAAACTGTATCTTCGGGGTCAGTGATTCCTCGTCAAATGACAATGACAAGATAAACAATTAATTATAAATAAAAATTAAATGTGTGTGTGTGTTTAAAAGAAGAAGTAAATAAAAACTATCTCGCAACACGCGCGATTGTAGAATGCGAGATGTTGACTTGATGAGGGTGGAATTTCGCATTTTAACGTAATGTCCAATGTCCAATGGTGGAACTCGGCCGCTGGTATTAACCTGTACAATTCCTTTGAGCACTCCCCGTGATACTTACGGGCTGTATAGGATAGTATATATACATACATAGTATATATATATATGCGGTAGAAAATATTTCTACTTAATACCAAAGAATGCATAGAGGGATATATGTAGAGAGTCGTATTAGCAAATTTTCTAGAAACTGTGATACCATGAGGACCAAACATAAACTCGGTTCAATCGTGTTAGTAAGTCTTTTGTTGGGTGATGTATATACTACAGTTTTTACAACATTATCCCAGAAATAGAACAAAAAAATGTACATATTTAAAGGATTTTTAAGATACTTTTATAGTAAAGATAAGGAAGGCTATTGGTACCTTCAAAAAAAGCGTGTACACCTTCCTTAAAGGCCGGCAACGCTCTTGTGATTCCTCTGGTGTTGCAAGAGAATGTGGGCGGTGGCGATCTCTTAACACCAGGTGACCCGTACGCTCGATTGGCCTCCTATTCCATAAAAAAAGGCTATTTAACTATAGTTTATTATGATAAAGTAAGCTAAGTTGCTCCTTATACGCGAGGCTGTTGGTTGCAGACCGAGCCGTAGGTGAAGGCAGAACATTGGCGTTGCGTCACTCAGAGGTTTGGCTCAGTTGCTAAGAACGCTCGGACGAAACCCGAGAGGCGCGGGTTTGAGTCCCGTTTCATCCAATAATTTATTACAAATGAAATTTGTATATTTAAACTCAGAAGTGAGAGATATCACTTTGAGTTGAGTACGTATATTCTTAAATTTGCAGTTGCAGTAGTTGTAGTGCCGCTTAGAATTTTTGGTGTTTTTCAAGAATCTTGAGCACTACATTGTGATGGGCAGGGCGTATCAATTACCATCTGCTCCACTTGTCCCTTATTTTCATAAAATCTTAAACATAGATTTAAATACGAGCACTGATAACCACTTGTTCGGGTAAATGACCAATTGTGGTACACTTAATTATTATTCTACCAGCTTCTATATCTGATCCTTAGAGCGTGCTCAGACTTCACTTACGTATAACTTACCTGAGTGTGATAAAACGCGAACTTGAATTTTCGATTGGGCTGTCTTAGTTTAAGCCCAGTATAATTTCAGCTGTCAAATGTCTATAATATCGAAATAAAAGTTTATGCTAAGCTAACACTCAGCTAAGTTTTACGTAAGTAAAGTCTGAGTACGCTGTATAGATCTCAGTCTTATAGTGCTGCAAGTGTCAGGGTGATACTAGAGATTGGAGAATATATGCCCGTTTTTCAAAGTCGAAGTCAAATAAACGTTATTCAATTAGCTAAACTAAGTTAAACTGTTAAACTAAGCGCATTTGAATAGTCACTACAAATATTTCTTTTGAATTACTGAATTTGCGTGAGAAGAACTTATAAGAAACACAACTTTTCAATCAAATAGAGTATTTTACAATGGCTGTAATATACATAACAAATTAGTTTGTAAGGTGCTGCAGCCAATATATGAGTAGTGTTTAAATAATATAAATAATTTAATAAAAAGGAATAAACGCTTAACTGTATAAATATAAATTACCGTATAGTCGGTGCATCAACCTTCAGAGCTTGAATTCATTGTTTGTGTAAAGATGCTTCGTGAACATGATGGTCGTGATTACTGTCACAATCAGTAATTGCATTTAACAAATGTCGACGTCGACCTGCTCCAGGTCGACCTGGCACCACAAGCAACAGCTATTCACGAGTTGACGCAAGGACCAGCCATCGAGGCGACCAGGCACATAACGCCGCCGCAAGCAATACCATCGAGATCGAATCAGCAGTTAAGCCACACTCCTGCACTCCGTAAGCACACGCTGTATCATTTCTTTGCAACGTAGCCCCAATAAAGTAAATATTATTGAAAAAACAATTGTATACATTGTTCTGATCCGAGACAATAATTCATTAATTACGATTGTATCACGATCGCTTGCAGAAAGCACAATGAATGACGCAGTAGGAGTGATGCCGCCGCCCAGAATGTGGCAATTAATTTGGTAAGAGTTTGTTATTTGGCGTACCGCGGCGTGACACGATGATTTCGTTCGCCCTCTATCCGCGTTATTATAAGATAATGAAAGGCAAGCCGCCTGCTGTGCACCACAATTGCTCTGCTTAGTGCCGGGGAAGCCTGTTTAGCTATTTTAATTTTTAGTTTGTCTAATAACGGACTTTCATAAGTCAATGTTGGGAGGCAATCAGCGGTCGCGCGCTTCACTTCAACTTTTAATTGTTGTTCAACTAACAGCAATTTTGATCTCAGCAATGACTCGATATTTTGTTTTGAAGTTAAAGACACATATTTTATTTATCAGATTAAAGAAATTAAACTTTTCTTGTCTGGATATTTGAGTTTGCCAGGATGAGTCTGTTAGTTGAGTGGTAATGAGTCTGGTGTCGAGTGGTAATATCGGGAATGTGGATTTGTTTTGCATGATGAAGAATGCATTATGAAGAAGCTCATGTTTGCTCAGATTGGTGAGGGCTCGGAGAATTATTTTTTGGCAAGCTCACTGTTGTTTTATAAATTCATTTAGACTATAAACCACCAATCACCGCTCACGAATAAGTACGATATCTGGAAGTGAAATTTATGAAGAATGGATTGACCGTTTAGAATCAAGTTTATATATTCCATACACTAATTTGTCCTCTTACCCATAAGAGATCTTCCCAGTACCCGAAAAGAGATGACTTCTTGAGAAGGAACTAATATTTGTTAGGGCTAGTGTTAAGTTAGCAAGCTAACTTACCAATATGGAGATGTTGATATTAAAGACAAAACACAGATCGGCTCAGGTATAGGAAAGCAGTCGGATGCGATGAAATTATCGAAAGCCGTTGTATAGAAGAGTGATGTTAATATCTTGTCATGGAAAATATTTGGAAGATAAAAACGAAAAATGAATTCAGTTTAGAGCACGATAAAAAAATTCAAAATTTATATCGATTTGTTAAGAATACGAAGAAAGTACGGCTTAATTATTTTGTTAAAAAAATTCTCTTACTTATTAAAGATAACTAAAGTACTAATACTGCTGTACCATAGTAGTACTAATAAATGTCTTTGTAGATAATGTTACTTACTTATCGCTTTTTTAAGACTTACTTCACAAAAGTCCATGTTGAAGGCTATGTAAGAAGTATACCTCAAAGTTAAACAGCCTTTTATTATTCCTTATGAATCTGGCCAAATATTAAAAAAAAATAAGCAGCCTTAATACGGCATCCCACGGGCCATCTGCTAGAGCTGTTGATTCGCTAAACGCTCGAACATAAATTAGGATTACTGATACAGAATTTAGTGTGTACAAACAAATAATAAAAAAAATCTTAAGCTTTATTATATTTGAATAGATATCGAACTTAGACTAACCTCCATCCTAAAGTATTTCTCCTCCAGATGGTGTTTGACTGATTTTAAAATCTATTTATAAAATGTTTGAATATTTATAACTCAATCCCTTGCACCAAGCCAGGTGTAATGACACATATCACTGAATTCTCGTATCAGTAATTCCTAGCCTTGTGCTATTAAATTTCTTCCATCAATTACTTGGCAAGGTGTTTTGTATGGTAGCCCGCGCATGCGTCATGTGGTGGGGCGGTTGACTATCGCGGAATCTTTACGCGTGGGTAACCACACATACCCCTTGCAACTCTATTTTACGTTACCTTTCGTACTAATATTAATGATATAATGGTGATTGTTCAATCGTTTAAATTTTTTAAAAGCTTCAATTCCTAAACTATGGATTCCTGGATGGTCTATGTGCATAAAAGTACTATAACTAGAATCCCATCCACCTAGATGTTTATAGTATGTACGTAAAAGGTCGTCAAAAAATGTCCGAGCGGCATTGACATTAACTTATACAGAAAACATTAAAATATTCATTTAAATTAATACATTATTTCGTTGCAGTAATGTTCAAAGTCTATGAAAGATGATATCATCATCGTTCACAAAAATTTTCATAAAAAATGCTCATAAAATGAAAACTACTGGGCCAAACTATGTAAAATTTTTATGGGACCAAATGGCAAACTAAACTGAAGAAGAATTAAGTTAATCAGATCATAAATCTCAGCGTAAGTGGTGTACATACATAAAAATACCGATCGAATTAAGAAACTCCTCCTTTTTAAAGTCAGTTAAAAACTCACATTAAATCTGGCAGCGATTTGCAAGAAATTTCTTGCCTCGCACAGCCTGGAGAATTAATTAATGCTGTTTTCCCGAACCTATCTGACTTGGCCAACAACGCATCTCTTGACCTGGTGTTACAGATTTCCATAGGCGGATGCTTGCAGTTGCAAGATATTCACGCGTTGCACTACCCAACACGTGAGTATCTTGCCCGTTGCCCCCTCTTATGAAAAAACAAGTATTTAGCTAATTATAAATAATTAATAGAAGCAATTATGTAATAGTAATAAACAAAAACTTTGTTTTAGTACATAACAAAGTTGAATGCATCTCTGATAGGAAATAATAAAAAACTTTATTCGCCCATTTTCTCATTAGAATCAATTCGTCGATTGACAATTGTCCCAATATCAAATGGTTATAATCATTGTGATTTTTCGTATAATATGTTTAGCATACAAATAACGCATGAAATGTGGTTGGGCAATTCACAAATCGATATGGTGAAACAAGCATCGATCAACTTGGGCTTTAATCAATGAAGTTATGTCGGGCTCTTTGCGGCCTAACTAACCGATCACAACATGGAGTCCGAAATATGGATCTGGTATCACATTAATTGGTAATATTCATCTATTGTACTTAAAGAGGTTGAGGGCGCCCGCCATCGACTTGATGGTCTAACATAAAATGAGACTCCAGAAAGCCAGGGGGAGTCAGTTTTTAACAGTGGAAGGCTCCTTTGCACAGGATGCCGGCTAGATTATGGGTACCACAACGGCGCCTATTTCTGCCGTGAAGCAGTAATGCACCGTAGCTAGTGAAATTACTGGGCAAATGAATCTTAACATCTTATGTCTCAAGGTGACGAGCACAGTTGTAGTGCCGCTCAGAATTATTGGGGATTTTCAAGAATCCTGAGCGGCGCTGTATTATAATGGGCAGGTAACAATTAGCATCAGCTGAACATCCTGCTCGTCTCGTCCCTTATTTTCATAAAAAAAGCCCACTTGCAAGAACCGACAGCCCAAAATCGTTTGACTTGGCGCAGGTAAGTGAGAAGACCTGACCCCAAACAATGGGTTTTAGGAAAGGTAGAAGAAGAGATTCATCTATTATTCTTGCAGCCTTGTTACGATTCAAGCAGTCTTCGGTGTGATGTACATTACCGATTTAAATTTCTGTGGTAAAGGTTACTATAACATGAATTACTTTCTTATTGATACCGCAGATTGGGAATAGAGTGACCTCAGGCTTTAAATAATAAGTGTTATTGTACGATATTACATTGTAAGCATATTTTTTATGAAAAAAAAAGAAGCCCGCTGAGTTTCTTGCGCCTGTTCTTCTCAGGTCTGAGGCATACTTATTCGAATGGGTGGTAGTTTTTTACTTACAATAAAATATGATATAATATTCTATTTTGAATAAAAATAATTGAATTTGATTTTGAAAAGGCCGATAATGCTCTTGTTAATCCCCTGACGTTGCAAGTTAGATTGAACGGTGGTAGTGATGAGTAACTCGATGAGTAACTATAATTTTATTATTTTAATTTTGATGAAGAGCCATAAAACTTTTTTATTTTGCTGTGTTGCATGAAACAAAACATTTATTTTCAACAAATTTTGAAAAGAATATAAATTGTTTTTGTTAATTATGTCGTGAAAAGTTTTTCTTTGGAATATAGTAGATAAGGCCAGATGAGATTTTGGATTCTCTTTTCGGAACTACTTCTTTATTTTAATAAAGATATACTTCAGTATATGAAAAAAAAAAAAATATATTATAATCTATATATAATATAATGAATGTCTAAAATTGTAAAACTTTTTACACCACATAATACGTACGATAACTTGTCCAACAATTTGTGGATCCGTGTTGCATTCAACTAGCTTGGAGCATGTCCCACTAGATTCTTGCTGACTCAGCATCGTCTCTTTAACTCTTCCAACGATTGTTCATTCGGCATTGTCATGTCAATGTACCGCCTCCCACCGGTTAATTACTTTTCATTAAACAATCCTATGCAATGTTTTCAACTTTGATTTGTTGTGAAATTTTTCTAATATTTATCTTTAGCGATTACATGGGAGTTAATATAAAATATCATCGAGATAGGAGACGTGACCTTATCTTACAGGTGCTTAAGTACTTACGACAGTTTAAGTCTACATCTTATATCTTATTATTATTTTATTATTAATATTAGGTAAAGCGAAAACTTTGTACACCTTTTTAAAAAAATTGCAAGGACGGATGAACGTGAAATTTAACACTGTTAAAGTTTATACGAATAATAAGTGCATAAATCTATTTGTCACATATAAAATGCTTTATAAATATATTAAATTAACTACAATTTATTACACACACTGAGACCTGCATGTCCCGTATGCACCCAAACGGCATCAACAATGCTGTCATCTGCATAGCAATGTATGTTGGAGGTGTCCAACATATCATTGATATGGCATTAGCTAGATAGCTAGATTAATTAGGATAGCATTCAGGGGCACACGTTCTAAGCACGATTGGAGAAATGCCATCCGGCCCGCTCGACTTCCTGACGTCCAACGAAAACAGAGCTCGCCTAACAGTTTTCTGTCTGAACTGTACTTCAGGCATAGAGCTCTGACACCGCGGGATGGTCGGCGGTGTTTTTCCGTTGTCGTCAAGAGTTGAATTAGAGGCGAAAACACAGAAGATCGGCTTTGTCTTTTACCGTATGGGTCAGGGTGTTATTCACTTGCATAGAAACATAAATAACGGAGAGAAGAGAGTCAAGAGTCGAGATGGAGGCAAAAAAAGCGCACAGAAGATCGGCATCCTCCTTTGCCGTATGGGCCAGGGTGACATTCTTCAAGTGCAACAACGGCTGGTTGAAGTTACCAAAAACTGCTTTCGACAACTACCAGAACTTTCGTGTTCCGGTCGGGTAACTGGAAAGCTGCTCGCAGATTTTGACAACGTGCTTCGATTTCGCACGGGCGATTTGTCAAGAATCTGGAGGCAGGGTTATATTTCCTCTGGTATCACTTTGGCTACTGTAATGGAGCAGGCACTGGGATCATCCGAAGGGACACAAACCTGGACTTCCGTTGTTTTCGAAGTCGATGTAACCTTCAAAAAGATTGTATATGAACCAAAAATCCAATAGCTTCGGGGATGCAAGAGAATATGGATGGCAGTGATCAATTACCATCACTGAAGATCGATTGCCCTCCTTTCCCTTTAAAAAAAGGTGTGTGTTAAGGACGCACACAATAAGTTATTCTTCTTTGGCGTAATAAAACAAAAATCCAAAAAAAATAAATATTCTTAGTGCTTTTCTGCATTTGTAAAAAAACAATATTGTCATATAAATAACGTGTAATCAAATATCATTAAATTATTTTCAATGGTCTAGTTGACCAGTTAACGTTAGGGTGTCGAATTTGCGAGACGGTGTGCGTGGGCATCGGATAAATTCACTTTGATTTTTTTCCCTTTACGTGTCAAAATAAGCTCAAAAAACGGGCTCTTTTTAAGACCACATGAATGAATTGAAAAATTTAACAAGGCGATGTTAACTACGAAATATGTACAATTATTTTGATTCTTATAAAGTTTTTTTTTTCGTTAATTATTATTATAGTTGTGTATTAATTTCTCTTGTAAATTTTACTCTGAATTATCGCGCTCTTTGAGTCGTCTGGAGCCGACTTTAATCGAATGTGACCAAGCGTGACGGCTTAGTCCCATTCATTACCACTTCCAAAAGACTGCAGTTTGTTATTTTTAAATTGATATCCCTCACTTCTGGGATTAAATATGTAAATAAAATTTGTCACCAAAATTTATGAACGATGCTAGACTTAGAACCTCGAACCCGCGACCTCTCGCTAAGGGTAAGAGCGCTCGGATGGAACTCGAGCACGGGTTCGAGTGCCGCATCGTTGATAAACTTTGGTTACAAATTTATTTTCTACAGTTTGTTGCTAAGTAATAATTATTGAAAATGTCGGGCAGAATATAGTTAAGAACTAATTTAAAATTCCAAAAAATACGCTATTTTGTATACTCTTAATCGACATTTAGTTTTTATAAGATAACTTCGATCGCGTTCAATTATTCCGTTTCCAATTTGTTTCGAAAACAGATGTTTAAAAATGCGGCCTAATATCTTTACTAGATCTTTCAACATAAACAAGGGAGAAAAGTCTTAAATTTAAATGAATATTTGTATTTTACGCAGTGAGCTAACTCGTGCTTGGGGGACATTCACGAGTTGTATTTACATATAAATAGCCTCCGCTGGACGCGGTCAGGTTTAATTGCTCCCCTACTGTAAGGATACACAAATTTTCATTAAGCTGTAGACACACTATATTGGATGTCATAGTAAAAGTAGCCGCGTCAAATTCGGTTACATCGCACTCATTATCAAAATTATTGCGTAAAATATAAATAAATAAATAAATATGCCTTTATTTCTACTTACTACTTTCCAATTTTTACAAAAAAAATATTAAAAATTAACTTAAACAAAAATATTTTTATTTCGTAGGTAAATTGCATTACACTTAAAATATGTCTTTTTTTTAAAGCTCGTCCGGAAGGCTGAATCTGAAGGTTCAAAACTGAATGATATTACAGATTCTAATTTTCAAATTAATTTTAAAAATCATTTCAATTACAATATATGCAAAGTGATGCAACAAAATACACAAACGTTAATTACTAAATGCCTTACACGAGTAAGTCAAAAAGAAATGTAAGTTAACAAGTAAAAACATAAATTAAGTAGTATTTGCCTCTACGGCTAAGCCTAAGCCTTTCCAATACGCTCTATCTCTGGCTGTTCTCATCCAGTTCTGTCCAATGTTATGAGTAAAAGCATCACTCCATCTTCTTTTTTGTCTCCCTCTTTGTCTAGAATATAACTGATATCTAATCATCTTTTTTGCTCCTCTTATAATGAGGGTGCAATATGGGCGTGAAGAAAAAAACAAACAAACAAACTTACAACTTTATCTACATCAATAATAGTGAATCATCGTAATGTTACTATGAACGCTCGTAACATTCAAACGACTGCAGCAAATTAGATTATTGTTCCTTAGTTGGGTTTATTATGGTCACTACAAGGTTTATAAGAGATTAGTAAGAGAGTTAATAAGAGATTTGAGGAAATAATAATGTCCTAAATTGCCGAGTAAAGTTAATAAGCTCGGTGCAAATCCGGTTGGCGTCAGTAAGTGTATAATATTAGTTAGGATATTGATTAATAAACTGCTTTATTACACAGCATTTTAACATGTGCATCTTTATGAAAATACGAGAATAGTTCTACTTATAAGACAAATACAAAACGCTTTTCTTCATCGAAATTTAATGATTATGATCTTTTTACAACTGTATTAGATCAGGTTTGAGAGCATTAAACATAAAAAGCTTTCTTGGAACTTCAGAGCAAAGTTCTCTGACGACTCTCTCTTTCTCTTCCTTAGGCTTGAAGATGAAAGAAAAATACATCAATGATAAACACTCAGCAAAGAAAGTAGGAAGGTGGACCTCAAAATAGAGTAATTGTCTCTCAGATTCTGAATGCAGAATAACTTGAATATGCTAACGATTACGTCTACCGTGGGCATGCGCTATTGTTAGCTGCCAATGAGAAAGAAATAGAATTCGATTTAGAAATAGAATTGGGCGATGAAAGAAAGATTTAAACTAAACTTACCACCGTAGCTGAAAACAAAAATTATTAACAACTGTTTAGTGACAATGTTATCCTTTGTTTTTCCATTTATTTTAAAGGTACAGAACATATTATAAAATGGAAATGGGCTGGATATGATGTAAAATATGTTGATACATTATCATTTAATTTACTGCTCTTTATCATTATAATAATATAAAACAAAATAATATTTGACACTCTTCACACAAATTCATTCGTTGCGTATATGGATAGCCAACAAATTCAAAACATGTAAATTCTTGATAAAAGTCCTAAAAACATAAACATCCGGTTCATTCCATTTAAAATGGCGTCTAAAAACACGCATCTCGAGGATGTATTAACACATGAAAATCGTAATTGTTATTAGCAAATTAAGATAAAAAAGATGGCATTTCGTTTTTCGTTAATAACTCGAGATATATTTTTGTCATTTTAAATTGAATGCGCTCTCGTTCATATTCTTAGGACCGTCATCAAGGAAATAAGTGTGTAGTTAAGATCATTTTAATACGTCTAGATAGACTATGACAGCTGTGAAAATGTCGAAAAACTCGAAATCGAATGTCGAAATCTGACTGCTTATAAAACATGAAGTTACATTAGATTAAGTTAGTTTACCTATATACGATTATTAGTTTTGTTAGTAATTAACTTTGGTTCCAAAAATTTACTTGTGTTAGTTTTTCCTAAATCCTATATTATTATTCTTCATTCTGTAAGAACTCCTCTGTAGGTGAAGGCCTCCTCCAAAGATAGCCAGTCCTCTCTAGATTGGGCTACTTGAATCCAGTTGGGGCCAGCTGTTTTTTTGATGTCATCTTCCCAACTAGCTACAGGTCTACCTCTCTTTCTTTTTCCCTGTGGACCCGCCTATGTGGTCACCGTTTTCGTCCATCTCTTGTCACGTAGACGCGCCACATGTCCGGCCCATCTCCATTTTAGTGACCGAGCGTGTTCTAATCCATCTCTTGCCTTGGTTATGTTTCTAATTATATCATATATATATATATATATATATATATATATATTATATATATTAATCGTAATTAAATATATAAACATCCACAACCCGGAAAGTAACATTATTATTTATCATACAAATATTTTCATACACCGGGATTTGAACTCAGAACCCATAGTCATATTATTATAATGATATCTATACTAACTAAAAAATTATATATTCGAAATTTCTTACACTAAGAAAGGCAAAGTGTGTCAACGCCCTTATAGATATTGTGTTCAGCTCGTATAAGCGTGGCCAACTATTTAGAACATGAATTATTATTAGATGTACCTTTACTAATTTAAACTGATATTGAACACTTTCAAGGCCCCAACGTTACGGATCTACAATTCATTATCTCATTAAAACTAATATTTAGAGTAAAGTCGTGATTTTTCGTATGAATATTTGAAATGCATTTTGTAGCATGGATAGATCCCCACGATAATCGCTCTAATATTGGAAGGAAACAAAGGAATTGGTCATCATTCGACGTACGCTGCAAAAACTATGGATGAATATGTCCTATATTTATTAATAAATAAATAATAATTTGGTTGCTGAATCCAAGCAAAGTCAATCGCAAAAGACATGGCATAATTCTCTGGCTTTTCATCTCTTATCAACCCTCAGATTCAAGCTCTCTTGTCCTTGGTCATTTTGATCTGAACTCTCCTCAGGACATCCTTAATCTAATTATGAATGCACGCCTAGGTCGGCCACTTACATAAACAACTTTACACCCATATTTGCTCTAAAAGTTTATAAAATCGAAGACGTTAAATTTTTATGTACCTTCTAAAAAGGCCAAACCATATTTTTTATGGAAATAAGGGACGAGACGAACAGGATGTTCAGCTGATAGTAATTAATACGCCCTGCTTGCCTACAATTTAGTGCCGCTCTGGAGTCTTGAAAAACACAATAATTCTAAGTGGCACTACAATTGCACTCGTCATCTTGAGACATAAAATGTTAAGTCTCATTTGTCCAGTAATTTTGACCGAAACACAATAATGTTAACACATTACAGCTTCACGGCAGAAATAGGCGTCGTTATGGTACCCATAATCATGTGGGTATGGTGCACAGTGGAGCCTTCCACTGGTAAATATTAAATAAATGAAAATTAATGGTTGCAGTGTGCCCAGAACAATAAACTTAAAGGGTGGCAACGCAGTTTTTACTTTATACTAATTTTCATAAAGAACAGAAGAACCCTTGGTTAAGACTGACATTTAGTACCAAAATTGAAAAACCGACTACTTTGTTTGAACGAAATTACTTTGTTATGTATATTAAAGTAATTGTAAAATGCTCTATTTGATTTAAAAGAGTGGCCGTTGAGTTTCTTGTATGTTATTCTCGCGAGCTCAACTTTTTTTGAATTTATGGTAAATTCAGTAATTTAATAGAAAATTTGTAATGACGATTCAAAAGTGGTTAGTTTAAGCCTAATTGAACTAAGTTTATTTGATTTTGACTTTGACTCGCACACCGAGAGTTCCGTATATATTATGAGGTATCCTAGACCTAAAATTTAAATAGAAAAATTTTTTTTCACTGATTGTCATAAATCGAAATCTATAGTCATAAAAATAATTAAAAATCTGTGCTTGTGCTAATGAAGCCCTTTCATAAAATATCACGCAATAGGTTAACTCAATTCAAAATTTGGACCACTTGCATAAGGACCCAGTTTTTTATGATATCATTACAAATGTATGCTCTTCAGACTTTTCCCTATACTTGTAGTTTATAATGGTATTATTTGCCAAATTTCATAGTTGTAGGTAAACAGATAATACCCCATAAATTTTGATTCCCTTACCAGTGTCAAAGAATTCTTTTATTGCGGCAGAAACGGTTTTTTTACGTTATGTTAGGATTTATTCTTGAGAAACTGACTGTCCGGCTGATTATATAAGAGTTCTGTTTTTTTCCTCTTGATGTATGTAACTCGGAAAATAGTAAAATTGTAAGTCTAAAGCCTAAAAATATTTATCAGAAAATTTCACAAAAGTAAATTGAATTACAGATAAAGCACATACATAGGTAGTTGTATCTATAGAAAACCCTTAATAGAAGTAGAAATTAATGTGAATGTGTTATAAATTAAAATCAAAAGTCCAAACATATAGCTAAACGTCAAGTTGAAACATAACTTTGGTTCCATATTTACGACACCGCAGGTTTCATGCTCGGCAGCCGTTTGTGGCGTAAGTCTTGACCAAGCAATAACAATTAATTAAAATACAATGTAGGTGCCACTCGGTTATACCTAGAAGCGAACGCAGCCGTATATCTAATCGTGTAGGTTCTTTCTGCTTTATATGCTACTAGCCTTTACCCTCGACTTCGTTCGCGTGGAATAGTTTTTTTGGGCAGCAGTTTTTATTTTTCAGGATACTTTGCAAATAATACAAACTGCTCTTTCCACTGCTAGAGAGAAGTCTCATTAATAGTATTTCCCTACGAACTTTATTATTCTATTTCATCCAATGTTTATTAATTACTACTTATCAAATGCCTAAATACAATGTTTCATGGTTTCATCTCCAAAAATGACAAATTCCCATATAAACTTCCATACTCTATTTCAACCCCTTCATTTATTTTATCGGAATTAAAGGTAGCCTATGTTCTTTTCCAAGCTCTAGTCTATCTCTGTATTAATTTATCAAAATCAGTTGATTGGTTTAGGCGTGAAAGCGTAACAAACAAACTTACATTCACATTTATAATTTTATATATACATTGATTTATACACATAACATAATTCACCGAGACCAATCACGAATATGAAGTGATTTTTGTTTTGAAGATATGCCCATCTTGAACAGAAAGATACTTATATGACCTACCTACTTTAAATTTTATATCCTGGAGGAAATATGAAGTTAAAGGGTGGGCTTAGTATACAATAGGTCCAAAAAATTTATTGCAACAACATAAAACTTGAAAAAAAAATCATGGGTTTTTTATTTCCACCATAAATGTAATCATTAAAAATTCATAAATACCGTTTATTTCTATCAGTATAAAACACATGTTTTTAGTAGATTTACAACGAGTGCACAAAACGAACAATTTTTATTCGAGACTTTTAGCATATATTATAGTAATGTCGAGGATAAAAAGGTTTTGTGCACGAGTTATAAACTCTGCTTTTCATTTCGATTGCGAGGAAATAAAATAGTAGTACAACATGGACATTTTTAACAATTTTAGCAAATTTGAAGAAATTAATAAACGCACGAAAAACCAAGACCTGTTTCCCGCCGCTTTTTTTTAAATCTTACGACATTGATATTAGGCTTGGGCTCCAGACCTATTCAGCCTACTATTGAATTAATTAGGTAATATATATATATTTTTTAACTAATTAAATGACCTATCGTACTTTAATTTAAATTTTAATATCTTTCATATCTTAAAAACAGATGAGGCAAATAAATTAAAGTAAATATTAAAAAATAACAAAATCTATCTCTGAACATTTTATTGTGTTTGGCTGTATGACTCATTTTCTTTGCCTTAATATAGATACATTTATGAGTAGATAAAGAAACTGATATTTAACAAGTTGCATAAAATAATTTCGTAATCTTTGTGACTAATATTGTTAAATAATGTGGATAAGTTTTAATATGAGTAGTGAAAAAGGGGCGGGAAACTTAAGATCGGTCGCACGTAATTTTAATAATTTTTCATTTTATTTTTAAATTTCATGTAAATATTTAGATATTTTGATCAGATAAGTTGTAGTTTGTATATATTTTAGTAGTTAGTTTTTATTAAAGTGTTAATTTGTGTAAATTTCATCCTATTGGTAAGTCTTCTTTTCTTCACTTTTCTATAATATGATGGACCCCCCGGATGATCCTGGGGGGACAGCCCCTGATATAGGTCATGTAGTGACAATCTCTAATAATGACGAAGGTAGCACTATGGATACAGATGGTTCTGTGTCTCAGACATCTAGTGGCCGTAAAAGAGTGTCAGCTCGACCCAGAATATGCAGACACTGTAATAAAAGACGACGAAAACACCGTGGTGATAAGAAAGATATTAAGGAAAGTGATTGCAAATGTGTAGACATTACTGCAATAATTCTTCTATAGTAGTAGAGACAATACAAAAAAATAACACAGACACTCCACAACAGCCACAGCCCCCTGTTGCAAGGCTGTTATATAACTCATTAGATGCTGCTCCTTTTGTTGTACACATTCAGAAACAGTATTCATCTCCCGATGATAATGTTACTTTACATCCAGTTACATTTGGTCGTTTTCTCAAAAGAAATTCTATTAAAAATATTGTGAATGGAAGTTTAAAAAGGATAGGCCGGAATAGGTTATCTATTTCTTTTTCTAAGTACCAAGATGCAAATGACTTTGTTGAAATCAAAAATTTAGAAAATGAAAAATATAAGGCTTTTATTCCATCATTTTCTGTGAGTAGAATAGGAATAGTCAGAGGAGTACCAGCTGAGTGGTCTGAAGAGGAAATAAAAGATAATGTTTCTGTTCCTATTGGCTGTGGTCCAATCATAAAAATTAGGAGAATAAAACGAAAGATGATGATTGATGGACAAAACCATCTTAAATGTACTGAGTCTGTGGTATTTACTTTTGATGGACAGTTTTTGCCTAAACGAGTATATATGTGCTACACTTCTCTTACTGTAGACTTGTATATATATCCTACTATTCAATGCTACAATTGTTGTCGGTTTGGTCATGTGAAATCTCAATGCAGATCTAAACCAAGATGTTTTAGATGTGGTCAAGGACATAGTGGTGATAACTGCTCTGTTCAAGATGATTTTATATCTTGTTGTTTATGTAAAGGTTCCCATATTGCAACTGATAAAAAATGTTTAGAATATGAAAGACAAAGAGCTATAAAGGAATCAATGGCTAAAAACTGTATTTCCTATTCAGAAGCTTCAAAGATACATCCATCTATCTCTCGAATTTCATATGCAGATACATTACTCTCATCACCTAACATCACTCCTAATACTTTTCCAACCCAGCATCAACATTCAACACCTAAAGCTATAAACAATACTTCATATAAAAAAACTGTTTTTGTTAAACCAAAGCCTCCGCCTACACTTAGCAAAGGATATGACAAATCTGCTCACCAAGAAATTTTAAGGGATTTTAATACTCCCCAACCCTCTAATGGATGTGCATTAATTAACAAAGAAAATGAAAATCCTTTGGAATCCTCAGTAATTGATTTAATTATTTCTCTTATAAAATCTCTTAGTCAATCGAATGAAGTTTCACCGTCCAACGCTGCCTTATTAGTTTCTGCAATTACTCAAATTTATAAACCAAATAATGGACAAAGTTCTTCAATGGAATTGTCAAAGCATCACTCCTAAAAAAAGTGATCTTATTTATTTATTAAATAAATATAAACCTTATATCTGTGCTCTTCAAGAGACATGGTTGAAACCAGGATCTTTATTTAAGATTCGTGGTTATTCATGTCTCAGAGAAGATCGTGTGGATGGGCATGGCGGAGTAGCCATGCTTGTGAAACACCCTCTTTCCTTTTCTCTCTTCTCTATTCCTTCTCACAGTAATGATTTTTCTATTATTGCTGCTTTAGTTGAAAATATCTGTTATGTATCTATTTATATACCTCATCCTTCTTCTGCAATCTTAAATGAAATTAAAGATATTATTTCCATTCTTCCGAAGCCTTTTATGATCCTTGGTGATTTTAACTGTCGCCATGAATCCTGGGGTTACTTATCTTCTAATAGTTATGGTAACACATTAATAGATATATTTGATTCAGTGAATTTGTGTATATTAAATGATGGTCGTCCTACACGACGTTCTCATCCTGACGAGGGCCCAAGTGCTCCAGATTTAACAGTCACTACACCTAATCTTGCTTCTTCTTTGTCCTGGGATCCATTACGATCTACTTTTGGTAGTGATCACTTCCCACTATTATTATCATTTCCAACCTGCAATAATAACAATAAAGTATTACATAATACTTATTCTCCTCGTTTAAAATATAAGCTTAATGATGTTGATTGGGATTTATATAAAGATCTAATAAAAAACAAAATTATTACACTTCCAAAAATTAATCCAGGTACAGAATCTCAGTGTGCAGATTCTTTAGCAAGAATCTTTATTGAGGTTGCCAATGAGATATTTCCAAGTAAAAATAGCTCTTTGGGTTTTATTCCTTCTCCTCCTTGGTGGGATAACGAATGTACTGAGGCAGTAAAGAGAAGTAAATGTTCTTCAGTATGCTGATGATCTATTAATTTACTGTCGTGATATTTCTATTGAAAAAGCTAGTTCTTCTATAACACAACCGCTGATAAATTTAAAAACTTGGGTGGACTTAAATGGCCTTGATCTATCACCTGAAAAAAGTACAATAGTTTTATTCACGAGATCAAGAACTCCTCCTCCTATTTCTATATTTTATGAGGGTTATCAGATTCCAGTTAAAGATAATGTTAAGTTTTTGGGAATTATCTTAGATTCGAAACTAACTGGTATCCCACATTGTGATTACCTAAATGCTAAATGTGAGCGTACTCTTAATATTTTAAGATGTCTGTCAGGTGTTTGGTGGGGTGCGCACCCTTTTTGCATGAAATTGTTATATAATGCTCTTATAAGAAGTATATTAGATTATGGTACATTCTTGCTGGAGCCTGGTAGTGTTAAGGCATTTAAAAAACTAGATCTCATACAGTCCAAAGCTTTACGAGTAGTTTCTGGTGCTATGCGGTCAAGTCCTATCAATGCTCTTCAAGTAGAATGTGGTGATCCTCCACTACATCTACGTCGTCAATATTTAGCAGACAAATTTATATTCCGATCTTTTCAGTTTCTTAACCACTCTCTTTATAACAAACTTCAGAAACTTTCTCATTATATAGATTCATCTGCATATTGGTAAAATAAAAAACCACCTTGTCTAATCAATAGTTTTAAGAAATTTATCAACATAAAAGCTCCTATTCATTGATCCATTAATTATCCTCTTTTCAGTACTAGCTTTGAAGCATTAATGTTGCTTCCAGAAATTAATTTTAACTCAGATTTAAATAAGCACGATATTAGTACAAATTTTTCGTTTAATCTTCTTAAAAATACTGTTTAGGTTGATTACCATCATATTTACACAGACGCGTCTAAACATTCCTCCTCGGATCCCGTTGGTGTAGGTGTCTATCACGCTCAATTTAAAATATCACAGAAAATTAAACTACCTCCGGAAACATCGGTGTTTACTGGGGAATGTTATGGTATTTTTAAGGCTATTGAATATATTATTCTATTTAAACTTCCAAAAACAATAATTTTCTCTGATTCAAAAAGTGCCTTACAGTCTCTCAATAGGTTCCCATTTAAATCAAAAAACATTTCTTCTGTTGTCATAGAATTAAGAAATCTATTAAATAAATGCAATCACTTTGGTCTTTCTGTGTTGTTTGTATGGATCCCCAGCCATAGCGACATTCCTGGTAATATAAAAGCAGACCAACTAGCTAATGAAGCCGTGGTCGATGGCGACATTTTCCCTTATAAAGTTTTTTGCCAGGATCTAGGTGCTCTTCCTATAGTTCACCTTCAGGATTGTTGGAATAGACTTTGGACTGAAACTGGTCAATCAAAAGGCAGGAAATATTTTAACCTTCAGCCACTTATTTTATTTAAACCATGGTTTTTCCGTGCCAAATGCAATAAGTTAGTATGTTCTTCTATCATAAGAATGCGTTTGGGTCATGTTTGCACTCCTGTTCATCTTAACAGATTAGGCATTGTATCTACTGACATGTGTGAATGTGAATCCGATAAATGTGATCTAGATCACATTTTCTTTTCATGTTCTCTATACGACCGCTCCTCATTCCCGAATGATCTAATATCTCTTAATGTTCCTTTTCCTACCTGTATATCCTCTCTAATTATGTATCCATGTAAATTTTATAAAATATTGTCATCTTTCATTCTTCATATCAAAGTTTAAATATTTGTAATGTTGTGTAAGTAGCAAGTATATATGTATATTTATGAAACTTTTAATATCTGTTTCAATCCTCTTTCTACTTATCTGATCCTTTCCCGTGTTCCGTATCCTTTTTTAACTTAGTTTCCCAATCTTTTAATTTACGTTATTGGCAAAAAGTAAACGCTATTGCCAAAAGAAGAAGAAAAAAAAAGTTTTAATATATATATTTGTATGATTCTATGTATGTGTATATGTATGTATTTTAAAACCTTTGGGATAAGGTGAGTTTAGTGAATTTGTTTCTCCAACACAAATAAGTAATCTGTGGATAACGTAGTTGATTATACATGTATTTATATTGTAAGAATTGTAATTATTAAGTAAGATGTCATGTATAGTTGTTTGTTGTTCCCAATAAATAAAATAAAATAAAATAAAAATAGATCCTTTTGTGCACTTGTGCATAAAAGTCGATTTTGTGCAGCCTATACTGTGCACAAATAAGCAATTTCAGACCATGAGAAGTGAAAAAAATTGTTATACATATTAGAGAGGGCAAACAGGCAAGAGTGAAGATACTCATGTCGTGGAATTGCTGAGTCAACCGCCCATGGACATCCACAACACCAGGGGTCAAGACATGGGTTGATTTAATGTTGGGAGTTGTTGCTCTATGAATAAGTTCCTAAGTCGTATCGGTTCAGGAATTCTGAGGCGGGTAGTATAATAATAGTAATACTTTATATTCTCAACCCAACTACATGATGCATTACAATGCAAGTATCATACATACAAAAATACACAGGTATTTGAGAGCGACTGGAGCCTGAACTAAGCCAGAGATTGTATTAGAACTCCAAGTTCTCTCAATTCGGACTTTACATATCAGCCAGGGGCGTGTATTCCAATATGCCAGTAGGCATAGCCTACCTACCATATTTAGAGTCTAAATAATATACCTACACTAGATTCCAAGATAATTCAGATAAATTTAGTTCTTTTATTCTATAATCGAACTTCTATTGAACACCCAACCAGTAAGTTTTTCGTCAGGTGGTATACTAAATACCTAAAGTAAGCAGTTGCGATAATGCTTACTTAAGGCTAGTAGAATACGTTCAATTTCTATAACAAAATTTATTTGTCAAGGTTATACGACCACAGCAAAAAATATACAATTACTATATAGGTATACAATTACTAATAGGTATTACGATATAGGTACATACCTATATCGTTCTTAAATATGACCATCGCAATTTGACATCTTTAACACAGCCGGGGTAGGCATGCTTATGACACTTCGAAATGACAATTAGCTGTCACGAATTAAACCAATGAAAGAAATTATACCTACATTATGATTTATGAGTAATTATTATGACGTATCTCGTTCGCTTAGTGTCCGAATAGTTTCAACCTTATTGCGCTCTCATAAGAGTGTTGACATCGCACATGACGTGATTCATGATTGTGAGATATAAAATATGAGAGTTCCGGAAATAAAAATATATTGTTCACTAATCAACAATGAAAGTGCAATTTTTTTAGTTGTTGTGTTTGCGTCATTCGTGTACTTATACGGGCGTGAATAATTAAGCTAATTACATTAGTTATTTGTTTTGTGTTGATTTGTCATTGTTAATTATATTTAGTGTTTGTATTGAAAAAGTTTCTGTGTGTTTTGTGTTTAAAATTGGTAACTAGTAAGGAATTAAAATATAATGGAGGAATTCAAGTGTCGGGATTGTGGCGAAAATAAGATTTGTTTACATAAATTAGGTATGTATCCTTTGCACAATTTTCGTTAGTAGATAAAATAAAAATTGATTCTCTTTATAGATCAATGCAAAAATATTAGTTTAACTCAACAAAAAGGTACAATTATGAGATATTTCAATACCAAGTATTACGAAAAATACACTTGCGTGCTGGATGCCGCCATTCCAATTTATCTGCTCTGCTTCCCCTGCTGTTTATTTTCTACAAAGAAAACTGTGTGAAATGATACTGGTTACGGTGACTTGAATAATTTGACAAATCTTACTAAAAACACGATCAATCCGACAGAACGGCAGAAAAATGTTGGTAAGTGAACTTATATTTAACCTTATAACATGTACTAAATTTTTAAATATTAATCTCAAATACAACTAGTAGACTTCGAGTGCCTACCGCGCTGGAAAACCAATGCACGCCCCTGAATTCTTATCGTCTTACAAATTCTCATGTTAGGGTTTTTTGAAATGAAACAGGTAATTACGTACCGAAAGACGTAGTATTGGTAGAACCCCCTCCAAGATGGACCGACGTTCTGGTCAAGATCGCCGGAATCGGTTGGATGAGGGCAGCCCAGGACTGATCGTCATGGCGATCTTTGGCTGAAATTATGCTGATGATGAATAACGTAATAAATACAAAACGGTATTTCACTTTAATTGAAATTTTATATTAAAGATTTATGTGTGCGTGTGTATGTATATTACAGGTGCTTTAAAGTACAAAAGTATAGCTATGTCGCTGAAAAAATCATAAATATGTCAGCACAGTAAAATGTATGGAATATCATGTATGGATGTTTGTTTCCGAGTCATGGATGTTTAAATGTATTTATGTATGTTTATATGAATTTATATATGTTTAAGTAAGTATATTGTATTAAATATATCATTATCTTGTAACCCATAACACAGGCTATATATGCTTAACTTGGGGCAAGATTATCTGTGTGAAAAGTGTGTCAATATTATTATCATGCTAAGATTGTACATGGCTTAAGATCGCATTAGGTAATCATTTTTACCAATTTATCTGTCATCCCGATTTCAAAATAATTATAACAAAGAGAAAATTCGTAGTAGCATCAAGCCTTTTTTACTTACAAAAGTATCATAAACAAAAGATACTATATGGAGTTTTAAATTAATATCAACCATTTTAACAATAATTTCACAAGTCCCAGCGAAGGGGGCGCCGAGGGGATATCGCCCCGAGTACCGTTATCACTCAACACAATGACTTTCTGACTCGCTGGTCATCTTCAAAAGTAATTCGCATTTTTCACGGAAAAGCCGAGGAGCTTCCAACTTGCATTCAGCTTCTTCCTTTGTTGTGTTGTGAGATATACTGAAGAATATTAGCATAAGTTTTAGCAAACTGCATTATCTGTTTTCTGTTCTACTGAGATATTGTTCATAACAACTTTCGGAGCTATCATTTAATTAGTAATTTTGAAATATCTATTATTTATATCTTAAGAAAACTTGGCCATTATCTGAATAGTCTTCATAAATGCTCCGTTTTGTTAAATGACCACATTAACTTACCACAGAAACTATTTACTGGACTCCTGTTTAAATGGTAAATCGACAAAAAAAATTACAGTGTTAAGGATTTTTTTAATTTTATGTTAACTTTTGCATGCTTATTTAAATGAGCCGAATAGAAGACACTACAATAAATTTTAGATCTATAATGTATACTGTTACCGCAATAAATAAATTTCATTTCATTTCAAATGACTAACTTGAAATAATTCTTGTTTTAGTTAAGAAAACGTTAGCAACAGATAGAAGAGATAAAATTTAAAATTTCGCATAATGTAAAGGATCTAAATATGTAATATGTATAAATATCTAAATATAAAAATGTCTATTCTAAGAGCACTTAACGTCAAAACTAGTCTTTCCACAATATGCCTTCGTAGGATGCTGGAATTCTTTGGGCATATTGCTCGTAAAGAGGGTAATAATAAGATAATCTGGAACAGCTGATGATGACAGGCAAGGTAGATGGCAGGCGTCCCAGAGAACGCAGTCCCACGAGATGGTCGGACCAAATACGATCTGCTCTAAACATCAACTTCCATGATGCCCTTCATAAGGCTAAGGATCGCAGCAGATGGAGGGGAATCGTACGGGAGAAACTGATGCAGCGGGGGAGTCACGACCCTCAGTAATGAGGAAAACGACGCGAGGAGGAGGAGGAAAGGATCTAAAACGAACAAACCAAAAAGCATAAAACAGACGAATAGCTGTCTTGAAAAGAACAAAAAGACTGATCAACAGAAAGATTGCCCAAAAATGACGAATCGTGGAAGAATAACGTATTAAAGGAGCTAAAGCTAACTATTATACTGCAGGTATTATCAAAAATAGCACCTGTGTGAAGTATTTAACTTCATACCAACCAATCAGTTTGTCAGTTCCACGTGACGAGCGTCCGGTAATTGACTTTGCCTCCAAATGTTCCCGATGTTGCCAGTCATCTCTAGTTTTATATTTTTGGCGCCTCTTCCCCTCATAACAGTAACAACCCTATTTTTTACGAGCCAGATCAATTAAGATTTCCAATAATTGGTTTGATGAATCTAACTATATTTTAGGGATCTGTAGCACTAAAATAAAAAGAAACTATATCGACCACTGTCATTTAGTACATCTGCCCGTTTATCTATATGCATTTGCATGCATCTGTTCGTATATCCGTCTGATCGTGACTATCAAGTTGAAATAAAATTCAAGTGAAAAAAATCAAACTATAAAGCTTAACAAATATAAGCTTGATCCAAGAACACGGCTATTTTGCCTAATATTTTCTGTTGAACAATTGCGGTTGCCTCACCTCTTCCCATCCCGTGAGGCTCTTGCCCGTTTGCCCACTCTTATATAAAAAAAAGAATAATGAAATTTGAATAGTAGTACAACAAAGAGAACAATGAATAACGGAAAAGTGAAGAAAAATGAACACGCCGTTATAGAGACTGGCGGTAGAATTGAAAAATTTGAACTACGAGATAACAATAGTTTGTTTGAATTATGAGTATTACCAAAAAAAAATTATTTGTATAAATAATTAAAGACTTGAAATTCGGTAGGAATATTCCTATCATCGAGTAGAAGTCAGCTAAGAACGGACATTATTAAATTTCACCCGCAATGGAGAGCTATTTAAAAAAAAACTCATTTTTAAACTATAGCACTTATGCGTATAAATCTTAGCTAGATAGTCATCCACGTGGACGACTTATTGAGCTCAATAGAATTCAAGTTTAACAGATAATGGCGGTCTTAACTGGTCACAGCCCTTATAATAAACATCTATTTAATAATAATAGGCATAACTGATAGCCCCCTGTCCATGGCCTACATGGTGGCAGAGGAAACTGCTGCGCATGTACTTTTGCATTGTCCAGGTGTAGCAACTTACCGGGCTTAACATCTTGTCTCTTCAAACATACTCCTGGAAGTCTTTAGGAAGGAGAGGAGGTTCCCACATACGCAAAAGAGGCGCACAGTTGGCGAGTTTGGGAAGTTAGCCCGAATACATGATATTCTTATTTGGATGTCTCATTTGTTGGGATGTAATAGAAAAATCACATCATTCTGTTAAAATTTTATAATATACATACCGTTTAATTTGAAGACTATAATAACATCAATACGGAACTGGGTGCTAAAGCCGGGCATTTTATTATATCCCTCTCACAATTTTTGGGTGGCTTTAAATATTAAAAATAAGCCATAGTGACTTAATAACTAAATTCGGCGCCTTAAATTACAAGTTTAGGCGGAGATTCTATTTCATCTCGTTCTGCTATTGTCCTCTCTTTGTTCTTCCTCCACCAAAAACTAGGTGTTCCTCTAGTTTTGCTGCAGGGTCCGTTTTAAGATAGTTACTCTCGTTGCTTCTAACCCTCCCATCTCAGTATTTACAGATTATAGTTAACCTCGCAATCTTTGCTTAATCATTTATAGTGCATCCATAATTTTCCTGTCAGTATTATAGAACAATTTAATTAATTCCAGTCTAGGTAGGTAGGTACCTCAATAGAGTTTAACAAAAAGAGTCAAGTCAACTCATCGGTTACTTAGCGTAGATTATTTGTAAATTTCATGGACTGTGACGTCACTCAACACTCCGTGTGTCAAAGAAAGGTGTCGCAGGCTAAAATATTAAAGATATTTAACGCAGTTTTATCGAGGAACGAATTACTATTTTAAATATCAATGTAACTATGATTTTAATATTATCTACTCTTCAATAAGATTATTGGCTTGTAACCTAACAGATAATAGCAAGGCTATATTACAAAAAATAAATATGTTTCATAGTACAAGGAAACTGCCCGTAAGTGTAAAAGTTATGAACCGTATTTAATAATAATGAGTAATAATTACCAATAATGGTATCGTTATGTACTTAAATTGTATAGAGTTTATAAATACAAGTCATTATATATGCACAATGAGCTTGCGTGTACGCACCGGATGTAACAGTAAAAAATCAATTACAATGCAATGCAAATACATCGAAAATGACTCGAAAAGTTCTCGCTTTCGTATGCTATCAGCAATCTTTTAGCAAAAACTTAGCGTTGCATCCTATGCGTGGCTTATCGCGATCTAAAGATATTATTTTGATAAATAACTATTTGGACGCAACAAATTGTGGCGCGAAAGGTACAAGGATCGGGCGGCAACGCGCCCGACGTAATCTGGTCACGCGAATACCGTGTTTGTTCTAGCGCGTTCTACGGTAGGCACGAAGATACTGGGGACAATATTTTATAATGTCACTGTGTGTCGTCTGAATTAGACGCGGGAAGTTGAGTTTTCTTTAATTAGTTGCTGGTTAGATTGTTAGATATGTTTCATCACGGAATATGGAAATCAGTTGGGCTGTTATATAACTTTGTGGCCGCTACTGCCAGTTACAAAACTATTTATATTATTTACCAACTTCTTCGTGTAATAAACGCAGCTATTTACAGAGCTTTATAAATTAGAATAACCATTTGGTTATTGTAAAAGTTGAAATAAACTAAAAATATAAAAATTAAGATGTGCGTGATGAAAAGAACTAGAATCATGAAATTTGGAGAGACATAAAGGATAAAGGAATAAAGAAAAAAAGGCAGAGATTATAGGGACGGAAATTCATTTGAATTCTAAGCCAAATTGGTATGATTTGCCTTTTGATGGAAGGATGTGCTTATTGTTTAATAAATTTGAATTGCACAAATTAAATTTGAAAACAAAATTTATGAAAGACTCGAACCCACAACCTGAGAGTTGAACAAGATTTATCAACGATACGTCACTCAACGGTTGGCTCAGTGGAAGAGCGGTCGCACGGAACGCGAGAGGTCACGGGTTCCAATTCCACAACGTTTATAAATTTTGTTTTCAAATTTAATTTCTGAATGTTAGGTTTCTGTATAGAATAGAGAAAGATATTAATTATTTGAAATTTGAATAGTTTCATAAAACAACAGAAGTCATAAACAATCAAATCAAATCAAAATATTTTATTGCAAGTCACACTTTACAAAGGGGTAGTGCATTAAATGGGTAGACAATATGTGACGCCCTGCAAGGGCACAGCAATGTTTTATATAAAATAAATAAGTTTTTACATAAGAAAACACATAATATTAAAACACAGACAATACAACAATTTTTATTAGTATATAATTCTCACAATTAGTGTTGAAAAATTCGGGTAAATCGTAGAAGCATTTTGAAACTAAGAAATTCGTAAGATCTCTTTTAGATAGAGAAGGCTTCTCTTTATTTTTAACTAGTTGACCCGACAGACGTTGTTCTCAATCAAAAATTACTTCGTAAACTATGCACCCTGCTGTCGTAATGAAATTGTTTTACAGCAGAACTGTCAAACCATGCGTCAATAAATTCTCTCATAGAAATGTATGGACACATCAATGGAAAAACAAATTTGTTGTTTTTATTTAATTTAGCAGCATTTTCCTATTTATTTACCTTTTAAACCTTCTCTGGACTTCTACAAATAATTCAAGACCTAAATTTGCCAAATCGGTCCAGCCGTTCTCGAGATAAGATATAGATTTCGTTAACAATGCTATACTGATGTCGGGAAAACTGTAACTTTTCATTTACTCTGCCATATCTGATCGCTGCTAATTAATTATTTACGTAATAACTCAATTAAGGTGTGTGTTAGATTATGTCGAAACGGAAAAAGTTGAAATCTATGCGTACAATGAAAGCTAACACATGTCGGCTACTTTTTGTTCTGTAACTGTGAAACGTTAAATAAGCTGTCAAGTTAAACAAAGTAATCTTTGAATGGTATCGCATTATATTATAAAGGCATTAGGTATTTCATTTTCCCATAATTAGGTTGGCAAGTATACATGCGAATTCATTAGAGTAGGAGTGCAGTACGAAGGGGCGAGAAGCAGACGATGCAATCGCAATGTACCGTCAGCAAATAAGTATTCAAGAGTGATGAAACAAATAAATACTAGTGAAACTAAAAAAAATATTTAATTAGGCGTTACTTTGCGGAAATCCATTATTATACAAATGATTTAAGTTTTTCTTTAGTGTTAATTCCGCCAATATTTGTTTTTAAAACAAGTCGACACGTGTTTCGCCTCTACACGAGGCATCCTCAGGACGTTGTCTCGCCAAAATCTGGCACGAGACTCAAACTTAGTTATTATTAACACTAAAGAAAAACTAATTCATTTGTATACTAGTGAAACTGCAGTGATTATAATAATTCAAATTCAAGTATTTTTATTCAAAATAGGATGTGACATCACTTATTGAAAGTCAAAATCTTCACCCATTCCAAAACGAATGCCTCAGACCTGAGAAGAATGTGCGCAAACTCAAAAAATTAGCGGGCTGTTTCATCGCAAAAATAATGTTTACAATGTAATATTGTACAATTAAACTTATTATTTAATAACCTGAGGGCGGTCGCTCTATTCCCTATCTGTGGTATCATTAAGAAAGTCATTTATGTTATAGTAACCTTTACTACACAAACGTTTTTTAACAGTTCTTTTGAATAACGTAATACTTTTGTTATGAACATTTTGAATTTGTCTAATCTTTTTAACCGCGTATGCTGCAGAATTAAGTCTGTTCGCCAATCCTTCAATAATGGGGGCCCCATGGTAAAGATGATTAAAAAAATTCTGGTGGATAAAACAAATTCATCAGTGGGAGGGTACTTTGCACAGGTTGCTAGCTAGATTATGGGTACCACAACGGCAACTATTTCTGCCGTGAATTAGTAATGTGTAAGCATTAATATGTTTTGGTCTGGAGGCCGCCGTAGCTAGTGAAATTACTGGGCAGATGAGGCAATTGTAGTACCGCTCAGAATTGTTGAGGGTTTTCAGGATTCCTGAGCAGCACTGCATTGTAATGGGCAGGGTGTATCAATTACCATCGAGCTGAACGTCATGCTCATATAGTCCCTTATTTTCATTAAAAAAAAACTATTGTTCCAATTAGAAAACCGTACAAAGCTCAAATCAACTTCAGTCGATAACACGACATAAGGAATACTGTCTAAATATTATATTTTTATCTATACTTAAAGTAATAACAGCTTTCATGTTAATTATATAACAATAAATTATGCAAAATAACTTATGTATGCAGTGTAGGGTAATTTTTTTGCTATCGGTACACAACAGCAAAAAGACTGGCAACTCCGATGATATCGGGCGCACACGTAACTATGTTTCATGATTAATTAAAAACAATAATAAATATAATTAGGTGGCGGTGTATTGAGGAATGCTGTGGACAATGCTTTTTGCTTATATCAACCCCTCTGTCTGTATGTTAATATAGCTATAAATAGGTCACATATTCTATTTTTTTGAAGTTATATTTCTTTAGGGAAATTTTATGAAACTGAATTTTTACGACGCACGCACACTGTCACGCAAATTCGACACCGTGACAATAGCTGGTCAACTAAACCATATTTTGTATACTTCAACTAACAAGCCTCTTGTTACTCATAATACGTCTACTGAACCACAACCAATGGACGAGAATTAAATGTATATAAAAGAATTAAAAAAAATCTCTCTGAGTGTATAAAAATAATTTTATGATATTTAATTACACGTTATTTAACTAAATTATGCAGTGTAATAATATTTCCATTGGTTGCATTTAATACATACTTTATTACAATTTATTGTTTTGTTACAAACTTAATAGCACAAGGAATAATTTGTTTTAGGATTTTTGTTATAATACCAGGTCTCTATTATATTACAAAGTCTAAACCAGGCGTGTCCAAACTTTGAAACCTTAAATTGTCTATTGTGAAATAAAGTAACACCCGTGTATAACAGTATTTTGAATTGACTTATTATTTTTATGTTTCATCTATTACAATGGAAAAGAAGCGAAAAATAGACAGTGAATGCAGAATGTTCAAAGGTACCTTGACCCTTCAGTATTTTGTAATTGAGTCCAGTAATAAGGCACTATGTTTAATTTATAATTAATCCAAAGCTGTTCTCAAATAATAGAACATCAACCGTCACTATGAATCGATAATAATCCTCAAAATTACTCCAAATAGAAGTTTGCGGACGGAAAATTTTGAAGCTTTTAAGCGCGTTTTTTTTTTTTTTTTTTATGGAATAGGAGGACAAACGAGCGTACACCTGTTGTTAAGTGATCACCGCCGCCCACAATCTCTTGCAACACCAGAGGAATCACAGGAGCGTTGCCGGCCTTTATCGCAACAATCTTGGATTGGAACAACCAAAGTGGATAATGAACAAAAGTCCGCAACTCGCTCCAGATTTCGTGTGGCTCTTGAAATCGGAAAACGTGGAAAACCATTCATCGATGGAGAAATGATAAAAGAATGCTTGATTGCATTAGCCGAAGAAATATGCCCCGAAAAGCTAAATTTATTTAAAAGTGTCAGTTCGTCAGCAAACACCATGGCCCGAGGGGTGCAAAAAATCGCAGATAATATATCATCTCAACTGCCTGACACAAATGGACTACTTGAGTAGTTTTCTCTAGCCTTGGATGAGCCAACGGATGAGTCAGATACTGCTTAGGTGTTGATGTTGATTCGCGGAGTAGGTAAAAGAGTGTATGAAGAACTTTTTGATTTTGATAGTATTCATGGCACGACAACTTGGGCAGATATTTTTAGGGGCTTAAAATGCCGTTAATAAAAATAGCCTAATATAACGATAGAAAAGTTGAAATCTATTACAAATTCAAATTCAAATATTTTTATTCAAAATAGGATTTAAAATCACCTATTGAACGTCAAACCTATTTAAAAGAGACTGCCTCAGACCTGAGAAGAATGGGCACAAGAAACTCAGCGGGCTTTTTTTTTAATATAAAATATGGATTACAATGTGATATCGTACAATAAACATTTATAATTAAAGAGTCTGAGGGTTTTCGCTTTATTCCCAGTCCGTGGTGTCATTCAGAAAATCGTTTATGCTATAATAACCTTTCCCACACAAACGTTTTTTAACAATTCTTTTAAATTTCGTAACACATTTGTTTTGTACATTTTCTTTGATCATCTTGTAGAAGCATATACATCGCCCAACAAAAGACTTACTAACTCGACCCAACCGAGTAGTAGGCATAACAAGTTTATGTTTTTTCCTCGTGTTAACATTATGAATGTCACAGTTTCTAGAAAATTCCTCAGTGTGCTTATGAACATACAGAACATTATCAAAAATGTATTGAGAAGCAACAGTCAAAATGTTTATTTCTTTAATTTTTTCTCTTAATAATTCTTTAGGACCTAGGTTATAAGTCGCGCAAGTAGCCCTCTTCTGCAGCACAAAGATGGTATTAATATCGGCCGCACTGCCCCATAACAATATACCATAGGACATAATACTATAAAAATAACTAAAGTATACTAATCTCGCCGTATAGAACACATGGAGGCAAAAATATGTGTGGTATAAACAAAAGAGTGGTTGCACTTGTGTCAAAGACTATAGAAAATGATGATTGTCCAAAACCACTAGTCTTATATTGTATCTTCATAAATTTCTTGCGTTACGTAAAACTGAGTTTTATTGAACTGAGTCGCAAACCATGGGCCTTATGAGAAAGCTCGTGGTCGCACAGAAGGCAATGGAGAGGGCTATTCTCTGAGTTTCGCTGCGAGATCGAATCAGATATGAGGAGACCCGTAGGAGAACCAAAGTTACCGACATAGTCCAAATGATTGCGAAATTGAAGTGACAGTGGGTAGGGCACATAGTACGATGGACAGATGGGGCAGTATAGTCCTCAAATGGCGACCACGTACCGGAAGACGCAGTGTTGGTAGGCCCCCCACAAGATGGACCGACAATCTGGTCCAGATCGCTGGAATACGTTGGATTAGATCCATCGTCGTGGGAATCTTTGGGGGAGGTCTTTGTCCAGCAGTGAACGAATTCCAGCTGGTGATGATGATCAATAGAGATAATTTAAAAGGGTTTTAATTTTTTTTAAATCGCTTGTTTGATATGAACTCGCCTGACCTTAGGTCGGGCTTTAATTCAAAAGTACTTAAGTACGACATAAGATTACTTAGATTTTTGTGTTATAACTTACTACAACACGTATATTTATGTATGATGGTAGCGTCTAGTGTACAAGAAACCAAACAAGTATGTCTGGACTTTGGAAAATTGACGTAACTGTTCATATTATTGTATATAATGTACTTATTTTTTTTTTTATGGAAAAGGAGGACAAACGAGAACCTGGTGTTTAGTGATCACCGCAGCCCACATTCTTCTGCAACACCAGAGGAATCACAGAAGCGTTGCCCGCCTTTAAGGAAGTACGCGGTTTTTTGGAAGAAACCATGTCGTATCGTCCCGGAAACACTAGACAAGATAGCCCAATACATACACAGCTTTGTAGTACGTGGAAGAGAGCTCCTTGAAAACCGCACAGTGGAGGACTGCCACACATCAGATGATGGGAATGATATCCTAATTTGTGGCGTGTCGTGCGAAAAACATTTTATTATGTCCATAAAAAACACTTTCGGATAAAAATAATAATATAATAGTAGTCATGTCTATACAGGTGTCGTCACCTCAAGCATGTTATAAAACCAATAGGCATGTAATTGCAATCCTGTTGCACTTATCAGCTGTGATAATCTAAAACTCTTAATTAAACATATAAGGCATTCGAATTAATCATGTCATGTAACGTATTCTGTCTCAATTTTTCATTCAAAACTACATTTCCAGTGTTGCAATAAAAATAATACTGACTTTTATTGTGAAATGGTGAGATTGACTTGAGATAATGTGTTTTAAACTGCATTGCATAACTGTCTATGTATCGCAAACACTGAGTAAATACCGAAAGATAATCGATTTAACCTGTTTTAAAATTAAGTCATATTTCATGCAAAACAAAACTTCATCAGGCCGGAGTTGATAATACAAAATATAATTATTTAGTCATTCTATATTACTTTGTGTATACATTTGAAGTATGTATCTCTTTATATATAAAAATGAATTGCTGTTCGTTAGTCTCGCTAAAACTCGAGATCGGCTGGACCGATTTGGCTAATTTTGGTCTTGAATTATTTGTGGAAGTCCAGAGAAGGTTTAAAAGGTGAATAAATATGAAAAAGCTCGGAATTAAGTAAAAACAACAATTTTATTTCTCCTTTGTTGTTCAGAAATCAAATTAAAATTTAAATTTAAATTGAATAACTAATTAGAATTTTTAAATCTTTCTTACTTTCTCGGCAGGTAAAAAATAAACTTGATTGTAGCTAACTATAGTTGGTAGATTAACCACAGTTGTTAACTATCTAAGATTTTTTTTATGTAGATTGATAAATCTTAAGTTTTCTCATATATTAAATTTCTGAACGCAACCGTAATATTTGACATTTGACAAACAACTATATGTAGATTGATAATTCGGAAATATATTATTGAGAAATTAATAAAAACCTTTATTTTATTCATTATATACAGAAAAACTTCTGTCGGGTCAACTAGTCTTATATATAAAATTCTCGTGTCACAATGTTAGTTACCTTACTCCTCCGAAACAGCTTTACTGATTTATACCAAATTTTATATGCATATTCAGTAGTTCTGAGAATCGGCTACTATCTATTTTTCATCCCTCTAAATGTTAAAGGGTAGTCCACCCCATTTATTTATTTATTTTAATTGATTTGATTTAGCATTGAAAAATACATACAAATTTTCGCCCTTCTACGATGTACAACTATTTTTGTATCACAGTTTTATATTATTCTGTTCCATCCACCAAACCGATATAGGGTTGCAAGATAGCAATCGAATACAATAATAATTGTAGTACGATATATTTGGTAGGTCTGAGAATCGGTTGCATCAAAATTTTAATAATAGTTTTTTTTTTAATATGTTGTATGGCAATACGACGTTTGCTGGGTCAGCTAGTATTATATACTAGCTTCAAATGTATTTTAATTATAAATATATAATATTTTCCTCGAACGAGCTTTACAAAGCCGAGCCGACGAAATATAGTGCACAGCGCCTCTTATAGCCTAAACACATGCTCGGATTTGGTACGGACGTACCATCGGACATTCCAGTGGGCGTGGGTAGGCACCTCGCACCAATTGGCCCGCCGTCGTACTCAGTATGATCCGGACGGTATAATAATAATTATGTGTGATGAACAATGCGTAAACCATCGAATATAGTCTGCTACTAGACCGCGGCCGATGGTTCGGCGGTACCAAATCCGATCATGTGTTTAACCTATTACGAAGTAAAAATAAAAAAAACACACTTACAAAAGTAGTAATATTACTACTGCAAATAATCACTATGATTAAACATTTCTGCTGCTTTCAAAAACAGGTGTGATTTAAATCAAGATAATATATTCTGTCACATATAAATTCAAACAACAATCTCTCTCTCCCTCGGACAGAATGATCTAATGTGAAGTTTCGCTTGCACCAAGTTGAAGTCTAGGATTCTTTAAGATATCAATGGGCAGCGGTTTTTATTACACATCAGGGACACATAGATAGACTAAACAATTCGGCTTCAAGCTTTAAGAACAGTTCCAGTACCCTAAGAAGTTAAATAAATTGATGATATGGATCGGGGTGAATCCGGGGATCACCTATCATTATACCTGTAGAAAATCCTTAAATATACAATAGAACCAGCCTAATGTGAGTCGGAGTCTTCTCTTTTTTTTATAGAAGTTATAGCGGCAACAGAAATACATCATCTGTGGAAATTTCAACTGTCAAACTATCATGGTTCATCAATATTTTCTGTCAAAAATCAAGTCTTCCGACGACCTTCTTGTACACGGTAAAACTCAAATGAGTTTATGTATGTACAATAATTTTGTTACCTATAATATGTAATTAGTTAATAAGAAATAAGTTAAAATAAAAAATCAGATAGAGGCTGGTGACAGAGATACAGACATAAGGACGGAGAGTGGAACCTTAGTAATAGATTTCCGATTTTACCTTTAGGTAAGGCACCCGTAGAAAGTATTAGGAGTCACTTATTTAATTAAATGATAGTTCTTTATAATCTTAACAAAATGGCGTTCCTCTAGCCATTTTAATGGTTTTTGTTAAATGAAATGATGATATGTGCCATGAAAATAATTTACGTAGGTATTATAGTAGAATGAAGAGTATAAAATTATTATATAGACCCAGCAAACGTTGTATTGCCGATATTAAAATCGCGATACAAAAGTAACTGTTGAATGGGTAAATTTGAAGTTGTATGTATTTTTTAATGCTGACTCATAATCAAACAAATTTAAAAAAAAAGTCAAAAAACTTAAAAAAAAAATTGGCGTGGACCACCCTTATCATTTAGGGGGATGAAAAAAAGATGCTGTCCGATTCTCAGACCTACCGAATATGCACTCAAAATTTCATGAGAATCGGTCAAGCCGTTTCGAAGGAGTTTATATAGATATTAGATATACGTCTAGAACTAGATAGACCATAACAGCTGTGAAAACGTCGAAAAAAAATAACGGGTTGCACTCCGAGAGTGCCGACAGAAGTGAAAACTTAATCTTTAACGTTGTGCATTTTTGAATATTTTGGAATGGTCAAGGGATCATTTCGCACGAATTGCTTTATTTATCAGCATAAAAGTACTTGCATTTATATGGTTAAATACAATGTTCATTTATTGCGCTATTGAATACAAAAATGACAATTTATATTACATAAAAAATTTAATACTTCAGAACTATTACAATTTGTTTACATTAAAATGTTTATCTCTCAACTTTTATCCATAATTTCAACGTCTGTCTTACGAATTTTCGATCAGGTTACGTGTCCTGACGCGATATTAACATTTAATACCCATCCCAAGAAAGTTCTCCACGTTTTCACTCCAAAAATATCAATTGAATATAGATTGCATTATAGCCCCATAAAAAATAAGCTATGAGTAATGGTACAGAGCTCCGTCTATGAATGTTTATAGTTAAAGTTGATATTAATATATCAACTGAAGTTAAAGTTTGTCGACAATCTAATTTGAATCCTATAAGCTTTCACCGAAAATTCATTTTCCATAATTTCAACGACTGTCTTACGAATTTTCGATCAGGGTCACGGGTCCTGACGCGAGTTAAACATTTTATACGCATCCCAAGAAAAGTGCTCAACTAAAGAAGTTTTCACTTCAAAAATTGAGGTAATAGTATGATGAAGCCACAACCTGAGAGTTGAACAAAGGATACAAGATTTTATAACGATATGTCACTCGAACGGTTAGCTCAGTTGGTTGGAGCACCGGCACGGAACGCCCGAGATCGTGGGTTCGAGTCTCGCACCTTTTATAAAAAAAATTGGTTTTAAAATTTTATTTGTGAGTTAAGAGTTAACCTCTATGTTGAGCTATGCACGCACACTAACACAAAGTGTCATTCATATCCCGAGTATAAGACGCAGTTGTCACGTACACTAAAGTATTAAACTAGACGTATAAATTATCTAAGAGTATAAAATAGAATTGTTTCATTCATGCCAACTGATTCGTATATTATTATCTGTATATATCAATGACCTCATGACGATTGACAGCCAACGTCAAAACGACATTATATCAATCCGCCATTTTAACCATATAACATGTGATCCGCTTCTTCGAAAGAAAAAACACGATGTATAAAACACTACTAAAAATGTAAGCTCGTTAATTGAACAATATGATTTATTTATGTTTTTTTTAAATCTGAACTAGTACCAAGACCTGTTTTGTGATTCATAGCACACCTACTTTGCAATAAAATAAATATAAAGAGATTTTTTGCATAGCAGGTCTAGAAGATTTATACAGTCTTCTAGTTAAACTCACGTTTGACCTAATATATCTTAGATTAAGAATTAAACACTGCGCTCCAACCAGATACCGCAGGCGTAGTCGCAAAGTGCGACTAATACAACGCCCAAGTGGGCGTACTCAAGCCAGTCTCGAACAATGTGTGACGTTGAAATGCCACAGGTTCTATTAAACTTTGCTAATAATTGAAACTAATATCCCGGGTTGCGTATTAAAACTTTGTTTAAATAATACTACAAGAAATAAGAAAGACATTGGGATCACATAATATCATCAGTAAGTATTTTGTATTTTATTAATTTCAATGTAAAATAACACGAAGCGTATGGTATAACAAATTCTATTTAAGTTTCATTACAAAAAGATAGTAGAAATATAAACTCTACTGCGCTACAAATTATTAAGTACCTAAATTACACACATCTTTTATATAATCTATATATATAAAAATGAATTGCTGTTCGTTAGTCTCGCTAAAACTCGAGAACGGCTGGACCGATTTGGCTAACTTTGGTCTTGAATTATTTGTGGAAGTCCAGGGAAGGTTTAATAGATGAATAAATATGAAAATGCTCGGAATTAAATAAAACCAACAATTTTGTTTTTCCTTTGATGTGTCCCCGTCGTTCAGAAATCAAATTGAAAGAATAGTTTAAAATGAATAACTAATTAGAATTTTTATATATTTCTAACATTCTCAGGAGGTAAAAAATAAACTTAATTTTAGCTAACTATAGTTGGTAGATTAACTACAGTTGTTCACTATCTATCAGATTATGTTGATGTAGATTGAAATATTAAGTTTTGTCACAAATTAAATTTCTGAACGCAAACAATACTATTTGACGTACATACAAATGTTTAGGTCTTTTATTTATCGATTGAGGCAGTACGAAGTCTGCCACGTCAGCTAGTAAATATATATGATGAAAATGGTCTTTGTTTGAGACTCTTTCACGCATAAACCACTGATCGTATCAACATGAAATTACCACCATTCGATGTGAAATTTATCCTAGATGCTTTATGGCTACTTAGTTTTGGAATTCCAACGTTTCTTCTTTAATTTATTTCCATTTTAAAATTGGCCCAGTAAATTGGCGAGTGAAAACGGCTAGTTTTTATAAATTTTGATAAGCTACTTGGTTGGTTGCAATTAAATTATAAGTTACAACATATTGAATTCGATTTTTTTTTGTATAAATAATATTATATTTCAAATTATTTACATATGACTAAATAATTATAAACGCTATTTATACAAAAAAATAATAAAATAAAACTTAAATAATCTAACAAAATTAATTAATTACAAATAGAAAATATCATTAAGATCGCTATCGGCAGGTAAGGTGCCCATGAAGCTGGCAACGTTACTTCTTTGTATAGACAAACTTATCCTTTGACAGAGGTACGTACCAGATCTTGGGTCACCTGTTAAATCGGTTAGACGCCTGGATAGCTCTTTTATGAGTTTTTGTGCCGATGAACCCCGAGGACCCATCGTCTCCACCCCAAAGGGAACAAATATGTATCCATTACCGAGTGATGCATATTTCCTCCGCTTTAGGTTTTCGGCAGTTTCCGCCGCTGCACCTCCCGCTCTAGATGAATGAGTTTTAATAGTATAGTAGTTTTATAGTAGAATAGAATTTTATATAAATTATTCAATATAAGGTTAAATTAAATTAATTTAAGTAATACCACTTATATTGTTCTAAACAACTTGATTGCCTTCCGTTTGTCTTTCAACCACAACGAAATGTGGTCGCGTGACTGAGTGAAGTCTCAACAGCCACGATTGTGGTTTTTGAGTTTTGCTCTGTTTATTCGTTAATGTTATTTCGTTATTGAAAGCTATTTCATCAAGCACATACGCTAAGGGACGTGGTTCGATATTAATGCATGTCTGGTTAAGCATTCAAGCATTTCTAATATTTTCTCTTTTATATGTAATTTTCAACTTAAATAATTTGGTTTATTTTTATAAAATATATTTGAGATAGTAAGCATCATATAACTAGGTAATATATCTTCTAGTTTCTAGAAAATCATTTCAGTATAGGTAATCTTTGCCATTAAAATTATACTTTTGTGTGATAGTGGGAATCTTACTGTGCTTCGGTCTGAAGGGCGCCGTTGCTAGTGATATGATATTATGTCTCAAGATGACGAGTTCAATTGTAGTGCCACTTAGAACTTTTGGGTTTTTCAAGAATCCTGAGCGGCACTGCATTGTACTGGGCAGGGCGTATCATGTACCAACAACTGAACAACCTGCTCGTATCGTCCCTTACTGTCATATAATATAATCGGTAATTAGTCAAACCTATAAAAAGGCGCGTTGGGGGAAAAGCGAAAGCGAAGAAAATTCTGTAAGAGTATGGTAGAGTAAAATTTATGATATCATCTGATTTTATTATAAACTAGCTGACCCGACAGACGTTGTTCTGTTCATAATCAAAAAAAACTCATGGGGGTGGAATTGCGTAAAATCCGTTCTTAGCTGACCTCTACTCGGTGTAAAGAATATTCCTACCAAATTTCAAGTCTTTAGCTCTAATGATCCCAGAGATATCGTGATGAATGACTATATACGTGGAAATCTCTTATATATATATATATAGATTATTTTGTATTGTCATACTATATATAAATAAATTACATCCTGTAATAAATTGAGTTATAGTTAAAAGCCTCTGTCGAGGAATTTAGTTAATATAAAACCATAAAATCTTTATTGTCTTGGTAACAAAGCATATAATGACCTTGACATTTTCTCTTCAACAAAAGCAAAATTTAAAAAGCAAGTAAATGATATTTTAAATGAACAGAATTTATATACTTTTTTAATATGAAATCTCATTAGGTAACTGTTTTGTTTAAACGTAATGTAATTTTGTAAATAACTTAGTTTTAAGACATGTAATTTTATATTTCTTTCCTCTTTTTGTATGTACATATTTCTTTAATTAATGTTAAACTTTGTAATTCATCATGTAAGATACTAGTAACTATAAAATTAACCTGTGGATAATGGTGTGGGTTCTCACTAAAATTAATTTAACATCTACTATACTTTGAAATTGTAAAATGTAATGTGTGAACTGTTTGTTGTCCCTAAGAAATAAAATAAAATAAAAAAATATAAAATAATTAAAAGAATTATTCTGGTGCTTGTACCCGAGAAAAGGGTGTAGGTGACGTCATCATAATTTCAGCCGGAAGACGTCCACTGCTGGACAAAAGCCTCCCCCAAAGATGGCCATGACGATCGGTCCTGCGCTGCCCTCATCCAACCTATTCCAGCGATAGCGATGTAAGCGGTATTTGTTAATGCTCTTAGATTAAGGATTGGTCTCCGCTGCGCTCCAACTATGTACCGTACCATCTAAGAACAATAGCTTTATTATTATGGGAATTTTATATTGTAGTCTGTATTGGCTTTTTGTAAAGATGCTTATGTTCGTGGCATCTTGACACTCAATGACATCTTTCAAATTTTGTAACTTATATACGCTTCGTGTTAATTTACATTGAAATTAATAAAATACAAAATGCTTACTGACGATATGTGATCGCACTCTCTTTCTTATTTCTAATAGTATTATTTTTACAAAGTCTTACTACACATCCCAGAATTTTAGTTTCAATTATTGTATCTAGTTGGAGCGCAGCGGAGACCAATCCTTAGTCTTAGTTAATGCTCTTAAAATATGAGAATTCTGGCAATCACTTACAATCAGCAACCTCATTAGAACTTCTTTAAAAAAGTTACTCATACCCAAGTGTTGAAAGAATACATTCCTAACGAAATATGGTGAAATTAATAGGAAAAATTGTAGCCCTAATTTGTAACTGTGAGACAGCGAAATAAAATATCACCGATAGACTACTTATACTGTTAACAAGTTATTTTTAATGTGACAGTAGTAGAATGAAGTATTCAAGGACAAATTATTTTGGGAATTGTCGTTTTACAAGAGATATTTTTCCTATTTGCAACCATGCAGATACTAAGAACTTACCAGTGGGAAGTTAGTTTACCGGCTCCTTTGCACAGGATGCCGGCTAGATTATGGGCACCACAACGGCGCCTATTTCTGCCGTGAAGCAGTAATGTGTAAGCATTACCGTCTGAAGGGAGCAAGTGAGACTTAACATCTTATGTCTCAATGTAACGAGCGCAGTTGTAGATCCGCTTAGAATTTTTGGGACTTTCCAAGAATCCTGAGCGGCACTGTATTGTTATGGCGTATCAATCATCATCAGCCGAACGTCATGCTAGTCTCGTCCCTTATTTTCATTAAAAAAAAGATAGACTGTCAAGTTCTTGAATATAAATTAGTAAATAATCAATTATTGAATAAAACCTCTGCGACATTACTTAGCAACAGGTAACACAACTCATACAGACAACAGCAATAACGTTTGCTATAAATCTAATATAAATATTATAGAAGGAGCGACAAGCAAAACATGCACACGGCGCATTCATGTTAAGTTTTCTAGTTCCGCTGCAATCGTTAACATTTCTCGAAGGCCATAAATAAAATTCTGCAAGAGTTACTATTTCGATAACAGCACAAATTTAAATTTATACCCGCGGTATGCATTTTAAGCGTGTAAAGGCAGTCTTGGAGCAAAAAACACGGCGAAGTTGTGCTAATCTCACGAGATCTACACGGTTTCACAAACATCTGGTGATGAAAGGTTATTTTGTCGTTCCACGTCACATTAACTTTTGTTTGCTGACCGTACTATAGTGGTTGGTTAGTTTTATTTTATCGCTGTACATTACATTCAAGTCATACCTCTAATTCAAATTCAAATATTTTTATTCAAAATAGGATTAGATATCACTTATTGAATGTCAAAAACTACCATCCATTCGAAAAAGTTATGCCTTAGATCTGAGAAGAACAGGCGCAAGAAATTCAGTGAATGTCTTATATCAAAAAAGAATGAAAATGTTTATAATGCCTGGCGGTCGCTTCATTCCCAATGTGTGGTATTATTAAGAAAGTCAGTTATGTTATAGTAACCTTTACAACACAAAGTTTCGTACAATACTTACAACACAATTCTTTTTTATTCCGTAATACATTTGTTTTGAACATTTTCTGGGATCTTGTTAAAAAAACATATACATCGCTTTGCTTATACTTACTAACTCGACTTAGCCGAGTAGTAGGCATTATGAGTTTATATCTGATCTTGATGTTAACATTATGATTATGACAGTTTCTAGCAAATTCACTTATTTGTTCCTATATACATAAGATTATCAAAAATAAATTTTCATGTGTTTGTCTCAAATTAGAAATTTAAATTCACTTTATGGTTTGCAATTTTTTCCAAGTTGTTATTGTCAATAGATTGTCAAATTGTGCTATCATAACTATTATTTTGTACATACAAATTGTAACTGTATTTTAAATGCTTAGTGCATTAAAGAAATTTTATTTATTCATTCATTTATAGGCAGCAAAATTCCCTAAAATATAAACATTTCATCAAATCGCGAGCCATACAGTACTTGATATTTAAAATCTGCTTGTTGTACATCTTACTGTAGCTATCCTTCATCAAAAAGATGATATATAATGAATATGTTGCTGTCATTGAGATGATTTTATAAATAAGAATTTTATACAAATATCTATCTTTATATATCTCTATAATCTCATCACAGTAATTGTGATTCTGTGATTCTGACTATTCCCGTTATCGATCACAGCCAGAGGTATCAAATTAATTTGTTTTAACATAAACAAAACATTTTACTTTTATTTTTTATCACAATCGAACAAAGGTACTATAACTTTCTCATATCACTACCAAACTTTAAAGAGCCTAACCTAAGCAACGCTCCTGTGATACCTCTGATTGAGAAATCATGCGGATCCTCTCTTTAAAGGTACCTTAATTCATAAAGGTAAACCCAACAATCTAGATTTTTGATCTGTTTGCTGAAATTCTAAATTGAATCAAGTATTTTTTAAGGCATATAGCGCATTTATTTTCTCAAAATTGATTCTTTTAGAATTCTTTTGGATATCATTTCTAATATAGTAGATACTACTACCGCTTCGGAAACAAATTGCACTCTGAGAGCTCTGAGAAACTCTCTCAGCATTCTTTTTAATAAAATATACAATATTGTACTGTCATTGTTATTGCTATAAAACAACAATCTATTTGTCTAACCGATGGACTATTTTACTAATTATTGTATAATACTTATATGTTATTATAGAAAATAAATGATTAATCTCTAATTTAAACTGTCAGATACAGTAATCAACGTGATCCCATCATCAGTATAAACGATTGAACAAGATCTGTAAGATAAGTGTCAATATATGGAGCTACCTAGTGTTGGCAGGTGGGATTTGTTATCGATGTGAATCCCAACCATTTTTATCGATATGATCCAGATCTGATGACGAAACACTCGACAAATATGATGTATTGGCACGACGCGACGCACGAGACGATAAGCCGAATAAAGAACAACCGAACATTACGTACATAACACAGCATTATAAACCTTACGGACATCAAAATGAGGCTTTATTATCGTAAATTTGGCCTGAAAATTGTTGAAGTATCGCAATAATTAGCTCGGATTCAATGAGTACTCATTTCGTAGATTATGTACTCACATAAATGAGTGATCGATGCTTCCATTGATATCTCGGTTCGAGAATTTACTCGTAATAATGAAAAGCGATTGTTTTGTGAATGAATCGAGTGGGCGATTGGACACGCGATCGATTAAATTATTAATAGTTATGTCCAATTTACAGACAAGCTTAATTAAGATGGCGAAATAAATAGAAATGTCAGAGCTCAAATAAAGATATTTAGGTTGCGGTAAAAGTAATAAATCTTTCAGTTAATAAAAACTGAATTGTTCAAAGGAACATAACACAATAACTCGATTTATTTGACGTTTTGGTAATACAATATCTTTACTTCTTATCTTATTAGAGAAAACACTAATGACATAGCAAGGATCAGATGACTGAAATATTGCTGGGCAAGTCATATATGCAGTTGAGACGATTCAAGATGGACGAAAAGAGTTTCGGATTCCATGGGAAGGCTCTAGACAAAAAGGGAGACAGTAGAGGAGATGGCGTGATATTTTTATTCAAAGAGTTGATCCGGGCTGGATGAGAAAAGCCAGAGATAGAGCGTATTGGAAAGGTTTAAGAGAGGACTTAGCCGTAGAGCCAGCTACTACTTATTAATCTGACCGTATAGGTAATTTTTTTGTAATAATTATGTAAATTGGTATAAATGAAGGTTTTTTATAATGCAATATCTTAAGATCACATCACAAATAATCCGGCCTATCATATGATACTACCTATATACAGTCGATGTCCACCCGACGTAGAATCTTTAGGGATGAGACAGCGAATATCGATCAAGTACAGCGCTCACACAAAAGTATTAATTTAAAGTCAACCAACGGATAAACATGGCAATTCTTTAAGTTATACCTATGCAAAGTCCAAAAATCGTAATACTGCAAATAAAGGAACACATCACGCATGTAAAATACAAAAGAAATTGAGTTCATAATAAAAAAGAATTGTAGTCTTTTAAAAATACTACAATAGTCAACAATTAAAAGGTACAATGTACAACTAAATAATAAATAACAATATTTGTCAAATTGTTCATTGAAAGTTAATATTAAATATATTTTACAAATCAGATTATTTTCTTACTGTGTGTAGATTGATGCATCTACTATAATCAATAGTTCTTGTGTTTTTTTTTATTTGACTTACTCGTGTAAGGTATTGAGTATTTTTATTTCATCACTTAACATTTAATATAATTAATAGAATTTGTAAAACGATGAAGCTCTAAATGTTGATTTAAAAGAGTGGCAATATGTTACTTCTTCTCGTTAAAGCTCAACCTTTTCCCAAGTGGTGGTAAATGCTCAATAATAAATAAATTACATTCATAAGTGACATAACCTTGAGCTTTTAGCAGCCTATTCAGTGGATAGTTACCTAAATCTAAAAGTCAAAATAAATTAAGTATTAAATCCGGAATTAGAGATGGCTTTTATTTTACCAGTTGAGGTGCTCCGGTTGGCATGTGAATGTTTATCATACCCAACAGCTGCGGCAAATCCAACACATGGGGTGTTATATAAAAATTTTATGTAATAATTTCTGTTCATGCTTCAAATTCTGAATTTATAAAAGGTTCTGAATTTTTATAATTCTTTCCTTTTTGTTTCTTAGTTTTTTTTAATTCTTTCATTTAAGAATAAAGCCTACATAACTTTTGAGGCCTTTAGGCCTTACAATGAATGTAATTGGTATGTCAGTCAAATTTGAGTTGCTATCCAAAATTATACCAATGTCCCGATTTTTTAAAACTTGCTATTGGTGTGTCACCTGTTTTGCTCACGTCATTACATCTATTTAGCATTAAGAATATCGAACTATCGAAATGAAGAGAACATCTCAGACAACAGTGGCAATAGAGCTAACTGTATATACAGTGTTAGTTTGGAGAATACAACCACCATACTCATCTCTGGTACTGTACGTATAGGACTCCATTTTTAATGTCGATGGGTAACGGGTGCAAAACAGGTGACTGTGATCATAATAGGTCTTGTTAGGATAGGCTAGGGTTCCCTAATTTCAATACCGGTACGTGTAAACGTTTGTATATGTAGTGAAATGTATTTGACTGAATTATTTGCATTGTGAATACCTAGTCTTGTCATAAATACAGAAACAAAGAAAAAATAAAATTTTCTATTGCAAATAACATTTATTACTTTTACAGTGTGTTAGTTTAATACATAAATATAAAATAATTTAAAATATAAAAAGCTTATTCGAAGTGGTCTCCATTGGCTGCAATACAGTCCTTTAAACGTTGGGCCAGTTATCAATAGAAGCACGCACTCTTTCCATGGGAAAATTCTTCACTGCGAATCGTACGGATTGTTTTAGGGACTCCAAATTATCATGGCGTCAAGAGAAGTGCCCACGTTGTACTCTGTCGATGAATAAGTTTCCTTAGAGGTTTGAGCATAAATTCGGTCATTTTGTTTGATATAATGCTCAATTGTAAAGAAATTCTCAGCCGTAAACAAAAATTTTCTGTGACCTCCCTTTGCGTACCGCTTAATTAGTATTATTATATAGTAGTAAGTAGTAATAACCCGGTACACAAACATTTTACTACTACCAAGCGTATGGAGAGTTTTAAAAATTGAATTCGGCTTTAAGCCGATGTGATTGCATTATACAAAGTAGGTATTAAGTAAAGTAAATATTTTTTTTTCCGAGCAGTATTCATTCTAAAGATACGTACTATATTATTGACAGCAGCTTGATATCTACACTTCTTTATACGGGTATATAACTAACTACCTAATAGAGCTATTAAGAAATTATTTCAGTGAATATATTTTGTAATACTAGCGCATTCACTACCTTATTTGGTTATCGATTGCATTGCTAGACAAAAGTTACCCAATACACATAAATGGCCGCACAGCACCAAGTAATACAAATTAGAGTAATTTCAGAGCTACGAGGTTCTTAGGATAACCGTCAATATGTTATTCAGTTACTCTTATATGCACAGCAAAATCACTCGATGTCAAAAAATCTTTGTCTCAATAGAACCATAAAAAAAGTCTATGAAAAACCATCGGTTTTGTTAGTTTTGCTTTAAAAAGTCTTTTCTCAGAGGTGTTTAGTTAGGTTCTAACAGGTCTGTGTTGTTGCTGTTAAAGTTGAAATTATTTATAACTATACAGTCTTGGAAAGCTGTACCTCGGTTTGAGAGAATGTAATCAATCTCATTTTGTAACAACCACCAGGAGACATCCACCTGTTGCTTGGTCGATTGTTATAATAACTGTTAAATATTCTGAGATTATCCTCGTATACTCAGTGAATCAGTTTCTCACCGTTCCATGTCCTCTTTCCTGTACTACCCTCGGTTCTATCCTAGCGCATCACTTTCCAATGTGTTATTGGTCTTAGAATTCATAAATTTGTATGTTTATTTGACTCTTGACGTTGGCATCGTTCTTATGATTTCTATGGTGTTTCAAGACTGTATTAGCTGCGGTGAACATATACCATCAGGAGACCATAATATGGATGTGGTACAAAATACCGTACGTATGCTCGCCCTGCTCATTACAATTTAGTTCCGCTCAGGACTCTTGAAAAACCTAATAATTCTGAGCGGCACTACAACTGCGCAAGTCACCTTGAGACATAAGATGTTAAGTCTCATTGGCCAAGTAATTTCACTAGGTACAACGCCCTTCAGATCGAAACACAATAATGCCTACACATTACTGCTTCACGGTAGAAATAGGCGCCGTTGTGGTACCCATAATCTAGCCAGCATCCTGTGCAAAGGAGCGTCCAACATGTAAAACTTCAAAAAAGACGCGAACATCCACCAAAAAGACTATGATAAACTGATTGTTATGTTTTGTATTTCATCTACCAAGATAAACATTCGTGTTATTATGAAAAAGTATTGAATGAACATGTCTCGTAAGTCCAATAACAATATTACAATCTATTAGAGCGGTGTAAATCCGGAAGCGTTCACAAGTATCTCACGGCCTCCCACTTCTCTTGTAGCAATTAAACGAACGTCAGTGATGAAATATTCTAATCAGTTTCTAGTGATGGTGGTAGATGTGTGATAAGCCGGTGTCGCACGGCGCAGGCGCGGCCGCACACAGCGCATGCGCGCTTTGCATAACAAAAGGGCGCAATTTGGACGAAAAATGGGCACAATCTTGAAGCATCTCTACCGTTCCGTGCGCCTGCGAGTGAACCTTTAAGTGCTTTGGGTTACAAATTATCTTATGTCACCGTTAGTATTGTCTTGAATTTAAACGATTATTAAAATTTTTAGTTACGGGGATGTTCTAGATTGAACGGATGTTAAAAATTCAATCTTTTATGTGGTATAAAAGTTGTTTACTTTTAATCCGATTAGTTCCTGGTTTTGAAATTTGATATTGATTGCACATAGGTCTTACTAATTCATAAAACTGTTTGTAGATTTGGGTGGCGGTGTAATCAAGTCATCTTAGCTTTCATTAGCCGACCCATACGCTCGGAATTTTGCAAACTTTACAATCACACCTTTGAAGGACAAGTAGAGATAGATACCTTTAGTACTAGGTACGTCATCAACCTATCCAATTATCCATGCAACATTTCTTCATCTTGTTGCTGTTGCCCCATTCACATAACGAAATATCCCTCGCTTAGACCACCTTAGTACATCCCTTGCTCATGTCGTCACCACCCTCAACTCCTGTACGCCATAGGACCCATTAATGTGGTTTTCCTATAACCGTGGTATGGAATGATCGCTTAGGTCAATCTTTCACAACTTTTTGGTTCTAATATCGGAGGGATCACTTTAATTATTATTCAATTGATTAAATTTATTCGAAATTATTTATCATTTTTTGGATGTCACGGCATATCTGCATGATCTAACAAGTCCTTTTCCAACACCACCCACATTATTTATACAAATGTGTACAATCAATCTACTTCCTGGATGGAAATATCAAGACTTAGTTTAATGATTATTATTACAAAAACAACTTTTTTACAATATGCAATACAATATTATAATTTTTTATTATGATATGAAAGTAGCCTGATTGTAAAAATTATACTATGATAACTTTCATCCATCTTATCTACATGACTAAACTATCCAAAACATCTAGTCAAATCCATTACTTCTATCTAAGATTGGATTATGTGTACCACCTTATCCTTGTCGTATTAGCACATATCTGCCAGTACATGTACGATTCTTCAGAAACAATTATGGCTCAAATTCACCTATCCAACTTATTTAATAATTATATTACAGTAAATTCCATAGTAACAGTAGTAGAGATATAAATTTTAAGACATTTGGCAATTTTAAAAATACGCTTTTGAACCCTTATAATTTGGATGTATAAAATTATAGTTTTTAGTAATAGTACACATACATATTGTAGTAGTAATTCTTAACTTACAATAATAAATTAAGGCAACGCTGTGCATACATATAAGTTAGATATATAAGTATTAAATATAAGAAATTTTACATTATAAGTAGTCATAATATTAATTGTATATCTAGTTGGTAAGCCTTTTTTAATAAATAAATATAGAACCAGTGGGAGGCTCCTTTGCACAGGATGCTGGCTAGATTATGGGTACCACAACGGCGCCTATTTCTACCGTGAATCAGTAATGTGTAAGCACTCTGTTTCGGTCTGATGGGCGCCGTAGCTAGTGAAATAACTGGGCAAATGAGACTTAACATCTTATGTCTCAAGGTGACGAGCGCAGTTGTAGTGCCGCTCAGAATTTTTGGGGGTTTTCTAGAATCCTGAGCGGCACTGCATTGTAATGGGCAGGGCGTATCAATTACCATCAGCTGGACGTCCTGCTCGTCTCGTCCCTTATTTTCATAAAAAAACAAAATAGAAATTGTCAATTTTTGTATAGTCGCCAAGGTTTATTTAATCTAATTCGAAGCATGTATCCACTGGTACAAACTCAAATATGGCGATATGAATCAAGATATTTATTATTCTCTAGAGCTGTGCACGACTTCCATTTCACCTAATGAATATTTTAAGAGATTTATGTGGAAATACGGAACTGTTGACTTTAAGGAGCTCTTATCAGCTGACTAATACGGCCATTAGATAACCCCTTTGTTGTTTATTACTGTTGTTATAATGTAAGATTGTTTCATGGAAGCCATTGACAAGCATAGGTAACAGTGGGAGGCTCCTTTGCACAGGATGCCGGCTAGATTGTGGGCACCACAACGGCGCCTATTTCTGCCGTGAAGCAGTAATGTGTCAGCATTACTGTGTTTCGGTCTGAAGGGTGCCGTAGCTAGTGAAGTTACTGGGCAAATGAGACTTAACATCCTATGTCTCAAGGTGACGAGCGCAGTTTTAGTGCCGTTCAGAAGTTATGGGTTTTCAAAAATCCTGAGCGGCGTCAACTTGAGACATAAGATGTTTTACATTGACAATTACCATCAGCTGAACGTCCTGCTCTTCTTGTCCCTTATATTCATAAAAAAAAACCTATATCCTAATTCGGAGTGGAGAAAAAATTTTGATAAATCCCAGTGGTTAGTTACTCTGCCTACTAAGCTACAGCCATATATGGATGTTTGATTTATGTATGTTTAGGTAGGTATAATGTATTAAATATATCTTTGTCTTATACCTGTCTGAGGGCCAGACAATTATATGTTCATTAATATTAACACGTTAATTAACATATATAATATGTGCCTTTCGGTAATCGAACCCGGGACCTTATTATTATTTATATAATATTGCCTCTAAATTAAATTCATATTCAACATCTAAAGTAATAATTAGAAAAAATCTATAATAATATTGATATTGACACACTTTTTACACAAATTATCTTGCCCCAAGTTAAGTGTAGTGTTAAAGTAAGTTATAGTGTTATGGGTTACAAGACAATGATATATTTAATACAATATACTTACTTAAACATAGATATATTCATATAAACATACATAAATACATTTAAACATCCACGACTCGGAAACAAACATCCATATTCATCATATAAATGCTTGCACCTACCGGGATTCGAACCCGGGACCTCTAGCTTTGTAGGTAGGATCGCTAACCACTCGGCTGTACAGGTCGTCTATTGTTCTATTGTTTTGATGATTGATTTTGATACTCTTTTGTTAATTAAAATAGCGCCTTTAAGTTCGTTATTGGTTTTTGTTTGTAAGCCTAAATAAGGTACCTACCTACCTATGTACCTACCTATGAAATCATTCTTATGCATAAATAGATACTTATGCCAGAAATAAATATTTCTTGAGTAGGTATACTAGATAAACACTTTTCTACGTAAAATTTTATTTATGTACCTACCTATAAGCTAAATGTAAGTTAATAACCTCTTTTTGGTACTTTTTTATAAATTTTTTGTTTCAACCTTGTATTATTTTACTATATTGTGTCATGTTAAAATATATATGTATGAACTTATGTATAATCAGCAAGTATTAAAATTGTATTTTAACCCCCTTATTCATTATAGTCTGCTAACTTAAAGCATTGCTAATTCTCACTCTGTCTTCTTCTATTGACCTATGTCAGAATGAGAAAAAACACTCCTAAGCGGCTGTTTAAAGTTAGCGGACCATTATGAATAAGGGGGTAAGTGATTGATTGACGACATTGACGAGAATTCTGTTGATTTTATGTTAACAAAGTATTTAAACCTTCTCTCTTCTGCGACTCTCTGTAAAAATTGCTTTTTCCTGGCTTGATTATTGTGGTCACCTTGGTAGGTCTCTACTATCAAACGAATCTTTGGTGTGGAGTATTTATACCTACCTCCTATTACAACTACAGCATTAACAACTGCATTCAATGAGAACAAAACAATAATTGTTAGCTTTTAGTTATGCATACACACGAAGAACAATAGTCTCGTTGCTAGTATCAGAATTAACCGGGAGTGTTGTCGTACGTGCTACGACAGTGAACAATGCAAATGTTACTGAACAAAAACGAACTATTGAAAACGTCGCGCAATAAGAATAATAGGAAAATTGCTTTAAAAATCTATTTGCTCGCTGGCGTCGTAACTCGAGACGTATGCGTTGTTGCGTTTGCGGTTGACCAATCACAGGGAGGCTGCTTCCCGCCTCCCACCCGCCGGCCAATCAGGGCACGCCCGCCGCGTGAGCAAGTCCTTTTTTAAGATTCTACATCGATTTCCCGCGTAAACTGCTTAAATAAAAATTATGATTTACGAATTAGAATTAAACGATTATTCAGAATGATTAATGTATGTACCTATGTTCGAGAACGATTTTCTTATACATTTAATAGCGTTAGGTTTTTCTCGGGTCAACTCAACTTCGGATGAATGATGGTAAAAGTAAAATTTTGTCAGAGTGAGAAGCGTTAATGCTTAACAGTAGGTATCGTCCATCTGTAAGTACCAGTTACCAAAAATATCAAAAAATATTAGCGGAGCTAATGTCAAAGTCTACCTACTTTTTAAAATTTTCTTCTCGTCTTTTGTCTTATTAAGTTTTTTTTTTAATTTAATTTTCTTTTCTCGTTTCAAGTAAAATATAATGTTTTTCACAAGAACACTCTACAGAACCTACGGAACTCGTTTGATGAAATACTTTTAATGAATGAATAAGCTGCAAATGGCAGAATGAGCAGAGATATTGCAGACCTTGTAACTGAGTCAGACATCATATGATCTAAGTAATACTGTTGCAAATGATCTGAGGTGTATTCGATACGTTTATAAGGAGTCTGTTTGAAGATATTCTTGTACGTACCCGTAATTTCACCACTATCCACTCCTTTCAAACCGGAATATATCCGTAAAAAGTCACACTGACTTTGTGGAAGAATATCTCTCAGTGACAAGAGCGGTATAAGTGCCTCTCGGACAGGACTAAGGGGAATACTCTAATAATATGAATAAGGTATTATTATATATATTATATTACAAGACCCTATATATTACCTAGTGTCTAGTAAATTATTCAGTAACATAACGAGGTATGCTTCTACAAGAACAAGTACATTACCTAGTGTCTTGTAAAATATTCAGTAACATGACGAGCTATGCTTCTACAAGACCCTGTACGTTACCTAGTGTCTTGTAAAATATTCTGTAAGATTACAAGCTATGCTTCTACAAGACCCTGTACGTTACCTAGTCTCTTGTTGAATATTCTGCGAAATGACGGACGAGATATGCTTCTACAAGACCCTGTACGTTACCTTGTGTCTTGTAAAATATTCTGCAAAATGAAAAACTGCAAGTCGATTTCGAGACCCTGTATTCCGATACTAGGCGAGGCAAGACAAATGCTTTCGAAGAGAGGGTGGCGAATGGCGAATGCGCGACTTGTGTCTTCTGGGCGTTAAATGTGACAAGGTGCCTTTTACCCCATTTCACGAGCTTCTCAATAGAGGATTCGTTAGAATAACATGTCGTACTGTCGGTCGTTGATCAACTGGTGACCCTCTAGGTATAATAAGAGGTAGCGGTTAATTATACCTTCCATGATTTTGTAGGAGATCGAGTAGGGAGGTAATAGCAATACGCCTGTAACTTGCTGAATCCTAACCGTCTACTTTAATGGATGGAATAGACAAGGACTGACTTTCATGAGTCCAGAACAAAAGCTTTTCAATTTAAGAGCTGGAATCAACGCATTAGCCACGCCTGCACGTTTTAAGCACGACGATTGTCTGCCTTACGTCCAAGAAAAACAGAGCTCATTGAACATTTTTGTGTCTGAACTTCAGACATAGAGCTCTGATACCGCGTGATGGTCGGCGGTGATTTTCCATCACCGTCAACTGTCCAGTTGGCGGTAAGAAGAGTGCACAGACGATCGGCTTTCTTTTTTAGCCCATAGGCCAGGGTGTCATTCCTCATGTGCAACGGCCGCGGCGGCAAGAAGAGCAGGTTGAAGTTACCAAGAGCAGATTGGAATGGTTAATGCGATCAATAGCAAATCATTCTTCTTTTTTTAACAATTTTATATAAATAAACAGTGGGAGGATTCTTTGCACAGTATGCCCGCTATAGTTTTCACAGGTGAGTCTTTTTATACCATGAATTAGTAATGGACAAGCATTATTGTCTTTCGGTTAGAAGGCCACCGTAGCTAGTGATATTACTGGCATTGTACTACAGACTTGAATACTACACATCATATATTACAATCAAATAAGTTAAATCAAAAATGCTTATCAGCACTGAAGAGTAATAGGAGGGCATGTCACTTACCATAACGTCTTAAGGCGACACTAAATGCCAGCGACCTTGAGCGATATGAGTTCACGGCTGCCGGCCCGCCATCTATGTAACAAAGCCAATATTTTCAAAATTCTTGCGTGGAAAACAGTTTATATGCTTACAATCCTCGTTATTCACTACTAATCTGAATAAATGAACCTACACAAAAAAGTACAAGCTATAAGAACCACTTTTCTGAGAGAAGTACCAAAAAAATGCGTCACGCCATACCAAAAAACTTGTTTAACTTCAAAGAAATGTGGTAGTTCAAGCTCGGCAGTGCTAACTATAACCAACAGCAAGAATTAGCAACCTACAAATAAGACTTAAGGATATGTGTAACAGGACTAAGTAGTGTTCATAGCTCTAAATGCTATACTTTCACCACAAAACTTGTCTAAAACACCATGTTTGCGTGTTTTCTGCTTACTCTTCGCCTTAACAGTACCGTCACTTTCTCCATAACAAATCGATCTTCAATGAGTTTTGTTTCTGTTATGAGAAATGTTCTGTTGCAACAAAGCTGTAATTTGTGTTTCAGAAGTATTTTTATTCTTGGGCTTAATTAATAATTAACTATGGTATGTTTCATTATTATTTCTGAACCAGTATAAGGTGGTTGCTTATAGATAATTTAAAAAATGTAATAAATAAATCATAAAATAACTTAAAAGATTAACGAGTGCAGTGGACGCATCATTCCTCATTAACTGAAAATAAGTAAAGATTTTATGTTATAAGTACGAGTAGTGGTAGAGTAGTGGTTAGTGACCCTGACTATTGAGGGGTTCCGGGTTCGATCCTGGTAGGTGTAAACGTTTGTATTATGATGATGATTAATGAATGTTTATATGTAGATTTACTTAATTAAATATGTCGTTCTAGGGCACCCATAGTACAGGCTATGCTTAATACGCCTAATAAAGGGCTAGACAATATGGATGAAAAGTAACAGTTATTATAATTGGCTGGATCACTTGGCGTTGCGTAGAGTTGTCATTTCATTGTGTATCTTCTACCGCATTTATCACGGGGAGTGTTCCGAAGAGCTGTTTAACCTGATTCCTGCCGCCGAATTCCACCATCGCACGACACGCCACAAGTTAGGATATCATCCCCACCATCTGGATGTGTGGCGGTCCTTCACAGTGCGGTTTTCAAGGAGCTTTCTTTCTTCTACAAAGCTGTGGAATGAACTTCCTTGTGCGGTGTTTCCGGGACGATACGACATGGGTACCTACAAAAAAAGCGCGTACACCTTCCTTAAAAGCCAGCAACGCTCAAATGATTCCTCTGGTGTTGCAAGAGATTGTGGGCGGCGGTGATCACTTAACAACAGGTGACCCGTACGCTCATTTGTACTCCTATTCCATAAAAAAATATATATATTATTTTTTCAACACATAAAACAAAGTCAAATATATAACTTTAATCTTTATATTACCCAATAAATTGAGATAATTGAGCAGGCACAAGCTTCCCTCGCACGTGATAATGCACTTGCACATATAATAACTAGCTGACCCAGCAAACGTTGTATTGCCGATATTGAAATCGCGATGCAAAAGTAACTGTTGATCGTAGATGGGTGAAAATTTGAAGTTGTATATATTTTTTAATGCTGACCACCCTTAACATTTAGGGGGATGAAAAATAGATGTTGTCCGATTCTCAGACCTACCCAATATGCAATCAAAATTTCATGAGAATCGGTCAAGCCGTTTCGGAGGAGTTCAATGTTTAACATCATGACACGAGAATTTTATATATTAGATATACTAGCTGTCCCAACAAATGTTGTTTTGCCATAAAAATTGATTCTCCATTTATAAGTATATTATTATATATTGTACTGTATGGATCAACACATTAAATTATGTTATTCCTAGAACAGCCCATATCCGAGGACTGTGTAATCGTAAACTTTTTGCAACATGTAAATTTCGTACTAATGCAGGAATAAGATCACCTCTGCATTAATTAGTTGATGATTAGAACAAATAATATGTTAGTGCTTATTTTTTCCATTTATCCGAGAGCCAGTTCAAGTGCCAAATTAAAAAAATACTGAATAATTAATGATTTATATCTATACATACTTTTAAATAACTACTTAACAACATAAGTAGTTTAGGTCGATATCATTGTAAATATAGGTAATCATAATTTAGTGTACATTTGTGTAAAAGGCAAAAAGCAATTTTTTTATAAAACATTTAAATTTATTTATAGATAATGCCTGAACAGTGGCTGTAGATAATTATTTCTTTTGTTTTCTTTTTGCGTTAATTAATTGTTAAATTGTTATAAATTTAATTTACTCCAACTAGCCATTATTTAGAACATTTATTTAACATTTATTTCTCTTTAGTTTCAATTTGTATTGCATAAACATTTTTTTTAATGTACCTAACATTGAATACCTCAAAATTTTACATAGTAAGATGTGGATAGCATATCTGATTAAAATTTTATAAGACTTCTATGTTATTTCTTAATGTACCTACATTGTAAGATGTAGATGTTTGCTTTTGCTAATAAAGAAAAGTATAGATAAGATAGATATAAAGCTTATGTAGGTAAAATATTATATCAATGTTAAATATAACTAGCTGACCCCGCAAACGTTGTATTGCCGATATTAAAATCGCGATACAAAAGTAACTGTTGATCGTAGATGGGTGAAAATTTGAAGTTGTATGTATTTTTTAATGCTGACTCATAATCAAACAAATTTAAAAAAAAATGTCAAAAAATTAAAAAAAAAATCGTGTGGACCCCTCTTAACATTTAGGGGGATGAAAAATAGATGTTGTCCGATTCTCAGATCTACCCAATATGCACTCAAAATTTCATGAGAATCGGTCAAGCCGTTTCGGAGGAGTTCAATGTTTAACACCATGACACGAGAATTTTATATATTAGATTTTATAAGAGACCGCAAAAAGAGTAATTAAAGACATTCCCACTGTCTTTATCGCCATTTTTGTTTCTCGAAGCGCCACTTGTATCCCAAACCATGTTAGTGATTTAATTAACATCAAAATCAGACCAAGAATAATGAACTTTTAAAAATAAATCATTTTTGAAGATTTTTTTTTTGAGTGTTGATATAGTAATTCTTACAGTTTCAACAAACACGTATTTGGAATCAAAATGGTATATTCAACTTTAATTAAATATAGCATACCTATCTAAGTGATTATAAAAAGAAAAAAAAAACAACACAATTTGTGGCTTACGCATAAAGCACATATCATTTACCTAATTAGATTGGGCGTTAAATCGCCAAACAACCATTTATAAACTGTTCATTTAAAAATAATGCGGGATAAAAAAACTCGTCAAAGATATTGTCAGAAGATACCACAGTTTGTTCGCAGGCATCGCTTGAAAAAACTAAAAAGTCCCAAGGCGATCCGTGACTCCTATTTTTTTATTTTATTATTTTTAATTCATATTATCGTACGGCTATCCCCTTTAATTTTGTTTTTAAGTATGGTCCTTGGTATGCTGCCAGCTACGTTTATGGATATTCTGAATTCCGTGGCCTGTACAGTTTGACCGCAACGTAACATGGAGTTATTTCGTTTTATGCTTAGCGCAGGTGTGTTCTATTCTCCTGACAGATGTATGAGAACCTCAAAGAAGACTTGTATAAGAAAAAGTTTTTATAAATATTATCTATATTTTTTGTCTATTGTAGTCTGCTGCATAAGTACATTTTTTTATGGAATAGGGGGACAAACGAGCGTACGGGTCACCTGTTGTTAAGTGATCACCGCCGCCCACAATCTCTTGCAACACCAGAGGAATCACAGGAGCGTTGTCGGCCTTTAAGGAAGGTGTACACGCTTTATTTAAGTGGCTTTTGAGAATAACAATTTTAATAATATGATCTGTATTGTAACACATCTCAAAACAAGCTAAGAAGCCGCGTAACGCAAGATTAAAATTACATAAACCTCCAAAAATACTTTCATTACAAAAGTTTTCTTTTTTAAGTTATGGATATCTTTGCCTGTTGTATAACTACTTAGATAGCGTTTTCAGAAGCATAACAGTTACAATAAGATCTGGATTTGCAACCCATCATAAAACATATATTATGCAAAAAGTTTAAGTGTGCGAATCACTCCATAGTATTATACAAAATCTCTCCCTGCTGTCTGTCGCTTTGTATGCTTAGATCCTTAAAACTACGAAATGGATTTTGATGCACGATTCAAGAAAAAGGTTTATATGTATAATTAAAAGTCAAAGTCAAATAAACTTTATTCAATCAGGCTAACTCTAAGCGCTTTTGAATCGTCACTACAAAATTCCTTTTAAATTACTGAATCTACCATATGTTTAGAAAAAATAGAGCTAAGTTTATTGTTGAGATATAAATGGCTGTATCTTTGAAATCATATTATATTTATTTAATTTTCACAATTAACTTTTGACAGAAATAAGTCTGTCCGGGCAGCTAGTAATTAAGATGGTATCAAATATTAGAATTAAAATGATTGTATGAAAAATATATACAACCAAACAAAAAATAAGAAAACTTATGTCACAGTTATTAAAATAAATGTTAAGCTACTGTTTTGGTTATAAATTATTAAATAATATAGTTTACAATTATGTTCAAAATAATAAATTATGATTTGAAGAGACCGAGAATTTAATACAATAAGATATCTTAATAAATATATACAACACAAATAAAATTTGAAAAACAAAATTTTATGAACGATGCGGGATTCGAACCCAAGACCTCTCAGGTTGAGAGTTGAACAAAGCAAACAGAATTTTATAACGAGGCGCTACTCGAACGGTTAGCTCAGTTGGTAGCTAGATTGGTATAGAGCACCGGTACGAACGTCGTGGGTTCGAATCGCGCATAGTTCATAATATTTTGTTTTTCAAATTTTATTTGTGTATTAATCCTAGAAGTTAGGGTTATCACTTTAAAAACATAACATATTGTTTAAATATATACAAATTATAGTAACATATTATCTTAAAACTATCACAGGATTATAACCCACACACACAATACACACACATTTTTTTGAAGTTATACTTTTCTTTTATTCTTTTATCTGATTTTGATAATTTGATTTGACTACATAGTCACTGATAGCTGAAATACAGTTCATACTAGTTTAGCTGTCTATGACATACAGTGTGTAAATAATTAATAATATAATTTAGAAAAATATTTTTAACTTGTAATTCTATTATTTATTGTAATATCTGGGAAATAAAGTTATTACTATTAATAAAAAATGTACGCGATCTCAATTTTTATTGTTATTTATAATTGGTGTTAAAATGTTATGTAATACATAAAGGAAAGGTTGCCTATCAACTTGAAAGGCCACTCTCCTGTGACTCCTCGGACATTGCAAGAGATTAAAGGCGGCGGTAATCACTTACGCACATTCGTAAATCTATTCCATAGACAAAAAACTTGTTAGCAAAACTAAGATTGTGAGTGAAGAAATTTTGATCTTGTTAAACTTAATTAAAAAAAAATATTGAAGAAGGCTTTACTTTGCGGAAATCCATAATTATACAAATGATTTAAGTTTTCTTTAGTGTTAATTCCGCCAATATTTGTCTTTAAAACAATTCGACACGTGTTTCGTGCCAGATTTTGGCGAGACAACACGTCCTGAGGATGCATCGTGTAGAGGCGAAACACGTGTCGAATTGTTTTAAAGACAAATATTGGCGGAATTAACACTAAAGAAAACTTAAATCATTTGTATGTTTTCTTTAGTGTTAATTCCGCCAATATTTGTCTTTAAACAATTCGACACGTGTTTCGCCTTTTAATCTATAGTATTGTTTTAATTAAAAAACATTAACAATAAGTTTTTATGCGTTAATTTTTTATTTCTTACCTTACTTTTATCCTTAACAACATAACTGAATAAGCTTTATTATGTTCCGCAATAACGAATTAATGTCAAAACAATATCTCTCTATTAATAAGCATAATATAAGCATTATTTTGCATTAAATAGGGGCGGTATGCGAATTGCCGAAGGCGAGAGATGTATGAAAGATACGCGGAGTTTTCGATCGAGAGTCGAGTATGAAATTATTGGGAAACTCAGTTCGTGCCCGATGCATCTGCCATCCCACAGCCCACAGCCCACTAATGCCCACAAACGATCCGAGAAACTCGAGTACGTTTTAAAAGATTCATCTTTATGATAGCAAGATTTGCTGTGCACTCTCGTACTCAACGGTAGTTCGCCTTAACAAGAATGCTTACAGAAACTGTCAGCATTATTTTAAAATATTTATTATTCATTTTATGCAGGTATTATATACATACATCGCTTATTATTAGATGTTGGTATATACTGTAATCTAGATGAAGTATTTTTTTATGAATATAAGGAATGAGACGAGCAGGACGTTTAGCTGATGGTAATTGATACGCCCTGCCCATTACAATGTAGTGCCACTTAGGATTCTTGAAAAACCCAAAAATTCAGAGCGGCACTACAACTACGCTCGTCACCTTGAGACATAAGATGTGAAGTCTCATTTGCCCAGCAATTTCACTAGCTACGGTGCCCTTCAGACCGAAACACAGTAATGTTTACACATTACTGCTTCACGGCAGCCGTTGTGGTACCCATAATCTAGCCGGCATCCTGTGCAAAGGAGCCTCCCACTGGTAATGATGTATGATGTAGCTTCACGACGTTTTCCACGTGTTGTTGCAATATGTTGTTATTATTGTCACTCCCTATGCTAAATAAATATAATTCTTCTTTTGGAAAAATTGAAGAGATAAAAGTATTTAAAAAACATTTTGTGTGAATGGCCATTTAAACCCCGAATTCTAATACAAATGATTTAAGTTTTCTTTAGTGTTAATTCCGCCACGTGTTTCGCCTCTACACGAGGCATCCTCTGGACGTGCTGTCACGCCAAAATTTGACACGAGTACTAAAGAAAACTTAAATCATTTGTATAATTATGGATTTCCGCAAAGTAACGCCTAATGCATTAAATTTTCCCGAATTCTAAATCAAGAGCTAAGATCAATGACACCCAGAGATGCAGGAGTTAGTTAATTGCCTCACATTGTGTCAATATATAGAATTTTTGGGTTTTTCAAAAATCCTGAGCGGCACAGCATTGTAATGGGCATAGCGTATCAATTACCATCAGCTGAACATCCTGCTCGTATCGTCCCTTATTTTCATAAAAAAATCACTAATGTTAATATGCAGACCGTACTCTCTCACAGGCAAAATTCGCCGAATTCCACCTTCGCGCGACACGCCACAAGTTAGGATATCATCACCACCATTTGGATGTGTGGCGGTCCTCCACAGTGCGGTTTTCAAGGAGCTTTCTCCCTCGTACTACAAAGCTGTGGAATGAGCTTCCTTGTGCGGTGTTTCCGGAACGATACGACATGGGTACCATCAAAAAAAGCGCGTACACCTTCCTTAAAGGCCGGCAACTTGTGATTCCTCTGGTGTCGCAAGAAAATGTGAACGGTGGTGATCACTTAACACCAGATGATCCGTGCGTTCGTTTCTCTTCCTTTTCCATAAAAAAAGGTCCCGGGTTCGAATCCCGGTAGATGGAAACATATGATGATTATGTATGTTTTTTCAGTGACATGGATGTTTATAAGTATTTATGTGTTTAAGTGCCTGAGTATATTGTATTAAATATACCGTTGTCTTGTACCTACCTAAGAATTTATTACCTAAATACAATTATATTTTTGAATAAACAGGGAACTACTTTTTATAAAAATTGTGGAGTGATGTTTAAATAATTATCTTAACAGTACGTACAGGTCAGCTGAGATACAAAATACAAAGGAACAACTCATATTAATGAGCTTGGCAAAATATTAATTGATGATTGAGAATTAGAAGGTAGGATTAACACCGCCGCGCCGGTTTGAAAGGGTTAAGGAGTGTTCAGAGCTCACGGCATGGGCGGGTCCAGACACCTGCTCCAAACATTTGAATATTCTTAAATCGATATTTTATGTGATCGCCGGATCGCCTCTGTAATTAAATTGGAATTATGTTCCGATTGTCGGGCTTCGATGTTCGCGCCTAGCTATTGTAAATTAATAAGGCCAGCTCATGTAGTTTTCATTATAACACTAGAAATAAGGGATTGATTGTAACTAATTCTAGTAGGCTTCATAAGATACATAATAGCTTTAAGGGTAAATGTATACACTTTTATAATAAAGTCCCAGTCACTGTTCAGGCATTCCACAGCTGAATACCTAAGTGATTGGACAGACTGGGACTAGATTACGATTATTTTATAGCAACAGCAATGGCAGCACAATATTCTATATTTTATTAAAAAGAGCGCAAAAAAGAATGCTGGGAGAGTTTCTTGCGCCGCTTCTTCTTTCTCAGAGCGCCACTTGTTTCCAAAGCATTGGTAGTGTTAGAAATGACATCAAAAATAATTCAAATCGAATCAATTTTGACAAAAAAAATGCCTCTTATGCCTTTTATAGCTTTTTAATATGATTTAATCATGAAAATAATAAAATCTCATCATCTCAATCTCGTAAAGTAAATAACTGGCGTGTTTTTATAATATAATAACAATTCTGTCTGTTAAAACTGTGTTTACTAGGGCATAAACCCTAATCAGTCAGATTTTGTTTAAACTTTATATTTTTCTTTCTCGAAAGCTTATATTTTCTAATCAACAGTTGTTCAATTTACGTCAGAAAACGTGAGGTATTTAATAGCAAAAGTCCCATCAAAAATCATACAGCCTCAAAAAAAAAGATTGATATTATGGTATGTTCCGTTTCCAAGGTTCCTTTGCACAGGATGCCGGCTAGATTATGGGTACAAAACGGCGCCTTTTTCTACCGTGAAGCAGCATGTGTAAGCATTACTGTATTTCGGTCTGGAGGGTGCCGTAGCTAGTGAAATTACTAGGCAAATGAGAGTTAACATCTTATGTCTCAAGGTGACGAGCGCAGTTGTAGCGCCGCTCAGAATTTTTGGATTTTTCAAGAACCCTGAGCGGCACTGCGTTGTAATGGGCAGGACGTATCAATAACTATAAGTTGAACATCCGGCTCGTCTCGTCCCTTATTGTCATATAAAAAAGCATTCATAAAACATATTAAGTGAAAGCTGATATTTTGATGATTGAAAAATGACAAAATATAATAAATTTTTACTCCTATAAACTATATTAGTTTATTTAAGGGAATATTACGTAAATTTTACAGAGGAATTGTATACGATCGTAAATAAATAAGGCCGAATTTAATAACAAGGCTTCGGCTAAGTAATGGCCGCCAGAAGGCAACGCTTCATATATTATAAAGCCTTTCGTTTTATACAAGTTTTACGTACAATTTTAGCGTTATATTAAAACGTATAAACACTATAATTTGATGGTCGTTGTGGACCTTTTTGGGGAACCAATACACGAGGAATGTCTTGAAGAGGCACGCTTAATGTATGTTGCCTTTCTTCCAATAATATCTGCTATAAAGTCGTTAATTTTTATTAACATTTGTATTATAACAGTTATTTACTTTATGGTTTATTAAATTTGTTAATGCTGGAGTAATACTGACTTACGCATATCATGATTATGATGTAATTCTAGTATTAAGTATTCTGATATATTTTATTACCTATATCTTAATATATATATAAATCCAGTGTCCTGATGTTTGTTTTCAGTGAAATCCTAAACTAATGAACAGATTTTAGCGGAGATAACTTCATGGAGTGCAGTTAAGTCCAACTTGAGGCATAGGATAGTTTTTATTTCGATGTGAAACACATAATTTAGAAAAGTGAACTTTTCATCCAGGTGGAAAAAAAAATCGTATACGCACCACGTGAGATAAATATGATATACCCACCTAGTATTCTCCCTAGATGCGTAATATGCTATTATTTCCAATATTTGTATGAGATATTTATATGAGATAGAATAATTTTTCTATGAGAGAATAATCTATTTACGCACGTGAGTGGTTATTAAATTATCGGACCATTCGGGTGAGTGTGGTAGGTTCGCGGTAACTCACCCTGATGAAGGACCTCCGAATGGTCCGAAACTAGTCGGTACCGACACCGACATAAACGTGAGTAAAGCCGTATTAATAGATAATTTTCTTTTTTGTTCTATAACTTCTTCTTACACATTTTACAAAAAAAAGTACCTCAGACTAATCTTGTAAGCATTTGCCGATATGTTGCTATTTCTTCATATGACACACATACTCACGCCTTGTGCCAGTTGCGGTAGACAAAGATAATAGAATGCCACTTGCTTCTATCCGTACAAACCGCACGCGCTTCCTCTACATTCAATACTCTTTTCATACATGCTCGCCGTTTGCGGGTGCTTCGGACCTTTCCTTTTCTCAAGATGTCACCAATTTGGTCGACGAATGTTCTACGAGGTCTCCCGCAATCGACTTGCCCACACACACTTGCCTTATATATTTGATAAGTCATTCTTTCTTCACTCATTCGCTCCACGTGTCCAAACCATTTCAGCATTTCTTTCTCAGTCCTTGACATGACATCCTCTTTCAGACCACAGCGCGCTCGTAGTACCGTATTCGAATTCTATCAATCAGTATTACCCCACACACCCTACGCAGTGATCTCTTCTCAACTTTTTTTTCTATGGAATAGGAGGACAAACGAGCGTACGAGTCACCTATTGTTAAGTGATCAGCGCCGCCCACAATCTCTTGCAACACCAGAGGAATCTCAGGAGCGTTGCCGGCCTTTAAGGAAGGTTTACGCGCTTTTTTTGAAGGTACCCATGTCGTATCGTCCCGGAAACACCGCTCATTCCACAGCATTGTAGTACGTGGAAGAAAGCTCCTTGAAAACCGCACTGTGGAGGTCCACCCCACATCCAGATGGTGGGGATGATATCCTAACTTGTGGCGTGCCGTGCCAAGGTGGAATTCGGCGGCAGGAATCAGGTTAAACAGGTCTTCGGAACACTCTCCGTGATAAATGCGGTAGAAGACAAATGCGACATCTCCACGCAACGCCAAGTGATCCAGCCGTTCACATAGCACTGGGACCCCGACGATTCGAGCTGCTCTACGTTGCACGCGGTCAAATGGATCGAGCTGATGCTGGGGTGTGCCAGGCCAGAGATGACAGCAATACTCCATATGTGGCCAAGGGTAGGATGCAAAAAAGGAACGCATCTTATCCCAATCTTCTGACTTGTAGTGCCAAACACGGCGGGTCGCTGATCGTCTGCGACGTTGGCGTCGGATAGGCACTACACTCCTGACCAGGCAATGGTCGGATGTTCCGAGAGGGGCGTCGAAAAAGACCTGGTAACCATCGGGATGTGTAGTCAGCAGAAGATCTAATAAGGACGGCATGTGGCTATCCATATTCGGGAGCCGCGTTGGCGACTCAACCAATTGAGACAGACCATACGCCAATGCAAAATTATGCACAGATCGCCCTGCATAGTCTGTGGTACGTGATCCAAGCCATTCGGCATTGTGCCCGTTGAAATCACCCAAGACTACGATTTCAGCAGAGGGGATCTGTGCAAGCACGTCGTCAATTGCCGCTTGAACGCAGCCCATGAGATGATCGGTTTCTGCGTTACCACTATGGGACCTGTAGACACGCATAGATGCGGACGCGGTCCTCTAAATCTACGCGGAGCCAGAGAGTAGACAGGTCCCTGCCCTCAAAATTTCCGAGACGGCGACAGCAGATATCCTCCCTAACGTACACACATACCCCGGCATAAGGCAAAATATTGTGCTCAATTATGTACCCGGGGTACGTTAAATATGACGTATTAGACTAGGTCTAGATATCTGCGTCTCCGTAAGGAAACATAAGGCCAGCTACGCCGTGTTAAGGTGGTGGTGGGCGGCGTTTAAATTGGAGTGAATTCCCCTGATATTGCAAAAGTCCACGTTAAGCGTGGTGCGGGGTGCCGTGGTGTTACTGCCACGTTTGTCCTCTGTCATGCGCGGTTCTGCGCTCTCCCCAGAATACGAAGGGCAGCTCGAGCGAGAGTGCTCGGGGAAGGATTCTCCGGCTCTGGTAGAGCCAGAACCTTCCTGGGGTAATATCTTTTTTAGACCCCTCTCATATTTTGTTGGGGGGACGGGGGGGGGAAGGGATGAAACATAGCGGCACTAAGCCGCTACTTCACGCCGGTATTCTGTGCGAGTGCCTCTTAGTCGCCTCTTACGAGACCCATGGGCCTGGGACTCTCCTATTCTTTTTACGCCCCGGGGAAAGTACAGGGCAAAACTTCGTTAATTCCGCTTTTATGCTTCTTCTGCCATTCCCATTTTTCCATATGAATTAATGAAAAGATAATATAATATACATAGTAATTAATATGTATATATCCGTGGCCAGCCTATTCAAAATAATGTATTTGTTAAAAATGACAAAGCAGTCATGCTCATATTATTTACAATCAAAATAATTATTGTGCATCTCACGGGACGTGTCGCAAGTTGAATTAATGCATATTTATAGTAAAAAGTTAAGAATTCATAAGACAACGTATGGCACCTTCAGGTGTTATCGAAACACTCTCGGTGACAAAACTCACAATGAATAAAAAGTACTGCCATTCCAATACAGTATATTGCATTTATTTATTGTTAATATGTCCTTTGTCAATTCATAATATAGTCCATTTTATCAAGCAGAGTCATTCAGTGAATTTCTTGTGCGCCCGGCCTTCGCATTGAAATGAGAATTAATGAAATCAGTAAAGACGCTAATATTAATTTTATACGAATTTAACATTAAGGATACAGTCTCGAATGCGCCTGTTGCATTTGAAGGATGAATTTTATGTCTATCCCGTGTATTATAGTGTATTAAATTATTTTTTGGAAATCCATAATTATAGAAAATTGCAGAAATCCAAATAATTATAACATTTGGGTCTATCCTGGGCGATTAATAATAATTACTAAAAAGGAATTGTTACATATAAGGCCCTTAAACACTATTTTTGATGTGATAACTTCTTATGGGATTATTATTAATGAACCGCTTTGTAACGTAACGCGTTACGGCTCCATTCTGTCTGGCTTCTCATTCTCTCACGCATAATGCAGTGGTATGCAGGCTCCTCCTCTCTCACTCAAACCAATTATTATTTTTATGGGATGAAATAACGACGAATAAGTAAGATTAAAATATATCTTTTAAATCAATAAAATATTTTATTAATAATTAAACTTTCCCTAATTTATCAAAATAGGTAAATATATATATTTTATGTAATATAATATATATTGCACCTACCGGTTTCGAATCCCGGTAGGTGCAATCATTTATATGATGAATAATCATGATGAGTCATAGATGTTTATATGTATTTATGTATGTTTAATTAAGTATATTGTATTAAATATATCGTTGGCTACCAATCCATAAGACAGGCTATATGCATAATTTGGGGCAAGATAATTTGTGTAAAAGTTTGTCAATATTAATATTATATAATATATTATATAATATTATATTATATAAAATGCAAGTAATAACTTATGCTTTTCTCAAGTAAAGCAACTTCAATATAAAATACTCCAACTTATATAAGATTAAGTTACTTCTGTCGGGCGTCCCGAGACACACGTGTTTTTTTTTGTATTTGAAAGCAATACTTCTGCAATGGTTTGACGTTTGACGCTACGCAAAACATTTACGGCCATTCCCAATATACTATCTACAGATAGAGATAAGTTGCTATCTTCTGCTCTCAATAATCTGAAGCGGTCCCAATATACCCGATAAGTCATTGTTATCGCCTTATATTGGGACGCCTGAATTGCAATTTCCATACAAACTTCTATCGCTGGTAATACGTCGTACGTATTGACAGACAGCGTGTACTGATAAGTTGAGTTACCATCGATAAGTTTATTGGGACAGAAAAGTCAACGATAGTTACGATTTTTATCTCAAGTAAGAGATAGACTGAATATTGGGAACGGCCGTTAGCCGTTAATAGATTGGTGTACCACAATTCCAAATTTGATTTTCAATAAACTAATAAACAGTGGAAAGAGACTTTTTATTATACCTACTTTATAAAAACAACCTACGCATAGTCATAACTTATACATAATTTCTGTGCAAGAGGCTAGATAACAGGAATAATCCGCGTGTTTACATATCTAGAATAAAGAAATTTTCGAAGGACACATAAAATTATCTCTTTTATTTGATTTGATTACGGTTTTCGAATTTCACTTTGCATCATTCCATGCTAAAAAGATAAGTATGTGTTGCTTCTTTATTTGCTACCTTTTCAGCAAGTATTTCCCCAATTTAATTGAGTAATCTATGCCTAGCAAGCAATTATAATATTTTGTAAAACGATGAAAATGTAAATCTTGATTTAAAAGAGTGGCAAAGAGTTTCTTGCTTCTTCTTCTAATCAGCTCAACCCTTTACGAAGTAGCGGTACATTTAATAAGAAAAAGTTTTATTTTTGACATTCATAAGTGTTATCTCCGTGACCTACATGTATTAAAGGGATTTTGATTTGATATAATCCCACTGGCGAAGCATTAGAAACATGATGGCCGGTTAAGCAGTCCTAATCATTACTAAAACGAACTACTTAAACCCATTCCCATTATTCATGGGTGATGCCTCAATAATAATACAGATTTAATTATGTTGTCAACAGCGTCGCGTTCATTTATAAATAGTGAATGAAGTCTTAAGATCGTGTTCGCTAGCATAGCATCACGATCGGTGACATTGTGAATGGATTCTCTTTCCTCGGGTGCTTGCCGACGAGCATGTGAGGACTTTATCCGCAAGGGGCATGTCTTTGCCGTAGTTGCCGCGATCTAGATCGGCGCCGGCGGATCGTCGGTACGATGCTATCGCTAAGCCTCGAACGCGCGACAATTGCTAACGGCGAGCTTTAAAAACACCGCAAATTATTCAAAGGGAAACATCCAAGTTTCTGTAATCATTGACATTCCAATTTCTATGGATATACAATAAGCATTTCGCATACCGATTGCGATTTCATTTTTGTTTTGCCTACTCGATTTAATTTACGAGTTGAAATTGTGCGTCGCAAGAAATCATCAACTTAGATCTCTTTGATATATCTGAACGACCGATCTTTGCTCTTTGTCTCTTACTGATTTAAATCCATCTCTTCGAAAGGAAACACTCATACAGAGAGATAGTTGGTAAAAACCTGAGTTTGTCTTCCAAAAACAACATGTATGTCTTAGTTTTGAAGTTAAAAAAACTTCGACTTAGATTTACAAGACAAAACCTGACTTAGTCGTAAATTTAGAGTTTTCTTGGTAACCACCATTCACTTCACCACTATTTCCTTGTGTCTATTATTAAATAAACCAGTCATTTCGTAAGTGAGTTTTATCAAATCTTGAAGCACCTACACACTCAAAACAACTGGTTGCAACGGCTTTATTACAATTTTAAACAGTTGAATGAAAAACTAGTTTTGTTATAGTTATCGTAGAAGCTTGTTATTTTTTTGTGATACCTTAAATATGAATTGCTTCATTCATTTCATTTATTTATTATTAATTTTAATTCAAACATCTCTTCTTAATGCCTAATGTAAATTGTACAATGTAACTCTCATAAGTAAAACAAAGACACCTTTATCCTATCCTATTAATTCCTCTGGATGGCTCACTAGGAAACCCTGTGTAGAGATGCCTTGTTATCAAAATATTCAACTTGTTTGAAGTAAATCTAACGAACAGCATTATATTACAAATATTGCTTAGTAGATTGATTATTAGTTACTTATGACCATGTGTTGCCTTCAGTAAGGCAGTACGCGTTTAACCATTGATCAGGACGGTCCCAGTTACCATTAACCATTCTTCTATAACCATTACAGGGCCGGTCCGAGTAACCAATTAATAGTAGAGATCCGCCTACTTACCATTAGAATCATTAATTATAGTTATTTAACAAGTGTCATAGATTAGTTTAGTACCTTAAGTAAATAAATATTGTTATCATAAAAACTAATATACATACATATGTATAAATACACTATATATATCTACCCCTAAGTGCACCCCTTTTCATGGTCCTTCGAGCCGGATTTGAGTATACCAGTTTTATTGGAGCTCTCAAAAATAAGACTAGTAAGTATTTGTAAGTTGTTATGATGTATTGTATTAATAATTTCGACGCCTGTCAAAGTCTCCCTGCAGAAGGGTTTTGCTTACATGGGGAAAATGTATGCGGTTAGTCTTACGGTTTTGGTGGTAATAAGGCATGTGGTATGGGTACTTTTTATTATAGAAAACCGCTAATGCCACCAAAATACTTACCTAAAACAGTGAATTGAAGACTGGGACTGATATCCCACTGATGCAACTATATGAATGGTATATTTTTCAGGGATTCGAGTAAAAGAAGCCAAACGATAAAGAATAAAGGTAAAGATGAAAAAATATCCAAATTCCAAATAGACTAAAAGCACCGATATTATATTAATTAAGTACTGGATGTAAATAAAATAAATTGCTCGCCGGAGTTGAAGAACATTGTTTTTATTTAAATAAGAGTACATACTTAAACGTTGTTATTCAAACTAAAATACCGACTCCACAAGCTAAGCACAAGATTGTAAGCATCAAAATGTAAGATAAGAAACCGGTAACATATCTAACGTAATCTAATTGGATCCTCAGAGACACGTGCGCTCTACACTAAAGTTTGGACAACGATCTTTCCTTACTTAATCTTAACAGTTATTCAGGAAGCTAGATATGAAGCGAGGAGATGTCCTGTTTCTAAGAAGGCGTTAGGCGTGGTTCGAGATTGAACCAACTGGTCTGGTTGGGCATGGATGCCGTCACGTGCTCCTCATCAGATATCGCCGACGCGAGCGCAGACGGAATGTTCGCGCGACTCCAACACGCAAAACGGCGCAATCAACTTTAGTTCACAAGTCATAAGTTATCAGGAGATCGTACGCCGTTCGTGAATATTAGTCATCGCTATGATGTATATGAAGGAGGGCAAGATGAAATTATGATTGTAACCATCGTGTTACTTTATGAACTTGTACAATAATATTTAATTGTAACAAAAAAAAAAGAAAAAAGCAATGTGAAAATGTGAAATAAGGCTTTTTTGAATTATATAATATAGTACTAGCTTTTATCCGCGACTTCGCCTGCGTTGAATAGATAATTTTGGGCATTTTTTTTTTGTTCTTAGGATACTTTTCAAATAATACATGTACAAATTGCTCGTTCTCTTCTGTGATATGCATTGTCATTGTGGACAGTCTCTTTAATAGTTATTCCCTGTGAACTTTAATGTACCATCATCCCCATGTAGGTCCTAGTTTCAAAAATGCTACAACAAATATTTATAAATTATTTATTATCAAGTGCCTAAATACACAGTTTCATGGTTTTATCTTCGGTGATGACAAACTTCCATACGTGTGTATGCCATCCCTTATTTCCACCCCTCTATTATTTTTGCAATAAAAGTTAGCCCATGTCCTTTTTCAAGCTCTAGTCTATGTCTGTACTAAATTTTATCAAAATCGGTTCGGTGGTTTAGGCATGAAAGCGTGACAAACAAACATTCACAATTATAATATTAGTAGGAATTACAACGGCTTAGATTTAGTTGGATGCAACGTTAAAAGCAACTCTATATAAATCGTAGAGGGATATTTAAAAGTTTATCTAAAACTTATAGCTTGTATAAGCTTTATCGGCCAAAAACTAAAAATTCAAGTCACGAAATCCACCTGCATCATTACGAACAAAGGCTTCGAATGTGACGACAGATAAAAACGCTTTCATACAAAATCATAAATCGTTATTGAAAATTTGTTTGATAGATGGGAAAAAGCGCGAGTTTCGGCGCATGCGCAATGGACCGCCCGCGCCGTGTGCGCTGTTTTTGTTCCACCCAACGATGTGTTTATGGACAACCAATGACCTATTTATACCCTTATATCTATGAATGTTTGCTCAATTTTTTGTCGTTTTTCTTTTGACAAATAGATAATTTAATATATTTTAGGCATGTGACTAGGTTCGCGCACCATTTTAACATATAATATATTACATCCGTCAGAACATGTTTTCAATGTTTTTCAATAATTACATTTAGTACTTTTGTTCATGCTTTCATTGTTATTTTTGGTGATTTGCTAAATTAATATATTTTGAAAGAATGTATGAAAAAATAACTCTTTAAGGCTTAATAAATATAACTATTCTCACCTGTATAAATAGTTCAGTAACTTGGTATATTCATAGAAATGAAAACCGAATATTTTGTTAAATAAAAAGAAAATATTATTATTGTGTGGGTTTTCTCTGTTTGTTTTATTGTTATTATCAGTCTTCACAAATATTATACAATAAGCAAGCTAAAAACACTCAAAATAGTCTTTATACAATGAAGTTATTTCGTAAATCAAAAATATATATATAAATAAAAAAAGAGATCTTTACATACTTTTGAAATTTTCTTCATCTTAGTAGACTATTCTGGGAGTCACTAAATTAAATTTATTATTTTCTATTTCTATTAGGCGTCAATTCTTATCATGTTTGTTCTATGCGCTCCATTCAGTAACCTAATTTTATATAATTTTCTAGAGAAGCCGGACAAAATAAATAAATCATCAATATTTAATCATGTCCTTTTAAATAACAGCTGTTGCATAATATTATGTAACAATAAATTATCGTTTACCAAAATAAGTAAACCGGTTTTAACAAAACCGAATAATCGATGTATTGATATTCTGTGACCACGATAGGCACCAGATTTGACAACGATTTCTCATCGATAACGGGCCCAGGCTATTGTGACGTGGGTTTTTGTTTTATCATGAATATCTGTCGCGTTATGTGAATTGTGCGAAAGCGAGCTTGTCTTTCTGTTTCTTGTTTATTTATTATCGAATTCGGAATATTTTTTGGGTTTTTATACCAGATTGATGCGTTCACCTGGTGGTTTGGCGTCACAACGTCAACCCATTATAATTACAGTTTAACGGAAACATATTCAAAGCTCGGAAACCAAAGTTTATGTACGCATAGAACTTTAGTCGGTTTTGTTCTAACTTTAACTACATTTTTACGGTTTCCTGTTATTAAATTTCATTATAAGGGATTTCAACAATTTGTTTTTGTAACCAAAATTTATGAACGATGGGGGACTCTAAGTTGCAAGTGCGCTCTTACCGACTGAGCTAACCGTTCGAGTGACGCATGTATCGTAAATCCTGGTATATCTTGTTGAAGTCTCAGGTTGTGGCTCCATCTACAGACACCTCTCCAGAACCCGAGAGGCGCGGGTTTGAGTCCCGCATCGTTCATAAATTTTGTTTACAAATTTAGTTTGTATAAGGGTTTTATGGAATAAACGGGTTTCTAATTTAAGCAAAGTTACCGACGGTCAATTATTTGATCCATTTACTGGTCTCGTTTGACACGCGGTATTAATCCTTTAGTAAGGCTTTAAAACACTCCCTTATCGTTTACATTCAAAACGAAATAATACATGGAAATCCAAGTTATTTCACTCAACAGACCAGCCAAGCTATCCAATAGAAGGCCTACCTGTACCCTTGGTAGAAAATGTGTGTATAATCTGTCAACACCTTTGCATTTTACTTTTTTAAATTATGGATTCTTCGGACTAGGCTATTAATTATTTGCGGTTTGCAAGCGTAAGCAAAGTTGTCGCTGGACTTAGTATTAAAGATTTTTTTGCTCGAACCCAAAACATATGAGAATATTCCACCATAGTCTTGTACGATATGAGAGTTGTATTTCAATCAAGTTATGCTATATTACAATACTAGAGATGTTGCATCATTCTTTTCTCTTTTGGGATATCGTACACGAATGAAACGGATGAAGCTTGTTTTTTTTTTAAGTGGTGATTATAAATTTGTTTTCTGCTTTACTCCATAAGACTCAACACAAATTTGAACATGTCATAAAAATGATTTTCTAAAAACATTTGTCTTAGGGCCTTACCAAATATCGAATTGGTTACTGCTACTTCAGCAGTCACCTTGAAGGCAAAGACAAGTCTGCTTCGAATAATCTGAGAGTCATCAAAGTAACTAGAATATACTAATCGATTTTGCGAAGGTCCTGCTTCCCTTGGAATATCTTTTTTCTCTTACATCTGATCTGGTGTAGTCTGGTAACAAATAGAACCACTTTAACGTACGCAATGAAGCTGCTCCAGCTATCAGGGATCCAGTACTTTTTGACAGGCACGATAATTTGGCGTTGCGAAGAGTCACCAACATCAAGTTATTGAAAACATTGGGCTGGGAAGGTCGTGTATTGTTTATTTTAGCATTAGCAAAGGTTTTAAGCCTTCTAAACTCAAATAACATGCAGATAGTAATTATGGTCCGAGAGCTGGCACCAATTTTTGGGTAGATATTTGATGTTACGAAAGAATTAGAAAACACAACATTTAAGCAGAGTTTTGTCAAATTTTTTATTGAATATTGGGCTACAGATTTTTTTTTTATGATAATAAGAGACAAGACGAGCAGGACGTTCAGCTGATGGTAATTGATACGCCCTGCCCATTACAATGCAGTGCCGCTCAGGATTCTTGAAAAATTCTGAGCGGCACTACAATAACGCTCGTCACCTTGAGACATAAGATGTTCAGTCTCATTTGCCCAGTAATTTCACTAGCTACGGCGCCCTTCAGACCAAAACACTGTTATTCTTACGCATTACTGCTTCACGGCAGAAATAGGCGCCGTTGTGGTACCCATAATCTAGCCGGCATCCTGTGCAATGGAGCCTCCCACTGGTAACAGGTACAGGTACAGATAAAATGGTACCATATATTATTAAGACATTTATAAAGTTAAGCTATGATTCGTGCTATTCATATATTATAAAAATAATGTTGTTGAATAGTCAATTGATGAAGATATGACCTGTAATAATCACAAAGATTAAGAAAGAAAGAAGTCTACTATGTATGTAAGCTCGATAAAGATAGAACAGAAAATCTACCATGTATGTAAGCTCGATGCATCAAAGACAAACGTACATCTTAGAACATCAGATACAGACGTATTAATTATCATGCTTAGAAACATGAATGATCTTCAGAGCGATGAGCTCAAAATTTTTATGGAGTATGTATGGCATTGGAAACTCTTAAAGGTTTCTTAAAACTCTTAAACTCTCAACATTTAACAAAATTACACAGGGTTCTTCTTATGTACGAGTTTACCTGGTTTTCGATTATGCGATTAGAATCCATATTTTTTTCAAAAAGGCAAGTTAAGACAGTATAAAATATTGATAACAAATTAATGTTATCAAAAAGCATTAACAGACCTTGGAGTTGCGCATAATGCAGCTTACCTCAAATAGCTACCCAAAAATTGGTGCCAGCTCTCCTACTATTATGTTTCTCGTTGTAGGAAGTCGGGTACGCCCTTGTTTCACGCGTTTTTCCAAGGTATCCATATCATACGGGATCTCTAGACATCTCCAACATGTCGACCGATAACTCCAAAGTATTTTGTCTATTTTATATTAATAAATTGTAATTCTACATTTCATTATATAAAAATACTAGCTGACCCAGCAAACGTTGTATTGCCGATATTAAAATCGCGATACAAAAGTAACTGTTGATCGTAGATCGGTGAAAATTTGAAGTTGTATGTATTTTTTAATGCTGACTCATAATCAAACAAATTTAAAAAAAAATGTCAAAAAAATAAAAAATAAAAAGTCGTGTGACCCTTAACATTTAGGGAGATGAAAAATAGATGTTGTCCAATTCTCAGACCTACCCAATCGGAGGAGTTCAATGTTTAACACCATGACACGAGAATTTTATATATTAGAATATATGCCACCTAATTTGAAACAAATTAGCAATTAATAATCAATATCCAAGTTAGCTCTGCCTTCAGTCATGTTTTTAGTGTAATCTCTTAAGAAGATGATGTTCTGATTGTATTTCAATATTAAGAGCCCGTACGAAGAAGTTGTGCTTACTTCTCCGTTCCACATAATTTATGCAATAGCATTTTTTCGTTTCTCTCTTTAAGATATTCGAAGGGTTCGGTAGCGGATAATCTTAAATATGAATTACATAAATATTTATCAGCAGGTATAATGCGGCGCGGTATCTTAGCTCAGAAGTCTAGCGACAACATGCACGCAAAAAGAAACAACGCTCTCAACTCCAATGTTTTTGTATTATTTGAGAATTTATTGAGTTAAAGTCTTGTTGTAATAGTGATAGCGCCATACTACTATGGATTTTAACATTGTGCTAGTTTTAGAGAAGATTTTAGATGGTTGAAAAGGAATTGTGGACGAAAATGGGGCAAGTGTGAGTCTAACTCACGAACTCCGTAAGAAAGACTATAAATGATATGAAGTCAGATAGTCAGTCAGTCGTAGAAAACATTATTATTGAGATGATGTCACTCTCTGCGCGTATACATGCAATAAAGGATAAAATGTAAGCTTACTTGTAAATGTAATGTAAATTTAACCAAATTAACGATTTTTGCTTATTTTTTGGAGGTCATTTCAAATCGTGTTATGAGACATACTTCTTCTTTCTTTCATTCTTATTTAAGGTTGCTTTGCGTGCTGTATCATCTCTATTTATATCAAATTTGTAACAATGGCTTTGCTTCGATTTTGCAATCTGAAATAATTCAAGGATGTGTACATGATATTCATTTCACATTGTTTCTAGATTGGTATGCCTTTGGTCTTAAAAAGGCAAAAGAAGAGACAGGTGAAAAAGAAAAAACAAATGATTTTTCGGATCTCCTAACAGTAAGTGACAAAATGCCTTACTCTTTGCAACAGCAGAGATATCATAAAAGCGTTGCTGGCCTTACGAAGGATAAATGGCCTTTTTTGAAATCTTTCTAATTAAGTTAAAAAAGGACTTTTTTATCTTGCATTATCCTCACTATACACTCAGCTACACTCAAAAACTGTTAAATTCGACGTGCTTTGTGACCTTTGATAAGAAAGTTAAGTCACAAAAGTTCCGAAAGAAAAATATAGTCAACTAGACGCTATTGGAAATAAGCCAGGAGATAGTCTGATAGTTTTAGTTCTACTCCACGATGGCATGTAACTTTAGTCTCGAACAATTTCTCATAACATTGTCCCTGGATACATGAGGTATTGTCAACGCGCTTGTTGTAAATCAAATTGTTGCTCTATTCGTCGTATGCCTTCAGTTGCGAGGCACCCCGCTGCTTTACCTCACAAATTTACGATCGCCTCCGCTCCTCGCGCCATACAGCACGCTCTGTGTTTCGCGATTTCAACAAATATTTATACAAAATATAAGACGCGTCCAGATTGTATCAATGTTGATCTAAATACTAATACTACACGGCATTATAAATAACAAATTTGATTCTGAAATGACTAACAAACAATGTAATGTTATTCTTAGACCAGTCCATTTCCGAGCACAGAGTGGTCGTAAACTATTTATATGATGCATATCAATTAGTTGACACTTACAGTAAACAATTTGTAAGTGCTTTATTTTCCATTTAGTCGAGAGTCATGTGGAAAATCAATAAAATTAAATATCTTTATAGATAGAGACAAAATTATATGTATATGTTATGTGTTAGTTATTTGTTTTTTTTTTGGTTATTTTAGGATTTAAACATTATTTAATTCTCATCAATACCAATAAGCATTGTACACCTAAACGTTTTTGTTAAACGTTAAAGAATATTTATTTTTATAATGATTTTTATGTATAGATTTTTAAACTGTGTTAATATTTAATTTAATAAAATATTAAGTTTTTGGTATATCTAGAAGGATCCAAAAAAAAAACAGTAATCTTTAAAACATAAACCTTGTCAAGCTAGGTTAAAGATAAAATGGAGGCGGACTGGACAAAAGGGTAGGACAAATAGTGTAAAACAATAAGACATTGGTAAACAAAATACAATAAGCGGAAAAGAGCAAGGCAGTTCAAAAGATGGTAGAACCAGCTGAGGTGAACATAGGGAACCACCAAATAATCGGGAAAAAAATGGCAACATATAAATGAGCTTAGGAAAGAGAGATTCCAAAGAGTATTAATTCAGAAAAGGGTTTCAATAGAAAACAACTCAATTGTCAAGATATATTGGAAGTTACAATTAAACTGCATTCACTTATCGACGTGTTTCTCTGTAGTAATGGAGGGGTTATCGTTTATGGAACAATTTCTCAAACTTTGCATTTCAGACTTCTTACACTTTGTAACTGAGGTATTGTGATTATCTAACTCATCGGAGGCTTAAATTATAAAAATTATTGAATTAAAATTATGAAAAAAAAAAGTTCGCTGAGTTTGTTGCGCCCGTTTTTCTCAGGTCTGAGGCATACAATTTTGAATGGGTGGTAGTTTTTTGACGTTCAATAAGTGACTGTAAATCCTATTTTGAATAAAAATATTTGAGTTTGAGTAAATTATGGTACGTGATATTATTCACCGCTTCATTGTTATCAGCATTAATTTAAAGTTATAAGATAAAAAAATATATAAAACGTGATATTCCTGCACTTTAAAATTATGCATGAAATTAATGTTGTAAACCGGATCCTCTTCAGTCTTGCGTTATGAGACCATTATGTTACGTAATGTTGGCTGCGTTTGAAGTCAATTTGTTTCATGATTCACCATATTTGTCAAATTTACAAGGACTTAAGCATAATGCTACGCCATTTTATACCATAACGGTTCGCATATTCTATAAAAGGCGAACTTAATACTGCATCCTATTGTCAGTATCCTTTACGTAACGTTTCAAACGTGATCTGCGAACACGTGACCGATCACCATCTCGAACCCCAAGCGCAGATTTTTCGAAAACAACACGAATAAATTCCTTTTATTCCAATTTGTCAGTTGAGCCACTCTCAACGCGGACTTATCTCAGTATTCACCGGCGAGCTCCCGCCAATACAATACGCCTGTATCGTTAAAAAACGTGCTCGAATACAACATTTATCATCGTTGATTAAATACCATTGTTTTGTATTGAACAGGGCCGGGGACTCCGGACTTTCATGCTCCTTTTTCACTGTGTATCGCATTATGGTCCCTCGGAGACAATACGTCTGTTAAATTGGCCTCTTATATTCCTACTTTATAAGCATCCGAGGATTATATGTGTGCTGCTGACGTATGTATGCCCGTTGTGGTGTTAACTTGTGCCAAACTCGAATTATTGATGCGTTATATCCATGGATCATTTTCAGTTAAGTCAAATCGTGCTCAATTTATGAACCCAACAAATCTGCAATTCTGTTAAGGTAATATTTTAAGTCTTAAGTTTTATTGAGGTTATTGTTACGGTATATTTTTGTATTTGTTATAAACCTTTGGAAGATTTTTGTAAAAATTGTTTGTTTTATTACACATACAACATTTGTCAGTTCTGTAAACACCTGCTGCCACAAAAAGCGGTGAAACCAGGTTAAAACATCCTATTTTGGCATGTGAAAACAATCTTAATACTATCAAATTATAAAATATTTACATTCATGCACACAAGATGTTATAAAAGGCATTTATTTTCTCAAATGGATTCCCTTAGAAATCTTTTTAATGTCATTTCTAATATACTAGATACTACTACCGCTTCGGAAACAAATGGCGCTCTGTGGGAGAAGAAGCGGCACAAGAAATTTCCCAGCATTCTTTTTATGCGCTCTTTTTAATTAAAATATACAATATTGTACTGTCATTGCTATCGCTATAAAAAAAAATCATAATCTAGTCCCAGGCTGTCCAAGCACTTAGATATTCAGCTCTGGAGTAATATGATTGACGACACAGGATATAAGATGAGTGAAATGTTTGATATCAATTCTCAAAACAATAAAAAAAAAACTAAAAAACACATGAAAAGATAATGATTGACATTTAAATTGAAAATCAATTCCTGCCTTATCGACGAAAGATGAAAAAAGTATATAAATTAACAAAAATCTTATTTTGGCGAATTGATAAATGGAATAATTTTATCAAATTAATTTATTGTCATTGGTCCTCGATAAATCAACGAAGTTTGAATGAAATCTGGCCGTTTAAAGTGGGTCAAAATCGCGCCCAAACGAGTCGGTTACAAACAAACAAACATACAAATGAATCTAATAAAAATCGTGTACCCGTCTTATCTAGTAGAGTAAAGTTTGATTTAAATAGAGAAGATAATTTATTGATGTAGGCGTTACTTTGCGGAAATCCATAATCATACAAATGATTTGAGTTTTTTTTTGTGTTAATTCCGCCAAAATTTGTCTTTAAACAATTCGACACGTGTTTCACCTCTACACGAGTCTCGTGATAGATTTTAGCGAGACAACACGTCCTGAGGATGCCTCGTGTAGAGGCGAAACACGTGTCGAATTGTTTAAAAACAAATATTGATGGAATTAATACTAAAAAAAACTCAAATCATTTGTATTAAATGGAGAAGGGCAAAATAATCTCAGTCAACAGCTCTGGAAGTCAGAAGTGATGGTATGGTGATGGTAATATACATTACATTTTAGGGATTTCCTACCTCAAAAGGAACCCTTAATAGATCACTCTGTTGTCCGTTCTCGTCCGTCTGTCTGTCTGTCAAGAGCTTTTATTTCTGGAACGCGACGAGGTATAGAGAAGAAATTAAAACATACACAGGTCTACAGTCTTTTGAAGCTGTGATAAATTCTAACATCTCAGTAACGTATTCTCATCTAACGTATTGTTAACGTGAGAAAGAGATACGGCCGTTTATGACGCAAAAACGTTTATTTCGATACTCTCAAGGGAATCAAAATTTATAGGGTACTAGCCAACCCAGCAAACGTTGCATGCCAATAAAGTAATAAAAAAATCAATAATTACAATTTTTGGAGTGTAAAATCTAGATTTCGACCGATTCTCAGACCTTACAAATATATCGCACATAAAATTTATGGTACTACAATTATTGTATTCGATTGCCATCTTGCAACTACAGAAATAGGTGTTGATCGTGGATGGGTGAAAATTTGAAGTTGTATGTATTTTTTAATGCTGAAAAAATGTCAAAAAAAAATACAAAAAATATTCAGTGGTTCCCTTATCATTTAGGGGTATGAAAATAGATGTTGGCCGATTCTCAGATTTGTTCGATATAAACACAAATTTTCAAACAAATCGGTTTAGCCGTTTCGGAGGATTTTGGTAACACACACCGGTACACGAGAATTTTATATACAAGATTTTCCGTTGACATAGAACTATGAAATTTGGCAAATAATACCGTCTTATTCTACAAGTATAAGGAAAAGTCTGAGAACTATATATTTGTAATGAAATCATAAAAGAAATGTAGGCAATCGAGTCCGACTCGAATTTGTACTTTTTTATTATAAATCAAACACTCTTTATAAATTATGAAATATTTTAGGTTTAGTTTTCTTATTAAAAATAATAAACGATTTTATATATTTTACTGAATGTTTTTATGACAATAAGGGACGGGACGAGCAGGACATTCAGATGATGGTAATTGATACGCCCTGCCACTAACAATTCTTGAAATATTCTCAGTCGCACTACAATTGAGCTAGTCACCTTGAGACATGAGATGTTGTCTTATTTGCCCAGTAATTTCACTAGCTACACATTACTGCTTCACGCCAGAAATAGGCGCCGTTGTAGTACCCATAATCTAGTCGGAATCCTGTGCAAAGGAGTCTCCCACTGGTTTTCATCATTACTTATTCATGTATTTTTAATACCACGATATGAAACATTTTGGCTTGTCTACTACATGAGACGAACAAAAAAAAATAGGGAACTAAGATATATTCTACTAGTATACAGGAACATAAATATTATAACTTACGAAAACTTCGCATTGAATAACTTGTAATTAATTAACAAGTCATGCTTATTTCTTAGCTTTATATTCTTTAATAACCTGTCCTATTATGTGATGCAAAAATTAAACGTATAATGTCTAATATAACTTAAAGTGTAAAAGGAACTTTAATTGTTATTTAATTATAGTTTATATTAACAACCAAGCTGTGGACTGAGCTTCCTTGTGCGGTTTTTCCAGGACTATACGACATGTGTACCTTTAAAAAAAGCGCGTACACCTTTCTAAAATGTAGGCAACGCTCCTATGATACCTCTGGTGTTGCATGAGAATATGGGCGGCGGTGATCACTCACCACCAGCAGCTTTTCCATAAAAAGTGCGTTCTTTCAGAGCCGACTGGCTAGATCGATATTTCGCCCCCATGTAGAAAATTTCATAATAATCTTAGAATCTTAATAGATAAACATATACATGAATTCCTCTTTAAAATAAATATAAATTATTTTAATTAAAAATAATAATAAAAGCCTTTATTTACAAAACTTAATTATGTACAATGATTCCTTACCTAACTAATCTTATCTAACCTATATTTAAAATCTATTGTTTTTTCTTTTCATTTGAAGGTAATTACTATTTACACCGGTAATTATTGGATGTGGATTTCGGCATAAGCCTCCCTCAAACTTTTCCATATTGAGCGGTCTCACGCTTTTCTCGACCAGATTGCACCTGTTTTATATTTATTTATGTCGTCTATAATATATAAATTATTTTATTTACAAAAAAAAAATCGAAATCCAAATTTCTATATTTGATAGTAAAATATATATACAAAATTACTTATTATCTACTTTTTAAAGCAATTTACAATTAAGCCTTATATATGTAGGTATCAGAAAACTTATTTCTACAACCCTATCTACGTGTTGAGGGATAAAATCCAGGAAATTGGGAAAACCTGGCTATTTGCTATCACTTAACCTAACTTAAGACTAATGACTAGAGCTTAAAACTAACTTAAAACTAAGGTAAATAAATACATAGATATGTATACATAGATATATAATATATAAATATAGTGGTGGGGGGGATCTCGGAAAAGAAAAGGAGGGAGAGGAAATAGGAGGCCAGTTTTCGCCGATATTTAATTCTAACTTAAACTTACTACTACAAGTATAATAATACCCTAAATACGGAGTGGTATCAAAACAGCAGTAATAAAACGTATTCACACGTACAATACTGCGGGTACATCTAGATTGAAAAGCGAATGGCCTGTGTTCTTGAAACTGTGCATCATACGAACCTACTACGTGACCAACTCGCGGTTGTCGGCGAAACTTCAATCACTTGGAGATTCCTACAGTTACTCACAGTTCTCCAAAGTTGTGCGGGCATCGTTCACTGGTGACGAGACTTATGTAACTTTCACTATATTTTAAGTCTCACGGTCTCACCATTGGGCTCCTTTGCACAGGATGCCGGCTAGATTATTGGTAACACAACGGCGCCTATTTCTGCCGTGAAGCAGTAATATGTAAGCATTATTGTGTGTCGGTCTGAAGGGCGCCATAGCTAGTGAAATTAATGGGCAAATGAGACTTAACATCTTGTCTCAAGATGACGAGCGCAATTGTAGTGCCGCTCAGAATTTTTGGGTTTTTCAAGTATCCTGCACTGCATTGTAATGTGCAAGGCGTATTTATTACCATCACCTGAACGTTCTGATCGTCTTGTCCTTTATTTTCATAAAAAAAATAGTCTCACAGTTGTTGTTGTACGTTGTACGGAGGATATTAATAATATTGACACACTTTACACAAATTATCATGGACCAAACTAGGCATAGCCCAAACTAACATAGGTATTATGGGTGTAGGGTAACTTTTAAAATCAAATTCAAAAGGATTTTAAATTTCTTATTGAGCGACAAAAAATTACGAAAACAAACAATATATTTAATACGTTATACATACTTAATAATAAATAAGACATATTATCATATATGATCGGCATCCATTACTCGGAAACAACCATCGGAATTCGAATCTGTGATCTCTAGCTTAGTAGGCAAGTCAGTAACCATTGGGACAGTATGGAAGTGTTAGGTTAGGTGACGGTCGGCCTTTGGTTGAGCTTGCCTTAAGCTTTTTCGTTATTTCATTGAGAAACTGTGGTAGGCCAGCTTAAAATGCTAATGGTAAGTGATTCGTAAATACAATGATCTACAAATATCATCATCAGCTGGAAGACGTCCACTGCTGGAAAAAGGCCTCCCCCAAAGATCTTCATGACGATTGGTCCTGCGCTGCCCTCATCCAACGTATTCCGGTGATCTTGACCAGATCGGTCCATCTATTAGAGGACTTTACTGCCTCATCCATCTGTCCGTCGAACTATGTATCCTGCCCTCTGCCACTTCAGTTTCTCAATTATTTGGGCTATATCGGTAACTTTGGTTCTCCTCATTTCTGATTCGATCTCGCAGGGAAACTCCGAGACATTGCCCCCGGAGCGACAAATCTACAAATATATTGATCCCTTATACCTGATGGAAAAATCTGAAACTAAGTGACCATTGCGTCTCATGCTCTATATGCTGATGGTAATAGAATGGTAATCCTCCGAGCACAAGTTCACTTTTCACCATAAAATGTTACTATTTGAATAATACATTGTCGGAATCTTTATGAACAATACGCAATATGAACTTTACAACATAATTATCGTATACTAAGAAATACTAACCGTAAGCCCACCAGAGCGTACACCAAGCGTATACCGCCACACGATTAATTAATTCTAATTAATAAATCAATTAATAATGACAGTAGTCGCCATGCATCATTGACTACTTTTTTACTCATATATTCCATTTTGTATGAAGGCGATCTTTTTATTGAATGTTTGAAGTCAATTATTGTGAGGCTCTTTCGGTGAGTTAATAAAATATTGATATTTAATTCAATGAATTATTAAATTGTACAACTTATGACGTTCGTGTATGCTTTTAGGGCTGTTTTGATGAATTATGTAAAAATTATTATGTCTGTACATAATATTAACAGTGGCATCAGAAAATATTTAAATCGTGCAAAAAATGGTTAAAAGCTTAAAATAAATTACAAGATTCATGCAACAAAATAACAAGATTTTATATCGATTTTGCAACTGTGTTTTTCTTAAATTTACAAGTATCTTCTGTTAAAACTAAATTAATCATTCAAATTGCATGCCCAGAAGATAGTTTTTTACTACTACAATAAACGCTTAAATAAGCAATATAAAACATAAAACCCGATGTATTTATCTTGATTTGTTGAAAATGAAGTTGAAAGTATGACACAATATTAAGAGAATGTAAATACATGGAATGCGAATTCATATACCAAAACTCATTATAAATTAAGTGTGACTTGAAATCTATCTTTTCTTATGAGAAAACAAAACAGGTGTGGGGTTTTTTCTTATCGAGCTCGACAAGTCGATCCTGTTTCACCCGCTACCGACACCCTGGTTGAACCCAACCGACTAAAACCTCCTCTATGCTGGTAGCTTGAAAACTTTTCCAATGAAGCCGTTCGGGGTCTTTGGAGGCCAAATTTGTAGCGTTTGTCTTGGAAGGAAACTTGAACCTCGGATCGACTGCTCGCTAGGCTGAATGGAGAGAAGATCACTAACGATCTAATATATCTATTAGTCCAATGGACTCTATGTTTGAAAGGTGTGGCTGTATATTTCTCCGTTAGTATGATAGCTTATTGTTTTTGTTTTTATTATTGGCCACGTTGTGGAATGATTCACGTAGTTAATTTTTTTTTCGCCCAAAAATTTTTTTTTTTACCATAAGGGATGAGACGAGCAGATATGCTCGTCACGTTGAGACATGTTTTATCTCATTTGCCAATTGCCCAGTAATTTCACTAACTACGGCGTCCTTCAGTTAAAAGCGCAATAATGCTTACACATTACTGCACGGTAGAAAAAAGGTGCCGTTGTGGTACCCATAATCTAGCCGATATTCTGAGCAAGGGAGCCCCTACCACAAAGACGTTCTGTATAAATATAAATGTAGAGGTAGTAAGTACAGAGTGTATACAACTTCGGTTCTAAATCAGTCTATGTTCATTAATAACCGGAATGGATAGGTGCCTGTCCCGAGCGAGATCTGCCGATACGCTACCTGTGTTTGTGATAACATTCGCTTGAGTATAAATATAATCAGATTAATTACTGGTGATTTCATATTTCAATTAATAATAAATTTACCATATCATTACTTTGACAAAATACTTTTCGGAGCGAAGATAAATTATACCAAAAGGCAAGCGGTATAAGATTTCTTTTTTGTTGTTTGCGTTTTTGGTTTTTTCAGGCATTTTTGCAGGCATTCGATATGTTAAGTCTCAGTCTCGGTGTTGTATCATGCTACGCTACGCCTTAGGTCGTTTTGTATTGTGATACGAGCTCATACTGTCACTGTTATGAATAGATGATACAGCTTAATAATAAATGGATCATCTGCTAGTTGTGTCATTTACTTAAAAGTAACTTTTAATCTGTGAAAAGTAAGTAATATGACCTACATACTAACTATGTTAATAATAAAAGTAAAGTTATTCCAAATTATTTTTTTTTACTCTATCTTACATTATCACTAAAGAATTACATGACAAACAAAATGAAACTACAGACATTTTTTTGATAGAAAAGGAGAACAAACGAGCGTACAAGTCACCTGGTTTTAATTGATCACCGCCACCCACATCTTTGCAACACCAGAGCAATCACAGGAGTGTTGCCGGCCTTTAAGGAAGCTGTACGCGCTTTTTTTGAAGGTACCCATGTCGTATCGTTCTGGAAACACTGCCCAAGGAAGTTCATTCCACAGGTTTGTGGTACGTGGAAGAAAGCTCCTTGAAAACCGCACTGTGGAGGACCGCCGCACATCCAGATGGTGGGGATGATATCCTCACTTGTGGCGTGTTGTGCGAAGATGGAATTCAGTGGCAGGAATCAGGTAAAACAGCTCATCGGAATACTCCCCGTGATAAATGCGATAATGTGATCCAGCCGTTCACAGAGCACTAGGTCCCCGACAATTCGAGCTGTTCTGCATTGCACGCGGTCAAATGGATCGAACTGATACTGGGGTACGTTACAATTTATTGTTTTGTTTTTTTTTTTTTCATAAAATCAATAGTTTCGGCGTGCGAGCGCCGCATTGTACAAAAGTGGAAAACTACAAAACTATTTTGATTTATGAAAAGCGCCGACAGCCCACTGAGAGACAGACAGAACCTTGGTAGTATAACAATGACATCATCAGTGGCGCGTGATTTATTATGTAAGGCCTACCTACCTACCATCAAGTGATACTACCATCCGATGAGGGGCATAACAAAATATAACATACAAGTTTTATCAATAGCATTTAAGAAGCTAGGTCAATTGTGGCAAGTTGCAAAGAATATATAATAGTACAAATAGGTAGACTAAATTCGAAGTATTTCGTATTGAATTGAATGAACAGACAGTCTCTCGAAGTAAAATTTATAGAAATAAAATTAAAAAAAAAAATTGAATATACCATCACAAGAACCGTCACCTTTTTGCATTTTGAATTTGAACGGGTAAATGTATACACTTTTATAATAAAGTCCCAGACACTGTTCAGGAATTATCTATAAATAAATTTAAATATTTTATTAAAAATGGCTCTGTCGTAAATCCTACTACTCCACAGCTGAATATCGAAGTGATCCGACAGACTGGGACTAGATAATGATTATTTTATAGCAATATAGCAATGACAGTACAATATTGTATATTTGAATAAAAAGAGCGCAAAAAAACGAATGCTGGTAGAGTTTCTCGCGCCCCTTCTTCTCTCTTAGAGCGCAATTTGTTTCCCCAATTTATTGCCTACAATTAATGGATTTTTTTTCGTAAAGTAATAGTTTTGTGTAGAAAAGTATTAAGTGTATAAAAGTGTAAAACTACCTAACTATTTTGGTTTACGAGATAAAGACCGCTGAGAGACAGACAAAACTTTTGTAGTAAAACAATGACATGATCAGCGGCGCGTTATTAATTATGTAAGGCCTACCTGCCTACCATCAAGTGACACCACTATCCGATGAGGGACGTAACAAAATATAACATACAAGTTTTATCATAAACATTCAAGAAGATGTGATTTTAATATTGAAATAACTTTCTATTATCCTATAATTAAACATAAATTAAGGGTGCTATGAACTAATATTATAGATACATAGAGCCACGGACGAGTAAAAATAGAAGGACTCCGTGTCACCTGACAAAAGAGTGAAGCATACATACCCCCACGCACACACTTACACTAATACAAGCCGATCCGCCGCCATTATGAGATTTGACATCGTCTGTGGCAGAATAGTTTGCGTCGCAATAAAATATTTTGAAAATGCCGTCGTGTGTTTAGAAAAAGTGTAAAAACAATAATATAAAAGTATTTGTGGATATATGATTATTTAAGGGAGAAAAAATTGTGTAACTGGTATCCCCCGTAACCGCACACACACTAGCATAAAGGTGACTAACTAAAACTAATATCACGGCGCGGAGTCCTTCTTTTTTTACTAGTCCGTGACATAGAGCATAGAATTTATTTCTAAAATATAGATGTAATATCTATTATAATATATTCTTTGGTAATACTTCCAATTAATGTAAAAGGGGTCCAATTTCAAGGATTTTTAAAAGTGTTTTTCAAATTAATATCAACGTCCACATTGTGGTTATGGTTGTTGAGGCTTTCGACACCTTGCATATTTTGTATGTCTTAGATAATTTATACGATACAGTCTCTTGCTGTTAGACAACCGATAAAAACAGGCCAGGAGTAATACTTAAGTGTGACAAGCTACGTCTTACACTCGCGATTTGTACACAATTTGTGTTAGTGTGCGTGCATTGTTCAAAATGGAGGTAAACTCTAAACTCAATTTTATTTCGACGTTTTCACAGCTTTCATAGTCGATCTAGACGTATAAATGATCTAAGTTGTCAGTATTTTGAGACATAATTGGACCAAAGGGAACTACGTTACAAATCAGCTGAATTGTCGGGGACCCAGTGCTCTGTGAACGGCTAGATCACTTGGCTTTGCGTAGAGACGTCGCTTCATTGTGTGTCTTCTACCGCAATTATCACGGGGAGTGTTCCGACGAGCTGTTTAACCTGATTCCTGCCGCCAAATTCCACCTTCGCACGACACGCTACAAGTTAGGTTAGTTATCCCCACCATCTGGATGTGTGGCGGTCCTCCACAGTGCGGTTTTCAAGGATGTACGTTTCCACGTACTACAAAGCGAGCAAAATGAGCTCCCTTGTGCGGTGTTTCTGGGACGATACGACATGGGTACCTTCAAAAAAAGCGCTCACACCTTCCTTAAAGGCCCGCAACGCTCTTGTGATTCCTCTGGTGTTGCAAGAGAATGTGGGCGAAGGTGATCACTTAACACCAGGTGACCCGTACGCTCGTTTGTCCTCCTATTCCATAAAAAAAATGACACAACTAAAGCTTTGTCTTGAGTGTGAAAATAAATGCAATTTCCTCCTGTAAGAAAACTGCCTGTCAACTCCATAATCGAATAACAGTTGCTTTGAAAATGTCGCAAAGTATTATAAATTATCTTTCTTCGCATGCAAAGGCTAGATATATTTAAAAAAGTGTGTGTACTTATGTATGCTCGCAAGAAGTTATATTTGGCCAAACGAAGCAAAAATCATTAAAATGATTTATTCGTCGTGCTATTCTACGTTTTAAGAAATAATAATTTTGTAAAATCTTGCAAGGATGGCTTTGACAATTTATTATTAAATAATGAATACGGCTGTATGGGCTTGAACCCTTTGCCTGTCCTAATAATGGACGAAGAAACAAAAAAAAATAACGAATGACGCAAACGTCAGAAAATTTTAGGAACCAACTTCAAACTGTTACTTTTTCTGTTAGAGTGATGCGCGCGCATCTTAAAATTTCACTCTCATAATTTTGTCATAACGCACCCAAAGACAACTTCAAAAATATATCCAGATTACTCTGTCTTTTAGTCATCTGTTTATTATGCAAAATCAATGCTTATGAAAAAGTACTATAAAGCGCTGCTTCGAAGTTCGAACACGACTGTTTTTATATTTTTTATGTTCTCTCTTCATTGCACTCGTTTGGAAGTTCTAATTAATGAAAGTACTTCTAACTTGACTGACTGTTCCGCGATAAGATTATTGTAATCACAATACATCCGCGAGACGTGATGTATAATTTTATAATTGGAATCATTATTGCGTATCGATTTCCCCATATAAACTAATAATAATACTGTTTTGTACATGTAATTTAATTGCAATATGTGATCCATGATTGGATTCACAAATGGCAATAAACCATAGCTACAGTATACAAAGATTCTTTCAATGGTTCATTGGGCCATCAAATAGTTATACAACTATTGTCTATTTTTTTGAATGACTGTCAGGATCGAGTCGAGCAGGACGTTCAAGTGATGATAGTTGATACGCCCATAACAATGCAGTGCCGCTTAGCATCCTTGCAAAACCCAAATTTTCTGAGCGGCACTACTAATTGCGCTCGTCACCTTGAGACGTAAGATGTTAAGTCTCATTTGCCCAGTAATTTCACTAGCTATCAGACCCTTCAAAACGAAACACAATAATGCTTACACATTACTGCTTCACGCCAGAAATAGGCGCCCTTTTGGTACCCATAATCTAGCGGACATCGAGTGCAAGTGAGCCTCCCACTGGTATTGTTTGTCCTTTCTTTTCAAATCAAATCAAATTAAAGCATCTTTATTATCAAGATAAGGTAATAATAAGATGTTGTTGGCTTATAATTAACAGATGCTCTTATCCTAACCCATAAGGCAAGCAAACTTTTCATTTCTCCATTTTATAAACTTATGCGGACTTTTCGACTTAGACTGTAAAATAGACAAAATTAACGAGTCTTCATAACAGATTGAATAATTAAAAATGATGATAAAAATTCTTACCATATTCTTTCTACAATACTTATGACCTAAGTGATATCGTTATAAGTTACGTGATTCGTTACATTTTTCAGAATCGTTTTGGGCACGGGATAAGGGTGTAAGTTTTGGTACACCGAATGCTCATTATAATGAGAGTTTACATAGAAAAGAAATACAGAAAGCCAAAACAAAGAACACACATCATGTATTAGAGATTAAGAAGTGGAATAATTCAATAATTGTTTACCTACTCTTTTACACGGTCATAAAAGGGTTAAAATACTGTTTCTTAACCCCCTTATTCATAATGGTCCGCTAACTTAAAACAGCCGCTAAGGAGTGTTTTTTCTCATTCTGACTTAGGACAATAGAAGAAGACAGAGTGAGAATTAGCAATGCTTTAAGTTAGCAGACTATTATGAATAAGGGGGTAAGTATTAAGGTAACTTTTATTGCCTATTGCTGAATCAAAAAAGACCCTTATTTAGGTATATCAATATATAAATTTTTGCCAAACTAGGACTCAGAGATGTATAAATATATATATTATTATAGAAATAAAATAATGATTAAAAAATGATATTATAATTTACTACCTATGCGTATTATACTTTTTCTCTAAAAAAAACTATTAGTTAAACGATATAACTACACATCATTGATTTTATCTATTCGTCGATTCAACTTCAATTAAGAAAATATAAAATCATTTTTATGTTCTCATAGGCCGATCGTTAAAGTTATTTTATGTATTAAAACTCAAATGTAATATTTAATTACCTTAACGACAGTTAATATGAAGCTACTGTGTGTCGGTACTCGGTAGCAATATTTACAAGATTATCTCTTAACAAAACTTTCTCATATCTATAAATCCTTATACACAGAGAAGTTTTTTATATCGAAACAAATACTCGAGCTATCTCGATCTTATCGTAACGAGAGGATAGAATTCGAGAATTCCTTCTAACATGAGATTGTTAAAGGAATATTTGGGATTGTTTTATTGAAGAACGAAAGTTCTTTAAACGAAAATAAAATACGATGTAGGTATTGTTTGATACATTAATTGTAACCGTACTGTACTCTTTTATACAATATTGGTATATTTATGAAATTAGAAATCAAGTACTTTATAATCCCCTCGCTGCTCCCTCATCAGACGTCAATATTTTCCAACACTTACACCCAGATATTTTGCACTATTAATTGTTCCATTCGAACTACAAATTGTGTAGCAGAAGCTTTGATCTATTCTCTTTACGTGACTGCAACTAATGTGAAGCCTCCTTTATACAGGGACGGCTAGATGCGGTGCGCAGAGGCGCCTTTATCTGCGTCCCGCTAAGCAGAAATGCAAGCCTTATTGTGTTCCGTTTGCAACAACGCCGGAACGAGTGAAATTACTGGGCTAATGACACCTAACATATTATGCATAACATATCTTAACATATCAAGGTGACGAGCGCAGTTGCGATACCGTTTAGAGAAAAAAATACATAGAAACCAACAAACTTTTGGTTTTTCCAAAAATCCCACGTCACTACATTGGTACGCCACCACCTTCCGGTGAACGTCGTGCACCTATTAGTGTCTTATATATTACTGTTTATGTGGTATCCATTCCCCCTTGTTAGGATTTCTAGAAAAATAAAAGTAGCGCTATGCAAGAACCATACTTTAACATAGTTCCATTGGCTGTTGATTTTAAATTAGTTATTAAACTATTAATTAATTAATACACATATTTTTTCCCTGCTTTAACTGACAGTTAATTAATAGATATTAATAATTAATAGATATATGATGTAGTTACTTACATCCGTAGCAGCTATGTAATAGTAACAATAACTTCATTGCTTCGATAAAGTAATGGTTGCTTAACTTAATATCAATCATTTATTAGATTATTCTATTTCCTGTTCTCTATTTAAAGTGGTTGTTCGAAGTTAATCCATCGAACAGCATTATGTGACAAATATTGCTTAGTAGATAAAATTAATTACTTATCACCACGTGTTGCCTTCAGTAAGTCAGTACATGTTTAACCATTGATCAGCCCGGTCTCAGTTACCATTAACCGTTCTTCTATAACCATTACAGGGCCGGTCCGAGTAACCATTTTAACCATTGCAACCAATTAATAGTAGAGATCCGCGTACTCACAGGTAGAACCATTAATTAAAGTAATTTAATAAGTGTCATAGATTAATTAAATTAATATTATTATCATAAAAAACCATATATAGCTACCCTTAAGTACAACCCTTTTCATGGTCCTTCGAGCCGGATATTCTAACATAAGTCTGGTCACTTTTTCTCGTACTTCATCATTTTCAATTCAATAACTGTCATCTGAGCATTGTCTTAATGTTCTATATAACTCGTAGAAGGGGCAAATAGCGGTAAAAGTGCTCTACCATCTTAGACGATCTTGGGATGCACGTTTCAGTCCAGAGCCAGTAGTCTTAGCTTCTGCAATGACCACCTGTCGTCTGCTCAGGGTGGCTACTTTATTTACCTTGGAAATTCCAATCTAGGTCTTACCTTTGAATAATTCCATCTTTTTTTAACTCCAAATTGCATTCGTTTTTATGCTTTTAAAATACATTACTTTCATTTCAACAGTAATTTTATTTTGTTGTTTAACATTGAACGTTTTAGCACAGTAGGTTTCTGTTACATTATTTCAAATATTATAAGATTTGAATCTTAAATAAAGATAATTAATTGATCTATAAGTGACATAGAGTCGACGGGTGGCGCTCCGCTACCGGTGTGGGACTTTGCCCGCGGGGAACCAATAACGACGTAAACGAATTATGAACATAATTCTAAAAAATGATCATCAAGAAATAAAGTTATTTTTGACTCATGCTCAGGTCCAAATAAAGGTCATGTCAAAAGTAGATATTGTTAAATGTTAAACAGGAGCCCCTGTAGGTTTTTTTTATATTGTAGTGCCGCTCAAGATTATTGAAAAATCCAAAAATTCTAAGCGGCACTACAACTGCGCTCGTCACCTAGAGACATATGATTTCAAGTCACATTTGTCCAGTAATTTTACTAGCTACGACGCCCTTCAGACCGTAACACAGTAATGTTTGCACATTACTGCTTCATGGCAGAAATAGGCGCCGTTGTGGTACCAATAATCTGGCTGGCATCCGGTGCAAAGGAGCCTTCCACTGGTAAAATGGGTCACTTCATTGATTAAATAAAACCTTTGCAATACTTCTTATACCGACGGTCTAGACTAGACATAGTGAGAAATAGTCTCACAGCATTTTTTTATTAGAATATAAACCATTCTTGTTGGACACTAATCGCACTTGCCCAATAAGTTATTTGGAAATAGTTAATTTTATTGCAATTTATTTTTTATACTGTTTTATTCTTTGTATTAGTGTATATTATATATTTTGTGTAAATTCGTCTAAGTTCTATCATACTAAAATTTCAAAAGAAACCATAAACCTGTCTAAATGTACTTACTTAAAAAATATTTTTTTTTATTAAAAATATTCCACAATAGACATTATTGCACTAATTTGATAATAGTTAGTGCTTTTTAGTTAAAAGTAAAACATTTAAGTACATAATTCAATACATCGGTTTGCTTGTATTTTTTTAAATAGTTTGACCAATTTTCACTAGGTTTATGGAATAGTCTAAAATGAGAATAGAATTTAGCCCTAGTATCGTCTGAATATAGTAATAGTTAGAATTTCATACTACTATGAAATAAAAAAACTTCGCCACATTCAGAATTTTTAAATTCCAAAATGTATTTCTATTAATTATCTTCAATCCCAAAAACAAATATTCAACACTTCTTAAATATTTTTAAAATTTAACAACATTTTAAGATAAGCAAAGAGAAAAAAGATTAGGCAAGCAAAAAAATTGAGATGAGAAAGTTATAAAAACTACCATAAAATACTAGTTACACGGAATTTTCGCAAAAGATTTGATAAAGAACATTAGTCTAATTTGTTACTGCACATGAAACCAACAACATCGAGTAACAATATTAATATCTGTTGCATCTGATATTAATACGTCTATTATTAACTGTTAGCTACTGTCTTGAATTCAAAAGGAACTGTTTATCATAACAGGCCGCACTATTAATATCGCCACAAAATACCTAGTTGAACCACCTACGTTACAATTCTTCTCGGAAACCGTAAGCCTTCCGGAGATCGATACACAAAGCTATCCGTCACTGCTTTTCACTTATAATGATGTTAAAAATGTATCTTAACAACCGTGGTTGTCCACCATTGTAAGAATGTTCAATACCCAAAAAAATAACGCTTAAAAAATGACTCCCAATTTATCTGAAGTATAAAAAGTCTCATTTCCCATCGGACTGGGCGTTTCGTTTATTACGGAGAGCCGTCCTTCTTATGAGTCGATTTAGTTTTTTATTTAAACGGCTTTGACATTTCGGAGTCAGGTCACTGATTAAATTAGCCTTTGTATTCAAATTAATATTTATAATTATCTGTGATATTGACAAAGTTGCTATTGTTGTTGCTTAAGTATATATTATATTTGGTTTTGAAGTTAGTGTCGCTAAATTTCTAATGCAGGCTTTTCATTGGTCGTTGCGTGATTGCATGGCATATTTGGTGTGATTGCCCCGATATTTTTGTGTGTATGAAATTAATTAGCAAAAGTTCGTTTAAGATGGTCAAATATATAACAACTCTTAATTTAAAAATCATGTAACAATTTAAAGTATTATTTAGATGATAAGAAAGCTTCGGTATGAATTGCCCTTAAAATTGAGATTTTAATTACTCTCAATAAAATATAATATTATTAATAATTATGCGTTATGCTATGCAAATGTAGACAAAATGTTCAAATTGTAAGTAGAGGTATTTAGTGAGTATTGTATAATAATTAGATGATCTTTTTTTTGTTATTTGGTTGATTTTTCGTGATAGGCTTAGTATTGGTAGCTTGAATGTGACTGCTTGTGGTGGAGACATGGGACGAGTCGTTCTTGCCTAAAATATAATCGCGGGGGGTGATTGCTCGCCTTTGCGTCGTGTTCGTGAACCGGCGTTACTTGTGGTGTCAGGATGATCCTGATACCAGACACTCTACTTCATGTTTTTACAATTAAAGTTAATTTTTTTATAATGGCTTATAAAATGCTCGCAAAATACCTTTATTTATTTACGGTGTGAGCGCGTCTACTGTGCTAAATATCTCTTGTTTTAACGTATTAATTTACATTAACTTTTTTGACTTCCTCCTGTAAGAGATTGAGTATTCGACGTTTGAGTATTTTTGTTGCTTCACTTTACAACTGCTATTGATATGATTTGTAAAACGATGAAGCTCTAGATGAAGATTTAAAAGAATAGCAATGAGTTACTTGCCACCTCTTCTTTTGTCACACATATGTATCATTTCCTTGACACACTTATAATAATAATAATAATATTGACACACTTTTTACACAAATTATCTTGCCCCAAGTTAAGCATATATAGAATGTGTTATGGGTTACAAGACAATGATATATTTAATAGAATATACTTACTCAAACATACATAATATATTCATATAAACATACATAAATACATTTAAACATCCATGACTCGGAAACAAACATCTATATTCATCATATAAATGCTTGCACCTACCGGGATTCGATCCCGGGACCTCTAGCTTAGTAGGTAGGATCGCTAACCACTCGGCTATACAGGTTGTCAATGAATGTCTAATGGTCAAATTAAATTCACTTTTGTAATTAATGTTTGAGAACTGTTTTCATATTACTCAATTATTATTAGTTTTCTGAATAAAATAGTAATTTAGACTTATTAGTCGAATTGTTTGTTTTTACGATCACTTTTTTTATAAGTTCCGACAGCCACTTGCATCTCTCATGTGATTAAAGTTAAAATTATCTCGATCGGATCTGATAATAAATAAATTGCTACCACTAAGGCTGTTATAATATGAATTCCCTTGATTTTTATTTTTATTAAATACTTTTTAACGGACTTTAACGCCGGTGATTGTAATATTAGGTTTTTGTGTAAAAGTTACATTTTATTTTTAATTATTTAACCCGATGTTTCCTGCCACCTCACGTTTACGCTTCACCGATGTCGTTTGATATTATTTTCATACCGTTTTTTATCTAATATATAAAATTCTCATGTCGGGGTATTTGTAGTTAAACTCCTTCGAAACGGCTTGACTGATTCTCATGAAATCTGGGAATCGGACAACATCTATTTTTCACCCCCCTAAATGTTAAGGGTGGTCCCACGCCAAATTTTTTTTTTAATTTTTCGTTTAATTTTTTTTTTTAAATTTGTTTGATTATGAGTCAGCATTAAAAAATACATACAACTTCAAATTTTCACCCATCTACGATCAACAGTTACTTTTGTATCGCGATTTTAATATCGGCAATACAACGTTTACTGGGTCAGCTAGTGATAATATACAAATAAAGTACCAACTTAGCAATTAAACAACAAAATTGCTCGTAGAATATAAAAAAAATCCTATTATAAGTTTTTTATGAATTATTAAAAATGTTAGGTACTTTAAAAAAGATCATTCTACTTTTAACGTTCTATATAATATCCTAGCTAATAAGACTGTAAGTAACCATAAGGTACTATTACGGATAACCGTAATAGGAATATTTCAAATTGATATAATTTAAAATTGATTTGCGGCCTAACAATGAGGCGAACGTCTCTTGTCACCTACCATTAAGTGACCCCTTTTGGTGAGAGGTCAGAATGCTAGCGATTCTAAAGGGGGTGTCATTTGCAGGTGCGAGACGAAGCCGAGCGCCTCAATCCACCTAAGAAGTGGTATCCCACTTTCTCCCAGGTGACCATAGTGCTATAACAGACTTACAAAAAAACCTAGCAAAAATATTACAAATATTACTTTTATAACTTGAGCGCAGAGAGCTATTTGAAGTATTTTTAACAGTCATTTAAAAAATTAAAAAAAAAACTAAGCTTTTTCTGCCCGCTAAAGCACGTTAATAAAGAATTTCCGAAATACACAAACATTTTGGCCTCATATTTGTGTGAAATAAATGCACACACACTTGCAGCCCAATTGATACTCTTATTTATCCAAAGATAGTAAAGAAACTACATATTATAATCTAACATAGGTCACGAATATTCTAAATACATAAATTATCTCAAGTCATACCCAGTAGCATCAGATTTGGCTGAGGTCGTATATCACGTCTCAATATCGATCGATCTTCCAACGAATCGCCCGATTGTGTCGGCATTCCGATATCATACAGTAATGAGCGATATGATGTATGAGACTGCTATTCAAATTCCATACAAACTAGTATTACAAATAGACAAAAGACTGCTTAAAAGAAGAATCAATTTTGACGATGAAATTTCGCGAGAAAATAAAAAGATTTAGACAGACAATGTGTATCAATGAGTTTTAAAACTATCAAAGTTTTGAACACTGGTGCCAATAGGAATATGCAAGGTTTTTGTGGGTTTACTAATATTTCTTAGTTATTTCAAACATCATTATTACGAAGCCAGTAAATTGATTGACGAGTTGTTGGTTTAATTTGCGAACGCTGCCGTCGTATTCCGTAAACGACTGTTTTTTCAAAGTCAAAGTCAAATAAGCCTTATTCAATTAGGCTTAAACTAAGCGCTTCTAAATCGTCACTATAAATATTTATTTTAAATTACTGAATTTACCATCGTTCGTAAGAAGTTGAGCTCGCGAGAAGAACATAATACTATCAGAAACTCAACGGCCACTCTTTTCAATCAAATTATTACTATGGCTGTAGTATACATAATAAATTAGTTTGTAAGGTGCTGCATCCAATATATGACTCGTTTGTATACATATGTTTAAATCATTAAATTATTTCATGCAAAGTAATAAAGAATTAAATGTATAAATATAAATTATCGTATATTTTGCGTTTGATCTCATTGTTTGTGTAGGGATGCTTCGTGAACATGATGGTCGTGATTACTGTCACAATTAGTAATTGCATCCAACAAATACAATGATTCATTAACTGTAACAGGTCGACCTGGCACCACAAGCAGCACCCGTACACGAGCTGACGCATGGACCAGCCCTCGTTCCCTTCGCACATACTTGATGGAAGGAGAGGACCCGGCACAAGACGCTTATTATCTAGTACAGTAAGGTTGACATTTATAGAGAGCACTCTGCTCTAACTTTACTCATGTAAAACTTAGTTGAGTTCAAGCTTGGCATAATCTTTGATTTCGTTTTTATACTTAATTTACAGTTGACATTAAGCTGAGCTTGAGCCAAGACAGCCCAATGTAAAAGTCTAGTTCGTGTTTTATCACACTTAGCAAAAGTTTTACGTAAGTAAAGAATAGATATCTCTAACGGAAATGCAGCAAGATAAAAAGCGAATCTATTGCTTATTAGTGCCACCAATTGTGATTGACCAGTCAGCCACGCTTGACAATCAAGCATTATTAACCGCAATATTCACCCGGTTGTGCTGGAAAGGCAATTTTGAAGTGCCAGCCGTAGACCCAATTCGAAAAAATGCCAGACATCAACCTGATGCGGGTGGAATATTGCCCTTTGTCGAATATTCGGTAAGGAAGTTTGGCATATATCTTGGTATATGTAATTTAAAATTAAGATTTTTTTACAAGGTACATTTCAATAAACAAAATGACCGTATTTATGATCAAAGTTCTAAGGAAGCTTCGCAATTAGTCGACAGAGTGCAACGTGGGCACTATCCGACTTCAGTGAAGGTTTGGTGTTGCTACGAAGGAGTGACTGAGCCACGCTTTTGTGAAAAAGGTATCAAAACATCGGCACAAGTGTATCAAGATACCATTTTTTAGAGGGTAGTGAAGCACCTTAACAACAGAATGTTCAGTAACTAAAAATGGTCAAAATCATAAAGGTCGGTCTACGCAGTCTTGGTTGGAAACGAACGTTTCGAACTTCATCAGAGCTGAAGACTGGCCGTTGTGTAGTCCCAATCTTAATCCGCTAGATTATGATTTATGGCCAGTTTTAGAGATTACGGCTTGCTCTAAAAGCCATGATACTTTTGAGTCCCTAAAACAATCCGTATTCCGGCCAGTACTGCCAGCTTCCACAAAACTTCCTCCATCTACAACAACAAAAACAACAATAACGACAACAATGACATACAGTACAAAACCCATAACTCGAATCCCTGCCGTACGACCGGCTTCGCCTTCCTGGAGACACGCAGCAAACCAACGCGCCCCAGATGTTATGAACTTTCCTCAACAAAAACCAAAAGTTGATGATTCAAATGAAGTCATCGTGAAAAATGCTTACAGACAAGAGAACTCTGTAATCATCCAATGGGATTCGGACGTAGCTAACATTCTAGGTTTCCGGGTTGTCTACAGACTTTTCGGAGATAAAAGTTTCAAACAAGGGCCACCTCTGGAAGCAAGTGAAAGGGAATTCAAAATCAAGAATGTTCCATCACAGGTGATTTAACTTAAAATACTATGCTATAGTTATGTTCAATGGCGTTAACCAATTCACAAAATTTAAAACTAGGGTGAGTTTTTTAATATTTACTAATATTTTTGTATGTATACATAGATAAGTACATTATCCTTATTGTTATTGATTACTGACTACTCGAAATTAACACCCACTATTAAAGTACATATCTTAAAGCGTGACATTTACACACTCAAAGCCCTACTAACATCGAACACAGGAAGCTAAATTATATAAATAATATATATGTAATATTTTTAGGAATGTATCGTCGTTTGCGTGATTTCCTTGGAGGAAGTACACGTCAGTCCCGAGACGGTACCATATTCGCAATGTAAAGAAATCAGAACAGTTTCTGCGGCCGCGACAAATATGGATAAAATAACAATAGCAGCCAGTGCCGCAATCTGTGGCACCATTGTAGTAGAAGTCCTCATCTTCGCTGCAGCATCACGGAGGCGATCTAGAACAGTTCATCGACTTCATCAGCAATCTGAAAAAATGGCAAATCCATGCTGTGGAGGACTAACAGGAACCCCAAGTCCCAACGGGCCACTGTCTTCTATCACTACGATCGGCGCATTCGGAAAGCAGCGTGAGTGGGCAAGTATCGGCTTACAAGCCGGTGTATCCGATTGGCAGTGAAGAATTTTCCCATGGAAAGAGTGCCTGCTTCTATTGATGGCCTAAACGGTTAAAGTTCTGTATTGCAGTCAATGAAGATCACTTTGAATAAGCTTTTTAAATTTTAAATTGTTTTAAATTTATATATTATACTAACACTGTGAAAGTAATAAATGTTATGTGCAATAGAAATTATTTTTTCTTTGTTTCAGTGTTTATAGCTAGACTAGGTATATATTCAGGCGATATGATGTAGTGCAAATGGGCCATTTGGTAACAAAACACGACTGCTTGTATCAAATCTTGGAAACGAAGGGATTAAACAAGGAAAATAGGATGCCGCATGGGAGCCGAAAGTCCCTAATTTCTGCCTTCCCGTCTCTCGGATCAAGTTTAACCGAATAAACGATATTCCTGGAAATTCTGTGGAAAACTTGTATCATTCATTGAATACTGAAAAGCGTTATTATTAAATTATAACATTTGCATGTTATTTTATTCACAATATAAGCACATGCGTTAATTTTACTGGTTAAACATTAAACTCAACTGACCGTAACTTATTTTAGAAATTTATGAAGCACTATCATACGCTAAACTTTTTGAAGTGAAAACTCCTTTAGCAGAGTTGAGCACTTTTCTTGGGATGGGTATAAAATGTTAAACTTGCATCAGGACACATGACCTGATCTAAAATTCGTAAGACAGTCGCTGAAAATATGGATGAAAGTTATTTTTTTCTGAGAGATAAACTTTTTAATGTAAAATAATTGTAATTGTTCTGAAGTATTTTTTATGTGATATAAATTGTCATTTTTGTGTGCGATAGCGCAATAAATAAATATTGTATTAAACCACACTAGTAGTTTATAGTGATAAATAAAACAATGTGCGAAATTATTCCCTAACCATTCCAAAATATTCAAAAATGCTCAACGTTAATGTTCAAGTTTTCACTTCTGCCGGCACGGTTATTCTTTCTATATAACTTAATAGGTTTTTTTCATTATTAAGGCTTGGGGTTGAAAAACACTTAAATCTAGGATCTATTGAGCTCCCTCCCTCCTCTAACGCACCTTACTTCAAATAAATACTAAGAATGAGATGTGGAAATCGAGGCTAGACGAGCTAGGGAATGTGTATCCTTACTTTGCCCAAGTTTAGATTTCATCCTCAAGAATTTACTTTTAAGATCCTACGCCTCTTAAAATATTACTTCTAAGAGGCGTAGGATACTCAGAGGGCTCAGGCATGGCACGGTCTTAAGTAAAGGTACTTTAAGACGCCCCAATCTCATCCTGGAATTCCCTCGCATTCCAGTAGGATCTGTTTGGGGTCTTCAGTGGCTTCACAGCAGATATTACTTATAATATAATTTTCACTAGACAAAGTTTTGGTTTAATTCGTTAACAGTTCTTTATATTTATTGAAATAATGAAAATCTATATATCATCACAGTCAAATTTTAAAAAGGGTAGAACTTAACGGGCCCAAATAATGTTTGCTAACACATGTTTGAAATATAACTTTTGTGCTAGTAAAGGTAGTTTGATTAGGATATGAAAATTTTGCAAGGTCTATAAAAGTAACTACATATTTAAAAAAATATTGCCCATCATAGTATTTATCAAGCTTCAGTAATGATAACGTGATCTATGCAACTATTATATAATGGTACTTGATTCTCATGTCAATTGGGCGTCTCAAGCAATACAAGCGAGACACGCGGGTTACTGATGTATGACATTAATCCTAATGTAGCGATCTACCTAAACGACGTTTTATCTAAACAAATATTTCAATGCACCCAATAAAATGAAGCAGTGAAAAAAGTTGGAATGGAGCTCGGTGCTCGTAAGGTATTCGATGTGGATGAGTTCTGGGAAGCTGCGACTGCCGGCCACTGTCATATCACGACAAATAGTGTGGGGCACAGCGGTGGAATATTTGTATCGATACTTTTTTATCGACTCAAGGACACGGTCGGATGTTATATTTGATAAGCGTTTACGTACCTTATACGTAAACTCGAACTGTGAGCTCAGTTCGTTTGAGCAGAGGTCGTGGGTTCGAGTCGCGCATCGTTCATAATATTTTGTTTTGCAAATTTTATTTGTGTATTAATCCTAGAAGTGAGGGTTATCACTTTGAAAACATAGGCAATTGTTTTATTAAGTCTCCGTAGTTTTATCGTGCACATATCCGTCTGTCTGTCAGTGTCTGTTACCCATAAACCGCAATTACTGTACAGCTGAAATTTGACTGTTGTGGCTACAACAACAAATAAAAAAAAAGAAATCATTTACAAAATAGCCAAAATGTTAGGGTTTCATATTATAGAATGTAATCACCTTCATCCATTAATATAATAACACGCTGTAAGTAAAATAATGATTGGCGAATGTATAATTAAAAACTGGATGAGAACTATGTGAATATCATGGTTCGTTTCCCCATCTTGATAGTAGCATCAAAAAAACCACAATATGTAGAGATCAATTTGTGACTTCTACCATTATACTAAACTAAGATAGACTATGATAATAAAGTAAGGAATATGATCTATGGAACATCTAAAAATTTTAATTTTGTTTTTTGTTAGTTAAGTTATAATTATTCTTTAACTGTGTATAAATAACAGCTATAAAAATATCACACATTGCCAAGCACGTGTTATGATTAATGATAGGTGATACCGAAAGAGTTAAAATTATAAATTTATTTCTGTATTTAACTGAATTAGTTAAGTTTTTATATCAAAACTTAGAAACGGAAGAAATTGCGAGATATTTTTTTATATTATGTTAATTGTGTGCTTTAAATATGTTTTATTCAAATGTGCGAACCATTAATTTTTGACAAAAAGTAGTCATAGTAATTTTATATGGCAGGTGTACAGTATTAATGACACTAAATAAACACATCAAGGTGTAAAAATTACTATAATTCACATAATTTTCTTTACATAATATGTGAACAGTTATTTGCTGTCCCATAAATTTAACTATCAAAAATTATTGCTACACCGATCGTTGCTTGATAGATAGACTAATAGAATAAATGAGAAGATTCCTAAATCGTCTTAAATCTTTTGTTAAACACCCCAACGAGTACTTTAATTCGGGATTATTTTTCATATAATTATAATATACACATTTCGTTGACTTCACCATTTATGAACATAATACTGTTAGCTAGCATCTATAAAATTTACTATTAGAAGTCATTAATTCAATATTTCGACCTTTTTTAAATTTTAGAAATAAATCGCTACATTAATATAATAATAATAATATGTCATTTATTTCAGGCATTTTAAACCCATTACAGTAAATTGAATAAAATAGAATAAGATGTACTTAAAAATAAAATTGTATACATCACAGTACTTAATAATTAAATAACTTAAAACTAAGATTGCCCCAAAGGGAGGTTCGTACAAAAAGTAATGTACTGATAATACTATTTCCGGTTAATGTCACGATGCACCGAAAGCCAGTAATGGAGTATAGGATTCTCTGGGTGCTCAGAGCATACACTGAGAATTTCGTTTTCGGATTCGCGAATGCGAGACCAAAAAGCATCTTATCACTGCGAAATAATCGGGGACTCTGGCGTCGGCAAACATGCCCGACGCACTGCAATATTTGGGCAGTCTCATCAGAATACGGTATGCATTATTATACTGCACTCTGATGCTGCTTCGTGCAGTTTTAGTGCAGTTGACCCAAAGCTGACACGTGTAGAAGCATTAACAATATGCTCTAAATAGTGTCAGCTTCGCCTCAGGACTGCACCGAGCAAACCGGCGTGCGAGCATATTGCATCGAACAGCCAGAGCCCTCCGCTCGCGTTCTATATCTTCGCTATCACACAAATTCTCAGTTAGGATATGCCCCAAGTACCTGAATCGGTCCACTCTATCTATGGATACACCGCCTAAAAAGACCATCGGAATTCTCTCCAGACCTTTCTTAGCCGGAAACACCATCATTTGTGTTTTTTTACATTATATTTTTACATTATTCATCGATATGTAGGACGCATCACTGATTGCGCAAGCGCAAGCGCACGACAGATGATCAGTCATGGGCCAGATGCAGCGATAAGCGAGCAGTAGCCGCTCATTAATCTCACGACCCCCCCCCCCCCTCCCCCTGCCCACATCTCTACCACCATTTCAATAATTAGCCCGACAGTTACATAGACACTGATTCTACGAATCGAATGGGTCGAAAAGTTCTACGTTGGTAAAAGTTAAAAACCAGTTGTAACACTATCTGATTTAACTTTGATAAGTATTCAACGTATTCGTGATATATCAGCGAGATGCAATAAAATTAATAGAATGTTAATAGCATGTTGGTCGTGTAATGTTATAAGCGAAATTTAATCGATAGTTTAACCTTTACGTTAAAATGTCATGAAAAATGTCTCTAAATATTTTTATTGTCAATAATCTTTCTATCAAGGCCGAGTATAAAATATTGATTAGAAAATAAAAAGGCTCGCAAAGTCGTTCTTTGACAAAGACTACATCAAAAAATATCCAGTAACAGTAGGATAGGGTGAACCCGCACTTAGACGCGTCGTAGGATCCTACATTCTATCCTATCCTATATTCTTCTATCCTAAATATATATTTGTCAGTACATTTATGAAAATTTAATAAACGTTCACAAAAATTTGTCACAAAAAGTCACCTTTTTGCTTTTAATATTGATTTTAATTAGTTTAACACTAGAAATAAGGGATTGGTTGTAACTTTCTAAAGTAAAATCTAGTAGGCTTCATAAGATACATAATAGCTTTAAGGGTTCCCAGCCACTTATCTATAAATTATTAAAATATGGCTCTGTCGTAAATTCTACTATTCCACAGCTGAATATATAAGTTATCCGACAGCCTGGGACTAGATTATGATTATATTATAGCAATAGCAATGACAGTACAATATTGTATATTTGAATAAAAAAAGCGCAAAAAAAAATGCTTTTCTTTCTTCTCTCTTTCTCTTTCACTCTATGTTTGTCTATACGTTAGTAATTGTAAATCTATGATAGCTATATGGATTCTACTAGTTCGTACGGATGATGTTTTCAAATTCGGCGCATTGGATGCAGACAGCAAGTGCAGTGCAAACGACGTCAGCCGTATTCTGTCCAAGATCAGATGATGGAATGGTGTATAAAGTTTGTCTATAAATCCAACATGTACGTGCAACTAAGTGCGCGTTTACCTTAATTGAGTGTGCAATTTTCATCCAGGAGAGCGCTGGCACTACAAATACTTATGCAATAAACAGCAGTACACTTGTACAGTTTTTTACATCATATTTTATTTAAATTGATAATGATTTTTTTCGAGTTACTAGAACTTTGTAAATTCTATTAAACCGGCTCCACATATAACGAACGGCGTTGAAAGAAAGCTAATGATAGAAGACTGTGTATGTAAGGTTCACTAGAACCGAATGAAAGAGATGGGAAACCATTCATCGTCATTCTTTCCAAGTGGACAGGGCATTAAATAAATAATTTTCATTAAAACCAGTGGGAGGCTCCTTTGCCCATTATGGGGACCATAACGGCGCGCGCCTATTTCAGCCGTGAAGCAGTAATGTGTAAGCTTTTATGTGTTTCTGTCTGAGGGAGCTAGTGAATATACTGGGCAAATGAGACTTAACATCCTATGTCTCAAGATGACGATCGCAATTGTAGTGCTAAAATTTTAAGGTTTTTCAAGAATCCTGAGCGCCACTGCATTGTAATGGACAGGGCGTATCAATTACTTTCAGCTGAACGTCTGCTCATCTCATCCCTAATTGTCATAAAAAAGCCTTCCCTTTCATTAAAATAATATGCAATAACAGTTTATAAAATTGTTATGCCTGTTTTGAGTGGGAGAGTTAAGAATTATACTTGTTTAAATCAGTTAATATTACAGCTCCTTTTTATATTGTCTAATTTAGGGAATCGATGCACAGCGGGACCGCTGCCGGGTTATACCATTTTATTGCGTATATTATACTAATATGAACATAAACCCGCTGCCACATTATCAAACTTTATTGATGTAAATGATTATTTAATTGTCATAATAATATCTGATTTAAGTTATCTAGTGTGGTAGGAAGATAAATAACAGTAAATATAATAGTTTATCTCTTTATAACTGTTTGGGGTAAAAGTTTTTTTCGCATTTTATATGAAACCTAAAGACTTTTTTTTTTCAAAATTCTAAATTGAATGACAGTGTATATGTGCCATTTTGTATGTATATAGGGGGTAGTGACATGATCAAGTTGAAGAAATTAGAAGAGACTAGTGGGAGGCTCCTTTATGGGTACCATAACGGCGTCTATTTCTGCCGTGAAGCAGTAATGTGAAACATTACTGTGTATCGGTCTGAAGGGCGCCGTAGCTTGTACAATTACTGGGCAAATGAGACTTAACATCTGATGTCTCAAGGTGACGAGCGCAATTGTAGTAATTGTAGTGCCACTTAGAATTTTTGGGCTTTTCAAGAATCCTGAGCGGCACTGCATAGTAATGGGCAGGGCGTATCATTTACCATCAGCTGAACGTCCTGCTCGTCTCTTCCCTTATTTTCATTTAAAAAAAGACCAAAACAGGGGGAGGTCAGAAGAAGATCTGCCACCCAAATTCTCTTAATTTTTGTTGAGTGCTCTGAAGTTTTGGCTGAATATATGTTTGATTTTGCGTTGTCGTGGTGAAAGACTCTCTTTCGTCCGATCTATTCCAGCCGCTCTCGCAAAAATTTTTGCTTTCTTTCATTCTGCCGGCGGTAAAAGCTCATAATGAATTATGTCTTTCCAATCCTACCACACACACATCATCACCTATTGCAAGTTATAGGCGAGTGAAATCGCGCGGAATTGGTCATACTGAAAATAAAAAATTTCTTTGTAATTAGCTAAAAACTATTACCATATTACTAAAGAACATTTCAACACGTAAATTACACAGCAGAGAAATCTTTGTAATTGACGTTTTAAACAAGGAAAGAATTCTGACGGTTTTGAAGTGTGGGAACCACCGCGTACATTTCACGATCAGAAGGGTTTAAAAAAGGGTCTGAAAAGATACCAGGTATAGGGCACTAAGAAAGTGTATATGATAGGATAGATACGTACAAGTATAAGTAACTGCAAAAATGTATCAGGGCCGTGGCATATAGAGGTATTCTTTTCGAAAGAAAACTCGCCAAACTCTTAGTTCGCTCTGAAATCTCCAGGCGCACCAGTTTTTGCGCAGATAGTTTCCGTATTTGCCCCTACAAGACTCTATTTTTTATTACTACGCCACTATTCAGAGCAACCCTCCCTACCCCTTTATGAACGATTGTATGAACATTAATACGTATGCGGTATAGAGTGGTATACGCGCATTTTTGAATGTCGTAAAGTCCTGGAAACACCGCTCAAGAAAGCTTATTCCACAGATTTATATGCATTTAGTTTTTTTTAGAATCCTGGGTGATACCGGGTTGTTGTGCTCAGAAAAACGTGCAGTCTCTTTCTATGATAAATAAAAGGCAATTATTTTCTCAAAATTGATTCCTTTAGAATTCTTTTTGATGTCATTTTCAATATATTAGATACTACTCTCTCTCTCCCCTCTCCCAGCATTCCTTTTTCTGCGCTCTTTTCAATAAAATATACAATATTGTACAGTCATTTCTATCGCTATAAAATAATCATAATCTAGTCCCAGGCTGTTCGAGTACTTAGATATTCAGCTGTGGTGTAATAGGATTTACGACAGAGCCATTTTTTACAAAACATTTAAATTTATTTATAGATAATGCCTGAACAGTGGGTGGGACTTTATTATAAAAGTGTATACATTTACCCTTAAAGCTATTATGTATCTTATGAAGCCTACTAGAATAAGTTACAAGCAATCCCTTATTTCCAGTGTTATAATAATAAAAATCACTATTAAGAGCAAATAATAACAAATAATAACGCTATCAAAAGATGGGCTAAACAAACCAATGGACAAGAATCAAGCAGAGATGTTTCTCGTTAAGTAAGGATGGCTGCATCTAGTTTGTTTAACGACTCCACGATACGAGCTGACAAGATCAGCCGAGCCCATGGTGCCCACGTTGTGTCACCAGTGGCTACTATGTTATTTAATTTAGACAATTTACTGTTTTCATTGGGATCGTGTCTTACCTTACCGTTTCATGGAAATCGTAAAATAGCTGCTGCGATGGCGCGTTGTTGTAACTATAATTTTGGTATATTATTTTTTATAATGTCCACGATTTTTTCCTTGGGTTGTGTTGTATTTTGGGTACCTAATTAGTTGGTCATAGGCATGTTTTCTTGTAAGAAGAAATATTTAATTTTTTTTATGACATAATGGGACGAGACGAGCAGGTCGTTCAGCTGATGGTAATTGGTACGTCCTGCCCATTACAAACCAGTGCCGCTCAGGAAATCTACTTGAAAAATCCATGAAATTCTCCAGAGGGTACACAGAGGATACGGACTTATTCTTACTTCTACCTCAGTGTCCATCTTCTCATACATCTGTTTTTCGTATGCCTGACTTTCCTTTTTAATATATTCCCAACTTACCGTGTAGGGTACTCCAAGGTCGTACACATCCATCCATATAAGTTGATATTACCAAACCACTCAATCATTTTCTTAAAAATAGCTGTCACCACCTCTTCTCTTATTATATCTCTTATAGTTGCAGAAGTATACTTTAATTTTTACTTACAATCCAGAATAGTTACATTGTTCACCAAGGAGATAAGCGATTACACCGAGGGTGTAGTTTGTAGGCACAAGGCAAAGCCGGGGGCTTAAATATATTCGGGGAAACGCGTTTTCTCATATTGTGTACGTTTGAGGAAAATAAAATTCCAATTCAATGGATTATAGTTTAAACAAGAATTAGAGAAAATATAATATTAAAAATAAAATGCAAAGAGATGCTTACAGTACTCTTTTGAAACTGATCATTCAGAAAAAATGATAAAAACTAATGTAAAAAATATTTTAACATAATATTTTTCTTTCCACTACATCTGAAAGCTTTCTGCTAGAATAGTTTTACAAAATAAATTAGGTACTCAGCTTATACCTAGCTGCTGTCACATAAAGGCACTTTACTAGATGTTGTTGTGTTTTAAAAATCAAAAATTTTTAATTACTGCAGTCGAAAGACTGAAAACCAGACTTATCACAAACTTACATATTAAGTAAAATGAAGCACACAACTGCAAGTAGAATGACATTATTTAAATCAAATTTACGGACAAACAAATGCAAGTAGAAGGCCATTATTTAAAGTAAGTTTACGTACAAATAAATATAAGTAGTAGGACATTATTTAAAGCAAACTTAGGTATAAACAATTACTGCAAGTAGAAGGACATTATTTAAATCAAATTTAGGTAAAAACAACTGCAAGTAGAAGGACATTGTTGAAATCAAATTTAAGTACAAACGAATGCAAGTTTAAGAACATCATTTAAGCAAATTTACGTACAAATTAATATAAGCAGAAGGACATTATTTGAAGCAAAATTAGGTACAAACAACTGCAAGTAGAAGGACATTATTTAAATCAAATTTAGGTAAATACAACTGCAAGTAGAAGGACATTATTTAAATCAAATTTAGGTAAAAACAACTGCAAGTAGAAGGACATTATTTAAATCAAATTTAGGTAAAAACAACTGCAAGTAGAAGGACATTATTTAAATCAAATTTAGGTAAAAACAACTGCAAGTAGAAGGACATTATTTAAATCAAATTTAGGTAAAAACAACTGCAAGTACAAGGACATTACTTAAATGAAATGTAGGTAAAAACTACTGCAAGTAGAAGGACATTATTTAAATCAAATTTAGGTACAAACAACTAGGAGTAGAAGGACATTATTTACAGCAAAATTAGGTACAAACATAATAATTAAAACTATAAATAACAGTGCGTGATGACATGAGTAATTGTGGCAATGTTTATGGTTTAAAATCTACTCCATTTTCAAATCGTTTAACTGACTTATTCCACCTATAACTCGTGCGTGCGTCGTACTTACTTACAATTTATAGGATTTACTAAATAAAAAAATCCGGATAGTGCGAGTCGGACTCGCCCACTGAGGGTTCGCTGCATATTATTAGGTACCGCTATATATGAAAAAAGTGGAAATGTTTTTTTTTTTATTCTTCGTCATAAATCTAAAACTATACATATATAATTAAAACTTTTTTTAAGATTGTGCCATTGAAGCCCTTACATACGATACCCGACATGACACGATTAACTCAATTGAAAATTTGGACTGCCCTTAAAAGGCATAAAAAGGCATTTATTTTCTCAAAATTTATTCCTTTAGAATTCTTTTTGATGTCATTTCTTATACTACTAGATACTACTACCGCTTCGGAAACAAATGGCGCTCTGAGAGAGAAGAAGCGGCGCAAGAAACTCTCCCAGCATTCTTGTTTTTGCGCTCTTTTCAATAAAAAAGTTTACTTACTTGCATAAAGACCGGTTTAAGGTTAATGCAAATGTATAGATACTTTTCCCTATACTTGTAGTATAAGACGATTTTACTTAAACTTTCATAGCTTTAGGTCAACAAAAAATACCCAATAAATTTTGATTTCCTTGAGAGTATTAAAAATACGTTTTTTGCGCCATAAACGACTCAATCTTTTTTTTTTTAATAATTTAGAAGTTTTATTTTTTCACAGCAATAGACTGTTTTGAGCATATATTTTTAATTTCAACTCGATACCTCCACGCGTTTCCAAGATAAAGGGTCTTGAGAGACGGACGGATGGACCATAAAGTGATCCTTATATGGGTTCCGTTTTTTCGCTATTGTGTTTATGTTTATTAAACTCAGGTAAAATGTATTTCTCCTCTCGTCACTTTTCCTCATTAAAATAATGGAAGAAAAAATCAAAAAAAAATATCCGCATACCTATTACCTAGGTCAGAAAATTTCTGAAAACTTTTTTTTTTTTATTATTTATTGCAAGAATAAACATACATTTAGACATTAAAAAAAATATTAGTGAGCAATTCAAAACATTTTGTAAAACCATAAAATTTTAACGGTTAAAAAAATTACGCTCAGTACAGTTACTCCCAAGTCACGCCAAGATGCAGTATATCGGAACAATGTAGAATAACACACAATGCCTGAACGCAAGCAAAGCAGTGTTGAATAGACAGCTTATTAATACTATATTGCGGTCAAAAGTTAATCGGGTTTAAGTCGCATCGCCCACGAAGATCCATCACAATCGTCATTATTCACACACAAATTATGTAATTTCAATAAATGGAACTTATTGAATAGTGATGAGCGTCGGTAGGCTCCGCGGGAACCCCTGGCGTGAGCCTCGCACAACCAACCATTACTCATTCGCTTTATTACAACAATCATAACCAGCGAACACGATACATTACTCCTCTTGCAAACGTATCTGTACAAAAGCTGAAGCGAAACTAGCAATGTATATGAAGATGGTATTAAATAGCAGTTCTGCTATTGGTAGACAGAGTCAATAAGCACTTAGATCGTCATTGTCTAAAATAAATGCATTTTGTTAAAATAAATCGAGCGTCTTGAGATGAAGGAGTGTTAATGAACTTTAATAAGCATAAACAGATAATTTAAATCTAAGTGGACTATACTTGTGAGCTATTTATAATTTATATATTTTCATAGAACTACTTGAAGGATTAATTTCCTGTTAGACAGACTGTTGCAAAATGAATACAATAACTTCTAGAATGTTCGATGATTATTTGTTTTCAAGTATTAATTTAATACAATGAGTTTATTATTCCCATAGCGAAAGACGAAAGATGTAAAATTATGCGATTTTATAACATCTTAGAAAATTCCGGGATTAATTTCATTTTGTGTGTGTCATAGATGATTGTGTAAAATAACAATCATATATTTATTTTAACTACCTAAGAATAATAAATTAGGTACTTTAGGTACTTTCAAATGATAAAATACAAACCAAAGTTTCGAACAGTGGGAGATTCATTGCTTTATGAACGGCTAGATCACTTGGCGTTGTATAAAGACGTCTCTATTTGACCTGATTCACACTATAAACTTGGATATTACCTGGACGTCACTCCTCTACAGTGTGGCTTTCAAGTAACTTTCTAACCCCGTACTAACAAACTCTAGAATTGGCTTCCTTAATAGGTATTTCTAGGACGATACGATTTGGGTTCCATCAAAAAGGCGAATTGTCTGGTGCACATGGGTGACGGTGATCACTTCTCCATCCGTCTGTCCCAAAAAAAACAAAGAAAATACGACTGCACATGGAACAAATGCCATTTATTGCATATCAACAGACGAACCGACAAACTGAGAAAAAATCGAAAAATGACGACGAAAATAACATGAAGATATAATACATATATAAAGTTTTTACTTTGACCGGTGTTGGTAGTGAGTGTGTCATTACAAGAACAATAATTGACTAACGGCCGTTTTCAATAACGTATCTCTAGTTACGGATACAATAATGTCACAATAATGACAAGATCTTATCTATCGATAGTTATGTCCAATATAGTTATAGTCCAATGCTTTATGTCGATAGGTTATTGAAATATAAGTAAGCGTATAAGGATAGATTTGTCTACCTCTAGTAAGTTAACCTAAGGATAGATAGGTTATTGAAAACGGCCGTTAAAAGCTACATCAAAATATTTAAATACAAACCTAAGATATAATTTTACGAGCTCGGTTTAGAAAATCCATAACAAATGAATATATTATTGAAAACTATAGCAGAGAGGTACGATTCTGTAATTTTAAATTGCATAATTCAAAGGTGCATTACTGGAAACGTGCTTGTCTCTAAGCACTAGAATTTACTAACATAAGATCTCTGTTTCTACTAACATTCTATGGATGATAGGAACTTATCTGAAATAAACCTTTTTTGAAGTTATACTTCTTTACGCGCGTTATTAAGAAATTATGAGAATGAAATTTTAAAATGCTGCGCATCACTGTAACACAAAAGTAGCAGTTTGAAGTTGGTTCCTAAAATTTTCTGACGTTTGCGTCATTCGTTTCTTTTTATTTTTGGTTTCTTCGTCCATTATTAGGACAGGGAAATGGCAAGCCCATACAGCCGTAAACATTATTTAATAATTAATTGTTTTTACAATTTTTTTTTCCAAAAACGTAGAATAGCACGAGGAATGAAGCAATTTAATGATTTTTGCTTCGTTACGCTAAAGATGTATAACGTCTTGCGTGCAAAAAGAAGTACAAACACACTTTTTTTTATCATCATACACTCACAAAAACTGATTTCCAGAGGGTTAGAGACCATTGTTTTTATGAGAGTCGATTTTGGAGTCTGGATGTTCTAAACGTCAAAAAAATTACCAAATGTCCAGGTAAATGTAGGCATGCATCACAACAGCACACTTATCAAAACACCACAAAACGCGGGATGTTATCGATAAGGATCGCGACCACGAATCTCTAAATTGTTTTTGTTGGTTGACATAGCGCTAATAATACTCATGAGAAAAATGCTGGCCCCTGTCATCTTCCTTTTGTTTTTAATTTCTACCTCAGTGGCACCGATTTAATTGGCCCCAACCGAGCGAGCGCGCAGGGCACCTCCGTATTTCACCCGGCTCGCTTCATTTGAATATTTAAAGCATTTCGGGACTCGGCTCGTATTATTTTCTTTACACAAATACAATATTTATATATTTATTTCAGGGACAGTGTCATTTATTCGGCGACGTGACTTACCGATGCGTCCTTCCCAGTATCGGCTTCACTACGTGGTGGATTCTCTCGCGTTCCATTTGAAAGTTTGTAGTTGTCTGTTTGTTTGTTTGGTTTTTTCTTTTTGTCGTCGAGGCCGCGTGTGGCGAGTTGCGCTCTTCGTTGTTTTCTCGCCAGCCGTTATCTTGGACAAGATTGCTCGTTTTTAAATGAAGTTATATCGCCCGTTTAAACACCGGCCCATGAGGCGAGGCGAATTTTTAATTAGTTTCCGAAGATAGAGAACTTTAAGGAATGCGGGAGTTGCGATTTAAGGGCTAATCCTTCTGGATTGAGATGTGATTGCGTAAATATTTGCATTGTGTTTGAATTTTAAGCAATAAAACTATTAACAGTGGTTTTACTGTAATAGTAGTGTGAATGAAAATCATAATTGAACGCTTTGGCTACATATTATAACTAATCTATTCATTGAATAATAGTTACGATAGATGAACTGTCTTCTGAATTAAGACAGTCTCTCGGTCATTGGTAACCATTATTTTATGTTCGTTATTTTTATAGTTTGGCTTCAGAAAAGAACGAATTAAAGACGTAACATTTATTTTAAAAATGACTTTGAACATTTTCTTTTATATATTATTGAAATATTATTAAAATATCAATAAAATTTAATTGAAATCAAACGGCAATATTCTGTTTATGCTTAAGGTATAATAAGGTCCGGATCTCCGTATGCGGATAAGGCCTTCACCAAACAAAACCGATCTGCATACACTCTTCGATGACGCATGATTAATATTGAGATATAGACATACCCCCTTATTCATAATAGTCTGCTAACTTAAAGAATTGGTAATTCTCACTCTGTCTTCTTCTATAGACCTAAGTCTGAATGAAAAAACACTCCTTAGCGGCTGTTTTAAGTTAGCGGACCATTATGAATAAAGGGGTAAGGCTTTCAATATACCTAATATACAAGCGTATTACAGCAAGATAGAACAGGAAAGCGATTCTGTTGTAGGTAGGACTGTATCTAATTTTGATTGACAAGTCGTAAACTGTCAGCCACGATGGGGTATAAGCTCCTTAGTATTATGAAATTTATGTATTAACTATTAATGTTTAATACATTAACATTTATTTATTTATATATTAAACTATTTAATTATATATTAAACTTCTAGCACACCCATTGACAAATCTAAATTCTTCACGCATTGGGCTGGTGTCTTTATGCTAGTTTTATCTCAGTTTATGACTGTACACACATAATATAAAAGACGACAGTAAATAATTAGAAATGTCACCAGATCTATAGTAGTTTTCTTATTTTAATCAACAGAATACTGAATCGAGCGACAATCAATTTACGTTGGGTAGAAGCACAAACGAGCGTAACCTGTTGGTAAGAGATCACGCCTCATGTTCGAGAACGCTCGACAATTGATTCTCTGACTTTGGCGGAGTCTATATGTTACTGTAATCGCTCTTTCATGACTGTTGACTAAGGCATTTATCCGACCAGTTGCGATGAATGAGAAGCGAGAAATTAGAAACGAATTAGCGAACACGTTGAATGCAAGTGTAATTCCGCGGCCATATTGCTTGTATACGAGTCACGGCCGAACTTTTTGTGACCATTAAATAAGCAACACATCTTTGATATCCTCCTATCGTTGCGACAAACTGGAGAGTCCTCGCTGGCTGTTAAAACAGTCACCGAACGAACATTAATTTAAATGTGTCTCTATTTACACGTGATTTATATCTCTTGTGCGTTTCTTTTGCGAGAAAATAGTTTGGCGATTTCGGGCCAGCAGTGGGCCGTGTCTTATTCTGGTAGAGGAATGGGCACTGGTTCTTGATACTAACTGCGAAAAATAGTAGCACTTTAACGATACTTCTTTACCGATCTTTCCGTTTGTAATGTCGTCGTAAGGAAACATACTCACCAGCATCAAAAAGTCCTTAGTTGCCTCTTCCCTACTTGCAAACATCGTGCTGTCGACACTCGTGGGCCTGATATATCCTTATTTTTACTACCCAGGGTTTGCATATTGACTATGTATGTTTGACAGCCGAATTATTTTCCTAACTTAAGTTACTATTAATTTCAATCTGATTCTTCGACGATCATATACTAGGTATCACTAATAAGAATCTAAAAAAAAATAGAAATTTATCATAATTATTTATTTAGGAATAAATAAAGAACAGTTCAATTAACATAAAATGTATTATAGAGCTAAAGGCACTGAATTCATTATTATAGGAGTATTTAAAAATTATTCAGCTGGTACAAGTGCAACAACATTAAATCCAATATTGTCGGGTTCACGGTCTATAAAACTCCGACAAATTTTAGCCGCGTCCTTCAAGAAATTTTTCGAGGTTGTTTTTCCATGAATTATAGGAAACGACTTGCGACCATCCAATTCTACCAACATCCCATTCTTATGTACGAAAGTCACGAAATGATTATTAGTTTCACCTGCATCTCCATCCACACTTCCTGTCAAATCTTTATAGACATCAAGAAATGCAGTCGAATTTTCAAGAAGAGCACCCTTCGCTGCTGCATCGAGACCTTCTGCGTCATTCAAATATTTCTTTAAGGGACCTTCGTCAATGTCAATTTGCTGCACGTTATTAGCAACGCTGTGAACAAGAGCCACGGTCCCACAAATATTACTAAGGACTTGTTTCAAATGAAATACATCATTTGGTACATTTTGACCTTTAGACTTCACTTCATTCTCTTCGTTAACTCTATACTCTTCATAATTTTCAGAGAGAGGAAAAAGCAGTAGAACAGCGAGTACAGGTTGAGGTACCCACTCAAGGGCATCGTCTTCTAAACCAAGAACGTCAACCATCTTCCATTTATCAGAAACACCCAACTTTTGTAAATATTTATTCATCACATCTGGGTTTGATTCAAGTGGTAGTGCTACAGCCATTATTGCTTTTATATAATTTTCTTTACAAACAATATCGTAGATATCTCGCTTCAATTGCCGATTTTGTTGTAGACAAATATTGACACCTGACTTTTGTTTTGAAGTTACCAACGCATATTTGGAATACTTTTTAAATAATCTGGAAAAAGTTTTAATGTTTTATTAAAAAGTAGATAGTTGCTATAAAATATACCCTTTTTATGAATGCGATATTGTAAGACACTAATTTATTAATTTCCTATCAATCTATATAAAAAAAGAAAATTATTATGGTGATTATCTAAATAATAATAATGCTATTCTTACTACATTGTCTATACTGATACGAGCTAAGTATTGTATCATAAGAGTGCATTCAGTCGCGCTTCCCTCTTATTAAGGTGTCAAATTTTGTCAAACATTCTCCGCATCCATTAAGGGCACCAGATGGGCGTGGTTATACCAAATATCTAGTACAATGTATGCTGTTGATCATAGTAAAAAATGAGTCTGAAGATATTTAATGCATAAAATTCATCATGTGAGTATATATTTTATTATTATAGTTCTCTTATCCTGTGTTAATTGCCGTTCTTTTTATTATTCGTAGACGGCTTCCTAGCATTGTATGGCTAACATTTTAGGCGCATTATTATGGCGGACTTCCAAAGACGGTAAAATTTCAAATGATAGAGTTCGCTACGAAAAATAAGATAGATAAATTGAATTTAGAGAAATATTAATTTATTTATACATATATATATATATATATCTTGAAGCTATATTTATGCCATACCAACTAGGCAAACGAATGTTGATTGGATTGGATTTTATTTTTAAAATAATCCGTTCTTCTAATTCTTAAATAAATTAAAGTAATTATAATTAAATACATGAAATATTTTCTTTGTTGAGCAAATAAGCAGAAAGGAAATGAGAATTTCAACCAATAATTAAACCGTTACATTAAGTACTTACCTTAAAAATATTTCATACATTTTATCAGAAATTTACAATAATAATAAAGATTCGTTTTCGGTATATCTTTTCTTGTTTTTACAAGTTCTCATTAAAAATTGCTGTAATGATTAGTTTTCTAATTAGGTATTTTAATTAAAATAATATTTTTTTTTCTTCATTTAAATCAATCTTAGGTTTTATTTAGATTTTTGCTCATATAGGTATTTTCATTTAGTTGGGTTTCTACATTAAGTTGTTCCAAAATTACAACTTATCGTAAGATGCATCTTCGGATACATAATACCATCTTATTCATAAATCAGGGCGTGTCTGATGGAACGTGCTGACTACCATCAATTACCTTCACCTTAAGAGCGCTCATTACGACATGATTTGGTTAAATACAATAATTTCGCATCATATCGACTGAAGCGCGACCAGCGACCAGGTAGGCGTCACTGATTAGTACTTTCCATTTTGTAACATTAAGTCTTACTAAAATAGATGCCTAGTTCTCTTTTAATTACATAATTTTCAGTGAGTTGTACTATTTACTAGACACTTTCTGATAAGCCTCACCTATATTTTTTATGACAATAAGGGACGAGACGATGACGTTCAACTGATGGTAACTGATGTGCCCTGCCCATTACAATGCAGAGCTGCTCAGGGTTCTTGCAAAGATTCTGAGCGGCACTACAATAGCGCTCGTCTACTTGAGACTAAGATGTTAAGTCTCATTTGCCCAGTAGTTTCACTAGCTACGGCGCCCTGCACTGAATTACAATAATGCTAACACATTACTGCTACACGGCAAAAAAAGGCGCCGTTGTGGTACCCATAATCTAGCCGGCATCCTGTGCAAAGGAGCCTCCCATTGGGATAATATATCTTTGGAGATTGAGGCAACTGATGTAGAAAGGTCTGCTTGAATTTCCTAATTATTATTTCTTAATATCTTTCGATTATCGACCTCGACCTCATATCGACAGGACCAGTCATCGTGGAGATCTTTGGCGGGGGAGGCCTTTGGCCAGCAGTGGACGTCTTCCATCTGAAATGATGATATCTTTCCAGTGCTCGAATTGAGTATGCATATAGTTTATAATATATACTTGCTGTTATTAAAAACGAAAGTATAGAATTATAGAAATATTAACTTTATTAGTTTATTTTCTACCCTGGTTTATGTCAAGCATTTTCATTTTCAGCAAATTTTCGTGAATATCCAAATGCATTCAACGAGACAAGTGAGTCTCGTGCCAGAGTTTGGCGAGTCAACATCTCCTGAGGATGCCTCGTGTAGAGGCGAAACACGTGTCGAATTGTTTAAAAACAAATATTGCTGGAATTAAAACTTTAAAAAACTCAAAACATTTGGATAATTATGGATTTCCGTAAAGTAACGCCTACTTTAATAAAATTAACTTTTCGTGAATGTAAATCTTGTACATAACTTACTACAGATTATTGTATTACAAGTGGTGTAAAAGTATTTAATATTGCCTTCGTTTGATTAATCTTTTAATGTATCTATTGCTACATTTATGAAAATTTAATATACGTTCACAAAAATCGTCACCTTTTTGCTCTTAATAGCGACACTAGGAATAAGGGATTTCTTATAACTAATTATAGTAGACTTCATAAGATGCATGATAGCTTTAAGGGTAAATGTATACACTTTTATAATAAAGTCCCAGCCAGTGTTCTCTCTGTCGTAAATCCTACTACTCCACAGCTGAATATCTAAGTGATCGGACAGCCTGGGCAAGTCCCAGGCCATGATTATTTTATAGCAATAGCAATGACAGTACAATATTGTATATTTTTATTAAAAAGAGCGCAAAGAAATAATGCTGGGAGAGTTTCTTGCGCCTCTTCTTCTCCCTCAGAGCGCCATTTGTTTCCGAAACAGTAGTAGTATCTAGTATATTAGAAATGACATCAAAAATAATTGTAACGGTTTCAATTTTGAAAAAATAAATGCCTTTTATGACAGATTTTATACTTCGACTAAGAAATTAAAGATAACGGGGTTATAAAAACAACATTGATTCATCTAAATATTTATTTTGCCCCAATACATCTTACAATGGCGCCGAACAAACACATCACCTCTATTTTTGCTACTCTTTGTACTTACGTCACGACTCTGATTGTTTCTGTCAGTGGAGATCAAAGTCCACAAATCGAAAAATAAAATAATTGAAAGACGGATATTAATATGTAATATTTTTTTATATAAAGCGATCCTCACATCAATAGAATTTAAGCGCTACTCGCAATTATTTATTAATGGAGGTCTTTAAATCGATCGAAACATGCACAATAAAAAGCATATATTATTTTTGATTGCTAATAAACTTAGATAATTTATACGTCTAGATAGTCTCTTGCTGTTGTAAGGCAACCGATATAAAAAAAGGGGGGGAATGTTAGTTTAGTGTGCGTGACAAGTTACGTCTTACACTCGCGATTTTTATGACACTTTGTGTTAGTGTGCGCGCAGTTCTCTAAATAGAGGTTAGTTCTGAACTCAATTTTTTTTAGACGATTTCACAACTGTCATAATCTTTCTAGACGTATAAATGATCTAAGCTAATAATACTGCACGATAGACATTATTATTATTTCAACTAAAAAAGGGCCAATAAATTAAGTAAGCATTAAATATTATAATTAAAATATAGAAGTATACTTATATATGTATGAATGATATACTTATACGAGTAATAATACACTATTATATATCTAAGAACTCCACCTGACATTAAACACATTGTACATTAGAAAAGAGCGAACGCCATTACTAAACATTACTACAATTCCATTATAAAAATAGCAGTTAAAATATTTGGTTAAATTACATTATGCATATATAACGTTGAGCTCTAAGACTAAAAACACTTTAATTATTGTAACAATCAACCGATATTAACGTATTTTATTAAGTACTGGAAACCTTGACGAAAACAAAATGCAGGCAAATGTCAGGCTTGTCATACAAATGTCATGTCATCGATCAACATATTATACAGCCTAGAGTAACTCTAAAAAAAAAGGGATTCACTCGATTTTATGAAACGTGCCGTCATTGGATAGATTGACAGATGACGTCAATAATCTCGTAAAAACGGAGATAGCCGAAATACACTATACTCCTTATTAATAATGGTCTGCTAACTAAAAGCATTGCTAATTCTCACTCTGTCTTCTTCTGTTGACCTAAGTCAGAATGAAAAATAACACTCTGTAGCAGCTATTTTAAGTTAGCGTAGTATTTACATCCTCTTTGATATTGTAAATTTTTAACTCCGTAGGATATAAGACAAAGACGTGGTTTCAATTCAACTTGTAAGTTTTGACCAAAACTCGCGAATACTATATTATACGCATTTAAACTGATTTACCGAAACTCAAATTTCAGTTCACGTTAATATTGATAATAATATTTATTTGTGTTTCTAATATAGTCTGTGAGCCAAATGTTAATATTTAAACGTCTCGGATTAGCGATAGTCGCCTTTTGTCGCAATCTGTGTGATTGCGGGCTAATGGTAGGAGGCAAACAGCTGTTGTCGATCGCAAGAGCACTGGCGCCGCTCGATATCGGTAAAATAAAGCCGCATATCCTGACTATAATGTTTATTTTCACTGGCATAACAAGTGTTAATTTCGTGTATTTTAAAAGTAAATCTTTATTTGAAGAAATATTTCTTAATTTTTCAGATGTTGTTATACAAATTAAAATTGTTTCATTAATCCCAGAAGTGAGTGATTAGATAGAGGGGTCGATTTGGTAATGTATGTACTAAAAGCAACTCACGGCTATAGACCACGATATGTTTTATTTTTAGCCGCAGATTCAATTTTGAATTTCAAATACTTCGAACTGGTTCATTGACGATCATAATTAATTAATTTACTGTGCAGTCTAACTTTTTGTCTATCGGAAAACCAGCAAAAAAATCATCAAGGGAGAATATACGTCCCGACCTCTCGCACTCGAGTCAGACACAGCGCGTTCACCTAATTTGTCTATAGGTTTGTGCAACTTAATCCGGTTTTCACTCATGAGTCGCAGCAAGCTCTCAGTAATATGAAAAGATTGTCTTATATCAATCGTTAACAAAAAAGTTAAGTAAATTGAAACAATACGCCGAAATCTAAGCGGGCAAAGACGCGGGCGAAAACTCTCATGAAATACGGCAGCGCTTTTAGTCTTACAGCTCACGCCAAGTATTAAAACTAGTGAGAAACGACGTGAATAACAATTATATGACGTAAATGTACAACAAACGAACGACACACACAATATCAGTCAAAATTAGTACTTCATCGAAACAAACAGCGGTAACTTCTACGTTTGTAGTGAATCAAGATATTTTGAGAGACACGGTAGTAAAAATAACTGCAAGAACCGAATATGAACATGATATTTTTTTCGTTATTCTTAATTAGCTTGCCGGTTGATATTTTTTATAAAACAAGTTCAAATCAAAAATTCTGTACGATCTGATATTCCGGAGAACATTGACATGCAAAAAGAACAGTATAACAAAGTACAAATGTAATTTAGGATGCAAACCTATTTATAATATACATTCATACAATGTCATCACGTAACCAACGAATGCAATCTCTATATCGGACAAATTTGAGAAAAAAAATACCTTGAACCCACCCAAACATCACATAATCTATACTTAACATATAATAAAATACAATGGAGTAATATAAATTGGATTAATAGTAAAAATTACCGTACTTGTTCATTAAAAATATTTCTTAAAACTTAACACTACTTCTTAGGAGATTGCTACCTGAATATCGCTCTTACTCTGTAAAATTTCAATAATTTAAACATAAAAGTCAAAGAAATCAACTCAAGTAACACCAAAGAGTGCGGTGCCGTTTAGGATTCTTGAAAGCTTTGAGGTATGTTCGGATATGCACTGCGAGCACTGCACACTGTACAAAAATTCGTTCATACATATATATACTGTCGCAGTACCCTAGGGAAATATATGACGTCATAAATCGCCGCCATATTCTACTGTGAGCACTGGCGTTTTCGAGGTAAGGTACTCGCAGTATTTTGATCACGTGATCAGTCAAAACCACTCGAGTGCCTAACGTTTTATAAACAATACCTACAGTTTAACTAGAAAACTTTAATACACTCATTTGAATGCTGCGTCAAAAAATGCGGCTGACTGAGTATATCTAACTATAAAGGAACGGATTAACAGTATACTAAATTGACGTCACACTGTACAGTGGTCGCAGTGCATATCGAAACATACCCTTAGTATACTGAGCGACACTGCAACACAGCTTTAGTCATAAGATTTAGGATGACATCTATAGAGCAAACTAAAACTTTGCTCAGACTTGTGTAGCGAGTTCAGTCGAAGTCCGTATTTATAAACATCGCTTTGACGCTGAGATCTAGACTTACTTAACTTAGATTTTACTCACGCAAAACTTGTTGAGTTTAAGCTTCGGGTAATCTTTGATAACGTTTTTATATTCGATCGACATATATAATTATGCTGAACTTAAGTTAAGACAGCCCAGCAAAAGTTCGCGTTTTATCAAACTCCGCGACGTTTTTCGTAAGTAAAGTCTGGCCAAAGTCTAAGTTCGCTCTTAAGATTTCAGCCTGAGTGCGCTTAAGCTTAAGCTCAGACTTAAGTCCACCATAACGACGACTTAAGAAAAACTCAGAATATAAGCCGAATAAAAAGGAGATCAAGAAATACTTGCATAATAATAACAGCTGTTAACTAACTTTTACGTAAAATCTAATGTTAAAACACAGTTACAATTACACGCGTGTTAGTCCTTTAAAAAGTGTTTAATTTAAAAATTCTAGAATCTACTACGACAGTTCATGGCAGATTTTTTTTCACCAAAAAAAAATACAAAATATGCGGACAACAGACGCAATATTCAGAGCAGTCTCTTTTATATATTTATTATAATAATAAATTGCTACAGTTTATGTCACAAAAATATCACTTGGTTATTGGAAAGACGATAATAATTGAAGACAGTATTTGGAATAATTATAACTTAAAACTATTTGGGAGATAAATTCGAAACTACAGCTTTTATACTTAAGAATACACAAGAATATAAAGAAATACTGAATAAAGATAATAAATTTTGAGAAGAATGATTCGTTGTATTCGAGATCCTTATTTAAAGCCAAAACTTAGGGAAAACATATTTAAATCTACATCTATATGTTAAATGTAATAATATAATATTTGTACAACAGAAATACATCCACTTAATACACTAACATAATCTCAAATGCAATATTATATAAAAAGCAATATATTTATATATTAAAATTGCACTGATTCTAATTACATATAGAAACTTAATTAATACATTGATTATAAAATAATTTTACTAAAAGCATTACAAGTCTTCATAATTTTTTGGTTCATGCCATTAAATAGACAATCTACCTAAAATATAAAAAAAATAGTTGAATCAAGTCAATTCCTTGAAAGCATAAACATAGTTTTACTGTTTTAAATGTTCTGCACATTTCATAAACCGAAAAGCGATTATTAAAATATGTATTGATGTGAACTATCGCCTATTATTACTAAAAATGAAGTTTTTGTTGCGTCCAAAAATGGTAAAATAAAATAAATAAAGGTGTTTGTCCACAGACACCGTCACCGACAGCGAGATAATTTCTGAACTGGAGCAATTTGAGGTGAAGACGATCGTTTGTCCACTGAGACAATCTCGGTGGTTTAGTCAGTTTATTATAGTGCCATTGTGCCATGCATTTTCTTCGCAAAATGTTTTATCCCACAAACATTCTTAACTTTCTAAAAGTTCCATTAATGAAAAAATGTCGTATTTAAATTTCAAGGCAATTTTATTATATGTACTTAATATATTTTGATAATAATAGTCAAAAGCGATTGCGGTACGACGACGACGACGTCTTAGTAAGACACCTTTGAACGTGTTTTGTATTGCCGCCACTTCGGCTCGTCACAACCTCGAGCCGAGTTTTGGCGGTAGTGCCAAACTAATCGATATGTCGGCGATCGGATGTTGGCACTCGAGTGACGGGCGTACGGCGGACACAAGACCATGGTAAATATACCTATGTATCACTAAATCGGCGCCGACATCTCGTCCTAGCTGACGTCCCAGTGACGGTGGCGGTGGACAAGCGGCCTTAGAGTCAAGAATCACGTTTTTCTGTCAAAAGTATGACTGAATCATTTGTATTTCAGTTGTATTAATTTTATCAAAGTAATGCCATACTATCGGTCTAATAGTAAATGAAACGACTAATAAGAGTAGCATTTGTGTTACTTAGTGACATTAGAAAAGTACTACATAAATAGTAAATACCCTTCTTATTGCAAACCAGTAAACTAAGTTATCCAATTTATGGAAAGTAAAAAAAAAAGGCTTAATAAAGTTTCATAGTATCAAAACGCTGTATCAATGAGAGTTCGCGAATTAATTGAAGTATTCAGTATATATAAAATCAAATATGTACAAAATATAGAAAATATTTATGCAAAAGCACAAATTTATCACAATTGAAAAATACTTGCATTTTTTGTGCACAAAGAAAATCATCATTCAATGAAGCCTGAATACAAAATGTATATTATTCATTGAATATAACAAACAACAATAAACAAAAATATTATTTAAAACTGTTAATGTTGTATTAAATTGCATTCCTAATGAAAAACAATTGAAGTAAACAAATAGTAGTTATAATAGTGAACGAGATGTACATATTATCAGGACACGCAAAAAGTTTGCCGAAAAATCGGTTTTATGTACCTACTGGTTGGTCATCACTTATTTTGAAGGCATGATTTTAATTATAAGTAAAAATAGGAGCGTTCGAATGTGAAAATTCCCTCCTTATTTATACGAGCTAATTTTAAAAATCGAGTGTCATTGAAAAATTAAGCACGGTCAGGAACATTTTAGCGCAATGATTATTTATAAATCATATATCGCCTGAAACCCGAAGAATTTTAAAATAAATCGACTTCATATAGCATTTAACGATAAAAGTCCTTCCATATACGCTGGTATAATTTTAAAATTTGCCTTTCTATACGGTATTCCGGAAGGAAAGTCATGGCAATTTTCCGCCCTCTAAATCTGTTGAAGAATGCGCAAAAAAAATCAACCTTACTTCACGCAATGCAATTTAATTAACACCTTGAAAATATTTGTTGACTATTCTTTACAGTGTGATGGTTAATATCGATAAAAGTCGTTAATTAGTTCTATGCTTTGTAAATTAGTGAAGTAAAAATCAAGAAATACGTTCTTTCGTGAAATCCTCCGAAATCGGAAGTGAGACGAGGAATATTGCGGCTGAAGAAAGTACGAATAATCTGATACCACAAAGATCAGTGCAATATTTGGTACGAAACCTGCTACCAAGAAGACATCTTCCTGGTTCCTGAAAAATGAAACCGTCGACTGTGGAGCCGCTGGTCCATGTTCAGAAGCGTAATTCTCTTGCACCATGGGATCAACGTAAATAACTACAAACGATTGAATACGTTAATAAAGACCAAAGGATTTATTTCGAAATTTAATTCGAAAAGCACAAATTTTTTCTTTCTCCGATATTATGGGGTTCATCGATAAAGCTCCCGATAACTTATAACTGGCATGAAAGTTAAATGAAAAATATATATTTCACTGAGAATTTTTCATGGCAAAAGCACAAAATTCCGAATTGATATCAATGCCGACAGGTATACTACAAAATGCTTGTCAGAGGTTTTTTTCACTGCTGTGAGCAACCTAGATTTAGGCCGCGTGTGACTTTTCAATACCTAAAACAAAAAAATCATCGAAAATGGATACAGTGGCAGTAACAAAATCACCGGAAGATTCGCTATCACCTTTCAAGAAGACTATAGAAGGTGTCAGAAACAGACAGGAAAGTGTTTATAAATTTTTTTTCGAACTTTTTATAGATGTTAGCGGAGAGTTCTTTGAAACTATTTGATTTAAAAAAAGTAACCCATAGGCCATATTATTTGATTTCGCAAAATTTTCTGAGTGTCCTAAAATATATATAACCCACAGCCTCAATTCAATGAAACGTCGAGATAAATAATGATAGGTAATATTTTAATGTAATAAAAATGTAAATTCGCGTCGTAATCCTTGAGTAAGCATTTTTTTTAATGTAAATATGCATGCAGCAACAGAAAGACCTTACCAGAACTTCTTAACAGAATAAACATGCATTGTACGCTAATGCAACTGCGTATTATATTAACAATAATATGTATCAAAAAATCAGATATACAAAACATCTATTTACCACGGACGAGTAAAAAAATAAGGACTCCGTGTCACCTTACATAACAGTGAGGCACCAAAACAAGCCGGTAAAACTTGTAAATACATAGCCCCACGCACACACACTAATACAAGCCGATCGGCCGCCATTATGAGATTTGCCATCGTCTGTAACAGATCAGTTTGCGTCGCAATAAAATATTTTAAAAATGCCGTTGTGCGTTGTGATAAAGTGTAAAAACAATAATATAAAGTATTAGTGGATATATGATTATCTACGGGAGAAAAAATTGTAAAACTGGTATACGCCGTAACCGCACACACACTAGCATAAAGGTGCTTCACTTGCTAATATCACAACGCGGAGTCCTTCTTTTTTTACTAGTCGGTGCTATTTACTTAAAAATATTAAAATAAAATAAAAACATTAAATATTGCGGTCTGTCAATATGTAAAAGATAATAATATTGTAAAAAAAAAATATAATTCATCATAGGACGTATACATAATCTCAACTCCATACAAGGAAGCAGTCAGTAGTGAAAACAACCTACGTTATCATAGAATAAGTTTTAAAAAGTTTATTAAAATTCCGTTTTGGCAATATGAGCTATATTGTTTTATAAATTTGTATTTTAATCTACATATATCACTTATAATATGGCCCCGATTTACAAATAAAATAAATATTGCGCCTGATTTTCAACAGAGCAAAGCACATTAACTAAATTAAATACGTTATAGAATCTCAGGCATGGAATAAATATACCAATGACAACACATATCTAATAATTCTTAATAATTTAAAAAATCAATACCATAACCTTATTCATAGATACGAATTTTTAAATATCAAAAGTCGTGTATGTAATATTAGCTTAATTTTATGTATAATATTATTTATAAATACTATTTGAGAACGCATTTCATTTTTTTTAATATACTTTGATAATATAAGCTTGGTTTGACTAGCTTTATTCATTCGATGCGTGCGTTTTTCATTTTTTTTTTCAATAACTCTGAAATAATCAATTCCTCAACTGTTATATTATCTAACATTAATTCAAATCCGTTATTGTAGGTATGAACCATGCAGCATAGAGATAATGTTAAATTGATTTCAGTCGATTATACTGGTAACTTAGATTGGTCTTCGCTGCGCTCCAACTAGATACCGCACTACCTAAAAACAATAGCTTTTTTATTACGGCAACTACTAGATGCTTTTGTGTGTGGCATCTTGTCACTCAATGGCATTTTCAAATATTGTAGCACACGCTTCGTGTTATTTTAATAAAATATAAAATAATTACTGATGATATGTGATCCCAGTGTCTTTCTTATTTCTTGTAGTATTATTTAGACAAAGTTTTAATACGCATCCTGGCATTTTAGTTTAATTATTCGCAAAGTTTAATAGAACATGTGGCAAGTCAACGTCACACATTGTTCAAGACTGGCACGAGGACGCCCATTTGGGCGTAGTAAAAGTTACCGCACTTTGCGACTACGCCTGCGGTATCTAGTTGGAGCGCAGTGGAGACCAATCCTTAATCTAAGACTGATAATTTCTATAATTACTAATACCAAAAACCTTTCTGTAGTGGTCTAATAAAAATAATATTCTACAAGAATAAAGCAAATGACCCCAAAATAAATGAAAATTATAATGCTAACTGTGGAAATTAACCGTTAATATTAACCGACGCTATGAAATTCTGCAATCACAGCTCAAAGGTTTTTTCAGGCTGATGCATATGTTTGTAAGTGCGTCGCAACGCATTTTACGTATAAACGTAAACGTGCTAATTTTTAAATATAATAATAACGGCGATAAAACTGTTTCCTATTATAAGTCCAATTGCCCATCTAACATAGCTATTTTTAATCATGACTTTTCGAGGAGTCACACTCCGTTCGAGCGGATTGTAACTTACTTAATATGAATTATTACAAGACTTTCTACATTAGCAAGTTGACAGTTTAATTATTGTCCAACCGCAATAAAACTATTAGATGCCTAAAATAGTAAAAAATATGGCAACTATAATGTAATTAAGCCTGAATCTCTATCTCGTGCGCACAGCATAATACAAAGTATAAGTGTAAAATGGTACAAAACGTCAAATCGTTGATGTTTTCAAATGAGCATAAATAGTATTTTGTCTTGAATCTAGAAAAAACTACAATTTCCGACATAATATAAAAACCTGGCCCAGTTTATACTGGGTAAATACAGTTTCATAACAATGATAGATCTCGGAGGAACAACTACTTCGAAGAGTGTTCCATCACCACTTATTTTAAATTTATATTTCCATTCATTTTATACAGGCACCTACATCATTTAAATTAGCACTGATATACGATATTATTCCTGCTCGGCGACCATTTATTAATTGCTGTTTCTAATTAGCAATGGGACTCGCCATTCTCGTGGTGACCAGAATCAAAGCTGCTAAGGTGTCCCAGTCCTTTAGGCGGTATGGGAGGAGGGGTTTCACCTTCGTCGACACGGAGTGGTTCAGACATCATCGATATTATTTCTTCGTAACGCATAGATTCTACCAACTCGAGATCTGAAATTATTAAGATTAATACTATAGGTTAAGTGAGTCAAAGTTAAGTAAAGATTACTGTCTTTACTTACATCTCCAGGGGGTGCGCTTGATAAGATGTTTCTAGCTAGGGTCATAAAATGAATGCACGCAATGGTGCCGTAAGAGGCGACTTAGAGCATTTACCAGTGGAAAGCTCCTTTGCACAGGATGCCAATAGACTATGGGTAACACAACGGCGCCTTTTTTTGCCGTGAAGAAGTATAGTGTAAGTATTATTGTTTCGGTCTGAAGGGCGCTGTAGCTAGTGTAATTACTGGGCAAATCACACTAAACTCATTCTCTAATATATTAAGTCTCATTTGCCCAGTAATTTCACTAGCTACGGCGCCTTTCAGACCGAAACACAGTAATGCTTACACATTACTGTCTCACGGCAGAAACAGGCGCCGTTATGGTACCCATAATCTAGCCGGCATCCGATGCAAGGGAACCTTCCACTGGTATTAAATAGACCAAGCAACAATGCAATAGGTACCATACCCATAATCTAGTCGGCATCCTGTGCAAAGGAGCCTCGCTCAGGTAAAATTATTGTCATAATTGTCCTTACTGTCATAAATAAAAGTATTGCAGTCCATACCAGTGTTCAGCCGGTGTTCGTCTGCGTTGGTATACGCGTGTACGTCGACGCCGGAGTCACGTTCGTCACACACGGCGCGAGTCGCACGACGCGGCACACACGGCGCCTCCGTCCATGTACGCTTCTCACCTGAAGTGGACGTTATAAGTCGATAGAGAGAATAATATCAAAGTTGACTAGTACAGCTAGCACAGAAAAAAAGTTTAATCCCAAAGTTAACGATTTATATAAATGTTTGGTATCATTTATTTAGTAAGTACTCATTACACGCAGAAGTGCTGCGAGTGGGATGAGTTACGGTCGATAAGGTGTGAGTGAGAAGGAACGATAGGCCACAACAATTGAGATTATCTTGTCAATTTACTCGACTTATACTAATAATAATTATGGTATTAGTAATACGAGACGACTTAAAGCGTTGCATAATTTACACAGCCTCGACAACAAAACATTGCACCCATCAACCTGAGATTTACAGAAATTTATTCATTTATATACGAGCTATATATATCAATCTCAGGTTGTATATACGTGCGTTTTTTATATTATGTTATAATAATAAAATAAAAAAGCTACTTAAAAATAAACTCCAATATTTCAATTAAATTAAAAAGAAGAAAATAATGTTATTCAGGGTCTGTGCTTTTATTTGATCCAACAAACGTTGTATTGTTCGAAGAGTAGCAACTTTCAAACCATTAATCGAGGCATTAAAAAAGGGGTTCTGATATGAGATATAAGAAATAGAGTATAGTATACAAAGAACTACCAGAACTTGAACGCAGTGTCACATACTAAGTCCAATTATGAATATTAATACCCTACTACGCACCCAAAGCCTGCATGTATGGAATTTCACAAAATTATGCATATATCTTTGATATACTATAAACAACTTGACTCCCAATCAGAGAAGTCGTCAAATGTCCGAGCCGCGTTGTTTATATGTATACATTTACATTAAACACACTAAAAAAGACACTCCGTCCTTTTTAAGTTTGGATTTTTTTTTAATGATAATAAGGGACGAGACGAGCAATGATGGTAATTGATACGCCATACCCATTACAATGCAGTGCCGCTCAGGATTCTCAAAAATCCCAAAAATTCTGAGCGGCACTACTATTGCGCTCGTCACCTTGAGACATGTTAAGCCTCATTTTCCCAGTAATTTCACTAGCTACAACGCCCTTCAGACCGAAACACAGTAATGCTTACATATTACTGCTTCACGGCAGAAATAGGCGCCGTTGTGGTACCCATAATCTAGCCGGCTTCCTGTGCAAAGGAGCCTCCCACTGGTATATATACTGTTATTTGGATAGTTTCTCACTAAACACTTTGTCATTGCGTGGCGTCGTATTCAAAGCGCGGTCAAAACACAACTGAACGAAAACTCGGCCTAATAGGCAGAGTTTTGCTTCAGTCAATTTTTGAGCGTGATTGTGTCTAGCTGTTTATTGTATGTTAATGGCATATAATATGTACCGGAGACACGCGGCGGTAACGGCGGAGCGTCGTGCTCGCTCCACGACGCACGGCTGTGTCGCCTCGTCTCTACGTCCTCGTCCGGCCCATCGCTGTAATATGAAACGCTGTTCCGATTATTTTATTTTAAATGTATTTAACACAATATAGTCAATTTTTTTACGAGTCAGTAAACGAATTAGGAAAATATTTTTTTTTTTGATTAAAATTATATTATATCGAATTGGTGAAGTGTTGATATTTTGTGCACGTCAGTTGGAATGTTTATAAATCAAATAGTTCAAGCATTGAAATCATAACTAACCTTTTATATTGTATAAAATTTATTCTTTGTTGTCCTTTTTTCACTCTCTATTTTTTGTATCTATTACATTTTCACCTTGTAATGTATACCTTTCTCAATTTTCATATTTAATTAAATTAAAATTAAATTAATTAAATTTAAAACGGTGCTGGTGGCACATTAAGTATTACCTTATAATATTCTGTAGTTAGTAAGATCTAATGTTTCACTGTTTGTTTACACAAATAAATGAAATAAAATAAAATGAAGTATTTTGATACGGGTAAAGTAAAACAAAAACATATTTCGTTAAAGCAGTAAAAAATAACCAATTACAATATCTGTGATACGGATCTGTTGTTCATGCGTATGCAGAGAGTCTTCACTCTGTCGAGTTATTCACAATTACACACAACCGCAACATGTGAATATGTTGTACGGCACAATATAAACTTGTTGGTGGTAGCGACGAGGAATGGCGCTGTATAAAATTATTTTTACTATCAAAGTTAACTACGAGATTTAACAAGATTGCTTACTCTTCGAGCAGATTCGTACGATCTCAGAATCTGTGCTTAAATAATACCTTACTTAATCACTATAAAATTGAGAGATGCAAAATTGGAAGTATATTTACCGATATTTATCACTGACGGGTCTGGTGGGACTTCGAGGGTCTCCAGATTTAGGTCTCAAGGGCAGAGGAGGTGCCGACTTTACCATGCATGTGTCTTCGCTCTCTCGGCTGTCTAATGGAAGACTACTCGACATAATACTGTTCGAATTTTCTATAGAATCTTCAAGAGAATACTGAAAAAAAAAATTATGTGAAAAAGATTTCTGTCCAACGCGCTTTAATTTTAGCACCAGAATGTTTAAATAGTGTAATTACTCTTTAAATATTGAAACTTCTACAGTAAAATATAAATTTCATCATTCGTAATAAATTAAAAAAGGGTTTTATATTTTGCAATGGAGGAAATGTCGAATGTGTTGCTATACATAATAACAACCCTTGCTACGATGTAATTAGCACGTTATATGGTGTGAAAAATACATAAAATAAATTAATTAAGTTAGTAAAAATAATTTCCCGAATCTAAAAAGTGGAAAATGTTTAAGAATTCAATTTGGACAATTACATAACTAGTATTATGTATCTTAATTTATTAACTTGGATTCGAGAGTCCGATGATAAATTACTTACAATGGGTTTATTGTAGAGATGTCCATCTTCGTAGTAGCCGTCGCCTTGTTGTATACTGTGCGAGCGTTTGTCTAAGGCGGGCACGGGAGGTAACGGAGTACTGAAATTATAATAAAACATTTAATAAAATGAATCAAGAGGGCAAACAAGCCATCGGATTAGCATGTGACTTCATTCTAGTTAATAATTATAGATTAAGTTCTCGCAGTTTTGGTAGGCCCCCACAAGATTGACCGACGATCTCGCCAAGATCGCTGGAATACGTTGGATGAGGGCAGCGCAGGACCGATCGTCGTGGAAATCTTTGGTGGAGGCCTTTGTCCAGCACTGGACGTTTTGCGGCTGATGGTGATGATGATGAAGTTCTCTTAATTATGTAACAAAGAATTATAGGCAATAATGATGACCATAATGCTCATTTTATTATCAGTTATTATATAAATTTATTTTAATGTAATGTTATTTGATAATAAGTCTACGTTTTTAAATCATGGAAATCTTCAGCACGAGCACGGCAATACTTTAAGCCGGCTCACATTCTAGCGCTCTACAAAGTGCATATGGAGTATTGCTGTCATCTCTGGCCTGGTGGACCCCAGGATCAACTCCATCCATTTGACCGGGTGCGTAGAGATATTGCTTCATTATGTGTCTTCAACCGCATTTATCACGGGAAGTGTTCGGAAGAGCTGTTTCACCTTTTCACTGCCGTTTAATTAAACCTTACGACACGCCACAAATTAGGATTTCATCCATACGATCTGGTTGTGTGGCGGTCTTCCACAGTGCGGTTTTCAAGGAACTTTCTTCTACGTACGATCACGCTGTGGAATGAGCTTCCTTTTGCGGTATCTCCAGGACGATTCGACATGGGTACCTTGAAAAAAGAGCGTACACTATATTAAAGGGCCGGCAAAGCTCTTATCATTCCTCTGGCATTACAGAAGAATGTGGGTGGTGGTGATCACTTAATATCAGGTGACCCCTACGCTTCTTTGTCCACTCTTTCATACGAAAAAAATATTATTAGCTATGAAGGTTGAAATTAATATAACTTACTTAACAATACTCTCCGACAATTGACGCCTTGCCCTCGCTAGTCCAGGTCCCAGGTTCTGCCTCATCTGTGTGAATCGCTCCACCAAACGTCTGACAACATACGTATTGAAAATATTGTAGCAAAGTATTTTCATAAAAATTCGTTATATAATGTTTTGAATTAAGTCATTGTCGAGTGGTATATGTAATGTTATTAGATTCACCCACAAATCATGTTTGGTTAAAAATTAATATTAATATACCTGTGACGCAACATTCACTATTCAATTTCCGCAAGTGTTTAACTCTCTATTGTCGGAGATCCAGCATGTAATGGAATGAAATTACTTCACTCAAAGAACTTTCTGCCACGTACAAATAAATTGTGAAATGAACGTCCTCGCGATGTTGTTGCAGAACAGTACATCAGTGGTGCTCTCAAAAAAGTGCGTAGTACAATCTAAAAGCTGACGACGTTCCTGTGATTCCTTTGGTGTTGCAAGAGAGTGTTGAGGGAGTTGATAACTAAACATTAAGTATTAAATGACTTTTGTCCGCAATATTATAATATTGATTAGTTAAAGTTGTGCCAACAAGTGCTACCAACGTCATGGAGCCGTAAGATATCCCAATTAATTATTACGTATACAAGTAGGAGGCTCCTTGCTTGCTGGAGGATGTTGGCTAGATTATGAGTATACCACAACGGGGTCTACTTCTGCCGTGAAGCAGTAATGTGGAACCATTGTCGTGTTTCGGTCTGTAGGGCGCTGTAGCTAGTGAAATAACTGGTATAAATGAGACTTAATATTTTATGTATCAACGTGACGAGCGCAATTGTAGTGCCGCTCATAATTACTGAGTGTTTCAATAATCCTGAGCGGAACAGCATTGTAATGGGCATGGCGTATCAGCTGAACGTCCTGCTCGTATCGTCACTTATTTTCATAAAAAAATAAACCTTATTATCACTTCATTTTTAAAAAAAACATAAGAAATACTTGGCACTCCTGGTAACAGCATCACGGTTGGTTGTGGTGCGATATATAAGGTAAAGCGCCAAATTTCAATTGTGAATACTAAGTGGAAACTCTGCCCAAATACCGTGATGATAAGAGTTGCGTGTGTTGATACCAGCACCCTGGTCCCCCAGCTCACCTGTGCAGCGGCCTCACGTCGGCGGGCGCCAGCCGCGCGTGCAGCGCCAGCCCCGCGTCCCCCAGCTCACCTGTGGAGCGGCCTCACGTCGGCGGGCGCCAGCCGCGCGTGCAGCGCCAGCCCCGCGTCCCCCAGCTCACCTGTGGAGCGGCCTCACGTCGGCGGGCGCCAGCCGCGCGTGCAGCGCCAGCCCCGCGTCCCCCAGCTCACCTGTGGAGCGGCCTCACGTCGGCGGGCGCCAGCCGCGCGTGCAGCGCCAGCCCCGCGTCCCCCAGCTCACCTGTGGAGCGGCCTCACGTCGGCGGGCGCCAGCCGCGCGTGCAGCGCCAGCCCCGCGTCCCCCAGCTCACCTGTGGAGCGGCCTCACGTCGGCGGGCGCCAGCCGCGCGTGCAGCGCCAGCCCCGCGTCCCCCAGCTCACCTGTGGAGCGGCCTCACGTCGGCGGGCGCCAGCCGCGCGTGCAGCGCCAGCCCCGCGTCCCCCAGCTCACCTGTGGAGCGGCCTCACGTCGGCGGGCGCCAGCCGCGCGTGCAGCGCCAGCCCCGCGTCCCCCAGCTCACCTGTGGAGCGGCCTCACGTCGGCGGGCGCCAGCCGCGCGTGCAGCGCCAGCCCCGCGTCCCCCAGCTCACCTGTGGAGCGGCCTCACGTCGGCGGGCGCCAGCCGCGCGTGCAGCGCCAGCCCCGCGTCCCCCAGCTCACCTGTGGAGCGGCCTCACGTCGGCGGGCGCCAGCCGCGCGTGCAGCGCCAGCCCCGCGTCCCCCAGCTCACCTGTGGAGCGGCCTCACGTCGGCGGGCGCCAGCCGCGCGTGCAGCGCCAGCCCCGCGTCCCCCAGCTCACCTGTGGAGCGGCCTCACGTCGGCGGGCGCCAGCCGCGCGTGCAGCGCCAGCCCCGCGTCCCCCAGCTCACCTGTGGAGCGGCCTCACGTCGGCGGGCGCCAGCCGCGCGTGCAGCGCCAGCCCCGCGTCCCCCAGCTCACCTGTGGAGCGGCCTCACGTCGGCGGGCGCCAGCCGCGCGTGCAGCGCCAGCCCCGCGTCCCCCAGCTCACCTGTGGAGCGGCCTCACGTCGGCGGGCGCCAGCCGCGCGTGCAGCGCCAGCCCCGCGTCCCCCAGCTCACCTGTGGAGCGGCCTCACGTCGGCGGGCGCCAGCCGCGCGTGCAGCGCCAGCCCCGCGTCCCCCAGCTCACCTGTGGAGCGGCCTCACGTCGGCGGGCGCCAGCCGCGCGTGCAGCGCCAGCCCCGCGTCCCCCAGCTCACCTGTGGAGCGGCCTCACGTCGGCGGGCGCCAGCCGCGCGTGCAGCGCCAGCCCCGCGTCCCCCAGCTCACCTGTGGAGCGGCCTCACGTCGGCGGGCGCCAGCCGCGCGTGCAGCGCCAGCCCCGCGTCCCCCAGCTCACCTGTGGAGCGGCCTCACGTCGGCGGGCGCCAGCCGCGCGTGCAGCGCCAGCCCCGCGTCCCCCAGCTCACCTGTGGAGCGGCCTCACGTCGGCGGGCGCCAGCCGCGCGTGCAGCGCCAGCCCCGCGTCCCCCAGCTCACCTGTGGAGCGGCCTCACGTCGGCGGGCGCCAGCCGCGCGTGCAGCGCCAGCCCCGCGTCCCCCAGCTCACCTGTGGAGCGGCCTCACGTCGGCGGGCGCCAGCCGCGCGTGCAGCGCCAGCCCCGCGTCCCCCAGCTCACCTGTGGAGCGGCCTCACGTCGGCGGGCGCCAGCCGCGCGTGCAGCGCCAGCCCCGCGTCCCCCAGCTCACCTGTGGAGCGGCCTCACGTCGGCGGGCGCCAGCCGCGCGTGCAGCGCCAGCCCCGCGTCCCCCAGCTCACCTGTGGAGCGGCCTCACGTCGGCGGGCGCCAGCCGCGCGTGCAGCGCCAGCCCCGCGTCCCCCAGCTCACCTGTAGAGCGGCCTCACGTCGGCGGGCGCCAGCCGCGCGTGCAGCGCCAGCCCCGCGTCCCCCAGCTCACCTGTAGAGCGGCCTCACGTCGGCGGGCGCCAGCCGCGCGTGCAGCGCCAGCCCCGCGTCCCCCAGCTCACCTGTGGAGCGGCCTCACGTCGGCGGGCGCCAGCCGCGCGTGCAGCGCCAGCCCCGCGTCCCCCAGCTCACCTGTGGAGCGGCCTCACGTCGGCGGGCGCCAGCCGCGCGTGCAGCGCCAGCCCCGCGTCCCCCAGCTCACCTGTGGAGCGGCCTCACGTCGGCGGGCGCCAGCCGCGCGTGCAGCGCCAGCCCCGCGTCCCCCAGCTCACCTGTGGAGCGGCCTCACGTCGGCGGGCGCCAGCCGCGCGTGCAGCGCCAGCCCCGCGTCCCCCAGCTCACCTGTGGAGCGGCCTCACGTCGGCGGGCGCCAGCCGCGCGTGCAGCGCCAGCCCCGCGTCCCCCAGCTCACCTGTGGAGCGGCCTCACGTCGGCGGGCGCCAGCCGCGCGTGCAGCGCCAGCCCCGCGTCCCCCAGCTCACCTGTGGAGCGGCCTCACGTCGGCGGGCGCCAGCCGCGCGTGCAGCGCCAGCCCCGCGTCCCCCAGCTCACCTGTGGAGCGGCCTCACGTCGGCGGGCGCCAGCCGCGCGTGCAGCGCCAGCCCCGCGTCCCCCAGCTCACCTGTGGAGCGGCCTCACGTCGGCGGGCGCCAGCCGCGCGTGCAGCGCCAGCCCCGCGTCCCCCAGCTCACCTGTGGAGCGGCCTCACGTCGGCGGGCGCCAGCCGCGCGTGCAGCGCCAGCCCCGCGTCCCCCAGCTCACCTGTGGAGCGGCCTCACGTCGGCGGGCGCCAGCCGCGCGTGCAGCGCCAGCCCCGCGTCCCCCAGCTCACCTGTGGAGCGGCCTCACGTCGGCGGGCGCCAGCCGCGCGTGCAGCGCCAGCCCCGCGTCCCCCAGCTCACCTGTGGAGCGGCCTCACGTCGGCGGGCGCCAGCCGCGCGTGCAGCGCCAGCCCCGCGTCCCCCAGCTCACCTGTGGAGCGGCCTCACGTCGGCGGGCGCCAGCCGCGCGTGCAGCGCCAGCCCCGCGTCCCCCAGCTCACCTGTGGAGCGGCCTCACGTCGGCGGGCGCCAGCCGCGCGTGCAGCGCCAGCCCCGCGTCCCCCAGCTCACCTGTGGAGCGGCCTCACGTCGGCGGGCGCCAGCCGCGCGTGCAGCGCCAGCCCCGCGTCCCCCAGCTCACCTGTGGAGCGGCCTCACGTCGGCGGGCGCCAGCCGCGCGTGCAGCGCCAGCCCCGCGTCCCCCAGCTCACCTGTGGAGCGGCCTCACGTCGGCGGGCGCCAGCCGCGCGTGCAGCGCCAGCCCCGCGTCCCCCAGCTCACCTGTGGAGCGGCCTCACGTCGGCGGGCGCCAGCCGCGCGTGCAGCGCCAGCCCCGCGTCCCCCAGCTCACCTGTGGAGCGGCCTCACGTCGGCGGGCGCCAGCCGCGCGTGCAGCGCCAGCCCCGCGTCCCCCAGCTCACCTGTGGAGCGGCCTCACGTCGGCGGGCGCCAGCCGCGCGTGCAGCGCCAGCCCCGCGTCCCCCAGCTCACCTGTGGAGCGGCCTCACGTCGGCGGGCGCCAGCCGCGCGTGCAGCGCCAGCCCCGCGTCCCCCAGCTCACCTGTGGAGCGGCCTCACGTCGGCGGGCGCCAGCCGCGCGTGCAGCGCCAGCCCCGCGTCCACGACGGCCAGCTGCGCGGTCACCAGTCGCCGGAGCCGGGCCGCGGCCGCCGCCTCGCGGGGACTGGCGTTTCTCCCGAATTCCGCGCTCAGGAAAGCTTGCTCGTATTTGCTTATCCCACCCTTAATAACATTATAATAATTCAAAACGTGAAATAATTAATAACAATAAATCTAAACAATTTGTTGACCGACTTCTCAATTCTTCAGTATGTTTTTTTTATGTTTGTTACCTTTGATAATTCTTTTTTTACCTGAAAGCTGGTGCTTCCCGTGTGGTCCCATTGCAATATGGTTACTTAATTACTCTAATTCTATTAACGATTATTGTTATTTTTGGAGTCGGTGTCAGCCAAGGCAGATTTGTAACTACATACATAGTTAATGATGGAATGTGCTGAATCACACATGCAACGTGAGGAGGAGACGAGAGCGGGGCCGCGGCGGGAAGAAATCAATAATAACAGTAATCGCTAATACAATTCGATTGAATAAAAACACGCAATTATCAGAGCATACTTTATCTACTGTTTTGGAATTATTTTTTCGAAGTCGGTTGTTATTTTGTTATTTTTTTTGAATTATATGCTTATTATTAGTCTGGGATTAAATATACAAATTAAATTTGTAACCAAAATTTATGAATAATGCGGCACTCGAACCCACGACCTCTCGAATTCCGTCCGAGCGCTATTACCAACTGAACCAACGATTCGAGTGACGCAAGATGAAAGATTAGTATGTCTTGTTCAACTCTCAGTTCGTAACCTAGTCAAAACCAATAATTGTATATTAGAAAATTGACTTAAGATGTCGCTCGTTCCAATTCAAACACAATAAAAAAAGTTGCAAATTTAATTTGTATAATTAATCTAATGACACAGTTCTAATTCTTTAAAATATATTTTTGAAATGTTTTAGTCCAAGAAAATACTAATAATAATTATTACTGTAGAACTTTCTTTAGCTTATTAAACATATCAAGCATAGTCAACTCATCATCATAATCAGCCGGAAGACATCCACTACTGGACAAAGGCCACCCCCAAAGAATTCCACAACGATTGGTCCTGCGCTGCCCTCATCCGACGTATTCCGGCAATCTTGACCAGATCATCGGTCCATCTTGTGGGGACCTACCAACACTGCGTCTTCCGGTATATGGTTGCCATTCGAGGACTTTAGTGCCCCAACGATCATCTATCCGTCGAACTATGTGCCCTGCCCACTGTCACTTCAGTTTTGCAATCATTTCGATTATGTCTCATAAGGCCCATAGTTAGCGACCACGTCTAATCAACTATGGTCAATTAATACCAATAAAACAATCAAATAATTTAATGTATCCTGTTACTGGAGAGTAACGTATCCATTCTACAGACGAACTATAATATTAATATTCACACAATAAGAACAATAGGTGTTTATATTTGTTTTCTTCTGTGATGTTATTAAAAAGGTGCTTCATACCTGTACATTAGCGTCGATTGTGCCCTGCAGCCGCATAGAGAAAGGATTGATATTTCTCGAGGGATCCGCAGTGTACTGAGATATCAAGTTGCGTAGTTCTCGCTCAGTCGACTCCATAGTCTCACACGCAAACTACATATTAATAAAATTACATGAATTACAATTATTTTTTAACTTAACAAAAATTCGTAAATAGTTTTATTAATAGACTAGTTGATCGCCCCTACTTATAAAGCCCCAACTAATATAATGAGTAAAAGCGCCTCGATAGCAAAGTGTAAAAAAACCCACAATGACTACGATGTTTACCTATATTAACATTAATGCAGTGGATCAGTATTTTGTATTTTTATAATAATAACCGTACAGTTTTTGATTGAAATTTAAAAATTGCAAAAGTATGGCAACCGGGACAAATGCTCAGAATCCGTGCCAAAACGGAAGTGCTTAAATTTTTTAGAACCATTTGGAATGTGTCGCAAGCAGCAGAAGAATTGGTAATCTAATAAGAATTTTCTTATATTATTAAATATTTTTGATTACAATTTTTTACAAATTTATTAATTAGTGTTGCAAGAAATGTGTACATCTTTATGCAAATTGTACTTCAATTATAAACTCACTTCAACGGGTGTGATCTCTTCAACAGACCTGGTGACAACCTCCGACCACCTCAGAATGCCAGGCAATATATTCTCTGTTACAAGGGTTGTGCGCTCGATCCACAAACTCTGAAACGATAATGTACTCATGTTGTATTTATTAGTAGTGGAAGGGCTCTTGGCACATACTGTTCACTAGTTTTGAGTTAAGTTCAGTTCCGTGGTCACTTGGCGGCCTTGGAGGCCAAACTGGCCTCTAAAAAGCGTGGTGCACTCAGTAAAGCGAGACAGTACTACACTATAAGCCACCGTCTGCAACTGTATAAGAGGCAAATTCGGCCTCACATAGAGTACTGTTCCCCTGTTAGCGGACGCGCCCCATACAACGAAGAACGGCTCGAATCATCGACGATCAAGTCATGTACGATCGGCTTGATTCCTTGCGTTGCGTTGAGATGTGGGTTCTCTCTGCATCTTCTACCGCATTATCAGTTGGGGTTGATTCCAGCGGCCGACTTCTACCACCAGAAATTACGTCAAAATGCTAAATATCATCTGCATTACGTTGACGTCTGACATTCCTCAACTGCGCGTTTTGCAAGAAATTTCTTGCCTCGCACAGTCACTTTGTGAAACCAATTACCAACTGCTGTTTTCCCGAACCGATGCGACTTAGGGACCTTCAAGAAAAGAGCATACTCCCATCATAAAGGCCGCACACACATCTCTTGATACCTGTTGCTTCAAATGTCCATGGGCGGTTGCCTCACTACTTCCCATCCCGTGAGCCTCTTGCCCGTTTGCCCCCCTTATATAAATTAAACTAGCAGAGTAACGACGCCTTTTTCTACCGGCAAGTAAGTATATATGCAAACACTATTTTATTAGTTGTCGAGCGCAATCGCGGTGCTGCTAGAAATTTAGCGTTTTCAGTATAATATTCAGTCAGCTATTATATTATTGGATTAATTTCAATCACATGGTATCAATGCGCGCATTTATATGCAATTGTATCGTTTGGTCAGATAACAATACCCATAAATTATAAAAAGTACCTTAAACTCGTTATCCTTATCGATGGGCGGTTTATGCAGCGGCCGATCTGACAGAAAAGTGTTGACGTCATTGAACGAGTAGAATCGCTTCACTTGTTCGGGCGCGTTGCTCGGACACGACTCCAGTCTGGCTACTGGCTTCACGTTGCAAATCTGGATATCTAAGGAGTAAACATGCCCCATATATTAAAATATACTATATTGGGTGATTTGAAAAAAGAGAATGGATAAAAGTAGATTTGCTGCACAATTTTTTACGAATAATATTGTGTATGTTGGGGCAGGTCAACCTCCATTTGCCTGACCGACATTACGTTTACTTTACATTTTATTACGACCCATCGAGATTCTTTGCCACATAACCACTACTTTTCAATATTTATTTTCACATAAACAAAAAAATAAAAACGATATTATAATAAACTCTTTGTTATTATAATAAACATATCAACTTGATTTCAAGCGAAAAGAATCCTAAAAAATGTCGTGTGTGACACGTAATCACGACCTCTTACAATTCCAGAGCTTGACTCTCAATAATTGCCTTCCAGATTCGCAATGTACTGAAAATTAGCAAAGTCAAGAGTACCAAAAATAAGAGAGCTCGTACAAAATACTGATGTGAGTAGAAAAACCTGTAAATATTTGCCAGGACTGTGGTCGAAGTTCCATTATCTCATTATTTTAGAACACATACTTTATGTCAGACGTCACAAAGTCACAGTGGACAAACTAATTACAAGAAGGCACGAGACGAGCAGGACGCTCATCTGATGGTAATTGATACACCCTTTCCATTACAATACAGTGCCGCTCAGGATTCTTGAAAAACCCAAAAATTCTGAGCGGCACTACAATTGCGCTTGTCACCTCGAGACATAAGATATTCACATTTGCCCAGTAACATCACAAGCTACGGTGCCCTTCAGAACGAAACAATAATGCTAACACATTACAGCTTCACAGCAGGAAAAGGTTGTACTACTCATAATCTAGCTTCCTGTATCAAGAAGTCTCCCACTGGTAAATGCCCTTAGTCGGCTCTTACAACACCCTTTGGTCTGGGACTTCCATATCCTTTTTATGCCCCCTATTTAAAAACAATTTTTGAAAAAAAAAAAAAAAAAAAAAAAAAAAAAAAAAAACATTCCATTTCAAAATATTTAGAATTCTAATTTTATCTCCATAACTGTGCGTAAAAGAGAAAACAATCAACATTAGATAAAATATTGAGATGCCTTCTGAAATAAGGAAGCTTGCTAGGCGATTAATGAGACAATACCAAAGAACACATGCAAACAGTGCAAGTACAGAAGCCCGCAAAATCAATTAAAGAAATAGGGTCTCTTGCGGCCATACAATAAGGCCAGATTGCACAGCGCTATATGTTAATAGCTACATTTATATTCACCTAGAAGCTGTCTCTCTCTCACCTGACTCGTATCTCTTCTGACGACGTTAGGGTTGTCTTCTTTACCTAAAACTATACCTACCTAGTATAAGGTTATCTTATAAAAATAGTTAAGTTTTTTCTATAATATAAATAGGTATGCAAACATAATTTTAAATCAATATGCTTTCGTTGTCAAACATACATTAGTTGCAGATAGTAATGCATGCGTTGGAAGACCACGACGTAGTCAAACCTACTTAGTATAGGAAATAAATAGCTATCATGAAAGGTTATTTAATAATAATAAAAATCATCTTAGGTTAGATTGTTTCAGCGTTTTAGGAAGCTCAAAAAATTATATTTGGATCGCAATAACCTTTAATATGCTTAGCTTTTTTATGTTTCTCCATTCTTAAAAGATCGGTCGGACCGGTCACTGCCCGCTATGGAGTCCGTACTCCTTACCGGCGTGGGGAGTGAGACAGGCCTGACAATACGTACACTGTCCGTCAGCACTGATGACTGACTCGTCAGGCGGCGTGTTCCTCATCAGGATGTGAGCGGAGACATACTCCGCCTGCAACCGCTGCGTGAACGCGCCAATTCGCTCGTACTCATGCCCGCGATACACAAACTGCTTGTTCTGTTATACAAAAAAAAGTGTAAAGCTGAAGAGCTTTTATTTGCTTAAAAATTTATTTTAGTGTATGACAACCAGATCCATAAGAAATAAATTATATTAGCTGCAGATGAGGTCCTAAAGAATCATTGTGAGCAAAGTTTAAAGAAAAACATCTTAACTGTTGCCTCTCAATATATATAACATTCTTGATAATGTTAAGTATGTACATTCACATAAGTGTACAGGCACATAAGTGAATTTGCTAGAAACTGATGTTAACACCAGGCACAAAAACTTATTATGCTTACTACTCGGCCAAGTCGAGTAAGTAAGTAAGTGCTAGCGTAAGAATTACTTTTACTTACATACTTATTTAAACTTTCTTTTTAATTTATGTATTAGATACAAGTAAGTTACACTATAAAATCAATAAAGGATAACGGTATAGAAATTAATTAAGTACTATGCGTTGAAATTGTAAAATGTATTGTGTGAGCTGTTTGTTATCCCAAAGAAATAAAATAAAATATACAACTCAGATATGTTTAAGTCATACTGTATGTATTCAAGTCAAAATAACTTACCCTAACAAATGGAGGGCAGCCTTTTCCATAGAATCCAACACGGAAGTATTCAGGTTCCGGTCTTAGTTCCTTCATGACTGAGTCGAGGAAGGTGGCGTAAGTACGTAAACACTCCGCCAGGCGCGGGTAGTCACACAACTTCATTTCGTACAGTGTTGCCAGCTCACGAAGTAATGGCAACCCTTTCTCCCAACACTATATAAAGTGGCATGTATTAAGGAGTTTTAATATCCTTCTTATAACAGAAATATGAAGTTTTTATGAAATTTCATGAGCGAACAAACGCCAATACAGCAGTATTAAAATAAAATTTACTAGTATAATGTTACGCGTATTAATTACTTAATTAAGTTGGTTATGATTGGCATACGCAAATATTTTGCAGTAAATTTTAATCAAACTATGAGTAAACCTCGTTGTTTGAACAGTCGAGAACCGGTGCCCAACCTTCAAACCCAACAAATACAACTGTCCTGAAAGAGATAGGTACTACCGACAAGAGAATACCGACTTTGTTATATATTATGTCAATTTCTGTCAGTGTTAGTCAATTTCTATAATAATCTAAATTACGTCTTAATTCGTACTGATTAGTCCACTGGTTCAGATGTTTATGGTTATATTTTGTAAAAGGGCTTTAGAATAGTTCAGTGCAGCCCTGTGTCACTGCGACCAATGTGATCTATTGTGGTAGCCACTGTTAACTATAGCTCATTGCTAAGATTGAATCTTATATTATGAATATTATTATATCACTGAACTAACGTATCTCAAGCAGTTCAAGAATTGGACTTTCCAAATAGACGCTACGTTTACACATTAAAGGACCACATTCAGAGAGGATGTATACCGGTGTTTCATCTGGTTCATATGATTTACTTAAAAATAAAGACCATCGGTACCTGACTGCAATTAATAAAATAATATGTTGTTACCTTGCCCCTGTCAAAATATTGCAAGACTTGATTGTAGAGCGCCTCTTTCCTCTTCCATTCAGGAGTCTCTGGGTGTTCTGGGTCCACGCCAACTTGATCGCTCTCCCAGCTCAACGTTTCGGCATACAACTGTGTAATTATACATCTATTAAATCAAATCAAATCAAAATCACTTTATTCATGTAGGTAAGGAAATGACATTTCTTTTACCTTTTATATTAGCTATACAAATTTGATTAGGCGTTATTTTGCGGAAATCCATAATTATTCAAATGTTGTAAGCCTTCTTGAGTGTAAATTACACTAAGATTCATCTTCAATCTATTCGACACGTGTTTCGCCTCTACACGAGTCATCCTCATGAGATGTTGACTTGCTAAATTCTAGCACGATACAGTCTCCGTGTCGAATAGATTGAAGACAAATCTTAGCGGAATTCACACTCAAGAAGGCTCACAACATTTGAATAGCCATACTAATCTTATAAAGAATAGATTTAGTAAAGGTTAATGCCCATATTTGGCCAATACCACTCAAAGAATTACTTTAATTACAAAAATTCGTTCTTAATTGCATTCAATCGACCGGAATATTCCACGCTTGCGACGCGCTCCCTTCCAAACACACACACACACACACAGAGAGAAGTCAATATAAAACGCGTACTATTTTTTTCTGTTTGCTGTTTTTATATCAAGAATGTTATTTAAGAATTTTGTTTTGCCAATATAAAATCTCTGTTGATTGATCATTGTTTTGTATTATCTTACCTGGCTAAAGAATGATGTAATATGCTGTGGAATTTATGAAATTCAAAAAAAAATGTGCAGATAAAAGTAACAAAAATTTTTATTCTTTCTATTCAGCAGTGCTGCCATTTCTAAGCTCGATCAAGAATAAATAATCGATTATTTTTGTCAACAATTTCGTTTGTAATGTCGCATCTTTTATGTTGTTGAGAAAGCTACCTATTCCAGTGTATTTCACACAACTTAAAAACAACATTCTTAAGTGCGTGATGATTTACGACAAGAGTATGTATTTCTACACAGAGCTGTATATGTTAGGATCAAAACGATTCACTAATATATCAATATGATTTAAATTATATATTGTAATGAAAGGTTGATTTTACTATAAAATATGTTATTTACCAACAACGTGCATCCAGCTTCAACGAAGTTATCTGAACTGATGTGGAGGTCGTGCAGTTTGTACACATATCGTAGGTACATCTCCTTACGGTCTATCTCGTTCTTGTAGAAGTTCTGTAATAATATTTTTTATTTGTTATTCAGATGAATTAAAATTAGTGTTGATTTTATTATAAGTACATACATATATATATATTTTTTACTAGGTGTTCCTACGTATAATGTAACAACCGGGCTGAAAGTGTGTCACTTACGATTTACAAAAAGCGAGCGGAAAAGTTATACGAAAACCTATTATTATGACGCGTTTTTCCTTTGTTTTTTCTTTTTTTTTTGTTTGTGTATTGAATATCTTGACGCTCTGCGATATTGATTAATAAAAATTTACATAAAAACTATGTATCAGCATTAATATTTTGTAAAGAGTCTGGTAAACTTATTTTAAGAAATTAAATAGCCCTAATATGAGTTCAATTCGTTTTCGGTATATTACATTTATACTAGCAGTTTATTTGATAAAATATTAAATATGTATCAATCGGGGAGAAATGCCATTCCACTATTCGAGTGTATTGAGACCCTCGATAACGTCGATTTAGTCACCATGTGGTGGTCCTCCACAGTGCGGTTTTCAAGGAGCTTTCTTCCACGTACTACAAAGCTGTGGAATTAACTTCCTTGTGCGGTGTTACCGGGACGATACGACATGGGTACCTTCAAAAACGCGCGTACACCTTCCTTAAAGGCCGGTAACGCTCCTGTGATTCCTCTGGTGTTGCAAGAGAATGTGGGCTGTGGTGATCACTTAACACCAGGTGACACGTACTTTGTCCTTCTTTTGCATTAAAAAAACGCTTTCGGTTCGCTCTGTTTAACAATAGCTTAAAAGCACTGTCACATCGATAGATGGCGCTATAATATATATAATGATAGTTTTTAGGATCGGCCAATTAATAAAACGATAATGTGTTGCTCTGAAATAATAAAAGATTTATTATGCTTTATAGTTTTTAACACACTTAATTTATGACATCACCATATTAAAACAAACCTGAAATAATAAAAGAAACGACATTAAAGTTTATTCTTTAAATACGCCAACTCCTTATTAATTAATATTGATAGTTTCAACTTTCAATTCTAATCTTTTCTATTTTACCTCTAACCTCCAAGTTTGTAAAATGTGATAAAACTTTAAAACACAGATTAGACACAAGTCACTGACATTGACAACACATTCCTAAAAGCTTTGACATTCCTTTAGGCACTGTGGTAAAATTCATATTAAAGGTAATTAAGAAAATAGGAATATGTTTTCTTTACATCTCCCCTCCCAGAAAAGAAAATTCCCAATTTTCTCAAATCCAGCAGCACCTTAAACATCTAATGTAGGGACTGGTATAAGTTTTGTAACATGAAAAAGGTTTGATTCAGTTTTTCTGTGCCCTGTATAAAATTTTGTAAATTGAGTTTGATATTTTTCTTTTATTTCATAAGGTCCAATTTTTAGTTCATCTAATTTTTTCCTGTTCAGCTTATTTCCATTTTCCACATAAACCATGTCTCCCACATTAAATTCATAGTGTTTTCGATTTTTATCAAATAGTGTTTTATTGTAGTTGTGTGACTTTATTGTGTTTTCTAGTGCTGTTTTTCTGTCCCCTATCCAATCACTATTGGATATCTCTTGCTTTAATTCGTTTGGTAAAATATTAACATCTGTTAAAGCCAGTGACTGAATGTGTAGTGTTGTTATATATATTTACACATTCATGGGCTATTGTTGTCCATGCTCTCTTTCTCCCTTTTTCATTTATCACACGTCAGACACCCGACAAACGCTGCGCCGGCCTCGCGCCATCCTTCCGTCGACACCCGTTCCATTAGACTACGTACAAACACACGCTTTATAACTCACGAGCAGGTTGACAGTGGCGGACATTCTCTTGTCGCGGTGCTCGGCCCCCTGCATCACCGCGCGGTAGTCCAACAACCTCTCCAGAAGGCGCGTCACACACCCGACAAACGCTGCGCCGGCCTCGCGCCATCCTTCCGTCGACACCCGTTCCATTAGACTACGTACAAACACACGCTTTATAACTCACGAGCAGGTTGACAGTGGCGGACATTCTCTTGTCGCGGTGCTCGGCCCCCTGCATCACCGCGCGGTAGTCCAACAACCTCTCCAGAAGGCGCGTCACACACCCGACAAACGCTGCGCCGGCCTCGCGCCATCCTTCCGTCGACACCCGTTCCATTAGACTACGTACAAACACACGCTTTATAACTCACGAGCAGGTTGACAGTGGCGGACATTCTCTTGTCGCGGTGCTCGGCCCCCTGCATCACCGCGCGGTAGTCCAACAACCTCTCCAGAAGGCGCGTCACACACCCGACAAACGCTGCGCCGGCCTCGCGCCATCCTTCCGTCGACACCCGTTCCATTAGACTACGTACAAACACACGCTTTATAACTCACGAGCAGGTTGACAGTGGCGGACATTCTCTTGTCGCGGTGCTCGGCCCCCTGCATCACCGCGCGGTAGTCCAACAACCTCTCCAGAAGGCGCGTCACACACCCGACAAACGCTGCGCCGGCCTCGCGCCATCCTTCCGTCGACACCCGTTCCATTAGACTACGTACAAACACACGCTTTATAACTCACGAGCAGGTTGACAGTGGCGGACATTCTCTTGTCGCGGTGCTCGGCCCCCTGCATCACCGCGCGGTAGTCCAACAACCTCTCCAGAAGGCGCGTCACACACCCGACAAACGCTGCGCCGGCCTCGCGCCATCCTTCCGTCGACACCCGTTCCATTAGACTACGTACAAACACACGCTTTATAACTCACGAGCAGGTTGACAGTGGCGGACATTCTCTTGTCGCGGTGCTCGGCCCCCTGCATCACCGCGCGGTAGTCCAACAACCTCTCCAGAAGGCGCGTCACACACCCGACAAACGCTGCGCCGGCCTCGCGCCATCCTTCCGTCGACACCCGTTCCATTAGACTACGTACAAACACACGCTTTATAACTCACGAGCAGGTTGACAGTGGCGGACATTCTCTTGTCGCGGTGCTCGGCCCCCTGCATCACCGCGCGGTAGTCCAACAACCTCTCCAGAAGGCGCGTCACACACCCGACAAACGCTGCGCCGGCCTCGCGCCATCCTTCCGTCGACACCCGTTCCATTAGACTACGTACAAACACACGCTTTATAACTCACGAGCAGGTTGACAGTGGCGGACATTCTCTTGTCGCGGTGCTCGGCCCCCTGCATCACCGCGCGGTAGTCCAACAACCTCTCCAGAAGGCGCGTCACACACCCGACAAACGCTGCGCCGGCCTCGCGCCATCCTTCCGTCGACACCCGTTCCATTAGACTACGTACAAACACACGCTTTATAACTCACGAGCAGGTTGACAGTGGCGGACATTCTCTTGTCGCGGTGCTCGGCCCCCTGCATCACCGCGCGGTAGTCCAACAACCTCTCCAGAAGGCGCGTCACACACCCGACAAACGCTGCGCCGGCCTCGCGCCATCCTTCCGTCGACACCCGTTCCATTAGACTACGTACAAACACACGCTTTATAACTCACGAGCAGGTTGACAGTGGCGGACATTCTCTTGTCGCGGTGCTCGGCCCCCTGCATCACCGCGCGGTAGTCCAACAACCTCTCCAGAAGGCGCGTCACACACCCGACAAACGCTGCGCCGGCCTCGCGCCATCCTTCCGTCGACACCCGTTCCATTAGACTACGTACAAACACACGCTTTATAACTCACGAGCAGGTTGACAGTGGCGGACATTCTCTTGTCGCGGTGCTCGGCCCCCTGCATCACCGCGCGGTAGTCCAACAACCTCTCCAGAAGGCGCGTCACACACCCGACAAACGCTGCGCCGGCCTCGCGCCATCCTTCCGTCGACACCCGTTCCATTAGACTACGTACAAACACACGCTTTATAACTCACGAGCAGGTTGACAGTGGCGGACATTCTCTTGTCGCGGTGCTCGGCCCCCTGCATCACCGCGCGGTAGTCCAACAACCTCTCCAGAAGGCGCGTCACACACCCGACAAACGCTGCGCCGGCCTCGCGCCATCCTTCCGTCGACACCCGTTCCATTAGACTACGTACAAACACACGCTTTATAACTCACGAGCAGGTTGACAGTGGCGGACATTCTCTTGTCGCGGTGCTCGGCCCCCTGCATCACCGCGCGGTAGTCCAACAACCTCTCCAGAAGGCGCGTCACACACCCGACAAACGCTGCGCCGACCTCGCGCCATCCTTCCGTCGACACCCGTTCCATTAGACTACGTACAAACACACGCTTTATAACTCACGAGCAGGTTGACAGTGGCGGACATTCTCTTGTCGCGGTGCTCGGCCCCCTGCATCACCGCGCGGTAGTCCAACAACCTCTCCAGAAGGCGCGTCACACACCCGACAAACGCTGCGCCGGCCTCGCGCCATCCTTCCGTCGACACCCGTTCCATTAGACTACGTACAAACACACGCTTTATAACTCACGAGCAGGTTGACAGTGGCGGACATTCTCTTGTCGCGGTGCTCGGCCCCCTGCATCACCGCGCGGTAGTCCAACAACCTCTCCAGAAGGCGCGTCACACACCCGACAAACGCTGCGCCGACCTCGCGCCATCCTTCCGTCGACACCCGTTCCATTAGACTACGTACAAACACACGCTTTATAACTCACGAGCAGGTTGACAGTGGCGGACATTCTCTTGTCGCGGTGCTCGGCCCCCTGCATCACCGCGCGGTAGTCCAACAACCTCTCCAGAAGGCGCGTCACACACCCGACAAACGCTGCGCCGGCCTCGCGCCATCCTTCCGTCGACACCCGTTCCATTAGACTACGTACAAACACACGCTTTATAACTCACGAGCAGGTTGACAGTGGCGGACATTCTCTTGTCGCGGTGCTCGGCCCCCTGCATCACCGCGCGGTAGTCCAACAACCTCTCCAGAAGGCGCGTCACACACCCGACAAACGCTGCGCCGACCTCGCGCCATCCTTCCGTCGACACCCGTTCCATTAGACTACGTACAAACACACGCTTTATAACTCACGAGCAGGTTGACAGTGGCGGACATTCTCTTGTCGCGGTGCTCGGCCCCCTGCATCACCGCGCGGTAGTCCAACAACCTCTCCAGAAGGCGCGTCACACACCCGACAAACGCTGCGCCGACCTCGCGCCATCCTTCCGTCGACACCCGTTCCATTAGACTACGTACAAACACACGCTTTATAACTCACGAGCAGGTTGACAGTGGCGGACATTCTCTTGTCGCGGTGCTCGGCCCCCTGCATCACTGCGCGGTAGTCCAACAACCTCTCCAGAAGGCGCGTCACACACCCGACAAACGCTGCGCCGGCCTCGCGCCATCCTTCCGTTGACACCCGTTCCATTAGACTACGTACAAACACACGCTTTATAACGATATCATCTCACAATTTTTTTTTTGTCCTATGCTTCCCCGGGTCATTCACCGATGCCGATTAGGGCAAATGCCGTAAGGAAATCCTTGACCAACATGAATAAAGTGATTTTGATTAGATTTAATAGACGTATAATTATATAGTTGTATGGCGAAACGTTGAGCTGAAAGAGCGATCAAGTTGGCTTTTTCTGCTGTGAAGCAGTAGCTCCTTGCGAAAAGCCAACTTGCCAAAAAGCCAACACTACTGTGTGTAAGCATTATTGTGTTTCGGTCTGAAAGGCGCCGTAGCCAGTGAAATTACTGGGCAAATGAGACTTATCATTTTATGTCTCAAGGTGACGAGCGCAATTATAGTGGCGCTCAGAATTTTTGGGTTTATCATTCCTGAGCGGCACTCCATTGTAATGGGTAGGGTGTATTAATTACCAATTACCATCAGCTGAAGGTCCTTCTCGTCTAATCCCTTAATGTCATTAAAAAAAAACAAATAGCATTAATTTAATCATAGTTCTGTACATATACAGGGTGGACCAAAAGTCCGTTTACATTTGAATCGGTTGCCGCGTCTAGCAGCGGCGGCGGAGGGGGGTGGAAGGGTTACGCATTGCAAGAGCGGCCAATGGGAATTTAGTACCATGGCGTCGTTTAGCGGTAGTCAACGTGCATTTTGTGTACGCGAGTACTATCGAAACAACGATTCTACGACCTTAGCTCAACGAAAGTTTTGCAATCATTACAAGATACGACACAAAAATCAAGCTCCATCAGGTGTGTTAATTAAAAAATGGGTGCTCAAGTTTGAGAAGACGGGTTCAACATTGGATTTACGTCGATCTGGCCGGCCTAGAACGTCGAGGAACCCCGAAAACGTGGAGCGAGTATAATCGTCTGTTCATGACCAACCTGGACTATCAACTCGAAAGCGGTCTGGTGTCCTTAGCGTGCCAAGATAATGATGTATTAAACCGCATTTTCAAGAAAGATTTAAGTCTACATTCCTATAAAATCCAAATGGTGCAGGAATTAAGGCCTCAGGACCATGCCACTAGGTTGCAGTTTGCGAACGAAATGGTAGAGCGATTCACCAGTTTTACAAACATTTTTTTCTCAACAAGGCACACTTCCACCTAAATGGGCATGTTAATAGACAAAATTGTCGTTATTGGATTGACACTATGTCATGGTGATCAAAAACCCCTGCATTCCAGCCAACCAACCTTACTGGGTTCTTGCTTCTTGACGAATTAAAGGATCGTATTCGCACAGAAATCCAAAACATCTCAACAGAAACATGTAAAGCTGTCATCGAAAATTTCCGCTCTAGATTGCAGCAATGCCAGAATAATGAAGGATTGCATATGGATGATGTGATTTTTAAGAAATAAATTCCCCTTTTGTTTACTATCGAAAACAATAAACAATTTTGATCTACTGTAATTAGTTTTTTTTAATCATCATTCCAATTATAAACGGACTTTTGGTCCACCCTGTATTTAGGCAATAAAATCAAAATCTTACACATGATTATAAATATTCAGCATAATATGAAAATGTCTTTAACTGCCTTATTAATAAACGCAATGTAAATAAAATTACTTGTCCCTGTCAAGTAATTCTGTAGTGACAATGATAAGATAAGACATGCGGCGTTATTACAAAAACATAACTTAAACATGGCTTAGGCACGTATTTTGTTAAATAGTGACCCAACTATAACAACATTAGTGACCTAACAATAACGACGGCTTAAATGAAGTTGTCTTTTTCTCTTAGATCACTTATACGTCTAGATAGACTATGACAGCTGTGAAGCTTGTCACGCACACTAAACTAATATTCCTGGCCTGTTTTTATCGGTTGTCTAACAGCAGCAAGAGACTCTATCCAGACGTATAAATTATCTAAGCTATTACTATTACAAAACACTGTTTAGCATGTGTTTACTAAAACTTCGTTAAACACAACTTAAACTGAAGTGTACATCAGTTAGACACACCTTAGACAAGCTTGGATTCGTGTTTTAACATAAGCAATGTCTAAAGTTTGTTGAACGCTGAACAACAGAAAGACACAGCTTTATAGTAGAACTATTTAAAAACAAGTGTTTAACATATTTTTAACTTTTTTGTAATAACATAGAAAAAGTATTAAATTTAGAATAATTTTCCGCGAAATCTAAACAATACTTACACTGAACTTAAATGTTCCCTGAATTGCATGTAGGCATAGAAATAAAAAATTAGTTCTCAGATTTATGTACATAATTCAATAGATTAGAAAAATAATTTTACTTTTGACTCATCAATGTTCATACTATCAAGAATATTATATAAATCCGTTTTCATCGCAGCGAAATAAATAATTATTAATAATTATTTGTGGGCATAAATAAGGTTATTTTGTTTGTTAAAATGTTGCTCAATTGTAAAAATCTCACCCGTAAACAAAAAATTTCTGTAACTTCTTCCTTCCCTTTGCGTACCGCTTCAGTAGTTGTTTCGATTTTACCACTCTATTCTTTTTTAAATTATCAGTTAAGAAATAACCAGGACGTTTCTTATAGGCTGCAAGTATTAAGTCATTTTTAAATACGCGACATGGTTCTAGGTGTAATCTTCATCTCCTGAGATAAAATCTTTTGCTTTCGGACAGGATTTCTTCGAATTCTTTCCCTTACTGCTTTGTCCACGTTTTTCATAATTAATACCAAGCGTATGGAGAGTTTTAAAAATTGCATTAGGCTCCATACCTACTTTGTATAATGCAATCACAGCGATTCAGTTCTCTGTATCACCCCACTCCATTTTAATATCGCAAAATATTGTACAATGTATTGGCGCCAAATTATATAAAAATGACAGATTCCAAATTCAAATGTAATATTTAGTTTATTTTCAATTGTATTTATGGCCACACTAAGTATAATTGCTGAAATATTAAATGTTTGTGGATATAAAGGAGTTGCAATATCTTTCTTGCTAATTCAAATTTAAGTACATATTACTATTTCGAAGCGGTACAAGATCACAGAAATGGAAGTATGGAAATACAAAGTACACAAAACGGCTCACGAACGCCTCAGAAAATCTATGTATTACAAGTCACCGGAACCCTATCCGAAGTGGCATTACCGACATATTTATATATAAAAAAAAGGAAACTTTTGACGTTCATAAGTGCCATTTTATTGGCATACCTAGATGAATATAGTGATTTTGATTTGATTGGAATTGATTTGATTCAGTCTCAAGTAATAATAAAATATAAAATAAATATTATAACTGTTCATTGTGAATATATTTCTGAAAATTTAATATACCTACGTTCACAAAAATCGTCAACTTTTTGCTCTTAATGGTGATTTTTATCATTATAACACTAGAAATAAGGGATTTCTTGTTACTAATTCTAGTAGGCTTCATAAGATACATAATAGCTTTAAGGGTAAATGTATACACTTTTATAATAAAGTCCCAGCTGTTCAGCCAATGGCTCTGTCGTAAATCCTACTACTCCACAGCTGAATAGCTAAGTGATCGGACAGCCTGGGACTAGGTTATGATTATTTTATAGCAATAGCAATGACAGTACAATATTGTATACTTCTATTATTATTAAAAAGAGCGCAAAAAAAGAATGCTGGGAGAGTTTCTTGCGCCGCTTACTCTCTCAGAGCGCTATTTGTTTCCGAAGCGGTAGTAGTATCTAATATATAAAAAATGACACCAAAAAATTCTAAAGGAATCAATTTTGAGAAAATAAATGCCTTTTATGCCTTTTCATGTTAACTCGCCCAACTCTGTTGACTTGTCAGTTTCGTGCCAGAGTTTGGCCTCGGATGCCACGACTAGAGGCGAAACACTTGTCGAATTGTTTTCCGCCAATATTTGTCTTTAAACATTTGGAAAATTATGGAATTCTGTAAAGTAAAGCCTACTTCAATAAATTTTCTTGATATGAATTGACTTGATTCAATCTCAAGTAATAGCGCATGGGTAAATATGTGACTCACACTGTGTCGAAGAGTCTTCGATAATGATCGTCGGCTTTGTTGTCGGCGACGAGCGAGTCGAGTTTGTCGACGAGTGCAGCCTCCGTGCGTCTCGCAGAGCCCGTGGCTGCACGTTCAGCGGCCATTAGCGCCACGAGAGCACCCAACGCCGCGCGACGCAACTCACCCACCAGAGTTATCTCTAGTAAGGCACCTACTGCAGCACCTATTAGCTGAAGTTGCGCGGCACCTAACGAAACGGAATTCAAATTAGAAATAGAAACACTATATTAGCCATTACAAACACTCACACAAAAACATAACAATTTACAATTAATTAAAATTAATTAACAACAAATTAATTAAAACCTTAAAATACTAAATTAAATAACGTAACAAATATTATAAAAAATACAAAAATACTGTTATTTTTCTGAGCGTGATTCCCTGCTAAAAGGAGCTGACTCAGTATATTGTTGGTAAGTGCAGATTCAAATATTTTTGTTCAAAATAGGATTTAAAAACGCTTATTAAACGTCAAAAATTACCACCCATTCAAATAGTGTTTCTCATAAAATCAGGCCAATGGGAGGCTTCTTTGCACAGGATGCCTGCTAGGTTATGGGTAACGGCGCCTATTTCTGCCGTGAAGCAGTAATGTGTTTCGGTCGGAAGGGCGCCGTAGCTAGTGAAATTACTGGGCAAACGAGACTTAAAATCTTATGTCTCAAGGTGACAAGCGCAATTTTTGGGTTTTTGAAGAATCCTAAACGGCATTTCATTGTAATGGACAGGGCGTATCAGTAACCATGAGCTGAACGTGCTTATCGTCCCTTATTGTCATAAGAAAAAAAGACAAGGCGCTTGTCTGTTTGTCCGCTATAATGAAATTAAGTCTCCATAATAGAACTGGATCTCGAGTGTAGCAATGCATTTGAAATATTATTTTAAAGGCTAATGACGAACGCTATGGGATAAGCCATGGAACACTAGAATAATCATCGTATTGGAAAATATGGCGCAAGGCAACTCATTCCACAGTACGTGGAAGGGAGGTCATTGAAGTTTATAACTTATAGTGGATGTTTGAATTTGGCGGCAGGAGTCAGGTTTTTATTCTTATTTTTTATGGATCACTTGGCGATGCGTAGAGACGTCAGCGTCGCTTCGTTGTGTGTTTTCTGCAGCATTTATCACTATATATTATATTACTACTATTTATCACGGGGAGTGTTCCGAAGAGCTGTTTCACCTGATTCCTGCCACCCAATCCCACCACGACACGCCACAAATTAGGATATAATCCCCACCATCTGGGTGTTTAGCGGTCCTCCACAGTGCGGTTTTCAAGGAACTTTCTTCCATGTATTACAAAGCTGTGGAATGAGCTGCCTTGTGCGGTGTTTCCGGGACGATACGACATTCGAAAAAAGCGCGTACACAAAAGGCCGGCAACGCTTCTGTGATTCCTCTGGTGTTGCAAGGTAATATGGGCGACGGTGATCACTTAACACCAGGTCACCTGTACGCTAGTTTGTCCCCCTTTTCAATAAAACAACGCGGTAGAAGATACACATTGACGCGACGTCCTTAAACAACGCCGAAAGTGACCGCTTGTTATGTTACAACGCAGATCAAATAGTCCCTGCTATGGACAGATAAGGACAGTAAAAACAGTTGGTTCATCGACTCAATCCTCATCTAATAAACAAGTCCAATACCGAGCCTGCTCCATACGGCGAGTACTTGCAGGCCAGCCGCCGCCCTCATGGAACTGCGGTCCGGTCCCTTGCCGGTCCACCGCTCGCTCTGGAGCGCGCTGCAAGTCACCAAGGCCACGCCCAGCTCCATGTAGCCCGACCATAACTACACCAAGCCATGCCAAATTCATATTTACTTTGTAATTATTATGACGGGTACTCACGATATATATTTTATTGATTTGATGCCGATATTTCGATCCAATTGCATGAATCGTGGTCACACAGAAGCAAATTAAAAAGCATATCCTAACAACGCGGGAATCAGACTTTTATGTGCCCCCGCGAACTAGGCAATCGAGTTCCATCATACCACGGAAGGAAAATCAATAATTCCCAGAATGGCACGTAGGACGTAGCTTGTCACGCACACTAAAGTAATAAATATGGCCTGTTTTCATCCTTTGTCTAGCAGCAAGAGGCTCTATCTAGGCGTATAAATTATTTAATTCCTTAAGTCCAATATGGCCGCCGCGCAAAACTATGATTTTAATAATATGGGTACTCAAATAAAATTTGAAAACAAAATTTAATTTGTGTATCAATCTCAGAAGTGAGGGTTATTACTTTAAAAACATAACAAATTGTTTAAAAATGGGTATTGTTTCCAATGCAATGGTTTCAGTATAGTAAACAACGAATTTGGGATCATTGTTGAAATCCTACGCCGCATCATTTCTTATGCAATGCATATTGTAATGGATATCTTTCCCAGGGTTCTCAGGGTGGCATAGAACGGATCCTTGTTTTAACTTATCGTATATAAAGCTTGTATTTTATAAAAGCTGTAAATTTTTATATCACATTACATAGTAGATATGAACAACTGTATAAATTACCAACCCAACATTTTTTTGCAATCTTGTTAAGTATGGAAGAAAATGTGAAAAGATAATTGAACTTACCCAATTTTCATATATAATGAGATATTAAATCATTGCTTACAAATCAGGGTCATAATATATGAAAATTACTAACAGTCCTTAATTTATAATAAAAATTACGACGTTGCATTTATCTTCCTTCCTTAAAGTGTCACAAAAATACCAAAAGATTTTTTTAATATTTTGACAACACGAGTACGTACCTGAGAATCAAACTGCGGCGGTTCATCACCCAAGAACCTTTCTAGAAGAGGTTTCGCCAAGTCCTGTAACGCTGACAGTAGAACTTTACAGCTCTGCACGCGAAGCACCATCCAATCTCCTGGAAATACCTGCATAGACTTTCACTATTAATAGACACATTACCTAACTAAATATTAATAAAACGTCATTAGCAGGGTGTTGGGGTGCACATGTGCATCCCAACTCATCACACGACGGCCTCTGCCTCAAATATGTGCGAAGGAAACAATGGCTGGTCTATGTGTCAACTCGTGAACGGATGCTGATTGTGGTGCCAGTTCGACCTGTCATAAATCATTGTTTTTGTTGGATGCGATTACTAATTTTGACAGTAATCAGGACCATCATGTTCACGAAGCATCCTTGCACAAACGATAAATTCAAGATCTAAAGGTTGATGCATCCAATTTACGGTAATTTATATTTATACAGTTTATTTTTAATACTTATATGAAATATTTGATTCGAATCGTGTTTACAATTTACTATGTATTTTACAGCCATTGTAAAATATTCTATTGACCGAAAAAAGTGGCTGTTGAGTTTGTTGTATTTTCTTCTCACGAGCTCACCTTTTCCGAGCATATGGTAATTCAGCAATTTAAATGAAATATTTCAAGTCACGATTCAAAAGCACTTAAATTAAGCCAAATTTTATAAAATTTATTTGACTTTGAAGGGTTTCGCATTAGGTACTTTTCATGTAGGTCCAAGTTACAAATGTTACCATTTACAATTAATTTGGACAGGTTCAGCAGTAATGAGAAGAAGTTGGAAGAAATTCAATGCCATTCTTTATATTAATTACTGCTTCAGCATTTTTAACATAATATATAATATTGTGAACTAATCGTTGTCATCGAAACAATCACTTGAAGAAGTGCAATGTGCAAAGCATACCATATTGCTACAGTGCATGTATCTGAAGTTTGAAATAATAATATTAAGCTTATATTATTATTTTCAAGTGGAATTATTAACAATACTGCATTGCTAACCCCAATATTTAAATATTTCATAAGAAAAATAAATTAAATTTCATTAAAACCACCAAAGACAATACTCACGTCTTGTTCTATAAGGTGTCTGAAGACCAGGAATGCCCTCATAAGGAAGTCTTTCAATGGTTTCCTGTCGTGGGGATGCGGTGCTAAATGACTCCACAGCCGTTGATAATGAGCCCCCTTCAACAGTTCCATAACACCCAGGAGCCCAGCAACCATGGAACCCTGAAAATAAAAAATACATAAAGTGAATTTACCGTAATAACTACAATACCAGCTAGTAACTATAAAATTTGCACAAGACAAGTAAGGACAAGTTAATATGTCTGTTACATGCGATCCACTTTCGAGTTTTAATAAATTACATGCATACATAAAATCACGCCTCTTTCCCGTAGGGGTAGACAGAGACCACTTTTTTCCACTTGCTACGATCCTTACATACTTGTTTCGCTTCGTTCACTTTCATTAAAAAAAAAAATTATAATAAATTAACCTTATTATTAGGCATTATTCTAAATATAAGGCAAAGGGCAAATGGTATACCGCGTGACAGCGCGACTGTCACGTTCAAACGGCACGTCAAAACTGACCAATGCAAAGATGGAGATTTTTTATTTTTCAAACGCTCCAGAGGCGGCAATATGGCTGATTGTACTTTGTATTTACGCTAATTTTCTAGTTTCCGATAGGTTTACGAGCATTAATAAATTATTTTATTAAGGTACAGAAATAATTCTAGGTGGACAAGCCGGAAGATACAGAGAAAATTTACATACTTAATATAAAATAAATACTTATATTGTAGTTCAAATCGTCCATATTTCTTATGAAATGCGTTAATTACGTTAGATTAAAATGATGGTGAACGTTTTAATTCTAATTCTAATCTACCAACAATATTTTTTAATAACTATGACGTACTTGATCCTGTGCATTTCTGAGATATGTATGGATTCGCTTAATTAATTACCACTGATCTATTAAATTATCTTTTATGTGATTTACTATTCTGAGAAATACACAGGTGTGAGTTTTCGAGAAAAAATGAGCTGTTATTTCTGAGCAAAGTTTAAAAATTTTAATCTTTTTGTAAATCATCACATGGCACTACAATCTCCATTTCCAATTAATATAAAATAATTAGAAAGGATTCAACTTTCTTTAATAAACTTACACAAGCAATACAATAATAATTAACTATAATGTTTCAACATCACTCTTGTACTAACATTCAAATCAAAATTAAATTTAAAACGCTAATCTCGGCGTTGTTCACTCTAGTTATGCCAATCGAATAAATGAAATCACAATAGGGCCAACGTCAGGTCAGAGCAATCCTGCTTTAATTCTTTATGCTAACCCGTTATACCAACGTATAGATTATAGATAGATATACATAACATTTTCAAAAGATAAGAACGAAATATTATGACTGGAATCAATGCCCTGAATACAAGCCACCGTGTGTGAGCGAGATAGTCATCTTTATCTCAGCTTAAAATATTGGCCGATCTTGCGAGTTAAAATGTGCTTTGCTTTGATGCGGCTATTGAAGTTTTAAATAGATAGTTCTATTTTGGTAATATTCTTAATAGAAGATAATGCAAGCAAGTAAATCGATTATATAAATTACGTGTTTAAATCTATAGTGCTATTTGGTTTCCTAATTCCTTACCTTGAAATTTTAAGGGAAGATTGCCTTTGATTTTTAGTTTTGAATTGGTTTATTTTTTTATTCATACAATTTTATTTGATTAATAATCTGATAAATTGTTAACATGAATCTCTTAGGATTATTATTGGAATATAAAAAGCATGCACTTTTAAATAATATAAAAAAATCGATATTAATTGCAAATATCGATTATTAATTGTCATTGAAATCGATTTTTGACAAATCGATTAATTTTGAATACAGAACAATCGATTTTTACTTACGGCCGTTTTCAATAACTCTCTAATTACGGATGCCGTGCTGTCACCGTTTAATGTCAAGATCTTATCTATCCATAGTAAAGTCCAATATAGTTTTAGTCCCATGCTTTACGTAGATAGATTATTGACATGTAAGTAAGCTTAAAAGGATAGATTACTGTTTTCCTCGAGATGAGATTCCTACGCGCTATGTCTAAACACTTTCTGGCTGATTCATGGAATGCTTTATGGCAAACCACAAACTAAAGGTAAATTCTATGGTTCTATCCAACCCTTTATCCCCTCTAAGCCCTGGTTCTTTCCTCAAAAAAAAAACAAAATAAACTTTTCACTTCTGTCATCATACGACTTCGCTTGGGATTTGTCTGTTCCCCAGTATTTTTGGCCAAGGTCCGGGTAAGGGACCATTCTATATGTGAATGTGGCCTTGAGGAAGGTACTCTTGAACATATTTTTTTCTATTGCCCTAAATTGTCAATTCCTTTATATGACCTTCTACCGAAGGATATCCCTCGCCCCATCAACATCCCTTTTCTTCTTACTTTATGCCATTCCCCTTTCATAAAGATTCTTTATAAATTTATCTCCCGCAATAATATTAAAATTGTAATTTCTATCCTTCATACTTTCTACGCTTCTATTAGGCACATATTCCCACTTACATTTCTCCCTTAAACTTAGATTAGATACTAACAAGGTAGTTAATATTATTGTGTTATGGGTGTTTATTACTAACCGTACTAACTCTTGTTGCCTATTCTTCAGTTCACAAAAAAACCACAGCTATATCAACCGATCATTTCCTTTTAAATCAGCTCTTTATATACTTCAATCAGATAAATGAAAATAAAAAATCTCTCCACCTTGACGTTGGCCGAATCGTCGACATTTACTCGACGGAGCCAGTTATAAAAAAAAAAAAAAAAAGTAAAGTCCAATATAGTTTTAGTCCAATGCTTTATGTAGATAGTTTATTGAAATGTAAGCAAGCGGAAAAAGATAGATTTGTCTACTTCTAGTAAGTTAAACTAAGGGCAGATAGGTTATTGAAAACGGCCGGTAAGCGATTCTTTTCCATTCATCTCACATCCCTAGCAGCAACTCACAAGTACGGGTGAATTTCCACCAATCAAATGTAGCACAGTCTCGACGAGCACGTCGAGCGTGTTCAGACAGAGCACGTCGACGTCGGGGTCCAGTTGGTCGTCATCGAGCGGCGAGTCGGGCGAGTCCTTGCGCCACAGCAGGGTCACCAGCTCGCCGATCATGTCCGCGCACTGCGGCAACTCGTCCCGCCGCGCCAGGTGCACGCGCAGGTGGTGGCACGCCGTGGTGAGTACTATGTTGCGGGCCTCTGCGACGTAACAACATATTGGATATTATAATTCGGTAATGGGAGCGAGCTGTGGTCTGAAAGAACATGTGAAAAGGAATTGCTGAATTGGTTTGGATACGTGGAGCGAATGCGTGAAGAAAGTATGACGAATCAAATATATATGGCAAGTGTGTGTTGCCAAGTCGGTCGCGGGAGGCCTCGTAGGACATTCGTCGACCAAATTGGGGACGTCATGATAAAAAAGAAAGGTCAAAAGCATCCGGAACCGGCGAACATGTATAAAAAGAAAAGTGAAGAAGATAAGTGTCCAAGTGAAAACACCGAAGGTGCGCTGAGCACTTTATTTTGTGGGTATTTAATAAGACCGAGGTCGATACGCCTTCGCTTTCTTTTCGTCACGGTTCATGAAACTTTAATTCGGGTATGTTGGCTTGGATCGATAAGCCGGCTATGAAATATCGCACTCGAAGGGAGCACATTTAGCAGAGTGATTTATAAACAATTTTAATCATAATAAATATTTTAAATGATTCTTGATCACTTATGATAATTGATCATATTATATTTTCACTTTTATCGTTGCATTTTATATTAATAATACACTTATTTTCCTAACTATTATAAATGATGTGCAATTATAAATGTTAGGAAATTTGTGTGGATTATTCCCCAATATTTTACGCGCATTTTTAAAGGTACGGTGTCGTATCATCCTTGAAACTCCGCACAAGGAAGCAAATCCCATAGTTTAGTTGTGCGTGGAAGAGAGTTACTTGAACCGCACCGTAGAGGAACGCCACGCATCCAGACAGTGGGGATGATATCCGAGTTTTTAGCCAATCGCGCCGTGCGAACATCGATTTCGGCGGCTAGATTCAGGTTAAACAGCTCTTTGGAAGATTCCCCGTGATAAATGCGGTAATAGTTATTTATGCTACTGTTGTGTAATAAGGGTATTAAAACACAAATGTGGATTCATCACGAGGCGAAGCCAAGTGTGATAATAGTATCACATGAGTGTTTTAATACCTAATTATCAAGAGTTGCATCTGCAAGACTTTATCTACACCCATGCTTTAAATCCTCTATTAAAGATTCTGAAACAGAATTTCATAACAACACTCCTATTTTTTTTTCAATCCCTTCATGCTCAAAAAGTTTTAACAGACAGCCACATTCTTATAGCTCGATGCGTGGTGTCTGTATGAATTTCAAAAAAAGAACATTTCCGTTTACGCGCGTTCCACACTACCGGAACGTCGCACGCCGTAAAAAAAAGTAAGTTATTCGAATCCCCGCCATTTTTCTTAGATATTTTTATTGCTTTGTTTACAAAATATGAGCGATTCATTTTAAACGCAAAAGAACATAATATTCAAGTGAATTTTAATTATTTCACTATACAAAATGTAAATTACTACTAAAATAAATAATTCTTTCGTTAATACTTAGTTTATTTGTATGTAATCGGTAATGGGTACCACAAGGGTCAATTCTTGGACCCTTCCTCTTCCTAATTTATATAAATGATCTATCTAACCTTGTAGAAAAAAACACAAGGTGGTATTGTTTGCGGATGACACTTCACGTATATTCAAAGTGAAACGAAGCCAAGTTTTATATGACGAAGTAAACAATGCTCTATCTGACATCGTGTACTGGTTTACCGCCAATAACTTATTGTTAAATAGTCCTCAAACCAAATATATTAAATTCACCGCGCCAAATGTCAAAAATATAGATGCGAATATTTTATTAAATGGAGAGGTGGTAAAACCAGTGGAATCTGCTGTATTTCTTGGCATTACTCTTGATTCCAAATTGCAGTGGGGCCCCCATATTGAAGGATTGGCGAATAGGCTTAGTTCTGCAGCATATGCGGTTAAGAAAATTAGACGGTTAACTGACATAGATACGGCGAGATTAGTATACTTTCGTTATATTCATAGTATTATGTCCTATGGTATATTGTTATGGGGCAGTGCCGCCGATATTAATACCATCTTTGTGCTGCAGAAGAGGGCTATTCGCGCGATTTATAACCTAGGTCCTACAGAATCATTAAGAGAAATATTTCAAGAAATAAACATTTTTACTGTTGACAATACATTTTTGATAATGTTCTGTATGTTCATAAGCACATTGAGGAATTTTCTAGAAACTGTGACATTCATAATGTTAACACGAGGAACAAACATAAACTTGTTATGCCTACTACTCGGTTGGGTCGATTTAGTAAGTCTTTTAAGATCCCAGAAAATGTACAAAACAAATGTGTTACGAAATTTAAAAAAATTGTTAAAAAACGATTGTGTGGGAAAGGTTATTATAGCATAAACGATTTTCTTAATGACACCACGGACTGGGAATAAAGCGAACACCCTTAGGCTCTTTAATTATAAATGTTTATTGTACGATATCACATCGTAATCCATATTTTATATAAAAAAAAAGCCCGCTGAGTTTCTTGCGCCCATTCTTCTCAGGTCTGAGGCAGTCTCTTTTGAATGGGTGGTAGTTTTTGACGTTCAATAAGTGATTTTAAATCCTATTTTGAATAAAAATATTTGAATTTGAATTTGAATGGATGATATTAGGTTACTACTAGGACTGGCTGTTTTAATGTTAGCAGTAAGCTAACTGTTTCAGAAACTTTCATAGAGGATTCATATTATGGGCGTAGATAAAGTCTTGTATGCAACTGCTGATAGTTAGGTATTAAAACACTCATGTGATACTATTATCACACTCGGCTTCGCCTCGTGATAAACCCACATTCGTGTTTTAATACCCCTTATTACACAACAGTTGCATAAATAACTATTATCTACACCCACGCTTTAAATCCTCTATTAAAGATTCTGAAACAGTGAGTTTATTGCCAACATTAAAACACCCAATGTTCTAATAACCATTACAACATCCAAACAAGTGTTGTAATGTTGTACTGAATTTCATAACAACACTCCTATTTTTTTTCAATTCCTTCATGCTCAAAGAGTTTTAACAGACAGCCACATTCTTATTGCTCGATGCTAGGTATCTGTATGAATTTCAAAAAAAGAACATTTTCGTTTACGCGCGTTTCACACTACCAGAACGTCGCGCGGCGTAAAAAAAAGTAGGTTATTCGAAGCCCCGCCATATTTCTTCGATATTTTTATGCTAACATTAAAACAGCCAGTCCTAGTAGTAACCTAATATCATCCATTACCGATTATATACAAATAAACTAAGTATTAATGAATGAATTATTTATTTTATTAGTAATTTACATTTTGCATAGTGTAAAAATTAAAATTAACTTGAATATTATGTTCTTTTGCAGCATTTAAAATAAATCACAATTTTTTTTTAAACAAAACAATAAAAATATCGAAGAAAAATGGCGGGGATTCGAATAACCTACTTTTTTTACGTCGCGCGACGTTCTGGTAGTGTGGAACGCGCGTAAACGAAAATGTTCTTTTTTTGAAATACATACAGATACCACGCATCGAGCTATAAGAATGTGGCTGTCTGTTGAAAGTCTTTGCGCATGAAGGGATCGAAAAAAAAACATAGGAGTGTTGTTATAAAATTCAGTACAACATTACAACACTCGTTTGGATGATGTAATGGTTATTAGAACATTGGGTGTTTTAATGTTGGCAATAAACTGACTGTTTCAGAATCTTTAATAGAGGATTTAAAGCATGGGTGTAGATAAAAGACATAAAAGGTAGCGACGTCTCTGCTTATTAGTATCGAACTCGTGTACGTTAGCAAAAAAATGTATAATGAGTTGATGAATGACCTGCATCCCGCCCCAGCGGTCCCTTCAGTATCTGGTGCGCCGCGGCCAGACGCGCACGTGCGAGCGGCGCGGGCACGCCGGCCGCGAACGCGTCCAACATGGCGGCCGACACGCGGGCAGCTTCCGCCGCGCCCAGGGCCGACGACACCTCGCTGGCCACGCTCGCCCAGGACGTCATCAAACAAATGTATAATGACCTGCATCCTGCCCCAGCGGTCCCTTTAGTATCTGGTGCGCCGCGGCCAGACACGCACGTGCGAGCGGCGCGGGCACGCCGGCCGCGAACGAGTCCAACATGGCGGCCGACACGCGGGCAGCTTCCGCCGCGCCCAGGGCCGACGACACCTCGCTGGCCACGCTCGCCCAGGACGTCATCAAACAAATGTATAATGACCTGCATCCTGCCCCAGCGGTCCCTTTAGTATCTGGTGCGCCGCGGCCAGACGCGCACGTGCGAGCGGCGCGGGCACGCCGGCCGCGAACGCGTCCAACATGGCGGCCGACACGCGGGCAGCTTCCGCCGCGCCCAGGGCCGACGACACCTCGCTGGCCACGCTCGCCCAGGACGTCATCAAACAAATGTATAATGACCTGCATCCTGCCCCAGCGGTCCCTTCAGTATCTGGTGCGCCGCGGCCAGACGCGCACGTGCGAGCGGCGCGGGCACGCCGGCCGCGAACGCGTCCAACATGGCGGCCGACACGCGGGCAGCTTCTGCCGCGCCCAGGGCCGACGACACCTCGCTGGCCACGCTCGCCCAGGACGTCATCAAACAAATGTATAATGACCTGCATCCTGCCCCAGCGGTCCCTTCAGTATCTGGTGCGCCGCGGCCAGACGCGCACGTGCGAGCGGCGCGGGCACGCCGGCCGCGAACGCGTCCAACATGGCGGCCGACACGCGGGCAGCTTCCGCCGCGCCCAGGGCCGACGACACCTCGCTGGCCACGCTCGCCCAGGACGTCATCAAACAAATGTATAATGACCTGCATCCTGCCCCAGCGGTCCCTTTAGTATCTGGTGCGCCGCGGCCAGACGCGCACGTGCGAGCGGCGCGGGCACGCCGGCCGCGAACGCGTCCAACATGGCGGCCGACACGCGGGCAGCTTCCGCCGCGCCCAGGGCCGACGACACCTCGCTGGCCACGCTCGCCCAGGACGTCATCAAACAAATGTATAATGACCTGCATCCTGCCCCAGCGGTCCCTTCAGTATCTGGTGCGCCGCGGCCAGACGCGCACGTGCGAGCGGCGCGGGCACGCCGGCCGCGAACGCGTCCAACATGGCGGCCGACACGCGGGCAGCTTCCGCCGCGCCCAGGGCCGACGACACCTCGCTGGCCACGCTCGCCCAGGACGTCATCAAACAAATGTATAATGACCTGCACCCTGCCCCAGCGGTCCCTTCAGTATCTGGTGCGCCGCGGCCAGACGCGCACGTGCGAGCGGCGCGGGCACGCCGGCCGCGAACGCGTCCAACATGGCGGCCGACACGCGGGCAGCTTCCGCCGCGCCCAGGGCCGACGACACCTCGCTGGCCACGCTCGCCCAGGACGTCATCAAACAAATGTATAATGACCTGCATCCTGCCCCAGCGGTCCCTTCAGTATCTGGTGCGCCGCGGCCAGACGCGCACGTGCGAGCGGAGCGGGCACGCCAGCCGCGAACGCGTCCAACATGGCGGCCGACACGCGGGCAGCTTCCGCCGCGCCCAGGGCCGACGACACCTCGCTGGCCACGCTCGCCCAGGACGTCATCAAACAAATGTATAATGACCTGCATCCTGCCCCAGCGGTCCCTTCAGTATCTGGTGCGCCGCGGCCAGACGCGCACGTGCGAGCGGAGCGGGCACGCCAGCCGCGAACGCGTCCAACATGGCGGCCGACACGCGGGCAGCTTCCGCCGCGCCCAGGGCCGACGACACCTCGCTGGCCACGCTCGCCCAGGACGTCATCAAACAAATGTATAATGACCTGCATCCTGCCCCAGCGGTCCCTTCAGTATCTGGTGCGCCGCGGCCAGACGCGCACGTGCGAGCGGAGCGGGCACGCCAGCCGCGAACGCGTCCAACATGGCGGCCGACACGCGGGCAGCTTCCGCCGCGCCCAGGGCCGACGACACCTCGCTGGCCACGCTCGCCCAGGACGTCATCAGCGCCACCTTTATCACACTCTTCATCACAATTATAACACTAATTCTTAACTGAAAATATTATTTTAACAGCTAGCGGGCGCAATAATAATTTGGGCGAGTTTTATAAATTTAAAATACTTTTTTTTTGTGTCTGCACGTATCGAAATGAATGTATGCATGTGGCTACATGAAAAAGTAATAATAAAGTATTTATTTTATGGAATAGGAGGAAAAACGAGCGTACGGGTCACCTGGTGTTAAGTGATCACCGCCGCCCACATTCTCTTGCAACACCAGAGGAATCACAAGAGCGTTGCCGGCCTTTAAGAAAGGTGTACGCGCTTTTTTTGAAGGTACCCATGTCGTATCGTCCCGGAAAAACCGCTCAAGGAAGCTCATTGCACAGCTTTGTAGTACGCGGAAGAAAGCTCCTGGAAAAAAGAATTTATAAAAATTTCAGTGTGTGACGTCATAAACAGTGGTATACCCCAAAATATGACTTATAAGAATAGAAGTATTTCTGATGGTAAAGACATCTGTGATGCATTTAATGATCATTTCCATTCTGTTTTTCAACTTCCAAAATCTGATCATAATAGTAGTAACTTTTTAGATAATTGTGAATTACCTGCCTGCGCCTTGTTAGATATAAATTCGGTAGAAATTAATTGCACATGATTTAGTATTTAAATATTTAAAATCTGTTGACGTGAATAAGGGTGCAGGGCCGGATGGTATTCTTCCTATTTTCATTCGTTCATGGGCTTTAAGTCTTGCTTTGCCAATAACGTTACTTTATCAGAGTTATCCAAGAAGGTGTATTCCCTTCCTTGGGGAAACGTGCCTGGATCACACCTATACCAAAAGGTTAGTGATGACATTTGTAAGTACAGACCTATCTCCAAGCTGTGCCATTTTGGTAAGTTGTTGGAGAACATTGTTACTGCGCAACTCTCCGCTTCTGTACGCAGAATAATATCTTCATGTCAACATGGCTTTTACACAGGACGTAGTGTGGAACCTAACCTAACTTGCTTACATTCACCGAATTTATACTTAATGCAATGAATGAAGGTTGTCAGGTGGACGCAGTGTACAGCGATTTTGCCAAAGCTTTTGACAAGATTTGCCATAAAAACTTTAATTTTAAAGCTTTGGCGTCTTGGAGTACATGGTGATTTGCGCTGGATAAAATCATACATAGATAATAGGAGTCAGGCTGTTGCTCTCGCTGGCTATACTTCTAACTACAGAAATATTAGCTCAGGTATACCGCAGGGGTCTCATTTAGGCCCGTTACTCTTTATACTTTATGTTAATGACATTTCTAGTATTGTGAATGGATCTAATATGCTAATAAACGCAGATGACATAAAGATCTTTAAAATTGTGCGGAGTGTGCACGATTGCTACTCATTACAAGCAGATCTCACTTCTTTCGAGGGATAATGCAAGGGTAATAGTCTATTCTTGAACCCTGATAAGTGTCATGTGATCACTTATACACGCAAGATAAACCCGATCATATTCGCTTATACTATTTCTGGTAAGCCATTAAAAAGAGCTACTGAAGTGCGAGATCTGGGTGTTATCCTTGATTCAAAGCTTACCTTTGTACCACACATTGATAACATTCTTAAAAAAGCGTACAAAAAAAAAGGATTTATATTGAGAATAGGAAATCCATTTAAAAACACACAATCTTATAAAATTTTGTTTAATAGTTTTGTAAGAAGTAATTTAGAATTTGCATCCTCTGTTTGGAACCCGTTTTTCAAAATTCATGTTGATCGAATTGAAAGGATCCAAGAGAAATTTACGAAGACCTTAGATTATAAAACCGGTAATATATACACTGATTATAACATATCGGCAAACAGACATAGAATTGAAGATCTTGAAAAATGACGTCATTTTATTGATACTGTTATTTTGTACAAAATAATTAATAATATTATGGATTGTCCCTCATTGTTGCAATGTATAAACATAAAAATACCTCGCCCTCAAAAACGCACATGTCATTCAAATGAATTATTTCATGTAAATTCTTGTTCTAGTTGTTGTGTGGAAAATAGTTTTGTTCGTCGTGCGAGTAAATTTTACAATAATAATTTTCACCATGATTAAAGTGTAGTTTTTCAATATTTAAAAAACAAATTAAAATAATTCTATTTAAAATTCTCATAGGATTTGTATGATCTTTTAAAGTATTTTTATATGTTTGTATAATTATATTAAACCTGTCAATTAAGGAAACTCTAGATTTCCAAGTAGCCCTCGATCATTATTTAGAAATCTAGATTAAATATATTGGTTTAAAAATGAAAAAAACAAACTTGCGCCGGCGCCAGGTGTTCTCTATGCGGATGTTGCGCTAAAGCTTTCAGTGCGTGCAGTGCTGCCCGGACGTCTCTTCTGAAGCTGTCTTCGTACTGACCGCCCGTGGCACGTGCGAACAGACACCGCGAGCGCACGGCCAGGCGGAATACCGCACCCAGCGATCGCAAACATTTCCTTATTGGCTCCTGGCCTTCTGCACCAGCTGCCCACTCAGCACAGTGCTGGACCGATGATAGCAAACCTCTGGAATATGGGAAATCTTATTTAATTTAAATTACTATAAAAATTGAAAACATAATTATTAGATATATAATTAGATTAGGGATATCTACATCTTTTTTTCTTTATTGTTCACAAATAAAAAAAGTAATACACAGAAAATACATATAAGATCACCCACAAGAAACCATGTAAGGTTTATCCGTGGGGACGAGATCGCTCTTAATTACTTACATTATTATATTGATATCTTATACATAGAATGACTGGTGAGACACTAACGATCCAGACTCGATCTGTACTTGATATTTGGCGATGATCCCCAGATAGTCTATATTAATAGAGAAAAAAATAGTAGTAATAGTAAGCTTAACCAAAGTTAAGTAATTAATTACGCAACGCGTGGTCACCATGCGCTCGCATAAATTACACACTCATGTTTGAAACGAGAGGACTGACATACGAAACTATTGGCGGTTGTCCGCATGTAGTAATGAATTCACACTTTATTTATTTACAGGGAAATTTATACAAAAACTAAGTACCAAATTTACCTATCTACCAAGTAGAAAAAAGAATTCCACCTTCGCACGACACGCCACAAGTTAGGATATCATCCCCACCAACTGGATGTGTGGCGGTCCTCCACAGTGCGGTTTTCAAGGAGCTTTCGTCCACGTACTACAAAGCTGTGGAATGAACTTCTTAGGGCGGTGTTTCCGGGACGATACGACATGGGTACCTCCAAAAAAAGCGCGTACACCTTCCTTAAAGGCCGGCAACGCTCCTGTGATTCCTCTGGTGTTGCAAGAGATTGTGGGCGGTGGTGAGAACTTAACACTATTCCATAAAAAAAGCAGGTCATGATGTTTCTGTATTTTATTTACATTAGTTCACATAGATTGTAATTTAAATAATTTGTAAAATGATGGAACTGTAAATTAACTCAGTAATCACTTTTTTAAAAATTCAAAATGTTTCTATACACTTCTTCCGATTAAACCTTTTCCGAAGTGGTGTTAATTGTTAAAAACTACTCCCATCAGAATACATTATCGAAAATCGAAATAACAGAAAAGAAAATCTTACTTATAAACCAACGCAGCGGAAAAATGTTCCTCAATATAAACATCTAACACTGGTCTGAAATGTTGGAATCGAGGCTCATCAAGTAGGCTGCAAATGGAAACTAGCACGAGGAATACAGTTCCCGAATGTGGCGTGCTGCAACAATAAAACAGAATATTTTTTCTCAAACATGCATGGAAATATTGTCATTATTTACGAAAAAAGAACACGCGAAGTATCGATTTTTCGGACAAAGAAAATCAAATGCATTGCAATGATCTCTTTTGTCATTCTTGGCTACCATAGTCTCTTTGCTTAGTAAAAATTGCGTTTACGTGGCTGTATAGCCATACATGCGTTTGCCTGTCGGCACAGGTGAAAAAAAAAATTGGCGGCAAAGCTGAAAATTAGTATTGATTTGTTATTTACATACCTACTAAATAAATATAAATTTACTAGTTGACCCGACAAACGTTGTTCTGTATATTATAAATAAAATAATGTTTTTTTATGAATATGTCAGTAATATATCATAGCATCAAGAATTACTTCGTAAAATATGATCCCTGTTGTTGTAATGAAATTGTTTTACAGCAGAACTGTCAAACCGTGCGTCAATAAATTCTCTCATAGAAAATATGTCCATACAAAACAAATATCGGACGACGGGGGACACATCAAAGGAAAAACAAAATTGTTGTTTCTATTTAATTCCGAACACTTTCATATTTATTCACCTTTTGAACCTTCCCTGGACTTCCACAAATAATTCAAGACCAATATTAGCCAAATCGGTCCAGCCGTTCTCGAGTTTTAGCGAAACTAACGAACAGCAATTCTTTTAAATGACTTAAATTTTTTTAGAGTTGGTTAGATTTGAAAGCGCAACATTTCCAGTCAAATTCCTAATATGCAATTATTGGGGTTAGCAAGTTATCAACTGTTAAATAGATCCTGTAAATGGAGCCACAACCTGAGAGTTGAACTAGATATACTAAAATTTATGGCCCATGCGTACTCGTACGGTTAGCTCAGTTGTAAAGAGCGCTTGGACGGAATCCGTGTGATCGCGGGTTCGAATCCCGCATCGTTCTTAAATTTTGGTTTCAAATTTAATTTCTATTATTAATCCCAGAAGTGATCATGTAAAAGAAGACATTGTTTACAATTTTTTTTGTTTAAGTAAGTATCAAATGATAATTAAGTATTCTGTTCATTCAGACCTATTGCCATCTTCAGTGGAGAACAAAGCGAACAGTGCGTCGAGTACGTCTCTAAGGAATTTGATGAGTTCTTCGCAGCTCAGTCCGTCGCCCAATCGAAGCACTCTCAGAAGTGTTTCTTGTACTTTCTCTGGGTGGGCCCGCCATTGTAGCAATGCCAATAGGTCCTCTGAAGAATAATTAATGATTGTTTGAATACAGCAAAGGTTTAAAATAAACAAGCACCTCACAAACTAATTTGTTATGTATATTATAGCCATTGTAAAATACTCTATTTGATTGAAAAGAATGGCTGTTGAGTTTATTGCATGTTCTTCTTCCGAGCTCTACTGTTTGCGAACATATTTTGGTAGATTCAGTAATTCAAAAGAAATACTTATGATAACGATTCAAAAGCGCTCAGTCTAAGCCATGAATAAAGTTTATTTGAATTTGACTTTGACAATTATTCGAATTTGTCGAATTGACAAAAATTTGTCGAATTGTATTGAATTGAAAGAAAGAAAACCATTTATTTCACAAAACACACTAACAACTTATACTTAATATAAAAAGATAAATTACTCTTAAAACTAAAATTCACCGATTAGATTAGATAGGTTGTGGCATACTGAGATAAATAATAAATATATGAACAATTATTAAAACTCACTTGAAAATGGAACTTTCTAGTAATACATATGTTATTTTTTTACCTGGCGGGATTATATTTTGTTTTTCCACGAAGCAGATTAATTCCGTTTTGAATTGATGGGCATTTTCATAAGCAAAATTATTAAGATGTGAACACATGAATTTAGCTGCGGTCTAAAGTAGTTAGTGGGTTGCTAGTCAATTCTATATACATTTTTTGTTTATGCCCCATCTTCCAAGACTGAGACATGGACTTAACCATCTCCATGAAGGTATACCCTTGTAGGTGAACCAGCGATTACTGTTACTGAATCTTAAATTGGTAAAGTTGTGAAATTCCTTTTCAGCAAATTCGAACAGTAATCAACACTGGAATGAGCCAAGTGAAAAATATTTTACATGTGCATCATTTTACATCACATCGCAAGATTTTGAAGAATTTGTCGTAAAATTTGTGGGACTTTTTGGCGGAAACGTTTCACGAAGCTATTGAAAGGGTACTGGAGCAATACTTATACAAAAGGCGTCTTAATTTAGTTGAATTATAGTTAGGTTCGAAAACTTACCATTTTGTGTAAGCTTAGTAGAACACAAAAGTGTACTTATCGTACAATTCTCTTTAGTACTTCTGGGAAATGACGCCACGAGACCATTACTTGGCGGTGTCCGAACGACATCCGTCGCGCAAGACGGCAGAGAGAGATAACTACCCGATGTCAATCTGTGGACGATATTAATATGGTTTATTTAAAAATTCTAAATAAAAATATAACTTATATATCGTCTATATATTTTTTTAAATCTAACAACAGAGAATGAATTAGACAAATTTGCAGTCATAAAAAATACCAGATCATGCATTGGACTTTTTAAATCATATATCATCAAATGGCCTAAATTACTGTTTAATAATTTGATTAATTATATCCAAAACAAACATCTTAATCATAGACACAAAGTCGGCATCAGCAGCCCCAAGATATAGCCATCATACATTTCGGTTACGTAAAATTTAAAATTAATAAAATTTAGTTAGTTAGTTATTTTTCTGTTCAGAAGCCTCAATCATCCCTCATAATAAAAGTAGTCCAAGTTACTCCTCATAACGTGGCAATGCAAGCCGTTCGAAGATTTAATAAAAAAAAAAGTCAGACAAACAACAATTTTCAAAAAATAATTTACACATATCTAGCAATAACATTTAGAGAAAAGTAGCTATAATTGCGTTACAAACATACAATAATTTATAGATATTTACTTGCTAGAGTCGTCACATTTGTACACGTATAACTCGTGCGCACCGTCTCTGAGCGTCGCGCCGCTCGGCTCCATGAGACGAGCGAACGCAAAACCGAAGAGTTTCCTCTCGTTCTTATCTCGAGCTAAAATCATTATGACATTAATATTCAACACGATGCCAACATAGTCACCACGTTATGCTGTCAATTCAAAGTCGAGCATATCAATCATTTCACGACACTGACTTGTATTAATACCACTGGACAGGCTGTTCAATATGTTTGACAGCAAATTTTTTGTGCCTATTTGAAGCGCCACTCGCGAGCGTCAAGAGAAATAATTTTGACGGATAATTCAAATGGCTGCGAAGGAACGGACAATACTTATTTTTGCATTTTGAATTAATTTATTTCGTTTTCCGTGTTATTTATACTTCAACCTCATTCCAAATGGTCCGCTAACTTTAAACAGCCGCTAAGGAGTGTTTTATCTCATTCTGACTTAGGTGAATAGAAGAAGACAGAGTGCGAATTAGCAATGCTTTAAGTTAGCACACTATTATGAATAAGGGGGCAAGAATCAACGTAATAAAGTACACATTTCTTTTTTAAATAGTTTCCCACCATCTATCAATGTTTGCTGAGGTTGTCATCACTAGTTTTAGTACTGCACTCTCGGTACATGGCCAACAGCGCCAAAATGGCGAATATCAAACAGCCACAAAAGCACTTTGACAGCCAGCCAAGTGGTATATAGTAGGTAGAGGTCAGTGTTTCGCGAACATTTTCTTTGATGGACACGAGTGTTACACCCGGGTCGGGTCCCCCTGAAAACTTCCTCTAGAAAGGTCACGAAACGTCGGGTTAACTAAAGTAATAGTAAAAATGTAACTTACGCAAAATTTAATGTAAAAACACAGTTACAATTACTCGCATTTAAATCCATTAAAAAGTGTTTCAGTTCACGAGTACTCCCAATTGAATCATTTTAGACTTACCCCAAGATATCATTTGTGATTAAGTCTCGTTTAAATTACGAATCATGTATAAATTACATCATTATCCTTAGAAGTTATTTGTCGTCGTTGTTACTGTGACAATTGTGGGCAAAACTATATTTTCTAAGGTTTGAAGGACATGTACTTCAAACCTTTAAGATTTCCAATTGATTCACTTTATTTGACTTGAAATCTCTTGACAAAGGAAACTTTATGTACTAAACATCATTTCAGCCATCCACAAATCACTTCCGTCATTGACTAACTTGTTTTGCCTATGATGGAATGGAAAATCTTCTGATCAGACTGACATGACAAGCACATGCAGTCTATAGATGGAACCCAATTAAAGGTCTCAAACCTACCAACTCAAACCCACACACACAGTTTTCAGACTTGTTTTAATTGTGCGAAAATGTAAAGTTTTTGTTTATTTATATATTTTTGCGAGATATTCCCAATACAAGTGTCGTAAGACAACTAATTTACTAGGAAGTCCCAACCACTAAAATGTAAATGCAATCTTTGAAATAAACGAAATTTACTTATAATTATTGTTTGACGACCCATATAGCCGAATGGTTAGTGACTCAGACTAATAAGCTAGAGGTCCCGGGTTCGAGTCCCGGTAGATGCAATCATTTATACGATGAATATGGATGTTTGTTTCCGAGTCATAGATATTTGTCTGTATTTATGTATGTTTAAGTAAGTATATTGTATTAAATATATCGTTGTCTTGTAAACAGTCGGCGACACCCCTCGCCCGGACCGCCTATGTTCGGCATGATGCGGCTAAAAGCAGCTGCCGTAGCTGTGAGCCGCCAGTGCCGTGAAATGGGCTCAAAATGTCCATCGTGAGTCCAGGACCAGCCCAAGATATTTGAGCGTGGCTCCGATGCGGATGGAGACACCGCCCACGATATACCAGCTCCATCAGGACGAGTTCTCCTCGGACCGTAAAAGCTGGCTTATGAGATTATGATAGTACAGGCTATGCCCAGTTTGGGGCAAGATAATTTGTGTGAAAGTGTGTCAATATTATTATTAGGTATTTACTCACTGGAGCAGTGTCGGAACTCGATGCGCACGTGAGCGTGTGTGAAGGTGTCAAGCGGCACAGTGAGTCGCAGCTGTTCGCCCCACGCGGGGCTGTTGTTGTGGTACAACACCAGCGACTCGTACGACGTGGCGCCCGCTCCACTCGCGCCCCACACGCAATCCTGTTAAATATTTTTTTTATTAAAATAAGGGCGAGACGAGCAGGACATTCAGCTTATGGTAATTGATACGTCCTACCCATTACAATGCAGTGTCGCTCAGGATTGTTGAAAATCCCAAAAATTGTGAGCGGCACTACAATTGCGCTCGTCACCTTGAGACATAAGATGTTAAGTCTCATTTGCCCAATAATTGCACTAGCTACGGCGCCCTTCAGACCGAAACACAGTGATGTTTACACGTCACTGCTTCATGGCAGAAATAGGCACCGTTGTGGTACCCATAATCTAGCCGGCATGCTGTACAAAGGAGCATCCCACTGGTAAGAACACCACATAAAGAAAGGGCGAACGAGCGAACGAGCGACCGCACCACCTAATTTTAAGTGATCACCGCAGCCCACATTCTCTTGCAACACAAGAGCGTTGCGGGCCTTTCAGAAAGACATAAACCCAAGTCTTATCATCCTGGTCACCGCGCAAGGAAGCTCATTCCACAGCTTGGTTGTACGTGGAAGATAGTTCCTTGAAAATTGCACTGTAGAGGAACGCCACACATCCAGATGTTGGGGATGATTCAGTGAAAATGAATAAATAAAGAACACCATAATAGGCCACCCGACCTCCTTAATGATACGTATTTCATAGATGATAACAAGATATCGCGATAAGGATATTGAAGCGAATCTTCTTCAACTTTAATCTACCCAATACTGAGTAAAGGTCTCTTCCATTTTAGATCACTTTGTGCGGTCCTGAGTTTTCCGCATCCAGTCCTACCCAGCCACTCGCACCAATTCGTCCGTCCATCTTGCTGGCTGTCTCCCAACATTCCTGAACCCCCTTTCGTGGTCTCCTCTCCAACAACTTTTTGTCCCATCTTTCATCGGACCTACGACAAATATGGCCGGCCCACTTACACTTCCTAGAGGCGATGGTTTTTGCTATGTCAGTTAGTCCCGTTCTCTTGCGGATTTCGGTGTTCCGGACGTGATCGCGTAGAAAATTCACGACATCGCTCTTTCCATAGTCCTTTGGGAGACTTGTAGTCGGTGGATGAGCTGCCGAGTCAGCGTCGAAGTCTCGGCTCCAATTAAACCATTACGGGTAGGACGCACTGTTCGAATGTGCGGCGCTTGAGCTTTAAAGGCACTCTTTTGTCCTTGAACACATCAGAAAGTTTGTCGAAAGCCTCCCTCCCTCATCCCAATTGAATACGTCGCTTTATCTCACGTTCCTGTCCGCTCCTGTCGAGACTTATATCTTGATCTAAATAGACGTATTCGGCAAAACTGTCGATCAGTTGACCGTGCACGGTCACATAATCAGCCTCGGCATTGCAGCTCATAATTTTTGTTTTAAGGCTGTTCATTTTTAGACCTACGTTAAGAGATGCAGAATACAGCTCCTCCAATTTAGTCTGTAGGTAGGTCCTCAGCATTCCTGGCTAACAGTACAATATCATCTGCGAAGCGCGACGCGGTATTCTCCATTGATGATTACGCCTCTATTGGACCAGTCGAGAAGCTTAAATAATATGTCCTCCAAGCAGACCGTGAAAAGTTTTGGGGATATTGTGTTGAAGCGAATAACAAAATATAATTCTAATGGAAATAGATCTGTAGCAAGGAGATTATATTAGAATTAGATCTCTATTTCATTACTTTTGACATCAAATTTTAAAAACTCCACCTTTATCGTTGTTTACGCATAGCGCCCAACCTTTGTTGATAGCAATGTCTCAAGTCGTAGTGTTGAGGATTATTAGTTACAGGTTCACAATATTGTTCGCATTCCCACCAAATTATTTTCTACTGTTCTAAAAACGTCAACTGTTTAATCCCTTTGTTTAAAAATTCATAATTACACGAAATTGTAAGAAATACTTGAGTTTCTTAACTTACTAAGGGCTCTCAACAATCTTGAGTTTAAACAATCTTAAATTTGAAAACTTGTCGCGATGAGAGATGAGATGATATTGATGAGATGTTTAGAATATCCTCAAAAATAAAACAGGCTGTGATTAAGTACCTATTCATTGTCATATTATTATTTGTATATTAATCGTATAATACTCACATTAATAGCTTGCCCGCTTCCATCGTGCACGGTAACTGTTGCTAGAACATTCTTTGCGGTACTCTTGCCGCCCCGCTCAAACTCTGCCCGTTCCAGTGTCAAGTAGAGGTCGTTTCTGACGTCACCAGGCATGATGACGTCAGGAAAGCCACGTTTAGCCGTCACCGTAGCTCCGGAAGCTACTGCCTCCGAAATACTGCCACTGTTTGTTAGAAGCTTTAGGGCAACTACGATTCCTGGAAAAGGTTTTCTTAATTTATAATGTTTGTTAGTCTTACTTTTTAACCGACTTCAAAAAAGGAGGAGTTTCTCATTTCGTCGGTATGTTTTTTTTTACATATCAACGCGATTTTTTTATTTGTAAATGCATGATAAATTTTGATTTTTTAATGCATGCCTGCAACCACTAGCTAGTGGTTTTATATTCAACTAAATACTAAGGAGGTAATGTCAAGCACAGTTGACTGTTTACGACTTGTCAATCAAAATCGGTTACAGGAACAATAGATTCGCTCATCCTTTTCTATCTTGCTGTATCTCCGTTAGAGATAACCTTCACTAACCCTCTCCTGCATGGTAGAGAGATATATACACACCATCAAAGCTTTAAGATGATGTCTGCAGTCAGACGATAACTTGCGTGTTGCAAGTATAATTTTACGTTCATACCATTTGAACTTACCATAATTAGGTTGGCCTGGCAAAATGTTACACTTATTGGTTTGCTTGCGTATCAACATGTCGTGTAGTTGATGGAAATCTTTCTCTTCACACTGGTAAACCTGAAATAAAACGAAAAAGTTGAACAATATAACACGAACCTGATAGCATCGCATTGCCGTTCCGGCGCCTTTCAAAGAGGTTCGCCCGCCACCTGACGAGACTACAAAGGGACAAAATGCTGTAGTAGGGCAAACAGTAGGTGATATCTATCATAGGTGTAACAGAAAGAGAGAGAGAGACAGAGGATGCATGGAAGCGAAAGAAACACCAGGACTCGTGTTTATGGAATGCGGGATGGCCAAGCAATGGGCACAAATCTTCCGATCTCCAGCATAGCTCCCGGATGCCTGCAGAAATTGTAAAAGACTGCTAAACTTCTGGAACGTAGAGTAGGAAGACGAACGAACACGCACAATGGCCCAATTCAAAAGGCTAAGTGTGTAAACAGCCTAACTAAACTAACTAAAGCATCGAATTACGTTCTTCATCCTGAACTTATATGCATTCAGAGCATTTCAGTGGGGCCCACTTCCTTCAAAACACATAACTAATGCATGCAATGTAGCAGAAATAAGTGAGATAGCAGTAAAAAAATGCTACCAGACGAAAACTGCCCTTACCTACCTAAATTGGTTATAGTTTGACAACGTAACCTAAAGTCATAAAAAGCATTTATTTTCTAAAATTTAACTTAACTCTATAATTATTTAAGACACATAAAACATCATATTATTGTGTATATATTTTCATAACTTCGTTGTTTTATCTCGCTGAACTTCAACAGATTTTGAAGAAATTATAAACATAATTTATTCAATACGAAACTGTGGAAACACAGACTGAGATATGGCTTAAAACATGACTCTATGTAATGTATGAAGGAAATGTTTATCAAATACAAGATGATTTTGGGTAAGTTATACGTCAGCCGTTTGTTGATTCAATATCTGCTATTTTATAAACAAATTCACATGTTGAATATTAATACTACAACGCGATTTCTTGAATGAAGGTACTCCCCATTACTTTAATTGAAAACCGGGGCGTCATCCCTGGGGGCTGAAATCGGCCAATATTAACCCAGCAAGTCGTAACATTACATAATTTAGTTCATTGTTACCTTGAAGGTATACTCCTTTTCCATTGTTTGTTGATCGTTCTGTCTAAGGAAATCCGCTACCGGCAACACTCCGGCACCCAGAGGCCTTCTTGCAACTGGACCTGAAATAACATTTGAGATCAAAACTTATCTAAAACTAAAAATGGTTTTATTCGTCTTCTGTTCTCTCTCATTCTCTTTTCGTTACAGTGCTTCTTATTGTGTTTTAGCTTATATAAGGTGACAGGAAGATATAATAATTATAGAGAACAGTTTCTATCGAAAACCTTACTGGTCTGAGTTATCTCGCGTATCGACATTTTTGCAATTAATATAATTTAGGCGCTAATGTTGGTCTGGCTTTAGGCTTAGTTTCATGCTCCAATTAACTGGATTTCGATTTTATTGAATACTTTTATAATAAAATGCCTAAAGAATAAAGAGAAAAGATGTCAAATTCACCCATTTAAAATATTCCTACAGTAAATATATGATGAGCGAGATATGTATCAAACGAGTGAATTTTACAAATAATTAACGACACATTTTAATTTATTAGAAAAAAGGAACAAATGCAATTGAAGCCCCGACAAAACTTGCCGAATAAACGTACATATTATGAATTTGAAAAATGAAAACATAATATTAGTATGTGACAGGCGAGGATCAAACCGGGGGCACCGTGGTGTGTTATTTGTCTACGTATTGCGCCACCATAGTATAATAATACATATTATTATTGAAACATATTAAAAGGTAATAATTATTATTAGCTCGTAAGTAGCTATTTATGTGTATTCTGACTGACTGACGACCTGTATAGCCGAGTGGTTAGCGATCCTACCTACTAAGCTAGAGATCCCGGGTTCGAATCCCGGTAGGTGCAAGCATTTATATGATGAATATGGATGTTTGTTTCCGAGTCATGGATGTTTAAATGTATTAATGTATGTTTATATGAATTTATGTATGTTTAAGTAAGTATATTGTATTAAATATATCATTGTCTTGTAACCCATAACACAGGCTATATATGCTTAACTTGGGACAAGATAATTTGTGTAAAAAGTGTGTCAATATATTATTATTATTCTTTTTAATTATCTAATGAGAATGTACCTAATAAATCAAAAACTGTATGATCGTAGATAATTTATACGTGTAGATAGAGCCTCTTGCTGCTAGACAACCGATAATAGCAGGCCAGGTTTATTTTATTCACTCGCGATTTATATGTCACTTTGTATTAGTGTGTGCGCATTGTTCAAAATAGAGGTCAACAGTCAACCTCAATTTTTTTCGACGTTTACACAGCTGTCACAGTCTATTTATACGTATAAATGATCTAAGATTATGAACATACCTCTTCGTTCTCCCGTGCCACTCCCACTATTGCCGCCACCAGACCAACGACCCACACGTATTACCCACGCCACCAGCCATAGTTCTCTTGACAGATCCGTCGCAGATAGATCCTGAAGCAACCAAATAGTTTTATATTTAACTAGTGGACCCAACAGACGTTGTCCTGTACACAGGTCTTAAATGTGAAAAATCGGTCCAGCCGTTAGGAGCAGTTCACTTACATACACATGAGAAGGAGAATTATATTATATGGACGGAATTAAGAATCTAAACCAATCTCAAATTCACTGAAACAAACAAAAAAATCATCAAAATCGGTCCAGCCGTTTAGGTGGTGGTTTAATTGTGAATTTAAACCATTCTCGAATCCACCTGAAGACACACGCCAATCTCAAATTCACTGGAACACACAAAAATATCATCAAAATCGGTCCAGCCGTTTAGGAGGTAGTTCAATTGTGTATCTAAACCATCCTCGAATCCCCTTGAACTCACACAAAAAAATTAATCAAAATCGGTCCAGCCGTCTAGGAGGAGTTCAGTGACATACACACGCACACAAGAATTATATATATAAAGATTATACCAGCATTAATATTATGTTCATTGTAACAAATCAAGAACTCTGAACGCTGTGAACAGTTTTATTATTTACTAACTGACCCAGCAAACGTTGTATTGCCATCATAGTTAACAATTGTAGTAAATCTACTAACTGAAGGTAGCTAAAATTAAGTTTGTTTTTGTCAACCTCCTGAGAAAGATATAAAGATTCTAATTAGTTATTAATTTTATGCTATATCTTTCAATTTGATTTCTGAACGACGGGCCCACACATCAAAGGAATAACAAAATTGTTGATTTTATTTAATGCCAAACATTTTCATATTTATTCACCTTTTAAACCTTCTCTGGACTTCCACAAATAATTCAAGACCAAATTTAGCCCAATCGGTCCAGCCGTTATCGAGTTTTAGTGAGACTAACGAACAGCAATTCATTTTTATATATATAGATAAGAGCCACCACCACACCAATATAAAACAATAACCATAGAACTTAAGCCTACTAAAATTAGTTTTCAAGTAAAACATTACACTAACAAAGGTCTCTGGTCTGAAATAAATGTTTTATTATATTACTAACAATTTTACCAATGGGTGGCTCCTTTGCACATGATGCCGGCTACATTATGAGTACTACAACGGCGCCTATTTCTGCCGTGAAGCAGTATGTGTAAGCATCACTGTGTTTCGGCCTGAAGGGCGCCGTAGCTAGTGAAATTACTGGGCAAATGAGACTTGACATCTTATTTCTCAAGGTGACGAGCGGAATTGTAGAGTGCCACTCAGAATTTTTGGGTATTTCAAGAATCCTGAGCGGCACCATCAGCTGAACGTCCTGCTAGTCTCGCCCCGTATTTTCATAAAAATAAAAACACTATCAGCGTTGCTAGATAGGAAACATTACCAGCACCCAGGAAACGAGCTGGTCTCGATTAGAGAACAGAAAAGAGCTCGAACTTACCGCAAAAAGAGTACTGTTCGCATGCAACCTATCAATGTAGTTGGAGAAGCCGTCCCTCGCTATTCTGACCCTGAACCGCTCGGAGAGTGGCTGCGCTCTCCTGGCGTCGTGAAGCCACAGCAGTAGTTCCGCCTCGTCACCGCCGGCCGTGTGGCCGAAGTCTCTCATGCTGCACATCAGGTAGTGAGACTGAACCGTCGGCGTTTGTATGGCGTTCGTGAGACTGCCAGAGTTGATACTTCCAGAGCCGCCGGCGCGACGCAGTGTGCCTCTCCACTGAAAAACGTTTTAGTATCGGTTAACACAGTGGTGGCAGGATGATCTTGTTACCGGGGGGTCTGCTTCAAGTTTACTATTTCCATTCAGTTTTATTTCCTTTATTTAAATATCTTAAAGTTAAAATTGTTATATACTAGCTGACCCAGAGAACGTTGTATTGCCGATATTAAAATCGCGATACAAAAGTAACTGTTGATCGTAGATGGGAGAAAATTTGAAGTTGTATGTATTTTTTAATGCTGACTCATAATCAAATAAATTTAAAAAAAAATTACAAAAAATTAAAAAAAAAGAATTTGGCGTGGACCACCCTTAACATTTCGGGGGATGAAAAATAGATGTTGTCCGATTCTCAGACCTACTCAATATGCACTCAAAATTTCATGAGAATCGGTCAAGCCGTTTCGAAGGAGTTTAAGTACAAACACCGCGACATGAGGATTTAATATATTAGATTTTATTTAATAGAATGCTCGCATAATGCCTTTATTTATTTACGGTATGTGTGGATTGATGCATCTACTCAATAACTCTTGTGATTATTATTATTAATTCACTTTTTTTTACTTACTCGTGTAAGCCTTTCTGTTTTTGACGTTTGAGTATTTTTGTTGCGTCACTTTGCATATATTGTTATTGAAATGATTTGTAAATTGCATTAAAAATATGAACTTGTAAAACCTAATCTGTTTTGAAAAGAGCAACCTTAGAGTTTCCTGCTCATTGTTCTCTGAGGAAAACTGCCTTCCGGATGAGCTGTATGAAAACAATGACATATATCAAGTGTAATTTGATTTGCCTATGTAATAAAAAAAATTGATTTGATTTGAATTATGACGTCATCAAAATATGATGATCATATCGTATATCATAGAGGCTGGGAATTTCTTATCAGTTCTTCTCCCCATGATTTATATCCTCTCTACAAACTAATATAGCTTCATAACGTTTACCAAGTGTTGTTGCAATATATATATAATATCCGGACGACCGAGCCTTGCTCGGATTTTTAAGAATGTACACAACTTGAACAAAAAAAAACTAATAGGACATCTGGATTCGAACCGGGGTCTTCTGCTTTCCGGATCACCCAATGTCCCATCTGAGCTATAATAGTCTTGTATATAGTGGCGAAATTTACCTTTGTATTCTAATGTTATTGTAGCTGTTTCTCATTCAAACATGGATAAAACCATTTTTTTTAAATTGAAACTTAGCTAGATCGATTTATCCACACATGACTGAGCACGCGGTGCTCATATAAATTGTTGTTTCTTAAAACGTTGATAACTTAATATTAAGGCGACACTAAATGCCAGCGACCTTGAGCGATATGAGTTCACGGCTGCCGGCCCGCCATCTATGTAACAAAGCAAATATTTTCAAAATTCTTGCTTGGAAAACAGTTTATATTTTTACAATGAATGAAGATTTCGCAATCATTTAGGTCAGTGTCTAAAGAATTAGATTTGGAATACTCAATTAAAATTGTCCGTGATGCGCCCACAAATTGAAATCATTTTATTTATACATTGATATTAGGTAGGTTTTTCGTTCCACGGATATTCGGATTGAAGCATGTATTTTTTTTTCAAAACTAAAGGGCGCCGTAGCTAGTGAAATTACTGGGCAAATGAGACTTAACATCTTTAGTCCCAAGGTGACGAGCGCAATTGTAGTGCCGCTCAGAATTTTTGAGTTTTTTCAAGAATCCTGAGCAGCATTTCATTATAATGGGTACGGCGTATCAATTACCATTAGCTGAACGTCCTGCTCGTCTCGTCCCTTATTTTCATTAAAAAAAAACCTATTTTTTTTTTTATGGAATAGGAGGACAAACGAGCGTACGGGTCACCTGTTGTTAAGTGATCACCGCCGCCCACAACCTCTTGCAACACCAGAGGAATCACAGGAGCGTTGCCGGCCTTTAAGGAAGGTGTACGCGCTTTTTTTGAAGGTACCCAAGACGTATCGTCCCGGAAACATCGCACAAGGAAGCTCATTCCACAGTTTTGTAGTACGAGGAAGAAAGCTCCTTGAAAACCGCACTGTGGAGGACCGCCACACATCCAGATGGTGAGGATGATATCCTAACTTGTGGCGTGTCATGCGAAGGTGGAATTCGGCGGCAGGAATCAGGTTAAACAGCTCTTCGGAACATTCCCCGTGATAAATGCGGTAGAAGACACACAATAAAGCGACGTCTCTACGCAACGCCAAGTGATCCAGCCGTTCATAATAAAAGTTGATGAGAAGTAAACATGACGCATGCAAAAATTTCAACATTCTAGCTACGTAAGCCTTAACTACGTGCAAATATTATATAAACATGATATCTTACATCTTAAGACAAAATTGCATGTTACCAAGAAAATATATGAATCATGCACATTCAAAATTCGCTAACAATTATCCTATACATATAAATATAATAGAAGTGTCTATGGTTGTATCATCGAAATAATAGAATTTATACTAAATGCATATCATGAATGAATAGTGCTAGAAAACTTTTTTGTTTGTTTTTACCGCGACCGGACCTATTTTAACGAGAATTACGCTGACGTATCGCTCATATTACAAGGAGTCACCTAGGCTACTTTTGTTTCAGAAAAATAAACAAAAAATAATTCCACGAGGCGTAAGCATGGCGCGGATTTAGCTTTTATGTTATATATATATTTCGAATTCTACTCATAAAACCAAATTACAAAAAATGCAGTAAAATCTAAGAAACGTTTCTTAAATGACCCATCCCCGAATGGTATCCAATTGAGAAATATGTTTCCTTTAAAAGGATAAGTAGGATTCGAATTGTCGTATATCCAGTGCTTTGTGAACGGCTGGATTACTTGGCGTTGCGTAGAGACATCGCTTCATTGTGTGTCTTCTAACACATTTATCACAGGAGTGTTCCGAATAGTTGTTTCACCGGATTCCTGCCGCTGAAATCTACCTTCGCACGACACGTCACAAATTAGGATATCATCCCCACCATCTGGATGTGTGGCGTTCCTCCACAGTGCGGTTTTGAAGGAACTTTCTTCTACTATGTTGTAATGTATTACAAAGCTGTGGAATGAGCTTTCTTGTGCGGTGTTTCCGGGACGATACGACATGAATACCTTAAAAAAAAGCGTGTACACCTTCCATAAAGTTCGGCAACGCTCCTTCCTTTCCTCTGGTGTTGCAAGAGTAAGTATGAACCTAAAAAAGCACAAAGAATTTCATCTTGTACCATCGTACAGAACCAATTGTGTGCTCTGTTTGTTGAACATGATAGGAACTATTAAGATACTTACTGCTGCAGCTCTTTCGGCACTCTCCACGTGGACTCTGTACAGCTCCACCAGACTAATATCTTCAGGGTCGACTGCCTCAGCGCCTCGTCTCGGCACCAGTTCAAGTGCCAATTTTCTGAGCAATCAAAAAACATTAATTTCAACGCGAGTATCACACTAATAAATAAAATACTTTTTAAGCAATTACACCGCAAAGAATACCATAAAATAGTTTTTTTTTTATTTGTAACAGTATTCAGTGAAGTCACACCCATTGGTAAAACATCAGCGTCGGTGTCAATATCAATTTATTTAAAAAAAAATCTACTACATTTTCATCATTAAAAAATACCCACTGCCACATTGATTCACAATACCAATAGAAAGGCTTGAGCGGATTACAATTCCGCGGAGGCACTGCGCTGGTCGACAAAGTAAAAAGGGTACACGGTGTGAATAATATGAATCACTTATAATTGATTCTAAGAATTTTTTACCCAACAACTGACAACGGATGTATGGATTGACCACCTAACGAGTTCTAAAATTTGTACGGAATCGATGAAATGAATTAAACAAACATGCCAATACAACAGTTTTTTTTTAATATATGAGGGGGCAAACGGGCAAGAGGCTCACGGGGTGGGGAGAGGTGAGGCTATATATACCTACTGCGTACACCAAGCTTTTTAGAGGCCAGTTTGGCCTTCTCTTCCAAGTGACCACGGAACTGAACGTCGCTCGATATATATCGACGCCAATTATGCCAATGCAGGCTGTGGCAGTTAGAGGAGTGATCTCGAATCGAGGGGATACAACGCAGAAAGACTTTTTAGAGGTGAACGCACAAACTTGCGTCTTCTTGGGGTTGAATTGGACTAAATTTTGTCGGCCCCATTCCGAGACTTTGCAAAGCACAGTCTCAGTTTCAGACACAAGTTTGTTTCAGTTCTCGTCGAAGCTTTCCCGGGACATGTTGGCACGGCCAGTGTACGAAGCATTCCCTTTGCTGTCGTCTTCATAGTTAAATATTGTTAAATGTGCCTATTAATTTGCCTTGCACTTTAGTACAGCTGTGTATCTCGGCGTTTTGAAACAATACATGAAAACTTATGAATTCGTCTCTGTCTTGCCTATAAATATTAGCAAATTGATCTAGTTATGATTCTAATGTGGACCGTTTTTTTTTATGGAATAGGAGGACAAACGAGCGTACGGGTCACCTGTTGTTAAGTGATCACCGCCGCCCACAATCTCTTGCAACACAAGAGGAATCACAGGAGCGTTGCCGGCCTTTAAGGAAGGTGTACGCGCTTTTTTTGAAGGTACCCATGTCGTATCGTCCCGGAAACACCGCACAAGGAAGTTCATTCCACAGCTTTGTTGTAGGTACGTGGAAGAAAGCTCCTTGAATACCGCACTGTGGAGGACCGCCACACATCCAGATGGTGAGGATGATATCCTAACTTGTGGCGTGTCGTGCGAATATTCTGAATAGACCTTAGTATTAGTGAAGTTGTTAAAATCGGATGCAAAGTTTTAAGGCTTTTTATTAATATTAAAATAAAAGTAAAGATTAATAAAGCGTTGCTTTTTCAACTATAGATATACTATTTTAAAAAATATCTACTTCCAGTGTATCAAGGTTAATACCAATATACATAATATGGAATGTGCAATTGAATGTCCTCTTTGGAATTTGTGCTGTGCGAAAGCAGCTCGAACTTTAGTAACTTTTATACGCTATTTAAGCCGAGTTTCACGCAAATTTCTTAAATCTTCTAACTTACTGCCGTAGGGCAAGCAAATTAAGCATATCCAAATGTTTTTCGGTTTCTTTAGTGTTAATTCCGCAAATATTTGTCCTTAAACAATTCGACACGTGTTTGAATCTTTTGCCAGAGTTTGGCGAGTCATCATCTCCTGGGGATGCCTCGTGTAGAGGCGAAACACTTGTCGAATTGTTTAAGGACAAATATTGGCGGAATTAACACTGAAGAAAACTCAAACTTATAATTATGGATTTCCGCAAATTAACGCCTACTTCAATAAATTAAGCATATTCCTTGGCGTTGTGTGAGATCTGCTTAGACTTATAGATCTACACGCTATTCTATGTTTAAAGTTATTTTTAAGTTAAAAATTACGAATATTATCAATTTGTGATTAACTAAATAAGTACTATTTAGCTATGTTTTCTAATAAAGCTAAGTAGGTATGTTATAATATAGACACATAATATATAATATAATATGTAATATAGACACACTTTTTACACAAATTGTCTTGCCCCAAGTTAAGCATACATAGCCTGTGTTATGGGTTACAAGACAATGATATATTTAATACAATATACTTACTTAAACATACATAAATTCATATAAACATACATTAATACATTTAAACATCCATGACTCGGAAACAAACATCCATATTCATCATATAAATGCTTGCACCTACCGGGATTCGAACCCGGGACCTCTAGCTTTGTAGGTAGGATCGCTAACCACTCGGCTGTACAGGTCGTCAAGATAGCATAATACATCCCGGAACAGCTGAAGATAATATCTATTGTCTATATTGCTATTATTAAGCGAATAATAATATAAACACATTCAAAATCGCACGCTTGATAGTTTAATATGAAGCAAATTAGATGTTTAGATAATCGGTCACGTAACAACCGTTAAAACAAGCTACAAACCGTCAACTGATATAATAAACCAAAAGCCAACCTAAATTCGACTTTATACGCGTTCAATATTAAGTGCATTTTCGAGTGTTCGATTCAAAGCGCCATTTTTGATCTCACAAATATTTTGCAAAAACAAACTATTTTATTTTATCAATCTTGATGTAACAAAGGCTGATGAATGCGTCATGTAGAACAAAACGAGTTCCGTAGAGTTTTATTGAATACTAGCTGACCCAGCAAACGTTGTATTGCCGATATTAAAATCGCGATACAAAAGTAACTGTTGATCGTAGATGGGTAAAAATTTGAAGTTGTAATAATGCTCATAATCAAACAAATTTAAAAAATATGTCAAAAAAATTAAAAAAAAATCGTGTTGACCACCCTTAACATTTAGGGGGATGAAAAACAGATGTTGTCCGATTCTCAGACCTATCCAAATACACTCAAAATTTCATGAGAATCGATCAAGCCGTTTCGGAGGAGTTCAAAGTTTAACACCATGACACGAGAATTTTATATATTAGATAATAAATAGATCCTATTTTATGGTAATACATACCATAGGCCACATAAGGTCTAATACTTTTATCAAGTTATGCAATTCTTTCAAATTAGTCATAATATCAATATAACTTAGAATATACTAGCGTTTAGACAACCTGACAGCCGGATAGTGAGTAACCAATTTTGATTCTTCAATTTGTGCGTTATCATTTCAGCCGTTAGTTGCATCACTTTACATATTATATTGTAATTGAATTGATTTATGTACGATGAAGATGTTAATCTTAATTTAAAAAAACGAATCTTATAGAGCTGTAACCAACGACGAAGTCGTTGGATGGAGGTTGGATGAGGGCAGCGCAGGAACGACCGTCATGGCGATCTTTGGTGAAGGCCTTTGCCCAGCAGTGGACGTCTTCAAATCAAAATCACTTTACTCATGTAGGGCACATACACGAAAATGTCACTTCTGTCAAAAAAATTTTTATTCTTATTAAATATACCGCTACTTCGTAAAGGGTTGAGATAACGAGACGGTAAGTCTATGCATAATATACGCGAACACGATATACTACTCAGTTTTATCGATCGCACTTTTCGATATAAAGGTAACAGTTGCTTGTGCAACCATTGATTCGAAAGCAATGCTATGTAATTAAAATGTTTTATATCTATACCACCACAAAAATAGGTAAACAAGGCTATTTTTGTATAAATTATAATGTAAATCCTAACCTACTCCACATTTGAATAGCTAAGTGATCGGACAGCCTGGGACTAGATTAGGATTATTTTATAGCAATAGCAATGATAGTACAATATTTTATATTTTTATTAAAAAGAGCACAAAAAATGTATATTGGGAGAGTTTCTTGCGCCAAGTGTTTCTCGTATATTAGAAATGACATCAAAAAGAATTCTAAAGGAATCGATTTTGAGAAAATAAATTTTAAGCCTTTTATATTCGTAATAAAGTATGATTAAAGAGAACAATGGTTTTATATGATTTATATATTACATAGACTCAGTAAAAACCAGCTTCAGTACCGTATTACATTAAAATATGCTATAATTTCCAAACTACAAACTGGTTTGACATGTTTTACAAGAGTTGCAATGCTCACGCGCATAAACGTCATCACAGGTCATTCAATAATTTTTGCATTTATTTATAACTCCTTAAAACTTTACGACGTTAAAGTTTTTCACCAAATATTGTACACTAGAATAAATGTTATACCTACATTTTGTCAATAGACATTTTTATCTTAGAGCGACCAAACATTAAGGTGGCTCACCTAATGCTCAAATTTTACATTCAAATATTCAAATAAAATTTGAAAAACAACAAAACTTTATGAACGATGCGGGACTCGAACCCATGACCTCCGGCGTTCCGTGCCGGTGCTCTAACCAACTGAGCTAACCGTTCGAGTGACGTCTCGTTATAAAATCTTGTATGCTTTGTTCAACTCTCAGGTTGTGGCTTCATCTACAGGATCTACTTTACAGTTGATAACCTGCTGCTGCTGATTGGTTAGAGCACCGGCACGGAAAGCCGGAGGTCATGGGTTCAATTCCCGCATCATTCATAAAGTTTTTCAAATTTTATTTGTGTATTAATCCTAGAAGTGAGGGTTATCACTTTAAAAACATAACAAATCATTCAAATATTGATGTTTAAAATAGGCTTTTAAAATGAAGAACACCAAATTCTTACCACCCATTCGTCTACCAAGATACGTTACTTGTGAAGAAGGGCGCAAAAAAATCCTTCTTTATATTAATAAACAAAAATCCTCCTTCTCCTCGTCGCTGAGGGTCGTGATTTCTTTGAGAATTCAACTTTTTGACAATAGTTCGCCATCTGTGTCGGTCTTTGACTACGTGCAGTGCGTCATGAAGTCCGGTATCCAGAGATGTGCGGATTTGGTCAGACCATCTTATAGGGCTGCGACCTCTGGGAAGTCCGTCTACCTTTCCAGCAACCATCAGTTGTTCGAGGTTGTGGCCATCTTTTCTGTCAATATGTCCAAAGAACTCTAAGATTCTACGGAGGCAGATGCATAAGAGTCTGGTTTTTACACCTAGAGTGTGAAGGATGGATTGGTTGGTGCGGAATGCTGTCCAAGGGATTTAAAGCATCTTCCTACAGCACCACATCTCAAAGGCATCAATCCGATCTCTGTCGGCCATCTTTAGTGTCCATGTCTCAGCCCCATAGCTTAAGATAGAAGAAATGTGACTATTGACTAGCCTCATTTTTGCTTTTCTACCGTTTTTTATTATTAAAAAATAATAATAATAGGTAAGTATGTGTAATGCAGGGGCGTGCTTTCCTTATAGGCATTTAGGCAGTGCCTCCCTTAATGATAATCTAAAGTAATTTATACCACTCGTGTTAAAGTTAATTTAGTTCCGTTATTCTATAACCAAATTTCTATTGAACATCCACCCAGTTAGTTTTAGCTTTTAAAACCACAAAATTGACATGTTGAGGGTAAATCATAAAGTCAACCTTTTTGCGATATAAGTGCAATGCCTAAATATTATATTATTAACGTAGGTACTTCTATCTAAAGGTAGGCAACCTTGCTAGAAAAGTAATGCACGCCCCTGGTGTAATGACAAACCGTCGCCAACCAACTTCAATACAAGATGTCAGGGGAAAAGTTTCCTTCTTTGAAGTGAGAATATGCTTTAAATTGAGGTAGTCAACTCAGTCGGTTTGGGAATACGACAGTCGGCAGATGATTCTACAAAATAAAGCGAGAAAGAAAATTAACTATGATCTACTTAATTTACTCAAAACCCTCTCCGTTATATAAGTATATCACTTCCTTATATCTAAATTAGGCCCGAAATCGACTGTTCGTCATGCTTTATCTTGACTCACTGGGCAAACGGCGCGTTTTTCAAAATGCTTCATCTTGACTCACTCGGCAAACGACGAAGAAGTTGACGGTAAGAACCGAAACGTAGAAGTTGCTATAGATCACTACTACAGAGGCATAATACCTACTGAGAAACAATAGAATCTTGAAGTACATAATATTGTTTAAAAATACATATAATAATTAACAGTGAAAAAGTAGCGAGGATATTATGATTATTTATCGCAACTATAATATAGTCCATCCGTCACTGTGATTCACAACAGATAAATCACACACTAGATACTTGTTACACCAGTGGGAGGCCGGGATGCTGGCTAGATTATGGGTACCACAACGGCGCCTATTTCTACCGTGAAGCAGTAATCTGTAAGCATTACTGTGGGCGCCGTAGCTAGTGAAATTACTGGGCTAATCAGACTTGACATCTTATGTCTCAAGGTGATCAGCGCAGTTGTAGTGCCGTTCAGAATTTTTGAGTTTTTCAATAATCTTGAGCGGCACTGCATTGTAATGGGCAGGGCGTATCAATTACCATCAGCTGAACGTCCTGCTCGTCTCGTCCCTTATTTTCATACAGAAACACGCTAATTATTGTTAAAGTAATTATGCTACAGAAATTGTTAAATATTTCTATACAGATCTCCGAATGCCTTTGTTCCGTGCGATATTTCTTTTTTATTTCTGAAAGGATCGCGAGGCAGGTAGACCGGCCGCATGCCTAGCCAATGACAACGCCTCGTCTCACATGCTTGACCTCATAAAGATAATGAAACAACTCCTTACTGTACAAGGGAAGCGTTATAATAATGAGGGAGTTATGTACTGTAAGGTTATAAGTGATAAAATTCAAAGTCAAATAAACTTAATTCAAATAATTATTTTAAATTACTGAATTCCTTATGTTCGGAAAAAGTTGAGCTCGTGAGAAGAACATACAAGAAACTGACAACCACTCTTTTCAATTTAATAGAGTATTATACAATGGCTGTAATATACATAACAAATACGATTGTCAGGTACTGCATCCAATATATGAATTGTGTTCAAAATTAAAAGCGTTTTAAAAGTGAAATATTTCATAAAAAAGTAATAAGGAATAAACTGTATAAATTATATATAAATTATCGCATATTGCATGAATCAACCTTCAGACCTTGAATTCATTGTTTGAATTCATTTAAAATGACGTAAAATCTTTACCCTCCCAAAGGAGTTAGTAGGTAATTAGTACATTAGTTGATTAGGCTGGGTTGATTTAGCAATAACATGTTAAAGTACCGGTTAAGCAAAAAAATCTGTTGCACCATTTGATAATTTATAGATAACGTCACAACTTTAACTGTTAACCGTAACCGTCCAATCTTCGCCGGTTAAAGCTATTGTTAATGTTAAATAGCTACATGTCAAAAGTTTCAAATAAATATTCGTTAATGACTTGATATCTCACTTTTTACTTTAACTATGCCAAGGAATAATATGCAGATGGTGCAACACATTCCGCAGTCTAGGTTAAAGTCAGCGTTACTTAAAACTTAACTTTAACAGCTAATATGATGCAACTCATCCCTAGTCTTGCTAATCAGTGACAACACGTTATAGTCCGAACTTTACAAATTTATTACATTGCTTATCTGCGAGAACTTAATAACAGTTCAAGCACTTATTAAAAAATAATCAATAATCAGCTGTATACAAATATTAGCCATTATTTAAGCAATTTCGATTATTCCGATACTAAATATCCCAGTAATTAGGTAGGTACTTCGGTAACAAAAATCAAAAAATTTATAGTTACCCAGTTAAAAAGTACTTAATTATAAATAATAATGAGTAATTACCTACTTTTTATGTTTTAATTTAAGAAATGTATCTTTTTTTATGGAATAGGAGGACAAACGAGCGTACGGGTCACCTGCTGTTAAGTGATCACCGCCGCCCATACTCTCTTGCAACACCAGAGGAATCACAGGAGCGTTGCCGGCCTTTAAGGAAGGTGTTATACGTTACGCATCAATAATCAAAAAATATCCACCTGCCGATCAAAGTATTATTAAAACGTATAGATTTAGTTCATGGATCGTAAAATTCTTATTTTCATTTCTGAGATATGTAATATAATTTTGGTGGACTCACAGTATTAATCATTAATATAATAAATGATGGATCGACATCATATTTTAATTCCTGACAGACACCCCACCTATGAATACGTGTTAAGTTATTAATCGCCCTTATTTTCACCGGCAACAACCGGTAACCAAAATCACCAGGAAAAAATAATAAGAAACGAAGCGATTTGTCCGCGAACTACGGAGAAAACGCAATATGAAGTAACGACGGACCGAACTCGTTCCCCGATGGGCTTTCGAAATTGACTACTGTGCATTTACACGGGTTTAAATGGAAAGAGACAGATAGTAGTGAGTTATACGGTTGTGTGAGTGAGACGGGTATAGGTTGCGCACGCGCTGCCGGTCCGCGGTAGTGATACATGCTCGACTCGGCAGATCGAGTGCGCTTTCCAGTTCCAGTTTGCGTTCCCACCCGACCAGCAGCTGTGGTGAGCGGCAATATCGCCGCCCGAGCCACTCGTTTTACACAAAATTTTACCAACCCTTTCGTCGTGCCGAATAGCATGACGTAAACTCAACACGACTCCGAAGAAAATAACCAAGTGCTAGTGTAATTTGTGCTGTGATAGACGGCGGCGAGTTTTGACGAAATCTGTGCGGCTACACTGACAGTTAACTTCAAAAAAGGTAAGTAATTCCACAAAAGCTCGGAGTATTGGGACGCGCTTAGCGGCTATCGACAACTACGGAATGCAGTTTGACGGCATACGTTATGAGCATGTGCAGGAACAAAAGCCTCGCGCACCGTCTTCGAGTCTTTTTGTGTACCCTCTTTCTTACTAGAGGGTGTGAATAAACCATAGATTCTATCCAAAGTTGTGAGTCAAACTCGGTTTTATTATCTTAATATTTTGAGTAGATCCTCATTTGCCAGGTAGAGCTTACCTGTACTTAAAAGGTTGGATACAGTTATATTGTCAGAAAAGAAATAGACAATGACGAAAAGAATACAGCTAAGCATAGCATTTTAGACAGCTATATCAATGTTCAAAGCGATTCGAAATTTGAATGAAAATGTTGATAAGATTATTTTTTTTTAATAAAATCGGTTGGTTCAATGTGAGAAATGCTTAATAGATATTATATACGTACTTCACATGGCCAAATAACTTATCGTCACATTATAACTTATAACTTAGTTTACATAAGATAATATTTGTTTACAGTGTGATATCCAAGTGATGCCATTTAAGTTATGAATTTATTATATTTTAAATTTAAGTATGTTCGGTTGTCAGTCAAGCAATTTAATTTGTTCATAATATATTCAGACAATTTTTTACTTACCTTTATCAAAGTCGAATGTTATTAATTTTGTTAAAATAATGCAAACGTTGTTTTACACGTTTACGGTATAGCTTATCTATACATTTGAATAAAAATGGAGTGTCTGTTTGTAATATTGAAATAACCGTATTTTATTTACTACATGAATATGAATATACAGACCAAAATAACCTTTTTGTTTAAATTTTGTCTGTCTGTCTGTTTGTTCCGGCTAATCTCTGAAATAAGGAGTAACTTAGGCTACGTTTATTTTAGAAAAATAATGTTGCAATGTCCAAGAAACAGTATTAAGTATAAAAATAATTTATATGGCAAAACAGCGTTTGCCAGGTCAGCTAGTATTATATATTTTTAATTCAATATAATGACAAAACAGTTATTAACTTATTTTTTCATCGTACATATACAAACAAGATTATAACATGAATAGAAGTCGCATACGTATGTAGGCTAACAAATCGACATCCACTTCCCTATTAGGCGGTGAATTATTATTTCACCATGTTAAATCCTCGATTACCAGAGTACCTACCACGGAGACACTCACGATCTACCTATTCAAAAGCGAGTCATGCATAAGACCCCAATAGTGAATGTTATTCTGAGAATTTTAAGAGAATACATGACATGGTTCATTAAATGAATAACGTTTTTATATAAACAGGTAAATTTTAATATTTTAGTATGACTAATAAATAGCAATCCGTGAATTTACTTACTTACTTATCCAATATGCTCTAATATCAAAGGTTTTCCTGTCGATTATCAAATAAAAAGATGAATACTGATTACCCATCCAAGACATTACTAGAACTCCTTAGTTTCATTAATTAAAACTACTTTCACTTTCTTGAGTATAGAACTCAAAACATTGAAGCAAAATTACTACAGATATTGGAATGTTTCGAAAAATTATAAATTTTATTTTATATACGAAAACTTTGATTCTAAGTTTAGAGCTTTACTATAGTAACGTGTAAAAACTTCGAAAATGATTAAAAAAGACATATTTTATGAAAATTTCCCATCTTCCTTTAAGTTGTTAACATTTTGTGTGACTAAGATTTAGCTAAAACACGAACAATAAGGAAAAGGACTTCTCTTTCACTGTCTTTGTTCGGAAAACCCTGACTTCGTAAGCATTATAGCATCAATTATTAATGATCATCAATAATTAAGGATTCATTAACATCAGGTCAAGGATTTTCAGTACAAATAGATGGTTCGCAATGCAATATCGCTAGCTATCGATGGGAGTGAGAATGAGATTTTTACAACATTGTATCGAGAATAAATTTAAGTAGGTAATGGTGGTGGGAGTGTAAATAACTAAGATAATTTATACGTCTAGATAGAGCCTCTTGCTGTTAGACAATCGATGAAATCAGACCAGGTTTATTATTTTAATGTACTCATTTCGAATTAATGATACCCAGTGTAAACAATGAGCAGCTAAATCGCTTTGTAAGTTCTTGTGACAAATAAATTCCAATGACTAAGCAATCCTGTTACACCTTAAGCGATTTGATGTATTTTACGCCATTTACTTACCATGCAATATTAAGTATTACAATTTTGTATTAGGTTTGGAGTGAAATCATTTAAGAAAAGGATACTTTTTTTTATTGATTGCTGACATTAGAAAAGAAAACCCTTTACATGTCTAGCAGCGATGTGCTGTAGATACAATTATTAGGATCTTACAAATAATCAATGTGGCATTTACACTTATCGATATACTCATATCGTGAGTCAATTCAAAACTGTTTCAATAACTTAAGTACAGTGTAAACCACAATAAGTTCATTGAATGCTCACTTGTAACTTGTGGTCGGTGTGCGTGACAGAATACACTCAACTGTGACCCGCTCATGATAATTATAAACAGGTGTATTGATGTACGAGAACTTCTTATAACATATGGCTTTTTACTACCGATAATCACTTTATACATTGCGTATGAAAATGGTTTATTGAGAAAGAAATTCTGTTTGGCTCCAGGGAATTAACTAACAGTCTATTTCTAAATATTCCTTGGGCTGTAAGCATAAAGAATTAGCACAAATATTATCTTAGATTGATAGTATTGCTTATTAGAGATTTAATGTGACTATTTATCTATGGAAGTGCAAATTACTTAGCTAAGATCCTTTATACGTCTAGATGTGACAGCTGTGAAAACGTCAACAAAATTGAGTTTGAAAGTTAACCTGTTTTTGAGCAATGCACGCACACTAACTCAAAGTGACATACAAATCGCGAGTGTAACATAGCTTGTCACGCATTAAAGTTAAAATATAAACTATATGTGCACTATTGGTCTGAGGAATATTTCTGACACAAAATACGGTTTAAAATACTATTCTTATGCCACATGAGACTTAAACGTACGTATTGTAGTAAGGTCTCAATACGATATCCGAGTATTTTGTCTCTCTTATGTACAGTTGACAGTGACAGCGATACACTAAGTCACGGATAACGTATTGAGACGTCTTCTGGAATACAGGCAAAAAGGGACAGGGCGACAGGTGTAGTGTGACGTCATCGGGGTTGCATCCATAGACTTACAATATACTAGTGAATAGACAAAGAAAGCCAGTCAGGGAGAAGAACATATCTCTAACGGAGATTTTTATTCATGGAGAAGGAGGACAAACGAGCGTACGGGTCACCTGGTGTTAAGTGATCACCGCCGCCTAGATTCTCTTGCAACACCAGAGGAATCACAGAAGCGTTGCCGACCTTTAAGAAAGGTGTACGCGCTTGTTTTAATGGCACCCATGTCGTATCTTCCCGGAAATACCGCACAAGGAAGTTCATTCCACAGCTTTGTAATACGTGGAAAGCTCCTTGAAAATCGCACAGTGGAGGACCGCCACACAACCAGATGGTGGGGGATGATATCCTAACTTGTGGCGTGTCGTGCGAAGGTGGACTTCGGAGATACAGCAAGATAGAAAACGCTAGGCATTAGCTCCTTAGTAGTCTGAATATTAAACCACTTACTAACTCACACACTGACAACTCATACGGGCTGTCAGGTCATCTAAACGCTAGTATACTGTCTTTTTGTGATGTCATATTGGTACTGTTATGGGTAGATGATACTGCATCTGCCTGTTCCGTCACTCATTCCTGTGAAACATTATACATTCCCGTATTGTTTCAAAATGTAACAGTATATCTACTACTATGTTGTTTGAGCTCACGACCCACATTTTAATATGCGATTGTAACTGTAATCATATGAAAGCTCCAAAACAAATAAATTAATGTCTCGATTTATATCTTATATATAAAATTCTCGTGCCCGGTGTTTCTTACGAAACAGCTAAACTAATTTGTTTGAAAATTTGTGTGTATATCGGATAGGTCTGAGAATTGGCCAACATCTATTTTTCGTAACCCTAAATATGTTTTTGGCAATTATTTTTGTATCGTGATTTTAATATTATTCTATTCCATCCACAGATACGCATTTTACGTACGATATTTTTGGTAGGTCTGAGAAAAGGTCGTTATCTATTTTATATACCCCAAAAATTTTAATTATCGATTTTTTTTTTTACTTTATATGGCAATACAACGTTGCTGGGTCAGCTAGTCTATATTCTATATATATATATATAATGAAATTGGTCTTTGTATGACGCTCAATCACTCCTAAACCACTGATCGTATCGACATGAAACTACCACCATGCAAAATTATCCTAGATGGTTTATGGCTACTAATTTTTATTGTAATTGTAATAAGATGAATAAAATTTAATTTATCTCCTTTTAAAATTCAGCGAAGCGGGAGGGCTAGTATTTTAATTTATTTCAACAGCACAGTGTCCATGTAAAACCGCACACTGATCAAGTCGTAGAGAATAATTGATAGTAACCTATTTTGTTTCGAACTCTAATGGTTCACTGAAACAAAACAATATCGTCGCAGTCGATAATTCTCATTTAGTATTCATCACATGCGGTGCCAATTAAGCTATACAAGTTTTACGATACACACTTTGTTTACAAAATATTGTATCATCTTAGTATTGCATCTGCTTTGAGAACGCGCCACTACTTCTATAAACGAGAAAAGCATTTAAGGGATTCTTCATCTGGCTCCTTGTCACTTTTGGAGATGACGTATTTTTTTTTCTATGAAAATAGGACAAGACGAGCAAGGCGTTCAGCTGATAATTATTGATAGGTCCTGTCCATTACAATGCAGTGCCGCTCAGGTTTCATGAAAAATCCAAAAATTCTGAGTGGCACTACAATTGCGCTCGTCACCTTGAGACATAATATGTTAAGTCTCATTTGCCCAGTAATTTCACTAGCTATGACGCCCTTCAGATCGAAACACAGTAATGCTTACACATTACTGCTTCACGGCAGAAATAGGCGCCGTTTTGGTACCCATTATCTAGCCGGCATCCGGTGCAAAGGAGCCTCCCACTGGTAAAATAACTGTTGGAGATGACGTATTCATATCTTTTCATTAATTCCCTACTCATATTATAAATGTGAATGTATGTTTGTAGTTTGTTACGCTTTTACGCTAGAGCTACTAAACCGATTTTGATGAAATTTGATACAGCCATAGACTAGAGCTTGGGAAAGGACATAGGCTACATATTTATCCCGGAAAAATCCATTGTTTCCGCGGGATTTGGGATGAAAAACTGAAATTCGATGAGCTATAACTATACCAATAGTAGGTTCAGTTTGTCATAGCAATCTTCCTCGAAATAAGATTCATATCATATTATATGTTAGGAACAGGAGCGAAAACGGGAACCGGAACTGGAATAGGACATGAGATAACCTTCAATTCTAAACTTGCTTATTATTTTTTTAAAACCTTTATATACGCGGACGAAGTCGCGGGCATCATCTAGTAATAAATCATTGTATGTGTTGGATGCGATTACTAATTATGACAGTTATCACGACCATCATGTTCACGAAGCATGCTTTCACAAACAACGAATTCAAGCTCTAAAGGTTGATGCATCAAATATACGATAATTTACATTTATACAGTTAATTCTTTATTTCTTTTCATGAAATATTTGATATGATTTAAACACGATTCATATATTGGATGCAGCATCTTTCCAACTAATTTGGTATGTATTATTAAAATACTCTATTGAAATTCAATATAGTAAATTCAGAATTTTAAAAGAAATATTTTAAATAGTGACGATACAAAAGCGCTTAGTTTAAGCCTAATTGAATAAAGTTTATTTAACTTTGACTTTGAATAACTAAACCAACAAAAATTTTAAGTTGTAATTAACCAACAAAATGTGTATCATCGGCCAAGAGTCATATCCCGCATCGTAAGTCGCTTATCAGTGATTGGCGACTGCACATTCGAATCTGCGACACTTGATAAAGGCCCGAAAGATTGGAGCTTAAAAGTACATATATTCATCACGACAGATAATAATCTTTATATCTATACTAATATTATAAAGCTGCAGTGTTTGTTTGTTTGTTTGTTTGAACGCGCTAATCTCTGGTACTACTGGTCCGATTTAAATGATTATTTCAGTGTTGGGTAGTCCATTTATCGAGGAAGGCTATATGCTATGTTTTTTTTTTCAAAATTAGGGATCCGTAATAAAATTGCTATTTTGTAACACAAGGTGTAAAATCGAAAACCTATTTTTGCGTGCGCTGCAAAAATTATTGAGAATAGAACAAAATGATGTACAGGCTATAATATAGGCAATATTTTATTACTTATAAAACTATCGCGTGAATTATACTTTATGTGGCAAAACAACGTTTGCCGGGTCAGCTAGTTATATATAAAATTCTTGTGTCCCGGTGTTTCTTACTAACTATTTTTCATATCCCTTAATGATAAGGGTGACCCACCCACCCCTACATAACTTTTTTACAATGTTTTTATTTTATTATGATTCAGCATTGAAGTATACATACAACTTCGAATTTTCACCCGTCTATGAGCAACACCCTTTTTGTATCGCGATTTTAATATTATTCTATTCCATCCACAGATACGCAATAGAGTTGCATGCAGATTGATGACAATCGAATATAAAGATTATTGTAGTAGATACCATAAATTTTATGTACGATATATTTGGTAGGTCTGAGAATCAGTCATCCATTTTTATATATTTTATTTTAAACCCCAAAATGTTTAATGATTTTTTTAATACTTAATAAGCCAATACAACGTTTGCTGAGTGAGCTAGTTATATATAAAATTTCCTGTCACGTTGTTCTCTAAACTACTGAACCGATTTTAATCAAATTTCGCACACTGTGTGCACTTTCATCCAACTTGAGAGATAGGATAGTTTTATTTTGATTCGTAAACCTTTCATATGTTTTAATTTCAATTTTGTATTTCTGTATGTTTAATTCTACAAGATTAATTTTTGACGCACATTTTGCCAGTTCTGCTGTGAAATTTTTTCATTACAAAAACAGGGAAAAGCGCTTCGTCAGGAAACGACAGATTTTAAGTATTAATATGAAATTTTGTATGCACGCATTGCATTTGTTTATGTGAAGCGAAGCGCACGGGCGATCAACAGCTAGGCATAGATATATAAATAGAAACGTATTGTTTCATTTCCGAGTAAAAATATAGCTATTATGTAACTTATCCATACTATTATACGTCGGTTCTGCTGTGTCTTCTTAAGGTCAAATATTATCTGCAATATTCCGGTATCATGCCACTGAAACATAAACCAAAGCCGTCTAACCGCAATCCCGGTGGTGCATCAACTTCCGCAGAACTTGATATCATCTCCGTGGAAACTCGAAGTAATCTGAAACACTCGCCGGATACGATACGGCATCACTGAATATTGTAATATTAATGAATTAAATTTCAATATTATATAATATATTACTAGCTGACCCAGCAAACATTGTATCGCCATATAAAGTAATAAAAAATTACGATAATTAAAATTTTTGGCGTATAAAAAATAGATGACGATTCACAGACCTACCAAATATATCGTACATAAATTTTATCGTACTATAATAATCATTATAATAATTATTCGATTGCCATCTTGAAACTCTATTACGTGGTTGGAATAGAATAATATTAAAATCGCGATACAAAAATAGGTGTTGATCGTAGATAGGTAAAAATTTTAAGTTGTATGTATTTTTAATGCTGAATCATAAAAAATAAAAAGAGTTGTCAAAAAAATTAAAACAACTAGCTAGGGGTGGGTGACACTTATCATTTAGGGGTATGTAAAATAGATGTTGGCCGATTCTCAGATCTACCCGATATACACACAAATTGGTTGAGCCGTTTCGGAGGAGTTAGGTAACAAACACCGGGACACGAGAATTATATGTATATAGAGGACGAAACACAACAAAACTCGAAAACTACGGATCATTTTCATTTTCATGCGACATTAATAGACATAATGAGGTAGACCGTAGTAAGTAACTATATATGGAGGAAAACCGAAAAAAAACATCTAAAAATATATCAGAACTGCTACTTATACATGTAAAATGTTTTCATAACAACAATACAAGTTCGCATTTCTATCTTGGCTTTTATTTTTTATTTTAGAACAGGTAAGATAAAGTTATGGATTTGGGAATGGAGCGACCGCCCTGAGGCTATTATACTACAAATTTTATTGTATGATATTACATTGAAACCATATTTTATAAAAAAAAAGAAGCCCGCTGAGTTTCTTGCGCCCGTTCTTCTCAGGTCTGAGGCAAACTTTTTCGAATGGGTGGTAATTTATGACTTTCAATAAGTAACATTATATCCTATTTAGAATAAAAATATTTGAATTTGAATTAGTCTGTTGGTCAGTTAAGATTGTACTTCCTTAACTAATACAAGAAAATACGAAGTTATGTTCAAAGAACATCAAAATAATATTGAGCCTGAGAGATAATAATATGAGGGGTCAATAGGGGTTAATTATATCAAACAGACGACATTCCTATCCGTAGTAAATAGTATGGTCGTTAATCACAATCGCATAAAATAACTCGAGTATATCTCATCTCACGAAACGACATTCAAGACAATGGCTTTAGATAGAAATTTAGATTTACAGAATTACACAATGTGTGCACAGCTATTTGTAAATTCATTCAAAATACAATAATTACAAGAAGGTTCAGCGCGTTTGAACTTGGTTAAAGTGTCATTATGAACGTCGGTATAAAAGAAACTATTATTACTGTTCAGATTTGTTTCTCACGGCTGTGATCTTTCAATGTGGGACGCTGTATCGACGCTCTCGTTCATCTTATACAATTAGAACCCATTTAGATCGGACGACGCGTGCCCGGTCACCGGTGACAAACAGACAAGTGACCAAAGTACAATATCGTATATCTTTAAACGACCAATTCTTGTATACAATCTGAATCTCGGAAACGGCTCCAACGATTGAAAAATTTAGTATACAGGGGATTTCGGAGGCGATAAATAGATCTAGCTAGGTTTCAATTTAAAAAAATGTTGTTTTATCCGTGTTTTAATGAGAAACACCTACAATAACATTAGAATACAAAGGTAAAATTCGCCACTATATACAAGACAATAATAGCACAGATGGGACATTGGGTGATTCGGAAAGCAGAAGACCCCGGTTCGAAACCAGATGTCCTATTACTTTTTTTTGTTGTTCAAGTTGTGTACATACTAAAAAATCCGAGCAAGGCTGGGTGGTCCGGATATTAACTATAACATGTACAAATTACGTCATATTTGATTGTTACTCAAGAGATTATAATCAACGACAAGTCTCAAGATGAAAGAAAGCATTTAGTTACTAGAGACGCGGACGTGCAAAGCGGTTAAGGATTGTCGCTTAGCAAACCGACGAAACTGGTTTCCGCGTAAATTCGCGCTGCCACGCGGTGCATCAGACTGCTTCGGAGAGTTGAAGCAGCAGCGGCGGGAGGTCGAGGGCAGGGGGGGGGGGTCGCGGCAAACACAGGAGTCGAACAGCGGCCGGTCGACGACCTGAGCGTGCCCTGCGCAGGCGAAACATTCGTCTTCAGCGCAGTCTTTACTATTAAACTAGTGACTCGCTTCGGCTATCGATATTAAAAATAGCCCATTTTACTTTAAAGAATCTTAGATTTCGTTTATTTTTTTTTAAGCCCACGCTACTTGCTAGTAATATATAGTAGCTATAGGTCTGCTAGCGACGGACTCTTTCCCAGCTGTTTCGGAGATGATATTGAATGGACAGGGAAAAATGCATTGGTCTTACGGCATAAGAAGTATCATATTGTAATCGTTTATATACCTGCTATTGCTTAGAAGCTTGTTCTTTGACCAACAAAGACTTCGAATGTATTTAAGACTAGCTAACCCGGCAAACGTTGTTTTGCCCTATAAAAAGTATTTTTAGAGTTAAACAGTTTGTTGGACATTTCAACATTACTTTATTATTCTAAAATAAACGTAGCCTAAATTACTCCTTATTACATCAGCTACCTGACAATAAAAGTCCCGTCAAAATTGGTCCAGTCATTACAAAGATTAGCCGGAACAAACAGACGGACAAAAATTAAAAAAAATATTTTGATGTATGTACATTCATAAACATGTACAACAGTAATAAACGATTACTTCAATATTACAAGCAGACACTCCAATTTTATTTATATGTAAGTACTAGCTGACCCGGAAAACGTTGTTTAGCCATATAAAGTATAATTCACGCGATAGATTTATAAATAATAGCCTATGTGTTATTCTGGTGTGTAAGCTATATTATTATAAAGTTTCATCAAAATCTATTCAGTAGTTTTTGCGTTAAAGAAGTTCAAACATACATCCAGACATACAAACTTTCACATTTATAATATTAACGAATAGGATAGTAGATACATATAAACTATCTATAAAGATAGATAAATATTAAGTCTATCTCTTATTTAGGACAAAAATCGTATATATCGTTGACTTTTCTGTCCCAATAAACTTATCGACGGTAAGTCACCTTATCCGTACACGCTGTCTGTCAATGGGAGGACGTATAGCTTACCAGCGATAGTTTAAGTTGGTATGGAAATTGCAATTCACGCGTCCCAATATAAGACGATAAGAAGAAGGTAGTAATTTATCTCTATCTGTAGATAGTATATTGGGAACGGCCGTTAATGACCATAGATTGTATAAAGATGTGTTTATAAACCTTGATCATATTTGAACTAATTAATCCGATGAACATCAGGTGGGTTATCACCTCGTAAGGTCACATTCACATATTTTTTTTATGAAAATAAGGAACAAAACGAGCAGGACGTTCAGCTGATGGTAATTGATACGCCCTGCCCATTACAATGCAGTGCCGCTCAGGATTCTTGAAAAACCCCAAAAGTTCTGAGCGGCACTACAACTGCGCTCGTCACCTTGAGACATAAGATGTTAAGTCTCATTTACCCAGTAATTTCACTAGCTACGGCGCCCTTCAAACCGAAACACAGTAATGCTTACACATTACTGCTTCACGGCAGAAAAAGGCGCCGTTGTGGTACCCATAATCTAGCCGGCATCCTGTGCAAAGGAGCCTTCCACCGGTAAGAATCATAAAAAAATACAACAAGTGGCCAATTAGTCGATTTCCTTTAATGAATAGTCCGAATAAATATATGCCACACGACATCGCGTAGGAACAGGACCAACAAACGTTCAAGGCTAGATCTATTTGAGATGATGAATTGCCCCTTAGCCCGTAGGTAACTCGCTCATTGAGACGTATTCGAAACACTGCATCTTCAAACTGTCCGGCAAGGCGACGCTTTATAAATAGTATAAGAATTTATCACCTTCGAATGGAACGGGTTATAAAAAACGTATGTAAAAAACGCGAGGCACCCGTACAGATAATGCGACGTGGGCGTGAAGAAGCCGAAACTCTTAAATAAGTCGAGGTCAATGATTGAGAAGGCTGGAATTGGTATGTTTAATTATTAACAATGTTTTCATGCTTATGCATGTGACTAGGTATGTGTTGTAATTTCTGTCTTAAATAATTTATACTTCTAGATAGAGCCAGTACCAGTGGGAGGCTGATTTGCACAGGATGCCGGCTAGAGTATGGGGAGCACAACTGCGCCTATTTCTACCGTGAAGTAGTAATGTGTAAACATTTGTGTTTCGATCTGGTGGGCGCCGTAGCTAGTGAAATTACTGGGCAAATGAGACTTAACATCTTATGTCTCAAGGTGACACGATTGTAGTGCCGCTCAGAATTTTTGGGTTTTTCAAAACTCGTGAGCGGCACTGCATTGTAGTGGGCAGGCCGTTTCAATTACCATCAGCTGAACGTCCAGCTCGTCTTAAATAAGGGATTATTTTCATAAAATTCATAAAAAGCCTCTTGCTGCTAGACAACCAATGAAAACAGGCCAGGTTTATTACTTTAGCGCGCGTGTATGTAATTTTTTTTCACAGCTGTCATAGTCTATCTAGACGTATAAATGATCTAAGATTTCTATAATATATTTCCACTAGAATAATAATAGTATGCGGAACACGAGCGTAAGTAAAATTCAATTATGCGGGTAGAGTTAAAAAACAAAGGCAACAAGGTTTACCGTTCGAGCGCTGATTCATTATGGATGCGCGACTGTATGGTATGGTTATAATCTAACGACACCGTTTCATTTGGGGAATTTACGAATACTGTGTTATTGAAAGTAACAAAAATAGTATATGGTTAGTCATTGCTAATTTTTTTTTTATGAGCGTTCAGTATAAAACACAGTCGATGTTCATAAATTGACGCAGAAACATGCAATAGGTACTCACACGCCCTTTATATTTGCGATAGGTTTCTTCAAATCACGAAGCTAAGCTTAAATTATTTGCCCCGAACAAAAACAGCATATCAACTTCAAGTTTACTGCTATATTTTTTATGGAAGAGGTGGACAAACGAGCGTACCTGATATTAAGTGATCACCGCCGCCCACATTCTCTTGCAACACCACAGGAGCGTTGTCGGCCTTTAAGTAAGGTCTACGCGCTTTCTTTGATACACGCACAAGGAAGCTCATTCCACAGCTTTGTAGTATAAAGCTCCTTGAAAACCGCACTGTGGAGGAACGCCACACATTCAGATCGTGGGGATGGTATTGTAATCTGTGTCTAGTATTATATTTTTGTTTATTTTACAAATAATATGTTTATCTGAACAGGATAACAAGAAGATCATTCGAAGATGGCGATCTTCGGTATGGCGTCCGCTGTGGCGGGCTTCGTGAAAGTCCGCTACCTCATCGACAAGGCCGTCATTGACAACATGGTGTTTCGAATGCACTACAGAATTACATCGGCCATCATGTTCCTGTGCTGTATACTCGTCACGGCGAACAACTTGATCGGTAAGTTGATTGTTGATTTTTTTTATATATAACCTGGTGGATTCTAATTACAGCCACTTATACTCTCCAGCTACACAAAACTAATCACAGGAACACTATCGGCTTTTAGTTTAACGTGGAATTGGCATTGGAAACCGCATTGTGGACGATTAACTCTATATTTCAATCAATAACATTGGTCAGGGTCAAAAATACTCTTTCAAATCAAATCGAACTGACACTTATGAATGTCAAATAATTATTTTTCTTTTTGAATCTACTGCTACTTCGTTAAAGTGTTGAGTATGATATGAGATATGAAAAGAAGTAGCAAGAAACTTATTGCCACTCTTTTAAATCAAGTTTTAGGTACATTTTTATCGTTTTACAAATCATTTGCAATTACTATATCATATGTAAAGTGATGCAACAAACATACTCAAACGTTAAATAGTCAATGCCTAACACAAAAAAGTAAATGTAAATTTATACAAAACAAAACTAATTGAGTACAGTAGCTGCATCATCCACACACACCGTAAATAAATAAAGGTATTCTGTGAGCATTTTATAAGGAATTATATATATATATATATATATATATATATAATAATCTCATATATAAAATTCTCGTGTCATGGTGTTAAACATTGAACTCCTCCGAAACGGCTTGACCGATTCTCATGAAATATTGAGTGCATATTGGGCAGTTCTGAGAATCGGACAACCCACTAAATGTTAAGGGTGGTCCGAAATTTTTTTTTTATTTTTTTTTACATTTTTTTTAAATTTGTTTGATTATGAGTCAGCATTCAATAATACATACAACTTAAAATTTTCACCCATCTACGATCAACAGTTACTTTGTATCGCGATTTTAATATCGGCAATACAACGTTTGCTGGGTCAGCTAGTTAGTATATATATAATATAATAATTTCCTATAATATAACTTATAATAACATAGCTTCTACGACAGTTATATTCTATATAACGTTTCAGCTAACTGATTCAGAGACCTGCTAATTATACCTGACCGAATAACCTAGACATTGTTACACAAACCGTCTGGCATTAACATCATGAAAACTTACGGTAAAGATGACTCATTTCAGCAGATTCCCGTTCGATACGTGTTTGTCAGTTAACGAAATTGAGACGTAAAGAGCAAATTGATTGAACACATAAACATTACGACCAAACCATTGAGGATTTGGCCCACTCAACTACTGCGTTTATACGCAATAACTATTGACTTGATAAAATAAAGTATGGATAAAAGTAACAATAGACAAAATGGCGTAACTAGATATATTATTATTAATAATCATAATAATTTCTTTTGATAGAAACAATAATAAAGACTATCATAATACGTTTTAACATAATATAATATGGCTTAATAGTCGCAACAGGCTGGGTGGCCAAATTTAGAGCAAGGCAATATTCAAAATTAAAATACTTTTATACAAAATAGGATATGAAATCATTTATTGAACAAACAAATTCAAAATAAAAGTCTTAGACCTAAGATGTACGAGTGCAGGAAAATCAGCAGGATTCTTATTTTTTATAAAATTGCGATACAATCAAATTTCTAATCTTAACAGCCTAACGGCGATATTATGTTTATTATACTTAGTTTTTGGACAATTCTTTTCAATTTCATAATACATTTGTTTTGAACATTTTCTGGTATCATATTGTAAAAGTAATACATACTCACATTTCCCCACAAAAGACTTACTAATGTCATAACTCTCACCTAAAATTTATTTATTGCTATATAATGACGAGTATGTTTATAAAGATCTTGTGGTAGTATTTTAATTATAAAAATAAACAATTCGACACGTATTTCGCCTCTACACGAGGCATCCTCAGGACGTGTTGTCTCGCCAAAATCAGTCGCTGATTTTGGCGAGACAACACGTGTCGAATTGTTTTAAAGACAAATATTGGCGGAATTAACAATAAAGAAAACTTAAATAATTTGTATAATTATGGATTTCCGCAAAGTAACGCCTAACTCAAAAAGTAGTATTTTAACTAATCTCTGTCCCTCTCAGACGTAAATACATACATCTATATATATAAAAATGAATTGCTGTTCGTTAGTCTCGCTAAAACTCGAGAACGGCTGGACCGGACCGATTTGTCTAATTTTGGTCTTGAATTATTTGTGGAAGTCCAGGGAAGGTTTAAAAGGTGAATAATTATATGAAAATGCTCGGAATTAAATAAATACAACAATTTTGTTTTTCTCTATATCTTTCTTACTTTCTCGGGAGGTAAAAAACAAACTTTAATTTAATTATTGATTTTTTCTTGTTACTTTATATGGCAATACAACGTTTGCTGGGTCAACTAGTATGTAATACAAAAACGTTACCGCTGTCTAGAGGGGTCAAGTTCTAAACGTGGGCGGGTGTGATTACATCGCAGACAGTCCAATAAGCGGAAGCTCTAGTATGTATACCTAGAGCTGGTAATTCTATTGTCGATGGAAACTGTCAACTTAATATAAACAAAAAAGATACAATTTTGCCAATATTTCAAACTATCTATAAATATATCTAGATACCTAAAGGTACTTTTTTTGACTTACTCGTGTAAGCCTTTCAGTTTTTGACATTTGAGCATTTTTGTTGCGTCACTTTGCATATATTGTAATTGAATGATTTGTAAAACAATTAAAATGTAAATCTTGACTTGAAAGAGTGGCAATGAGTTTCTTGCTACTTCTTCTCATTAGCTCAACCCTTTACGAAGTAGCGGTAAATTCAATAAGAAACAATTTTTTTTTGACATTCATAAGTGTCATTTCCGTGACCTACATGAATAAAGTGTTTTTGAATTTGAATTTGAATTAGTAACTTCAAAAAAACTTTCAGTAGATAGGTTTTTTCCTGCCTAGGTTGACCATTCTTATACTTCTTCCAAATTATCTTCTACAATCTACAATGGCATTAAACAAACTCAATATTCGCTTTTCAGTAACAGTCACTACATGTTCTTCAAATTTCGCAGATTTTTTTAGATATTTTACAAAGTCATGATAATTATGTAAGATTAAATGAATTTGTTATACAGGGTCAAGTGTTAGTGGGATGCAACTTGCCTGTTTACTGTCGAAAAAAGTGTGTTGGTACTTGAGAGTTAAGTGTTACTACAGAAGCACGCTTAATCACCTTTCAGCATAGTTTATAGCCCCTTTATCGCCTGTTCCTATTCATATTATTGTAAACAAATCCATTAATAATTATACTTGAAAGTTTCCATTGAAATATGAGGCAAAATAAAAGTTCAATGACTGAATTTTATCTTACAAAGAAATACGTTTTAATATTACTTTTGTATTTACGAGCTAATCTATAAAATTATGAAACACAAACAAAAATATATTTGTTGTGTTATTTTATTACAACTACAAGGACCAAATAGTATATTGACTATAATTAAATGAGACAGCTAAACAATTTTTAGAATAATTTTTACAAATAGGTATAGTAAAAACACGAAATTAATTAATAGTTTAAAACAAATCTAAGAACATTAGATTTATACAGTAGGTTTTTGTAATAAAACAAATGGACTTTATTTCGCTATACAACTATCTCTTCATATTAGGGAAAGTATTAAAAAAGCTTCTTTATTAAAGCGCGCCTATATTTTTGACTAAAATCCATTTCCATTTATTCTATACTAGCTGCCCCGACAGACGTTGTTCTGTAGATAATAAAAAAAATACTGTTTTATAGTAATTTACCAATAATTTTTCAAAACATCAAGAATTATTTCGTAAAAAATGCTCCCTGTTGCTATAATGAAATTGTTTCACAGAAGAACTGTCAAAACTGTGCGTCAAAAAATTCTCTCATAGAAAATATGTCCATACAAAACAAAAATTGGAAATAAAAATAATTATGGGTCCCAAATCGAAATAAAAACTATCCTATCTCTCAAGTTGGACTAAACTACACTCCATGAAGTAATCCCCATTAAAATCCATTCATTAATTTAGGAGTCCATCGCGGTTAAACAACGTGTCTCGTAATTTATATATATTAGACATGAGTCCAATTATGATAATATTGTATTGCAAATATTCAAGTAAATCGGACTCGGATTTAAAGTTTCAGTTACATTCATCATATACAAGCCTTCCTATAATATAATCATCAATAAAATGAGTCTGTTAGTAGTTATTACGTCATCACAGTACGTTTCTATATAAAAGTATTAAAGGTACAAAGTGCATCTTAATCAGCATTTCTATTTCTTATAGCAACTGTGCAGTTCGTGATGTCTAGCCGTTTACCGAGACCACATCTGCAAGCCAGGTGGCTGTAATCAAAACACTGCACCTAGCTAATGCGATAACGACGGTTGCTAAGGCTTATGATTATGTCAAGGCACCCATTCGATGCAATAAACCTCGATATTTTCTTGTGCTCGATTTGATAACGCAACGAAATGTACATCATAGCTTAGTCTAGAGAATAATAACAGGCTTAGATCATTTATACGTCGAGATAGACTATGATAGCTGTGAAGACGTTGAAAAATGTTGCACACTAACACAAAATGTAAGACGTAGCTTATCACGCACACTAAAGTTTTAGACCTGGCCTGTTTTTATCGGTTGTCTAACAGCAAGAGACTCTAACATATTCCATTAACTTAGACTTGAAAAAAAAAGTAATAAGTCAAAATATGACGTTCGGAAAAGCGTGGCCATTCAGTTCCTTGTATTTTCCTCCCGAGCAGGGGCGTGCATATCATATAGGCAACTAGGCAGTGCCTACCTTAATATGAACCTAATGAATATTGTATTAAAGTTAATTTAGTTTAGTTATGTTCCGTTATTTTACGAACATCGTAAAAAGACTAACATATTGAACATCTACTCATAAAATTTTTCCTTGCGCTACTGCAACTTTCAAAGCTCAACTACGACTTGTTAGATCTACAGTGCCTACCTAGCTAGAAAACCAATAAACGCCAATGCTCCGATTGCAATTTTTTCCGAACATAATATTATGGTAGATTCAGTAATTCAAAAGAAATATTTAAAGTGACAATTCAACAGCGCTTAGTTTAAGCGTAATTGATTAAAGTTTATTTAACTTTGAATTACTGAACATCTGCAAATCAGTCTGACATTAGAATGACTTGTTCATTTCGAAGTTGGGTTTGCAATTAATTCTATTGTGCTGGTGTAGTAGAAGGAGAGATATATTTTCTTTGAAAGTCACGCCACAGTAACAGTATTGTTTTATTATATCATTCTATTTCTTGTTGGACAAAACATAATATAAGCTAAAATTTTATATAGCACTTTACAGCCAAGCTTAACGTAATCCGGCTCGGATTTATAAGCCTCCAATTCTGGGTCAAGCAACCACGACTTTTATGTCAGATGTTACAACACACTGCAATATGGCAACATTGATTTTAAAATACCAGAGACAATGCGTTGTAAATATTCCTGACATTTAGGTATTCACCGATCGGTGCGTGAATATTAATGATCTTCCCGCATCGTCGTTAAATATATAATATTAAGAATATGCATAGTACATTGTTCAAAGTGATAGACGAACATGACCTTCTGTTAGTATGTTCTACACTATTATGCTATAGTAAATATCTAAGATTATTTATGCGTCTAAATAGAGAGCCTCTTGCTGCTAGACGACCGATGAAAACAGGCCAGGTTTATTACCCTAGTGCATAGTTTCACAACCTTATTTAGCTCACCGCCCACTTTGAGAATATATTTTTTTCTAGAGTATTTTCATGTATTTTTTTGCCTTTTTAGACTATATTTTTTAATCTTCCCACGCCCCATCTGCGCCATCTCAATGCCCCTAATTTTCTCTGGGTCTTCTACTGCCCCCCCGAAAGTCTCAAACGCCCACAAGGGGGCGTTATCGCCCACGGTGAGAACCTATGCTCTAGTGTGAGTGACAAGCTACGTCTTACACTCGCGTTTTGTATGTCATTTTGTGTTCATGTGAGTGCATTGCTAGAGGTTAACTGCCAACCTCAATTTTTTTGACGTTTTCACAGCTTTCACAGTCGTCTATGTAGACATATTAATGATCTAAGGTCTATCTAAATATTTGTTGTAAAAAGTATTCGAATAGTAACACCACTACAGGTGAATTGCATAATATATAACACTAAGTTGGATGCGTTTTAATATAGCTACTAACTCCTAACGTGATGCTTCATCGAGTGAAACTGAAGTTTCGTTAGCCATATTATATTTTCATACATAGAAATAGAGCGACAAAATAGCCCTAAAGCAACATCTATCCTCTTATAACCTAAAAAAAAACCGCAGTCTGCTTAGGTTGTTAATTCTGTTCCCTGAATTCAAGTAGAATTAATAATACTAAAATCAATAGTTAATATAACTTGCAAACGCAACAATTTTAATAATAAACTAGGTGTTCCTGCTATTTGTGGATTTGATAAGAAAGAGGTATATTATGTTATCCAGATTTACAATAGATCAAAATATTTGTTAACCTTATCTAGACAGCTTTTACTACTTATTCGTCATGGCTATGCGCAAGCGCATGATTCAATCCCATGTGTTTTCCCAGTCCTATACAATGCGGGGGATATTCTTTGACGTCACTTTTGTGGTTTTGTCGTAAACAGAAACTATAATTATAATGAGCAGTTTTCCTCTTTTCGAGCATCGTCAGTTCTGGCAGTGGAGGTCTTTTTGGGTGGCGAGCAGGGCAATTGTTCGGAGCCTCGCTCTTATAGCATAAACACATTGTAGGATTTGGTACAGCCGAACCACGCCGAACTATCGGCCGGTCTGGTGGGCGCTAATACAGTCCGGACGTTAGTAATAATAATTTTGTACGATAGACAATGCGACCGCATGCGATGGTTCTGCCGTACCAAATCCGATCATGTGTTTGGGCTATTACAGATGTCTCGTTATCCATTCTAAGTTTTAATTATTTAACATCTGTTTTAACTTTATCGTCACGGTTATTAACAGATGTTCTCTCGTAAGTTGAACAATTATACCTATACGAACGACATGTGCACTTGTGAGACGCTCACCATGACCCACTGAGACAACGCCGTAGAAATACAACTCCTTATTTATTTTTAATTTGACGTAATAAAAATTAAAAAAAAATCAGCAATAACTTACACTAACGTAACGTACTATGTAATATTCTAAAATTTAAGTCATTGTTGTGACAACTAGTATTACTGTACTAAATTAATTTGCATGTTTAGTTAAACCTGCCGAAACATGTGAAACTGTAAGATTGTACCATCGTAACATACCACTCATTGATTGATATGTTCACAAGGGATTGGATCAAATCTTGTACCATGTGAACGGCGATAATCCCTTACCATCAGATGGCCCAAAACTCGTTGCGTAAAGGTGTAGGTTCTATCTGCATCTTCTGCAGCATACCTTTTATTTTCTTATCATTTATTTTTTAATTTACCAGTGGGAGGCTCCTTTGCACCGATTATAGGGTACCTACCACAACGGCGCCTATTTCTGCCATGAAGCAGTAAGTAAGCGTTACTGTGTTTCGGTCTGAAGCTAGTGAAATTACTGGGCAAATGAGACTTGACATCTTTTGTCTAAGTGTGACGAACGCAGTTGTAATGCCGCTCAGAATTTTTGGGTTTTTTAATAACATTGAGCGGCACTGCAATAATTGACACGGCGAATCAATTGTCATCAGCTGAAGAACTTCCTGCTTGTCTCGTCTCTTACTGTCATAAGTAATGTGTCACTATTGAAATCGCTCAGCAAAACTTTATTAATGCATCACGATATTCCGACACTCTCATAACTGTATCGGCCCTAACTCCTAATTCAATGATAAACGGTCTAAGTATGCTAAGTGCTCGTTACATGGCAATTAGCAGCATGTGACCGGCTCAGCTGAGATACGGCGCTCGTCTCCTTTATGTAGAACGTTTTATTAAACTCGTGTTACGTTTCCTATAGCGTCTACAATTACATCATATTTCTTTGTTAAGGAGCAATTAATCTAGCTTCGTTATCATTTACTTCGACGGTTAAACGTTCGTGATGAAATAACATACTTAGGTGAGACATTGATATTATAAGTTGCCTTTTTTTATTAAAATAATAATGCAGTACCGCTCAGGATTCTTGAAAAACCTAAATATTCTGAGTGGCACTACAATTGCGCTCGTCACCTTGAGACAGAAGATGTTAAGTCTCAATTGCCCAGTAATTTCACTAGCTACGGCGCCCTTCAGACCGAAACACAGTAATGTTTTAACATTACTGCTTTACGGCAGTAATAGGCGCCGTTGTGGTTCCCATAAACTAGCCGGCATCCTGTGCAAAGGAGCCGCCCACTTGTGCCTTGGGGGTTTGTCGTGGCCGATATTGTATAATATCTTCTAAGGCCGGGCCTACATGTAACGAACGCAAAAATCTATGAAGCAGAAGAGAAAGATAAGTGAAGACATGAGTGAATCGTTTACGGATCGGTATGGCAGCGTATTAAATGAACAAACGAACAAATGTAATTTTTATATATTAGACTAGCCGTTCCCGGCTAATTTTTAAAGAAAATGAAGTTATGAAGGAACGTAGGAATGTGTAATAATAAGCCATAAATCATCTAGGATAAATTTCGCATCGAATGGCGGTAGTTTCATTTCGATACAATCAGTGGTTTAGGCATGATTGAGCCTCAAGCAAGACCATTTTCATTATACATATATAGATTACCTTATTACATATATATTATATTATACTACTATTAAATTAATCTAATTGAAACCCAATCTGATTAGCGAAGCGTGCCAATTCATTAATAAAAAACCGTTAGTATTAATCATTCACAAATTGAGGTCGTTAAACAATCGTTAATTAATTATAAATCATTAAATATTGTTGTGACGTATATAACTTAGAATACAAAACGCACCGGATTTGTTGTGATACAAGAATTATGTAGTTCAATGTCGTTCGAGCTTTGTACGTACACAACAGAACATAATATAATCACGCATACAATTGCTCTAAAACGAATGAATTACATACAATATGGCCAAATACTGTTACAATAGATATTAACTATTATGTTTATTCTTGACTGGCATCAACATTTTCTGTTTGTAAACCCTTGATTGGTGCAACTGGAACATATGTTACCAGTGTGAACAGTTCGTGTGCTGAATCTTCATCATTATTGCGTCTGCGGGAAAGCCTGACTCGAACTCGGAATGGTACATTTCTGACACCTTTAGACCACAAGTATTTGTTCAACCTAGTATCCACTCTTACATCAGGTGTGCCCATTTGTTTTTCTAAGCTCTTAGCTTCCTTTGGTTTCATCTTGTTTCCGTCAGCAGATATCTTTTTTATCGTATTTATATTATTATGTACATATTGTAATATCGCAATTTATTAATCTTAATCTGCTATTATAAAATAATTTTGTTTTATTTTGGCATCAAACAGTCACAAAATCACAATTTTAATGTTATAATATAATTACTAAAGAGAAGACTTATAGTGCCGAAATACACAAATTATTTGTTCAAAACCAACTTTTCGGATTTACTCGCAAATTCTGATGAGTTCCATTTTTTTAAAGATCGCGTTATAATGCGTTGAATAGTATGTACGTGCGTAGCTCAAAAACTATTGTGTGGCAAAAAATATATGGACGTTATAAAATACATATATACATATAGTACCACTAAGTTTTTCTCAGGCCTGAAGCGTTTGTATTCCTACTATAGAATCGACTTAGTCGGTCATTAAAATTTCTTCTATTTACTGCCAACTAACAAATGCATTTTTTTATGGAAAAGGAGGACAAGCGCTCGTTTGTACCCTCGTAGGGGTCACCTGATGTTAAGTGATCACCGCCGCCAACATTCACTTGTAACAGCAGAGAAATCACAGGAGCGTTGCCGGCCTCTTAGAAAAGATTACGTGATTTTTAAAATGTCTCTCTCTAGGGTCGGTCTCTCATGTCTGAGGATCATGCCCAGTATTAGGGTTGCATCTGTAGCGGATGAACTGCCTCCACCGAATTCTCCAGCCTGTCTATTACAACCGTGGAGAATGTGGATGACTGAGTCTTTAATTTGGTCGGTCCATCTTGTTGGAGAACGATCACGCGATATTATGCCTTCGGTATTTCCAAAATTTTCATGGTACCTACCCATGTAGGTAATATAATCTTGGAAATACCGGATAAGGAAGCTAAGTCCACAGCTTTGTTGTACGTGGAAGAAAAACTCAATTCATAATAAAAGACAAACAAAGCGGAGGTTTTGCTGTTATTAGTGTAGCAGTTCCATTAAAAAATACAATGTTAAAATATATCACGTGGCACTACTTTCTTAGAAAGAAACACGGTATTGTTATTTTGATCATATAACTTCAATGGAGAGTTCTAGGTAAATTGCAAAACAATGGCTCTGTTCCCCAAATAATCAGTTTCGACGAATCAAGTACAATTGTGGTCATCATAATTCGCTGTATGCGTAATAGTGACAAACAGACATCAAGACAGAAAAGGTTTATTTGTGTATCAGTACCTATAATTAACAATAGTTCTAATCCCTTTTAATACAAAGTCATTCATTTTGTCAGGCCTATAACCAGTCAACTGTCTCCTGTCTAACAAATCTTTCCCAATTTCATGTTTTATATTAACGGTGTCTTATAGTGTTTGTAATGAAATAAAAAAATACGCTTTGGTTGATAAGTTAATGGCTGAAATTTAAAATGAACATTAATTCCTGCCTTATCGACTATAGATGAAAAATAATATAAATTACTTAACAAAAATCTTATTTTGCAAATTGTCATCGGACTTCGATAAATCTACGAATCTGGCCGTTTTAAAGTGGGTCAAAATCGCGCCCAAATGAGTCGGTTACAAACAAACATACACACAGGTGAAGCTAATGAGACGCGTGTAAAAAAATAAGTCGTCCAATTTAAATAAAATACTTTTTGTTTAAAACGTGTGTTATGGTAACTACTTTTCTAATTTATTTATTTAACCTGACGTTGTGGTCTTTTCAGAGCAAGTAACACTCGTGTTAATCAAAGAAAACTCTGTGTGTAGTTCTCCAATTTTCGTCACAGTCTCTTCCACACTTTCAATCCTTTGGGTATAATTAAGACTTACTACACATTACTGTTATAACGTAAAAGTACAAAATCCTTAGCCAAGCTAGTTTAGCCTTGATATAGAAGTTTTATACAGTGTCCTTTATTATAGGTACACAGTATTATGAAATTTGTTAATTTTATAGTACATTTTTCATCCAAAACATTCACAATTCAGTCAATCTTCATCCGTTTTTATCTGAGGAAAGATTTGATGATTGATTAAATATAAATTTAACAGGCGTGCGCTGTCCGAAAAAAATTGTCAAGACTATAAAGAAGGAACAAATATTAAAATATAATTTTTACTAAGAATTGCACTTGAACGTAGAATATCAAACCAGTGATTTGATCACTTCATGAATAAATTTGGTTAGTTAGGGTTGTGTGTCTGGGAAAAATCTTATTTTTTGCAGTCCGGTAAAATTTTTAATAAAATACAGCATTGACAGAACTGTTCGGACACTCACTTGTGATAATTTTAGTATTTTTATCTTCAAACATAAAAATTTCGTGTCACGTTGTTTATCCGCGATGAACTCTTTAAACTACTGAACCAATTTCAATCAATTTTTGCACACTGTCATATAAGATTGTGTGTCTACGAAAGAACTTTTTTGCCGTCCGTTTAAATTTTTAATAAATGACAGCATTGACAGAATTTTCGGACATCCACTCATGTATTAAGATAATGTTCATACATAAAGCGGATGGATGAAAATCGCTTCCTATTCGTATCCTAGACTATTGAAAAAAAAAACTTGAGCATACGTAGTATCCTTGTTTACTTTTTGCCGCTAGATATAGTATTAATAAAAACCTAAACGGTTCCATTATTAAAACGCATAAGCGTTGGTTTTACGGACACAGCAAGGTCTCTTTTGTTGGATTTTCGAGTGAATATTGGGTAAATAGTTTCGTACACGATTATGAGGTGATCAAGAGTCACGGCCAATACAATTATGCAGATGGGGACAGGTTCACTACCTGCTATTAGTCTATCCGCAACGATCACGGATGCAATGTCGAGGACGCGTGGGAACGCGTACGACACAATGCACTAACCAGAAAACGAAACAAGTTCATTCAATACAAACGTTACACAATGGAGTGCTAAGGTAAACAAACACAATATCTAATATTGTCTATAGTTCAACATTTGTGGTTCTTGAATTGGTTGAAGCATTTTGTACGGTAATTGTGGTAATCTTTTGTTCTAGCAGCGAGAGAATAGATAACTGTTTTTTTATGAAAATAAGGGAAGAGATGAGCAGGACGTTCAGCTAATACAGTACCGCTCAGGGTTCTTGAAAAACCCAAAAATTCTGAGAGGCACTACAATTGCACTCCTCACCTTGAGACATAAGATGTTAAGTCTCATTTGCCCAGTAATTTCAGTAGCTACCGCGCCCTTCAGACCGAAACACAGTAATGTTTACACATTACTGCTTCACGGCAGAAATAGGCGCCGTTGTAGTACCCATACTATAGCCGTGCAAAGGCAAAATCTTCCTGTGCAATGGAGACTAACTCTGTAAGGCTTTTATTTTTTGGGTTCTGGTAATTGGATTTCGGATCGGCTATAGTAATATATACACAGCTGTCTTTTGCAGTTTATGAGGCCACAAAATGTTTCCAAAGAATTTAAAAGTAGAGAGGTGTATCTTGTACGAAGGTACAAAGCCCTTCGTGTGTGAGAGCGACTCGCACTAAACTTTAAGTTTCCCACAATGTTAACCGCCAAGTGCGTACGATGGTGAGACTAAATATTATAGAACTAGCTGATATCAGAGTATTCTTCTGCGGACACACATGAACAAGCACGCAGTGCTCATTAAAATCGTTGTTTTTTAAAACTTTAATAACTTTATGTTAAATGAAGATATCGCAATATTTGATGAATGATTTAGATAGGCCAAATGTCTAAGAAATAAGTCTTTGAAACCTCGACCATTTTATTTATATAAATTGACGGATAAGAAAAGTTAAAGATAAAAAAGCTGTAGACTGTAGACATGCAAAGTATTGACACTAAAACAAGTTCATTCAATACTAACGCTGTGTTAACAATTATTACAACAAATATTGACTGTAGTCGATCATTTGTGGTTAGAGAATTGGTTGATGCATTTTGTATGGAGAATGCAGTTATTTTCTTTTGTTCTAACTTTACCCGTTATCTCTTTAGAGTGTTTCTGACGTTAAATGTATACGTACATACAAAATTAACACTAATGTTACCGATGAAAAATTAATTGCGATTTCAAATAAAGAACTCTTTTATAAAACTTATTTTAAAATAAGAAGTTCGAATAAAGGAAGGAGAAAAATGAAACATTTGAAAGTATCCATCGAAATGTATACACCTAGCGACTTTTTGTATTGGTTTCATAATAGACAACTTATATAACCCGTTAATATCGTAATTAGAAAGTTGGTATCTAAAATGTTGACTCACATTTAATACAACTACCATATACAAGTAATGTCCAGCAAATATTATTTTTAGCTTGTAGGCAGAAGCTTAATGAATGGCTTGAAGATTAATGAGCATATTGAGATTTTTTGTCTGTAACTGCTGTTACTAATAACAAGCTGCTATTGTTACTCTACGATATTAAGAAAATACTGGACCTAACTTCGTCCGCGTGGATTTCCCTAGAGAACTCTTAAAATTATCGGGGATAAATGTAGCCTACGTTCCAATTCCCTACAAAATCTCAGGATATATCTATACTAAATTACGTGAAATTCGCCCGGACAGTTTAGTTTATTTAAATGCAGACAAAGCGAATTACATTACATTAGTTTGGACCATGTCAAACACAGGCTTTAAGTTCAATCATCAAATCAGTTTGGTTGGTTAAAGCCACTTATCAATCTTATACCTTCTTAATTATCATAGACAAGTCTGTCATTTTTCGGTATTTCTTTTCACCTTTGAAAACAATAAGAGTATTAATAATTCGCTAATAGAATCGAATTATGGTATGTTTAATGACATTACTGTGGAAATTCGGCGCTGACAGCAGGATTAATCTAATAAATCTCCTAGTTCATTGAAATAGCAAATATCAAGATTTATAGCGTATTATTTATATGATAAGTACCTACGTATAATTGTATTTAGACTGAGTTATACCTACATTAATGGTATCAAAAACCACCTCAGTCTTCAATCGATACAAAACATAAAAATATCGTCGACAGAGCAAGCAGTGCAAGAAATAGTTTCTAAATACAACTTTTTATTTTCAGGCGATCCAATTTCTTGCATCAGTGACGGCGCGATACCGAACCACGTCATCAACACATACTGCTGGATCACGTACACCTTCACTCTTCCCAACACTGGCTTGAAAGGCATCGCACATCCTGGTCTCGGCAATGATTATGAAGAGGAAAAGCGAATTCATTCATACTACCAATGGGTTCCATTTATGCTTTTCTTCCAGGTACTGTTCCACTTTATATTGTATATATTTGAGTTACATATAAATTTGCAGGCATTATTTATATATTTATAGCTATATTTATAGCTATATCTATGGTTTTATATATGTATATACGTAAAAAAATCATGAACTGCTATACAAATAAAGTTAGTATAAAGTTGTCCCTATCTGAAAATAAACCAATGTTATGCAAAATGTTTAGTATAATGTTTCCCGCGTTTGTTTACAAGGCTGCCTGACATTCGGAAATCTTCAGAATTATCATGGTATTGACAGTGTTGTCAGCGATATAGTCAAAATTCTGCATATTCTAGGTTTATACTCGGGTTTAACTTTATACCAAGTTTATTTGTAAGCTAGTTAAGAGATATATAAGCAGAATTTCTGATATTATTTTACCTACTGTATTTCCTGGTTAAGTTACTGAAAAGTATGTGATGAACTTGCCAGAGGTGCTCTAATTTAAGTTACGCATCTTTTATCTGTGTATCTAACGAATTAAGAGTATGAAGGTAAGCTTAACTTTTCAGGGAGTTCTCTTTTACCTCCCCCACTGGATCTGGAAGAACTGGGAGGAGGGCAAGGTGCGAATGATCTCCGACGGCATGCGCGGCACCATGGCTACCATTGATGACACGAGAACTAACCGACAGGTAGATTGACTTATAAATACCCCAATCTTTACTGTCTTATAAATAAACGCCATTTAAAGTTATTCCAAATTTAAAGCTTTTTATCTGTATCGTACCTTTGTCACTACAGAAATACATGACAGGGAGAAGTAATTTTAAACTTGGAGTAACGTTGCGTTTATCAATGAGACGGTTATTAAGCCTGTTTCAAGAGATGCGTAGGTACTATTAAGCTAATCCAAAGAATCGCTACCGGGGCAATAGTATTTTGAGCGGTGCTTGTCCACACCTTAGTACTTAAGGGGTTTATTGAAGATGCAGTGACGAAAAGTGAAAAGACTTTCCGCTTATAGTCAGATGGACGCCTTGATCTTGCCACTGCTTATCAAAACAAATCGATGTAAATATTATGACTAACTTATACAAGGAACATGCGTATAAAACCATTATTAATACGGACAGTAATATTACTACAGTTCTATTGCTATTTAAAAGAAACTCGCTGAGTTTCTTGCGCCTGTTTTTCTCAGGTCTGAGGCATATTTTGTTTATTGGTGGTTTCTCTTTTTCTTTGGTGTCGAATTTCTTGTCGATCAACAACTGAGTTTAAATCCTATTTTGAATAAAAATATTAATATTGGATATGGAATATCCAAACAGTTTGTTATTTTTATGTGATATCCCTCACTTTGGTGAGGTTGCGGGTTCGAATCCCGCATCGTTCAAAAATTCTGGAACAAATTAAATTCGGAATATCAACTCGTTATGAGCGAATCTCACAAAAACAAAAGCCTGACATGTAGAGAGCTTACTTCCAAAAGTGATCGTGGAGAGAATACCTTATTCGACCTATCACAAAACGTCTATCCACATTAGCTCTATAACTTTATGCAGTCAATCTATTTATTATAATATCACAAAAACTTTACAAATATCGCGTGTGGAAGTTATACTTGTTGATTGAAATTATTACATTGACTTATGCAGACATATTCAATCCTAAAGGACTAGAGTACACGTTATTTGTTGCATTTGATCGCACAATCTTGGATTTTTTTTTAAATTTCTAGTCCTTCTAAACATTAACTTAGAGTGGGAATCTAAATAGATAAAACAGTCAATATAGCCTATATAATCAGTTATCGAACTACCCGCACGTGGACACCATTTTGCTCTACATAACTCAATGTATTCTTTGATCGAGCACATAAGCACGCCTCGTCAATTTGTACAATTGCGATAAGACCTCTGTACCAATAAATGATGTTCAGAATAATTGACCCCGGTATCTTTATTGTGTAATGATAAATTCTTTACAGAGTAATGTAGTTGGAATTGTACGTAATTTGTTTTTTGCAGAATCGACTTGTGCAGTACCTGCTTGATACGTTGAATATGCATAATACATACTCTTTTGGATACTTTTTCTGCGAGATTTTGAACTTCGTTAACGCTGTGAGTATTTGGTTATCTTTTTTTTTTATGAAAATAAGGGACGAGACGAGCAGTACGTTCAGCTGATGGTAATTGATAAGCCCTGCCTATTACAATGCAGTGCCGTTCAGGATTCTTGAAAAACCCAAAAATTCTGAGCGGCACTACAATTACGCTCATCATCTTGAGACGTAAGATGTTAAGTCTCATTTGCGCAGTAATTTCACTGGCGACAGCGCCCTTCAGACCGAAACACAGTAATGTTTACACATTACTGCTTCACGGCCGAAATAGGCGCCTCGAAATATCTCTGTCTTAGTTAAATACCTAATTAATGAGAGTTTTTACGCTACTAATGAAATGAATCCTGTCTTGTGTGTGTTTTAAATTTTTTTTATTACTTTGTCAAAAACATGTATTTGCCTTTTGCTTAAGTCCAGCTATTTTAATTGTAATATTCTAAATTAGTGTTTTATCACGCCATCATATGACTTTCCATTTAATTGACGTATATGTTAATCATGATCTGCCTTCAGTAGCGTTATTATGTAAAGTTTAATACATGTATATTGTTTAGAAAAAAAAATAAAATAAAAAATAAAACGTCTTATGTATCCGATACTTGCAAATGAAGAAGTAAACATAGTGTTCTTTAAAAAAATATGAAAGCAGAATATATATTACTTATCAGAAATTATGATTTTAGCTTGGCAACATATTCTTTCTGGATACATTCCTGGGTGGAGCATTTATGACGTATGGAACAGATGTGGTGAGGTTTTCCAATATGAACCAAGAACAAAGAACGGATCCTATGGTAAATAAAATCATCACTTTTGTTGCTTTAATATTAATTTTCTCAAGTATTTCGTATTATTTACGTCGCCTGGTTAAGTTTTTATTTCTGTAGTGGTAAGTAAATTAGGCGAAGTTTATAGACCTCCAGTTGAACGTAGTTCCTCAAAAACGTTCCAGGCCACAAACATCACATTTAAAAAAAATTGTGTTTAAAGTTTAATAAATATTAGTGTATACCATGCGTGTGGATTGGGCTACTAAGTCATAATGTCATTTAAAGAGTGACAGTAGGGATGCCATTTTTGGCCAGTCAGTAATATGAATCACGTGACCAGTTTTGTTGTTGACATGATTGTGGTTTGGACGGTTTTTCTGGAATTACATCCAATTGCAACGGTTTTTTATGAAAGATGAGGACAAAGGAGCACCACCAAAGCCCACACTATTCTGTAAAACAAGAGGAATTACAAGAGCATTCCCGACCTTATAAACCGTCGAATAAGCGTACATATGAATTCAAAAACTGAAAACGCATTCTACCCATTGCGACAGCGACGCTACCTATCATCGTCCAATCGCATCAAACTTATCATGCAAACTCTCTTATTCTTGGGGTTGTTGTTGACCCAAGCCCTTTCAGTACATACACTACTTAGCCACAACAAACAATTCAGTTTATCGAGTTGACCGAACGCGGGGATTGAACGACAACACATCCTTTAGTCCGACAACTTCTCACGCGTTGCCCCTCTCTGCAACACGCTGACGTCTTTAGTACCCTCTCCCCGCTACCGTCTGTCACCGCTTGAGACGGTCGCGCACCAAGTTGTCGGACTATAATCGGTCAGGTAATAATAACAACATATCATCAATCACTACTGACTATCTATACTGGGTATTATGAAAGCGTTTGCGATGTGGCGTTAATATAAGGTCATTGGTGTCAAAACTTCAATCCATATTCGCTCTACAATTTTCCGCAGTCAATCTCTTTTTTTTTCTCTCTTGAAAAAGTAAGCAACTAAAATACTTTCATAAGACGAACTTAAGTACAATTCCGAAGCATAATATAAGAGAAAAAAAAACAAAAAGTTTAAATAATTTGCCAATACAATTGATAAACTTACTTCAATTGATGTTGACTGTCGCTTTTCTCTAAGCGGTTAACTTCTCCCCTAATAATACTGTTTCTTAATCACTTAATAATTAATGTAATATTTATTTTTTCATTTTACAGATCGAAGTGTTCCCAAGAATCACGAAGTGTACATTCCACAAGTTTGGTGCTTCTGGAACAATCCAGAAACACGACGCGCTTTGTGTCCTCGCCTTGAACATTCTTAATGAGAAAATATTCATCTTCCTTTGGTTCTGGTCAGTCAATTGAATAATTCCTATAGTATTAAGAACATAAACGGTTTCAGAGGATAAATATGTCGTATATAAATATAAATAATTTAAATACTTTCGGATTGAATTAGATATAATCCTATCGGATCCGAGTTGGTTACCCTTTGGTCAAATCGCTATTAATATACATCTGATGATTTTTCTAAGGTCTAACGATCATTAATAATTTTTACTCGAGACTTAACATCTTCTGTCTCAAGGTGACGAGCGCAATTGTAGTGCCACTCAGAATTTTTGGCTTTTTCAAGAATCCTGAGTGGCACTGCATTGAAATGGGCAAGGCGTTTCAATTTCCACCAGCTGAACGTCCTGCTCGTCTCATCCCTTATTTTCATAAAAAAAAAATCTATTCAAAAATAATAATCAATGTGTTTAATTCTTACGATTATTACTAATAAACTGGAAACAATGAGTTTATAACTTTCTTTTTTAAAGTCTGCAAAAATTTTCGTAGACGCGTAAATTGTAACTTTGATAAGTAGTTTTTCAATAAAATACTTTATCATATTTATAAAACATTATAATATACTCAAACATTGTAATTGAGGAATTTTACTTTTCAGGTTGATTATTCTGTCTATCGTTTCTGGTCTGGCATTGGTCTATTCGGCTGCTGTCATTCTTCTGCCAAGCACTCGGGAAACCATACTCAAGAGACGCTTCCGGTTTGGAACACCTAACGGAGTCGAGGCATTGGTGCGCAGGACTCAGGTATGTATATATTTTTTTTTGAATTAAAAATGACAAGCTTCTATTAGCAAGCCAAATGTATAAAATACCTGTCTTGGTCACACACAAAGAACAACGGTGAACGAAACACAGCGAGATTTCCTCTCTTTCACTCACCTTCGGAAAACTGTACATGCACCATAGACTTACAATATACTAGCGTATAAACGTTCTAGCAACTCCACATTGCAAATTAATTTGTTAATGTGTGCGTTAGCTAGTTTAATATTAAAAATAGTAGCTGACTGTTTACGACTTCTCATCAAAATCAGTTACAGTTACAATAGATTTACATACCTTTTCCATCTTGTTGTATCTTCTTTAGAGACATTCTTCTCTCTCGCACGCTATGTATGTCTATACTCACTCACACACACACACACTTCCCTATCGTTCATAAGTTTTCTGTTGTGTAATTACTCGGTAATATGCTTTTAGATGTCACAAAAATTTATCGTTGTATTCAATAATATTTGAGGATTGGGTTGTTGCATTTTATAACTGAAATTAAAATTGAAGTCGGAAAAAGAAGCATAAAATAATAGGAATATAATAGCGACACACACAAATTATCTTGCCCCTAATAGACATAGCCTGTACTACAAAGAGGATGTAAATACTACGTAATAAGAGGCGGGAAAGTAAAAATTGAAATTTAGTTTAGCATGAAACGTGCTGTGATTTGACACAAGTTAGAAATAGTAGTAATTCCAGTATGGCGATTATAACGAAGCAACGAAGTATAATCCGGCTAAGTTTGAAATCGAACAGTTGCTTATAACGTAGTGGATCTCAGCTATCTCCATTTTTTACAAGATTATAGCCGTCATCTGCCGATATATCAATCACTGCACGTTTCATATCACTTTTTTCTTAGAGTTTCGCTAGGCTACTGTACTATGGGTACAAGACAACGATATATTTAGTACAAAAATACATAATAACATCCATATTCATTGTATAAATGTTTGCACCTATCAGAATTCGACCCCGAGATCAAATTATAATATAGATTGAGGAGAAATAAGTAAAATATTTGTTTATCAGGTTGGCGACTTCTTGCTCCTACATCTCCTTGGCCAGAATATGTCACTGCGCGTATTTGGGGAAGTGTTGGACGAATTGGCTAGAAGACTACACTTCGGCTCGAACCCTCCATCTGCACCTTCCACTATCGAAATGGCACCTATGTATCCTGACGTTGACAAGTTCTCCAAAGAAACCGAGACGTAAGCAAATCATGCGCTGTACACCCAAGTACTACAAAATGCGAAAGGCTCAACTACGCTCGTGGAGAAATTTGGAGCGACAACAGTATCATTTGCAACTTCCTAATGCAATGAGATTACTTTACATGTATTTCTCTACGTAATTGATATCGTTCTCACGGTACGTACTTGAGCCTTGACAGTAACTTCTCTTGTTGGGTGTACTGTCCATGTTTTAGCCTAAACAATTTCTCATTAGGATACTTTCCATTCGAAGCAATTTCATGACATTCCTTACTGTATTACTATACAATACATAGCCACATTATATTGCCTTTTTGCATTACTATTAAGACTAAAGACAGTAATTTTGTAATCTTGAATTGTTACGTGTTTATGTATGTTTGTAAGAGTAAATTTATGAAAGATAAGCGGTTTGTTATATGTGTCGGTTGTGTCCTTCAAATAATGATATCATCAGGGTGGATTTTATGTTGAATATTATCATATGTGTAATAAAACATAATAAGCTTATTGTAACTATAAAAGACAAATGTACAAAATTACCTGCAAGCTTAAAAAAAAACGTCACTGTTAATTTTCTATGAGCACAATAGTTCTTTATGCAACTGTTGTGTAATAAGGGGTATTAAAACACGAATGTGGGTTTATCACGAGGCGAAGCCGAGTGTGATAATAGTATCACATGAGTGTTTTAATACCTAACTATCAGCAAAGACTTTATCTACGCCCATAATATGAATCCTCTATAAAAGTTTCTGAAACAGTAGCTTACTGCTAACATTAAAAAAGCCAGACCTTATAACCATTACATCCAAACGAGTGTTGTAATGAAATTAAGTACAACATTACAACACTCGTTTGGATGATGTAATGGTTATAAGGACATTGGGTGTTCTAATGTTGGCAATATGCTGACTGTTTTAGAATCTTTAATAGAGCATTTAAAGCAGATAAAATATATTGTACAATATCGAATACATATTACTCGCAAAGTTCAATGTACCTAATACAAGAATAACAAGTACCTATACAGATTATTTTTATGCTGCCTTTATTGGGTATTTTTATTGGTAGAATAAACTTAGGTGCATAACTAATTTCCCTACTCGCGTAAAGTTCACGAAGTTTGTGTGCCATTTAGAAAAAATTTTTGGCATTAAATTTTACTCTAACCAGTAGTGCATTTGGCAAATGAATGCTGTATATCATTTAGGACCAATTTTATTATGCTTTTTTGTATACTATTTAGGTTAAGACTTTTCAGTCAAATTAGCCATATACATCGTTAGGAATTAGGATTATTATATTATAGATTATTTCCTGGAATCTCTTTAACGTTCATTTAAACGTAGCATAATAAGTTCCCAGTAATTATCGTGCATATTATAGAATTACGGACAATTTATGACGATTTTGGAAGATAAGGCATATATTGCAATTAGTGGATCAAATTGAAAAAGTGTCTTTCAATCCTGTACTAGGTTATAAAATTAGGAAGACTGTTCTTATGAATTACTAGGACGTATGAATTTTCTGTATTTTGATTATATACATTCGATGAAATAAAGTATAGAATATAATCAGTGTTTTATTTAAGTCTTCATGAGAAGAACCACCAATAACCATCTCCTTTATAATAGCTAAGCTAACAAATATATACAAACAAGTTCAAAATACTGTACTAGTTATTTATGCCACCAATGCCAAGTATTAGATTGCTCTTATAATATGAGGCGAAGTTGAATGGCACATTCCGTGAGCTTTCAAAAGCTCACTGCCTTTTTATATGAAATTTGTGGCTTTTATCGTGTACAAAATACGATTAAAACGTTTTCATAGTAGTTCACCTACGAATAGTAGGAATGTATAAGTTTTTCTGTTATGCTCACATGATTTGCATTGAGTAGAAAAATTTTAGAACAGAAACCTGAGAGTTGTACAAAGCATAATAGATTTTATGACAATACGACACTCGAACAGTTAGCTCGGTTGGAAGAGCACACGGAACACGAGAGGTCGTGGGTTCGAGTCCCGCAACGTTAATAAAATTTTGTTTTCAAATTTTATTTGTGTATTAATCCCAGAAGTGAGGGATAACACGTAACAAATTGTTTAGAATTTTTTTATCAATTAGTTGAGTGCCAATAACCAAACAACACTATTCATTGGTGCATTCTAGGATAAAGCATATACCACCTGAATAATACCGTGCATGAAGAGATCATATCATACAAAAACTGTTGGAAAAAAAGGACGAAATTATTGTGTCTTTATTATTTTTTCCTGCTTTATTTTTTGGTCGTAGGTAACCTTCACGCGTCGGTTGGGATCGTACATAACGGATTTGTAAATTTTTCGTTAGTAACAGTCATTTAAGCGGTAATTGAGAGTTGAATATAACAACAAACAAACAGAAACATGTCACACATTATTTATTAAATCATCTTTACCGACTCACGGTTCATAATGTCTCATAATTTTTTAATAATATAATATCACATGTTATTTATAAGCTGCACAGCCGTACTGAACAGAAATCTTAAACATAACATATACGTAAGTACAATTTTTAGCTTAAATGAATTCCGTAAAAATATTACTTACTAGCTGACCCGGCAAACGTTGTTTTGCTATATAAATTAGCTATAGATTTAGACCGTTCCCTGGACATTTTTCTAAAATAAAAGATTTTTTCTAAAATAAACGTAGCCTAATTTACTCCTTATTACATCAGCTACCTGCCCATAAAAGTCCCGTCAAAATCGGTTTTCCCATTTCATTTATTGCCCATTTCAGAGATTAGCGGGAATAAACAGACAGACAGACACTGTTTAAAAAATTTGCAAAAATTGTAAATAATGTTATTTTAGTGTATCGTATATATATTAATATACATGTAGTAAAAACGGTTATTTCAATATTACAAACAGACACTCCAATTTTATTAATATGTAAAGATATATAGATTATCACCATAATCAGTACTGGACATAATAAATACAACCAAACCGAAGGTCAAGTTTTTCCACCATGTTCTACTGCTTTTTAGTCTGTTCTTATCCCTTTCGGATAAACGCGCATGGCAAATCAAGTTGACACTTTATCCAAGGGCTTTATCCAATATATTATTGGCCGCACAGAACAGTTAAAACAAATGAAAGTGCCGTTAATCTTCCTTAGAATTGGAACCAATGTCGCCAAAACAATTAAGTAAAAGGCGACATTTGGCGACTTTGGCGAAAAGCTTTTTGTAGCTGTTCAACATTAAGTATTTTATATCTAATATATAAAATTCTCGTGTCATGGTGTTAAACATTGAACTCCTCCGAAACGGGTTGACCGATTCTCATGAAATTTTGAGTGCATATTGGGTAGGTGTGAGAATCGGACAACATCTATTTTTCATCCCCCTAAATGTTAAGGGTGGTACACACGATTTTTTTTTTAATTTTTTTGACATAATTTTTTTAATTTGTTTGATTATGAGTCAGCATTAAAAAATACATGCAACTTCAAATTTTCACCCATTTACGATCAAGTTACTTTTGTATCGCGATTTTAATATCGGCAATACAACGTTTGCTGGGTCAGCTAGTTACTCTATACTATTACTCGTGAATGTAGATTCAAACATCCTAGTACCTGAGTATATTAAATTTCAGCCTCATTTAATTATATTTTTTCATCCTAACAAAAAAGTTAATGAACTAGTAACATGTTCGGCCTCTCAACGCTGGCGCTGTTACCAAATTCCTATATTAAGCGCACCAATGATTTTGAAATAGATGTCATTATTTGCATAAAACTGTCATATTTTATTCATAAAATGGCTATAGTAATCGTAATATATTTCGATACGACAAAGACGTCATGTCACAGACAGTAGCTGATCCAAAGAGTATAATAATATATACAGAGGAACAGAGAGCCCTCTCTACGCATTATCAGCTGTCAATTTGAAAGCTGGCGCCATCTGGAGATTGGCCCCGAAAATAACTATATATATAAGCTCGAAATTATAAAATTCATTTTTAATGTTCTGACGCAATTAAATAACTAACTCTGCTTTTTAATGTAGGTATTGCAATTTTTTACCATGTTGAAATTGCGCGTAGAGTTAGTTATCTAACTTTGTCACAACATAGAACATAAAGGATAGATTTAGTAGTGTAAATATGTAAAATGGAACACGAGAGCTACATGTGCAAACGCTAGACGCCATTTTATGACCAGTGGGCACTTGGGCAGTAACACAAATAAAGAAAAGTTGAAAGGTTTCAAAGCGAGTGACAGCTGCCGAAGCTTTCATTTTCGGGCCAACTAACAGATGGCACTACAGTCTTCTGAAAACGTCACTTTAAGGCGTCTTTCCCACCCCTGAGCTGATCGCTACTGAGCCTATGTTGCGGACCTCAGCATAATGGCAGTTCTACTTTAATTTTCTACTCAGACTATCCAACCTAAAGACTTGCAATATGCTTTAGCACAGGTTTGGCAGTGACACTGTCTAACAGCGGGCCCCGCCTCTTTATGTTACTCAGTCCTCCGCCGAGAGTCACAGTGATAACATTTTTCGTGTTACCGTCATAATGCCATAAGAAAATTAACTGCATGTGTAAACCTATCGAAAAAGTTAAGTTGTGTAAATTACCAAGGAGTAAAAATAAATACCTCTTTTACCTGGGATTTCCACATAGATTACGTATGTAGAAAATTAAGAATATTACTAGAAAAGTTTTATAATTTAAGTATTAAAGTCCCCTTGACAATACTAAAATGTATATATTTGGCACTAGTGGATTCGATATGTTACGCTCTTGATTGCTATGCACATTTAAAACATACATAGATAAAATAGAATTATTGCAAACAAGATTTTTAAAATTACTCGTAAATAAAAAGACAAAGTATCAATGTAAAGGAGATTACACTAAACTAGAATATATATGTAAAATTTTACCGGCTAGCCTGAAATATAAATATCTTCTACTTGTAAACAATCATAGTAAACAGGATCGTTTCACTAATTTAGTGCAACATAAAACTGGCACAAGGTCATTGTCCAAAGGTAAATTTGAAATACCCATCGTACAAAATTACTATAAAGATAGTACGTTAAAAAAACGAGTTCCATACTTACTCAATAGTTAACCCGAGGACATAAGACGTGAGCCTACACTTGATAATTTTAAAAGTTTATTAAAAAAAAAACACTTGTTAAATACGTTGTTACCATTTACGTAAATTAATTGTATTAATATAACCTAATTTAATAATTTATAAGCTATGTTTACATAAAGCGAGTTACCTGCAGTTAAACTGCGTAAGCATTTTAGCGGGGCATGGTTTAAATGAAATTATAACTGTTTATGAATAAATATATTACATACATACATACTGTTCAGTGAAATGGTGTGGAAAGTCAAGTCTCACAAAAGATAGCAATACATTACACAGGTAGGTAAATCATTATTCCATCATGAATCAATGACACAATTTACTACCCAAAAATAAAATATGCATGTATAAAAAGAGCTCTTATTGACCTTTTATCACATCCCTTTCTTTCGTAGATAAATTCACACATTCATCTCCATTACATTAGTCGAGCAACACCTACAAAACTTGCTTACATTCATTTTTAAATATTATGAAGTGACCAATACACATCTAGGTGGAGCATTTTGACATTCAAACTGACATGGCATGCGCTCTTCAAATTTAAAAACAGTTGTGATAATCGTCACATTAAAATATCATCCTCAATATTTGGGTAAGTGTTCTTCCATAGTGGGATTTACATGGATTTTATTTTATATAGTGCCTTGCGAGTGCTCCAGATCGATATAACATTGGTCAAAAAATAAATTCATACACCTACCGAAAAGGCGGCAACGTTTTTGCACGAAAATATAGCGATATACATACGATAGTGCTCACTTACAATCAGTATTTACCAATATGCTCGCTTCTCCTTCTATTCCAAAAAAAAAATGAATACAACTCTTCTATTCCATAAAAAAATGGAAACAGCAACAAGAACCTGATCACAATTGGCAATACATGCAAAGATCTTACTTACCTATTCCCCCAGTCAAGTTTCTCAACAAGCTTCAGCCTTAATGCCCTAGTTTGGTCTTGGGTTAGGGTGCCTGTTAGTAGGGCACGCCTTCCGCTCAGCAACTCGCGCATAACTTTTGCCACTGCACTAAATCTGTATGTTTCACGCTCCTAAAAAGTAAGTTTTCAGAATATAGGTTTAATTCAACATAGGCTACATTTAGTAGGTATTAATTCAACTATAGTTCAATTTTATTTTATCAACCATCACATTGTTGTGTGGCAGCCAATTCGCTTGAACAGCCATTCAAGTAACAGCCTTGCCTTTTCACTAAACAGCAGTACTTATTCATAGAAAGCTTGTACGAGGGCTGCACTAAAAGTATCGGGAATGGAATATTTCCACTGTTCCTGTCAAATTAAAATCTTTTTAATTGAAAACTCCTTGGTTTTAAAAATCGAATACCATTTATTTATTTAAAAAAATATTCTCGGTCTTGTCACAAGGTCTTTTCAAACTTGTTTAGTCGTTGAGAAAATGGAATTGACTCGAGAAAATTCTAGAGTGATGATTTATTATGACTTTCGAAGTGGTTTAACACAAAAACAGTGTGTTGACCGGACTGCATTTATACAAGACACAAATACATGGCTTGTCTCTTCAATCAAATGCCAGAGTTCAATTAATATTTTTTATGTTCTTTTGTATTGGCTGTTTTAACATATATTATGATAACATAACCTACACCAACTAGAGTCTAGACCATCCTAGACTACATATTATAGGTACATCAAAAGTCATTTTATCAAAAGTTCTCTACAACTTAACATGTATTATCCCCACCATCTGAATGTGTGGCGGTCCTCCACAGTGCGGTTTTCAAGGAGCTTTCTTCCACATACTACAAAGCTGTGGAATTTACTTCCTTGTGCGGTGTTTCCGAGACGATACGATATGGGTACCTTCAAAAAAGCGCGTACACCTTCCTTAAAGGCCTGCAACGCTCCTGTGATTCCTTTGGTGTTGCAAAAGATTGTGGGCGGCGATGATCACTTAACAACAGATGACTCGTACGCTCGTTTGTCCTCCAATTCCATAAAAATAAACTAGTTTTAAGTTGCGTAGCAGACTGGGCTAGTTCTTTCTCAGTAATTTTTAAATTTATTTTTATTAATTATTTAAAAAATGTAATATTAATGAAAAAGGGCTAAGCCTACTTAAAGATTATTTGAGTTTCAGTTTGCTTCCCAAACTTACAACATCGACAATAGGTACTAATGTTAATTGAGGCACAAGACATGTCATGTTAGGTGACACACAAACATCCATTTCTGCTGTATAATGTATAAGTTACTTAAGCAAGCAGTAAGTTAGTTAAGCACTAAGAATTTTGGCTTTTATAAATTGCTTTTGATGGTCAGCCAACAATCAAGTGAATATCATACTCATTTTGTCACTTCTGAGATCTGACCATAGAAGACTGCTATGTGCATGCATCTTCTAAACTTGTGACGGAAATCACTCAAAGTTTCATTAAGCATTTAAATAATTATTGGACAGTAAGCATATAAGTATAAATTTTATTTGAATATGAAAAGGTTTGATCCTTGACACACTCACACACCGAATTTTTTTTTTACCAGAGAACATATCACAACTAATTATAGTGATAATTGTTTCAGTGTGTTGGTGAAGTACAGTTTTTACTAATGATACATACAACATAGAGTTTCTTCCACAACCGGGCCCACTCTCTTAGCACACATGCTATCTCTCTTACAAGAGGGTCATCTTTTAGCTCGGCAATACATGAAGAGCCCGACCCTTTGATTGTACAGGGCCTGAGAGTCACCACACAAGCAGGAAATATACCCCATGCAGATCTGTTCTTTGTACTGAATCCCCTATGCCATCCTAAAAATAAAAATATATTGTTACATAATAATAAAAATCATTTCAATAAGTGCCATTATTAATAACCATTGTGATAATATGCAAAAAATACAAATGTATTTGATACATTACAACAAATATGTTGAATGCTAAATGCTAGATGACAAATTTACTAATAGCTATATACCAGTTTTAAAAGTGGAAATTATTTTATTGAAGTAGGCGTTACTTTGCGGAAATCCATAATTATACAAATGATTTAAGTTTTCTTCAGTGTTAATTCCGCCAATATTTGTTAGACATATTATAGAGTCTCGTGCCAGAAGACAACACGTCCTGAGGATGTTTAAAAACAAATATTGGCGGAATTAACACTGAAGAAAACTTAAATCATTTGTATAGTGGAAAGTATATTTGCGCAGGATACCAGCTATGTTGGCACAACAGCACCTTTTTCTGCCTTAGAGCAGTAATGTGTATGTATTTTTGTGTTTCGCTTTAAGCGTTTCCATACCTACCTAGTGAAATTATTGGGCTAATGAGACATAATATTTTATGTCTCAATGTCACAGGCGCATCTGCAATGCCACTCCAAGCTAAATAGTGTCAAATGAAGGTAAATATATGTATTTGAAAATAGAAAACACATTGATATACATTTTTGAAAATACAGCAGGGAATGATGCCTTCTCAAGAGGCAATTGCTCCAGCCTTACCAGCAACACAATTTCTTTCCCATAACAACTACACCTGATTTAGAACTATAATAAAATACAGATTATTAATACTTCATAACAAATCTCTTCCCGGAAGTGAGAGTTATCTTGAAATGAGATTGTTTCCTTTTTTAAGGAAGAGAATATACAAATATACTTATGGGTCACCTGATGTTAAATCTCTGTCCACATTCTGCTGGATCCAGGAAAACAACCATCGTAAAAACAGTACTATTGGCTGTTGATCAACTGGTAGGTTGATACTATGAGCTGGCAGTTAATTATGCTTTCCATGATTTTGGCAGAGAGGTAAAGGCCTCTATTTTATTTTATATAAGAGGGTGAGATAGTGATGAAGCAGCTGAAAGTGTGTTGCTAGGGTTTATATCACATAAATGGGACATGTGGTAAGCTGGATCCGAACTATTACCAAGTTATTGGATGGACAAGGGCTGACTTTCAATGAGACCGGGACTAAACCTTTTGTGTGAGAGCTGGAATTAACCCATTAGCAATGTTCTCTACTTCACAGGCATGTTCCCATTACAATGTGAGATATTTCATCAGGGCTGCTCAACTTCATAAAATTTACATTATATTATACCATATTGAAAGTTCAAATATCATTAAGATTAATGAATATTACATGACAGTAAACACAATCTTAATTATGATTGACATCAGAGAGATGATCAACAATAGAAGTCTACATTAAATTTTTCATTAATGGTGACTGTGTTCTGTTCAAATAACTGCACACAAAAAATATTAATGTTACATGGCTTGGTGTGAGTTTGAAAGACTAGATCCATTTTTCCCATCAAATAGAGGATAAGACTGAAAATTATAAATGCTGAAAAAAACTAGATATATACTGTTTATACACTCCCCACATCAAATATATTTTTTAAAGCTGGTTCTAATAATAAATAATGTTATTCTGACTATAGTAAGCCTTCTTAAGTAGACTAGCCTCCTTGATTTTTCAAATTCAAATATTTTTATTCAAAATAGGATTTAAAATCACTTATTGAACGTAAAAAACTACCACCCATTCAAAAGAGACTGCCTCAGGCCTGAGAAGAATGGGCGCAAGAAACTCAGCGGGCTTTTTTTTAATATAAAATATGGATTACAATGTAATATCATACAATAAACATTTATAATTAAAGAGCCTGAGGGTGTTTGCTTTATTCCCAGTCCGTGGTGTCAATAAGAAAATTGTTTATGCTATAATAACCTTTCCCACACAAACATTTTTTAACAATTCTTTTAAATTTCGTAACACATTTGTTTTGTACATTTTCTGGGATCATATTGTAGAAGCATGTATATCTCCCAACAAAAGACTAACTCGACCCAACCGAGTAGTAGGCATAACAAGTTTATGTTTGTTCCTCATGTTAACAATAATGTTCATAAGAATGTCACAGTTTCTAGAAAATTCCTCAATGTGCTTATGAACATACAGAACATTATCAAAAATGTATTGAGAAGCAACAGTCAAAATGTTTCTTTAAATTTTTCTCTTAATTATTTTTTACGACCTAGGTTATAAATCTCGCTAATAGCCCTCTTCTGCAGCACAAAGATAATATTGAAATCGGCCGCACTGCCCCATAACAATATACCATTGGACATAATACTATGAAAATAACTAAAGTATACTAATATCTCCGTATCTATGTCCGTTTGCCGTCTAATTTTCTTAACCGCATATGCTGCAGAACTAATTATTTATTGGCAGATTAGTATCGAAAAGGTTATTCCTTACTATATCTAGTAGAAGGTAGAATACTGTGGTAGTAACCTATATCTTACAGCATAGTCAAAATAAAATACAATTTAATAACAATACAAAATATACAATTCAATAATTTAGTCTATGTGCCTTTAGCATAATTAAGTAAAAGTAACAAATTTACCTCCATTTTCTTCTAAAATTTGTACTGTTTCTCCAATTTCTAGAGGTAATCCAGCCTTTACATCTCCCTTCCAGTTGTAGACAGCTGCAGAATACAGAACAATATATTTAATAAACAATAATATTTAAGAAATTAATTGAATATAATATGTTAGTGTAGTGTAAGAAGATGAGTTATATAGATGAAGAAATATTAAGTGATATAGTGCTTTTAAAAATATATAATTAGTTAAATATTCTATATTTCTAATCTATTAATTAATATATTATATAATAAATAATTAATATAATATATTAAGTAGGTGAGGGATACATAGAGATCATAAAGTTGCAAAAACCATTACTGTTACTCAAATTAATAATTAAAACATTTGTTAAATAAATTGATATATAAATAAAACAAAGTGATTTAATATAAATATAATACTAAGAGGAAGTAGGATTATCGAAATTCACTTCGCGTCTTTTTATTTCCTGCAATAATTAACCATTGTGCAGGAAGAAAAGGATGAATAACATTAGAATTGTCGTCAAACTTACCGACTCCGAGTTTTGGAGTCTTCAATGGAATCCACATTATGATTACTTTATTACTTGTAGCAGAATAAATTTTTCAGTTCATTGTTTTTATCATTTCCTGATAATTTCCACAAAGGTTCAAGGAAGGGCTCACATAACTTATCAATTCATCACGATTCACGGTCTCGAAAACAAGGATAAAGGGCAAGGGAGGCAGGGTAAAACAGAAGTCAGACATTATGTCACATTCATACAACATTGCCATCTGGGAGTAAGTATTAATCTATACTTTTTAATATATAAAGCTACAGTGTTTGTTTGTTTGAACGCGCTAATCTCTGGTACTACTGGTCCGATTTGAATGATTCTTTCAGTGTTGGGTAGTCCATTTATCGAGGAAGGCTATAGGCTATGTTGTTTTGTTTCAAAATTAGGGATCCGTAATAAAATTGCTATTTTGTAACACAAGGTGTAAAATCGAATACCTATTTTTGCGTGCGCTGCAAAAACTATTGACAATAGAACAAAATGATGTACAGGCTATAATATAGGCAATATTTTATTACTTATAAAACTATCGCGTGAATTATACTTTATATGGCAAAACAACGTTTGCCGGGTCAGCTAGTTGATAAATAAAATTCATAAGTTCAATAGATGTCAGCACCATACGAGTTTTGTATCCCGAATAAATTGTTAATAATTTATATAATTTAAACTATTGTGTTGAGTATTAAACGCTGGTCAGGAAGCTATTTCTCTAAGGCATAAAAGGAACTGCGCTCCATCTTCTGATTTCATATCTAAACAATAGAATTCAGAGGTTAGACGTGAATAGCAGGACATCTCCTGGGACTCCTCTCAGTATGAGGATACCTCAAAGATCTATTCTAGGACCGTTCCTCTTCCTTATCTATATAAATCATCTTCGTAACCTTATAGAAAAAAATTAAGCTAGTATTGGATGACACTTCACTGATATACAAAGTATCAAGATACCATTTTATGTTTGACGAAGTAAACGATATTCTATCTAACATCACGTACTCTGGTTTAGCGTTAATAACGCAAGTGTTTTGTAATACGGAGAGGTGATAAAACTAAAAACTAAATGTAAAAAAAAACCGATGGAATCTACAATATTTCTTGACATTACTCTGAATTCTCAATTATTTCAATGGGACCCCCATATTGAAGAATTGGCTAATAGACAAAGTTCTGCAGCATAAAGTATAGTACTAAATAAATAAAGGTTATGTCCTATGGTATTGTACGGGCCATCGCACGTACATTTGTTATTTCAGCACTTTTACGCCACATGCATTAATTTAGGTCATTTAGACAGCAGTTCGTCATCGGCAATCAATCACGCCGCGCGTAACTCATAAAGATATCATTTAAGAATCTATCAATATATCATTTATCAACTATCAATATATCATTTATCAACTATCAATATATCAACTATCAAAGACTTTTACTTCTTTCGGTCTTATCATTAAAGGTGTAGCTCATACAGGTATATTGATTCCTATGGGGCTATTCGATTCTGGAATTGCTTAATTGATCAGAATTAAAGTACTAGCATTTATGTGGATAAATACAATAATAATGTATTGCGCTATCGTACACTAAAATTGACAGTTTATATTACATAATTTATTTTAACGATTAAGAACTATTACAATTATTATATATCGCACCAATCATTTATTGATATCTCTCAGAAAAACAAACTTTCATCCATAATTTTAGAACACCAACGAACTACTCGTACAACAACGACGGGCCAGCACTTGTTTAATATTTTGATAAAATGCGCATTGTGCATGAACCTCTCAGCTGCATAATATGATGCTAGGATGACACAATATGATTTCTACTGCTGCGAAAGACATTAACCCTTTACCGCATATCGTATCATATATTATGATACACTAGGTTTTATACAGATTAAAAAATATTGAGCGGTCTATAAGGCAGAATTGAACACTTGACTAATGTTTGGGTAACACAAACAAAAAATAGTTTTTACTTGGCTATGGTTCGTTAGATCTGTCAACAAACTTTAGAAGCTATCATTTCTTCCAGTTAGTGTTTATTGGAGATTTCAAATGTTGATTTTCACAAGGTTTTCCTCCGCATCCAATTATTTCTTTATTTTGCATGAATAAAGGATGGATCCTGCTAAGTTTTACGGCGTTCTAAAAAGGCGTAAGTTTTATCAATTACTTTTTTATAATTGCATATCCCAAAGATTGTATCTGATATGATCCTGTGATACTACATGCAATAAGAGTAAGTCTAATTTCTTTATGTTGATACTTATTACTGATGATTATAATATTTCCAATATTATTTATATGTAATTTTTTTTTAGCGATTCGACAATGTCGACGCGTTACTGGTGGTACCACCGCCTCTTTTTCCACATGTTGGATATGAATATTGTGAACAGCTGGCTTATGTAGCGTCGCCGAAACAAACAAATTGCTGAAAAGAAACAGGAGGAACGGATTTATACTGTTAGATTTTAAAATCTATATTGCTGAGGTTTTGATGCGCGAGATGACCGGAGTTTTTACTCCTACCACCAGAGGTCGAGGGCGCCCTCCGACTAAGAAGGAAGAAGTAGTACACGACTCAATTGGACATTGGCCCAACTGGCGTGAAAAACGCCAGCGCTGCAAAAGTTGCTCACGCATATCATACATTTACTGCAGTAAATGCAATTGTTACTTTTGTTTAAACAAAGAACGAAATTGTTTTAAAACCTTTCATTTTGAATAAAATTTAATTAAACACTTTCATTGTATTTTAATTTGTTTTATTTCATCAGAATTAAATATAAATAGATATATAACTAAAGACACACACCCTTACTGCATTTAGTATCATATATGGTGTGTGTACCTAACTGCATCATGTATCATATTTGAGACTTTGACTTTGGAGTTGAATATTTCAAATTACAATAATCCAAAAATTAAAATTATATTTTTCTGGAGTACCTATCACCTAAATTAATTTGAACAAAATAAAAAAATTCATGCGGTAAAGGGTTAACCACAGAGTAGGGCTGGATACTACGTACGTATAACTTTAGTATTCTAAGCGTATTAGTATTTTCCTGATGGCTTAAAGGTCTCGTTACCAGGCCATAAAATTAAAAAATTAAATATTTTCCTGCTCTCCAAAAAAAAAAAAATTATTGACAAGATTCGGTCAGCTGTTGCTTTTGTTTTGTTATTTTATAACCATAGAGAATTTAAACACTACGTTTATTAAAACTTGGAAAAGGTAAAACTAAAAAATTTGTAAAAGATTTTGTTTCGATTTTCTGATAAAATGATAATGCTATAAAAATCTAATTTTGCTTGAAAGTGAACAACAAATGAAAGGTATTACTTACTTTTAAATTAGGTAAGGTAGGTAAGTTTTAAGTTCGCATAATATGTTTTTCTGTTACCTTGTTAACTACAATGCTGTACATCGAAATGAATGATTCTAAATTTAAAATAAGTTTTACATTAAAATATCCTTCCTATTCGACCATCTTGTAATTTAAGGCTGATGTATTATTAGTATATATTAGTATTTATGGTGGATGGTCATATTTTTTTTAAATTAACAGGCAGCTATTTTCTCTTATTTATTATTTGAACATATTTTTTTAGTTGAACTGCACAATGTCAGATAATTTTATACCACTAAATCAAAGCACACCAACACAGAATCGCTGGAATAATAGGAGCCAAAATCATAGTGGTTACCAAAATAATTGGCAACAGAGTGGTAATAGGCGAAGAGGTCCTCAAAGATGGCAAAACAACACTCACAGAAATAATAGTTTTGGTGTAAGTTTACTTGTTTTGTGGTAACTACTGAATATTAAGTGCCCACCACTGATACACCATAAGATTTCATCTGAATGTGGTTAAAAAGATTAGTCAATTAACTGACATAGATACGGCACAACTAATATACTTTAGTTATTTCCATAGTATTATGTCCTATGGTATATTGCTGTGGGGCAGTGCAGTGGGGATATTATTACAATATTTATGCTGCAGAAGAGGGCTATTCACACTAATAATAACCTAGACCCTAAGGAATCATTGAGAGCAAAATTCAAAGAAATTAACATCTTGACTGTTGCTTCTCAATATATTCTTGATAATGTAATGTATGTTCATAGGCACATAAGTGAATTGGCTAGAAACTGTCATTACCATAATGTTAACACCAGGAACAGACATAAGCTTATAATGCCTACTACTCAGCTAAGTTGAGTTAGCAAGTCTTTTGTGGGGCAATGTATATGCTTTTACAACAGAAACCCAGAAAATGTTCAAAACAAAAGTATTATGTTATTCAAAAGAATTGTTACAAAATGTTTGTGTGGTTAAGGTTACTATAACATAAATGACTTTCTTAATGATACCACAAATTGGGAATGGAGCAACCACCCTCAGTCTATTAAATATTTTTTTTTTATGAAAATAAAGGCCACTGAGCTTGTTGCGCCCGTTCTACTCAGGCCTGAGGCATTCACTTTGGAATGGGTGGTTTTTTAGACTTTCAATAAGTGATGTTACATCCTATTTTGAATAAAAATATTTGAATTTGAACAGAATTTGAGTTTGAACAGGCTATGGCAGCAGCACCGGGGCTCTTAATCACATGTCAATGAAAATGATAAGCTTTTCTTTTGTGATTACTGATTAGCATTTTAAAAGATTAATATGTCCTTAAGCCCACATCCTCTAAATTCCACACTCAAAGGTGTGGAGGTCAACACTGTTAATAAGGATACCTTTAGTCTCCTGAAGTTTTTAACTAATTTGGTATTTTCATAACTCATATCTTGCATGATCTATCATGAAAGAATTTTTATTTATTTATTGGGTACCAATTAGTAATAATAATTTATTTCCCAAACATTACAATAATTAATAATAGTATTACATGTTACAAATGTTTCTAAATTATATTATTAATTATGTACATACAATACAGGGAGCAAAGACAGCTAAACTAGTATGAACTGTGTTTCAGCTTTCAGTGACTTCTCGGTACCAGACATAATTACCTACATAGTCAAATCAAATTATCAAAATCAGATAAAATAAAATAAAAGTATACTTCTAAGAATGTGTGTGTGTTTGGGTGTAATAGGTTGTGATAGTAATCTTCCATCATTGTCTTTTTCAATATGACTATAAAGGATGTATAGTGAGAATTCTTAATAGATAATAGATTTTAATTCTTTATTTCAGAGTGACAGTAACAGCAGCTTTGGCAGGGATCAGAGAAATAGCATAGATGCTTATTTGCATCCATCTATGTTGCAAGATCCATGGGCTCATTTACGCCAAAAAGAATAATGTGATATTATAACTTATAAGCGCAAATTGTGTAGAATTATTCCCTGTGTATTCTGGTAACATGGATGGAGCCTTGTCATATTGACCAATGTCAGTTGACTTGCAAATTTCAACAACATGACAATTATACTACAACTTATAGAATAAGTAAATAGAAATGATTATAATGAATATTGATTGCTACATATATTCTTAATTTTTGTGTACGAAAAATATGAAATGGTATACAAACCACAATTTACAATAAACATTATACCTATGAAGTTTGATGTTTATAGCTTCTGGTCTGAATGTCACTAACATTTGTACTTGATAAAATAAATATCTCCTAGAAATTGTCGCATAAAAAATAATAAATGGTGTTTCATCATCATCCATCAACCTTTCTTCCCTTTACTTCAATGCTTTTTTTTATGTAAAAGGAGGACTAATGAGCATATGGGTCACCTGGTGATCAAGTGATCACCACTGTCCACATTCTCTTGCACCACCAGAGAAGTCACAGAAGCGTTGCCGGCCCTGAAGGAAGGTGTACGCGCTTTTTTTGAAGGTACCCATGTCATATCATCCCGGAAACACCTCACAAGAAAGTTCATTCCACAGCTTTGTAGTATGTGGAAGAATGTTCCTTGAAAACCACACTGTGGAGGAATGAAACACATCCAGATGGCAGGGATGATATCCTAATAAGTGGCGTGTCGTGCGAAGGTGGAATTCGGCGGCAGGAATCAGGTGTTTCAGCTCTTCGGTATACTCTCCGTGATAAATGCGGTAGAAGACACACAATAAAGCGCAAACCTGAGTCGTCTGGGGGTTTAATTGGACAAAATTCAATTAACCACATTCCGCGACGTCCTTAAAAGAGGACTCGATAGAAGACACAAGTTTCTCCTGGCACTGATCGACGTTTTCCCGAGAGACACCTGCATGGCTCGTGTGTACGGCATCACCAGTGCTGTCGTCTGCATAGTAATGTATGTTGGAGGTGTTCAAGATATCATTGATATGCAGAAGAAAAATTGTAGGCGACACAGCCTTGGGGCACCGCAGCGTTCACAGGCTTCGGGTTCGAGCAATAACCGTCGACAGTGGTCTGTATGCTGCGCCCAGTGAGGAAGCTTGGCTAGGAGGACTTGCATAAACTTTCGGGAAGCCCAAAAGATGGAAGTTTTGAGAGAAGTGCCTTGTGCCATACACGATCAAAGGCCTTCGCTATATCCAGGCTAACGGACAGGCTTTCTCCCTTTCTTTCGATAACCGACGCCCATCTATGTGTTAGGTATTACAGAAGATCGCCTGCCGACCGACCATTGCGAAAGCCCGTACTGTCGGTCGTTGATCAACTGATGACCCTCTAGGTATACCTACCAATAGCTGGTAGTTAATTATGCTCTCCATGATCTTGGAGAGTATGGAGGTAACAGCAATAGGCCTGTAGTTTTCCGGATCCGAACTGTCTTCTTCTTTTTGGATCGGTTGGACAAGGGCTGACTGCGCGCGTTAGCAATGGCGTCTAAGTACAAATTGGAGAAATGCTATCCGGCCCGCTCGACTTCCTTACGTCCCACGAAAACAGAGATCGCCGGACAGAATTCTGTCTGAACTGTACTTCAGGCATAGAGAGCTCTGACACCGTGGGATGGGCGGTGGTGTTTTTCGTTGCCGCCAGGAGTTGAATTAGAGACGAAAACACAGAAGATCGGCTTTGTCTTTTACCGTATGGGCCAGGGTGTTATTCACTTGCATAGAAATATAAATAACGGTAAAACCCAATTAGGAAGTTGATTAAACCTAAAAAAATGTTTTTAAGCATTTGTATACAGAAAGTACCTATCATTTCGCGAAGTGTAACAGATGAGAAAACCACAACTAGGTCCCGGAAATTTAAGAGCAAGTATTTTACATGTAGTGTCTATATTGTAAACCGCATCGATAACAGTTACAACTATCTAGCTATCCGACTGTGATTTCATAGGTATAATGTCATCTAACATCTTTGTTGACTTTGCCTTTGAAATATTAAATCAAAATCTCTTTATTTTTTTGGTAAGTATGTAAAAATAAAATTACACAAATTGTGAATATTAACAATAATATCTACATTTTACCATTATAGTAACACCACTTGAGAAAAGGTGGAGCTTTACTGAGAAGTGGCATGAAACTGATTGCCACTCTATTAAATCAGCATCTAAGTGGCAGAAAATTTATTGCCTCTCCTTTATATCAACATTTAAAGCTTCATCGCCTTACAAATTATTTTAATTATAATATGTGTATCTAAAATGATGCAGCAAAAGTACCTACCCAAAGAATGAACTAATTAAAAAAGTGCAGTAGATACATCAATCAACACACACTAACGGCGGTTCCCAATATACTATCTACAGATAGAGATAAATTACTACCTTCTACTGTCAGTAATTAGCTGTCAATAATCTGTATCTGTCCCAATATACCCGGTAAGTCATTCTTATCGCCTCATATTGGGACGCGTCAATTGCAATTTCCATACAAACTATATCGCTGGTAAGCTATACGTCGTCCCATTGACAGATAGCGTGCACGGATAAGGTGAGTTTCCGTCGATAAGTTTATTGGGACAGAAAAGTCAACGATAGTTAAGATTTTTATCTCAAGTAAGAGATAGACTGAATATTGGGAACGGCCGTAAGTTAACCTAGTATATCAGTAAATATCTGGACGACTGAGCCTTGCCCGGATCTTTAAGAATGTATAAAACTTGAACAAAAAAAATTAATAGGACATCTGGTTAAGAACTGGGTCTTCTGCTTTCCGGATCACCCAATGTCTCATCTGAGCTATTATAGACTTGTATATAGTGGCGAAATTTACCTTTGTGTGCTAATGTTATAGTAGCTGTTTCTCATTAAAACACGGATAAAACTAAGTACTTTTTTTTAATTGAACCGAACAGCTAGATCGATTTATCGCCCCCGAAATCCCCTGTATACTAAATTTTATGAAAAACGTTGAAGCCGTTTCCGAGATTCAGATTCTATATAAACAAGAATTGCTCGTTTAAAGATAATTATATGATATGTAATATTTATTTATCATAAATGAAAAAAAGTATACAGTTCGGATCCGGAAAACTACAGGCCTATTGCTGTTACCTTCATACTCTCTAAGATCATGGAGAGCATAATTAACTACCAGCTATTGGTAGGTATATCTAGAGGGTCATCAATTGATCAACGACCGACAGTACGGGCTTTCGCCATGGTCCGTCGGCAGGCGATCTTATGTAATAAATAAAAAATAAATTAATAAAGGGATTATGACAATTATTAGATATAAAGATGTAACTAATTTTAAAATTATAAAATATTATGAAGCAGAGTATCATTCAGCCACCATAAGAAGCGGCCAGTCATTGCCTCCCTCGCTCATACATTCATTACTCACTCATTAGGTAAGGGAACAACCTGCCCCACGACGCCGTTACAAGAAATTATGTCTTTATTAATGTGGTTTGTTTGGTTTACCAAGGCGGATATTTAGTACATGATTTTAATACTGGGAGCTTAGATAATTTGAACGTCTGGATTAATAGACTGACAACAGTGAAAACGTAGAAAAAATTAGCGGCGAACTGTTCACCCTATTTTCTGTAACGCCAGCACACGTAAACAAAGTGACGTGAAGCTCGTCATACACACTATATTATAAACCTGGCCTAACAGCGAGGGGCTCGTATAAATTATCTAAGACTGGGACATAATGACGAATCTAATTGGTCCACTAAAGTCTGTCATAACTTTGATGGATAACTTTAATGGCGGATGGATTCAATTCAATTCAATTTATTTATTAAAAGATTATTAACTAAATTACAAAATAACAATAATAATACATGTCTTACTTAAAAGCTAGTTAACACTGTGCCTGAACTAGGTAATCCTGTGTTTCAGGCGTAAAGAGCTGATATTAAAACTAAATAATCACAAAAAAGAAAAACTTAATAAAGTAAAAAGGTATAAATTAATCTACAGGTTGGGTATATAAGTAAACAATGTTTTCAAAGTAACTAAAGAGTGACCTTTAGTAACTAAAAGTAATGACTATTAACTAATACAAATAAAATATAAATAATGTTTATTTTAACACTGTTAGTAATTTTTCTGTATCTTCATGGGACATATTTTGAAGTGCTTCAGAGCCTTCTTACAATTAATATGATTTCGGGGATAGATGTTTGCTCAATATAACTTGAAATTCCTGAAGCTGATATCTTACCACGGACCCGGTTTGTATGATGAAGGCAATCAAGGTTATAGTTACGTACCTAAGTATCCAACCATACTCTGTGGTGAAAGCAATCATATCCAGAACTGGAAAACCGTCCTTAATTTGGATATAGCGTGGTCCGCGTAGAATTGATTAGGGTAATTTTCCATACCTTTGTTTTTATATAAGTTCGCCTATTCTGATTGTGTCGCCAAAATGCGAAACAATATAATAAATGTAGGTCACTCTGTCAATATTTTTTACCTATTTCCTAGTAATTTATGGAAATATCTTATTCCTACCTACTACTACTAATTCATAAAGATGAATAATGGCAACGTCATGATGAAAAATAATATCATAAAAGGAATTAAAAAAGGGTTTCATTCTAAGCTTCATAACAGTCATAGCCCAGGAGATGTAGAAGCAGATTAGTATTTTTTTAAAGTCCCATTAAATTGTTATGTCGTATAAAAAAATTAAGAACTGGTTAATGTTTAAAATTAAAATATTTAATAATTAGGAGGCCCACATATTTCGGTTTTGTTTCGCTACTCACAGATAACCTACTTTGTAGTAGTTAAGCGCTTCAGAAGTCGCAAGAAGACTTCGCTGTAGAAGTCCTTATTACACCACAGCTGTCAATCTAGATTCGTGATATTGGAGCATCATGCAGCTTTGTACAAGAGACTGCTACAATCTATATTCGATGATATCTCAGGTCCAAGGTACAAGGAACGTCCAAGAATTCTTTTTTAATAAGTTTTTGATAAATGTTAACTCCTCGCGTTTGACTTTTGGAACGAATTTCCTTACGGCAGGTTTGGAGAAAATAGGGATTTTGCAGCGCGACCATACTTACTGTAAAAATGTAATAAATACATATAACAGAATTAGTGCGTCGTATACCAACACAAGCGAAAATTTATTTGTTATATTTATCGTGGAAATATTCTTAAACATTTTATTGAATGTTTTTTTTTTGGTTTTTTTTTAATATTTCTTAAACAACATTTTACTGAATGATTTTCTTGGAAATATTTTTTTTAAACTTTTTCAGTTGAAGTTTCACTTCTACCACAGTCTTAAGAAACCCTTCCCTACAATTCAAAAAGGTAGGTATAGATATGATAAGTACTTATCATATATTGATCAACAATGATCCATCCAATCACATGAGCAATCAACCAACGAAAATGACATTTCAATTGGTCAATTAAATGGGCGGCTACGTCATTGGTATAATGGATATAATTATTGTGTCGTCCATTTTAGCTTCGTGTTCAGTTAAACATCCATAACATTTCCATACATTTTTGATATTATATTAGTGTCTTTAAGCTACATTCTCATTCATTCTTACTTCATTTCTTCTATATTATGGGTTATTATTATTATTATTCCTATATTAGCCGTGAAGCAGTAATGTGTGAGCATTACTGTGTTTCAGTCTGAAGGGCGCCGAGCTAGTGAAATTACTGGGCAAATGAGACTTAACATCTTATGTCTCAAGGTGACGAGTGCAGACTGTTGTAGTGCCGCTCAGAATTTTTGGGGTGTTTCAAGAATCCTGAGCGGCACTGCATTGTTATTGGCAGGGTGCATCAACAATAATGAGAGACGAAGCTTTATGCGAAGACAGACGTGAAAACACAGTGAACACGTTGTTATAAGCTTAGATTGATATGCACATGGTGTAACTCTAGCCACAATTCTCAAACAATCGAAGTGAGGAGAGAAAATAAATCTCTTTAGACTACACGACTGAAGTAAAACGAAATTGTTCAAGAACGAAATTGTTCAAGAACGAAATGAATTTACGAAATAATTGAGAAATCACCGTTCGCGTAACGCTAGTCGTTCGTAACGATCTCGTCGCGCATTCGCCAGGTTACACCCCAAGTTTAGCGAGCGTATGTGTCGCGGATGAGATAAAGTCACGAAGAAAGTGAGTTCGTTCACCGGTTCGTAAGTGATAAAAAGGCATAAAAGGCATTTATTTTCTCAAAATTGATTCCTATAGAATTATTTTTAATGTCATTTCTAATATACTAGATACTACTACCGCATCGGAAATAACTGGCGCTCTGAGAGAGAATACGAGAGATACGCTCTGCTCTCTACATTTAGACAGATTCTCGTATCTACCACTATCAAGTAGCCCTGTAATAGTCTGTTGATTGCAAAGACTTGGAGTCTTTGCAATCACCAGATAGCCAGAATCAAATATATCTTTGCTACTGTCATTTATGATCCAGAATTTGTTATTTTGATTGATCGTTGATTATCAAATTACTCAAACTTCCTTAATCTTCCAGAAAATATTATCGGGATGATAGTAAAGCAGGACGTTCAGCTGATGGTAATTGATACGCCCTACCCTTTACAATGCCCAGGATTCTTGAAAAACTCAAAAATTCTGAGCGGCACTACAATTGCGCTCGTCACCTTGAGACATAAGATGTTAAGTCTCATTTGCCCAGTAACTTCACTTGCTACGGCGCCCTTCAGACTGAAACACAGTAATGTTTACACATTACTGCTTCACGGCAGAAATAGGCGCCGTTGTGGTACCCATCGTCTAGCCGGCTTCCTGTGCAAAGGAGCCTCACACTGGTGGTATTATGTACAGAAGAAAAGTATCGTAAATGCTAAAGATAATACAAACAATTTGTTTCATTCTAATATAGCTAATATTCATCAAACAACCATGACTATAGGTAATTAGATATACTTACCTACCACGATGCGTGGAACATAATATTTCCCAACTCCATGGTTAAAATTCAATTAGGTGCCTGGAAGTTGTCGGTCGAAAAGTTCGTTCCGTTGCATGACCCACCCCAATGCGGTTTTTAGCCGGCGTATGCCGAGATAAAAATAAATAGACACAGAAGCGCCATACCTGACATGCGTTTAGTTTGTACCTATTGAAACTTCCGAATCCCAGATATTGGATACAAAGTGGTAAGTAACTGTTTTGATTTAAGTTATTACAGACACTGTATATATACCTACATGCTATTACGCTCAATACATGGCTATAACACCATAATTTAATAACTCAAATTAAAGTGGGTGTCAATTATATCGCCAATGTCAAATTAAAACAAAACAAGTACTTTAAACAAAATGCTTATTTTTAAGGAATAATTTCAAAACTGTGTATGGCTTTAATCATTTAAAAGTAGTTTACTTAAATGATGTAAGATGACATAACTAAATATTTTAGAAAAGCGGATTTTAAACAGTGTAGACCAATTAAAACAAAAATTTAAAAGCCAGCATGCAATTTAGATACCTATATATTGAATAATAAGGTGCCGTTTTAAACTAACGATACATCATAATATATTAAATGATGTAAAACCGATAGCCGATAAACCAATAAAACGATACAAAAAAGAATATTAAAAGATAAATTGACATTGACATATTAGGTATATTATACGACTTGTATGTCACTGCCTAATTTTGAGGAAATAACGTTAGTAAGTTAGGAATTTATACAAGTAAATTCCACCCAATAATGAAGCTCTTTTCATGATAATAATATTATTACAATACCAAATATTATTATGTACTTTCCTTGTTATCCATGCATAGAATTATTTAAAACATAAAAAAAATCCTTAAAAGTCCATAAAAGAAAATAAATATCGAAAAGAAACTACCACATGATCTGACTCGTTTACTGAGTACGCCAACCTATTTAAATAATATTTTTAGAATGTAACAATTGCCAACCCTAATATTAGTAGAAAAGAGCGTAGGCAATAACAATCAAATACATGCAAAGTTGACGTTCTGAGTCTTATTTCGTGCGCCCAGTTGAAGAGTCGGGAAACCCACGTCGTTACCAAAGCCGACGTATTTTACTTTTTCTTCTCCAAGCTTATGGTTAATGCTTTGTTCCATCAGTTAGTGTTTGTTGTGGTTTAATGTTAGACAAGTGATAATGAATTCTTGTCCATGCTATTTTGTAAGTTCATTTTTTCGTTTTGATTTAACTGCAATTGCTTGTGCTTTGAGACTTGTAGGCTTTTTGTGTGCAATATTACTAAATAAGAATACAAAAACATTTTAATATAAACTTAATATTTTGAATAATAATCTACATTACCTACTCAGGCGGCAATATCTACAGGACGTAGGTTCGTAGTCATAGCGTAAAAGAGCATGTTTGTAATATTCGGTTGGAATTTGATGTGATCTAAGTAATCGAGACAATAGGTCACCAGTCATTTGTCACATGCACTGGAATCAACGGAAATTACTCGCACCGTAAAATGTCATCGATCGCCAAAAAAACTAACCCACATACGCACTGGCAGCGTAGTCAGAATTATTAATCGCAGGGTGGAGAGTGGAGACTAGGAGGCAGGTGGGTGGGTCGGCTACACAGCGCATGCGTTCATGGCAGTGTTGCTAGGTTTTGTAACAATCTCCCCTCTATTATGGAGCAACTTTGTTTGTTTCTATAACGTTTTTATTAATAATTGTTACACATTAATACCCTGTAATGCACGTTACTATAACTATTGGTATTGAAATAGAAATATGCCTCAGTTAAAGTCAATATGTCATATATTTTGACGAAATATTTTACGAACAGTATTTTTGTTGTGCTATATTTTATTATAAAGTAATTGTGATGTCAACAAATGAATTTGATTCATTATATGTGTTGCTATGTTAGTGGTAACGTATGAAACGTTCTGGCAACATTGCGTGACGGGTGGGGGTAGTGAAGGGAGCTACGGGCACTCCGCGAGTAAGGCTCGCGCGCTTCGGGCGCGTCGGAGGTCGCGCGTCCGCGATGCGCGAGCACTCGACGCCGCGGCCGCTGCCCCAAGCGCCGCGTTAACCTTCACCGATGCAGTGGCGAAAATTAACCAGGTTGAAATCTTCGCCGGGCGGTCAGTCACGCGCTCGGAGAATGCTCTGCTGTGGCCGCAGGAAGGTACGATCGATAGCTCGCGCCGAAACGCGCCCCTCCCGTAGCCGACGCCGTTCGACGACCCCGCTAAATCCTATAGTCTGCTACATTTCCTGGAATAATAGAATCCCCGATCCTTATTCTTTCGCAATTTTGGTCAGACTGCTTGACGTATTTCAGTATCAAAATGTATTATAACAGAAAATAAAAATGCATCTACTTTCACAGATAATCTTAACATCAGAAACTGGTAATATAATTTCTTATTAAAACTATCCCATCAGTATATGTATAAATTATAATACAAGGTAAGCGCGGGTTACTTGATGTTAAGTGATTGCTACCGCCCATGCCCGCAACAAAATAGGTACTGTTGCCAGCCTTTTCTTCAGCCTAACGCGATGAGCAAATGAGTCAAATGAGAATTTAATGTTCTATATTTTCATGATAACCTTTAAATGCTGTTAAAAAAATATAAGGTCTACATACTACTTATCTGAAAACAGAAATCTTTAAGTTATTGATTAAATACAATAATTTTGGTTTCGCAAATTGGTACTCGAATCCGTCTTCAAACCTAGGGAAGGCAACCCTTCATCCATTTTGATCCACAACGATTAAGAGCCATCATTGTTATTTTAAAATATCATAGTCATATAACTCATCATTTAATATATACCTATTTATAATAATAAGTATCTTTCCTACATCCTACTTCTTATATAGGTACTTAAGCAAAATGCAGTTTTGTTAAATGAGGTAAACGAAAATATAATTATAGTTAAGTGGCTTTTTCTCAATAAATTGATTATTGAAATACATACAATCTTAGATTAACGATTCGTTTCCGCTGCGCTACAACTAGATACCGTACTACTTAAGATCAATGGCTGTTTTATCACGGCGACTTTATATTGTACTGTGTATTGGCTATTTGTAAAGATGCTTGTGTGCGTGGCATCTTGACACTCAATGGCATCTTTCAAATTTTGTAACACACGCTTCGTGTTATTTTATATTGAAATTGATAAAACATAAAATACATACTGATGATATGTGATCCCAGTGTAACAGAACATGTGGCACGTCAACGTCACATATTGTTCGAGAGTGGTTCGAGTACGCCCACTTGGGCGTAGTATTAGTTGCGCCCTTTGCGACTACGCCTGCGGTATCTAGTTGGAGCGCAGCGGACACTAATCCTCAACAATATTTAATTTTATAAATAATATGGAGTAACCTACAAAGCATTTCTACAAGGAGTAAGAGATTGTTAGCAAAAATAAAGTGACGTTTAAATCGCTAGTTTCATAGATAATGTTAGTTTGACAAAGCAATATGAGTCTTACGCTCGTTCCCAATATCCAGTCTATCTCTTAATTGAGATAAAAATCGTACCTATAGTTGACTTTTCCGTCCCAATAAGCTAGTCGACGGTAACTCACCTTATCCGTACACGCTGTCTGTCAATGTGACGTATAGCTTACCAGCAATAGAAGTTTGTATGGAAATTGCAATTCACGCGTACCAATATAAGGCGATAAGATATTGACAGCTAATTACTGACAGTAGAAGGTAGTAATTTATCTCTATCTGTAGATAGTATATTGGGAAAGGCCGTTAGACTCTCAGAATCGCGCTATCGTAGTATAGATAACACTCACCTGTAAGGATAATCGTATGAGTATGTATATATGAATTTACCTTACTATCAGCATGGGAAACTGAAGAAAAGCTTAGCAATTTTACAAGTTGACGTATACTTCAATAACGTAAGAATATATTGTAGCAGTCGAACTCGAATAACTTGATATATTTTAATTATGTTTATCTTGAATCCAGTGAGCGCTACCTGGTCGTAGTTCATTCGATAAACATATCATATTGTCCACTGTACCCACATGAAATAAATAACATAGTAAAATATCATCAATGTCGGTGACTTTGCTATCTCGCTTCCACTTAATTTATAGAAGCAAGCGGGTGCCCTCGTAGTTTTTACTTACAAGACAGTCCAACCATTGAATCGGATTTAACACACAATTTCATGAATTTTGTATTCCTGTCTAGATATCTCGAATTATTTTTGAATTAGTGTTAGGAAAGCAAACCTAATCTAATCTCACCTAATAAAAAATCACAATTTTTTTTTTCACATTTACTTAAATGGCTTAGCGACGTTCAGCCAGCTTAAGCTTGCCGTTCAATGACTCGGCCGGTTGTTTTTCAGCTATTACATTAATTGCCGGCATTCAGTGGCTAGCCCTTGGTTCGCTAATTTGACCAGAAGATATGGCCTATATGCATGTCATTTGACGAAACATATTGGATTATCAATAATATTATGTTAACATCTTAAGTACAATGTTTCCTGCAAATAAAATTTCATTTCATTTCATATATACAATATTAATTTATTTTACAATCTTAGGAAAACTTACAGCTAGGTTACAAAGTTAAGTTACATATACATAATTACAGAAGGATTGATAGTAGAAGGATTAGTAATAATAGGAATTAACAGTTTTCGCAGATTGGAATGAATATAATATGATAGATGAGTTAAGATGACATCAAAAACGAAAATTATATAAAATGATAATAAATAAAAATGGTTAGAAAAAAACTAAAAATCACGCTTTGGTTGAAAAGTTGTCGGTTGAAGTTTAAAATTAACATCAAATGCAGGGGGCGGAAATGATGAAAAAATTTTATAAATTAACTTATGTAAATCCTATTTTTCAAATTGAAAAATGGAATAATTTTAACAAATTAATGTGTTGTCATCGGTCCTATGCCGATAAATCTACGAAAATTGAACGAAATCTGGCCAAAAAAAAATTACAAACAAACATAAATACTGGTGAAGCTTATAAAAAGCGTGTAAGAATTAACAAAAGACAAAAATTTCACAATTAAAACCTGATTGAAAAAGTCCTCGGTAAGGACCTGTTTTAGCTGTCTAATTGGGGTGGTGAACAAATCCAAGTCGAATTGCTTAGACAAGTCGTTGAAAGACCGACCAGCCCATAGGTAACTATTATATTTTCTATTAGATAAATTATTGACGCACGTTTTGACAGTTCTGCTGTGAAACAATTTCATCATAACAACAGGGAACATATTTTACGGAATAATTCTTGATATTATGAAATATTATTGACAAATTCATAAAAAAATCTGTATTTTATTTATTATGTACAGAACAACGTCTGTCGGGTCAGCTAGTAATATATACATATCGTAACATGGTTACCTTAATACCGACCTGACTGAAAGTTACTGGCACTTCATACAATATCATATAAATAGTATATAAAAATATTTCCTATAATACAAACCAACCTATAATTTTGCTTAAGGGGCGTGGTTTTTCAATGACAGTTGAAATATCTGGAAGTAATTCTAGTTATTATTTATTCGTATATTGTGGAGCTGCCTTAGATGCTATTATTATTGCCGGATGTAGATTTTTTTTAAATTGACTTATATTTTTGTAAAGTATAATGGACTACTAGAGGGTAAGTTATCACCCCACTTCATCATACCATTAATATACCTCCAATTTTGAAGTGAAATTTCTTAAGATGCTAGGCACTTTCTGGACCAGAAAACCGCACGGCATTGCGTCATTTTCGTCGTGGTATTACGAAAGTTAGCATGAAAAATAAGTGTAGGAAGCAATCACGACTAACTCTGTAAACATTTAACGCATCATATTTTAGGAATTATGAAAAAGAGGAATTTCCAATAATAAAGATCCAGTCCCTATTATTTGTAATTATGGTTCATCGCCGAAAATAGGTCTCCGCGCGGCCGTTACGCTTTGGGCGCACTACCACTAAAGACAGTGACCACATTAAAAAATATATTTTAATAAAAAAATATTAATTTCTAAATTTAATTAAATATGTTATAATTCAGGCAACTGAAAGAAGAAATTTCCGTTGGAACATAAATTTTAAATCAATTTTAAAAAGTTATATCATTGGTCACTATTTTTTTTAACGTACTTAACGAGGTTCTCAATTTCGACGAGAGCGGGGCCGCGGCGGGAGAACACCGATTCCAAAAATAACAATAATCGTTTCTAGAATTAGTTTAATTTATTAGATTGTTGAAAAATACGCAATTATTTTTATACTTTTTAGTGCATATTATATCTATTTTTTTGGTATAGCTTTTGTACAGTCAGTTGTTGTTTTGTATTTTTTTTTTTATTTTTTGGTTTTTAGTGAATCTGAAGTATACTAACTAATTTGTTCTGTCTGAATATGTATGGTCTATACTAAATTTTGCAATACAGCAATGATCGTTACAATTTGATTACAGACAGTTTGATATTCTGCCACAGATCGTTTGGTATATCTATTTATTTTCCAAACTCTGTTATCTTAGATGACTACATAAAAGTTTAAATTATATTATATCTAAAACAAAATTGCCGTCTTATACGTCATATTATATCTTATATGTCATACTTAGTAAAACTACGTGATAAAAGTTATAAAAATGAAAATAAAAGGCGTTTTTTGTTCTTCTTAAATATTAGATAACAGTTTTTGAGTAATTAACGAAAATTAGCAGTATTTTTAACAATTTAGTTTGTTACTAACAACGAACAATTTTTTATGTGCTAATAGGTACATACTTTCTGAATTTTTTTCTAGACGGCATTCTGAATCCAATGAACGATTGCTTATATTATTAGAAACTTTATCAAGAATCAACACGATTTTGAACTTGTTGACTAGGGTAAAATGTCTAATCGACAACTACAGAGAGGGGCGTAGCTATTGCCGTATCAATTATAATATAAAATAATAAATAAATAAATATATATATATATAAGTTGGAGACCCCAACGAGCATAAGCAAAAATTAATAAAAACTTGAATTAAATTTGAATTGTATGTAGAAATTTTGGAGAAAGTGACGGATAGATAATTATGATGAATAAATATTTCTTTTAAATATTTTTACTTTTGTGAGAAATTTTTACCCTTCAAATTTTTTTTTAAATTACCAAGCAAATTTTTATACGATGCCCCGCCTAGATACGCTACGCCTCTGACTACAGAGTCCATAAAATCGTCTGAGATAATATTCTAATGCAATATTATAAGTCGTTCTCTCACTCAACGTAGAAACTCTTTGATGGAAATTTACGGCCTAGTTTGCGCGTGATTTAAATTCCTTACGGTTTAAGTGCCAATTTTCTCGCCGTAGGCGTCTCCCCCCTCCTACGGGGATCAGTTTAGCATTCAGAGTGGCACAGTTTCGCTGACTCCGTGAAGCTAAGTGGTTAGGTTTCCTTGCTAGGCCAAAGCTTTGTACAATGTGACACTTCACCTTTGATGAATAGTCAATTTTTGGCCCAGATTTTAAGATAAATTTCATAAGATTTTTACTTACTTTTCGTATTCTTTAACACATCTACGCTAATAATATAAAGCTGAAAATACCACTCATAATAACTAAACTGAAAGAAATTTCGGGTGCGCTTTTTATTTACCTGTACCTACATATCTCATACCATGTAGGTACCTACTAATTAATATAATATATAATATATAACCTACAAAATGATACTATGTTAATGTTTATCTGTACATATAAATAAAATTGGAGTGTCTGTTTGTGATATTGAAATAACCATTTTTTACTACATGTATATGAATCTATATACTCCATATTAACATTTTTTACATTTTTGTCTGTCTGTCTGTCTGTCTGTTTGGTCCGGCTAATCTCTGAAATAGTTGGAGCGATTTTGTTGGGATTTTTATTGGCAGGTTGCTGATGTAATAAGGAGTAACTTAGGCTACGTTTATTTTAGAAAAAAACATTTATTTTAGATAAATAAAGTAATGTTGCAATGTCCAAGAGACGGCCTCACTGTAAAAATAATTTATATTGCAAAACAACGTTTGCCGGGTCAGCTAGTCAATTATATAATTTGTTCGTACTTAATGCAATACTATCTTCAATTCGTTACAATTTATATATTCATCATACTCAATTTCTTATTGTATAGAACATCATTGATCATACTACATATGTGTCATTTGTGTTAACATCTTATGTCTCAAGGTGACGAGTGCAATTATTGTAGTGCCGCTCAGAATTTTTGGGTTTTTCAACAATCCTGATAGGCACTGCATTGTAATGGGCATGGCGTATCAATTATCATCACCTGAACGTCCTGCTCGTCTCGTCCCTTATTTTACATGAAAAAAAACACAGATAATGACGTTACTTATTGATCTAATTTGAAAATAATTTTGATGTTAGGTTAATAATCAAGAAGAAAAGAAACGAATTCGATTTTATCAATAGTTTTCATCAAAGACAAAAGCTTTAATAAACCCATGAAGTAATATTATATGTCTTGCAAAATTAATATCTAATATATAAAATTCTCATGTCACGGTGTTTGTAGTTAAACTCCTTCGAAACGGCTTGACCGATTCTCATGAAATTTTAATGACAAATCTATTTTTCATCCCCCTAAATGTTAAGGGTGGTCCACAGGATTTTTTTTTTAATTTTTTTTATTATGAGTCAGCATTAAAAAATACATACAACTTCAAATTTTCACCCATCTACGATCAACAGTTACTTTTGTATCGCGATTTCAATATCGCCAATACGACGTTTGCTGGGTCAGCTAGTTTCTGTATAAAATTACTATGTCGTTACTGAAGAGTTCGTTGAGACTAAAGTAAAGGTCACAAAGACCAAGTATCTGAATTTTTCGCCGAAGAAAAACACTTAAGAAATCGGATTTAAGTCGGTAATTCGTTTGATTTTCACTTCGGCCCACTTTAATCTGTGCTCGAGATTCAGAATTTGAATTGGCACCGAATTTTAGTTCTCGACTGTACTCATTAGGGTGGGTGAGGGTGTTAGTGGAACGGGGGAGGACGTAGCTTGAGGGACCATTGTTCTAAGACGAACTGTTTTGTTTCACGATTGTACGCGTGAGGTATTTGTCGGTTCATGTAAGGTAGGACATAGAGTGGCACTTACTGATATTACACTTTTTCCGACAGGGATCGAGGGTGAAATATGCGTGGAGACTTGTGAATATTTTAGTTAGATATTTGTTACAACAATGTTCTTAATTTGTTAACAATACTATCGTATTAGTTTGTTTATATTGATTGCTTGTAACTAATTCTAGTAGGCTTCATAAGATACATAATAGCTTTAAGGGTAAATGTAAACACTTCTATAATAAAGTCCCAGCCACTGTTCAGGCATTATCTATAAATAAATTTAAATGTTTTATAAAAAATGGCTGTGTCGTAAATCCTATTACTACACTGCTGAATATCTAAATGATCGGACAGCCTGGGACTAGATTGTGATTATTTTATAGCGATATAAATGACTGTACAATATTGTATATTTTTATTGAAAAGAGCGCAAAAAAGAAAGCTGGGAGAGCCATTGGTTTCCGAAGCGGTAGTAGTATCTAGTAGTTATTAGAAATGACATCAAAAAGAATTCTAAAGGAATCAATTTTGAGAAAATAAATGCCTTTTATGCTTCAACTATATCTCTATCGTTATTTGATGTATTTTGACTCGAATTATATTATTTATTTAATATTAGACCCATTCCATAGATTCCATCGTTATTTTTTTCTATAAAATATTAGTAATACAAAAATATTGATAGTTTGAGTAACCAACACACATATTGACATTTTAAATTTTATAATATTTTAAAAGTATTCTTATAATAGATTATTAAACGGTGTTGATATGATTTTTGCGTCTTGCCTGAAAAGCAATAATACAACATGCCACCGTCCTTAGCCGTTATTTACCAAAGTTCTGAAAACATTACTTTGTAAAATTGTAGAAGTCGAATATACAATTCGGTAGAATCGTTATAATTCTGCTAAAATTGTTGATTATGAAATTATTAAGTAGACTTTTTAGAACCAAGTGCAATTAAGAGGAAGGCCACTCAAACCTCAAGAGGAAATAAATAAAAGCCGAATTGGTAATTTCATAGAAACGTATATAACAGGGTACAAGTGACATAATTGCGATGTAAATGTCGTCTCACAGGTGTAATATAAGGTAGTAGTGATTTAGAATTAATTAGAATGTCGCTTAAATTAAAAAAAAAAATAATGATATACAACCTGTATTCCGGTATAATATCTAAGTGCGGAAACACTCCCTGCAAATATACCAATCCAAATAGTATTTCAATTAATCGGTAAGCCTTTTTAGTCAAAACTGCTCTTTTTTAAATTAAATATATGACAATCGTTTTGACTATGAGCTTCTTAATTATTTAGTATTGATGGCATTTTGCATTCCATTCCATAAATCCATCAATATCATTTGAAAGTATATGTAGCAATGTCATATTATGTTCTACATTGAATAGACACTTGTAATAAATACAGGGTGGTTTTTTGAGAAGGGCGGTGATGGCCAAGTCGGAAACTACGAGTCTTAGAGAAAAGTCTTGAAAGGAGTGATGCTCTTATTTTTTTTTATTTCCTTTCATTTTAAGTAATACATTTGTTTGCAAAGATTGATCCTTATCAGCAACATCGTCCATTGGTCCAATAATCCAGGTGTATTTTTTTTTGAAAAATCATTCGGTTCCTTTTCCGTTAAAAGTTCATGAAATTGTAAAAAACTAAATATGCAGTTATTGTCTTCTTATAAATCGAGGGCATGACTCCTTTCACGACTTTTCTCTAATTTTCGTAGTTTCCGACTTGGTCATCACCGCCCTTCTCAAAAAACCACCCTGAACATTACCTATATATTTAGACTAGCTGACCCGGCAAACGTTGTTTTGCCATATGAAGTATAATTCACGCGATAGTTTTATAAGTAATAAAATATTACCTTTATTATAGCCTGTACATCATTTTGTTCGATTGTCAATAGTTTTTGCAGCGCACGCAAAAATAGGTTTTCGATTTTACACCTTGTGTTACAAAATAGCAATTTTATTACGGATCCCTAATTTTGAAAAAAAAAACATAGCCTATATAAATGGACTCGATAAATGGACTACCCAACACTGAAAGAATCATTCAAATCGGACCAGTAGTACCAGAGATTAGCGCGTTCAAACAAACAAACACTGCAGCTTTATAATATTAGTATAGATTTCTATAGCAATAAGTTATTTTTGACTAGTGTAGAAACTTAATCACGTGGTAAAACATGAAGTTTAGAAAAAGGCTGGAATTGGGAACTTATCCCTACATTTACTGCCAAAATCATAGTTAAAAGAAAATTAGAATTCTTATTATTTTACATTATAGTTTTCAAGAAAAATACCACTTAAAACGTAAAACAATGGGACTTAATTCTTGAGAATCATAATGCTTAATTTAAAATCGATTGATAAATTACGTAGTTAGTCGTGAGGCAAAGATTTCCATCGGATGGTTTCAGCACGTCGTAATGGGCGGGCCTGTCTGCAACCGACAACCGTGGGCGTCGCTAATGAGCTTTCACATGCTTCAACGAGCTTCGATCTTTGTGTTTAACAGTACAAAGTCCATTTTACCTTCGAGCACTGCTAACGACTATTTTCCCAAAACTTGACAGACATGACAGGGTGCTATTACGTTGTGTTGGATTATATTCCGTCTTGGGGTTTTAATTAAAGTTGTAGTGCGCCCATAAGATTTTATTTATAGCTTTTGTAACGGTCTAATATCTGAGCGTGGGCCTTGTTTGAATTTAGATTCAAGTGAACTCTCTTAAAACATTATAAATAAATTCAAGTAAGGTTACAATTAATCTCAGAAAGGTCTATAATAGGAACACCAAGTATTTGGTTAATTAGTAAAATATTAATTTCATTTATTACTCACGGGATATCTTATATAACATTTTAAGATGTTTCGTGACGTGTCTGTGCAACTTAATTAGCAAACAATCTGAGCATCGTTTAGTTATTAAAAAACTTAATAATAACAGCCAATACCAAAATTAATATTTTCGACGACATTCTTATGTTGGTACCAAATAAATCTAATTATCAAAATGCTTATACGTAAAATCAACAATAAATTAATACTGTAACGTGTAAAGTGTAAGCCCTTCGTTGCACAATAAAACAGTTAGCTTCTGTATGCCTTTATACATTTGCTTATATATCTGTCTGTCGACGCCGGATCTCCTATCGTCGACTAGATTAAATTTAATTTTATTATTATATGGAGTCATACACCTACACCTATCAAACAATTACTCTAATATTACTCCATTTACCTACTCTGTCAATCATACTTCATCCTTCATCTATCAGTCAAATACAACATTCATTCATTCACTCTTCTACTTCAACTACTTGCACACGACACCTCAACTACACAAGAACTATTTTATCTAATCCTGTTAAGATAGACGAAATATAAATCTTTAAGAAGATATCAATCTTTCTTTTGTTCATCGCAAACACTGTCGTATATCATTTTGTATCATATCATGTGAGGCTGAAGACCGACCCTATAGTTCATAATCTGTCTCATTGCATCGATTGTTTTTCTCATTCGCGTAATTTAAGTTACATTCTTGCAACTACTATTATATCAGATTATTTATGTTTGAGCTAAATGATAACATAATGCCTATTGCTTATTAATGCGTTAAAACTGTGTTAAATATGCCGTGAATTATGGTATTTTAAGCTGAATGGCCACAGTAAGACTTCAATAGCAAATGCCTAATTAATCTCCTAAAAGCAAGTGAACCTTTCTGTCAAGGCCTTGAAAGAATACCCGATAAATATCTTGTTAATTACTTGATAAATATGACATAATGGTCAAAAATTAATTCGGTATCAAACAAGTATTTCTTAATTTGTAGTAATGTAGTGGACTTAGCTTGATAATCAATTAATTAATGTTTCGCCATCTTCTTAGACCTTTTCAAAGCTTTCGACTCGGTATCAATTCCGAACTTAACAAGTTAGATCTTTATGGAATTTGAGTTTAGGCTTTATGTATTTTCCGGAGTAAGTCTTTTAGGGGAAAGGCTTTATTGGCAGTATTTCAGGGCCTACACTCTTCTAGCTAAACATACTAGACTACAGTATATATGCGTCTGCGGACTAATAATCAACCAAAAGCTATTAACATCGTGGCTGTCTGACTCTCTATTAACTTACATCGGCTTCATCTGTCCCACTGAAAGACACGGATATTATCATATATATCTGCTATTCAACAACACGTACCCATAACTGCCCCTCTCTCAATATTGTGTCTAGTATAAAGTATCTCATTACATTGATTCAAACTTAAAATCCATAAGAAGTCTTTTATATACACTCTAAAGTGTATGCATTTTTGAGGTGCTTAAAAAGCAATCCACCGTCTGAATGAGTAAGTGTAAAGAAATTATATTTAATCTTCAACTGGGTTAATCAAAATAATGTGTAGGGCTTCTCATTATCATTCAAATGGATGTACATGTATGGTAATTTAGCTTGTTCTTCTAGTATCACAAACTATGGCCATTAGAGATTATATTACAGTAAATATTGGTTTACTTGATTAGATTCCTTGCCCAAAGAATGGAAAATTACGATTAGCAATGAAATACGATATCTGAAAGATATTAGTGTTCGAAATGATGTCACGTTTTTATTATATATATATATATATATATATATATATATATATATATATGTTTTTATATATATGTATATATAATAAATATATTATAGAATACGCTTTTGACACTAAAAATATCGGTATTAATATGTATGATTACACTAAACTTACAATCTTTTTGAAACCATATTCGGATTAGATGAAAAGGTGACGTACTATGTTCCTACCAGGGACTCCTTGACCTCACATGTTTTTTAATAAATTCAGATAAAATTCAACAAAACAAAGACAAAAATATGCTAGATAAAAAAACATATAAAACTATACTAAACCAATAATCAATTTATAAAAGCAGTTCTATTTCAATTTTTGATTTCCTGGATTTAATGGAACGCCACTTATTCCGGTACACATTGCAAGCTCTCGAAATTCGTTATAAAAACTTTTTTACTCATGACTACACTAATGAATGACGAAGCTCAATAGTGTTGAAACCCCTCGTAAGTTGCCACTTAACGTATAAAGAACTTAAGCCTTATGTTAATGTATAAACTTATAAATGGCGGAAGCATGACGTGCCGCCTAAGTGCTTTACTTTACGTCCAAGCATAGCTCCAATGTGTCAACTTGAGCTTTCTTATTGAACATACATTATAAACATTCAATTATCATAGACGGAAGAAGATATAGCTTTGATAAGTATCTGTTGATTCTCCTGACTATACAGAAATCAATCGCTGGTAAATCGAAAAAAAAGATAATATTAATTTTGTATGAAATGAGATAAGATTCGCGCAATTAACATTCAGTGAGAAAGTTCTGCGGTATTCGTATATATCCATAAAAACTACAATTCAATAAATAATACATTCATAAACAATACATTCTACAAATAATATTTTACGAAAACTTTAAAGTGATATTTTAGTTGGTTCTAGATCTTTAGTGCTTTTAATGCCGTGAAGTTCATCACTGTATGTGTCCCAATTCGCGGCATTTGAATATACTGCAAGCACTTAATTGATTTCAATTGAATTTAACTAGCTTGTCCTGAACTTCTCGAGCTTTTTCCATTCAATGTTCCTGCCAGGTCTTTACGCACGCACAGAACTTTCAACCTACCGACTCCTAGAACAAATATTGGGTTTCGCGCGCCTCTTCACAGAATGTGCTCATCATTGGATTCTCACATTAATGTCGACCTGTTTTCGCACTCCTCTACTGCTGCATTTAAGACTAAGTTAAAACAACAGTTACTGTCCTTACCTTAAACCTTGTATCTTTATTCATTATTATATCCCTAAATATTCTATTGTTTACTTATCTTATCGTTCTGTTGTCATGTCTGTAAAATTGTATTCTTTTGTGTTCTCAGTGAAACTTTTTTAGGATATATCCGATATTGTAATTTGTATATTTATTTAACTTAATTTGTACTATAGTGATGTATCTGTTTGTTTCCTTCATAAATAAATAAATAAATCACGTCGATGAATTTATAAGTATAATTGGCTGACTTATAAATTTTCCAGCTACGTATGTTAGAATAAATTAATTGTATTCATCTAGGTCACGGATCACTATCACTAGATCCATATAGGTCACGGGAATTTCAGAATGAATATGACATGTTACGAAGGACAGTCATAATTGTGTGACGGATACTCGTGTCGTAAGATCGGCGCGGCGCCTGGCTAGACAGATTAAAGGGCTTAGTCAAACGGCTAAGCCATGTATATTGTGAATCTCAAGGTCTCACTATCATTTTAAAACGTCTTTTATTAACAAAGCACTAGAATTTATGCATTTTTGAAACCGTTTAGCGGTTCTTAAAATAAAACTCAATTGATTAAATCTAAAAATAGTTAATAAGTTGGAACTCTGTTTGATAATTTTCCAGATTTCCGCTTTACACTTCTCGCTGTCTGTTATCATGTGGAACATGTGTACTCGAACTATATTATTCAGAGGGATGTCCAGATATTGACAGAAATGAGATGTGTTTACTTCTCCTAGACCTGGTGCCGGCCATTTTCCCATCTCCATATTTTCCTATAGTCTCTGTTCACTATGTTTCCAAGTAATGCACTACATATTAATGAGTGTTAGTTAAATCAAATCAAATCAAAATCAGTTTATTCACGTAGGTCACGGAAATGACACTTATGAATGTCAAAAAAAAAAAATTCTTATTGAATCTACCGCTACTTCGTAAAGGGTTGAGCTAATGAGAAGAAGTAGAAAGAAACTCATTGCCACTCTTTTATATCAAGATTTACATTTAAGTACATTGATTCACAAATCATTTCAAATTACAATATAATATGTAAAATGATGCAACAGACAGTTAGAGGCAGATGTTTATGTCTCGGTTTGTTTTCCAGTTTAAGCAAGGCTATTATTCAGACACTGGTGTGATGGAAAGTCTAAGGCATTAATATTTTTCCGAAGAGCCGCTTTAATAGTTCAGGTCTCCGCAGCGTGTAGAAGTATGGTAAGGACTAGCGTTTGCACTAACCTGATTTTGATGCGATTCAAAGTGTTTCTATCTTTCATATCTTCTTCAACTCTGGTATTACTTATTCTTCTTTCGGTTGTTGCGCGAGATTCTTCATAATTTTTGAAGTGAAAACTTTTTTAGGTACGCTGAGCACTTTATTTTCTTTATATTGATCTTTTAACAGACTGTTGTCTGAGCTGTCACACTTGGGTATGTAACGCTTGTTCGGGTGAATTCGGCTAAGAAAAAACAGTATTACATCGGATTCGGAGACCGTCTGTAACAAATAGACAGACAGACAAAATTATTTTTATTGGTATGAGAGCCGTCTAAACAGATATCTAAATACTTCGTAGTTATAAAAGAAAAATTCTTCTCTTCCTCTAAAATAAACAAATAAAAATTAACTGCGAAAAGTTCATTTCATTTAAATACTTATAGCGCAAACTAAAAAGTCTAGACTGGTTTATTATATTTGCAACCTCCAAAGCTTTAAGGCATCACTTAACATCAATGCTAAGACGAAGCGTACGTCATAATGGCTCTAACACAGAATCGTCTAGACGTTGTAGCCTTGAAGGGGCTTCATTCCCCTTTTTATTAACGTGAGATCATACAACGTTCTTTGAAGTAAGATCTATTTAACACTTATTTAACTCGAAAGAAAATTGAACCCAGCTATTGACTATTGCATTTACCACATATTTTTAAAGATTAATTGATGGAAAATATTTATGACTAGTAACTGCATTCAATTTCGTCCACGTAGAATTTTATTTTTGTTTTATTTAGTTTCGTCTAGGACTCTAAAAAATTTTGAGATGAAATGTATCCTATGTTCTGTCTCGTAAACGTTGTATGGAATCTTGTATACTTTATATTATAAGTTATTACATGCGTACATAACGTTAAGCAGATCGATTGAGTGAAAATCTAACAAATAAAGTAAAATTCTCATCTCGTATTAGTTAGAAATGTAACACTTTAACTGTAGTGTAGCGTAACCACGAAAGACCGATGTCACAGTGATGTCACAACTTAAAGAAACGGTAACATCATCGGTCTGACATAATAAAAAATTTATAGCTCTTTACCATGTTATTAGTAGAAGAAATTTCTCCACTTAAGAATCAAAAATGCTCCTCTGGTTTGAATAGAGAGTTTAGACGGCGTTGAACATTCACAGTTGTCAAGTCATGTTCGCTTGTAAAGTGAGTTTCTACGTATATCCTTTAATAATTTATAGAAATACATAAAAACGGTGTCGATTTTTTTATGCAATAGGGGAAAATATGACTTGATCCTGCAAACAAACTGTCCAAACAGTTTTGCGGGACTATGTTAGCTTTTAAAATTCTTTCTGTAAATGATTCATAGTATAAATAAATAATAAGTAATAAATGCGATAAGACCATCCAGTAGCAAGTGATTCTCATACAACAATGTATTGTCATGATCGCTACCAGATATTAAAAATAAGTAGAGAATATATTTAAAAAATGTAATTTTAGATCATAGAATAATAAATTTCACATCAAATCAACTCTGACATTTAAAGGTCATAATGCTACGGCGGTGCCTACATAAATGGTATACGTTAAAAATATCGTGTATCTGTGAACTCAGTTAAGTAATTGTAGTAGAGTACACTTTTATAAAGAGTTTTAATTAATAGTGTCATTCAGTACTTTTTAATTCAATGAATTTAACAATGTAGTACTAAACGCAACCTTATTCATTATATTATGTGTTAAATTAGGTCACCGTTCAAAGGCTATAGCGTGTTTAGCTTATGAAGCAATTAGTCATGCTATAGTTGGTAGTAGTACTCCTATTATTGCAAAAACCTAGCAAAGATAGATGCTAGCCTTAGTCGCCACTACAATGCACCCTTGAGTGCATCGAAGGTTGGGCCGGTGCATTGACATCGGCTACACGACCGAATTCAGTAGCTCACATTAAATTATAGCAGCTCAGAGAGCGAGTTACACTTACTTTTGGCCGGTTTATAACTGGGTGGTAGTGATAAGCAACAGGTGATGGTTTCTGCGCGTTACGTAAGGCAGGATTGCGCGCGCAACTCATTGAAGCAGTAGTACGGCGCTATCGATTTGGTGTACGCTGCCCATCGATCTAGCTTCGTACTGTCTGGCTTTTTAAATATTCGAATATGTATATATTAAAAAGTTAACTGGAAGTGCTTTCTCTGCTTGTGTTCCGCGGCGACGATGGCAAACCCTTATAGTTTTAGAGAGCCAAAATATTGCAGAACGAATTGCTTTTCAATTTTAAATGCGGTATGTTTTTATCTGTATCTAATGCCCGTTTTGACGTAGAAATTGTAAACACACAATTACTCAAATGTTTAGTGTGTAAAATATTCGTAGCGAGTGCTACACCGCTACGCTACGCCGCTCGCCGCGTTTGTCTACGGTGACATCGTTGACGAGGGTTCGATCTTGAGCCGTACCTAAAATGTGTTTTACTATTTCCAGGGATATTATATCCCTGGAAATATATATGGATTGGTATGAATAATTTTATATCTGTTTTCCTGTATTTTTAATTATTACCTACATTTTTTTCTGCTTTTTTGTACTTATAGCGTCAGTTAAATACATTGGGATGCTTAGGTTGCGTTCTTGGCGAGGTTCAGATTTTTTTTTATTTTATTTAATGGCTGATCACATATCACCTGTGGATATGACCAGTATTATACTGAGGTGAACTTCAATTATGCATGTTCACATAAATTATTAAATAAGTCTACTTGTACTTTAAGTTGCAGAATAAATGATTTTTCTTTCTTTCTTTCTAAATATTTTTATACCAGTGGGGATGGGCCATTGGAATCTGTTAAATAGTATGGCAAGTTAATTATAATATTATAGTTAACGATAATTAATTTCAGATCATATTTAAGATTCTCGTTCTAATAATACCTATTAAGATAAAAATTACCTGAATAATGTCATTGGCATTATTCATAAATAGATGTAAGTATATAGATTTAAGATATGATGAAGCCGAAAACGAACGTAATTTTTACAGTTGTTGCTATGCGGTCTGGTTTACGTAGGTAACTTATTTTGTGTAACTAGGCCTACTACATTTTACGTTTACATGCAGGTAATTATTTTATTTTAAAATTTTGATGCAATTTTGAGTTAGTCTTCGAGTAAGTCTTAGATGGTTTAGAATGCTTTTTAGATCTTGAAAATTTATCCTCAAATTTTTCACCCCTATCAATATCAGTATATATCTTTGCTATTAACTATGCAACGTTTGAACACAGAACAACCTTGACTAAGGCATCGAGACATTGTTCTGTGGGTTATTTGTTACTTCTTTAGTGTTATGAAAAAATGATGAGAGTGAAACACTAAGATGCGCGCGCATCACTCTAACACAAAAGTAACAGGGTGAAGTTGGTTCCTAAAATTTTCTGACGTTTGCGACATTCAAATTTTTTTTTGTTTTCTTCGTCCATTATAAGGATAGGCAACGGGTTCAAGCCCGTTCAGTCGTATTCGTTATTTAATCATTTATTATAAAATCCATCGTTGCAAGATTTTTACAATATTGTTCTTTCTACAAACGTAGAATAGCACGCGGAATAAATAATTTTAAGGATTTTTGCTTTGTTTGGCCAAAGAGGTATAACTTCTTGCGTGGATACATAGTTACACCCACACTTTTTTTATTAACTATTGTATACTACAGCTATCAATATTGCTGTCTGTATTTGAGTGAGAGAGTAAGCTTCGCGATTTGGGCCATATTTCAAACAAATCCCACAAAATCCCGACTTGTACACACACGGAACACTCACTTCAATATTCGAGTATTTCACACTTCAGCTTTATTGGAAATGTTATGGACATTTCCAACAGCGTGTCAGTCTGAGTGTCATAGAGTTAATCAATTTCGTTTGTTTTGATTAAGATGACCGACTGTATGTCATTATTATTAAATTCACTCACAAAAGAGCTAAACAGCGATTATGGATTTATACTTACCACAGTCCTGTCTAGCTTTTCCTAACTTGAATCTTCTTTATTTAATTTAATTTAATTTAATTTATTGGGGTTTGTTGACTTCAAAAACGCTATTCGAAAACAATAGATATAATATGCACTAAAAAGTATATAAATAATTGCGTTTTTTACACAATATAATTAATTAATCTAATTCTAGTTAGGATTATTGTTATTTTTGAAGTTGGTGTCAGCCAAGATAGGTTTGTATCTACATACAAAATTATATGTGAGATGTGCTTGTGTCGCACGCGCGACGTGACGAGGTGAGAGGCGAGAGGGGCCGCGGCGGTAGGACACCGATTCCAAAAATAACAATAATCGTAACTAGAATTAGATTAATTAATTAGATTGTATAAAAATACGCAATTATTTTTATACTTTTTATTGCATATTTTAGCTATTGTTTTCGAAAAGTGTTATCGAAGTCGGTAAAAATTTTTCATTGAACACTTGGTCCACACCGTGGCGTTATATTCAAACAATGACTAAACGGAAACTCTTCCTAATAGACGCCAAGGCAGATTTTTGTTTTAGACAATTTAAGAGCGTGATTGTGAGTCTAGTTATGAGCATATTGTGCCTGACACATCTCCATAAGCACATATATTTCACTGTCACGTCTTCTGTCCTGTTTGAAACTGCATGGTTGATATAAGCACGTTTGAATTATAAAATTTCTTTTTTACTGTTACGTCGCACGCTCGGAATACAGGTCATAATGTAAGCCCATCCCATTTCGCTTCTAGAAAACGACATTGTACATAATTCGCGACAAGATAAATATTTCTTAGCCGAAGCTCCTCGTTAGATGAAGGACAGTCGGGGAGCTGATAAGTACACAACTGACATTATTACTATTTATTTTACGTCGAACCGGTAAATGAGCTTATTTTTGTTTCTATAGCAAAAAGCAATTTCCTTATTGGCTTCTAGAGGTATGTATACGATTAGAGATGTGGATACGATTCGAATGTGGTTTTCACTGTTTTAATGTCTTCTGTAATATTAATGTTTGGTTGAAACGAGTCGAAAAACTTGTTTATTGATAGGATTTTGACTTACAGATAGCTTATTTTATTAGGAGTTACTTATGAATATTTGATTCTGTGCTAAATTAAAATACATGAAATTTCTATTAAATTGAAAACATGATAAATATCAGAGAGACATAGAGTTTGACCAAATAAATTTAACTATTGGTAGCTGGATGAACCTGTTATCAAAAGCATGCTTTTCTTCTCAAATTTACAATTAAATATTTCAAATAGTTAAAATGTTTGCATAATTACCTTTTTTTTCTTACAGTATGTGTGAATTGGTGGATCTACTGTATTCAAGGACTAATGAGTTTATTTTATTATTAACTTGCATTTTTTTCACTTAAGTATTTTATAATATTTGAGTATTTTCTTGCTCCACTTTGCATAGATTTTATTAAAAATATTTGTTAAAATATGACGCTATAAAAGATTGAAAAGAGGGACATTAATTTTCAACCCACATCTTGGGCTGCATGGCCAAATAAATAACAATATCCGGACGACCGAGCCTTGCTCGGATTTTTAAGAATGTACAAAACTGGAACAAAAAAAAAACTAATCGGACATCTGGATTCGAACCGGGGTCTTCTGCTTTCCGGATCACCCTATGTCCCATCTGAGCTATTAGTCTTGTATATAGTGGCGAAATTTACCTTTGTATTCTGATGTTATTATAGCTGTTTCTCATTTAAAGATATAAGATTTGGGTTTGAGCATTTGTCATCATAAATAGAAATATGTTTTAAGAAAATATATAATACTAGCTGACCCGACAGACGTTGTTCTGTATATAATATATAAAATAATGTTTTTATTTGAATTTGTCAATAACCATAACATCAAAAATTACTTCGTAAAATAAGTCCTTGCTGTCGTAATGAAATTGTTTCACAGCAGAACTATCAAACCGTGCGTCAATAAATTCTTACATAGAAATTATGTATGCAAACATCAAAGGAAAAACAAATTTGTTGTTTTTATTTAATTTAGTAGCATTTTCCTATTTATTCACCTTTCAAACCTTTCCTGGACTTCCACAAATAATTCAAGACCAAAATAGGCCAAATCGGTCTAGCCGTTCTCGAGTTTTAGCGAGACTAACGAACAGCAATTCATTTTAATATATAAAGATAGATAGATATAGATAAAGATAATAACAGAACATTGAATTTGACTTGAAATAATAGTAGTACCTTACATAACGACGGGTCTTATAGGTCACTGTGTCAGTACTCTTTCAAGGGCTTGTCCCACTTTTATATTAATATTTAATGAACCGATTCAATATTTTCAAAGGCGACTCAATAATATCTTACTGAAGTACTAATGACAACAATATTTTCCATTTAACAAAGGTATAATGGCTGTCCTTTGAATTATATCCAGGGTTACAGAATATGTTGATTATTGAATATTGATAAATATCTATTAATTATATAATACGAGACGAATTCAAATAAAATAATAAATAAATAAAAATGAGATCATATTGTATTCCTTGCTGTATGAGTTTGATCAATATTGCTTCTGTGGGTGCTTTGAATAGAGAGCATATATTTTCGCACCAGCTGGCATTCTCGGAGATCATTAGAGTTTATTTATTTAGACTGATTGTGGCACAGACGATGTCTCGTGCCACATTTTGGCAAGTCAACAAGTCCTGAGGTTGCCTCGTGTAGAGGCGAAACACGTGTTGAATTGAAAGAAAACGCAAAACATTTGGATAATTATGGATTTCCGCAAAGTATCGCCTACTTCAATAAATATTTTTATTTATTTATTTCAGATATAAATGGTTATACAAAACTTTTAACAATTCATAATTAGCATTACTTAAAAACCTATAGTTTCCTTATTTCTAACATAGTAAACCAGATTTATGCTACGTGGTAATTTTAAACAAAATGCAATATTTGACATAAAAATGAAAAATACTTATATAAAAAGAGACAGCCAATATTGAAGAGATAGACATAAATTAAATCATTAAACTATTAAATCAGGAAAAAAGCAGGATATATCAGCTCCAGCAAGCTGTAACAGTCATCTAGCTGGATTTAGTGCCTTGAACAAAAAGAGTGTGTGCGTGTAATATTTACGCACGATTGATGTAAAATTTAATAATAATTAACTTATGGAATAATTAACAGATAAATAAAAAGAGTGTCCCAGAAAGAATGGATAATCCTTGAACCCTGCACGGGACAGCTCTCCGGCGCTCAGAAAAAAATATCTAAAAAAAAATCTGCATCTATCTTTTTTTTTTTTTATGGAATAGGAGGACAAACGAGCGTACGGGTCACCTGGTGTTAAGTGATCACCGCCGCCCACACTCTCCTGCAACACCAGAGGAATCACAAGAGCGTTGCCGGCCTTTAAGGAAGGTGTACGCGCTTTTCTTGAAGGTACCCGTGTCGTATCGTCCCGGAAACACCGCACAAGGAAGCTCATTCCACAGCTTCGTGGTACGAGGAAGAAAGCTCCTTGAAAACCGCACTGTGGAGGACCGCCACACATCATCTCAATAGCAATAACTTCGTAATGGTATTAAATAAAATGATGAACTATACCATTTTGTAAACTGTATGAACTGCGCATTTTTTTAAAATAGCTGGCCACTTACGTTTCCGTACTTTTTTTTACATATTACACTCTCAAACTATGCCAAAATTATTTTCGTATCAAATTTCATGTCAAAAACTCAAGTTCTTATTTTGTTTTTGAAAAAAGTATCATAGATACTTATATTATTTAATGTATTTCTAGTATTCTAGTCTATCACGAATAAGATGACACCAAAATCGCCACAAATTTCATTACTTTGTAGGCATTGTGCACATGAATGTGAAGTAAAGTAAAAAAAAAGTATGTATTTCAAAAAAAAAACATCGTTTGGGTATCACTTGGATTTTTTTTTTTAGATATTTTTTCTGAGCGCTGGAGAGCTGTCCCGTGCGGGGTTCAAGGATTATCCATTCTTTCTGGGACTTCCTGTATATACTTTTTTTGCTTATCTGAAAGGTCATAGACAAAATATGTTATTTTCGTTTGCCCTTGTTTGTCCCACCTATTGTAGGACATCCAGTATATAACAAATATTCTTAAAAAGTTGAAAGACAAGAAGAATTAATTTATACCATTTATTATATACTTACTTTAATTAAAGCCGTGTTATTAATAAAGAATTGAAAGGCTCTAGACACAAGAAACTATCTTCACATGATGTTGTATCTCAGTTTTATAAAGATAAATAAATTTGTTTGCTTCGTAATTAATCAGGTTTCAAGATTTAACGATTTAAATTTCGGAAGACTTGTAAATACAATTTTTCGATATTGATTTCGATTTAAGTAATATAAGTTCCAACTAGCTTTTTAAAGGTAAAATTTTACACAAATTATTTAAGTTTTCTTTAGTCGCCAAAATCTGGCACGAGACTCGTGCCACACAACACGTCCTGAGGATGCCTCGTGTAGAGGCGAAACACGTGTCGAATTGTTTTAAAGACAAATATTGGCGGAATTAACACTAAAGAAAACTTAAATAATTTGTATAATTATGGATTTCCGCAAAGTAACGCCTAATTCAATATTTTTTTTTTTTTTTTTTTTTTAGGTAAATTTTTATTTCTTTATTCCTATTCCGACGAATTACTGAAGACAAATTTACAGATTATAGTTTGTATTGCATTTTATTAGCTGAATAAGTATTTTATTGAAATGTGTGATACTCGTGTAGGTATAAAAAAAATTAACGTGATTTTTTTGAAGTTTCATTTCTTTGCGCGCCTGAAATTAACATGAAGCACATAGCCATGAAGCGAGAGTAGGGAGAGAGCGAGAGAGAAAGGGAGATGGAGAAAAATTACACGTTATTAATTGATGTATTCATTTAATAGTTAAATATTAGAACTTTAGATGGCAATTCTGTCGCATAACAACTTGTACCAGTAAATGCAGATGTTTTTAATTTATTTACAGTTTCATGCGTATGAATACAGTGTATAAACAGTGAGTTAAATTAATATTAAACATTTTGTGATAAATTTGTATATCATCATAAACTAAGCAGTTGTTTAGATTAAGTAATATATTTGTTATTTTTTTGTTAATTTATAATTTTTATGTTAATTCGTTTGAAAGTTAGGAAATTTTAATATTTTCAAATCATATGTGCCATTTTATTAGCCACTCGTCATGTGATAATTTAATATACCTACCATTTGTATTTTAAATAAAATATAAAATAATTAATAATTTCTAATACTGACAAAAAACATAAGTTTTAGAGAAGAGATTAGAATAAATTTATACGAGATTTAAAAATTAATTTGCTAAAGAAGTTTCACTTCAGACATGTGTACTTTGTACGCACGCAATTTGTTTTACTATGCAATGGAGTTTTTTTTAATGAAAATATGGGATGAGACGAGCAGGACGTTCCGCTGATGGTAATTGATACGCCCTACCCAATACAATGCAGTGTCGCTCAGGATTCTTGAAAACATCAAAAATTCTGAGCGGCACTACAATTGCGCTCGTCACCTTGAGACATAAAATGTTAAGTCTTATTTGCCCAGTAATTTCACTTGCTACGGCGCCTTTCAGATCGAAACAATAATGTTTACACATTACTGCTTCACGCCAGAAATAGGCGCCGTTATGGTGCCCATAATCTAGCCAGCTTCCTGTGCAAAGGAGCCTCCCACTGGTATAGATAATTTTTATATAATATTATATAATCTAGTAAACTAACGTATGTCCATAGACCTACTTTTTGCATAGATGGAGTCAGAAAAACCCTATGATTATTGAAATATTCGAATTATAAAAGACCGATATTTTTAAAGAAAGTGCAATCACCTTTGCGGTATTCGGAAGCTTGCAACTGCAGTACAGTGACCTCGTGCGTACGCGAGAGGGCGGGCTGGAGAAACTAGGTCAGGGCTCAAACCCCACGCCCCGCGACCCGACAACCCCGTCCCGACAACCCCGCACCTACCCTGTCTCCGCAACCGATCGACCGCCAAATTCTAAGCGTTCACATTGTTACTTAAACGTGCCTCTAGATACTTACAAACAATTATAAGACATATAGCTCAAACACTAAGGCTGAGATCTATACTGACACACTTTTTTTTTTACACAAATTATCTTGCCCCAAGTTAAGCATATATAGCCTGTGTTACAAGACAACGATATATTTAATACAATATACATACTTAAATATACAAAAATTCATATAAACATACATAAATACATTTAAACATCCATGACTCGGAAACAAACATCCATATTCATCATATAAATGCTTGCACCTACCGGGATTCGAACCCGGGACCTCTAGCTTAGTAGGTAGGATCGCTAATCGCCACTCGGCTATACAGGTCGTCTATAGAACGCACTAAGACTTTGCTCAGACTTTACTCACGTAAAACTTAGCTGAGTGTAAGCTTGGTACAATATTTATTTCGTTTTTGAAGATATACTACTATAGACACGTTATGAAAAAATGACGATAGTGAAATTTTAAGATGCGTCCGCATCACTGTAACACAAGAGTAACAGGTTGAAGTTGGTTCCTAAAATTTTCTGATTTTGCTTCTATTTGCATTTTATCACACTCAACTAAGTTTTACGTAAGTAAAGTCTGAGCAAAGTCTAAGCACGCTTTGTAGATCTCAGCCTTATGGAAGCTTTCATATACCGCAAAAAATGATTAATTAATATTGAGATTCAGATAGCCTTGGCGACATAAATGAAAACTTAAAACTTAATAAACTTAAATAATAAATATCTTAATTTTAGTCAAGGTTTTAGCCAACTCCCGATTGATATAAGCTGATCTGCTCTTCACACTGCGGTGCACCCTGACTTATACATACTTAAGCGATTCGTATTCAAGTCAATTCACATAGATCGACTTAAATTTCGAATTTTGAATTCGAATTCAAATATTTTATTCAAAATAATCCCTTTTTGGAAGTCAAAAACTACCAACCACGCGAAACAGCATGGCTCAGACCTGAGATGAACGGGCGCAAGAAACTCAGCGGGCTTCTTTTTTCTCATAAAATATCGTTATAATGTAATATCGTTCAATAAAATTTATTATTTGAAAGCCATTCCCAATGTGTGGTATCATTTAGAAAGCCATTTATGTAATAGTGCCTTACCACACAACCGTTTTTGAACAATCGTTGAAACGTGTTTGAATTGCTTAATACATTTGCTTTGAAGATTTTACGGGATCTCGGTGTAAAAGCATATACATTGTTCCACAACAGACTTACTAACTCGACTTAGCCGAGTAATAGGAATTGTCAGGGTCCCAGTACTCAGTCACGGCGTCGTTTCAATCTTCATTATTTTGGCTTTGTCACCCGGGAGTTTTCCGAAATGCTTTTCGACCTGATTTCCGCCAAAACCCATCTTCACACTACACACCACAGATTTAAATGTCATCTACACGACCAAGATGTGTTGTGCTGCGCTGTTTCAAGAAACCTTCTTCCACTTGCAACCAAAGGATAGGTAGGTTGAACTTCTTTGCGTCATGTTTCCATGTCCACGTCATCGGAGCCTTCAAAAGAAACATCTTAACCTTAGTAAAAGGCCGATAACGCTCCTGTAATTTCTCTTGTGTTTCAAGCGGTGGTGATTACGTACGTCTTTGAATTCGATTCAATAGTTGGAGGCAATTCAGAAAAGTGAAGACAACAAAATATGGTGATAGAGTTTGGTGTTGTAGCTTGGTGTTTATCTTCTACATCAAATGTTTAAATATACCACTTGATTGCAATTCTCAGAACGAGCAATGCATAGTAAACTACTGGTTTTGCTGATGTCCACAGATAGCTAGTTGTGTTGATTCCTTTCCTGGTCCAAAAAAACCCACGGAAAACACTACGATCAGCAACAAAATATTCAGAGCCCGATCCGTATGCATGAAAACAAGGTCCGAAGTAGTTGTAGAACTATTTGTATGGTAGTTTACGCACTAGATCCGGCTTCCGTCATCTGAATTCTTTCCGTCACCCGTAGAAATGTTTTTAGGATTACTCCAGAGCGTGTTTTGACGGATACGGATCGGACTCTGATTGGACGTAGTGCGAAAGCGCTCTTAGTGTTCAAGATGATTATGTCACACATATAATACGGTCAAACAAAATATCGATGTGTACCTACAGCTAAATTTCACCACCGGACATGACGTCATTATGCGAATTCTAACCGCATCATGTTGACGTCTGGCATTCTACAACCGCGCGTTATACAAGAACTTTCTTTCCTCGCACAGCCATTGTGAAATCAATTACCTGCAGTTTTCCCGACCCCATACGACTTAGGGATCTATAAACTTGGGTTAGGTAGGTTGGCCATAAGTCTTTTGATCCCTGGTGTTGTGGATGTGCATGGGCGGCCGCCTCACCAATTCCTACCACGTGAGCCTCTTGCCCATTTGCCCCCTCTTATATAAATAGATAAATAATAATACAATCCAGTTAGGCAGGTCCAATTTGGCGAAAGAGGTCACTCGTTGAATCCAACTCTGATGGGAAGCGTTAGGGAAACCTCCTCGTCTAAAATACCACAGTGTCTACTAACGAAGGAATTCAACCGGCGTGTGTTGCTATGATACGCAGACATGGTCGCTCACTAAGAGCCTGATGAGAAAGCTCATGGTCGCTCAGAGGGCAATGGAGAGGGCTATGCTCGGAGTTTCCCTGCGAGATCGAATCAGTATGAGGAGACCAAAGTTACCAACATAGCCCAAATGATTGCAAAACTGAAGTTGCAGTGGGCAGGGCACATAGCTCGATGGACACATGACCGGTGACGTCCTCGAATGACGACTACGTTACGGAACACGCAGTGTTGGTAGGCCCCCCACAAGATGGACTGACTGGCAAGATCACCAGATGGAAGTAGTGCAGGACCGACCATCGTGGAGATCTTAGGGAGAGGTCTTTATCCAGCAGTGGAATTCTTCCGGCTGATGAAGATGATGATAAAACACGTATTCACTTCAAACACACGGCCGTCTTAAAGACACAGTCTTGCACGGATTATTTTTTAAAAGAGTTTCCGAGGGAGCGCGTTACGAGCAAATTTAGTATGATGTTTCAAAATTTAAATACACTTACAACAATACACTTTAAATGTTTACTTTGTTGACTTTTAATCAGCAGTAATTTTTTTGTTTTCTATCTAGGAACAGCAAAAGAAACGTACAATAGTAAATATTTTAGATTGCATGCTTAAATGCGTTTAGAAATTTAATTACAAGCAGCAAGAGCCTTATTTCCTAAGAACTTAATCAAAGGCAGCTCGAGATAATATTAGATTTTGTTTAGCCTGTAAACTAATTCCGTCGTTTGATAGCAACACAGCGTGGACTGTATTTGATCGCCTTTTCTCGTTGTTTATTGCATTCCCCTCCGTTAGTGTGTCCGACATACGATACATTAAATAACAGTTTATTGATTCTTTAGGTCAAGGAAGCTAGGAAGGGAATAGTCATACAAATAAAATTTATACTTATATTTTATTGAATTAGAAGTTACTTTGCGGAAATCCATAACCATCCAAACGTTATGAGTTCTCTTGAGCCTAAAAGTCTCTTCCCAGAAGTTGGCGAGTCAACATCTTCTGAGAATGCCCCATTTTAAAGGCAAGGGAATCACGGAATAAAGGGGATTCACGTGTCGTATAGATTAAGGACTGAATTAAGCGGAATTTATTCCAAGAGATCTCATAACGTATGGATATACTTATATTATAAAGTATGTCAGGTTGTAGTAGGTAATCTCTAGATTTACTGAACCGATTTTGAAAATTCTTTAACCAATAAAAAGCCGCATTTCTGATTGTCCTAGGCTATATAGGAAGCCGAAAAATTAAAATACTATTTCGTGGTATTATAATTTGCAAAGTCAGTCACAGAAAAAACGGTTGGATGAAATCTTTTCTAAGGAATGGTGCCTTAACGATGAGAGATAGTCGTGGGTAACAGCTAGTGTGTAAATACAATAATAATAATAATGATTTTTTTAAGTGATAACCCTCACTTCTGGGATTAATTACACAAATTAAATTTGAAAACAGAATTTACGAACGATGCGTTTAGATTTGAAAGAGCGACATCTCAAGTCAATTTCCTAATATGCAAATATAGGTGTTGAACAGGTTATCAAGTCTTTAGTAGATCCTGTAGATGAAGCCACAACCTGAGAGTTGAACAAAGACATATCAAGATTTATGAACTTTACGCCACTCAAACGGTTGGCTCAGTGGAAGAGAGCTCGCGCGGAACGCGAGAAGTCGCGGCTTCGAGTCCTGCATCGTTATTTTTTTTTCAAATTAAATTTGTGTAATTAAGTACAGTACCTACATAAGTGTTACATTTTGTTATCAGCTAGTATTTGTGAGGACCTAGTTTCTGAAGTAGGTTGACTTTGTATCACAGACCACAAGGACCTCAACCTGAGATTGATTTGTAACAATGATTTTATTAATAAATGATTTTATATTATTTCAGAATTGGAAGTTGTAAGACATTACACATGTATACTACAAAGCTTAAGAAGCATTATAAAATATCAATACAGTATTTATAAGCAAAAATGTGTGTGTGAGTTGTGTTGGTGTGTTTGTGTGTGTGAACTTTGTGTGCTAGCATATTAAACAAACACTCTCCTCATTACGGCAAGATTAAATTTAAAATGTTCGTGTGTGTTAGTGAGGTAGTGAAGTGTGTAGTACTTTGCTTTTAGACAATCCCTATGACAAGTATTGATAAACGGCGTCATAGAAAAAACAGTGTTTACTGAGAATATATAATGTAATATTTAGTATTTTCGTACTAGATGTTCTACGAAAATAAACATCACGAAAGTAGTATTGAAGAATCAGTATTTACCAGTGAAATGATTCTTTAGTTCGATTATTGCTATATCTAACAACACAATCTAATACATAACACGACACCATTATATTTTTTAACTAATATCAACGAAATCAACGATAAAAACACTTAAATTAAAACGCGGTCTAATGGACACTGACAGGAGACTAATGGACACAAAATTGTTTCAAAACAGTTTCATGGTCCTCATCTATTCCGTCTCTTTCTCACTCACCTAGGTTTTTATTTAAGGACAGTTATCTCACTTTTACACAGGATTACTATTACGATAGTATACTAAGTTTATGGTGTGAATTGAATATTAAAATTGAAATGCCAGTTTGTTAATATTATATTTTACGAAGTGCTATATAACATAAACGGCCGTCGTTCGTTAAATTAAACAGAGATTCAATCCAAAACATTACCACTGTTTTAAATCAATATTTCAAGCTAGAAGTAACCATCATTTTTCCTAATTAGGTCCATAATGTCGTAATCAGTTCAAATCTGAAAGGCAAAGCCAAATTGACTTCGAAGAAATTGTCCGTCATAAATAGAGCACGGCAATCGCACGTAGATCCTGCCACATATGGAGTATTGCTGTCATCCCTGGTCTTGCAGAGCAGCTCGAATTGTCCGGGACTCAGTACTCTGTGAACGGCTGGATCACTTAGCGTTGTGTAGGGACGTCACTTCATTGTGTATCTTTACCCTATTTGTCACGGGGAGTGTTCTGAAGAGCTGATCACCTGATTCCTGCCACCGAATTCCATCTTCGCAAAACACGCTACAAATTAGGATATCATCCCCACCATCTGGATGTGTAGCGATCCTTCGCAGTGCGGTTTTCAACGAACTACAAAGCTGTGGACTGAGCTTCCTTGTGCGGTGTTTTGATATGACATGGGTACCTTCAAAAAAGCGCGTACACCTTTCTCAAAGGCCGACAACGCTCCTGTGTTTCCTCTGGTGTTGCAAGAGAATGTGTCACCCATACGCTCTATTGTCCTCCTTTTCCATAAACAAAAATCAGTTTAGTGCAATTCTGCACTAAATGCTCTATACTTGCACATACGCACATACTGCTCCATAATGATCTCTCCAGAATATCAAGGTTATAGATGTGATAGTGAAATTCACATCGTGTAGACAGAAGAACATCCAATCAATCGAAGCAAAAAATCCACATACAAATTGTATACTGCTCAAGATCTGTACGGAAGCCTACACATGCCATTGTAACTATCAAACACCACGCTTCTGTGATTGAGCGCTTGCTTGCGAATATATGAAAGCGAACTATAAAGGTGCTTGTTCACAGGAGAACGGTCGTGCGGCGCCGGACCTGACGGCGTCGCCGGGCCGAGCTCCGGCCGGTCCGCCGCAGCCGGCGCGGGCCAACCATGCGCCGCCGTGCGTTCTCCAGCCAGACTTTAGGAAGGTAACATAAATATACATAGAGCGGAAAAGTGCACCATACTAACACGGACTAGTAAAAAAAGAAGGACTCCGCGCCGTGATAATAGCAAGTGAGGCACCTTTAAGCTAGTGTGTGTGTGAATACGAGGGATAGCAGTATTACAATTTTTTCTCCCTTAATTAGTCACATATGGCCACAATTACTTTTTATGTTCCGTAATATTGTTTTCACACGATTTCACAACGCACGACGGCATTGACAACTGATCTGTCACAGGCGATGACATTTCTCATAATGGCCGCCTATCGGCTAGTAGTGTAAGTGTGTGCGTGGGGCTATGTATTTACACGTTAATCGGCTTGTTTTGGTGCTACACTGTTATGTAAGGTGACACGGAGTCCTTATTTTTTTACTAGTCCGTGTATACTAATAGACATGATCACGTTTATGTCATTACTTGTGGTGGCCTCTTGGAGTTGTTCCTTTGTAACAATCATAAATGTAACTAAATAAAAAATCGTTAAGATTATAAGTTAGTATAGTAAATACATGATTTGAATTCATTTAATTCAAGGAAAAAGAATAAGTCTGTTTAGGTTAGCTAGGGTAAAGGGCTCCTTTATAGGTGTTGGTATTCAACTTCACAATTCAATGCTATACTATAATAGGACTTTTTTTTATGAAAATTAGGGACGAGACGAGCAGGCCGCTCAGCTAATGGTAATCGATACGCCCCACCCAGTACAATGTAGTGCCGATCAGGATTCTTGAAAAACCTGAAAATTATGAGCGGCACTTCAATTGCGCTCGTCACCTTGAGACATAAGATGTTAAGTCTCATTTGCCCAGTAATTTCACTAGCTACGGCGCCCTTCAGATCGAAACACAGTAATGTTTACATATTACTGCTTTATGGCAAAAACAGTCGCCGTTGTGTTACCGATAATCTAGCTGGCTTCCTGTGCAAAGGAGCCTCCAACTGGTAATCATCACTGTGCACTTTAAGAAATATTGAAGGTTAATTAACAAACAAGGTTTACTATAGTAAGTAGATTGTTGAGGATAATGATGCATGGTTCTAGTCAGCTTCTGCTCAGATCACCTTTATTGTATAGAATTATGGTAGACTAAGCAATTTTCTTGTAATATTATGATTCAGTAGTCGGGCTAGGAGTTTCTTATTAGTTCTTCTTCCCATGTCATAGCCCCTTTACGCAATATGATATGTCATTGTCACTCCCTGTGGTAAATAAATATATTGCAATTCTATTATATTCATCAATTAATTATCAACATCCATATAGTTATTATGCCCACATGTTTTAACTTTTAAGCGTGATATTATTAAACTTAAATTGAACAACAAAAACAGTATTGTGGATGACTGTATCGTCCAACCACCATGAGCAGTGCCTGATCAAGAGCATGATGTATGGACATTCGAGTGGAACGACTCCTCCCACGACGTCGCTGCAAGCAAAATATTCAGATTAGGTGGCGTTGTTTTTGTAGCTTTAGAAGACTGCAAATGTTAATCTTATTTGAATTTAATTTTTAAGACATCAAAAATCACTAAACTTAAATGCTTTTTATGAGATTAAAGCTAATTTTTTACACATGTCAGTTAATTTCGCCAAAACTCAGACATCTTACAAAAAATGTGAGGCAATAAATATCTCTAAACTTGCTTTTAACTAACTAAACTAATTTGTAGTATCAGCAGATCACGTGTGAATTAGCTACTTTTATTTGTATCGATACAAAAGGTCTGCAAAAGGTCGTATGCAATTTGTAGCTTGAATTTAACATTGGGCTTATGCAGGGTAAGGAGAATCATCTGTGTATAGGAAAAAGTGTTCGTCAAAATGCATTAAACTAGGGTGGCCCCACACTAGCATCAGGGTAAATCTTAAAAGGAGCGACAAATATAAAATAATACTAATAACTCTAGGTGCACGTTTTCCTATAATAATTCATTAAGGTTATATTTACTACATTATTTTGTGCAACGTAACTTGTTGAAATTTTCAATAATTAACTACTTTAGACGACAATGATATTTTTTTGAACTCGGCATACTTCAATTCGTTTTTAAGTGCTACATTCACCATACTTCATACCATACCCTGTGCCTACACCAGCGCTAATGTGGAAGCTTTTTGAACTAATATTAACGACATAAGCTGGACACTTTTTCAACTTTTCTCCCATATGAGATGATTTTCCTTGCCTCTACCCTCCATAAATGGGCTGTAGTTTTCGAGATTTGACAACAATTTCTTATATGTAATGAAAACTGTTTGGTGGTCGTGATGTTATATATATTTTGATTTTGTTAAAGGTATCAGGTGTGAGCAATGAAATATTTAGACAAATTGAGTTGGTGGAAAACGACCATGACGCAACGACAGCCGCGGCGCTTGAGGTAACTCAAACAATTATTTATTTGATAAATATAAAAAAAACTTTACCTGTCACGGTCTTAGAAATAAACAAAATTGTTTAGAAGTTTTAGTATTAAAATATTAATTAAAATTATTAATTTCATCTTATTTTTCGAACTTATTTTCAGTAATATATTAAACAAATAAAAACACTTTTTCAACAATGAACCGTATATATACATTGAACTTTTCACTAAATCCATTCAATTTCACTTATAAGATAGACACAGCACTCATGTTGCACAATACGTCAGCGGTATAGCTACAGATATACTGCTCTAAGCGTTTCGGTGATGCAAACTCAGGAGATTTCATAAATCCAAAAAGTGTCTAACAATATATTATATATTTATATTTTTTCATCGCCAGTCATGAGCGTGTCGGCCAATCCATAAGATTTTCCTCTACCAAAAAGTGCCCAACGCGGCAAAAAAAAATTTCACTCCAAAAAATAATAACTGTACATTTTCTTCAGAATTTGGATTTCCGAGACTTTCGAGGCTGATCAAAGCTAATAACATGAAAAACAAATTACGGATCAAAATTGGATCAGAATTGTACATCAGGGGTGAATAAGTAGGAATTATTTGTCTCGCATCTCTCAGCAATTATTTTGTTTTTGATAAATTGGGTATTTGTGTTCGTTAAATACTATTAAATTTACTATTTCTGATGACCTATATTATAAAGGCATTTAATATGTTTTTGATGCAGTATTAAACGGAAAGTATGGTTAATTAACTTTCGAGTTTTTGCGGTTATATGATATGTGGGCTATTATTTTTTTTAATCATAATTCATAATCTATAAATAATATATATGAAAGATTTTCCTAGAAGAGGGATTCTATTTAATTTCTATATAAACGATTTTATCCTGTGCGAATTTATTTGGACTTTAGTATTTCCTTTTGAGACTTAACCATTTTTTTTTTTTTTTTTTTTAACCATTTATTTCTGATACAACATTATAAAACGATGTATACATATTATTCTGCCAAACTGCGCAGCAGTTTGTCGGCAGTAATTCTCGTGTTTCGCAAATTATCAAATCAATATTATGTTTTTGTGTGGGACAATTTAAAAGTCCCTACCAGTATTTCTTAAGTCTATTTATTATGGACATTGTGCTAAGTAGAACTTTCGCAATAAGTTTTTCACCTGATTTTTTGTTTTACAATTCGACAATTGTGACGCTATATGGGTAGTTAATTCATTTATTAATGTAGGTATTACCCATTGCATGCTACGCATACCGTAATAATTACATATTTTAGGTACCACTAGCTTGTTTTTGTTAGATAGCCGAGTTGAGTAGGTATGCACTCTCTGTACTACAAATTTATTTATATCTCGATATTGTTCGATTAACGTTAATAATTTTACCTTTTTATCAATTGGAATAATACTACATATTTTAAACAAGCGTTCATAGTTCCCGTTAAGTTTGTTTTTTACATTTCTGTTCACTAAGAGCTTTAATGTTCTTATTTGCAAAGTTTTGATTTTATTTTTATTCGTAGTAAAAGTTAGTCCATAGCTACTCAATCCGTAACTAATTGTTGCCTCGACCAAAGAGTGATACAGGGTGTACAAAATATTTTTACCCACCGATGACTTTAAGTGATAAATTTTACCAAATACTGTGCGGAGTTTCGAACATACTGAGTTAACATGTGCATTCCATGAGAAATTTTTATCAACAATGAGCCCTAGATATTTATACGACGTTACCTGTTCCAACTGACTACATTGACATATTTGTGAGGAACTATGCAAGCAAGAGTAACTATGTCCTATTATTTTAATTTTAATATCTTTATATTGACTATATGGTGAGAATATAGGCATACATTTTGTCTTTTCCATATTAATAATAATTCCATTGTCATGTGCCCATTTATTAATATTATTAAAATCTTGTTGCAATATGATTTGAATAAGATTTGGGTCTCTACTACTATACAATAAACATGTGTCATCAGCATACATATATGCTTTACAATTTTTTATAACTTTGCTCATACTGTTCACATGAATACTATATCCTATCGGACCAAATATGGAGCCAGTTGGAACACCATTTAATACTGTACCTGGATCACTCTCTGCTCCAAGGACATTTACTTTAAGTAGCCTGTTTTTGAAATAGTTTTGGAACCAGATTTTAATAGGCCCTCGTATACCGCATTCATCCATAGACTGCAATAAGGCGTCGTGCTCCAGCGTGTCAAAAGCCTTTTTAAAATCTATAAAAATAGCTACCACCAATTGTTTTTCATTTAAATAAGTATTAACATCATTAGTAAAAGAAGTAAGCGCTGTTGTTGTACTTCTATTTGGTCTGAAACCATGTTGTATGTTCGATATAATATTATTATTTTCCAGAAATGCTACTAATTGGCCGACAATGACCTTTTCTGTAATTTTATTTATTGTGTTTAGGATTGCAATGGGTCTGTAATTTGTATAGTCTGTATGTAGTCCTTGTTTGTGAATTGGTCTAATTAATGACAGTTTTAACTCTTCTGGGTACATTCCTTTCTTAATGCTTAGATTGATAAAATGCGCTATAACCTGAGATATGTCTTTTTTAATTAATTTAATATCCCGAACCCTTATACCATCCGAGCCTGGCGCCTTATTGCAATCTAATTGATCAATAATTTTCTCTACTACAAACGCAGTCACTTTTTGGTATCTAAAACTAATGTTGGATTCCTTAATATATGTTTGCCTGTCTAAAAACTTGTGCTGACATTTATGTTTTATTTTATCTATTTCATTTGTGAAAGTCTCACAGAATTTATTACATATAGTTTTGGGTGTTTCATTTTTACCCATATATTTTTCTATTACACTATCTACAGATAAATTGTTCTTACCTAGCCAGCTGTTTATTTCTTTCCATATTTTACGCATATCACCCTTACAGCATTCAATTGATTTTTTTCTTTGATTATTTTTAGCGACATTTATGGCTTTCTGTAATTTATTTCTATATTTATTATACTTAAGTCTAAGTAGATTGTTATCTGGTTTAGCTTTCCATTGCCTAAAAAGTAAATCTCTGTATTCCATCATATTTTTCAGCTCCTTGGTAACCCATTCCTTAGTTTCACGTTTTTTTCTATTGTTGGTATGCATTTTTGATGAGTCATATATTTCACAAAAGATTTCACTTATTTTATGATATATTTCGGTGCTATTATTACACTGTAGCAGTTCTAACCACTGAACATCCTGTATTTTGCGTGCTATTTCTTTGTTATTGTAAACAAGATAAGGAGCTGTCGTGTTGAAAACCTGTTTCGGAACTTCGATCATAAGTCCAATTAAATAGTGATCGGCCACCTTACTCATTACAGTATATGAGTGCAGTGAAGCGGCTGTTGCATTCCGCACAAATATGTGGTCGAGGCAGGACGCCTGCCGGCGACCCGCAACAATAGCTTCTCGAGTCACATCTTCACTTAATATAATATATTGCATATATAGGTAGATTGCTGTCCTTATGTAAATGTAATGTAATACAAAATAACAAACATTACAAATATTTATAATATTATTAGGAACTATTTGATTTACAATAATCTAAACTATTTGTTATTTTTTAAGGTGATAGCTCTCACTTCTGGGATTAATTACACAAGTTACATTTGAAAACCAAATTTATGAACGATGCGGGACTTGAACCCGCGACCTCTCGCGATCCGTGCGAGCTCTCTTTCCAATGAGCCAACCGTTCGCGTGACGTATCTTTGATAAATCTTGTATGTCTTGTTCAACTCTAAGGTAACAAAAAGAAAGAGCGCTCGCACGGAACGCGAGAGGTCGCGGGTTCCTGTCCCGCATCGTTCATAAATTTTGTTTTCAAATGTAGTTTGTGTAACAAAAATATCTAATAATTGTTCGTTTTTAGGCGGTGGAGCGTCGCGGTGAAATGATTGTCCGAATTCTGGAATTAAGACAAGTGGGACGGAATAACATTGAGGCCGCCAAAAAGTTTTTCGCTTTACAGGTAATGTAATACATATTCAGATTTAATTGATACCAAGTATACCAATCGAATGTTCTAATAGAACGTATATGCATAAAGATCTGTGCGACCTCGGTTCGGTTTAGAGGTCGACTGTTCAAAACAGATTTCTAGAAAACCAAGAATAAGAGAGAATGTTCTCGAAGCGTTCTTGAGGAAGTTTGTTAAATCAACATCCATAGTTTATTATTACAGTTATTTTAAAATTACCAAAAAAATTTTACTCATATCAAAGAATATTTATACAAGTCTCATATCAGTAACCATTACTGAATACTTTTATGGGAAAAAAATGTGAAAAATTTACACTTTATATTACTACATTAAGTTCATTTCACAATTTTATTTCACGAAACAATAGTTCCTTAACATCATCATCAGCCGGAAGACGTCCACTGCTGGACAAAGCCCCAAAGATTTTTACGACGATTGGTCCTGATCGCAATTCGAGGTTTTTTCTGCTCCACCGGCCATCTGTCTTTCGAAGTAGTTAGTAGTATCGTATTTCCTCGCCCCGCGCTAACCCACCCATTTAGCAGTAGGAACAACCAACTTCATTAATAAATATTATATTATCCTTCACTTTATAATTTATTCAGTTTGGTATAAAATAAAATTTAAAACAGCGAATTCTTCTAAACTTTAAAATTTATAGTCATAAGACTTCAGATCACACAAAAATATCACAAAGACTCTCAAAGCGGAACGTACATGATTCAAATTTATTTTGCAAATGAGTTCATATCACCGTCTAAAGCTGAAGACGCTTTGATATTCAAATTGTTCATCGATATTTACATATTCCATGTAGTCATTTAATTTGTTTTTAAAACAGGTAATTTATTACTCTTTGTTGACCTGGATACTCAGCTCGTAACCTAGTAGCGATCAAATGAAAGCGCTCTCGAGTCTGGCCCTATTGTTCGGTATGCTGGCCTAGATAATAGGAATTGCGAGTGCGATCTAGTTAGGATGCACATTGCGCACCAACAGCTCGTCATCTGAACTATGTGCTGTGCTTAGATGAAGATTCATGCGGTCTAACAGAATTTATGCGATAAATAGGTCTGTACAGGCAATAAAAGGCATTAATTTTCTCAAAATTGATTCCTGTAGAATTCCTTTTGATATCATTTATAATATACAATATTGTATATTCAATATTGTACTGAATCTCTGAATCGCAGTCGAGAAAGCTTTGAAGTACTTGGTTTTGCTATTACGATTGAGCTTAATTTATTATGTAATTTATTATAATCATGACTACATTTCTAAATATTAAGTTATTATTTATTTAGTCAGATTTTAGAATTATAACTATAGTACTTAAGAGATAATACAATAAGACATGCCTTTATTGGAGTAAGCAGGCATTTATAAGTGTGATAAACATAGTTCAATTTTTAAAAAAAATATAGTAACTAACAGTAAAATGTTGAGAAAATGAGAAAAAAAATATATTTAAAATATGAAGTTTAAGAAAAAAAAATTGAGACTACTTAATCTTATTTCATAACTCTCGAAAATTGAACACTCCACCACCATCCTAAAATTAGTACAGCTTATTCTACAAATGATTTGAGTTTTCTTTAGTGTTAATACCGCCAATATTTGTTTTTAAACAGTTCGACACGTGTATAGTGATTAGCAGTCTCGTGCAAGATTTTGGCGAGACAACACGTCCTGAAGATGCCTCGTGTAGAGGCGAAACACGTGTCTAATTGTTTAAAGACAAATATTGGCGGAATTAACACTAAAGAAAACTCAAATCATTTGTATAATTATGGATTTCCGCAAATAAATGCCTATATCAATAAATTTACAGCTTATTCTGCAAATCTTGTTTTATAAATAAAGTTAAAAATCAAACTGGCTAACTAATGTAATTACAGGATTCAAGGCACGTAGTCCAGCTAGTAGAAATAGTGAAACGACCAGGCCAGACCTTGGGTTTGTACATCAGAGAAGGCGATGGAGGGGCAAGAACTGATGGTGTATTCATATCTCGGATAGCCCTTGAATCAGCGGTATACAACAGTGGCTGTCTAAAAGTTGGTGATGAGATCTTGGCCGTAAACTTGGTGGATGTACGTCGAATGTCACTAGATGATGTTGTTATAATCATGTCGATACCTCGAAGGCTTTTGCTCTGCACGAGGCAACGAAAAGGTAATGTTATAAGTATTTCATTTATATTTAAACCGCAAATAATGTAAGGTAATCCTCTTACACGATAAAACACACACAGCAGTATGTTTAAATATAAACAGTGCATATATTTGTTTGTAAGCATATCTGTTTATCTTATCATTTTAAATCTCATAACACTGCTTTGAAACACAATTAAATTGTTGGCTATTAAATGCTTATGCAAGTCTCTAACGTGCAGTAGAAACGTTATTAATTTTTTTAATATTCTTTCAAGCATACGCTCTTTATAAAGCCGCTTGCATAGGATCTAATAAAATGTAATTTATAATAAGTATTACGTAGAATTTATTAACATGATGAGAGAATATTTTAATCCGTTTAAAATATTTGTAAACTTCGAGTAACAATGTTTAATATAATATATTAAATAATAGTAAGTTATGATTCTGTTAGATAAGAGAGACTTTATTAATAATAATAGAGTTTGTTTTGATATGGCGTGAAGTGGGTTTGTCTGTGAAAATTCAGGGATTTTTTCTTGTAATTGCGTAAATAAAAAAAAAACTGTTTGCAAATATTGATGTTTCGTTGAAGGCACTAAATTGTTTTTTATTTTGTTTTTATATAAAATAATTGACACACTTTAGGCCCAGTTGAACTTAATGTCTGTCTAAACATCCAAATAAAGACCAATAAGTAGTAGTAAGAAGTATAAGTATATTTTACAAGCTTTTAATAGCGTGCAATGTGTGATTCTTCATGTCAGATCTCTCAACTTTTGAATCTAATCTTAAGCTGAAGTTTTGTATTATTATTTTATAATATTTATATTATACTAGCTGACCTGACAGACGTTGTTCTCTATATAATAAACAAAATAATGTTTTTTTATGAATCTGTCAATAATGTATCATAACATCAAGAATTACTTCGTAAAATATGCACCCTGCTGTCGTAATGAAATTGTTTCACAGCAGAACTGTCAAACCGTGCATCAATATATTCTCTCATAGAAATTATGTATGGACACATCAAAGGAAAAACAAATTTGTTGTTTTTATTTAATTCCGAGCATTGTTTTACTTATTCACCTTTTAAACCTTCTCTGGACTTTCACAAATAATTCAAGACCTAAATTTGTTAAATCGGTCCAGTCGTTCTCGAGTTTTAGCGAGACTAACGAACAGCAATTCATTTTTATATATATAGATATGTTATCAGCAAAACCCGACTTTAGGACAAACTAGTTTTTCCTAGGCCAAATCAGTTCATCCCTTAGGTATCGCCTAAGGATACACCGGTACAGACTAAGTTAAACTATTTTCCCTATCGGCCTTTCAAAAACCCGTTATGTACACCTCAGGATAAACTGCTTATACTAGTTCTGCCTCTCTAAAGATCTTACCTTATCGCCTAAAGGATGAACTGATTTGGCCGAGGAAAAATTAGTTTGTCCTAAAATCGGGTCCTACTTTGAGAGGAACTAATTCAATTCAATTTCAAAACAATTAATAATGAATAAAATATTTATAAACAGGCTAATGTTATAAATAAACAGTGTAGATAGATCCTAATATTTTCTTTATAACAATAAGTGATACGACGAGCAGACGTTCTACTGATGGTAATTGATACGCCCTGCCCATTACAATACAGTACCGATCAGGATTCTTGAAAAACCCAAAAATTCTCAGCGACATTTTCGCTCATCAGCTTGAGACATAGGATGCTAAATCTCATTTCCCCAGTAATTTCACTTGCTACGACGCCGACCGAAATACAATAATGCTTACATTACTGCTTCACCGCAGAAAAGGCGCTATTGTGGTACATAAAATCTAGCCCACATCCGGTGGAAAGGAGCCTCCCACTGGTTATAATAAAAATATCCCTAATAGTACAGTAGCATGATTGAGATACTCTTTTCTTGGTATTTATGAAATATATAAAACAGAATACATTCAGTACAGAGTAAAGCAGCCTCAAATTAAAATAGTTACTAACAAAATAACATTAAGAGTGTATAAGTAGTTAATCTCTGAAGAAGATGCATGCGCCAGGGTACATTTTATGCCCATTATTATAAATAATAATAAAATTTATTGCCTTGAACTTAATTTAAGTATACAATATCAGCTTATTACAAAACATACATTAAGACAAAAGGGAGTAGGCTCAGCTTATGCTGCCTGAAATAATATTTTCATGCAGCGCTGGTTTTCAGCCATTCCCATCTCCCTAAGGTGTAAGGTGGGATACATAGTAAAGAGGGCAAACTAATAACGATAACAATGCAGATCTAAACTTTTTCTAAATGTATCAACCTCTGTATTAATTATGAGTGTATTTGTGAGTGTGAGTGTGTGTGTTGTATAAATATATGAGTGTGTGTCAATGTGTCAGTTTAAATGTAATATGAAACGAGTTGCAAATGTTATGGTTTAATCATGAAAAATATTTATATAAGGGAAGTTCTTTCCATACACAATAATTAAAATTTTCAGCTTCCTGTTGTTTTTTTAACAATGCCATTTTATATTTACCCTTAAACTGATTTATATTTTTTATCATTCTAAGAGGTGGTGGCAAATCATTCCAAATACGGGAAGCCATGAATTTGAAACTGGATCTATATCTTGTTGTTTTGTAGTAAATCTTATAATTTGTATAATTATAGGTAAATCTGGGCCGGGTTCGCCGTCCATGCCCCGGACAGAACACAAGCCTCCTCCAGTGGTTGTTTTGAAGAGGGACTGTCGAGATGATGATGATAGAGACAGAGTTGACGGAATGTATTCACAGTAAGTCGTAGTTATAATTTTTACACAAACGATACTTGAATGAAGTAATAACTTAACTTATGGCAATCATTCGAAAATGCCGATTTTTTACTGAAATTTATTTATTTTTATGAATCTTGGGGAAACACAGCTCTTAACAATTGCTACATGAACAGCACGATTCGCCAATAAATCGTCATGCAAATATTTCATTGTCAATATTAGAATTATCACATTAATATGTCATTAATTCACTTCAATCAAATGATAAATCATCAAGCGAAAATATTGTACTGGTTAAAAAACAAATTGAATCATTTTATTCTGTGATTACGTAGATTGCATCTGGACGAATTTGTGTACTTGTTAACTCTTCAGACGAGTATTAGGATGAAATACATAGACATACGGTTAAGCTACAACTATATATATTTTACTAGCTAATCAGGCAGCCTTTGTTGTGTCCATAATAAGGAAACGCTGTTTGTATGTACTTACCAAAAGCTATCGTAATAATCTAAATTAAGATCAAAAGTAAGAAATAAAACACACGAATTCTCCTTATAATTAATGAACGAGTCTGTAATGATAATATTGTGGTGAGGTAGATTGCTTTAAAACAACATTTGACCCGTGGATCTCCCACGTGGACTCTCTGGAGAGGCCTTGTATTTACTGAAGTGCCGGTTGGTTGCAACTTGTAGTTATTGTATTTTACTCTATTCATACGAGTATATCCATATTAACTATCCAATTCTGTTGTCAATTTTAAAAAATTGTATTAGTTTTCACTATACCTTTAAGAAAATTATGTCTTAGTTCATGAAACGTATTTACATCGTATTTGAACCTATTTTTACAAGTGGAAGGCTCCTTTGCACAGGATGCCGGCTAGATTATGGGTACCGCAACGGCGCCCATTTCTGCCGTGAAGAAGTAATCTGTAAGCGTTATTGTGTTTCGATCTGAAGGGCGCCGTAGCTAATGAAAGTACTGGGCAAATGAGACTTAATATCTTATGTCGACAAGCGCAATTGTAGTGCCGCTCAGAATTATTGAAATGACCCGCTCGTCTCGTCCCATATTGCAAAAATAAATATTTCCTTCGACAGTGGCAATAAATTAACAATGACAAATTTCGATTGTAACAAAGAATAAAATATATAATATTTTATTAATTAATGACCTTTCCTCATATCATCATATTAATATACATAAAATTTAAGTAATAACCTAAGCTTTTCTCAAGTTAAACAATTTCATTATTAAATAGTTCAAATTAGTTTACGTTATCACTTCTGTTGGGCGTTCTGAGACACACACGCTTTTGTGGGTTCCGTGGCCAAATGGCAAAAACGGAACCCTTATGGATTCAGCATGTCTGTCTGTCTGTCCATTCGTATGTCACAGCCACTTTTTTCCGAAACCATAATAGAAGAGAAAAAAGCAATAAAAATGGGCGCACTTAGAACTGAAACTCAATTTTTTTTCCTCAAACCCATACGTGTACCATAGTACCGTGTAGTACGTGTAGTCTTCAAAAATAATATTGAGGTTTCTAATATCATTTTTTTATAAAGTCAATAGTTTGCGCGAGAGACACTTCCAAAGCGGTAAAATGTGTGTCCCACACCCTGTAACTTCTAAAATAAGAGAACGACAAAACTAAAAGAAATATTTGATGTACATTACCATGCAAACTTCCAGCGAAAATTGGTTTGAACGAGATCTTTTCAGTAGTTATTTTTAATACGTCACAAATCGTAAACCCCTCGTATTTACCTTTCATTCTATCAACTGAAATATTATTATTATTAAAGAACTTTTATATTATGTTACTTACTGTTACGGAACCTTCTACTGTTCTTGGCCGACTCCGACTCTAACTTGGCCACTTTTTTTTTTATTAAACTCTGCAGGCACGGCACATTGCGATCAAGTGCGACAGCGGGCGGTGGCGTGAGGCCGGTAGGAGACGGTCGTGAAGAGAGGAACCGGATGCAGATGGGCCCGCTCTCACCCGACTCCAATCCTCTGGACTTGTATTACAACTCCAGACCACCTTCCGACCACTCCACGTGGAGGTAAGTTATGAATTATATATCCAAATGTTGTGAGCCTTCTTGAGTGTCAATTCAAGTTTCGTGTTCAATCAATTCAACACGTGTTTGGCCTCTACGTGTCTTGACTCGCCAAATTCTGTTACAAGACAAGTCTAGTCTAGAGACTAGTCTCGTGACAGAATTTTGCGATAAATCCTAATTCTTTATACTTATGTGACAATTGGGCTGATATTGCGTCATTTATTTCGTGTGATGCGGGCAGAAAAGTTGTGTACTCTTCATTTGTTTTTCTATTTCACTTTTGAATATTTTAACGGAAAACAAAAGTGACCAGTTACATTTAATATACAAACTATGTGACAGCCTATGAAATATTTTTAAAGGATCCTAAAAATACTTAAAATAGCTACAATTTGTGAATTAAATATTTGTACTTTATTTGTTAAAATTAAGATTTTATTTTTAATTTCTCGTAGATGTGGTTTACAGGGTTTAAACGAATCGCTTATATAATCTTCTATTTATTTATTATAATATTGCGACTCGTCAAATAATGTTTCCCATCATGTTTTTTTTACCAGAGTTTTTTTATTTACTCAGTAATTTTGTAATATTTTCCAGTTATCGACCGCCGCCTCCCGTGATAACCGAACAACCCAAGTCGACGGCAACACATTTTGTGCCCTACGAGAGATCCTATCCCAATACACTTGAGAGCTTAGCTGAGAAGGTCCACTCCTTTTATCCGGCAGACAGTGGGAGGTAAGCAACTTATAACTACGAAAGATTAGACAGACACATGCCAGGGGTGCTCCAGCTTGAACTACTGGCGATCTACCTCAAAATTGTTAGACTACGATCGATCGACTCTGAGAGGCTTCAAGTATGTGTGATGAAGGATTGTCGTCTAGGTAGAGTGTCACGATGACATAGATATTAGTTTTGCGCACAATAATTTCCATTTTTTTAGTCAAGGTTAGTAAGTCTGCTCTAAAATGTCAATGAAAAAGCTCATAATTATTCAAAATTGCCAGTTGGTTCTTAAACTTAACTAAAGAGTGACTTTGGATATTGAATCTGCATAACACTGCATGTCCTGAGCATACTTTTCATAAGATTACCGATTTTAGTTAGCTTAAACAAAATCTGTGAATCGAATTTATTTCTCGAGATCGGCTCAAAAAGCACTCACGTTCAAAAGGTCGATCATTCGTTTGAGCACCCTTGCTCTAGTCAACACTAAAACAGAAAAATAAGTTTGAAAAACGGAGGTCTAACCTAGTAACCTACATAAGGTATTTTTTTGCCCATACACCTAACGGGGGTTTTGATGTGAAACATCTATAGGCGGTAAACCTGATTGTTGGCGTGGCGATATAGACCGTGGCGACGCTACGCCACGCTATATTGTTGTTACCGCCATCTATACGTATTACGTTGTAATTTCTCTTGTGGTAACTTCAAATTTCAAAAGTTCTGTTTATTGTGGTAAAACAGAACTTAGATAATTATTTTAACAATTATATAAGTATTACATCATTTTCTGGGAAAAAATTCGTAATATTGTATTTATTTATCATGCCATATTTAGTTCCTGTCATAATGTGTACATATTATGTGCCTATTACTTGTACAAAATAATTTCAATGTTTCACATCTGCCAGATTTTTTTTTTCTTATAATCGAGTAAATTGCAAAATTATTAAATATTCTTCTTTAATTCTATTTTGGTTTGAGCTGATGGTCTTATTACCAATACTCTGAATAAATAAAACAAACAAACTTTAATAATCTGTGTAATATAATCCCCGCCAAACACACAGCTGAAATACGCCATAATTTTAGTTACATCGTAGTGGTAAAATAGTAGCATTAGCAAGATTGTTGGACAAATATATGGATAATTAATATGCATATCGTGTGCATTCACTTTTATATTTTTTTTTGTTATGTCTTTCGGTTATATTGATTGGATTACTATTGTGGTAAAATATTGTTGACTGAAAAAATGTTTAAAAATAATTTACATCCCTGCTGAAATGGGGAATTTTTATTTATATTCCACAAACACACTAATAATCAAAAAATACTTAGCACATATGAAACTTATATTCATAAAATACATAAGTCAACAAATAATCTTACAATAATTGGCAAAATCGGTAGAATCACTCAGTAATTTTAATTTTTGTTTTAACAATTCTATTGCTTTACTGACACAAGTTCTGCCTAAGATATTATTAATTTTTAGTCTGTCGGTACCCTTCTATAAGGCTTGAGATTCTAGACAATGTGTATATTAATACCATGTTATTGTGAAGATATGAAATTACCAGTGGACTCCGTTTTAATGCCTGTCTCTTTTTATAATGGCTATAGATTGAATTTAATACTATTTTTTAAATAACAGTACCCGCTTTGGAGGCAGAGTTCCGAGGTCCGGTTCCGAGCAGCAGCTGCCACGAGCAGAAACACATTCAGATTTTGGGAGACACTCCCTTCTACGGTCTAGTCTCAAGGCATCCGCCGCCACGGGCGCTCCCGGAGGTAAAACCACTTTTTTAGACCGCGTTTGTAATTATGGAACTAAGGGCTGTATTTCACATACACATAGTACGTTGGCTCTTGTTTTTAAATATTACGGAACCATTAACTATATTCGTTTTTTACATTATTTTTGTAATAATCTTCTTCTTCTTCTTCGTCGTAGAGCGGTCGTGGTCATCACGAAGTGGAATCTTTTGGGGCAGATGTGAAGCGCCCCACGAGACTTCGCCACTTTTCCCTGCTGGCCGACAGTCTTATGCACTCATTCAATGGACCGCCCACAGCGGACTTAATTTGGTCGGTCCAACGCATGGGTGACCTTCCCCGCCCTCTGGTACCCTCCACTTTGCCCTAAACGACAAGGCGCTCAATGCATTCAGGCGCTCAATGCATTCGCTCTCCCGCCGGGAGACGTGTCCGAAGAACTTAAGAACTGTATTAACATCGAAAGGCGTTGTTTTATGCCAAGTTCTTGGAGAATTTTGACGTTGGTGCGAAACTCGGTCCACGAAACTCCTTAAACTCGTAATAATCTGCGTAATGTTTTTTACAGCGTCGACTCTCTCTCGATATAATCAGCGTTATGGTGTTGGGATGCCATCAGGTCTCTCGGGACCTGGCCTATCTGGTTCAGGTCTTGGAGGATCCGGATTACCATCAGGACTATCGTCTACTGGACTAAGTGGGCTTACAGGCTCAACTTTAATGGGGACTGGAATAAATAGCTCAGGTAATATAGTATTGATTAAACAGACTGTTATTTTTAATAAGCGGGTTGTCTACTCGAGCTAAGCGTCAGATTTAGGAACGTTACACGATATATAGAAGTATACAGAGTGACATCTGCGGCGTGCTCCCCAAAACAAAATCGTAATCGCTTTCCAGTATGTAATGACGGTTTCGAACTATTTATTTTAAAAACTATGTTATTTTTTAACACCCAGAGTTTATAATTCCTTAGTGTTATTTTTGTTTATTCACGAAGCTGTGACAGTTATTAATTATTGAGTAAAAATTGGTATTCCTGAAAATTTATAATATTTTGTCACAATTTTTTGTTTGTAATGAGATATGTAATAATGTGAAAATTGCTGCGACGGAATTTATTAGTTAAACTTTTCCATCAACTGCAATATATAGACCGTAAGTTTGTTTTATATGGCAATAAATGAGTACAAGAAGATCCAATAAATCCAAAATAATTTCAAGCGTCATAGCCTACCCATAAGGTATGCCATAAGCTAGGTATAATAAATTATGATATGATCCCGATGTGATGTTCATACTGCGCCCGTCACCCTAAGACTACACATTTTTATGACACTAAGGGACGAGATGAGCAGGACCTTCAGATGATTGTTATTGATACGCCCTACCTATTACAGTACAGTGCCGCTCAAGATTCTTGAAAAACCTAGAAACAATGAACGGCACTAAAACTGCGCTAGTCACCTTGAGACATAAGATATTAATTCTCCGGACCACTGCCCACGAAAATTGAAACTATACAAAACCAAAAGCGAGAAAATCAGGTGGTTTCGGAAAAATAAATAGTATTGCTAACAATATTTAGTTTTGTACTGTGCTGTTGTGTACCGTTTTTAAAACATCGTTCCTTTTTCTCAGGTTTAGGATCTGGTCTTACTGGCGCTGGCCTAAGTTCGACCTTGGGTGCAGGTTATGGCACAACTGGGTTGGGGCTGTCCTCATATGGAAGCAAGTTCGGCACAGCTCGAAGGAATCGAAGTTTGGACTACTCATCAGATACTGAAGCCACTGCGCCTTCTCGAACCCCATATTACTCGGGCCTTAGTGGGTATCGAAGTAGCACTTTGGGTCGGGATATTGGATCGAAGTTTAATTCATTACCAAGAGACGTCAGGGGAACTGGGCAAAGGTAATTTTTTTTTATGATAATAAGGGACGAGACGAGCAGGACGTTCAGCTGATGGTAATTGACACGCCATGTCCATTACAACGCAGTGCCGCTCAGGATACTCAAAAAACCCAAAAATTCTGAGCGGCACTACAATTGCGCTCGTCACCTTAAAAAGACATAAGATGTTAAGCCTCATTTGCCCAGTAATTTCACTAGCTACGGCGCCCTTCAGACCGAAACACAGTAATGCTTACACATTACTGCTTCACGGCAGAAATACACATTACTGCTTCACGGCAGAAATAGGCGCCGTTGTGGTACCCATCATGCAAAGCATATACCAGTGGGAGGTTCCCACTGGTATATATTATGACCATTAGTCATTTTGCTTAAAATATACCATTAAAACTTGAACTTATTAATAAGGAAGGTTTTTCTGTCTCAAGGAGAATTTTTACTACCGTATTTTTTGTTATATGTCCACTTGTTGTATTTTTTATACAGTTTATTATCCGAATCCATTTCATTACTTTACTTTTACACACACACACACACACACATACTCACGCCTTGTTCCCGTCGGGGTAGGCAGAGACAATAGAATGCCATTTGCTTCTATCCTTACAAACCTCACGCGCTTCCTCTACATTCATTACTCTTTTCATACATGCTCGCCGGTTGCGGGTGCTTCGGACCTCTCCTTTTCTCAAAACGTCCCCAATTTGATCGACGAATGTTCTATGAAGTCTCCCGCGACCGGCTTGCCCACACACACTTGCCTTATATATTTGATGCGTCATTCTTTCTTCACTCATTCGCTCCACGTGTCCAAACCATTTAAGCATTCCTTTTTCAGTCCTTGTCACAACATCCTCTTTCAAACCACAGCGCGCTCGTATTACCGCATTCGGAATTCTATCAGTCAGTCTTACCCCACACATTCTACGCAGTGATCGCATCTCAACTGCGTTAATTCTGTTTTTATGCTTCTTCTGCCATACCCAACTCTCACTTCCATACATTAACGTGGCGACAAGCACTCCATTATGTACACCCATTCGCGCTTCTATCTACTTTACTTTTACGCCACTTAAAATTTACTCTCTTAAAATTAAGTAGCAATATAGATCTATGATCTGTAGGTACATACAGCGGAAGGCTATTAAGTATAGTTGAATAGAATAGCATGTACATTTTTGTACATGTTCTACCCTGACATGAAAATTTCAAGTTTATTCTTGTTTTGCTGGCCAATTTTCACAATAAATAAATAGTTTTTACTGGCTTTGTTAAGTCCGCCCCCCTCCTCACCGCGAGCCTGCGATCACATTCATTCGTTCCATTTTAAATTCAACCTATATTCAGGCGTGTCCCGTACACGAAATCAGTAATAAGCGTTTGGTGTTCGAAACAAGATATTACTACTCAGTGAGATCAGTACTTTTCGCTATGCTTACCACTTGTACTGTAAATTATTGTCCTCCTCCCTGCGTCGTAATCCTCAGTACTGAGGGTCGTGACCACCCCTCTGTAGCACTTTCTCTCTTATGATCGCTCTCCATCTATTCCTGTCTCTGGCGGTGTGAAAGGCATTGTGAACCGTAGAGTCGAGGGCGGAGCGGATCTGGTTGGACCATCGTGTTAGACTGCGTCCACAACGCCTCTTCCCATCTATTTTGCCGACCACAATAAGCCTCTCAAGGTTTCCATCGTCCTTCCTTTTTTTTTTATGACATAGGAGGACAAACGAGCGTACGGGTCACCTGGTGTTAAATGATCACCGCCGCCCACATTCTCTTGCAACACCAGAGGAATCACAAGAGCGTTGCCGGCCTTTAAGGAAGGTGTACGCGCTTTTTTTGAAGGTACCCATGTCGTATTGTCCCGGAAACACCGCACAAGGAAGCTCATTCCATAGCTTTGTAGTACGAGGGAGAAAGCTCCTTGAAAACCGCACTGTGGAGGACCGCCACACATCCAGATGGTGGGGATGAAATCCTAACTTGTGGCGTGTCGTGCGAAGGTGGAATTCCTTTGTAAATTATTATACGTCATCTTAATATGGCAAGTTTTTATGACAACCCTTAGTTATTTTTGGAACTAGACGTCGGACATTGTTATAAATATTTAGCGATTAAAAAATTGTGTTGACCACCTATTTGTATTTACTACACTTGCTACTACATTACCCTTGGCAACTAGTAAATTGAAATTATACTTGTTAAAATTTAAAAAACAATCAATAGGTTAGGACTATCGAGGAGAGCTGGCAGCGTACTTCAAGATGAACCCGAACCATTATCCTCAAGACTAGATCTTCGTTCTTCCAGAGGTAACTTGCACAATTAAGAAATAACTGTAAAGTAAACCTATTTTATATTTTCCTAGTAATATTTTAATTTAATACATGTATGATTTAATACGGTAAGTACTAGATTTATATAAAAATAGAATAATATAAAATATAATTATTTATTTTAATTTGCAAAGTTGTAATTCATTTCTTTGCGCGATATGGCAACAAATCCCATTTCAAAGTCAAAGTTTTACATTGTCAATCGGTTATATAGTATCATTTGTACCTATACTTTAATTATTACTCTTAAGTAAGTAATAATAAGTTGGGATATAGAAAAGGGTAAACTCTTCAATAGTAAAAGTAATAACACTTTTTATTAAATTACTGCTATATGCACAAGTGAAAACTTATATTTAAAAAAAAAATAGTAAAATTGTTTGAATTTCTTAATAATTGAGAAATTGTAGTAATTATTAAATTTATTCCTATTAGTCTAGTACTGACGTATAAAAACTCAAATAACCTTATAGCATTTATAAACATATAAGTATTTAGTTTTTAGTTTTTACCTGACCTGGCAAACTTCGTATGGTAAATTAATAATTGAATCAAAGTCCCCATTAATTTTATAAACTAACTAGCTGACCCAGCAAACGTTGTATTGCCGATATTAAAGTCGCGATACAAAAGTAACTGTTGATCGTAGATGGGTGAAAATCTGAGGTTGTATGTATTTTTTAATGCTGACTCATAATCAAACAAATTTAAAAAAAAAATGTCAAAAAATTTAAAAGAAAAAATATTCGTGTGGACCACCGTTAACATTTAGGGGTATGAAAAATAGATGTTGGCCGATTCTCAGACCTACTCAATATGCTCACAAAATTTCATGAGAATCGGTCAAGCCGTTTCGGAGGAGTACGGGAACGAACATTGTGACACGAGAATTTTATATATAAGATTTTATACCCAGAAATACAGTATCTCTGGTGACTTCTAGATTCTCATCTTTTATTTTTAAAATGTTTTCTTTTAGAAATGTTTTTGCTTCTTTCACATTAGGTAACTTTAAATATTCAGTTTTTTTTAAACCAGTGGAAGGGTTAAGCAAAATCAGCATGGCATAGATTTCATCGTTAGCAAATAGTTGTCTAAGTAAAACTTTAAAGATCAAAGAAGTACTTCTACACAGTAATATTTCATGAATAGTTGCGACAGGGTAAGGTAGATCTTTAATATAGATAAGAAACAGGAATGACCCTAACATTGATCCCCGTGGCATCCTAATTGCTACGTGAACCAGATGATTACTTACCATTGATATTATCAACACTTTGAATTCTATAACAGTGTAAGAATGTAATAAAATTCAAAGCAATACCACGAATTTTGTAGAGGTGTAGTTTTCTGAGTAACTTGTGATGCTGCACGCCATCAAAGGTCTTGCATAAATCACTAAAACACCATTAGCCTCATGTGACTTCCCCCAGGCATTATTAATTTTCTCCAGTAAACATATTCCAGCACCAGTCTTAGCCCTGCACCAATAATCAATCATAAGTTTAGTATTTACATATATTTCAGTTCTCATATTATTATTAAAGTTAGTAGTATGTTTATCATGCATCCCGGTATCGGGGACGGGTTGTCGTTTAACAGTCGTTACACGAGAACTATCTGGAAGGAGAACATGGCAAATTGATATCCATCTTCTCTATTCATCCCTGTGGGAGATAGGCGTGATTGATTGTATTTTTTCTATGCTTTCGCTCAGGTCGTCTAACGTCCTCACCATCTGTGTTCACATCCGATGAATACCGTGCCTGGTTATCTCGGGCCCCTTCCACCAGTGCACTGTACGAGAGCCTCCGACCCAGGCTGCCAACACATTATTCTGCTGAGAATATACACGACGCGCTAAAGAATGTAAGTTTATTTTGAATTTATCATAAACGCCACTGTTATAAAGGTGCCTGTTGGATCATTATTGACGAAATTCTCATCAACTAAGGTTAAATCTGTAATGGTGGTCGTTGCTACATTTATAGGAAAATGTGACAGAATGGAAAAATTAAAACAGCATTTTATGCATGGTATGGCAATGAGAATATCGGATCACAAAACGATGGCGCAGTTATCACCGTACGATTCTGCCCAAATAGCACAGCGACCGTTGCTATGAGACTTAAAGATGAGATGCTTCATGTGCTACCAAAATGGTACCCTAAAATATTTGATATCACAAAGCCAGAAAATGTTTCCTCTTATGTTACTTGTAAAGAGCTCAATAGTTCTTAAATAGTTTTTGGCAAATCATATTTAATTCACAAAGGTTATGGAATTTTGTATTAGGTAAGCTATGTAAGTTGTCAGAAAGTAGTAGAGTTACTTACCTATATATTAAAGATTCATAAATGGAGGGATTCCTGCCGTCAAATTCCACCCTATCATGTACACCTACAAGTTACATGCTCATGCATCATCTTCACTTTCTGGATGTGCGGGATTTTACCACAGTACAGTTTTAAAGGAACTCTGTGTCACTAATAACCACAATAGGAAATGAGATTCCTAACGCTGCCGTAATTATAAGTTGATACGACTTTTCAAATGCGGTGATGCTCGCTTTATTCCTTTGGTACTATAAAGTATGAGCAGCGTTAATCACTTACCATCATCTGACATGTAAACTCGTTTGTCTTTAAAAAAAAACCTTTTTAGGTTGACTTGCCTGTTCTGTGGTTGACGCTTACACGTGATTTAAAATCAACTGTGATCATAATATTATAATCAATTTTCAGTGGAGAAACATAAATAGCGCTTCATAGGCTTAATCACTTCTTAAATACCGTAAACGACATTTTCGTGCTTTTTGAACTAAATTTTTGTTGCACATAATTATTCTGTTATTTTAGATGGAAACTGGCAGTCGGTTTGGGTCTACCCTAGGTCTGGCAAACAGACGAATTGAAAGACCTAGACATTTGCCAGCACGTTCCTTGTCATCTCAACAATTAGGTGGGTATAATTGAAAAAGTAGGTAGTGTGTCGAATTATTTCTATCAGCAGACCTACTGCTGCTTTGGTTTACCTATGATTTATTTAAGTAATAATATTATGTGAAGATTAATGACATAAAATAATCAAATACATATCATTTTATCAAATTTGATTCCATAAAATGACAACTTGTTGCTCACAAAGTTTCTTGATATTAGTTCAATATAACGTTATAAGGCTTAGGTGGCATTTTACGGCTTATATTGTTTTCTTCTTGGCCAAAAAACAGACTTAAAGTATTTGACATTATTTTCAAATTGCTACCTCCATTCGGCGAAAGGCGAAAAAGAGAAGTTTTTATGCCAAAAGAGCTCTTTTTTATATTAATGATAAATGGCACGGATTATGGATATAGAAGATATAATGGATGGGAGGATATGCACAAGATCATTAGTTCTTACTGAAATTTACCTTTATTTAGGGCCTACAGCTGGTGGATCACCCTCGGCCCGTCGTGTGCGACAATTGTTGGAGTTGGGCTCAAAGTTTTCGTGTCCCAACCCGAGTCCCGTTCCTACGCCCGGATCGCGACATCAACGACATCTAGACATTAATCCAAACGGTAAGTATAAAGGTACTTACTTCTGATTTTAGGTCCGTATTCCAGAAGGTATCTCAATACGTAATCGGTGATCAGGTGTCTCTTATGAGGATAGTGAAAACAATAGACTTGATCAATATTCTTTTGTTATTTTATAAGACAGACCCCAATATGTCCCAAATAAGCTATAACTGACTGCAACCGCCGAAATGCACTTTCATAGCTCATGTCTCAAATTAAATAAAGGGCATTATCTTAATATTATATATGTTTTTGCTTGAAATGGTTTTTAAAATATATCATATATCATCGCTAGCTAGTCTTTTGTTGAAATTGACTTGAAATACTTCCGTAAGTCTAAATAATTTTTAATCATTCATTCTAAGCCGGTCTGCGATGGAATTGAGAAATTTCAAGAAACAAATTGCTGTTGCTTATTACATGTCTCATCCCTTATGAAATTTTAAGGAGGTGTAAATCTTGGCTTCTACAATTTTTTTAAAATTAAAATTTTTTGTCATTACGACCATAAAAACTTGTTATTTTAGGAAAGAACCTCTGGTAAAGAGATAAAACTGAAAAATAGTACCATGCCTACAGAATTATTTTATTTTCTTAAAACCATAATGTTGAGAAACTGTTATATTTCAGACTTCCTCAAATACAAGATAGATAAGCCAGGCGCTGGGGGTCTCTCATCCTCTATGACAGGCTTATCTCGGATAGCTGGCGGTGTGTCAGGGATGCTATGGGTGCACTTGCTTGCTGGCAGGGGGCTGAGACCCTCACCTTCAGGATCATCCCCTGGCTCACCACCTTCAGGACCCTTAGCACCTCCTCAACCACCAGTGGCTCCCAGGGATCTCTACTGCGTTCTAGAATGCGACCGTGTTCATAAAGCGAGGACTGTGGTAAGGTTTAATTAATACGTGCATTTGGCAAGTGTAATGATTTCATAAAGGCATAAAAGGCATTTATGTTCTCAAAATGTATTCATTTAGAATTCTTTTGATGTCATTTCTAATAACTACTAGATACTACTACCGCTTCGGAAACTAATGGCGCTCCGAGAGAGAAGAAGCGGCGCAAGAAACTCTCCCAGCATTCGTTTTTTGCGCTCTTTTCAACAAAAATATACAATATTGTACAGTCATTTCTATCGCTATAAAATAATCACAATCTCGTCCCAGGCTGTCCGATCATTTAGATATTCAGCTGTGGAGTAATAGGATTTACGATATGTCATATATTTATATTGTCGTATATTTTTATGTCATATATTTAAATAAAGGCAGTTGTACATTAGCTATGTACCTACCAATGAAAGTTCTGTCAAAATTGGTTAAACTATTTCGGTGTTTAGCCGAGACAAAACAATCGATGGAGGGACTAAAATTCATAGATCGCTTTTTTGGTATACGTAAGAATTTATGTGTAAACATCTCAATTTTATTTATAATAACAGGATTATGTTTCTCCCAGGTTCGTACTGGAGAGCTACAATTCGACTGGGATGAGTCATTCGAGCTGGAGCTGGTCGAAAACAGACAGTTGGATGTGCTTGTGTACTCCTGGGATCCACAACACAGACACAAGCTGTGCTACAGAGGTGCTGTTACATTGCCGCACTTGCTAGCGCGCTCACCTGATCATCAGCTCGCAATTAGGGTAAGCAACAATGTTTAGAGGTTAATTTACAAAGTTTTATAACATGTTTTGTGCCTGCTGTACAACGTTTGTAGTTATCAATTGATTTACATTACATATTTCAGTCTGCATATTTGTACAAAATAATTATTATGCCTCTCAATATATTCTTGATAATGTTATATATGTACATAGGCATATGAGTGATTTTTCTAGAAACAGTCATAACCATAATGTTAACACCAGGAACAAGCATTATCTTATTATGCCTAATATAATATGGGGGGCGATTTGTATGCTTTTACAACTAGATCCCAAAAAATCTTCAAAATAAATGTATTACGAAACTCAAAAAAATCTAAATAAATTGTTGTTTTTTAAAGTCACAACCCTCACTTCTGGTATAAATTACACAAATAAAGCTAAAAACAAAATTTTATGAATAGTGCGGTACTCGAACACGCAAACTCATTTTGCCTTAGACAGGCATAAGAGTGGTGTCTTTTGACGTTCAATAAGTAATTGTGAATCCTATTTTCAATAAAAAAAAATTGAATTTGGTATTCTGTCACCATTTTATATTATGAAATAATTGTTTGTATTGTAAGTCTCTAAAAGAAACGGAAATGGAATTTAAAAAAAATTAGTTAAAAGGCCTATCAATTCCGTTTATTTTACGCTATTATTGTTCAATAGGCCCAGGATAGGATTGTTTCCCATTTCAATTGAAATTATAATTATTTAAAAAAAATAGTTAAAAGGCAGTCTATTAATTCAGTTTATTTTACGTTATTAGAATTAAACAGACACTTTCCTTGGAGTATGAGAAATGAAAAGTAATTAACTTTGATTTTAGTTGATGAATAGTTCTAATGTTAATTGATTTTCTTGATAGATGGAGCCTCGGGGAACACTTTACGTTCGCATTCGTCATACGGAACCGCACGATCTGTTCCGGAGACGTCCGGCGCCACCTCGGCTATCTCCGCCACCCCTATTCGGCGCTGAGCTTGAGCAAGTAGTCTCCCGGGAGGTCAGACCGACGCACGCACCTCCAGTTCCTCTCATCATACGCCGATGTGTGGAAGAGATTGAGAGACGTGGCTTGGATATAATTGGTAACGTTTATAATAAGTTGTGTATTTAGGATGTTATACTATACTGCTATTATTGACATCTCGATATTCACTCTAACAACTTTGGTGAAGTTTACTTTATAATATTCCTATTTTTATGGGTGAGGAGCACAAACGGGCATACGGGTCAAAATGATGTTAAATAATCATCGCCTAAAGTCAAGGAAAGATTTTTTTTCAAGCTTCAAACTCACCGACATAGCCGAAATGATTGCGAAACTGAAGTGGCAGTGGGCAGTGCACATAGTTTGACGTACAGATGACCCTTGGGGCAGTAAAGTCCTCGATTTGTGACCACGTACCGGAAGCGCAGTGTTGGTAGGCCCCCCACAAGATGGATCGACGATCTGGTTATGATCGCCAGAATACGATGGATGAGGGCAGCGCAGAACTGACCGTCGTGGAAATCTTTGGGGGAGGCCTTTGTCCAGCAGTGGACGTCTTCCGCCTGATGATGATGATGATTATGATGAATCACCGCCGCCTACATTCTCTTGCAACACCAGAGGAATCACAGGAACCTTGCCGTCCTTTTAGGACGAAGAAAACTCATTCCACTGTTTGGTTGTACGTGGAAGAAAGTACCTACCTTTATAACCGTACCAAATGCAATAGAACGCCAGACATCCAGATGGTGAGAATGACATCCAAGTTTATGAAACTGATATCGGCAGCAAAAATGAGGCCAAGCAAGCCTTCGTAACACTCTCTGTGATACATTTGTTAGAAGACACATAACGAACATGCCCATTACAAGGTGCCGCTCAGGATTCTTGAAAACCCAAAATCTGAGCGACACTACAACTGCACTCGTCATCTAGGAGACATAAGATGTTAAGTCTCATTTGCCCAGTAATTTCACTAGCTACGGCGCCCTCCAGACCGAAACATAGTAATGCGTATACATTATTGCTTCACGGACACGTTAATTACGTTTGCTGGAATCCTGAGCAAATGTATTACGGGCATGGCGTAACCTTCCGCCCGTTGAACTCCTTGTTTCGTATAATCAATCGTTTTGGCAATGGATATATTTATAATTTTGTTGGTTTTACCAGGCCTATATCGTCTTTGCGGCTCGGCGGCTAAGAAGCGGATACTTCGTGAGGCATTCGAGAGAAACGCGCGCGGTGTGGAGCTGACTCCTGACTCAGTGCCAGACATCAATGTAATCACTGGAGTGCTGAAGGATTACTTGAGAGAGCTGCCGCAGCCACTGTTTAGTAGATGTTTGTTCCAGATGACTTTAGATGCTCTAGGTTGGTGACTTTTGAAATTTTAAAATCATGTGAGATATTAAGCCAAGATTGTACTAGGTATACCTATATGTGATTCTTCTGTACTCTGTAAATTGTAACTACGTTGAGACAAAAATAGTTTATACATATAACTTGTGTGAGATTTTAGTCCAGTACTTTTTTGTCTTTGCCGTCGTGCATTTTCAGTATAATATATCCATGAATCGATAGTAAAAATAAAATTGACCAGAAAGTAGGTAAATTTTGTACTTATTATTTCTTTATTAGTTATTATGTTCTTTAAATTAACTCCTTCCAATTTAAGATGATATTTCTGATAAACAAAAGTTTAATTTGAAAAGAATAGCAGAGAAATTGTTAGAATTTTGAATTGAGAATTTGTTGTTAATATCACATTTAAAATAATATTTTCTATACAATTTAATTTGTTACCAAAAAATGTGGAACTCGATCCCACGCCTCTTGGGTTTCGTCCGAGCGCCACCTGAACCAACCGTCCGATTGACGCATCGAACGTAAATCTCAACGTTAAACGTTCAACTCTCTGATTGTGAACTCTCTCCATCTAAAAGATCTACTTTACAGTTTATAATCTGCTCAACTCCAATTTTAATAATGTTTTTTATTCCAGGAGTTTGTTTACCAGATGACAAGGAAGGCAATGCCCGTTTGATGGCCTCAATTGTTGAATGTCTACCGAGAGCCGCACGGGCTACTTTAGTGTTCCTTCTGGATCATCTAGCGCTCGTGGTAGCCGCACAGGATAGGAACAAAATGTCCCCTCAACACCTCGCGGTAGCACTGGCACCACCACTGATGCTACAGTCCCAGCCACCTTCTGACTTGGATTACCAGAAACCGATACACGTATTGCAGTGTCTCTTGCAGATTTGGCCTCCGCCTAAGCGTTCAGGTAATGTCATTATCTTAATTTTAATTTCTTCTTTATACAACTAGTAGTTTGCTCGAACCTTATTCGAGTTGAATTTAATCGAAAAAATTATAAGAAACAATTAGCATGGAATATATTCATTTGTGTATAATAGTTTTCGCATTGGACGATCAATAATGACTTGACACGAATTTTGATACCTCGAGTAACGATTTTTTAAATAGGTTTATTTATTTCGAGATAGTGTTAAATTCATTAAATGAAAGAATTTCTCTTCATAATATATATATATATATATATATATATATATATATATATAAAATATTTTTTCTTTATAATACAAGTGATCTTAAATAATAACTAATTGCATCGATAAAAAAAGAAAGACTTATTTCAAATTTTAATTTCATACAATAAGTCTTTAGATCAACCTTATTAATTATTGAGATCCGGTGACTTTTTACGGTTACCTTAAGTAGCGTAAATCGTAAGAAAGTAAAAACTCTACATTGAGTTATTTTTCAAAAGAATACTTGCTTCTACATACAATCTTATATATAAAATTCTCGTGTCACAATGTTCGTTCCCGTACTCCTCCGAAACGGCTTGACCGATTCTCATGAAATTTTGTGAGCATATTGAGTAGGTCTGAGAATCGGCCAACATCTATTTTTCATACCCCTAAATGTTAAGGGTGGTTTGATTATGAGTCAGCATTAAAAAATACATACAACTTAAAATTTTCACCCATCTACGATCAACAGTTACTTTTGTACCTTATTTTAATATCGGCAATACAACGTTTGCTGGGTCAGCTAGTAAAGTATAAAATAGTTTATAGAATTTATCTTTGTCTGTTGGGCTACACTGTTACTAACAAGTATTATAAGTGCGGGCAGCGCTTGATTGACACCTGAAGTTTTCTTCCTGCTAGACCATTCCAATGCGCTGATAAGGCTAAATGCCTTATCGAGTGATATAGCAAAAAGGCAAATGAAGCCCTATTATTTAACAGAAATCCCTGTATAGTTATCAGAATGCTGACAAGGCTGAGTTGAGGTGCTTGTTTGATCGCTTAAACAAGCACCACCGTACGGAATGTGGTAGGAATCAAAAATGAAAAGAATTGCAGATTTTGTCTTCGAGACCAATGCAACGCTTCTGTATCTTGGCGTCTATACGCAACGCCATTCGATCAAGATGTTCATGGAGCATTAAATAATTGGTTGGCACAATTCATTGATATCCAGCAGAAAGAGTGTGGGAGAGCATAATATAGTCAGAGCAATACGGTCGACAAAGGTTGTATGCTGCGCCTTATGAGTATAATATCCACGTGCAAAAGAAAATTCTGGAGCACACATTATGGTGGTAGCTTCGACAGAAGTACCCTCTTCAATACACAAGAAAAAAATTATATTATCTATTTGTGAGTCCAGTCCAGTGACCTTTACCAGAAAATCCCCAGCCGATTGAGCATGGTGAAATCCATATTGTTGGTCGTTGATAAACTGGTGATCGGGACTGATGAATTTGATGAGGTATATCAAGAGCTAGCTTAGGTATACCGTTTTAATACTCTCCATGACTTAAAAGAACAGGAAGATTATGGCAATGTTACCGTCGTAATCCAGATATGGGCTATCTTTTTTTGGCATCGAATGGAAAACGACTGACTTCAATAAGTCTGGGCCTTTAAGAGTAGAAGGCTAGGGTATATTCCGGCCGCACATTCTCAGTAAGGTGAATCGAATGCTATCTGGTAAAGCTTTGATGTACTCTTTACTTAATTACTACTATATTTAACAATTATTTTGGATTCGTAAAACAAAATTCTCAAGATTTTCCGGGATCTTTATAAGAATTCCAAAATTCACGTAGACGAAATCAAAGGACAATATGTAAGAGACTTGGTGTTGAATGAAAATAATATAAGCAGTACCTTAACGCATGTATGTTTGTAGACAGTTCGTCGCGGCGAGCCAGCACTAGGGCCGCGTGGAAACAGAGCCAGTGCGTCGCAAGCGGCCTCAGCCACACTCCCCCAAGGTACAGTTTTTTTACGACAATAAGGGACGAGACGAGCAGATGGTATAGCTGATGGTAATTGATTCGCCCTGTCCATTACAATGCAGTGCCGCTCAAGATTCTTGAAAAACCCAAAAATTCTGAGCGGCGTAATTGCGTTTGTCACCTTGAGACGATGTTGAGTCTCAGTTGCCCAGAAGTTTCACTAGCTACGGCGCCTTAATCATAATCTAGCTTCCTCATAAGGCCCATAGTTAGCGACCACGTCTGCGTTCCGTAAGTCATCACTGGCAACACACACTGGTTGAAAACCTTCGTCTTCAGACACTACGGTATTTGGGACGAGAAGATTTTACGGAGCTCCCCGAACGCTGCCAATCCGGTCAAAGAGATTACCCGTCTCTTTCACGAAATTGGACCTGGCTAAATGGATTGTATGTCCAAGGTAGACGTACCCGTTGTAGTACCCATAATCTAGCCGGCATCCTGTGCAAAGGAGCCTCCCACTGGTAATTGACTGTTGAATGCTTGCAGGCCGAGCTCCGCCCTCAGCCAGTCCATATCGGCCAGTAGCGGCAGCATCAGCAGCATCTCCGCCTCCAGCTCTCTTGGCTCGGCCCGCTGTCGACCGCTCGCCGCCCGCACGTGTACGTATCATAGTCGACTATCATAACTATATATTATCTCCCATGGGGGTTGGGAATGTCATTACTTCTGAAATAGCTTGTTTTACATGTGGTGCTTCTTGGCAGTGTGGCTCCCAAGAAACTTTCTATCACCAACCAAACTAAGGAATGCTCTTGAGTGGCGTTTCCAGATCACACATTTAAAATATATAAATATTTGAAAATATTTCGAGAGATTATTAAGAGATTTGGGTTTAAGAACTTTATTTCTCATTAAGACAGTCGTCACTTACATGAGAACATAAATTCAGTGAATGGGAGGCGAATTTGCTCATTGTTGCTTTCCGGTTTTAAGGTTGTGGTTCAATTTACAAGATATGATTTATTGTTATTATATTAATAAGATGTTTTTATTCATCAGTTTGTATATGATAAAGCAGTCTTTTTTTTAAAGATGTTGAGCGAAGTCGTGATAAATAAATAAATAATAATAAATATACCTTTTAATTTAATCATACTGAAGTAAGATTTTAAATGGTCTGTTTGTTTACTTTACTCAAGTTTAATTTAAAGAGTCAGCGTTTATAAAAACATCTATATGTAGAAAAGGAATAGTACAATATATAAATTAGCAAAGTATTTAAATTTGTGCTTTAAGTTTGCATTTTTTATTTTTTATACATTTAAATGCTATGAAACTTCTTCTTATTTTTAATGTAGTGTGTTAATTGGGCAGGTTCTCTCATCAGTCAGGGGCGGCCAATATCGTCCGCAGTCGCCTCAGCGCGGCCCCCTCCCCGCACCCCCGCGCCCCCGCCAGGTGACTCTGTCATCTCCAGGCTCACCCACCAGTAGCTCGGGCAGCCACAGCCCCGCGGACACTATCAAACACACCGGCTCCGTCTCTTCCATACTGAGACAGCCGGATCGCGCCAGCCCTAGGCCTTCCCCGAAACACTCCCCGAGGAATTCACCTCGCGCAACGCCGACTGGGATCAAATTGAACGGCAGAGATCTTACCCCGAGAGAATCGCCGCGAGACACGCGTGAGTCCCCGCGCAGCGCTATCCCGGGGACATCGGCAGGATTGGCTGTAACATTGAACTCGAATGGAACCAGTCCTCGCTACAGCTCTACCAATCCCTTCCTGCAGCAGTATGACGCAGAAGAAGAAGCCGAAGCGTGGCGCGCCGCTGACATATTCTCGTCCACGCACGCATAGTGCTCTAGTGAATTGAGATTTTTCTAGTCAATTTTTTTAATCGAAGCAATTCGAATGTATATTATGTTAAACGATCGCTTCGCGTTCGTGAGTTTGTTATATATAGAGCGAGTCGATGTATATTGTTGTGAGAATGTTCGCGCACGAGCCGCCGCCCCGTAGTCGCTGTTAGTTTAACGTATTCTATTGTATATTGTATATATACGTATATAATGTAGGTACGCTCTGGTCTTGTGCCGTGCGGGCGGTGCTTTGGCGGACGTTCCGAAGCGCTACACACATCATCCCACATATCAGAGACTCGCGTACACTTTGGACACTTTTCGTGAACACAACCAAGTACTCTATATCTATAGAAAACTAGAAGTAAAAGTGTCAATGGTAAACACGAGTCAGTAGGTCGACTAGGGAGTGTATCATAGATGTCGGACTAGTCTTGAGACTGAGACCATATCAAATAGCTCGTAGCGTAGACGACTCTATCTACGGTGCTACGTCGTAGAAGGAGCGCCTTCGGCACAGAACGTCAAAAGACCCGACTCTTAAAAATTATATTATCCAAATATTCCTTTATTGTTATTTAAAATTGAACTATTATATAATAAAATAATATAACGTTACATAAATTAAATAGAAATTAGTAAAGCATTATTACGAGTCGCTAATTTCATGAAGGACTTGAATACACTATATTAATTGTTCTTTGTATTGTTCGGTCGCAATCTCAAGATCAGAGATCGTATTTGCGAATTGGAAATATCGTCCATGTTTCATTCACACATTTAGATGCCATTAATATTATAACAGATAATAATTAAAGTGACAATGTCTGACAGTGTTCTCCGAATTCAAGTTATTGTAGAATTTTTAACCGTTTTTCAGCTTTAAAATGTATTGTTAAACTTTTGATGCAGATGCATTCAGGTATTAAATAATTATAAAGTATACTATGTTATTTAGGATTCGCAAATAATATCTCAATATGTCAATATCTAGCATGTGCTAAACATATGAGAGTGATATGAATCGACCAATGACAGCACTGATACAGATCTCACTGCCATGATTGGTCCATTTTGAAATAGTTACGCAATATTATATTATTACACATAATAATAATATGACTTTCGGAAGCTGTTTGGTTACGTATTGCTTTTGAGCAACACTTCAAGACGAAGTTTTGTTACTGTTTTTTATAATATAGAGTTGCACAAAATGACGACTGAAATGGGACACAAGAATTTTGATACTTTACCATTTTACCCCTTTTTCTCATTTGTGATAATACTAGGAGTTGCTTTGGAACCTCGCCTTTTATATAAGTAGGTCTGTTCATGAATTCCTATACTTGCTTATGCACTATTTGTTGAAATTGGTGTTCTTGTTGTTGTTTAATACTTTTGATGTCAATCAGTGTAGAGTTTGTGTTTTGACCGTGGAATTCATGTATGGATAGTTGCGACGAAGTTCGTTAAACCTGAAGACAATATCATTTTGTAAGGTTTGTAAGATCTTATATAATATGTAATTTGAAGTTGACTTCAACGTAGGTGGGTAAAGCCACGTCGTACATTTTGCTATAATACGGTATATGAGTAAATAGAAAATCGTAACTAATTACATTTAGCTTATTCTACAATACAACTGTTCCAATGTTTTTAAACATGTTATTACTGTTAAGGGAAAGTATTCATAACTATAAGGAGAATAATCACAATTTACTTCACATGCAGAGGATATGATCTACTTTCGGAATTTTTCGCATAAAAAATTATTTATCGCATGAAATTATTTGATCCTCTTATAATCCCCTTGATCATTCTCATTTCGAATTAATAATCCATTTTTTATATAAATACGTGAATAGAACTCACAAAGAAAACGTTACTACAATTCAATACAAATACAAAATACAATAATCGAACAGTACGACTAGAAATAGGAAACTTAATAATTAATGATTAAGAAATTTTAATCAAAACTTTCGATCATAGACGATATTTTATACTTCTAGATATACTGTGACAGCTGTGAAATCGTCGAAAAAGGATGAGGTTGTCAGTAAGTCTCTATTTTGATGCAATGCACGCACACTAACACAAAGTGATATACAAATCGCGAGTGTAAGACGTAGCTTGTCTACACACTAAAGAAATAAACCTGGCCTGTTTTCATCAGATATCTACAGCAGGAGGATCTATTCTCGCCTTTTTGTCGGATTTTTGGCGTGAGACAAAAGAGCTGAGAATGAAAGCACCAACGAGAATTTCTATTGACTCCATACGCGCATGTTTCTCATTGTTGGAAGCGTGAGATTCGTCGATTATACAGTTTTGCATGGTATTTACTGAGCCGGATTTGAACGACCAAACTAGAATTGGCATTCCTAGAATACTTTCAAGCAGAACCACATATTTTGTGGAATATAAGTTTAAAAGATTATAAAAAGAAAACAGAAATCCACGATGTGGAAACGTGACACCTTGATGAAATTATTCATTTAGAATTAAAAACAAATCTAGTCGCAGCAGGCGAGTAGACCCAAAGAAGGCCGAGAATTTCGCTGAGATTCTTGCCGAGGCCTTGTCGAGGATCTCGCGTGAATGTGGAGTGCGCATAAATATTGAGTCGCTTTGACTCGGTGATCTGTTCGTATCGAATAAGTACGCTACATATTTGACGGAATATCCATCGATTCGGTGTCTTTAATTATTCAACTTTCAAAGGCTTACGTAAGGCTTGAGCCCTAACTATATCTCCTGTTTAATAATTAATTAGAGAATATTAATTTTGTTTAGCCACGTGTTGTGTTTTATTCTACGCGTGTCTAAGATTGAAGTTGGAGCCTACGGATGTGGGGATCATCGCTGATTTCTCGACATATATCTAAAATTTAAATTCCGAGGGTAGATGCATAAGTTAGTGTAAATATGGGCTTGAAGTGTGGCTCGACGGCTTGTGGCCGATACACGACCCGCGGTAGTGTGTAGTGTACGGCGCACTGCTTCAGTTGGCTTGGATGCGAGTTTCGTTTGAGAGGAACCTTCTGTGTAGATAATAATTTGTTGTGACGTGAAGCGATGACGCATCGACATTATCTGTTGTTGAAAAGCCTAATGTGACAACCTCGGTTATTACTAGAGTTTGTATGTAGAGAATATATAAATACGACGCTATTTTATGTAATCAAATGACTTTATATACATATAGACGAATCAAATTATAAAAAAACAAAGCGGGAATAAGGAACATGCCACAAATGACACCATAATAACCTTCGACTGCTATAGTTATGCATTGCTGCATTTACTCCAGTTGTTAAAAATATTCCCGGTGAATAAGCAGCAATGTAAAACAGTATTCAGTTCAGGTTACGTATGTTGAGCAGAATTTAGAATCATGATGACACAGATGAAATAAAGAAATGCCGTACATTGTACTGTTAAATTAATTTTGAGTGATAGCGGGAATATAAGATGACAATGAGTATTTGGCGTTTTTTGTGAATTCTGTTTTATATAATTTAGTTCTAAAGTTCTATGGATTGCTTCAATCAGCCAACCAGTAGGTTCTTTGAACAAGTCAGTTCATGTTTGTTTAAAATTAACAATATTTTACCGAACTCAGTGGCTAAAGTACAGTTTAAATCACTGTTCAATCAAGTGTCAATAGCAAAAAAAAACACTTTTTGAATCGTAAATTATTTATTATATGTTGGTACTCTACATTTTTTATAACAAAAAATGAATATTAATTCAAAGGACGGCTAACGGCCGTTTTAAATAACCTATTTATCCTTAGTTTAAGTTACTAGAGGTAGACAAATCTATCCTTTTACGCTTACTTACATTTCAATAACGTATCGACATAAAGCATTGGACTATAACTATATTACACATAACTATGGATAGATTAGATCTTGTCATTAATCGGCGACAGCAATGTATCCGTAACAAGAGATACGTTATTGAAAACGACCGTTAGAGAATTTGAGTTTAGAATTTTAATATCGGTTTAAATGAAAAATAAACCCTTCGCGGTTGAAGAACAATAACCGTAATTTATTATTCGGTATCTAAATATAAGTTACGTAATATAGCGTTGTATTTTTTATTTATTGTTAGTTTAAAACATTTAATTTAATTAGACTTTAGTTAAAATGCGCTCTATGTAGATGTTAAAAGATTATATTTTTTTTAAATAGCTATGTCTCATATATCATCATTGTTATAATTGTTTATAGAATTATTAATAATGTAATTTATTAATAATTGTTTAATGATGATTAATATTTACTTTCTGTCACCATGTTTAATCAGTGTACCATTAAATCTATTTCTAACAATCTAAATTAAAATATGTCCTCATGGAGTATTGCTTCGTTTGTATTTTTTTTAATTCACTACTGTGTGATTGGCCATTGGTTTCGATTACAAAAATATTGAACACAATCTGAGGGTGAATTGAAAATGTAAAGTTATAATGTAATACTTATTTCTTACACTGTAATAATACTACATACATTATAATAATGAGAAATCTCATAAACGTTTAATAAAAAAAAAACAATTATAGTCAAATTACTACTTCTGGGTTTTAAAAGTATTTACATTATTTCACCGATGGGATAAATTTGAAAATTTGTAAGCACGAAACGAAAGTCGAAAGCTCTCGACAATACAAAGAAAATCTACGCTAGACCTATGAGAAAAATATAAACAATTTATTAATTTTTTTTATACAATATATCATACAAATTAATTTATCTCAAATTGAACGGAGTGCTATTTGAGGTTCTTTTGGCATTCCTTTTTTTAAATACTTTGCGGCTGACATGTTGCTTGTATGTAAATTGTAATCAGCCAGTATCGTATTATGTCAGACAAGAAAAGCAATTGAAGGGCACTTTAGGAATGTATTTTCTGTCTTTTCTGTCCGCATATTTGTACTTTATGCTTATAAGAAGTTCCGGCCTGTTGTAACATCAATAATTACGCATTTCATCTTCCGAAGATGTATTTTAATGTCCTTAGATCATATATACGTCTAGATAGACTATGACAGCTGTAAAGCGTCGAGATACATTGAGTTTATGACTAACCTGTATTTTGGGCAATTCACACACTCTAACACAAAGTGTCATACAAATCGCGAGTGTAAGACGTAGCTTGTCACGCACACGAAACTAATATCCCTGGCCTTTTTTTATCGGTTGTCTAACTCTGACACAGACTCTATCTAGACGTATAAATTATCTAAGTTTTTCATATATTAAACTGCCAAATTTGACGCTTGACAAAATGGCGGCAGTTGTTCCTATTTTGAAATATAACGCAGATCAATACTCTATGTAGATATACAATTATGAATTATTCTACATTTTTATTTTTACCGATGGTAGTGCCAAATTGTTGCATTGTATACAATGTGTCCAGAAACAAATATTCAATTGACGCCTTTATTAACAGTTTATTTAGTTTAATAGAGCAATAAGTAACAATAAAAAACAATAAATTAATGAATATACTATATAGAAATGTATTAGATAATGTAAATAGAGTTTTATTTAGATGATTTGTGTATGTTCATAATGTATAGTTGAATGGTTTTCCTCTCAATACGACGCGCCGTGTCATTTGTGTTGCTGGGCGATTGGCCCTGAGAATATCAGTATTTTAAAACTTTTGGTAAAGGTAGCGTTAAAACGTGTACGTAAAGATACTACGCTACTCACAACTGTACCGAGTGGCTAGCAAACAGAAGGAAATAAATAATACGACGTTGATATATCTTTTATTTTGATTGTCCTATCTGTAACAGTATTGTGGAAGATCTTTTGCATCGGCTAAAGCAGCACGTTGACAAGGAACAGAACTGTTAATAAATTTGTATGCTTAATACAAATTTATTACCAAATCGTTTGGTACAAATTAAAGATGCATGTTTAATCCCAGAAGTGAGGGTTACAACAATTGTTTAGATTTGAAAGAAAGTCATCTCGAGTCAATTTCCTTATAATATGCAAATATAGGGGTTGAGATTTATTTTGGTACAAATTTAATTTAATCCACCAACGAATAAAAATCTTTATATATATAATTCTTGTGTGCGTGTGTATGTCACTGAACTCCTCCTAGACGGCTGGACCGATTCTAATGAAACTTTCTGTGTGTATTCAGGTGGATTCGAGAATGGTTTAGATTCACAATTGAACTACCTCATAAACGGCTGGACCGATTTTGATGATTTTTTTGTGTGTTGCAGTGAATTTGAGATTGGTGTGTGTCTTCAGGTGGATTTGAGAATGATTTTGATTCACAATTGAACTACCTCCTAAACGGCTGGACCGATTTTGATGATTTTTTGTGTGTTTCAGTGAATTTGAGATTGGTTATAAATGTAACACGTGTATACAGGACAACGTCTGTCGGGTCCACTAGTATAATCTATAAATTTTACTAAGCTATCTCTCAAGCTGGATCATACTGCACACAGTGTGCAAATTAAAATTTGTTCAGTAGTTCAGGAGTTCAACGCGGCCAAAAACGTGACACGAAATTTTTATATATAAAAATTAAAATAATTCTATATTACAATCAGGAGAACGATCACATATTATTATAATGCACAATGACAAAAGACGGTTGTGGTGAAAATAATGAGGTGAGTGATAACTTACTTGAAAGGAGGTAAACCATATCTACTTTTTGTACTCCGTTGTTGTTTCTGTGTAACAAGGCCTAATGCGGAAAAACCTGGTGACCACGGCCTCATTCTCAAGGCTTGGTATCGTTTATATGGTAATCTATGTTAATAGTAACCAAAGCTAAAAATCTACTAAGGTAAAGGCAACCAACGGGACCGCTCCTGTCCTGTGGCTCTGTTCTTAGCCCGACTAAAAACAAATTAACAAATTTTTGTTTTTTTATAGCACGCTTTATAGCAAGCTGCAAGAGCTTTTACAAAGATTTTAAAATAGCAGATAGTGTTGCATGCTGTACTCTGTTCGAGTCCGTATCGCAGTTGAGTTATTTCAATTATTTTTTGAGATCACGTTGAACAAACATAATAACAGAGTAGCACGATATTGATACCTTCTTTGTGCTGCAGACATCGCATCGCTTGTAGAACGTTGGTAAAAAAATGATCGCATTTTTTTTTCTCAGCTACGGGTCCCATCTGCACAATTCCACTTGAAGATCAAAAGAGTGTTAATGCCGAGTGGTATTCTCCCATTTGTTTACCCAGGGTGTTAAAAAAGTTCGCGAAAGGCGACCAAAAAGCCGCGTTCTCCTTCATCATGACAACGCTTCTTCACACACGTCAACACAACTAAGTCAAATTTAGCTTCCGAAACAGTACAACTCGTCACCCGTCCTGCGCATAGCCCCGACCTAGCATCCTGTGATTTCTGTTTTTTCCCCTAAATCAAAGATTTGATGAGAGGTTTCACTTTTACCAATTCCGGAGAGGCAGTGATAGCGTTCAATCAGCACGTAGAAAACATGCCTTCAGATCTGTGGTCCTCCTGTTTTAAAAAATGGTTCGATCGCATGAAAAAATGTTTAAAATGTAAAGGAGAGTATTTTGAAAAGCAATAAACATAATATTTTGGTTATAACATGTGGTTTTTTTATGTTACGCAAAACTTTTAGTGTGACCTACGTATTCAAAATTACCAATAAAAAATTTAATTATTTGTATGATAAAACTAGTTGAGGGTTAATGTTTGTACAGTTATTGTTATTAAATGTTATATTCATTTAAATACTTTTTAAATTACTTTTCTACGTCATCCTGACTTGCACAAAATAACTTTTCAAGTTTTACAGTGAATATATGCATATATTTTTGGGGTTCTTTTATAGGACCTACCCAACTGGCTTGAAATTGTAACTTGTTCAATACGTTTATATTATTTTGTTCTATATACTTTTTACATACAAAATCATCGACCACATAGGACATCCATGTTAATGAATATGGCGAAAATATGCTTGACATGACAGTGTTATTCTGAATGAGTCTATTTAAGCCCTTAAACGTAAAATATATTCTTACAACACATCTAGAATCTTCTAAGAACATGTTTGATATTTGCTTCGGATCAATTCTATAATGTCATTACAAATAAATAAACAAAATATTTCAGCAATAATTAGAGCAAGCACGTCGTCTACTGTCTATTAAACATAGTCAGCGACAAAGTCCAGTCCATATTTGCCACAAAACTCTTGTCTCGACCAACCTGGACGAGATGCCGAGCTGTACCTTCGACCAAATACGAAGGGATAAACATAATTGCTAACCAATCTTATCTATTTCGAAAAAAGCGATAAATATCTTTGCCGGTGTATTATTGTTTATTAAGCTATCCAGTATGTACTTGAATATTACCGTTTCTCAATTTTCATAATTTAAATTAATTTTATTATAATATTGCCCGAAGTGGGCGTATTGCGTAGCCGTTAGCCGTTAGTAGCCGTTTTCGGCTGTATTTTAAACTTCTGGCAAAATAATAAATATTTACTCTATAGTTTCGGTAGTCGAATTCGTTTCTTAATTAGACTTTGGGATAATATTTGCAAATAACAAACCAATTTTTTAGTACTACACTATTTTATTAAATAATGAGTCCTCACATATATTTTGTAGTATATAAAATGTATTGTGGTTTGTGAATCACCGCTGCTATTGTCTTCTGGGGTCCATATTCAAATCCGTAACAAACTAAGCAAACTAGAGGTTAAGCTTAAAGTTCAGCTTAAGTTGTCAGTGTTGAACACAGACTAACCACTTAAATATGATTTTACATGAAAACAAAACATGCTCCAAAACAATCATCAGTAAAAAAGTGGATCAATCGAAACATTTGTAAGTCCTCAGTGATAAAAATATTCTATTTAGGCACCAATGAAAAAAATTATTTCTACTGCTGGGTTCATCTTGGACAGTACTGCCTCCTGTTTTAACGCGAAACTGCACCGCACTTGTATTGGTGTTCTGTAGTTTGAAGGATACTAAACAGGTACACGAGATATCCCAGTTTTGAGTTTCAAGATGGGGAGGATGTATCGCACTACGTAAAGCCATAGTCATTTTGTGATGCGAATTATTTCATATTATCTGTAGATCTTTTTTTTACATATTTCCATAAAAATATATTCATCTTTTATCTTTATATTGGTAAAGTCAATTAAACAAATGACATATTTTTATGAAGAATTTAATGATATTATTAAACTTTTATCATCGCGGAACTTTAACTTTGTAATTATTATGACGGGTACTCACGGTATATATTTTATTGATTCGATGCCGATATTTCGATCCAATTGCATGAATCGTGGTCCCTGCGGAACTGCGGAGGCAGCGAGAAAAAAGTGTTTCTCGCCAAATCAAATCTTTACTAATATTATAAAGCTGCAGTGTTTGTTTGTTTGAACGCGCTAATCTCTGGTACTACTGGTCCGATTTGAATGATTCTTTCAGTGTTAGGTAGTCCATTTATCGAGGAAGGAATTTTTTTTACAAATTAGGGATCCGTAATAAAATTGCTATTTTGTAACACAAGGTGTAAAATCGAAAACCTATTTTTGCGTGCGCTGCAAAAACTATTGACAATAGAACAAAATGATGTACAGGCTATAATATAGGCAATATTTTATTACTTATAAAACTATCGCGTTAATTATACTTTATATGGCAAAACAAAGTTTGCCGGGTCAGCTAGTCATAAAATATATATCGTGAGTACCCGTCATTATAATTACAACATTAAATTAGAATATAACATAATTATTTAAATTATAATAATAAGTTATTGCCCATACTTTTCGCACAATGAAGCTGTATTTAGTAAAGTATATTTCAACATGGATCTCTAGCGGTAAGTACAACAAAATACATTTGTAAAAAATTTAATGCATTTTAAAACACTCTATAATAAATGTAAACCTTGTATTTGACTTTGCGTATTCAATGAGAACGTGGAGCTCAATTTACAAAGATAGTTAAACTACACAACATATTGTAATGAAAACTATAAAATAAATACTTTATTTCAATTTCTATATACAATTCAAATTTTACAGACACGCCTAATTACGTTAAAAGCGTTTGAGTCTTGTACTCTATTATGATCTTTCCAAGGTAAAGTAAACATTTTCTCTTAAATTTATACATGGTTGACATCGAAATACATTTTTCTTAACATAAATTTATATTTACAGAAACACATTATTGACACTGATGCCTTGCGACTAGCCTGGGCTTTCATTAAAGGAAAGTTATCTTAACTTTTATAAATATTATCGTTGCTATCTAAGATGAAAATCACAAACATAAAAAATAGAAAGTACATTTAACACGTAAACCAGGGGTGCTCAAACGGTCGATCGGGATCGACAGGTCCATCGCGAGTGCTGTTTGAGTCGATCTTGAGAATTAAATCCAGTATAATAAACTAAAATCCGTAATTACGTACCATCTTATGAAAAGTATGCTCAGGACGTGCAGTGTCACGCTTCAACATCCAAAGTCACTCTTTAGTTACGCTTAGAACTTTAGAACGCGTTTGTTTTGTAAGAACCAATTAACTCGCAATTTTGAATAATAATTATGAGTTTTTTCATTGACATTTAAGAGCAGACCTACACTTTCCTTGACTAAAAAAATGCATATTTTGCGCAAAACTAATATATCTATGTCATCGTGACACTCTACCTCGACGACAATCCTTCATCACACATTCTTGAAGCCTCTCAAAGCCGATCGATCGTAGTCTAGCAATTTTGAGGTAGATCGCCAGCAGTTCAAGCTTGAGCACCCCTGACGTTAACATTAAACCTAAGCATTTAGACTATAGCACACTTTTGGTTTGTCGTTTTAGGAGCAAACTATGATGATGTATGATCATAATTACATTACTTCTTACATTAATTTTCAGAGTATACCAATTCCTATGCATTAATTGTTACAATTCGGTTGTACTAATTCACTTTTAAATTTCCACAATTCAACTGTTTTTTTATTACCGAACAACCAAAATATATTCGAGAATGCACAGTAATAAACTGATAAAGTTGTTGTTACATATAAAAACACGTCATACTTTTCATCCTCTCGATACATTAAACATAGTATTTTATAGATATCTATTAGTACTTGTTGGATGGAAAATGTAAATATTAGTATTATCATAACAATAACCACACGATAATCGTTATTGATATCCGTTTTTTTTCTCTGTACAATAGCTTTCATGACTAATATTAAAAAGACGCCATTACTAACCAACAGTGGCCATTTAGTTAATATTAAATAAATAAATATATATCCAAATTGTCTACCAATAAGAAAATAGCATAAAGTATATATGAAGAACGATATAAATACCGGAGCAATCCAGCCAATAAGAGATATTTTGATGATGCTGGAAGATGCCGCATTAAATACCTTTACCAAACTCTTGTACATATTCCAACTGAATATAAACATCCATAGTACTAAAGCTGCTTCTGTATAGATGAATATTAACACATCGACTCGATAGAATGGTCTTGACAACTTGTTGATTTTGATCAAGTTGTAAACATATCTTACAAGAGTGTACTGAAATCTTGCTATCATAAATTGTAGAAGGATTTGATTCTTAAAACTCTTTCTCCACTCAGAAAAAAGAACAGAAGTTAATATTAAAAAACATAATGCAATAGTTGATAGACTCATGCCTAGTGTAAGAGCCGTAAAGTGAATTTTCCCAAGAAGTGTGAAATTCCCGTAGCTGCCAAGAAGATCTTCATTATATTTTATCAATAAATCGTAAAATTTATCTTCCATTTTCAAACTTTCCAAGACATGTTTATAGTCTTTTTTAGAAATTATTCTAATATCGTTTTGTACTGATGGCTATTTATCAAAACACTTTCATATTCACTTCGTGAGGTTGAAGAGCTACTGTTAGATTTAAACAATAATAGTCAATACTTAGATAAATAAACGTTTATCGTCAGATTAGATTACTCTGACAAGGGGTAATTATGTAGCTTTTGATGAGGCTTAATCATATCAATCGTTAACATTATTATTTCATAGTCGTATACAAGTTTATGAATGCAGATTTGTCTACGTGTCAATGTATTAAAATTAAAAACAAAAAATAATACATATAGAGGCTGTTTTTGTATACAAACGTTCTTAATTCTTATCTACTTGGTTTTTTAATCGTAGATCAAAATTTCCAAATAAGATCAAATAACAGAGCGACATAGATATAATTATCTATGTCGCTCTGTTTTTTGATGTTTTACCTACTGAACGTCAAAAACTACCACCCATTCTAAACTGTATGTCTCAGACCCGAGAAGAACGGGCGTAAGAAACTCAGCAGGATTTTTTTCATAATAAGTCCTTAAAACAGCTTAATTATATAGGCCAAACAGACTAGTATACAAAACCGACTTCATAAACTAAAAACTATAAAATAGCATAATAAAGATTTTAAATACCTATTATTTATATGTACTACCTATTGATAGGTTTTGAACCGGTGCCAAGCCCTATCAAAATAAAATTTAATATTTTAAATACCTTACTTACTGTAATTATCAACGATACGCGTAATTATAAAGTCACGCGTGGCGGGTGTAGGTACCTACTATAACATTTGATTTGGTTGAAGAAGATGAAGTCAAAAATTAAAACAGAAATTTCCCTGCCAGTTTTCAACATTTCGTTGATTAATATCTGGAGAAGGAAACCCTGATTTTCGAGGTTTTTGTCGGAGTTGCAGTTGTCTTTACCGCACTTATGATTGTCTCGCCCGCATTAGCAATAATAAGAATTACATTCGTATTAAGTCCGTCATAATAATTACGCTCGTCTCTTGGAGAACTCTGTACTTACTTGTATGTTGGCTGGATGATCCTCTCACCGAGAAATCTGATTTATGTTTTTTTATTCGTTTTTATTCGTTGCGTTTCGATTGCATACATTTACGCATAGATTGAACTTGTAAACTTAAAAAAAAAGATTTAAATTTGTTCAGTCAAACTATCTAGCTTCTATCTAAATTTATTTTTGCTTCATTTATCTCTACATTTAATTAAATTTTCTTTATTTTATTAAGTTTCATTATTATATTTTTATTTTTGTATATCCGTTCCATCATCATAACCATGTGCTTTGGGGGCACGGTGACTTGAAGCACAGGTATTCATTACCTAGCTCTGGTCTCACAATTAAAAAAAATGTCTAATTATCGATATTAATAAACTATGTTATACTATGTGTTTGTGAGAGAAAGTAAATATTTTGAAAATTTGAACATAATATATCGGATAAGCTGTTGAAATAAGTTGAATATACTTAATGTAGATATTAAAGCTTATAAAATGTATTACTTTTTTCCCTTTGACGTTTTAACAAAGAAGCACTTAACGATCCCAAAACCATTTCTTTGTTACTTTTAAAAGTGCCGAAAAGGTTTCTTTTGAAATATCGTCTTTTAAATACTTTTATTAGATATTCTCACATACCTATTACTTGCTTTTCAGTTGTATAATAATATATCATACATTATTTTCTATTCAATGAGCAATTCTTAGAAATGTAACACAAGTGCCCCAGAAATGGCTCATTAGAGGAATCATTAGATTCTATCGAAAAGAGGGGCGAAACCTTATTAAGCCAGTCTCAATTATGGAAAAAGGCGTTTTACCGATTTTTCAATCCTATTGTCTTCCGGGTGTAACTCTTTTCATCCGTTTTCTGTTTTAGGTCAACCTTTGCTTATGACAGCCAATCAATTCCAAACGCAATAATTCAAATTACCAATGACTAATCCAGGAGTATCAATGAGTCATTCAAATATTTTACGTGCTTCACTTTATCACTTAAATTAAAAAATAAACTACCAGTTTTTACCATTGGGAGGCTCCTTTGTCGGCTAGATTATGGGTACCAAAACGGCGCCTATTTTTGTGCCGTGAATCAATTATGTGTAAGCATAACTATGTTTAGGTCTGAAGGGCGCCGTAGCTAGTGAAATTACTGGGCAAATGAGACTTAACATCATACGTCAAAGTGACGAGCCTAATTGTAGTGCCACTCAGAATTTTAGGGTTTTTCAAGAATCCTGAGCGGCATATCATTGTAATGGGCAGGGTGTACCAATTACCATCAGCTGAATGTCCTACTCGTCTCGTCCCTTATTATCATAAAGAACTTACATAACATAAGGAACTAGTGACGACCCGGTCTACCCTCGCGTGTGTGCTGTCCGTATATGCCTGGTTAAGCATAATTTCATGTAATAGTAGTTTTCCAACACCGTCTTTGTGTGTGACACAGTACAATAGACATGACACAGAACTATTGTACTGTGTCAAGAGCATCCCGAATAATATTGGTGTAATCTTACTATATTTCAGGTCAGGAAAAACGCCATGCTTAATACAATTCTTAATTAATATAGTTGTATCGTAAATGTATATTGTCGACGACTTACTTGCCTCTATTTATTTGCCTGACAATAATGTTGTCGAAATAAAATGAATTTTATTAAAATAACATAAAAAATAAAATGTTAACAAATTACGAATAAAAATCGAAATTCAAAAATATTACGTTATAATATATCACTGGTCAAAGTCATTGATGTTGACGAATTGGAATATGGAATTTTCTAGACCTTTCATAAGCTTATTACAACTGCCTATCTGACTTTAAAGGCATATAAAAGGCATAGAGGGCATTTATTTTCTCAAAGTTCATTCCTTTAGAATTCTTTTTGATGTCATTTCTAATATAATAGACACTACTACTGCTGCTTCAGAAAAAAATGGCATTCTGAGAGAGAAGAAGCGGCGCAAGTAACTCATCTAGCATTTTTTTGCGCTCTTTTTAATTAGATATACAATATTGTATTGTCATTGCGATTGCTATAAAATAATCATAATCTAGTGCCGTCGGATCACTTAGATATTCAGCTGTGGAGTAGTAGGATTTACGGGGCCATTTGTTAATAAAATCACTTAAATTGAGAACAAAATCCGGTTGTATGGTCAAATATTAGATAATTTATACGTCTAGATAGTCTCTTTCTGTGAGACAACCGATAAAAACAAGCAATGAATATTAGTTTAGTGTGCGTAACAAGCTACGTCTTACACTCGCGGTATGTATGACACTTTGTGTTAGAGCGCGTGAATTACTCAAAATAGAGGTCAGTTAAACACAATCGCTGACATATTTTTGACGAAACCATAGCTGATTTTCGTATTATATAATTTATTGTCATCTTTCAACACAATATCCTTTACGATAGCAACTCCATTCTCGTAGCACATAAAATATTATATAACCAATTAACCTTTTATTAGCTTCAGGAAATGAGAAAACTTGGGAACGCGGTTTTTGTACCTTGCACCCTTCGTTAGAGAATTAACTTTTAATTGATTTTGTATAATTAATTTCTGATTGAATTATTACGTTTTATCCTTTAAAACGATCCAGGTTTTTATCATTACCACTAGGTTTTGACAAATAATTGAAGTACATGTTATTATATGTTATGGATGACATTTTTATTTGATATATATTATATCAGTATATAATATTTAATTAATGAATTATAGTGCTATGCAATTTTACTAAAGATAAAACACGTTGAGTTTATAACGCCCGTTCTTCTCAGGTCCTAGGCATATATTTTAATGTGTAACCCTACTTTTAATAAAAATGTTTGAATTTAAATGTAAATTAGTGTTTTGAATTTATACTATATTATGCTGTCATCTTGAAAGACTTTAGGAAGATCGAAGAAGCTGTGCGAGGATAAAGTTTCAACCTGATGCGAAAGGAATTTCGGTGTTTTTTTTATTTTAATAAGGGACAGAGACGAGCAGGACGTTCAGCTGATCGTTATTGATACGCCCTGCTCATTATAGTGCAGGACCTCTCAGGTTTCTTGAAAAACATAAAAATTGTCACCAGCCTTACAGTTCCGCTCGTCAACTTGAGACATAAGATGTTAAGTTTCATTTCACTAGCTACAGCGCCCATCTCACCGAAAGCCACACGGCACCCATAATCTAGCCCGCATCCAGAGCAAATGACCAAACATGAGAATATTATTGCATTTATTGTGACTTCAGTTTTTAAGTAGGAGTGGTACTTTCTTGGGTGTGCCTGTCTAATTCACTAGTACCATATGACCTGATATGTCATTTATGCAAGCTTGCTTTAGTGCTTAATTTTTTTTTATATAAGAGAGGGGGCAAACGGGCAAGAGGCTCACGGGATGAGGAGAGGTGAGGCAACCGCCCATGGACATCCGCAACAACAGGTGTGTCAAGAAATGCATTTTGCCGGCCTTTAAGGCCGCTTTTTTCTTCAAGGTCCCTAAGTCGTATCTGTTCGGGAAAACCGCTGCCAGTAGTTGATTCCACAAAGTGGCTGTGCGAGGCAAGAAATTTCTAACAAAATGCGCGGTTGTGGAATGCCAGACGTCTACGTAATGCGGATGGTACTTTGCACGTAATGTCCGGTGGTGGAATTCGGCCGCTGGAATCAACCCGAACACTCCCCGTGATAAATGCGGTAGAAGATGCAGAGAGAACCCACATCTCTACGCAATGCTAGAGAATCAAGCCGATCAGAAATGACTTGATCGTCGATGATTCGAGTCGCTCTTCGTTGTATGCGGTCAAATGGAAGAAGCTGGTACTGGGAAGCACCCGCCCAGAGGTGAGAACAGTATTCCATATGAGGCCGAATTTGCGCCTTATAAAGTTGCAGGTGGTGGCTTCTAGAATAGTACTGTCTCGCCTTACTGAGTACACCAAGCTTTTTTGAGGCCAGTTTGGCCTTCTCTTCCAAGTGACCACGGAACTGAACGTCGCTCGATATATCGACGATCACTAACGAATCCGTCTATCAGTCTGCCTGTCAAGATTGATGTTATTCGAGGCCAAACATACCAGTGAACTACAGATAGTTGTTTATCTTATCTTTTGTTGGTTTATTTTGATTGGAATTAAAAATATTCATCAAGATGTTTCCCACAAAACATGCCATAATACACTGGCCTGCAAAAGTAAGTATCACACTTTTCAAATTAATTTTTTTTCTTAACTATAGAAGGTAGAGATTTAAGATTAAAAACGTTTTGTTGCAAAATTTCTACCAGGGCCTGCTTTAGTGCCCTGAGGGTAGTAGGTGGTGGTCTGCGATTTCTGACTAGCCTCCCAAGCTCATCCCAGGCGTGTTCAATCGGGTTGAGATCAGAACTTGTTGATGGCCAAGCCATCACTCTGATACCGACCTCCTGAATATACTCTTGTACGATATGAGCCGTGTGTGGCCGGGCATTATCATGCATCAGCATCGATCTATCACCCATATTTGCTAAATACGGCCCTGCATACTCATTGAGAATCTCTTGAGCATATCTTTGCCCAGTGAGGGTGCATTTTTCTATGGCTACTAGCTCTGTGCGACCTTCTGAAGATATGCCAGCCCATACATGTACACTGCCTCCACCGTATTGGACTCTTTCTGAGATGCAGGCTTGAAGGTATCGCTCACCAGGTCGCCTGTAAACACTTCGCCTTCCATCAGAAGTGTAAAGGGAGAATCGAGACTCATCTGCAAACAAAATTCTTGACCATTCTTCTTCATCCCACTGCATGTGTTCACGGGCGTATCGCAGTCTCGCTACTCGATGCTGTCTCTCGAGTTTTGGGCCACTCGCTGGTCTTCGGGGTTTCAAATTTGCTTCAGCAAGTCTTCTTCTCACTGTACTGTCACTAATGTAGTCCCTCCGGGTCTGAAGTAGCTGTTGCTGGACTTCAACTGCATTTTGGTGGCGATTTCTTAACACAGTGGAAATAATATAACGATCTTCTTGGGCACTGGTACACCTGGGTCTGCCATTACAAGGTCTCCTCAGATGGTGTCCAGTCTCTTCGTACCTTCGCTTTACCTTCTGGACCGTTCGTACCGTCACACCCACCATTCTTGTAGTGCGACGCATACTGATGCCTCGTTCCAGAAAAGCCATAATCCTAGCACATTCTTCAACTGAAAGGGGCATGATAAATAAATGTTATGTGCTTTTTAGCATACATTTTTAAAACAAGACCCATCGATCTTGAAAAAAATTTAAAACAGAAAGAAAAATGTGAATGTTAAAATTGTAATTCGGAAACGTCCACTTTGAAAAAGGAATGGTTTTGTTTTTGAAGTTTTTTTTCAGTCAATTCTTAAAAGAAGGTTACCGACTATAAAGTTTTTATGTACGAAATTAAATTTTCTTTGGAGTCCTTTTTATTTCGAAAGTATATCTTGTGAACTTAAAACGTTATCCCAATTTTAAAAGTGTGATACTTACTTTTGAAGGCCAGTGTAGATTAACCAAGACAGTTCACAAATTAACACGATCTTTTACCTACGCTTTATGATTAATTACTCATTGTTTCAACATTACTTCAAGACCTTCATAATATCAGGTTTAATATCTAATAATATTTTTATTTATTTATTTATCACACAGATAGCAACTATCATGACAGGTATGACCTAATGCGACAGTTACAAACAAACAAGAATAACAAACAAATCAAACTGTAACTAATCATACAATCAAATACTAAATGAATTATTAAGTAATTTACGTCTCATATTATAATATCTTAAAATTTTAATTTTATAAATGCTAATGATAGCATTGTGTAATCCGACATGTTTCGGTATAACAGTAGTGTTTAGACAATTTTGTAACATATTTTGCATGTCAATTGACGAAACATATTGGATTATCAATAATATTATGTTAACATCTTAAGTAAGTACAATGTTTCCTGCAAATAAAATTTCGTTTCATTTTCATTTCATTTCATCAGAAAATAGAAAAAACTTAAACATACTACTATTTACCATGACATACTACATATAACAATACCCTTGCGAGTTCACTCCACGTACACTCAAAAATGTCCACTTTGTTGTGGATTTCGTTTATATGGCGAAGGGCTCTAGTTAAAGGCGACTTTGCCAACACATTTGTTCTCGCCATCGGAATGGATAGTAGTAGCGGATGGAGGCGCCTCCACACGTACCGGTCCGGTACACGGAGACTCAAGCAGCACAGAACTCCCGGGTTGTGCTCCTTCCCGCGCAAAAACTTCACCACATACGCTGCTAGAAAAAAAATCCCCTACGGACGCTCAACTCAGTATACCCAATCATACCCAGCAAAATATAATAAGTATAACAAGTTTTCAATAGAAAGTTATTGAAAACAAACGTTCGATGAAAAACACGATAAAAAAACTGTTATAATTATGTAACACAAAAAGGTGATGGCTAAGGTTTAAAAATGTATATTAATTTTTGGCTGCGGTAGAAGACACACAATGAAAAGAAGTCTCAATACAACGCCAAGTAATCTAGCCGTTCACAGAGCACCGAATTGGATCCGAAAATTAAAGCAACTCTGCGATGCACACGGTGAAATGGTTTAAGCCAATACTGGTGTGCACCAGACCAAAGGTGAGAGGATATTTTTAAAGTTTAGATTTTTTTATAAAATATTTCATCAATATAAACAAAAAGCTGATTGAAAATTGAGATGGGATGGATTGATTATTGGAAATAATTACAACATTAAAAATAAATCAATACATTTATTCAGATTTTTACAATATGAAGAAACGAAATAATATGTCAAAACTAAAATCACTTATTGATTGATTTAATGCTAACAGTACTTACACTTAATACACGATGACGTTGTAAAGAAAGTCATTGTTAATACATTATAATTCTTGAGACAGTTATAGAAAAAGTCAGATTTATATAAATTAATTTTCCAACAGTAGATTATCTTCGTTCTAATCTAATAGGATAACCATGCTTAGATTTTAACATCAGAGTGAATTTACATTCAATTTTAGGAATTGGACCATCTTCTTCTTCAGTGACAACTTTAAACTGACGTAGAATTGAAGCAATAGCACTTTTCGCTGTTAACATTGCATATTGGTAACCTGTAGAAACAAGAATGACTATAAGCAACTTAATATATAAATATAATGTTGTACCTACTGTAAGGTAAGCTTACAACTTTATTGCACGTTTGACGTAAAACAGCATCCCGCAATAATGCATTTTTATATCACGTGTGCGCATGGTGTTGCATCGAATAGCATCACCCCATCTCTGAGTGTCGTAAGGAATACATAGAACGGAGGATGGGCAGCAGCATTATTCTGAGAAGCACCAACATTTACTGCGATCGCCAACCCGCCTGCCAAGCGTGGCGATTATCGCAAAATCCCCCCAGAAACATGACATACATTGTAAAGACCCGGCCCCCAGTCCCCAGCGGCCCCGCTCGTGATGGCCACGGTAGCAGCCACATAAGTGACGTGGTAGAGGGTGCTACGAATCTCCAGGTTCGGCAAAGCTACCACAATCGGAGACCATTGGCCCAGGCAAAATCTAATGTCAATACACCGCGGACCGACAAGAAGTTTTGAGCAGATTACGATGGGATGTGTTGGGGTTATCTGAGGTCCGAAGACAGAGAGAGGACTCGATAATCCTAAATTCCGGGCACCTGCTAATCGAGCGATAATCTACTTCCGGGAGGGCGACCAACTGTCCCAGGGTGGTGTTGGGTTCCTCGAGTACAAGGCTATCGTCAGCAACGTAACTGAGGTGGGGAGCGTGTCGGATAGTGTAGCGCAACCTATATTCAGAATTACTGAATGTTTGGAGGTTATCCAGGTTTACGCTCCGACTTCTACACACTCTGACGAGGAAGTGGAGGCCATGTATGAGGACATCTCAACAGCCATTCCTAAGACCCACTTCAACGTTGTTACGGGAGACGTTAAGAGTGGAGCAATTTGGTTATGTAAATCAGAACGACCGAGGCCAGATGGTGACTGACTTCATGATGAAGGAGGATTTATATATGACAAATGGACTAGGATTAGCCCCGATGGTGCAACTCAAAATGAGATTGACCAAAAGACATATATTCAATAATGTATTTGTAATCCACTCAGTGAAAACTGGGAGTGATCCCCGCATTGTAAGAGGCACATTGAATATCAATCCAGATCCAAAAGAAACCTTTCAACTCGAATCGCAAAACCGCTTCGAATGCCTCGGTGACTGCGTTGAGGTGAACGAGTATAGTAACAGGACCATCGCAGCTTTTCAAACGGCAGGGTCTTTAAGGCCAGCCGTTCAAAAACAACCGGAAAATTCTCAGATTATACCATCAAATTGATGGAAGTAAGACGCCAGATGGCCCTTCAGTCCCCGGGTGATGCTTCCCAGTATAGGCAGCTAAATAGACAGATCTCTAAGTCATTGACTCGCGATATACGCCGCTATAAGACAGATTGTGTGAAGGTGGCGATAGAGCGTAACAAAGGCTTCTAGTGCACAGTGCGCAGTGTTGGTAGGCCCCCCACAAGATAGACCGACGATCTGGTCAAGATCACCGGAATACGTTGGACGAGGGCAGCGCAGGACTGGTCCTCGTTTAAACCTTTGGGGGAGGCCTTGTTCCAGTAGTGGACGTCTTCCGGCTGATGATGGTATCACGAATATGACATCTAACTCCAAGAACATCTTGGAAGTAGAATTCGAAAGTGTACAGATTATAGAGTTATTTTGTTGCCGCACCCTCTACGCCTTAATTCTACAAATTAATTGTTTACTGAAGAACTACTGCTCGAGTAAGTGATAACACCTGCATATGAATGTCACATCAGCTTCAAGGAAACTAGAGCGCAAAATATAGGAAATATGTTCCAGAGTTCTCTCGCGCGTTGTTAGACCGAACTTAACACTTAGGACGGATTCAACCAAACTGGAGTAAGTTTATCCTAGCGAGTAACTACTGCTATTCTATGATTAAAGCTAATTTTGCATTTTACCAACCACTAACCTACGAATAATACAAGTAAAGAAAATCATTGCCGTACGTTGTGGTACGTTGTTTACTTAGTATATTTTGTACTTCTAGTAATGTTTTAGTTGGCACAAGGCCTTGGCGATTTACGATGTCATCTCTTCCTCAGACTCTTCAGTCTCTGCTACTGCTTTGGTGAGTTCTTTAAACTTATTGCCAATTATCATTTCATCATAATTTTTGAAGCACACACCCTTCGCTTTCAATTAGAGGATGTGATATTAAGCATGGTTAGATTATGGGTACCACAACGGCGCCTATTTCTGCCGTGAAGCAGTAATGAGTAAGCATTACTGTGTTTCGGTCTGAAGGGCGCCGTAGCTAGTGAAATTACTGGGCAAATCAGACTGTACATCTTATGTATCAAGGTAATTTAGGGTCTCGTGCATCTCTCCCTCATTTTCATAAAAAAATAATGAATAAAACCTTTTACTTGATACAATAAAATACTATCAGAGTCGTTAACCAATGAGGAGTTAATTCGCGAGCAGCCAACTTAGGGCGCCGTGTTTATTTCATGGTGCCAAATAATACCGTTATCATGATCAAGTGAGTACAATAAATACTGACCGACAAAGAATTTCATAACGTGAAGCCAATCCTGGATATCAATCTAATTCAAATATTATTATATTAAAAATATAAGCATTTAGCATAGTAACATTGCTAGTACTTTATTTGTAAGCATACATTATACTCTATACTATTGCACGAGAGATGTTCACCAAACAATAGCTTAAAATTATTTCTGGCTAGCCACTTATAATCTTAATGTAAAGAGCCAATTCATGCATTTTTTAAGCATATTAGTTGGACGTAATTCCAGAAAAACGTTGCAAACCACAATTATGTCGAAAGGTCGACTGGTCACGTGATACATATTAACGGACTGACAAAAAATGGCAGCCTTACTGTCACTCTTTAAATGACATCGTGACTTAGTAGCCCAACACACATGTATGGAATACACTAATATTTATTAAACTTTAAACACGAATTCCTTAAAATGTGATGTTTGTGGCTTGGAACGTTTTTCAGGAACTACGTCCAAATAAGAGTCACGATCAACTTCTATATTATATTATTAAAATGGAAACACAGGAAAACGGATTAGATACTTACCAATGCAGTTTCTTGGTCCTGTGCTAAATGGAATGAAGAGCCCAGTTTTACTTCCAGCTTCAAATCTCTCCGGTTTGAAGCAGTCAGCGTCAGGCCCCCAGTAATTGGGATCACGATGAGCCCCCCAAATAAAAATAATTATACCAGTTTGAACAGGAATAGTGTAGCCAGATGATGCTGTCGAAAATATTATTTGCTTGTTACAATTTAATGACTAATCCTATAATATTGATTCTCAAAGATATACAGAAAATATTCAAATATTTGCTGGCAACATTAATAGTTTCCGAAAAAAAATCCGATATATTAACTGTATTGTTATTTATTTAGTGCCTTTGTCCTATCAATTTATGTTATCTTATGTTGGAGTATATTTTGCATTCATTTTGGAATGGGTGGTAGTTTTTTTTACTTTCAATCATCACTTATTTTGAATAAAAATAATTGAATTTGAACTTATAAAAGGGGGCAAACGGGCCAGAGACGCGTGCTGATTTTTAATAATAGCTACTAAAAAAAGATATTCTCACTACTTATTTTTTTAATCAATATTTCAACTCTACATCGGTATTTACTATTTTTGTTTGCAAAGAGTTTGCACCTCATTCTCTCTATTTATTGAACGTTCTTAGTATATATTATCAATATCTGGACGACCGAGCCTTGCTCGGATTTTAAGAATTTCAAAAACTTGAACAAAAATAAAAGAAACTAATAGGACATCTGTATTCGAAACGGGGTCTGAGCTATTATACTCTTGTATATAGTGGCGAAATTTACCTTTGTATTTTAATGTTATTGTAGCTGTTTCTCATTAAAACATACGGATAAAACTATATTTTTGAAAATTGAAACCTAGCTCGATTGATTTATCGCCCCTGAAATCCCCTGTGTACAAAATCTTATGAAAATCGTTGGAGTCATTTCCGAGATTCAGATTATATATACAAGAATTGCTCGTTTAAAGATATGAGTTGAAAATAACCATCATACCAATTGTTATACTCACGTAATTTAATTTCTTCAGTTGGTTTCCGAATAATTATGGGTACAGGTGGATATAGACGAAGAGACTCTTTCAAGACCATATCCAAATATTTCAAATCATTTAAAACATCTTTAAATGATTTTTCTTTATCGTTCTCAAACACACGTACTAATCTAAAGAATAAATACATATTATTGAGAATTCAGTTTATTACTATTAGGCTTTAAATATGAATCAACAAAATTTTGTACTTATGACAATGTATCTATTTTTAGATAAAATTAATTCTAGAGGCTTAAAAATCTGATTTCAACTTAAAAAAAATGCAATTAAATAACTAAATGTTAGTACTTACTCTTCATGAACTTTTTCCTGAATTTTTGGATATTTTCCTAACAATAAAAGCGTGTTACAAATTGCAACCGCGGATGTATCTGTAGCAGCTAGTAGAAACGTAGTTATTTCTTCACGCAGTTCTTTGTCTGTGAAACCATTCTGTCGCTGAGATAATAATATCAGATGATCTAGAAACGAATCCACTTTTTCGTCTTGCCCTGAAATTTTATAAGACCCAAGTTTTTTCTTTTACTCCATTGAAATGTTACATTTTTTAGGCCTTACCTTGCGTTTTTTAGAGGACGCAATTTTATTTTTTTGATGTGTAAAGAAAGGGGTTCAGTGTAAAGCTAAAACCAAGTTTGTGGGGTCGCCACCCTTGTCCTACGGTCGCCATCTTGAAAATAGGGGTTCAAATGGTTTTAACAATATATCTATTAAACTATGTATTGGATACAAAAAATTGTATTTTTTGTTGCAAATTGAATTTTCTACAACTTTGGTTCAGTAACTTTTTGTCGTAGAACTGTAAATAAAAAAGTTATAAGCGAAAATGTTTAGAAAATTGAGAATAATAATTATATTTTTCGATATAATTTTCTTTTGTCATTTTACGAAAAAATTATATAAGACCATTTTTGTAGATCGTTTTTTGAGGTACAACTTTTAAATGCAACATTTTTTCATTAAGTCAATAACTAAGGTTTTACAGCGCTCCGAAGTGAGTACTATTTTTCAGTACACTTAACTATACATATATTATAGGTGTGTACTAATAATGTGCCATCAGTTATTGATTGTTATTAGTAAAATGATAAAAAAAAGTTATTTCGAACAATAGTTAAATAAACCAAAGTTGTAGATAATTTAATTTGCAACAAAAAATGCTCACAATTTTTTTATCAGATAAATAGTTTAATAGATATATCGTAAAAACCATTTCAACCCCTATTTTCAAGATGGCGGCCGTGGGACCCCACAAACTTGGTTTTAGCTTTACACTGAACCCCTTTACACATCAAAAAAATGAAATTCCTCTAAAGAACTAAACCCCAAATGTATCTTTTCAATGGACTATTATTTTTCAGGGTTTCGGTTTGCTTCCGAACTACGCAATTTTGAAAGGAACTCAAACTACATGCAGTTGGATTAACAATCAACCTGGCTAGGAGAGGTAAACACTAAAAGATCACACAATACTCTAAAACCAGAACGCTTCAATATACAATATAAGCGTGGTAGTACTTGTTGTATTGTTGCATTGATAGCATTTGTGAGTAATATTGAGTTCTTATGAAATACATGTTCAAAATGACATGAAACTGGCAAATTCGAAAATTGTACACCGCATATTTTATATAATCACAACTGTGAAGGATTTGCTAATTCACAAAGACTTTAAAAAGCATGATTCTTACCAAAAATTGTTTGATTTTCGTAGGCATTTAAATCAACATGTTTTAAATCATTGCGTTTTTTTTGGATAATCTGAAATAACATCATTAAGAATAATTAATTACTAAACTTTAAATGTATTTTAAATTAAGGATTTAGTAAACAATCAATATAGTTAGCAGATATTTATGTAACTGTTAAATAATAATGGTTCAAAGCATTCGTGTTTTTTTCAGTTTTACGTTTCAGTTGCTTAAAAACTAAATTAATTTTATTTTGACAATAATTATTATGGCAGAATTGTTTATCTTTTTAATAGTAGAGAAAGAGAGAGAGTGTGTTCAAAAATGACTGCACATAAAGAAACGGCTTTTAATAACGTATGAATAAAGTTAAGTTTTATTCAGAGTCCTGATCTCAATGTTTTTTATTCAACTCATAAAATCGTATTTGTAAAAAAGAATTGGAAAATAATTGTGGGCGAATACAAGGCGTGTGAATAACTCTTAAAAAACGACCATTAGGGATAGATTTATGACTCTTTATATTATATATAATTAAAAAAATTAACGTAACTATACGCTTACATCTAAGATCAGGTTCTGAATGCATACGAATAAGACCGGACGAAAGAAGCTTTTTTCTTCCGGCCTTGTGGTCAAGGTTTTCATATGCGTTGAAATTTTTGCGTTGTAAATTCAGCGAAAAAGCATCTGTATTGAATAAAAGCAACTCAGCTAAAAGCAAATAATAAAATATATCGTTGTAATGCTAACGTTGTTTGTAATGTTAATAATTTTGTTACTATGTTTTGTGAAATGTCTATATTGCCAGGATAATTTGAAGATCCAATCTGGCCACAGCCATATGGATAATGTTCTGGTTGAGCCCACTTTAAAAATCTCTTCTACGGATTTCAGAAAGTCTGATACAACTACATCATTCATTCCATCTAGATTTTTTATACCCAATGATGTTTCTGAAATAGAATAATTATCACGTTTTTAAAGATGTTTATGCAATTACAAATGTATGCATATCCAACTATACACTAAAACTACTGGAGAAATTGAATGAATCACCCAATGTATACATTTATGTTTAAATAAAGATTCTTAAAATCCTAAATGGCTATCGCGTAAATTTATCAAAATCAAAATGATTATAATGACAATAGAATTTCCAATTGCTACCTATAATATTACCAATGAAAGGATACTTCTTTGGGAGGAGGGACTTTACTTGACTCATTCGTGTGTATTCGGTACACACAAACAAGCAAACAAAAATATTTTTATTTCGTATGTAAATGTAATATGTAATTTTTTTCTTATAGCTCGTTCGGAAGGCAGATTTCCTTAGAGAAGAACGAGCAAGAAACTCTAAGGTTGTTGTTCCATTCAAAACTGAATGATTAATATCATCAAGATTCTTATTTTCAAATTAATTTTACAAATTATTTCAATTACAATATATAAAAGTGATGCGACAAAATACACAAACGTCAATTACTAAATGCCTTCAAGAGTAAGTCAAAAAATGTTAATTAATAAGTAAAAACATAGTTATACTTATTGACTATATACTTAAAGTACAATACAGTAGATGCATCAATAAATAAAATAACGGCATTATACAAGCATTTTATTAGCTATTATATAGTAAAAAATATAATAACTTAAATTAAAAAAAAATATAGAAAAAATAAAAGAAATAAAAAACATAAATCAGATTTCCTGGTGAGAGGATCATACAGCCACACAAGCAGCACCCGTTCACGAGCATGGCGCATGGACCAGCCATCGCCTCCCTCGACCATATTATAAGAAAGGGAACGACCCGGCATTATGCGGGCATGACGATGCCTGTCACGAGAACTCTACCAAAAACAAAAGATAATGTTCATCTACATAATATGTCTAAGTGTGTCTAATTCAAGGCCAATCAAAACTACTATTGAAATTTCAGTTAAAGATTTTGTTTCAAACGCTAACTGGTTTTTAATTTATGTTGATTATATCTTATTTTCAATAATTCAAGTTTTCACATCTGCCATGCGATCCCAGAACATCAAACATATTTTCAGAGTGCCCGGGGAGTGCGGTACAAATTCAAGGGCAAAAGTTAGTTTAAAATAATGCACGTTAAAATGTGTCATAGCACGCTAGCAAATAAATATTATAGATAGTGGCAAATATTTTGGTTTTACATTTTGATGAACACCTTAAATAGTGAAATTACTTCGCTCTTGGTCTACCTTACTAATAATATCATTTTTGTCTCAGCGGTCTTTTTGAAATGGATTGAATATGAAAATAATGGCATTAGTCTTACCAGCTATTGATGCTAATGTGAAATTGTTGATTACAGGCCAAATATCGAATGTACCGGTGCCACTCAATTCCTTAAGTTTATCAACTAGATCCGCACTTCTTCGCGAAAATATATCCATAAAACTATTGAGTATTTTAGGGCTAAACGCAGGAATAATCACTTTTCTTTTTCTAGACCATATTGAAACTGAAACGAGAATCCACATCAAAGTAAGGTTCAAGTAAGTTAAGTAAAACAAATACTCGTATCACTATAACATTGTTACAAATACCAGGGGCGAAAATTCCACCATCACCAGTAAAGGCTCTTACACTCTTCATAATTAATAGATCTTTCTCCAAGCAAGTTTTCGAAACATATTCAATGTCTGCTGGATTTGTTAACGCTGAAAACAAAATAAATAATTGCATTCTGTGTTATATACTTATTTTCATAGGAATATTATTAAAATGTATTCACCGTTTGCATGTAAATTGAACTTACAAGAAAACATTGACAATGTTCTCGAGAAATAAAATCAAAGACATAAATAAAAATGTAAACGCAAATTTACAACTTTAACCGCTATTTTCTCAGTTGAGAGGTGTACAAAAATAATTTAAGGGAAGAAATATATGAAACTACTAAACCAAATAAAATCTATTAGGAATTGGCTACACTTTGATAATACCTATAAAAAACAAAGGACCTCCCCACATCTTTTGAATTCCTCCAGTTTTAAAAGTTTCTCTGCTTATATTTTCTATATCCGAGACGGCATCTGTAAATAGAACACAAAGTATCAAACTGGTCCAGTCATTAGCAAATCGTTTATTAATGAACGTGTGTTTGTGTGTATGTTAGGTTATGGCAGTGAAATGATACAGGCATAATGCATTTAGCACTATGAAGCGAACAGTAGCAAAAAAAAGATACCCACCATTTTCTTCCATTCGAGGGTCAATTTGAAATCTTAGGAAATGAAAAACTGATTAAACTAGTAAGTTATTAATCTTAATTTATCTTTAAAAAATAATTTCCATTCACGTCAATACGTCGCTGCATCTCATGGTTCCGCTGAGAAAGCACTTCGTATATTCGTTCATCCTTAGGGATCTCTTCACCAAAAGGTATTTCAAAAGAAATACAGCCACGGCTATAAAACGATTACCTCTAAGTTATTCTTTTCTTTTCGGGAAGAAATAAATATCGCAACGGTCTAATTTGGCAGTGACAAAGCTAGTCCACATGTGACGTCGCCAAATAGTCGATCGTTTGCCTCGCGGTGTGCGACGCAGCATTGTCGCGTTGAAGAAGGATCCTACTGCGAGTTCATTACTCCAAGGTAAGTGGCAAACAATTGTTAGTATAAAACTCTGCTGTAACTGTTTTTCTATCCACTTTATCAATTCCCAACAAACGTGTCCACCATATTTTTTCCCTGGCTTCAACTTCCATTAACTTTAGTTGGCAGCTCCTCTGAATGAAACACCCACTTAGTAAACTGTATTTTGGTTTCGGGATCATAACAGTAAATCTTTCTTTCATCATCCGACATTTGGGCTTAATACAGCTAATATATCCGAAGCGAAACGGCGCTTTTTGATCCGAGCGTAGCGCGCAGTACGATATACATCAACGCGATTTTGGCGCTCATGCAGCAGATATTATCTTGTAGCAATAGATTGCTAATAGTTAGGATGATTTCAATGAATGCATCAGAAAGCTATTGAAACAAGCTATAAGACCATGTAAAATAAACCATCTTATAAACAAAATAAGGATCAGAACTTGGCGATGAAGTAGAGTGCCGTACGGCACACTCAGTATTGGTGTATCTGAAAAATCTATAGCTCTGGGGCACTGCCGATTTGGGAAGGATATTAGGAACAACATATAACCTGTAGACATCATTAATGCTAACTTGAGGATTGCCATGTCCTTTAGTTCGCATCTAAAGTAAGGCGATAAAGTAAATTTCGACTTGATCAATCAATAGAAAAAGTAATTTAACACTACCTACCTAATGTAAGTAATGAGCACGTTGTCATCACTATAATTATTTAAGCTTTGAAAGAGCTTTTTGGTTTTTGAATTTTTATGCGCTCTAAGAACTTGAACTTAATAATAGTAAATTCACTAAATAAATTATAATTTAAGGCTCATATTTAAACAGTTTCCTGGTAAATCAAATAACAATTAGATCTTTATTGGCCGCACCTTTTAATTCGTACTTGACTTTAATTAAGACCATAAAAGGAAATAACTTTTAACACATTTTTTTTGTGGGGGCTGTGACTTTATTTAAGGCTTTAATATAACTTTTCTATTAGAGGTAAGGAATTCTAAATAGTCATTACAAATATTTTCCAATTTAATCGAGTTTTGTTAAATATTATTATTGTATCTGCAATATTTAATCTGAGCCGAAATTACAGTATCTTGCGTATTAATTCAAGTACTTCAAGTAATATCGATCAAAGTCAGTCCCTAATGTCGTAAACTAATCACGTCAGCTGCCTAATTGCAAGCCACGTAATTATATTTGCTACCTAATCGTAATTAACCAAGACACTAGACAGTAAAAATATAATTGGCTTCAAATTAAATTATATCCTTAAGAATAATATTATAGTTAAATTTGTGGGAATAACATATATTTATGCGATGTTTCAGATAATGTACTGCATTAATTACTGTGTGAACTACAATTGCGCATTTGTTTTACATTGTTGTTATGTAAGAAACTGGTATGTAAAGTCTTTTGTTGTATATTTAAGGAGATTAGATATTGAAGGTGGTTTATACAAAATAATAATGGCTATCAAAAAGTGTGAGTGGCGACATTTGCGCTTATCACCTTGGGACATATGATGTTAAGTCTCATTTGCCCAGTGATTTCATTAGCTCATGAGCCCTTCAGACCGAAACACATTAATGCTTCACGGCAGAAAAAGGCGCCGTTGTGGTACCCATAATCTACCGGGCACCCTGTGCAAAGGAGCCTCCCACTGGTAAAATATAACGTAAATAAAATAAATATAAGTAATACTAAATATAACACCAGCACCGACAACCACAGATTATGATTATGAACTTAAGAATGTCATTATTCCAATAATAATGTCATTATTCCCATAATAATGTCATTATTATCTATGCATAAAATAATGAAAATAATCAAATATAATAAAAAAAAAACTGAATAATGTATTACTTTGAAAAAGTACCGATTAATTACTTCAAAACTTCTAAAATTTTCAATTGAAATGTTCTAGAAACAATCTCGAACATTCTAACTGACAATCACAAAATTTCAATATAATTTTAATTACAAAAATACGCTTGAACTATTCGAATGTAATGGATTGCATTTCCCGCGTTTGTTATGACATAATGTAACAAATATAGTTGAGCATGATTCTTAAGGCTGGGGACCGAACCAAGCGGCTTGAGGGAACGAGCGGAGCTATGCTACCCCTCTCGCACAGGATCGCCGTAGTTTTAAATCAGAATTAGAAGCATTTTCAATTTATTACAAATATAATTAAATTTTCTTTATAAAAATAACAAAACTATGTCATGTTAAAAAGTATGTACGTTAAACAGTTAATAATTTTTTATATAATTTTTATCTAGATTGGATGATTAACATGGCACCAACTGTAAGAAGTCTCGTGCCAGATTTTGGAGAGACAACACGTCCTGAGGATGCCTCGTGTAGAGGCGAAACACGTGTCGAATTGTTTTAAAAACAAATATTGGCAGAATTAACACTAAAGAAAACTTAAATAATTTGTATAATTATGGATTTCCGCAAAGTAACGCCTAATTCAATAAATTTTCCAACTGTAAGAGTTAAAGAGTACTTTGGTGATTCTTTTTCGCAATGACTAATATAAATAGAAATGTGAAGAGAAAATTAATTTTCTTCTCATATTCCGTAGACTTACAGTAATTTTTGTAAAAATAAAAGCTTTATACAAACGGTTAAGAAATGGTTTCAACCATGCGTTATTATGACGATCTTTAGGGATAGCGGCCTTAATGGTGATACAACTGCCCTTGTATCCATAATATCCCTATCCTTCTCTTTTGATTGGCCAACTTAACTTAACAGCTTAACAAGTATTTCGGTATGGATATCGGTCGTCTGGGACAGTGCAGCCACCACAGATTTGGTGACAAACGGACAATGGCGCACGTCATGGGAAATGCTTAGGAGTGAGACGTGTTGCCGGCTTCGTCAGATAAATAAATTCTTCTTTTCCCAAAACTTGCTAATTTTGTGATAGGTCATTTTTGTTCTCAGCGTGCGATATATAAAATTATTATTCCAACACCATACCAGTGGGAGGCGTATTTGCACATGATGCTTGCTAGATTATGGGTACCATAACGGCGCCTATTGCTGCCGTGAAGCAGTAATGTTTAAGCTAATGCTTAACAACAGTAAACTGTGTTTCGGTCTGAAGGGCGCCGCAGCATGAGTGAAATGACTGGGCAAATGAAACTTAACATCCGATTTCTCAAGGTGACGAGCGCAATTGTAGTGCCGCTCAGAATTTTTGGGTATTTCAAGAATACTGAGCGGCATTGCATTGTTATGGGCGTATCAATTACCATCAGCTGAACGTCCTGCTCGTCTTGGTCCTTACTGTCATAAAAAAATGTTTCTAGCGTTATTTATGTGATTTATGCTTGAAATTTTCTAAAGTTAATTTATTTAATACTTACTATCAACCGCATTGTATGAATTCTTTAAAAGCCCCAGAAATGGAAATGTATCTTTAATCCCGGGTATTGGTTCAGCTAATTGATAAAGCCTTCGTCTTTTATATCGAAACAACAAATACCACAATAACAACACAACACTAACTAACAACAGATACATGACCAGCGCTGAACAACTAACTTTGTACAAATGGCTGTACTTGTTCCTACCATTATTAATATACCTAATTATTTTGTTCTTAGGGCGGCCACAAACGTTAAAATTTCAATTTCCATATATTAATTTTGGTTACCATTTACGGTCACTTCGGAATTAATGAAACGAAAAAAATACTCATAGATCAAATGCTGAGAAATGTTTATGAATTCAAAAATATAATTGTTAATTATTAAAAAATAACTTCAGAGTTATTGAGTATAGAAGATGCATCGCAATACATAGTACCAACCTGGAAACCAAATACACTGGAGATATTGCAAAGAAACGTATCATTGGTTTCAAAGCAAATAATCACAACCAAAGATTCACCTATCTTTGCACAATTACTAGAAAAATATAATTTTCTTTGCTTGGAATGTCGTGACAAGCCTCTGTTAGTAATGACGCTGCATGGTTTATGTAATTAGTTCAACTGCACTGAACTGAGTAGTAAGTTGTGCTTTGGGGTTCCTTGTGCCGTGCACAGACGGGAAGTGAACGCGTGCTGCCTATTTCATGCGCCAACATACCTCATAGACCAGTGGTGAAGCTTTTGAAAATGACAAAAAGTGAAAAAAATAATAATAGTAGGATGAAACACATTAGAAACGGAAGAGAATATAACAAAAATTAAAGGAAAAATAAATTACGGGCGATCCGAGGTCGGGATGTGGAAAAGGAGGGGTGTTGTAAAGCTAAAAACGGCAAAGTTGTAGGTAATAAATAAATCTACAACTTTTTTTTTTAATTTTTAGACATAACATTCAAAAAATCAAGTTTTTGGTTTTTAATTATTTTATTTTTCAAAACTAATTTTTTTTTTTACGAAATTTGGTGAAAATATACTTTTTTATGTCCCAAATACACTTTAAATGTGTAAATGATAATAATTTAGTGTTATACTATACATTTTTTTTCATTATTATTAATTATAAATAGATTTGATTAATTGTAATCCATAATATTGCTACTACGAAATGATATTTATGAATTATCTGTGAAACGCCTTATTTTCCGAACATTTACAAGATCTTTTTATTACCTACAACTTTGCCAACTTTGTTTTATAATATGTAGTGTTGATAAAACTGAACTCTTTGTGTGAATGCCTTATTAGACCGCTATTTTTACACGTTTTATATTAGCTTCACCTGTATGTATATTTGTATGTAACTGACTCATTTGGACGCAATTATGACATACTTTAAACAGCTACATTTTGTTAAAACTTTATAGAAATCTACATCGATTAATATCGAGGACTGATGACAATACATTAATTTGATAAAATTAATCGATTTTTAAATTTGCAAAATAAGACTTTTGTTAAATTTATGTAATTTTTTCATCTATCATCGATAAGGTAGGAATTGATGTTCGTTTTAAATTTCATCCATTATCTTTTCAAATAATGTTTGTTTTTTAGTTTTTTAAACTACTTTTATTTATTTAAGAAATTCTTACTACTTTTACGATCATTTTAAGGACCACATTAATACATTGGTATTAGAAATGAAATTGTAAGAGAATATTTAATGATTAAATATGAAATGTCTTTCGCAGAATTCCTGGTATAGTGAACCGGCACAGACAAGTAGAGCGGAAACGAGCTGCGAGTGCATTTCGAGGATTTCATGAAGCAGGCGCCCTAATTACAGCACTTCAATTACGAGTGTCAGCTGTATGATGAAAAATACGTGTAAAGGAAATAAAATTATTATTGTGGAGAAATGCTGCGGATGTTCATAGTATTTTTGTGTTCCGAAAATTATAATATGTGACCAAGAGACTCGTTTCGGGAAAATTTCAAGTTGATTAACATCCTAACCCTGCCCTAACAATACACATATGAATGTGAATATAATGACTCTTTAAGAAATATTACTACATTCAGAAAATCTTGTCAAATCATTCAATTTAAGAAGAAATAATAAAAGGTACGTGCCGTTTAATAATTTGTACATTTTATTAATAGTTTTTTGACAGCTACGAATGACAAGTTATAGCACTTTTGACTATATATATATGAATAAATTCGATTTCACTTATAAGACACTAGCTGACCCGACAGACGTTGTTCTGTTTATAATAAAAAAAAACTCTTGCGGGTGGGGTGGAATTTCGTAAAATCCGGCTTCTTAGCTGACCTCTACTCGGTGAAAAGAATATTCCTACCAAATTTCAAGTCTTTAGTTCTAATGGTTCCAGAGATATCGTGATGAGTGACTCTATACGTTGTAATCTCTAGATAGATACATAGATAGATTAATACACAGTACTAATGTCACTTGAATAACTACAGATATACTGCTATAACCATTTCGGTGACGCTAGCTCACAAGATTTCACCCATTCAGATAGTGTATAATACTATCTATATATATTTATATATTTTTTTTCATTTATCGCGTGCGCCAGTTATGAGCATATCGATGACGTGAACCTATAAGATTTTCATTTAAGAAAAAGTGTCCAACACGGCTATAGAAGTTTTCACTTCAAAAATAGAGACACTTGCTTAAAATAGTTCATCTTCATTAATACTACTTTAATCTAACAGAAGTAATAAATAAATTCTAGCGCTTCGTGTTATCGTTACGAGGGCGGCACTGAAAATTTCGGGAATCAAAGAAGTGACACAACATTACTATTTAAAAATGTATTTATTGATTTTCGAAGTATTCTCCGCGAAATTTGACACATTTTTCCATACGATGGAACCAATCATTGAAGCAACCATTCCATTCGGAAGGTGGGTTCTCCAAAATGGCCGTTTTGTAGGCGTCCACAGCTTCTTCAGGTGATGAAAATCTCTGACCACGCAATTTATTCTTTATTTTAGGGAAAGTATAGTAATCATTAGGGCTTAGGTCGGGGCTGTACCGCCATCCGCCGATGGTCTAATAATTTTATGTTTTCTTGCTCTAAAAACTCTTTTGTTCTGTGCGCGGTGTGAGAACTCGCATTGTCGTGATGGACCAGGATGATGTCATCGCTCTAGAATTTTCTCGAGTCAATTCCATTTTCTCAACGACTAAACAAGTTTGACAAGACCTTGTGACAAGACCGAGAATCTTTTTTTAAATAAATAAATGGTATTCGATTTTTAAATGGAACAGACATAAACTGATGATGCCTACTACTCGGCTTGGTCGAGTTAGTAAGTCTTTTGTGGGGCGATGTATATGCTTTTACAACAAGATCCCAGAAAATGTTCAAAACAAAGGTGTTACGTTATTCAAAAGAATTGTTAAAAAACGTTTGTGTGGTAAAGGTTACTATAACATAAATGACTTTCTTAATGATACCACAGATTGGGAATGGAGCGACCGCCCTCAGGCTATTAAATAATAAGTTTAATTGTACAATGTTACTTTGTAAATGTTACTTTAATTGTAAAACATACTTTTGATGAAAAAAAAAACACCGCTGAGTTTGTTGCGCCCATTCTTCTCAGGCCTGAGGCATTCAATTTGGAATGGGTGGTAGTTTTTTTTTTGACTTTCAATAAGTGATTTCACATCCTATTTTGAATAAAAATATTTGAATTTGAATTTGAATAAAACCAAGGAGTTTTCAATTAAAAAGATTTTAATATGACAGGAACAGTAGAAATATTCCATTCCCGATAATTTTAGTGCAGCCTATGTAGAAACTTAAGGCAACGTACAGCCTTACAGGTTTCAAACCTATTTGGCACGTGCACAAATAAATGTTGTAAATCAAAAGAAAGTTACGAACACGTACATTCTTATTATATATCGTAGAACTCGAGAAAGCTGAAACTTTATTGAAAATTATACAAGATTTATTTTGTATTGACGTTATTCCAGTTAGGTACATTTATAAGACTAGAAATAGACATTTCTGCCGTGAAGCAGTAATGTGTAAGCATTACTGTGTTTCAGTCTGAAGGGCGCCGTCGCTAGTGAAATTACTGGGCAAATGAGACTTGACAACTTCTGTAACTTGAGATAATGTCTCCAGGTGACGAGCGCAGCTGTAGTGCCGCTCGGTAATTTTGGGTTTTTCAATAATCCTAAGCGGTACTGCATTGGAATGGGCAGGCGGTATCAATTATCAACAGCTGAACGTCCTGCTCGTCTCGTCTGTCGTTATTTTCATAAAGAAAAAGAAATGTTTGTAAATATTACAATTTAAGATAAGCGTCTACCTGTCAATGAGGTTATATTCCGTTTTCGTGTAATTAAATATAAATATTTTTAGGATGGTATGTATGTAAAATGAACTAAATAATTTTAAATTTAATGGTTAAGTTTATATTTGAATAATAATATAATTGTAAGCTAAGTTACTTTTTCTTCTTTTCGTCTAGAATTAGATATAATTAAGCCTTTATTTGTGTATTTATTTATTCAACTTCACTGTCACATATCCAGACCTCAGTCATTTTAAAATTGGCTCACTGCTACTGGAACTTCTTACAACTTTCCTCCTAAAAATTATCCCATCTTAAAATTTATATAATATTGTTGCGTAGCAACCCTTCGAAGTATATGACGAGAGTTGTCAGACTTCAAGACATTGTTAATTTTAACAGCTGCGTCAGCAATACTCGTAGGTCAGCGGAAAAGTGTTTACTTTAAACGATGTAGACCCGGGTTCGATACACCTACCAGTGTATGGATTTTTTTGGGTTTTGTAAAGTTAAAGGAAATTTCTAGTAAGTTCAGGATCAAATCGAATAGAAAAAAAGGGATGGAAAATGTGTAAGCAGAAGAATTTTCTAGTACAATTTAAATTTAAAGATGGAATGGGAGAATCATTTTGAAAATAGAACGGATCCCGGGGTATATAAGCCGTACTAAGTGTGGCCTACGGCAGTTCTAGTTCTGACTCGAAAGTGTAAAGAAGAAGAAGAAGAAAAGAAGAAGAAGTGAAAAGTGGAAGTGTTCCAAGAGGAAGAAGATAGAAGAGACTTAGTGTTCGGTGTGGTGTGACGCGTTGAAGGTACCGCCGCCCACTAGAAGGACAGCGGCAGACCGGCGAAGCGCAAGTTCAGAAAAAGTGAACGCAAATAAAGACTCGTTCCTATAAGCGGAGTATTATTTCCAACCCCTGACCCACTCCCGTGTATTAAAAAAAATCATATAATTTAAATCTTAAAATACCTTTAAATTTCGATTTAGTGCTTCTGAGAATCATATTATTTGAATATATTTTATTATAGGAATCTCACTCAGGTTTTTTTGATACCTACATAATAATAGTGCTTGTAATGAATACATCATTTGTTATACCCGCTGTCAGCTACAAATATTGAAAATTATTTTTAAGCAGAAAAATACAGTTTCACCAAACAATATTTGTAAAATAGTATTTTTAAAACAAAGAGTTCTTTTCTACTAACTACTACATAATTTCAAAGACAGAACAATAGATTAGAAACAAATAGGTTACATAAATTTTAAAACCTAAATTATTGACACACTTATTTATATAAGCTTTCAACATATTCTTACGAAATTCAAATGTAATACCGTAAAAGTTTTCGTGCATGGTTAATTCCACTTAAAATGGTTGCGGCGGTGAAAAAACGAAGTAATTTTATGTAGAGGCTTTTAATATGATGAGCAGAAAGTGTACCGTAGCAATTCAAATAAAATATGTATTACTTAAAGTGCTTGATATTGCGTGTGTTAGAATAGCTACTAGAGATAGAGTATAGGGAAAAGAATTTACAAGTAAAGTGAATATGAAAATCTAATAACCTTTATTTATTATGTCATGACTCTACATCTTTGTATAAAGGAGCTTTGAAATGGGGAGAAGAACAGATAAGAAACTTCCAGCTCATCTTTTCATCTTATAATACTGCAAAATATACAATATAATCTATGTACAACATACATCCATCAAGTTGAGGAATCTTTAATAAAATGTACTTATATTTAAATACTAAAATAACACTTACTAGCCTTATTATTATTCACAATGAGGGACGCTATTAGATTGTAAATATATATTTGAAGGGATGAAAATTCTGCATCGATATTAATACTGTTTTCATCAATGGACAGCATAATTCTCAAGAAATGTTTAAGTATATAATTTGTTTGTTTAGTATTTGTTGGAGGTGTCCCTTTGAGATATAACAAAATAATGTATGATGGAATTGTGTATCTTATATAGGTCTACAGAAAAATAGATTCTAATTTTTGTTTCTATTGACAGAACAGTGTGTGTCGGCTTAGCTAGTTAGTTATAAATCAGAAATGAGCACGATTCAAACAAGGTAGAGATCATACTTTTCCTTATTATTGTGCTAATTATTAGACAATAATCTGCTTTTATTCGTTTGCGCTGATTTTTGAATTTATAAGAAGGATTTATTCTTTTTGTATATTAAATATAGCCGTATTTTTTAATTTGTGTTGGAGCAAAAAGGTCTTCTGATATTTTTTAAACGCATATATTGGTGAATAATAATTATAATTCATTCTACATAAGTATTAATACTAAGTATAAATTCAAAACAAAATGGAAATATTTTTATTCAGAAAGACCCATTCGAAAAAATATGCCTCCGACCTGATAAGAAGAAGAAATATCTTACAATAATATTTACTATTAAATATGATACCTGACGCCTGACGATGGTGGCTCCATTCTCAATCTATGGTATTATTAAGGATATCATTTATGTTATAGTAACCTTTATCACACAAAGGTTTATTAACAATTCTCTCTAATTTCTTAAAACATTTGTTTTGTACAATTTCTGGGATTAATTACTTAAAATGAATTCATTTCAATTACAGTATAAGTGAAGGGTCATTGATAAACTATAATACTACCCTTTCTGATTTTAAAACATAAGCCAAATAAGATATTTTTTTTCGACATAACTGTCACACAACTGTGACAAATTAGCAGATATCTAATTAGCCCTTCATACGAGCTTCATCTGAAGTCACTGCAATACTTCAACATCTCTTTGTTGTCAATGAGGTCACATAAATACAGAAAGTAGAGTTGCAGTACTAATAGCATTACGAAGTGAAGCAGCATTCATTATTCATGTTTCAAAACGTGACTGAGAATTCAGATGCTGTAATAAATCACTGATTTCACATCGATTGAATTATTTGAAAGTTTATTCGTAGTCCCTTTGAAATTTTAGATGCGCAATAAAATCAGACCAATGAAATAATAAATTATTTATTATACGAGTATCCACAAATACAAAATTTTCAGATATCGTTCTAAATTATATCCGCCAATACAACAATTAGAGACATCGTTGAAAATTAATTGTAATAAAATCAAACCTTATATAATAAATATAACAACAATACGATTAGATTTCTGTTGAAATATTATTTTACTTTAATGAGTTTATTTTCTGAGTCCCATAAGCTCGTCATGCCGCTCGAGAGTTTTTAATAACACTAGCTGCCCCGACAGACGTTGTTCTGTAGATAATAAAAAAATACTGTTTTATACGAATTTGCCAATAAAATTTCTAAACATCAAGAAATTTTTCGTAAAGAATGCTCCCTGTTGTTAGAATGAAATTGTTTCACAGCGGAACTGTCAAACCGTGCGTCACTAAATTCTCTCATAGAAAAGATGTCCATACAAAACAAATATTGAAAATAAAAATATTTATGGGTCCCAAATCGAAATAAAAACTACCCTATCTCTCAAGTTGGACCAAACTGCACTCCATGAAGTAATCACCATTAAAATCCGTTCATTAGTTTAGGAGTCCATTGAGGACAAACATTGTGACACGAGATTTGTATATATTAAGATTTGTTCAAATCAAGTGAACCATGTTTACATTCAAGTGAGTAAGTAGCTATGTATTGTATTGTGGTAGGAATTCTACATTTACATTAATAAAGTTACGAATCAAGACTACAGCGTTCGGAAAACATCAGTATGGTTCTAAAAAAATAAAAAATTTACACGTTTTAGCTGTTAGTAAACCACTTCTTACTCGGTAACAACAATTCGCTTCATACTAATATGTATCACCCGTCGGCTTACTGAATAAGGATTATTCTCAAATGATGTCAAACAATATTGGGAATAATAAACAATCAAGAAGGAATAAACAAGTCAACTGGTTGTTTATGTAGCAGCAAGCTATGTCATACTACACCTTATTGTGCGAATCATAAGGTCATTATTTCTTACGCTGGTTTCTATCAAATTTTATGGCTCTCGCGAAAATTCGAAGTGACCTTTATAACAATAGTGAGCATAACATAAGCGAAACCCGAACCATGCATGTTTCTAAAAATACGCAATATAAATTAAAACGCTTCGTAATATTATTTCTTTCATAAAAATTCTATTAAATAAAGCTATTTCCCCGAATGCCATTGCACGTGGCGATGAGAGGCTTCGCTTGTGACGTGTCTCATGAAGGCAGCGTTCTAACATCGCTCCAACTCATTTCCGCTCCACTTTGTTATCTCACATCCTCATTTCACCAAAAAAAAATAAATTGAAGATTTATTTGTTATTCAAAAATAAAAAAATATTTTTTATTTCACTCGAACGTAATATCTACATTGTATGAATTGTTATATAAGTGAACGCAACGTTTTTTGAATACTTCTCAATGCGGTTTTAAACTCTTGGCTCCTTTGCACAGGATGACAGCTAGTTTATGGGTACCATAACGACGCCCCAGTCTGCCGTAGCTAGTATAATTACTGCGCAAATTAGACCTACTAAACAAAAATTAGACTTATTTTGAGATTATATAGGTCGTGTCGTTACATAAGAAATATTGCAACTAAATATCTATCTACATATTAAATGAAAGTAGCTATGAGTTCTTAATTGAATTTAGATCTATTTATGCTGAAAAGGTCTAGTGACTGAATATTGTGTTGTAAGTGTGTATTACCCGTATTATGAAAGAGTTTTTGGAACAGTTTGTATAGTGGAGTTTTTCATATAGCCGATTCGTGTGTCTCGTGCAGATTGACGTTGTACAGTATGATATTTTAGAGATCAATTTATCATAGTCGACAAAGCCGTGCACAATATCAAATAGTAGGCTGATATGAAGTAAAACGTGTCTCTGCTCCAAGGTTAAAAGTTTGTGCGCCTTGCACGCACTCATACAAATAATACTATGGCTACTTCGGGCCGTGAATAATCTTCTCCGAAATCGAGATTAACGGTTAACGGAAAAAAATCAGATGACGGAAGCCGGATCTAGTGTGTAAAATACAATAGCAATAGTTCTACGACTACTCTGGACCGTGTTTTTACGTATACGGATCGGACTCTGATCGGACGTAGTGTGAATGCGCTTTAACAGGCGCGAAGAAGCAACATACATAAAGTTTCATGTACCGCTATATTTTCGTGTAAACAGTGTGTTACAACCAACAATTCTCTCGTTGATTACGACGAGACTTTTGTTAGGGGGATTCAATGCGGTATTTATAAATATGTAACATTGAAGTAAGCCACGACTACCTCCCTACCTCATTATATACAGAGCCAGGGGTGGGTGAAATTATTAATTCCACCGTGTTTTAATATTTGCTTTTACTGTTTTCAGATTCCACAGATAATTATTTTTATTTACTTTATATAATGTTATTATTTACCGTCTTTAGATACAATACAGACACTTGATATTCTACTTAAATTTAAGTAATGTATTCAAATGATTGTAGCTATAGTTTAAATATATATTTCTATGAAATATCGAATCATAAGTTCATTATATAAACACACATTTCTATTCAGAAATAATTTAGAAATAAGTAAAGTTTTCCATATTGCTTACTTTATAAAGTAAGCAACTTGTGTCAGTTTCACAAATATAATATTATATTTGTGAAACTGACACAAGTTTAAACTGCCCTGATAATTTGCAAACCAAATATAAAAATCTGAATGTGAAATATATGAACAACCATTCAGTTATGTTACCTTATTCTATCTTACATATTATTAAATAAAAAATACTCCGCATATAACTTGCTAATAGAATATTCCAGTTCGTTCCAAAGTTAGTGGATTATACGCCGGATTATTCCATGTAAATCAGGTAAGTCAGGAAATTTCACTTCCACGGGCGTCTAAGCCCGTTTGTAATTCATGCAATCTAGGATAGATACTCGTAGTTCCAATATGAAGCTTTACCTTTGTGTAACTCTCAAAGCTCGGTTTTCATTTCAGAATAGATAAAATTGTGTAAAATTTGGATGGAGTCTATGTATGATGTATATACTTGTATATTAATTATTAAACATTGTATAATAAATCATATAATTCAAGCTACATGGCCCATAACATAAATACCTTATAGTCTAACATACATTTTAATGTAACTTAAATTTACGTCACATTTTCGCAGTTATGTGAGGATCGGATTCGGTAACTTCTGGCGGTTGGCGACGTCTGCGATACTAGCGAAACACGAGGCCTTTCGGCCACAGCTTCACGTTCAGGATGGTCGATAAATGTTGTGTCGGGACGCGAACAACAAAATCGTTAAAATCTACTGCGTGACGTATCACCAACTTTTCGACCCCAACCGGAACTTTGTCTTCTTCACTAAGTACTGAACAATATCGTTATATTATAAGTTTTGATCAAAACCTGGTACAGGAGCGTCTCGTCGTTGATAATCTACTCATTCGTGAAATTTGACGCACGATCTTGATGATACTGATCCCGTGCATACTATCAATTGCGTGCTGAAGGAATGCCAGTAATTCATTGACTATGAGTTTTTGGAACTCATAGTCATAATAGCGTGCTTTGCCACGTTAATCGCGAATGTAAATTATATTCGTACGTTCAGTGAGCATGTACAAGCGCGCTCGGAACTGAACTGCTAAGGAAGGAGGATGAAAGGAAGATTGCCGTCAGCCAAAAAAAAATGGAAAGGAGCATGCTAGGCATCTAAATCACAGACAAAATGAACAATAAATATATAAGATAAAAAACTAAACTCACTGATGCCATAGCAAGGATTAGACGGCTGAAATTTGGCTGAGCAGGTATATGCAGATTAGACGATTCCAGTCATGGACGAAAAGAATTACAGAATGAATACCATGGGAAGGAAGATAAAGAGGGAGAAGACACTGCGATATTTTTACTAAAAGAGTCGGACCGGACTGGATGACAAGAGCCAGAGATAGAGTGTATTGGAAAGGTTTAGGGGAGGCTTTAAGTGAAGAGGCTACCACAACTAATTAATCTTAATGTATAGTTAATTTTTTGTTATAATTTTGTAAAGTAGTAGAAATAAAGACTTTTTAATTTATTAAACGGTTTACCCAATGGTAATCGAGTCAATACTCGATGAAACAAATATAGTTATTTGATTTGAAAAAGCTTTACACTGATATCGAACGTACAATATGTAATGTATAGCAGATTTTTTATAAAAAGAGATTTTTTAAAATTTCAATTCAATTGTCTGTTCTGTTCTGTGTTCTGCAATGTCAAAATAAAATTATTTTATAAAATGCATATGCACGTGACTAAAACCAGAAAGGAAAAAAATCTGTTTGACTTTTCCGGCTAGAGATAGAACTTTCACTGGCAAATGGGTCATGCTATAGAGTAAAATATGGACTAATTATTATCGCCCATTAAAAATGAACAAACTCAAATAATTTGATAGAACTAACTTCTATAAGTAAAGATTTTTTGGGCAAGAAACTGTCACGGTGAACCCCCAGAAAACTAAAAAAGAATAAAGTGATTTTGATTTGATTCAAATACAGTTACATTAATGATAAGATATATGGGTATCTAATGGTGCTAGAAATACTTAAGTATCGCTGATATATTTTAATATATGAATATTTATTAAAAAAATAAATAAACAGTTAAATTTATAATAAATTGTAAGCTTTGCAAGTAATAGTAAGTCTTAAAAGTACACAGAAGCTATAAGCCAATCTAACAATTTTCCACTTAAAATATCCCGGGGCAATCAATTAAAAGTTTTAACATAAGACCCGAGAATTAAAACCTTCTGCGTCTTGTAATAAACTTTTCTCATTATAAAACGGCTCGTGATGTAAGAAGCTTAGTATGTCATCGTACTACCGATAAAGATTAGAATATTATCGTACTACGTAGTAATTAATACATCTAGATAGAGTCTCAAGCTGTTAGAGAACCGATAAAAATAGGCCAGGAATATTAGTTTAGTGTGTGTGACAAGCTACGTCTTACACCTCGCGATTTGTTTGACACTTTGTGTTAATGTGTGTGGATTGATCAAAATAGAGGTCAGTTCTAAAGTCTATTTTTTTAACGTTTTTACAGCTGTCATCGTCTATCTAGACGTTTAAGGATCTAAGGTAGTAGTAATAAAGCTTATTGTGCAACATACTCATCATAAAATCCAACACATGGATAATCTGTGTATTATATACATTGTCAATTGTAAGAGATCTCATAAAACTCTGGCAGGTATTTTGTAGTATACCATTCGGTATTAACACAGCTTAATGTTCGTAATGAAATCGACACTAAATAAAGAATTTTTGGTTTTTCAAGAATCGTGAGCGGCACTGCATTGCAATGGGTATATCTATTACCATCAGCTGAAAGCCTTACTCATCTCGTCCCTTAGTTTACAAAATAACTTCCACGGTAAACCGTGGAAGTTATTTTTATGAAAGTTATTATTATTTAGTTACGGCATTTATGCCGTGGGAGGATAGCAACTTCTTTCTTCATCGCCCACAGTGATGAAACTAGAAAATATAAGCTTAAAATTTCTTGGTCGCCTTATTTTGGTAGCCGTTGGTTCCTTTAAACCAGGCTATGCTTCATCATCATCATTATCAGCCGGAAGACGTCCACTGCTGGACAAAGGCCTCCCCCAAATATTTCCTCATCCACCGTATTCCGGCGATCTTGAACAGATCGTCGGTCCATCTTGTGGGGGACCTACCAACACTATGTCTTCCGGTACGTGATCGCCATTCGAGGACTTTACTGCCCCAACGGCCATCTGTCCGTTGAATTGTTTCATCAGTTCGAGGCTCCTTTGCACAGGAAGCCGGCTAGATTATGGTTACCACAACGGCGCCTATTTCTGCTGTGAAGCAGTAATGTGTAAACATTTAACAGTTTCATAAAAAAAAACTTCCTCGGTAAATGCTGTGGGAGGATGGCCATTTCTTTCTTCATCGCCCAACGAGAGACGACCATTCTTAAAATCGTTATGTCAACGGTAGGTGGTTGTTTTAGAAGGGCCTCCCATAAACGCCATTTGAAGTCGATCAAATGACTTATCTAGTTAAGGCCACATTTAAAATCATAGCATGAAAGGGTTTACGTTGCAGATCCATTTTTCAATGAGACACGATAATTCAATTTAGCTCTCAAATCATTTTGACGAATATTTGAAATTAGAATGATGGTATTATTACCTACTTACTACCTAAATATTCACATATTTTTAATAATTAGAATTAGCTAGGACTTCAAACGTAAAAACTTTCACAGTGTAGTTTCCAGACAAAACACCATTTATATTATAACATCAATAATCTAATATCCACTAAACCAAATTCTTTATACGATACATAATTCTTAAATTTGTATCTTAACATACATTTCTGTAACAATAGATTTAAATTTTATTCACGTAATCAGATTAACACTTGCTATAGAAAGTTGTAAAGTAAACAAAATAACAAGCAGAGTTAAACAGTGCAAAGTTGATGCAAACAAGAAAACTTAACAGACAATATTATGTAATTATTAACAGAAGGAATATAAATATATAGTTATGTTTATATGCATGATATTAGCTTTTACACGCGACATCGTGCGAGCGCAGTAATTACTTGGGCAGCATTTTTTTAATATACTCACTTTGTAAATAATACACTACAAACTGCTGTGGTTAATACATTTTTATAAGCTACCATCTATAGAACTTTCATCCCCCCTTTTTCACCCCACACAGGTCTAAATTTTAAAAACACTAGAACAAATATTTATATATTACTTATCAAAGGCCTGAAATAAAGTTTCATGATGTTATCTTCAATCGTGACGAACTTTCATACAAATCTCCACCCCGTATTTCTACCCCGCCAAGTCTTTTTTCGCGATAAAAGGTAGCCTATGTCTTTTCCCAAACTATTGTCTAAATTGGCTATCTCTGTATTAAATTTCATAAAAATCGGCTCAGTGACTTAGGCCGAAAGCGTAACAAACAACCTTCACATTTATTATATTAGTAAGGATAATTCAAAACAAATGAATCAAATATTCTGTTAAGTAGACAATTTTATAATAATACGCTTTGACTCTACGATTGTTTTTATTTGTTTCTATGATTTTCATAGAACAACATTAACTTACACATTTGACAAATGTAATCATACTTTTTTGGTGTAAATAAATTGCACTTAAAAAATTAGTACTAACTAAGAATATAATTCTATTGGGGCTATCTGGTTAAGTCAGCCAGTCAGTAAGAGCTTATTCAAAGCCAGCCTTAATTGAATAGCCAGGCTGATCGTTAATTGAAATAGCATCATTCATCTTTTAGTTTATAAGACATGGAAGAAAGTCCCATGAGAGCCTAGTAAGGGTTGGCATAGCATTATGCGGCACAAAGACATATAGCATTAAAGTTTAATAAGTTTGTGGAAATCTTTACAGTTCATTCACCGTGGTTTGGACTAGAATGCTAGTAATCACATGAACATAATAATATGGAGTCATTAAATAATATTTCATGTTATTTTGCGTAGGTTGAAATTAACTAACATATTCTACCCCAACCAAACAAAACTTAATCTAACCTAAACATACATTAAAAAGTTCACTAACATCATTAAATATGCACCTTCGCTAAATGGTTAATGTTGCTTACTAAAACATTGCTTTCAACGATGGCTTTCAGCCATTTTATTAATTGCATTCACTAAACGGAAACATATTAGTATACTAAATTATTGGACATCGATCTAATACATAATTTTGTACGACATCTCAAAATTCGAGTACGTAATAATATGCTACGCTGAATTACCTACGTACCATATAAAAAACATAGATATTTCGTCAGCCTTCTCAAACAATATAAATCCATTAAATACTTTACAAGGTATGTGTATCCACTGGCTATTTTTTAATACTCTAGTCTGTGGTTCGTCTATTTTGTTTGAAATCACTCTGGTGCCAAGCCCAGAGCGAATTGGTCAAATATATAATATACATGTCGCAGAGATTTGGTCAATTCCCTGAGTAATTTGATCAAATCACGGAGTATGTTTAAAGAACAACACGAATGGGTTGGCAGGCTTCTACTTGGCCTTTAGAGAAACTTCTGTCTGTTTTTATTTATTTTATTTATTTATTTATTTATTTATTTATTAAATTCCGCCAACAAGGTATACACTAATATAAACACAGTATAATACAAAAACATTAACATTCACATGGTAAGTGATGCCTCAATTATAGGCGAAAATGACATGCTATTCAATTAAATTAAGCCACAAAATAAAATAAGAACTATAAATTATTATATATCTATGAGTACAATATTAATATAAATTTACACAAAAAAGAAAAATAACGATTGAGGTCATCCCTCCCTTGAAAGAACCGTTTTAATATATGTTTTAAATTTATGTAAGTTATGATCAAATATGTCGACTTCATCGTGATGACTATTATATTCCCTGGTAATTCTATTCAAGGGAGAGAAATAGCCTAAATAAGATCCTGCATAATAACAGAGAAATGGATTATATTTCTTACACGCTCTCGGTTGAGTTTTTGGAACAGCGAGGTTTAGTTTCGATATAAGATGAGGAGAATCAATAATATTATGTAGTAATTTAAAGAGGAACATACTGTTGAGCAAAGTTCTACGGGACTTAAGTGAGTTAAGGTGGAAATACTGCAGTCTACCTGTATAAGAAGGAATTTTTTTTCGCTAGATTACAGCTATAAGATAAATGCCAGAGAAACCTCTTCTGAACTGATTCTAAGCGTTTGTTATATACATCGTAATGCGGGTTCCAAACGACAGTACAATATTCTAAAGTGCTCCGCACTAGAGCATTATAAATGGTGATTTTTGTTGTGGGCCTTTTAAAGGGCTTGGAGTTGCGTAACACAAAGCCTAAAATCTGAAAGCTATTTTTAGTAATTGCATCAATATGGGAATTAAACCTTAACCTGTTGTCGATGATGACCACTAGATCCCTAACGAGGTTCACTTCAGCCAAAGCAATATCATTAACATAATATGTTCTCGCGGGTAAATTATTTTTTTGTCTACTAAAGCGGATTACGTGACATTTATCAGTGTTTAATCTCATTCCATTTTCCTGACACCAGATTACTAGATTATCTAAGTCATTTTGAAGAAGAAGAGCTTCATCGGCCGAATTAACTTGTCTGAAAAATTTAAGATCGTCAGCGAATAAATAAAACCTAGAATTTTCGAAGCAATTGTATATGTCATTAATAAATAAGTTAAAAAATAATGGTCCCAAATGGGAGCCTTGTGGGACACCTGACAGAGTAGTAAAAGGCTTAGAAGAATAGCCTTCAATGACAACAGAAGATTTGCGGTTAGTTAAGTAAGACTTGAACCATTTTAAGAACATACCATCGATTCCAGAAGAATAAAGCTTGTAAATAAGAAGTTCATGGTTAACTTTGTCAGAAGCCTAGCAAGCAGAAATCGGTATAAATAGTGTCAATTGAATGACCATGATCCATTTCCTCAGACAGATCACCGACAAAGGACATAAGGTTAGTAGCTGTAGATCTCTTTTTCATAAACCCATGTTGTTGAGTTATAATAATTTGTCTTAAATGGAATGACAGAATTGGATACACCAGAACCTCAAAAACTTTAGCAAATACGGGAATTATTGTTATAGGCCTATAATTTATGACGTGCTTAAGGTTGCCGCTCTTAAACAATGGCAAAACAAGAGACTCTTTCCAAGCAGATGGAAATACACCAGTACCGAGAGATTTATTTATGATAATAGTTAGAGGCAGTGCTAAAGCACTAGCACATTTGACTGCAAAGACTGACGGAATTCCATCTGCACCGGCTCCCTTTGTAGTGTCAAGTCTTTTTAACACTCTAAATACTTGAGATGTTGTGACGGAAAGGGCCATTAAGCTACTGGTTGCAGTCGGCTTATGAGACCCAGTTGGAACAGAGATGGTATCCATGTTATAAATAGAAGAAAACTGTGAGGCAAATAACTCACACATATCGGGGCCATTTGTTGCATTTTTGTTGTCTGAAAAAATTTCAGCTGGAAAAGTACTGCTATTACCTCTTGCATTTGTTAATTTTCTTGTAGCTGCAAGAAACTCATCCCGGAGGCGCGGACTGCTGAATTTTACAAGTATGGAGCGAGGACGAGGATTCTTGCTGTTCTGTTTAGCTAGTCTAGAGCAATAATGGATATTGTTATCAGCGATAGGACAACTGATTATTTTACCAAGTTGCTGGATTAACTTAATAAAATTCTCCTCACTGTGCTCTGGAACGCACTGTATTTCCACATTAGTTGAGCGGGTGTGTTGATCTAGCTGGGCTATCCGTGCGGAGAGTAGTTGATTATCAGCGCGTAAGGCTTGATTCTCAGTGTGTTGTAGATTAAGATCACTGCGTAGTAAGGTAACCTCCTCCGTCCTTTTATTAAACATTTGTAATAGTTCCTCATATTGTTTATTAATTGATTTAGCCGACTCTTCTAGTGCCTGAATTTGTAATCTAAAGGGTTCCAATTCGGTCGCCAACACCTGCCTAATAATGCACGGTAGTTCCTTTTTAATAGCACTAGAAAGACTTTAGCACGGAACACGTAGCGTTTGGTTGTCTAGCGTTTGGCGAACAGCTAGAACATGTACACTGTGCTCTCGAACGAGTATCGCCGCTATATTCAACGCGATTCAGTGTGATATTGCTTACTACATTTCGTGCATTTAACTCGTTTTTGTGTAACTAATATAGTTGCGAAACATTTGGCACAATCTAAAGGCATGATGAGATTCTAGCAATGCAGTAAATTCAATCCTTCACAGTTGTATTATTAACTTATTATAATATAATATTTTATACAAAATTATTTCCGGCTGAGATTCGAACCCGGTTCAGGCACGGAGCGTCACAAGTAATCGCTCTAGGTATCCACAACGCCACGAAGATCGTGACGATTAAATTAAAATATTCGTTCAGTACTTGAATAAAGAGTGAGTGAATGAACGCTGGACTGCTACGACAAACCAAAGACAGAGTTTTTTCACACTACCCACAATTTTTTCTCACTAAGAACCACAAAAACAATTATGTAATCTTAAAAATAACTGTAAATTTAACTTTTTAAGAACCACTTTTCCACCACTGTTTACTTTAGTTGTAATATATTAATATATTCAATTTCTAAGTTCTAATATCAGGATTTGACTATTTTAAAATTTAAAACAACACGGGGCTTTCACGGAACGCGGTATATGCGCGGTTTTGAGGTTGGGTTACATTAATTTGATTTTCAAGAGACTGCTGCGTTACCTTTTCATGGGAGTCGGGGAGTGAGCCAGGGGACAGAGGACATCTCCCTCCCTCCACCTTCCCCTCTCACCCCCTCCACCTGCGACATGGTACTAAATTCTAACCAAATTATGTCTAAGTCATACCAAATAAACCTTATAAATACCAAAGAAAATACTTTTTATCATTTCACGGAACCAACTCTGGCATTTGGTCAAATCACTAGATTTGTTTCGAGAAATGATAAAACCGTGTTGTTATTTTAGCATCCTCCGAGATTTGATCAAATCACTGTTTTTATTATTCCTGCGACATATATATTGCTAGATGCATAGTGAGGAGACGTCATCTTGGATAGGATGACAGGGGGCGTCATGGTGGGAAGGATGATAGGAGATGTCATCTTGGAAGCGATAACCAGCAGTGGGGGCTTCAGCCTACAAGCCTGTCCGCGCTTCATTTGAGAAGCATTTCGTGTAATGTGAATTATCCCTTATACTATAATGGAAACCACTGTCCGTTTGGAAAGTCAGCCCATTATTGTAATTTAGATTGATATCTCTTTAAATTAAATTACGTTGTAACTTCTTTTTGTAACAGATTGTTTAAATTCCTATTTAATCGTGTAAATGAGCATCAGTACCCGTAGATTGTGTTTTGTTAATTCAATTTCACCTCAGGTGTCTAAAAATATATATTATGTTATATTAGATTCGAATTAATTTACATTATGTTCGAAAGCGTTCGCACTTTATCAAACGTTCCTGGTTGTAACTCTATATTCTGATAAAACCGAGAATAGCGTAAAGTATCGAAGCTAAAAAAGGGAAAATTCAATTTATATTAAACGTGATTGCAAAGGGTTACGCCATGAAATATATAGTTGGGTCGGTTTAAAGCTTTTGATATTATTTCAGCGGTTTTTAACATATAACACGACTGCATAACATAATATTATTAAATTAAATTTATAAGCCAACTAGCTGACCCGACAGACGTTGTTCTGTGCATAATAAATTAAATACTGTTTTTTTATGAATTTGTCAATAATATTTCAAAACACCAAAAATAATATTGTAAAATATGCTCCCTGTCAATGATGTTCTACATTATGTATAGAACGTCATTCCTCCCTGCTGTTAACTATAATGAAATTGTTTCACAGCAGAACTGTCAAACAGTGCGTCAATAAAATCTCTCATAGAAAATATGTCCATACAAAACAAATAATGGAAATAAAAATAATTTTGGGTCCCAAATCGAAATAAAAACTACCCTATCTCTCAAGTTGGACCAAACTGCACTCCATGAAGTGATCACCATTTAAATCCGTTCATTAGTTTAGGAGTCCATTGAGGACAAACATTGTGACACGAGATTTATATATATTAAGATATGTAGTAATATTGATAATATAATGTAATTATTAAAATTGGAAAGAGTTTGTTTATCTTATTATTATATAACATTGTGGACAGGTTTAAGTGTAAATTTTGTATAGAAACGTACTTTTATTCTGGGATAACACATTTAGATTTTTTTATGAAAATAAAGGTCGAGACGAGCAGGACCTTCAGCTAATGGTAATTAATACGCCCTGCCCATTATACAGTGCCGCTCAGGATTCTGGAAAGACCTAAAGTTCTGAGCGCCTCTACAACAGCGCTCGTTACCTTGAGACATAAGATGTTAAGTCTCATACGCCTAGTAATTTCACTAGCTACGGCGCCCTTCAGTCCGAAACTCAGTAATACTTACACATTAAAGCTTCACGGCAGAAATAGGCGCCGTTGTGGTATCCATAATCAACCTGGCATCCTGTGTAAAGGAACCTCCCACTGGTTCTAAAGATTTCTTAAGTGACTCCTGAACAGTCTTTTGATATACTTTGGCTGAAGTCTTCATTACTTTTTCACAAAAACGATGCTTTATGACTTCTTACTCAGATCCAAAAAACCATGACTGATGTACGAAGATGACAACGTTATACTGATTCGTCCACTTGTGAAGCTTTTTAAGACATATTAGTGTTCAGTTAGTAATTTCCTTTGTTATAGCAGTCTTCAATTGTGAATTTTTTTGGATGAGTGAAAATAATATTTTTATGTTATCGCTGTTATATTACCCGCTTATTGGGACAGCAAGATCGAACTGCTTTCTGAAATGGCGGTATGAATGCCTAAAGTTTTATATACATACATAACGCATACCAAATTTGAAGAAAAAAAAATTTAAAAATTAGTAGTTATTATGTGTATAAAATAATTAATAATGCTAACTTACTGCTTAATTAAATAAGTAAATTCAAAATTCTATAAACGAAATCATAGTATGAATTCAATAAAATAATAAATGATTGGGTAAATAGTTATAATGACGAGAATACAGATAACATTCTCTTAGTACCTACTCTACTTAAGTGAAGCATTAAAATTATAGTGTTATAGTATACTAAGACACACAGACACACACACCCCACACACATATTATTTAATACGATATCCAAACTAGGGTCTGATTTTTAATATTGATAATATTATTGAAGATTTCTTTACTACATAAATACTTATTTATAAATTTGTATATTATATATTACAAACTAGCTGACCCGACAGTTGTTCTGTATATAATAAATAAAATAATGTTTTTATATGAATTTGTCAATAATATATCATAACATCAAAAATTACTTCGTCAAATATGCACCCTGCTGTCGAAATGAAATTGTTTCACAGCAGAACTGTCAATGTCTGTCTAAACTGTCCAATTAATAGATTGATGTTGAGTTATAATGCTATATATAAATTATCACATAAGAAATGTATTGGTGTCATAACAACTAATGTTAATAAAGAAAAAGATAAAAAAGTTGATATTGATATATTTTCAGACCATATTTCGTCATTTAAACGGAATTTATTTCATTTATATTCATGATTTTTTTTTTGTAAATTATAGGCAAAAAGTATATTTTATTCAAATAATTAATAAATACTGATAAGTTTAAGTCTGTTTTATATAATTGTGAAATGATGCATGTTTTAATTATTATATAATATTATTGATCTCTTATTCATTTACGTTTAATTCAATTTGTAATATTCCGATAATGTTTGCATTTATTTTAATTAAATATGTTTGTGTCTATGTTTTTGAAATGTGTGTAACACCTATAATTAAGTCAACACTTAGAATTTATTATTCATTGTAATAATGTTATTATACTTGTGTTAGTGTTTGTCTTGTTGGTGTTAAATAAATAAATAAATAAACCGTGCGTCAATAAATTCTCTCATAGAAATTATGTATGGACACATCAAAGGAAAAACAAATTTGCTGTTTTTATTTAATTTAGCAGCATATTCCTATTTATTCACCTTTTAAACCTTCCCTGGACTTCCACAAATAATTCAAGACTAAAATTAGCCAAATTGGTCCAGCCGTTCTCGAGTTTTAGCGAGACTAACGAACAGCAATTCATTTTTATATATATATATAGATTTGTACTACAAAGTAAGTACGAGTATAAGTATCTATCATATACTTAAAAGACAATTATCATTCTTACACTTTGATTTCTAATATTGTTACTAAGCCAGACTAATTAGTTATACAATAAATAACTGACGTAGTTTATGTATACTTATAACTATAATAAGTAAAGCTGAAATACCTGTTTATAATTTTATAAATCCTCTCTTTTTAATAAAGGCCGATGAATGCTTGCACGGACTTGCAGAAACCAGTCAATGGGAATAGATATATAGATGGATAAATCAAGCAATTTATTTTACCCTCCCTCATTTGATATATCCTACACCATTGTTCTAAAATGGATCTTTTATTTGTTCTCATCGTATTTATCTATTATGTTTATTTAAAATGATAATATCTATCTCTCTAGTATTATAACAATCATACACGAACTGAAATCAACATGTTGCACTATTTAACGCACGTTTTATTCTTTCAACGTTCGCCCAGAAATATAAGGTTAGCAATTTTAAGTATGGCTAACAAATGGAAAACAATAGAAATACAGCCAACATTTATTGGCCAAACGAAGCGAAAATGTTGGAATGATTGCTAAAGTTTTCAATATTATTAGAATTGAAACCAGTAAGTCTTTTTTCATGATATATGTTTTTTATGAAATAGGAGGACAAGTGTACGGGGCGCCTGGTGCTAAGTGATCACCGCTGCCACACACTCTTGGAATATAATAGGAATCACATGAGCGTTGCCGGCCTTTAAGGTGTACGCGCTTTTTCGATGGTACCTATGTACCATTCCACAGCTTTTTTGTACGTGGAAAACATTTCCTTGAAAACCGCAATTATAGTTCTTACTTAGGAATAACGTACCACCACCAGCTTACCAGAGGGAGGCTCCTTTGCACAGGATGCCGGCTAGATTATGGATACCACAACGGCGCCTATTTCTGCCGTGAAGCAGTTATGTGTAAGCATTACTGTGTTTCGGTCTGAAGGGCGCCGTAGCTAGTGAAATTACTGGGCAAATGAGACTTAATATCTTGTCTCAAGGTGACAGGCGCATTTGTAGTGCCGCTCAGAATTTTTGGGGGTTTCAAGAATCCTAAGCGGCACTGCATTGTAATGGGCAGGGCGTATCAATTACCATCAGCTGAACGTCCTGCTCGTCTTGTCCCTTATTTTCATAAAAAAAAAATAATGGTTACATCAGATAATCTGTACAAATTAATAAACAGCCATTTTTTCCTTCGGTTCTACTGCAAAAGCTACTGAACCAATCAGAATAATACTTATACCAGATGCTGCGGGTTTTGAGGAAGGTTTTAGTATAAAATTTGTGACTTAATTTTTTTGATTTATAACAACCTATAAATTCGCAACTCAAATAATACTATCAATGACATTTAATTTCATATGACGATTCATACAATGAGCAGACGCGAGGTACTTCATTTATATGATAAAACAACGTTTGCCGGGTCAGCACTTGTATAAAATATAATATTAGACACAAATCATCAAGAAATTTTTCGTAAAGAATGCTCCCTGTTGTTAGAATGAAATTGTTTCACAGCGGAACTGTCAAACCGTGCGTCACTAAATTCTCTCATAGAAAAGATGTCCATACAAAACAAATATTGAAAATAAAAATATTTATGGGTCCCAAATCGAAATAAAAACTACCCTATCTCTCAAGTTGGACCAAACTGCACTCCATGAAGTAATCACCATTAAAATCCGTTCATTAGTTTAGGAGTCCATTGAGGACAAACATTGTGACACGAGATTTATATATATTAAGATTTTTTCAAATCAAGTGAACCATGTTTACATTCAAGTGAGTAAGTAGCTATGTATTGTATTGTGGTAGGAATTCTACATTTACATTAATAAAGTTACGAATCAAGACTACAGCGTTCGGAAAACATCAGTATGGTTCTAAAAAAATAAAAAATTTACACGTTTTAGCTGTTAGTAAACCACTTCTTACTCGGTAACAACAATTCGCTTCACACTAATATGTATCACCCGTCGGCTTACTGAATAAGGATTATTCTCAAATGATGTCAAACAATATTGGGAATAATAAACAATCAAGAAGGAATAAACAAGTCAACTGGTTGTTTATGTAGCAGCAAGCTATGTCATACTACACCTTATTGTGCGAATCATAAGGTCATATTTTCTTACGCTGGTTTCTATCAAATTTTATGGCTCTCGCGAAAATTGACCTTTATAACAATAGTGAGCATAACATAAGCGAAACCCGAACCATGCATGTTTCTAAAAATACGCAATATAAATTAAAACGCTTCGTAATATTATTTCTTTCATAAAAATTCTATTAAATAAAGCTATTTCCCCGAATGCCATTGCACGTGGCGTTGAGAGGCTTCGCTTGTGACGTGTCTCATGAAGGCAGCGTTCTAACATCGCTCCAACTCATTTCCGCTCCACTTTGTTATCTCACATCCTCATTTCACCAAAAAAAATTAAATTGAAGATTTATTTGTTATTCAAAAAATAAAAAAATATTTTTTATTTCACTCGAACGTAATATCTACATTGTATGAATTGTTATATAAGTGAACGCAACGTTTTTTGAATACGTCTCAATGCGGTTTTATACTCTTGGCTCCTTTGCACAGGATGACAGCTAGTTTATGGGTACCATAACGACGCCCCAGTCTGCCGTAGCTAGTATAATTACTGCGCAAATTAGACCTACTAAACAAAAATTAGACTTATTTTGAGATTATATAGGTCGTTTCGTTACATAAGAAATATTGCAACTAAATATCTATCTACATATTAAATGAAAGTAGCTATGAGTTCTTAATTGAATTTAGATCTATTTATGCTGAAAAGGTCGAGTGACTGAATATTGTGTTGTAAGTGTGTATTACCCGTATTATGAAAGAGTTTTTGGAACAGTTTGTATAGTGGAGTTTTTCATATAGCCGATTCGTGTGTCTCGTGCAGATTGACGTTGTACAGTATGATATTTTAGAGATCAATTTATCATAGTCGACAAAGCCGTGCACAATATCAAATAGTAGGCTGATATGAAGTAAAACGTGTCTCTGCTCCAAGGTTAAAAGTTTGTGCGCCTTGCACGCACTCATACAAATAATACTATGGCTACTTCGGGCCGTCAATAATCTTCTCCGAAATCGAGATTAACGGTTAACGGAAAAAAATCAGATGACGGAAGCCGGATCTAGTGTGTAAAATACCATAGCAATAGTTCTACGACTACTCTGGACCGTGTTTTTACGTATACGGATCGGACTCTGATCGGACGAGTGTGAATGCGCTTTAACAGGCGCGAAGAAGCAACATACATAAAGTTTCATGTACCGCTATATTTTCGTGTAAACAGTGTGTTACAACCAACAATTCTCTCGTTGATTACGACGAGACTTTTGTTAGGGGGATTCAATGCGGTATTTATAAATATGTAATATTGAAGTAAGCCACGACTACCTCCCTACCTCATTACATACAGAGCCAGGGGTGGGTGAAATTATTAATTCCACCGTGTTTTAATATTTGCTTTTACTGTTTTCAGATTCCACAGATAATTATTTTTATTTACTTTATATTATGTTATTATTTACCGTCTTTAGATACAATACAGACACTTGATATTCTACTTAAATTTAAGTAATGTATTCAAATGATTGTAGCTATAGTTTAAATATATATTTCTATGAAATATCGAATCATAAGTTCATTATATAAACACACATTTCTATTCAGAAATAATTTAGAAATAAGTAAAGTTTTCCATATCGCTTACTTTATAAAGTAAGCAACTAGTGTCATTTTCACAAATATAATATTATATTTGTGAAACTGACACAAGTTTAAACTGCCCTGATAATTTGCAAACCAAATATAAAAATCTGAATGTGAAATATATGAACAACCATTCAGTTATGTTACCTTATTCTATCTTACATATTATTAAATAAAAAATACTCCGCATATAACTTGCTAATAGAATATTCCAGTTCGGTCCAAAGTTAGTGGATTATACGCCGGATTATTCCATGTAAATCAGCTAAGTCAGGAAATTTCACTTCCACGGGCGTCTGAGCCCGTTTGTAATTCATTCAATCTAGGATAGATACTCGTAGTTCCAATATGAAGCTTTACCTTTGTGTAACTCTCAAAGCTCGGTTTTCATTTCAGAATAGATAAAATTGTGTAAAATTCGGATGGAGTCTATGTATGATGTATATATTAATTAATTATTATTATTAAACATTGTATAATAAATCATATAATTCAAGCTACATGGCCCATAACATAAATACCTTATAGTCTAACATACATTTCAATGTAACTTAAATTTACGTCACATTTTCGCAGTTATGTGAGGATCGGATTCGGTAACTTCTGGCGGTTGGCGACGTCTGCGATACTAGCGAAACACGAGGCCTTTCGGCCACAGCTTCACGTTCAGGATGGTCGATAAATGTTGTGTCGGGACGCGAACAACAAAATCGTTAAAATCTACTGCGTGACGTATCACCAACTTTTCGACCCCCAACCGGAACTTTGTCTTCTTCACTAAGTACTGAACAATATCGTTATATTATAAGTTTTGATCAAAACCTGGTACAGGAGCGTCTCGTCGTTGATAATCTCCTCATTCGTGAAATTTGACCCACGATCTTGATGATACTGATCCCGTGCATACTATCAATTGCGTGCTGAAGGAATGCCAGTAATTCATTAACTATGAGATTTTGGAACTCATAGTCATAATAGTGTGCATTGCCACGTTAATCGCGAATGTAAATGATATTCGTACGTTCAGTGAGCATGTACAAGCGCGCTCGGAACTGAACTGCTAAGGAAGGAGGATGAAAGGAAGATTGCCGTCAGCCAAAAAAAAATGGAAAGGAGCATGCTAGGCATCCAAATCACAGACAAAATGAACAATAAATATATAAGATAAAAAACTAAACTCACTGATGCCATAGCAAGGATTAGACTGCTGAAATTTGGCTGAGCAGGTATATGCAGATTAGAAGATTCCAGTTGTGGACGAAAAGAATAACAGAATGAATACCATGGGAAGGGAGATAAAGATAAAGAGGGAGAAGACAGTGCGATATTTTTACTCAAAGAGTCGGACCGGACTGGATGACAAGAGCCAGAGATAGAGTGTATTGGAAAGGTTTAGGGGAGGCTTTAAGTGAAGAGGCTACCACAACTAATTAATCTTAATGTATAGTTAATTTTTTGTAATAATTTTGTAAAGTAGTAGAAATAAAGACTTTTTTATTTTATTAAACGGTTTACACAATGGTAATCGAGACAATACTCGATGAAACAAATATAGTTATTTGATTTAAAAAAGCTTTACACTGATATCGAACGTACAATATGTAATGTATAGCAGATTTTTTTTAAAAAGAGTTTTTTTAAAATTTCAATTCAATTGTCTGTTCTGCTCTGTGTTCTGCAATGTCAAAATAACATTATTTTATAAAATACATATGCAAGTGACTAAAACCAGAAAGGAAAAAAATCTGTTTGACTTTTCCGGCTAGAGATAGAACTTTCACTGGCAAATGGGTCATGCTATAGAGTAAAATATGGACTAATTATTATCGCCCATTAAAAATGAACAAACTCAAATAATTTGATAGAACTAACTTCTATAAGTAAAGATTTTTTGGGCAAGAAACTGTCACGGTGAACCCCCAGAAAACTAAAAAAGAATAAAGTGATTTTGATTTGATTCAAATACAGTTACATTAATGATAAGATATATGGGTATCTAATGGTGCTAGAAATACTTAAGTATCGCTGATATATTTTAATATATGAATATTTAATAAAAAAATAAATAAACAGTTAAATTTATAATAAATTGTAAGCTTTGCAAGTAATAGTAAGTCTTAAAAGTACACAGAAGCTATAAGCCAATCTAACAATTTTCCACTTAAAATATCCCGGGGCAATCAATTAAAAGTTTTAACATAAGACCCGAGAATTAAAACCTTCTGCGTCTTGTAATAAACTTTTCTCATTATAAAACGGCTCGTGATGTAAGAAGCTTAGTATGTCATCGTACTACCGATAAAGATTAGAATATTATCGTACTACGTAGTAATTAATACATCTAGATAGAGTCTCAAGCTGTTAGAGAACCGATAAAAATAGGCCAGGAATATTAGTTTAGTGTGTGTGACAAGCTACGTCTTACACCTCGCGATTTGTTTGACACTTTGTGTTAATGTGTGTGGATTGATCAAAATAGAGGTCAGTTCTAAAGTCTATTTTTTTAACGTTTTTACAGCTGTCATCGTCTATCTAGACGTTTAAGGATCTAAGGTAGTAGTAATAAAGCTTATTGTGCAAACATACTCATCATAAAATCCAACACATGGATAATCTGTGTATTATATACATTGTCAATTGTAAGAGATCTCATAAAACTCTGGCAGGTATTTTGTAGTATACCATTCGGTATTAACACAGCTTAATGTTCGTAATGAAATCGACACTAAATAAAGAATTTTTGGTTTTTCAAGAATCGTGAGCGGCACTGCATTGCAATGGGTAGGGCGTATCTATTACCATCAGCTGAAAGCCTTACTCATCTCGTCCCTTAGTCCGTGGAAGTTATTTTTATGAAAGTTATTATTATTTAGTTACGGCATTTATGCCGTGGGAGGATAGCAACTTCTTTCTTCATCGCCCACAGTGATGAAACTAGAAAATATAAGCTTAAAATTTCTTGGTCGCCTTATTTTGGTAGCCGTTGGTTCCTTTAAACCAGGCTATGCTTCATCATCATCATTATCAGCCGGAAGACGTCCACTGCTGGACAAAGGCCTCCCCCAAATATTTCCTCATCCAACGTATTCCGGCGATCTTGAACAGATCGTCGGTCCATCTTGTGGGGGACCTACCAACACTATGTCTTCCGGTACGTGATCGCCATTCGAGGACTTTACTGCCCCAACGGCCATCTGTCCGTTGAATTGTTTCATCAGTTCGAGGCTCCTTTGCACAGGAAGCCGGCTAGATTATGGTTACCACAACGGCGCCTATTTCTGCTGTGAAGCAGTAATGTGTAAACATTTAACAGTTTCATAAAAAAAAAACTTCCTCGGTAAATGCTGTGGGAGGATGGCCATTTCCTTCTTCATCGCCCAACGAGAGACGACCATTCTTAAAATCGTTATGTCAACGGTAGGTGGTTGTTTTAGAAGGGCCTCCCATAAACGCCATTTGAAGTCGATCAAATGACTTATCTAGTTAAGGCCACATTTAAAATCATAGCATGAAAGGGTTTACGTAGCAGATCCATTTTTCAATGAGACACGATTATTCAATTTAGCTCTCAAATCATTTTGACGAATATTTGAAATTAGAATGATGGTATTATTACCTACTTACTACCTAAATATTCACATATTTTTAATAATTAGAATTAGCTAGGACTTCAAACGTAAAAACTTTCAAAGTGTAGTTTCCAGACAAAACACCATTTATATTATAACATCAATAATCTAATATCCACTAAACCAAATTCTTTATACGATACATAATTCTTAAATTTGTATCTTAACATACATTTCTGTAACAATAGATTTAAATTTTATTCACGTAATCAGATTAACACTTGCTATAGAAAGTTGTAAAGTAAACAAAATAACAAGCAGAGTTAAACAGTGCAAAGTTGATGCAAACAAGAAAACTTAACAGACAATATTATGTAATTATTAACAGAAGGAATATAAATATATAGTTATGTTTATATGCATGATACTAGCTTTTACACGCGACATCGTGCGAGCGCAGTACTTACTTGGGCAGCATTTTTTTAATATACTCACTTTGTAAATAATACACTACAAACTGCTGTGGTTAATACATTTTTATAAGCTACCAACTATAGAACTTTCATCCCCCCTTTTTCACCCCACACAGGTCTAAATTTTAAAAACACTAGAACAAATATTTATATATTACTTATCAAAGGCCTGAAATAAAGTTTCATGATGTTATCTTCAATCGTGACGAACTTTCATACAAATCTCCACCCCCTATTTCTACCCCGCCAAGTCTTTTTTCGCGATAAAAGGTAGCCTATGTCTTTTCCCAAACTATTGTCTAAATTGGCTATCTCTGTATTAAATTTCATGAAAATCGGCTCAGTGACTTAGGCCTGAAAGCGTAACAAACAACCTTCACATTTATTATATTAGTAAGGATAATTCAAAACAAATGAATCAAATATTCTGTTAAGTAGACAATTTTATAATAATACGCTTTGACTCTACGATTGTTTTTATTTGTTTCTATGATTTTCATAGAACAACATTAACTTACACATTTGACAAATGTAATCATACTTTTTTGGTGTAAATAAATTGCACTTAAAAAATTAGTACTAACTAAGAATATAATTCTATTGGGGCTATCTGGTTAAGTCAGCCAGTCAGTAAGAGCTTATTCAAAGCCAGCCTTAATTGAATAGCCAGGCTGATCGTTAATTGAAATAGCATCATTCATCTTTTAGTTTATAAGACATGGAAGAAAGTCCCATGAGAGCCTAGTAAGGGTTGGCATAGCATTATGCGGCACAAAGACATATAGCATTAAAGTTTAATAAGTTTGTGGAAATCTTTACAGTTCATTCACCGTGGTTTGGACTAGAATGCTAGTAATCACATGAACATAATAATATGGAGTCATTAAATAATATTTCATGTTATTTTGCGTAGGTTGAAATTAACTAACATATTCTACCCCAACCAAACAAAACTTAATCTAACCTAAACATACATTAAAAAGTTCACTAACATCATTAAATATGCACCTTCGCTAAATGGTTAATGTTGCTTACTAAAACATTGCTTTCAACGATGGCTTTCAGCCATTTTATTAATTGCATTCACTAAACGGAAACATATTAGTATACTAAATTATTGGACATCGATCTAATACATAATTTTGTACGACATCTCAAAATTCGAGTACGTAATAATATGCTACGCTGAATTACCTACGTACCATATAAAAAACTTAGATATTTCGTCAGCCTTCTCAAACAATATAAATCCATTAAATACTTTACAAGGTATGTGTATCCACTGGCTATTTTTTAATACTCTAGTCTGTGGTTCGTCTATTTTGTTTGAAATCACTCTGGTGCCAAGCCCAGAGCGAATTGGTCAAATATATAATATACATGTCGCAGAGATTTGGTCAATTCCCTGAGTAATTTGATCAAATCACGGAGCATGTTTAAAGAACAACACGAATGGGTTGGCAGGCTTCTACTTGGCCTTTAGAGAAACTTCTGTCTGTTTTTATTTATTTTATTTATTTATTTATTTATTAAATTCCGCCAACAAGTTATACACTAATATAAACACAGTATAATACAAAAACAATAACATTCACATGGTAAGTGATGCCTCAATTATAGGCGAAAATGACATGCTATTCAATTAAATTAAGCCACAAAATAAAATAAGAACTATAAATTATTATATATCTATAACGATTGAGGTCATCCCTCCCTTGAAAGAACCGTTTTAATATATGTTTTAAATTTATGTAAGTTATGATCAAATATGTCGACTTCATCGTGATGACTATTATATTCCCTGGTAATTCTATTCAAGGGAGAGAAATAGCCTAAATTAGATCCTGCATAATTACAGAGAAATGGATTATATTTCTTACACGCTCTCGGTTGAGTTTTTGGAACAGCGAGGTTTAGTTTCGATATAAGATGAGGAGAATCAATAATATTATGTAGTAATTTAAAGAGGAACATACTGTTGAGCAAAGTTCTACGGGACTTAAGTGAGTTAAGGTGGAAATACTGCAGTCTACCTGTATAAGAAGGATTTTTTTTCGCTAGATTACAGCTATAAGATAAATGCCAGAGAAACCTCTTCTGAACTGATTCTAAGCGTTTGTTATATACATCGTAATGCGGGTTCCAAACGACAGTACAATATTCTAAAGTGCTCCGCACTAGAGCATTATAAATGGTGATTTTTGTTGTGGGCCTTTTAAAGGGCTTGGAGTTGCGTAACACAAAGCCTAAAATCTGAAAGCTTTTTTTAGTAATTGCATCAATATGGGAATTAAACCTTAACCTGTTGTCGATGATGACCCCTAGATCCCTAACGAGGTTCACTTCAGCCAAAGCAATATCATTAACATAATATGTTCTCGTGGGTAAATTATTTTTTTGTCTACTAAAGCGGATTACGTGACATTTATCAGTGTTTAATCTCATTCCATTTTCCTGACACCAGATTACTAGATTATCTAAGTCATTTTGAAGAAGAAGAGCTTCATCGGCCAAATTAACTTGTCTGAAAAATTTAAGATCGTCAGCGAATAAATAAAACCTAGAATTTTCGAAGCAATTGTATATGTCATTAATAAATAAGTTAAAAAATAATGGTCCCAAATGGGAGCCTTGTGGGACACCTGACAGAGTAGTAAAAGGCTTAGAAGAATAGCCTCCAATGACAACAGAAGATTTGCGGTTAGTTAAGTAAGACTTGCACCATTTTAAGAACATACCATCGATTCCAGAAGAATAAAGCTTGTAAATAAGAAGTTCATGGTTAACTTTGTCAAAAGCCTAGCAAGCAGAAATCGGTATAAATAGTGTCAATTGAATGACCATGATCCATTTCCTCAGACAGATCACCGACAAAGGACATAAGGTTAGTAGCTGTAGATCTCTTTTTCATAAACCCATGTTGTTGAGTTATAATAATTTGTCTTAAATGGAATGACAGAATTGGATACACCAGAACCTCAAAAACTTTAGCAAATACGGGAATTATTGTTATAGGCCTATAATTTATGACGTGCTTAAGGTTGCCGCTCTTAAACAATGGCAAAACAAGAGACTCTTTCCAAGCAGATGGAAATACACCAGTACCGAGAGATTTATTTATGATAATAGTTAGAGGCAGTGCTAAAGCACTAGCACATTTGACTGCAAAGACTGACGGAATTCCATCTGCACCGGCTCCCTTTGTAGTGTCAAGTCTTTTTAACACTCTAAATACTTGAGATGTTGTGACGGAAAGGGCCATTAAGCTACTGGTTGCAGTCGGCTCATGAGACCCAGTTGGAACAGAGATGGTATCCATGTTATAAATAGAAGAAAACTGTGAGGCAAATAACTCACACATATCGGGGCCATTTGTTGCATTTTTGTTGTCTGAAAAAATTTCAGCTGGAAAAGTACTGCTATTACCTCTTTTTTGTTTAATGTAAGTCCAGAATAATATAGGATTACAGTTTAAACATGATTCTAAGCTTTCCAAATATTTTGCATAATTTAAATCCTGTGATCGTGCGCAACGATCCCTCAACATTGTAAAAGTTAAATAGTCTCGAGGGTTGCCGTATTTACGGAATTTCATTCTAAATTTATACTTTTCTCGCAAACTGTTGATTAATGAAGTAGAAAACCATGCAGGATAGTTATGCTTATTGCATCGTTTGTATTTAGGAACAAGTTTCGATATCAGAGTCCTCAAAATTTTGTAAAATAATGCTAACATATCATTAACTGTTGAACAGTCTTTGAACACAGTATTCCAGTTTACATCATTGATGTCACTTATAATTTTAGTATAATCCGCTTTGTAAAATTGGAATCTAGCATCACACTTTGTTTGTAGATTCTCTGAACATTCAAGAGACATGTTAACTACAAGTGGTGGATGCAGCGGATCTACTATCGATAGAGGGTTGGATCACACATACAATTGTGTAATAGTAAAAGAACTGAGAACAAGATCTAGAATTTTGTTTTTTATGTTTGAGTGATCATTGTTTTGAACCAAATTATTGAGCGATAAAAAGTCTGTAAATACATTATGAAGTAAGCTGTTTGATGGCATAGGAAGGAGTTCATTTTCAGAGGACCGACACCAATTTAGACTACTTAAATTAAAGTCACATAGTATTATGAATTTTCCCTCAGGGTTTTCCATTACATTACTAGCGTGGTTAATAAAATGCTCAAAAATATGTAACTGGACTGGAGGTGGTTGATATGCACCACAGATATATAAGTATTCTGTCTTGTTTTTAGCGTTTCGCAACTCCAAACCTACTCAGAGATCTTCACAGTTAGATTCGTACTCATAAATTCGATGGGATTTGAAACATTTTAAAACTGCGATTAACACACCTCCTCCTTTTTTACCTTTGTGTAATTCGCTACTTTCACGGTCGCGTCTGTAAAGTATGTATCTATTATCAAACAGTTCATTATCTAAAACACTGCTATTAAGCCATGTCTCCGTAAAAACTATAACATCAAAATTTTAACAAACAACGTTATTGAAAAGTTCAATGGTTTTGGTTCTTAATCCTCTAACATTTTGATAATAAAAACTAATATTGTTTAAGGTGCCCTTTAGTAATTATAATAAATCAACTTTAACGGAACTATGACAAATTATTTAGAAAGTCTATATTCTTGATATGTACATACTTAGTTTCGTCGTTCTTGCGCACAAAAATTCTTCCGTCACGTACCCATACATATTTGTAGTTCAACTCCTTCGCTTTTCTACGTGTCATTGCGTGGAGATACTTATTCTCAGGAGTGAGATGCTCAACCACAAAAACAGCAGACTTCTTGTTTGCTCCAATGCCCAGATGACTACTGTTCAATTTGTCATCCCTGTTAAGTTTGTTAAATTTACTTGTAGCTGCAAGAAACTCATCCCGGAGGCGCGGACTGCTGAATTTTACAAGTATGGAGCGAGGACGAGGATTCTTGCTTTTCTGTTTAGCTAGTCTAGAGCAATAATGGATATTGTTATCAGCGATAGGACAACTGATTATTTTACCAAGTTGCTGGATTAACTTAATAAAATTCTCCTCACTGTGCTCTGGAACGCACTGTATTTCCACATTAGTTGAGCGGGTGTGTTGATCTAGCTGGGCTATCCGTGTGGAGAGTAGTTGATTATCAGCGCGTAAGGCTTGATTCTCAGTGTGTTGTAGATTAAGATCACTGCGTAGTAAGGTAACCTCCTCCGTCCTTTTATTAAACATTTGTAATAGTTCCTCATATTGTTTATTAATTGATTTAGCCGACTCTTCTAGTGCCTGAATTTGTAATCTAAAGGGTTCCAATTCGGTCGCCAACACCTGCCTAATAATGCACGGTAGTTCCTTTTTAATAGCACTAGAAAGACTTTCTTCTATTTTTCGTAATAAATTTTGATCCACGGAACACGTAGCGTTTGGTTGTCTAGCGTTTGGCGAACAGCTAGAACATGTCCACTGTGCTCTCGAACGAGTATCGCCGCTATATTCAATGCAATCAGTGTGATATTGCTTACTACATTTCGTGCATTTAACTCGTTTTTGTGTAACATTTGGCACAATCTAAAGGCATGATGAGATTCTAGCAATGCAGTAAATTCAATCCTTCACAGTTGTATTATTAACTTATTATAATATAATATTTTATACAAAAACAAAATTATTTCCGGCTGAGATACGAACCCGGTTCAGGCACGGAGCGTCACAAGTAATCGCTCTAGGTATCCACAACGCCACGAAGATCGTGACGATTAAATTAAAATATTCGTTCAGTACTTGAATAAAGAGTGAGTGAATGAACGCTGGACTGCTACGACAAACCAAAGACAGAGTTTTTTCACACTACCCACAATTTTTTCTCACTAAGAACCACAAAAACAATTTTGTAATCTTAAAAATAACTGTAAATTTAACTTTTTAAGAACCACTTTTCCACCACTGTTTACTTTAGTTGTAATATATTAATATATTCAATTTCTAAGTTCTAATATCAGGATTTGACTATTTTAAAATTTAAAACAACACGGGGCTTTCACGGAACGCGGTATATGCGCGGTTTTGAGGTTGGGTTACATTAATTTGATTTTCAAGAGACTGCTGCGTTACCTTTTCATGGGAGACGGGGAGTGAGCCAGGGGACAGAGGACATCTCCCTCCCTCCACCTTCCCCTCTCACCCCCTCCACCTGCGACATGGTACTAAATTCTAACCAAATTATGTCTAAGTCATACCAAATAAACCTTATAAATACCAAAGAAAATACTTTTTATCATTTCACGGAACCAACTCTGGCATTTGGTCAAATCACTAGATTTGTTTCGAGAAATGATAAAACCGTTTTGTTATTTTAGCATCCTCCGAGATTTGATCAAATCACTGTTTTTATTATCCCTGCGACATATATATTGCTAGATGCATAGTGAGGAGACGTCATCTTGGATAGGATGACAGGGGGCGTCATGGTGGGAAGGATGATAGGAGATGTCATCTTGGAAGCGATAACCAGCAGTGGGGGCTTCAGCCTACAAGCCTGTCCGCGCTTCATTTGAGAAGCATTTCGTGTAATGTGAATTATCCCTTATACTATAATGGAAACCACTGTCCGTTTGGAAAGTCAGCCCATTATTGTAATTTAGATTGATATCTCTTTAAATTAAATTACGTTGTAACTTCTTTTTGTAACAGATTGCTTAAATTCCTATTTAATCGTGTAAATGAGCATCAGTACCCGTAGATTGTGTTTTGTTAATTCAATTTCACCTCAGGTGTCTAAAAATATATATTATGTTATATTAGATTCGAATTAAATTACATTATGTTCGAAAGCGTTCGCACTTTATCAAACGTTCCTGGTTGTAACTCTATATTCTGATAAAACCGAGAATAGCGTAAAGTATCGAAGCTAAAAAAGGGAAAATTCAATTTATATTAAACGTGATTGCAAAGGGTTACGCCATGAAATATATAGTTGGGTCGGTTTAAAGCTTTTGATATTATTTCAGCGGTTTTTAACATATAACACGACTGCATAACATAATATTATTAAATTAAATTTATAAGCCAACTAGCTGACCCGACAGACGTTGTTCTGTGCACAATTAATTAAATACTGTTTTTTTATGAATTTGTCAATAATATTTCAAAACACCAATATTAGACACAGGTTCTAAAGCCTGTGTGTGCATTGACTGCCGCAGTCAGCTAACGGCACAATTATGTCTCAGTGAGTCATTCATATATGTGCTGATACACAATCAGCACTTTTTTCAAATCAAATCAAATCAAAATCACTTTATTCAGGTAGGTCACGGAAATGACACTTATGAATGTTAAAAAAATATTTTTCTTATTGAATCTACCGCTACTTGAGAGCTACGCTACCGCTAATGAGAAGAAGTAGCAAGAAACTCATTGCCACTTTAAGCGCATGGACACTTCTGTGCGTAAAGATTGTAGGAATACGTACGTGTCTCAAAAGGGATATTGGATAGCTGGTAGTAATAGCGACCAATGGATCAGTCTAGATATCCAACGCTTAAGCTTTCGATAGCGTACAGCGTACTGCCAGTATAGTTGATGCACTTCCACCTATGTTATTAGAATAGTTTTATTAAAATATTTTAAAAATAGACCAATAAATAGAATATTATTTCTATGTGATTTGATTAAAAGTTTAATTTGACCTTCACAAAAACCTACTAAGCTATGATTATTACGACACCCTTTGAAAAACAGTATTTAATTTAAAATTACGTACAAAACAATAAGTGTGCTCAGTCAAACTGAACAAGTTTGGTGTGAGCCTCCTAGATTAAGCCATTTATCCTAGGTTTGTGCTCCCTCCATCCATTTCATCTATACAGTTTTCTTGACTTCGTCCTTCCATCGCTTGTGTCGCCACCTCTAGAGGTATCTTTTTCGCTTTAGGGTTAATTTCAGGACCCTCCTGCAATACGGCCATATTTCCGGGCTGTGTGTCGAGCCAACTGCCATTTCAGTCTAGCAACTTGTTTGATGCTATCTTTAACTTTGCTTTGGAAACATCCGGCATATAAATTCCATGTGTTCGTAGTAGCAGTCTCTCATTTTTAATTCCTACAATTTTTTTATTCTGATTCTAGGCAACATGTATTTTGTTAATAGTCTATTTTGTCAAGGTTGTTTGGATATACCAACGACATTTGGTGAGGTTTCGTTCCATTCCAAGGATTCTCAGGTTTGTCACTTAGAAGAACGATATCCTCAGTAAATCAAAGGTTGGTCAATCTAGCTCCCGGTTACTTAAGCCCACGTTCTACACGAATCGTTGGGTTTTGGTGAAAGTGTCTCCCTGTCTTACCCCTCTTTAAATGTCAATACCCTGTGTTTGGTTACATATTTGCTATATTCTGTAGCCTATATGAGTATTCTGTAGTGATAAAACGATTGCCCAGAATTCAAGAAACAAAATGAAAAGATTGATTTCATTGAGAAAACTTTTTGTATTTAAGCCTTACGAATTCAAAATGGAAGCAAATGCGGCGTTCAATTATATTAAGTACTCAAGGATTCACCATTATAAAATTCAGATGAAACTCTTTTATAAGTTTTTTTTTATGTTGCAAAGTAGAATAGTTTTAAATCAAATTGGAACTTTAATACCTTCACAATTTGACTGCATTTAGTTCGCTACATAAATTTAAATTTCGTTTATTTCAAAGATTGCTTACATGTTTTCGTGATTGAGCCTTCCAAGTAAGTCGTATCAGGACACTTGTAGTGGGAATATCTCGCAGCTTCCTTAGCGTATACATAATATTTGATAAACAATATAGAAATAAACAAAACTGATTAAAAACCAAATTTTACAAGTATCGCACTATAAAAAGAAATTTGAAAACTGTGTATGTGTGTGTGTTTGTGAGTGAATGGGTGAGTGTGTGGGTTTGAGTGTGGACTTTTTTGGGTCTTTAGACTGCAAAATATAATATTATATATTAAAAATTTTGCCATTCCTTGATATATTCATGTTATTGTTTTCTAAAGCGTGTTTATAACATAATATTAAAACATTATTAATGAAATGTGTTTGTAATGTCATAATAATAGAGTTAATGCATGAACACGAAACAACATGTACACGAAACAATAATACTAATAACACAAACTAATTAAACAAACATAAATTTTAGCTAACCAAATTCAATCTACTGAGTGTTTATAGGAAATTCTTCTCTTTCTATTCGTTAAATTCTATTCTTAGTCATGCAATCTTCAAGACTTAATAAACATCGTCTGTAGCTTTGGGAGTAAATTTTCAGTGTGCTGTAGAATACTTATCATGACAAGATCTTCTTGTGATAATATGTTGCAATGACATTATAATTATGTGTGTGTTGTAACAATAATACGATTTGGGATGCCAGTGGATTTGTTTAGGCTTCACTAAAATGTTCATTTGACAAGTGCAAGACAAAGAAATTGTATTTTGAAATATGGAGAATTCGTTTTAGATTACCTATATACCTGTAGCACCACTGTTTACAACACTGTCTAAGACGGTCTCTTGATATACTTTGACTCAAATTTTCATTATTTTTTCACAAAAATTAAGTTATACATCTCCTTGATGTGACTCCCCCCACCAACCAATGACTGATGCAGGATGATGACCTCTTCTGAATCTTCTTTGGAGCTATGTCCGTCCGCTTCGTCATTCTGATCGTCGCAGTGCCGTTCGATTTAGTTAGAAATTTAAATATTAATCGACATGTGTCACATATTTCCCGCACCACATATTTGGTTAAAGCAAGATAATTCACAAATTAACACGACCTTTGCCCTTCGCCTCATAATTAACTATTTATTGTTTCAGCAACACATTTTGGAACCTTCGTATCAAGTTTTAAGCATATTAAGCATTAAAATAAAAACAAATATTAAAAATAATTTATATTTGCTACTCTGTTGCATAGCCTAATTATGTTAATTAACTAATTTGATTTCGCACAATAATCAATAAAAAATAATAAACAAAAAAACAACAGACTTTATTAGAAAAATGTTCCAAAATAATAAATATAATATGCACGAGAGTAAGAAAATGCGTATTTTTCATAAAATTAATTCTAGTTACAATTATTGTTATTTTTAGAATCAGTGTCCTCCTGTCGCGGCTCGCCCTCGCCTTTCACCTCGACACGTTGTGCGTGCGACACAAGCACATCTCACCTATAACTATGTATGTAGTTACAAACCTAACTTGGCTGACAACAACTCCAAAAATAACAATAATCGTAGCTAGAATTAGATGAATTAATAAGATTGTAGAAAATTTGGCAATAATTTTTTTTAGTTTTTAGTACATGAAATAGTTGGATGGATTATTGTAAATAATTAAAACATTAGAAGTAAATCCATACATTTATTCAGATCTTCACAATATTAATAAAATGAGATAATATATCAAAACTTCAACCTTAATAATTGATTTATTGCTAGAGTACTTACACTTAATACATTTTAATTCTTGAGAGAACCATAGAAAAAGTCAGATTTATATAATATATTTTTCAAATAGTGCATTACCTTCGTACGAATCTCACAGGATAACCATGTTTAGATTTTAACATTATAGAATATTGACATTCAATTTTAGGAATTGGACCATCTTCTTCTTCAGTGACAACTTTAAACTGACGTAGAATTGAAGCAATAGTACTTTTAGCTGTTAACATTGCATATTGGTAACCTGTAGGAACAAGAATTTCTGTTAGCATTCAACCAGCAACGCAAATTATTATAATACAGTAATCAGTGTCGGATTAACCCTTAACCAAATTAAGCAATTGCCTACGGCATCACGTCTGAGCGGGCACCAGAAGAAGCACAAAAAAATCCGTCCTTAGGGCATCACGTCTCACCAAAAACCACACCAAAAAAAGTTTCTAGGACTAATTTAAAAATTCGTGCGTTTTAAGTTGACATAGAGTCGGACCTAGAGTCATAACCCCACTCCACATTTTCTCCTTATGATTACAAAATGCTTAGCGGGACGTTCTTTTTCAAAATTAAAAAATTAAAAATATAAAAACATTAAAAAGGAAAAGATGATATAAGTAAGCCTCGATAATTCATCGATATTGTGCATAGAGTCCGATATATTAAAAACTACGTTAATACAATCTTGCATGAATTCAATGCTCGAAAAAGCCGCAAGGCGCATTTCAATAAATAAATAAATTATGCTTTGGTTTTTATTGTTGTCGCACCCACTCCACTTCTAAAGTATGTAAAATCTCATCATCTTATTTTACAAAAAACTTATGTTTTTAGGCGATAAAAGTTTAAAGACCGATTCTAGTTGACATAAGAATAGGGGGGCCCACAGGCATAGATTGCTTAGGGCATCAAGTAGTCTTAATCCGTCACTGACAGTAATACATACTGTAAGGTTCATTGCATGTTTGAAGTAAAACAACATCCTGCAATAATACATTTTTAACATCTTGGAAATTGAATTAAAAAGTGCTTATAGAGTTATTTGGTTACCGCACCCGCCATGCGTTAAAAAGATAATTTAGTTGTTAACTGCAAAGCTACTGCTCAAGTAAGTGATAAAACTTGCATAAGAATGTCACATCTTCTTCAAAGCAACTAGAACGCAAAATATAGGAATATTGTTCCAGCGTTCTCTCGCGTGTTGAGTGACCGAACTCGTGATGAGTTTGGGCGATTTCAGTTAGGGCGGAAACTAGAGAAAAATTTAGGTTGATTATCCACTTTGCTTTTATTTTATATGAAAGTTTCTATCCCTACTCAGTGCTATTACTGTTGTACGAGAGCTGTTTATCATCTCTGATGAGGCACTATATTAATATTAATAAACTTATAAATATTATATTAACAAAAAGGAATCCCTGGAAAAGCCATTATGGATTAGATACTTACCAATGCAGTTTCTGGGTCCTGTACTAAATGGAATGAAGAGCCCAGTTTTACCTCCAGCTTCGAATCTCTCCGGTTTGAAGCAGTCAGCATCAGGCCCCCAGTAATTGGGGTCACGATGAGTCCCCCAAATTAAAATTATTATACCAGTTTGAACAGGAATAGTATAGCCAGATGATGCTGTTGAAAATATTATTTTGATTGTAACAGTCTGATGAACAGAATACTTTAACATAGTTTTGATTCTCAAAGAACAAAATGATTTAATAATTGCAAACATACACTGAATTTAGGATGCAAAACAAAATTTTGCTAGCAACTTTAATTATTCGAAAAAAAATGTGTTTTCGGTATATATAAATTGGCAGCCTTTGTCCTATCAATTTATGTTAATCTTAAACACTATGTCCAACAATATTGAATAAGAAGTCGGTAACTTTTATTTAAACAACAGCTACTTCAAAAATTCATCTCAGTACTTCCTTTTTTAATCTTACCAATATTTCAGTTTTACCAGCCAGTTTTACTATTTTTGGATCGCTCCTTGTGTATTAAAAAAATAGGTGAAAGTGTCCTAAATATTTTAATGTAAAACCATCATACCGCTTATTATACTTACGTAATTTAATTTCTTCAGTTGCTTTCCGAGTAATCATGGGTACAGGTGGGTATAGACGAAGAGACTCTTTTAAAACCATATCCAAATATTTCAATTCACTTAAAACATCTTTATATAATTTTTCATTATGATTCTCAAACACACGTACTAATCTAAAGAATTAAGTAAAAAAAATCAATTAAATTTAATACCTTAACTTTATATTAATCAACTGATTTTTTATGGGCCACTCGCCGATTTTAGATATAACCAATTCATAAGTTTATAAATCTTATTTCAATTGACAGAATGTAGTTTATTAATATTATTATTAAATTTTAGTACCAAACAAAGTAATATGCACTTACTCTTCATGTACTTTTTCCTGAATTTTCGGATATTTTCCTAACAAAAAAAGCGTATTACAAATTGCAATCGCCGTTGTATCTGTAGCAGCTAGTAGAAACGTAGTAATCTCTTCACGCAGTTCTGTGTCTGTGAAACCATTCTGTCGCTGGGATAATAGTATTAGATGATCTAGAAACGAATCCACTTTATTGACTTGCCCTGGAATTTTATAAAGGCTCAAATCATGTATTAATTTAATTATTTAATCATACGGGGTCACGGAGTCCACGTGGTTTAATTTTTCATTCGGTCTTCCTATTGAAGCCAAAAACTAGTATATTTATATAACCGGAGGCTATATATTCATTCGAAACAAGTAAATTTTTTTATATAAAACGGTCGCGCAAAAGACTTACGTGATAGGGAGTGGTGAGGCAACCACCTATTAATATCCGCAGATCCAGGGGTCAAGCGATGCGTTGCCGGCATGTAAGGATTATAACCGTTACGATTAAAAACTTTCTAGAATTCTATTCTTGAAAACAGCAGCCAGTATTTAATTCCACAAAGAGGCTGTATGAGGTGAGAAATATATTGCAAAACACATGGTTTTATAATGCCAGACGTGATGAGAGTGAAATTTAGAATTTGGTCTAGTGGTGGACTTCGGCTGCTGGCATCAAACCTTAACAACTCTAAGCACTCTTCTTGATAAATTCGTGTAAGATGCAGAAAGAACTTACATCTCTAGGCATTGCCAAAGAATCAAGCAGATCTAAGTAGGCTGGATCGTCGATTATTCGAGCCACTCTTCGTTGTATGCGGTTAATGGTCATGAAGCTGGTACTGGTTTTCTTTCAGTTCTCGTTGACGCTATTCCAAGAGATGTTGGCATGGCCGATGTAGGAAGCACACCCTGAGCTATCGTCTGCATAACAATGAATACTACTAATTTGCAGTATGTTATAGTTATATGCAGAAGCAACAGTGCAGGGAATAGTACCCTGCCTTGCGGAACACCAGCGTTCCTAGGTTTTTAATTTGAAACTTTCACCGTTGATTACAACCTTAATGCTTTGTTCAGCTGAAAAGCTAGTAGACTTTATGTACAACCACTCGGAAAGCCCATTGGACGGCAGTTTCGCTATATGCGCTTTGTGCCTTACACGATCGAAGGCCTTAGCTATGTCTAACCGCCAACCCCTCTTCTTTCCACTCAACCGTTTGCACCCATTTATGGTTGAGATATGCTAGAAGATTAACAGTTGAGCGACCAACTCTGTCTTATTATACGCAATGAATAGTTACTCCAAGATTTAAATTACTCCTCTCCCTGTCATGTAATTCTGTAGTGATAAAGGTAAGATAGAGATATAAAGTTTATAATTTAAAATAACTTTACTTCGGTTTAATAATATCGCACACACTAAAATCAGAACGTTTTAACATTGTAAAGCGTGGTCGTTAGAATTGTCGTCGGCAGTGCATGGATGGATTTTGTGTTTTTATGAACTAGACGTTAAAAATGATCCTTAAACTGGCAAACTCGAAATATTAAAACCAAGTGGACACCGCATATCGTACAGAATTTCTGATTCAAAGAGTTTCAAAAAGTTCTTACCAAACACAGACTGATTTTCGTAAGCATTTATATCAACATGTTTTAAATCATTGCGTTTTTTTCGTATAATCTGAAATTACAACATAATGATGAATATAAATGAATTTATAAGCTAAGAAACTTTTAATGTATTTTTATAGCGAGGAATCAATATCGTCGAGAACTATCTATGTTACACAATAAAGAGTAAAAACATTCATGTGCTAAAATTCAATTTTTAAATTAATCCAACATTGTTAAAATTTTTCTTTTGAATTTTAATTAATCCTTACTATATGGTGATACAGAGAGAGTTAAAAAAAATGCACATGAAGGAACGGTTGTTAAAAGCAATAAAAATTTACTCTATATATTTATTATTTAAGAAATAAGTTAAGCTTTGAGGAGAGATTCAGACGTGGAGATTTCTAAGTTTTTTAATCAACGCATAAAGAACATGACTAAATAAGTACATACCCAAACGCCCACATCACACATACATAGTTAATGTTTACTTTAAGAAAAAATAGAAAGATGAATTATTGATACACAATTTTTGACCTCTCTAGACTTGTCTGCATTCATTTCAAAATAGGAATTAATAAATGCATCGGTATGTTAACGTTAACTTTTACAATTACGAGTATGCACCATGGAGAATGATAACGTTCGAAAAAATAAAAATGTTAAACTTGTTGTTCCTTATTGCTCATCAATCCTCTCTTAAGAAGGTCGTGGAATGGTGTAAAATGAACCTTGTCCAATTTAACCCCCAGAACACTCAAATTTACGCATTTACCACAAAATAAACATTATTCGTATCAGTGCTCTTCGAAAATACTTCCCTTACTTCTGTTATAATGTTGTTAATTGAAGATTCAGCGAGATGAAACGTCAATGTGTATCTTAGTCGTACGATGAAATATACAAATGTACCAGTGACGGTGAATTATGACGATAACAAACGGTCAGAGTTTTCATAGTCGATGAAATTATACGAGTAATATCATCGAAAAATCATCTGTTTTGAGTAAAAGCAACTCAGCTTAAAGCAAAAAAATGAAATATAAAAATAATCATAAAAATGCTAACATTGTTTGTAAGATTTATAATTTTGTCATTATGTTTTGTGAAATGTCTATATTGCCAGGATAATTTGTAGATCCAATCTGGCCACAGCCATACGGAAACTGTTCTGTTTGAGGCCACTTTAAAAACCTCTTCAACGGATTTAAGAAAGTCCGATACCGCTACATCATTCATTCCTTCTAGATCCCTTATACCCAATGATGTTTCTGAAATAGAATAATTATCACGTTATTAAGTATGAACATATGCAATTGCACCTTTAGACTAAAATTATTCGAAAAAATCAATAAGTACAATCTTAAGAAAATCACCGACATTGTACATTAAATAAAGCAACAATGTAAAATTATTGATCACTCATTTATATGAGATTATAATGTAAATTTACTTTATTTTACAAATAGCAAATTTATAACTTGCTAGTTGTCGCTAAAGCGGATATTATGTTCATTAGTTCAAGGTTCTTTATTATAAACATTTCTCATTAAATATTCTAAGCAAAAATGTATATCATCACTCAAAGTTGCGCCACAGAATGCTTATAGCAAAACTAACCTATAGCTTGTCGAGAGATTGTGCAGATGGATTAGCTCTATGGCAGATTGGAGCATCAAGGTCGTTATCGACAGTGCTTGCTCCGACTTAAAGCCCATAAATACTAGTAATTATCAATGATATGCTGCAATACAGCAGTATTCATGGCTATGCAGATGACAGCACTGGGTATGCTACTTACACCGGCCATGCCAACATATCGGTATACTTGGCATCGATATATTTAGCCACGTTCGGTTCCGTGGTCACTTGGAAAAGACGGTCAAACTGGCCTCAAAAAAGCTTGATGTACTCAGTAAGGCGACACAGTACTTCACTACAAATCACAAACTGTAACTATAAGGTGCAAATTCATGAAATTACTGTTCTCACTGCGTGGGCGCTCCCCAGTACCAGCTTCTTCCATTTAACCGAAACAACGAAGATCGGCTCGAATGATCGACGCAAATCAGGATTTAAGGTCAGCTTGATTCTTTGGCGTTGCGTAAAAGTGTGGGTTCTTTCTACATCTTCTATTACATTGTTATACCAGCAGCAAGAATTCAAAACAGGAAATTATGTCAAAATTCCGCCCTCATCATGTTGTAGACGTCATCATCAGCATTCTACGCGTTTTGCAAGAAATTTTTCTTCGGACAGCCACTTTGTGGAATCAACTACCGGATGCTGTTACCGAACAAAAACGACTAATGAACCTTCAAGAATAGAGCAAACTCTCACCTTAATGGCCGGCATTGCATCTCTTGACTCCTGATGTCGATGCATGTCTATAGGTGGTTGCATCACTACTCCCCATCACGTGAGCCTCTTGCACGTTAGACCCCTCTTATATAAAATAACCTTCTTCCTCTCAATCGGTCATTCTTGTCAGAGTGGTCGTGGTTGCCAAGATGACGCAATATTAGTCGCCGTTGGTCTCCCCAGTTATGGGTCGCATTGGCTCCCTCACGATGCTCCTCCACTTTTGACGCTTTGCAGCATTGCGGGAGCACTCCACTACAGGTGTCTGGGTTACTGTTTTGATAAGGTTCGTCCATCGCGTGGGTGAGCGTCCTCTCGTCCTTCATTTCTCGAGATGTTACCAAAGAACTTCAGAATTCGTAGTTGCACAGTAGACGATAGCCTTTCTTTTATCTTCAGTTCCTTTAAGGTGGATTGTTGGTTCGGAAAGCCGTCCAAGGGATCTTCAGGAGTCGTTTCCAACACCACATCTCTAAGGCATAAATTTTGCGGCGGTCTTGAAATCTAGAGGACCAGGTTTCAGCCCCGTAGTGGAAGATTGGAAACACAGGAAGATTGGAAGGCAGTCGGACCTTGATGGTTTTGGTGATCCTTCTGTCCTTCTAGATCTTATTGAGCTTCTCTACCGCAGACCTGGTTATAGCACATCGCCTTTGGATTCCCAGCTCAGAAACCCCGGTATTGGAGATAGTAGAACCAAAAAATATATATGTAAAAGAATCAGACAGCTGCATAATTTTCATATCCACTCCGTGTGTTCTTTGACTATTTCTTTATAAAAAATATTGATACATTTTTATTAGAATTTAGAAGATGGACGACAAATTTGAGATCATTTCTGTAATCGATATGTCCGATATGAAAAGTACCTAAGTATTGCAATAATATGAATATCGTTTCCAAGTATCTCGGGATAGCAGAGAACATAATATTTAGATTTATTTTTGAAATCCAATAAAGCTGCCGCGCAAAATTACCATTGTAAAAATATGGATCTCGTTTCCAAGTTTTTCATTCATAGCATTACGCTTGCAAGTTCAGTGTAGTAGAGAATGTATTTGGGATAAATAATGATATTGATGATGGCCACTGAGCCAAATTATCATGGCTACAATGTGCATTTCGTTTCCAAAGTCGCAGTAGAAGAAAACGAATTTGCCATCCATTTTGTAATTGAATATGACCACTGACCGAAATTATCATTCAACAAAATAAATGCATTTTGTTTCTAAGGTCGCAGTAGTAGAAAACGAAATTGTGTTAATTTTTTAAATTCAAGATGGTTGCGTTGCATTATTATGATCTCAAAGATATTAATAACAATATCGTTTCCTAACTTCCTAAGGGCAGCAAAAACCAAATTTGTTCCCATTTTAGAAATCTACATAATTATACTGACAACATTGCGCATATATCAATGGGAATTTTCAATACATACCCATAAGATTAACTACCTATGCATACCCTAAGGGTGAATTGACTCTTTACAGGATCACTCAAGTGTGCCTGGTATTCGCCTGTCGGTATGTCAAAGTATATATAAGTAGCATTGTTTGGTGAAGGTTGAACCAATGGGCTCCGCTCACCACGGGGCTCCCGGTTCGATCTTCGTCTTCCACGTAACAATGTGGTTTTGGGAACCTGTTGTACCTTGACACTATGTGTACGTAGGCCATAAGGCTGATTTCAAAAATACCCGCGATGTTAAATTCTATTCTCCAGTGTATTCTGTACTTCACTACTGACTATTCAGTTTGAAAGTAGTCACTTACCGCCGGTGTTTGATGTTATCGTCGTTAAAAAGTTTTTTGGGGAAATAAGTAAGTATTTATAATATGCTTTGAAGTTTGAGAGTTTTAAACGTTTTATTTATTTTAGTTATTTTCTTTACTAGGATTAAAATATCATAAAGTTACGAGATAAGTAGCCCTAAATTATTTAAAATTATTTAAAAGTTTTGTTTGTTGTACCTCGGTCACTGTCAATCAATTGTACCTTGGTCAGTGGCCAAGGTACATGTTGTTGTTGTAGTTGTACTTTGGTCAGGAGAATATTTTTTTTAAATTTTTCACATTCACGTAATATAATATTCATAATAAGTTAATATAAAAGCTTTGTCTCATTAGAGAAAATAAACTCATCTCATCAAACAAATATCATTTTGATTTTGCTCAGAATTTATGAGCTATTTTTTGTTAAATATGTTATTTAAACGAAAAAAATAAAAAAATCTACGTTTAAAAAAATAGACCTCAAATACTGAAAAGTATCAAATAACTAAAAATTTAATTTAATACACCTTTACCTTTAATATTAATTAAATACTATTATTTATATGTGCTACCTTTTGATAGGTTTTAAGACGGTGCCAAGCCATAAACAAAATAAAACTTTATATTATAAACATCTTACTGTACTTATTAAGGTAGTCTGGTGTGTGTCCCGCTCAAAGTTACGCGTTGAGAGTGTAGGTACTTACTATTACATTTGGCTTGGCACCGACTTCAAAGCTATCAATATGTAGCACATACAAATAATAGTATTTTATTAATATTAAAGGTAATGGTGTATTAAATTACATTTTAAGTTATTTGATACTTTTCAGTTTTTGAAGTTGGTTTTTTTAAACGTAATTTTATTTTTATTTTTTTCTTTTTAGTGTCAGTTAATAATTATTATATATAATCAACCTGAATGACAACTCTTAAAAAAGCCGTACACAAAAAATAAATAATATCATTGAGGTAAACAAAAATTTTCATAAAATGAAAACAACTGTTTCTAAATTATGTATAATTTTTATGGGACCAAATGGCATCTATTCTGCATCGAGCTAAAAAAAATACGTTAATCAGATCATAAATATTAGAGTAATCGGTGTACATACATAAAAAAGAAAAATACCGATCGAATTGATAACCTCCTCCTTTTTGAATTCGGTTAAAAAACGGTTTTAGATAAGAATAGTTATATTTACCACAAATTACCCCCAATTCCTCGATGTGTCCTAGGTCCACCATAGTACTGGCTAGTAAATCCCTTTTTTGTTTTAGTTATTAAAACAATTGTAAGTATGAAATATACATTTCTAATATTTTGGTGGTGTATCAAAAATTTGAACTTTAAAAAAATGCAAGAATGGTTTGAGCACAGTCCGTCAAATAAAAAAAAATGGGGAGCCTGTGTTCGTTACCTACTTTATTCCACATTTTATTAGGTCGCAACGCTCTTGTGATTCCTCTGGTGTTACTAGAGAGTATAGGCTGCAGTGATCACATATTTCAGGTGACCAGTATGCTTGCTTATTCTCTTACATTAAAAATCTAATACGAGGCCAATCATACCAAGTATTTATTTATTTGGAAACAAAACAAAAGCATCACTTAAATAATAACAAAAAAGACGTGAAACTTTTACGAAATATAAAGAACAGAAAGCCTACTTTAAATATATAAGTAATATGATGTTTTTCTTAACTAGTTCCACTAAGAATATTTAATAAGGCAATGATTGAAGCGTGTTTAACGCCACTGATCTATAGATTTTCTTGAAATTTTTTAATGTTTTTAGTTTCATATATTAATTATAATTTTGGATTTGTCACTACTTCACATCTGCCGTGCGAACCCTGAAGGGAAGATCAGTATATTTGAAATGGATTGAATATGAAAATAATGGCGTTATTCTTACCAGCTATTGATGCTAATGTGAAATTGTTGATGTTAGGCCAAATATCGAAAGTACCGGTGCCACTCAATTCCTGAAGTTTACCAACAAGTTCCGCACTTCTACGCGAAAATATATCCATAAAACTATTGAGTATTTTGGGGCCAAACGCAGGTATAACTGTTTTTCTTTTTCTAGACCACGTTGAAACTAAAATGAGAACCAACATTTAATTTAACAAGGGTTAACACTTTAACATTTTTTAATAATATTTGAAAAAAACTTAACTAAAATATTTACTTGATGTTCATACAGGTATTGTTATATACACGAGTATTTTTTTAGTAAATTTTACGAAATTAATATTTTATGAAATTATATTGCTGATCAGTAATTGCTGTCGGGCCTGCATTATCGAATACGTACTCTTAAGTAAAAAAAAATACAAGTATATATTCATATTGACTGTTACAAATACCAGGGGCGAATATTCCACCATCACCAGTGGGGCCTCTTACACTCTTCATCACCAATAGATCTTTCTCCAAGCAATTTTTCGAAACATATTCAATATCTGCTGGATTTGTTAACGCTGAAAACAGTATATCATTTGAATTACAATTGAACTTACAAGAAAACCGATGACGAAATAATTAAAATATAATTTCAACTTTAGATGCTAAAATCACAGGTGAAATGTGTATAAAAATTATTAAGGTAAAAAAGATATCAAACCAATAAACCAAATAAAATCTATTATTTATTCTTATTAGGAATAAGCTACATTCTAAAATTACCTATAAAAAATAAAGGACCACCCCAAATCTTTTGAATTCCTCCAGTTTTAAAAGTTTCTCTACTTATATTTTCTATTACCGAGACGGCTTCTGTAAATAGAACACAAAATATCAAATATAAATATCTGGTCCAGTCATTTAAATTGTTAAATTAATGAATGTGTGTTTGTATATGTTCAGGTTGAGTCAATAAAAATAACACATTTTGGTTGAGTTTGAGTTTGTGCTTCTCTCGTATCGACAACGCTTAATGAGCATCAAATTATGATTTTAATAATTATTTCACCAGATAGAAACGAAGTTCCATAATATAAAAGTATTAAATTCAAGTTCTATTCAAGGTACTGATAAGGAAAATATTTATTTGGGTATACATTTTTAATTATGATTTTTTATCGATAAAATCAAAAAAACTTCTTTACAAAATTAGCTTAACAACTTTATTTTATTTATAATGATTTATTTTTGGATGAAAGCGGCGCTTTGCGAAGTTAGTACGATTTTAATTGTGCTCATACATGTAACAACCGATATTTAAGACTATTAATATTGTCCACTTTTTCTAAAACTAAATTTTTGACAGGAGCGAAGCCGCGCGTATCTAGTTACGAATAAGGCAGATATAAGTATCATTATGTTATATACGGAATTAACACTCCCGAAAGCATTGATAGTGATACCCATATTGATTTTATTTAAAAAGTCACATCGGCCATCTTGGATCTCGAAATGGATGTCATTTTTGTAATTGACACGCGCACATGTTGATCTCATTGAAAATGTCACATCCGCCATCTTGGATCTCAAAATGAAGATGTCATATTCGTAATTGACACTCCCGGAAACCTCGAAAATGATACCCATATTGTTTTTATTGAAAAATTCACATCCGCCATCTTGGATATCAAAAAAGATGTCATATTCGGAATCGACACTCTCTACAACTTCGAAAATTATACCCATGTTGTTCTTATTGAAAAAGTACATCAGTCATCTTGAGTCTCGAAATAGATGTCATATTCTTAATTTACACTCACGAAGACCTCGAAAATGAAATCCGTATTGCTTTTATTCTGTGTTTTAACGGATAATAATTAAAATATATAATGGTGTTGTATACTTAAATATGACGCCGTTTATCAATATTTGTCATAAGGATTGACCAAAAGCAACTACTACACACTTAACTAACTCACTAACACATTTGTAAAACTAGCACATATGATCATTTTAAATTTAGTCTTTATTAAGTATTTTACAAGCATCTATCATTAAAATCATCGACACAGTATCAGAAATCACAGAAGCAGCGGTTTACAGTCTTCCAAAGCATACCATAACAGTGAATGATTATAAAGAATTCTTAAATACTCTAGGCAACCGCTTCATCTGTGGAGGTGACTGGAACGCTAAACATACACAATGGGGATCTCGTCTGATTAACCCTAAAGGAAGGCAACTTTATTATGCAATGGGTGAGTTGAATCTCGACTATCTTTCTACCGGCGAACCCACATACTGGCCTACTGATAGGGCAAGGCAACCTGACTTAATGAACTTCTTTGTAACGAAACCTTGCACTCAATAACATGAAAACAGAGCATATAGCAGACCTCTCATCTGACCATACACCAGTCTTACTGAAGATTTTTAGTAATGTTATTCTTCAAGAGGCTCCATCAAAAATACACAGCCAATATACTAGCTGGGGAAAATATCAAAACATCATATCAAACAAGTTAGAACTAAATATACCTTTAAAAAACTCCCGCAAAAAGCAAAAGTCTTTCTGGTCTTAATTTTCAACGCATGCTTAAGACTTTTGTGTTTTCCAAGTCAATGGAAAATATCTCAAATTATTGTGATATTAAAACCTGAAAAACCGGCACAAGAACTTTCCTCCTATAGGCCTATAAGTCTGCTACCAATAGTAGGTAAATTACTCGAAAATATCATATTATCCAGATTGACAAATCATCTTGAGAAGGTGATTCGAGCAAGTCCACCGCCTGGTTGAAATAATCAACAGAACTTTGGAGAACAAACAATACTACTCTGCCATATTTCTAGACATCAATCAAGCTTTTGACAAAGTCTTTCTTAATAAAATCAAGCGAAATTTTCCTCATTGCTTCTTCCAAATCATCAAATCATACTTGGGAAAAAGATGCTTTGAGGTTAAATACAATGACGACGTATCACCAATGCATGAGATTAAGTCAGGTGTACCCCAGGGCAGCATTCTGGGACCAGTGCTTTATCTTATTTTCACAGCAAACTTACCAAGCCTTGATGAAGTTACCACAACAGCTACATATGCCTACGACACAGCGCTCCTATCTGTACATGAGAAACCGCAGACAGCATCTGAAAACCTACAAAGACTTCTTTCTTTAGTTCAGGAATGGTTTGATAAATGGCGAATTAAAGCAAACAAGGATAAATCCATACATGTAACTTATACACTTAGGCGAGAAACATGTCCACCAGTTTTCATCTACAATGAGCCAGTGCCGCAGGCGGATGATGCAAAATATCTAGGGATACACCTGGATAGACGACTTACGTGGCAGAAACATATCTGGACCAAACGCAAACAGTTAGATACCAAAGTCCGCAATCTATATTGGCTGCTAGGTCGAAAATCCAAACTCACATATGAAGGCTTTGTTAGGAAAAATGATAGGAATAAAAACACTGCGATGAGATTACACTTGATTTTAATACTATGAGCGATAACAAACAAGACAAGTACGTACATTACCAATGACCATTAGCAGAGAACAGGAAGTTAAAGGGCTGACGTCTATTTGACATTACATATGTCACACTGAGCACAGACAAAATAAACTTTTAGGTTGCGTTTACATTTAAGCAATAGCTTCAACACTGGCCCTTAAACGCAAGCTAAACATAAACTACAACTTAACAAAGTTACATTCTAACTTAGTTCAGTTAAAACACAAACATTATAAGTTAACCTATGAACTTGTTAGCAACTGACTTGTGAAATAATTATGCTTTTCTTTACAAAGTGCTTTAGTTAATATGTCTGCTAACATATTTGCAGTTGACAAGTATTTTATTTCAACAACACCTTTATTAACAATTTCTTTAATAAAATGATGACGTATATCAATGTGCTTTGTTCTGGAATGAAATACAAAACTTTTACATAACTTAATAGCAGATTGATTGTCATTATAAATCGTGATTTTAGCCATGGTACCAAAAACTTCAAATAAAAATTTTCTAATAAATAAAGCTTCCTTACATGTGTCTGACAACGCCATGTACTCTGCTTCAGTGCTTCGGTTGCAGTCTGCGGATCATCAGGGTAACCATCAGCCAGTGCCACAAAATTAGCAATTAGGCAGGACCCATCAGCTTCTTCGTAGGAGGTGTCTTCCTGCTCTGCTTGAGCCAGCGTGTCATCTCCTGGAACGTAAGTATAATCCAAACAGTTCTCCGTTTCAGAACTTGTGTTATCGCTCTCAGAATCATACAGTGTGATCATGCTGATCCTCTGTTCCTCTCTCTGTGATAATCTCATGTCATCAGATTGATCAGAACTCACAGTGGATGATTCTGATTGCTGAATTTCATTAGAAATCAGACTGTTGATGTCAACAATAGGATGTTGCTTGAAACTATCATCATGTGACATGTCTTTGTTCCAAAATTTATTTTCTATGAACACAACATTGCGAGAATTGACACAGTTTCTGTGGTTCTCAGTATCTATTAGTCGGTAGCCTTTCGACTCTTCATTGTATCCCACAAAAATATATGGTTTGCTTTTAGGATCAAGTTTCCTCCTATTCTTTACCATAGAATAAGCTACACAACCAAAAATTCTTAAATGGTTTAGATTTACCTTCTTGTTTGTCCACTTCTCCTCGGGGGTTTCACCAGGAACGGCCTTGGTAGGACTGCGGTTCTTTAAGTAGACTGCTGTGTTCACTGCCTCTGCCCAGAATTTCTTTTCCAGTCCAGCGTCACGCAGCATGCATCTAACCTTCTCCATCACCGTCCTATTGGCCCGTTCCGCGACGCCATTTTGTTGTGGGCAGTCGGGGATGGTCTTCTGGTGTTTGATCCCGCAGGTCTTTAGGTATTCCCTAAATTTAGAACTCATATATTCTCCGCCTCTATCACTTCTAAGAACTTTTAACTTCTTCCCAGTTTCATTCTCCACAAGGGCTTTGAATTTTTTGAAATTAGCAAAAGTTTCATTTTTTGATTTCAAAAAATAGACAAACTGCTTTCTTGTGTAGTCATCGATGAAACTAAGTATGTACCTAGCACCACTTATAGAGGGAACCTGTATGGGACCACATAAGTCTGTATGTATTAAACCCAGCACTTCTGTCGCTCTACTACTTGATTTCTTAGGAAAAGGGAGTCTACTTTGCTTTCCTTCAACACAAGACACACATTGCTGAAAATCAGAAGTATTAAAATGAACGCCAATTGCCATACCTTTTTGCAAAAGTTGCATACTTCTTAGATTAAGGTGACCGAGCCGCTTGTGCCACACTTCCTGGGATTTCAAGTCTGCCGCAGCTGATGCCATCATACTGCACTCCTGTTCCTCTGCAGTACAAACGCTATCAGACACAGTATCTAGCTGATAGACACCATTGACATGGGTACCTGTAGCTAAAATCTCGTTATTATCATAGATAGTACATGATGTACTATCAAAAGTAACAATATAACCTTTTTTGGTCATGGCACTGACTGACAACAAATTAGTACTTAAATTAGGAACATAATAAGTATCACTTATTGTCCTTACACAGTCTTTCAGCTGCACTTTTACTTGACCTAACCCCGCAGTGGATAGCTTTGCACCGTTTGCAATGCACACATCCACTGTTTTTTTCGGATCACATCCTACCATCACTTTTGCACTGTTACACATATGATTAGTGGCTCCGGAATCAATGTACCACTTGTTACTATTCACATTCACAGAGAGAGCCGTCACAAGCGCCTTGTTTTTAACAGGAACCTTCTTCTGCGAGCTCCTCGGTGGATGCCTCGTTCCCAGGCTGCTACTGTAGTTGCTTGCAGTTGCAATCTTTCTCTCCGGACAGTTCCGAGAAAGGTGTCCTTTGCCGTTGCACTTAAAACATTTGAATTGTTTCTGTGTGTGTGTGGTGACTAAGGCTGTACCACCTTCGTTCTTGTCTTCACGCCTTTGTACCTCTTGTAATAGTTTAGAGGAGATGGTATCGGTCGTCAACTTGGAACTAGAATTCTCAATTGCCATGATGAGCGGGTCGTAGTCTTCTGTGAGTCCACTCAACATTATCACTGCAACAAATTCATCATCCAGAGGTGATTCTATTTCCTCCAGTTGGTGAGAAATCTCCTTAATTTTGTGTAGGTATGACTCCATCGAGGGATTTTCACTCAACTTGGTGCTGAAAAGACTCCGCAGCAGGCCCAATCTTCTGCTCAGACCACGTCCTTCATAAGCCTTTTTCAGTATGTTCCACGCCTCAAACGCGGTTTTGGCAGAACGGATGTACGGTATTACCGTCGGTGCCACAGAGAGCGCGATCCTCGCCAACGCTTTCTCACCTTTATTTTTGTCGCTTTCGTTATTGGTTTCAACGAAGTCCCACAATTCCTCGTGAATTAATAGCATGTGCATAGTAAACTTCCAAGTGGAGTAGTTTTCTGCCCCTTTTAGTTTCTCCATACCTTGTGCAAGCGGGGACGCCATGTTGTTCACCGAAGCAACGAAGTAACGCGTGCGTGATGAAAAATTGGTACGCGTAATCTAGCCGAAATAAATATTTTTTCCTATTCTCCCAACCACGCTCTGCTACCATGTTAGGAAAAATGATAGGAATAAAAACACTGCGATGAGATTACACTTGATTTTAATACTATGAGCGATAACAAACAAGACAAGTACGTACATTACCAATGACCATTAGCAGAGAACAGGAAGTTAAAGGGCTGACGTCTATTTGACATTACATATGTCACACTGAGCACAGACAAAATAAACTTTTAGGTTGCGTTTACATTTAAGCAATAGCTTCAACAGGCTTTTGCCTTCTGGCTGTTTACAAAGCCATTCTAAAACCTATTTGGACATATGGAATTCAGCTCTGGGGATCGGCAAACACAAGTAACATAGAAATACTGGAGAGGTTCCAAAGCAAAATAGTCAGAAACATGCTTAATATTCCTTGGCATGTTAACGACAAACTGATGTACGCAGACATAAAACTGGAAACCATTAAGCAAGAAATAGAAAAGTACAGTAAGAGCTACCAGTTTAGACTTCACAGGCATAGAAACAAACTTGTTTTTCAATTTCAGGGTCCCGGCAGCCTTAAATTCACCAGGCTGAAGCGCCACTGTTTTCAGGGACTAGCAGCAAGATTTGTGGACAAGAATTGAGAGATTTCTCACCGGAAAAGCCTCTCCTAAACACAACACCTAAATACAATCATTTTCAGACAGCTTAATAGATCATTGTTGAAAGACAGATTGCCAGGACGCAGAATACAAAAAGAAAAAAAACAAAAGTCTTTCTTAAGTCTTATTTAATCTTTTAAAAATGGTTTCCATTCACGTCAATACATCGTTGCATCCGTTGATAAAAGCACTATACCACTGATAAAAGCACTTTACCAGGCAGGCAAATTTCCATAGCAGTAGGCATCCTTTGACGGTCTTTCGAAATGCAGCCATAGCTGCCTCAGCGTCCATTAAAAATATATATAAATAAAAATCGCAACGTTCTACGCCAAGACTCTATGGTGGATGACCCAGTTAGTGCACATGTGATGTGATGTCGCCAAATAGTCGTTCTTTTACCTGGATTTGGTATTGTCGTGGTGAATAAGGATCCTACTGCGAGGTCGTGTCTCCCAAACTTTTTCCAATGCAAGTGGCAAACAATTATCGTCTAAGAGCTAGCAACGTTTTTGAGAGAGAATTTCAGGTAGGCCAGTTTTTAGATATCCTATCTCTCTCACTCTACCGGACGTCATATGGACTATCTGGCTGGCGGTAGTGGTTGCGTTCATCAATGCGCATCCTAGCTACACAGGTAAAATATCGATTTTTTAAATAATTTTAAGAAGTTTTTTATTTTTTATTGAACTTTCCACAACGTAATTCTAATATTGCCAGACATTTTTATTGCTGTTTAAACTGTTCCAGACGCTAATTTCGAATTAAAAAATTTTTTATTTCAAAGAATTCAGTATGGCTGAAATTTTTTTATAATATTATTTAAGTATCTAAAAACTTAAATTTAATTAGTCAAACAATACTCACCAGGATGCGACTACACACCAGCTCTTTTCCGGAAAGGTAAACTTCGACCTTTTAAACTGTTAGAGCAATCAGAAGAGTATCAATTAGCCTGTCAAAATTTATTTATTTATTTCACACACACATAGCAACTATCATTACAGGTATTACCTAATGCGACAGTTACAAACAAACAAGAATAACAAACACAGCAAACAACAATCAAATCAAACTAAAACTAATCATACAATCAAACTACATTACATTACAAATAATATATCACACCAGAAATAGAAAAAACTTAAACATACTACTATTTACCATAACATACTACATATAACAATACCCTTGTGAGATCACTCCACGTACACTCAAAAATGTCCACTTTGTTGTGGAGTTCATTTATATGGCGAAGGGCTCTAGTTAAAGGTGACTTTGCCAACACATTTGTTCTCGCCAACGGAATGGATAGTAGTGGCGGATGGAGGCGCCTCCACACGTACCGGTCCGGCACACGAAGACTCAAGCAGCACAGAACCCCCGGGTTGTGCTCCTTCCCGCGCAACAACTTCACCACATACGCTGCTAGAAAAAAATCCCTACGGACGCTCAACTCAGTATACCCAACCATACCCAGCACAAACAGTGTCGGATACATAAGTGGGTAAAATGGGTATACTCCATATAACTTGAAGTATAGGTGCCTAACGAATTTGTTTTGGACACGCTCTAACATCAACCTGTACTTGTCCTCATAAGGGCCCCATATCGCCGAGTTGTACTCCAGACGACTCCTTACCAGTGCATTATAAAGTACCTTGACGGTTGTGACATTAGTGAACTCTTTAGAGTGTCTCAAAACAAACCCTAAATTTCTATAGGCCTTTTTGCAGGTTTTAATTATATGCTCTCTAAACATCAAGTCCGATGTAAACAAGACACCCAGATCCTGTATCTGCTTCACGCGCTGCACTGTATCCGTGCCTATCTTGTAGTTATACAATATAGGTTTACTGGCTCGGGTAAAACTTAAGACACAACACTTAGCAGGATTGAAGTTCAATTTATTCTCCCTGCTCCAGTCTATCAATTTTGAGATGTCATCTTGTAGGTGGTCGCAATCCGATTTTTCTCCTATTTGGAGCATTAACTTTACGTCATCTGCAAAAAGGAGACATTTGCTGTGCCTTAGGACCTCCGGCAGATCGTTTATCGTTATGATAAATTCAAGAGGTCCAAGGTTACTGCCTTGACTTACTCCAGATCTCGTAAAGTATGGCTCCGATTCGTATCCATTAAAGTCTACATACTGCTTTCTGTCTCTCATGTAAGAAGCCCAGAACTGTAATGTTTTTGGCGAGCAACCTACATCCGCTAATTTCCTCAGCAATACGTCATTGTCAACAGTGTCAAATGCTTTTCGGAAATCTAGGTAAACCACACCTACCTGTATTCCAGAGTCCATTGCTGGGACCAAATATGTCATCAGATTTAGAAGATTAGTGGCAGTGCTTCGGGCTGGACGAAATCCGTGTTGGGAGTCGCAAAATTGCGCTGACACTTGGGCGTACAGCTTGCAATGTATAGCTGACTCGAACACTTTTGCCAGCGTTGATAGGACTGCCACCGGTCTATACCCACTGACATCTGGTCCCGCTTTACCCTTCGGGACTGGAATAACTCTCGCGGTTTTCCATAATTCAGGGAATGTACTATATTTCACGCATGTGTTAAAATGTATTGAAGAGGCTCAGCTAGTACCCTACTACAATCCTTAAACAAGAATGCTGGTATGCCATCCGGGCCTGCGGAATGCTTTGGTTTGAGGCGCACCAGAGCTTCACTCACTTCCGCCACAGTAAGCTCTTCTAAGTGGACGCGCGCGCTGCTAGCCCCGTAGCATGCCGCCGATCCTGCGTCCAAAAGTGGCTTTTCGCAACTGTAAACACTTTCGAAGAACTGAGCAAATTGCAAAGCACTTTCTTCATTCGTGAGAAGTTTGCCATCTTTCAAAATTAATTGCTTACTCGATGACCCCCTTCTTGCTTTTATAAATCCCCAAAAGGATTTTGGATCAGCAGAAAACTGACACTGAATTTTTTCTTTGTGTTGTTCATATGTGGCATATTATATATATATTCAACTTCTTGTTTTACGGACTTTCTGTATAAAGAGAATTTATTGTAATAACTGAGTAATTTCGTCTTCTTATACCGCTTGTGTAGCATCGCCTTAGTTTTAATATTTTTTATTAAGTCACTCGTGTACCATTCCGGATATCGATAATTTTCACTACTTTTCCTTTTTCTATTTCTTTTAGGTACACATTCATCCAAAATATTATTTATTATATTATAGAAATAATTTAGCATTTCATCTAAATTACTAATTTTATATAATTTAGACCAATCAAACATAGTTAATTTGGAATACAGCAATTGATAATCGGCCTTATAAAAGTTCCATTTGCATCGCAAATCGCGTGTACCTGAGTGTAAATGTTGAGCACTGGGGCGCGGGGCGGCGGTCGTGATTGCGGCAGGGTCAAGCGGCGCGCGAGCCGCAGTGTGCCAGCACACCTCGAGCGGCGGGTGATGCTCATCGACCGGTACCAGCGCTTCGTCCGCCGCGGACACTAACACCTCGCCTCCCGCACCCGAATCGAACCCCGAACTCAATACCAGATCCAATCGACGACCTAAGCTATTAGGAACATAATTGCATTGAGTGAACTCACAATAGGCTATCAAATATTCATAGTAATTACTGACACTAATAGGGCAAGAATACATATTGAAATCTCCTATTACAATTATTTTTTTAAACTTAATACATAAGTCTTCTAGTATTTTAATAATAACAATAAAATTAAATAATCATTTTCCGAGCTATTCGGTGGAATATACAGCACACAACATAAAAACAAAAATTTGTTATTTAAAAAGACGGTGGCACAAATAATTTCAAATGCACAATTGTCAATAGATACGGAGGTTATGCATACCCGACGCAACTCAAACCTCTGTGTAGCCACTAGGAGCGCGCCGCCCTGCTTACGACCGTCCGTTCTGTCGCAGCGTAATATTTGATACCCCACTGGGACAAGTTCAGCATTTTGAATGGATTCATTACAACCCGATTCAGTGATAGCGTATAAATCATAGTGCATAAGATGTAAACCATTCCGGAATTCTGTTAATTTTGTTCGAAGGCCTCTTACATTCTGGTAGAAAATTTGTATTTTTCTAGTTACCAGAATTTTTTTTGCTTGTGCTTCGAAACCAGATCCATTCCCATAAATTCTATATTGATTGGCCAAACGTCAGGGTTATTTAATTTATTAAAATTTTCTTCTGAGACACCTATATAAAATGATGCATAATCTCGCTTAGATTTGTGTTTGATTTTTTCAACCTTAATAGAATTATCCGAACCACAAATGTTTTCAATGTAACTTCTTATGTCCTCCGGTGTAGTTTGAGGGTGTAGACGCCAAACATGCAAAAATTTCTTCCGCTCCATACCTTTAATCGCTAATGAATCCGTGTTGTTGCTGAACCGGACTTGAGCCCGCCTCTGTAATGATACGGAGTTCCTGCCTTCCTTACTACTTTCATCTACATTTTGCACATCTACTACACTCTCAGCAGTGTTCTGTGAGGCTGCCGATGACGCAACTGTAATGGCCTCATTTTGTTTTGTACACAACACTTTATTCGGATCATTTTTGTGAATGATCTGTTTTGGCTCCATAGTTTTGTACTTTTTGATATTCCGTTCACTGTTAAGGATGTTTTTATCGCTTCTTATCAAACACGAAGATGTACCCGTTTCTTTATCAGATAAAATCTCGGCGTAGGTTTTGCTCACGCAATGACAAACTTTCTTCTCAAGCGAACTTATTATCTTTACTATATTGTTCAGATAACTTTTGGTCTCATAAAATTGAGTTTTGTAAATGAATTATAAGATTCGCCGGGCTATCTAAACGAGAAACTACATCCTCCCGCAATTTAATTAATTCGCCTCGTATGATGTCGTCCGCGTCATACTGATCAAAGGGGGACGGTGCAAATTTTACTCGATTCCCGCGCTGCGCATTAACATAATTCGGTGTAGAAAACGATATTTGACTTCCATCTGATATAATTCGTCTATTTGGAGAGTCTACACATTCAGAACTCATCCAGTTATTTTTGTACTCCACTGTAAATGCGCAAAATAGATCTATATCAATTTTAAGACACTTTAAATCATATTTTTTCATGCATGTTTGTTTTGAACATTGCATGAATGAGTCATCCAGTATAGGCGAGCGGCAAGCGCTGCAATTATTGTTGGTCATCATATTTTCTAGTACGCACCTATTTCAACAGGTTATTATATAGGGATAGAACTATCGTTTAAAAAGATATTATTATTCTTTATTATAAGGGAATGGTCTAGACTCTAGTTCAGTTAGTTTTAACGATCACATAACACAAATAAGTAGGTATGCACGTGTCGCTTACGTGTTTAATGCAACAGTTTGGCACAGTAATGTCCAAAGATTTTAGGGTCAAATTACAGTTTTAAGTTTAAACACTATATGTTTCACTAGTATTCTAGGTTTTTAGATGTTAATACACCAATAACACACACTTATAATCGTATATGACTTATTATCACAGTATTTACATTAAAATTACGGAGCAAATCGGGTAAGCTGCTGTCCGTTCGAGCGCGCGCGACAATACAAAATATTATAACAGATGATAAAGAATTGCTCAATGAGACATTTAAGATCTTAGAAAAGTTAATTTGTCATATTTACGGAGCTCGTGATTCTTGGAACGTCAATGAAGTTCGGTTCAATCTGTTTTCAAACACTTCGGTCTAAAAAATCAGATGATAATTTTGAAAAAAAAATTTCGTAACTGTGATCCATCAGCCTACCACCACGCAAAAGTGAATTGTATCAGCATTTACTGCGAGTTCGTTACGTTACAAAGTTTTGGAGAAATGCTCATTTAAAACACCCGACATCTCTATCACCTCAAGCTTCCGGCTGGACCATAAATGACGATAAATATGATTTTGTCTGGTTTGTTGGAGAGCAATTGCCATCATTAGTTTTCGACATTATTATTTAAGGTAAAAATTAAAAATAAAATACTAATAAATTTCTTTACCGAAAGATTATTACATTTTTCATTCTTTTACAGATAATAACTTGACTTTTTTACACTTTTTTGACTTAATTACAAGACGGTGACAACCCAAAAGACGTTGATGACAATTAAAATGACATGATGATGATGATTATCAAGATGTCTCCGTTTTTTGTGATACAATTATCAATAAAAAAATATAATTTTTGTTTATTTACATATTGAAATTGATTATTATCTTAATTTTGTTCAACAATAAATAATTATTTTGATACTACATTAATCCACACATTTATTCAATAATTTTTAATTCTTTCTCTGTAATTTATTCGACAACAATTTTTAGACCAAGCAAAATAAATACCACATCACTTTCCACCTTTAAATCGGTCTGTCTGAAGGTTTAATAACCGAATTATTGTATGGCAAATAAATTTTAAGTTTTTAGATACTTAAATAATATTACAAAAAAATTTCAGCCATACTATATTATTTTGCAAAAAAATATTTTTTTTAATTCGAAATTAGCGTCTGGAACAGTTGTCATGTCTGGCAATATTAGAATTACGTTGTGGAAAGTTCAATAAAAATAATAAAAAACAAAAAAAACTTCTTAAAATGATTTAAAAAATCGATATTTTATCTGTGCAGGAAGGATGCGCATTGATGAACGTAACCACTACCGCCAGCCAGATAGTCCATATGACGTCCGGAAGAGTGAGAGAGGATAGGTTATCTAAAAACTGGCCTACCTGAAATGCTTGTTTTCCTGACGTTGCTAGCTCTCGTACTATTATTAGTGTACCACTCAGCTGTAACTGTTTTTCTATACACTTAGTCAATTTCCGAAGAACGTTGCCACCATCTTCTTTCCCCTCGCTTCGACCTCCATTCACATTCTTGGTCTTCTCGTAGTATAACTCCTCGTTTTTGGTTTCGGGATCATTACAGTACATCCAGTTTTCATAATCCGTAAGTGTGTTGAACACAGCGTTTGAGTCACTTCCGTTATATATTTCAACACAAAGGAGTTTTTGGACCTCAGTCAAATTAAGAGATATCCACCGGGCACTGAGCTTCCTGACCGTTAAATAATCTTAGAGGATTTTGTGTACTTAACTCATACCGATGTCTAAGATTACCCGAATCTGTTGATAGGTCACTATTTTATAAGTGTTTCTTAAACGCTGCACAACACTGATGTTATCTTTAGTCGTTGCCGTGAAAGGTTATCCCTCACGCAAATCATAGGTAATATTAGTGCGTCCATCCTTAGTCTTATTAAAACCAGCTGTAAAGAAAGCGAGATTACGCTTCATCGTTAAAGTCCTATCGTAATCTTTAATATTGTTTTAGAGATTTAAATAATATCCAAGGTTCTTATAAAAATCATTTCACGATAGATTTTCTGCGTTAAATTCATGATGACTCGGCAGAGACTTTTTAATTTGCCGCCAAATCGTAATACAAATGATAGATCAATAAAAATACATACTCAATAATCAATAATGCAAAGCAATATTCAAAAAGGCTTTTTGTCTCAAGCGCCATATTGAAAATGTGTTGTAATACGTTCTTATGAAATATTGTGTACGTTATGATACTACTAGGTTTTAAGTAAATTCACCCAAGTGCATGTTAATATAGAGTTTATTAATTTTGAAATAATTATTATAATAAGGTTACAGTTGATAACCTGCTCAACCACAATATTTGCATATTAGGAAATTGACTTGAGATGTCTAAACAATATGTTTTGTTTTTAAAGTGATAACCCTCAATTCTAGGATTAATACACAAATAAAATTTGAAAATCATTATTTTATGAACGATGCGGGACTCGAACCCACGACCTCCGGCGTTCCGTGCCGGTGCTCTTATCAACTGAGCCAACCGTTCGAGTCCTGCCTCGTTATAAAATTCTGTTTGCTTTGTTCAACTCTCAGGTTGTGGCTTCATCTACAGGATCTACTTAACAGTTGATAACCTGCTCTACCCCAATATTTGCATATTAAGAAATTATAAAAAAAAATATCATTAATAATTAATTTATTACAATATGTTATGTTTTTAACGCCGGAGGTCGTGGGTTCGAGTCCCGCATCGTTCATAAAATATTTTTTTTCAAATTTTATTTGTGTATTAATCTTAGACGTGAGGGTTATCACTTTAAAAACGTAACATATTGTAATAAATTAATATTTAATGATATTTTTACATGCTAGAAATGGCCAATTACATTGATACCTTAAAATTATTTACACCCATTGTAGAATGTTTTCTGGAAAAATAAAGGACTTCTGATTTTTTATAATTTATGAAGAACGTATTAATTACTGAACAAATATTTAATTTTAAATTTTAATATTACCTAAGTAAATAGCAATTTGTGCTATTTAGATTCAAAGTTACGTATGCAAACATAAAAGCTTAATAATGTATAAATCGCTGTTCCTATCCGGTTCGAATAGATCAAACTGGTGATGCTGGAGTCAAATCGGATGCGGTGTAATGTGAGGTGGCCTGGAAGGCTAGGACAAATGTGGTTCAAATAGTGTGAAGCCAATGCTTGGATTGTACATCAGCCTCCAGATGGCGTTAGCATACTATTAAATGCGAACAATAACGGCGCAAACAAACTCCACCTTCGCACGACACGCCACAAGTTAGGATATCATCCTCACCATCTGAATGTGTGGCGGTCCTCAGCTCCTCTCCGCGGTTTACAAGGAGCTTTCTTCCACGTACTACAAAGCTGTGGAATGAGACCCCTTGTGCGGTGTTTCCGGGACGATACGACATGGGTACCTTCAAAAAAAGCGCGTACACCTTCCTTAAAGGCCGGCAACGCTCCTGTGATTCCTCTGGTGTTACAAGAGAGTGTGGGCGGCGGTGATCACTTAACAACAGGTGACCCGTACGCTCGTTTGTCCTCCTATTCCATAAAAAAAAACAGCACCAGTATAATGGAATGATCAAAAAAAGAAATTTAGTCGAAGAAAAGCTGTTTTTAATTTCATTATAAAACATCAGACTCTGATAGAGACGTATTCTCTCATTGAGATGAGGAACAAACGTTATAAAGTTGTGTGAGTGTCCAATTTAGTTAAAAGATAAGAAAAAAAGATCTCAATGATTTAGTAATAGAAATAATATCTAGCATATACGCCAGGTATTTTAATTGTTTGTAGATAAACAAACAAAGAAAAAAAATATTAGTATCTAAATAGATACATATTGTACTTGTAAATAAATGGTTATTAAAAAGAAAGATCTCAATGAGTGGAGTAAGCACAGAGTCTCTTTTTTTTACTATTAAAATGAAAGAGTTTGAAGTTTTATAATATGCCTGTTTTGATTTGGCTAAAATAATTTATCAGTTTTGTTTCAGGAATGAATGTTTTGCTATTTTTTCTTTTATTTAAGAATGACTGTATCTAAACCAGTGTAAGATAGAAAAATACTAATTGTTTGGTTTGATACCAATTTTTGAGACGATTTATATTGTTTGGAATATTCATGATAGGTTCATGGTATGTCTTAGAAATAACTTATTTTCATGTTTTATTGTTCCTTTATGTGAAATAGCACAAAATTGTCAAACCAACATATTTTGAAAAAATGTTGAATAAATATTTTAGTACTACAAGAAATAAATAGACATTTATGAAAAAAAAAGTCAGTAGGAATTATAATGTTTTCAATACTAAAGTGACCTATTTTCTTCCAGCTTTTGGAATGAAGTTCCCGCAGGCGTAGAGAAGATAGGTATTTTGCTGCCCTACCTAGCTGATAGAAATGTGATACTAAAAATCGTAAGAAAAATATATTATAAAGGAAGTCGTATACACAAGCGAATAGAGTATAATTCCTTTCTTTTTCTTCCTCTTTCTTTCCGTTCTCTCGTTCCTTCTCTTTCTAATCCCACTCCGCCTCGCCAACGCATGGTATATGGTATATAACGCATACTCATGAATTCACGTACTTCATTCACACTACAAGCAACACGCAAGCGTCATTCTTTCTTTATCTTTCTCCTTTTGCCACGACATGAAATTCATGTTTTTAAATTTTTCTTTGAAATATTCAATTTGAAATATTGATATGAAATTTTGAAATTTTTGTTTCTAAACATTGTGTATTGAGTTTCACTTCTACCATAGTCTTATGAAACTCCTTGTTATTCTCCTCCTTACTCATCGTTTTTGATGATTTCGTGAGTGTCAAATAAGAATAGGATCTGTTTCGAGATCCAAGATGGCGGGTGTGACGTTTTTAATAAAATCAATATGGGTACAATTTTCAAGGTTTTCGTGAGTGTCAATTCCGTATCTGACACAATGATACTTATATCTTCCTTATTCGTAACTAGATCACCGCGGCTTCGCTCTTGTCAAAAAGTTAGCTTTGGAAAACGTGGACAATATTCATTGTCTTTTTTTCAAATATCGATTGTTACATGTATAAGTACAATAAAATCCTACTATCTTCATCTAGCACCATTGTAAACAAATGAAACGTGTTTAGATAATTTTGTAAAGTAGATTTATTTATTTTTATCGATAAAAAGCGCAACAAAAGATATATACTAATAATTATTTTTTATAACTCGAATAAAACTTTCAATTAATATTCTTTAAGGAACTTTGATCATATCTGGTGTCCCACGACGACACCACACGGTTTTTTGTCTAATGCTAGTAAATAATTATTTCTTACAAAAAAAATGGTTAAAGCTATAAAGTAAAATAATATTGACAAAAAATTAATAACTTTCATTTTCATATTCAAAAATTATAGTAGAATGATTAGAACATGCTTAATTTGTGAGACACATATTCTTCTATTCAGAAAAGACACAAATTTTTATATAGGTCATTTTCGTTCTCAGCGTGCGATATAAAAAATTATAATTCCAACACCATGTCCATATATTGTAATATTTTCCTTAAAATTTTCTAAAGTAGGTATCCCTAAATACTTACTATCAACCGCATTGTATGAATACTTTAAAAGCCCTAAAAATGGAAATGTATCTTTAGTCCCGGGTATAGGTTCAGCTAATTGATAAAGCCTTTGTCTTTTAATTCGAAACAACAAATACCACAATAACAACACAACACTAACTAACAACAGATACATGACCAGCGCTGAACAACTAACTTTGTACAAATGGCTGTACTTGTTTCTACCATTATTAATATACCTAATTATTTGCTCCATAGGGCGGCCACAAACGTTAAAATTTCAAGTTCAATATTACTTTATTCATTTGCATCAAGATATACGATCTCTTCGGAATTAATGAGAAGAAAAAAATACTCTTGATTTATTAAGAAAATAAAAGTAAACTATAAAAAAACAACAGAGTTATTAAGTACAATCGATGCATCAATCCATACATAAACCATACAAATAAAGATTTTTTTGAATGAAAATAAGGGATGAGACGATAAGGACGTTCAGCTGATGGTAATTAATCCGCCTTACCCATAACAATACAGTGCCGCTCAGGATTCTTGAAAAACTCAAAAATTCTGAGTGTCTAATTTCACTAGCTACGGCGCCCTTCAGACCGAAACACGCTTATGTTTACACATTACTGCTTCACGGCAATATTATGTGAGCATTCTAAACTGCATTTAGATAAATATGTAAGTACTAGAAAATACAAAACCGAATATGCTTTCGGTAAGAGATCTTCTTGTGACTTCAAGACTTCCTTTTACATCTTTGTTTTTGTATAAAAGCCTTATATTATGATCTCAAGAAGAATACTCAGTACAAATCTGATACCCAATTTGTAATAAATATATAGATATACTGGAGAATGTGCAACGAACATTTTTACGCACCATAGATTTCAACGCGATCAGTCACAATAGAAGCTTTTTTTACGAATATAAGGGACGAGACGAGCAGGACGTTCAGCTGATGGTAATTGATACAATGCAGTGCCGCTCAGGAAAATTTAAAAACCCAAAAATTCTGAGTGGCACTACAACTGCGCTTCCATACCCTTTATACTCTATTTCTCGTAGCCATTCTAACACGCTCGTCACCTTGAGATATTAGTTGTCAAGTCTCATTTGCCCAGTAATTTCACTAGCTACGGCGCCCTTCAGACCGAAACACAGTAATGCTTACACATAATACGACCGAGTCGAACTTATTACAAATACCATGTAGCGTCATGACTCCCAGAGGTTACTAAGTAGTAAGTTATGCCTTGGGGTTCCTCGTACGGTGCACAGACAGGAAGTGAACGTGTGCTGGCTATTTCGTTTTTGAAATCTAAGATAGAAAAGAAGATCGTCAATGGTACATGACGTCGGTACTTTTTATCCCCTAAAACTCAAGTTCCAACTCCAAGGAATGCGATATGATTTCTAAATCGGGTCCACATGAATTGACTGACGGCGAAAGAAAGCTATAAAAGTAACAATGATCATTTCTAAGATTCTCGCGGCTGCAGTTAATGAATTTGGGTCATTTTGAATTCTAAGATGAGGAGATTAAAAAAATCATTACCACAGTTCTCCAAGGTTCTTGGACTGACTGTAATCGAATTCACCTATGTTTCAGGGCTCCATACATCTGAGTGAAAAAACTGTAACTATTAAAGAATCACTAACGCATCTGTCGATCTCTCTGCCTGTCGATAAACATCTAATTCGAGTCCAAACATACCAGTGAGCTGAGCTACAGAAAGTCTTTTCTCTTATTTTTTGTTAGTTTATTTTAATTAGAAATTTATATATTCATCAATATATTTCACATATTTCAATCACAACATGATATAATATTAATTGACGCCTTATAATAATTATTCATTATTTCAACAATACATTCAAGACCTTCATATCAAATTCAAAGTAAAAAAAAACATTAAAACCAAATTTCTTTACTACTCTGTTTCATTGCCCAATTATGTTCATTAATTAATGTGATTTCCTGTAATAATCAATGAAAAACAAAGTTAACTGTTATAATTATGATTCACAAAAAATAATAAGGCTTCAAAATTATTCTTAATGACTTAATTAGGTAGTTCAAGCGAAAACTATAAGATTATTGCTCTCTTTAGCACCAGACAATTGTATGTGTTTTTGTGATCATGGCCGCCCACATCCTCTCAACATACGAATTACCTTTGAGTGTAAGGTATAAATTGAAGGAGCGTTGTCGGCCTTTAAGAAAGGTATACTCGCATTTATTGAAAGTACGATACGACAAACCCATGTCATGTAGCACATTCTCGTGAAGCGGAGTTAATGAGAGGTTTGCTTACGAAAGATGTTAAGTATACATTGAAACGACATTGATTATCAAATCAAATCAAAAATATTCTATTTGGTAAGTCAGTTACAGTTAGGTAATTGCATTACACTTGAAATATGTCACTTTTTTATACAGCTCAAATTCAAATTCAAATTCAAATAGTTTATTTCTCAAAATAAGATAACCGCATCACTTTTTGAAGTCAAGAAAATATACAAATAATAGAATAATACAGTCCAACTGCTAAATTATTATAATATTATTTACATTGCTTTAATCCCATGCACTTTTATCTGTTATATAATCTTTAATTGTATAATAAGCTTTTTTTAAAAGTTTCTGTTTAACAAATATTTTAAACTTTTTTAATTGTAGTTTGCAAATTTCATCAGGGATTTTATTATAAAAACGGACACATTGTCCTCTGAATGATTTGTCTATTTTCGTTAGCCTTGTGTGAATCAGAGCAAGATTATGTTTATTTCTAGTGTTGCAGTTATGAATGTCACTGTTTTTTTTAAAACGATCTATATATTATTGTGCACAAATATTAGGTTTTCAAATATGTATTGACATGGTACTGTTAATATGTTGATCTCCTTAAATTTATCTCTCAACGAGTCTACTGGACAGATTGTAGATTGCTCGAACAGCTCTTTTCTGCAGCACAAAAATCGTTTGATTATCACTAACGTGTCCCCACAGTAATATACCGTAAAACATAAAAGTATGGAAATAACTAAAATATACGACACGTGCCGTGTCTTCGTTTGTGAGCTGGCGAATTTTCCTTACAGCAAATGCTGCAGAACTAAGTCTATTCGCCAAACCAGCCATATGTGGACGCCATTGGAGTTTTGCGTTTAAAGTAATACCCAAAAAAACTGTGGTGTCTACAAGTTCCAAGTACTCCCCGTTCACAAGTACATTTGAATTCACCTGACTGACATTTGGGGTTAAGAATTTAATACATTTAGTTTTCTTACTATTCAAAAGCAAATTATTAGCATTGAACCAATGAACAATTTTGGACAAGGCATTGTTTACATCATCCAAGACTGATTCACGTCTTTTAATCTTAAATAAAAGGGATGTGTCATCAGCGAATAGAACAATTTCATGATTATCCTTAACAACATATGGCAAATCATTTATATAGATCAAGAATAGAAATGGACCAAGAATTGAACCCTGTGGGACACCCATTTTTATGGTTGATCCAGGGGCGCGTTTTCCATTTATATCAACAGTTTGAATTCTATTTTCTAAATAAGAACTAATAAGTGTCAGCGCATTGTTCCTGATGCCATAGTGTTGTAATTTCCTGATAAGAGTCTCGTGTTGGACGCAATCGATTGCCTGGCCTGAAACACCGAGCGCATCCATTGAATCCTCCCAGGCATCATAGATATGATATGAGCTCAACACCCGCATCAGTTGTTGAGCAACCTTTCGTAAATCCAAACTGTTTACACGTCAGCAAAGTACTAAAGTGTGTCTGCATTTGATTTAAAATAAGTTTTTCAAAGATTTTACTGAAAACAGGCAATAGATAGATATAGGTCTAAAATTTGAGAGATCACTAGTATTACCTGATTTAAAAACAGGTAGTCTTACTATATTTCATCAGATCAGGAAAGGTACCACAGTCAATACATTTATTAAATATTATTACTAATTGTGGAGCTATGACAGAGATTATAGTTTTAATTAAACTGACAGAATCACCCCAGAGGTCAATTGTATTTTTTAATTTTAAAGAGTTAAATACTTTAATGACCTCAGTATAGTGCACATATTGAAATTTAAAATATTTAGAACATTCTTCGACATTTTCTTTCAACATAGTTTCAGCTAGTAGAGGTGAAGAATTTAGGGACTCAGTTGTTGAGATTGGGATATTCAAAAAGAAATTGTCAAATAATGAAGCTATTTCAGTTTCTGATTTAACCGTTTTCCCGTTATATTGTAGGCAATAATCAGTCTTATGTGATTTAGACTTTCCTGTCTCAGCATTAATAATGCTCCATGTGGTTTTTATTTTATCATTGCTATTCTTAATCTTTTCACTTAAAAAACGAGATTTAGCTGTTCTACATACTATTTTAAATATTTTGGAATATTTTTTAAAATAACTAATGAATTTAACACTTGTGTTAAATTTTTTCTCATTATATAATTCATACAGTCGTTTTCTACTTTTATGGATGCCTACAGTAGCCCAGTCACTAAAGCATGGCCTTTTATTTATAAAAATAGTCTTGGATGTAAATACTGAGTTATATTCCTCTCGTTTGAAAGGCAGATTGCCTTAGAGAAGAAGGAGCAAGAAACTCTAAGGATGCTCTCAACAAAAATACTCAAACGAAATTACTAAATGCCTTAGTCAAAAAATGTAAATGAATATGTTAAAATATAGTTACAGTTATTGAGGATACATACATATAGTACAATACAGAAGATGCATCAATCCACAAATTTGAGACTTAACATCTTATGTCTCAAGGTGACGAGCGCAATTATAGTGCTGCTCAGAATTTTTGGGTTTTTCAAGAATCCTGAGCGGCACTGCATTGTAATGGGTAAGGCGTATCAATAACCAGCAGCTGAGCGTCCTGCTCGTCTCGTCCCTTATTTTCATAAAAAAACATACCGTAAATAAAATAAGGGCATTATGCGAGCATTTTATTAGCAATTATATATAAAATAATATATAATAACTTTAATTCAAAAGAATAAAAAAAATTAAGCTGATTTCCCGGCGAGAGTATCATTCAGCCACCGCAAGTAGCGCCCGTTCATGAGCATGACGCATGGACTAGCCATCGCCTCCTTAATGCCACAAGCAGTGACCGTAAGCTAGCATGATGTTGCCTGTCATGCGAACTCTACCAAATAACAAAAAATAATGTTCATTTCCATAATATAGCTATACACATTAAATGCCTTTATTAACAATTTTTAATGTGTGTAAATTTACATAAACTAACTCATAGTTATTATAAATACATGTAAATTATCTTTATTAAGATTAATTTGATATTGTGAACCAAGTGAACGGAAAATATTACCGTCACTGGAAAGGCAAAAGTACTAAAACATCAATATACCTAAATTGCGTTTGCGCTCTTTACATTAGTCTAGGTGTCGTGGCAGTCTGAGTCTAAGAAGTAATTGGCACTTTAGCAGTGGCATTTTTTGTTGTCGTCGACACCTCTTTTTTACTACCATAAAGAAAATTACATTTTTTTTATTGTTAATGTCTGTTAGTTTATTGCCTTACTGCCATGTGCCCATCGAACTATTATTATTAACCTAAAGTGGGTTATTCAGCATAGATTATAGAGATTAATAGAGTATTTTACAATGGCTGTAATTTACAAAAAATAGTTTGTACGGTGCTGCATCCAATATATGAATTGTGTTAGTTAAAGGCGTATTAAATATCAAATATGTAATAAATTTAAATTTTTATATTCAAAATAGGATATAAAATCGCATGAAAGTCAAAAAGGACCACCCATTCCAAAAGGTATGCCTCAGACCTGAGAAGAACGGGCAGAACAAACCCATCCGCTTCTTTTTTTTATTTAAAAATATGGTTACAATGTAAAATCGTACAATAAAATTTATAATTGAAGTGCCTGTGGGCGGTCGCTCAATTCCCAATCAGTGGTATCTTTATAAAGTCTTTTACCACTCAAACGTTTTTTAACAATTCTTTTGAATTTACTAATAAATATGATTTGAACATTATCTGGGAGCTTGTTGTAAAAGCGTATACAACGCCACACAAAAGACTTACTTACTCGACTTAATCGAGTAGCAGACATTATAAGTTTGTTTGTTCTTAGTGTTAACATTACGGTTATGACAGTTTCTAGCAAATTCACTTATGTGCCTATGTACATACATAACATTATCAAGATTAAATTGAGAGGCATTGAGTCAAGATGTTTATTTCTTTAATTTTTTCTCTCGATGATTCCCTAGTTTATAAATAGCGTGAATAGCCCTCTTCTACAGCACAAAGATGGTATTGATATCGGCAGCATTGCCCCGGCAAAACTAATAAACTGTATAAATATAAATTATCCTCTATTAGATGCACCTTTACAGCTTGAATTCATTGTTTGTGTAAGGATGCTTCAAGAACAGGATGGTCGTCGGTCTCATCCAACATCCTGTGATCTTGATTTGATCGCCTTGATTTTACCGCGCCAAATATCAAAAATGTAGATGCGAATATTTTATAAAATGGAGAGGTGGTAAAACCAGTGGAATCTGCTATATTTCTTGGCATTAATCTTGATTCCAAATTGCAGTGGGGCCCCCATATTGAAGGATTGGCGAATAGGCTTAGTTCTGCAGCATATGCGGTTAAGAAAATCAGACGGTTAACTGACATAGATACGGCAAGATTAGTATACTTTAGTTATTTTCATAGTACTATGTCCTATCGTATATTGTTATGGGGCAGTGCGGCCGATATTAATACTATCTTTGTGCTGCCGAAGAGGGCTATTCGCGCGATTTATAACCAAGGTCCTAAAGAATCATTAAGAGAAAAATTTAAAGGAATAAACATTTTTACTGTTGCTTCTCAATACATTTTTGATAATGTTTTGTATGTTCATAAGCACATTGAGGAATTTTCTAGAAACTGTGACATTCATAATGTTAACACGAGGAACAAACATAAACTTGTTATGCCTACTACTCGGTTGGGTCGAGTTAGTAAGTCTTTTGTTGGGCGATGTATATGCTTCTACAATATGATCTCAGAAAATGTACAAAACAAATGTGTTACGAAATTTAAAAGAATTGTTAAAAAACGTTTGTGTGGGAAAGGTTATTATAGCATAAACGATGACTTAATGACACCACGGACTGGGATTAAAGCGAACACCCTCAGGCTCTTTAATTATAAATGTGTATTGTACGATATTACATTGTAATCCATATTTTATATAAAAAAAAAGGCCCGCTGAGTTTCTTGCGCCCATTCTTCTCAGGTCTGAGGCAGTCTCTTTTGAATGGGTGGTAGATTTTGACGTTCAATAAGTGATTATAAATCCTATATATATATATCTACATGTTGTTTGAAATTAAATTGCCTGAGTAGTATTACACCCAAGGCGCGTATTTCACTAACTTCCTGAAGCGCAATGCCATTCAATTTGTATGTATTAGTTAAAGTATTCTTTTTGCGGGGGTACCTAGTATGATAGCACTTATTTATATTTCTCTCTCTCTCTTCTTAGTCTTTCCTCACTGCTGAGGATCGATTGGTCAACTGCGCCGCCTGGTGCAGTGCGGCGCTTGTTCTCAGGAATCTTCAGATTTTCAACGACTTCTCTGCGTGTAACATGGTTATTTACAATTATTCACATCACACCATTGCTGAATATTGTTAAGGTCTGACTGGAGGAGATTACAGTTAGGTGGAGAGGCATCAATATAGAATTTTAGAACATCTGCAAAAAGGGATAACGTTGAATTGTGAATTTTATTTCAAATATCTTTATCAGATAGCAAAAATAATATCTGAGATACATACTCCTGACTTTGCTTAATATCTTTTTCTTATATTGTATTGATTCTATATAAGTTATATTAAATTGGTTGTACGTGGAAGAAATACACTACGCCAAGTAATCTAGTAGTTCACAGAGCACTGTATTGGACTCCAAAAATTCAAGCAGCTCTGCGTTGCACACGGTAATATGGTTCGAGCTGATACTGGGGTGCACCAGAGATCAGAGAATATTTTTACATTTAAAATTTGTTTTTTAAAATAATATTTCATCAATATCAACAAAACTTTTGAGATGGGATGGATGGATTATTTTTAATAATAACAACATTAGGAAAAATACATTTATTAAGATCTTTAGAATAATAAAATCAAATAATATGGCTTATCCAAAACCATTTATGTTCATTAATTAATGTGATTTCCTGTAATAATCAATGAAGAACATAGTTAAATGTTATAATTATGATTCACAAAAAAGAATAAGGCCTCTAAATTATTTTTAATGACTTAATTAGGTAGTTCTAGCGAAAACTATGAGATTATTGCTCTCTTTAGCACCAGACAATTGTATGTGTTTTTGTGATCATGGCCGCCCACATCCTCTCAACATACGAATTACCTTTGAAGTTGAAGATATAAATTGAAGGAGCGTTGTCGGCCTTTACGAAAGGTATACTCGCATTTATTGAAAGTACGATACGACAAACCCATGTCATGTAGCACATTCTCGTGAAGCGGAGTTAATGGGAGGTTTGCTTACGAAAGATGTTAAGTATACATTGAAACGACATTGATTATCAAATCAAATCAAATATATTCTATTTGGTAAGTCAGTTACAGTTAGGTAATTGCATTACACTTGAAATATGTCACTTTTTTATACAGCTCGTTTGAAAGGCAGATTTCCTTAGAGAAGAAGGAGCAAGAAACTCTAAGGATGCTCTCAACAAAAATACTCAAACGAAATTACTAAATGCCTTAGTCAAAAAATGTAAATGAATATGTAAAAATATAGTTACAGTTATTGAGGATCAATCCACAAATTTGAGAATTAACATCTTATGTCTCAAGGTGGCGAGCGCAATTATAGTGCTGTTCAGAATTTTTGGGTTTTTCAAGAATCCTGAGCGGCACTGCATTGTAATGGGTAAGGCGTATCACTTACCAGCAGCTGAGCGTCCTGCTCGTCTCGTCCCTTATTTTCATAAAAAAAACATACCGTGAATGAAATAAGGGCATTATGCGAGCATTTTATTAGCAATTATATATAAAATAATATATAATAACTTTAATTCAAAAGAATAAAAAATATTAAGCTGATTTCCCGGCGAGAGTATGATCCAGCCACCGCAAGTAGCGCCCGTTCATGAGCATGACGCATGGACTAGCCATCGCCTCCTTAATGCCACAAGCAGTGACCGTAAGCTATGTTGCCTGTCATGCGAACTCTACCAAATAACAAAAAATATTGTTCATTTCCATAATATAGCTATACTCATTAAATGTTTTTATTAACAATTTGACCATTAATTTGTGTAAATTTACATAAACTAACTCATAGTTATTATAAATACATGTAAATTATCTTTATTAAGATTAATTCGATATTGTGAACCAAGTGAACGGAAAATATTACCGTCACTGGAAAGGCAAAAGTACTAAAACATCAAAATACCTAAATTGTGTTTGCGCTCTTTACATTGGTCTAGGTGTCGTGGCAGTCTGAGTCTTTAAGAAGTTATTGGCACTTCAGCAGTGGCATTTTTCGTTGTCGTCGATACCTCTTTTTTACTACCATAAAGAAAATTACATTTTTTTTATTGTTAATGTCTGTTAGTTTTTTGCCTTACTGCCATGTGCCCATCGAACTATTATTATTAACCTAAAGTGGGTTATTTAGCATAGATTATAGAGATTAATAGAGTATTTTACAATGGCTGTAATATACAAAAACTAGTTTTTTCGGTGCTGCATCCAATATATGAATTGTGTTTGACAAAGGCGTATTAAATATCAAATATGTAATAAATTTAAATTTTTATATTCAAAATAGGATATAGAATCGCATGAAAGTCAAAAAGGACCACCCATTCCAAAAGGTATGCCTCAGACCTGAGAAGAACGGGCACAAAAAACCCATCCGCTTCTTTTTTTTATTTAAAAATATGGTTACAATGTAAAATCGTACAATAAAATTTATAATTTAAGTGCCTGTGGGCGGTCGCTCAATTCCCAATCAGTGGTATCTTTATAAAGTCTTTTACCACTCAAACGTTTTTTAACAATTCTTTTGAATTTACTAATAAATATGATTTGAACATTATCTGGGAGCTTGTTGTAAAAGCGTATACAACGCCACACAAAAGACTTACTTACTCGACTTAATCGAGTAGCAGACATTATAATTTTGTTTGTTCTTAGTGTTAACATTATGGCTATGACAGTTTCTAGCAAATTCACTTATGTGCCTATGTACATACATAACATTATCAAGATTAAATTGAGAGGCATTGAGTCAAGATGTTTATTTCTTTAAATTTTTCTCTCGATGATTCCCTAGTTTATAAATAGCGTGAATAGCCCTCTTCTACAGCACAAAGATGGTATTGATATCGGCAGCATTGCCCCGGCAAAAGTAATAAACTGTATAAATATAAATTATCCTCTATTAGATGCACGTTTACAGCTTGAATTCATTGTTTGTGTAAGGATGCTTCAAGAACAGGATGGTCGTCAGTCTCATCCAACCTATTCCCGTGATCTTGATCGCCTTGATTTTACCGCGCCAAATATCAAAAATGTAGATGCGAATATTTTATTCAATGGAGAGGTGGTAAAACCAGTGGAATCTGCTATATTTCTTGGCATTAATCTTGATTCCAAATTGCAGTGGGGCCCCCATATTGAAGGATTGGCGAATAGGCTTAGTTCTGCAGCATATGCGGTTAAGAAAATCAGACGGTTAACTGACATAGATACGGCAAGATTAGTATACTTTAGTTATTTTCATAGTACTATGTCCTATCGTATATTGTTATGGGGCAGTGCGGCCGATATTAATACTATCTTTGTGCTGCCGAAGAGGGCTATTCGCGCGATTTATAACCAAGGTCCTAAAGAATCATTAAGAGAAAAATTTAAAGGAATAAACATTTTTACTGTTGCTTCTCAATACATTTTTGATAATGTTTTGTATGTTCATAAGCACATTGAGGAATTTTCTAGAAACTGTGACATTCATAATGTTAACACGAGGAACAAACATAAACTTGTTATGCCTACTACTCGGTTGGGTCGAGTTAGTAAGTCTTTTGTTGGGCGATGTATATGCTTCTACAATATGATCTCAGAAAATGTACAAAACAAATGTGTTACGAAATTTAAAAGAATTGTTAAAAAACGTTTGTGTGGGAAAGGTTATTATAGCATAAACGATGACTTAATGACACCACGGACTGGGATTAAAGCGAACACCCTCAGGCTCTTTAATTATAAATGTGTATTGTACGATATTACATTGTAATCCATATTTTATATAAAAAAAAAGCCCGCTGAGTTTCTTGCGCCCATTCTTCTCAGGTCTGAGGCAGTCTCTTTTGAATGGGTGGTAGATTTTGACGTTCAATAAGTGATTATAAATCCTATATATATATATATATATATATATATATATATATATATATATCTACATGTTGTTTGAAATTAAATTGCCTGAGTAGTATTACACCCAAGGCGCGTATTTCACTAACTTCCTGAAGCGCAATGCCATTCAATTTGTATGTATTAGTTAAAGTATTCTTTTTGCGGGGGTACCTAGTATGATAGCACTTATTTATATTTCTCTCTCTCTCTTCTTAGTCTTTCCTCACTGCTGAGGATCGATTGGTCAACTGCGCCGCCTGGTGCAGTGCGGCGCTTGTTCTCAGGAATCTTCAGATTTTCAACGACTTCTCTGCGTGTAACATGGTTATTTACAATTATTCACATCACACCATTGCTGAATATTGTTAAGGTCTGACTGGAGGAGATTACAGTTAGGTGGAGAGGCATCAATATAGAATTTTAGAACATCTGCAAAAAGGGATAACGTTGAATTGTGAATTTTATTTCAAATATCTTTATCAGATAGCAAAAATAATATCTGAGATACATACTCCTGACTTTGCTTAATATCTTTTTCTTATATTGTATTGATTCTATATAAGTTATATTAAATTGGTTGTACGTGGAAGAAATACACTACGCCAAGTAATCTAGTAGTTCACAGAGCACTGTATTGGACTCCAAAAATTCAAGCAGCTCTGCGTTGCACACGGTAATATGGTTCGAGCTGATACTGGGGTGCACCAGAGATCAGAGAATATTTTTACATTTAAAATTTGTTTTTTAAAATAATATTTCATCAATATCAACAAAACTTTTGAGATGGGATGGATGGATTATTTTTAATAATAACAACATTAGGAAAAATACATTTATTAAGATCTTTAGAATAATAAAATCATATAATATGGCTTAGCCAAAACCATTTAATGATTGATTTAATGCTTACTGTACTTACACTTAATTCAATATAAAGTTTAATTTTTATAGAATAATTTTCAAACAGTGCATTATCTAAGTTCTAATTTGATAGGATAACCATGCTTAGCTTTTAACATCAGAGAGAATTTACATTCAATTTTAGGAATTGGACCATCTTCTTCTTCAGCGACAACTTTAAATTGACGTAGAATTGAAGCAATAACACTTTTCGCTGTTAACATTGCATATTGGTAACCTGTAGAAACAAGAATTACTGTTAGCAACTCAAAATATTTAATTTCATTATCTAAGATAACAATTAAATATTTTGTACTACCAACTTTATTAAGATTTATTCCATTATAATTAATATTAAGATCAGTTTGTTTACTTCCTTTTACACAAAATTGCATATGCTTTGTTTTCAATAAATTCAATGTTTATTGAAATAGGCGCTATTTTGCGGAAATACATAATTATCAAAATCATTTGAGTTTTCTTTAGTGTTAATTCCACCAATATTTGTCTTTAAACAATTCGACACGTGCTTTGCCTCTACACGAGGCATCCTCAGGACGTGATGACTCGCCAAAATCTGGCATAAGACTGAATCAAATGAGCCGGAAACCACTCTTTAATACCCTCGTCCAACGAAATGACGCGCCAGATCATTTTAATAAATTCATTGTTATATAGCAAATCAATATTATTTTTTAAAGTATTGTTGTAAATGTTCAATTCACATTCATTTAAATTATCAGTATTAGAGAGAACATAAAACAACGCAGATATTTTCCAAAAGTCTTTAAATAAATAATATCAAATAAACCAAAATAGTTCTGTTCTGAGGAAACATCTTTTACAGTTGGAGAAGAAAGACTGATGAGTTACTATCTCGTGATTTACGTTTTTTTATGGGAAAGGAGGACAAAAGAGAATATGGGTCACCTGGTGTTAAGTGATCACCGCCGCCCACACTCTCTTGCAACACCAGAGGAATCACAGGAGCGTTGCCGGCCTTTATCGAATATATACGCGGTTTTTTTGAAGGTACCCATGTCGTATCGTCCTGGAAACACTGAACAAGAAAGTTTATTCCACAGCTTTGTAGTACGTGGAATAAAGCTCCTTGAAAACCGCACTGTGGAGGACCGCCACGAAAGTTACTAAAAGTTATGCAAAGTTTACCACGTTTGCTTGCGTACACTGCCAGCATTCAATAAAATATGATTTCATTCAAGACCCTAATGTCATATTCTTTTATTTTTTCTTATAAACTATCGTGATTTACGAAATCGAAAGCTTTCGTCAGGTCATGATTTAAAACAGTTGTTTTTTAAAATCAATATTTTCAATCACAGACTTCAATAGGTCAAAAATCGCAAAAGAAGTGGATTTACAATTATGAAATCCATAATTATTTTGTGAAATAATTTTAAAAATAAAACAAAAATTCATATGTCTTAAATACATTTGTCGAAATCTTTACCAAAGATTAAATAATATCAATGCCGTTAACCATTGAGGAGTAATGTCGTCGGGAGCCAATCTTGGGCGCCATGGTCAAACAAATAATAACGTTATCATGATCAAGTACAATAAATACTGTTATAAATTAATAAATAAGCAAGTCCTGGTTGCCATCTTAGTCAAACTTAATTATAATAAAAATACTTTTCTGTGGTAAGATTGGACTTCGACAAAAAAAAAATCACTACACACTGCAGTAACATTAAGGTTGATTATTAATTTACATAATTTAGCATAATAAATTTGCTATTACTATCGCACGAAAAATGTTGAACATTTCTGATGGCTTATCAGAAATGTTCAACATTTTTCTTTCGACTCATAATATGAATATGTAACGAGTTAATACATGCACTGTTTTAGCATATTAGTTAACAGTCAGAGATAAACTTACAAATATTATATTAATAGAAAGGAAAACCTCGAAATGCCATTACGGATTAGATACTTACCAATGCAGTTTCTTGGTCCTGTACTAAATGGAATGAAGAGCCCAGTTTTACCTCCAGCTTCAAATCTCTCCGGTTTGAAGCAATCAGCGTCAGGCCCCCAGTAATTGGGGTCACGATGTGCACCCCAAATTGAAATAATTAAACCAGTTTGAACAGGAATAGTATAGCCAGATGATGCTGTAGAAAATATTATTTTGCTTGTAACAATCTGATGAACGAAATCGTTAAAGACATACAGATAATATTTTTTTTCTATACAATTGGCAGCTCATCATTATTTATCCAGTGCCTTTGTACTCTCATTTAATGTTAACCTTATCACTTGTCAAATTATTTTAAATAAGACAAAGCATTATTTCAGTTGTTGTGAGGAGGCAAACAGGCAAGAGAATCACGTGCTGGTAAATGGTGAGGCAACTACCCATGGACATGAAGTTGCCGGTTTTTAAGTTGGGAAACAACGTAAGGACACTTATACTGCTTATTGTCATTATGAATTGCATTCATACATCTAAATATTATATTGTATGGCAGTAAAACATATTTTGATTTATAGATATTAATATGTAGTTGTGTTCTAATCCCATCTTTATTTAAATTATATTCTATTTTTGTTTTGTTCTTTAATCACATATATTTTTAATAGATCTAATGGACGTTGTCCTGTCCTAAAAAATGGCGTGCGTACAAAGTGCACATGTCAGAAGTGAAACTTCTTTGCAAAACAATTTTTTAAATGTCGTTTATTTTAATTATCCTAATCTGTTCTCTAAACCAAATGTTTTTTGTTGATATTATAAATTATTAGATGTTCAACTTACGCGTGGCCACGCGCTAAGCCTGCACGATACAACGCTAGTGGGGAAGATGATCTACGTTTTCGCAGCCGTGTGCTAAACCTGTAGGTACTATATAACTCCAGTAGGGAAGATGTTCTACTTACTCGCGGCCGCGCGCTAAACCTGCATGATATTATGCTAGTAGCGAAGTTGTTCTACTTAATAGCCGTGCCATGTGCTTCATGCTACGTTCGCCCTTTCTCACTCTATCTTAATCGGTCTTAATCTCCCTTTTCTTGGATAAAAACGTCCTACATTTTCGTAACACTTTATTGGCACTTTATAGACACTGGATTTAAACAATGGTCGCAAATTGTTTCCCTGCACCCTCGAGAACTTCGGATACGATATCCATATTTTTGAAATCATAATTTTAGTCTATATAATCTCATCAATATTTCAGTTTTACCAGCCAATATTTACTATTTTAGGTTCCATAGAATTTGCACCTCATTCTCTCTATTCACTAAACTCTCCTTCTATAAATTAATATTATCAAAATAATAGGTTTAAAGTGGTACATATGTAAAACCATCAAACCGCTTGTTATACTTACGTAGTTTAATTTCTTCAGTTACCTTCCGAGTAATCATCGGTACAGGTGGATAAAGACGAAGAGACTCTTTCAAAACCATATCCAGATATTTCAAATCATTTAAAATGTCTTTAAATAATTTTTCATTGGCGTTCTCAAATACACGTACTAATCTAAATAATTAAATACAAATTCAGACTTTAGTCCCTTAATAATATATTTAACATGCAATAGTTTTATGGTTATCATTCGAAAATTATAATAACGCTGTTTGTATGATTTAGGTTTTAGTACTTGACAAAATAGTACTTACTCTTCATGAACTTTTTCCTGAATTTTTGGATATTTTCCTAATAATAAAAGCGTGTTACAAATTGCAATCGCCGTTGTATCTGTAGCAGCTAGTATAAACGTTGTAATTTCTTCACGCAGTTCTGTGTCTGTGAAACCATTCTGTCGCTGGGATAATAGTATAAGATGATCTAGAAATGAATCCACTTTATCGTCTTGCCCTGAAATTTTTAAGGCCCAAATTAAATATTGTAGATTGTTTTATTACACGTGTCACGGAGTCGATATGGCTTTAATTACAATGCAATTTTTAAATGAACCCGAGTCACATGCAGAAGGACTAACAATCAACCTGGTTAGGAGAGGTAAACTCTTAAAGATCACACCGCACACTCAAAACAGAACGCTTCAATATTGTAAGCGTGGTGGTTGAACTTGTAGTCGGCAGTGTATTGATGGAATTTGTGATAAACATTGAGTTTTCATGAACTTCACATTAAAAATAATATCAAAATAACAAACTCGTAATTTTTAAGCCAAATCGACATCGCATTTTGTACAAAATCGCAAGTGTTCTGGTTCAAAACGTTTTAAAAACCAAGATGCTTACCAAAAACTGTTTGATTTTCGTAAGCATCTAAATCAACATGTTTTAATTCATTGCGTTTTTTTCGTATAATCTGAAATAACAAAATTAAGTACAACAATAATTGATAAACATTTCGATGATCATAAATGAATTTATAAGCTGATTACATTAAATAATTTATATTTAATTTTGAGACCTAGAAATGGATTGTGGAATAAAATATATTATATTGCAAAGAATCAATATAGTTAGCAACTATCTATTCAACTGTTAAAAAATAAAGTCTCAAAATATTTGTTTTATATTTTTACGTTTAAGCTGCTTATAACTGAAATTAATCTAACATTAACAATATTATGATATTAAAAACAGCTATTATAATCTATTAATATTTGTAGAAACCTAAGAGATTAGCTAAGGTTTATTCAGGTTTATAATTAAGTATAATTTTATGTATGTGCACAAGCATTTGGAGATCTCAAAGGTTTTTACTGTACACATAAAATAATGGTTAAAAAACCATAGATATTTTCAGAGCATGGGTGGTAAGCAGGCGTGTGTGCTCTTAAGAAACGACCAATAGGAATAGTTTTCAGAACTATATTAATTGTAATAAGAACATAATTAAAATTATAAAAGTGACCATAAGCTTACATCAATCAGGTTTAAGAATTTTTTATGTTTTTAAAGTGATAACCCTCACTTCTAGGATTATTACACAAATAAAATTTGAAAACAAAATTTTTATGAACAATGCGGGACTCGAACCCACGACCTCTCTTCCAACTGAGCCAACGGTACGAGTGACGTATTGTTATATAAAATCTTGAGCAGCCCTTCAACTGCGCTAGTCACCTTAAGACATAAGATGCTAAGTCTCATTTGCCTAGTAATATATAATAGCTGCGGTGCCCTTCAGACCAAAACACAATAATGCTTACACATAACTGCTTCACGGCAGAAATAGGCGCCGTTGTGGTACCCATAATCTAGCCGGCATCCTGTGCCTCCCACTTTACCAAATGGGACTAGCAAAATGCTTTTTTCGAATACTGGATTATTACATGGGGATTTCGATACATACGTCGTCAAAATATACAAATGTAGGAGTGATGGTAAATTCCTACGATAACAATTAAGGGTCAGAGTTAACATATGCGATGAAATTTTTGCGTAGTCAGATCAGCGAAAACGCATTTATTTTGAATAGGATGAACTTGAAGCAACACAGCTAAAGGCAAAAAATTTAATATATCGTTAAAATACTAACATTGTTTGTAAGATTTATAATTTTGTCGTTATGTTTTGTGAAATGTCTATATTGCCAGGATAATTTGTAGATCCAATCTGGCCACAGCCATACGGAAAATGTTCTGTTTGAAGCCAGTTTAAAAACCTTTTCAACGGATTCAAGAAAGTCTGATACAACTACATCATTCATTCCACCTAGATTCCTTATACCCAATGATGTTTCTGAAATAGAATAATTATCACGTTATTACAAGCTGTGTATTCATTTACTAATGTATGCAATTGCATCTATAGACTAAAACAGCTATTGGTTAAATTAAATAAATACTATTCTAAAAATCACCCACTTCATACTAATAAAACAACTAAGCAATAAAATAAAATTATTTATCCCTCATTTTAATGTGATTAAAATGTAAATTTAATATACTTAAAAAATAGCAGATTTAAAACATACTAGTTGTCCTTAAAGCGAAAATGATATTAAATAGTGTAGCTGCCATCCGTTGGATTTCCCGAGAGCTAGCTTTTTGGCAGATCGAAGGATCGGAAACTCGCAAGGCTACACGCTCTATCCCCTACACTGTTTCTTCGGCTTAAATGATATCAGGAGTATTCATCTACACCAACCAAGCCAACATCTCCCAGAATGGCGTTAACGAAAACCAGAACAAACTTGTGTCTGAAATCGAGACTATGCTTTGCAAAATGGGGCTGGCAAAATTATGTCCAGATTAACCCTGAGAAGACATGAAATTGTGTGAGGTTCTGTCGTATCCCCTCAATTCGAGATCACTCAGAGTCGGTATATCGAGTGATGGTCAGTTTCGTGGTCACTTGGAAGAGAAGATCGACCTAATTCAAGAAAGAACTTCAGTACAAGCTTCAGAAGCTGGTACTGGGCACTCCCCAGTACCAGCTTCTTTCATTTGACCGAAACCTAGAAGAACGGCTCGAATCATCGAAGCGGATCACGCTATCTTCGATTAGTTTGATTCTTTGGCTTTGCGTAGAGTTGTAGGTTCTTTATGCATTACTTTTGGCGTCTGGCATTCTATAACCCCGCGTATTGCAAGAAATCTGTAACCTAACACGGCCACTTTGTGAAATAAACTAGTGGCTATAAAACTGTTTGAAAGTTTAATGTTGATTGAAAACTAGGGAGTAGATACTAGTTGATTCAATCGTTGAAATTTATATTGAAATAATATAGTGAAATACTATTAGATCGTATTTGACCCTATATTAGGTTGCTTAATAAGTTGTTTTACCTAATGATTAAGTGATGTAAGCTGGAGTTTCCTCGTTTAGAAAACCAGTGTCCATGGGATATTAGCGCTCGATCGGATCATTAAAAATGACCACGCTTTCACGAGGATAAATTTTGCTAAAACTACTCAAAACCCTAAAAGGAAAGGATGAAAACTCTTGACTTGCAAACACGTGGAATTAACCTGGTACACAATAGGAAAAAAGGTGGGAAATTTAAACCAGGATAGTTTGCAAGACCGGACAGGAACCGCGGATTAAATGTCCTTTCTTAAGCTCTAGTCTATCGCTGCGCGCTGTACCAAATTTCATCAAAATTGTCCGGCGTATAAGCGTAACAAAAAAAAATAGACATTCACATTTATAATATTAGTGGGGATGCATAATAGGGTATATGAAAAAATAATATATCAACTAAATATAAGTTACATATATTTAATTGAAGTATTATTTTTCTGATCTTTATTATTATTTATTTTATCTTAAATATTTTTTTTATTAAATTTGTTCTGACTAATAAATATTTAATATACAAAAGTGCAATAAAAACGCACGAAATATAAAACATTTCGATGTTTGAAGCGCAGTGTGACTGTCAAAGTCTAGATAAAATATTTTTTTTATAAATAAGAGGGGGCAAACGGGCAAGAGGCTCACGGGATGGGGAAAGGTTAGGCAACTGCCCATGGACATCCGCAACATCAGGTGTGTCAAGAAGTACTTTGCACGTAATGTCCGGTGGTGGAATCCGGCCGCTGGAATCAACCCGAACATGTCCTCTGAGCACTCCCCGTGCTAAATGCAATAGAAGATGCAGAGAGAACCCCTACATCCCTACGCAATGCCAAAGAATCAAGCCGATCGGAGATGGCTTGATGGTCTGTGATTCGAACCGGTCAAATGGAAGAGCATGATGAATGAATGAATGTGAGGCCGGATTTGCGCCTTAAAAGTTGCACGCGGTGGCTTCTAGTGAAGTACTGTCTCGCCTTACTGAGTACACCAAGCTTTTTAGAGGCTAGTTTGGCCTTCTCTTCCAAGTGACCACGGAACTGAACGTCGCTCGATACATCGACGCCAAGTATGCCAATACAGGCTGTGGCAGTTAGAGGAGTGATCTCGAATCGAGGGAATACGACAAAAGGAGACTTTTTAGTGGTGAACGCACAAACTTGTGTCTTCTTGGGGTTGAATTGAACTAAATTTTGTTGGCCCCCTTTCCGAGACTTTGCAAAGGATAATCTCGATTTCAGATACAAGTTTGTTCCGGTTCTTGTCGACGCCATCCCGGGACATGTTGGCACGGCTGGTATAGGAAGCACACCCTGTGTTGTCGTCTGCATAGCAATGAATACTGCTGATTTGCAGCATATCATTGATATGCAGAAGAAACAGTGTAGGGGATAGCTCGCAGCCTTGCGGCACACCAGCGTTAATGGGTTTTAAGTCGGAGAATGCACCGTTGATAAAAACCTTGATGCTCCGATCGGCCAAAAAGCTAGAGACCCATTTGCACAACTTCTCGGGAAGCCTATAGGGTGGCAGTTTTAGAATGGGTCATCGGGCCCGCTGGATTTGTGAATGTCCAAGGTAAGAAGCGCCTTTAGCACGGCGTCATGCCGGATTTTCACCTCCGGCATGTATGATTTGCACCGCGGAATATGCGGTGCTGGTACACCTTGGTCATCCAGAGTTCAGTTGGACGCGAAGAGGGAGCCCAGGAGATCAGCTTTCTTTTTCGCGTCATGGGCCAGCGAGTCATCAGCCCTGTGCAGTGGCGGAATGGCTGGCTGGCAGAAGATTCCTTGGACAGCCTTGGCGAGCGACCAGAACGCACGAGTTCCCGAGGGAAGGCGTGCAAGTCTCTCACCAATTCTGCCTGTGTGCTTCGACTTCGCGTCAGCAATAACTCTTTTGAAGGACCTGGAGGCATGATTGAAGTGTTTTTTAAGTTCACTGGAATTCACATCCTTAGATAGCACCGCATTGACCCAAGCCTGATAGCACTCCTGCTTTCGGCGAGAGGACATATTGCAAGGGCGGTCAAACCATGGTTGGGACCTGCCACCGATAGGCACAGAAGAGGATGGAATGAAGAGTCCCATACCTTGCAGTACCACATCAGCAACAGCGTCAGCAGCGGCATCTGGATCACCAAGCGAAAAACCGATGTGCCTCCACGGGTAGGATGCAAAAAAACACCGCATTTCGTCCCACTCTGCTGACCTATAGTGGCACACACGGCAAGAAGCGGGGCCGTTTTAGGCGCGTGATCGACACGGTGCTCCGGATCAGACAGTGTTCCGACGATCTCAGAGGAGGGTCAACGGAAACTAGGTACCCGTCCGGATGTGAGGTCAACAGAAGGTCCAACAGTGAAGGTGTACGATCTTCCACATCTGGGATTCGCGTTGGCGCAATAACCAGTTGCGTCAAACCATATGCTAAGGCGGAGTCGTGAACAGATCTCCCTGCATGATCGGCGGTACGTGAGCCTAGCCATTCGGCGTGGTAGGCGTTACAATCGCTAAGAAACACGATCTCTGCAGTGGGGATCTGCTCAAACACGGAATCTGTAGCCATTTGGATGTGTTCGAGGAGCCGGTCAGTCTCTGCGTTACCGCTATGGGACCTATACAGGCATGCGTAGATTCGCGGATTGTTATCGCAGTCTACACGCAGCCAGATGATGGATAGGTCCTGTCCTTCAAGAAAACTCAGGCGTCGAGAACAGACATCCAGACGTAAACGCACACGCCAGCCCGTGATATAAAGGAATGTTCCAAATTATACCCCGGGTATGAAAGGTAAGATGAATCAGCCAGAGAGGGTATCTGTGTCTCGGTTAAAAAGAGCAGGGCCGGCTTCGCCGTCTCCAGGTGAAAGTGGACGGCATTTAAATTTAAGCGAAGCCCCCTGATGTTGCAAAAGTACACAGCAAGTTTGGAGGAGGGTGGATTGAGCCTCCTGCTTTGTTTGCCCCGACTCAGCACAGATTTGCCCCCTCCAGAATACGCGGGGCAGCCTGGGCAACCACTATTAGGTACAGGCCCTAATTGTAGACGCCAAGGGACGGATTCTCCAGGAATGCATAGCCTGGTACCGTCCTGGAGTAGTCTATGTTTTTTAGTTCGTGCTGCCATTTGTATTTGGGAGGGGGGGTGTAGGCCTCCGCATACCCCACATACCGGACGAAACACAGCGGCGTAGCCGCTCATTCACGCCGGTATTGAGTAGGGGAGTGGTATTTCTCCGGGCGTGCCGGCCCAATTCAGTTGTGTCCGTGAGGACCCAACATGGCACTACCACTCCAATAAGCAAACTCCACACCGCTCCACATAAGCAATGGTATGATTCCTAGACATTATTTTCGGTGGTTAGCGATATATTCAATTATATGTTGGTTTTTTATTATTCAAAGATCTGTATAATTACCCTATTATTTACAATGACTGAAAGTGAATTTGTTAAAACGCAATCAGATAATCTTACGATGCTGTTTGATGACGTGATTCTGTGTTTCGAACCCAGATTTTATTTCTTCTGAATTGAAAAGAGTGAAAGTTATAATTGAAAAGAAAGTAATTATATGATAATTTATTTATTTTTTAAGTTTTCTAAATTCATATTTTCTCATATTTATTTCTAAGACTAAACATAATATATAAATGCAGAAAATATAATTTGACTGTAATTACCATATCCATTGTTTTTTCTGTTATTAAAGATCATTAACACAAGATTCTCGTTGAGAACAATGTTAAGATTTTGTTTTAAGTTTTTGCATTATTAAAGTAAAAAATTAAACTATAAACTTTATAAAAACGCGCCCGCTCATTGTATGAATTATTACTAAAATGTTATGAAATGTCATAGACTGAATTAATTGTATTGCGAATTTATAGGCATTTCTAGGTAAAAAAAATAGGTTCTAAATAAGTAATCACCAACATATTACAGACTAAATTCTTCTCAATTTCTCTAAACAAGAATTATCCATGTGCTTGATAATTTTTAGGATGTAAAAAATCAATTTTAAGTATTTTTAAAATTCATGCGTAAAACAATAATATCTCTCAAATAGGGTATAGATTTTATTGTTTTACAGTTTGATGAACACCATATCGCACATCGGGTGCTATTGCACGTAGGGTAGACGTTATTATGTAATAAGTGCTCAAATTGGTAAAATGAGTTTTTAATCACAATGATGTCGTACTTGCGTCTACAGCCGGTACATCAGTATCATAAATGAAACTCTTTTAAAGACCGACTGAGGTCGTAAATGTTTTGGCGGGTTTTTGTAAACGCTAGTGTGAGAACGTTCTAATTGTTCAGTTGCTCGCGACTCCGCGTCAGGAAGTGTTTTATGTAGGAGCAATAACGTATATATAAATATTTCGTACAATTTTGGGGCAATAATGACACAAGGGAACAGTTCTGACTTTGTAGTTCTATTCTCTAATACAAACAGCAAGTGTTACCGTCATTTACGAGTATTACAATTATTTAATATCGTCCCAGAAATGTACTAACGATAACTGATAAATCGTTTTCATTATTTGTTTTTGGCAAAGTTCAGATTTAATTTAATTCCATTGTAATTATAAAATGGACGTCCAACTATGGTTGTATATAAGGTACTTACAAAAAACAATGCGTGTTACCTTACTTTTTTTTCGCTGAAATTAAACGGATGGAAGAGGTTAAAAAAATATTACGTTTTCTTCAATAAAACAAAGAAGTATTAAAGAAGGTAAAGTGAGTGATAAGTAAGTAACGTAAGTTTTTATCTATTTTGCATTTTGTGTAGACAAATCCGTACTTATGTATTTTTTCCATTTTGCATTTAGCATTATCGAAAATGCAGAATTCTTCTATTTAAAACCCTCATGATGATGATATAAGAAAACATTTGATTACAAGCACTGATGAACCTTCAAATGTAAGTGATGATGACATTCAGGTATGGTATAAGATTTTCAAATTCAGTATTTTTACACAGTTATCTATTTTTTTTGCGTATTAAAGTTTCCTATGAAGGAAACTCATTTGGACGTGACTTCTGAAACTGATGACAACGAGTCAATTAGTTCGGATAACAATAGCAGTTCTAGCTGCTCAGAAATATCGTCGTCATCGGAATATGACTATGAAACTCATAACACTCAAAATATCAACCAAGAGTGCAGAACAATAGAACGTAGTAGAAAACGTATTCTCGATACAAACAAATGGATAAAATATTGCCAAATGCTGAAAAATTCTGGTCATTAATATACTTCTTTAATAACTGGTTAAAATACATAGATTTATTGTTATATAAATGCCGACTATCATGTTCGTCAAAATTTTCTCAAGAATAGAGATCTTTACGTGTATGGGTACCAAAACGGCGCCTTTTTCTGGCGTGAAAAAGGAATGTGTATGCATTATTGTGTACCGGTATGAAGGGCGCCGTAGCTGGTTAAATTACTGGGCAAACTAAACGTAATATCTTCTTCGTCTCAAGGTGACAAGCGCAATTATAGTGTCACTCAGAATTTTTAGGTATTTCAAGAATCCTGAGCCGCCCTGCATTTTAATGGGCAGAGTGTATCAATTACCATCAGCTGATCGTTCTGCTCGTCTCCTCCCTAATTGTGATAAAAAAGTAAGATAGTGTATGCTTTTTATCTGTTACGCCACTTACAACGACAGTGGGGTTATTTGGGAACTTGTGTGTGCCTTCTACAGCGATCATGTCGTAGAATAAAAGAATCTCGTGAAAATAATCCTAGAAAACCATACACAGCTATTTATTTATTCAATGAAGGAAGTGAGATTAGAGTAAGCAAGACATATTTTATAAATACTTTGGGTATCACCGAGGGGATTTCACGTACAATTATAGAATGCAGGCATAACAATGAAGGCCTTAACATTATGAAAGAAGAGGAAGACACGGCTAACAAATTAGAAATACAGCAACCAGTGAGAGACCACAATCATTAACTTTATCTCAAAGATAGAGATTCATTATTTGTAAGAGTAATTAAGTACAACAACTAAAAACATTAAGAATACTTCAATTGTCATTAACTAGTACAGTAAAATACAAAATTGCGAGTTATTTAACTTTTAACCTTGTTTGACTTTTCTACAAATTTTATTTCAAGCTTGTTGGTTCATTAGTAATTTAAAACATAAGAAATTATTCATCAATTTGTTATAGTTTTGAATACCATTTATTTAAATAATAGTTTTAGTAATTGTTATGTATATATGTTATTGCAAAGTTAAGTGTATGTGTTACTTCTTAATTAGGCGTGTTGATATTTTGTTTAGTTCAGCATTTATGACGATATTGCACACGTTCTACATTTAATTTAATTTTCCGTGCAAAAATGTCATAAATGTAGGTACCGTAGTTTAAAAATACTTAAATATGGCATTTACCTAAGATTTTTATTTCTGTAACAACCTTCATTTTAAAATATGATATATAATAAATATACAATATTTAGATCATAAATTTATAATAGACCGATTTCATTTTAGTATAACGACAACTTTTAAATCGATCTCCTGAAAAAACGTCATTTGTTAGTTATGACGTTATTGCATCCGGTGTGCGATATATAGCAAAATTACTTGACTCAATGTCTACCTTACTAATAATTTAATTATTGCCTGAAATAATGGCGTTATTCTTACCAGCTATTGACGCTAATGTGAAATTGTTGATAATAGGCGAAATATCGAATGTACCGGTGCCACTCAAGTCCTTAAGTTTATCAACAAGATCCGCACATCTTCGAGAAAATATATCCATAAAACTATTGAGTATTTTGGGGCTAAACGCAGGAATAATCACCTTTCTTTTTCTAGACCATATTGAAACTGAAATGAGAATTCACATTTAACATAAGAAAGGTTCAAGTAAGTTAAGTTAAACCAATACTCTTATCATCAAATCACTTGACTGTTACAATACCAGGGGCGAAAATTCCACCATCGCCAGTGATTCCTTTTACACTCTTCATAATTAATAGATCTTTCTCCAAGCAATTTTTCGAAACATATTCAACGTCTGCTGGATTCGTTAACCCTGAAAACAATATTACAAATTGCATTATTTGTTACGTACTTATTTTAATGGGAATATTATAATTATATCACAGTTTAAAGTACAAATGAACTAACAATAAAACCATGATAATGTATGTACTCACTACTCATCAAATAAAATAAAGACAAACATATTGATATAAATTTACAACTTTAGGCGCATTCACAGGTGAGAGGTGTATAAAAGTCACTTAGGTAAATATATTAAACCAATAAACTATATAAAATCTATTAGGAATTCGCTACACTTTGGTTTTACCTATTAATAGCAATGGACCTCCCCACATCTTTTGAATTCCTCCAGTTGTAAAACATTCTCTACTTATATGTTCTATTATCGAGACGGCTTCTGTAAATAACAAACGCACAATATAAAACTGGGCCGGTCATTAGCAAATCGTTCACTAATGAATGTGTCTTTGAGTTTATCTTAGATTGTGGCATTAAAACTAACACATATTTACTTAGTTTGTACTTCTCTTGTATCGACAGCATTTATTCAGCATTAAATTAAGGGCATTAAGCTATTATAAAAAACTAGTGGACCCAACAGACGTTGTCCTGTACACACGTCGTTAATTTGAAAAATCGGTCCAGCCGTTATGAAGAGTTCACTAACATACACATGAGCAGGAGAATTATATTATATGGACGAAATTGAGAATCTAAACCAATCAAAAATTCACTGACACAAACAAAAAAATCATCAAAATCGGTCCAGCCGCATAGGAGGTAGTTTAGTTGTGAATCTAAACCATTCTTGAATCCATCTGAAGACACACACCAATCTCAAATTCACTGGAACACACAAAAATGTCATCAAAATCGGTCCAGCCGTTTAGGGGGTAGTTGAATTGTTAATCTAAACGATCCTCAAATCCCCTTGAACTCAAATGAAAAATTTCATCAAAATCGGTCCAGCCGTTCAGGAGGAGTTCAGTGACATACAATACAGACACGCACACAAGAAATATATATATATTAAGATATTCCATACTCTGTGCTATAACTATCAAACTTAACTGAGAAAACCCTACTCTTCCATAAGACGGCATAAAAGGCATTTATTTTCTCACAATTGATTCCTTTCGAATTATATTTGATGTCATTTCTAATATACTAGATACAACTACCGCTTCGGATACAAATGACGCTCTGAAAGAGAAGAAACGGGGAAACAACTCTCCTACAATCTTTTTTTGCATCTTCTTAGGGGTCTCTTCAACTGCCTTTTGAAATGCAGCCACAGCTGCCTCGGCGTCCAGAAAATTTCATCGAAGATTTTGTTTTATTTTCAGGAATAAATAAAAACCGAATGGTGCAAGGTCGGGGCTACCAGGTGAGTTACCCAGTTATTCTATGTGTGATGTCGCCAAATAGTTTTTCGTTTGCCGGGCGGTATGCGTAGTATTGTCGTGGTGAAGACGGATCCTACTGCGAGGTTGTTTCTCTGAACTTTTTTGAAGACAAGTGGTAAACAATTGTTAGTGTTCCGCTTTGTTTATCTGTTGTTCTATCCTTTAATTGATTGTCGCGTTACGAACTGTCTTTCTGAAGAACGAGGACACCATCTTTTTTCCCACGCTTCGATATCTCTTCACTCTAGTTCACAACTCCTCAGAAGAAAAATACCCATTAACAGACCACTTTTGATTTTAAGATCACAAAAGTAAAATTTGCTTTGATTGTATTTGAGTCACCTTCGTTGATCCTTTCCACCATTTCGCAGCACCAACCAAGACGGCACAGTTTATGGGCCTCGGTCAAATTATGAAGTATCCAAAGATTCAAGACTGCTTAGCATTTTTTAAGGATTTTGTACATCGATGCCTAAACTTGTCTGAATTTGATGATGGGTCACTTTAACTTCAACAAAACGGTGGATTTGAAATAATTTCGTGTTTTTTTTTATTGGAATAGGAGGACAAACGAGCGTACGGGTCACCTCTTGTTAAGTGATCACCGCCGCCCACAATCTCTTGCAACACCAGAGGAATCACAGGAGCGTTGCCGGCCTTTAAGGAAGGTGTACGCACTTTTTTTTGAAGATACCCATGTCGTATCGTCTCGGAAACAACGCACAAGAGAGTTCATTCCACAGCTTTGTAGTACGTGGAAGAAAGCTCCTTGAAAACCGCAGTGTGGAAGACCGCTACACATCCAGATGGTGGGCATGATATCGTAACTTTTGGCGTGTCGTAAATGAAGCGACATCTCTAAGCAACGCCGTGATCCAGCCATTCACAGAGCACTGGGTTCCCGACAATTCGAGCTGCTCTACGTTGCACGCGGTCAAATGGATCGAGCTGATACTGGGGTGCGCCAGCCCAGAGTTGACAGCAATATCAGTGGGTTACTATATATCTCGTAACTTTATGATTGTTTTAATACGAATTAAAGAAAAGAATCATGTTAGATAAATTTCAGTCACTATTATAAAACGTTTAAAACTATCAGACTTCAAAGCATCTTAAAAATACTTACGTTTATGACGTACAGATTACACTAAACAATAGAATTTAAAATCGTGGGAATTGTTGCCACACTTTTTTACCAGATTTTTGTACACATAGTGACAAGTTTAAACAGGTTCCCCTACAAATTTTTTTATCAGTCTCCATTATACACCACACAACACTGATATTATCTTCAGTCGTCGCCGTAGAAGGTCTGCCCTTACGTAAATCATCGGTGAGATTAGTGTGACCATATTTAAAATCATTAAACCGGTTGATAATTATGGCATGAGATGAGGCTTCATCGTTAAAGGCCACTCGTAATCTTTATTTATTATCTTGATCACTTAAATCACATCCAAGTTTATATTTAAACAAAATTTCAACAAACAACATCCGACTAAAAACAAATATTGTGCTAAACGATAGATATAATATACCTACACTTAAAAGAATTAAAATAATTGCGTATTTTTATACAATCAAGTTAAACTAATTCTAGTTGCAATTACTGTTATTTTTGGAGTTGGAGTTGGAATTAATTAGATTGTTGTAAAATATGCAATAATTTTTATACTTTTATAATATGCAATAATTTTATACAACAGAGGTTGCATGCATTATTTTGTTGGAATCGGTTTTTTTGTTAAGTTATCTGATTTTAAGTGAATCTGAAGTACACTTACTAATTTGTCTGATAGCCCTTAATGTAAGTCGTTAAGGAGTTCAATTATTAGGTACTTGGTGACTCAACAAACCAGATAGCACTGAAAAGGTTTCGGCTGAGTATCGTTAATATGTTCCCTTGACTTGAAGAGTTCCGTTTCTTAGTCATGGATCCTATAGTCAGAACTTCTACAAAATCTCAACAAGCTACTCCTGAAGTACATCATTTCTAATTGGTTTGATATTGAGTTATTCATCCATATGTCGTGCACATACTTAATTTGTATATAAGACTTTTATGGTTTTCTCATTGATTGACCAAATTGAAATGGGATCACAGGAGAAGCACCAGCTTTCAAACAAAAAAAAAGAATCATCCAAATCAAACCAAACGTTTTGAGGTAACAAACATAAAAAATTACAATCGAACTGAGAACCTCCTTTTTAGAAGTCGGTTATAATAATTGCGCGAAAATTAACGTGTTATATTCATGCTGACATGGTATATGCAATCATGATAAATGAAATGGGAGGCTCCTTTGCACAGGATGCCTAGATTATGGGTACTACGTTGGCGCCTATTTCTGCCTTGAAAGAGTAATGTGTAAGAATTGTGTTTCGGTCTGAAGGGCGCCGTAGCTAGTGAAATTACTAGGCAAATGAAACTTAGCATCTTATGTCTCAAGTTGACGAGTGCTATTTTAGTGCCGCCCAGAACTCTTGGGTTCTTCAAGAATCCTGAGCAGCACCGCATTGTAATGGGCAGGGCGTATCAATTAACATCTGCTGAACGTCCTGCTCGTCTCATCCCTTATTATCATAAAAAAATAGAGCTTCATCATCACAAATAACAATAGAATATTAATTTAATAGATATAATATAATAAATAAAATATAATATATAAAAATATTGTTTATCTTTTCTCATGGATTCTGTTACAAGTTTAACCGTTTTAATGTATCCGGAATTGTAATTTTTAGTAAAAAATACAAGTAAGTGATTGTCTAATGATAAATTTGGATTTTAAGCAGACTTAACAAATGATTGGATATTGAAATAAGGCTTATTTTTTTTAATAATACTATTTTAAGAATGGAAAGATAAAGAATAACAAGTTACTAAAAGTTTTACACAAAGATAAAAATATTTGCTTCAATAATAAATAAATACAATATTAAGTCAAATATATAAAATTATTATTCAACAGCATGAGTATATTTTCCAACGACATTAAGGTGATTTTTTCTTAAAATTATCTAAAGTATATTTTCATGATACTTACTATCAACCGCATTGTATGAATATTTAAGAAGCCCCAGATATGGAAATGTATCTTTAGCCCCGGGTATTGGTTCAGCTAATTGATAAAGCCTTCGTCTTTTATTTCGAAACAACAAATACCACAATAACAACACAACACTAACTAACAACAGATACATGACCAGCGCTGAACGACTAACTTTGTACAAATGGCTAAACTTGATTACACCATGATTAATATACCTCTCTGGTCTTTAGCGCCTTGGTCGCACACGTTCAAATTTCAAGTTCAATATCTTTACATTCATTTAGGTCAATGAAATGACACAAATGAATATTTAGATATTTTATCATTTACGTTCACTTCGGAATTAACGAGAACATTAAATTACTCATGCATCAAATGCTCAAAAACATACATGAGTGACTTAGAAAAAAAAGTGTAAATTAAAAAAAAAACACAGATAAACAGATAAAGGTATTATATTGTGAGCATTCTAAATTGTATTATGACTATTAAATATAAATCCTTAAGAATATAATATGGTTTAGGTTTGAAATCGTTTTGTAACTTTAAGCGCTTCTCTATACTTTTGTTTTGGTATAAAAATCTAATACGAAATCAAGTAGAATGCTCAGTGCTAATCTTAAAAAAATACATAGTTATCTATAAGTTACACCTGAGAAAGTGCGACGAAAATAAATACGCACCATTGATTTCAAAGCGAATAGACTTCATACTTATCACATTCACATATCAATCATACTTATAATACAAGAAACATTCAATAAAAACTTTTCTAACCTTACATCTTTGCCTCATCAGCATATAAGTTTACAAAAAAAGCTAGTATTTGATATCATAAAATCATAAGTTTCTACTCAATTAAATTCGCATAACTAACCACATTCAATGTTAGTACACACATTAAAAAAGTCTAAGCAACATGTACTAATTTATATTTTTTTATGATGGTTTTTCACATTATAACGTTGTATTTTATTTTTAAAATAATATTTTTAGGGTCCTATGATGTAAAAATAACAGGTGTTGTCTTTATAAGTTCTTTTAATAAAAGAAATTAACAATATTAGAATATACTGCAGAAACTAAGGTACGGTAAGCAACTAATCATTTTTTTAACAAAATGAAATTTCAAAAAAAAAAAAAATTTATTGTGAAAGAATAGGATAATTTAATACAAAGTATGGCCTCCTCTGCTATTCAGAACTTGTAGGCAACGATTTTTCAATGAATTAATAAGACTGTTTATGTAATCTTGCGGTATTCGCTCCCAATGGAATTGTAGCAAATCCTTCAGCTGTTGGGTTACTGTCACTCCGTCCAAGTCCTTCAAAACATGTCTCTGGAGCAATTCCCATGCGTTCTCGATGGGGTTGAGGTCTGGTAATTGTGCAGGCCAGGGCGAAACCCGGACGTTCTCCGTTGCCAAGTATTAACTGGTTCGCCGAGCTGTATGTCGACGCGCATTGTCATGCATTAACGTAAAATCGGAGCCAAAGGTTTTGTGAAAAAACAAAACATAATCGTTTTTTTTTTACAACCAGCCAGTAGTCAATAATATCAAATATCAATAACATAAAAGTTTACATACTTATGCACTTTGAGTGAATAAAGACTTTGAAATTAATTAATATTAATAGTAAATTTGTAATATCATGCATGTTGCTTAAACTTTTTTGATGTGTGTATATTACTTATCTACTATACATTTATCCGTCATAATAATCTAAATATAATGTTTGTTATAAGAACATATAAAAAGAATACAAAGACTCACAGACTTTAAGGAGCTTTCTTAGTGCGCTCACCGAGGGGGCCAGCAGTACCATGCCATCATAACCGACAACCGACATGCATGGTGCTGAGCACCTCGATCAGTTAAATGATCACCGCCGCCCACAATCTCTTGCAACACCAGAGGAAGCACAAAGGCTTACACGCTTTTTATGAAGGTACCCATGTCGTATCGTCCCGGAAACACCGCACAAGGAAGCTCATTCCACAGCTGGCGGACGAAAGTTGCTTGAAAACCGCACTGTGATGGAACGCCATACATCCAAATGGTGGGGATGATATCCTGATTTGTGGCGTGTCGTGCAAAGGTGGAACAATGATCAGGTAAAACAGCTCTTCGGAACACTCACCGTGATGAATGCGGTAGAAGACACACAACAAGCGATGTCTCTACGCAACGCCGAGTGATCCAGCCATTCACAAAGCACTGGAGAGTTTCTTGCACCGCTTCTTCTCTATCAGAGCGCCATTTGTTTTCGAAGCGGTAGTAGTATCTAGTATATTAGAAATGACATAAAAAGAATTCTAAAGGAATCAATTTTGAGAAAATAAATGCCTTTTATGCCTTTATGCCTGAGTCCCCGACAATTCAAGCTGCTCTGCATTGCACGTGGTCAAATGGATCGAGCTGATACTGGGGTGCACCAGACCAGAGATGACCACAACACTCCATGTATGGCCGGATCTGCGCTTTGTAGAGCGCTAAAATGCCGCCCAGCTTCTTGAAAGCCAATTTGGCTTCGTAGAAGTTCGGCCTGCCCTCCAGGTGACCACGGAATTGGCAATCGCTCGAGATTTCGAGAATCAATATTCCGATACTAGCTGAGGCTTTAAGGGAAGTGTTGTCAAAGAGCGGTGATAAGATAAATGGGTTGTTAGTGGTAAACGCGCAAACTTGAGTCTTTTTTCGTTTTTTGGGCAATTTTCTACGTGATAAAAAGTTTTTTTTCTCAGGAGGCAGTACAGTATACTTTCACACAGTTTGTCGAATCTAGATCACCACAGTTCTATCGTAAAGGCATAAATAACCTTCCTATTAGATTGCAGCAATTTATTGATAATAATGATAATTATTTTAATTAAATAAATATGTTAAATTAAAAAAAAAAAACGAATTTAAATTTTTCAGTAAAAATAGATTCGAATCGACAATTTCATACTTAAACCCTAATATTTTACATTACTGTTTATTTACCATGAACATTTTAAATAACTGGAGTAAATGCGGCAATGTATAGATTTAGAAGTCGAAGATTATTGTGGTGTAATTTGTGGGATGTTCCATATTTCGGCTTTGTATTTATATGATGTGATTTTTCTATGTTTATAGAAAGTCATTGATTGTCCCCTTCGTATCGTCAATGGTATTTTGAATGTATAAATTTGGATTTGTAAATACAAACGTTTAATCAAGTAAATAAATCAACTCTAGTATCCGTTAATATTAACAATAGACTTTGCACGCGTAAATTTTATTGAATTTAAATTTTATTTTATTGTATGCTAATAAGGCGACTCTGCCATCGATAATTATAATAAATTCACAGACAGTTTCTAGTTGCCATTTCATAGAGTATCTTTAGAAAAAAATGCGTAGTTTTTGTGTCGTGTTTGTACCTCCTTATTGAAAAGGTTACTAAATATTAACTTTGAATAGCATTTTATGCGATGCCGTTGATTTTTTTGTTATGAGTACAAGATTTAGTGAGATTGTTTTTATGGAATAGGAGGACAAACCATCACCACGAGGATCACCGCCGCCCACAATCTCTTGCAACACCATAGGAATCACAGGAGCGTTGTCGGCCTTTAAGGAAGGAGTACGCGCTTTTGTTGAAGGTACCCATGTCGTATCGTCCCGGAAACACCGCACAAGGAAGCTCATTCCACATCTTTGTAGTACGTGGAAGAAAGCTCCTTGAAAACCGCACTGTGGAGGACTGCCACACATCCAGATGGTGGGGATGATATCCTAACTTGTGGTGTATCGTGCGAAGGTGGAATTCAGCGGCAGGAATCAGGATAAACAGCTCTTCGGAACACTCCCCGTGATAAATGCGATAGAAGACACATAATGAAGCAACATCTCTACGCAACGCCAAGTGATCCAGCCGTTCACAGAGCACAGGGTCCCCGACAATTCGAGCTGCTCTACGTTGCACGTGGTCAAATGGGTCGAGCTGATACTGGGGTGCACCAGACCAGAGATGACAGTAATACTCCATGTGTGGCTGGACCTGCGATTTGTAGAGCGCTAGAATGTTGGCCGGCTTGAAGTATTGCCCTGCTCTATTAATGACGCCCAGCTTCTTCGAAGCCAATTTGGCTTTGCCCTCCAGATAGCCATGGAATTGGTAATCGCTCGAGATTTCGAGACCCCGTATTACGATACTAGGCGAGGCTTTAAGGGAAGTGTTGTCAAAGAGCGGTGATACGGCAAATGAGCTTATTTTAGTGGTAAACGCGCACACTTGAGTCTTCTGGGGGTTAAATTTGACAAGGTTAAATTTACACCATTCCGCGACTTTCTCAAGAGAGAACTCGATAGAAGACACAAGTTTCTCCCGGCACTTGTCAACGATTTCTCGAGAGAGACCTGCATGGCCCGTGTATACGGCATCACCAGTGCTGTCGTCTGCATAGCAATGTATGTTGGAGGTGTCCATTATATCATTGATATGCAGAAGAAACAGCGTGGGAGATAGCACACAGCGTTGGGGCACTCCAGCGTTCGCGGACTTCGGGTTCGAGCAATAACCGTCGACAACGACCTGTACGGTGTGCCCAGTGAGGAAGCTGGAGGTCTACTTGCATAAGCTCTCGGGAAGCCCAAACGATGGAAGTTTTAAGAGGAGCGCCTTGTGCCATACACGATCAAAGGCCTTCGCTATATCCAGGCTAACTGCCAGGCCTTCCCTCTTGCTTTCAATAGCCGCCGCCCATCGATAGGTATACCAGAAGATCACCTGTAGTACTGCCGGTCATTGATCAACAGGTGACCCTCAAGGTATACTAAGAGCTGGCGGTTAATTATGCTCTCCATGATTTTGGAGAGCAGGGAGGTAATAGCAATTTGCCGGATCTGAAGTGTCTCCTTTTTTTAGATCGGGTGGACAAGGGCTGAATTCCATGAGTCAGGGATTACGCATTTGGGCTAAGAGTGCTGGAATAAACGCGTTAATAATTTCAAAAATAACTCATAATTGGTTGCAGGATCGAATGAGATGGTCGGAACGAACTCCTTGCAATTTGTGAATTAAGTCTTGGCGACGAAAATTTGGTATTTCTAAATATTCGCGGATTTCTGTCATGTTATGCTGAAACTTAAATACGGAAAATATCATGTACTCTATAAGCCCGGTATATATTGGTAAATGATTATCAACTTAAACTTTAAAAATGATGCTCGTGAACAGGCTACTTGTGGTGGCTGGATGGTCCTGTTACCGGGAGGTCTGATTTTAAGTTTGTTTTACTTCTTTTATTTAATTATTTTCAAATTAAAGTTATTTTATATTTTTTAATAAAAGCTAATAAAAGGCTCGCTCAATGCCTTTATTTATTTACGGTAAATGTGTCGATTGGTGCATCCACTCTACTCAATAAGTCTCGTGTTTATAAATATTAGTTTACTTTTTTTTATTACCGGCACGGAACGCCGGAGGTCGTGGGTTGGAATCCCACATCGTTAATTAAATTTTGTTTTTCAAATTTTATTTGTGTATTAATCCTAGAAGTGAGGGTTATCACTTTAAAAACATATCATATTGTTTAGATTTACAAGAGCGACATCTAAAGTCAGTTTCCTAATATTAAAATATTGGGGTTGAGCAGGTTATCAACTGTTAAGTGGATCCTGTAGATGAAGCCACAACCTGAGAGTTGAACAAAGCAAACAGAATTTTATAACGAGGAAGTACTCGAACGGTTAGCTCAGTTGGTTAGAGCACCGGCACGGAACGCCGGAGGTCATGGGTCCGAATCCCGCATCGTTCATAAAATTTTGTTTTTCAAATTTTATTTGTGTATTGATCCAAGAAGTGAGGGTTATCACTTTAAAAACATAAAATATTGAATAAGAGATGAGACGAGCAGGACTTTTTGATGGTAACTGATACTTCCTTCCCATTACAATGCAGTACCGCTCAAGATCGGTACTACAACTGCGCTCGTCACCTTGAGATATAAGATGTTAAGTCTTATTTGCACAGTAATTTCACCAGCTTACACATTACTTATAATCTAGTCGGCATCCTGTGCAAAGGAGCCTCCCACTGGCAAAAAGCTAAGTCTATTGATTACGAATACGTAGAGGGTGAATTGCATAGGTTTAAGATTTGTAAATATGCATATATGCTACAATGATAATAAGATTATTTGGGGTGTATAAAAGTGTATACAAACTTGTAGCGTTCAAAATGTTATTGACAGAAATAGGTCATCCTTCGATCAGTTACTTATTAAATTTCCGTTTTCTGGTCGGATTTTTTCACTCAAGAATTATGATGGTTGACTACACAATAATACCTATGAAATTGCCTATTTGTGTGAACGATTTGTTATTATTTACCCGAGAGGTCGCGGATCTTAGTTCCCGCATCGTTCACGAATTTGGTTACATATTTAATTTGTATAATAATTATTCCCTGAAATGAGGGATATCACTTTAATGGTAACAAATTGTTTAGATGTCAAAGAGTGACATCTAAATTCAATTTCCTAATATGCGCAGGAAAACATTTAATATTAAAAATTAAAATTACTTATGGTGAAACAATAGACAGAAATACCCGAGGTTCCGAGGAAAAGGTGGTCTGCTGTAGACCCTCGCTAATCCTCTAGGAACATACTTGAGGTGCTAAAGTGTGTGTCCGCTCGGCGTTTGGTGAATGAATGCGTTACACCGATTACTATGATGCGATGCGAATATACCGGTGCCCACTGATGATTTCATGAATATGTGTGCTACTGCCCGGTGACAATTGATTAAAGTTAACCGGCGCGAGAGTAACAATTGCATTAGATCAGCCAATCATATACGAATGCGCCTGTTATCTATAGGTATCTCTCTATTACCAACATGAATCTATCTGCACTATAGTTTGTCATAACAAAAAATTAGAACAAAGAGAATAGAGAATTGCGGCGCAAACACCCCTCGGGTATTATTTTTTGCCTAAACCAAAATACCTTAAAATTCCTCCTGCATCAAATTGACGTCTGCCTTTCTGCAGCCACGCATTTTGGGAAGAACTTCTTGTCTCGCACAGCCTTAATGTACAATTAATTACCGGCTGCAGTTTTTCCGAACCGAAAGGACTTAGGGACTTTCAACCATACAGCATTCTCCCAACTGAAGGAGTGGCAACGTATCTCTTGACTCTGGTGTTGCGGATGTCTATAGGCCTCACCACTTCTTATCATGTGAGCCCCTTTCCTCCTCTCATCTATAACAAAACATATATTATGTATTATTAATTTTATACTTTTATATATTCATATTATTATTTTTAAACTGTATATTATGTGGATCCATTTTCATTAAATAAATGCTACAATGCTACTCAATTGAAGGCATATTCATTTCATCAAATTCGATTTTGCTTCCAGTGAGATAATACGTGAGGCACGTTCCAACATAAATTCAAATTAGAAAAATATTTCACTTTATTTGGGGGTTAGTTTTAAGATCTGACACTAAGTCTTGAGATCTAGGTATATTCTTAGACCTTGCCTTCGGCACAGTTACTGGTTCACTTCTTGTATTATGATTGGTGTTTGTGAGATGTATTGAAGATAAAAGATATTTTTTCTGAAATAACACAATGCATAAAATAAAAATTCTTAAAGTAAAGCAAAATAATTACCTCATAACTTCAATTACCTTCGATCGACGGATCACCCTAGCTATCCAACGCGGAAATGCTGCCAGTATGGTCATGGTACACTTCCCTGTAATGATAGTTATAATTTAAATTAAAACATAGATATTATAAGAATTTTTTGTTTGAATAAAGACATTTGATTAGCTCTTATAATTTAATTATCTATTCTTATAAGATTACATAAAAAGAACAGGAACGAGGCCCTAAAACATTCTGACAATGCTTTTAAAGAGGTCCTGTACCAGTTCAATGATAGCAAACCTAATTTTAATGTAGAAATGATAAAATTTATTACATTTAATTATTTATTATGTGACAATACTAAACCTAAAATAGTTATAGAATAAAATTGCATTAATGCATAAAAGAAAAAGTGTGTTACGTCGTGTTTTTTCTTGATTGGCAAGAACACAATTTTCAATACATATCTCTAAGCCTGAGACAACTAATTTTAATTTGAGAAGACATAAGAAAGGGGCTGATTTTGAAACAATTATACAGTATACAATGCTTTAGCTCAAAGCCTTTTAAAATATTGTGTGACAGTACGAATTGAAAACATTAGTGTGACTTGAACGCGAAACCAGAGGAAGTCTAAAATATTCTTGCAAATACTCTAAATTGCGTTTATTCTGACTGTATCTACGGTCCACCAAATATATTTGTTATAGTTGACTAGATTCTTCTAACGCATGACGTCCACATCGAAGACTTTAAAACGATTCGTATTTCTATTCTTTATTTCTTCCATGTCGTGAGAAGGTACTTTTTGTTAACAAAATATTAATTTGTAATTGATAAAATAACGGTGTTTTCATAAATAAAACAGTATCATGAATTGTCCATGTTTGTATTCATTGTGATATAATTGGTATGAGTGTGACAGCCCTAAAGCCGTCCTCAATTCTCATAATTACAAACAAATGAAATTACAGTTCCACATTAGAATCCGTAATTTGTATAAAATTTTAAATATATTCAATTTAGTTTACATCGCTTAATTTCAAGTCGGTGCTAAAATATTTTCTATTGAAAGTTACGAATGTTTAAATTATTTCGCAAATTGCATTTATGACGGTACTTTACTGTTCAGGGCGCCTAGAAATACAAATTTAGAAGTACATTTCTCAATCTGTTGTCCGACGCACAGATAGTGCATTTTACAGGAGAACTAAGACTTTTTGATTATAGAAAATAAATGTCGGTGATACAAATTAAAATAAAATCAACGATTAGACAATTTATACGTCTAGAGAGTCAGATTTTCTGCTGTGCTGTTATGACAGCAGTGAATACGTTGAGAGAAACAGCAGCTAACTGTTAAACTCTATTAAAAAAAACGCACGCACACTAAAACAAAATTATTAACGTATTGCGAGTGTAAGTCATGCACTCTAAAGCAATTAACCTTTTATCATACGCCTCACAGCAAGAGACTATCTGGACATAAAAATCTATGCCTACGATATTGTGAACAAAACGAAACGAACGTTTCAGAGATAACTGCCACGTAAGCAAATATAAGCGAGGGTGACCGCTTGTGATACTACAAAAGTTTCATTTCGACAATTTCAGCAAAGTTAGCGAGCCGCTACCAAATTTCGTTTGAATATTATATTAATTTCGCGTGAATCGAAAAGAATTCAAAGTTAAATATATATTTCACCACAATTCAGCAATTGGGCATTACTAGGGTAGGGGCTAGGGGGCAGCCAACTATTTGTAAACTGTTACAATAACAGATTTGGGTGAGATGAAAGACAATTATGATCATAGAGCAAAGATAATTAAAAGAAATTGATCACAGAAGTATTATATTATCTCAAAAGAATATGATTAAACTGTAAAATATTCTTCAATTATATCTATCAAAAGGTGGGGTAAAGAAAAGTCTCTACCGTAGTAACTCGCTTGCTATCAAACAAAATGAGGGAACTCGACTCTAATGAATACTTCATACAGTTTTGACAAAGCTCAGCTGCTTTGAGAGCTAGCTTCAGAAACTTCAGAAGCTTCAAAGAAACTTGAAATCTGCTGATATTATCTATAATCATGTGGATAATAAGTCTTTACAAAAGATATACATATTTCTTTGCCTATTGTTATTAAGTTTATAATGGATATAAAACATCCGTATTTTAATATTGTCAATATAATAATTTAAATACTTACTCATAATCAGTGGCAGGATCGAATGAGATGGTTGGAACGAACCCCTTGTAATTTTTGAAGTAGCGCTTGGCCACGAAAATTTGGTTGGTATTTTTAAATATTGGCGGATTTCTTACATGTTATGCTGGGACTTAAATGTGGAAAATCTCATGTACTCTATAAACCCGAACAAAAAGCTAAAAGTACACAGTTATTGTGTGATAGAAATCGTAAAACTATAAATAGATTAGGGCACAAAACGCTATAGCTCAACTGGTATTGGTAAATGATTATCAACTTAAACTTTATTTTTGATGCTCGTGAACAGGCTACTTGTGGTGGCTGGATGGCCCTGTTACCAGGAGGTCTGATTCATGTTTTTTTTATTTCTTTTATTTAATTATTTTAAAATTAAGCTATTTTTTTAATAATTGCTACTAAAAGTGCCTCATAATCGAGTGCTCGCATAATGCCTTATTTACGGTATGTGTGGATTGATACATCCACTGTTGTCAATAACTCTTGTGTTTTAAATTATTAATTTGATTTTTTTTATTTACTCGTGTAAGCCATTTAGCACTTGACGTTTCCGTATTTTTGCTGCATCACTTTGCATATATTGTAATTGACATAATTTGTTAATTGAATTGAAAATAAAAATTTGAAATACCTAATCTATTTTGAAAAGAGCAACCTTAAGAGATTCTTGCTCATTCTTCTCTAAGAAAATCTGCCTTCCGAATGAGCTGTATGAAAATAAATGACATGTAATTTGATTAACCTATGTAATAAAATAATTTTGATTTGATTTGAGTGTGTGAAGTAAGTACTATACTCGAACCTATGACTCAATGAACAAGATTTCCTATTATAGTAGAGAAACTATTTATGCTGTACCGCAAACTGACATAATGCATCATTTAATTGTTCATAGCAAACGTCGCCTCGGTCGTCTATTTCAATGGCTCTCCAGAAATTAATTGCATGAAACGGGCAAGCCTCAATTAAAATAGACAGAACGTAATGTATCTCACCTGATACCCGTACGAGAGCGTACGTCATCAATGAAATTAAATTTCGAACCAATTTAACTGTTTATTTTCTGTGTAATATTGGACCAGATAAGAGATGACAAAGCCTGAGATAAATGAGCTTTGGAAGGTTATAAAGAATATATAAAAAATATTTTCTCCAGAGGAATATTATTCTTATTTATTATTTACTAAGCAGGAAGTTTAGAACAATTATGCGTCAGGTAAGGAAGCTGTTAATTTTTCATACTGAAAGCTTACATGGGAAAGAAGTGTACAATGTCAAAACGAAATATTATAAAATTATAACTTATGAAATAATTCATTGTTTACTTAAATGAATATATTATTTACTGTATTATATGCTTAAAATTTATAATATTTAAATTTTCTTTGAGTTTTTTGTGACTTTTCCTCTCACTTTTGAGGCTCCTATGCACAGGATGCCGGCTAGATTATGGGTACTACAACGGCGCCTATTTCTACCGTGAAGCAGTAATGTGTAAGCATTATTGCGTTTCAGTCTGAAGGGCACCGTAGCTAGTGAAATGATTGGGCAAATGTGACTTAACATCTAATGTCTCAAGGTGACGAGCACAGTTGTAGTGCCGCTCAGATTTTTTGGGGTTTTTCAAGAATCCTGAGCGGCACTGCATTGTAATGGACAGGGCGTATCAATTACCATCAGCTGAACGTCCTGCTCGTCCCTTATTTTCGTTAATAAAAATACTCACTTTAAATGATAGTCAGAATGCGACGTAATGAAACGGACGCTCGCCACTCTTTTACAAATAAAATTCTAAACTTGTTGGAATTTCTAGCGAAATAAGGTCAAAGGAGTACAGAAAGGCGGAAATGATTTGCAGGGCATCGCCAGTCGCTCGTGAAATACGCGTCATAAATACCTTCCTACGTCCATTGGTCGCAAGGAAAGTTCTGGAATAGATAGTAATTTTCAATATTTGGATATCTGTCTGTAGGTATTTGTAATATTTAAAATTTGTTATTTTGATTTCTGAGCTGTGAGAGTTCAGTTTTAATAATAATAATGAAATTTATTGGCTTGAAGTAAATTTAAATAAACAAAATCAACTTATTATAAACGTACATTAAGACCAAAGGGGAGTAGGCTCAGCTTATGCTGCTCGAAATAATAATAAAATAATTCAATAAATAATAAAATAAAATATATCGGCGCAAATACTACAACACACTTTTCTTTAGAACCAATGAGTCAATGAGTGATCTTCAGCATGATAGCAATTGTGATGGCAATAGTAATGACGTCTCACCTCTTAAAAACAATACAGAGGTTCTTTCCTCGTCATATAAATTTATAAAAATAATAGTTTTCATGCAGCGCTAGTTTTCAGCCATTCCCATCTCCTTAAGGTGTTTGTTATATGAGATAGAGCAGAGTATCAGCAGTAGAATATGAGCAAATCAGTGCATTCACCATTATTTAATATAAGAAAACAACTTTATAAATTAATTACAACTTTTTATAAGCATGACAACGTAATAACATTCACACACACAGTGGTTTTGCATTATTTATTTGATATTCATATTAAATACCAATTGTATTTTGTCATTTAAGTGGATGAATAATAAATACATTAAAATAAGAGATGATACTGATTGGGCTAAGAAATAAGAAGTTGGTTCCAGTAACGACTGGAATATGCTTCTTATAATAATTTCCTAAACTTGTCGAAGTTACTTAGTAGCTTCTTTGAGGTACGCAATTAGATCTGCACGTTCATTTGCCTTCTTCAAGCCAGCAAACACCATCTTGGTTCCTGGTATTTATTTCTTAGGGTTCTCCAAGTATTCGAAGAGGGTGTCCTCGTTCCAAGTGATACCTTTTGCCTTGTTAGCATCTGAGTATGAAAACCCGGCCGCTTGACCAATCTTGCGTCCAATGAATCCATGCAGATTGGGTTCTACTTTGTGTTTACCACCAGCTTCAACTGTATGGCATTGTGCACATCTCTGTACAAAGATTTTCTTTCCGTTTTCAGCATTACCAGCAGGTACACCCATTGTTTTACTTTTTGATTTTCAAAATCAATAAAAGTTTAAAACTGCACGATTTTATATCAAACGACGGACACAACTATATAACAGCCTGGTTGAAATTACAATGATTATCAAAACATGTATTATATTGGCTCAAATAACTAAAAGCAAACATTATATTATCTGGTCTTGTGGCTACAGCGAGGTACATTAGAGATCCAATTAACATTTGGGATGGTATATTCTCCATCTCTGTGAGTCCATTACCCTTCTCCAGTTTCAGACCAGTCTCCATGGGCGTTGACACTGGCTTACTTACATTCAGCCATGTTGAACTTATTTATTAAATTTTCAATATAATTCTCCTGTGACAATGTTATTTCTCCCCCTACATGGGTGAATTGTATGCCCAGGCAATGATGGAGTGAACCCATATCTCGTAACTCAAAAACTTTTTGCAGTTTTGTTTTGACTTCTCGTAACAACATTTCTGATTTATATGCTAGTATTAAGTCATCCACATAAATGTTTGCAAACAGCTTTTCTCCTCCTTTTTCTAATATATACAAGCAAGGATCCGCTGAAGAATTCTTAAATCTGATTTCCAACACTTTCTCATATATCTTAAGAACCATTGTCTTCCTGCTTGTTTCTAACCATATACGGCTTTGTTTAGTTGACATATCCCATTATTTTTATATCTATTTATATCTAAAAGCATTTCTTTTGCTTTTTTAATCAACTCTATGTCTTTTCCATGTGTAATTATGTATATTAAATATTTATCCAGATTTTTCGGCTTCTTCATATAAATTTGTTCATTTAAATCGCCGTTTAAAAATGCAGTACACACGTCTAGTTGGGATAACTTAAATTGATTTTCAATTGCATGTGCAATAAGTATTCTAAGAGTACTCATTTTTGCAACAGGTGCAAATGTTTCAGTGTAATCAATTCCTTCTTTCTGATTAAACCCACGCGCCACAAGTCGTGCTTTTCGTCTATCTATTTCTCCCATTGCATTATATTTATATTTTAAAATCATTTTACTATCAATCAAATTTTTGCTTTCGTTCGTGTGTACAATTTTCATAGTATTATTTTTAAGATGAGATTCAATCTCGCTTATTTTTGCATCTTCCCATTCATCCATGTTCTCGTCTATTTCACAGAGGAATGATTGTTCAGCATCCATCTCATAATCTTGGTGCCATGCTGGTGGGTTTCTGTGTCTTTTATCAGTAGAACTAGTTGGATCTATTTCATCTGTTTCTGTATTTGCGTCAACAAATATTTCATCATTGTTCAATTCCTGGTCAGTTTCATCAATTTCTTGTTCTTTCAAATCTTTATTATTTTTCAGGAGAAAATATAATTTCTATTTCCTTTTTATTAACTACATCTTGTTTTTGTTCTCCTTTGATCTCGTTTTCATAAAACATTTTGTCCAGTATTTTGACATCTCTGCTAATCATTACCTGGTCTGTTTTTGGGTTGAAAATCCGGTATGCCTTGTGATTTTCCGAATATCCTACAAAAATTCCAGGTGTCACTCTGGCTTCAAATTTTCCATTTTTCTTTCTATTTTTATGTACAAACGCCTTAGTTCCGAATATGTGAAAATGTCTTACTGATGGAACTCTCTTTACCCATTTTTCAAATGGAGTCGCGTTATCAATACTTGTGCAAGGACTACGGTTTGCCAAGTAGTTAGCTATTTTAATAGCTTCAGCCCAAAAAACTTCTTTCATATTGGCGTCTATCAACATACATCTAGCTTTATCAAGCAATGTCCTATTTTTTCTTTCTGCTAAGCCATTCTGTTCTGGCGTGTATGGTGCGGAAAGTCTCCTTTTGATGCCAGTCTCCTTCAAATATTTGTCAAAATTATTGTTTATATATTCTGTCCCATTGTCACTTTGTAAGCATACTATCTCCTTTTTGGTAAATCTTTCAGCCTCATTTTTGAATTCCTTAAATTTTGATAGAGTTTCATCCTTAGTTTTCATTGTATATACTCTTGTATATCTTGAATAATCATCTGTAAATGTGATGAAGTAGGGGGTTCCCCTTTCGATGGCTGCCTCATGGGACCACATACATCAGTATGCACAATTTCTAATCTTTCATTTGTACGTTGCTCATTTTTAGGTGCATAAAACGGTAGTTTTGTTGCTTTGCCTTTAGCACAGACTTCACAGTCTTTAACTGTTTCACTTTTATTGAATTCTAAGCCTTCCATAATTTTCTTATCAAGTGCTATTCTCATTTGTCCTTCATTTAGATGTGCTAACTTTCTATGCCATTGCTGCATTTTGCTTGCTTCGCAGTAATTAGCTTTCTCTTCTATGTTTTCTTTAACGTAGTACAAACCGTCTGAATGTCTCTCTGCTTTTAACAGAATTTTATTGTTTCGCATCACGATAGCATTTTTTTGTTTAAATAAAACTGTTCCACCTTTGTCTGTTATTTTTCCAACTGACATTAGATTTGTACTCAGCGATGGTACGTACAAGGCTTCAGTTAGTTTCAGATTTGGTATTTTATAGGTGTAAAGTTTTGCTGGACCTCGTCCTTCGATTTGTGCAAGACAGTTTTCTGATGCTAACCTTAACGTTTTGTTATCAGCTTTGTCCATATTAATAAATCTTTTCAATTCATGACTCATATGTGACGTACATCCGCTGTCAAGACACCATTTCTTAATTTTTTCTTTATTATCAGACGTATTTAGGCATGTTTCTTCTAAGCAACATAGACTTGCATTATTTTTATTAACTCGTTCCACTTTTGACCAGCATTCATGAGCTTTGTGTCCTTTCTTTTTGCATTTAAAACATTTAACAATAAACTTTTTATTTTTGCCACGTTGTCTACTATACAGCGCCTCTTGTTCAGAGTTTTGTTCACTTGTACTAGCTATATTTTTTCTTGCCTCAGCGTCTTCAATTATCTTTATTTTCAAGTTTTCTGGATCTGGTAGATCATCCCTGGATTCTATTGCAATTCTAAAATTTTCAAAAGATTGAGGTAAGCTGTAAAGCATCATAATACTAAGAAGATCTTTATTAATTGGTATGTCCATATCTGCTAGTTTATCGACGATATCCATAAATTTATTCAAGTGATTGACAATATTATCACCATCTTTCTTCTTCTTCAATATCAACTCTTTTAATAGGCTTGATTTTCTTGCAGGACCTTTGCTATAATATATGCTTTCTAGCGTATCCCAGACATCTTTACTTGTTTGATAATTTTTAACTTGTTTTAATTCGCCCGGTGATATCATGAGAAAAAAAGCTCGGCTAATGCTAACTCATCTTTTTCCATATAGTCATTCAATGCATCACCTTCTCGCGTTGGTCTCTTAATTTTATTTGAAACATAGCTCCAAAGGCCAAGTTTTAATAGTACAGCTTTTGCAAGGATCCTCCATGTATCGTAGTTTTCTCTTTTCAATTGTTCTTTGTGCACGTGATTACTCATTTTTCTCTTTTATTCCCGTTTCTGGGCGCATAACCTGTTATATGAGATAGAGCAGAGTATCAGCAGTAGACTATGAGCAAATCAGTGCATTCACCATTATTTAATATAACAGTGTTAAATGGGATACACAGAAAAGATAGGGCAAACTAATAATTTTTTGAAAGAAATGAAAACTTTTTTAAATGTATCAACCTCTGTATTTCTGAGTGTATTTATGAGCGTGAGTGTTGTATATGAGTGTGTGCCGATGTCTCAGTGTGTTATATTGTTATCTGCTTAGTACTTCTTGTTTCTGATAATCCACCGGCCACCATTTTGTGCTAACTGGATGGTTGGACATATGAAGTATTCTTTTATAAAAATCTAGCTTCTTCACGCGGCTTCTTTCGGAGTCCTTGTCCATGTGGCCAACGAAAGCCAATAGTCTCGCTTCTGTTTGTTTGACTCGCTTTATTACACGCAAAGAGGAAATTTGAAATAAAATTTAGTTTAGTATGAAACGTGGAATGATTTGACATAAATTTGAAATAGTAGCAATTACAGCATGGCGATTGGCGACGAAGTATAATCCGGCTTAGTTTGACAGCGCACAGTTGCTTTAAACGTAGTGGATTTTGGCTATCTCCCACATTTACAAGATTAGTATGACATTTAAGATAATCTATCATCATAATATCTTACAACCATATGAAATGTACGTGAACAATTTCTTATGTTTTTTTAAAGTAGCCTCCTTTTAAGTACGTAAGATAACCCTCACTTTTAGGATTAATACACAAATAAAATTTGAAAAACAAAATATTATGAACGATGCGGGACTCGAACCCACGACCTCTGCCGTTCCGTGCCGGTGCTCTAACCAACTGAGCTAACCATTCGAGTGACGTATCGTTATAATATCTCGTAGTTGAATAAAGCATACAAGATTTGATAGCGATACGTCTAAAATCTGTCGCCCATACATTTGCGTAGGAACACATTTTATCGAGAAAATTTTGTCAAACAATTAGTTTTTTCTAAAATGTAATTAGTATCTCAATTTTAACTTGTCAACTCCTAAAAGTTTTTATCGGAAAACAATTTATGTTACTATACAGTAACTGACATACCAAGTGAAAACGATGAAACTAATTAATTTATTTAACAAAAAAATAATAAAAAATATCTATTCATAATCATAATGCATACATGCAGAGTTTTAAAAATATATAAAGCTGTATAAATTAAAAATATTAATATGATATATGAAATTATTTTGTTTATTTGAGTAATAACCCCCACTTTAGGACTAACTGCACAAATAAAATTTGAAAACAAAATATATGAACGATGCGGGACTCGAACCGGCGACCTCTTACATTCCGTGCGAGCGCTCTTCCACTGAGCCAACTATTCGAGTGACGTAAAGTTTATAAATCTTGGTATGTCTTTATTCAACTCTCAGCTCTTCCGTGAAGCCTGTGGCGGTGAGTGGCGCTCTCACGGAACGCAAGAGGTCGCGATTACGAGTCCCGCATCGTTCATAACTTTTGTTTTAAAATTAATTTGTATAGTCTATGAAATATTATGCAGTAAAAAATATTTTATGAAAATCTAGAACGGAGTGCCTTTTTTGTAAATTTGTATTGTTTACAATGCTGCTGCTCTAGTGATGAAAATATTCCAATATGCGGTTTTTAAACAAGTTAAAAGAAAAAAAAAATCAATAGTTAATCTCACAGCCTGTGTTCTGAAAACGAGTGAAGACATAACCATAAGGAAAGGTCAGCTGAATCCAGATCTCGGTTTGCCTCTAAAATTATTAACGTTTTATCGGCCAGTGTCGCATCAGCTCTTCAGGGCACTGAACTTCAATGAAGATGTTGAACAAAAGCATTTGATGTGTCTGTCGGTTGAGTGGCATAAGTGTCTTTCATTTTGCTCAAAAGCGCGTTTCAAGTAGCCCATAAAAATATTTCAAAGAATATAATAAAATAATGAATAAATCTATCAGCCAAGTCAAGTCAGAACAATAGAAAATTGATTTCACTGCTTTGAATGGATGTCACTAAAAATGTAATCATCATCATCCTCACCAGCCGGAAAACGTCCACTGCTGGACAAAGGCCTCCCCCAAACATTTCCACGACAATCGGTGCTGTGCTGCCCTCATCCAACGTATTCCGGAGATTTTGACCAGATCGTCGGTCTATCTTGTGAGGGGTATCCTACCAACACTGCGTCTTCCGGTTCGTGGTTGCCATTCGAGGACTTTACTGCTCCATCTGTCCGTCGAACTATGTGCCCTGCCCACTGCCACTTCAGTTTCGCTATCATTTGGGCTATATCGGTGACTTAGATTCTCCTACTCATTTTTAATTCGATCTCGCAGGGAAACACCGAGCAAAGCCCTCTCCATGATTGCCCTCTGAACGACCATGAGCTTCCTCATAAGACGAGTATTTCTTGTATAAACATAAATTTATTTTTATGTTTATACAAGCTTTATTGCTTAAAAAAGCGATTAAGCAAAAACAAACAAAATATAAGAAACTCATAACAAATCTATGAACCAATTACTGTAATTGCGGTGTGTTTTTCGATGTCGAAGTCGAATAAACAGTTAATCGTTGTTGATAAATGTTGGCATTAATAAATGAATATCCAATATCATCATCAATTGCCACGGGACAATCAGTTAACACCGAGCAGAGCTTATGGATATCTATACTAATAAATGGAGTTTTTTTCCTTCGGTTACACTGTTACACTGTAAAAACTACTGAACCGATCGGAATAATACTTATACCATAAGATGCAACGTGTTTCGGAGAATGTTTTAGTATATAAGTTTATTCTGATTACTCATCCATAAATAATTCAATCAATGGCATTTCATTACATAAGAAAACTCATAGAACGAGCGGGCACGGGGTACTTAATTTATATGGCAAAAACAACATTTGCCGGGTCATATACTAGTTTTTATAATATATAAACACTCGTGTTGACGTAAGCTGGAAATGTTATCGATGTAGAAAATCTAATTTCGATAACAGTATGTGGGCTTCAGGTATGTTGGGAAATAGCAATCGATTTTTGAATTTGAGGCTCGTCTGTTTTTTCCAATAAATTACTGGAGGACCATCGAATAGGTCGAACGACGCGACGACATGTTTTTTAATTGGAAAGCTATACCAATGTCGAAGTAATCGAGTTTAGTACACATTTTTACCAATTTACTAGTTCTATTATTTATATTTATTACGTATGATAGAATATTTTGCTGTATGAGGGAGCTCATTGTCGCTAAGAGGGCAATGGAGAGGGCTATGATCGGAATTTCCCTGCGAGATCGAATCAGAAATGAGCAGATCCGTGGGAGAACTAAAGTTACTGGCATGTACCAGTTGATTGCAAACTGAAGTGGCAGTGGGCAGGGGATATAGCTCGACGGACAGATGGCCTTTGGGAAAGTTAAGTCCTCGAAAGGCGACCACGTATCGGAAAAGGAAGTGTTTGTAGATCCTTCTTCTCTCTCAGAGTGCCATTTGTTTCCGAATCGGTAGTTGTATCTAGTATATTAGAAATGACATCAAAAAGAATTCTAAAGGAGTCAATTTTGAGAAAATAAATGCTTTTATTGCCTTTAATGCCCTTTAAACTCACTAAAATATGTACTCTTAATGCTTGTTCTTATAACTCTGGATTTTATTTAAAAATACATCATGATAGTTGAGCACGAAGAACTAGATGTAGTTCAATTAAATATGACTAGTGCAATATTACATTCATAAGATCAAAGCCAAATCTATATAATATTCGAGGGAATATGTACTGAATCTATAAGACAAACTTAAACCTCAGCATCCGGATTGAAAGCAACTCCTATTGAATTAATAGTATTTGAGGAGCAGCCATGATGTTCGTTTTAAAGTGCATCTTGAATAGTTATTTAAATAATGATAATAATTGAATAGTTAGATAAATTATACATTTATAATATATATATATATATATATATATATATATATTAAAATGATTCTTCTGTACGTGTGTTGACAGTGAACTCCTCCTAAACGGCTAGACCGATTTGAACGAAATTTTCTACGTGTGTTCAAGTGGATGGTTTAGATTCACAATTGAACTACCTCCTAAACGGCTGGACTGAATTTGATGATTTTTTAGTGTTCCAGTGAATTTGAGACTTAATTTAATTTATTTATTTATCAAAGATACAATGTAACATTACAGATTAAATCTAAAGCGTTACAAAGATATTATACTAAAGAAAAAACAAACAATGAAAATTATAAACTAGTTATCTTATTTTATAGAGCTTAAGATAGATAGATAGATGAGATTGGTTTAGATTCCCAATAAAGTCGACATATCATATATATAATTATATGCATATAACTCTCCTATGTATGTAGGATCTCCTCCTAACGTCTGGACCGATGTTTCAAATTTAACACGTGTGTTTAGGACGGCTGTCTGTCTGTCAGCATATATACTACTTACTAGGTAGAGAATGAAATGCCAACTTTGCTCGAGGTTATATCTTCAGCGTTTCTGAGAAAAAAAATTGCCAAAATTTCTAACAATGCTCCTAGATATTCAGCAATATGTGAGTGCTTAGTTGGTAACACGGCTTTAATTAATGTTTATAATTATAATGTATTTATGTATCTGTTAATTATCCCTAAAGTTAATTAATATTATGTTTTACTTCAATCGCGTGTAAAGATTACACTCACACCATTTTTTTTGACGCTTGTAAATCACACTTCAAAACAATAAAATTGTTTTACTACAAGGTGTATAGTAAAACGATTTTATTGATCTTAGAATTTTTTCGATGATTCCAATCGAATGATGCTATTGAAACTTCTTTCGATTTTATTGATTGAAATCCAATCCAATCCAATGAAATCCTTAAAACAAAGGATAATAATTCTGGTGATATAATAACTATACGGCATTATCTACTTAACTATAACAATTTGATTTAATAAAAAAAATGTGAAACAGGTTATTGTTCTTTTGACAGAGAACTTCAAACATGACTCGACCCGACCGACGGCGTTAGATTAATCCCTGCCTCTTCAACTTTCCCACATTATGTCTCTTTGATCAGTAATTCTGTACTTATTTCGTTTTGGTTTTCAACTCAACATTGGAAGGGAAAAGGACAAAGGGACTTAGGCTAAAGAATTTCAACCTCTGACTCAGTTTAAGTCATTCAACCTTACAATCAATACGATTAACATTATTATCTATCTATTTTCTGTGGAGTCATGTTGCTCACATTGATATAGTGTTTACTCTGCAAAAGAGAGTTGTTCGTGTTATATATCAGCTTGGTTATAGACAGTCTCTCAAAGAAAACTTTTAAGAAATAAATATTATGACTGTTCATTGTCAGTACATTTATGAAAATTTAATATACGTTTATAATAATCGTAACCTCTTTGCTCTTAATAGTGATTTTCATTATTGGGATAAGAGATTCCTTGTAACTAACTCTAGTAGGCTTCATAAGATACATAATAGCTTTAAGCGTAAATGTATACACATTTATAATAAAGTCCCAGCCACTGTTCAGGAATTATCTTAAATTAAATTAAAATGTAGTATAACAAAATGGCCCTGTCGTAAATCCTTTTACTCCACACCTGAATATCTAAGTGATCTAACAGACTGGGACCAGATAATGATTATTTTATAGCAATAGCAATGACAATTTTATTTATTTAATTATTTAAGCCTTAAAACTGTACAAAACTGTTATTCTAGTTTATACTTCATCCCACTGCTGGGCGAAGGCCTCCCCCATTTTCTTCCACAACATTTTGTCTATATGTATGTTTGTATCAACTATGAACTACTCCAGCAGCCAGATATATGACCTGCCCAGTTCCATTTCATTCTTTTCGTTACTCTGCTACATCTTGTAATTAACTTTTTTGTCTTATGTTTTTATTTGGTGTCTTATCTATTAACCTTCTGTTTAAAAAAATTCTTCCCATGTTTCGCTGTGCTGTTTTGACTTTCCTAAGCTGACTCCTATTCAATTCCCACGTTTGACAACCATACGTTGGGGACGGGATTATACAGCTATAGAAAGTCTTAGTTTTTAAGCTTACAGGTATATCTCTGTTTTTAAAAACTTCGAACTTTTTAGACTCCGATGTTTATTCCGACTTTGTTGAATTCATTTTAGATACAATGAAATATTATTATTTGATTAAAAAGAGCGCAAAAATGCTAAGAGAGTTTCTTGCGCCGCTTCTTATATCTCAGAGCACCATTCGTTTCCGAAGCGGTAGTAGTATCTACTATATTTGAAATGACATCAAAAAGAATTCTAATGGATCAATTTTGAGAATATAAATGCTTTTTAACATTCTAATGAAACTTAATACTACTAAAACATAATCAAAGTGAAATAGCATGGTTTACTGTGTCAAGGTTCCGAAACATGACCGCGTATTCTAATTCTGATGGTTGTGAGTGACACAAATCTATTTTATTCATCCCAAAGCTCGTAACGAGTGAATTAGACCGTGAGTTGAATTCATAACATTCGCAATATTATTATGATGTAGGGATAGCAAAACATTTTGGGCCGTACGATTGTGTTGGGATCATTTATCAAGTAAATTGCTGTAATGTTCACAAAACCGTATACATTGTTTAAAAAGATACCTTATAATATATTTGTGGGCACCTCATAATAACAAGAAATAATATATTTCTTCTCAAATAAATAACAAGTTATGAACGAATGATGTAAGAATATACCTGGAATAAGATAGATAGGTATATTATGTATATTGTGTTGTGTAATTGAGATGGTTATAATATATTATGAACATTTTATTATTATTGTTCTAATCAGCTTTATATTTAGCTAGCTGACCCGACCGACGTTGTTATGTTCATAATAAATTATACTCTAGCGGGTGGAAATTCGTAAAATCCGTTCTTATCCGACCTCTACTCGGCGAAAGGAATATCCATACCTAATTTCAAGTCTCTACGGCTTAAGCTGCAGGAGATATCCTGATGAATCAATACATATGTGGAAATCTCTTATCTGTACACTGGACAGCAAATAAACCGTGTCTCCAACTACCTCAGATCTCTGATTCGATTTTCTCAAAAAGTATAAGACTTACAACTGTCCTAATTATACTGACAGAAAGTACATTTCATGATAATAAATAGGGCTATAAATTTATTGTAAAGTATCGACAACTCATATTGCAATCAAGCAACTACCACGACGCTGACAATTTGCTCTGTATTTACTACAGATCGCGATTACAGTTTTTTGTTCTACAGTGAAGGTAGTCGGATATTTCTTATCATTTCTTAAGTTTTAGTCAATCGCTTGCTTAGACACGCGTATTTTTGCTACTTTTTTCGGTAAAAATTGATACGACACTTCAGGCAGCAGGTCAAGCTGTGGCACTACTTCAAGCGGGCCTTACACAACGTGAGGTCACTAGAAGAATTATAATCAGCAGATCTTAAGTGCAACGAGTTTACAGACCATACTTAGCTACATTAACAGCAGATGATCGTTATATCCAACTTACTGTTTTGCGAAATCGCCGCCTCAACGCAGTTCAAGTCCAAGAAAGTCTGCATGACGAATGCCAAGTGGTCATAAGTTCAGATACCGTCAGAAGAAGACTTGCTGAATGGAACCTGACTCCAAAGCGAGCTGCAACAGGCCCAGCATTAACGGTAGCTAACCCTCGAGCTTGACTTGAATTTGCTCGAGAGCATAGGGGATAGACGTTAGAGAAGTGTGGTAATGTTCTCTTCACTGATGAAACCAGGGTGAGCCTACATGGAAGTAACGGACGAGAGAGAGTATATCGTCACCCTGGAGAAAGTTATTCTCAATGTTGCACCTAGGAAACTGTTGCTTATGGAGGAGGATCTGTAATCGTCTGGGACGGCACCTCGTTAACCGCACATACAGCTTTAATTTTCATCGAACCGACGGGCTGTGGCCTTGCACGTGGATTAACTTCTCATCGCGACATTACTGAAATCCTCGCAGACCATGTGGTACCTTACGCAGGATATACCAAAATAATGCACAGCCTCATGTTGCTCACGTGGTGACCCAGTATCTACGCAGCGTCGGCATCCATACATTAGATTGATCAGCTCGAAGCCCAGACTTGAATCCGATAGAACACTTATGGGATAAGCTGAAACGTCGGGTTCGAGCCCGGGTACCTGCTCCAACAAGGCTTTTAGAGCTGCGAATAGCAATTAAAGAGGAGTGGAATGCATTTCGACAAGATTTCATCGTTAGACTCGTGAAGGCGATAAATAAAAGGATGCTGGCAGAAATTCGCGCAAGGGAAGAGAATACTGAATTCTGAAAAATAATGTTTTTTATTTTTTGTTTTACTTGTGGCCTTAAAATTTCATTTTGCTTTATGATTACTAGCGATTAATACGACTGAAATACGACTCCTCATTGTAAAATTTCTCTCTTTATAAATAGATAAATCCCAATGAATTTACTCTCACTTTAATCATCATGAAACGCACTTTCTGTAGGTATAACTTTGATAGTTGTAAATTTTATACATTTCGGTAAAATCAAATCAGAGTTCCAATGTAGCGGGTGGCCCGGTTTATTTGTTGTCCAGGTATATATATATAGTATATAGATTTACGAAGAGCTGTTTGACTTGTTCACTGCCGATGAATTTCATCTTCGTATGAATCGCCTCAAATTAAGATATTATTTGGATGTTTGGCGTTTCTCTACATTGCGGTTTTCGAGAACTTTTCTAACACGTTCAGCCAAACAGTGGAAGCTTCCTTATGCATGTTTCTAAGACGATACGACATGGGTACTTTAAAAAGCGCGTACTTAAAATTCAAATTCAAATTCAAATATTTTTATTCAAAATAGGATTTATAATCACTTATTGAACGTCAAAATCGACCACCCATTCAAAAGAGACTGCCTCAGTCCTGAGAAGAATGGGCGCAAGAAACTCAGCGGGCTTCTTTTTTTATATAAAATATGGATTACAATGTAATATCGTACAATAAACATTTATAATTAAAGAGCCTGAGGGTGTTCGCTTTAATCCGAGTCCGTGGTGTCATTAAGAAAATCGTTTATGCTATAATAACCTTTCCCACACAAACGTTTTTTAACAATTCTTTTAAATTTCGTAACACATTTGTTTTGTACATTTTCTGGGATCATATTGTAGAAGCATATACATGGCCCAACAAAAAACTTACTAACTCGACTCAACCGAGTAGTAGGCATAACAAGTTTATGTTTGTTCCTCGTGTTAACATTATGAATGTCACAGTTTCTAGAAAATTCCTCAATGTGCTTATGAACATACAAAACATTATCAAAAATGTATTGAGTTGTACTTACGCGTCTTTCGCCGGCGACGCTCCTGTGATTCCTCTAGTGTTGCAAGAGAATGTAGGCGGCGGTGATCACGTAACATCAGGTGACCCGAATGCTCGCTAGTCCTCTTCTTCCATTAAAATATTATTTTTGAAGTTTTTGTTTTCTGATTACTATAATAATATAACGAAACAGTTTCATTTGAATCCACAACTTTTTTCTCATAGACAACTTTCAAAATAAAGCTCATTCCTGCACCATATTCCCAAAGTTCGATAAAACATGTGAAGATTAGATCTAACTATGGTAATTGAAACGCCTTGCCCATTTCAATGCAGTGCCACTCAGGATTCTTGAAATACCCAAAAATTCTGAGCAGCACTACAATTGCGCACGTCACCTTGAGACATAAGATGTTAAGTCTCATTTGTCCAGTAATTTCACAAGCTACGGCGCCCTTCATACCGAAACACAGTAATGATAATGAAAAACATTACTACTTCACGGCAGAAATAGGCGCCGTTGTGGTATCCAAAATCTAGCCGGCATCCTGTGTAAAGGAGCCTCCCACTGGTGTTTTGTAAATAAATGTTAGTGTGAAATCATGCAGAGTCAGTAGGTAAGAAGGCGAGGAAATAAATTGTGATATTTGCCTTGTTGGTAGCGTGACCTTGGTATGTGAGTAATCCATTTCTTCTTGTTTAAAGGCAGGCATTTATTTACTCAAAATTGATTCTATTAGAATTATTGTCGATGTCACTTCAAACACACCAACGCTTCGGAAACAAATGGCGCTCTGAAAGAGAAGAAGCGGCGCATGAAACTCTCCCATTCTATTTTGCGCTCTTTCTAATAAATAATACAGTGATCATTATCTAGTCCCAAACAGTCTGATCACTTATATATTCAGCGGTGGGATAGTAGAATTTAAAAACATTTAAATTTATTTATAGATAATGCCTGAACAGTAACTGGGACTATATAAACAAGTTGTTTTCGAAGTTATTTTTTTAAACCTTTATTTATTTAAATAAAGTATATTTTAGACTTACAATAATTGAACTGAGTAAGCCTTTATTATAAGTACAACAACTCTTACTGTTATTCAGGAATTTACTGAGAGAAAAGAAAAGAAGTGTTATTCTTTCTCGACGCGTCGTTTTCTTATCAATCTGGAGCATCTTACTGAATTGTCCCCAGAGAGGCGTGCTATATCTGCCTTGTAACATAGCGCCATCTTATTGTTATATTGTTATAGATAGGATAGTTACAGTAAAATTTGATGAGAGGTTAGTGTTGGTTGACTATGTGGCAACCCCACATTATTATTGCCACATAGAGTAATGATTAAAATATAGACTATTATTCAAAGTTAAAGTTCTTTAATTGGAACTAGAAAGATAACAATTTTACAAATTAAGGAGTAGGCACATATTGTGTTGTCTTGGCAGATATGCAAAAATTTTAGTGGTTATTATTTATAATCACTACATATTATAAAACAAAATCCTCCGCCGCGTCTGTTTGTCTGTTTGTTCCCGGAAAACCCAATAACTGGTCAAGAATTTTGAAGTCAAAATTACCGGATGTGCTAGGATAGCGGATTACTTTGTTGTAACTTGTTATATGATATTACTACTCGCCCACTTAACATTCTTTTTATTTTATTTTTTTTTAGAACCAACAAGGTCACAAAGTACGACAAACTATCAACGTACTACATAGAGTAACAAAAGAACCACTGCCGGTGTTCTACGTTGACTTGGAGCCCAAACACAACAACAAAGACATATTTAACGTAAAACAACTGAACCATATGAGAGTCACATTCGAAGCACCTTACAAAAAGAAAGAAATTGTTCAATGTAAAAGATGCCAAAGATTTGGGCATTCTAAGAACCAATGCTTTAGGCCGTTTCGCTGCGTTAAGTGCGGCGAAGAACACCCCACTGCTTCCTGCTGCAAATCTCCGCACACAGACGCTACTTGCGGTAATTGTAACGAAAAACACCCGGCTAGCTATAGAGGCTGTATGAAATATAAACAATATAGAGAGCAAATACTAAAGATAAATCACATACCCAGGGTGTCCCACACTCTCAACAATAATAACAGACAGGATATACAACATCAAATTAACGACGACAGAAGACAACCTCCACAAAGACCTCAAAAATCCCAACAAAACAGAAGAAACTCAGAGCACGTGACACCCAGACCGCGCGAACAACACTTTCCTATACTGGAACAAAGATTTCATTCGGACATTAAGAAAAATTCTATTCTCTCGTTAGAAAGACATAAAACAATATCAGGACAAGGCAAATCCTATGCCGCAATGATAAAAAGCCATAGCCAGCAGCTTACCAGATAAAACTGAACTGGAAGTAATCATGGACAGAATGTTCAACAAATTCCAAATTATTATGGCGGACATGATTGACAAAATGATGGATCGAATATTCCAACTTTTCAGCAGACTGCAAATAAAATGATTAATAATATTAGAATAATGACATGGAATGCCAATGGCCTGACAGAACGTAAACTAGAACTAGAGGCATTCCTAATAATAGAGAAAATTGATATAGCTGTAATATCTGAAACTAGATATACTGCAAAAAACCATATTGAATTCAAAAATTATAAAATATATACTACAAACCACCCTTCAGGGAACGCTCATGCAGGGGCTGCCGTTATTATCAAAACAAATATAAAACATTACCCCTTAGAACCCTATTCCTCAGAAAAAATACAAGCATCTATCATTAAAATCATTGACACAGTATCAGAAATCACAGTAGGAGCGGCTTACAGTCCTCCAAAGCATACCATAACAGTGAATGATTATAAAGAATTCCTAAATACTCTAGGCAACCGCTTCATCGATGGCGGTGACTGGAACGCCAAACATACACAATTAACCCTATAGGAAGGCAACTTTATTATGGAATGGGTGAGTTGAATCTCGACTATCTTTCTATCGGCGAACCCACATACTGGCCTACTGATAGGGCAAGGCAACCTGACTTAATGGACTTCTTTGTAACGAAAAACCTTGCACTCAATAACATGAAAACAGAGCATATCTGACCATACACCAGTCTTACTGAAAATTTTTAGTAATGTTATTCTTCAAGATGCTCCATCGAAAATACACAGCCAATATACAAGCTGGGGAAAATATCAAAACATCATATCAAACAAGCTAGAACTAAATATACCTTTAAAGAACTCAGAAGACATAAAAAAGCTATAGAAAAATTTAATAGATTTGTACACATAGCAGCTTATGAATCGACCCCGAAACATAAATCAAGAGTTCCCAAAGAACATATCTATCCAATTTATATAAAAAATAAAATATTACAGAGACGGGAGCTGAGAAAGGTGGGGCATAAATCCAAATACATCAGAGACAATGCAGCATTTAACAAATCCTCAAAAGAACTGAAACGAGTAATCAGAGACCTTAATAATAGTAACCTCAGCCCTGGCAGCGACACAAACTATTCGCTTTGGAAGGCGACCCCTATAAGAAATCAAGCCGGAACATGGGTCAGATCGAACTTGGACAAAGCCAACGCATTTGCAAAGCACCTAGAGCAAGTATTCCAACCTTTACCTAGCACGAGTAAGAAGCATGACGATGAAATACATAGCTATCTTAAATCAGCTAACCAAATGTGCCTACCAATGAAAAGTGTATCACCGAAAGAAGTCTTAAGTGGAATCAGTAAACTAAAAGACAAAAAAGCTCCCGGCTACGATCAAATAGATGCAACTCTTTTAAAAAAACTCCCGCAAAAAGGAATAGTCTTTCTGGTCTTAATTTTCAACGCATGCTTAATACTTTCGTGTTTTCCAAGTCAACGGAAAAATAGCTCAAATTACTGTGATATTAAAACCTGGAAAACCGGCACAAGAACTTTCCTCCTATAGGCCTGTAAGTCTGCTACCAATAGTAGGTAAATTACTCGAAAAAATCATATTATCCAGATTGACAAATCATCTTGAGAAGGTGATTCGAGCAAGTCCACCGCCTGGTTGAAATAATCAACAGAACTTTGGAGAACAAACAATACTGCTCTGCCATATTTCTAGACATCAGTCAAGCATTTGACAAAGTCTGGCATGATGACCTTCTTTATAAAATCAAGCGAAATTTTCTCATTGCTTCTTCCAAATCATCAAATCATACTTGGGAAAAAGATGCTTTGAGGTTAAATACAACGACGAAGTATCACCAATGCATGAGATTAAGTCAGGTGTACCCCAGGGCTGCATTCTGGGTCCAGTGCTTTATCTTTTTTTTACAGCAGACTTACCAACCCTTGATGAAGTTACCACAACAGCTACATATGCAAACGATACAGCGCTCCTATCTGTACATGAGAAACCGTAGACAGCATCTGAAAACCTACAAAGACATCTTTCTTTAGTTCAGGAATGGTTTGATAAATGGCGCATTAATGCAAACAAGGATAAATCCATACATGTAACTTATACACTCAGGCGAGAAACATGTCCACCAGTTTTCATCTACAATGAGCCAGTGCCGAAGGCGGATGATGCAAAATATCTAGGGATGCACCTGGATAGACGATTTACGTGGCAGAAACATATCTGGACCAAACGCAAACAGTTAGATACCAAAGTCCGCAATCTATACTAGCTCCTAGGTCGAAAATCCAAACTCACATATGAAGGCAAAATTGCTGTTTACAATTCAGCCATTCTAAAACCGATTTGGACATATGGAATTCAGCTCTGGGGATCGGCAAACACAAGTAACATAGAAATACTGGAGAGGTTCCAAAGCAAAACTATCAGAAACATGCTTAATATTCCTTGGCATGTGAACAACAAACTGATGTGCGCCGACATAAAACTGGAAACCATTAAGCAAGAAATAGAAAAGTACAGTAAGAGCTACGAGTTTAGACTTAACAGGCATAGAAACAAACTTGCTTTTTAACTTCAGGGTCCTGACAGCCTTAAATTCACCAGGCTGAAGCGCCACTGCATTCAGGGACTAGCAGCAAGATTTGTGGACAAGAATTGAGAGACTTCTCACCGGAAAAGCCTCTCCTAAACACAACGCCAAAATACAATCATTTTCAGATAGCTTAATGGATCATTGTTGAAAGACAGATTGCCAAGACGCAGAATACAAATAGAAAAAAAAAAGAACCACCAACAGAATTACACACATAAAAAGTCGTGCGACAGAACTTAGAATTAACGGATATAAAATTAAACAACTATTAATTGCTTTAACTGACTAATACTGGTATAGCACCAATATGTGTCATTATAAACATAAGAAAAACTTTAATTGACAAATTGACGCAAAAAAATTGCAATATAGTCTTTGAAAAAACGTTAAAATTATTGCCATTAATCAAAATTGACAAGATAATATGCAATAATAAGCCTGGAGAGCACGCATTTAATTGAAGATTTTCTAAGTTTTTGCACTCTTTCATGCGATAGAAAGAGGCGACATGTGGCAATCCATGTTTAGCCGTTTCTTATTCCAGTTAGTTAGTGCTTGCCACTATAATATCGGCAGAATATTGATAGATAAAAAAGTGTCAATATAAGAAATATGCTGCTGTCGGGTTAAATTAATGTAGCTCTTGATCCGAGAGCCCTCTAACTATCTTCAAAAAAAATTCACATAAACCTGCCGATACTCTTAAAAGCGAAAAGACAAGCTTGCTTGTCACACTATCACATTTTGAAATATTAAGATTGAATGTATGGATTATAGGGAAAGTCTTAATTTGCTTATGTAACTAGAAATTTAAAATAATCTTTTTGATTTGATGCAGTCATACTTACTATATACTACGATGTTTATCGTATCGTATGACAAAGAATATATTGTAATTGTAAATATCGATACTTAATTGTGACTGCACAACAATATGAAACCAAAATTTAGCATTTTTTTTTAAGAAATGGCTACAGTTTGATTTTAATTCTTTAAACACGGAAACCATGCAAATAAGCGGTTCACAAAGTAAATTCAAAATCCAATATTTATACTGAGCTAGAAGACCCGGGTTCGAATCCCGGTAGGTGCAAACATTTATACGATGAATATGATTCCAGTGACGATAAGATTGTTAACCAAGTACATTACAAGCGCTTATGCACAGCCTGAATGTCTCCATAAAGGCAGTTCATAGAGGCGTGATTGTTCCTATACTTAATCTTAGGTATACTTCTCTTGCGTTTTACGAAGCGCGCGTAAACTGTCACCCAAATACGACACCCTGACGTTAGCCTAGTCCATTTGTATCACACTTCAGCTAACATATGGCTCTTGTAACTCATATCTCTATTTTAAATTTATTTCATTCTTGTTGGTCTAAACCAAATGTGAATGATTGTATAAGTTATGAAATAAACAAACATTGGTTTCTTCATCGTCATCACACCAGCCGGAAGACGTCCATTGCTATAAATATTTCCTTTAAATTACTGAATCTACCATAGTTACGGAAAAAGTAGGTAGAGCTCGTAAAAAGAACATACAAGAAATTCAACGGCCACTCTTTTCAATCAATAGAGTATTTTACAATGGCTGTAATATACAAAAAATAGTTTGTACGGTGCTGCATCCATATGCATATGAATTGTGTTTGTTATAGGCGTATTAAATATCAAATATGTTATAAATTTAATTTTTTTTATTCAAAATAGGATATAAAATCGCATGAAAGTCAAAAAGTACCACCCATTCCAAGAGGTAAGCCTCAGACCTGAGAAGAACGGGCACAACAAACTCATCGGGCTTCTTTTTTTATTTAAAAATATGGTTACTATGTAAAATCGTACAGTAAAATTTATTATTTAAGTGCCTGTGGGCGGTCGCTCAATTCCCAATCAGTGGTATCAATAAGAAAGTCATTTATGTTTTAGTAAGCTTTATCACTCAAACGTTTTTTAACAATTCTTTCGAATTTCGTAATAGATTTGATTTGAACATTATCCGGGAACTTGTTGTAAACGCTTGTTGTAAAAACAACGCCGCACAAAAGACTTACTTACTCGACTTAGTCGAGTAGTAGACATTATAAGTTTGGTTGTTCTTAGTGTTAACATTATGGTTATGACAGTTTCTATCAAATTCACTTATGTGCCTATACATACATAACAATATCAAGAATATATTGAGAGGCAAGAGTATAGAATTTTATTTCTTTAAATTTTTCTCTCAATGATTACCTAATTTATAAATAGCGTGAATAGCCCTCTTCTACAGCACAAAGATGGTATTGATATTGGCAGCATTGCCCCGGCAAGTAATAAACTGTATAAATATAAATTATCCTCTATTAGATGCACCTTTGTCATTATTCCAATAATAATGTCATTATTATCTATGCATAAAATAATGAAAATAATCAAATATAATATAAAAAACTAAATAATGTATTACTTTGAAAAAGTACCGATTAATTACTTCAAAACTTCTAAAATTTTCAATTGAAATGTTCTAGAAACAATCTCGAACATTCTAACTGACAATCACAAAATTTCAATATAATTTTAATTACAAAAATACGCTTGAACTATTCGAATGTGGATGAGATTGCATTTCCCGCGTTTGTTATGACATAATGTACCAAATATACTTGAGCATGTTCTTAAGGCTGGGGACCGAACCAAGCGGCTTGAGGGAGCGAGCGGAGCAATGCTACCCCTCAAGCACAGGATCGCCATAGTTTTAATTCAGAATTAGAAGCATTTTCAATTTATTACAAATATAATTAAAATTTCTTTATAAAAATAACAAAACTATGTCATGTTAAAAAGTACAGACGTTAAACAGTTAATAATTTTTTATAAAATGTTTATCTAGATTGGATGATTAGCATGCCAACTATAAGAGTTAAAGGGTACTTTGGTTATTTTTTTTCGCAATGACTACTAAAAATAGAAATGTGAAGAAAAAATTAATTTTCTTCTCATATTCCGTAGACTTTCAGTATTTTTTGTAAAAGTAAAAGCTTTATATAAACGTTTGAGAAATGGTTTCAACCATGCGCTATTATGACGATTTCTAGGGATAGCGGCCTTTCCTAGTCAACAAACTACTTCCTCTGTAGTATTATTTAATAAACATGCCTCTATTGGGCAAAATTGTAAAATAATCGACATACAAGCCCCTATTGGGGAATGTATTAGTACTAATGTACAAAAATATAACAATGAAGATTTTTCTTCGATTAATTTAAATTAAGTTATTTGACAAGGGAGGACAACTCTTGCAATATCATACAAAATAGGCAACATTCACCAAATATAAATGTTACTGCTATAGATAATCATAATATAAAGCTCATTAATATTGTTCACCAGAATATACAAGGTATCTCAAGTAAGTAATTAGAAATTGAACTGTTTTTGAGCTGCTGTAATATAGATATATTATGTATTACAGAACATTGGCGTAAGAGTCATCAGCTCCAGTGTGGTTTTAGAGAACATAAAGTAGTCAGTTCGTTTTGTAGAAGTAGGGCAATACATGGAGGTTCCCTAATTATTATTAATAATAGATTAAAATGTAAAAATAGAAGAGATATTGTTAATCTCTCTATAGAACAACTAATTGAGATAGCTTGTATAGAACTAGAGCAATTTATTATTGTAAGTGTATACCGCCCCCCCACTGCATCATGTGAACAATTCCAACATAGAATGGAGGAGTTACTATCAAAATTTAGCAAAACTAGCAAGTCAATTATAGTGTGTGGAGATTTTAATATAAACTTGCTTGAACCTTCGGCCAATTGTACTAGCCTTAAAAATTTATTTTAAAGTTTTAATTTGTTCAATGTATTTTGGGAACCTACTAGAATCACTTCTACAACAGCAACCTGTTTAGATAATATTTTTACAGATGTTACTATTACTAGTAAACTCATAATTAATAATCTTCAGTCCGACCATAGTGGGCAACTTATAAAAGTAAAGATTGGACAATGTCAGACCAAAAAAGGTGACGATTATACCAGTTACGGGTAGCCGTCTTGAGAGGTTTAGAAATAATTTGGTAAATACGATACCATTTTTACACTGTGGCGAAACTGCAAATTTTCTCTACAACTTAGTCTTCAATTCCTTCTGTGAGGAATTTGACAGGATTTTTACTCCAGTAACGGTGACAGTAAACAACAAACATAGTATTAATGATTGGGCAACAATGGGTATCCACAAAAGTCGTAAACGCTTATATGACCTTTATTATGAGAAACATTACAATAATAGTGAAGAATTTAAAATATATGTAAAAAAATACTCCAAGCTCTTTAAAATAGTTTGTCATGAAGCGAAAACACGTTTCATTGCAGATAAAATTAAAAACAGTAATAATAAAGTAAAAGCGACTTGGAGTGTAATTAACAATGAAACTGGTAGATCGAATTGCCGTAACAGCTCTATTTGTTTAAATATTTATAATCGCGTTATAAATTCAGAAACAGAAATTGCAAATGAATTTGATAAATACTTCTCCGAAATCCCGATTGTCACGACCAAATACCTTAACTCTTCGCCAAAAGCAGCATATGATATGCTTAAATTACACGTACCAGTATCTTCTACTGATTTGAAATTTAAGTATGTTACAGGTAGCGATATAATAAAAATCTTCAAATTAATTAACCTAAAAAATACAAAAGACCTATGGGGCCATTCGACTAATATTGTTAAATACATACTTGACATTATAGCACCTGAATTAGCAATAATATTTAACGAATGCATAGATGAGGGTGTGTTCCCTGACCTCATGAAATACAGCAAAGTTATACCTTTGTTTAAATCGGGCAGTTCTTTTGACCCTGCTAATTTTAGACCTATTTCAGTGCTGCCTGTTTTTAGTAAAATTTTTGAAAAACTTTTGCTTCAACAGCTTCAAATGCATTTTTGTAAATTAATGAACAAAAATCAGTTTGGTTTCACTAGGGGCTTATCAACAATTAATGCGGGTACTAGACTCATTGAGCACATCTTTGACGCCTGGGAAGAGTCACAGGATGCATTGGGCATTTTTTGTGATTTGTCAAAAGCATTTGACTGCGTCCACCATGAAACTTTACTCCTAAACCTAAAGCATTATGGAGTGAAAAATAGAGCCCTAAATCTGTTGAAATCATATTTAAGCGAAAGAGTTCAGATTGTCGATGTAAATGGCAAACGGTCTTCGGGTAAACCTGTGGGATTAGGTGTTCCACAGGGTTCTATTCTCGGTCCTTTCTTGTTTTTTATATATATTAACGATCTACCGTTTGTGGTAGATGATAGCCATGAGATTGTATTGTTTGCTGATGATACTTCACTTATTTTTAAAGTGAAGCGACGTGCAGATATTGATGACGAGGTAAGCAATGCACTCTCAAAGATAGTGCGTTGGTTTGAGACGAATAATTTATTTATTTATTTATTGGAAAACAAACAGCTCCAGTTATATACACATTGTAACACATAATTTATATTACACAAGCCAATAAAGTTTCCACTTAAATATAAACAAAGTAGGAGTGAATAAAATACAAAATATAACGATTTTTATACACAATTAAACATAAGGCGAAAAAAGTACACAAAAATACAAATGAAACAAAATTTATCAAATTTATCGGTTGGATATATTTTAAGAATGTTTAAGATATTCTTTAATTTTTTTAGTAAAAGTTGGATAGCTGCTATGAAAAATGTCCAAGTGACTATAATTATTATTATAAGTGTTGCATGCTCTTATAATAAAACAATTGCTAGTATAATTAGTTCTACGAACAGGGATAAAGAATGTATCTATAGAACGTGTATAATGTTTTGGACAGTTAAGTTTAATGTTACTTAAAATACGATTGGAATCAATTAAGTCATGTAATATTTTGAAAAGGAAAACTTGATCTCTGTATTCTCTACGTAAAATTCTGTTGTAAAGATAGGTGATTTAATTTAGGAGTATTACAATTTTGAAACTTATAATTTAATCTTTTAATAAATTTATTTTGTACACTTTCTATAGCATCTATATATTTTGTATAACGTGGGTTCCAAGCAGTCGAGGCATATTCTAAATATGGTCTGACATAAGCATTATATAAAAGATTAAAAGTATGAATATTTTTGAAGTCATTTCCCTGTCTGAATATAAAACCAAGCATTTTATAAGCTTTGCTGTCATATTGTCTATATGATTTTCAAATAAGAGAGCCGAATCTTGCGTTACCCCAAGGTCTTTTATTTCTGACACCCTTTTAAGGGGTTTATTGTTTATTTTATATTTGAATAAAATTGGCATTTTTTTCCTCGAAAATGTTATCATACAGCATTTGTCAACATTATGGTATAAGTCATTAGCGGAACAATAGTTTCCTAACTCAATTAAATCGCTTTGTAGGTCAACACAGTCCTGTTTTTCTTTTATTATTTTATATATTTTGGTGTCATCCGCATAAAGTAAAATATTAGAATTTTGAAAAGATTGCAAAACATCATTAATAAATATGTTAAATAACAATGGGCCAAGGTGAGAGCCCTGAGGAACGCCCGATGTAACAGGGACAAAACTAGAAATAAATCCTTTAACAGCTACCGCTTGTGTTCTGTTACGGAGATACGACTCCAGCCATCTTAGAAGATCTCCTTGAATACCGATACGCTCAAGTTTAAATAATAGTCGGGCATGCGAAATTTTATCGAACGCCTTTGAATAGTCGGTATAAATTGTGTCTACCTGGAATCCATTGTTTAAGGCATCCATTACTTCATCTAGAAATTCGCAAAGGTTAGTTTCCGTCGAGCGTTTATTTACAAATCCATGTTGCTGTGGAATAATTAGTGGTCGTAATAAAGGAAATAAAGTGTCATAGATTTTTCAAATAATTTTGGGATGACCGATACCTTTGAAATCCCACGATAGTTTTTAATATTATGTCTGTCACCACTTTTAAAAATGGGGACAATTAAAGACATTTTCCATATTGATGGTAAACTACCTGAATGTAATGATTTCCTAAAGAGTATATCTAAAGGTATTGAAATTTGTCTACTACATGCCTTCAGTAAAATTGGGTGTAAATGATCGGGACCACTTCCTTTATCTTTGTAATCTGCACTTAAACAGTAAAAAGACAAAGTGTTTACGGTTCATTACACCAAACACAGTGGAGGTACAAACCAACGTACTTATAAATGACCAGAGATTGGAACTTGTGGACACAACGGTCTTCTTGGGTATCACGTTAGATAAAAAGCTTCAGTGGGGTCCACATATTACCCATCCAGCAGATAGACTCAACTCTGCGGCATATGCAGTTAGAAAGATTAGAGAGTACACGAATGTTGCGACCACTAGATTAGTGTACTTTAGTTATTTTCACAGCATCATGACGTACGGTATATTACTATGGGGTCATGCTGCTGACATTGATATAGTGTTTGCACTGCAAAAGAGAGCTGTTCGTGCTATATATCAGCTTGGTAATAGACAGTCTCTCAAAGAAAAATTTAAAGAAATAAATATTATGACTGTTTATTGTCAGTACATTTATGAAAATTTAATATATGTTCACAAAAATCGTCACCTTTTTGCTCTTAATAGTGATTTTCATTATTATAACACTAGAAATAAGGGATTGCTTGTAACTAATTCTAGTAGGCTTCATAAGATACATAATAGCTTTAAGGGTAAATGTATACACTTCTACAATAAAGTCCCAGCCACTGTTCAGGCATTATCTATGAATAAATTTAAATGTTTTATAAACAAATGGCTCTGTCGTAAATCCTATTACTCCACTGCTGAATATCTAAATGATTGGACAGCCTGGGACTAGATTGTGATTATTTTATAGCGACTGTACAATATTGTATATTTTTAGTGAAAAGAGCGCATAAAAAAAGAATGCTGGGAGAGTTTCTTGCACCGCTTCTTCTCTCTCAGAGCGCCATTTGTTTCCGAAGCGGTAGTAGTATCTAGTAGTATAAGAAATGACATCAACAAGAATTCTAAAGGAATCAATTTTGAGAAAATAAATGCCTTTTATACCTTTTTATGCCTTAAGAGGGCTATTCGCGCAATTTATAAACTAGTTCCTAATGAATCATTGAGAGAAAAATTCAAAGAAATTAACATCTTGACTGTTGCTTCTCAATATATTCTTGATAATGTGATTTATGTTCATAGGCACATAAGTGAATTTGCTAGAAACTGTCGTAACCATAATGTTAACACCAGGAACAGACATAAAAGTTTAATGCCTACTACTCGGCTTAGTTGAGTTAGGAAGTTTTTTCTGGGGTGATGTATATGCTTTTACAACAAGAACCAAGAAAATGATCAAAACAAAAGTATTACATTATTTATAAGAATTGTTAAAAAACGTTTGTGTAGTAAATAAAGGTTAGTATAACATAAATGACTTTCTCAATTATCATTCTGTGTATCCCACAGGCTGGAAATGGAGTGACCATCCTCAGGCTATTCTATAATAAGTATAATCGTACAATATTACTTTGTAAATATATTTTATTTTGAGAAAAAACGCATTCTTTTTTGGAATGCGTAGTAGTTTAAATAAGTGATGTCACCACATCCTGTTCAAAACATTGAATAAAAATTGTTTGATATTGAATAAGAATTTGAATTTAATCTAATATAAATCTATAATAATTCTTAAATCCGTTAGTCCATTAGCTTAAACCTACGTCCTAGACAGAACCTACCTTCCAAATTTCAAGTTTGTAGGCTTTGTAGTTTCTGAGATTTCGTGATTAGTCAGTCAGTGAGTGAGTGAGTGGTATTTTACATTGATATATATAGATTACAGAATATAAACCAGTGCAAGATAGAAAAATAATAATTGTTTGGTTTGTTACCGATTTTTGATACAATTTTGATACATATTTGGAATATTGATAACAGGTATGTAATACGTCTTAGAAGTGATTTAATAAATGGCATTTAAATAACTTTCACTGTTTCATGTCCTTTTGTGGGAAAAAGCTCAAAATTATCAGAAAACCGACATAATTTGAAAAAAAAAAACAAACAACAAATCAATTAATATTGTACAAAAGATATCAATAACTTTCGTTTCAATATAAAAAAGTTATTGTAGAATAATTAGAAAATGCTTGATTTGTCAGATAAATAAATTCTTCTTTTCCCAAAACTTGCTAATTTTGTGATAGGTCATTTTTGTTCTCAGCGTGCGATATATAAAATTATTATTCCAACACCATGACCATACCAGTGGGAGGCTTCTTTGCACATGATACTTGCTAGATTATGGGTACCACAACGGCGCCTACTTCTGCCGTGAAGCAGTAATGTTTAAGCTAATGCTTAACAACAGTAAACTGTGTTTCGGTCTGAAGGGCGCCGCAGCATGAGTGAAATGACTGGACAAATGAAACTTAACATCCGATTTCTCAAGGTGACGAGCGCAATTGTAGTGCCGCTCAGAATTTTTGGGTATTTCAAGAATACTGAGCGGCATTGCATTGTTATGGGCGTGTCAATTACCATCAGCTGAACGTCCTGCTCGTCTCGTTCCTTACTGTCATAAAATAATGTTTCTAGCGTTATTTATGTGATTTATGCTTGAAATTTTCTAAAGTTAATTTCTTTAATACTTACTATCAACCGCATTGTATGAATTCTTTAAAAGCCCCAAAAATGGAAATGTATCTTTAATCCCGGGTATAAGTTCAGCTAATTGATAAAGCCTTCGTCTTTAATATCGAAACAACAAATACCACAATAACAACACAACACTAACTAACAACAGATACATGACCAGCGCTGAACAACTAACTTTGTACAAATGGCTGTACTTGTTTCTACCATTATTAATAAACCTAATTATTTTGTTCTTAGGGCGGCCACAAACGTTAAAATTTCAAGTTCAATATATCAATTTTGGTTACCATTTACGGTCACTTCGGAATTAATGAAACGAAAAAAATAGATCAAATGCTGAGAAATGTTTATGACTTCAAAAATATAATTGTTAATTATTAAAAAATAACTTCAGAGTTATTGAGTATAGAAGATGCATCGCAATACGTAGTACCAACCTGGAAACCAAATACACTGGAGATATTACAAAGAAACGTATCATTGGTTTCAAAGCAAATAATCACAGCCGAAGATTCACCTATCTTTGCACAATTACTAGAAAAATATAATTTTCTTTGCTTGGAATGTCGTGACAAGCCTCTGTTAGTAATGACGCTGCATGGTTTTTGTAATTAGTTCAATTGCACTGAACTGAGTAGTAAATTGTGCTTTGCCTTGTGCCGTGCACAGACGGGAAGTGAACGCGTGCTGCCTATTTCATGCGCCAACATACCTCATAGACCAGTGGTGAAGCTTTTGAAAATGACAAAAAGTGAAAAAAAAAAATAGTAGGATGAAACCCATTAGAAAATTAAAGGAAAAATAAATTACGGGCGATCCGAGGTCGGTATGTGGAAAAGGAGGGGTGTTGTAAAGCTAAAAACGGCAAAGTTGTAGGTAATAAAGAAATCTACAACTTTTTTTTTTTTAATTTTTAGACATAACCACAAAATTTATGTAAAAAAATTCAAAAAATCAAGTTTTTGGTTTTTAATTATTTTATTTTTCAAAACTAATTTTTTTTTTCACGAAATTTGGTGAAAATATACTTTTTTATGTCCCAAATACACTTTAAATGTGTAAAGGATAATAATTTAGTGTTATACGATACATTTTTTTTCATTATTATTAACTATAAATAGATTTGATTAATTGTAATCCATAATATTGCTACTACGAAATGACATTTATGAATTATCTGTGAAACGCCTTATTTTCCGAACATTTACAAGATCTTTTTATTACCTACAACTTTGCCAACTTTGTTTTATAATATGTAGTGTTGATAAAACAGAACTCTTTGTGGGAATGCCTTATTAGACCGCTATTTTTACACGTTTTATATTAGCTTCACCTGTATGTATATTTGTTTGTAACTGACTCATTTGGGCGCAATTATGACATACTTTGAACAGGTACATTTTGTTGAAACTTTATAGAAATCTACATCGATTAATATCGAGGACTGATGACAATACATTAATTTGATAAAATTATTCGATTTTTTAATTCCCAAAATAAGATTTTTGTTAAATTTATATAATTTTTTCATCTATCATCGATAAGGTAGGAATTGATGTTTGGTTTAAATTTCATCCATTATCTTTTGAAATAATGTTTGTTTTTTAGTTTTATAAACTACTTTTATTCATTTAAGAAATTCTTACTACTTTTACGATCATTTTAAGGACCACATTAATACATTGGTATAAGAAATGAAATTGTAAGAGAATATTTAATGATTAAATATGAAATGTCTTTCGCAGAATTCCTGGTATAGTGAACCGGCACAGACAAGTAGAGCGGAAACGAGCTGCGAGTGCATTTCGAGGATTTCATGAAGCAGGCGCCCTAATTACAGCACTTCAATTACGAGTGTCAGCTGTATGATGAAAAATACGTGTAAAGGAAATAAAATTATTATTGTGGAGAAATGCTGCGGATGTTCATAGTATTTTTGTGTTCCGAAAATTATAATATGTGACCAAGAGACTCGTTTCGGGAAAATTTCAAGTTGATTAACATCCTAACCCTGCCCTAACAATACACATATGAATGTGAATATAATGACTCTTTAAGAAATATAAGAAAATCTTGTCAAATCATTCAATTTAAGAAGAAATAATAAAAGGTACGTGCCGTTTAATAATTTGTACATTTTATTAATAGTTTTTTGACAGCTACGAATGACAAGTTATAGCACTTTTGACTATATATATATGAATAAATTCGATTTCACTTATAAGACACTAGCTGACCCGACAGACGTTGTTCTGTTTATAATAAAAAAAAACTCTTGCGGGTGGGGTGGAATTTCGTAAAATCCGGCTTCTTAGCTGACCTCTACTCGGTGAAAAGAATATTCCTACCAAATTTCAAGTCTTTAGTTCTAATGGTTCCAGAGATATCGTGATGAGTGACTCTATACGTTGTAATCTCTAGATAGATACATAGATAGATTAATACACAGTACTAATGTCACTTGAATAACTACAGATATACTGCTATAACCATTTCGGTGACGCTAGCTCACAAGATTTCACCCATTCAGATAGTGTATAATACTATCTATATATATTTATATATTTTTTTTCATTTATCGCGTGCGCCAGTTATGAGCATATCGATGACGTGAACCTATAAGATTTTCATTTAAGAAAAAGTGTCCAACACGGCTATAGAAGTTTTCACTTCAAAAATAGAGACACTTGCTTAAAATAGTTCATCTTCATTAATACTACTTTAATCTAACAGAAGTAATAAATAAATTCTAGCGCTTCGTGTTATCGTTACGAGGGCGGCACTGAAAATTTCGGGAATCAAAGAAGTGACACAACATTACTATTTAAAAATGTATTTATTGATTTTCGAAGTATTCTCCGCGAAATTTGACACATTTTTCCATACGATGGAACCAATCATTGAAGCAACCATTCCATTCGGAAGGTGGGTTCTCCAAAATGGCCGTTTTGTAGGCGTCCACAGCTTCTTCAGGTGATGAAAATCTCTGACCACGCAATTTATTCTTTATTTTAGGGAAAGTATAGTAATCATTAGGGCTTAGGTCGGGGCTGTACCGCCATCCGCCGATGGTCTAATAATTTTATGTTTTCTTGCTCTAAAAACTCTTTTGTTCTGTGCGCGGTGTGAGAACTCGCATTGTCGTGATGGACCAGGATGATGTCATCGCTCTAGAATTTTCTCGAGTCAATTCCATTTTCTCAACGACTAAACAAGTTTGACAAGACCTTGTGACAAGACCGAGAATCTTTTTTTAAATAAATAAATGGTATTCGATTTTTAAATGGAACAGACATAAACTGATGATGCCTACTACTCGGCTTGGTCGAGTTAGTAAGTCTTTTGTGGGGCGATGTATATGCTTTTACAACAAGATCCCAGAAAATGTTCAAAACAAAGGTGTTACGTTATTCAAAAGAATTGTTAAAAAACGTTTGTGTGGTAAAGGTTACTATAACATAAATGACTTTCTTAATGATACCACAGATTGGGAATGGAGCGACCGCCCTCAGGCTATTAAATAATAAGTTTAATTGTACAATGTTACTTTGTAAATGTTACTTTAATTGTAAAACATACTTTTGATGAAAAAAAAAACACCGCTGAGTTTGTTGCGCCCATTCTTCTCAGGCCTGAGGCATTCAATTTGGAATGGGTGGTAGTTTTTTTTTTGACTTTCAATAAGTGATTTCACATCCTATTTTGAATAAAAATATTTGAATTTGAATTTGAATAAAACCAAGGAGTTTTCAATTAAAAAGATTTTAATATGACAGGAACAGTAGAAATATTCCATTCCCGATACTTTTAGTGCAGCCTATGTAGAATCTTAAGGCAACGTACAGCCTTACAGGTTTCAAACCTATTTGACACGAGCACAAATAAATGTTGTAAATCAAAAGAAAGTTACGAACACGTACATTCTTATTATATATCGTAGAACTCGAGAAAGCTGAAACTTTATTGAAAATTATACAAGATTTATTTTGTATTGACGTTATTCCAGTTAGGTACATTTATAAGACTAGAAATAGACATTTCTGCCGTGAAGCAGTAATGTGTAAGCATTACTGTGTTTCAGTCTGAAGGGCGCCGTCGCTAGTGAAATTACTGGGCAAATGAGACTTGACAACTTCTGTAACTTGAGATAATGTCTCCAGGTGACGAGCGCAGCTGTAGTGCCGCTCGGTAATTTTGGGTTTTTCAATAATCCTAAGCGGTACTGCATTGGAATGGGCAGGCGGTATCAATTATCAACAGCTGAACGTCCTGCTCGTCTCGTCTGTCGTTATTTTCATAAAGAAAAAGAAATGTTTGTAAATATTACAATTTAAGATAAGCGTCTACCTGTCAATGAGGTTATATTCCGTTTTCGTGTAATTAAATATAAATATTTTTAGGATGGTATGTATGTAAAATGAACTAAATAATTTTAAATTTAATGGTTAAGTTTATATTTGAATAATAATATAATTGTAAGCTAAGTTACTTTTTCTTCTTTTCGTCTAGAATTAGATATAATTAAGCCTTTATTTGTGTATTTATTTATTCAACTTCACTGTCACATATCCAGACCTCAGTCATTTTAAAATTGGCTCACTGCTACTGGAACTTCTTACAACTTTCCTCCTAAAAATTATCCCATCTTAAAATTTATATAATATTGTTGCGTAGCAACCCTTCGAAGTATATGACGAGAGTTGTCAGACTTCAAGACATTGTTAATTTTAACAGCTGCGTCAGCAATACTCGTAGGTCAGCGGAAAAGTGTTTACTTTAAACGATGTAGACCCGGGTTCGATACACCTACCAGTGTATGGATTTTTTTGGGTTTTGTAAAGTTAAAGGAAATTTCTAGTAAGTTCAGGATCAAATCGAATAGAAAAAAAGGGATGGAAAATGTGTAAGCAGAAGAATTTTCTAGTACAATTTAAATTTAAAGATGGAATGGGAGAATCATTTTGAAAATAGAACGGATCCCGGGGTATATAAGCCGTACTAAGTGTGGCCTACGGCAGTTCTAGTTCTGACTCGAAAGTGTAAAGAAGAAGAAGAAGAAAAGAAGAAGAAGTGAAAAGTGGAAGTGTTCCAAGAGGAAGAAGATAGAAGAGACTTAGTGTTCGGTGTGGTGTGACGCGTTGAAGGTACCGCCGCCCACTAGAAGGACAGCGGCAGACCGGCGAAGCGCAAGTTCAGAAAAAGTGAACGCAAATAAAGACTCGTTCCTATAAGCGGAGTATTATTTCCAACCCCTGACCCACTCCCGTGTATTAAAAAAAATCATATAATTTAAATCTTAAAATACCTTTAAATTTCGATTTAGTGCTTCTGAGAATCATATTATTTGAATATATTTTATTATAGGAATCTCACTCAGGTTTTTTTGATACCTACATAATAATAGTGCTTGTAATGAATACATCATTTGTTATACCCGCTGTCAGCTACAAATATTGAAAATTATTTTTAAGCAGAAAAATACAGTTTCACCAAACAATATTTGTAAAATAGTATTTTTAAAACAAAGAGTTCTTTTCTACTAACTACTACATAATTTCAAAGACAGAACAATAGATTAGAAACAAATAGGTTACATAAATTTTAAAACCTAAATTATTGACACACTTATTTATATAAGCTTTCAACATATTCTTACGAAATTCAAATGTAATACCGTAAAAGTTTTCGTGCATGGTTAATTCCACTTAAAATGGTTGCGGCGGTGAAAAAACGAAGTAATTTTATGTAGAGGCTTTTAATATGATGAGCAGAAAGTGTACCGTAGCAATTCAAATAAAATATGTATTACTTAAAGTGCTTGATATTGCGTGTGTTAGAATAGCTACTAGAGATAGAGTATAGGGAAAAGAATTTACAAGTAAAGTGAATATGAAAATCTAATAACCTTTATTTATTATGTCATGACTCTACATCTTTGTATAAAGGAGCTTTGAAATGGGGAGAAGAACAGATAAGAAACTTCCAGCTCATCTTTTCATCTTATAATACTGCAAAATATACAATATAATCTATGTACAACATACATCCATCAAGTTGAGGAATCTTTAATAAAATGTACTTATATTTAAATACTAAAATAACACTTACTAGCCTTATTATTATTCACAATGAGGGACGCTATTAGATTGTAAATATATATTTGAAGGGATGAAAATTCTGCATCGATATTAATACTGTTTTCATCAATGGACAGCATAATTCTCAAGAAATGTTTAAGTATATAATTTGTTTGTTTAGTATTTGTTGGAGGTGTCCCTTTGAGATATAACAAAATAATGTATGATGGAATTGTGTATCTTATATAGGTCTACAGAAAAATAGATAGCATACTATATCCATTCTAATTTTTGTTTCTATTGACAGAACAGTGTGTGTCGGCTTAGCTAGTTAGTTATAAATCAGAAATGAGCACGATTCAAACAAGGTAGAGATCATACTTTTCCTTATTATTGTGCTAATTATTAGACAATAATCTGCTTTTATTCGTTTGCGCTGATTTTTGAATTTATAAGAAGGATTTATTCTTTTTGTATATTAAATATAGCCGTATTTTTTAATTTGTGTTGGAGCAAAAAGGTCTTCTGATATTTTTTAAACGCATATATTGGTGAATAATAATTATAATTCATTCTACATAAGTATTAATACTAAGTATAAATTCAAAACAAAATGAAAATATTTTTATTCAGAAAGACACATTCGAAAAAATATGCCTCCGACCTGATAAGAAGAAGAAATATCTTACAATAATATTTACTATTAAATATGATGCCTGACGCCTGACGATGGTGGCTCCATTCTCAATCTATGGTATTATTAAGGATATCATTTATGTTATAGTAACCTTTATCACACAAAGGTTTATTAACAATTCTCTCTAATTTCTTAAAACATTTGTTTTGTACAATTTCTGGGATTAATTACTTAAAATGAATTCATTTCAATTACAGTATAAGTGAAGGGTCATTGATAAACTATAATACTACCCTTTCTGATTTTAAAACATAAGCCAAATAAGATATTTTTTTTCGACATAACTGTCACACAACTGTGACAAATTAGCAGATATCTAATTAGCCCTTCATACGAGCTTCATCTGAAGTCACTGCAATACTTCAACATCTCTTTGTTGTCAATGAGGTCACATAAATACAGAAAGTAGAGTTGTAGTACTAATAGCATTACGGACTGAAGCAGCTTTCATTATTCATGTTTCAAAACGTGACTGAGAATTCAGATGCTGTATTAAATCACTGATTTCACATCGATTGAATTATTTGAAATTTTATTCGTAGTCCCTTTGAAATTTTAGATGCGCAATAAAATCAGACCAATGAAATAATAAATTATTTATTATACGAGTATCCACAAATACAAAATTTTCAGATATCGTTCTAAATTATATCCGCCAATACAACAATTAGAGACATCGTTGAAAATTAATTGTAATAAAATCAAACCTTATATAATAAATATAACAACAATACGATTAGATTTCTGTTGAAATATTATTTTACTTTAATGAGTTTATTTTCTGAGTCTCATAAGCTCGTCATGCCGCTCGAGAGTTTTTAATAACACTAGCTGCCCCGACAGACGTTGTTCTGTAGATAATAAAAAAATACAGTTTTATACGAATTTGCCAATAAAATTTCTAAACATCAAGAAATTTTTCGTAAAGAATGCTCCCTGTTGTTAGAATGAAATTGTTTCACAGCGGAACTGTCAAACCGTGCGTCACTAAATTCTCTCATAGAAAAGATGTCCATACAAAACAAATATTGAAAATAAAAATATTTATGGGTCCCAAATCGAAATAAAAACTACCCTATCTCTCAAGTTGGACCAAACTGCACTCCATGAAGTAATCACCATTAAAATCCGTTCATTAGTTTAGGAGTCCATTGAGGACAAACATTGTGACACGAGATTTGTATATATTAAGATTTGTTCAAATCAAGTGAACCATGTTTACATTCAAGTGAGTAAGTAGCTATGTATTGTATTGTGGTAGGAATTCTACATTTACATTAATAAAGTTACGAATCAAGACTACAGCGTTCGGAAAACATCAGTATGGTTCTAAAAAAATAAAAAATTTACACGTTTTAGCTGTTAGTAAACCACTTCTTACTCGGTAACAACAATTCGCTTCATACTAATATGTATCACCCGTCGGCTTACTGAATAAGGATTATTCTCAAATGATGTCAAACAATATTGGGAATAATAAACAATCAAGAAGGAATAAACAAGTCAACTGGTTGTTTATGTAGCAGCAAGCTATGTCATACTACACCTTATTGTGCGAATCATAAGGTCATTATTTCTTACGCTGGTTTCTATCAAATTTTATGGCTCTCGCGAAAATTCGAAGTGACCTTTATAACAATAGTGAGCATAACATAAGCGAAGTGCATGTTTCTAAAAATACGCAATATAAATTAAAACGCTTCGTAATATTATTTCTTTCATAAAAATTCTATTAAATAAAGCTATTTCCCCGAATGCCATTGCACGTGGCGATGAGAGGCTTCGCTTGTGACGTGTCTCATGAAGGCAGCGTTCTAACATCGCTCCAACTCATTTCCGCTCCACTTTGTTATCTCACATCCTCATTTCACCAAAAAAAAATAAATTGAAGATTTATTTGTTATTCAAAAATAAAAAAATATTTTTTATTTCACTCGAACGTAATATCTACATTGTATGAATTGTTATATAAGTGAACGCAACGTTTTTTGAATACTTCTCAATGCGGTTTTAAACTCTTGGCTCCTTTGCACAGGATGACAGCTAGTTTATGGGTACCATAACGACGCCCCAGTCTGCCGTAGCTAGTATAATTACTGCGCAAATTAGACCTACTAAACAAAAATTAGACTTATTTTGAGATTATATAGGTCGTGTCGTTACATAAGAAATATTGCAACTAAATATCTATCTACATATTAAATGAAAGTAGCTATGAGTTCTTAATTGAATTTAGATCTATTTATGCTGAAAAGGTCTAGTGACTGAATATTGTGTTGTAAGTGTGTATTACCCGTATTATGAAAGAGTTTTTGGAACAGTTTGTATAGTGGAGTTTTTCATATAGCCGATTCGTGTGTCTCGTGCAGATTGACGTTGTACAGTATGATATTTTAGAGATCAATTTATCATAGTCGACAAAGCCGTGCACAATATCAAATAGTAGGCTGATATGAAGTAAAACGTGTCTCTGCTCCAAGGTTAAAAGTTTGTGCGCCTTGCACGCACTCATACAAATAATACTATGACTACTTCGGGCCGTGAATAATCTTCTCCGAAATCGAGATTAACGGTTAACGGAAAAAAATCAGATGACGGAAGCCGGATCTAGTGTGTAAAATACAATAGCAATAGTTCTACGACTACTCTGGACCGTGTTTTTACGTATACGGATCGGACTCTGATCGGACGTAGTGTGAATGCGCTTTAACAGGCGCGAAGAAGCAACATACATAAAGTTTCATGTACCGCTATATTTTCGTGTAAACAGTGTGTTACAACCAACAATTCTCTCGTTGATTACGACGAGACTTTTGTTAGGGGGATTCAATGCGGTATTTATAAATATGTAACATTGAAGTAAGCCACGACTACCTCCCTACCTCATTATATACAGAGCCAGGGGTGGGTGAAATTATTAATTCCACCGTGTTTTAATATTTGCTTTTACTGTTTTCAGATTCCACAGATAATTATTTTTATTTACTTTATATTATGTTATTATTTACCGTCTTTAGATACAATACAGACACTTGATATTCTACTTAAATTTAAGTTATGTATTCAAATGATTGTAGCTATAGTTTAAATATATATTTCTATGAAATATCGAATCATAAGTTCATTATATAAACACACATTTCTATTCAGAAATAATTTAGAAATAAGTAAAGTTTTCCATATTGCTTACTTTATAAAGTAAGCAACTAGTGTCAGTTTCACAAATATAATATTATATTTGTGAAACTGACACAAGTTTAAACTGCCCTGATAATTTGCAAACCAAATATAAAAATCTGAATGTGAAATATATGAACAACCATTCAGTTATGTTACCTTATTCTATCTTACATATTATTAAATAAAAAATACTCCGCATATAACTTGCTAATAGAATATTCCAGTTCGGTCCAAAGTTAGTGGATTATACGCCGGATTATTCCATGTAAATCAGCTAAGTCAGGAAATTTCACTTCCACGGGCGTCTGAGCCCGTTTGAAATTCATGCAATCTAGGATAGATACTCGTAGTTCCAATATGAAGCTTTACCTTTGTGTAACTCTCAAAGCTCGGTTTTCATTTCAGAATAGATAAAATTGTGTAAAATTCTGATGGAGTCTATGTATGATGTATATATTAATTAATTATTATTATTAAACATTGTATAATAAATCATATAATTCAAGCTACATGGCCCATAACATAAATACCTTATAGTCTAACATACATTTTAATGTAACTTAAATTTACGTCACATTTTCGCAGTTATGTGAGGATCGGATTCGGTAACTTCTGGCGGTTGGCGACGTCTGCGATACTAGCGAAACACGAGGCCTTTCGGCCACAGCTTCACGTTCAGGATGGTCGATAAATGTTGTGTCGGGACGCGAACAACAAAATCGTTAAAATCTACTGCGTGACGTATCACCAACTTTTCGACCCCAACCGGAACTTTGTCTTCTTCACTAAGTACTGAACAATATCGTTATATTATAAGTTTTGATCAAAACCTGGTACAGGAGCGTCTCGTCGTTGATAATCTACTCATTCGTGAAATTTGACGCACGATCTTGATGATACTGATCCCGTGCATACTATCCATTGCGTGCTGAAGGAATGCCAGTAATTCATTGACTATGAGTTTTTGGAACTCATAGTCATAATAGCGTGCTTTGCCACGTTAATCGCGAATGTAAATTATATTCGTACGTTCAGTGAGCATGTACAAGCGCGCTCGGAACAGAAACTGCTAAGGAAGGAGGATGAAAGGAAGATTGCCGTCAGCCAAAAAAAAATGGAAAGGAGCATGCTAGGCATCCAAATCACAGACAAAATGAACAATAAATATATAAGATTAAAAACTAAACTCACTGATGCCATAGCAAGGATTAGACGGCTGAAATTTGGCTGAGCAGGTATATGCAGATTAGACGATTCCAGTCATGGACGAAAAGAATTACAGAATGAATACCATGGGAAGGAAGATAAAGATAAAGAGGGAGAAGACACTGCGATATTTTTACTAAAAGAGTCGGACCGGACTGGATGACAAGAGCCAGAGATAGAGTGTATTGGAAAGGTTTAGGGGAGGCTTTAAGTGAAGAGGCTACCACAACTAATTAATCTTAATGTATAGTTAATTTTTTGTTATAATTTTGTAAAGTAGTAGAAATAAAGACTTTTTAATTTATTAAACGGTTTACCCAATGGTAATCGAGTCAATACTCGATCAAACAAATATAGTTATTTGATTTGAAAAAGCTTTACACTGATATCGAACGTACAATATGTAATGTATAGCAGATTTTTTATAAAAAGAGATTTTTTAAAATTTCAATTCAATTGTCTGTTCTGTTCTGTGTTCTGCAATGTCAAAATAAAATTATTTTATAAAATGCATATGCACGTGACTAAAACCAGAAAGGAAAAAAATCTGTTTGACTTTTCCGGCTAGAGATAGAACTTTCACTGGCAAATGGGTCATGCTATAGAGTAAAATATGGGCTAATTATTATCGCCCATTAAAAATGAACAAACTCAAATAATTTGATAGAACTAACTTCTATAAGTATTTCATAAGTAAAGATTTTTTGGGCAAGAAACCCCCAGAAAACTAAAAAAGAATAAAGTGATTTAGATTTGATTCAAATACAGTTACATTAATGATAAGATATATGGGTATCTAATGGTGCTAGAAATACTTAAGTATCGCTGATATATTTTAATCTATGAATAATTAATTACACAGAAAAAATAAACAGTTAAATTTATAATAAATTGTAAGCTTTGCAAGTAATAGTAAGTCTTAAAAGTACACAGAAGCTATAAGAACAATCTAACAATTTTCCAATTAAAATATCCCGGGGCAATCAATTAAAAGTTTTAATATAAGACCCGAGAATTAAAACCTTCTGCGTCTTGTAATAAACTTTTCTCATTATATAACGGCTCGTGTTGTAAGAAGCTTAGTATGTCATCGTAATACCGATAAAGATTAGAATATTATCGTACTACGTAGTAATTAATACATCTAGATAGAGTCTCAAGCTGTTAGAGAACCGATAAAAATAGGCCAGGAATATTAGTTTAGTGTGTGTGACAAGCTACGTCTTACACCTCGCGATTTGTTTCAAACTTTGTGTTAATGTGTGTGGATTGATCAAAATAGAGGTCAGTTCTAAAGTCTATTTTTTTAACGTTTTAACAGCTGTCATCGTCTATCTAGACGTTTAAGGATCTAAGGTAGTAGTAATAAAGCTTATTGTGCAAACATACTCATCATAAAATCCAACACATGGATAATCTGTGTATTATATACATTGTCAATTGTAAGAGATCTCATAAAACTTCTGGCAGGTATTTTGTAGTATACCATTCGGTATTAACACAGCTTTAAGTTCGTAATGAAATCGACACTAAATAAAGAATTTTTGGTTTTTCAAGAATCCTGAGCGGCACTGCATTGCAATGGGTAGGGCGTATCTATTACCATCAGCTGAACGCCTTACTCATCTCGTCCCTTAGTTTCATAAAAATAAACATCCACGGTAAATGCCGTGGGAGGATAGCCATTTCTTTCTTCATCGCCCACAGTGATGAAACTAGAAAATTTAAGCTTAAAATTTCTTGGTCGCCTTAATTTGGTAGCCGTTGGTTCCTTTAAACCAGTCTAAGCCCTGTCGACTGACGCGTTATTCGTCACCTGTCACAATGTCATAAGCGTACTGAGACCTGCTTCAAATTCATTGATCATGTCAGGGCACCATTCCACACGGGCCAGCGTCTGAGCTTTGGTGAGTTTGTGCAGCACCCATCGCGAAACTATTCTAATCACGAACGTGAAGGTGCTCGTGTTCCGAATTATTTCGTATGTAATTTGCTTCATCATCATCATTATCAGCCGGAAGACGTCCACTGCTGTACAAAGGCCTCCCCCAAATATTTCCTCATCCAACGTATTCCGGCGATCTTGAACAGATCGTCGGTCCATCTTGTGGGGGACCTACCAACACTATGTCTTCCGGTACGTGATCGCCATTCGAGGACTTTACTGCCCCAACGGCCATCTGTCCGTTGAATTGTTTCATCAGTTCGAGGCTCCTTTGCACAGAAAGCCGGCTAGATTATGGTTACCACAACGGCGCCTATTTCTGCTGTGAAGCAGTAATGTGTAAACATTTAACAGTTTCATAAAAAAAAACTTCCTCGGTAAATGCTGTGGGAGGATGGCCATTTCTTTCTTCATCGCCCAACGAGAGACGACCATTCTTAAAATCGTTATGTCAACGGTAGGTGGTTGTTTTAGAAGGGCCTCCCATAAACGCCATTTGAAGTCGATCAAATGACTTATCTAGTTAAGGCCACATTTAAAATCATAGCATGAAAGGGTTTACGTTGCAGATCCATTTTTCAATGAGACACGATAATTCAATTTAGCTCTCAAATCATTTTGACGAATATTTGAAACTCGAACGATGGTATTATTACCTACTTGTAAATATTCACATATTTTTAATAATTAGAATTAGCTAGGACTTAAAACGTAAAAACTTTCTGACTAGTTTCCAGACACAACACCATTTATATTATAACATCAATAATCTAATATCCACTAAACCAAATTCTTTATACGATACATAATTCTTAAATTTGTATCTTAACATACATTTCTGTAACAATAGATTTAAATTTTAGTCACGTAATCAGATTAACACTTGCTATAGAAAGTTGTAAAGTAAACAAAATAACAAGCATAGTTAAACAGTGCAAAGTTGATGCAAACAAGAAAACTTAACAGACAATATTATGTAATTATTAACAGAAGGAATATAAATATATAGTTATGTTTATATGCATGATATTAGCTTTTACACGCGACATCGTGCGAGCGCAGTACTTACTTGGGCAGCATTTTTTTAATATACTCACTTTGTAAATAATACACTACAAACTGCTGTGGTTAATACATTTTTATAAGCTACCAACTATAGAACTTTCATCCCCCCTTTTTCACCCCACACAGGTCTAAATTTTAAAAACACTAGAACAAATATTTATATATTACTTATCAAAGGCCTGAAATAAAGTTTCATGATGTTATCTTCAATCGTGACGAACTTTCATACAAATCTCCACCCCGTATTTCTACCCCGCCAAGTCTTTTTTCGCGATAAAAGGTAGCCTATGTCTTTTCCCAAACTATTGTCTAAATTGGCTATCTCTGTATTAAATTTCATGAAAATCGGCTCAGTGACTTAGGCCTGAAAGCGTAACAAACAACCTTCACATTTATTATATTAGTAAGGATAATTCAAAACAAATGAATCAAATATTCTGTTAAGTAGACAATTTTATAATAATACGCTTTGACTCTACGATTGTTTTTATTTGTTTCTATGATTTTCATAGAACAACATTAACTTACACATTTGACAAATGTAATCATACTTTTTTGGTGTAAATAAATTGCACTTAAAAAATTAGTACTAACTAAGAATATAATTCTATTGGGGCTATCTGGTTAAGTCAGCCAGTCAGTAAGAGCTTATTCAAAGCCAGCCTTAATTGAATAGCCAGGCTGATCGTTAATTGAAATAGCATCATTCATCTTTTAGTTTATAAGACATGGAAGAAAGTCCCATGAGAGCCTAGTAAGGGTTGGCATAGCATTATGCGGCACAAAGACATATAGCATTAAAGTTTAATAAGTTTGTGGAAATCTTTACAGTTCATTCACCGTGGTTTGGACTAGAATGCTAGTAATCACATGAACATAATAATATGGAGTCATTAAATAATATTTCATGTTATTTTGCGTAGGTTGAAATTAACTAACATATTCTACCCCAACCAAACAAAACTTAATCTAACCTAAACATACATTAAAAAGTTCACTAACATCATTAAATATGCACCTTCGCTAAATGGTTAATGTTGCTTACTAAAACATTGCTTTCAACGATGGCTTTCAGCCATTTTATTAATTGCATTCACTAAACGGAAACATATTAGTATACTAAATTATTGGACATCGATCTAATACATAATTTTGTACGACATCTCAAAATTCGAGTACGTAATAATATGCTACGCTGAATTACCTACGTACCATATAAAAAACTTAGATATTTCGTCAGCCTTCTCAAACAATATAAATCCATTAAATACTTTACAAGGTATGTGTATCCACTGGCTATTTTTTAATACTCTAGTCTGTGGTTCGTCTATTTTGTTTGAAATCACTCTGGTGCCAAGCCCAGAGCGAATTGGTCAAATATATAATATACATGTCGCAGAGATTTGGTCAATTCCCTGAGTAATTTGATCAAATCACGGAGTATGTTTAAAGAACAACACGAATGGGTTGGCAGGCTTCTACTTGGCCTTTAGAGAAACTTCTGTCTGTTTTTATTTATTTTATTTATTTATTTATTTATTAAATTCCGCCAACAAGTTATACACTAATATAAACACAGTATAATACAAAAACAATAACATTCACATGGTAAGTGATGCCTCAATTATAGGCGAAAATGACATGCTATTCAATTAAATTAAGCCACAAAATAAAATAAGAACTATAAATTATTATATATCTATGAGTACAATATTAATATAAATTTACACAAAAAAGAAAAATAACGATTGAGGTCATCCCTCCCTTGAAAGAACCGTTTTAATATATGTTTTAAATTTATGTAAGTTATGATCAAATATGTCGACTTCATCGTGATGACTATTATATTCCCTGGTAATTCTATTCAAGGGAGAGAAATAGCCTAAATTAGATCCTGCATAATTACAGAGAAATGGATTATATTTCTTACACGCTCTCGGTTGAGTTTTTGGCACAGCGAGGTTTAGTTTCGATATAAGATGAGGAGAATCAATAATATTATGTAGTAATTTAAAGAGGAACATACTGTTGAGCAAAGTTCTACGGGACTTAAGTGAGTAAAGGTGGAAATACTGCAGTCTACCTGTATAAGAAGGAATTTTTTTCGCTAGATTACAGCTATAAGATAAATGCCAGAGAAACCTCTTCTGAACTGATTCTAAGCGTTTGTTATATACATCGTAATGCGGGTTCCAAACGACAGTACAATATTCTAAAGTGCTCCGCACTAGAGCATTATAAATGGTGATTTTTGTTGTGGGCCTTTTAAAGGGCTTGGAGTTGCGTAACACAAAGCCTAAAATCTGAAAGCTTTTTTTAGTAATTGCATCAATATGGGAATTAAACCTTAACCTGTTGTCGATGATGACCCCTAGATCGCTAACGAGGTTCACTTCAGCCAAAGCAATATCATTAACATAATATGTTCTCGTGGGTAAATTATTTTTTTGTCTACTAAAGCGGATTACGTGACATTTATCAGTGTTTAATCTCATTCCATTTTCCTGACACCAGATTACTAGATTATCTAAGTCATTTTGAAGAAGAAGAGCTTCATCGGCCAAATTAACTTGTCTGAAAAATTTAAGATCGTCAGCGAATAAATAAAACCTAGAATTTTCGAAGCAATTGTATATGTCATTAATAAATAAGTTAAAAAATAATGGTCCCAAATGGGAGCCTTGTGGGACACCTGACAGAGTAGTAAAAGGCTTAGAAGAATAGCCTCCAATGACAACAGAAGATTTGCGGTTAGTTAAGTAAGACTTGCACCATTTTAAGAACATACCATCGATTCCAGAAGAATAAAGCTTGTAAATAAGAAGTTCATGGTTAACTTTGTCAAAAGCCTAGCAAGCAGAAATCGGTATAAATAGTGTCAATTGAATGACCATGATCCATTTCCACAGACAGATCACCGACAAAGGACATAAGGTTAGTAGCTGTAGATCTCTTTTTCATAAACCCATGTTGTTGAGTTATAATAATTTGTCTTAAATGGAATGACAGAATTGGATACACCAGAACCTCAAAAACTTTAGCAAATACGGGAATTATTGTTATAGGCCTATAATTTATGACGTGCTTAAGGTTGCCGCTCTTAAACAATGGCAAAACAAGAGACTCTTTCCAAGCAGATGGAAATACACCAGTACCGAGAGATTTATTTATGATAATAGTTAGAGGCAGTGCTAAAGCACTAGCACATTTGACTGCAAAGACTGACGGAATTCCATCTGCACCGGCTCCCTTTGTAGTGTCAAGTCTTTTTAACACTCTAAATACTTGAGATGTTGTGACGGAAAGGGCCATTAAGCTACTGGTTGCAGTCGGCTCATGAGACCCAGTTGGAACAGAGATGGTATCCATGTTATAAATAGAAGAAAACTGTGAGGCAAATAACTCACACATATCGGGGCCATTTGTTGCATTTTTGTTGTCTGAAAAAATTTCAGCTGGAAAAGTACTGCTATTACCTCTTTTTTGTTTAATGTAAGTCCAGAATAATATAGGATTACAGTTTAAACATGATTCTAAGCTTTCCAAATATTTTGCATAATTTAAATCCTGTGATCGTGCGCAACGATCCCACAACATTGTAAAAGTTAAATAGTCTCGAGGGTTGCCGTATTTACGGAATTTCATTCTAAATTTATACTTTTCTCGCAAACTGTTGATTAATGAAGTAGAAAACCATGCAGGATAGTTATGCTTATTGCATCGTTTGTATTTAGGAACAAGTTTCGATATCAGAGTCCTCAAAATTTTGTAAAATAATGCTAACATATCATTAACTGTTGAACAGTCTTTGAACACAGTATTCCAGTTTACATCATTGATGTCACTTATAATTTTAGTATAATCCGCTTTGTAAAATTGGAATCTAGCATCACACTTTGTTTGTAGATTCTCTGAACATTCAAGAGACATGTTAACTACAAGTGGTGGATGCAGCGGATCTACTATCGATAGAGGGTTGGATCACACATACAATTGTGTAATAGTAAAAGAACTGAGAACAAGATCTAGAATTTTGTTTTTTATGTTTGAGTGATCATTGTTTTGAACCAAATTATTGAGCGATAAAAAGTCTGTAAATACATTATGAAGTAAGCTGTTTGATGGCATGGCTACTTTCACGGTCGCGTCTGTAAAGTATGTATCTATTATCAAACAGTTCATTATCTAAAACACTGCTATTTTGCCATGTCTCCGTAAAAACTATAACATCAAAATTTGAACAAACAACGTTATTGAAAAGTTCAATGGTTTTGGTTCTTAATCCTCTAACATTTTGATAATAAAAACTAATATTGTTTAAGGTGCCCTTTAGTAATTATAATAAATCAACTTTAACGGAACTATGACAATTTATTTAGAAAGTCTATATTCTTTATATGTACATACTTAGTTTCGTCGTTCTTGCGCACAAAAATTCTTCCGTCACGTACCCATACATATTTGTAGTTCAACTCCTTCGCTTTTCTACGTGTCATTGCGTGGAGATACTTATTCTCAGGAGTGAGATGCTCAACCACAAAAACAGCAGACTTCTTGTTTGCTCCAATGCCCAGATGACTACTGTTCAATTTGTCATCCCTGTTAAGTTTGTTAAATTTACTTGTAGCTGCAAGAAACTCATCCCGGAGGCGCGGACTGCTGAATTTTACAAGTATGGAGCGCGGACGAGGATTCTTGCTGTTCTGTTTAGCTAGTCTAGAGCAATAATGGATATTGTTATCAGCGATAGGACAACTGATTATTTTACCAAGTTGCTGGATTAACTTAATAAAATTCTCCTCACTGTGCTCTGGAACGCACTGTATTTCCACATTAGTTGAGCGGGTGTGTTGATCTAGCTGGGCTATCCGTGCGGAGAGTAGTTGATTATCAGCGCGTAAGGCTTGATTCTCAGTGTGCTGTAGATTAAGATCACTGCGTAGTAAGGTAACCTCCTCCGTCCTTTTATTAAACATTTGTAATAGTTCCTCATATTGTTTATTAATTGATTTAGCCGACTCTTCTAGTGCCTGAATTTGTAATCTAAAGGGTTCTAATTCGGTTGCCAACACCTGCCTAATAATGCACGGTAGTTCCTTTTTAATAGCACTAGAAAGACTTTCTTCTATTTTTCGTAATAAATTTTGATCCACGGAACACGTAGCGTTTGGTTGTCTAGCGTTTGGCGAACAGCTAGAACATGTCCACTGTGCTCTCGAACGAGTATCGCCGCTATATTCAACGCAATCAGTGTGATATTGCTTACTACATTTCGTGCATTTAACTCGTTTTTGTGTAACTAATATAGTTGCGAAACATTTGGCACAATCTAAAGGCATGATGAGATTCTAGCAATGCAGTAAATTCAATCCTTCACAGTTGTATTATTAACTTATTATAATATAATATTTTATACAAAAACAAAATTATTTCCGGCTGAGATTCGAACCCGGTTCAGGCACGGAGCGTCACAAGTAATCGCTCTAGGTATCCACAACGCCACGAAGATCGTGACGATTAAATTAAAATATTCGTTCAGTACTTGAATAAAGAGTGAGTGAATGAACGCTGGACTGCTACGACAAACCAAAGACAGAGTTTTTTCACACTACCCACAATTTTTTCTCACTAAGAACCACAAAAACAATTTTGTAATCTTAAAAATAACTGTAAATTTAACTTTTTAATAACCACTTTTCCACCACTGTTTACTTTATATTATAATATATATATTATAATAATATATTAATTATAATAGCCTTCTCAGCGTCGTCGGTAAATTGTATGCAAAAGTGTTGATTGAAAGAGTTGTGAATGAAACAGACGAAAAAGTATGGGATGCACAAGCGGGATTTAGAAAGGGAATGGGATGTACGGATCAGGTCTTTTCCTTGCGGTGCATAGCCGAAAAGTTTTTGGCTAAAAACATAAAGGTCTATTGCGCGTTCGTGGATCTAGAAAAGGCCTATGATAGAGTGGCGAGGAATGAATTGTGATCAGCATTGTCCACGAGCGGTGTGAGCAGTGGTCCTCATACGAGCATTGCAATCTCTTTATAGAGATTCTAGTGCTTGTGTAAGGATAAACGGGGCATACACTGAATGGTTTAATATCGAAAAAGGTGTTAGACAGGGATGTGTAGCGTCACCGTGGCTGTTTAATCTGTTCATGAACAATTGCTTGACAGGTTTAAAAGAGAATGACAGTGGTTTGAGAATGAATGAGTTACTCGTCAAATGTTTTCTCTATGCTGATGACCAAGTATTACTTGCATCTTCAGCCGAGGAGTTGCAAGAGATGGTAACTGCTATGAATGGAGCTTTTGGTAGAAAGGGAATGAAGATGAATGTAAAGAAGACGAAAGTGATGGTGCTTGAAAGAGATGAGGTAGTGACAGACTGCAATATCGTGATTGGAGATGAAAAAATTGAACAGGTAAATGAGTTTGTGTATCTGGGTTCTAAATTTACAAGAGATGGAAAGTATGAGAGTGATATTGAAAGAAGAGTGAATGCAGGAAACATGGTGAATGGAGCTTTGCACTCCTTTATGAACAGTCAGAAGGTGTCTAATAAGGCTCGCTTGGCTGTGCATGAGGGGGTGTTGGTTCCAACACTCATGTACGGAAGTGAAAGTTGGGTATGGCAGAAGAAACATGAAAGCAGAATAAATGCAGTTGAGATGAGAGCGTTGAGAAGTATGATAGGAGTTACACTGAGTGACAGGATAAGAAATAGTGAGATAAGAAAACGTTGTGGTCTGAAAGAAGATGCTGTGACAAAAATTGAGAAAGGTATGCTGAGATGGTTTGGACATGTCGAGAGAATGAATGAAGAACGATTGACGAAGAAAGTGTATAAGGCCAGTGTGAATGAAAGTGTTGGAAGGGGTAGACCTAGGCGGACGTTTCAAGATCAAATCAGGGACGTCTTGAAAAAAGGCCAGGTCAAGAGTACCCTAAACCGGAGAGCATGTATGAAAGGAATAATGAAAGTGGACGAAGCGAAAGAAGTATGTAAGGATCGTAGCAAGTGGAAAGAAGTGGTCTCTGCCTACCCCTACGGGAAAGAGGCGTGAATTTATGTATGTATGTATGTATTAATATATTCAATTTCTAAGTTCTAATATCAGGATTTGACTATTTTAAAATTTAAAACAACACGGGGCTTTCACGGAACGCGGTATATGCGCGGTTTTGAGGTTGGGTTACATTAATTTGATTTTCAAGAGACTGCTGCGTTACCTTTTCATGGGAGTCGGGGAGTGAGCCAGGGGACAGAGGACATCTCCCTCCCTCCACCTTCCCCTCTCACCCCCTCCACCTGCGACATGGTACTAAATTCTAACCAAATTATGTCTAAGTCATACCAAATAAACCTTATAAATACCAAAGAAAATACTTTTTATCATTTCACGGAACCAACTCTGGCATTTGGTCAAATCACTAGATTTGTTTCGAGAAATGATAAAACCGTGTTGTTATTTTAGCATCCTCCGAGATTTGATCAAATCACTGTTTTTATTATCTCTGCGACATATATATTGCTAGATGCATAGTGAGGAGACGTCATCTTAGATAGGATGACAGGGGGCGTCATGGTGGGAAGGATGATAGGAGATGTCATCTTGGAAGCGATAACCAGCAGTGGGGGCTTCAGCCTACAAGCCTGTCCGCGCTTCATTTGAGAAGCATTTCGTGTAATTTGAACTATCCCTTATACAATAATGGAAACCACTGTCCGTTTGGAAAGTCAGCCCATTATTGTAATTTAGATTGATATCTCTTTATATTAAATTACGTTGTAACTTCTTTTTGTAACAGATTGTTTAAATTCCTATTTAATCGTGTAAATGAGCGTCAGTACCCGTTTATTGTGTTTTGTTAATTCAATTTCACCTCAGGTGTCTAAAAATATATATTATGTTATATTAGATTCGAATTAATTTACATTATATTCGAAAGCGTTCGCACTTTATCAAACGTTCCTGGTTGTAACTCTATATTCTGATAAAACCGAGAATAGCGTTAAGTATCGAAGCTAAAAAAGGGAAAATTCAATTTATATTAAAGGTGATTGCAAAGGGTTACGCCAGGAACTAAATCCTTTGAAATTCACGTGTTGTGAAATATATAGTTGGGTCGGTTTAAAGCTTTTGATATTATTTCAGCGGTTTTTAACATATAACACGACTGCATAACATAATATTATTAAATTAAATTTATAAGCCAATATGTAGTAATATTGATAATACAATGTAATTATTAAAATTGGAAAGAGTTTGTTTATCTTATTATTATATAACATTGTGGACAGGTTTAAGTGTAAATTTTGCATAGAAACGTACTTTTATTCTGGGATAACACATTTAGATTTTTTTATGAAAATAAAGGTCGAGACGAGCAGGACCTTCAGCTAATGGTAATTAATACGCCCTGCCCATTATACAGTGCCGCTCAGGATTCTGGAAAGACCTAAAGTTCTGAGCGCCTCCACAACAGCGCTCGTTACCTTGAGACATAAGATGTTAAGTCTCATACGCCTAGAAATTTCACTAGCTACGGCGCCCTTCAGTCCGAAACTCAGTAATGCTTACATATTAATGCTTCACGGCAGAAATAGGCGCCGTTGTGGTATCCATAATCAACCTGGCATCCTGTGCAAAGGAACCTCCCACTGGTTCTATAGATATTAAGATATCTCTATACTTAAGAGTGACTCTTTAACAGTCTTTTGATATACTTTGGCTGAAGTCTTCATTACTTTTTCACAAAAACGATGCTTTATGACTTCTTACTTAGATCCAAAAAACCATGACTGATGTACGAATATGACAACGTTACACTGATTCGTCCACTTGTGAAGCTTTTTAAGACATATTAGTGTTCAGTTAGTAATTTCGTTTGTTATAGCAGTCTTCAATTGTGATTTTTTTTGCATGAGTGAAAATAATATTTTTATGTAATCGCTGTTATATTACCCGCTTATTGGGATAGCAAGATCGAACTGCTTTCTGAAATGGCGGTATGAATGCTCGAAGTTTTATATACATACATAACGCATTCCAAATTTGAAGAAAAAAAATTTTTAAAAATTAGTAGTTATTATGAATGAATAAGTAAATTCAAAATTCTATAAACGAAATCATAGTATGAATTCAATAAAATAATAAATGATTGGGTAAATAGTTATAATGACGGGAATACAGATACAAATTCTCTTAGTACCTACTCTACTTATGTGAAGCATTAAAATTATAGTGTTATAGTATACTAAGACACACAGACACACACACCCCACACACATATAATTTAATACGATATCCAAACCAAGCAACTATCGTCTGATTTTTAATATTGATAATATTATTGAAGATTTCTTTACTTCATAAATACTTATTTACAAATTTGTATATTATATATTACAAACTAGCTGACCCGACAGACGTTGTTCTGTATATAATGAATAAAATAATGTTTTTATATGAATTTGTCAATAATATATCATAACATCAAAAATTACTTCTTTAAAATATGCACCCTGCTGTCGTAATGAAATTGTTTCACAGCAGAACTGTCAAACCGTGCGTCAATAAATTCTCTCATAGAAATTATGTATGGACACATCAAAGGAAAAACAAATTTGTTGTTTTTATTTAATTTAACAGCATATTCATATTTATTCACCTTTTAAACCTTCCCTGGACTTCCACAAATAATTCAAGACTAAAATTAGCCAAATCGGTCCAGCCGTTCTCGAGTTTTAGCGAGACTAACGAACAGCAATTCATTTATATATATATATATATATATATATATATATGTATAGATTTGTACTACAAAGTAAGTACGAGTATAAGTATATATCATATACTTAAAAGAAGAGCGCAACACTAATGTTGTATGTTTTTGTATTTAAGCATTATACAATTATCATTCTTACACTTTGATTTCTAATATTGTTACTAAGCCAGACTAATTAGTTATACAATAAATAACTGACGTAGTTTATGTATACTTATAACTATAATAAGTAAAGCTGAAATACCTGTTTATAATTTTATAAATCCTCTCTTTTTAATAAAGGCCGATGAATGCTTGCACGGACTTGCAGAAACCAGTCAATGGGAATAGATATATAGATGGATAAATCAAGCAATTTATTTTACCCTCCCTCATTTGATATATCCTACACCATTCGATCTAAAATGGATCTTTTATATGTTCTCATCGTATTTCTCTATTATGTTTATTTAAAATGATAATATCTATCTCTCTAGTATTATAACAATCATACACGAACTGAAATCAACATGTTGCACTATTTAACGCACGTTTTATTCTTTCAACGTTCGCCCAGAAATATAAGGTTAGCAGTTTTAAGTATGGCTAACAAATGGAAAACAATAGAAATACAGCCAACATTTATTGGCCAAACGAAGCGAAAATGTTGGAATGATTGCTAAAGTTTTCAATATTATTAGAATTGAAACCAGTAAGTCTTTTTTCATGATATATGTTTTTTATGAAATAGGAGGACAAGTGTACGGGGCGCCTGGTGCTAAGTGATCACCGCTGCCACACACTCTTGCAATATAATAGGAATCACATGAGCGTTGCCGGCCTTTAAGGTGTACGCGCTTTTTCGATGGTACCTATGTACCATTCCACAGCTTTTTTGTACGTGGAAAACATTTCCTTGAAAACCGCAATTATAGTTCTTACTTAGGAATAACGTACCACCACCAGCTTACCAGAGGGAGGCTCCTTTGCACAGGATGCCGGCTAGATTATGGGTACCACAACGGCGCCTATTTCTGCCGTGAAGCAGTAATGTGTAAGCATTACTGTGTTTCGGTCTGAAGGGCGCCGTAGCTAGTGAAATTACTGGGCAAATGAGACTTAATATCTTGTCTCAAGGTGACAGGCGCATTTGTAGTGCCGCTCAGAATTTTTGGGGGTTTCAAGAATCCTAAGCGGCACTGCATTGTAATGGGCAGGGCGTATCAATTACCATCAGCTGAACGTCCTGCTCGTCTTGTCCCTTATTTTCATAAAAAAAAAATAATGGTTACATCAGATAATCTGTACAAATTAATAAACAGCCATTTTTTCCTTCGGTTCTACTGCAAAAGCTACTGAACCAATCAGAATAATACTTATACCAGATGCTGCGGGTTTTGAGGAAGGTTTTAGTATAAAATTTGTGACTTAATTTTTTTGATTTATAACAACCTATAAATTCGCAACTCAAATAATACTATCAATGACATTTAATTTCATATGACGATTCATACAATGAGCAGACGCGAGGTACTTCATTTATATGATAAAACAACGTTTGCCGGGTCAGCACTTGTATAAAATATAATATTAGACACAGGTTCTAAAGCCTGTGTGTGCATTGACTGCCGCAGTCAGCTAACGGCACAATTATGTCTCAGTGAGTCATTCAAATATGTGCTGATACACAATCAGCACTTTTTTCAAATCAAATCAAATCAAAATCACTTTATTCAAGTAGGTCACGGAAATGACACTTATGAATGTTAATAAAATATTTTTCTTATTGAATCTACCGCTACTTGAGAGCTACGCTACCGCTAATGAGAAGAAGTAGCAAGAAACTCATTGCCACTTTAAGCGCATGGACACTTCTGTGCGTAAAGATTGTAGGAATACGTACGTGTCTCAAAAGGGATATTGGATAGCTGGTAGTTATAGCGACCAATGGATCAGTCTAGATATCCAACGCTTAAGCTTTCGATAGCGTACAGCGTACTGCCAGTATAGTTGATGCACTTCCACCTATGTTATTAGAATAGTTTTATTAAAATATTTTAAAAATAGACCAATAAATAGAATATTATTTCTATGTGATTTTATTAAAAGTTTAATTTGACCTTCACAAAAACCTACTAAGCTATGATTATTACGACACCCTTTGAAAAACAGTATTTAATTTAAAATTACGTACAAAACAATAAGTGTGCTCAGTCAAACTGAACAAGTTTGGTGTGAGCCTCCTAGATTAAGCCATTTATCCTAGGTTTGTGCTCCCTCCATCCATTTCATCTATACAGTTTTCTTGACTTCGTCCTTCCATCGCTTGTGTCGCCACCTCTAGAGGTATCTTTTTCGCTTTAGGGTTAATTTCAGGACCCTCCTGCAATACGGCCATATTTCCGGGCTGTGTGTCGAGCCAACTGCCATTTCAGTCTAGCAACTTGTTTGATGCCATCTTTAACTTTGCTTTGGAAACATCCGGCATATAAATTCCATGTGTTCGTAGTAGCAGTCTCTCATTTTTAATTCCTACAATTTTTTTATTCTGATTCTAGGCAACATGTATTTTGTTAATAGTCTATTTTGTCAAGGTTGTTTGGATATACCAACGACATTTGGTGAGGTTTCGTTCCATTCCAAGGATTATCAGGTTTGTCACTTAGAAGAACGATATCCTCAGTAAATCAAAGGTTGGTCAATCTAGCTCCCGGTTACTTTAGCCCACGTTCTACACGAATCGTTGGGTTTTGGTGAAAGTGTCTCCCTGTCTTACCCCTCTTTAAATGTCAATACCCTGTGTTTGGTTACATATTTGCTATATTCTGTAGCCTATATGAGTATTCTGTAGTGATAAAACGATTGCCCAGAATTCAAGAAACAAAATGAAAAGATTGATTTCATTGAGAAAACTTTTTGTATTTAAGCCTTACGAATTCAAAATGGAAGCAAATGCGGCGTCCAATTATATTAAGTACTCAAGGATTCACCATTATAAAATTCAGATGAAACTCTTTTATAAGTTTTTTTTTATGTTGCAAAGTAGAATAGTTTTAAATCAAATTGGAACTTTAATACCTTCACAATTTGACTGCATTTAGTTCGCTACATAAATTTAAATTTCGTTTATTTCAAAGATTGCTTACATGTTTTCGTGATTGAGCCTTCCAAGTAAGTCGTATCAGGACACTTGTAGTGGGAATATCTCGCAGCTTCCTTAGCGTATACATAATATTTGATAAACAATATAGAAATAAACAAAACTGATTAAAAACCAAATTTTACAAGTATCGCACTATAAAAAGAAATTTGAAAACTGTGTATGTGTGTGTGTTTGTGAGTGAATGGGTGAGTGTGTGGGTTTGAGTGTGGACTTTTTTGGGTCTTTAGACTGCAAAATATAATATTATATATTAAAAATTTTGCCATTCCTTGATATATTCATGTTATTGTTTTCTAAAGCGTGTTTATAACATAATATTAAAACATTATTAATGAAATGTGTTTGTAATGTCATAATAATAGAGTTAATGCATGAACACGAAACAACATGTACACGAAACAATAATACTAATAACACAAACTAATTAAACAAACATAAATTTTAGCTAACCAAATTCAATCTACTGAGTGTTTATAGGAAATTCTTCTCTTTCTATTCGTTAAATTCTATTCTTAGTCATGCAATCTTCAAGACTTAATAAACATCGTCTGTAGCTTTGGGAGTAAATTTTCAGTGTGCTGTAGAATACTTATCATGACAAGATCTTCTTGTGATAATATGTTGCAATGACATTATAATTATGTGTGTGTTGTAACAATAATACGATTTGGGATGCCAGTGGATTTGTTTAGGCTTCACTAAAATGTTCATTTGACAAGTGCAAGACAAAGAAATTGTATTTTGAAAATGGAGAATTCGTTTTAGATTACCTATATACCTGTAGCACCACTGTTTACAACACTGTCTAAGACGGTCTCTTGATATACTTTGGCTCAAATTTTCATTATTTTTTCACAAAAATTAAGTTATACATCTCCTTGATGTGACTCCCCCCACCAACCAATGACTGATGCAGGATGATGACCTCTTCTGAATCTTCTTTGGAGCTATGTCCGTCCGCTTCGTCATTCTGATCGTCGCAGTGCCGTTCGATTTAGTTAGAAATTTAAATATTAATCGACATGTGTCACATATTTCCCGCACCACATATTTGGTTAAAGCAAGATAATTCACAAATTAACACGACCTTTGCCCTTCGCCTCATAATTAACTATTTATTGTTTCAGCAACACATTTTGGAACCTTCGTATCAAGTTTTAAGCATATTAAGCATTAAAATAAAAACAAATATTAAAAATAATTTATATTTGCTACTTTGTTGCATAGCCTAATTATGTTAATTAACTAATTTGATTTCGCACAATAATCAATAAAAAATAATAAACAAAAAAACAACAGACTTTATTAGAAAAATGTTCCAAAATAATAAATATAATATGCACGAGAGTAAGAAAATGCGTATTTTTCATAAAATTAATTCTAGTTACAATTATTGTTATTTTTAGAATCAGTGTCCTCCTGTCGCGGCTCGCCCTCGCCTTTCACCTCGACACGTTGTGCGTGCGACACAAGCACATCTCACCTATAACTATGTATGTAGTTACAAACCTAACTTGGGTGACAACAACTCCAAAAATAACAATAATCGTAGCTAGAATTAGATGAATTAATAAGATTGTAGAAAATTTGGCAATAATTTTTTTTAGTTTTTAGTACATGAAATAGTTGGATGGATTATTGTAAATAGATAAACATTAGAAGTAAATCCATACATTTATTCAGATCTTCACAATATTAATAAAATGAGATAATATATCAAAACTTCAGCCTCAATAATTGATTTATTGCTAGAGTACTTACACTTAATACATTTTAATTCTTGAGAGAACCATAGAAAAAGTCAGATTTATATAATATATTTTTCAAATAGTGCATTACCTTCGTACTAATCTCACAGGATAACCATGTTTAGATTTTAACATTATAGAATATTGACATTCAATTTTAGGAATTGGACCATCTTCTTCTTCAGTGACAACTTTAAACTGACGTAGAATTGAAGCAATAGCACTTTTAGCTGTTAACATTGCATATTGGTAACCTGTAGGAACAAGAATTTCTGTTAGCATTCAACCAGCAACGCAAATTATTATAATACAGTAATCAGTGTCGGATTAACCCTTAACCAAATTAAGCAATTGCCTACGGCATCACGTCTGAGCGGGCACCAGAAGAAGCACAAAAAAATCCGTCCTTAGGGAATCACGTCTCACCAAAAACCACACCAAAAAAAGTTTCTAGGACTAATTTAAAAATTCGTGCGTTTTAAGTTGACATAGAGTCGGACCTAGAGTCATAACCCCACTCCACATTTTCTCCTTATGATTACAAAATGCTTAGCGGGACGTTCTTTTTCAAAATTAAAAAATTAAAATTAAATTCTAGTTGACATAAGAATAGGGGGGCCCACAGGCATAGATTGCTTAGGGCATCAAGTAGTCTTAATCCGTCACTGACAGTAATACATACTGTAAGGTTCATTGCATGTTTGAAGTAAAACAACATCCTGCAATAATACATTTTTAACAGGTATATCACGAATGGAATCTAATTTGAACAAGAACATCTTGGAAGTTGAATTAAAAAGTGCTTATAGAGTTATTTGGTTACCGCACCCGCCATGCGTTAAAAAGATAATTTAGTTGTTAACTGCAAAGCTACTGCTCAAGTAAGTGATAAAACTTGCATAAGAATGTCACATCTTCTTCAAAGCAACTAGAACGCAAAATATAGGAATATTGTTCCAGCGTTCTCTCGCGTGTTGAGTGACCGAACTCGTGATGAGTTTGGGCGATTTCAGTTAGGGCGGAAACTAGAGAAAAATTTAGGTTGATTATCAACTTTGCTTTTATTTTATATGAAAGTTTCTATCCCTACTCAGTGCTATTACTGTTGTACGAGAGCTGTTTATCATCTCTGATGAGCCACTTATAATATTAATAAACTTATAAATATTATATTAACAAAAAGGAATCCCTGGAAAAGCCATTATGGATTAGATACTTACCAATGCAGTTTCTGGGTCCTGTACTAAATGGAATGAAGAGCCCAGTTTTACCTCCAGCTTCGAATCTCTCCGGTTTGAAGCAGTCAGCATCAGGCCCCCAGTAATTGGGGTCACGATGAGCCCCCCAAATTAAAATTATTATACCAGTTTGTACAGGAATAGTATAGCCAGATGATGCTGTTGAAAATATTATTTTGCTTGTAACAGTCTGATGAACAGAATACTTTAACATAGTTTTGATTCTCAAAGAACAAAATGATTTAATAATTGCAAACATACACTGAATTTAGGATGCAAAACAAAATTTTGCTAGCAACTTTAATTATTCGAAAAAAAAATGTTTTTTCGGTATATATAAATTGGCAGCCTTTGTCCTATCAATTTATGTTAAATTTAAACACTTTCTAACAATATTGAATAAGAAGTCGGTAACTTTTATTTAAACAACAGCTACTTCAAAAATTCATCTCAGTGAAGTACTGAATTTTTTAATCTTACCAATATTTCAGTTTTACCAGCCAGTTTTACTATTTTTGGATCGCTCCTTGTGTATTAAAAAAATAGGTGAAAGTGTCCTAAATATTTTAATGTAAAACCATCATACCGCTTATTATACTTACGTAATTTAATTTCTTCAGTTGCTTTCCGAGTAATCATGGGTACAGGTGGGTATAGACGAAGAGACTCTTTTAAAACCATATCCAAATATTTCAATTCACTTAAAACATCTTTATATAATTTTTCATTATGATTCTCAAACACACGTACTAATCTAAAGAATTAAGTAAAAAAAATCAATTAAATTTAATACCTTAACTTTATATTAATCAACTGATTTTTTATGGGCCACTCGCCGATTTTAGATATAACCAATTCATAAGTTTATAAATCTTATTTCAATTGAAAGAATGTAGTTTATTAATATTATTATTAAATTTTAGTACCAAACAAAGTAATATGCACTTACTCTTCATGTACTTTTTCCTGAATTTTCGGATATTTTCCTAACAAAAAAAGCGTATTACAAATTGCAATCGCCGTTGTATCTGTAGCAGCTAGTAGAAACGTAGTAATCTCTTCACGCAGTTCTGTGTCTGTGAAACCATTCTGTCGCTGGGATAATAGTATTAGATGATCTAGAAACGAATCCACTTTATCGACTTGCCCTGGAATTTTATAAAGGCTCAAATCATGTATTAATTTAATTATTTAATCATACGGGGTCACGGAGTCCACGTGGTTTAATTTTTCATTCGGTCTTCCTATTGAAGCCAAAAACTAGTATATTTATATAACCGGAGGCAATATATTCATTCGAAACAAGTAAAATTTTTTATATAAAACGGTCGCGCAAAAGACTTACGTGATAGGGAGTGGTGAGGCAACCACCTATTAATATCCGCAGATCCAGGGGTCAAGCGATGCGTTGCCGGCATGTAAGGATTATAACCGTTACGATTAAAAACTTTCTAGAATTCTATTCTTGAAAACAGCAGCCAGTATTTAATTCCACAAAGAGGCTGTATGAGGTGAGAAATATATTGCAAAACACATGGTTTTATAATGCCAGACGTGATGAGAGTGAAATTTAGAATTTGGTCTAGTGGTGGACTTCGGCTGCTGGCATCAAACCTTAACAACTCTAAGCACTCTTCTTGATAAATTCGTGTAAGATGCAGAAAGAACTTACATCTCTAGGCATTGCCAAAGAATCAAGCAGATCTAAGTAGGCTGGATCGTCGATTATTCGAGCCACTCTTCGTTGTATGCGGTTAATGGTCATGAAGCTGGTACTGGTTTTCTTTCAGTTCTCGTTGACGCTATTCCAAGAGATGTTGGCATGGCCGATGTAGGAAGCACACCCTGAGCTATCGTCTGCATAACAATGAATACTACTAATTTGCAGTATGTTATAGTTATATGCAGAAGCAACAGTGCAGGGAATAGTACCCTGCCTTGCGGAACACCAGCGTTCCTAGGTTTTTAATTTGAAACTTTCACCGTTGATTACAACCTTAATGCTTTGTTCAGCTGAAAAGCTAGTAGACTTTATGTACAACCACTCGGAAAGCCCATTGGACGGCAGTTTCGCTATATGCGCTTTGTGCCTTACACGATCGAAGGCCTTAGCTATGTCTAACCGCCAACCCCTCTTCTTTCCACTCAACCGTTTGCACCCATTTATGGTTGAGATATGCTAGAAGATTAACAGTTGAGCGACCAACTCTGTCTTATTATACGCAATGAATAGTTACTCCAAGATTTAAATTACTCCTCTCCCTGTCATGTAATTCTGTAGTGATAAAGGTAAGATAGAGATATAAAGTTTATAATTTAAAATAACTTTACTTCGGTTTAATAATATCGCACACACTAAAATCAGAACGTTTTAACATTGTAAAGCGTGGTCGTTAGAATTGTCGTCGGCAGTGCATGGATGGATTTTGTGTTTTTATGAACTAGACGTTAAAAATGATCCTTAAACTGGCAAACTCGAAATATTAAAACCAAATGGACACCGCATATCGTTCAGAATTTCTGATTCAAAGAGTTTCAAAAAGTTCTTACCAAACACAGACTGATTTTCGTAAGCATTTATATCAACATGTTTTAAATCATTGCGTTTTTGTCGTATAATCTGAAATTACAACGTAACGATGAATATAAATGAATTTATAAGCTAAGAAACTTTTAAAGTATTTTTATAGCGAGGAATCAATATCGTTGAGAACTATCTATGCAACTGTTACACAATAAAGAGTAAAAACATTCATGTGCTATAATTCAATTTTTAAATTAATCCAACTTTGTTAAAATTTTTCTTTTGAATTTTAATTAATCCTTACTATATGTTGATACAGAGAGAGTTAAAAAAAATGCACATGAAGGAACGGTTGTTAAAAGCAATAAAAATTTACTCTATATATTTATTATTTAAGAAATTAGTTAAGCTTTGCTCCTCAAAGATTGAGACGTGGAGATTTCTAAGTTTTTTAATCAACGCATAAAGAACATGACTAAATAAGTACATACCCAAACGCCCACATCACACATACATAGTTAATGTTCACTTTAAGAAAAAATAGAAAGATGAATTATTGATACACAATTTTTGACCTCTCTAGACTTGTCTGCATTCATTTCAAAATAGGAATTAATAAATGCATCGGTATGTTAACGTTAACTTTTACAATTACGAGTATGCACCATGGAGAATGATAACGTTCGAAAAAATAAAAATGTTAAACTTGTTGTTCCTTATTGCTCATCAATCCTCTCTTAAGAAGGTCGTGAAATGGTGTAAAATGAACCTTGTCCAATTTAACCCCCAGAATACTAAAATTTACGCATTTATCACAAAATAAACATTATTCGTATCAATGCTCTTCGAAAATACTTCCCTTACTTCTGTTATAATGTTGTTAATTGAAGATTCAGCGAGATGAAACGTCAATGTGTATCTTAGTCGTACGATGAAATATACAAATGTACCAGTGACGGTGAATTATGACGATAACAAACGGTCAGTTTTCATAGTCGATGAAATTATACGAGTAATATCATCGAAAAATCATCTGTTTTGAGTAAAAGCAACTCAGCTTAAAGCAAAAAAATGAAATATAAAAATAATCATAAAAATGCTAACATTGTTTGTAAGATTTATAATTTTGTCATTATGTTTTGTGAAATGTCTATATTGCCAGGATAATTTGTAGATCCAATCTGGCCACAGCCATACGGAAACTGTTCTGTTTGAGGCCACTTTAAAAACCTCTTCAACGGATTTAAGAAAGTCCGATACCGCTATATCATTCATTCCTTCTAGATCCCTTATACCCAATGATGTTTCTGAAATAGAATAATTATCACGTTATTAAGTATGAACATATGCAATTGCACCTTTAGACTAAAATTATTCGAAAAAATCAATAAGTACAATCTTAAGAAAATCACCGACATTGTACATTAAATAAAGCAACAATGTAAAATTATTGATCACTCATTTATATGAGATTATAATGTAAATTTACTTTATTTTAAAAATAGCAAATTTATAACTTGCTAGTTGTCGCTAAAGCGGATATTATGTTCATTAGTTCAAGGTTCTTTATTATAAACATTTCTCATTAAATATTCTAAGCAAAAATGTATATCATCACTCAAAGGTGCGCCACAGAATGCTTATAGCAAAACTATCCTATAGCTTGTCGAGAGATTGTGCAGATGGATTAGCTCTATGGCAGATTGGAGCATCAAGGTCGTTATCGACAGTGCTTGCTCCGGCTTAAAGCCCATAAATACTAGTGATTATCAATGATATGCTGCAATACAGCAGTATTCATGGCTATGCAGATGACAGCACTGGGTATGCTACTTACACCGGCCATGCCAACATATCGGTATACTTGGCATCGATATATCTAGCCACGTTCCGTTCAGTGGTCACTTGGAAAAGACGGCCAAACTGGCCTCAAAAAAGCTTGATGTACTCAGTAAGGCGACACAGTACTTCACTACAAATCACAAACTGTAACTATAAGGTGCAAATTCATGAAATTACTGTTCTCACTGCGTGGGCGCTCCCCAGTACCAGCTTCTTCCATTTAACCGAAACAACGAAGATCGGCTCGAATGATCGACGCAAATCAGGATTTAAGGTCAGCTTGATTCTTTGGCGTTGCGTAAAAGTGTGGGTTCTTTCTACATCTTCTATTACATTGTTATACCAGCAGCAAGAATTCAAAACAGGAAATTATGTCAAAATTCCGCCCTCATCATGTTGTAGACGTCATCATCAGCATTCTACGCGTTTTGCAAGAAATTTTTCTTCGGACAGCCACTTTGTGGAATCAACTACCGGATGCTGTTACCGAACCAAAACGACTAATGAACCTTCAAGAATAGAGCAAACTCTCACCTTAATGGCCGGCATTGCATCTCTTGACTCCTGATGTCGATGCATGTCTATGGGTGGTTGCATCACTACTCCCCATCACGTGAGCCTCTTGCACGTTAGACCCCTCTTATATAAAATAATCTTCTTCTTCTCAATCGGTCATTCTTGTCAGAGTGGTCGTGGTTGCCAAGATGACGCAATATTAGTCGCCGTTGGTCTCCCCAGTTATGGGTCGCATTGCCTCCCTCACGATGCTCCTCCACTTTTGACGGTTTGCAGCATTGCGGGAGCACTCCACTACAGGTGTCTGGGTTACTGTTTTGATAAGGTTCGTCCATCGCGTGGGTGAGCATCCTCTCGTCCTTCATTTCTCGAGATGTGACCAAAGAACTTCAGAATTCGTAGTTGCACAGTAGACGATAGCCTTTCTTTTATCTTCAGTTCTTTTAAGGTGGATTGTTGGTTCGGAAAGCCGTCCAAGGGATCTTCAGGAGTCGTTTCCAACACCACATCTCTAAGGCATAAATTTTGCGGCGGTCTTGAAATCTAGAGGACCAGGTTTCAGCCCCGTAGTGGAAGATTGGAAACACAGGAAGATTGGAAGGCAGTCGGACCTTGATGGTTTTGGTGATCCTTCTGTCCTTCTAGATCTTATTGAGCTTCTCTACCGCAGACCTGGTTATAGCACATCGCCTTTGGATTCCCAGCTCAGAAACCCCGGTATTGGAGATAGTAGAACCAAAAAATATATATGTAAAAGAATCAGACAGCTGCATAATTTTCATATCCACTCCGTGTGTTCTTTGACTATTTCTTTATAAAAAATATTGATACATTTTTAAATAAGTTAATGATTCATTTAGGAATATCGGTTCCCGGGAAGATGGACAACAAATTTGAGATCATTTCTGTAATCGATATGTCCTATATGAAAAGTACCTAAGTATTGCAATACTATGAATATCGTTTCCAAGTATCTCGGGATAGCAGAGAACATAATATTTAGAATTATTTGTGAAATCCAATATAGCTGCCGCGCAAAATTACCATTGTAACAATATGGATCTCGTTTCCAAGTTTTTCATTCATAGCATTACGCTTGCAAGTTCAGTGTAGTAGAGAATGTATTTGGGATAAATAATGATATTGAAGATGGCCACTGAGCCAAATTATCATGGCTACAATGTGCATTTCGTTTCCAAAGTCGCAGTAGAAGAAAACGAATTTGCCATCCATTTTGTAATTGAATATGACCACTGACCGAAATTATCATTCAACAAAATAAATTCATTTTGTTTCTAAGGTCGCAGTAGTAGAAAACGAATTTGTGTTAATTTTTTAAATCCAAGATGGCTGCGTTGCATGATTATGATCTCAACGAATTTAATAACAATATCGTTTCCTAAGTTCTAAGGGCAGCAAAAACCAAATTAGGGCCCATTTTTGAAATCCATAACATCGTGCAAATTTATGAAAATCTACATAACTATACTGACAACATTGCACATATATCAATAGGGATTTTCAATACATACCATAATATTAAGTACCTATGCATACCCCTAAGGGTGAATTGACTCTTTACAGGATCACTCAAGTGTGCCTGGTATTCGCCTGTCGGTATGTCAAAGTATATATAAGTAGCATTGTTTGGTGAAGGTTGAACCAATGACTCACCACGGGGCTCCCGGTTCGATCTTCGTCTTCCACGTAACAATGTGGTTTTCGGGTTTCGAATTCATATGTATATGGAAACCTGTTGTACCTTGACACTATATACGTAGGCCATAAGGCTGATTTCAAAAATACCCGCGATGTTAAATTCTATTCTTCAGTGTATTCTGTACTTCACTACTGACTATTCAGTTTGAAAGTAGTCACTTACCGCCATTAAGGCGGTGTTTGATGTTATCGATGTTAAAAAGTTTTTTGGGGAAATAAGTAAGTATTTATAATATGCTTTGAAGTTTGATAGTTTTAAACGTTTTAAACGTTTTATTTATTTTAGTTATTTTCTTTACTAGGATTAAAATATCATAAAGTTACGAGATAAGTAGCCCTAAATTATTTAAAATTATTTAAAAGTTTTGTTTGTTGTACCTCGGTCACTGTCAATCAATTGTACCTTGGTCAGTGGCCAAGGTACATTTAGAAGTTGTACTTTGACCAGGAGAATATTTTTTTTAAATTTTTCACATTCACGTAATATAATATTCATAATAAGTTAATATAAAAGCTTTGTCTCATTAGAGAAAAGAAACTCATCTCATCAAACAAATATCATTTTGATTTTGCTCAGAATTTATGAGCTATTTTTTGTTAAATATGTTATTTAAACGAAAAAAATAAAAAAATCTACGTTTAAAAAAATCGACCTCAAAAACTGAAAAGTATCAAATAACTAAAAATTTAATTTAATACACCTTTACCTTTAATATTAATTAAATACTATTATTTATATGTGCTACCTTTTGATAGGTTTTAAGACGGTGCCAAGCCCTAAACAAAATAAAACTTTATATTATAAACAGCTTACTTACTGTAATTATTAAGGTTGTCTGGTGTGTGTCCCGCTCAAATTTACGCGTTGAGAGTGTAGGTACTATTACATTTGGCTTGGCACCGACTTCAAAGCTATCAATATGTAGCAGATACAAATAAGAGTATTTTATTAATATTACAGGTAAAGGTGTATTAAATTAAATTTTTAGTTATTTGATACTTTTCACTTTTTGAAGTTGGTTTTTTTAAACGTAGTTTTATTTTTATTTCTTACTTTTTAGTGTCAGTTAATAATTATTATATATAATCAACCTGAATGAAAACTCTTAAAAAAGCCGTACATAAAAAACAATCATATCATCGAGGCAAACAAAAATTTTCATAAAAAATGTTCATAAAATGAATACAACTGTTTCCAAACTATGTAAAATTTTTATGGGACCAAATGGCATCTATTCTGCATCGAGCTAAAAAAATTACGTTAATCGGATCATAAATATTAGAGTAATCGGTGTACATACATAAAAATGAAAAATACCCATCGAATTGATATTTTTTTTATGGAATAGGAGGACAAACAAGCGTACGGGTCACCTGGTGTTAAGTGATCAGCGACGCCCACATTCTCTTGCAACACCAGAGGAATCACAAGAGTGTTGCCGGACTTTAAAACCTTTAACCCTTGATAACCTCTTCCTTTTTGAATTCGGTTAATCAAACGGTTTTAGATAAGAATAGTTATATTTACCATATTTTACCCCCAATTCCTCGATGTGTCCTAGGTACACCATAGTACTGGCTAGTAAATCCCTTATTTGTTTTTATTATTAAAACAATTGTAAGTATAAAATATACATTTTAGATATTTTTGTGGTGAATACTCAAATAATTGAACTTTTAAAATATGCAAAAATGATTTGAGCACAGTTCGTCAAATAAAAAAAAAAATGGGGAACCTGCGTTCGTTACCTACGTTCTTTGAAGCTTCTTTAGGTCGGCGACGCTCTTGTGAATCGAATAGTGTTACAAGATTTGGCTGCGGTGATCACATATTTCAGGTGACCCGTATGCTTGCTTATTCTCTTACATTAAAAATCTAATACGAGGCCAATCATAACAAGTATTTATTTATTTGGAAACAAAACAAAATCATCACTTAAATAATAACAAAAAAGACAACTTTTACGAAATATAAAGAACAGAAAGCCTACTTTAAATATATAAGTAATATGATGTTTTTCTTAACTAGTTCCACTAAGAATATTTAATAAGGCAATGATTGAAGCGTCTTTAACGCCACAGATCTATAGATTTTCTTGAAATTTTTTAATGTTTTTAGTTTCATATATTAATTATAATTTTGGATTTGTCACTACTTCACATCTGCCGTGCGAACCCAGAAAGGAAGATCGGTATATTTGAAATGGATTGAATATGAAAATAATGGCGTTATTCTTACCAGCTATTGATGCTAATGTGAAATTGTTGATGTTAGGCCAAATATCGAAAGTACCGGTGCCACTCACTTCCTGAAGTTTATCAACAAGTTCCGCACTTCTTCGCGAAAATATATCCATAAAACTATTGAGTATTTTGGGGCCAAACGCAGGTAAAACTGTTTTTCTTTTTCTAGACCACGTTGAAACTAAAATGAGAACACACATTTAATTTAACAAGGGTTCAAGTAAGAACGCGTATTCATAAAACTTAAACTTCATAATTTAAAGTATTTTTTACTTGATTCACTTTAACAATTTTTAATATTATTTGAAAACAACATAACTAAAATATTTACTTAATGTTAATACAGGTATTATTAAATACACGGGTTTGTTTATCAGTCAATTATATGAAATTAATATTTATACAATTATTTTAAAAACATAAATCGCGCACCACCATTGCTGATCAGTAATTGCTGTCGGGGTTGCATAATCGAATACGCACTCTAAAGTAAAAAAAATACAAGTATATAGTCATATTGACTGTTACAAATACCAGGGGCGAATATTCCACCATCACCAGTAGGACCTCTTACACTCTTCATCACCAATAGATCTTTCTCCAAGCAAGTTTTCGAAACATATTCAATATCTGCTGGATTCGTTAACGCTGAAAACAGTATATCATTTGTATTAAAATTAAACTTACAAGAAAACCGATGACAAAATAATTAAGATATAAATTTACAACTTTAGATGCTAAAATCAAAGGTGAGATGTGTATAAAAATTATTAAGGTAAAAAAGATATCAAACCAATAAACCAAATAAAATCTATTATATATTCTTATTAGGAATAAGCTACATTCTAAAATTACCTATAAAAAATAAAGGACCTCCCCAAATCTTTTGAATTCCTCCAGTTTTAAAAGTTTCTCTACTTATATTTTCTATTAGCGACACGGCTTCTGTGAATAGAACACAAAATATCAAATATAAATATCTGGTCCAGTCATTTAAATTGTTAAATTAATGAATGTGTGTTTGTATATGTTCAGGTTGAGTCAATAAAAATAACACATTTTGGTTGAGTTTGAGTTTGTGCTTCTCTTGTATCCACAACACTTAATGAGCATCAAATTATGATTTTAATAATTATTTCACCATATAGAAACGAAGTTCCATATTACAAAAGTATTAAATTCAAGTTCTATTCAAGGTACTGATAAGGAAAATATTTATTTGGGTATACATTTTCAATTATGATTTTTTATCGATAAAATCAAAAAAACTTCTTTACAAAATTATCTTAACAACTTTAATTAGAAAATTTATTGAATTAGGCGTTACTTTGCCGAAATCCATAATTATACAAATGATTTAAGTTTTCTTTAGTGTTAATTCCGCCAATATTTGTTTTTAAAACAATTCGACACGTGTTTCGCCTCTCCTCAGGACGTGTTGTCTCGCCAAAATCTGGCACGAGACCCACACATCAAACTTGAATTGTTTTAAAAACAAATATTGGCGGAATTAACACTAAAGAAAACTTAAATCATTTGTATAATTATGGATTTCCGCAAAGTAACGCCTAATTCAATCAATTTTCAGTAGGGGGTGTTTACACCCGAGCCCGACATATAGGCCCCGGGGTCGTTTCGGGGTCTTCAATAAGTAAATGTTTTATCCTCCTCTTGAAAAAAAAAATATTCTTCAAATAATAATTTAATATTGACACATTTTTACACGAATTATCTTTTTTTATGGAATAGGAGGACAAACGAGCGTACGGGTCACCTGGTATTAAGTGATCACCGCCGCTACTTTGTCACCCTTTTTAAATAAAAAAAAAAAAGAGTCTCGTGACAGATTTTGGCGAGACAACACGTCCTGAGGATGCCTCGTGTAGAGGCGAAACACGTGTCGAATTGTTTTAAAAACAAATATTGGCGGAATTAACACTAAAGAAAACTTAAATAATTTGTAAAACTTTATTTTATTTATAATGATTTATTTTTGGATGAAAGCGGCGCTTTGCGAAGTTAGTACGATTTTAATTGTGCTCATACATGTAACAACCGATATTTAAGACTATTAATATTGTCCACTTTTTCTAAAACTAAATTTTTGACAGGAGCGAAGCCGAATTAAAGCAAACAAGGATAAATCCATACATGTAACTTATACACTTAGGCGAGAAACATGTCCACCAGTTTTCATCTACAATGAGCCAGTGCCGCAGGCGGATGATGCAAAATATCTAGGGATACACCTGGATAGACGACTTACGTGGCAGAAACATATCTGGACCAAACGCAAACAGTTAGATACCAAAGTCCGCAATCTATATAGGCTGCTAGGTCGAAAATCCAAACTCACATATGAAGGCTTTTGCCTTCTGGCTGTTTACAAAGCCATTCTAAAACCTATTTGGACATATGGAATTCAGCTCTGGGGATCGGCAAACACAAGTAGCATAGAAATACTGGAGAAGTTCCAAAGCAAAACAGTCAGAAACATGCTTAATATTCCTTGGCATGTTAACGACAAACTGATGTACGCAGACATAAAACTGGAAACCATTAAGCAAGAAATAGAAAAGTACAGTAAGAGCTACCAGTTTAGACTTCACAGGCATAGAAGAAAACTTGTTTTTCAATTTCAGGGTCCCGGCAGCCTTAAATTCACGGCAAGAATACATATTGAAATCTCCTATTACAATTATTTTTTTAAACTTAATACATAAATCTTCTAGTATTTTAAATAAAATTAAATAATCATTTTCCGAGCTATTCGGTGGAATATACAGCACACAACATAAAAACAAAAATTTGTTATTTAAAAAGACGGTGGCACAAATAATTTCAAATGCACAATTGTCAATAGATACGGAGGTTATGCATACCCGACGCAACTCAAACCTCTGTGTAGCCACTAGGAGGGCGCCGCCCTGCTTGCGACCGTCCGTTCTGTCGCAGCGTAATATTTGATACCCCACTGGGACAAGTTCAGCATTTTGAATGGATTCATTACAACCCGATTCAGTGATAGCGTATAAATCATAGCCCATAAGATGTAAACCATTCCGGAATTCTGTTAATTTTGTTCGAAGGCCTCTTACATTCTGGTAGAAAATTTGTATTTTTCTAGTTACCAGAATTTTTTTTGCTTGTGCTTCGAAACCAGATCCATTCGCTAAATTCTATATTGATTGGCCAAACGTCAGGGTTATTTAATTTATTAAAATTTTCTTCTGAGACACCTATATAAAATGATGCATAATCTCGCTTAGATTTGTGTTTGATTTTTTCAACCTTAATAGAATTATCCGAACCACAAATGTTTTCAATGTAACTTCTTATGTCCTCCGGTGTAGTTTGAGGGTGTAGACGCCAAACATGCAAAAATTTCTTCCGCTCCATACCTTTAATCGCTAATGAATCCGTGTTTTTGCTGAACCGGACTTGAGCCCGCCTCTGTAATGATACGGAGTTCCTGCCTTCCTTACTACTTTCATCTACATTTTGCACATCTACTACACTCTCAGCAGTGTTCTGTGAGGCTGCCGATGACGCAACTGTAATGGCCTCATTTTGTTTTGTACACAACACTTTATTCGGATCATTTATGTGAATGATCTGTTTTGGCTCCATAGTTTTGTACTTTTCGATATTCCGTTCACTGTTAAGGATGTTTTTATCGCTTCTTATCAAACACGAAGATGTACCCGTTTCTTTATCAGATAAAATCTCGGCGTAGGTTTTGCTCACGCAATGACAAACTTTCTTCTCAAGCGAACTTATTATCTTTACTATATTGTTCAGATAACTTTTGGTCTCATAAAATTGAGTTTGTAAATGAATTATAAGATTCGCCTGGCTATCTAAACGAGAAACTACATCCTCCCGCAATTTAATTAATTCGCCTCGTATGATGTCGTCCGCGTCATACTGATCAAAGGGGGACGGTGCAAATTTTACTCGATTCCCGCGCTGCGCATTAACATAATTCGGTGTAGAAAACGATATTTGACTTCCATCTGATATAATTCGTCTATTTGGAGAGTCTACACATTCAGAACACATCCAGCTATTTTTGTACTCCACTGTAAATGCGCAAAATAGATCAATATCAATTTTAAGACACTTTAAATCATATTTTTTCATGCATGTTTGTTTTGAACATTGCATGAATGAGTCATCCAGTATAGGCGAGCGGCAAGCGCTGCAATTATTGTTGGTCATCATATTTTCTAGTACGCACCTATTTCAACAGGATATTATATAGGGATAGAACTATCGTTTAAAAAGATATTATTTTTCTTTATTATAAGGGAATGGTCTAGACTCTAGTTCAGTTAGTTTTAACGATCACATAACACAAATAAGTAGGTATGCACGTGTCGCTTACGTGTTTAATGCAACAGTTTGGCACAGTAATGTCCAAAGATTTTAGGGTCAAATTACAGTTTTAAGTTTATACACTATATGTTTCACTAGTATTCTAGGTTTTTAGATGTTAATACACCAATAACACACACTTATAATCGTATTTAACTTCCAAATATGACTTATTATCACAGTATTTACATTAAAATTACGGAGCAAATCGGGTAAGCTGCTGTCCGTTCGAGCGCGCGCGACAATACAAAATATTATAACAGATGATAAAGAATTGCTCAATAAGACATTTAAGATCTTAGAAAAGTTAATTTGTCATATTTACGGAGCTCGTGATTCTTGGAACGTCAATGAAGTTCGGTTCAATCTGTTTTCAAACACTTCGTTCTAAAAAATCAGATGATAATTTTGAAAAAAAATTTCGTAACTGTGATCCATCAGCCTACACCACGCAAAAGTGAATTGTATCAGCATTTACTGCGAGTTCGTTACGTTACAAAGTTTTGTAGAAATGCTCATTTAAAACACCCGACATCTCTATCACCTCAAGCTTCCGGCTGGACCATAAATGACGATTAATATGATTTTGTCTGGTTTGTTGGAGAGCAATTGCCATCATTAGTTTTCGACATTATTATTAAAGGTAAAAATTAAAAATAAAATACTAATAAATTTCTTTACCGAAAGATTATTAAATTTTTCATTCTTTTACACATAATAACTTGACTTTTTTACACTTTTTTGACTTAATTACAAGACGATGACAACCCCAAAGACGATGATGACAATGAAAATGACATGATGATGATGATTATCAAGATGTCTCCGTTTTTTGTGATACAATTATCAATAAAAAAATATAATTTTTGTTTATTTACATATTGAAATTGATTATTATCTTAATTTTGTTCAACAATAAATAATTATTTTGATACTACATTAATCCACACATTTATTCAATAATTTTTAATTCTTTCTCTGTAATTTATTCGAGAACTATTTTTAGATCAAGCAAAATAAATACTACATCACTTTCCACTTTTAAATCGGTATGTCTGAAGGTTTAACAACCGAATTATTGTATGGCAAATTAATTTTAAGCTTTTAGATACTTAAATAATATTACAAAAAAATTTCAGCCGTACTGAATTATTTGCAAAAATTTTTTTTTTTTAATTCGAAATTAGCGTCTGGAACAGTTGTCATGTCTGGCAATATTAGAATTACGTTGTGGAAAGTTCAATAAAAATAATAAAAAACAAAAAAAACTTCTTAAAATGATTTAAAAAATCGATATTATACCTGTGCAGGTAGGATGCGCACTGATGAACGTAACCACTACCGCCAGCCAGATAGTCCACATGACGTCCGGAAGAGTGAGAGAGGATAGGTTATCTAAAAACTGGCCTACCTGAAATGCTTGTTTTCCTGACGTTGCTAGCTCTCGTACTATTATTAGTGTACCACTCAGCTGTAACTGTTTTTCTATACACTTAGTCAATTTCCGAAGAACGTGGCCACCATGTTCTTTCCCCTCGCTTCGACCTCCATTCACATTCTTGGTCTTCTCGTAGTATAACTCCTAGTTTTTGGTTTAGGGATCATTACAGTACATCGAGCTTTCATAATCCGTAAGTATGTTGAACACAGCATTTGAGTCACTTTCATTATATATTTCAACATAAAGGAGTTTTGGACCTCAAATTATTACCTAAGTAAATAGCAATTTGTGCTATTTAGCATTGAAATAGGTGCGAAGTGCGAATCGTCTCAAAGTTACGTATGCAAACATAAAAGCTAAATTATGTGTAAATCGCTGTTCCTATCCGGTTCGAATAGATCAAACTGTTGTTGCTGGAGTCAAATCGGATGCGGTGTAATGTGAGGTGGCCTGGAAGGCTAGGACAAATGTGGTTCAAATAGTGTGATGCCAATGCTTGGATTGTACATCAGCCTCCAGATGGCGTTATATTCTATTAAATACGAACAATAACGGCGCATACAGCACCAGTATTATGGAATGATCAAAACAAAGAAATTTAGTCGAAGAAGAGCTGTTTTTAATTTTATTATAAAACATCAGACTCTGATAGAGACGTATTCTCTCATTGAGATGAGGATCAAACGTTACAAAGTTGTGTGAGTGGACACTCAATTTAGTTAAAAGATAAGAAAAAAAGATCTCAATGATTTAGTAATAGAAGTAATATCTAGCATGTACGCCAGGTATTTTAATTGTTTGTAGATAAGCAAACAAGTAAAAAAAAAATAACTAGTACCTAAATAGATACATATTGTACTTGTAAATAAATGGTTATTAAAAAGAAAGATCTCAATGAGTGGAGTAAGCACAGAGTTCCTATTTTTTACTATTAAAATGAAAGAGTTTGAAGTTTTATAATATGCTTGTTTTGATTTGGCTAAAATAATTTATCAGTTTTGTTTCAAGCATGAATGTTTTGCTATTTTTTTCTTTTATTTAAGAATGACTGTATCTAAACTAGTGTAAGATAGAAAAATACTAATTGTTTGGTTTGATACCAATTTTTGAAACGATTTATATTGTTTGGAATATTCATGAAAGGTTCATGGTACGTCTTAGAAATAACTTATTTTCATGTTTTATTGTTCCTTTATGTAAAATAGCACAAAATTGTCTTATATTTTGAAAAAATGTTAAATAAATATTTTAGTACTACAAGAAATAAATAGACGTTTATGAAAAAAAAAATCAGTAGGAATTATAATGTTTTCAATACTAAAGTGACCTATTTTCTTCCAGCTTTTGGAATGAAGTTCCCGCAGGCGTAGAGAAGATAGGTATTTTGCTGCCCTACCTAGCTGATAGAAATGTGATACTAAAAATCGTAAGAAAAATATATTATAAAGGAAGTCGTATACACAAGCGAATAGTGTATAATTCCTTTCTTTTTCTTCCTCTTTCTTTCCGTTCTCTCATTTCTTCTCTTTCTAATCCCACTCCGCCTCGCCAACGCATGGTATATACTCATGAATTCACGTACTTCATTCACACTACAAGCAACACGCAAGCGTCATTCTTTATTTATCTTTCTCCTTTTGCCACGACATGAAATTCATGTTTTTAAATTTTTCTTTGAAATATTTTATTTGAAATATTGCAATGAAATTTTGAAATTTTTGTTTCTAAACATTGTGTATTGAGTTTCACTTCTACCACAGTCTTATGAAACTCATCCTTACTCATCGTTTTTGATGATTTCGTGAGTGTCAAATAAGAATAGGATCTGTTTCGAGATCCAAGATGGCGGGTGTAACGTTTTCAGTAAAATCAATATGGGTACAATTTTCAAGGTTTTCGTGAGTGTCAATTCCGTATCTGACACAATGATACTTATATCTTCCTTATTCGTAACTAGATCACCGCGGCTTCGCTCTTGTCAAAAAGTTAGCTTTGGAAAACGTGGACAATATTCATTGTCTTTTTTTCAAATATCGATTGTTACATGTATAAGTACAATAAAATCCTACTAACTTGTTAATTGTAAAACAATGAAAGGTGTTTAGATAATTTTGTAAAGTAGATTTATTTATTTTTATCGATAAAAAGCGCAACAAAAGATATATAGTAATAATTATTTTTTATAACTCGAATAAAACTTTCAATTAATATTTTTTAAGGAACTTCGATCATATCTGGTGTCCCACGACGACTCCACACGGTTTTTTGTCTAATGCTAGTAAATAATTATTTCTTACAAAAAAAAAATGGTTAACGCTATAAAGTAAAATAATATTGACAACAAATTAATAACTTTCATTTTCATATTCAAAAACTATAGTAGAATGATTAGAACATGAATTTGTGAGACACATATTCTTCTATTCACAAAAGACACAAATTTTTATATAGGTCATTTTCGTTCTCAGCGTGCGATATATAAAATTATAATTCCAACACCATGTCCATATATTGTAATATTTTCCTTAAAATTTTCTAAAGTAGAGATTCATGAGTATGTAAATACAACTGTCAACAGTGGAACTTGTGCTTAGAGTTTTATTTAATTATTTTTTAGTGTCTAACTTGAACTAAATTGCAGACTTTGTGATCTATTTGTAGTATAAAGTGTTGTGAATCTTGGGAAATGTTATATTGTTAAAGTGTATAGTATTTAAAGTGAAAAACTTTGATTAAACTAGCAAACACATAGTGAAACAAAAAAATTTTCATATACCCTCATATTTTTCTCGAAAAATCATTAAAAAATGGCATCTTGTTATAAATGCAATGTTCAAATTAAAAAATATGATGAGAAAAACCCTAAAATCCAGTGTAAAGGTTGCACTCGCGAAATATGCGGCAAATGCAGTGAGTTGTCTGCGACAGAGCTGCGGGTGTTTTGTTTACAAAACCCCAAACTTTCGTATTTGTGTGCGGATTGCCAAGAGGGCCTAAAACAAGTGCCTGCTCTGCGTAAACTTGTATCGGAGTTAAAGGAGCAAGTGATGGAATTAAAAGAAAATCAGTCGTCTTCTTTAAATATTGATGCAATCATTCAGGAAATGGTTGAGCGTGAGAACCGAAGCTGCAATGTGATAATGTTTGGTATCGAGGAAGCGAGCTCAGGTGGTAAAGAGGAAGCTAAAAATCATGACAAATCTGGAGTTTTGGAAGCACTCGCTCAAGTCCCGCTCCAATCCTCGGAGCTCATAACAACCATTCGTCTTGGGAAGCCCACTGCTAACAAACCCAGGCCAATCAAAGTCATACTCCGCAACAAACACAATGCTGTTAAAATCTTGAAGAATAAAAATAAACTGCCTTCATCAACCTCTGTTAAATCAGACATGACACCCTATCAAAGGGATCAGTTAAAAAAACTGAGATTAGAGCTTGCAGAAAGAACTAATAATGGGGAAAAAGATCTCACAATTAAGTACATAAACAAACAACCCAAAATTATAAAAAGTACAAAAAACTACCCACAGTAAACTCTCCAATAACAAACCTCAAAATTTTATATACAAACCTGGCATCATTAACGGCTAAATTTGATCTTTTTTCATTGGAAATCAAAACTTTGAATCCAACAATTATACTAGTAACCGAAACACACCTGCACACTGGAATAAGTGACAGCTTAATAAATCTACCTAACTACACACTCTTTCGTCTAGATAGGAAAAATAAAAAAGGTGGTGGAGTAGCAATATATACTCTCCATACACTAAATAATCAACCCTTGATTGCTAAGCCCAATATAATGTTGCATGAGGATTCAGTGGAAGCATTATGGCTTGATATTCAGTACCAAAATTTTAACCTCTTACTAGCTTGTGTATACAGATCCACTCACTACAACATGGAAAAATCTGATGAATGTCTTTTCAACAATATTAAAAAAGCTGCAAATTCAAACTCAAACCTGTTGATAATTGGTGATTTTAACTTGCCAGACATAAAGTGGCCTATTGAAAAAACCTCAGGCTATAATAAATTACACGAAAATTTTATTGATCTTATAATTGATAATAATCTTTCACAAATGGTAAATCAAAATACCAGGAAACGGAACAAGCAAGAATCTCTTCTGGATCTTATTATTTGCAATGATGAGTCCCTCATTAGTGAAATCAATTATCACCCTCCAATAGGAAAAAGTGATCATGTGATTCTGTTGGCTGAGATACAACTGGTGGGTCAAGTTATAAAAGAATTCACGTCCAATAAACGAGCTTTCAAATATGGTGATTATGATGCAATTAATAAATACTTGCTCACATCTGATATTCCAGAAAATGACTCTATAGATAATACATGGAGGATGTTCAAAGAAAATATCTCTATTACTATTGATAAGTTTATACCAAAAATAAAAAATCGTAAAGGTTACAGTAAAACCAAACCATGGATTACTAAGGAGATATGTATATTAACGGACAGGAAAAAGAAGCAATGGAATATATATTTACTTGACCGAGATAATGAATCTTATAAAAAATATCGTGCCATAAATAATAAAATAGTACAGTTAACACGTCAAAATAGGATCAATTTTGAATCAAACATTGCTGATAGTGGAGAAAAAGCCTTTTATGCATATATCAGAAAACAAATATCAACAAGAGATCACAACAAAGTCAGTAGAGGTAGCTGAAATATTTGCTGATCAATTTGAACACGCATATGTGTGTGAGCGACCTGGGAAATTACCAGATGTGAACATAGAGAGAGTACAGGCATCATTAGAAAACATTGTATTTACACCAGAGAAAGTTCTAAAGGCTTTAAAAACTTTTGATGAATCGACAGCTAGTGGTCCGGATAATATTCCTGCTATTATGCTCCAACAATGCAGCGCCATCATTAACCAAGTAACCTTAATAATGGATCTGTCTTTTGCAATGGGAAGACTCCCAACAGACTGGAAAGAAGCAGTGGTTACGCCTATTTTCAAAAAAGGAAATAAGTTAAATGCTGAAAACTACAGACCAATCAGCTTGACGTGCATATTGTGTAAAGCTATGGAGAAAATCATAGTTGACAGCTTAAGAGAATTCATAACAAGAGAAAATATAATTATTCGAGAACAACATGGTTTTACACAGAAGCGATCAACTGTCACGAACCTTCTCAGCTGTCTTAGACAGTGGATATTAAATTGGGACAAACATCAACCAACTGATATTATCTATCTGGATTACGAGAAAGCGTTTGACAGAGTTCCAATTAGTCGGCTACTTCATAAATTAGAACACCTTGGCATACGTGGTAAACTGCTAGTCTGGATTAGTGACTTCCTAAATGATCGAAAATTTCGCGTGAGGGTTGGGAATGAAATGTCAAGTAATCGTCCTGTTCGCAGCGGTGTACCACAAGGCTCTGTACTGGGACCAATATTATTCACATTATTCTTAACTGACTTGCAAAATGTTATAAGTCTCCCATTTTCATTATTCGCGGATGACACAGGGTGATATACAACAAAATTTAAAAGCTATTGAACACTGGACAAAGGAATGGTTACTTTCACTGAATGTCAACAAAACCACTGTTCTACATATTGGAAAAAATAATCCCCGAGTATCATATTGGTTAGACAATAAGCAACTAAAAGCGGTTGATACACAAAAAGACCTAGGAGTGATCTTAAGCAATGATCTCAAATGGGAAGCACACATTGTGGCTACTGTGAAGAAAGCCAACTCAATCCTGTACCTAATCAGAAAAGCATTCTTCAACATCACCAAGAAAACATTTCTAAAAATCTATAAAACTTATATCAGACCATTACTGGAGTATTCATTTCAGGTCTGGAATCCATATTTTGTTAAGGATATAGAATTGTTGAAAAGGGTACAGAGGCGAGCCACTAAGTTGCCTAGGGAACTGAAAAATCTTACGTATGAACAAAGACTTACACAGCTTGGACTCAGCACCCTCAAAAGCAGACGAGAAAGAGGCGATCTAATTGAAACATACAAAATACTAAATAATTATTATAATGTCCCAAATTTTGAGAGCATGTTTCCAAGGAAGAGCAATCCTAGACTAAGGGGACATGATATGAAGCTAGAATATCAATTAGCATCATCAAATCCATTGAAACACTTTCTGACCAACAGAGTCGTTCATATATGGAATAGATTGCCCAAGGATGTGGTTAAATCAAAATCTGTTAATCAGTTTAAGAATAGACTGGACAAACATTTGGATAGATATGGCAAATGATATAGACGCATCAGCGAAAGCTGCTTAGTCTATTATAAATAATAATAATAATAATAATAATAGATATCCCTAAATACTTACTATCAACCGCATTGTATGAATACTTTAAAAGCCCTAAAAATGGAAATGTATCTTTAGTCCCGGGTATAAGTTCAGCTAATTGATAAAGCCTTCGTCTTTTATATCGAAACAACAAATACCACAATAACAACACAACACTAACTAACAACAGATACATGACCAGCGCTGAACAACTAACTTTGTACAAATGGCTGTACTTGTTTCTACCATTATTAATATACCTAATTATTTGCTCCATAGGGCGGCCACAAACGGTAAAATTTCAAGTTCAATATTACTTTATTCATTTAGATCAAGATATACGATCTCTTTGGAATTAATGAGAAGAAAAAAATACCCTTGATTTATTAAGAAAATAAAAGTAAACTATAAAAAAACAACAGAGTTATTGAGTACAGTAGATGCATCAATCCATACATAAACCATACAAATAAAGATTTTTTTGAATGAAAATAAGGGATGAGACGATAAGGACGTTCACCTGATGGTAATTGATCCGCCTTAACCATAATAATGCAGTGTCGCTCAGGATTCTTGAAAAACTCAAAAATTCTGAGTGGCTAATTTCACTAGCTACGGCGCCCTTCAGACCGAAACACGCTAATGTTTACACATTACTGCTTCACGGCAATATTATGTGAGCATTTAGATAAATATGTAAGTACTAGAAAATACAAAGCCGAATATGCTTTCGGTAAGAGATCTTCTTGTGACTTCAAGACTTACTTTTAAGTCTTTGTTTTTGTATAAAAGCATTATATTATGATCTCAAGAAGAATACTCAGTACCAATCTGATACCCAATTTGTAATAAATATATATTTATACTGGAGAATGTGCAACGAACATTTTTACGCACCATAGATTTCAACGCGATCAGTCACAATAGAAGCTTTTTTTTACGAAAATAAGGGATGAGACGAGCAGGACGTTCAGATGATGGTAATTGATATACTTCCTGCACATTACAATGCAGCGCCGCTCAGGAAAATTGAAAAACCCAAAAATTCTGAGTGGCACTACAACTGCGCTTCCATACCCTTTATACTCTATTTCTCGTAGCCATTCTAACACGCTCGTCACCTTGAGATATTAGTTGTCAAGTCTCATTTGCCCAGTAATTTCACTAGCTACGGCGCCCTTCAGACCGAAACACAGTAATGCTTACACATAATACGACCGAGTCGAACTTATTACAAATACCATGTAGCGTCATGACTCCCAGAGGTTACTAAGTAGTAAGTTATGCCTTGGGGTTCCTCGTACGGTGCATAGACAGGAAGTGAACGTGTGCTGGCTATTTCGTTTTTGAAATCTAAGATAAAGAAGAAGATCGTCAATGGTACATGACGTCGGTACTTTTTATCCCCTAAAACTCAAGTTCCAACTCCAAGGAATGCGATATGATTTCTAAATCGGGTCCACATGAATTGACTGACGGCGAAAGAAAGCTATAAAAGTAACAATGATCATTTCTAAGATTCTCGCGGCTGCAGTTAATGAATTTGGGTCATTTTGAAATCTAAGATGAGGAGATTAACAAAATCATTACCACAGTTCTCCAAGGTTCTTGGACTGACTGTAATCAAATTCACCTATGTTTTAGGGCTCCATACATCTGAGTGAAAAAACTGTAACTATTAAAGAATCACTAACGCATCTGTCGATCTCTCTGCCTGTCGATAAACATCTAATTCGAGTCCAAACATACCAGTGAGCTGAGCTACAGAAAGTATTTTCTCTTATTTTTTGTTAGTTTATTTTAATTAGAAATTTATATATTCATCAATATATTTCACATATTTCAAACACAACATGATATAATATTAATTGACGTCTTATAATTAATTATTCATTATTTGAACAATACATTCAAGACCTTCATATCAAATTCAAAGTAAAAAAAAAAACATCAAAACCAAATTTCTTTACTACTCTGTTTCATTGCCCAATTATGTTTATTAATTAATGTGATTTCCTGTAATAATCAATGAAAAACAAAGTTAACTGTTATAATTATGATCCACAAAAAAGAATAATAATAATAATAAAGCCTTTTTTTATTTCATATCCTTAATATATGTACATTTCAAATGTTGTTATTTAGTGTTAGTTTATATTTTTCTTAATATCTATATGTTAGTACGTGTTACTTATTTGTATGGGTTATTTATTTATTAGGATATGAACCCCTCCTCGGGTGAAGGCCTCCTCCAACTTTTTCCACGCGTCTCTGTCTTTACCCGTTATTTGCCAGTCGTTCCCGGCTATTTCCATTACTTCATCAGCCCACCTACTTTTAGGTCTGCCTACTCGTCGTTTTCCTTTAGGTCCCTTCCACTGCGTGATTCTGAGTGTCCACCTGCTGTCTTTATAGCGAGTTACGTGACCAGCCCATTGCCATTTCAATTTAAGGGCTTGCATGAGTGCATCAGTTACCTTAGTTTTTTGTCTAATTTCTTCACTTCTGACTTTGTGTATTTTCCTTATTTTTAATATGCTTCGCTCTATGGCTCTTTGTGTTGTCCTGATCTTCTGTTTAGCTCTTGTCGTGAATACCCATGTTTGACAGCCATATAACAAACAGGGTATTAGATCAGATGCAGGTATCAAATACTGTCTTTTTCAAATTCAGCGAATAGTCTCCTTTTAAGATTTCTTTGAGCGACCAGAATTTTTTCCAGGTTATTTTTGTTCTGCGTTCGACTTCGTCTTCGTTATTTGTTTTATTAAATGATACCTGCTTACCCAGGTAGATGTAGCTGTTAACATATTCTATACTGTTTTCTTTGACTCTGATGGGTAATTTGATGCTGTATCTAATATGTAACAGCATCACAAAAAAGAATAAGGCTTCAAAATTATTCTTAATGACTTAATTAGGTAGTTCAAGCGAAAACTATAAGATTATTGCTCTCATTAGCACCAGACAATTGTATGTGTTTTTGTGATCATGGCAGCCCACATCCTCTCAACATACGAATTACCTTTGAAGTTGAAGATATAAATTGAAGGAGCGTTGTCGGCCTTTACGAAAGGTATTCTCTAGGTACACTCGCATTTATTGAAAGTACGATACGACAAACCCATGTCATGTAGCACATTCTCGTGAAGCGGAGTTAATGAGGGGTTTGCTTACGAAAGATGTTAAGTATACATTGAAACGACATTGATTATCAAATCAAATCAAAAATATTCTATTTGGTAAGTCAGTTACAGTTAGGTAATTGCATTACACTTGAAATATGTCACTTTTTTATACAGTTCGTTCGAAAGGCAAATTTCCTTAGAGAAGAAGGAGCAAGAAACTCCAAGGATGCTCTCAACAAAAATACTCAAACGAAATTACTAAATGCCTTACACGAGTTAATCAAAAAATGTAAATGAATATGTAAAAATAAAGTTACAGTTATTGAGGATACATACATATAGTACAATACAGAAGATGCATCAATCCACATTTGAGACTTAACATCTTATGTCTCAAGGTGACGAGCGCAATTATAGTGCTGCTCAGAATTTTTGGGTTTAGCAGCTGAACGTCCTGCTCGTCTCGTCCCTTATTTTCATAAAAAAAAACATACCGTAAATAAAATAAGGGCATTATGCGAGCATTTTATTAGCTTATTATATATAAAATAATATATAATAAGTTTAATTCAAAAGAATGAAAAAAATTAAGCTGATTTCCCGGCGAGAGTATCATCCAGCCACCGCAAGTAGCGCCCGTTCATGAGCATGACGCACGGACTAGCCATCGCCTCCTTAATGCCACAAGCAGTGATCGTAAGCTAGCATGATGTTGCCTGTCATGCGAACTCTACCAAATAACAAAAAATATTGTTCATTTCCGTAATGTAGCTTTACTCATTAAATGCCTTTATTAACAATTTGACCATTAATTTGTGTAAATTTACATAAACTAACTCATAGTTATTATAAATACACGTAAATTATCTTTATTAAGATTAATTTGATATTGTGAACCAAGTGAACGGAAATATTACCGTCACTGGAAAGGCAAAAGTACTAAAACATCAAAATACCTAAATTGCGTTTGCGCTCTTTACATTGGTCTAGGTGTCGTGGCAGTCTGAGTCTTAAATAAGTTATTGGCACTTTAGCAGTGGCATTTTTTGTTGTCGTCGATACCTCTTTTTTACTACCATAAAGAAAATTACATTTTTTTTATTGTTAATGTCTGTTAGTTTTTTGCCTTACTGCCATGTGCCCATCGAACTATTATTATTCACCTATAGTGGGTTATTCAGCATAGATTATAGAGATTAATAGAGTATTTTACAATGGCTGTAATATACAAAAAATAGTTTGTACGGTGCTGCATCCAATATATGAATTGTGTTTGTTAAAGGCGTATTAAATATCAAATATGTAATAAATTTAAATTTTTATATTCAAAATAGGATATAAAATCGCATGAAAGTCAAAAAGGACCACCCATTCCAAAAGGTATGCCTCAGACCTGAGAAGAACGGGCACAACAAACTCATCGGGCTTCTTTTTTTTATTTAAAAATATGGTTACTATGTAAAATCGTACAGTAAAATTTATTATTTAAGTGCCTGTGGGCGGTCGCTCAATTCCCAATCAGTGGTATCTTTATAAAGTCTTTTACCACTCAAACGTTTTTTAACAATTCTTTTGAATTTACTAATAAATATGATTTCAACATTATCTGGGAGCTTGTTGTAAAAGCGTATACAACGCCACACAAAAGACTTACTTACTCGACTTAATCGAGTAGCAGACATTATAAGTTTGTTTGTTCTTAGTGTTAACATTACGGTTATGACAGTTTCTAGCAAATTCACTTATGTGCCTATGTACATACATAACATTATCAAGATTAAATTGAGAGGCATTGAGTCAAGATGTTTATTTCTTTAATGTTTTCTCTCGATGATTCCCTAGTTTATAAATAGCGTGAATAGCCCTCTTCTACAGCACAAAGATGGTATTGATATCGGCAGCATTGCCCCGGCAAAACTAATAAACTGTATAAATATAAATTATCCTCTATTAGATGCACCTTTACAGCTTGAATTCATTGTTTGTGTAAGGATGCTTCAAGAACAGGATGGTCGTCGGTCTCATCCAACCTATTCCCGTGATCTTGATTTGATCGCCTTGATTTTACCGCGCCAAATATCAAAAATGTAGATGCGAATATTTTATTAAATGGAGAGGTGGTAAAACCAGTGGAATCTGCTATATTTCTTGACATTACTCTTGATTCCAAATTGCAGTGGGGCCCCCATATTGAAGGATTGGCGAATAGGCTTAGTTCTGCAGCATATGCGGTTAAGAAAATCAGACGGTTAACTGACATAGATACGGCAAGATTAGTATACTTTAGTTATTTTCATAGTATTATGTCCTATGGTATATTGTTATGGGGCAGTGCGGCCGATATTAATACTATCTTTGTGCTGCAGAAGAGGGCTATTCGCGCGATTTATAACGAAGGTCCTAAAGAATCATTAAGAGAAAAATTTAAAGAAATAAACATTTTGACTGTTGCTTCTCAATACATTTTTGATAATGTTTTGTATGTTCATAAGCACATTGAGGAATTTTCTAGAAACTGTGACATTCATAATGTTAACACGAGGAACAAACATAAAGTTGTTAAGCCTATACTCGGTTGGGTCGAGTTAGTAAGTCTTTTGTTGGGCGATGTATATGCTTCTACAATATGATCCCAGAAAATGTACAAAACAAATGTGTTACGAAATTTAAAAGAATTGTTAAAAAACGTTTGTGTGGGAAAGGTTATTATAGCATAAACGATTTTCTTAATGACACCACGGACTGGGATTAAAGCGAACACCCTCAGGCTCTTTAATTATAAATGTTTATTGTACGATATTACATTGTAATCCATGTTTTATATAAAAAAAAAAGCCCGCTGAGTTTCTTGCGCCCATTCTTCTCAGGTCTGAGGCAGTCTCTTTTGAATGGGTGGTAGATTTTGATGTTCAATAAGTGATTATAAATCCTATTTTGAATAAAAATATTTGAATTTGAAAATTTGATCATCGGATGATTTGTTAACAAAATCATCTACATGTTGTTTGAAATTAAATTGCCTGAGTAGTATTACACCCAAGGCGCGTATTTCACTAACTACAATACAATACAAAATTTCGCATCTTGCTTCCGTCAAGGTAACACGTCAAGTAAGAAAACATAACATCTTTGTGACACGTAGTACAACAAAAGTGTAATTTGAAAGTGAGTTTAGTGTTAAAATTCGTTTAGTGCATATCAACAATATATACAGTTGATAAAATTAATTCATTTACATATTAAATATTGGTAAAAGTGTATCAAATATCTAAATTATCATCATTGCCTAAAGTGAACGAGTGAAGTTAAAGGTGTACGGTCAAAACGCGTAAGCGACGCGTGTTGCACGGAGCTTAAGACCTTTTGGACGAGAACTTTTAACCTGTTGGTATTACGAGGTTTGTTATTCTTACAATTAACTTAACTTCAATATGAAATGCAAAGAATGTGCTAGACCTATAAACACAAACACAGATAATTATCTGAAATGCAAAACTTGCTCTGGAATTTTTCACTCCCTGTGTGCTGGTATGAGTGACACTGAGTTCTTTAAGATTTTGCCTATGAATAAAGCCAAATGGAGGTGCACTTATTGCAAACAGAGTGGTAAGAAAGGGTCAAGATACATCTCGGAGACTCCAGTAGTTGAAGGAGACATAAATAAAAATAAAACGGAGTTCACCTATGATATCTCACCACAGTGTTCACCACGCGGTACCACCTTAAATGAGTCATTGTTAAATAATATAAGTTCATTGATTGACACGAAGCTTGCACCCGATTCAAAATTCATGCATAATTTAAAAAGTCTTCTTAGAGAAGAGGTTAAAACTATGATTAAAAGTGAGATAAATCTGGTCTTGCCCATACTAAAGGAAGAGTTGCTAGATACACTTAAGAACGAATTTACTGAATCGACAGACTTCTTGAACCACCAACAATGTGATCTCAAGAAAATCATTTCAGACAAAAATGAAATTATTAAGAACTTAGAATCTGAACAAAGCCGTTTAAAGTCTGAGTGTAATGAGATACAAAATCGCTTAATTACTTTAGAGAAAATTTCTCGTGATAATAATCTGTAAGTGCAAAATGTCCCTGAAAAGAAAAACGAAAATGTCCAAGCTATCTTCTTGACATTATGTAAGGAATTGCAAATAAATTTGGGTGACACTGATATTCGAGCGTGTCGTCGCGTTCCCAAAAATTAACGCTTCATCCAATCGACCACGCAATATTCTTATAACACTGTCTTCGCCTCGTCAAAGGGACACAGTATTATCTGCTGTGCATCGCTTCAATAAAAATTACACACAAAATAAGCTGAACACTACTCATCTGGGAATCCCTGGTGATAAGAGCTATGTATATGTCTCGGAACATTTATCACCTAAAATAAAGTTATTACACTCGGCGGCTAGAAAATTTCGTATAGAAAAAGGTTATAAATACTGTTGGTTATAAAGGTTATAAAGGTTATTAATTATAAATGGTAAACCATGGCTATATCTATCTCCGGAAAAAAGATGACTCACAGGCCATTAGAGTAAAAAATTTAGATTTTCTTAAAAATTTAGAGTGATTAGGTTTTTATCTTTTCTTTTTTTTTATATAAACTCAATGACTTTTTGTCTACATACTTGGTTTATATAAAAATTTAAAAATTGTACTAATATACTATCAAAACGTTAATAGAATAAGAACTAAAATTTAAAGAATTTACTTAAATAATCTTAATGCCAACTTTGACCTTATATGTCTTACAGAAACTAATCTTAATAATAGCGTTTTCGACGGTGAGCTGTTGGACGACAGGTATGATGTATTTCGCCGTGATCGTAACAGCACTATTTTCCATAAAAATGAAGGGGGAGGTGTTCTTATAGGCGTCAAAAAGGTTTTAAATGCGGTAAGAATTCAGCATCTAGAAAGTAAATTTGAGGATATTTGGATTAAAGTGCATTTGAAAGACCTCAAGTACCTAAATATTTGTGTGTGTTACCTACCACCTTTTTTAAATTCGCAACATATATCTAGTTTTCATTCAAGTTTACAAAAGATATTACTGGAGTCACCCACTGAAGACTTCTTGATCATCGGGGACTTTAACACTCCGGGTGTTACTTGGACGTACTCTAGCTCACTATCCGTAGTACGACCAACTAAACCGCAAAATTCTAGAGCAGAACAATTAATTGATACAATGAACCTTTGTAACCTTAAGCAGTTTAATAATATACCTAACAAAAATAATAGATACTTGGATTTAGTTCTCTCTTCTATTGAAACAATACAAGTTTCGGGAGGTGACCCCTTGACCAGACCGGATTTGCATCACCCTGTATTGGTTATAGAGACTGGAAATAAATTTGTGAAGCCTCTACAGGATAAAGGAAAAGCACGCCTTAATTGCCATAAATGCGATTTTGTCCAAATTAAATTCAAACTTGCACGAGTAGATTGGAATGAAAAACTATGTGATACAAATGTTAATAATTGTATATATAAATTTTACAATATGCTGTTTAATATAATAAAAGAACATACTCCTTTTGTTAAATCTATAAGCCAGGCATTTCCAGTTTGGTTCAGTCCAGCCTTAAAACGTTGCGTAAAAGAAAAACTTAAATGTCACACTCTGTACAAAAAATATAAAAATCCGAGGGACTATGATACTTTTTCATTTTTGAGAAAAAGGTGTCATATTCTAACCAGGGATTGTTACAATAAATACATCACTTCCGTTACAAATTCCTTAAAAGAAAACAGTGTTAAGCCGTTCTGGGCCTTCACTAAGAACAAAAAGGGCAGACCTGCTATTCTCCAAAATATAACTTATGGCAATCAAACCTCAGTCGATGGTGACGGGGTATGCAATTTATTCTCCTCGTATTTTGGATCTGTTTATTCAACCTCTTCAGGATCTACTGAGATACACTTTGATTTTGCCAATAGTGATACTTTGGCTAAAGTTGTGATTACTCAGGGGCAGGTGCGAGAAAAAATTAAAAACCTAAATAAGGATAAGTCAGCTGGACCCGACGGTATTCCCCCCATATTTCTAATTCACTGTGTGGATGAGATTAGCAATGCATTGGCAATCTTATTCAATAAATCTTTAACTACTGGAGTCTTCCCAGATGAATGGAAAAAAGCACACATTATCCCAATCTTTAAGAGCGGCGATAGAGCTTGCTGTGAAAATTATAGACCAATCAGTATCTTATCCGCTATGGCCAAGGTTTTTGAATCTCTTATATACAAATATATTTACAATCACTTTCGACCATTCCTCTCTGAACAGCAGCATGGATTTGTGAGAAATAGGTCTACCACTAGCAACTTACTGGTCTATAAGAACTACTTATGTAACGCCTTTTCAAATGGAGGACAAGTTGATTCTATATACACAGATTTTTCTAAGGCCTTCGACAAGGTTGACCATGGAATCTTGTTACACAAGCTAGAAGCCTACGGAATTCACGGTAACTTACTCAGATGGATCTCTTCATATTTGGCAAATCGTAGTCAATTAGTTGCGGCCAAGGGCTTTCTATCGAGTCCAATTAAAGTCACTTCTGGAGTTCCTCAGGGATCACACCTAGGTCCTTTATTTTTTGTCATTTTTATCAATGATCTAATCAAGAAGATTAAATGTCCATGCTTACTCTATGCTGATGATTTAAAAAATTATTATAATATTGTTAATACCAATGATTGCACGATTTTACAAAAGGATTTGACTGAATTAGCAAATTGGTGTAACATAAATAAAATGTCATTAAATATTTCCAAATGTAGTTTTTTTTTGATTACACACTGTCAGGTCAAACACTTAATCGTAAATCAATCGTAAAGGATCTAGGTGTACTTTTTGACGATGAATTGACATTTCGACCTCACTATGAGAATATTATAGACAAAAGTAATAAGCTTCTCGGATTCATTTGTCGAGTTTCAAAGGAATTTCACAACAATTTCTGTTTATTTTATTTATTTAATACAATTATCAAAAGTACTCTAGAATATTGTTGTTGTATATGGTCTCCATTTTACACTGTTCACATCGATAGGCTTGAAAGTGTTCAAAAAAAGTGTTTGAAAATATTATCATACAGAGAAGGCACAGGAAGGCTTCTTCATAACTATCGGGAGAGGCTGACTAAATACAAAACTTTATCTTTGGAGGACAGAAGAAAGTATCATGAATATTTACATAATAATAAATTCCAATATTGACTTAATCAATCGCTTAATTTTTACACTTTTCATAATTCCAGATCACAAAAGACTTTTTCTCTGTGTGTGTACAAAAATAATACCTCGTATTATAATCCCCTTGTGTAGATATTATAATGAATTATCTCCTAAAAAATAAAAACCTAGACATATTTAGTCAAAATTTGGCAGAATTCAAGAATATTGTCAAAAAATAATATATTTGAAATTATATTTATAAGACACAATATTGTAATCATTTTAAATGGTTTATGTATAGTTTAATATTTTACGTTTTTATGTTTATGCTATATTCAGATACTAAACTTTTGTTACCTTTGTAAAAAGCATGCTGTGCACGTTATTAGTGAACTACAATACAGATATGTATATATATATATATATATATATATATATATTGTATACTATATTATTTAATTCAAAATTTATTGTAGTTTGTTTGTGTGCCTAAATAAATAAATAAATAAAATAAATAACTTCCTAAAAGAAGCGCAATGCCATTCAATTTGTATGTATTAGTTAATGTATTCTTTTTTCGGGGGTACCTAGTATGATAGCACTTATTTATATTTCTCTCTCTCTCTTCTTAGTCTTTTCTCACTGCTGAGGATCGATTGGTCAACTGCGCCGCCTGGTGCAGTGCGGCTCTTGTTCTCAGGGATCTTCAGATTTTCAACGACTTCTCTGCGTGTAACATGGTTATTTACATTTATTCACATCACACCATTGCTGAATATTGTTAAGGTCTGACTAGAGGAGATTACGGTTAGGTGGAGAGGCATCAATATAGAATTTTAGAACATCTGCAAAAAGGGATAGCGTTGAATTGTCAATTTAATTGCAAATATCTTTATCAGATAGCAAAAATATTATCTGAGATACATGGGAGCTGTGTGGAACTCCTGACATTGCTTAATATCTTTTTCTTATATTATATTGATTCTATATAACTTATATTAAATTGGTTGTACGTGGAAGAAATACACTACGCCAAGTAATCTAGTAGTTTACAAAGCACTGTATTGGACTCCAAAAATTCAAGCAGCTCGGCTTTGCACACGCTAATATAGTTCTAGCTGATACTGGGGTGCACCAGAGATCAGAGAATATTTTTACATATAAAATTTGTTTTTTTAAAATAATATTTCATCAATATCAACAAAACTTTTGAGATGGGATGGATGGATTATTTTTAATAATAACAACATTAGGAAAAATACATTTATTAAGATCTTTAGAATAATAAAATCAAATAATATGGCTTAACCAAAACCATTTAATGATTGATTTAATGCTTACTGTACTTACACTTAATTCAATATAAAGATTAATTTTTATAGAATAATTTTCAAACAGTGCATTATCTAAGTTCTAATTTGATAGGATAACCATGCTTAGCTTTTAACATCAGAGAGAATTTACATTCAATTTTAGGAATTGGACCATCTTCTTCTTCAGCGACAACTTTAAATTGATGTAGAACTGAAGCAATAACACTTTTCGCTGTTAACATTGCATATTGGTAACCTGTAGTAACAAGAATTACTGTTAGCAACACAAATTATTTAATTTCCTTATCTAAGATAACACTTAAAAATATTGTACTACCAACTTTATTAAGATTTATTCCATTATAATTAATATTAAGATCAGTTTGTTTACTTCCTTTTACACAAAATTGCATATGCTTTGTTTTCAATAAATTCAATGTTTATTGAAGTAGGCGTTATTTTGCTGAAATACATAATTATCAAAATCATTTGAGTTTTCTTTAGTGTTAATTCCACCAATATTTGTCTTTAAACAATTCGACACGTGCTTCGCCTCTACACGAGGCATCCTCAGGACGTGATGACTCGCCAAAATCTGGCATGAGACTGAATCAAATGAGCCGGAAACCGCTCTTTAAAACCCTCGTCCAACGAAATGACGCGCCAGATCATTTTAATAAATTCATTGTTATATAGCAAATCAATATTATTTTTTAAAGTATAGTTGTAAATGTTCAATTCACATTCATTTAAATTATCAGTATTAGAGAGAACATAAAACAACGCAGATATTTTCCGAAAGTCTTTAAATAAATAATATCAAATAACCCAAAATAGTTCTGTTCTGAGGAATCATCTTTTACAGTTGGAAAAGAAAAACTGATGAGTTACTCTCTCGTGATTTACGTTTTTTTATGGGAAAGGAGGACAAAAGAGAATATGGGTCACCTGGTGTTAAGTGATCACCGCCGCCCACACTCTCTTGCAACACCAGAGGAATCACAGGAGTGTTGCCGGCCTTTATAGAATATATACGCACTTTTTTTGACCATACCCATGTCGCATCGTCCCGGAAACACTGAACAAGAAAGTTTATTCCACAGCTTTGTAGTACGTGGAATAAAGCTCCTTGAAAACCGCACTGTGGAGGACCGCCACGAAAGTTACTAAAAGTTATGCAAAGTTTACCACGTTTGCTTGCGTACACTGCCAGCATCCAATAAAATATGATTTCATTCAAGACCCTAATGTCATATTCTTTTATTTTTTCTTATAAACTATCGTGATTTACGAAATCGAAAGCTTTCGTCAGGTCATGATTTAAAACAGTTGTTTTTTAAAATCAATATTTTGAATCACAGACTTCAATAGGTCAAAAATCGCAAAAGAAGTGGATTTACAATTATGAAATCCATAATTATTTTGTGAAATAATTAAAAAATATTTATTTATTAAATATTTAATATTAATATAAAAAGAATTTTAAAACTAAAACAAAAATTAATATGTCTTAAATACATTTGTCGAAATCTTTACCAAAGATTAAATAATATCAATGCCGTTAACCATTGAGGAGAAACGTCGTCGGGAGCCAATCTTGGGCGCCATGGTCAAACAAATAATAACGTTATCATGATCAAGTGCAATAAATACTGTTATAAATTAATAAATAAGTCAGTCCTGGTTGCCATCTGAGCCAAACTTAATTATAATAAAAATAGTTTATCTTGAGGACTGAGCCAATAAATCAAATTTCATCATTAGTCATATCCTGTGCTAAGATTGGACTTCGACAAAAAAATCACTACACACTGCAGTAACATTAAGGTTGATTATCAATTTACATAATTTAGCATAATAAATTTGCTATTACTATCGCACGAAAAATGTTGAACATTTCTGATGGCTTATCAGAAATGTTCAACATTTTTCTTTCAACTCATGATATGAATATGTAACAGGTTAATACATGCACTGTTTTAGCATATTAGTTAACAGTCAGAGATAAACTTACAAATATTATATTAATAGAAAGGAAAACCTCGAAAAGCCATTACGGATTAGATACTTACCAATGCAGTTTCTTGGTCCTGTACTAAATGGAATGAAGAGCCCAGTTTTACTTCCAGCTTTAAATCTCTCCGGTTTGAAGCAATCAGCGTCAGGCCCCCAGTAATTGGGGTCACGATGTGCACCCCAAATTGAAATAACTAAACCAGTTTGAACAGGAATAGTATAGCCAGATGATGCTGTAGAAAATATTATTTTGCTTGTAACAATCTGATGAACGAAATCGTTAAAGACATACAGATAATATTTTTTTTCTATACAATTGGCAGCTCATCATTATTTATCCAGTGCCTTTGTACTCTCATTTAATGTTAACCTTATCATTTGTCAAATTATTTTAAATAAGACAAAGCATTATTTCACTTGTTGTGAGGAGGCAAACAGGCAAGAGAATCACGTGCTGGTAAATGGTGAGGCAACTACCCATGGACATGAAGTTGCCGGTTTTTAAGTTGGGAAACAACGTAAGGACACTTATACTGCTTATTGTCATTATGAATTGCATTCATACATCTAAATATTATATTGTATGGCAGTAAAACATATTTTGATTTATAGATATTAATATGTAGTTGTGTTCTAATCCCATCTTTATTTAAATTATATTCTATTTTTGTTTTGTTCTTTAATCACATATATTTTTAATAGATCTAATGGACGTTGTCCTGTCCTAAAAAATATAATGTAAAACAATCAAACCGCTTGTTATACTTACGTAGTTTAATTTCTTCAGTTACCTTCCGAGTAATCATCGGTACAGGTGGATAAAGACGAAGAGACTCTTTCAAAACCATATCCAGATATTTCAAATCATTTAAAATGTCTTTAAATAATTTTTCATTGGCGTTCTCAAATACACGTACTAATCTAAATAATTAAATACAAATTCAGACTTTAGTCCCTTAATAATATATTTAACATGCAATAGTTTTATGGTTATCATTCGAAAATTATAATAACGCTGTTTGTATGATTTAGGTTTTAGTACTTGGTAAAATAGTACTTACTCTTCATGAACTTTTTCCTGAATTTTTGGATATTTTCCTAATAATAAAAGCGTGTTACAAATTGCAATCGCCGTTGTATCTGTAGCAGCTAGTATAAACGTTGTAATTTCTTCACGCAGTTCTGTGTCTGTGAAACCATTCTGTCGCTGGGATAATAGTATAAGATGATCTAGAAATGAATCCACTTTATCGTCTTGCCCTGTAATTTTTAAGGCCCAAATTAAATATTGTAGATTGTTTTATTACACGTGTCACGGAGTCGATATGGCTTTAATTACAATGCAATTTTTAAATGAACCCAAGTCACATGCAGAAGGACTAACAATCAACCTGGTTAGGAGAGGTGAACTCTTAAAGATCACACCGCACACTCAAAACAGAACGCTTCAATATTGTAAGCGTGGTGGTTGAACTTGTAGTCGGCAGTGTATTGATGGAATTTGTGATAAACATTGAGTTTTCATGAACTTCACATTAAAAATAATATCAAAATAACAAACTCGTAATTTTTAAGCCAAATCGACATCGCATTTTGTACAAAATCGCAAGTGTTCTGGTTCAAAACGTTTTAAAAACCAAGATTCTTACCAAAAACTGTTTGATTTTCGTAAGCATCTAAATCAACATGTTTTAATTCATTGCGTTTTTTTCGTATAATCTGAAATAACAAAATTAAGTACAACAATAATTGATAAACATTTCGATGATCATAAATGAATTTATAAGCTGATTACATTAAATAATTTATATTTAATTTTGAGACCTGGAAATGGATTGTGGAATAAAATATATTATATTGCAAAGAATCAATATAGTTAGCAACTATCTATTCAACTGTTAAAAAATAAAGTCTCAAAATATTCGTTTTATATTTTTACGTTTAAGCTGCTTATAACTGAAATTAATCTAACATTAACAATATTATGATATTAAAAACAGCTATTATAATCTATTAATATTTGTAGAAACCTAAGAGATTAGCTAAGGTTTATTCAGGTTTATAATTAAGTATAATTTTATGTATGTGCACAAGCATTTGGAGATCTCAAAGGTTTTTACTGTACACATAAAATAATGGTTAAAAAACCATAGATATTTTCAGAGCATGGGTGGTAAGCAGGCGTGTGTGCTCAAGGTTCAAATCAATCAGGTTTAAGAATTTTTTATGTTTTTAAAGTGATAACCCTCACTTCTAGGATTATTACACAAATAAAATTTGAAAACAAAATTTTTATGAACAATGCGGGACTCGAAACCACGACCTCTGTTCCAACTGAGCCAACGGTACGAGTGACGTATTGTTATATAAAATCTTGAGCAGCCCTTCAACTGCGCTAGTCACCTTAAGACATAAGATGCTAAGTCTCATTTGCCTAGTAATATATAATAGCTGCGGTGCCCTTCAGACCAAAACACAATAATGCTTACACATAACTGCTTCACGGCAGAAATAGGCGCCGTTGTGGTACTCATAATCTAGCCGGCATCCTGTGCCTCCCACTTTACCAAATGGGACTAGCAAAATGCTTTTTTCGAATACTGGATTATTACATGGGGATTTCGATACATACGTCGTCAAAATATACAAATGTAGGAGTGATGGTAAATTCCTACGATAACAATTAATGGTCAGAGTTAACATATGCGATGAAATTTTTGCGTAGTCAGATCAGCGAAAACGTATTTATTTTGAATAGGATGAACTTGAAGCAACACAGCTAAAGGCAAAAAATTTAATATATCGTTAAAATACTAACATTGTTTGTAAGATTTATAATTTTGTCGTTATGTTTTGTGAAATGTCTATATTGCCAGGATAATTTGTAGATCCAATCTGGCCACAGCCATACGGAAAATGTTCTGTTTGAAGCCAGTTTAAAAACCTTTTCAACGGATTCAAGAAAGTCTGATACAACTACATCATTCATTCCACCTAGATTCCTTATACCCAATGATGTTTCTGAAATAGAATAATTATCACGTTATTACAAGCTGTGTATTCATTTACTGTATGTATGCAGTATGCAATTGCATCTATAGACTAAAACAGCTATTGGTTAAATTAAATAAATACTATTCTAAAAATCACCCACTTCATACTAATAAAACAACTAAGCAACAAAATAAAATTATTTATCCCTCATTTTAATGTGATTAAAATGTAAATTTAATATATGGGTGTGCTTCCTACACCAGCCGTGCCAACATGTCCCGGGATAGCGTCGACAAGAACCAGAACAAACTTGTGTCTGAAATCGAGACTATGCTTTGCAAAATGGGGCTGGCAAAATTATGTCCAGATTAACCCTGAGAAGACATGAAATTGTGTGAGGTTCTGTCGTATCCCCTCAATTCGAGATCACTCAGAGTCGGTATATCGAGTGATGGTCAGTTTCGTGGTCACTTGGAAGAGAAGATCGACCTAATTCAAGAAAGAACTTCAGTACAAGCTTCAGAAGCTGGTACTGGGCACTCCCCAGTACCAGCTTCTTTCATTTGACCGAAACCTAGAAGAACGGCTCGAATCATCGAAGCGGATCACGCTATCTTCGATTAGTTTGATTCTTTGGCTTTGCGTAGAGTTGTAGGTTCTTTATGCATTACTTTTGGCGTCTGGCATTCTACAACCCCGCGTATTGCAAGAAATCTGTAACCTCACACGGCCACTTTGTGAAATAAACTAGTGGCTATAAAACTGTTTGAAAGTTTAATGTTGATTGAAAACTAGGGAGTAGATACTAGTTGATTCAATCGTTGAAATTTATATTGAAATAATATAGTGAAATACTATTAGATCGTATTTGACCCTATATTAGGTTGCTTAATAAGTTGTTTTACCTAATGATTAAGTGATGTAAGCTGGAGTTTCCTCGTTTAGAAAACCAGTGTCCATGGGATATTAGCGCTCGATCGGATCATTAAAAATGACCACGCTTTCACGAGGATAAATTTTGCTAAAACTACTCAAAACCCTAAAAGGAAAGGATGAAAACTCTTGACTTGCAAACACGTGGAATTAACCTGGTACACAATAGGAAAAAAGGTGAGAAATTTAAACTAGGATAGTTTGCAAGACCGGACAGGAACCGCGGATTAAATGTCCTTTCTTAAGCTCTAGTCTATCGCTGCGCGCTGTACCAAATTTCATCAAAATTGTCCGGCGTATAAGCGTAACAAAAAAAAATAGACATTCACATTTATAATATTAGTGGGGATGCATAATAGGGTATATGAAAAAATAATATATCAACTAAATATAAGTTACATATATTTAATTGAAGTATTATTTTTCTGATCTTTATTATTATTTATTTTATCTTAAATATTTTTTTTATTAAATTTGTGCTGACTAATAAATATTTAATATACAAAAGTGCAATAAAAACGCGCGAAATATAAAACATTTCGATGTTTGAAGCGCAGTGTGACTGTCAAAGTCTAGATAAAATATTTTTTTTATAAATAAGAGGGGGCAAACGGGCAAGAGGCTCACGGGATGGGGAAAGGTTAGGCAACTGCCCATGGACATCCGCAACATCAGGTGTGTCAAGAAGTACTTTGCACGTAATGTCCGGTGGTGGAATCCGGCCGCTGGAATCAACCCGAACATGTCCTCTGAGCACTCCCCGTGCTAAATGCGATAGAAGATGCAGAGCCCCTACATCCCTACGCAATGCCAAAGAATCAAGCCGATCGGAGATGGCTTGATGGTCTGTGATTCGAACCGCTCTTCCATTTGGCCGTATACTATGCGGTCAAATGGAAGAGCATGATGAATGAATGAATGAGTGAAGTAGTGTCTCGCCTTACTGAGTACACCAAGTTTTTTAGAGGCTAGTTTGGCCTTCTCTTCCAAGTGACCACGGAACTGAACGTCGCTCGATATATCGACGCCAAGTATGCCAATACAGGCTGTGGCAGTTAGAAGAGTGATCTCGAATCGAGGGAATACGACAAAAGGAGACTTTTTAGTGGTGAACGCACAAACTTGTGTCTTTTTGGGGTTGAATTGAACTAAATTTTGTTGGCCCCCTTTCCGAGACTTTGCAAAGGATAATCTCAATTTCAGACACAAGTTTGTTCCGGTTCTTGTCGACGCTATCCCGGGACATGTTGGCACGGCTGGTGTAGGAAGCACACCCTGTGTTGTCGTCTGCATAGCAATGAATACTGCTGATTTGCAGCATATCATTGATATGCAGAAGAAACAGTGTAGGGGATAGCTCGCAGCCTTGCGGCACACCAACGTTAATGGGTTTTAAGTTGGAGAATGCACCGTTGATAAAAACCTTGATGCTCCGATCGGCCAAAAAGCTAGAGACCCATTTGCACAACTTCTCGGGAAGCCTATAGGGTGGCAGTTTTAGAATGGGCCATCGGGCCCGCTGTATTAGTGAATGTCCAAGGTAAGAAGCGCCTTTAGCACGGCGTTATGCCGGATTTTCACCTCCGGCATGTATGATTTGCACCGCGGAATATGCGGTGGTGGTGCACCTTGGTCATCCAGAGTCGAGTTGGACGCGAAGAGGGAGCCCAGGAGATCAGCTTTCTTTTTCGCGTCATGGGCCAGCGAGTCATCAGCCCTGAGCAGTGGCGGAATGGCTGGCTGGCAGATGATTCCTTGGACAGCCTTGGCGAGCGACCAGAACGCACGAGTTCCCGAGGGAAGGCGTGCAAGTCTCTCACCAATTCTGCCTGTGTGCTTCGACTTTGCGTCAGCAATAACTCTTTTGAAGGACCTGGAGACATGATTGAAGTGTTTTTTAAGTTCACTGGATTCACATCCTTAGATAGCACCGCATTGACCCAAGCCTGATAGCACTCCTACTTTCGGCGAGAGGACATATTGCAAGGGCGGTCAAACCATGGTTGGGACCTGCCACCGATAGGCACAGAAGAGGATGGAATGAAGAGTCCCATACCTTGCAGTACCACATCAGCAACAGCGTCAGCAGCGGCATCTGGATCACCAAGCGAAAAACCGATCTGCCTCCACGGGTAGGATGCAAAAAAACACCGCATTTCGTCCCACTCTGCTGACCTATAGTGGCACACACGGCGAGAAGCGGGGCCGTTTTAGGCGCGTGATCGACACGGTGCTCCGGATCAGACAGTGTTCCGACGATCTCATAGGAGGGTCAACGGAAACTAGGTACCCGTCCGGATGTGAGGTCAACAGAAGGTCCAACCGTGAAGGTGTACGATCTTCCACATCTGGGATTCGCGTTGGAGCAATAACCAATTGCGTCAGACCATATGCTAAGGCGGAGTCGTGAACAGATCTCCCTGCATGATCGGCGGTACGTGAGCCTAGCCATTCGGCGTGGTAGGCGTTACAATCGCTAAGAAACACGATCTCTGCAGTGGGGATCTGCTCAAACACGGAATCTGTAGCCATTTGGATGTGTTCGAGGAGCCGGTCAGTCTCTGCGTTACCGCTATGGGACCTATACAGGCATGCGTAGATTCGCGGATGGTTATCGCAGTCTACACGCAGCCAGGTGATGGATAGGTCCTGTCCTTCAAGAAAACTCATGCGTCGAGAACAGACATCCAAACGTAAACGCACACGCCAGCCCGTGATATAAAGGAATGTTCCAAATTATACCCCGGGTATGAAAGGTAAGATGAATCAGCCAGAGAGGGTATCTGTGTCTCGGTTAAAAAGAGCAGGGCCGGCTTCGCCGTCTCCAGGTGAAAGTGGACGGCATTTAAATTTAAGCGAAGTTCCCTGATGTTGCAAAAGTACACAGCAAGTTTGGAGGAGGGTCGATTGAGCCTCCTGCTTTGTTTGCCCCGACTCAGCACAGATTTGCCCCCTCCAGAATACGCGGGGCAGCCTGGGCAACCACTATTAGGTACAGGCCCTAATTGTAGACGCCAAGGGACGGAATCTCCAGGAATGCATAGCCTGGTACCGTCCTGGAGTAGTCTATGTTTTTTAGTTCGTGCTGCCATTTGTATTTGGGAGGGGGGGTGTAGGCCTCCGCATACCCCACTTACCGGATGAAACACAGCGGCGTAGCCGCTCTTTCACGCCGGTATTGAGTAGGGGAGTGGTATTTCTCCGGGCGTGCCGGCCCAATTCAGTTGTGTCCGTGAGGACCCAACATGTCACTACCACTCCAATAAGCAAACTCCACACCGCTCCACATAAGCAATGGTATGATTCCTAGACATTATTTTCGGTGGTTAGCGATATATTAAATTATATGTTGGTTTTTTATTATTCAAAGATCTGTATAATTACCATATTATTTACAATGACTGACAGTGGATTTGTTAAAACGCAATCAGATAATCTTACGATGCTGTTTGATGACGTGATTCTGTGTTTCGAACCCAGATTTTATTTCTTCTGAATTGAAAAGAGTGAAAGTTGCAATGTAATTATATGATAATTTATTTATTTTTTAAGTTTTCTAAATTCATATTTTCTCATATTTATTTCTATGACTAAACATAATATATAAATGCAGAAAATATAATTTGACTGTAATTACCATATCCATTGTTTTTTCTGTTATTAAAGATCATTAACACATGATTCTCGTTGAGAACAATGTTAAGATTTTGTTTTAAGTTTTTGCATTATTAAAGTAAAAAATCAAACTATAAACTTTATAAAAACGCGCCCGCTCATTGTATGAATTATTACTAAAATGTTATGAAATGTCATAGACTGAATTAGTTGTATTGCGAATTTATAGGCATTTCTAGGTAAAAAAAATAGGTTCTAAATAAGTAATCACCAACATATTACAGACTAAAATCTTCTCAATTTCTCTAAACAAGAATTATCCATATGCTTGATAATTTTTAGGATGTAAAAAATCAAATTTAAGTATTTTTAAAATTCATGCGTATACCCTATTTGACAGATATTATTGTTTTACAGTTTGATGAACACCATATCGCACATCGGGTGCTATTGCACGTAGGGTAGACGTTATTATGTAATAAGTGCGCAAATTGGTAAAATGAGTTTTTAATCACAATGATGTCGTACTTGCGTCTACAGCCGGTACATCAGTATCATAAATGAAACTCTTATAAAGACCGACTGAGGTCGTAAATGTTTTGGCGGGTTTTTGTAAACGCTAGTGTGAGAACGTTCTAATTGTTCAGTTGCTCGCGACTCCGCGTCAGGAAGTGTTTTATGTAGGAGCAATAACGTATATATAAATATTTCGTACAATTTTGGGGCAATAATGACACAAGGGAACAGTTCTGACTTTGTAGTTCTATTCTCTAATACAAACAGCAAGTGTTACCGTCATTTACGAGTATTACAATTATTTAATATCGTCCCAGAAATGTACTAACGATAACTGATAAATCGTTTTCATTATTTGTTTTTGGCAAACTTCAGATTTAATTTAATTCCATTGTAATTATAAAATGGACGTCCAAATATTGTATATAAGGTACTTACAAAAAACAATACGTGTTATCCTTACTTTGTTTTCACTGAAATTAAACTATGGATGGAAGAGGTAAAAAAAATATTACGTTTGCTTAAATAAAACAAAGAAGTATTAAAGAAGGTAAAGTGAGTGATAAGTAAGTAACGTAAGTTTTTATCTATTTTGCATTTTGTGTAGACAAATCCGTACTTATGTATTTTTTCCATTTTGCATTTAGCATTATCGAAAATGCAGAATTCTTCTATTTAAAACCCTCATGATGATGATATAACAAAGCATTTGATTACAAGCACTGATGAACCTTCAAATGTAAGTGATGATGACATTCAGGTATGGTATAAGACTTTCTAATTCAGTATTTTTTACACAGTTATCTATTTTTTTTTGCGTATTAAAGTTTCCTATGAAGGAAACTCATTTGGACGTGACTTCTGAAACTGATGATAACGAGTCAATTAGTTCGGATAACAATAGCAGTTCTAGCTGCTCAGAAATATCGTCATCATCGGAATATGACTATGTAACTCATAACACTCAAAATATCAACCAAGAGTGCAGAACAATAGAACGTAGTAGAAAACGTATTCTCGATACAAACAAATGGATAAAATATTGCCAAATACTGAAAAATTCTGGTCATTAATATACTTCTTTAGTAACTGGTTAAAGTACATAGATTTATTGTTATATAAATGCCGACTATCATGTTCGTCAAAATTTTCTCAAGAATAGAGATCTTTACGTGTATGGGTACCAAAACGGCGCCTTTTTCTGGCGTGAAGTAGTAATGTGTATGCATTATTGTGTACCGGTATGAAGGGCGCCGTAGCTGGTTAAATTACTGGGCAAACTAAACATAATATCTTCATCGTCTCAAGGTGACAAGCGCAATTATAGTGTCACTCAGAATTTTTAGGTATTTCAAGAATCCTGAGCTGCCCTGCATTTTAATGGGCAGAGTGTATCAATTACCATCAGCTGATCGTTCTGCTCGTCTCCTCCCTAATTGTGATAAAAAAGTAAGATAGTGTATGCTTTTTATCTGTTACGCCACTTACAACGACAGTGGGGTTATTTGGGAACTTGTGTGTGCCTTCTACAGCGATCATGTCGTAGAATAAAAGAATCTCGTGAAAATAATCCTAGAAAACCATACACGGCTATTTATTTATTCAATGAAGGAAGTGAGATTAGAGTAAGCAAGACATATTTTATAAATACTTTGGGTATCACCGAGGGGATTTCACGTACAATTATAGAATGCAGGCATAACAATGAAGGCCTTAACATTATGAAAGAAGAGGAAGACACGGCTAACAAATCAGAAATACAACAACCAGTGAGAGACCACAATCATTAACTTTATCCCAAAGATAGAGATTCATTATTTGTAAGAGTAATTAAGTACAACAACTAAAAACATTAAGAATACTTCAATTGTCATTAACTAGTACAGTAAAATACAAAAATGCGAGTTATTTAAAAAGCCCTTGTTTGACTTTTCTACAAATTTTATTTCAAGCTTGTTAGTTCATTAGTAATTTAAAACATAAGAAATTATTCATCAATTTGTTATAGTTTTGAATACCATTTATTTAAATAATAGTTTTAGTAATTGTTATGTATATATATTATTGTAAAGTTAAGTGTATGTGTTACTTCTTAATTAGGCGTGTGGATATTTTGTTTAGTTCAGCATTTATGACGATATTGCACAGCAAAGTTCTACGTTTAATTTAATTTTCTGTGCAAAAATGTCATAAATGTAGGTACCGTAGTTTAAAAATACTTAAATATGGCATTTACCTAAGATTTTTATTTCTGTAGCAACCTTCATTTTAAAATATGATATATAAACAATATTTAGATCATAAATTTATAATAGACCGATTTCATTTTAGTAAAACGACAACTTTTAAATCAATCTCCTGAAAAAACGTCATTTGTTATTGCATCCGGTGTGCGATATATATCAAAATTACTTGACTCTATGTCTACCTTACTAATAACTTAATTATTGCCTTAAATAATGGCGTTATTCTTACCAGCTATTGACGCTAATGTGAAATTGTTGATAATAGGCGAAATATCGAATGTACCGGTGCCACTCAAGTCCTTAAGTTTATCAACAAGATCCGCACATCTTCGAGAAAATATATCCATAAAACTATTGAGTATTTTGGGGCTAAACGCAGGAATAATCACCTTTCTTTTTCTAGACCATATTGAAACTGAAATGAGAATTCACATTTAACATAAGAAAGGTTCAAGTAAGTTAAGTTAAACCAATACTCTTATCATCAAATCACTTGACTGTTACAATACCAGGGGCGAAAATTCCACCATCACCAGTGATTCCTTTTACACTCTTCATAATTAATAGATCTTTCTCCAAGCAATTTTTCGAAACATATTCAATGTCTGCTGGATTCGTTAACCCTGAAAACAATATTACAAATTGCATTATTTGTTACGTACTTATTTTAATGGGAATATTATAATTATATCACAGTTTAAAGTACAAATGAACTAACAATAAAACCATGATAATGTATGTACTCACTACTCATCAAATAAAATAAAGACAAACATATTGATATAAATTTACAACTTTAGGCGCATTCACAGGTGAGAGGTGTATAAAAGTCACTTAGGTAAATATATTAAACCAATAAACTATATAAAATCTATTAGGAATTCGCTACACTTTGGTTTTACCTATTAATAGCAATGGACCTCCCCACATCTTTTGAATTCCTCCAGTTGTAAAACATTCTCTACTTAAATGTTCCATTATCGAGACGGCTTCTGTAAATAACAAACGCACAATATAAAACTGGGCCGGTCATTAGCAAATCGTTCACTAATGAATGTGTCTTTGAGTTTATCTTAGATTGTGGCATTAAAACTAACACATATTTACTTAGTTTGTACTTCTCTTGTATCGACAGCATTTATTCAGCATTAAATTAAGGGCATTAAGCTATTATAAAAAAACTAGTGGACCCAACAGACGTTGTCCTGTACACACGTTGTTAATTTGAAAAATCGGTCCAGCCGTTATGAAGAGTTCACTAACATACACATGAGCAGGAGAATTATATTATATGGACGAAATTGAGAATCTAAACCAATCAAAAATTCACTGACACAAACAAAAAAATCATCAAAATCGGTCCAGCCGCTTAGGAGGTAGTTTAGTTGTGAATCTAAACCATTCTTGAATCCATCTGAAGACACACACCAATCTCAAATTCACTGGAACACACAAAAATATCATCAAAATCGGTCCAGCCGTTTAGGGGGTAGTTGAATTGTTAATCTAAACGATCCTCAAATCCCCTTGAACTCAAATGAAAAATTTCATCAAAATCGGTCCACCCGTCCAGGAGGAGTTCAGTGACATACAATACAGACACGCACACAAGAAATATATATATATTAAGATATTCCATACTCTGTGCTATAACTATCAAACTTAACTGAGAAAACCCTACTCTTCCATAAGACGGCATAAAAGGCATTTATTTTCTCACAATTGATTCCTTTCGAATTATATTTGATGTCATTCTAATATACTAGATACAACTACCGCTTCGGATACAAATGACGCTCTGAAAGAGAAGAAACGGGGAAAAAACTCTCCTACAATCTTTTTTTGCTTCTTCTTAGGGGTCTCTTCAACTGCCTTTTGAAATGCAGCCACAGCTGCCTCGGCGTCCAGAAAATTTCATCGAAGATTTTGTTTTATTTTCAGGAATAAATAAAAACCGAATGGTGCAAGGTCGGGGCTACCAGGTGGGTTACCCAGTTATTCTATGTGTGATGTCGCCAAATAATTTTTCGTTTGCCGGGCGGTATGCGTAGTATTGTCGTGGTGAAGACGGATCCTACTGCGAGGTTGTTTCTCTGAACTTTTTTGAAGACAAGTGGTAAACAATTGTTAGTGTTCCGCTTTGTTTATCTGTTGTTCTATCCTTTAATTGATTGTCGCGTTACGAACTGTCTTTCTGAAGAACGAGGACACCATCTTTTTTCCCACGCTTCGATATCTCTTCACTCTAGTTCACAACTCCTCAGAAGAAAAATACCGATTAACAGACCACTTTTGATTTTAAGATCACAAAAGTAAAACTTGCTTTGATTGTATTTGAGTCACCTTCGTTTATCCTTTCCACCATTTCGTAGCACCAACCAAGACGGCACAGTTTATGGGCCTCGGTCAAATTATGAAGTATCCAAAGATTCAAGACTACTTAGCATTTTTTAAGGATTTTGTACATCGATGCCTAAACTTGTCTGAATTTGATGATGGGTCACTTTAACTTCAACAAAACGGTGGATTTGAAATAATTTCGTGTTTTTTTTTATTGGAATAGGAGGACAAACGAGCGTACGGGTCACCTGTTGTTAAGTGATCACCGCCGCCCACAATCTCTTGCAACACCAGAGGAATCACAGGAGCGTTGCCGGCCTTTAAGGAAGGTGTACACACTTTTTTTTGAAGATACCCATGTCGTATTGTCTCGGAAACAACGCACAAGGAAGTTCATTCCACAGCTTTGTAGTACGTGGAAGAAAGCTCCTTGAAAACCGCAGTGTGGAAGACCGCTACACATCCAGATGGTGGGCATGATATCGTAACTTTTGGCGTGTCGTAAATGAAGCGACATCTCTAAGCAACGCCGTGATCCAGCCGTTCACAGAGCACTGGGTTCCCGACAATTCGAGCTGCTCTACGTTGCACGCGGTCAAATGGATCGAGCTGATACTGGGGTGCGCCAGCCCAGAGTTGACAGCAATATCAGCGGGTTACTATATATCTCGTAACTTTATGATTGTTTTAATACGAATTAAAGAAAAGAATCATGTTATATAAATTTCAGTTACTATTATAAAACGTTTAAAACTATCAGACTTCAAAGCATCTTAAAAATACTTACGTTTATGACGTACAGATTACACTAAACAATAGAATTTAAAATCGTGGGAATTGTTGCCACACTTTTTTACCAGATTTTTGTACACATAGTGACAAGTTTAAACAGGTTCCCCTACAAATTTTTTAATCAGTCTTCATTATACACCGCACAACACTGATATTATCTTCAGTCGTCGCCGTAGAAGGTCTGCTCTTACGTAAATCATCGGTGAGATTAGTGTGACCATGTTTAAAATCATTAAACCGGTTGATAATTATGGCATGAGATGAGGCTTCATCGTTAAAGGCCACTCGTAATCTTTAATTATTATTTATTATCTTGATCGCTTAAATCACATCCAAGGTTATATTTAAACAAAATTTCAACAAACAACATCCGACTTCAAACAAATACTGTGCTAAACGATAGATATAATATACCTACACTTAAAAGAATTAAAATAATTGCGTATTTTTATACAATCAAGTTAAACTAATTCTAGTTACAATTACTGTTAATTTTGGAGTTGGAGTTGGAATTAATTAGATTGTTGTAAAATATGCAATAATTTATATACTCTCTGTTGCATGCATTATTTTGTTGGAATCGGTTTTTTTTGTTAAGTTTTTTGATTTTAAGTGAATCTGAAGTACACTAACTAATTTGTCTGATAGCCCTTAATGTAAGTCGTTAAGGAGTTCAATTGATCATATCATATTTCATATTCATATCATATTTGACCACGATAATTAGGTACTTGACCATAACAACATTATGGTAGGTGAATCAACAAACCAGAGAGCACTAAAAAGGTTTCGGCTGAGTATCGTTAATTTGTTCCCTTGACTTGAAGGGTTCCGTTTCTTAGTCATGGATCCTATAGTCAGAACTTCTACAAAATCTCAACAAGCTACTCCTGAAGTACATCATTTCTAATTGGTTTGATATTGAGTTATTCGTCCATATGTCGTGCACATACTTAATTTGTATATAAGACTTTTATGGTTTTCTCATTGATTGACCAAATTGAAATGAGATCACAGGAGAAGCACCAGCTTTCAAACATAAAAAAGAATCATCCAAATCAAACCAAATATTTTGAGGTAACAAACATAAAAAAATACAATCGAACTGAGAACCTCCTTTTTAGAAGTCGGTTAAAAATAATTGCGCGAAAATTAACGTGTTATATTCATGCTGACATGGTATATGCAATCATGATAAATGAAATGGGAGGCTCCTTTGCACAGGATGCCTAGATTATGGGTACTACGTTGGCGCCTATTTCTGCCTTGAAAGAGTAATGTGTAAGAATTTTGTTTCGGTCTGAAGGGCGCCGTAGCTAGTGAAATTACTAGGCAAATGAAACTTAGCATCTTATGTCTCAAGTTGACGAGTGCTATTTTAGTGCCGCCCAGAACTCTTGGGTTCTTCAAGAATCCTGAGCAGCACCGCATTGTAATGGGCAGGGCGTATCAATTAAAATCTGCTGAACGTCCTGCTCGTCTCATCCCTTATTATCATAAAAAAAATAAAGCTTCATCATCACAAATAACAATAGAATATTAATTTAATAGATATAATATAATAAATAAAATATAATATATAAAAATATTGTTTATCTTTTATCATGGATTCTGTTACAAGTTTAACCGTTTTAATGTATCCGGAATTGTAATTTTTAGTAAAAAATACAAGTAAGTGATTGTCTAATGATAAATTTGGATATTAAGCAGACTTAAACAAATGATTGGATATTGAAATAAGGCTTATTTTTTTAATAATACTATTTTAAGAATGGAAAGATAAAGAATAACAAGTTACTAAAAGTTTTACACAAAGACAAAAAAAAGTTTAATCAAGTAAATAAATCAAATCTAGTATCCGTTTATATTAACAATAGACTTTGCACGCGTAAATTTTATTGAATTTAAATTTTATTTTATTGTATGCTAATAAGGCGACTCTGCCATCGATAATTATAATAAATTCACAGACAGTTTCTAGTTGCCATTTCATAGAATATCTTTAGAAAAAAATGCGTAGTTTTTGTGTCGTGACTAAATATTAACTTTGAATAGCATTTTATGCGATGCCGTTGATTTTTTTGTAATGAGTACAAGATTTAGTGAGATTGTTTTTATGGAATAGGAGGACAAACCATCACCACGAGGATCACCGCCGCCCACATTCTCTTGCAACACCACAGGAATCACAGGTGCGTTACCGGCCTTTAAGGAAGGAGTACGCGCTTTTTTAGAAGGTACCCATGTCGTATCGTCCCGGAAACACCGCACAAGGAAGCTCATTCCACAGCTTTGTAGTACGTGGAAGAAAGCTCCTTGAAAACCGCACTGGGGAGGACTGCCACACATCCAGATGGTGGGGATGATATCCTAACTTGTGGCGTATCGTGCGAAGGTGGAACTCAGCGGCAGGAATCAGGTTAAACAGCTCTTCGGAACACTCCCCGTGATAAATGCGATAGAAGACACATAATGAAGCAACATGTCTACGCAACGTCAAGTGATCCAGCCGTTCACAGAGCACAGGGTCCCCGACAAGTACTAGAAAATACAAAGCCGTATATGCTTTCGGTAAGAGATCTTCTTGTGACTTCAAGACTTCCTTTTACATATTTGTTTTTGTATAAAAGCCTTATATTATGATCTCAAGAAGAATACTCATAATATAATAAGAATACATAATATAATAAGAATACAATTTGTAATAAATATATAGATATACTGGAGAATGTGCAACGAACATTTTTACGCACCATAGATTTCAACGCGATCAGTCACAATAGAAGCTTTTTTACGAAAATAAGGGACGAGACGAGCAGGACGTTCAGCTGATGGTAATTGATACAATGCAGTGCCGCTCAGGAAAGTTGAAAAACCCAAAAATTCTGAGTGGCACTACAACTGCGCTTCCATACCCTATATACTCTATTTCTCGTAGCCATTCTAACACGCTCGTCACCTTGAGATATTAGTTGTCAAGTCTCATTTGCCCAGTAATTTCACTAGCTACGGCGCCCTTCAGACCGAAACACAGTAATGCTTACACTTACACAGTAATGATTGACGGCGAAAGAAAGCTATAAAAGTAACAATGATCATTTCTAAGATTCTCGCGGCTGCAGTTAATGAATTTGGATCATTTTGAAATATAAGATGAGGAGATTAAAAAAATCATTTCAACCACAGTTCTCCAAGGTTGTTGGACTGACTGTAATCGAATTCACCTATGTTTTAGGGCTCCATACATCTGAGTGAAAAAACTGTAACTATTAAAGAATCACTTACGCATCTGTCGATCTCTCTGCCTGTCGCTAAACATCTAATTCGAGTCCAAACATACCAGTGAGCTGAGCTACAGAAAGTATTTTCTCTTATTTTTTGTTAGTTTATTTTAATTAGAAATTTATATATTCATCAATATATTTCACATATTTCAAACACAACATGATATAATATTAATTGACATCTTATAATTAATTATTCATTGTTTCAACAATACACTCAAGACCTTCATATCATATTTGCCAGTCGTTCCCTGCTATTTCCATTACTTCATTAGCCCACCTACTTTTAGGTCTGCCTACTCGTCGTTTTCCTTTAGGTCCCTTCCACTGCGTGATTCTGGGTGTCCACCTGCTGTCTGTATAGCGAGTTACGTGACCAGCCCATTGCCATTTCAATTTAAGGGCTTGCATGAGTGCATCAGTTACCTTAGTTTTTTGTCTAATTTCTTCACTTCTGACTTTGTGTATTTTCCTTATTTTTAATATGCTTCGCTCTATGGCTCTCTTCTGTTTAGCTCTTGTCGTGAATACCCATGTTTGACAGCCATATAACAAACAGGGTATTATGCAGGTATCAAATACTGTCTTTTTCAAATTCAGCGAATAGTCTCCTTTTAAGATTTCTTTGAGCGACCAGAATTTTTTCCAGGTTATTTTTGTTCTGCGTTCGACTTCGTCTTCGTTATTTGTTTAATTAAATGATACCTGCTTACCCAGGTAGATGTAGCTGTTAACATATTCTATACTGTTTTCTTTGACTCTGATGGGTAGTTTGATGCTGTATCTAATATGTAACAGCATCACAAAAAAGAATAAGGCTTCAAAATTATTCTTAATGACTTACTTAGGTAGTTCAAGCGAAAACTATAAGATTATTGCTCTCTTTAGCACTAGACAATTGTATGTGTTTTTGTGATCATGGCCGCCCACATCCTCTCAACATACGAATTACCTTTGAAGTTGAAGATATAAATTGAAGGAGCGTTGTCGGCCTTTACGAAAGGTATTCTCTAGGTACACTCGCATTTATTGAAAGTACGATACGACAAACCCATGTCATGTAGCACATTCTCGTGAAGCGGAGTTAATGAGAGGTTTGCTTACGAAAGATGTTAAGTATACATTGAAACGACATTGATTATCAAATCAAATCAAAAATATTCTATTTGGTAAGTCAGTTACAGTTAGGTAATTGCATTACACTTGAAATATGTCACTTTTTTATACAGCTCGTTTGAAAGGCAGATTTCCTTAGAGAAGAAGGAGCAAGAAACTCTAAGGATGCTCTCAACAAAAATACTCAAACGAAATTACTAAATGCCTTAGTCAAAAAATGTAAATGAATATGTAAAAATATAGTTACAGTTATTGAGGATACATACATATAGTACAATACAGAAGATGCATCAATCCACAAATTTGAGACTTAACATCTTATGTCTCAAGGTGACGAGCGCAATTATAGTGCTGCTCAGAATTTTTGGGTTTTTCAAGAATCCTGAGCGGCACTGCATTGTAATGGGTAAGGCGTATCAATTACCAGCAGCTGAGTCTTTAAGAAGTTATTGGCACTTTAGCAGTGGCATTTTTTGTTGTCGTCGATACCTCTTATTTACTACCATAAAGATAATTACATTTTTTTTATTGTTAATGTCTGTTAGTTTTTTGCCTTACTGCCATGTGCCCATCGAACTATTATTATTAACCTAAAGTGGGTTATTTAGCATAGATTATAGAGATTAATAGAGTATTTTACAATGGCTGTAATATACAAAAAATAGTTTGTACGGTGCTGCATCCAATATATGAATTGTGTTAGTTAAAGGCGTATTAAATATCAAATATGTAATAAATTTAATTTTTTATATTCAAAATAGGATATAAAATCGCATGAAAGTCAAAAAGGACCACCCATTCCAAAAGGTATGCCTCAGACCTGAGAAGAACGGGCAGAACAAACCCATCCGCTTCTTTTTTTTATTTAAAAATATGGTTACAATGTAAAATCGTACAATAAAATTTATAATTTAAGTGCCTGTGGGCGGTCGCTCAATTCCCAATCAGTGGTATCTTTATAAAGTCTTTTACCACTCAAACGTTTTATAACAATTCTTTTGAATTTACTAATAAATATGATTTGAACATTATCTGGGAGCTTGTTGTAAAAGCGTATACAACGCCACACAAAAGACTTACTTACTCGACTTAATCGAGTAGCAGACATTATAAGTTTGTTTGTTCTTAGTGTTAACATTACGGTTATGACAGTTTCTAGCAAATTCACTTATGTGCCTATGTACATACATAACATTATCAAGATTAAATTGAGAGGCATTGAGTCAAGATGTTTATTTCTTTAATTTTTTCTCTCGATGATTCCCTAGTTTATAAATAGCGTGAATAGCCCTCTTCTACAGCACAAAGATGGTATTGATATCGGCAGCATTGCCCCGGCAAAACTAATAAACTGTATAAATATAAATTATCCTCTATTAGATGCACCTTTACAGCTTGAATTCATTGTTTGTGTAAGGATGCTTCAAGAACAGGATGGTCGTCGGTCTCATCCAACATCCTGTGATCTTGATTTGATCGCCTTGATTTTACCGCGCCAAATATCAAAAATGTAGATGCGAATATTTTATTAAATGGAGAGGTGGTAAAACCAGTGGAATCTGCTATATTTCTTGGCATTAATCTTGATTCCAAATTGCAGTGGGGCCCCCATATTGAAGGATTGGCGAATAGGCTTAGTTCTGCAGCATATGCGGTTAAGAAAATCAGACGGTTAACTGACATAGATACGGCAAGATTAGTATACTTTAGTTATTTTCATAGTACTATGTCCTATGGTATATTGTTATGGGGCAGTGCGGCCGATATTAATACTATTTTTGTGCTGCCGAAGGGGGCTATTCGCACGATTTATAACCAAGGTCCTAAAGAATCATTAAGAGAAAAATTTAAAGGAATAAACATTTTTACTGTTGGTTCTCAATACATTTTTGATAATGTTTTGTATGTTCATAAGCACATTGAGGAATTTTCTAGAAACTGTGACATTCATAATGTTAACACGAGGAACAAACATAAACTTGTTATGCCTACTACTCGGTTGGGTCGAGTTAGTAAGTCTTTTGTTGGGCGATGTATATGCTTCTACAATATGATCCCAGAAAATGTACAAAACAAATGTGATACGAAATTTAAAAGAATTGTTAAAAAACGTTTGTGTGGGAAAGGTTATTATAGCATAAACGATGACTTAATGACACCACGGACTGGGATTAAAGCGAACACCCTCAGGCTCTTTAATTATAAATGTGTATTGTACGATATTACATTGTAATCCATATTTTATATAAAAAAAAAAGCCCGCTGAGTTTCTTGCGCCCATTCTTCTCAGGTCTGAGGCAGTCTCTTTTGAATGGGTGGTAGATTTTGACGTTCAATAAGTGATTATAAATCCTATATATATATATATATATATATATATATATATCTACATGTTGTTTGAAATTAAATTGCCTGAGTAGTATTACACCCAAGGCGCGTATTTCACTAACTTCCTGAAGCGCAATGCCATTCAATTTGTATGTATTAGTTAAAGTATTCTTTTTGCGGGGGTACCTAGTATGATAGCACTTATTTATATTTCTCTCTCTCTCTTCTTAGTCTTTCCTCACTGCTGAGGATCGATTAGTCAACTGCGCCGCCTGGTGCAGTGCGGCGCTTGTTCTCAGGAATCTTCAGATTTTCAACGAGTTCTCTGCGTGTAACATGGTTATTTACAATTATTCACATCACACCATTGCTGAATATTGTTAAGGTCTGACTGGAGGAGATTACAGTTAGGTGGAGAGGCATCAATATAGAATTTTAGAACATCTGCAAAAAGGGATAACGTTGAATTGTGAATTTTATTTCAAATATCTTTATCAGATAGCAAAAATAATATCTGAGATACATACTCCTGACTTTGCTTAATATCTTTTTCTTATATTGTATTGATTCTATATAAGTTATATTAAATTGGTTGTACGTGGAAGAAATACACTACGCCAAGTAATCTAGTAGTTCACAGAGCACTGTATTGGACTCCAAAAATTCAAGCAGCTCTGCGTTGCACACGGTAATATGGTTCGAGCTGATACTGGGGTGCACCAGAGATCAGAGAATATTTTTACATTTAAAATTTGTTTTTTAAAATAATATTTCATCAATATCAACAAAACTTTTGAGATGGGATGGATGGATTATTTTTAATAATAACAACTTTAGGAAAAATACATTTATTAAGATCTTTACAATAATAAAATCAAATAATATGGCTTAACCAAAACCATTTAATGATTGATTTAATGCTTACTGGTCTTACACTTAATTCAATATAAAGTTTAATTTTTATAGAATAATTTTCAAACAGTGCATTATCTAAGTTCTAATTTGATAGGATAACCATGCTTAGCTTTTAACATCAGAGAGAATTTACATTCAATTTTAGGAATTGGACCATCTTCTTCTTCAGCGACAACTTTAAATTGACGTAGAATTGAAGCAATAACACTTTTCGCTGTTAACATTGCATATTGGTAACCTGTAGAAACAAGAATTACTGTTAGCAACTCAAAATATTTAATTTCCTTATCTAAGATAACAATTAAATATTTTGTACTACCAACTTTATTAAGATTTATTCCATTATAATTAATATTAAGATCAGTTTGTTTACTTCCTTTTACACAAAATTGCATATGCTTTGTTTTCAATAAATTCAATGTTTATTGAAATAGGCGCTATTTTGCGGAAATACATAATTATCAAAATCATTTGAGTTTTCTTTAGTGTTAATTCCACCAATATTTGTCTACCAATTCGACACGTGCTTTGCCTCTACACGAGGCATCCTCAGGACGTGATGACTCGCCAAAATCTGGCATAAGACTGAATCAAATGAGCCGGAAACCACTCTTTAATACCCTCGTCCAACGAAATGACGCGCCAGATCATTTTAATAAATTCATTGTTATATAGCAAATCAATATTATTTTTTAAAGTATTGTTGTAAATGTTCAATTCACATTCATTTAAATTATCAGTATTAGAGAGAACATAAAACAACGCAGATATTTTCCAAAAGTCTTTAAATAAATAATATCAAATAACCCAAAATAGTTCTGTTCTGAGGAAACATCTTTTACAGTTGGAGAAGAAAGACTGATGAGTTACTATCTCGTGATTTACGTTTTTTTATGGGAAAGGAGGACAAAAGAGAATATGGGTCACCTGGTGTTAAGTGATCACCGCCGCCCACACTCTCTTGCAACACCAGAGGAATCACAGGAGCGTTGCCGGCCTTTATCGAATATATACGCGCTTTTTTTGAAGGTACCCATGTCGTATCGTCCTGGAAACACTGAACAAGAAAGTTTATTCCACAGTTTTGTAGTACGTGGAATAAAGCTCCTTGAAAACCGCACTGTGGAGGACCGCCACGAAAGTTACTAAAAGTTATGCAAAGTTTACCACGTTTGCTTGCGTACACTGCCAGCATCCAATAAAATATGATTTCATTCAAGACCCTAATGTCATATTCTTTTATTTTTTCTTATAAACTATCGTGATTTACGAAATCGAAAGCTTTCGTCAGGTCATGATTTAAAACAGTTGTTTTTTAAAATCAATATTTTCAATCACAGACTTCAATAGGTCAAAAATCGCAAAAGAAGTGGATTTACAATTATGAAATCCATAATTATTTTGTGAAATAATTTTAAAACTAAAACAAAAATTCATATGTCTTAAATACATTTGTCGAAATCTTTACCAAAGATTAAATAATATCAATGCCGTTAACCATTGAGGAGTAATGTCGTCGGGAGCCAATCTTGGGCGCCATGGTCAAACAAATAATAACGTTATCATGATCAAGTACAATAAATACTGTTATAAATTAATAAATAAGCAAGTCCTGGTTGCCATCTTAGTCAAACTTAATTATAATAAAAATACTTTTCTGTGGTAAGATTGGACTTCGACAAAAAAAAAATCACTACACACTGCAGTAACATTAAGGTTGATTATCAATTTACATAATTTAGCATAATAAATTTGCTATTACTATCGCACGAAAAATGTTGAACATTTCTGATGGCTTATCAGAAATGTTCAACATTTTTCTTTCGACTCATAATATGAATATGTAACGAGTTAATACATGCACTGTTTTAGCATATTAGTTAACAGTCAGAGATAAACTTACAAATATTATATTAATAGAAAGGAAAACCTCGAAAAGCCATTACGGATTAGATACTTACCAATGCAGTTTCTTGGTCCTGTACTAAATGGAATGAAGAGCCCAGTTTTACTTCCAGCTTCAAATCTCTCCGGTTTGAAGCAATCAGCGTCAGGCCCCCAGTAATTGGGGTCACGATGTGCACCCCAAATTGAAATAACTAAACCAGTTTGAACAGGAATAGTATAGCCAGATGATGCTGTAGAAAATATTATTTTGCTTGTAACAATCTGATGAACGAAATCCTTAAAGACATACAGATAATATTTTTTTTCTATACAATTGGCAGCTCATCATTATTTAGTGCCTTTGTACTCTCATTTAATGTTAACCTTATCACTTGTCAAATTATTTTAAATAAGACAAAGCATTATTTCACTTGTTGTGAGGAAGCAAACAGGCAAGAGAATCACGTGCTGGTAAATGGTGAGGCAACTACCCATGGACATGAAGTTGCCGGCTTTTAAGTTGGGAAACAACGTAAGGACACTTATACTGCTTATTGTCATTATGAATTGCATTCATACATCTAAATATTATATTGTATGGTAGTAAAACATATTTTGATTTATAGATATGTAGTTGTGTTCTAATCCCATCTTTATTTAAATTATATTCTATTTTTGTTTTGTTCTTTAATCACATATATTTTTAATAGATCTGATGGACGTTGTCCTGTCCTAAAAAATGGCGTGCGTACAAAGTGCACATGTCAGAAGTGAAACTTCTTTGCAAAACTATTTTTTAAATCTCGTTTATTTTAATTATCCTAATCTGTTCTCTAAACCAAAGGTTTTTGTTGATATTATAAATTATTAGATGTTCTACATACGCGTGGACACGCGCTAAGCCTGCACGATACAAAGCTAGTGGGGAAGATGATCTACGTTTTCGCAGCCGTGTGCTCAACCTGTAGGTACTACATAACTCCAGTAGGGAAGATGTTCTACTTACTCGCGGCCGGGCGCTAAACCTGCATGATGTTATGCTAGTAGCGAAGTTGTTCTACTTAATAGCGGTGCCATGTGCTTCATGCTACGTTCGCCCATTCTCACTCTAACTTAATCGGACTCAATCTCCCTCTTCTTGGATAAAAACGTCCTACATTTTCGTAACATTTTGCACTTTATAGACACTGGATTTAAACAATGATCGCAAATTGTTTCCCTGCACCCTCGAGAACTTCGGATACGATATCCATATTTTTGAAATCATAATTTAAGTCTATATAATTATATATATTATATGTGTTGTCGGTAGTATTTAATTCAACAATAGCTACTTAAAGAAAGATAATCTTATTTTAATCTTATTTAATCTCATCAATATTTCAGTTGTACCAGCCAATATTTACTATTTTAGGTTCCATAGAATTTGCACCTCATTCTCTCTATTCACTAACCTCTCCTTCTATATATTAATATTATCAAAATAATAGGTTTAAAGTGGTACATATGTAAAACCATCATACCGCTTGTTATACTTACGTAGTTTAATTTCTTCAGTGAGCTTCCGAGTAATCATCGGTGCAGGTGGATAAAGACGAAGAGACTCTTTCAAAACCATATCCAGATATTTCGAATCATTTAAAATGTCTTTAAATAATTTTTCATTGGCGTTTTCAAATACACGTACTAATCTAAATAATTAAATACAAATTCAGACTTTAGTCCCTTAATAATATATTTAACATGCAATAGTTTTATGGTTATCATTCGAAAATTATAATAACGCTGTTTGTATGATTTAGGTTTTAGTAGTTGGCAAAATAGTACTTACTCTTCATGAACTTTTTCCTGAATTTTTGGATATTTTCCTAATAATAAAAGCGTGTTACAAATTGCAATCGCCGTTGTATCTGTAGCAGCTAGTATAAACGTTGTAATTTCTTCACGCAGTTCTGTGTCTGTGAAACCATTCTGTCGCTGGGATAATAGTATTAGATGATCTAGAAATGAATCCACTTTATCGTCTTGCCCTGAAATTTTTAAGGCCCAAATTAAATATAAACAATCTCAAGACTGTTTAAGATTGTATTATTACTCGTGTCACGGAGTCGACATGGCTTAATTACAACGAAATTTTTAAATGAACCCAAGTCACATGCAGAAGGACTGACAATCAACCTGGCTAGGAAAGGTAAACTCTAAAAGATCACACAACACACTCAACACAGAACGCATCAATATTGTAAGCGTAGTCGTTGAACTTGTAGTCGGCAGTGTATTGATGGAATTTTTGATAAACATTGAGTTTTTATGAACTTCACATTAAAAATAATATGAAACTAACAGACTTGAAATGTTAAAGCCAAATTGACACCGCATTTTGTACAAAATCGCAAGTGTTCTTGTTCAAAACGTTTTAAAAACCAAGAATCTTACCAAAAACTGTTTGATTTTCGTAAGCATCTAAATCAACATGTTTTAATTCATTGCGTTTTTTTCGTATAATCTGAAATAACAAAATTAAGTAAAACAATATTTGATAAACATTTCGATGATCATAAATGAATTTATAAGCTGATTACATTAAACAATTTATATTTAATTTTGGGACCTGGAAATGGATTGTGGAATAAAATATATTATATTACAAAGAATCAATATAGTTAGCAACTGTCTATTCAACTGTTAAAAAATAAAGTCTCAAAATATTCGTTTTATATTTTTACGTTTAAGCTGCTTATAACTGAAATTAATCTAACATTAACAATATTATGATATTAAAAACAGCTATTATAATATTTGTAGATACCTAAGAGATTAGCTAAGGTTTATTCAGGTTTATAATTAAGTATAATTTTATGTATGTGCACAAGCATTTGGAGATCTCATAGGTTTTTATTGTAAACAAAAAATAATGGTTAAAAAACCATAGATATTTTCAGAGCATGGGTGGTAAGCAGGCGTGTGTGCTCTTAAGAAACGACCAATAGGAATAGTTTTCAGAACTATATTAATTGTAATAAGAACATAATTAAAATTATAAAAGTGACCATAAGCTTACATCAATCAGGTTTAAGAATTTTTTATGTTTTTAAAGTGATAACCCTCACTTCTAGGATTATTACACAAATAAAATTTGAAAACAAAATTTTTATGAACAATGCGGGACTCGAACCCACGACCTCTCTTCCAACTGAGCCAACGGTACGAGTGACGTATTGTTATATAAAATCTTGAGCAGCCCTTCAACTGCGCTAGTCACCTTAAGACATAAGATGCTAAGTCTCATTTGCCTAGTAATATATAATAGCTGCGGTGCCCTTCAGACCAAAACACAATAATGCTTACACATAACTGCTTCACGGCAGAAATAGGCGCCGTTGTGGTACCCATAATCTAGCCGGCATCCTGTGCCTCCCACTTTACCAAATGGGACTAGCAAAATGCTTTTTTCGAATACTGGATTATTACATGGGGATTTCGATACATACGTCGTCAAAATATACAAATGTAGGAGTGATGGTAAATTCCTACGATAACAATTAAGGGTCAGAGTTAACATATGCGATGAAATTTTTGCGTAGTCAGATCAGCGAAAACGCATTTATTTTGAATAGGATGAACTTGAAGCAACACAGCTAAAGGCAAAAAATTTAATATATCGTTAAAATACTAACATTGTTTGTAAGATTTATAATTTTGTCGTTATGTTTTGTGAAATGTCTATATTGCCAGGATAATTTGTAGATCCAATCTGGCCACAGCCATACGGAAAATGTTCTGTTTGAAGCCAGTTTAAAAACCTTTTCAACGGATTCAAGAAAGTCTGATACAACTACATCATTCATTCCACCTAGATTCCTTATACCCAATGATGTTTCTGAAATAGAATAATTATCACGTTATTACAAGCTGTGTATTCATTTACTAATGTATGCAATTGCATCTATAGACTAAAACAGTTATTGGTTAAATTAAATAAATACTATTCTAAAAATCACCCACTACATACTAATAAAACAACTAAGCAATAAAATAAAATTATTTATCCCTCATTTTAATGTGATTAAAATGTAAATTTAATATACTTAAAAAATAGCAGATTTAAAACATACTAGTTGTCCTTAAAGCGAAAATGATATTAAATAGTGTAGCTGCCATCCGTTGGATTTCCCGAGAGCTAGCTTTTTGGCAGATCGAAGGATCGGAAACTCGCAAGGCTACACGCTCTATCCCCTACACTGTTTCTTCGGCTTAAATGATATCAGGAGTATTCATCTACACCAACCAAGCCAACATCTCCCAGAATGGCGTTAACGAAAACCAGAACAAACTTGTGTCTGAAATCGAGACTATGCTTTGCAAAATGGGGCTGGCAAAATTATGTCCAGATTAACCCTGAGAAGACATGAAATTGTGTGAGGTTCTGTCGTATCCCCTCAATTCGAGATCACTCAGAGTCGGTATATCGAGTGATGGTCAGTTTCGTGGTCACTTGGAAGAGAAGATCGACCTAATTCAAGAAAGAACTTCAGTACAAGCTTCAGAAGCTGGTACTGGGCACTCCCCAGTACCAGCTTCTTTCATTTGACCGAAACCTAGAAGAACGGCTCGAATCATCGAAGCGGATCACGCTATCTTCGATTAGTTTGATTCTTTGGCTTTGCGTAGAGTTGTAGGTTCTTTATGCATTACTTTTGGCGTCTGGCATTCTATAACCCCGCGTATTGCAAGAAATCTGTAACCTAACACGGCCACTTTGTGAAATAAACTAGTGGCTATAAAACTGTTTGAAAGTTTAATGTTGATTGAAAACTAGGGAGTAGATACTAGTTGATTCAATCGTTGAAATTTATATTGAAATAATATAGTGAAATACTATTAGATCGTATTTGACCCTATATTAGGTTGCTTAATAAGTTGTTTTACCTAATGATTAAGTGATGTAAGCTGGAGTTTCCTCGTTTAGAAAACCAGTGTCCATGGGATATTAGCGCTCGATCGGATCATTAAAAATGACCACGCTTTCACGAGGATAAATTTTGCTAAAACTACTCAAAACCCTAAAAGGAAAGGATGAAAACTCTTGACTTGCAAACACGTGGAATTAACCTGGTACACAATAGGAAAAAAGGTGGGAAATTTAAACCAGGATAGTTTGCAAGACCGGACAGGAACCGCGGATTAAATGTCCTTTCTTAAGCTCTAGTCTATCGCTGCGCGCTGTACCAAATTTCATCAAAATTGTCCGGCGTATAAGCGTAACAAAAAAAAATAGACATTCACATTTATAATATTAGTGGGGATGCATAATAGGGTATATGAAAAAATAATATATCAACTAAATATAAGTTACATATATTTAATTGAAGTATTATTTTTCTGATCTTTATTATTATTTATTTTATCTTAAATATTTTTTTTATTAAATTTGTTCTGACTAATAAATATTTAATATACAAAAGTGCAATAAAAACGCGCGAAATATAAAACATTTCGATGTTTGAAGCGCAGTGTGACTGTCAAAGTCTAGATAAAATATTTTTTTTATAAATAAGAGGGGGCAAACGGGCAAGAGGCTCACGGGATGGGGAAAGGTTAGGCAACTGCCCATGGACATCCGCAACATCAGGTGTGTCAAGAAGTACTTTGCACGTAATGTCCGGTGGTGGAATCCGGCCGCTGGAATCAACCCGAACATGTCCTCTGAGCACTCCCCGTGCTAAATGCAATAGAAGATGCAGAGAGAACCCCTACATCCCTACGCAATGCCAAAGAATCAAGCCGATCGGAGATGGCTTGATGGTCTGTGATTCGAACCGGTCAAATGGAAGAGCATGATGAATGAATGAATGTGAGGCCGGATTTGCGCCTTAAAAGTTGCACGCGGTGGCTTCTAGTGAAGTACTGTCTCGCCTTACTGAGTACACCAAGCTTTTTAGAGGCTAGTTTGGCCTTCTCTTCCAAGTGACCACGGAACTGAACGTCGCTCGATACATCGACGCCAAGTATGCCAATACAGGCTGTGGCAGTTAGAGGAGTGATCTCGAATCGAGGGAATACGACAAAAGGAGACTTTTTAGTGGTGAACGCACAAACTTGTGTCTTCTTGGGGTTGAATTGAACTAAATTTTGTTGGCCCCCTTTCCGAGACTTTGCAAAGGATAATCTCGATTTCAGATACAAGTTTGTTCCGGTTCTTGTCGACGCCATCCCGGGACATGTTGGCACGGCTGGTATAGGAAGCACACCCTGTGTTGTCGTCTGCATAGCAATGAATACTGCTGATTTGCAGCATATCATTGATATGCAGAAGAAACAGTGTAGGGGATAGCTCGCAGCCTTGCGACACACCAGCGTTAATGGGTTTTAAGTCGGAGAATGCACCGTTGATAAAAACCTTGATGCTCCGATCGGCCAAAAAGCTAGAGACCCATTTGCACAACTTCTCGGGAAGCCTATAGGGTGGCAGTTTTAGAATGGGTCATCGGGCCCGCTGGATTTGTGAATGTCCAAGGTAAGAAGCGCCTTTAGCACGGCGTCATGCCGGATTTTCACCTCCGGCATGTATGATTTGCACCGCGGAATATGCGGTGCTGGTACACCTTGGTCATCCAGAGTTCAGTTGGACGCGAAGAGGGAGCCCAGGAGATCAGCTTTCTTTTTCGCGTCATGGGCCAGCGAGTCATCAGCCCTGTGCAGTGGCGGAATGGCTGGCTGGCAGAAGATTCCTTGGACAGCCTTGGCGAGCGACCAGAACGCACGAGTTCCCGAGGGAAGGCGTGCAAGTCTCTCACCAATTCTGCCTGTGTGCTTCGACTTCGCGTCAGCAATAACTCTTTTGAAGGACCTGGAGGCATGATTGAAGTGTTTTTTAAGTTCACTGGAATTCACATCCTTAGATAGCACCGCATTGACCCAAGCCTGATAGCACTCCTGCTTTCGGCGAGAGGACATATTGCAAGGGCGGTCAAACCATGGTTGGGACCTGCCACCGATAGGCACAGAAGAGGATGGAATGAAGAGTCCCATACCTTGCAGTACCACATCAGCAACAGCGTCAGCAGCGGCATCTGGATCACCAAGCGAAAAACCGATGTGCCTCCACGGGTAGGATGCAAAAAAACACCGCATTTCGTCCCACTCTGCTGACCTATAGTGGCACACACGGCAAGAAGCGGGGCCGTTTTAGGCGCGTGATCGACACGGTGCTCCGGATCAGACAGTGTTCCGACGATCTCAGAGGAGGGTCAACGGAAACTAGGTACCCGTCCGGATGTGAGGTCAACAGAAGGTCCAACAGTGAAGGTGTACGATCTTCCACATCTGGGATTCGCGTTGGCGCAATAACCAGTTGCGTCAGACCATATGCTAAGGCGGAGTCGTGAACAGATCTCCCTGCATGATCGGCGGTACGTGAGCCTAGCCATTCGGCGTGGTAGGCGTTACAATCGCTAAGAAACACGATCTCTGCAGTGGGGATCTGCTCAAACACGGAATCTGTAGCCATTTGGATGTGTTCGAGGAGCCGGTCAGTCTCTGCGTTACCGCTATGGGACCTATACAGGCATGCGTAGATTCGCGGATTGTTATCGCAGTCTACACGCAGCCAGATGATGGATAGGTCCTGTTCTTCAAGAAAACTCAGGCGTCGAGAACAGACATCCAGACGTAAACGCACACGCCAGCCCGTGATATAAAGGAATGTTCCAAATTATACCCCGGGTATGAAAGGTAAGATGAATCAGCCAGAGAGGGTATCTGTGTCTCGGTTAAAAAGAGCAGGGCCGGCTTCGCCGTCTCCAGGTGAAAGTGGACGGCATTTAAATTTAAGCGAAGCCCCCTGATGTTGCAAAAGTACACAGCAAGTTTGGAGGAGGGTGGATTGAGCCTCCTGCTTTGTTTGCCCCGACTCAGCACAGATTTGCCCCCTCCAGAATACACGGGGCAGCCTGGGCAACCACTATTAGGTACAGGCCCTAATTGTAGACGCCAAGGGACGGATTCTCCAGGAATGCATAGCCTGGTACCGTCCTGGAGTAGTCTATGTTTTTTAGTTCGTGCTGCCATTTGTATTTGGGAGGGGGGGTGTAGGCCTCCGCATACCTCACATACCGGACGAAACACAGCGGCGTAGCCGCTCTTTCACGCCGGTATTGAGTAGGGGAGTGGTATTTCTCCGGGCGTGCCGGCCCAATTCAGTTGTGTCCGTGAGGACCCAACATGGCACTACCACTCCAATAAGCAAACTCCACACCGCTCCACATAAGCAATGGTATGATTCCTAGACATTATTTTCGGTGGTTAGCGATATATTCAATTATATGTTGGTTTTTTATTATTCAAAGATCTGTATAATTACCCTATTATTTACAATGACTGAAAGTGAATTTGTTAAAACGCAATCAGATAATCTTACGATGCTGTTTGATGACGTGATTCTGTGTTTCGAACCCAGATTTTATTTCTTCTGAATTGAAAAGAGTGAAAGTTATAATTGAAAAGAAAGTAATTATATGATAATTTATTTATTTTTTAAGTTTTCTAAATTCATATTTTCTCATATTTATTTCTAAGACTAAACATAATATATAAATGCAGAAAATATAATTTGACTGTAATTACCATATCCATTGTTTTTTCTGTTATTAAAGATCATTAACACAAGATTCTCGTTGAGAACAATGTTAAGATTTTGTTTTAAGTTTTTGCATTATTAAAGTAAAAAATTAAACTATAAACTTTATAAAAACGCGCCCGCTCATTGTATGAATTATTACTAAAATGTTATGAAATGTCATAGACTGAATTAATTGTATTGCGAATTTATAGGCATTTCTAGGTAAAAAAAATAGGTTCTAAATAGGTAATCACCAACATATTACAGACTAAATTCTTCTCAATTTCTCTAAACAAGAATTATCCATGTGCTTGATAATTTTTAGGATGTAAAAAATCAATTTTAAGTATTTTTAAAATTCATGCGTAAAACAATAATATCTCTCAAATAGGGTATAGATTTTATTGTTTTACAGTTTGATGAACACCATATCGCACATCGGGTGCTATTGCACGTAGGGTAGACGTTATTATGTAATAAGTGCTCAAATTGGTAAAATGAGTTTTTAATCACAATGATGTCGTACTTGCGTCTACAGCCGGTACATCAGTATCATAAATGAAACTCTTTTAAAGACCGACTGAGGTCGTAAATGTTTTGGCGGGTTTTTGTAAACGCTAGTGTGAGAACGTTCTAATTGTTCAGTTGCTCGCGACTCCGCGTCAGGAAGTGTTTTATGTAGGAGCAATAACGTATATATAAATATTTCGTACAATTTTGGGGCAATAATGACACAAGGGAACAGTTCTGACTTTGTAGTTCTATTCTCTAATACAAACAGCAAGTGTTACCGTCATTTACGAGTATTACAATTATTTAATATCGTCCCAGAAATGTACTAACGATAACTGATAAATCGTTTTCATTATTTGTTTTTGGCAAAGTTCAGATTTAATTTAATTCCATTGTAATTATAAAATGGACGTCCAACTATGGTTGTATATAAGGTACTTACAAAAAACAATACGTGTTATCCTTACTTTTTTTTCGCTGAAATTAAACTATGGATGGAAGAGGTAAAAAAATATTACGTTTGCTTCAATAAAACAAAAAAGTATTAAAGAAGGTAAAGTGAGTGATAAGTAAGTAACGTAAGTTTTTATCTATTTTGCATTTTGTATAGACAAATCCGTACTTATGTATTTTTTCCATTTTGCATTTAGCATTATCGAAAATGCAGAATTCTTCTATTTAAAACCCTCATGATGATGATATAAGAAAACATTTGATTACAAGCACTGATGAACCTTCAAATGTAAGTGATGATGACATTCAGGTATGGTATAAGATTTTCAAATTCAGTATTTTTACACAGTTATCTATTTTTTTTGCGTATTAAAGTTTCCTATGAAGGAAACTCATTTGGACGTGACTTCTGAAACTGATGACAACGAGTCAATTAGTTCGGATAACAATAGCAGTTCTAGCTGCTCAGAAATATCGTCGTCATCGGAATATGACTATGAAACTCATAACACTCAAAATATCAACCAAGAGTGCAGAACAATAGAACGTAGTAGAAAACGTATTCTCGATACAAACAAATGGATAAAATATTGCCAAATGCTGAAAAATTCTGGTCATTAATATACTTCTTTAATAACTGGTTAAAGTACATAGATTTATTGTTATATAAATGCCGACTATCATGTTCGTCAAAATTTTCTCAAGAATAGAGATCTTTACGTGTATGGGTACCAAAACGGCGCCTTTTTCTGGCGTGAAGTAGTAATGTGTATGCATTATTGTGTACCAGTATGAAGGGCGCCGTAGCTGGTTAAATTACTGGGCAAACTAAACGTAATATCTTCTTCGTCTCAAGGTGACAAGCGCAATTATAGTGTCACTCAGAATTTTTAGGTATTTCAAGAATCCTGAGCTGCCCTGCATTTTAATGGGCAGAGTGTATCAATTACCATCAGCTGATCGTTCTGCTCGTCTCCTCCCTAATTGTGATAAAAAAGTAAGATAGTGTATGCTTTTTATCTGTTACGCCACTTACAACGACAGTGGGGTTATTTGGGAACTTGTGTGTGCCTTCTACAGCGATCATGTCGTAGAATAAAAAAATCTCGTGAAAATAATCCTAGAAAACCATAAACGGCTATTTATTTATTCAATGAAGGAAGTGAGATTAGAGTAAGCAAGACATATTTTATAAATACTTGGGTATCACCGAGGGGATTTCACGTACAATTATAGAATGCAGGCATAACAATGAAGGCCTTAACATTATGAAAGAAGAGGAAGACACGGCTAACAAATCAGAAATACAACAACCAGTGAGAGACCACAATCATTAACTTTATCCCAAAGATAGAGATTCATTATTTGTAAGAATAATTAAGTACAACAACTAAAAACATTAAGAATACTTCAATTGTCATTAACTAGTACAGTAAAATACAAAAATGCGAGTTATTTAAAAAGCTCTTGTTTGACTTTTCTACAAATTTTATTTCAAGCTTGTTAGTTCATTAGTAATTTAAAACATAAGAAATTATTCATCAATTTGTTATAGTTTTGAATACCATTTATTTAAATAATAGTTTTAGTAATTGTTATGTATATATATTATTGTAAAGTTAAGTGTATGTGTTACTTCTTAATTAGGCGTGTGGATATTTTGTTTAGTTCAGCATTTATGACGATATTGCACAGCAAAGTTCTACGTTTAATTTAATTTTCTGTGCAAAAATGTCATAAATGTAGGTACCGTAGTTTAAAAATACTTAAATATGGCATTTACCTAAGATTTTTATTTCTGTAGCAACCTTCATTTTAAAATATGATATATAAACAATATTTAGATCATAAATTTATAATAGACCGATTTCATTTTAGTAAAACGACAACTTTTAAATCGATCTCCTGAAAAAACGTCTTTTGTTATTGCATCCGGTGTGCGATATATTGCAAAATTACTTGACTCTATGTCTACCTTACTAATAACTTAATTATTGCCTTAAATAATGGCGTTATTCTTACCAGCTATTGACGCTAATGTGAAATTGTTGATAATAGGCGAAATATCGAATGTACCGGTGCCACTCAAGTCCTTAAATTTATCAACAAGATCCGCACATCTTCGAGAAAATATATCCATAAAACTATTGAGTATTTTGGGGCTAAACGCAGGAATAATCACCTTTCTTTTTCTAGACCATATTGAAACTGAAATGAGAATTCACATTTAACATAAGAAAGGTTCAAGTAAGTTAAGTTAAACCAATACTCTTATCATCAAATCACTTGACTGTTACAATACCAGGGGCGAAAATTCCACCATCGCCAGTGATTCCTTTTACACTCTTCATAATTAATAGATCTTTCTCCAAGCAATTTTTCGAAACATATTCAATGTCTGCTGGATTCGTTAACCCTGAAAACAATATTACAAATTGCATTATTTGTTACGTACTTATTTTAATGGGAATATTATAATTATATCACAGTTTAAAGTACAAATGAACTAACAATAAAACCATGATAATGTATGTACTCACTACTCATCAAATAAAATAAAGACAAACATATTGATATAAATTTACAACTTTAGGCGCATTCACAGGTGAGAGGTGTATAAAAGTCACTTAGGTAAATATATTGAACCAATAAACTATATAAAATCTATTAGGAATTCGCTACACTTTGGTTTTACCTATTAATAGCAATGGACCTCCCCACATCTTTTGAATTCCTCCAGTTGTAAAACATTCTCTACTTAAATGTTCTATTATCGAGACGGCTTCTGTAAATAACAAACGCACACTATAAAACTGGGCCGGTCATTAGCAAATCGTTCACTAATGAATGTGTCTTTGAGTTTATCTTAGATTGTGGCATTAAAACTAACACATATTTACTTAGTTTGTACTTCTCTTGTATCGACAGCATTTATTCAGCATTAAATTAAGGGCATTAAGGTATTATAAAAAACTAGTGGACCCAACAGACGTTGTCCTGTACACACGTCGTTAATTTAAAAAATCGGTCCAGCCGTTATGAAGAGTTCACTAACATACACATGAGCAGGAGAATTATATTATATGGACGAAATTGAGAATCTAAACCAATCAAAAATTCACTGACACAAACAAAAAAATCATCAAAACCAGCATCGGTCCAGCCGCTTAGGAGGTAGTTTAGTTGTGAATCTAAACCATTCTTGAATCCATCTGAAGACACACACCAATCTCAAATTCACTGGAACACACAAAAATATCATCAAAATCGGTCCAGCCGTTTAGGGGGTAGTTGAATTGTTAATCTAAACGATCCTTAAATCCCCTTGAACTCAAATGAAAAATTTCATCAAAATCGGTCCAGCCGTCCAGGAGGAGTTCAGTGACATACAATACAGACACGCACACAAGAAATATATATATATTAATATATTCCATACTCTGTGCTATAACTATCAAACTTAACTGAGAAAACCCTACTCTTCCATAAGACGGCATAAAAGGCATTTATTTTCTCACAATTGATTCCTTTCGAATTATATTTGATGTCATTTCTAATATACTAGATACAACTACCGCTTCGGATACAAATGACGCTCTGAAAGAGAAGAAACGGGGAAAAAACTCTCCTACAATCTTTTTTTGCTTCTTCTTAGGGGTCTCTTCAACTGCCTTTTGAAATGCAGCCACAGCTGCCTCGGCGTCCAGAAAATTTCATCGAAGATTTTGTTTTATTTTCAGAAATAAATAAAAACCGAATGGTGCAAGGTCGGGGCTACCAGGTGAGTTACCCAGTTATTCTATGTGTGATGTCGCCAAATAGTTTTTCGTTTGCCGGGCGGTATGCGTAGTATTGTCGTGGTGAAGACGGATCCTACTGCGAGGTTGTTTCTCTGAACTTTTTTGAAGACAAGTGGTAAACAATTGTTAGTGTTCCGCTTTGTTTATCTGTTGTTCTATCCTTTAATTGATTGTCGCGTTACGAACTGTCTTTCTGAAGAACGAGGACACCATCTTTTTTCCCACGCTTCGATATCTCTTCACTCTAGTTCACAACTCCTCAGAAGAAAAATACTCATTAACAGACCACTTTTGATTTTAAGATCACAAAAGTAAAATTTGCTTTGACTGTATTTGAGTCACCTTCGTTGATCCTTTCTACCATTTCGCAGCACCAACCAAGACGGCACAGTTTATGGGCCTCGGTCAAATTATGAAGTACCCAAAGATTCAAGACTGCTTAGCATATTTTAAGGATTTTGTACATCGATGCCTAAACTTGTCTGAATTTGATGATGGGTCACTTTAACTTCAACAAAACGGTGGATTTGAAATAATTTTGTGTTTTTTTTTATTGGAATAGGAGGACAAACGAGCGTACGGGTCACCTGTTGTTAAGTGATCACCGCCGCCCACAATCTCTTGCAACACCAGAGGAATCACAGGAGCGTTGCCGGCCTTTAAGGAAGGTGTACGCACTTTTTTTTGAAGATACCCATGTCGTATCGTCTCGGAAACAACGCACAAGGAAGTTCATTCCACAGCTTTGTAGTACGTGGAAGAAAGCTCCTTGAAAACCGCAGTGTGGAAGACCGCTACACATCCAGATGGTGGGCATGATATCGTAACTTTTGGCGTGTCGTAAATGAAGCGACATCTCTAAGCAACGCCGTGATCCAGCCATTCACAGAGCACTGGGTTCTCGACAATTCGAGCTGCTCTACGTTGCACGCGGTCAAATGGATCGAGCTGATACTGGGGTGCGCCAGCCCAGAGTTGACAGCAATATCAGCGGGTTACTATATATCTCGTAACTTTATGATTGTTTTAATACGAATTAAAGAAAAGAATCGTGTTATATAAATTTCAGTCACTATTATAAAACGTTTAAAACTATCAGACTTCAAAGCATCTTAAAAATACTTACGTTTATGACGTACAGATTACACTAAACAATAGAATTTAAAATCGTGGGAATTGTTGCCACACTTTTTTACCAGATTTTTGTACACATAGTGACAAGTTTAAACAGGTTCCCCTACAAATTTTTTAATCAGTCTCCATTATACACCACACAACACTGATATTATCTTCAGTCGTCGCCGTAGAAGGTCTGCCCTTACGTAAATCATCGGTGAGATTAGTGTGACCATGTTTAAAAGCATTAAACCGGTTGATAATTATGGCATGAGATGAGGCTTCATCGTTAAAGGCCACTCGTAATCTTTATTTATTATCTTGATCACTTAAATCACATCCAAGTTTATATTTAAACAAAATTTCAACAAACAACATCCGACTTCAAACAAATACTGTGCTAAACGATAGATATAATATACCTACACTTAAAAGAATTAAAATAATTGCGTATTTTTATACAATCAAGTTAAACTAATTCTAGTTGCAATTACTGTTATTTTTGGAGTTGGAGTTGGAATTAATTAGATTGTTGTAAAATATGCAATAATTTTTATACTTTTATAATATGCAATAATTTTATACAACAGAGGTTGCATGCATTATTTTGTTGGAATCGGTTTTTTTGTTAAGTTATCTGATTTTAAGTGAATCTGAAGTACACTTACTAATTTGTCTGATAGCCCTTAATGTAAGTCGTTAAGGAGTTCAATTATTAGGTACTTGGTGACTCAACAAACCAGATAGCACTGAAAAGGTTTCGGCTGAGTATCGTTAATATGTTCCCTTGACTTGAAGAGTTCCGTTTCTTAGTCATGGATCCTATAGTCAGAACTTCTACAAAATCTCAACAAGCTACTCCTGAAGTACATCATTTCTAATTGGTTTGATATTGAGTTATTCATCCATATGTCGTGCACATACTTAATTTGTATATAAGACTTTTATGGTTTTCTCATTGATTGACCAAATTGAAATGGGATCACAGGAGAAGCACCAGCTTTCAAACAAAAAAAAAGAATCATCCAAATCAAACCAAACGTTTTGAGGTAACAAACATAAAAAATTACAATCGAACTGAGAACCTCCTTTTTAGAAGTCGGTTATAATAATTGCGCGAAAATTAACGTGTTATATTCATGCTGACATGGTATATGCAATCATGATAAATGAAATGGGAGGCTCCTTTGCACAGGATGCCTAGATTATGGGTACTACGTTGGCGCCTATTTCTGCCTTGAAAGAGTAATGTGTAAGAATTGTGTTTCGGTCTGAAGGGCGCCGTAGCTAGTGAAATTACTAGGCAAATGAAACTTAGCATCTTATGTCTCAAGTTGACGAGTGCTATTTTAGTGCCGCCCAGAACTCTTGGGTTCTTCAAGAATCCTGAGCAGCACCGCATTGTAATGGGCAGGGCGTATCAATTAACATCTGCTGAACGTCCTGCTCGTCTCATCCCTTATTATCATAAAAAAATAGAGCTTCATCATCACAAATAACAATAGAATATTAATTTAATAGATATAATATAATAAATAAAATATAATATATAAAAATATTGTTTATCTTTTCTCATGGATTCTGTTACAAGTTTAACCGTTTTAATGTATCCGGAATTGTAATTTTTAGTAAAAAATACAAGTAAGTGATTGTCTAATGATAAATTTGGATTTTAAGCAGACTTAACAAATGATTGGATATTGAAATAAGGCTTATTTTTTTTAATAATACTATTTTAAGAATGGAAAGATAAAGAATAACAAGTTACTAAAAGTTTTACACAAAGATAAAAATATTTGCTTCAATAATAAATAAATACAATATTAAGTCAAATATATAAAATTATTATTCAACAGCATGAGTATATTTTCCAACGACATTAAGGTGATTTTTTCTTAAAATTATCTAAAGTATATTTTCATGATACTTACTATCAACCGCATTGTATGAATATTTAAGAAGCCCCAGATATGGAAATGTATCTTTAGCCCCGGGTATTGGTTCAGCTAATTGATAAAGCCTTCGTCTTTTATTTCGAAACAACAAATACCACAATAACAACACAACACTAACTAACAACAGATACATGACCAGCGCTGAACGACTAACTTTGTACAAATGGCTAAACTTGATTACACCATGATTAATATACCTCTCTGGTCTTTAGCGCCTTGGTCGCACACGTTCAAATTTCAAGTTCAATATCTTTACATTCATTTAGGTCAATGAAATGACACAAATGAATATTTAGATATTTTATCATTTACGTTCACTTCGGAATTAACGAGAACATTAAATTACTCATGCATCAAATGCTCAAAAACATACACGAGTGACTTAGAAAAAAAAGTGTAAATTAAAAAAAAAACACAGATAAACAGATAAAGGTATTATATTGTGAGCATTCTAAATTGTATTATGACTATTAAATATAAATCCTTAAGAATATAATATGGTTTAGGTTTGAAATCGTTTTGTAACTTTAAGCGCTTCTCTATACTTTTGTTTTGGTATAAAAATCTAATACGAAATCAAGTAGAATGCTCAGTGCTAATCTTAAAAAAATACATAGTTATCTATAAGTTACACCTGAGAAAGTGCGACGAAAATAAATACGCACCATTGATTTCAAAGCGAATAGACTTCATACTTATCACATTCACCCATCAATCATACTTATAATACAAGAAACATTCAATAAAAACTTTTCTAACCTTACATCTTTGCCTGATCAGCATATAAGTTTACAAAAAAAGCTAGTATTTGATATCATAAAATCATAAGTTTCTACTCAATTAAATTTGCATAACTAACCACATTCAATGTAAGTACACACATTAAAAAAGTCTAAGCAACATGTACTAATTTATATTTTTTTATGATGGTTTTTCACATTATAACGTTGTATTTTATTTTTAAAATAATATTTTTAGGGTCCTATGATGTAAAAATAACAGGTGTTGTCTTTATAAGTTCTTTTAATAAAAGAAATTAACAATATTAGAATATACTGCAGAAACTAAGGTACGGTAAGCAACTAATCATTTTTTTAACAAAATGAAATTTCAAAAAAAAAAATAATTTATTGTGAAAGAATAGGATAATTTAATACAAAGTATGGCCTCCTCTGCTATTCAGAACTTGTAGGCAACGATTTTTCAATGAATTAATAAGACTGTTTATGTAATCTTGCGGTATTCGCTCCCAATGGAATTGTAGCAAATCCTTCAGCTGTTGGGTTACTGTCACTCCGTCCAAGTCCTTCAAAACATGTCTCTGGAGCAATTCCCATGCGTTCTCGATGGGGTTGAGGTCTGGTAATTGTGCAGGCCAGGGCGAAACCCGGAAGTTCTCCGTTGCCAAGTATTAACTGGTTCGCCGAGCTGTATGCCGTCGCGCATTGTCATACATTAACGTAAAATCGGAGCCAAAGGTTTTGTGAAAAAACAAAACATAATCGTTTTTTTTTTTACAACCAGCCAGTAGTCAATAATATCAAATATCAATAACGTAAAAGTTTACATACCTATGCACTTTGAGTGAATAAAGACTTTGAAATTAATTAATATTAATAGTAAATTTGTAATATCATGCATGTTGCTTAAACTTTTTTGATGTGTGTATATTACTTATCTACTATACATTTATCCGTCATAATAATCTTTATATAATGTTTGTTATAAGAACATATAAAAAGAATACAAAGACTCACAGACTTTAAGGAGCTTTCTTAGTGCGCTCACCGAGGGGGCCAGCAGTACCATGCCATCATAACCAACAACCGACATGCATGGTGCTGAGCACCTCGATCAGTTAAATGATCACCGCCGCCCACAATCTCTTGCAACACCAGAGGAATCACAAAGGCTTACACGCTTTTTATGAAGGTACCCATGTCGTATCGTCCCGGAAACACCGCACAAGGAAGCTCATTCCACAGCTGGCGGACGAAAGTTGCTTGAAAACCGCACTGTGATGGAACGCCATACATCCAAATGGTGGGGATGATATTCTGATTTGTGGCGTGTCGTGCAAAGGTGGAACAATAATCAGGTAAAACAGCTCTTCGGAAAACTCACCGTGATGAATGCGATAGAAGACACATAATGAAGCAACATCTCTACGCAACGCCAAGTGATCCAGCCGTTCACAGAGCACAGGGTCCCCGACAATTCGAGCTGCTCTACGTTGCACGTGGTCAAATGGGTCGAGCTGATACTGGGGTGCACCAGACCAGAGATGACAGCAATACTCCATGTGTGGCTGGACCTGCGATTTGTAGAGCGCTAGAATGTTGGCCGGCTTGAAGTATTGCCCTGCTCTATTAATGACGCCCAGCTTCTTCGAAGCCAATTTGGCTTTGCCCTCCAGATAGCCATGGAATTGGTAATCGCTCGAGATTTCGAGACCCCGTATTACGATACTAGGCGAGGCTTTAAGGGAAGTGTTGTCAAAGAGCGGTGATACGGCAAATGAGCTTTTTTTAGTGGTAAACGCGCACACTTGAGTCTTCTGGGGGTTAAATTGGACAAGGTTAAATTTACACCATTCCGCGACTTTCTCAAGAGAGAACTCGATAGAAGACACAAGTTTCTCCCGGCACTTGTCAACGATTTCTCGAGAAAGACCTGCATGGCCCGTGTATACGGCATCACCAGTGCTGTCGTCTGCATAGCAATGTATGTTGGAGGTGTCCAACATATAGAAGAAACAGCGTGGGAGATAGCACACAGCCTTGGGGCACTCCAGCGTTCGCGGACTTCGGGTTCGAGCAATAACCGTCGACAACGACCTGTACGGTGCGCCCAGTGAGGAAGCTGGAGGTCTACTTGCATAAGCTCTCGAGAAGCCCAAACGATGGAAGTTTTAAGAGGAGCGCATTGTGCCATACACGATCAAAGGCCTTCGCTATATCCAGGCTAACTGCCAGGCCTTCCCTCTTGCTTTCAATAGCCGCCGCCCATCGATAGGTATACCAGAAGATCACCTGTAGTACTGCCGGTCATTGATCAACAGGTGACTAAGAGGTATACTAAGGTATACTAAGAGCTGGCGGTTAATTATGCTCTCCATGATTTTGGAGAGCAGGGAGGTAATAGCAATAGGCCCGTAGTTTGCCGGATCTGAAGTGTCTCCTTTTTTTGGATCGGGTGGACAAGGGCTGAATTCCATGAGTCAGGGACTACGCATTTGGGCTAAGAGTGCTGGAATAAACGCGTTAATAATTTCAAAAATAACTCATAATTGGTTGCAGGATCGAATGAGATGGTCGGAACGAACTCCTTGCAATTTGTGAATTAAGTATTGGCCACGAAAATTTGGTATTTCTAAATATTCGCGGATTTCTGTCATGTTATGCTGAAACTTAAATACTGAAAATATCATGTACTCTATAAGCCCGGTATATATTGGTAAATGATTATCAACTTAAACTTTAAAAATGATGCTCGTGAACAGGCTACGTGTGGTGGCTGGATGGCCCTGTTACCAGGAGGTCTGATTCATGTTTTTTTTATTTCTTTTATTTAATTTTTTTAAAATTAAGCTATTTTTTTAATAATAGCTACTAAAAGTGCCTCATAATCGAGTGCTCGCATAATGCCTTATTTACGGTATGTGTGGATTGATACATCCACTGTTGTCAATAACTCTTGTGTTTTAAATTATTAATTTGTTTTTTTTTTATTTACTCGTGTAAGCCATTTAGCTCTTGACGTTTCCGTATTTTTGCTGCATCACTTTGCATATATTGTAATTGACATAATTTGTTAATTGAATTGAAAATAAAAATTTGTAATACCTAATCTATTTTGAAAAGAGCAACCTTAAGAGATTCTTGCTCATTCTTCTCTAAGAAAATCTTCCTTCCGAATGAGCTGTATGAAAATAAATGACATGTAATTTGATTAACCTATGTAATAAAATAATTTTGATTTGATTTGAGTGTGTGAAGTAAGTACTATACTCAAACCTATGAGTCAATGAACAAGATTTCCTATTATAGTAGAGAAACTATTTATGCTGTACCGCAAACTGACATAATGCATCATTTAATTGATCATAGCAAACGTCGCCTCGTCTATTTCAATGGCTCTCAAGAAATTAATTGCATGAAACGGGCAAGCCTCAATTAAAATAGACAGAACGTAATGTATCTCACCTGATACCCGTACGAGAGCGTACGTCATCAATGAAATTAAATTTCGAACCAATTTAACTGTTTATTTTCTGTGTAATATTGGACCAGATAAGAGATGACAAAGCCTAAGCCAATAAATGAGCTTTGGAAGGTTATAAAGAATATATAAAAAATATTTTCTCCAGAGGAATATTATTCTTATTTATAATTTACTAAGCAGGAAGTTTAGAACAATTATGCGTCAGGTAAGGAAGCTGTTAATTTTTCATACTGAAAGCTTACATGGGAAAGAAGTGTACAATGTCAAAACGAAATATTATAAAATTATAACTTATGAAATAATTCATTGTTTACTTAAATGAATATATTATTTACTGTATTATGTGCTTAAAATTTATAATATTTAAATTTTCTTTGAGTTTGTTGTGACTTTTCCTCTCACGGATTGTAAGGAATTCGCCATTTTGAGGCTCCTATGCACAGGATGCCGGTTAGATTATGGGTACTACAACGGCGCCTATTTCTACCGTGAAGCAGTAATGTGTAAGCATTATTGCGTTTCAGTCTGAAGGGCACCGTAGCTAGTGAAATGATTGGGCAAATGTGACTTAACATCTAATGTCTCAAGGTGACGAGCACAGTTGTAGTGCCGCTCAGATTTTTTGGGGTTTTTCAAGAATCCTGAGCGGCACTGCATTGTAATGGACAGGGCATATCAATTACCATCAGCTGAACGTCCTGCTCGTCCCTTATTTTCGTTAATAAAAATACTCACTTTAAATGATAGTCAGAATGCGACGTAATGAAACGGACGCTCGCCGCTCTTTTACAAGTAAAATTCTAAACTTGTTGGAATTTCTAGCGAAATAAGGTCAAAGGATGGAGTACAGAAAGGCGGAAATGATTTGCAGGGCATCGCCAGTCGCTCGTGAAATACGCGTCATAAATACCTTCCTACGTCCATTGGTCGCAAGAAAAGTTCTGGAATAGTTAGTAATTTCCAATATTTGGATATCTGTCTGTAGGTATTTGTAATATTTAAAATTTGTTACTTTGATTTCTGAGCTGTGAGAGTTCAGTTTAAATAATAATAATGAAATTTATTGGCTTGAAGTACATTTAAATAAACAAAATCAACTTATTATAAACGTACATTAAGGCAAATGGGAGTAGGCTCAGCTTATGCTGCTTGAAATAATAATAAAATAATTCAATAAATAATAAAATAATATATATCGGCGCAAATACTACAACACACTTTTCTTTAGAAGAACCAATGAGTCAATGAGTGATCTTCAGCAAGATAGCAATTGTGATGTCAACAGTAATGACGTCTCACCTCTTAAAAACAATCTTTCCTCGTCATATAAATTAATAAAAATAATAATTTTCATGCAGCGCTAGTTTTCAGCCATTCCCATCTCCCTAAGGTGTTAAATGGGATACACAGAAAATATAGGGCAGACTAATAAATTTTTTGAAAGAAATTAAAACTTTTTTAAATGTATCAACCTCTGTATTTCTGAGTGTATTTATGAGTGTGAGTGTTGTATAAGTATATGAGTGTGTGCCGATGTGTCAGTTTTATTGTTATCTGCTTAGTACTTCTTGTTTCTGATAATCCACTGGCCACCATGTTGTGCTAACTGGATGGTTAGATATATGCAGTATTCTTTTATAAAATCTAGCTTCTTCACGCGGCTTCTTTCGGAGTCCTTGTCCATGTGGCCAACGAAAGCCAAATGTCTCTCTTCTGTTTGTTTGACTCGCTTTGTCACACGCAAAGAGTATGTAAATACTACGTAATTGTTATTACGGCGGGACTGCCTAAATAAAAATTGAAATTTAGTTTATGAAACATGTAATGATTTGACATAAATTTGAAATAGTAGCAATTACAGCATGGCGATTGGCGACGAAGTATAATCCGGCTAAGTTTGACAGCGCACAGTTGCTTTTAACGTAATGGATTTTGGCTATCTCCCACATTTACAAGATTAGTATGACATTTAAGATAATCATCATAATATCTTACGACCATATGAAATGTACGTGAACAATTTATGTTTTTTTTAAATGGTAGCCCTCACTTTTAGGATTAATACACAAATAAAATTTGAAAAACAAAATTTTATGAACGATGCGGGACTCGAACCCACGACCTCCGCCGTTCCGTGCCGGTGCATTAACCAAGTGAGCTCACCATTCAAGTGACGTATCGTTATAAAATCTTGTAGTTGAATAAAGCATACAAGATTTGATAGCAATACGTCTAAAATCTGTCGCCCATACATTTGCGTAGGAACACATTTTATCGAGAAAATTTTGTCAAACAATTAGTTTTTTCTAAAATGTAATTAGTATCTCAATTTTAACTTGTCAACTCCTAAAAGTTTTTTTCGGGAAACAATTTATGTTACTATACAGTAACTGACATACCAAGTCAAAACGATGAAAATAAATTATTTGTTTAACAAAAAAATAATAAAAAATATCTATTCATAATCATAATGCATGCATACATGCAGGGTTTTCAAAATATATAAAGCTGTATAATTTAAAAATATATGATAAATGAAATTATTTAGTATTATTTGAGTGATAACCCCCACTTTGGGACTGCACAAATAAAATTTGAAAACAAAATTTATGAACGATGCGGGACTCGAACCGGCGACCTCTTACATTCCGTGCGAGCGCTCTTCCACTGAGCCAACTATTCGAGTGACGTAAAGCTTATAAATCTTGCTATGTCTTTATTCAACTCTCAGCTCTTCCGTGAAGCTTGTGGCGGTGAGTGGCGCACGGAACGCAAGAGTTCGCGGGTTCGAGTCCCGCATCGTTCATAACTTTTGTTTTAAAATTTATTTATATAGTCTATGAAATATTATGCAGTATAAAATATTTTATGAAAATCTAAAACGTAGTGCCTTTTTTGTAAATTTGTATTGTTTACAATGCTGCTGCTCTAGTGATGAAAATATTCCAATATGCGGTTTTTAAACAAGTTAAAAGAAAAAAAAACAATAGTTAATCTCACAGCCTATGTTCTGAAAACGAGTGAAGACATAACCATAAGGAAAGGTCAGCTGAATCCAGATCTCGGTTTGCCTCTAAAATTATTAACGTTTTATCGGCCAGTGTCGCATGAGCTCTTCAGGGCACTGAACTTCAATGAAGATGTTGAACAAAAGCATTTGATATGTCTGTCGGTTGAGTGGCATAAGTGTCTTTCATTTTGCTCGAAAGCGCGTTTCAAGTAGCCCATAAAAATATTTCAAAGAATATAATAAAATAATGAATAAATCTATCATCCAAGTCAAGTCAGAACAATAGAAAATTGATTTCACTGCTTTGAATGGACGTCACTAAAAATGTAATCATCATCATCCTCACCAGCCGGAAAACGTCCACTGCTGGCACAAAGGCCTCCCCCAAACATTTCCACGACAATCGGTGCTGTGCTGCCCTCATCCAACGTATTCCGGAGATTTTGACCAGATCGTCGGTCTATCTTGTGAGGGGTATCCTACCAACACTGCGTCTTCCGGTTCGTGGTTGCCATTCGAGGACTTTACTGCTCCAACGGCCATCTGTCCGTCGAACTATGTGCCCTGCCCACTGCCACTTCAGTTTCGCTATCATTTGGGATATATCGGTGACTTGGATTCTCCTACGGTTCTACTCATTTTTAATTCGATCTCGCAGGGAAACACCGAGCATAGCCCTCTCCATTGCCCTCTGAACGACCATGAGCTTCCTCATAAGACGAGTATTTCTTGTATAAACATAAATTTATTTTTATGTTTATACAAGCTTTATTGCTTAAAAGTGCGATTAAGCAAAAACAAACAAAATATAAGAAACTCATAACAAATCTATGAACCAATTACTGTAATTGCGGTGTGTTTTTCGATGTCGAAGTCGAATAAATAGTTAATCGTTGTTGATAAATGTTGGCATTAATAAATGAATATCCAATATCATCATCAATTGCCACGGGACAATCAGTTAACACCGAGCAGAGCTTCTAGATATCTATACTAATAAATGGAGTTTTTTTCCTTCGGTTACACAGTTACACTGTAAAAACTACTGAACCGAACGGAATAATACTTATACCATAAGATGCAACGTGTTTCGGAGAAGGTTTTAGTTTATAAGTTTATTCTGATTACTCATCCATAAATAATTCAATCAATGGCATTTCATTACATAAGAAAACTCATAGAACGAGCGGGCACGGGGTACTTAATTTATATGGCAAAACAACATTTACCGGGTCATATACTAGTTTTTATAATATATAAACACTCGTGTTGACGTTAGCTGTAAATGTTATCGATGTAGAAAATCTAATTTCGATAACAGTATGTGGGTTTCAGGTACGTTGGGAAATAGCAATCGATTTTTGAATTTGAGGCTCGACTGTTTTTTTCCAATTAATTACTGGAGGACCATCGAATAGGTCGAACGACGCGACGACATGTTTTTTAATTGGAAAGCTATACCAATGTCGAAGTAATCGAGTTTAGTACACATTTTTACCAATTTACTAGTTCTATTATTTATATTTATTACGTATGATAGAATATTTTGCTGTATGAGGGAGCTCATTGTCGCTAAGAGGGCAATGGAGAGGGCTATGATCGGAATTTCCCTGCGAGATCGAATCAGAAATGAGCAGATCCGTGGGAGAACTAAAGTTACTGGCATGTACCAGTTGATTGCAAACTGAAGTGGCAGTGGGCAGGGGATATAGCTCGACGGCTTCGGACAGATGGCCTTTGGGAAAGTTAAGTCCTCGAAAGGCGACCACGTATCGGAAAAGGAAGTGTTTGTAGATCCTTCTTCTCTCTCAGAGTGCCATTTGTTTCCGAATCGGTAGTTGTATCTAGTATATTAGAAATGACATCAAAAAGAATTCTAAAGGAGTCAATTTTGAGAAAATAAATGCCTTTATTGCCTTTAATGCCCTTTAAACTCACTAAAATATGTACTCTTAATGCTTGTTCTTATAACTCTGGATTTTATTTAAAAATACATCATGATAGTTGAGCACGAAGAACTAGATGTAGTTCAATTAAATATGACTAGTGCAATATTACATTCATAAGATCAAAGCCAAATCTATATAATATTCGAGGGAATATGTACTGAATCTATAAGACAAACTTAAACCTCAGCATCCGGATTGAAAGCAACTCCTATTGAATTAATAGTATTTGAGGAGCAGCCATGATGTTCGTTTTAAAGTGCATCTTGAATAGTTATTTAAATAATGATAATAATTGAATAGTTAGATAAATTATACATTTATAATATATATATATTAAAATGATTCTTCTGTACGTGTGTTGACAGTGAACTCCTCCTAAACGGCTAGACCGATTTGAACGAAATTTTCTACGTGTGTTCAAGTGGATGGTTTAGATTCACAATTGAACTACCTCCTAAACGGCTGGACTGAATTTGATGATTTTTTAGTGTTCCAGTGAATTTGAGACTTAATTTAATTTATTTATTTATCAAAGATACAATGTAACATTACAGATTAAATCTAAAGCGTTACAAAGATATTATACTAAAGAAAAAACAAACAATGAAAATTATAAACTAGTTATCTTATTTTATAGAGCTTAAGATAGATAGATAGATGAGATTGGTTTAGATTCCCAATAAAGTCGACATATCATATATATAATTATATGCATATAACTCTCCTATGTATGTAGGATCTCCTCCTAACGTCTGGACCGATGTTTCAAATTTAACACGTGTGTTTAGGACGGCTGTCTGTCTGTCAGCATATATACTACTTACTAGGTAGAGAATGAAATGCCAACTTTGCTCGAGGTTATATCTTCAGCGTTTCTGAGAAAAAAAATTGCCAAAATTTCTAACAATGCTCCTAGATATTCAGCAATATGTGAGTGCTTAGTTGGTAACACGGCTTTAATTAATGTTTATAATTATAATGTATTTATGTATCTGTTAATTATCCCTAAAGTTAATTAATATTATGTTTTACTTCAATCGCGTGTAAAGATTACACTCACACCATTTTTTTTGACGCTTGTAAATCACACTTCAAAACAATAAAATTGTTTTACTACAAGGTGTATAGTAAAACGATTTTATTGATCTTAGAATTTTTTCGATGATTCCAATCGAATGATGCTATTGAAACTTCTTTCGATTTTATTGATTGAAATCCAATCCAATCCAATGAAATCCTTAAAACAAAGGATAATAATTCTGGTGATATAATAACTATACGGCATTATCTACTTAACTATAACAATTTGATTTAATAAAAAAAATGTGAAACAGGTTATTGTTCTTTTGACAGAGAACTTCAAACATGACTCGACCCGACCGACGGCGTTAGATTAATCCCTGCCTCTTCAACTTTCCCACATTATGTCTCTTTGATCAGTAATTCTGTACTTATTTCGTTTTGGTTTTCAACTCAAGATTGGAAGGGACAAAGGACAAAGGGACTTAGGCTAAAGAATTTCAACCTCTGACTCAGTTTAAGTCATTCAACCTTACAATCAATACGATTAACATTATTATCTATCTATTTTCTGTGGAGTCATGTTGCTCACATTGATATAGTGTTTACTCTGCAAAAGAGAGCTGTTCGTGTTATATATCAGCTTGGTTATAGACAGTCTCTCAAAGAAAACTTTTAAGAAATAAATATTATGACTGTTCATTGTCAGTACATTTATGAAAATTTAATATACGTTTATAATAATCGTAACCTCTTTGCTCTTAATAGTGATTTTCATTATTGGGATAAGGGATTCCTTGTAACTAACTCTAGTAGGCTTCATAAGATACATAATAGCTTTAAGCGTAAATGTATACACATTTATAATAAAGTCCCAGCCACTGTTCAGGAATTATCTTAAATTAAATTAAAATGTAGTATAACAAAATGGCCCTGTCGTAAATCCTTTTACTCCACACCTGAATATCTAAGTGATCTAACAGACTGGGACCAGATAATGATTATTTTATAGCAATAGCAATGACAATTTTATTTATTTAATTATTTAAGCCTTAAAACTGTACAAAACTGTTATTCTAGTTTATACTTCATCCCACTGCTGGGCGAAGGCCTCCCCCATTTTCTTCCACAACATTTTGTCTATATGTATGTTTGTATCAACTATGAACTACTCCAGCAGCCAGATATATGACCTGCCCAGTTCCATTTCATTCTTTTCGTTACTCTGCTACATCTTGTAATTAACTTTTTTGTCTTATGTTTTTATTTGGTGTCTTATCTATTAACCTTCTGTTTAAAAAAATTCTTCCCATGTTTCGCTGTGCTGTTTTGACTTTCCTAAGCTGACTCCTATTCAATTCCCACGTTTGACAACCATACGTTGGGGACGGGATTATACAGCTATAGAAAGTCTTAGTTTTTAAGCTTACAGGTATATCTCTGTTTTTAAAAACTTCGAACTTTTTAGACTCCGATGTTTATTCCGACTTTGTTGAATTCATTTTAGATACAATGAAATATTATTATTTGATTAAAAAGAGCGCAAAAATGCTAAGAGAGTTTCTTGCGCCGCTTCTTATATCTCAGAGCACCATTCGTTTCCGAAGCGGTAGTAGTATCTACTATATTTGAAATGACATCAAAAAGAATTCTAATGGATCAATTTTGAGAATATAAATGCTTTTTAACATTCTAATGAAACTTAATACTACTAAAACATAATCAAAGTGAAATAGCATGGTTTACTGTGTCAAGGTTCCGAAACATGACCGCGTATTCTAATTCTGATGGTTGTGAGTGACACAAATCTATTTTATTCATCCCAAAGCTCGTAACGAGTGAATTAGACCGTGAGTTGAATTCATAACATTCGCAATATTATTATGATATAGGGATAGCAAAACATTTTGGGCCGGACGAATGTGTTGGGATCATTTATCAAGTAAATTGCTGTAATGTTCACAAAACCGTATACATTGTTTAAAAAGATACCTTATAATATATTTGTGGGCACCTCATAATAACAAGAAATAATATATTTCTTCTCAAATAAATAACAAGTTATGAACGAATGATGTAAGAATATACCTGGAATAAGATAGATAGGTATATTATGTATATTGTGTTGTGTAATTGAGATGGTTATAATATATTATGAACATTTTATTATTATTGTTCTAATCAGCTTTATATTTAGCTAGCTGACCCGACCGACGTTGTTATGTTCATAATAAATTATACTCTAGCGGGTGGAAATTCGTAAAATCCGTTCTTATCCGACCTCTACTCGGCGAAAGGAATATCCATACCTAATTTCAAGTCTCTACGGCTTAAGCTGCAGGAGATATCGTGATGAATCAATACATATGTGGAAATCTCTTATCTGTACACTGGACAGCAAATAAACCGTGTCTCCAACTACCTCAGATCTCTGATTCGATTTTCTCAAAAAGTATAAGATTTACAACTGTCCTAATTATACTGACAGAAAGTACATTTCATGATAATAAATAGGGCTTTAAATTTATTGTAAAGTATCGACAACTCATATTGCAATCAAGCAACTACCACGACGCTGACGATTTGCTCTGTATTTACTACAGATCGCGATTACAGTTTTTTGTTCTACAGTGAAGGTAGTCGGATATTTCTTATCATTTCTTAAGTTTTAGTCAATCGCTTGCTTAGACACGCGTATTTTTGCTACTTTTTTCGGTAAAAATTGATACGACACTTCAGGCAGCAGGTCAAGCTGTGGCACTACTTCAAGCGGGCCTTACACAACGTGAGGTCACTAGAAGAATTATAATCAGCAGATCTTAAGTGCAACGAGTTTACAGACCATACTTAGCTACATTAACAGCAGATGATCGTTATATCCAACTTACTGTTTTGCGAAATCGCCGCCTCAACGCAGTTCAAGTCCAAGAAAGTCTGCATGACGAATGCCAAGTGGTCATAAGTTCAGATACCGTCAGAAGAAGACTTGCTGAATGGAACCTGACTCCAAAGAGAGCTGCAACAGGCCCAGCATTAACGGTAGCTAACCCTCGAGTTTGACTTGAATTTGCTCGAGAGCATAGGGGATAGACGTTAGAGAAGTGTGGTAATGTTCTCTTCACTGATGAAACCAGGGTGAGCCTACATGGAAGTAACGGACGAGAGAGAGTATATCGTCACCCTGGAGAAAGTTATTCTCAATGTTGCACCTAGGAAACTGTTGCTTATGGAGGAGGATCTGTAATCGTCTGGGACGGCACCTCGTTAACCGCACATACAGCTTTAATTTTCATCGAACCGACGGGCTGTGGCCTTGCACGTGGATTAACTTCTCATCGCGACATTACTGAAATCCTCGCAGACCATGTGGTACCTAACGCAGGATATACCAAAATAATGCACGGCCTCATGTTGCTCACGTGGTGACCCAGTATCTACGCAGCGTCGGCATCCATACATTAGATTGATCAGCTCGAAGCCCAGACTTGAATCCGATAGAACACTAATGGGATAAGCTGAAACGTCGGGTTCGAGCCCGGGTACCTGCTCCAACAAGGCTTTTAGAGCTGCGAATAGCAATTAAAGAGGAGTGGAATGCATTTCGACAAGATTTCATCGTTAGACTCGTGAAGGCGATAAATAAAAAGATGCTGGCAGAAATTCGCGCAAGGGAAGAGAATACTGAATTCTGAAAAATAATGTTTTTTATTTTTTGTTTTACTTGTGGCCTTAAAATTTCATTTTGCTTTATGATTACTAGCGATTAATACGACTGAAATACGACTCCTTATTGTAAAATTTCTCTCTTTATAAATAGATAAATCCCAATGAATTTACTCTCACTTTAATCATCATGAAACGCACTTTCTGTAGGTATAACTTTGATAGTTGTAAATTTTATACATTTCGGGAAAATTAAATCAGAGATCCAATGTAGCGGGTGGCCCGGTTTATTTGCTGTCCAGGTATACACATAGTATATAGATTTACGAAGAGCTGTTTGACTTGTTCACTGCCGATGAATTTCATCTTCGTATGAATCGCCTCAAATTAAGATATTATTTGGATGTTTGGCGTTTCTCTACATTGCGGTTTTCGAGAACTTTTCTTACACGTTCAGCCAAACAGTGGAAGCTTCCTTATGCATGTTTCTAAGACGATACGACATGGGTACTTTAAAAAAGCGCGTACTTAAAATTCAAATTCAAATTCAAATATTTTTATTCAAAATAGGATTTATAATCACTTATTGAACGTCAAAATCGACCACCCATTCAAAAGAGACTGCCTCAGTCCTGAGAAGAATGGGCGCAAGAAACTCAGCGGGCTTTTTTTTTATATAAAATATGGATTGCAATGTAATATCGTACAATAAACATTTATAATTAATGAGCCTGAGGGTGTTCGCTTTAATCCGAGTCCGTGGTGTCATTAAGAAAATCGTTTATGCTATAATAACCTTTCCCACACAAACGTTTTTTAACAATTCTTTTAAATTTCGTAACACATTTGTTTTGTACATTTTCTGGGATCATATTGTAGAAGCATATACACGGCCCAACAAAAGACTTACTAACTCGACTCAACCGAGTAGTAGGCATAACAAGTTTATGTTTGTTCCTCGTGTTAACATTATGAATGTCACAGTTTCTAGAAAATTCCTCAATGTGCTTATGAACATACAAAACATTATCAAAAATGTATTGAGTTGTACTTACGCGTCTTTCGCCGGCGACGCTCCTGTGATTCCTCTAGTGTTGCAAGAGAATGTAGGCGTCGGTGATCACGTAACATCAGGTGACCCGAATGCTCGCTAGTCCTCTTCTTCCATTAAAATATTATTTTTGAAGTTTTTGTTTTCTGATTACTATAATAATATAACGAAACAGTTTCATTTGAATCCACAACTTTTTTCTCATAGACAACTTTCAAAATAAAGCTCATTCCTGCACCATATTCCCAAAGTTCGATAAAACATGTGAAGATTAGATCTAACTATGGTAATTGAAACGCCTTGCCCATTTCAATGCAGTGCCACTCAGGATTCTTGAAATACCCAAAAATTCTGAGCAGCACTACAATTGCGCACGTCACCTTGAGACATAAGATGTTAAGTCTCATTTGTCCAGTAATTTCACAAGCTACGGCGCCCTTCATACCGAAACACAGTAATGATAATGAAAAACATTACTACTTCACGGCAGAAATAGGCGCCGTTGTGGTATCCAAAATCTAGCCGGCATCCTGTGTAAAGGAGCCTCCCACTGGTGTTTTGTAAATAAATGTTAGTGTGAAATCATGCAGAGTCAGTAGGTAAGAAGGCGAGGAAATAAATTGTGATATTTGCCTTGTTGATAGCGTGACCTTGGTATGTGAGCAACCCATTTCTTCTTGTTTAAATGCAGGCATTTATTTACTCAAAATTGATTCTATTAGAATTATTGTCGATGTCACTTCAAACACACCAACGCTTCGGAAACAAATGGCGCTCTGAAAGAGAAGAAGCGGCGCATGAAACTCTCCCATTCTTTTTTGCGCTCTTTCTAATAAATAATACAGTGATCATTATCTAGTCCCAAACAGTCCGATCACTTAGATATTCAGCGGTGGAATAGTAGAATTTAAAAACATTTAAATTTATTTATAGATAATGCCTGAACAGTAACTGGGACTATATAAACAAGTTGTTTTCGAAGTTATTTTTTTAAACCTTTATTTATTTAAATAAAGTATATTTTAGACTTACAATAATTGAACTGAGTAAGCCTTTATTATAAGTACAACAACTCTTACTGTTATTCAGGAATTTACTGAGAGAAAAGAAAAGAAGTGTTATTCTTTCTCGACGCGTCGTTTTCTTATCAATCTGGAGCATCTTACTGAATTGTCCCCAGAGAGGCGTGCTATATCTGCCTTGTAACATAGCGCCATCTTATTGTTATATTGTTATAGATAGGATAGTTACAGTAAAATTTGATGAGAGGTTAGTGTTGGTTGACTATGTGGCAACCCCACATTATTATTGCCACATAGAGTAATGATTAAAATATAGACTATTATTCAAAGTTAAAGTTCTTTAATTGGAACTAGAAAGATAACAATTTTACAAATTAAGGAGTAGGCACATATTGTGTTGTCTTGGCAGATATGCAAAAATTTTAGTGGTTATTATTTATAATCACTACATATTATAAAACAAAATCCTCCGCCGCGTCTGTTTGTCTGTTTGTTCCCGGAAAACCCAATAACTGGTCAAGAATTTTGAAGTCAAAATTACCGGATGTGCTAGGATAGCGGATTACTTTGTTGTAACTTGTTATATGATATTACTACTCGCCCACTTAACATTCTTTTTATTTTATTTTTTTTTAGAACCAACAAGGTCACAAAGTACGACAAACTATCAACGTACTACATAGAGTAACAAAAGAACCACTGCCGGTGTTCTACGTTGACTTGGAGCCCAAACACAACAACAAAGACATATTTAACGTAAAACAACTGAACCATATGAGAGTCACATTCGAAGCACCTTACAAAAAGAAAGAAATTGTTCAATGTAAAAGATGCCAAAGATTTGGGCATTCTAAGAACCAATGCTTTAGGCCGTTTCGCTGCGTTAAGTGCGGCGAAGAACACCCCACTGCTTCCTGCTGCAAATCTCCGCACACAGACGCTACTTGCGGTAATTGTAACGAAAAACACCCGGCTAGCTATAGAGGCTGTATGAAATATAAACAATATAGAGAGCAAATACTAAAGATAAATCACATACCCAGGGTGTCCCACACTCTCAACAATAATAACAGACAGGATATACAACATCAAATTAACGACGACAGAAGACAACCTCCACAAAGACCTCAAAAATCCCAACAAAACAGAAGAAACTCAGAGCACGTGACACCCAGACCGCGCGAACAACACTTTCCTATACTGGAACAAAGATTTCATTCGGACATTAAGAAAAATTCTATTCTCTCGTTAGAAAGACATAAAACAATATCAGGACAAGGCAAATCCTATGCCGCAATGATAAAAAGCCATAGCCAGCAGCTTACCAGATAAAACTGAACTGGAAGTAATCATGGACAGAATGTTCAACAAATTCCAAATTATTATGGCGGACATGATTGACAAAATGATGGATCGAATATTCCAACTTTTCAGCAGACTGCAAATAAAATGATTAATAATATTAGAATAATGACATGGAATGCCAATGGCCTGACAGAACGTAAACTAGAACTAGAGGCATTCCTAATAATAGAGAAAATTGATATAGCTGTAATATCTGAAACTAGATTTACTGCAAAAAACCATATTGAATTCAAAAATTATAAAATATATACTACAAACCACCCTTCAGGGAACGCTCATGCAGGGGCTGCCGTTATTATCAAAACAAATATAAAACATTACCCCTTAGAACCCTATTCCTCAGAAAAAATACAAGCATCTATCATTAAAATCATTGACACAGTATCAGAAATCACAGTAGGAGCGGCTTACAGTCCTCCAAAGCATACCATAACAGTGAATGATTATAAAGAATTCCTAAATACTCTAGGCAACCGCTTCATCGATGGCGGTGACTGGAACGCCAAACATACACAATTAACCCTATAGGAAGGCAACTTTATTATGGAATGGGTGAGTTGAATCTCGACTATCTTTCTATCGGCGAACCCACATACTGGCCTACTGATAGGGCAAGGCAACCTGACTTAATGGACTTCTTTGTAACGAAAAACCTTGCACTCAATAACATGAAAACAGAGCATATCTGACCATACACCAGTCTTACTGAAAATTTTTAGTAATGTTATTCTTCAAGATGCTCCATCGAAAATACACAGCCAATATACAAGCTGGGGAAAATATCAAAACATCATATCAAACAAGCTAGAACTAAATATACCTTTAAAGAACTCAGAAGACATAAAAAAGCTATAGAAAAATTTAATAGATTTGTACACATAGCAGCTTATGAATCGACCCCGAAACATAAATCAAGAGTTCCCAAAGAACATATCTATCCAATTTATATAAAAAATAAAATATTACAGAGACGGGAGCTGAGAAAGGTGGGGCATAAATCCAAATACATCAGAGACAATGCAGCATTTAACAAATCCTCAAAAGAACTGAAACGAGTAATCAGAGACCTTAATAATAGTAACCTCAGCCCTGGCAGCGACACAAACTATTCGCTTTGGAAGGCGACCCCTATAAGAAATCAAGCCGGAACATGGGTCAGATCGAACTTGGACAAAGCCAACGCATTTGCAAAGCACCTAGAGCAAGTATTCCAACCTTTACCTAGCACGAGTAAGAAGCATGACGATGAAATACATAGCTATCTTAAATCAGCTAACCAAATGTGCCTACCAATGAAAAGTGTATCACCGAAAGAAGTCTTAAGTGGAATCAGTAAACTAAAAGACAAAAAAGCTCCCGGCTACGATCAAATAGATGCAACTCTTTTAAAAAAACTCCCGCAAAAAGGAATAGTCTTTCTGGTCTTAATTTTCAACGCATGCTTAATACTTTCGTGTTTTCCAAGTCAACGGAAAAATAGCTCAAATTACTGTGATATTAAAACCTGGAAAACCGGCACAAGAACTTTCCTCCTATAGGCCTGTAAGTCTGCTACCAATAGTAGGTAAATTACTCGAAAAAATCATATTATCCAGATTGACAAATCATCTTGAGAAGGTGATTCGAGCAAGTCCACCGCCTGGTTGAAATAATCAACAGAACTTTGGAGAACAAACAATACTGCTCTGCCATATTTCTAGACATCAGTCAAGCATTTGACAAAGTCTGGCATGATGACCTTCTTTATAAAATCAAGCGAAATTTTCTCATTGCTTCTTCCAAATCATCAAATCATACTTGGGAAAAAGATGCTTTGAGGTTAAATACAACGACGAAGTATCACCAATGCATGAGATTAAGTCAGGTGTACCCCAGGGCAGCATTCTGGGTCCAGTGCTTTATCTTTTTTTTACAGCAGACTTACCAACCCTTGATGAAGTTACCACAACAGCTACATATGCAAACGATACAGCGCTCCTATCTGTACATGAGAAACCGTAGACAGCATCTGAAAACCTACAAAGACATCTTTCTTTAGTTCAGGAATGGTTTGATAAATGGCGCATTAATGCAAACAAGGATAAATCCATACATGTAACTTATACACTCAGGCGAGAAACATGTCCACCAGTTTTCATCTACAATGAGCCAGTGCCGAAGGCGGATGATGCAAAATATCTAGGGATGCACCTGGATAGACGATTTACGTGGCAGAAACATATCTGGACCAAACGCAAACAGTTAGATACCAAAGTCCGCAATCTATACTAGCTCCTAGGTCGAAAATCCAAACTCACATATGAAGGCAAAATTGCTGTTTACAATTCAGCCATTCTAAAACCGATTTGGACATATGGAATTCAGCTCTGGGGATCGGCAAACACAAGTAACATAGAAATACTGGAGAGGTTCCAAAGCAAAACTATCAGAAACATGCTTAATATTCCTTGGCATGTGAACAACAAACTGATGTGCGCCGACATAAAACTGGAAACCATTAAGCAAGAAATAGAAAAGTACAGTAAGAGCTACGAGTTTAGACTTAACAGGCATAGAAACAAACTTGCTTTTTAACTTCAGGGTCCTGACAGCCTTAAATTCACCAGGCTGAAGCGCCACTGCATTCAGGGACTAGCAGCAAGATTTGTGGACAAGAATTGAGAGACTTCTCACCGGAAAAGCCTCTCCTAAACACAACGCCAAAATACAATCATTTTCAGATAGCTTAATGGATCATTGTTGAAAGACAGATTGCCAAGACGCAGAATACAAATAGAAAAAAAAAAGAACCACCAACAGAATTACACACATAAAAAGTCGTGCGACAGAACTTAGAATTAACGGATATAAAATTAAACAACTATTAATTGCTTTAACTGACTAATACTGGTATAGCACCAATATGTGTCATTATAAACATAAGAAAAACTTTAATTGACAAATTGACGCAAAAAAATTGCAATATAGTCTTTGAAAAAACGTTAAAATTATTGCCATTAATCAAAATTGACAAGATAATATGCAATAATAAGCCTGGAGAGCACGCATTTAATTGAAGATTTTCTAAGTTTTTGCACTCTTTCATGCGATAGAAAGAGGCGACATGTGGCAATCCATGTTTAGCCGTTTCTTATACCAGTTAGTTAGTGCTTGCCACTATAATATCGGCAGAATATTGATAGATAAAAAAGTGTCAATATAAGAAATATGCTGCTGTCGGGTTAAATTAATGTAGCTCTTGATCCGAGAGCCCTCTAACTATCTTCAAAAAAAATTCACATAAACCTGCCGATACTCTTAAAAGCGAAAAGACAAGCTTGCTTGTCACACTATCACATTTTGAAATATTAAGATTGAATGTATGGATTATAGGGAAAGTCTTAATTTGCTTATGTAACTAGAAATTTAAAATAATCTTTTTGATTTGATGCAGTCATACTTACTATATACTACGATGTTTATCGTATCGTATGACAAAGAACATATTGTAATTGTAAATATCGATACTTAATTGTGACTGCACAACAATATGAATCCAAAATTTAGCATTCTTTTTAAGAAATGGCTACAGTTTGATTTTAATTCTTTAAACACGGAAACCATAAAAATAAGCGGTTCACAAAGTAAATTCAAAATCCAATATTTATACTGAGCTAGAAGACCCGGGTTCGAATCCCGATAGGTGCAAACATTTATACGATGAATATGATTCCAGTGACGATAAGATTGTTAACCAAGTACATTACAAGCGCTTATGCACAGCCTGAATGTCTCCATTAAGGCAGTTCATAGAGGCGTGATTGTTCCTATACTTAATCTTAGGTATACTTCTCTTGCGTTTTACGAAGCGTGCGTAAACTGTCACCCAAATACGACACCCTGACGTTAGCCTAGTCCATTTGTATCACACTTCAGCTAACATATGGCTCTCTTTATTTCATTCTTGTTGGTCTAAACCAAATGTGAATGATTGTATAAGTTATGAAATAAACAAACACTGGTTTCTTCATCATCATCACACCAGCCGGAAGACGTCCATTGCTATAAATATTTCCTTTAAATTACTGAATCTACCATAGTTACGGAAAAAGTAGGTAGAGCTCGTAAAAAGAACATACAAGAAATTCAACGCCCACTCTTTTCAATCAATAGAGTATTTTACAATGGCTGTAATATACAAAAAATAGTTTGTACGGTGCTGCATCCAATATATGAACTGTGTTTGTTACAGGCGTATTAAATATCAAATATGTTATAAATTTATTTTTTTTTATTCAAAATAGGATATAAAATCGCATGAAAGTCAAAAACTACCACCCATTCCAAGAGGTAAGCCTCAGACCTGAGAAGATCGGTAACAACAAACTCATCGGGCTTCTTTTTTTATTTAAAAATATGGTTACTATGTAAAATCGTACAGTAAAATTTATTATTTAAGTGCCTGTGGGCGGTCGCTCAATTCCCAATCAGTGGTATCAATAAGAAAGTCATTTATGTTTTAGTAAGCTTTATCACTCAAACGTTTTTTAACAATTCTTTCGAATTTCGTAATAGATTTGATTTGAACATTATCCGGGAACTTGTAAACGCTTGTTATAAAAACAACGCCGCACAAAAGACTTACTTACTCGACTTAGTCGAGTAGTAGACATTATAAGTTTGGTTGTTCTTAGTGTTAACATTATGGTTATGACAGTTTCTATCAAATTCACTTATGTGATACATAACAATATCAAGAATATATTGAGAGGCAAGAGTCAAGAAGTTAATTTCTTTAAATTTTTCTCTCAATGATTCCCTAATTTATAAATAGCGTGAATAGCCCTCTTCTACAGCACAAAGATGGTATTGATATTGGCAGCATTGCCCCGGTAAGTAATAAACTGTATAAATATAAATTATCCTCTATTAGATGCACCTTTAAAGTTTGAATTCATTGTTTGTGTAAGGATGCTTCGAGAACAGGATGGTCGTCGGCCTCATCCAACCTATTCCCGTGATCTTGATTAGATCAAGATTTGTTAACAACAGCATCTACATGTTGTTTGAAATTAAATTGCCTGAGTAGTATTACACCCAAGGCGCGTATTTCACTAACTTCCTAAAGCGCAATGCCATTCAATTTGTATGTATTAGTTAAAGTATTCTTTTTTCGTCGTTACCTAGTATGATAGCCTGGTGCAGTGCGGCGCTTGCGGGGATCTTCAGATTTTCAAGGACTTCTCTGCGTGTAACATGATTATTTATATTTACATATAGTTAATAACATATCATTCAATTCACACCATTGCTGAATATTGTTAAGGTCTGACTGGAGGAGATTACAGTTAGGTGGAGAGGCATCAATATAGAATTTTAGATCATCTGCAAAAAGAGATAACGATGAATTGTGAATTTTATTGCAAATATCTTTATTAGATAGCAAAAATAATATCTGAGAAATATGGGAGCTTTATGGAACTCCTGACTTTGCATAATATCTTTTTCTTGTATAATATTGATGCTATATAACTTTTATTAAATTGGTAGTACGTGGAAGAAATACACTACGCCAAGTAATCTAGTAGTTCACAGAGCACTGTATTGGACTCCAAAAATTCAAGCAGCTCTGCGTTGCACACGGTAATATGGTTCGAGCTGATACTGGGGTGCACCAGAGATCAGAGAATATTTTTTCATTTAAAATTTGTTTTTTAAAATAATATTTCATAAATATCAAGAAAACTTTTGAGATGGGATGGATGGATTATTTTTAATAATAACAACATTAGGAAAAATACATTTATTAAGATCTTTACAATAATAAAATCAAATAATATGGCTTAGCCAAAACCATTTAATGATTGATTTAATGCTTACTGTCCTTACACTTAACTACTATAAAGTTTAATTTTTATAGAATAATTTTCAAACAGTACATTATCTTAGTTCTAATCTGGTAGGATAACCATGCTTAGCTTTTAACATCAGAGAAAATTTACATTCAATTTTAGGAATTGGACCATCTTCTTCTTCAGTGACAACTTTAAATTGACGTAGAATTGAAGCAATAACACTTTTCGCTGTTAACATTGCATATTGGTAACCTGTAGTAACAAGAATTACTGTTAGCAACTCAAATTATTTAATTTCCTTATCTCAGATAATACTTAAAAATATTGAACTATCAACTTTTTAAGATTTATTCCATTATAACTAATATTTAAATCAGTTTGTTTACTTCCTATTATACAAAATTGCATTTACTTTGTTTTCAATAATTCATTGTTATTAAGTGAATCAACATTATTTTTTAAAGTAAAGTGGTAAATGTCCAATTCACATTCATTTAAATTATCAGTATAAGAGACAACATAAAACAATGGAGATATTTTCTGAAAGTCTTTAAATAAATAATATCAAATAACCCAAAATAGTTCTATTCTGAGGAATCATCTTTTACAGTTGGAAAAGAACGACTGATGAGTTGCTATCTGTGCTTCACGTTTTTTTATGGGAAAGAAGGACAAACGAGCAACTGCAACTCCTGCAACACCAGAGGAATCACAGAAGCGTTGCCACCTTTAAGGAAGGTGTACGCACTTTTTATGAAGGTACCCATGTCGTATCGTCCCGGAAACACAAGGAAGTTTATTCCACAGCTTTGTAATACGTGTTAGAAAGCTCCTTGAAAACCGCACTGTGGGGGACCGCCACGAAAGTTACTAAAAGTTATTTAAAGTTTACCACTCTTACTTGCGTACACTACCAGCATCCAATAAAATATGATTTCAGTCAAGATAAAACCCTAATGTCATATCTTATCATTTTTCTTTTTAACTATCGTGATTAACGAAATCGATAGCTTTCTTTAAGTCAAGATTTAAAACTTTTTTACTTCAATTGTTCAAAAATCGGAAGGGAAGTGGATTTACCCTTATGATATCCATAATTATTTTGTGAAATAATTTTAAAACAACCAGTAATTCATATATCTTAAATAAAAACATTTCTTGAAATCTTTTCCAAATATTAAATAATATCAATGCCGTTAACCATAAAGGAGTTACTTCGTGGTCATTTCATGGTGACGAATAATAACGTTGACAACATGATCAAGTGCAATAAATACTGTAAACCGAAAAATGATGTTTTAACGTGTAACCAGTCTTGGTTGTCATCTAAGTCAAACTTAATTGTAATCAAAATATTTTATATTGAGGACTGAGCCAATAAATCAAATTTCATCTTAACTCATATCCCGTTGTAAGATTGGACCCGACCAAAAAAAAATTGTACAAACTGCAGGAACATTTAGGTTGATTTTCAATTTACAAAATTTAGAATTATAACTTTACTATTACTATCGTACGAAAAATGTTTAACATTTCTGATAAGCAACTCATAACATGAATATAAGGAGTCAATATATGCACTGTCTTACCATATTAAACCCTGGAAAAGCCATTACGGATTAGATACTTACCAATGCAGTTTCTTGGCCCTGTACTAAATGGAATGAAGAGCCCAGTTTTACCCCCAGCTTCAAATCTCTCCGGTTTGAAGCAATCAGCATCAGGTCCCCAGTAATTGGGGTCGCGATGAGCTCCCCAAATTGAAATAATTAAACCAGTTTGAACAGGAATAGTAAAGCCAGATGATGCTGTCGAAAATATTATTTTGCTTGTAACATTTTCTTCCGTTCATCATATTGTTAAAATATGAACAATGTGATCCTGCTTATTGTCATTATGAATTTCATATAATAATATTCATACATCTAAAGATTATATTGTATGGCAGTAAAACATAATTTGATTTATAGATATTAATATGTAGTTGTGTTCTAATCACATCTTTATTTAAATTATATTCTATTTTTGTTTTGTTCTTTAATAAGATATATTTTAAATAGATCTAATGGACGTTGTCCTGTCCAAAAAAATGGCGTGCGTACAAAGTAAACATTTCAGAAGTGAAACTTCTTTGGAAAACTATTTTTTAAATCTCGTTTATATTAATTATCCTAATCTGTTCGCCCTTTCTCACTCTGTCTCGATCGGTCTCAATCGCCCTCTCCCTCTTCTTCGACTAAAACGCTGCAAATCTTCGTGACGCTAATATTATTATTATTGCGTTTCATTCGTAAAATATTTATCCTCATTCGCCTAAAGAAGTTTCACTTCAAAATATTTTTATTATGTTTTTATGAATTTCTCAAGGTCTATAATTTCAGCAAGGCTCCTATGATCTTGCGAAAAATCGTCAAATGGAGTGATTATTTAGAATGAGGTGACCGGTCTTGGTGTTTCCGCTCCCAAGTAAAGGCGTTACTCCTAAAGTGGAACTTATGACAGTCAATACGATGCTTTTTCATCAACATGATTAGTAAATCTCGAACTGAAAGCAATTATTGTTTGCATCAAATTATCATGGGTTGGAACAGGTTACCAACTGAAAAGTAGGTCCTGTAGATGAAGCCACAACATGAGAGTTGAACAAAGTTTTGAAACTGTTTCTGAGTTAGCGTATTTGAATTACAACAATTCTTTACATGCAAGTCTATATATATATGTGTGTGTGTTGTCGGTAGTATTTAATTCATCAAAAGCTACTTAAAGGACGATATTCTTATTTTAATTTTATTTAATCTTAATAATTTTCATTATAATTATTTATTTTTTTATAATTTACTATTTTAGGTTTCATAGAATTTGCACCTCATTCTCTCTATTCACTAAACTCTCCTTCTATATATTAATATTATCAAAATAATAGGTTTAAAGTCGTACATATGTAAAACCATCATACCGCTTGTTATACTTACGTAATTTTATTTCTTCAGTTACCTTCCGAGTAATCATCGGTACAGGTGGATAAAGACGAAGAGACTCTTTCAAAACCATATCCAGATATTTCAAATCTTTAAATAATTTTTCATTGGCGTTTTCAAAAACACGTACTAATCTAAATAATTAAATACAAATTCAGACTTTAGTCCCTTAATAATATATTTAACATGCAATAGTTTTATGGTTATCATTCGAAAATTATAATAACGCTGTTTGTATGATTTAGGTTTTAGTACTTGGCAAAATAGTACTTACTCTTCATGAACTTTTTCCTGAATTTTTGGATATTTTCCTAATAATAAAAGCGTGTTACAAATTGCAATCGCCGTTGTATCTGTAGCAGCTAGTATAAACGTTGTAATTTCTTCACGCAGTTCTGTGTCTGTGAAACCATTCTGTCGCTGGGATAATAGTATAAGATGATCTAGAAATGAATCCACTTTATCGTCTTGCCCTGTAATTTTTAAGGCCCAAATTAAATATTGTAGATTGTTTTATTACACGTGTCACGGAGTCGATATGGCTTTAATTACAATGCAATTTTTAAATGAACCCAAGTCACATGCAGAAGGACTAACAATCAACCTGGTTAGGAGAGGTGAACTCTTAAAGATCACACCGCACACTCAAAACAGAACGCTTCAATATTGTAAGCGTGGTGGTTGAACTTGTAGTCGGCAGTGTATTGATGGAATTTGTGATAAACATTGAGTTTTCATGAACTTCACATTAAAAATAATATCAAAATAACAAACTCGTAATTTTTAAGCCAAATTGACATCGCATTTTGTACAAAATCGCAAGTGTTCTGGTTCAAAACGTTTTAAAAACCAAGATTCTTACCAAAAACTGTTTGATTTTCGTAAGCATCTAAATCAACATGTTTTAATTCATTGCGTTTTTTTCGTATAATCTGAAATAACAAAATTAAGTACAACAATAATTGATAAACATTTCGATGATCATAAATGAATTTATAAGCTGATTACATTAAATAATTTATATTTAATTTTGAGACCTGGAAATGGATTGTGGAATAAAATATATTATATTGCAAAGAATCAATATAGTTAGCAACTATCTATTCAACTGTTAAAAAATAAAGTCTCAAAATATTCGTTTTATATTTTTACGTTTAAGCTGCTTATAACTGAAATTAATCTAACATTAACAATATTATGATATTAAAAACAGCTATTATAATCTATTAATATTTGTAGATACCTAAGAGATTAGCTAAGGTTTATTCAGGTTTATAATTAAGTATAATTTTATGTATGTGCACAAGCATTTGGAGATCTCAAAGGTTTTTACTGTACACATAAAATAATGGTTAAAAAACCATAGATATTTTCAGAGCATGGGTGGTAAGCAGGCGTGTGTGCTCTTAAGAAACGACCAATAGGAATAGTTTTCAGAACTATATTAATTGTAATAAGAACATAATTAAAATTATAAAAGTGACCATAAGCTTACATCAATCAGGTTTAAGAATTTTTTATGTTTTTAAAGTGATAACCCTCACTTCTAGGATTATTACACAAATAAAATTTGAAAACAAAATTTTTATGAACAATGCGGGACTCGAACCCACGACCTCTCTTCCAACTGAGCCAACGGTACGAGTGACGTATTGTTATATAAAATCTTGAGCAGCCCTTCAACTGCGCTAGTCACCTTAAGACATAAGATGCTAAGTCTCATTTGCCTAGTAATATATAATAGCTGCGGTGCCCTTCAGACCAAAACACAATAATGCTTACACATAACTGCTTCACGGCAGAAATAGGCGCCGTTGTGGTACCCATAATCTAGCCGGCATCCTGTGCCTCCCACTTTACCAAATGGGACTAGCAAAATGCTTTTTTCGAATACTGGATTATTACATGGGGATTTCGATACATACGTCGTCAAAATATACAAATGTAGGAGTGATGGTAAATTCCTACGATAACAATTAAGGGTCAGAGTTAACATATGCGATGAAATTTTTGCGTAGTCAGATCAGCGAAAACGCATTTATTTTGAATAGGATGAACTTGAAGCAACACAGCTAAAGGCAAAAAATTTAATATATCGTTAAAATACTAACATTGTTTGTAAGATTTATAATTTTGTCGTTATGTTTTGTGAAATGTCTATATTGCCAGGATAATTTGTAGATCCAATCTGGCCACAGCCATACGGAAAATGTTCTGTTTGAAGCCAGTTTAAAAACCTTTTCAACGGATTCAAGAAAGTCTGATACAACTACATCATTCATTCCACCTAGATTCCTTATACCCAATGATGTTTCTGAAATAGAATAATTATCACGTTATTACAAGCTGTGTATTCATTTACTAATGTATGCAATTGCATCTATAGACTAAAACAGCTATTGGTTAAATTAAATAAATACTATTCTAAAAATCACCCACTTCATACTAATAAAACAACTAAGCAAGAAAATAAAATTATTTATCCCTCATTTTAATGTGATTAAAATGTAAATTTAATATACTTAAAAAATAGCAGATTTAAAACATACTAGTTGTCCTTAAAGCGAAAATGATATTAAATAGTGTAGCTGCCATCCGTTGGATTTCCCGAGAGCTAGCTTTTTGGCAGATCGAAGGATCGGAAACTCGCAAGGCTACACGCTCTATCCCCTACACTGTTTCTTCGGCTTAAATGATATCAGGAGTATTCATCTACACCAACCAAGCCAACATCTCCCAGAATGGCGTTAACGAAAACCAGAACAAACTTGTGTCTGAAATCGAGACTATGCTTTGCAAAATGGGGCTGGCAAAATTATGTCCAGATTAACCCTGAGAAGACATGAAATTGTGTGAGGTTCTGTCGTATCCCCTCAATTCGAGATCACTCAGAGTCGGTATATCGAGTGATGGTCAGTTTCGTGGTCACTTGGAAGAGAAGATCGACCTAATTCAAGAAAGAACTTCAGTACAAGCTTCAGAAGCTGGTACTGGGCACTCCCCAGTACCAGCTTCTTTCATTTGACCGAAACCTAGAAGAACGGCTCGAATCATCGAAGCGGATCACGCTATCTTCGATTAGTTTGATTCTTTGGCTTTGCGTAGAGTTGTAGGTTCTTTATGCATTACTTTTGGCGTCTGGCATTCTATAACCCCGCGTATTGCAAGAAATCTGTAACCTAACACGGCCACTTTGTGAAATAAACTAGTGGCTATAAAACTGTTTGAAAGTTTAATGTTGATTGAAAACTAGGGAGTAGATACTAGTTGATTCAATCGTTGAAATTTATATTGAAATAATATAGTGAAATACTATTAGATCGTATTTGACCCTATATTAGGTTGCTTAATAAGTTGTTTTACCTAATGATTAAGTGATGTAAGCTGGAGTTTCCTCGTTTAGAAAACCAGTGTCCATGGGATATTAGCGCTCGATCGGATCATTAAAAATGACCACGCTTTCACGAGGATAAATTTTGCTAAAACTACTCAAAACCCTAAAAGGAAAGGATGAAAACTCTTGACTTGCAAACACGTGGAATTAACCTGGTACACAATAGGAAAAAAGGTGGGAAATTTAAACCAGGATAGTTTGCAAGACCGGACAGGAACCGCGGAATAAATGTCCTTTCTTAAGCTCTAGTCTATCGCTGCGCGCTGTACCAAATTTCATCAAAATTGTCCGGCGTATAAGCGTAACAAAAAAAAATAGACATTCACATTTATAATATTAGTGGGGATGCATAATAGGGTATATGAAAAAATAATATATCAACTAAATATAAGTTACATATATTTAATTGAAGTATTATTTTTCTGATCTTTATTATTATTTATTTTATCTTAAATATTTTTTTTATTAAATTTGTTCTGACTAATAAATATTTAATATACAAAAGTGCAATAAAAACGCGCGAAATATAAAACATTTCGATGTTTGAAGCGCAGTGTGACTGTCAAAGTCTAGATAAAATATTTTTTTTATAAATAAGAGGGGGCAAACGGGCAAGAGGCTCACGGGATGGGGAAAGGTTAGGCAACTGCCCATGGACATCCGCAATATCAGGTGTGTCAAGAAGTACTTTGCACGTAATGTCCGGTGGTGGAATCCGGCCGCTGGAATCAACCCGAACATGTCCTCTGAGCACTCCCCGTGCTAAATGCAATAGAAGATGCAGAGAGAACCCCTACATCCCTACGCAATGCCAAAGAATCAAGCCGATCGGAGATGGCTTGATGGTCTGTGATTCGAACCGGTCAAATGGAAGAGCATGATGAATGAATGAATGTGAGGCCGGATTTGCGCCTTAAAAGTTGCACGCGGTGGCTTCTAGTGAAGTACTGTCTCGCCTTACTGAGTACACCAAGCTTTTTAGAGGCTAGTTTGGCCTTCTCTTCCAAGTGACCACGGAACTGAACGTCGCTCGATACATCGACGCCAAGTATGCCAATACAGGCTGTGGCAGTTAGAGGAGTGATCTCGAATCTAGGGAATACGACAAAAGGAGACTTTTTAGTGGTGAACGCACAAACTTGTGTCTTCTTGGGGTTGAATTGAACTAAATTTTGTTGGCCCCCTTTCCGAGACTTTGCAAAGGATAATCTCGATTTCAGATACAAGTTTGTTCCGGTTCTTGTCGACGCCATCCCGGGACATGTTGGCACGGCTGGTATAGGAAGCACACCCTGTGTTGTCGTCTGCATAGCAATGAATACTGCTGATTTGCAGCATATCATTGATATACAGAAGAAACAGTGTAGGGGATAGCTCGCAGCCTTGCGGCACACCAGCGTTAATGGGTTTTAAGTCGGAGAATGCACCGTTGATAAAAACCTTGATGCTCCGATCGGCCAAAAAGCTAGAGACCCATTTGCACAACTTCTCGGGAAGCCTATAGGGTGGCAGTTTTAGAATGGGTCATCGGGCCCGCTGGATTTGTGAATGTCCAAGGTAAGAAGCGCCTTTAGCACGGTGTCATGCCGGATTTTCACCTCCGGCATGTATGATTTGCACCGCGGAATATGCGGTGCTGGTACACCTTGGTCATCCAGAGTTCAGTTGGACGCGAAGAGGGAGCCCAGGAGATCAGCTTTCTTTTTCGCGTCATGAGCCAGCGAGTCATCAGCCCTGTGCAGTGGCGGAATGGCTGGCTGGCAGAAGATTCCTTGGACAGCCTTGGCGAGCGACCAGAACGCACGAGTTCCCGAGGGAAGGCGTGCAAGTCTCTCACCAATTCTGCCTGTGTGCTTCGACTTCGCGTCAGCAATAACTCTTTTGAAGGACCTGGAGGCATGATTGAAGTGTTTTTTAAGTTCACTGGAATTCACATCCTTAGATAGCACCGCATTGACCCAAGCCTGATAGCACTCCTGCTTTCGGCGAGAGGACATATTGCAAGGGCGGTCAAACCATGGTTGGGACCTGCCACCGATAGGCACAGAAGAGGATGGAATGAAGAGTCCCATACCTTGCAGTACCACATCAGCAACAGCGTCAGCAGCGGCATCTGGATCACCAAGCGAAAAACCGATGTGCCTCCACGGGTAGGATGCAAAAAAACACCGCATTTCGTCCCACTCTGCTGACCTATAGTGGCACACACGGCAAGAAGCGGGGCCGTTTTAGGCGCGTGATCGACACGGTGCTCCGGATCAGACAGTGTTCCGACGATCTCAGAGGAGGGTCAACGGAAACTAGGTACCCGTCCGGATGTAAGGTCAACAGAAGGTCCAACAGTGAAGGTGTACGATCTTCCACATCTGGGATTCGCGTTGGCGCAATAACCAGTTGCGTCAGACCATATGCTAAGGCGGAGTCGTGAACAGATCTCCCTGCATGATCGGCGGTACGTGAGCCTAGCCATTCGGCGTGGTAGGCGTTACAATCGCTAAGAAACACGATCTCTGCAGTGGGGATCTGCTCAAACACGGAATCTGTAGCCATTTGGATGTGTTCGAGGAGCCGGTCAGTCTCTGCGTTACCGCTATGGGACCTATACAGGCATGCGTAGATTCGCGGATTGTTATCGCAGTCTACACGCAGCCAGATGATGGATAGGTCCTGTCCTTCAAGAAAACTCAGGCGTCGAGAACAGACATCCAGACGTAAACGCACACGCCAGCCCGTGATATAAAGGAATGTTCCAAATTATACCCCGGGTATGAAAGGTAAGATGAATCAGCCAGAGAGGGTATCTGTGTCTCGGTTAAAAAGAGCAGGGCCGGCTTCGCCGTCTCCAGGTGAAAGTGGACGGCATTTAAATTTAAGCGAAGCCCCCTGATGTTGCAAAAGTACACAGCAAGTTTGGAGGAGGGTGGATTGAGCCTCCTGCTTTGTTTGCCCCGACTCAGCACAGATTTGCCCCCTCCAGAATACGCGGGGCAGCCTGGGCAACCACTATTAGGTACAGGCCCTAATTGTAGACGCCAAGGGACGGATTCTCCAGGAATGCATAGCCTGGTACCGTCCTGGAGTAGTCTATGTTTTTTAGTTCGTGCTGCCATTTGTATTTGTATTGGGGGGGGTGTAGGCCTCCGCATACCCCACATACCGGACGAAACACAGCGGCGTAGCCGCTCTTTCACGCCGGTATTGAGTAGGGGAGTGGTATTTCTCCGGGCGTGCCGGCCCAATTCAGTTGTGTCCGTGAGGACCCAACATGGCACTACCACTCCAATAAGCAAACTCCACACCGCTCCACATAAGCAATGGTATGATTCCTAGACATTATTTTCGGTGGTTAGCGATATATTCAATTATATGTTGGTTTTTTATTATTCAAAGATCTGTATAATTACCCTATTATTTACAATGACTGAAAGTGAATTTGTTAAAACGCAATCAGATAATCTTACGATGCTGTTTGATGACGTGATTCTGTGTTTCGAACCCAGATTTTATTTCTTCTGAATTGAAAAGAGTGAAAGTTATAATTGAAAAGAAAGTAATTATATGATAATTTATTTATTTTTTAAGTTTTCTAAATTCATATTTTCTCATATTTATTTCTAAGACTAAACATAATATATAAATGCAGAAAATATAATTTGACTGTAATTACCATATCCATTGTTTTTTCTGTTATTAAAGATCATTAACACAAGATTCTCGTTGAGAACAATGTTAAGATTTTGTTTTAAGTTTTTGCATTATTAAAGTAAAAAATTAAACTATAAACTTTATAAAAACGCGCCCGCTCATTGTATGAATTATTACTAAAATGTTATGAAACGTCATAGACTGAATTAATTGTATTGCGAATTTATAGGCATTTCTAGGTAAAAAAAATAGGTTCTAAATAAGTAATCACCAACATATTACAGACTAAATTCTTCTCAATTTCTCTAAACAAGAATTATCCATGTGCTTGATAATTTTTAGGATGTAAAAAATCAATTTTAAGTATTTTTAAAATTCATGCGTAAAACAATAATATCTCTCAAATAGGGTATAGATTTTATTGTTTTACAGTTTGATGAACACCATATCGCACATCGGGTGCTATTGCACGTAGGGTAGACGTTATTATGTAATAAGTGCGCAAATTGGTAAAATGAGTTTTTAATCACAATGATGTCGTACTTGCGTCTACAGCCGGTACATCAGTATCATAAATGAAACTCTTTTAAAGACCGACTGAGGTCGTAAATGTTTTGGCGGGTTTTTGTAAACGCTAGTGTGAGAACGTTCTAATTGTTCAGTTGCTCGCGACTCCGCGTCAGGAAGTGTTTTATGTAGGAGCAATAACGTATATATAAATATTTCGTACAATTTTGGGGCAATAATGACACAAGGGAACAGTTCTGACTTTGTAGTTCTATTCTCTAATACAAACAGCAAGTGTTACCGTCATTTACGAGTATTACAATTATTTAATATCGTCCCAGAAATGTACTAACGATAACTGATAAATCGTTTTCATTATTTGTTTTTGGCAAACTTCAGATTTAATTTAATTCCATTGTAATTATAAAATGGACGTCCAAATATTGTATATAAGGTACTTACAAAAAACAATACGTGTTATCCTTACTTTGTTTTCACTGAAATTAAACTATGGATGGAAGAGGTAAAAAAAATATTACGTTTGCTTAAATAAAACAAAGAAGTATTAAAGAAGGTAAAGTGAGTGATAAGTAAGTAACGTAAGTTTTTATCTATTTTGCATTTTGTGTAGACAAATCCGTACTTATGTATTTTTTCCATTTTGCATTTAGCATTATCGAAAATGCAGAATTCTTCTATTTAAAACCCTCATGATGATGATATAACAAAGCATTTGATTACAAGCACTGATGAACCTTCAAATGTAAGTGATGATGACATTCAGGTATGGTATAAGACTTTCTAATTCAGTATTTTTTACACAGTTATCTATTTTTTTTTGCGTATTAAAGTTTCCTATGAAGGAAACTCATTTGGACGTGACTTCTGAAACTGATGATAACGAGTCAATTAGTTCGGATAACAATAGCAGTTCTAGCTGCTCAGAAATATCGTCATCATCGGAATATGACTATGTAACTCATAACACTCAAAATATCAACCAAGAGTGCAGAACAATAGAACGTAGTAGAAAACGTATTCTCGATACAAACAAATGGATAAAATATTGCCAAATACTGAAAAATTCTGGTCATTAATATACTTCTTTAGTAACTGGTTAAAGTACATAGATTTATTGTTATATAAATGCCGACTATCATGTTCGTCAAAATTTTCTCAAGAATAGAGATCTTTACGTGTATGGGTACCAAAACGGCGCCTTTTTCTGGCGTGAAAAAGGAATGTGTATGCATTATTGTGTACCGGTATGAAGGGCGCCGTAGCTGGTTAAATTACTGGGCAAACTAAACGTAATATCTTCTTCGTCTCAAGGTGACAAGCGCAATTGTAGTGTCAGTCAGAATTTTTAGGTATTTCAAGAATCCTGAGCTGCGCTGCATTGTAATGGGCAGAGTATATCAATTACCATCAGCTGAACGTTCTGCTCGTCTCCTCCCTAATTGTGATAAAAAAGTAAGATAGTGTATGCTTTTTATCTGTTACGCCACTTACAACGACAGTGAGGTTATTTGGGAACTTGTGTGTGCCTTCTACAGCGATCATGTCGTAGAATAAAAGAATCTCGTGAAAATAATCCTAGAAAACCATACACGGCTATTTATTTATTCAATGAAGGAAGTGAGATTAGAGTAAGCAAGACATATTTTATAAATACTTTGGGTATCACCGAGGGGATTTCACGTACAATTATAGAATGCAGGCATAACAATGAAGGCCTTAACATAATGAAAGAAGAGGAAGACACGGCTAACAAATCAGAAATACAACAACCAGTGAGAGACCACAATCATTAACTTTATCTCAAAGATAGAGATTCATTATTTGTAAGAGTAATTAAGTACAACAATTAAAAACATTAAGAATACTTCAATTGTCATTAACTAGTACAGTAAAATACAAAAATGCGAGTTATTTAACTTTTAACCTTGTTTGACTTTTCTACAAATTTTATTTCAAGCTTGTTAGTTCATTAGTAATTTAAAACATAAGAAATTATTCATCAATTTGGTAAATGTTATTCAAAACTATAAAGTTTTGAATACCATTTATTTAAATAATAGTTTTAGTAATTGTTATGTATATATATTATTGTAAAGTTAAGTGTATGTGTTACTTCTTAATTAGGCGTGTGGATATTTTGTTTAGTTCAGCATTTATGATGATATTGCACACCAAAGTTCTACGTTTAATTTAATTTTCTGTGCAAAAATGTCATAAATGTAGGTACCGTAGTTTAAAAATACTTAAATATGGCATTTACCTAAGATTTTTATTTCTGTAACAACCTTCATTTTAAAATATGATATATAAACAATATTTAGATCATAAATTTATAATAGACCGATTTCATTTTAGTAAAACGACAACTTTTAAATCGATCTCCTGAAAAAACGTCATTTGTTATTGCATCCGGTGTGCGATATATAGCAAAATTACTTGACTCTATGTCTACCTTACTAATAACTTAATTATTGCCTTAAATAATGGCGTTATTCTTACCAGCTATTGACGCTAATGTGAAATTGTTGATAATAGGCGAAATATCGAATGTACCGGTGCCACTCAAGTCCTTAAGTTTATCAACAAGATCCGCACATCTTCGAGAAAATATATCCATAAAACTATTGAGTATTTTGGGGCTAAACGCAGGAATAATCACCTTTCTTTTTCTAGACCATATTGAAACTGAAATGAGAATTCACATTTAACATAAGAAAGGTTCAAGTAAGTTAAGTTAAACCAATACTCTTATCATCAAATCACTTGACTGTTACAATACCAGGGGCGAAAATTCCACCATCGCCAGTGATTCCTTTTACACTCTTCATAATTAATAGATCTTTCTCCAAGCAATTTTTCGAAACATATTCAACGTCTGCTGGATTCGTTAACCCTGAAAACAATATTACAAATTGCATTATTTGTTACGTACTTATTTTAATGGGAATATTATAATTATATCACAGTTTAAAGTACAAATGAACTAACAATAAAACCATGATAATGTATGTACTCACTACTCATCAAATAAAATAAAGACAAACATATTGATATAAATTTACAACTTTAGGCGCATTCACAGGTGAGAGGTGTATAAAAGTCACTTAGGTAAATATATTAAACCAATAAACTATATAAAATCTATTAGGAATTCGCTACACTTTGGTTTTACCTATTAATAGCAATGGACCTCCCCACATCTTTTGAATTCCTCCAGTTGTAAAACATTCTCTACTTATATGTTCTATTATCGAGACGGCTTCTGTAAATAACAAACGCACAATATAAAACTGGGCCGGTCATTAGCAAATCGTTCACTAATGAATGTGTCTTTGAGTTTATCTTAGATTGTGGCATTAAAACTAACACATATTTACTTAGTTTGTACTTCTCTTGTATCGACAGCATTTATTCAGCATTAAATTAAGGGCATTAAGCTATTATAAAAAACTAGTGGACCCAACAGACGTTGTCCTGTACACACGTCGTTAATTTGAAAAATCGGTCCAGCCGTTATGAAGAGTTCACTAACATACACATGAGCAGGAGAATTATATTATATGGACGAAATTGAGAATCTAAACCAATCAAAAATTCACTGACACAAACAAAAAAATCATCAAAATCGGTCCAGCCGCTTAGGAGGTAGTTTAGTTGTGAATCTAAACCATTCTTGAATCCATCTGAAGACACACACCAATCTCAAATTCACTGGAACACACAAAAATGTCATCAAAATCGGTCCAGCCGTTTAGGGGGTAGTTGAATTGTTAATCTAAACGATCCTCAAATCCCCTTGAACTCAAATGAAAAATTTCATCAAAATCGGTCCAGCCGTTCAGGAGGAGTTCAGTGACATACAATACAGACACGCACACAAGAAATATATATATATTAAGATATTCCATACTCTGTGCTATAACTATCAAACTTAACTGAGAAAACCCTACTCTTCCATAAGACGGCATAAAAGGCATTTATTTTCTCACAATTGATTCCTTTCGAATTATATTTGATGTCATTTCTAATATACTAGATACAACTACCGCTTCGGATACAAATGACGCTCTGAAAGAGAAGAAACGGGGAAACAACTCTCCTACAATCTTTTTTTGCATCTTCTTAGGGGTCTCTTCAACTGCCTTTTGAAATGCAGCCACAGCTGCCTCGGCGTCCAGAAAATTTCATCGAAGATTTTGTTTTATTTTCAGGAATAAATAAAAACCGAATGGTGCAAGGTCGGGGCTACCAGGTGAGTTACTCAGTTATTCTATGTGTGATGTCGCCAAATAGTTTTTCGTTTGCCGGGCGGTATGCGTAGTATTGTCGTGGTGAAGACGGATCCTACTGCGAGGTTGTTTCTCTGAACTTTTTTGAAGACAAGTGGTAAACAATTGTTAGTGTTCCGCTTTGTTTATCTGTTGTTCTATCCTTTAATTGATTGTCGCGTTACGAACTGTCTTTCTGAAGAACGAGGACACCATCTTTTTTCCCACGCTTCGATATCTCTTCACTCTAGTTCACAATTCCTCAGAAGAAAAATACCCATTAACAGACCACTTTTGATTTTAAGATCACAAAAGTAAAATTTGCTTTGATTGTATTTGAGTCACCTTCGTTGATCCTTTCCACCATTTCGCAGCACCAACCAAGACGGCACAGTTTATGGGCCTCGGTCAAATTATGAAGTATCCAAAGATTCAAGACTGCTTAGCATTTTTTAAGGATTTTGTACATCGATGCCTAAACTTGTCTGAATTTGATGATGGGTCACTTTAACTTCAACAAAACGGTGGATTTGAAATAATTTCGTGTTTTTTTTTATTGGAATAGGAGGACAAACGAGCGTACGGGTCACCTGTTGTTAAGTGATCACCGCCGCCCACAATCTCTTGCAACACCAGAGGAATCACAGGAGCGTTGCCGGCCTTTAAGGAAGGTGTACGCACTTTTTTTTGAAGATACCCATGTCGTATCGTCTCGGAAACAACGCACAAGGAAGTTCATTCCACAGCTTTGTAGTACGTGGAAGAAAGCTCCTTGAAAACCGCAGTGTGGAAGACCGCTACACATCCAGATGGTGGGCATGATATCGTAACTTTTGGCGTGTCGTAAATGAAGCGACATCTCTAAGCAACGCCGTGATCCAGCCATTCACAGAGCACTGGGTTCCCGACAATTCGAGCTGCTCTACGTTGCACGCGGTCAAATGGATCGAACTGATACTGGGGTGCGCCAGCCCAGAGTTGACAGCAATATCAGTGGGTTACTATATATCTCGTAACTTTATGATTGTTTTAATACGAATTAAAGAAAAGAATCATGTTAGATAAATTTCAGTCACTATTATAAAACGTTTAAAACTATCAGACTTCAAAGCATCTTAAAAATACTTACGTTTATGACGTACAGATTACACTAAACAATAGAATTTAAAATCGTGGGAATTGTTGCCACACTTTTTTACCAGATTTTTGTACACATAGTGACAAGTTTAAACAGGTTCCCCTACAAATTTTTTTATCAGTCTCCATTATACACCACACAACACTGATATTATCTTCAGTCGTCGCCGTAGAAGGTCTGCCCTTACGTAAATCATCGGTGAGATTAGTGTGACCATGTTTAAAAGCATTAAACCGGTTGATAATTATGGCATGAGATGAGGCTTCATCGTTAAAGGCCACTCGTAATCTTTATTTATTATCTTGATCACTTAAATCACATCCAAGTTTATATTTAAACAAAATTTCAACAAACAACATCCGACTAAAAACAAATATTGTGCTAAACGATAGATATAATATACCTACACTTAAAAGAATTAAAATAATTGCGTATTTTTATACAATCAAGTTAAACTAATTCTAGTTGCAATTACTGTTATTTTTGGAGTTGGAGTTGGAATTAATTAGATTGTTGTAAAATATGCAATAATTTTTATACTTTTATAATATGCAATAATTTTATACAACAGAGGTTGCATGCATTATTTTGTTGGAATCGGTTTTTTTGTTAAGTTATCTGATTTTAAGTGAATCTGAAGTACACTTACTAATTTGTCTGATAGCCCTTAATGTAAGTCGTTAAGGAGTTCAATTATTAGGTACTTGGTGACTCAACAAACCAGATAGCACTGAAAAGGTTTCGGCTGAGTATCGTTAATATGTTCCCTTGACTTGAAGAGTTCCGTTTCTTAGTCATGGATCCTATAGTCAGAACTTCTACAAAATCTCAACAAGCTACTCCTGAAGTACATCATTTCTAATTGGTTTGATATTGAGTTATTCATCCATATGTCGTGCACATACTTAATTTGTATATAAGACTTTTATGGTTTTCTCATTGATTGACCAAATTGAAATGGGATCACAGGAGAAGCACCAGCTTTCAAACAAAAAAAAAGAATCATCCAAATCAAACCAAACGTTTTGAGGTAACAAACATAAAAAATTACAATCGAACTGAGAACCTCCTTTTTAGAAGTCGGTTATAATAATTGCGCGAAAATTAACGTGTTATATTCATGCTGACATGGTATATGCAATCATGATAAATGAAATGGGAGGCTCCTTTGCACAGGATGCCTAGATTATGGGTACTACGTTGGCGCCTATTTCTGCCTTGAAAGAGTAATGTGTAAGAATTGTGTTTCGGTCTGAAGGGCGCCGTAGCTAGTGAAATTACTAGGCAAATGAAACTTAGCATCTTATGTCTCAAGTTGACGAGTGCTATTTTAGTGCCGCCCAGAACTCTTGGGTTCTTCAAGAATCCTGAGCAGCACCGCATTGTAATGGGCAGGGCGTATCAATTAACATCTGCTGAACGTCCTGCTCGTCTCATCCCTTATTATCATAAAAAAATAGAGCTTCATCATCACAAATAACAATAGAATATTAATTTAATAGATATAATATAATAAATAAAATATAATATATAAAAATATTGTTTATCTTTTCTCATGGATTCTGTTACAAGTTTAACCGTTTTAATGTATCCGGAATTGTAATTTTTAGTAAAAAATACAAGTAAGTGATTGTCTAATGATAAATTTGGATTTTAAGCAGACTTAACAAATGATTGGATATTGAAATAAGGCTTATTTTTTTTAATAATACTATTTTAAGAATGGAAAGATAAAGAATAACAAGTTACTAAAAGTTTTACACAAAGATAAAAATATTTGCTTCAATAATAAATAAATACAATATTAAGTCAAATATATAAAATTATTATTCAACAGCATGAGTATATTTTCCAACGACATTAAGGTGATTTTTTCTTAAAATTATCTAAAGTATATTTTCATGATACTTACTATCAACCGCATTGTATGAATATTTAAGAAGCCCCAGATATGGAAATGTATCTTTAGCCCCGGGTATTGGTTCAGCTAATTGATAAAGCCTTCGTCTTTTATTTCGAAACAACAAATACCACAATAACAACACAACACTAACTAACAACAGATACATGACCAGCGCTGAACGACTAACTTTGTACAAATGGCTAAACTTGATTACACCATGATTAATATACCTCTCTGGTCTTTAGCGCCTTGGTCGCACACGTTCAAATTTCAAGTTCAATATCTTTACATTCATTTAGGTCAATGAAATGACACAAATGAATATTTAGATATTTTATCATTTACGTTCACTTCGGAATTAACGAGAACATTAAATTACTCATGCATCAAATGCTCAAAAACATACACGAGTGACTTAGAAAAAAAAGTGTAAATTAAAAAAAAACACAGATAAACAGATAAAGGTATTATATTGTGAGCATTCTAAATTGTATTATGACTATTAAATATAAATCCTTAAGAATATAATATGGTTTAGGTTTGAAATCGTTTTGTAACTTTAAGCGCTTCTCTATACTTTTGTTTTGGTATAAAAATCTAATACGAAATCAAGTAGAATGCTCAGTGCTAATCTTAAAAAAATACATAGTTATCTATAAGTTACACCTGAGAAAGTGCGACGAAAATAAATACGCACCATTGATTTCAAAGCGAATAGACTTCATACTTATCACATTCACCCATCAATCATACTTATAATACAAGAAACATTCAATAAAAACTTTTCTAACCTTACATCTTTGCCTGATCAGCATATATGTTTACAAAAAAAGCTAGTATTTGATATCATAAAATCATAAGTTTCTACTCAATTAAATTTGCATAACTAACCACATTCAATGTAAGTACACACATTAAAAAAGTCTAAGCAACATGTACTAATTTATATTTTTTTATGATGGTTTTTCACATTATAACGTTGTATTTTATTTTTAAAATAATATTTTTAGGGTCCTATGATGTAAAAATAACAGGTGTTGTCTTTATAAGTTCTTTTAATAAAAGAAATTAACAATATTAGAATATACTGCAGAAACTAAGGTACGGTAAGCAACTAATCATTTTTTTAACAAAATGAAATTTCAAAAAAAAAAATAATTTATTGTGAAAGAATAGGATAATTTAATACAAAGTATGGCCTCCTCTGCTATTCAGAACTTGTAGGCAACGATTTTTCAATGAATTAATAAGACTGTTTATGTAATCTTGCGGTATTCGCTCCCAATAGAATTGTAGCAAATCCTTCAGCTGTTGGGTTACTGTCACTCCGTCCAAGTCCTTCAAAACATGTCTCTGGAGCAATTCCCATGCGTTCTCGATGGGGTTGAGGTCTGGTAATTGTGCAGGCCAGGGCGAAACCCGGACGTTTTGCGTTGCCAAGTATTAACTGGTTCGCCGAGCTGTATGTCGACGCGCATTGTCATGCATTATCGTAAAATCGGAGCCAAAGGTTTTGTGAAAAAACAAAACATAATCGTTTTTTTTTTTACAACCAGCCAGTAGTCAATAATATCAAATATCAATAACATAAAAGTTTACATACTTATGCACTTTGAGTGAATAAAGACTTTGAAATTAATTAATATTAATAGTAAATTTGTAATATCATGCATGTTGCTTAAACTTTTTTGATGTGTGTATATTACTTATCTACTATACATTTATCCGTCATAATAATCTAAATATAATGTTTGTTATAAGAACATATAAAAAGAATACAAAGACTCACAGACTTTAAGGAGCTTTCTTAGTGCGCTCACCGAGGGGGCCAGCAGTACCATGCCATCATAACCGACAACCGACATGCATGGTGCTGAGCACCTCGATCAGTTAAATGATCACCGCCGCCCACAATCTCCTGCAACACCAGAGGAATCACAAAGGCTTACACGCTTTTTATGAAGGTACCCATGTCGTATCGTCCCGGAAACACCGCACAAGGAAGCTCATTCCACAGCTGGCGGACGAAAGTTGCTTGAAAACCGCACTGTGATGGAACGACATACATCCAAATGGTGGGGATGATATTCTGATTTGTGGCGTGTCGTGCAAAGGTGGAACAATAATCAGGTAAAACAGCTCTTCGGAAAACTCACCGTGATGAATGCGATAGAAGACACATAATGAAGCAACATCTCTACGCAACGCCAAGTGATCCAGCCGTTCACAGAGCACAGGGTCCCCGACAATTCGAGCTGCTCTACGTTGCACGTGGTCAAATGGGTCGAGCTGATACTGGGGTGCACCAGACCAGAGATGACAGCAATACTCCATGTGTGGCTGGACCTGCGATTTGTAGAGCGCTAGAATGTTGGCCGGCTTGAAGTATTGCCCTGCTCTATTAATGACGCCCAGCTTCTTCGAAGCCAATTTGACTTTGCCCTCCAGATAGCCATGGAATTGGTAATCGCTCGAGATTTCGAGACCCCGTATTACGATACTAGGCGAGGCTTTAAGGGAAGTGTTGTCAAAGAGCGGTGATACGGCAAATGAGCTTTTTTTAGTGGTAAACGCGCACACTTGAGTCTTCTGGGGGTTAAATTGGACAAGGTTAAATTTACACCATTCCGCGACTTTCTCAAGAGAGAACTCGATAGAAGACACAAGTTTCTCCCGGCACTTGTCAACGATTTCTCGAGAGAGACCTGCATGGCCCGTGTATACGGCATCACCAGTGCTGTTGTCTGCATAGCAATGTATGTTGGAGGTGTCCAACATATAGAAGAAACAGCGTGGGAGATAGCACACAGCCTTGGGGCACTCCAGCGTTCGCGGACTTCGGGTTCGAGCAATAACCGTCGACAACGACCTGTACGGTGCGCCCAGTGAGGAAGCTGGAGGTCTACTTTCATAAGCTCTCGAGAAGCCCAAACGATGGAAGTTTTAAGAGGAGCGCATTGTGCCATACACGATCAAAGGCCTTCGCTATATCCAGGCTAACTGCCAGGCCTTCCCTCTTGCTTTCAATAGCCGCCGCCAATCGATAGGTATACCAGAAGATCACCTGTAGTACTGCCGGTCATTGATCAACAGGTGACTAAGAGGTATACTAAGGTATACTAAGAGCTGGCGGTTAATTATGCTCTCCATGATTTTGGAGAGCAGGGAGGTAATAGCAATAGGCCCGTAGTTTGCCGGATCTGAAGTGTCTCCTTTTTTTGGATCGGGTGGACAAGGGCTGAATTCCATGAGTCAGGGACTACGCATTTGGGCTAAGAGTGCTGGAATAAACGCGTTAATAATTTCAAAAATAACTCATAATTGGTTGCAGGATCGAATGAGATGGTCGGAACGAACTCCTTGCAATTTGTGAATTAAGTCTTGGCCACGAAAATTTGGTATTTCTAAATATTCGCGGATTTCTGTCATGTTATGCTGAAACTTAAATACGGAAAATATCATGTACTCTATAAGCCCGGTATATATTGGTAAATGATTATCAACTTAAACTTTAAAAATGATGCTCGTGAACAGGCTACGTGTGGTGGCTGGATGGCCCTGTTACCAGGAGGTCTGATTCATGTTTTTTTTATTTCTTTTATTTAATTATTTTAAAATTAAGCTATTTTTTTAATAATAGCTACTAAAAGTGCTAATCGAGTGCTCGCATAATGCGTGTATGTGTGGATTGATGCATCCACTGTTGTCAATAACTCTTGTGTTTTAAATTATTAATTTGTTTTTTTTTATTTACTCGTGTAAGCCATTTAGCTCTTGACGTTTCCGTATTTTTGTTGCATCAATTTGCATATACTGTAATTGACATAATTTGTTAATTGAATTGAAAATAAAAATTTGTAATACCTAATCTATTTTGAAAAGAGCAACCTTAAGAGATTCTTGCTCATTCTTCTCTAAGAAAATCTGCCTTCCGAATGAGCTGTATGAAAATAAATGACATGTAATTTGATTAACCTATGTAATAAAATAATTTTGATTTGATTTGAGTGTGTGAAGTAAGTACTATACTCGAACCTATGAGTCAATGAACAAGATTTCCTATTATAGTAGAGAAACTATTTATGCTGTACCGCAAACTGACATAATGCATCATTTAATTGATCATAGCAAACGTCGCCTCGTCTATTTCAATGGCTCTCAAGAAATTAATTGCATGAAACGGGCAAGCCTCAATTAAAATAGACAGAACGTAATGTATCTCACCTGATACCCGTACGAGAGCGTACGTCATCAATGAAATTAAATTTCGAACCAATTTAACTGTTTATTTTCTGTGTAATATTGGACCAGATAAGAGATGACAAAGCCTAAGATAAATGAGCTTTGGAAGGTTATAAAGAATATATAAAATATATTTTCTCTAGAGGAATGTTATTCTTATTTATTGTTTACTAAGCAGGAAGTTTAGAACAATTATGCGTCAGGTAAGGAAGCTGTTAATTTATTCATACTGAAAGCTTACATGGGAAAGAAGTGTACAATGTCAAAACGAAATATTATAAAATTATAACTTATGAAATAATTCATTGTTTACTTAAATGAATATATTATTTACTGTATTATGTGCTTAAAATTTATAATATTTAAATTTTCTTTGAGTTTGTTGTGACTTTTCCTCTCACGGATTGTAAGGAATTCGCCATTTTGAGGCTCCTATGCACAGGATGCCGGTTAGATTATGGGTACTACAACGGCGCCTATTTCTACCGTGAAGCAGTAATGTGTAAGCATTATTGCGTTTCAGTCTGAAGGGCACCGTAGCTAGTGAAATGATTGGGCAAATGTGACTTAACATCTAATGTCTCAAGGTGACGAGCACAGTTGTAGTGCCGCTCAGATTTTTTGGGGTTTTTCAAGAATCCTGAGCGGCACTGCATTGTAATGGACAAGGCATATCAATTACCATCAGCTGAACGTCCTGCTCGTCCCTTATTTTCGTTAATAAAAATACTCACTTTAAATGATAGTCAGAATGCGACGTAATGAAACGGACGCTCGCCGCTCTTTTACAAATAAAATTCTTAACTTGTTGGAATTTCTAGCGAAATAAGGTCAAAGGATGGAGTACAGAAAGGCGGAAATGATTTGCAGGGCATCGCCAGTCGCTCGTGAAATACGCGTCATAAATACCTTCCTACGTCCATTGGTCGCAAGGAAAGTTCTGGAATAGTTAGTAATTTCCAATATTTGGATATCTGTCTGTAGGTATTTGTAATATTTAAAATTTGTTACTTTGATTTCTGAGCTGTGAGAGTTCAGTTTTAATAATAATAATGAAATTTATTGGCTTGAAGTAAATTTAAATAAACAAAATCAACTTATTATAAACGTACATTAAGGCAAATGGGAGTAGGCTCAGCTTATGCTGCTTGAAATAATAATAAAATAATTCAATAAATAATAAAATAATATATATCGGCGTAAATACTAAAACACACTTTTCTTTAGAAGAACCAATGAGTCAATGAGTGATCTTCAGCAAGATAGCAATTGTGATGTCAACAGTAATGACGTCTCACCTCTTAAAAACAATATTTCCTCGTCATATAAATTAATAAAAATAATAATTTACATGCAGCGCTAGTTTTCAGCCATTCCCATCTCCCTAAGGTGTTAAATGGGATACACAGAAAAGATAGGGCAGACTAATAAAATTTTTGAAAGAAATGAAAACTTTTTTAAATGTATCAACCTCTGTATTTCTGAGTGTATTTATGAGTGTGAGTGTTGTATATGAGTGTGTGCCGATGTGTCAGTTTTATTGTTATCTGCTTAGTACTTCTTGTTTCTGATAATCCACTGGCCACCATGTTGTGCTAACTGGATGGTTAGATATATGAAGTATTCTTTTATAAAATCTAGCTTCTTCACGCGGCTTCTTTCGGAGTCCTTGTCCATGTGGCCAACGAAAGCCAAATGTCTCTCTTCTGTTTGTTTGACTCGCTTTGTCACACGCAAAGAGTATGTAAATACTACGTAATTGTTATTACGGCGGGACTGCCTAAATAAAAATTGAAATTTAGTTTATGAAACATGCAATGATTTGACATAAATTTGAAATAGTAGCAATTACAGCATGGCGATTGGCGACGAAGTATAATCCGGCTAAGTTTGACAGCGCACAGTTGCTTTTAACGTAATGGATTTTGTCTATCTCCCACATTTACAAGATTAGTATGACATTTAAGATAATCATCATAATATCTTACGACCATATGAAATGTACGTGAACAATTTATGTTTTTTTTAAATGATAGCCCTCACTTTTAGGATTAATACACAAATAAAATTTGAAAAACAAAATTTTATGAACGATGCGGGACTCGAACCCACGACCTCCGCCGTTCCGTGCCGGTGCATTAACCAAGTGAGCTCACCATTCAAGTGACGTATCGTTATAAAATCTTGTAGTTGAATAAAGCATACAAGATTTGATAGCGATACGTCTAAAATCTGTCGCCCATACATTTGCGTAGGAACACATTTTATCGAGAAAATTTTGTCAAACAATTAGTTTTTTCTAAAATGTAATTAGTATCTCAATTTTAACTTTTCAACTCCTAAAAGTTTTTTTCGGGAAACAATTTATGTTACTATACAGTAACTGACATACCAAGTCAAAACGATGAAAATAAATTATTTGTTTAACAAAAAAATAATAAAAAATATCTATTCACAATCATAATGCATGCATACATGCAGGGTTTTCAAAATATATAAAGCTGTATAATTTAAAAATATTAATATGATAAATGAAATTATTTAGTATTATTTGAGTGATAACCCCCACTTTGGGACTAACTGCACAAATAAAATTTGAAAACAAAATTTATGAACGATGCGGGACTCGAACCGGCGACCTCTTACATTCCGTGCGAGCGCTCTTCCACTGAGCCAACTATTCGAGTGACGTAAAGCTTATAAATCTTGCTATGTCTTTATTCAACTCTCAGCTCTTCCGTGAAGCTTGTGGCGGTGAGTGGCGCACGGAACGCAAGAGTTCGCGGGTTCGAGTCCCGCATCGTTCATAACTTTTGTTTTAAAATTTATTTGTATAGTCTATGAAATATTATGCTTATATATATATTATGCTTATATAAAATATTTTATGAAAATCTAAAACGTAGTGCCTTTTTTGTAAATTTGTATTGTTTACAATGCTGCTGCTCTAGTGATGAAAATATTCCAATATGCGGTTTTTAAACAAGTTAAAAGAAAAAAAAAACAATAGTTAATCTCACAGCCTATGTTCTGAAAACGAGTGAAGACATAACCATAAGGAAAGGTCAGCTGAATCCAGATCTCGGTTTGCCTCTAAAATTATTAACGTTTTATCGGCCAGTGTCGCATGAGCTCTTCAGGGCACTGAACTTCAATGAAGATGTTGAACAAAAGCATTTGATATGTCTGTCGGTTGAGTGGCATAAGTGTCTTTCATTTTGCTCGAAAGCGCGTTTCAAGTAGCCCATAAAAATATTTCAAAGAATATAATAAAATAATGAATAAATCTATCATCCAAGTCAAGTCAGAACAATAGAAAATTGATTTCACTGCTTTGAATGGACGTCACTAAAAATGTAATCATCATCATCCTCACCAGCCGGAAAACGTCCACTGTTGAACAAAGGCCTCCCCCAAACATTTCCACGACAATCGGTGCTGTGCTGCCCTCATCCAACGTATTCCGGAGATTTTGACCAGATCGTCGGTCTATCTTGTGAGGGGTATCCTACCAACACTGCGTCTTCCGGTTCGTGGTTGCCATTCGAGGACTTTACTGCTCCATCTGTCCGTCGAACTATGTGCCCTGCCCACTGCCACTTCAGTTTCGCTATCATTTGGGCTATATCGGTGACTTAGATTCTCCTACTCATTTTTAATTCGATCTCGCAGGGAAACACCGAGCAAAGCCCTCTCCATGATTGCCCTCTGAACGACCATGAGCTTCCTCATAAGACGAGTATTTCTTGTATAAACATAAATTTATTTTTATGTTTATACAAGCTTTATTGCTTAAAAGTGCGATTAAGCAAAAATAAACAAAATATAAGAAACTCATAACAAATCTATGAACCAATTACTGTAATTGCGGTGTGTTTTTCGATGTCGAAGTCGAATAAACAGTTAATCGTTGTTAATAAATGTTGGCATTAATAAATGAATATCCAATATCATCATCAATTGCCACGAGACAATCAGTTAACACCGAGCAGAGCTTCTGGATATCTATACTAATAAATGGAGTTTTTTTCCTTCGGTTACACTGTTACACTGTAAAAACTACTGAACCGATCGGAATAATACTTATACCATAAGATGCAACGTGTTTCGGAGAAGGTTTTAGTTTATAAGTTTATTCTGATTACTCATCCATAAATAATTCAATCAATGGCATTTCATTACATAAGAAAACTCATAGAACGAGCGGGCACGGGGTACTTAATTTATATGGCAAAACAACATTTACCGGGTCATATACTAGTTTTTATAATATATAAACACTCGTGTTGACGTAAGCTGGAAATGTTATCGATGTAGAAAATCTAATTTCGATAACAGTATGTGGGTTTCAGGTACGTTGGGAAATAGCAATCGATTTTTGAATTTGAGGCTCGACTGTTTTTTCCAATTAATTACTGGAGGACCATCGAATAGGTCGAACGACGCGACGACATGTTTTTTAATTGAAAAGCTATACCAATGTTGAAGTAATCGAGTTTAGTACACATTTTTACCAATTTACTAGTGCTTTTATTTATATTTATTACGTATGATAGAATATTTTGCTTTATGAGGGAGCTCATTGTCGCTCAGAGGGCAATGGAGAGGGCTATGATCGGAGTTTCGCTGCGAGATTGAATCAGAAATGAGCAGTTCCGTGGTAGAACTAAAGTTACTGACATGTACCAGATGATTGCAAACTGAAGTGGCAGTGGGCAGGGGCTCGAAAGGCGACCACGTACCGGAAAAGGAAGGGTTTGTAGATCCCCCACAAGATGGATGATCTGCACAAGATCGCCGAAATAGGTTGAATGAGGGCAGCGCGGGCGATTGTGGAGAAGATCTTTGGGGGAGGCCTCTGTCCGACAGTGGACGGCTTCGAAATGATGATGATGATAAAAGTAAAAAAGCGAGCAGTTCTAAAAATATAAAAAAAACTTAATAATTTTATTAAAAGAGCGCATAATAAGAATGCTGGGAGAGTTTCTTGCGCCGCTTCTCCTCTCTCAGAGTGCCATTTGTTTCCGAATCGGTAGTTGTATCTAGTATTCCGAATCGGTAGTTGTATCTAGAAATGACATCAAAAATAATTCTAAAGGAGTCAATTTTGTGAAAATAAATGCCTTTATTGCCATAATGCCCTTTAAACTCACTAAAATATGTACTCTTAGTGCTTGTTCTTATAACTCTGGATATTATTTATAAATGCAGCATGATTGTTGAGCACGAAGAACTAGATGTAGTTCAATTAAATATGACTAGTGCAAAATTACATTCATAAGATCAAAGCCAAATCAATATAATATTCGAGGGAATAGATAATGAATCTATAAGGAAAACTTAAACCTCAGCATTCGGAGTGAAAGCAACTTCTATTGAATTAATAGTATTTGAGGGGCAGCCATGATGTTCGTTTTAAAGTGCATCTTGAATAGTAATTGCCTGTCATAAGTTGAGCTCGTATTGAACCTCGAATATTGTAAGTGTTCTTCACTATAAATATATATATATATATATATACATATATATATATTTAAATAATTCTTCTGTACGTGTGTTGACAGTGAACTTTTCCTAAACGGCTCTACCAATTTGAACTAAATTTTCTTTGTGTGTTCAAGTGGATGGTTAAGATTCACAATTGAACTACCTCCTAAATGGCTGGACCGATTTTGATGATTTTTAGAGTGTTCCAGTGAATTTGAGATTGGTTTACTTTTATTTTTACGTTTTACGTTTTATTGATTCTCAATAAAGTCGACATATAATTCTCCAACGTATATAGGATCTCCTCCTAATGTCTGGTCCGATTTTTCAAATTAAAAACGTGTGTATAGAACAATAAAACGTCTGTCTGTCTGTCTGTCAGTATATATACTATATCAGCGTTTCTGAGTAAAAAAAAAGAAAATAATCTAACGATGCTCCTAGATATTCAGTAATACGTGAGTGCTTAGTTGGCAACACGGCTTTAATTAATGTTTATAATTATAATGTATTTATGTATCTGTTAATTATCCCTAGAGCTAATTATTATTAAGTTTTACTTCAATCGCGTGTAAAGATTACACTCACACCATTTTTTTAGACGCTTGTAAATCACACTTCAAAACAATAAAATTGTTTTACTACAAGGTGTATATTAAAAAAAAAATTGATCTTAGAATTTTTTCGATGATTCCAATTGAATGATGCTATTGAAATTTCTTTCGATTTTATTGATTGAAATCCAATCCAATCCAATGAAATCCTTAAAACAAAGGATAATAATTCTGGTGATATAATAACTATACGGCATTATCTACTTAACTATAACAATTTTATTAAATAAAAAAAAATGTGAAACAGGTTATTGTTCTTTTGACAGAGAACTTCAAACATGACTCGACCCGACCGACGGCGTTAGATTAATCCCTGCCTCTTCAACTTTCCCACATTATGTCTCTTTGATCAGTAATTCTGTACTTATTTCGTTTTGGTTTTCAATTCAAGATTGGAATGGACAAAGGACAAAGGGACTTAGGCTAAAGAATTTCAACCTCTGACGAAGTTTAAGCCATTCAACCTTACAATCAATACGATTAACATTATTATCTATCTATTTTCTGTGGGGTCATGCTGCTGACATTGATATAGTGTTTACTCTGCAAAAGAGAGCTGTTCGTGCTATATATCAGCTTGGTTATAGACAGTCTCCCAAAGAATAATTTTAAGAAATAAATATTATGACTGTTCATTGTCAGTACATTTATGAAAATTTAATATACGTTTATAATAATCGTCGCCTCTTTGCTCTTAGTAGTGATTTTCATTATTGGGATAAGGGATTCCTTATAACTAACTCTAGTAGGCTTCATAAGATACATAATAGCTTTAAGCGTAAATGTATACACATTTATAATAAAGTCCCAGCCACTGTTCAGGAATTATCTTAAATTAAATTAAAATGTAATAACAAAATGGCTCTCTCGTAAATCATTTTACTCCACAGCTGAATATCTAAGTGATCCAACAGACTGGGACTAGATAATGATTATTTTATAGCAATAGCAATGACAATTTTATTTATTTAATTATTTAAGCCTTAAAACTATACAAAACTGTTATTCTAGTTTATACTTCATCCCACTGCTGGGCGAAGGCCTCCCCCATTTTCTTCCACAACATTTTGTCTATATGTATGTATGTATTAACTATCAACCACTCCAGCAGCCAGATATATGACCTGCCCAGTTCCATTTCATTCTTTTCGTTACTCTGCTACAGCTTGTAATTTACTTTTTTGTCTTATGTTTTTATTTGGTATCTTATCTATTAACCTTCTGTTTAAAAAAATTCTTTCCATGTTTCGCTGTGCTGTTTTGACTTTCCTAAGCTGACTTCTATTCAATTCCCACGTCTGACAACCATACGTTGGGGACGGGATTATACAGCTATAGAAAGTCTTCGTTTTTAAGCTTACAGGTATATCTCTGTTTTTAAAAACTTTGAACTTTTTAGACTCCGATATTTATTCCAACTTTGTTGAATTCGTTTTAGATACAATAAAATATTATAATTTGATTAAAGAGAGCGCAAAAATGCTAGGAGAGTTTCTTGCGCCGCTTCTCATATCTCAGAGCACCATTCGTTTCCGAAGCGGTAGTAGTATCTACTATATTTGAAATGACATCAAAAAGAATTCTAATGGATCAATTTTAAGAATATAAATGCTTTTTAACATTCTAATGAAACTTAATACTACTAAAAAAACATAATCAAAGTGAAATAGCATGGTTTACTGTGTCAAGGTTCCGAAACATGACCGCGTATTCTAATTCTGATGGTTGTGAGTGACACAAATCTATTTTATTCATCCCAAAGCTCGTAGCGAGTGAATTAGACTGTGAGTTGAATTCATAACATTCGCAATATTATTATGATGTAGGGATAGCAAAACATTTTGGGCCGGACGATTGTGTTGGGATCATTTATCAAGTAAATTGCTGTAATGTTCACAAAACCGTATACATTGTTTAAAAAGATACCTTATAATATATTTGTGGGCACTTCATAATAACAAGTAATAATATATTTCTTCTCAAATAAATAACAAGTTATGAACGAATAATGTAAGAATATACCTGGAATAAGATAGATAGGTATATTATGTATATTGTGTTGTGTAAATGAGATGGTTATAATATATTATGAACATTTTATTATTATTGTTCTAATCAGCTTTATATTTAGCTAGCTGACCCGAACGACGTTGTTCTGTTCATAATAAATTATACTCTAGCGGGTGGAAATTCGTAAAATCCGTTCTTATCCGACCTCTACTCGGCGAAAGGAATATCCATACCTAATTTCAAGTCTCTACGGCTTAAGCTGCAGGAGATATCGTGATGAATCAATACATATGTGGAAATCTCTTATCTGTACACTGGACAGCAAATAAACCGTGTCTCCAACTACCTCAGATCTCTGATTCGATTTTCTCAAAAAGTATAAGACTTACAACTGTCCTAATTATACTGACAGAAAGTACATTTCATGATAATAAATAGGGCTATAAATTTATTGTAAAGTATCGACAACTCATATTGCAATCAAGCAACTACCACGACGCTGACGATTTGCTCTGTATTTACTACAGATCGCGATTACAGTTTTTTGTTCTACAGTGAAGGTAGTCGGATATTTCTTATCATTTCTTAAGTTTTAGTCAATCGCTTGCTTAGACACGCGTATTTTTGCTACTTTTTTCGGTAAAAATTGATACGACACTTCAGGCAGCAGGTCAAGCTGTGGCACTACTTCAAGCGGGCCTTACACAACGTGAGGTCACTAGAAGAATTATAATCAGCAGATCTTAAGTGCAACGAGTTTACAGACCATACTTAGCTACATTAACAGCAGATGATCGTTATATCCAACTTACTGTTTTGCGAAATCGCCGCCTCAACGCAGTTCAAGTCCAAGAAAGTCTGCATGACGAATGCCAAGTGGTCATAAGTTCAGATACCGTCAGAAGAAGACTTGCTGAATGGAACCTGACTCCAAAGAGAGCTGCAACAGGCCCAGCATTAACGGTAGCTAACCCTCGAGCTTGACTTGAATTTGCTCGAGAGCATAGGGGATAGACGTTAGAGAAGTGTGGTAATGTTCTCTTCACTGATGAAACCAGGGTGAGCCTACATGGAAGTAACGGACGAGAGAGAGTATATCGTCACCCTGGAGAAAGTTATTCTCAATGTTGCACCTAGGAAACTGTTGCTTATGGAGGAGGATCTGTAATCGTCTGGGACGGCACCTCGTTAACCGCACATACAGCTTTAATTTTCATCGAACCGACGGGCTGTGGCCTTGCACGTGGATTAACTTCTCATCGCTACATTACTGAAATCCTCGCAGACCATGTGGTACCTTACGCAGGATATACCAAAATAATGCACGGCCTCATGTTGCTCACGTGGTGACCCAGTATCTACGCAGCGTCGGCATCCATACATTAGATTGATCAGCTCGAAGCCCAGACTTGAATCCGATAGAACACTTATGGGATAAGCTGAAACATCGGGTTCGAGCCCGGGTACCTGCTCCAACAAGGCTTTTAGAGCTGCGAATAGCAATTAAAGAGGAGTGGAATGCATTACGACAAGATTTCATCGTTAGACTCGTGAAGGCGATAAATAAAAGGATGCTGGCAGAAATTCGCACAAGGGAAGAGAATACTGAATTCTGAAAAATAACGTTTTTTATTTTTTGTTTTACTTGTGGCTTTAAAATTTCATTTTGTGTTATGATTACTAGCGATTAATACGACTGAAATACGACTCCTCATTGTAAAATTTCTCTCTTTATAAGTAGATAAATCCCAATGAATTTACTCTCACTTTAATCATCATGAAACGCACTTTCTGTAGGTATAACTTTGATAGTTGTAAATTTTATACATTTCGGGAAAATTAAATCAGAGATCCAATGTAGCGGGTGGCCCGGTTTATTTGCTGTCCAGGTATACACATAGTATAAAGATTTACGAAGAGCTTTTTGACTTGTTCACAGCCGATGAATTTCATCTTCGTATGAATCGCCTCAAATTAAGATATTATTTGGATGTTTGGCGTTTCTCTACATTGCGGTTTTCGAGAACTTTTCTTACACGTTCAGCCAAACAGTGGAAGCTTCCTTATGCATGTTTCTAAGACGATACGACATGGGTACTTTAAAAAAGCGCGTACTTAAAATTCAAATTCAAATTCAAATTCAAATATTTTTATTCAAAATAGGATTTATAATCACTTATTGAACGTCAAAATCGACCACCCATTCAAAAGAGACTGCCTCAGTCCTGAGAAGAATGGGCGCAAGAAACTCAGCGGGCTTTTTTTTTATATAAAATATGGATTACAATGTAATATCGTACAATAAACATTTATAATTAAAGAGCCTGAGGGTGTTCGCTTTAATCCCAGTCCGTGGTGTCATTAAGAAAATCTTTTATGCTATAATAACCTTTCCCACACAAACGTTTTTTAACAATTCTTTTAAATTTCGTAACACATTTGTTTTGTACATTTTCTGGGATCATATTGTAGAAGCATATACATCGCCCAACAAAAGACTTACTAACTCGACCCAACCGAGTATAGGCATAACAAGTTTATGTTTGTTCCTCGTGTTAACATTATGAATGTCACAGTTTCTAGAAAATTCCTCAATGTGCTTATGAACATACAAAACATTATCAAAAATTTATTGAGTTGTACTTACGCGTCTTTCGCCGACGACGCTCCTGTGATTCCTCTAGTGTTGCAAGACCCGAATGCTCGCTAGTCCTCTTCTTCCATTTAAATATTATATTTGAAGTTTTTGTTTTCTGATTACTATAATAATATAACGAAACAGTTTCATTTGAATCCACAACTTTTTTTCTCATAGACAACTTTCAAAATAAAGCTCATTCCTGCACCATATTCCCAAAGTTCGATAAAAAATGTGAAGATTAGATCTAACTATGGTAATTGAAACGCCTTGCCCATTTCAATGCAGTGCCACTCAGGATTCTTGAAATACCCAAATATTCTGAGCAGCACTACAATTGCGCACGTCACCTTGAGACATAAGATGTTAAGTCTCATTTGTCCAGTAATTTCACAAGCTACGGCGCCCTTCATACCGAAACACAGTAATGATAATGAAAAACATTACTACTTCACGGCAGAAATAGGCGCCGTTGTGGTATCCAAAATCTAGCCGGCATCCTGTGTAAAGGAGCCTCCCACTGGTGTTTTGTAAATAAATGTTAGTGTGAAATCATGCAGAGTCAGTAGGTAAGAAGGCGAGGAAATAAATTGTGATATTTGCCTTGTTGGTAGCGTGACCTTGTTATGTGAGCAATCCATTTCTTCTTGTTTAAAGGCAGGCATTTATTTACTCAAAATTGATTCTATTAGAATTATTGTCGATGTCACGTCAAACACACCAACGCTTCGGGAACAAATGGCGCTCTGAAAGAGAAGAAGCGGCGCATGAAACTCTCCCATTCTTTTTTGCGCTCTTTTTAATAAATAATACAGTGATCATTATCTAGTCCCAAACAGTCCGATCACTTAGTTATTCAGCGGTGGGATAGAAGAATTTAAAAACATTTAAATTTATTTATAGATAATGTCTGAACAGTAACTGGGACTATATAAACAAGTTGTTTTCGAAGTTATTTTTTTAAACCTTTATTTATTTAAATAAAGTATATTTTAGAACTGAGTAAGCCTTTATTATAAGTACAACAACTCTTACTGTTATTCAGGAATTTACTGAGAGAAAAGAAAAGAAGTGTTATTCTTTCTCGACGCGTCGTTTTCTTATCAATCTGGAGCATCTTACTGAATTGTCCCCTGAGAGGCGTGCTATATCTGTCTTGTAACATAGCGCCATCTTATTGTTATATTGTTATAGATAGGATAGTTACAGTAAAATTTAATGAGAGGTTAGTGTTGGTTGACTATGTGGCAACCACACATTATTATTGCCACATAGAGTAATGATTAAAATATAGACTATTATTCAAAGTTTAAGTTCTTTAATTGCAACTAGAAAGATAACAATTTTACAAATTAAGGAGTAGGCACATATTGTGTTGTCTTGGCAGATATGCAAAAATTATTGTGGTTATTATTTATAATCACTACATATTATAAAACAAAGTCCTCCGCCGCGTCTGTTTGCTGTTTGTTCACGGAAAACCCAATAACTGGTCAAGAATTTTGAAGTCAAAATTACCGGATGTGCTAGGATAGCGGATTACTTTGTTGTAACTTGTAATATGATATTACTACTCGCCCACTTAACATTCTTTTTATTTTATTTTATTTTTTTTAGAACCAACAAGGTCACAAAGTACGACAAACTATCAACGTACTACAAAGAGTAACAAAAGAACCACTGCCGGTGTTCTACGTTGACTTAGAGCCCAAACACAACAACAAAGACATATTTAACGTAAAACAACTGAACCATATGAGAATCACATTCGAAGCACCTTACAAAAAGAAAGAAATTGTTCAATGTAAAAGATGCCAAAGATTTGGGCATTCTAATAACCAATGCTTTAGGCCGTTTCGCTGCGTTAAGTGCGGCGAAGAACACCCCACTACTTCCTGCTGAAAATCTCCGCACACAGACGCTACTTGCGGTAAGTGTAACGAAAAACACCCGGCTAGCTATAGAGGCTGTATGAAATATAAACAATATGGAGAGCAAATACTAAAGATAAATCACAAACCCAGGGTGTCCCACACTCTCAACAATAATAACAGACAGGATATACAACATCAAAATAACGACGACAGAAGACAACCTCCACAAAGACCTCAAAAATCCCAACAAAACAGAAGAAACTCAGAGCACGTGGCACCCAGACCGCGCGAACAACACTTTCCTATACTGGAACAAAGATTTGATTCGGACATTAAAAAAATTCTATTCCCTCGTTAGAAAGACATAAAACAATATCAGGACAAGGCAAATCCTATGCCGCAATGATAAAAAGCCATAGCCAGCAGCTTACCAGATAAAACTGAACTGGAAGTAATCATGGACAGAATGTTCAACAAATTCCAAATTATTATGGCGGACATGATTGACAAAATGATGGATCGAATATTCCAACTTTTCAGTAGACTGCAAATAAAATGATTAATAATATTAGAATAATGACGTGGAATGCCAATGGCCTGACAGAACGTAAACTAGAACTAGTGGCATTCCTAATAATAGAGAAAATTTATATAGCTCTAATATCTGAAACTAGATTTACTGCAAAAAGCCATATTGAATTCAAAAATTATAAAATATATACTACAAACCACCCTTCAGGGAACGCTCATGCAGGGGCTGCCGTTATTATCAAAACAAATATAAAACATTACCCCTTAGAACCCTCTTCCTCAGAAAAAATACAGGCATCTATCATTAAAATCATCGACACAGTATCAGAAATCACAGTAGCAGCGGTTTACAGTCCTCCAAAGCATACCATAACAGTGAATGATTATAAAGAATTCCTAAATACTCTAGGCAACCGGTTCATCTGTGGCGGTGACTGAAACGCCAAACATATACAATAAGGATCTCGTCTGATTAACCCTATAGAAAGTCAAATTTATTATGCAATGGGTGAGTTGAATCTCGACTATCTTTCAACCGGCGAACCCACATACTGGCCTACTGATAGGGCAAGGCAACCTGACTTAATGGACTTCTTTGTAACGAAAAACCTTGCACTCAATAACATGAAAACAGAGCATATAGCAGACCTCTCATCTGACCATACACCAGTCTTACTGACATTTTTTAGTAATGTTATTCTTCAAGAGTCTCCATCGAAAATACACAGTCAAACAAGTTAGAACTAAATATACCTTTAAAGAACTTAGAAGACATAAAAAAGCTATAGAAAAATTTAATAGAGTTGTACACATAGCTGCTTATGAATCGACCCCGAAACATAAATCAAGAGTATAAAGTATAAATAAAGAACATATCTATCCAATTTGTATAAAAAATAAAATATTTGAGAGACGGGAGCTGAGAAAGATGTGGCATATATCCAAATACATCAGAGACAAAGCAGCATATAACAAAATCCTCAAAAGAACTGAAACGACTAATCAGAGACCTTAATAATAGGTTACTATTAATTGTAAGTAATTACAGGAATACCTAAGTTACCTCAGCCCTGCCAGCGACACAAACTATTCGCTTTGGAAGGCGACGTCAAAACTAAAATGTCCTACAATGCAAATAGCCCCTTTAAGAAAACAAGCCGGAACATGGGTCAGATCGAACTTGGACAAAGCCAACGCAATTGCAAAGCACCTAGAGCAATTATTCCAATCTTTACCTAGCACGAGTAAGGAGTATGACGATGAAATACATAGCTATCTTAAATCAGCTTACCAAATGTGCCTACCAATGAAAAGTGTATCACCGAAAGAAGTCTTAAGTGAAATCAGTAAACTTAAAGACAAAAAAGCTCCCGGCTACGATCAAATAGATGCAACTCTTTAAAAAAAACTCCCGCAAAAAGGAATAGTCTTTCTGGTCTTAATTTTCAACGCATGCTTAAGACTTTCGTGTTTTCCAAGTCAACGGAAAATAGCTCAAATTACTGTGATATTAAAACCTGGAAAACCGGCACAAGAACATTCCTCCTATAGGCCTATAAGTCTGCTACGAATAGTAGGTAAATTACTCGAAAAAATCATATTATCCAGATTGACAACTCATCTTGAGAAGGTGTTGCCTCAGCACCAATTTGGCTTCAAAGCCGGTCATGGCACGATCGAGCAAGTCCACCGCGTGGTTGAAATAATCAACAGAACTTTGGAGAACAGACAATACTGCTCTGCCATATTTCTAGACATCAGTCAAGCATTTGACAAAGTCTGGCATGATGGCCTTCTTTATAAAATGAAGCGAAATTTTCTCATTGCTTCTTCCAAATCATCAAATCATACTTGGGAAATAGATGCTTTGGGGTTAAATACAACGACGAAGTATCACCAATGCATGAGATTAAGTCAGGTGTACCCCAGGACAGCATTCTGGGACCAGTGCTTTATCTTATTTTCACAGCAGACTTACCAACCCCTGATGAAGTTACCACAACAGCTACATATTCAGACTACACAGCGCTCCTATCTGTACATGAGAAACCGTAGACAGCATCTGAAAACCTACAAAGACATCTTTCTTTAGTTCAGGAATGGTTTGATAAATGGCGCATTTAAGCAAACAAGGATAAATCCATACATGTAACTTATACACTCAGGCGAGAAACATGTCCACCAGTTTTCATCTACAATGAGCCAGTGCCGAACGCGGATGATGCAAAATACCTAGGGATGCACCTGGATAGACGACTTACGTGGCAGAAACATATCTGGACCAAACGCAAACAGTTAGATACCAAAGTCCGCAATATATACTGGCTCCTAGGTCGAAAATACAAACTGACATATGAAGGCGAAATTGCTGTTTACAAAGCCATTCTAAAACAGATTTGGACATATGGAATTCAGCTCTGGGGATCGGCAAACACAAGTAACATAGAAATACTGGAGAGGTTCCAAAGCAAAACTATCAGAAACATGCTTAATATTCCTTGGCATGTGAACAAAAAATTGATGTGCGCAGACATAAAACTGGAAACCATTAAGCAAGAAATAGAAAAGTACAGTAAGAGCTACGAGTTTAGACTTAACAGGCATAGAAACAAACTTGCTTTTCAACTTCAGGGTCCTGACAGCCTTAAATTCATCAGGCTGAAGCGCCACTGCATTCAGGGACTAGCAGCAAGATTTGTGGACAAGAATTGAGAGACTTCTCACCGAAAAAGCCTCTCCTAAACACAACGCCAAAATACAATCATTTTCAGACAGCTTAATGGATCATTGTTGAAAGACAGATTGCCAAGACGCAGAATACAAAAAGAAAAAAAAAGAACCACCAATAAAATTACACACATAAAAAGTCGTGCGTCAGAACTTAGAACTAACGGATATAAAATTAAACAACTATTAATTGCTTTAACTGACTAATACTGGTATAGCACCAATCTGTGTTATTATAAACATAACAAAAACTTTAATTGACAAATTGACACAAAAAAATTGCAGTATAGTCTTTGAAAAAACGTTAAAATTATTGGTATTAATCAAAATTGACAAGATAATATGCAATAATATAAAGCCTGGAGAGCACGCATTTAATTGAAGATTTTCTAAGTTTTTGCACTCTTTCATCAAATACACCTAGTAGTGCGATAGAAAGAGGCGACATGTGGCAATCCATGCTTAGCCGTTTCTTATTCCAGTTAGTTAGTGCTTGCCACTATAATATCGGCAAAATATTGATAGATAAAAAAGTATCAATATAAGAAATATGCTGTCGGGTTAAATTAATGTAGCTCTTGATCCGTGAGCCCTCTAACTATCTTCAAACAAAATTCACATAAACCTGCCGATACATTTAAAAGCGAAAAGACAAGCTTGCTTGTCACACTAATCACATTTTGAAATATTAAGATTGAATGTATGGATTATAGGGAAAGTCTTAATTTGCTTATGTAACTAGAAATTTAAGATAATCTTTTTGATTTGATGCAGTCATACTTACTATATACTACGATGTTTATCGTATCGTATGACAAAGAATATATTGTTATTGTAAATATCGATACTTAATTGTGACTGCACAACAATATGAAACCAAAATTTAGCATTTTTTTTTAAGAAATGGCTACAGTTTGATTTTAATTCTTTAAACACGGAAACCATAAAAATAAGCGGTTCACAAAGTAAATTCAAAATCCAATATTTATACTGAGCTAGAAGACGCGGGTTCGAATCCTGATAGGTGCAAACATTTATACGATGAATATGATTCCAGTGACGATAAGATTGTTAACCAAGTACATTACAAGCGCTTATGCACAGCCTGAATGTCTCCATTAAGGCAGTTCATAGAGGCGTGATTGTTCCTATACTTAATCTTAGGTATACTTCTCTTGCGTTTTACGAAGCGCGCGTAAACTGTCACCCAAATACGACACCCTGACGTTAGCCTAGTCCATTTGTATCACACTTCAGCTAACATATGGCTCTTGTAACTCATATCTCTATTTTAAATTTATTTCATTCTTGTTGGTCTAAACCAAATGTGAATGATTGTATAAGTTATGAAATAAACAAACATTGGTTTCTTCATCGTCATCACACCAGCCGGAAGACGTCCATTGCTATAAATATTTCCTTTAAATTACTGAATTTACCATAGTTACGGAAAAAGTAGGTAGAGCTCGTAAAAAGAACATACAAGAAATTCAACGGCCACTCTTTTCAATCAATAGAGTATTTTACAATGGCTGTAATATACAAAAAATAGTTTGTACGGTGCTGCATCCATATGCATATGAATTGTGTTTGTTATAGGCGTATTAAATATCAAATATGTTATAAATTTAATTTTTTTTATTCAAAATAGGATATAAAATCGCATGAAAGTCAAAAAGTACCACCCATTCCAAGAGGTAAGCCTCAGACCTGAGAAGAACGGGCACAACAAACTCATCGGGCTTCTTTTTTTATTTAAAAATATGGTTACTATGTAAAATCGTACAGTAAAATTTATTATTTAAGTGCCTGTGGGCGGTCGCTCAATTCCCAATCAGTGGTATCAATAAGAAAGTCATTTATGTTTTAGTAAGCTTTATCACTCAAACGTTTTTTAACAATTCTTTCGAATTTCGTAATAGATTTGATTTGAACATTATCCGGGAACTTGTTGTAAACGCTTGTTGTAAAAACAACGCCGCACAAAAGACTTACTTACTCGACTTAGTCGAGTAGTAGACATTATAAGTTTGGTTGTTCTTAGTGTTAACATTATGGTTATGACAGTTTCTATCAAATTCACTTATGTGCCTATACATACATAACAATATCAAGAATATATTGAGAGGCAAGAGTCAAGAATTTTATTTCTTTAAATTTTTCTCTCAATGATTACCTAATTTATAAATAGCGTGAATAGCCCTCTTCTACAGCACAAAGATGGTATTGATATTGGCAGCATTGCCCCGGCAAGTAATAAACTGTATAAATATAAATTATCCTCTATTAGATGCACCTTTGTCATTATTCCAATAATAATGTCATTATTATCTATGCATAAAATAATGAAAATAATCAAATATAATATAAAAAACTAAATAATGTATTACTTTGAAAAAGTACCGATTAATTACTTCAAAACTTCTAAAATTTTCAATTGAAATGTTCTAGAAACAATCTCGAACATTCTAACTGACAATCACAAAATTTCAATATAATTTTAATTACAAAAATACGCTTGAACTATTCGAATTTGGATGAGATTGCATTTCCCGCGTTTGTTATGACATAATGTACCAAATATACTTGAGCATGTTCTTAAGGCTGGGGACCTAACCAAGCGGCTTGAGGGAGCGAGCGGAGCTATGCTACCCCTCAAGCACAGGATCGCCATAGTTTTAATTCAAAATTAGAAGCATTTTCAATTTATTACAAATATAATTAAAATTTCTTTATAAAAATAACAAAACTATGTCATGTTAAAAAGTACAGACGTTAAACAGTTAATAATTTTTTATAAAATGTTTATCTAGATTGGATGATTAGCATGCCAACTATAAGAGTTAAAGGGTACTTTGGTTATTTTTTTTCGCAATGACTACTAAAAATAGAAATGTGAAGAAAAAATTAATTTTCTTCTCATATTCCGTAGACTTTCAGTATTTTTTGTAAAAATAAAAGCTTTATATAAACGTTTAAGAAATGGTTTCAACCATGCGCTATTATGACGATTTCTAGGGATAGCGGCCTTTCTTAGTCAACAAACTACTTCCTCTGTAGTATTATTTAATAAACATGCCTCTATTGGGCAAAATTGTAAAATAATCGACATACAAGCCCCTATTGGGGAATGTATTAGTACTAATGTACAAAAATATAACAATGAAGATTTTTCTTCGATTAATTTAAATTAAGTTATTTGACAAGGGAGGACAACTCTTGCAATATCATACAAAATAGGCAACATTCACCAAATATAAATGTTACTGTTATAGATAATCATAATATAAAGCTCATTAATATTGTTCACCAGAATATACAAGGTATCTCAAGTAAGTAATTAGAAATTGAACTGTTTTTGAGCTGCTGTAATATAGATATATTATGTATTACAGAACATTGGCGTAAGAGTCATCAGCTCCAGTTTGGTTTTAGAGAACATAAAGTAGTCAGTTCGTTTTGTAGAAGTAGGGCAATACATGGAGGTTCCCTAATTATTATTAATAATAGATTAAAATGTAAAAATAGAAGAGATATTGTTAATCTCTCTATAGAACAACTAATTGAGATAGCTTGTATAGAACTAGAGCAATTTATTATTGTAAGTGTATACCGCCCCCCCACTGCATCATGTGAACAATTCCAACATAGAATGGAGGAGGTACTATCAAAATTTAGCAAAACTAGCAAGTCAATTATAGTGTGTGGAGATTTTAATATAAACTTGCTTGAACCTTCGGCCAATTGTACTAGCCTTAAAAATTTATTTTAAAGTTTTAATTTGTTCAATGTATTTTGGGAACCTACTAGAATCACTTCTACAACAGCAACCTGTTTAGATAATATTTTTACAGATGTTACTATTACTAGTAAACTCATAATTAATAATCTTCAGTCCGACCATAGTGGGCAACTTATAAAAGTAAAGATTGGACAATGTCAGACCAAAAAAGGTGACGATTATACCAGTTACGGGTAGCCGTCTTGAGAGGTTTAGAAATAATTTGGTAAATACGATACCATTTTTACACTGTGGCGAAACTGCAAATTTTCTCTACAACTTAGTCTTCAATTCCTTCTGTGAGGAATTTGACAGGATTTTTACTCCAGTAACGGTGACAGTAAACAACAAACATAGTATTAATGATTGGGCAACAATGGGTATCCACAAAAGTCGTAAACGCTTATATGACCTTTATTATGAGAAACATTACAATAATAGTGAAGAATTTAAAATATATGTAAAAAAATACTCCAAGCTCTTTAAAACAGTTTGTCATGAAGCGAAAACACGTTTCATTGCAGATAAAATTAAAAACAGTAATAATAAAGTAAAAGCGACTTGGAGTGTAATTAACAATGAAACTGGTAGATCGAATTGCCGTAACAGCTCTATTTGTTTAAATATTAATAATCGCGTTATAAATTCAGAAACAGAAATTGCAAATGAATTTGATAAATACTTCTCCGAAATCCCGATTGTCACGACCTAAATACCTTAACTCTTCGCCAAAAGCAGCATATGATATGCTTAAATTACACGTACCAGTATCTTCTACTGATTTGAAATTTAAGTATGTTACAGGTAGCGATATAATAAAAATCTTCAAATTTATTAACCTAAAAAATACAAAAGACCTATGGGGCCATTCGACTAATATTGTTAAATACATACTTGACATTATAGCACCTGAATTAGCAATAATATTTAACGAATGCATAGATGAGGGTGTGTTCCCTGACCTCATGAAATACAGCAAAGTTATACCTTTGTTTAAATCGGGCAGTTCTTTTGACCCTGCTAATTTTAGACCTATTTCAGTGCTGCCTGTTTTTAGTAAAATTTTTGAAAAACTTTTGCTTCAACAGCTTCAAATGCATTTTTGTAAATTAATGAACAAAAATCAGTTTGGTTTCACTAGGGGCTTATCAACAATTAATGCGGGTACTAGACTCATTGAGCACATCTTTGACGCCTGGGAAGAGTCACAGGATGCATTGGGCATTTTTTGTGATTTGTCAAAAGCATTTGACTGCGTCCACCATGAAACTTTACTCCTAAACCTAAAGCATTATGGAGTGAAAAATAGAGCCCTAAATCTGTTGAAATCATATTTAAGCGAAAGAGTTCAGATAGTCGATGTAAATGGCAAACGGTCTTCGGGTAAACCTGTGGGATTAGGTGTTCCACAGGGTTCTATTCTCGGTCCTTTCTTGTTTTTTATATATATTAACGATCTACCGTTTGTGGTAGATGATAGCCATGAGATTGTATTGTTTGCTGATGACACTTCACTTATTTTTAAAGTGAAGCGACGTGCAGATATTGATGACGAGGTAAGCAATGCACTCTCAAAGATAGTGCGTTGGTTTGAGACGAATAATTTATTTATTTATTTATTGGAAAACAAACAGCTCAAGTTATATACACATTGTAACACATAATTTATATTACACAAGCCAATAAAGTTTCCACTTAAATATAAACAAAGTAGGAGTGAATAAAATACAAAATATAACGATTTTTATACACAATTAAACATAAGGCGAAAAAAGTACACAAAAATACAAATGAAACAAAATTTATCAAATTTATCGGTTGGACATATTTTAAGAATGTTTAAGATATTCTTTAATTTTTTTAGTAAAAGTTGGATAGCTGCTATGAAAAATGTCTAAGTGACTATAATTATTATTATAAGTGTTGCATGCTCTTATAATAAAACAATTGCTAGTATAATTAGTTCTACGAACAGGGATAAAGAATGTATCTATAGAACGTGTATAATGTTTTGGACAGTTAAGTTTAATGTTACTTAAAATACGATTGGAATCAATTAAGTCATGTAATATTTTGAAAAGGAAAACTTGATCTCTGTATTCTCTACGTAAAATTCTGTTGTAAAGATAGGTGATTTAATTTAGGAGTATTACAATTTTGAAACTTATAATTTAATCTTTTAATAAATTTATTTTGTACACTTTCTATAGCATCTATATATTTTGTATAACGTGGGTTCCAAGCAGTCGAGGCATATTCTAAATATGGTCTGACATAAGCATTATATAAAAGATTAAAAGTATGAATATTTTTGAAGTCATTTCCCTGTCTGAATATAAAACCAAGCATTTTATAAGCTTTGCTGTCATATTGTCTATATGATTTTCAAATAAGAGAGCCGAATCTTGCGTTACCCCAAGGTCTTTTATTTCTGACACCCTTTTAAGGGGTTTATTGTTTATTTTATATTTGAATAAAATTGGCATTTTTTTCCTCGAAAATGTTATCATACAGCATTTGTCAACATTAAGGTATAAGTCATTAGCGGAACAATAGTTTCCTAACTCAATTAAATCGCTTTGTAGGTCAACACAGTCCTGTTTTTCTTTTATTATTTTATATATTTTGGTGTCATCCGCATAAAGTAAAATATTAGAATTTTGAAAAGATTGCAAAACATCATTAATAAATATGTTAAATAACAATGGGCCAAGGTGAGAGCCCTGAGGAACGCCCGATGTAACAGGGACAAAACTAGAAATAAATCCTTTAACAGCTACCGCTTGTGTTCTGTTACGGAGATACGACTCCAGCCATCTTAGAAGATCTCCTTGAATACCGATACGCTCAAGTTTAAATAATAGTCGGGCATGCGAAATTTTATCGAACGCCTTTGAATAGTCGGTATAAATTGTGTCTACCTGGAATCCATTGTTTAAGGCATCCATTACTTCATCTAGAAATTCGCAAAGGTTAGTTCCCGTCGAGCGTTTATTTACAAATCCATGTTGATGTGGAATAATTAGTGGTCGTAATAAAGGAAATAAAGTGTCATAGATTTTTCAAATAATTTTGGGATGACCGATACCTTTGAAATCCCACGATAGTTTTTAATATTATGTCTGTCACCACTTTTAAAAATGGGGACAATTAAAGACATTTTCCATATTGATGGTAAACTACCTGAATGTAATGATTTCCTAAAGAGTATATCTAAAGGTATTGAAATTTGTCTACTACATGCCTTCAGTAAAATTGGGTGTAAATGATCGGGACCACTTCCTTTATCTTTGTAATCTGCACTTAAACAGTAAAGAGACAAAGTGTTTACGGTTCATTACACCAAACACAGTGGAGGTACAAACCAACGTACTTATAAATGACCAGAGATTGGAACTTGTGGACACAACGGTCTTCTTGGGTATCACGTTAGATAAAAAGCTTCAGTGGGGTCCACATATTACCCATCCAGCAGATAGACTCAACTCTGCGGCATATGCAGTTAGAAAGATTAGAGAGTACACGAATGTTGCGACCACTAGATTAGTGTACTTTAGTTATTTTCACAGCATCATGACGTACGGTATATTACTATGGGGTCATGCTGCTGACATTGATATAGTGTTTGCACTGCAAAAGAGAGCTGTTCGTGCTATATATCAGCTTGGTTATAGACAGTCTCTCAAAGAAAAATTTAAAGAAATAAATATTATGACTGTTTATTGTCAGTACATTTATGAAAATTTAATATATGTTCACAAAAATCGTCACCTTTTTGCTCTTAATAGTGATTTTCATTATTATAACACTAGAAATAAGGGATTGCTTGTAACTAATTCTAGTAGGCTTCATAAGATACATAATAGCTTTAAGGGTAAATGTATACACTTCTACAATAAAGTCCCAGCCACTGTTCAGGCATTATCTATGAATAAATTTAAATGTTTTATAAACAAATGGCTCTGTCGTAAATCCTATTACTCCACTGCTGAATATCTAAATGATTGGACAGCCTGGGACTAGATTGTGATTATTTTATAGCGACTGTACAATATTGTATATTTTTATTGAAAAGAGCGCATAAAAAAAGAATGCTGGGAGAGTTTCTTGCACCGCTTCTTCTCTCTCAGAGCGCCATTTGTTTCCGAAGCGGTAGTAGTATCTAGTAGTATAAGAAATGACATCAATAAGAATTCTAAAGGAATCAATTTTGAGAAAATAAATGCCTTTTATACCTTTTAATGCCTTAAGAGGGCTATTCGCGCAATTTATAAACTAGTTCCTAATGAATCATTGAGAGAAAAATTCAAAGAAATTAACATCTTGACTGTTGCTTCTCAATATATTCTTGATAATGTGATTTATGTTCATAGGCACATAAGTGAATTTGCTAGAAACTGTCGTAACCATAATGTTAACACCAGGAACAGACATAAAAGTTTAATGCCTACTACTCGGCTTAGTTGAGTTAGGAAGTTTTTTCTGGGGCGATGTATATGCTTTTACAACAAGAATCAAGAAAATGATCAAAACAAAAGTATTACATTATTTATAAGAATTGTTAAAAAACGTTTGTGTAGTAAATAAAGGTTAGTATAACATAAATGACTTTCTCAATTATCATTCTGTGTATCCCACAGGCTGGAAATGGAGCGACCATCCTCAGGCTATTCTATAATAAGTATAATCGTACAATATTACTTTGTAAATATATTTTATTTTGAGAAAAAACGCATTCTTTTTTGGAATGCGTAGTAGTTTAAATAAGTGATGTCACCACATCCTGTTCAAAACATTGAATAAAAATTGTTTGATATTGAATAAGAATTTGAATTTAATCTAATATAAATCTATAATAATTCTTAAATCCGTTTCTTAGCTTAAACCTACGTCCTAGACAGAACCTACCTTCCAAATTTCAAGTTTGTAGGCTTTGTAGTTTCTGAGATTTCGTGATTAGTCAGTCAGTGAGTGAGTGAGTGGTATTTTACATTGATATATATAGATTACAGAATATAAACCAGTGCAAGATAGAAAAATAATAATTGTTTGGTTTGTTACCGATTTTTGATACAATTTTGATACATATTTGGAATATTGATAACAGGTATGTAATACGTCTTAGAAGTGATTTAATAAATGGCATTTAAATAACTTTCACTGTTTCATGTCCTTTTGTGGGAAAAAGCACAAAATTATCAGAAAACCGACATAATTTGAAAAAAAAAAAAACAAACAACAAATCAATTAATATTGTACAAAAGATATCAATAACTTTCGTTTCAATATAAAAAAGTTATTGTAGAATGATTAGAAAATGCTTGATTTGTCAGATAAATAAATTCTTCTTTTCCCAAAACTTGCTAATTTTGTGATAGGTCATTTTTGTTCTCAGCGTGCGATATATAAAATTATTATTCCAACACCATGACCATACCAGTGGGAGGCTTCTTTGCACATGATACTTGCTAGATTATGGGTACCACAACGGCGCCTACTTCTGCCGTGAAGCAGTAATGTTTAAGCTAATGCTTAACAACAGTAAACTGTGTTTCGGTCTGAAGGGCGCCGCAGCATGAGTGAAATGACTGGGCAAATGAAACTTAACATCCGATTTCTCAAGGTGACGAGCGCAATTGTAGTGCCGCTCAGAATTTTTGGGTATTTCAAGAATACTGAGCGGCATTGCATTGTTATGGGCGTGTCAATTACCATCAGCTGAACGTCCTGCTCGTCTCGTTCCTTACTGTCATAAAATAATGTTTCTAGCGTTATTTATGTGATTTATGCTTGAAATTTTCTAAAGTTAATTTCTTTAATACTTACTATCAACCGCATTGTATGAATTCTTTAAAAGCCCCAAAAATGGAAATGTATCTTTAATCCCGGTTATAAGTTCAGCTAATTGATAAAGCCTTCGTCTTTAATATCGAAACAACAAATACCACAATAACAACACAACACTAACTAACAACAGATACATGACCAGCGCTGAACAACTAACTTTGTACAAATGGCTGTACTTGTTTCTACCATTATTAATATACCTAATTATTTTGTTCTTAGGGCGGCCACAAACGTTAAAATTTCAAGTTCAATATATCAATTTTGGTTACCATTTACGGTCACTTCAGAATTAATGAAACGAAAAAAATAGATCAAATGCTGAGAAATGTTTATGACTTCAAAAATATAATTGTTAATTATTAAAAAATAACTTCAGAGTTATTGAGTATAGAAGATGCATCGCAATACGTAGTACCAACCTGGAAACCAAATACACTGGAGATATTACAAAGAAACGTATCATTGGTTTCAAAGCAAATAATCACAGCCGAAGATTCACCTATCTTTGCACAATTACTAGAAAAATATAATTTTCTTTGCTTGGAATGTCGTGACAAGCCTCTGTTAGTAATGACGCTGCATGGTTTTTGTAATTAGTTCAATTGCACTGAACTGAGTAGTAAATTGTGCTTTGCCATGTGCCGTGCACAGACGGGAAGTGAACGCGTGCTGCCTATTTCATGCGCCAACATACCTCATAGACCAGTGGTGAAGCTTTTGAAAATGACAAAAAGTGAAAAAAAAAAATAGTAGGATGAAACACATTAGAAACGGAAGAGAATATAACAAAAATTAAAGGAAAAATAATTTACGGGCGATCCGAGGTCGGGATGTGGAAAAGGAGGGGTGTTGTAAAGCTAAAAACGGCAAAGTTGTAGGTAATAAAGAAATCTACAACTTTTTTTTTTAAATTTTTAGACATAACCACAAAATTTATGTAAAAAAATTCAAAAAATCAAGTTTTTGGTTTTTAATTATTTTATTTTTCAAAACAAATTTTTTTTTTCACGAAATTTGGTGAAAATATACTTTTTTATGTCCCAAATACACTTTAAATGTGTAAAGGATAATAATTTAGTGTTATACTATACATTTTTTTTCATTATTATTAATTATAAATAGATTTGATTAATTGTAATCCATAATATTGCTACTACGAAATGACATTTATGAATTATCTGTGAAACGCCTTATTTTCCAAACATTTACAAGATCTTTTTATTACCTACAACTTTGCCAACTTTGTTTTATAATATGTAGTGTTGATAAAACAGAACTCTTTGTGGGAATGCCTTATTAGACCGCACGTTTACACGTTTTATATTAGCTTCACCTGTATGTATATTTGTTTGTAACTGACTCATTTGGGCGCAATTATGACATACTTTGAAAAGGTACATTTTGTTGAAACTTTATAGAAATGTACATCGATTAATATCGAGGACTGATGACAATACATTAATTTGATAAAATTAATCGATTTTTAAATTTGCAAAATAAGACTTTTGTTAAATTTATATAATTTTTTCATCTATCATCGATAAGATGATAATAGATGTTTGTTTTAAATTTCATCCATTATCTTTTGAAATAATGTTTGTTTTTTAGTTTTATAAACTACTTTTATTTATTTAAGAAATTCTTACTACTTTTACGATCATTTTAAGGACCACATTAATACATTGGTATTAGAAATGAAATTGTAAGAGAATATTTAATGATTAAATATGAAATGTCTTTCGCAGAATTCCTGGTATTGTGAACCGGCACAGACCAGTAGAGCGGAAACGAGCTGCGAGTGCATTTCGAGGATTTCATGAAGCAGGCGCCCTAATTACAGCACTTCAATTACGAGTGTCAGCTGTATGATGAAAAATACGTGTAAAGGAAATAAAATTATTATTGTGGGGAAATGCTGCGGATGTTCATAGTATTTTTGTGTTCCGAAAATTATAATATGTGACCAAGAGACTCGTTTCGGGAAAATTTCAAGTTGATTAACATCCTAACCCTACCCTAACAATACACATATGAATGTGAATATAATGACTCTTTAAGAAATATTACTACATTCAGAAAATCTTGTCAAATCATTCAATTTAAGAAGAAATAATAAAATGTACGTGCCGTTTAATAATTTGTACATTTTATTAATAGTTTTTTGACAGCTACGAATGACAAGTTATAGTACTTTTGACTATATATTTATGAATAAATTCGATTTCACTTATAAGTGATTCTCTAGCATTGCGTAGAGATGTGGGTTCTCTCTGCATCTTCTACCGCATTTATCACGGGGAGTGTTCGGGTTGATTCCAGCGGCCGAATTCCACCACCGGACATTACGTGCAAAGTACCATCCGCATTACGTAGACGTCTGGCATTCCACAACCGCGCATTTTGTTAGAAATTTCTTGCCTCGCACAGCCACTTTGTGGAATCAACTACTGGCAGCGGTTTTCCCGAACAGATACGACTTAGGGACCTTGAAGAAAAAAGCATACTCCCACCTTAAAGGCCGGCAATGCATTTCTTGACACACCTGTTGTTGCGCATGTCCATGGGCGGTTGCCTCACCTCTCCTCATCACGTGAGCCTCTTGCCCGTTTGCCCCCTCTCTTATATAAAAAAAAATTAAGCACTAAAGCAAGCTTGCATAAATGACATATCAGGTCATATCGTACTAATGAATTAGACAGGCACACCCAAGAAAGTACCACTCCTACTTAAAAACTGAAGTCACAATAAATGAAATAATATTCTCATGTTTGGTCATTTGCTCTGGATGCGGGCTAGATTATGGGTGCCGTGTGGCTTTCGGTGAGATGGGCGCCGTAGCTAGTGAAATGAAACTTAACATCTTATGTCTCAAGTTGACGAGCGGAACTATAAGGCCGGTGACAATTTTTATGGTTTTCAAGAAACCTGAGAGGCACTGCAATGTAATGTGCAGGGCGTATATTTCTTATTTCTCTCGATGATTCCCTAGTTTATAAATAGCATGAATAGCCGTCTTCTACAGCACAAAGATGGTATTGATATCGGCAGCATTGCCCCGGCAAAACTAATAAACTGAATAAATATAAATTATCCTCTATTAGATGCACCTTTACAGCTTGCGTCAGCAGCTGAATGTCCTACTCGTCTCGTCCCTTATTATCATAAAGAACTTACATAACATAAGGAACTAGTGACGACCCGGTCTACCCTCGCGTGTCTGCTGTCCGTATATGCCTGGTTAAGCATAATTTCATGTAATAGTAGTTTTCCAACACCGTCTTTGTGTGTGACACAGTACAATAGACATGACACAGAACTATTGTACTGTGTCAAGAGCATCCCGAATAATATTGGTGTAATCTTACTATATTTCAGGTCAGGAAAAACGCCATGCTCAATACAATTCTTAATTAATATAGTTGTATCGTAAATGTATATTGTCGACGACTTACTTGCCTCTATTTATTTGCCTGACAATAATGTTGTCGAAATAACATGAATTTTATTAAAATAACATAAAAAATAAAATGTTAACAAATTACGAATAAAAATCGAAATTCAAAAATATTACGTTATAATATATCACTGGTCAAAGTCCTCATGTTATTGTCATTGATGTTGACGAATTGGAATATGGAATTTTCTAGACCTTTCATAAGCTTATTACAACTGCCTATCTGACTTTAAAGGCATATAAAAGGCATAGAGGGCATTTATTTTCTCAAAGTTGATTCCTTTAGAATTCTTTTTGATGTCATTTCTAATATAATAGACACTACTACTGCTGCTTCAGAAAAAAATGGCATTCTGAGAGAGAAGAAGCGGCGCAAGAAACTCATCTAGCATTTTTTGCGCTCTTTTTAATTAGATATACAATATTGTATTGTCATTGCGATTGCTATAAAATAATCATAATCTAGTGCCAGGCTGTCAGATTACTTAGATATTCAGCCATTATTTAATAAAATCACTTAAATTGAGAACAAAATCCGGTTATATGGTCAAATCTTAGATAATTTATACGTCTAGATAGTCTCTTTCTGTGAGACAACCGATAAAAACAGGCCATGAATATTAGTTTAGTGTGCGTGACAAGCTACGTCTTACACTCGCGGTATGTATGACACTTTGTGTTAGAGCGCGTGAATTACTCAAAATAGAGGTCAGTTAAACACAATTGTTGACATATTTTTGGCGAGCTGATTTTCGTATTATATAATTTATTGTCTTCTTTCAACACAATATCCTTTACGATAGCAACTCCATTCTCGTAGCACATAAAATATTATATAACCAATTAATCTTTTATTAGCTTCAGGAAATGAGAAAACTTGGGAACGCGGTTTTTGTACCTTGCACCCTTCGTTAGAGAATTAACTTTTAATTGATTTTGTATAATTAATTTCTGATTGAATTATTTCGTTTTATCCTTTAAAACGATCCAGGTTTTTATCATTACCACTGCTAGGTTTTGACAAATAATTGAAGTACATGTTATTATATGTAATGGATGACATTTTTATTTGATATATATTATATCAGTATATAATATTTAATTAATGAATTATAGTGCTATGCAATTTTACTAAAGATAAAACACGTTGAGTTTATTACGCCCGTTCTTCTCAGGTCTTAGGCATATCTATTTTAATGTGTAACCCTACTTTTAATAAAAATGTTTGAATTTGAATGTAAATTAGTGTTTTGAATTTATACTATATTATGCTGTCATCTTGAAAGACTTTAGGAAGATCGAAGAAGCTGTGCGAGGATAAAGTTTCAAGCTGATGCGAAAGGAATTTCGGTTTTTTTTTATTTTAATAAGGGACAGAGACGAGCAGGACGTTCAGGTGATGGTTATTGATACGCCCTGCACATTACATTGCAGTGCCTCTCAGGTTTCTTGAAAAACATAAAAATTGTCACCAGCCTTACAGTTCCGCTCGTCAACTTGAGACATAAGATGTTAAGTTTCATTTCACTAGCTACGGCGCCCATCAGACCGAAAGCCACACGGCACCCATAATCTAGCCCGCATCCAGAGCAAATGACCAAACATGAGAATATTATTTCATTTATTGTGACTTCAGTTTTTAAGTAGGAGAGTGGTACTTTCTTGGGTGTGCCTGTCTAATTCGCTAGTACCATATGACCTGATATGTCATTTATGCAAGCTTGCTTTAGTGCTTAATTTTTTTTTATATAAGAGAGGGGGCAAACGGGCAAGAGGCTCACGGGATGGGGAGAGGTGAGGCAACCACCCATGGACATCCGCAACAACAGGTGTGTCAAGAAATGCGTTGCCGGCCTTTAAGGTGGGAGTATGCTTTTTTCTTCAAGGTCCCTAAGTCGTATCTGTTCGGGAAAACCGCTGCCAGTAGTTGATTCCGTGCGAGGCAAGAAAATTCGAACAAAATGCGCGGTTGTGGAATGCCAGACGTCTACGTACTTTGCACGTAATGTCCGGTGGTGGAATTCGGCCGCTGCAATCAACCCGAACACTCCCCGTGATAAATGCGGTAGAAGATGCAGAGAGAACCAACATCTCTACGCAATGCTAGAGAATCAAGCCGATCGGAGATGACTTGATCGTCGATGATTCGAGTCGCTCTTCGTTGTATGCGGTCAAATGGAAGAAGCTGGTACTGGGGAGCACCCGCCCAGAGGTGAGAACAGTACTCCATATGAGGCCGAATTTGCGCCTTATAAAGTTGCAGGTGGTGGCTTCTAGAAAAGTACTGTCTCGCCTTACTGAGTACACCAAGCTTTTTTGAGGCCAGTTTGGCCTTCTCTTCCAAGTGACCACGGAACCGAACGTCGATCGATATATTGACGCCAAGTATGCCAGTACAGGCTGTGGCAGTTAGAGGAGTGATCTCGAATCGAGGGGATACGACAAAGGGAGACTTTTTAGTGGTGAACGCACAAACTTGTAGTACTTCAAACAGTATATAATTACATAATATTATTAAACTAAATTCGTGAAGAGCTTACTAATTAATGATCCAATAAAGTAACTAGAAAGAAAGCTATAAAAGTATTCATCATATCCAAGGTTCTTGTGACTGCAAATAATGAATCTGGATGTTTATGAAATCCAAGATGGCTTTAAAAAGTCATTATCACAGTATGAGCATTCATGGGTCTTGGAGTAGCTGAGATCTAATTCACCTATGTTCTACATACGTCGGAGTGAAAATCTCTGTAATTACTAAAAGATCACTAACGAATCTGTCTATCAGTCTGCCTGTCAAGATTGATGTTATTCGAGGCCAAACATACCAGTGAGCTACAGATAGTTGTTTATCTTATCTTTTGTTGGTTTATTTTAATTGGAAATTTAAATATTCATCAAGATGTTTCCCACAAAACATGCCATAATAGATTAACCAAGACAGTTCACAAATTAACACGATCTTTTACCTACGCTTTATGATTAATTACTCATTGTTTCAACATTACTTCAAGACCTTCATAATATCAGGTTTAATATCTAATAATATTTTTATTTATTTATTTATCACACACATAGCAACTATCATGACAGGTATTACCTAATGCGACAGTTACAAACAAACAAGAATAACAAACAAATCAAACTGTAACTAATCATACAATCAAATACTAAATGAATTATTAAGTAATTTACGTCTCATATTATAATATCTTAAAATTTTAATTTTATAAATGCTAATGATAGCATTGTGGAATCCGACATGTTTCGGTATAACAGTAGTGTTTAGACAATTTTGTAACATATTTTGCATGTCAATTGACGAAACATATTGGATTATCAATAATATTATGTTAACATCTTAAGTAAGTACAATGTTTCCTGCAAATAAAATTTCGTTTCATTTTCATTTCATTTCATCAAACATTACATTACAAATAATATATCACACCAGAAAATAGAAAAAACTTAAACATACTACTATTTACCATAACATACTACATATAACAATACCCTTGCGAGTTCACTCCACGTACACTCAAAAATGTCCACTTTGTTGTGGATTTCATTTATATGGCGAAGGGCTCTAGTTAAAGGCGACTTTGCCAACACATTTGTTCTCGCTATCGGAATGGATAGTAGTGGCGGATGGAGGCGACTCCACACGTACCGGTCCGGCACACGGAGACTCAAGCAGCACAGAACTCCCGGGTTGTGCTCCTTCCCGCGCAACAACTTCACCACATACGCTGCTAGAAAAAAATCCCTACGGACGCTCAACTCAGTATACCCAATCATACCCAGCACAATATAATAAGTATAACAAGTTTTCAATAGAAAGTTATTGAAAACAAACGTTCGATGAAAAACACGATAAAAAACTGTTATAATTATGTAACACAAAAAGGTAATGGCTAAGGTTTAAAAATTTATATTAATTTTTTGCTGCGGTAGAAGACACACAATGAAACGAAGTCTCAACACAACGCCAAGTAGCTAGTATCTAGCCGTTCACAGAGCACCGAATTGGATCCGAAAATTAAAGCAACTCTGCGATGCACACGGTGAAATGGTTTGAGCCAATACTGGTGTGCACCAGACCAAAGGTGAGAGGATATTTTTAAAGTTTAGATTTTTTTATAAAATATTTCATCAATATAAAAAAAAAGCTGATTGAAAATTGAGATGGGATGGATTGATTATTGGAAATAATTAAAAAATTAAAAATAAATCAATACATTTATTCAGATTTTTACAATATGAAGAAACGAAATAATATGTCAAAACTAAAATCACTTATTGATTGATTTAATGCTAACAGTACTTACACTTAATACAAGATGACGTTGTAAAGAAAGTCATTGTTAATACATTATAATTCTTGAGACAGTTATAGAAAAAGTCAGATTTATATAAATTAATTTTCCAACAGTAGATTATCTTCGTTCTAATCTAATAGGATAACCATGCTTAGATTTTAACATCAGAGTGAATTTACATTCAATTTTAGGAATTGGACCATCTTCTTCTTCAGTGACAACTTTAAACTGACGTAGAATTGAAGCAATAGCACTTTTCGCTGTTAACATTGCATATTGGTAACCTGTAGAAACAAGAATGACTATAAGCAACTTAATATATAAATATAATGTTGTACCTACTACTACTAATTTTATTGCACGTTTGAAGTAAAACAGCATCCCGCAATAATGCATTTTTATATCACGTGTGCGAATGGTGTTGCATCTAATAGCATCACCCCATCTCTGAGTGTCGTAAGGAATACATAGAACGGAGGATGGGCAGCAGCATTCTTCTGAGAAGCACCAACATTTACTGCGATCGCCAACCCACCTGCCAAGCGTGGCGATTATGGCAAAATCCCCCCAGAAACATGACATACATTGTAAAGACCCGGCCCCCAGTCCCCAGCGGCCCCGCTCGTGATGGCCACGGTAGCAGCCACATAAGTGACGTGGTAGAGGGTGCTACGAATCCCCAGGTTCGGCAACGCTACCACCAACGAAGACCATTGGCCCAGGCAACATCTAATGTCAATACACTGCAGAATGACGAGATGTTTAGAGCAGATTACGATGGGATGTCTTGGGGCTATCTGAGGTCCGAAGACAGGGAGAGGACTCGATAATTCTAAATTCTGGACACCTGCTAATCGAGCGATAATCTACTTTCGGGACGGTGACCAACTGTCCCAGGGTGCAGGGTGGCACATTGAATATCAATCCAGATCCAAAAGCCGGAAACCTTTCAACTCGAATTGCAAAACCGCTTCGAATGCCTCGGTGACTGCGTTGAGGTGGACGAGTAAAGTCAAAGGTTCGTCGCAGCTTTTCAAACAGCAGCGTCTAAGTTCTTTAAGGCCAGCCGTTCATAAACAACCGGAAAAATCTCATACTCTACCATCTAATTGATGGAAGTAAGACGCCAAATGGCCCTTCAGTCCCCGGATGATGCTTCCCAGAATAGGCAGCTGAATAGACAGATCTCTAATTCATTGACTCGCGATATACGCCGCTATAACACAAATTGTGTGAAGGTGGCCATAGAGCGTAACAAAGGCTCCAAGTGCACAGGGCGCAGTGTTGGTAGAGACACAAGATGGACCCACGATCTGGTCGAGATCACCGGAATACGTTGGACGAGGGCAGCGCAGGACCGGTCGTCGTTTAAACCTTTGGCGGAGGTCTTTTTCCAGTAGTGGACGTCTTCCGGCTGATGATGGTATTACGAATATGACATCTAACTCCAAGAACATCTTGGAAGTAGAATTCGAAAGTGTACAGATTATAGAATAATTTTGTTACCTCACCCTCTATGCCTTATTTCGACAAATTAATTGTTTACTGCAGATCTACTGCTCCAGTAAGTGATAACACCTGCATACGAATGTCACATCTACTTCAAGGCAACTAGAGCGCTAAATATAGGAAATATGTTCCAGCGTTCTCTCGCGTGTTGTATGACCGAACTTAACACTTAGGACGGATTCGACCAAACTGGAGTAAGTTTATCCTTTATTTATAAATACTGACCGAAAAAGAATTTCATAGCGTGAAGCCAATCCTGGATATCAATCTAATTCAAATATTATTATACTAAAAATATACGCATTTAGCATAGTAACATTGCTATTACTTTATTTGTAAGCATCCATACTTACTCTATACTATTGCACGAGAGATGTTCACCAAACAATAGCTTAAAATAATTTCTGACAAGCCACTTATAATCTTAATGTTAGGAGCCAATTCATACATTTTTTAAGCATATTAGTTGGACGTAATTCCAGAAAATCGTTGCAAACCACAATCATGTCGAAATTGAGTTAAGAACACAAAACTGGTCACGTGATACACATTAACGGACTGGCAAAAAATGGCAGGCTTACTGTCACTCTTTAAATGACATCGTGACTTAGTAGCCCAACACACATGTATGGAATACACTAATATTTATTAAACTTTAAACACTAATTCCTTAAAATGTGATGTTTGTGGCTTGGAACGTTTTTCAGGAACTTCGTCCAATTAAGAGTCACGATCAACTTCTATATTATATTATTAAAATGGAAACACAGGAAAACGGATTAGATACTTACCAATGCAGTTTCTTGGTCCTGTGCTAAATGGAATGAAGAGCCCAGTTTTACTTCCAGCTTCAAATCTCTCCGGTTTGAAGCAGTCAGCGTCAGGCCCCCAGTAATTGGGATCACGATGAGCCCCCCAAATAAAAATAATTATACCAGTTTGAACAGGAATAGTGTAGCCAGATGATGCTGTCGAAAATATTATTTGCTTGTTACAATTTAATGACTAATCCTATAATATTGATTCTCAAAGATATACAGAAAATATTCAAATATTTGCTGGCAACATTAATAGTTTCCGAAAAAAAATCCGATATATTAACTGTATTGTTATTTATTTAGTGCCTTTGTCCTATCAATTTATGTTATCTTATGTTGGAGTATATTTTGCATTCATTTTGGAATGGGTGGTAGTTTTTTTTTACTTTCAATCATCACTTATGTCACATCCTATTTTGAATAAAAATAATTGAATTTGAACTTATAAAAGGGGGCAAACGGGCCAGAGACGCGTGCTGATTTTTAATAATAGCTACTAAAAAAAGATATTCTCACTACTTATTTTTTTAAACAATATTTCAACTCTACATCGGTATTTACTATTTTTGTTTGCAAGGAGTTTGCACCTCATTCTCTCTATTTATTGAACGTTCTTCGTATATATTATCAATATCTGGACGACCGAGCCTTGCTCGGATTTTAAGAATTTCAAAAACTTGAACAAAAAAAAAGAAACTAATAGGACATCTGTATTCGAAACGGGGTCTGAGCTATTATACTCTTGTATATAGTGGCGAAATTTACCTTTGTATTTTAATGTTATTGTAGCTGTTTCTCATTAAAACATACGGATAAAACTATATTTTTGAAAATTGAAACCTAGCTCGATTGATTTATCGCCCCTGAAATCCCCTGTGTACAAAATTTTATGAAAATCGTTGGAGTCATTTCCGAGATTCAGATTATATATACAAGAATTGCTCGTTTAAAGATATGAGTTGAAAATAACCATCATACCAATTGTTATACTCACGTAGTTTAATTTCTTCAGTTGGTTTCCGAATAATTATGGGTACAGGTGGATATAGACGAAGAGACTCTTTCAAGACCATATCCAAATATTTCAAATCATTTAAAACATCTTTAAATGATTTTTCTTTATCGTTCTCAAACACACGTACTAATCTAAAGAATAAATACATATTATTGAGAATTCAGTTTATTACTATTAGGCTTTAAATATGAATCAACAAAATTTTGTACTTATGACAATGTATCTATTTTTAGTTAAATTAATTCTAGAGGCTTAAAAATCTGCTTTCAACTAAAAAAAATGCAATTAAATAACTAAATGTTAGTACTTACTCTTCATGAACTTTTTCCTGAATTTTTGGATATTTTCCTAACAATAAAAGCGTGTTACAAATTGCAACCGCGGATGTATCTGTAGCAGCTAGTAGAAACGTAGTTATTTCTTCACGCAGTTCTTTGTCTGTGAAACCATTCTGTCGCTGAGATAATAATATCAGATGATCTAGAAACGAATCCACTTTTTCGTCTTGCCCTGAAATTTTATAAGACCCAAGTTTTTGCTTTTACTCCATTGATATGTTACATTTTTTAGGCCTTACCTTGCGTTTTTTAGAGGACGCAATTTTATTTTTTTGATGTTTAAAGAAAGGGGTTCAGTGTAAAGCTAAAACCAAGTTTGTGGGGTCGCCACCCTTGTCCTACGGCCGCCATCTTGAAAATAGGGGTTGAAATGGTTTTAACAATATATCTATTAAACTATGTATTGGATACAAAAAATTGTATTTTTTGTTGCAAATTGAATTTTCTACAACTTTGGTTCAGTAACATTTTGTGGTAGAACTGTAAATAAAAAAGTTATAAGCGAAAATGTTTAGAAAATTGAGAATAATAATTATATTTTTCGATATAATTTTCTTTTGTCATTTTACGAAAAAATTATATAAGACCATTTTTGTAGATCGTTTTTTGAGGTACAACTTTTAAATGCAACATTTTTTCATTAAGTCAATAACTAAGGTTTTACGGCGCTCCGAAGTGAGTACTATTTTTCAGTACTCTTAACTATACATATATTATAGGTGTGTACTAATAATGTGCCATCAGTTATTGATTGTTATTAGTAAAATGATAAAAAAAAGTTATTTCGAACAATAGTTAAATAAACCAAAGTTGTAGATAATTTAATTTGCAACAAAAAATGCTCACAATTTTTTTATCAGATAAATAGTTTAATAGATATATCGTAAAAACCATTTCAACCCCTATTTTCAAGATGGCGGCCGTGGGACCCCACAAACTTGGTTTTAGCTTTACACTAAACCCCTTTACACATCAAAAAAATGAAATTCCTCTAAAGAACTAAACCCCAAATGTATCTTTTCAATGGACTATTATTTTTCAGGGTTTCGGTTTGCTTCCGAACTACGCAATTTTGAAAGGAACTCAAACTACATGCAGTTGGATTAACAATCAACCTGGCTAGGAGAGGTAAACACTAAAAGATCACACAATACTCTAAAACCAGAACGCTTCAATATACAATATAAGCGTGGTAGTACTTGTTGTATTGTTGCATTGATAGCATTTGTGAGTAATATTGAGTTCTTATGAAATACATGTTCAAAATGACATGAAACTGGCAAATTCGAAAATTGTACACCGCATATTTTATATAATCACAACTGTGAAGGATTTGCTAATTCACAAAGACTTTAAAAAGCATGATTCTTACCAAAAATTGTTTGATTTTCGTAGGCATTTAAATCAACATGTTTTAAATCATTGCGTTTTTTTTGGATAATCTGAAATAACATCATTAAGAATAATTAATTACTAAACTTTAAATGTATTTTAAATTAAGGATTTAGTAAACAATCAATATAGTTAGCAGATATTTATGTAACTGTTAAATAATAATGGTTCAAAGCATTCGTGTTTTTTTCAGTTTTACGTTTCAGTTGCTTAAAAACTAAATTAATTTTATTTTGACAATAATTATTATGGCAGAATTGTTTATCTTTTTAACAGTAGAGAAAGAGAGAGAGTGTGTTCAAAAATGACTGCACATAAAGAAACGGCTTTTAATAACGTATGAATAAAGTTAAGTTTTATTCAGAGTCCTGATCTCAATGTTTTTTATTCAACTCATAAAATCGTATTTGTAAAAAAGAATTGGAAAATAATTGTGGGCGAATACAAGGCGTGTGAATAACTCTTAAAAAACGACCATTAGGGATAGATTTATGACTCTTTATATTATATATAATTAAAAAAATTAACGTAACTATACGCTTACATCTAAGATCAGGTTCTGAATGCATACGAATAAGACCGGACGAAAGAAGCTTTTTTCTTCCGGCCTTGTGGTCAAGGTTTTCATATGCGTTGAAATTTTTGCGTTGTAAATTCAGCGAAAAAGCATCTGTATTGAATAAAAGCAACTCAGCTAAAAGCAAATAATAAAATATATCGTTGTAATGCTAACGTTGTTTGTAATGTTAATAATTTTGTTACTATGTTTTGTGAAATGTCTATATTGCCAGGATAATTTGAAGATCCAATCTGGCCACAGCCATATGGATAATGTTCTGGTTGAGCCCACTTTAAAAATCTCTTCTACGGATTTCAGAAAGTCTGATACAACTACATCATTCATTGCATCTAGATTTTTTATACCCAATGATGTTTCTGAAATAGAATAATTATCACGTTTTTAAAGATGTTTATGCAATTACAAATGTATGCATATCCAACTATACACTAAAACTACTGGAGAAATTGAATGAATCACCCAATGTATACATTTATGTTTAAATAAAGATTCTTAAAATCCTAAATGGCTATCGCGTAAATTTATCAAAATCAAAATGATTATAATGACAATAGAATTTCCAATTGCTACCTATAATATTACCAATGAAAGGATACTTCTTTGGGAGGAGGGACTTTACTTGACTCATTCGTGTGTATTCGGTACACACAAACAAGCAAACAAAAATATTTTTATTTCGTATGTAAATGTAATATGTAATTTTTTTCTTATAGCTCGTTCGGAAGGCAGATTTCCTTAGAGAAGAACGAGCAAGAAACTCTAAGGTTGTTGTTCCATTCAAAACTGAATGATTAATATCATCAAGATTCTTATTTTCAAATTAATTTTACAAATTATTTCAATTACAATATATAAAAGTGATGCGACAAAATACACAAACGTCAATTACTAAATGCCTTCAAGAGTAAGTCAAAAAATGTTAATTAATAAGTAAAAACATAGTTATACTTATTGACTATATACTTAAAGTACAATACAGTAGATGCATCAATAAATAAAATAACGGCATTATACAAGCATTTTATTAGCTATTATATAGTAAAAAATATAATAACTTAAATTAAAAAAAAAATATAGAAAAAATAAAAGAAATAAAAAACATAAATCAGATTTCCTGGTGAGAGGATCATACAGCCACACAAGCAGCACCCGTTCACGAGCATGGCGTATGGACCAGCCATCGCCTCCCTCGACCATATTATAAGAAAGGGAACGACCCGGCATTATGCGGGCATGACGATGCCTGTCACGAGAACTCTACCAAAAACAAAAGATAATGTTCATCTACATAATATGTCTAAGTGTGTCTAATTCAAGGCCAATCAAAACTACTATTGAAATTTCAGTTAAAGATTTTGTTTCAAACGCTAACTGGTTTTTAATTTATGTTGATTATATCTTATTTTCAATAATTCAAGTTTTCACATCTGCCATGCGATCCCAGAACATCAAACATATTTTCAGAGTGCCCGGGGAGTGCGGTACAAATTCAAGGGCAAAAGTTAGTTTAAAATAATGCACGTTAAAATGTGTCATAGCACGCTAGCAAATAAATATTATAGATAGTGGCAAATATTTTGGTTTTACATTTTGATGAACACCTTAAATAGTGAAATTACTTCGCTCTTGGTCTACCTTACTAATAATATCATTTTTGTCTCAGCGGTCTTTTTGAAATGGATTGAATATGAAAATAATGGCATTAGTCTTACCAGCTATTGATGCTAATGTGAAATTGTTGATTACAGGCCAAATATCGAATGTACCGGTGCCACTCAATTCCTTAAGTTTATCAACTAGATCCGCACTTCTTCGCGAAAATATATCCATAAAACTATTGAGTATTTTAGGGCTAAACGCAGGAATAATCACTTTTCTTTTTCTAGACCATATTGAAACTGAAACGAGAATCCACATCAAAGTAAGGTTCAAGTAAGTTAAGTTAAACAAATACTCGTATCACTATAACATTGTTACAAATACCAGGGGCGAAAATTCCACCATCACCAGTAAAGGCTCTTACACTCTTCATAATTAATAGATCTTTCTCCAAGCAAGTTTTCGAAACATATTCAATGTCTGCTGGATTTGTTAACGCTGAAAACAAAATAAATAATTGCATTCTGTGTTATATACTTATTTTCATAGGAATATTATTAAAATGTATTCACCGTTTGCATGTAAATTGAACTTACAAGAAAACATTGACAATGTTCTCGAGAAATAAAATCAAAGACATAAATAAAAATGTAAACGCAAATTTACAACTTTAACCGCTATTTTCTCAGTTGAGAGGTGTACAAAAATAATTTAAGGGAAGAAATATATGAAACTACTAAACCAAATAAAATCTATTAGGAATTGGCTACACTTTGATAATACCTATAAAAAACAAAGGACCTCCCCACATCTTTTGAATTCCTCCAGTTTTAAAAGTTTCTCTGCTTATATTTTCTATATCCGAGACGGCATCTGTAAATAGAACACAAAGTATCAAACTGGTCCAGTCATTAGCAAATCGTTTATTAATGAACGTGTGTTTGTGTGTATGTTAGGTTATGGCAGTGAAATGATACAGGCATAATGCATTTAGCACTATGAAGCGAACAGTAGCAAAAAAAAGATACCCACCATTTTCTTCCATTCGAGGGTCAATTTGAAATCTTAGGAAATGAAAAACTGATTAAACTAGTAAGTTATTAATCTTAATTTATCTTTAAAAAATAATTTCCATTCACGTCAATACGTCGCTGCATCTCATGGTTCCGCTGAGAAAGCACTTCGTATATTCGTTCATCCTTAGGGATCTCTTCACCAAAAGGTATTTCAAAAGAAATACAGCCACGGCTATAAAACGATTACCTCTAAGTTATTCTTTTCTTTTCGGGAAGAAATAAATATCGCAACGGTCTAATTTGGCAGTGACAAAGCTAGTCCACATGTGACGTCGCCAAATAGTCGATCGTTTGCCTCGCGGTGTGCGACGCAGCATTGTCGCGTTGAAGAAGGATCCTACTGCGAGTTCATTACTCCAAGGTAAGTGGCAAACAATTGTTAGTATAAAACTCTGCTGTAACTGTTTTTCTATCCACTTTATCAATTCCCAACAAACGTGTCCACCATATTTTTTCCCTGGCTTCAACTTCCATTAACTTTAGTTGGCAGCTCCTCTGAATGAAACACCCACTTAGTAAACTGTATTTTGGTTTCGGGATCATAACAGTAAATCTTTCTTTCATCATCCGACATTTGGGCTTAATACAGCTAATATATCCGAAGCGAAACGGCGCTTTTTGATCCGAGCGTAGCGCGCAGTACGATATACATCAACGCGATTTTGGCGCTCATGCAGCAGATATTATCTTGTAGCAATAGATTGCTAATAGTTAGGATGATTTCAATGAATGCATCAGAAAGCTATTGAAACAAGCTATAAGACCATGTAAAATAAACCATCTTATAAACAAAATAAGGATCAGAACTTGGCGATGAAGTAGAGTGCCGTACGGCACACTCAGTATTGGTGTATCTGAAAAATCTATAGCTCTGGGGCACTGCCGATTTGGGAAGGATATTAGGAACAACATATAACCTGTAGACATCATTAATGCTAACTTGAGGATTGCCATGTCCTTTAGTTCGCATCTAAAGTAAGGCGATAAAGTAAATTTCGACTTGATCAATCAATAGAAAAAGTAATTTAACACTACCTACCTAATGTAAGTAATGAGCACGTTGTCATCACTATAATTATTTAAGCTTTGAAAGAGCTTTTTGGTTTTTGAATTTTTATGCGCTCTAAGAACTTGAACTTAATAATAGTAAATTCACTAAATAAATTATAATTTAAGGCTCATATTTAAACAGTTTCCTGGTAAATCAAATAACAATTAGATCTTTATTGGCCGCACCTTTTAATTCGTACTTGACTTTAATTAAGACCATAAAAGGAAATAACTTTTAACACATTTTTTTTTGGGGGCTGTGACTTTATTTAAGGCTTTAATATAACTTTTCTATTAGAGGTAAGGAATTCTAAATAGTCATTACAAATATTTTCCAATTTAATCGAGTTTTGTTAAATATTATTATTGTATCTGCAATATTTAATCTGAGCCGAAATTACAGTATCTTGCGTATTAATTCAAGTACTTCAAGTAATATCGATCAAAGTCAGTCCCTAATGTCGTAAACTAATCACGTCAGCTGCCTAATTGCAAGCCACGTAATTATATTTGCTACCTAATCGTAATTAACCAAGACACTAGACAGTAAAAATATAATTGGCTTCAAATTAAATTATATCCTTAAGAATAATATTATAGTTAAATTTGTGGGAATAACATATATTTATGCGATGTTTCAGATAATGTACTGCATTAATTACTGTGTGAACTACAATTGCGCATTTGTTTTACATTGTTGTTATGTAAGAAACTGGTATGTAAAGTCTTTTGTTGTATATTTAAGGAGATTAGATATTGAAGGTGGTTTATACAAAATAATAATGGCTATCAAAAAGTGTGAGTGGCGACATTTGCGCTTATCACCTTGGGACATATGATGTTAAGTCTCATTTGCCCAGTGATTTCATTAGCTCATGAGCCCTTCAGACCGAAACACATTAATGCTTCACGGCAGAAAAAGGCGCCGTTGTGGTACCCATAATCTACCGGGCACCCTGTGCAAAGGAGCCTCCCACTGGTAAAATATAACGTAAATAAAATAAATATAAGTAATACTAAATATAACACCAGCACCGACAACCACAGATTATGATTATGAACTTAAGAATGTCATTATTCCAATAATAATGTCATTATTCCCATAATAATGTCATTATTATCTATGCATAAAATAATGAAAATAATCAAATATAATAAAAAAAAAACTGAATAATGTATTACTTTGAAAAAGTACCGATTAATTACTTCAAAACTTCTAAAATTTTCAATTGAAATGTTCTAGAAACAATCTCGAACATTCTAACTGACAATCACAAAATTTCAATATAATTTTAATTACAAAAATACGCTTGAACTATTCGAATGTAATGGATTGCATTTCCCGCGTTTGTTATGACATAATGTAACAAATATAGTTGAGCATGATTCTTAAGGCTGGGGACCGAACCAAGCGGCTTGAGGGAACGAGCGGAGCTATGCTACCCCTCTCGCACAGGATCGCCGTAGTTTTAAATCAGAATTAGAAGCATTTTCAATTTATTACAAATATAATTAAATTTTCTTTATAAAAATAACAAAACTATGTCATGTTAAAAAGTATGTACGTTAAACAGTTAATAATTTTTTATACAATTTTTATCTAGATTGGATGATTAACATGGCACCAACTGTAAGAAGTCTCGTGCCAGATTTTGGAGAGACAACACGTCCTGAGGATGCCTCGTGTAGAGGCGAAACACGTGTCGAATTGTTTTAAAAACAAATATTGGCAGAATTAACACTAAAGAAAACTTAAATAATTTGTATAATTATGGATTTCCGCAAAGTAACGCCTAATTCAATAAATTTTCCAACTGTAAGAGTTAAAGAGTACTTTGGTGATTCTTTTTCGCAATGACTAATATAAATAGAAATGTGAAGAGAAAATTAATTTTCTTCTCATATTCCGTAGACTTACAGTAATTTTTGTAAAAATAAAAGCTTTATACAAACGGTTAAGAAATGGTTTCAACCATGCGTTATTATGACGATCTTTAGGGATAGCGGCCTTAATGGTGATACAACTGCCCTTGTATCCATAATATCCCTATCCTTCTCTTTTGATTGGCCAACTTAACTTAACAGCTTAACAAGTATTTCGGTATGGATATCGGTCGTCTGGGACAGTGCAGCCACCACAGATTTGGTGACAAACGGACAATGGCGCACGTCATGGGAAATGTTTAGGAGTGAGACGTGTTGCCGGCTTCGTCAGATAAATAAATTCTTCTTTTCCCAAAACTTGCTAATTTTGTGATAGGTCATTTTTGTTCTCAGCGTGCGATATATAAAATTATTATTCCAACACCATACCAGTGGGAGGCGTATTTGCACATGATGCTTGCTAGATTATGGGTACCATAACGGCGCCTATTGCTGCCGTGAAGCAGTAATGTTTAAGCTAATGCTTAACAACAGTAAACTGTGTTTCGGTCTGAAGGGCGCCGCAGCATGAGTGAAATGACTGGGCAAATGAAACTTAACATCCGATTTCTCAAGGTGACGAGCGCAATTGTAGTGCCGCTCAGAATTTTTGGGTATTTCAAGAATACTGAGCGGCATTGCATTGTTATGGGCGTATCAATTACCATCAGCTGAACGTCCTGCTCGTCTCGGTCCTTACTGTCATAAAAAAATGTTTCTAGCGTTATTTATGTGATTTATGCTTGAAATTTTCTAAAGTTAATTTATTTAATACTTACTATCAACCGCATTGTATGAATTCTTTAAAAGCCCCAAAAATGGAAATGTATCTTTAATCCCGGGTATAAGTTCAGCTAATTGATAAAGCCTTCGTCTTTTATATCGAAACAACAAATACCACAATAACAACACAACACTAACTAACAACAGATACATGACCAGCGCTGAACAACTAACTTTGTACAAATGGCTGTACTTGTTCCTACCATTATTAATATACCTAATTATTTTGTTCTTAGGGCGGCCACAAACGTTAAAATTTCAATTTCCATATATTAATTTTGGTTACCATTTACGGTCACTTCGGAATTAATGAAACGAAAAAAATACTCATAGATCAAATGCTGAGAAATGTTTATGAATTCAAAAATATAATTGTTAATTATTAAAAAATAACTTCAGAGTTATTGAGTATAGAAGATGCATCGCAATACATAGTACCAACCTGGAAACCAAATACACTGGAGATATTGCAAAGAAACGTATCATTGGTTTCAAAGCAAATAATCACAACCGAAGATTCACCTATCTTTGCACAATTACTAGAAAAATATAATTTCTTTGCTTGGAATGTCGTGACAAGCCTCTGTTAGTAATGACGCTGCATGGTTTTTGTAATTAGTTCAACTGCACTGAACTGAGTAGTAAGTTGTGCTTTGGGGTTCCTTGTGCCGTGCACAGACGGGAAGTGAACGCGTGCTGCCTATTTCATGCGCCAACATACCTCATAGACCAGTGGTGAAGCTTTTGAAGAAAATGACAAAAAGTGAAAAAAAAAAATAGTAGGATGAAACACATTAGAAACGGAAGAGAATATAACAAAAATAAATTACGGGCGATCCGAGGTCGGGATGTGGAAAAGGAGGGGTGTTGTAAAGCTATAAACGGCAAAGTTGTAGGTAATAAAGAAATCTACAACTTTTTTTTAAATTTTTAGACATAACCACAAAATTAATGAAAAAAAATTCAAAAAATCAAGTTTTTGGTTTTTAATTATTTTATTTTTCAAAACTATTTTTTTTCACGAAATTTTGTGAAAATATACTTTTTTATGTCCCAAATACACTTTAAATGTGTAAAGGATAATAATTTAAGTCTTATACTATACATTTTTTTTCATTATTATTAATTATAAATAGATTTGATTAATTGTAATCCATAATATTGCTACTACGAAATGATATTTATGAATTATCTGTGAAACGCCTTATTTTCCGAACATTTACAAGATCCTTTTATTACCTACAACTTTGCCAAGTTTGTTTTATAATATGTAGTGTTGATAAAACAGAACTCTTTGTGGGAATGCCTTATTAGACCGCTATTTTTACACGTTTTATATTAGCTTCACCTGTATGTATATTTGTTTGTAACTGACTCATTTGGGCGCAATTATGACATACTTTGAACAGGTACATTTTGTTGAAACTTTATAGAAATCTACATCGATTAATATCGAGGACTGATGACAATACATTAATTTGATAAAATTATTCGATTTTTTAATTCCCAAAATAAGATTTTTGTTAAATTTATATAATTTTTTCATCTATCATCGATAAGGTAGGAATTGATGTTTGGTTTAAATTTCATCCATTATCTTTTGAAATAATGTTTGTTTTTTAGTTTTATAAACTACTTTTATTTATTTAAGAAATTCTTACTACTTTTACGATCATTTTAAGGACCACATTAATACATTGGTATTAGAAATGAAATTGTAAGAGAATATTTAATGATTAAATATGAAATGTCTTTCGCAGAATTCCTGGTATAGTGAACCGGCACAGACAAGTAGAGCGGAAACGAGCTGCGAGTGCATTTCGAGGATTTCATGAAGCAGGCGCCCTAATTACAGCACTTCAATTACGAGTGTCAGCTGTATGATGAAAAATACGTGTAAAGGAAATAAAATTATTATTGTGGAGAAATGCTGCGGATGTTCATAGTATTTTTGTGTTCCGAAAATTATAATATGTGACCAAGAGACTCGTTTCGGGAAAATTTCAAGTTGATTAACATCCTAACCCTGCCCTAACAATACACATATGAATGTGAATATAATGACTCTTTAAGAAATATTACTACATTCAGAAAATCTTGTCAAATCATTCAATTTAAGAAGAAATAATAAAATGTACGTGCCGTTTAATAATTTGTACATTTTATTAATAGTTTTTTGACAGCTACGAATGACAAGTTATAGCACTTTTGACTATATTTATATATAAATAAATTCGATTTCACTTATAAGATACTAGCTGACCCGACAGACGTTGTTCTGTTCATAATAAAAATAAACTCTTGCGGGTGGGGTGGAATTTCGTAAAATCCGGCTTCTTAGCTGACCTCTACTCGGTGAAAAGAATATTCCTACCAAATTTCAAGTCTTTAGTTCTAATGGTTCCAGAGATATCGTGATGAGTGACTCTACACGTGGTAATCTCATATATATATATATATATATATATATATATAAATATATATATATATATATATATATATATATATATATATATATATATATATAGATAGATAGATAGATTAATACACAGTACTAATGTTGCATAATACGTCAGTTGAATAACTACTGATATACTGCTATAAGCATTTCGGTGACGCAAGCTCACAAGATTTCACCCATTCAGATAGTGTATAATGCTATCTTTATATATATATTTTTTTTTTTCATTTATCGCGTGCGCCAGTTATGAGCATATCGGTGAGGTGAACCTATAAGATTTTCATTTAAGAAAAAGTGTCCAACACGGCTAAAGAAGTTTTCACTTCAAAAATAGAGACACTTACTTAAAATAGTTCATCTTCATTAATACTACTTTAATCTAACAGAAGTAATAAATAAATTCTAGCGCTTCGTGTTATCGTTACGAGGGCGGCACTGAAAATTTCGGGAATCAAAGAAGTGACACAACATTACTATTTAAAAATGTATTTATTGCTTTTCAAAGTATTCTCCGCGAAATTTGACACATTTTTCCATACGATGGAACCAATCATTGAAGCAACCATTCCATTCGGAAGTTGGGTTCTCCAAAATGGCCGTTTTGTAGGCGTCCACAGCTTCTTCAGGTGATGAAAATCTCTGACCACGCAATTTATTCTTTATTTTAGGGAGTATAAAGTATAGTATATAAGTATAGTAATCATTAGCGCTTAGGTCGGGGCTGTACGGCGGATGGTCTAATAATTTTATGTTTTCTTGCTCTAAAAACTCTTTTGTTCTGTGCGCGGTGTGAGAACTCGTATTGTCGTGATGGAGGATGATGTCATCGCTCTAGAATTTTCTCGAGTCAATTCCATTTTCTCAACGACTAAACAAGTTTGACAAGACCTTGTGACAAGACCGAGAATCTTTTTTTAAATAAATAAATGGTATTCGATTTTTAAAACAAAGGAGTTTTCAATTAAAAAGATTTTAATATGACAGGAACAGTGGAAATATTCCATTCCCGATACTTTTAGTGCAGCCTATGTAGAAACTTAAGGCAACGTACAGCCTTACAGGTTTCAAACCTATTTGACACGTGCACAAATAAATGTTGTAAATCAAAAGAAAGTTACGAACACGTACATTCTTATTATATATCGTAGTGAACTCGAGAAAGCTGAAACTTTATTGAAGATTATACAAGATTTATTTTGTATTGACGTTATTCCAGTTAGGTACATTTATAGTCTATTTCTGCCGTGAAGCAGTAATGTGTAAGCATTACTGTGTTTCAGCCTGAAGGGCGCCGTCGCTAGTGAAATTACTGGGCAAATGAGACTTGACAACTTCTGTAACTTGAGACAATGTCTCCAGGTGACGAGCGCAGCTGTAGTGCCGCTCGGTAATTTTGGGTTTTTCAATAATCCTAAGCGGTACTGCATTGTAATGGGCAGGCGGTATCAATTATCAACAGCTGAACGTCCTGCTCGTCTCGTCTGTCGTTATTTTCATAAAGAAAAAGAAATGTTTGTAAATATTACAATCTATGCTAATATTATAAAGCTGCCGTGTTTGTTTGTTTGTTTGTTTGTTTGTTTGAACGCGCTAATCTCTGGTACTACTGGTCCGATTTGAATGATTCTTTCAGTGTTGGGTAGTCCATTTATCGAGGAAGGCTATAGGCTATGTTTTTTTTTTTTTCAAAATTAGGGATCCGTAATAAAATTGCTATTTTGTAACACAAGGTGTAAAATCGAAAACCTATTTTTGCGTGCGCTGCAAAAACTATTGACAATAGAACAAAATGATGTACAGGCTATAATATAGGCAATATTTTATTACTTATAAAACTATCGCGTGAATTATACTTTATATGGCAAAACAACGTTTGCCGGATCAGCTAGTTTAAGATAAGCGTCTACCTGTCAATGAGGTTATATGCCGTTTTCGTGTAATTAAATATAAATATTTTTAGGATGGTATGTATGTAAAATGAACTAAATAATTTTAAATTTAATAGTTAAGTTTATATTTGAATAAAAATAAAATTTTAAGCTAAGTTACTTTTTCTTCTTTTCGTCTAGAATTAGATATAATTAAGCCTTTATTTGTGTATTTATTTATTCAACTTCACAGTCACATATCCAGACCTCAGTCATTTTAAAATTGGCTCACTGCTACTGGAACTTCTTACAACTTTCTTACTAAAAATTATCCCATCTTAAAATTTATATAATATTGTTGCGTAGCAACCCTTCGAAGTATATGACGAGAGTTGTCAGACTTCAAGACATTGTTAATTTTAACAGCTCCGTCAGCAATACTCGTAGCTCAGCGGAAAAGTGTTTACTTTAAACGCTGTAGACCCGGGTTCGATACACCTACCAGTGTATGGATTTTTTTGGGTTTTGTAAAGTTAAAGGAAATGTCTAGTAAGTTCAGGATCAAATCGAATAGAAAAAAAGGGATGGAAAATGCGTAAGCAGGATAAAAATAGTTAAAAGAATTTTCTAGTACAATTTAAATTTAAAGATGGAATGGGAGGATCATTTTGAAAATAAAACGGATCCCGGGGTATATAAGTCGTACTAAGCGTGGCCAACGGCAGTTCTAGTTCTGACTCGAAAGTGTAAAGAAGAAGAAGAAGAAAAGAAGAAGTAGTGAAAAGTGGAAGTGTTCCAAGAGGAAGAAGATAGAAGAGTTCTCCTCCTGACGAATGCAATGTTTGCATTCCATCGGACAAGGTCTTCTAGATAACGCATCTGCATTTCCATGACTTTTTCCTCCTCGATGCTCGATTTCAAAGTCATACTCTTGAAGTTGCTCAATCTATCTGGCCACTTGTCCTTTCGGATTCTTGAATTCTAGTAACCACTTCAAGGCGGCATGAACAGTCCTTACGAGGAATTTGCGACCCAACAAGTACTTTTGAAATGTTGTAATGTCTTCACCACGGCCAGTAACTCCCTACGAGTTACACAGTAGTTTCTCTCCGGCTTTGATAAAGATTTGCTAAAGTATGCAATTACAACTTCTTGATCTCCTCTCTTCTGAGATAGTACTCGACTAATTCCGGTGTTGCTAGCATCAGCATCCACTATGAATCTTTCCTCTGTGTCAGGATAGGTGATTCACATAGTCTTTTCTTCAACTCTAAGAAAGCTTGTTCGCATTCTTCATCCCAGGAAAAGGCTCTTTTCTCCTCCGTCAGTCGATGTAAGGGCTTAGCAACATCGGAAAACCCTTTCACAAAGCGTCGATAATAAGAGCATAGTCCTAGAAATGCTCTCACATGTGTCTTTTCTGTCGGCGTCAGCCAGTCTTTGACAGCACTTATCTTGGCAGGATCCGTCGCAACGCCTTGCTCCGAGATAACGTGCCCCAAGTAATTCACCTGACGTTGAAAGAAGGAACATTTCTTTGGACTCAACTTCAAGTTGGCACTCTGCAGTTTTGTGAAGACTTTTTCGAGCTTCTTAAGATGATCTTCAAAACTTCGTCCCATAATGATTATGTCATCCAAGTAGACAAGGCAGGTTTCTCCCAACATACCTGCCAGCACATGCTCCATCAACCTTTCGAAAGTAGCTGGGGCGTTGCATAATCCAAAGGGCATTGTTTTGAACTGCCATAAGCCTTTTCCGGTTGAAAAAGCCGTCTTCTCCTTGTCTTTAGGGTCTAGATCGACTTGCCAGTAGCCACTTTTCAAATCAAGAGCAGAGAACCACGTCATGCTACAAAGTGAATCTAATGTGTCATCGATTCTTGGCAAAGGATAACTGTCTTTCTTAGTTACATCGTTCAAACGCCGATAGTCCACACAAAATCTAGTTGATCCATCCTTCTTCTTCACCAGAACCACTGGAGAACACCATGGACTCGATGACGGTTCTATCACACCATTTTCTTTCATATCCCGAATCATGTCTTCCACTTCTTGTTCACGTGCAAACGGAATACGTCTTGGTCTTTGCCGTATCGGAACGGTGACTCCTGCGTACGGCAATTTTGGAAGGGAATTGAAATTGCCAGCTGATTTACTCTCAGGCTGTCCACCGGATACTCCGAAAAGTATAACAGAATATGTGGATGAGTTACGGAAAAAGATGGTTGACATCTACGAGGAAATTAGAACAACTGGGTTTAAGGCAAGTGAACGGATGAAGACCCGCTACGATCGAAGAGCTAATATTCCTAGTTTTGAAGAGGGAACCCTGATTTGGTTACACAATCCTGTAAGGCGAAAGGGGAAGTCTCCGAAGCTCCAACCAAGTTGGGAGGGACCATACAAAGTAATCACAAGGATAAATGATGTGACTCTCAGGATCCAGCGTACCCCTCGAAGTCCCCCGAAAATCGTACATGTCCATCGGGTGGCTAAGTACTACGGAAGCAACGATGATCGGGACGATCATGTCTTGGGAGGGGGCAGTGTTGCGTAGCAACCCTTTGAAGTATATGATGAGAGTTGTCAGACTTCAAGACATTGTTAATTTTAACAGCTCCGTCAGCAATACTCGTAGCTCAGCGGAAAAGTGTTTACTTTAAACGCTGTAGACCCGGGTTCGATACACCTACCAGTGTATGGATGTTTTTGGGTTTTGTAAAGTTAAAGGAAATTTCTAGTAAGTTAAGGATCAAATGGAACAGAAAAGAAGGGATGGAAAATGTGTAAGCAGGATAAAAATAATTAAAAGAATTTTTTAGTACAATTTAAATTTAAAGATGGAATGGGAGAATCATTTTGAAAATAGAACGGATCCCGGGGTATATAAGCCGTACTAAGCATGGCCTACGGCAGTTCTAGTTCTGACTCGAAAGTGTAAAGAAGAAGAAGAAGTAGTGAAAAGTGGAAGTGTTCCAAGAGGAAGAAGATAGAAGAGACTTAGTGTTCGGTGCAGTGTGACGCGTTGAAGGTACCGCCGCCCACTAGAAGGACAGCGGCAGACCGGCGAAGCGCAAGTTCAGAAAAAGTGAATGCAAATAAAGACTCGTTCCTATAAGCGGAGTATTATTTCCAACCCCTGACCCACTCCCGTGTCAATATTAAAAAAAATCATATAATCTAAATAAAATTTAAATCTTAAAATACCTTTAAATTTCGATTTAGTGCTTCTGAGAATCATATTATTTGATTATATTTTATTAAAGGAATCTGACTCAGGTTTTTTTGATACCTACATAATAATAGTGCTTGTAATGAATACATCATTTGTTATACCCGCTGTCGGCTACAAATATTGAAAATTGATTTTAAGCAGAACAATACAGTTTCACCAAACAAACAATAGTTCGTTTTCTACTAACTACTACAAAATTTCAAAGACAGAACATTAGATTAGAAACAAATAGGTTATATAAATTTTAAAACTTAAATTATTGACATACTCAATTATCTAAGCTTTCAACATATTCTTACGAAATTCAAATGTAATACCGTAAAAGTTTTCGTGCATGGTTAATTCCACTTAAAATGGTTGCGGCGGTGAAAAAACGAAGTAATTTTATGTAGAGGCTTTTAATATGATGAGCAGAAAATGAACCGTAGCAATTCAAATAAAATATGTATTACTTAAAGTGCTTGATATTGCGTGTGTTAGAATAGCTACTAGAGATAGAGTATAGGAAAAAGAATTTACAAGTAAAGTGAATATGAAAATCTAATAACCTTTATTTATTATGTCATGACTCTACATCTTTGTATAAAGGAGCTTTGAAATGGGGAGAAGAACAGATAAGAAACTCCCAGCTCATCTTTTCATCTTATAATACTGCAAAATATACAATATAATCTATGTACAACATACATCCATCAAGTTGAGGAATCTTTAATAAAATGTACTTATATTTAAATACTAAAATAACACTTACTAGCCTTATTATTATTCACAATGAGGGACGCTATTAGATTGTAAATATATATTTGAAGGGATGAAAATTCTGCATCGATATTAATACTGTTTTCATCAATGGACAGCATAATTCTCAAGAAATGTTTAAGTATATAATTTGTTTGTTTAGTATTTGTTGGAGGTGTCCCTTTGAGATATAACAAAATAATGTATGATGGAATTGTGTATCTTATATAGGTCTACAGAAAAATAGATAGCATACTATATCCATTCTAATTTTTGTTTCTATTGACAGAACAGTGTGTGTCGGCTTAGCTAGTTAGTTATAAATCAGAAATGAGCACGATTCAAACAAGGTAGAGATCATACTTTTCCTTATTATTGTGCTAATTATTAGACAATAATCTGCTTTTATTCGTTTGCGCTGATCTTTGAATTTATAAGAAGGATTTATTCTTTTTGTATATTAAATATAGCCGTATTTTTAATTTGTGTTGGAGCAAAAAGGTCTTCTGATATTTTTTAAACGCATATATTGGTGAATAATAATTATAATTCATTCTACATAAGTATTAATACTAAGTATAAATTCAAAACAAAATGGAAATATTTTTATTCAGAAAGACCCATTCGAAAAATATGCCTCCGACCTGATAAGAAGAAGAAATATCTTACAATAATATTTACTATTAAATATGATGCCTGACGCCTGACGATGGTGGCTCCATTCTCAATCTATGGTATTATTAAGGATATCATTTATGTTATAGTAACCTTTATCACACAAAGGTTTATTAACAATTCTCTCTAATTTCTTAAAACATTTGTTTTGTACAATTTCTGGGATTAATTACTTAAAATGAATTCATTTCAATTACAGTATAAGTGAAGGGTCATTGATAAACTATAATACTACCCTTTCTGATTTTAAAACATAAGCCAAATAAGATATTTTTTTTCGACATAACTGTCACACAACTGTGACAAATTAGCAGATATCTAATTAGCCCTTCATACGAGCTTCATCTGAAGTCACTGCAATACTTCAACATCTCTTTGTTGTCAATGAGGTCACATAAATACAAAAAGTAGAGTTGCAGTACTAATATCATTACGAAGTGAAGCAGCATTCATTATTCATGTTTCAAAACGTGACTGAGAATTATTACACATAAAGCACTGATTGTCACATCGATTGAATTATTTGAAATTTTATTCGTAGTCCCTTTGAAATTTTAGATGCGCAATAAAATCAGACCAATGTAATAATAAATTGTTTATCATTCTTTATTTATTATACGAGTATCCACAAATACAAAATTTTGAGATATCGTTCTAAATTATATCCGCCAATACAACAATTAGAGACATCGTTGAAAATTAATTGTAATAAAATCAAACCTTATATAATAAATAAATATAACAACAATACGTTTAGATTTCTGTTGAAATATTATTTTACTTTAATGAGTTTATTTTCTGAGTCTCATAAGCTCGTCATGCCGCTCGAGAGTTTTTAATAACACTAGCTGCCCCGACAGACGTTGTTCTGTAGATAATAAAAAAATACTGTTTTATACGAATTTGCCAATAAAATTTCTAAACATCAAGAAATTTTTCGTAAAGTATGCTCCCTGTTGTTAGAATGAAATTGTTTCACAGCGGAACTGTCAAACCGTGCGTCACTAAATTCTCTCATAGAAAAGATGTCCATACAAAACAAATATTGAAAATAAAAATATTTATGGGTCCCAAATCGAAATAAAAACTACCCTATCTCTCAAGTTGGACCAAACTGCACTCCATGAAGTAATCACCATTAAAATCCGTTCATTAGTTTAGGAGTCCATTGAGGACAAACATTGTGACACGAGATTTGTATATATTAAGATTTGTTCAAATCAAGTGAACCATGTTTACATTCAAGTGAGTAAGTAGCTATGTATTGTATTGTGGTAGGAATTCTACATTTACATTAATAAAGTTACGAATCAAGACTACAGCGTTCGGAAAACATCAGTATGGTTCTAAAAAAATAAAAAATTTACACGTTTTAGCTGTTAGTAAACCACTTCTTACTCGGTAACAACAATTCGCTTCATACTAATATGTATCACCCGTCGGCTTACTGAATAAGGATTATTCTCAAATGATGTCAAACAATATTGGGAATAATAAACAATCAAGAAGGAATAAACAAGTCAACTGGTTGTTTATGTAGCAGCAAGCTATGTCATACTACACCTTATTGTGCGAATCATAAGGTCATATTTTCTTACGCTGGTTTCTATCAAATTTTATGGCTCTCGCGAAAATTCGAAGTGACCTTTATAACAATAGTGAGCATAACATAAGCGAAACCCGAACCATGCATGTTTCTAAAAATACGCAATATAAATTAAAACGCTTCGTAATATTATTTCTTTCATAAAAATTCTATTAAATAAAGCTATTTCTCCGAATGCCATTGCACGTGGCGATGAGAGGCTTCGCTTGTGACGTGTCTCATGAAGGCAGCGTTCTAACATCGCTCCAACTCATTTCCGCTCCACTTTGTTATCTCACATCCTCATTTCACCAAAAAAAAATAAATTGAAGATTTATTTGTTATTCAAAAATAAAAAAATATTTTTTATTTCACTCGAACGTAATATCTACATTGTATGAATTGTTATATAAGTGAACGCAACGTTTTTTGAATACTTCTCAATGCGGTTTTAAACTCTTGGCTCCTTTGCACAGGATGACAGCTAGTTTATGGGTACCATAACGACGCCCCAGTCTGCCGTAGCTAGTATAATTACTGCGCAAATTAGACCTACTAAACAAAAATTAGACTTATTTTGAGATTATATAGGTCGTTTCGTTACATAAGAAATATTGCAACTAAATATCTATCTACATATTAAATGAAAGTAGCTATGAGTTCTTAATTGAATTTAGATCTATTTATGCTGAAAAGGTCTAGTGACTGAATATTGTGTTGTAAGTGTGTATTACCCGTATTATGAAAGAGTTTTTGGAACAGTTTGTATAGTGGAGTTTTTTATATAGCCGATTCGTGTGTCTCGTGCAGATTGACGTTGTACAGTATGATATTTTAGAGATCAATTTATCATAGTCGACAAAGCCGTGCACAATATCAAATAGTAGGCTGATATGAAGTAAAACGTGTCTCTGCTCCAAGGTTAAAAGTTTATGCGCCTTGCACGCACTCATACAAATAATACTATGGCTACTTCGGGCCGTCAATAAATTTCTCCGAAATCGAGATTAACGGTTAACGGAAAAAAATCAGATGACGGAAGCCGGATCTAGTGTGTAAAATACCATAGCAATAGTTCTACGACTACTCTGGGCCGTGTTTTTACGTATACGGATCGGACTCTGATCGGACGTAGTGTGAATGCGCTTTAACAGGTGCGAAGAAGCAACATACATAAAGTTTCATATACCGCTATATTTTCGTGTAAACAGTGTGTTACAACCAACAATTCTCTCGTTGATTACGACGAGACTTTTGTTAGGGGGATTCAATGCGGTATTTATAAATATGTAATATTGAAGTAAGCCACGACTACCTCCCTACCTCATTACATACAGAGCCAGGGGTGGGTGAAATTATTAATTCCACCGTGTGTTAATATTTGCTTTTACTGTTTTCAGATTCCACAGATAATTATTTTTATTTACTTTATATTATGTTATTATTTACCGTCTTTAGATACAATACAGACACTTGATATTCTACTTAAATTTAAGTAATGTATTCAAATGATTGTAGCTATAGTTTAAATATATATTTCTATGAAATATCGAATCATAAGTTCATTATATAAACACACATTTCTATTCAGAAATAATTTAGAAATAAGTAAATTTTTCCATATTGCTTACTTTATAAAGTAAGCAACTTGTGTCAGTTTCACAAATATAATATTATATTTGTGAAACTGACACAAGTTTAAACTGCCCTGATAATTTGCAAACCAAATATAAAAATCTGAATGTGAAATATATGAACAACCATTCAGTTATGTTACCTTATTCTATCTTACATATTATTAAATAAAAAATACTCCGCATATAACTTGCTAATAGAATATTCCAGTTCGTTCCAAAGTTAGTGGATTATACGCCGGATTATTCCATGTAAATCAGGTAAGTCAGGAAATTTCACTTCCACGGGCGTCTAAGCCCGTTTGTAATTCATGCAATCTAGGATAGATACTCGTAGTTCCAATATGAAGCTTTACCTTTGTGTAACTCTCAAAGCTCGGTTTTCATTTCAGAATAGATAAAATTGTGTAAAATTCGGATGGAGTCTATGTATGATGTATATACTTGTATATTAATTATTAAACATTGTATAATAAATCATATAATTCAAGCTACATGGCCCATAACATAAATACCTTATAGTCTAACATACATTTTAATGTAACTTAAATTTACGTCACATTTTCGCAGTTATGTGAGGATCGGATTCGGTAACTTCTGGCGGTTGGCGACGTCTGCGATACTAGCAAAACACGAGGCCTTTCGGCCACAGCTTCTCGTTCAGGATGGTCGATAAATGTTGTGTCGGGACGCGAACAACAAAATCGTTAAAATCTACTGCGTGACGTATCACCAACTTTTCGACCCCAACCGGAACTTTGTCTTCTTCACTAAGTACTGAACAATATCGTTATATTATAAGTTTTGATCAAAACCTGGTACAGGAGCGTCTCGTCGTTGATAATCTACTCATTCGTGAAATTTGACGCACGATCTTGATGATACTGAACCCGTGCATACTATCAATTGCGTGCTGAAGGAATGCCAGTAATTCATTAACTATGAGTTTTTGGAACTCATAGTCATAATAGCGTGCATTGCCACGTTAATCGCGAATGTAAATTATATTTGTACGTTCAGTGAGTATGTACAAGCGCTCGGAACTGAACTGCTAAGGAAGGAGGATGAAAGGAAGATTGCCGGCAGCCAAAAAAAAAATGGAAAGGAGCATGCTAGGCATCCAAATCACAGACAAAATGAACAATAAATATATAAGATAAAAACTAAACTCACTGATGCCATAGCAAGGATAAGACTGCTGAAATTTGGCTGAGCAGGTATATGCAGATTAGAAGATTCCAGTCGTGGACGAAAAGAATTACAGAATGAATACCATGGGAAGGGAGATAAAGATAAAGAGGGAGAAGACAGTGCGATATTTTTACTCAAAGAATCGGACCGGACTGGATGACAAGAGCCAGAGATAGAGTGTATTGGAAAGGTTTAGGGGAGGCTTTAAGTGAAGAGGCTACCACAACTAATTAATCTTAATGTATAGTTAATTTTTTGTAATAATTTTGTAAAGTAGTAGAAATAAAGACTTTTTATTTTATTAAACGGTTTACACAATGGTAATCGAGTCAATACTCGATGAAACAAATATAGATATTTGATTTGAAAAAGCTTTACACTGATATCGAACGTACAATATGTAATGAATAGCAGATTTTTTGTAAAAAGAGATTTTTTAAAATTTCAATTCAATTGTCTGTTCTGCTCTGTGTTCTGCAATGTCAAAATAACATTATTTTATAAAATGCATATGCACGTGACTGAAACCAGAAAGGAAAAAAATCTGTATGACTTTTCCGGCTAGAGATAGAACTTTCACTGGCAAATGACTCATGCTATAGAATAAAATATGGGCTAATTATTATCGCCCATTAAAAATGAACAAACTCAAATAATTTGATAGAACTAACTTCTATAAGTATTTCATAAGTAAAGGTTTTTTGGGCAAGAAACTGTCACGGTGAACCCCCAGAAAACTAAAAAAGAATAAAGTGATTTTGATTTGATTCAAATACATTAATGATAAGATATATGGGTATCTAATGGTGCTAGAAATACTTAAGTATCGCTGATATATTTTAATATATGAATATTTAATAAAAAAAAACCGTTAAATTTATAATAAATTGTAAGCTTTATAAGTAATAGTAAGTCTTAAAAGTACACAGAAGCTATAAGAACAATCTAACAATTTTCCACTTAAAATATCCCGGGGCAATCAATTAAAAGTTTTAATATAAGACCCGAGAATTAAAACCTTCTGCGTCTTGTAATAAACTTTTCTCATTATAGAACGGCTCGTGATGTAAGAAGCTTAGTATGTCATCGTACTACCGATAAAGATTAGAATATTATCGTACTACGTAGTAATTAATACATCTAACCGATAAAAATAGGCCAGGAATATTAGTTTAGTGTGTGTGACAAGCTACGTCTTACACCTCGCGATTCATTGAAACTTTGTGTTAATGTGTGTGAATTGATCAAAATAGAGGTCAGTTCTAAAGTCTATTTTTTTAACGTTTTTACAGCTGTCATCGTCTATCTAGACGTTTAAGGATCTAAGGTAGTAGTAATAAAGCTTATTGTGCAAACATACTCATCATAAAATCCAACACATGGATAATCTGTGTATTATATACATTGTCAATTGAAAGAGATCTCATAAAACTTCTGGCAGGTATTTTGTAGTATACCATTCGGTATTAACACAGCTTTAAGTTCGTAATGAAATCGACACTAAATAAAGAATTTTTGGTTTTTCAAGAATCCTGAGCGGCACTGCATTGCAATGGGTAGGGCGTATCTATTACCATCAGCTGAACGCCTTACTCATCTCGTCCCTTAGTTTCATAAAAATAACATCCACGGTAAATGCCGTGGGAGGATAGCCACTTCTTTCTTCATCGCCCACAGTGATGAAACTAGAAAATTTAAGCTTAAAATTTCTTGGTCGCCTTAATTTGGTAGCCGTTGGTTCCTTTAAACCAGTCTAGGCCCTGTTGACTGACGCGTTATTCGTCACCTGTCACAATGTCATAAGCGTACTGAGACCTGCTTCAAATTCATTGATCATGTCAGGGCACCATTCCACACGGGCCAGCTTCTGAGCTTTGGTGAGTTTGTGCAGCACCCATCGCGAAACTATTCTAATCACGAACGTGAAGGTGCTCGTGTTCCGAATTATTTCGTATGTAATTTGCTTCATCATCATCATTATCAGCCGGAAGACGTCCACTGCTGTACAAAGGCCTCCCCCAAATATTTCCTCATCCAACGTATTCCGGCGATCTTGAACAGATCGTCGGTCCATCTTGTGGGGGACCTACCAACACTATGTCTTCCGGTACGTGATCGCCATTCGAGGACTTTACTGCCCCAACGGCCATCTGTCCGTTGAATTGTTTCATCAGTTCGAGGCTCCTTTGCACAGGAAGCCGGCTAGATTATGGTTACCACAACGGCGCCTATTTCTGCTGTGAAGCAGTAATGTGTAAACATTTAACAGTTTCATAAAAAAAAACTTCCTCGGTAAATGCTGTGGGAGGATGGCCATTTCTTTCTTCATCGCCCAACGAGAGACGACCATTCTTAAAATCGTTATGTCAACGGTAGGTGGTTGTTTTAGAAGGGCCTCCCATAAACGCCATTTGAAGTCGATCAAATGACTTATCTAGTTAAGGCCACATTTAAAATCATAGCATGAAAGGGTTTACGTTGCAGATCCATTTTTCAATGAGACACAATAATTCAATTTAGCTCTCAAATCATTTTGACGAATATTTGAAATTAGAATGATGGTATTATTACCTACTTACTACCTAAATATTCACATATTTTTAATAATTAGAATTAGCTAGGACTTCAAACGTAAAAACTTTCACAGTGTAGTTTCCAGACAAAACACCATTTATATTATAACATCTATAATCTAATATCCATTAAACCAAACTCTTTATACGATACATAATTCTTAAATTTGTATCTTAACATACATTTCTGTAACAATAGATTTAAATTTTAGTCACGTAATCAGATTAACACTTGCTATAGAAAGTTGTCAAGTAAACAATATAACAAGCAGAGTTTATCAGTACAAACTTGATGCAAACAAGAAAACTTAACAGACAATATTATGTAATTATTAACAGAAGGAATATAAATATATAGTTATGTTTATATGCATGATATTAGCTTTTACACGCGACATCGTGCGAGCGCAGTAATTACTTGGGCAGCATTTTTTTAATATACTCACTTTGTAAATAATACACTACAAACTGCTGTGGTTAATACATTTTTATAAGCTACCAACTATAGAACTTTCATCCCCCCTTTTTCACCCCACACAGGTCTAAATTTTAAAAACACTAGAACAAATATTTATATATTACTTATCAAAGGCCTGAAATAAAGTTTCATGATGTTATCTTCAATCGTGACGAACTTTCATACAAATCTCCACCCCCTATTTCTACCCCGCCAAGTCTTTTTTCGCGATAAAAGGTAGCCTATGTCTTTTCCCAAACTATTGTCTAAATTGGCTATCTCTGTATTAAATTTCATGAAAATCGGCTCAGTGACTTAGGCCTGAAAGCGTAACAAACAACCTTCACATTTATTATATTAGTAAGGATAATTCAAAACAAATGAATCAAATATTCTGTTAAGTAGACAATTTTATAATAATACGCTTTGACTCTACGATTGTTTTTATTTGTTTCTATGATTTTCATAGGACAACATTAACTTACACATTTGACAAATGTAATCATACTTTTTTGGTGTAAATAAATTGCACTTAAAAAATTAGTACTAACTAAGAATATAATTCTATTGGGGCTATCTGGTTAAGTCAGCCAGTCAGTAAGAGCTTATTCAAAGCCAGCCTTAATTGAATAGCCAGGCTGATCGTTAATTGAAATAGCATCATTCATCTTTTAGTTTATAAGACATGGAAGAAAGTCCCATGAGAGCCTAGTAAGGGTTGGCATAGCATTATGCGGCACAAAGACATATAGCATTAAAGTTTAATAAGTTTGTGGAAATCTTTACAGTTCATTCACCGTGGTTTGGACTAGAATGCTAGTAATCACATGAACATAATAATATGGAGTCATTAAATAATATTTCATGTTATTTTGCGTAGGTTGAAATTAACTAACATATTCTACCCCAACCAAACAAAACTTAATGTAACCTAAACATACATTAAAAAGTTCACTAACATCATTAAATATGCACCTTCGCTAAATGGTTAATGTTGCTTACTAAAACATTGCTTTCAACGATGGCTTTCAGCCATTTTATTAATTGCATTCACTAAACGGAAACATATTAGTATACTAAATTATTGGACATCGATCTAATACATAATTTTGTACGACATCTCAAAATTCGAGTACGTAATAATATGCTACGCTGAATTACCTACGTACCATATAAAAAACTTAGATATTTCGTCAGCCTTCTCAAACAATATAAATCCATTAAATACTTTACAAGGTATGTGTATCCACTGGCTATTTTTTAATACTCTAGTCTGTGGTTCGTCTATTTTGTTTGAAATCACTCTGGTGCCAAGCCCAGACCGAATTGGTCAAATATATAATATACATGTCGCAGAGATTTGGTCAATTCCCTGAGTAATTTGATCAAATCACGGAGTATGTTTAAAGAACAACACGAATGGGTTGGCAGGCTTCTACTTGGCCTTTAGAGAAACTTCTGTCTGTTTTTATTTATTTTATTTATTTATTTATTAAATTCCGCCAACAAGTTATACACTAATATAAACACAGTATAATACAAAAACAATAACATTCACATGGTAAGTGATGCCTCAATTATAGGCGAAAATGACATGCTATTCAATTAAATTAAGCCACAAAATAAAATAAGAACTATAAATTATTATATATCTATGAGTACAATATTAATATAAATTTACACAAAAAAGAAAAATAACGATTGAGGTCATCCCTCCCTTGAAAGAACCGTTTTAATATATGTTTTAAATTTATGTAAGTTATGATCAAATATGTCGACTTCATCGTGATGACTATTATATTCCCTGGTAATTCTATTCAAGGGAGAGAAATAGCCTAAATTAGATCCTGCATAATTACAGAGAAATGGATTATATTTCTTACACGCTCTCGGTTGAGTTTTTGGAACAGCGAGGTTTAGTTTCGATATAAGATGAGGAGAATCAATAATATTATGTAGTAATTTAAAGAGGAACATACTGTTGAGCAAAGTTCTACGGGACTTAAGTGAGTTAAGGTGGAAATACTGCAGTCTACCTGTATAAGAAGGATTTTTTTTCGCTAGATTACAGCTATAAGATAAATGCCAGAGAAACCTCTTCTGAACTGATTCTAAGCGTTTGTTATATACATCGTAATGCGGGTTCCAAACGACAGTACAATATTCTAAAGTGCTCCGCACTAGAGCATTATAAATGGTGATTTTTGTTGTGGGCCTTTTAAAGGGCTTGGAGTTGCGTAACACAAAGCCTAAAATCTGAAAGCTTTTTTTAGTAATTGCATCAATATGGGAATTAAACCTTAACCTGTTGTCGATGATGACCCCTAGATCCCTAACGAGGTTCACTTCAGCCAAAGCAATATCATTAACATAATATGTTCTCGTGGGTAAATTATTTTTTTGTCTACTAAAGCGGATTACGTGACATTTATCAGTGTTTAATCTCATTCCATTTTCCTGACACCAGATTACTAGATTATCTAAGTCATTTTGAAGAAGAAGAGCTTCATCGGCCAAATTAACTTGTCTGAAAAATTTAAGATCGTCAGCGAATAAATAAAACCTAGAATTTTCGAAGCAATTGTATATGTCATTAATAAATAAGTTAAAAAATAATGGTCCCAAATGGGAGCCTTGTGGGACACCTGACAGAGTAGTAAAAGGCTTAGAAGAATAGCCTCCAATTACAACAGAAGATTTGCGGTTAGTTAAGTAAGACTTGCACCATTTTAAGAACATACCATCGATTCCAGAAGAATAAAGCTTGTAAATAAAAAAAACTTTGTCAAAAGCCTAGCAAGCAGAAATCGGTATAAATAGTGTCAATTGAATGACCATGATCCATTTCCTCAGACAGATCACCGACAAAGGACATAAGGTTAGTAGCTGTAGATCTCTTTTTCATAAACCCATGTTGTTGAGTTATAATAATTTGTCTTAAATGGAATGACAGAATTGGATACACCAGAACCTCAAAAACTTTAGCAAATACGGGAATTATTGTTATAGGCCTATAATTTATGACGTGCTTAAGGTTGCCGCTCTTAAACAATGGCAAAACAAGAGACTCTTTCCAAGCAGATGGAAATATACCAGTACCGAGAGATTTATTTATGATAATAGTTAGAGGCAGTGCTAAAGCACTAGCACATTTGACTGCAAAGACTGACGGAATTCCATCTGCACTGGCTCCCTTTGTAGTGTCAAGTCTTTTTAACACTCTAAATACTTGAGATGTTGTGACGGAAAGGGCCACTAAGCTACTGGTTGCAGTCGGCTCATGAGACCCAGTTGGAACAGAGATGGTATCCATGTTATAAATAGAAGAAAACTGTGAGGCAAATAACTCACACATATCGGGGCCATTTGTTGCATTTTTGTTGTCTGAAAAAATTTCAGCTGGAAAAGTACTGCTATTACCTCTTTTTTGTTTAATGTAAGTCCAGAATAATATAGGATTACAGTTTAAACATGATTCTAAGCTTTCCAAATATTTTGCATAATTTAAATCCTGTGATCGTGCGCAACGATCCCTCAACATTGTAAAAGTTAAATAGTCTGGAGGGTTGCCGTATTTACGGAATTTCATTCTAAATTTATACTTTTCTCGCAAACTGTTGATTAATGAAGTAGAAAACCATGCAGGATAGTTATGCTTATTGCATCGTTTGTATTTAGGAACAAGTTTCGATATCAGAGTCCTCAAAATTTTGTAAAATAATGCTAACATATCATTAACTGTTGAACAGTCTTTGAACACAGTATTCCAGTTTACATCATTGATGTCACTTATAATTTTAGTATAATCCGCTTTGTAAAATTGGAATCTAGCATCACACTTTGTTTGTAGATTCTCTGAACATTCAAGAGACATGTTAACTACAAGTGGTGGATGCAGCGGATCTACTATCGATAGAGGGTTGGATCACACATACAATTGTGTAATAGTAAAAGAACTGAGAACAAGATCTAGAATTTTGCTTTTTATGTTTGAGTGATCATTGTTTTGAACCAAATTATTGAGCGATAAAAAGTCTGTAAATACATTATGAAGTAAGCTGTTTGATGGCATAGGAAGGAGTTCATTTTCAGAGGACCGACACCAATTTAGACTACTTCAATTAAAGTCACATAGTATTATGAATTTTCCCTCAGGGTTTTCCATTACATTACTAGCGTGGTTAATAAAATGCTCAAAAATATGTAACTGGACTGGAGGTGGTTGATATGCACCACAGATATATAAGTATTCTGTCTTGTTTTTAGCGTTTCGCAACTCCAAACCTACTCAGAGATCTTCACAGTTAGATTCGTACTCATAAATTCGATGGGATTTGAAACATTTTAAAACTGCGATTAACACACCTCCTCCTTTTTTACCTTTGTGTAATTCGCTACTTTCACGGTCGCGTCTGTAAAGTATGTATCTATTATCAAACAGTTCATTATCTAAAACACTGCTATTAAGCCATGTCTCCGTAAAAACTATAACATCAAAATTTGAACAAACAACGTTATTGAAAAGTTCAATGGTTTTGGTTCTTAATCCTCTAACATTTTGATAATAAAAACTAATATTGTTTAAGGTGCCCTTTAGTAATTATAATAAATCAACTTTAACGGAACTATGACAAATTATTTAGAAAGTCTATATTCTTTATATGTACATACTTAGTTTCGTCGTTCTTGCGCACAAAAATTCTTCCGTCACGTACCCATACATATTTGTAGTTCAACTCCTTCGCTTTTCTACGTGTCATTGCGTGGAGATACTTATTCTCAGGAGTGAGATGCTCAACCACAAAAACAGCAGACTTCTTGTTTGCTCCAATGCCCAGATGACTACTGTTCAATTTGTCATCCCTGTTAAGTTTGTTAAATTTACTTGTAGCTGCAAGAAACTCATCCCGGAGGCGTGGACTGCTGAATTTTACAAGTATGGAGCGCGGACGAGGATTCTTGCTGTTCTGTTTAGCTAGTCTAGAGCAATAATGGATATTGTTATCAGCGATAGGACAACTGATTATTTTACCAAGTTGCTGGATTAACTTAATAAAATTCTCCTCACTGTGCTCTGGAACGCACTGTATTTCCACATTAGTTGAGCGGGTGTGTTGATCTAGCTGGGCTATCCGTGCGGAGAGTAGTTGATTATCAGCGCGTAAGGCTTGATTCTCAGTGTGTTGTAGATTAAGATCACTGCGTAGTAAGGTAACCTCCTCCGTCCTTTTATTAAACATTTGTAATAGTTCCTCATATTGTTTATTAATTGATTTAGCCGACTCTTCTAGTGCCTGAATTTGTAATCTAAAGGGTTCCAATTCGGTTGCCAACACCTGCCTAATAATGCACGGTAGTTCCTTTTTAATAGCACTAGAAAGACTTTCTTCTATTTTTCGTAATAAATTTTGATTCACGGAACACGTAGCGTTTGGTTGTCTAGCGTTTGGCGAACAGCTAGAACATGTCCACTGTGCTCTCGAACGAGTATCGCCGCTATATTCAACGCAATCAGTGTGATATTGCTTACTACATTTCGTGCATTTAACTCGTTTTTGTGTAACTAATATAGTTGCGAAACATTTGGCACAATCTAAAGGCATGATGAGATTCTAGCAATGCAGTAAATTCAATCCTTCACAGTTGTATTATTAACTTATTATAAAAAACTCTGTCTTTGGTTTGTCGTACAAACCAAAGACAGAGTTTTTTCACACTACCCACAATTTTTTCTCACTAAGAACCACAAAAACAATTTTGTAATCTTAAAAATAACTGTAAATTTAACTTTTTAAGAACCACTTTTCCACCACTGTTTACTTTATATTATAATGTATATATTATAATAATATATTAATTATAATAGCCTTCTCAGCGTCGTCGGTAAATTGTATGCAAAAGTGTTGATTGAAAGAGTTGTGAATGAAACAGACGAAAAAGTATGGGATGCACAAGCGGGATTTAGAAAGGGAATGGGATGTACGGATCAGGTCTTTTCCTTGCGGTGCATAGCCGAAAAGTTTTTGGCTAAAAACAAAAAGGTCTATTGCGCGTTCGTGGATCTAGAAAAGGCCTATGATAGAGTGGCGAGGAATGAATTGTGATCAGCATTGTCCACGAGCGGTGTGAGCAGTGTCCTCATACGAGCATTGCAATCTCTTTATAGAGATTCTAGTGCTTGTGTAAGGATAAACGGGGCATACACTGAATGGTTTAATATCGAAAAAGGTGTTAGACAGGGATGTGTAGCGTCACCGTGGCTGTTTAATCTGTTCATGAACAATTGCTTGACAGGTTTAAAAGAGAATGACAGTGGTTTGAGAATGAATGAGTTACTCGTCAAATGTTTTCTCTATGCTGATGACCAAGTATTACTTGCATCTTCAGCCGAGGAGTTGCAAGAGATGGTAACTGCTATGAATGGAGCTTTTGGTAGAAAGGGAATGAAGATGAATGTAAAGAAGACGAAAGTGATGGTGCTTGAAAGAGATGAGGTAGTGACAGACTGCAATATCGTGATTGGAGATGAAAAAATTGAACAGGTGAATGAGTTTGTGTATCTGGGTTCTAAATTTACAAGAGATGGAAAGTATGAGAGTGATATTGAAAGAAGAGTGAATGCAGGAAACATGGTGAATGGAGCTTTGCACTCCTTTATGAACAGTCAGAAGGTGTCTAATAAGGCTCGCTTGGCTGTGCATGAGGGGGTGTTGGTTCCAACACTCATGTATGGAAGTGAAAGTTGGGTATGGCAGAAGAAACATGAAAGCAGAATAAATGCAGTTGAGATGAGAGCGTTGAGAAGTATGATAGGAGTTACACTGAGTGACAGGATAAGAAATAGTGAGATAAGAAAACGTTGTGGTCTGAAAGAAGATGCTGTGACAAAAATTGAGAAAGGTATGCTGAGATGGTTTGGACATGTCGAGAGAATGAATGAAGAACGATTGACGAAGAAAGTGTATAAGGCCAGTGTGAATGAAAGTGTTGGAAGGGGTAGACCTAGGCGGACGTTTCAAGATCAAATCAGGGACGTCTTGAAAAAAGGCCAGGTCAAGAGTACCCTAAGCCGGAGAGCATGTATGAAAGGAATAATGAAAGTGGACGAAGCGAAAGAAGTATGTAAGGATCGTAGCAAGTGGAAAGAAGTGGTCTCTGCCTACCCCTACGGGAAAGAGGCGTGAATTTATGTATGTATGTATGTATTAATATATTCAATTTCTAAGTTCTAATATCAGGATTTGACTATTTTAAAATTTAAAACAACACGGGGCTTTCACGGAACGCGTTCCATACCGTATACCGCGGTATATGCGCGGTTTTGAGGTTGGGTTACATTAATTTGATTTTCAAGAGACTGCTGCGTTACCTTTTCATGGGAGTCGGGGAGTGAGCCAGGGGACAGAGGACATCTCCCTCCCTCCACCTTCCCCTCTCACCCCCTCCACCTGCGACATGGTACTAAATTCTAACCAAATTATGTCTAAGTCATACCAAATAAACCTTATAAATACCAAAGAAAATACTTTTTATCATTTCACGGAACCAACTCTGGCATTTGGTCAAATCACTAGATTTGTTTCGAGAAATGATAAAACCGTGTTGTTATTTTAGCATCCTCCGAGATTTGATCAAATCACTGTTTTTATTATCTCTGCGACATATATATTGCTAGATGCATAGTGAGGAGACGTCATCTTAGATAGGATGACAGGGGGCGTCATGGTGGGAAGGATGATAGGAGATGTCATCTTGGATGCGATAACCAGCAGTGGGGGCTTCAGCCTACAAGCCTGTCCGCGCTTCATTTGAGAAGCATTTCGTGTAATTTGAATTATCCCTTATACAATAATGGAAACCACTGTCCGTTTGGAAAGTCAGCCCATTATTGTAATTTAGATTGATATCTCTTTATATTAAATTACGTTGTAACTTCTTTTTGTAACAGATTGTTTAAATTCCTATTTAATCGTGTAAATGAGCGTCAGTACCCGTTGATTGTGTTTTGTTAATTCAATTTCACCTCAGGTGTCTAAAAATATATATTATGTTATATTAGATTCGAATTAATTTACATTATATTCGAAAGCGTTCGCACTTTATCAAACGTTCCTGGTTGTAACTCTATATTCTGATAAAACCGAGAATAGCGTTAAATATCGAAGCTAAAAAAGGGAAAATTCAATTTATATTAAAGGTGATTGCAAAGGGTTACGCCAGGAACTAAATCCTTTGAAATTCACGTGTTGTGAAATATATAGTTGGGTCGGTTTAAAGCTTTTGATATTATTTCAGCGGTTTTTAACATATAACACGACTGCATAACATAATATTATTAAATTAAATTTATAAGCCAATATGTAGTAATATTGATAATACAATGTAATTATTAAAATTGGAAAGAGTTTGTTTATCTTATTATTATATAACATTGTGGACAGGTTTAAGTGTAAATTTTGCATAGAAACGTACTTTTATTCTGGGATAACACATTTAGATTTTTTTATGAAAATAAAGGTCGAGACGAGCAGGACCTTCAGCTAATGGTAATTAATACGCCCTGCCCATTATACAGTGCCGCTCAGGATTCTGGAAAGACCTAAAGTTCTGAGCGCCTCCACAACAGCGCTCGTTACCTTGAGACATAAGATGTTAAGTCTCATACGCCTAGTAATTTCACTAGCTACGGCGCCCTTCAGTCCGAAACTCAGTAATGCTTACATATTAATGCTTCACGGCAGAAATAGGCGCCGTTGTGGTATCCATAATCAACCTGGCATCCTGTGCAAAGGAACCTCCCACTGGTTCTATAGATATTAAGATATCTCTATACTTAAGAGTGACTCTTTAACAGTCTTTTGATATACTTTGGCTGAAGTCTTCATTACTTTTTCACAAAAACGATGCTTTATGACTTCTTACTTAGATCCAAAAAACCATGACTGATGTACGAATATGACAACGTTACACTGATTCGTCCACTTGTGAAGCTTTTTAAGACATATTAGTGTTCAGTTAGTAATTTCGTTTGTTATAGCAGTCTTCAATTGTGATTTTTTTTGCATGAGTGAAAATAATATTTTTATGTTATCGCTGTTATATTACCCGCTTATTGGGACAGCAAGATCGAACTGCTTTCTGAAATGGCGGTATGAATGCTCGAAGTTTTATATACATACATAACGCATTCCAAATTTGAAGAAAAAAAATTTTAAAAATTTGTAGTTATTATGAATGAATAAGTAAATTCAAAATTCTATAAACGAAATCATAGTATGAATTCAATAAAATAATAAATGATTGGGTAAATAGTTATAATGACGGGAATACAGATACAAATTCTCTTAGTACCTACTCTACTTAAGTGAAGCATTAAAATTATAGTGTTATAGTATACTAAGACACACAGACACACACATATAATTTAATACGATATCCAAACCAAGCAACTATCGTCTGATTTTTAATATTGATAATATTATTGAAGATTTCTTTACTTCATAAATACTTATTTACAAATTTGTATATTCTATATTACAAACTAGCTGACCCGACAGACGTTGTTCTGTATATAATGAATAAAATAATGTTTTTATATGAATTTGTCAATAATATATCATAACATCAAAAATTACTTCTTTAAAATATGCACCCTGCTGTCGTAATGAAATTGTTTCACAGCAGAACTGTCACACCGTGCGTCAATAAATTCTCTCATATAAAATTATGTATCGACACATCAAAGGAAAAACAAATTTGTTGTTTTTATTTAATTTAGCAGCATATTCCTATTTATTCACCTTTTAAACCTTCACTGGACTTCCACAAATAATTCAAGACTAAAATTAGCCAAATTGGTCCAGCCGTTCTCGAGTTTTAGCGAGACTAACGAACAGCAATTCATTTTTATATATATATATATAGATTTGTACTACAAAGTAAGTACGAGTATAAGTATCTATCATATACTTAAAAGACAATTATCATTCTTACACTTTGATTTCTAATATTGTTACTAAGCCAGACTAATTAGTTATACAATAAATAACTGACGTAGTTTATGTATACTTATAACTATAATAAGTAAAGCTGAAATACCTGTTTATAATTTTATAAATCCTCTCTTTTTAATAAAGGCCGATGAATGCTTGCACGGACTTGCAGAAACCAGTCAATGGGAATAGATATATAGATGGATAAATCAAGCAATTTATTTTACCCTCCCTCATTTGATATATCCTACACCATTCGATCTAAAATGGATCTTTTATATGTTCTCATCGTATTTCTCTATTATGTTTATTTAAAATGATAATATCTATCTCTCTAGTATTATAACAATCATACACGAACTGAAATCAACATGTTGCACTATTTAACGCACGTTTTATTCTTTCAACGTTCGTCCAGAAATATAAGATTAGCAGTTTTAAGTATGGCTAACAAATGGAAAACAATAGAAATACAGCCAACATTTATTGGCCAAACGAAGCGAAAATGTTGGAATGATTGCTAAAGTTTTCAATATTATTAGAATTGAAACCAGTAAGTCTTTTTTCATGAAATATGTTTTTTATGAAATAGGAGGACAAGTGTACGGGGCGCCTGGTGTTAAGTGATCACCGCTGCCACACACTCTTGCAATATAATAGGAATCACATGAGCGTTGCCGGCCTTTAAGGTGTACGCGCTTTTTCGATGGTACCTATGTACCATTCCACAGCTTTTTTGTACGTGGAAAACATTTCCTTGAAAACCGCAATTATAGTTCTTACTTAGGAATAACGTACCACCACCAGCTTACCAGAGGGAGGCTCCTTTGCACAGGATGCCGGCTAGATTATGGGTACCACAACAGCGCCTATTTCTGCCGTGAAGCAGTAATGTGTAAGCATTACTGTGTTTCGGTCTGAAGGGCGCCGTAGCTAGTGAAATTACTGGGCAAATGAGACTTAATATCTTGTCTCAAGGTGACAGGCGCATTTGTAGTGCCGCTCAGAATTTTTGGGGGTTTCAAGAATCCTAAGCGGCACTGCATTGTAATGGGCAGGGCGTATCAATTACCATCAGCTGAACGTCCTGCTCGTCTTGTCCCTTATTTTCATAAAAAAAAAATAATGGTTACATCAGATAATCTGTACAAATTAATAAACAGCCATTTTTTCCTTCGGTTCTACTGCAAAAGCTACTGAACCAATCAGAATAATACTTATACCAGATGCTGCGGGTTTTGAGGAAGGTTTTAGTATAAAATTTGTGACTTAATTTTTTTGATTTATAACAACCTATAAATTCGCAACTCAAATAATACTATCAATGACATTTAATTTCATATGACGATTCATACAATGAGCAGACGCGAGGTACTTCATTTATATGATAAAACAACGTTTGCCGGGTCAGCACTTGTATAAAATATAATATTAGACACAGGTTCTAAAGCCTGTGTGTGCATTGACTGCCGCAGTCAGCTAACGGCACAATTATGTCTCAGTGAGTCATTCATATATGTGCTGATACACAATCAGCACTTTTTTCAAATCAAATCAAATCAAAATCACTTTATTCAAGTAGGTCACGGAAATGACACTTATGAATGTTAAAAAAATATTTTTCTTATTGAATCTACCGCTACTTGAGAGCTACGCTACCGCTAATGAGAAGAAGTAGCAAGAAACTCATTGCCACTTTAAGCGCATGGACACTTCTGTGCGTAAAGATTGTAGGAATACGTACGTGTCTCAAAAGGGATATTGGATAGCTGGTAGTTATAGCGACCAATGGATCAGTCTAGATATCCAACGCTTAAGCTTTCGATAGCGTACAGCGTACTGCCAGTATAGTTGATGCACTTCCACCTATGTTATTAGAATAGTTTTATTAAAATATTTTAAAAATAGACCAATAAATAGAATATTATTTCTATGTGATTTGATTAAAAGTTTAATTTGACCTTCACAAAAACCTACTAAGCTATGATTATTACGACACCCTTTGAAAAACAGTATTTAATTTAAAATTACGTACAAAACAATAAGTGTGCTCAGTCAAACTGAACAAGTTTGGTGTGAGCCTCCTAGATTAAGCCATTTATCCTAGGTTTGTGCTCCCTCCATCCATTTCATCTATACAGTTTTCTTGACTTCGTCCTTCCATCGCTTGTGTCGCCACCTCTAGAGGTATCTTTTTCGCTTTAGGGTTAATTTCAGGACCCTCCTGCAATACGGCCATATTTCCGGGCTGTGTGTCGAGCCAACTGCCATTTCAGTCTAGCAACTTGTTTGATGCTATCTTTAACTTTGCTTTGGAAACATCCGGCATATAAATTCCATGTGTTCGTAGTAGCAGTCTCTCATTTTTAATTCCTACAATTTTTTTATTCTGATTCTAGGCAACATGTATTTTGTTAATAGTCTATTTTGTCAAGGTTGTTTGGATATACCAACGACATTTGGTGAGGTTTCGTTCCATTCCAAGGATTATCAGGTTTGTCACTTAGAAGAACGATATCCTCAGTAAGTCAAAGGTTGGTCAATCTAGCTCCCGGTTACTTTAGCCCACGTTCTACACGAATCGTTGGGTTTTGGTGAAAGTGTCTCCCTGTCTTACCCCTCTTTAAATGTCAATACCCTGTGTTTGGTTACATATTTGCTATATTCTGTAGCCTATATGAGTATTCTGTAGTGATAAAACGATTGCCCAGAATTCAAGAAACAAAATGAAAAGATTGATTTCATTGAGAAAACTTTTTGTATTTAAGCCTTACGAATTCAAAATGGAAGCAAATGCGGCGTTCAATTATATTAAGTACTCAAGGATTCACCATTATAAAATTCAGATGAAACTCTTTTATAAGTTTTTTTTTATGTTGCAAAGTAGAATAGTTTTAAATCAAATTGGAACTTTAATACCTTCACAATTTGACTGCATTTAGTTCGCTACATAAATTTAAATTTCGTTTATTTCAAAGTATTGCTTACGTGTTTTCGTGATTGAGCCTTCCAAGTAAGTCGTATCAGGACACTTGTAGTGGGAATATCTCGCAGCTTCCTTGGCGTATACATAATATTTGATAAACAATATAGAAATAAACAAAACTGATTAAAAACCAAATTTTACAAGTATCGCACTATAAAAAGAAATTTGAAAACTGTGTATGTGTGTGTGTTTGTGAGTGAATGGGTGAGTGTGTGGGTTTGAGTGTGGACTTTTTTGGGTCTTTAGACTGCAAAATATAATATTATGTATTAAAAATTTTGCCATTCCTTGATATATTCATGTTATTGTTTTCTAAAGCGTGTTTATAACATAATATTAAAATATTATTAATGAAATGTGTATGTAATGTCATAATAATAGAGTTAATGCATGAACACGAAACAATATGTACACGAAACAATAATACTAATAACACAAACTAATTAAACAAACATAAATTTTAGCTAACCAAATTCAATCTACTGAGTGTTTATAGGAAATTCTTCTCTTTCTATTCGTTAAATTCTATTCTTAGTAATGCAATCTTCAAGACTTAATAAACATCGTCTGTAGCTTTGGGAGTAAATTTTCAGTGTGCTGTAGAATACTTATCATGACAAGATCTTCTTGTGATAATATGTTGCAATGACATTATAATTATGTGTGTGTTGTAACAATAATACGATTTGGGATGCCAGTGGATTTGTTTAGGCTTCACTAAAATGTTCATTTGACGAGTGCAAGACAAAGAAATTGTATTTTGAAATATGGAGAATTCGTTTTAGATTATCTATATACCTGTAGCACCACTGTTTACAACACTGTCTAAGACGGTCTCTTGATATACTTTGGCTCAAATTTTCATTATTTTTTCACAAAAATTAAGTTATACATCTCCTTGATGTGACTCCCCCCACCAACCAATGACTGATGCAGGATGATGACCTCTTCTGAATCTTCTTTGGAGCTATGTCCGTCCGCTTCGTCATTCTGATCGTCGCAGTGCCGTTCGATTTAGTTAGAAATTTAAATATTAATCGACATGTGTCACATATTTCCCGCACCACATATTTGGTTAAAGCAAGATAATTCACAAATTAACACGACCTTTGCCCTTCGCCTCATAATTAACTATTTATTGTTTCAGCAACACATTTTGGAACCTTCGTATCAAGTTTTAAGCATATTAAGCATTAAAATAAAAACAAATATTAAAAATAATTTATATTTGCTTCTCTGTTGCATTGCCTAATTATGTTCATTAACTAATTTGATTTCGCACAATAATCAATAAAAAAAAATTAACAAAAAAACAACCGACTTCATTAAAAAAAATATTCCAAAATAATAGATATAATACTAATTTTTATATATAATATAATAAATTTTTTACTCTTATGAGCACATAAGAATAAAAAAATTCGTATTTTCACACAATTTAATTAATCTTATTCTAGTTAAAATTATTGTTATTTTTAGAATCAGTGTCCTCCTGTCGCGGCTCGCCCTCGCCTTTCACCTCGACACAAGCACATCTCACCTATAACTATGTATGTAGTTACAAACCTAACTTGGCTGACAACAACTCCAAAAATAACAATAATCGTAGCTAGAATTAGATAAATTAATAAGATTGTAGAAAATTTGACAATAATTTTTTTTTAAGTTTTTAGTATATGAAATAGTTGGATGGATTATTGTAAATAATTAAAACATTAGAAGTAAATCCATACATTTATTCAGATCTTCACAATATTAATAAAATGAGATAATATATCAAAACTTCAGCCTCAATAATTGATTTATTGCTAGAGTACTTACACTTAATACATTTTAATTCTTGAGAGAACCATAGAAAAAGTCAGATTTATATAATATATTTTTCAAATAGTGCATTACCTTCGTACTAATCTCACAGGATAACCATGTTTAGATTTTAACATTATAGAATATTGACATTCAATTTTAGGAATTGGACCATCTTCTTCTTCAGTGACAACTTTAAACTGACGTAGAATTGAAGCAATAGCACTTTTAGCTGTTAACATTGCATGTTGGTAACCTGTAGGAACAAGAATTTCTGTTAGCATTCAACCAGCAACGCAAATTATTATAATACAGTAATCAGTGTCAGATTAACCCTTAACCAAATTAAGCAATTGCCTACGGCATCACGTCTGAGCGGGCACCAGAAGAAGCACAAAAAAATCCGTCCTTAGGGCATCACGTCTCACCAAAAACCACACCAAAAAAAGTTTCTAGGTCTAATTTAAAAATTCGTGCGTTTTAAGTTGACATAGAGTCGGACCTAGAGTCATAACCCCACTCCACATTTTCTCCTTATGATTACAAAATGCTTAGCGGGACGTTCTTTTTCAAAATTAAAAAATTAAAAATATAAAAACATTAAAAAGGAAAAGATGATATAAGTAAGCCTCGATAATTCATCGATATTGTGCATAGAGTCCGATATATTAAAAACTACGTTAATACAATCTTGCATGAATTCAATGCTCGAAAAAGCCGCAAGGCGCATTTCAATAAATAAATAAATTATGCTTTGGTTTTTATTGTTGTCGCACCCACTCCACTTCTAAAGTATGTAAAATCTCATCATCTTATTTTACAAAAAACTTATGTTTTTAGGCGGTAAAAGTTTAAAGACCGATTCTAGTTGACATAAGAATAGGGGGGCCCACAGGCATAGATTGCTTAGGGCATCAAGTAGTCTTAATCCGTCACTGACAGTAATACATACTGTAAGGTTCATTGCATGTTTGAAGTAAAACAACATCCTGCAATAATACATTTTTAACAGGTATATCACGAATGGAATCTAATTTGAACAAGAACATCTTGGAAATTGAATTAAAAAGTGCTTATAGAGTTATTTGGTTACCGCACCCGCCATGCGTTAAAAAGATAATTTAGTTGTTAACTGCAAAGCTACTGCTCAAGTAAGTGATAAAACTTGCTAAGAATGTCACATCTTCTTCAAAGCAACTAGAACGCAAAATATAGGAATATTGTTCCAGCGTTCTCTCGCGTGTTGAGTGACCGAACTCGTGATGAGTTTGGGCGATTTCAGTTAGGGCGGAAACTAGAGAAAAATTTAGGTTGATTATCCACTTTGCTTTTATTTTATATGAAAGTTTCTATCCCTACTCAGTGCTATTACTGTTGTACGAGAGCTGTTTATCATCTCTGATGAGGCACTATATTAATATTAATAAACTTATAAATATTATATTAACAAAAAGGAATCCCTGGAAAAGCCATTATGGATTAGATACTTACCAATGCAGTTTCTGGGTCCTGTACTAAATGGAATGAAGAGCCCAGTTTTACCTCCAGCTTCGAATCTCTCCGGTTTGAAGCAGTCAGCATCAGGCCCCCAGTAATTGGGGTCACGATGAGTCCCCCAAATTAAAATTATTATACCAGTTTGAACAGGAATAGTATAGCCAGATGATGCTGTTGAAAATATTATTTTGATTGTAACAGTCTGATGAACAGAATACTTTAACATAGTTTTGATTCTCAAAGAACAAAATGATTTAATAATTGCAAACATACACTGAATTTAGGATGCAAAACAAAATTTTGCTAGCAACTTTAATTATTCGAAAAAAAATGTTTTTTCGGTATATATAAATTGGCAGCCTTTGTCCTATCAATTTATGTTAATCTTAAACACTATGTCCAACAATATTGAATAAGAAGTCGGTAACTTTTATTTAAACAACAGCTACTTCAAAAATTCATCTCAGTACTTCCTTTTTTAATCTTACCAATATTTCAGTTTTACCAGCCAGTTTTACTATTTTTGGATCGCTCCTTGTGTATTAAAAAAATAGGTGAAAGTGTCCTAAATATTTTAATGTAAAACCATCATACCGCTTATTATACTTACGTAATTTAATTTCTTCAGTTGCTTTCCGAGTAATCATGGGTACAGGTGGGTATAGACGAAGAGACTCTTTTAAAACCATATCCAAATATTTCAATTCACTTAAAACATCTTTATATAATTTTTCATTATGATTCTCAAACACACGTACTAATCTAAAGAATTAAGTAAAAAAATCAATTAAATTTAATACACTAACTTTATATTAATCAACTGATTTTTTATGGGCCACTCGCCGATTTTAGATATAACCAATTCATAAGTTTATAAATCTTATTTCAATTGAAAGAATGTAGTTTATTAATATTATTATTAAATTTTAGTACCAAACAAATTAATATGCACTTACTCTTCATGTACTTTTTCCTGAATTTTCGGATATTTTCCTAACAAAAAAAGCGTATTACAAATTGCAATCGCCGTTGTATCTGTAGCAGCTAGTATAAACGTAGTAATCTCTTCACGCAGTTCTGTGTCTGTGAAACCATTCTGTCGCTGGGATAATAGTATTAGATGATCTAGAAACGAATCCACTTTATTGACTTGCCCTGGAATTTTATAAAGGCTCAAATCATGTATTTATTTAATTATTTAATCATACGGGGTCACGGAGTCCACGTGGTTTAATTTTTCATTCGGTCTTCCTATTGAAGCCAAAAACTAGTATATTTATATAACCGGAGGCTATATATTCATTCGAAACAAGTCAATTTTTTATATAAAAAGGTCGCGCAAAAGACTTACGTGATAGGGAGTGGTGAGGCAACCACCTATTAATATCCGCAGATCCAGGGGTCAAGCGATGCGTTGCCGGCATGTAAGGATTATAACCGTTACGATTAAAAACTTTCTAGAATTCTATTCTTGAAAACAGCAGCCAGTATTTAATTCCACAAAGAGGCTGTATGAGGTGAGAAATATATTGCAAAACACATGGTTTTATAATGCCAGACGTGATGAGAGTGAAATTTAGAATTTGGTCTAGTGGTGGATTTCGGCTGCTGGCATCAAACCTTAACAACTCTAAGCATTATTCTTGATAAATTCGTGTAAGATGCAGAAAGAACTTACATCTCTAGGCATTGGCCAAAGAATCAAGCAGATCCAAGGAGGCTGGATCGTCGATTATTCGAGCCACTCTTCGTTGTATGCGGTTAATGGTCATGAATTTGGTACTGGTTTTCTTTCAGTTCTCGTTGACGCTATCCCGAGAGATGTTGGCATGGACGATGTAGGAAGCACACCCTGAGCTACGTCTGCATAACATTGAATACTGCTAATTTGCAGTATGTTATTGTTATATGCAGAAGGTAAAACAGTACAGGGGATAGCACACTGCCCTGCGGAACACCAGCGTTCCCAGGTTTTTAATTCGAAACTTTCACCGTTGATTACAACCTTAATGCTTTGTTCAGCTGAAAAGCTAGTAGACTTTATGTACAACCACTCGGAAAGCCCATTGGACGGCAGTTTCGCTATATGCGCTTTGTGCCTTACACGATCGAAGGCCTTAGCTATGTCTAACCGCCAACCCCTCTTCTTTCCACTCAACCGTTTGCGCCCATTTATGGTTGAGATATGCTAGAAGATTAACAGTTGAGCGACCAACTCTCTCTTATTATACGCAATGTAATGTAAATTTACTCCAAGATTTAAATTACTCCTCTCCCTGTCATGTAATTCTGTAGTGATAAAGGTAAGATAGACATATAAAGTTTATAATTTAAAATAACTTTACTTCGGTTTAATAATATCGCACACACTAAAATCAGAACGTTTTAACATTGTAAAGCGTGGTCGTTAGACTTGTCGTCGGCAGTGCATGGATGGATTTTGTGTTTTTATGAACTAGACGTTAAAAATGATCCTTAAACTGGCAAACTCGAAATATTAAAACCAAATGGACACCGCATATCGTTCAGAATTTCTGATTCAAAGAGTTTCAAAAAGTTCTTACCAAACACAGACTGATTTTCGTAAGCATTTATATCAACATGTTTTAAATCATTGCGTTTTTGTCGTATAATCTGAAATTACAACGTAACGATGAATATAAATGAATTTATAAGCTAAGAAACTTTTAAAGTATTTTTATAGCGAGGAATCAATATCGTTGAGAACTATCTATGCAACTGTTACACAATAAAGAGTAAAAACATTCATGTGCTATAATTCAATTTTTAAATTAATCCAACTTTGTTAAAATTTTTCTTTTGAATTTTAATTAATCCTTACTATATGTTGATACAGAGAGAGTTAAAAAAAATGCACATGAAGGAACGGTTGTTAAAAGCAATAAAAATTTACTCTATATATTTATTATTTAAGAAATTAGTTAAGCTTTGCTCCTCAAAGATTGAGACGTGGAGATTTCTAAGTTTTTTAATCAACGCATAAAGAACATGACTAAATAAGTACATACCCAAACGCCCACATCACACATACATAGTTAATGTTCACTTTAAGAAAAAATAGAAAGATGAATTATTGATACACAATTTTTGACCTCTCTAGACTTGTCTGCATTCATTTCAAAATAGGAATTAATAAATGCATCGGTATGTTAACGTTAACTTTTACAATTACGAGTATGCACCATGGAGAATGATAACGTTCGAAAAAATAAAAATGTTAAACTTGTTGTTCCTTATTGCTCATCAATCCTCTCTTAAGAAGGTCGTGGAATGGTGTAAAATGAACCTTGTCCAATTTAACCCCCAGAATACTAAAATTTACGCATTTATCACAAAATAAACATTATTTGTATCAATGCTCTTCGAAAATACTTCCCTTACTTCTGTTATAATGTTGTTAATTGAAGATTCAGCGAGATGAAACGTCAATGTGTATCTTAGTCGTACGATGAAATATACAAATGTACCAGTGACGGTGAATTATGACGATAACAAACGGTCAGTTTTCATAGTCGATGAAATTATACGAGTAATATCATCGAAAAATCATCTGTTTTGAGTAAAAGCAACTCAGCTTAAAGCAAAAAAATGAAATATAAAAATAATCATAAAAATGCTAACATTGTTTGTAAGATTTATAATTTTGTCATTATGTTTTGTGAAATGTCTATATTGCCAGGATAATTTGTAGATCCAATCTGGCCACAGCCATACGGAAACTGTTCTGTTTGAGGCCACTTTAAAAACCTCTTCAACGGATTTAAGAAAGTCCGATACCGCTATATCATTCATTCCTTCTAGATCCCTTATACCCAATGATGTGTCTGAAATAGAATAATTATCACGTTATTAAGTATGAACATATGCAATTGCACCTTTAGACTAAAATTATTCGAAAAAATCAATAAGTACAATCTTAAGAAAATCACCGACATTGTACATTAAATAAAGCAACAATGTAAAATTATTGATCACTCATTTATATGAGATTATAATGTAAATTTACTTTATTTTAAAAATAGCAAATTTATAACTTGCTAGTTGTCGCTAAAGCGGATATTATGTTCATTAGTTCAAGGTTCTTTATTATAAACATTTCTCATTAAATATTCTAAGCAAAAATGTATATCATCACTCAAAGGTGCGCCACAGAATGCTTATAGCAAAACTATCCTATAGCTTGTCGAGAGATTGTGCAGATGGATTAGCTCTATGGCAGATTGGAGCATCAAGGTCGTTATCGACAGTGCTTGCTCCGGCTTAAAGCCCATAAATACTAGTGATTATCAATGATATGCTGCAATACAGCAGTATTCATGGCTATGCAGATGACAGCACTGGGTATGCTACTTACACCGGCCATGCCAACATATCGGTATACTTGGCATCGATATATCTAGCCACGTTCCGTTCCGTGGTCACTTGGAAAAGACGGCCAAACTGGCCTCAAAAAAGCTTGATGTACTCAGTAAGGCGACACAGTACTTCACTACAAATCACAAACTGTAACTATAAGGTGCAAATTCATGAAATTACTGTTCTCACTGCGTGGGCGCTCCCCAGTACCAGCTTCTTCCATTTAACCGAAACAACGAAGATCGGCTCGAATGATCGACGCAAATCAGGATTTAAGGTCAGCTTGATTCTTTGGCGTTGCGTAAAAGTGTGGGTTCTTTCTACATCTTCTATTACATTGTTATACCAGCAGCAAGAATTCAAAACAGGAAATTATGTCAAAATTCCGCCCTCATCATGTTGTAGACGTCATCATCAGCATTCTACGCGTTTTGCAAGAAATTTTTCTTCGGACAGCCACTTTGTGGAATCAACTACCGGATGCTGTTACCGAACCAAAACGACTAATGAACCTTCAAGAATAGAGCAAACTCTCACCTTAATGGCCGGCATTGCATCTCTTGACTCCTGATGTCGATGCATGTCTATGGGTGGTTGCATCACTACTCCCCATCACGTGAGCCTCTTGCACGTTAGACCCCTCTTATATAAAATAATCTTCTTCTTCTCAATCGGTCATTCTTGTCAGAGTGGTCGTGGTTGCCAAGATGACGCAATATTAGTCGCCGTTGGTCTCCCCAGTTATGGGTCGCATTGCCTCCCTCACGATGCTCCTCCACTTTTGACGGTTTGCAGCATTGCGGGAGCACTCCACTACAGGTGTCTGGGTTACTGTTTTGATAAGGTTCGTCCATCGCGTGGGTGAGCATCCTCTCGTCCTTCATTTCTCGAGATGTGACCAAAGAACTTCAGAATTCGTAGTTGCACAGTAGACGATAGCCTTTCTTTTATCTTCAGTTCTTTTAAGGTGGATTGTTGGTTCAGAAAGCCGTCCAAGGGATCTTCAGGAGTCGTTTCCAACACCACATCTCTAAGGCATAAATTTTGCGGCGGTCTTGAAATCTAGAGGACCAGGTTTCAGCCCCGTAGTGGAAGATTGGAAACACAGGAAGATTGGAAGGCAGTCGGACCTTGATGGTTTTGGTGATCCTTCTGTCCTTCTAGATCTTATTGAGCTTCTCTACCGCAGACCTGGTTATAGCACATCGCCTTTGGATTCCCAGCTCAGAAACCCCGGTATTGGAGATAGTAGAACCAAAAAATATATATATGTAAAAGAATCAGACAGCTGCATAATTTTCATATCCACTCCGTGTATTATTTGACTATTTCTTTATAAAAAATATTGATACATTTTTAAATAAGTTAATGATTCATTTAGGAATATCGGTTCCCGGGAAGATGGACGACAAATTTGAGATCATTTCTGTAATCGATATGTTCGATATGAAAAGTACCTAAGTATTGCAATAATATGAATATCGTTTCCAAGTATCTCGGGATAGCAGAGAACATAATATTTAGATTTATTTTTGAAATCCAATAAAGATGCCGCGCAAAATTACCATTGTAACAATATGGATCTCGTTTCCAAGTTTTTCATTCATAGCATTACGCTTGCAAGTTCAGTGTAGTAGAGAATGTATTTGGGATAAATAATGATATTGATGATGGCCACTGAGCCAAATTATCATGGCTACAATGTGCATTTCGTTTCCAAAGTCGCAGTAGAAGAAAACGAATTTGCTATCCATTTTGTAATTGAATATGACCACTGACCGAAATTATCATTCAACAAAATGAATTCATTTTGTTTCTAAGGTCGCAGTAGTAGAAAACGAATTTGTGTTAATTTTTTAAATCCAAGATGGTTGCGTTGCATTATTATGATCTCAAAGATATTAATAACAATATCGTTTCCTAAGTTCCTAAGGGCAGCAAAAACCAAATTTGTAAATCCATAACGGCCATCGTGCAAATTTATGAAAATCTACATTTTTATACTGACAACATTGGGAATTTTCAATACATACCATAATATTAAGTACCTATGCATACCCTAAGGGTGAATTGACTCTTTACAGGATCACTCAAGTGTGCCTGGTATTCGCCTGTCGGTATGTCAAAGTATATATAAGTAGCATTGTTTGGTGAAGGTTGAACCAATGACTCACCACGGGGCTCCCGGTTCGATCTTCGTCTTCCACGTAACAATGTGGTTTTCGGGTTTCAAATTCATATGTATATGGGAACCTGTTGTACCTTGACACTATGTGTACGTAGGCCATAAGGCTGATTTCAAAAATACCCGCGATGTTAAATTCTATTCTCCAGTGTATTCTGTACTTCACTACTGACTATTCAGTTTGAAAGTAGTCACTTACCGCCATTAAGCCGGTGTTTGATGTTATCGACGTTAAAAAGTTTTTTGGGGAAATAAGTAAGTATTTATAATATGATTTGAAGTTTGATAAATTTAAACGTTTTATTTGTTTTAGTTATTTTCTTTACTAGGATTAAAATATCATAAAGTTACGAGATAAGTAGCCCTAAATTATTTAAAAGTTTTGTTTGTTGTACCTCGGTCACTGTCAATCAATTGTACCTTGGTCAGTGGCCAAGGTACATTTAGAAGTTGTACTTTGGTCAGGAGAATATTTTTAAATTTTTCACATTCACGTAATATAATATTCATAATAAATTAATATAAAAGCTTTATCTCATTAGAGAAAAGAAACTCATCTCATCAAACAAATATCATTTTGATTATGTTCAGAATCTATGAGCTATTTTTTGTTAACTATGTTATTTAAACGAAAAAAATAAAAAAAGCTACGTTTAAAAAAACCGACCTCAAAAACTGAAAAATATCAAATAACTAAAAATTTAATTTAATACACCTTTACCTTTAATATTAATAAAATACTATTATTTATATGTGCTACCTATTGATAGGTTTTAAGACGGTTTTAAGTCATAAACAAAATAAAACTTTATATTATAAACAGCTTACTTACTGTAATTATTAAGGTTGTCTGGTGTGTGTCCCGCTCAAAGTTACGCGTTGAGAGTATAGGTACTTACTATTACATTTGGCTTGGCACCGACTTCAAAGCTATCAATATGTAGCACATACAAATAATAGTATTTTATTAATATTAAAGGTAATGGTGTATTAAATTACATTTTAAGTTATTTGATACTTTTCAGTTTTTGAAGTTGGTTTTTTTAAACGTAGTTTTATTTTTATTTTTTTCTTTTTAGTGTCAGTTAATAATTATTATATATAATCAACCTGAATGACAACTCTTAAAAAAGCCGTACACAAAAAACAATTATATCATCGAGGTAATCAAAAATTTTCATAAAATGAAAATAACTGTTTCTAAATTATGTAAAATTTTTATGGGACCAAATGGCATCTATTCTGCATCGAGCTAAAAAAAATACGTTAATCGGATCATAAATATTAGAGTAATCGGTGTACGTACATAAAAAAGAAAAATACCGATCGAATTGATTACCTCCTCCTTTTTGAATTCGGTTAAAAAAACGGTTTTAGATAAGAATAGTTATATTTACCATATTTTACCCCCAATTCCTCGATGTGTCCTAGGTACACCATAGTACTGGCTAGTAAATCCCTTATTTGTTTTTATTATTAAAACAATTGTAAGTATAAAATATACATTTTAGATATTTTAGTGGTGAATACTCAAATAATTGAACTTTTAAAATATGCAAAAATGATTTGAGCACAGTTCGTCAAATAAAAATAAAAAATGGGGAGCCTGCGTTCGTTACCTACGTTCTTTGAAGCTTCTTTAGGTCGGCGACGCTCTTGTGAATCGAATAGTGTTACAAGATTTGGCTGCGGTGATCACATATTTCAGGTGACCCGTATGCTTGCTTATTCTCTTACATTAAAAATCTAATACGAGGCCAATCATAACAAGTATTTATTTATTTGGAAACAAAACAAAATCATCACTTAAATAATAACAAAAAAGACATGAAACTTTTACGAAATATAAAGAACAGAAAGCCTACTTTAAATATATAAGTAATATGTTGTTTTTCTTAACTAGTTCCACTAAGAATATTTAATAAGGCAATTGAAGCGTGTTTAACGCCACAGATCTATAGATTTTCTTGAAATTTTTTAATGTTTTTAGTTTCATATATTAATTATAATTTTGGATTTGTCACTACTTCACATCTGCCGTGCGAACCCAGAAGGGAAGATCGGTATATTTGAAATGGATTGAATATGAAAATAATGGCGTTATTCTTACCAGCTATTGATGCTAATGTGAAATTGTTGATGATAGGCCAAATATCGAATGTACCGGTGCCACTCACTTCCTGAAGTTTATCAACAAGTTCCGCACTTCTTCGCGAAAATATATCCATAAAACTATTGAGTATTTTGGGGCCAAACGCAGGTAAAACTGTTTTTCTTTTTCTAGACCACGTTGAAACTAAAATGAGAACACACATTTAATTTAACAAGGGTTCAAGTAAGAACGCGTATTCATAAAACTTAAACTTCATAATTTAAAGTATTTTTTACTTGATTCACTTTAACAATTTTTAATATTATTTGAAAACAACATAACTAAAATATTTACTTAATGTTAATACAGGTATTATTAAATACACGAGTTTTTTTATCAGTCAATTATATGAAATTAATATTTATACAATTATTTTAAGAACATAAATCGCGCACCGCCATTGCTGATCAGTAATTGCTGTCGGGCTTGCATAATCGAATACGCACTCTTAAGTAAAAAAAATACAAGTATATATTCATATTGACTGTTACAAATACCAGGGGCGAATATTCCACCATCACCAGTAGGACCTCTTACACTCTTCATCACCAATAGATCTTTCTCCAAGCAAGTTTTCGAAACATATTCAATATCTGCTGGATTCGTTAACGCTGAAAACAGTATATCATTTGTATTAAAATTAAACTTACAAGAAAACCGATGACAAAATAATTAAGATATAAATTTACAACTTTAGATGCTAAAATCAAAGGTGAGATGTGTATAAAAATTATTAAGGTAAAAAAGATATCAAACCAATAAACCAAATAAAATCTATTATATATTCTTATTAGGAATAAGCTACATTCTAAAATTACCTATAAAAAATAAAGGACCTCCCCAAATCTTTTGAATTCCTCCAGTTTTAAAAGTTTCTCTACTTATATTTTCTATTAGCGACACGGCTTCTGTGAATAGAACACAAAATATCAAATATAAATATCTGGTCCAGTCATTTAAATTGTTAAATTAATGAATGTGTGTTTGTATATGTTCAGGTTGAGTCAATAAAAATAACACATTTTGGTTGAGTTTGAGTTTGTGCTTCTCTTGTATCCACAACACTTAATGAGCATCAAATTATGATTTTAATAATTATTTCACCATATAGAAACGAAGTTCCATATTATAAAAGTATTAAATTCAAGTTCTATTCAAGGTACTGATAAGGAAAATATTTATTTGGGTATACATTTTCAATTATGATTTTTTATCGATAAAATCAAAAAAACTTCTTTACAAAATTATCTTAACAACTTTAATTAGAAAATTTATTGAATTAGGCGTTACTTTGCCGAAATCCATAATTATACAAATGATTTAAGTTTTCTTTAGTGTTAATTCCGCCAATATTTGTTTTTAAAACAATTCGACACGTGTTTCGCCTCTCCTCAGGACGTGTTGTCTTGCCAAAATCTGGCACGAGACCCACACATCAAACTTGAATTGTTTTAAAAACAAATATTGGCGGAATTAACACTAAAGAAAACTTAAATCATTTGTATAATTATGGATTTCCGCAAAGTAACGCCTAATTCAATCAATTTTCAGTAGGGGGTGTTTACACCCGAGCCCGACATATAGGCCCCGGGGTCGTTTCGGGGTCTTCAATAAGTAAATGTTTTTTCCTCCTCTTGAAAAAAAAAATATTCTTCAAATAATAATTTAATATTGACACATTTTTACACGAATTATCTTTTTTTATGGAATAGGAGGACAAACGAGCGTACGGGTCACCTGGTATTAAGTGATCACCGCCGCTACTTTGTCACCCTTTTTAAATAAAAAAAAAAGAGTCTCGTGACAGATTTTGGCGAGACAACACGTCCTGAGGATGCCTCGTGTAGAGGCGAAACACGTGTCGAATTGTTTTAAAAACAAATATTGGCGGAATTAACACTAAAGAAAACTTAAATAATTTGTAAAACTTTATTTTATTTATAATGATTTATTTTTGGATGAAAGCGGCGCTTTGCGAAGTTAGTACGATTTTAATTGTGCTCATACATGTAACAACCGATATTTAAGACTATTAATATTGTCCACTTTTTCTAAAACTAAATTTTTGACAGGAGCGAAGCCGCGCGTATCTAGTTACGAATAAGGCAGATATAAGTATCATTATGTTATATACGGAATTAACACTCCCGAAAGCATTGATAGTGATACCCATATTGATTTTATTTAAAAAGTCACATCGGCCATCTTGGATCTCGAAATGGATGTCATTTTTGTAAGTGACACGCGCACATGTTGATCTCATTGAAAATGTCACATCCGCCATCTTGGATCTCAAAATGAAGATGTCATATTCGTAATTGACACTCCCGGAAACCTCGAAAATGATACCCATATTGTTTTTATTGAAAAATTCACATCCGCCATCTTGGATCTCAAAAAAGATATCATATTCGGAATCGACACTCTCTACAACTTCGAAAATTATACCCATGTTGTTCTTATTGAAAAAGTACATCAGTCATCTTGAGTCTCGAAATAGATGTCATATTCTTAATTTACACTCACGAAGACCTCAAAAATGATATCCGTATTGCTTTTATTCTGTGTTTTAACGGATAATAATTAAAATATATAATGGTGTTGTATACTTGAATATGACGCCGTTTATCAATATTTGTCATAAGGATTGACCAAAAGCAACTACTTCACACTTAACTAACTTACTAACAAATTTGTAAAACTAGCACATATGATCATTTTAAATTTAGTCTTTATTAAGTATTTTACAAGCATCTATCATTAAAATCATCGACACAGTATCAGAAATCACAGTAGCAGCGGTTTACAGTCTTCCAAAGCATACCATAACAGTGAATGATTATAAAGAATTCTTAAATACTCTAGGCAACCGCTTCATCTGTGGAGGTGACTGGAACGCTAAACATACACAATGGGGATCTCGTCTGATTAACCCTTTCCCTAAAGGAAGACAACTTTATTATGCAATGGGTGAGTTGAATCTCGACTATCTTTCTACCGGCGAACCCACATACTGGCCTACTGATAGGGCAAGGCAACCTGACTTGATGAACTTCTTTGTAACGAAACCTTGCACTCAATAACATGAAAACAGAGCATATAACAGACCTCTCATCTGACCATACACCAGTCTTACTGAAAATATTTAGTAATGTTATTATTCAAGAGGCTCCATCAAAAATACACAGCTAATATACTAGCTGGGGAAAATATCAAAACATCATATCAAACAAGTTAGAACTAAATATACCTTTAAAAAACTCCCGCAAAAAGCAAAAGTCTTTCTGGTCTTAATTTTCAACGCATGCTTAAGACTTTTGTGTTTTCCAAGTCAATGGAAAATATCTCAAATTATTGTGATATTAAAACCTGAAAAACCGGCACAAGAACTTTCCTCCTATAGGCCTATAAGTCTGCTACCAATAGTAGGTAAATTACTCGAAAATATCATATTATCCAGATTGACAAATCATCTTGAGAAGGTGATTCGAGCAAGTCCACCGCCTGGTTGAAATAATCAACAGAACTTTGGAGAACAAACAATACTACTCTGCCATATTTCTAGACATCAATCAAGCTTTTGACAAAGTCTGGCATGATGGCCTTCTTTATAAAATCAAGCGAAATTTTCCTCATTGCTTCTTCCAAATCATCAAATCATACTTGGGAAAAAGATGCTTTGAGGTTAAATACAATGACGACGTATCACCAATGCATGAGATTAAGTCAGGTGTACCCCAGGGCAGCATTCTGGGACCAGTGCTTTATCTTATTTTCACAGCAAACTTACCAACCCTTGATGAAGTTACCACAACAGCTACATATGCCTACGACACAGCGCTCCTATCTGTACATGAGAAACCGCAGACAGCATCTGAAAACCTACAAAGACTTTCTTTAGTTCAGGAATGGTTTGATAAATGGCGAATTAAAGCAAACAAGGATAAATCCATACATGTAACTTATACACTTAGGCGAGAAACATGTCCACCAGTTTTCATCTACAATGAGCCAGTGCCGCAGGCGGATGATGCAAAATATCTAGGGATACACCTGGATAGACGACTTACGTGGCAGAAACATATCTGGACCAAACGCAAACAGTTAGATACCAAAGTCCGCAATCTATATAGGCTGCTAGGTCGAAAATCCAAACTCACATATGAAGGCTTTTGCCTTCTGGCTGTTTACAAAGCCATTCTAAAACCTATTTGGACATATGGAATTCAGCTCTGGGAATCGGCAAACACAAGTAGCATAGAAATACTGGAGAGGTTCCAAAGCAAAACAGTCAGAAACATGCTTAATATTCCTTGGCATGTTAACGACAAACTGATGTACGCAGACATAAAACTGGAAACCATTAAGCAAGAAATAGAAAAGTACAGTAAGAGCTACCAGTTTAGACTTCACAGGCATAGAAGAAAACTTTTTTTTCAATTTCAGGGTCCCGGCAGCCTTAAATTCACGGCAAGAATACATATTGAAATCTCCTATTACAATTATTTTTTTAAACTTAATACATAAATCTTCTAGTATTTTAAATAAAATTAAATAATCATTTTCCGAGCTATTCGGTGGAATATACAGCACACAACATAAAAACAAAAATTTGTTATTTAAAAAGACGGTGGCACAAATAATTTCAAATGCACAATTGTCAATAGATACGGAGGTTATGCATACCCGACGCAACTCAAACCTCTGTGTAGCCACTAGGAGGGCGCCGCCCTGCTTGCGACCGTCCGTTCTGTCGCAGCGTAATATTTGATACCCCACTGGGACAAGTTCAGCATTTTGAATGGATTCATTACAACCCGATTCAGTGATAGCGTATAAATCATAGCCCATAAGATGTAAACCATTCCGGAATTCTGTTAATTTTGTTCGAAGGCCTCTTACATTCTGGTAGAAAATTTGTATTTTTCTAGTTACCAGAATTTTTTTTGCTTGTGCTTCGAAACCAGATCCATTCGCTAAATTCTATATTGATTGGCCAAACGTCAGGGTTATTTAATTTATTAAAATTTTCTTCTGAGACACCTATATAAAATGATGCATAATCTCGCTTAGATTTGTGTTTGATTTTTTCAACCTTAATAGAATTATCCGAACCACAAATGTTTTCAATGTAACTTCTTATGTCCTCCGGTGTAGTTTGAGGGTGTAGACGCCAAACATGCAAAAATTTCTTCCGCTCCATACCTTTAATCGCTAATGAATCCGTGTTGTTGCTGAACCGGACTTGAGCCCGCCTCTGTAATGATACGGAGTTCCTGCCTTCCTTACTACTTTCATCTACATTTTGCACATCTACTACACTCTCAGCAGTGTTCTGTGAGGCTGCCGATGACGCAACTGTAATGGCCTCATTTTGTTTTGTACACAACACTTTATTCGGATCATTTTTGTGAATGATCTGTTTTGGCTCCATAGTTTTGTACTTTTTGATATTCCGTTCACTGTTAAGGATGTTTTTATCGCTTCTTATCAAACACGAAGATGTACCCGTTTCTTTATCAGATAAAATCTCGGCGTAGGTTTTGCTCACGCAATGACAAACTTTCTTCTCAAGCGAACTTATTATCTTTACTATATTGTTCAGATAACTTTTGGTCTCATAAAATTGAGTTTGTAAATGAATTATAAGATTCGCCTGGCTATCTAAACGAGAAACTACATCCTCCCGCAATTTAATTAATTCGCCTCGTATGATGTCGTCCGCGTCATACTGATCAAAGGGGGACGGTGCAAATTTTACTCGATTCCCGCGCTGCGCATTAACATAATTCGGTGTAGAAAACGATATTTGACTTCCATCTGATATAATTCGTCTATTTGGAGAGTCTACACATTCAGAACACATCCAGCTATTTTTGTACTCCACTGTAAATGCGCAAAATAGATCAATATCAATTTTAAGACACTTTAAATCATATTTTTTCATGCATGTTTGTTTTGAACATTGCATGAATGAGTCATCCAGTATAGGCGAGCGGCAAGCGCTGCAATTATTGTTGGTCATCATATTTTCTAGTACGCACCTATTTCAACAGGATATTATATAGGGATAGAACTATCGTTTAAAAAGATATTATTATTCTTTATTATAAGGGAATGGTCTAGACTCTAGTTCAGTTAGTTTTAACGATCACATAACACAAATAAGTAGGTATGCACGTGTCGCTTACGTGTTTAATGCAACAGTTTGGCACAGTAATGTCCAAAGATTTTAGGGTCAAATTACAGTTTTAAGTTTAAACACTATATGTTTCACTAGTATTCTAGGTTTTTAGATGTTAATACACCAATAACACACACTTATAATCGTATTTAACTTCCAAATATGACTTATTATCACAGTATTTACATTAAAATTACGGAGCAAATCGGGTAAGCTGCTGTCCGTTCGAGCGCGCGCGACAATACAAAATATTATAACAGATGATAAAGAATTGCTCAATAAGACATTTAAGATCTTAGAAAAGTTAATTTGTCATATTTACGGAGCTCGTGATTCTTGGAACGTCAATGAAGTTCGGTTCAATCTGTTTTCAAACACTTCGGTCTAAAAAATCAGATGATAATTTTGAAAAAAAATTTCGTAACTGTGATCCATCAGCCTACCACCACGCAAAAGTGAATTGTATCAGTATTTACTGCGAGTTCGTTACGTTACAAAGTTTTGTAGAAATGCTCATTTAAAACACCCGACATCTCTATCACCTCAAGCTTCCGGCTGGACCATAAATGACGATTAATATGATTTTGTCTGGTTTGTTGGAGAGCAATTGCCATCATTAGTTTTCGACATTATTATTAAAGGTAAAAATTAAAAATAAAATACTAATAAATTTCTTTACCGAAAGATTATTAAATTTTTCATTCTTTTACACATAATAACTTGACTTTTTTACACTTTTTTGACTTAATTACAAGACGATGACAACCCCAAAGACGATGATGACAATGAAAATGACATGATGATGATGATTATCAAGATGTCTCCGTTTTTTGTGATACAATTATCAATAAAAAAATATAATTTTTGTTTATTTACATATTGAAATTGATTATTATCTTAATTTTGTTCAACAATAAATAATTATTTTGATACTACATTAATCCACACATTTATTCAATAATTTTTAATTCTTTCTCTGTAATTTATTCGAGAACTATTTTTAGATCAAGCAAAATAAATACTACATCACTTTCCACTTTTAAATCGGTATGTCTGAAGGTTTAACAACCGAATTATTGTATGGCAAATTAATTTTAAGCTTTTAGATACTTAAATAATATTACAAAAAAATTTCAGCCGTACTGAATTATTTGCAAAATTTTTTTTTTTTTAATTCGAAATTAGCGTCTGGAACAGTTGTCATGTCTGGCAATATTAGAATTACGTTGTGGAAAGTTCAATAAAAATAATAAAAAACAAAAAAAACTTCTTAAAATGATTTAAAAAATCGATATTATACCTGTGCAGGTAGGATGCGCACTGATGAACGTAACCACTACCGCCAGCCAGATAGTCCACATGACGTCCGGAAGAGTGAGAGAGGATAGGTTATCTAAAAACTGGCCTACCTGAAATGCTTGTTTTCCTGACGTTGCTAGCTCTCGTACTATTATTAGTGTACCACTCAGCTGTAACTGTTTTTCTATACACTTAGTCAATTTCCGAAGAACGTGGCCACCATGTTCTTTCCCCTCGCTTCGACCTCCATTCACATTCTTGGTCTTCTCGTAGTATAACTCCTAGTTTTTGGTTTAGGGATCATTACAGTACATCGAGCTTTCATAATCCGTAAGTATGTTGAACACAGCATTTGAGTCACTTTCATTATATATTTCAACATAAAGGAGTTTTGGACCTCAAATTATTACCTAAGTAAATAGCAATTTGTGCTATTTAGCATTGAAATAGGTGCGAAGTGCGAATCGTCTCAAAGTTACGTATGCAAACATAAAAGCTAAATTATGTGTAAATCGCTGTTCCTATCCGGTTCGAATAGATCAAACTGTTGTTGCTGGAGTCAAATCGGATGCGGTGTAATGTGAGGTGGCCTGGAAGGCTAGGACAAATGTGGTTCAAATAGTGTGATGCCAATGCTTGGATTGTACATCAGCCTCCAGATGGCGTTATATTCTATTAAATACGAACAATAACGGCGCATACAGCACCAGTATTATGGAATGATCAAAACAAAGAAATTTAGTCGAAGAAGAGCTGTTTTTAATTTTATTATAAAACATCAGACTCTGATAGAGACGTATTCTCTCATTGAGATGAGGATCAAACGTTACAAAGTTGTGTGAGTGGACACTCAATTTAGTTAAAAGATAAGAAAAAAAGATCTCAATGATTTAGTAATAGAAGTAATATCTAGCATGTACGCCAGGTATTTTAATTGTTTGTAGATAAGCAAACAAGTAAAAAAAAAATAACTAGTACCTAAATAGATACATATTGTACTTGTAAATAAATGGTTATTAAAAAGAAAGATCTCAATGAGTGGAGTAAGCACAGAGTTCCTATTTTTTACTATTAAAATGAAAGAGTTTGAAGTTTTATAATATGCTTGTTTTGATTTGGCTAAAATAATTTATCAGTTTTGTTTCAAGCATGAATGTTTTGCTATTTTTTTCTTTTATTTAAGAATGACTGTATCTAAACTAGTGTAAGATAGAAAAATACTAATTGTTTGGTTTGATACCAATTTTTGAAACGATTTATATTGTTTGGAATATTCATGAAAGGTTCATGGTACGTCTTAGAAATAACTTATTTTCATGTTTTATTGTTCCTTTATGTGAAATAGCACAAAATTGTCTTATATTTTGAAAAAATGTTAAATAAATATTTTAGTACTACAAGAAATAAATAGACGTTTATGAAAAAAAAAATCAGTAGGAATTATAATGTTTTCAATACTAAAGTGACCTATTTTCTTCCAGCTTTTGGAATGAAGTTCCCGCAGGCGTAGAGAAGATAGGTATTTTGCTGCCCTACCTAGCTGATAGAAATGTGATACTAAAAATCGTAAGAAAAATATATTATAAAGGAAGTCGTATACACAAGCGAATAGTGTATAATTCCTTTCTTTTTCTTCCTCTTTCTTTCCGTTCTCTCATTTCTTCTCTTTCTAATCCCACTCCGCCTCGCCAACGTATGGTATATACTCATGAATTCACGTACTTCATTCACACTACAAGCAACACGCAAGCGTCATTCTTTATTTATCTTTCTCCTTTTGCCACGACATGAAATTCATGTTTTTAAATTTTTCTTTGAAATATTTTATTTGAAATATTGCAATGAAATTTTGAAATTTTTGTTTCTAAACATTGTGTATTGAGTTTCACTTCTACCACAGTCTTATGAAACTCATCCTTACTCATCGTTTTTGATGATTTCGTGAGTGTCAAATAAGAATAGGATCTGTTTCGAGATCCAAGATGGCGGGTGTAACGTTTTCAATAAAATCAATATGGGTACAATTTTCAAGGTTTTCGTGAGTGTCAATTCCGTATCTGACACAATGATACTTATATCTTCCTTATTCGTAACTAGATCACCGCGGCTTCGCTCTTGTCAAAAAGTTAGCTTTGGAAAACGTGGACAATATTCATTGTCTTTTTTTCAAATATCGATTGTTACATGTATAAGTACAATAAAATCCTACTAACTTCATCTAGCACCATTGTAAAACAATGAAAGGTGTTTAGATAATTTTGTAAAGTAGATTTATTTATTTTTATCGATAAAAAGCGCAACAAAAGATATATAGTAATAATTATTTTTTATAACTCGAATAAAACTTTCAATTAATATTTTTTAAGGAACTTCGATCATATCTGGTGTCCCACGACGACTCCACACGGTTTTTTGTCTAATGCTAGTAAATAATTATTTCTTACAAAAAAAAATGGTTAACGCTATAAAGTAAAATAATATTGACAACAAATTAATAACTTTCATTTTCATATTCAAAAACTATAGTAGAATGATTAGAACATGAATTTGTGAGACACATATTCTTCTATTCACAAAAGACACAAATTTTTATATAGGTCATTTTCGTTCTCAGCGTGCGATATATAAAATTATAATTCCAACACCATGTCCATATATTGTAATATTTTCCTTAAAATTTTCTAAAGTAGAGATTCATGAGTATGTAAATACAACTGTCAACAGTGGAACTTGTGCTTAGAGTTTTATTTAATTATTTTTTAGTGTCTAACTTGAACTAAATTGCAGACTTTGTGATCTATTTGTAGTATAAAGTGTTGTGAATCTTGGGAAATGTTATATTGTTAAAGTGTATAGTATTTAAAGTGAAAAACTTTGATTAAACTAGCAAACACATAGTGAAACAAAAAAATTTTCATATACCCTCATATTTTTCTCGAAAAATCATTAAAAAATGGCATCTTGTTATAAATGCAATGTTCAAATTAAAAAATATGATGAGAAAAACCCTAAAATCCAGTGTAAAGGTTGCACTCGCGAAATATGCGGCAAATGCAGTGAGTTGTCTGCGACAGAGCTGCGGGTGTTTTGTTTACAAAACCCCAAACTTTCGTATTTGTGTGCGGATTGCCAAGAGGGCCTAAAACAAGTGCCTGCTCTGCGTAAACTTGTATCGGAGTTAAAGGAGCAAGTGATGGAATTAAAAGAAAATCAGTCGTCTTCTTTAAATATTGATGCAATCATTCAGGAAATGGTTGAGCGTGAGAACCGAAGCTGCAATGTGATAATGTTTGGTATCGAGGAAGCGAGCTCAGGTGGTAATGAGGAAGCTAAAAATCATGACAAATCTGGAGTTTTGGAAGCACTCGCTCAAGTCCCGCTCCAATCCTCGGAGCTCATAACAACCATTCGTCTTGGGAAGCCCACTGCTAACAAACCCAGGCCAATCAAAGTCATACTCCGCAACAAACACAATGCTGTTAAAATCTTGAAGAATAAAAATAAACTGCCTTCATCAACCTCTGTTAAATCAGACATGACACCCTATCAAAGGGATCAGTTAAAAAAACTGAGATTAGAGCTTGCAGAAAGAACTAATAATGGGGAAAAAGATCTCACAATTAAGTACATAAACAAACAACCCAAAATTATAAAAAGTACAAAAAACTACCCACAGTAAACTCTCCAATAACAAACCTCAAAATTTTATATACAAACCTGGCATCATTAACGGCTAAATTTGATCTTTTTTCATTGGAAATCAAAACTTTGAATCCAACAATTATACTAGTAACCGAAACACACCTGCACACTGGAATAAGTGACAGCTTAATAAATCTACCTAACTACACACTCATTCGTCTAGATAGGAAAAATAAAAAAGGTGGTGGAGTAGCAATTTATACTCTCCATACACTAAATAATCAACCCTTGATTGCTAAGCCCAATATAATGTTGCATGAGGATTCAGTGGAAGCATTATGGCTTGATATTCAGTACCAAAATTTTAACCTCTTACTAGCTTGTGTATACAGATCCACTCACTACAACATGGAAAAATCTGATGAATGTCTTTTCAACAATATTAAAAAAGCTGCAAATTCAAACTCAAACCTGTTGATAATTGGTGATTTTAACTTGCCAGACATAAAGTGGCCTATTGAAAAAACCTCAGGCTATAATAAATTACACGAAAATTTTATTGATCTTATAATTGATAATAATCTTTCACAAATGGTAAATCAAAATACCAGGAAACGGAACAAGCAAGAATCTCTTCTGGATCTTATTATTTGCAATGATGAGTCCCTCATTAGTGAAATCAATTATCACCCTCCAATAGGAAAAAGTGATCATGTGATTCTGTTGGCTGAGATACAACTGGTGGGTCAAGTTATAAAAGAATTCACGTCCAATAAACGAGCTTTCAAATATGGTGATTATGATGCAATTAATAAATACTTGCTCACATCTGATATTCCAGAAAATGACTCTATAGATAATACATGGAGGATGTTCAAAGAAAATATCTCTATTACTATTGATAAGTTTATACCAAAAATAAAAAATCGTAAAGGTTACAGTAAAACCAAACCATGGATTACTAAGGAGATATGTATATTAACGGACAGGAAAAAGAAGCAATGGAATATATATTTACTTGACCGAGATAATGAATCTTATAAAAAATATCGTGCCATAAATAATAAAATAGTACAGTTAACACGTCAAAATAGGATCAATTTTGAATCAAACATTGCTGATAGTGGAGAAAAAGCCTTTTATGCATATGTCAGAAAACAAATATCAACAAGAGTTGACATACCGCCAGCTCTTATGAATCCAAAAACATTTGAAATCACAACAAAGTCAGTAGAGGTAGCTGAAATATTTGCTGATCAATTTGAACACGCATATGTGTGTGAGCGACCTGGGAAATTACCAGATGTGAACATAGAGAGAGTACAGGCATCATTAGAAAACATTGTATTTACACCAGAGAAAGTTCTAAAGGCTTTAAAAACTTTTGATGAATCGACAGCTAGTGGTCCGGATAATATTCCTGCTATTATGCTCCAACAATGCAGCGCCATCATTAACCAAGTAACCTTAATAATGGATCTGTCTTTTGCAATGGGAAGACTCCCAACAGACTGGAAAGAAGCAGTGGTTACGCCTATTTTCAAAAAAGGAAATAAGTTAAATGCTGAAAACTACAGACCAATCAGCTTGACGTGCATATTGTGTAAAGCTATGGAGAAAATCATAGTTGACAGCTTAAGAGAATTCATAACAAGAGAAAATATAATTATTCGAGAACAACATGGTTTTACACAGAAGCGATCAACTGTCACGAACCTTCTCAGCTGTCTTAGACAGTGGATATTAAATTGGGACAAACATCAACCAACTGATATTATCTATCTGGATTACGAGAAAGCGTTTGACAGAGTTCCAATTAGTCGGCTACTTCATAAATTAGAACACCTTGGCATACGTGGTAAACTGCTAGTCTGGATTAGTGACTTCCTAAATGATCGAAAATTTCGCGTGAGGGTTGGGAATGAAATGTCAAGTAATCGTCCTGTTCGCAGCGGTGTACCACAAGGCTCTGTACTGGGACCAATATTATTCACATTATTCTTAACTGACTTGCAAAATGTTATAAGTCTCCCATTTTCATTATTCGCGGATGACACCAAGTTCTTTGGGAACCCTATACATCAACAGGGTGATATACAACAAAATTTAAAAGCTATTGAACACTGGACAAAGGAATGGTTACTTTCACTGAATGTCAACAAAACCACTGTTCTACATATTGGAAAAAATAATCCCCGAGTATCATATTGGTTAGACAATAAGCAACTAAAAGCGGTTGATACACAAAAAGACCTAGGAGTGATCTTAAGCAATGATCTCAAATGGGAAGCACACATTGTGGCTACTGTGAAGAAAGCCAACTCAATCCTGTACCTAATCAGAAAAGCATTCTTCAACATCACCAAGAAAACATTTCTAAAAATCTATAAAACTTATATCAGACCATTACTGGAGTATTCATTTCAGGTCTGGAATCCATATTTTGTTAAGGATATAGAATTGTTGAAAAGGGTACAGAGGCGAGCCACTAAGTTGCCTAGGGAACTGAAAAATCTTACGTATGAACAAAGACTTACACAGCTTGGACTCAGCACCCTCAAAAGCAGACGAGAAAGAGGCGATCTAATTGAAACATACAAAATACTAAATAATTATTATAATGTCCCAAATTTTGAGAGCATGTTTCCAAGGAAGAGCAATCCTAGACTAAGGGGACATGATATGAAGCTAGAATATCAATTAGCATCATCAAATCCATTGAAACACTTTCTGACCAACAGAGTCGTTCATATATGGAATAGATTGCCCAAGGATGTGGTTAAATCAAAATCTGTTAATCAGTTTAAGAATAGACTGGACAAACATTTGGATAGATATGGCAAATGATATAGACGCATCAGCGAAAGCTGCTTAGTCTATTATAAATAATAATAATAATAATAATAATAGATATCCCTAAATACTTACTATCAACCGCATTGTATGAATACTTTAAAAGCCCTAAAAATGGAAATGTATCTTTAGTCCCGGGTATAAGTTCAGCTAATTGATAAAGCCTTCGTCTTTTATATCGAAACAACAAATACCACAATAACAACACAACACTAACTAACAACAGATACATGACCAGCGCTGAACAACTAACTTTGTACAAATGGCTGTACTTGTTTCTACCATTATTAATATACCTAATTATTTGCTCCATAGGGCGGCCACAAACGGTAAAATTTCAAGTTCAATATTACTTTATTCATTTAGATCAAGATATACGATCTCTTTGGAATTAATGAGAAGAAAAAAATACCCTTGATTTATTAAGAAAATAAAAGTAAACTATAAAAAAACAACAGAGTTATTGAGTACAGTAGATGCATCAATCCATACATAAACCATACAAATAAAGATTTTTTTGAATGAAAATAAGGGATGAGACGATAAGGACGTTCACCTGATGGTAATTGATCCGCCTTAACCATAATAATGCAGTGTCGCTCAGGATTCTTGAAAAACTCAAAAATTCTGAGTGGCTAATTTCACTAGCTACGGCGCCCTTCAGACCGAAACACGCTAATGTTTACACATTACTGCTTCACGGCAATATTATGTGAGCATTTAGATAAATATGTAAGTACTAGAAAATACAAAGCCGAATATGCTTTCGGTAAGAGATCTTCTTGTGACTTCAAGACTTACTTTTAAGTCTTTGTTTTTGTATAAAAGCCTTATATAATGATCTCAAGAAGAATACTCAGTACAAATCTGATACCCAATTTGTAATAAATATATATTTATACTGGAGAATGTGCAACGAACATTTTTACGCACCATAGATTTCAACGCGATCAGTCACAATAGAAGCTTTTTTTTACGAAAATAAGGGAAGAGACGAGCAGGACGTTCAGATGATGGTAATTGATATACTTCCTGCACATTACAAGGCAGCGCCGCTCAGGAAAATTGAAAAACCCAAAAATTCTGAGTGGCACTACAACTGCGCTTCCATACCCTTTATACTCTATTTCTCGTAGCCATTCTAACACGCTCGTCACCTTGAGATATTAGTTGTCAAGTCTCATTTGCCCAGTAATTTCACTAGCTACGGCGCCCTTCAGACCGAAACACAGTAATGCTTACACATAATACGACCGAGTCGAACTTATTACAAATACCATGTAGCTTCATGACTCCCAGAGGTTACTAAGTAGTAAGTTGTGCTTTGGGGTTCCTCGTACGGTGCACAGACAGGAAGTGAACGTGTGCTGGCTATTTCGTTTTTGAAATCTAAGATAGAGAAGAAGATCGTCAATGGTACATGACGTCGGTACTTTTTATCCCCTAAAACTCAAGTTCCAACTCCAAGGAATGCGATATGATTTCTAAATCGGGTCCACATGAATTGACTGACGGCGAAAGAAAGCTATAAAAGTAACAATGATCATTTCTAAGATTCTCGCGGCTGCAGTTAATGAATTTGGGTCATTTTGAAATCTAAGATGAGGAGATTAACAAAATCATTACCACAGTTCTCCAAGGTTCTTGGACTGACTGTAATCAAATTCACCTATGTTTTAGGGCTCCATACATCTGAGTGAAAAAACTGTAACTATTAAAGAATCACTAACGCATCTGTCGATCTCTCTGCCTGTCGATAAACATCTAATTCGAGTCCAAACATACCAGTGAGCTGAGCTACAGAAAGTATTTTCTCTTATTTTTTGTTAGTTTATTTTAATTAGAAATTTATATATTCATCAATATATTTCACATATTTCAAACACAACATGATATAATATTAATTGACTTATAATTAATTATTCATTGTTTCAACAATACATTCAAGACCTTCATATCAAATTTAAAGTAAAAAAAACCATTAAAACCAAATTTCTTTACTACTCTGTTTCATTGCCCAATTATGTTCATTAAATAATGTGATTTCCTGTAATAATCAATGAAAAACAAAGTTAACTGTTATAATTATGATTCACAAAAAATAATAAGGCTTCAAAATTATTCTTAATGACTTAATTAGGTAGTTCAAGCGAAAACTATAAGATTATTGCTCTCTTTAGCACCAGACAATTGTATGTGTTTTTGTGATCATGGCCGCCCACATCCTCTCAACATACGAATTACCTTTGAGTGTAAGGTATAAATTGAAGGAGCGTTGTCGGCCTTTAAGAAAGGTATACTCGCATTTATTGAAAGTACGATACGACACACCCATGTCATGTAGCACATGCTCGTGAAGCGGAGTTAATGAGAGGTTTGCTTACGAAAGATGTTAAGTATACATTGAAACGACATTGATTATCAAATCAAATCAAAAATATTCTATTTGGTAAGTCAGTTACAGTTAGGTAATTGCATTACACTTGAAATATGTCACTTTTTTATACAGCTCGTTCGAAAGGCAAATTTCCTTAGAGAAGAAGGAGCAAGAAACTCCAAAGATGCTCTCAACAAAAATACTCAAACGAAATTACTAAATGCCTTACACAAGTTAGTCAAAAAATGTAAATGAATATGTAAAAATATAGTTACAGTTATTGAGGATACATACATATAGTACAATACAGAAGATGCATCAATCCACAAATTTGAGACTTAACATCTTATGTCTCAAGGTGACGAGCGCAATTATAGTGCTGCTCAGAATTTTTGGGTTTAGCAGCTGAACGTCCTGCTCGTCTCGTCCCTTATTTTCATAAAAAAAACATACCGTAAATAAAATAAGGGCATTATGCGAGCATTTTATTAGCTTATTATATATAAAATAATATATAATAAGTTTAATTCAAAAGAATGAAAAAAATTAAGCTGATTTCCCGGCGAGAGTATCATCCAGCCACCGCAAGTAGCGCCCGTTCATGAGCATGACGCACGGAATAGCCATCGCCTCCTTAATGCCACAAGCAGTGATCGTAAGCTAGCATGATGTTGCCTGTCATGCGAACTCTACCAAATAACAAAAAATTTTGTTCATTTCCGTAATGTAGCTTTACTCATTAAATGCCTTTATTAACAATTTGACCATTAATTTGTGTAAATTTACATAAACTAACTCATAGTTATTATAAATACACGTAAATTATCTTTATTAAGATTAATTTGATATTGTGAACCAAGTGAACGGAAATATTACCGTCACTGGAAAGGCAAAAGTACTAAAACATCAAAATACCTAAATTGCGTTTGCGCTCTTTACATTGGTCTAGGTGTCGTGGCAGTCTGAGTCTTAAATAAGTTATTGGCACTTTAGCAGTGGCATTTTTTGTTGTCGTCGATACCTCTTTTTTACTACCATAAAGAAAATTACATTTTTTTTATTGTTAATGTCTGTTAGTTTTTTGCCTTACTGCCATGTGCCCATCGAACTATTATTATTCACCTAAAGTGGGTTATTCAGCATAGATTATAGAGATTAATAGAGTATTTTACAATGGCTGTAATATACAAAAAATAGTATGTACGGTGCTGCATCCAATATATGAATTGTGTTTGTTAAAGGCGTATTAAATATCAAATATGTAATAAATTTAAATTTTTATATTCAAAATAGGATATAAAATCGCATGAAAGTCAAAAAGGACCACCCATTCCAAAAGGTATGCCTCAGACCTGAGAAGAACGGGCACAACAAACTCATCGGACTTCTTTTTTTTATTTAAAAATATGGTTACTATGTAAAATCGTACAGTAAAATTTATTATTTAAGTGCCTGTGGGCGGTCGCTCAATTCCCAATCAGTGGTATCTTTATAAAGTCTTTTACCACTCAAACGTTTTTTAACAATTCTTTTGAATTTACTAATAAATATGATTTGAACATTATCTGGGAGCTTGTTGTAAAAGCGTATACAACGCCACACAAAAGACTTACTTACTCGACTTAATCAAGTAGCAGACATTATAAGTTTGTTTGTTCTTAGTGTTAACATTACGGTTATGACAGTTTCTAGCAAATTCACTTATGTGCCTATGTACATACATAACATTATCAAGATTAAATTGAGAGGCATTGAGTCAAGATGTTTATTTCTTTAATGTTTTCTCTCGATGATTCCCTAGTTTATAAATAGCGTGAATAGCCCTCTTCTACAGCACAAAGATGGTATTGATATCGGCAGCATTGCCCCGGCAAAACTAATAAACTGTATAAATATAAATTATCCTCTATTAGATGCACCTTTACAGCTTGAATTCATTGTTTGTGTAAGGATGCTTCAAGAACAGGATGGTCGTCGGTCTCATCCAACCTATTCCCGTGATCTTGATTTGATCGCCTTGATTTTACCGCGCCAAATGTCAAAAATGTAGATGCGAATATTTTATTAAATGGAGAGGTGGTAAAACCAGTGGAATCTGCTATATTTCTTGACATTACTCTTGATTCCAAATTGCAGTGGGGCCCCCATATTGAAGGATTGGCGAATAGGCTTAGTTCTGCAGCATATGCGGTTAAGAAAATCAGACGGTTAACTGACATAGATACGGCAAGATTAGTATACTTTAGTTATTTTCATAGTATTATGTCCTATGGTATATTGTTATGGGGCAGTGCGGCCGATATTAATACTATCTTTGTGCTGCAGAAGAGTCAAGAATCATTAAGAGAAAAATTTAAAGAAATAAACATTTTGACTGTTGCTTCTCAATACATTTTTGATAATGTTTTGTATGTTCATAAGCACATTGAGGAATTTTCTAGAAACTGTGACATTCATAATGTTAACACGAGGAACAAACATAAAGTTGTTATGCCTATACTCGGTTGGGTCGAGTTAGTAAGTCTTTTGTTGGGCGATGTATATGCTTCTACAATATGATCCCAGAAAATGTACAAAACAAATGTGTTACGAAATTTAAAAGAATTGTTAAAAAACGTTTGTGTGGTAAAGGTTATTATAGCATAAACGATTTTCTTAATGACACCACGGACTGGGATTAAAGCGAACACCCTCAGGCTCTTTAATTATAAATGTTTATTGTACGATATTACATTGTAATCCATGTTTTATATAAAAAAAAAAGCCCGCTGAGTTTCTTGCGCCCATTCTTCTCAGGTCTGAGGCAGTCTCTTTTGAATGGGTGGTAGATTTTGATGTTCAATAAGTGATTATAAATCCTATTTTGAATAAAAATTTTTGAATTTGAAAATTTGATCATCGGATGATTTGTTAACAAAATCATCTACATGTTGTTTGAAATTAAATTGCCTGAGTAGTATTACACCCAAGGCGCGTATTTCACTAACTACAATACAATACAAAATTTCGCATCTTGCTTCCGTCAAGGTAACACGTCAAGTAAGAAAACATAACATCTTTGTGACACGTAGTACAACAAAAGTGTAATTTGAAAGTGAGTTTAGTGTTAAAATTCGTTTAGTGCATATCAACAATATATACAGTTGATAAAATTAATTCATTTACATATTAAATATTGGTAAAAGTGTATCAAATATCTAAATTATCATCATTGCCTAAAGTGAACGAGTGAAGTTAAAGGTGTACGGTCAAAACGCGTAAGCGACGCGTGTTGCACGGAGCTTAAGACCTTTTGGACGAGAACTTTTAACCTGTTGGTATTACGAGGTTTGTTATTCTTACAATTAACTTAACTTCAATATGAAATGCAAAGAATGTGCTAGACCTATAAACACAAACACAGATAATTATCTGAAATGCAAAACTTGCTCTGGAATTTTTCACTCCCTGTGTGCTGGTATGAGTGACACTGAGTTCTTTAAGATTTTGCCTATGAATAAAGCCAAATGGAGGTGCACTTATTGCAAACAGAGCGGTAAGAAAGGGTCAAGTTACATCTCGGAGACTCCAGTAGTTGAAGGAGACATAAATAAAAATAAAACGGAGTTCACCTATGATATCTCACCACAGTGTTCACCACGCGGTACCACCTTAAATGAGTCATTGTTAAATAATATAAGTTCATTGATTGACACGAAGCTTGCACCCGATTCAAAATTCATGCATATTTTAAAAATTCTTCTTAGAGAAGAGGTTAAAACTATGATTAAAAGTGAGATAAATCTGGTCTTGCCCATACTAAAGGAAGAGTTGCTAGATACACTTAAGAACGAATTTACTGAATCGACAGACTTCTTGAACCACCAACAATGTGATCTCAAGAAAATCATTTCAGACAAAAATTAAATTATTAAGAACTTAGAATCTGAACAAAGCCGTTTAAAGTCTGAGTGTAATGAGATACAAAATCGCTTAATTACTTTAGAGAAAATTTCTCGTGATAATAATCTGTAAGTGCAAAATGTCCCTGAAAAGAAAAACGAAAATGTCCAAGCTATCTTCTTGACATTATGTAAGGAATTGCAAATAAATTTGGGTGACACTGATATTCGAGCGTGTCGTCGCGTTCCCAAAAATTAACGCTTCATCCAATCGACCACGCAATATTCTTATAACACTGTCTTCGCCTCGTCAAAGGGACACAGTATTATCTGCTGTGCATCGCTTCAATAAAAATCACACACAAAATAAGCTGAACACTACTCATCTGGGAATCCCTGGTGATAAGAGCTATGTATATGTCTCGGAACATTTATCACCTAAAATAAAGTTATTACACTCGGCGGCTAGAAAATTTCGTATAGAAAAAGGTTATAAATACTGTTGGGTAAACCATGGCTATATCTATCTCCGGAAAAAAGATGACTCACAGGCCATTAGAGTAAAAAATTTAGATTTTCTTAAAAATTTAGAGTGATTAGGTTTTTATCTTTTCTTTTTTTTTTTTATATAAACTCAATGACTTTTTGTCTACATACTAGGTCTATATAAAAATTTAAAAATGGTACTAATATACTATCAAAACGTTAATAGAATAAGAACTAAAATTTAAAAAATTTACTTAAATAATCTTAATGCCAACTTTGACCTTATATGTCTTACAGAAACTAATCTTAATAATAGCGTTTTCGACGGTGAGCTGTTGGACGACAGGTATGATGTATTTCGCCGTGATCGTAACAGCACTATTATCCATAAAAATGAAGGGGGAGGTGTTCTTATAGGCGTCAAAAAGGTTTTAAATGCGGTAAGAATTCAGCATCTAGAAAGTAAATTTGAGGATATTTGGATTAAAGTGCATTTGAAAGACCTCAAGTACCTAAATATTTGTGTGTGTTACCTACCACCTTTTTTAAATTCGCAACATATATCTAGTTTTCATTCAAGTTTACAAAAGATATTACTGGAGTCACCCACTGAAGACTTCTTGATCATCGGGGACTTTAACACTCCGGGTGTTACTTGGACGTATTCTAGCTCACTATCCGTAGTACGACCAACTAAACCGCAAAATTCTAGAGCAGAACAATTAATTGATACAATGAACCTTTGTAACCTTAAGCAGTTTAATAATATACCTAACAAAAATAATAGATACTTGGATTTAGTTCTCTCTTCTATTGAAACAATACAAGTTTCGGGAGGTGACCCCTTGACCAGACCGGATTTGCATCACCCTGTATTGGTTATAGAGACTGGAAATAAATTTGTGAAGCCTCTACAGGATAAAGGAAAAGCACGCCTTAATTGCCATAAATGCGATTTTGTCCAAATTAAATTCAAACTTGCACGAGTAGATTGGAATGAAAAACTATGTGATACAAATGTTAATAATTATATATATAAATTTTACAATATGCTGTTTAATATAATAAAAGAACATACTCCTTTTGTTAAATCTATAAGCCAGGCATTTCCAGTTTGGTTCAGTCCAGCCTTAAAACATTGCGTAAAAGAAAAACTTAAATATCACACTCTGTACAAAAAATATAAAAATCCGAGGGACTATGATACTTTTTCATTTTTGAGAAAAAGGTGTCATATTCTAACCAGGGATTGTTACAATAAATACATCACTTCCGTTACAAATTCCTTAAAAGAAAACAGTGTTAAGCCGTTCTGGGCCTTCACTAAGAACAAAAAGGGCAGACCTGCTATTCTCCAAAATATAACTTATGGCAATCAAACCTCAGTCGATGGTGACGGGGTATGCAATTTATTCTCCTCGTATTTTGGATCTGTTTATTCAACCTCTTCAGGATCTACTGAGATACACTTTGATTTTGCCAATAGTGATACTTTGGCTAAAGTTGTGATTACTCAGGGGCAGGTGCGAGAAAAAAATTAAAAACCTAAATAAGGATAAGTCAGCTGGACCCGACGGTATTCCCCCCATATTTCTAATTCACTGTGTGGATGAGATTAGCAATGCATTGGCAATCTTATTCAATAAATCTTTAACTACTGGAGTCTTCCCAGATGAATGGAAAAAAGCACACATTATCCCAATCTTTAAGAGCGGCGATAGAGCTTGCTGTGAAAATTATAGACCAATCAGTATCTTATCCGCTATGGCCAAGGTTTTTGAATCTCTTATATACAAATATATTTACAATCACTTTCGACCATTCCTCTCTGAACAGCAGCATGGATTTGTGAGAAATAGGTCTACCACTAGCAACTTACTGGTCTATAAGAACTACTTATGTAACGCCTTTTCAAATGGAGGACAAGTTGATTCTATATACACAGATTTTTCTAAGGCCTTCGACAAGGTTGACCATGGAATCTTGTTACACAAGCTAGAAGCCTACGGAATTCACGGTAACTTACTCAGATGGATCTCTTCATATTTGGCAAATCGTAGTCAATTAGTTGCGGCCAAGGGCTTTCTATCGAGTGCAATTAAAGTCACTTCTGGAGTTCCTCAGGGATCACACCTAGGTCCTTTATTTTTTGTCATTTTTATCAATGATCTAATCAAGAAGATTAAATGTCCATGCTTACTCTATGCTGATGATTTAAAAATTTATTATAATATTGTTAATACCAATGATTGCACGATTTTACAAAAGGATTTGACTGAATTAGCAAATTGGTGTAACATAAATAAAATGTCATTAAATATTTCCAAATGTTGTTTTTTTTTGATTACACACTGTCAGGTCAAACACTTAATCGTAAATCAATCGTAAAGGATCTAGGTGTACTTTTTGACGATGAATTGACATTTCGACCTCACTATGAGAATATTATAGACAAAAGTAATAAGCTTCTCGGATTCATTTGTCGAGTTTCAAAGGAATTTCACAACAATTTCTGTTTATTTTATTTATTTAATACAATTATCAAAAGTACTCTAGAATATTGTTGTTGTATATGGTCTCCATTTTACACTGTTCACATCGATAGGCTTGAAAGTGTTCAAAAAAAGTGTTTGAAAATATTATCATACAGAGAAGGCACAGGAAGGCTTCTTCATAACTATCGGGAGAGGCTGACTAAATACAAAACTTTATCTTTGGAGGACAGAAGAAAGTATCATGACTATTTACATAATAATAAATTCCAATATTGACTTAATCAATCGCTTAATTTTTACACTTTTCATAATTCCAGATCACAAAAGACTTTTTCTCTGTGTGTGTACAAAAATAATACCTCGTATTATAATCCCCTTGTGTAGATATTATAATGAATTATCTCCTAAAAAATAAAAACCTAGACATATTTAGTCAAAATTTGGCAGAATTCAAGAATATTGTCAAAAAATAATATATTTGAAATTATATTTATAAGACACAATATTGTAATCATTTTAAATGGTTTATGTATAGTTTAATATTTTACGTTTTTATGTTTATGCTATATTCAGATACTAAACTTTTGTTACCTTTGTAAAAAGCATGCTGTGCACGTTATTAGTGAACTACAATACAGATATGTATATACATACATATATATATATATATATATATATATTGTATACTATATTATTTAATTCAAAATTTATTGTAGTTTGTTTGTGTGCCTAAATAAATAAAATAAATAACTTCCTAAAAGAAGCGCAATGCCATTCAATTTGTATGTATTAGTTAATGTATTCTTTTTTCGGGGGTACCTAGTATGATAGCACTTATTTATATTTCTCTCTCTCTCTTCTTAGTCTTTTCTCACTGCTGAGGATCGATTGGTCAACTGCGCCGCCTGGTGCAGTGCGGCTCTTGTTCTCAGGGATCTTCAGATTTTCAACGACTTCTCTGCGTGTAACATGGTTATTTACATTTATTCACATCACACCATTGCTGAATATTGTTAAGGTCTGACTGGAGGAGATTACAGTTAGGTGGAGAGGCATCAATATAGAATTTTAGAACATCTGCAAAAAGGGATAGCGTTGAATTGTCAATTTAATTGCAAATATCTTTATCAGATAGCAAAAATATTATCTGAGATACATGGGAGCTGTGTGGAACTCCTGACATTGCTTAATATCTTTTTCTTATATTATATTGATTCTATATAACTTATATTAAATTGGTTGTACGTGGAAGAAATACACTACGCCAAGTAATCTAGTAGTTTACAAAGCACTGTATTGGACTCCAAAAATTCAAGCAGCTCGGCGTTGCACACGCTAATATAGTTCTAGCTGATACTGGGGTGCACCAGAGATCAGAGAATATTTTTACATATAAAATTTGTTTTTTTAAAATAATATTTCATCAATATCAACAAAACTTTTGAGATGGGATGGATGGATTATTTTTAATAATAACAACATTAGGAAAAATACATTTATTAAGATCTTTAGAATAATAAAATCAAATAATATGGCTTAACCAAAACCATTTAATGATTGATTTAATGCTTACTGTACTTACACTTAATTCAATATAAAGATTAATTTTTATAGAATAATTTTCAAACAGTGCATTATCTAAGTTCTAATTTGATAGGATAACCATGCTTAGCTTTTAACATCAGAGAGAATTTACATTCAATTTTAGGAATTGGACCATCTTCTTCTTCAGCGACAACTTTAAATTGATGTAGAACTGAAGCAATAACACTTTTCGCTGTTAACATTGCATATTGGTAACCTGTAGTAACAAGAATTACTGTTAGCAACACAAATTATTTAATTTCCTTATCTAAGATAACACTTAAAAATATTGTACTACCAACTTTATTAAGATTTATTCCATTATAATTAATATTAAGATCAGTTTGTTTACTTCCTTCTACACAAAATTGCATATGCTTTGTTTTCAATAAATTCAATGTTTATTGAAGTAGGCGTTATTTTGCTGAAATACATAATTATCAAAATCATTTGAGTTTTCTTTAGTGTTAATTCCACCAATATTTGTCTTTAAACAATTCGACACGTGCTTCGCCTCTACACGAGGCATCCTCAGGACGTGACTCGCCAAAATCTGGCATGAGACTGAATCAAATGAGCCGGAAACCGCTCTTTAAAACCCTCGTACAACGAAATGACGCGCCAGATTATTTTAATAAATTCATTGTTATATAGCAAATCAATATTATTTTTTAAAGTATAGTTGTAAATGTTCAATTCACATTCATTTAAATTATCAGTATTAGAGAGAACATAAAACAACGCAGATATTTTCCGAAAGTCTTTAAATAAATAATATCAAATAACCCAAAATAGTTCTGTTCTGAGGAATCATCTTTTACAGTTGGAAAAGAAAGACTGATGAGTTACTATCTCGTGATTTACGTTTTTTTATGGGAAAGGAGGACAAAAGAGAATATGGGTCACCTGGTGTTAAGTGATCACCGCCGCCCACACTCTCTTGCAACACCAGAGGAATCACAGGAGTGTTGCCGGCCTTTATAGAATATATACGCACTTTTTTTGACCATACCCATGTCGCATCGTCCCGGAAACACTGAACAAGAAAGTTTATTCCACAGCTTTGTAGTACGTGGAATAAAGCTCCTTGAAAACCGCACTGTGGAGGACCGCCACGAAAGTTACTAAAAGTTATGCAAAGTTTACCACGTTTGCTTGCGTACACTGCCAGCATCCAATAAAATATGATTTCATTCAAGACCCTAATGTCATATTCTTTTATTTTTTCTTATAAACTATCGTGATTTACGAAATCGAAAGCTTTCGTCAGGTCATGATTTAAAACAGTTGTTTTTTAAAATCAATATTTTGAATCACAGACTTCAATAGGTCAAAAATCGCAAAAGAAGTGGATTTACAATTATGAAATCCATAATTATTTTGTGAATTAATTAAAAAATATTTATTTATTAAATATTTAATATTAATATAAAAAGAATTTTAAAACTAAAACAAAAATTAATATGTCTTAAATACATTTGTCGAAATCTTTACCAAAGATTAAATAATATCAATGCCGTTAACCATTGAGGAGAAACGTCGTCGGGAGCCAATCTTGGGCGCCATGGTCAAACAAATAATAACGTTATCATGATCAAGTGCAATAAATACTGTTATAAATTAATAAATAAGTCAGTCCTGGTTGCCATCTGAGCCAAACTTAATTATAATAAAAATAGTTTATCTTGAGGACTGAGCCAATAAATCAAATTTCATCATTAGTCATATCCTGTGCTAAGATTGGACTTCGACAAAAAAATCACTACACACTGCAGTAACATTAAGGTTGATTATCAATTTACATAATTTAGCATAAAAACTTTGCTATTACTATCGCACGAAAAATGTTGAACATTTCTGATGGCTTATCAGAAATGTTCAACATTTTTCTTTCAACTCATAATATGAATATGTAACGAGTTAATACATGCACTGTTTTAGCATATTAGTTAACAGTCAGAGATAAACTTACAAATATTATATTAATAGAAAGGAAAACCTCGAAATGCCATTACGGATTAGATACTTACCAATGCAGTTTCTTGGTCCTGTACTAAATGGAATGAAGAGCCCAGTTTTACCTCCAGCTTCAAATCTCTCCGGTTTGAAGCAATCAGCGTCAGGCCCCCAGTAATTGGGGTCACGATGTGCACCCCAAATTGAAATAATTAAACCAGTTTGAACAGGAATAGTATAGCCAGATGATGCTGTAGAAAATATTATTTTGCTTGTAACAATCTGATGAACGAAATCGTTAAAGACATACAGATAATATTTTTTTTCTATACAATTGGCAGCTCATCATTATTTATCCAGTGCCTTTGTACTCTCATTTAATGTTAACCTTATCATTTGTCAAATTATTTTAAATAAGACAAAGCATTATTTCACTTGTTGTGAGGAGGCAAACAGGCAAGAGAATCACGTGCTGGTAAATGGTGAGGCAACTACCCATGGACATGAAGTTGCCGGTTTTTAAGTTGGGAAACAACGTAAGGACACTTATACTGCTTATTGTCATTATGAATTGCATTCATACATCTAAATATTATATTGTATGGCAGTAAAACATATTTTGATTTATAGATATTAATATGTAGTTGTGTTCTAATCCCATCTTTATTTAAATTATATTCTATTTTTGTTTTGTTCTTTAATCACATATATTTTTAATAGATCTAATGGACGTTGTCCTGTCCTAAAAAATGTAATGTAAAACAATCAAACCGCTTGTTATACTTACGTAGTTTAATTTCTTCAGTTACCTTCCGAGTAATCATCGGTACAGGTGGATAAAGACGAAGAGACTCTTTCAAAACCATATCCAGATATTTCAAATCATTTAAAATGTCTTTAAATAATTTTTCATTGGCGTTCTCAAATACACGTACTAATCTAAATAATTAAATACAAATTCAGACTTTAGTCCCTTAATAATATATTTAACATGCAATAGTTTTATGGTTATCATTCGAAAATTATAATAACGCTGTTTGTATGATTTAGGTTTTAGTACTTGGCAAAATAGTACTTACTCTTCATGAACTTTTTCCTGAATTTTTGGATATTTTCCTAATAATAAAAGCGTGTTACAAATTGCAATCGCCGTTGTATCTGTAGCAGCTAGTATAAACGTTGTAATTTCTTCACGCAGTTCTGTGTCTGTGAAACCATTCTGTCGCTGGGATAATAGTATAAGATGATCTAGAAATGAATCCACTTTATCGTCTTGCCCTGTAATTTTTAAGGCCCAAATTAAATATTGTAGATTGTTTTATTACACGTGTCACGGAGTCGATATGGCTTTAATTACAATGCAATTTTTAAATGAACCCAAGTCACATGCAGAAGGACTAACAATCAACCTGGTTAGGAGAGGTGAACTCTTAAAGATCACACCGCACACTCAAAACAGAACGCTTCAATATTGTAAGCGTGGTGGTTGAACTTGTAGTCGGCAGTGTATTGATGGAATTTGTGATAAACATTGAGTTTTCATGAACTTCACATTAAAAATAATATCAAAATAACAAACTCGTAATTTTTAAGCCAAATCGACATCGCATTTTGTACAAAATCGCAAGTGTTCTGGTTCAAAACGTTTTAAAAACCAAGATTCTTACCAAAAACTGTTTGATTTTCGTAAGCATCTAAATCAACATGTTTTAATTCATTGCGTTTTTTTCGTATAATCTGAAATAACAAAATTAAGTACAACAATAATTGATAAACATTTCGATGATCATAAATGAATTTATAAGCTGATTACATTAAATAATTTATATTTAATTTTGAGACCTGGAAATGGATTGTGGAATAAAATATATTATATTGCAAAGAATCAATATAGTTAGCAACTATCTATTCAACTGTTAAAAAATAAAGTCTCAAAATATTCGTTTTATATTTTTACGTTTAAGCTGCTTATAACTGAAATTAATCTAACATTAACAATATTATGATATTAAAAACAGCTATTATAATCTATTAATATTTGTAGATAGCTAAGAGATTAGCTAAGGTTTATTCAGGTTTATAATTAAGTATAATTTTATGTATGTGCACAAGCATTTGGAGATCTCAAAGGTTTTTACTGTACACATAAAATAATGGTTAAAAAACCATAGATATTTTCAGAGCATGGGTGGTAAGCAGGCGTGTGTGCTCTTAAGAAACGACCAATAGGAATAGTTTTCAGAACTATATTAATTGTAATAAGAACATAATTAAAATTATAAAAGTGACCATAAGCTTACATCAATCAGGTTTAAGAATTTTTTATGTTTTTAAAGTGATAACCCTCACTTCTAGGATTATTACACAAATAAAATTTGAAAACAAAATTTTTATGAACAATGCGGGACTCGAACCCACGACCTCTCTTCCAACTGAGCCAACGGTACGAGTGACGTATTGTTATATAAAATCTTGAGCAGCCCTTCAACTGCGCTAGTCACCTTAAGACATAAGATGCTAAGTCTCATTTGCCTAGTAATATATAATAGCTGCGGTGCCCTTCAGACCAAAACACAATAATGCTTACACATAACTGCTTCACGGCAGAAATAGGCGCCGTTGTGGTACCCATAATCTAGCCGGCATCCTGTGCCTCCCACTTTACCAAATGGGACTAGCAAAATGCTTTTTTCGAATACTGGATTATTACATGGGGATTTCGATACATACGTCGTCAAAATATACAAATGTAGGAGTGATGGTAAATTCCTACGATAACAATTAAGGGTCAGAGTTAACATATGCGATGAAATTTTTGCGTAGTCAGATCAGCGAAAACGCATTTATTTTGAATAGGATGAACTTGAAGCAACACAGCTAAAGGCAAAAAATTTAATATATCGTTAAAATACTAACATTGTTTGTAAGATTTATAATTTTGTCGTTATGTTTTGTGAAATGTCTATATTGCCAGGATAATTTGTAGATCCAATCTGGCCACAGCCATACGGAAAATGTTCTGTTTGAAGCCAGTTTAAAAACCTTTTCAACGGATTCAAGAAAGTCTGATACAACTACATCATTCATTCCACCTAGATTCCTTATACCCAATGATGTTTCTGAAATAGAATAATTATCACGTTATTACAAGCTGTGTATTCATTTACTAATGTATGCAATTGCATCTATAGACTAAAACAGCTATTGGTTAAATTAAATAAATACTATTCTAAAAATCACCCACTTCATACTAATAAAACAACTAAGCAAGAAAATAAAATTATTTATCCCTCATTTTAATGTGATTAAAATGTAAATTTAATATACTTAAAAAATAGCAGATTTAAAACATACTAGTTGTCCTTAAAGCGAAAATGATATTAAATAGTGTAGCTGCCATCCGTTGGATTTCCCGAGAGCTAGCTTTTTGGCAGATCGAAGGATCGGAAACTCGCAAGGCTACACGCTCTATCCCCTACACTGTTTCTTCGGCTTAAATGATATCAGGAGTATTCATCTACACCAACCAAGCCAACATCTCCCAGAATGGCGTTAACGAAAACCAGAACAAACTTGTGTCTGAAATCGAGACTATGCTTTGCAAAATGGGGCTGGCAAAATTATGTCCAGATTAACCCTGAGAAGACATGAAATTGTGTGAGGTTCTGTCGTATCCCCTCAATTCGAGATCACTCAGAGTCGGTATATCGAGTGATGGTCAGTTTCGTGGTCACTTGGAAGAGAAGATCGACCTAATTCAAGAAAGAACTTCAGTACAAGCTTCAGAAGCTGGTACTGGGCACTCCCCAGTACCAGCTTCTTTCATTTGACCGAAACCTAGAAGAACGGCTCGAATCATCGAAGCGGATCACGCTATCTTCGATTAGTTTGATTCTTTGGCTTTGCGTAGAGTTGTAGGTTCTTTATGCATTACTTTTGGCGTCTGGCATTCTATAACCCCGCGTATTGCAAGAAATCTGTAACCTAACACGGCCACTTTGTGAAATAAACTAGTGGCTATAAAACTGTTTGAAAGTTTAATGTTGATTGAAAACTAGGGAGTAGATACTAGTTGATTCAATCGTTGAAATTTATATTGAAATAATATAGTGAAATACTATTAGATCGTATTTGACCCTATATTAGGTTGCTTAATAAGTTGTTTTACCTAATGATTAAGTGATGTAAGCTGGAGTTTCCTCGTTTAGAAAACCAGTGTCCATGGGATATTAGCGCTCGATCGGATCATTAAAAATGACCACGCTTTCACGAGGATAAATTTTGCTAAAACTACTCAAAACCCTAAAAGGAAAGGATGAAAACTCTTGACTTGCAAACACGTGGAATTAACCTGGTACACAATAGGAAAAAAGGTGGGAAATTTAAACCAGGATAGTTTGCAAGACCGGACAGGAACCGCGGAATAAATGTCCTTTCTTAAGCTCTAGTCTATCGCTGCGCGCTGTACCAAATTTCATCAAAATTGTCCGGCGTATAAGCGTAACAAAAAAAAATAGACATTCACATTTATAATATTAGTGGGGATGCATAATAGGGTATATGAAAAAATAATATATCAACTAAATATAAGTTACATATATTTAATTGAAGTATTATTTTTCTGATCTTTATTATTATTTATTTTATCTTAAATATTTTTTTTATTAAATTTGTTCTGACTAATAAATATTTAATATACAAAAGTGCAATAAAAACGCGCGAAATATAAAACATTTCGATGTTTGAAGCGCAGTGTGACTGTCAAAGTCTAGATAAAATATTTTTTTTATAAATAAGAGGGGGCAAACGGGCAAGAGGCTCACGGGATGGGGAAAGGTTAGGCAACTGCCCATGGACATCCGCAATATCAGGTGTGTCAAGAAGTACTTTGCACGTAATGTCCGGTGGTGGAATCCGGCCGCTGGAATCAACCCGAACATGTCCTCTGAGCACTCCCCGTGCTAAATGCAATAGAAGATGCAGAGAGAACCCCTACATCCCTACGCAATGCCAAAGAATCAAGCCGATCGGAGATGGCTTGATGGTCTGTGATTCGAACCGGTCAAATGGAAGAGCATGATGAATGAATGAATGTGAGGCCGGATTTGCGCCTTAAAAGTTGCACGCGGTGGCTTCTAGTGAAGTACTGTCTCGCCTTACTGAGTACACCAAGCTTTTTAGAGGCTAGTTTGGCCTTCTCTTCCAAGTGACCACGGAACTGAACGTCGCTCGATACATCGACGCCAAGTATGCCAATACAGGCTGTGGCAGTTAGAGGAGTGATCTCGAATCGAGGGAATACGACAAAAGGAGACTTTTTAGTGGTGAACGCACAAACTTGTGTCTTCTTGGGGTTGAATTGAACTAAATTTTGTTGGCCCCCTTTCCGAGACTTTGCAAAGGATAATCTCGATTTCAGATACAAGTTTGTTCCGGTTCTTGTCGACGCCATCCCGGGACATGTTGGCACGGCTGGTATAGGAAGCACACCCTGTGTTGTCGTCTGCATAGCAATGAATACTGCTGATTTGCAGCATATCATTGATATACAGAAGAAACAGTGTAGGGGATAGCTCGCAGCCTTGCGGCACACCAGCGTTAATGGGTTTTAAGTCGGAGAATGCACCGTTGATAAAAACCTTGATGCTCCGATCGGCCAAAAAGCTAGAGACCCATTTGCACAACTTCTCGGGAAGCCTATAGGGTGGCAGTTTTAGAATGGGTCATCGGGCCCGCTGGATTTGTGAATGTCCAAGGTAAGAAGCGCCTTTAGCACGGTGTCATGCCGGATTTTCACCTCCGGCATGTATGATTTGCACCGCGGAATATGCGGTGCTGGTACACCTTGGTCATCCAGAGTTCAGTTGGACGCGAAGAGGGAGCCCAGGAGATCAGCTTTCTTTTTCGCGTCATGGGCCAGCGAGTCATCAGCCCTGTGCAGTGGCGGAATGGCTGGCTGGCAGAAGATTCCTTGGACAGCCTTGGCGAGCGACCAGAACGCACGAGTTCCCGAGGGAAGGCGTGCAAGTCTCTCACCAATTCTGCCTGTGTGCTTCGACTTCGCGTCAGCAATAACTCTTTTGAAGGACCTGGAGGCATGATTGAAGTGTTTTTTAAGTTCACTGGAATTCACATCCTTAGATAGCACCGCATTGACCCAAGCCTGATAGCACTCCTGCTTTCGGCGAGAGGACATATTGCAAGGGCGGTCAAACCATGGTTGGGACCTGCCACCGATAGGCACAGAAGAGGATGGAATGAAGAGTCCCATACCTTGCAGTACCACATCAGCAACAGCGTCAGCAGCGGCATCTGGATCACCAAGCGAAAAACCGATGTGCCTCCACGGGTAGGATGCAAAAAAACACCGCATTTCGTCCCACTCTGCTGACCTATAGTGGCACACACGGCAAGAAGCGGGGCCGTTTTAGGCGCGTGATCGACACGGTGCTCCGGATCAGACAGTGTTCCGACGATCTCAGAGGAGGGTCAACGGAAACTAGGTACCCGTCCGGATGTAAGGTCAACAGAAGGTCCAACAGTGAAGGTGTACGATCTTCCACATCTGGGATTCGCGTTGGCGCAATAACCAGTTGCGTCAGACCATATGCTAAGGCGGAGTCGTGAACAGATCTCCCTGCATGATCGGCGGTACGTGAGCCTAGCCATTCGGCGTGGTAGGCGTTACAATCGCTAAGAAACACGATCTCTGCAGTGGGGATCTGCTCAAACACGGAATCTGTAGCCATTTGGATGTGTTCGAGGAGCCGGTCAGTCTCTGCGTTACCGCTATGGGACCTATACAGGCATGCGTAGATTCGCGGATTGTTATCGCAGTCTACACGCAGCCAGATGATGGATAGGTCCTGTCCTTCAAGAAAACTCAGGCGTCGAGAACAGACATCCAGACGTAAACGCACACGCCAGCCCGTGATATAAAGGAATGTTCCAAATTATACCCCGGGTATGAAAGGTAAGATGAATCAGCCAGAGAGGGTATCTGTGTCTCGGTTAAAAAGAGCAGGGCCGGCTTCGCCGTCTCCAGGTGAAAGTGGACGGCATTTAAATTTAAGCGAAGCCCCCTGATGTTGCAAAAGTACACAGCAAGTTTGGAGGAGGGTGGATTGAGCCTCCTGCTTTGTTTGCCCCGACTCAGCACAGATTTGCCCCCTCCAGAATACGCGGGGCAGCCTGGGCAACCACTATTAGGTACAGGCCCTAATTGTAGACGCCAAGGGACGGATTCTCCAGGAATGCATAGCCTGGTACCGTCCTGGAGTAGTCTATGTTTTTTAGTTCGTGCTGCCATTTGTATTTGGGAGGGGGGGTGTAGGCCTCCGCATACCCCACATACCGGACGAAACACAGCGGCGTAGCCGCTCTTTCACGCCGGTATTGAGTAGGGGAGTGGTATTTCTCCGGGCGTGCCGGCCCAATTCAGTTGTGTCCGTGAGGACCCAACATGGCACTACCACTCCAATAAGCAAACTCCACACCGCTCCACATAAGCAATGGTATGATTCCTAGACATTATTTTCGGTGGTTAGCGATATATTCAATTATATGTTGGTTTTTTATTATTCAAAGATCTGTATAATTACCCTATTATTTACAATGACTGAAAGTGAATTTGTTAAAACGCAATCAGATAATCTTACGATGCTGTTTGATGACGTGATTCTGTGTTTCGAACCCAGATTTTATTTCTTCTGAATTGAAAAGAGTGAAAGTTATAATTGAAAAGAAAGTAATTATATGATAATTTATTTATTTTTTAAGTTTTCTAAATTCATATTTTCTCATATTTATTTCTAAGACTAAACATAATATATAAATGCAGAAAATATAATTTGACTGTAATTACCATATCCATTGTTTTTTCTGTTATTAAAGATCATTAACACAAGATTCTCGTTGAGAACAATGTTAAGATTTTGTTTTAAGTTTTTGCATTATTAAAGTAAAAAATTAAACTATAAACTTTATAAAAACGCGCCCGCTCATTGTATGAATTATTACTAAAATGTTATGAAACGTCATAGACTGAATTAATTGTATTGCGAATTTATAGGCATTTCTAGGTAAAAAAAATAGGTTCTAAATAAGTAATCACCAACATATTACAGACTAAATTCTTCTCAATTTCTCTAAACAAGAATTATCCATGTGCTTGATAATTTTTAGGATGTAAAAAATCAATTTTAAGTATTTTTAAAATTCATGCGTAAAACAATAATATCTCTCAAATAGGGTATAGATTTTATTGTTTTACAGTTTGATGAACACCATATCGCACATCGGGTGCTATTGCACGTAGGGTAGACGTTATTATGTAATAAGTGCGCAAATTGGTAAAATGAGTTTTTAATCACAATGATGTCGTACTTGCGTCTACAGCCGGTACATCAGTATCATAAATGAAACTCTTTTAAAGACCGACTGAGGTCGTAAATGTTTTGGCGGGTTTTTGTAAACGCTAGTGTGAGAACGTTCTAATTGTTCAGTTGCTCGCGACTCCGCGTCAGGAAGTGTTTTATGTAGGAGCAATAACGTATATATAAATATTTCGTACAATTTTGGGGCAATAATGACACAAGGGAACAGTTCTGACTTTGTAGTTCTATTCTCTAATACAAACAGCAAGTGTTACCGTCATTTACGAGTATTACAATTATTTAATATCGTCCCAGAAATGTACTAACGATAACTGATAAATCGTTTTCATTATTTGTTTTTGGCAAACTTCAGATTTAATTTAATTCCATTGTAATTATAAAATGGACGTCCAAATATTGTATATAAGGTACTTACAAAAAACAATACGTGTTATCCTTACTTTGTTTTCACTGAAATTAAACTATGGATGGAAGAGGTAAAAAAAATATTACGTTTGCTTAAATAAAACAAAGAAGTATTAAAGAAGGTAAAGTGAGTGATAAGTAAGTAACGTAAGTTTTTATCTATTTTGCATTTTGTGTAGACAAATCCGTACTTATGTATTTTTTCCATTTTGCATTTAGCATTATCGAAAATGCAGAATTCTTCTATTTAAAACCCTCATGATGATGATATAACAAAGCATTTGATTACAAGCACTGATGAACCTTCAAATGTAAGTGATGATGACATTCAGGTATGGTATAAGACTTTCTAATTCAGTATTTTTTACACAGTTATCTATTTTTTTTTGCGTATTAAAGTTTCCTATGAAGGAAACTCATTTGGACGTGACTTCTGAAACTGATGATAACGAGTCAATTAGTTCGGATAACAATAGCAGTTCTAGCTGCTCAGAAATATCGTCATCATCGGAATATGACTATGTAACTCATAACACTCAAAATATCAACCAAGAGTGCAGAACAATAGAACGTAGTAGAAAACGTATTCTCGATACAAACAAATGGATAAAATATTGCCAAATACTGAAAAATTCTGGTCATTAATATACTTCTTTAGTAACTGGTTAAAGTACATAGATTTATTGTTATATAAATGCCGACTATCATGTTCGTCAAAATTTTCTCAAGAATAGAGATCTTTACGTGTATGGGTACCAAAACGGCGCCTTTTTCTGGCGTGAAAAAGGAATGTGTATGCATTATTGTGTACCGGTATGAAGGGCGCCGTAGCTGGTTAAATTACTGGGCAAACTAAACGTAATATCTTCTTCGTCTCAAGGTGACAAGCGCAATTGTAGTGTCAGTCAGAATTTTTAGGTATTTCAAGAATCCTGAGCTGCGCTGCATTGTAATGGGCAGAGTATATCAATTACCATCAGCTGAACGTTCTGCTCGTCTCCTCCCTAATTGTGATAAAAAAGTAAGATAGTGTATGCTTTTTATCTGTTACGCCACTTACAACGACAGTGAGGTTATTTGGGAACTTGTGTGTGCCTTCTACAGCGATCATGTCGTAGAATAAAAGAATCTCGTGAAAATAATCCTAGAAAACCATACACGGCTATTTATTTATTCAATGAAGGAAGTGAGATTAGAGTAAGCAAGACATATTTTATAAATACTTTGGGTATCACCGAGGGGATTTCACGTACAATTATAGAATGCAGGCATAACAATGAAGGCCTTAACATAATGAAAGAAGAGGAAGACACGGCTAACAAATCAGAAATACAACAACCAGTGAGAGACCACAATCATTAACTTTATCTCAAAGATAGAGATTCATTATTTGTAAGAGTAATTAAGTACAACAATTAAAAACATTAAGAATACTTCAATTGTCATTAACTAGTACAGTAAAATACAAAAATGCGAGTTATTTAACTTTTAACCTTGTTTGACTTTTCTACAAATTTTATTTCAAGCTTGTTAGTTCATTAGTAATTTAAAACATAAGAAATTATTCATCAATTTGGTAAATGTTATTCAAAACTATAAAGTTTTGAATACCATTTATTTAAATAATAGTTTTAGTAATTGTTATGTATATATATTATTGTAAAGTTAAGTGTATGTGTTACTTCTTAATTAGGCGTGTGGATATTTTGTTTAGTTCAGCATTTATGATGATATTGCACACCAAAGTTCTACGTTTAATTTAATTTTCTGTGCAAAAATGTCATAAATGTAGGTACCGTAGTTTAAAAATACTTAAATATGGCATTTACCTAAGATTTTTATTTCTGTAACAACCTTCATTTTAAAATATGATATATAAACAATATTTAGATCATAAATTTATAATAGACCGATTTCATTTTAGTAAAACGACAACTTTTAAATCGATCTCCTGAAAAAACGTCATTTGTTATTGCATCCGGTGTGCGATATATAGCAAAATTACTTGACTCTATGTCTACCTTACTAATAACTTAATTATTGCCTTAAATAATGGCGTTATTCTTACCAGCTATTGACGCTAATGTGAAATTGTTGATAATAGGCGAAATATCGAATGTACCGGTGCCACTCAAGTCCTTAAGTTTATCAACAAGATCCGCACATCTTCGAGAAAATATATCCATAAAACTATTGAGTATTTTGGGGCTAAACGCAGGAATAATCACCTTTCTTTTTCTAGACCATATTGAAACTGAAATGAGAATTCACATTTAACATAAGAAAGGTTCAAGTAAGTTAAGTTAAACCAATACTCTTATCATCAAATCACTTGACTGTTACAATACCAGGGGCGAAAATTCCACCATCGCCAGTGATTCCTTTTACACTCTTCATAATTAATAGATCTTTCTCCAAGCAATTTTTCGAAACATATTCAACGTCTGCTGGATTCGTTAACCCTGAAAACAATATTACAAATTGCATTATTTGTTACGTACTTATTTTAATGGGAATATTATAATTATATCACAGTTTAAAGTACAAATGAACTAACAATAAAACCATGATAATGTATGTACTCACTACTCATCAAATAAAATAAAGACAAACATATTGATATAAATTTACAACTTTAGGCGCATTCACAGGTGAGAGGTGTATAAAAGTCACTTAGGTAAATATATTAAACCAATAAACTATATAAAATCTATTAGGAATTCGCTACACTTTGGTTTTACCTATTAATAGCAATGGACCTCCCCACATCTTTTGAATTCCTCCAGTTGTAAAACATTCTCTACTTATATGTTCTATTATCGAGACGGCTTCTGTAAATAACAAACGCACAATATAAAACTGGGCCGGTCATTAGCAAATCGTTCACTAATGAATGTGTCTTTGAGTTTATCTTAGATTGTGGCATTAAAACTAACACATATTTACTTAGTTTGTACTTCTCTTGTATCGACAGCATTTATTCAGCATTAAATTAAGGGCATTAAGCTATTATAAAAAACTAGTGGACCCAACAGACGTTGTCCTGTACACACGTCGTTAATTTGAAAAATCGGTCCAGCCGTTATGAAGAGTTCACTAACATACACATGAGCAGGAGAATTATATTATATGGACGAAATTGAGAATCTAAACCAATCAAAAATTCACTGACACAAACAAAAAAATCATCAAAATCGGTCCAGCCGCTTAGGAGGTAGTTTAGTTGTGAATCTAAACCATTCTTGAATCCATCTGAAGACACACACCAATCTCAAATTCACTGGAACACACAAAAATGTCATCAAAATCGGTCCAGCCGTTTAGGGGGTAGTTGAATTGTTAATCTAAACGATCCTCAAATCCCCTTGAACTCAAATGAAAAATTTCATCAAAATCGGTCCAGCCGTTCAGGAGGAGTTCAGTGACATACAATACAGACACGCACACAAGAAATATATATATATTAAGATATTCCATACTCTGTGCTATAACTATCAAACTTAACTGAGAAAACCCTACTCTTCCATAAGACGGCATAAAAGGCATTTATTTTCTCACAATTGATTCCTTTCGAATTATATTTGATGTCATTTCTAATATACTAGATACATCTACCGCTTCGGATACAAATGACGCTCTGAAAGAGAAGAAACGGGGAAACAACTCTCCTACAATCTTTTTTTGCATCTTCTTAGGGGTCTCTTCAACTGCCTTTTGAAATGCAGCCACAGCTGCCTCGGCGTCCAGAAAATTTCATCGAAGATTTTGTTTTATTTTCAGGAATAAATAAAAACCGAATGGTGCAAGGTCGGGGCTACCAGGTGAGTTACCCAGTTATTCTATGTGTGATGTCGCCAAATAGTTTTTCGTTTGCCGGGCGGTATGCGTAGTATTGTCGTGGTGAAGACGGATCCTACTGCGAGGTTGTTTCTCTGAACTTTTTTGAAGACAAGTGGTAAACAATTGTTAGTGTTCCGCTTTGTTTATCTGTTGTTCTATCCTTTAATTGATTGTCGCGTTACGAACTGTCTTTCTGAAGAACGAGGACACCATCTTTTTTCCCACGCTTCGATATCTCTTCACTCTAGTTCACAACTCCTCAGAAGAAAAATACCCATTAACAGACCACTTTTGATTTTAAGATCACAAAAGTAAAATTTGCTTTGATTGTATTTGAGTCACCTTCGTTGATCCTTTCCACCATTTCGCAGCACCAACCAAGACGGCACAGTTTATGGGCCTCGGTCAAATTATGAAGTATCCAAAGATTCAAGACTGCTTAGCATTTTTTAAGGATTTTGTACATCGATGCCTAAACTTGTCTGAATTTGATGATGGGTCACTTTAACTTCAACAAAACGGTGGATTTGAAATAATTTCGTGTTTTTTTTATTGGAATAGGAGGACAAACGAGCGTACGGGTCACCTGTTGTTAAGTGATCACCGCCGCCCACAATCTCTTGCAACACCAGAGGAATCACAGGAGCGTTGCCGGCCTTTAAGGAAGGTGTACGCACTTTTTTTTGAAGATACCCATGTCGTATCGTCTCGGAAACAACGCACAAGGAAGTTCATTCCACAGCTTTGTAGTACGTGGAAGAAAGCTCCTTGAAAACCGCAGTGTGGAAGACCGCTACACATCCAGATGGTGGGCATGATATCGTAACTTTTGGCGTGTCGTAAATGAAGCGACATCTCTAAGCAACGCCGTGATCCAGCCATTCACAGAGCACTGGGTTCCCGACAATTCGAGCTGCTCTACGTTGCACGCGGTCAAATGGATCGAGCTGATACTGGGGTGCGCCAGCCCAGAGTTGACAGCAATATCAGTGGGTTACTATATATCTCGTAACTTTATGATTGTTTTAATACGAATTAAAGAAAAGAATCATGTTAGATAAATTTCAGTCACTATTATAAAACGTTTAAAACTATCAGACTTCAAAGCATCTTAAAAATACTTACGTTTATGACGTACAGATTACACTAAACAATAGAATTTAAAATCGTGGGAATTGTTGCCACACTTTTTTACCAGATTTTTGTACACATAGTGACAAGTTTAAACAGGTTCCCCTACAAATTTTTTTATCAGTCTCCATTATACACCACACAACACTGATATTATCTTCAGTCGTCGCCGTAGAAGGTCTGCCCTTACGTAAATCATCGGTGAGATTAGTGTGACCATATTTAAAATCATTAAACCGGTTGATAATTATGGCATGAGATGAGGCTTCATCGTTAAAGGCCACTCGTAATCTTTATTTATTATCTTGATCACTTAAATCACATCCAAGTTTATATTTAAACAAAATTTCAACAAACAACATCCGACTAAAAACAAATATTGTGCTAAACGATAGATATAATATACCTACACTTAAAAGAATTAAAATAATTGCGTATTTTTATACAATCAAGTTAAACTAATTCTAGTTGCAATTACTGTTATTTTTGGAGTTGGAGTTGGAATTAATTAGATTGTTGTAAAATATGCAATAATTTTTATACTTTTATAATATGCAATAATTTTATACAACAGAGGTTGCATGCATTATTTTGTTGGAATCGGTTTTTTTGTTAAGTTATCTGATTTTAAGTGAATCTGAAGTACACTTACTAATTTGTCTGATAGCCCTTAATGTAAGTCGTTGAGTTCAATTATTAGGTACTTGGTGACTCAACAAACCAGATAGCACTAAAAAGGTTTCGGCTGAGTATCGTTAATATGTTCCCTTGACTTGAAGAGTTCCGTTTCTTAGTCATGGATCCTATAGTCAGAACTTCTACAAAATCTCAACAAGCTACTCCTGAAGTACATCATTTCTAATTGGTTTGATATTGAGTTATTCATCCATATGTCGTGCACATACTTAATTTGTATATAAGACTTTTATGGTTTTCTCATTGATTGACCAAATTGAAATGGGATCACAGGAGAAGCACCAGCTTTCAAACAAAAAAAAGAATCATCCAAATCAAACCAAACGTTTTGAGGTAACAAACATAAAAAATTACAATCGAACTGAGAACCTCCATTTTAGAAGTCGGTTATAATAATTGCGCGAAAATTAACGTGTTATATTCATGCTGACATGGTATATGCAATCATGATAAATGAAATGGGAGGCTCCTTTGCACAGGATGCCTAGATTATGGGTACTACGTTGGCGCCTATTTCTGCCTTGAAAGAGTAATGTGTAAGAATTGTGTTTCGGTCTGAAGGGCGCCGTAGCTAGTGAAATTACTAGGCAAATGAAACTTAGCATCTTATGTCTCAAGTTGACGAGTGCTATTTTAGTGCCGCCCAGAACTCTTGGGTTCTTCAAGAATCCTGAGCAGCACCGCATTGTAATGGGCAGGGCGTATCAATTAACATCTGCTGAACGTCCTGCTCGTCTCATCCCTTATTATCATAAAAAAATAGAACTTCATCATCACAAATAACAATAGAATATTAATTTAATAGATATAATATAATAAATAAAATATAATATATAAAAATATTGTTTATCTTTTCTCATGGATTCTGTTACAAGTTTAACCGTTTTAATGTATCCGGAATTGTAATTTTTAGTAAAAAATACAAGTAAGTGATTGTCTAATGATAAATTTGGATTTTAAGCAGACTTAACAAATGATTGGATATTGAAATAAGGCTTATTTTTTTTAATAATACTATTTTAAGAATGGAAAGATAAAGAATAACAAGTTACTAAAAGTTTTACACAAAGATAAAAATATTTGCTTCAATAATAAATAAATACAATATTAAGTCAAATATATAAAATTATTATTCAACAGCATGAGTATATTTTCCAACGACATTAAGGTGATTTTTTATTAAAATTATCTAAAGTATATTTTCATGATACTTACTATCAACCGCATTGTATGAATACTTAAGAAGCCCCAGATATGGAAATGTATCTTTAGCCCCGGGTATTGGTTCAGCTAATTGATAAAGCCTTCGTCTTTTATTTCGAAACAACAAATACCACAATAACAACACAACACTAACTAACAACAGATACATGACCAGCGCTGAACGACTAACTTTGTACAAATGGCTAAACTTGATTACACCATGATTAATATACCTCACTGGTCTTTAGCGCCTTGGTCGCACACGTTCAAATTTCAAGTTCAATATCTTTACATTCATTTAGGTCAATGAAATGACACAAATGAATATTTAGATATTTTATCATTTACGTTCACTTCGGAATTAACGAGAACATTAAATTACTCATGCATCAAATGCTCAAAAACATACACGAGTGACTTAGAAAAAAAAGTGTAAATTAAAAAAAAAACACAGATAAACAGATAAAGGTATTATGTTGTGAGCATTCTAAATTGTATTATGACTATTAAATATAAATCCTTAAGAATATAATATGGTTTGGGTTTGAAATCGTTTTGTAACTTTAAGCGCTTCTCTATACTTTTGTTTTGGTATAAAAATCTAATACGAAATCAAGTAGAATGCTCAGTGCTAATCTTAAATAAATACATAGTTATCTATAAGTTACACCTGAGAAAGTGCGACGAAAATAAATACGCACCATTGATTTCAAAGCGAATAGACTTCATACTTATCACATTCACCCATCAATCATACTCATAATACAAGAAACATTCAATAAAAACTTTTCTAACCTTACATCTTTGCCTCATCAGCATATAAGTTTACAAAAAAAGATAGTATTTGATATCATAAAATCATAAGTTTCTACTCAATTAAATTTGCATTACTAACCACAATCAATGTAACTACACACATCAAAAAAGTCTAAGCAACATGTACTAATTTAAATTTTAGGATGGTTTTTCAAATTATAACGTTGTATTTTAATTTTTAAATAATATTTTTAGGGTCCTATGATGTAAAAATAACAGGTGTTGTCTTTATAAGTTCTTTTAATAAAAGAAATTAACAATATTAGAATATACTGCAGAAACTAAGGTACGGTAAGCAACTTATCATTTTTTTAACAAAATGAAATTTCTAAAAAAATTAATATATTGTGAAAGAAAAGGATAATTTAATACAAAGTATGGCCTCGATTCGATTATTCATTGAATTAATAAGACTGTTTATGTAATCTTGTGGTATTCGCTCCCAATGGAATTGTAGCAAATCCTTCAGCTGTTGGGTTACTGTCACTCCGTCCAAGTCCTTCAAAACATGTCTCTGGAGCAATTCCCATGCGTGCTCGATGGGGTTGAGGTCTGGTAATTGTGCAGGCCAGGGCGAAACCCGGACGTTCTCCGTTGCCAAGTATTAACTGGTTCGCCGAGCTGTATGTCAACGCGCATTGTCATGCAGTAACGTAAAATCGGAGCCAAAGGTTTGTACATTTGTGAAAAAACAAAACATAATCGATTTTTTTTAACAACCAGCCAGTAGTCAATAATATCAAATATCAAGAACATAAAAGTTTACATACCTATGCACTTTGAGTGAATAAAGACTTTGAAATTAATTAATATTAATACTATATATACTACTATATATTTATCCGTCATAATAATCTTTATATAATGTTTGTTATAAGAACATATAAAAAGAATACAAAGACTCACAGACTTTAAGGAGCTTTCTTAGTGCGCTCACCGAGGGGGCCAGCAGTACCATGCCATCATAACCGACAACCGACATGCATGGTGCTGAGCACCTCGATCAGTTAAATGATCACCGCCGCCCACAATCTCTTGCAACACCAGAGGAATCACAAAGGCTTACACGCTTTTTATGAAGGTACCCATGTCGTATCGTCCCGGAAACACCGCACAAGGAAGCTCATTCCACAGCTGGCGGACGAAAGTTGCTTGAAAACCGCACTGTGATGGAACGCCATACATCCAAATGGTGGGGATGATATCCTGATTTGTGGCGTGTCGTGCAAAGATGGAACAATAATCAGGTAAAACAGCTCTTCGGAACACTCACCGTGATGAATGCAGTAGAAGACACACAACAAGCGGTGTCTCTACGCAACGCCGAGTGATCCAGCCATTCACAAAGCACTGGAGAGTTTCTTGCACCGCTTCTTCTCTATCAGAGCGCCATTTGTTTTCGAAGCGGTAGTAGTATCGAGTATATTAGAAATGACATAAAAAGAATTCTAAAGGAATCAATTTTGAGAAAATAAATGCCTTTTATGCCTTTATGCCTGAGTCCCCGACAATTCAAGCTGCTCTGCGTTGCACGTGGTCAAATGGATCGAGCTGATACTGGGGTGCACCAAACCAGAGATGACCACAACACTCCATGTATGGACGGATTTGCGCTTTGTAGAGCGCTAAAATGCCGCCCAGCTTCTTGAAAGCCAATTTGGCTTCGTAGAAGTTCGGCCTGCCCTCCAGGTGACCACGGAATTGGCAATCGCTCGAGATTTCGAGAACCAATATTCCGATACTAGCTGAGGCTTTAAGGGAAGTGTTGTCAAAGAGCGGTGATAAGATAAATGGGTTGTTAGTGGTAAACGCGCAAACTTGAGTCTTTTTTCGTTTTTTGGGCAATTTTCTACGTGATAAAAAGTTTTTTTTCTCAGGAGGCAGTACAGTATGCCTTCACACAGTTTGTCGAATCTAGATCACCACAGTTCTATCGTAAAGGCATAAATAACCTTCCTATTAGATTGCAGCAATTTATTGATAATAATGATAATTATTTTAATTAAATAAATATGTTACATTAAAAAAAAAAAAACGAATTTGAATTTTTCAGTAAAAATTGATTCGAATCGACAATTTCATACTTAAACCCTAATATTTTACATTACTGTTTATTTACCATGAACATTTTAAATAACTGGAGTAAATGAGGCAATGTATAGATTTAGAAGTCGAAGATTATTGTGGTGTAATTTGTGGGATGTTCCATATTTCGGCTTTGTATTTATATGATGTGATTTTTCTATGTTTATAGAAAGTCATTGATTGTCCCCTTCGTATCGTCAATGGACTTTTGAATGTATAAATTTGGATTTGTAAATACAAAAGTTTAATCAAGTAAATAAATCAAATCTAGTATCCGTTAATATTAACAATAGACTTTGCACGCGTAAATTTTATTGAATTTAAATTTTATTTTATTGTATGCTAATAAGGCGACTCTGCCATCGATAATTATAATAAATTCACAGACAGTTTCTAGTTGCCATTTCATAGAGTATCTTTAGAAAAAAATGCGTAGTTTTTGTGTCGTGTTTGTACCTCCTTATTGAAAAGGTTACTAAATATTAACTTTGAATAGCATTTTATGCGATGCCGTTGATTTTTTTGTTATGAGTACAAGATTTAGTGAGATTGTTTTTATGGAATAGGAGGACAAACCATCACCACGAGGATCCCCGCCGCCCACAATTTCTTGCAACACCATAGGAATCACAGGAGCGTTGTCGGCCTTTAAGGAAGGAGTACGCGCTTTTGTTGAAGGTACCCATGTCGTATCGTCCCGGAAACACCGCACAAGGAAGCTCATTCCACAGCTTTGTAGTACGTGGAAGAAAGCTCCTTGAAAACCGCACTGTGGAGGACTGCCACACATCCAGATGGTGGGGATGATATCCTAACTTGTGGTGTATCGTGCGAAGGTGGAATTCAGCGGCAGGAATCAGGTTAAACAGCTCTTCGGAACACTCCCCGTGATAAATGCGATAGAAGACACATAATGAAGCAACATCTCTACGCAACGCCAAGTGATCCAGCCGTTCACAGAGCACAGGGTCCCCGACAATTCGAGCTGCTCTACGTTGCACGTGGTCAAATGGGTCGAGCTGATACTGGGGTGCACCAGGCCAGAGATGACAGCAATACTCCATGTGTGGCTGGACCTGCGATTTGTAGAGCGCTAGAATGTTGGCCGGCTTGAAGTATTGCCCTGCTCTATTAATGGCGCCCAGCTTCTTCGAAGCCAATTTGGCTTTGCCCTCCAGATAGCCATGGAATTGGTAATCGCTCGAGATTTCGAGACCCCGTATTACGATACTAGGCGAGGCTTTAAGGGAAGTGTTGTCAAAGAGCGGTGATACGGCAAATGAGCTTTTTTTAGTGGTAAACGCGCATACTTGAGTCTTCTGGGGGTTAAATTGGACAAGGTTAAATTTACACCATTCCGCGACTTTCTCAAGAGAGAACTCGATAGAAGACACAAGTTTCTCCCGGAACTTGTCAACGATTTCTCGAGAGAGACCTGCATGGCCCGTGTATACGGCATCACCAGTGCTGTCATCTGCATAGCAATGTATGTTGGAGGTGTCCAACATATCATTGATATGCAGAAGAAACAGCGTGGGAGATAGCACACAGCCTTGGGGCACTCCAGCGTTCGCGGACTTCGGGTTCGAGCAATAACCGTCGACAACGACCTGTACGGTGCGCCCAGTGAGGAAGCTGGAGGTCTACTTGCATAAGCTCTCGGGAAGCCCAATCAATGGAAGTTTTAAGAGGAGCGCCTTGTGCCATACACGATCAAAGGCCTTCGCTATATCCAGGCTAACTGCCAGGCCTTCCCTCTTGCTTTCAATAGCCGCCGCCCATCGATAGGTATACCAGAAGATCACCTGTAGTACTGCCGGTCATTGATCAACAGGTGACCCTCAAGGTATACTAAGAGCTGGCGGTTAATTATGCTCTCCATGATTTTAGAGAGCAGGGAGGTAATAGCAATAGGCCCGTAGTTTGCCGGATCTGAAGTGTCTCCTTTTTTTTGGATCGGGTGGACAAGGGCTGAATTCCATGAGTCAGGGACTACGCATTTGGGCTAAGAGTGCTGGAATAAACGCGTTAATAATTTCAAAAATAACTCATAATTGGTTGCAGGATCGAATGAGATGGTCGGAACGAACTCCTTGCAATTTGTGAATTAAGTCTTGGCCACGAAAATTTGGTATTTCTAAATATTCGCGGATTTCTGTCATGTTATGCTGAAACTTAAATACGGAAAATATCATGTACTCTATAAGCCCGGTATATATTGGTAATTGATTATCAACTTAAAACTTTAAAAATTATGCTCGTGAACAGGCTACTTGTGGTGGCTGGATGGTCCTATTACCAGGAGGTCTGATATTATGTTTTTTTTTACTTCTTTTATTTATTTATTTTAAAATTAAAGTTATTTTATATTTTTTAATAAAAGCTAATGAAAGGCTCGCTCAATGCCGTTATTTATTTACGGTATGTGTCGATTGGTGCATCCACTCTTCTCAATAAGTCTCGTGTTTATAAATATTCGTTTAATTTTTTTTACTACCGGCACGGAACGCCGGAGGTCGTGGGTTGGAATCCCGCATCGTTCATTTTTTTTTTTTTAATTTTATTTGTGTATTAATCCTAGAAGTGAGGGTTATCACTTTAAAAACATATCATATTGTTTAGATTGACAAGAGCGACATCGAAAGTCAGTTTCCCTATTTGAAAATATTGGGGTTGAGCAGGTTATCAACTGTTAAGTGGATCCTGTAGATGAAGCCACAACCTGAGAGTTGAACAAAGTAAACAGAATTTTATAACGAGGAAGTACTCGAACGGTTAGCTCAGTTGGTTAGAGCACCGGCACGGAACGCCGGAGGTCGTGGGTTCAAATCCCGCAACGTTCATAAAATTTTGTTTTTCAAATTTTATTTGTGTATTAATCCTAGAAGTGAGGGTTATCACTTTAAAAAGATAAAATATTGAATAAGAGATGAGACGAGCAGGACTTTATGATCTGATACTTCCTTCTCATTTCAATGCAGTACCGCTCAAGATCGGTACTACAACTGCGCTCGTCACCTTGAGATATAAGATGTTAAGTCTTATTTGCACAGTAATTTCACCAGCTTACACATTACTCATAATCTAGTCGGCATCCTGTGCAAAGGAGCCTCCCACTGGCAAAAAGCTAAGTCTATTGATTACGAATACGTAGAGGGTGAATTGCATAGGTTTAAGATTTGTAAATATCCATATATGCTACAATGATAATAAGATTATTTGGGGTGTATAAAAGTGTATACAAACTTCTAGCGCTCGGAATGTTATTGACAGAAATAGGTCATGCTTCGATCAGTTACTTATTTAATTTCCGTTTTCTGGTCGGATTTTTTAGCTCAAGAACTATGATGGTTGACTACACAATAATACCTATGAAATTGCCTATTTGTGCGAACGATTTGTTATTATTTACCCGAGAGGTCGCGGATCTGAGTTCCCGCATCGTTCATGAATTTGGTTACACATTTAATTTTTATAATAATTATTCCCTGAAATGAGGGATATCACTTTAGAGGTAACAAATTGTTTAGATGTCAAAGAGTGACATCTAAATTCAATTTCCTAATATGCGCAGGAAAACATTTAATATTAAAAATTAAAATTAGTTATGGTGAAACAATAGACAGAAATACCCGAGGTTCCGAGGAAAAGGTGGTCTGCTGTAGACCCTCGCTAATCCTCTAGGAACATTCTTGACGTGCTAAAGTGTGTGTCCGCTCGGCGTTTGGTGAATGAATGCGTTACACCGATTACTATGATGCGATGCGAATATACCGGTGCCCACTGATGATTTCATGAATATGTGTGCTACTGCCCGGTGACAATTGATTAAAGTTAACCGGCGCGAGAGTAACAATTGCATTAGATCAGCCAATCATATACGAATGCGCCTGTTATCTATAGGTATCTCTCTATTACCAACATGAATCTATCTGCACTATAGTTTGTCATAACAAAAAATTAGAACAAAGAGAATAGAGAATTGCGGCGCAAACACCCCTCGGGTATTATTTTTTGCCTAAACCAAAATACCTTAAAATTCCTCCTGCATCAAATTGACGTCTGCCTTTCTGCAGCCACGCATTTTGGAAAGAACTTCTTGTCTCGCACAGCCTTAATGTACAATTAATTACCGGCTGCAGTTTTTCCGAACCGAAAGGACTTAGGGACTTTCAACCATACAGCATTCTCCCAACTGAAGGAGTGGCAACGTATCTCTTGACTCTGGTGTTGCGGATGTCTATAGGCCTCACCACTTCTTATCATGTGAGCCCCTTTCCTCCTCTCATCTATAACAAAACATATATTATGTATTATTAATTTTATACTTTTATATATTCATATTATTATTTTTAAACTGTATATTATGTGGATCCATTTTCATTAAATAAATGCTACAATGCTACTCAATTGAAGGCATATTCATTTCATCAAATTCGATTTTGCTTCCAGTGAGATAATACGTGAGGCACGTTCCAACATAAATTCAAATTAGAAAAATATTTCACTTTATTTGGGGGTTAGTTTTAAGATCTGACACTAAGTCTTGAGATCTAGGTATATTCTTAGACCTTGCCTTCGGCACAGTTACTGGTTCACTTCTTGTATTATGATTGGTGTTTGTGAGATGTATTGAAGATAAAAGATATTTTTTCTGAAATAACACAATGCATAAAATAAAAATTCTTAAAGTAAAGCAAAATAATTACCTCATAACTTCAATTACCTTCGATCGACGGATCACCCTAGCTATCCAACGCGGAAATGCTGCCAGTATGGTCATGGTACACTTCCCTGTAATGATAGTTATAATTTAAATTAAAACATAGATATTATAAGAATTTTTTGTTTGAATAAAGACATTTGATTAGCTCTTATAATTTAATTATTTATTCTTATAAGATTACATAAAAAGAACAGGAACGAGGCCCTAGAACATTCTGACAATGCTTTTAAAGAGGTCCTGTACCAGCTCAATGATAGCAAACCTAATTTTAATGTAGAAAAGATAAATTTTATTACATTTAATTATTTATTATGTGACAATACTAAACCTAAAACAGTTATAGAATAAAATTGCATTAATGCATAAAAGAAAAAGTGTGTTACGTTGTGTTTTTTCTTGATTGGCAAGAACACAATTTTCAATACATATCTCTAAGCCTGAGACAACTAATTTTAATTTGAGAAGACATAAGAAAGGGGCTGATTTTGAAACAATTATACAGTATACAATGCTTTAGCTCAAAGCCTTTTAAAATATTGTGTGACAGTACGAATTGAAAACATTAGTGTGACTTGAACGCGAAACCAGAGGAAGTCTAAAATATTCTTGCAAATACTCTTAAATTGCGTTTATTCTGACTGTATTTATGGTCTACCAAATATATTTGTTATAGTTGACTAGATTCTTCTAACGCCGGACGTCCACATCGAAGACTTTAAAACGATTCGTATTTCTATTCTTTATTTCTTCCACGTCGTCAGAAGGTACTTTTTGTTAACAAAATATTAATTTGTAATTGATAAAATAACGGTGTTTTCATAAATCAAACAGTATCATGAATTGTCCATGTTTGTATTCATTGTGATATAATTGGTATGAGTGTGACAGCCCTAAAGCCGTCCTCAATTCTCATAATTACAAACAAATGAAATTACAGTTCCACATTAGAATCCGTAATTTGTATAAAATTTTAAATATATTCAATTTAGTTTACATCGCTTAATTTCAAGTCGGGGCTAAAATATTTTCTATTGGAAGTTACGAATGTTTAAATTATTTCGCAAATTGCATTTATGACGGTACTTTACTGTTCAGGGCGCCAAGAAATACAAATTTAGAAGTACATTTCTCAATCTGTTGTCCGACGCACAGATAGTGCATTTTACAGGAGAACTAAGACTTTTTGATTATAGAAAATTAATTTCGGTGATACAAATTAAAATAAAATCTACGATTAGACAATTTATACGTCTAGAGAGTCAGTTTTTCTGCTGTGCTGTTATGACAGCAGTGAACACGTTGAGAGAAACAGCAGCTAACTGTTAACCTCTATTAAAAAAAACGCACGCACACTCAAACAAAGTTATTGACGTATTGCGAGTGTAAGTCATGCACTCTAAAGCAATAAACCTTTTATCATGCGTTGCCTCACAGCAAGAGACTATGTGGACATAAAAATCTATGCCTACGATATTGTGAACAAAACGAAACGAACGTTTCAGAGATAACTGCCACGTAAGCAAATATAAGCGAGGGTGACCGCTTGTGATACAACAAAAGTTTCATTTCGACAATTTCAGTAAAGTTAGCGAGCCGCTACCAAATTTCGTTTGAATATTATATTAATTTCGCGTGAATCGAAAAGAATTCAAAGTTAAATATATATTTCACCACAATTCAGCAATTGGGCATTACTAGGGTAGGGGCTAGGGGGCAGCCAACTATTTGTAAACTGTTTCAATAACAGATTTGGGTGAGATGGAAGACAATTATGATCATAGAGCAAAGATAATTAAAAGAAATTGATCACAGAAGTATTATATTATCTCAAAAGAATATGATTAAACTGTAAAATATTCTTCAATTATATCTATCAAAAGGTGGGGTAAAGAAAAGTCTCTACCGTAGTAACTCGCTTGCTATCAAACAAAATGAGGGAACTCGACTCTAATGAATACTTCATACAGTTTTGACAAAGCTCAGCTGCTTTGAGAGCTAGCTTCAGAAACTTCAGAAGCTTCAAAGAAACTTGAAATCTGCTGATATTATCTATAATCATGTGGATAATAAGTCTTTACAAAAGATATACATATTTCTTTGCCTATTGTTATTAAGGTTATAATGGATATAAAACATCCTTATTTTAATATTGTCAATATGATAATTTAAATACTTACTCATAATCAGTGGCAGGATCGAATGAGATGGTTGGAACGAACTAGTTAAGGGTGCTAACCCTATAGATTTATGCTTTGTCAGCCAAAGTAGAGCATAGCAACAAGTCGTAGGTACATTTACTTTACACGTGTAGAACCTTCTGGAAACAATATTGCTGATGTACCAAATTACTTTCCCACAGAAATTATTGCTGATGTACCAAATAACTTTCCAACAGAAATATGACTCTCTTTGTTAGAATAAGCTATATAATGTAAGTACCGTAAAATTAAGTATTCTGTGTTTAGTCTTAGCTTCGTAAACATTGTAAATCGGGTTTATTGAATAAAGTTATTTTTTATAAAGTAACCATTCAGTTATTCCTTGACTAACTCCTTGTAATTTTTGAAGTAGCGCTTGGCCACGAAAATTTGGTTGGTATTTCTAAATATTGGCGGATTTCTTTCATGTTATGCTGGGACTTAAATGTGGAAAATCTCATGTACTCTTTAAACCCGAACAAAAAGCTAAAAGTACACAGTTATTGTGTGATAGAAATCGTAAAACTATAAATAGATTAGGGCACAAAACGCTATAGCTCAACTAGTATTGGTAAATGATTATCAACTTAAACTTTATTTTTGATGCTCGTGAACAGGCTACTTGTGGTGGCTGGATGGCCCTGTTACCAGGAGGTCTGATTCATGTTTTTTTTATTTCTTTTATTTAATTATTTTAAAATTAAGCTATTTTTTTAATAATTGCTACTAAAAGTGCCTCATAATCGAGTGCTCGCATAATGCCTTATTTACGGTATGTGTGGATTGATACATCCACTGTTGTCAATAACTCTTGTGTTTTAAATTATTAATTTGATTTTTTTTATTTACTCGTGTAAGCCATTTAGCACTTGACGTTTCCGTATTTTTGCTGCATCACTTTGCATATATTGTAATTGACATAATTTGTTAATTGAATTGAAAATAAAAATTTGAAATACCTAATCTATTTTGAAAAGAGCAACCTTAAGAGATTCTTGCTCATTCTTCTCTAAGAAAATCTGCCTTCCGAATGAGCTGTATGAAAATAAATGACATGTAATTTGATTAACCTATGTAATAAAATAATTTTGATTTGATTTGAGTGTGTGAAGTAAGTACTATACTCGAACCTATGACTCAATGAACAAGATTTCCTATTATAGTAGAGAAACTATTTATGCTGTACCGCAAACTGACATAATGCATCATTTAATTGTTCATAGCAAACGTCGCCTCGTCTATTTCAATGGCTCTCAAGAAATTAATTGCATGAAACGGGCAAGCCTCAATTAAAATAGGCAGAACGTAATGTATCTCACCTGATACCCGTACGAGAGCGTACGTCATCAATGAAATTAAATTTCGAACCAATTTAACTGTTTATTTTCTGTGTAATATTGGACCAGATAAGAGATGACAAAGCCTGAGATAAATGAGCTTTGGAAGGTTATAAAGAATATATAAAAAATATTTTCTCCAGAGGAATATTATTCTTATTTATTATTTACTGTGCAGGAAGTTTAGAACAATTATGCGTCAGGTAAGGAAGCTGTTAATTTTTCATACTGAAAGCTTACATGGGAAAGAAGTGTACAATGTCAAAACGAAATATTATAAAATTATAACTTATGAAATAATTCATTGTTTACTTAAATGAATATATTATTTACTGTATTATATGCTTAAAATTTATAATATTTAAATTTTCTTTGAGTTTTTTGTGACTTTTCCTCTCACTTTTGAGGCTCCTATGCACAGGATGCCGGCTAGATTATGGGTACTACAACGGCGCCTATTTCTACCGTGAAGCAGTAATGTGTAAGCATTATTGCGTTTCAGTCTGAAGGGCACCGTAGCTAGTGAAATGATTGGGCAAATGTGACTTAACATCTAATGTCTCAAGGTGACGAGCACAGTTGTAGTGCCGCTCAGATTTTTTGGGGTTTTTCAAGAATCCTGAGCGGCACTGCATTGTAATGGACAGGGCGTATCAATTACCATCAGCTGAACGTCCTGCTCGTCCCTTATTTTCGTTAATAAAAATACTCACTTTAAATGATAGTCAGAATGCGACGTAATGAAACGGACGCTCGCCGCTCTTTTACAAATAAAATTCTAAACTTGTTGGAATTTCTAGCGAAATAAGGTCAAAGGAGTACAGAAAGGCGGAAATGATTTGCAGGGCATCGCCAGTCGCTCGTGAAATACGCGTCATAAATACCTTCCTACGTCCATTGGTCGCAAGGAAAGTTCTGGAATAGATAGTAATTTTCAATATTTGGATATCTGTCTGTAGGTATTTGTAATATTTAAAATTTGTTATTTTGATTTCTGAGCTGTGAGAGTTCAGTTTTAATAATAATAATGAAATTTATTGGCTTGAAGTAAATTTAAATAAACAAAATCAACTTATTATAAACGTACATTAAGACCAAAGGGGAGTAGGCTCAGCTTATGCTGCTCGAAATAATAATAAAATAATTCAATAAATAATAAAATAAAATATATCGGCGCAAATACTACAACACACTTTTCTTTAGAAGAACCAATGAGTCAATGAGTGATCTTCAGCATGATAGCAATTGTGATGGCAATAGTAATGACGTCTCACCTCTTAAAAACAATACAGAGGTTCTTTCCTCGTCATATAAATTTATAAAAATAATAGTTTTCATGCAGCGCTAGTTTTCAGCCATTCCCATCTCCTTAAGGTGTTTGTTATATGAGATAGAGCAGAGTATCAGCAGTAGAATATGAGCAAATCAGTGCATTCACCATTATTTAATATAAGAAAACAACTTTATAAATTAATTACAACTTTTTATAAGCATGACAACGTAATAACATTCACACACACAGTGGTTTTGCATTATTTATTTGATATTCATATTAAATACCAATTGTATTTTGTCATTTAAGTGGATGAATAATAAATACATTAAAATAAGAGATGATACTGATTGGGCTAAGAAATAAGAAGTTGGTTCCAGTAACGACTGGAATATGCTTCTTATAATAATTTCCTAAACTTGTCGAAGTTACTTAGTAGCTTCTTTGAGGTACGCAATTAGATCTGCACGTTCATTTGCCTTCTTCAAGCCAGCAAACACCATCTTGGTTCCTGGTATTTATTTCTTAGGGTTCTCCAAGTATTCGAAGAGGGTGTCCTCGTTCCAAGTGATACCTTTTGCCTTGTTAGCATCTGAGTATGAAAACCCGGCCGCTTGACCAATCTTGCGTCCAATGATTCATGCAGATTGGGTCCTACTTTGTGTTTACCACCAGCTTCAACTGTATGGCATTGTGCACATCTCTGTACAAAGATTTTCTTTCCGTTTTCAGCATTACCAGCAGGTACACCCATTGTTTTACTTTTTGATTTTCAAAATCAATAAAAGTTTAAAACTGCACGATTTTATATCAAACGACGGACACAACTATATAACAGCCTGGTTGAAATTACAATGATTATCAAAACATGTATTATATTGGCTCAAATAACTAACAGCAAACATTATATTATCTGGTCTTGTGGCTACAGCGAGGTACATTAGAGATCCAATTAACATTTGGGATGGTATATTCTCCATCTCTGTGAGTCCATTACCCTTCTCCAGTTTCAGACCAGTCTCCATGGGCGTTGACACTGGCTTACTTACATTCAGCCACGTTGAACTTATTTATTAAATTTTCAATATAATTCTCCTGTGACAATGTTATTTCTCCCCCTACATGGGTGAATTGTATGCCCAGGCAATGATGGAGTGAACCCATATCTCGTAACTCAAAAACTTTTTGCAGTTTTGTTTTGACTTCTCGTAACAACATTTCTGATTTATATGCTAGTATTAAGTCATCCACATAAATGTTTGCAAACAGCTTTTCTCCTCCTTTTTCTAATATATACAAGCAAGGATCCGCTGAAGAATTCTTAAATCTGATTTCCAACACTTTCTCATATATCTTAAGAACCATTGTCTTCCTGCTTGTTTCTAACCATATACGGCTTTGTTTAGTTGACATATCCCATTATTTTTATATCTATTTATATCTAAAAGCATTTCTTTTGCTTTTTTAATCAACTCTATGTCTTTTCCATGTGTAATTATGTATATTAAATATTTATCCAGATTTTTCGGCTTCTTCATATAAATTTCTTCATTTAAATCGCCGTTTAAAAATGCAGTACACACGTCTAGTTGGGATAACTTAAATTGATTTTCAATTGCATGTGCAATAAGTATTCTAAGAGTACTCATTTTTGCAACAGGTGCAAATGTTTCAGTGTAATCAATTCCTTCTTTCTGATTAAACCCACGCGCCACAAGTCGTGCTTTTCGTCTATCTATTTCTCCCATTGCATTATATTTATATTTTAAAATCATTTTACTATCAATCAAATTTTTGCTTTCGTTCGTGTGTACAATTTTCATAGTATTATTTTTAAGATGAGATTCAATCTCGCTTATTTTTGCATCTTCCCATTCATCCATGTTCTCGTCTATTTCACAGAGGAATGATTATTCAGCATCCATCTCATAATCTTGGTGCCATGCTGGTGGGTTTCTCTGTCTTTTATCAGTAGAACTAGTCGGATCTATTTCATCTGTTTCTGTATTTGCGTCAACAAATATTTCATCATTGTTCAATTCCTGGTCAGTTTCATCAATTTCTTGTTCTTTCAAATCTTTATTATTTTTCAGGAGAAAATATAATTTCTATTTCCTTTTTATTAACTACATCTTGTTTTTGTTCTCCTTTGATCTCGTTTTCATAAAACATTTTGTCCAGTATTTTGACATCTCTGCTAATCATTACCTGGTCTGTTTTTGGGTTGAAAATCCGGTATGCCTTGTGATTTTCCGAATATCCTACAAAAATTCCAGGTGTCGCTCTGGCTTCAAATTTTCCATTTTTCTTTCTATTTTTATGTACAAACGCCTTAGTTCCGAATATGTGAAAATGTCTTACTGATGGAACTCTCTTTACCCATTTTTCAAATGGAGTCGCGTTATCAATACTTGTGCAAGGACTACGGTTTGCCAAGTAGTTAGCTATATTAATAGCTTCAGCCCAAAAAACTTCTTTCATATTGGCGTCTATCAACATACATCTAGCTTTATCAAGCAATGTCCTATTTTTTCTTTCTGCTAAGCCATTCTGTTCTGGCGTGTATGGTGCGGAAAGTCTCCTTTTGATGCCATTCTCCTTCAAATATTTGTCAAAATTATTGTTAATATATTCTGTCCCATTGTCACTTTGTAAGCATACTATCTCCTTTTTGGTAAATCTTTCAGCCTCATTTTTGAATTCCTTAAATTTTGATAGAGTTTCATCCTTAGTTTTCATTGTATATACTCTTGTATATCTTGAATAATCATCTGTAAATGTGATGAAGTAGGGGGTTCCCCTTTCGATGGCTGCCTCATGGGACCACATACATCAGTATGCACAATTTCTAATCTTTCATTTGTACGTTGCTCATTTTTAGGTGCATAAAACGGTAGTTTTGTTGCTTTGCCTTTAGCACAGACTTCACAGTCTTTAACTGTTTCACTTTTATTGAATTCTAAGCCTTCCATAATTTTCTTATCAAGTGCTATTCTCATTTGTCCTTCATTTAGATGTGCTAACTTTCTATGCCATTGCTGCATTTTGCTTGCTTCGCAGTAATTAGCTTTCTCTTCTATGTTTTCTTTAACGTAGTACAAACCGTCTGAATGTCTCTCTGCTTTTAACAGAATTTTATTGTTTCGCATCACGATAGCATTTTTTTTGTTTAAATAAAACTGTTCCACCTTTGTCTGTTATTTTTCCAACTGACATTAGATTTGTAGTCAGCGATGGTACGTACAAGGCTTCAGTTAGTTTCAGATTTGGTATTTTATAGGTGTAAAGTTTTGCTGGACCTCGTCCTTCGATTTGTGCAAGACAGTTTTCTGATGCTAACCTTAACGTTTTGTTATCAGCTTTGTCCATATTAATAAATCTTTTCAATTCATGACTCATATGTGACGTACATCCGCTGTCAAGACACCATTTTTTAATTTTTTCTTTATTATCAGACGTATTTAGGCATGTTTCTTCTAAGCAACATAGACTTGCATTATTTTTATTAACTCGTTCCACTTTTGACCAGCATTCATGAGCTTTGTGTCCTTTCTTTTTGCATTTAAAACATTTAACAATAAAGTTTTTATTTTTGCCACGTTGTCTACTATACAGCGCCTCTTGTTCAGAGTTTTGTTCACTTGTACTAGCTATATTTTTTCTTGCCTCAGCGTCTTCAATTATCTTTATTTTCAAGTTTTCTGGATCTGGTAGATCATCCCTGGATTCTATTGCAATTCTAAAATTTTCAAAAGATTGAGGTAAGCTGTAAAGCATCATAATACTAAGAAGATCTTTATTAATTGGTATGTCCATATCTGCTAGTTTATCGACGATATCCATAAATTTATTCAAGTGATTGACAATATTATCACCATCTTTCTTCTTCTTCAATATCAACTCTTTTAATAGGCTTGATTTTCTTGCAGGACCTTTGCTATAATATATGCTTTCTAGCGTATCCCAGACATCTTTACTTGTTTGATAATTTTTAACTTGTTTTAATTCGCCCGGTGATATCATGAGAAAAAAAGCTCGGCTAATGCTAACTCATCTTTTTCCATATAGTCATTCAATGTATCACCTTCTCGCGTTGGTCTCTTAATTTTATTTGAAACATAGCTCCAAAGGCCAAGTTTTAATAGTACAGCTTTTGCAAGGATCCTCCATGTATCGTAGTTTTCTCTTTTCAATTGTTCTTTGTACACGTGATTACTCATTTTTCTCTTTTATTCCCGTTTCTGGGCGCATAACCTGTTATATGAGATAGAGCAGAGTATCAGCAGTAGACTATGAGCAAATCAGTGCATTCACCATTATTTAATATAACAGTGTTAAATGGGATACACAGAAAAGATAGGGCAAACTAATAATTTTTTGAAAGAAATGAAAACTTTTTTAAATGTATCAACCTCTGTATTTCTGAGTGTATTTATGAGCATGAGTGTTGTATATGAGTGTGTGCCGATGTCTCAGTATGTTATATTGTTATCTGCTTAGTACTTCTTGTTTCTGATAATCCACCGGCCACCATTTTGTGCTAACTGGATGGTTGGACATATGAAGTATTCTTTTATAAAAATCTAGCTTCTTCACGCGGCTTCTTTCGGAGTCCTTGTCCATGTGGCCAACGAAACCCAAATGTCTCGCTTCTGTTTGTTTGACTCGCTTTATTACACGCAAAGAGGAAATTTGAAATAAAATTTAGTTTAGTATGAAACGTGGAATGATTTGACATAAATTTGAAATAGTAGCAATTACAGCATGGCGATTGGCGACGAAGTATAATCCGGCTTAGTTTGACAGCGCACAGTTGCTTTAAACGTAGTGGATTTTGGCTATCTCCCACATTTACAAGATTAGTATGACATTTAAGATAATCATCATAATATCTTACGACCATATGAAATGTACGTGAACAATTTATGTTTTTTTTTAAATGATAGCCCTCACTTTTAGGATTAATACACAAATAAAATTTGAAAAACAAAATTTTATGAACGATACAGGACTCGAACCCACGACCTCCGCCGTTCCGTGACGGTGCATTAACCAAGCTCACCATTCGAGTGACGTATCGTTATAAAATCTTGTAGTTGAATAAAGCATACAAGATTTGATAGCGATACGTCTAAAATCTGTCGCCCATACATTTGCGTAGGAACACATTTTATCGAGAAAAGTTTGTCAAACAATTAGTTTTTTCTAAAATGTAATTAGTATCTCAATTTTAACTTGTCAACTCCTAAAAGTTTTTTTCGGAAAACAATTTATGTTACTATACAGTAACTGACATACCAAGTCAAAACGATGAAAATAAATTATTTGTTTAACAAAAAAATAATAAAAAATATCTATTCATAATCATAATGCATGCATACATGCAGGGTTTTCAAAATATATAAAGCTGTATAATTTAAAAATATATGATAAATGAAATTATTTAGTATTATTTGAGTGATAACCCCCACTTTGGGACTGCACAAATAAAATTTGAAAACAAAATTTATGAACGATGCGGGACTCGAACCGGCGACCTCTTACATTCCGTGCGAGCGCTCTTCCACTGAGCCAACTATTCGAGTGACGTAAAGCTTATAAATCTTGCTATGTCTTTATTCAACTCTCAGCTCTTCCGTGAAGCTTGTGGCGGTGAGTGGCGCACGGAACGCAAGAGTTCGCGGGTTCGAGTCCCGCATCGTTCATAACTTTTGTTTTAAAATTTATTTATATAGTCTATGAAATATTATGCAGTATAAAATATTTTATGAAAATCTAAAACGTAGTGCCTTTTTTGTAAATTTGTATTGTTTACAATGCTGCTGCTCTAGTGATGAAAATATTCCAATATGCGGTTTTTAAACAAGTTAAAAGAAAAAAAAACAATAGTTAATCTCACAGCCTATGTTCTGAAAACGAGTGAAGACATAACCATAAGGAAAGGTCAGCTGAATCCAGATCTCGGTTTGCCTCTAAAATTATTAACGTTTTATCGGCCAGTGTCGCATGAGCTCTTCAGGGCACTGAACTTCAATGAAGATGTTGAACAAAAGCATTTGATATGTCTGTCGGTTGAGTGGCATAAGTGTCTTTCATTTTGCTCGAAAGCGCGTTTCAAGTAGCCCATAAAAATATTTCAAAGAATATAATAAAATAATGAATAAATCTATCATCCAAGTCAAGTCAGAACAATAGAAAATTGATTTCACTGCTTTGAATGGACGTCACTAAAAATGTAATCATCATCATCCTCACCAGCCGGAAAACGTCCACTGCTGAACAAAGGCCTCCCCCAAACATTTCCACGACAATCGGTGCTGTGCTGCCCTCATCCAACGTATTCCGGAGATATTGACCAGATCGTCGGTCTACCTTGTGGGGGGTATCCTACTAACACTGCGTGTTCCGGTACGTAGTCGCCATTCGAGGGCTTTACTGCTCCAACGGCCATCTTTCCGTCGAACTATGTGCCCTGCCCACTGCCACTTCAGTTTCGCTATCATTTGGGCTATATCGGTGACGTAGATTCTCCTACTCATTTTTAATTCGATCTCGCAGGGAAACACCGAGCATATCCTCCATTGCCCTCTGAACGACCATGAGCTTCCTCATAAGACGAGTATTTCTTGTATAAACATAAATTTATTTTTATGTTTATACAAGCTTTATTGCTTAAAAGTGCGATTAAGCAAAAATAAACAAAATATAAGAAACTCATAACAAATCTATGAACCAATTACTGTAATTGCGGTGTGTTTTTCGATGTCGAAGTCGAATAAACAGTTAATCGTTGTTAATAAATGTTGGCATTAATAAATGAATATCCAATATCATCATCAATTGCCACGAGACAATCAGTTAACACCGAGCAGAGCTTCTGGATATCTATACTAATAAATGGAGTTTTTTTCCTTCGGTTACACTGTTACACTGTAAAAACTACTGAACCGATCGGAATAATACTTATACCATAAGATGCAACGTGTTTCGGAGAATGTTTTAGTATATAAGTTTATTCTGATTACTCATCCATAAATAATTCAATCAATGGCATTTCATTACATAAGAAAACTCATAGAACGAGCGGGCACGGGGTACTTAATTTATATGGCAAAAACAACATTTGCCGGGTCATATACTAGTTTTTATAATATATAAACACTCGTGTTGACGTAAGCTGGAAATGTTATCGATGTAGAAAATCTAATTTCGATAACAGTATGTGGGCTTCAGGTATGTTGGGAAATAGCAATAGATTTTTGAATTTGAGGCTCGTCTGTTTTTTCCAATAAATTACTGGAGGACCATCGAATAGGTCGAACGACGCGACGACATGTTTTTTAATTGGAAAGCTATACCAATGTCGAAGTAATCGAGTTTAGTACACATTTTTACCAATTTACTAGTTCTATTATTTATATTTATTACGTATGATAGAATATTTTGCTGTATGAGGGAGCTCATTGTCGCTAAGAGGGCAATGGAGAGGGCTATGATCGGAATTTCCCTGCGAGATCGAATCAGAAATGAGCAGATCCGTGGGAGAACTAAAGTTACTGGCATGTACCAGTTGATTGCAAACTGAAGTGGCAGTGGGCAGGGGATATAGCTCGACGGACGGATGGCCTTTGGGAAAGTTAAGTCCTCGAAAGGCGACCACGTATCGGAAAAGGAAGTGTTTGTAGATCCTTCTTCTCTCTCAGAGTGCCATTTGTTTCCGAATCGGTAGTTGTATCTAGTATATTAGAAATGACATCAAAAAGAATTCTAAAGGAGTCAATTTTGAGAAAATAAATGCCTTTATTGCCTTTAATGCCCTTTAAACTCACTAAAATATGTACTCTTAATGCTTGTTCTTATAACTCTGGATTTTATTTAAAAATACATCATGATAGTTGAGCACGAAGAACTAGATGTAGTTCAATTAAATATGACTAGTGCAATATTACATTCATAAGATCAAAGCCAAATCTATATAATATTCGAGGGAATATGTACTGAATCTATAAGACAAACTTAAACCTCAGCATCCGGATTGAAAGCAACTCCTATTGAATTAATAGTATTTGAGGAGCAGCCATGATGTTCGTTTTAAAGTGCATCTTGAATAGTTATTTAAATAATGATAATAATTGAATAGTTAGAATAATTATACATTTATAATATATATATATATATATATATTAAAATGATTCTTCTGTACGTGTGTTGACAGTGAACTCCTCCTAAACGGCTAGACCGATTTGAACGAAATTTTCTACGTGTGTTCAAGTGGATGGTTTAGATTCACAATTAATCCTAAACGGCTGGACTGAATTTGATGATTTTTTAGTGTTCCAGTGAATTTGAGACTTAATTTAATTTATTTATTTATCAAAGATACAATGTAACATTACAGATTAAATCTAAAGCGTTACAAAGATATTATACTAAAGAAAAAACAAACAATGAAAATTATAAACTAGTTATCTTATTTTATAGAGCTTAAGATAGATAGATAGATGAGATTGGTTTAGATTCCCAATAAAGTCGACATATCATATATATAATTATATGCATATAACTCTCCTATGTATGTAGGATCTCCTCCTAACGTCTGGATCGATGTTTCAAATTTAACACGTGTGTTTAGGACGGCTGTCTGTCTGTCAGCATATATACTACTTACTAGGTAGAGAATGAAATGCCAACTTTGCTCGAGGTTATATCTTCAGCGTTTCTGAGAAAAAAAATTGCCAAAATTTCTAACAATGCTCCTAGATATTCAGCAATATGTGAGTGCTTAGTTGGTAACACGGCTTTAATTAATGTTTATAATTATAATGTATTTATGTATCTGTTAATTATCCCTAAAGTTAATTAATATTATGTTTTACTTCAATCGCGTGTAAAGATTACACTCACACCATTTTTTTTGACGCTTGTAAATCACACTTCAAAACAATAAAATTGTTTTACTACAAGGTGTATAGTAAAACGATTTTATTGATCTTAGAATTTTTTCGATGATTCCAATCGAATGATGCTATTGAAACTTCTTTCGATTTTATTGATTGAAATCCAATCCAATCCAATGAAATCCTTAAAACAAAGGATAATAATTCTGGTGATATAATAACTATACGGCATTATCTACTTAACTATAACAATTTGATTTAATAAAAAAAATGTGAAACAGGTTATTGTTCTTTTGACAGAGAACTTCAAACATGACTCGACCCGACCGACGGCGTTAGATTAATCCCTGCCTCTTCAACTTTCCCACATTATGTCTCTTTGATCAGTAATTCTGTACTTATTTCGTTTTGGTTTTCAACTCAAGATTGGAAGGGACAAAGGACAAAGGGACTTAGGCTAAAGAATTTCAACCTCTGACTCAGTTTAAGTCATTCAACCTTACAATCAATACGATTAACATTATTATCTATCTATTTTCTGTGGAGTCATGTTGCTCACATTGATATAGTGTTTACTCTGCAAAAGAGAGCTGTTCGTGCTATATATCAGCTTGGTTATAGACAGTCTCTCAAAGAAAACTTTTAAGAAATAAATATTATGACTGTTCATTGTCAGTACATTTATGAAAATTTAATATACGTTTATAATAATCGTAACCTCTTTGCTCTTAATAGTGATTTTCATTATTGGGATAAGGGATTCCTTGTAACTAACTCTAGTAGGCTTCATAAGATACATAATAGCTTTAAGCGTAAATGTATACACATTTATAATAAAGTCCCAGCCACTGTTCAGGAATTATCTTAAATTAAATTAAAATGTAGTATAACAAAATGGCCCTGTCGTAAATCCTTTTACTCCACACCTGAATATCTAAGTGATCTAACAGACTGGGACCAGATAATGATTATTTTATAGCAATAGCAATGACAATTTTATTTATTTAATTATTTAAGCCTTAAAACTGTACAAAACTGTTATTCTAGTTTATACTTCATCCCACTGCTGGGCGAAGGCCTCCCCCATTTTCTTCCACAACATTTTGTCTATATGTATGTTTGTATCAACTATGAACTACTCCAGCAGCCAGATATATGACCTGCCCAGTTCCATTTCATTCTTTTCGTTACTCTGCTACATCTTGTAACTAACTTTTTTGTCTTATGTTTTTATTTGGTGTCTTATCTATTAACCTTCTGTTTAAAAAAATCCTTCCCATGTTTCGCTGTGCTGTTTTGACTTTCCTAAGCTGACTCCTATTCAATTCCCACGTTTGACAACCATACGTTGGGGACGGGATTATACAGCTATAGAAAGTCTTAGTTTTTAAGCTTACAGGTATATCTCTGTTTTTAAAAACTTCGAACTTTTTAGACTCCGATGTTTATTCCGACTTTGTTGAATTCATTTTAGATACAATGAAATATTATTATTTGATTAAAAAGAGCGCAAAAATGCTAAGAGAGTTTCTTGCGCCGCTTCTTATATCTCAGAGCACCATTCGTTTCCGAAGCGGTAGTAGTATCTACTATATTTGAAATGACATTAAAAAGAATTCTAATGGATCAATTTTGAGAATATAAATGCTTTTTAACATTCTAATGAAACTTAATAGTACTAAAACATAATCAAAGTGAAATAGCATGGTTTACTGTGTCAAGGTTCCGAAACATGACCGCGTATTCTAATTCTGATGGTTGTGAGTGACACAAATCTATTTTATTCATCCCAAAGCTCGTAACGAGTGAATTAGACCGTGAGTTGAATTCATAACATTCGCAATATTATTATGATGTAGGGATAGCAAAACATTTTGGGCCGGACGAATGTGTTGGGATCATTTATCAAGTAAATTGCTGTAATGTTCACAAAACCGTATACATTGTTTAAAAAGATACCTTATAATATATTTGTGGGCACCTCATAATAACAAGAAATAATATATTTCTTCTCAAATAAATAACAAGTTATGAACGAATGATGTAAGAATATACCTGGAATAAGATAGATAGGTATATTATGTATATTGTGTTGTGTAATTGAGATGGTTATAATATATTATGAACATTTTATTATTATTGTTCTAATCAGCTTTATATTTAGCTAGCTGACCCGACCGACGTTGTTATGTTCATAATAAATTATACTCTAGCGGGTGGAAATTCGTAAAATCCGTTCTTATCCGACCTCTACTCGGCGAAAGGAATATCCATACCTAATTTCAAGTCTCTACGGCTTAAGCTGCAGGAGATATCGTGATGAATCAATACATATGTGGAAATCTCTTATCTGTACACTGGACAGCAAATAAACCGTGTCTCCAACTACCTCAGATCTCTGATTCGATTTTCTCAAAAAGTATAAGATTTACAACTGTCCTAATTATACTGACAGAAAGTACATTTCATGATAATAAATAGGGCTTTAAATTTATTGTAAAGTATCGACAACTCATATTGCAATCAAGCAACTACCACGACGCTGACGATTTGCTCTGTATTTACTACAGATCGCGATTACAGTTTTTTGTTCTACAGTGAAGGTAGTCGGATATTTCTTATCATTTCTTAAGTTTTAGTCAATCGCTTGCTTAGACACGCGTATTTTTGCTACTTTTTTCGGTAAAAATTGATACGACACTTCAGGCAGCAGGTCAAGCTGTGGCACTACTTCAAGCGGGCCTTACACAACGTGAGGTCACTAGAAGAATTATAATCAGCAGATCTTAAGTGCAACGAGTTTACAGACCATACTTAGCTACATTAACAGCAGATGATCGTTATATCCAACTTACTGTTTTGCGAAATCGCCGCCTCAACGCAGTTCAAGTCCAAGAAAGTCTGCATGACGAATGCCAAGTGGTCATAAGTTCAGATACCGTCAGAAGAAGACTTGCTGAATGGAACCTGACTCCAAAGAGAGCTGCAACAGGCCCAGCATTAACGGTAGCTAACCCTCGAGTTTGACTTGAATTTGCTCGAGAGCATAGGGGATAGACGTTAGAGAAGTGTGGTAATGTTCTCTTCACTGATGAAACCAGGGTGAGCCTACATGGAAGTAACGGACGAGAGAGAGTATATCGTCACCCTGGAGAAAGTTATTCTCAATGTTGCACCTAGGAAACTGTTGCTTATGGAGGAGGATCTGTAATCGTCTGGGACGGCACCTCGTTAACCGCACATACAGCTTTAATTTTCATCGAACCGACGGGCTGTGGCCTTGCACGTGGATTAACTTCTCATCGCGACATTACTGAAATCCTCGCAGACCATGTGGTACCTAACGCAGGATATACCAAAATAATGCACGGCCTCATGTTGCTCACGTGGTGACCCAGTATCTACGCAGCGTCGGCATCCATACATTAGATTGATCAGCTCGAAGCCCAGACTTGAATCCGATAGAACACTAATGGGATAAGCTGAAACGTCGGGTTCGAGCCCGGGTACCTGCTCCAACAAGGCTTTTAGAGCTGCGAATAGCAATTAAAGAGGAGTGGAATGCATTTCGACAAGATTTCATCGTTAGACTCGTGAAGGCGATAAATAAAAAGATGCTGGCAGAAATTCGCGCAAGGGAAGAGAATACTGAATTCTGAAAAATAATGTTTTTTATTTTTTGTTTTACTTGTGGCCTTAAAATTTCATTTTGCTTTATGATTACTAGCGATTAATACGACTGAAATACGACTCCTTATTGTAAAATTTCTCTCTTTATAAATAGATAAATCCCAATGAATTTACTCTCACTTTAATCATCATGAAACGCACTTTCTGTAGGTATAACTTTGATAGTTGTAAATTTTATACATTTCGGGAAAATTAAATCAGAGATCCAATGTAGCGGGTGGCCCGGTTTATTTGCTGTCCAGGTATACACATAGTATATAGATTTACGAAGAGCTGTTTGACTTGTTCACTGCCGATGAATTTCATCTTCGTATGAATCGCCTCAAATTAAGATATTATTTGGATGTTTGGCGTTTCTCTACATTGCGGTTTTCGAGAACTTTTCTTACACGTTCAGCCAAACAGTGGAAGCTTCCTTATGCATGTTTCTAAGACGATACGACATGGGTACTTTAAAAAAGCGCGTACTTAAAATTCAAATTCAAATTCAAATATTTTTATTCAAAATAGGATTTATAATCACTTATTGAACGTCAAAATCGACCACCCATTCAAAAGAGACTGCCTCAGTCCTGAGAAGAATGGGCGCAAGAAACTCAGCGGGCTTTTTTTTTATATAAAATATGGATTGCAATGTAATATCGTACAATAAACATTTATAATTAATGAGCCTGAGGGTGTTCGCTTTAATCCGAGTCCGTGGTGTCATTAAGAAAATCGTTTATGCTATAATAACCTTTCCCACACAAACGTTTTTTAACAATTCTTTTAAATTTCGTAACACATTTGTTTTGTACATTTTCTGGGATCATATTGTAGAAGCATATACACGGCCCAACAAAAGACTTACTAACTCGACTCAACCGAGTAGTAGGCATAACAAGTTTATGTTTGTTCCTCGTGTTAACATTATGAATGTCACAGTTTCTAGAAAATTCCTCAATGTGCTTATGAACATACAAAACATTATCAAAAATGTATTGAGTTGTACTTACGCGTCTTTCGCCGGCGACGCTCCTGTGATTCCTCTAGTGTTGCAAGAGAATGTAGGCGTCGGTGATCACGTAACATCAGGTGACCCGAATGCTCGCTAGTCCTCTTCTTCCATTAAAATATTATTTTTGAAGTTTTTGTTTTCTGATTACTATAATAATATAACGAAACAGTTTCATTTGAATCCACAACTTTTTTCTCATAGACAACTTTCAAAATAAAGCTCATTCCTGCACCATATTCCCAAAGTTCGATAAAACATGTGAAGATTAGATCTAACTATGGTAATTGAAACGCCTTGCCCATTTCAATGCAGTGCCACTCAGGATTCTTGAAATACCCAAAAATTCTGAGCAGCACTACAATTGCGCACGTCACCTTGAGACATAAGATGTTAAGTCTCATTTGTCCAGTAATTTCACAAGCTACGGCGCCCTTCATACCGAAACACAGTAATGATAATGAAAAACATTACTACTTCACGGCAGAAATAGGCGCCGTTGTGGTATCCAAAATCTAGCCGGCATCCTGTGTAAAGGAGCCTCCCACTGGTGTTTTGTAAATAAATGTTAGTGTGAAATCATGCAGAGTCAGTAGGTAAGAAGGCGAGGAAATAAATTGTGATATTTGCCTTGTTGATAGCGTGACCTTGGTATGTGAGCAACCCATTTCTTCTTGTTTAAATGCAGGCATTTATTTACTCAAAATTGATTCTATTAGAATTATTGTCGATGTCACTTCAAACACACCAACGCTTGGGAAACAAATGGCGCTCTGAAAGAGAAGAAGCGGCGCATGAAACTCTCCCATTCTTTTTTGCGCTCTTTCTAATAAATAATACAGTGATCATTATCTAGTCCCAAACAGTCCGATCACTTAGATATTCAGCGGTGGAATAGTAGAATTTAAAAACATTTAAATTTATTTATAGATAATGCCTGAACAGTAACTGGGACTATATAAACAAGTTGTTTTCGAAGTTATTTTTTTAAACCTTTATTTATTTAAATAAAGTATATTTTAGACTTACAATAATTGAACTGAGTAAGCCTTTATTATAAGTACAACAACTCTTACTGTTATTCAGGAATTTACTGAGAGAAAAGAAAAGAAGTGTTATTCTTTCTCGACGCGTCGTTTTCTTATCAATCTGGAGCATCTTACTGAATTGTCCCCAGAGAGGCGTGCTATATCTGCCTTGTAACATAGCGCCATCTTATTGTTATATTGTTATAGATAGGATAGTTACAGTAAAATTTGATGAGAGGTTAGTGTTGGTTGACTATGTGGCAACCCCACATTATTATTGCCACATAGAGTAATGATTAAAATATAGACTATTATTCAAAGTTAAAGTTCTTTAATTGGAACTAGAAAGATAACAATTTTACAAATTAAGGAGTAGGCACATATTGTGTTGTCTTGGCAGATATGCAAAAATTTTAGTGGTTATTATTTATAATCACTACATATTATAAAACAAAATCCTCCGCCGCGTCTGTTTGTCTGTTTGTTCCCGGAAAACCCAATAACTGGTCAAGAATTTTGAAGTCAAAATTACCGGATGTGCTAGGATAGCGGATTACTTTGTTGTAACTTGTTATATGATATTACTACTCGCCCACTTAACATTCTTTTTATTTTATTTTTTTTTAGAACCAACAAGGTCACAAAGTACGACAAACTATCAACGTACTACATAGAGTAACAAAAGAACCACTGCCGGTGTTCTACGTTGACTTGGAGCCCAAACACAACAACAAAGACATATTTAACGTAAAACAACTGAACCATATGAGAGTCACATTCGAAGCACCTTACAAAAAGAAAGAAATTGTTCAATGTAAAAGATGCCAAAGATTTGGGCATTCTAAGAACCAATGCTTTAGGCCGTTTCGCTGCGTTAAGTGCGGCGAAGAACACCCCACTGCTTCCTGCTGCAAATCTCCGCACACAGACGCTACTTGCGGTAATTGTAACGAAAAACACCCGGCTAGCTATAGAGGCTGTATGAAATATAAACAATATAGAGAGCAAATACTAAAGATAAATCACATACCCAGGGTGTCCCACACTCTCAACAATAATAACAGACAGGATATACAACATCAAATTAACGACGACAGAAGACAACCTCCACAAAGACCTCAAAAATCCCAACAAAACAGAAGAAACTCAGAGCACGTGACACCCAGACCGCGCGAACAACACTTTCCTATACTGGAACAAAGATTTCATTCGGACATTAAGAAAAATTCTATTCTCTCGTTAGAAAGACATAAAACAATATCAGGACAAGGCAAATCCTATGCCGCAATGATAAAAAGCCATAGCCAGCAGCTTACCAGATAAAACTGAACTGGAAGTAATCATGGACAGAATGTTCAACAAATTCCAAATTATTATGGCGGACATGATTGACAAAATGATGGATCGAATATTCCAACTTTTCAGCAGACTGCAAATAAAATGATTAATAATATTAGAATAATGACATGGAATGCCAATGGCCTGACAGAACGTAAACTAGAACTAGAGGCATTCCTAATAATAGAGAAAATTGATATAGCTGTAATATCTGAAACTAGATTTACTGCAAAAAACCATATTGAATTCAAAAATTATAAAATATATACTACAAACCACCCTTCAGGGAACGCTCATGCAGGGGCTGCCGTTATTATCAAAACAAATATAAAACATTACCCCTTAGAACCCTATTCCTCAGAAAAAATACAAGCATCTATCATTAAAATCATTGACACAGTATCAGAAATCACAGTAGGAGCGGCTTACAGTCCTCCAAAGCATACCATAACAGTGAATGATTATAAAGAATTCCTAAATACTCTAGGCAACCGCTTCATCGATGGCGGTGACTGGAACGCCAAACATACACAATTAACCCTATAGGAAGGCAACTTTATTATGGAATGGGTGAGTTGAATCTCGACTATCTTTCTATCGGCGAACCCACATACTGGCCTACTGATAGGGCAAGGCAACCTGACTTAATGGACTTCTTTGTAACGAAAAACCTTGCACTCAATAACATGAAAACAGAGCATATCTGACCATACACCAGTCTTACTGAAAATTTTTAGTAATGTTATTCTTCAAGATGCTCCATCGAAAATACACAGCCAATATACAAGCTGGGGAAAATATCAAAACATCATATCAAACAAGCTAGAACTAAATATACCTTTAAAGAACTCAGAAGACATAAAAAAGCTATAGAAAAATTTAATAGATTTGTACACATAGCAGCTTATGAATCGACCCCGAAACATAAATCAAGAGTTCCCAAAGAACATATCTATCCAATTTATATAAAAAATAAAATATTACAGAGACGGGAGCTGAGAAAGGTGGGGCATAAATCCAAATACATCAGAGACAATGCAGCATTTAACAAATCCTCAAAAGAACTGAAACGAGTAATCAGAGACCTTAATAATAGTAACCTCAGCCCTGGCAGCGACACAAACTATTCGCTTTGGAAGGCGACCCCTATAAGAAATCAAGCCGGAACATGGGTCAGATCGAACTTGGACAAAGCCAACGCATTTGCAAAGCACCTAGAGCAAGTATTCCAACCTTTACCTAGCACGAGTAAGAAGCATGACGATGAAATACATAGCTATCTTAAATCAGCTAACCAAATGTGCCTACCAATGAAAAGTGTATCACCGAAAGAAGTCTTAAGTGGAATCAGTAAACTAAAAGACAAAAAAGCTCCCGGCTACGATCAAATAGATGCAACTCTTTTAAAAAAACTCCCGCAAAAAGGAATAGTCTTTCTGGTCTTAATTTTCAACGCATGCTTAATACTTTCGTGTTTTCCAAGTCAACGGAAAAATAGCTCAAATTACTGTGATATTAAAACCTGGAAAACCGGCACAAGAACTTTCCTCCTATAGGCCTGTAAGTCTGCTACCAATAGTAGGTAAATTACTCGAAAAAATCATATTATCCAGATTGACAAATCATCTTGAGAAGGTGATTCGAGCAAGTCCACCGCCTGGTTGAAATAATCAACAGAACTTTGGAGAACAAACAATACTGCTCTGCCATATTTCTAGACATCAGTCAAGCATTTGACAAAGTCTGGCATGATGACCTTCTTTATAAAATCAAGCGAAATTTTCTCATTGCTTCTTCCAAATCATCAAATCATACTTGGGAAAAAGATGCTTTGAGGTTAAATACAACGACGAAGTATCACCAATGCATGAGATTAAGTCAGGTGTACCCCAGGGCAGCATTCTGGGTCCAGTGCTTTATCTTTTTTTTACAGCAGACTTACCAACCCTTGATGAAGTTACCACAACAGCTACATATGCAAACGATACAGCGCTCCTATCTGTACATGAGAAACCGTAGACAGCATCTGAAAACCTACAAAGACATCTTTCTTTAGTTCAGGAATGGTTTGATAAATGGCGCATTAATGCAAACAAGGATAAATCCATACATGTAACTTATACACTCAGGCGAGAAACATGTCCACCAGTTTTCATCTACAATGAGCCAGTGCCGAAGGCGGATGATGCAAAATATCTAGGGATGCACCTGGATAGACGATTTACGTGGCAGAAACATATCTGGACCAAACGCAAACAGTTAGATACCAAAGTCCGCAATCTATACTAGCTCCTAGGTCGAAAATCCAAACTCACATATGAAGGCAAAATTGCTGTTTACAATTCAGCCATTCTAAAACCGATTTGGACATATGGAATTCAGCTCTGGGGATCGGCAAACACAAGTAACATAGAAATACTGGAGAGGTTCCAAAGCAAAACTATCAGAAACATGCTTAATATTCCTTGGCATGTGAACAACAAACTGATGTGCGCCGACATAAAACTGGAAACCATTAAGCAAGAAATAGAAAAGTACAGTAAGAGCTACGAGTTTAGACTTAACAGGCATAGAAACAAACTTGCTTTTTAACTTCAGGGTCCTGACAGCCTTAAATTCACCAGGCTGAAGCGCCACTGCATTCAGGGACTAGCAGCAAGATTTGTGGACAAGAATTGAGAGACTTCTCACCGGAAAAGCCTCTCCTAAACACAACGCCAAAATACAATCATTTTCAGATAGCTTAATGGATCATTGTTGAAAGACAGATTGCCAATACGCAGAATACAAATAGAAAAAAAAAAGAACCACCAACAGAATTACACACATAAAAAGTCGTGCGACAGAACTTAGAATTAACGGATATAAAATTAAACAACTATTAATTGCTTTAACTGACTAATACTGGTATAGCACCAATATGTGTCATTATAAACATAAGAAAAACTTTAATTGACAAATTGACGCAAAAAAATTGCAATATAGTCTTTGAAAAAACGTTAAAATTATTGCCATTAATCAAAATTGACAAGATAATATGCAATAATAAGCCTGGAGAGCACGCATTTAATTGAAGATTTTCTAAGTTTTTGCACTCTTTCATGCGATAGAAAGAGGCGACATGTGGCAATCCATGTTTAGCCGTTTCTTATTCCAGTTAGTTAGTGCTTGCCACTATAATATCGGCAGAATATTGATAGATAAAAAAGTGTCAATATAAGAAATATGCTGCTGTCGGGTTAAATTAATGTAGCTCTTGATCCGAGAGCCCTCTAACTATCTTCAAAAAAAATTCACATAAACCTGCCGATACTCTTAAAAGCGAAAAGACAAGCTTGCTTGTCACACTATTACATTTTGAAATATTAAGATTGAATGTATGGATTATAGGGAAAGTCTTAATTTGCTTATGTAACTAGAAATTTAAAATAATCTTTTTGATTTGATGCAGTCATACTTACTATATACTACGATGTTTATCGTATCGTATGACAAAGAATATATTGTAATTGTAAATATCGATACTTAATTGTGACTGCACAACAATATGAATCCAAAATTTAGCATTCTTTTTAAGAAATGGCTACAGTTTGATTTTAATTCTTTAAACACGGAAACCATGCAAATAAGCGGTTCACAAAGTAAATTCAAAATCCAATATTTATACTGAGCTAGAAGACGCGGGTTCGAATCCTGATAGGTGCAAACATTTATACGATGAATATGATTCCAGTGACGATAAGATTGTTAACCAAGTACATTACAAGCGCTTATGCACAGCCTGAATGTCTCTATTAAGGCAGTTCATAGAGGCGTGATTGTTCCTATACTTAATCTTAGGTATACTTCTCTTGCGTTTTACGACGCGCGCGTAAACTGTCACCCGAATACGACACCCTGACGTTAGCCTAGACCATTTGTATCACACTTCAGCTAACATATGGCTCTTGTAACTCACATCTCTATTTTAAATTTATTTCATTCTTTTTGGTCTAAACCAAATGTGAATGATTGTATAAGTTATGAAATAAACAAACACTGGTTTCTTCATCATCATCACACCAGCCGGAAGACGTCCATTGCTATAAATATTTCCTTTAAATTACTGAATCTACCATAGTTACGGAAAAAGTAGGTAGAGCTCGTAAAAAGAACATACAAGAAATTCAACGGCCACTCTTTTCAATCAATAGAGTATTTTACAATGGCTGTAATATACAAAAAATAGTTTGTACGGTGCTGCATCCAATATATGAACTGTGTTTGTTATAGGCGTATTAAATATCAAATATGTTATAAATTTAATTTTTTTTATTCAAAATAGGATATAAAATCGCATGAAAGTCAAAAACTACCACCCATTCCAAGAGGTAAGCCTCAGACCTGAGAAGAACGGTAACAACAAACTCATCGGGCTTCTTTTTTTATTTAAAAATATGGTTACTATGTAAAATCGTACAGTAAAATTTATTATTTAAGTGCCTGTGGGCGGTCGCTCAATTCCCAATCAGTGGTATCAATAAGAAAGTCATTTATGTTTTAGTAAGCTTTATCACTCAAACGTTTTTTAACAATTCTTTCGAATTTCGTAATAGATTTGATTTGAACATTATCCGGGAACTTGTAAACGCTTGTTATAAAAACAACGCCGCACAAAAGACTTACTTACTCGACTTAGTCGAGTAGTAGACATTATAAGTTTGGTTGTTCTTAGTGTTAACATTATGGTTATGACAGTTTCTATCAAATTCACTTATGTGATACATAACAATATCAAGAATATATTGAGAGGCAAGAGTCAAGAAGTTAATTTCTTTAAATTTTTCTCTCAATGATTCCCTAATTTATAAATAGCGTGAATAGCCCTCTTCTACAGCACAAAGATGGTATTGATATTGGCAGCATTGCCCCGGTAAGTAATAAACTGTATAAATATAAATTATCCTCTATTAGATGCACCTTTAAAGTTTGAATTCATTGTTTGTGTAAGGATGCTTCGAGAACAGGATGGTCGTCGGCCTCATCCAACCTATTCCCGTGATCTTGATTAGATCAAGATTTGTTAACAACAGCATCTACATGTTGTTTGAAATTAAATTGCCTGAGTAGTATTACACCCAAGGCGCGTATTTCACTAACTTCCTAAAGCGCAATGCCATTCAATTTGTATGTATTAGTTAAAGTATTCTTTTTTCGTCGTTACCTAGTATGATAGCCTGGTGCAGTGCGGCGCTTGTGGGGATCTTCAGATTTTCAAGGACTTCTCTGCGTGTAATATGATTATTTATATTTACGTATAGTTAATAACATATCATTCAATTCACACCATTGCTGAATATTGTTAAGGTCTGACTGGAGGAGATTACAGTTAGGTGGAGAGGCATCAATATAGAATTTTAGATCATCTGCAAAAAGAGATAACGTTGAATTGTGAATTTTATTGCAAATATCTTTATTAGATAGCAAAAATAATATCTGAGAAATATGGGAGCTTTATGGAACTCCTGACTTTGCATAATATCTTTTTCTTGTATAATATTGATGCTATATAACTTTTATTAAATTGGTAGTACGTGGAAGAAATACACTACGCCAAGTAATCTAGTAGTTCACAGAGCACTGTATTGGACTCCAAAAATTCAAGCAGCTCTGCGTTGCACACGGTAATATGGTTCGAGCTGATACTGGGGTGCACCAGAGATCAGAGAATATTTTTTCATTTAAAATTTGTTTTTTAAAATAATATTTCATAAATATCAAGAAAACTTTTGAGATGGGATGGATGGATTATTTTTAATAATAACAACATTAGGAAAAATACATTTATTAAGATCTTTACAATAATAAAATCAAATAATATGGCTTAGCCAAAACCATTTAATGATTGATTTAATGATTACTGTACTTACACTTAACTACTATAAAGTTTAATTTTTATAGAATAATTTTCAAACAGTACATTATCTTAGTTCTAATCGTTACATCAGAGAAAATTTACATTAAATTTTAGGAATTGGACCATCTTCTTCTTCAGTGACAACTTTAAATTGACGTAGCATTGAAGCAATAACACTTTTCGCTGTTAACATTGCATATTGGTAACCTGTAGTAACAAGAATTACTGTTAGCAACTCAAATTATTTAATTTCCTTATCTAAGCTCATAAATATTGTTCACCAGAATATACAAGGTATCTCAAGTAAGGAATTAGAAATTGAACTGTTTTTGAGCTGCTGTAATATAGATATATTATGTATTACAGAACATTGGCGTAAGAGTCATCAGCTCCAGTTTAGTTTTAGAGAACATAAAGTAGTCAGTTCGTTTTGTAGAAGTAGGGCAATACATGGAGGTTCCCTAATTATTATTAATAATAGATTAAAATGTAAAAATAGAAGAGATATTGTTAATCTCTCTATAGAACAACTAATTGAGATAGCTTGTATAGAACTAGAGCAATTTATTATTGTAAGTGTATACCGCCCCCCCCACTGCATCATATGAACAATTCCAACATAAAATGGAGGAGGTACTATCAAAATTTAGCAAAACTAGCAAGTCAATTATAGTGTGTGGAGATTTTAATATAAACTTGCTTGAACCTTCGGCCAATTGTACTAGCCTTAAAAATTTATTTCAAAGTTTTAATTTGTTCAATGTATTTTGGGAACCCACTAGAATCACTTCTACAACAGCAACCTGTTTAGATAATATTTTTACAGATGTTACTATTACTAGTAAACTCATAATTAATAATCTTCAGTCCGACCATAGTGGGCAACTTATTAAAGTAAATACAAGATTGGACAATGTCAGACCAAAAAAGGTGACGATTATACCAGTTACGGGTAGCCGTCTTGAGAGGTTTAGAAATAATTTGGTAAATACGATACCATTTTTACACTGTGGTGAAACTGCTAATTTTCACTCTAACTTAGTCTTCAATTCCTTCTGTGAGGAATTTGACAGGATTTTTACTCCAGTAACGGTGACAGTAAACAACAAACATAGTTTTAATGATTGGGCAACAATGGGTATCCACAAAAGTCGTAAACGCTTATATGACCTTTATTATGAGAAACATTACAATAATAGTGAAGAATTTAAAATATATGTAAAAAAATACTCCAAGCTCTTTAAAATAGTTTGTCATGAAGCGAAAACACGTTTCATTGCAGATAAAATTAAAAACAGTAATAATAAAGTAAAAGCGACTTGGAGTGTAATTAACAATGAAACTGGTAGATCGAATTGCCGTAACACCTCTATCTGTTTAAATATTAATAATCGCGTTATAAATTCGGAAATAGAAATTGCAAATGAATTTGATAAATACTTCTCCGAAATCCCGATTGTCACGACCAAATACCTTAACTCTTCGCCAAAAGCAGCATATGATATGCTTAAATTACACGTACCAGTATCTTCTACTGACTTGAAATTTAAGTATGTTACAGGTAGCGATATAATAAAAATCTTCAAATTAATTAACCTAAAAAATACAAAAGACCTATGGGGCCATTCGACTAATATTGTTAAATACATACTTGACATTATAGCACCTGAATTAGCAATAATATTTAACGAATGCATAGATGAGGGTGTGTTCCCTGACCTCATGAAATACAGCAAAGTTATACCTTTGTTTAAATCGGGCAGTTCTTTTGACCCTGCTAATTTCAGACCTATTTCAGTGCTGCCTGTTTTTAGTAAAATTTTTGAAAAACTTTTGCTTCAACAGCTACAAATGCATTTTTGTAAATTAATGAACAAAAATCAGTTTGGTTTCACTAGGGGTTTACCAACAATTAATGCGGGTACTAGACTCATTGAGCACATATTTGACGCCTGGGAAGAGTCACAGGATGCATTGGGCATTTTTTGTGATTTGTCAAAAGCATTTGACTGTGTCCACCATGAAACTTTACTCCTAAAACTAAAGCATTATGGAGTGAAAAATAGAGCCCTAAATCTGTTAAAATCATATTTAAGCGAAAGAGTTCAGATAGTCGATGTAAATGGCAAACGGTCTTCGGGTAAACCTGTGCGAATAGGTGTTCCACAGGGTTCTATTCTCGGTCCTTTCTTGTTTCTTATATATATTAACGATCTACCGCCTGTGGTAGATGATAGCCATGAGATTGTATTGTTTGCTGATGATACTTCACTTATTTTTAAAGTGAAGCGACGCGCGGATATTGATGACGAGGTAAGCAATGCACTCTCAAAGATAGTGCGTTGGTTTGAGACGAATAATCTGCACTTAAACAGTAAAAAAACAAAGTGTTTACGGTTCATTACACCAAACACAGCGGAGGTACAAACCAACGTACTTATAAATGACCAGAGATTGGAACTTGTGGACACTACGGTCTTCTTGGGTATCACGTTAGATAAAAAGCTTCAGTGGGGTCCACATATTGCCCATCTAGCAGATAGACTCAGCTCTGCGGCATATGCAGTTAGAAAGATTAGAGAGTACACGAATGTTGCGACCGCTAGATTAGTGTACTTTAGTTATTTTCACAGCATCATGACGTACGGTATATTACTATGGGGTCATGCTGCTGACATTGATATAGTGTTTGCTCTGCAAAAGAGAGCTGTTCGTGCTATATATCAGCTTGGTTATAGACAGTCTCTCAAAGAAAAATTTAAAGAAATAAATATTATGACTGTTTATTGTCAGTACATTTATGAAAATTTAATATATGTTCACAAAAATCGTCACCTTTTTGCTCTTAATAGTGATTTTCATTATTATAACACTAGAAATAAGGGATTGCTTGTAACTAATTCTAGTAGGCTTCATAAGATACATAATAGCTTTAAGGGTAAATGTATACACTTCTACAATAAAGTCCCAGCCACTGTTCAGGCATTATCTATAAATAAATTTAAATGTTTTATAAAAAAATGGCTCTGTCGTAAATCCTATTACTCCACTGCTGAATATCTAAATGATCGGACAGCCTGGGACTAGATTGTGATTATTTTATAGCAACTGTACAATATTGTATATTTTTATTGAAAAGAGCGCAAAAAAAAGAATGCTGGGAGAGTTTCTTGCGCCGCTTCTTCTCTCTCAGAGCGCCATTTGTTTCCAAAGCGGTAGTAGTATCTAGTAGTATAAGAAATGACATCAAAAAGAATTCTAAAGGAATCAATTTTGAGAAAATAAATGCCTTTATGCCTTTAAGATAACACTTAAAAATATTGAACTATCAACTTTTTTAAGATTTATTCCATTATAACTAATATTTAAATCAGTTTGTTTACTTCCTATTATACAAAATTGCATTTACTTTGTTTCCAATAATTCATTGTTATTAAGTGAATCAACATTACTTTTTAAAGTATAGTGGTAAATGTCCAATTCACATTCATTTAAATTATCAGTATAAGAGACAACATAAAACAATGGAGATATTTTCTGAAAGTCTTTAAATAAATAATATCAAATAACCCAAAATAGTTCTATTCTGAGGAATCATCTTTTACAGTTGGAAAAGAACGACTGATGAGTTGCTATCTGTGCTTCACGTTTTTTTATGGGAAAGAAGGACAAACGAGCACATGGGTCAACTGCAACTCCTGCAACACCAGAGGAATCACAGAAGCGTTGCCACCTTTAAGGAAGGTGTACGCATTTTTTATGAAGGTACCCATGTCGTATCGTCCCGGAAACACAAGGAAGTTTATTCCACAGCTTTGTAATACGTATTAGAAAGCTCCTTGAAAACCGCACTGTGGGGGACCGCCACGAAAGTTACTAAAAGTTATTTAAAGTTTACCACTCTTACTTGCGTACACTACCAGCATCCAATAAAATATGATTTCAGTCAAGATAAAACCCTAATGTCATATCTTATCATTTTTGTTTTTAACTATCGTGATTAACGAAATCGATAGCTTTCTTTAGGTCAAGATTTAAAACAGTTGTTTTTTACTTCAATTGTTCAAAAATCGGAAGGGAAGTGGATTTACACTTATGATATCCATAATTATTTTGTGAAATAATTTTAAAACAACCAGTAATTCATACATCTTAAATAAATACATTTCTTGAAATCTTTTCCAAATATTAAATAATATCAATGCCGTTAACCATAAAGGAGTTACTTCGTGGTCATTTCATGGTGACGAATAATAACGTTGTCATGATCAAGTGCAATAAATACTGTAAACCGAAAAATGATGTTTTAACGTGTAACCAGTCTTGGTTGTCATCTAAGTCAAACTTAATTGTAATCAAAATATTTTATCTTGAGGACTGAGCCAATAAATCAAATTTCATCTTAACTCATACCCTATTGTAAGATTGGACCCGACCAAAAAAAAATTGTACAAACTGCAGGAACATTTAGGTTGATTTTCAATTTACAAAATTTAGAATTATAACTTTACTATTACTATCGCACGAAAAATGTTTAACATTTCTGATAAGCAACTCATAACATGAATATAAGGAGTCAATATATGCACTGTCTTACCATATTAAACCCTGGAAAAGCCATTACGGATTAGATACTTACCAATGCAGTTTCTTGGTCCTGTACTAAATGGAATGAAGAGCCCAGTTTTACCCCCAGCTTCAAATCTCTCCGGTTTGAAGCAATCAGCATCAGGTCCCCAGTAATTGGGGTCGCGATGAGCTCCCCAAATTGAAATAATTATACCAGTTTGAACAGGAATAGTAAAGCCAGATGATGCTGTAGAAAATATTATTTTGCTTGTAACATTTTCTTCCGTTTATTTCATTATTATTCATTATTCATATCTATTATTCATATTTGCTTAACAATATGATCCTGCTTATTGTCATTATGAATTTCATATAATAATATTCATACATCTAAAGATTATATTGTATGGCAGTAAAGCATATTTTGATTTATAGATATTAATATGTAGTTGTGTTCTAATCCCATCTTTATTTAAATAATATTCTATTTTTGTTTTGTTCTTTAATCAGATATATTTTAAATAGATCTAATGGACGTTGTCCTGTCCAAAAAAATGGCGTGCGTACAAAGTAAACATTTCAGAAGTGAAACTTCTTTGGAAAACTATTTTTTAAATCTCGTTTATATTAATTATCCTAATCTGTTCGCCCTTTCTCACTCTGTCTCGATCGGTCTCAATCGCCCTCTCCCTCTTCTTCGACTAAAACGCTGCAAATCTTCGTGACGCTAATATTATTATTATTGCGTTTCATTCGTAAAATATTTATCCTAATGCGCCTAAAGAATACTACACTTGGCCTTTTCATTGGCGTTCTCAAACACACGTACTAATCTAAATAAATAAATACAAATTCAGACTTTAGTCCCTTAATAATATATTTATCATGCAATAGTTTTATGGTTATCATTCGAAAATTATAATAACGCTGTTTGTATGATTTAGGTTTTAGTACTTGGCAAAATAGTACTTACTCTTCATGAACTTTTTCCTGAATTTTTGGATATTTTCCTAACAATAAAAGCGTGTTACAAATTGCAACCGCGGATGTATCTGTAGCAGCTAGTAGAAACCATTCTGTCGCTGGGATAATAGTATAAGATGATCTAGAAATGAATCCACTTTATCGTCTTGCCCTGAAATTTTTAAGGCCCAAATTAAATATTGTAGATTGTTTAAGATTGTTTTATTGCACGTGTCACGGAGTCGATATGGCTTTAATTACCCAAGTCACATGCAGAAGGACTAACAATCAACCTGGTTAGGAGAGGTAAACTCTAAAAGATCACACCGCACACTCAAAACAGAACGCTTCAATATTGTAAGCGTTGTGGTTGAACTTGTAGTCGGCAGTGTATTGATGGAATTTGTGATAAACATTGAGTTTTTATGAACTTCACATTAAAAATAATATCAAATTAACAAACTCGTAACTTTAACGCCAAATCGACATCGCATTTTGTACAAAATCGCAAGTGTTCTGGTTCAAAACGTTTTAAAAACCAAGATTCTTACCAAAAACTGTTTGATTTTCGTAAGCATCTAAATCAACATGTTTTAATTCATTGCGTTTTTTTCGTATAATCTGAAATAACAAAATTAAGTACAACAATAATTGATATTTTTTTTTTTATGGAATAGGAGGACAAACGAGCGTACGGGTCACCTGGTGTTAAGTGATCACCGCCGCCCACACTCTCCTGCAACACCAGAGGAATCACAAGAGCGTTGCCGGCCTTTAAGGAAGGTGTACGCGCTTTTGTTGAAGGAACCCATGTCGTATCGTCCCGGAAACACCGCACAAGGTAGCTCATTCCACAGCTTCGAGGTACGAGGAAGAAAGCTCCTTGAAAACCGCACTGTGGAGGACCGCCACACATCCAGATGGTGGGGATGATATCGTAACTTGTGGCGTGTCGTGCGAAGGTGAAATTCGGCGGCAGGAATCAGGTTGAACAGCTCTTCGGAACACTCCCCGTGATAAATGCGGTAGAAGACACACAATGAAGCGACGTCTCTACGCAACGCCAAGTGATCCAGCCGTTCACAGAGTACTGGGTCCCCGACAATTCGAGCTGCTCTGCGTTGCACGCGGTCAAATGGATCGAGCTGATACTGGGGTGCGCCAGACCAGAGATGACAGCAATACTCCATGTGAGGCCGGACCTGCGCTTTGTAGAGCGCTAGAATGTGGGCCGGCTTGAAGTATTGCCGTGCTCTATTTATGACGCCCAGTTTCTTTGAAGCCAGTTTGGCTTTGCCCTCCAGATGGCCACGGAATTGGCAATTGCTCGAGATTTCGAGACCCAGTATTCCGATACTAGGCGAGGCTTTAAGGGAAGTGTTCTCGAAGAGCGGTGATACGGCAAATGGGGTTTTTTTAGTGGTAAACGCGCAAACTTGAGTCTTCTGGGGGTTAAATTGGACAAGGTTCAACTTACCCCATTCCGCGACCTTCTCGAGAGAGGACTCGATAGAAGACACAAGTTTCACCCGGCACTGGTCGACGTTTTCCCGAGAGAGACCTGCATGGCCCGTGTATACGGCATCACCAGTGCTGTCGTCTGCATAGCAATGCATGTTGGCGGTGTCCAACATATCATTGATATGCAGAAGAAACAGCGTGGGAGATAGCACACAGCCTTGGGGCACTCCAGCGTTCACGGGCTTGGGATTCGAGCAATAAGCGTCGATAACGACCTGTATGCTGCGCCCAGTGAGGAAGCTGGAGGTCCACTTGCATAAGCTCTCGGGAAGCCCAAATGATGGAAGTTTTGCGAGGAGCGCCTTGTGCCATACACGATCAAAGGCCTTCGCTATATCCAGACCAATTGCCAGGCCTTCCCCCTTGCTTTCAATAGCCGCCGCCCATCTGTGTGTTAGGTATACCAGAAGATCGCCAGTCGACCGACCATGGCGAAAGCCGTACTGCCGGTCGTTGATCAACTGGTGACCCTCAAGGTATACCAAGAGCTGGCGGTTAATTATGCTCTCCATAATTTTGGAGAGTAGGGAGGTAATAGCAATAGGCCTGTAGTTTGCCGGATCCGAACTGTCTCCTTTTTTTGGGATCGGATGGACAAGGGCTGACTTCCATGAATCAGGGACTACGCCTTTTGAATAAGAGTGCCGGAATAGACGCGTTAGCACCGGCGTCAACTCAGGGGCACACGTTCTAAGCACGATTGGAGAAATGCCATCCGGCCCGCTAGACTTCCTGACGTCCAACGAAAACAGAGCTCGCCTAACAGTTTTCTGTCGGAACTGTACTTCAGGCATGGAGCTCTGACACCGCGGGATGGTCGGCGGTGTTTTTCCGTTGTCGTCAAGAGTCGAGTTGGAGGAAAAAAGAGTGCACAGGAGATCGGCTTTCTCTTTTGCCGTATGGGCCAGGGTGTCATTCCTCATGTGCAACGGCGGCATGGACGGCTGGTTGAAGTTACCAAGAGCAGCTTTCGACAACGACCAGAACTTGCGTGTTCCGGTCGGGTAACTGGAAAGCTGCTCGCCAATTTTGACGACGTGCTTCGATTTCGCACGGGCGATTTGCCGCTTAAAAAATCTGGAGGCACGGTTATATTTCCTCTTCAGAACTTTGCAGTTCGGATCCTTTGAGCCCAGCGCCGCAACCCAAGTTCAATACGCCTGTTTTTTGCAGTCAGATGCTGCTTTAACTGACGCATCGAACCAGGGCTGTGATCTGCCACCGATCGGTACTACAGAGCTTGGTATAAAAATATCCATGCCCTGCAGTATCACATCGGCTACTGCAACGGCGCAGGCACTAGGATCATCCGAAAGGAAACAAACCCTGCCCCAAGGGTAGGATGCAAAAAAGGAACGCATCCTATCCCAATCTGCTGACTTGTAGTGCCAAACGCGGCGGGTCGCTGGTGGTCTGCGACGTTGGCGTCGGATAGGCACTACACTCCTGACCAGGCAATGGTCGGACGTTCCGAGAGGGGCGTCGACAGAGACCTGGTAACCATCGGGATGTGTAGTCAGCAGAAGATCTAATAAGGACGGCATGTGGCTATCCACATCCGGGAGCCGCGTCGGCGACTTAACCAATTGGGACAGACCATACGCCAATGCAAAATTATGCACAGATCGCCCTGCGTCGTCTGTGGTACGTGATCCAAGCCATTCGGCATTGTGCCCGTTGAAATCACCCAAGACTACGATTTCAGCGGAGGGGATCTGAGCAAGCACGTCATCAAATGCCGCTTGAACGCAGCCCATGAGGTGACCCAGGTGGTGAGGTGATAAACATTTCGATCATCATAAATGAATTTATAAGCTGATTACACTAAATAATTTATATTTAATTTTGGGACCTGGAAATGGATTGTGGAATAAAATATATTATATTACAAAGAATCAATATAGTTAGCAACTATCTATTCAACTGTTAAAAAATAAAGTCTCAAAATATTCGTTTTATATTATAACTGAAATTAATCTAACATTAACAATATTATGATATTAAAAACAGCTATTATAATCTATTAATATTTGTAGATACCTAAGAGATTAGCTAAGGTTTATTCAGGTTAACAATTCTGTATAATTTTATGTATGTGCACAAGCACGTGGAAGTCTCAAAGATTTTTTTTATACACATAAAATAATGGTTAAAAAAGCATAGATATTTTCTGAGCATGGGTGGTAAGAAGGCGTGTGTGCTCTTAAGAAATGACCAATAGGAATAATTTCAGAACTATATTAAAAACTATAATAAGAACATAATTAAAATTATAAAAGTGACCATACGTTTACATCAATCAGGTTTCAAGAATTCGTTATGTTTTTAAAGTGATAACCCTCACTTCTAGGATTAATACACAAATAAAATTTGAAAACAATTTTTTATGAACTATGCGGGACTCGAACCCACGACCTCTCTTCCAACTGAGCCAACGGTACGAGTGACGTATCGTTGATAAAATCTAAAAAAAAATAAATTTTGAAAACAAAATTTTGTGAACGAGAGGCAACCACACACCAACGCTGTAGCCACAACCTGGGAGTTGAACAAAGCATAAAAGATTTTATGACGATACGTCACTCGAACGGTTAGCTCAGTTGGCAGAGCACTGGCACGGAACGCGAGAGCTCGTGGGTTCGATTTCCGCATCGCTCATAAAATTTTGTTTTCAAATTTCATTTGTGTATCAATCAGGTTCTGATAAATAAGACCGGCCGAACGAATCGTTCGACGACGTAAGTTGCAGGCTAAAACCTAAACCTAAAAATTTTGAGCAGCCCTACAACTGCGCTCGTCACCTTAAGACATTAGATGCTAAGTCTCATTTGCCTAGTAGTATAGTGATATTAGCAGCTAGTGAGCTGCGGTGCTCCTCAGACTGAAACACAATAATGCTTACAAAAAAATGAAATAGGCGCCGTTGTGGTACCAAATGGGACTAGCAAAATGGTTTTTTAGAATACTGGATTATTACATGGGGATTTCGATATATACGTCGTCAAAATATACAAATGTAGGAGTGATGGTGAATTACTACGATAACAAATGGTCAGAGTTAACATATGCGATTAAATTTTTGCGTAGTCAAATCAGCGAAAACGTATTTATTTTGAATAGGAAGAACTTGAAGCAACTCAGCTAAAAGCAAAAAATTAAATATATTGTTAAAATGCTAACATTGTTTGTAAGATTTATAATTTTGTCATTATGTTTTGTGAAATGTCTATATTGCCAGGATAATTTGTAGATCCAATCTGGCCACAGCCATACGGAAAATGTTCTGTTCGTAACCAGTTTAAAAACCACTTCAACGGATTTAAGAAAGTCTGATACCGCTACATCGTTAATTCCATCTAGATTCCTTATTCCCAATGATGTTTCTGAAATAGAATAATTATCACGTTATTACAAGCTGTGTATTCATTTACTAATGTATGCAATTGCACCTATAAACTAAAACAGCTATTAGATAAATTCAATAAATACTATTGTAAAAATCACCCACTTAATACTAATAACACTCCTAAGCAAGAAAATAAAATTATTTATCCCTCATTTTAATGTTATTTAAATGTAAATTTAATATACTTAAAAAATAGCAGATTTAAAACATACTAGTTCGTTAAAGCGGAAATTATATTAAATAGTAAATAGTGTAGCTGCCATCCGTTGGACTTCCCGAGAAATAGTGCAGATGGGTCACTAGCTTTTTTGAAGATTGAAGGATCGGAATCCCGCCAGGCTACACGCTCTGTCCCCTACACTGTTTAACATCTACACCAACCAAGCCAACATCTCCTAGAATGGCGTCAACGAAAACCAGAACAAACTTGTGTCTGAAATCGAGACTATGCTTTGCATAGTCCAGAATGGGGCTGGCAAAATTTTGTCCAGATTAACCCTGGGAAGACATGAAATTGTGTGAGGTTCCCTCTGTCGTATCCCCTCAATTCGAAGTCACTCAGCGTCGATATAGCAACTGATGGTCAGTTTCGTGGTCACTTGGAACAGAAGATTAACCTAAGGCAAGAAGGAACTTCAATACAAGCAACCGCCTGCAACTATAAGGCGCAAATTCAGCCTCACTTGAAGTACTGGGCACTCCCCAATACCAGCTTCTTTCATTTTACCGAAACCTAGAATGGCGGCTCGAATCATCGAAGCGGATCACGCTATCTTCGATCAGTCTGATTCTTTCGCATTGCGTAGGGATGTGGGTTCTCTCTGCATCTTCTATCGCATTTATCATGGGGAGTGCTCAGTGGAGCTGTTCGGGTGGATTCCAGCGGCTGAATTCCACCACCTAGACGTCTGGCATTCTACAACCGCGCGTTTCGTTAGAAATTTCTTGCCTCGCACTGCCACTTTGTCGAATCAATTACCGGCTACGATTTTCCCGAACACATACGACCTAGGGATCTTCAAGAAAAAGCATACTCTCACCTCAAAAGCCGGCAACGCATTTCTTGACACACCTGATGTTGCGGATGTCCTCTTCAAATGGAAGAGCGGTTCAGTTCGTGAGAAGAGTACTTCATGTGAGGCTAAATTTGCGCCTTATAAAGTTGCACGCGGTGGCTTTTAGTGAAGTACTGTCTCGCCTTACTGAGTAAACCAAGCTTTTTAGAGGCCAGTTTGGCCTTTTCTTCCAAGTGACCACGGAACTGAACGTCGCCCGATAGGTCGACGCCAAGTATGCCAATACAGGCTGTGGCAGTTAGAGGAGTGATCTCAACTCGACACATCCAGATGGTGAGGATGATGTCCTAACTTTTGAAGCCAGTTTGGCTTTTCCCTCCAGATGACCACGAAATTGGCAATCGCTCAAAATTTCGAGACCCAGTATTCCAATACTAGGCGAGGCTTTAAGGGAAGTGTTGTCGAAGAGCGGTGATACGACAAATGGGGTTTTTTAGTGGTAAACGCGCAAACTTGAGTCTTCTGGGGGTTAAATTGGACAAGGTTCAATTTATCCCATTTCCCGACCTTCTCAAGAGAAGACTCGATAGAAGACACAAGTTTCTCCCGGCACTGGTCGACGATTTCCCGAGAGAGATCTGCATGGCCCGTGTATACGGTTCTTCATCACCAGTTCTGTCGTCTGCATAGCAATGAATGTTGGAGGTGTCCAACATATCATTGATATGCAGAAGAAACAGCGTGGGAGATAGCACACAGCCTTGGGGCACTCCGGAATTCACGGGCTTTGGGTTCGAGCAATATCCGTCGACAACGACCTGTATGCTGCGCCCAGTGAGGAAGCTGGAGGTCCACTTGCACAAGCTCTCGGGAAGCCCGAATGATGGAAGTTTTGAGAGGAGCGCCTTGTGTCATACACGATCAAAGGCCTTTGCTATATCCAGGCCTAACTGTCCGGCCTTCCCCCTTGCTTTCAATAGCTGCAGCCCATCTATGTGTTAGGTATACCAGAAGATCACCTGCCGACCGACCATGGCGAAGCCCGTATTGTCGGTCGTTGATCAACTGGTGATCCTCTAGGTATACCAAGAACTGACTAATTATGCTCTCCATGATTTTGGAGAGCAGGGAGGCAATAGCAATAGGCCTGTAGTTTGCCGGATCCGAACTGTCTCCTTTTTTTGGACGGGATAGACAAGGGCTGACTTCCATGAGTCAGGGACTACTCCTTTGGAATAAGAGTCCCGGAATAAACGCGTTAGTACCGGCGTCAACTCAGGGGCACACGTTCTAAGCACGATTGGAGAAAATGCCATCCAGTCCGCTCGACTTCCTGACGTCCAACGAAAACAGAGCTCGCCTAACAGTTTTCTGTCTGAACTGTACTTCAGGCATAGAGCTCTGACACCGCGGGATGGTCGGCGGTGTTTTTCCGTTATCGTCAAGAGTCGAGTTGGAGGCGAAAAGATCGCACAGGAGATCAGCCTTCTCTTTTGCTACATGGGCCATGTTGTCATTCCTCATGTGCAACGGCGGCATGGACGGTTGGCTGAAGTTACCAAGAGCAGCTTTCGACAACGACCAGAACTTGCGTGTCCCGGTCGGGTAACTGGAAAGCTATTCACCGATTTTGACGACGTGTTTTGACATAGCACGAGCGATTAGCCGCTTAAAAAATCTGTAGGCACGGTTGTATTTCCTCTTAAGAACTATGCAGTTCGGATCCTTTGTGCGCAGCGCCGCAACCCAAGTTCGATACACCTGTTTTTGCAGTCAGATGCTGCTTTAACTGACGCATCGAACCAGGGCTGTGATCTGCCACCGATCGGTACTACAGAGCTTGGTATAAAAATATCCATGCCCTGCAGTATCATATCAGCAAATGCAACGGCGCAGGCCCACAGGCAGAAACAAACCCTGCCCCAAACTGCTGATTTGTAGTGCGAAACGCGGCGGGTCGCTGGTGGTCTGCGACGTGGGCGTTGAAGGACGGCACATGCCGGCCTTATTAATATATATATAGCCACATGGCTATCCACATCCGGGAGCCGCGTTGGCGACTCAACCAATTGGGACAGACCATACGCCAATGCAAAATTATGCACAGATCGCCCTGCGTAGTCTGTGGTACGTGATCCAAGCCATTCGGCATTGTGCCCGTTGAAATCACCTAAGACTACGATTTCAGCGGAGGGGATCTGTGCAAGCACGTCATCACTTGCCGCTTGAACGCAGCCCATGAGATGATCGGTTTCTGCGTTACCACTATGGTACCTGTAGACACACGCATAGATGCGGACGCGGTCCACTAAATCTACGCGGAGCCAGAGAGTGGACAGGTCCCTACCCTCAAAATTGCCGAGACGGCGACAGCAGATATCCTTCCTAACGTACACACATACCCCGGCATGAGACCAAAAATTGTGCTCAATTTTGTACCCGGAGTACGTTAAATATGACATATTGCTAGGTCGAGATATCTGCCTCTCCGTAAGGAAACACAAGGCCGGCTTCGCCCTCTCAAAGTGGTGGTGGACGGCGTTTAAGTTGGAGTGAATTCCCCTGATATTGGAAAAGTCCACGTTGAGTGTGGAGCGGGGTACCGTGATGTTACTGCCTCGTTTATCCTTGGTCATGCGCGGTACTGTGCCCTCCCCAGAATACGAAGGGCAGCCCGGGCTAGAGTGCTCGGGGAGGGATTCTCCGACTCTGGTAGAGCCGGTACCCTCTTGGGGTACAATCTCTTTAGGGACCGCTTTCATAAACTTTGTTTGGGGAAGGGGGGGGGGTGGCCACCGGTCCTCAACACTAACCCATGCGAAACATAGCGGCACTAGGCCGCTATTTCACCCGGACGAGTCTGGCCCGATTGTGCTGACGTCAAAAGACGGCAGCGTGACTCTCCCACTTCTAAAAAGCCCTAAGTCGCCTCTTCCGACACGCATGGGCCTGTGACTCCCCTATTATTTTTATGACCCGGGGAAAGTACAGGGCGTGTATGGGTACCAAAACGGCGCCTTTTTCTGGCGTGAAGTAGTAATGTGTATGGATTATTGTGTATCGGTCAGAAGGGCGCCGTACCTGGTTAAATTACTGTGCAAATTAAAGTTAATATCTTCTTCGTCTCAAGGTGACGAGCGAAATTGTAGTGTCACTCAGAATTTTTGGGTATTTCAAGAATCCTGAGCGGCGCTGCATTGTAATGGGCAGAGTGTATCAATTACCATTAGCTGAACGTCCTGCTCGTCTCCTTTCTAATTGTGATAAAAAAGTAAGATAGTTGATGCTTATTATCAGTTAGGCCACTTACACCGACAGTAGGGTTATTTGGGAACTTGTGTGTGCCTTTTACAGCGTACCTTGCCTTTTAATCCTAGAAAACCCTATTACCCTATAACCCTATTAGATACATGGCTAATTATTTATTCATTGAAGGAAGTGAAATTCGAGTAAGTACTTTGGGTAACACCGAGGGTATTTTACGTACAATTATAGAATGCAGGCATAACAATGAAGGCCTTAACATTATAAAAGAAGAGGAAGACACGGCTAACAAATCAGAAATGCAACAACCAGTGAGAGACCACAATCATTAACTTTATTTCAACAACTAAAATTAAACACATAAACACACAACGTACAACAATTAAAAACATTAAGAATACTTCTATTGTTATAAACTAGAACAGTAAAGTACAAAAATGAGAGTTATTTAAAAAGTTATGACGTTATTGCACCTGGTGTGTGATATAATATTACAAAATTACTTAACTCAATGTCTACCTTACTAATAATTTGATTATTGCCTTAAATAATGGCGTTATTCTTGCCAGCTATTGACGCTAATGTGAAATTGTTGATGATAGGCCAAATATCAAATGTACCGGTGCCACTCAAGTCCTTAAGTTTATCAACAAGATCCGCACATCTTCGAGAAAATATATCCATAAAACTATTGAGTATTTTGGGGCTAAACGCAGGAATAGTCACCTTTCTTCTTCTAGACCATATTGAAACTGAAATGAGAATCCACATTTAACATAAGAAAGGTTAAGTTAAGTTACACAAATACTCTTATCATCAAATCACTTGACTGTTACAATACCAGGGGCGAAAACTCCACCATCACCAGTGATTCCTCTTACACTCTTGATAAGAAATAGATCTTTCTCCAAGCAATTTTTCGAAACATATTCAATGTCTGCTGGATTCGTTAACCCTGAAAACAATATTATTAAAAATTGTATTCTTTGTTATGTACTTATTGTAATGGGAACATTATAATTATATCACAGTTTAAAGTACAAATGAACTAACAAGAAAATCATGATAATGTATGTACTTACTACTCATCAAATAAAATAAAGACGCACATAATGATGTAAATGCAAATTTACAAATTTAGGCGCATATTCGCGAAAGGAAGTAATCACAGAAACTAAAATGTATTTTATTTATCTTAACATTTGTTATATTAAGAAAATGACAAAGAGCTTTATCACTTAACTCAAGTTACATATTTCATAAATCAAAGTTCGTTTTGAATAAGCTCTTATACAATAAATTTGATAAAAATCATAATATTTCAGTAGATTACCGCAGTTATGTTTATGTTTGATCATTTGTAAGGGTGTGTATTAGTTTTAGTTAAACTTACTACTATATTGCCTTATAATATTGAAATTAAATATGTACTTAAAATGATGCTTTGTTTTATTGTAAGTTGTAATCCAATAACTTTTAAAGACATTATTCTAAGGTAATATGAATACAATCGTGATTCAGAATTATTTGAAGAAATTTCATCTCAGAATTCAAAATAATGTTTACGCAGCAAACCGATTGTCGATAGACGTTGTAATGCCCTGTTATATTGTCAGCAATGTAGATAGTGAAAACAAGCCAGGCTCTCACTGGGTTGCAATACACATTGGTGAGCAGGGTATTGGACAATACTTCAATTCATATGCTCGTCCGGCTCAGGGATTCCAGCTGAGGTTTTTGTAAGCAATTGCAGAATGTATATCTACAATACTACAAGAGTAAAGAATTTATTTACCGCAGCATGTGTTGCGAGTACTGTTGAATGTATCTATACTTTAAGTTTAATAAGAAGAGTTTGTATGATTTCATCAAATATTTTTAAAATTATACAATCTGCAACGATGTTTTATTATATACTTTATTTATATCATTTGTTAACTTAATAATAAACACAGCACAAAATTGTCGTTTTAATCGTGGTAATGTGAGAGGTAATTTACTAATTACATCTATCACTTTCAAAGAATCGACAATGAGTCGCTCATGAATCATTAGGTTAATTACCACTGATTAGTAATGAGTATGGATCTGTTTAACTTAAAAAGCTAACTTTGAAACTATAAGAGATATCGAAAAACGGATCAGCGGAATCGCTCGGAAATACATCAAAGAAAGAGGTAGAACCGGCGAATCCCTACTACTTAAGTATATGTATTACAGATTACACTTACTTTTTTTTACATATAATGACAAGGTTAAACATTTTCCCCTACAAATTTTTTATCAGTCTCCATTATACACCGCACAACACTGATATTATCTTCAGTCGTCACCGTAGAAGGTCTGCCCTTACCTAGATCATCGGTGAGATTAGTGTGACCATGTTTAAACTAATTAAACCAGTTGATAATTATGGCATGTGATGAGGCTTCATCGTTAAAGGCCACTCGTAATCTTTAATTATTATTTATTATCTTGATCGCTTAAATCACATCCAAGGTTATAATAAAATAAAATTTCAACAAAAAACATCCGACTTCAAACAAATACTATGCTAAAACAATAGATATAATTTACCTTCACTAAAAATAATTAAAATAATTGCGTACTTTTATACAATCAAGTTAAACTAATTCTAGTTACGATGTAGTTTTGTTGGAATCGGTTTTTTTTGTTAATTTTTTTGATTTTAAGTGAATCTGAAGTACACTAACTAATTTGTCTGAATATGTGTTGACGTAGGTACGAAATTTTGCAATGCAGCAATGAACTTAAGCGCGTTGATATTAATCAACATTCAGATATTCTGCCACAGATAGCCCTTACTGTAAGGCGTTAAGGACTTCAATTGATCATCATATGACTACGATAATTACTTGACATCACTAATTGATATAAATATTAATTCCCCTAACACTATTCGTAAATTAGTTATCAGCAATCTAGTCAGCCAGTTATGAGTGTGATAGATTTCTTTGCTCTGTTAGTTATAACATAGGTAATATATTTTAATTAAAGATTAGTGTATTTTATTTTATTGTATAATTTCTTAGCTGAGATTTAGATTTTTGTTATACTTAGTTGTATGTAATTAAAACGCTTATTATTTGTCTAACTATCCGTTAAACAATTCTCAATTGATTATTGCAGACTTTCAAATTTTTCATACTTTTTTTTCACCGGTTTTAGTTTTTAACTCACTTTTAGATTTGTAATAATGTATCGATAAGCGAAATTAGCGTGTAGTGTTTACCTTTAAATGATTTTGCATACCCTGCACATGTAATTTAAATTGTTAATTGTTTAAGAAATAGTTTTATGTAAAATCGCTGGTAGACCAATAAATAAATAACGACATTATGGTAGGTGACTCAACAAACCAGATAGCACTAAAAAGTTTGATTCGGCTGAGTATCGTTAATTTGTTCTTATGACTTGAAGAGTTCCATTACTTTGTCATGGATCCTATAGTCAGAACATCTACAAAATCTCAACAAGCAACTCTTGAAGTACATCCTTTCTATTTGGCTTGATAATGAGTTATTCATCCATATGTCGTGCACATACTTAATCTATATATAAGACTTTTATGGTTTTCTCATTGATTTACCAATTTGAAATGGGACTACAGGAGAAGCACCAGCTATCAAACAAAAAAAAAGAATCATCCAAATCACACAATCCCATTCGAAAGTTTTGAAGCAACAAACATAAAAAAATACAATCGAACTGAGAACCTCCTCCTTTTTAGAAGTCGGTTAAAAATCGTTGCGCGAAAATTAACGCGTTATATTAATGCCGTACCATGTGGTACAGACAATATTCTTTTCGCCGCCAAATCGTAATATGAATGAAAAATGAAACAAAACTTAAACATAAAATGCCAATAAAAAGTTTTAGCGTTAATTATAAAAATAATTGTCTTTTTTTTCTAATTTTTATCTTAGCGACAACAAATATCAAACTTCTCGTGTTGTACATTTTTAACGTGATTACCTTGAAATAATTAAAAACACTTTAAGGTAGAACATGCAAAAAAAACTTCGAATGAAAGAAAACTTTAAGCTGGCAGATGCATGAAATGTGCTAGCCAAAATCTCCAAAAAGGAAAGGAATATAAAAAAAAAATATTTTTAATAATTTATCTTGCGTCGACAGCACTGTTTCAAAAGTAATTTTTTTTTTTGTGGAAGTGTAGTAAATCAGAAGGTGCAAAGTATTATTATTAATATATATACAAAGTTATATATTAATAATAAATAATATAATAAGCAAAAAAAAAAGAAAGTGTTCCAAGAGGCCCTAGGAAGACTGAAATAACAGTCTTATACATACAGAACTGCGAAATAGTGGGAGGCTCCTTAGCACAAGATGCCGGCTAGATTATGGGTACTACTACGGCGCGTATTTCTGCCTTGAAAGAGTAATGTGTAAGAATTGTGTTTCAGTTGAAGGGCGCCGTAGCTAGTGAAATTAATAGGTAAATGAAACTTGGCAACTTATGTCTTAAGGTGACGAGTGCAATTTTAGTGCCGCTCAGAACGTTTGGGTTTTCAAGAATCCTGAGCGGCACTGCATTGTAATGGACAGGGCGTATCAATTAACTTCTGCTGAACTTCCTGCTCGTCTCATCCCTTATTATCATAAAAAAATTGAACTTCATCACCAAATAACAATAGAATATGAATTAAATAGATATTCATAATCAATTAAATATAATATATAAAAATACAGTTTATCTTTTCTCATGACTTTTGTTACAAGTTTAACCGTTTTAATGTATCCGGAATTGTAATTTAAAAAAAAAAAAAAGTTAGTGATTGACTAATGATAAATTTGGATTTTAAATAGTCTTAAACCAAAGATTGGATACTGAAATAAGGCTTAATTTTTTGAATATTACTATTTTAAGAATGGAAAGATAAAGAAGTTACAAGTTACTAAAAGTTTTACACAAAGATAAAATTATTTGCTTCAATAATAAATAAATACAATATTTAGTCAAATATATTTTTATATATTTGACTACCACTTTTATATATTTGACTATACTTTCCAACGACATTGAGGTGATTTTTTTGTTAAAATTATCTAAAGTACATTTTCATCATACTTACTATCAAGCGCATTATATGAATACTTAAAAATCCCCAAATATGGAAATGTATCTTTAATCCCGGGTATAAGTTCAGCTAATTGATAAAGCCTTCGTCTTTTATATCGAAACAACAAATACCACAATAACAACACAACACTAACTAACAACAGATACATGACCAGCGCTGAACGACTAATTTGAAGTTCAGTATCTTTACATTCATTTAGGTCAATGAAATGACACAAATGAATATTTAGACATTTTATCATTTACGATCAATTCGGAATTAACGAGAACATTAAATTACTCATACATCAAATGCTCAAAAACATACACAAGTGAATTAGAAAAGAAATAGTAAATTTAAAAATAAACCAGTGATATTGAGTACAATAGATGCATCAATCTGCACTCAATGTAAACAGATAAAGGGATTATATTGTGAGCATTCTAAATTATATTATGACTATTAAATATAAAGCCTTAAGAATGTATGGTTTGGGTATTAAAACGGTTTGTAACTTTAAGCACTTCTCTACACTTTTATTTTGGTATAAAAATCTAATACGAACTCAAGTAGAATGCTCAGTACTAATCTTTAACAAATACATACTTACACCGGAGAAAGTGCAACGAAAATGATTACGCACCATTGATTTCAAAGCGAATAGACTTCACTTATCACATTCACCCATCAATCATACTTATAATTACAGAAACATTCAATGAAAACTTTTCAAATCTTGACATCTTTGCCTCATCAGCATCTAATTTAAAGAAAAAGTAGTATTTGATATCATAAAATCGTAACTTTCTGCTCATTTTAATTAAATTTGCATAACGTACCATTTTCATGGTAACTATTACTACTTTTGTTCAGTTCCGTGGTCAGTTGGAAGATAACCCAAATTGCATACTCAATAAGGCGCAAATTGGGCATTACCTGGAGTACTTTTCTCACCTCAACCAGCATCTGAATATCATTATCACATAATGATAAAAAACATTGCAACATCAAACAAACGACTTCAAAAGAATTATTCCAAAACAATAGATATAATATGCAGTAAAAAGTATAAAATTGCGAATTTTTATACAATCTTATTCTAGTTATAATTATTGTTATTTTAGGAATCGGTGTCCTTCCGCCGGGGCCCCGCCCTCCCTTCTCGTCTTGCCACTTTGCGCGTGCAACACAAGCGCATCTCACCTACAACCTTCCTACACCTATGTATATAGTTACGAACGTGGCCGACATCGACTCCAAAAATAACAATAATTGTAACTAAAATTAAATTAATTAATTAAATTATTCAGATTGTAAAACAAAACGCAATTTTTTTTCCTTTTTGTACATTTGATCTTTTGTTAAAAAATAGTTTTTTTGAAGTCGGTTGTTTTTTTTTAATTTTATTTTTAGTGAATCTGAAGTACACTAACTGATAACATATCTAAATATGTGTAAACCTACTAAATTTTGCATTTGCCTTGCCCAACAAAGCATACAAGATTTTATGACGATACGTCACGGGTTAGGTCAGTTGGTTAGAGTACTGGCACGGAAACCCAGAGGTCGTGGGTTCAGGACCCGCATCGTTCATAAAATTTTGTTTGTGTATTAATCCTAGAAGTGAGGGATATCACTTTAAAAAAACGTAACAAATTATTATCTTCCAACAAAAAAAATTATCTTACAACAACAAACGAAATTGGTTACCGCGATATTGAGTTATTCGTCCGTTTGTCGTGCACATACTTATAGCAAATGTGAGACTTATATGGTTTTCTCATGGGACTACACGGGTAGCATCAATTGTGTTTGAATAAAAAAAGAATTATCAAAATCGGTTCACCCAGTCGTAAATTCTGAGGTGAACGGTTGACCCTAAAGGGATGGTTCCCTGCAACTTCCCGCTAATTCCATATCTAAACGCTTCAAATTGTACTTATGACAATTTTGAGCTAGTTAAGGGTGCTTTGGTCATTTATGCTTTTTCAGCCTAAGTAGAGCATAACAACAAATCGTAGGTATATTTACTTTACACATGTAGAACCTTCTGGAAACAATTTTGCTGATGTACCAATTTACTTTCTGTGAAATAAGTAGACTCTCTTTGTTCGAATAAGCTATATGCTAAGTAAGTTTCCGTAAAACTAAGTATTCTGTGTTTAGTCTTAGCTCCGTAAACGTTGTAAATCGGGTTTATTGAACAAAGTTATTTTTTATTTAGTAACCATTCAGTTATTCCTTGACTACTAGCTCTTCGAGCTCGAAAATATAATTTGTGTTATTTTGAGCTCTTCGAACTCAGAATTAGTTATTCTATGTTCTTGAGCACTTCGAGTTCAAAAGAATGATAAAAGATAAATAAATCCCTTTTTTACAAAATTTTAAACCGCAATTACTTCTGGATGAATAAACCGATTTTCACGCAGTTTTCAGACGATCATTAAAGTCACTTAAAAACTATTCTAAAAAACCAGATTTAGAATTTTTTTGAAGTTATTTTGAGTCTTCTCAAAATCTACCAGTCTAAATTGGAACGAATTCAAAATCTAAGTTTGGTCAAGCCCTTTAGAATTGCGTCAGCTGCGAGGAAATTGGTTCATTCATTAAAAACTAATTGCATTTTGAAAAGTAAAAAACTAGTGTTTTATTAAACTTTTATCAGATAATATTTTCAAAATGATTTTATTTATAATAAAGAATCTTTGAGTTTCAATTGATCGAACTCGGAATTTCGAAGTAATTCCGAAATAACACTTTTTTCGGTTTTCTTTTTTCTCTTTCACAAATGACAATAACATCGGTCGAGCCGTTCTAAATTTATAAGAGGTTTACATATATCCATACACATACACGCACACGCACACACACATCAACGCACACGCATACACAACAACGAGGAAATAGTTAGGGAAACTTCCAAGGACTTTAAAACATCGAGATTTGACGAAAAAGTGATTTTCGATATCGGGGTAAAACCAATAACCTCCCGATTTTTGAAAATTTTCAAGCGGGCAGTTAAAAAAATAAAAAAACAACGAATTAAGAACATCCTCCTTTTTTGAAGTCGTTTAAAAATGCAAAATTCAACCCAACATAATGCATGTTGACACCTGGTTTCTCTTACTCGCAACAAATATTGGAACTTTTTGGGGAACCGTGGCATCCATGTGTTTTAAAAGGTTAATAATGTCTTCTCAATATTTGTTAGACTTCTCTTCGTTTTTTTGTACGTTCATTCGTTTCACAGGCATCGCGTTGAACAGCAGCTTTTTTAACGTTAGTATTTCCTCTGGCTGGTTATATAAGGCTTTTGTTTTTTACTAATGAGACTTTTAATTTATTCACCTTGCGAACATTTCGCACTCAATTGTTACACAGGTGTATTCCTCAATATCCTTTTTATTCCAATGATCTTTTTATATGTCGTAGGTAGATGGAAAAAATCTACATTTTTATTATATTATATTAATCTACATTTATATCTTTACATTAATAAAATAAAATAATATGTCATAACCGAAACCATTTAATGATTGATTTAATGCTCACAGTACTTACACATAATTACATTATATAGTTTAATTTATATAGAATAATTTTCAAACAGTACATTATCTTCGTTCTAATCTGATAGGATAACCATGCTTAGCTTTTAACATCAGAGAGAATTTACATTCAATTTTAGGAATTGGACCATCTTCTTCTTCAGTGACAACTTTAAACTGACGTAGGATTGAAGCAATAACACTTTTCGCTGTTAAAAAAGCATATTGGTAACCTGTAGAAAGAAGAATTATTGTTAGCAAGGCAAAAAATTTAGTTTCCTTATTTAAGATAATACCCAAAATATTGTACTTTCAACTTTTTCAAGATTTATTCCATTATAATTAATATTTGGATCAGTTTGTTTACGCCTGTTTACAAAATTGCAGTTTCTTTTTATTAAAAAGGAGGACAAACGAACTACAGGTCACCTGGTGTTAAGTGATCACCGCCGCCCACATTCTCTTGCAACGCCAGAGGAATCATAGGAGCTTTTCCGATATTTAAGGAAGATGTACGCGCTTAATTTGAAGGTACCCATGTCGTATCGTCCCGGAAACACCGCATTAGGAAGCTCATTTCAAAGCTTTGTAGTACTTGGAAGAAAACTCCTTGAAAACCCCACTGTGGAGGACCACCACACATCCAGATGGTGAAGATGATGAATTTACGGCGTGTCGTGCGAAGGTGGAATTCGGTGGCAAGAATCAGGTGAAATAGCTCTGCTCAACTCAGCGCTAGAATGTGGGCTGGATTGACGAATTTCCGCGCTCTATTTATTATTGAAATCGAAAGCTTTCGTGAAGTCAACATATATAGTTACCTATATTTTGCAATCAAGATTTTGAACCAGAAACTTCACTAGGTCAAAAATGAAAAATGAATTTACCCTTATGACATCCATATTTTAAACAGTAATTCATAAGTCTTAAGAACATACATTTCTTGAAATCTTTAACAAAGATAGATATAATGGTTATTGGACGGTCATTTGATATATTTTAATATGTATCCCCTTTTTAAAAGGTGGTATTGTGGTTTACTATTTCAACATATCCGGATAAGTACCTGTTGCGAAAGACAAATGGACCAGATAAATTAAAAAAAAACTAAACAAAAAAACAGCCGACTTCAAAAAACCCTATACAAAACAATAGATATAATATGCACTAAAAAGTAAAAATCTATAACGTATTTTTATACAATTTATTGAATCTAAATAATTAATCTAATTCTAATTACAAATTAATGTTATTTTTGAAATCGGTATCTTCCTGCCGCGGCCCCAAACTACCCTCTAAGCCTTGTCACGTTGAGTGTGCGACACAAGCGCATCTCACCTACAACCTTCCTACCTAGCTATGTTTAAATTTATAAACCTACCGTGGCTGACACCAACTGCAAAAATAACAATAATAATTGTAACTTTATTAGATTGATTAGATTGTATAAAAAACATAATTATTTTTTTACTTTCTAGTGAATATTATATTTATTGTTTAGAATAGTTTTTTTTGAAGTCGGTTGTTTTATCATTTTTTTATTTTTTATTTTTAGTAAATATGAAGTACACTAACTAATAATATGTCTGAAAATGTGTAGACCTGCTAAACTTTGCAATGCAGCAATAAACATAAGTGCATTACAATTTGATTACAGACAGAAATTCTGTCATAGATCGCACCGTTACTGTAAGTCATTATGGAGTTCCATTGATCATCATATTTGACATTGAGAATTACTTGACCTTAAGGACGTTACAGTAGGTGACTCTGTGAATATCCGTCTAGCTTAAAAACGATTGGGCCGAGCATATTTAATTTGCTAATAAGAATTGAAGAGTTCCGTTACTTTGTCATGGATGCCATAATCAGAAAAACATCCCATAAAAAGAATGAAACCAAACTCTCACCAAACTACCTTTGAAGTATATTCTTTCCAATAAAAAAAGAATCATCGAAATTGTATGGCGCGATATTCAGTTATTCGTCCATTTGTCGCGCACATACTCAAAGTAAATATAAGACTTTTATGGTTTTCTCATGGATGCCATTGTTAGATCTGGACCAAATTACAATAGGACTACACGGGAAGCACCAAATTTCAATTAAAAAAAGAATTATCAAAATTGGTTCACCCATTCGAAAGTTCTGAGGTAACAAACATTAAAAAAATACTAACGAATTGATAACCACCTCCTTTTTGAAATCGGTTGAAAACAGTTAGGATCGCAATTCCGTACTTCATCTAGCTCACAGGCAGTGGCATTATATAGCAAGAGTAAGACACGGACTTTTAGACCTAGCAGCGTCAGCTGGTGCACTTTTAGATTAAGGTTTAATTTGTAAATTTCAAAGTAAATTAGATAGGTTAATATTCTAAATGAGCCACTGGTCTTTCACTTGCAATGTGGAATCATTGCCATCCCAATTGGTCCCGAGCAATTCTCTTGATTTCGATGTTTACTTCTTGACAGCGTTGCCGTTGATAATCATTTCAAATTGTCTGGTACAGGCCAGATATACGTGGGTACAACTGAAAATGCTTAGAACTGGCCAGTTAGAAACATTGCTAATGAAAACTTTTTTTGAATTTCAATTTTAGAACTCTTTGGTAACCTAATGCATTCATTTTTCATTTGTTTTTGTGAATTGGTGGCAAATCAAAAACTCTTGTTACACGTGAAAATAAACCTAATGCGAGAAAATTTTCGGTCAATGATTTATTATGACTTTCGTTGTGGGCTTACTCAACAACAAAGCTATGATAGGCTGCGATTAGCATTTCTTAATGAAGCCCCATCTCGTGCCACTATTTAAAATTGGTTAAACGAAATAACATATAAGCGTGGACGTAGCAATCTCAATGATGATCCGCTTGAGTGACGTCCTTTAAAAACTACTGAAGATTACATCAGTGCTGTGCGACGCATGATAGAGGAAGATAATAGAGTGACCTATAAGTAGATACGGGCACGCCTAGGCATTGGTATGAGTCAAGTTCAAAATATATTACACGAACATTTAGGCGTCAGGAAGCTTTGTACCAGATGGAATCCCCATACATTAACCGACGACCAGAAACACCTTCGCACTGACTGGTGTCGCTAAATGTTAAATAAGTTCAACGGCGGTGACTCAAATGCTGTATTTGAAATCGTCACAGGTGATAAAAGTTGAATATATTGCTACGAACCAGAAATCAAAAGATAATAAGCTCAGTGGGTGTTTCCTTTCGAAGATCGGTCCACTAAGGTAAATAAAGGAAGAACTCAAGGAAAAAAGATGATTGCCTCATTCTTTGATAGGAAAGGTATTTTGCGACAGTTTTGCTAGAAGATGGAAGGACAGTTCACCATGACTATGCTTCAGCGCACTCCGCAAAACGGACTGTTGAATATTTGACTATGGCAGATGTCGAGATAATGAGTCATCCGCCATACAGTCCTGACCTGGTGCCCTGTGACTTTTATTTATTTCCCAAGAACTAAAGATAAAATTCGAGGTATTCGTTTTACGAGCCCTGAAGATGCGGTGGAGGGGTACAAAAATGCCATAGAACCCCTAAGGAAGATTGGGCCCACTGCTTTTCTGAGTGGTTCCATCGAATGCGACGATGTGTAGAGAGGAACGGAGATTACTTCGAAAACAATAAAACTTTCTACATTAAGCCGTTTTTCATTTTCTAATCATTTTCAGTGTTACCTAGGTATATATAATATACTGATATGTAAGGGTGCTATATGTGTATAATATATCCTCGGAATATTTGGGTTTGATGCGAGATGTCCTTGGTTCCACCTCTCACAGCCATAAAACGGTTTTCAGGTTTAACCAAAATATCTTGAGCTAAACTCTCCGTATCAGTATACGTGATTGTCATAAAGCCGTGACTTTTGCTTAAGTTTAGGTGATCTGTGATATGATGTCCTCTTTAGAATATTCAGTCTCAGCTACTGCTTTGCTGAAGATTTTATAGTTATTGCCAATAATCATTTCTGCATAATTTTTAAAGCAATCTCTATTCTTTATATTGAGCACCGTATTTTTTTATGAATGAAATCTTTCAATTCTACTGTATATAATTAAATAATGCTAATGTCGTTAACCGTTGAGGAGTTATTTCGTGAGGAGCCAACTTTGGACGCGCCGTGGTCATTTCATGGTGACAAATAATACCGTTGTCATGATCAAGTAAGTACAATAAATACTGTTGACCAAAAAAGATTTCTTAACGTAAAGCCAGTCCTGGATGTCAACCTAAGTTAAACTTTATTATAATAAAAATAAATTATCTTCAGGATATCCAATAAGACAAATTTCATCTCAAGTCATATCCTATTCTAAGATTGGACCCGAACAAAAAATCACTACAAACTGCATGAGCATTCAGATAATAATACAAAATACTAACAATTTACATGATTTAGCATAATAACTTTGCAAATTTTTTACGTAAGTATCTATCCCTACTCAGTGCTATTACTATCGTACGAGCAACGTTTAGCATTTCTAATAAGCCACTTGTGTTTTAAATGTAAGGAGTCAATACATTTTAGCATATTAGTTAACAGTCAGAGTAAACTTATAAATATTATAATAAAAGGAAACACTGGAAAAGCCATTACGGATTAAATACTTACCAATGCAGTTTCTTGGTCCTGTACTAAATGGCATGAAGAGTCCAGTTTTACCTCCAGATTCAAATCTCTCCGGTTTGAAGCAGTCAGCATCAGGCCCCCAGTAATTGGGGTCACGATGAGCCCCCCAAATTAAAATAATTATACTAGTATTAGCAGGAATAGTATAGCCAGATGATGCTGTCGAAAATATAATTTTGCTTGTAACAGAATTTTATAAAATAGTTTCGATTTTCTAAGATAAAGCAAAAGACATTAATTATAATTAATACAGTTAATTTGGGAACACAATTTTGCTGACAACATTAATCATTCGCAAAAAAAGTTTTATCTGTATATATACCAAATTAGCAGCTTATGATGATTTATTGACAGCCTTTGTCCTATCAATTTATGTGTATCACATAACACTATGTCCAATAATATTGAATAGGAAAAACCATTTTGTATATAACCCACAGGCGTCATCCTATTCGAATCTTTCCATTACCGAACAGTTTGCTTTTTCAATTCGTCCTTTAGGTTTCTTCGGTATACCTTTAGGTTTTGTAAGCCTTAGTATTAATCTTAGCAGAGACAAAAGATTAAGTATTCATAATTTTTAATTATTATATGATTGTTCATTGAGTTTTCTCATTTTGGCGTCAATACATTATACAAAATTTTTCGATATTAAAATGGATTGGGGTGATAAAGAGAACCAAATCGCTGTGATTGCATTACACAAAGGTGGTGGTATGGTATGGTATGGTGTTAAATACAATTTATAAAACTCTCCATACGCTTGGTATTAGTAAAAAGAATCTTGTCCAAAAGCTAAAGATTTTATCTCGGGAGATGAAGATAGCAGCAACTAAAACCATGTCGCGCATTTTAAGACATGACTTAGGACTTGCAGCCTATAAGAGATGTACTGATAATTTCTTTGCTGATAATTTAAAAAAGAATAGGGTGGTAAAATCTAAATAACTAAAGAAGCAGTACGCACAGAAAAAAATTGTTTACGGAGTAGATTTTCTTTTACAATTGAACAACATTTTAACAAACAAAACGACCGTATTGATGCTCAAAGCCCTACGGAAGCTTCCCAATTAGCTGACAGAGTACCTACAATGTGGGCACTATCTGAATTCAGTGATGGTTTGGTGGGGTATTATTATATCATATTAGCTATGAATGAGTGACTGAGCCATCATGATCATCATCAGCCGGAAGACGCATACTGCTGGACAAAGGCCTAAGTGACTGAAAAAAAGATAAAAACCTGACTGAGCCATTCTTTTGTGAAAAAAGTATCAAAACATCGGCACAAGTGTGTGAAGATACTATTTTTGAGAAGGTAGTGAAGCCCCTTAACAACACCATGTTCAAAAACCAAGAATTGTGCTTCTGGCAAGACTCGACACCGGGTCGTAAAGATCGGTCTGCGCAGTCTTGGTTGGAAACGAATGTTTCGGACTTCATCAGAGCTGAAGACTGGCCGTCGTCCAGTCACGATCTTAATCCACTGGATAATAATTTATGGTCAGTTTTAGAGAGTATGGGTTGCTCTAAATGCCGTGATAATTTGGAATCCCTAAGACAATCCGTACGATTGGCAGTGAAGAATTTACCCATGGAAAGAGTGCGTGCTTCTATTGATTACTGGCCTCAAAGTTTAAAGGGCTGTTTAAGACCACTTCGAATACGCTTTTTATATTTAATTTTTTTATGTATTAAACTAACACGCTGTGAAAGTAATAAATGTTATATTTTGCAATCGAAAAATTTTTTTTAATCCTCATTCTCTCTATTTGTTGAACGCTCCTCGTATATACTATATTGTTAAAATAATAGGTTAACGGGCCATTTTACACTGTCCAAGTAAAGTAGCAGATTGTCATTAGCTACATAAATTAATGGCTACATAAAAGTTCCAGATAAAACAGATTGCGTTTCACAATATTTAATTTCTAGATGACTTATCTGGCAGATCGGTCTGGCAACCTCGCACTCAATCGTTCCGTTTGACCAAATGAAAGTATTAAAAAAACTGTTTCTTATACGAAATAACGTTACGTAACACAATGGCTCAGTGAAAATTTTATTTCACATTTTACAGTATTCTATTGGCATAAATGTCTAAATAGCACTTCTACTACTATTTTAACAATAAAATGAATCATCACATAATGGTATTCCGCTTCCGTGTAACGAAATTTGAGAATGTCAACTAATCAATTGTCATAAGCCTTTCATAATTATCAATAAGACATGACATAAACAAACATCTGCCGACCATTATAGTAGAAGAGCCCAAGCGGGTTTTTGGGAATTTTTCGAGTTTGTGTCAGAATAACATAAGAGGGACAAACTTGCAACATGTGAAGTACTCCCAACATACCTGAGCCCTATATTATTATTATTTTTACTAATCTGATCGAACGTCTAGAGCAGCCGATCAGATTAGTAAAAAAATCGATCCTTGGAGCAACTCGAGCGCGTCAGATTGAGGTAAAGTAAGTTAATTATAATGCAGTAAAGTGTTTATTTCAATAATCTAACAATTTGAGCGTTACATAAGGAAATCGGAAAGTCACAAAGTTTGAAATTAAAAATTTCAAACCGTCAGGTTAAGGGAATTCCTCCACACAATTGTCATATAAGGGGTCAGGACGACAAGGACATTACGTTGAACCGTCTGTATAATAATCTGACACACTTGAGTGGTTACAACTTTTTTTGCATTTCAAATGTTTTGGTGCATACCGTTTGGTCACGTCCAAATCGTCAGTCTTTTCACCAGCTGCTACAATAGGGTTCACATAACATCCTCCTTAACTCCTCTCGATGACGCGGTGTAAAAGATTTTTTTCCTAATTTCTACCCCTTCGTTTAGCCACCCACACCATGCAAACTTGCACATGAATATTTTTTTGTTTTCAGTAACACGTGAGGCGCATACACTAATAATATCTGAAGCGTTTGAGTATTCCTTTGTTACTGATTTTTTACATTGTTATACACCCTCCCTCCATCAGTGACAGGTAACATAATATCGTATACAATTTCCTTTGTTTTATTTTTTTTATTCATCTAACCTACACAATCCAATAGGTGACCACGCCCTCGAGTAAAACCCTATTTAGCATCTTGGGCTCCCCTACCATCCAATAACTATGATATATGCTAATACATTAATCTTATAATTTAAATGGCCCTTACCTGCTCGATAACACTATCTATATATAAAAACTACAAGTACGTAGATCCAAAAAAAATTGCGAATATTTTTAATAATTATTTTATAGACATAACTGCTAATCAGCGGAATGGAAATAAATGTAATATTAAACATATTCAAACGAACCCAAAAACCATATTCCTTACACCAACGAGCCCTCTTGAGGTATTTAAAATAATAATGGGACTGAAAATAGCAAATCTATGGGATATGATGACATCGACACACAATCTATTTAATTTAGTGCAAAATTTATATCTACGCCATTATATATATCAATCTATCAATTTAGCGTTTGAAGAAGGATGTTTTCCAGAAAAACTTAAAAAATCGGTGGTTAAACCTTTGTTTAAGAAAAGTTATAAATGCGATGTATATAATTACAGACCCATTACACTCATCCCAATATTTTCGAAAGTAATAGAGAAAGCGATAAACAGTCGAATCTTATCTTTCTTCAATGAACACAATATATTACGACAAGAACAATTTGGTTTTCGAAAAAATAGTTCCACAACGTTAGATTCTTTTAATTATTAAAAGTATTTCCGAAAGCTTAAATAATACAATACCCGTAACAACGATCTTTCTAGATATGTCGAAGGCCTATGATTTGGTATTACATGAAAATTTATTGTATAAGCTTGAAAAATATGGAATAAGAGGCAATGCGAATAACTTGATAAAAAGTTACCTAAAAAGTCGACAACAACGTACCGAAATACCAAGAATAGTTAAATGCAATAAAAAGTCCACAAAAATTGTTCACACTTCGGAATTTAGAGAAAATCAGAGTTGCGCCATTCCACAAGGAAGTATTATCGGTCCTTTGCTATTTCTATCATATATCAATGACCTCCCAGACTCTACAATCAATCAATTTGTCGATGATACCACATTAATTATTAAAGAAAAAGACACAATTACACTAAAAAATACAATTATTAATTCACTTAATGACATTACCAGATGGCTTAATAACAATAACTTAAATTTAAACATATTAAAAACTAAAATAATCCATTTTAATACTAACAGGAATTTTAATAATAATTTGAACATAAAATATAGTGGTACAATGATTGAAAACATAAATAATATTAAATTTCTTGGTATAATAATTGATAAAAATCTTAAATGGAGAGAACATATTGAAGACATTTGTAATAAATTGGATAGATTTATTTTTGCCATTAGGAGAATAAGACAGACAGTATCAGAACAAGCCGCGTGGTGTGCATACCACGGATATGTGTCATCCGTACTGTGCTATGGACTCATCATTTGGGGAAATTCTTCGGACGCAATTCGCGCTTTCAGAGTTCAAAAAAAATTTATCCGTGCAATATGCAATGCACACTGGATGGATAGCTGCAAGCCACTTTTTATAAAAAAGAAAATATTAACACTTCCCTCTTTGTATATTCGGAATATGTATACATAAACACCCGGAATATTTCACCAAAATGAAAGATCACTCTTCTAGGAACACTCGATACCCAAAAAAATTACTTGTACCCAAATATCAATTGACACTCTGCCAAGAAAATGTTCATTACATGGCGATAAAAATATATAATAAGTTACCCGACCATTTAAAAGACATGACATGTAATCAACTTAAGAACAAATTAAAAACATGGCTAATAAAAAATTGTTTTTATTCAATAAATGACTATTTAAATTTAAGGAATTTTGACATATAAATCTGACATGAATATTACTATTTTATTAGAATTATAATTGTATTGCTAAGTGTAAAATACTTAATGGTTAGGTTAAATTTTGTATGAAATAAAATGTTATACTACATATATTTGCATGCCTTGTAGGTAAAATAAGAGAAAAAAAAACTGACCTTATTCAAATGCAAATAAAGATTATTATTATTATACACTGTGAAACGCAAATGATGTCTTTATTCTATAGGTAAGCAGCAAGTAGCCTATCAGGAACTTTACTTGGACATTGTGAAACAGCCCCTAAGAGTCATACCTAATATTAAATAAAACTATCATAACGCTAGTTATACTTACGTAACTTAATTTCTTCAGTCGCTTTCCGAATAACCATAGGTACAGGTGGATATAGACGAAGAGACTCTCTCAAAACCATATCCAAATATTTCAAATTACTCAAAATATCTTTAAATGATTTTTCATTATCATTCTCAAACACACGTACTAATCTAAAGAATTAAATAGATATTGAGAATGAAGTTTGTTATAATTATATTTGTTACACAATGGCTTTAAATATGAATCAACAAAGTTTTATACTGAGGACAACATAGCTATTTTTAGATAAAATTAATTCAAGAGTTTTAAAATCTGCTTTCTACTAAAATTTGTACTTACTCTTCATGAACTTTTTCCTGAATTTTTGGATATTTTCCTAACAATAAAAGCGTGTTACAAATTGCAACCGCGGATGTATCTGTAGCAGCTAGTAGAAAGGTATTAATTTCTTCACGCAGTTCTGTGTCTGTGAAACCATTCTGTCGCTGGGATAATAGTATAAGATGATCTAGGAATGAATCCACTTTATCGTCTTGCCCTGAAATTTTATTAGGCCCAAATTATATATTAAAATGTTTTATAAAATGCGTTGACTGATTAAAATAGATTATTTTATGACACGTGTCGTGGCTTATGGCTTTATTTTTCATCCGGTTTGCTTCCAAGCAACGCAATTTTTAAAGGAATCCAAATAAAGTCAAGTCGACACCGCATATCTTACAGAATCGCAGAGTGAAGGATTTTCTAATTAAAAATGGCCTTAAAAAGCATGATTCTCACCAAAAATTGTTTGATTTTCGTAAGCATTTAAATCAACATGTTTTAAATGACTGCGTTTTTTTCGTATAATCTGAAATAACAACATTTAGAATTGATCAGCTTTAAATGTATTTTTAAGTTAAGGATCTGGAATAATCAATATATATCGTGAAGAATAGAAAAGAAAAGTGTGACATAATCATAAGAGTCAAAGCATTCGTGCTTTTTTTTATTTTTAGGTTTCAGAGGCTTAAAAAACTAAATTTATCTAATACTTACAATATTACGATATATTTATTTAGAATTTCATTTAATCTTTAAAATAATTGAGAGAGAGAGAGAGAGAGAGTTCAAAAATGACTGCTCACAAAGGTACGACTTTTAATAACGTAAGAAATAAGTTAAGTTTAATTCAGGTAAAGCATCTGTTTTGAATAACAGCTACTCAGCTAAAAGCAAAAAAAATAATATATCGTTTTAATGCTTACATTATTTGTAACGTTAGTAATTTTGTTACAATGTTTTGTGAAATCCCTGTATTGCCAGGATAATTTGAAGATCCAATCTGGCCACAGCCATACGGATAATATTCTATTTGAAGCCACTTTGAAAACCCCTTCAACGGCATTGAGATAGTCTGATACTACTACATCATTCATTCCATCAAGATTTTTTATACCCAAAGATGTTTCTGAAATAGAATAGTAATCACGTTTTTAAAGATGTTTATGCAATTACAAATGTATGCATGTAGTAAAACTACTCGAGAAATAGAATAAATTACACAAAAGTATGGCATAAGGCGCTTATAGGGACACTGCAATCCTATGAGCTAACCGAGAGATAATGCAGGTGGGTCACTAGCGTTTTGCCAGTTTGAATCATCAAACTCGTTATCGAGGATACATCCTCCAAGTTAAAACCCAAACACGCGGGACACCAGTCCCGCGATGCTGCCTATACCTTACACTGTTTCTTATGCATATCAATGATATGCTAAAGCAAATGCAAATCAGCTGTTTTCATTGCTATGCAGAAGACAGCCCTGGGTATGCTGATTATACCGGCCGTGCCAACATCTCCCAGGATAGTATCAACGAGAACCGGAACAAACTTTTGTCTGAAATCGATATTATGCCTTGCAGTCTCGGAATGGGGCTAGTAAAATTTAGTCCAGTTTAACCCTTAGAAGACATATGTTTGTGCGTTCACCGCAAAAAACTCTCCTTTCGTTGTATTTTATATTTGATATGCTCCTAACGTGACGGCGTCGGCGTCGTCATATCGACTGACATTAAATTTCGTGGTCACTTGAAGTGAAGAGAAAGGCGAGACAGTAGTTGTCTACAAACCAGTGCCTGCAACTATATAGGGCGCAAAATCGGCCTCAGATCGAGTTCTCTACTCACCTCTGGGCAGGCGCTCCCCAGTACCAGATTCTTCCATTTGACCGCATGCAACGAAGAGCACCTCAAATAATTGACGATCAATTCATCTCCAACCGGTTTGATTTAGAGTTGCGTGGAGATATGGAATCCCTCTGCATGTTCTACCACATTTATCACGAGTTGATACCAGCATCCGGATTCTTTCCACCGGATATTATGGTCAAAATGCTAAATTACAGCAGCATCACGTTGTAGAATCAATTACCGGGTATTTTTTTACCGAACCGATATGACTTAGGGACCTTCAAGAATAGAATTACCTACCTTAATGGTTGGCAACGCATTTCTTGATACCTGACATTGTGAATGTACATGGGCAATCGCCCATCACATCAACACACGAGGAAAACGAGCAATCGCTTGTTTTCCTCGTGTGTTTTCTCACCATATGTTTTATTGATTCACTTAGGAAAATCTAACTCCTAAAACTACACAAATTTTTGTAAAGGATAAAATCCCGCACACAGTTTCCTACGTGATGCTAGTTCGCTCCAAATTCATTATGACAAGTTTCTTCTACTTTTGCACCTTTCATTATAATGTGATATTTTAGGACGTTTTTACCTCACATTTATGACCCTAACTAATATTATAAGTACGAGTGTATCCTTTTTAATTTTTGACGCTTTCTCCTCCTAACTGAAATTCATGAAATCTTTCACACAGAGAGGCACAGAAAAGAAAGTAGGGTACATTTATTACCAAACTTTTATTGCGTTCCCTAATAAGCGCGATGTGTTTAATGTGTCGTGTTCAGTGAACGCCTGTTTATGTTACTTCCGACGAATGACATCCAGAGAAAGCGTAGGATCAAAGTGAACGAGTATATGTCTCCGGGATAGTGAGATCATATCGTCGGTTTACTCTAAGAACTCACTAAGTGCAAGAAATCATTAAGTACAGTTAATAACTACGCGAACATCGCCTTGACTAGCTCTATAGAATTCAAAAACTCACGTATTTCTAGCTGTTCTAATTTGGAAGTTATAACGTATGCATAAAGCTGATAATTACAATTTTGGGACTATTGGTTTTATTAAAATCATTACATCACTTTGCAGACTTTAAAAAAAAACAAAGTAGTGAAATTATGAACAATTTCTTTATTACAAAACTCATTTAGTGTTTTTTTTAAATGACATACGAAAATCACTTTAGAACGAAACTTAGTTAAAAAAGTCATTAACTGCGCTTATTTACTTATTATAAACAATAATGTTATAATAAGACATATTCAACAACTCTAATTGATTCTATCAAATCAAGTGATAAAAAACTTTAATCTTTTAATTTAATTAATTTAACAAAGTTTAATATGATCATATTAAACTTTGTTTACCAAAAAATAATTATTGTTTTCTTATAATTGCTCTTATAATGAAGTTGTAAATTAGTGTAAGTGATTTAATATCGATTAAATCAGTCTTATGATGGAATTAATTATCCCTCAATTATTATTAAGTGAATTTTGTTATCTTAAAACCAATAGAAAAATATTGGTATAATAACTCAGGAATGAAACGCGGGGTGGGATAAGTGCGACGGTGGATAACGCGCGGAGTGGGATAAGTGCAACGGAGGATAACTCGCGGGGTAGGAAAAGTGCAACGGAGGCTAATGAGCGGGATGGGCTACTTCGACCACCCGATTGGCTCGGTAGTCGGTCACTTAATTTAACTAAACTATATCAATAAATAACTAAATTATTCACTCAACTTAGTTGTGGCAGAAAGCTGAAGCTATATGTAATGATTCGGTGGAATTTTGTACATTTGCACAGGCAGAAGGTGTGCGCGCGCTAGATGCCAAACGCCACTGGATAAGTTGCGTCGAGCACAACTTCGCAGGAGTTTTTGTACATCTGTGGCGGTAATCCTGATAATATTTTTACTCGTGTTGTCACAGTTAATGAAACATGGATCCGAAAATATGATCCGGATGGAATGGAAAAACCGCCACGGTTGTTCAACAACGAAATATTTATATTAAAGTTCATGGCCCCTGTTTTTTGATATTGTGACGGGATTTTGCTTATCGATTACATTCCTAAGCTGACAAAAGTGCGTGAAGTGGTATCCTGTTTTTGATGCCTCATTTAACTCAGCGCGAGTTGCAATGCCTGCCCTAGATTTATTAAACAAGGTAGCTCCCAGTAATTATTTTCTATTTTCTTATGTAATGAAAGACCTCGGATTGTGACGATTTTCGAGTGAAGAAGAGATAACGAAAGTTGACGAGCATTTTCGAGGCAAAGACGGCGAATATCTTTAAGCGGGCTAAAAGCACTTTATGGAAAATGTAAGAAATGTATAAAAGGAGTAGAGGCCTTCATAGAAAAATAATTTTTATATATTTTGACACCATCCTTAATACCTTAGGCTTAAAATATTTTAGCCACCCCTAGTTATGTTGTAAGATTAGCTATATCAAACAGAAAAGTAGAAAAAAGGCGGAACTATAGACGGCGGCTATCGCTAGGAAGAGAGAAGGTCTGGCAGTTAGCCTGGATATAGCAAAGGTCTTTGAGCGTGTATAGCACAAGGTGCATCTCTTAAAACTTCGATCATTTGGGCTTAGAATTTATGCAAGTGGACCTCCAGCTTACTCACTGGGTGCAGCGCAGCATGCAGATGGTTGTCAATGGTTGTTATTGCTCAAAACCGAAGCCCATGAACGCCTGAGTGCCCCAAGGCTGTGTGTTATCTCCTACACTGTTTGTTCTTCCTGTTTCTTCTGTATGTCAATGATATGTTGGATACCTCCAACATACATTGGTATGCAGACGACAGTACTGGTGATGGCGTATACACGGGCCATGTAGGTCTCTCTTAAGAAATTGTCGACCAGTGACAGATGAAACTTGTGTCTTCCATCGAGTCCTCTCTTGAGAAGGTCGCGGAATGAGGTAAAATGAACCTTGTTCAATTTGACCCCCAGAAGACTCAAATTTTTGTTTGCGCGTTTAATATTATAAAAAAACCCATTTGTCGTATCAGCGCTCTTCGACAACACCTCCCTTAAAGCCTCGCCCAGTATCGGAATACTAGGTCTTGAAATCCCGAACGATTGCCAATCCTACGGTCATCTGGAAGGCAAATCCAAATTGGATTCGAAGAAACTGGACGTCATTAAAAGAGCACGGCAATACTTCAAGCCAGCCCACATTCTAGCGCTGTACAAAGCGAACGTCCGGCCACATATAAAGTATTGCTGTCATCTCTGATCTGGCACACCTCGATCGTATCAGTCCAATCCACACGCGTTGTCACATGACAACCCGTGCAACACAGGCCTGCTTGAATTGGTGGGGAACCAGTGTATGGTTCGATCAACTAGCGTCACGTAGAAACGTATCTTCATTGTTTCAAGAGAGCTCGGATGATTTGTAGAGAAATATCCATGCGAAAAATCGGCGTCAAGTGGCAGCTATGCGGTCGCGTTTCGATAGGTCAGTGAGAGTCCCGGAGGTCCACCTTTACCTTCACGACAGTCCCGTAGGTCTATCCCCTTTACCTCCCCAGAGCCCCATAGGTCCAGTCTGCTTCCCTTCCCACACCCTTTCCTGAAAAGCCAGTAACGCATATGCAAGCCCTCTGGTGGTGCAGTATTCCATGGGCGCAGTGATCACTTTCCATCAAGTAAACCTCATGCCTGTTGACCCTCTTTTTCCACAAAAAAATTCATCATTTATATTCAAGTAGTACGTATTCCTTAAAATAGACTTCTATTTCAAGAAATACTTAAATGAAACCTCGTACAAAGGCCCAATGGCAAGAAATCATTAACTGTATATTTTATTTTATTTTTAAATTATGGCTTGATTATATATAAAAAAAACTCGCTTGGTTTTAATAATAAATATATTCAGCAATATAATAGTATTTCACTTTTCGCTAACATAATCATATTTAAGATGTTATACGGAAAATGATATTACTAAAACTAAATGTGGCTTAATTCTGTTTTTTTCAGTTAATGTTAAAAGGCAAAAGTTAGTTTAAAATAATTACCGTAAATATGTATCATAGCACGCTAGCAAATATATAATGCATATTTTAATAGACCTTATAAATGTTAGATGAACACCATAAATAGCGAAATTACTTGGCTCATATAGACCACCTTACAAACAGTTTCATTTTTGCCTTAGCCGGTCTTTTTAAAATGGAATGAATATGAAAATAATGGCATCAGTCTTACCAGCTATTGATGTTAATGTGTAAGTGTTGACGATAGGCCAAATATCGAATGTACCAGTGCCACTCAATTCCTTAAGCTTTTCAACAAGATCCGCACTTCTTCGCGTAAATATATCCAAAAAACTATTGAGTATTTTGGGGCTAAACGCAGGAATAATAACTTTTCTTCTTCTAGACCATATTGAAACTAAAATGAGAATCCACATTAAAAATAAGCAAAGTTCAAGTAAGGTAAGTTAAACAAATACTCGTATCATTACAACATTGACTGTTATAAATACCAGGAGCAAAAATTCCACCATCACCAGTAAAGGCTCTTATACCCTTCATCACTAAGAGATCTTTTTCCAAGCAATTTTTCGAAACATGTTCAATATCCGCTGGATTCGTTAACGCTGAAAACAATTTAAAAAAATATTTTTTTGTTATGTACTTATCTTCATATTAATATAACATCACGGTATGCATTACAATTGAACTTACAAGAAAACCGTGACAATGTACTTGTCAAATAAAATCAGACATTAAATAAAGATGTAAATTTACAATATTAGGCGCTACTTTCACAGATGAGAGGTGTATACAAATCATTATGGGTAAACAATATTAAACTAATAAACCAAATAAAATCTATTAGGAATTAGCTAAACTTAAATATTACCTATAAAAAACGTAGTACCTCCCCACATCTTTTGAATTCCTGCAGTTTTAAAAGTTTCTCTGCTTATATTTTCTATATCCGAGACGACATCTGTAAATAGAGCACAAAATATCAAACTGAGCCTATTATTAGCAAATGTTTCATTAATGAATATGTATTTGTGATTAATAAGTTACGTTGTGGCGATTAAAATAGCACATTGTTATTGAGTTTGAGTATGTACTTCTCCTTGTATCGACACCACTATTGTGCATTAAATTATGAGTCTAATCATTAAGTAAGTATTGACACTCAAGTGGCAAATAAAAAAAAACAATCATACACACACATCAATCAATCTGAAAGTCTTACGAACATTAAAACTGATTAAATTTGCAAGTTATTAGTCTTATTACATCTTTCTTAAATAGTATCCATTCAATTCAATATGTCGTTGTATCCGACGGGGCAATTTTTTTAAGGAGAGTTGCCGGCCTAAATGGAAGGTGTACGTGCTTTATCGTCATGGATACACCACATAAGGAAGGAAACTCCTTGAAAACCGCACTGTGGAGGACCGCCACACATCCAGATGGCCGGAATGATATTATTCTCATTTGTTGCATGTCGTGCAAGGGTGGAATTCAGCGGTACTAATAAGGTGAGACAGCCCTCCGGAACACTCCTCATGAAAATTGCGGAATGAAAATGAACGCCAAGTGTTTCAGCCGTTCACATAGCACTGGGTCCCCGGGACGCGTGCAACGTTGCACGCGGTCTACTGGATCGAGATGATACTGGGGTGCGCCAGACCAGAGATGACAGCAATACTCCATATTAAGTGGCCAGACCTGCTCTTTGTAGTGCGCCAGAATGTAGGTCGGCTCGAGGTATTGCCGTGCTCTATGTATGATACTCAGCAAATTCGGCTTTGCTCTCCAGATCACCCAGTATCAGAATATTGGGTCTCGAGATTTCTAGGCGAGGCTTTAAGGGAAGTGATGTCGAAGAGCAGTGATACGACAAATTGATTTTTAGTGGTAAACGCGCAAACTTGAGTCTTCCGGGGGTTAAATTGGACAAAGTTAATTTTATTCCATTCCGCGACCTTTTCAAGAGAGGACTCGATAGAAGACAAAAGTATCTCTCAGCACTGGTCGTCGATTTCCCGAGAGAGACATACCTGGCCTATGTATATAACATTACCAATGCTTTCGTCTGCATTGCAATGTTCGTTGGAATTGTCCAACATATCATTGATATGCAGAAGAAACAGTGTAGAAGATAGCAAACAGCCTTGGGGCACTCCAGCGTTCACGGGCTTCGGGTTCGAGCAATAACTGTCGCCAACGACCATGCTTGGCCCAGTGAGGAAGCTGAAGGTCCACTTACATTGCACTTGTAAACTCTTGGAAATCTCAAAGAAACCAGAAGATCGCCTGTCGACAATGACGAAAACCGTGCTGTCGGTCGTTGATCAACTGTCATCTTCATTTAATACCATGATTTTGGAGAGCAGGGAGGTAACAGCTATAGGCCTGTAGTTTTCCTGAATCGAACTGTCTCCTTTTTTGGATTGGATGGACAAGCGCTGACATCTGTGAGACAGGGACTACGCCCTTTGAGTATGAGTGCCGGAAAAATCGAGTTAGGACACAATCATATCCGCCCCGCTCAACGTCCATACGTCCAACGAAAACAAAGCTTGCCGAACCGTTTTCTGTCTGAACTGTACTTCAGGCATAGAGCTCTGACACCGCGGGATGAAAGGCGGTGTTTTTATGTTGTTGACAAGAGTCGAGGTAGAGGCAGAAAGAGTACACAGAAGATCGGCTTTCTCTTTTGCCGTATGAGCTAGAGTGTCGTTTCTGGGCAGTGGATGCAGGGACGGCTGCTTGAAGTTACCAAGAGCAGTTTTCGATAACGACCAGATATGCTCGTCAATTTGTCGACGTGCTCCAATCGCTTTGATGGTTTCGTTTAAAAACTCTGGAGGCACGGTTATAGTTCCCCTTTAGAACTTTGCAGTTCGGGTCCTTTGAGCCCAGCGCCGCAAACCAAGTTCGATACGCCTGTTGTTTGTAGACAGATACTACTTAAACTGACGCATCGAACCACCCCTGTGATCTGCCACAGATTGGTACTACAGAGCTTGGTATAAAAATATCCATGCCCTGTAGTACATCGGTAACTACAACGGTGCAGTCACTGGGATAATCCAATGGTAGTAAGTACATACTACTATTTTGTTAATTTTTCAACTATTTCTCAGCACCAACTAACATGACGGAATTATCAGGTCTCAGTCAAATTATGATGTATCCACCGGGCACAAAGCTTTTGTACACTTGACTCATACCCATGCCTGAATCTCCAGATAGGGATCACTTTATAATTTCATATTTTTAACAGTCTCCATTCTTCATCGCCAAGGTCCTCCCACGGGCAGATCATGGGTGAGATTAGTGCGACCATGTTTAAACTCATTAAACCAGTTGTAAAGTATGGTACTAGATGTGGCTTCATCGTTAAAGGCCAATTGTAATCTTTAATAATTTTGAGTGTTCATAAAAAATCATTGCAGGATTTTCTCGCTTTAAAATAATGCTGACATGACAGACAATTTTTTATTTGCCGACAAAAGAGGCAGAGTGATATAAATGACAAATTAATAAATCAGATATTCAATAAAACTCACTCATACCAACCAAGCATCAGTCACACGAATAAATACCAGAAAGCGGAAAAACCCTGATAACGAACCATTTATTGACTTTTGCACTTAAACAAAAAAAAAACGATTTACTGAATTTCAGAACAAATAATATGTAAAATTTAATTCCTTACAAGATGCTACTACGGGATTGACATAACAGAATAATAAGCTTCTAGAAACTAACATAGAGATTGGCAAAGCAATCCAAAATAGTTCAGAAAAATATAAAGAGTTGCAAAAAATGGTCGACTTGGAAATAGAAATACACAATGAGACAAAAAATTGAAGTTCTGGAAGACGTTTTAGTACACACTACTAACTAACAGTATAAGAAAAATTACAAGTGAGAATCGTTCCAAAAGAAAAAAGGAAGATATAAAGATCATATTATTCAAAAATTTTCTTAAAAAAATGGGTGTGAAGTAAAAAAGAATATCAAAAATATTTACCGCAAAGGAAAATAAAATGTGTCAATTTCTGTAGAACTTGACGATGTAAGTGAAAAATCTAAATTATTAAATCAGTTCGTGCATACAATTCAAATAACAAAGGTGATATAAATTGACAACATTAAAACTATTAACAGTCCCTAGAAAGCCCGTTGAAATATGGGAGCAACTCACAACAAATTCTAAAATAATATTTGCTTCTGCTAAAATACTTGTAAGAATGTGATTATACAAATACTGATGGAACTCAAATGGTAGTATCCTACTAAAGAAAAATGAGGGACAGTCAGTTATCTACACTTAGTATTAGCGCCTACCATGATTGACTATATGATTGTATTTATTACATTTACGGCTTCTTTTATGTGAGGTTCTTTTGTATACTCGTATTATGCTTCATGTTTAACTCTTTACCCATACTTTGTATGATTTTGCGAGCAAAACTATTCGTCATTCATCTTCATTATATTTATCCGCCATAATAATCTTTATATTATCTTGTAATTATAAGAACATAATCAAAAATCAATCTTAAAGAATACAAAGACTCACAGACTTTAAGGAGCTTTCTTAGTGCGCTCACCGAGGGGGCCAGCAGTATCATGCCATCTGCGTAGCTGATGTTAATGACGCATAAGTTATCAACGTGACAACCTACATGCATGGTGCTGAGCCCCTCGATCAGTTAAGTGATCACCGCCGCCCACATTCTTTTGCAACACCAGAGGAATCACAAAGGCTTACACGCTTTTTATGAAGGTACCCATGTCGTATCGTCCCGGAAACACCGCACAAGGAAGCTCATTCCACAGCTGGCGGACGAAGAAGCCTTGAAAACCGCACTGTGATGGAACGCCATACATCCAAATGGTGGGGATGATATCCTGATTTGTGGCGTGTCGTTCAAAGGTGGATTTAGGCGGCTATAATCACGTGAAACAGCTCTTCGGAACACTCTCCGTTATGAATGCCGTAGAAGACACAGAAGGACGCGACGTCTCTACGCAACGCCTAGTGATCCAGCCGTTCACAGGGCACTGGAGAGTTTCTTGCGCCGCTTATTCTCTATCAGAGCGTCATTTGTTTTCGAAGCGGTAGTAGTATCTAGTATATTAGAAATGAAATCAAAAAGAATTCTAAAGGAATCAATTTTGTGAGAATAAATGCCTTTTATGCCTGGGTCCCCGACAATTCAAGCTGCTCTTGCACGCGGTCAAATGGATCAAGCTGTTACTGGAGGGCACCAGACCAGAGATGACCACAACACTCCATGTATGGCCGGACCACCCGGCTTCTTGCAGCTGGGGCTGCCCTCCAGATGACCACGGAATTGGCAATCGCTCGAGATTTTGAGAACCAGTATTCAGATACTAGGCGAGGCTTTAAGGGAATTGTTGTATGTATAAAAGAGCGGTGATACGATAAATGGGTTTTATAAAATTGATTATTATTGATTAAGTTTTCTTTTTAGGAGCCAGTACCGTAAGCTTTCGCACAGTTTGTCGAATCTAGATCACCATAGTTTTATCGTAAAGGCATAAATGAGCTTCCTATTAGATTGCAGCAATTTATTGATAATAATGGTAATTATTTTGATTAGATAAATATGTTAAATAAAAAAAAGTAATTTGAATTTTTCAGTAAAAATCGGCAATTTCATACTTTAGCCCCTAATATTTTACATTACTGCATATTTCTATGAACATTTTAAACAACTGTATAGATTTAGAAGTCGAAGATTTGTGGTGTAATTAGTAGGATGTTCCATATTTCGGCTTTGTATTTATATGACATGATTTGTCTATGTTTATTGAAAGTCATTGATTGTCCCCTTCGTAACGTCAATGGTATTTTGAATGCATAAATTTGAATTTGTAAATTCAAAAGTTTAATCAAGTAAATAAATAAAATCTTGTATCCGTTAATATTAACAATACACTTTACACGTGTAAAGATTGTCTTTGCCTTGTTTTATTGTATGCTAATTAGACGGCTCTGCGAACAATACTTATAATAAATTCTCATAGAGTTTCTTGTTGCAATTTCTTAGAGTGTTTACAAAAATTGTTTTTGTGTCGTTTCAGTACCTCCTTATTGAAAAGGTTACTAAATATAAACTTTGAATAGCATAAAACAGTAGATTTTTTGTAATGAGTACAAGATTTAGTGAGATTTTTTTTTATTGAATAGGAGGACAAACTAGCGAACGGGTTACCTGGTGTTAAGTGATCACCGCCGCCCACAATCTCTTGCAACACCAGAGGTAACACAGCAGCAATGCCGGCCTTTAAGGAAGGAGTACGCACTTTTTTTTGTAGGTACCCATGTCGTATCGTCCAGGAAACTCCGCACAAGGAAGCTCATTCCACAGCTTTGTAGTACGTGCAAGAAAGCTCTTTTAAAACCGCACGATGAAGGACCGCCACACATTCAGATGGAGGAGACGATATCCTAACTTGGGGCGTGTCGTGCGGGTCGCTTTTGGTCTGTGACGTTGGCGCCGGATAGGAACTACACTCCTGACCTGGCGTCGACAGAGACCTGGTAACTATAGGGATGTGTAGTCAGCAAAAGATCTAATAAGGACGGCAAGTGGCTATCCACATCCGGGAGCCACGTTGGTTTCAACCAATTGGGACAGACCATACGCCAATGCGAAATTATGCACAGATCGCCCCGCGTAGTCTGTGGTACGTGATTCAAGCCAATCGGCGGAGGGGATCTGCGCAAGCACGTCGTCAATTGCCGCTTGAACGCAGCCCATGAGATGATCGGTTTCTGCGTTACCACTATGGGACCTGTAGACACACGCATAGATGCGGACGCGGTCCTCTAAATCTACGCGGAGCCTGAGAGAAGACAGGTCCCTACTATCCTCCCTTTTGTACACACACACAAATGCGGGAGCGGGGTGCCGTGGTGTTACTGCCTCATTTGTCCTCGGAAACGCGCGATTCAGTGCCTCTCCCGTACTATCTATAATGTAATACAAGAGATAGAAACAGCAATAGCTTTTAGTAAAATACATATACTTCAACAATCGATACTTAATTCTACAGAATTATTTAATGTATTATTATAAATAGAAAAATATCATAGATTAGTGTATACTGAAGGTAAAGACAACCTAATGAAATTAGAAAGTACTATAGTTCTTAAATCATATTCTGATAATTATAAGTTAGTTTTTGTGTCGGAAGTTCCCCTATTAGACACGATCACATATAATTATTTCAAAATTATCGCCATAACTATATATAATCTTATTTCTTTTAAAACATCTGTTATAATTCCCGAGTATCCTTACCTCATAGTGAATGGATTGAAATACAGACCCGTGTCAACTCCATGCCAGCAAATAGAGAATTTTCGAGTACTTTGCTAAGAAGATATCATGGTGCAATACGCTGACACTACGTGCATAGAACAAATAATGCAAAATCTCACAAACTTTTCTTCATGCCATGAGAATGTTGTGCAAATAGAAGACCTAAGAAGTCACCTAGTAGCAAATAGAATATGGCTACTTTTCACAAAGAAAAACATAATTCTTACTGAGACCTGCAAAGAGGAAGCCAAGAAATACAACCTAAAAGTAACATTTTTGGTTATTCCCAATCGAAGCTGTGAAAAAATCGGTGACAAGGTTATGAGTAAAGTAGCTAAAACAAGGACACCCGATGTGAAATTGCTGCTAAATCCAGTAACGATGCCAGAGCTACAACAAGAAATCAGAATAGAAGACAACCAGGTCGAACTTCGCGGTGTAGATATCAAAGATATTCTCAATAGTGCAAAATACAATAGTGAAAATGGTGATAAAAATGAAATTTCAGTGACCCAGGATATAAGTGTATGGACAATAACTATCATAGTTATAATCTCTTTGTTTTTAGTAGCCTTTGTAATTGTTAAATTAAAGTTGTTTAAGAAAATCCTTCAGATACGTTGAAATCATCTAAAACCAAAAGATACGTCTCCAGCTGATTCCTCTCTTAAGGGGGGAGGAGTTAAGGGTGCTCACCCTAAAGATTTTTGCTTTATCAGCCAAAGTAGAGATAGCAACAAGTCGTAGGTACATTTACTTTACACGTGTAGAACCTTCTGGAAACAATATTGCCGATGTACCAATTTACTTTCTCACAGAAATATGACTCTCTTTGTTAGAATAAGCTATATAAAGTATGTAAGTTCCGTAAAATTAAGTATTCTGTGTTTAGTCTTAGCTCCGTAAACATTGTAAATCGGGTTTATTGAATAAAGTTATTTTTTTATAAAGTAACCATTAAGTTATTCCTTGACTCGCGCGATGTTCTCGTAGTGTGGAATGCGCTTAAACATAAATGTTCTTTTTTTGTAATTCATACAGATACCACGCATCGAGCAATTAGAATGTGGCTTTCTATTGAAACTCTTTGCGCATGAAGAGATCGAAAACAACACAACGGAGTGTTATTATAAAATTAAGTACAACATTACATCATCGTTTAAATGATGTACCTCACGGTTATTAGGATATTGGGTTTTTAATGTTGGCAAATAATTGTATCCGAATCTTTAATAGAGGATTTAAAGCATGCGTGTAAATATAAGCTGTTTACACAAATATAATATTAATCGTCGTCATTATATTACTACATAATATAATGTTATTACTACATAATTATATCATAATCTATACTAATATTATAAAGCTGCAGTGTTTGTTTGTTTGTTTGAACGCGCTAATCTCTGGTACTACTGGTCCGATTTGAATGATTCTTTTAGTGTTGGGTAGTCCATTTATCGAAGAAGGCTATGTTTTTTTTTTTCAAAATTAGGGATCCGTAATAAAATTGCTATTTTGTAACACAAGGTGTAAAATCGAAAACCTATTTTTGCGTGCGCTGCAAAAACTATTGACAATAGAACAAAATGATGTACAGGCTATAATATAGGCAATATTTTATTACTTATAAAACTATCGCGTGAATTAATACTTTATATGGCAAAACAACGTTTGCCGGGTCAGCTAGTATTAGTATAGATTAAGTTGGTTTGTATTATTATAATTGTTATCAAAGCTTAGAAACTATTCACATCGGAGTCTAAAACAATAGGAAATACACTCAAAGTACTGTAAGCTAAACATAATATTAAACTCATGCACTAAATGTAAAAACTCAATGTACTGAAAAAGCTCATAAATGGAATGAATTTACTCAGGATAATATATTATTATTATTGATATAAATTGTAAAGCCTGACCAACCTGACTTAAGTGGAAACTAGCGTGACCCATTTACGTAGTCTGAAAACACCCTAGTATAATATTTAAAACCTTATTCCCTAAACGAGTTCTCGAATGTATCGATATATTCGTATCGACAGATGCCACAGCTATGCATGAAAAGCTTGACTGTAGTCTCGTCGCTTCATTACACTATTATGACACAGAATATATCTATGTGTTTGTGAAATTGTAAGTGTATTTTTGTAATTGTAATAATGACATTAATGTGTGAGTGATGTAGTTAGCATAATTTATGAATTATTATTGTAATTGAACCTTTTCTTTAGGCTGTACTAACTGAGCACTATAATATAAGTATGATAAATTCTAAGCTGCTACATATGCTATAATTCTCATAAATTATATTCATAAAATGTTTGTTGTTTTTCAAAGTATTTTTTTCTCTATTACTTGTACATAATTTGCAACCATTGTATAAAGCAGTTGTTTAAGTCTTTCTGAAAGAGAGGAGGACGTATAAATCGTATACCTCTTAGCTTATTTTTAATTTTCGGAAATAAATAATCAGAAGAGACTGTATGTTGAAATTTTATAATCGAGGCTTCCATACCAATCTGCAGTAACTTTCTTTTGTTTTTTAAGCGTTACTGTAGTGTAATATTTCCATTGGACGTAAAAGAAGAAACCATTTTCTTTTTTCTTACCAAAGCTTCGACTTTTCTAAGCTTTCGATACAATTTTCATCAAATCTTCAATAGGATGGTTCATTCCACTGATTGGTTTTACTTTCACGTACAATGCATTGACTTTGACGAAACCTGGATATATATTATATACCCACCACATCCACCAGTGGGAGGCTCCTTTGCACAGGATGCTGGCTAGATTATAGGTACCCCAACGACGCCTATTTATGCCGTGAACCAGTAATGTGTTAGCATTATTGTGTTTCGGTCTGAAGGGCGCCCTAGCTAGTGTAATTAGTGGACAAATGAGACTTAACATCTTATGCCTCAAGGCGACGAACTCGAGTTATCGGGTTTTTCAAGAATCCTGAGCGGCACATTGGGAATTAGGGGCAGGGCGTATCAATTACTATCAGCAGAACTACCTGCTCGCCTCGTCCCTTATTCTCTTAATCTGGATTTCATTTAGTCTTTAACCAGAGATTGGACATTGATATCAGCCGTTAGTAGATTTATGTGCTTCATTTTTGAATATATTCATTTTAAATGTCCCAATGATTAAGAATAACAAACTACTATAAGTTTTTTACAAAAAGATTACACTAGCTTCAATAATAAATAAATACAATATATTTTAGTCTATTTGTAAAATTTATGACTGCATATAAAATTATAATTCGTACACCATGAACATGTTTTCCAACGTAATATTTTAGGTATTATTTGAGAAAATTATCTAAAGTACCTTACCATAATACTTACTTTCAAACGCATTGTATGAATTCCTTAAAAGCCCCAAATATGGAAATGTATCTTTAATCCCAGGTATAGGTCCAGCTAATTCATAAATCCTTCTTCTACTATATCGAAACAACGAATACCACAATAACAACACAACACTAACTAATATCAGATACATGACCAGCGCTGAACGACTAGCTTTGTACAAATAGCTACAGTTGTTTGTGCCATGATTGATATACTTGAGTCGTTCCTAAAAAAAAACTAGTCCCTGAAAATTTAAGATTTTAAAATATTAATGTTTCTGCTCATTTAAATTCAATTTGTGTTATGAAACACTTCATTGTCACTTCACTTCAATTTTTTTGCACATATTTTAATATCCTTATTTCAATATTATTAATTCTTGCTCAAAAACTTACATGACTAACTTAAAAAAAAATACTTTGGTCCATATATGCTTTGGAATACTGCGTTGATTACTGTTTTTAATCTTATTGTTGATACAGTCCTGCACATTTTCAAATAGGTGTTTATGTAGTAATACGTCGAGCGCATGACGTCAGAATATAATATTAAGATATACTCGCATCATACTTTTTTTTATGGAATAGGAGGACCAACGAGCGTACGGGTCACCTGGTGTTAAGTGATCACCGCCGCCCACAATCTCTTGCAACACCAGAGGAATCACAGGAGCGTTGCCGGCCTTTAAGGAAAAAAGGCTTGAATGAATGAAATTGCCGTGCTCAATTTATGACGCCCAGTTTCTTCGAAACCAATTTGACTTTGCTCTCCAGATGGCCGCGGAATTGGCAATCGCTCGAGATATCGAGACCCAGAATTCCGTTACTAGGCTTGGCTGTAAGGGAAGTATTGTCGAAGAGCGGTGATACGACAAATGGGGTTTTTTTTACTGTTAAACGCGCAAACTTGAGTCTTCTGGCGGTTAAATTGGACAAGGTTCAATTTACTCCAAGCCGTGACCTTCTCAAGAGAGGACTCGATGGAAGACATAAGTTTCTCCCGGCACTGGTCGACGATTTCCCTAGAGAGACCTGCATGGCCCGTGTATACGGCATCGCCCGTGCTGTCGTCTGCATAGCAATGTATGTTGTAGGTGTCCAACATATCATTGATATGCAGAAGAAACAGTGTGGGAGATAGCATACAGCCTTGGGGCACTCCAGCGTTCACGGGCTTGGGAGTCGAGCAATAACCGTCGATAACGACCTGTATACTGCGCCCAGTGAGGAAGCTGGAGGTCTACTTGCATAAGCTCTCGGCAAGGCCAAATGATGGAAGTTTTGCGAAAAGCGCCCTGTGCCAAACACGATCAAAGGCCTTCGCTATATCCAGGCTAACTGCCAGGTCTTCCCCATAGCTTTCGATAGCCGCCGCCCATCTATGTATTAGAAGAACACCTGCCGACCGACCATGGCGAAAGCCGTATTGTCGGTCGTTGATCAACTGGTGACCCTCTAGGTATACCAAGAGCTGGCGGTTAATTATGCTCTCCATGATATTGGAGAGCAGGGAGGTAATAGCAATAGGCCTGTTGTTTGCCGTTTTATCCGAACTGTCTTCTTTTTTTGGATCGGATGGACAAGGGCTGACTTCCACGAGTCATGGACTACGCCTTTTTTATGTGCCGGAATAAACGCGTTAGCACCGGCGTCAACTCAGGGGCACACGTTCTAAGCACAATTGGAGAAATACTACCCGGCCCACTCAACTTCCTGACGTCCATTGAAAACAGAGCTCGCCAAACAGTTTCCTGTCTAAACTGTCCTTCAGGCATTGAGCTCTGACACCGCGGGATGGTTGGCGGTGTTTTTCCGTTGTCGTCAAGACACGAACTGGAGGCGAAAAGAGCGCACAGTAGATCAGCTTTCTCTTTTGCCGTATGGGCCAGGGTGTCATTACTCATGTGCAACGGCGGCAGGCACGGCTGCTTGAAGTTACCAAGAGCAGCTTTCGACTACGACCAGAACTTGCGTGTTCCAGTCGGATAACTAGAAAGCTGCTCGCCGATTTTGACAACGTGCTTCGACTTCGCCCGGGCGATTTGCCGCTTAAAGATTCTGGAGGCACGGAAATATTTCCTCTTTAGAACTTTGCAGTTTAGATCCTTTGAACCCAGCGCCGCAACCCAAGTTTGATAAGCCTGTTTATTGCAGTCAGAAGCTACTTTGACTGACGCATCGAACCAGGTCTGTGATCTGCCACCGATCGGTACTACAGAGCTTGATATAAAAATATTAAAGCCCTGCAGCACCACATCGGCTACTGCAACGGCGCAGGTACTGGGATCATCCGAAGGAAAACAAACTGTCCCAAGGATAGGATGCAAAAAAGGAACGCATCTCATCCCAATCTGCTGACTTGTAGTGCGAAACGCAGCGCAGCGGGTCGCTGGTGGACTGCGACGTGGGCGTTGGATAGGCACTACACTCCTGACCAGGGATGGCCACCGGTCCTCGACAATAATAAATAATAATACATAAGACAATCTCTTCTTCAACTTTGATCGCCTCGTACCAAAATACTGTATAGTGAAATACTATATATCGCCGGCTGAATCCGGCTGCATTTATCTGTTTGCGTTTCTATCGTCTCGCTTTCGCGTTTCGTCTATTTTCAAATCAAAACGATTCTAAAGAAGTTTCACCGCAATAAATACAGACTTATTGCGCATAGTATAAGCATCAATCCACACACAATGTAATGTAAGTAAATTAATTATGCTAGCATTCTAAACTGAAATTTGATGAACATTACAATTGCTGTAAAATATAAAGCCTTAAGAATGTATGGTTTCTGTATGAGATGCCCCTTTTTAGCTTAAGCGCTTCTCTTCACGTTTTTGTATAAAACCTTTAAATAAGAACTCATTAGAATGCCCATTACCAATCTGGAATCCTATTTAGCTACCATAGAACCAGTTCTTGTTCATCACACTTACAGTTTAGAGTCCTATTATTATTATGAAAGCCCTCATATCTGTGACATTTCCGTAATCTTCCCTATTCTTTTTTAATATTTTTAATTATACCATTATCATTGGCCCACTTAGGTAAATTATCTTGTCCTCTTGCACATTCTATTCTATTGATTTGATATCTTTGTCTTCGTAGATAAGACTTGTATCGGCTTAAAGAACTTTATTTCTCATTAAGACAGTTTTCACTTACATGAGAACATAAAATCAGTGAATGAAAGGCGAATTTGCTCAATGCTGCATTCCGGTTTTAAGGCGGTGGTCCATGTAACAAGTTATGGTTAATTATTATATTAATAAGATGTTTTTATTCTTTGTTTTGGATATGATATAGCAGCCTTTTTTATAGATGTTGAGCGAAGTCGCTTCCCTAACAGTTTTCGGAAGCTTATTGTATAGCTGTGCTCCTGCAAATGTTAGATTATTTTTACCATAGTTGGTTCTAATACTATGTAATACAAGGTGACTGGCACGACGTAATATATATTTGTTCGTTTTGTTGTCAATGTTGTATTTGAGTGAATGAGTCTACCTAGGTAACACTGAAAATGTTTAAAAAATGAAAAGCGGCTTAATGTAGTAAGTGATATGCTGCAAATCAGCAATATTCATTGCTATGCAGACGACAGCACGTGGTATGCTTCCTACACCGGCCGTGCCAACATGTCCCGGGATAGCGTCGACGAGAACCGGATCAAACTTGTGTCTGAAATCGAGACTATGCTTTGCAAAGTCTCGGAATGGGGCCGACAAAATTTAGTCCAATTCAACCCCAAGAAGACACAAGTTTGTGCGTTCACCACTAAAAAGTCTCCCTTTGTCGTATCCCCTCGATTCGAGATCACTCCTCTAACTGCCACAGCCTGTATTGGCATACTTGTCGTCGATATATCGAGCGACGTTCAGTTCCGTGGTCACTTGGAAGAGAAGGCCAAACTGGCCTCTAAAAAGTTTGGTGTACTCAGTAAGGCGAGACAGTACTTCACTAAAAGCCACCGGCTGCAACTTTATAAGGCGCAAATTCGGCCTCACATGGAGTACTGTTCTCACCTCTCGGCGGGTGCTCCCCAGTACCAGCTTCTTCCATTTGACCGTATACAACGAAGAGCGGCTCGAATCATCGACGATCAAGTCATCTCCGATCGGCTTGATTCTCTAGCATTGCGTAGAGATGTGGGTTCTCTCTGCATCTTCTACCGCATTTATCACGGGGAGTGCTCAGAGGAGCTGTTCGGGTTGATTCCAGCGGCCGAATTCCACCATCGGACATTACGTGCAAAGTACCATCCGCATCACGTAGACGTCTGGCATTCCACAACCGCGCGTTTTCTTCGAAATTTCTTGCCTCGCACAGCCACTTTGTGGAATCAACTACCGGCAGCGGTCTTCCCAAACAGATTCGACTTAGGGACCTTCAAGAAAAAAGCATACTCCCACCTTAAAGGCCGGCAACGCATTTCTTGACACACCTGTTGTTGCGGATGTCCATGGGCGGTTGCCTCACCTCTCCCCATCCCGTGAGCCGCTTGCCCGTTTGCCCCCTCTCATATAAAAAAAAAAAGTTTTGCAATACTTTTATTGTTTTTCGTAGTAATCTCCGTTCCTATCTACACATCGTCGTATTCTATGGAACCACTGAGAAAAGCAGTGGGCCCATTCTTCCTTAGGTGTCTATTCTATGGCATTTTCGTACGTTTTCATCGCATCTTCAGGACTCGTAAAGCGAATACCTCGGATTTTATGTTTAGTTCTTGGGAATAAATAAAAGTTGCAGGGCGCCAGGTCAGGAATGTATGGCGGATGAATCATTATCTCGACACCTGCCATAGTCAAATATTCAACAGTCCGTTTTGTAGAGTGTGCTTTAGCATTGTCGTGGTGAAGGAGGATTCTGCTTCGAGGACGCTGTTGACGAATATTTTCCAAGACAACAGGCAAACAGTGATTGACGTACCAGTCTGCAGTAACTGTCCTTCCATTTTCTAGCACAACTATCGCGAAATGACCATTCCGACCAAAGAATCAGGCAATCATCTTTTTTCCTTGACTTCTTCCTTTCTTTACCTTAGTTGGCCGATCCTCGAAAGGAAACACCCACTGAGCTGAAAGTCTTTTGGTTTCGGGTTCGTAGCATATATCCAGCTTTCATCACCTGTGACGATTTCAAATACATCATTTGAGTCACCGCCGTTGAACTTATCTAATATTTGGCGACACCAGTTCATGCGAAGGTGTATCTGATCGTCGGTTAAAGTATGGTGAATCCATCTGGTACAAAGCTTCCTGACGCCTTAATATTCGTGGAATATTTTTTGAACTTGACTCTTGACAATGCCTAGGTTTGCCCGTATCTCCTGATAGGTCACTCTCTTATCTTCCTCTATCATGCGTCGCATAGCACTGATGTTATCTTCAGTAGTCGCTGTTAAAGGACGTTCCTCACGCGGATCATCGATTTCGCGGATTTCGAATTGGTCTGTTCTAAATATTTTTAGTGTTACCCATGTATGAGTGTATAATCTGCATCACACATACATCCTACAGTTTTTGACCTTCTGACACATACAATTCACATGCATTATGTATCAAAAGAGCCTAAAGACCGAACCGGTTGGTACTCTAGATTCGACAACGGCTAGTTAACCTGTTACTCCGTTCACACATGTCACCAACTGCCTGTCTGCGAGGTAATATCTGATCCAGTTTTGCACTGAACCTCTGATGCCACATTCTTCGATAGAAGAAATCATGCTACACCTCAGAAATTAATGATATTGACTCGGGAGTGGATCAGGGGTTGGAAATAATACTCCGCTTATAGGGACGAGTCTTTATTTGAGTTCACTTATTCAGAACTTGCACTTCGCCGGTCTGCCGCTGTTCCTCTTGTGGGCGGCGGTACATTCAACGCGTCACACCGCACCGAACACTAAGTCTCTTCTAGCTTCTTCTTCACCTGGATTCACTTGGCACTTTTCACTACTTCTTCTTTTCTTCTTCTTCTTCCTTAACACTTTCGAGTCAGAACTAGAACTGCCGTAGGCCACGCTTAGTACGGCTTATATACCCCCGGATCTGTTCTATTTTCAAAATGATTCCCCCATTCCATCTTTAAATTTAAATTGTACTAGAAATTTCTTGTAACTTTTGTTATCCTCTGCTTACAGATTTTCCATCCTCTGTTCGATTTGATCTTGAACTTACTAGAAATTTCCATTAACTTTACAAAACCCAAAAAATCAATACACTCGTAGGTGTATCGAATCCGGGTCTACAGCGTCTAAAATAAACACTTTTCCGCTGAGCTACGAGTATTGCTGACGGAGCTGTTGAAATTAACAATGTCTTGAAGTTTGACACTCTCGTCATTTACGTTGCTGCGCGATATTAAATTTGACACTCTCGTCATAAACGTCGAAGCGTTGCTACGCAACAATATTTTTTTAAAACTTATGTACTTTTTTTGTCTATTTTTTTCTGTGATTTTATTGACAACGGAGAATATAGCAATAGGTTAGTAGTTGGCACAGTCTGAGTGACTATCCGTATATTGGTCTATTATTATTTAATTATACTGGTTTGTTTCAGTTTCTTCAAATTATTCAGAGGTTGTATCTGGAACGACTCTGATTAACTCTTACCGGTATCGAACTGCTTGCGCGCGTGAATCAAAAAGAGACTTCATAATTTTCGTCGTTAAGAGTCGCGTACTTATGAGTTTCGATATGATGTGTGTTAAGCTTAAATTTTTTCGGAACATTTTTATTAAAAGAAAGGGCGAAGATATCTTAAAAATTATTTAATAATCAAAATTTACAATTAAATAAATGCAACAATACGATGATTTCGTAAAATCAGAATAAGTTTTAAAATCGAATACATTTTGACATTCTTGAGCCAAAGCTAACGGTATCTAGATAATATTATAGTGATACAATATTACTAACATGAATACATAGCATTTTGATAAAATTATTTTTAAGCAATTATCAAACAACCCGTTATCTGCGTTCTAATTTCATAGGATAACCATGTTTAGGTTTTAACATTATAGCAAATTTACAATCAATTGTAGGTATTGGACCATCTTCTTCTTCGGTGACAACTTTAAATTGACGCAGAATTGAAACAAGAGCACTTTTCGCTGTTAAACTTGCATATCGGTAACCTGTAGAAACAAAAGTTATTGTTAGTAAGTAGCATAACAAAATCTAGAAATACTGTAAGCTAGTTGGCTTACAACACGTTCATAATTTCATTATCACTAACAATTAACAACTTTTTATCACGATGATAACTTGATATCTAAATAATATCTTTGGTGACTTCAAAGATTTTTATTTTATGATTTAAGTTCTTGTAGATGGGTGGTATATCCAGGGGCGTGTATTGGTTTTCTAGTAAGGTAGGCATTGTGGATCTAACTAGTCGTAGTTGAGCTTTGGAATATACAAAGATTGATCAATTTTATGAGTGAGAGTTAAATAGAAGTTTGGTAATTAAATAACGGAACCCAATCAAACTAAATTCACTTTAACACGTTGCGTTATATTTATTTAGGTTCATAACGGTCGGCACTGCCTAATTGCCTATATGATATGCTCGCCCCTGAAACCTCCAGACCGGACACAACAACATTGTTGCACTCAAACAGTAATTTCTATAGTAAAAGTGAACAATAAAAGAATGAACAACATGGTTCTACCAGCACTCTAACAATAGAAGAGAGGCCTATAATATTGAAGACACCAGCAGACGGTTGGTAAGAGAAAAAAATAGTGTTCCTGTATTAGTTGTGTTAGTAATAATTCTTATTGAATTATTTCAGTGTTTTTCTCTTGTAGATAAAGATGATGCATTACATAATATGTGACCTAGTGAGGTCTACGTACTTCAACTACTTGTAGTATTGGTCTTTCAAGTTCATTTACGGCCGTTTTCAATAACCTATCTATCCTTAGTTTAACTTACTAGAGGGAGACAAATCTATACTTTGACGGCCGTTTTCAATAACCTATCTATCCTTAACTTGAGATAAAAATCGTAACTATCGTTGACTTTTCTGTCCCAATAACCTTATCGACTGTAACTCACCTAATCCGTACACGCTGTCTGTCAATGGGACGACGTATAACTTACCGGCGATAGAAGTTTGTATGGAAATTGCAATTCACGCGTCCCAATATAAGGCGATATATTGGGACAGATTCAGATTATTGACTGCTAATTACTGACACTAGAAGGTAGTAATTTATCTCTATCCGTAGATAGTATATTGAGAACGGCCTTTACGCTTACTTACATTTCAAGAGCATATTGCCATAAAGCATTGGACTAAAACTATATTGGACATAACTATGGATAGATAAGATCTTGTCATTAAAAGGTGACAGCAATGTATCCGTAACTAAAGATACGTTATTGAAAACGGCCGTAAATAGTGATCTACCGAAGTAAATTTAGTTTATCAACGATAGAAGTATAGACTAGATTATATAACATAGGAAACCTACTTATTAGTGTATCTGTATTAAAATCATCTTCAAAATCATTTCCAGATAGCGATCTATCAGCTAAAGATCCTGATTTTGAACAAAAACGTCGACTTAAGTTTGAGCCGTAGCCGCAATGAAACTGAATTGGTTTTGCCATGGGAACAGATTATGTTCACAAATTCATAGGGATTCAAGTGATGCAAAACTGTAATTTATTCACTAGGTGGATAAGCAACTATGACCTTTTAATTTGTCTATTTCAACAAGCACACGTAGAGGCAAATGGTTTTAATTGCCTTAATGAATTTACTTACCAACGCAATTTCTTGGTCCTGTACTGAATGGTATGTAGAGTCCAGTTTTACCTCCAGCTTCAAATCTCTCCGGTTTGAACCAGTCTGCATCAGGCCCCCAGTAATTCGGGTCGCGGTGAGCCCCCCAAATTGAAATAATTATGCCAGTTTCAGCAGGGACAGTATAACCAGATGCTATCGACAATAATAATTAGTTTAATGATTAAATATAATAATATAATGTTTCATTACCAAAATAGGTAAAGGTTAGTTTTGGAAAATATATGGTAACACTTTAGTGAGAAAAAATGTTCGATATGTAAGCTAAGCATAAAATCAGTAATTGACGACTCTATTTCAATAAAGCGCCTTATATATGTACAACTTGGCCGAGTCACTCCACCAGAAGACTTAAGTTTGAGCCTTATAAACTGTGAAACTGAATAAGTCGTGCCATAGAAACGTATTATATTCAAAAATTTTACCAGTGGGAGGCCTTTGCACAGGGTGCCGGCTAGGTTATGGGTACCACAATTGCGCCTATTTCTGCTGTGAAACAGTAATGTGTAAACATTACTGTGTTTCACTCTGAAGGGCACCGTAGCCAGTAAAATTACTGGGCAAATGAGACTTCACACCTTAAGCCTCAAGGTAACGAGCGCAATTATAGTGCCGCTCAGAATTTTTGGGTTTTTCAATAATCCTGCATTGTAGTTGTTGTAGTGGGCAGGGCGTATCAATTACCATCAGCTGAATGTTCTACTCGTGTCCTCCCTTATTATCAATAAAAAAAAAATCCCCGCTAATTTAACTCGAACATCGACCAGTCTCGATGGCGTACGGCGTGGCACTAAAAAGTTTTGTCTTCCCAAGATTCCTTAGAGGCCGTGTAAATCTTGTGTATGTGTGCGTGTGTCAATTTAGGCGCTTCAGTATGAAGTAAAAGTACTTTTCTATTACTGTATTGTTGTAAAAGGCACCGCTGCATACAAAAACTATTCGTGTTTCGGTTTGGAGTGCGAAGTAGCTAGTGAAAACTGGGCGAATCGGACTTATCATCTTATGTTAAAGTACTTAAATAATGAGTTTTTACTGAATATACCATACGTTCGGAAAATATAGAGCTCGTGAGAAAAATATACACGAAACTTAACGGCCACTCGCCTCAATCAATAGATAATTTAACAATTACAAAACATCGTGAATCATAATATGAATCGTGTTTCAAGTTAAAGGCGTTTGAAATGTCAGCGAGCCAGCGTTTTATCGATGGCCCGATAATTGAAAAAATAGCCGCTAGATGTCGTTATTTAAGAGGCGTCAAATGCTGTTTCCTTCAAAATGGCGTTTGAGTGGTGTCTGTGTTCAGTTCCAGACGATACGTCATGTGTCATGTCGCATGAGAGTGACGCTTAATAGAGATGGGCGTTTCAGTTTCTGCCTCAGACCTGAAAAGAACGGGCGCAAGAAACTCAGCGGACTTTTTTTTTATAAAAGTATGGATTACAATATAATATCGAACTTTCCTTTTTTTCGAAAAGAAGTTAATTTCGAACGAAGTTAAAAAAAGTTTTTATTAATTAAAAATGTTTATTGTTCGATATTATATTGTAATCCATACTTTTATAAAAAAAAGTCCGCTGAGTTTCTTGCGCCCGTTCTTTTCAGGTCTGAGGCAGTCTATTTTGAACTGGTGGTAGTATTTGTCGTTCAATAAGTGATTTTGATTGAATAAGGGAACTAACCCGCTCCCTCATATATAAATATATAAATTATCGTATATTGGATCAACCTTTAGAGCTTGAATTCATTGTTTGTTTTAAGATGTTTCGAGAACATGATGGTCGTGATTACTGTCATAATTAGTAATCGCATCTACATTAATCACTTACCAGCAGGGTGAACGTCTTGTGTCGTCACTTATTGCCATAAAGCTACTTTTCTTTTAATGCCTTTTAAGCAATATGTATCCATCATGCTGATAGTTTCAGTTTTTTTTTTTTTTTTGGAATAGGAGGACAAACGAGCGTACGGGTCACCTGTTGTTAAGTGATCACCGCCGCCCACAATCTCTTGCAACACCAGAGGAATCACAGAAGCGTTGCCGGCCTTTAAATTTATGGCATGACTGGGTAATTATGCAGTAATCAAAAGATTATTACATACATACATTACTTACATTGTTCAGATGCGTATACTATATAATATAATTGAGAATAATTTTTAAATGAAATAATTTTATTAGTCACATTGTTACTGTTTCAATGTGTTATTAATTACTGATTTGGATTGTTATTCAGAATGACTTAATATAATTTCAACATCGAAAAGGATTTAATTGTATGTGCTAACTAGGCACTAGATGTGTGTGACCTTTATGTTCTGCCTGGTTGGTAACAGTCGTGCAGAATAACTGAAGAATTAACTTTTTAACTTCAACAAAACTTCCAAACAAAATTAACTGTTTAACTTTTAACTTCAATAAAAATATACGTATACTTACGTAATGTTATTTCATTTGTTGTTTTCCGTATAATGAGTGGTGTAGGTGGAAAAAGACGAAGAGACTCTTTCAAAACCATATCCAAATATTTCAAATCGCTTAACATATCTTTAAATAATTTTTCACCATCGTCATCTAACACACGTACTAATCTGTGAAAAATAATTCACATTAGGTTACACTTTTCAAGAGTATGTATTTCTATTTATTTAGAATATTACAAATAAGAATTTTTCTATTTAAGAAACATATATTATGCATGATCTCTAATGACGAGTCGGGATAACGAGGTTTTTTTTCGAGAAAGCTCGGAATATATTTACCAGTTGGCGGCTCCTTTACACGGTATGCCGGCTAGATTATGGGTACCAAAACGGCGCCTTTTTCTGCCGTGTAGCAGTAATGTGTAAGCATTATTTTTTTTCGGTCTGAATGGCGCCCTAGCTAGTAAAATTACTGGGCGAATGAGACTTAATATCTGATGTCTCTAAGTGAGAATATTTAGGTTTCTCAAGAATCCTGAGTGACACTGCATTGTAATGAGCAGCTCTTATCAATTACCATCAGCTGAACGTCATGCTCGTCTCGTTTTTTACTATATTATATCTCACGATATTTATTTACATTGTATGGTGTAAAGTGCTTTCAATGTTTGCATGAAATTGTAAGGTGACTAACGTATTTGAACGTATAACTTGTTTCATAAATCATAAATCCTTTATTTTGTCAGAAAACATGTAACAATGGTTGTAAATAATTTTAAGGTATCAATGAAATCGGCCATTTCTGGCATGCAAAATTATCATTAAGTATTAATTCATATTTCATTTCATTACAAAATTCTAGCTATAATTATAATTGATTGAACATTAATAAACTACAGTTTATTATATATTATTAAAATATACATATTTTGAGAACTTAGGTCAATGTAAATTATATGTATTTGTCAGTCAATGTTAATTTAAATGATATTTACACTTGGCATTGCGTAGAGACGTCGCTTCGTTGTGTATCTTCTAACGCATTTATAACGGGGAGCGTTCCTTCTGAGCTGTTTAACTTGATTCCTGCCCCCTAATTCCACCTTCGCACGACACGTCACAAGTTAGGATATCATCCCCACCATCTGGATGTGTGGTGATCCTCCACAGTGCGGTTTTCAAGGAGCATTCTTCCACGTACTACAAAGCTGTGCAATGAGCTTCCTTGTGCGGTGTTTCCGGGACGATACGACATTGGTACATACCTTCAAAAAAAAGCGCGTACACCGTCCTTAAGGACCGGTAACGCTCCTGTGATTCCTCTTGTGTTGCAAGAGAATGTGGGCAGCGGTGATCACTTACCACCAGGTAACCCGTACGCTCGTTTGTCCTCCTATTCCATAAAAAAATATACACATTAGATGTCATTATTTAAAGTCAAGAATTATTTTTTTAAGTCAATTTAATTTAATCGAATGTGTCAACATTTCATTTATAGAATAAAAATATTTATCTATAAGCCATGTAAAAAGATTCTTCTTAGATTGTTGGACGGGTAATACGCGTTAGCTTGGAGCTTAATATATATTATATATTAATATTTTAAACAATAGTACAGAAATAAATTAAAATCAAATAAATTTTTGATAAGGCCTAAAACTGGAGAATTACTGCCGTGAAGTAGTAATGTGTAAACATTACTGTGTTTCGTTCTGAAGGGTGCCGTAGCTAGTGAAATTACTGGGCAAATGAGACTTAACATTTTACGTGTCAAGGTGACTTTTGGGTTTTTCAAGAATCCTGAACGGCACTGCATTGTAATGGGCAGGGCTTTGCACTGTGTCTCTTATTACTTATTATATATATGTATACACTAGCCGATCCGACAGACGTTGTTCTGTAGAAAATAAAAAAAAATGTGTTTTATAGGAATTTGACAATGACGTTCTATACATACGTTATTGAAATTTGCCAATAATATTTCAAAACATCAAGAATTATTTTGTAAAAAATGCTCTCTGTTGTTATATTGAAATTGTTTCACAGTGTCAAACCGTGCGTCTCTAATTTCTCTCATTGAAAATACGTCCATACAAAACAAATATTCAAAATAAAAATAATTATGGGTCCCAAATCAAAATAAAAACTGTCCTATCTCTCGAGTTGGACCAAATTGCACTCCATGAAGTAATCCCCTTTAAAATCCGTTCCGTTTAGGAATCCATCGCAGACAAACAACGTGTCACGTAATTTGTATATATTTAGATTAAGATAAGTACGAGATCATTGATCTTGTATTTCTAAAGGCGAACACGCACACCAGAGTGTCGATGTACATATAGCGGCTTCAAAGCCACAATTTTATTTCTGGTGTACGGCCCGATTTATTTGAATAATACAATCTTTTAATAATAGTATTGATCCTATAGCTAAAGATTTTATGACTATAAAAAGGTATGATTAAAATTTTTTGACTTGAGATGTCAGTCTTACAAACCCACGTGATATTCCTCACTTCTGGGATTAAGTGTATATATGGTATTTATATACCTGCCAGTTATTGTACCGATACAAGAGGGCGTCCTTCAGCACCATAAGGGTGCAATATAATGATGCATATCGCATTCTTATGAAGTTACCGCGGTACTGCAGCGCGTCGGGCATGTTTGCCGAGGCAGGAATGCCCGATTTCTTTGCTGTCATCAGAGCTCGTATATCTTCCTTCTGGGAAAGATTGCGTAGCTCCTGTAACAGCATCCTCCAGGTGGTGGGCCAGGACTTGCGTAGTCCAATGATAGCCCATTGGCTCTCGACACATCGGGAAGCAAATAGAAAATAGCTTTGGACACAAAGCTGTTTTCTTTTTGCTTTTATCTGACTGAGATAAATAATTAATGTAAAAAATTTATAATTGTATTGTATACTATTTTATTTGTATGACTCAATATTGTGTATGGGATTTTATGCCTGTAATAAAGAATTATTATTATTATTATTATGGTCCCGCATCGTCCAGTATTCTTAATCCTAGACGTGAAGGATATTACTAAAAACAACAAACTGCTTATCTACAGTTATTAAAACAATATATTACTTACTCTTCATACACTTTTTCCTGAATTTTCGGATATTTTCCTAATAGTAAAAGCGTATTACATATTGCTATCGCTGTGGTATCTGTACCAGCTAGTAGGAATGTTGTCATTTCCTCGCGTAGTTCCGTGTCTGTGAAACCATTATGCCTTTGGGATAATAGTATGAGATGATCTAGAAATGAATCCACTTTGTCGTCGCCCTGTCCTGAAATTTAAAATATGATGTGTTGAGATGATCATATTTTAGTATCAAAACCTCATAACATATATTATAATATTTTGTACCTTGAACATAATCTCAAAATTAATTATACCTGGAACTTATTTAAGGACACGCCGAATAATTGTGAAACTTCTCCGAAACGTTTCCCCCTGCTTGATTTTATCTTGCTTTAGCCAGTAGCTCGATGCCCCCTTAAAAATCCTGCATATATGACCCTTATGAAAATTTTAACAGAGCAGAACTTTGTTTAAGTACCTAAAGGGGTTATGCCACAGTTTTTAATACATAATTTATAGTTACGTAACGCATTGCAACGAATGGGAAGTCTGAGGTTGCATGACTATTCTTTTCTTTTTTATTGTTGTACACTAATACTATACTAATATTCCAAATGGTCGTGGCACAAGCAACCTATATAAATGCCTAAGCAAAGGAGATAGGTAGTACCGCACATCGTACAAAATTGAAAGTATGTATGATTCATGGATTATGATTATTGAAAAAACTATTCTTACCGAAAATTGTTTGATTTTCGTATATATTCATATCAACATTTCTTAAATCATTGCGTTTCTTTCCTATAATCTGAAATTAAAAATATTTAATAGTATGCATTATTTTGAAAGTTTTGTACTTTGTAGTTCAAAGGAATTTCAGAAAATTTTTTTCTTATTATATTAATTTAGTTCAGTTATTATTAAAAGCATGCTTGAATATTGTTGTTGTATATGATAACCATGTTATATTGAAAGTGCTTAAAATAAATGTTTGAAAATATCTATTAGGAGGAGCTGGCTAAACTAAAATTTATTGAAAAAACAAATACCAACACTGAATGAATGAGTGAATGAAAAAAAAAATTAATTGCACTAAAAATACATAAAGTTATAATTTGTGTATAACAGTTATGGTAGCGCAATTAGGCAACCTTATTCCAGAAAACCTAAAGGTTTAGGAGATTATTTACATATTTTTATTTAGAGATAAGGCTTAAAATTTACATAATATTGCAAATGAACGAAGACATGAAGGATTAATTTAAATTGAAGATATAGGCTTGATACTAACCAATAAAAGATAATACAATTAGAAATGAGAACGCCCAATGCACAACGAATTTAATCAAGAGCTGAGACGCGAAACACAATATGATTTTAAGGCATTAAAAGAAACTGTTAGAAGAAGCGTTCCCCTTTTAAATGAGCAACAAAATATGCCTACAATACGCTAATGAAGTAGTGAACGATGAAACTGGCGGATTTTTTTCTTAGATGAGGTGGGACTGGAAAAATGTTTTTAATATGTATCATTGATTTTTGCAACGATTCGATTGCAAAATGGTATCGCATTTGCTTTATCAGGTATTGCAGCTACGTTGTTGAAAGGTAGAACAGCTCATTCCGCACTCAAGTTGCCGTTGAACATGCAAATAAATGAAACACCAACTTGCAACCTTTCGAGAAAATCTGTAATGGCCAAAGTGATACAGCAGAGCAAATTAATAGTTTGGGATGAGTGCACGATGACCCACAAAAATTCTTTGGAAGTATTAGACCGCACGTTGTAAGATTTACGAAAGAACCAAAACCAATTTGGTGGTGCAATGATTTTATTGGCAGGTAATTTTCGCCAAACACTACCAGTAATACCACGATCAACGCTAGCCGACGAACTTAACGCATGTTTAAAGCCATTCATTTTTTAAAAAGACGTTAAACGCTCAAATTAAATATGAATATGCGAGTCGAATTGACAACCTGGAGAAGTTTTTTTCCAAACAATTGCACGATATTGGTAATAGCAAATTACCTGTTGACTGATTGTCTGGATACATCATATTTCCTACCAATTTTTGTCATTTAACTGGAACTAAGACCGAACTCATCGAGAAGGTTTTCCCAAACATTGCTCAAAATTACAAAGATCATAATATATGGTTTGAGCGAAAGAGTTATATTGGCTGCAAAAAACGTCAATGTAAACAAAATGAATTTTAGATTCAAAATAGCTGGCGAAATAAATGACATACAAATCGATTGATTCCATTACTAACCAAGATGATGTTGTCAACTATCCAACGAAGTTATCAAATTCGCTGGAATTGCCTAATCTGCAATCAAGAATCGGATCGGTAATTATAAACCACGTCTTTGTAAAAGCACCCGACTTCCGGTGAAGAAATGAATGAACAACGTCATTGAAGCCACAATTTTGAGAGAAAGTACAATTACGAGTCATAAATGCCCTAGAATAATAATAAATGTTAAATTTTGTTATTTTTTTTTATTTTTTTATTAAATTGATACAATCTATAAAATAAAACCACAATTAATATCATGGCACAGAAAATGTAATAGTACAACTAGCCATGGTACTTACTTCTTTCGTAAGACGGATTCTATAGGTTAATTCCCTCCAGAAAAGAAAAGAGAAAGAGATAAGGGGAAGAAGGAAAGAGTATTCCTTTGTTTAGCATAATAACTATAGTTATACCTATATCTATTGCTGTTGTGGTCTAAGACAATTTCACAAAAATAAGGTTTCTTGATATAGGTTAAGGTAATGGACTGCTTATTTATATTTTGACAATGGAGGGGCACAGTGGTATTGAAGTTGACGTTAGAAAATGAATGATATGAGATATGTACCCAGATAATGTCATGTTACAGACATTTTCAGTAACGCCATCTTAAAGTGGTAGTTTTACACAAACAGATTGGATTATTGGCAACCATTTAGATGAGATGACTCCTTGGATACCTGTAATAGCTTCAAGAAATTCAGATAAATGTAACTTTTTTTTCTATTACTATGCTGTGCATATTACATAGATGGTACCAAATATTACTCATCCAAAAGTCAATATATGGAATATTTGGAGTACATCAAGATGTTTTGTGAAAGTATTGGATTTCAAACTATTGTTGATACACTTAAAATTCCAAGCATAAAAAGGATTTGTCTAATTGGAAAAAAGAGAAATCACACTGAAAAGGAACATGAATATTACACTAATAATATATATAAGGTCTTAAGTAAGGAGTTACACACTTTGACTATATATAATGGAGAAATTTCAAACAAGAGAAGCTGTAGAGAGAGTGCGAAATTGTACTCAATTGGATAAAACAGTGATTGATACCATTGTAAGTTGTGTTACAAAGTATTATTTGAATGATATAAACTCAGGAGCCTCTTGGTCCCCCGGGCAGGTAGTAGAAATACAAGAACTTATCAAGCTCATAAACATAACAAAAGCAACGAAAATCCGGCTCGTCCAAACACTTGTTTTTCCCATATTGTTGTATGCTGTAGACACGTGGATTTTGCGACAAGGCGAGAAAAAGAAAATTGATGCTCTGGAGATGTGGTGCTGGAGGAAAATGCTGGGAGTTTCATGGAGCGAATTTCGCACCTTCTCCATTCTCCAAGAACTAATAAAATAATAAAGCATACAACAACGCCTTTCGGTTTTAGTACGTCACTAGTAGAAGGTCACCCATGCAATGGACCGACCAAATTAAGACTTCTGTGGGCATTGAATGAGTGTACCAGACTGTCGATCAGCAGGGAAAAGTGGCGAATCACATCTCCCCCAAAAGATGTCACTTCGCGATGACAACGACCACTCTGCCAACTGTGTAACAGAGAAGAAAAAATTAAGCTCATTCCTAAAGATAAATTGATAATGTTGACATCAGAATGTGGAGGATTACAAATACTACTTAAGAGTAACCACCATATCTTATAAGTTGTGAATGGAATGGTCACTTTGATATATCCAAAAAGTATTAGTGAAGTAAAAAAAATTTGAAGAATAAGCATGTAAATAAGGTAAATACACGTGTAAGCCCATGTTTGTTTCACAGTAATCATCCTCAAGGTTGCCCATAAGATGATAATGTTTGTAGTTTCCTCAAATATTCATAAAAAAAATAATGAAAGAATGAAGGTGAAAACGTTTTGATTCGACGTATTCTTTTGATTGCGAACGACATGCGATTCCACTTTAAACGATTGCAACTTCCAGTACAGAATTTGCATTTACAATGTTCATAAATAAATATCAAGGCAACGTTTAGTGTTTGTGGCATAAATCTTGAATATCCATGTTTTCTGTGTCGTGTCGGAATACCAACAAAAGTATTTGTATAAGTGCAAAAAAAACTAAAAATGCTGTAAATCATAAAGCATTAGAATAATAAACACTTTTTTTTAATATTTTATTTATTAATTATACCAGTCGGCCAGCTAGTAAAGAATATAATATATACCTGCACCCATACATATATTTATACATATAGAACTAACATTTATACTGTAAGATATACAAACAAAAGAAGAGAAAAAGTAATTCGATTTAACAACTAACAAAAAAATTAGGAAAACGGTTGACCCTAAAGGCCATCCCTGCAACTTTCTGTTAATTCTATACCTAAATGCTTCAAATTGTACATGCAATTTTGAGCTCAAAAATATAATTTGTGTTGTTTTTAAGCTCATCGGGCTCAAAAAGTTTTCTGTTCTATGTTTTTGAGCTCTTCGAGTTAGATTAAGGTTATACTATACAAAACAATTAAATATGGCGGAATAAACTTACGTTGTTTGTAAGGTTAATAAGGGTATTATTATGTATGGTGAATTGATGATGTTGCCAGGTGAACTTGTAGATCCAATCTGACCACAGCCATATGGTTAAAAGTCGGTTTGTAACCAATTTAAAGACCTCTGCGACGGAGTTAAGAAAGTCTGAGACCATTACATCTTTCATTACATTTATATCCTTTATTCCCAAAGATGTTTCTGAAAACGAAAATTTGTCTTTTATAGATATTTATACAATAATTATTATTATAGTAATTGTAAAAAGCCAGGTCTAGAAAACAGTTAGTTCCCTTACACAACATGACATCTACATCCTTGGATTAACGTTCAATATACACTGGCCTTCAAAAGTAAGTATCACACTTTTAAAATTGGGATAACGTTTTAAGTTCACAAGATATACTTTCGAAATAAAAAGGACTCCAAAGAGATTTTTTTTTGTACATAAAAACTTTATAGTCGGTAACCTTCTTTTAAGAATTGGCTGAAAAAAACCTTCAAAAACAAAATCATTCCTTTTTCAAAGTGGACGTTTCCGAATGACAATTTTACCATTCACATTTTTCTTTTTGTTTCAAATTTTTTTCAAGATCGATGGGTCTTGTTTTAAAAATTTATGCTAAAAAGCACATAACATTTATTTATCATGCCTCTTTCAGTTGAAGAATGTGCTAGGATCATGGCTTTTCTGGAACTAGGCATCAGTATGCGTCGCACTGCAAGAATGGTGGGTGTGACGGTACGAACGGTCCAGAAGGTAAAGCGAAGGTACGAAGAGACTGGTCACCATCTGAGGAGACCTTGTAATGGCAGACCCAGGTGTACCAGTGCCCGAGAAGATCGTTACATTATTTCCACTGTGTTAAGAAATCGCCACCAAAATGCAGTTGAAGTCCAGCAACAGCTTCTTCAGACCCGGAGGGACTACATTAGTGACAGTACAGTGAGAAGACTACTTGCTGAAGCAAATTTGAAACCCCGAAGACCAGCGAGTGGCCCAAAACTCGAGAGACAGCATCGAGTAGCGAGACTGCGATACGCTCGTTAACACATGCAGTGGGATGAAGAAGAATGGTCAAGAATTTTGTTTGCAGATGAGTCTCGATTCTCCCTTTACACTTCTGATGGAAGGCGAAGTGTTTACAGGCGACCTGGTGAGCGATACCTTCAAGCCTGCATCTTAGAAAGAGTCCAATACGGTGGAGGCAGTGTACATGTATGGGCTGGCATATCTTCAGAAGGTCGCACAGAGCTAGTAGCCATAGAAAATGGCACCCTCACTGGGCAAAGATATGCTCAAGAAATTCTCAATGAGTATGCAGGGCCGTATTTAGCAAATATGGGTGATAGATCGATGCTGACGCATGATAATACCCGGCCACACACGGCTCATATCGTACAAGAGTATATTCAGGAGGTCGGTATCAGCGTGATGGCTTGGCCATCAAGAAGTCCTGATCTTAACCCGATTGAACACGGCTAGGAAGAGCTTGGGAGGCTAGTCACAAATCGCAGACCACCACCTACTACCCTCAGGGCACTAAAACAGGCCCTGGTAGAAGAATGGGAGGATATTCCCCAACATCGGCTCCGAAACCTAGTGTTCAGTATGCCAAACCGGCTCGAAGCTGTAATCAGAGCGCGAGGAGGCAATACCAGTTATTAAAAATTAAATAACATGTAATACATTTTAGTTGAATTTTTTTACACTAAACTAAAAATGTCTATTTTAATTGTTTTATCTTTTTTAATTTAAAAATGTTACTAATGTATAATTTTAGTTTCTAACAATTAAAGCCTATAAAATTTGTAACAAAACGTTTTTAATCTTAAATCTCTACCTTCTATAGTTAAGAAAAAAAATTAATTTGAAAAGTGTGATACTTACTTTTGCAGGCCAGTGTATTTGCATAAAATCAAACAATCATAACTTTTATTAACATACCTAGGTAACACTGAAAATGTTTAGAAATGGCTTAATGTAGAAAGTTGCCAATACTTTTATTGCTTTTCTAAATAATCTCCGTTCCTCTCTACACATCGTCGCATTCGATGTAACCACTGCGAAATACAGTGGGCCCATTCTTCCTTAGGGGTCTTTTCTATGGCATTTTCGTACGCTTACACCGCATCTTCAGGGCTTGTAAAGCAAATACCTCGAATTTTATCTTTAATTCTTGGGAATAAATAAAAGTCGCAGGGCGCCAGGTCGGGGCTGTATGGCGGATGACTCATTATCTCGATACCTGCTATAGTAAAATACTAACAGTCAGTTTTGCGGAGTGCGCTGAAGCATGATTGACGTGGTGAAGGAGTATCCTGCTTCTGCTGCTGTCGAATTTTTTCCGAGACAACGGGCAAACAGCGATTGACATACCAGTCTGCAGTAACTGTCCTTACATCTTCTAGCACAACTGTCGCGAAATGACCTTTTCGACCAATGAATGAGACACTCATCTTTTTTCCTTGACTTCTTCCTTTCTTTACCTTAGTCGGCCGATCCTCGAAAGGAAACACCCACTGATCTGATTGTCTTTTGGTTTCGGGATCGTAGCATTGTATCCAGCTTTCATCACCTGTGACGATGTCAAATACAGCATCTGAGTCACCGCCGTCGAACATAACTAACATTTGGCGACACCAATCCATGCGGAATCCATCTGGTAAAAAGCTTCCTGACGCCTTAATGTTCGTGTTATATTTTTTGAACTTGACTCATACCAATGCCTAGGCTTGGCCGTGTCTGCTCATAGGTCACTCTCTTATCATTCTCTATCATGCGTCGCACAGCACTGATGTTTACTTCAGTAGTCACTGTTAAAGGACGTCCCTCAAGCGGATCATCATTGAGATTGCTACGTCCACGCTTAAACTCGTTAAACCATTTGTAAATAGTGGCACAAGATGGGGCTTCATTAAGGAATGCTAATCGCAGCCTATCATAGCTTTGTTGTTGAGTAAGCCCACAACGAAAGTCATTATAAATCATTGACCGAAAATTTTCTCGGGTTAAGTTCATTTTCACGTGTAACAAGAGTATTAGATTTTCCGCCAATTCACAAAAACAAATGGCAAATGAATGCAATATACTACATTAGGTTACCAAAGAGTTCTAAAATTGAAATTCAAAATAAGTTCTCGTAAGCAATGTTTCTAAATGGCCAGTTTTAAAAACTTTCAGTGTCACCCACGTATTTGTCACAGCCAATAACAGACACAATATATACAAATATCTCATACTTACTATTTGAGAAAAAACAAAAAGAAAGAAAAACATTTACTTCAACACACACACACAAATTACAAAATGAAGCAATTTAAAAATATAACGCGTGGTGCTTTAAAAGGAGTATTTTTTGTGTAAATTTTTGTTAAATAATAATTACTTAATACATACACAAAATAATAATTTATAATCGCTAGTTTGCTCTTGTCAAAAAATTTCATTCAAAAAACATCTAAAAGGAAATTATTTTGTTATTCATACCAGCTACTGATCCTAATGTGAAACTGTTGACACTAGGCCAGATATCAAATGTACCGCAACCACAAAATTTCTTGAGTTTACCAGCGAGACCCGCACTTCTTCTAGAAAAGACATCCATCAAACTGTTGAGTATTTTGGGACTAAATGCAGAGACAAGGACTTTTCTTCTTCTGGACCATATTGAAACTAAAATGAGAATCTATATTTAGTATTAGTTATTTATGCAACTGTTGTGTAATAAGGGGTTTTACAACACGAACGTTTGTTTATCACACGAGGCGAAGCCGAGTTAGCTTACTGCTAACATTAAAAATGCCAGTCCTAGTAACCATTACATTCTCCAAACGAGTGTTGTAATGCTGTACTGAATTTCATTACAACATTCTTTTGGATGATGTAATGGTTATTAGGAAATTGGGTGTTTTATTGTTGGCAATAAGCTAACTGTTTTATAATCTTTAATGAAGGATTTAATGCATAGGTATGGATAAGATAAATTAACATTCAATTTTAGTAAAAAAATATTCGCCATGATCATATTATCAGGCAGAAGACGTCCGCTATTGGACAAGGGCATCCCCCAAAGATCGCCACGACGATCGACCGGTACGTGGTCACCATTGGAGGGCTTTACTGCCCCAAAACAATCCAAAAATACCATCTGTCCGTTAAGCTATGTGCTTATTGGTGGATTTGGTTCTCCTACGGATCTCCTCATTTCTGATTCAATCTCGAAGGAAAACACAAAGCATTGTAATTCTCCATTACCGACCGACCGACCATAAACTTTCTCATAAGGCCCATAATTAGCAAACACGTCTGCGTTCCATATATCATCGCTGGCAACATTCACTGGTAAAAAACCTTGAGATTCTCTGGTATTTGGGACAAGAAGATCTTATGGAGTTTCACGAACGCTGCTAGAAATGAACTGATACGGGTCGTAGTATCATAGTACATATGCCTTCTTAGTCAAACAAAAAGAGTTTGTGGATTTTTTTACAATCACAATACTTGACAATTGTTTTTATTAAGTTTAAAATTGTTTAGTTCAACTATCAGTTTCTAAAGACTTTATTTAAAAAAAAAAACATTTTTACCACCATTATAATATCAGTGTTTATCAAATTTAACCAGAAAGAAGACAACGAAGACTGACAAACATGCATATCACAACGCATGTTTGAAATTACACAAATTTTTGCTGTGATATTCGTTAAAGTAATACAAAATTTATCAGTTACATTACCAGGGGCGAATATTCCGGCATCACCAATAACGCTTCTTAAGCTCTTCGTCACTAGTAGATCTTTCTCCAAGCAATTTTTCGAAACAAATTTGATGTCCGCTGGATTTGTTAAAGCTGAAAATAATATTGAAAACTATAGCTGCGACGTTTTTAGTTACTAAAAAAAAATACAAATAACAACTACACTAAAAATTGTAACAAAACTACCTACAAATCTTAACGGATAATTTCCTCTGTAAATAGACTCAAGAAAAACTAATTACATTTGGATGCGAGGCCTAATTCAATAAAATTTTATTATATTTAATGACAAGGTATGTTAAACCATCAATAGAACATTTTGCAATTGGTGCTAAGGTAAACATAAAAATTAAGACACTCGCACACACTGCGTGACCAGAGGAGTGTTTTAGGTTTACTACCCTTTCTCGGAGGTAAGACAGATCACTTTACATTTGAGTTGTAATTGGAAGGAAGTTCCATACTTCAGAGGAACTTCAAAATCCAAATGGTAAAAATAAAGTTTTAGTTTGAGGTGGTAGGTGCGATCGTAGGATTAGGTGGCAGTGATCAGCCAAAAAGCTCTTTGGAATACCTTCCGTGATAAATTCGGTACGTGATGGAGCGATGTCTCTATGCAACGCGTACAATGCTCGAGCCACTAAGGTTTCCCTCGTCAAATGGTTTAAGCTGATACACAGATGTAATCAGTTGAAATTTCGTTATTGTCTAAGGGTGGTAATACGAGAAATGGGTTTTTCTTTGTGGTTGGTGAAGGCGCAAACGTTCAACAAAGTTTTCTGGGGCTTAATCATCTCATCTCATTTGAGACCTAAATATCCTATCTCGATAAAGGACAAATATTTTCCAACACTGTGCTGAGAAAGCCCAGCATTGCAAGTTCGAAGTCACTAGTACCACAGAGTAGGATTGGATACTTACGTTAGTACAATCATCAGCCTAACAAATGCTCAAGGGGCCGCTCAACATATCATTGATATAGTCAGAAGAAAGACTTGCCCCTTACTTTCCATGAAAGAATCACAAAACAATAGCAAACCATTCATAGATCAAGTATCTGGAAACACGTGTGTATTAAACCCTTTATTAAACAGTTTGGAACCGTTGTGTAAAGGGCTTAACCCAATATCGATACACCTATTGTTTGAATTCAACGTCAGCATATCTGCAATGCACGTCGTGTTAAGAGACGTGGCATTTATAAACAGCCATTTTGATTCGATCCTCATGTCTCATGTCAAAAAAAAATTATTAGGACATCTGGATTTGAACCAGGGACTTCTGCTTTCCGGATCACCCAATGTCCAATCTGAGCTATTATAGTCTTGTATATAGTGGTGAAATTTACCTTTGTATTTTAATGTTATTGTAGCTGTTATTTAACCTAGCTAGATCGATTTCTCGCCCCCGAAACTACTGTAGGCTTCCGAGATTCAGATTATATATGAACAAGAATTGCTCGTTTAAAGATATAAGATATGTGTAATGAAGAATTTTGATACACCATTTTTCGTACCTATTCCAACATTTAACAATTCAACATCCAACATGACAATGCATATCAGTTCTTTAACTTTATTATGCAAATCCATTTATGACAGTAAATGCTAAACCTTACGTCCATTTCACCAAGCTAGAAATACTAAAACGTCATCCAGTTGTTCTGATACGATATAGATATAGAAAACCGTCATAAGAGAACTAAAACAACTTTTGATGTTTTAAAATGTCCTATCTCTAATCCAAAGAGTTGTCCAGCTATTCTTCATGGGAAGAAAAATATCTGACATACTGACGATCTACATAGCTTACTTACCCATTTAGGTTAGTGACCCTGTCTTCTGGGCTAGAGATCCCGGGTTCGAATCCCGGTAGGTGAAAACATTTATATGATGCATATGGATTGATGAATTGGATGGATGGATGTTCATATGTATATTTTATGTATGGTTAAGTTTTCGTATTTTTGTATTAAATATTATATCAAATATGTACCCATAGCAAAGGCAATGCCTATTTTGGGGCAAAATGATTTGTGTTAAAAGTGTGCTAAAATAATAGAGTGACAATATTATTATACGTAAATTAAATTAAATTAAAATAAGATGTTTCAATATTTACCTATAAAAAATAAGTGACCAGCCCATATCTTTAGAATTCCGCCGGTGTTGAAAGATTCTCTGCTCATATATTCTAAAAGCGGGACAACTTCTGTAACCAATCAACGTTAAATTTTAACAGTTTACTCCAAATATGCTCGCATATCGCATGACCAGTTGTTGGATGGTTGGTTGCGCACAATATGTGCAACCAATAAGCTGTGTTCCGAAAATTCACATTGGAACAATAAAACAATTTATTCAAACTAAACAAATCTTATAACTATATTTACAGTACTGGGGAAGCGTACCAAGAAAACTGGCAGCATCTTCGCGTTGGTTAGCTAGGCTGATCCGTTGACCAATAAAACTGAATCTATTATTTGAAAATCCACAAAATAATTTTTTTCAGATGTAGCTAAAAATTTGTTCAGGATATATTTTTGTGTGAGAGACGATTGCTAATTTACAATGATAACCATTCTGTGCAAATTTTTTTGTATTCAGACTTAAGCCCTTTCAAGCTGTGGTCATTCATAATGAAACCGTTTTTTTCCTAAAAAAATCCAAATAAACAAGAAAAAAAATTGTCAGCATCATCTCGAATACCCTCTGAAGTCTTTCACTACGTGACGTTTTCGTTGCAGTAATTTTGAAACTATTAAGACTTTCATTTTCTTATTTTTGTTGCCCTTTTCAAATAAGTATTTAAACAATTATTTAGTTATAAATAAAATCTTTTAGGATCCTCGTTTTTAAATTAGATTTTTGTGATAAAATATTATGATTAATAAATAATATTTTCCTTACTAAGTCTAGTATATTGCTTCTTTCAGTACACCATGGGGCGCCGACCAGCAAGATCCTATCGGTATTGTAAAAACAAAACATATCCAAAATCTAGATTATTTCGGGGTATGCCTAAAGATTCGTATTTTCGATCTTGGCGAACTAGTGAACGGGTGCTGATTGTGGTGCCAGGTCGACCGGTTATAACCGGTTAACTATAGTTAATTAATCATTGTATTTGTTGGATGTATCCAATATATGACAATTTATATTTATATAAAGTTGATTCTTTAAAACTTTTTATGAAATATTTGATATTTAAAACGTATAAGTATAGGTAAGTAAGCCTCTTTGGGTATAGGATCTTTCTAGATCTCGCTTTTGCAGGGGGACTCCAAATGAATTGAGCCAAGATTGTATTTGTTATAGTTGTCATTATGAAGTTTAGCGCCATTTTTTGCCTCGGAGATGATACTTGCAGTATAAGTCTGCTGTATGTGAACATATAGCAGACCGACCAAACCACTACATTGGGTTCGTCCAACTAAAAGTATTAGTAAAAGAGAATAGATTTCTCCCAAGACTGGTACGTGAATTAAAAAACACCCAAATTTCAATAGAGAACACGGACAAAAATTATCTAACACCTGGGATCTAATTATCTCTAAATTAAAACACAAAACTACATATACCAAAAAAGAAGAGGACACTGTCAGTAAATTTTTCCAAAATCCATCTGTCTATAGCAAAAACGTTAAAAACACAGTTACACGTTACAGTTGATTACACGCGTTTTAATCCTTTAAAAGTGTTTTATTTAAATGCTTCGAATAAAGACTTTATAAAAAAGTAGGTAATTGCGTTATTGGTTTTACACAAATTTTCGACTATTAACAACTGAAAAACGTAAATGAAAATGAAAAATGTTTATTTACTGCACAAAATATTACAGCATTAAGCCTTGCATGACATATGAATGCCAAACATGGTCCTTAACAAAGAAAAATATGCAAAAATTTAAAGTATGTCAACAAAGCATTGAAAGAAGCATGTTAAAGATCAAAAGGAAAGACAAGGTAAGACTAACACAAATTAAGAAGAAAACGAAATTAGAAAGGATAGACAACACTATAAAAATATTAAAATGGCGATGGGCAGGACACACCTTAGAAGCAATATAGAAAAATGGACAAAAATATTATAGACTAGTAGCCAAGACAAGGGAAATGGAATCAAGGAAGATAACCCATTAGATGGGAAGACGATTTTAAAAGAGTGACTGGACCAACGTGGAGACGATCTACTCTGGACAGATCACAATGGAAAATTCTGGAGGACGCCTATGTCGGAAGACAAGCGAACGATCTAGAAGATTAATAATATCACTTATATTATATTATTACTTAGATGAGAATATTACTTAGATTAGAATATATACATTGTACGAATCTTTACATTGGTTGCAATAAAGGCTTATTCATTCATAAAGAATGCTTGTGCCTTGAGGCTCTGCAATTATTTATCCTTATTATGATTGAAAAGAGGCAATGATTTTTTGCAACTTCTTCTTATTAAAGCTCAACCTTTTCCGAGGTGGTAGTTTTTTTTTATGGAATAGGAGGACAAAGGAGCGTACGGGTCACCTGTTGTTAAGTGATCACCGCCGCCGACATTCACGGTATCACAAAAGCGTTGCCGGCCTTTAAGGAAGGTGTACGAGCTTTTTTTGAAGGTACCCACGTTGTATCGTCCCGGAAACACCGCACAAGGAAGCTCATTCCACAGCTTTGTAGCACGTGGAAGAAAACTCCTTGAAAACCGCACTATGGAGGACCGCCACACATCCAGATGGTGGGGATGATATCCTAACTTGTGGTGTGTCGTGCGAAGGTGGAATTCGGCAGCAGGAATCAGGTTAAACAGCTCTTCGGAACACTCCCCGTGATAAATGCGGTAGAAGACACACAATGAAGCGACGTCTCTACGCAACGCCAAGTGATCCAGCCGTTCACAGAGCACTGGGTCCCCGACAATTCGAGCTGCTCTGCATTGCATGCGGTCAAATGGATCGAGCGGGTTGCGCCAGACCAGCCGGACCTGCGCTTTGTAGAGCGCTAGAATGTGGATCGGCTTGAAGTATTGCCGTGCTCTATTGATGACGCCTAGCTTCTTCGAAGCCAATTTGGCTTTGCCCTATAGATGGCCACGGAATCGGCAATCGCTCGAGATTTCGAGACCCAGTATTCCGATACTAGGCGAGACTTTAAGGGAAGTGTTGTCGAAGAGCGGTTGTTGAAAAATGTAAAAGAACAGAAAACTTAAGAAATTCATAAGTGTCATTTCCTTGATCTACATGAAGACAGTGATTTATTTAGATTTGATTTGGCAAAATAAACTACACTTAGCAGTTATCCTATAAATCAATTGATATTTTAAAACACCATTTGGTAAACTGACGAAGTGAGTATATTATGATCTGATTTCATTTATTTATATTTTTTTATTTGAAGAATATGACTTGGTCGCTTACCTTAGCACAGATTAAAAATCTAGAATTTTTTCCATGTATTTTAACCTTTATTATGGCTTATATAATCATATATACATAATGTGAAGATCTGTCAATACTTAAAAAAATATTATAATCGTGAAATGTACATTTGTTAAAAGAAATATGTATATTACCTACGCGAAAATTCGTTTCTTATAAGTGAGACTGAGCTGCAGGGGTGGGACAGTCGCCTTATAGAGACGTTTTCAGAAAACTGTAGTGCCATCTGATAGTTGGCCCCAAAATTAAAGCTTTGTCAGCTGTCACTCGCTTTGAAACCTGCCCACTGGTCATAAAATGGCGGCTATTTCTAGCGTTTGCAGTTTGCACATGTATGTAGCTCTCGTGTTCCATTTTGCATATTTTTGGTATTGAAATCGAAGTATAAGTGCGTCGAGTCGAGCCTTGTGCTCCTCCGCCTTGCTGTTGCGAATTCACTCCAAAAATCTCCTTATTCTGTGTATTTCTACTTTTTGTGATAGAGACACTTTTGTTTGTCGAATTTATGAACTTGCTGTAATGTCGAGACGTTGTGCTTTCGGTTGTGCGTTCCGCGGTAAGTAAATTATTCTCATAAATCTTAATAGTATAGTTTATTGACTAATCTTGTGATAAATAAAGTATCATATAAGGTTTGTTCTACTCTCAGGTTCTACTACCGGTCCGTAGATTGAATTTGCAATCATGGTTAAAACTATTATAAACATACCGGTTTTCTGTATCTTGCCCCAAAGATTAAACTCCAATCCCTCAAATCACCTTATGTCAGACTTCAGACTCCCCCTGACTTATATGGTTTAATAATAATTGACAGCTGTGCTGGCTTCTGACACCATTTTATCAAGAGAAAAGTCAATATATGAGTCCAAAATCTAATACTAGCCCAATGGTCATAACACTAGGTTATCACAATTTTTCTGATGGCTTTAATAGTCACTCAATTTATTTAATAATGTTATTTATTATTTTCAGAGATTCCAATGCATAGTTTCCCAGATGCTGTCAATTTCTTGAGCAGTTTAAAACTTGGGTCAGTCTTGTTGGTGGAAACATTTAGACATCTGATCTTGAATGTTATAAGAAGAAGAGAATTTGTGATATACACTTTTCTGACAGACACAGAAATCATAATCAATGGCTAAGCACATTGGCAGTTCCGATGCTTCATCTGCTTGGTAAGTCCCCTAATTTAACACATATTGACTTAATATTCGATGCTATTCCTAACTCTGTCAGATTTAGTCAGACCACTAAGAATCTTTGTTGAGTTGATGGTTTTTTTGAAGGTATATTGTATCATTCTAGAAACACCTGATTTTCTTACACAGTTGTGATTACTAAATTCAATGGTTGCATTTCTAGCTGAAACTGGTTCATTATCTATGATAATCATTCAATAATGAAACATAATCTTTACATATTCACATTAATTTTCAGGACAACTACAGAGTCAAGTAATCTTAGGACAAGCTTCATCCACACAACATTTACTGCCTACAATAATACAGCAAGACTGTTCACGTAAGTAATTTTTAAAACTTATTTACAATGTCATAAAGGTTACTATAACATAAGTGACATTCTTAATGATACCACAGAAATGGCATGGAGCGGCCACCCTCAGGGTATTAAATAATAAATTTTATTGTATGATTTAACATTGTCACCATATTTTTATGTAAAAAAAAGAAGCCCGCTGAGTATCTTATGCCCTTACTTCTCAAGTCTGAGGTACACTTTTTCCAATAGGTAGTACTGACTTTCTGTAAGTGATATTATATCCTATTTCAAATAAAATATTCAGAAAGAATATAAAGTCAAACTCAGTCAAAGGGCATTAACAATTTGATTTTATTCTGCTTTTAATCCCATGTCTTTTATGTATCTTCTTAAAATTATTGATATTTATGGACATACATATACAAAATTTTGATGTATTTCTTGGTTGTAATTTTAAAATCTTGGGCCCATAACATGTTATTCATTGAAAATCCCACATTTGATCTTGATCTTTATGTCATGTTTTCATATAATATAGTCTTCATAATTTCATTACATAAGATTTTACAAATCACAATAAAAGGTCTCCGGTTCTCTGTGGCATACAAATAATAAATAATCATTAATCTATTATTATACTTATTATTTACAGAGCCATATGTGAGCAACTTTATTTTAGAAAAAGCATCAACTTCAACAACAACAACAACCTGTGGCTGCAGGTAAAATTCACATATTTTTTTCAATTTGTTGGCTATTATCAAATATAATAAATATAGAAATTAATGATTATATTTTGTTTTGAACACATACCAAAATATTATATAATATAATATATTTCTATCTATTATACACACCTAAACCATACATAAATAAAAACAAAATTTTATAATTTTAAATTTTGTGAGTCTTTTTTTCTATAATGGTTTTGTTTGACAGCTTATTTCAACTTGAGATTTAATTTGAGCTCTCTAAAGATAGCTAGACTCTTAAGAAATGCTGCACTGGTTCTACATTTTCTGAGTGCTACTTCATTATGATTTGATTTTGTTTTTTTTTTATTTTTATCCATTATCGTCTGATTGAAATTGACAATTGAAATGATTTGAAAAGTATAGTTAAAATTCACTCTGACAAAGTGGGCTACAAACTACATAAGTATTATTTCCAATTTCAGATGCATCTCAAGGTGCTTGATGCTGGATCATAATTATAGTTTTATTAGCAAGCCTGAAAGAACATCTGGAAAAGGTATTAATATTATTATACTAATATTACAAATGGGAATGATTCTGATTTCTTTTGAAAATACTGTTTTTATACTTTTTTATCCAAAAAGTGCTGAATAAATTTGTATGAAATTTGACATAGTTTATGATCTTTTGTCTAGGTGGGCAATGTAGTTCCCTCATAGTCCCGGAGCTGGGGACAAAAATCAGCAAGATTCTTGTATTGGCCCATCATTTATTTTGTAGTAAGTGAGTCAGCAAATTTAGGGAGTAGCACACCTGACAATGGCGGGCTTTGATGTAATATTACAACACTCATAAGAAATTAAACATAATAAGAAATTCGAAAGGTCTTTATTTAACAAACATTAACCATAAATGTGACAGTAATTTTATAACAGCAGATTAATGCATGACATGACATAAGACTGTTGAGCCAAATGTCTTTTTTGATGAAGGCTGCATTGGTACCTGATAGGATTGAGAACAGCTAATGTCCGTGTGGAAATGAAATTTTGAATATATTTTTATTCATTACTAGCTGACCCGACAGACGTCGTGCTGTACATATTAAATTCTTCTTCTTATCAAAACCTTTACTGGACTTCCACAAAAAATTCAAGACCGAAATTAGCCAAATTGATCCAGCCATTCTCAAGTTTTAGCAAGACTAACGAACAGCAATTCATTTTTATATATATAGACTTTAAGACTGAATCCCTTTTCATATTGTCCATTTATTTAATACCATATAATACATATATTGTACTATACAATTTGTTAATTAAACATTCTTTCACAGATCTAATGGCTCCACAGCGCACAAAGATCAAGCATCTTCAAGCAGAAATATCGCGCTTGCGAAAACAAGGACAATCTTTCAAAGCAAGGTTAAAAGGTGGTGCAGATCGATCAATCGAATTTTGTCAGGAAAATTAACATATGTGGGTGAAGGCGAAACAAAAACAGCTGCCCAACAATATTATGATAAACATATACATTATAAAAATAAAAAATAATATGCAAACATTGCTTTTCAATTCAATTACTCATACCAACACTACTAAATCCTATCCTTTATGTTCTATGCTGTGGCAAAATTAAATAACTAACTCTACGCGCAATTTCAACATGGTAAAAAATTGCAATACCTACATTAAAAAGTAGAGTTAGTTATTTAATTATGTCACAACATTAAAAATGAATTTCATAATTTTGAGCTAATATATAGTTATTTTCGGGGCCAATCTACAGATGGCACTAGTTTTCAAATAGGCAGCTCATAATGCGTAGAGAGGGCTCTCTTTTCCCTATATATTATTATACTCTTTGCTGAGCTGAGACAGCTTAAGTACGTCAAATTCGCGTCAGTTATAATTTCGCATATGAACTATTTTTTATAAAATGTTTATGTAAACAGTTTGAGTTAAGAAAATAATGGTTGAAGTCATAAATATGTTATTTTCCCCTGCTAAGAAACATCGAGATTTTTTTCTGATTCTTTTTAAGTATTCTGACAATTAATTCCGGTAGATTTAACTTCTATGCTAATTAACAATTTTTATTGAAATGATCACTTCTTTTGGGAGGGTTCGTAACGGCTTCGTAACGATACGCGTTACGGCGCCAGTCTGTCTGGCTTCCCTTTCTCTCACGCATACGGCAGCGGTAGACTGGCTCCTCCTCTCTCACTCTAACCAATTGCTACTTTTATAGGATTAAATAATGATACTAATAATTTACATACACAAAGTTCTAACCTTCATATTCAAAATTTGTAACTGACAATAAAATATATTTTATTATCAATAAAATGTTTTATTAATAAAATATAACCTTTCCTTACATTATCATATTAATATACATAAAATTTAAGTAATAATCAAAGCTTTTCTCAAGTCAAATAATTTCAATATATATTTAAAAAAATAAGATTGTGTTGTGTGGCAATGGCAAGAATAATTTAAATTTAATTGTATTGTTCCTGAAAAAATAAATTAATTGCTTTAGTTTAAATTTTAGACCCTAGTTTCACTACTTTTTGTGCTCTGTGCTCATAGAGATTCAATAGTTTGTAAACCTTCATGAGATAGGAGTGCGCGTTAGTAGCGTTCTCCGGGTTTCCACGGAAGACCAGTGTTGTGAATTCTTTCGAAACCACAACTATGCTGAGATGGGGGCCTATTGGCGTCATTAGATCATAATTAGAATAGTATTACTTTGAGAACTATAATCAGAATGTATACTGACGTCAATATACATTTTTTCTTTCTTTCTTTCTTTTTTTCTCTCAATATGAAATAGTTCTAACTAACTTAGATTATTTGAACATATCACTTATGTCCGGCGGCGTTCCCAGATGCACACGTTTTTTTGTATCGAAATCTTTGACTTCTATTACATTTGGATGAAACAAGTCTTTCAAGTAATAAGAAACTCACACTTTATAGATAGAAAATTAATAGGTCACAGATAATAAATTTTACCTATTCTGTCATAAAAGAAATCGACATAGTTCAGATAAAATACTATTCGAGGAGATTAAAAACACACGTAAATCCAGCTTTACGTAAGTCGTGGTAGCGTAAATCAAGGTGTTACAGTTTATTTTATATATATAGCTTACTTTACTTAAGAAATATATTCAATTCTATAGTATATCGCGTTAGACAAATTCATAAATATTATCCCTACTAGCTGTAAACACATTTATAATTTCTTTAAGTGAATCTTTTTTTATGGAAGAGGAGGACAAACGAGCGTACGGGTCACCTGATGATCACTAGAGTTGACCAGAGGAATAACACAGCTGTAAAGCTAGAAAGGTCAAGTCAGCAGAATCACTCGTTTTATATCTCAAACTTTAGTGCTCATTTAGTGCTAATTTAGTGCTAATTTAGTGCTGATAACAGATATTTGGTCCTGTGATAAGGGGACTAAAAATGAGAACACTGCTAACTTTTCATTAAGCTAGCAGTGTACCATTCGTGACCGCGTTATGATACAGTTGGAACGAGAGGCACATCAGCTAATAATTTAGTGCTCAATTAGTGCTGCCTGTACAAGCAAACATATTTAAAAAAATTTTTTTTTTTTTTTTTCAAATCAACTACTGCTAATATAACGACTCTAGCAGTCTTGAGAGCAAGAAGAAGACTCGAAAATGGAAACTGATGGAATTAAAAGACGGCATTATTTAGTGCTGAAATAGTGCTGTCGGTGTAGTAAAGGAGTTTTGAACAACAATTTTTTTTTATTATTTTTCAAAGCAATTACTGCTAGTATAACGACTCCAGCAGTCTCAAGAGCTGGAAGAAGATTCGAAAACGGAAACTAATAGAATTATAAGACGTCACAATTTAGTGCTCAATTAGTGCTGTCAGCACAGCAAAAGATTAGATATGGGTACCACAACGGCGCCTATTTCTGCCGTGAAGCAATAATGTGTAAGCGCTACTTTATTTCGGTCTGAAGGGCGCCGTAGCTAGTGAAATTACTGGGCAAATGAGACTTAATATTTTGTCTCAAGGTGACGAGCGCAGTTGTTGTGCCGCTCAGAATTTTTGTGGGTTTCAAGAATCCTGAGTGGCACTGCATTGTAATGGGCAGGGCGTATCAATTACCATCAGATGAACGTGCTGCTCGTCTTGTCCCTTATTTTCATAAAAAAAAAATTTTTTGAAAAATAATGATTTTTGAAAAATAATCAGTCTTGAAAGCTAGAAGAAGACTCTAAAACGGAAACTAAGTCATAATAAATTTGTTAGAGTTAAGTCATGAAGAACATTATGGAGGCCACACAAATATTAGTGTAAAAAAGGATTAGTTATTACGTTCAAATATGTAATTAATGCCATATATAGTCTTCTTCTCGCTCTTAAGACTGTTGGCGTCGTTATACAATCACCAGTTAATTTGAAAAATTAAAAATATTTTTCAAAAATCTTTTGCTGTCCTGACAGCACTAATTGAGCACAAAATCCATTAGTTTCCATTTTCGAGTCTTCTACTTGCTCTTGAGACTACTGGAGTCGTTACACTAGCAGTAGTTGCTTTGAAAAAAATTAAAAAATAAAATTTTTTCAAAACTCCTTTGCTACAACGACAGCACTAATTCAGCATTAAATAGTGACGTCTTTCAATTTCATTAGTTTCCGTTTTAAAGTCTCTCTCTAGCTCTTAAGGCTGCTAGCGTCGTTATACAAGCAGTAGTTGATTTGAAAAAAAATAAAAAATTAATTATTTTTCAAAAATCTTTTGCTGTGCTGACAGCACTAATTGAGCACTAAATGGTAATGTCTTTTAATTCCATTAGTTTCCGTTTTCGAGACTTCTTCTTGCTCTTGAGACTACTGGAGTAGTTATATTAGCAGTAGTTGATTTGAAAAAAAATAAAAAAAAAAAAAATTTTTTAAAATCTGTTTGCTTGTACAGGCAGCACTAAATTATTAGCTGATGTGCCTGTCGCTCCAACTGTATCATAACGCGGTCACGAATGGTACACTGCTAGCTTAATGAAAAGTTAGCAGTGTTCTCATTTTTAGTCCCCCTATCACAGCACCAAATATCTGTTATCAGCACTAAATTAGCACTAAATGAGCACTAAATTTTGAGATATAAAACGAGTGATTCTGCTGATTTGAGCTTTCTAGCTTTACAGACGTAAGGACAACGCAGGGTTGCTGACGAACAGGAAGGTGTACGCGCTTTTATAAAATTAAAGTTTCTTAGATATCTTTTTCATTTATACATTTTATATTATATAGTCAGTTATGTGATGGAGAAGGTTAAGGAATAGTCTAATAAAAAATAAAAAAAACTTTTGATCTCGTATGGAAATTGTATTCAATCAGAGCTTAATAATTTAACAAAATATGATTTCCACGAGGAAATGTCTCAGGTTAGGGAGTGTCTCCTTTATTTTTTCTAAAGAAAAACTAAACTAAATAAGTAAATGACATTGTTAACAATAAACGAAGATGGTTTTACAATTCAATTTATTAAGAAAACTCAAACTTCATTAATTTCCACAAAATAAAATTCAACATAAAAAATCCAGTTGGACTTTCACAAGGTAAAAATATTCGAAGTAAATCACATGAAGTTTTTCGGGATTACAATTACGTCTATCCATTTCAAATCAACTGTCAAAGAACAAAAGTTACACAGCTCTCAAAACAGCCGATTATATTGTCTCAAATCATAAAATGGAATAAGCATTGCATAATACCGTTCTAGAAGAGCATTTATTGGACAGAAAAATCCTTTCATTCCCTTTGACTTAGTATCTCATGCAACCATATATTTGGTTATTTATATTAATTAGTTATTAATGTGTGCGAAAATTTGCATGTCTAATATCTTAGATCATTTTATACGTCTTGATAGACTGTGACAGCTGTGAAAACGACGAAATTATGATTAACATTTAAAAGTTATTTTGAGCAATGCACGCACACTTACACAAAATACAAATCGCGAATGTAAGACGTAGCTTGTCACGCACACTAAAGTAATAAACCTGGCAGCAAGAGGCTCTATCTAGAGGTAAAAATTAGCTAAGTATGGATTTTAAAAGCCCATGAATAGAATAACAGATCCCAGTAAGACCTTCTACTTAAATACTATTTACCGACAAATTGTGACTCATTTAGTCACAAAAAATTTAACTTCCAAAAGAATTAATTAAAAAAGAAACTTCATTTATGCTTTTCAAACAATAAGCTATAAGACTAAATTAAGAAAGTAATTCTAAATAGTATATGCTATAAATAGCATAATTGAATGCGTTATGAATTCTTAATTTTAACAACATGTTTATAGAGTATTTATTTAATACTTCGATATTAATACACGATAGCATTTGATCATAAAAGTTTTTAGTAAGAAATTTGATTATTGTATCATTAGGATTCATATTTAAATTTAAAAATAAAATAAGTAATTTGTAAAATAACAAATATGTAAAAAAATGCTTATTTGCAAGGTATTAAACCAATTGGCAAAATAAGTATCATAATATTAAATAATAATTTGTAATCCCTATATCCGTAAATATTATCTATACTAATATTATAAAGCTGCAATGTTTGTTTGTTTGTTTGAACGCGCTAATCTCTGGTACTACTGGTCCGATTTGAATGATTCTTTCAGTGTTGGGTAGTCCATTTATCGAGGAAGGCTGTAGGCTATGTTGTTTTTTTTTTTTTTTTCAAAATTAGGGATCCGTAATAAAATTGCTATTTTGTAACACAAGGTGTAAAATCGAAAACCTATTTTTGCGTGCGCTGCAAAAACTATTGACAATAGAACAAAATGATGTACAGGCTATAATATAGGCAATATTTTATTACTTATAAAACTATCGCGTGAATTATACTTTATATGGCAAAACAACGTTTGCCGGGTCAGCTAGTGTAATATATACATTTTATGTAATATTTACGAGAAATTTGATGAGAATAAAAATTATAATTATAAATAGGTGCATAATCTGCATTTCATATTAAATTATATATTATTTATATCTTTTTAGATTACATTAATATTGACAAGCAAAATTCTTAAAACGTTTGTAGCTTTGGCTTTTTAACTTCGAAGAAATCAGTATTTTTTTATGACAGTAAGGGACGAGACGAGCAGGACGCTCAGCTTATGGTAATTAATACGCCCTGCTTGTTACAATGCAGTGCCACTCAGCATTCTTGAGAAACCCAGAAATGCTTAGCGACACTACAATTGCACTCGTCACCTTGAGACACAAGATGATAAGTCTCATTTGCCCAGTAATTTCTCTAACTGCGGTGCCCTTCAGGCCGAAACACAATAATGCTTACACATTACTGCTTCACGGCAGAAATAGGCGAAGTTGTGGTACCCATAATCTAGCCAGCATCGTGTGCAAGGAGCCTCCCACTGGTTTTATGTTTATGTTTAAGTAGGCACGAACCTGTTTGAAAAACTTGTTAGTATAAGTTCTTTCTATTTATGTTTATTACATGATAATATATAATCAAATAAGATTTTTTTAAATTTCTAACTGCTCTTCATTAAATAATATTAGTTTATCGAGTGTATGGATTTTAATTGTTGAATTTAGTCTTAGTTAATGTAACGCATCACCATCAGTTCCTGACCTAAAAACATTTGGACCACTTGAAAATTTGTCAATAAAAAACAAAATTTTCCAGATAGACCCAGCTCTTTTGAGTAGTCGATCAAAATATTTTTCCGTTTATATCTTTCCGCGTTAACTATAAAATGCTTTACAATTTTCTAATAGGTTTAATACATGAGTAACTATTTACCCCCTTATTCATAATAGTCTGCTAACTTAAAGCATTGCTAATTCTCACTCTGTTTTCTTCTATTGACCTAAGTCAGAATGAGAAAAAACACTCCTTAGCGGCTGTTTAAAGTAAGCGGACCATTATTAATAAGGGAGTTAATAGATGAAGTATTTATAATCAGTACAGTTGTTGTGCCAAATAATCAACTTGGAGTTAAAATATATTGGTGCCTCATGTTTTTATACAAATTTTTATTTTTCATAATATGTTTCTGATAATTATTATTGTCTTTTTATGATATATTTTTAAATATTAGACTTACAAAATCTATCAGGTATTTGCAACCGTATTCCAAAATCATGGAATTGGTGATGGTGATTCAGCATTAGTTTGTACCCCTTTTTCCTTTTATGTTTGTTGCGTAAATGTAGAAATTTTTAATATTTATTTTGTGATGTATCTAGTACATAAAATTCTCGTGTCGCGGTGATCGATTCTCATGAAATTTTGTGTGCATATTGGTTAGGTCTGAGAATTGAACAACATCTATTTTTCAACCCCCTAAATGTTAAGGGTAGTCCAACCCTATTTTTTTTTTTTTAATTTTTAGATAAATTCTTTATTTTTTATTAAAAAATACATACAACCCTAAATTTTCAACTCTTCATGATAATCACCTATTTTTCTATCGCGATTTTAATATTATTGTATTCTTCAGTATGTATCTATGTAAGATAAATTATGATATATCATTTTTAAGTCTGTGAATCGGTCGTCATCTATTTTTATAATCCAAAAGTTCTAATTATTGAATTTATAAAACTTTATATGGTAATACAACGTTTGCTGGGTGAACTAGTACTATATATAAGTCTTGTACATGATAAAGGGAATATTAACTTCTATAATTAAATGTTAACAATAGTTTTAAATTTATTAATAATAATAAACCCATCAATGGCACAGGCAATATTTTTCAGTTTAATTTATTTCAGAATTTATATAAAAATTGTATAAAACACCTACATTTCAAAAGTACTTACTATCAATCGCATTATATGAATGTTTCAGAACCCCCAAAAATGGTAAATTTTCTTCAATCCCTGGTATTGGTTCAGCTAATTCGTAAAGCCTTCGCCTTTTATATCGAAACAACAAATACCACAATAACAACACAACACTAACTAACAACAGATTCATGATCAGCACTGAACGACTAACTTTGAACAAATGGCAATAGGCGAGTGGACCTTGTTTAATATATGTAATATATTATGTTATTTATCGCAACTTCTTAAGACAGTATAGAAAATATATTGCTAATACCTTTTAAAGACCGGCCACTAAAATCGATCACGTTACTGACAGATTAACGGCCGTTCTCAATATTCAGTCTATATCTTACTTGAGATAATAATCGTAACTATCGTTGACTTTTCTGTCCCAATAAACTTATCGACGGTAACTCACCATATCCGTGCACGCTGTCTGTCAATGGGAGTTTGTATGGAAATTGCAATTCACGCGTCCCAATAAGGCGACAAGAATGAATTATCGGGTATATTGGGACAGCTTCAGAGTATTGACATCTGATTACTGACAGTAGAAGGTAGTAATTTATCTCTATCTGTAGATAGTATATTGGGAATCGGCCGTAAATCATTTTAAGATAGTTTTTCTATCCAACAAATGAAAGTTTCTGGACGTTTGCGGCCTTTTTAAAATTATACACGGATCCTTAGAACTTAACATAATATCCAAACTTAATTTCTCCATTCCAAGATGTTTACCAAGACAAAATATTAATAAAATATTTTCAAATAATTATTATAGAATGAATGTGAAACAATACGGTCCTTTTAATAGAATATCTACAACACTTAACGATATCAAAGATCATCACATTGACATTTTTCACGACACGTTTATGTCATATAGAAAAAAAGTTTTAGAAAATATCACGACCACGATTGATATCAGTTTGTATTAGATTGTTAACCACTTATTAATTCTTACTTTTAATTTGTAATTTCACACTTTAATCACATAATGTATATTTACATTGTACAGTTTCTAATATTAAGATTAAATTTACTAAATTCTTTCTTATTTCAAATGTTGAATGTATCAAATTAGAATACGTGTAACCAGCCTAGAATTAGTATGTAAGTGTAAATCAATTGTTAATGTTAAGTTTAATTATTGTTGGTACATCTAAAATAAATAAATAAATAAAAAATGACATACGGGGTGTTATTGATGCCGAGGCTTTGTAAAAAATATTACACTAAATATAAGTACTTTTATCCCTTAGTTTAAATTAAAAAAAAAGTGAAATAACTAAAGAACCACGCGCTTTAATGGCAAGTCCAATTAACTATTATGAAAATTTATAGTGATATAAAGTTCACTAGTATATTATAATTACTAAAAGTAACTCACGTAATCTTGAAGAGGTTTCACAATAGTATTTTGAGCATTTAGACTTTCAACATACAAGCAAATTCCGCAGAAAGAAATACATTCCGCAGTTTGGTAATACGTGAAAGAAAGTTCGTAAAGAACCGTGTTATGAGCGCTATACAAGTACTCTCTGTGAAAAATGCGGTAGAAAAGGCACATGAAGAGAAGTGGACACGGCACAGCTGGACTCCTCTAAGCAGTCCACTTTCCAATATAAACCTGTTAGTTAATCGTAATTGACTGAAGGTTGAAAGTAAGCCCAGATTGTATAGCCGCTAGTCAGCATAGGCATGAAATATCAGTAATCGAAAGAAGAGTTCGCGGACGCAAAGTCAAATTGAATATAACAGGCAATAGAAAAGGGGCGGTACTTGGTATGCGTTGTCCACTCTCAGTAATAGATGCAGCTTACTGCACCCCCCTGCATGTCTCTTCATGTGCCTTAGCACATGAAGAGACATCTCTTCGCAACGTCAAAGTCATTGGTAGAGTGTATAACTTGACTATTATAAGCAGTCCACCTGCCAGTATGAGCCAGTTGAGCCAGTTGACAGAAGGTTGAAATTAAGCCCAGAATATATTGCCACTTGTCAGGAATGGAAAGTCCGCAGACAACGTCAAATTTAATACAGACTAGCTAGACTACAGACGACTATAGTCATTGGTCGGTACTTGTTATGCGTAGTAGAAAGAACTGTTTGGAAAAACATTATTATTATATTATTATTATTTTCAGTAGAAGTATATCTTAAGTATTTGAAATGATCTGACGCCATTTCTTTGTGAACTAATGAAATATGAACCTGATTCATCTTCAAGAAGAGTTTCGTGATTATCTTAATAAATAATAAGTGTGTATGGCAAGTCGTTTGCGGGAGACCTCGTAGGACAACGTCGACCAAATTAGGGACGTCTTGAAAAAAGGAAACATCCGAAGCACCCGGAACCAGCAAGCATATATGAATGGAGTAATGAATGTAGAAGTGCGCGTGAGTTTTGTAAGAATAAAAACAAATGGCATTCTGTTGTCTCTGCCTACCCCGACGGGAAACATTCGTGTGTGTATGTGAATGAATAAATTTTTACATTGAATTGTGAACTCAAACAATAAGAAATTAATGAATATAGATCAGCTAAAAGTATATGTTAATTATATAAGGAGCCTGCAAGCCAAGGCCGACCTAATGAGTATACAAATGTGTGGTTATAGAACCGGTTGTCAGTCATTGTCACAAGCAATAACCGTTAGTGTGGTCGAAGGAGACCCAGGACGGCCGGCCGCCTCATATGACCATGGACTAGAGGAAAATGGTTAATGTGAGGTCAACTTTAAGATATTTTAAGACTTTCAGTTTCGTGGGTACTTGGAGGGGAAGGCCAAATTAGTTATCTCAATTAAGTTAATGATTCTCCCTCTCCCTCTTCTTGGATAAAAACGTCCCACTTTTTATTGACACTTTATTGGCACATATAGACACTGGATTTAAAAATGATTCCAAACTCGTTCACTGCTCCCTTGAGAAGCTCGGATTCGATATCCATATTGTTGAAATCATAAATTTATGCTACAGCCAAGAGGATTTCAAAAATGATCCCAAATTCGTTCTCTGCAGCCTCGAGAACCTGGGATTCGATATCCATATTGTTATAATCATAAATTTGCGCAGCCGCCATCTTGAATTTCAAAAATGATCCCAAATTCGTTCTTTGTACCCCCCAGAATCTCGGAAACAATATCCATAATGTTGAAATCATAATTTTGTGCGGCGGCCATCTTGGATTGGACCCCCCCCCGGCTTTCTATCCGTTGAACTATGTGCCCTACTGCCACTTCAGTTTCGCTATCATTAAGGCTATGTCAGTAATTTTGGTTCTCCTACGGATCTCCTCATTTCTGAATCGATCTCGCAGTGAAACTCCGATCATAGCCCTCTCCATTGCCCTCTGAACGACGATGAGCTTCCTTATCAGGCCCATTGTTAGCGACCACGTCTGCGTACCGTAAGTCAATACTGGCAACACACACTGGTGGAAAACCTTCGTCTTTAGACACTAGAAGATTTTACGGAGGTACCCGAACGCTGCCCATCCGAGTTGGATTCGACGAGGGACCTCTTTCGCGAAATCGGACCTGCCTAACTGGATTGTATGTCCGAGGTGTATATAATATAGATGAACTCATCAACAATTTCGAGAGTACAGTTCCCAATTATTACGGGAGTAGTTAGTTACCCATATACATATAATTTACTTTAATTATAAACTGGAATATCAATAACAGAAATGGCCTTCGTGGTTTGTCTATCGTCAATGATATGCTTATTTTTCCAGTCCATGGTTGAATTCCATGCAATATTATGTACTTTGTGCCAATATATTATTCTAAGAAGTATTTATCTGTTATTGAATAAATAAAGATAACAAAGTCAAATAAATAAAATGACAGAATTTAAGATTCCAATGAAAATCGATGTATTGATTTGAATTCTTAAAGCCTGTTTTGGTGCTAGTGGAATTTCACATCAATCAAATCAAATCAAAATCACTTTATTATTGTAGGTCAAGGTCAATGACAGATATGAATGACAAAAGTTTTTTTTTCTTTTTATAGTTACCGTCACTTCGGAAAAGGTTGAGATTTAATGAGAAGTGGCAAGAAACTCATTGCCACTCTTTTAAATCAAAATTTACAGCTTCATCTTTTTACAAATCATTTCAATTACAATATATCTTAAGTGACATATAGATATTATATAGATTAATATAATTCATATAGTTATAGACCAAAAAAAACATAAAAATTGGTCAAGCCGTTGCGAACACCGAATATAATTTTCACAGATCCTTTTGCCGCTATAGCAATAAATACTAAAAACAGAATAAAATAAATATTTAAGGTGGCTTCCATAAAACAAACGTGCTTTTTTGCCGTTTTTTCGGAGGGGTCTGTACGATACAACCAAATAACACCGAGTGCTACCACCTACGCTTATTACTACATGAGGTTAGAGGGCCAACATCCTTCGAATATTTAAAAACTGACAACGGTATCCTCCATCCAACATTTAAATTAGCGTGTAACACCCTTGGAATGCTAGAGGACGATAAACTAACAACGACACAACTTTAGAAAAAGCTGCATTGTGCGATTCTCCTTTCAAGCTGCGCGAACTGTTCACAATAATTATAGGTTTTTGTCAACTTACTGATCCCTTAAGCCTTTGGGAAAAATATAGGGACAGTTTTTCGGACAACATTAAACGCTTTAGTTTAGAAGTGGGAGAGTCACGCAGCCGTCTTTTGACGTCAGCACAATCGGGCCAGACTCCGGGTTAATTACCACACTCGCACAGAATACCGGCGTGAAGTAGCGGCCTAGTGCCGCTATGTTTCGCATAGGTTAGTGTCGAGGACCGGAGGCCATTCCCCCCCCCACCCCATCCCCAACGAAGATTATGAAAGCGGTCCCTAACGAGATAGTACCCCAGGAGGGTACCGGCTCTACCAGAGTCGGAGAATCCCTCCCCGAGCACTCTAGCTAGGGCTGCCCTTTGTATTCTGGGGAGGGCACAGTACCGCGCATGACCAAGGACAAACGAGGCAGTAACACCACTGCACCCAGCTCCACACTCAACGTGGACTTTTGCAATATAAGGGGAATTCACTCCAACTTAAACGCCGTCCACTACCACCTTGAGACGGCGAAGCCGGCCTTGTGTTACGCAGACGTGTCCTTACGGAGACGCAGATATCTCGACCTAGCGATACGTCATATTTAACGTACCCCGGGTACAAAATTGAGCACAATTTTTTGCCTCATGCCGGGGTATGTGTGTACGTTAGGGAGGATATCTGCTGTCGCCGTCTCGGCAATTTTGAGGGTCCGCATCTATGCGTGTGTCTACAGGTCCCATAGTGGTAACGCAGAAACCGATCATCTCATGGGCTGCGTTCAAGCGGCAATTGACGACGTGCTTGCACAGATCCCCTCCGCTGAAATCGTAGTCTTGGGTGATTTCAACGGGCACAATACCGAATGGCTTGGATCACGTACCACAGACTACGCAGGGCGATCTGTGCATAATTTTGCATTGGCGTACGATCTGTCCCAATTGGTTGAGTGGCAAACGCGGCTGGATAGCCACATTATTAGATCTTCTGCTGACTACACATCCCGATGGTTACCAGGTCATTGTCGACGCCCCTCTCGGAACGTCCGACCATTGCCTGGTCAGGAGTGTAGTGCCTATACGACGCCCACGTCGCAGACCACCAGTGACCCGCCGCGTTTGGCACTACAAGTCAGCAGATTGGGATAGGATGCGTTCCTTTTTTGCATCCTACCCTTGGAGCAGGGTTTGTTTCCCTTCGGATGATCCTAGTGCCTGCGCCGTTGCAGTAGCCGATGTGATACTACAGGGCATGGATATTTTGGTGGCAGATCACAGCCCTGGTTCGATGCGTCAGTTAAAGCACCATCTGACTGCAAAAAACAGGCGTATCGAACTTGGGTTGCGGCGCTGGGCACAAAGGATCCGAACTGCATAGTTCTAAAGAGGAAATACAACCGTGCTTCCAGATTTTTTAAGCGGCAAATCGCCCGTGCAAAGTCAAAACACGTCGTCAAAATCGGCGAGCAGCTTTCCACTTACCCGACCGGAACACGCAAGTTCTGGTCGTTGTCGAAAGCTGCTCTTGGTAACTTCAGCCAGCCATCCATGCCACCGTTGCATATGAGGAATGACACCCTGGCCCATACGGCAAAAGAGAAAGCCGATCTCCTGTGCGCTCTTTTCGCCTCCAACTCGACTCTTGACGACAACGGAAAAACACCGCCGACCATCCCGCGGTGTCAGAGCTCTATGCCTGAAGTACAGTTCAGACAGAAAACTGTTAGGCGAGCTCTGTTTTCGTTGGACGTCAGGACGTAGGACTTTGATCGTGTATAGCATAAGGCGCTCCTCTCTAAACTTCCATCATTTGGGCTTCCCGAGAGCTTGTGCAAGTGGACCTCCAGCTTCCTCACTGGGCGCAGCATACAGGTCGTAGTCGACGGACATTGCTCGAACCCGAAGCCCGTGAATGCTGGAGTGCCCCAAGGCTGTGTGCTATCTCCTACGCTGTTTCTTCTGCATATCAATGATATGTTGGAGACCTCCAACATTCATTGCTATACAGATGACAGCACTGGTGATGCCATATACATGGGCCATGCACGTCTGTCTCGGGAAATCGTCGACCAGTGCCGGGAGAAACTTGTGTCTTCTATCAAGTCCTCTCTTGAGAAGGTCGCGGAATGGGGTAAATTGAACCTTGTCCAATTTAACCCCCAGAAGACTCAAGTTTGCGTGTTTACCACTAAAAAAACCCCATTTGTCGCATCACCGCTCTTCGACAACACTTCCCTAAAAGCCTCGCCTAGTATCGGAATACTGGGTCTCAAAATCTCGAGCGATTGCCAATTCCGTGGCCATCTGGAAGGCAAAACCAAATTGGCTTCAAAGAAACTGGGCGTCATTAATAGAGCACGGCAATACTTCAAGCCGGCCCACATTCTAGCGCTGTACAAAGCGCAGGTACGGCCACACATGGTAAGTAAGTATTGCTGTCATCTCTGGTCTGGCGCACCCCAGTATCAGCTCGATCCATTTGACCGCGCGCAACGCAGAGCAGCGCGAATTTTCGGGGACCCAGTACTCTGTGAACGGCTGGATCACTTGGCGTTGCGTAGAGACGTCGCTTCATTGTGTGTCTTCTACCGCATTTATCACGGGGAGTGTTCCAAAGAGCTGTTTTACCTAATTCCTGCCGCCGAATTTCACCTTCGCACGACACGCCACAAGTTAGGATATCATCCTCACCATCTGGATGTGTGGCGGTCCTCCACAGTGCGGTTTACAAGGAGCTTTCTTCCACGTACTACAAAGCTGTGGAATGAACTTCCTTGTGCGGTGTTTCCGGGACGATACGACATGGATACCATCAAAAAAAGCGCGTACACCTTCCTTAAAGGCCGGCAACGCTCCTGTGATTCCTCTGGTGTTGCAAGATAGTATGGGCGGCGGTGATCACTTAACAACAGGTGACCCGTACGCTCGTTTGTCCTCCTATTCCATAAAAAAAAAAAAACGGCAACTTGAAAGAGAATTGCAAAATGGTGCGGAGTTATTCATGAATGAGGTGTTTAACAGATGCTTAATATTGATCGAAGATGTAGTTTTAGCACAAGCTGGAAAACATTTTGATCAATTCGGTTTACCTAAACCAAAAAGATCCGCAGTAAACCTGAATAATCGCGAATATCTACGAGAGACAAATTATGACCATTGCGCCCTGTGAGAGGTAGTATCGCATCACGAGGAATTATTGACAGACGGACAGGCAAATGTTTATCAACAAATCCTAGCCAGCATTGAAAGAGAGATTGGGGACATTTTTTTCTTAGATGTACCTGGTGGCACTGGAAAACCTTTTCTTATAAATTTAATATTAGCAAAAGTAAGAAATAACCGGGGTATCGCTTTGACTGTCGCGTCATCAGGAATCGCTGCCACACTACTGGAGGGAGGCAAAACTGCTCACACGGCTTTCAGGCTGCCTCTTGAATTACTTTCTTTACTTACAGACTTATTAAATCTTAATCATACTGAAACTGCATTGTGCAATATCCCAAAACAAAGCAACGCAGCACAAGTGTTGCGCGATTGCAAAATTATAGTTTGCGACGAAAGCACTATGTCACACAAGAGGGCCTTTGAAGCGTTAAATAGAACCCTTAAAGACAGCCGAGGGAACAACTTCAAGATGGAATGGGTCACAGTTTATTTAGCTGGAGACTTTCGTCAGACTCTGCCCGTAGTGCCTAGGGGAACTCGAGCTGACGAAGTCAAAGCATGCATTAAGGCGTCAAATAGTTGGCCCTTAATTAAAAAACTAAACATTACAAAAAACATGGGAGTGCATCTTAAGGGCGACGTGTGCGCCGGGGAATTCTCCGATCTTTTGCTTAAAATAGGGAATGGAGAATATCCGATAACTGAGGGCAAAATTGTAATTCCACCAGAACTTGCGTCAGTTGTGCACACCATTCAAGACCTAATAGGCCGAATTTACCCAGATGTCCAAAACCTGCCCAATAAACCCATGGAGTGGTTGTGTGAACGTGCTATTCTGAGTCCTAAGAATGACCAAGCTTCTGTCATTAATGACACTTTATTGAAGACGTTCGAAGGCGCAGAACTTAAATACAACTATGTGGACTCTGTTGTAAATACGGATGATGCTGTTCAGTATCCTGTGGAATTCCCGAATGCACTCAACCCGCCTGGACTACCAGCTCATAAACTTGTCCTTAAAGTGGGTGCTCCAGTAATGTTCCTACGTAATCTGAACCCTCCCAAGTTGTACAACGGGACCAGGTTGCGTATAAAAGCGTTACATAACAACTTGGTAGAGGCCACTGTCAGTACTGGTTGCGCTAGAGGTGAATCCATGTATTAAGGTCTTAAGGTCGTTTTGCAATGACCTTAATAAATAATCAATCACAGGGTCAGGCATTAAAAATGGCAGGGATTGACCTAAGGGGGGACTGGTTCTCACACGGGCAGCTTTACGTGGCTTGTTCTAGAGTAAGTTCGCCGAGCAGTTTGGTCATACTAGCACCTCAAGGCAGAACCACTAATGTAGTGTATAAGGAAGTACTATAGCTAATGCAACAACAATAACAATATTGTTGTTTAAACAACAATAATATCATGCATTTACATTAATGCATTGTAATTTGTAATATCACTTTGTTGGTTAACTTCAGCACAATTCTACCACCATAGCGAAAATAGCGAATAAACCTTATTCATTAACCTGCCTGCTAGAGTCTGTCAAGCGAGTCGTATCATCATTGTAAAGAGATACGATGTAAACGGGTTCAACGCGGACGAAGTCGCGGGCAGAAGCTCGTATAATATAAAATAATAGTACCAATAGTCTATATAACATTAGACTTCTCAGCAAACCATTATTACTTATTTTGTGAAGTTAGTCGGTATAAAAGCGTCCCCGTTCTGCCTTCTCCACGTGCGCTAGCGTAGTAATTAATGACAGGTTAATCAATCGTCTACAAAAATGTTAATCCCCAGTACCATAGTACATAAAATTTTTGACAAAAATTATTTTTTTAATCGAAGAGGAGGATAAACGAGCGTAAGGTTCACCTGATATAAAGTAATCACCGCCGCCCACACTCCTGTGTCCTCTGGAAGAGATGAAGAATCACAGGAGCATTGCCGCCCTTTAAAGAAAGGGAGAAGAACAGGTGTACGCGCTTTTTTTTTAAATAATAATAATATTCTTTACTTGCATAATGTGTGTATAAAAGTTAACCAAAAATTACAGTAGGAATAAACACATCAGCCAAAAAGGGCATGCAAATTACATCGGCTCCATGTCATTATATAATAAAAATAAAAAATTACATACTCGTATTTCATTATTATTACATCATATTAATATCTACACAAAATATACAATAGGTACAATAGCTTTGACTACCACACAAGATTAGGCACAATATTATAACAAAATATATCGCAATTTTAATAAGGCAGATACTGTATAGAAATTGTTATTAGTTAATTAATGTAGCTTAAAGGGACAAATATTCAACAATTTAATAAATTAAATAATTGAATACAAGCCATATGACAATTTTTATTATTATACAAAGTAGTATGAAAAGATATTTACGTCTCTTTACAAAAATACAAATTTCGTAAGTGTATCGGCACGGCAAGGTTAACAATTTGAGTTTAATAAACAGCGGCTTACACGATTCGTACGGATACATTTTTCGTGAAATAAATGCTTTTGGATGTTTACGCCACTACCCCAAATTACAAGAAATTACCTAAGTTTTTAAGGTACCTATATCATATCATGCCGGAACAACGCTTGAAGAAGCTCATTCCACAGATTGGATCGTGGAAGAAAGTTCCTTGAAAATCGCACCGTGGAGGAACGCCACACATCCAGATGGTGGGGATGATTCCCTAATGATTATGTATCAAAATCATATATTTTATTACAGAAATATATTACATGCCTTGGTAAGTCTCAGATAATAATATATCTATGGCTAATGAGTATATTAAAAGCAAAAGTTCAAGTATAAATTCTTATCCTATTAAGCATGAATGAAAATTTGATCATGCATCGTAAATAACAATATTATCATTATTGTTTTGCATAACTAGTTTTTATCAACAACTTCATAATAATTATGTTGGCTAGGTCATGGTTTTGTTAAATAGTTTTTTGTTTTATTCAATAAAGTTCTTTCTACACATAAATGTCATTGGTTTTATTTAATACATTGTCATGTCTTTTGTCATTTGTCAGAATGGAATAGAGCATAATAAAATACAAAATCGAGTGAAATATAAAGATGTTAAATAAAATTAAAGATTGCATACACAACATACAAACAGTTAAGGTGGAGATAGAAACGTCATCTTGCTCTCATGCTTGAGATTCAGAAATTTCATATGTAATAATAATTATGAATGAAGGTAAATCAGTGGAAAGAGTGAAAAAGTTTTCTTACGAGAGACTGAAATAATGAAGGTGACATTGAGACCTCTCTCAAGTGAATGTGGGTACCAATTGGGGCGTGTTTATGCGGAACGGCTGGAACACTTGGCTTTGCCGCACTTGGAGTCTTCCGAAGAGCTGTTTCACCTGATTCCTGCCTTCGAATTCCACCTTTGCACATAACACCCCAAGTAAGGATATCATCCCCACCATCTGGATGTGTGGCGGTCCTCCACAGCCCGGTTTCGTCTTATCGCCACGGTATCTTCAAAAAAGTGCGTACACGTTCCTTAAAGGCCGGCAACGCTCATGTGATTCCTCTGGTGTAGCAAGAGAATGTGGGGGGGCGGTGATCACTTAACACAAGGTGACCCGTACGCTCGTCTGTCAAAAATAAAAATAAAATATTTAACGGGTCATTAGTATCAGGAATTCATCTTTATATGGTCTAGTTTCTTTTATCGAAACGTGAACGCGCAATTTTAAATGTTGGTTTCTTTTCATAAAAATGCTTGCAAATAATGCACATAAAAATTATAATCATAAATATTTTGTGCATAAATCATCAGTACACAACATTATTTCGTTTACTACAATTTAAATCAACCCCATCGATAAAAGTTTGCAAGTAATTAAAACTATGTATCCCTAGCTTCGACTCCCTGTTTGTTTTAATTAAATTGATTAACCGTTAACAAAGTTAACGAATTTAACTTTAAATGACGTTCAGTTCTGTTTTCACATAGAACACAACATGGTTCATAACAATAATGCCTTCACTATATAATATGACAATCTACCGGTAAATTATAATATCGCTTGTAAGATTATAATATCATGGCTTTGACAATATACCTGCGACATATATTCAACAAGATCCTTAACATAATCTACAATAGTTCGTAATTATTTCCCCCATAATTATTGTTATAATAATTAATTTAATAACCCTTTAATGGTCACGTAAGTGGTTTTGTACATGTGAATACATATAATTTTGTTGTACTTCAAATAACTAACAGTTAAATGTGACTTGGGCTTGCTACGGGTTCTGTACCAAAGCTAAGATCATTTATACGTGTACAATTTTGCCGTTACCCTGACTGCGGATAATATCCATAAATACATATTAATGCGTATAGAGCGTCATTGGATTAATTGACTCACTTGATTTTCAGCTTGACTTAGGAGTAAACTGGCATAGCCCGCATATCGACTTCCTTCAAATGTAGTCATCGGTTACAAAGGAAAGCCCAGTTAGTATCTAAAACCAGGGAGGCTACTCTGCACAGGATGCCGGCTAGATTATGGGTACTACAACGCCGCCTATTTCTGCCGTGAAGCAGTAATGTGTAAGTATTACTGTGTATCGGTCTGAAGGGCGCCGTAGCTAGTGAAATTACTGGGCAAATGTGACTTAACATCTTATATCTCAAGGTGACGAGCGCAGTTGTAGTGCCGCTCAGAATTTTTGGGGTTTTTCAAGAATCCTGAGCGGCACTGCATTGTAATGGGCAGGGCGTATCAATTACCATCAGCTGAACGTCCTGCTCGTGTCATCGCTTATTTTCATTAAAAAAAATGAAAAAGAGATCTAAAAAGCTTGGTATGCTCAGTAAAGAGAGACTTAACTCATTTATTTTATACCATAAATCACAAAATAACTTAATGTTAATTATGAAACTAATTTGTTACTCTATTTTAAGTTAATAAACTTAATATTTAGCTCTCAAACGAGACAATTATTGCTGACTTCTTAAAAATCCGATACTCAATAATTCACCTCCATTTATTATTCACAAAAACATTACACAAAAATATACTAAATAGCATCATTGTTTATTAATACTTAGAAGCGATTATCCTATTTTCATGTTTCTAACATCAAACAACAAACTCTTATATAATGCAATTACCCATTCACCCTCTCGTCTTTAAAGATTTAATAAATTATAAGACTTTGTTTCAAATTTCTGCCTTGTAATTACATTCTATTACAATTTCCCAATATTATCATGACTTATTGTTATTATATTTTTAACAAGACAAAAACATAAAATAAACCATTTTATAATTTGCTACTCATTCCTTTACTTTCAACGAAATAATGCTTACTCTTCCCAAATCGGCAATGCCCCAGGGCACTAGATTTTTCAGGTACACCAAAACACCCTACTCCCTCACCAAGTTCTGTACCTTATTTATGATTAAAAGATGGTTTATTTTGCATGGTCTTATGGCTTGTTTCAACAGCTTTCAGATACATTCATTCAAATTATCTTACTTATAAGCAATCTATTGTATATGGTGTATCTGGATGATGCAGCTACTGTACTCAATAACTTTTGTATTAATTTACATTTACTTTTTTGACTTACTCGTGTAAGACTATTTGACGTTTGAGTGTGCCTGTTGCATCATTTTACATTTAACATGTTATATTGTAATTTGAAAGATTTGTAAATCGATGTACTTACAAGTAAATCTTGATATAGAAGATTGGCAATGAGTTTCTTCCTACTTCTTCTCATTAGCTCAATCCTTTACGAAGTAGCGGTAGATTCAATAAGATTTTTTTTTTTGACATTCATAAGTGTCATTTCCGTGACTGTCTACGTGAATAAACTGATTTTGATATGATTTGATTTGATTGATTATGTATATACGTAAAATAATACGCAATGACACTGCCCGAGCGCCAAATTCGCACCGATTTGCAAACTTAATTATATGCACTATATAAATTATAATTTAAGGCTCATATTTAAACGGTCTCCTGGTAAATCAAAGAACAATTAAACCTTTACTGGCCGCACCTCTTAATTCGTATTTAACTTTAATTACGACCATTGAATAAATAGCCTAAAGGCGTAAACGCACTTTTGCCATTTTCTTTATGCTGGCTGAGTCTGTGACTTTATTTAAGGCTTTAATATGACTTTACTATTAGAGATAAGGAATTCTAAACAGTAATTACAAAGATTTTCCATTAAGGTTTGATACTCAATCTGCGATATTTATAATAAGCCAAAATTATTGATCTAGCGTATTTAATTTAAGTACAATAGATAATATAGATTAAAGTCAGTCCCTAATGTCGTAAGCTAATCACGTAAGCTGTCTAATTATATTTGTTAGCTAATCGCTATTAACCAAGACACTAGACAGTAAAAATATAATTGGCTTCAAATTAAATTATATCCTTAAGAATAATATTATATTTAAATTTGTGGGAATAAAATATAATGATGCGATGTTTTAGATGATGTACTGCATTAGTTCTGTGTGAACTACAATTGCGCATTTGTTTTACAATGTTGTTATGTAAGAAACGGGTATGTAAAGTATTTGTTGCATATTTAACGAGATTAGATGTTGAAGGTGGCTTATACAAAATAATAATGGCGATCTTGCTCCACTTTTTGACAAACCAGTCAACCCCGATGACACTCATACAAGGCCCCGGGCCTAGAAAGGAAACATCGACGTTTAAATTACGTTACTTTATATAATGAAGTTGTTTTGAACATAACTTTGCATATTGTAATACATATCACTGTTTCAATTTTTATTTAATGTTATTATTTAGGGTCAAGGAAGAGATACTTAAATTAGATTTTACTAGCTAAAATAACGTTTATTAGTTTTTTTTTTTATGGCAATAAGAGACGAGACTAGCAGGACGTTCAGCTGATGGTAATTGAGACGCTATGCCTATTACAATGTAGTGCCGCACAGGATTCTTTAAAATCCCAAAAAATCTGATCGGCACTGCGATTGCGCTCGTCTCCTTGAGATATAAGATGTTGAATTTCGTCTACAGCTCCCTTCAGATCGAAACACAATAATGTTGACACATTACCGCTTTACGCCAGAAATAGGCGCCGAGCTAATTTAACCCTTAACTTGTAACGTGTGGGCCGCGCGGCCCCCACGCATGACGTTTTCTTAGTTTTCTAATACTATAAGCATCGTGAGCAGCCGCCATTTTAAGTATTATTACGGCGCTATTCGCGGCGGGTGCCAGACGATTAGCGTTGTATAACTTACTGGGACCCAGGTATGCACGTGTTGGGGTCCGCGTGGCCTCCACGTTACCAGTTACCTAAGTTTTTTTGTGTAGCAAATTTTATATATTTGTTATTTTTTACAAGTGAATTAATATTCAAGATGTCGTGGCCTTTGAGTAATAATATAATAGAAGAACTCTTACACGAAGATTCTGATTCCAAATCAGTGATCTAGTCTAGTCTAGATAGAACAAAGTTTCATATAATTATTTTTGAGCCTTTTGATTATAAGTGATTTATTTCATGTTGATTTTTGTAAAGTTTTGATAAGATGTTATTTTCTTTTTAGTTAACGTATTATAGATTATGTAAAATGATGTTATTTGTGGTTTTAACTTTTCAAAATATAATTTTCATTGATATTTGTATCGTAGAAAAATGGTACCAAAATGTTGATACTATTTTGAGATCTCTTCTAGTAAAAAGATTTTGTAATAAATACTATTTGATTACATAAAACAAGTCTATTAATTATTGTCTGACCATTTATTCAAGTATATAGTTAAAACTTACCGCACGGGCCCACGATACCAGTTACGTTTGTCAAATTTAGGATACCAGATAAGGGTTAGTATTCAAAATTCTAAGGAGCTAATGCCAAGTGTGGCTACTGACACAGGAATCAAAGTTTAGTCAAATTAAATAAGAAACATAAATTTATCATTTCTTTTTAAATTTTAATTTGTGTAATTAATCCCAGAAGTGAGGCTTATCACTTTAAAAAAAAATAACAATTTTTTTTAGATTTGCAAGAGCAGGTTATCAACTGTAAAGTAGATCCTGTACATGAAGCCACAAACTGAGAGTTGAACAAGTCATACAAGATTTATCAACGTTACGTAACTCGAACGGTTGGATCAGTGGAAGAGTGCTCGCACGGAACGCGAGAGGTCGGGGGTTCGAGTCCCGCATCGTTCATAAATTTTGTTTTCAAATTTTATTTGTGTAATTAATCCCAGAAGTGAGGGTTATTAAAAAAAATAACAAATCAAAGTATAGGTTGAGTTAATTTTATTAATTCTATTCAAAAAATCGGTCAATCATTGAATACTATACTAATAACTGCTATAAAAAGTGAAATAATATTTAAAATTATGAGCACTTACATCCTTTATGAAATAAAATATAATCCCAGAATACAATTATCTTCATAAAATGAAAATGTTTCTAATCGAGTTTCTCAGATATAACGCATAAATTTTATTCCTTTTGCGGATCTTTGAGAAATTTCGCAGACTATTCAATGGTTCAATTATATTGTGCTTGGTAAATTTTGCGCCTACAAAATTATTACTCTCGTCTCAAAGCAGAAATTTTATTGAAATTGTAATATCGTTAAATTTGCGTATAAAACATTTTCAAACCGTTTCAAAATCGTTCATTAAATTTGAATAAAGTCAAATTCTCACTAATCTATTTGATGATTTTGACACACTGATGTCTTTCATGGAGATTAATTATATGCTTCATTGAAATTAAACATTTTTAAAGGATTAGAACGCGTGTAATTGTAACTGTGTTTTTACATTAGATTTTTGCGTAAAAGTTACATTTTTTATTTTTAAGCTATTGCATAGCTTCTATCGCGGGCCTTAAGCGTGGAGATCGAATCCAGAAATTCCGTAACGAAAATAACCTTACACTTACTTACTAGATGTACATAGATATTTCGCAACCATTATTACCATTGCCGTGGAACAGCGGTTATCACGTATGCTTTACTGCAGGTCAGGTTATGATTTTTTTTAATTTCTTTATTTTATTTAACACGTTTTTTTAATTTTAATTATTATGACAAGCATTTTTATTTATTTTCACCTGTCCCGTTTTCTGTCTGTAATCAAATCTTGCAAGTTAAATTTTACTCACTACCCGTTTTCTTTTTTTTTACATTAATTTTATCAAAAAAAAAATACTGCATAAATAAAATAAATAAATAATTATAATTTCATAAGTTGATAAAAAATGCTATGCAATAGCTTTACCGCGGCAGTCACCGAGTGCCACACGTCTTTTTTTTTTTTTTTTCATTTGCAGTCGACCTGAAAACGAAATCTGGAAACGTCGGGTTAACTAAAATAAAAATAAAAATGTCACTTTTACGCAAAAGTCTAATGTAATAACACAGTTACAATTACACGCGTTTTAATCCTTTATAATTGTTTTATTTAAATGTGTAACACTCGTGTTAATCAAAGAATAATATATTAAAGAATAATACTAAATGCTTAATGAAAATTTATTGATTTAGGCGTGATATGTAATGAATTACTTAGTTAAATGTATCCTCCACTGAAGAATCCACCACGGCTTCTGCCTCCAGACTGAACAACAAGGATATAAGATGAAACGTGAAGCTCTGCTGAAACCAATTAAACACGTGTTCCTTGCCTCTACAGGAGACATCCTCAGGGCACAGATTAACAAAATATACTCAGATGTTATAATCTAATGGCGCCTATTCACAATCAGCGATTAAAGGCGATTGCGATTGGCGATGCGAGCACGATCGTGTGGAGGGCTTATTCGCTTCTAGTCTTACTCGTAATCGGTGACTTGTCGGTTTTGCGGGCACGCATCAAAGGGAATTCGCGTGTAGTTGCATGCGAAGCCGTACGTACTTCGCCTCGTCGTCGAGCCTTGTCCTGTTATCCTTTAATTTACATAGGGCGAATAAGGGACAATGACTACTGAGTGGTCAAATGATGAAACATTTAAATTTATAGAACTTTATCAGAACTACCCAGAAATATAAAATCCGAAACAAAAATATTACAAAGCAAAATATAAATATGGTAGGTATTTAGGTACTCAGATATTTATCGTAACTCTCATAGTTACTTACCTTGCCAACGACAGACGATCATACAAGTAACGATAATCGCCGATAGTGGAGAGGAGGCATTATGAAACAACGTGAAGTCGTGTAATATTCATTGACATTCGAATGCCACTACACACACATGTCGCTTCAGCGACAAGTACATCTTTGTATGTGTAATGTTGGAACTGTTGTCTAGCAATATTAGTTCTACACTTAAATGTTATTATCTAGAATAGTAGTCACCAATCATAAGAATAATACAATTTAAATGGAATACTCAACCTGATTATGTCTCTGTTTAATTTAATTCTGTTAACAAAACAATAATTGTCTTTGTTTCAAATTCAAATATTTTTATTCAAAATAGGATATGATATCACTTATTGAAAGTACCTACCACCCATTCCAAAAAGTATCTCAGACCTGACAGGAACCGGCGCAACAAACTCAGCGGACTTCTTTGCATAAAAAATATGGTAACAAAGTAATATCGTACAATTAAAATTATTATTTAATAGCCTAATGGTGGTCGCTCCATTCCCAATCTGTGATATCATCATTTAAACGATCAATTCTTGTTTTCTAAATTAACACAAAACTAGTACCATTATTTGAAATATTTATTTAATTTCTAAAAATAAAAAAATGTTTTATCTGTATGTTATATTCTGTCATTAAATTAATAACATACATTTTGCACCTTGCTCGTTATGCGAAAATTTTATTTGACCGCATAGTCATCGTATGTAATTTATATAATCTATAAGAATGGAAAAGTACTGACCCACTTTTAACCTACTCATTATAGTTGAAAGTGGTTCGCAAATCAGGTTTGATTGGCGGTCAATGAGATAAAATAAATTAATCACTATCTTAGTGTCCCACGGCCAAAAAAATTATTACAAACCTTTAAAATTATCATTTAAATGTATCAATTTACATAAATAGTAAGTTTAATGGCTTTAAATACACTTTAATCTTTCTTCGTACATTTAGGTAGATATTTATAAGAAAATATTTTTTTAAATATAAAATACAATATTTTTTATAATTATTATAATAAATACTATCTTTTCTATTTAAAATTATATTAAATAGACGACGCGCCAATGGAAGCTGGACATTAGCATCTTTTCTGGATACCCGCTAAGCTTCAGTCCGGTTGATGCTGGTTTCAGTTTCTCGGAGATTCAGTCAGCCAAAACTCTATATATATCTACAAATCACAGGATTGCATCGGACGTTTTCAGTAGGTGAAAGCCCCCTTTTTGAAGTTTCGATATCAATTTGGAGGTAAGGAGGAAAACTTATCTACCATCATTCCGGTCCCAATCGTCAACCACGCCTGGACGCGCGGCAGTTTTTTGAAGGCTGCGGTACCGCCGCTCCAGAACTACAAGAACTCCCTGCTAGATAACAAATGAGGCACTGGCGACCGACTTCTGGCGGCAAACTACCCACCAGTTTTTGCAACTGATCAGAACAGTGTTTAATAACCTTGGGGCTTAAACATCTCTAGAACAGTCTGGTACAGAAGACAACGGTACACCAGCGGGAGGCACCTTTGCACAGGATGCCGGCTAGATTAGGGGTACCACAACTGCGCCTATTTCTGCAGTAAAGCAGTAATGTGTTAGCATTATTGTGTTTCAATTGGAAGGGCGCCGTAACTAGTGAAATTACTGTGCAAATGAGACCTTACATCTTATGTCTCAAGTGACGAGCGCAATTGTAGTGTCGCTCAGAATTTTTGGGTTTCTCAAGAATCCTGAGCGGCAGGGCAGGGCAGGCGTTTACCATTTACCATAAGCTGGACGTCCTGCTCGTCTAGTCACTTACTGTCATAAAAAACACACCAGTTTGGGCAACTGATTAGAACAGGGCTTAAACATCTCCAGAACAGTCAGGTACAGATGATAACGGTAAACCACTGCAACTCTGCCGTTGCCGGTCCCAAGCCCGGATGAGAAAAGAGGAGGGTTGGTTGTAAGTGAAAATGCAACTAGAAAACGTCAACGCCGAGTATTGGCCGGCGGTAAATAACCCATCTTGAAGCCAGCAGTGACCTTGAGGAATTAAACACCCTCAATAAGACTGTCACGTGGGAACCCAACATGCTAATCTCCCAAGAAAATCATCTCATTATGCATAAAGGAGGAAACGTGAATTGTTTGTTGGATGACCCGGCTGACGCCCGGCGCTACTCGATTCCCGGGCCGAATAGTGTGAAATATGCTACCGAAGCTTCCGATGACGCGGACCACTGGACCTCAGAAGGAAGAAATAATACCAGTGGAATTAAAATAACTGGACTTAAGGACTCATTACTTTCTCAACATCGTATTGGTACCTGGAATACCAGGAGTTTACTGCACCCAGGAAAATTAAGTATCGTGGATGAGGAAAGAGAACGCCTTAATATCTCGATTTTGGGTGAAAGCGAGAGTAGGATCACTTTACTTCTCGGGGAATGACAGTTGCAGCAGAAATGGAGTTGGCTTCCTCTTACCAGCTAAAATGAACAAATATGTCCTCGGCTATAATCCGATATCTGACAGAATTATTATAATGAAGCTGAATACGAAACCATGTCTACTCAATATCGTACAGTTCGATGCTCCCACTTCGACAGCGTCCGATGAAGATATTGACAAATTCTACGGGACTCTAGAAAAAACGCTTGATGATAAACCGACGCGAGGAGGAGGAAGAATTAGCCAAAAACACCGAATAAGGAAGTTCATTCAAAGTAAAACAGTTCGTGGAAAAGACCTTGATTACCACCAAAGGAAAAATACATTATTAAGAGGATTTATCTCGGATTTAAAAATGATCCCAGAATTGTTCTCTGCACGATTCTCGAGCACCTCGGAAACGATACCCATAATGTAGTTATCATAATTTTGAGCGGCGGCCATCTTGGATTTCAAAAATGATCACAAAATCGTTCTGTGCACTCTCGAGAACCTCGGATACGATACCCAAATTTTTGTGATCATAATCTTGCACGGCGGCCATCTCGGATTTAAAAATGATCCCAAAATTATTTTTTGCACCCTCGAGAACCTCGGACACGATATCCACATTGCTGAAAACATTATTGTTTGCGGCAGCCCTCTTGGATTTCAAAAATGATCACAGAATTGTTCTCTGTACCCTCGAGAACCTCGGACACGATAGAGGATAGGAGGATAAAATAAAAATATATTAATATAGATGGAATTAGGAGAAATCAAACAGCTCCTTGGAACCCGTGATAGATTTGGTAGAAGACACACAACCACACAACTTCTCCTATAGCGCCAATCCATTCATAGAGTCTCGTCTATTTCAGAAGAACTGCGTTGCACATGATCAAACGGTTCGACCTAATACTGCGGTGCACCGGGCCATAGATGAGAATAATACTACATATGTATCCAGACCTGTGCCTTATAGAAAGGGGGCTGAAAAACATAAAGTATGTAATATATCGTGTCTCGCATAAGTGAGTTTTTTAAGTAGTTAGCGCGGAAACTTGTGTTTTCAGGTGGTGAAATTGATCAAGATTCATTTGGGAATGTTTGCGGAGGAATAGGATTGACGATTTCTATGCCGTGTTAAGAAAAAGAGCCGCTTCCTTTATGGACCGGATTAGAAAATGCTGTAATTTAATAATTAATTCTGTGTATGACTGTTGTAAGTATGATATTTGTGACCTGTGACAATTTATTTATATTTGACATAATAATATATATTTTTTAATAATGTAAGAACTGATATTAAATTAAACATGATTTAATTGTATTAGACTATATTAATTTTATAATTTTTATTTCTATAATTTAATTATTTTCTTTTTTTAATTGTATTTGTGACATAATATATTAACTGTTCTTTTTTATTTGTGATTTATTTAAAATCAAAGTATAATGTAATTTAAGTTAAGATTGTTTGTTGATTTATGGGTAAAATGCCTGAAATTAATGATTTATTATTATTATTATATTATTATTATCAATATCGCACCCTTATCAAGAGAGGTTCGTTGGCTTGTCCATTTAATTGTCGCACAAGGTATACCATTAAGTTTATTAGGAATAGTTTAGAAACAATCAAGAAAAGGTTAACCTATCTTTATTTACAAAGATGTAGAGTTTGTAAAGTCGGAGCTTATTCGTAGATTTATTTGTTAATTTTTCCCCATGATATATATATGTGGTACTACCCAGTACAGTAAGATTCCCACTTACATATGGAGGACAAATGAGCGTACGAGTCACCTGGTGTTAAGTGATCACCGCCGGCCACACTCTCTTGCAACACCAGAGGTATCTCAGGAGTATTACCGGCCTTTAGGGAGGTGTACGCACTTTTTTCGAAGATACCCATGTCGTATCGTCCCGGAAACACCGCACAAGAAAGCTCATTCTACAGCATTGTGGTATGTGGAAGAAAGTTCCTCGAAAATCACTATGGAGAAACGCCACATCCAGATGATGGGGATGATATCCTAATTAGTGGCGTGTCGTGCGAAGGTGGAATTCGGCGGCAGAAATCACGTGAAACAGTTCTCCGGAACACTCCTGATAAATACCTACTTTGGACTTAGGACCGGGCTGTAGGCAGTTTTAGCCGATTGTATTCAACTAGTCGACTGTTAATCGTAAATGGACAACCTGTTTAGTCTAGTGGTCAAACCGTTGACAGTTCATGACTATGTTTATGTCAGAGGTTAGAGGTTCAGAGTAATAGTCAAATAAATGAGTTATGCTTGAGACTTGAAACTTACATCCATATTATACGGTGCCAGCGAAGTTTTACATAAGTAAAGAAATTTATTTTTATTTACCAGAAAAATGAGGAAATGTTGATTAAATATACCAGTGCAAGCTAGTTCGCTTGTTAGAATCTTTAAAAGTTTTATAACTTGTTTGTACTATAGTTCTACCTTTTGTACTACTCACGAAGGCATGATAAAATAATAAAAAAAAAACATAATTCCAACATAAATGTGTTGGCTTGCGCTTCCTATGGCATTTTTATGTGGTGCGATTTGTTAGTCCAACTGGAAGATTAGCGCTGGTGTCGATAGTAATCAGCATTATGCTAAAGTGTGTAAATTTATGGCAAACACTATATAGTATAATTTGCTTTATCTATGTTTGTTCTGTATCATTATGTAAATATTGTATTTGTAGCAAATAAATATACGAGTATTTCTATTACCATTAACAATATTATATCCCACTTTTATAATTGTATATCCCACTTTTTAAACTGATATGCACACCTTATCATCATCATAATCAGTCGGAAGACGTCCACTGCTGGACAAAGGCCTGCGCTGCCCTCATCCAACGCATTCGGCGATCTTGACCAGATCGTCCATCCATCTTGTGGGTGGCCTACCAACACTGCGTCTTCCGTCTTCTGCACTCCTCATGTGAGGTGATTTGTAGCTTCTAATTTCTTAAACTTTCCGTTGCTCAAAATGTTATTCCTGCATACCAATTTTTGTACATTTTGTAAAGCACCCTCTGTATGAGGATTGAGCTGGTTGAGGTATAGTTTTCTTTCAAATCCTAGACTCCAAAAATTAAGGACTTAAAGATATTAATATAGAACTTCAAAAAGTGTGTAAAATATTTGTAAGTATGCACATTTCATTAATAATAATAAAATACTGACACACTTTTACACAAATTATCTTGCCCCAAACTAGGCATATCCTGTACTATGGGTACAAGACAACGATCTTATATTTATGACAATATACTTACTTAAACATAGCTAAATAGAATATATTAATATCCATGACTCTGAAACAAACATCATTCATCATATAAATAATATAAATTACTTTAAAGGTATCTTAGTAACCTTTGCTACCATTAAATATTAAAATTTTTCTTCACAATGAACTAGATAAGCCGTTAAACCTTTATAAGAGCAGGTAATAAACAATGCAAAACACATTTAGATTCTTGTCGCTTACAATATTTATTTAATGTTTTATTTCTATTTAATATTATTCTGTTAGGGCTGCCATCGTACGGAGCTATAGTGATTATAATATATATATATGGTGATAGCTACCCATTCCAAAAAATCTAACACAGTGTAAATTACAAAGAGATCACCTGGAACTCCTCTCAGTATACCACAAAGGTCTATTCTTGGACCGTTTCTCTTCTTTATCTACTTAAATGATCTCCCTCGTCTTATAGAAAAAACATAGGTATCGTTGTTTGCGGGTGACTTTTTACTGATATTCAAAGTGAAAGGAAACTAAGTTATGTATGACGAAATAAACGATATTCGGACTTACATTGTGTACTAGTGGTTTAGCGCTAATAACCTAATGTAAAATCCGTACGGTAATATTATATTTACCATACGGAGATAATAAACGGAGATACTAATAAACTATAATTTATTAAACGGAGTGGTGATAAAATCCGTAGAATCTGTTATATCTCCTGGTGTAATACCATACCTTGATTCCAAATTAAAATGGGGCCCCCATATTGAAGGATGGGCAGCATACGCGGTTAACTTCAGTTATTTTCATCGTATTTTGTCTTATGGAATATTGCTATGCATAGCAATATTAATACCATTTTTGTACTGAAGAAGATGACGCTATTAATAATTTAGGACCTAAAGAATCTTCTTGATAATGTTATGTATGTACAAAGACACAAGCGAATTTTCTAGAAACTGTCATAATCATAATGTTAACGCTAGCAACAAACATTTTATTATGCCGACTACTCAGCTAAAGTCAGTAAGTCTTTTTTGGAGTGATGTGTATGCTTTTACTATTTTGTAGTATTTTTTGACTTTCAGTATGTTTTTTCATATCCTATTTTGAGTAAAAATATTTGAATTTGAATTTGAAAAATTACTCAAAATTTTTGAAATTATTAATGCGTTGCTATGCTATTTAGATCTCCCTCATTGACCGTGCGAGTCAAAATGACGCATTATCATTAACTTGGACGATTATCTTTAAAATTGCTCTTAAGATTTTTACTTAAAGGGATATCAACGGATAATGGTTTTATTATTTCATCTTATTTTTATTAGCGTCATATATTTTATGGATGTTATATTTTTGTAGACAGTGTGATTCACAGTGGTTATGTGGGAATGGAAACTTGTATGGCTTCTCTTTAAGAATGTGATAATGAGCTTACAGTACCACTAAAAATGAGATAGACTTCATCAACTGGGAGTGATTACCGCATAGTAAGAGACACATTGAATATTAATTCAAATCTGGAGCGGTCTGGATCCAGATCAAAAGCCCGGAAAACTTTCAATTTGAATTGGAAAACTGCTTCGAATGCCTCGGTGACTACTTGGACGAGTATAATAACAAGTTCGTGGCAGCTGTTCAAACGGCTGGGTATACGTTATTCAAGGCCAGCTATTCAAAATGAATCGAAAAAATCTCAGACTCTGCTCTCAAATTGATGGATGTAAGACGACAAATGGCCCTTCAGCCACCGGACGATGCTTCCCACCTTATTAGGTAGGTATAGTAAGCACAAACAAAGTGAGGAGTAAATTTTTCAGTAATGTTTTCCAATGATCTAAAACCTCAAACGTTTATATTTTGAAGCATTTTTCTCTAATTCCGTAATCATAAGAAAAATAATCTAAATATTATAAATAATAACAAATTGTTATTTAATGACGTTATTGTGTATTTGAGATGATTAAGTTGCCTTCAAATGATGCTACGAGCCCTGTCCTGAGGGCCTACCATCAACTTTTAATAAACGATGCGAATCCGGTGCAGTTCAGTTTAGGTACCTAAACTGAATCGCTAAAATTCGTACCATGAACTGCCTTTTACTGAATGGCGTTTGGATCGATTAAGAAGAATGAACGAAATAAATTTGTCTGTGGTCCGCGGTTTGCGAAAGAGGTGACGCTCTACAGTCGTTGCATAAGTTTTCATCTTATTCGAACCATATGCGTTGCATTTGGAAACCTAAAATGATATGATTTTAGCGGCTTTTTGCGTAGAACTAAAAATACATTTTAAAATTGCTTATAGCGTCAAATTATAAACTGATATTATTTATAATAATAAAAATATAAATAAATATACTTACTTCTTTGAATTACAATATAAATGTTTGCTTAGCTGTTTTCGTAAAAATAACGAGTTATGAACGCACCTCCATTGATGTTTGATTTAACAGGAGCACAGAGTACATTTTTTTTTAATTCGTTCTTGCGAACAGGCTATAGCCCGGGCCCTTACTGCCTCGTCTTTAGTATTTTCATTTTCAGTATTTATTTTCAGAATTTTGTTTTACAAAAAAGTCCAATAAAGTATTCTCTTCTAATCTTTCAAGAATAAAATTTTCCTTTTCTGTATGTTTTCACAATTTTTTCAAAGTTATTAACAACACGATTCACTTTCCTCTAAGGAAGTAGCAACTTTTTTCGAATCGCTCTCATTGACACACAAGCTATCCAGTTTAGGTTGAAATATTACCACATGGTACGAATGAATGAACGAACTAAATCAGTTTGCGATTCAACTGACATCATTTTTGACATTCAATTGAAATCATTGCGATTTAATCAGTTGATTTGACGTCAACCTAAATTAGATAGCTCTAATCACGTCGTGGTACGAAATAGCAAAGCAGATCATTTTAGGTTGTAAATTGAATCGCAATAAGAGTTCATGGTAGGCCCCCTGTTTAATGTAACTGTCAACTTCAATGTAACTGGAATTCTTATTTACAGGGATATTGTTTTTATTTATCGAGCTTTTATATATTCTGTGTTTTTAGCAGTATAAGTAATAATTTGAACTGTCTATCTTTATCACATAGTTGTACTCTCGAGCTCTAGGAAATTATTCGTGATTTGAAAACATCTATATAAATACTAAACATAAATTATCACTACATATTATAAAGTGAAGAAAAGAAGAAGAAATTTCAAAGACGTTGAAGGAACTGGAGGAAGCTTTGTGCAGATTACGATTGGAAGTCGTGGTGTTATCTGAGGTTCGAACCTCAGGGTGAGGACTCGAAAATCCTATTTTCTAGACATCTGGTCTACTTCCGGGAGAATGAACAACAATAGTGGTGTCGGGTTCCTAGTTCAAAGGTCTCTCGTCAACAACGTTACTGAAGTAGGGAGCGTGTCAACCAAGGCAGCTTGCCTACTACTCAAATCCTCGTTTCTGTCATCAGAAGAGTATACAGAGGTTAAGCTTTTGACTGGTTAAGCTATTCTTAAAGGAGAAAAATAAATTAGGCAAGAATGAGCAGAGGGAGGACAAGACACCTTGAGGTATAACCTGTTTCAGAGCCTTTCATAGTATTAACAACATTGACCTAAATCACAGAGTCCACAGAGTTTATCTCATCGGATGAGAGACGGCTGCACTAAAACAGCTCCCGTTCGTAAGCCGGTTATGTTATTGAAAATCTCGTGGAATTACAATAGGAAGAAATCTTCGCGTAACCCCAAAATTAACCTTTCCATTAACCAGCCAAACAACTCTCATCCCGCTACCGATCACACCAACCCCAGTATGGAGCAATGAAATCAGAGGGTCCCTGCGAACAAATTTGTAAAGGATGTATACAATATAGCAGGAGTCAGAATTTTTTACGAGTGGCTATGTTTGAAGCGTGGAAAGAGCAATCTCTATTACTAGCTCAACCTATGTGCGAAGAGAAGACATTTATAGTGAGGCTCAGTTTCTGCCTTTGGTAGAGTATTTTCGGCAACTTTAAAACTTAACACGTGAGGTATTGTTCTTTATTGTGCTTCTGGCAAATCCTTTAGGTGACAAGTGTTAGAAGAAGAATCGATGTCACATCTGAGATATCATTTGACAGTTTTAATCTCCTCCAAACCGTGAGGTTGGGGAAAAAAAATCCAGCACAACTCTAAAATATAGCTGAAAAGATCACCCATTCGTTACTGATGAAAATAATTTGTGCTGTTTCTTAATTTGTAAACAAAAGTATCCAGACTAAGGAATTTTAACTTTCTCTAGTCTGGATAGTTTTGTTCACAAATTAATAAAAAATCAAACGTTTCACAATCCACTGTTCATGAATATATAATTTCGTGAAGTAATGTTTGCACATTTCTGTGCACATACAGATTGCTAATTTCCCCAAACGCTTGAGGCTTACATAATATCACAGCTGTTTGCTTCAACAAATACGCAAGCAAATATTTGTATTTGTATAAATATTTACATTTTTATTTAAACCTTTTATACAAAAGTATTTTTTTTAAATGATGATTTTATCATAGGAAGTGCTCAGAGGAGCTGTGCGGGTTGATTCCAGCGGCAGATTTCCACCACCTTACTTTACGTCAAAATGCAAATAACCACTCGCATCACGTTGACGTCTGGTATTCGACAATCCCGCGTTTTTCAAGAAATTTCTTGCCACGCACAGCCATTTTGTGGAATCAATTACCGACTGCTGTTTTCCCGAACCGAAACGACTTAGGTTCTTTCAAGGAAAGGTCATACTCCCAGCTTAAAAGCTGGCAATGCATTTCTTGACACCTATTGTTGAGGAAGTCCATGGTTGATTGCCTCACCACTCCCATCCCGTGTGCCTCTTGTAAGTTTGCCTCCTCTTATAAAAAAATTAAGAAAGAATATTTTTCTTTTGCGGTTAATGAAGACAAATCAAATTATTTATTTGTTATTTTCAACATTATTTTATAAATACAATAACCCGATGAAACTAAAGCTATCGCCAATTTTTTTAATCAATTCGACACCTTTTTCACCTCTACATGACGCATCCTCATTAGCGGAATTTACATCCAAGATAGTTCAAAAGAATTTTGATAATTAAGGATTTCCGCAAAAAAATACCAATTTCAATAAATTTTCTAAAGTATTCGCGTTCAAGTGATTGAATAGACAATTTTGCGCTAACAATTCTTTGTTTCAAAGAGGCAACTGTATTCTGGAACAGTAGCAGAGTTGCGGCACTAATAGTATTACTTAGTGTTGTAGCGAGAATATTCATACTACAGATCGTGACTGAGCATAGAGATATTGCAATTTGCGTATGATTTTCATGGAATAGTAAAAGAAAAAAGCTTGGGGTCGTTTCACTGTAAGTGCAAGCATTCTTTGATGATCGTTATTACATCTATGTTGCAGGTCTTTTAGAACTACTGTTGTACCCTACGATACTATGATGGTGGAAATCAACGGCATAACGCAGTACTCTCAGTTCTTCGGAACACTCTCCGTTATAACTTTGATAGAAGATGTATTTTTTTAATAAAAATAAGGGACGAGATCATTAGGACGTTCATTTTATGCTAATTGATACGCCCTGCCCATTACAATGCAATGCTGCTCAGGATTCTTGAAAAACCCCAAAAATTCTTAGCGCCACTACAATTACGCTCGTCACCTTGAGACATACGATGTTCAGTCTCATTTGCCCAGTAATTACACTACCTATGGCGCCCTTCAGACCGAAACACAATAATATTTACACAGAACTGCTTCACGGCAGAAATAGGCGCCCTTGTGGTACCCGTAATGTAGCCGGCATCCTGTGCAAAAGAGCCTCCCACTGGTGTTGTTGTAAAAACATTTAGCAGCAGAACTATCTAAATGAACGTCAAATGCGATTTTATTTTGAAATTTGATCATTTTTATCGTACTATGAGCAAGACTCCATGGTACTCACACTTCGGTTATTTTATAAAAACTGAAATTTTATCCATATATATAACATGAATGGATCATGGTTGCTCTGAAAAGTAATAGGTAGCAAAATTGCACTTCAAATTCAGTAAAGAAAAAAGGTTAGATATTATATATATAATTCGGATTATATTAGAAATCACGTCGCCCATTGTCAGACACTTGTTCCAGTCGCAGCTGCCGTATGACACCTAAGTAGTATACATTCATTATATTATGATGAATTTAAAATAATATATTATGTTATTTTATCTTAAATATCTATTGATAGGAACTATAATTATAACTGGTTCCTATCAATAGATAGTTTAAGATAGAAATAATAAAAGAGTTTCTCTAGGTCTTACTTTTTGTCAGATGTATTGAAAGTCTTTGTAGTAAGTATATACTGCAATATAGCTAGAACCAGGATGTGGGTCATTAATATATGACCGCTTTGTGAAAAATAATAACAAACCATTGTTTTCACAGTTTTATGGACTTAATTCCAAAAAGAAAAAATTGCAGTAATTCTTAAGTAACATTCATTGCTATGCAGACGACAGCACTGGTGATGCCATATACACGGGCCATGCAGGTCTCTCTCGGGAAATCGTTGACCAGTGCCGGGAGAAACCTGTGTCTTCTATCGAGTCCTCTCTTGTGGAGGTCGCGGAATGGGGTAAATTGAACCTTATCCAATTTGATCCCCTGAAGACTCAAGTTTGCTTTACCACTAAAAAAACCCCATTTGCCGTATCACCGCTCTTCAACAACACTTCCGATAAAGCCTCGCCTAGTATCGGAATACTGAGTCTCGAAATCTCGCGCGATTGCCAATTCCGAGGTCATCTGGAGGGCAAAGCCAAAATTGGCTTCGAAGAAGCTGGGCGTCAATAATAGAGCACGGCAAGTCTCTCATGTTGCAAGAAATTGTGGGCGGCGGTGATCACTTAACCCGTACGCTCGTTTGTCCTCTTATTCTATAAAAAAATGTATATTTCTGGTAATTATAGCTTCAAATTCCTAGTTTCAAGCTCATTTTCCTCCTAATCTATGAAAAATATTTTCTATATTTGAAACAGGACTATCTGATTTTATAATGTAATATAATATTGACACACTCTTACACAAATTATCTTGCTCCGAATTAGGCATCATAGCCTGTACTACGGGGTCAGGAGGACAACGATATATTTAATACAATATACTTACTTAAACATACATAAATAAAAATAAACATCCATGAATCGGAAATAAACATTCTTATTCATCTTATAAATGATTGCACCTACCGGGATTCGAACCCTGGACCTTTTGCTCAGTAGGAAGGGTCACTAACCATAAAAAGTAAAGGCATATTTGACCTACTATTTGAAGTAGGTCAAATATGCCTTTTCAATGAATTAAATCACAAATTATAAGAAAAGATAAGAGCCACATATATTCATTTGTGACCTTTTGACGTACTGTAAGTTAGATGTGCTCTTTTTACGTACTATCATAGCAAAAATAGCTCAGTTGTAAAATTATAAAAAAAAATATTGGCAGATAGGCCTTTTCTCCTGATTCCAAATATGTATGTAACTCAATATCGAGGAAAATGTTACTTGTGCCCTTTTTCGTTATGACGGCAGTATAGGGGTCGTCAACATAATAATGTAAATTAATAAATTCATAAACGTCACAAATACAGCACAAAATGCTTTGAAACTGAATGAAATTTGAAATAAGCCACAGGTTTGTACAAAGTTCAGACTTATCACATCGCCAGGGCGCCTCCCCTTTAAATCTAGGTCACGTGACCCGCCAGCGTCAACCGCGCCCAGTTATTACATTAATCCTCAACACAATGATTTCAATAGACGTAATCCTGCCTTGTCATCTATTGTTGGAGAGAGCTTTATTTGGATACATCCTTAAAAGCAGACCTTAAAACGATTTTAAATTAAAAAACCCTTACAAAATTCTGATTGATATATGGAATCAAGATTTACTCAAAATAATTTTTAGTAAATATTTTATCTAAATATATTTGTTCTAACTTAGTTTTTGATGTAGATCGCGTTAAGACTATGCAAATGAATATATTCCTATATTTGAAAAGGAGTTTCAATTTTTTTATAAAAAAAAACAAACAAAGAAACGGGTAATGAGGTAACCGCCCATAGACATCTGAATCACTGGGGGTCAAGGAATATGTTGTCGGCCTTTAAATTGGCAGTAAGATGCTCTTATCATGAAGGTCCCTAAGTCGTATCGGTATGAGATAGCCAGGAGCCGGTAATTAAGACGATAGTGGCTGTACGAGACAAGAAATGCTTCGATAAAATATCCGTGATCAAATGTATTTTGTTACTGTATTCGACTATGGCAATTCGATGCGGTATCTTTGTAGATCATAATTTTTTTTGCTTCTGCAAGGATACGTTTTTTTATGAGTAAAAGGCTATGGAATAAATCGTTCAAATCTACATTTTGTACTCCGATATTATTCCAAAAATTAATATGTAATAGCAGTCAGTTGGAAGAAATCCTTAATAGCACCACTTAATAATAGTGGCTCAAGAAACCGTTTTTCTTTTTAAAATTATAGTCGTGTTTGGCAATTTCATCAAAATTTGGCAAATGCCAAACAGGTTTGTTTACCACTTAAATACACATTTAGCGTATACTAACATTGCGACTTTCAAGGAAAATCTAAAATATCGAGTTCGCATCGTTGCACTGAATAACTATCAAAGTATACATTGAAACCTTCCCAATAAGATGTCATATATTTTGATTTAAATAAAGCATTGGATAGAATTGACAATTTCGCTCTTCTTGATAAATTACTGCATAGGCATTCAACAAAATGTATAATGATGGTTTTCAGTAGATAGAGGCATCAACGACTTGACAAGATATCAAGCAGTTATTCTTAATTGTTATACATCTACAACTATGTTTATTCCTTCAGGGGTTCCCCAAGGATCCATTCTTCAAAAATAGTGTCGTAAATGACATACTCCCAATCTTTGATATTCCAAAACAATATTATACGCTGATCATATGAACATATTGGCACAATTACATTGTATTCGAGATTTCAATTCTTTATACTAACTTGGATACATTTGTTAGTTATAGTTGTTTGTTAGACAAAAAATCTGATTATTCTTTTTTAAATGACATATTCTCACAACATATTCTCTAAAACAGAATGTCATAATTGCAAATACATCAATAATAAGATCCTCACCTATAAAAATCTAGACGGTCGTTACCTTTGATTCGAAGCCTTTTTTGAACTACATTATTATTCAAATTCAAATATTTTTATTAAAAATAGGACTTAAAATCAAAAAATGTAACGTCAAAAATTACCACCCATTCTAAATAGTATGCCACAGACGCAAGAAATTCAGCCGGAATTTTTTTTATTTGCAAATTGCCTGAGGGTGTTTGCTCTATTCCCCGTCTGTGGTATCATTTAGAAAATAATTTATGCTATAGTAACTTGTACCTACCACATAAACGTTTATTAACAATCCTTTTTGTTTTTACATTTTCTGGGATCATGTTGTAAAAGCATATACATCGCCCAATAAAAGATAATATATTAACTTGAAATAAAGCTAATAATATCTTAGGGCTTATAATAAAAAATGCTCTGAACTGACATCAATAATTCTTGAGCACCTCAAGTATTTCATATGCACTATCATTTAGTACTCGTACCTCTGTAGAGTAAACTATGCAGAACTGCTTGTTTTACGGTCCACTGAGAGCTTCCACAGGAGCACATACGAAATACAATCAAAAAAATATTTCTACATAAAACATCTTTCTTAATATAGCATTCTATAATATTTCACCATCACCAACGGCAAATAAACACAAACTTATAATTTGGCTCAACTTTAAATAATAATATGTATTTATTTGTGAAAACTTGTTAATAACCTTCAGTTTAGTAATAGTCTAATACTTAAATAAATTCCCAGCTGTAAGTCTTGAAAAGTTGTAAATTAAAATACATTATACTTCCATAAGAACGGAAAAGAGTGATGCATGCGGCACACCGGCATATTATTCAAATGATTTAAAAAGGATGGTGTAGTTGGAAATTAAAAAAGTAACAACCTTAAAGTCGGTCCTACATTGGAAGCGCAATTTCTCCCGACCTAGACGATCTGGGCTGGTCTGGTCGGGACTGAACAAAACTAACATTGACGCACGATGTTCCCTCCTACACTGGAGCCAGTGCTCGCTCCGGGGAGGGGGAACAAGTTTGACAACAACCAAACAGGTTTGTTTTTCGTCTAGTCCAGACTCCAGACAATATTGACACCTTTCCTCGTGAAGAATTCACACAGTACTGACTCTGAATTGTGACTGTTTCGTCCGCTCCTGTCTAGCTGCAGTGTAGGAGCGTCGAGTCTAGACTGGTCTGGACTGGTCGGACCTGCTGGCCAGTCCGACTCCGCTTCCAATGTAGAACCGACCTAAGTCAGCGATCGTTATGTTTTGTTAAAATGCATTCCAAATTCCAAAAAGCAATCTACGCAATATGCGCGCTATTAAGATATGTGCTCCTTTTTAATATCATTGGCTATTGAAAAGTCAGGTTGTACTAAATGGGCCTTGATAATCACACTGTGTATGAAAATTATATTTATTGGAGAAAAGCAAATAGTTGACTCATAGGCACAGAAAGTATTTTACCAGTGGGAGGCTCCTTTGCACAGGAAGCCGGCTAGATTATGAGTACCACAACGGCGCCTATTTCTGCCGTGAAGCAGTAATGTGTAAGCATTACTGTGTTTCTGTCAAAAGGGCGCCGTGACTAGTGAATTTACTGGGCAAATGAGACTTAACATCTTAGGTCTCAAGGTAACGAACGCAATTGTATTGCCGCTCAGATTTTTTGTGTTGGCACTGCATTGTAATGAGTAGTGCGTATCAATTACCATCAGCTGAACGTCCTGCTCGACTCGTCTCTTATTTTCATAAACAAAATTAAGAAAAACGGGACAGTAAAAATAATCCGGCTTGTATTAAATTCATTTGAATAAAGTGCACATGAGTAATGTTGAGTTCTTAGCATTTTATCTAAACATCTACAGCTTTCCGTATCGTAGGATAAGTATTTGTAAGCCATTCGAATGACTTTGGATTTTTTTTTTAATTATAACGTTAGTGAGTCTGTATCGGTACTCAAAGTACACTAGAACCGGCTTATAACGAAGCCCCTCACTCACTTGAACATACAAGTGCACTTCGCACCGTTTCAGTGAGCAAAATTAATAAGGCCACCAAATACGTGATTTTATTTTATGCTGAAAAATTTTCTTGTCTTGTTTAGATAATAATGCACAAAATAAAACCTCACTAGTTAGGTGATCACATCACCTCAGTTCTGGCTGTTTTTTAGGTTTCTGTGCCTCGAAAGGAAAAAAACACAACCCTTTTTGGATCAAACAAAAGAAACAAACAAAAATATTTTTTATTTCGTAGGTAAATTGCATTACACTTGAAATATGTATTTTTTTCTTACAGCTCGTTTGGAAGGCAGTTTTCCTTAGAGAAGAACGAGCAAGAAACTCTAAGGTTGCTCTTTTCAAAACAGAATGGTATTACAGATTCTTATTTTCAATTTAATTTTACAAATCATTTCAATTAAAATATATGCAAAGTGATGCAACAAAATACACAAAGGGTAATTACTAATTGCCATACACGAGTAAGTCAAAAAAATGTAAATTAATAAGTAAAAACATAGTTATATCTACCTTGGCCTTCAAAAGTAAGTATCACACTTTTTAAATTGGGATAACGTTTTAAGTTCACAAGATATACTTTCGATATAAAAAGGACTCCAAAGAGAATTTAATTTAGTCCATAAAATTTTTATAGTCGGTAACCTTCTTTTAAGAATTGGCTAAAAAAAAACTTAAAAAACAAAACAATTCCTTTTGTAAAGTGGACGTTTCCGAATTACAATTTTACCATTCACATTTTTCTTTCTGTTTTAAATTTTTTTCAAGATCGATGGGTCTTGTTTTAAAAATTTATGCTAAAAAGCACATAACATTTATTTATCAAGCCTCTTTCAGTTGAAGAATGTGCTAGGATCATGGCTTTTCTGGAACTAGGCATCAGTATGCGTCGCACTGCAAGAATGGTGGGTGTGACGGTACGAACGGTCCAGAAGGTAAAGCGAAAGTACGAAGAGACTGGACACCATCTGAGGAGACCTTTTAATGGCAGACCCAGGTGTACCAGTGCCCGAGAAGATCGTTATATTATTTCCACTGTGTTAAGAAATCGCCATCAAAATGCAGTTGAAGTCCAGCAACAGCTACTTCAAACTCGGAGGGACTACATTAGTGACAGTACAGTGAGAAGAAGACTTGCTGAAGCAAATTTAAAACCCCGAAGGCCAGCGAGTGGCCCAAAACTCGAGAGACAGCATCGAGTAGCGAGACTGCGATACGCCCGTGAACACATGCAGTGGGATGAAGAAGAATGGTCAAGTATTTTGTTTGCAGATGAGTCTCGATTCTCCCTTTACACTTCTGATGGAAGGCGAAGTGTTTACAGGCGACCTGGTGAGCGATACCTTCAAGCCTGCATCTCAGAAAGAGTCCAATACGGTGGAGGCAGTGTACATGTATGGGCTGGCATATCTTCAGAAGGTCACACAGAGCTAGTAGCCATAGAAAATGGCACCCTCACTGGGCAAAGATATGCTCAAGAGATTCTCAATGAGCATGCAGGGCCGTATTTAGCAAATATGGGTGATGGATCGATGCTGATGCATGATAATGCCCGGCCACACACGGCTCATATCGTACAAGAGTATATTCAGTAGGTCGGTATCAGCGTGATGGCTTGGCCATCAAGAAGTCCTGATCTCAACCCGATTGAACACGCCTGGGATGAGCTTGGGAGGCTAGTCAGAAATCGCAGACCACCACCTACAACCCTTAGGGCACCAAAGCAAGCCCTGGTAGAAGAATGGGAGAATATTCCCCAACATCGGCTCCGAAACCTAGTGTATGCCAAACCGGCTCGAAGCTGTAATCAGAGCCCGAGGAGGCAATACCAGTTATTAAAAATTAAATAACATGTAATAATAACATTTTAGTTGAATTTTTGTACACTAAACTAATAATGTCTATTTTTATTGTTTTATTTTTTAAGTTAAAAATGTTTCTAATGTATAATTTTAGTTTCTAAGAATTAAAGCCTATAAAATTTGCAACAAAACGTTTTTAATCTTAAATCTCTACCTCCTACAGATAAGAAAAAAAAATAATTTGAAAATTGTGATACTTACTTTTGCAGACCAGTGTAGTTTTTGAGAACATACTTAAGGATTACTTTATTATCCGTCTGCATGTCTGTCAAGACCGAATAAAACATAGTTAGTAATTATTAATCTATTTAGTTTTAATATGCCTATTAAATAATTATAAAATATTTTCAAGGTAGGTCTGACGCAAAAAAAATTTTTAAATGTCGTTGTTTTTATTAGGTGTTCTATTTAAATTTAATAGATTAGTGACTTTTTTTATAAAATGGTATTAAAAAGTAAAGGTGCTATGAACAGAAAATATAAATAGATACATTTGTTCGTAGATGCTACAAATTAAATAGGAGTATATTTTCTTAATAACTGTGTCTTTCTTACCATAAATTATCATTTATATCGAAATTTGTCAAAAAATATATAGAAATATTATTATTTTTTTATGGAAAAAGGAGGACACACGAGCGTACGGGTCACCTGGTTTTGAGTGATCACCGCCACCCACATTATCTTGCAACACCAGAGGAATCACAGGAGCGTTGTCGACCTTTAAGGAAGGTGTACGCGCTTTTCTTGAAGGTACCCATGTCGTATCGTCCCGGAAATACCGCACATGGAAGCTCATATTATAGTTTTGTCTTTATGACAGTAAGAGTCGAGACGAGCAGGGCGTTCAGGTAATGGTAATTGATACGCCCTGCCCATTACAATGCAGTGCAGCTCAGGATTCTTGAACAACCCTAAAATTCTGAGCGGCACTAAAATGGAGTTCGTCACCTTGAGACATAAGATGTTAAGTCTCATTTGCCCAGTAATTACACTAGCTACAGCGCCCTTCAGACCGAAACACAGTATTGCTTAGACATTTCTGCTTCAAGGCAGAAAAAGGTGAAACTGGTAAAAATTGCCATTTGATATTTTCAGTAGGAATTTAATCAACGAACGTCTTAAGTATTCTATGTATAAATACATACATAATAGGTAACATTATGAAATATTATTATGGATTTAAGCTACACTACATCTTACACGGTTCCGTGAATGCATTATACATAAATGTGATCCCTTGATTTGCGTCACATACATGTATTATTATAATAATATACACTCACGCAACACAACATAGACATGAAACATAGGGTATGTTCCGATATGCACTGCGACCACTGTACAGTGTGACGTCAATTTAGTATACTGTGAAGCCGTTCCTTTATAGCCAGTTATGCTGGTCACTATTTAAAACGGAACGCAATTCCGTATACTGTCAGCCGCATTTCTTGACGCAGCATTAAAATGAGTTGTTGGAGTACTGTCAAATTAAAAATAGTTGGGATTAAACTGTAGGTATTGTTTATATAACGATAGGGAAAAAAACCCATTTGCCGTATCACCGCTCTACGACAACACTTCCCTTAAAGCCTCGCCTAGTATCGGAATACTGGGTCTCGAAATCTCGAGCGATTGCCAATTCCGTGGCAATCTGGAGGGCAAAGCCAAATTGGCTTCGAAGAAGCTGGGTGACATCAATAGAGCACGACAATACTTCAAGCCGGCCCACATTCTAGTGCGATAGAAAGCGCAGGTCCGGCCACACATGGAGTATTGCTGTCATCTCTGGTCTGGCGCACCCCAATATCAGCTCGACCCATTTGACCGCGTGCAACGTAGAGCAGCTCGAATTGTCGGGGACCCAGTGCTCTGTGAACGGCTGTATCACTTGGCGTTGCGTAGAGACGTCGCTTCATTGTGTGTCTTCTCATTTATCACGGGGACTGTCCCAAAGAGCTGTTTAACCTGATTCCTGCCGCCGAATTCCACCTTCGCACGACACGCCACAAGTTAGGATATCATCCCCACCATCTGGATGTGTGGCGGTCCTCCACAGTGCGGTTTTCAAGGAGCTTTCTTCCACGTACTACAAAGCTGTGGAATGGAATAGGAAAGGAGAATAGGAAGCTCCTAATGCGGTGTTTCCGCGACGATACGACATGGGTATCTTTAAAAAAAGCGCATACTCCTTCCTTAAAGGGCGGCAACGCTCCTGTGATTCCTCTAGTGTTGCAATAGATTGTGGGTGGCGGTGATCACTTAACGCCAGGTGACCCGTTCGCTCGTTTGTCCTCCTATTCCATAAAAAAAGGCACTTGAGTTGGTTTTGACTGATCACGTGATCAAAGTACGGCGAGTACCTTACCTCGATTTATGACGTCATATATTTCCCTAGGGTACTGTGGCAGTATACTGGCAGTCCATTACGGAACGAATTTTTCTACAGTGATAGCACTGTGCAGTGCTCGCAGAGCATATCGGAACATACCTATAATTACCTAACGCGATGCAGCCTCCAAGCCATATTTATGGAATTGGTAATTATGTACATATCGTTTTTTTTCAAGGCTATCTTTGTAGTAAGTTGGTATATTATTGTGTAAATAATACCCATTTATTGCTATTTTATGAAAAAACGGGACGAGACGAGCAGGACGTTCAGCTGATGGTAATTGATACGCCCTGCCCATTACAATGCAGTGCTGCTCAGGATTCTTGAAAAGCTCAAAAATTCTGAGCGGCTCTCCAATTGCTCGTCACCTTGAGACATAAGATGCTTAGTCTCATTTGCCCAGTAATTTCACTAGCTCTGGCGCCCTTCAGATCGAAACAAATAAAGTTTACACATTACTGCTTCACGGCAGAAATAGGCGCCGTTGTGATACCCATAATCTAGCAGGCATCCTGAGCAAAGGAGCCTCCCACTGGTAGTTACCAGTTTGTTTGTCATTTGTTAACAGTTAGTATTAAAATGTTTTCAGCGAACATTTTTACCTCAGTAATATATACCTTCGGAAGAGCTGTTTCACCTGATTCCTGCCACCAAATTTCACCTTCACAACTCGCCACAAATTAGGATATTATTCCCTTTATCTGGATGTGTTGTGGTCCTCCACAGTGCGATTTTCAATGTGCTTTCTTCCACGTACTACAAAGCTGTGGAATGAGCTTCCTTGTGCAGTGTTTCCGGGATACGACATGGGTACCTTCAAAAAAAGTGCGTACACCTAACGTACCTTTAACGCCGGCATCGCTAATGTGATTCCTCTGGTGTTGCAATTGAATGTGGGTGGCGCTGATCACTTAAAACCACGACCGTATGCTCGTTTGTCTTCATTTTCCATAAAAAATATACAAAGCTAAATAATTTTGGGAGTTTTTCATCACAGCACAATTTTCACGAATTTGGATAAAGTTTAACTCAAAGATTGCTATATGAACAACGTAGTATTACTTTTTTATCCCGTACCTTATGTTGAAACAATGTTGATTTTTTTCGAAACTGAAATCATATCGATAGCTACCTAAAAATACCTGTTAATTATATCTTACAATAAAAATGATATTATGAGCACAAAAAAAAAAAAAGAAAATTTATATGTACGTGTTTGAAAATATGAGCCTTGGTCTGAGTCTAACATGTCTGCTAGTCACTTGAGGGTCATTTTCTTTTTGCAGACATATTAATATGTGTGTGATAAGTCTCATTTGCCCAGTAATTTCACTAGCTACGGCGCCCTTCTGACCGAAACACAATAATGCTTCAACGTTACTTCTTCACGGCAGAAATAGGCGCTGTTGTGGTACCCATAATCTAGCTGGCATGCTGTAAATATTACAACATATCCTCCGTCGAAGACCATGAAAAATCGGGGCAGCCGCGTGATGTTAGGGTTAAAAATGCTGTTATTGCTGTTAAGTCAAAAATGGCCGTTATGTTTTAATGTTTTAAGGTCACTTTCGCGTATCATCAAGATGACCTAAAGCTTGTTGTTCATTGTCGACATACATGAGATCTCCTTAATCAATCTCTACAATTAAAGAGCGCGTCTCGATCAAACTTGTTGTCCCGATACGCGGGTAAAAAGTACAGAAATACCCTTTCCACTGATGAAACAAGTTTTCACATCATGAAAAGTGTACGCGTAAGTGTGTGCTCCGAAGAACCTTAACAAGTGTTCGGAATAGCGTAACGTGGTCATCATCCTGCATCAGTCATGGTTTCATACGAAGTGTCTCATCAGGAAGTCACAAGACTTCTTTTTTTGTGAAAAATAAGAGAAGACTCCAGCTAAAGTGTATCAAGAGACTGTATTGGAATGTGTAGTGAAGCCTCTTCAAAAATACTCTTTTTTTAAAATGTAATAGATAAATAACTTCAATGAATATAATTAATAAAAATGATTACATTACATCACAAAAAAATAAAATAATTTATATGTGTAACAGAACTTATGGTAAAACTATATATAATAATATAATATGAATGATGAAAGTGGAAATGATATTGTCGGTAACCCAACTGTTTTAGCACCATTTATCTTTCGTTATCTAATTGAACAGTATTGGACAACTGCGTCGTATTAAATAAGCAATTTGTGAACTGGCATTGAAGTAATATGACAGTATCTTGTAAGATAATTCGTAATATCACTTTTAATTTAGTGTGGAAGAAACTAATCTTAGCAAAAATTACTGTAATTATTTTTACTAAGAAAGATTTATAGGATATAATATTAAGAAAACGTGTAAGGATTACATTTTTTCTTTTATTTCCCTTAAATTCGAAAAATAACCAATTTTTTTTTTAATTAGCCGTAATTGTCTTGAGGTAATCCATAATTATTTTACTGTCATGAAAATTAAATGGCTTATAATATTATAATATTGCTCTGGACCGGAAGTACTGATGAGAATTGGAGAAGGCTTTGCCAATGGGCACTTCGAAGTCAGAGACAGCATATAATTAATGTTTTATGTTTAAATTGGAACCTCTATTATACTCTGTTATATATGCTTGGTTAATTTGGAGACTTCGAAAGAAATAGAGGCTATTTTTCTTTTTTATTTTGTTTATTTTATAATATCATAGATTGCGATGAATCCACAGCTCCTAAGAATACCTCGTGTAGAGGCGAATCACATGTCGAATAGATTAAAAGGCATAAAAGGTATTTATTTTCTCAAAATTGATTCCTTTAGAATTCTTTTTGATGTCATTTCTTATACTACTAGATACTACTACCGCTTCGGAAACAAATGGCGCTCTGAGAGAGAAGAAGCGGCGTAAGAAACTCTCCCAGCATTCTTTTTTTTGCGCTCTTTTCATTGGAACAGGGTTTCACATTATAAGTTAACCCGATCATTCAAACAACTCTTCTCTGTACTAAATCAAGGCCATTCTAAATGTAAACTAACAAAATTAACACTTAAGGTATTTATTCATTACAGATAAATAAGTAATAAATATTTAATCAGAAATTATAGGAAGAAGATTAATGTATGCCAATATACTGCGAATACAATTGGGAATCAAAGTTCTTGTAAAGACAATCAAAAGAGACTCGAAGGCGCGGGTCTGTTTTAGTACAGTTTCCTGTTTATTATTAGATTGACATCTGCCTCACAGAGCATAAAATATCATCTCAGCTCGATAGAAAACCGGGACATTGGATAAATTTGATTTTCAATGATTCGATCACCTTGCTCTGAGGAATTTAATCTTATTGAGTCAATCAATAAATGATTTTGATACTTAAATTTTATGAATTGTTTGCAAAAAATTGGTATTCACAATGGGAAAACATTTTAACTGGACTTACTGGGAACATAAGATCTTGATATTAACAAACGGAGGATAGGTATTTATTCCATTTAGAATTTAGAAATTGATTTTGAATTTGTTTGGGTGAAATTTGGCATTGAGAACATGTTGAGCATATTACATAAAAATACATGTGCAAATTCAGGGCTTTTCAAGTTTCTATTGTTAGAAGCTTGGAACAATATGTTGTCAGAAGGAGTGCCTGTTTAATTTATTTGAAGGTAAAAATTATTTAGAAAATGTGTGGCTCTTGATTTATAGCCATATATGTACACCGTATCTCATATTCAACTTCTTCAAGAATAAAACTTGTACGCCTATTATAGTACCTGGGGATAAAGTTTCCAGTTTACCAGTGGGAGGCTCCTTTACAAAGGATGCCGGCTAGATTATCTGTACCACAACGGCGACTATTTCTGACGTGAAGCATTAGGTAATGTGTAAGCATTACTGTGATTCGGTTTGAAGGGCGTCGTAGCTAGTGAAATTACTGGGCATATTAGACTGAACATCTTGTCTCAAGGTGACGAGCGCAGTTGTAGTGGCGCTCAGAATTATTGGGTATTTCAAGAACCCGAGCGGCACTGCATTGTTATGGGCAGGGCGTATAAATTACCATCAGCATTACGTCCTGATCGTCATAAAAAATACGCGGCTGTGAGCAAATAGAACATCTTCCCTACTAGCGTTGATTGATTCATTCTAGTAGATATGGCGCGAGACGCGTGTCAACTAATCGTAGATTGATCTTTTTTTGTTTATAGTTTTGCTCGCATCTATAAGATAAACGTAAACTTCTGCGACTGTCATAACAAGTAGACACGAAAAATAGATAGCGTCATCACTCGCTAATATCAGTGAGAGTGATAATAGGAAATTATTATTTATATGTAATAATAATATAAATATATTCTTGATAAAGCAATGTATGTTCATAGGCACATAAGTGAAATTGCTAGAAACTGTCATGACCATAATGTTAACACCAGAAAAAGACTTTTATAATGGCCACTACTAGTCTAAGTCGAGTATGTCTTTTGTGGGGTGATATACGAGTATATGCTTTTACAACAAGACCCCAGAAAATGTTCAAATCAAAAGTATAACGATATTCAAAAGAATTGTTATAAAACGTTTGTGTGGTAAAGGTTGCTATAACATAAATTATTTTCTTAATAACACCCACAGATTGGGAATTTAGTCTCCGCCTTCGGGCTATTAAACAATAAGTTTAATTGCACGATATTAATTTATAAACATACTTTTTTGATGAAAAAAAAAGCTTGTTGCGCCTATTCTTCTCAGGTCTGAGGCATTCGTTTTGGAATGGGTAGTATTTGACTTTCTATAAGTGTTGTCATATCCTATTTGGAACAAAAATATTTGAATTTTATTAGGTAAATTGTCTTCGAGAACTCAGCAAATCGATTGGTTACGCTTACTGGAAGGGGACACTCGATCATGTTGCGATATTATCTGTTTGCCGTCCTATCGTTTATAAACGTCAAAATATGAGCCTTGCCCGTTTGCTTTACGATGACATTAAGTAAAATTATTACATTCATAATATTTTCGATGAAGATATAGAGCTATGTGATGTAAAGTGGACTTCTCACACATAATTTCTTTTGGTCCATTGAGCGTAGTAGCTAGTATAGCTAGGCAAGCTCCGCGCGTATATTTGTGTCCAATTTTGTGATTCATTTATTTTTAGGTTATTTAAATTATCGAACGACTACGTCTACCTTGGACAAATAATCCAGTTAGGCAGGTTCAATTTTGGCAAAGAGGTCACTCGTCGAATCCAACTCGGATGGGCAGCGTTCGGGAAGTTCAGTAAAATCTTCTCGTCCAAAAGTGTCTGAAGACGAAGGTTTTTAATCAATATGTGTTGCCAGTCATGACATACGAAACGCAAACGTGGTCGCTAACTATGGGCCTAATGAACAAGCTCATTGTTGCTCAGCGGACAGTGGAGAGGGCTATGCTCGGAGTTTCCCTACGAGATCGAATCAGAAATGAGGATCCCATACATACATAGAGATATAGCCCAAATGAATGCGAAACTGAAGTGGCTGTGGGCAGGGCACATAGTTCGACGGACAGATGGTTGTTGGGGCAGTAAAGTCCTCAAATGGTGACCACGTACCGGAAGGCGTAGTGTTGGTAGGCCCCCCACAAGATGGACCGACGAAACTGGTTAAAATCGCAGGAGTAGTTTGGATGAGGGTAGTGCAGGATCGATAGTCATCTTTGGGGGAGGCCTTTGTCCAGCAGTGGTCGTCTTCCGGCTGAAATTATGAAATTATCGTACAGATTGTTTTGTACACCACATGGGTAAGTTTAAATAGATACAGCGTTAAAAGTTTCACTGTGGCACCAGCGCCGCAAAAAGATCTCGAAAACTTTATGACAAGTTATGTGGCAACAAAAGGTCCTATTTCTTTCTGAAAATTTCCACAAAGAGGACAGTTTCCGTGTGACAAGGAAAAATAAGAAATGATCGTGAAAGCCAAAACGAATACTTCATTGTTCCTGACAAAGTAATTGAAAAGGATCCACCAGTTTAAGAGACAGTGATAAAAAAGTTTAACTTTCTAGAAGCAAACTGAAAAAGTAAAAAACCTCACAAAACTTGTAGAACATGAATTCGGTGAAGCATATCAATAAATGGGGGTATATGATATAGGGGTATTGAGGGTTAATGAATTATATTTATATTAAACTGACCCAAAAGACGTTATTCTGTTCATAATATAAAAAAGCGGCCAAGTGCGAGTCGGACTCGCCCATGAAGGGTTCCGTAGCAGCAAGTAACATAATATAAAAGTTCTTGTAGTTCGTTGTAATGATTTATGACATATTAAAAAAAGTACTTACTAGATCTCGTTCAAACCGATTTTCGGTGGAAGTTTTATGGTAATGTATATCATATATTTTTTTAGTTTTATCATTCTCTTATATTAGAAGTTACAGGGAGGGGACACACATTTTACCACTTTGAAAGTGTCTAGCGCAAACTATTCAGTTTAGAAAAAAAATGATATTAGAAACCTCAATATCATTTTTGAAGACCGTTTCGTGGATGATGATGGGATTGATGAAAAAAAATTAGTTTCAGTTCTTAGTATGGGTAACCCCCAAAATTTTATATTTTTTTTTTTATTTTAGTGTAAAAATCTTAATGCGGATCAAAGAATACATTTCAACGGTAAAGTTCTTATAGGATCGAATACGATCTGTGAGATACGGAAAGACAGAGAGACAGACATGACGAATCTATAAGGGTTCCATTTGGCTACGGAACTCGAAAAACTCTTCTGTGTGCGATTTCGTAAGATCCTTCTTAGCTGACCTCCATTCAGTGAAAGGAATATTCACTACTACTAAATTTCAAGTCTCTACGCCATATGGTTCCAGAGATATTGCGATGAGTTAAAACCTGTCTCCAAATTACAAATCAGAGACGGACAGTAATTAGTCTCTAAACAACCGAGACTGATCAGTTAATCCAGCCCACAGCTGCTTCAGGTCATCGCTAGACCGTTTACTGACAGGTGGTTGCAAATTAAGTAAAACACAGCGGTAGTTGAAAGTTGCTTTACAAATCCTATGAAACAATATCATTTACCTATATTTTATATGTAACGAACACGTAATGGAATCTTTTGAAGATTCCTTTTTAAGAATGTTGTCCGATAGAGGCAAGTGTAAGTTTTGGCTTACTGAAAATTTGAATAGAAAATAAGTGTTTTACGTTTTAAAAACTTAACGATTTATCCCCTGAAATAAACAACAACGTAAGGAAAATTTAAGTGCAGGAAATTCTAGGTTTTCATTTATGATATTATATTGCATTATGAAAGAAGCAAAGATTCATTAGTATTTTACTTGCGTCTGCGATAAATGGGCTTGGTAACAGTATTAAGGAATAAAATAATAGATGGCTTTATGAAAAAAATATTTGATGACTTTTTTTTTATGGAAGATGGGGGCAAATGAGCGTACCTGAACCTATCTGAACCAGAGGAATCACAGGAAGAGTTTCCAGTCTTTTAGAGAGGTGTACGCGCTTTCACAATAAATAGATTATAAAAAATGACCCAGTTTCGATATACAAACACCATGATATGGTCAGTAAAAGAAACAGATATTTAAATTAATCTATTGTCATCGGTCCTTGATATGTGTACGATGTTTCAATAATTCCCCCATAATGAAGAATTGGCGAACAGACTTAGTTCTACAGTATACGCGGTTAAAAAGATTAGACAATTAAGGACACAGATACGGCGCGACTAGTTTTTTTTAGTTATTTTCATAGTATGTTCATTTTCATGTATATCCTGTGGTATATTGATATGGGGCAACGATATTAACACAATCTTTGTACTGCAGAAGAGGGCTATTTGTGCTGTTCATAACCTAGGTTCTAAAGAATCAATGAGAGAAATTTTTTAGGAAATAAACATCTTAACTGTTGCCTCTCAATATATTCTAAGAAACTTCATTCACTACAGCCAACCAAAAATACATTTGCGGGAGCATGCAAACCTATTTTATGATTTTGAACAACTTGGGGTAGAAACTTAAAAAAGACTCAGAACTTAGAAAATGAAAAAAAAAAGCCTGGTAATGTATATTAGCAAATTTTCTAGATATCAAGATAACTATTATACTAACAACAGGAACAGATTTAAACTTGTTATGCCGACGTGGCTAAGTCGGGGAGGGTAAGTGTTTTGTTGGGAGAAGTATATGCTTTTAAAATAGATTTCAAGAGAGGTACATAAAACATGTGTTTCAAAATTCTAAGCAGAGTAAAAAAGTTGGTGTGTAATAAATTACTTTTTAAATGATAAATCACTGCGGTGTATGTGTGGGGTGAGCCTGATTGATAGAATTCTGAATGCGGTAATACGAGGGCGCTGTGGTCTGAAAGAAGATTTTGTGACAACGACTGGGAAAGGAATGCTGAAATGGTTTGGACACATGGAGCGAATGAGTGAAGAAAGGATCACAAATCAAATTTATGAGGCAAGAGTGTGGGCAAGTCGGTCGCGGGAGACCTCGTAAGACATTCGTGGACCAAATAGTGGACATGAAAAAGGGAAAGGTCCGAAGCACCCGGAACCAGTGAGTATGTATAAAAAGAGAAATTAATGAAAAAGAAACGCGTGATGTTTGTAAGAATATAAGCAAATGGCATTCTGTTGTCTCTGCATACCCCGACGGGAAACAGGCGTATGTGTGCGTGATAAAGCACCACCACGCTATTCAATTAATAAATTTGATTGCAATATAATTTGATGCAAAGCGTAGTTGGCGCCATAGGATTCAACCTTGTGTCACGTTGTGTGTTTTTGGTTTTCGATTTCATTTGAGCGTTTTTTCCACGCTTTATAAGATCGGCAACGCTCTTGTCATTCCTCTGGTGTTACAAGTATTTGCTACGTTGATCACTTAAGGTGACCCGTTTGCTCGTATATCCTCCTCAGCATAAAAAAAAATAAAAATACAGTGGGCCCCGCTGTTTTACTTTTCTGATCTTCTCAGGTCTGTGGCTTATCCACTCCAATGGGTGGAATACATATATATATCCATACTAACGTACAATAATTTAAAAATCAATTTTTAAACTCAAAATAATTGTATTAGAATTTTACAATTTTAAGGCTTGTTTAACAACGCGTAATGTAACAATAAGTTGTAACAAAAAGCAAGATATTGCAACTCCTATGATAAATTATGTTTATTGTCTGTGACGTCGCACAAAAAATCTTGTACAACAGACGATAAGTAACGTATATTACAAACATTGACTCTACTTCTAAGTAGGCCAAGAGCCAATGTTCAGTTAAGGCCAAACACAGACGCATATTAAGGCATTATAGCAAATTGTTGCGACAGATTTTCTATATGTCTTTACGTCACCGGATTCAGGATAAATATCAAGAAAACAACACAATAATGATAATGTAATAAATATAATGTGAAATGTATCTTATAAAGTGTAGCCGACAGCTTACGACTTGTGATTCAAAATCGGTTACAGTACCTAAGAATTTTTTGGAAATGTCGGAAAATAATTAGCCGTCTTCAGGGGAACTTTAAACGAAAACGCTGTCTAAACTCTTTCAGATTTAACAAAATAATAGTGGAATTGTGTAACTTATAAAGGTCTACAGAAAATTCCGGGATGGCATGTGCCTATCTCTTAAGCAATTATAAAGCAGTAATGTAAAAGCTGTTTACACATATAAGATATTTATCCATTTTATTAAGTGCCTACTACATATTATAAAATTACTGTGGAATATGTTTTTATTTCATTTTAAACTCATTAACCTTATTCCAGAATACTTACCTCATTGTTTTCTATAGGACAGTGCCTTTCGGGTCATCTAGTCTATATATATAAAAATGAATTGCTGTTCGTTAGTCTAGCTAAAACTCCAGAACGGCTAGACCGATTTGGCTAATTTTGGTCTTGAATTATTTGTGGAAGTCCAGGGAAGATTTAAAAGGTGAATAAATAGGAAAATGCTGCTAAATTAAATAAAAGCAACAAATTTGTTTTTCTTTTGATGTGTCCATACATAATTTCTACGAGAGAATTTATTGACGCACGGTTTGACAGTTCTGCTATGAAACAATTTCATTACGACAGCAGGAAGTAATTTTTGATGTTATGATATATTATTGACAAATGCATTTAAAAACATTATTTTATTTATTATATACAGAACAATGTCTGTCGGGTCAACTAGTATTATATAAAAATGAACCCCTATTTCGCCTGGTCACTCTACAACTTTAGAACGGCTTTACCGATTTAATTCATCAGTTGTAGAAGGTTCTTACATTTAAAAAAATATTATAAAACTACGAAGAAGCTTAAAAAAATACGATTACCTTTATTATAAGCTTTCTTAATAACCTTAGCCCCAGGGTTATTTTAAATAACTGTTTGTTTTCTTTTATTGGTTTAGTTAATTAATTTAAATTCATTAGGTATTTTTTAATAGAACAACGTCTGTCGGGTCAGAAAGCTTAATACGTGGGTAACACTGAAAATGTTTAGAACTGGCCAGTTAGAAGCATTGCTAATGAAAACTTTTTTTGAATTTCAATTTTAGAACTCTTTGGTAACCTAATGTAGTATATTGCAGTCATTTGACATTTGTTTTTGTGAACTGTCAGCAAATCTAAAACTCTTGTTATACGTGAAAATGAACCTAACGCGAGAAAATATTCGGTCAATGATTTATTGTGACTTTCGTTATGAGCTTACTCAACAACAAAGCTATGATAGGCTGCGATTAGCATTTCTTAATGAAGCCCCATCTCGGGCCACTATTTACATATGGTTTAACGAGTTTAAGCGTGGACGTAGCAATCTCAATGATGATCCGCGTGAGTGACATCCCTTAACAGCGACTACTGAAGATAACATCACTGATGTGCGACGCATGATAGAGGAAGATAAGAGAGAGACCTATCAGCAGATACGGGCAACCTTAGGCATTGGTATGAGTCAAGTTCAAAAAATATTACACGAACATTTAGGCGTCAGGAAACTTTGTACCAGATGGATTCCCCATACTTTAACCGACGACCAGAAACACCTTCACATGGACTGGTGCCGCTAAATGTTAGATAAGTTCAACGGCGGTGACTCAAATACTGTATTTGACATCGTCATAGGTGATGAATGCTGGATATATTGCTACGAACCCGAAACCAAAAGACAATCAGCTCAGTGGGTGTTTCCTTTCGAGGATCGGCCAACTAAGGTAAAGAAGTCAAGGAAAAAAGATGCTTGCCACATTCTTTGGTCGGAAAGGTCATTTCCCGACAGTTGTGCTAGAAGATGGAAGGACAGTTACTGCAGACTGGTAAGTCAATCGCTGTTTGCCTGTTGTCTTGGAAAAAATTCGACAGCAGCGCCCTCGAAGCAGGATCCTTCTTCACAACGACAATGCTTTAGCGCACTCCGCAAAACGGGCTGTTGAATATTTGCCTATGGCAGGTGTCGAAATAATAAGTCACCCGCCACACAGTTCTGACCTAGCGCCATGCTTCTTTTATTTATTCCAAAGAACTATAGATAAAATTCGAGGTATTCACTTTACGAGCCCTAAAGATGCGGTGAAAGCATACGAAAATGCCATAGAAGAGACCCCTGAGCAAGAATAGGCTCACTGCTTTTTACAGTGGTTCCATCGAATGCGACGATGTGTAGAGAGGAACGGAGATACTTCTTCTTACGCAGATTACTTCAAAAAACAATAAAAGTATTGACAACTTTCTACATTAAGCCGTTTTTCATTCTCTAAACATATTCAGTGTTACCTAGGTATAATCGGTCAGGTAGTTAAAATTTCACAATTGATGCGAGCATTATATTTTTACAGGTACCAAGAATGTTACCAGTAACATAACTACAATGAATTAAAGCTCTTCAAGTGTTTGATCTTCTCATAAAAAAAATCCACTTAATATAACATTTGAACACAAAGAAATATAAACGTTTAGCTTTATGAAGTCTAATATACGTTTGTAGAAAATCACGGAAATGAGCATGAAAAACGAAATGTACGGTTCAGTAAAATAAAATTTCAAAACTTATTTAATAAATAATTTAACAAGGTAGGTAGATGCTGTGTAGTTTCAATGTAATGAGTTTCTCAAGTAGTTTTTAAAACGTTACTCACCCATTTTTTGTTTTATAAAGCAGATTTAAGCTGTAAAGGTTATATTAATAACTAGCTGACCTGGCAAACGTTTTGTCATATAAATTATACATGTAAACCTTCCTTGAGCTTCAACGAATCTATTACAAAATCATTGAGATCGGTCGAATAGTTTAGGAGTTATTAGGGAACATACAAACATACATTCTCTTTCATATATATATATATATAATAATAGATAACCTTGATATTTTTATCAAAGGGAAATAATTAACTATGACAATCTGCTCTTATAGGAAAACTATTCTTCAAATAAAAAATACTATTATTTATAATTATTAATAATAATATCATCAGCCGGAAGACGTCCACGGCTGGACAAAGGCCTTCCCAAAGATTTCCACGACGATCGGTCCTGCGTTGTCCTGATCCAACGTATTCCGGCGATGTTGAACAGATCGTCGGTCCATCTTGTGGGGGGCCTACCAACACTGCGTCTTCCGGTACGTGGTCGCCATTCGAGGAATTTACTGCCCCAGCGGCCATCTGTCCGTCGAACTATGTGCCATGCCCACTGCCACGTCAGTTTGACAATTGTGGGATTCTTAACATGATATTTTTAAGATTTCTCGTTTATATTATAGCACTTGTTGTTGCCCACGACTTCGCCTACTTGGGCACAATAAAGGCATCTATGATGAATGCAGGAACGGAATTTATTTGCTTGCAGATCAGCATTGGATCCCAAACAGATCAGGTGTCATTGACTTAGAATTGCTCAAGAGCATGCCAGCTGAACGGTGGACCTGTGGAGTAAGGTTTTGTTTACGAATGAGAGTAGGATTGCTTTGACAGCTCCAGAGAGCCGACAAAAGGTTTGACGGAGACAAAGAGTACGCTTCTTATTTCTCGTCTGACTGCAACCAAATATAAAACAAAATCTTCAAGAACACGACCATCATGTTCTCGTAACATCTCCCCCAGGCAGCGCCATGACGATCGGACCTGCGCTCCCCTCATCCAATCTATTCCGACGATCTTGACCAGATCGTTGGTCCATCTTGTGGGGGACAACACTACGACTTCCGGTACTTCAAAGTCGAGAACTTTTGCTACCATCTGGGCTATACTGATAACTTTGGTTCTCCTACGGATCTTCTCATTTCTGATTTGATCTCGCAGGGAAACTCCGAGCATAGCCCTCTCCATTGGCACCTGAGCGACAATTAGCGTCCTCATATGGCCCATAGTTAGCTGAAAACTCCAATCCAGCCAGGGGCCAGCCTGAACCCCGAACCTAAATACGATTGAGCATATCTGACCTAAATAAGATTCCACCCAGGCCCACCAGAGATTCTTGAAGACCCCAAAATTGCTACAGTGACATTATGACCCAAATTGACATCAATAACATCAGTCTTTTATTTTGTTTTATGTTCTAAATTTCTTCAGAAAAGACAGTTTGTCGTCAATCTCGTATCCAAAGTTACTTCAATCTCATAAGTGTTAGGATGATGAAAACTTTGAGATCCATAAAGATTAAAATGTTTGGTTTGGGTCAAATGTTGCGCCGAAGAGATATCAAAAAGTTTACGTAACATCCATTAAACGTAAGACCATTTCTAAATAGATAGGTACGTAGTCGTGCTATGAATACTGAAACAAGAAAATAAATAATATTGCAAATAACATTTATTACTTTTACAATGTGTTAGTTTAATACATAATTATAAAACAATTTAAAATATACAAAGCTTATTCGAAGTGGTCTCTATTAGCTGCAATACAGTCCATTAAACGTTGAGGCCACTTATCAATAGAAGCACGCACTATTTCCATGGGGAAATTCTTGACTGCCAATCGTACGGATTGTTTTAGAGACTGCAAATTATAATGGCGTTTAGAGCAAGTCGTACTCGCTAAAACTAACCATAAATCATACCTACTTTTTGTAATCAAAGCGATTCGTTTCTCTTTATCATCTTACTCAATTATAATATCGCAAAAGATTGTACAATGTATTGGCGCCAAAATGAGAAAACTCTAATGAACAATCATATAAAAATGACAGATTCCAAATTTTAAATGTAATATTTTGTTTATTTTAATTGTAACAGTATTTATGGCCAGATATTTAAAAATTTTATACAAGCGTTAAAATCGTATTAGCTTATATTAGTTTCACTCGTGTTAATGTGAATATTATTCAGACTACTTTAGTTAAGTGCATTGAATCATTTTCACGAGACTGTATTCGAGTCATTACTGAAATTGGTTATCTAAAAAATATCTTTTAGAAAGAGACGTGTATCTATGATCATAATCTTGTATTATCAAGTATTGCCGGCGTCATCCGATAAGCAAAAGATATTATACAAAACAACCGATTGTAATCTAGCTCACGTACCAAGAACCACAAACACGTAACAAATCGAAATATTTTTTGACAGCAGCTGTTTGATATTCAATGCAAACCTAAGTGTACAATAAGCTGAACATCCGTAAAGAATCGGGTAATAACACATTTAAATACATTATTGTGACATTTAGCAGAACTGGAACGTAGAATATCCATCTCTTGTTTATTTCAAATTTCTTAAATATGTGATATCTTATAAATGTGCAAAAAATTATAAATCAACTTGGTTACTAGGTTAGATTAAGAAGAAATCAATTGCAGATTTCCTTCAATGAAATGAAACACCAAAAAAAACTAAAAGACACACTTTCGTTGAAAAGATAATGGTTGAAATTTTTTAAATGAATATCAACTCCTGCCGTCCTTCTATATGCCGACGATAGATGAAAAATTTTCATAAATTAACAAAAATCTTATTTTGAAAATTGAAAAATGGAATAGTTTTATCAAATTAATGTATTAATAATCGGTCCTCGATTAAGCTACGAAGTTTGAACGTAATCTGGCCGTTTAAAGTGTCGGTTACAAACAAACATACATACAGGTGAAGCTAATAGAAAGCGTATAAAAATATGACAATTATTGATTCTATTATATCTACTATATAATATGTACTACCGATTCTGCTAGATATAATAATACCATATACCACAAAGCCAAAATATAATTTATGAGAATCACAATTGTTAGATTATGCCTTATTCTGGTAACATACTCGACTTCTGAATGCAGATTTCTAATCCACTACTAGAAGATATATATATCATAACAAAAAAAAAAAGAAATAGCCGTACAAGTTAGTAATATACTAATATAGCAGGGCTCAGATCAACGAACCATTGCTAGAAATTTAAATTAGTCTTCTGTTTCTGAGTCTACAGTAGGTTTGTCGATATTGATAAGTTGTTTAAGCAGAGCTAAGGTAGAGCTGGGGTAACATCTTCTATTGAAGACAGTTTCATTGTAACAATGACGTCTATTAACATTAAAAATGAACTCCATGTGTTGCATGTCGTAACAATTAGCTTATGATCTATAAAAAGAATACTAGGAACAATTTGTTATTTTTATTTATTTATTTATTATTACAAGGAAATATTAGACATCACAAGAATTTAACAATATAGGAAGAGATACAAAATATAAATATAGATGCGTCCTAACACATGTTTCACAGATACAATAATAACAAAGAGAGAGAGATATACAGTTACAAACGCAAACATTCACAAAAATAATTAAATTGATTATGCGCATAGATACAAAAAAAAAATATTAAAGTTAGGGCAACGATAGCAAAGATTTTAATTTTATTTCTAAACCGTGCCTGAACATAGCAGGGGAGCACGAAAATATGTCGATGTCAAGAAAACAATTATTATAAGATTTACACACCCTGTGTAATGGCGCGTGAAACCCAATGTTTGTTCTTAGGGACAGTAGCTCAAAAGTAATGCATGAGCGCAGAGACCTGGCTGGGACGTGAAAGCACACGAGACATGTAATTTTTAAAGTGACATCCCTCACTTTTGGGTGTAATTATACACGGATGGTTGGAAGCCGAGAGGTCGCGATGTCGAGTCCGTATCGTTGAAAATTTTGGCTACAAATTTAATTTGTATAGTTAAAGTTTATTAAGTAAGGGATACCACTTTAAAAATAACAAATTGTTTAGATTTGAAAGAGCGACATATCAAGTCAATTTCCTAATTTGCAATCATTGGGGTTAAGCAGGTAATCAACTGTAAAGTAGATCATGTTGATGGAGCCACTTCCTGAGAGTTGAACAAGACGAATAGCATGATAAAAAGATTATAAAATGATCTAAAATTATCTGCAGGTTACAGGCAAGCTCGCTTAAGATGTGCTCGCGAGCGCTTAAATTGGTCAGAAAAGTAATGGGCCTTCGTACTATTCTCTGATCAGAAAGAGGTAGTATATATGACGCACATGGTCGCAAGAGGCACTTGGGAAAAGAATGCTCAATATGCATTACGAGCATGTCTTGAATAGATTACTTTTGGAGGAGGGTCGTGCATGGCTGAGGGCGGCATATCGTTTGTATCGAGCGTACATACGGACAAAATATTGTCTTATGACAACATCATCTTATAGGAAATGTTCGTTGGTTGATTAGCATTGATTAAAAAAACATCTTTTCCAGTCTAAAGTGCGACGAAAGAATTATCAGGAGCACAATCAGAAGTGGGATAGATATGGAGGACTTGTTTATTACAATGTTCTTACAACATTGTATTTTAACAATTAAATTCAACTACAAGTAATGATAGTTAATACGAGCATAAAAACATTGTACTTAATTAATTTTATAAAAAAATTAGTTTTAAAAAGTCTAGGGTTGTATTTATTTCTTCTTATTGTATGTACATATTACTAAAATTATTGTTAAACCTTTTTCATTCATTATGTATTAGATACTAGTTACACTATAAAATCAACCTGTGGATAACGGTGTGGGTTCTCACTAGACATCAATTTAATAATTGAGATTTTAAAATTTATTGTGTGAACTGTTTGTTATCCCAAAGAAATAAAATAAAAAAACATGTATAAAAGTAATTTTACATTTTATATCAGACTCAATTCAATTACCATAAATGACACGAATGGAATATTAAATGTTTTATCTTTCTTTGACCTAATAAATAAACCCTTGAATCATTGAAATATATCGCCATGTTACACGAGACACGTGGGAAAAGCGATGTCTCGCTCGTTATGCTTATGGGAGGACGTTTTCATGCACCGTATATCTGTAATTTTAGTGTGTATACAGTTTTTTATGTTGTTGTGTTTATCGCCAAAATGTCTTTACGATATTAATTGAAATGCTCACATAATGCCTCTATTTATTTACGGTAAATGTGGATTGATGCATCTACTATACTCAATAACTCTTGTTTATAAGTATTAATTTACTTTTTTTTTCTTTTTTTGACTTACTCGTGTAAGCCTTTCAGTTTTTGACATTTGAGTATTTTTGTTGCGTCACTTTGCATACATTGTAATTGAAATGATTTGTAAAACAATTAAAATGTAAATCTTGACTTAAAAGAGTGGCAATGAGTTTCTTGCTACGTCTTCTCATTAGCTCAACCCTTTACGAAGTAGCGGTAAATTCAATAACAATTTTTTTTTTGACATTCATAAGTGTCATTTCCGTGACCTACATGAATAAAGTGTTTATGAATTTGAATTGTAAGCAGTTCCAATATTCCCTGAGTTAAATTTGATAATAATAATAATATAGAGTAATTATAAATTTGAACTGTTTGACCATCAAAAGCTAGTCAATATTGCCTCTAAAATACTTACCTGCTGTTTCCTGTTATGCACAAATTATTTTGTTGGATTAATATACGGAAAAGGGGAATGTTCTAAACACTGCTGAAACCACAGCTGAAACAAGTTTGGAAACTTCAAGATACAACCTTAAAACAAAGTAACAACGTCTTGAAAAGTTTGTCTATAGTATATAGCAATAAAAATAATATATGTTTAAGTGGTAAGTTTGGCAGTGTTAGCATTATTACTTGTTTAGTTTGATTTCAATAGCATAACAGTATTTGTACTATAAATATACACTATACATACCTAAATGATCGGACAGCCTGGGACTAGATTGTGATTATTTTATAGCGATAGAAATGACTGTACAATATTGTATATTTTTATTGAAAAGAGCGCAAAAAAACAATGCTGGGAGAGTTTCTTGCGCCGCTTCTTCTTTCTCAGAGCGCCATTTGTTTCCGAAGCGGTAGTAATATCTAGTAGATATTAGAAATGACATCAAAAAGAATTCTAAAGGAATCAATTATGAGAAAATAAATGCCTTTTATGCCTTTTTATGCCTTTTATCCTCTAAGGATTTTCGTTACTAGATTTCACTTGCCTTATTCACTCTGGACCTTAGATTAAAAAACTAAAAATACAATATACTACAGATAATATATGTTTGTAGATATATACATATATATTTTACGAGAAAAACTTATCGTTTGTCACTATTTAAATGCTAGAGCACTAGACAATCTAAGCCCAATGAAACAATTATACCAATAATAATAATGCCTCCAACAAAACCTATTGTGAATCGTTACTGATTTATAATACTGGTGCATATTTATTTTTACTTATCCAATTAACCCATTTTTCCAAATGACCTAGTCACTAAAGCTAAGTTAAACAAAACTTTAAATAAACTTATGCTTATATTGATAATAAAATTTTATAAAAAGAAGTGCTCTCATTTTTACATAGATTCAATATAAATATAAACTGATTATTTCACTTACTTGCGTACAAATATATATTTACAGTAGATTTAATTTGTTAATGTTTTAAAATGATATATTTAAGGGATGAAATGAAATGTACAGTTTTGTTCCCACAGGGCGGGCAGGCGAGGCCTCCTTCCTCCTGCGTCCCTCTCGTCTTCATACCGCAGTCTACCTTCCGCAGCTCAATCGGAAGCCCGTTCGCACGCCGCGAGTTTTCATTACGATATTTTACTCTAAAAGTGAATTAAAACGTGTGAAAATCGCGTTCTATTCTACTCTTCTTCTCGTATTTAATTTTGTTTTTTTGTGTTGTTTAACAGTTCAAGTGTATTTGTGATTCCGTAAGGCGCTTTGTTATTTGGGTGAGTACCTTCGGCATATAATTTAAAAATTATTGTTATCTATTTATAAAGCAAACTAGAACCCATTATGTTTACACAAACTGATTACCTAATTGTGAATAAATGATAAACGTAAGTAATAACCTACTTATTACATAAAACTTGGACATTGAATATTTTTTTCTCTGTCATAATTTCAAAAGTGTAATTCGATTTTAAACTTTTTGATTTTCTTCCTATCTTCGTAGATATATCTTGCAATTCGCACAAAATAAAATCCTTCTAATATAGTCAGTCATCTTATGAAAGGCCCTTGAATTTCCTACAAGATTTTGCATTTCAATATCTATGGAGCGTTTTAGTGATCCATATTTTATTTTCTCTACGAGATGAGGTATTGCTATTTATAGCTCGGAATTTGTTTGAATGTGACTGATAAGTATTTACTTTATAGATCGATTTACGGAAGGCATCACAAATTATTATTTCTAAATAATCTTTTACCAAAGATCGGACCCTGAAAGCAGCTATAAGTCACGTTACCCTACATATCGAGCAAAAACATTTATATTATCTTTCTTCTTCTTCATCGTCGTCTCCCCTAACTGCTGAGAATCCTGACTCCGTAGAATATTAACAGCCTCCATCGGCTACGATTGTTGGCCTGATGCCTTGACAGGAATATCCAGATGTTCGGATATCTGATCCGACAAACTCTCAGCCTTTCGGGCTTTCCTACCTTCCCCATCCCCATATATATATATATATATATATATATACATATATCTATATTATCTTTAATGAACGACGAAAAAAATATAATAATAAGTCTACATATACATTATTATATAATTACTTATCCTGACGGACTGACTGATTGGTTGATCAAAGCTGATCCTATGCTCATGGAGCAAATAACTTGAAATTTTGGACTATGTTTCCTTAAATGGGGTAAAAGAATTCTACGTATTTTTCATTGGCTAATTCACCCCATACTGCATTATTTCCAAATTAAACTGTAAGAAACTACAAATAACTGTATCTTTCTCAAAATAAATGTAGTACACGTAAACCATCATTTTTCTTGCTTTTCCCCTAACGGGGTTTAAATGGAAAGTTCGTGATTTTTGAAGAAATAAATCACAGTGAAACGTGGTCAGCTTGTATAAGTCTATTCATACTATAAAAATGGAAATGATCGGCTGACGAAGCATACATGGAGGATATTTTAGTAAACCTTATTATTGTATTCACACATTCATCACGTCATAACAACTTTTAGGATTGTTGTCTACTAGTGTGTTTGCTTACACAAATCTAAAAAATAGCTTAATTGATTAACATGCATATTTTACAGATCTACCTTATAGTAAGTTTGAAGAGCCATTTAAGTAACACAGTTTCAGATTGTTTTTACTTTTAGCACCATGAACCTATTTTAAGGATCCGTACTGAACCTATATATCCAGAATCAGGCCGAGGTGTTTTAAACTACCGTGTACTACTACTACAGAGAACATGCCCTTTTTTTTATGGAATAGGAGGACAAACGAGCGTACGGGTCACCTGGTGTTAAGTGATCACCGCCGCCCACATTCTCTTACAACACCAGAGGAATCACAAGAGCGTTGCCGGCCTTTAAGGAAGGTGTACGCGCTTTTTTGAAGGTACCCATGTCGTATCGTCCCGGAAACACCGCACAAGGAAGCTCATTCCACAGCTTTGTAGTACGAGGGAGAAAGCTCCTTGAAAACCGCACTGTGGAGGACCGCCACACATCCAGATGTTGGGGATGAAATCCTAATTTGTGGCGTGTCGTGCGAAGGTGGAATTCGGCGGCAGGAATCAGGTTAAACAGCTCTTCGGAACACTCCCCGTGATAAATGCGGTAGAGGACACACAATGCAGCGACGTCTCTACGCAACACCAAGAGATCCAGCCGTTCACAGAGCACTGAGTCCCCGACAATTCGAGCTGCTCTACGTTGCACGCGGTCAAATGGATCGAGCAGATACTGGGGTGCGCCAGACCAGAGATGACAGCAATACTCCATGTGTGGCCGGACCTGCGCTTTGTAGAGCGCTAGAATGTGGGCCGACTTGAAGTTTTGCTAAGTAGCCTCTTAAAAGTAATAGATCTTGAGGATATAATAAGACTTCGGCATAGTTGTAACTAGTATCCTCGATTTCCATATCTCATTTTTGAAGTAAGACTTCTTTAGAATCGATGAAACGAAAAAGTGAAACGATAGAGACACAAACAGGTAAATGAATACGATTCAGCCAGCGACAGAATGAGATAGAAAGCATTAGACAGTGCTTTGGTACCAGGCGATCATAGTTGAAGAAGAGATTGTCTTATGTATGACGCGAGTAGACCTTAATATATTCTAACGTCATGTGCTCGACGTACTACGTAGACACCAGGAGAACAAAAAAATGGTAGCGGTGATAGTAACGTTATTCATAGCGGTTGAAGTCATATGTTATCCAAGCAACATGTACCAGGGCTTCATATGCAGTTTAGAGGATTAATGTAAATTTTGCATCGGATACAGCGATTTCGTTGATTGAGTTTTTGGAGACCAAATTAAATTTGACAATGTGCAGCAGTCGCACTGTACCAACAACAATAATATAAAAATATAAATTAATTATCAAACTTTGTATCGCTATGATCATTACTAAAACCTAAAATTACCCTCTTCCCGAATTTTCACATTCGTCTCATTATCTTGAAGCCAATATTTTTGAAGTTTTTACTTCTACCACGTGTTTTTTTAGGTACGAGTTGAGGGCAGAAGCACTAGCGCAAGCAACCTTAAATCCTAGGGATTTAAGTGTATTTCAATCCTCGAATGATAAAAAAAAAATAAAAATAAAAACCAACGAGAACCTATTAATATAATAAATCTCATATACCGTAGTCACAGAGTATATTATCAATATTGCTGTTATAACATTATTCAAAATGGCCGACTTGAAAAAATATTTAAAAATAGAATTTTATAAGTACTTGCATAGTGTTTTATTTTTAACCGTTATTTTGCTAGGCAGGCTCGCCTAGACTGGTTTTCCATCATTCATTACAGACGAAGACAGAAGCTTATACTTAAATATAGAACGAAATACATAAATCAAATAACAAAGTCTATTTCAGGTTCCGAGTAATATTCCCAAACTAGTTAACATAACATGAATAAAATCTGTTTCTCGTTGAAAAAGAGATAAACACGACCTAAATACGCATGCCTACATGACGTTACAGCTTTGGATTTGGGTTGGTATTTTGTCGTGAGTAAAATGTTAAGATAAAATATAAAGAATCAACATTTTAACCCATTTACAAATAACAATAATTCTGCGTCACATGTTATATATAGTTAATAAAAGAGTTGATTTTAAAATAATATCTTAGATCATTTAATTTTTTTTTAATTGCCTGAAGTCTGGGCGCTGATAACTGCGACACAGACCGAGAGACAAATGCGGCTGTCAACGTTATTATGTAAATTATGTATGCTTGTTACCTTAAATAAAGATTTATTATTTATACTTACATTATTTTACTAGTGGGAGGCTCCTTTGCACAGTATGCCAGCTAAATTATGGGTACCACAACGGCGATTATTTCTGCCGTGAAGCAGTAATGTCTATTGTGTAAGCATTACTGTGTTTCGGTCTGAAAAATTGTATGAAAATGTATGAAATTACTGGGGAAATGAGACTTAACATCTTATGTATGCGTATCAATTACCATCAACTGAACGTACTGCCCGACTGGTCCTTTATTTTCATTAAAAAAAAATACGTCTAGATGGACTATGACAGCTGTCAAACCGTCTTTATAACTAACCTCTATTTTGATCAATTCACGCACACTAACACAAAGTGTCATACAAATCGCGAGTGTAAGACGCAGCTTGTCACGCACACTTAACTAATATTCCTGGCCTGTTTTTATCGGTTGTCTAACAGCGAGAGAATTATAAATTATCTACGAATAATGTTTTTCGGTTTCATTGTCATCATTAAGGATTCTTTTAAGATTGTATTTGTTTAATAAGTTGTCATGTTTATTAAAATATTAATACATTATCAAGTTTTTCTATAGGTACCTAAGTAACGTATATGATTCTAGTTTGTTAATTTATATATTAACATTATGATTAGTGATTTTGATCGTCCTTCAGAGGCAGGGGTCTCCGCTGTGCTCCAACTATACAACGCAGGCGTAGTCGCAAAATGCCGCAAGTAATACTACACCCAAGTGGGTGTACTTGATCCAGTCTCGAACAATGTGTGACGTTGACTTCTCACATGTTCTGTTAAACTTTGCTATATAATAATTGAAACTAAAATGCCGGCTTGCGCAGTAAAACTTTGTAAAAGTAGTACTACAAGAAATGAGAAAGACACTGGGATCACATAATATCATCATTAGTAAGTACTTTTAATTTTATTAATTTCAATGAAAATAACGCGAAGCGTATATTACAATATTTGAAAGATTCCATTTAGTGTAAAGATGCCACGCACACAATAGTTGCCGTAGTAAAAAAGCTATTGTTTTTAGGTAGCGCGGTATCTAGTTGGAGCGCAGCGGAGAACAATCCTCAATCAATCAGAGTTAATATCAATATCATCTTTGTGCTGCAGAACAGGGCTATTCGTGCTATTTGTAACCATTTTTATTATTATTTATAACCACTTCCATCATTTGGGCTTCCCGAGAGCTTGTGCAAGTGGACCTCCAGCTTCCTCACTGGGCGCAGCATACAGGTCGTTGTCGACGGATATTGCTCGAACCCGAAACCCGTGAATGCTGGAGTGCCCCAAGGCTGTGTGCTGTCTCCCACGCTGTTTCTTCTGCATATCAATGATATGTTGGACACCTCGAACATTCATTGCTATGCAGACGACAGCACTGGTGACGCCGTATACACTGGTCATGCAGGTCTCTCTCGGGAAATCGTCGACCAGTGCCGGGAGAAACTTGTGTCTTCTATCGAGTCCTCTCTTGAGAAGGTCGCGGAATGGGGAATATTGTACCTTGTCCAATTTAACCCCCAGAAGACTCAAGTTTGCGCGTTTACCACTAAATAAACCCCATTTGTCGTATCACCGCTCTTCGACAACACTTCCCTCAAAGCCTCGCCTAGTATCGGAATACTGGGTCTTGAAATCTCGAGCGATTGCCAATTTCCTGGTCATCTGGAAGGCAAAGCCAAATTGGCTTCAAAGAAACTGGGCGTCATTAATAGAGCACGACAATACTTCAAGCCGGCCCACATACTTGCGCTCTACAAAGCGCAGGTCCGGCCACACATGGAGTATTGCTGTCATCTCTGGTCTGGCGCACCCCAGTATCAGCTCGATCCATTTGACCGCGTGCAACGCAGAGCAGCTCGAATTGTCGGGGACACAGTGCTCTGTGAACGACTGGATCACTTGGCGTTGCGTAGAGACGTCGCTTCATTGTGTGTCTTCAACCGCATTTATCACGGGGAGTGTTCCGAAGAGCTGTTTAACCTGATTCCTGCCGCCGAATTCCACCTTCGCACGACACGCGACAAGTTAGGATATCATCCTCACCATCTGGATGTGTGGCGGTCCTCCACAGTGCGGTTTTCAAGGAGCTTTCTTCCACGTACTACAAATCTGTGGAATGAGCTTCTTTGTGCGGTGTTTCCAGGACGATACGACATGGGTACCTTCAAAAGAAGCGCGTACACCTTCCTTAAAGGCCGGCAACGCTCCTGTGATTCCTCTGGTGTTGCAAGAGATTGTGGGCGGCGGTGATCACTTAACAACAGGTGAACCGTACACTCGTTTGTCCTCCTATTCCATAAAAAAAAAACCATTGTCCTAAAAAATTAAATGCAGAAGAAAATAAAGATATTACATTTTAACTTTTGGCTCAAAATATATTCTTGACAACGTAATGTATGTTACACAATCAAGCGGATTTCATAGAATGTGTTAATCGCAATGTTAACACCAGGAGCAAACATAATCTTGTATACCATGTACTCGGTCAAATCGATTTAGTAATTTCTTAGTTAGACGATGTTTATGCTTGTACAACATGATAATGACAAAAAAACGTTTGTGTGGTAAAGGTTATAACATAAGCGTCTCTCTTAATGATACCACACCTTGGGGCGACGAATCGAGCGACCGCTCACAGTCGATTTATAAAATAAATTTTGCTGACAAAAAATTTTATATAAGTATAAAAGCCTTGAGTTTATATGATTAGAACTAGAATAAATTCATTAAGTATTTAGAATTCCAACAACATTTATATCCCACACACCACAATTTTCTCTCCAACGATTTAAGTTCTTTGAAAGACCGTCGCACCCATAGAGCCAATATTATTATATAAATTATTACATAATATAGCTGATTCTCCAAATCTATTAAGTAAAATAGGATTTCGCTGCCGAAAGCCCACATCACGATGTAAAGATGATATATTTGATGTTGCCTAAGAACACGGAAAGAACAGGTTTATAATTCGGGCATGTAGCTGTTATAATAGAGCATACAGTCATAATATTGACATATTTCATGAAAAGTTTAATGTTCTCAGACCTCAGAGGTTAGTGATAATTACTGATTTTTTTTAAACCCATTCTTATATTTTTTTCTGATTCCTTAACTCATTGTAACTATTACATTGTAGCTTGTAATTATTTGTTGATTTGTATTACTTTTGATTTGTGGTTTTTATCGTACCGTTGGTTACCTTTTAACTAAAAGTGTTGACATATTAGGTATATCGGAACGACAATTCAAATCAGCAATTAATAGCACATTGAAACAGCATCAACTTAATTAATGTTATTTAATTCAATTTAAACTTAAATCTCATTGTTATGAAATTAAATATTCTCATTGGAGACTTATATGTAACATCATAATAATATTGTAAGCAACATCTGTTTGTAATAACTACTTTTCTTTCTTGTTATCTAACACTTAAATAATAACCCGTGGACATTGTCGTTGGTTATGCACTCAGTACTATTTATGTTATTTCTTCCTCTAATGTAATCATCTAGTGTGTAATTGTTTTGTGTCCCAAATAAAATAAAATAAAACTTAACTGGTGAAAGTGTGAGTCTTAAGTTCTGTTAATATATATCATAATACTGTTTGTTTGTTATACATAAATAAATAAATAAAAAATAAATATCACAAGGTGTTTTGTGTTTTTTAGAACAGAAACTGTGGAGCCCTTATATATGTAATGCTTGTTAAGGATGCAGTCACTTGATATTGTTCTGCTTAAACTTATTTCTTTCCTCTGTCTGTAGTTACTGTTACTGTATAGTTTTTTTTTATGATAATAAGGGACGAGACGAGTAGGACGTTCAGCTGATGGTAATTGATACGCCATGCCCATTAAAATGCAGTGCCGCTCAGGATTCTCAAAAAACTCAAAAATTCTGAGTGGCACTACAATTGCGCTCGTCACCTTGAGACATAAGATGTTAAGCCTCATTTGCCCAGTAATTTCACTAGCTACGGTGTCCTTCAGACCGAAACACAGTAATGCTTACACATTACTGGTTCACGGCAGAAATAGGCGCCGTTGTGGTACCCATAATCTAGCCGGCTTCCTGTGCAAAGGAGCCTCCCACTGGTAAAGTAGTTAAAAATAAAATCTAGTTTAAAGTAAAATAGTTGGTAAAATGGGATGTTAGTGATTCGTTATAATATAAAAAACAAGATATATATCATCGTATACCATCAGTAAAGTAGTTAGTAGTACGATCATGCTATAATAATATTTATTTCTATTCAAATCTTATCATAAATCGAAATAATTTTTATCGTAAGTCTCCAAATAGTTGGTCTATCGATAAATAATTAAATTATAAACATATATGGATTAGATACTTATAAATAGCTATTATTACTTTAGATAAAGATTGTAAAATACTTTTTCTTATCAGTGTAGTTATCTTTATTAACCATTTAATTTGTGTTTTCAGTTTTGTTATAACTAAAAAAATAATGTTCTACTTTTATGAGTCTTTCTATTTTTACACAAATTAAATTTTTAAACAAAATTTATCAAACGATGCTAGACTCGAACCAAAGTGTCGTATCGTTGATAAATCTTGTACGTCTTGTTCAACTCTAAATTGTGGCTTCATCAACAGGATCTACTTTACAGTTGATACCCTGCTCAACCCCGATATTTTCATATTAGGTAATTGATTTAAGATGACACTCTTATAATTTAATGCTTAAACAATTAGACATTAAAAAGAGAAAAGTGTGACAGTTTCGGAATGGCCAAGGATGACAATTGGAATTGACGATCGTTCTCATATTTTACCCTTTGACCCCTATCCCTTATTTATCTTTCAACCTTCCACAAATGTTTGTTCATTTCATGTGTACGTTTAGGTCACGTTTTGCGTAACTTGAAAAAAACAACATGTTACAAACAAAAATAATTCACACAACGTATTGATAAAACCCACAATGAAAACTTATAAATACTAATAAACTATCGAATAAAATAAGTTTTGTGTTTATAGCTAGCATAGCATAGTTTTATGATAATATAAACAATTCAAATAAAAAAGACTATTTGGCAAAAAATAAATCTATCGAGATTTTTTTTCGTAATCGTGTTTTTGAAACAGCGATAATTTAGATAAAGAAATGAAGATAAACATGTCAAAAAATTGGAACCTAATAAAAAATATTTGTAGAAGTATTTTAAGTAGATTTTTAAAAAATTTACCTTTTAGGACTATAGCGCCTTAAGTTTATTGCTTTTCAAAATACTCTACTTCACATTATAAATATTTTTTCATGCGATCGAAACATTTTTTAAAACAGGACGACCACAGATCTTAAGGCATGTTTTTTACGTGCTGATTGAACCTCTCATCAAATCTTTGATTTTGGGGAAAATACAGAAATCACTAGGTCCTGTTTCGTTGCGTACGGAGAACTTGGATCTGTGATAAAAAACAAATGACAAATGATTTCCCGTCAATTGCTTTTTTTATTACTAAGAATGTTTGCAGCGTTTCAAAAAATATAAAATTCGAAATTTAAATCACTCCATACCTACATGTAACAAAATGTCAAAAAAATCTATTTAACCCCCTTTTTTATAGCTCATTAAAAGAGTTGTGTGATAGTGCTTTCGTCCCAAACTATAATTTTGCAATCGCGCAACACTTGTGCTGCGTTGCTTTGTTTTGGGATATTGCACAATGGAGTTTCACTATGATTAAGATTTAATAAGTCTAGAATTAAGTAAAGAAAGTAATTCAAGAGGCAGCCTGAAAGGAGAATCGCACAATGCAGCTTTTTCTAAAGTTGTGTCCCAATGTTTATCGTTCTCTAGTAGTCCAAGGGTGTTACACGCTAATTGAAATGTTGGATGGAGGATACCGTTGACAGTTTATAAATATTCCAAGGATGTTGACCCTCTAACCTCATGTAGTAATAAGCGTAGGTGGTAGCACTCGGTGTTATTTGGATGTATCGTATAGACCCTACCGAGAAAAACGGCTAAAAAAGCACGTTTGTTTTATGGAAGCCTCCTTCAATATTTATTTTATTCTGTTTTTAGTATTTATTGTTATAGCGGCAAAAGGATCTGTGAAAATTTCAACTTTCTATCACGGTTCATGAGCCTGGTGACGGACAGTCAGATAGACAGACAGACAGATAGGCAGACGGACGGACAGCGGAGTCTTAGTAATACTGTCCCGTTTTTGCCCTTTGGGAACGGAACCCTAACAAAAATTGAGGTGGGCACTCCATACCATACATGTAACCAAATGTCAAAAAAATCTATTTAACCCCTTATTTTTAAAGCTCAAAAAAAGAGTTTCCCCATACACACTTTGCACCCCTATTTAGCTTCTGCCTGCTTCGGAGTCGTAACTCCGTCCACGTGGGTCTCGTTTAAATATTGTAGCGCCATACAAACCTGCACACCCGGGATAAAAACTATCCTATTTCCTTCCCCGGGTCTCAAACTATCTCTATTTCAAATTTCATCTAAACCTGTTCATACAAACTTTGCACCCCTTTTTTAACCCCTTTAGGGGTAAATTTTTTCAAAACGCTGAAAGTCATTTTCTTGTATTGTAAAAAGGAGTCCATACGCAAAGTTTCAAGTCTCTTACTTAACATTTTTCTCCATCCCCATACAAACTTTCAACCCCCTTTTCGCCTCTTTAGGGGTGAATTTTTCCAAAATGCTGAAATGCATTTTCTTGTATTGTAATAAGGAGTTCATACGCAAAGTTTCAAGTCTCTTACTTATAATTTTACTCCATCCCCATACAAACTTTGCACCCCTTTTAACCCCTTTAGGAGTGATTTTTTTTATAATGCTGAAATGCATTTTCTTGCATTGTAATAAGGAGTTCATACGCAAAGTTTCAAGTCACTTACTTAAAATTTTACTCCATCCCCATACAAACTTTCAAGAAATCGAAAAAGTATTTAATATATTATACAAGATATATGTTACCTATTACGTATATTGTTATCTCGTGCAAGTCTCGCAACAATTCATTTTCAATGGCCGTAGGCAGCGTATATTGCGTGATAATATTTCAGATAGTACCCGGTGCTAAGTAACCATGGTTAAATAATATATCTATACAAATTCAGACCACGGCAAAATGAAGAGAATGGATTGTGCTTAACAATACACTGAATTGAACCCTCACAAGGACGAGATTAATAATTCGAAATACAAATTGTTTTTTTAATTATTCTCAGCAAAATTTGAATGAAGGCTCAAATGTATGGGTATTTTCGTTAGTGTGATGGTTAAGGGATATGAAACCGACTTCTAAAAGATTTTGACTGACTTATAAAAGATTTCATTTAATGCACCTCTTAAGCAAAACTAATAACTTTTAATATTAATAAAATACTATTACTCGTATGTGCCCCCTAGTCTTGAAGTCGGTGCCAATGTAGAAAAAAATAAGAGCTTCTTGCAAAAATGCTTTTAATTTAACTTTTAGATTTATTAACACAAACCGTCTATTGAGTCGAATTGAATAAACATTTTAGTTTATACATACAAAACACTAATAATATATCATCACGAAATTGTACCAAAAAGTGTTAGAGGTAACGTGAACGAAACGTGAATAAATAATGGCGGAGAATAGCACGGTACATTAATTATGTACCTGCCGGGATATACAGGGCAGCATCGCGTCTGTTTCACTTATTTCTTAAACTAAAATCAATACAATGAGTTTAAGATACTTCTAAGGACGAGGGACTTGCTTCTATCATTTTCTATATTTTACGGACTGTATATATAAATAATTTATAGATATAAAGATTCTGTTATTAAATCCAAACTGTAATCTGTATTATTTGTTGGAATTGACTCGTATCGCTAAGAAAAAAGAAGAATATTAGTTGATTTACTTTTTAACAGGCTGCAAAGAACAAAATGTCTTATGAGCTTGTATTGACTGGTGCACCAATGTTTGAAATGATATTAAACTTGAAGGTGTCTTACCATGTCTAAGTAGAAGACCGTCACAAAAATGTCCATAAAGTTCATCTTACTTAATTACAAAATGATTAATCTGGGAAAAGTAAATTTTACAGTGCTATTATAACTTATATTATGGTCAACTCACTGGAGATATTACATAAAGAAGAATGAAATTGGCACCCTCGCTTCTTTCTGTTAAGTGTAACTAACGACTTATACGCCATAGCGTTTATTTAAGACCCAATAATACAAATAAAAATAAGTCTCATGAGTATAACATTTACAGGTCTCTCAAAAATTATAAGATTTCAATTATTCGATCCCCAGTTCATCATGAACATAATGATGGTTTCGTAAAGAATTGCATAGATATCGCAACATCCTTAGATGGAGTAAGTCATGTAATTTCGAAGCCTTCTTAGGGCTACCCATAAAGAACTAGAAATATGCCAACTCTTGTACAACTGCTGCATTTGTACCAAAGGACGACGAATGTAAACATAATCAATGTTTATGTTAAGAACATAGCCTTTGCCTACGTGTATGTTCTTTGATCGAAACCTAATTTCATTGAACAGAGACAAATAGGATTTTAAAAAACATCTTAGGCCCATTCAGGCCATTGGGAGAGGCTTTATTTCCTACTTCTTTATTTACTCCTTTTTTTTCTCTACTACTACTATACAACTTATTTGCGCTCCAACTGAGTGCGCTTGAAAATATTAAGATGATTATCTCGCCTTACATTTCCTCAAACAGGCGCCGTTAATACTTGTTTTGGAAGGTCAGTCCTACGTAAGCCAAGTCCAAATTCTGCAGATACACTAAATTTTAGCAATTGTTTACGCGCGACCTGCTATGCTGAAATTCCAAATTCCGTTGAATTGCCTCGTGGCATATGCCCGGCGTCGTATTTGCCAAGTTGTGTGCATGCATATATATAAATGAATGAATGAATGGGAACAGCGAATACTGCTGTGTTGCTGGAAATGTTTGGTGCGTGTCCAATTTTTGAGTTATAGAAAACGTTTAAGATACTATTATTGCTGCAGTCATATAATAAGCCACATATAATGCATCTGTTTCCGATTTGTACGAGATTCAAATAATTACATAGCGAGGAATTGTATTACGGTTTTGATGGTCCAGTCTATTGCTACAAAAGAAAATATAGTAAATTGAAGCAAGAATACTCACTCTAAGTCTTCTAATATCAATGGTTGCTGATAGAAGAAGACTTTTTGTAGTTTTAAGCTTCTTTAAAGGCACTTATTGGCTAAGTCATGTACTTTCCTGTTATACAAGGGTATATAAGGACCAGGAACGAATTTAGGTATCGAATTGTAATTTAAATCAAATTATTTGTTGTAAAAGTTGTATCAAGATTCTTAATCATCTTATTCAAATTATACTGCTATTTAAATAACTGTTATATTATTGTAATATAATTTCACAGGCAAATCAAAATCTATATATATATCAATGAATCATGAAATGGTGAGAAGCAAGGTCTTGTAGCACAAGAGATAATTTTAAAAATTGTTATATTTTACATTAAAGTTTTGTGGTAGTGTAGTAGTGTGTAAATATGCGTTTATACGCATATTTTAGCGTGTAATATATTATTAACGTCAAAGTGTACATTGTTGTATTACTTTTACAATAATTTCTCATTTGATAGAAACGGTAATAGATTATCGAAACGTTTAATAGATCAAGATTTGACACGAATTTCTGTCATACAATAAAATCGAAAAAGGAAACTAACTATTATCCTATCGATTTACTATTTTTATCTAGATAATGTTTCATTCCAATATGATGTTCGCTGATATATTTTTGTCTCTTTAATTTTTTATTTTTATTACTATTACAGTACGGGACCTTCGGTGCAAAATTGGGATACGTTCTTGTCCGCTTTTATTAATTCTTAATCATTATCTGCACACGGAATAGTTTATCACACTATGATGAATTTAAAACTCGTACAAAATGTTTAGAATACATCATTTAAGCCTTAATAAGAAGGTGACTGTAATGTTGACGTTTGAGTATGTTTGTTACATATTATACTACACACTTTACATATTATATTTTAATTGATATGATTTGTAAAACGATGCAAATGTAAAACTTGATTTAAAAGTGTGGCAATGAGTTTCTTGCTACTTCTCCTCATTAGCTCAACCCTTTACGAAGTAGAAGTAGATTCAATAAGAAAAAAAATACTTTTTGGACATTCATATGGGTCATTTTCGTCACCTACATGAATAAAGTGATTTTGATTTGATTTCAAAAGTACCAATTACACGGCCTCATAGCTGGAACGTGAAGCCCCTACTGTTTCCTCCCTCCCCTTTCACCCCCTCGCGCTAGCCTGTTGCGCCAGTACGGTTTTGCAGTTTCATTACCGTTAGGTAGGTACATGTCGTGATATTTTTGTGTTGTCACTGCTTTGTTTTTAATTTTTTTTATGATAATAAGGGACGAGACGAGCAGGACGTTCATCTGATGGTAATTGATACGCCATGCCCATTACAATGCAGTGCCGCTCAGGATTATCAAAAAACCCAAAAATTCTGAGCGGCACAACAATTGCGCTCGTCACCTTGAGACATAAGATGTTAAGCCTCATTTGCCCAGTAATTTCACTAGCTACGGCGCCCTTCAGACCGAAACACAGTAATGCTTACACATTACTGCTACACGGCAGAAATAGGCGCCGTTGTAGTACCCATAATCATGCCGGCTTCCTGTGCAAAGGAGCCTCCTACTGGTAAAATGTTCGCATTGTTACGTTTTGACTTTTGTTGGTATTACTTCTGTAGTTTCTGTTGTTCTGTGTCGCTATAATAGTACTGCCAGAAACATAAATACCTACTTACTTTTATTTGCTTAAATTAGATTTTTTCATTGATTTTCATCATTATAATCAGCATCACAATGTAACAAATTTACATCAATCTGTTAAACTGAAAAAATGAATCCATGTTTATTTGATAATAATAACATCCCAGTGAGGTTTTTTTTGCACACCGTAACAATGCGACGATGTGAAGTCATCGACGTCAGATCCAAAGATAATATTGTAACCTTACTAATAGTATTTGCGGCTCAACTGCCGTATATACATACATACATTCCCTTGCTACATACACTTGCAACGCTCCGGATATTGAGGTACTTGCGCAGCAATGGAGTGCATATTGACAGCATTACGAATAAATTGAGAAGCTCAAAGTGAAAATGATCGCCATATATTTTATTATGAAAATAGTGAGTAGTTTATGTAATATTTTGATTACTATATTTGCTGGTTTTGTTTCCGATGTGACATATACTGAAATACACCAGCTTACGCGTGGTTTTACGTCTGACATTCCAATTAATGCAAAATCACTACTTAATCGCTGTCAGTCTACACACCATCTTATAAGCAATGTCAAGTTAGTCCAAGTTTAAAATTACTTCTACCTGTCATGTAATTCTGTAGTCACAAAGGTAAGATAAAGACAAAAAGTTTTAAATTTGGAATATTTTTACTTAACGTTTATTAATAACACAGGTTATCTTTAACATGGCAATGTCACTTCTACTAGTTTCTCCCATATTTAGATTTCTATGGTATAAATAAAAATAATAACAGTTATAAAATCCATAAAGTAAATCACAGGGCACACAATTTGAGCTGTGGTTGGCAGAGCTATGTTAACATTGAACTGTAAATATGCACACTGTAACGTCCGTATAAACTCAAACTGACCGAAACAGTCATTCGTCATAGCCTGAATAAATAGAAGCTATTTTGATTGTGGCTTAGCATGGCTGAATAATCCTCTATGAACTTGTTTGTGATTGATTTTTGAAGAGTATTTAGAAGTAGCATTTCTGAAGTATAACTATACTTCTGTAGGCGCGTTATGAAAAAATGATGAGAGTGAAATTTTAAGATGCACGCGCATCACTGTTACACAAAAGTAACATATTGAAGTAACGTTAACGTAACAGATTGAAGTTGGCTATCAAAATATGTCTTTTAAACATTTACAATTAACAATTATTGACATTTGACACATTTCTGATAAATTACATTGGTTGGTTGTTTTATTTATTTAGGGCATTGGTAACAGGACCAAACCAAACCAAAATACAATAAAAGAATATTTAAATCATATTTAAATAGGTTTATAACTGCAAAATTACGTTGACATAAAAGCAAAACATAGTGACATTTGTACCTTTTTGATGTTATTAAAGATAAACTTCTTTGACTATAACCCGGCGCGCGCGCAACGACTTCTAAAAATAAAAGTTTTCAGAAATTTTCTGACGTTTGCGACATTTTTTTGGCTTCTTCATCCATTATTAGGACAGGCAAAGTGTTTAATCTAATACAGCCGTATTCGTTAATATTCAATAATTTATTTCACTATTTTATGTAGAATAGCACGACGAATAAATAATTTTAGGGATTTGTTCTGTTACGCCAAAGAATTATAACTTCTTGCGTTCATACATAAGTATACACACACTTTTTTTTATTTTTTGATTTAGTCAGGAACAGTTCCTGGAATAATCTTATTCTGGGAATAAATTTTCATATTGCACCCTTCACACTTTATGAAAATGGAACGCTATAAGTATAGTTTAACCAAAGCTTACTTTACTAATTCCTTTAGAATCTTTAATAGAGGACTTAAAGCATGGGTGTAGATAAAGTAAAAAATACACACCTATACATATATATAAAACATACTTCCAACTTTAACTGCGGCAACGCTTCTCTTGACTCTTGTTTTTGCGGATGTCTACGTGAGCCTCTTGCCCGTTTGATCTTACTCCATTTTTTTTTATGGAATATGAGGACAAACGAGCATACGGGTCACCTGGTGTTAAGTGATTGCCGCCGCCCACATTCTCTTGCAACACAAGGAAGGCGCTTTTTTTGAAGGTAGCCATGTCCGCACAAGGAAGCTCATTCCACAGCTTAGTAGTACGAGGAAGAAAGCTAATTGAGGACCGCCACACATACAGATGGTGGGGATGATATCCTAACTTGTGGCGTGTCGTGCGAAGCCTCTATCTCTCTATCTCTCTTCTGATACATTTTTTTAATGAAAATAAGGGACGAGACTTGCAGGACGTTCAACTGATGATATTTGATACGCCATGCCCATTACTAATGCAGTGCCGCTCAGGATTATTGAAAAACCCAAAAATTCTGAGTGGTACTACAATTGCGCTCGTCAATTTGAGACATAAGATGCTAAGTATCATTTGCCCAGTAATTTCACCAACTACGGCGCCCTTCAGTTTATTCGTCGCGTTATAAGATCGGCAACGCTCCTGTGATTCCCTGGTGTTACAATAGAGTATGGGCTGCGGTGATCACTTTCCATCAAGTTATACACACGTATGCTCGCTTCAGAAGAATTTTTGAATGAATTATCTTTTTTTAATGGAAGAGGAGAACCTCTCCATTAAAAAAAGATAATTCATGTGATATTGCGTCAATTCGAATTAATATTATAACTTAATGAATACCTTTCATATTTCTTACATCCTTTGATAAAATTTTTCTACAACGCATACACAGTCATACACATAAACACTACACACACTCACATACATATAACCATCACCCACACTAACGTCAATAACTTTTTTATCTAATTAAGTTTTATTTATTTAATAAAGCTTAAATGTAATACATTTATTTTAGTAAATCCGCTCCATCCTTATAACCATGTGCTTTGGGGGCCCGGTAACTTGTAGCACAGGTATTCATTACATATTTCAAGCACTGGTCTCTGAACATTCAAACCATGTCTAACTATCATAAAATAAATATGTTTTGAACTGAATGTAATTATTATACGATATTCAGTATGACAGTAGTGTGTTAGTACTTTGAGCATAATTCAATGTACCTATTTTTTAGTCACGTGCCAGATTTTGGCGAGACAACACTTCCTGAGGATACCTCGTGTAGAGGCGAAACACGTGTCGAATTGTTTAAAGACAAATATTGGCGGAATTAACACTAAAGAAAACTCAAATCATTTGTATAATCAATGTACCTAATTAGCGAAATTTTGCAAAAAAGCGAAGTAAGTAGTATTCTTATTGGGTCAAACAAATAAACAAAAATATTTTTATTTCGTAGGTAAATTGCATTACACTTGAAATCTGTCATTTTTTTTTCTTACAGCTCCTTCGGAAGCTCTTGCTCTTTTCAAAACTGAATGATATTACAGATTGTTATTTTCAAATTATTTTTACAAATCATTTCTATTACAATATATGCAAAGTGATGTAACAATATACACAAACGTCCGTCAGTAACAATCATGTAGAGAACTCGATAACATATTTTGCATCTCATTTGACTAAACACAGTGGATTATTAATAAAAGGCATAAAAGGCATTTATTTTCTCAAAATTGATTCCTTTATAATTCTTTTTGATGTCATTTCTAATAACTACTAGATACTGCTACCGCTTCGGAAAAAATGGCGCTCTGAGAGAGAAGAAGCGGCGCAAGAAACTCTCCCAGCATTCTTTTTTTTTGCGCTCTTTTCAATAAAAATATACAATATTGTACAGTCATTTCTATCGCTATAAAATAATCACAATCTAGTCCCAGGCTGTCCGATCATTTAGATACTCAGCAGTGGAGTAATAGGATTTACGACAGACCCATTTTTTTATAAAACATTTAAATTTATTTATAGATAATGCCTGAACAGTGGCTGGGACTTTATTATAGGAGTGTATACATTTACCCTTAAAGCTATTATGTATCTTATGAAGCCTACTAGAATTAGTTACAAGCAATCCCTTATTTCTAGTGTTATAATAATTAAAATCACTATTAAGAGCAGAAAGGTGACGATTTTTGTGAACGGATACTAATAAATAAAAATAATAATAATATTAAGTTAACATTTTAAGTACAATGTTTCTTGCGAATAAAATAATTACATTTTATTTCAATGCTGCCACACTTCTATTGGATTTCTTATTTTAATTCGACCCCTGTAGCCCAGTGGTTAGTGTTCCTGCCTACTGAGCTAGAGGTTCTGGGTTCGAATCCGGTAGGTGCAATCATTTATTTGATGATTTTTTTTTATGTCATAGGAGGACAAACGAGCGTACGGGTCGGGTCACCTGGTGTTAAGTGATCACCGCCGCCCACATTCTCTTGCAACACCAGAGGAATCACAAGAGAATATGAAAGTTTTTTTCCGAGTCTGTGTGTTTAAGTAAGTATATTGTATTAAATATATTGTTGTCTTGTACCCATAGTGCAGGCCTATGCCTATTTTGGGGCAAGATAATTTGTGAGTGTGTCAATATTATATTATGATTATTATTAATCTATGAAATAATTATTATATTCTAATCGAATACTGACAACAAAAGGCTATTTACATAAAACAACACACTGAGCTAAGCAAGTTCTTATTTTAAAACTTTTAATACTGGGGGGAATCAAAATGGTTTATTATGGGTTTCTCATAAATGATATTTTACAAGAGCTATTCACAGAACACCGAAAATGTTTTCCGTTGTATATATTTTCTCATACAATGTTTCACTTGTTGATCTGGGCGACCTTTACTAAAGTAATATTGTCTTAACCCCTGGTGCCAACAAAGACCCTTTTAAGTTATGCACGCATCAATAATATGTTCTACGCCGTTTTAATTAAATGAAATATTTACATCCTAAATAGGATTTTATACAAAAATTATGTTTAAAAAACCGACTTCAAAGCCTAAAAAGTATAAATTACAAGAATGGACACAATAAAAAAACCTACTTCAAAAACAGAAAAGTAAAAGTAGGTTTTTTTTTAAACGTCCTTTTAATAATTAAACTGAGTAAGGTGTTTATAATATTAAGTTTTATTTTGTTTATGACTTGGCACCGACTTTAAACCTATCAATATATAGCACATACAAATAATAGTATTTTATTAATATTAAAGGTATTGGGTTTGCATAAGACGTGTATTTAATTAAATTTTTATTAAATTATTTTATACTTTGCAGTTTTTGAAGTCGGTTTTTTAAACTTAGTTTTTTTTACTTTTACTTTACTTCATAATAGTAAATAATATATTATTAAACTGAATGAAAACTCCTAAAAATCGTACACAAAAAACATTTACATAAGTAATGTTCATAAAATGAAAACTACTGGGCCAAACTAAAAATTTCAAAATCATACAGTGTAAGTAAGCTGTCATAATTTATACGTTTTAAATAAACTACTAACTACGATCTAGTTAAACTTATTTTTGGTGAAAGTTTGCATGGTCATTGTGCATCATATATTTATCATTCTCTTCGTTTAGAAGTTACACACACTCATTTTACCACTTTGGAAGTGACTCTAGCACAAACTATTCAATATAGACAAAAATGATATTAGAAACCTAAATATATCAATTTTGGAGACCTATCCCAAACCTTAACCGTTTGATAAAAAAAAATTGAGTTTCAGTTCTAAGTATGGGAACCCCCCAAAATTTATTGTTTTTTTTTTCTATTTTTGTGTGAAAATCATAGTGAGGTTCACTGAATATAATATCTACTTACCAAGTTTCAACAGTACAGATTTTACAGTTTTGGAAAAAAGCGGCTGTGACATACACGGATAGACAGGCATAAGGCTTCCCTTTTTTGCCATTTGGTTACCGAACCCTAAAAAGAGGATTATAATTATGACAAAAATATTATAAATTATGATTAAAATTTATTCATTTCAAAGAGGGGCAGCCACTCCATATAATATACTAGCAGTTCCCGCCCGCTTCGCTGGGCGCATTTTGAAAGGAAATAAAGTATACAATAAAAAAATAAATAGCCATAAACCATCTAGGATAAATTTTGTATCGAATGGTGGTAGTTTCATGTCCATACGATTAGTGGTTTAGGCTTGAAAGAGCCTCTAGAAAGACTATATTCAATATATATATACTAGCTGACCCGACAGACGTGGTTCTGTAGATAATAAAAATTATTTCGTAACGTATGCTCCTTGCAGTTGTTATAATGAAATTGTTTCAGAGCAGAACTGTCAAACCGTGCGTCAATATTTATTGACTCACGGTATCTCTTACAGAAAATATGTCCATACAAAACAAATATTGGAAATAAAAATAATTGTGGATCCCAAATCGAAATTGAAAGTATCCTATCTCTCAAGTTGGATTAAACTGCACTCCATGAAGTAATCCTCATTTAAATCCGTTCATTAGTTTAGAAGTCCATGGCGGACAAACAACGTGTAACGTAATTTATATACATATACTAGCTGACCAGACAGACGTTGTTCTGTACATAATAAATAAAATACCGTTTTTGATGAATTTGTCAATAATTTTTCATTGTAACATAATAATATGCTCCTTGTTGTTATAATGAAATTGTTTCACAGCAGAACTGTCAAACCGCGCGTCAAAAATACTCTCACAGAAAATATGTCCAAACAAAACAAATATTGGAAATAAAAATAATTATGGGTCCCAAATCGAAATAAAAACTATCCTATCTCTTAAGTTGGACTAAACTGCACTCCATGAAGTAATCCCCATTGAAATCCGTTCATTAGTTTAGGAGTCCATTGAGGACAAACATTGTGACACGAGATTTATATATATTAAGATAATTGTATCTTACAATTAATAATGATTGAAACTTGAATTTATTGTCAATCTATTTTAATACTAAAAGGAAAAACCTGAGCTGTTGCAAAATAATTTGCTAAAAGGTGTACGGTAAGTACATGTATATTGGATGAACCTTATTATCTACTCCGGGCTGTGACCCATTTTCTGATGGGATGGAGAGATATTTTAAATTAAAATATTCAATGAACGTGCCCTACATATTTTTAAGGGGTTGTATCAGATAAAACTTAGATGAAATTATGACACGTTTTACAACAACTAAAATTATTTCTGTTTTTGTTTGCATTAAATAAGGTTGAAGGTGTCGGGGATAAAAAGGGTGTGATAATGAATCAGATAAGAATACTTTGGTGTAATTATCATACTATATTTTTTTAGTTTATTAATACTAGGCATTTATTTCCTACGCGTTTGCGTTCTCAGTGAAGGTTCCAGCATAGGGCTCAGTACCGTACGGTAAAAATCCCTTCCCTATCCATGGGATATATTTTATTAAAAAATAGAGAGGTATACGTGAACTGATAGTATGTAAGAAAAGGAAAACATTTTGAGCAATATTGGCTTGCAACAAAAAGAAAAGAACAAAAATCAAATTCAGCCAATAACTTCAGTATAAGGAACTCATTTATCTGTAAACGAAAATATATGGTCAATGAATCAGATATTAAAATGTAGATTTTACATAAATTTTCTAGCCCCAAACTAGGCACATCATAGACCATAGATATTTAATACTCAAACATGCATAAATACATCTAAACATTAATGACTTGGAAACAAACGTCCATATTCATCACATAAATACGTGCACCTACCGGTATTCGAACCCAAGTACTCACTAGGCAGGGTCACTTATCATAATATATCTAGCTATAGCGTCCTCAAAATATTTTGTCTCTAAAATAAAAGTACCCTGTAACAAAAACTACATAGAATTGAAGTAGGTTCAGTCGCCCCTGTACAGTGAAGTGCCTTTCCAATTCCCCTTTTAAATGCAATAGAAAATAGGCTTTCCACACCATTAAGTCGCCCGTCAAATATTATGATTAATGACCTCCAAAATCGCTTCAAAGAACCGTAGTTACAATACTTTGAAATAAATCTTATTATGGGCTGTTAACAAAAACTCGTGAAAGATATTTTCATGTGATCTATTTAGCACCAAAAAGCTATATTTTGTATTATTTGGTTTTTACGTTTTGGAGTTCATGAATCACGTGGTACTTAAATAATTAATGGAAAAGTTTTGCTGTTAATGTATCGAATGTCTTACGTGACAGTGCTATCAGCACATTTAGTATAATAATAATATAATAGTTTAAAAAAACTAAAAGACACGCAATAAAGCACAAAATTCCCTTTTTTATTCGAAAATTTCCTACTAATATTAGATAAATCGGTTAAAGATAATGGTTGAATTTTAAAATTAACAATAACAACCTGCCTTATCGATGACAGATGAAAATTATAAAAATTTACAAAAATCTTATTTATTATCCAAATTGATAAATGGAAATTTTTTAACAAATTAATGTATTGTCATCGGTCCTCGATACATCTACGAAGTTTGAATAAAATCTGGCCGCTTAAAGTGTCGGTTACAAACAAAAATACATACTGGTGAAGCTAATAAAAAGCGTGTAAAAAATTATGTTTGAGCAAACCGTGGGAGCGCAAGTCTGTATGATACTTGATCGCAATTTGGACTAGCTAGTCTGAAGTAAGGTTTTTTGTTGACAAAAGGTTGTCAAAGCTCCGTAATAATTGGTAATCATGCAGCAAGCTCAGGGTAAGATAGTTGGCAATGGAGACATTCCAGCTCACCTAATTTAGCAACCGTTTGCGTGAAGAATCGAGTTCGAGCGTTGTCCAGAAGAAGTAATGACCGAGAGTGATTGGCTTGCCTCAATTTTCCGGCTGCTAACTTTTCCATTATCGTTTGCGATTGTAACACATCTGAACTATTTTCTAGTCGGATGTTATGATGCACGATTAGACCATTGAAATACAGGTCCAAAAACACTCACCTTAGCTGTATCCTCGTCATAGGTAGCTTAACAAAAAGCGCTTACACTTTTCCAAAAATTGGCAACGCTTCTGCGATTCCACTAGTGTTGTAAAACAATTTGAGTGGCAGTGTATGATCTTGTACCTAAGTTGCACATTATATTGTACTCATCAGCGATTGAAATATTATCACAATTTTATTAATTAGTTCGCACGAAAACAGCAAGGCGATCACGCATGCTCACGCCATCACTAAGCAGAAATCATTTAACAAGTTGATTAAGAAAATTAATATAATCAAGATTTTGATAAAATTTAGTACAGTGATAGACCTTAGGGTAACCAAAAATAAATAAATGGAGGGGTTGAAATAGGGGATGGCAGTTTGTATGGAAACTATCGTCATTATCGAAGATAAATCACTTTATTCTTATAGGTCAAGGAAATGACACTTATAAGTGTCAAGTTTTCTTTTCTTTTTACATTTACCGTCATTTCACAAAAGGTTGAGATTTAATGAGAAGTCATAAACGTCAAATCCATAAAATAATGCCTTACACGAGTAACTCAAAAAAATAAATGTAAATGAATACGTTAAATCTACAGTTACTGAGTACAGTAGTAATTATGGATGGACACTCATATATTGATACAGTAGTGCATCAATCCACACACACCGTAAATAAATAAAGGTATTTTGTAAGTATTTTATTAGCTATTGTAAATAATATAATATGATATTATGATTTTGTCCAAAATACGATGATAGTCAGAGAAAAAAATTGAAAATCTGGTTTATCAAGTACGGAGAAAAAACAGTTTTACAAGGTTGACCCGTTAATTTTGAAAACGTGCCAGTCAATCATAAGCATCGTCAATTCATTAGCTCTTAAAAAATGAATATTTTTCTGGAAGTACTATGGTAAATAGTCAAACTTAAGATAAACATTTTCGTAACTATTCTATTTACCAGTGGGAGGCTCTTTTGCACAGGATGTCGGCTAGATTATGGGTACCACAACGGCGCCTATTTCTGCCGTGAAGCAGTAATGTGTAAGCATTATTGTGTTTCGGTCAGAAGGGCGCCGTAGCTAGTGAAATAACTGGACAAATGAGACTTAACATCTTATGTCTCAAAGTGACAAGCGCAATTGTAGTGCCGCTCGGAATTTTTGGGTTTTTCAAGAATCCGGAGCGGCACTGCATTGTAATGGGCAGGGCGTATTAATTACCATCAGCTGAACGTCCTGCTCGTCTCGTCCCTTATTTTTATTAAAAAAATTGAATCAAGTCTAAGAGAAACATGACAACAACTCAATTGTGTTTCTATTAATTTTAATATGTTAAATTTTGTGAATGCCAAATTTGTTCCGTTTCTTTAAGCTGAAAAGTAAAGATTAATAGTCAATTATTATTTGATTAAACGTGGTTGAGCCACGTTAAATCAATTAAGTTTCCTCATATTTTAAGAACGGCAAAGTCATAGCGCACAGCTTTTAATAATGACTCCATTGAAATATTGTTTAATTAAATCATGTTAAACAATTCTTTGCACATAGTCAGCCTTCAAAATGTATGATTTCACAACGTCAATAACCTCTTTATTTCAATCTTTTCTCATGATGGAAAATTTTATATTAAGACAAAATACAATTCAGTTTACGGTTTTCTGAGGGGGGCGTTTACTTTCTACGAGCCAGCTATCATATAGGCGAACAGTAACTCAAATCATTGAATCCCTGAGACGAGGGAGACGGTTGGTGTGGGACGCGAATTTTGCGGTGGAGACGATGAGCTTTTGGAGTTTTTGTGTACGAATACATATTAAAATGCTGTCTAGCATTCTTAAAGACGGATGACCTCTGTATCTCTGTCTGAAGTTAAGATTAATACACAGAGCCTTCTTTGCCAGTTTCTGGCCACCTAACCAGTAGATTGCCTAATAACCGTAGAACATAACCCAATTAGTTAACAGATAATTTTGTATTTTTAATATACGTGTAATAATAAAAACATTTCTGAAAAAAAACTGTTAAATATTCTGAGCATTGAGGTACGTTTTCATAATCTGTAATGCTTATATTAATAAATTCAAAGAGTTTCCATGCAATAGTTTGTTTTTAATTAAAGTAAACGACTTTTTTTTAGTCCTGGCATAGATAGATATATATGTATATATATTTGTTTTTATGGTAATAATATTTATTTACTTAAGGTACTAAATTAATCTATGAAACTTGATAAATAACAATACTTAATGGATCTACTTGTGAGTACGCGAATCTCTGCTATTAATTGGTTACAATAGTTAAAATGGTTACTCGGACCGGCCCTGTAATGGTCATAGAAGAATGGTTAATGGTAACCCGGACCGGATTGATCAATGGTTAAAGGCATACTGCTTTGCTGAAGACTATAATTTTATCTACTAAGCAATATAGATAAGTGTAATGTGTGTCTTCTACCGCATTAACACGGGGAGTATTCCGAAGAGTTGTTTAACCTGATTCCTGCCGCCACAAGTTAGGATATCATCCCTACCATCTGGATGTGTGGCGGTCCTCCACAGTGCAGTTTTCAAGGAGCTTTCTTCCACGTACTACAAAGCTGTGGAATGAGCTTCCTTGTGCGGTGTTTCCGGGACGATACGACATGGGTACATTCAAAAAAAGCGCGTACACCTTCCGTAAAGGCCGGCAACGCTCCTGTGATTCCTCTGCTGTAGAATGTGGGCGGCGGTGATCACTTAACACCAGGTGACCCGTACGCTCGTTTATCCTCCTATTCCATAAAAAAATATTTGTAATATAATGCTGTTCGAGGGATTAACTTCGAACACAAGATAATGTAAAGTATAAGGAACGATTTAATGAGAATTCGTTGATAAAACTTGAGCTCGTTATTCTCTACCGATCTCAGGAGTTTGAAACAAATAAAGGGTATTATTTAACTTTATTTTCTTAGGAACTTCATAGCCTTAAGTGTAGGGTACACTTAAGGCTATGAAGTCTTGTCCTTTGAACTACAAGTAGTGATGAAATATATTTATAATGGGATCGCAACTTGGGTTATCGAATTCTGTTTGGGTTGCACTTGTATTACGGCTATTGGAATATCTCAGGTTGTGGCTTCATCTACAGGATCTACTTTACAGTTGATAACCTGCTCAACCCCAATATTTGCATATTAGGAAATTGACTTGAGATGACGCTTTTGTAAATCTAAACATTATGTTATGTTTTTAAAGTGATAACCCTCACTTCTAGGATTAATACACAAATAATATATGAAGCCACAACCTGAGAGTTGAACAAAGCAAACAAAATTTTATAACGAGGCGGTACTCAAACGGTTAGCTCAGTTGGTTAGAGCACCGGCACGGAACGCCGGAGGTCGTGGGTTCGAATGCCGCATCGTTCGTAAAATTTTGTTTTTCAAATTTTATTTGTGTATTAATCCCAGAAGTGAGGGTTATCACTTTAAAAACATAACATATTGTTGGAATATCGAAAAAATTTATGTGGATATAGTAATCCTTTTTCAATTTCTATAAAAACCAAAGCATAGAGTTGTGGATAGACTTTTTTATGCTTCAAATGCTACATAGAGTAAATTTGTAGGTACCGATGATTAATAATGTTGAACATGTATTTGTATCTTACAAATACATTTCAATAATTTAATAGCGATTTGTATGTATATTTTTAATCAAAATAATATCATTATGATTAGTGAATATCTTGAATTAAAGACTAATCTTTAGGTATCTAGAGTTCGAGACTAATCTCGAACTCTAGATACCACACTACCTAAGAACAATAGCTTATTTATTACGGCAACTATTAGATGCATGTGTGCGTGACATCTCGACACTCAATGGCATCTTTCAAATTTTGTAACATACGCTTCGTGTTATTTTACATTGAAATTAATAAAATTCAAAATACTTACTGATGATATGTGATCCTAGTGTCTTTCTTATATATACAATAGTATTATTTTTACAAATTTTACCACGCAACACGGCATTTTAGTTTCACTTATTAGTTAAGTTTAAAATCATGTGGCACGTCAACGTTACACAGTGTTCGAGACTGGGTCGAGTAAGCCCAATCGGGCGTAGTTGGAGTGCAGTGGAGACCAATTCTTAATCTAAGGTGTATATCCTACTAATATTATAAATGTGAAAGTTTGTATGTCTGGATGTATGTTTGTACCTCTTTAACGAAAAACTACTGAATGGATTTTGATGTGACTTTATAATAATATGGCTTACACACCAGAATAACTCATAGGCTATAATTTATAAAACTATTATGAATATGTTAGCTTTTAAGATTCTTTCTGTAAATGATTAATAGTCTAAATAAATAAATAATAATTGTGTGAATTATCCAAAATATAAATAAAGTGAGAAGTAAGTAAAATAGTAATCTGCAATTTATATGGCAATGCAACGTTTGCCGGGTCAACTAGTATGAAGGAAGCCGAAGGGGATGGAGGGATTGGAATTAAGTACTACACTAAACTTAATCCACCACAGGTTCGCTTTAGGTGGAACGTCGATTTATTGGATATTTAATTAAGTACTAACACATTTGCATTAAATACTAATAGTGTGTCTTAAAACTATTATACATTTCACTACTAGCGCCATCTAGTCATGGCTATGGGAAGTAGAATTTAATTGCGGTTACATAAATGAATGGATAAATTCAACGTTAACAAGTAAGTATAATAACATAAAGGGCGAAATTAAAGTTATTCGTAAAAGCATGCGTCTCTTTGTCTAAAAGGGACCTAAATCCTCATTTTGCGTAATAAGAACGACGGTAAACTGAAAAGTTCCTCTGTGTAATATCCGTTTGCTTGTTCAGTAAATCCGGGTAAGCACACATCTTTCATTGTACCTACATATTATATTTTTATGTTTGTCAGATCTGACTCCTTTGATACAGTTATAAAGAATTTAAGTCGAGTTGTCGAAGCAAATTGTTTGTAATATTAGGGCGAGGCCCTTCGTGTGAAACGACCAAACGCATAAACTGATATTTTTAATTATTTGTTATTTTTACCGATATTATTGGAACAGAAACTGATTTGTATGGCATTCTGTTCAAACCAATATTTAAAGTTCTTGATGGATTTGACTGACTGAAGTTAAAATGTATCTAGGCACGATGAGCACAGTATTTTGGTTTGCTGGGAGTGTTTCTTGAGCCGCTTCTTCTCACTTAGAGCGCCATTTGTTTCCGAAGCGGTAATAGTATAGCTATACTAGAGTATATAAGAAATAAGAAAAAGAATTATAAAGGAATCAATTTTGAGAAAATAAATGCCTTTTATAGGTGTTGAATGAGACTTTTTTATGAAAGAGGAGGACAAGTGAGCAAATATACGGGTCACTTAATGCCGTGTGAATATCACGGCCAATATTCCCTTGTATCACCATAGGAACGGTTTTAATATACGGTAACTTTTCACCAAATTTCGTTGAAATTTTTTTTTTGTAAAAGATGAAAATTTAAAACCAAAAACTAGTTTATTTGCATTTTTCTCATAAATTTTGAGATTATGTGAAAAAAGTTGTAGATCTTTTTATTACCTACAACTTTGCTATTTAACTTTTTTCCATAGGACTTGTACTTTCGCCGGAAATCGAGATAAACCATTTTGTACATTTTATACATTTTCCACTTTCCGACCTCATATCGCTCGTAACTTATTTTTCCTTTCATTTTTCTTATATTGTTTTCCTTTTAAAATGTGTTTCATCCTTCTATTATTTTATTTATTTTGGTTTCTAAAATTATCTATTAATTTACATTCTATGAATAACGAAATAGAACCAGTGGGAGGCTCCTTTGCACAGGATGCCGGCTAGATCATGGGTACTACAACGGGGCCTATTATGGGTACTACGACGGCGCCAATTTCTGCCGTGAAGCAGTAAAGTATAAACATAACTGTGCTTCGGTCTGAAGGGCGCCGCGGCCGTAGCTAGGGAAATTACAGGGCAAATGAACCTTAACATCTTATGTCTCAAGGTGACGAGCGCAATTGTAGTGCCGCTCATAAGTTTTGGGATTTTCAAGAATCCTGAGCGGCACTGGATTGAAATGGGCAAGGCGTATCAATTACTACTAGCTGAACGTCCTTATCTCGTCCCTTATTATCATAAAAAAATATAAATACATAAGTCTTGGAATAAATCTTCTTAGATACAATGGCAGTTTAAGTTATGTTGTAACACTGTTTCAATATTGTTTTATCAGAATACAAATATTAAACATGAAAACACATTCCAAGGCCTCCAAGATTTAGGCAAATACCACACCCGACGAATTGTAATGCAAGTACAGAGTTAAATAACATAAGATTTACTCACCTCATTATAGAATATGTATATTACTAAGGATATACAGATTCAAAAGCCAATATTTGATACATGTTTTTTTTTATGACCGTAAGTAACGAGACGAGCAAGACATTAGCTGATGGTATTGATATGCCCTGCCCATTACAATGCAGTGCCGGTCAGGATTATTGAAAAACCCATAAAGTCTGAGCGGCACTACAACTGCGCTCGCCGCCTTGAGATATAAGTTGTCAAGTCTCATTTGCCCAGTAATTTCACTAGCTACGGCGCCCTTCAGACTGAAACACAGTAATGTTTCACGGCAGAAATAGGTGCCATTGTACCCATAATCTAGCTGGCATCCGGTGCAAAGGAGGCTCCAACTGTAAGTCACTGGAACAGCTATCTCAGTTGGAAGAGCACTCGAACGCAATGCGAGAGGTCGTGGGTTATCACTTTAAAAACATAACAAATTGTTTAGAACAGAGGATAGGCAGCATCATCTTTGCAAGAGAGCATGACAATTAACTGCGATCGCCAACCCATCAACCAAGCTTGGCGATGATGTCAAAACTCCCCGTTTTGGGGAAGCTTTTTCTAGCAGTGGGCATCTTCGGGCTTATATGATTTTGATGAAAATACGGATTGCACTCCGGGAGTGCCGGCAGAAGTGAGAACTTGGAACGTTCTGCATTTTTGGATATTTTGTAATGGTTAGGGAATCATTTCGCGGAAATTGCTTTATTTATCAGTATAAAAGTACTCGCATTTATGTGCTAAATACAACATTCATTTATAGCGCTATCGTACACAAAAATAACAATTTATATTACATAAAAATATAACACTTCAGAAGTATTACAATTATTTTACATTAAAAAGTTTATGTCCTAGAAAAATCAACTTTCATCCATATTTTCAACTTACAAAGTTACGATCAGGTCACGTGTCCCGACGCGAGTTTAACATTTTATATCCATCCCAAAAAAAACGCTGCTAAAGAAGTTTTCACTTTAAAAAACAACACTAAACTCATATTTCCTATTGGTGTTTCATATCATTACGCTATATATCATTTAAATTTCTTTTTCATTTGGATCAGTTAGTTAAATATAAATAAATATTTTATTGTTTAACCCAACACTGTTCATATCTATACAAAATTATAGTACAACTACAGCTATACTTAAAGCGATCTTATTAAATTTGTTCTCTGAAACGATGCGAAGTGTTCCTGTACGAGTGTGCTCATGTAAGCGAGCGATTTCTTTACCAGCTTTCAATAATTCAAAGGTAATACAAGTCGCGTCATCTTGATTTCTTTCATTAGTATCATGAACCTATAAAACAATGTCGAGATAAATATATTAATCAATAACATAGAATATGATCTCTATTTTGGATGGCTATATTAGCTAATAATTTTTGTTTAAGTTGTGCATATTACCTCTGAAGTCATCCAATCATTGGAGAATCATTCAGATATCGAAGGTTTAGTAAATATATTTTAAAGTACGTTCTTTTTTTTATGGCATATCTATTTATCAGGGGAATGGACTGTTGACAAAAAAACTGACTTCGAATATATTGTATCTAAATATTCTGTACAATATTTTTTATAATGTTGCTGACTAAAACATAAAACACTAGAATGCGACACATTACCACAGCGTTGGTGGATATATGATGAGATAGGAGAAGTAGAAGGAAAGAAGAAAATATCCCATATTAGATTACCAAAATGATAGATAAAAGTATACGCCCATTTACATCATCATTGCAAGGAAAAAACTAGTACTTACCCAAAGTAGTAAATAGGTATCAATAATAATATGTTATATAAGGATTAATTATCCACACCAATGATATTTTGACGCACTTAATGCCATTATTAACAGTTGCTTAAGCACATGTACCGCCTTTGTGATTTGCACAAGCAACTCGTGTGTGACTGAACACATAGCTCTTATGAGACACATGTTTTAGAATATTCTGTACTTTACTATAACCTTTTACACATACATCTATTTATCTTTTTAGCTTATTGAGTTGAGTGTTGCAATGATATATTTTAATGAATAAATTTATTCTTAGTGAAACGCAGATAAATATCTATTTTTAGTACATGTTAGTGCTTCTTACTATTTATTGGTAGGAGCAATTTCAATAAGAATATTGTACACATTATAACATTAAACATTATCTGCTTAGCCATTATATACACCTATATTGGCTGGGCTAAGAGAGCAATTGTCCTAACGATCATTGCAAACTTCTTCGGCTCTACTGTATCCTTTACCCATTCGTACAACAGCATCTCTGTCAAACGAATAGGGTTCTTAAAGAATAAAAAAAATCCGAGAATTAGTAAGCTCCAATCTTGGAGTTATTGAGTGAATTAAAAGTTAGTTTAAGAGAATGGCAATGAGTTTCATGCAACTTCTCATTAAAGCTGATCCTTTTCCGAACCACAACCTTATGGAGACGCAGATATCTCGACCTAGCGATACGTCATATTTATCGTACCCTGGGTACAAAATTGAGCACTTTCGCGAACGGACCGTCTTTAATAAATGCAGCCACACTGCTCTTGGTCGTAATATTTTTTCTATTTAAGCCCTAATTAATATCTTTGAAAACTTGTAAATAGCCAACTATGTAAATATTTTCCAATCTATTTCTGTATTTAGCTGTAAGTTTTCCAATTACAATAAAATAAAATTGTCTTTTGCCAAGTGAACAACGTTGTTTTCTTAGTTCTGCTATTTTGTCATTTTTAACTTACGAAACACTTTTGAAATGATCAAAAAAAGTGAGTTAGGCAATATTTACCGTAAATTATATTAACAAAAAAATGTGAACAGCAGTGACAAGCACAGGGGGTCAAAAATCATAAAATTCGTGTGACGTAATTTATGGATGGCTATTCAGAAAAAGATTCTCATTTTTTTAATGAGTTTGTAATTACCTCTACTATAAACTTTCAATGATCTAAGTTGACTCACTCTGTAGCCCTGAGTAAAAAATATAAACATATTTCTCTTTCTTATTCAAATTTGTAATTACATTATTCAGCAAAAGCCCTGTGGGCATTGTACCTGGCCGTGTTTGAATCTCCCTTAACAAATTGCCTCTACTCCGCTGAATTAATAAATTTACAATTCCCAGTGGATTATAATAATGTTTAGGTTCTTTGATGTGTATAATTTACTGTACCTTAATAGGTACAGTAAAGGTATAATTACCTTCATAGTATATTATTGGTAATATTAATTTATCTTTTCCTTTGAATATCCCCGATTTTTCATTCCTGTTCTCTATTCATACAGCTCTATTCGTGCAAATCTGTTAAAATCGCGACAAAATCGTCAATAAATTTTGAATCAATTTCACGTGAATAATTACGCAATCACTTCAAACATATGGAGCGTAGAAACGAAACACTGAAAGAAAATGGAAGAAACATCAGACGTTGAGAAACTTGTACGTATTGACAAAGAAAGCAATTTTACCTACGTAGGAAACCCTGTTGTAAGAAATTGAAAAGTGAATAGAAATGCGAAATTGATTTAAGAAGCGACGCGAACATGAGCGGCGGTAAATACTTTCCATCTGCTGAGTTTATTTATGGCATAAAAATATATATGGTTATTATTCTATATTATACAAGTATTTTTTGTTAAGATAAGTTTTGGAACCAGCTAATAGCAAACCTATATTTATAACCCCCGTGCTTTCATACCCTTGTCACATTAAGATCTTCGTGACGTCAGCAGAAACTCGCATATTTGCAAACGGTACCATATATTGGTAATTTAAAAGTGTGTTGCAAGACCTGACTTCACTAATATGGCCGCCTGTCCCTGTTACAACGATCGTAGTATTTAAGCGGTAACATCTACCCACGTCAGTAACGATATTGTATAATTAATTGTAGCGAATCACATAAATAAAGAAACTATCACTACTGAGTGTGGATATTATCTTCAAACACGAGTTACCTAACGCACATTAAAAACCAGAATAGTTCGTTGTTTAAAATACAGAAAACTGGACGTAAACCAAGGTAAACGATGAAACACTATTATCCATATTCATAAAATATTGTCTAGCAATTGTTGTTTGCTTTTACTGAATATTTTTTCTGCAAATATACTTTTTATAGTTCGGACATAAATCTTGTAAGGCGCCGACATTTGTCTTTTGTTTGTTTTGTAGTTTATATATTTTCTCCTGGTATTTTTCCATTTCGTACAACTAAGCATTGTGTATATTTTGGAACTAATTACAGCGGCTTAAGATAAGCTGAATCAAGATTATTCGATTCTTAAAAGTTTAACGAATTAAACTAAGCTAATTCATATTTGACAAATTCGAAATAGATTTTGCCTGAATATATATAAATAGATTTGCTTGTGACCAACTGGTTTTACTCGACAAAATCATAGAGAGTGAAAACCAATGACATATTTTATAGAAATATAATGTTTAAAAATATAGAAGCAATTTAACGCAACGCAAACGTGATGATTAGATGAAAGAACTGACCTACTTAGCTATAAAATAAACATTTTCTTTCAGTGTTTCGTTTCTACGCTCCATATGTTTGGTGTGATTGCGTAATTATTCACGTGAAATTGATTCAAAATTTATTGACGATTTTGTCGCGATTTTAACAGATTTGCACGAATAGAGCTGTATGAATAGAGAACGAGCACGAATAGAGAACAGGAATGAAAAATCAGGGATATTCAAAGGAAAAGATAAATTAATATTACCAATAATATACTATGAAGGTAATTATACCTTTACTGTACCTATTAAGGTACAGCAAATTATACACATCAAAGAACCTAAACATTATTATAATCCATTGGGAATTGTAAATTTATTAATTCAGCGGAGTAGAGGCAATTTGTTAAGGGAGATTCAAACACGGCTAGGCACAATGCCCACAGGGCTTTTGCTGAATAATGTAATTAAAAAATTGAATAAGAAAGAGAAATATGATTATATTTTTTAGTTAGGGCTACAGAGTAAGTCAACTTAGATCCTTGAAGGGTTATAGTAGAGGTATCATGTTATAAATGAGTATCTAAAATTAACCTTTTTACACGCTTTTCATTAGCTTCACCTTTATATATGTTTGTTTGTAACCGACTCATTAGGGTGCGATTTTGACAAACTTTAAACGGCCAGATTTCGTTCAAACTTCTTAGATTTATCGAGGTCCGATAGCAATACATTAGTTTGATAAAATTATTCCATTTTTCAATATGTAAAATAAGTTTTTTAATTATTTATAAAAAATATCATCTATCGTCGAAAAGGCAGGTATTGGTGTTCATTTTAAATTTCAACCATTATCTTTTCAACCAGTGTGTTTTTTCGTTTTTTTTTTAACTATTTAAATTTTATTCTGAATAGTTTTTTCATTAGTATTCCATCCTTTACGTACGTCACACGAATTAATTGATTTTTGACCCCTCCCTCGTCCTTGTCACAGTTGTTGCTTCCCTTGTGTTACTTCCCCACCTACCTAGTGTGATGTCAGTTATTTTTCAATTTTATATTTACAAATTTATTAAATTAAAACAGGAGTATTCTGATTTCTCTTTAAATTCAGTTTTCTTTGCAAGTATTTGTTATTAGATTCCACTTCTCTTTCAACATTGTCACTACTTTTCATACCATTCCTTATTGTATTAACGTTTTCTTGTACATTTGTTTTATTTTTATTAGCATAAGCTGCACTAACAACTAACAACTAATAATTAATATAAAAATATTAATAAGTATTATTTATATTAATAACTTCATAATATAATTTACGGTAAGAAAAACGGTTACGGTTTAAAAATCACAAAATAGCAGAACTAAGATAACAACGTTGTTCACTTGGCGAGGTACAATTTTATTTTATTACAGCTTACAGCTACAGTAAAAGATTGGCAAATATTTACATAGTTGGCTATTTACAAGTTTTCAAAGATATTAATTAGGGCTTAAATAGAAAAAATATTTCGACCAAGAGCAGTGTGGCTGCATTTATTAAAGACGGTCCGTTCGCGATAAAAGTACAACAAGTGCAAATTTGTGAACAAAGCAAATTAAAACATGCAGATAGTTGCAACTCTTTTTATGTTTTTCTTTAGGTATGTAGTTTTTGTGTTGTAACACTTACATATAAAGCATTTTATTTTGAAAGTGTTTGATGTCACAAATTTTGGCCCCTCCCCACCCCATGTCACTCATTGTCACACTTCATCGACCCCCTCCCTCCCTACTTAACATGTGACGTTATTTATGGACGGCCCCATATTCGATATGTAATAAAAAAAATGTCATGGTGTAATAATCCTTTTTTTATCTAATTTTCAATGCATCTATAGGATGACGAATTGCTAGTTTTTTGATTTTTAGAATAGCATTTTCTATACTGTATGGATTGATTGACAGATGACAGAAGCTTAGGATTCTAAATATTGAAACTAGAGATGTACATCGAATACTGCAGTACGGTAAACAATAGATCTTACATTGAAAACTGTCGTAAGTTAAACAAGAGATCGTTTATAAATGGCCGTATGTTAAACAAGAGATCATATTATATTGAAAACCGCTATAGTTAAGCAACAGATCGTATATTAAAATCCGTATTAAGTTAAACAAGAAATTGTATATTGTAAAATTATCTATTAGTTAAACAAGGGCTCGTATATTGAAAACTGTCGTAAATTAGGCAAGAGATCGTATAAGATCTCGATATTCCATATATCGAATAGTGCTGTAAGTTGAACTTGCAGCGCTGTTTGATATATTTTTTTTTTAATTTTTGTGTACTGGATAAGTCCTTTGATACCCAATTCTCTTAAGTTTGAAATATAGTCATTGCATAAAATTTAAAATAGAATAAATAAAATTAATGTCTAAAGAAAATGTGTACCTTGAATGAAAATTTAATATACGTTCATAAAAATCGTCACCTTTTTGCTTTTAATAGTGATTTAAATTATTATAACACTAGAAATAAGGGATTGCTTGTAACTAATTCTAGTAGGCTTCATAACATACATAATAGCTTTAAGGGTAAATGTATACACTTCCATAATAAAGTCCCAGCCACTGTTCAGGCATTATCTATAAATAAATTTAAATGTTTTATATAAAAATTGCTCTGTCGTAAATCATTTTACTCCACAGCTGAATATCTAAATGATTGGACAGCCTGGGACTAGATTGTGATTATTTTATAGCGATAGAAATGACTGTACAATATTGTATATTTTTATTGAAAAGAGTGCAAAAAAAGAATGCTGGGAGAGTTTCTTGCGCCGCTTCTTCTCTCTCAGAGGGCCATTTGTTTCCGAAGCGGTAGTAGTATCTATTATATTAGAAATGACATCAAAAAGAATTCTAAAGGAATCAATTTTGAGAAAATAAATGCCTTTTATGCCTTTTATAAAATATGAAAACGATAAAAAAATTGTATGAGCTCAATACTTATACCCTGCTATAAAATTATTTATATTTTTATTTCTATAATGTCTTAGATAATAAAGAAACAGTCGGCTTCTCAACTCAGTTACATCCATCATAGTCTGAACTGCGGTGGCGCGGGTAGAAACTTTTGACAGATTGCCTTTGTATCAAGAGACTACTATCGCAGTACTCGAACAGTTTATATACAAAGAAACTTCCAGAAAAATCTTGAAACAAAAGCGGTGTGTGCTCACACGACACATGTAAAAAGTATCCATATTCATAAAATAATTTACTTTAATATATATGAAAATAATAGTGTATTTATTAACAAGAGCATACATAGCTTAAGAAGTTTTAACTTTAAAAAACCATTATTCTGTTAAAAAAAAATATAGCCTTTGTATCAACTATGCTTAATTTATTCGACTTTGCGGTCCTGGCACGAACTGGTGGGCAGATGATTTTAAATAATTGTGTTAAATAAATAGGTTCATAAATACTCACCTTAATGTCTTACCTAATATCGGTGAACTCAAGCGATGGCCAAATCTGAGGTCACTTGGAAGTCAAAGCCAAATTGACTTTGAAGCATCTGGGACTCATAAAATATATAGCAAGGCGTTCGAGCCAGCCCACATTCTAACACTCTTCAAAGCGCAGGTCCGATGTCTGCAACGGAGAGCTGCTTGAAATTTTGGGAAACCAGAATTCTATGAAAAGCTAGACCACTTAGCGTTGCTTAAAGATGTCGCCTTATACGTGGCACCTACCTAATTTGTCACGTGGGAATTTCGAAGAGTTGCTTGACCTAATTCCAGACACCGAAATCCCCCTCAAGATACATCACAAACTTAGATCATCATTCTCGACATTTTGATGATACTAGGATGACACGACATGGCTAACAAAGAAATGGACATTCCTGTGGTTCCTTTGGTGTTGCAGGAGAATGTGGGCAGTGAGCACTTAACATCTAGTGAACCGTACCCTTGTTTTTTCTACCAATGAATACATAATAGTGCAATTACGGAAGTCTCACTCCGCAAAATCAATTAAGGAAATAGGAACTCTTGCGGTCATACAATAAGGTGTAATTTAGATCGCACAGTGGTACTAACCTACATTTTAATTTTCAACTAGAAGTTGCCTCTCTTTCTATTGCGTGACTCTTCTGATGACACTAGGGTTAACTTCTTTACCTAAAACTGTACCTACTTAGTATAATGTCATCTTATGAAATAGCTCAGTTTTTTCTATAATGTAAATAGGTATATAATCGTAATTTAAATCAATATTCTTTCGTTGTCCTACATTAGTTGCAGATACTAATGTATGCGTTGGAAAACCACGACTTAGTATATAGGGAATAAATAGGTAGCTTACATGAATGGCATTTTCTTTAATCATATATATACCATAATAATAATCTCCATGTTTAAAATATTAGTCGAATATGTGAAGTACGTGACAACGAAGCGTCACTGCTAGCTCGTGAGTCCCTACTGGCCGGCCTACTCTGTAGAGGCCGCCGCACGTACTTACGATTTCAATACCTACACGGGGAGAGAGACAGGCCCTGCTCTCAAACATTCTTTCACAATAGTACTCTTCGCATTTTAAAATGTCGAATAATCGTGATTATAACATACAATAATCATAAATATGTACAAGCCAAATTAACACTACATACAGTGATCACGACATCAGTATTATCCAGTCACGTCTTGAGGCATGATGAATGCTGATCGTAGCTACACTTCATAATGCTATTGTTGTATTCACACCAATTAAAGTAGGCACTTCTGCCACTTCAAATTTACCTCGCACGAATTTTGGCACAATTGAATTTTGCATTTAATGGATTTGGACTGAAAACGTCTTTAGACACACTGAGCCGCCTATTTAAGTATTACTATCGCCTATTTGAATATTCAAAAGAATTGTTTAGCGTTTGTGTGGTTAAGGTTACTATAACATAAAATACTTTCTTAATGATGCCACAGATTGGGAATGAAGCTACCGCCCTCAGGCTGTTACATTATAAGTTTAATTGTAAATTATTACATTGTAAACATATTTTTTATGACAGAAAATAGTCTGCTGAGTTTGTTGCGCCCGTTCTCTTCAGGTCTGAGGCATACTTTTGGAATGGGTGGTAGTTTTTCACTTACAATAAGTGATGTCACATCCTATTTCGAATAAAAATATTTGAATTTGAGAAAATCAGTCATAAATAGTTAATTTTTATATATTTACCTCGTCTTGATGATTTTTTAACCTACATAAGGTTAATCAAATCAACAGATACAGTTAATTTATCCTCTGTCACTTGAAGATTTCCAAGTACTTATAGGTAGTTTGTAGAAAATACAGCAAGTTATTATTTTTATTTTTAATCCACAGTATTTACTTTGTTACGATTTTGTTATAGTATGTACCTACAGATGAAGATTAAATTTATGAAAAAGATTTAGCTTTGACAGTAATAAATATTTTTAACGGTTTGCCAACCATTAATTACTTCAAACCTATACAGCTGTGAATAACATAACATAACCTGATACAAGATATTCTTTGATTCGTATTATAATTTATATATTAGAAATTTGTATGTTCATTAAAAAACAGCAAAGGAACTTTTTAAACCAGCAAAGGACTATTCCATATTAGGATTAAGAGATCCAACTCGCCTTCTGATGCCATACTGTAGAACAGCGCTTCATCAAAATAACGCAAATGTTATGTGTATTAGGGTCTATAACCACCTACCAAAGAATATTAGAGAGATGCCTAAAACATTAATGCATAAAAAATTAAAATTATGGTTAATAGATAAATGCTTTTATAGTTTAAAAGAATTCTTTAGCCAAAAATAATAGTATTCAAATGTAATTTTTTGAGAGGTACCTACAAACTAATGCTTATTTTATATTATATTATTGAATTAAAGCTATGTAATGTGTATTAAGAACGTATAAGTATAAATTAAATATAATATTCCAATATTGACACTCAAATATTTGTATGCCGATATATTGGCGAATCGTGATGTACACCAATTAATTGATAACAACTATGTTACCACGATTCATACAAATAAATCATTTCATTTCATTTAGAAAAAAAACCGACACTTCGCGGCTGGCGACGATCATTGGTCATAAACTGCCTATACAAATGATTTAAGTTTTCTTTAGTGTAAATTCCGCCAATATTTGTGTCTCGTGCCAGATTTTGGCGAGACGTTCTGACGATGCCTCGTGTAGACGCGAAACACGTGTCGAATTGTTTTAAAAAACAAATATTGGCGGAATTAACACTAAAGAAAACTTAAATCATTTATATAATTATGGATTTCCGCAAAGTAACGCCTAATTCAATAAATTTTCATAAAATGCCTGCCATGCATTAATTTGCCCTCTCCACATTCGGCGATCACGTTGCGCCACTTCGCTCGATTATATCAAATTAATCTCAAGCTCTGTTTATTATTATTATATTTTTTTAATTAGAATTTACAATGTATTTGATGGTATTGTTAATTTATTTTTGACGTGTCTTATAAATCGATGAAAGCCGGCTGCACGCACGAAAATGTGTCACGTTCCTGAGCCGAGCGTGCAAGCGAGAGTGAAGAACAAGTGATATAGAGGCACGACCCGCCTATGCTTTCAGCTTGTGATCTTTTTCTTTGATTATTAAAGAGTAGTATCGGTCGACGAGTACAGTAATAATAAATAGGCTATATTACAATTTTGATTAAAAAATATTATGACTCAAAGTTCGTATAAAAAGACGTTTTCTTATGACGTCATCAAGTAAAAGTATCGTTCATAAACGTACTTTACAGGCAGCCAATTTTTTTCTAAAAATTATCATTTGATATAAGGTTCTTGCTGTTCAAACGGTACCAAAACAGGAAGTTAAATAAAAAAATATATAAAACACTATTTATGGTACGACTAAATAATTTTAATAAAATATAACCAATGATACTTAAAACGGTAAGTAACTAATAGGGTTAGTTACGTAAGAAAAAAATATTGCTTATGTAGAAGTAATAACCGTAAAACCCTTTGCATAAAATTACATCGATTTTTCGCTTCCTTTGTGGATTAAAGCGACGCACGAAAACTCTAATATAATTTAGTATAACGTATATCGAATCACTCAATTGAATTTTCATTACGGTCTACATCCAACAGTCGATTTCACTCAAATGGCTATCTATTATTTTAATTAATTTAGTGCTTTTGGTATATAGATAACTGGTCTGTCTAGCATCGCATATTTATATTTTAGCTTGGTATTTGTATAAGATTTTGTATTGAAACGTTTTTCCTACAACATGGATTTTTTATAGAAGAGGACAATCGAGTGTACGGGTTATCTGATGTTAAGTGATCACTTTTGTTTGTTTTTGTTGTGTATGCGCTTTTTTAGAGGTTGTAACTGCTGGGAAACGCCGCGCAGTTAGGTGGAAGAAAGTTCCTTGAAAAACACCGATTTTTGAAGTAAAGATTGACTTATTTAAATGCAGATTGAGGAGCGAGTATTGAATGATGCAATCTCTAAGCTTAATCATTATAAACTAGAGATCAGTTTATTACCTTTGGCTGATAGATATAAAAATAGAATTGAAGGCCCACGGACGAATTTGCGGGTTCAATGTTCTAATAACAAAAAAGCGGCCAAGTGTGAGTCGAACTCACTCATGAAGGGTTCCGTATCAGCAAGTAACATAATATAAGAGTTCTTGTAGTTCAATGTTACTTTGATCGATGTTTTAATAGTGTATAACTTGTGGTTTACGATTTATGACGTATTAAGAAAAAACTACATACTAGATCTCGTTCAAATAAGAAGTTTGCATGGTAATGTACATAATATATTTTATTAGGTTTTATCATTCTCTTATTTTAGAAGTAACAGGGGGGGGGGGACTCATTTTACTACTTTGGAAGTGTTTCTCGCGAAACTATTAAGTTAGAAAAAAACGACATTTACAAACCTCGATACCATTTTTGAATACCTATCAATAAATACCTCACACGTATGGGTTTGATAAAAAAATTTTTGAGTATCGGGTAATTATGGGGAACCCCCAAAGTTTACTGTGTTTTTTTCTGTTTTTGTCAAAATTAATCTTTAACGCAGTTCACAGAATACACTTACTTACCAAGTTGGAACAGTATAGCTTCGGAAAAAAGGGGCTGTGATATATGGATGGACAGACAAACAGACACGACGAATCCATAAGGGTTCCGTTTTTTGCCATTTGGCTACGGAACCCTAAAATACAACAGAATGAAACTTGACATTTTTACACCTTATATTTATTTCAGCATAGGGCAGGGCGGATATGAAATATTACGAAAAATTACTTGCTTTATTATCATAAGGCACGCAGGTAGCGTGTTTTTCTGTAAATATCAGAATCATTAATTATGGGCTAATTCTTGGAACTACGGAACTGTGGTTATTATTACCTCATCACATCGTAATTGATATCGATTGAATGTGAAAAGAAAATAACGAGCCTAGTGGTCCAGTGGTATGTTTGAATGGGTTACGGGTTCGGTTTTCTTATTACAGTATTTCAGCTATTTCTTGGTAGTAGCAATATGTTTACGTAACCGATTTCGGTAACTCTACGAACTATAAAGGTAAATCTTACACCAGTGCTCGAACCGCAGAGTGGAAAGTTTTTGTAGAATGCACGCATATGCGTATGAATTTTTGAAGTCATTATCACTTTTAGTATTATACATGAATGGTGGACATATATTATTTTTTTATCAGCCTATTGGATCCCACTGCTTGGCAAAGGCCTCCTATGCTTTACTCCATTTATCGCGGCCCTGTGCCAGCACCAACCAGGGCTTTTTACAGGCATCCAGATCGTCACATATACTAAAAATCTCAAGGGGCATAAGCGCAATAACAAAGGGCATAACCGCAATAACAAAGGCAATAAAAAACTAGACGAATAAAAATATCCTCAACGCTGTTCATTGCAATATAATAATTCTGTCTCCCAACAGAGACCTATAGACCATTCTTTAACTTTAGTAATAAAATTTTTGAATGAGGGGTCCAAATACGCGAACCTTAATGATCGGTCTTAACTACAACACTCCAAAGCCATTGTCTAATACAGAATACCCTGTATCAATTACGTCTACTATGTTATAAGACGACCTGGCAATAAATCCACCATGCGAGTAGAGACTGTAATGAGAACGATGGCGGGAGGAGAGTTGCCGTATTACCCCGTAATGGGGCAAAACGAGAATGTCAGGGATTAGCCCTGTAAGCATTCTTCACTCATAAAATTGGATGAGCCACTGATACTAGAATCAACCAAAGATTATGGTTATGTTATCACCTTATTCCTACCGCCGAATTACACCTTCGCACGACACACTACAGATTAGGATATCATCCCCACCATCTGGATGTATGGCAGTCCTCCACAGTGCGGTTTTCAAGGAGCTTTCTTCCTCGTACCACTAAGCTGGTGAATGAGCTTCCTTGTGCGGTGTTACCGGGACGATACGTCATGGGTACCTTCAAAAAAAGCGCGTACACCTTCCTTAAAGGCCGGCAACGCTCTTGTAATTCCTCTGGTGTTGCAAGAGAATGTGGACGGTGGTGATCACTTAACACCAGGTGGCCCGTTGGCTCGTTGGTCCCGCTTTTCAAAAAAAAATGCTACGTGAATCCTACCTTTTTTCCCGGCTAATTCTTAGTCTGTAGTTTTTTCACGTTCTAGTTTGAAGACTTTTTTTTTAAATATTATTTCTTACTATTATATATTAGCTTATTTCTCTTCCACGATCAGTTTTAATGCCGCTAAATAAAGTTTACATCGAGTATATTGGGAAAATTTATAACTAAAATTGTAATAGCATCCATTATTACCAAATTGCGTGTCACCGTATCGCGTAATAGCGTGTAATAGCCGAATACTCATAAATCATTAAAAGTTTTTTTTATACAAGCTAAGTTTTTCGCTTAAAAACAAACACGAAGCTGCATTCATTGGTGGATGACAATTTTGGTTCTTTAGATACGATATCAGTGGGAGGCTCCTTTGCACAGGATGCCGACTAGATTGTGGAAACCACAACAGCGCCTATTTCTGCCGTGAAGCAGTAATGTGTAAACATTATTGTGTTTCGGTCTGAAGGGCTAGGCCGTAGCTAGTGAATTATTACTGGGCAAATAAGACTTAACATCTTATGTCTCAAGGTGACGAGCGCAATTGTAGTGCCGCTCAGAATTTTGGAGTTTTTCAAGAAACCTGAGCGGAGCTGCTTTGTATGGGCACGGCGTATCACTTACCATCAGCTGAACTTGCTCGTCTCGTCCCTAAATGTCATATAAAAAAAGCAACGATGTCATAATAATGTCGAAATATGAGAAATAATTGTATGAATATCGAACTATAACATAGTATGTTGCAGCAGATCTATAAGCAATGCCAAACAAAATTTGCTTATTTATTTATTACAAGGAAAAATCACAATAACTGAACAATATACGAAAAGATACAAAATATAAATATAAATGTGTCCTCACCAATATTTCATAGATACAATAATAATCAGCAATAAGATACAAAAATAATAATCAAAGTGGTACACAGTTACAAACGCAAACATTCACAGAAATAATTAATTTGTTTATACACATTGATATAAAAGAAAAACTGGTTATGTTCGTATATCAGATTGAGTTCCATAAGTGAATACTATACCATTGTAATATGCTTAAAATTGGATAGTTTTGATCTGTATGCTTTCTATCGTTCCAAAAGAACTTACAAAAATTTTTAATGTGAAGCTCAGTTCATCATAATTATTACTATTTACGGATAGTTAGATGATTCCGTTTAAAATCGGGCCATACCATTGGCTCAAACCAAGTAAACTCCTCATTCATATAGTGTACATTCGCATTGCAAGCAATTCAGTCAACCAACTGAGGTGAGCGAGTTCACTGTGGGCTTATTGGTCACAACGAATGTAACACAATATCGTGATTGGTCGGATATCAATCACGATATCTCGTAAACAATTTGTAGTGGTTACTGTGGGCTTATAAAATATCTAATGGTTGAATTTCAAAAGAGACCATCTAAGTTATACCAAAAATAAAAAAGTTTATTCAATAGGGTTAATGTGAGTCGAAGAAAGCGGGGAAGTATGTCATCACCTTGGCAAATGAATCCTCCATTACCACTCCCACTTCTTACCCCCAAAAATGGATATAGTTGAAAAAATTAAATAAAATTGGATCTGGACATAAGTATTAACTGCAGAGACCAAACACAACCTTAAACTTAACTAGTAACTCAATTCAAAAAAATAGTTGAGCTTCGTTCAAAAGTATCTGCAAAATTATGTGTCAATTTCTGTAAAATCAAATATTAAATGAATTTGAACTAAAACACAAAATAAGAACTTACTAGATAATTAGACTGACGTAAAATGCCACTGCTGAATATCTAAATAGACTAGATTGTGATTATTTTATAGCGATAGAAATGACTGTACATTATTGTATATTTTTATTGAAAAGAGCGCAAAAAAAGAATGCTGGGAGAGTTTCTTGCGCCGCTTCTTCTCTATCAGAGCGCCATTTGTTTCCGAAGCGGTAGTAGTATCTAGTAGTATAAGAAATGACATCAAAAAGAATTCTAAAGGAATCAATTTTGAGAAAATTAATGCCTTTTATGCCTTTAAAATTTTGATCTCTAAAGCGCCCGAAGGAATCCAACTCACATGTTGAATGTATAGACTAATAAATACCTACATTTACTCTTTTAACCCATAAATTTACGGCATAAATTGGGTGTGCTATCTTAATAATCATGTTAATAATTAAAATGGGGAATAAAAATACATGAAATAATAAAAGTATTGGTTCGTAAAGAAGAAATAATAAATTTTCGTTAGTCAACCGTTTCAATAGCTTTATTCTAATTAATTTGATGAAACGGGCGAGCCTTAAATTGAATAACCTAATTAATATTTTCTTTCTGACATCATTCCATACGCTATCGAGAAATCTAATTTTGGACATTGATAGCTAATATCGTAAATACAAACACTAGTTTTTTCTTTCTTTAATTTTATGTAAGAAACTCTCATATAAAAAGGACTTGGAAATGTTTTAATGGGTCACCGATTTTGAAGTGATTTAAAATTCTTTTTTTTTTAAAGAAAATTTATTGAATTAGGTGTTATTTTGCGGAAATGCATAATTATCATTTTTTGTGTTTTCTTGAGTTCAAATTCGCTAAGATATGTCTACAGCCAATTCGTTATATTGTGTTTCGCCTCTACACGAGGCATCCTTAGGAGATATTGACTCGCCAAGTCAGTCTCTAAAAAAAAATTTGATCCTTTTTTGAATAATGTTTGAATTTGAATTCAAATATGAGTATATATCTGTGAGGCAGGCGCATTATGTGATATTGATTTAAATTACTCAAACTAACAACTAAAGGCCTTTGTAAGGACCATGAATAGTGAACGCATACACAAAAAGTTGTAAGCAAGCAATTAAACGTATAGGTATATTGAATTATTCAACAGCAGGATCATAAGCGAGCTTTCACAAGCACCTGTCGCAAAGCTTTGTACAATTCTGTAGCACATATTGTGAAACTTCCATGAATTATAGTTACAGAGCTTTGTGTTTTCATACAATACATTTTTGTCGCTTTCAATATTAACACAATGAAATGTTTTTAATATTATGATAAGCCTAATAAAGGTTTCATATTAAACCTATTGTGGGTATTACTTTTTTGATACAAAAAAATATACATTTATTTTATCATGCTAACCTGTCTTATTTATAATCATAGGTTGACTGCTGAGTAAGGTTATTGATTAAATTTAATTTATTTTTCATTCAAAATCAACAATTTTTATTCAAAATAGGATATGAAATTACTTATTGAAGGCCAAAACTTACTACCTCTTCGAAAATTTATGCCTCAGACTTGAGAAGAACGGGCTGAAAAAACTCAGCTCAAACTTAACTCGGGGCTTCTTTTTTAAATAAGGTTTTGTTACAATCAAATAACCTTTACCACATTAGCGTCTTTTCGCAATTCTTTTGAATTTCGTAGTAAATTTGTTTTGAACATTTTATGGGATATGTTGTATCGCATCATCACATAGCCTCACAAAAGACTTACTAACTCGACTTAGCAAGTTAACCTATTAGTAGGCAAAAGAAGTTATCACAGTTCCTAGTAAATTTGCTTATATGCATATAATAATACTAGCTGACCCGGCAAACGTTGTTTTGCCATATAAAGTATAATTCACGCGATAGTTTTACAAGTAATAAAATATTGCCTATATTATAGCCTGTACATCATTTTGTTCTATTGTCAATAGTTTCTGCAGCGCACGCAAAAATAGGTTTTCGATTTTACACCTTGTGTTACAAAATAGCAATTTTATTACGGATCCCTAATTTTGAAAAAAAACATAGCCTATAGCCTTCCTCGATAAATGGACTACCCAACACTGAAAGAATCATTCAAATCGGACCAGTAGTACCAGAGATTAGCGCGTTCAAACAAACAAACAAACAAACAAACAAACACTGCAGCTTTATATATTAGTATAGATAACAGTAAACAAAAAAAAAATGTTTTAATTGATATCAGGAGGATGAAGGTTTGAACAAATCACCTGATGATATCACCGGCATCCATAATCTTCAACAACACATGAATAATCACAGGGACATTGGCGGCTATTTTATGGGTATACGCGGATTTTTATGAAAATAAAAGACGAGCTGAGCTATACGTAAAGCTGATGGTAAGTGATACGCCCTGCCCATTACAATGCAGTGTCGCTCAGGATTATTGAAAAACCCAGCTTCGTTCGTCACCTTTAGACATAAGATGTCAAGTCTAGTTCAGAACGAAACACAGTGATGCTTACACTAATAGGCGCCGTTGTGGTCCCCATAATCTAGCCGGCATCCTGTGCAATGGAGCCTCCTGGTAAAGTTTCATAGAAGGTACCCATTACAGAATGTCATACTTATCTTCTTATTATATTCTTTTCTTTTTCCTTTTATTAATAATAAATCTGGACTGAAAAGTATATAGTTAATATTCAACGACGTTTATAAGTTTGTTAGTTGTTTTTAAAGGGAGGACCCTTGAATTCTGGGATTAAATACATAAATTAAGTTTTTTTTTTATGTTATGGAATAGGAGGACAAACGAGCGTACGGGTCACCTGGTGTTAAGTGATCACCGCCGCCTACATTCTCTTGCAATACCAGAGGAATCACAAGAGCGTTGCCGGCCTTTAAGGAAGGTGTACGCGCTTTTTTTGAAGGTACCCATGTCGTATCGTCCCGGAAACACCGCACAAGGAAGCTCATTCCACAGCTTAGTAGTACGAGGAAGAAAGCTCCTTGAAAACCGCACTGTGGAGGACCGCCACACATCCAGATGGTGGGGATGATATCCTAATTTGTGACGTGTCGTGCGAAGGTGGTAAACAAAATTTATGAATGATGCGGTACTCGACCCCGCGACCTCTCGAGTTCGGTTCGAGCGCTCTTACCACTGATCCAACCGTTCGAGTGACTTGTGTGTCTTGATCAACTCGCAGTTTGTGGCTTCATCTACATGATCTACTTTACAGTTGATAACCTTCTCAACTCCAACATTTGCATATTAGGAAATTTACTTAAGATGTCGCTCTTTTAAGTCTAAACAATTGTTAGATCAGTAGGTAGTCCCGCATAGTTCATAAATTTTGTTTTCAAATTTAATATATGTGACGTTTATATATATATTGAATATTTCTAATAGCGCATCGGATAACAAAAAAAAAAGGGAAATTAAGTAACATACGTATCTCATAAGTTATCTTTTCAGTGTTATTTATGGTCAATATTTTTACAGAATGACGTGAGGGATGAGTGCTGGGCGAGGAAGGTGAGAGGGGCGGGGCGTAATGACCGCTCCGGATCCTTTGGTGCTTCAGGCACTGAAGGGGTTCACCCAGGATAGTGACAAGTGGCCGGGACCTCGCGCTGTCAAGATATACCTTGCATCTACGTACAATGGTAAGAGTATATTACGTACCTCTTTACAAGTAGCTGATGTTAATTTATAAGCGCCGCCTGTTTACAATGCAGTGCCACTCAGGATTCTTGAAAAACCCGAGCATTCTGAGCGGCACTACAATTAAACACAGAACAGAAATAAGGGATTGCTTGTAACTAATTCTAGTAGGCTTCATAAGATACATAATAGCTTTAAGGGTAAATGTATACACTTTATAATAAAGTCCCAGCCACTGTTCAGGCACTATCTATAAATAAATTTAAATGTTTTATAAAAAAATGGCTCTGTCGTAAATCCTATTACTCCACTGCTGAATATCTAAATGATCGTACAGCCTGGGACTAGATTGTGATTATTTTATAGCGATAGAAATGACTGTACGATATTGTATATTTTTATTGAAAAGAGCGCAAAAAAAGAATGCTGGGAGAGTTTCTTGCGCCGCTTCTTCTCTCTCAGAGCGCCATTTGTTTCCGAAGCGGTAGTAGTATCTAGTAGTAATTAGAAATGACATCAAAAAGGATTCTAAAGGAATCAATTTTGAGAAAATAAATTCCTTTTATGCCTTTATTGCGCTCGTCACCTTGAGACATAAGATGTTAAGTCTCATTTTTCCAGTAAAATCACTAGTTATGGCGCTCTTGAGACCGAAATACAATAATGCTTACCCATTACTGCTTCATAGCAGAAAAAGGAATATTATGTACTATCATGAATAATTCCATATTTAAAATGAGGTACTGATTGCTCGACAGGCCACCTCGGCAGATGGTAATATAAACGTTTGGAACTTAAAATGAGATTTCGTTTTAATAAAATTATAAGCAAGTACAGAATAACTAACACATTGGTTTAATTATGTATTTTTTTTTATGAAAATTAGGGATGAGACGAGCAGGGTTCAGCTGATGGTAATTGATACTCCCTGCCCATTACAATGCAGTGCCGCTCAGGATTCTTGAAAAACCCCAAAATATCTGAGCGGCACTACAATTGCGCTCGTCACCTTGAGACAGAAGATGTTAAGTCTCATTTGCTCAGTAATTTCCTTAGCTACGGCGCCCTTCAGACCGAAACTCAGTAATGTTTACACATAACTTCTTCACAGCAGAAATAGGCGCCGTTGTGGTACCCATATTCTAGCCAGTTTCCTGTGCAAAAGAGCCTCCCACTGGTAAAATGTAATTATAATATGTAAGCCATAGCGGCCAGCGCTTTACGAATTACACCGCACAGCATAACTCTTCTTCATTTATCATCATCGTCATCAGCCGGAAGACGTCCACCTTTGGACAGTGGCCCCAGAGATCTCAACGACGATCGGTACTGCGCTGCTCTCATGCAACGTATTTCGGCGATCTTGACCAGATCGTCGGCTTTTTAACTTTTTCATTTCGTAACATTTACTTAACACTGTACTGTTTCTATATTATGAGGAAAATACGCAGTTTTTCTCAGTTCCATATTGAACTTAATTTTATCCTAACTTTATAACTACTTATATACAAGATAAATTATTTCAGAACTTTGGGACAGCATAAAAGTTGGACTCAACTAGAGCACTCGTATCTATCTATTATCTATTTTCTTGAAAATCGAGTTCACCATGTCGGATGCTACGATCTAAGATAAAGAACATTACTTAAGATTACTTAATCTTTCTTTGTGAAATTAATGATAGATAATATGTTTAAAACCACTGTTCTCTTTGCTTTAGCTTTGTTTTCGGCTATAGAAAATATTGCTATCTTTGTCAACTGTAATATACTCGTAAAATAGCTTTTGATATTATAATATAGCCAGTTGAGTTTCTTGTTTCTGTTCTTTTCAAGTCTGAGGCATACTTTTGAAAAAATATTGAATCAGTTGTTGTTTTGCGAAAATTCATAATTACAAAAATGCTGTGAGTTTTCTTGAGTGTAAATTCCGCTATGATTTGTCTTTTAATCAATTCAACACGTGTTTCGCCTCTACATGAGACACCCTCAGGACATGTTGACTCGCCAAATTCTTGCACGAAACTTAGGTATACTTTTCCGAATGGCTGGTAGTTTTTGACGTTCAATAAATGATTTTTAATCCTACTTTGATTAAAAATACATGAAGTTGAATTTGATAAGTACCTAAATTATGTTTTTGTATAATCATCTCTCATTTTGTTAGATTTTCGTGAAGAAAGGCGCCAAGTCCTCGAGCTTGTTGGACCAGAATTGCAGTCTGCGTATGACGATAGATACATTGAGGTAATGTTATTATTATAATGGTTAAGAACTCTGTAATAATTTGTCTATTTTATAGGGGAGGCTACTTTTATCTTCTGAAGGACTCTTCTATATCCAAACAACACAATTCTGGGTATTTAATAGACAAATCATGGAGCAGATTTTATTTAAAATAGAATATTAATTTTATAATAAAACAATAATGATAAAGATAACCAAAAAATGTGTTGTACCATTTTACAATTTTTAGATGACGTCATAACTTTAACTATAACCGTCCAATCTTCGCCGCTTGAAGCTTTTGTTAATGTTAAACTTAGTTCATGTAAATGTTTAGCTAAATAGCTACATGCCAAAAGATTCAAATAAATATTCGATATAAACTATCTATCACTAATTATTTTTTTGATGTGTTTGTTTATTGTCAGGAGAAGGTTCTAATGAAAGAAAAAAATAAGAAAATTGGGGGAAAAAGTTAAGAATACTTCACCACCACATAAAATTATTTTTAATCTAACTTTAGCGCTTTGGACAATATAAACTTTTTTAATGTAACCTTTATGACGTTTGACATAGAATTGACAGAATACGTGCTACAAACATTGATAAAGAGGGTTTAAAAATTCTGAATTTCGTTTATAACAGAAGCTTCGGTCAGAGTTATTTTATTGATAAAATACACATTAAATAATTAATTTATTATTTCTTACGCAAAGATGTGAGATTACTGAATTTCTTAGTTAAGAGCCATCACACCTAATATTAAAAATTGAGGAAAATTAACCATATATAGTTTTAAGAATTAGTCAATGTTTAATTTGTTTTCAATACCAAAGAACATATGATGACTCAGATTAGATGTTATTGTTTATGAAAAAATTTACGGGTCGTTTTATAGTGTTATCAATTGTTTTATGTAGTCACAACATATTATAAAACAAAGTCCTCTGCCGCGCCTGTCTGTTTGTTCGCAATAAACTCAAAAACTATTGCACTGATTTTCATGCTCTTTACACCAATGGATTGGATGATAGCGTGGTTCTCGAGGAAGGTTTTAGTTTATAATTTGTACAGTTTTGTATAGATTTTTGTATACATAAATAAAAAAATTAAAAAAAAAATTGTAAACAATAATGTTTTTGAGGTGTCGGAAAAAGTAAGCCTTTTAGGGAAAAAAAAGGGAGCTTTCAACGAAACCACTGTCTAAACCTTTTGAGATATTATAACAAATTAATATATGGTGGAATTGTGTATGTTATTCTGGTTGGTTTTATGGTGATTGGTCTATTCTGTAGACCTATAGTCTACAGAATAGATCGCGATGGCATTTGTATATCTTTATGTCACCTTAATACTTTAAAAAACGGTAGTTGAAGGGTATGATCATTCAGATATACGTTTTTGTTTCATTTTTAACTCAATAAATTAGATTACACATTTCCAACTACTACATTATTCCCGAGTACATCTTTTTTTTTTCTATTGACAGAACAGCGTCTGTCGGGTCAGCTAGTAATATATAATTTCGATATTGACTTAATATTTCACTTTATAACTTTAACTATAACAAGGAATACGATGTTGCAACACATTCCGCAGTCTATGTTAAAATCAGCGTTACTGTTAACGTTAAATCTTACTTAATTTCACTTTAACTATAATAGCTTATATGAAGCAGCCCAGCCTTAATAAACTGTTCTCAAAAGTATTTTAATATCAAATTGCATTTTTTTAAATAACAACATATTATCAAAAAAGCCTTGGGATGCTTTTTAGCTTATTAGTAGGGTATGAGTCACTCCTATTTTTTCCTTACAACTTATCACAGATTATGTAAAGCCGGGCTTATATAAAGCTTATCTACGTGTTAGCTGCTCTATTTTTGAAATTCTGACAGCATTTCAATGTTACGATATGAGTCACAAATTTATGTTCACTTTAATAAAAATACACATTTTCTTATTGAGTAAATATACTCTACATGTATTAAAAGGTTATATTTCAAATGTTTTTAATTTTTTTGTTGTAAAAGTCATTTGCATAATAAATATGATTTTGAGATAGGGTTTCCAGATTGGGTGAATTACTCTTCCACCTTCCCCCATACACTTTCTTTCCCTTTTTCAATACATTTTTGTCTTGCTGATTGTGCTTTATCATCACTCCAGCATTTCGTTACTGTGCCTACATTACTCTTCTGAAGTTGGCCCTTTATAACGTGTAGTTTCTTTAGTTTAACCTCTGTATAGCGCGCAATATGCCTATTTCCAATGCAGTGTCAGTAAATGTGCAAAATGCCCTTCACGTATTCACCACTAAACGCTTTTATAGCATCCTGCAGAATTCTAATATTACCAGGTCGTCGATTGAATTGAGCTCAGAAGATCTGCCGACACTACGATATCATTATAATATTAATAATAATACCGTTATATCTTACCTTTCTACATTATAAATAGTTTAATTTTAAATCTTGCTATCCATATCGGCGCCTTTTAGTGTTTAAACTAGATCTTATTTGGAATACATAAATTAAAATAAAAACAAATTATTTTCGAAAAATTTAATACGCTCAAACTAACTACTGCTTCTAATACTGATACTGCATTAGGTCATAAATATTTTCAAGGCTGTCGCTGCATTTTTCCTTTTTGTAATAAAAATTTAATATATTATATTGATTTTCTTCACGAGGTTAATCAAATTTACTTCTATTATTAATTATATTTGATTTTTTAGATTTGGCAGAAAGAAAAACAAAAAAAAAACATTTTACGAATTTGTTTTTCTTTAAACGTATTTTATCTTTTTTTGTATATTTATTTAAAACGTTACAAAATTACATTAATATAACAGCAAACCAAAAATCGCGAAGATTTGTCCGGATTGCTAACACGAGTTGAGTTCGTAATGATAAATAAAATTAAGAGTAGAATTTTTTTTAAGTACGTACACATCTAAAGCAGTCAGATACAAAGAGTACAGGCAAAGAGATTATATTATACAAGTAAAAATATTATTTGAGAAAAGACTTCCACTACCTATTAGATGAGTTGACGGTATATCTTTACCCCACAATATCTTAAGTAAAGATAAGACAGGTAGTAAGTAAAAATAACGAGTGTCTTATAATCGCATAAAGGTGAATTTCGTGGACATGCACTATGGCTGCGATGGCGGTGACGAAACAAATCCAGCTTTACTCAGATACTATCTAGACGAAATACGAAGCTGTAATAACACCTCCAAAGCCGGCTTCTTCCTGGTAAGCACTTGGGTTTAATATATTAAATATATTATTTCTATATAGTTAAATGATTCGAAAAGTAATTTTTATTCAAGCACAAATTCATTAACTAAACATTTCTGTAAATATATATTAACTTGTTATCATGTTATAACCTCTTGGATTCATTAGTTTCAACTATATATATCAATACACTCATTATACAAATAATTATACTATTTATAGATAGCCATAACTCGGGTACAACAAATTCATCACACAAACCATATCACCTACTGGTTTGAAACAGGGACCCCTGGCTTAATAGGCAATCCAAAATCATAAAAACATAGTCCAAAAAATTGAGAAATTAATTAAATACTAAAGCCAATATTGTATAGAATTTTTATAATCCCAATTGTCCTTACAGCTTTGGAATATAGTTATATTTAGAAGTTGGTATAATCTACTAATGTTGCAATTTTAAACAATGTATTAATAATAGTGGTTTGTTTTAGTGTTTCATTGGTGGCGACGCGTCGTCCTATCAACCAGTACTGCCGTTTGAGATTGCAAAAGAAACATTTGAACAACTTGTAGAATCTGAATCTTCAGATGCAGATTTGATTCGAGTTTGTTATAAAAATCATGGAGAGACATACAAACTTGAAGGTGACGATAAATGGTAAGATCTGTTTTGTTAAAAATGTATCTGTTAAAGGTAATTGTAAAGTTCACCAGATATAGATACAAATAAACAGATGACGTTCAGTTCATGTGAATTTTAAAGTATGCAAATACAAGGGTCTAGGTTCCGAATATGATTTTGTCCCATTCGGTGTCGAGACCCTTGGTCCGTGGGGTCCTAGCTCTATGAGGTTTTTTAAAGAAATAGCAAACAGGTTAGTCGAAATCACAGGAGACCGAAGAGCTGGCAGTTACCTCCGACAAAGAATTAGTCTAGCTATTCAAAGGGGGAACGCTGCCAGTATCTTCGGAACCTTGCCTAAAGGGACTCCTTTTAATAATATATTTTAGTTATTATATTATATATTTTTAAGGTTTTTAGTTTTAGGTTAATTGTTCTAGTATACATTTTTTTATTTCTGTATAAATTGATTGTAATAAATATAAAATCATATTATAATTGACGAAATGTATAAAATATCTATATTATAGATGGCATTAGGTTCAATTGTATATGAAGGAGATATAAATAGACAATAATTTATTTTATGATATCGAAGATATTGGAAAAAATATTAGCAAAAGATTAACTACTATTGTAGATTTATATGACTGTGATATAGACTTACAAAAATAAACGTATAAACGAACAAAGCGTTAGAAAGAGAAGATCATCTCGAACGGAGATACAGCAAGATAGAAAAAGAAAGCTAATCTATTGTTAACAGTAAAATAACAGTAACTGATCGCTTACAGAACTTATTTTGATTGACAAGTCGTAAGCAGTCAACCGCATTTGGAATTGGACATAGTATTTTGAATATTAAACCATTTAAGCAAATTAAAATTGATCACGCATTATCGAGCTTTCAGATTTTCTATACGCTAATTCTCTATGGACCTTCATATGTGGGAATCATTCTTGCTTACTGGCTTGAACGAAAGGATTTTACCAGTGGGAGGCTCCTTTGCACAGGATGCCGGCTAGACTATACCCACAACGACGCCTATTTCTGCCGTGAAGAAATAATGTATAAGCATTATTGTGTTTTGGTCTGAAGGGCGCCGTAGCTAGTGAAATTACTGGGCAAATGAGACTTTACATCTTATGTCTCCACGTGACGAGTGCAATTGTAGTGCCGCTCAGAATTTTTGGGTCATTCAAGAATGCTGAGCGGCACTGCATTATAATGGGCAAGGCGTATCAATTACCATCATTTGAACGTCCGGCTCATCTCGTCCCTTATTTTCATTTAAAAAGAGGATCCAAATAGGATGTAAATACTACGTAATAAGAGGCGGGACTGCATAAGTTAAAATTGAAATTTAGTTTAGTATGAAACGTGCATATGTGTGCGTGGAGAGTTATTTGACATTAGTTTGAAATAGTATATACAATTCAGTGACGAAGTATAGGTAATCCAGCTAAGTTTGAAAGCGAATAGTTGCTTAAAACGTAGTGGTTTTCGACTATTTCCGTTTTTTACAAGATTATTTTTTTCTTAGAGAGTTTTGCTAGGCTGGAAGGATCTGTATTATGTAAAACAACTTCGGCCTTACAAATAAACTTGGTATAAAGTAATAACTAAGCATAAACAAAGAATATGCAAAATGTTAACAATATATCGTTGACAACACTGTCAATATAATGATAATTCTGAAGTTTTCCGGATGACAAGCAGTCTTGCAAATAAACGCGGGAAACGTTATACGTCCAATTAAACTAATCGTAAGCAAAATGTATATTTGTTACAATTTTGCATTTTTTTTTAAGGCCGCTTATAATTGCATGCTACATAAAATTGTTCCATAACTATTATGGGGAAGGTATGTTCCAAATTTACCTGAAGTTCGTCGAAAGCTCTTCCATTATCCTCAATCTATCTATTCAGAGCTGTAACAATTTACGATCATTCCCTGCAATGAGATCCGATTACTCAGTGGGATCGTAAAATAAGTAATTTATACGGGAGCTTGCCAGTCGTATCTGTATATAAATACAACGCTGCCCATAAATGTTGTTTGATTCTCGAAATGGTCAGAGTATTCGCACCGGCATCTTGTATTATTGATATTGCTGGAATTATTTATAAGCTTAAATAAATATGGATTGATTCAATTATATTTAATAGCCGTTACTGGATTATAATATATAACCTGTACTACGAGTTATATAAAATGCACGGTGTTACCTTATTGAAGTTATACTTCTTTGGGCGCGTTATGAAAAAATTATGAGTGAAATTTTAAGATGCGCTCGCATCACTGTAGGTCCTATTCCTAGGTTTTTTTTTGTTTCTTCGTCCATTATTAGGATAGGAAAAGGGTTCAAGCCTAGTTAGTTATTTAATAATTAATTGTCAAAGCCATCGTTGCAAGATTTTTCAATATTGTTCTTTCTACAAACGTAGAATAGCACGGTGAATAAATTATTTTAAGGAGTTTTGCTTTGTTAGGCCAAATAAGTATAACTTCTTGTGTGCATACATAAGGACACACACTTTTTTGATTTAAGTACAGTAACGATATTATACTAATACTAGTGACGACCCGCTTCTTTCCTATCCAAGTATGCATGCCTGGTTAAGCATATGCCTAGTAATTGGCACGTTCTGGTAAAGAAACCCCATTTTCAATGTAACCTGAATGTTTGAACCTGAATACCTTTTGACCCCGACAACCTGGAAAGACAATCTCAATGATTTTAAGCTTTTCTCATGAAGACTTTTCGTTTTTCCCCTATTTATGATAGGGGAAAACGAGGACATTGTACGTATTTTAATTTCCAACACCGTCTTTATATAGCTAGATATTATTTCATTCTTTATCTTTTATATACTCTTTCGGTACTATTATTGTTTTCAGTTTTAGGTTAATTGTTCTAGTATACATATTTTTTTATTCTGTATAAATTGAGTGTAATAAATATAAAATCATACTATAATTTGTATGAAATGTATAAAACATCTATATTATAGATGGCATTAGGAAAATCATTTATTTCAGGCATACCACCCATATAAATTAAAAACACGTTTTTACAGTATTTGACAGAAAATCAATAATATGTTAGTATAATAATTTGTTATAAACAAACAATAATTTATTTTATGACATCGAAGATTTTGGAAAAAATATTATCAAATTAAAAATTATATTGTAATTTTGTTACAATAATATTATACCTGTAACTTTATATGAAAAGGCCGGATGGACTTAAAAATTTTCTTTAAACGATAATATTAAGATTAAAAGGAAAAAAGTACAATAAAACATGAACGTATTAGTTGGGTTTGACGTTTATAATTGTTTATGTTCTGTGTGTATTATATCGTAACTCTTAAAGTGGTGGATAAATTTTGATGTCTTTTTGTGGCAGCTAATATACATATAATGTATATGAATTAAGGTGATGGTACCTACTATAATATGCTTTGGGTCTTTATTTAAATAAAACACTTTGAAAGGGTTAAAACACGTGTAATTGTAACTGTGTTTACATTAGATTTTTGCGTAAAAGTAACATTTTTATTTTTATTTTAGTTAACCCGACGTTGCAAGACCTTTCCAGATCAGTTTCAATTATACGCGTCTTAATCCTTTAAAAGTGTTATATTTAAATGTGTAACACTCGCGTTCATCAAAGAAAATACTAAGGGTCTTTATGATTTTAATTAAGAAAAGCTAAACATTTTATAATTGTACCAAAATGAAATATGAACTTCGAAGGTTACGCCTCTTATATCAATTTTGGCACAAATATAAAATTAGAATACTACATTCCCAGATATACAACTAAATAAATGAAAATTGTATACTTATATCACAGGTACAACAATTTATTGGAGCGTGAAGAAGAACGCAAGCGACTCAGTGCAGTTCAGAAGGCATTTAATAATGTAGTGTTGGAAGCTTACGAAGGTGGCGCTAGTATCGCACATTTGTTGAGGAGTCCCGTGGAAATACAATGTGAACTCGCTCTAGGTAAAACGTGTACAATATAGCATCTATGTATGTTATTAGAATTTCAATGTATTCATTAGGTTGTTTAGCTTTGGAGTGTATATCATAGACTAACAATATACTAATATACATCCCTACTAATATTATGAATGTGAATGTAAGTTGGTTTGTTACGCTTTTACGACGGAGCAATTGAACCGATTTTGATGAAATTTGGTACAGCGATACACTAGAGCTTGGGTAAGACATAGGTTACATTTTATCTCGGAAAAATCCATGGTTTCCTCGGAATTTGTGAAAATCTGAAATTCACGTCGATGAGCTATAATTCTGGTTGGGAACGGGAGTGAAAAGGGGAACCGGAATTGGAATAGGACATGAGATAATCTTCAATACCAATCTTGCTTATTATTTTTAAAAAAACCATATCTACGCGCACGAAGTGAGAGCATCATCTAGTAGACATATAAAGGGTGCGGGACAGAAGCATATTATCTCTAGTAAAAATACAGCAAGATATAAAAGGACCAATTTTGATTGAAATGTCGTAATTATTTTTATTTCCAGTATTTTTTTTGTATGGACATATTTTCTATGAGAGAATTTATTGACGCACTGTTTGGCAGATCTGCTGTGAAACAACCAATATAACAACAGGGAACATATTTTACGAAATAATTGCGGACTCCATGCGAACCCACGACCTCTGGCGTTCCGTGCCAGTGCTCTGCCAACCTGTTTTCAAATTTTATTTGTGAAATATTCTTGACAAATTCAAAAAACCAAACTTTTCTATTATGTACAGAATGTATGTACAAACAATGTCTGTCGGGTCAGCTAGTAAAATATGGTTCCTTTTATAGAACCTTTTTAAATAATTATATACTGTAAAAATAACTTGTACGATACAATGTTGTGAATACAGAATCCTAAACCTACGAGTTCGTCTCAGGATTGACCAATTTTTTTTTGATAAACACAGGATGTGTTAAGGCTTTGTTCATTTTTATAAGATGAAATCATTATTTATCATAACATAAATTTTCCATATTAGAAACAATTTTTGATATAATATTACGACAAATTTTACCGTACCTTACGATTGTTGCAAATTTAAAGTAAAATATAAAACTCTGACCCAGTTTTACGTTACGAATTTTGTGAGGGACGCCTCTCGTCCAATTATTATACTATACAGAGAGATATGTATATAATATGAAATGATATACAATCTATATCTATCACTTTCAGTTTTATTTTAATGCTACATGATATAAGTCTAATAATTTGTTTACTTGATATAGATCTACTTCAAACCGGAAAGCATCCAAATGGCATGATAACAGTGCTCCGTGAAATTGCCACTTTAGAACAAGACGACAGTAAAATAGCGGTACTCGCCAGTACGAGATTAAAAGCACTACAGAGGAGGATTGAAGAAACTTTATCTGAGAGTAATATTATCAGGCTGGAGTAAGTACTGCTATTAATTAAAGAGCAGCTTTAGCTTCAAACCCAATTAAATGTATAAAGCAACTTTGCTGTTATCGCAGTTAATTAGTAGTCTATTTTGTAATTTTTAATTAGTAGTCGAAATGTACGCATAAATACTTGAAAAATAATTTATTGGTTTTATACGCAGATGTTTGACAGATGAAGCAAAAAATAATAATACTAAGCAGCCCTTAGAAAATTAACACTATGACATTCAAAGAAACAGCCCTATCTGCCAATAATAGTATAGAGAACATGTTAAATGTTTTTAGAGTTTCACAGACATGTCTTTATTAGTCCGAACGCCCTGCTCACGGGTAACTCAAGTTATTAGCGAGTAGTTGGTAGTTATTGGCAGATACATCAATCGCTCCCCTATTTCGCTCTTCATTGTCGATGGTCACTTCCACAGGTTTCATTTTCAAACGCAACTCGATGTCGGCACACCACACTTTTATAGAATGGTTTGGTATGTTACTGTAAAGGTAAACGTTTTCGCAATTAAACCCTCTAATTGGGCCTGTTATGCGTACAGGGTTGGTCGGTCACTTCGCCAGCCACTTCTACCACCAGCTCAGCTTCTTCCAGAAGTTTAGAATTATTGTTGAATGATCGTGGACTTCTTGGAGTGACCTCGTGTTTCCGAGGAAATTGGAATTAGGCTGTCTATTATGTTGATAATGAAAAGGTATTAACTGTTTCGTGGGATGTGTCCTGTTATTGTGGAGATTGTGCTTGTTTAAGCTGACGAGTTGATAGTCTGGGTGATAAATGGGTGATAAACCTATAATGGTATTTGGCTGATAGAAAGTGACAAGAGTGGTATGGGGCAGGTAGCGACTGTCATTTGTCACTTCCTACACATTGTTCAGTAGGTTACAGACAGCTTAAATCGTCTTCTAGATTGAAATTTCAGTGGCTACCAATTTTAGATTGGTCTTTTTTTCATTTTAGATCAACTGCTGAATATTAGCTTCAGCCACTAGTGAAAAACTGAAAAAGACAACACAGTAAAAAGAAAAGTTGAAATATTTGAGAAAAAAAAAACCCTTTGATTATCCCTGTTGATATAGAATATCCCGTTAAATTATGCTATAGTGTTCAAAACTATTGTAGTGCAGCGTACTGTGACACGACTGCAATTTATATACATATTAAACTGTAAAAGTCACCCTGATACTAAATTTTGTGACATACTTATAGGCCAACATCAGCAGATTCATCTCATGCAGAATGCGTTGCTGATAATGAAGAAAAATTATCACCATTTCGGGATAAAGTACAAGCAATAGTCAGTTCGCTGGTCGACGATAGCCTTAGTACTGAACCCGATCAGGGTAAGGGTAGAAAAAAAACAGTACAGGTAAATTAATCATCAAATATTTATTTATCATTTCTGAGAGTGATCTAAGGAATCGTTCAAGCTAGTACACTACGTGAAAATATGAATCTTAACTTGAACCAAGCTAACATTTTGCATTTCTCTAAAAATATTTCTACTCGCAGTCCTTACTTCAATGTTAAGCCATAGTGTAACTTTCAAATGACGTCAACGCGTCTCTGGTATTGAGGGTGTACACGATTTTCACTTTTGACTAGACGACCCACTTGCTCATTTCTCCCCTGTAATTAAAATGATGTATCTAATAGGAAAAAAAATACTTTACACAGTTTAATATCATTTTTTTTATTTTAGGAAGTATTTCTTGAGCATATAACGCATCTTAGAATATGTATAGAACAGAATCTTCATTCCAAAATTACTGACAGACACATCGAGGAAACTGCGAAAGTTATTTTAAATAATGCTAAAGAAAATTATGAAAACAGATCAAAACATCCGCCAATCCTCATATACGGTAATGATGCATCCGGCAAAAGCACATTATTAACACATTTATATTACAAGACAGAAGAATTGTTTTCCAAGCCAGTATTAAGAATAATTAGATTCTCGGCTTCAACACCGCGATCCGCTTACAACTTAGAGCTGCTGAGAGTAATGTGCCAACAAATATCAATTATCTTAAACATTCCAGAAGGTTATTTACCAAAAGACGCCAGTTTTGATCCACTTTATATCAACAATTGGTTCCAAAGTTTGCTCAGACGTTGTGAGGAAATGGAGAATGAGATATTATTAATATTTATTGATAACGTTCATAGAGTAAACCCTTTAGAGTGTGATATTGTTACTGGTTTATCGTGGCTACCCATGTCTTTGCCACGAAATGTTTTCTTAATTTGTACAAGCGCTGTAGCTTTGGAACAGCTGCAATTAACTCCGGCTCAAAAAGAGAAATTCAGAGCTCAGAATTGTTATTACTTATTGGATAGTACTGAAGATATACCTGATAATGATAGCTGTGGAGAATTTATAGACAGTGCCTTCGATAATTTAGAAGTTGTGTTCGGATCTAAAGCTTTTAGTAAACTAGCAGGTAATAAAATACATTTATCTACTTCAGTTGAATATTACAAATGAACAAAATTTAAGCAACTTGTGTTGTAGGTTATATAACTTGTTCAGAGTTTGGGCTTACGGAACTTGAACTGTTGGAACTTTTGATGCCGACGAGTAACAGCGATGCTGTGATAACACTGAAAGATGCAAACTTTAACTTCTCATCATTATGTGTCGCGAAATATATGATGAGTAAGTAATTTCCGTTATCTTTCCTCTGCAAAAATCTCTCCTCCACCTCTGTAATTTAGGTAGATTGTTTGCAAATTTTATCTTATAAAGATTCTTGTTACAGATTTTTTGTATGTTACCAAATATTTCGTTCATCAAATCATAGATTATTGGTAACGGTATTTCTTTAAAAGATGTAAGTGTGTTTTGTTTAAGTGTAATTGATTGGAATTGTTTTCTTCTCTCATTTGTCTAGAATCCCTACTGATTGAAAACTTAGTATCTGGCCGCTGCACGTGGAGATGGAAAGCGGCTTCTGCCAGTGCAAGAGCACGCCGACGCTATGTTCGCGTGCAAAGCGCTCTTCGAGACGCCCATTCTGATTTGGCTGCGTTACATTTTTCTGGCTTCCTGCGAGATACAGATGATGCTGATAATTCTGAAGCGCATGAACCAGGTTACATTAGAATAGTTATAAAGCCTTGAAATTGATTACTTCTTTATTACTAAAATTTATAAAACTAATCTAACTTATTTTGAATATTGGAACTCTCTTCAATGTTTTTTACAAAGAATATTTTCTTTTTTGAACCAGGGTACCGCCTATTTTTACTGTCATCGGCCAATTTTTTTTTAATGAAAATATACCCATTACAATGCAGTGCCGTTCAAGATTCTTGAAAAACCCATAAGATCGGAACGGCACTCGTCACCTTGAGACTTTAGATGTTAAGTCTCATTTGTCCATTAATTGTACTAGCTACGATATCCTTCAGACAGAAACACAATAATGCTTACAGCCCATTATCTATCCGGCATCCTGTGCAAAGAAGCCTCCTGACTGGTAAACTGGTGGTCTTATTTGGTCTGCTAACAAAATGATTATGTCCCTTCAGGTTGTGATCTGTTTTGTCCTATTATTTTAGTTTCAATAATACAATATAAGGAACGGAATCGTTATAGAAGTAATATTTTTTAGAAATTAAACAATAATTGTTGCAACGAATTTTAGATTGTAGTAGATGGGCCTTATCATTTACTAGTAAAATTGTAGACACATGAGATATCTCATTTTGAGTCTCAGAATGATGGGAATTATATGATATTATGCTATCCCTAAATCTTTCAGGCATAATAAAGCCTAAGCGTTACTCAGTACATTAAGATTACGAGTGTACTGACACTGTAATGAGAGAAGTCGTAAAAAGTGATTATTTCAGAATTCCTTTAGACGCCAATTAAAATTGCTTCAAAAACAAATAACGCTTCTAGAAAGAAAAAAGAGCACTTGATGCCGATTAAAATAAGGTGGATAGTCACTAATCAACTCGTTATGTCCCTTGTTCCCATAAAATCCTTATTATCTACGATGATAATACCCTTATACTTGATGTTTCAATATTAATTTTACATCGCAGGATGCGTTAACGATGACGATGTTGCTTTGGACTCCACTCCGTTTCATTCAGCAAGTAGAACAGCAGCTGCCTTCACCCAGAGGCATGTGGAGGAATCCTGGCTGCATCTTCTTTTGGCTGGAGATTTCACTAAACTTAAGGACCTCACTGTCTGCAATTTCGACTTTCTTCTCGCAGCGGTACGATAATTCACATAACTTTAAATATTTTTGATAACAAAACATGCAAAAACGAAGACCTGACTAGTTTTAACAAACCTATCAAGCATTTATGGTATAATATTCAATTAATTTGCAGACACCCTTGTGTTTTATAATTTTTCAGTTAATACGGTGGATAAAAATAGGAAGTGCCACATCGTTGTGAAGTATTTATTCCAATTTAATTTATTCATTAAATTTGAAAATTTTCTTGTATTTCCTCGTGATCCTGGTAGGATACGATTATGAATTTATTGTATAAGCATCGGTAGGTAGGTACTTCATATGTCTGCAAATTTTCAAGTTTTTCGTGCGTCGGATTTCTGACAGTAACTGAAAATATAAAGTGTGTGTACTTATGTATGCACACAAGAAGTTATACTTCTTTGGCCTAACAAATCAAAAATCCTAAAAAATATTTATTCCTCTTACTATTCTACGTTTGTAGAGAGACCAATATTGTATAAATCTTGCATTGGCTTTGACAATTAATTATTTTAAAAATTTTACGAATACGACTGTACGGGCTTGAACCCTTTGCCTATCCTTATAACAGACGAAGAAATCAAAAAATAAAATAACGAATGTCTCAAACGTCAGAAAATTTTAGGAACCAACTTCACCCTGTTACTTTTATGTTACAGTGATGCGCGCGCATGTTATAATTTTACTCTCATCATTTTTTCATAACGCACCTAAAGAAGTACAACTTCAAAATTTTTTCAAAGTTTCTTTTTCGAATGGGTGTTAGAATATAAGATCAAAATTGATAAAACTCCTTTATTTTTGGTCGTCCGACATTTATTTTCTGCCTTTCTTATATTATTATAATTAATGCAGGTACAAACAGTAACAATATCGTATCTGCGATGTATTCTGGAGCATGTTCGGTGCTACATCCTCGACCGTGATGTCGAGTTGGTGTATGGTGCTGTAAGGAAGTCCAGTGATATACTCACTAGAGATCCCATGCAACTTGGAGCTCAGGTATGTTACCCACATACCTACACGCTACATATGTGTGAGTGTTTCATAATAAATGGACATAATCTTAACATATATAAATTACGTGACACGTTGTTTGTCCGCGATGGACTCCTAAACTAATGATCGGATATTAATGGGGATTACTTCACGGAGTGCAGTTTGGTGCAACTTGAGAGATAGGATAGTTTTTATTTCGATTTGGGACCCAGAATTATTTTTATTTTCAATATTTGTTTTGTATGGACATTTTTTCTATGAGAGAATTTAGTGACGCACGGTTTGACAGTTCCGCTGTGAAACAATTTCATTATAACATCAGGAAGCATTTTTTACGAAATAATTCTTGATGTTTTGATATATTATTGGCAAATTCCTATAAAACGGTATTTTTTTTTATTATCAGCTACAGAACTACGTCTGTCGGGTCAGCTAGATGACTGATTTTATTTTTATTCAATTATATTCATAAATATAATTTAAAAAATTACCAGTAGCTGCTACTCCAGGAGTCAGTAATATTGGGGATATTGAAAACCAGTGCTACATTGGCGCAACGCCAGTGCAACTTATTACTGAGTTAGCTCCATTCGGTGACAATCACTGCCGCACAGTACCTTATTTTTAGTTTTTAGTAATAAATTGTATTATTTATGGTTTTATTAGTTTGTTCTAATAATTTCTTCTGGTTTGTTATTAAATAATTGTGTGGTGGTGGTTTGTTATCAATAAATTTTTATTCTATTCTATTCTAGATTTTCGGGATTAAATATAAGTATTGATATGTATCGTCGAAATTAACGTTTTTATTTATGTTGTATTCTCGGGTTTTAATTTGTAAAAAAGTTTTTTGATTAAGTACATATATTTACTGCGCAAAAATAAAAGATTATAAGTAGAAATCTAAAAAATGTGAAATTATTGAATAATTAAAATAGCTTGGGAGCAGGCGTTAATGCAGTTTTATTATAATTAACTATTTCCATTAGGTCACTTTTATACTTATACCTACTTGTGTAAATAAACAAATGATTTGAGTTTTCTTAAGTGTTAATTCCGCCAATATTTGTCTTTAAACAATTCGACACGTGTTTTGCGTACACGAGGCATCCTCAGGACGTGTTGGAGACTGAAATTTCAGTCTCGTGCCAGATTTTGGCGTAAAGAGAACTCAAATCATTTGTAAAATTATGGATTTTCGCAAAGTAACGCCTACTTCAATAATTTTACTTGTGTAAATGTAATGTAATCTTTCTGTGATTTTCAATAGAATAATCAAAATATATCGAGCAATATGGTATAAACATCAAAATATATATATAAATAAATAAGAAAAAAGAAGTTTGAACTAATAAGTATTCATTTTAAAAGTATAAAATGAACAGTTTTTAATTCGTTTCGATTTTATAATGTGTAACAAAATACGTTTTGGTTTGACTTGCTATTAATAGGGCCTTCTTGTTTTTTAAACTAGCTATAATTTATATATTATGTTAATAAATTATTGATGATGCTTTTGGTTTCATAACTTGTGCACAAATGATTGCAAAGAAAACTATTGCTCTAAGATCAATCAGTCCTGTACGAACTAAAAGACACCATCATTTAGAACTAATTCTCTCCGAATCGCTTCGATGTTGTTTAGTTTATGACCCACTCTGTTTTAATTTCACCAAACGCGATATATGACATTTTTCTCGAGATTTTACAACTAAACGAAATATCCCATCAAAGAGAAATTTAAATATATTTTGAAACCTTTTTCTTTCCGTTGCCTAAGCTGAAAACACGATTACAATATATTTTAGATACTTTTTTTAATATCGATTTTTTATATATTTCCCATAAAAGCAAAAAAATACTAGTACATATAAAATACCTTTAGTTACCGTTACCAATGGCAAATTTACGTAGGTTCTTTAGTATTGCCATTATTAATTGAATAAGTTTTAGGACTTACGTTGTTTAGTCGGCGCATAAATATCGAAGGACATTAATGCGATGCCACGCGATACTCACTCTTGTTATTGTGTAGTTTTGTTTGTAAAATTGTATCTCGAAATAGTTATATGAGTTTAAGGTTGTTGTTAGTTAGCTTAATAAGTTATTATTTAACATTAACAGTGTATTTCATTAATAGTGTAATTCATACATCTACTGCATGCGTTACTCTTTTGTGTTTTTTTCTTTAAATTGTTCTTTTTCTTTGTTTTAACTACCACGAGTAAGTCAAAAGGATTGAGCAATTTTGGTGCATCATTTTACAATTTACATAGATTGTATTGCAAATGATTTTCTTGCCACTTTTTGTCATTAAAGCCCAACTTTTCCAAGGCTGTGGTAATACGTAAAAATACGCCTTCAAAAATGGTGTATAACTTCCTTAAAGGCCGGCAACACTCCTGTGATTCCTCTGGTGTTGCAAGAGAATGTGGGCTACGGTGATCACTTAACACATGGTGACCCGTATGCTCGTTTGTTATTCACCACCCACCTTATTCCATAAAAAAAATTACATTCATAATTGTCATTTTGGCCTAAGTGAATAAATGATTATTCTTTCTCCCTTTCGAAGATTCAATTTACCTCTAACCTAATCTTACAATTGACCAGATGAGTTAATCTCATCTAACAGGTCTCTCTTATCTCTCTGAACGTACTTGTGGACTAAGGATCATGGGATTAAGTTAGTTACAGCTTATATTGTGTGTATAGTGAGAAAATCTGTAATTTCCGTCTCAGATTAATTCATTCAGCCACTCTGTATTCACCCATGTTTACCAGTGGTAGGCTCCTTTGCACAGGATGCCGGCTAGTTTATGGGTACCACAACGGCGCCTATTTCTACTGTGAAGCAGTAATGTATAAACATTACTGTGTTTCAGTCTGAAGGGCGCCGTAACTAGTGAAATTACTGGACAAATGAGACGTAACATCTTATGTCTCAAGGTGACGAGCGCAATTGTAATGCCGCTCAGAATTTTTGGGTTTTTCAAGAATCCTGAGTGGCACTGCATTAATGGGCAAGGCGTATCAATTACCATCAGCTGAACGTCCTGCTTGTCTTGTCCCTATTTTCATAAAAAAAATGAGTTTGAATAGTTTTGCTTTAAGCTTTATTCCATTATAGTCTATATATTTCAATGATGTGTAAGTATACATAGATTCTTTATGTCTGTTTTAAATAAGAAGTTAGTTAAAGTTGGAATAAATTTGCTAGATTTGGGAAAATAAGAACTGGCTACAACTTTTGATACATTTTGTAAAGCGAGATTGACGTCTAACATTTGATAACACAAAAACAATATTTTAATCTAGCTTTTAGTCGCGACTTCGTCCGCGTGGACTTTCATATCTTATTCCATCTCCAAATAGATGTTTGTTTGCTTCATATCAAGTATCTAAAGCAAAGTTTTATGGTTTATCTCTGAAAATGACGAATTTCTATAAAAAACCATCCCTTATTTAACTTCATGCCTGTTTAACAACAAACAACAAAGAGTAGCTTATGTGTCTATTTTTAAGCCAAATATAATTACAATCGAATTTGGAGTTAGGCGTAAAAGCATGACATTGTTGGACTTCCATACGAACTTCCATCCCCACACATGAAACACGCGGAAATTTTGGAAGAAAAACATTTATTTCACAAAACACTCACAGGATACACTTAAAATAAAAAGGTAAAAGTACAAAACAAACCAAAAAAGAACGTATTTAAATAGTAATAGATTTAATATTGGAGAGTTCCTGTGCAGTGCAGGAAATGGGTCACCGACTCAGGATTATCTGTGACACGGCCGTGGCTATGCCACAGCAGTGATTTTCTAAAACGCTAGAAAAAGTATGTATTTATATCTTATCAAGTGCCTAAATACAAAGTTTCATGGTGTCATCTTCAATAATGTCGAAATTCCATCCCCTATTTCAACCCCTCCAAACCTTTTTCTCGCGATAAAAGGTAGCATATGTCCTTTCCCAAGCTCCAGTCTATCTACGTACTGAACATCATCAAAATTGTTTCATTGGTGTAGGCGTGAAAGCGTAACAAAACTTACATTCACATTCATAATCTTAGTGGCGATTTAATCACAATAATATAGAAATTTAATTAATAATTCTGTCTGAGCTCCTGTACCTCAACTGTAATTTAACAATTTTAGGAATTATTATTGCAATAAAAATTGTTTGGACATGTCGAGACAATGAATGAAGAACGATTGACGAAAAAAGTGTATAAGACCAGTGTGAATGAAAGTGTTGGAAGGGGTAGACCTAGGCGGACGTTTCAATCAGGGACGTCTTGAAAAAAGGCCAGGTCAAGAGTACCCTAAGCCGGAGAGCATGTATAAAAGGAATAATGAAAGTGGACGAAGCGAAACAAGTATGTAAGGATCGTAGCAAGTGGAAAAAAGTGGTCTCTGCCTAACCCTACGGGAAAGAGGCGTGATTTTATGTATGTATGTATGTATAAATATTGGGAGATATAAATCTATATTGTATTTCTATTTTATAGAACTTCAATCGTAATTTTTTATGGTTGGTTTTATAAACGGTCAAATACGAATTTCACTCATGCAACTGGCACGATCAACATACATTCATGGCATGGCGGTAATTTTGTAATTTGTGATTTTAGTTTCTTTTGATTTAATAATTATTATGGCTTAGACTAAGGATTGGTCTCCGCTGCTCTACAACTAGATACCGCAAGCGTAGTCGCAAAGTGTGGCAACTAATACAACGCCCAAGTGGGCGTAATCGAGCCAGTCTCGAACAATGTGTGACGATGACGTGCCACATGTTCTGTTAAATTTTGCTATATATTATAGTAAAACTTTGTAAAAATAATACTTCAAGAAATAATAAAGACACTGGGATCACATAATATCATCAGTAAGTATTTTGTATTTTTAACCGACTTCAAAAAAGGAGGAGGTTCTCAATTCGTCCGTATTTATTTTTTTATGTTTGTTGCCTCAATACTTTTGACTGGGTGAACCAATTTTGATAATTCTTTTTTATTTTAAAGCTGGTGCTTCCCGTATGGTCCCATTGTTTTTTGGTCCAGATCTGACACCTGAATCCATGCGAAAACCATAAAAGTCTTAAATTTTGCTATACATACGTATAGCAAAGTGGATGATAAATTTACGAATAACTCAATATCGCGCCAACCGATTACGATGATTCTTTTTATATTGGAAAGGATATACGTCAAAGATAGTTTGGTTAGATTCTGATTACGGAATCCATGGCAAAGTAACGGAACTCTTCAATTAAGCGCTTACGTTAATTGCTGAATTGGAAAATTTTGTATATCTACACATATTTAGACAAATTATTAGTTAGTGTACTTAAAATTCACTAAAAATCAAAAAATAAAATAAAAAATTAAGAAAAAAACAGCAAAAACACTATTCCAAAACAATAGATATAATATCCACTAAAAAGTATTAAAATAATTGCGTATATTTAAACAATTTAATTAATAAATGTAATTCTAGTTACGATTATTGTAATTTTTGGAGTCGATAACACGAAGCGTATGTTACAAAATTTGAAAGATGCCATTGAGTGTCAAGATGCCACGCAAACATGCATCTAATAGTTGCCCTAATAAAAAAGCTATTGTTCTTAGGTGGTGCTGTATCTAGTTGGAGCGCAGCAGAGACCAATCCTTGGTCTAACTTTTTTGGTTTATGTGCTATAGTAAAGCAGGCTCTATCAACATAACTGCTATCTTTCTTATATTTACATTGTAATTTAGTCTTATTGTCTGACCTTATTCATCATTTTTTATAAATATTTTCCTTATAATTCGTGATCTCTCGTGTATTAGAATAAAGTAAATTTAAACCGAAAGCTTGTTACCTTCAAATTAAATATTTCAAGCATTAATTCCAATACGTTTGAGAAAAAGATTACCGCATTTGGAAGAATATCCGAATAAAAATGAAAGATTATTAAAAACATGACGATATCAGTCATCGTCTTGAATAGTCTATCTTCATAATTATTGTTTATTTAAATTTTCATTAATAAATTCATCCAAATGTTTTGAGTTTTCTTTAGTGTTTACTCCGCCAATATTTGTCTTTTAAACAATCCGACACGTGTTTCGCCTCTACACGAGGCATTCTCAGGACATGTTGACTCGCCAAAATCTGGCACGAGACTCTGGTAGTCTGAGACAAATATTGGCGGAATTAACACTAAAGAAAACTCAAAACATTTGGATAATTATGGATTTCTGCAAAGTAACGCCTACATCAATAAAATTTATAAATTTAGTCAACAAAACTACGTATAAAGTAATTCTAATTCATTTTCTATAGATGTTAAATGTTATTGTATAAGTCATTCATAATTAATATTATGTTGACTAAATACATTCACTTAATTGTCTTGAAAGTCCTTTGTACTATACTAATATTATGTCGGTAGTGTTGCTGACGTCATTGTACATGAAAGCAAATCCATTTATATGCAGATGCTGCGTCCAAACAATCTTAAAACGTGTTACGGTTATAGAAAATCGATTGTTTGAATATTTCTTGTTGTAATCAATCACAATACACGTAACATAATAATTTGAGGGTATATGAAATAATGAATGAAAAATATTCATATGTTAAAATACTTAAATAACACTTACTAGCCTCATTTAAAATTCACAAGGCGTGATGCTATTAGATTATTAATAGATATGTGAAGGGATAAGAATATCAGAACAGAAAATAATGAATATTAATTATAAGTACCTACTTAACTCTGCTGTGTCCGTTCGGTGCAGCAGCTACGAGCCAAATGTGTATAATCACCACTGCGCTGCACCAACGAAACATTAGTAGACTTAGGTTGGCAATCCCATCTCGAACAGCCAATCAGAAACAAGCTCCTATTGGCTGTATTGACTTAAAAATACAATTTAGCTACTTTTTAGTTTTAAGATGTCAAAACATAACTCTTTTAACTTTGAATTATTTACATTAGGTTTTATTCAGTATAACACTATTATTACTTCTTTATTATTATTAAGTAATAACATAAAAGCTTGATAATCTAACACGCTCTTGTCTCTAGCTCCTCATGATCCAAATTGATCGTCAGATTAACTCAATACCTCAGTTCCATGAGCAATATTTCAGACAAGGGTTTCATAAGCAAACAACTCCAGTTGTTACAGTATCGAACGAAAATATTCTAGACTTATGAAGATATATTGGAAGTTACAACTAATCTGCATTCACGTATCGACTTGTTTCTCTTTAGTAATGTTGGGGTTTTTATGAAAATAACGGACTAGATGAATAGAACGTCAGCTGATGGTAATTGATACGCCCTGCCCATAACAATGCAGTGCCGTTAAGAATTCTTAAAAACCCAAATATCCTGAGCGCCACTAAAATTCGCCCTTCAGACCGAAACACAATACTGCTTACACATTGCTGCTTCACGGCAGAAATAGGCGCCATTGTGGTACCCACATCTAGCCGGCATCCTGTGCAAAAGAGTCTCCCACTGGTAATGCAGGGTTATTATTTATTATAAAAGTGTATACATTTATATGATATACTAGAATTAGTTGCAAGTAATCCCTTATATTAAGTCCTTACATATGAAATTGGCGTTTTGTATGGGAGGAACAAAAAGTCGAATATTTTTAAATATAATATATTTAATTAATCAAAGTATGAACCATTGTTTTCTATGCACTTTTGCCATCTCATAGGTAGTTCATTGATCCCTTTACTAAAAAAACCATTCGGACGGGAATCAATAAATTCTGTGAAGGCGATTTGGACTGCCCCATCAGTTAAATTTTTTCCGTTGCAAGAAGTTGTCCAAATTTCGAAAAAAATGGTAATCTGTTGGAGCAAGGTCCGGGGACTACGGAGGATGTCTTAGATATTCCAATTGAAGCTCTTCTAATTTGGTAGCCGTCTGTAGTGCAGTGTGTGGTCTAGCGTTGTCGTGAAGTAGCAGTGGCGTGAAGCGATTGACCAGCCTAGGTTGTTTAGCCGCTAGCTTTTCCAACATGGTTTGCAATTGCTGACAATAGAAATAGTTAAAAACGAACTGTGTCTTCTTTTGCAACATGACCGCCATACACATCATTCACCCTTCGAGTCTACAATCTGTCCAGTAGACATTCGTTAAGAGATAAATTTAAGGAGATCAACATATTAACAGTACCATGTCAATACATATTTGAAAACCTCATATTATATCGTTTAAAAAAAACAGTAACATAACTGCAACACTAGAAATAAACATAATCTTGCTCTGATTCACACAAGGCTAACGAAAATGGACAAATCATTCGTGGGACAATGTGTCCATTTTTATAATGAAATCCCTGAAGAAATTTGCACACTACAATTAAAAAAGTTTAAAATATTTTTTAAACAGAAACTTTTAAAAAAAGCTTATTATACAATTAAAGATTATATAACAGATAAAAGTGCACGGGATTAAAGCAATGTAAATAATGTTAAGGTCTGCATACTATTTTAATTTATAAGCAGTATGACTGTATTGTTCCATTATTTGTATATTTTCTTGACTTCAAAAAGTGATGCAGTTATTCTATTTTGAGAAATAAACTATTTGAAATTAGAAATCACCGGAAGGGAGAAATAAAAATATTGTTTTTAGATAATTGCGTGGCTTCGACCCGCGGTGGCTAGACGGGGCGTGCTGGCAACATTAGTGACAGCTGCGATGGCTTGGTGTGATGGATACGATAAACCACTTCTTGTGCCGCTCAACGGATGGTAAGTTTAATTTTTTATCCGAATATTTTTCACCTCAATCACCTTTATATCCGATGGAAATTAAACAGAAACGATGGATTAGATATAAATGCTAATCATGTACTGAACAATTTAATTACTATATTTAAGTGGTATGTTAAAATTAAATTCGATTTAACTAAAAGAACTAGTGTATTTTGATACCTAATCCTCCTTCCTCGATAAGTTAATATCAAGATTTGTACACAAATATAATTTGAAAACAAAATTTTATGAACTATGCGGGACTCGAATCCAAGGCCTCTGGTGTTCCGTGCCAGTGCTCTACCAAATGAGCTAACCGTTCGAGTGACGTATCGTCATAAAATCTTGAACGCTTTGTTCAACTCTCAGGTTGTGGCTTCATCTACAGGATCAACTTTACAGTTGATAACCTGTTCAACCCCAATATTTGCATATTAGGAAATTGACTTGAGATGTCGCTCTTATAAATCTAAACAATTTGTTATGTTTTTAAAGTGATAACCCTCAATTCTAGGATTAATACACAAATAAAATTTGAAAACAAAATTATTTTAAAGATGCGTGACGCGAACCCACGACTTCTCTGGGGTTCCGTGCCAGTGCTCTTCCCAAATGAGCTAACCGTTCGAGTGACGTATCGTCATAAAATCTTGTATGCTTTATTCAACTCTCAATTATTTTCTAATTTTATTTGTGTATTAATCCTAGAAGTGAGGGTGAGTATTTTCATAAATACAAAAAAAATTGAATAGTAGCAGGTTAATATATTTCATAAATAAATGTATAATGAAGAACTTCCAAAACGCTATATTTTTATGATGATGCATCAGTTAAACTTTTCTTCTGTGTAATACTATGCTGTATTTTGTTATATATATATGAAATTAAACAATTATCACAAGTTATATATCTAATCCGCCAATATTAGCTATGTTAAAGTAGATTTTGCTGGGAGATTTTGTTTGACAATTTTAGTTCACTTTTGCTTTCTAACAAAAGCGTCGGTTTCGAAATTCTAGAGATTATCCATTTTTGTTAATGTTAATTCTAAACAATCAATTATTTTTAAACTGATATCTCTCACTGGGATTAATTATACAAATTCAATTTGTAACCAAAATTTATGATCGTCTTACCAACTGAGCCAACCGTTCGAGTGACGCATGGATCGTAAATCTTGGTATGTCTTGTTCAAGTCTCAGATTGTGGCTACTGCATCGTTCATAAATTTTGGTTATAAATTTAATTTGTATAATATAAAATCTGATACCGTATTTACTAATTTTGATAAATTCAATGGTTCTACGTAGGTTACATCCACCCATCGCGTCTACAGTACGTGTGTTGTCTGTGGGTGGTTCAACTCCTGGATCCAGTGCTCGCTTGTTGCAGCTGGCGCCATCTGGTCAGCACTTGGTTCTGGCACCGTCGTCTGGCGATCCGCAACTCTGGCATGTCATGTCTAACTCCAAAGTGCACACATTCAAAGGTAAATTTTTACTAATAGTTATCTAAAAGCCCAGCAAATAATATTCACAGGTCGTTCCTCAAGCTTAACTCTGGAGCTCGCTGGAACGTAATGCCTCATGCCTGAGGCGCCTATTTCTGCCGTGAAGCAGTAATGTGTAAGCATTACTGTGTTTCGGACTGAAAGGCGCCGCAGCTAATGAAATTCCTGGGCAAATGAGACTTAACATCTTATGCCTCAAGGTGACGAATTGTATTGCAACTCAGAATTATTGGAGTTTTTCAAGAATCCTGAGCGCACTGCATTGCAATGGGCAGGGCGTATCAATTACCATCAGCTGAACGTCCTGCTCGTCTTGTCCCTTATTTTCATAAAAAACGTAATGTCCCTTCACGTTTTCGCTTTCACCCCCCCGTGCTCGTTCCGTTGTGTCAGTGCGGCTTGCAGTTATATTTGTCACGACATATACATAACATGTCGTGATATTTTCGTGCTACTACTGCTTTACATCTTTTTGAAGTTTTTATTGTTACGTTTTGCCTTTTGTTATTATTACTTCTGTTGTTTATTTTGTTCTGTGTCGCTATAATAGTTATGTCAGACAATGTATGCTCTTTCTACTTAAACTTTCATTAATTTTTCATCATTGTACTACTAATAATCAACATCATAACACAACACCTAGTTATATATCCTATCCCATAGTGCAACAGAGCCTTAAGCTGCATTAAGCTCTCACGCTGCGGTAGAGCCTAACCTAGCACTTGTCTTATCAGTCGGCCCTTCCGGTCGACTTGTTATTATAACAGTAGCTGGTAAGATAGTTTTAAGTTACATTCTGCATTTATATTTTAGTTACTAAGATGAGTCTTGCATCAAACTCTGTAAGCTCGGGTCGTAAATAATAAACTCTTATTTCGATTCTAAAATATTAATTTTTAATTTCTATTTTTAAAAACCCAATCGCTCGCTCCCGAAATCTAACAACTACCTTGACATCAATCAAATATAAATAAATAAATAAAATGAGGTTGGTTGCGCGCAGAGAGAAGAAGAGGAGTGGTGAGCATTTTGCATAGACTCTAAATATACTAGCGTTTAGACAACCTGATATATAATTCGCGACCAATTTTGAATTATCAATGTGTGCGTTAGCTAGTAGTAGCACTAAGGAGCCAATTCTAAGCGTGAGTCACTTTTGACGACTTGTCAAACAAAATCGGTTACAGTAATAATAGATTCGCTATCCTTTTCTATCTTGCTGTATCTCTCTTAGAAATATTCCTTCTGTAAAGTCTGTTTGTGAACAAATTTATATCGATAGTCTGAAGCCTGATGAAGGACATACTAGGTTACTTTTTAAATCAATAAACCACGCAGGCGATGCCACGGACGAGGGGTAGTATAGATAATAAATATTATGTAGATCATTTAGATATATACTTTTGCTTTATTTTTTACTCCCTTCATTGGTTTATATATAATAATAATAATATTGACACACTTTTTACACAAATTATCTTGCCCCAAGTTAAGCATATATAGCCAGTGTTATGGGTTACAAGATAACGATATATTTAATACAATTTACTTACTTAAACATACATAAATTCATATAAACATACATAAATACATTTAAACATCCATGACTCGGAAACAAACATCCATATTCATCATATAAATGCTTGCACCTACCGGGATTCGAAACCGGGACCTCTAGCTTAGTAGATATCCTATCTAACGCTATGTCCTATATCCTATAATCGCTAACCACTCGGCTATACAGGTCGTCTATACTATATATTGACGATGGCTTTTAACAAATCAATAAAAACACTTTTTTACAATGAATAAGTACGTCCGTCGAATCAGATAGTTTAAATACATAAGTTTTGCAGTTATTTTTAATTTCCTATCCCAAATAAATATATCTCCTTACGCATATACATTAGTTCACACACACACACACACACACACACACACATTTCTTCTTAATTAGCCTATAAACGTCTCTCCCACTGACACAATTTTGACTGTGTGTGTGACTATTACTAATAAAGAAAAAATAATAATTTTTCCACATTAAAAATCGCATAATTATTTTTATTGCCAAAACAGCTAGTCCGCAAGCTTAACGATTAAAATGTAGTCATAATAATTATATTTCTTATGCTTTTATAATCATAATTTAATACCAAATCATTCAACCATTAATACTTGTTAGCATATATGTTTTTTTTCTCTTAAACTAATATTTACTCTGTGGAAATTATTGAAGCATGTGGTAGATAATAGTTTGTTACATTAAATACATTACATTTAGTGTGTATTTTAAATATATAATAGCATCAATGGAAACATTAAATAAAAGTTAAATTAGTAAGCAATATTGAACAGAAATGTATTAATTAATTAATTTGGTGCCGATATTAGGACCATAATGAATTAGGCGCCACGTAGACAGATTGACGCACTAATAGTGTCAAGTGTCAATGTGTCAAGAGTTTCTCGCCGCCATCGCAGTTCCGTCGCGACCACGGTTCATGTAATTGGATCGAAATATCGGCATTAAATTAATAAAATATATATCGTGAGTACTCGTCGTAAAAATAACAATATTAAAGTCTCGCGATGATAAAAGTTTTAAAACAGTAATGTATTTTACCAGTGGAAGGCTCATTTGCACAACAGCGCCTATTTCTGTGTTTTACTATGTTTCGGTGTTAGTGGGCGCCGTAGCTATGGAAATTACTGAGCAAATGAGACTTAACGTCTTATGTGTCTAGGTGACGAGCGCAAATGTGGTGCCGCTCAGAATTTTTGGGTTTATCAAGATACCTGAACGGCACAGCATTGTAATGAGTAGAGCGTATCAATTACCATCAGCTGAACTTCCTGCTAGTCGCGTCCCTTATTTTCATTAAAAAAAAAACTGTTAATTCTTACATAATTGCCACCAAATAATAGGGTAATTACCATAAATTATTTCATTGTTAACGAGCTTTTGTCTAGTAATTGTAACGAAAACTTTTCAAATGAAAGCTAATTCTCGTTTCGTCTGGAACTCCTAACGAGCCAATAGTAGCCCACGTAATCAATTGAACCTTCCCTACCTTATTAATTGCATTCCACAATGTTCGGATTGTAATATATTTCCATTACCTTTATTGTTCCGATGAAATTTCTTTCTGTTAAACGATTTCCTTTATTTTCATTTTAAATAAAAACTAGTACCGGAATAGAAAGCAGAATTAGTTGCAACAAAACTGATTTGATTCATAACGTATCATATTTTTACCAGTGGAAGGTTCCTTTGCACAGGATGCCGGCTAGATTATGGGTACCACAACGGCACCTATTTCTGGTGTGAAGCAGAAATGTGTGAACATTACTGTGTTTCGGTCTGAAGGGCGCCGTAGCTAGTGAAATTACTGGGCAAATGAGACTCAACATCTTACGTCTCAAGGTGACGAGCGCAATAGTAGTGCTGGTCAGAATTTTTGGATTTTTCGAGAATCCTAAGCGGCACTTCATTGTTATGGGCAGGGTGTATCAAATACCATCAGCCGAACGCTCCTCTCGTCCCTTATTTTCATAAAAAATCACAAAACGACTTAAGACGTATGCAATTTCTCTTAATTACAAAGCAAATAAAAAATGGTATAACTATTAATAATACCAAGTTGCTACAATTTACTTCACAAAACGGTTAATAATATGACTGTTACACCGTGGAACAGCTAAATATTATTTTGAGATCTTACATAATTTATACGTCCAGATTGAGTATCTTGCTGTTACACAGCCGATAAAAAAAGGCCAGGAATATTAGGTTAGCAAAATAGAGGCTAAACCTAAAGTAAATTCTTCGACGTTTTCACAGTTCTCATAGTCTATCTAGATGTATAAATGATAATTGAAAATGAAAATATGCACCTGATATCATTACCGTCTTTGTGTTGAAGAAGAAGGCTTTTTCGCAATTTTTATAACCCTAAAGAATCATTATGAAAATAATTGGATTATTTATCTCCCCTTTTTGTAAATCTTTTACTTATAACCATTTCGGAGCGCCAGTTAACATGTGGGTACTACGAAATAATTCTCATTTTTGCTGCCTCGCTAAGTATCTAAATTCAGAAGGTATTTATAAACCTGAAAAATATTTCAGAAGAACTGTGGCTAAATTCGTTTATTCTTGTCTAACGGGTGAGGTAAATTAAATTTTATCTTCCCCCATTGTGAATTAATAAATCTCGGAAGCTACAAGAATTCTTATAATTCATCAAATGATACTTATTACTCATCTTTAATTAAAAAGTCCCGAGATTTCATTACTCCCCTAAGCTTCAGTTTATTTGCAATCCGTGTCCCTTAGTTAGCTGAGCCGAAGGTAAATTTGCTTAACAAGGGTTAATCCTAGCTTTAACATGACCCATTTAAATAGCCATATAACATTTCTATATGCGTTCCATATGTATAATATACGAAATGACTAGACTTGTGGAAGATGACGTATTAAACTATATAATTATTGTCAGCAATATTATATTGATTAGTTAATGTGTTAACAAGCGCTACCAACATCATGGAGCTATAAGATATCCCAATTAATAATTATATTTATATATTTTTACTTTTAACATCTTGACTGTTGCTTCCCAATATATTCTTGATAATAAACTTACATATATATAAGTTAATTTGCTAGAAACTGTCATAACTATAATGTTAACCAGGAACAGACATGAACTTATAATGCCTACTACTCTGCTACGTCGAGTTAGTAAGGCTTTTGTGGGGCGATGTAATTGCTTTTACAACAAGATCCCAGAAAATGTTTAAAACAAATGTATTACGAAATTTAAAAGAAATATTAATAAATTAAAAAAAAAATACATCAAAAACACAATTCAAAAACAATTGATATAATATGTACTGAGAAGTAAAAAAATATATTGCGGATTTTTATACAATCTAATTCTAGTTACGATTATTGTCATTTTTGGAATCGGTTTCCTCCCGCCGCGACCCGCTCTCGCCTCTCACCTCCTCACCACTCAAGCACATCACTCGCAATAGTTATCGAATTAGATATCGCAGTAGTAGTCATCTGAGTGCGCTAGCTCTGAATATACTCTAAAAGTACAAACCCCACTTTATGGCTGCATTTAGTGCTCGACCGACGGTCAGCGCTGACGTTGGTCGAGCGTAGCGCGTGCCATAGGCGCTGACTATATTGCGTTTAGTGCTCAGCTGACAGCAAACTTAATTAAAAAGCTCGTGTAAAATTAGGAAGAAAAATTATTTCAATTATAACCTCTTTAATATGTGCGTACTATTTACATAAACGATTACGGATGAAATGATGTTTACTAATTACCAATTATAGAGCAAAAATTAAGGAAAAAAAAATCATACAATATATTAAATATATTCGAAATTGCCAGAACATCAAGGACGACCGACGATACTTGTCAGCACGACGTAGCTCTACGCGTGTAGCAATTCACCAGCGCTGGACTGAACGCGTTCATATTATGTTTTCATAGTTTTAGCTACGCTCGACCGACGTCAGCACTGATCGTCGATCGAGCAGTAAATGCAGTCTGAAACTGTTATATGCCAGCGATTAGATCAAATGTTTATCCACCGTCAGAGAGCCTCTGTTTTTAGCGCGAAACGAAGTTATTATTTTTATACAAATATTTAACACTGTTGATGGCGAGTTTGTCACGATAAAACTTGTCATATATACATAGTTAATTATTATATAATGATTGCAATTTCTTGACATCACAGCGCAAATAATAAATCGGTACATTGACCTTACTTTCTTGCACTTTCATAAATCACACACATGTATGAACCTGAATTATCGCCATTGCTAATGCGTCTATTTCAACGAAATACTTAGAATATACTAGCGTAGAGACAACGTGACAGCCCGGTTACAGCAATAATAAAGTCGCTTCCCTGTTCTATCTTGTTGTATCTCCGTTAGAGATGTACTTCCCTCTCGCACGCTTTGTTCAACTACACGAAGACTAAAGTTTGCGCGTTTACCACTAAAAAAACCCCATTTGTCGTATCACCGCTCTTCGACAACACTTCCCTTGAAGCCTCACCTTGTATCGGAATACTAGGTCTCGAAATCTCGAGCGATTGCCAATTTCGCGGTCATCTAGAGGGCAAAGGCAAATTGGGCGTAAGTAATAGAGCACGGCAATACCTCAAGCCGGTCCACATTCTAGCGCTCTACAAAGCGCAGGTCTGGCCACATATGGAGTATTGCTGTCATCTCTGGTCTGGAGCACCCCAGTATCAGCTCATTCAGCACATTGAATTGTTGGAGATTCAGTGTTCTCTGAACGGGTTGCGTAGAGAAGTCGCTTCATAGTATGTCTTCTATCGCATTTATCACGGGGAGTGTTCCGGAGAAATTCTCCAGCTGCTTCCTACCGCCGAATTCCAACTTCGCACGACATACCACAAATTAGAATATCATCCCCAACATCCTGGATGTGTGATATTCTTCCGCAGTGCGGTTTTCAAGGAACTTTCTTCTACGTACGTACAGCTCCCTTGTGCGCTGTTTCCGGGATGATTCGACATGGGAACCTTAAAAAAATCGGGTACACCTTCCCTAAAGGACGGCAACGCTCGTGTGATGCCTCTGGTGTTGCAAGAGAATGTGGGCGGCGGTGATCACTTAAGAATAGGTTAAGTGACCCGTACGCTCGTTTGTCCTCCTTTTCCAAAAAAAAGATAACCTGCGGCGAAGCATTTTGTATTATTATAATAAAAAACAGGAGCTGTTAACACAGTCCTAGCGCACATATAATTTTTGGCACAGAAATATTTGACATTGGGTGAATAGGTTCTGTACCTTTTGAAAGGAATAATAGAAAAGATAAGGTTTATTGGCGATAAAATAATTGTAAATACCAACATGAAAACGGTTATTCGTATTTTTCACGAGAACGCAATCGTATTCGCCTTAAACATAAACGATTTTACAATTATCTGAATTGCGATATTGAAAATGACCTGATGAGCAAGATATTAAAATGTCGTTATCAAAAGTTCATGTAAATTAAATGATGTTAAAATATATTTCGTAATTTTTAAGTAAAATTAATTATGTTTTCGCGTATTCTTATTTTGATGAAACTATTTATTATAAGAAAGCCTCAATATTTGTTTATTAATGTTGTACATGCATAATAACATAAAAAAAAATTTCGAGAGTTAGTTATATTATTATTATTTTATGAAAATAAGAGACGAGACTAGCAGGACGTTCAGCTGATGGTAATTGATACGCCCTACCTATTACAATTGCGCTTGTCACCTTGAGACAAGATCTAAAGTCTCATTTGCCCAGTAATTTCACTAGCTGCGGCCCCCTTCAGACCGAAACACAGTACTGTTTACACATTAATGATTCACGACAGAAATAGGCGCCATTGTGGTACCCATATTCTAGACGGCTTGAAATGAAATGAAATGAAATGAAAATGAAATGAAATGAAATGAAATGAAATGAAATGAAATATATCTTTATTGCATACCACAAAATTATGAAACATAACAAAAATCGAGACTACAAAAAGCAATAGGCGGCCTTATCGCTTAAGAGCGATTTCTACCAGGCAACCTATAATGAATCAGTTATAGTTGAAAAGATAACAGAAGGTGGTGTTATCGATATGCATATAATTTAAACATACAGTAAATAATTCCAAGAAAAGAACTAGTATTGAAATTGTCACAGTAATAAATAATAATTATGGAGCGTTGTTTTGAAAGATTGGAGAGTTTGAGCCTTTCTGATTTCAGAGGGAAGAGAATTCCATAGGTTAACAGCTTGCACAGCAAATGAATTGTTGAAAAAGGAAGTTTTATGAACAGGTGTACAAAGCAAGAGATTATGAACAGACCGAAGATATAGTTGGTGAGAACTTAATGCTGAAAATTTTTCCTTGAGATATATAGGAGTTTTAGGATCAAATAGGACACGATAGAGATGTATAAGTATATGGAAATTTCTACGCAAGCGGATAGGGAGCCATTTGAGCTTTTTGCGAAATTCAGACACGTGGTCATACTTACGTAGTCCAAATATAAAACGAATACACATGTTCTGCAATCGTTCAAGCTTATCCAACTGGAGTTCGGTTAAGTCGACATATGAAATGTCAGCGTAGTCAAGAATGGACAGGAGAAGGGATTGAGCGAGTAAAGTTTTCGTGGGAATAGGAAGAAAATTTTGGAGTTTTTTTAATGAGTGAGAGGCAGCATAGAGCTTCCTACTAACTTCTTTTAATTGATGGTGCCAAGACAAATTCCGATCAATGAATACGCCCAAGCTCTTAACAGAGCAGCTAAAAGGAATAAGAGTTCCTCCTACAGAAATGGGAGGTAGATTACCCCACTCAATTTTATGGGTTAGTTGTGAGCTACCAACAATAATACATTGAGTTTTCGACGGATTCACTTTTAGTCCATGGGCAGTACTCCATTCCACGATTGTAGTTAAGTCTTTGTTAGTGTTTTTAATAGCTAAAGGCAGACCCTCGAGAGAAGATTGTGAGTATATCTGGAGATCGTCTGCATACATATGATACCAGGAAGTTAAATTTTTAGTTATAGAGTTAATAAAAATTGCAAAAAGAAGAGGAGATAGTACACCGCCTTGTGGAACTCCAGCGGAAAGGTTAGACCAGGTTGAAGTGTTATCATCAATCTTAGTCCTTTGCCGACGCCCACGTAAATAGCTTCGAAACCACCCTATCACTGTTGGAGATACGTTAATAGAACTCAACATGCTCAGCAAAATATCAAAGTCAACAGTGCAGAAGGCATTACTGAAGTCGAGTAGTGTAAGTATTGTGAGCTGTTGCTTATCCATGCCAGATCGGATATCATCGGTAATTTTTATAAGTGCAGTAGTCGTACTATGTCCTGGACGAAAACCAGATTGGAGAGGGTTAAGAACACTGTGCTTATTAATAAATATAGAGAATTGTTGATGGACTAAGCGTTCAAGAACCTTGGAAAGAAAAGGTAGTATAGATATGGGGCGATAGTCAGAAAGATTATGTGGTTTAGAAATTTTAGGTATTGGAATAACATTAGCGTCTTTCCAGGCTACAGGAAATTGGCCAGACGTTATAGAAAAATTAAGAATATGGAAGATTGTAGGAACTAGGATATCTATGATAGGAAGGATCATATTACGACTAATGCAATCACTACCAACGGCCTTAGATGTAACAGACAAAATGGTTTTTTTAACGTCAGAATCAGTGAAGGGAGAGAAGTTGAACGGTGGAAAGTCAGGGGTTGGGATTAAGGATAGGGATTTAAGCGTTTGAGCTTTAGTGTTATTGTCAAGAAAAGATGAATTTTGAGAGAAATGTTGATTAAGTTGTTCAATATTTAGATTATTGGAAACTGTATGTTGTTGCTTCCCAACTCCTAGCGTTCTTAGGAATTTCCAAACTTTACTGGTTTCACCGTTCTCAACAGACGAGTAGATATGGCGTCGCTGCGCGTCTCTGCACATTGTATTGCAACGATTCCTTAATCTTATATACTTTTCCCGGTTAAGATCAGAGTTATTATGCTTATAAATAGATTTAGCTCGATTTTTAGAAATTTGCAGTTTTTTAATATCATCAGTAAGCCAAGGAGCAGGTAAATGCTTTATCTTCACGGGTTTAACTGGCGCATGCTTATCATACAGCTGTATTAGCAAAGAATTAAAAATATCAACTTTATCGTTGATACTATTAGAATTAAAAATGACATCCCAATCAATAGTTTGTGCGTCTATAGAAAGACGTTGCATATCCATCCCAGAAAAATTCCGCTGCATCAGTATTTGGGGTTTACGTTTAGGGGGGCGTACTTTATAGGAGAGAAAAATGAGATCGTGGAAGGAAAAAGCATCCGCAGAGCATTGCCCATGCGAGTTTACATACTCGGGCTTAGAGACTATGATGAGGTCAAGAAGAGACGGAGTGGAGTGAGGAAAGAAGTGGGTGGCTGTAAGAGGAAGGATATGGAGATTGTAGGAATCAGTAACGGACAAAAGCTTTTTTGAACGATGGTCATCTTTAAGAAGACAGGTATTAAAATCACCCATCAAAATCAAGTGATCATATAGTGGTACAAATTTCTCGAGGATATGATCAAAGGAAGAGAAATAATCGACATTAAGTGAAGGACTGTAGAATACTCCAAGAAGGATTTTTGTATGTGAAAGGATAACTTCAACAAGAAGATACTCAACTTCATTCTGTGACATGGAATCACTAGAAGAACTTATGATTGAAAACGGAAGGTGAGATCGAAGATAGATTGCAACGCCGCCACCAACTCTACCCACACGGTCGTTGCGAAGGAGGTGGTAGCCTGGAAGGTAGTAAGAGGAAGAAGGGAGGCTGGGCTTAAGCCACGACTCAGAAATAAGTACGGCATGAACATTGCTAGAATCAAACGACGCCTGAAGGTCAAGATAATGTGCAGGAATGCTTTGTGCATTTAGGTGAACTATATTAAAGTTTTTCTGTGTGTCTGGGAAGTGATTACTGAGAGCAACGTCAATAGGAATATAAGATACACTTTGAAAACTTTCTTCACCACTAGAACCAGAAGAGACTATAGACTGAAAATCATCAAGGCTAGAGTTATGTGACATTTTGAATCTTGATAATATTTAAAAATTATCTACTGTTTATTACTACTTATACTATTACACAAAAAATAATCCTATATAAAATAATATCCAAAAGTATACCTGCAACGAGTTTCCTAAACTAAAAAATAATATACAAAAATAATTAAATTAAATTAAATTAAATGATTAACGAACCCACCCGCCAGTTGCAAGGAGAGATTAATTCACTTCTTAAAACAAACAATAATAAAAAATAAAAAAAAATAAATAAAAGATAAAGTAAAAACAATCAAAAATGAAAAAGTAACCCTTTTTTCCTTTTAGCAAAAATAAACTATTTATCTCAAAACCCTCAAAAAACATAGGTAGGTTTTAAATAGGTAACTTAGAGGACTAAAAACTAAGTGACTAAAGACAAAAAATTACAATAATAAAAATGAAGTACATATACAAATTAAAAGAATAAAAATAATATAAACTATATCTATGAAGCTGTTTTGAGATAGACTTGTAATTTTCACGTAAATTATTATAAAAAAGAAATAAAGATTGCGCGCCTCCATCTGAGTACTCCATTTTTATGCTGTACAAATTTTATTTACGGTGAAAACATGATGCAGTAATTAAAACATAATATTTTTAATACCTTGACCCATATTAAGGGTGAGAAAAAATAAATAATAAAATAATAAGCGGCGCTATCTTACAGCTTCAATAACTTAGCTTACTAATCATGTAATTCTATAATCTAATTCTAATAATCTATAAATGCCAGCGCAGTGATGACCAAAAGCCTTGTATCCAAAGCAGTTATTTAGTCTGCGGCTGGTATGTCAAATGTCACAGCTGTCATTAGATGACAGTTGTCACGTACATCTGCCAGTCACACAAGACACTACAGTCTACACAAATAACAATGGTAATTTAATAGGTACCTATTATGTAACAACTACAGTTTTCATTTTCTAGTATCAACAACGGAATTTGATTTATTACACTAAAACTACAGTTTATTAAATATATTATACACAGGAAAGAAATAGCATAGGCAATATAAATCTGATAATTATGTAGTATGACATTTATACTATGTAACAATTGAAAATGTTTGAAATATAAGCTGCATTTAGTAATATCAAATTATCAAATTTTATGGAAAATTGTTTATTTAAAATGTTTAATAAATAGCATTTAATAGTTATATGATGTTCCATTTTATTTTTGGTATTAAAAAACAGAACAGGATGTAAATGAATACTGCAGGCTTGTTACCAAACTATTAAACTATAACACAAATGTTACAATGTGGTGCATTACAAGTTAGGTATATGCATTCTTTATATATTATCTTAATTATCAACACAGGATGGTTATGAAATTTTGTAATAAGTTATAAATACTAAATAAAAAAAGGTTTAATTCATATACATAACATAAAGATTCATACTAGGATAGCTTAGGCTTTGTGGTAGTGACATAGGTAATTAGAAGTTACAAAAAGCTTACAGTTAACTAAACCTATGAATTGTACAAGTTATTTAAAGGTTACATTACCTTAAAATACTTACAGATTAATGATACCTATTACTTATTTTTGACCGTTCTTTTGGACCTGGAGGTGAGACTGGCAGTACCCTGAGTCAGAGGCTTAGATGTCTGTTTAGATGTCTGTGGTATGCTGTGTAGGTCAGCTTTCCACTCAGCTCGGTGATGTGAACCATCTGAGCCTATAATATGTATGCATCCATCCCTTGTCCAGCACTTGTTTATGCCGAATCTCTGCCTTGCCTCCATAAATAAGTTATGACGACTCTTTGTTAAAAACTCTGACACAGTTAAACCGCTGCCCTTAAATCCAGTTTTGGAGAACCAAACCTTATCCCGCAATGCTACATCCGCAAACTTTACCACTATAGGACGAGGTTTCTTTTCGGAAGGACGTCCTAAGCGATGGGATGACTTGATGGAAGCAACAGAGAATCCAGTCACACCAAGATGTTCCCCTACTACTTTACAAACACGTGAAGTAACATCTTCCGACTTATCTTCGCTGACTCCGTGCACTAGTAGCATTTTGCGCCTTCTACGCATCTCCAGACGATCAACCTCTATACCAAGGAACTCCACCTGTCTCTGCAAAGTATTCATGGCAGAGAGCACAAAGGTCCTGAAGCTGTTAAACTCTGCAGCCAGGGATGTGTTTGTAATGGGTCCATTATCTAGGCCCTGCTGGAACTCGCTCATCTTCTGTTCGAACATTTCAGCCATGGCGTTGAGCGAGTCTTTTAATGCATCCATGATGACTGGTGATACGTAGTGATCGGAACAAAGGGATATTAAAGAAGTGAACTTAATTGACTTTCACTAGGAGAATAAGTACTGTCTGGTGGGTACTATTTATCACATTTATCACACTTAACACTAAATCTACTAAAATAATAGTATAAAATTACTTTTTTTTTAATTTTAAGATGATTGAAAATACGGAGCTCTTTAAAAACAGTGTTAACTTTTTTCACACCTACCCTCGAAAAAAAGGTATATCGTTCTTGTGTAAAGGAGCCTCTCACTGGTATATAATATTATCCCACTATATCCCACTGGTATATGGTATATATTTTCACTACATCAATTACTTTTAGGTAAATATATTTCATAAAACAAGTCGATTATAAATAATTTTATTATTATAACTCAAAAATAATCTATAATAGGTATACAAAATGGCAGAAGTAAAAAATAACAACAAGCCTAGATTCGTTAGATTATTACATTATGTATACACTAGCTTACCCGACACACGCTTTTCTGTTAATAGAAACAAAATCATCATTTACATAATTTGTAAGAATTCGGGGATAATGTAGGCTAAAGCCATCGGAACTGTGTCATCAAAGTTAATGAGTTAAAAATAAAACAAAAACATATTTCTGAATGATTTTATAATATTATATAGTAATAAAATGATATGGATTTATATCGTTTTCTGTTGACCTATATACACAATAATTTCACCATACATTATTTTGTTATATTTCGAAGGGCTTATACAGCGTTATCGTCGAAAGCTCCCGGACGGCTTAAATTTTTCCGACACCTTCGACAAATATCGTTAATATATACAAAAATGTTTATAAACGTAACAAATTATTATTATACCTTATAACCTTCCTCGAGAACCACACTATCCATTAGTGGAAACAGCATGAATGTCGGTGCAGTAGTTTTTGAGTTTATCGCGAACAAACAGATGTCTGTCTGAGGACTTTGTTTTATAATATGTAGTGATATACTTATACGAGTATGTATGTAAGTTTAAACGAGTGATTCTTGTATACATGTCTTTAACATTTATTGACGTCAATTCAAGACATTACATAATTCTACCATCATCTTGTACATTTTTTTTATGAAAATAAGGGATCAGACGAGCAGGACGTTCAGTTGATGCTAATGTTACGCCTTGCCCATTACAATGCAGTGCCGCCCAGGATTCTTGAAAAACACATAAATTCTGAGTGGCACTACAATTGAGCTCGTCGCTTGATACGTAAGATGTGGTGTCTCATTTGCCCAGTCATTTCACTAGCTACGGCACCATTCAGACCGAAACACAGTAATATTTACAAATTACTGCTTCACAGAAGCAGAAATAGGCGCCGTTGTGGTACCCATAATCAAACCGGAATCCTGTCCAAAGGAGCCTCCCACATTTTTAAGGAATATTAAACTTAAGCTTGTTATCATAAAAAAGCAGTAAAAGTTTGTAAAAACAGAGTCGCTACAACCAACCCCCATTCAACAGCATGACTCATGGACTGTATTTTAAGGAAATTAGCGACCCGCCCCACGATGTCACCGCAATGCTATTTGAAGAAGCATGACGAAACTAGACACGGGAACTGACCCAAAAATAACATGAAAAACGTGTTTGTAAGTATAGCTATCGTATACGATTATATTGAAACAACAGAATATTTACTTTCACAGGTCACTCAGGAAGGATACTCTGTATGTGCGTAACTCGAGAGTCTCAATATTTACTCACTGGTTCCGAAGATACAAGTGTCATAGTGTGGGATCTACATACACTCGCTGTCAAGACAAAAATTCTGTAAGTGAACCTTTTTCTACACCTAACTAATTTATCTAATCTTGAACTGTATATAAATATCAAGGAATTTTCATCAGAAAATATTTTCAAACTTCGGAAACAACAAGATTATTGCGCTCCTTTTAATGAAATATACAATATTTAGTTATTAGTAGTCATCAAGTTAATGTTCTTTTCAACCAGGTAAACAGTTAAATGCTGTTTTAAGGATAAAAGAGAAGAAAATCATTATATCTAATTAAAAAAAAAAACAATAATAAAATTCACTTTAAAATTCCAACCCAAACTGAGAATCTAGGTATTTAATTTAGCGAATATTTTATATCTTAGGACATTGTCAAAATCAAACTGTGGAATAAATTTCTATCTTTCTTAATCTAAAGCTTTAAATCTATAATAATAATAATAATAATATTGACACACTTTTTACACAAATTATCTTGCCCCAAGTTAAGTTTAGCCTGTGTTATGGGTTACAAGGCAATGATATATTTAATACGATATACTTACTTAAACATACATAAAGTTTTATAAAAACATACATTTAAACATCCATGACTAAATAATCCATTTCTTTTCTAAATATTGAAGCGGAAATCTCCAGTGATGCCTATAGTGTTGCAATACAGTGAAACGAGCCTACGTCGTCTGTCCTCTTCCATAAAAAACCCGATTCAAAATCGTCAGTTTTTGTGACGTCGATAATTTTAATGTGTCCATTGGATTGCTTTTACCTTTTATTTAATATCGTTTAAGTCTTTGTTACTATTATTTCACCGTAAGGAACTTTCGGTTTGTGAGTCCGGATTGCTTAAAAGTAGATAAGCAGTTTAAAAATATTGGTGTTCTTAATACCATGTTAAAATAGAAAAGGAAAACATTGGCCTAAGGGCCCCAAGGGGCATCCCAACTGAGATTATTATCATGTCAATTTTTTTTTTTATGGAAAAGAGGACAAACGAGCGTACGGGTCACCTAGTGTTAATCACCACCGCCACATTATCTTGCAGCACCAGAGGAATAAGTAAGGTGTACACGCTTTTTTTCCGGAAACACCGCACAACAAAGTTCATTCCACAGCTTTGTAATACGTGGAAGAAAGCTCCTTGAAAACCGCATTGTGGAGGACCTAGACCACACATCTAGATGGTGGGAACGATATCCTAACTTGTGGCGTGTCGTGCGAAGGTGGAATTCGACGGCATGAATCAGGTGAAACAGCTCTTCGGAACACCCCGTGATAACTTAAGAAGACACACAAAAATCTATCTCTTTTAACTCTCTATAATTATGAATATTTTTCATTTTCGCTAGCGAACATATTGCACCAGTGTTGTGCGTGGCTGCAATTGTGAATAGATCACTCGTCATCAGTGGCGGTGAAGACAGTTCTGTTATTGTCACATCATTGGTTGATGGAGCCTTGGTAAGTACAACCTGAACTCGTAGCTGTTTCCATCTATAGTAATAAAATATTGGTTGCAATTTGTAGGCATGAGGTTAAGTCGAGGGCTTCAAAAGACTCGAGTTAATATTAAATTGCACTTGCTCCCAAGTGATACAAACTCACTAATATTATAATAAATAAATTTTATATAATCAACCGAAAAAAGGTGTTCTTGCACCACTAGGTCTCATAAAATGATAGCGTTATTAAAATGAAACGAGAATAGTCAAACTTTTGTAAACATGCTGTTAAAGATTTTTTTGTATTTAAAAATATTGTTGAAAATACAATGAGCTTCTATTCTATAATTTACCTACCCCTATTAGTCAAATTCCCGTTTGCACTAAAATTCTTAAAGCACTTACACAAATTTATTAGATATTAAGCCTTGTGTGACCCCACTTTAATATTATAAACTGACTGACAATGAAAATCAAGAGTAATACGAAACAACTGACCAACGTGCCGACTTTGTTTCTGCTATCGAAGGCTTAAAATAGGTTAATACAATGGTCCTAGCCACATTAACTTTATCGGAGAAATAATAAATATATTAGCACTATTATGAGATTGTTAATACCATTTTCAACAAACGTATATTAGCGATATTTATGTGATAACTTATTTTTTATTTTCTGATGAAGAAAGCAACTTACAAGTCCTTATACTTTGGGTCCCGTCTTAAATTGAAGTAAGTCATCAATATAAATTAAAATTAAAATAAAACTGTTCACATCAGGTAACAAAATTAGACCATCATCGAGGTCCGGTCACTTCGGTGAAGGTAATTCAAGATGGAGAGATTGTTGTCACTGGCTCTCAAGATGGCGCAGTCTGTAGTTGGAACGTGGATAACTTTACGCTGCTCAACACAGTAACTGCGGGAGTGCCAATACACTTAATGGACATCACTGAAGACAATGTGTTCCTCGTGACGTTGCAAGGAGAAAATGAATTGCACTTGAGAACTTTTATAACGGGGACCTATTTACATCCGTTGAAGCGTCATAAAGCAAAGGTAAGATTTGCAAAAAATTATAGCAAAATTTATGGACGATACGGGATTTGAACCCCTATAATTGCATATTAGGATTCGACTAGAGATGTCACTCTTTCAAATCTAGTGATATCCCTCACTTCCCTATAAAATTTAGTTCGTACAAACATTTATGGACAAAGGGGAATATAAAAAATTATAAATTGTAAAAGTAAGATTGTTTCATGTAATAATGCCGTTATTGACACACTTTTTATACAAATTATTCTCAAAGTTCTTGTTCAAATACTTGTAAATAAATTTTGGTTTCCTTAAAATTTTTGGTGTCTTCACTTATTATAAAGTTTTGGGGACTGAGCGGATCAATTTATTTTGGGTATTAATAATTTAATTTGTTTATCTGAGATGTACAATTTTTAAGTAATATCAGTTATCAAACAATACAATAAATTCATAAATAGGGAAATCAAAATAAACCCAAATTTAAGTAATAAAAGAGTAAGATCATAAATGAAATAGTTGAGTAAAGAATTAAGGGTTACAAAACTATGGAAATTATGCTGCAATCTATTACCAAAAATATCATTCAAAAATAAAATAAGAAATAAGTAAATTAATTTAAAAAGTAAGAATTTTATACAAAAATTGTAAAAAAATTGAAACATCTTTCTAATGCTTCGCTTAATTCTTTCAAAATTGCTTTAAATACGTCAAGCTCATTTAAGATTCGACTTTTTTTATTATGACTATATTCAACGGGGTCTTGCTATTTTTCAAAGAATAAATAGTTCATGTTTATATTTTAATTGCAATTAATGTTGTGTCTGAGAGACGTCAAATTGGAAAATCACAATAATCCTAAAAGTCCAATCACTAATGGTATGAACTGAAAATATTTATGTTGGCTTCCATTAAGTAAAGCATTCATTCACTATTCATTAATTATATATCGAACGAAGTTGCGCAAATATTTGTGAAAGCTGCTAGGTTTATTGAATTAACGTCGAATTGAAGGATGAAATGAAATGAACCAAAGAATGTAACACTGAGTTTTCCTTGATTAAAGGCAATACGGCTGCTTTTCTTTTTGTTTCGATTTTTTCTACAAACATGGATTTATATTATACTAGCTGACCTGACAGACGCTGTTCTTTCAATAGAGAAAAATTGATGTAAGTATTCGGCAATTATACTGACGAATCCAGATGAGTTAATTACAGCATATATTGCAGCAGTTATTATCTTTAAATATTTGGTGATGGCGTCAGTTTTTTTAATCTTTACAACTGAGCGGTATTACGTTACTAGCTGGGTCAAGTGGCTCACTTCATATTTTCGAAGGTTTGTAGCACGGTCATGTTTTTTCGTTCATTTTAAGCACTAAGAGCCACGAAAATGTAAATTGAAAATTTTACAAACGGAATGTTCGAGTGAATTTCAGGTTTGTTGATAATAATTGCTGCGATAATTGTCTGATGTCAAACAAACATCCTTTCTCTGTCTTATGCGTTAAATGCCACAGCTACTTCAAAAATGCCATAAGTATACAACTATTCTATGGATCAAAATTTTTTAAGCGTTAGATAAACAGTAAGTAAATTTTACTCTCTCGATAGTTATCTGTTGATTTATCTGAGGATTGAAAATTTGGCCCTTAAAATATACTAGCCTATATACAGGCGTTCAGACAGCATGATAATGGGGGATCAATTTTGATTTCTCAATGTTGCGGTGATATTAGGGATCTAATGCCAAGCTTGCCTGACTGTTTACGACTTGTCAATCGAAATCGGTTAAAGAAACGATAGATTCACTTTTTCTATCTTGCATCTTGTATGTATCTCCGTTAGATATGTTCGTCTCTCACGCACTAATATATTTTAGTCTGGGTGTTTTATAGTATATCTCGGGGATCCTTTAAAACTTTTAGTCTGTCTAGTCTGACTGTCTCGTCATTTCTGGATCCTGTCCAGTAGCAATAGCAAGATTTGAAATGTTCTGATTTCTTTGATCAATTAAAATTACCTCACTAAAATCTCATTTGTATGGCCGCCATGCTCAAACCAAACTAAGGCTTGCCGAATATCTGACATTCGGTCTTCTCGTCCAATCTTATATATGTGTTGATACATACTGTCTGTATTGAAATAAAATTTGAAAACAAAATTTTATGAACGATGCGGGACTCGAACCCACTACAATTGTTTAGATTTAAGAGAGCGGCATACCAAGTCAATTTCCTAATATACAAATATTAGGGTTGAGCAGGTTATCAACTGTAAAGTAGATCCTGTAGATGAAGCCACAACCCGAGAGTTCAACAAAGCACACAAAATTTTATGATACGACTCCCGAACGGTTAGCTCAGTTGGCAGAGCGGTTCGAGTCCCGCATCGTTCATAAAATTTTGTTTTCAAATTTTATTTGTGTATTAATCCTAGAAGTGAGGGTTATCTCTTTGAAAACATAACAAACTATCTGTATTGTTTGCGTGTTAGATAAAATGTTTCTGCGTCGCCCACGATTCGAGTCGCGCTGCCGTCGCGTGTTCAGACCAGCGTATCTACGTGTACAGTCTACATAGCGGATGTCTTCTGCGAACACTCGCCGCAGCCCATGATGTCGCCGCCCTAGCCATTGCTGACCAAGACCATTTCTTGTTGGCTGCAGGTAAGATTTAAATAGATAATCCCATATATATTAAATAATTTACACAATATAAGTCACGAACCTCATAAAATAAAGGTTAAAAACATGTTAAAAATTATATTTATAATCTAGACACATTATTAACACTGGGAGGCTCCTTTGCACAGGATGCCGGCTAGATTATGGTTACCACAACGGCGCCTATTTCTGCCGTGAAGCAGTAATGTGTAAACTTACTGGGCAAATGAGACTTGACATCTTATAAAACATCTTAAACGCAATAGCAGGTACCTACACTCGCCACGCGAGACTTTGAGCGGGATAGCTTCGTACAGAACCAAACAAACCAAGCGTGCAGGCACCGACTTAAACCCTATCAATAGGTAGTATGTCGTTAATATTAAAGGTATTGGGTTTACATAAGACGTGTATTAAATTGAATCCTTATTAAGTTATTTTATATGTTCAGTTTTTGAAGTCGGATTTCTTAAAAAGTAGTTTTTTCTTGCCTCAACCCTCTTATACCAGAAGGTCATAGTTCTGATATGGGAAGTTTATGATACAAACATATAATCTATAATTTAATATAATTTTTATATTTTTATTTAATAATGAAATACAACAGTGATGTATTTTTCGTAGGTGCAAATCGAGTAACGATATATTCGTTTCACACAGAAGACAACTTAACCAATTTTAGACCCACAAAACAGATGAAGAGGAAACAAACAAAATCTACAACGAACATATCATTACTGCAGGTACTGTAGAGGTCCTATTTGTAAAATTAAGGAAATATTATGGCCGTTGATGAACGTATTAGAAGTATATATAGATCTACAACGAACATATCATTACAGCAGGCACTGTAGAGGTCCTATTTAAAATTAAGGAAATATTATGGCCGTTGATGAACGTATTAGAAGTATATATAGATAGTTTACTTAGAAAGTATTTTGCATAATACTGACTGCAACTGAATATAATATTTAGTAAAGGTTTTGAAACACCTCAGCATAATTTTAGCTGTCATATTATTATTACAATTAAATGAAAGATTATTCTAAAACACACACATCTAATTTTTAAGTTTTTTGTAAGTATAGTCTGAGCAAAGTGTAAGTACGATCTGAAGATGTCAGTTTGTGACCTACGCATGTCAATAGAGCTACTGGAAATCCAAGGGCTTACAGTTCTTTCGGCCAATGGATCAGCCCAGCTCTATGGTGCTAGTACTATTGGGACAAAGACATGTAGTGATAGTTGTTACTTCGAATAATCTATAATTTATCTAATCTAATATTTCTATAGGCGGAACAAAGTGAACTAATTCCTATAAGCTGCCTGGAAGTATCTCGTGATGGTCAACTGGCTGCCAGCGGCTGTGCACGAGGTCTTGTTCGCGTGTGGCAGCTGTCAACACATCGACTACAAGCGACCCTCGGCGGTCATATGGGACACATCACATGCGTTACCTTCTCTCCAAATAATCTCATAGTGCTCAGTGGCTCAGAAGATCGGACTGTTGTCGTGTGGCAACTAGCTGATAATTCACCATCTTTGACTTACAAGGTACAAAACAGTATATTATGTCATATTTGTTTTTAATAAGTAATTAAGCGCAGTCAATGAATTTTAACCAAGTTTAGTTCTGAAGTGATTTTTCTTTTTTTTATGGAATAGGAGGACAAACGAGCGTACGGGTCACCTGGTGTTAAGTGATCACCGCCGCCTACATTCTCTTGCAATACCTGAGGAATCACAAGAGCGTTGCCGGCCTTTAAAGAAAGTGTACGCGCTTTTTTTGAAGGTACGTCTTATCGTCCCGGAAACACCGCATAAGGAAGCTCATTCCACAGCTTTGTAGCACGTGGAAGAAAGCTCCTTGAAAACCGCACTGTGGAGGACTGCCACAAATCCAGATGGTGGGTATGATATCCTAACTTGTGGCGTGTCGTGCGAAGGTGGAATTTGGCGGCAGGAATCAGGTTAAACAGCTCTTCGGAACACTCCCCGTGATAAATGCGGTAGAAGACACACAATGAAGCGACGTCTCTACGCAACGCCAAGTGATCCATCCATCTTATGTCATATTTAAAAAAATCACTAAATATACGAGTTTTGTAGAAAAGTAAATGTACGTTAATTCACTAATTTATTTTTTTTAAAGTTTACAATATGATTTAATGATTTTAATAGAACCAATATTCCCAAAATTGTAATTATCAACTTTATGCATACGTAATAACTTCCAAATAAGAACAACTAGAAATACGAGAGCTTTTGCATTTTATAGAGCTCGTCAAGACGATTTTTGCGCAGTTATTAACTGTACTTAATGATTTTTTGCCATTAGCGAGTTCTTGCAGTAAACTTACGATATGCAGATATTATTATGGACGTGAATTTGGATGGTCCCAATCCACTTGGCACATCTTGGCGCTTCTTTCACACTCGGTCATTCATGCCACAGTATAAGTAATAACAGTAGCGTATCCAGTGGTCTCCTTGAAATATATACCTACGTCTGGGCGAAGCGTTAGGGTTGGTGCATACAAAAAAATTACGGGGCGGCTCGGCGCAGCTAATTTAACTCGGAAAGCGACCAGTCTCGTCGGGGCACGGCGTGGCACACAATAGTTTTTGAATGACTTCAAAAAGGAGGAGGTTCTCAATTCGATCGCTATTTTTTTTTAAGTATGTACACCGATTACCCTGAGAATTATGATCCAATTTACGTAATTTTTCTTTAATTCGATGCGGAGTAGATGCCATTTGGTCCCATTAAAATTTTACATAGTAGTTTTCATTTTATGAAAATGAAAAAAAAAAACTACTATTATTACATTTGGTTTGGAACCGACTTCAAAGCTATCAATATGAAGCACATACAAATAATATTATTTAATAATATTAAAGGTAAAGGCTTATTAAGTTATTTTATACTTGTCAGTTTCTGAAGTCGGTTTTTTTAAACGTAGTTTTTTTAGTCTTGCCAAGATTGCTTAGCGGCCGTGTAAATCGTGTGTATGTGTGTGTATGGCCGCTCTAGTATGGAGCTAAAGTATTGTTCTACATACATACATACATAAATAACCTCTCATACCTCTTTCCCGTAGGGGTAGGCAGAGACCACTTCTTTCCACTTGCTACGGTCCTTACATACTTCTTTCGCTTCGTCCACTTTCATTATTCCTTTCATGTATGCTCTCCGGTTTAGGGTACTCTTGACCTGGCCTTTTTTCAAGACGTCCCTGATTTGATCTTGAAACGTCCGCCTAGGTCTACCCCTTCCAACACTTTCATTCACACTGGCCTTATACACTTTCTTCGTCAATCGTTCTTCATTCATTCTCTCGACATGTCCAAACCATCTCAGCATACCTTTCTCAATTTTTGTCACAGCATCTTCTTTCAGACCACAACGTTTTCTTATCTCACTATTTCTTATCCTGTCACTCAGTGTAACTCCTATGATACTTCTCAACGCTCTCATCTCAACTGCATTTATTCTGCTTTCATGTTTCTTCTGCCATACCCACCTTTCACTTCCGTACATGAGTGTTGGAACCAACACCCCCTCATGCACAGCCAAGCGAGCCTTATTAGACACCTTCTGACTGTTCATAAAGGAGTGCAAAGCTCCATTCACCATGTTTCCTGCATTCACTCTTCTTTCAATATCACTCTCATACTTTCCATCTCTTGTAAATTTAGAACCCAGATACACAATCTTATTCACCTGTTCAATTTTTTCATCTCCAATCACGATATTGCAGTCTGTCACTACCTCATCTCTTTCAAGCACCATCACTTTCGTCTTCTTTACAATCATCTTCATTCCCTTTCTACCAAAAGCTCCATTCATAGCAGTTACCATCTCTTGCAACTCCTCGGCTGAAGATGCAAGTAATACTTGGTCATCAGCATAGAGAAAACATTTGACGAGTAACTCATTCATTCTCAAACCACTGTCATTCTCTTTTAAACCTGTCAAGCAATTGTTCATGAACAGATTAAACAGCCACGGTGACGCTACACATCCCTGTCTAACACCTTTTTCGATATTAAACCATTCAGTGTATGCCCCGTTTATCCTTACACAAGCACTAGAATCTCTATAAAGAGATTGCAATGCTCGTATGAGGACACTGCTCACACCGCTCGTGGACAATGCTGACCACAATTCATTCCTCGCCACTCTATCATAGGCCTTTTGTAGATCCACGAACGCGCAATAGATCTTTATGTTTTTAACCAAAAACTTTTCGGCTATGCACCGCAAGGAAAAGACCTGATCCGTACATCCCATTCCCTTTCCAAATCCCGCTTGTGCATCCCATACTTTTTCGTCTGTTTCATTCACAACTCTTTCAATCAACACTTTTGCATACAATTTACCGACGACGCTGAGAAGGCTTATACCGCGGTAATTTCTGCAGTCTTGTCGTGACCCATTTCCCTTATACAATGGCACGATTACAGCTTTGCACCAGTCTCCTGGTACTTGCCCATTTCGCCAGCACAAATTGAAGAGGCGGTACAGCTGGCTAGCCACTATGCCCTGACCAGCCCTCAGCATCTCGACGGTAATCCTGTCATACCCAGCAGCTTTACCTAATCTCATACTTTTCAATGCTTTCACTATTTCATCCATGCTTATCTCACTTTCATTAACATTTATATTAGTTTCAATAGAAGCTGCCGGATGTTGTTCATGCACTTCCTCTCTTTCAAATAAACTTTCAAAATACTCTTTCCATCTCTTTAGCACACATTCTTCTCCTCTTATAATGTTCCCATCTTGACTCCTGATTATACTGAGCTCCGAGGTAGACGTTTTTCCTCTGGCTGTTTTGATGGATTTCCAGAAGAACTTAATGTTTGACTGGAAATCTTCAGTGAGCCTCCTATCAAAATCATCCTTTCGTTCTTCTTTCTTTCTAGACACAACTGCTTTCGCTGCTGATTTCAATCTTTTATACTTCGTTCTTGCTTCCTTTATCTCGTCATCCGTTGCCTTTTGTACTTTTTGGTTAGCTTTTGTTGCTAACCAATCCAACCAAGCTTTCTTCTTTTCCGTGCACCGCCATTTGTACCTCTTTATCCATCCACAAATTATAGTTCTTTCTTCCTTTCCTTCTTTTAGCTACCCCGCATACCTCAACAGCAACATTCACGACCCCTTTCTTAAATGTCTCCCACAAATCTTCAATCACACCTATCTCTTCTATGCCTTTAAAACTTTCTTTCAGTTTCTCTACATACTCGTCTTTCCTTTCTTTTTCTTGTAGATTTTCCACTTTTACTCTGTCCAAAACACTCGTAGGCTCAGCTTGTCGGTGTCGCCAACGTTTAAAAAGGCCGCGCATTCGGGCTATGACCAGGAAGTGGTCTGTGTCGAGGCCTACACCGCGGTATGCCCGAGCATCTAGTACTTTCTTTCTCAGTCTTTCATCTACAATTACAAAATCAATCATACTTCTAGACTCACCCTCATCTCTTGTATACAAATGGATCTTTTTGTGGTTAAACATTGTGTTGGCCACGCAAAGATTCCATTCCAAGCATACTTCAAGCAGGCTTTTCCCATTTTCATTCACTCTCTCGTCCCCAAACGTACCCAGAACTCCTTCATACCCATCACGCTTTACTCCAACCCACCCATTGAAATCCCCTAACATCACGATCCGTTCATTTTCTCCGCATTTATTCAAGACCTCTCTCGTACTGTCCCAAAATTCCTCTCTCTCTTTTTTGGCTTTTAATGACTCACCTCCGCACAGATCCGTCGGTGCATAGACCCCAAGGATAAACAAGCGAGTGAGTCCGACTTTTAACCTAATCCAGAGGAGTCTTGGGCTAACACATTCATGCTCTATCACACATTCTACTATTCGAGCGGAAAGAATCACACCAACTCCCTGACAGCCTCGACTGGTTTGGGGGACTCCGGACCAGTATGCCGTGTAGGGACCATGAACCGTGGTATCACATCCTTTCCTCTTCGTTTCATTCACGCACAGTATTGTTCTATTACTATATTTTTCTCATGCTCACCTCATAGAGGACAGTAAGATAATAACAGACACTTTACAGTAAAATTTACATTAAATACTCATTTGTATTATTCCCGAGTCTTTCTGAATGAACATATATTTCCGTAGCAGAATCATTTATCAGAGTTTTAATTTCAGTGATATTTACCTAATAGTTGTTCAGCAGCACTGCACGAAACAAGCGCTTGTCTGGTTTCGACTCATGCGGAATTAACTCCAAACAAATAATATGTGCAACCTGGTTTCATCCGGTAATAACCATATACATTTTAAAACCAGCAAGCCTTGACTGATTGTTTGTAGCGTGCCAAAGCTCTTAAATTCCCTTTGTTGCCCTGCCCTGAGATATTCCAAGTACGCAGTTTCAAAGTATCTATATCTGCAGGGTCATACGGCAGCTCTGGTTTGTGTTGTGATGATGTCAGACGGCCGCCGGGCGATGTCAGGAGACCGTGCTCGTAACGTCCACGTGTGGTTGGCTGATTCAGGGATCGTGCTTCATACCACCAACTGTCCTACCACTATGCTAGATGTAACCCTCAATATGAAGTATGTGGTAAGTATTTTATAAACACTTTAGCTATCTGGAGGTGTGGCGTTCTTCCACAGTGCGGTTTTCATGGAACTTTTTCCACGTAAAACCAAGATGGAATGAGCTTCCTTGTGCGATATTTTCAGGATGATACGACAAAGATACCTTTAAAAAAAACGATTTTTAAGGGGACAAAAGCACTCCTGATCACACCTGAACACAGAGGAATCATCCTCTGGTGTTTCAAGAGAATACGCATAAAAGACCCGTACGCTCGTTTGTCCTCTCTTCCGTAAAAAAACTGCCTATACAATACAATGTGTATTTTTTTTAAACATATTGTTTCGTATTCTTAAGAAGACCCTAAGATGAAGTTTCAACTGGATTTGCCATGAGCGTACAACCGAATGGGACAAACAATCCAATAACTCGAACCAATTAAAAAGCGGCCAAGTGCGAGTCGGACTCGCCCATGAAGGGGTCCGTAGCAGCAAGTATCTATAAAAGCTATATCGAAAGGAAAATTATTTAAATGAAAAAGGCAACAAATCTTTGCTCAAACTCATACAGTGCAAATGAGCTCTCATCATTTATACGTATTAAAAAAACTACTTACTAGATCTTTTTAGTTTTATCATTCTCTTGTTGTAGAAGTTACAGGGGGGACACATATTTTACCACTTTGGAAGTGTCTCTCGCGGAATCTATTCAGTTTAGAAAAAAATTATATTAGAAACCTCAATATCATTTTTGAAGATCTAATAACCCACACGAATTTTCATGAAAAAAAATTTTGAGTTTCAGTTCTAAGTATAGGGAACCCCCAAAGTTTATTGATGATTTTTTTTCTATTTTTGTGTGAAAATGTTATTGCGGTTCACAGAATACTATACTATCTACTTAACAAGTTTCAACAGTATAGTTCTTATAGTTTTGGAAAAAAGTGGCTATTACATTACACGGACAGACAGACAGACATGACAAATCCATAAGGTTTCCGTTTTTTGCCATTTGGCTACAGAACCCTAAAAAGCAGTAGAGATTGGTGGAAACGCTTGGCCTTTATACCAAAAATGATTTTCGAAGGACCTCACTATTAATTAGGTTGAATAAAATACGAATTAAGTATAGCGATAATAATAAAGATTTTACACATTATTTCTAATGTTGTGAAATTATTTCTTAATACATGATAAAGAATTCCATAGCAAGAAAGAATGCTCAAAATGTTATTCTTAATCTACCAATCGTTTTATAAAAAATCCTGTAATACGAGCCATCTGTCTTCTAAACTCTGTACTTGAGGTAGCACCACAGTGTGATCTATTTGCCAGCTCGATGGAATGTTTGGTCAAAGAATTAAGAAAAGATTTGAGAGTTTGATGCTTGTATGCTCTATAAAATAAGATAACTAGTTTATAATTTTCATTGTTTGTTTTTTCTTTAGTATAATATCTTTGTAACGCTTTATATTTAATCTGTAATGTTACATTGTATCTTTGATAAATAAATAAATCAAATAATATTTAAACTAAAATGGGACTGTTCAGTACGGCTCTTGCTTCTTAATTTACGTGAAATGAATCTATATTTTAAGTTATTTCTAAGTTATTTAACAGGAAACGGAGGCAACCAAAAAAAATGCAGTGTATTAAGTTGCATTCAAGTCTTATTATAATCCTCAATCTAAGAGTAATTCATCCAATATTTCTTTAATAATAAATGTGCATATTTTAAATCGTCTTAAAGTACACGACTGATTCAAAGTACATTTAAAATTTTTGTCACAACCTACTAGCTTAATCAGCTGTTTACGTAATGCCCTAGCATTTTAAACTTTTTAAACATCGAAGTCATGCTGTGACAAAATAAGCCCGTCAATTGCTATTTGCCTTTTAATTAAAAATTAGCTTTTAATTAGTTTTGTATGTTACTTTGTGTATATAATAACCTAACCAATCTTGATCAATCCTAACCAAACATTACAACTTCATCAATATTTACTTTAACGAAATGACCGGCCATCTAGTTAAACGTTACACAAAATGGCTTGGCTGGTTGGTTTTTAGCCACTTCGTTAAATGCTAGAATCCAACTAACGAGCTTGCCATCCAATTGTCTGGCCGATTTAACCAAATGACTGAGATATAATGAACATAATGCTTAGCAATCATGTACATAGTTTCACTGGTTTCTGGTCGGATAACGTACTCTACGAGACAAATATTCGAAACGGATTCGAGGCAATTTTATTGTTATATCTGTTGCGGTTCATGTTATTCCAATGAATTTGTATTTTTGAAGCCTCAGCTTTCTGAGATATTATACGATTAATTCTTATAAGATAATTCTAATATTATATAGTAAATTTTAAATAGTGCTAAGGAAAAATTTAACTGCATTTTCAATTTCTAGTATTAAACAATTCTAAACTGAAATTATTCAGTATATTAATTAACTTTGAAGTTCGAGTTATTCTACATAGTCTTCGGTAAATTAATTTTAGGTTGACTAAGATGTTCGAAATATATTTACAATCAAAAAGAAACACTCTTAGAGTTGTTCGTCTGTAAAAATCAAATAAGATAGACAAAAATAAATAGCTACTAAGTTAATACATACTAAAAGTCACCCATAACTTGTAAATCGTCCATAATTCATATATTTTTTTAATGATATAATGTTACCTTTTAATGCTAAAATGTTGAGTCATATATTATTCATCAAAAGAATATTATCTCTTTTAGCTTCCTACATTTTTTCTATTTTACTATGCTTACCGCTAGTTGCAGAAAGCATCCTTAAAGTTAATGTTTCATTAAATATAATACCGTCACTCGCTTTTTCATTTTGACAGTCAAAAATAGCATGTGATATAATGAAACATTACACAAATAAAATTTGAAAACAAAATTTTATGAACGATGCGGGACTCGAACCCATGACCTCTGGCGTTCGGTGCCAGTGCTCTGCCAACTGAGCTTACCGTTCGAGTGACATATCGTCATAAGATCTTGCATGCTTTGTTCAACTCTTAGGCTGTGGCTCCATCTACAGGAACTACTCGAACGGTTAGCTGAGTTGGCAGAGCACTGGCACGATACGCCAGAGGTCGTGGGTTCAAGTCCCACATCGTTCAAAAAATTTTGTTTTTAAATTTTATTTGTGTATTAATCCTAAAAGTGAGGATTATCACTTTAAAAACATAATAAAATGATACATTTACTTTAACGATGCTTTCTGCAACTAGCGGTTAAACTTATACGGTAGTATAAGTTATTATAACCGCTCGTGGACACGAGACAAATAATATTCTTAATAAGGGATCTAAATCACCTATTCGCGTCACGTACGTTATTCATGTAATTGTAACAGCTCTGACTGCCTATAGTTGATTTTGATGAAATTTAGAATCGACAGAGAGTACTTATATCGATGGCCTGAGGTGGGGGAGAATTACATTTTCGCCTGACCGCTAGTAGAAGAAACCATCCTTAAAGTTAATGTTTCATTATATCACATGCTATCTTTGACTGTAAAAATGAAAAAGAGAGTGACGGTATTATATTTAATGAAACATTAACTTTAAGAATGCTTTCTGCAACAAGCGGTAAGTTATTAAGTTCTTAAAATGAATTTATAGAGCGCAAAAAAGAATAATGTGGTAGATGAGATAGATTCTACCTTACTTGACTGCGCGCTTTGATGTGTCACTCGGTGATAGTGATTTAACTGAGTCCTGAATGGTTTAAGTAACACTTCCATGAGTGATAGTTTAGGTATTTTCTTCGTACCACGTATTCCTATTCCTACATAAAACGTGCCCATACACAACGAGACGACGAGTAGCTGAATGCGACCAAAATTAAAATGTATCGGCGACCATTAGTCGCTACTTAACACGCAACGTCCACGCAATGCCTGGAACACTAAACAACCTTAACTCAAGCATGCTGTTATATATTATACTATTTTCAACAAAACAATTGTACGACGAGCCTGCTTATTCAAATGTAGATTCCATAGCGAGCCGCGTCGATACGCTATCAGGATAATTGTCGGAATTGAATACACACGCTCGTAGAGGTAGCGCCTAATTGAATAAAGTTTATTTGTCTTTGACTTTGACCAACATACTTCCTGATCTGTTGGACTTACATTCTCAATTTTCTGATTGTCAGGCTGTATCTGAGGGTGACAATTCGGTTCGTATATGGGCACTCGCCGACGGCGACAGTGGTGATGAAAAGCGAGCAGTATCTCATGCAGAGAGGATCACCTGCTTTGCCTTGACAGCTGATTCCCAACACGTCATTACTGGTTCCATGGATATGTCACTTAAGGTCTGGAAACTGGATGGCGGGAAACTTTCACAGGTAATTATTGGTAGATGGGAATTAATATAATACGTAAATGAGCTGAAACTAAATCAATAAATAGAAGCTGAAGAATTATTATCGGTATCCAAATATAATTAAAATGTATTGACACAGATGTCAGCCTGTTGTATCTAAAAGATTAACACAACTTTAGTAGTTCATCTGCTCTTCTGACCCGAATAACTATCGTCCTGTGTCAGCTTTGCCGACCCTTAGTAAAATTTTTTAAAAAATAATTTTAAGCCAAATGCTTACTTACTTTAACTCTCGTAAGTTACTTTATTTGAAATAATTTGGCTTTACTAGGGGACGTTCAACAACGGATGCAGGTGTTGAGCTAATCAAGATTTTTTTTGATGCCTGGGAGGAATCGCAGAATGCACTTGGCATCTTCTGAGATTTATCTAAGGCTATATCACTATAGCATAAAAGGAACTGCGCTCGATCTTCTGACTTCATATCTAAACAATAGAATTCAGAAGGTCAACGTAAATGGCGGGAGATCTCCTGGGACTCCTCTCTGTACCACAAGGGTCTATTCTTGGACCGTTCCTCTTCCTTATCTATATAAATGATCTTCCTAATCTTATACTGACACTTCACTGAATTTCAAAGTATTTAAAGTGTACAGAAACCAAGCTATGTATGACGAAGTGAACGATATTCTATCTAACATCGTGTACTGGTTACGCGGTAATAACCTATAGTTAAATAGCAAGAAAACTAAATATATTAAATTTACCGTACCAAAATATGTTAAAAATGTAAATGCGAATGTTTTGTTAAATGGAGAGTTAAACACCAGGAACAGACATAAACTTATAATGCCAAATACTCGGCTAAGTCGAGTGAGTAAGTCTTTTGTGGGGCTCTAAAAGCATATACATATATGCTTTTAGAGCAAGATCCCAGAAAATGTTCAAAACACAAGTCTTACGTTATTCAAAAGAATTGTTAAAAAACGTTTGTGTGGTAATGGTTACTATAACATAAATGACTTTCTTAATGATACCACAGATTGAGAATGGAGTGACCTTCCTCAGCCTATTAAATAATAAGTTTAATTGTACAATATTACTTTGTAAACATATTTTTTCGATGAAAAAAAAAGCCCGCTGTTTGTTGCGCCCATTTTTCTCAGGTCTGAGGCATTCATTTTGCAATGGCTGATAGTTTTTGACTTTCAATAAGTGATGGATGTTGTATCCTAATTTGAATAAAAATATTTGAATTTGAATTTTGTATTTGAATTTAATAATCCTTTCATCGTAATATATTATTAGCAGTGGGAGGCTCCTTTGCACAGGATACCGGCTTGATTATGGGTACCACAACGGCGCCTATTTCGTCCGTGACGCAGTAATGTGTAAACATTAATGTGTTTCGGTCTGAAGGCGGCCGTAGCTAGTGAAATTACTGGGCAAATTAAACTTTACATCTTATGTCTCAAGATGACGAGCGCAATTGTAGTGCCACTCAGAATTTTTGGGCTTTTCAAGAAAAGAAAGAAAGAAAGCGGCACTACATTGTAATGGGTAGGGCATATCAATTACCATCAGCTGAACGTCCTTCTCGTCCCTTATTTTTATTTAAAAAAAGACAGATATGTATGTAAACTAAACGATAAACAAGTTCATCAGATTCTTTTGGAATACATTGTTTAAATAATTATGTGTGCTCGTAAAATAATATCAGGTGTAGAAAATTTGTAAACGCAGAACTGTTCTTTCACTAGGTACTCGTGGGTCACTCAGACATAGTGACGTGCGTTGCTGTATCGATAACGAACAAGACTCAAGTTGTCTCTGGCTCTTGGGATTGCAACTTGATCGTATGGGACATCAACACCGGTTCTGATCTCCATTTGCTGAGTGGACATTTGGGCAAGGTCACCTGTGTTAAGGTGACTGGCGATGGGTCTATAGCTGTCTCTGGTAAGATCATATTTTAAATTAATTTATTGATATTTTAAACAAGAGATTGTCCTATTCGTTTCGAAACCATTAATCGGATTGTGATGAATTTTGAAAGAGTGGTATGGAGACGCCCGTTATGTTTCCTGGCCGAAAAAATCTAAATATTATAAATGAAACTTTATCGCTCGTGACATTGCAGCTCATGCTGGGTGCACTTAGTTTTAAATATTAAGACTAAATAATATGTTTATAAGAACAAGAAAGACGTGTTGAAAAAAGCCCAGGTCAAGAATACACTAAACCGAAGAGCATGTATGAAAGGAATAAGGAAAGTGGACGAAGTGAAACAAGTATGTAAGGATCGTAGCAAGTGGATCGAAGTGGTCTCTGCCTACCCCTAGAGGAAAGAGGCGTGATTTTATGTATCTATGTAAGAACAAGAAGTACTACCAGTGGGAGGCTCCTTTGCACAGGATTCCGGCTAGATTATGGGTACCACAACGGCGGCGCCTATTTCTGCCGTGAAGCAGCTTTCTCCCTCGTACTACTAAGCTGTGTAATGAGCTTCCTTGTGCGGTGTTTCCGGGACGATACGACATGGGTACCTTCAAAAAAAACGCGTACACGGCAACGCACTAGTGATTCCTCTGGTGCTGCAAGAGAAATTGGGCGGCTATTCCATAAAAAAAAGCAGTAATGTGTAAGAATTACTGTGTTTCGGTCTGAAGCTCGCCGTAGCTAGTGAAATTACTGGGCAAATGAGACTTGACAGGTGATGAGCGCAGTTGTAGTGCCGTTCAAAATGTTTGGGGATTTTCAAGAAAACTAAGCGGCACTGCATTGTAATGGGCAGGGCGTCAATTATTTATTTATTGCTCCAACAGGGTGAACACCAATACAATTCCTTAAGAACTAACACAGATATAACAATTTAAGTGGCACCCCAATTACCATTAGCTGAACGTCCTGCTCGTGTCGCCCCTTATTTTCATTAAAAAAAAGTACTGTGTTATAACAACCGACGCACTAATATTACACAATATATATGTACTATAATTTATAATATCACTAATAAACCGTTCTCGCAACGATCTCTACAATCAATTCAATTTGGCGATTCCAATTTTGCGAACTAATTAATATAGTCATGTTAATTAGTTCACAATTTACTTTAATTAACCATTGATACATGCAATGCGATACGTTGGTATTATAATAAACATATTATGTATACTAATATTATAAAGAGGAAAGATTTTATTGTTTGTTTGTTTCTATTGAATAGGCTCCGCAACAACTGAACCGATTTGAATAATTCTTTCACTGTTGGGAAGCTACATTATCCCCGGTTGAAATAGGGTACATAACATTTTCAAAAAAATTAGTGATCCCTACTGAAAATCCAATAATGTAACAAACGGTGTAAAAATATGTACGTGAACGCCGCGGCCGTCGCGGGGTATCAGCAATTCTTAATATATATAAATTACGAATCACGTTGTTTGTCCGCGATGGACTCCTAAACTAATGAACAGATTTTAATGGGGTGCATTTTAGTCCAGCTTGAGAGATAGGATAGTTTTTATTTCGATTTGGGACCCATAATTAATTTTTATTTCTAATATTTATGTTTTGTATGAACATTTATTCAAGTAGGCGTTACTTTGCGGAAATCCATAATTATCCAAATGATTTGAGTTTTCTTGAGTGTTAATTCCGCCAATATCACACGGCACGAGACTTTAAGTCTCGTGCTAGATTTTGGCGAGTCAACACGTCCTGAGGATGCCTCGTGTGGAGGCGAAACACTTGTCGAATTGTTTGAAGACAAATATTGGCAGAATTAACACTAAAGTAAACTCAAATCATTTGGATTGTATGAACATATTTTCTGTGAGAGAATTTATTGACGCACGTTTTGACAGTTCTGCTGTGAAACAATTTCATTATGACAACAAGGAGCATGTTACGAAATAATTCTTGATATTATGAAAAATTATTGACAAATTCATAAAAAAAGCAGTATCTTATTTATTATGTACAGAACAACGTCTGTCGGGTCAGCTAGTTAGTATATAGTTCACCAGAATAATCATACTTATATAATGAAACCTGGGGAAGTTTGTATAGTTAAATGTCTCAATTATGTACGATATCAGCAGATATGGATGGAATTTTGTACACGGGCAGCATAATACTTACATGGCCTGGTATAACACAATAATTAAACATTTACATGCTAAATGTTCGCACACAAAATTATATTCAGCGCATATCTGAACGATGCCAAAGTTCCCAATATGAAAAGTCGTAGGCGCATGCATTTTGCAGTTTTACTCTTTCGAGTTGTAAAATATTATATTCCTCCTTACCTAATATAAAACTGTCTTGGCTAGGGGATAGAAACAGGGCCTAAACATCATACAGCTCCCTTTAGAGGTAGCTTTCATTATAGCGCGAACAAATGTTTGAACAAATTGCCTCCACCATCGAGTGAGCTCATTACAATTTCAAACTTTCGAGTGAAAAAAATGAAGAAATACGTAATGAAGAGTCACATTTGCCAGATCTGTTTGCGTAAAAATAATAGGCATTAACAGTACTAGGTTGGAGTTTTTCTTTGGTTTATGATATAATATTATTTTGATATTAATATATATAATTGCCTAATAATTTATTACTTAGCACCGCGACTAGAAATCAGTGCTGTGACCAATTGTCACAGGTAACCTGATTAGCATCCCTTTTGATACACACTGCCATACAGCTGCTAGATAATATCTTGGGAAACTTCTTTATTCTTTATGTTCTAGGTTAGTTTTAGTTATAATTTTTCTTTTTTATTCTTATTTTGGTAGCAATGTTATATTTCATGTGTGTGTCATAGATATTATTATTATATTATTAATAACAAAATTATATCTGACGACTGTATGTAATTTAGCGCAAACAAATTCCTGGGCAAAAGCTTTAGTCAAGTCATCGCTCTTTTTTTTTGCATTTCAAATTTCCGTAATGCTTATTGAAACGGTTTTCCATAATTACCTATATTATGCGCACCTACCTACAGTTTAAGAATCGAGAGAAATGTAAAATAATTTTTCATTTCTCATACTCGGAAAGTAATGTTGTTTTGATCTGATTATTGGAAGGAAAATGCTGCTTCCCTCCTCCCTCATACAGAGGGAAAAACTCATACAAATTACTTCCCACCTAAGGGCCGGAATGAACTTTAAAAATTCTAAGTAAAGAGTTCTAAGTAAATAAGAACTAATTAAAAAAAATGTTGCGGCCACGTGACTTTCTAAACAGCCAGTGTGATCTTAGCGCAAACTTCTTTCAGCGGAATAAACTGCAACAATTACGCGGTAAGTTCCATATTTGAAATTTAAAAAGTCGACATAAATTTGCGGGATACTAATCTGTGCTTAGATAAACAAATATTTTTATTTTCCTCATATTCGAAATGAAAAATAGAGTATTAAACTCGGGTAAAAGTATCAATTCCTACTCGGACTATAGCCGACCTCGCTGCGCTCGAGCGTCTAAATACCTCGGGAATTGATTATTTCGACCCTTGGTTAACAATCTACTATTCTTTGATTAACGCAAGTACATTTAAATAAAACACTTTTAAATGATTCCCCTGATGTCCCCCTGAAAACGAGATCTGGAAAGGTCTTGAAACGTCGGGTTAACTAAAATAATAATAAAAATGTAACTTTGTTCTTATGATAAAAAGAGACGAGACCAGCAGGACGTTCAGCTGATCGTAATTGATACAACCAGCCCATTACAATGCAGTGCCGCTAAGGATTCTTGAAAAACCCAAAAATTCTGAGCGGCACTACAACTCGTCACCTTGAGGCATAATATATTAAGTCTCATTTGCCCAGTAATATCACTAGCTACGGCGCCTTGAAACACAGTAATGTTTGTAAATTACTGCTTCACGGCAGAAACCGGCGCCGTTGTGGTTCCCAAAATCTAGCCGGCATCCTGTGCAAAGGTGCCTCCCACTGGTAGTTGGCCAACTTTTACGCAAAAATGTAATGTAAATACAAAGTTACAATTACACGCGTTCTAATCTTTTAAATGTGTTTTATTTATATGTAAAAGAAATCTACAACATAAAGAATAAGATAAAACAACAAAAGCAGAATAAATATTAGGGAACTGAGAAAAAGGGACGAATGCTTATTCGACAGGCAATCTTGTCATTTCATATACAATCCCAACATTTTGTTGGCACAATAAAAATGAAAGGTTTTATTTCAATTGCTGTTGATTCTTATGTTACGATTTCATTGTTTGTCTAAAAAAACAATGATGGGCGATTTTATTATCAAAAATTTTGCAGTAGTACTATACAGCGTGGCGTTACAATGGTGGTATTAAATACAAACATACAAAATAAATTCCAAAGGTAAAAAAATCACCCAAATAAATAGAATTTATGCACATTTCGTCGTCAACATTACTCCTTTTTTTGTTTTTTTCATATTATGTGCTTCATAGAACAATATTTTTGTTTAAAACTTTAAAGACAAATTTCGTTTATTGTGGTATGGAATCTTAATAAATTTATGATACTCACCAAATGATGTAATGAAAGAAAACTGTCTCCTATAGTTGGAATATTTATTCAGGTGCCGAGGACAAAACCTTAATAATATGGGAGACAAAGCGAGGACTGGCACTGACGTCTCTAGCTCTGCATGTGCCATTACTCGGCTTTCAGATAACGAGTGACTGTGCGAGAATTGTCGTGCATTTGCTGGATCGAGGTATGAAATTACACTGTTTTAGCTCAAGCTTTTGATCTCACTGTCTCTTTACTATGGTTAAATTTACTATATATACCTTTATATCCAAAATTGGACGTAGTTCCTGAAAAATTTTCCAAGCCACAATCATCACATTTTATGGAATTCGTGTTAAAAGTATAATAAATTTTAGTGTATTCCATACATGAGGGTTGGATTACTAAGTCATGATCTCATTTATAGAGTGACAGTAGGGCTGCCAATTTTTGTCACTCTGTTAATATGATTCACATGACCAGTATTGTGTTCTTAACTAAATTTCGTAATGATTATGGCTTGGAACGTTTTTCTTGAATTACGTCCAATTATATGAAGCAAATTTTTGTATAAATATTAATTTGTTTACGCTGTCAAATAGTCATTGCGAAATTCTATCATTATATCATTAAGTGTTATTAATTTAGTGAAACTTTAATATTGTTGTTTGATCATTTTTTTTCTTTCATCTATGTATCATATTTTGATTTTGATTGAACAGCATACATTTGCATGAGAAAACAACTTTTCAAAAAGTATTAGTATTAAAAATGGGGTTATCATAAATTATTGTATAAGCTCACAAGAGGACAAAGACATAATTTTTTTTTTATTGAAACAGGGTGCCTTCCCATAATATGTTTGCACAACACACCTGCTACTTACGTCAAGATTCCGACGTTCGCCGCGCCCACAAAAGACGTCGATGGTATGTACATACAAACAAAGAGGATGTAAATACTACGTAATAAGACTGCCTAAGTTAAGAATTTTGAAATAGTAATTACAATTGGGTGACGAAGTATAATCCGGCTGAGTTTGAAAGCGAACAGTGTCCGTTTTTTACAAGATTATAGCCGTCATCTGTCAATATATCTATGTCTGCATGTTTCATACAATCCAGTGAATCACTTTTTTCTTAGAGAATTTCACTAGGCTGCATACAAATGATACCAATATAGATTTCTATGGATAAGTTCTAGAAACTTGTCTTCTGTTTTTCCTTCTCCTGCTATGCTGGTTACTACAACAAAACTTTTCCATTTAAATTATTCACAAGCTTCAGAGTTCTATTAATGAACGAATTTGTGTATGATCCTAGAACTGCGGCCTCTAGCTCCAAAGCGACCGATGCGAAGGTTGTTGAAGAAGGAAGTCTCCCTGGACACATACACGTGGCAGAAGAAGTACGCACATCTGACTTCCGCAGCTATGATGGCGCAGGTCGATGAGCGGTTGAAGAGAAGGTAGTATACTTAATAATTAGAAACTATAATAAATTCAATAAAATGAAGAACTAAGAACGGTATACTGGGACTTAACCTTATGCCTGATAGTGGATGAGGCAATCACCATTCCGCACCCAGTTTTGGGTTTTTTAGTTGGAAGACGTATTTTTTTATGGAAGAGAGGACAAACGAGCGTACGGATAACCTGATTTTAGGTAATAACCGCCGCCCACATAACTTACAACACCAGAAGAATCACAGTAGCGTTGCCGGCCTTTTAAAAAGTGTACGCGCTTTTTTTGAAGGTACCCATGTCGAATTATTTTGGTAACACCATCCAAGGAAGCTCATTCCATGGCTCGGTCGTATGTGAAAGAAAGGTCCTTGAATACCGCACTGTGAAGAACAGATAGTGGGGATGGTATCCTAATTTGTGGCGTGCCGTGCGAAGGTGGAATTCGGCAAAAATCAGGTGAAACAGATCAAATTCAAATTCAAAAACACTTTATTCATTTAGGTCACGGAAATGACACTTATGAATGTCAAAAAAAAAAATTGTTTCTTATTGAATTTACCGCTACTTCATAAAGCGTTGAGCCAATGAGAAGAAGTAGCAAGAAACTCATTGCCAATCTTTTAAGTCAAGATTAACATTTTAATTGTTTTACAAATCATTTCAATTACAATATATGCAAAGTGACGCAACAAAAATACTTAAATGTCAAAAACTGAAAGGCTTACAGTAAGTCAAAAAAATGTTATGTGTTTTAATTATGTGAGCATATCATTAAATAAAATATATAATAATTTTAACTTTAAAGGAAATAATAATAATAAAAACACATCAAGCAGACATCCCGGTAACAAGATCATCCAGCCACCAGATCTTCAGAACACTCCCCGTGATAAATGCGGTAGAAAACATACATTTATTGTATCGACGTCCCTACGCAATGCTGATACGTCCGATTCATCTCATAACTTTTTATAATAACAGAAATATTATTGGCCTGATATCTTCCGCATTCACTACAATTGATTCAGATTATTACTCCCTCATTCTTTAAATATTTTTTGTTTCATCTCTTAACATAGTTTATTCATCAACGTATTTTATCATCACGTTCAGCTGATGGTAATTGATACGCCCTCCCCATTTCAATACAGTGTCGCTCAGGACTCTTGAAAAACCCAAAAATTCTGAACGGCACTAAGATTGCGCTCGTCACCTTGAGATGTAAGATGTTAAGTTTCATTTGCCCAGTTCACTAGCTACAGCGCCCTTCAGACCGAAACACAGTAATGTTTACACACGGCAGAAATAGGCGCCGTTGTGTTACCCATAATCTAGCCGGCGTTCAAAGGAGCCTCCCACTGGTATTTCATTCAATCGCACAGTGATTCAATGGCATGCTACGAAGTTCATCTTTTCCGTTACAATATTCTCCTGAACACTCAAATAAGAGGGCATAGCCATACGAATCTTTTCTTACGATATAAGTGTACTTGGAAACAAAGAAAATGAAAAATTATTTTGACACACTATGAAAAGAATATTTATGAATGTCGATGAAAGGTTTCGAAATTTATTCTGATGTATTTTTGCCTCTCAGATTCTCAGTATCAGCGTCAATGGAAGAGATATCAAAAATTCAGGAGGCCAAAAATAAGGATCTTGGATCACAGGTGATTTAGAATTTTAATTAATTTACAAGTGCCATTGTAAACATGTTTTGTCTTTAACACAATCGTCGGCGTATAATAATTTATGCCCAAAATTTATAATTTCAGTTTCACGTTTCCACGACGTGCCAACTCATTCTAATAAGTAATATTACACTTAACTGTCGTAATTATAGACTCAATTTTGTAAGTATTTTGTCTGATTGCAATAAAAGGTGAATACAAATTTTCGCACGAATAGGCACCGCTGTAATTGACATGATTATCTAATTAGTATTAAATACCTATTATGTAGTGATTTTTTTATTATTTATATATTAGCTCATGCTGACGACTTAATAGAGATAGCAGGAAAAGACTGGATGCATAAAAGCAAAAATCGAACACTATGGAAAAACATGGAGGAGGCCTTTACTCTAACGAGATTCACAACTCAAATAAATAGAAGTATAAGCAACTAATCTTACTAACACCAAACTATTAATGTTTATAAAATTGATGTTTATCTCATGTCCTATTCCAGTTCCGGTTCCCGTTTTCGCTCCCAATCCGGACATATTGTATGAATCTTATTTGGAGGAAGATTGCTTTGGCAAACTAAACCTACTATTGGTATAGTTATAGCTCATCGAAGTGAATTTCAGTTTTTCATAAATCCGGCGGGAACTATGGATTTTTCCGGGATGATATGTAGCCTTTCCCAAGCTCTAGTCTATCGCTGTACCAAATATCATCAAAATCGGTTCAGTAGCTTCGGCGTAAAAGCATAACAAACAAACTTAGATTCAAATTTTTAATATTAAATAGGGATTATTTATTATTTTGATACTTTTAATACTCAGGTGAGCCTGGGACCGGAGCAGGCTGCATTGGCTCAATCACAACACTTCGATCAACTTGAGGCACTTTGGAACAAGATATCACCTCCCAGACGACGCTCTAATAAGGTTTTGTATATTATTTATAATTTTTATAATGAAACTAGCTGACCCAGCAAACGTTGTAGTGCCGATATTAAAATCGTGATCGTAGATGGGTGAAAATTTCAAATTGTATGTATTTTTAATGCTGACTCATAATCAAACAAATAAAAAAAAATGTCAAAAAAATAAAATAAAAAAAATCGTGTAGACCACCCTTAACATTTAGGGGGATGAAAAATAGATGTTGTCCGATTCTCAGACCTACCCAATATGCACTCAAAATTTCATGAGAATCGGTCGAGCCGTTTCGGAGGAGTTCAATGTTTAACACCATGACACGAGAATTTTATATATTAGACTAGCTGACCCAGCAAACGTTGTATTGCCGATATTAAAATCGCGATAGAAAAGTAACTGTTGATCGTAGAGGAGTGAAAATTTCAAGTTGTATGTATTTTTTAATGCTGACTCATAATCAAACAAATTTTGTGTGGACACGAGACACGAGAATTTTATATATTAGATTATTTAAGTAAACACGTAATATAATAATAAAAATATTTATACCAGACGACGCAACAGAACCTACGAATGTATACGGATGACATATTAAATTGAATGCATGTTATGTTTCTACTAAAAATTGGTGAATAATAAACAACTGCCGTTGGGGCAGTGAAGTCGACGCAGTGTTGGTAGGTCCATCCACAAGATGGACCGAGGATCTGGTCAAGATCGCCGGAATACGTTGGACGAGGGCAGCGCAGGACCGCTCGTCGCTTAGATCTTTGGGGGAGGCCTTTTTCCAGCAGTGGACGTCTTCCGGCTCATGATGATGATGATACAAGTTTAAAACCTAAGCATGTAATATTTATTTAAAAAAACATCATGTTCGTGAAACCATTGATCAAATTGTTATGAAACTTTGATACGAGTTAGTCTAGGAGCGCCCAGAGCGGTTCCAATTCCAAAAAATAAATATTAAATGTTATTTTGCCGACATTGCTTTATACTTAATGTGGCATTGCAACGCATATTGGATACGAATACAGTTTAGTATATAATATATACTTAGGTAATCTAGACATCTAGACAGAGCCTGTTGCTGTGAGACAACCGATAAAAACAGGCCAGGTTTATTACTTTAGTGTGCGTGAAAAGCTACGCCTTACACTCGCAATTATACAAACAACACTTTGTGTTAGTGTGAGTGCATTGCTCAAAATACAGGCTAACTGTCAACCTCAATTTTTTTTGACCTTTCACAACTGTCACAGTCTATCTAGACGTATAAGTGATCTAAGGTTATTTATTATATCCTATATCGAAGGATTAATTATGTTGTTGTTTATTATTGATAGTACTTGACTCTATCACGTCAGATGAACAGAATTTATTGTTACAGAGTCTATCAAAACAGAGCTCGTTGATTGAGCGCGTGGATTCCTCTGATGAAGAACACACTCCAGTTGAAGAGCAGGGTAAGATTTAGTCACTGCAAAATAAAAATAGAAACAGTTTATTAGCAACAACACAACAATTTACAATATCAATTAAAATCTTAAAATACTTAATTTAATAAAGTAACAAATATTATAAAAATGAAAAAAAAATAACTGTGTGAGTGATTCCCTGCTAAAAGGAGCTGACTCAGTACATTGTTGGTCAGTGCAGAAGACACCAACACAACACTAGATTTCAGCAGACTCTCATGACATTTGGAGTAGACAGTTGCTATAGTCTTTCCATTGTAATTAATTTGTATACGTATCAAAGGAAATGACTGAATATTTTAATGTTGATTTTGTCGTATTTTTTCTAAATTTATAGTGTAATAGAATAAAATACAAATGATTTAAGTTATCTTTAGTGTTAATTCCGCCAATATTTGGTTTTAAACAATTCGACACGTGTTTCGCCTCTACACGAGGCATCCTCAGGACGTGTTGTCTCGCGAAAATCTTGAGTCTCGGGCCACATTTTGGCGAGACAACACGTCCTGAGGATGCCTCGTGTAGAGGCGAAACACGTGTCGAATTGTTTAAAAACAAATATTGGCGGAATTAACACTAAAGATAATATAAATCATTTGTATAATTATGGATTTCCGCAAAGTAACGTCTACTTCAATAAATTTTAATAAAATAAAAATAAATAAATAATGGTAATTATAATAAATATTAAATCATATATCTGTACATAATATAATATGTAATGTAATGTAATATATAAAATATCTACCAATAGCATAACTATCACAAGATATCATATATTTCATTATCATCAGAAATTTCATTCTAGCCATGCAAGTAATCACAGTATATATGGAAACAACTATAATACTCGTAAAATGTTTCGTTGAAAATCTTTTTGACTTTTTATTTAAATAAAACACTTTTAAAAGATTAAAACGCGTGTAATTGTAACAGTGTTTAAACATAAGATTTTTCGTAAAAGTTACCTATTAATCTTTAAGCTAACCCGACCTTTCGTGACCTTTCCAGAGCTTTCAGGGGGACTGCGGTTGACACGAACCGAGATAGTATTTGTCACATTTTTTTATTTTATTTTTATGCAAATAAGGGACGAGACGAGCAGCGCGTTCAGCTGACGGTAATTGATACGTCTTACCCATTACAATGCAGTGCAGCTGCATTACAATTGCGCTCGTCACCTTGAGACATAAGGTGTTAAGTCTCATTTGCTAACTAATTTCACTAGCTACGGCACCCTAAACACAATAATGCTTACACATTACTGCTTCACGGCAGTAATAGGCACCGTTGTGGTACCCATAATCTAGCCGGCATTCTGTGCAAAGGAGACTGGTAAACAGTTGTCATTATGAAGTTTAGTGCCATTTTTTGTCTCGAAGGTGGTATTCTAATAATAGTAATTCTAAAAAGTGTTTTATTTAAATGTGTCACACTTCCCTTAGTCAAATACTATGGATTTTTTATGTCAATATATAACAGAAGACCGCAGGGCTCAGTCGATGATAGATATTCACCAAAGCCCATTACATTATGAATAATTAGCCACCGGTCGAGTTTTGGGGCGACCGACCTTAGGCTGAATGATTCAAATGATCAAACGAATTAACTTTTGATATATTACATATAATTGATTTTGTATTTGTAATTTACATTAAACATGAGAATGTTATGTTCTATGAATTTTTTTCTATGAAAATAAGGGATGAGACGAGCAGGACGTTCAGCTGATGGTAATTGATACGCCATGCCCATAACAATGCAACCCCGCTCAGGATTCTTGAAAATCCCCAAAAATTCTGAGCAGCCTACAACTGCGCTCGTCGCCTTGAGACATAAGATGTTAAGTCTCATTTGCCCAGTAATTTCACTAGCTACGGCTCTCGTCAGACCGAAACACAGTAAAGTTTACACATTACTGCTTCACGGCAGAAATAGGCGAAATGTTATGTAAATGACTATATTATTTTCTTTATTTCAGAACACATGGTGGAGTAAAACGGTTTTATTCATTCTTTGCGCTTTGTTCATTAATTAAAAAAAAAAAAAACTAAATATAATTTAGAGTTGGTCTCATTATGTTAAATTAATTTATAGTTTTAAAAGTGTGATTTTAATTTATGAGATATTTTGTTAAAAACACATCAATATAACTTTAATGATATTATAGTCATAGATTAAGGATTGGTCTCCGCTGCGCTACTTCTAGATACCGCACTACCTAAGAACAATAGCTTTTATCTGCGGCTACTATTAGATGCTTGTTTGCGTGGCATTTAGTGGCATCTTGTAATTTTGTAACATACGCTTCTTGTTATTTTACTACTTTAATTTCAATAATTAATAAAATACGAAATACTTACTGACGATATGTGATCCCACTATCTTTTTTATTTCTTGTAGTATTATTTATACAAAGTTTTACTACACAACCCGGCATTTTAGTTTCAACTATTAGCAAAGTTTAACAGAACATGTCAACGTCACACGAACACGAGACTGGCTCGAGTACGCCCATGCGGGTGTAGTAAAAGTTGCCGCATTTTGCGACTACGAGACCAATCCTTGATCTAAGGTATTTATGTCCAAATACATCATTAAATTCAATTTCGCAAGTTTTCAAGAACTCCACAGTATAATTTCTTTGAACGAAGCCATTGAATGGTTACTTTTAAAGTGTTTGTAATTACTCTTTTGTTCGCCAAAATATGTTTCCGGAAATAATTTCGTCACTAGACGGTTACAAGAAATGACGTTGTTAGCAAAAGTATCGTTAAATATTGTAACAAGTAAATAAAGATTGAAGTCAATGAAATGGCAATTGAATTCTTTATTAAAAATAGTGATTAATTGAGATCATAATATTTAAATGTCTTTATATTTTCTACACCATTATATCATAAACCAAAATTTCTAGTAAAATCTTTATACCGGATCAAGACCATTTAAATTAAGACTCATTATTAAGTTGATATTATTATGTTTTTTAGTTGACAAAATTGGACGATACTTTTGTAGGAGCTCGCAGATACGAATATCTGAATAGGGTAGTTAATAGTATTCAGTATCATTGTTTTAAAAACTTTTAATAAGTTTAAAATTATGTTTTTCATTGTCACTATACTATCGGGACATACGGGCTATGTCTGTATAGTATATGTAGAATCGATGATTCTCTTCAAACAATTTCCTGCACGTTTCGTATGTGTAGTTGATTAAGTATCCCTTTTTAACAATGAAGTAGTTTTTATTATAAATATCTTTTATTTCTTCACTATACACTTAAATTATTTTATCTTCATCTCCCTTTACTTATGTGCTAATTACTATCTTAATTTCTAGTAGTTACATACGCTTTTACTAACTATTTAAATCACGTTTTATATTTGCAAATTAATTTTATTATTTGAAATTTGAAAATTTTGCACTATTAATTTGGATCCAAATATTTATGAAACCCTAGCTGTATTTCATTAGATAAGTAGTAACCTGTTAAGCTACTTCCTTACTAAGGGTATGTTCCGATATGCACTGCGACCACTGTACAGTGTGACGTCAATTTAGTATACTGTGAAGCCGTTCCTTTATAGCCAGTTATACTGGTTACTATTTAAAACGGAACGCAATCCCGTATACTTTCAGCCGCATTTTTTGACGCAGCATTCAAATTCTGTTGTTGGAGTACTGTCAAATTAAAAATATTTGAGATTTAACTGTAGGTATTGTTTACAAAATGTTAGGCACTCGAGTGGTTTTGACTGATCACGTGATCAAATTACTGCGAGTACCTTACCTCGAAAATGCCAGTGCTCACGGTAGAATATGGCGTTGATTTATTACGTCATATATTTCCCTAGGGTACTGCGGCAGTATACTGGCAGTCCATAACGGAACGAATGTTTCTATAGTGATAGCACTGTGCAGTGCTCGCAGTGCATATCGGAACATACCCTAAATGTATCGTTCTAGTTTCCAAGCTGTGATCCTTTGTAAAGACTACTATGTAAGTACATACGTAAGGTACTCTTTAGTCAACTTGTGTGATTCGTCTAGTCAATGTACTTTATCGTTTTACAAGTGCAATAATATCTATTTAGTAAGTAAGTTCAATTTTAGGTAATAATACCATCTATCTCTGATTTACTTTTAGATACATCTACAATATTGATTTATATTTTTGGTTTTATCTCTATATTACATTACGTAACTGCTGGTTACATCACAGCCTGTTGTACAGCAACTTATTCAAGATTAATTATCAATCCATCATTCCTTGGCAGTGCGTAATACATCGTAGCAAAATTATACTTAATACGTAAGTTGTTCTAACAGTTTTCCATCATAATTCGGAATTATTTCGCATATGCCTTCTTCTATGGTATTTATATTATTATATACTAACCTATGTAAGTTGATTATTTTCGAAACAATTGTTAAGATACAATGCTTATTCACAAAGATCCACGTAGCTTTAGCGCCGTATTTTTGTACCAACAGTATAATAACGACAGTTGCTTAAAGTAAATTATGCAAAATTAAGAATAGAAAAGAAAAGCAAAATCTAATGATTTTTCCAAGTAAAATTGCGAAAAGAAGTAACGGCTCATTTTAGGTTACCCAATACTCTTCTAACTAAGCTTGAAAATGTCATTTAGAAGTAGATCACTGACGAATGACGTTTCAATTACGATAGCATTCAATTTAATTATTAACAAAATACAAAACAAAACCATAGACCGTTTAGGGACCGTAGGGCCGTTTAATTAATAGTGAGACTTAAAAATAAATAGAATATCCTTAAATAATAGTTAAGAAGAAGAATAAAGAATATCTCTAAACAATTTAAGGCGAGTCATTTGCCCGGAAATATCAGCTCGCTTTTCTGGGATAGTCATGGAGTGGTCTTGATTAAATTTCTCGACCATAGAGCTACTGTTCCTGACTCTGTATATAGAACAATTACTAATAAAACATCGTAACGAAATTTGAAAGAATTGGTGAGGCAAACTAGCAAAAATTGTTTTGTTCCATTAGAATTTAGAATAATGATGAGCAGGTCCACAATTGCAATTTAAAATTCTGGCATCGAAATACTTGAACATACTTCACATTCAACCGAACTAGTTGATTCCTATATATTTCCAAGGTTGAATGATTATGATAAAGAACAGAGACTCAAAGATGATGAAGCCGTAGTCTCTGCGAAAAGGAATTTTAGGTGTACAGGATGAAGAGTTTTTGAAGAAATGTTTTTTTTACCGGCAACATACGCATTCTCACTTTATACTGAACGCCCTACGTGCTACGCCCTAAATCAGTGGTATTAGTCGAATTTCTCAAAATCATCTTATTTAATATTTAGCATTTAGCACAACTTCTCTTTTTATGTGATTTATTTTTACAAATTATCATAATATAATATTATTATTGATATGTCCTATATTTATGCATTTATTAATGAATTGTATGTTTTTGTCAACGAATTAATTACTCTATTTTATAATGATTGTAGAATAATATGCTGTTATATTTTGAGTAATGTTAATAGGGTAACATTTAACATAAAATCATATTCCTTTTATGTTTACGCACTAAACTTACTCAAATCACGGGCTGCGTTATACTGGGTCACCGCAATAGGACACAATAATTTCATGTTAGAACCGTAGACGTGAGCAATTTCAACATTCCTGCAATGACGCCCGCTATAAAATCTCACCGTTATACTCGGGTACTTCACGAGTTTAGATACAATAGTATATCCGATAGATTTAGAATATACTTGCGTTTAGACAACCTGACAGTCCAATAATAATGCGTAATCAATTTTGATTTTTTAATGTATGTTCGTTTAGTAGTTTAGTATTCAAAATAACTGAGCTTATTTCAAACATGGCTGATTGTTTACATCTTTTCAATCAGCATTACTTACAGTAACAATAGATTCAATTTCCTTTTCTATATTGATCACTCAACATCAATAACAGTTACAACAGATTCGTTTTCCTTTTTTATATTGATCAATCAACATCAGTTACATTTACAATAGATTCGCTTTCCTTTTCTATATTGATCAATCAACATCAGTTACAGTAATAATAGATTCGCTTTCCTTTTCTATATTGATCAATCAACATCAGTTACAGTAATAATAGATTCACTTTCCTTTTCTATATAGATCAATCAACATCAGTTACAGTAATAATAGATTCGCTTTCTTTTTCTAAATTGATCAATCAACATCAGTTACAGTAATAATAGATTCGCTTTCCTTTTCTATATTGATCAATCAACATCAGTTACAGTAACAATAGATTCGCTTCCTTTTTCTATATTGATCAATCAACATCAGTTACAGTAACGATAGATTCGTTTTCCTTTTCTAGTTTCTAGTTTCTTCTCTCTTGCACGCATTTTTTGTCTATTCGTTAGTAAATTGTAAGTCTAAAAGTAAATCTTATGATACAACATTTTAACTGTTAGTGTTATTTAAAAGTCTCATTTGAATCATTGTTTTTAAATACGTCATAAACTCAATGACTTTCTATACATATAGACAAATCACGTCGTATAAAAACAAAGCCGAAATATAAAAAATGCCACAAATTACACTACCATCAACTTCGACTGCTTTATCTATACATTGCTACATTTACTCGAGTTGTTCAAAAGATACTTGGTCAATAAGCAGCAATGTAATACATTTATTTAGTGAAGGTTACGGATGTTGAATTTAGTACCCATATCAGACAGTTACATACGATTAAGGAGAAAAGTGTGCTTACATTGTGTTTGAGCACACTTTTACTGTTCCGCTATCAGACTGCAAATGATGTCCATATAATATATGTATAGAAGGTCATTGCATAAACAAATAGACATTTTTGATTAAGTAAATTCGTAGTGGAATGTTATTCGTATGCAGACATAGATTTAATTTATAAATAGACATCAGCCTACTCATAAATAAAAACATCTGTATCCCTAGTTTTAATATGTGTCTGTAGTCTTAGTACAGTTAGTGATTGCAATAATATTTATAAGTAGATGCACTTGTTTGTAGGTAAGATTCTAGGATTTTGTCGATATTCTGTTGTTTCAAATGTACACGCTTTGAGTAACTTCGCCTTTTGTCGTGTTTCCTAAGCAAGGGCTCGATAATGTTCATGTAAAAACAATATTTTTATTTGCATTATGAGCAGTTTTAAAAAAAATTTTTTTTGAACAATTATTTTCAGCTTGAACGACGTAAAGAAATACGATCTTTAACCTGAAAAATAAATAAAATATTGAATTGTGAATTTTGAGCTGTTTTTTTGTATTAATTTAAATTTTTAGGTCAATTCTATTGTTTGCTCAATAGTTTATTTACACATAACTATTATTTGGGTCGCACACTCTGTGAATATATCATCTATGTAATAAATTCAAAACAACCATCACGAAAATAATTTCAATGGATCCTGTATAAAAGATTCTGAAACAGTTAGATTACTGCTAACATTAAAAAGCCAGCCCTGGTAACCATTGCATCATCCAAACGAGTGTTGTAATGTTGTACTGCATTTCATTACAACACTAGTTTGGATGATGTAATGGTTTTTAGGACATTGGGTGTTTTAATGTTGGCAATAAGCTAACTGTTTTAGACTCTTTAATAGAGGATCGCATGGCTATAGATAAAATTTATTAAATTTTTATTTAACAAAATAATTAACGCCAACAGATAATTGTATTATATTGATATAATTTAGAAGTCTATACGCTTTTATAAAAATATTGTTCTTACATAGTGTGTAATGTAACTAGAGTGTAACCTTGTTGACTATTTATATAGAATTTTTATATTTAACGTTTCTTAATCGTCACTCGAATGAATTTCATTTTGAACCTGTCGTGATGTTATACTTAAAATATATTCTCTGTGTTTCCTATATGAAGTTTTATTTCCACTTTAATAAAAAATCGTAAATGTACCAAACATTTATATTTTTTTTAAAGTGCTGGTCGGAATACATTCAAGAGTTTTTTTTAAATAATAAGGGACGAGACGAGCAGGACTTTCAGCTAATGATAATTGATACGCCCGCCCATTACAGTGCAGTGCCGCTCAGGCTTCTTGAAAAACCCAAAAATTAAGAGCAGCGCTAAATTGCGCTCGTGGATCTGACTCTGTGGACTCTTAAGATGTTAAGTCTCATTTGCCCAGTAATTTCACTAGCTACTGACCGAAACACAATAATGCTTACACATTACTGCTTCACGGCAGAAATAGGCGCCGTTGTAAAACCTATAATCTAGCCGGCATCCTGTGCAAAGAAGCCTCCTAATGGTAAGTATGAAGGTAATACGGTCGAAAGAACCGACATAATCGCAATTATATTTTAAATGCGAACGTTAGTGAGTGTGTGTGTGTCTATGTTTAATACTTCTTATTTATAGCTGTTTACTCGGACCAATTTTAATAAAATTTGGCACGCAGAAAGCTGACTCCCTGGATTAACACAGGCTACATTTACAGATATTTACTACTATTTATATATTAAAGAAATAAAATAAAAAAGAGTTTTTCTGGTGAACGTTTCGATAACAGTTATAGATAGAACCATATGTTATAGATTTGATTGTATTAATACTACTTGTTCAATTAGGTTACAAATAATTGAATGACAAACAAATCTGTATTAACCTACATAGGCATGCTGACAGGTTTTGGACTCCTCTTTAATAATCACGTCTACTATTTAAAAATATTTTACTATAACGCCTATTATTAAAAAAGATTCCTAAACAAATTGAAAACGCTGGTAAATATCATTATGGATGTGACGCATATATAAATGTAACGTTTCAGACATGAATGACATCGATTTCGTTTTGTGGTAAAAATATTTGGGCTAGGTATTTGTAATGGTCCACACATCCTTCCCAAATCGGCAGTGCACTAGATTTTTCAGATACACCAAAGCCGAGTGTGCCGTACGGCAACCTATTCCCTCACCAAGTTCTGACCTTTATTTTGTTTATAAGATCGTTTATTTTGCATGGTCTTAGGCTTGTTTCAATAGCTAATATAATTATAAGCAATCTATTGCTACACGTAAAATAATTCGGTTGATAGAACGCTGCGCTCGCACCAAAATCGTGCCGATCTGAGGCATACCGCGCGCGATCAGCGATCCCAAACCTGAAAGGGTATTCTATATATTTATTATTAATACTGATTGGTTCCTAAAGTCGAGTTAGAAAATCCAGTTTACTTGTAACTGCTAGCTATAGTATCATTATACTGATCCTCATTAAGCGAAGACTTTCCGATGTCTTACAACTAAACATCATCTATAAGTTTAACTCTTAGGGCCTTACAAATAAACTTGGTATAAACCTATATCTGAGAATAAACCAAGAATATGCAAAATGTCGACTATATCGCTAGCAACACTGTCAATACAATGATAATTCTGAAGTTTTCTTGACTGTTAAGCAGTCTTGCAAATAAATACGGGAAACGTTATACGCCCGAATAAGCAAAATTTATTTGTAAGTCCGTTAATGGTTAAACCTTGCTCACCTAAAACAAACATATTTAAGTGTTGGTTAAAGCAACGAAACGAAAATGGATCCTCTTATCTAACGCGTTTCTCTGTTTTATGTAGGTACCTCTTCTACTGTTTACGTTTGAAGTTTCAATAAATTTCTTTCGTTCTCATACATATTTAAGTGAAACGTCTCAACGTCGTCAAAGCATCCTATATGTATGAGTGTTTTAGGAAATTGAAGGATGTTATACATTAATATAGCTAATTTTATAGTATATATATTAGTCTAGTAAAAAATAAGATAAATCAAATGTAGAAATACAATTGTGGATTAATTCTACAACGGGCTCTATATCTTTCATACGTACGATATGATTGTTTTAACCCATGTGATGCGACAAAACGTTGAAAATTAGACTTTGAGTCCTAGTAGAGCATACCTACGCGCTTCGCACTTAAGGCAAGAAATAACCAACAATATTACAATAATACAACAATAATAAACAGTAAAATATTATGTCGTCTAGATACAAACAGATTCTTGTTCACAACAGACTCAACTTAATCGAGATGCTTTAAAACAGCACAGTTTTTACTTTAATGTGAGGTGAATAATATGAAGTACAACTTTTTGTTACTCTACTAAAATTTGCTCTGACTCTACACCAACGATTCTTATATAGCCGAGCGTGACAGTTCAGTCTTATTGAATACCCAGAGCAGGACGTTCAGATGCTGGTCATTGATACGCCCTACCTATTACAATGCAGTATGCTTAGCATTATTGAAAAACCCAAAAATTCTGAGCGCCACTTCAACTGCGCTCGTCACCTTGAGATATAAGATGTCAAGTGTCATTTGCCCAGTCATTTCACTAGCTACGGCGCCCTTCAGACCGAAACACAGTAATGCTTACACATTACTGCTTCACAGCAGATATAGGCACCGTTGTGGTACCCATAATCTAGCCGGCGTCCTGTGCAAAGGAGCTGGTGAAATAAGTTTTCACTTCGAAATCACTTTCATTGAGTAATTTTCAAACAATGTGCCTAAAAGCAATTTATGAAGATCGACATTACAAGGAAAACTAAGATAAAATCAAATGTAGAAATACAATTGTCGATTAATTCTACAACTATTTGTCTTTCTACAACGGGTTCTATATCATTCATATGTACAATATAATTTTAGTTTACGTATATTGGAACTATAAAATAACCTTTAAGTAGATAATAATGTTATAATTAATTTGAAATTTAATCGATGGTTACAATTTTAGTTTAATTTGTGTACACCCCTAGAGTAGATTTTAAGTGAAGCTTGTCCGAAGCAGTGTCGACATAATTGGGATTGAAATTTACTTAGCGTTGAGCGAAATTGAAGGGTAATTAGTGTTACATTACGGTCTGAGACTGGCTCCTACATTAACTTGGGTAAAGTGGTTGGACAAGTTGCAGACAAATTTCATTAAACCTCGCTAATATAAGTTAAGTGCTTAAATGTTCAGCTTCTGTTTGTAGCTACATTTTTGAAATATTTTGAATAGCGGAAAAGCATTTGACTCTTCGAATTCGTCGGAGTTTTCGTTCGTTTATGTATTACTATGAATCAAAATATTAAAAAAGACATTTGCACATGACAGCTTCCGAATCGAATTTGCTTTAAACTCTTCAAAACGACGATAAATGTACTCTCAATATAGGGGATTGAGAGTACAGGTAAGTACTCAGGTAATGGGAAAACACATTAGCAGGTAATAAGGAATAGGTGTTCTGCAGGGATCTATTCTCGGTCCTTTGTTTCTTATATACATATACTAATGACCTACCTCTAAAAGTAGACAATAGCCATGACAATTGTGTTTGCTGGAGATACCTCTCCTTTTTTTAAAGTAAAGCGACGTTCAGAAATTGATGACGAGGTGAATAACGCAATCTCAAAAGTTTGAAACATTAAACTTGTGGACACTATTGTGTAGAACAAAAGCTCCAGTGGGGTCCCATATATTGATCAACTAGACTCGATCAGTATATATTTTAGTTATTTTCATAGCATGATGACTAACGGTATTTTGCTACGAAGTCTTGCTGCTGACATTAAAATAGTTTTTGGATTGCAAAAACGAGCTGTTTGGACTTATATCAGTTTGGTTATAGACCGCTACTCACATAAAAAATATAATTTAAACATAATGACCATTCATTTTCAGTGTTAGTTGTTTGGCTCCATATTCTAGTACGTTCCAAAGATACATAAGAGCACCGATAACTAAATAACCTTCATTTTGTATTCGGCATTTACCCGTACACGTCTAGGTCTACTCAACATTGGCTGGGTCATGTTAGAATAATTTGTGAAATTAAAGACCAACCACATTGTTTTAGTTACTTTCAACTCATAAATCATAAAAGTTGATATGATTAAATCAAGTACAAATATAATAACTTTCCAAAGTATACCTGGCTTTTCAAGCAACGCAATTTGGTATAATATTACCTAATTAATACAATAATAAAATACTACCTACTTATACTTTGTAGTTATAATATTACCCAGCCAGTGTTGGGTACAACTAGATGTATATGGGTAGACGACAAATACAAATTAATATTGCTGAAACTGTAAGTACCCAAAACGCCTGGGTAATAATAGTTACACCCGGGTAAACCAAACTCTACTTTACCATTAGCATCTAGCATTACCCGTAACATGTACGTTTATTAAAAAAGGTGCTGCTATTAGTCTTACTTTACAACTGTAGAATATATGCGATCAAGACAACCCGAAAATAGACTATTATTTTCATATTACATCAAAGACATTTTACTTAATTGCATTTTAAAAGCGCAAACAAATAATACTGGAAGATCTCTCTCAGAGAGCCATTTTTTTCCGAAGCGGTGACAGTGCTTTAATTGATAAAAAAGGAATTCCAAAAGAATGAATCTCGAAGAAAATGCCTTTTGAGACTGTTTATACACAATTTCATCAAATAAATTTGGATTTCAGTACCCCTAGCTACAGTGTGACTGAAATTGTTACCGAAAGATAGATCATCCTTTTTCGTAAAAATCTAATTAAAATAGATAAATATAGTACGTGAATCAAAGATTATTCAGATTGACTTCGAATTTCAATCGAATATTCGTTTATTTCGATCTAATAAAACTGTGTAATAAGAAAAAGGTAGGAAATTATATGAGAGTTAGATACTTTTATGTTCATTATTAAATGAATATGTTTAAACTCCCTATAGACCAAAGAAAAAACATGACAAATACAAGTGCTTAACACGAGAAAGTAAGACACGTAATAGAAAGTATGGCAATATAAGAGTTTAATTTCCAGGCATGTGCACATAGAAGGTATTTTGACATCATATAAGAGCAGATTATTTCCCTGTTGTTTTATTATGGTTACTGTGTAACATAAGCTAACGGAAAACTGTATATTTAATTACTTCAAGGCATGAAACCAGTCAATTTGGATAAAAGTTGACTCGCCACTCGTATACACGAAATTTAAACTTTTTATTTATGAGAAAAATTTAAATAAAATATACATTTTGACTGTTGCAGCAATATATTCTTGATAATGTTCTATATGTTCATAAGTACATTTAGGAATTTTCTGGAAACTGTGACAACCATAATGTTAACTCGAGGAACAAACATAAACTTGTTATGCCTAGTACTCGGTTAAGTCGAGTTAGTAAGTCTTTTATTCGGCGATGTATTCACAATATGATCCCAAGCAATGTACAAAAAAATATGTTATGATATTTAAAGGAATTGTTAAAAAACGGGAAAGGTTATTATAACATAAATGATTTTCTTAATGATACCACTCTGAGGCAGTCTATTTTGAATAGGTGGTAGTTTTTGAGGTCCAATAAGAGATTTTGAATCCTATTTTGAATAAAAATATATGAATTAGAATTTGAAGACTGGTTATCAAATATTGATATTTTAGAATACTTTGAATTATTCAAAGTAGTTTTTTAGGCCATATCACAAAATGCCGATGATATTTCATATTTCATGAGTTTGTTTGTTATGCTCTAACGCCCTAACTACACTCAATGGTGAAATTTTATACACACCATGTCTTGGAAACAGTTAAAGAGTGCATTCTTAGATCATTTATACATATACAAGGTGTGAAAACGTCGAAAAAATTAAACTTTAGAACTAATCTTTATTTTGAGCAATTCACGCACACTAACACAAAGTGTCATACAAACCGCGAGTGTAAGACGTAGCTTTTCACTAAACTAATATTCGTGGCCTGTTTTTATCGGTTGTCTAACAGCAAGGGACTCTAACTAGACGTATAAATGATCTAAAAGTGCATTTTATCCCTAACTTTTAAGATTTCCCGAAGATGCGTGACTATGGACTAATCAACTACATACGGTCGAAGTCCCGGGCAGAATATAGTCACCATGCAAAGCCTATATACACTAGGACTAATGAATCACAAACTCTTACCACATACCAATTTGTAATCACGATCATTCAAGGTGTTCAAGTTAAAAAGGACAAACAGACAGACACGCAGGCAGCCAATCTTATTACAAAATTTCTCAAAAACATTATTACTACAAATTATATCATTCTTAAATTCGTAAATTTATACACTTCTATAATAAAGTCCCAGCCACTGTTCAGGCATTATCTATAAATAAATTTAAATGTTTAATAAAAAAATGGCTCTATCGTTAATCCTATTACTCCACTGCTGAATATCTAAATGATCGGCAGCCTGGGACTAGATTGTGATTATTTTATAGCGATTGAAATGACTGTACATTATTGTATATTTTTATTGAAAAGAGCGCAAAAAAAGAATGCTGGGAGAGTTTCTTGCGCCGCTTTGTCTCTCTCAGAGCGTCATTTGTTTCCGAAGCGGTAGTAGTATCTAGTAGTTATTAGAAATGACATCAAAAATAATTCTAAAGGAATCAATTTTGAGAAAATAAATGCCTTTTATGCCTTTTTTGTTCGTCCTATTAATGAAGGGTTGCTACTTGTTTAAAATCCCTAAGCAAGCCAGCGTTATAATTTCAATCAGCAACATTAAGTTATCGGGGGTTTCATTTGAATTGTTAATCCTGGCTTAATCGTGATGAGTCATTAAATCCATATTAATCTCAGATCGAAAGGTTTTACTTGTATGGAATATGTAAATGGCATGTGTAAATGATATATTATGGTTAGGATCATTGAAAGTTCGAAGTTTACGTTCAAACCGTTACTTAACGTTCTTAATAATGTTACGTCAGAATGGCAGGAAAAATACAGATTAAAGAGATTTTTTCACCGTCGTTAAAAGAAATTTCGTAGGTGTGGGTAATCATTATTTCGTATACGCTCTTCTTGGTGAACTTTGGTCATACGAGTATCATATTATTTTATAGTATATCAAATAATATTACAAATTTCCGATCACATTTGAAATTTAATATATATTATCAAAATATAGATAGATTATACATGTACCCTTAGATATTTATCTTAAAAATTTATTATCTTTAATACTTTATTATACATTATTACTTTAAAAGTTCAAAATAAACCTTATCAATAATACATTACTATATTATTATATGAAAATTGCCCAAGTCAACAGTCTTTGTAGTCAACCCAAATGTTTTTAAATATACCCTCAATTTTATTACTGACCGCTCAAGTACTAACCAGTAATATGTATGATAGACAAATGTTATTTATTTTCTCGTAGAACTGTTAAAATTTTTTTTTTCCATAATATAAATTCTTATATACGCTTTTATGTATTAAAGTTATCTGTAAAAAACAATGTATCTGGAAGTAACTAGTATTAAAATACAGGCCCGGCCTAGTTTAATGCTAGTGACAACTAAAATAATATAAAATATTTTAATTAACTATTAGAAACACTACTTATCCTACGGGATTAGTGGTGCGATTATTTTCAAAAGCATTGTGAATATTTGAAAATTATTTTGATGTATTTGGAGTTGTTTGTCCAAAAAAGCGTTGCCGGACTTTAGAAGGGTGTACGCGCTGTTTTTGAAGGAACACATGTCGTATCGTGCCGTAAATACCGCACAAGGAAGCTCATTCCACACCTCGATTGTACGTGAAAGAAAGTGCCTTGTAAACCGCACTGTGGAAGTACGCTTTTTTTTTTCAATTTTGCTTGATCTTCAATTAATTATGAATCTGAAACTGCATTCCAATAAAATTAATATTTAATAATAAGCATACTTGATTAATATTTGCTGGGTTTACAATAATAGCAATGATTGCCTTTGTAAATTTAATAATTGTTATTTTGTAATTTCATTTTATAGAATTTTTTGAATTTTTGGGATTTAACATGACTTATAAACATATACTAATCTATTTATATAATATTAATGATTAATATTTACAGTATCGAATATAATGATGGCATTGTGCATTATATGAACGAGGTCAAATTTAATAAAAAGGCATAAAAGACATTTATTTTCTCAAAATTGATTCCTTTAGAATTCTTTTTGAATTCATTTCTAATATACTATAGATACTACTACCGCTTCGGAAACAAATTGTGCTCTGAGAGTGAGTCCGCAACTTGTTAGAACAGATAGATCCTGGCATTGTGAATTATATGAACGAGGTATAATATAATAAACAGGCATAAAAGGCATTTATTTTGTCAAAATTGATTCCTTTAAAATTCTTTTTGATGTCATTCCTAATATTCTAGATACAATTATCGCTTTGGAAACAAATGGCACTATGAGAGAGAGTCTGCAACTTGTTAGAACACTTAGATCCACTTAGCTTTGAGGTCGATTTCATATAAGTTACTTACAAGCACTAATCATGAAGAAATTTCACAAAATTCTTAGTATATTTTACGTTAAATAATCTCAGTTTTCTGGGTTAGCTATTTGCTAGCTACTTATTATATGATTTGATCCAAATTTGATTGAAATAACGAAATCAATTGCATTATATTTGACTAGCAATGTCCCGCGGTTTAACTCGCGTACATACCGATCTCGTGGTAGAGAAAAGTCTACTAAGTCGGACAGCAGATTTCTTTTGTTAACATAAAAGTTTTATTTTACTTAGTTACTTACTATTACTTTATTATTGCATTATTTTCTTAAGATTGGCATTTTTAAATTCTTTACCTTTTGAATGGAATGTCCGATTGTAATAACTTAAAAAGCATTTTACAGGTATCTTTAATAAAATATTAAGGATTAATACAGAGGCCTGAATCATATGGTTTGATTATTGTCAGTAATTTTTTTCAACTATTAAAATGTAAAAAAGTAGTTATAGTAGCATAACTACAGTAGTTGGACATATAGTATGGTGGCCTTTTTTGTAGATATTGATACCTTCTATAATACTGTAGAACATTTTTTTGTTCTATCATCAATAGTTTCCGCAGCGTGCGCGATGACAATTTTTGATAACTAATTCTTTACACCTTGGGTTATATTATTGCATTTTTATTCGGGATCCCTAATTTTTTTGAAGATGTAATATAGCCTATGTCACTCAGTGAAGATGCAGCTTTCTAATGGTGAAAGAATTTATGAAATCGGTCCAGTAGTTTTTGTGTGAAAACATTACAAACATACATACAAAACCACAAATGTTTCCTTTTAATAATATTAGTTTAGATTAGCAACACGCGTATAGATTGAAATATTGTCAACTTTAGACACAAAAATTAAGCTGCAAATTATTGAATACTTCATAGAAGGTATAACTACTCATTTATTCCATTTCGTAATTGAATTAATCTTGGCGTGCATTGAGGTGAGAACTTCTGGTGTATAACTGACTCATACGGAATAATTCAGCGCTATATCCACTAACTTTAGCTTGATTTCGAATTATTTTCAATTAGAGCATTGTTTGGCAGATTCAGTTGTTGGAAAACGAACAGGGAGATTCACTTCATATTTAAGGTAAGGGATGTCTATAGTATATGTTCAAATAAAAATTATCGTGTTCTTTAGTAATATTTTAGGAGTGACTCAATTATACGATGAGGAGAATTATTATTTTTAAAAACAAGCAAAACTCATGTTGAGGTATTTCAGTGATACTTTTTATTTTACAAATTAAATTTTTATACCAAAATTAATGAACGATGCGGGACAGACATAGCAAGTCTTGTGAACCATGTGTCACTCCAACGGTTGGCTCAGTGATAAGAGCGCTAGGAACCCGAGAGGTCGCGGGTTCGAGACCCGCATCGTTCATAAATGTTGTTATACAAACTTAATTTGTTTAATCCCAGAAGTGAGGGATATCACTATAAAAATTTAAAAAAATGTTTAGATATTTTTTGTTTTGAAATAGCAAGCGAAACCGAACTCAAAAATGTTTTTTTTTTCTTTTCTGAGTTTGTAAAAGATGGACTGTAACTATAAATTTTCATGTTTTTGTATACATGTTCCACATCTCTAATAAAAAAGGAATACTTAATATTTTGTACTTCTTCATTCTAGAAATCTTAACAAGAGTTTATATATCATTTTATTTTAGGAATACGTTGAAAGTATAATCAAATACTAAGTAAGTCTAGTAATATCTAATAAGTCAAGCTTCTGAACCAATCAAATCAAAAGACACATTTTAGCTTAATAATTTAACAATTACTTGCTTAAATCATGAAGTTTCTTATGTAACAAAGTTTTCTTGGTAAAAGTTAAGTAAGAAAGTCGAAAATCGTCGAAAAATATACCGATTACGTAATCTTTTAGCTCGGTAATGTTATCATACAGTTTCTATCTTAATACAAACGACCAGAACGCAATTTATAGCTACGATTTCGATAGACACTCGGTACACCAGACGGTCGCGAATGAGCCGCAGTGACGAACGAACATTGTGATTGTTTTGTAAGCGTGCGATTTGAGAATAATTATTATTCTGTCCGTCTATAGAGAACTCTTGAGTTCTGACTCGCTTAAGCAGGATAATAATTGCGGACTACTGAAATATTAAGTACTTGTAGCACAAAAGTTAATATTATGATCGTTTACGTGAACACAGATCCAGCAACACAGAATAAAGTATCATAGTACAGAAGTTTCGCTCAGTTAAACATAATAAGTAAGTATCCATCCCTACTCTGTGGTTTAACCTTTTGTTTAAAGAAATAGCTATTATTATAATTAATAATTATTATATTTTTTTCTTAAGTCGTAGTTAGTTCGTAGCTGTATTGGATTCATAACACATCGATAAACATCGACCTAGAGAATACCGCGCACCCGTTAGTAGTATTGATACCTAAAGCTCAAATAAACGCACGCGACTCATCATTTTTTGATATCCGCATTAGACGACAAAAATAGTTATTTTGCTCTATATAGTAAAGTTAGAGTAAATTATTAAATAATACAAACGGAAATGGCGTACATTTCCGTTTCAAAAATTATTACTAACCTACATCATACTACAACAAAATGTAAAGTATTCAACTCACGGTCCGATTCTCATGTTGAGAGGTTTTCTGTGATATGAATAAAGTAATTTCGTATCATTCTTGACCCTTGGAATTAGAGTAGCGTACGTCCAACGTGCGGTCAACTCACTTAAATGTTCACTGCTTATTAAAATGTTCAGCTTTCATATATCGTGAAGCCTTTTGTATATTCTACATGGTTTGATGGTTTCACTGAAATCCATTTCTTCTTCAAATCATTTCTCACATTTTTACGTTATCTTTATTTGAAAGTTGACACACCTTTGGTTTGGTTATTTTATTGGGAATATACTCATAAACTCTATTATTATATAATAAAACCACTTTTACGAACCACTTCAATAGAATGTATATATTCAATTATTTCACTATAATCACAACTATATACAAGTAACATTAAATGATTTAAAACAATTGGGCAGTCGGGTGACCAGCAGCCAGCACGTCCGTAACTTTCGACTGCCCCAGCAAAAGTGTTCTGTGGCCCCAAAAAGAAGTGCCCAACAGCCGAGAGCAATTCGTAAAGGTGGCACTTCACATGGCTATTTGTATTTGTGTATTTGTTATATTTGGCAAATAATTGCCATGTGTGGACAGTTTATTTGGCAAAGTGTTGGCCTTATTTGCCTATTTGACAAATAAGGCCAATACCAAATACGCGTTACCGTGCGCTTGTCGGGTTTTCGAAGCACATCAAAGGGGTCAAATAGGCAAATAAGCAAATAAACCGTCCACACAATGGCCATATTTAGAAGCGCACGCGCCGTGAACTTGTCCGGACTTGCTTTTGTGTCTGTGTTGTGAGTGAGAGAGTATCTGTGTGTTTGTTATTTGAATGGTTGTATTTGCCTTTATTTGCATGTTTGCCTGAACGTCATATATTTTGCCAAATACAACAAACACCCAATAGCGAACACAAATAGCCATGTGAAGTGCTACCATAACAGTTACCCTACTACCAACTTTAATAATACGAAACTACCAACATAATAATAAAGTGACATCACTAAGATTTTGCATGTGTTTATATAATATTACAATTACTAAAAATATACTAAATATAATTACTAAAACAATATAATATTGCCATGTTACAAATGATTCTATTAATATTATCATAACTGATGTTGGTACTAATTGGAATGTCGAATAACAATTACAATTATGACATTACATTAAACATATTTCATTAATATTTGATTAAATATATTATAAACATGCCTTAGAAAACAATAACATAAATATATTAACGAATGGAATTGGAATTTTGAAATATAATACTTTATGTAACGAAAAAAGTTTAAATACGAAAAGTTTGCTCAATGAAATCAATCTCTTCATTTTGTTTCTTGAATTCTGGGCAGTTGTTTTATCACCACAGAAGGCTAATATTACAGATACTCGTAGTATACAGCATAGATATTTATAATATGGGCATAGATATTTAAAGAAGCTCAAGATATGGAGACACTCTTTCACCAAAACCCAACGAACCGTGAAGAAAGTCGGCTTAAGTAACCAGGATCTAGATTGAACAACCTATGATTTATTGAAGATATCGTTCTTGTGAGTGACAATCCTGATAATCCATGGAACAGAACGAAACCTAATCAAATGTCGATTTGGTATATCCAAACAGTCTGAGCCTTGACAAGGGAGAGTATTAACAAAATAGATGTTGCGCAGAATCAGATTTAAAAAAATTGTCGGTATTAACACTGGGAGACCGCTACTACAAACACCTGGCATTTCTATGCCGGATGTTTGCAAAGCAAAGTTACCGATAACATCAAACAAGTTGCTAGACTGACGTGGCAGTTGGCTCGACACACAGCCCGGAAACAAGGCCCGTGGTGCAAAACGTTCCTGGAATTGGCTCTTAAGCGAAAAGATACCTAAAGGTGCGATGGAAAGACGAAGTCAAGAAAACTGTATAGATGAACTGGATGGATAAATGGCTTAATCTAGGAGGCTCACACCAAACTTGTTCAGTTTGACTGAGCACACATTGTATACTGTACGTAATTATAAATTAAATACTGTTTTTTAGAAGGTGTCGTAATAATCATAGCTTTTAGGTGTTGGTGAAGGTCAATTAATTATTAGACTTTTAATGAAATCACATAGAAATAATGGTTTATTTTTGAAATGTTTTTATAAAACTATTCTAATAACTATAGGTTAGGAAGTGCATCAAGAATACTTGCAGTACTCAGTACCAGCTATCCAATGTCCCTTTTGAGGCACGTACATACGAAACTGGTGCATGTGTCTTATATTTCAAATGTTTAACAACACTATATTTTATACAAGTGCTGACCCGGCAAACGTTGGTTTGCTATATAAATTAAGTATCCCGCGCTCGTTCATTTCATGAATTGTCATATGAAATTAAATGTCATTTGACTGTATTATTTGAGTTGCGAATATATAGGTTTTTATAAGTCAATAAATTAAGTCAGAAATTTAATACTAAATCCTTCTTCAAAACCCGCTGCATCTTATGGTATAAGTATTTTTCTGATTGGTTCAGTTGTTTTTGCAGTACAACCGAAGGAAAAAATGGGTTCATTTATTAGTATAGATTAGCTGATATCACCATTACTTACGTTATTCCTAAGTACGTACTATAATTGCGGTTTTCAAGGAACTGTTTTCCACTTACAACATAGCTTTGGAATGAGTACCTTTTGCGGTATTTCCGGGACGATACGACATAGGTGCCTTCAAAAATAGCGCGTACACCTTCCTTAAAGTCCAGCATTGCTCCTGTAATTCCTCTTGGATTGCAAGAGTGTGTGGAAGCGGTGATCACTTAACACCAGGCGCCCCGTACGCTTGTTCTCCTATTCCAAAAAAAACATATTTCATGAAGAAAGACTTACTGGTTTCAATTCTGATAATATTGAAAGCTTTCGCAATCATTCCAATATTTTCGCTTCGTTTCGACAATAAATGTTGGCTGTATTACTATTGTTTTCCATTTGTTAGCAATACGAAAAATTGTTGACCTTATTTCTCTGGACGAACGTTGAAAGAATAAAACGTGTTTTATATGGAGCAACATGTTGATTACAGTTCGTGTATCATTGTTATAATACTGGAGAGAGATATTATCAATTTTAATAAACAAAACCTGAACCGGATTTTCAAGAATGTACAAAACTTGAACAAAAAAAATAGGACATCTGGATTCAAACCGGGGTCTTTTGCTTTCCGGATCACCCAATGTCCCATCTGATCTAACATACTCATGTATATAGTGGCGAAATTTACCTTTGTATTCTTATGTCATTGTAGCTGTTTCTCATTAAAACAATATTTTTTAAATTTAAACCTAGCCAGATCGATTTCTCACCCTCGAAACTGTCTGTATACTAAATTTCATTAAAATCAGTGGAGCCGTTTCGGAGATTCAGACTATATATGTATATACAAGAATTGCTCGTTTAAAGATATAAGGTTATTGAGACATATGATGAGAACATATAAAATTTCCATTTGAGATCGAAGGGTTTCCATATATTATACATTTATTCCAAATTACTAGTTTCTGCAAGTCCGTGCAATCTTACACAATCACAAACACACTCCACAAACAGACACAAACATACATGCACACAAACATTTACACTACTTACATAAATACATACATGCATAAATACATACATACACACTTACATACATTACACAAAACACCACCACACTCGCCGGCGAGTGTGTTCTTGTGATCTTTTCATCTTTCATCTTCATTTTCATTCTCTCTCCATCCCACAAGCACACAACCGGTCCGAGGTTCGAGTCTCCTTAGGAGACGCCCCGCGACTGACGTTGCGTAGTCTTTGCGGCCTCCACGGCCCACGTCCTATGTCGCTGTAAAAGCCTTCAGGACTAACAGCATAGAGGAGGTTTTACTTACTTTAAATATAATTATACATAAACTACTTCACTTATTTATTATATAATTAAGTAGTCTGGCTTTGATTTGTGAAAAAGTAATGAAGATTTCAACCAAAATGTTATCATAAGACTGTTTAGAGCACAGAACATTTCTAAAGAGATTTTACCTGTTCTGTGGCTTAGAGTCACTTAAAAAATCTCTAGAACCAGTGGGAGTTTCCTTTGCACAGGATGCCGGCTAGATTAATGGTACTAAAACACCGCCTATTTCTGCCGTGAAGCAGTAATGTTTACGTATTATTGTGTTTCGGTCTGACGAGCGCCGTATTTAGTGAAATTACTGGACAAATGAGACTTAAAATCTTATGTCTTAAGCTGACGAATTTTTGGGTCTTTAATTGCCATCACCTGAACGTCCTGCTCTTCTCGTCCTTTATTTTCATTAAAAAAATGTAAATGTGTCATCCCAGAATCAAAGTCCGTTTCTATACAATATTTAGACTTAAACCTGTCCACAACGTTATAAAATAATAAGATAAACAATCTCTTTCCAATTTTAATACGTATTATATCATCAAGATTACTATTTCCTGCAATAATAATACGTTATTTTTATGTTAAAAACCGCTGAAATAATATGCTATAAAAGCTTTAAACCGACCCAACAATATTTTTCACAATACTCGACTTTCAAAGGATTTAGTTCGTGGGGAATCCTTTGGCAATAACGTTTAATATAAATTGAATTTTCCCCTTTTTTAGCTTCGATACTTTACGGTATTCTCGGTTTTATCAGAACATAGAGATTTTCAGTTAATATTATAGTTACAACCATGAACCTTGTAACTTTTGATAAAGTGCGAACGCTTTCGAATATAATGTAGTAATTACCAGTGGGAGGCTCCTTTGCACAGGATGCCGGCTAGATTATGGGTACCATAACGGTGCCTATTTCTGCCGTGAAGCAGTAATGTGTAAGCATTACTGTGTTTCGGTCTGAGTGGCGCCGTAGCTAGTGAAATTACTGGTCAAATGAAACTTAACATCTTATGTCTCAAGGTGACGAGCGCAATAATTGCAGTGCCGCTCAGAATTTTTGGGTTTATCATGAATCCTGAGCGGCACTGCATTGTAATGTGCGAGACATTGTTTTCATTAAAATGAAATGTAGATTAATTCGAATCTAATATACATATATGACTACATAATATAAAACAAAATCCGCGCCCGTCTGTCTGTTCGCGATAAACTCAAAAACCACTGCACTGATTTTCATTCATGCTATTGTACCAATAGATAGCGCTGTTCTCGGGGGAGATTTAAGTTTATATAATTGTTAAGGTTTGTACACAAATTTGTATATATTAACGGTATTGGTTGAAGGTGTCGGAAAAAAATAAGTCGTCATGATGACGGCAATGCGCAACCCAGCTTTTGACGCAGAGTCATGCCACAGTTACTTTCAGAGGAAGTTTCCGATTCGCGTCAGCCAAAATATGGAATAATATCCCCCCTCCAATAAGGAACCTCCAATATAAACTAGGTTTTCGTAGTAAACTTAAAGTGTTCCTTAATACTCATCAAAAAGTACAGGAAACTCTTTTACTTGACACTAGTGCTATTTAAAAATAAATTATACGACCTGTTTTTGTCATTTCTTTTTAGAGAGATTCTTATTAATATCAGCAGAATTAGCATCCAATCAATCACGCAATTATACTCACTTGTTATTATTATTATTTGATTGAATTAGGTCATGAAATTTTATGTAATTTTTGTTTTGTGTTAGTACTTTTTTTTATTGTAATATTATTATTATTTTAGTTGTAGTAGTTTAGTTGTAGTAATTGTTACCCCTCATATAATATGTATAACCTTTAAGTAGTTTGATAATTCGCTAGACCACCTGGGGTTCTCCGGAAGACCAGCGCTGATCATATCACCTGTGGGTATGATCAGTATTATGCTGAGGTGAACTCCAATTCTGCATGTTGATGTAAATTAATAATTAAGTTTACTTGTATACTAGGTTTAAGTTGCAGAATAAATGATTTCTTTCTTTCTTTCTTTCTTTCTCGTCTGGGAGCTTTCTACGAAAACGGTATCTAAACCCATTCAGATATAACAAAATAATGTATGATGGAATTGTGTATCTTATATAGGTATACAGAAAAGTCTGCGATGGCATGTCTGTCTCTTGAGGATAACATACTATATCCATTTTAATACTATATAATATGAAAGCAGTTACACAAATATGATATAGATCCTTGTAATTTTATAACTACATAATTTATTATAAAATCATTCAGAAATACTTTTTTTTTTCATTTTAACTCATTAAGTTTTATTACACATTTCCGATCACTTAGCTATTCCCGAATACTTATATCTTCATTTTTCTCATGTTAGATCAGCGTCTGTAGGGTCAGCATAATATACATAATTGATCTACTCTCTCTGAGCTTGAAAGGGAACCAGGGTGTTTTCAAGCGAAATAGGCGAACAGCAGATGGAGAGTAGCATAAAATAGCAAGCGAATACAGAATAGATCTATCTTGCCAAGTATTTATAATATTTAATGGATTTATATTGTTTCTATAGATGGTTGTCGAGATATCTGTTTACATTTTTTATATGGTGCGTAGGTAGGCGTTAAGATATTACGCACTCGTATTATGAGATGTCTTACAAAATTATGTATTAGATCGATGTTCAACAATTTAGTATTCTAATATAATTTATCCATTGCTCTTTGTCATTTTTATTAATGACATCATATCAGTCATAAAAAATAAGCGCCTCCTTCATGCAGACGATTTAAAAATCTTGTGTGAAGTGAATAGTGTTGAAGATTGCGTGTCTCTTCAGATAGATTTAAACTCAATTCAACTGTGGTGTGAAGAAAATGCAATGTTTTTAAATGTGAGTAAATATTTTGTGCTTACTTTTACTAAAAAGCGCAATCAAGTTAAATTTGACTACACAATCAATAATTACAAACTTTCAACTAAAACTCATGCTAAAGTCCTTGGAATAACTATGAATACATCCTTGTCATTTAATTTACATATAAATAACATTATTGCAAAAACTAATCGGATGATGGGTTTTATTTTCAGAATTCCAAAAGGTTTCAAGAATCCTTTAAGCCTTTAATGTATAGAATCTGGTTCTCCTGTTTGGTCCCCTTACCAAAAGACTTACGCTGACACCATCGAGTCTGTCCAAAGACGATTCCTGCGAAGACTTTTATTTAAATTTAACAGAAAACCTGTCAATTTCTCTTATGAAGATAAACTCAAATATTTTACTTGATTCTCTATGCTTGCGTCGTATGCTGCTTGACACGATGCTACTTCATAAAATAGGAAATTATCAAACGGATACTTAATTATTACCAAAAATAAATTTCAATTGTAAAATCCCTAAACGTACAGTTTGTTCCAACAACATATTTAAAGATAATCATAGCCGTACTAACCTAGCATATCACTCCTGCATCAATCGTATTTGTCGCCAATTTAATACAGTTTCTCAAAACAATCAGCAACTCAATTTATTTAATTCCACATCAACCTGCTTTCGTCATAATGTCATTGACTCCCTGCGTAAGGGAGCTAATTTGTAGAAATTACTATTATTTTTGTAACACTACTTTAAATAATCTGTATGTCTGTAAATCTTTCGTACATGCCAGTTATTGATAATTTTGCTATGTGTCTTTTCGTTTTAAGTCTCCTTGTTGATACTTTTACATTTGTGCATAAATATTGTTGGTTTGTCGAATAAAGTAAAATAAAATAAAAATATGTTTCCGTTTACTGAACGCTTGCCGGCGTTCGTTTAATGAAATGGCTGAAAACCATCGTTGAAAGCAATATTTTAGTAGAGCAACGTTAACCATTTAGCTAATGTGAATATAGATGAGTTTTTAATGTATGTTTAGGTTAGATTAAGTTTTGTTTGGTTGGGGTAGAATATGTTAGTTAATTTCATTTCAAACTACGTAAAATAACTTGAAATGTTACTTGCTGACTCCATATTATTTTATTCATATTAACTTCTAGTGTTCAAGCCTATCAACCCTTTATCCATTCAGTTACTAAATATTTTCTTGAACTCATTCTATAATTGTGTTTATAGATTATTGAATATATATATTTAATTAAGCAGTAAATTAGTATCATTAACTATTTTATAGTCATAATAACTACTAATTTTTAATTTGTTAACCACAAATTTCGAATGCGTTAACGCATACTTAAGTATGTAAATATAACTTCGTTGATTTACCGCCAGTCCTGAAAGCAGCTCGATCTTATACCTTGCTGTCCCAATACGCGGGTAATAAAACAGCGATCACGTAAAATAAAAACTTTTCTGACGCAAAAAATTTCACAATTGAAGACTGCTATAACAAACACAATGACTAACTGTACACTAATATGTCTTAAGAAGCTTTACAAGTGGACGAATCAGTACAACGTTGTCATCTTCGTACATCAGTCATCGTTTAGTGCCTGGTGGATCTTAGTAAGAAGACACAAAGCATCATTTTTGTGAAAAAGTAAGAAGACTTCAGCCGAAGTGTATCAAAAGACTGTCTGAAGTTACCTCTAGAACCTGCGGGAGGCTCCTTTGCACAGAATGCTAGATTATGGATACCACAACGGCACCTATTTCTGTCGTGAAGCAGTCATGTGTAAACTTTACTGTGTTTCGGTCTGAAGGGCGTCGTAGCTAGTGAAATTACTGGGCAAATGAGACTTAACATCTCATGTCTCAAGGTGACGAGCGCAATTGTAGTGCAGCTCAGAATTTTTGGGCTTTTCAAGAATTCTGAGTGGCACTGCATTATTATGGGCAGGGCGTATCAATTACCATCAGCTAAACGTCCTGCTCGTCTCATCCTTTATTTTCATAAGAAAAATCTAATTTTATCCCAGAATCAAATTAAATTTTTATACGTTTTTTATAGAAACTTAACTTTATACTTAAACCTGTCCATAACGTAATAAAATAATAAGATAAACGACCTCTTTCCAATTTTAATAATCGCATTGTATCATCAATATTACTATTGCTTGCAACAACATTATGTTATGCAGTCGAATTATAAGTTAAAAAACGCAAATCGAAATAATATTTTATATAGCTTTAAACCGAACCAACTATATATTTCACAACACGTGACTTTTAAAGGACTTAGGCGTAATCCTTGACAATCACGTTTAATATAAATTGAATTTTCCCCTTTTATGCTCCGATACTTTACGCTATTCTCGGTTTTATCAAAATATAGAGATTTTCAGTTAATATTATAGTTACAACCATGAACCTTGTAACGTTTGATAAAGTGCGAATGCTTCCGAATATAATGTTATAATTACCAGTGGGAGGCTCCTTTGCACAGGATGCCGGCTAGATTATGGGTACCACAACGGTGCCTATTTCTGCCGTGAAGCAGTAATGTGTAAGTAACGTAATGACTTTTGATTAAAACAGGATCGCTACTAGTCAATCAAAACACTTTGTAATAATTAAATCGGGCGTTACATCAACAAATAAAAAAACGAAATTTTCAAACAAACTAATTCCGAAAATAATCTTAACGAAAAAGAACAGCCTTTGATCATGTTTCTTCTGACCTCTACTGACCTGTAAGTACTACGGGTACGACCGGCAACGTCGCTACACGCCTTTGTCACAGCCTTTGTAAAATTTGTAGGTGTACGAGTCGATTATCTAGTACTTACATTTCATTCGTGCAGGTAGGCTAGGCAAAGACGCCCGCGCTGCTCCACGCGCGCGCTAGTCTGACATAGTAATTATTCCTATTGCGGAAGTGAATACGAACTATTAATTCTGTTTATGCATAAAAGATGTCAAATTGGCAACGTAGCATAGAAAGAACTGTTCAGAGAACTGTCTGTTAATACTATGCGGACGACCATACTAACAGAGCAGCTTGGAAATATTTTTTTGCTAATAATAATAGGAATTTTAGCTTTTTAGTATTAAGGTCTAAATTTAAGCAACAATATTGTGTTACTTCTAAGTAACCGATGTTTTCTGAGACGCACATTTTATTTTGTATGTGGTTTACGCATGTAGGTAAATCTAGATTGTTATGGTCCGTCTAGGTGAATGACCTAATAAACGAAACTTGCGAAATCTTAATGTATTTACAGCATGTGTTAAAATTATAAAAGTGAAAATAATTCACTGTGGCTATACCGTTCAATGTAATTTGATGAAAATTGGTGTACTGTCATATAATAATATATCACTTCATAATATAAAACATAGTCCTACGCCGCGTCTGTCTATCTGTTCGCGGTAAACTTACAAACCACTGCACTGGTTTTCATTCATGCTGTTGTACCAATAGATAGCGTTGTTCTCGGGGGAGATTTTAGTTCATATAATTGTTATGTTTTTGTACACATATTTGTATAATATATTAACGGTATTTGTTGAAGGTGTCGGATAAAAATAAGTCGTCTGGGAGCTTTCTACGAAAACGGTATCTAAACCCATTCAGATGTAACAAAATAATGAATGATGGAATTGTGTATCTTATATAGCTCTACAGAAAAGTCTGCGATGGCATGTCTGTCTCTTGAGGATAACATACTATATCCATTTTAATAAAATATAATATGAAAGCTGTTACACAAATATGATATAGATCCTTGTCATTTTATGACTGCATAATTTATTGTAAAATCATTCAGAAATACTTTATTTTTTTTCATTTTAACTCATTAAGTTTTATTACACATTTCCGATCACTTAGCTATTCCCGAATACTTATATCTTCATTTTCCTCTTGTTAGAACAGCGTCTGTAGGGTCAGCATAATATACATAATTGATCTACTCTCTCTGAGCTTGAAAGGGAACCAGGGTGTTTTCAAGCAAAATAGGCGAACAGCAGATGGAGAGTAGCATATAAAATACCCAGCGAATACAGAATAGATCTATCATATTTATAATATTTAATGGATTTATATTTTTTGTATAGATGGTTGTCGAGATATCTGTTTACATTTTTTATAAGGTGCGTCGGTATAATAATAATATATATTGACACACTTTTTACACAAATTATCTTGTCCCAAGTTAAGCATCTATAGCCTGTGTTATGGGTTACAAGACAATGATATATTTAATACAATATACTTACTTAAACATACATAAATACATTTAAACATCCATGACTCGGAAACAAACATCCATATTCATCATATAAATGCTTGCACCTACCGGAATTCGAACCCGGGACCTCTAGCTTAGTAGGTAGGATCGCTAACCACACGGCTATACAGGTTGTCGTAGGTAATACAGCGTAGCGTATTTTTCTTACGCATTACGCACTCGAATTATGAGATGTCTTACAAAATGTATATTTGATCGATGTCCGACAATTAAGTATTAGATTGAGAAGGCTGGAAAGTTTTAATCTCCCTACTAATTTTTAAGCGCATTTCATTTACACACCAGAAAACTGTGCTAACATTTGTATATTGTGTAAGTAACTGTTAACGTTCATCGTTATTGGATCGTTCATTTAACTTTCGGAGGTCCTTCATCAGGGTGAGTGTTGTGAGTACATTTCGAGTTCTCATACTACGGATTTGCGCTCGTAGTGCTCGGCATAACAGGGCGGGGGATTCGGGGTGCGCCCAGATAATCTCTCTAGAAACTTGACATTTACTCTACAAATAATATGTGCAGTTAATTTATGTTGCGCGTTCAATCCGTAAATTGTCTAAATGTAAACTAACTGTTTACTTGGTGCCTGATGATGATGTTAATGAATGTGAAATAAATTATATTAAAAAAACATTGTGTAGTCATGAATAAATAATTCATTTTCTTCTTATTTTAAAGTTCCCTTATTGTCAGGTGATCTGCAAATTTAACATTTTTTTTTATAAAAATAAGGGTCGAGAAGAGCAGGACGTTCAGCTTATGGTTACGCTCTGCCCATTACAATGCAGTGCCGCTCAGAATTCTATAAAAATCCAAAAATTCTGAGCGGCACTACAATTGCGCTCGTCACCTTGAGACCTAAGATTCTTATTTGCCCAGCAATTTCACTACCTACAGCGCCCTATGAACCTAAACACACATTACTGCTTCACGGCAGAAATAGGTGCCGTTTTGGTACCCATAATCTAGCCGGCATTCTGTCAAAAGGAGCCCTTGTGTGTGAGTTGCAATGACATCAAGTATCAGTACTAGATACGTGTGTAAATATTCAAGACAAGGCTTCGCGAAGTATATGAAAATCATAGAAACAAAATATAAATAGAATCATAGAGATAAAGCGTATTATTATAAAATTGTCTACTTAACAGAATATTTGATTAATTTATTTTGAATTATCCTTACATTAGTAAGGATAATTCAAAATAATATTAATTATAAATCTGAATGAATTATCCTTACTAATATTATAAATGTGAAAGCCATTGAACCAATTTTCATGAAATTTAGTACAGAGATAGCTAATTCAGACAAGAGCTTAGGAAAGGACATAGGCTTCCTTTAATCGCGAATAAATTTGGTTGGGTAGGCTTGGCGGGGTAGATATAGGGGTAGGAGATTTGTATGAAAGTTAGTCACTATCGAAGATAACACCATGAAACTTTGCATGTAGGCACTTGATAAGTAATATATAAATATTTGTACTAGCGTTTTTTAAACTTAGACCTGTGTGGGGTGAAAAAGTTGGATGAAAGTTCTATAGTTGGTAGTTTATAAAAATGTATTAACAACAGCAGTTATAAAGTGAGTATATTAAAAATAAAAAGTGCTGCCCTAAGTAAGTATTGCACGCGCACAAACACGCGGGTAAAAGCTAGTATCATACATATAAGCATGATTTTATATTTAAATTCCTTCAGATAATAATTACGTAATATTGTCTGTTAAGTTTTCTTGTTTGCATCAACTTTGCACTGTTTAACTCTGCTTGTTATTTTGTTTACTTTACAACTTTCTATAGCAAGTGTTAATCTGATTACGTCACAAAAATTTAAATCAATTGTAACAGAAATGTAAGGGTACAAAGGAGACATTTTTTTTGGGCCCACTGGATATGGTGATGTTTATCAATCGTATTATGCTGATAAAATTGTAATTAATTTATTATTGTCAACAGGCCATATTTTGTTGTAAAATCTGACCGGGTTCATGAAATTATAATAAAAAGGCAAACGCTTGATACATTTCCTGTATACAGTTATGGTCACCATGGCAATAAAATGCGTACAATGAAACATTTGTGACATTCATGTGAGAAAACAAAAATATTACTGCAAAATGTGGTGATAACAGTGATTATCGGCTTTTGAAAAGTAACAAATATCTATTCGATCCATGAACCTCATTTCAATTATTATTTTAGAGATTATACTAATTTAGCATTAAGTACATAGTTTAATATTACCGTGCAATGGAATAAAGTCACATAGACAAAGTCTATATCTGTGAACTGTGCATCTGTCATTTTGATTTTTATGTTGTGAAAACAGTATTCCGTATTTTTCGTTTCTTTCGAGTTGCGTAAAAGTTTACTTTGCATTATTATAATTATTTAATTTATTTCATAGATTTTAATCGTCGTTGTGTAAATTTTGCAGTACTTTCATCGTAATGTGCGAAAACATTAATTAGTGTCTGAGATACCTGGAGACTTGGACTGGGCCTTCTGAGAATACAAAATTTTGTTCAAAATGAGTACCTTCTTCGGGGTACGATACAATCAAGGCACACAAGTAGAAAAACTTATCTGGTTGACCCATCGATTTCTAATACTCGAGCTGATCTTGCCGGTTACTGTTGCAATGGTTTGGTGGGTAGACATTCTGTTGGTTGCTGTGAACATGAAATGTCTGTTGGGTGGTATTTAGGGCAGGGCATCAAGATGAGACTGAGCCACCTGCATCGTTTCTGGATGAGATTCTAATAATAAAAGATGATTTTAAAAATGATGATGACTAATAAATATTTATACTATATAAAAAATGTGTTATTTCTTCCTATGATAAACAGTGTACAAAACCTTACCTCAATTATAGTATTTACTTATTTTATTAAGACATGACTTTGAATATTAAAAATACGTAAATATTTAGGAGTAGGTAATAAAACTACCGTTTGAATTTCAATTATTGGTCCAAATGATTTGAGAGCTAAATGCAAATATCGTGTCTCATTGAAAAATGGATCTGCAACGAAAATCTTTTCGTGCAATGATTTTTTATTATTTAAAGTGTGGCCTTAAGCCAGTCACGTCGTTTGATCGACTTCAAATCGCGTTTATAGGCCCTTCTAAAACAACCACCTACCGTTGACACGAATTTAAGCACGGTCGTCTCTCGTTGGGCGATGAAGATAGAAATGGTCGTCCTCCCACGGTATTTACCAAGGAAGTGATAAATTTAATACAAGTAAGCAAACGAATTACATGCGAAAAAATTCGGAACACGAGCACCTTCGCGTGATTAGGATAGTTTCGCGCTGGGTTCCGCACAACCTCATCGAATCTCAGAAGGCCCGTATGGAATGGTACCGTGACATGATCAATAAATTTGCAGCAGGTCTCAGTGAGCTCACGATATTCTGACAGGTGACAAATCCTTAATTTATCAATATGATCCCGATATAACGGCTACCAATATAAGGCGACTCAGAAGTTTCTTCACTGAGGTGGGCTATTTATTGTCGCTTTCATTAAGAACTAAAACTGCGTTAACACCGAATGGTATTCTACAAAATACCAGCCAGAAGTTTCGACTGCCATGAGCGACCAACAACCAAATACCAAGCACCGTGGGCTATCACGCATTCAGCGCTCAAAACAAGGGTCATAGTTACGGATCACCCTCCTTACAGGAATGATTTAGCACAGTGTGACTTCTTTTGATTCCCAGAAATAAAAAATGAATCGAAAGGGATCGTTAGCGACAGCCGTAGATGGTTTTATTTAATAAAATAATTTATTATAAAATGTATCCATGTTCAAAATTTTCTCAAGATATTCTGAGTGCTACATGTAAGTATTATAGTGGAGACAACTGAGAGCAGATCTAAAATGAAAAAGGCATAAATTTATCTATTTTTTCACATTGGCCATTTATATGCATATATAAAATTTAAAAGGGTAAACCTTTTAAATTATATATATTTATATATAAATATACATGATATTACAATTTACACCTTTTTTAACATTATATACATATTTTTACCACAATTTATGAGGGGAACAGAATGTAGAATTACAATCTATTAAGTGTGAAATATATACCGTAGTCACTTGCGTGAACTCTATCAAATTGCGGCCTGGTGACATATTTCTCTATGCACATGTTTCATTCGAGTTTCGATTGTATAATATGTAATTTACAATTTACATTTTACTTGTAACGGCTTTTAATGATACTATATAAGTTGTTAAATGCGTTTACTTGTAATAATTACGCAAAATTTGAAGAAGCCACAACATATGGCCTAAAAATATGTAATTTACAAGCTGACCCGATAGACGCTGTTCTGCTCATAATAAAAAAAAAACTCTTGCGCGTGGAATTTCACAAAATCCATTCTCAGCTGACCTCCACTCGACAAAGGAATATTGTATAAGAGACCAAGGCCTCGCAGGTGGCTTCAGATTATTTATCGAAAAAATAGAGAAACCATAGGAGCTGCTGTTTGATGATTGAAGGAATGGAGGTCCACCACACCTTAATGAAACCATCCTTATTGGTCTGGCTCTTAGACACAGTTATACAAGCGGGTTCATTGCGGGCGTGCCCTCTTCCACTTTCTGCTGGCGGATGGCAGCAGCATAGTCACGTTGAGGCTTTGACGTAACTATAGGATGCGACAACTCCAAGAGGAGAGGAGGTGAGGGACGAGCGGCAGGTACATTACCGATTACGCGTGCGGGGACAGAAGCCGGTGTCAAGTAAAATTTCGCTGATCCAAAACTCGCTGGCGAAGCAATGCATGCCCCATGTCCCGTGTTGATATTATTGGCCTACTTAAAATTGTATTATTGCGCAACGTCGCCACTTCAGCTTGAACAACTGCAAGCAACTGAACCTAATGACGTGCCGTCATTCGTGGCAAGGAACTTACACAAGTTATCACCCGTCACCTTCGACCATCTCGACGTCACCAGGTTGCTGAAGGGTATCACAAATAAGAGGCATCTCAGAATACCATCATGGATCTGCAAGCTGAAGTGGCGACGTTGCGCAATAATTCAATTTTAAGTTGGCCAATAACATCAACACGGGACATGGGGCATGCATTTCTTCGCCAGCGAGTTTTGGATCAGCGAAATTTTACTTGACACCGGCTTCTGTCCCCGCACGCGTAATCGGTAATGTACCTGCCGCTCGTCCCTCACCTCCTCTCCTCTTGGAGGTGTCGCTTCCTATAGTTACGTCAAAGCCTCAACGTGACTATGCTGCTGCCATCCGCCAGCAGAAAATGGAAGAAGGCACGCCCGCAATGAACCCGCTTGTATAACTGTGTCTAAGAGCCAGACCAATAAGGATGGTTTCATTAAGGTGTGGCGGACCTCCATTGTACGCTTTTCAAGGAGCTTTCTTCCACGTACTACAAAGAGAATGAGCTTCCTCGTGCGGCTTTTTTGGGACGATACGACATGGTAACCTTCAAAAAACGCGCGGACACTTACACTTACGGACCTTAAAGGCCGACAATGCTCCTGTGATTCCTCTGGTGTATCAAGAGAATTGTGGGTGGTGGTGATCACTTAACAACAGGTGACCCGTACGCACGTTTGTCCTACTTTTTCCTTAAAAAAAAAAACATAGACTCCATTCGAATTTCACACAATTTTATCTATTCTGAAATGAAAACCGAGCTCTGAGAGTTACACAAACGTAAAGCTTCATATTGGAACTAACTATCCTAGATTGCATGCATTTCAAACGGATTTAGACGCCCGTGGAAGTGAAATTTCCTGGCTTACCTGATTTACATGGAATAATCCGACGTATAATCCACTAACTTTGAACCGAACTGGAATATTCTATTAGCCAGTTAGATGCGGAGTATTTTTTACTTATTAATATATAAGATAGAAGAAGATACAATAAGATACAAAAAGATACAAAACTGAATGGTTGTTCATATCTTTCACATTTAAAACCAATAACAATATGTAAAACTTTACTTCATCATCATTATCATCATCACCAGCCGGAACACGTCTACTGCTGGACAAAGGCCTCCCCCAAAGAATTTCGGCGATGTTGACCAGATCGTCAGTCCATCTTGTGGGGGGCCTACCAACACTGCGTCTTCCGGTACGTGGTCGCAATTCGAGGACTTTACTGCCCCAACGGCCACCTGTCCGTCGAACTATGCGCCCTGCCCACTGCCACTTTAGTTTGGCAATCATTTATCAAACTTTACTTATTTCTGAATAATTATTAATATGAATATAATGATTAGAAATTATTTATGTTTATATAATAAACTTATGTTCCGATATTTAATTGAAATATATATATTGTAACTATAGCTACAATAATTTAAATACATTACTTAAAGTCAATTAGAAAACCAAGAAAGTGTTCTTGTTTGTTTCTAAATACGGTAAATAATAACATAATATAATGTAAATAAAAATAATTATCTGTGGAATCTGAAAACAGTAAAAGCAAAGATTAAAACACGGTGGAATTAATAATTTCACCCACCCTCTAAGGCTCTGTATGTAATGAGGTAGGGAGGTAGTCGTGGCTTACTTCAATATTACATATTTATAAATACCGCTTTGAATCGCCTAACAAAAGTCTCGTCGTAATCAACGAGAGAATTGTTGTTTGTAACACACTGTTTACACGAAAATATCACGGTATATGAAACTTTATTTATGTTGCAGAAACGCGCCTCTTAAAGCGCTTTCACACTATGTCCGATCAGAGTCCGATCCGTACCCGTGAAAATACGGTCCGGAGTAGTCGTGGAACTATTTCTATGGTAGCTTACGAACTAGATCCGGTTTCCGTCATGCGATTTCTTTCCGACAACCGACAATCTCGGTCCCGGAGAAGATTCTCGACGAATCGAAGTAGTCATAGTATTATTTGTATGAATTGTCTGAATCCGAATTACAGAGATGTGTGCTGATTTACCTTCATAACTCCTTATAAGAAAATAATAATAAATATTGTCTGATTAAGAACTGAGTTTTACTTACCTTATGTACCATACTTACTTAATGACTGCAATCGTATCTACTGACACTATACTATATTTTTTAAATTTTGTGTCTTGTCGCAAAATAATATCTTTCATGTTGTTAAATAAAATCGAAAGTGGACACACTCATTCGGTACTAATTGTAAGATTACTTGTCCTCCTCCTAACTCCTTTTAGACGTCGATTCACCAAGAGAGTGTGCATCCAGAATTCTATACTCTTCTGTGCCTTAGTACTTAGGCTTGCAAGAAGTTGACGCCAATTAAAAAGTTTCAAGATCAACGACTTGAATGCTATATACTATGTGGCTCGCGTAAAATGCCCTATACCAAAAAGTGGCCCCAAAATAGCTTGGAATTGGATCAAATATTAGACTAGTGCGTCAGCAATATCCGAATTCGTTTCTAGACCTGTATCTTCACGGGTACGGATCGGACTCTGATCGAACATATTGCGAAAGCGCTCTTACGCACATTTTTCAAAGAAATCTCGTTATTTTTTATTTATTATTTAACTATCTATTTCAAATTAACATTTGTTCTAGACAAATCTAAAGATTCTTAGTATGACGCCTCTAGAATAATGCTTTGAAACAATACATTAAAAACGTTAAAAATAAGTAATTCGAAACTTGTATAAAGAAGAATTTGTATTTGAGTTTCTAATTATCTGTATCATTCGCATGGCTCTGGATTCGCTTGTGAAGTCATTGGACATACGTAAACAACATACCAATATTGTAGTATCAGCGGGGACATAATAACGCATAGTAATTATAGGCCACAGCTCATTAGCTGATATAAAGAACACTTCATTCTTATAGATTTGCCTGTTGTTCTATTTATTCAAAGTCAAAGTTAAATAACCTCATTGCCACTATTCCTCTTGAGGGACAAAGAACGGTTAATGTAGAATGGTGTGCTAGCATTTTTTTGCCACAGGTCGTTTCTGAACTCCGACAATACAAGTACACCGCGCACAGAACAAAAGAGTTTTTAGAGCAAGAAAACAGAATTTTTAGACCATCTGCCGTACAGCCCCGACCTAAGCCCTAATGATTTTTATACTTTCCCTGAAATAAAGAATAAATTGCGTGGTCAGAGATTTTCATTACCTGAAGAGCTGAAGCCGGACGCCTACAAAACCCCAACTTCCGAATGGAATGGTTGCTTGAATGATTGATTCCATCGTAAGAAAAAATGTGTCAAATTTCGCGGAGAATACTTCGAAAAGCAATAAATACATTTTTAAATAGTAATGTTGTGTCACTTCCTTGAATCCCGAAATTGTCAGTGCCGCCCTCGTATGTACATTGTTAGAATGCGTTTGAATATCAAATATTTTATCAAAAGTTATAAAAACTACCATGTATGAATATAAATTCTCGTATATTGAATGCATTAACATTAAGAGCTTGAATTGATTGTTTATCTTAGATGCTTCGTGAACATGATGAACGTGATTACTGTCATAATGAGTAATCTTATTCACAAATACTATGATTTATTAACTATAACAACTCGACCAGCCATCATTCCCATTGCACAGGTTTGAGGGAAGAGGACGACCCGGCATATGACGCTGCCGCAAGTTATGCTATTTTGACGAACCATTTGTATAGCATAAGCAATTCCTTCCAATAAATAGACTGGCCTTAAAAAGTTTTTTTTTTTTTAATTTTTTAAATTTAATCTTACTATAGTTTTAATATCATTCTTAAATGTTAACGAGCAAGTGGTGAGAAATATGTATCTACAGATGGTATTTGTTTATGAGAATAAGGGACGACATGAGCCATCCTGCTCAGCTAATGGTAATTAATAATGTACTGACGCTCGGGATTCTTGAAAACCCCAAAAATTCTGAGCAGCACAACAATTGCGCTCGTCACCTTGAGACATATCTTATGTCTGCTTAGTCTTATTAGCCCAGTAATTTCACTAGCCACGGCGCCCTTAAGACCGAAACACAGTAATGTTAACACATTACTGCTTCACGGCATAAATAAGCGTCGTTATGGTACCCATAAACTAGCCAGAATCCTGTGCAAAGGAGCCTCCCACTGGTAGAGCTTAAAACCGCAATGAGAAGTATTCAAAAAACTTGCGTTCACTTACATACAACAATTCATACAATGTCGATGTTGTCCGAGTGAAATAAAACAATATTTGCATATTTTCGAATCACAAATAAATCTTCAACTTAATTTTTTTTTTGTGAAATAATGATGTGAGATAACAAAGTGGAGCGGAAATGAGTTGGAGCGATGTTGGAATGCTGCATTACTGAGACACGTCACAAGCGAAGCCTCTCAACGCCACGTGCAATTCCCCATTCGGGGAACTAGCTTTATTTAATAGAATATTTATTTGATAAATAATATTATGAAGCGTTTTCATTTAAATTTCGTAAGGGTTTTCTTTTAAATTTAAAATTATGAGAGAAATGACTGGTTCGCGTTTCGCCTATGTTAAGACGATAACGGTGCTTATACTAATATTTGTTTTTTTTTTTATATAGGAGGGGGAAATCCTCATCCGCAACAACAGGTGTCAAGAAATGCGTTGCCGGCCCTTAAGATGGGAGTATGCTGTTCTTGAAGGTCCCTAAGTCGTTTCTGTTCGGGAAAACCGACGCAAGAAAATTCATGCGAAACGTGCGGTTTTGGAATGCCAGACGTCACGATATGCGTAATGTTTTTTTATGCTTACTAATGTTATACAGGTCACTTCGAATATTCGCGAGAGTTATAAAATTTGATAGACACCAGCGTAAGAAAATCTCGACCTTATGATTCGCACAATAAGGCCTAGCATTATATAAGTTGCTACTTACATAAACAACCTGTTTACTTGTTTATTCTTTCTTTATGATTGTTTATTATTCTCAACATAAATCAGAATAATCCTTATTCAGTAAACCAGCGAGTGTGTTATTGTTGCAAAATATTTGTGTGTAGCGAATTATTGTTACCTAGAAGTGGTCAATATATGTGCAATGGAAACAGCATGTTTCCATTCATCTTGATTTCAACAAATGTTTTAAAAAACTATTAAGGAAGTGTTGTGATGTCACTGTTATACAATTCAACCTTATGAGACTCTAAAATACACTCATTACTGTAAAATAATATTACAACAGAAATCTTATCTGTAGTATCTTATAGTGACATTACTGGGCAAATGAGACTTAACATCTTATATGTTATGTTTTTAAAGTGATAACCCTCACTTCTAGGATTAATACACAAATAAAATTTGAAAAACAAAATTTTATGAACGATGCTGAACTCGAACCCATTGCCTGAGAGTTGAACAAAGTAAACAAGATTTTATAGCGAGGCGTTACTCGAACGGTTAGCTCAGTTGGTTAGAGCACCGGCACGGAACAACGGAGGTCGTGGGTTCGAGTCCCGCATCGTTCATAAATTTTTGTTTTTCAAATTTTATTTGTGTATTAACATCTTATATCTCAAGGTGACGAGCGCAATTGTAGTGCCACTCAGATCTTTTGGGTTTTTCAAGAATCCTGAGCGGCACTACATTGTAATGGGCAAGGCGTATCAATTACCACCAGCTGAACGTCTTAAGCATCTCGTCCCTTGTTGTCATAAAATAATTCTATTACATAGTAGGGAATCTACAAATTATTTTTAAATAAGTATGAAAGTAACCCTTTTTAAGAATGATAAACAATTTATTATTACATTGGTTATATTCCTCATCTAAAATTTCAAAGGGGCAATGAATAAAATTTCAAATAATTCTACGGATGTCACAATCAGTGATTTATTACAGCATCTGAATTCTCAGTCACGTTTTGAAACATGAATAATGAAAGCTGCTTCAGTCCGTAATGCTATTAGTACTGCAACTCTACGTTCTGTATTTATGTGACCTCATTGACAACAAAGAGATGTTGAAGCATTGCAGTGAATTCAGATGAAAATCGTATGAAGGGCTAATTGGATATCTGCTAATTTGTCACAGTTGTGTAACAGTTAAGTCACTAGTTACGCCGGAAAATATCTGAAATCGAAAAGAATTCATTTGAAGTGATTAATCCCAGAAATTGTGCAACAAAAAATGTGTTACAAAACTCGAATGATTTTTTAAAAACGTTTATGTGATAAAGTTTACTATAACAGAAATGAGTTTCTTAATTATACCATAGATACGAGATTACGATATTTCTTCTTTTTCTCAGGTATAAGGCATACTTTTTCGAATGGTTCCTATTTTGAATAAAAATATTTCAATTTTGTTTTGAATTTGTACTTAGTATCAATACATAAGTAGATACATTGTTTTTGCATATTTCACCAATACATGCGTATAAAGAAATTCCGATGAGCTTTTTCTTCCAAAACAAATAAAAAAATACAGCTAGTTGAATGATGTAGCAAATCTCTTTTTCTTTCGCTTATATCATATACAAAAAGAATTGACTAAATCCCTCTCAACTCAAAAATATTCTCTCAACAAGCGCGCGTGTGCCGCCGAAGTTTTTACGTCTATTTAATTTTAAAAGTTCATTATTTACAATAATAACGTTTGTTAAATAAAATTATAATATTGATTAACTTGTACAAGTATTATCAAAGTGAAAGAAAATATAATTTGATTAAATTCAGTGCAAAGAAGTTCATACGTATTTAAAATATTTTTTTTCTACCCTCATTAAATAAACTAGATTTTTTTTTCTTGTAGTGTTGTTGAGGCATCTGATAATGCTTCAATAATTGCTATACATCCTGTTAACTGACCAGTTATATTCCTTTCGTGTTTCTCAAATTTGTTTGTGCTGGTGCAGTAGTTGTATCAATGTCTATTCATTCACTTCAAAAATCGTTGGTCGATATGACCACAGGTTTTGCCACAAGATTCGAGCAGTTCGAGAATAACCTCCAAAACATTAAAAACACAGCAGCTGCTTCAAATAATAATTCAAACGTCAACGACGTAGCCGGGGACTTTTACGCTTTTCGGTCATTTGTAATTGCGTCACTGTCGACGCTTCACAGGCAAGTAGAATTACTTCAGAAAATATCTGACCAAGCGGAGATGAGGTCCAGACGTAAAATGCTACTGGTGCACGGAATACCAGAGCATAGTAAAGAGGAAACATCGGCAGCTGTCGTTAAGAACCTAACCCAACATCTTAAAACCACCAAGCTGGATGTGACTTCCATTAGTAGGTCACACCGTGTTGGTAAAAATAAAAGTGATAAGCCTCGGCCCATACTTGTAAAATTTGAAGACGTGGATTTAAAAAAATCAATATGGTTTAGTAAAACTGCCCTAAAAGGGTCTGAAATTACTCTGTCTGAGTTTCTTACCAAATCTAGACATGAGACTTTTATGACTGCCCGTCGAAAATTTGGGGTGAACAAAACCTGGACAAGTAATGGTACTATTTTCATACTTGATTCAAAGGGATCGAAACACAGTGTGAATTCTGTCGCTGAATTAAATGCTATTACCACCGACACAACGCACGAACAATTGAGAGCTGGAGAGTGTGGTGCTAATCAGAGGCAGGAGGCTGCAGGTAACACCAGGCCAAAGAGAACTAACAGGAATAAGTAAATAAGCATAAACTAAACTTAAGTAATAATTACACAAATCAAATCCTAAGTTCTTTTTCATTTAAATTACTTGAATTAATCTCCTTGATCTAGTGTTTCTATAATGATTTGCAGTATGTATGGCTAGGAATTTATTAAATCTAAGTATTAATCTCCATCTAATTCTATTTTGTTTAATGTCTCCCTACTCCTCAACTTGTATGTCTACTTTATAAGGCTAGCAACATTTTGTAACAAATTATTTGTTATTATTAAACACTGGACTCTTGTTTATAATACTAATCTCAATTTATTCAATGTTAAATTGATATCTAATTTCTAACTTAGACTTCACTTATTTGATAGAACTGAAACTGAAACTGTGAATCTTGAAATAAGTTTGTACTTTAAAGTAGTATATGATAAATGTTGTACAATATGTAAGCATTACTTGATTATGTGTGCCTAGTCAACATAATATAATATTAGGTAATATTGTTTACATTTTTGTGTCACTATTTACCTACAAGAAATTTAATCAACTATATATTTAATAAACTTAAAATCAAATATTAAGTTTAGAGTTAAACTATATACTTACCTTATACTACTTTTTGGTGAACAATAAACTGCATTTAAAATCTATTTATAGTTTCTAATTGTTTGGTTCATAATATAAAATATCTGTTATTCCAATTTAATAACTTCTATTCATAAAACATATGCATAAATTGACAATGTTTGCAAGTCTGTTCTGTAAGTATCTTCATTTATATTTACTATACATTTCATTGTAAAATAATATAAATTTGATATTCTAATACTCTTGGTGTAACATTGTAATAATAATACTAATACATAAATTGACAATGTTTGTAAGTCGGTTCTGTAACTGTATCATCATTTTACTATACATTTCATTGTAAATTTAATATCAATTTGATATTCTAAATACTCTTGGTGTAACATTGCATATCATTATATAGCAACATAATCTATAAATTTTATAATGTTATTGTTAATTTCATTAGTTGTAATAATTTGCGCTAATAATTTCTGTTCAATTAATTCATGTGAGACTGGCGTTAACAGGATACAGTTTTTTGAATAAAACCACTAATATTATATTAATTTCAATTATATTAATATAACTTGAAAACGCAATATAATATATACATATATTTTTCGTTGGATTTAGATACATAACATTAGTTATAATTAATCTAAGTATTATTGTTTAGTTAGTTAGTTTAGTTATAATTGATCTAAGTATTATTGTAACATACCTACTTATTAATTATTATTTATTTGTTCTGTACTTTTTAATCTTGATAAATTGTAGCTGGTAATGGCAGATACTAGTGATAGCAGTGAAGTTGATTTTTTGTCCTTGAATTCCTCAAGCAGCCAAAGCTCCGCTGATGAAAGCTACTACAGCATCTCACCTACCTTCTCTCTTCGTAGTGAACTTGAGAAAGCTTTTATAGATTGTGTTAATAATTTCAATGTTTTACATATAAATGCTCAGAGTGTGCCTTCTAGCTACACTGATATGCTTGCTTCATTTGATTGTAATAATATTCATGCAATTCTAGTGTCTGAGAGCTGGCTCAAACCTTGTCTTCCTTCCACTTCCTACTCCTTACCGGGTTTTCAGCTTGTCCGCAATGACCGAACCGGCCGAGTCGGCGGCGGTGTTGCAATATATATTCGTGAACGATTCTCATATTCTATAATAAGTGTATCTCCTCAGCTACCCCCCGGTGACTCTGCGGAACATCTTGTACTTGAAGTCAGCATATCACACTCCAAAGTACTATTGGGTGTGTTTTACAGTCCTTCGTTAGGCGTTGATTATTTTAGTTCATTTGAATCCATTCTTGACTGTCTTACTCCACTATACGAGCATGTGATCATAATGGGAGATTTCAATACCTGCATGTGCAAAGTTAATCATCGCAGCAGAAAGCTCCAATCAATAATTGACTCCTTCAACTTGCAGTTACTTCCTTTAATGCCTACTCATAACCTACCTAATTGTGAATCATCGTTACTTGATCTAATAATTGTATCAAAAAATAACCTTGTACATAAGCATGGTCAGTTCACCTCAGTGCCTTTTTCATATCACGATCTGGTATTCTTGTCATATAAAGTTCGTTTACCTAAATTAAAACCTCAAACAGTCTGGCTACGTAACTTCAACAATCTTAACATGGATCGTCTCAACTATGATGCTAGCAATATCGATTGGACTGTCGTATATAATACTGACTCAATTGATACCAAAATCAGTTTTTTCAACTCTCTAATTTTACAGCTTTATGACATGCATGCGCCTCTTAGACCTGTTAAAAAGAAACATCTCCCCGCTCCTTGGCTCACAGATGAAATTAGAACATTAATAAATGCAAAAACTCGGGCATTAACAAAGTACAAAATTAGCAATTCTAGTTCCGATCGAGTTAAATATAAAAGTATCCGAAACCGATGCAACAGAATATGTAGGGATGCTCAACAACGTCACATATTTAAATCAGTCGATAATCCCGATCCTGCTAAAGTTTGGAAATTTCTAAGATCACTTGGTGTTGGGAAACAGCAACAAATAGTTCTTCCTGCTTCACTTAACGTCGATTCTCTTAATAGGCACTTTTCAAGGTCTCCTGTTCTTGATCACAATACAAAGCAGACTACACTAAATACTCTCTCTAATTTCATGAAACAAGCTCCTGAACCTTTCTCTTTCGTACCTTTTACTGAAAGTGATGTCAGGAATAACTTACTATCTATTTCCTCAAGAGCCATAGGAAGCGACTGTGTAGGCCGAAACATGATTATTCCAATTATTGACATTCTTCTTCCTATAATAACCCACATCCTTAATTTTTCGATTAAATCTAATACTTTCCCAGAAACATGGAAAGAAGCTCACTTAATTCCTTTACCAAAAATTTCAAACCCTCTGACTTTTCGCGACTATCGCCCAATATGTATACTTCCTTTTAGTTTATAAACAACTTAGTTATTTCCTTAATAAATACTGTCTTCTAAGCCCCGTGCAGTCAGGTTTTCGTCCTGGACACAGCACCGAGACCGCTTTGGTCAAAGTTACGGACGATATTCGTCTCGCTATGGATAACCAACAGCTTACTATCTTAACCTTACTAGATTTTAGTAACGCATTTGGTTCTGTCGATTTCGACATCTTAGTGAAATAATTATCTTCTTTAAATTTATCAGCAGATGCCGAGAGTTGGTTCCATAGCTATTTGATAGGGCGACGACAACGTATTAAAGTTGCGGATATACAATCATCCTGGGTTCATGTTTCTGCCGGTGTTCCACAGGGAGGTGTCCTTTCTCCCTTGCTTTTTTCAATATTTATAAACTCCATCACTAGCAATCTAAATTCTTCTTTCCACTTATATGCTGATGATGTTCAAATTTATAGGCACTCCACGTTATCTGATTTACAATCTACAGTTCATAGTCTTAATAAGGATCTCGCTACCATATGCGAGTGGTGTAAAAATTATGGTGTAATGATAAATCCAGGAAAAACGCAGGCAATTATCTTAGGCAGGCAACATCTGATCTCTAAAATTGACTGGGATGTACTGCCTAGACCTTGTGTCAATGATGTTTTAATCCCTTTTAGTAGTAATGTCAAAAATCTAGGCTTACATATAGATTCAAATTTTTCTTGGCAGACGCAACTGAATGAATTAAGTAAAAAAGTTTTCTCCGCACATGGATCCCTGCGCCGGTTACGTAATCTTCTCCCAGTACCTAGTAAAATATGTCTTGCGCAGACTTGCCTGCTCTCCATTCTTGATTATGCAGACATTTGCTATCCCGACCTTACCGAGGTTCAGCTGGATCAACTCGAACGCCTACAAAATTTATGTATTCGCTTCATTTTTAACCTACGTAAATACGATCATGTCTCCTGCTACCGAAAAAAACTCAACTGGCTTCCTATACGTCTACGTCGCAATTCCCACATTCTACACCTTCTTTACTCCATAATTTTTCACCAAAACACTCCTCTTTACCTTAAAGACAGATTTGAACTACTAGGGTCTCAGCATGAGCTTTCGTTGCGCTCTGCTGCGAAACAAATACTAAATGTTCCTTTCCATAAATCTGATAGCTATCACTCTTCTTTCACTATTAATGCCATCACTCTTTGGAATCAACTGACGCTTACTATCCGTCAAGCACAATCATTAGCATCCTTTAAAAATCAACTAAAAAAACATTATCTGTCCTCTATTTGATAGAATCTATCTGAATGTATCCACCAACATAATTCAACAATTCTGAAATGTTAATTATTGTTCCTACTTTTTACATATTTTACTTTCTTATAAATTTATCTATATTTTAGTATAGTATATATTATGTGTGTCTATATTTTTGACACTTCTTACCCTTTTAATGTACTGCCTTTCTCTTTTATTGTATTACAAATGGTTGCCTGGAAGAGATCACTATAGTGATAAGGCCGCCATTTGCACCATATCATGTAATTATGTATGTTAGTAATTATGTTATATTTTGTTAACGTGGTGCCAAAAAAGTGTAATAAATAAATAAATCCTTTTGATAAATTCAAAATCAGAATGCGAGCTAATGAACAAAATCAAATTGTTGTAACTAATTATCACAATACTAAGGAAAGTAAGATAAAAACTAGCTGACCTGACAGACGCTGTTCTGTCAATAGAAACAAAAATTAAAATGGATAAAATGGACTTTAGGATAACATACTATATGTTATCCTTAAGAGATAGACATATGCTATCGCGGATTTTCTGTAGATCTATATAAGATACACAATTCCATCATATATTGTTTTGTTATATCTCAAATAGTATAGACAGCGTTCTCGTTAAAAGTCCCAGACGGGAGTTATTTTTTCCGACACCTCCAACAAATACCGTTCATATATACAATAATATGTACAAAATCTATACAAATTATATACTCAAACCCTTTTTGAGAATTACACTGTCTATTGGTGAAAACAGCATTTAAATCGATGCAGTAGTTTTTGAGTTTAGCGCGAACAGACAGACGCGGCGGAGGACTTTGCTTTATAATATTATAATTTTATAAACCTAGTGAAGTGATATGATGCACGCAATATCAGGCACTTTAAGTTATTCATTTAATACTTCTAAAACATATTTTATTTTAATTGCTACGGTTCATTTTCTGCTCATCATATTAAAAGCCTCTACATAAAATTACTTCGATTTTTCGCCGTCGCGCGCAGCCATTTTAAGTGGAATTAACCATGCACGAAAACTATTACGGTATTACATTTTAATTTCGAAAGAGTGAAAGCTTAGATAATTAAGTATGTAAGTAATTTAGGTTTTAACATTTATAGAACCTATTTGTTTCTAACTATATGTTCTGTCTTTGAAATTTTGTAGTAGTTAGTAGAAAAGAACACTTTGTTTTAAAAATATTGTTTGGTTAAACTATGTATTGTTTTGCTTAAAATACATTTTTAATATTGCGGATATAACAAATGATGTATTCATTACAAGCACTATTATTATGTAGTTATCAAAAAAACCTGAGTCAGATTCCTTTAATAAAATAAAATCAAATAATATGATTCTCAGAAGCACTAAATCGAAATTTAAAGTTATATTAAGATTAGTATTTTGTTTATATCATATTATGAATTTTTTAATTTTATATGAATGTTAAGATAAGGGTTTAAACGCTGTTTCTTCTGCATATCAATGATATGTTGGACACCTCCAACATACATTGCTATGCAGACGACAGCACTGGTGATGCCGTATACACGGGCCATGCAGGTCTCTCTCGGGAAAGCGTCGACCAGTGTCGGGAGAAACTTGTGTCTTCTATCGAGTCCTCACTCGAGAAGGTCGCGGAATGGGGTAAATTGAACCTTGTCCAATTTAACCCCCAGAAAACTCAAGTTTGCGCGTTTACCACTAAAAAACCCCCATTTGTCGTATCACCGCTCTTCGACAACACTTCCCTTAAAGCCTCGCCTAGAATCGGAATACTGGGTCTCGAAATCTCGAGCGATTGCCAATTTCGTGGCCATCTGGAGGGCAAAGCCAAATTGGCTTCGAAGAAGCTGGGCGTCATCAATAGAGCACGGCAATACTTCAAGCCGGCCCACATTCTAGCGCTCTACAAAGCGCAGGTCCAGCCACACATGGAGTATTGCTGTCATCTCTGGTCTGGCGCACCCCAGTATCAGCTCGATCCATTTGACCGCGTGCAACGCAGAGCAGCTCGAATTGTCGAGGAACCAGTGCTCTGCGAACGGCTGGATCACTTGGCGTTGCGTAGAGAAGTCGCTTCATTGTGTGTCTTCTACCGCATTTATCACGGGGAGTGTTCCGGAGAGCTGTTCAACCTGATTTCTGCAGCCGAATTCCACCTTCGCACGACTCGCCACAAGTAAAGATGTCATCCCAACCATCTGGATGTGTGGCGGTCCTCCACAGTGCGGTTTTCAAGGAGCTTTCTTCCTCGTACTACAACGCTGTGGAATGAGCTTCCTTGTGCGGTGTTTCCGGGACAAAAAGCGCGTACACCTTCCTTCAAGGCCGGCAACGCTCTTGTGATTCCTCTGGTGTTGCAAGAGAATGTGGGCGGCTTAGATCACTTAACACCAGGTGACCCGTACGCTCGTTTGTCCTCCTATTCCATAAAAAACATAAACAATAAAGGGTATAGTACAATGGTACAAACCCAAAGAACATAAAAACTTCACCTTTCAGGGTCAACCATATATGAGAAATTGAAGTACCCGTGCTATGGGCCAATTTTAAAATGACTCAGGACTGGATATCAAAATATGTGAAAATTAATAAAAAAAAGTGACTTAGCTTATATTAGCTACCTAATTATAAACTAATCGATTAAATTTAATATTTTTCAGGTCATTTAAGTCTCATCCCATCACCATCACCATCCTATATTTATATCCAATCACCTGAAACGGCATTTAACCTCATTACACAAATAAAACTGAAAACAAAATTTTATGAGCGATGCGGGACGCGAATCCGCGACCTCTCGCATTCCGTGCGAGACAAAAAAGAAAAACGTAGATCCTGTAGATGAAGCAACAACATGAGTGTTGAACAAAGCATACAAGATTTTGTATCACTCGAACGGTTGGCTCAGTTGAAAAGAGCGCTCGCACGGAACGCGAGAGATCGCGGGTTCGAGTCCCGCATCTTTTATAAAATTTCATATTCTGTTTTATTTCTGTAATTAATCCCAGAAATCAGGGTTATCACTTTAAAAATTTAAAAAATAATATAACCTCATTTACAGGTAGATTATAATATTCACAAACACCTACCTAACTGAGAATAACGTCAATACAAAATAAATCTAGTACTCGTTAATAAAGTTTCAGCTTTCTCGAGTTCACTGCGACATATAATAAGAATGTACGTGTTCGTAACTTTCTTTTGATTTACAACATATATTTGTTCACGTGTCAAATAGCTTGGAAACCAGCTGTTCGTTGCCTTAAAGTTGCTAACGATAAAATGAAGTGCTAGAATTAATTTTATTAATTCTGTTTAAAAAGATTGAAGTAGTATTAATGAAGGTAAACTATTTGACACTTTTTCTTTGGTGAAAATCGAACCAATAAGGTTCGTGTCATCGAAATTCTCATAACTGGCGCACGCGATGAATAAAAAAATAAATATATACTAAACACTTTTTAGATGGGTGAAATCTCGTGAGTTTGCGTTTCCCAAAATGCTTAAATCAGTATATCTGTAGCTATACAACTGACGTATGGTGAAACATAAGTACTCTGTATAATATCTTATAAGTGAAATTGGGCATATTTAGTGAAAAGTTCAATGTTCAATACTGTGCACTGTTGAACGAGGGTTTTTGTTTGATAACTATATTATTGTATATATATACTATTAAATAATAAGTTTAATTGTACAATATTACTTTGTAAACATATTTTTTCGATGAAAAAAAAAGCCCGCTGAGTTTGTTGCGAACATTCTTCTCAGGTCTGAGGCATTCATTTTGGAATGGGTGGTAGTTTTTGACTTTCAATAAGTGATGTCGCATCCTATTTTGATTAAAATTATTTGAATTTGAATTGAAAACAAGTTTTAAAAATAAATTAATAATTTAAGTGTTTTTAAACATTATAATATTTCAAATTTTTGTTTTTATTTGTGATATTAGTTAAATTAATCGCTCTACAGAAGCGAAAACACACTCAATTTTCATATAAAATGAAGTTCGATCAATATAACAGAATCGTTTATGAATAATTCAATGTCACTTTGGAGGCTCTTGTCTCTTAATAGCTTGAGATTTCCATAATTGTATGTGTTATGAAGTTCTAACAACTCGGTAACTGTAAAGCGAATGCTACACGTTCGATATTTATCACGATATTTGGATTTCAATCCAGGATCACCATATTTTTCGATTGTATAGTATAACGTATCACGGATCGCAATACGGATAGCTAGATTTCTACAAATCCAGTAACCTTCTGTTTTAAATATTGTAAATAAATTCAAATATTTTTATTCATAATACGATGTGATATCTCGCATCGCAAGTCAAAAACTACCACCCATTCCAAAATCAATGCCTCAGACCTGAGAAGAACGGGCGCAACAAACTCAGCGGGCTCTTTTTTCATAAAAAATATAGAGACAAAGTAATATCGTACAAATAAACTTATTATTTAATAGCCTGAGGGTGGGCGCTCCACTCCCAATCTGTGGTGTCATTAAGAAAATCATTTATGTTATTGTAATCTTTACCACACAAACGTTTTTAAGAATTTTCTTGAATATCGTAATACTTTTGTTTTGAACATTTTCTGAGATCTTGTTGTAAAGGCGCGTAATAGCGCCCCAAAGACTTACTAACTCGACTTAGCCGAGTAGTAGGCATATAGCATTATAAGTTTGTCTGTTCCTGGTGTTAACATTATGGTTATGACAGTTTCTAGCAACTTCACTTGTGTCTATATACATACATTACATTATCAAGAATATTTTAAAGCAACAGTCAAGATGTTAATTTCTTTAAATATGGCTCTCGATGATTCTTTAGAAACTAGGTTATAAATAGCGCGAATAGCCCTCTTCTGCAGCACAAAGATAGTATTAAGATCGTTGCCCCATATCAATATACCATACGACATAATATTATGGAAATAACTAAAGTATACTAGTCGTGCCGTATCTATATCAGTTAATTGTCTAATCTTTTTAACCGCGTATGCTGCAGAACTAAGTTTGTTCTCCAATCCTTCAATTAATATCGAGTGTCTAGTCTCTGGTCGATATTTCTCCTGTTAGCGATGGAGACCGCGACCTCCGCTGGTGCACTTACGAGCGATCGTGTTTAAGACAATTTATATACAACCATCTATTTTTTCGTATAAATAAATCTAATTCAACAAGTTTTATGTTTACAACACGCTTTTTTAATGCTAATGCTTATATATGATATCAATACAAGTCTTTTTATATTGTCACTAATTGCAATAATCACAATAATAAGAAATTGTAATTATTATAATATAATATTGACACACTCTTACACAAATTATCTTGCCCCAAACTAGGCATAGCCTGTACTATGGGTACAAGAAAACGATTTATTTAAAACAATAACCTTACTTAAACATAAATAAATGAAAATAAATATCCATGACTCGGAAACAATCATTCTCATTCATCATATTATAAATGATTGCACCTACCGACCGCGATTCGAACCCGGGACCTCTAGCTCAGTAGGCAGGGTCACTAACCACTGGGCTATAAGGGTCGTCAAATGCACGTCTTTGGTGCATTTGACTCCGCCGAATTCCACCTTCGCACGACACGCCACAAGTTAGGATATCATCCTCACCATCTGGATGTGTGGCGGTCCTCCACAGTGCGGTTTTCAAGGAGCTTTCTCCCTCGTACTAAAGCTATGGAATGAGCTTCCTTGTGCGGTGTTTCCTGGACGATACGACATGGGTACCTTCAAAAAAAGCGCGCACACCTTCCTTAAAGGCCGGCAACGCTCTTGTGATTCCTCTGGTGTTGCAAGAGAATGTGGGCGGCGGTGATTACTTAACACCAGGTGACCCGTACGCTCGTTTGTCCTCCCAATCCATAAAAAAAAAAAATATCACCGAACTGATGCGATCCGTATCGAACGTGTGGTATAAGCTTAACAGAGGAGAACGTAATAATACAGCTCACCAAATACTTTTATATATATGATACATAATATTATACTTGAAACATAATATATTTGTGATCATTAGACGACTGATACTATAAATAGAAAGCTAGTCCCTAAGTTGATGTAATATCTAGATAAACTTTGATAGCTGTGAATATGTCGAAAACATAGCGGTGAACAGTTAACATTTATTTTCAGCAATGCACACTGAAACAAAGTGACACATATCGCGAGTGTAAGACTTGCATGTCATGCACACTAAAGTAATAAACCTGGCTTTTTGTCATACGTTGTCTAACGTGTTGTCTAAAGGTGACGAGCACAATTGTAGAGCTGCTCTGAATTTTTGAGTTTTTCAATAACACCTGAGCGGCACTGGATTGTAATGGGCAGGACGTATCATTTCCTATCAGCTGAACGTCCTATCTCGTCCCTTATTGTCATAAAAAATTCAAATCGATATTGCTCTACTGTGTCGCTTCTCTCTCATCAATAATATAAATTGCTTTTATCTTTTCCACTGGCACAGAACGATTTTTATGGTTATTCTTACGAGTGCTTCAATATCAACTTACAAGTTTTATTTTACATTTATGTTTCACTAAGTTTTACTAGCGGCTTCGGTTGAGTTGATATACTTGAATAATTGTTAGTGTCAAACAGCATTATAATGCAAATAAACTATTTTCATAACTCCCTTCACACAAGGAATTCATGAGCGTAACGGAAATTTTATATTCGATTAAGGTCAAAAACTGAAGAGCGGCTTTATTAAAATTTTGATTATTTTGAAATACTTATTAACTGGAGAATCAGAAGAAGATGCGAAATCTCAAAAGTCATATTCAGTATTGCAAAGACTGAGATCTATAGAACGTACTTATACTTTGCTCAGACTTTACTTATGTAAAACTTAGCAACATGTTTCGACAATTTCTTTCTTTCAACATCGAAAATGTTGACAGATAACCTTTATTTTGAGCAATGCACGCACACTAACACAAAGTATCTTATAAATCGCTTGTGTAAGACGTAGCTTGTCACGCATACTAAAGTAATAAAGGCTGCATCCAGACGTTTAAGTTATGAAGGGCATTAGCCAATAAAATAATGTAAGTATGTGTGGAAGTGGAATGTTAAGTTACTAATGCTTCTTAGCAATAAGTAAGCTAATACACAAACTGACAAAGGGAGATAGGTCACGCTAATGCGTCCGTAAAACGAAACATATTGGATAATTCCAATCCGTTAGGTCGTTTATACGTCGTCTATATTTTTTTTTATCAAAATAAGGGACGAGACGAACAGGACGTTTAGCTGATGATAATTGATACGCCATGCCCATTACAATGCAATGCTGCTCAGGATTCTTGATAAACCCAAACATTCTGATCGGCACTACAATTGCACTAGTCACCTTGAGACATAAGATGTTAATGTCATTTGCCCAGAAATTTCACTAGCTACGGCGCCCTTCTGACCGTAACCCAATAATGCTTACACATTACTGCTTCGGCAGAAAAAGGCGCCGTTGTGGTATTCATAATCAAGCTGCCACCTTGTGCAAAGGAGCCTCCCACTTGTAGGTATATCTAGTATACTTTAAGTCTACCATACTTAATTGAATTATAAAAATAAATAGAATAAATGGATTGCTAGATGCTAAGTTAGAAAGCGTTTTATTTACTTATAAATATGAATGCAAATATAAGTAATAAAACATTTATTTTTGATTTTTTAACTATTAACTTTTTTTAAATAAAGCCTCAAATCAACTGAAATTATACTCAATTGTATATTGAAAATAAACCCGTTTTTAATGAATTAAATAAAACGCTAGATACCGTTTAAAATTCTATTTTTCACGTATTATACGTGAAAAATAGAATTGAAATAAAATAACTAGCCGTAAAAATCAAACAAGGAAGAAAAATAGTGTACAAAAATAATAAATATTTAAAATCTTCAACCAAACTTCGTACATTTTTGCTACAGTATATTTTGTACACGCTGCGTCGTTCTAAAAGCCTTTACATAAAATTACATCAATATTCCCCGGCACTCCTGGCGTGAAACTCTATTGGAATTGAATCGAGTATCGAATTACAAATTATACGAGTATATCTTATAACTAGGACGTGGAGCTTCTGCCTTAGCTTTCGAGGTTATATTTTTATCGGGTTAATCTCATAAACCGCGCTGACAGTTGAAATTTTGAGAGCTCTATGTTTTAATATCGAACCGGCAGACGTTGTTTTGCCATTTAAATTAGGTAAATGTTAACACCAGGAACCACCAGCCTACTACTCGGCTAAGTCGAGTTAGTAAGTCTTTTGTGGGGCGATGTATATGCTTTTACAACAAGATCCCAGAAAATGTTCAAAACAAAAGTATTACGATATTCAAAAGAATTGTTAAAAAACGTTTGTGTGGTAAATGTTACTATAACATAAATTACTTTCTTAATGATACCACAGATTGGGAGTGGAGCGACTTCTAAGGTCTGAGGCATTCATTTTGGAATGGGTGGTAGTTTTTGACTTACAATAAGTGATGTAACATCCTATTTTGAATAAAAATATTTGAATTTGAATTTAGCCCGCACCGGCTCACTTTATGAATTGTCATATGTAGTGAAATGTCATTGACTGAATTATTTGATTTGTGAATATGTCGCTATTGTGAACATGCGGGTAGAGCTTTAATCGTAAAAAAATAAGTCTAAAATTTAAAGTAAATAATTGAAATTTTCAAACAGACAAATTATATATTTGGGAAACAAAATTTTAATCACCCTTACGTGGTCGCATAAGGCGGCACGAAGTAGATGTCAGTACCTACGCTAGCGCGCGGCTAATAGATTTCTTACAGGATGTTCTGAAATGATATTACGGAAATTGAATTATTAATTGTTCTACCCTTATTATCAGGTCTGAAAAATGGCGACGAAAAATTAGCGAAATTGAAAAAAAAACACAGAAATTTGTTGCTTTTTTGTTGCTAATTAGTTGCTAAAAAATTTATTTTTTTGCTCTAACCGATCGCAAAAATCGGCAATAACGCTAACTTTACATTAAGATAGCGTGGGAATCACTGAATGTAAACTGATCAATCAAATAGGGGTCAATTTGTTGCTAATTTGTTGCTGAAAGATGCTAAGAAGAAAAAAATAAAAAAAATAAAAATGTTTTTTTTTTTTTTAATTATGCCAAAATAAATAATATCCACGCCAGCTTAACTCTCGAGTTTTCCGTGAAAAAACTACAGCAAAAATTTGTTGCTCCTCATAGTGCAGCTTGTTTTCACAGAGAGAGTCAGCAACAAAATAGAAACCGGAAGTCAAGAGAAGTTGGAGATCGTTTTACAAAATAACCGGCCATGCTAGCATAACTCTAGACTTTTCCGCAGAAAAACTATAATGAAAATTTGTTGCTGTTCATACTGCAGCTTGATTTACTACAAAGAGTCAGCAACAAAATAAAAACCGGAAGTCAAGAGAAGTTGGAGATCGGTTTACAAAAAAACCGGCCACGCTTGCTTAACTAACGATTTTTCCGCGGAAAAAGTATAGTGAAAATTTGTTGCTCCCCACAGTGCAGCTTGTTTTAGCAGGGAGAGTCAGCAACAAAATAAAAACCGGAAGTCAAGAGAAGTTGGAAATCGGTTTACAAAATAATCGGCCACGCTAGCTTAACTAACGATTTTTCCGTGGAGAAACTATGATGAAAATTTGTTGCTGTTCATCCAAAAAGTATCATTGCCATTAAATTTCGTAAAAATTTGAATTGATTCGGTTTGCTATATTTTTAGAAATCTCAAAAATAAAATTTTCAAATTCAAATTCAAATATTTTTATTCAACATAGAATTTAAAATCACTTATTGAACGTCAAAATCTACCACCCATTCAAAAGAGACTGCCTCAGACCTGAGAAGAATGGGCGCAAGAAACTCAGCGGGCTTTTTTTTATATAAAATATGGATTACAATGTAATATCGTACAATAATCATTAATAATTAAAGAGCCTGAGGGTGTTCGCTTTAATCCCAGTCCGTGGTGTCATTAAGAAAATCGTTTATGCTATAATAACCTTTCCCACACAAACGTTTTTTAACAATTCTTTTAAATTTTGTAACACATTTGTTTTGTACATTTTCTGGGATCATATTGTAGAAGCATATACATCGCCCAACAAAAGACTTACTAACTCGACCCAACCGAGCAGTAGGCATAACAAGTTTATGTTTGTTCCTCGTGTTAACATTATGAATGTCACAGTTTCTAGAAAATTCCTCAATGTGCTTATGAACATACAAAACATTATCGAAAATGTATTGAGAAGCAACAGTCAAAAAGTTTATTTCTTAAAATTTTTCTCTTAATGATTCTTTAGGACCTAGGTTATAAATCGCGCGAATAGCCCTCTTCTGCAGCACAAAGATAGTATTAATATCGGCCGCACTGCCCCATAACAATATCAAAAATAGGTTTTCTTCGAATAACTTTTAAATGGCTTGATCGATCAATTTCAAAAACTATTCCGCTCTTAAGCTTGAAAAACTACGTCGATTCCCAAAACATATTAATTATATTTTTGATCTCGAAGAGCTCAAAAACGTCCTTAAAGTGCAATTTTAAGCGCTTAGATATGTTTGATGGCTTAAACGATCCGGAATTATCAAGCAACAAAAAAGATAAAAACAAAACAATGACTAAATTCAGTTGAATTTTATATATTATTAAATGGTACGTGTAGCAGGAAAACCAATTTGGACAGACATAAATTTAGTTCCATAGCTATTCTGATACTAGAAAAATGATTTAACAGATAGATTATTTTGATGATTTATAATTTATTTTTTCAATTTCCGTCATATTTCCACTAAAATAACAGGAATATCTTTTTTCCTGTTTCGATGTTTTGATTGTTTCTGTTTCCGAAAATAATTTTTTTAAGATTATAGAATTAACTTCCATTCGATTATCTTGACAAAAGAAAATTCGTGTTGATATCATAATCTACAAACAATTTGGTACTAGAAAAAGTGGTAGAAAATGTTCATCATAGTTTATCCACGGAACAATTGTTAGTTAAGCGAGCGTGGCCGATTATTTTGTAAACCGATCTCCAACTTCTCTTGACTTCCGGTTTTTATTTTGTTGCTGACTCTCCCTGCTAAAACAAGCTGCACTGTGAGGAGCAACAAATTTTCACTGTAGTTTTTCGCGGAAAAATCGTTAGTTATGCAAGCGTGGCCGGTTTTTTTGTAAACCGATCTCCAAATTCTCTTGACTTCCGGTTTTTATTTTGTTGCTGACTCTTTGTGCTAAATCAAGCTGCAGTATGAACAGCAACAAATTTTCATTATAGTTTTTCTGCGGAAAAGTCTAGAGTTAAGCTAGCATGGCCGATTAATTTGTAAACCGATCTCCAACTTCTCTTAACTTCCGGTTTTTATTTTGTTGCTGACTCTCTCTGTGAAAACAAGCTGCACTATGAGGAGCAACAAATTTTTACTATAGTTTTTTCATGGAAAACTCGAGAGTTAGTTAAAAAAAAAACAATTTTTATTTTTTTTCTTCTTAGCATCTTTCAGCAACAAATTAGCAACAAATTGACCCCTATTTGCTTGATTGATCAGTCTACATTCAGTGATTCCCACGCTATCTTAATGTAAAGTTAGCGTTATTGCCGATTTTTAGCGATCGGTTAGAGCAAAAAAATTAAATTTTTAGCAACTAATTAGCGACAAAAAAGCAACAAATTTCGGTGTTTTTATTTTCAATTTCGCTAATTTTACGTCGCCATATTTTCAGATCTCTTATTATCTATTCTTATCTTGTAACATTGTTATCTTGTAACATTGTAGGTGTCTAAGTCAAAAAATATAGTTTCCGCAAAAACAATTTTAAGTATATTTGTAACGTATAGTACCTACAGGTACATTATACATACAAAAGTCTTAAAAATTTAAATAGGAACAAAATTGTGGAGGTATTCAGCATGCATGCTGGTTTATGAACCAGTGCTGGCCTTCCGTTGGGCCATTTGGTGACGTCGCCTTACAATATAAATATAAAATAATTACTAATTTTAGCTTTTTTTATATATATTATTATATATATTGAAATTTATGCGTAATTAATCTAATTATATTAATACCACAGTGTATCTCGGTTAGCGACAACGACTGGAATATTTTTAGACTAAGCACCTACTGGTATACTCTGTGAGCACATATGAATACCACTAAAATATTTGCTTGTCTGTCAAGACAACACAATATGTGTCTACTTCTAAATTTGTACAATCGTTGTTTCTAGTTGCAATTAAAGAACTTTTACTTTGAGTAATAGTCCATATTATAATTATGTTATAAGTATTACTCTATGTGGCAATAACCAACACTAACCTCTAATCAAATTTTACTGTAACTATCCTATCTATAATAATATAACAATAAGATGGCGCTATGTTACAAGACAGATATAGCACGCCTCTCGGGGGACAATTCAGTAAGATGCTCCAGATTAATAAGAAAACGACGCGTCGAGAAAGAATAACACTTCTTTTCTTTTCTCTCAGTAAATGCCTGTATTTCAGTAAGAGTTGTTGTACTTATAATAAAGGCTTACTCAGTTTAATTATTGTAAGTCTAAAATATCTCAGAGCACCGTTTGTTTCCGAAGCTATGGTATTGTTAGAAGTGACATCAAAAATAATTGTAAAGGAATCAATTTTGAGTAAGTAATAAAGTAAGCCTGCCTTTTAACAAGAAGAAATGGATTGTTCACATACCAAGGTCACGCTACCAACAAGGCAAATATCACTATTTATTTCCTCGCCTTCTTACTGTCTCTGCACGATTTCACACTAACTTAAGAATGTCAAAGACAAAATTTTAAAGTCATATATAAGTACAACATATTCAGTACAACGCGCTAAGATTTACAAAGCGCTGTCCACAACGTATGTTCAGACTTGCAAAAGGACAAAAGGGTTATGGTGTACCTAAGTCTAAGTACCTAATGTCTGTAAAACTAATAATTCGTAGTTGTAACTCAGCTATTTACTAGTGGTAGGCTCCTTTGCTCAGGATGCCGGCTAGACTATGGGTACTCTCATACATCTCAGGTATCAGCTGAACTCTTTGCTAGTCTCGTCCCATATTTTTATTAAAAAATAAGTTAGATCTAATCTTGACATTTTTTATCAAGCTTTGGGAATATGGTACAATATAAATGTACAGGAATGAGCTTAATTTTGAAAGTGTGCCTGTGAGAAAAAAATTCAAGAAACCTCTGGCTTATATAAATTCCAATAATCCAGAAAATAGTGTTTTGAAACCAATCCATTCCTTTACATTATTATAGTATTCTAAAAACAAAAAATTCATTACAAATCCATATTATGACGATTCAATTGCCTCAAACATAATAATTTATGGAAGAAGAGGACTAGCTAGCGAGCATTCGGGTTAAAGAAAGAAAGAAAAAATGTTTATTGACGTCACTATACATTCTGATAATAGTTCTTAAAGTTATACTAATCTAATTATGATCTAATGACGCCAAACTATGCTGAAGCATTGGGGGCCCCCAAAAGAATCCACAACGCTGGTCTTCCGTGGAAACCCAGAGGGCGCTACTAACGCGCAGTCCTATCACACGAAGGTGTACAAACTATTAATTCTCTATGAGAACAGAACACAAAAAATAGTGAAACTTGGATCTAAACTAAAAACTAAAGCAATATTTTTTTTCCCGGAACAATACAATTAAACTTGATTAAAACTTGCCATTGCCACACAAAACAAACATTTTTTTTTTAAATATTTTAAATTGATTTTGGACATTAATGAGATATATTCCTTGTATTTTAATTTAAATAGCCCCAAACTAACGCAGTTCCGTATGGGAGGCAGAATATTATTCCAACACTTCATGGAAGCATACCGAAAGCTGCCACGAAATGCAGTTGTACGGTGTTTTGGGCAAACCAAACGTGTAGCCATACGCACCTGGCGTCGTGACTCCAATTTGTGGAACAAATAAGGTTTTGTACGAGTACAGATAAATTTAAAATGCAAAGTGACAAAATGAAGGCACCGGTGCGAATTCATATTTATTAGGTTACTGCGATTAAGGTAAGGGGTAATGTGGTTACTTGATGTTACGTGATCACCGCCGCCCACATTCTCTTGCAACACTAGAGGAATCACAGGAGCGTCGACGGCGAAAGAAAGGTGTACGAGCTTATTTTAATGTACCCATGTCGTTTCATCCTAGAAACACGCACAAGGAAGCTCATTCCACTGTTTGGTTGAAAGTGGAAGAAAATATCTATAAAACTGCACTATAGAGAAACGCCAGATAATATCTTAATTTGAGGCGATTCATACGAAGGTGAAACTCATCGGCAGGGATCAAGTCAAACAGATCTTCGGAAATATATATATGTATATTTATAAACTAGAGGTCCCGGGTTCGAATCGCGGTAGGTGCAAGCATTTATATGATGAATATGGATGTTTGTTTCCAAGTCATGGATGTTTAAATGTATTTATGTATGTTTAAGTAAGTATATTGTATTAAATATATCATTGTCTTGTAACCCATAACACAGGCTATATATGCATAACTTGGGGCAAGATAATTTGTGTAAAAAGTGTGTCAATATTATATTATAAAGGAGTATTGATTCATCACGATATCTCCGGCACCTAAAGCCGTAGAGACTTGAAATTAGGTAAGAATATTCCTTTCGTCGAGTAGAGGTCGGATAAGAACGGATTTTACGAATTTCCACCCGCTAGAGTACTTATTATTATGAACAGAACAACGTCTGTCGGGTCCACTAGTTAGATATATAGCTGATTAGAACAATAATAATAAAATGTTCATAATATATTATAACCATCTCATTTACACAACACAATATACATAATATATCTATCTATCTTATTCCAGGTATATTCTTACATTATTCGTTCATAACTTGTTATTTATATGAGAAGAAATATATTATTTCTTGTTATTATGAGGTGCCCATAAATATATTATAAGGTATCTTTTTACACAATGTATACGGTTTTGTGAACATTACAGCAATTTACTTGATAAATGATCCCAACACAATCGCCCGGCCCAAAATGTTTTTCTATCCCTACATGATAATAATATTGCGAATGTTATGAATTCAACTCACGGTCTAATTCACTCGTTACGAGCTTTGGGATGAATAAAATAGATTTGTGTCACTCACAACCATCAGAATTAGAATACGCGGTCAAGTTTCGGAACCTTGACACAGTAAACGATGCTATTTCACTTTGATTATGTTTTAGTAGTATTAAGTTTCATTAAAATGTTAAAAGGCATAAAAGGCATTTATTTTCTCAAAATTGATCCTTTTGAATTCTTTTTGATGTCATTTCTAATATACTAGACACAACTACCGCTTCTGAAACAAATGGCGCTCTGAGAGAAAAGAAGCGGCGCAAGACACCTCTCCCAGCATTTTTTTTGCGCTTTCTTAATCAAATATACAATATTGTATTGTCATTGCTATTGCTATAAAATAATTATAATCAAGTCCCAGTCTGTCGGATCACTTAGATGTGGAGTAGTAGGATTTACGACAGAGCCATTTCGTAATAAAACATTTAAATTTATTCAAAGATAATTCCTGAACAGTGGCTGGGACTTTATTATAAAAGTTATTACATTTACGCTTAAAACTATTATGTATCTTATGAATCCTACGAGAATTAGTTACAAGCAAAGAGCAAAAAGGTGACGATTATTGTGAACGTATATTAAATATTCATAAATTACTATGAACACATACACATACATGAACAGTCCTAATATTAATTTCTTAAAATTTTTCTTTGAGAGACTGTCTATAACCAAGCTGATATATAGCACGAACTGCCCTCTTGCAGAGCAAACACTATATCAATGTCAGCAACATGACCCCACAGAAAATAGATAGATAATAATGTTAATCGTATTGATTGTAAGGTTGAATAGCTTAAACTGAGTCAGAGGTTGAAATTCTTTAGCAGAATTCCCTTTGTCCTTTGTCCCTTCCAATCTTGAGTTGAAAACCAAACCGAAATAAGTACAGAATTACTGATCAAAGAAATATAATGTGGGAAAGTTAAAGAGGCAGGGATTAATCTAACGCCGTCGGTCGGGTCGAGTCATGTTTGAAGTTCTCTGTCAAAAGAACAATAAACTGTTAGAGAGAAAGTTTTTTTTTTTAATTTAATCAAATGGTTATAGTTAAGTAGATAATGCCGTAAAGTTATTATATCGTAAGAATTATTAGCCTTTGTTTTAAGGATTTTATTGGAATTTCAATCAATATAATCGAAACAATTTTCACTGGCATCATTCGATTGGAATCATCGAAAAAATTCTAAAGTCAGTAAAATTGTTTTTACTATACAAGGTGTTTTGAAGTGTGATTTGCAAGCGCCAATGTCTAAAAAAATGGTGTGAGTGTAATCTTGCACGCGATTGAAGTAAAACTTAATACTTAATAATTAAGGACGCGTTTACGAATCCGACAAAAATATGATATTTTTCGGTAGAGTTTGTGATGAAATTAAACTAATTCTAACAAAACTAAAAATTGTCACAAATAGATTACTTCTTTATCTCCAATTAGCGGGAGATGTTTGCTTTGAAATTTTGATATTTTATGTCGTAAAAACGATTATCCGTTACCTCTTCACACAAAATTGACGAAATGGGGCTTCATTCAGGATCAGTTTTCTGCTACCACTTACACAATTTTGGCTCTCAAAAATTATGTAAGGAAAGCAGATATAATATTTTCAAAAACACGGGAAATGAATTAATGAATATCTAATAAATAATCTCAGAAAAAAATAAAAATGAATCGTCTAAAATTCATATATATTTCTGATAAGCATGAGCTTTAAGGTGTGGTATTAAGGGTTATTTTATTTTGTCACTTCATACGCATTGCACAGTAAGATCTATCGAAATAACCTCAGTCCGCGCTCGGCCGCCGTCGTGGGTAGACTCTGTGTCGGTTGTAAGCAGCAGCTCGTACTCGGAAAGATCGCTGTACGAACATGAATATTTTTTATAAGCTATACAATACTGTCTTTGATACTTTACATATTTTGTACGCAGTCAGATTTTCAATAAATTATGTTTCTGTATTTTTTTGAAGAATTAGTGATTTATAAGTTCATCTCTAAATATAAGGTCTAATCGAAATCCAAGATGGCGCTTATAAAATTGGCAACTTTTCTTCATGGGTGTCATTATCATGGTTTTCGGGGTCAACAATAACGAATATCGGGTCAAAATCGAAATCCAAGATGGCGCCTATGAATTTTACCAACTTCTCTTCATGGGTGTTATTTTCATGATTATCGGGGTTAACAATAACGAATATAGGGTCTAAGTCGAAATCCAAGATGGCGCCTATGAAATTTACCAACTTCTCTTCATGGGTGTCATTTTCATGGTTTTCGGGGTCAACAATAACGAATATCGGGTCAAAATCGAAATCCAAGATGGCGCCTTTTTTTTACCAACTTCTCTTCATGGGTGTTATTTTCATGATTATCGGGGTTAACAATAACGAATATCGGGTCTAAATCGAAATCCAAGATGGCGCCTATGCAAATTACCAACTTCTCTTCATGGGTGTCATTTTCATGGTTTTCGGGGTCAACAATAACGAATATCTGGTCAAAATAGAAATCCAAGATGGCGCCGATGAAATTTACCAACTTCTCTTCATGGGTGTCATTTTCATGTTTTTTTAATAATATTAATTAGTAATTAAATACTTTATTTGGTTCAGAAATACAGAAATCTTATTACTAATAACAATATTATGGACATTACAGAACCAAAATGGTGTCTAGTCAGCATTATGTTGGGAATTTTACTCAACGCTGGTATTCTCTAGACACCGAGACACAGACTTTGAGAATTAAATATTTATATATTTATAATTCCCCAGTCTACTGCTACCAGAAACATTGGCAATAAATTTATATATATATATATATATATATATATATATATATATATATATATATATATATATATATATATATATATATATATACAAAAAATAAATTTAAATCTGTTAGTAACTAATACACTTCTCAATTTAAGGAAAATATTAATAGCATAATATTAAATCATAATATCATAACATTGGTAAGTAATCGGAAAAAAAAATTCTTATAAGTAAACAATAGGTTTGAATAAATACTAGATAAGTCATAACTTTGGCCTTTTAATCAAAATAAAATATATCCATAAGACATCAATAAATCAGCTATAAAATCCAATGATGTTCTATACACATATAAATAAATAAATTTAAATGTTTTATAAAAAAATGGCTCTGTCGTAAATTCTATTACTCCACTGCTGAATATCTAAATGATCGGACAGCCTGGGACTAGATCGTGATTATTTTATAGCGATAGAAATGACTGTACAATATTCTATATTTTTATTGAAAAGAGCGCAAAAAAAGAATGCTGGGAGAGTTTCTTGCGCCCCTTCTTCTCTTTCAGAGCGCCATTTGTTTCCGAAGCGGTTGTAGTATCTAGTAGTTATTATAAATGACATCAAAAAGAATTCTAAAGGAATCAATTAAGAGAAAATAATTAATGCCTTTTACATAAAAGCCTATGAAACTTACCAACTTCTTTACATGGGTGTCATTTTCATGGATTTTGGGGTCAACAATAACGTATAGCGGGCCTAAATCGAAATCCATGATGGCGCCTATGAAATTTACAAAATTTTCTTCATGGGTGTCATTTACATCGTCAAAATTAGAATTCATTCATAAACTTAAATTATCTTATAAAAGGCCTGTCTAACAATATCCCACATGCTAAATTAATTCTTCATTCCCTAAATATAGGAATATTTACGTTTCGACTTTTCACTCACAATATGTACAAAACACATTCCGTTACCAATCTAATTAAAAAATCTCAAAATTTGATTTTGAAAGACCTATTTAATTGTGCTCTGCACCCTCGATAACCTCGGATACGATACCCATATTGTTGAAATCATAATTTTTCGCGGCCGCCATCTTGGATTTAAAAAAACTGCGTTTACTGCACACGACGTTATGCGACAGAATTGCCATCTATAATTCTAATATTTAACTACTAAACGAATACATCAACCACTTATCAAAAATACATAGGTATTAAAAAAATAAAATTCAAACTTGCTAAAGTATCAAATTCATTTGATTCCCGCAATTAACTTTAAGTACGTGTATGTGTTTGAGCGGTGTCAGTGTAGTAGTGCGATTCGATACCTCTCTGTTTTGAGAACGCGTCCTTAAGTTTAGGGATAATTAACAGAATATATATAAATACATTATAATTATAAACATTAATTAAAAAAATTGTTAAATTTGAAAAATCGGACCAGACGTTAGGAGGAGATCCTACATACGTAATTACATGTCGACTTTATTGAGAATGTAAACCAATCTCAAATTCACTGGAACACTCTAAAAAAATCATCAAAATTGATCAATAAAATTGTATCAATCTTACAATATTCAGAGGTTCAATACGAGCTCAACTTATGACAGGCAATTACTATTCAAGATGCACTTTAAAGAGAACATCATGGCTGCTCCTCAAATACTATTAATTCAATTGGAGATACATATATATATTTTATAAATGTATAATTTATAGTGAAGAACACTTACAATATTCGAGGTTCAATACGAGCTCAACTAACGATAGACATTTACTATTCAAGATGCACTTTAAAGCGAACATCATGGCTGCTCCTCAAATACTTTTAGTTCAATAGGAGTTGCTTTCACTCCGAATGCTGAGGTTTAAGTTTTCCTTATAGATTCAGTACATATTCCCTCGAATATTATATTGATTTGGCTTTCATCTTATGAATGTAAAATTGCACTAGTCATATTTAATTGAACTACATCTAGTTCTTCGTGCTCAGCTAACATGCTGTATTTATAAAAAAATATCCAGAATTAAAAGAGCAAGCATTAAGAGTTAAGCATATTGTCGCGTAGCAACGCTTCGACGTATGTAACGAGAATTGTCAAACTTCAAGACATTGATAATTTCAACAGCTCCGACAGCAATACTCGTAGCTTTAGCATAGAAGTGTTTACTTTAGACGCTGTAGACCCGGGTTCGATACACCTACCAGTGTATGGAAGTTTTTTGGGTTTTGTAAAGTTAATGGAAATTTCTAGTAAGTTCAGGATCAAATCGAACAGAAAAAAGGGATGGAAAATGTGTAAGCAGGATAAAAATAGTTAAAAGAATTTTCTAGTACAATTTAAATTTAAAGATGGAATGGGAGAATCATTTTGTAAATAGAACAGATCCGGGGGTATATAAGCCGTACTAAGCGTGGCCTATGGCAGTTCTAGTTCTGACTCGAAAGTGTTAAGAAAAAAGAAGAAGTAGTGAAAAGTGGAAGTGTTCCAAGCAGGAGAAGATAGAAGAGACCTAGTGATCGGTGCGGTGTGACCCGTTGAAGGTACCGACGCCCACAAGAGAAACAGCGGCAGACCGGCGAACTGCAAGTTCAGAAAAAGTGAACGCAAATAAAGACTCCTATAAGCGGAGTATTATTTCCAATCCCTGACCCACTCTCGTGTCAATATTTTAGTGTGTTGAACGGGCATTAAAGGCAATAAAGGCATTTATTTTCTCAAAATTGAATCCTTTATAATTCTTTTTGATGTCTTTTCTAATATACTAGATACTTCTACCGATTCGGAAACAAATGGCACTCTGAGAGAGAAGAAGCGGCTCTCCCAGCATTCCTTTTTTGCGTTCTTTTAATAAAATTATTAAGTTTTTTTTTAATATTTAGAACTGCTCGCTTTTTTACTTTTATCGTCATCATCATTTCGGCCGGAAGATGTCCTCTGTCGGACAGAGGCCTCCCCCAAAGATCTTCTCGACGATCGCCCCCGCTACCCTCATCCAACCTATTTCGGCCATATTTTGCAGATCATCGGTCCATCTTGTGGGGGATCTACAAACACTTCGTTTTCCGGTACGTGGTCGCCTTTCGAGGACTTAACTGCCCCAAAAGCCATTTGTCCGTCGAGCTACAGGCCCTGCCCACTGCCATTTCAGTTTGAAATCATCTAGTATATGTCAGTAACTTTAGTTCTCCCACGGATCTGCTCATTTCTGATTCGATCTCGCAGGGAAACTCCAATCATAGCCCTTTCCATTGCCCTCTGAGCGATAATGAGCTCCCTCATAAAGCAAAATATTCTATCATACGTAATAAATATAAATAAAAGCACTAGTAAATTGGTAAAAATGTGTACTAAACTCAATTACTTCAACATTGGTATAGCTTTCCAATTAAAAAACATGGCGTCGCGTCGTTCGACCTATTCGATGGTCCTCCAGTAATTAATTGGAAAAAACAGGCGAGCCTCAAATTAAATCGATTGCTATTTCCCAACGTACCTGAAGCCCACATACTGTTATCGAAATTAGATTTTCTACATCGATAACATTTCCAGCTTACGTCAACACGAGTGTTTATATAATTTAAAAACTAGTATTTTTCCAGTGAGAGGCTCCGTTGCAGAAATATATTTCTGCCGTGAAGCAGAAATGTGTAAACATTACGGTGTTTCGGTCTGAAGGGTACCGTGGCTAGTGAAATTACTGGGCAAATGAGACTTAGCATCTTATGTCTCAAGTTGACGAGCGCAATTGTAGCATGGTTATGGTCAGAGCGTTTCAACTACAAAAAAAGTTGACAAAAGTGGTTTTGCCATAGGTATAAATTAAGTACCCCGTGCCCGCTCACTGTATGTAATGAAATATTTTTTGTAATGTAATGAATTTTGTAATGTAATGTCATTGATATAATTATTTGTACTGCGACTATATAGCTATTCTTTAAATGAAAAAATATAATTGTTTGAGTAATCACAATGAATTATGTACCGAAACTCGCTGCACCTTTTGGTATAAGTATTATTCCGATCGGTTCAGTAGTTTTTACAGTGTAACAGTGTAACCGAAGGAAAAAAACTCCATTTATTAGTATAGATATCCATAAGCTTTGCTCGGTGTTAACTGATTGTCTTGTGGCAATTGATGATGATATTGGATATTCATTTATTAATGCCAACATTTATTAACAACGATTAACTGTTTATTCAACCTTGATTTGACATCGAGAAGAAACACCGCAACTACAGCAATTGGTTCATTGATTTGTTATGAGTTTCTTATATTTTTTTTTTTTTTTTATTTATGTTTATACAACAAATACTCGTCTTTTGAGAAAGCCCATGGACATTCAGCGGGCAATGGAGAGGGCTATATTCGGAGTTTCCCTGCGAGATCGAATCAGAAGTGAGAAGATCCGTAGGAGAACCAAAGTTACCGACATAGCCCAAATGATAGCGAAACTGAAGTGGCAGTGAGCAGGGCACATAGTTCGACGGACAGATGGTGGCTGGTGGGGCAGTAAAGTCCTCGAACGGCGACCACGTACCGAAATACGCAGTGTTGGTAGGCCCCCCACAAGATAGACCGACGATCTGGTCAAGATCGCCGGTATACTAATGAGGATGATGATGACTCGTCTTATAAGTACAAGTATGTATTTCATTTTAACTGACGTCCATCAAAGCAGTGAAATCAATTTTCTATTGTTCTGACTTGACTTGGTTGATAGATTTATTCATTATTTTATTATATTCTTTGAAATATTTTAAGGGCTACTTGAAACGCGCTTTCGAGCAAAATTAAAGACACTTATGCCACTCAACCGACAGACACATCAAACGCCTTTGTTCAACATCTTCTGATGCGACACTGGCCGATAAAACGTTTATAATTTTAGAGGCAAACCGAGATCTGGATTCAGCTGACCTTTACTGTAAGACATAACGACATGTCTTCACTCGCTCTCAGAACGTAGGCTGTCAGATTAACTTGGTTATTATTAATTAATATTATTTTTTTTTGGTTTAACTTGTTTGGAAAGGGTATATTGGAACAATTTCATCATTACATTGTGAACAATACAAATTTACAAAAAAAAGTCACCCCATTCTAGATTTTCATAGATTATTTTTTATTGCATAATATTTCATAGATTACATAAATTAAATTTAAAAATAAAATTTATGAACGTTGCGGGACTCGAACCTGCGACCTCTCGCGTTCCGTGCGAGCGCCACTCGCCACCTTCACAGGAAGAGCTGAGAGTCGAACAAAGACATGTCAAGATTTATTAAATTGACGTCACTCGTACGGTTGGCTCAGTGGAAGAGCGCTCGTACGGAACGCGAGAGATCGTGGGTTCAAGTCCCGCATCGTTCATAAATTTTGGTTTTTTTTTGACTAATTTTGAAGAATACTTAATTGGATTAAATATAGTACACGTGTTGTAAGGAGTACAGAGGATATATTTAGCCTCGAATACATTTTTTTATTAATCCTGAAGGAGCAAAAAAAACGCTGCGATAAGTGCAGTATGGCATACTGGGTATCGGAATACTGGGTCTCGAAATCTCGAGCGATTGCCAATTTCGTGGCCATCTGGAGGGCAAAGCCAAATTGGCTTCGAAGAAGCTGGGCGTCATCAATAGAGCACGGCAATACTTCAAGCCGGCCCACATTCTAGCGCTCTACAAAGCGCAGGTCCGGCCACACATGGAGTATTACTGTCATCTCTGGTCTGGTGCACCCCAGTATCTGCTCGATCCATTTGACCGCGTGCAACGTAGCGCAGCTCGAATTGTCGGGGACTCAGTGCTCTGTGAACGGCTGGATCACTTGGCGTTGCGTAGAGACGTCGCTTCATTGTGTGTCTTCTACTGCATTTATCACGGGGAGTGTTCCGAAGAGCTGTTTAACCTGATTCCTGCCGCCGAATTTCACCTTCGCACGACACGCCACAAGTAAGGATGTCATCCCCACCATCTGGATGTGTGGCGGTCCTCCACAGTGCGGTTTTCAAGAAGCTTTCTCCCTCGTACTACAAAGCTGTGGAATGAGCTTCCTTGTGCGGTGTTTCCGGGACGATACGACATGGGTACCTTCAAAAAAAGCGCGTACACCTTCCTTAAAGGCCGGCAACGCTCTTGTCTCCTCTGATGTTGCAAGAGAATGTGGGCGGCGGTGATCACATAACACCAGGTGACCCGTACGCTCGTTTGTCCTCCTATTCCATAAAAAAAAATTTTTTTATTTTGAGAGGAGGAAATACTGTTACGTATTTACGCCCCGGAATGGGGCGTAATATGTCGGACTCGAGTGTCCGCGTAAGCGGTCGCCCCATACCGACTAAAACCTCCTCTGTGCTGTTAGCAGCCCTGGCTTTCACAGCGAAGTAGGACGTGGGCCGTGGAGGCCGCAAAGACTACGCAACAACAGTCGCGGGGCGTCTCCTAAGGAGACTCGAACCTCAGACCGGCTGTGTGCTTGTGGGAAGGAGAGAGAATGAAAATAAAAATGAAGATGAAAAGATGAGAAGAACACACTCGCCGGCGAGTGTGGTGATGTTTAGTGTAATGTATGTAAGTGTGTGTGTATGTGTTTATGATTGTATGTATGTATGTTTGTATGTGTGTAAGTAGTGTAAATGTTAGTGTGCATGTATGTTTGTGTCTGTTTGTGGAGTGTGTTTGTGATTGTGTAAGTGGTGTATGTCAGTCCGTCAGTCAGTCCGTGTGTGAGTGAGTGTAGTGAAACGTTTTGTACAGCGTCACTTTGTGTTTGAGCGGAAGTTTGCTTCGCCCACACACAAGTGGATAAAGGCGACTGAGGACAAATCGGGCTCTATTGCATACCGTATCAATATGTTTCTTGAAGTTCATATTGCTGTTGAACGTGACTCCTAGTATTTGTAATCCTTCACCCACGGTATGGGTGTTTCATACAATTTAATGACGTCGGTCGGTAGTTTTTTAGCGCGGATGCTATTCGCGTTACCGAAGAGTACCGCTGCACTCTTGGTGGGGTTCACTTCAATCCGCCATTTTCTGAACCAATTGCCTAGTTCATCGACGGCGGCTTGAAGCACTTTAATGTTCCTGCTCAAGGTTGAGCGGTTCAATAGAGCGGAGCCAAAGTAGAGTGCCGTATCATCAGCGTACTGAGCGAGCTGGACACTCGGAAACTTGGGAATGACGCTCGTGAAGAGCGAGATAAGAGTGGGAGAGAGGACTGAACCCTGTGGCACGCCAGACCTGATGGGTGAAAAAAAAAAAAAAAGAAAAAGAAGCAGATAACAATAAAACACACTGACACATCGGCACACACTCATATACAACACTCACGCTCATAAATACAGAGGTTGATACATTAAGAAAAGGTTTTCGATTTCTTTATCAGCATTGTAATAGTTATTAGTTTGCCCTCTCTTTGTTTGTGTATCACATTTAACACCTTAGGGAGATGGGAATGGCTGAAAACTAGCGCTGCATGAAAATTATTATGATTATTACTTTATATTATACTAGCTGACACGACAGACGTTGTTCTGTTGATAGTAAAAAAATACGTTTTTATAGAAATTTGCCAATAATATTTCAAAACATCAAGAATTATTTCGCAAAAAATGCTCCCTGTTGCACATTAATTATTTCACAGTGGAACTGTCAAACCATGCGTCAATAAATTCTCTCAAAGAAAATATGTCCATACAAAAGAAATATTGGAAATAAAAATAATTATGGGTCCCAAATCGAAATAAAAACTATCCTATCTCTCAAGTTGGACCTAACTGCACTCCATGAAGTAATCCCCATTTAAATCCGTCTATCATAAAGGAGTCCATCGCGGACAAACAACGTGTCACGTAATTTATATATATTAAGACTAGTAGACTCGACTGACGTTGTCCTGTACACACGTCTAAAATTTGAAAAATAGGTCCAGCCGTTTGGAGGAGATCACTAACATACACATGAGCAGGAGAATTATATTATTTGGACGGAATTGAGAATCTAAACGAATCTCAAATTCACTGGAACACATAAAAAAATCATCATAAACCATTCTCGACACACACCATCCACCTCAAGAGACACACCAATCTCAAATTCACTGTAACACACAAAAAAATCATCCAAATCGGTCCAGCCGTTTAGGAGGAGTTCAGTTACAACAGACGCACAAAAGAAATATCTATATTAAGATTAATTATAATTTCAAGCAGCATAAGCTGAGCCTACTCCCCTTTGTCTTAATGTACTTTTAAAATAAGTTGATTTTGTTTATTTAAATTTACTTCAAGCCAATAAATTTCATTATTATTATTAAAACTGAAAGTCTTCTCACAGCTCAAAAATCAAATTAACAAATTTTAAATACATATTACAAATACCTACAGTTAGATATCTAAATATTGGAAAATACCAACTATTCTAGAATTTTCCATGCGACCAGTAAACAATGGACGTTGGAAGGTATTTATGACGCATATTTCACGAACGACTGGCGAGGCTCTGCAAATCATTTCCGCCCTTCTGTACTCCATCCTTTGACCTTATTTCGCTAGAAATTCCAGCAAGTTTAGAATTTTCTTTGTAAAAGAGAGGCGAGCGTCCGTTTCATTACGTCGCATTCTGACTTACATTTAAAGTGAGTATTTATTAAATGAAAATAAGGGACGAAACAAGCAGGACGTTCAGCTGATGGTACGCCCTGCCCAATTATTGAAAAACCATCTTAAATAAAACTTTCGATACGCAATCCCTTTATTAAAATACATTCATTAAAAAGATGAAAAACATCAAAGATACTTCGAAAGATTATTTGTTAAATAAACATTTCTACTTGAAATTCAGTGAGGCAATTTAAGTTTGAGTTCGAAGAGAGCGCAGATATTTCTTGCACTACTGGACTTGACAGTTAATAATTTACTGGTAAATATAATGTTATCTAATAATATATTAAAATCGTGTATTAATATGTCGTGTAAGACTATTAGAATATGTTTGTGCTTACTACATGACGACAGAAATGAAAACTCCAATAATAAAACGGATTGAAATATTACTCTGGTTAATCACGCTACGACGACGCTTGTAGACTCTAGCCGACGTTACCCGAAAGAGCGTTACATAGCCGTTTGTGATAGCTCTGTGTCATTTAATATACCCAAATTAAATGAAATATTTCTCTAGTTGTTAGTTTGTGTGTTAGAACGTACATTACGTATTCTCTCACTGGGATCAAAATCGAATTTGATGATAATGTATGAAGTCTTCTATTAAGTAGCATTTTAGCATTTATTTAATCAAAATCGATCCACAAAATAACCAGTTTAAAAGTAATAATATGAATATATAAAAGTATAAAATTAATAACACATAATATATGTTTTGTTATAGATGAGAGGAGGAAAGGGGCTCACATGATAAGAAGTGGTGAGGCCTATAGACATCCGCAACACCAGAGTCAAGAGATACGTTGCCACTCCTTCAGTTGGGAGAATGCTGTATGGTTGAAAGTCCCTAAGTCCTTTCGTTTCGGAAAAACTGCAGCCGGTAATTAATTGTACATAATGGCTTTTCGAGGCAATAAGTTCTTCCCAAAATGCGTGGCTGCAGAATGCCGGACGTCAACATGATGCTAGTGGAATTTTAATGTAATGTCGATGGTGTTGTTGCGACAATGTAGAAATTTGGTGATGGTATTGGCAAAAAATAATACCCGAGGGGTGTTTGCGCCGCAATTCTCTATTCTCTTTGTTGTAATGTTTTGCTATGGCAAACTATATTTTGCTCTTAATAGTGATTTTCATTATTATAACACTAGAAATAAGGTATTGCTTGTAACTAATTCTAGTAGGCTTCATAAGATACATAATAGCTTTAAGGGTAAATGTATACACTTCTACAATAAAGTCCCAGCCACTGTTCAGGCATTATCTATAAATAAATTTAAATGTTTTATAAAAAAATGGCTCTGTCGTAAATCCTATTACTCCACTGCTCAATATCTAAATGATCGGACAGCCTGGGACTAGATTGTGATAATTTTATAGCGACTGTACAATATTGTATATTTTTATTGAAAAGAGCGCAAAAAAAAGAATGCTGGGAGAGTTTCTTGCGCCGCTTCTTCTCTCTCAGAGCGCCATTTGTTTCCGAAGCGGTAGTAGTATCTAGTAGTATAAGAAATGACATCAAAAAGAATTCTAAAGGAATCAATTTTGAGAAAATAAATGCCTTTTATGCCTTTTTATAGTGCAGATAGATTCCTGTAGGTAATAGAGAGATACCTATAGACAACAGACGTATTAGTATCTGATTGGCTGATCTATTGCCAATTGTTACCCTCGTGCCGGCTATCTTTAATCAATTGTCACCGGGCACGCAGTGGGCACCAAACACCTTAGCACCTACACCAGGAAATTCCTAGAGGATTAGCAGGGGCCCTCAGTAGATCATTTCTCTTCGGAACCTCAGGTATGTCTGTCTACTGTGTCACCATAACTAATTTTTATTTTCAATAATATATGTTTTCCTGCGCTTATACAAGGTGCATAAAAATGGCTTTGAAGAGTCTGTTGCCTTCCGTCCAGCATATTTCTTCAAGAAAGACTGCTAATGCGCTGTTAAAGATGCAATGCATGCATATACTAATAAAAACAAAGGGTAGAGGAAAAAAAACGTGAGCCGTCACGGCACGCCTGGCAGATGTGAAACATCGACATTATTTTGTAAAAGTAATATGCAGAAAAGAACATATTGTGATAGGAACTAAATATGTCATAATGATAAAATAAAATATTACGATTTTTTTCCAGATAACGGTGACTATTTATTTATTTTCATTAAATACAAAAATTTACGAATTTATTTCAAATCGTGACTACTTAATTCGTTTTATCAGTGACTTCGGTAATAGTTATATTCGATGTTGCCTCTGAGAACGGTATTACTGTGACAAGGCGACGCGTCGCCACGCCAGAAATCGGTTTTACGTGCGGCTATAGATGTTTCACATCAAAAAATATTGTTAGTTTTAAAGTGATATCCCTTAATTCTGGGATTCATTATAAAAATTGAATTTTGTAACCAAAATTTATGTATATTTACGTTCATAAATTTTGGGACTCGAATCCGCGACCTTTGGGGTAAATAATAACAAATTGTTTACAAAAATAGGCAATTTCATAGGTATTATTGTGTAGTCAACCATCATAGTTCTTGAGTGAAAATATCCGACCAGAAAAGGGAAATTTAATAAGTAACTGATCGAAAGGCTGACCTATTTCTGTCAATAACATTCCGAACACTAGAGATTTGTGATAGTTCTGTATACACTTTTATACTCTCCAGATAATCTTATTATGATTGTAACATATCTGGATATTTGCAAATCTTAAACCTATGCAATTCACCCTCTACGTATTCAAAATTATAGATTTAGCTTTTTTACCAGTGGGAGGCTCTTTTGCACAGGATACCGGCTAGATTATGGGTACCACAACGGCGCCTATTTCTGCCGTAAAGCAGTAATGTGTAAGCATTACTGTGTTTTGGTCTGAAGGGCGCTAAAGTGAAATTACTGGACAAATAAGATCCTGAGCGGCACTGCATTGTAATGGGAAGGGCGTATGAGTTACCATCATACCTTCATGCTCGTCTCATCACTAAATACCTAGCTTATACTTAGCGTATAAACGACTTGACAGACCGATTTTACGTGACCAATTTTGATTTGTTAATGTGTGCATTAACTAATGGCTAATATTTAGAATAAAAAAGACCGTGCTAAGGAGCTAATGCCAGGAGTGGCTGACTGCTTACAACTTTCAATCAAAATCAGTTACAGTAACTTTAGATTCGCTTCTTTGCTGTAAATAAATTGGTTAGAGATGTTTGACTCTTTAACACACATTGTTTTTCTATAGGCTAGTATATTGTAAGCCGTTATTCTAAATACATGTAGGCGGCCTTTGTACAAAAGTTGTATATAGGTTTTCTATAAATTTACGAGCTGACCCGACAGATGTTGTTCTGTACATAATAAATAAAATACTGTTTTTTTATGAAATTGTCCATAACATTTCATAAAATCAAGAATCATTTCGTAAAATATACTGCATGCTGTTATAATGAAATTATCACAGTAGAACTGTCAAAAAACCATAAGCCAATAAATGCTCTCATAGAAAATATGTCCATACAGAACAAATATTGGAATTAAAAATAATTATGGGTCCCGAATCGAAATAAAAACTGTCCTATCTCTCAAGTTGGACTAAACTGCACTCCATGAAGTAAATCCCATTAAAATCCGTTCATTAGTTTGGGAGACTATCGCTGACAAACAACGTGACACGTAATTTATATATATTAAGAAGATATTGCAGCGAGAACACAGATTACACTTAGCCCATTATTATTTATTTTTATCTTAATATATTTAATGTGTTTCACTCCAAGGTTATTAATGGATTACTGCAGTTAGATCTAGGGTGCTTATAGCAACGGTATTACCCATTTTTCTTTATAGCTTCTATCCATCTTCGTTATTCTCGATTTCTAGATTCCCTGTATTCTACAATATATTTATAAACCGTTGTTACGTTCAATACACCGACTGAGGCTAGGATACAAAATTGTGGTGATCTTTTAGTAATTAAAGTGATGTTGATAATATTTTTTTGTATCAAATTGTATTTCTCTGTAAATAATAATTATTATCTTTAATTCCAACACAGATAAATAATCTCTATAAGCTGTTCTGTGGATAAATCCAAGTTCATTTTCATTAATATAAAAAGGATAATATAAGTTTGCAAAATGAAATTGTAGTCATAATTTATCAAAATTTTACAATTACAGTATTACCGTGTTCTTGTATATGATGAGTCCATCATCATCATCAGCTGGAAGACGTCCACTGCTGGACAAAGGCCTCCCCCAAAGATCTTCACGATAATCGGTCCTGCGTTGCCCTCATCCAACGTATTCCGGTGATCTTGACCAGATCGTTGGTCCATCTGTGGATGGCATACCAACACTGCTTCTACCCGTACGTTGTCGCTATTCGAGGACATTTCATAATGACAAAACCGCAATTTCAAGATGGCTAATTCTCAACAACCAAAAGGAAATTATTTTAATGAAAATATTATTAAATACTAGCTGACTCAGCAATCGTTGTATTGCCATATAAAGTAATTAAAATAAAATTGGGGTATAAAAAATAGATGCAACCGATTCTCAGACCTACCCAGTACGAGTATATCGTACAAAATTATTCTATTCGATTGCCATCTTGCATCCCTATAGCGGATTTGTGGACGAAACAGAATAATTTAAAAATCGCGATACAAAAATATTTGTTTATCGTAGAAAAGCGAAAATTCGAAGTTCTATGTATTTTTCAATGCTGAATCATAATAAAATAAAAATAAAAAAATCAAAAAAATAGTAAAAATATATAATATTTACCCTTTTCATTTAGCGGTATGAAAAATAAATGTTGGCCGATTCTCAGACCAGTTGTTCAGCCGTTTTGGAGGAGGTTGGAAACAAACACCCGGACACGAGAATTTTATATATTAATTACATTAATTGTATGGATGTAATACGGTAAATAATATATTCATACAAGTAAACAATTAGGTATATCATAACTTTTATGATACATGCTCTGATGTTACATTTTGACTTAGTACACTTCTTTTCCATGTAAGCTTTCAGTATGTTCAATCAACAGCTTCCTTACCTTACGCATAACTGTTCTAAACTTTGTCCATAGTAAATAATAAACAAGAATTTCATTCCTCTAGAGAAAATATTTTTTATATATTCCTTATAACTTTCCAAAGCTCATTTATCTTAAGCTTTGTCATCTCTTATCTGGTCCAATATTACACATAAAATAAACAGCTATTGAAAGCAAGGGGGAAGGCCTGGCAGTTAGCCTGGATATAGCGAAGGCCTTCCATCGTGTATGGCACAAGGCGCTCCTCTCTAAACTTCCATCATTTGGGCTTCCCGAGAGCTTGTGCAAGTGGACCTCCAGCTTCCTCACTGGGCGCAGCATACAGGTCGTTGTCGACGGACATTGCTCGAACCCGAAGCCCGTGAATGCTGGAGTGCCCCAAGGCTGTGTGCTATCTCCTACGCTGTTTCTTCTGCATATCAATGATATGTTGGACACCTCCAACATTTATTGCTATGCAGATGACAGCACTGGTGATGCCGTATACACGGGCCATGCACGTCTCTCTCGGGAAATCGTCGACCAGTGCCGGGAGAAACTTGTGTCTTCTATCGAGTCCTCTCTTGAGAAGGTCGCGGAATGGGGTAAATTGAACCATGTCCAATTTAACCCCCAGAAGACTCAAGTTGCGATTGCCAATTCCGTGGCCATCTGGAGGGCAAAGCCAAATTGACTTCAAAGAAACTGGGCGTCATTAATAGAGCACGGCAATACTTCAAGCCGGCCCACATTCTAGCGCTGTACAAAGCGCAGGTCCGGCCACACATGGAGTATTGCTGTCATCTCTGGTCTGGCGCACCCCAGTATCAGCTCGATCCATTTCACGGCGTGCAACGCAGAGCAGCTCAAATTGTCGGGGACCCAGTACTCTGTGAACGGCTGGATCACTTGGCGTTGCGTAGAGACGTCGCTTCATTGTGTGTCTTCTACCGCATTTATCACGGAGAGTGTTCCGAAGAGCTGTTTTACCTTATTCCTGCCGCCGAATTCCACCTTCGCACGACACGCCACAAGTTAGGATATCATCCTCACCATCTGGATGTGTGGCGGTCCTCCACAGTGCGGTTTACAAGGAGCTTTCTTCCACGTACTACAAAGCTGTTTAATGAACTTCCTTGTGCGGTGTTTCCGGGACGATACGACATGGGTACCTATAAAAAAAGCGCGTACACCTTCCTTAAAGGCCGGCAACGCTCCTGTGATTCCTCTGGTGTTGCAAGATAGCGTGGGCGGCGGTGATCACTTAACAACAGGTGACCCGTACGCTCGTTTGTTCTCCTATTCCATAAAAAAAAAAGCTAAATTGGTTCAAAATTTAATTTCATTGATGACGTACGCTCTCGTACGGGTATCAGGTGAGATACCCTTCTGTCTGTTTTAATTGAGGCTTGCCCGTTTCATGCATTTAATTACTAGAGAGCCATTGAAATAAACGACCGAGGCGACATTTGCATGATGATTATGCCAGTTTGCGGCACAGCATAAATAGTTTGTCTACTATAATAGGAAATCTTCTTCATTGAGTCATAGGTTCGAGTATAGTACTTACTTCACACACTCAAATCAAATCAAAATTATTTTATTACATATGTAAATCATATTACACTTGAAATATGTCATTTAGTTTCATACAGCTCAATCGGAAGGCAGATTTTCTTAGAGAAGAATGAGCAAGAATCTCTAAGGTTGCTCTTTTCAAAATAGATTAGGTATAACAAATTCTTATTTTCAATCCAATTTACAAATTATGTCAATTACAATATATGCAAAGTGATGCAACAAAAATACTTAAACATGAAATACTAAATGCCTTATATGAGTAAGTAAAAAAAGTGATTTAATAATTAAAAACACAAGACTTATTGAGTACAGTGGATGCATCAATCCACGCATACCGTCAATAAATAAAGGCATAATGAGCGCCTTTTATTATAAATAAATAAAAATAAAAAAGCCTTTTATTTCTTACAGCTTATAGAACATGAAGTTATATTAGATTAAGTTAGTTTACCTACATACGATTATTAGTTTTGTAAGTAATTAACTTTAGTTACTAAAATTTACTTGTGTAAGTTTTTCCTTAATCCTAGCTTCCGGCCTCCTCCAAAGATAGCCAGTCCTCTCTAGATTGGGCTACTTGAATCCAGTTGGGGCCAGCTGTTTTTTTGATGTCATCTTCCCAACTAGCTACAGGTCTACCTCTCTTTCTTTTTCCCTGTGGACCCGTCCATGTGGTCACCGTTTTTGTCCATCTCTTGTCACGTAGACGCGCCACATGCCTTTCCAATTGAGTTGACTAATTATTGATTCCAGTGTTGCTAGAAACAGCAATGGTGAAAGAGGGTCGCCCTGTCTTACTCCTCTTTTTTATCGGGAACCAAGGCCCAGCTGTCTCTAGTTTGATTCTGCTCTTGCTGTTATTGTATATAGCCTTGATTACAGAAATGTATTCTTTTTCTATCTCTTGTGTTGTTAGGCTTTCCCATATGCTTTTATGTGACACGCAATCAAATGCTTTACTGTAATCAATGTATGCAATGTAGAGTGTTATTTTTTTCTCGTGGTATTTCTCAATCAAAAGTTCCAATGTGTGTATGTGGTCGATCGTTGAGTATCCCTTTCTAAACCCAGCTTGCTCGACAGGTTGACGCGTTTCTAATGTTGAGTATATTCTGTTATTTACTATTGATGAGAAGAGCTTGTAGATGCTAGGTAGCAGGCTTATTGGTCTGTAGTTACCTATATCATTGGGGTCACCTTTTTTGTAGATAAGGATAATGTCAGATTCTCACCACTGGGTGGGTGTTTCTCCAGTTTCAAGAATGAGGTTAAACAGGTCGGTCAGGTGAATTATAAGAGTTGCTGAATCGGTTTTTAGTATCTCATTCGTGATGCCATCAGAGCCTGGGCTTTTCTCTAGTATAAGGTTTTTTGTTGCTGTTAGGACTTCGCTTATTTTAATCAGAGGTATAAGTGGATTTCTATTGTTAGGAATTAGGTACTGATCTCTTCCAACAATGCTTGTTGTTTCTCTGGTGCTGTATAATTTTTTATAAAATTGTGTTGCTACAGTGATGATGTCTTTACGGTTGTTGTGTATATTTTTGCCCTGCTTCAAACCATCGGTCCATGTTTTATGCGTTCGCAGCTCTTTAAAAGCTTTCTTTGTGCCTCCGGTTTCAATTATGTGTTTTTCGATAGAGTTATATCTGTGGTTTGAGTAATCTTTCCTAATATACTTACTTATAAGCTTGGAAAGGGCAGAGATCTCATTTTTAATTGCTTGTGATTTGGGTTTTGTCTTCTGACATTCCTTCCGTCTCTCCATAAGCTGTAACGTGCGCTCTGACATAATTTTATTTTCTTTATTTTTGTTTTAAATTGCTTGTAGGCTTCTGGTGATGGCTTTGGCAATATAGTCATAATAGCTTTGGACTGTTTTATTTAACGGTGCTTTCAGTGTCTTATTTATGCATTCGTTGAATTGAGAGATATCGTCTTCGTTAGTTATTATTTTCTTTTGATGGTTATTGTATTTTGTTCGGCTTTTCTTTGACTGTACATGTAATATCGTTACTCTGACGGGCCTATGGTCTGAGGGGAAGTTAATATTCAGTACTTCTATATTTTGAAATAACTGGGGACGCTTTGATAGAACAAGATCGATTTGATTTTTATCAGGTGAAAGCCATGTCCATCTGCGTTTTAATTTTTTCTTATAAAATGTATTTACTATTGACAGCTTGTTTTCCATAGCAAATTCTATCAATCGCTGTCTCCTCTTATTCCTCTCGCCATATCCGTTCGGTTGCGTCACTAGATATTCTTCCTTTTTTGGTTTACCAATTTTCGCATTCCAGTCTCCCATCAGTATGAAATCTTTATCTGATATTTCAATCGCTTTGTTTAGTGTACAGTAGAAATTGTCAATCTCGTCTTTGTTAGCTTTTTCAGTAGGGGCATAAACTTGTATAATTGACAATCGCGTATCTTCGTAACCAAGTTTAAAATAGAAACTCTTTCTGATACGCCAACGTAGCTCTCTATGTTATTTTTGTGGCATTTTCTTATAAAGCCTACACCATACAAGCCAGGCGTTTATCCCGTGTAGCATAATATAAAATTGTCATACTCTTCTATTCTGTCTCCCATGCGTCTAGTTTCAGACAGTCCTATTATGTCATATTTGATGTTTGATAAGGATTCATTTAATTCAATTAATCCTTCGTATGTTGAGAGTGTTTTAACATTATATGTTAAAATGTAGAATTTTCCAGATGATCTAGTCTTAGTTGTGGTGCTGTTAGGTATTTTGGTTGCTAATTTTAATTTTGTTTGATCCTTTGGAGGGTTTTGGTCATAATCTTCCACGGTGACCAGCCGGCTTGGAAGATGTGTATTATTTTTTGATATTATTTCCTTTATATTTTCCGTGTGAGAGGGGTGCTGTAGTTGCTAATATTTTTCATTCTTATCGTCCCTTTTTCCGGGTGCGCTATTTGGGGTTTTGGTAGTCACAAAGCTCAGGATCCCTGGTTTTTCGACGTCCTCTGACAGACTAGACGATCTTTTATATTTCGTCTGGGAATCAGTATTTTGAGTCTTGTTCTTCTTGCTAGTTTTCAACGTTTTTTAACGTTCTAATTTTGTTATGCCCGGTGAGGTTGGTTTCAGGAGATGTTGAAAGCATTCTTTTATTTTTGGCTGTTGTGTTCTTTTTGTCTCGTATTTTTAGTTTATCATATATAACGTTTTGCTTCTTTAGTTGGTTATTAGTAGCAGGAGAGGTAGAATAGTTTCTTATGCGTTTTTCACTTCCAGTCATACTTTTCTTGACGATAAGTTTGTCATAGTTTAGGACGGCGTAGTTGCCATTATCCCTTTCCTCTAAAAGCTTTGGGTGTAATTCTCTTCTCTTATCTAAGACTTCTTTTGGATAATCTTCGGAAATATGTATGACTTTCAATTGTTTCTTGTCTTTCAGAATATCACGTTTCTGCCAATTGTTTACAAATGAAACTAATACTGGCCTTTCCTTCTTATTTTTACTATTTGGTTTCCCTATCCTTTGTGCTAAATTAAAGTCTTTGAGGTTGAGAGAAATATCGAGATCACTACTTATTTTTTCTTTCAAATTTTTTACAAGTTCAGACGAAGATTATTCGATTTCTTTTAGACCATATATGATTAAATTGTTTGCTCTATTGCCTCTTTCCAATAAACAAATTTTATCTTTTAAGTATTTATTTTCCGATTTTAATTGTTCAATTTCATGAGTAAAAGGCACTAGTTTTTCATCTATCTGTGAAATAATCTCTTTTGTTTGTTTTGCCATCTCAATTTTCATCTGGTCAAAGAATAATTGCATATTATTATCCATCGCTATTAAGGAAATAAGCAAACTTGATAGTGTGGAATGACTGGTATTTGAATGGTCGTGTGAAAAGTCTTTAAGATAGGTTCTTTTGTCTATGATTTCTGTACGTCAAATGTCAAGTGTCAAGCAAACTGTCGCATAAATGACAATATGCTGTGTTACAGACAGACAGACTAGTAATAATTGGCAGATTAACTTACGAGTTCAATTATTTATTTCACTAATTTTCATATGTTCCGTAGTAGTTTCACTCTGTTATATTATTTTGTCATGGACTTTTACACTTCAAATATAATATTTGCAAATCCTTTTGTTGTTTTGCACAATAATTTCACACTTTTTGAATATATAAACGGAGCACTGAACTACAATGTGTGTATGTTTTGACAGCCGAAACCTCACGCCTTTTATAAGATATTATTAAAAAATATAAAATAAGTTTAATTTTAAAATAATTCAATAAAAGAAATAAAAAAAATCATGAATCAGACCTCCCGGTAACTGGAACTTCCAGCCACCACAAGTAGCCTGTTCACGAGCATCATTTTTAAAGTTTAAGTTGATAATCATTTACCAATACGTACCAATTAGCGTTTTGTCCCCGAATCTATTTATAGTTTTACGATTTCTGTCACATAATAACTGTTGTACTTGTAGCTTTTTGTTCGGGTTTATAGAGTACATGAGATTTTCCACATTTCAGTTCCAGCATAACATGAAAGAAATCCGTGGATATTAAGAAATACCAACCAAATTTTCGTAGCCAAGCCTTACTTCACAAATAACAAGGAGTTCGTTCCGACCATCTCATTCGATCCTGCAACCAATTGAGTAAGTGTTGAAACTATTAACGCATTCATTCCGGCACTCTTAGTCCAAATGCGTAGTCCCTGACTCATGGAAGTCAGCCCTTGTCCATCCGATCCAAAAAAAGGAGACAGTTCATATCCGGCAAACTACAGGCCTATTGCTATTACCTCCCTGCTCTCCAAAATAATGGAGAGCAAAATTAGCCGACGCCTCTTGGTATACCTAGAAGGTCACCAGTTGATCAACGACCGACAATACGGCTTTAGCCATGGTCGGTCGGCAGGTGATCTTCTGGTATACCTAACAAATAGATGGGCGGTGGCTATTGATAGCAAGGGGGAAGGCCTTTGATCGTGTATGGCACAAGGCGCTCCTCTCAAAACGTTCATCGTTTGGGCTTCCCGAGAGCTTATGCAAGTGGACCTCCAGCTTCCTCACTGAGCGTAGCATACAGGTCGTTGTCGATGATTATTGCTCGAACCCGAAGTCCGTGAATGCTGGAGTGCCCCAATGCTGTGTGCTCCCACGCTCTTTCATCTGCATATCAATGATATGTTGGACACCTCCAACATACATTGCTATGCAGACGACAGCACCGGTGATGCCGTATACACGGGCCATGCAGGTCTCTCTCGCGAAATCGTTGACCAATTCCGGGAGAAACTTGTGTCTTCTATCGAGTTCTCTTTTGAGAAGGTCGCGGAATGGGGTAAATTGAACCTTATCTAATTTAACCCCCAGTAGACTCAAGTTTGCGCGTTTACCACTAAAAAACCCCTATTTGCCGTATCAGTGCTCTTTGACAACACTTCCCTTAAAGCCTCGCCTAGTATCGGAATACTGGGTCTCGAAATCTCGAGCAATTGCCAATTTCACGGCCATCTGGGGGGCAAAGCCAAATTGGAAACGAAGTAGCTGGGCGCCATTAATAGAGCATGGCAATAAGTATGACCCATAAGTCTTACCTCTTTTACCCTGAAGACCCTAGAAAGGCTGTGTGAAAGAGAACTGAGGGAGAATTACCTTAAGAACATACAGTCAGGGTAAAAGCACCGTCTCTGCACTTCACGCTGTAGTGAACGTTATAGAGGGCGCACTTTCGGAAAAAACCTTTTGTCTAGGAACCTTCGTGGACATTGAAGGAGCCTTCGATACGACAAAATTTACAAAAATAAAAGAAGCATTACACCGCCATGGAGTATGTACAACTCTGTCATCATGGATTGAAAACATGCTCAAACACAGAGTGATATTACTAAATGAAAGTGAGACACAGAAAGCATTTGTAGCTAAAGGCTGCCCCCAAGGAGGAGTTATCTCACCTCTTTTATGGAACTTGGTAGTAAATGATCTAATTACCACTCTAAACGAAAATCACTACATTACGGTAGGCTACGCAGACGACCTAACTATATTAATAAGCGGAAAGGTTGCCAGTACTATATGTGAAGTAACAAATGCAGCATTGAAAATCGTGGAAAGATGGTGCATAGATAACGACCTATCAGTCAACCCACATAAAACGGAATTGGTAATGTTCACAAACAAAAGAGTTCTGGGTAACTATAAACTGCCAAAACTGTTTAATACCGAACTCCAACTAAACAGTGAAGTGAAATACTTAGGAGTTATACTTGACAGCAAGTTAAACTGGGCGGCCCACTTGGAAACAAAAATAAATACAGCTACCGTAACCTTCTGGCAATGCCGTAGAATGTTAGGAAAGACATGGGGACTTGCCCCGAACATCGTACTATGGCTCTACACAGCTGTGATACGACCTATGATATGTTACGGCGCAGTTGTATGGTGGCCACGCACCAAGCTGAACACTACTTGTAATAAACTGCAACGATTCCAAAGACTAGCGTGTATGGCTATCACAGGATATATGCGAACTACACCTACCGCGGCTGTAAAAGCTATGCTGAACCTTCCGGCACTACACCTCTATATAAAACAAGAGGCGGCCTGCGCCGCAGTAAGGTTGAAGACATTAAATCTTTGGAAAACCACTCAATCCCCACACCCAGAGGTTCTAAATGAGGTGATTGAAAAGGAGCCTCTGCTGTTGGCAGTAAGTGAAAGATCTCCAAAGGAATACATATTCGATAAGAGATACAAAATACAGCTGTATGAAGAACTGAAAGAGGACCTCAGTACAAAAAACCTCAGGATTTTCACAGATGGCTCAAAGACAAGGTCGGGCACGGGATACGGAGTGTTCTCGGATGACCTAAATATAAGAATAGCTGCATCACTAGGAGCTCATAACACTGTATTCCAAGCAGAATGTGTGGGTATCATAGAAGCAGTCACTACTACTTTGACTCGAAAGGAAAAAGACTACTCCATCCGCATCCTTTCAGATAGCAAATCAGTACTACAAGCCCTACAAAGCCACACTATCACCTCTAAGCTTATATACAACTGTCACCAATGTCTGAGGGAGTTATGCGAAAATAACAACCAAGTAACTCTTCAATGGATAAAGGGTCACAGTAACTCACGAGAGAATGATGCCGCTGATGAATTGGCCAGGAGAGGCTCAGCGATGACAGCAAAAGGACCAGAACCAACTATCCCTCTCCCGCCTAGCTGGCCTACGAAGGTAATACGCCAACACACCAAGGAATTACATAATAAGTACTGGATGAAAGTAAGTGGGTGTAGACAAGCAAAAGAAGCTCTACCTCAAATAGACCCCAAGCTCTCTCGCAAGCTAGTAAAACTTCCACGACCTAGGTTACGGAAAATAACTCATGTACTAACGGGTCACGGCCCTTTTAACAAGCATCTGTTCAATATAGGTGTCACCGACAGCCCACTGTGCAGAGCCTGCACGGAGGCGGACGAAACGGCCGCACACGTCATTTTGGAGTGTAGGAGTGTGGCCTCATACCGGGCCAAACACCTGGGGTCACCGAGGACTCTCCCCGAGGTCATGGGTGACATCAGAGGTTTGATACATTACCTTGAGGAACTGGGGTGGCAGGATTAGCCGCCCTCCTCATCACGCAAAATAGGCGCGCTGTAGTCGTCGAGTTGCGGATAATAGCCCGTGATAACCTATAACCTATAGAGCATGGCAATACTTCAAGCCGGCCAACATTTTAGCGCTCTACAAAGCGCAGGTCCGGCCACACATGGAGTATTGCTGTCATCTCTGGTCTGGCGCACCCTAGCTCGACCCATTTGACTGCGTGCAACGTAGAGCATCTCGAATTGTCGGGGACCTTATGCTCTGTGAACGGCTGGATCACTTGGCGTTGCGTAGAGACGTTGCTTTATTGTGTATCTTCTATCGCCACAAGTTAGGATATCATCCCCACCATCTGGATGTGTGGCGGTCCTCCACAGTGCGGTTTTCAAGGAGGCTTCTTCCACGTACTACAAAACTGTGGAATGAGCTTCCTTGTGCGGGGTTTCCGGGACGATATGACATGGGTACCTTAAAAAAAAGCGCGTACTCCTTCCTTAAAGGCCGACAACGCTCCTGTGATTCCTCTGGTGTTGCAAGAGATTGTGGGCGGCGGTGATCCTCCTGGTAATCGGTTTGTCCTCCTATTCCATAAAAAAATCTCACTTAATCTTGTACTCATTACAAAAATCTCAACGGTTTATGCTATTCAAAGTTAATATTTAGTAACCTTTTCAATGAGGAGGTACAAACACGACACAAAAACTACGCATTTTTATCTAAAACTACTCTAAGAAATCGCAACAAGAAACTGTCTGTGAATTTATTATAATTATCGATGGCAGAGTCGCCTTATTAGCATACAATAAAACAAGGCAAAGACAATATTTTCGCGTGCAAAGTCTATCTATTGTTAATATTAACGGATACTAGATTTTATTTATTTTCTCGATTAAACTTTTGTATTTACAAATCCAAATTTAAACATTCAAAATACCATTGACGATACGAAGGGGACAATCATTAACTTTCTATAAACATAGACAAATCACGTCATATAAATACAAAGCCGAAATATGGAACATCCCACAAAATACACCACAATAATCTTCGCCTTCTAAATATATACATTGCCGCATTTACTCCAGTTATTTAAAATGTTCATGGTAAATAAAGAGTAATGTAAAATATTAGAGGTTTAAGTATGAAATTGCCGATTTTTACTGAAAAATTCAAATTCCTTTTTTTTTAAATTTAACATATTTATTTAATTAAAATAATTATCATTATTATCTATAAACAGCTGCAATCTAATAGGAAGGTTATTTATGCCTTTACGATAGAACTGTGGTGATCTAGATTCGACAAACTGTGTGAAAGCATACTGTACTGCCTCGTGAGAAGAAAACTTTTTATCACGTAGAATATTGCCCAAAATTCGAAAAAAGATTCAAGTTTACGCGTTTACCACTAAAGACCCATTTATCTTATCACCGCTCTTTGACAACACTTCCCTTAAAGCCTCGCCTAGTATCGAAATATTGGTTCTCGAAATCTCGAGCGATTGCCAATTCCGTGGTCATCTGGAGGGCAGCCCCAGCTTCTACGAAGCCAAATTGGCTTTGAAAACGCTGGACGGCATTTTATCGCTCTACAAAGCGCATGTCCGGCCATACATGGAGTATCAGCTCGATCCATTTGACCGCGTGCAACGCAGAGCAACTTGAATTGTCGGGAACCCAGACATAAAGGCATAAAAGGCATTTATTTTCCCAAAATTGATTCCTTTAGAATTCTTTTTTAAAGTAATTTCTAATATACTAGATACTACTACTGCTTCGAAAACAAATGGCGCTCTTATAGAGAAGAAGCGGCGCAAGAAACTCTCCATTACTCTGTGAATGGCTGGATCACTCGGCGTTGCGTAGAGACATCGCTTCGTTGTGTGTCTTCTACCGCATTCATCACGGTGAGTGCTCCGAAGAGCTGTTTCACCTAATTATTGCCGCCTTATCCACCTTTGCAAGACACGCCACAAATTAGGATATCATTACCACCATCTGGATGTGTGACGGTCCTTCACAGTGCGGTTTTCAAGGAGCTTTCTTCCACGTACTACAAAGCTGTGGAATGAGCTTCCTTGTGCGGTTTTTCCGGGACGATACGACATGGGTACCTTCGAAAAAAGCGTGTACTCCTTCCTTAAAGGCAACTGTGATTCCTCTGGTGTTGCAAGAGATTGTGGGCGGTGGTGATCATTTAACTGATCGAGGTGCTCATCACCATGCATGTCGGTTGTCACGTTGATAACTTATGCGTCATTAACATCAGCTACGTAGATGGCATGGTACTGCTGGCCCCCTCGGTGAGCGCACTAAGAAAGCTCCTTAAAGTCTGTGAGTCTGTGTATTCTTTAAGATTGATTTTTGATTATGTTCTTATACTAAAGATAATATAAAGATTCTTATGACGGATAAATATTATGTAGATAAGTAATATACACACATCAAACAAGTCTAAGCAACATGCATGATATTACAAATTTACCATTTATATTAATTAATTTCTAAGTCTTTATTCACTCAAAGTGCATAGGTATGTAAACTTTTATGTTATTGATGATATACTGGCTGGTTGTAAAAAAAATCGATTATGTTTTGTTGTTTTCACAAATTAAATGAAAGGGAATTTGTTTGAATTTAAGAGCGTTTTTATTGCTTCGTTTAGTCTTGATAAGTTAGCGACAAAATTGAAGTAATGTTAGATATTCTTTACGTCATGGAGCGACGTCATTTGACGGCAAATGAAATGCAAAGAGCCATAGGGATGTTGCAAGCGGGAAGTAATCAATCTCAGGTATCTCGGCATTTTGGCATTCATAGAAGTGTTATTTGTCGTCTTTCGCAGCGCTACAATAATACAAGAGAACCCGCTGAACAGCATTCAGGCCGTAAAAGGAGTAGAACTACTCGGCAAGACCGGTACATACAACTGACTGCAAGACGCCAGCCGATGTTAACACGTTCCCAGTTCAGTGCATCATATATAGAACACGCTAGGCAGGACCACCGAGTCCGTGTACCATATCTGGTACACGATCAAGGGTTACCCCAATGGTTTCTAAATTTGTTGGACTTGTGGTTAAGTTTTTTAAGGTAAGGGGGACTTGTGAGTAAGGTAACTATCTAAACTTAAAACAAAAAACATTACCAAAATTATATTTAATTAATCAATAGTAATAGATGAAAGTTCAATTTTATTTATGAACCTGAGCCGAATTATAACAATTTATGCAATAAGATTTTTTGCATTTTTTTGAGCATAAGACGTCAATTTACCCTCACTTATAAGTTTTTGGTAACAACCTACACAACGTTCTGTTCAGCAACATCGATGCCCTTTTTCCCTTTGTTGTATATTATATGCATATTGGGTTTCAATCTAGGGACACGACCCTCAGACATGGACATATCTTTTCCATGGCAAGTTGACAACATGCAAACATCCCTCTTGTCTATCCATTTTAAAACTGTTATGTTTTCATCTTTTTGTTTTGAGGCTATTTCTACAGGATTCAACTTCGCATCGACTACATCTTTGGGACGTCCTCTTCTGTTTCTGCCGACGGTACCACAGAGATCGGTGCCTCGAGATAATAGAAATTCCGCTATAGGAATGCTCGTATAATAATTGTCGGTTACCATGCATCGACCTTCATCCAACAGTTCTTCAGCTAATTGCACTACTATGCTTCCAGACGTATCCAAACCAAAGACCTGAACACTCTGACCTCTATAAATTTGGTGAACCCATAAACATTGCATAATTTATATATTTTTATGTCGTATTTATGTCCCTTTGACGGAGAGTATTGACCGAATAAGAGTCTTCCTCTGAATTGGACCATAGATTCATCCACCACAGTTATTTCTCCCGGTGTATAAATCAACCTGGAATTACCGATAATAAGTTCCAAGAGATCCTTTATTTTGTAAAGTCGGTCATCCTCTGCTCTTGTTGCTTCATTATCAACAAAATGCCAACATCTAAGAAGGATATTAAATCTATTATACGACATTCCAATGCCGTGAAACAAGGGATGGTAATATCCATCTTTTTTCCAGTATGATTCAATGTTTGGAAATGTAATTAAACCCTTTATCAAAATAACTCCAATAAATTTCAGCATTTCGTCTTCATCTACATCACTCCAACGGTTGATACGACTCTGTGCGTGCATGGATGCCATCTTCATGCGAGAAGCGTATAAATTAGTTTGTCTGACCATTAGCTTTATAACATCATCATCAATGATTTGTCGGAAAATAGTAAACAAATCTGTATTTTCATTGAATAGAACGTTTTGAAGGGGGGCTTCATAGTGCCCTGCAAACTGTTTTCTGGTAAGGTTTTTAAAATCTATTTTTCCACTCTGGCAGCTCTTCAGCATGAACTCGTGTTTGCCTACGTCTTGGAATATGCAGACGATGACGAGGAGGCAGTTGATCATTTGGCTGCTGTGAAGACGTAGGGGCAGTTGATCATTTGGCTGCTGTGAAGAGGTAGAAAGCTACTGCTTTCTACCTACTGGTCATGTGGCTGCTGTGAGGTGGAAGGTAGCTCAATATTATTTTCTTGAAGTGAAGATGTATATTGTAAGTTCTCACCTTCTTCGCGATGTACCTCTTCAGATATTGCTTCTATTGTTTCTTCAATTTCAATATTCTCGCCAACTTCGATAAAACCATAAATTTCGTTTTCGTCGATATTTTCTGGATGCGAATCATCACCCAATAAAAGTTCGTCTTCAGCTTCCGAGTTTTCTAAAATGTTTATAATGTCTTCATCTCTTAGTTTAGACATATTATATCTAAAGTTTCGAAAAAAAGTAATCAACTCAAATTCTAACCTAAGACAGTGCCTAATATTATATGTTTACATCAACTATGTGTAAAGCATGGGAATTATAGGTTATTTTATATGATGTAACTGTCTATGTTTCCAAGCAAGTGTTGTCTATCGCGTATTTTTTGTTATACATAATAAAACCGATCTCACAAGTCCATGGAACACGCTTATGGTTCACAGCAAATGAACGCGACAAGTCCGTGCACCACATATGGTACACTGAGGAATGTTGGAAAAACCAGGGAAATTGACCGCTTTTCCACCTGGTACCACCAGGTTACTATTGCACATACTGTTATTTATCATTCTATACCAAAAGGCTACTGGGACATATAGACTTGACAAAAGCTTTTGTATGGGGACTGTAAACGTGTTAACCGCCCGAGAGATAAGTTTGAGGCTACAAAATTCAAGTGGTGTTGATGTTAGTCCCCAAACTGTACGAAATCGACTGCATGAGTACGGCCTACGAGCTTGACGCCCAATTAGGTGCCCACCGTTACGTCACGGGAATTGCGCCCGTCGAAATGAATGGTGCAGATAACGCAGAACATGGACCCAGGAACAATGGGATAAAATAATGTTTTCCGATGAGTCGCGATTCGGGTTTAGGCCTGATACAAGATGGGTGCGAGTGTTGCATCGGCCCGGAAATACTGAAAAGCTCAGGTGCATTTAGGAAGTTCATCCATACAGCGGCTCAACAGTTATGGTATGGGTGGGTATTATGAACAACAGGCGAACTGAGCTCGTTTTTGTAAATAGATACATAAACACTGAAAATTACGTTGAGGATATTCTTAGACCTTATGTCCATCCATTTGTACAACCTTTGGCTCCGATTTTAGGTTAATGCATGAGAATGCGCGTTCACATACAGCTCGCCGAACCAGTCAATACTTGGCAACGGAGAACGTCCAGGTTTTGCGCTGGCCTGCACAATTGCCAGACCTCAACCCCATCGAGCACGCATGGGAAATGCTCCAGAGACATGTTTTGAAGGACTTGGACGGAGTGACAATAACCCAACAGCTGAAGGATTTGCTACAATTTCATTGGGAGCGAATACCGCAAGATAACATAAACAGTCTCATTAATTCAATGAATAATCGTTGCCGACAAGTTCTGAATAGCAGAGGAGGCCATACTTTGTATTAAATTATCCTATTCTTTCACAATAAATTAATATTTTTAGAAATTTCATTTTGTTAAAAAAATTATTAAGTTGCTTACCGTACCTTAGTTTCTGCTGTATATTCTAATATTGTTAATTTCTGTTATTAAAAGACCTGTTATTTTTACATCATAGGACCCTAAAAATATTATTTTAAAATTAAAGTACAACGTTATAATGTGAAAAACCATCATAAAAAATATAAATTAGTACATGTTGCTTAGACTTTTTTGATGTGTGTAGTAACATTGAATGTGGTTAGTTATGGAAATTTTATTGAGTAGAAACTTATGATTTTATGATATCAAATACTAGCTCTTTTTGTAAATTTATATGCTGATGAGACAAAGATGTATGGTTAGAAAAGTTTTCATTGCATGTTTCTGTAATTATAAGTATGATTGATGGGTGAATGTGATGTAAGTGAAGTATGAAGTCTATTCGCTTTGAAATCAATTGTGCGTAATAATTTTCGTTGCACTTTCTCAGGTGTAACTATGTATTATTAAAGATTAGTACTGAGCATTGTACTTGAGTTCGTATTAGATTTTTATACCAAAACAAAAGTGTAGAGAAGCGCTTAAAGTTACAAAACGATTCCAAACCCAAACCATACTTAAGGCTTTATATTTAATAGTCAAAATGAAATTTAGAATGCTCACAATATTTTTTATTTGTTTACATTGCGTGTAGATTGATGCATCTATTGTTCTCAATATCTCTGCTTTTTTTTTTATTTACACTTTTTTTCGTCGCTCGTGTATGGTTTTGAGCATTTGATGCACGAGTAATTTAATGTTCTCGTTAATTCCCAAGTGATCGTAAATGGTAAAATGTCTAAATATTCATTTGTGTCATTTCATTGACCTAAATGAATGTAAAGATATTGAACTTAAAATTTGAACGTGTGCGACCAAGGCGCTAAAGACCAGTGAGGTATATTAATCATGGTAGAAACAAGTACAGCCATTTGTACAAAGTTAGTCGTTCAGCGCTGGTCATGTATCTGTTGTTAGTTAGTGTTGTGTTGTTATTGTGGTATTTGTTGTTTCGATATAAAAGACGAAGGCTTTATCAATTAGCTGAACCAATACCCGGGGCTAAAGATATATTTCCATATTTGGGGCTTCTTAAGTATTCATACAATGCGCTTGATAGTAAGTATCATGAACATGTACTTTAGATAATTTTAAAAAATCACCTAAATGTCGTTAGAAAATATGCTCATGGTGTTGAATTATAATTTTATATATATTTTATATATTTGACTTAATATTGTATTTATTTATAATTAAAGAAAATAATTTTATCCTTGTGTAAAACTTTTAGTAAGTTGTTATTCTTTATCTGTCCATTCTTAAAATAGTAACATTCAAAAATTAAGCCTTATTTCAGTATCCAATCTTTGGCTTAAGACTATTTAAAGTCCAAATTTATCATTTGTCAATCACTTGTATTTTTTACTAAAAATTACAATTCCGAATACATTTAAACGGTTAAACTTGTAACAAAAGTCATGAGAAAAGATAAACAATATTTTTATATATTATATTTTATTGATTATGAATATCTATTTAATTAATATTCTATTGTTATTTGGTAATGAAGCTCTATTTTTTTATGATAATAAGGGATGAGACGAGCAGGACGTTCAGCAGATGTTAATTGATACGCCTGCCCACTACAATGCGGTGCCGCTCAGGATTCTTGAAAAACCAAAAAGTTCTGAGCGGCACTAAAATTGCACTCCTCACCTTGACAGATAAGATGCTAAGTTTCATTTTCCTAGTAATTTCACTAGCTACGGCGCCCTTCAGACTGAAATTCTTACACATTACTCTTTCAAGGCAGAAATACGCGCCGTTGTAGTACCCATAATCTAGCCGGCATCTTGTGCTAAGGAGCCTCCCACTATTTCGCTGTTCTGTATGTATAAGACTGTTATTTCAGTCTTCCTGATGGCCTCTTGGAACGCTTTCTTTTTTTTTGCTTTCTTCGTGGCCAGAACACGTCCCGAATTTTCCCATGAGGTAAAGAATGAGTTATAAAGCGTTGAGTATTAAATTTCACCATACAGCCTGTGGAATAATAATATATTAATAATAATACATTGCACCTTCTGATTTATTACACTTTTTTTATGGAATAGGAGGACAAACGAGGGTACGAGATCACCTGTTGTTAAGTGATCACCGCCGCCCACAATCTCTTGCAACACCAGAGGAAACAAAGGAGCGTTGCCGGCCTTTAAGGAAGGTGTACGCGCTTTTTTTAAACTTCCAAAAAAAAAATTGGACTTTTGAAACAGTGCTGTCAACGCAAGATAAGTTATTAAAATATTTTTTTATAATTTCCTCTCCTTTTTGGAGATTTTGGCTCGCACATTTCATGCATCTGCCAGCTTAAAGTTTTCTTTAATTCATTCACATTGGAAGTTTTTTTGCATGTTCTACCTTAAAGGGTTTTTAATTCTTTCAAGGTAACGAATCACGTTAAAAATGTACAACACGAGAAGTTTGATATTTGTTATGGTTAAGATAAAATTAAGAAAAAAAGAAATTTATATTTATAAGTTTTGTTTCATTTGTCATTCATATTACGATTTGGCGGCGAAAAGAATATTGTCTGTACCATGTCAGGATGAATATAATGCGTTAACTTTCGCGCAACGATTTTTAACCGACTTCATAAAAGGAAGTGGTTCTCAGTTTGATTGTATTTTTTTATGATTGTTATGTCAGAACTTTCGAATGGGTGAATCGATTTGGAAGATTCTTTTTTTGTTTAAAACTTGGTGCTTCCCCTGTAGATCCATTTCAATTTGGTTAATCATTGTACATAAAAGTCTTAAATATACATTAAGTATTTGCATGACATATGCATGAATAACTCAATATGAAGCCAATTAGAAAGGATGAACTTCAAGAGTAGCTTGTTGAGATTTTATACAGGTTCTGACTTTGAGATCCATGATAAAGTAACGGAACGGAAGTGTGGCAAAAATACCCACGATGTTAAATTCTATAGTTTAGTGTATTCTCTACGTCATATACGTAGGTATTTTTAAGATGCTTTGAAGTCTGATAGTTTTAAACGTTTTATAATATTGACTGAAATTTATATGACATTGGTTCTTTTCTTTAATTAATATAAAAACAATCATAAAGTTACGAGATAAGAAACCCGAATTTATTTCTAATCCGCCATTTTGTTGAAGTTGGAGTAGTGTTGTATCTCGGTCACTGTCAATCAATTGTACTTTGGCCAGGACAACATTTTCTTAAATTATTTCACATTCACGTAATACAAAATTGCTTATAAAATATAAAAGCTTTGTCTCATTAAAAAAAGAAACTATAGATATCAGTTTGATTTTGTTCAGAATTTGTGAGTTATTTTTAGTTAAATATGTTACTTTTAACGTATAAAACGGTTTAAGAATAGTTATATTTTCCATAAATTACCCTCAATTCCTGAATGTTTCCTAGATACACCATAGTACTGGCCTAGGTATATAGGGTATGTTGTACCTTCGCCATAAATCCCTTATTTCGTTTGAATTATCAAAACACATGTAAGTATGAAATATACATTTTAATATTTTGTTGGTGAATACTCAAATAATTGGCATTTTGAAATATGCAAAAAAGGTTTGAGTACAATTCGTCATCTAAAAATAAAAATTTATATCGAAAAAACATAAATAATAATAATATAATATATAAAGTGACCTAGAAGCAGATTCAAACAAGTTTAGGCGTCGGTGTACAAAATCCCCGAAGAATGCTTAGCAGCCTTGAATCTTTGGAAACCTCATAATTTGAGCGAGTGTGTTTGGATGTTTTTTTCTTCCGAGAAGTTGTCACCTAGAGTGAAGAGAGATCGAAGCGTGGGAAAAAAGATGGTGGACGAGACGATCTTTGGAAAGATACATCATTACGCGACAATTAATTAGAGGATGCCTTGCCTTCGAAAAAGTTCAGAGAAACGACCTCGCAGTAGGCTCTTCACCACGACAATTTGAGAAAATAAATTCCTTTTATGCCGTTTTATGGACGAGTAGGCAAAGTGTTTTTCTCAGTGATCCTATCGGATGCAGCGATGTATTAACGTGATTGGACACTATTTAGAAAAGATGTTATAAGACTTATAACTTGCTAGTTTAATCAGTTTTTAATTTTCCAAGAACTCTCAGTTTTATCCTGGATAATAATTTAGTACCCTTCATTTAATGCTCAATAAATGTTGTCAATACAAAAGAAGAACAAACTATGTAAATATGTGTTATTTTTATTGCCACAATCTAAAATAAACACTAAGACACATTAATTATTGAACGATTTTCTAATGACCGACCCAGTATGATATTGTGTGTTTGTTTTTTACAGAAGCCGTTTCGATAATGGAAAATTTAAGTAGAGAAAGTTTTACAACTCGAGGAATTCAAAAGATTTGGGCAGGTCCTTTGCTTGTAATAGGTAATATCAAAGTGTAGCTAATTCCTAATAGATTTTATAATATAGTTTATTGGTTTAATATGGTCACCTAATTGATTTTTATACACCTCTCACCTGTGAATGCGCCTAAAGTTGTAAATTTGCATTTACATCATTATGTACGTCTTTATCTAATTTGATGAGTAGTGAGTACATACATTATCATGATTTGCTTGTTAGTTCATTTATAATTTAATCTGTGATATAATTATAATATTCCCATTAAAATAAGAACGTAACAAAGAATACAATTTTTAATATTGTTTTCAGGGTTAACGAATCCAGCAGACACTGAATATGTTTCGAAAAATTGCTTGGAGAAAGATCTATTAATTATGAAGAGTGTAAGAGCAATGGGTGATGGTGGAGTTTTCGCCCCTGGTATTGTAACAGTCAAGTGATTTGATGATAAGAGTATTTGTTTAACTTAACTTACTTGAACCTTTCCTATGTTAAATGTGGATTCTCATTTCAGTTTCAATATGGTCTAGAAGAAGAAAGGTGACTATTTCTGCGTTTAGCCCCAAAATACTCAATAGTTTTATGGATATATTTTCTCGAAGATGTGCGGATCTTGTTGATAAACTTAAGGACTTGAGTGGCACCGGTACATTCGATATTTGGCCTATTATCAACAATTTCACATTAGCGTCAATAGCTGGTAAGAATAACTCCATTATTTAAGGCAATAATCAAATTATTAGTAAGGTAGACATTGAGTCAAGTAATTTTGCTATATTATATCACACACCAGGTGCAATAATGTCATAACTTTTTAAATAACATTTTTGTACTTTACTGTTCTAGTTTATAACAATTGAAGTATTCTTAATGTGTTTAGTTGTTGTACTTAATTACTCTTACAATTAATAACTCTCTATCTTTGGGATAAAGTTAATGATTGTGGTCTTTCACTGGTTGTTGTATTTCTGATTTTTTAGCCGTGTCTTCCTCTTCTTTCATAATATTAAGGCCTTAATTGTTATGCCTGCAGTGAAACCCAAAGTATTTATAAAAAATGTCATGCTTACTCAAATTTCACTTCCTTCATTGAATAAATAAATAGCCGTGTATGGTTTTCTAGGATTATTTTCACGAGATTCTTTTATTCTATGACATGATCGCTGTAGAAGGCACACACAAGTTCCCAAATAACTCCACTGTCGGTGTAAGTGGCGAAACTAATAATAAGCATCAACTATCTTACTTTTTTTATCACAATTAGGAAGGAGACGAGCAGGACGTTCAGCTGATGGTAATTTATACACTCTGCCCATTACAATGCAGCGCCGCTCAGGATTGAAATACCCAAAAATTCTGAGTGACACTACAATTGCGCTCGTCACCTTGAGACGAAGAAAATATTAAGTTATTTTGCCCAGTAATTTAACCAGGTACGGCGCCCTTCAGACCGATACACAATAATACATACACATTACTACTTCACGCCATAAAAAGGCGCCGTTTTGGTACCGATTGAGAAAATTTTGACGAACATGATAGTTGGCATTTATTTAACAATAAATCTATCTACTTTAACCAGTTATTAAAGAAATATATTATTGACCAGGATTTTTCAGCATTTGGCAATATTTTATCCATTTGTTTGTATCGAGAATACGTTTTCTACTACGTTCTATTGTTCTGCACTCTTGGTTGATATTTTGAGTGTTATGAGTTTCATGGTCAGATTCCGATGACGACGATATTTCTGAACAGCTAGAACTGCTATTGTTATCCAAACTACTTGACTCGTCATCATTAGTTCCAGAAGTAACGTCCACATGAGTTTCCATCATAGGAAACTTTAATACGCTAAAATAAGTAAAAGAAATTAGATATCTGTGTAAAAAATATTAACACATACCAAAAAAACACTGAATTAGAAAATCTGATACCATACCTGAATGTTATTATCACTTATATTTGAAAGTTCATCAGTGCTTGTAATCAAATGTTTTTTTATGTCATCATCATGAGGGCTTTAAATAGAAGAACTCTGCATTTTCGATAATGCTGAATGCAAAATGGAAAAAATACATAAGTACGGATGTGTCTACACAAAATGCAAAATAGATAAAAACTTAGGTTACTTACTTATCACTGACTTTACCTTATTTAATACTTCTTTGTTTTATTGAAGCAACCACAATATTTTTTTAAACTCTTCCTTCCAAAGTTTAAATTTTGATGATGAATCCGGTACCAGGACAGTTATCTCAGACTGCTGCCCAGCAGGGGCCACTGCAAATCAAGCCGGAGCTTAGTGACGTGTCGGCAATTTCTATCACTAACCGTATTCCCAAATTTTCGACTGACCAGCTAAGAGTATGGTTCATCAGAGCGGAAGCGGTACTAGGTCCTCAAAAGATTGCTGATGAAGCTCAGTTCCAGATTGTTGTGTCAAAACTGGGTAAAGAGGCTATACAGTAGGTAACTGATTTACTGATCAAGCCCCCTGACAGTAAAAAATATGAAGCTGTTAAGAGTAGGTTGCTGACTATTTATGAGGAATCGGAGAATCGCCAGATACAAAAACTGATTGGCGAAATGGAGCTAGGCGACCAAAAACCGTCGCAACTTCTTCGCCGTATGCGCGATCTAGGACGGGAGAAAATACCTGACGATATGTTAAGAATACTGTGGCAGGGCCATCTTCCCACTGCTGTGCGAGCCGTGCTAGCCGTAATGGAAACTAAGGATATGGATAATCTGGCCACTGTGGCCGACAAAATCATGGAGACTTCGCAGCAGCCATAGATTTCTGAGTTATCCTCGCCTCAACCTATTAGAGGGGATGATAAGATTTTGCCTGAAATTGCGAAACTGAGCGTTAGGTTAGCCAATTCAGAGAGATCTCGCAGCACTTCGCGTGGGAGAGACTCCAGGCGTTTCCTTCAACGTCCCCGGTCTCGCAATCACAGCCAGACCCGTCGCAGCCCTCAGAGCGAGGATTGGCTCTGTTTCTACCCCTTCCGATTCCGTGTTGGAGCAGATGCAGAGATCGTGTTTCTTGGCGATTTTAACGCCCACCACGCCGAATGGCTAGGCTCACGTACCACCGATCATGCAGGGAGATCTGTTCACGACATCGCCTTAGCATATGTTCTAACGCAACTGGTTATTGCGCCAACGCGAATCCCAGATGTGCAAGATTCACTGTTGGACCTTCTGTTGATCTCATTTATCAAATAGCTGTTTTAGTTTATAGGTGCAATTGCATACATTAGTAAATGAATTGCAATTACACACCTTGTAATAACGTGATAATTATTCTATTTCAGAAACATCATTGGGTATAAGGAATCTAGATGGAATGAACGATGTAGCTGTATCAGACTTTCTTAAATCCGTTGAAGTGGTTTTTAAACTGGTTACAAACAGAACATTTTCCGTATGGCTGTGGCCAGATTGGATCTACAAATTATCCTGGCAATATAGACATTTCACAAAACATAATGACAAAATTAAAAATCTTACAAACAATGTTAGCATTTTAACGATATATTTAATTTTTTGCTTTTAGCTGAGTTGCTTCAAGTTCTTCCTGCAAAATCAATGCGTTTTCGCTGATTTGACTACGCAAAAATTTCATCGAATATGTTAACTCTGACCATTTGTTATCGTAGTAATTTACCATCACTCCTACATTTGTATATTTTGACGACGTATATATCGAAATCCCCATGTAATAACCCAGTATTCGAAAAAACCATTTTACTAGTCCCATTTGGTAAAGTAGGAGGCACAGGATGACGGCTAGGTTATGGGTACCACAACGGCGCCTATTTCTGCCGTGAAGCTGTAATGTGTAAGCATTATTGTGTTTCAGTCTGAAGGGCACCGCGCTCACTAGCTGTACCGCATATCACTATATTACTAGGCAAATGAGATTTAGCATCTTATGTCTTAAGGTGACGAGCGCAGTTGTAGGGCTGCTCAAAATTATTAGGTTTAGGTTTAAGCCTGCAACTCGCCTGTTCGAAATAAGCACTACAATGAACGATACTTACGTCGTGGAACGATTCGTTCGCCCGGTCTTATTTATTCAGAACCTGATTGATACACAAATGAAATTTGAAAACAAAACGACGAGCAAGACGAGCTCTCGCGTTCCGTGGCAGTGCTCTGCCAACTGAGCTAACCGTTCGAGTGACGTATCGTCATAAAATCTTATATGCTTTGTTCAACTCCCAGGTTGTGGCTACATCGTTGGTGCGTGGTTACCTCTCGTTCATAAAATTTTGTTTTCTAAATTTATTTGTGTGTTAATCCTAGAAGTGAACCCTCACTTTAAAAACATAACAAATTGTTTAGATTTACAAGAGCGACATCTCAAGTCAATTTCCTAATATGCAAATATTGGATTTGAACAGGTTGCCAACTGAGAAGTAGATCCTGTAGATGAAGCCACAACCTGAGAGTTGAACACAGCATACAAGATTTTATCAACGATACGTCACTCGTGCCGTTGGCTCAGTTGGAAGAGAGTTCGTGGGTTCGAGTCCCGCATCGTTCATAAAAATTTGTTTTCAAATTTTATTTGTGTATTAATCCTAGAAGTGAGGGATATCACTTTAAAAACATAACAAATTCTTGAAACCTGATTGACGTTAACGTATGGACACTTTTATAATTTTTATTATGTTCTTATTATAATTTATAATATAGTTCTGAAAACTATTCCTATTGGTCATTTCTTAAGAGCACACACGCCTTCTTACCACCCATGCTCAGAAAATATCTATGCTTTTTAAACCATTATTTTATGTGTTTAATAAAAATCTTTGAGATTTCCACGTGCTTGTGCACATACATAAAATTCTTCTTAATTATTAACGTGAATAAACCTTAGCTTATCTCTTAGCTATCTACAAATATTAATAGATTATAATAGCTGTTTTTAATATCATAATATTGTTACTGTTAGATTAATTTAGTGTTATAAGCAGCTTAAACGTAAAAATATAAAACAAATATTTTGAGACTTTATTATTTAACAGTTGAATAGATAGTTGCTAACTATATTAATTCTTTGCAATATAATATATTTTATTCCACAATCCATTTCCAGGTCTCAAAATTAAATATAAATGATTTAATGTAATCAGCTTATAAATTCATTTATGATCATCGAAATGTTTATCAATTATTGTTGTACTTAATTTTGTTATTTCAGATTATACGAAAAAAACGCAATGATTTAAAACATGTTGATTTAGATGCTTACGAAAATCAAACAGTTTTTGGTAAGAATCTTGGTTTTTAAAACGTTTTGAATGAGAACACTTGCGATTTTGTACAAAATGCGGTGTCTATTAGGCTTTAAAATTTCGAGTTTGTTAGTTTCATATTATTTTTAACGTGAAGTTTATAAAAACTCAATGTTTATCACAAATTCCACCAATACACTGCCGACTACAAGTTCAACGACTACGCTTACAATATTGAAGCATTCTGGTTTGAGTTTGTTGTGTGATCTTTTAGAGTTTACCTCTCCTAGCCAGGTTGATTGTTAGTCCTTCTGCATGTGACTTGGGTTCATTTAAAAATTGCGTTGTAAATAAAGCCATGTGGACTCCGTGTCACGAAAAAAAAACAATCTATTTTAATATTTATTTTCGGCCTTATAAATTTCAGGGCAAGACGATAAAGTGGATTCATTCCTAGATCATCTTATACTATTATCTCAGCGACAGAATGGTTTCACAGACACAGAACTGCTTGAAGAAATTACAACGTTTTTACTAGCTGCTACAGATACATCCGCGGTTGCAATTTGTAACACGCTTTTATTGTTAGGAAAATATCCAAAAATTCAGGAAAAAGTTCATGAAGAGTAAGTACTATTTTGCCAAGTACTAAATCATACAAACAGCGTTATTATCATATTCGAATGATAACCATAAAACTATTGCATGTTAAATATATTATTAAGGGACTAAAGTCTGAATTTGTATTTAATTATTTAGATTAGTACGTGTGTTTGAGAACGCCAATGAAAAATTATTTAAAGATGTTTTAAGTGATTTGAAATATCTGGATATGGTTTTGAAAGAGTCTCTTCGTCTTTATCCACCTGTGCCGATGATTATTCGGAAGGTAACTGAAGAAATTAAATTACGTAAGTATAACAAGCGGTATGATGGTTTTACATATGTACCACTATAAACCTATTATTTTGATAATATTAATATATTGTAGGAGAGTTTAGTAAATAGAGAGAATGAGGTGCAAATTCTATGGAACCTAAAATAGTAAATATTGGCTGGTAAAACTGAAATATTGATTAGATTAAATATAATTAAAATAAGAATATCATCCTTTAAGTAGCTATTGTTGAATTAAATACTACTCACAACACACACACATATATATAGATTGCATGTAAAGAATTGTTGTAATTCAAATACGCTAACTCAGAAACAATTTCAAAATTTTGGAGTGTTCCAACCCATGATAATTTGATGCAAACAATAATTGCTTTCTTGTTCTTGCTTTTTGTTGATGAAAAAGCATCGTATTGACTGTCTTATAAGTTCCACTTTAGGAGTAACGCCTTTACTTGGGAGGGGAAACACCAATACGGGTCACATCATTCTAAATAATCACTCCATTTGACGATTTTTCGAAATTATAGACCTCAAGAAATTCATAAAAACTTAATAAAAATATTTTGAAGTGAAACTTCTTTAGGCGCATGAGGATAAATATTTTACGAATGAAACGCAATTATAATAATATTAGCGTCACGAAGATTTGCAGCGTTTTAGTAGAAGAAGAGGGAGAGGGCGATTGAGACCGATCGAGACAGAGTGAGAAAGGGCGAACGTAGCATTAAGCACATAGCCATGGAGCGAAAGTGGGGAGCAAGCTAGTGAGAAAGATCGAGAGAGAGAGACTGAGATAGAGCGAACGAAGGAAATTTAGGATTTCAACAATATGGATATTGAATCCAAGCTTCTCAGAACGAATTTGGGATCATCTTTGAAATCCAACATGGCCGCCGCGCAAATTTATGTTTTCAACAATATGGATACTGAATCCGAGATTCTAGAGGGTGCAGAGAACGAAAGTAAGTAGAACATATTCCCTACTAGAGTTATATCGTACAGGTTCAGCACGCGGGCGCGAAAACGTAGAACATCTTCCCCACTAGCATTGTATCGTGCAGGTTTAGCGCACGGTCGCGAGTAAGTAGAACATCTTCCCTCCTAGCGTTGTATCGTGCAGGTTTTGCACCCGGCCGCAAAAAAGTAGAACATCTTCCCTACTAGCGTTGTATCGTGCAGGTTTAGTACGCTGCCGCGAAAAACTAGGACATCTTCCCTCCTAGCGTTGTATCGTGCAGGTTTAGCACGCGGCCGCGGAAAAATAGAACATCTTCCCTACTAGCGTGGTATCGTGCAGGGTTAGCGCGTGGCCGCGAGTAAGTAGAACATCTAATAATTTCTAATATTGACACGAAACATTGGGTTTAGGGAACAGATTAGGATAATAAATATAAACGAGATTTAAATAATCACTTCTCACATGTGTACTTTGTACGCAGGCCATATTTTTGGACAGGACAACAGGTCCATTAGATCTATTTAAAATATATGTGATTAAAGAACAAAACAAAAATAGAATATAATTTAAATAAAGATGGGATTAGAACACAACTACATATAAATATCTATAAATCAAAATATATTTTACTACCATACAATATAATCTTTAGTTATATGAATATTATTATATGAAATTCATAATGACAATAAGCAGGATCACATTGTTCATATTTGAACAATATGATGAACGGAAGAAAATGTTACAAGCAAAATAATATTTTCGACAGCATCATCTGGCTTTACTATTCCTGTTCAAACTGCTATAATTATTTTAATTTGGGGAGCTCATCGTGACCCCAATTACTGGGGACCTGATGCTGATTGCTTCAAACCGGAGAGATTTGAAGCTGGAGGTAAAACTGGGCTCTTCATTCCATTTAGTACAGGACCAAGAAACTGCATTGGTAAGTATCTAATCCGTAATGGCTTTTCCAGGGTTTCCTTTTTATTAATATAATACTTGTAAGTTTATCTCTGACTGTTAACGAATATGCTAAGACAGTGCATATATTGACTCCTTATATTCATGTTATGAGTTGCTAATCAGAATTGTTAAACATTTTTATTGTTAGCTTTAATTTTATTGTTAGTTTATTGTTAGCAAAGTTATAATGCTAAATTATGTAAATTGATAATCAACCTAAATGTTCCAGCAGTTTGTACATTTTTTTTTGTTCGGATCCAATCTTACAACAGGATATGACTTAAGATGAAATTTGATTTATTGGCTCAGTCCTCAAGATAAAATATTTTTAGTATAGATAAGTTTGACTTAGATGACAGCCAAGACTGGTTACACGTTAAAAAATCATTTTTCGTTTAACTGTATTTATTGCACTTGATCATGATAACGTTATTATTTGTCACCATGAAATGACCATAGCGCCCAAAATTGGCTGCTCACGAAGTATCTCCTTTATGGTTAACGGCATTGATATTATTTAATGAATTACTGTTTAAGATTTATTATTTCACAAAATAATTATGGATTTCTTAAGGGTAAATACACTTCCCTTCCGATTTTTGACCTATTGCAGTCTGTGATTGAAAATATTGATTGTAAAAAAAAACTTGTTTTAAATCTTGATCTAACGAAAGCTTTCGATTTCGTACATCAAGATAGTTTATAAGAAAAATGTAAAGATATGACATTAGGGTTTTATCTTGATTGAAATCATATTTTATTGGATGCTGGTAGTGTACGCAAGTAAGAGTGGTAAACTTTAAATAACTTTAGTAACTTTCGTGGCGGTCCCCCACAGTGCGGTTTTCAAGGAGCTTTCTAACACGTATTACAAAGCTGTGGAATAAACTTCCTTGTGCTGTGTTTACGGGACCATAACCCATGGGTACCTTCAAAAAAAGCGCGTACACCTTCCTTAAAGGTGGCGCTCCTGTGATTCCTCTGGTGTTACAAGAGTTGCAGTTGACCCATATGCTCGTTTGTCCTTCTTTCCCATAAAAAACGTGATGTACTAGATAGTAACTCATCAGTCTTTCTTTTCCAACTGTAAAAGATGATTCCTCAGAAAGGAACTATTTTGGGTTATTTGATATTATTAATTTAAAGACTTTCAGAAAATATCTCCATTGTTTTATGTTCTCACTAATACTGATAATTTAAATTAATGTGAATTGGACATTTACAACTATACTTTAAAAAATAATATTCATTGGTTTGATAACAATGAATTTGTTGAAAACAAAGTATATGCAATTTTGTATAAAAGGAAGTAAACAAACTGATCTAAATATTAGTTTAAATGGAATAAATTTTGAAAAAGTTGATAGTTCAATATTTTTAAGTGTTATCTTAGACAAGGAAATTAAATAATTTGAGTTGCTAACAGTAATTCTTGTTTCTACAGGTTACCAATATGCAATGTTAACAGCGAAAAGTGTTATTGCTGCAATTCTACGTCAATTTAAAGTTGTCACTGAAGAAGAAGATGGTCCAATTCCTAAAATTGAATGTAAATTTTCTCTGATGTTAAAAGCTAAGCATGGTTATCCTATCAGATTAGAACTAAGATAATGCACTGTTTGAAAATTATTCTATAAATATTAAATTTTATATTGAATAAGTGTAAGTACAGTAAGCATTAAATCAATCTTTAAATGGTTTTGTTTAAGCCATATTATTTGATTTTATTATTGTAAAGATTTTAATAAATGTATTTTTCCTAATGTTGTTATTATTAAAAATAATCCATCCATCCCATCTCAAGAGTTTTGTTAATACTGATGAAATATTATTTTAAAAAACATATCTTAAATGTAAAAATATTCTCTTATCTCTGGTGCATCCCAGTATCAGCTCGAACCATATTACCGTGGGCAACGCAGAGCTGCTTGAATTTTTGGAGTCCAATACAGTGCTTTGTGAACTACTACGAGGAGATAACTTGGCATGTATTTCTTCCACGTACAACCAATTTAATATAAGTTATATAGAAACTATATAATATAAGAAAAATATATAATGCAAAGTCAAGAGGTCCACAAAACTATCTCAGATATTATTACACAAATAAAATTTGAAAAACAAAATTTTATGAACGATGCGGGATTCGAACCCACGCCCTCCGGCGTTCCGTGCCGGTGCTCTAACCAACTGAGATAACCGTTCGAGTACCGCCTCGTTATAAAATTCTGTTTGCTTTGTTTAACTCTCAGGTTGTGGCTTCATCTACAGATTCTACTTTACAGTCGTGGTTTCGAATCCCGCATCGTTCATATAATTTTGTTTCTCAAATTTTATTTGTGTATTAATCCTAGAAGTGTGAGTTATCACTTTAAAAACATATCATATTGTTCAGTTATTATTTTAGTATCAGCTATCTAATAAAGATATTTTCAATAAAATTCACAATTCAACGTTATCGTTTTTATTCAGATGATCTAAAATAATATATTGATGCCTCTCCACCTAACTGTATCTCCTCCACTCAAACCTTAACAATATTCAGCAATGGTGTGAATGGAATGATATGTTATTAACTATAAATAAATATAAATAATCATGTTACACGCAGAGAAGTCCTTGAAAATCTGAAGATCCCTACAAGCGCCGTACTCCACCAGGCGGCGCAGTTGACCAATTTAATACGAGTCACGATCCTCAGAAGCGAGAAAAAGACTAAGCCGAGAGAGAGAGAGAAATATAAATAAGTGCTATCATACTAGGTACCCCCGAAAAAATAATACTATAACTAATACATACAAATTGAATGGCATTGTGCTTTAGGAAGTTAGTGAAATACGCTCTTTGGGTGTAATACTACTCAGGCAATTGACTTTCAAACAACATGTCATCAAGATCACCGGAATAGGTTGGATCGCCCGCCTTATTATAAACACGGACCATCTAAAAAACCAGGTCTAAATCATATTTAAACCATGGTCTAAGCAAAAGTCTTATTACAAATCACGTTTTAGCGTTAAACCATAGACCTATCTATGGTCTATAGATAAACCATTGCGATCCCTGGTTTAACGATCGTTTTTGATTGTTGTTGTTTACGTTACGTCAAACTCGTTGTTTTTAGGTTAGAATCAGTTTATAATTTCTAATGTTTTGCCACAAAAATTATATATTTAGTAAAATACCAGTTATCTCACGACCCTAGGGGATGCCCAATGTCTCCATAAATGCAAGTGGTCTGTGCATTACGAAGCTGGGCTCGATATGAAGTGAGTATTAAATTTGTAATATAGGTATTTATTTATTTAATAGAAAAGGCTTACCAACTAGACACACAATTAATATTATGACTACTTATAATATAAAATTTCTTATATTTATATTTGTATATCTAACTTATAGGTATGCACAGCGTTGCCTTCATTTATTATTGTAAGTTAAGTAATCCTACTACGTGTTTACTATTACTAAAAACTATAATTTTATACATCCAATTATAAGGGTTCAAAAGCGTATTTTTTAAAATTCCAAATGTATTAAAATTTATATCTATACTACTATTACTATGGAATTTACTGTAATATAATTTTGAGATAAGTTGGATAGGTGAATTTGAGCCATAATTGTTTCTGAAGAATCGTACATGTACTGGCAGATATGTACTAATACGACAAGGATAAGGTGGTACACATAATCCAATCTTAGATAGAAGTAATGGACAGTCTAATTGATTATTTAATAATTTATATAAGAAAAGAATTTGTGACGCATTTCTTCGCAATTCTAAGGTTTTCATATTGAAAAATTTTAATTTGTCTTTGTAACTTATAATAGTGTAATTATTAGTGACATAACTCAATTTGGATATAAATTTTTTTTGAACTGACTCAATCCTAGTGATGTACTTTTTGTAATAGGGGCACCAAACTACCGAATTGTATTCAACCTGAGATCTTACAAGGGAATAGTATAGTATTTTAAGCGTAGGAATTGATGTAAAATCCTTGGTGTTACGTAAGAAAAACCCAAGCATTTTAAATCTTTTGTGAGCTATTTTGTCAATATGTTTATCAAATCTCAACTCCTCGTCTAAAATGACACCCAAATCATTGATATGGTTTATTTGATTTATTTGCATGCCATCAATATGATATTTACTCTCCAATTTCTTTCGTTTCCTAGAAAATTTTATAAAATGACATTTGGACGCATTGAGTTCCATCACATTATTTTTACACCATAACATTACACGATGGATATCATTCTGTAGTTTCGTTTGATCCTCTGAACAAGTAACTGTACGATATATTTTTAAGTCATCTGCATATAACTCGTAATTTGATTCTTGAATACTTTTGGAAATATCGTTTATAAACAGTGTAAACAATAATGGTCCCAAATTAGAGCCTTGAGGAACGCCAGATGTTTGTTGAAATTCTCTAAATTGATACCCACTTATTTTAACTACTTGTGGTCGATGAGCTAAATATGATTCTAACCATACCAATACGCTTTCTGAGAAGCAGTATGCATCTCTTAGCTTCTTTATTAGCAGGGTGTGGTCGACTTTGTCAAACGCCTTACTAAAATCTGTATACACAGCGTCAACCTCCTTATCATTGCTCATTTCAGTTATAACAGAATCAGTAAAACACATCAAATTTGTAAGGGTTGATCGTTTTTTAACGCAACCATGTTGTTTTTCACTTATTAAATGTTTAGTGTCCCATGAGAGGTATCAACACAATAATCTAATAATTGAGTAAGTATTGAGCTTTTCTTAAACAATGTTTCTTATATTATTTGAACAGATTCAAGACGACACAGCTGACTTGTATCGAGTCTCACAACCAAACAATAGATATATAAACATTCCCACTTCATTAGAAGAACAAAAGGAATCATTGCGAAAGTTTCGCGATATAGCAAAATTTTCTAATAGTAATTGGTGCAATTGACTGTACACATATTATATTATGGGTCAAAAAACTAAATGTATAGGTATTAATATTTTATTCTTACCTACTTGTTATATTATTATATAATTATAAATTACATATTTTTCTTTTATCAAAAGGTTTATTGTTATACTTAATTAAAATTATACATAGGTTGATATTGTATTTTGTAGTTTTACTATTCATCCATTAAAAATTATATTTATTAAAATATTAGCTTTAACTCATATTTTTAAGTTTAATAGTAATCATTTAATGTATAAATATTGTTTAAGGTAGTTTGTGATGCTGATTTAAAAATCATGGACATTGTCACTCGATGGTAGTGTTCAGTAGTCGAGAATATTTAGAGAGAGTTGCTTGAAACAATGTTTTGGGGCTGGTGCATTTTTAGAGCTATTGTTGGGAGAAAGTGGTTATGCATGCACACCATATTTATTTATACCTTTACTCAAGCTTATAACACCTCAAGAAGAAAGGTACAACCGTGCACATATCACACCAGGAATACAATACGATGAGATGTTTTGGTTTGCCCAAGCAAAGATTCCGTTGTTTATTAAGAGGATTATTTGGTGATATTGAAACCTCCAGAAAGATTATTGTGGCATGCACTGTTCTACATACAATTTTGTAATTGATATGCATGAAGATTTATTTCCAGAAGATATTAATATACTTAAATAAGGCTGATTCCTCCAGAACAGTAGTTTTGCCAGTGAAAAATAGTGTTTGTGGAAATATAAGAAGCAGGCAGGTCATTCAAACACACTTTTACTTAATAATATGTTATTATAATAATTATAAACAAAATTTTATTTACATTTATACACAACTAATTAATCTTTAAACAGCTCTGTGATGGTAAATATGAAAAAGAAAATGGGGATATTAAAATATGAATATAATATGACTCAAAACTTTACATTGAAACTGGTGTTTTATATATAGTTTACTTTCTATAGTTTACTTTCTTTTATCATGTCATCATTCAAATGCTAGCTATTATTGTAATTGGGTTCCATTAATTGTTACAAGTGTTGATTGTTTAAATATAAATATTGGAGTTGAAATTTAGCTTCTACTAAAATTAAATTAATCCAATTAAAAACATATTATAAAAATGACTGTATTCAATAATTGAGCTCCAAACTTTTAAATAAATTTAAACTCACTATTTAGTTATTACTCAAGCTTTTATGATTTTCTAATAAATTTACTTCTAATTCTAGTTTTCTTATTTTTAATTTAGCAATTCTAATTGTATATTCATCCTCAAACTCTAACATTTCTAATTGTCTCTTTTTAAATTCAATATTGCTTTCCACTATGCTTTTTTGTGATACTTCATTTCTGTAAAACCAAAATAATATTTTGTTACTAATAGCATATGGCTAACCATATGCTAATCACATATTGCACTAATGTAACATTTTATAATATTCACAAACATTGTGGTGTTAGTGGCTTTCTTTCTCCTCATGTTTTGATTTCATGGAGTAGTTCTGTTAGTTATTTCTAAGGTTCCTACAAAATAATATTATTATTATATAAGTCTTCCTGAGAAAGTAACTTGGGCTTTTCCCCACCAACTGTTTGCACGGTTTGCTGCCTGTGTGTGCTAAAGCGTGCTTTGGCCCCAAGCTTCATCCTCTTCCAAGCCAGTTTCGTTTCCCCTTCTCGTCTATTCATTCCCGCATTGCATGAGTATTGTAAAATTACATATTAACAATACAATTCATTGCAGATCACTATAGAAACAAAATTCTTATTACTACTACCATGTTGCTATGTTTTTCCATTCACTGGCTTTTTTCATGTTGACTGAACTTTTTGTACTTTTGTCCTCAATAAAATGCCGCGATTTGGATATTAATTCGCGTAATAATTCCTTAAACATTTAAAATTAAGATTAACAAAACACAAATGCCTTATATCATATCACTATTACCTAGTGGGCGAACAATTTTACTTACATAATTTTGCTTCAGCTGTCCAATTTACCGCACGTCTTTTCTTTTGTTGATTCATATTATACTTTTTTTTGAAACAATTAGCACCTTAATTATAACACTTCCAAACTATATACCTATTTATTTTCAAGAAATTTTTGTTAAACTTGCGAGTTTTGTTTATCAAAATGGATTCGAATATCGCGCGGGAAAGTCATTCCGTTTTACGTCAGGAGGAATTTTGATCATCGTGCTATGGTAACAATTATAAGAAAAATGCTATCATCGATTATGCAATTATTAATCTATGTTCGATTTATATAAATTCCTTTTATTTTTTGTCACCCTAAATAATATCAGTCGCCAATTAAATAAGAAAACGGTTTTGTTTTCGTTGCATACGGAACGTTACGATCAAATGAAATCATTGTGAACGAATGACTTATAATATATTCTGTGGTCGTAACTGAGACCATGGTTCAAATCGCGGACTAAGCAGTCCATGGTTTATTTATGTTTTGTAATAAGGACAAGTTTAAACCACCGTACTAAAGATAAACCAAGACTTTAAAGTATGGGTTTAAACCAGGTCTATCTAAGTTTTTTGTAATAAGACGGTTTAATTTTCTGGGATGAAAAGTATTTCAAGTGATGACCGGTAACATAAAGTATCAACATGCCAAATTATATTAAATTATGTGCATAAGTTGTTGTGTACTACGCTATATAAGTCATTAGTGGTTTTTATCTGTCCCACGGGAACTCTTTAATCTTCCGAGATGAAAAGTATCTAAGGTGTTGACCGGCAATATAAGGTATCAACATGCCAAATTATATTAAATTATGTGCATAAGATGTTGTGTACTACGCTATATAAATAAGTTGAATTTTTTAACTTTCCCGCGGGAATTTTTTGATTTTCCAGGATGAAAAGTATCTAAGATGTTGACCGGCAATATAAGGTAGCAACATGCCAAATTATATTAAATTATGTGCATAAGATGTTGTGTACTACGCTATATAAAGAAGTTGAAGTTTTTAACTTTCCCGCGGGAATTTATTGATTTTCCAGGATGAAAAGTATCTAAGATGTTGACCGGCAATATAAGGTATCAACATGCCAAATTTTATAATGTGCACACGTTGTTGTGTACTACGCTATTTACATAAGTAGAGGTTTTCATCTGTCCCACGGGAACTCTTTTATTATCCGGGATGAAAAGTATCAAAGTCGTTGACCGGGGATGTACAGTATCATCATGCAAAATTTCAATTAAATCGGTCCAATAGGCCCGTACAAACAGACAAACAGACAGAGAAATAAGAAATTCCAAAAAAATCAGGACTTGTACTATTTCTCTTCTTTTATCCCCCGGTTCGGTTTTCATCTTTTTTTTCTTTGCACAGAAATTTGATCTCTACAGATTTATTATAAGTATTACAAGGAGAACATAGATTACACTTAGCCCATTATTATTTACTTTTATCTTAATTATATTTTATGTTTATGGCACAAAGATTATTAATGGATTACTGCAGTTAGGTCTTGAGTGCTTCTAGTAAAAGTATATTAAATTTTTCTTTTTAGCTTTTATCCTTCTTCGTTATGCTCGATTTTCTATTCTATAAGATAATTGATGCGTTATTACGTTCAAGACACCACCTGAGGCTAGGATAAAGCCTTTTGGTGATCTTTTAAATATGGCGATGATTATAACATTTTATTGAATTAAAATGTAATTCTCTGTAATTTAAACAAAACACTTTTAAAGGATTAAAACGCCTTTTCACGGGGACTGAAATCAGATCTGAAAAGGTCTTCAATAGTCGGGTTAACTAAATTAATAACAATTAATAATAACACAGTTACAATTGCACGTGATTTAATCCTTTAAAAGTGTTCTATTAAAATGTGCAACTCACGTTAATCATAGAAAATACTCTTCTCTGTAATTAAAAATAACAATCTTTAAATCCAACAACAATAAATCCAGGTTAATTTTCATAATAAAAAGGATAAGTTCCCAAAGTGAAATTGTAATCATAATTTATCAAAATTTTCCCTTCAATTACAGTGTTATCGTATTCTTGTAACTATATGATTAGTCCATCATCATTAGCTGGAACAAATCCACTGCTGGACAAAGGCCTCTGCCAAAGATCTCGGCGACGATCGGTCCTGCGCTGCCCTCATCCAACGTATTCCGGCGATCTTGACCAGATCGCCAGTCCATCTTGCATTGCATCTTGCGTCAGCATTCGATAATATTATATTCATACAAGTAGACAATGAATTATTTCATAAGTTATTATTTTATAATATTAAATTTTATAATATTTCATTTTGACTTTGTACACTTCTTTTCCATGTAAGCTTTCACTATGAAAAATCAACAGCTTCCTTACCTTACGCATCATTGTACTAAAACTCGTCCATAGTAAATAATAAACAAGAATTTTATTCCTCTAGAGAAAATATTTTTATATATTCCTTAATTCTTATAACCATTTCCAAAGCCAATTTATCTTAAGCTTTGTCATCTCTTATCTTGTCCAATATTACACATAAAATAAACAGTTAAACTTGTTCGAAATTTAATTTAATTAATGACGTACGCTCTCGTACGGATATCAGGTGAGATACCCTTCTGTCTGTTTTAATTAAGGCTTGTCCGTTTCATGCAATTAATTACTGGAGAGCCATTGAAATAGACGACCGAGGCGACATTTGCTATAATCAATAAAACGTTGCATTTAATGTCAGTATACGATATAACATAAATAGTTTTTTCACGATTATAGGAAAGCTTATTCATTGAGATTCGAGTATGGTTCATTCGTTTAAATTAAATCAAATCAGAAATAATTTATTTCATAGGTAAATCATATTACACTTGAAATATGTCATTTATTTTCATACAGCTCTTTCAGAAGGCAGATTTACTTAATGAAGAACAAGCGAGAAACTCTAATGTTGCTCTGATCAAACAGATTAGATACAATATTTGCAAAGTGATGCAACAAAAATACTTAAACATCAAACACTTAATGCTTTATACGAGTAAGTAAAAAAAAGTGAATTAATAATTAAAACACAAGAGTTATTGAGTACAGTGGATGCATGTATCCGCACATACCGTAAATAAATAAAGGTATTATGGGAGCTTTTAATTAGATATTATTTAAAAAGAAATATATAAACTATAAATTTAAATTAATTAAAGAAAAGAAACATGTAGCTGACCTCCCGGTAACAGGACCATCCAACCACCATAAGTAGCCTGTTCACGAGCATCATTTTTAAAGTTAAAGTTGATAATCATTTACCAATACCAGTTGAGCTATAGCGTTTTGCCCCGGAATATATCTATACTTTTACGATTTCTGTCACATAATAACAGTGTACTTGTAGCTTTTTGTTCGGGTTTATAGAGTACATGAGATATTCCACATCTAAGTCCCAGCATAACATGAAAGAATTCCGGGAATATTTAGAAATACCAACCAAATAGAATAATTTTCGTGGCCAAGCGCTACTTCACAAATTACAAGGAGTTCGTTTCAACCATGTTGTGTGTGTAACCATGTGTTAAAAATTATTATATTGACAATATTAAAATACGGATGTTTTATATCCATTATGAACTTAATTACAATAGGCAAAGAAATATATATACAGATATCTTTTGTAAAGACTTTTACTATACACATGATTATAGATAATATCAGCAGAATTCAAGTTTCTTTGAAGCTCTAAAGTTTCTGAAGCTAGCTCTCAAAGCAGCTAAGATTTGTCATAACTTTATGAAGTATTCATTATAGTCGAGTACTCTCATTTTGTTTGATAGCGAGGGAGTTAATAGGGATGTCTAGGGTAGAAAATTCCCACCCCAGACTTTTCTTTACCTTTTTATCGATATAATTGATGAATATTTTACTGTTTCATCACATTTTTTAAGATAATCTAATCCTTCTGTGATCAATTTATTTTGTTGTATGTTCAATGTGATCATAATTGTCTCCTGTCTCTATTTGTTATTGTAACAGCTTACAAATGGTAAGATTAGCTCGATGGCTGCCCCCTTCGATTAATAAATACCCTCGTATTGCCTAATTGCTGAATTGTGGTAAAATATTTAAATTTGAACTCTTTTCAATTCACCCGAAATTAATATAATGTTCAAACGAATTTTGGTAGCGACTCGCTAACTTTGCTGAAATTGTCGAAATGAAACTTTTGTTGTATCACAAGTGGTCGCCCTCGCTTATATTTGCTTACGTGGCAGTTATCTCTGAAACGTTTTTTTTTTTTCATTTTTATGTCAAGATAGAGTCTCTTACTGTGTGGCAACGCATGACATAAGGTTTATTAGTTTAGTGTGTTTTACAGCGACGTCTTACACTTGCAACACGTCAATAACTTTGTTGTGGGGGCGCGCGTTTTTTTTAAATAAAGGTTAACGTTAAATTATCTAATCGTAGGTTTTTTTTAATGCGTATAACCGTCATTACTTTTCTAAGAACAAATAAGTCTTAGTTCTTCTTGTAAAATGCACTATTTGTGTATTTGGAGTATTACCAGAACAGATTGAGAAATGTACATCTAAATTTGGATTTCTAGGCGCCTTGAACAGTTAAGTCTCGTTATTAATGCAATTTCGGAATTAATTTTAACATTCGTAACTTTCAATTGAAAATGTTTTAACCCCGACTTGAAAATAAGCGATGGAAACGAAATGGAATATATTTCAAATTTATACAAATTACGGTTCCTGATGTGGAACTCTGCTTTCATTTGTTTGTTATTATGAGAATTGAGGACGGCTTTAGGGTTGTCACGTTCAGACCAATTATATCAATGGCGTATCATTCCAGCTAAATTAATTTTGAATCGAATACAAACATGGACAATTCATGATACTGTTTGATTTAAACCTTTTGTTAAACAGTTGTTTTATCAACAACAATTTAATATTTTGTTAACAAAAAGTACCATTTGACGACGTCAAAGAAATGAAGAATAGAACTTATAGCCACTGCATCTTTTTAAAGTCTTCGATGTGGACGTCACGCGTTAAAAGAATCTAGTCAACTATAACAAATGCAAATATACCGTGGTGGACCGTAAATACGGACAGAATTAACGCTATTAATTTTTTAAGAATATTTTAGATTTTCTATGGTTTCGCGTTCAATTGGCAGTAATTTTTTTTAATTCGTAATGTCACACACTATTTTCATAGGCTTTGAGCTAAAGCATTGTAAACTGTATTATTATTTCAAACACAGCCCCTTTTTTAAGTCTCCTCAATTGAAATAATTAGTTGTCTCAGGCTTAGAGGTATGTATTGAAAATTGTGTTCTTGCCGATCAAGAAAAACCATCTAGAGTAAATACGGAACATATGATTTTAGTAACTGATTGTAAAGATCGACGAAATAAATATTACCTTTATTTTATGCATTAATGCAATTTTATTCAATAACTGTTTTAGGTTTAGTATTGTCACATGATAAATGATTTAATGTAATAAATTTTATCTTTTCTACGTTCAAAGTAAGTTTGCTATCATCGAGCCGGCACACGACCTCACAATTGTCAGAATGTTTTAGGGTCTCCTTCCTATTCTTTTTCATGTTATCTTATCAGCATAAATAATTATAATACAAGAGCTAATAAAATGTCTTTATTCAAACAAAACAATGTTTATAACTAAATCTAAATTTAAATTATAACTATCATCACAGGTAAGTGTACCATGACCATACTAGATAGCTAGACTGATCCGTCGATCGATAAGGTAATGAGGTAATTATTTTGCTTCACAATCTACTTATGTGGGTAGATCAAAAAGAGTATTGGTCCCAGCACATTGCCTTGCGAACTCCATAACAGAGGTTTGCTTCTTGACCAATCAATTTCCGTATTTAAGCATTTTTATTTTACGCATTGTGTACTTTCAGAAAATATATAATAAAGTCAAAGGCAAAAATATTTTATTGGCATAAAATCGAAAAGATTGCTCGTCAACGTAAATCACTAAAAATGCATTTCAGATACGAGTACATACTAATTACACAAAAGTATAACATATACATATTTTTTAAATAATGCAATCCGGTAAAATAATACAAGGCTGAACCATAAAATCCAAAAGAAAACAACTATAATACTATTCCGTTCCATATTGTAATATCGTTTACGTAATCTTCAATACTGTAATAAGCTTTCGACATATGTCTGCGTTTAATGAAAGATTTAAATTTATTTATCGATAATTCAGATACACTTTTTGGTAATTTATTGTAAAATCTAATACCATTGCATGCAAAAGAATTGTTTATTTTACAGAGCTTGGTAGGGGGCACTATAAGCTTGAAATGAAATGAAATGATTTATTTGTATGAATCGTGGTAACATAGTTGTTAACAATTAATTGGTGTACATCACAATTCGCCAATATATCGGCATACAAATATTTGATTGTCAATATTGGAATTTTTATATTTATACGTCACTAATAAACATTACACAGATTTAATTCAATAATATAATAGGTACCTCTCAAAAAATTACATTTATATACTATTATTTTTGGCTAAAGAATTCTTTTAAACTATAAAATCATCAATTAGCCATAATTTGTAGTTATTTCTAGTGTTCAAATTATGTTTGTCGCTTATTTTACAGGCTTATTGTGCAGGAGATTGCTATAAATATATTGGCCGTAGATGGTCATAATATGAATATCTTAGAATTTTTCCCTTAGAGATTCTCGTGGACTCATTTGGTATAGGGCACGTACCGCTCTTTTTTGAAGTATGAAGATATTATTTACTTCCGCTGCACTACCCCATAGTATAATGCCATACGACATAACGCTATGAAAATAGCTAAAATAGACAATATATATAATATATCTTCTAAATTCTCTACATTTCACAAACACCAACCTTAATACAAGAAGTGAAACAGTAACAAAGACAAGGTCTAAGAATATACCTAGATCTCAAAACTTATTGTCAAGATTTCTGGCTATATGTTCAGTCAGATGAAAAGTCGTATCTGCTGTGTATTTATCCTTTACAACGACAAATTGATTTTCTGAGAGAAATTAACTGATATCCAGAAAAGGCTTTCTAAAAATATTAATAATAGGCATCATTTTTTAATATTTATGAAAATCTATAATACATAGCAAATTAACAAAACCAAACACAAACAAAAGGCTTTAATTAAGTGGAACGCTGAGAATTTCTTCGTTAGCGTCAACACCATTTTAATTCAATGAATGCCACAGCAGTTGTGCAATGACTCTTAATAAAGTTACAGAAAGGCATAAAAATATTTCATTTATGCAAAATCTATTTAAAGAGTTGAAATATAAATTCTACTGTTGTTAACGCAGTTCTAACTTATTTTTTTAGTTATTCTATATACTTTCTGACCGGCATTTGAAATAATGATCTTCAATGTCAACTTCATCTGATACGTACAAAATGTGGTCTCAAAATAGCTCCTAACTTCAAGAACGTGACAGTTTCTTAGGGATCCTGGAGACTGCGGCTTAAATTCAGTTTTTAATTTGTTAATAGTTTATTTTTGGCCCTTATGTTTTATTAATAAAATATTTTTCTTCATACACATTACTAAAACCAGCAATCATGTATCGTTGTTATAAGTAATAATATGGAAACCAATATAATTTATATGAAAAATCCCATTATGAAGTGCTATTTTTATGAAGTTAGATATTGAATATCTTGCCCATTTTAGATATAGAAATTTTATTGTTTTGAACAATAAATGAAAAAAGATGTGCACGATAAGACGCAATTTCAACTCAAAATTTAATATTATTCGTGAGCGGTCGTGTAAAATGCTATGCAGAATAAAGTCAGGTATAAAACGTAACGTGACATGACGACCTGTAAAACATTTTTTCAAATTTTAACCAATCGTTGGGCGACCTGAGCGAGGGTAATCTTTGGTGGATATTCTTCTACCCTCAAATTTGGAGAGCCAACGTACAACTATAGAATACGGTGCAGCATATGCACCAAAAGCACTCTGTAAATCTTGATTAACTTTATTGCGTAAATCTTTCAAACACAGATGCTTAATAACCGTTTCCATCAAATATCCATAGACCCAAATCACCCATGTAAGTATTTGCCATTGGAAGTTCTCTGAACATAAAGTCTAATAATAATAATAAGAAACTATAAAAACCGCTCCCTAGGCTAGAACCCCTAAGACTTGCTTAGAGACGATTGCATAAGATAAGGCAAGATAAGGAATACACTAAAAGGAGCAAGTAAAAGTAAAAGCCTGCGATGGTAAAGCATCAGTATATATATCAGGATTAAAGGATAATCAGTTAAGTCAAGAGGATTCAGGAAAAGGGATTACAAATTAAAATCAAGCCACACAAACATACTCAAATCTTATGCCCACTCTAGTGTTTACTCCTATTTCAACGTTCAAGTAAATATAGAGCTGTTAAAATGGCTTGGATTAACCCTTGTACTGTAAATTTTGCTAGAGCTAACCAGAGAACGTGGATCACGAATATACTTGAAGGCGCAATATAATCCTGGGAATTTCAATCAGCCATTACGATAAATGAGCTGAGCAGTTGATGAATAAGTAGCAAATTCTCACGGCTTTTAAGTTCAAAGTAACTGGTCGGTGCGCTGTTCATTTCAGCTTAACACAAATAGGCTATTCTTATGTATAATATATACTTATAGTATGTTTCATAAATAAATATTTGAAACAGTGTTATATATGCTTTTTTTATTTGAAACACGACCTGTAAAGTGAAATATGTCGAATTATTACATCATGGTAAAGTTGGGTGCAGTCTGAAAACAACTCAATATGGAATTGTCCATAAATACGAACGGGCTCGAAAAGGTTTTCAACCTCGTTTCAACCTTTTTTTCTTACAAATCATATATTTAGAAATAAAAGAACACCTTGAAAATAAAAACGGTAACCTGAATGTAAGTTTTTTTTTGTGGTATAGGAGGACAAAGGTGTGTACGGGTCACCTGATGTTAAGTGATCACCGCCGCCTACATTCTCTTGAAATACCCGAAACACAGGAGCGTTGCCAGCCATTAAGAAAAGTGTACGCGCTTTTTCGAGGAAACCCATGTCGTATTGTCCCAAAAACACCGCACAAGGAAGCTAGCACATTATATAGCTATGTTGTACGTGGAAGAAAGTTCCTTGAAAACCGCACTGTGGAGGAACGCCACACATACATGTGGCGTGTCGTGCGAAGGTGGATTTCAGCGGCAGGAATCACGTGAAAAAGCTCTCCAGAACACTCCCCGTGATAAATGCAGTAGAAGAAACAGAATGAAGCGACGTCTCAATGCAACTCCAAATGATCTAGCCGTTCAACGAGCACTGGGTCCGCGACAATTCGAGCAGCTCTGAGTTGCACGCGGTCAAATGGTTCGAGCTGATACTGGGGTGCGCCAGACCAAAAATGGCAGCAATACTTCATGTGTGGCTGGACCTGCGCTTTGTAAAGTGCTAGATTGTGGGCCGCCTTGAAGAATTACCGTGCTCTGTTTATGACACCCAGCTCCTTCAAAGACAATTTTGCTTTGCCATTGCCGCTTGAGATTTCGAGACCCAGTTTTCCAATATGAGACAAAGGCGAGGCTTTAGAAAATGTGTTGTTGAAGAGCGGTAATCCTAAAAATGGGGTATTTGAAGTGGTAAATGCACAAACTTCTTCAAGAGTCTTCTGGGGGTTATATTGGACAAAGTTCATTTTACGCCATTCCGCGACCTTCTCGAGAGAGAACTCTATAGAAAACACAAGTTTCTTCCAGAACTGGTCGACGATTTCCCGAGAGATATCTGCATTGCTCCTGCATGCTCACGGGATTGGAGTGGTGATGCAACCGCCCATGGACATCCGCAACAACAGGGGTCAGGAGATGCGTTTCCAGCCGTTAAAGAGGGAGTGTGCTCTTTCTTTGGAGGTCCCTAAGTAGTGTGGGTTCGGGAAAACAGCAGCTGATTATTGATTCCACAAAGTAGCTGTGTGTAGTAAGAAATTACTTGGAAAACGCGCGGCTGTGGAATACCAGAGAATGATGCGGGTGGTATTTTTCATTTTGACGTAAATTCCGGTGGTGCAATTTGGCTGCTGGAATCAACCCGAATAGCTCGTCTGAGCACTCCCCGTGATAAATGCGGTAGAAGATGCAGAAGGAACCCACTTCTCTACGCAACTTCAAGCCGATCGGGGATGACTTGATCGTCGATGATTCTAGCGCTTTTAGGTGTTTTCTTGAGGTTGAATTGGAATAATTTTTGTCGGCCCGATTCCAAAACTTAGCAATGCATAGTCTTGATTTCAGACACAAGTTTTTCCGGTTCTCGTTTACGCTATCCCAGGACATGTTGGCACGGCCGGTGCACAATCACTCTTTTCAGGAAACTGGGGAACATGATTGTAGTATAATTTAAGACCCTAGCCTGATAGCACTCCTGCTTGCAGCGAGAGGCCATTTTTCAGAAGCGGTCAAACCACGGTTGTGACCTGCCACCATGCTGCACCATGCCATGCTTTTTTGGATCGGATTAACAAGGGCTGACTTCGTTGAGTACTACGCCTTTTGAATATTATTGCTGGAATAAATGCGTTTGCACTGGCGTCAACTAAGTGGCACACGTTATAAGCATGCTGGGCGAAATGCAATCCGGCCCGCCGACATCGGCAGGGACGGCTGATTGAATGATGCTCCTTTAACTGAGGCATCGAACCAGGGCTGTGCTCTGCCACCGATCCATTCTATAGAGCTTGATATAAAAATATCCATGCCCTGTAGTAATCACATCAGCTACTGCAACGGCGCAAGCACTGAAATCATCCGAAGGGAAACATACCTTGCCCCAAGGGTAGAAAGCAAAAAAGGAACGCTTCATCAAGGACGCAAGCGTTTTATCTATTGTTGCGCTGTTCGCACGTGTCTTTTGTAATTGTTCTAAAAGTAGATTTCCACTGTTGAGATAGACTTTTCTACCTGACTTCATTTGTTGCATTTAAACGGCGCTGTCTCATAAGAGCAGCACGTTTAGTAGGTCCACACATATTCAGATAAATTAGTTAGTGTACTTCAATTTCACTCACAATCAATAAGATTAAAAATAAATTTAACTTGGCAATCAACTTATTTTTAGAGTTCTCCTAAGTAAAATAAAATGAAAAATATTAGACTAAATAAAAGTCATTAATTTTTTTTAAGACAACATAAATTAACTAAAATTATTGTTAAATTATTAACTCACCGATAAAACTCGAATAAAGCCGTATTAATATTTTTTTACAATTACTGTTTTTTTTTTGGAGTCGGTGTTAGTCAAGGTTTGTACCTAGCTAAAATACACAGTTATAGGTGAGATGTGCTTGTGTGGGATGCGTGACGTAACGAGGGGATAAGTGACAGCGGGGCTGCGGCGGGAAGCTATCTTTCTGTGTTCAGTGCTGTGGCAGAACTTACTACTCAGTTGGATGCACTCAAACATAAGTAACAAATACCGTGTAGCGTTATGTCTCCCAGAAGCGTGCGACGGCATTCCAAGCTAAGAAAATTATATTTTTCTAGTAATTAGTGCGTATGATTAATGGATGTCGATTATCCAGTGTATCTATGTATTTATTTAAAATAGGATTCCAGATTGTTACTGCGTATTCTACTATGGATCGTATTTAAGGCTTTTATACTAAAACAAAAGTGTAGAGTAACGCTGAAAGTTACGAGAGGATCTCATACCAAAACCACATATTATTTGTACTTTATAGTACTTATTTGCTATTTAAATATAATTAATATAGTTTTGTTCATCTAAATGCAGTTTAGAATGCTATGTATGCTAAATTTACTTCTTAATATTGTGTGTGGATTGAAGTTTATGCTGTGCGCTGTATTATTTATTATTATATTTATATATATTATATTTATATTTCTTTTTTTAATTTACTCATGTAAGTTTTCAGCATTTCCTGTATGAGTATTTTTTTCGTTTCATTAATTCCGAAGTGACGAACATGGTAAAATGTTGTAATACTCAAGTGTCATTCCTTGACCTAATTGAATATAATAATGTGAATTTGAACTTGAACTTTGAACGTGTGCTCCCGCGCTAAGGAATAATGAGTTATGTATATTATTCATGGTGCCAGCTGTATTGCCATTTGTACAAAGTTAGTCGTTCAGCGCTGGTCATGTATCTGTTGTTAGTTAGTATTGTGTTGTTATTGTGGTATTTGTTGTTTCGTAATAAAAGACGAAGGCTTTATGAATTAGCTAAACCTATTCCCGGAATCGAAGAAACATTTCCATATTTGGGGCTTTTAAAGTATTCATATAATGCGGTTGAGAGTAAGTATTAGGTATGGATACTTTAGATAATTTTAGCAAAAAAATCACCAAAAATGATGTTGGTAATTATGGTCATTGTGGTGGAATTATAATCTTATATATCGACTAAGAAGTATTTAATGTATTTGATTTTTTTTATATATCATATTTATGTAATCGAAATAATTACAATTATTATATAGCGTATTGCGATAGAACTGTTGTTATCTAGATTCAACAAACTGTGTAAAAGCATTTTGTACTGCCTCTTGAGAAGAAAACTTTTTATCACGTAGGAAAATATCCAAATCACTAAAAAAATGGTAGTCCGTTGGAGCAAGGTCTGGCAAATACGGAAGGTGACGAATGGTTTCTAATTGCAGTTCCTGTAGATTTAAAACGGTTTCTCGAGTTGTATGAGGTCTCGCGATACCGTGGAGCAATAATGATAAAGATCAGCACAGTAGACATCTGCTGTTATTGTTTGATCAGATCGGAGCAAGCTATAGTTAATAACACCATGCTGAGACCACCAAACAGTTGCCATTATCTGTTGACACTGTTATGGCGTTTTACGTGGGGTCAGCCATTGCATTTTTTGCTTTCGGTTATCATAAAGAATCCACTTTTCATCACATGTCATAATTCGATCCAATATTCCTTCATTTCCGTATCGATGCAACAAGGCAACACAAGTCTTAACACGCGTTTCAATCTGCAGATCAGTCAAATCATGAGGCACCCATTCCTCATATTTTTTATTTTATTGATTCGACGCAATTGAGTCAATATTTTTGGTAAGGTAAAGTTAAACCATGCCGCTAATTCCTGGGTTCTTTGACTCGGATTGGCTTCCACCGTATCTTTCAATTCATTATTATTCATCTGTGTGAATGGTCTTCCACGTGGTTCATTTTTCCAATCAAAGTATCCATCACCAAAGCGATTAAATCAAAATCGCACCGTGTGGTCATTAGCAGTCCCAAGGCAACATTTATATTGCGAGCTGTTTCTGCCGCGTTATTTCCGCGTCGTAACTTTTATTCAAAAATCACTCGAATTTTCGAAGTCTCCATCTTTTTTGTCTTAGCTAAATGAAAAAAACAACTGAAAGTCGATAATCGAATGTTGCACAATTTTTTAAAGAAGAATTACATACCATTTGAAAATAATTCACTCAAAAATCTCACAAACCATGAAGTATCTATCTCAATTTGAAGTACCTATTACAATAAAACGGCAATTTTATACCTTAAACCCTTTTATTAATGTATTATTAAGCCTCTATTATAATCTTTGTGTATTAAAGTTATAGTGGACCTGTTATTCTTAATCTTTCAGACACATATAAAAGAGACAGAGAGACATTTAAAATTAAGGTATCAAAAAATAAGCATATTTAATCACTAATCCAATCCAATCTAAGACAATTTGATTTGTCCAGATTTATCATTGGTCAACAACGATGTTCGATACATAATATATAACGTCATTGTTGGTCAAATGCTAATTTGTATTTAAACTTATTACAATTCCTAATGATCCGAATAAATTGAAACGTTTAATTATGTCGAATTAATATGGACTTACTAATGGGGTCAGAAGCCGTGTCAAAAGATATACAATATTTATATATGTATTACATAACTTACTTAATTTCTATTGATATTTGATGATGAAGCTACATTTCGTTGTTCTTGTATTCCTGGTTCAGTGAATCCAGACGAGGATGTGATTATCTTACGTGCAGAATCCCTTTGCTTCCCCGGGGCGTAAAAAGAATAGGGTAGTCCCAGGCCCAAAGTTATCGTAAAAGGCGACTATGGACTTTTTGAAAGTGGGAGAGTCACGCTGCCTTATGCTGCAAAATATGATATGAGAGTGGTCCTTAAAAAGATATTACCCCAGGAGGGTACCGGCTCTACCACAGCCGGAGAATCCCTCAGCGGTCATTTTCGCTCGGGCTGTCCCTCGTATTCTGGGGAGGGCACAGTACCGCGTATTTACACACAGATCAAACAGGGCAGCAACACCACGGCACCCCGCTCCACGCTAAATGTGGACTTCTGTAATATCAGGGGAATTCACTCCAAATTAAACGCCGTCCACCACCACCTTGAGACGGCGCAGCCGGCCTTATGTTTCCTTACGGAGACGCAGATATCTCGACCTAGCGAAACGTCATATTTAACGTACCCCGTGTATAAAATTGAGCATAATTTTTTGCCTCATGCCGGGGTATGTGTACGTTAGAGAGGATATCTGCTGTCGCTGTCTCGGCAATTTTGAGGGACCTATCTACTCTCTGGCTCCGCGTAGATTTATAGGACGTAGGCGTCTGCATCTATGCGTGTGTCTACAGGTCATGTACATGCTTGCTCAGATCCCCTCCGCTGAAATCGTAGTCTTGGGTGATTTCAACGGGCCGAATGGCTTGGATCACGTACCACAGACTACGCAGGGCGATCTGTGCACAATTTTGCATAGGTGTATGGTCTGCCCCAATTGGTTGAGTCGCCAACGCGGCTCCCAGATGTGGATAGCCGTCCTTATTAGATCTTCTGCTGACTATACATCCCGATAGTTACCAGGTCTCTGTCGACGTCCCTCTCAGAATGTCCGACTATTGCTTGGTCAGGAGTGTAGTGCCTATCCGACGCGAACGTCGCAGACCACCAGCGACCCGCCGCGTTAGGTTCACGATCACTACAAGTCAGCAGATTAGGATATGCGTTCATAATGCGTTCCTTTTTTGCACCCTTCCCTTGGGGCAAGGTTTGTTTCCCTTCAGATGATCCTAGTGCCTGCGCCGTTGCAGTAGCCGATGTGATACTTTAGGGCATGGATATTTTATACCAAGCTCTGTAATACCGATCGGTGGCTGATCACAGCCATGATTCGATGTGTCAGTTAAAACAGCATCTGAGTGCAAAAACAGGCGTATCGATCTTGGGTTGCGGCGCTGGGCTCAAAGGATCTGAACTGCAAAGTTCGGAAGAGGAAATATAACCGTGCCTCCAGATTTTTAAGCGGCAAATCGCCCGTGCGAAATCGAAGCACGTCGTCAAAATTGGTGAGCAGCTTTCCAGTTACCCGACCGGAACACGCAAGTTCTGGTCGTTTTCGAAAGCTGCTCTTGGTAACTTCAACCAGCCGTCCATGCCGCCGGTGTCAGAGCTCCATGCCTGAAGTACAGTTCAGACAGAAAACTGTTCAGCGAGCTCTGTTTTCGTTGGACGTCAGGAAGTCGAGCGGGTCAGATTTAATTTCTCCAATCGTGTTTAGAACGTGAGTTGAAGCCGGTGCTAACGCGTTTATTCCGGCACTCTAATTCAAAAGGCGTAATCCCTGACTCATGGAAGTCAGCCCTTGTCCATACGATCCAAAAAAAAAGGAGACAGTTCGGATCCGGCAAACTACAGGCCTATTGCTATTTTTTGCCTCCCTGCTCTCCAAAATCATGGAGAGCATAATCAACCGCCAGCTCTTGGTATACCTTGAGGGTCACCAGTTGATCAACGACCGGCAGTACGGCTTTCGCCATGTCGGTCGACTGGCAATCTTGTGGTAATTGAAAGCAAGGGGGAAAGCCTGGCAGTTAGCCTGGATATAGCAAAGGCCTTTGATCGTGTATGGCACAACGCGCTCCTCTCAAAACTTCCATCATTTGGGCTTCCTGAGAGCTAATGCAAGTGGACCTCCAGCTTCCTCACTGGGTGCAAAATACAGGTCGTTGTCGACGGTTATTGCTCCAATCAAGCCGGTGAATGAACAGCCCCAAGGCTGTGTGCTATCTCCCACGCTGTTTCTTCTGCATATCAATGATATGTATATATATATAACATATTATTGATATGCAGACGACAGCACTGGTGGTGCCGTATACACGAGCCATGCAGTTCTCTCTCCGGAAATCGTCGACCAGTACCGGGAAAAACTTGTGTCTTCTATCGAGTCCTCTCTCGAGAAGGTCGGGGAATGGGGTAAATTGAACCTTGTCCAATTTAACCCCCAGAAGACTCAAGTTTGCGAGTTTACCATTAAAAAAAACCCATTTGTCGTATCACCGCTCTTCGACAATATTTCCCTTTAAGCCTCACCTAGTATCGGAATACTGGGTCTCGAAATCTCGAGCGATTGCCAATTCGGTGGCCATTTGGAGGCCAAAGCCAAATTGGCTTCGAAGATGCTGGGCGTCATTAATAGAGCACGGGAATACTTCAAACCGGTCTACATTCTAGCGCCCTACAAAGCGCAGGTCCGGCCACAGATGGAGTATTGCTGTCATCTCTGGTCTGGTGCACCCTAGTATCAGCTCGGGAATGTTGCGAAGAGCTGGTAAATTTAACGGGATTAAGTTAATTGAACGGGAAAAATCTATGCATAATTACCAGGATGCTAACTGGGCACTGTCGCCTAAACAAACACCTCAGTTTGGTCGGAATCAAAAGCGATAAACTTGCAGATTTTGCTTGGAAGCTGATGAGACGCCTCTTCGTCTCCTCTGCGATTGCCCACTAAAGCATAAGCGTAACACCATCCTTGATGACTACACCCTGCTCCCAGGTGCTGTTTGTAATACTCACGTCAAGAAGATACTGCGGTTCGTAAAGGCGGCAGAGCTTGACGACGAGCTATTAGTATGAGTGGCGAACACAATAGTTCAATTCTGGACGCGATGTTACTAGAACTCACCAGGACTAATCAATAGCCACCCTCTGCAAATAAATAAAATAAATAAGACTTATAAGCCAAAGTATAGTTACTGCAGATTGGTATGAAAATACGTGCTTGCGAAGACTTTGTTAGTTGGCAGTTTGCAACAAAGTCATCAAATCGCCACATTCCGCCTGTGATAACGAATGAGATTATTATTTCTGTATTTTCCCCAAAATCAAAGTTTTGATGAGATTTTCACTTTTACCAATTCCGAAGAGACAGTGATAGCGTTCAATCAGCACGTAGAAAACATGCCTTCAGATCTGTGCTTCTCCTGTTTTAAAAACTGGTTCGATCACATGAAAAATGTTTAAAATGTAAAAGAGAGTATGTTGAAAAGCAATAAACATAATATTTTGGTTATAACATGTTGTTTTTTTAAGTTACGCAACACTTTTAGTGTGACCCACGTATAACCTTAGTAGCCGCTTAAAATTTATAATAATGTGCTCCGTTAGTACTTCTTGAAGAAAAGGATAGATTATTATGTTTATAGTTACTGACAGTTATAACATATTACACTTACATAAAAAGAATATTGGACTTTTAATTCGCTTACTGATTATTACTTTAATTAAGTGCTCAATAAGAACTGTCGACACAGGATAAGTTATTTAAAAAATACGTTAATTCTTTGATTTTTATGCTTGATACTACAAACTCCAGGGCAAAAAAGGTTACTATAGATTGGAAAAATTAAGAGTTTTATCGTCCTTTTTATGTTTAAATGCTTAATAAGTGCTGCCTATACGATGGTGACATTGAAAGTTCTTAGAACTGGCCACTTGTAAACAACATAATAAAAAAAAAAAAATTAAAATGGAAAATGGAGCGTTTTGCCAATATTATTGAATACGTATTTTATTAATTTGTCATTTGTATTACAATTTAGCGGCAAATTGAAAAATTACTTAATTTATGACCTTGGACGTCATTTAAGTCCTCAAGTAAATGATATATTACGATTGGCCTTCAACAATGATTGGCCTTATTTCGTGCCACATTTTATAACTGGCTTAATAAGTTTAAGCATGGTCGCAGTTCGGATGATCCTAGTGCCTGCGCCGTTGCAGTAGCCGATGTGATACTACAGGGTATGGATATTTTTATACCAAACTCTGTAGTACCCATCGGTGGCAGATCACAGCCCTGGTTCGATGCGTCAGTTAAAGCAGCATCTGACTGCAAAAAACAGGCGTATCGAACTTGGTTTGCGGCGCTGGGCACAAAGGATCCGAACTGCACAGTTCTTAAGAGGAAATACAACCGTGCCTCCAGATTTTTTAAGCGGCAAATCGCCCGTGCAAAGTCAAAACACGTCGTCAAAATCGGGGAGCAGGAAAGCTGGATTTACTGTTATGACCACGAAACCAAAAGATTGCGGCCTCGGTCTTCGGAAGGTATGTGCAGTGTCTTGTCTTGGAAAAAGTTCGGGAGAAACAACCTCGCAGTAAGAACCTTCTTCACAACGCAGCTCCTCGTCGCACACCGCCAGGCAAACGATCGACAATTTGGCAACGCCACACTTGCAATTACTTGGTTACCCGGCGTATAGCCCCGACCTGGCACCTGGCCTTTTTATTTATTGGAATAAAACGAGTTGGCAAGGTGTGACGTGAATGGACACTATTTTGAAAAGATATAATAAGACTTCCCTAGTTTAATCAGTTTTTGATTTTCTAAGAACTTTCAGTTTGACCCTCGTATAGAACTTTTGCCACTGCTCGCTTGATAGTGACAAATGCTTAATTATTATATCAATTATTTGATGCTCAATAAGTGTTGTACAAGTGAGGTACAAACTCAAACTCAACCATAATGTATTATTTTCATTGCCACAACCTAACACTAACACGAATACACACTCATTACATAATGAATGACTTGCTAATGACTAGTCCAGTTTGATATTTTGTATTCTATTTACAGAAATCGTCAGGTTAATAGAAGATATTAGTAGAGAAACTTTTAAAACTGGAGGAATTCAAAAGAAATGGGGAGGTCCTTGGTTTTTTATAGGTAATATTGAACTGTAGCCAATAGCTAGTTCAGAATTTATTTATTTGGTTCATTTAAGTTTACCAGGAAACTTTTAAACCGTTCCTTAAATGATTTTAATATCTTTTTTTTCTAAATGACTTTTATACACCTCTCGCCTATGAAAATAGCGTCTAAAATTGTAAATCCGCATTTATTAAATCTTTGATTAGGTTTGACGAGGTCATCGGTTTTCTTGTTATTTCAATAATGATTGTAATGAAAACTGTGATATCATTATAATATTCCTATGAAAATAAGTGCATTAATAATATTAAATTTTAATATTGTTTCAGCGTTAACGAATCCAGCAGACATTGAATATGTCTCGAAAAATTGCTTGGAGAAAGATCTATTAATTATGAAGAGCTTAAAAGGCCTCACTGGTGATGGCGGAATTTTCGCCCCTGGTATTGTAACAGACACGAGAATACAGTATTTTTTAACTTAACATACTTGCCTTAACCTTTCTTATAATAAATGTGGACTCTCTTTTAGTTTCAATATGGTCTAAAAAAAGAAAAGTGATTATTCCTGCGTTTAGCCCCAAAATACTCAATAGTTTTATGGATATATTTTCGCGAAGAAGTGCGAATCTTGTTGATAAGCTTAAAGAATTGAGTGGCACCGGTAAATTCGATATTTGGCCTATCATCAACAATTTCACATGAGCATCAATAGCTGGTAAGAATAACGCCATTATTTTCATATTCAATCCATTTTAAATAGACCAATCTAAGGCAATAATGAAATTTATAGTAAGGTTACCTTAAGTCAAGTAATTTCGATATTAATAGTGTGCGCCAATATATTGCATAACCAACTATTAAACATTATATTCATATAAAGACAACGAGCATGTTTTAAGTCTCCTATTTTATAAAAATAATTTTTAATAGAATCTCATAAAAATAAGGGATCAATAATTTGATTTCTGACCGTAAAATCTTCTCGTCCAAAATAACACAGTCTGAAGACGAAAGAAGCAAAAGTTCTTACCAATGCGTGTTGCCAGTGATGACATACGGAACGCAGACGTGGTCGCTAACTTTGGGCCTTATGAGGAAGCTCATTGTTGCTCTGTGGGCAATTGAGAGGACTATGCTCAGAGGTTTCCCTACGAGATCGAATCAGAAATGAGGAATGATCCATAGGAGAAGTAAAATCACCGACCTAGCTCAAATGATTGCGAAACTGCAGTGGCAGTGGGCAGGGCACGACGGAATGATGGCTGTTGGGGCAGTAAGGTCCACGAATGGCGACCACGTACCGAAAGGCGTAGTGTTGATAGGCCCCCCACAAGATGGAGCGACGATCTGGTCAAGTTCGCCGGAATACGTTATATGAGGGCAGCGCAGGACCGATCGTCATGACGATCTTTGGGAGAGGCCTTTGTCCAGCAGTGGACGTCTTCCGGTTGAAATTAGAATTTTATTTTGTTAATTAGGTGTATTTTATAAGGTGGGTATTTTTTAGTATTGCATTTATTGAATTTCTCCAATAGTCTAAAGGTGCAATTGTATACTCGTACATTTGTAATTGCATAAATATCTTTAAATCCTAATAATTATTTTATTTCAGAGACATCATTGGGTATAAGGAATCTAGAAGGAATGAATGATGTAGTGGCATCAGACTTTCTTAAGTCCGTTGAAGAGAGTTTTATACTGGCTTCAAACAGAACATTTTCCGTATGGCTGTGGCCAGATTGGATCTACAAATTATCCTGGCAATATAGGCATTTCAAAAAACATAATGACAATATTATTAACCTTACAAACAATGTGAGCATTCTATATATTTTATATTTTGCTTTAAGCTCAGTTGCTTTTATTAAAAACAGATGCTTTGTCGCTGATCTTACAATCCAAAAATTTCATCTCAAATGAATACATTGACCTGTTATCGTCGTTATTTGCCATCACTCGTACATTTGACATACACATTGACGTTTCATCTCGCGGGATCTTCAATATGAACACTATATCAGTGCAGCTCATATATTTGATCTCGAACAATGGTATCATCACCAGACCACCTTACAGAGCTGCAACTCGCCTGTTTGAAGTAAGCATAGCGATGAACGATAGTGATGACGAAAGAAGCGAATGATTCGCTTCTTTGGTCCGGTCTTATTTATTCAGGACCTGATTTTAGATGTAGACGTTGGCCACTAGCCACTTTACTTTTTTAAATTATATATTGTACATTTACTTATAAAAACTAGTCCTTTTGGTCATTTCTTATGAGTTATCTACACGTCTTGCGCCCGTGCTAAGAAAATATCTCTACTTTTTAAACCAATATGTTTTTATGTGTTTTATAAAAAACTTTGAGATTGCCTATGTGTTTGTGCACATACACAATTTCCTACTTATTAATATACCAGAATAAACCTTAACTAATTTCTGAGGTACCTACATATTTTTAATTGTCATTAGTAGCCGTACCTTTATGTGCAGTAGTTTTGAAACTCTCTAACCCTCTCTCTATTATTTAAGGATTAAATAAAATTCTAAACAGAACATACCTATATATATTGTCTATGTAAAACTTGTATAAAACACCAATGCTTTGACTCTTTATTATGTTATAGTTGCAAAGATATTTGCTTACTATATTAACTCTTCAGGATATATATTTTAATCCACAATCCATTTTCAGATCCTAAACTACAAAATACATTTAAAGATAATAATTAATTATTCTTAATGTTGTTATTTCAGATTATACGAAAAAAACGCAATGATTTAAAACATGTTGATTTAAATGCTTACGAAAATAAAACAATTTTTGGTAAGAATCATGCTTTTTAAAACACTCACGATTCTGTACATAATACGGTGTCCACTTGGCTGTGACATTTCTAGTATGTCAGTTTCAGATCATTTTGCACGTGTAGTTCATATCAACTCAATGGTTATCACAAATTCCTTCAATACACTGCCGACTACAAGTTTAACCACCTCGCTTAAAATATTGAAGCGTTCTGTTTTGAGTGTGCAGTGTCATCTTTTAGAGTTTACCTCTCCTATCCAGGTTAAGTGTTAGTCTTACTGCATGTAACTTGGGTTCCTTTAAAAGTGGCGTTGTTCAGAAGCAAACCAAATGATAAATAAATACACGTGGTCTCCATGACACATGTAATAAAATAATTTATTTTCATATATCATTTGGACCTTATCAAATTTCAGGGCTAGACGATAAAGTGGATTCATTCCTAGATCATCTTATACTATTATCCCAGCGACAGAATGGTTTCACAGACACAGAACTGCGTGAAGAGATTACAACGTTTCTACTAGCTGCAACAGATACATCCGCGGTTGCAATTTGTAACACGCTTTTATTGTTAGGAAAATATCCAAAAATTCAGGAAAAAGTTCATAAAGAGTAAGTATAAGGTGTGTTAAGTACTTAAATCTAAATCATTTAATTGCTTTTATTTGGTTGAAAGCAGATTTTTAAAACTCTTGAATTGATTTTATCTAAAAATAGATACGTTGTCTAAATATAAAATTTTCTTGATCCATAAAAAGGCTCTAACTAACTAGCCTCAATTTGTATTTAATTATTTAGATTAGTACGTGTGTTTGAGAACGATAATGAAAAATTATATAAAGATCTTTTGTGTGATTTGAAATATTTGGATATGGTTTTGAAAGAGTCTCTTCGTCTATATCCACCTGTCCCCCTGATTACTCGGAAACCAACTGAAGAAATTACCTTACGTAAGTATAACAAGCGGTATGATGATTTTACATATGTACGACTCTTAATGTATCATTTTAATACAATACAGTTATAGTATTAAGAAAGGTAGATATGTCACTAGCGCGCCGAAAATCAATCGCCTAAATGGAGTCAATTGGTTCCTTTGGTCGTAGTCGCCCTCTCGATACGAAAACGGTTTGTTGTTGACGGAATTGCTTATAATTTGATATAGGTACAACATTAAAATGCCGTCTTGTGTTATGGGAGGATGCACTAATTACGAAAGTAAAAAAAATCATAGAATTACATACCGCAGTTAAGAAATCATGAATTATAATATTTTATTTCATTTCATTATTTATCTAACAAAATAAATATGTCACCATGACAACGCCGATCGCCGCCAAGCCGATCATGCTGAAATCACAAAATAATGATGCTGTCTGTTGCGGTATGATCGAGGTAGAATATTTTACGAAATGATGTAACAAAAGTCGTAGTTGCAGTGAATGTAGTACGAAATGTAATAATTTTTAATTAACAAGGGCGTATGTAGGTAGCTGAACTATCAAACTACTAAAAAAGTTTAAGTGTAGATAGCGGATGTAGACAGTGAGTGCTATTGGTTTACGCAGGAGTTTTTTCAGTAATACTGTCCCTTTCAGTATATCCCTTGCTAACTGCAGAAGAATAAATGGATCATTTTCTTCTTCTCCCATTACCTTGTTGAAATAAACCCTCAACAAAAAGACATTCATAAATAATATAAGATACAAAAAATAAAAATTGTAATCTGAAAACTTTTTGGGGCCGTCGTTAGTAAAATTGTAAAAATGGGACCCTTACTGTAGATACCTTTCGATTTTGTTTTGGTGTCTGTATGTTTTTTATTATTTTATGTTTTAATAATTGATATCATCAATGTGGCTATATTTTATAATCAATATTAAATTATTTTTTTATAATATCAATGACACATTATCTACCTAATTTCAATGCAGTTTTACTACTCTATAGCTTTTACTACATGAACTCATGAATGAATCGTGATTTAGGCATAAGATAAGATAAGGTAAAATAAACTTTATTTGCATTGAATAGGTTTCATTACAAGATGGTATAGTTCAAATGTTTACAGTTTGCTATTCAGCTCTATACAAAGCATGCAAATGTCAGAGATTTACTATTGTTTATATAAATAAGAAATTTAAATATCCATGTGACAGTTCAAGAATTCACTTACATTATAATATACTGATGTCAATAGAATTTTTTTAAGAGTTAATCTAAATTTATATTCGGGTAAAATATGTACAGATTCGGGTATTTTATTAAATAATTTAACACACATTCCGTATGCGTTACGTTGAAGCAATGAAGTACGTTGTGGTCTATCCAAAACCAGTGTATGACCATTTCTGGTGCAGCGTGTATGAACCTGTCTAACAGTTTTAAACAAAGTTTTATGTTTTCTAACGAACATGCATGCTTCCAATATATACATCATGCCAATTATTGTTAATATATTCAGCTTACAAAATAGTGGCCTACAAGATTCGTACGGGGGGATACCTAATATAGCTCGAACACATTGTTTTTGTGCTACAAAAGCTCTTTGAAAATGAGTTGATGAGCCCCATAATAATAAACCATATTTAAGATTCGAGGCTACGTAACCATGATATGCTAAAAGAGCTACCTCCACAGATGCAGTTTGCTGTAATCTTGATAGAACATAACGGAATTTTATGAGTTTATTGCAAATCTTGTCTATATGGTGAGTCCAAGTTAAGTAGGTATCAATTATTATACCTAAGAATGTGCTGCTTTGTACTTCTTTAATTGATTGTCCTCTGAAATTAATTCTTAAATCTACATCAGATTTGTTTTTTGTTTTAAATCTAATAAAGTTAGTTTTTGCTAAATTAATATTAAGGTTGTTACATGTCATCCAATTTATTACTAAATCAATTGTTTTATTTACGTCATATTCAAAATTAACAATGTCAGAACTATTTTTAGAATTAACGATAATAGAAATGTCATCAGCAAACATTATGCAACGATGTAATGTCACTTTTGGGAGGTCATTAATATATAAGAGAAATAGCAAGGTCCAAGCACACTTCCTTGTGGTACGACACTATTTATATTCTCGTAGGGTGATCTATATTTAACAATTTCATTTTTCTTATTTACTTTAGTAATTTCAACACACTGCAATCGATTTCTAAGATAGGACGACATCCATTGTAGTGCTAGTCCTCTTATTCCAGATTTCTCAAGTTTGTCTAATAAAATATTATGAGAAACAAAGTCAAAGGCTTTTGACATATCAAAAAATAGTACAATTACGTCATTATTAAATTCAATATTTGTTATAATTTCGTCAATTAGATTAAATCCAGCCAATGTCGTGGATTTATTTTTCTGAAATCCGTTTTGATCATTTTTAATTACATTATTCATGGACCAGTATTTATTAATTCTTGTGTACATAGATTTCTCAATTATTTTTGAAAGTATTGGTATCAGCGTGATTGGTCTGTAATTATCTATATTTGTTTTGTTGCCTTTTTTAAATAGTGGTTTGACTACCGACTTTTTTAATAACTCGGGAAAAGAACCTTGTTCAAAAGATAAGTTGACTAAGTGTAAAATCATTGGGCTAGTGTCATAAATCACGGTGTACGTAAAAAATCATGTCTGATGAATTTACTGTATTTTTTCTATACAAATACGAAGCAATTAGCAAATTAGAGTTATCTCTTTTTCGCTTACGAAAATTGCATTTACTATCCTTATTTGACGTGTAATCGTAATTTAGTGTGCTATTGCAATGTTAAATTATTCATGTGTGCGTTAGTGTATCATTTTCAAACACTGAATGTTGTCTACGTAACCTATCTATACTTTTAAATATCATTGTTTTAATAATACTATATAGAGAAGCGTTCAATAAATAGAAGGAATGAGGTGCAAACTCTATGGCAACAAAAATAGTAAATACTGGCTTGTAAAGCTGAAATATTGATTTGATTTAAAAAAAAGAAAAAACGGAAATATCTTTTTTTAGTTGCTATTTTAAAAAAGCTACCATATGGATTCTCACCTTGTATGAACGCCCTAAATATTATTAACTTATACCTAAGGAATTGGTGTGCATCAAATAAGCTAACTCAGGAACAGTTTTATCGAAATAATTATTTCTTTTCTTTTGTTTTGTTTATCTCAATACTAAGGTTTATACAACAGAAAATTTAAATTATCCTAAAGGATGAACTGGAAAACCAAAACCTGTTCGGAAATGGATAGATTTGAACGTTTCTGTAAATAACTACAATTCAAATGATATTTAGCAAAAAAAAGTAACTATTAAAAGTGATATTTCAGTCATTTTTGATCATAGATCATCATCATCAGTAAAAGTGAAATTTTTTGTTGACTTTGATGTGATGCAAACACTAATTATTTTCAGTACGTGATTTAATAATCATGTTGATGAAAAAGCATCGTATTATTGGCTATCTTATAAATTTCATGTTATGAGTAACGCCCTTACTAGCGAGCAGAAATGGGACGATTTGAACAAATTTTTTAAAGTTATTGAAGGACCTAAGACTATAAGGGTCACCCGATGCTAAATAATCACTCGTTTTAACGCTCATTTGCAAAATCATAGTAGCCTTTCTAAACGTATCGGCCTTAACAAATTCATAAAAATATAATAAAAATACATTATTTGATAGAGCAACCTCTTTAGAATATATTATATCATTATTATTTATTCTTTAATAAAAAATATATCTGATTAAATTAAAAAACAAAAATAGAATATAATTCAAACATATTAAGGATTACGTAGTTATATTCATTTGTAAACATCAAAATGTATTTTACTGCTATAAAAATACATATTTTAGATGTATGAATATTTTTGAAATTCATAATGAAAATAAACAACTCAGTATAACTTGTCTTAGGTCATAATTTAAGATAAAAAGCGGTTGCTTCACAACTTCCCAGCAGTTTAGTCTCTTGCCCGTTTGCCCCCACTTATATAAAAAAAGTTATTTAATATGTATTTTCTTATTCAATATAATTCGACACAGTGATATAACATTTACATAAATTGAGAGGACAATGGCAGTCATTAAATAATGTTGAGCTGCCAATCACGGCAGACACCAATTCGATAAATATATGGAAAAAACTTTTATATTTGCGAACGATTAATGATGTTAGCAAATTATTGTTTCGCATCCTAAATTCTTTGAATATTTTTTTTCGTATGTTTTTTGCTTTTTCTTTGAAAATCAATACCATATTATAGGATTATTTTAATGAGATAGTTAAAAGCAAAGTAATATTTTCGACAGCATCATCTGGCTATACTATTCCTGTTCAAACTGGTATAATTATTTCAATTTGGGGTGCACATCGTGACCCCAATTACTGGGGACCTGATGCTGACTGCTTTAAGCCGGAAAGATTTGAAGCTGGAGGTAAAACTGGGTTCTTCATGCCATTCAGTACAGGACCAAGAAACTGCATTGGTAAGTATTAATTCGTAATTGCTTTTCCTTGGTTTCCTTATTATTATAATTATATTTTTACACGTTTTATATTAGCTTCACCTATATGTTTGTTTGTAACCGACCCATTTGGACGTGATTTTGACCCACTTTAAACGGCTAGATTTCGTTCAAACTTCGTAGATTTATCGAGGGCAATACATTAATTTCATAAAATTATTTCATTTTTCAATTTGCAAAATAAGATTTATGTTAATTTATATAATTATTTCATCTATCGTCTACAGGCAGAAATTGATGTTAATTTTAAATTTCAACGATTATCTTTTCAACCAAAGCGTGTTTTTTAAATTTATTAAACTATTTTTATGATTTATAGTGACTCTTTACTAATATGCTAAAACACTGCAAGAAGTGGGTCCTTAAATTAAGATTATAAGTGGCTTATTTGGTAAACTTTTCTCATCCAATAGTAATAACACAGAGTAGGAATAGATACTTTCGTAAAACTAATATCAAAGTTATTATGCTAAATTATATAATATTATGCTAAAGTTATTATGAATTTTAAGTTCGAAATTCTTGTGAATTGATGAAACTCTTTTTGGTCATTAATATTTATTGTTTGTTTTTTTATGAAGATAAGGGACGAGACGAGCAGGACGTTCCGCTGATGGTAATTGATACACCCTGCCTATTACAATGCAGTGCGGCTCAGGATTATTGAAAAACTCAAAAATTCTGAGCTGCACTACAACTGCGCTCGTCACCTTGAGACATAAAATGTTGTCTCATTTACCCAGTTATTTCACTAGCTACGACGAGCCCTTCTTACCGAAACACAATAATGCTTACACATTGTGGTACCCATAATCTAGCCGGCATCCTATGTTAAAAAGAGAACCAGTGGGAGGCTCCTTTCCACAGGATGCCGGCTAGATTACCACAGATTAGATGTACCACAACGGCGCCTATTTCTGCCGTGAAGCCGTAATGTATGAATGAATTATCTGTTCAACGGTTTACGGCACTGACATTACTTAATTATTTAGGGATCAAATGAAAGGTTTAATTCATAGATAATGATTATCCTCAATATCATATACGTAAACTGAAAGTGAAAAGAACATGCTTTAAAAATTATGAAGAAATAAAAATTGATAATAAGTTAAAAGAACTCATCAAAGCAGAAGCAAAGACTAGATACTCTAGAGAGGATATCATATCACAGATCGCCAAGACACAAGCAAACTTTTCACGGCTTTGACGCGAATCATGAAAACTGATACGGAAATATAAGCTCAAGATATTTTGGTTTAACCTGAATGAAAAGCAATATCTTTATGGGTGTGAGAGATGGAATCTCACCAAGCACACCTCGCATCAATTTCTAATGATCATCCTCGGAAACGCAGCCATGAAGCCAAGAATCGATGGCCAAATTAATGGCCGCAAATGCAGCCGGATCTGTGATACAAGGGGTTCAAACTATATACCAAGGTACGGCCTAGACTGGAACCCTCAAGGAAGACGCAAAAGAGACCGTCCAAATCAAACCTGGCGGCAGAAGAAGAAACAAAACTCGTCGTAAATACCTCGAGTGAAATCAAGAAAATTGCTCCGGACCGATTTAGATGAAAATGTACTGTAGAAGACCTCTGCCTCATTTACGAATTATAGGAACTAAACAAAACATTAGATAGCAGTATGTAATATTCCAATATCTATTATCCGTTATCCGTTTTGTAAGTTTGAATTTCCCTCCATTATTTTTCACTATTTTTTATAGGTTGAAATAATAAGTAAATTAAAAATACCTTTGAAATAACATACTAAAATGATAGTAAAGAATCTAAAAAAAATATTTGAGGTAAATTAAAATGTCATACATTGGTTTGAAGTAGATATGACATACGAATGCAAGTTTTATCACTCACTCAAGCAGTAGCTTTGCAGTAAATAACTAATTTGTCTATTTTACTCTTGGAGGGTGCGGTAACCCAATTTTTGCTAATCAGAATACTTTCTAATTCTACTTTTTAAGATGTTCTTAAATTAGATGCCATATTCAGATGCAGTTGGTAAGAATGCATTAGTGCGAGATTTTGTTTTACTTCAATCGTGTAATCAAGTTGTTATAAGCTTACCTTACAGTAGGTTTATGTTATAACACTTTAAAATACTAACAGTAAGTTTTATTTCTACAGGTTACCAATATGCAAGTTTTACAGCGAAAAGTGCTCTTGCTTCAATTCTACGTCAGTTTAAAGTTGTCACAGAAGAAGAAGATGGTCCAATTCCTAAAATTGAATGTAAATTTTCTATAATGTTAAAATCTAAGCATGGTTATCCTGTGAGATTAGAACGAAGGAACCATTAAACCAATCATTAAATGGTTTTGATATATTATTTCATTTTATTAATGTAAAAAATCTGAATAAATGTATAGATTTATTTCTAATGATGTAATTATATACAAAAATCCATCCAATCCACCTCAATATTTTTTTGTTGATATGGATGAAATGTCATTTTTAAAATAAATCTTAATTTTAAAAATACCCTCTCACCATCACCTCTCTACCATGTGCAACTCAGAGCTGCTTAAATTTTTAAGAGTCTAATCCAGTGCTCTGTGAAAGGCTAGATTACTTGGGGTTGTGTGGAGACGTCGCTTCGTTGTGTGTCTTCTACCGCATTAATCGAATACTCTGAGTGCTGTTTGACCTGATTCCTGCCGCCGAATCCCACATTCGGGCGACACGCCACAAATTTGGAAATCATCCTCACGATCTGGACGTGTGGCATTTATCTACAATGCGGTTTGCAAAGAACTTTCTGCCACAAACAACCAAAATTTGGATTGAACAGTCTAGGACGATACGGATGCCATCCTAAAAGGTAAAAGCAACTGGGATATTACAGGTTACAGGAGAATGTGGATGGCGGTGATCACGATGTTGGATATAGGACTTATAAAATTTTCATCGAAAAGATTATTTTTAGAGCATCATTGCTATTATGAATTCATAATAAAATATGGTCGACGCTTGATTTATATAGATATAAACAAAAGTCATAAACAAAAATAATAAAATGACTAAGAACAATGTTTTGTATTCCAGCAACTATGACAATAATTGAATAAGGCATGAATAATATCGTTACAAGTGCGATATCCTATTAATATTATAAATGTGAAAGTTTGTATGTCTGGATGTATGTTTGTACGTCTTTAACGCAAAAACTACTGAATGGATTTTGATGAAACTTTACAATAATATAGCTTACACACCAGAACAACACATAGGCTATTATTTATAAAACTATCGCGTGAATTATACTTTATATGGCAAAACAACGTTTGCCGGGTCAGCTAGTTTTATTATAAATGTTTAATGCTAGGCTGCTTCAGTTGTAACAGTAATTTATTCACTCGAATGACGAGTTACAAAATATAACCTTTTACCTAGGTAACACTGAAAATGTTTAGAAAATGAAAAACGGCTTAATGTAGAAAGTTGGCAATATGTTTATTGTTTTTCGAAGTAATCTCCGTTCCTCTCTACACATCGTCGCATTCAATGGAACCATTGAGAAAAGCAGTGGGCCCATTCTCCCTTAGGGGTCTCTTCTATGACATTTTCGAACGCTTTTACCGAATCTTCAGGGCTCGTAAAGCGAATACCTCGAATTTTATCTTTAGTTCCTGGGAATAAATAAAAGAAACAGGGCGCCAGGTCAGGACAGTATGGCGGATGACTAATTATATCGACACCTACCATAGTCAAATATTCAACAGTCCGTTTTGCGGAGTGTGCTGAAGCCTTGTCGTGGTGAAGGAGGATCCTGCTTCGAGGGCGCTGCTGTCAATTTTTTTCCAAGACAACAGGCAAACAGCGATTGATATACCAGTCTGCAGTAACTGTCCTTCCATCTTCTAGCACAACTGTCGCTAAATGACCTTTCAGACCAAAGAATGAGACAATCATCTTTTTTCCTTGACTTCTTCCTTTCTTTACCTTAATTGGCCGATCCTCGAAAGGAAACACCCACTGCGCTGATTGTCTTTTGGTTTGGTGACGATGTCAAATACAGCATTTGTGTCACCGCCGTTGAACTTATGTAACATTTGGCGACACTTGTTTATTTCTTGTCGTCGGTTAAAGTATAGCGAATCCATCTGGTACAAAGCTTCCTGATGCCTAAATGTTCGTGTAATATTTTTTGAACTTGACTCATACCAATGACTAGGCTTGCCCGTATCTGCTGATGGGTCACTCTCTTATCTTCCTCTATCATGCGTCGCACAGCACTGATGTAATCTTCATAGTCGCTGTTAAAGGATCTCCCTCACGCGGATCATCATTGAGATTGCTACGTACACGCTTAAACTCGTTAAAACAAATGTAAATAGTGGCACGAAATGGGGCTTCATTAAGAAAAGCTAATCGCAGCCTATCAAAGCTTTGTTGTTGAGTAACCCCACAACGAAAATCATAATAAATCATTGACCCAAAATTTTCTCGCGTTGGGTTCATTTTCACGTGTAAGAAGAGTTTTAGAATTGCCGCCAATTCACAAAAACAAATGAAAAATGAATGCAATATACTACATTAAGTTACCAAAGAGTTCTAAAATTGAAATTCAAAAAAGTTTTCATTAGCAATATTTCTAACTGGCCAGTTCTAAACATTTTCAGTGTAACCCACGTAGTAAGAATATAACCTCACGGAGAGACAACCGGGATCTTCGCTCCGCCGCGTTCGCTTAAGTTACATTACGTGCTTGTTTACGTTACGTGTAAACTGTTGAAGCAAAAAACAACAATAAAAAATAAGTATGTGTACCAGAGTATACAGATAAGAATGAAACTTCTTTATGACATATAATTTTTCTACTATTTATTTATTTAGAAATTGGGTAGATATCGTGCACATCACGTCAGTATACATATAGGTATGCTCGAGCCATACATAAGACAATCTCTTCTTCAACTTTGATCGCCTAGTACCAAAACACTATTTATTATAAATTTTATTTAACGTGTATTGTATTCTATCTCATTCTCTCGCCGGCTGTTTCTTATACATTTTACCTGTTTGTATCGTCTCGCTTTAGTTTCATCGAGTTTCAAATGACAACTCCATGAATCCTCCGACGGGTTCAGAGTCAGCTAACATTTACGGGCATAGTTGTATCCACAGACTTACAATAATAGTAGCGTAAAGATAAACAAAGGGTGCGAGAGAGGAGAACATCTCTAACGGAGATACATCAACATAGAAAAGGTAAGTGAATCTTTTGTTCACAGTTCGTAAAAAGTCAGCCACGCTTGGCTTTAGCTACTAAGGATTTTGAATAAACACTAGCTAACACACAAATTGACTAATCCAAACTGTTGACAGATCGTCTATTCGCTACTATATTCTAAGTCTTTCGTTATATCTATATGTACATACGAATTGCATGGTCTCGTACCCTTATTTTACGATCCCACTGAGTAGTCGGATCTCATTGTAGGGAATGATCGTAAATTGTTACAGCTCTAAATAGATAGACCGAGGATAATGGAAGAGCTCTCGACGAACTTCAGGTAAACGGGAGACAATAGAATTTCTTTTCATAGCCGTGAAGGTTTCTACAATCTGTAGTGGGAATAAATAATATAGTGATGTTTTAGTTATTTTTTTAAACTTACAATCTTTCACTATTATTACTTTTTAATGCCTTAACTTATATTGTAAGAATAAGAATAATTTATATAAATCAATCTTTTTGCATATGCATTATCGTTAAATTACCATTGCTAGCTTCCATGATTCAGGGAAGCCTCCAGTGGTGATACTAAAGTTTATTATATGAGGCATTCATTCATGAGCGGTAAAGTAATATGCTCCGAGTTTTGCTTAAGTTCTACTGGTCCTATTTGGTCTATTCCTGAAGCATTATCTACTCGTAGATCGTTTAACCAGTGTTTTATTTCAGTCTCGTCAGCTGGTTTCATGAAAAATGACCTTATTGGAGTGTTATTGTGTTTTGTTTCGGATGCTAAATTGGTAATTTGTAATCTATGTGGTTTTTTAGATGTAAAGTTGACCTAGTTTTTGTAAACTGTAATAATTGTGTTGTGATAAATAAATTTAGAAAAAAATATATAGATAGTATTGCCTTATTAAGGTATATGTATTAAAGTATATATAAACGACTACATACATAATATAGTACATCGGTTGATATCCTTATACTTTGCCTTGATAACCTTCGAAAGCTAGTACCCAGCGAAGTCAGCCAATCATAAATGGTTTGACATTTTCTTCCTTTCTTCAATAGCTAGTATTAGTTATATTATAGATGTGATTTTCCCTGAGATAAAAATATATTGTGCTTTGGTGATAAGATAAATATGAGTAGTCAATCGATATAGCCAGTTAAGTTAGCCTTATCTTTATTAGTCCAAAGTGCCTACTTATTGCATTCAATGTTCACTTTAGAATGATTTTACATTACCTGTACCTATGAATTATTATTGTTTGATGAAAAACTTAATTATAATGTAAGAATCGCTAGCGATCCAAATAAATTAATTCAGGTTGTAAATACATATTACAATTAAGTTAAGTGTTTTTAGTATCAAAATAAAAGATTTTTGCCTAATGCACCTGAAGGGCTAGGCAGGATATATGCCAGAAAACATTTCGATTGTTTGTATTGACTAATATTTGTAACAGCCATAACCAACAGCCCATGTCATTTGTTTTATGACAGTAAGGGACGAGACGATCAGGACGTTCAGCTGTTGGCAATTGTTACCTATAATTGCCTATAACAATGCAATGCCGCTCAGGATACCTGAAAGACCCAAAAATTCTGAGCAAAGGAAGGCTCCTTATAGGAGGCCCTACTGGTCATATGGAGAAATTAACTGCAAAGAATAGTTTTACATGTCCTTATTAATATAAAATGTTATAACGTTTCAGATAATTTTCAACCCAAAAAACTGACTAACACAACTCCGTTAAGTTTGAAAATATTTTTTCCTCAAGATGTAATTCGGCTTTGTCATATCATTTATGTTTAACCTTTTTCTACTGGGCTGTATACCCACAATCAGGTTTATACCATCGTTTTTTTTTATGGAATAGGAGGACAAACGAGCGTACGGGTCACCTGGTGTTAAGTGATCACCGCCGCCTACATTCTCTTGCAACACCAGAGAAATTAAGGAAGGTTTACGCGCTTTTTTTGAAAGTACCCATGTCGTATCGTCCCGGAAACACCGCACAAGGAATCTCATTCCACAGCTTCGTAGTACGAGGAAGAAAGCTCCTTGAAAACCGCACTGTGGAGGACCGCCACACATCCAGATGGTGGGGATGATATCCTAACTTGTGGCGTGTCGTGCGAAGGTGGAATTCGTTTATACTATACTTGGCTGTTAAGGCTGGGGACCGAGTTAATGGCCTTGAGGAATCGAGCGGAGCTAAGTTACCTCTCCCGTACAAGATTGCCATAGTTTTAATTCACAATAAGAAGCATTTTTAATTTATTACAAACAGAATACAATTTTCTTTACAAAAATAAGAAAACTATGTCATGTTAAATAGTGTTGGTGAACAATTTTCGTACAATTTTTGTCTAGATTGAATGATTAGCATGGCTCCAACTGTAAAAGTTAGGGGTACTTTGGTGATTTATTTTTCGCAATGTCTTTTAAAGATAGAAATGTAAAGAAAAAATGAATTCTCTCCTCATATTCTGTAAATATACAAAAATTTTTTGTAAAAATAGAAGCTTTTTACAAACCGTTAAGGTTAAGGTTTCAATTATGCGCTATTTTGGTGATTTCTTGGAATAGGAGCCTTAAATGGATAACCTTTGACTTTTATTAAATTACTAGGACTAAGAGAATATTGCTAACAAGAAAAGTTAATAATCGCTATTTCGCTACTTTCATAATGAAATAATGAACGCCCCCAGCGCTGTGCTTATAACAATATTACCTCCGGTAAGTAAATGGAATTAGTGTTGTTCATTACCTCCAATAATTCAATAACAAGCTGTGTGTGTTGCCAGTACATTATAAATTAGTTTCATAAAGGACGAGACGTAAATATAATATTGTCCTTCTCACACAGTATTTTAAAATGGAACTCTTTTAGTGTGTTGTTACATTTTAGTTTTGTGTGATTGATTATTATGAAATCAAATCAACACTTGAAACATTTCTATGTACTATGTAATTGTGGAAACTTTTATTGGTCAGTGATTTATATTTTAAGTTTTTTTTTTATCGAATAGGAGGACAAACGAGCGTACGGGTCACCTGGTGATAAGTGATCACCGCCCACATTCTCTTGCAACACCAGAGGAATCACAGGAGCATTGCCGGCCTTTAAGGAAGGAGTATGCGCTTTTTTTGAAGGTACCCACTTCGTATCGTCGCGGAAACACCCCATAAGGAAGCTCATTCCACAGCTTTGTAGTACGTGGAAGAAAGCTCCTTGAAAACCGCACTGTGGAGGACGGCCACACATCCAGATGGTGGGGATGATATCCTAACTTGTGGCGTGTCGTGCGAAGGTGGAATTCGGCGGCAGGAATCAGGTTAAATAGCTCTTCGGAACACTCCCCGTGATAAATGCGGTAGAAGAAGACTTTAAGAAATAATTTCTTTCATACAGCTTATTCGGAAGGCAAACTTCCTCAGAGAAGAATGAGCAGGAAAGTCTAAGGTTGCTCTTTTCTAAGCAGATTAGGGGTTGCAAGTTCTTATGCTGAATGCGATTTGCAAATCATTTCAATTACAATACTCGTATATGCAAAGTGACGAAACAAAACATTACATTGTGCATTGGCTTAAAAAAATTGTTGCGGCAGTGGAATGAATTTAAGTAGAGAAAATATTCGCACTATGTTTCTTATGATTTTAAAAACATATCATGTACATAATATGCGGAGTTTCTGTGCAGTATAGCCTAACCCCCTTATTCATAATAGTCTGCTAACTTTACGCATTGCTAATTCTCACTCTGTCTTCTTCTGTTGACCTAAGTCAGAATGAGATATAACATTCTTTAGCAGCTGTTTTAAGTTAGCGGACCTTTATGAATAAGGGGGAATGTATCAAATTATTTTGTTGCGGTTTGGTTTTGTATTCATTTGCAAATCTGAATTGAAATCCAGAAATACAAACTACAATTTTTTTCCAGTTTTAGCATCTATGTATCGTTATTTAGGCGCTTAAAGTGTAATTTGCTCAAACCGTTAACTATCTTCGGTAAATAACAATTTTTGTTTGGGTTTACTTTTACTTGTGTCGTTGTTTCTAAGCAGAAAAGTTTTTTTTTTGAAAAGGCTTGTCTAAGCAGGATGATGAGTCAATGTTGGGCAGCACTTTGTCCAATGTTCCATACATTAATTTCACTAGTAGGAGACTCCTTTGCACAGGATGCCGGCTAGATTATGAGTACCACAACGGCGCCTATTTCTGCCGTGAAGCAGTAATTTGTACATTACTGTGTTTCGGCCTGAACGGCGTCGTAGCTTGTGAAAATACTGGGCAAGTGAGACTTAACATCTTATGTCTCAAGGTGACGAGCGCAATTGTAGTGCCACTCAAATTTTTTGGGTTTTTCAAGAATCCTAAGCGGCATTGCATTGTAATGGGCAGGGCGCTTCAATTACCATCAGCTGAACGTCCTGCTAGTACCTTATTTTGATAAAAAACCTACACTTACTTACGCCTAGTCATGTAATCAGTCAATCGATTATTTATTCATTACATAGGTTTACAATATAATAAATTATCCTCTATGTTAGGCCTTGTGTAAACATTATAATAATCAATCGTAATCCTCATCTTCGTCTATAGATATATCTTCTATAATTACCGAGTCCAATACTAAAGCAGGTCGCCTCACAACGTCTTGGTGCCAAGCCCACCCCAAAAACCAAACTAGGCAAACAATGTGGGCGGAACTGCCGATCGATCATCGCCCAGTAAGACATGAGCAGCAATAATATTGGACAGAATCGAGCCCATGATGGTTCTCGTCAATTAAAATATAGCAATGATAGATACACTTGCCGATGTATGTCTGCTCTTTATACGCGCTCGAATTAGTTGTACATTGCTCTTTGGCATCGGAAAATCGAAGAAGTCGTTAATGCAACCGATATAGTTTTGCATTATAATGGTGTCTGTAGTGCGTATATGCTCGCTGTATCGCTAGGCGTAAGTTTTATTTCGTACGTTCTTAGTACCAAGATAGTCAATTGTTCAGGTGTCAACATCTAAACAATTTTGTTGTTTTAAAGTTATAACTCTGGGATTATTTATACAAATTATATTTGAAAACAAAATTATTGAACGATGCGGGACTCGACCGCGCGACTTTTTGCATTCCGTGCGAGTGCTCTTCCAACTTTGTGTAATTAATCGAAGTGAGGATTATCACTTTAAAACATAACAAATTGTTCAGATTTACAAGAGCGACATCTCAAGTCAATTTCCTAATATGCAAATATTGGGGTTGAGCAGGTTATCAACTATAATGTAGATCCTGTAGATGAAGCCACAACCTGAGAGTTGAACAAAGCATACAAGATTTTATCAACGATACGTCACTCGCACGGAACGCGAGAGCTCGCGGGTTCGAGTCCCGCATCGTTCACAAAATTTTGTGTGTGTAAGTGTCAACATGGGAAATGAAGTAACATTATTACCACCCACTGAAATACATTCGAAGTTAGTTCTGTTTCGGTTTAGCCTTCTTTGATCGACATACTCAGTAAGTGATTGGCAACATTCAGCCGCTCTCTGGCAATATTGATAAATTCACTTCGCGTGCATTGACATTATCAATAATATCAATATAGAAGGCATTAATTATTGCTGCAGCGATCCGAAAGTCTGTATAAGAATGGCTCCTGGCAAAATTACAGTATTCCTGACGAAAAATCTTAATATCTCGTTTTCGTCGCCCATTTACCACTGCAACAGGAATCTTTATCTTGGTATTGAAAAAATATTACAATAAAATTGCTTCGAACGAGACTAGCGACTTTGGTACCGGACTAGGGAGGTAGAATAGTAAAATAACACACACACACACTCACGCCTTGTTCCCGTCGGGGTAGGTAGAGACAATAGAGTGCCATTTGCTTCTATCCTTACAAACCTCACGCGCTTCCTCTACATTCATTACTCTTTTCATACATGCTCGCCGGTTGCGGGTGCTTCGGACCTCTCCTGTTCTCAAAACGTCCCCAATTTGGTCGACGAATGTTCTACGAGGTCTCCCGTGACCGACTTGCCCACACACACTTGCCTTATATATTTGATGCGTCATTCTTTCTTCACTCATTCGCTCCACGTGTCCAAACCATTTCAGCATTCCTTTTTCAGTCCTTGTCACAACATCCTCTTTCAAACCACAGCGCGCTCGCTCTATTACTTTACTTTCGCTTTATTATTATTTAAAATAAAAATAATAATAAAGCCTTTTATTCAACTAAAAAAGAATACAATTTCTTATATCTAACTTATATAAAATCCAGGTAGTCTTCAGCTGATTGCCAATTGGCATAGGCCACCTCCAACCTTTTCCACTCCTTTTAGTAAGATAATACGGTTGATAAGATGTTTCCTTTTTAGTAAGATAATAAGGTAGGTAATAAATGGACCCGTTGTTGTTATTTATTTAAATATCTCTATGTGATTCCAAAAATAGCAATAATCGTAACTAGAATTAGATTAATTAATTAGATTGTATCAAAATACGCAATTATTTTTATACTTTTAGCGCATACAAGTATTATATCGATTGTTTTTAAAAAGTGTTTTTGAATTCGGTTGTTTTGTTGTTAAAATATTTTTTTTTAATCGTCATGCTATAAGATACAATTTAGCCATGTTTGATTTAGTATTATCTGTACAACATTTACTAGTTATAAATACAAAATGTTATTCCATAATATGCGATTCAATTCCATTAGAGTTTTCTCGCGCCGGCGAAAACAACGTTATTTTATGCAAAGGCTTTTAGGGCGACGCGTATTAAATTCGCTGTAACAAAAATATAGACTTGTATGTGGAAATCATTTTTATTTGTGACGGTAAAGTTTAGTATAACTAAAAACAAAAACTTAAAAAATTAAATCTTTAATAAATTTATCGTAAAGAAAATTATGTAATATTTTTTCTATACGTCACAAAGTGGTCCCAACTCGGCATGTTTGCTGATGCATGATAAAATACTATGAACATCCGCAACATTTCCCAACAATTTTCATTTTCATTTCCTTTACACGTATATTTCATCATCCAGCTGACACTCGTATTTGAAGTGCTGTAATTAGGGCGCGTGCTTTATGAAATGCACTCGCAGCTCGTTTCCGCTCTACTTGCCTGTTCCGTCTCACTTTACCAGAAATTCTGCGAAAGACATATCATATTTAATCGTTAAATATTCTCTTAAAATTCCTAATAACAGAGGATTAATGTGTTCCTTAAAATGATCATAAAAGTAGTAAAAATTTCTTAAATAAAAAATAGCGGTCTAATAAGGCTTGTATTCGCACAAAAGGCAGAACCCTTATGTAGTGATGATAGTACAGATACTATCATCACTACTGAATATAAAACAAAGTCCTGCGCCGCGTCTGTCTGTCTGTTCGCGATAAGCTCAAAAACTATTGCACTGATTTTCATGCTGTTTACCAATGGATAGTGTGGTTCTGGAGGAAGGTTTTGGTATATAATTTTTTAAATTTTTTGTATATATTTGTTGATATCGGAAAAAATAAGGAGCATTTTTAACTCATTTACATATATCCGATGGCTTTAGACTCATCATTACCAAATACTTACATCATATTTTTTCTATTGATAACAAAGAAAATTTAAACACTACGTTGATAGAACAGCGTCTGTTGGGTAAGCTAGTACAATATAATTAATTAACACTTTTCAATAGAATTGAGGGGGTTCTTTAACAATATGTCAAAGTTTGAAATGCGCCAGTTTTTTATTACTTGTACCTCTGAACCTCTGACACATAGACGGATGGCATTATGATGAAAGTCATTATCACATTTAAACATATCATTTTCTCAAAGTAAATTAGTATATATAGCTATTGTGGGTTAAACATAGTTAATGAACACATGGTGTCACGGACTTTTTCATGAAACTACATAAGATTTCTCTTTTTATGTATCATATTAACATTTTTTAGATAGCATAAGCAAGCGTATTTCCATGTATTACCCTACGACGTTTTTGCTACAAATGTAAGGTCGAACAAAATTTCTGCTCAGTAAGATATAATGGGGAATGTATTGGGGGAGGACTTTGTCCAGCAGTGGACGTCTTCCGGCTGATGATGATGATGATTATGGTGAAGATCTAATGCAGCTTTGAATGAGAGTGAAAGATCTTTTTTAAATTGATTATCAATCTAACTTCTTTTTAATAATAGTTATAGATAATTAATAGAAATGGCAAATAATGGGTCTCGTATTTTTTTTTATTTATTTATTTGATCCCGTGCAATGCTGAGCTGCTTGAATTGTCGGGAATGCAGGTGCTCTGTGACCGGCTACGTCAGCTGGCAACAAGTAGTTCGCTGTGTGTAACTTCTACCACATTTATAGCGGGCAATTTTCCGAAGAGCTGTTTGAGCCGATTCTGCTGCCGAATTCTACCTTCGCTAGACACACCACATTTAAGAATATCATTCCCACCATCTGAATGTCTGGCGTTCCTCTACAGTGCGGTTTTCAAGAAACTTTCTTTTGTACGTGAAAGAAAGATCCTTAAAAACCGCAAACCATTCCAAACCTTGGACAGAGATTCCTCTTGCGGTATTTAAAGGATGATACGACATACCTTCAAAAAAGCGCGTACTCTATTCTTAAAGACCGGCAACGCTCCTGTATATCCTCTGGTGTTGCAAGAGAGAGAGGTGTGTGTGGAGGTGATTACTTAACATCAGCGGACCCGCTCGATCCTCAGTCCTGCTCTATCATAACAAAAAAAAATAGCCTGTTGATGTACAATCATGAGAAATATATGAAAATCCACTTTTCATAGAAACATTGAATTTTAACACACACTATTCTACTTTGAATTTAATTTGTATCGAATATTTAAGGGAAATTTTGTTTAGTTCATACTTTTTTTATGTATGAGTGTCTGAACATAGGCATAAATAAATAATTGATGCGGGATGTATAAGTTCCTTGAGTGCAATTTTCTTTCCATTCTCGTTAGCCGTCGCGTATAAGGTCGGGTCGTAAGATTCTCGTAAGAATTATCGTAAAACTGTCGTATTGTACCGACGAAGGAGCAATAATATATGTTTTTATGATAATATAAACGAAAAAGAACTTGTATCCCAGGTAAATAATGGAGGTTATAAAATACATTTGGATACTTACAATTTGTATGATATTGATCTTATACATGTCAAGGTTAAATGAATACAACAATCTATTTTAAAGCATAAATCTGTGAAACGAAAAACAATCGGAAAAAATTAATTTTGCCAATATTTGGTTGGATTTTGTTGGTGACACCAGAATATTAATAAAAATAGGAACATATCGATTGAAAAACAAAACAGCAACACATACTAGTTAAGGAAAACTTCTTTAGGCGTGACTTGGGAGTAACTCAGAATATTTTTCTGACGGAAGTAACATTAGTACTTCCGACAGAAAAAAGTCAATTGAAACAATTTTTAGCCATTATAATTTTAAAAAATTCTTTCAAATTCCTCAGTAATATTTTCTGAAAACATCCAAGTGTATTTGTTCATTTATGACTACTTTGTAATAAATAATAAATTTTTTTTTTTTTTTATATTAATTCGTTCTTTCGAACAGGCTATAGCCAGGGGCCTTACTGCCTTGTCGTTAGTATTTTCATTTCTTTGGTATTTATTATTTTCACTATTTTGTTTTACAAAAAGTCCAATCCAGTTTTCTCATTTCATCTTACATTATTTCCATTTTCCTTTTCCAATTATGTATATTCGATAGCGAATATTTATAGTAGTTTCTTTCATCAAATCCAATCCAGTCTTAAAGTCATCAGTTATTTTACCATTTCCGTTAATGTATAATTCTCTAAAGAATATTTTCCATATTTTCCTTTTAGTAAGTCCAAATCCAGTAATATAGTCTCTAATAATTTTCCCCTTTTCTTAAAGTCAAATCCCGTGTAATTTGCATAACTTTTTAGAATTATACCTACCTATTTACATTATCTGTTCAGTTCGCGAATTGCGCTATGCTATTACTAGTTGTATATGTACAAGTTATAACGTATTTACATAATTATAAACAAATTTACAACGTATGTATCTACAAATTACAATGTATTTACAGTACTACATACAAATTTATACAAGGACATATAAGTTGTTGTGTCCTTTAATAGATCTATTACTGAGAGCGGGATTATATTGGGTGCACCATATATTTCCAGTAGCTCATCCATCAGCACAAGGCGCTGTATGCCAAAGGACGAACAATCAAAAAAGATGTGATCCAGAGACTGATCTTGTTGCTTATTACAATGGTCACAAAAAGGAGAGGAGACAATTTTTTTGCGATGAAGATGAAAATTCAATCGATAGTGACCAATACGCATTCGTGTTATTGTAGTATAGAACTTTCTGTGAGCGTTATTTTTAAACTTACAAAACCAGGGTGTGCTATTAACGGGATTATCTAACAAAGTATACGAATGAGCCTTATTTTCAACTTCTGTACAATTGTACCAATATCTTCCCCAAAGAAGAGTCATACGCTGTTTTAGATTACTTATTATATCTGTATATGGTATGTTAATGTCTAGATCTTTGCAATCAGGATATAGGGATAGATCGGATATATTAATGATAGTTCTAGCTAGAAAATCAGCGCTTTCGTTTCCTGCTACTCCTATATGGGACGGGACCCAAACGAAATCCACTTTAATATCGATTAAACATAGTTCGAACCACAATTCCTTTATAGCAAAAATGATGTAATTGATGTTAGCACTCATTTTGTTATTTGACAAACTTTTTAACACACTCATACTATCACTAACTATTACCCACTTCTTATTAAGTTGATTTTGTTTCTTAATATGCTTTAAAGCAAAAAGAATAGCGACGGCTTCAGCAGTAAAAATACTGGCATATCTATTAATCTTAAAGCCAATACCCTTCCTAATTTCAGGAAGGTAGATTGCAAAAGAAACATTATTATTGTTTTTTGCGCCATCCGTATAAACAAATTTACAATTAGACCATTCTGACAATAATACATGAACCTCCTCTTTTGAAGTTAAATTTGGATCTATTACAACATTAATTGCAGAATATTTACATCGAAAAGAACCTGCATGGCAGGGAAGTATATCATTATTCCGATGAATATTTAAATCTTGTAGAAATTTAAAAAATGAAGAAAAATCTTGCAAGATAAACAACTGTCTCTGAAATGAAGACGATTGATAAGCAATAAGATTCTTAAGAAGATTGTTCGTCGGCAAGCTATAGAGCTTTAAAATAAATCTTTCTTTAAGATAACTAAATCTAATACACAAAGGAGGAAGGTTGGCCTCGATTTGCATAGCAGCTATTGGGCTAGTTTTAAGTGCACCCAATATTGTACGCATACATTTATTTTGTATTTTATCCAGACTATTAACAATTTTGCTGTCTGCGGCGAAACAATGAAAGCCATATTCAAAATGACTACGAATAAGCGATTTATACAAAATTAACAATATTTTAGGGTCCGCTCCCCACGACGTTGCACACAAAGATTTTAATACATTATAAGCTTTATTCGCTTTAATTATAACACTATCTGTATATTTTTTCCAAGACAGTTTTGGAGTAAATGTTACACCTAGAAATTTTATGTCACATGAAATAGGCAGTGGAATGCCATTGTATAAAATGGGAGGCAATATGATGCGTTTACGACCAATCACAAAGACTTTTGATTTGGTTGGATTTACATTTAAATTAAGATAAGAAAAGTATTGATATAAATTTACAAGTGCTTTATTAATAGTAGCGGCTAAATTAATCAGATCAACTCCCGATACATAGACGACTAAGTCATCTGCATACTGTAGGTTTACTATATTTGGCCCCAAAATAAGGTTCAATCGTCTTATGTACATAATAAAAATTAAAGGAGACAATATTCCCCCCTGACAAACACCTAGAGAAGAAAGTCGTGGTCCATACAAATGTTTATTAAATTTTACATATACTTTTCTGTCAGTCAAAAAGGATTGCATCCAATTTATTATTTTACCTGGTATCCCTAACATTGATAACTCGTCACAAAGCACGGCAATATTTACACTATTGAAGGCACCTGAGATGTCAAAAAATACAGACAAAAGATATTGATTACTTGCTAAACATTGATGCGCATCAAGCTGTAACTGCGCTATACTCTCCCTAGAAGACCGACCTTTGCGAAAACCAAACTGATTATTAGGCAAAAGACAATTTTGTTCTATAAAGAACTCGAGACGTTGTTTCAGAAGCTGCTCAAATATCTTCCCAACACAAGACGTGAGAGCTATAGGTCTATAAGAGTCAGGTAACATTTTATTTTTGTCTGGCTTTAAAACTGGGATTAAACAGTCTGTTTTCCATTCTGCAGGAATAGTATTCTCCTTCCATAGGCGATTAAGATTATTTAAAAAGATGTTGAGACTGTGGCAATTAAGTTTTTTGAGTAAAATATATGGAATGGTATCAAGACCGAAAGATGTATCTCTTCTAGTAAATAAAGCGGATTTTAGTTCTTGTAAAGAAAAAGGCTCTATCAAATATTTATTACTATCATTAACAACATTTACATAGTTAGTTAACTCATTTGATACAAAGTCAGAAGTATACTTTTGTAGAAAATCTGGAATCCAACTATCATTCAACACACTGTCAGGAATGTAAGTTTTGTTAAATTTGCGCATGTATTTCCAAATTGAAGACAAAGGAGTACAACGATTGAATGAATTGCACAAGCCTATCCAGCTATTTCTTCTTTCACTTTTTAAGATAAGTTTTTTTAAAGCCCGCAATCTCTTAAACTCCACATAATTTTCATCAGTGGAGTTGTTTTTAAAATTAATGTAACCATTTTTAGCATTTAAAACTGCTTCTGTACACCTCTGATTCCACCAAGGCGACCAAGGATATTTAAAAGATTTTTGTGAACAAGAACTAGTAGCATTATTACTATTAGAACTTTTGGAAAACAGACAGCTAGGGATTGACTGCTTGGCAGCAGAAAGTAAAATATTACAAAAGGAATTAAAAGCATCTATTGAAGATAAAGTGTCAAATTTAACATCATCCAAATAAGAAACAACTAAGTTACTATACATATTCCAATTCACCTGCTTATAATTAGGGTGAGTGGGCAAATGTAGATTATTACATAATGTGTTTTGCAAACTAATACTATCACTACTTACTGCCATTTTTATTATTACAGGGAGATGATAACTACTGCCCAGAGGACTGTCAATAACTGACCAGTCACATAAAAGAGCCAAAGATGGAGTTACCAAAGTCAAGTCAAGAGCATTAGGACGCCAAGATGGAGATCCTATTGTGGTAGCTTGACCATTATTCAGAATAACAAGACCATTCTCATCTATAACCTCTAAAACATCTTTACCTCGAGGCAATGTATCAACACATCCCCACAACATGTGATGAGCATTGAAATCACCTGCAAATATCATTGGCTCTGGAATGGACTTAATTAAACTGTTTAAATTGTTTTTATTAAATGGAGGATTTGAATTGGAAGGACTGTAAAAACTCACAATACTCAGTTCTTTGTTATTAATTTTAATTTTAATGCAAACATTTTGTAGAGCACTATCATAATATGTATTTATGTTAGAAAATGTGATATTATTATGAATAAAAATTGCTACACTATTGTGTTTATTACCACAATCATTCCTTATTGTGTTATAGCCTTTTATTAAAAAATACTGATGTGGTTTTAACCAAGTTTCCGAAATTATAGCAATATGGATATGATTTTCATATAAAAACCTTGTAAAAATAAGCCTATTACTAATAATACTTTGAGCGTTCCACTGCACTATATTCAATGTATCCATAATAACAATTAACTAGGTGTCTTTTTTCTAAAAGTGTTATTCAGAATTTCCTTAATACTATTTGAATTTATAGTTAACTTATCTTTATTTGTACAAATTTGTAAAACTGCTTCAACCAAGAGGTTCATAAATTTGTCAGATTTTATAAGATTGCTCAGGTGTGTGTCAATATACTTTGAGTTTAATTGAGGGAAAGCAGATTCATTGAAGAGATCTGAGTATCTAACACTACGGGACTTCACTTTGTTTTCTTCAATTTTTTGTTTTTTCAGAGGACAGGTAGATGAGATAGCTATGTGATCTCCACCACAGTTGGCACATTTTGTTAAAGTTTTTGGACACATTTTAAAATTGTGATTGTCAGAACATATGGAACAAACTTCATTGTTTCTACAAAATTTAGCAATATGGCCAAATTTCATACAGCGTAGACACTGTTTAATAGGGGGTACATATACATTAACCTCATGCCTCCAGTGATCAAGTGTTACATACTCAGGTAACAACGTTGATGCAAATGTGACTGCAACAGTTTGCGTTGGAACAAAGGAGACAACACCCTGTGGGTCCTTTACTCGCCGCATGAACCTTCTCACAGCAATAACTTTTTTACTCGATGCAATTAATTGATGAATTTTTTTGTTGGAGTAATCAGTGGGAACAGAAGTAAGAACTCCAGTGACCTCCGTTTCAGAAGCCGGAATTGAGGCAACCATCTCCAACTCGCTAAGTAACTTTTCATTTTTTAAAAATACATTCGCATTGTTAGGCAGGTCAAAGGTAACACCAACTTTAAAAGCATTAACGGACCTCAGGTGCAACACACCCGATACGCAATGCCTCCTGATTCCATTTGACAGACCCAACCTGTCCTTGTCTGATATTTTGACTTCAGCCTGCTTGCGATTGAGAAATACAATAAATTCCTTCTTATTTGAATTTTCGTCGTATAACCTATAATAATTTGTCGCTCTATAAGGGGTATACTTCTCTTTATCCTTTCTTCTTACAATGAGACGTTCAGTCACCTCCGCGTCAGATACCGAGGATTCGGATAGGGGAAGTTCGTCTGCTGGTTCTGCGTCGCTCTGGCCGTTCTTCGGCCTTTTACCTGTACGCTTCCCCATGGCGATGGGGAAGCGCACTTAACAATTTATATATACAAAAATCGAATATTTATAAACCAGGATAAACAATTTACAAGTATGAAAAATATATGCACTATGAACAATAATTTAAACAATTTTTTTTTTGTATAAGCGCGCCTTCCTTCGTTCACTCGTTCCCGCCAAAAACTCAATAAATAATAAATAAAATTTCTCAGTCTGACGTTTGTGATATTCGTTCATTTTTCTTAGTCCATCATACAGGCAAAAGGTCCGAGCCCATAGAGCCATATTCGTTAATATTCAATAACGGTATAATGATATGTGTGATATTAATAATTTAATGATTTTTATTCAATTATTTATTAATAACACGGCTTTAATTAATGTAAGTATATATTTAATGGTATAAATTAAATCTTCTTGTCTTTCAACTTATTAAGAATATTTGTTGTATACTGGATATCCTAGAATAGGTGGGACAAACAAGGGCAAACGAAAATACCATATTATGTCTATGAGCTTTCAGATAAGCAAAAAAAGTAGATATATGTATTTGTTAATTATTCCTAAAGTTAATTATAATTAAGTTTTACTTCAATCGCGCGTAAAGATTGCACGCACACACTTTTATTTACGCTTTTCAATTCAATTTTATTCTGGGCCCAAATGGTACCAAATTCATTTTTCAGGGAATAAAGACTGCAGATACGCTAGTTAAGTGGAATGAAGAACAGTTACAGCACCTTTTTCAGTTTGGACTTTTAACTTTTAAGCTTTTAGTTCGTAACTCGTTTCGGTACTTCAATTAAAAAACTGTTGAAGAAATATTTGCCTTGTCAAGAGCCTGAAGTTTAAGACTAGGGTTGTTACTGTTTATTTATTAACGGTTTATGCCCTTATTGAAGTTATATTTCTTTAGGCGCGATATGAAAAAAATATTAGAGTGAAATTTTAAGATGCGCGCGCATCACCGTAACACAAAAGTAACAGGGTGAAGTTAGTTCATAAAATTTTCTGACGTTTGCGACATTCGATAATTTTTTGTTTGGTTTCTTCGTCCATTATTAGGACAGGCAAGGGGTTCAAGCCCATACAGCCGTATTCGTTATTTAATAATTAATTGTCAAGGCCATCGTTGTAAGTTTTTTATAATTTTGTTCTTTCTATAAACATAGAATAGCAGTAGGAATAAATTATTTTAAGGCGCGGTCATACCTCAATATCCACAACAATTGGTTTCTTAGAGAGTCGATTACAACATAACGCAATGAAAATATTTCGAAGAAAAAAATACAGTGCACAAAGAAGGACTTAATAAAAAATTTGAACCGAATAAAATATTTATATATAATTTGAAATATTCAATAAAAAATTTGGAAGTTCCAAACTTTGAAGTCACAAATCTCTGAATTTTCAGCTGTAACAACATTGTTTTTATAAAGAATTTAATAGAGTTAGTGCTTTTGTAAAACTTAAACCGAACAATTATTTAATTTAATATGTAAATTTTAATAAAGAGAGGAAATTCAGTAAAATAAATGCGTATTTGCAGATTAGCCAAATCAACACAAATATTGTAGGGTTGGTTGCAGCGTTTACAATCCTAGTCAGTCCGCGCCTTAAGGCGAAGAGTAAGCAGAAAACACGCAAAGGTGTTTTTAGACAAGTTTTGTGGTGAAAATATAGCATTTGGAGCTATAAACACTACTCTATCCTGTTACATACACCCTTAAGTCCTACCTGTAGGTTGCTAATGCTTGCTGTAAGTTAAACTTAACACTCCAGAGCTATTATGAACTACCAGTTTTGTTTGCAGTTAAACAAGTTTTTTCTCGGCATGATGCATTTGTTTAGTATACTACTCTCATAAAAGTTGTTCTTATAGATTTTACTTTTTTGTGTTGGTACATTTATTAAGATTAGTAATCAATAATGAGGATTGTAAGCAATTAAACTGTTTGCGCCTGTTAAAATTTTCGACGCAAGAATTTTGAAAATATTGGCTTTGTTACATAGGAGCCGTGAACTCATATCGCTCAAGGTCGCCGGCATTTAGTGTCGCCTTAAGGCGACCTTATATTACTGCTTTGTTACGTTAAAGAAGTATAACTTCTTGCGTGCATACGAAAGTACACACCAATGAGGTTCTATACATTGGTACACACCCACTCTATTATTTACGGTATGTGTTGATTGATACATCTACTGTACTCAATAACTCTTGTGATTTTACTTATTTATTTACTTTTTTTTACTTATTCGTGTAAGATTGACTATTTGACGTTTAAGTATTTTTGTCCAATCACTTCGCATATATTGTAATTGAAATGTTTTGTAACTTGCATTGAAAATAAGAACTTGTAGTACATAATCTGTTTTGAAAACAACAACCTTAGAGTTTCTTACTCGTTCTTCTCTAAGAAAATCTGCCTTCCGAATGAGCTGTATGAAAAAGAATTACATATTCCAAGTGTAATAAGACAAATGTTATAAAATCAAGAATTCAATCATTCGCTTAGATCAAAAAATGGCACATAAGCATTTAAAAGTTATATTATAATAGAAATAAAAGAAGAAGTGGCAAGAAACTCATTGCTACTCACACAATTTTGTGTGGAAGACACAGTGGAAGAGCGCTCCGACGGAACCTGAGAGGTCGTGGGTTCGAGTCCCGCATCGTTCATATGTTTTGTATACAAATATAATTTTGTGTAATAAATTCCAAAAGTGAGGATTATTATTTTAAAAAAAATTATTGCTATTCCTTTAAAATGAATATTTACAGATCCAGCACTAGATATCATCGTATGAGATGTAATAAAAATACTTAAACGAAACAACTAACTTACGCAAGTAAGTAACTAATCAGTGGGAGGCTCCTTTGCACAGGATGCCGTCTAGATTATGGGTCGTCTAGTTACCACAACGGCGCTTATTTCTGCCGTGAATCAGTAATGTGTAAACATTACTGTGCTTCGATCTGAAGTGCGCCGTAGCTAAAGAAATTACTGTGCCAATGACACTTAGCACCTTACGTCTCAAGGTGACGAGCGCAATTGTAGTGCCGCTTAGAATTTTTGGGTTTTTCAAGAATCCTGAGCGGCACTGCATTGTAATGGGCAGGGCGTATCAATTACCATCAGCTGAACGTCCTGCTCGTCTCGTCCCTTATTTTCTATATAAAAAATCATATTTTGTTATTTCCACATTTACATTTATATATATGTATGTATTTAAAGGCTTCCATCATGTTTAAATTTAATTTAGGTCACATGAATTTTATTTTCCGCCTTATTCAGAAGCCATTCCAGGGAAAGAGGGTATAAATATTTGATGTGGGATCGATAGAGCTTAGAAGGCGAGAGCTTATCAGGGTTGCTACTTGCTGAAATATATAAGTTGAAATGTGTGATGTTAAAGTAAGTACGATATACGTCAGTAAGACTCGAAATTATAAAATTACTTGAGAGTCGTACGCTAGCATTCGAGTAGAAACTTTATTATTTTTATTGAAAAGAGCGCAAAAAAAGAATGCTGGGAGAGTTTCTTGCGCCGCTTCTTCTCTCTCAGAGCGCCATTTGTTTTTCGAAGCGGTAGTAGTGTCTAGTAGTTATTAGAAATGACATCAAAAAGAATTCTAAAGGAATCAAATTTGAGAAAATAAATGCATTTTTATGCCTTTGTAACAACATAATTGTGTTTATGGCTTAGATTAAGGATGGCTCTCCGCTGCGCTAAAACTAGATACCGCACTACCTAAGAACAATAGCTTTTTTATTACGGCAACTATTAGATGCTTGTATGTTTGCATCTTTACACTCAATGACATCATTGAAATTTTGTAACATACACGCTTCGTGTTATTTTACTTTGAAATTAATAAAATACAAAATACTTACTGATGATATGTGATCTCAGTGTCTTTCTTTCTTGTAGTATTATTTTTACAAAGTCTTTCTATGCAACCCGGAATTTTAGTTTCAATTATTAGTACAATTTGACAGAACATTTGGCACATCATCGTTCGAGACTGGCTCGTGTAAGCCCACTTGGGCGTAGTATTTGTTGCCGCACTTTGCGACTACGTCTGCGTTATCTTTGCGAGAGAGACCAATCCTTAATCTAAGGTTTATGATTTCATATCCGTATTATTTTCATAATAAAAAAATATAGTAAAAAAATACCACCCATTTGAAAAAAATTGCCGCAGACCTGATGAACAAGAATATCGTTAAAATGTAATATCGTGTAATAAAATTTATTCTTTTATAGCCTGAGGGTGGTCGCTCCATTTCCAATCTGTGGTTTCCTTAAGAAAACCATTTATGTTACACATCGACGTCCATACAAAAACTACAATCATGACAAAAATAAATAATAATAAATATTTTTCTCTACTAACGTTGTATCGCGAGTAGCAGGTTTAGCGCGAGTAAGTAGAACATCTTCCTTGAACGCCTCTTCAAAAATTAGGAAAACAGTTGATCCTACAGGCCATCCCTGCAACTCCTCGCTAATTCCATACCTAAATGCTTCAAATTGTACTTAACACAAATTATATTTTCGAGCTGAAAGACTTAGCTGTTTTAGAGCTCTTTAGTTATTTTAACTCAGAACATCCATTTGATCAGATATTCAGTTTTAGAGTAGTTTGCAAAAATCATTCTGAAAAGTATACAAGGCCATAGGGGACATATCTTTTCTTTTAATTCCGCATCAGTAACACCACATGTAGCATCAGTTGACGAGCACGACCATGTGCGTCAGTGAGCATAATATGAATAGATATATTTTGTACTAGCTTTTACCCGCGACTTCGTCCGCATAAGTTTTTTTGTTTTCTCCCGGCTATAAGTCCCCCTGCAACAATGTCCCACTATCGTGTTCCAGTCCTCAACTTCACATCAAAATTTGTTCAAAAGCAACCTAAGCTACATAATGGATAGCTCCGAATGTTTCCTTAGTAAATATAAAAAGTAAATAATGTAAATCGGTTTAAAATACTACTAACTACCTACCTGCCAACCCCTGATGTTAGACAGTGTGACATCCGTAACATCATCTGCGTAGGAAGTACTAACTTAATGTAAGTAGTATAATAATGTAGGAAGCTAAAAATAAGAGGCCTTATTACTGTAGTACATTTTTGTAAACTATGTTCTTTGTTTTTCCCTCTCTGGCCAACACATGGAGATTCTGTGGACTTGAAACACGTGAGCAAGCCACGTATAATTGTCCGTGAGAAAAACAACTCTTTTCTAAATTAATGCCGGCTACTTTTAATGTTTGCCCCTGAGCTTTATTTATCGTCATAGCGAATGCGATTTTCAGCGGAAACTGTAATCTCTTAAACTGGAATGGCAAATCTGTCGGAATTATGGGTATACGGGGGATTAAAACGTTCTCTCCTTTTGCCATTCCAGTCATAATGATTGCTTTTACAATATTGCGACCGAGGTGTGTCACTTGCAACCGTGTGCACACAGTCTTGGTGCATCTAAATTCCGCATTAAAAGGACAGGAACGCCTACTTTCAGCCTCAGTTTGTGTGAAGGTACTCCCGACAGTTCTAAAGAATTAAGAAATTCTACAGGGTATGATGTTACTTGTTCAGTATCCATTACAGTGTCTACAGAGAGAAACTCAACAATATCACCTTCCACGCGTGACATAATTTGCTCGTTTATCTGTCCCACCATTTCATTCGTCGGCGCTAAAATTGCTCTTTCACATAACCAGTCTCTATTCCTCATATTAGTTAGCAGTTCGCTATAGACGAAGTTATTTAGATCATCTGGATTATGCACAACATTGCAGAATTCACGATCCAATGTAATCATGCCATTACCATCCTTTGCCATACGATCTTCTCCAATTTTAAGAAGAGCAGCAGCATATTGTCCAGATTGTACATCATTGTGTAGTTGCACTCTCATATTTGTAGACAGACTAAACGTTTTTACGTGCACCCATAACGTTGACGCTTTTAAACACGCATTTATTTCATCTGCAGGGGTGCCTTTAGTGATAACCGGCAAAGTCTGTCTAAAATCGCCCGCTAAAAGTACCACCATCCCCCCCATGATATTTGGATTACTCTTGATGTCTTTCAAAGTCCGATCTAGAGCTTCAATTGCTCTTTTATGGGACATAGTACACTCATCCCAAACTAATAATTTACATTGCTGCAACATACGTCCACGCTCGCTGTTTTTACTTATATTACAGACTGGCATTTCTTCATGGGCTAAGTTTAATGGCAGTTTAAGCACTGAATGTGCCGTTCGACCACCATTGAGCAGAGTGGCGGCTATTCCGGAAGAGGCAACTGCTACAGCAATTCCTTGATCTTTTCGGATTTGCGCTAAAAGCAAGTTTAAAAGAAAGGTTTTTCCCGTGCCTCCGGGAGCATCCAAAAATAACAAACCACCTTCGCCATCTTCGATTTTTTTGAAAACATTGTCAAATACTAACCTTTGTTCTGGGATCAAACGTGGAACAGACTCTGTCAATTGTTGTTGTAAGGAAGCAGTATCGTAATCTAGTTCCCGTATTAAATCGCTACTGATTTCCTCGGTTCTCTGTGGTCTGATCATTCCATAATCTGATAAATCCTTTCCAGAAATTGTTTTAACCTGGTCTTCAATTTTTGTCAGACCCTCATTGTAAATTAAATCACTGTACGTGACATTGGGATTTTGCTCTTGTAATCTGTGCAATATATCGTCGGTCATATCATTTTTGTATTTATCCCACAATTGTTGAGGATTTGAAAGACCACATGTCGCTACTAATACAGCAAATAGCTCTCTCATCTTGCCTGCTGATCTACATTGAGCAGCTTCTTCCAGTGTCACATCCCAATGGTTGTCATTCTCCAGTAATCCTCTTGCCTCACATGCCTCTCGAAATGTAGGATAATCTTGCGTGTTGTATTTTTTTAGATCATTGAAAGAGGTAGGTCCGCGCACATGGTGTAAAAGCATGCGTAGACAAAAACATTCCATGTTACTAACATGAACTGTATAAACTCGTCCTAAAGCATCTCCAGATTTGACGCCAGGCCAATCGTGAACTGAAGTACCTTGAATGCGGCGTTTCCAAGTTTTCCTACTTGCATCCCAAGTATAATACCTCGGCACCTCGACATAAAGAAGAGTTTTTGCAAACTCATCTCTGATACAAAGATCAAAAAAAGCAGTGAGTGTGGTTTTTGGCGGAGTAGTTATTCGTTCGTGGAAATTGTGTTCATTAAAATAAACGCGTTCACCATTTTCTAAATGCACGCTGAGATGTGTCACGGTGGGATGCCTTTCGTGCAACGGAAATGCTAACAGACGCCACACGGCTTCGTTGCTGCTGACATACCGACCAGACTGATAAGTTTGTACCTCATCTACGGGATTCATGTGGGCGTTAAACATTTTTGATAAAATTGGTGAATAGGGGACTACCCAACTATTATCAACCGTAACGTAGCTACCATTTCGGAGCTTCACGGTTGCTGTTCGACCTCCGTCTGCTGGCGCTCTTCTACGATACTGCGGGTATCCGTGGTCGTTGTGAACGGTCTCTTTCACTAACTTGCGAGGAAATTTTTTTGTGCATTTTCCGTCTTTCATGCAGTGGCACTGTGGATTTTCGGGTCCGCATGGACCGTGAATCATATTTTTTACAATAATGTCATGGAGAGTCTTGTCAATGTTAGGATCCTGTATTTCAGCGCTGATTATGTTATCTATTTGATCGGGTCGTAACTTATCTTTTAACCACAATAATATATGGACATGTGGCAGTCCACGTTTCTGCCATTCGACAGAGTACATAAAGCAGCGCGCTTCTCTGAACACTCGGCCTTTATTAATCACATCCATTAGTTTTTTAACTTTTAGTCTAAAAACTCTTGCGACTACATCATGTCTATCTATTGCGCTTTGCCCCGGCATCAACTGATTGACTATTTCGGGCCAGGCTGGGTTGCAAGTAAAGGTGACGAATAAGTCAGGGCGACCATGTGTACGCACATAAACAAACGCGTCCTGAGTATATTCGTGTAAGTACCGCGGGCTATTTACAAATGAAGATGGTAAAATAACCATACGACCTAAGTTATTTGGATTTAAATTAGCGTCATTTGCCACAGCGTCTTGAAGATGGATGTAATTCTCTGCTCTTAGTTTAGTTTGATTTAATGATATGTACCGTAACCTCTCGCTTTCAACTTTAACGTACATGTCAACGTTAAACTGATTGGCCAGTTGCTTGCATCTTTGTACAATGTTAAAGTTGTTTTCTCGTATCATCATGTTGTAGGCATAAAAATCCATGCATGAAACCTTTTTGTTATGCAAGGGAAGACCTGTTACAGGATTAATTTGAGGAACTTGAAAGTGGCTCTTGTCCCTTACTAAATATGATCGGATATTGCAACGCATCATAAAATTTATGAGTATCAGGCACCCTGGTTAATGTGTCATCTCGGGCCTGTAAAACTATATCACGGAAAGTAAACTGTTCGCCTGTAACCAAGGCTGCGACTTCATTTATTAACGGTGCATTATACCGCCTTTCATGTTCCCCACTTGGTGTGCGATCGGGGTGCATCACCAACCTATAATCCTCTCCCGGCATTCTTTCTAGTGCTGTTTTGAAAGTATTGATAAGGCGATTATGTTCATGCAACATTCTCTGGATTTTTAAAACAGTATCCCTTTCGATTCCTTGTATATTTTGACACCTGCGATCAGCTTCGTTTTTTTCATCGCCCATGAAATAAAGTTGCAAAAACTTTGGTTGTTCATTATTTGCGGGAAGTAAGGAACCAATCCTGTGATACACCTGTCCTTGGATGGTAAAAGTAGGTGAAAATCCAGGCATTACGACCTCCTTATCTACACCAAATGACGTCATCTGAAAGCAAGAATTATACTTTCTAATCCTGCTTAAAAACCGGCGCGATTCGTTACTGTCGTATAAAAGTAAAGATTTAAGAGGTTCCTCTGGCTCGCCAAGTAATGGAATTTTAACCTTCCCACCAGAACAGCACATACCTGGAGTTTCTTCTTTCCATTTCAGTGCTTCACAATATCTGCATTTTTTATCCATTCTCCCAATGATAACCAATCGGTGATTAACATAGTCGATCAAAGGGTCATACTCAAAAGCGGCACCATTAAATGCCTCCCACGTGCTCATTGAAAACGTACGTCTTCTTTCTGCCTGCCGTTCAGCATTTAAAAGACGTCGTCTTTGTGAATCTTCGTCAGTCTCTGCCGCAATCAATTGCGCGTGACGTTCGGCATCTAAAACTCGACGTGTCTGAGTCTGTTCCACTGTCTCAGCAGCTCTTTGAGATGCGTGGCGTTCAGCATCCAGGGTCTGACGGGCCTGAGTCTGCGTAAACGTCTCAGAGGCCCTTTGAAATGCGTGGCGCTCAGCATCTAAGGTTTGTCGGGCTTGAGTCTGCGTATAGGTCTCAGAGGCCCTTTGAGATGCGTGGCGTTCAGCATCCAGGGCCTGACGGGTCTCAGTCTGCGTAAACGTCTCAGAGGCTCTTTGAGATGCGTGGCGTTCAGCATCTAGGGCCTGACGGGCTTGAGTCTGTGTAAACGTCTCAGAGGCCCTTTGAGTCGCATCACGCTGAGAATCTAACATCTGACGCGTCTGAGTCTGCTCTTCAGATTCTTGGCTTCTAGCAACTTTTGCAGTTCGAGCTCTGCTAGAACTACGGCTTAGATTGGATTTACGTTTGCATGGCATATCGAAAACAATAAAACAATAATTAAAGATTTTTAAAATCGGTAGTTTTAAAAACTACAACGTAAGACAATTTTTTATAAAAACTTCGATAAAGCAAACCTTTTTACTTATAACCTAAATATCTAAATCAATCAATAACGTATTGAACCTAAACAACTATGCACCTGACAAACCTAACCAAAAATACGCAACGAATAGAGTTTCGTAACGCAATATTTCAATATTCGCATACGTGCGACGACGACGTCTGCCCTCGTGCGTCTGCCCGCTTGGGTAGGCACAGTTGGGCACGGCCCTCCCCTCGCGCCGCACCGCCTCTTCGCTCGCTAAATTTCATCAATTAGTATTTACCTTACTAAATTTCATCAAGATCTGTCTGCCTACTGCCTACCCCCTAAGAACGATGGCGTGATTATTTATAGCCTATGACCATTTCTAGGTTATCATCTATCACCATACCAAATTTCATCAAAATCCGTTCAGCCGTTATTTATAGCCTATGACCATTTCTAGGTTATCATCTATCACCATACCAAATTTCATCAAAATCCGTTCAGCCGTTTAGGCGTGAAAGAGGAACAGACAGACAGACAGACAGACAGACAGAGTTACTTTCGCATTTATAATATTAGTATGGATTAGTAACCTTTTTTATGAAGTTTTCACTTCTGTTATACAATACTAGCTGTTACCTGCGATTTCGTCTGCATTCACCAGTGTAACCAAATTAGTTGGTGTTCTAATGCTGCATGTATATACAAAATAATCACATAATATCTCATCGTTAAGGCATCGTCCAAAGAAACGTTTTCGTTCGACGATTCTGTGTTTGACTTAGTTTGCAAATCCGACAACCACGAAAAAGTTTTTTCGTTTTTCGGGGTAATATATAGCCTACCAACTCATGCCCGCTATTTTTAAAAATAATAAGCAAGTTTGGAATTGATGATTATCTCATGTCCTAATCCAATTCCGGTTCCCGTTTTCACTCCCGTTCCAAAAATATATATGAATTTCGAGTAAGATTGCTATGGCAAACTAAACCTACAATTGGTACAGAGATATGCTATTACTATATAATTTCAGTTTTTCACAAATCCCGCGGGAACCATATATTTTTCTGGGATATAATGTAGCCTATGTCCTTTCCCAAGCTATCTCTATCGCTGTACCAAATTTCATCAAAATCAGATCAGTAGCTCCAGCGTAAAAGCGAAAAAAACTTATATTCACATTTATAATATTATAAGTAGGGATGACACTCTATTTTATTGCTAATAGAATTATTAAAATCAGTTCAGCAGATTCAGAGATTATCCCCTATAACCACATTAACTTTATCTCTTTATAATATTAGTATAGATATCTAAATGAAGGCAATCTGTGTTACATATTCGAGCAACACTGCATATAATGGAGTTTTGAGTTTGCGGAAGTCGTGTTCAGCAAGATGGTACTTGTAACGTAATGTTCGCAAGCAGCGGTGCTAGTATAGAAAATCGTTGATGTTAGGATTCGATCCTATCCACGTTTTGCTGTAGATTGCTGTTCTGATATGGTTTCCCTAGAACATTGACTGAACCATAACTGGATGGGAAACGCGAATAAACGACTCTTGAAGGAGACGACTTGTGTTTCACTCTGAAGGGCGCCGTAGCTAGTGAAATAACTGGGCAATTGAGACTTAACATGTTATGTCTCAAGGTGAATGTTGCAATTGTTGTTTTTTTCAAGAATCCTGAACAGCACTGCATTGTAATGGGCAGGGCGTATCAATTAAAATCAGCTGAACGTCCTGCTATTCTCGTCCTTTATTTCATAAAACTGGAAGGACAAGCTCGCTAGAAGTTGTTCTACCAATTAAAAATATTTCAATTAATATTACAAGGGTTATCTATTATCCAGGGGCGTGCATTGGTTTTCTACCCAGGTAGATACTGTAGATGTAACTAGTCGTAGTTGAGCCTGGAGATTACTTACGGTAGGTAATTAGAAAAATTTATGAGTGGGGTTCAATTGAAGTTTGGTTATAAAATAACGGAATCCAAATGAAATAAAATTAACTTTATTACTATATTTAGATTCATGACGAGATAGGCACTGCATAACTGCCTATATAATATGCACGCCCCTGCTATGATCTTTTATATGATGTTATAGAGGGTAGAGGTAAGGAGACTCATCTGTGTATATGAAAAAGTGTCCGTCAAAATGCATTAAATTAAGGTGGCGCCACATTAGCATCAGTGAAGATCTTAAAAGAAGCGCCAAATATAAAATTATTCTAGGTGCACGTTTCCCTATGATAATTCTTTAGGTTATATTTACTTTGTACAATGTAAGTTGTTGAAATTTTCAATAATTAACTACTTTAGTCGACAATGATATTTAAATTTTTACTCGGCATATTTCAGTTCATCTTCAATTGATACATTCGTACCATACCCTTCGTACTATACGTATATACCTTACCTTACCTCCTACTTACCTACATTACCTCCTCCTCTAAAGAAACAAATGAGTATCGAGTCCTTTAAAAAAAATACCGTTTTGCTCTACTAAAAAGCAACTTGCTGCGGAGAAATCGAACCACTTCCACTGGAAATATCTTTCACTAAAAGATTAACTAACTGACTAAGAAGATCTGTGTTCGGACATATACACACGCTCACACTCACGCACATACGCCAACACACACACACAACACACACACATACATACACACACACACATACATACACACACACATACAAACACACTTACATACACTTGCAAGGGTAATCAGAACACTTTTTTTTTCTTATATTACATTTTATAAAAAAAAGATAGCTTAAGTAACATAAATCCATGATTCCATGTCAGGTGAAGCTGAGCCTTTTCCTTTTCAACTTTTCTCCCATATGAGATGATTATCCTTACCTCTAACCCTCCATATGTGATGTTTTAAGTTGTCAACTCAACCAAGCGTTATTATTTTGCAGAAAACGCATCTCCCAATAATTAACGTTTGATCTTGTTACGAGAATACACATCACAATACTTTCTCTTATTCGGAAAGTAACTTCGTCACAAACAGAACTGACCCGTGAGTTGTGTTACAATAATACGAAATTTACCTATTTGACATTAGGTCGCTGCGATCCTTATATTCTTGTTTTATTACGAGACTAGCAATGCCCCTCGGCTTCACTCGCGTAGATAACCATCTCGTGGTAGTGAAAAGTCTACTAAGTAGGACTATAGATTTATTTTTGTTCACATTAAAGTTTTATTTCACTTGGTTATTACTATATTATAGCATTATTTTCTTTAGATTTTCATTTTTAAATTTGTCATGTCTTTTGAATGTCTGATTTTGATAATTTAAAAAGTATTTTACAGGTATTGAAACGGTCTTTAATAGAATATGGGATTAGGGATAATATATTGGTATGAATAATATGGTTTGATTATTTTCGGCACTATTATCAATTTTTTATATCAAAAAAGTAGTTATAGTGGCATAACTACAGTAGTTGGACATATAGTATCTGGAACTTTTTTATAGATATTGTTACGTTTTACAATATTATACAACATGTTTTTGTTCTATCATCAATAGTTTCCGCAGCGCACGCGATGACAGGTTTTTTATGACATTTTTTTCACACCTTGGGTTATATTATTGCCTTTTATAAGGGAACAATATTTTATTTGAAAATGTATTATATCCTTTGTCACTCAGTGAAGAAGCAGCTTTCTAATGGTGAAAGAATTTTTGAAATCGGTCCAGTAGTTTTTGCGTGAAAACATTAAAAGCATACATACAAAAATACAAATGTTTCCTCTTTATAATATTAAGTTTAGATTATGGCTACAGCTCACTATTATTAGCCTACATTAGCTAACAACACGATGTCAAGTATCTATCACTAAAGCTCAATTTTCAATAGAGCTGGAGTTGACTGCGATGAACATGACGTTATTAAACCCAGAGACAAAGCGAGATCTGGCGTTGACATCTCTTGTTTTGAGAGTTGTCTGGACGTGCCAACACGACGGGGAAAGCAATTTACCCGCCATATTGTCATCAATTCAGCGGAGCAAGATATGGACTTACATAAACAATTGCACACATTTATTTAGCTAAATACACAAAATTTTTATCATTTCATATAATGAGGGGGAAGTGGATTGACATGTAGAAGAAAAAATTAAATAATATTGCGACATCACTACATATTATAAAACAAAGTCCTTCGCCGCGTCTGTCTGTTTTTTTTCATGATGTTTTCACCAGTGGATAGTGTGGTTCTTGAGGAAGGTTTTAGTGTACAATTTATTATTCTTTTATAAGCATTGACAATATTTATTGGAAGTGTCGGAAAAAAAAATCCGTCTTTTAACAATAACGCCGTCTAAACTTTTTGAGATAAAACAAAATAATGTATTGTAGAATTATTGTACAAACACTTATTAGTCTATTAAAATGTTATATGAGCTTTGCATTTTTAGAAAACGCAATGTTATTTTTGGGACATGTGTGGGGGGTCAATAGAAGCCTTACCTCAAGTTTGTGGGGTTGCCACCCTTGTCTCCCGACCGCCATCTTAGAAAAGGGGGTAAAAACACTCTTTTCATAATATCTCGGAAACTAAGCGTCTTACAAAAAAAATCGTAAAGACAATTTGTAGCAAATGGTTTGCCTACAAATATGTTTTATACCTTTTTCCCTAAATTAAAAATTAAAGAAGTTATAAAGGAAAAAGTGAGAAACTATTTAATAAAAAAAATATTTTTTGCTCTATACTTTTTTTATACAGCTTACTAAAAAATTATCTCAGAAAAATTACTCAGAATAATAAAATGATCTTTTGAGGATTTTTTTTTAATTTTATTCATTTAAAACGCTGTAACAGCGCTTAAAAGTTGACCGGGTTCGTCAATGATCATGATAATCCGGTCAAAACGAAATGTGTAACTTATCACAGCAGCCTATATATACACACCGGCACAATTATCGGAACACAAAAAAAGCAGGATTTTAAAATCTTTTACTTGAGGAACTGGCCAGTTACGATATTTTTTTAATTTATTGTCAAATTTGAAAATAGAAAATTAGATGACATAAACTTTTTCAATTAATTTGTTTTATTTTCCCGAACAATACGTTTTGTCAACTTGTTCGAGTAATAACTACGTAATTATAATTTTTTTGAAAAATTGCGCATAATGGTTTTTCATAAATTTGTTATTCTATAGGCAATTTTGTTTATTAAAAGCTCTTTATTATGCCTGACTTAACATCACTGGAAATCATTAGGGCTGATGAAATGAGAAGAAGTGGCCATACCTACAGATCGATTGCCTCAAGGCTTCGTCGACCAGTATCAACGATTTATCGCAGCATCCAGCGGTACAGATCGTCTAATTCTCTTGTGAGGAGGAGGGGTCAAGGTAGAAAAAGATGTACATCGAGGCGAGATGACAGTTTTTTACAACTTGGAGTTCGTAGGAATACGCGATTAACGGCTGTACAAGCTCGAAATGAACTGGAAGGCGTTCGAGGAGTACGAGTTAGTGAGCGTACAGTTCGCAGGAGATTTGAAGAAGTTGGTTTAGGGTCGTATATACCTGCCAAAGGCCCAAAACTTGAGAGACGTCACCGCGTAAACCGATTAAGCTATGCGCGAGAACATCGTCATTGGGATTTGAACGAATGGCAGCAGGTTCTCTTTACTGATGAGTGCAGAGTTCTTTTAAAACAGATCGATGGGAGACAGCGAATATGGAGACGCAAAGGAGAACGCCACATACAGTCTAATTTTGAACACACAGTGGCTTATGGTGGCGGCTCGATCATGGTTTGGGGAGGGATATGTTTGGGAGCTCGCACGGAGTTAGTGATAGTCACAGGAGGGACCAAGACAGCAGATCGATACATCAGAGACATTTTAGAAGTACATGTTGTACCATTTGCCCCATTTATTGGTGACGACTTTATTCTAATGCAAGATAATGCTCGTGCTCATAGTGCACAATCGGTACAGGCATATCTGAGTCACGTAGGTATACCGGTGATGCAGTGGCCAGCAAATTCCCCCGATATGAATCCGATAGAGCATGTCTGGGACTTGCTAAAAAGAAGGGTTAAATCCGGAATGCCACCCCCCAACAATCTGAATGAACTTGGAAACGCATTACTTGAGGAGTGGGAGCGGTTGCCTCAAGAAATCATCGATAACATAATCTGTAGCATGCCCAGACGAATGGAAACCGTAATCAAAGCAAGAGGGGGAAACACTCGTTATTAATTTTGCTTTAATTTTATTGTTAAATCATTTAATGCTTACTTTTTTTTATTTTTTGTGATTTGAATTTCTGTGAATGAATATATTTATTCTTTATTTTTCAATAAAAAATAACGAAGACTTTTCAAAGTCGTTGTTAAAAGATGTTAATCAATTTGCTATTTTGTGTCTAATTACATTTTCGTCAAATATATGCGTTATTATCTCATAGTCTCACTTTTTTTTCTGTTCCGCTAATTGTGCCGGTGTGTATATAATATAGTGAAATTAAAATTTATACAAATTATGGAGAAATATCCTGAGTTAGTAGCTGGTAGTACGGCGGTATTCTTAAGTGAGAAAGCGTCCTCTAAAAATGCAATATTCGGTCCTTAAATTGTAACATTTCAATGTACTATAACTATTTGAACAATTAGTTATAAATAAGATGTTTGTATAAATAAAATAAAAACATTTTTTATTTAAAAAAAAAAAACAAACAAAAATCATAGAATTACAATTCCTTCCAACAAAGTAACGGAATACGATTGGGCTTTGAATACATTGAATTTATAAACTAAGCTAAGGCAATGCGTATTTATGTTGTTTATAAAACTGGAATGAAGTCCCTATTCCTTCTTATTCAATTTCAATAAAGACGGGTCGGCTGGCACCCGTTTTCTATTAGACAGTTGGATTTGTTGAGCTTTACGATTATAATCATTGTTTCCATTTTATATACGAGCCTGTAGCCATAAGAAAAAAACATAACATAAAAGGCATAAAAAGCATTTATTTTCTCAAAATTGATTCATTTCTAATTCTTTTTCATGTTCCATTTCTAGCACTTACACCGCTTCAGAAACAAATGGCTCTCTGGAAAAGAAGAAGCGGCGCAAGAAACTCTCCCAGGATTCTTTTTTTGCGCTCTTTTTATTAAAAATACAATATTGTTCAAATTCAAATATTTTTATTCAAAATAGGATGTGACATCACTTATTGAAAGTCAAAAAAAACTACCACCCATTCCAAAATGAATGCCTCAGGCCTGAGAAGAATGGGCGCGACAAACTCAGCGGGCTTTTTTTTTTCATCAAAAATATGTTTTACACTTATTAAAGTAACATTTACAAAGTAACAAAGTAACATTGTACAATTAAACTTATTATTTAATAGCCTGAGGGCGGTCGCTCCATTCCCAATCTGTGGTATCATTAAGAAAGTCATTTATGTTATAGTAACCTTTACCACACAAACGTTTTTTAACAATTCTTTTGAATAACGTAATACTTTTATTTTGAACATTTTCTGGGATCCTGTTGTAAAAGCATATACATCGCCCCACAAAAGACTTGCTAACTCGACTTAGCCGAGTAGTAGGCATTATAAGCTTACGTCTGTTCCTGGTGTTAACATTATGGTTATGACAGTTTCTCGCAAATTCACTTATGTGCCTATGAACATACATTACATTATCAAGAATATATTGAGAAGCAACAGTGAAGATGTTAATTTCTTTGAATTTTGCTCTCAATGATTCCTTAGGGCCTAGGTTATAAACTGTACTGTACTGTACTGTCGTCATTGATATTGCCATTAAAATAATCATAGTCCGGTCACTTAGATATTCAGCTGTGGAGTAGTAGAATTTACGACAGAGCCATTTTTAAATAAAACATTTAAATTTATTTGTAAATACCCGTAAGACCTAAACATTGACTGGAATTTTATTATAAATGTGTATACATTTACCCTTTAAGCTATTATGCATCTTATGAAGCCGACTAGAATTAGTTACAAGCAATTTTTACAAGCCCTTGTTTCTAGTGTTATAATAATGAAAATCACTATTAAGAGCAAAAAGATGATGATTTTTGTGATCGTATAATAAATTTTCATAAATGCACTGACAATGAACAGTCATAATATGTAATACTTCTCTATTTATCAACCCCACATGGGTTCGATCCCTGCTAGATGCAATTTTATCAATATCACTGATGTTTATATGTTATTTGAGTAAAATTAAACAATACTCGTGCAATTCTATGTTTTGTATCAATACTTGATCGGATTTTGCGTACAGTAAGGTATTTTTTGGCTTTCATTAACTCTATTGAATAACAAGGCACAAATCATAGACTTAGGACATGACGACCAGACACTCAGATAGTTTGAGACCAATTTTGTCAATGTGCGAGTCAGAGAGTGGTTTAATATTCGAAACACTAAGGCTGGGTTTGATCATATTAGCTGTTATAGTTAAGGTTTAAGTCCATTTTAAAGTTAACAGTAACGCTGACTTTAACATAGACTGCGGAATGTGTTGCATCATCATATTTCTCGGTATAGTTAAAGTTAAAAAGTGAAATATCAAGTCAATATCGAATATTTATTTGAAACTTTTGACTGGTCGCTATTTAGCTGTTTAACATTAAAAATAGCTTTAACCGGCGATGATAGGGCGATTACGGTACACAGTTAAAGTTATGTCGACATCTAAAAATTATGAGGTTCTTTAACATGTTTGTTATTGCTTAAGTTACGTAAACTATTTACCAGTGGGAGGCTCCTTTGCACAGGATGCCGGCTAGTATATGGGTATCACAACGGCGCCTATTTCTGCCGTGAAGCAGTTTTGTCTAAACATTATTGTTTCGGCCTGAAGGGCGCCGTAGCTAGTGAAATAACTCGATAAATGAGACTTAACATCTTATGTCCCAGGGTGCCGAGCGCAATTGTAGTGCCGCTCAGAGTTTTTGGGTTTACCAATAATCCTGAGCGGTACTTCATTGTAATGGGCAAGGCGTATCAATTACCATCAGCTGATCGTCCTGCTCGTCTCGTCCCTTATTTTCATTAAAGTTAGTTGGAGCAACCCAGCCTAAAAAGACACAAACAAGCCTGGTTGACTCTTTACGGCTTGTCATTCAAAATCGGTTACAGTTAAAATAGATTCGTTTTTCTTTTCTATTTGTTAGAGATGTTCGTCATAGTATAAATCTATCCCCTAAATTATATTAATTGTAAGAAGGCTCTTCATGAAGCACTACAAAATATGTCCTATGAAGATACAGAAAAATCACTTAACAGTGTTAAAATAAACATTACCTATATTTTATTTGTATTAGTTAATAGTCATTACTTTGAAGACATTGTTTACTTATATACTTAAACTGTAGATTAATTTATGCCTTTTTACTTTATTAAGTTTCTCTTTTTTGTAATTATTTAATTTTAATATCAGCTCTTTACACCTGAAACACAGGTTTAGGTAGTTCAGGCACAGTGTTAACTAGCTTTTAAGTAAGACTTGTATTGTTATTCTTATTTTGTAATTTAATGATCTCTTAATAAGTAAATTGAAATTGAAATTCTTTTCTTTCATGCGCTCTGTCTATACGCTGGTAATTTGTAAGTCTATGGCACAAGCACCAGAGAATGCTGCGTCATTCATTGAATTAACTTGATGTAGAGTTTGTAGACGCTAACAGACGAAGGCTCAACGTTCCCCTTAATTAAAGCCTTTTGTTTGTGGTTTGTTTTTTTTTTGTGTTATACCAACAAAGTTTTAATCTATAAATATTATAAGAGATTTCCACCTATATATTGAGTCAGCACGATATCTCTGGAACTATAAGGCGTAGAGATTTGAAATTTGGTAGGAATATTCGTTTTGCCGAGTTGACCCCTAAGAAGGATTTTATTAAATACCAACCGCAAGAGTTTTTTTTTTATTATGAAAAGAATACCTGTAAAATAAAATATTTTTGATTTGATTTGAATAAAATACTTATTATTGACACAGTGTCCAGCATTTTATCGGACTTTATAAAGTGTAGGTAAACATATTGTTTTATGACAATAAGGGATAAGTAGAGAAGGACGTTAAGCTGTTAGTAATTCTACCTACCCGTATTACAATGCAGTGATTCTTGAAAAACCAAAAAATTCTGAGCGGCACTACAAGTACGCTCGTCACCTTGAGACATAAGATGTTAAGTCTCATTTGCTAAGTTATTTCACTAGCTACGGCACCCTTCAGACCAAACACAATAACGCTTACACATTACTGCTTAAAGGCAGAAATAGACGCCGTTGTGGTGCCCATAATCTAGCCGGCATCCTAAACAAAGGTGCCTCCCACTCGTTATATGATGAGAAAACATATTATATTAGTAGTTTTATAGCTATTTATAGTTTTAACAACTAGTATTATTATCCTCATATTCGAAATGAAAAGTAGAGTGTTTAACACGGGTAAAATAATCAATTCCTACTCGGACTATAGCCGAGTCTAAATACCTCGGAAATTGATTCTTTCGACCCTCGGTTAACAATCTACTATTGATTACAATGTTGCTTCATAAAAACCACTATTAAATATGCTCTTTAAAAATTCCAATTTAAATGTTTGTTTGAAGTATGCATTTTCATGATATATATATATCATGAAAATGGTCTTTGTTTGAGGCTCCTTTACGCCTAAACCACAAATTAATCGTATCGACATGAATTTACCGCCATTCGATGCGAAATTTATCATAGATGGTTTATGGCTACTTATATTTTTATTATTTCTTTTCGAAATTCGCCCAGCGAAGCAGGCCGGAACTTCTACTCTATATATATATAATGAAAATGGTCTTCGTTTGAGGCTCTTTCAAGCCTAAACCACAGGTCGTCATAAATCTACCACCATTCGAAATTTATCTTAGATGGTTGATGGTTACTTATTTTTTTAATATTTCTTTTTGAAATTTGCGCAGCGAAGCGGGCCGGAACGACTAGTCCAAATATATATAATGAAAATGGTCTTTAATGAGGTTACTTCACGCCTAAACCACTGATCGTATCGACATGAAACTACCACCATTCGATGCTAAATTTATCCAAGATGGTTTATGGCTATTGATTTTTTTATTATTTCCTTTTTAAATTGGCCCAGCGAAGCGGGCCGGAACGGCTACTCTATATATATAATGAAAATGGTCTTTGTTTGAGTCATTTTCAAGCCTAAACCACTGATCGTATCGACATAAAACTACTACCATTCGATGCGAAATTTATCATAGATGGTTTATGGCTACTTATGTTTTTATTATGTCCTTTTAAAGTTCGCTCAGCGAAGCGGGCCGGAACGGCTACTCTATATGTATAATGAAAATGGTCTTTGTTTGAGGCATTTTCAAGCCTAAAGCACTGGTCGTATCGACATGAAACTACCACCATTCGATGCGAAATTTATCAAAGATTTTTTTTTTATTGTTTATTTAATTTCCTTTTAAAATTCACCCAGCGAAACGGGCGGGAACGGTAAAAGTACGATCGTGTCGAAACATAATGAATAGGTACAGTCGTTTAAAATAAAATGTTTTTTCATAATAATTCACTTTAGGTAGTTTGAGCAAGCTAGCCTTAAAACGTCGAAATAGAAAACAAATAAAAAGGTAAACAAGACGTATTTTCTTCCGTCTTATTGGTTCGACATCTTTTCACTCTGTCGTTCAGCTTTTACATTCACCCGATAATTTATTCATGTACTTACCTAAATTTCATTTACATAATTGTGTATTCGGAGTTTCCCAGTTGACAACTGAAAATTCAATTATTTATTCAGAATTCATGTGAAGGAAAATTAACAGCCTCAACTTCACGTTTTATCATTAAATATTATTAATTTTTTAAATATATTTTATCATTATAAGAATACAATTTAATTAGGACCTAAATAAAAATTTTACAATAAAAAAAAATCTAGTATTAAAAAAAAATCTTTATCTAAGAATATAATAAATACAAAAAACAAAAACTTTATTATTTTATTACTAGAATTACTAAATATTATTTGACAAAATATTTAAGAAAATTGTATTTTAAATTGAAATTTTGTATAATAAATACATCGAGCGAGATTTTGTACTAAAAAGATAATTTTGCTATCTATTTATATAAATAATAATAATAGATTTTTTTCGGACACTTTGTGGAAACAATCACCAGCTGCATTTTTCGAACGGCTACGACTTAGGCCAAGATATATGTTAAGACCGTCCTTCAGACTTAAAGTCTTAGCAAAATCTAAATAATAGATAATCTACTTAAGTAAGTAAAACTTAGCTAAGTTACACTTATAAGTTACACCAAATAAAAGATTAAGTAAGCATAATTTTAATATTTCTAGTAATTTGTCATCTGAAATTATGCTGAGCTTAAGCTAAGACAGTCCAATGTCAAGTTTGCGTTTTTCACATTCAGCTAAGTTTTACGTAAGTGAAGTCTAAGAAAAGTCTAAGTACGGTCTATAGATCTCAGGCTAAGGGGCCTTCAAACATAGAGCATACTATAGGCCCGGGATCCAGCAAAGCGGAGAGGCGAGGAGATAAGCCTAGAAGCTGTCAGGTTATTTCGACCAAAGCGTAGTGCGCCCAAGCAAGGGAATGGGCTACCCTCCGGGATAACGACGGGAGGGAGGTGGTGAATGCTCATGCATACCAACGCAGCCTAAGTCTGCGTTGGTTATGTGGGACTCACGTGAAAACCTAGGTGCCTACCCACTAAACACCACCTGCAGTTGGCTTTGGGCAGGTGCCCTCTAAGCCTACATCGAAGGCGACCTTCTCATGGGGAGAGAGAGGCGCAAGCGGCACTCCCTATGGAGTTTCCGCTGGGATCGCGTAGAGGAGATGTGAGCTGTGCTTATAACAACGCTTCCGGGTGTGCGAGGAGCGGGGAGAAGGGGAAAGGGGATTGCGAGCGAGGGCCGCCCGCAAGCATCTCCGCTCCGCCGCGCCGCTTGAACGCTCGACGCGGCACAAATTTCTATAGACAAATGAGACATCTCCTCTCCTCTCCGCTTGATCTATTTTAACCAAAGCTAAGCTGAGAGGAGATGCGGATATAAAGAAATATTATTGGTTATTAAAATACATCTCCTCTCCTCTCCGCTTTGGTGGATACTGGGCCTAAACGTTAAAGCCGGCAACACATATTCTGTTGATCTCACGTGTTGCGGATGTCCATGAGTGGTTGCCTAACCATTTCCCATCGCGTGATCCTCTTACCTGTTTGCCCCCTTTTATTAGAAAAATATTACATACGTAGGTAATTCATCAATTGGTTCAATGTCTTTTTTATTCTTTTATCTACACCCATAATATGAATCCTCTGTTAGCTAACTGTTTCAGAATCTTTTAAATAGGATTCATATTCTGGGTGTAGATAAAGTCTTGTATGCAACTGCTGATAATTTGATATTAAAACACGAATGTGGGTTTTTCACATGTATCACATTACACTATAAATAACTATTACACTTTTAAGTATTAAAATTTCAATTATATTTACCCTTATACTCTTATCAATAAACGTAAGAGTATCTTTACTCCAAGTGCTAAGTCAGTAGTGATAACCAAATTTTAATAAATATAAAAAAGAGTAAAAAATATTTCGCAAATTCGACTGTAATCTCGGAGTAATAATAAAACCTTAGACAACTTATCTACACCCATCTTATATCAACTATACATCAGATATATACATATATATATCTTCTCAGGTCTGAGGCAGTCTAGTTTGAATGGGTGGTAATTTATGACGTTCAATAAATGATTTTGAATAATAATATTTGAATTTGAATGCGCGAGTTTAATTTCTTTCTAAATTTTAAAAGCTGACGTAATAGCTGAAGTAAGGCAGCAATGAGCCAGTGGTACACAATAGGCTGACCCACATAAGTTAGAAACTTTATGTTGGATGCACTTATACAGATGTATATGTACATTTGAATAAGTTGTTGCTAGAAAAATTATCTATTACTAAACTTATTGATATAAGTAGTAAACTAAACTACAAATTTTGTTTACGCACTTCCGTCTCTTATTACATCCTCCTAGTTGTAGTTTTTGTTTACGATGATGTATTAAGCTCTGTGAAACTGTGATGGATTGGATATTTATGAACAGACGTTCAATAAAATTCGAAGCAATAAAAATCAGTTTGATAAAAATTTGAAACCTTTCAACTGAGTGTCAAGTGTGAGATTTTTTACCTATTCGCTTCGATCGCTCGATCGCGTAAAACTTAACTACGATTTATATGGCGTCGAAAGAGCGCCATCTAGTGAAAGTGTTACTTCAAATAATTTGTTGAATGTCGATACATACGTCTCAAATTGTCAATTTCAATATTATGTCTATTTACATCTTTACCTAATTATTATTTTTTATATTTGTGTATATTAAAGTGTTACTTATATAAGAAAATTAAAGTAACTTGAACATAATATGATATTCGGGCGCCATTTTTATATCAAGAAATATCCCCTGATAAGCTAATTCCATCACAAGCAATACATATTCTCCCAATCTTAGTTTCTCCAAAATCCAATAATATTCCTATGAACGGATTTTTTTCGACATTTTCCTCTTAATAATATCAATACTATGGTTTCTTTCGAAATATTCCAAACAGTAATTACTAGTATTTTTTCAATTTCCGCCATCATTATTACCAACCAATGACGTTCTATACATATAGACAATGCACCTCATACAAAATCAAAGCCGAAATATGGTACATGCCACAAATGACACCATAATAACCTTTGACTGCTATGTCTATACATTTCTGCGTTTACTCCAGTTATTTAAAATATTATTGGTCAATAGGCAGCAATGTAAACACTATTTCAGTTTCAGTTGCGTATTTTGAATTTAGAGCCCGATTTGGACAGTGACATCAGTGGAGTAGCAGTTAGGTATTTTTTTAAACCCAGAAGAAAAAGAGCGTTCCTATAAGTTTTACGTTCGTCAGTCTGACCCTATTTTCCGATGAAGATCTGTTCAGTCGGAGGTTTTTTACGTTTTCAGTCAAAAATTACTTCCATATTTTATAATATAAAGGGGATAGTTTGTATGCTTATTTATTGGCTTGTGTTTATATTTGTTACTTCTTTACGTTCTAAAGAGATTTGGATTTAATAGTTAAGGTAACTTTTAATGAGAGAAACTAATACTCAAATATAATATTTTTATTCACATAAAATAATTAGTTAAACTGGTTATTTAAATGTTAGGTTCGTTGAATTAAATAAAATTTGTCATTAAGACTTTGATATTTTTTGGTATATGTAGTGTAAGTGGACACCAACATATCATGGTATGACAGCTTTTGTCAAATTATAAATATGGCTAATTTGACTTTAAAATTGACAATGTATATTGACTTTCGAAAGAGATTTCAATACTTTTAAAATTAAAAACGTTTTATCATATGTTAATGAACATGAATTTTTAAACGCTTAAATCTTTTAGTGGTGTATATAATATAAATCAACTTCGAGGAAATGATTCAAGCAAATGTCACTCGACTTATTTGGTTTGTAAAATTCTTCACATCTCTCTCTTGCTACCAACTAGCGCCAAATCTCTTTCACTATTTCATGTACAGGAAAGCTGAAAAATATTAGCTTTTACATATTTGCGATCTACATAAGTATCGTTTTTCACGAAGTAACCATACTTCCGTGATAACGTGTAAATAGCACTAGTATGTTCACATTCTTGTTAGCCGTTCACACTACACAGAATACAATATAGCTAATCATTGTTGACTAGGCCTTTAAAAAGATTTTAAACAAAAATACAATCGACTTCAAAAACACCATTCCAAAACAATAGATATAACATGCACTAAAAAGTATAAAAATAATTGCGTATTTTTATACAATCTAATTAATAAATCTAATTCTTGTAACGATTATCGTTATTCAATGAGAGAACGTAATCAAACTATCACCAAACTACCTTTGAAGTATATCCTTTCCAATAAACAAACGAATTATCGTTATTCGTAATTAATTTAAATTTAAAGTTATTTGTAAATTTATTGCGCACATACTTATAGCAAATTTAAGATTTTTATGGTTTTCATTTACCATTGTCAGATCTCGACCAAATCAAGGGACCAGACAGGAAGCACCAGCTTTGAAATAAAAAAAAAGGATTATCAAAATCGGTTCACCCAGTTGAAAGTTCTGAGGTAAGGTAAATTGAGATCCACCTCTTTTTTTGAAGTCGTTTAAAAAGAGCGACTCTATTCTTTTCATTTCTGACTGTGTCCTTTCATCTGTCCCATTCTGACAAGCGGGTCTTGTCTGGGGACTTCTCAATAATTGTACCATATTTAATAAAAAAAAATTCGTTTTTATTAAATTACTTTGGCTTTTTGCATATCAATCTTATATAAATGAAACAACCTTACCGATGATAAGTCACATCATCTTTTTTTGAGTCGTTAATGTATTATTTAAGCACTTTTTATAGCACACTTATGCTTGTTGATTGACACACAGTTAACACACGACTAAGGAGAAAAGTGTGCTTACATTGTCTTTAAGCACACTTTTCCCGTCCCGCTGTCAGACTGCGAATGATATGTCCATATGTATAGAACGTCATAAAAAAAATTAAACTATATTGACATGGTTCAAGGAATATAATTTATTTACTAATAATCTGACAAAAACTCAAACCAAACAATCTTCTAACATGATAAAACTATAAAAGATTCAGGATTAATCTTAGACAAAAATTGGATTTTACCCAAATAAGCGTTACATTGTCAAGCGTTTACCAGTGGGAGGCTCCTTTACACAGGATGCCGGTTAGATTATGTTTACCACAACGGCACCTATTTCTGCCGTGAAGCAGTAATGTGTAAACATTACTGTGTTTCGCTCTGAAGGGCGCCGTAGCTAGTGAAATTACTGGGCAAATGAGACTTAACTTCTTAAGTCTCAAGGTGACGAGCGCAATTGTAGTACCGCTCAGAATTTTTGGGTTTTTCAAGAATCCTGAGCGGCACTGCATTGTAATAGGTAGTGCGTATCAATTACCATCAGCTGAACGTCCTGCTCGTCTCGTCCCTTATTTTCATAAAAAAAAGTACAAATAAATGTATTTAATTCACATAAAACAAATTACTCAGAGCGTCTGATTAAGTTTTCACTTTAAAAATACTTCAATAAATAATATCAAATTTTAACTAAGTAGACGTTATTGTAAATCTTTTTAAAAACACGGTGGAATTGAAAATTTCCACAGCCCTCAAAGGCGTTGTGATGAGGGATGGAGGTTGCGGCGGAATACTTCTACATTACTTATGGATTCTGTTTAGAATTCACCGAACGGAAAGGAGCCTGTAATCAACGACCGAGTGATTTATGTAAATAGAGCTGAAGGAATCACAACTTAAATATATGTTGTTTATATATGTCCTATACCATTTTAATATAGCATGTATCTAGATTGTGTGTTTGTGATTGACGTTGACGAGCAATCTTTTGATTTTATGTCAATAAAATATTTTTGACTATGACCACGGACGAGTAAAAAAAGAAGGACTCCGCGCCGTGATATTAGCAAGTGAAGCACCGTTATGCTAGTGTGTGGGCGGTTACGGGGGATACTAGTTACACAATTTTTTCTCCCTTAAATAATCATAAATGCCCACAAATACTTAAATAGTATCGTTTGTACATTTTTTCATAACGCTCGACGGCATTTTTAAAATATTTGATTGAGACGCAAACTGATCTGTCACAGACGATGACAATTCTCATTATGGGCGCCTATCGGCCTGTAGTAGTGTAAGTGTGTGTGTGGGGCTATGTATTTACACGTTAATCGGCTTGTTTTGGTGCTACACTGTTATGTAAGGAGACACGGAGTCCTTATTGATTTACTAGTCCGTGACTTTGACTTTAATGTTATTGTGTAACATTACGTGGACGGCCAGATCTTTTTCGGTCACAAACGGCACAGCACTATACTAATACCAAGCGTATGGAGAGTTTTAAAAATTGCATTTGGCTCCATACCTACTCTGTTTAATGCAATTACAGCGAATCTTTTCTCTTTATCACCCTACTCCATTTTAATATCGCGACATATTGTACAATGTAATGGCGCCAAAATGAGAAAACCCAATGAACAATCATATACAAATGACAGATTCCAATTTCAAATGTAATATTTTGTTTATTTTTAATTGTAACAGTATTTATGGCCAGACTAAGTATTCTTGATAATGTTCTTTAAATACATAAGCACATTATGGAATTTGCTAGAAACTGCGACAATCATAATGTGAACACGAGGAACAAACGGTAAAGTAGAGTTAGTATTTTATTAGGCAAGGTATATGCTTCTACAAGATGATCCCAGAAAAAGTACAAAACAAATGTATTACGAAATTCAAAATAATTGTTATAAAACGTTTGTGTGGTAAAGGTTATTGTAGCATTAATGATTTTTTAATGATAACACAAACAGGAATAGAACGAACACCCTCAGGCTATTTAATTTTAAATGTTTATTGTACGATATTATAACATTGTAACCATATTTTTATAAAAAAAAAACCCGCTGAGTTTATTGCACCCGTTCTTCTTAGGTCTGAGGCACACTATTTCGAATTGGTAGTTTTTGACGATCAATAAGTGAATAAAATTAGTAAAAATTAAATGCTATTTTGAATAAAAGTATTTGAATTTGAATAACTCTTATAAAATGTACAAATTGTAATTCTATGCACATAATTTTAAGTGCAAAAAATTGGCAAAAGAGAATTTTTATTCATTCAAATCTACCGTGATTTAAGATACCTAGTCGTTTTGTGTTATATTGATGGAAATATCGTTAAGACTTTTGTGATAATATCCAGCGGTACTGACTTGATCTGCAAAATATATTTAAAGAATTTTCTTTCTAAAAGCAAAGTTTTGATGATAGTTCCTTTAGTTCCATTTCAAACCCACCGTAAACGTTTGAAAGCATGGGCGATAGTAATCGTTTGCCCTAACTCACCCCCATTAGCTGTTTTGACCTAATTTCTATGTTATAGATAATATTTAATCCTAACAGGGTGGTTTTTTGAAAAGGTGATGATGGAAAATTCGGAAACTACGAGACTTAGAAAAAAGTCGTGAAAAGAGTCAACAGAGTCCATTGAATCAATAATACAGGATGTAATTTTTTTGAAAAATCTTTTGGGTCGATTTCTGTCAAGAGTTCGAGAAATTTTAAAAAACAAAATATGCAGTTATTGGTTTCCTATAAATCGAGGGCGATACGAAACAAATTTTTATCAACCAAAAAATTTTTGAATTTGACTTAGGTTGAGCGTTGATTTTTGTCCTTGTATTTATTTTATGACAATAAGGGACGAGCAGGGCGTTCATCTGATTGTAATTGATACGCCATGCGCACTACAATGCTGTGCCGCTCAGGATTCTTAAAAAACCCAAAAAAATCTGAGCAGCACTACAACTGCGCTCATCACCTTGAGACATAAGATGTTAAGTCTCATTTGACCAGTTATTCCACTAGCTACAGCGCCCTTCAGACCGAAACACAGTAATATTACACATTGCTGATTCACAGCAGAAATGGTAACATAACCTAACATTCTTCTTCTTCGGCGTTACACTCTTGTCAGAGTGGTCGTGGTCGTCACGTCGAGGTTAGTGGCCTGTTTGACAATGCGACGCCACTCGTCGCGAACTGCCGCTCTTCTCGTGCATTCATGCAGAGTACCGTCGACAGCTTGCCTCACTTGGTCCGTCCACCTCATCGGGGACCTGCCTCTTGGTCTAGTGACCTCGACTTTACCCTGCACTATTAAGCGTTCTATGGAGTCGCTTCCACGTCGCGATACATGCCCGAAGAAAGTGAGAATGCGAGCTTGTACGTTAGTGGACAGTCTCTGTTCGATGCCGAGCTCCCGAAGAATGGACTTATTGGTTCGGAATTCGGTCCACGATATACCGAGCATTCTTCTCCAGCACCACATCTCAAGAGCATTGATCTTTTTCTTCTCACTTTCTCGTAGGGTCCATGTCTCAGCAGCGTAGAGGAATATGGGGAATATGAGAGCCCTTACAAGTCGTATTTTTGTGGTTTTAGTAATATTGCGATCCTTCCATATTTTCCTCAATTTATCCATAGCCGATCTGGAGATTGCCATGCGTCGTTTGATTTCGTCTATGCAGCCGCCATTATTTGAAATCAGTGCCCCCAGGTATATGTAAGTAGGCACTACCTCGCAATTTGCTACTTTCTTAACCTCTGGCGAGTTGTTCTTAGCACGGTCGACAATCATCACTTTGGTCTTGCTGCGATTAATTCTGAGGCCAAAATCAAGACTAACGTTTTCCAGCCTGTGTAGTAGCTCTTCCATATGAGGGATGCTACTTGCGAAGAGGGTGGTATCATCCGCGTAGCGTAAGTTCGATATGTTTTGTCCTCCAATAGTGATACCGTCTGTCCAACCATCCAAAGCAATTCTCATAATCAGTTCTGTGTAGATGTTAAACAGTAATGGAGAAATTATACATCCTTGTCGGACTCCTGCACTGGGGTGGAAACTGTTGGATAGAATCTCATCGGTTCGTACTGAGGCCGTACCATCTTCGTAAAGGTGCCTAAGAAGTGATACCAGATGTTTTGGGGTACCCATTTCTAGGAGAGTATTCCAGAGTTTCGGCCACTTGACAGAGTCAAACGCCTTGGAGAAATCAACAAAACAGATATATGTAGGTTTATTGAATTCTCGGGATTTTTCGATTATCTGGCGGATGGACAGTATCTGCTCCCTTGTACCCTTTCCTTTTACGAACCCAGCCTGCTCTGGCGATATTTCTCTAGATTTCTAGGATTTCAGACGCTCATTCAAGATGTGAAGAAGGATTTTGCTAGCGTGGGGTATCAGACCTAACATAGTCGTAACTTACTAGAGGATAGATATTAAATAATGGAGATAGATCTCTAGAGAGATAGAGATAGTTAATTAGGTGTTTCATTTGAATATCTGATTTTCTATAAATAAAAATAGTTGTATGTTAAAGAGATGTTTTAATTTTTTTTTCACGTGCGTCTGGCAAAAATTCTGTGTTTCTGACTTTTAGTCCGAGGCCCTCAATTTAGGTGATGGCAGGTCTACACTAGACGAGCTATAGAAAAAAAAAATGGATTTTAACTCTTGGTAAACATACATTACTCCAAAGTTCCTATAAATTAGGTCCACTAATAAAAGCGTAGAGAAGGGAGTATTTAAGCCGAAATACATTATTCAATCCGCTCGGGCCAAACTACGCTAAAAGGTTTTCTCTGTCTGTTTCAACGTGGGAGTAGCTAGCGCGTAATATATCGCTGTTCTTACGAATTTTCTTTTTTAAAAATGATATTATTATACGAATAGCTCTTAAAGTTTTTGAAGCATATAGAGATGAAGTTTTTAAAATTCCATATAATTGGACATAGTTCCTGAAAAACGTTCCAAGCCACAAACATCAGACTAAGGAATTCGCGTTTAAAGTTTAAAATATTAGTCTATTCCATACATGTGGGTTGGGCTACTACTACTAGTCGTGATGTAATTTAAATAGTGACAGTAGGGCTGCCATATTTTTGTCAGTCCGTTAATATGAATCACGTGACCAGTTTTGTATTCTTAACTCAATTTCGACATGATTGTGGTTTGAAACGTTTTTCCGGAATGACGTCCAATTAGGCGGTTAAATTTTTGAAGTTAGACTTATTTAGGCGCGTTATGAAATAATGATGAGAGTGACATTTTAAGATTTAACTCAAACTAACTGTAACACAAAAGTAACAGGTTGAAGTTGGTTCCTAAAATTTTCTGATGTTTGCGTCATTTGTTTTTTTTTTTTTGTTTCTTCGTCCATTATTAGGACAGGCAAAGGGTTCAAGCCCATACAGCCGTATTCATTATTTAATAATTAATTGTCAAGCCATCTTTGCAAGTATTTTACAAAAATTTTCTCTCTTAGAACGTAGAATAGCACGAGGAATAAATCATTTTGATGATTTTTGCTTCGTTAGGCCAAAGAAGTATAACTTCTTGCGTGCACATGTAAGTACACGCACACTTTGTTTTTACGTCTAAATGTTCGTATCAGATTATTCTCATTTGAGCAGTGGCATAAATCGTCTCATAAACAAGACTAATCAATTTTATTAAATCTTATTTACTCATTTACCAGAGAAATAAAATTTCAGTTATAATTTAACCGATAAACCAGTCTTACACTAATAGTAGCATAGCTAATATTATGCTTCCCAGCCTGGGTTGCATCATATTAGCTGTTATAGTTAAGGTTTAACTGAATTTAACGTTAACAGTAACGCTGACTTTAACATAGTCTGCGGAATGTGTTGCACCATATTCCTATTGCACCGTATTCCTTGGCATAGCTAAAGTTAAAAGGTGAAACATCAAGTAAATATCAGGATACATCAGGAATCAGAACTATTACAGAATAATAGTTAACATGATGCAATACAAGAACAAGTTCAGAGTGCCATCTATTGCGTGGGTGATTTTTTACCTATGTCGAGAGAGTGCTATCATGTTAAAAGAGGCATAAAAAGGCATAAAAGGCATTTATTTTCTCAAAATTGATTCCTTTAGAATTCTTTTTGATGTCATTTCTAATAACTACTAGATACTACTACCGCTTCGGAAACAAATGGCGCTCTGAAAGAGAAGAATCGGATCTCCCAGTATTCTTTTTTTGCGCTCTTTTCAATAAAAATATACAATATTGTATAGTCATTTCTATCGCTATAAAATAATCACAATCTAGTCCAAGGCTGTCCGATCATTTAGATATTCAGCAGTGGAGTAATAGGATTTACGACAGAGCCATTTTTTTATAAAACATTTAAATTTATTAATAGATAATGCCTGAACAGTGGCTGGGACTTTATAGAAGTGTATACATTTACCCTTAAAGCTATTATGTATCTTATGAAGCCTACTAGAATTAGTTACAAGCAATCCCTTATTTCTAGTGTTATAATAATGAAAATCACTATTAAGAGCAAAAAGGTGACGATTTTTGTGAACGTATATTAAATTTTCATAAAAATGTACTGACAATGGACAGTCATAATATTTTCCTGTACTCTCACTAGATGGCGTTCTTACGACAATATACAAATCGTAATTCTTTAACTTGAACGCTATCGAATAGGTAAAAAATCTCACACTTGGTACTCTGTATTCTGACTTCTGATACTGTACTATTATAAATTCTTTTCTTCTGAGCACTTTAATCCATAATATTATATTAATGCTAAACCGCCATCTGTTATCGTTTCGATTAAGTTCAAACTATTAGTTGCGTTTGTTCTATGACACATAACAGATGGTGCTTCATACGCCTTCTACAATTTTAATAATTTCGTTGATAATATATCCACACAGCGCGATGCTAAAATTTAGAAGAAATGTTTTTATTGCTATTACAACTGTAATCTGTAACGTATCTATTATCTGTAACGAATATAAATTTTAATTAAACAATTAAATTTTATAACAGAGATACTACGACAATTTTAGAATCATCTTCACAAGTCAGGATGGCCGAGCGGTCTAAGGCGCCAGACTCAAGGGAAACCTTGCCTACATTGTAGGTACTGAGCTGTTCTGGTCCTCTCTGAGGGCGTGGGTTCGAATCCCACTTCTGACATAATTTTTTTAATTATTTTATGTGAAACAAATTTAATTATATCTCTTTTCATTCTTCTTAACAATTAGTATCATTATTATTATTTCATGATTAATGATATATACAAAATGACAAGTATAATATTTTATTTATTTCAGTGTTTATTTAATAATCATATTAATATTATTACGAGGTATTATAGCCGAGTTATAGCTGCCATCGGGTTTCTAATAGCCCTATTTAGGCGCTTTGACAGTGCTTAGTACATTCCCCGCGCCTCTAGGCCCCACGGGCGAAATGTCTTGATAGTAAACGGCACAACGACTTTTACTTTTTAAAGTGCCATCCCCAATCTGGGAATATATCAAATTATTATCAGATAGCCAAATACTTTTAAATTTTATCATATTATTATTTATTCAGTCTAATTCAACTGGAGCCGTATTCTCCAAAGCGCCTCTTTGAATCCGGCATTACCTGTAAGTTTTGGAACAAATATAAATATGATAATGTACCTTAGTATTTAAATTTAATTTCAAATTCATAATTGGTAATATGAAATCTTAATGATAAAGAATCAATTATTATTGGTGAAACAGATTTATTAAATTATTTGAATAAAAAATGCAAAAATATATTTCCCGTACCGGGAATCGAACCCGAGCCTCCTGGGTGAAAGCCAGGTATCCTAGCCACTAGACCATACGGGATACATTTGCTGTATGAAAATTACTCATCAGATCATGCAAATATATCAAAGACGATAGCCAGTTTTAAATTTGTGATTAGAGCCGGACCGCATTACCACAGCGCCTATTCGTGAGTATAATTTTATTAATATTCTTTGGCAGCGCTGCACTGAGCGGCACAAAGGATGTAACTATTATTTCAATAATTTTTATGGTGCATGTCGCACTATTAGTGCTTATTATGCCAGTACCTAAATAAAAATCAGATTTTTTGTTGAAACTATACTGTAGGTTTATTCTCTATATATTCTATTTAACACAATCATATTAATTTAACAGTAACACAAACATTTCATTATAGACATACTTATACAAGATTCATTCATTTGATCACAATTACACATTGACTCACACACACTTCATAATAACTCTCACACCTTAACACTCACAACACACCCATTGCACACACCTTACACACCTTATTTCTTACTATACATACTTTTTAGATATACTTCTTAGTAATTACAGTTTGATTGTTTGTAAATAATGTAATAAATATTAATAAGCTATGGAAGAGCGGAGTCTTCTAACACAGGCGCTATTGTGCTTAAAAGAAGGCTCCAATCATGAATATTGATTTATGTACATACTTGATAAAGAAAATAAACATTTTGTATTTTTTTGTATTTGTATTTGTATTCTATAGCCGTTCACTACATACATCCGCTTCGACCAATCATAAGTCCAGGCAAAAGAAAATTAAATATCTTTAAGAAATTTTACGTGAAACTAAAACCATTGAAATCAAAATACTAATCTAATATTGCCCACACCAAAGAGCTCTTATATGACACTAAGGACGCCTTCCCTATAGGTTTGACAATTAACATTTCAATTCAGAAATTACCACATCAGAGAAGTTAATCAAGGTTTATTACCTTGATTAACTATCCTACTAGTCCTATTAATTCCTACTAGTCCTACTAATATAAATGTGAAAGTTTGTATGTCTGGATGTATGTTTGAACTTTAACGCAAAATCTACTGAATAGATTTTGATGAAACTTTACAATAATATAGCTTACACACCAGAATAACAAATAGGCTATAATTTATAAAACTATAGTGTGAATTATACAAAATTTAAAAGAAGTGTGATTGTTACTAATGAATACAACTAGCGCCATCTCTTATCAACTAGCAAGGAAAAGATCACTACAATTTCTATGGCATGACGTTTGCTGGGTCAGCTAGTCATTCATAAATTAATAATAACCATAGTAGTTAATGTATAAAAAACTTGACATTCATAATTGTCATTTACATAGAATTTTTGTACAAAGTGCTTTTTGATTTGATCACATGTATGCTAATGAAAATAACTTTGTCTTCTCGTGCGTGTCAACTGTCAAGTCACTCATGTGTCAAATTTGGTCTCTCCAAGACATTCTTAGATGTGATAAACTGAAGTCTCGGAATAATAATCTTATTAATTATATATGTATATAGAAACGTCATGACAATATTTGTGTTTTCGTATGTATGCTTGTAATGTTATAACACAAAAACTACTGGACCAATTTCAAAAAATCTTTCACCATTAGAAAGTTGCGTCTTCACTGAGTGACATAGACTATATAACATTATCAAAAAAAAAATAGAGATCCATTATAAAAATTCCATAATATAACCCAAGGTGTAAAAAAATTGTCATAAAAAATTGTCAACGCGTGCGCTGCAGAAACTATTCAAAAAATGAGAGTGTGTTCTTATTATGTACACGCGTTAGAAGTTATTCCTTACTTCTTTGGCGTATGGAAAAATAAATAAAATTTCAACAAATAGTTAAGATAAAAGATAGTATTTTAAACACTCAGCATTTAAGGTTAATATAAAGAAGTATGGAAAATATTTTTTTTATTTATACATAAAATTTGTTAATATACCAGAAATAAAACAAAACAAAAAAAAATACTTTTTAAATAATAATGTAATAGTTTTTAATTAACGATGTAAATAAATTATATGTATACCGACAATTAATCTCAAATCTATAAATGCACTCAAAACAGTTTATTCAAATCAGTGTTATCACTTATATTCAATATATATAGATATATTAGTAAATTATTAGTAAATACTATCACCCTCGTATATGAAAATGATTTAATAAAAACACCAAAATAATATTTATTTATTCACACTGTTTAATTGTACTGTTACGAAACACGTGTTCTAAATATAAAAATACTAGAATATACAACTTGAACATAGTTATCGATCTTCATGCCACCTAGAACTAACTTCACGATGTAGAATTCAGGTGTCAGTGTGCGCGCGCATCGTAAAAATTCACTCTCATCATTTTTCTCCATCGCACCAAAAGAAGTATAACTTCAAAAACGTCCTACAGTGTTAAAGAATGTATCAATATCTACAAAAAAAATCCGCGATACCATATTATGTCCAACTACTGTAGTTACCTATGCCACCGTAACTACTTTTTTACATCTTAAAAGTTCATAGAAGAAAATTACATACTATCTAAATATCTACCATACCCTACCCATTTTGTAGTACTTTGACAAAGTTGATTGAACTACACTACAGCTTTACTTACCAAAGCAAATTACAATAATTTGTGAAGAAGACAATATGATACTAAATTAAGAACGTGTCATCACAGCCTCCGTGGCGCAATTGGCTAGCGCGTTCGGCTGTTAACCGAAAGGTTGGTGGTTCGAGCCCACCCGGGGGCGACAAATCTTTTGTTTTTTTATTTCTATATTAGATTAAACTATTTTATGTTTACTTTTTCTATATACATTATTAATTATTTATCTGTGAATACTTTCAATCTGTATTATTATTTATTAGTTTTATTTAGTATTCGATTTGTATTATTACTTCTCTATCAATGAAAAAATTATGCATATTGTGCTCGTGTAAGTGATTAAATAATTGTTATTATAAGTTTTGTTGATTTGTCGGTCTGTAATTGTTAGTGTTAAAGTTAAAAGTGTACGCTAATCGTAAAACGGCTTAACTGTTCATAAATCTATGCGGGCAAAGTCGCAGGCGCGTATTTGTGTTATTAATGAAATGCCAAAGAGTGGTTGTCAAAAATATTAAAAAAATATTTTATTAAGTCCTTTAGAAGTAACTGCTTTTGATGAAATTTTTCAACAATATCATCACAGGGGATATAGCTCAGTGGTAGAGCATTCGACTGCAGATCGAGAGGTCCCCGGTTCAAACCCGGGTGTCCCCTGAAAATATTTTTATTCCTACGAAGCTAGTACACATTTTTTTTAATGCTGTGAGATTACATTTTGTAAGTAATTTCAGCAGTCCCAAAAGTGTCATATTTTTAATATCGCTTACATGTGAGGCATATTCAGTTACAGTTAGAGCAAAACCGAATAAAATTTTTATTTTTATTAATCGGTTCGAATCTTCTTCGGCTTACAAGTCGGTTAGAACAGGTTTCGCTATAGATAGTACGGAATGTTTCCCTTCATACCTACTGTTAAAGTTTCTTTCTTCTCCGTGTTTTATAACAGTGGAAAGAGATCATCGCGGGAGACAAAACTTATTTAGGTAGGCTAGTTTCCTCATATTTTGTTTTCTTTCATATTTCTTAACATTACAATATTCTACATCTAAAATAGCAAATCTTATTTTAGAGTGCATCGACAAGCTGGTATAAGTATTTTCAACGGAATCCTCACAAAATATGCCCTAGCGTTTCTGCATGTTTCCGTATCTTCTAAAGACAAGAGGAATCTGACCCTCCGGAGTAAAGACCAGAAATGTTCACTGTCACCGAAATAAATAGGTTTTAGCAATAATGACGAGCAAGGATGAGGCGAGTGCAGTTAAATCTTTCCTTATCTTTTTGTCTTGGAACGATTCCCCTAAAGTAATGGCTCGTCAGAACTTTTTCATAAATTGAGAAAAATAACATATAAAAAGTTGAAGTAGTAGGAACTCTATAACCATAGATTTGACTTCTGTCAAAATACCTAGTGTTGTACAAAAATGAATAAACATATCGATAGGTGAGTGAAAACTAGAATTGATCTAATCAGGGTGAAGTAATAAGTTACCGATAAATTATATACCTAAATATAATATTTTTTTATTTACGTATATAATATAATAAATTATATACGTAAGCTAAAATAATAATACGCCAATATTTTTTCATAGGTATAGTTTTATTTAAAAGGATGGACAATATTTAGCTCAATTCAAATAACATCAGGACAGCATACCCGAAAAGTCTTGGAAAGTTACATAATCAATATTATATTTACCTGGGAAGTAATGCACGCAAAAAAACATTCTTTTTTTTATAAGTATTCATCGTTATTTTATAATATAAACCCAAGGGGCCAGTAAGACATGAGATTTTATAAGCCACACTGCTTCCATACGTAATGCGCGTGCGGAAAGATAATTTCAAAAACAAGCGGTAACGAATGATTAATAAAAAGAGGATCTATAAGTACTGGTGGAGTATTAATAGTCTTGTTAGTCTTATGATATAATATGATATGTTATAATATGATGTACATAATTATGCTACCATGATGGCAAACATTCCCAGAATTCATGGTTTTCGATCTATGGTTTACAATTCTATGACGTATTTCCTCTATCCTCCATTATGTGACGTATTTACTAGTGGGAGGCTCCTTTGCACTGGATTATGGATACCACAACGGCGCCTAATTCTGCCGTGAAGCAGTAATGTGTCAACATTACTGTGTTTCGTTCTGAAGGGTGCCGAAGCTAGTTTTTAGCCTTTAAATTACTGGGCAAATGAGACATGACACCTTATGTCACAAGGTGACGAGCGCAGGTGTAGTGCCGCTTAGAATTTTTGGGTTTTTCAACAATCCTAAGAGGCACTGCATTGTAATGGGCAGGGCATATCAATTACCATCAACTGAACGTTCTGCTCGTCTCGTCCCTTATTTTAATTTAAAAACTCCACCTTCGCACGACACGCCACAAATTCGGATATCATTCCCACCATCTGGATGTGTGGCGGTCCTCCACAGTGCGGTTTTCAAGGAGGTTTCTTCCTCGTACTACTAAGCTGTGGAATGAGCTTCCTTGTGCGGTGTTTCCGGGACGATACGACATGGGTACCTTCAAAAAAAGCGCGTACACCTTCCTTAAAGGCCGGAAACGCTCTTGTAATTCCTCTGGTGTTGCAAGAGAATGTGGGCGGCGGTGATCACTTAACACCAGGTGACCCGTACGCTCGTTTGTCCTCCTATTCCATAAAAAAAACAATGTGATGAGGTTTTTCTTCTACTCCACCTCGACTCAACCTTATCGTTGGAACATTAATATATAACAAATATTAAATATTAATAAAAAAAAATGTTTGTCTGTATTTAAAAATTAACGCTTATTTAGGTTTAACTGGAATCTTACACATATTTGTTGAATAATTATATGCTGTACCTAAGAGACAATTAAAACTATTAAAATTCCTCGTAGTCTGTCTTGTACACAATTACCACAACCATTATGCTTACTTACACCCTTATCGCATGATGCATGGAAAAGAGCAAATCTCTAAATCAAATCTTTAAAAATACAATTTATAAAGATAAAATTGATTTCGATAAAATTATATCGATATGTACATGCATGCACTTGTTGTTACATCGATTAAACGTAAAGGTGAATGAACCATACGTCGTGATGTTTTAGTTCATTTTCAATTGTATATTTTTCACAACTCCAAAAATATTAATTGAAAGTAAATCGGAAAATTATGATTACCGGTGATAGGAAATCCCTTTGACCGATTTTCATATGCTGCAGAACTTAGCCTATTCGCCAATCCTTCAATATGGGGGCCCCATTGCAATTTGGAATCAAGAGTAATGCCAAGAAATAAAGCAGATTCCATCGGTTTTACTGCCACTCCGTTTAATAATATATTCGCATGTACATTTTTGACATTAGGTGCGGTAAATTAAATATTTATTATTTATTTATTTAGTTTTTTGAGTATTTAACAATAAGTTATTGGCGCTAAATAAGTACACGATGTCGGTATATCAATATGTATATCTACAATACAATTAGCAACAAATTATATAGTACAATACATAATATTATTTAATGCATAAAATAATTTTATCTCACTAGAACTACTGATTTTATTAAGTTTATCTAAATCTACATACTAATATAAAACTATACATACATACATACATATTATATCAGCAAAAAAATGTCTAACAAAAAGCCAACATCACGCGGTGTTCCCAAGCGGTCACCCATCTAAGTACTGACCGCGCCCGACGTTGCTTAACTTCGGTGATCGGACGAGAACCGGTGTATTCAACGTGGTATGGACGTTGGCATGAGAGTGTGTAAAATAGTAGTAATGAATGAAACAAACCTATTGGAAGATGAAACCTGTTTTTCTTCTATTATCACAATATATAGAGTATACTAGCTGCCCGAACAGTCGTTGTTCTGTAGATAATAAAAAAAATAAAGTTTTATAGCAAATTGCCAATAATATTTCAAAACATCAAGAATTATTTCGTAAATGCTCCCTGTTGTTATAATGAAATTCCTCACAGAGGAACTGTCAAACCGTGCGTCACTAAATTCTCTCATAGAAAATATGTCCATACAAACAAATATTGAAAATTAAAATAATTATGGATCCCAAATCGAAATAAAAACTATCCTATCTCTCAAGTTGGACCACACTGCACTCCATTAAGTAATCCCCATTAAAATCCGTTCATTATTTTAAGAGTCCATCGCGGACAAACAATGTGTCACATAATTTATATAAATTAAAGATATATTGTAGATAATATGTTAAACGGCGCCGCAAGCGGCCTGAACCAGCTGTTAATTTATATAATTTCAAAATTGACAATTTACACGAACTCTGATCATATTATTAATAATATTCCTTATACGGGCTTCGTGCAGGTACAGTTCGGTTAGGTTGTCTTTTCCCAACACTCCTATCCACATACAAACATAGTTAAACCCAAAAAAAGTTTCTAGTGGTATATAAAATTAAATAGTTAATGTTTGTACCTTCATTAGTTTTAGTTTTATTTATTTAGAACATTGGTAACAAGAAGTGGCAGCCTTAGGGGGTGGCGAACGCGGGGTCTCGCTCTTGCCCCCTGCAAGCAAATTAAAAAATATATAAATTATCTAACAATTTTTTTTTATTTAAAACTTAAAAAACTGGTGATTTTTGATCCTTAATTACTTATAAAGGTTATTATTACTAAATAACATATTAATGTTACATAACGGTCAATTAAAATAAAGTTAGTTCAACTAATAATTCAGAGAGAGCTTTCCGTAACTTTAACCGTTTTATAAATAGAATCTGTAAGCCATTTAAAAAACCTCGAACACTATAAATACTGTATTTTTCGTTTGTAAGATCACTTCTGGAGTTTGGTTGTAGTGTATAGAATGCTAACTTTAAGTTCCATGAAAATAGAATAGAAAAAGTGCAAAAGAAAATTATAAACACTTTGGAGTGATAGACTCCAATAATACGACTCCTTCTTATGCAGACTTATCACTTGAAAAATACATTATTCTTAGCTTAGTTAATCGTCGTAAATTCATCGATATTATATTTATCTATAAAGTTCTAAATAATAAGATTGGCTGTCCTTATCTACTTTCAAAAATATCATTTAAATCACACGCCAAACTTCCCATCCGCTCATGTCGTAAATTAAATATCTTTGTTCCACCACGCTACACAAAAAAATATACTTTGAATAGCTTTATACCACGAGCACTTAACTCCTAAAAAATAAAGATTTTTCTGATATGGATGTTTTTGGGTTACCTTATAAATAATTTAGAAAGAAATTAATTCTCAAGCTTATGTAATCTTGTTAGAAAATAAAATATAGTTATTGTTAGTTAATTAGAAAAATATTGTACACGTTTTTTGTAATTGTTAACTCTTTATGTTTATGTTTAGCACTGAATTAGTTATTATTAGTAGTATATAATTAGTAGTATTTAATTTAAAATTGAATTTTCGGTACTATAAGTCTTGTCTTCAGTAATTATATAAGATTAAATTTGTAATTTTGTGACTGTTTGATGCCAAAATAAAATAAAATAAATAATTGATTCAAAACATAATTATAAAATTCATTATGTAGTTGAATATCGCACCTCGAAATACTTGACAATCGGTTTTTTAATCGCATACGACACGGGTCAGCTCGGGAGTCGGGACATAATGTGATCTGATCTGATCCTGTATCGCTCGAGGAGTCTCTCGTGTTTCATTTCGTCCCTCAACTCTTGTCAACCGAATTATTTGTCACGTCTGCTTCATTCCCAGTCTGTGGTATTATGAAAATTGTTTATGCTACAGAAACCTTTCCCACACAAACGTTTTTTAATAATTCTTTTAAAATTCGTGACACATTTGTTTTATACATTTTCCGGGATTATATTGTAGAATCATATACATCGCCGAGTAGTACGCATTACAAGTTTATGTTTGTTCGTCGTATTTACATTTTGATTGTCACAGTTTCTAGCAAAACAAAAGAACATAATATAGAACATTATCAAGAATATATTGAGATGCAACAGTCAAAATGGTTATATCTTTAAATTTTTATATAATAAATAATAGCCCTCTTCTGCAGCACAAAGATGGTATTAATATCGTCTGCACTGCCCCATAGCAATATGCCATAGGAATGACGTTTCTATGTCAGTTAACTGTCTAATTTTTTTAACCGCATATGCTGCAGAACTAAGCCTATTCGCCATCCTTCAATATAGGGGCCCCATGGGTAATGCCAAGAAATGAAGCATATTCCACTCGTTTTACCACCTCTCTGTTTAATAAAATATTCGCATGTACGTTATTGACATTCGGCGCGGTAAATTTAAAATATTTTTTTTATTACTATTTAAGAATAAGTTATTGGCGCTAAACCAGTGCACGATGTCAGTATATCACAATATAATTAGCAACAGATTATTTTGTACAATACATTATATTTAATGCATGAAATAATATTTTTATCTTAGTCGAACTGCTGATTTTATTTAGTTTATTTAAATCTATAGATATACATGCATACATATTAAAACAGCAAAGAAAAGTCCAACAAAAAGCCAACATCACGCGGTGTTCCCAAGCGGTCACCCATCTAAGTACTGACCGCGCCCGACGTTGCTTAACTTCGGTGATCGGACGAGAACCGGTGTATTCAACGTGGTATGGACGTTGGCATGAGAGCTTGTAAAATAGTAGTAAACAATGAAGTAACCTACTCAAAGATGACGTAGTATGACGGCCAGAACCGGCTATTAATTCTTAACATTTCAAAATGAATTATGAACTCATATTCTGTAGATACATAATTATTTTTTGTTAAAATATAAGCTTCATATAAAATATGAATCATCGAGAAATGATTTCAACTATGCGCTCTTTTGGCGAATTCTTGGGATAGCAGCCTTAATAATATTCCTTATGTAGGTTTTGTGCACGTACTCTTCGCCTAGATTGACTTTTCCAAATGCTCCTATCCACATACAACATAGTTACTTACATGACAAATGAAATCCAAAAACAAGTTTCTAGTAGGTAGCAATGATCCTCCTCCTCGCGTCGGTTTCCTCAGTGCTGAGGGTCGTGATCATCTCGACAGAGTACTTAGTTGTGTATTATTTGCCGCCATTTGCCCCTATCGGAAGCAGAGTGTAAAGCGTCGTGGACAGTGGTTTCAAGGGCAGTGCGAATCTGATCGGTCCATCGCATGGGGCTCCTTCCTCTTGGTCTTCTTCCCTCCACCTTCCCTGTTACCATCAGTCTCTCCAGGTTGTCTTCATCCCTTCTGGCGATGTGACCGAAGTATTCTAGGACCCTACGCAAGCAGATGGTAGAGAGGTTTGTCACAGTGCCCAGCCGTTTCAGGATCGACACATTAGTTCGGTGTGCTGTCCAAGGTATGCCCAACATCCTTCTCCAGCACCACGTTTCGAAGGCATCGATTCTTTTTCGGTCGGCTTTCTCTAAAGTCCATGTTTCAGCGCCATATATGAAAATGGAAAGCACCAGTGATCGCACAAGATTGGTCTTGGTTTTTATGCTGATGGTTCTACTCTTCCATATCTTCTCTAATTGTGACATGGCGACTTTTGCCATGCCGATCCTTCGACGAATCTCTCCCTCGCAAGAACCATCGTTGCAGATTTCAGAGCCACGGTATTCGAATTTGTTGACCATTTCTACTTATAGTGTTCGAGTAAGCTGCAACCTGCCAGACCGATCCACAACCATAACCTTAGTTTTAGACCTGTTTATAGCGAGACCCAGCTCAACGCTGACGAAATGGTAGGTACTTAACTCACACAAAATGCTGAAACTCTCAAATCGAAATTAAAATTAGTACTTACAAGAAAAATGTATCACTTCCTTCTTCTTCTTCATTCTCTGCCTACTTGCCTTACAAAATTCACATTTTACATATAAAAGCATAACTGTAAACAAAAGAGTTGTTATGTAGTACCTACTTACCGTACCTACATGAAATTGTAAGTAATAGTGTTTTGTGCACACAACCGTTATGAATGTACATTGTACCAACAAGATTTATATTCTATTGTCAATAATTAGTCCGGTCAATTTAGACCAAAAAATGAGAGTGAAGTTACATAAAATCCCAACAAGCTGAAATCAGTGAAATTGTTCAAAACATAATTATAAACAATGTTTAAAAGTTCCCCATCATTCCCGTGTATGGATTTTTTGTAAAAGTTGTTATCGTCATAATATGCACACGTTTCCATGCCACCTATGAGGTAGTGTACTTAGCGCGTTTTTATAACTTTTTGAATCGTTATATCTCAGAAACGGTGGCTCGTAAGAAAAAAAGTATCGGTACATTTTTATAGATAATTTTATGATCTACAATTTTTGTCTGAGGTACTTTTATGATAAAACTTACCGTTTTGCTGAAAATCGCGAAAAACTCATTTTTTTGACCTTTGACCTAGAATAAAAAAAAATCCATACACGGGAATGATGGGGAACTTTTAAACATTGTTTATAATTATGTTTTGAACAATTTCACTGATTATCAGCTTGTTGGGACTTTATGTAACTTCCAATGTCTAAATTGACCGGACTAAATTGTCAATTGTCATGTTAATACCTCTCGCACGCACATATAGAAAGTTGACACACACATACATATCACAAGTGATAAAACTCACAAGCGAATAATGATACGTACCTTATAACTAGTAATCCCTACCCTGTGTAAGTATATTATAATATTGCTTTTTATACTTTTTTTATATATTTTTAATTGTACTATTAATGTAATCTGTACATAAGCAAGGGCGTAGCGAGGTACGGGCAGCGGGAGCCGTCACAAAGTTAAAACTGTCCATTGAATATACATTGTTGACAGTGACAACTGACAGGTGGACAGGGTGAAGTTTGAAGATGTCTTTAGAAGGCGATGTTTCCCATAACTCCGCTGCAACTTGGTTGTAACCACAGATTAATATGATGCTTACGCATGTTGCAACCGTTGACGAGTTAGGTTAGTTAATTATAGGTAAGTATATAATTATTACGAATAATGACACAATCATTATTCTTAGAAGCTTAGAGTTTTTTTTTTTAAGTTTCATAATGTCATTCATTATCTATTTAATTTTACAGTAATTATTATGATGTAAGCTTGTTTGTGATTTTTGTAGGTGGTATAAAAAATATATAAAAAACCACACTTGATCTCAGTGGCGGATTTACCAGCAGGCTGAGTAAGCTGGAGCCTAGGGCGGCAAATTTTGTTCATAATTTTTTTATTTCGGTTTACAAATTTAAAAAAAAAATATTATACACATATGTGTTTATAATATTTTTAATTTCAAAAATTGTAGAGAAATTAAAATATTTAACAAAAATCGAAATATTCTCATATACAGTGCTAATTAATAAATATTTCAACATCTCTGCATGAACAATTCCTAAACGCTTTACTAATTATACATTAATGATTATGAACTTTTATAATATCGCAATAGCGATTCGATATTATAATCGAAATTTAGTAATTTTTACATATATATTTTTTTTTATGGAATAGGAGGACAAACGAGCTTACGGGTCACCTGGTGTTAAGTGATCACCGCCGCCCACACTCTCCTGCAACACCAGAGGAATCACAAAAGAGTTGCCGGCCTTTAAGGAAGTTGGACGCGCTTTTCTTGAAGGTACCCATGTCGTATCGTCCCGGAAACACCGCACAAGGAAGCTCATTCCATATATTCTTCACTGATAACTGCTATATTTTTTCTCCGTGTACCTAATAATTATGAGATCTGCTTACCCAATTCAATCTTGATATAATATCGATGATCTAATCATGATTGCTGCAGCAAGTTTGCAACTTGTCAAATTCAATTTCAGAAAGTAATTTTTTTATTCGTAAAAAATACTGACTAAAATTGACAAATTTTTAGTAAATAAAAAACTAGCTCAATATCTTATAGAGATCATATTAATCGAATAACTGATAGTTGAACGACTGTGACTTGACATTAAAAAAAATTCCCTCCACAAAATATGAAGTGAGACAATTTGCTCATTAGAAAATAGATACATTTTATCAGCTAATTATTTTATTTGTAGTAAGAAAGTTTGGAAAATCCAAATGAGGCAGGCCTTAAGCGCTCATGTCTTACACGAATTACCTATTTAAATTAAATGTGTACATCAGTAGATTTGATAACTTTTTCGCAAAGCCAACTTTGTCAGAAAATGCCAATCGGAATGAATTAATTATAATAAGATAAAACAAACTCAGCTGCAATTTTTTATTCAACGGCTTCTCTATAGTTAAATAAGTATATTAAAAAAAATTGAAGTGAAAAAATGATTTTTTCGAAAGTTATCGTGTTTACTGTGAACACGATCATCCAAAATCCATACGATATGGCATTAAAATTACTTCTTTTTAAATAAAAAATAATTAATCATAACCGAAAAAATATTTTTTATAAGCTCAGCGATCATTTTTCTTTCTGATAAGTTGCTTTTTAAATAATATTCATGTACAACATATTTGTTAGGTACGGTTTAATGTGAGAAAACATCGGACTTAGATTTTTAGGCGAGAGTAGAGCGTACCTACTACGCGCTTCGCACTTAAGGCATGCAATTGCGTAGTCGTATTTGTATGAACAAACGACATGACGAAGTGGTATATGATTGAGATATTTTATCCTTAAAATAATGTTTTTTGATAATTCTTTGCTGTAAAAATAATCAAGGATCTAACACGGTACCATAGTTCTCAATAATAATAACTATATGGGAAAAGTTGATGTAACGAGGATGATGGAGCACAAATCATAAAGTTGGAAATTTATTGATAGAAAATTGATATGATTGTGGACAAAGATATCAAAATTTAGAGGCAGCAAAAATTGAATAGCCTACGGACGGCAAATCTATAAATCCGCCACTGCTTGATGTTATTCCCTAAAACACCATACCGGATCCAAAAAAAGCATCTACAGAATGTTTGTCTGTATGTCGGCTTATTTAGTTTTTTTTTATTCGAGAGGAGGCTGATTTCATAACAACATCACTCGAGTGTTTTAATGCCTAATTATGAACAGTTACATACACTATTTTATCTACCTACATATTATCATGGTGAAACAATTTGAAGCGATTCAAAAGCGTTTGTAAAAATAGACTTGAATAGTAATATTTAACTTTGACTTGTGTTCCGATGAGCCGCCAGTCGCGACCTTCGCACATTGGTTTTCCATTGGTAACCGCACTTTCTTTCATTATGCTATAAAACTATGGAATTTATAAGCTTGTGACTTCTCAGATGTTTCCAGAACAACACGATATGGTTAATAACAAAGAGCGTACAACTATTTATAGGTGCAAAAACACAAAATAATAATACTCTGTACCAGAAGCCTGTGAAACCTCTGGTGTTGCAGAAGAATGTAGATGATGGTGATCACTTAACCTCAGGTGACCCGTAACCTCGCTTGTTCACTTAATACGCTAAACAGTAAACAATGCCTTTTTAAGGCCATTAGATTATAGACTTTTTCAAAGACTGAATAAAGTATGCACTGTTAGTGATCGTGGCTGTATAAATGACAGATAAAAGTAGAAGAGTTATAAAAATATTTATTTACTATAGTAAAAGTAATCTATATATATAAAAATGAATTCCTGTTCGTTAGTCTCGCTAAAACTCGGGAGCCCCTGGACCGATTTGGCTAATTTTGGTCTTAAATAATTTGTGGAAGTCCAGAGAAGGTTTAAAAGGTGAATAAATACGAAAATGCTCGGAATTTTATAAAAACAACAATTTTTGTTTTTCCTTTGATGTGTCCTCCCGTAGTTCAGAAATCAAACTAATTAGAATTACTTTATATCTTTCTAACTTTTTCAAGAGGTAAATAATAAACTTAATTTTGGCAAACTATAATTGGTAGATTAACTACAATTGTAAATTATCTATCAGATTATTAATGTAGATTGATAAATCTTAAGTTTATTGTTGTGCCGAAAGATCGATAACAATTGGAGAAAGATGATAGTTTATAAATAATGTAAGGTGTTAAAATACAGTGATGAATCTTCTGGATTATGTTGTGCTGGAGGCAAAGTAAAATTGCCACAATTGGTCTCAACAACAAGATCCTCTACGCTCTTTAGTTTTTGGGATTGGAAATGTTTCTAATTCTATTCTCGGTTTGACAGCAGAAACAATTTCATTATAACGACAGGGTGCCATATTTTACGAAAACATTCTTGATGCTATTATATATTATTGACAAATTCATTAGAAACATTATTTTATTTATTATATACAGAACAACGTCTGTCGGGTCAGCTAGTACACTATAATATAAATGAGTATACTGTACTACTCACATTTCACAAGATACTTTTGTTAAAACTAGCATACTATAACAATTATCAAGACCTCATCATAGATGGTAAGTAAAATATTGTCAAAACTAATTAACAGCAATTTTAATAATTATTGGGGGGACGGCGCGTACGCAGTCCCCACTACCAAAAATTACGCGTCCGAGTTATTCGCATTAGGAATAATCGCAGAGGTCAACCCAACCGCAGTGCAATGGAAGGGCCTCGCTCTGGGGGAACCGCCTTCATGATCACGGTGTCCCCTACGCCAGGTAAGTATGCTGTAACAAGCGTTCTTCAAGGACTACTTATTGCGGCAAGAAATTGTTATAGCGCGTGTCACTTTTAACGCACATCTGAACTGCGACAGCTGTTGGAAAGTTTTGTTACTACGAAAACCAGCAAAAATTTACAGTTTTAGACTTTTAAATCGTGTTGTCTGCACACACAAGATGGCGCTATATGCAAAACTATATACACACAAGATTATTATTTATTGTTTTAAATCTTGGATCAGACTTAGTACTAGTATTTAATTTAAACCGTTAAGTTTTTTTACAAGTTAGTTTAAACGAAATATTCGCCAACAATGAACAGCAAAATGATACTTCCTGGTGCTATGTGTATAATAGGAGTATTTGCTGCTATGTGTATTTACACGAGGCGGGAAGGGTCACCAAATAAAAGCGGCACAAGAGTTAGAACCGGGAAGAGTATAAAGTTGCATAGCGATTTATGAATAAAATTGTGAATCGTATGTTAGTGATTTGCTGATTTTGTTAGATATTTTTTGTTGTTTTTTCTCCTTTGTAACTGATACTGACAGGTAGCTTAGTACCACTTGATGTTTGTGAAACGCTTAGAAATTCTATACGACTAGATAGGTAGTCTCTTGTTGCTTGACAACCGATAAAAACAGGTCAGGCTTAATACTTTAGTATGCGTGACACAAAAATTTGTCCAGTTCTACGTCTTACACTCGCGATTTGTATGACACTTAGTATGTGTGAGTGCATTGCTCAAAACAGAGGTTCTAAAGTCTAAACCCAATTTTTTTTCGCACTTTCCCAGCTTTTCGTCTACCAAGACGTATAATTAATGATCTAAATCTAAGGCGATTCGCAATTTTATGGTCACGGAGTATCAGGTGGTTTTGCTTTATTGTTCTACAAATATAAATTATAATGTTGTATAAGCATTTTATAAATAATAAACAGAACTAACAGAGGGCTTGTCATATTATCAGCTAGCTTCAACAAACTACAAACTTCAACTAAACGATAGCTCCCAGAGGCATAATAAAAATTAAAAAGGCATAAGTTTAATAAAAATTAAATACAAAAATACACACTTTCGAGCAAAATTTCTTTCATGCAAAAATTTAAGTTTTCTTTCGGGTACATAGCAACATAGCTTTATATTGTAATAAAATAACGTCAATAAATAATATTATGCTTCCCAACAAATTAAAAATTTAAAAATAAATTCGCAGCCGGTAGGATTCGAACCTACGCTCCCAGAGGGAATCTGATTTCGAGTCAGACGCCTTAACCACTCGGCCACGACTGCTGCTGATCATGAATCGAATTAACCACTTTGGTTCTATAGACAGAATGAACTTTTGTAATGTCGTCCTGAAAGACAATATTTGTTGAACAATTTTACTATTTTTAAAGAACAACAAGAAAAAAACGCCTATCTTATGTTTATCTTTGCAACATAAGAAATAGTTATCACATATTCGTCTTCAAGTGAAGGCATTTCAGATTCTGTAATAAAAATACTATAATATCAGTGTAAAAAATTATGTAATTGTGGAGGAAATCGGAGATGATATAATTTACGAATGTAGGTTTTTTTTTTGTCGTGAGGAGTAAAATACATTCACGTATTGAAGAACCCGAAACGGGGCCTATATGTCGGGCTCGGGTGTAAACACCTCCTACCGACTAAAATCCTCCTCTGTGCATCAGCACACAGGGCTATCAAGCCCTGAAGGCTTTTACAGCGAAGCCGGGCGGGGGCCTTGGAGGCCGAAAATGTAGCTCACAGGCGCGGGGCGTCTTTGAAGGAGACTCGAACCTCGGACCGCCTGCTCACTAGGCTGGATGGAGAGATCACTAACGATCTAATATATCTGTTAGTCCAGTGGACTCTAGGTTTGAAGAGACTTCGCACTCGCTGGCGAGTGTGGTGATATATGTATGTAAGTATATGTGAGTGTATGTAAGTGTATGACTATTTGTGTGTAGTGTTATTGTAGGTGTGTGATTTGTGATGTGAGTGTGAGTAGTAGGTACTATGTAGGTAGTTACACAGTTATGTATAGGTATTAAACTTGTAATAAAATGTCTACTACTTGTGCCTGGCTGGTTTTGATGACATTAAGAAGGTTACATATCAAAAAAGAAACAGAATATTAAAATGTCGTTTCTAGCTATTTCCAAAGAGGATGTAAATACTACGTAATAAGAGGTGGGACTGCCTCACTAAAAATTGAAATATAGTTTAGTATGAAACGTGCAGTCATTTGGCATTAGTTTGAAATAGTAGTAATTACAATGGGGCGATTGGCCACAAAGTACCTATAATCCGACTAAGTTTGAAAGCGTACAGTTGCTTAAAACGTAGTGGATTTCGGCCGTCATCTGTTAAGGCGACACTAAATGCCAGCGACCTTGAGCGATATGAGTTAACGGCTGCCGGCTTGCCATCTATGTAACAAAGCCAATATTTTCAAAATTCTTGGGTGGAAAATAGTTTATATGCTTACAATCCTCGTTATTCACTACTAATCTGAATAAATGAACCTACACAAAAAAGTACAAGCTATAAGAATAACTTTTCTGCGACAAGTACCAAAAAACTGCGTCACGCCATGCCAAAAAACTTGTTTAACTTCAAAGAAAATTGGTAGTTCAAAAGGCTCGGCAGTGTTAACTATAACCAACAGCAAGCATTAGCAACCTACAAATAAGAATTAAGGATATTTTTAACAGGATTAAGTAGTGTTTATAGCTCCAAATGCTATACTTTCACCACAAAACTTGTATAAAAACACCATGTTTGCGTGTTTTCTGCTTACTCTTCGCCTTAATCTATCAATTACTGCACGTTTCATATTATCGAGTGAACCGCTTTTTCTTAGAGAGTTTCGCAAGGCTGGATATTTCGATACTTGATCGAGAAGTACCTGGTGAAACCAAACCGTTTTTAAAGAGATTTTTAACTGCTGTTAAAAATGATTGACGTACGACAAGGATGTCCGAAAAAGGTCGAGGTCCAAGGTCGGTCAGGCTTCTAGACACAGACAAAACAAACAAACCCGGGTTAGCTCGCTGATGCTCGCTGTATAGTGGGATTCGGGATTAGTAGGGCCTTAGATTAAGGATTGGTCTCCGCTGCGCTCCAACTAGATACCGCACTACCTAAGAACAACAGCTTTTTTATTACGGCAACTATTAGAAGCTTGTGTGCGTGGCATCATGACACTCAATGGCATCTTTCAAATTTTGTAACATTCGCTTCGTGTTATTTTATATTGAAATTAATAAAATACAAAATACTTACTGATGATATGATTGTGATACCTGTGTCTTTCTTATTTCTTCTAGAATTATTTTTACAAAGTTTGTGGCTCGTCAACGCCACACATTGATCAAGAATGGCTCGGGTAGTATTTGGGCGTAGTTTTTGTTGCCGCACATTGCGACTATCTCTTTACATATTATATTTTCACGTGGTCATATGGTTCGAGCTGATACCAGAGTGCGCCAGACCGTAGAGCGCTAGAATGTGGGCTTGAAGTATTCCCGTGCTCTATTTTTGACGCCCATCTTCTGTTAAGCCAATTTTTATCACGGAAAGTGTTCCAAGCGGCTGTTTGACCTAATTCCTGACGCTGAATTACACCATCGCACGACACGTCACAAACTTGGGTATCATCCTCACCATCTGGATGTGTGGCGTTCCTCAACACTTTCTGCAATTTTCAAGGAACTTTCTCCCACGTACAACCAAACTGTGGAATAAGTTTCCTTGCGGGTTGTTTTGCGGACGATAAGACATGGATTTCTTAAAAAAAGCGAATACACTTTTCTAAAAGGCCAGCAACATTCCTGTTATTTCTCTGTGTTGCAGGAGAATCATAACTTTAGGTAACCCGTACGTAATTCTCGATTGTCCTCCCCTTCCCTTACAAAATTAAGAGGTGGATAACACTGATTACATTAGTCTGCTACTCTGTAGATAAACATTATCTGACGACCTGTAACAACACTGCTAAAAGGCTAAGACCAAACAATTATTCCAACTTCCAAATTCGCGACAAGGGTTCCGCCTATGTTGTGTCGTAGAAGGCGTTGTCCATGTATAACATGTGTCAACAACACCAATCGAATGACCTTCCTCCTCTTTCGCTCCTGGCGCCTCGCGACACACTCCTTCGTTAAGCTTTCCTTCGGCGTCGTTCATTATATTGTTTTTATTTACTTAGTTTAATTAAAAGGTTAACACCAATAACATTAAATACAGACAGTTAATAATTAATTCAGACATTCATCATCGTTGAGCGCGGTAAGGATGCGGGGTATAGGTGACTGTGTATGCGCTACTGTGCGCTTCTGTGAAACCGCAAACAATTCATGCCTACGATACCTCCGTGTATTTGTTATGTTTATGGTTCCTTTTTCAAAGCATTATATCTGGGTTTCTGCGATTTTTAAAGAAATAATGGCTGAATTAATATTATTATAACCTCAGTGTAACCACAATAAGGTTCAGTTCACACTTGCCAAGAAAATAAGCGATAATTTCAACTTTTATGACTTTGACAAGTTTTCAAAACTTGTCAAAACTTATTATTAATGCCTAACAGGGTGGACCACTAACCTTAGTGTGGTCTTAGCTTTAGACACAATATTATAATGTGCTGAAACAAATACGTACAATAAAAAACAAAGATTCATAACAGTATTTTATTATATCTACAATATCATCTTAGTAGAATACTAACAAATATACAAAATCATTACAACTATCGACCACCATTTACAACTCCTCATTATAAATACAATTCTCTCCTACGATACAATTAAACTCAAATTTACACTGTAGGTAATGTAAAAATTACCAAGTATTGTACAAGGCGAAACGCCGAAGCGAAACAAAAAGGCCAGAAGTCTTGAACTTTTCCGTAAGTATTTCTAAAAGGTTTCACTTTTCTGGTAGCTTGATAACTGGAATTGAGGAGTATACCAGATTATTATCGCAGTAATCAATCAGATCTCTTTCGGATGGAGACAGGATTGATTGGCCAATGGGCTGGCAGTCTGCAAACGGATCACATGGGTAGTGGACCAGCAGGCAGGTGAAATCTAAAGGCGTTTTGCCACACCCAAGGAGCTTCTTCAACTTCTCCTCAGAGTCAACCTGGAAATAAAGAAACCACAAATAAAAATCTTAATCATCAAATATCTTCATATTCTTTCATTGTTCCTGTATTACAAAAGGCTTTCTATTTCTCTATCTCTCTATTCTCTATTACACCCTCTACCTCAGGCTCAACGTACTGAGTTGCGTAAATAAAGCGATGATGCAGTTAGTTCATCTATAACGAACTAGATGGCGCTCAACACGAGAAACATATTTTTGAAATTTTAAAACTAGTCTATTTTTGAAATCGAGTATTAATAATATTATTTTATGGTTTTATATTTTTATTAAACTGTGTGCTCTTTTCTATCAACTGATTATTTCAAGGAACAATTTATGCAGTACAGTTTAAAATTTTTATTTAATTTATTCTTGTAAAAGAATTTCAACCTACCTTTATGCTATAAATATCATTCTCCATGCAGAACGCTTGAAGTAGAACTTCTTGCATATGCGTGGCACTGTCACCAGGTCGAGCCTCAGCCTGGATACAGAACAGTGCGCCATTAATGTTCTTGGACAGGAACTGCAAAGTCGGCATGAGACCGATGGTCAACCTCTTCTCAGCACAGGCCCGACGCAACATTGTTTTGATACACTGACCGATGGGGCTGCAAAGAAAACAGAAAACTGTTGTTAAAAAAAAATATATCTCCACGGCGGGGAATCGAACCCCGGTCTCCCGCGTGACAGGCGGGGATACTTACCACTATACTACCGAGGATTGTGAGAGGTAATTTGAAATTGACGAATATAAGAATTTAATTGACGGTTTTTATGATAATAATATCGAGTTGAGATAGATACTGATAAGAGATAATGTTATCTTAAACACGATAGCTTTTAGATTTATTATCGAAAAAGTACACTTTTAGTCTAGCGCTAACATTTAATAATTTTAGGGCCCACAATTGATTAATTATTTAATTGCTTAGTTACAAAAGGGTTAAGATGCATAGAAAAGGAATATAATCTATACTAAATCGGCTAGTTATTCTTTAAATTTAATTAATTAAAACTCCTTAATCAATTTAATGACCAAACTTTATTTTAAATGTAGAATTAGTAAGTAAGTACTTAAATTTTATATCTAATAACACATATTTCTTCAGTAACTAATGAAAAATATTGCGTGGAATTTCACAACATTATTTAAAGTTATCTAGATACGATCTTATCTTATTTTATTTATTATATTTTACCTTTTAGCAGCGACCGCGCTGAAAGTTTCATTTTTCACAGGAACAACTGAATTATTGTACATCTTGATGCTTTTTAGTTTAATACTTTTCAAATTGTCACAAATTTTAGATAAATTTTCCTTGTTTCCGGTAATTTTCACGAACACTTTATACAGCACACAAAAATCCCCTGCGGTAATCCTTATTAATTCACTTTCAGTATTTCACGATGTCACAACAATTTCAAATATCACAGTTCACTCAACAACCGACGCGACGTGCGCACAGATTGTAGGCTCACAATTGACAAACTTCGCATGACTCAGCAGTACTTATATATACACAACTCCTCGCATTATTTATCAATGTGTGTGTAGTGTGTAGCGCGTGGCCATTTTATGAACGAAATTCCGTGAAATTTGCAACTGAATCTGTATGTAGTTGTGTTTTATCGTTGTGTTGCTGTGTGAGGAATTTTTCAGTGCGTGTTTCAACATGTCCAAGGTATAGTAGAGCCACTGTGCCCCCCGCGTTACGTAGTTGATATGGCGACAGAGGGGAATCTGTCCATGTTTGTTTGTGTAAATTGTGTTAAGGTTATCGACACAGTTATCGACGTTGAATATGTCTGTGTGCGGGTTTTGCCGCGTAGAATGTCGATTGGGATTCCCGACTGGGGATCGTTTTGAGAAGGAATTGATATTATGTATTTTGTAATCAAAGCTGGGGTTATTTGGCGGATACGTTGCACTCTGAACCTTATTTTGTAGATAGTATTTTGATTTAACTGTACGAATTCTTTTTTAAAAAGAAAAATTTAATAAAAATATTATCAGGGTGTCTAAATGACCTATTGTCCTCAATCTTTCGCGAAATGAGAATTTATAATTGTTATCAAAAAAAGTAAACAAATTAAATATTGTCGGCTAAATACTGAATAGAAATTACAATATTCTGTGATATGTTACAGAGGGTATACCTTTTTCGGTTTCTTGTTATTTCAATAAAAGAACGATCTACTTTCCAGCAATTCTAATTCCATATGAAATGGGGCTTATGACCTTCAAAGTTCAAATACTTTTAACCGCGTTCATCTTTACACTTCGGTATAGTATTTAAGTATTTTTTAATTTTTACTGCGGATGCTGTTTCTTCAGTCGATACTGTTTCGGTTCTTCTTTGTTTCTAGATAATTAAAGCAGCGGTAACACAGTGTGTTACTATCCTAGTTCTTCTTGGCAAAACCGTTCACCGTCTGTAACTTCTGCTGTATTCTCAATTTTATCTTCCCACCTAGGTTATAGCGGTGTTTTCCTCTAATTTTGGCTTATTTTAAAAAATACAATTAGTTTACCATGTTTGCTCCAAGTTTTCTGTTATTTTTATTATTATTAAGCCTAGATAAATGTAGTATTCTACATGATCCAGTGATGCATCGTTTACCGTCACGCAGGGATCCAAGCCTATTAATGCGCTGTCGGACTTGTAAGAACTTGGTGCCAAAAGCACTCAAATGGCCCTGAACACTTGTGGTGTTTCATGGAGTTTTGTTAAATTAACCTTAGACACATCATGTTCACAAGAGTGTAATAAACTCTATCTTTTCGTGTTCCCATCCCAAAACCCTAAAAAACGAAGACTTCAACAACGCCATGAGGCAGTAGGGAATCAATGTACGGAAAACCCTCTCAATCGTATGCTTCAGAGAATACAGAGCGTGTTTATTCTGTAATAGTGCAGATAAATCCCCGTTACACTTCCTCTCTGTGTGTCCTGTATGTGTAAACATAGCATACCTTTAAGCAGACGATTGTTCAACCACTTCAGATACGTCAGCTCACTGATATAATTCTTCTTCTTCTTCGCGTGCCTCTCCGACTAGCTTTGTAATTTTAACTTTTTGTCCTTCGCGAGGCGAAATAGTTCTGCCGCACTCGCGATTCCTGTCCACTCACGGATGTTGCACAGCAAAGACTTGTTTCTGCGACCTACGCCTCTTCTTCCGGCAACATTTCCCATCATGATGTGTTGTAGGAGTTCGTACGTCTCGTGCCTATGCACGTGCCCCAAATATGCGACTTTCCTCATCTTTATGGTTTGCATGAGTTCGCGTTTTTGATTGTCGCGGCGCAGAACTTCCACATTCGTGACCTTGTGAGTCCAACTAATATAATACTGATAAAATAAGATTCATGAAAAGAATTTAATCTTACCAGTGAGTAAAACATACCGCCCTGAACTGCAAAAGCCGCCTACCAACCATAACCATCGTTTACCATACTTTCGCATCATTTTTAATTTGTCAACAGTTTTGTTGTAGCAATAAAGAAATTAATAGAATATTATGTAAATACCACATGAACGTAAGCAGGCTGCAATATAATTTTAAATAAAAAAATTGTAAAGGGTATTTTAAACCTTTAATATAAACACGATGAAACGCAGATGAAAACGGTTAAAACCCTCTGAGTAGGGTCACGCGCCCTTCGACGAGTGTGGAGTGTAGACCTTTGAACTGAATCAAGGACAGGCGCCCGCCCTACGAAGACCTTGCGCCGAGGTCGATACACTGTGCACTTCTAATAGTCTAAACACATCATAGGATTTTGTACAGCCGCACCATCGAATGCAGTCCGGTACCAGGAGGTCTATTACCAAAATCGACAGCCGAAGTTTCGGTCCGAAACGAAAGAACGACGAACTTCAAATTAAATCCCATTACGAAAGTAATTCGGCTCCGAATCGTGCAGACAGATTTCGTTTCGGAACCATATACATAAGTGAATTTGGGAATAAGGTAAACGAAAGGCACAATGTCTTATCGCGAAGTTCGTTTCGATTTTCGGATCCGAAACACTTTCGTAATAGGAAAATGTGCGATCCGTCAACCGAAACTTCGTACTTCGATTTTCGTAATAGGGCTCCAGAGACTATTCGATAGTATGTCGCATGGACAATGCACAAAATTATTATTATAACCGTTCGGACCGAGTACGATGCCAAGCCCGCCCACGGATCCGTCCGATGGTCCGGCAGCACCATTTTTTTGCTTAAACTCTAAACTTTCAATTAGTCTAAATACATCCATAGGATTCTGTACTAACTGGAACCCATTACTAAGGCTGAGATCTATAGGGCGTACTTAGACTCTGCTCAGACTTTACCTACGTAAAACTTAGCTGTTAGCTTAGCATAGAATTTAATTTCGTTTTTATAGTCATTAGACAGCTGAAATTATGCCGAGCCCCAATGCAAAAGCCAAGTTTGCGTTTTATCACACTCAGACAAATTTTACGTAAGTAAAGTCTAAGTACCTACGTTCTATAGATCAGAGCCTAAGAGCACATTCGCACTACTTCCGATCCGAATCCAATCCGTATCCGTGAAAACACTTTGCGAAGTAGTCGTAGAACTATTTCTATGGTAGTTTACGCACTAGATTCGGCTTCCGTCATCCGATTTCTTTCCGTCAACCGTTAGAAATAGTTCTACCACTACACCGGACCGTATTTTCACGGGTACGGATAGGATTCGGATCGGACGTAGTGCGAAAACGCTCTAAGAGTCCGTTGTTTGTCCGTTCGTGTGTCTGTCAGCGACCTGTATTATAAAAACGACAATATTTGACAGCTGAAACTTTGACAAAATGTCTTCTATTGTTGCTATAACAACTATTAAGTATTAAGTATTATAAACTTGCCGGCATCCTTTTTTATTAAATAATGCTGCTTCAGTTTCTAGAAAATTAAATTCCCTATACAATGACGTAAATTTTATTCGAAAATAATTATCCCTTATGGAGCTAGCTCGACATTAGAGATTCAAATAGAGTCACACTTTATTCACCATTATTATTAATTATATTATTTATTCTTCAGTGTTTTGTACTTTATTGATTTTTGATACGATGTACTTCATTTTCCTCCCACTGGTAAAATTCTCCACTCCACACTCCTGCCATTGAGCATAGAGAGTAATTCAAATTCAAATATTTTTATTCAAAATAGTATGTGACATCACTTATTGAAAGTCAAAAAACTACCACTCATTCCAAAATGAATGCCTCAGACCTGAGAAGAATGGGCGCAACAGACTCAGCGGGCCTTTTTTTTTCATCGAATAAATATGTCTACAAAGTAATATTGTACAATTAAACTTATTATTTAATAGCCTGAGGGCGGTCACTCCATTCCCAATCTGTGGTATGTCATGTGATTAATATTTTCAAATTATAATCATAAAGATCACACATTGGTCGTAATCCAACCATAATTTAAAAAAAAACTACATAAAACGTTACCAAAAGAGGTTTTTGATTTGTTAAAAGTAGACAGAGACTTGAACACTGGAGTTGTTAAAAATATCATGCAACAACACAAATAGCTGACCCGACAGACGTTGTTCTGTCAATATAAAAAAAAAATTGTAAGAATTCGAGGATAATGTACCTAGTCCTAAAGTCCACTGTCCATGTGTAATCTAAACTCTAAAGCCATTGGAAATGTGTAATCAAAGTGTGTGAGTTGAAATGAGTTAAAAATGAAACGAAATGATATATTTATTATATTTTTGAATGATTTCACAATATTATGTAGTAATAATATGATAAGGATTAAAATCGTTTTTTTTTTTCAGAACAGATGCCATATGGTCCCATAAAATTTTTACATAGTTTGGCTCAGTAGTTTTCATTTTATGAAAATTTTTGTTTACCTCGATGATATAATTGTTTTTTGTTTACGGCTTTTTTAGGAATTTTCATTCAGGCTGATTATATATTATAATTACAACGGACACTAAAAAGTAAAAAAAAAAACTACTTTTTATAAAACCGACTTCAAAAACTGAAAATAATCAAATAAGTAAAAATTGAATTTAATACACCTTAACCTTTAATATTAATAAAATACTATTATTTGTATGTGCTACATATTGATAGCTTTGAAGCCGGTAAGAATTACGTAAATCGGATCATAAATCTCAGAGTAATCGATGTACATACATAAAAAAAATACAGATCGAATTGAGAACCTCCTCCTTTAGGAAGTCGGTTAAAAAGGGACACGAACAATGAACTCAGAGTTGAAGTAAATGAACTAAATACAGAATGGTTCATTGTCCTGTCTCGATTGAGGCTTCTCTCATCTGGCAAGATCAAGAGCAGCAGACAAGGTCACACGGCGCTTTATAAATAGATAAGCTATTATTTTCTTTTAAAGTATATTATATATTTTCTTAATTTTATTTTAGGTTAATATTGTAGTAGTCTTAGAATAATAACGCTTAGAACGTGAGTAGGCCCAAGCGAAATGAAGCAGTTTCAATGTGGTCGTTTATGACCACATACGTTTCCCGCCGCGTCAGTGTCATTCTGTTAACTTCCAGGACAATCAGTGCGCGAAATTTAATTGAATACATACTAACTGTGCAGTGAAAGGGTGACACAAAGCGTCTTATAATAAAAATTATGATAAGAAAATCACATTTCACACCTAAATATTATTTCACAACTTTTAATTTAAGCTAATACATTCGTCAAAACAGCAAAATATTTTGTAAACAAAACAGACGCCATTAAAAAGATATGTTGCCAGCTATGAAAATACTATATACCCCGAGTACCTCCGCTGGGATAGGTTTTTGACTTTTGTGTTTATTTGTAGATATTGAAAGGAGGGTATAATGTACGATGCCACACGATGTCATAAGTATTCAAAGTCAAAGTCAAATTGTCTTAATTCAATTAGGTTTAAACTAAGCGCTTTGAATAGTCATAATAAACATTTCTTTTAAATTACTGAATTTACCATATGTTTGGAAAAAGTTGAGCTCGTGAGAACATTATCTCTTTTTAAACGACTTCAAAAAAGGAGGAGGTTCTCAATACGTCGGTTTGTTCTTGAAGTGAAACTTCTTTATTGACGTATGAGAGAAATTTTTATAGCAAATCGTAAATTTTCGGTTACGCGCCATTTTGTTTTTTTTTTTGTGAATCCAAGATGGCCACCGCGCAAATTTATGATTGCAACAGTATTGATATCGAATTCGAAGTTCTCGAGGGTGCAGAGAACGAATTTTTGATCATTTTTTAAATCCAAGATCGAGAACCTCGGATTCGATATCAATATTGTTGAAATGAGTCGATATTGTTGAGTTGACTTGCGCGGTGGCCATCTTGGATTTCAAAAATTATTCCAAATTCGTTCTCTGCACCCTAGTGAACCTCGGATATAGCTGGGAACGGCGCCTCTAATTTCTCGCTTTTTCGTTTCATCAAATTTCAAAAAACAACAATTCTAAAGAACTTCTTTACTTACACTTCAAAAATTGTTGCAACAATAATTAAATACGTGATGTTTTTATTAAATTCTTAATTTATATTTTATTTCTTCTTTCTTAATACATATAATCTAGTATTTCTTACAATTTACTGATTAAGGGGAAATTTCTATTCACTTGCAACATTATTTGGCTGTCTGTGTGCGTGTGGGTGAATGTAAGTACGTGACGCTCACGCACACATTAATTATAATGTTACTTCTATATTGACAGGAACTATGAATGAAACTATCGTTCTGAGCGTTATTATTCTATAGTAGGTTCAAAATACGCGAGTGGCTCACATCGCAATGAATGTCGTTTTTTGACCTAGTTATACAACGTGTCGCATTCAATATATTTTTTTCTACGACTAGGTAAATTTATTTATTTATAAACAAACTAATACCACAAGTTTTCGAGTTGCCGCATGGCATACTTATCTCTGGTCAGTGGTGTCATTTTTCCTTCAAGGAAGGGCAAAGGTACACCCATACAGCCAACGCGGGAAAATACAAAATATACCTAGCAGCATCATGACAAATTCTAATAACAAATTGTTTTCTTAACTTGAAAATATTATGTATGCAATATTATAGTACATACTACCTGATATTTCTATGAACCTACCATACCTAACTAAGATTTGTTGCTGTGGCAGCAAAAGAACTGTTCTTTTTTGGCGACATTATAGTAAACAATACGTTTTTAGGCCATAGAGCAGGAGTGCTCAAGCTTGGCTTGAATTACTGGCGATCTACCTCAAAATTGTTAGACTACGATCGATCGACTCTGAGAGGCTTCAAGTATGTGTGATGAAGGATTGTCGTCTAGGTAGAGTGTCACGATGACAGAGATATTAGTTTTGCACACAATAATATGCATTTTTTTAGTCAAGATAAGTGTAGGTCTGTTCTAAAATGATAATGAAAAAACTCATAATTATTCAACATTGCGAGTTTATTGGTTCTTATAAAACAAACGCGTCCTAGTGTGACTTTGGATGTTGAATCTGCATGATTATCTGCATGTCCTGAACATACTTTTCATAAGATGGTACGTAATTACCGATTTTAGTTACCTAAACTAAAATCTATGAATAGTTTCTCGAGAGCGACTCTAAAAGCACTCGCGATCGAGAGGCTGATCGTGAATTGGATCAATATTAATGTAATATTGTCACGTCGTTTGTATGCTGCGGCCATCTTGTCGCGATAACCGTAATAATAACGTCTAGACAATTACTTTTCCTTTTTAATAAAGTTTTAAAGTTATCCTTGTTTTACTATTCGAAAGAAGTAAATTTTTTAAGTGCGTAGGTACACAAAAATAAAATGTAAAAATTAAAAAAAAACGTAGTACACAACACGGACTAGTAAAAAAAAAAGGACTCCGCGCTGTGATATTAGCAAGTGAAGCACCTTTATGCTAGTGTGTGTTACGGGGTATAGCAGTTACACATTTTTTTCTCCCTTAAATAATCATATATCCTCAAATACTTTTATAGTATTGTTTTTACACTTTTTCACTACGCACGACGGAATTTAAAAATATTTTATTGCGACGCAAACTGATCTGTCACAGACGATGGCAAATCTCATAATGGCGGCCGATCGGCTTGTATTGTATGCGTGGGGCTATGTATTTACACGTTTACCGGCTTGTTTTGGTGCCTCACTGTTATGTAAGGTGACACGGAGTCCTTATTTTTTTACTCGTCCGTGGTAGGTACACAAATGAAAAAAATTATGTTTCAAAGAATCAATAATACTTATTGTAATTAAGCAGCAATTCTTAACTGTTTAGTTAATTAATGAGTATTGTTTAACTGATAATTGTATTCCGGATACGGTATTTACCACTACGAAACCGTATTGTTGTAATTTCCAGTAAACGCGCGCTGAACATCAAGTTATGTAATGATGATTTAAGCATCTTTATACGATTCTAATTCTATCTTCGATTCTGAGCCTAATTAAATTTAAACTCAAAATAAAGTTATACAACTGTTTATTTTTATACTATGTACGCAATATGAATTAAGAAACAAAAGTAACAGTGAAGGTCTCTGCCCGCCAAGAAAAAATACGTAATGAGTAATTTCAGAGATATTTTTATGCATTTGTTTTTAACATAATATCATCTGATATATAAAATTCTCGTGTCATGGTGTTAAACTTTGAACTCCTCCGAAACGACTTGACCGATTCTCATAAAATTTTGAGTGCATATTTGGTAGGTTTCAGAATCGGACAACATCTATTTTTCATCCCCCTAAATGTTAAGGGTGGTCAACACGATTTTTTTTTAATCTTTTTATATTTTTTTTTAATTTGTTTGATTATGAGTCAGCATTAAAAAATACATACAACTTCATATTTTCACCCATCTACTATCAACAGTTACTTTTGTATCGCGATTTTAATATCGGCAATACAACGTTTGCTGGGACAGCTAGTATATTATAAAAACATAATATAACATTTATTTAAAAAAATATTTTTTTTTTCTTAATTATACATGTATGTATATTATTAACCGTTTTTGAACCCAGCCATTACTGGACAAAGGGCTTTGTCCGCCGTACGAGAAAGTTAAGCTTTCTGGGGTTTCCCGATTATAACACACCTCAGATAGAAGCTTGTTTATTTCTTACGACAATATACAAATGATTTAAGTTTTCTTTAGTGTTAATTCCGCCAATATTTGTTTTTAAAACAGGATGCCTCGTGTAGAAGCGAAACACGTGTCGAATTGTTGTTTTTTTTTTTTAAAAACATTTATTGGCGGAATTAACACTAAAGAAAACCTAAATTCAATAAATTTTCTTAAGACAAGATTACGCAATTTTAAACTGAAATATTAAACTGGGTACAACTTATAATAAGGCGGAAAAAGAACTAAATGAAATAGAATAAAAATAACTTAAGTAATTTTATACTTAGACACGCTGTTAAAAATCTAGCTTTATCATTAATAAGAATTGGCTAAAATTCAATACTATAGTAACGCGATACTATATATCACAGTGACTGCGATATAAAAAAAGATATAATATAACTTATAAACTTCCAGAAATCACAGTGCAAAAGTTGCTTACGATCTACCACCTAGTTTATCAAACCTGCAAAATAACTGCATTAACACTGTGGTCATTACAATTCAAATGTCAAATAATTTAACAGAATACGATTATTATGCATATAACGTGCAGTTGCAATGAAATAGCTATTTCTTCACCACAGCCTTCATGTAAAATGACTGCAACAGGCCCACTTACGGCCGTTCCCAATATACTATCTGTAGATAAATTCCTACCTTCTACTGTCAGTAATTAGCTGTTAATAATCTGACGCTGTTCCAATATACCCGATAAGTTATTCTTATCGCCTTATATTGGGACGCGTGAATTGCAATTTTTCATACAGATTTCTTTCGCTGGTAAGCTATACGTCCGCCCATTGACAGACAGCGTGTACAGAGCAGGTGAGAGTTACCTTCGATAAGTTTATTGGGACAGAAAAGTCAACGATTTTTATCTAAGTAAGAGATAGACTGAATATTGGGAACGGTCGTTAGTGGAATACCGATCTGTCAAAATCTTATCTTTTCGACAGGCGTCCAGTGCGATGCAGTGCGATAGCAGTTTCTTAGCACAGAAGCAAGAACAGCATTATTGCCAGTCTAGCGAAACTCTCTAAGAAAAAAGAGCTTCACTCGATTGCATGCAAGCGTGACAGATTGACAGATGACGGCTATAATCTTGTAAAAAAAAGGAGATCCGAAATCCACTACGTTTTAAGCATCTGTGTGCTTTCAAACTTAGCCGGATTATACCTTGTGGCCAATCGCGATACTGTTATTACTACTATTTCAAACTTATGTCAAATGTTTCACACTAAACTAAATTTCAATTTCAAGCTAACTTGGCCCGAGATTTTCCTCAAATACTTTCAAAAAAGGCGTCATTAAAAAAAGTTTTACTTTTAAGGATGATGAAACTAACGAGGTATTACCTTGGATACGTTGCAACAAATATTCACAATGTCATCATACAAAGCGTAGAATTATGACTTGTGAACCGAGGTACAGACAACACGTAACGTGATCCGTGTAGTGTTGTCATCTGCCACGTTGTCAAGATGGCGGCGACACCGCATCCGCAATGCCGTTACTTAAATTTCACAAAAATTATGTAAATTGTGTCATTTCCTATGTTGTAGTGTTCGATATTAGAGTTCGCAATTAGGTATTGGTTTTTAAATAAGCACTAAAAATGATTATTAACACCAAAACTGCTATTTCCAGCTCACTTCAAAAAGAAACACAAACCCATGAAAATTAAGATGGTTAATATCAGAGAATAGGTACATATTTCAATAAAAAATCCGATATTTTTTTTACAAATTCACCACTTCTTATTACCATTACATTACAGTATACATGGCTATTCCTTTGCTTTTTCCATCCTCACCATCTGGACGGAGCTCTAGCGTTCATCAACCTTATCCGTTTGATAGCAAAACTAGCAGTGAAATAGCCCCGTCTCATGACTATTATTGCTCTATGATAACGCGAGTCCTCATACAGCACGTGAAACAGTCTTAACACTACAGGAACTGCAATTAGAAACCATTCGTTGTCCTCCGTATTCGACAGACTTTTTCCAACGGACTACCATTTATTTCATGATTTGGACAATTGTCCACATGATAAAAACTTTTCTTCTCAGGAAGCAGTAAAAAATGCTTTCACACAGTTTGTAGAATCTAGATCACCACAGTTCTATCGCAAAGGCATAAATGATCTTCCTATTAGATGGCAGCATTGATAATAATAATAGTTATTTTGATTAAATAAATACGTTAAATTAATTAAAAAGTGAATTTCTATTTTTCAGCACAAATCGGCAATTCTATACTTTAACCCAAAATATTTTTTTTTGTTCATAAATTGCTGGGCAAACTCTTTTCACATCCTCGGCTCAGTGGTCCCGCGCTACTCCTACAGATCATCTTTAAATAATTAATTTATTCAACGCCAGCTGCTAATAAGCCTGTATAAAAGTGAACCTGACCCAATTGTTAGTTCTTCAGTAGTATAAAAAAAAGTCTTGAAATTTTGAATATTACGAAATCCTCCTACAAAGTTCGCGTGGAATTCGATTATACCTGATGTCTATGAAACAGTTCAAGTTATAACATGTGATTTTTTTTTATGAAAATAGGGGATCTCGTCCCCGACGTAGTGAAGTGTTCAGCTGATGGTAATTGATACTCCCTGCCCATTATAATTCAGTGCCGCTCAGGATTCTTGAAAAACCCAAAAATTATGAGCGGCTCTACAATTGTGCTCGTCACCTTGAGACGTAGACCCTGATTATAAATATTTGGTAGAGCTACATAATGACTCCAAAGCTATCACAAAACATTCACAGATTTATAATGTGCCTGATTCGACTTACATATTTCGGCTTCATTTAAAATAAAAATCATCAAACCGCATCGTAACTATTTTTATGCAAGTCATATACAATCAAAAAGGATTCACCACGCTCAGATACTCGAGTAACTATAATATCTGTATTCCAACTATCATTTCAACATGATTACCTTATCTCAGGCGCCAACTCGATATCAAATAAAGGTGATATGATAACATAATGTTATGCAAATAGCATTCTCGTTGTGCAATTTAAACGCGCGAAGTTTAAATTAAATTAACTTTCGCTGAACCGAAACAAATTAGATAGATCATTGAATAATGTTAAATAACTAGCTAATGAAATTGGTTTTTCCGTAGAAATATCTATCAAAAAATAAAGATTTAGAGGAAACTTTGCGAATTTATTGTGTCGTGTCAAACTAAGTCAATTGTGTTTGGACTCCCATAACAGTTTAAATGTCTTTAACCTGTTCTGTGGTTAAGGGTTAAACTTATGATTGTTAAAAAGAAATATATACATTTCCATATTTTTTTTTGTATTTTAAAAGTTATAATAACATTTTTGACAGATGTTTTTACCATGACCGACTTTTTATCATTTACCCCAACTTCGGAAATGATTGAACTGTAATGGAAAGAAGTGGCGAGAAAGTCATTGCCGTTTTATTAAATTAAGATTTACAGGTTCATCGTTTTAGAAATGATTTTAATTATAATTCTATGAAAAGTGATGCAACAAAAATAATTAAACGTTAAATACTCAATGACTTAAATTAATATAGGTACAACAATAATTATTGAGTTCAGTTATTTTATTTATTATTAAGTTCTAATTACATAAAAATATAAAAAATGTTGTACGTAGGTACATACTCATTCGAGTTTTATCGTGTACAAAAGGACATCGCAATACATAATATTATTTAAATTTAAAGTGTAATAGTTATTATAAAAGAAAAAGGAAACAACTTAAAACTACAAACAAATATTAATTAAAAAAAAAACAAAATAAGCTAAGGCATATGAACATCATAGTTACGTTAGAAACATGAACACACACAGTAAATAAATCAAGATATTATGTGGAAATTATTCAAAATAGATATAAGTTGACTTTATAATATTACAAGCTGACCCGACAGACGTTGTTCTGTAGATAATAAAAAAACAACTGTTTTATATTTCAAAACATCAAAAACTATTTCGTAAATATGCTCCCTGTTGTTATAATGAAATTGTTTCACAGCGGAACTGTCAAACCGTGTGTCACTAAATTCTCTCATAGAAAATATGCCCATACAAAACAAATATTGGAAATAAAAATAATTATGGCTTCCAAATCGAAATAATAACTATCCTATCTCTCAAGTTTGACCAAACTGCACTCCATGAAGTAATCCCCATGATAATCCCTTCATTAGTTTAGGAGTCCATTGAGGACAAACATTGTGACACGAGATTTATATATATTAAGATATATGCCACGACCTATATCAATAGTATGAGGCAAAGATAATATTATGTTTTATTTATAAATTACACAGCTTATCAAATTTTACGAAATACACAATTTGATACGATCAGTAAAAGAAGCAGCAGATTAGATATTTTAACGACAATCAAAATTAATTGTTTCCATTCTACGCTGTATAATATTTACATTAAATTCTACATTAGCTTGATAAGATTAAAGATCCAGAATTGCACACGACATTATTTCCGTACAGATACAATATTCCTATATATAGATTGTCTATTCAAAATATATAATATTGTGATTAATATGTTGAACACGTGCTTCATTAGAGACCGCTGATAATAATGATAGCTAACAATCTATAGACTTTATCTATCTTGATTCTACTAAGTATTATAATTTTTTTGATAACTAAAAGTATGTCATAATTTACATATTAGACACCGGTTTCTTGACTGTCTTGCTTTCCAGCATAGGCCTTTCCAAGTGTTCTGCACAAAGATCTATTCCTTGCTTTCCTCATACAAGTCGCTCCTGCCACTTTTTTAATATCATCTTCCCATCATCGATGCTGTCTATTTTTCGTTTTATATCTTGGGCACCATTCTGTCACTTCTTTAGTCTATTGTTCTGTCTCAATTCTTCACGTGTCCTGCCTATGTCCGTTTAATTTGTTGTATTCGCTATTTTACATCTGTGATATTCGTTCATTTTCCTATTGGCTAATTTTATCTTTAATTTTAATGTTAACTTCTTTCCGTTCTGTGTTGATAGGTTTCTAGCGCTCTTATATTTTTGTTTGTGAAACTCCATGTATGACACTGACATGTAGGTCATGCTGCGTTGAACACACGTATTGAATATAATAATAATACTTTATTTCAGACCCTTGATCCATAGTACAGACACAGTATAAAATATGTAATTAAAATAAAGTCAAAAATATAAATTGAAGTCAAAAAATAAAGTCAAAAATATAAATTACAGATAGAATATGTATTTACTTATTTCTTTTAATTGGTATATCTGAGTTTGGTTGGATACTGCTGATATCTGCCGACAAATTGATGATAAATGGTGTAGTGCTGTTTGATAGCAATACAGCAGGTTGGAAGTATCCAAGCCATAGTTCGACTTTTGAATATGAAAGAGGTGCTAAGTGAAAAAGAAGTGCTAAGTGTTTTCATACGAATTTCAACGTTAAAAATTCAAATTATTCAACTCCCTATGCCTTTTACCTTTACCTTTGGGTTTTGAAAGAAAATAATGATTGATGAACCGTAGTAATCTGTCTGAACTTGTAGTAGATACGCTGATGGACAGAAGACTCAGCAAGTAAATTACAGGACGGTTAGTTGTTTGATTAGTTTTACTTAAAGGCTCTAGAGTTCGCATGTTTGTTTTATGACAAGGGACGAGACGAGCGAACACCTGCTCGTGCAAACGAACGAGCGAAGCTGACGGTAATTGTTACGCCCTGTCCATTACAATGCAGTGCCGCTCAGGATTAGTGAAAAAAAATCCTGAGCAGCACTACAATTGCGCTCGTCACCTTGAGACATAAGATGTCAAGTCTCATTTGCCTTGTAATTAAACTGAAAAAAGGCCTTATAGATAAGAGAAGACAGATAAGATCGCGGTCTTTGATGCATAAAAACAGAACCGTTCATTTGTGTCCTCAATCGGGAAACTAACATGCACATTATGCTTAATGTTGTCAGCATTGTGTAGAATTTGAGAGCGTCATAACTATTAAGTGGTAATATAGTGCGGGGAATGTCTCGTGGCGCACGAGATACCGGTTTTACAAACGAACGCAACAGCCGACCCGATCCGACGTACATTTCAATGACGTATAGACACGTGGAAACCAGTCTTATCGAGAACTCTAACAGGATTTGAGTTTCATAATGTGTCTCCCATATTCTTTGCTTACTTTCTCAGCCATTCATACACAGTTGTGGTCGTATAATTAAGAACGATTACAATGTCCAGAATTTTTTTCTCTGAATCATGTAAACTTGGAAGTAACTAGATGAGTTATGAAATAGTCACATGAATTATGAATAGAGGAAACGGAATTAGGAATAGGTATATTATAATAACATAAATAACCCTTTCTTTTACTAATTTAATCAAAAAGCAATCAAGATGGACAGATAATTAAGATTTATTAAACTTCTCGAGAGTTGTTTTATATGACATTTAGATGAAATATTAATTTGAAGTGCGTGAAGAAAAATAAACATACCTAAGTACCCTGTTTTTTTTTGTCTCGTCACACAACACACGATTTTTCCACTGTCTAACTAGCCGGGCTCACCTATGTCACCAATGATATTATAGTACTTTTAAATATCATTGTGTGTCACGGTGTCAACATGGGTACCTTCCTTACTATCCTACCGTGCAACTATTATTTTACCAAACGCCTTCGAATAGGCGTACTTAGTTTGCTCAAGGGTAGATTCCACCTAATAAATGCGGGATTTGAACCCGTGTCTCTCGGGATACCAGCGCTCTTATACCTTATGATTATCAACTAATCGTTCAAATGCCGCATAACATGTTTGTTCAACTTTTGGGTTGTGGCTCCATCTACCCAGGGTCCCAGTGCTCTGTGAACGGCTGGATCACTTGGGGTTGCGTAGAGAGGTCGCTTCATTGTGTGTCTTCTACCGCATTTATCACGGGGAGTGTTCCGAAGAGCTGTTTAAGCTGATTCCTGCCGCCGAATTCCACCTTCGCACGACACGCCACAAGTTAGGATATCATCCTCACCATCTGGATGTGTGGCGGTCCTCCACAGTGCGGTTTTCAAGGAGCTTTCTTCCACGTACTACAAAGCTGTGGAATGAGCTTCCTTGTGCGGTGTTTCCGGGACGATACGAGATGGGTACCTTCAAAAAAAGCGCGTACACCTTCCTTAAAGGCCGTAAACGCTCCTGTGATTCCTCTGGTGTTGCAAGAGATTGTGGGCGGCGGTGATCACTTAGGTGCACTCGTTTGTCCTCCTATTCCATAAAAAAATCTACAGTATCTAGTTGATAACCTGTTCAAACCCAAAAATTGTATAATGGTAAATTGGATTAAGATGTAGCCCCTTTCAAATCTAAACAATTTGCTCAGGACTGTGGAGAACTTGCCTTCTACACGTGGATGCTTACAACAAAACTGTAATCTGTAAATTTTTATTGATTCTGCAAGCGTCACTCATGCGTCACTCACCAATTGTGATAGTGCTGGCTCATTTGCACATTATAAACAAGATATCTTTATAAATCTTCATCTTCATTTTATAATATTGACACACTTTTTTACACAAATTATCTTGCCCCAAGTTAAGCATTTATAGCCTGTGTTATGGGTTACAAGACAACGATATATTTAATACAATATACTTACTTAAACATACATAAATTCATATAAACATACATAAATACATTTAAACATCCATGACTCGGAAACAAACATCCATATTCATCGTATAAATACCTACCGGGATTCGAACCCGGGACCTCTAGCTTAGTAGGTACGATCGCTAACCACTCGGCTATACAGGTCGTCAATATTTATTTATTTATAGGACAACCAGTAGTTGTTACATTCTAATACGCTTAAAATATATCAAATATTAACAAATAATGAGTTGAATGTACAACAAATTAAGGTGTCACAACATGCACAGTCTTTGCTTCCGTGACACGAAGAAAACAATTATATAAAATAAAGCAAAAATTATAAAATCAAGATACAAATTTGAAAAGAAGGAAAAGAAAGAAAGAACAAGAAGAATATCAATCATATTTTGGCGCCTAACAATCTCGTAATATTTTTTTTAAAAGCAGGTAAAGAATCTTTAAAAATATCTACTTCACCACAGATGGAGTTATAAGTTCTTGATAGACGTGGTATGGGAGAAAATTGCTTAAGGTTAGTTTTGGCAATATATTATTATTATTTTATAGATATGCGTATTTCTGCGTTACGTGCGGAATTACTCCGCAAATATTTATAGAATTGAGAAAGTTACACACGGGTGTACGTGTGTCTTAGCATGTCTGTTCGACGGAAAGTATTTGGACAATACGTGCCATCATTCACGGCTGCTGTAACGTGGGTGTAGGACTGCTTTATGCTGTTCTTTTATCTATTTATCTTTAGAGCGTAGAGAATACAGAATTCAAGATTTCCTTTTCCTAATAGTACACAATATTAGTTGATTCCAATCGTATTTTAAGTAACATTAAACTTAACTGTCCAAAACATTATACAAGTTCTATAGATACATTCTTTATCCCTGTTCGTAGAACTAATATTTTGTTTCATTTGTGAACCATGAAAAGGGGTGCATTTAGGGGTAGATATATATATATTGGTTTTATGGTAAAAGTATTTATTTACTTAAGATACTAAATTAATCTATTACACTTGTTAAATAACTATAATTAATGGTTCTATTTGTGAGTACGCGGATTTCAATGGTTACTCGGACCGGTCCTGTAATGGTTATAGACGAATGGTTAATGGTAACTAGGACCGGCCCGATCAATGGTCACCCGCGTACTGCATCTCTACCATGCATTGGTAAAAATGGTAAAAATGGTTACTCGGGCCGGTCCTATAATGGTTAATGGTAACTAGGACCGGCCCGATCAATGTTTAAATAATAAATTTTTGTTTATTTTTTTGCCTAATGTTTAATTGTATATCAAATCTTTATTTAGGAATTATATTCGCTCCTACTTTGTTTATACTCAAGTGGAACCCTCAAGCTGTTTGTTTTCTAATAAATAAATAAACAGGATTACGGAAAGTGTATAAAATGTGTTGCGAGATTCGAAGGAATTAATAAAACATGTTAGTATGTTAAAGGTTACTATAGCATAAAATGTGACTTTCTAAACGATAGCGCGCCTTGGGAATGGAGCGATAACCCCAAGGCTATTTAAGAAATTAAATTACTGTTGAAACTTGGTAAGTAGATGTATTCTGTGAACCGCAATAACATTTCACACAAAAATAGAAAAAAAAAACAATAAATTTTGGGGGTTCCCCAAACTTAGCACTGAAACTCAAAAAATATTTTTCATCAAACCCATACGTGAGTTTCAATTGTATGGATAGGCCTTTAAAAATGCTATTGAGGTATCTAATATCATTATTTTATTAACTAAATATTTTGCGCAAGACACACTTTCAAAATCGTAAAATGTGTCCACCCCCTGTCTGTAACTTTTAAAATAAGAGAATGATAAAAATATATGATGTACATGCTACATTACCATGCAAACTTCCTATATAATTTTATTCTGTGCGTGTGTTTGTCACTGAACTACCTCCTGAACGGCTGGACCGATTTTGATGATTTTTTGTGTGTTCCAGTGAATTTGAGAATATTTTATATTCTCAGTCCATATAATATATAATTCTCCTGCCCATGTGTATGTAAGTGAACTTCTTCTAACGGCTGGACCAATTTTTCAAATTTAAGAGGTGTTTACATGACAATTGACAACGTCTGTCGGGTCCGCTAGTTTTTTTTTTATATATTTCTTGCCTTAAGTTATTTTATCATTTAAATAAAGTTTTATATCAGTTACAGTATAAATTGAAACAAATTAATTTCCTGTCACAGTAACACGAAGGTCTACTTATTGCCTTGTTAATTATTATTTTATTATGTATGTGCGTTAGTTGTTACGTTCACGTTCACTTCAATTAACATACTACGCATGCGTATTGTGTATCAACAATCGATTATTGATAATTACCATTGATACACACAGCCTGTCCGAATACATTAAAACTATGACATTTCTTAGTATGGTTTTACTGTTTGCAGAAGTAAGGTAATAGTTATTTATGCAACTGTTGTGTAATAGGGGGTATTAAAACACGAATGTGGATTTATCACATGAGTGTTTTAATACCTAATTATCAACAGTTGTATACAAGATTTAATCTACACTACACCCAGAATATGAATACTCTTAAAGATTCTGAAACAGTTAGCTTACTGCTAGCATTAAAACAGCCGGTCCTAGTAGTAACCTTATACCGTCCATTACTGATTATATACAAATAAACTAAGTATTAATGAAATAATTATTTTACATTTTGTATAGTGCAATTATTAAAATTCACTTGAATATTATGTTCTTTTGCAGCGTTTTCAAATATCTGGCGGTGTGCTGTCAAAACTTGAATCGCTCATTTTTTGTAAACAAAACAATAAAAATATCGAAGAAAAATGGCGGGGTTTCGAATAAACTTCTTTTTTTTAGGGCACGCTACGTTGTAGTAGTGTAGGAGGCGCGTAAACGAATGTGTTATTTTTTTGAAATTCATACAGATACCACAAATTCAATGAAATGAAGTATTATAAAATCTTTACTACATTGTAGCATTATTACGAAATACAAATTTTTCCGAGTGCTATGAATACTAATTAGTTTAGAGTCGGGTCATTGAACCACAACCATTCATTGGCCACGAATGTTAATGGTCTTATTCGGAGTCCCTGTTTTCTAAATCATCCAAGGTCGCTATTGAGTTATAAATATAAAAATAACTTTAAACCTTAGATGATTTATACGTCTAGACTCTACATTTTTTTTCATGAAAATAAGGGTCGAGATGAGCAGGACGTTCAGCTGATGGTAATTGATACGCCCTATCCATTACAATGCAGTTCCGCTCAGGTATTGAAATACCCAAGAATTCTGAGCGGCACTACAACTGCGCTCGTCACCTTGAGACATAAGATGTTAAGTCTTATTTGCCCAGTAATTCCACTAGTTACGGCGCCCTTCGGACCGAAACACAGTAATGCTTACACATTACTGCTTCACGGCAGAAATAGGCAATGTTGTGGTACCCATAATCTAGCCGGCATACTGTGCAAAGGAGCCTCCCACTGGTAGATACACTATAACAGCTGTGAAAACAAAAAAATAATAATTTAGAACTAACCTTAAACTAAACTTTAGGACTTATTTAGGACTGATAGGCGATCTCAGCAGCACACGTGTCGGTTGTCATATTGACGGAGTCTGTTTAAATAATATCAGATACGCAGATGACATGGTGCTGTTGAGTGCTTCTGTCTGTGGCTTGAGGAAACTGATGGGGATATGTGAAAACTATGCCGACCAGTCATGGTCTGATCTATAACGTAAAAAAGAGCGAGTGCATGATCTTTCAGGCGAAGGGGAAACCACTCCCATCCCTTATTCCGACAGTCAAATTGTATGGGGCACCACTGAAGAGAGTGGATAAATTGAAATACCTAGGGCATGTGGTTACCTTTGACCTGAAGGATGATGCAGATATCGAGAGGGAGCGCAGGGCATTGTCTGTTAGGGCGAATATGATCATCCGATTTGCTCGCTGTACCGTGCCAGTAAAAATTACACTCTTCAAAGCTTACTGCACTTCATTTTACACGAGCAGTCTGTGGGTCGCAGCGCGTCGGGGATTTTTGCTGAGGCACACGTAGATTGTTTTTACACGACTATGCGTTAGCGGTGTATGTCCCTGTTGCGTAGGGTCCGGGCTAGCCCCAATGGTATTCTGAGGGCATTTTCTCACAGGTTCGATTGTCAGTACCTGAACCATTGCTGTTTGATACATCTGCTGACAAGTCGGTCCTGTCCTAGATTAGGAACTAGGAAGGTTTAGACTTTAAGATATCTTGTACTAACACTAGGCTTTAAGTTACATTGTTACTAACACATTATGATCCTTTGTTGGTCGAAATAAATAATTTATTATTATTATAACCTCTATTTTGTCCAATGCACGCACACTAGCACAAAATGTCATACAAATCGCGAGTGTAAGACGTAGCTCACGCACACAAAACTAATATTCCTGGCCTGTTTTTATCGGTTCTCTTACAGCAAGAGACTCTACAGATAGAGTCTATGAGAGAATACGTCTAGAGGCGTATAAATTATCTGAGCTTAAAACCATGATTAAAATAGATCGCTTGAGGAAAAAAACTTCCTAAAAATACATTTGGAATAACCAAGCATTCTTATTAAATGCAAATTGATAAGGAAAAAAATATTCCAGATTGCATTGCGTCACATTGACGTAACGAAACCGAGCGACTTGATTGGTTGACGAGGTAGGCGTGCGCACGTGATAGATAAAATTATCTAGAGATGTGATTTTTGTTGCTACTTGCTACGGTTAAAAGTTCGTTTAAAAATAGACGAATTATGACCGCCCAAAGAACATTAAAATTAATTGAACTTAAAGTATATGTGATGCGGAAAAAATTTAATCTTTTTTAAGAATGTCGTTGGACTGCGGGCACGAGACGGCGCCAGTTGGAATGGTGAAAGTTCTTAATCTTGTTATTTTTACAACATCAAACTGGTTGAAATTGGATTCAGAATGGGGGATAAATGGTAGAACACAAAATTCGTAATTAACGATGATTTCTTCACTATATATAATACTAGCTGACCCAGCAAACGTTGTATTGCCGATATTAAAATCACGATACAAAAGTAACTGTTGATCGTAGATAGGTAAAAATTTAAAGTTGTATGTATTTTTTAAAGCTGACTCATAATCAAACCTATTTAAAAAAAAATCTTGTGGACCACCCTTAACATTTAGGGGGATGAAAAATAGATGTTGTCCGATTCTCAGACCTACCCAATATGCACTCAAAATTTCATGAGAATCGGTCAAGCCATTTCGGAGGAGTTCAAAGTTTAACACCATGACACGAGAATTTTATATATTAGATATTAAATCCTTAGATAATTATACGTCTAGGTAGAGCCTTTTGCTGCTAGACAACCGATGAAAATAGGCCAGGTTTAATACTTTTGTGCGCATGACAAGCTATGTCTTACATTTGCGATTTGTAAAGCACTTTGTGTTAGTGTGCATGCATTGCTCAAAATAGAGGTTAACTTTTAATTTTTCCCAGCTGTCACAGTCTATCTAGACGGATAATAGATCTAAGGTTATAATATCTTAATTTTTATGAACTGTGGTCATATTATCTGTGACCTAAAGGTCGTTCTATAACTTCTAGCTTATAAAAATAGGTACCTACTTATTTTTGTACTGTCAACTACACCTTATTTTTCATCATAATCTATACATATAAATAAAATTGGAGTGTCTGTAATGTTGAAATAACCGTTTTTTACTACATGGATATGAATACATGTACATACACCAAATTATTTTTTTTTTTAAATTTTGTCTGTCTAGACGTTTGTTCCGGCTAATCTCCGAAATGGCTAGACCGATTTTGTCGCGACTTTGATTGGCAGGTAGCTAATGTAATAAGGAGTAACTTAGGCTACGTTTATTTTAGAAAAAATCTTTTATTTTAGAAAGATAAAGTAATGTTGCAATGTCCAAGAAACGGCCTAACTCTAAAAATAATTTATATGGCAAATCGACGTTTGTCGGGTTAGATAGTTTTTACTAAGTACCAAATCCATACCGTGGCGCCGTATACCATATCTTTGCAGTAGATATCTACCTACAACTACAAGCATTATATTTTGTGTGTAAGTTTCAAGGATGCCTTATACTAAAATTTTAATCCTATGTGGTCCTAGTATTATTTATTTCCTAGCAAAATTACAGGAATATTGTGACTTAACATGGAGGACAACGAAAATTCGACTACTGCTTCATCTCCTTGATGTAAATGATGTCTTGATGTAAACCTTTAAGTAGAATTCACGTCACTGTTGAGTTATTTCGAGGTTATCTTTTATGTATGTGTCGAAGAGACATTGTCAAACCCGTGATATTACAATTTCACTAGTGATATTATAATTACACGGTAGATTATCAATCGACTTCATTTATATTATATTTATTTTATTTTTTATTATAAGGGAATGATATTTTGACAATTTTCCTAGTTATTAGTTTTAGTTATACATGAGTGTAATCAACTAATTGTTATCTAGGTGAATAGGATATTGTTCGCTAGTAGGTCCCAAAAATAAATTTACACTGTTTGTCACAACGCACGAGCCGAGTGTAGCGTGCCGCGGCAGCGGCCGGTGAGTAACAGATGCCCAGAATCGAATCCGCCTTTGTTCACTACAATTTCAACAGTAATTTTACAAAACTTACTTAAATATGTCACTAAGATCAGGCTGTTAAATTGTAAGAAATAAAGTCGATTGACAATCTACCGTTATATTATAATATCCATAGTGGAATTGTATTATCCGCATAAAAGCTTCGCTTCAAAATCTATAAAATTAAAGACAGTTAAAAAAATCTCCTAGGCCCTTTGTAGTAATATAAACCCACGTCGCGACGCTAGTAGTGCTGGCGTTGCGTAATGATGTCGCTTCATTGTGTGTCTTCTGCCGCATTTATCACGGGGAGTCTTCCGAACAGCTGTTTTACCTGAGTCCTGCCATCGAATTCCACCTTCGCTCGACAGAGCGAAGGTGGAATTCGATCTATGGCGTGTCCGCCATAGATAAGAATATCATCCCCACCATCTGAGTGTGTTGCGGTCCTGCACAGTGGGGTTTTCATGGAAATTTCTGCCACGTACCACAATGCGGTGTTTCCGGGACGATACGACATAGGTTACATGTCATACCTTCAAAAAAAGCGTGTACACCTTCCTTAAACGCCGGCAACGCTCCTGTGATTTCTCTGGTGTTACAAGAGAATCTGGGCGTTCGGGCGTACGCTCGTTTGTCCTTCTTTTCCATAAAAAAAGTCTGCAGTTGATAAAACTCCTACTTCATATATTTTATTACAATAAGATGATTAAAAATCATTTCTTTTATATGAGGTAAGTATATCTAAACATTAGACGTGCCATTATTACAAAAACCTTACTCGTAATGTTATGGTAAATGGTTTTCCTGTTGGAACCACTGTTTAGGTGTTAGTTTCGACAATTTCCTCTTTGTAACATGAGATAGTCAGCAGGACCAAATATCTGGTTATTCCGCAGTAGGTTCTGTATCATCTGATAACAAACGTTCATTGAAACGTTATCAGGGGCCGCCTCTCCGCGTCGCAGTGAGGCGACATCTCGAGTTGGTACACATAACAGCGTCATTGTACGAGATACCCACTATTTTGATAAAATGTTTTAGTAATTAATAAATTGATATGAAAGCAAATACGCATGGAGCTCGCGCCTTTCAGCTATAAATCTGGCATCGGCAATTAACGCCTGGTTTGTTAGAACAACTATTGTTATTGTTGCAGCTTCCAGCATAGAGGAGGTTTTTAGCCTCAGATTTCAATCAATACGCTAGTTACAGTGTCGCTCAATTGGTCTGTCTAGCGAAAGACAGTGGAGGACCCTCGGGTAAAATCTGTGGGGAAATTTTTGTAAGCTGTACTTTTTTTGAATTTGTTTTTGAAGTTATACTTCTTTAGGCGCGTTATGATTAAATGATGAGAGTGAAACTTTAAGAACTTATTTTCTCACGTTTGTGACATTCGTTATTTTAATTTTGGTTTCTTCGTCCATTATTAGAACAAGCAAAGGGTTGAAACCCTTACAGCCGTATTCGTTATTTAATAATTAATTGTAAAGGCCATCTTTGCAAGATTTTTACAATATTGTTCTTACTACAAATTTAGAATAGCAGGAGGAATAAATATTTTAAGGATTTTTGCAATGCAACGCCAAAGAAATGTAACTTCTTGCGTGCATACATAAGTACACACACTTTTTTTTTTATAGAAAAGCAGGACAGACAAGCAGATGTGTCACCAGGTGGAAGTGATCACTACACTCTCTTGCAACACTAGAATCACAGGTTGCCGGCCTTTAAGTTATTAAGGTAAATTTCTTCAAAAGTGATGATTCGTTGGTTCGCGTTCTAAGTTTATCTAAAAACATTCGTAGGAGTGGAGAGGATCTAGATTAAACTCTTAGACTATTTATACGTTTAGGTAGAGTCTCTTGGTGTTAAAAAACCGATAAAAACATGCCAGCAATATTAGTTTAGTGTGCGTGACAAGCTGCGTCTTACACTCGCGATTTGTATGATACTTGGTGTTAGTGTGCGTGAATTGCTCAAAATACAGGTTAGCCTATCCAGCTATTACAGCATAGTCTAGCTAGACGAATAAATGATCTAAGATTAAGACTCTGGTGTCTGGTGGTTATAACCGGGTAACTCTGCAAAGAATCAAGGATACGCTCTCTCACCAACAACCTACACAGCACCCGATGGATAAATGTCTCAAGCTGTAGACAGTCAAAGGAGGCGATACCTGCACTGTCGTCCAAACTGACACGTAGACTTATCAGCCTCAACAGACATGACATCCGTATAATGGTGGGCACCCTAACGGGTCACACATCACTAAACAAACACCTTTTCACAATCGGCGTAACGGACAGTCCTAAGTGCAGAGGCTGTCTGGCCGAAGATGAAACGGTCGCTCACGTAATCCTGGAATGTGCGGGGGTGGCCAATCAACGGGCAAAACCTTAACCAATACGAGGTCGCTCCAGGAAGTCTGCGAACACCCCAGGAATGCTCTGAACTTCTGGGAGGAGCTGGGCTGGTTGGAGTAACTGGCCATTACTGCACGCAAAATGGACCCATGCTAGTGGTCTAATTGCGGAAACAGGAGCCCCTGGCCTATACCATACCATACCAAGACTCTGGTGTTTTGTAATAATAAAAATTTATATTGTAAAAGATTGTATAAGTGCTGTAGAAGTGATCATTTTGCAGAAGCGTGATATCGTTGTATGAATAATTGTTTTTGCAGCTACCAGCATAGAAGAGGTTCAATAAATGTATTTTCCTAATCTAAAAAAAAGAAAAACGCATTCGACACGGAGAGTGTTCCGAAGAGCTGTTTGCTCTGATTCCCGGCGCTGAATTGGGATATTACATCATTACATCCTCACCATTTGTAATATGTGGCGTTCGTTCACGTTCCTTAGATTTTCAAGCAGCTTCTTATAAAAAGTGGCCAAGTGCGAGTCTCACTCTCACATGAAGGGTTCCGTAGCAGCAAGTAACATAATATAAAAGTTCTTGTAGGTTTACGATTTATGACTTATTAAAAATACTGCTAACTAGATTTCGTTCAAACCATTTTCGGTGGAAGTTTGCATGGTAATGTATAGCATTTATTTATTTAGTTTTATCATTCTCTTATTTTACAAGTTACTGGGGAAGGACACATTTTACCACTTTTGACCGCGCAAACTACACTGGCCTTCAAAAGTAAGTATCACACTTTTAAAATTGGGATAACGTTTTAAGTTCACAAGATATACTTTCGAAATAAAAAGGGCTCTAAAGAGAATTTAATTTTGTACATAAAAACTTTATAGTCGGTAACCTTCTTTTAAGAATTGGCTGAAAAAAAACTTCAAAAACAAAACCATTCCTTTTTCAAAGTGGACGTTTCCGAATTACAATTTTACCATTCACATTTTTCTTTCTGTTTTAATTTTTTTTCAAGATCGATGGGTCTTGTTTTAAAAATGTATGCTAAAAAGCACATAACATTTATTTATCATGCCTCTTTCAGTTGAAGAATGTGCTAGGATCATGGCTTTTCTGGAACTAGGCATCAGTATGCGTCGCACTGCAAGAATGGTGGGTGTGACGGTACGAACGGTCCAGAAGGTAATGCGAAGGTACGAAGAGACTGGACACCATCTGAGGAGACCTTGTAATGGGAGACCCAGGTGTACCAGTGCCCGAGAAGATCGTTATATTATTTCCACTGTGTTAAGAAATCGCCACCAAAATGCAGTTGAAGTCCAGCAACAGCTACTTTACACCCGGAGGGACTACATTAGTGACAGTACAGTGAGAAGAAGACTTGCTGAAGCAAATTTGAAACCCCGAAGACCAGCGAGTGGCCCAAAACTCGAGAGACAGCATCGAGTAGCGAGACTGCGATTCGCCCGTGAACACATGCAGTGGGATGAAGAAGAATGGTCAAGAATTTTGTTTGCAGATGAGTCTCGATTCTCCCTTTACACTTCTGATGGAAGGCGAAGTGTTTACAGGCGACCTGGTGAGCGATACCTTCAAGCCTGCATCTCAGAAAGAGTCCAATACGATGGAGGCAGTGTACATGTATGGGCTGGCATATATTCAGAAGGTCGCACAGAGCTAGTAGCCATAGAAAATGACACCCTCACTGGGCAAATATATGCTCAAGAGATTCTCAATGAGTATGCAGGGCCGTATTTAGCAAATATGGGTGATGGATCGATGCTGATGCATGATAATGCCCGGCCACACACGGCTCATATCGTACAAGAGTATATTCAGGAGGTCGGTATCAGCGTGATGGCTTGGCCATCAAGAAGTCCTGATCAGAACCCGATTGAGCACGCCTGGGATGAGCTTGGGAGGCTAGTCAGAAATCGCAGACCACCACCTACTACCCTCAGGGCACTAAAGCAGGCCCTGGTAGAAGAATGGGAGAATATTCCCCAACATCGGCTCCGAAACCTAGTGTTCAGTATGCCAAACCGGCTCGAACCTGTAATCAGAGCTCGAGGAGGCAATACCAGTTATTAAAAATTAAATAACATGTAATACATTTTAGTTGAATTTTTTTACACTAAACTAAAAATGTCTATTTTCATTGTTTTATCTTTTTTAAGTTAAAAATGTTACTAATGTATAATTTTAGTTTCTAAAAATTAAAGCCTATAAAATTTGCAACAAAACGTTTTTAATCTTAAATCTCTACCTTCTATAGTTAAGAAAAAAAATTAATTTGAAAAGTGTGATACTTACTTTTGCAGGCCAGTGTATTACGTTTAGTAAAAAAGTATATTACAAACCTCAATATCATTTTTGAAGACCTGTCCATACATCGGTTTGATAAAAAAAAATTATGAGTTTCAGTTCTAAGTATGGGGAAACCCCTAAAATTTATGTTTTTTTTTATTTTTCTGCTAAAATCTTAATGCGGTTCACAGAATACATCTATGTACTAAGTTTCAACACTATAGTTCTTATAGTTTCAGAGAAAACATTTTGTATTATTTATTCAATTTTAAATGGTCATACGCACGTGGTATTTCAAATTGGGTATACAAAAACTTGATGAAGACTTCGTCTGTTTAATGGAACTGTTATGTGAAGCACACACTATGATTGAGTTGGTGCTATAGAATTTAAGTTTAAATAGGAATCAGTAAAAACTGAATTTATTTTATAACAAAACAAAGATACTACAGTATTATGAAATTAAAGAATATTAGTGGAAGAGATATGGTCGTTGTATCATTGATGTTATAGTGTTATACCTACTCATAACTTAAAAAGAGAAGAAGAAACAAAGAAATATCTAGATGACGATGACCGTGAAAAAGTTTTTTTTCACAATGATGAAGCCTGACTAGACTGGATTTCCGGCACCGAAGGCCGTCAACGCTCCTGTGATTCCTCTGGTGTTGCAAGAGATTGTGGGCGGCGGTGATCACTTAACACCAGGTGACCCGTACGCTCGTTTGTCCTCCTATTCCATAAAAATAAAAAAAATAAGTAAATGAAATAAATATATATATAGGTGTAAGTTAAATAGCTAGTGTTGCCATAAATATTGAAACAAAGAAAAAAATATTTGTATTGCAAATAACATTTATTACTTTTACAGTGTGTAAGTTTAAAACATAAATATAAAACAATTTAAAAAATATGAAAATGCTTATTCGAAGTGTTCTCCATTGGCTGCAATACAGTCCTTTAAACGTTGAGGCCAGTTATCAATAGAAGCACGCACTCTTTCCATGGGAAAATTCTTTACTGCCATTCGTACGGATTGTTTTAGGGACTCCAAATTATCATGGCGTTTAGAGAAAGCCGTACTCTCTGAAACTGACCATAAATAATATTCCAGCGGATTAAGATCGGGACTAGACGACTGATGTGGTCCGAAACGTTCGTTTCTAAACAAGACTGCATGGACCGAGCTTTATGATACCTTTCTAATATTTATTCTTATATTTTGAGTAGTTTAACATATTCATTATCTTTTTCTTATCTTGTTAAACCTTATTTCACACGTTGTTCTCATTACCATGTTAAGCTTGCTCAATAGGTATAAAAACTAGGGCATTTTTGTAATTCTCCTCATTAAATTCACGGTAAGATTCTAATTATGCACCTCCACCAACATGCTCTCAAAAATCTATATCTAACACATCACTGTAGGTGTTTTAATCGTAAAGGTTTATTATTTGTCTTATAGTTACAGATGTTGAATGAATTTAGAGCACTGTTCATGAAGCACACCGTTGTCACTCGAAATCACCTCACTCCGGAGCTAGCACTGCGACTAATCACCTCTGCGTCGCCTCTGTGGTCATCACCTGCGGAGAATTCACCCTTCGTGGACCCTTACTGGGCCTTCTATTGGCCGGGAGGACAGGCGGTTGCTAGGTAAGTAATTCAGACTTATTTAGAACGATGACTTTTTACGCAAAAAACCACCACCCGAGACATTGGGTTCCTTGCGTCGTAGTCCTCTCTTACTCTTATTAAACCATCAAAGGTGTTTCCGGGACGATACGACATGGGTACCTTCAAAAATAGCGCGTACACCTTTCTACCCAATCCGGATCCCAAAAATAACAATGATCGTAACTAGAATAAGATTAATAATTTAGATTGTATAAAAATACCCAATTATTTTCATACTTTTTAGTGCACATTATATCTATTGTTTTGGAGTAGGGTGTTTTTGAAGGCGGTTGTTTTTTTTTCATTTCAGCCGGAAGATGTTCACTGCTGGACATAGGCCTTCCCCAAAGATATCCAAGACGATTGATCCTGCGCTGCCCTTATTCAACCTATTCCGACAATCTTGACCAGATCATCGGTCCATTTTGTGGGGGACCTACCAACACTACGTCTTCCGGTACTTCAGTTTCGCTACCAACTGGGCTATGTCACTAACTTTGGTTCTCCTAAGGATTTCCTCTTTTCTGATTCGATATCGCAGGGATGCTCCGAGCCTAACCCCCTCCAATTGCCCTCTGAGCGACCATAATTCATCGTAACATTATTTTTATTATCACAATATTAATGTTTAATCATTAGCTAATTTTAACAGTCAATATAACCAAGTCACGTTGTAGTAAACAGTTTAACTCTGATTAATATTCAAGTGGTGTAGACACAGGCTCACACAGGGAAGAACCCCGTATCACTTTACAGGTATTTGTACCTACTTATTAAGGAAAATTAATTAATATTACATGTTATTACGAAAACTTGTGTTAATTTCCGATAATTGCAGTACAATTACTATTACGAAATATTCTGCTGAGAATAAGAATAAGCATGATTTGCTCACCCCGAAAATTTCAAAACAATGTTAATTTTTACCAAATAATCAATGTAATATTCCCGTTTGAAGTATTTTGCGAAAATAAATTAAAATATATGGTATCCAGTGTACCGCAAAGCATGGTCGGTAAGAAAAACCTCAATACCTTCTTAATTATTTGAGCTAGCTTTATGAAAAGAAGATTGTAGTGAAGACATAATAATAGATATGTTCAAATTAAACATTATATAGACATTAGTCTAAATAATGTTTAATTTGAACAATTTCGAATGTGCTACGTCATAAAATACAATATGTATTGTACATATAGATGTACAACACATATAGATGTACAATACATATAGATGTACAATACATATTCATAGGAATTAAATGTAGCCACATACTTGTTGTAACATTTGATGACGATATACAAAACATGAAAAAAAACGGTGCACTAGTTACGTCAAAAAGTAGACTTTTAATTTTGAGCAAATATTAACATGCTGTACATTGTACAATCGGGTCACGAGGTCACTGGGCCAACACTCAATGATTCAATGAACTTGAATCTTTGCACATCAAAATGCGATGTTGCCACACCGCGTGCTTCAAGTTCAAGGATGCTGGTCGTTTGTCGGATAGAACACAAGCGATGTTGCCTGTTCGCTTCTAGCGGTGACTTCAAACGTGTCGGACCGTCCTAAAGTGAAAGATCGCGGACGGGCTTAGGGTAGGGCGCAACCTATCGATAAATAGCTTCTTTTAAAGGAAATAATACCAGATTCAAAAAGCTATTTAACTTTAAATACTTAGCGCACAGTGTTTCTAGAAATATCGTAAAAAACCTTAAAACACTAGGCTTACTAAATTAATTAACATATAATTTTTACATATTTTAGTACTTATTTTGTATTGCCACTACTACTGTTACCACAGTTACGGTTCGGAATGCTTTTCACTATATTTCTGAGTCAAAGCAGATAATTATTCTTCCATTCTTCTATTAGTGCTTCTTTTTCAGTCCAAAAAGCGTTTATGGGGCTAATTTAATTGAACTATTGAAAAATTTAAGTTACTTTGCTGATAAAAATGCGGACAGAATTGGCTCCAAATCAAATACATCGCCTTTGTAGTCATGTTGTAAAATCTAAATTTTGATAAGTGATTTGATTTGAAACTGTTCGCTTTCAAACTCAGCCGGATTATACTTCGTCCTCCATCGCGATACTGTAATTATTACTATTTCGAACTTATGTCAAATCACAGTACGTGTCATACTAAACTTAATTTCAATATTTAACGTAGGCAGTCTTATTACGTAGTATTTACATCCTCTTTGATTGTAAACAATAATCTATATATATAAAAATGAATTGCTGTTCGTTAGTCTCGCTACAACTCGAGAACGGCTGGACCGATTTGGCTAATTTTGGTATTGAATTATTTGTCGAAGTCCAGAGAAGGTTTAAAATGTGAATAAATAGGAAAAATGCTGCTAAATTAAATAAAAACAACAAATTTGTTTTTCCTTTGATGTGTCCATACATAATTTGTATGAGAGAATTTATTGACGCACGGTTTGACAGTTCTGCTGTGAAACAATTTTATTACGACAGCAGGGTGCATATTTCACGAAGTAATTTTTGATGTTATGATATATTATTGACAAATTCATATAAAAACATTATTTCATTTATTATATACAGAACAACCTCTGTCGGGTCAGCTAGTAATTAATATAAAAACAAGATGGGGTCATCTTGTTTTTATAATAATTGTGTTGTATATTATACCTATTATCAGAAGTGATACTGTTATCACCATGGAAATATTCGTTCCAAGAAGGATAAATGATACTCAAAGTATTACACAGTTTCCTTATTAATAAAACTCGAATTAAATAAACAGGAAATACGAAGTCTTCAAGTTAACTAATTTTTACCGCGTAGTCTGCGGCGTGATTATTTTTGATGTAAAACTTCTTTAGGCGTGACTTGGGGGGTCGATTTTGGTTTTCTTTCATTTCGTTAGATCATAGATTGTTCTTTTTATTTAAAAGTATTTCACACATATTTTCGTATACAGTATTCACCTTATGAGGTAGGTAATAGGTTATCACGGGCTACTATCCCCAACTCGACGACTATGGCGGGCCTATTTTGCGTGGTGAGGTGGGCGGCTAATCTTGCCATCCCAGCTCTTCAAGGTAGTTAATCAAACCTCTGATGTCACCCATGACCTCGGGGAGAATCCTCGGTGGCCCCAAGTGTTTGGCCCGGTAAGTGGCCCCACTCCTACACTCCAGAATGATGTGTGCGGCCGTCTCTTCTGCCTCCATACAGGCTCTGCACAGCAGGCTGTCGGTGACACCTATACTAAACAGATGTTTGTTAAAAGGGCCGTGGTTTACTTATGAGTGATAATGCAATAAAATCTTTGTAACATCGCACATCCCAAGAACAATAGCTGTTTTATTACAGCAAGTGTTAGATGCTTGTTTGCGTGGCATCTTGACACACAATGGTATCTTTCAAATATTGTAACATACGCTTCGTATTATTTTACATTGAAATTAATAAAATACAAAATAACTACTGATGATATGCAATCCCAGTGCCTTTCTTATTTCTTGTAGTATTATATTTACAAAGTTTTCTCCACAACCCGGCATTTTAGTTTCAATTATTACCAAAGTTTAACAGAACATGTGACACGTAACGTCACACATCGTTTGAGACTGGCTCGAGTACGCCCTCTTGGGCGTAGTATTAGTTGCCGCACTTAGACTACGCCTGCGGTATCTAGTTGGAGCGCAGCGGAAACCAATCCTTAATCTAACATAGTATAATTATTACTGTAATATTGTAATAACCACTGGTGAACCTTAATAAATAAAATAAAAAAGATATCTTATGAGTTAAGGGATGTACCATAGATTGGGGTTATTTACTTCTTTTATAATTAAGTATTCATTGTTATCAGCTGTCGCTTCTAGTATTTACATCCTCTTTCTTGAGAAGTCATTGATAATATTTCCGGTACACCGTACACGATACTTATTTAGTGATTATATTGTTTATTTTTAGGAAGGTAATGTTTTCTTCTCTATTTTTATTGTGCGTGATAGATTGCTGTTAGTAATTAAAAATTATATAAGTTGAGAGTCTTGAGAGATTCCCTAGCCAATTGCTTCCGCATTCTGTTCCCTCTGCATTATTTGTAAACAGTTATTTTCCTTGCTCTTCCAGGCATTTATTTGTTATTTGTACCTACATTCATACCCGGAATATATCTATTAATATTATTCGTGCAAAGGTTTTTTTAATAGCCTATCGGATCCCTCTGCTGGGCAAAGGCCAGCTACTCCACTCCGTATGTATATATAAATATATAACTTATTAACAATTGTTGAATTATACATATTCGAGTGCTGTATGTTTGTTCGAAAAAAAATTTGCGAATTCAATAAACAGGAAAACGCTTCTCTTTTCCCATCCAGGGACCCCACCAAACTACAAGTACCTTGCTGTAGAACTACATTATTTCAGAGAAACTGTTTTTGTATGTGCATAAAAATAATAAGAGAGGTATCGTCAAATAGGAATTTCTCATCTAAATTGAAAATATACCTTAGTAAAAACTGCTTATATCATTAGACGAATATTTTCAACTAGAAACTTGTCTATATACTATATAATACTGGTACTAATCTTTTGTTAAATTGATATTATTGTTACTAATGATTTAGAAATGTATTTTATAAAATTTGCACATCATAAATGTGGCAAACATGTACTTTATAATATTTATGTAACATCAATCTAACATGTTTATGCAAATAAAAACTTTGACTTTGATTAATCTCGGTGCTGTTCCAGCTCCGACCAGGTTTTATTTTAGACATCCAGATCGTCACGCCATCGTTTTCGGGGTTTGCCTCGACGTCTTTGTCCGTCCTTAGACACCCAATGCGTAACGAACTGCGCTCAACGGTCTGCGTGCATCCTTCACATATGCCCAGCCCAGTTCCACTTAGCCTGGTGATTTACTCCCACATCAGCTTTGCTAGGTCTGGAGTTCAGTTAGCTTGCCCCTCAGGATACTGCGCTCCATAGCTCGCTGATATATCTGGAGTTTGGACTTCCGATTTTCGGGTTAGAGACCATGTCTGTGCACTAAAAGGCATAAAAGGCATTTATTTTCTCAAAATTGAATCCTTTAGAATTCTTTTTGATGTCATTTCTTATACTACTAGATACTACTACCGCTTCGGATACAAATGGCGCTCTGAGAGAGAAGAAGCGGCGCAAGAAACGCTCCCAGCATTCTATTTTTTTGCGCTCTTTTCAATAAAAATATACAATATTGTACAGTCATTTCTATCGCTATAAAATAATCACAATCTAGTCCCAGGCTGTCCGATCATTTAGATATTCAGCAGTGGAGTAATAAGGATTTACGACAGAGCCATGTTTTTATAAAACATTTAAATTTATTTATAGATAATGCCTGAACAGTGGCTGGGACTTTATTGTAGAAGTGTATACATTTACGCTTAAAGCTATTATGTATCTTATGAAGCCTACTAGAATTAGTTACAAGCAATCCCTTATTTCTAGTGTTATAATAATGAAAACACTATAAGTTAGGATGGGCAGGATGCAAAGTGTTTTTTCAATATTAATGTAACAAATTCAAATTCAAATAATCTTTATTCACTGTAAAACTTTGTAAGTTATTTAGTGCAAGTAGGCATTCAAATGAGTATAACGATATTCATTAACAATAAATTTAGAAACATTTATTACAAATATCTTTATCATTCAAATAATATTTCACATTATAATAGGCCTTAGAAGTTAATTTATTTTTTACGATACATTTAAATTTTTTAATTGATACCTAATATTTTAATATAATTTGGGAGTTTATTATAAAATATAACACAATCCACTTTAAAAGATTTAGCAATTTTACGGAGCCTAGCAGATGGAATTGCGAGTTTATGTTTATTTCGAGTTTTGACATTATGTACAAGACTATTCTTTTTAAATTGGCTGATATAGACGACCTGTATAGCCGAGTGGTTAGAGATCCTACCTACTAAGCTAGAGGTCCCGGGTTCGAATCCCGGTAGGAGCAAGCATTTATATGATGAATATCGATGTTTGTTTCCGAGTCATGGATGTTTAAATGTATTTATGTAAGTTTATGTGTATGGTTATATGAATTTATGTATGTTTAAGTAAGTATATTGTATTAAATATATCATTGTCTTGTAACCCATAACACAGGCTATATATGCTTACCTTGGGGCAAGATAATCTGTGTAAAAAGTGTGTCAATATGTTTATGAGCGTACAGGAGGTTCTCGTATATGTACTGGCAGTGTACTGACATAATATTAATGTAACTAAACTTTTCTGTCAATGAATCCCTTGAACGCATTTTATATACTGCTCGAATTGCCCTTTTCTGCAGCACAAATATGTTGTCAATATTTACCGGCTCTACACCATAATATAATTCCGTAGGACATGACACTATGTATAAGTAACTGTAATATCCGTATATAACCGTGTCAACATCTGTCAGCTACCTAATTTTTTTATCGCAAATACGTAGGTCACTCTAAAAGTTTTGCTTAACTTAAAAAAAACAACGTTATAACCAAAATATTATTTTTATTGCTTTTCAAAATACTCTTCTTTACATTTTAAACATTTTTTTTGAGGTGAAACATCTATAGCCGCACGTAAAACCGATTTCTGGCGTGGTGACGCATGCCGTGGCGACGCGTCGCCTTGTCACAGTAATACCGTCCTCAGAGGCAACATCGAATATAACTATTACCGAAGTCACTGATTAAACGAATTAAGTAGTCACGATTTGAAATAAATTCGCAATTTTTTGTATTCAATGAAAATAAATGTTTATTCAATAAATAGTCATCGTTATCTGGAAAAAAATCGTAATATTTTATTTTATCATTATGACATATTTAGTTCCTATCACAATATGTTCTTTTCTGCATATTACTTTTACAAAATAATGTCGATGTTTCACATCTGCCAGGCGTCCCGTGACGACTTTTTTTAGGTAGTCCATTATTTACTGACAAAAAATCGTTCTCCTTCAAGGTGGACCCTTATACAGGCAATTATAGGCCAATCCGCTTCTTAGCGCATGAAGTGCGTTTGAGAGTCATTTGAGATACGGAACAATACAGTGACTAAATGGCAACACATAAAAACAGGTCTTTTTTAAAACAGGAGGACCACAGATCAGAAGGAATGTTTTCTACGTGGTGATTGAAAGCTATCATTGCCTCTTCGGAATTGGTAAAAGTGAGACCTCTCAAAGCTTAGCTTAAAATCAAAGATGTTAATTGCTTAAAATCAAAAAAGTTAAGCTAAGCTAATACGTCCACTGCTGGATAAAGGCCTCCCCCAAAGATTTCCACGACGATATAATACTTATGAATACGGCTCATACCAATCCCCAATAGTCCTCAAATTGTCTAATAGGTAATCCACGGGTTTTCTTCAATTAGCCGCTTAACAGTAGCCACATTATTTTCGTTGACGGCAGTTGAAGATCGCCCTTCACGAAATTCGTGATGTAAAGAAACCCAACCACGCTCTAATTCAGCAAACCATCGCCTCACTCATAGAAATTTAAAATGATAATCAATTCCTGCCTTATCGAGGAGAGATGAAAAATTCAAAAAATTCATATTTTCGTAGATCAATTTCATAAAATTCATGAATTTCATAAATTATCAAAAATCTTATTTTACAAATTGAAAAATGGAATATTTTTATCAAATTAATGTATTGTCATCGTTCCTAGATAAATCTACGAAGTTTGAACCAAATATGGCCGTCAAAATCGCGCCAAAAGAGTCACTTCCACACAACAACAGCTAATAAAAAGCGTGTAAAAAAGGCGGGAAAACAAGACATCTTTGATAGGAATTACAAATGGTTGCGTTCCAAATAAAACACATTACACATTGTAACAACACCAGTGACTTAATTATGTATAGAAACGTAGAAAGGGATAGCAGAACATTCTTTAGAGAAAAAAAGGGACAGCGAGATATGAGTCATACTTGTAAACTGTAGAGGAATGTATACCTAAGTATTTGTATGAGGGGTGAGATCAAATGAGTCACTTCAGGAGAAATGTAATGAAATGCTTATCTGATGTTTGTTTTAATTTATTAACTTAAGAAAACTTAACGTGGCAACCACACCTCCGTTGTCTGTCCTACCTAAACACATACATATTACCTAAATGAAACAATGCATATGGTAGGCGGAAATGGGAGTATTTATTGCCAGACACACCAAATGGTTTGCCAGCAAATGTTTTAGAAAGCATTGAGAAAAAACCGGAAAAAGCAAAGTATTTATTAAACAAACAATTTTTAATGTAATTATGTACTTATATTATAAGGCGTGTTAATATAATTGGTATAAGAATTTAATATAATAATATAAGTAATTAAGAGCGATCTCGTCCCCACGGATAAACCTTACATGGTTTCTTGTGGGTGACTTTATATGTATTATCTCTGTAATACTTTTAATTGTGAACAATAAAGGAAAAAAAACATATTTAACTATTCATCTGTTACAAAACGGAAAGCTATTTACAGGTTACTTATTTAAATGGCTGTTCTCAGTTATTGGTTTAGCCTAAGCTAAAAATTTGTTTATACTTTATGCATTAACAACATGTTTTGTACGGGTCTGTAATTTACAAGAAGCCTGTTTAGTGTTACTAAGGCTGCAATCTATAGAGGGTTACCAAAATCACCGACATAGCCCAACTGAAGTGGCAGTGGGCAGGGCATATAGCTCAACGGGCAGATGGCCGGTATGGCAGAAAGGTCCTAGAATGGCGACTACGTACCGGAAGACGCTGTGTTAGTTAGTCCACCACAAGATGGACCGACGATCTGGTCAAATAGCCGGAATACATTGGATGAAGGCAGCGCAGGACCGACCACCGTGGAGATCTTTAGGGGAGGCCTTTGTCCAGCAGTGGACATCTTCCGGCTGATGATGATGATGAAAGTCTGAGCAAAGTCTAAGTAAACTCTATAGATATCAAGCTAAGAATGCTCCGCTGCAGTGAACTGGGCTTTGACTAATTTTCTTGTTAAGATATTATATTATAATACTAGCGGACGTACAGAGTTCACTAACATACACATGAACAGGAGAATTATATTATATGAACGGCATTGAGAATCTAAACCAATCCCAAATTCACTGGAACACACAAAAAAAATCATCTAAATCGGTCCAGCTGTTTAGGAGGTAGTTCAATTGTGAATCTACACCATTCTCGAATCCACCTGAAGACACACAGAAAGTTTCATTAAAATCGGCCCAACCGTTTAGGAGGAGTTCAATTACAACAGACGCACAAAAGAAATATATATGTATATTACTAGCTGAACTAGCAAACGTTGTATTGCCGATATTAAAATTGCGATACAAAAGTAACTGTTGATCGTAGAAGGGTGAAAATTTGAAGTTGTATGTATTTTTTAATGCTGACTCATAATCAAACAAATTTAAAAAAAAAATAAAAAATAAAAAATTGGTTTGGACCACCCTTAACCCGATTCTCAGACGTACCCAATATGCACTCAAAATTTCATGAGAATCGGTTAAACCGTTTCGAAGGAGTTTAACTACAAACACCGCGACATGAGAATTTTATATATTAGATAATCCTCCTAATATCTTCCCTGTCTTGGCGTGGGTCCGTGTAAAATGGGAAGTCGCTATGACAACTTAATGGCTGACAGGCATTGTTGAGAAAAAACCTTTAGTTGCAGATGCAACGGGCAACTACTAGTATTTTATAAACGTATATGTGGATTTTTGTAATGCACAGTCAATACTTATAAAAGTCTTGAGAGGGGCAAAAATATCAGCCGTGATATCCACCTGCATTCTTTGCAGGTGTAGCAGATGATACTTATCATGACGCTTCTCTTAACGTTATAGGTCTGTTTCAAGTATACAAATTCCTTTTTAAGAAGACGAGTTAAGGCGACACTAAATGCCGGCGACCTTGAGCGATATGAGTTCACGGCTCCTATGTAACAAAGCCAATATTTTCAAAATTCTTGAGTCGAAAATTTAACATTTTAACAGGCGCAAACAGTTTAATTGCTTACAATCCTCATTATTGATTACTAATCTTAATAAAAGTACCAACACAAAAAAGTAAAATCTATAAGAACAACTTTTATGAGAGCAGTATACCAAACAAATGCATCATGCCGAGGAAAAACTTGTACTGCAAACAAATCTGGTAGTTCATAATAGCTCTGGAGTGTTAAGTTTAACTAACAGCAAGCATTAGCAACCTACAAGTAAGACTTAAGGGTATGTGTAACAGGATAAAATAGTGTTCATAGCTCCAAATGCTATATTTTCACCACAAAATATGTCTAAAAACACCTTGTTTGTGTGTTTTCTGCTTACTCTTCGCCTTAAGAAGCCGAGTTAAGTCTCGTCCGAACTCCGAATACATGAAGATTATTTGCCATCAACTGCAGAACTGTCTCGTTCTAGTTCCAATCTCTGAATTTTCTTATCATCAGGCCGGACATTTATTCTCGTTCTATTACTAACTCCTATAAAAGATGCTTCCATCTTATGTTATACCTATTCCATAATAGCTAATACATAATAGTTATAACTCATTATTACATAAACACTGACCGTTTCAACACTTTTTAAACAAAAATAAACATTTTGAGACTAAAAACAGCGTCATTACGAGAACAAAGAGCCCTTGTAGTGATTCCTGAATGGAGGATGAGGTGCGCCCACTTGAGGGGGGAAGGGTATTACCCCATCCCCCGCATGAGTCACAGTGGACCTAAGTAATAAATATTACAGCGGCCCTTTTTCTTAGAAATCCTGGCGCGTACTTATCTTTATTCAGGATTTGAGATGAGTCACGTTGAGAATAATACTCAGGTATGGATTAAGCATACAATAGGTATAGATACCTATACGTAGTTACATAAATATAATTATTGTAACTGCTTGTCATGTTAAAATTTATAAAATAAAATAAAAATATATTATAAAATACCGTCTTCAAATAATCTAACTACAAAACTCTTAAAGGACAATGACAGAAAATCTATAGAACTTTGCCCCACCTATTAAAATTCGTTTAGAAAAATGCCAAATGCAACATTTAATTGCTGTTTAATAACTGACTAGCTGATACCCCGCGACGTCGTTCGCGTTCGTATTTTTACACCTTGGGTTACATTACTGGACTTTTAATAGGGATCCCTAATTTTTTGTAAATATAATACCTATAGCCTATAACACTCGGGAATAATGTAGCTAGCCCCAACAGTGAAAAACAAACAAACAATCAAATCTTTCCTCTATATAATATTAGTATAGAAGTATATATTACCAAACAGTTTAACATACGCCTCTAAAACTTGCGGTTTGTTATTAAATCTAAGTTAAAGTTTCAAAATGATGGTTAGGACTAGTTTATCGATGATAGTGCTTCAAATAAAAATATGATTCGAATGGAAACAATCTTCGGACAATTAATTCGTCTTATGCCTCGTAATAAATGTATCCTTTACCCATATGAAGCTTTGCCAACAAAATGTTGATGATGAGGGATGAAGCGAATTACTATTAAAAAGGACACATTAGAATTAATATAGTATATGCATATAGCAGTACATACTGCCACCTAGTGTACTGTGTAATATTCATTGTTCACTACAAAAGCCATATTTAACATCGCTGTAAAAAATAATTTGTGATTGTAAGTTGTTCTATAAAGATGTTCCTTCAGTATCTCATAGATGTCGCTGCTTAAATTATATTTCTAATAGATTTTTTACTTTTTTTTTCATCAAATCGAATGATTAAAATATAATTATTAATTAGCCTTTACTTGCCGCTGATGACAAAATTGCTAGCATATTCAAAGGTACTCTGTGGACGAAAATAAATGAAAAATAACAATGGTCATAGATACTCAGTGCAATCCATTGGCAATATAATAATGTAATATGTTGCAAGTAGCTATTGTTAATTTAGGATTAAGTACGTGCTTAAGGGGACACTAAATGCCGGCGACCTTGAGCGATATGAGTTCACGGCTCCTACGTAACAAAGCCAATATTTTCAAAATTCTTGCGTCGAAAATTTAACATTTTAACAGGCGCAAACAGTTTAATTGCTTATAATCCTCATTATTGATTACTAATCTTAATAAATGTACCAACACAAAAAAGTAAAAGCTATAAGAACAACTTTTATGAGAGCAGTATACTAAACAAATGCATCTCACCGAGAAAAAACTTGTTTAATTGCATACAAATCTGGTAGTTCATAATAGCTCTGAACTATTAACTTTAACCAACAACAAGCATTAGCAACCTACAAGTAAGATTTAAGGGTATGTGTAACAGGATAAAGTAGTGTTCATAGCTCCAAATGCTATATTTTCACCACAAAACTTGTCTAAAAATTATTAAGCTTAACCGTCTGGACTGTACTGAGTACCACGCCGGACCAATTGGTGCGAGACACCCACCGAACCATCGGGTGGTTGGCCGTACCAAATCCTGTGCTTGGGTTATTAGATTCACACCGTTACGTTGGACCATTCATACTTAAAGTATTACGTATTTAAAGTTTGTATACCTAAGGTCATAAATTGATATTTTCGAATATTTCACTAAATTGTTCTGGCTATAATAACTCCTTTATGATAATAAATTTAATGATGTACCTGAGCATAAACCAAGAATATGCAATATGTTAAACAAATAGACTTTTTGCTTAAGATTGTTTCTTTTTGGACATAGAACGTTTCCCGCTTTTTATTGCAAAGCTGCCTGACATGCGGAATATTTGTATTTTGTAATGACAGTGTTGTCAATAAATTGTCAACGACAAATTAATCAACATTTTGCGTATTCTTGGTGTATTCTCAGTTGTAACTTAAAACCAAGTTTATCTGTAAGGCCGTAAATGTATTACATACTTACATAATATTGTTTACAGGTACATATTAGACAACGCCGAAGCGGTGCTTCATCGTAATGTCTTAGACATAGGTTGCGGCTGTGGAGCCGGCGCCATTGCCGCGGCTCTCAAGGAAGCAAAACTTGTTGTTGCTAACGATATTGATATCTGTAAGTACTTGCTTAAATTCGAATTGCATACAAAAAATTACGATTCAGAAGGATGCATAATTAAAATATATAAAACAAAAATTCACAAATATTTTATTCTATTATAAATTATATTTATATAGTATAATAATGAAACAAAATTACCTGAAAAGCTATAATAATACATAACTAAAATAAAAATATTATATCAACTTGATATGGAGATGCCGGGGATCGAACCCGGGGCCTTTCACATGCAAAGCGAACGCTCTACCACTGAGCTACATCCCCTTGTGATAACTCTGTTGAAATACTTTATTATACTATTTTAGACGCAGTAGAAGCGACAAGAATGAATGCCGATTTGAATAAAATAGTTAATATTCAAACTTCTACAAATAACTACATTGGAACAAAATGTGAACAATTTGATACAATACTCATTGGAGACATGTTCTATGATGAAGAATTTGGTCAATATTTGTTCAACTGGCTCAGTGAAATGACTAGACATAGGAAAACCGTGAGTATAGTCCTAATATTTTTGATTGAACTAAAATATATACTAAAACCATTCCTGAAACAATATAGGCCAGTAAAATAGCCTTTTTACTTAATTTTTCGTTTTTATTAGGTTTAACCAAACGTAAGGCGCAAACTTAGGTGCCTATTACTTTATTATATTTTTATTAGTTAAGAAAACAAGTGTACCTGCATGTTAGGTTGATTTTTAATTGGTGCAGGTCAAATGTGGACCTAAGTAAAACAAATAGTGAATTTAGGGTTTATAATAATAAGGTTTGAAAAATGTTACAAGGGATACTATTTACAACCATAGCAATAACCTAACAGCTAGTCTCGGGTACACCCGCGTCCCGCATAGTAAATCCATGGTTGATGAAATGCTAAGTACTTAGGTCGTCTCGCATAGAAACCCGACGCACGTGGCGTTCTGGAAGCTGCCTCGTGCGTTCAAACAGGAACCGCCTACAGTAATGCCTCCTTTGGACAGACCGGGACTGCTGCCGGCCCTCGATGACGAGGACAAGGCGGAGTGCCTTGCCGACACTCTCGAGAGTCAGTGCACCCCGAACGCAGCTACCGACCCAGCCCATGTTAATGAAGTAAACTGTGAAGTTGAACGTCGCATCTCTCTTAGCCCATCAGGCGAGCCAATACAACCCACCTCTAGTATAGAGGTGAAAGGAATTATTAGGGAGCTTCACTCCAAAAAGGCCCCGGGGCCCGACTCTATAAATAACAGGGTTCTTAAAATCCTGCCTCTCACTCATTAATTTATTAGTAACCGTTTTTAATATACTGCTATTACATTGCGCGTTCCCCGAACAATGGAAGGAATCCATTGTTATCGGTATTCTGGTATACGTAAAACTTGTCCCATTAGTTATAGACCCATTAGTTTAATTAACTCTTTAGGTAAACTATACGAACGTCTGATTCTCGCTCGCCTCAAATATTATATCGCGGAGCAGAACATGATACCCGACCATCAGTTTGGTTTCAGGACTGCTCACTCGTGTCCAGAACAAGCCCACCGACTCACTGAGTATATTCTCAAACGAATCCAATACCGTACAGTTACAGCGGCCGTATTTCTCGATGTCGCGAAAGCTTTCGACAAGATATGGCATAACGGCTTAATCTTTAAGTTGTATGAACTGGGTATGCCAGACAGGCTCGTGCGCATCATACGAGCCTACCTTACTGATCGAAGCTTCCGCTATCGAGTAGAAGGCACGTTATCCACGCCCCGACCCATCAAGTCGGGAGTGCCTCAGGGCTCAGTTCTGTCCCCGACCCTCTTCTCACTTTTCACGAGTGATCTCCCGAAGCCTCAGAAAGTGCAAATTGCACAATATGCGGACGACACGGCTCTTTATTATGGCGCCACTCGGGGGCGCCCCTCGACTCATATAAGAGTGCTTCAGGCCGCCGTTAATGAACTAGGAGACTGGTTCAGAAAATGGCGGATTGAAGTCAATCCCTCAAAGAGTGCAGCGGTACTCTTTGGTAATACTAATAAAATAAAATCTTTGGCCCCTATACCTATATGGGACCCCTATTCCGTGGGCCTAACATTATAAATATTTAGGTGTTACGTTTAACAGTAACATGAACTTCGCAAAACATATCAGCACGGTTTGCAATAGAGCCCGGTTTGTCCTTAGCCGCCTGTATCTACTTGTGTGCAAGCGAAGCAAACTACCGCTCAGACACAAGGTGACATTGTACAAGACCATCGTACGTCCCATTATGTCGTACGCAAGCATCGTGTTTGCCCACGCGCCGCCGAGCCACTTGCGGCGTTTCCAAGTGGTTGAGAATAGATTCACGCGCACGGCCTCCGGAGCGCCGTGGTTCGTTCGTAACGTAGATCTCCATCGCGATCTTGAGCTGCCAACCATCGCTCAACATTTCAAGGAGATATCGCGACGCTACTTTGATAAGGTGGCCGAGCACCCTAATATCTTGGTGAGGGAGGCATGTGCTTACACTCCTCTAGACCACATTCTGAACAAACAGAGGCGACCTCGACACGTACTAGTCGACCCGGACGACTATATTACGATCGCGAACGCGACACCAACACCATCACCAACACCGACACCAAACCAACCACACCGCCCTCGAAGACGTAGGCGCGGCCGTGTACATCAAACCGCAGCCACTAGTCACTTTGACGATTTCCAGCGACCACAACCTAATATAATACGCATTCACACACTTTGATAGAAGCCCGACGAGATAGTCCTCGTCCTGTAATCGTTTAACACCACTCACACTCACATCACAAATCACACACCCACAATAACACTACACACAAATAGTCACACACTTACATACACTCACACTTACTTACATACATATATCACCGCACTCGCCGGCGAGTGCGAAGTCTCTTCAAACCTAGAGTCCACTGGACTAACAGATATATTAGATCGTTAGTGATCTTCTCTCCATCCAGCCTAGTGAGCAGGCGGTCCGAGGTTCGAGTCTCCTTCCGAGACGCGCCGCGCCTGTGAGCTACATTTTCGGCCTCCAAGGCCCCCGCCCGGCTTCGCTGTAAAAGCCTTCAGGGCTATCAGCACAGAGGAGGTTTTTAGTCGGTAGGGGGTGTTTACACCCGAGCCCGACATATGGGCCCCGTTTCGGGGTCTTCAATACGTAAATGTATTTTACTCCACTCGAAAAAAAAAATCGTCCATATTCATGAACGATGAAAATCTTACAGGTACATATGAGAGTGCCAAGTGTGAGATTTATGACGCTATGATGTCTTACTCTACTTTCACTAGATGGCGCTATGATGTTTTACTCTACTTTCACTAGACGGCGCTCTTTCGACGCCATTCAAATCGTAGTTAACTTTTACGTGAATTAATAGGTAAAAAATCTCACACTTGGCTGGCACTCAGTCCAAATTCTTACATAATAATAAAATATACTCCATAGCATGGTGCCAAATTGTGGTAGGGTTACCCACAGTACCACATGACCATACCACTGAGCCATGTTTTGACAAACCCTATTTCTATGGATAACCAGATTCGTATCTTCTTACGTTTATAAATTAATTAGTATTTTATAATATTTTCAATTTATTGTTATAATAATTTAGATATTGATCGGCGACCCTGGAAGACATGGGCTGACGGATGCCAGACGCCGCCAGATGGCGCTGCTCGCCACATATCAACTAACGAATGAGACACGACGCGAGAATCACGGGTTTTCACAAACAACTGTTTGGAGGTTGAAAGAATAAAACACATTTTTATAGGCTTCTTTTAATATATACTATTTTTTTTTCATAGTGTTCTTAGTAGCAATTATTTATCTTAATTCCTGCTGGTGAACTTCAGCAATGCTCAACCCTCTACAAAATGATAAGTGACTAATATTATCATTTCACTATCGGAATGTTCCTCAACAGTATGGTTTTCAAAGAACTTATTTCCAGCTGCAAACAAACTGTGGAATAAGCAGAGAGGGATTCCTAGGGGTTCCAATAAAAAAAGGTCGATAATGACTTACCACGTTCGCGAAACCCGCTGGTTTGGATATCCTATTCGAAAAAGAAAATGGTGTGAACCTGAACCCGTAGGTATACATATTTTTATTTGGTTTTGTCCAAGTAAACTATAAGTAACTACTAATATTATAATATAGGAAAAATTAAGTGTTTGCATTGAATAAGCTCCGAAACTAAGTACTGATTTGACTACCGATTTGAAAAATTCACTCTTGGGATGCCACACTATCCCCGAGTGACGTAGGCTTTATTACACTTTCAAAGAAATTAGGGACTCTTACTAAGACTCCAATAATTTAACCCAAGGTATAAATTACCTACAACATTCTTTACATCGCTGCTAAAACTATTGGCGATGCAATAAAAATAATGAACACAATGGTCCGGCCACACATGGAGTATTGCTGTCATCTCTGATCTGGCGCACCCCAGTATCAGCTCGAACCATTTGACCGCGTGCAACGTAGAGCAGCTCGAATTGTCGGGGACCCAGTGCTCTGTGAACGGCTGGATCACTTGGCGTTGCGTAGAGATGTCGCTTCAATTTTAGTCTTCTACCGTATTTATCACGGGGAGTGTTCCGAAGAGCTGTTTAACCTGATTCCTGCCGCCGAATTCCACCTTCGCACGATACGCCACAAGTTAGGATATAATCCCCACCATCTGGATGCGTGGCGGTGTTCCACAGTGCGGTTTTCAAGGAGCTTTCTTTCACGTACTACAAAGCTGTGGAATGAACTTCCTTGTGCGGTGTTTCCGGGACGATACGACATGGAAAAGCGCGTACACCTTCCTTAAAGGCCGGCAACGCTCCTGTGATTCCTCTGGTGTTGCAAGAGATTGTGGGCGGTGGTGATCAATTAACAACAGGTGACCCGTACGCTCGTTTGTCCTCCTATTCCATAAAGAAAAATGAACTACGACTTTGAAGAACACATTATTTAGAACTCGGGCGAATCAACATGATAGGTACCTGGCTCGATGACTTTTGTGCAATGTACAAAAAAGTTTTTGTTTCCATTTCACTTTCTCGCCCGAAAACGAATAATATTTTATTATAAAAATCTTGAGCATGTATATCAAACAATTACCAGTGCTAACGCGTTTATTCCGGCACTCTTGTGCAAAAGGCGTAGACCCTGACTCGTGGAAATCAGCCCTTGTCCATCCGATCCAAAAAAAAGTAGACAGTTCGGATCCGGCAAACTACAGGCCTATTGCTATTACCTCCCTGCTCTCCAAAATCATAGAAAGCATAATAAACCGCCAGCTCTTGGTATACCTAGGTCACCAGTTGATCAATGACCGACAGTATGGCTTTCGCCATGGTAGGTCGGCAGGCGATCTTCTGGTATACCTAACACATAGATGGGCGTCGGCTATTGACAGCTAGACAGGCATTCTGAGACGCATACAACCCTTTGAGTACGGAAGTCTCACTCCGCAAAAATCAATTAAAGAAATAGGGACTCTTGAAGTCATACAATAAGGTGTAATTCAGATCGCACAGCGCTACTATCCTACATTTTTATTCACTTAGAAGTTGCATCTCTTTCTATCACGTTACTCTTACCTCTTCTGACGAAATGAGGGTTGACTTGTCAACCTACCTAGTATAAGGCCTATGCCAAATCAATTTATCATTTCAAATTTCGACGAGTAAAAAAATAAGGACTCCGTGTCACCTTACATAACAGTGAGGCACCAAAACAAGCCGGTAAACGTGTAAACACATAGCCGTCGTGCGTTGTAAAAAAGTGTATTTAAAAGAAATTGTGGATAAATGATTATTAGTATAAAGGTGCTTCACTTGCTAATATCACGGCGCGGAGTCCTTCTTTTTTTACTAGTCCGTGGTCAAGGCTAGGTTGAGGTAAGCTACTTGGGAACACAATATTCCAATGTAAGACACTGTAAAGGTAATAATAAAACAAAATATTACAAAAACATTACATTTAATATTATTCTTTCTGAAGGCACATTGTTTTCGTTGTTTTTATAAATCATTTTGTACTTATGTTACTGTCTTTATTATAATACCTAGTACAGTTTTATAATTTCATTTATTTTCAACTAATAAGTAAAATTAACTATTATGGGTGTCATTGCAATTAATGGTTATGATTTATTTCTTAATGGAAAAGAAAGTATATGTACTTAATTAAATATAAAATAAAGTTTTTAAATTGATTTAAAATGAGTTACAAATTAAAATTGAATTGAGTTTTATAAATTGAAATTCGCAGAGGTTGCTGTGTTATTTTATAAACTTGAGGCACATATTTCTAAGCAATAATTTAGACAGACATATAGGCATAGACTTAAGCTATTTTATAACTATAAACTCTTAATATATTTACATACAACAAGGGAGTTATTTACTACTTTTTCAGAATATAAAAATCTTACAATCAACCAACTTTTGTACTTTGTACCCCTATTTCATTCAAGAAAATCACATGAATTATATTTTTTATTGCCTTTTAGCGGTACAGGTACGCAGTAGCCATAATCTTTCAAAATTGACAAAATTTAATAATTAATTTACAATGTTTGTTTATTTTCTAAATTAAAGCTAATAGTTATGCATAGAGTTAGCGTACATTCCATGTTTCGAGCGCGCAGTTCGTCCCGAGTAGTGAGAGTAAGTGTCGCCATCTATCGGAGCGTGTGGATGCATAATGAGCACCGGCTGTAGCGCTAGAGACTTTCTTGAGCCCGACATAGATGTCGCGTCGGTCACATATGCGTTGTTCACTTCACCTGGAAATACATATTTTTTTTATGATTACAATGATTAATATATGTAATTAGTTAATTCTTATATCATCATCGCAATAGCAACTCCTCTCGAATACATAATTCATGCTTTAGTTTTTAAAAAAATCAGATAAATATACAGTAAGTAAACCGACTAGGCGGGTGGATAGCATTTTTTTAATGTTTGTAAAAGCGTCATCTTTCAGAAAACATTCTAACTAATGTCAAGGCATACAGCCTCCTTTCTCACCGTGTATCTAGAACAGGATATTAAAAACAACTTGAAGTACCTAGAAGGATTTATTTAGATACCTAGTGCCTACTTGTAATTATTATATTACAACAAAGACCGTATAAAGTCTATAGTCTATACGGTTAATCTATTATCAACGAGTAGGGATAGATATTGTCCAACATAAATGTTTTTTTTTTAAAAGGCCAAAATTTTTTTTTATTAATTTGTATAGCAATATAACGTTAGCTGGGTCAGCTAGTAATACTATACAACTTAACTATACAATTATAATAACTATAGATCCCTGCTGTGGGCTATAGATGATGATATTTTTTTTTGATTTTCTATCGGTACCACGTAGTTATTTATTAAAATATTGTACCTACCATAATTACGATGGTTCTACTATTCTACATAATATTTTTGTTACCTCAGAGGTACTAACTACTGGGCGGTAGTTTTAATTATCTGAATTAAGTTGTTATTATTTATTAGCCCGATAATGCTCGAAAGACACACCCTCGAAAAGATAATGACGATTTATGAGAATTAACTTTAAGTTAGGTACCTATATATGATGTTTTATACAAATTCATAAATAGACCTACTTTTTAAAACGATATAATATCTGATAATGTGTTGACAAACTGTATATTGTGCTAAATCAATAAATATATCTAACTGGTTTTACGTAGCTTCGTGAACAGTTTGGCCGGAGTGTGCCACTATAGGCCACTATCATCTGCGATGCGATCCGCATTCTGACAACATGTGACACATATGAACAGTTACCTAGGGTTGCCAACTGCAATGTTATAAAATGTTGACCTTTTTCTTATTCCGATTGAAGGTCTAGGCATCTATGGTCATGAAAAAAAAATATGAGATGTTGTGTTAGGGATAAGGTAGAAGGATGAAGCATAAAAAAAGCCAACATCACGCGGTGTTCCCAAGCGGTCACCCATCTAAGTACTGACCGCGCCCGACGTTGCTTAACTTCGGTGATCGGACGAGAACCGGTGTATTCAACGTGGTATGGACGTTGGCGACTAATGAGTCAAATTAGTTGAATATATCAAAGACCCCGTTTAAACAGAACCTCCTACGTTGCTCATTGTGTAAACATCGCCAAATTACAAATAGAATTACAAATTAATGTTTTTTTCACTAGTAACTGATTAATTAGAAATTCAATTATATATCAAGGTTACCGTGTCTCAATATGCTTTAAATCGTGTCGGCTTAGGTTATTAGTTTTTGTTGACTCTGATTTAGCTATTATGGGCATACTTACATACAAAATAGATTGAAACAGCTTGCCTTAACCCTGTCTTAATCCCAATCACCGCAATTCATGTAAGCGAAAATACTTCCTTATAAAGTAACACTAAAATACTTTACAAGTATACCAAACTTTATAAAAAAGACAAATATTGCGTTATTTAGTAGTGAAAAAAAAAATCGCGAAAAGGGCTGCCTTATAGATTACGTAAATTTGTAGTATCTGTGTAAAAATAATTTTAAAACATTGATCCATGCCAATTGCCAACGTTAACCATTCAATTAATTACCGGGTTGCATGTTTTGGTTTTCACTTTACGTATCTCTAAGAAAATTTATTGAAGTAGACGTTACTTTGCGAAAATCCATAATTATTATACAATTAACACTAAAGAAAACTTAAATGATTTAAGTTTTCTTTTTGCCTTTTATTCCGCCAATATTTGTTTTTAAAAACTTCGACACGTGTTTCGCCTCTACACGACGCATCCTCAGGACGTGTTGTCTCGCCATAATCTGGCACGAGCAGCACTAGCAGTCTCGTATTTAACACTAAAGAAAACTTAAATCATTTGTATATTTACGAATCTCTTCAAATTAAATCAGTGGGAATAATTAATAAAAAATTGTGAATTCTTGCGCGTGGCAGCCCTGACAATTGATACCATTGATACCGTACAGGGAGGGGTCAACCGGCTGCAGTAACCGGGTCACTCGCCAACCTCCTAAACGAAAGTGATCAAACGAGGTGTCTCATATCTGATAGACCTCTGCTCCACATGAATTGTTTGTATGACTGTTGAAATATTGATGCTGTGTACTTACTCTTCGAGCATGAGAGATGGTCTTATAGTCGACTGTCTTATTAAATTTTAACTATTAAATATTAACTTATAAGTAAAAGATTCAATGTCTAAAGAAGTAAATAAAAGAAAAGCCAGTGGTTGGAAAATATAATGGCCCTTAAATGAAAAAACACGAAGAGTAAAAATTTAAGCATAGGTACCTAAATATTAAAATTTAGAGTTTAGACCTTCAACACTTCCATTATGCCTTGTATAACATGTGGGTGAGAGACTTGGTCCCTAACAGATAGCCATTGAAAACAACTAGCCAAATTTCGACGTGCAATGGAGAGAAGTATGTTGGGACTGAACTTCGGATAGGATAAAAAATACAGACATCAGAAATGAGGAGATCCGCTGGACAACCCAAGTCACCGAAAGAGCCTAAATGATTGCGAAACTGAAGTGGCAGTGGGCAGGGCACATTGTTCGACGGACAGATGGCCGGTGGGGCAGAAGAGTTCTCGAATGGCGACCACGTACCGGAAGACGCAGTGTTAGTAGGCCCTCCACAAGATCGCCGGAATACGTTGGATGAGGGTAGCGCAGGACCGGAAGTCGTGGAGATCTCTGAGGGAGGCCTTTATCCAGTAGTAGACGTCTTCCGGCTGATGATGATAATGATGATGAAGAAATAAAACTAAAGTCACCGACATACGACATAATAACTCGCATTGACCACCAGAAGTGGAGCTGGACTGCACACATGCTTAGCAGATCGACAGAAAAATGGAGCAACGTAGTTACGATTTGGTAGAGATGGCACTAGAAGGCAGGCAAGGCCAAATATGAGATTGGAGGATGATAACCGCCTGACTTTAGTGCCATTTTGGACAAGAGTTGCGAGTGGTAGAGCTCAATGGAGACAGTGGGGGGAGACCTGTGCCAAACGGCACATCGAGCTAAGGGACATTCTATAAGAGGAGTATGTTTTTGGTCAGGTCTTTTAATTTAGTTTATCTTAAATTATTATATTTTAGATTAATATATCCTCGTTTCAGAAATAAAAGGCTTTTATTTATTTATTTAAGAAGTTTAAGAAAATATTTAAAAACCGGTTGTTATATCACATTCAAAAACTATTTCTATACAATTACAATTTTAGAAATGGTACGAAAGCTTTTTCCGTACCCAAAGGGTAATAAACAACAGTAATCATATTCCTAAAACTTCGCATTCAGTGGGCCGTTTCAAAAAATAAACTTATAAAATTAGTTTTTATAGTGAAGTTTTGACAGGGAATGAAGGATTATTCGAATTGCAAAATAGCCACTCCTGAAGTATGAAAATACCTATTTATACTAAATAGTACTTCTTAGGTAATATAGATATATATATTATATTCTTACATAATACGACGACCTGTATAGCCGAGTGGTTAGCGATCCTACCTACTAAGCTAGAGGTCCCGGGTTGGAATCCCGGTAGGTGAAGCATTTGATGAATATGGATGTTTGTTTCCGAGTCATGGATGTTTAAATGTATTTATGTATATATTATGTATGTTATATGAATTTATGTATGTTTAAGTAAGTATATTGTATTAAATATATCATTGTCTTGTAACCCATAACACAGGCTATATATATGCTTAACTTGGGGCAAGATAATTTGTGTAAAAAGTGTGACAATATTATTATTATTATTATAATAAGGGGACACTACGGGGTTGCCGGTAGAAGTGAAAACTTGAACATTAACTAATTAAGTAAGGGAATAATTTCGCACGAATTACTTTATTTATCAATATAAAAGTATATGCATTTATGTAGTTAACTACATAAATGCATATGTGCAATAAATGAATTTTGTATTTAAATACAAAATTCATTTATTGCACTATCGTACACAAAAATGTCATTTATATTACATAAAAAATTTAACACTTCAGAACTATTACAATTATTTTATATTAAAAAGTTTATCTCTCAGAAAAACCAACTTTCATCCATAACTTCAACGACTTACGAATTTTTGATCAGGACACGTGATGTCCTGACGCGAGTTTAAAATTTTATACCCATCCCAAGAAAAGTGCTCAACGCCGCTAAAGAAGTTTAAACTTAAAAAATTTAATGGTTGTTAGTATTTTCTTTGATTAACGCGAGTGTTACATTTAAAAAAAACACTGGGGACTCCGAACCTTGTCCCCTAAAGACGAGTTCTGAAAAGGTCACCAAATGTCGGGATGACTTAAAAGATAATAAAAATGTAACTATTACGCAAAATCTAATGTAAAATCACAATTAAAATTATACGCGTTTTAATCCTTTAAAAATTGTTTTATTTAAATTATGGTTGTTGTTAAAAGTAAGTGGAAGTGTTACTTTGAAAATGTGAAGTAAATCAACACGATTACTTTTTTCGATTTTAGAATTAGTACCAACCGTCACCATGGAAACAAAAATAATTTAAAAAGCACAAACAAAAAGTTATTAAGAGTTATTATATATTTTGTACGAATATACGAAACCTTTCGTTTGTGAATGCGTGAGTAGGTAAATTGGACATCACAATATTTTGTGTGTGAATTTGTTCGTTACGAAATACCTAATGCCTCCTCTCCACTATCGGCGATGATTGTTACTTGTATGATCGTCTCTCATCGGCAAGTTAATCGTTGATCATCGTGTAAGCATCCACACGATCGTTCGTGATCATTTATATTTTATTGAGCGGCAGCCCTCAAGACGGACGTGGAGTTTATCGCTGCTGCTACCATTAATTTATTTCAGTATACAATCATTTTGTCAATTTAGTTGAACGAAAAGTTGTGAAAAGATGAAGAAGAGAAGATGGTGGTGTTTGAGCATTGAGCTCTGTTCAAACTGAGGCGAATAACGTGCTGGACGCGGGACGGAAGTGGCTCGGGCCGATTGTGTCAGCTAACTTGTATGGACGTGTTCAAATTGACGAGAGTAGTTGCTCAAGGTGAAGCGAAACAAGATAAAACACAAGCAACGGTGGGCGTCCTACAATGCATGATGTTTCTACACTGAAGAAACAAAAACGAGCGAGCGAATTACGCTAAAACACGTCCCGCTTCGAGCGCGTTATTCGACTCAGTTTGAACAGAGCTTTGACCTTAATCGAACAAAGTAAATATACCCATCCAAGTAAATTTAACACATTATGTAATCCTAGTTACTAGCTTCGCTCACTGTCCAGTGTCCTCCAGTGAACTAAAAGACCGGCGATCGTGTGGGCACACGCACGCAACTACATGCGAATTCCCTTTGATGCGTGCCCGAAAAATCAACAATCGCGATTAAATATGATGATCGGCGACTAGAAGCGAATAAGCCCTCCATATGATCGTGCTCGCGTGTAATCGCCGTTTGTGAAGAGGTGCCATAATAAATAGTATGTCGTGCTCTGGTTAACAGTCACGGGATGTGGTTCCGAAATCGATATGTTAAAATTATCTTTTTATTGGATTACATTATATTAGATTATATCAGAATTTTGGCTTGGAAAAGAATCCTGAGAGACACTGCATTAGGCAGGGCGTATCATTCACTATCGGGTGAGCGTCGTTTGTCACTTTTTCTCGTAAAAAATCCGTTATTTTGTGTTGATGTAACAGTTCAAGGTTTCCGGGAGACTGACAGAGTCGATCAAGTAATTCTCATGTTCGTAATGTAAGTATAGCACCTTTTATTGTCAAGGAGGTTATATTTGACGTGTATGAATAGATTTCAGTGTCCTCTTCTTCTTTATTATCTTTATATTATATTTATGGTTAGATAGAAAAAATACTCTTTCTTGGATTGGGCTCAGACTAAGTATTTTTCATGAGTATTTTGATTAAATAAAAAAAAAGACCGCGTTTATAACATTGAAACCTACAAAAAACTCGCAGACTTATCCAACAATAAATACTTTGGGTATTTTGGGAATAGCACATTATTTTGTGTCCTAAACATTTATTTCGGATTGGCTATAGTTATGATGTGAGGGGCGACGATGTGGCAGCACTGGCATGTTGAAACGTACAGCAATTTGGCGTATTCTTTGAGCCTCAAAACTCGCCTTAAAAAGTCAATGAAATGTGACTTTAAAACATCACGAAAATACTGAGAAATACCTACATTAATATGGTCGTAACAAATTCGTATTCCTTTCCCTTGTTGATCCAATACGGTCAGAGGATGAATTTCTACTTAGATATAAACCTATAGAACATTGTAAGTTATGAAGGAAATGAACGAAACTAGTAATTTGTGTTTATTATCAACAACTTTCCATACTTAAAACATAAACCTGTTTGAGTTAATTAGATAAAGCACATTCAGTACCTAAGTTACCTTGAGTACCTACAACTTTTAGTAACTATAACAGACGTGTTAGTGTACTGAGATAGATTCCGTATTAGTATAAAACAACACACAACAACACTTACATACATCCACACATATTTACATACATATATCACCGAACTCGCCGGCGAGTGCGAAGTCTCTTCAAACCTAGAGTCCACTGGACTAACAGATATATTAGATCGTTAGTGATCTTCTCTCCATCCAGCCTAGTGAGCAGGCGGTCCGAGGTTCGAGTCTCCTTCCGAGACGCCCCGCGCCTGTGAGCTACATTTTCGGCCTCCAAGGCCCCCGCCCGGCTTCGCTGTAAAAGCCTTCAGGGCTATCAGCTCAGAGGAGGTTTTTAGTTGGTGTTTACACCCGAGCCCGACATATGCGCCCCGTTTCGGGGTCCTCAATACGTAACTGGATTTTACTCCTCTCGGAAAAAAAAAAGTATAAAACAAGGTCGCATTCTCTGTCCCTACAACCCTATGTATGCTTAAATCTTTAAAACTACGCAACGGATATCGATGTGGTTTTTTTAATAGAGTGATTGACGAGGAAGGTTTATATGTATAATAACATCCATTAAATAGTGGACAAATACTGTTTTTTTATAGGTTTCTAATGTGATGTCGTAAATAATTAATTTTTTTCCGCTTACATTGCAAACGCAGGCTGCACCCTACGAGATTTATCAAAATAATGTAGTAAGTATTGTACACATTGATAAAGTCTACAGAAAACTCCGCTATGGTATATGTCTATCTCTTATGGATATCCCACAATAACATTATTTTGTCATTTACTTTTTACGACAAATAATGGCTAATTTTCGAAGCGATTTTAACCAATATAGCATGAATCCTTATCTAATATTAAATACATTGTTGATTTAATATAGATCTATATGGCCCTTTACAGCATATGGTTTAAATGAATATTAAAATATTACAGATTATAAATGAAGATATTACAGATCAGCCATGCCCGCGTCGAACGTATATCTACCGCTATAGATAAATACGTTCGAGTGATTTTTGCCTAAAGTGTTGGGAAAACCTCGCCTTAATAGCACTTTGAATTTAGCAGCGATCGGACGCGTTCTGGACCGATAATTCAAATTTAACACGTGTGTACAGGTCTGTCGGGTCCACTAGTTAAGAATAAAGTGTATACAATAATTTATTCTATGATGATTGATGATTTTTTCTCAATAATATACGTTATAGTTATTTTACGTAGCGGCAGAGATGAACAAAAAAACATGTGCGTCTCGGTACTCCCGACAGCAGTGATAACTTAAACTAATCTAAGTTGAACAATTTAATATTGAAACTGTTTAACTTGACAAAAGCTAAGATTATAACTTATATTTAATGTATATTAATACGATAATGTTAGGAAAGGTTTTATATTAATAAAATCTTTTATTAATTATAAAACATATTTTATTCTTACTTACAATTCTTGAATGTACAATAGTATTTTGTGTATGTACGTTATTAGTATCATTATTTAATCCTATAAAAGTAACAATTTGTAAGAGTGAGAGAGGAGGTGCCTGCCTACTACTGCCAAATGCGTGAGAGAAAGGGAAGCCAGACAGACAGGTGCCGCTAACGCGTTACGTTACGTTCCCATCAGAAGTTATCACTTCAATAAGCGTACAGTGCTTACGATATGCATGAACGTATAGTGCAACAGCTAGAGGAATTACAAGTGAGTTACCGACCCTACTGTGTTCTGGTTCCCTACTGGGGAGCACGAGGCCAGAGATGAGAACAATATTCCATGTAGACGGACCTGTGCCTTATGGAGTCACAATATAGTATAGTTTAATCTGGTCCGGTTTAAAGTACTGTTAATTTTGTCTCGCTGTTAATTTGATGGTTATGAGTACAATGTAGTATTCGGCATGTATATATCTTATTATAAGACCTACAAGGGACTCTAATAATCTAATTTAAAAGGTTTAGTCTTCATTGGGTCTAATCATTATATTGTCACCTATAGAGTCCAACAAATGACCAGTTACCAGCGCTAGTTATGAGCACAACGCTTGGACTAGTCATCGCTTCCTTTGCCATATTTTTGGAAAGGAAATCATTTGTGTTACGACAACGCCACAAATGACGGCCATTGCTGTGGGAAAATTTGATTTGAAAATCTATAAGACATTCGTACCTACCTATCTAGAAAATAGAGGAAAATGTTAGCGGTGAAAGTTAAATAAAATCAACTCATCGTAAATGATATTATCCAACTCATCTGCATTGCATCTGGACTTCTTCACTTACCTTCATAATCTTCAATTATCTGATGATGAGTGTAGAGGAGGTTTAGTGTTACCTTTATAAAGAGACGCTGATGGGTAGTTGGTGTCCGGTTGAAGACGCACGTGCCTGGTGGCCAGGATGAAGGCGAGGGTCGCCAGCACGATCCCGTCCAGGCAGCCGATCATTGCCAGCAGGTAAGCCCAGCGGATGTGGCACCGACCTGTAACGTTATTCAAAAATCAAATATTTTTATTCAATTCAAAATAGGATTCAAAATCATTTATTGAACGTCAAAAACTACCACTCATTCAAAATAGACTGCGTGAGACCTGAAAAGAAAGAAAGTAACTGAGCGGGCGTTTTTTTCTAAATTATGGATTACAATGTAATATCGTACGATAAACATTCACAATTAAAGTGCCTGAGAGTGTTCGCTTCATTCCCAGTCTGCGGTATCATTAAGAAAATCGTTTATGTTATAATAACCTTTCCCACACACACGGTTTTTAAACAATTCTTTTAATTTCGTAACGCGTCCAATCGCCCAATAAAAGACTTGCTCACTCGACTTAACAGAGTATTAGGCATAACAAGTTTTTTCCTCGTGTAAACATTAAGATTGTCACAGTTTCTAGCAAATTCCTCAATGTGTATTAGTATATAATATTGAGAAGCAACAGTCAAAATGTTTATTTCTTTAAATTTAACTCTTAATGATTCTTTAGGACCTAACTTATAACGTAACCCTCAAACTTACCACACAGATACGTTATTTTCTGAAACTAAGGCTAAACTTTGCTCAGAGTAATCTAGAGAGTTAAGTCGTCCGTATTTATAAACGTCCACTAAAACGTAGACTTACGAAAATCTCAGACTATAAGCCAAACAAAACGAATATCAACAATTTTTTTGCGTCATCACAACAGCTGTCGTTAGACAATTAAAAATTTCCGTATAATACAGGCATCGGTGTCTTAGACCGGTGTTTGTTAACTGTCTGTTTGTGTAATTTCGCTGTCACTCATAGGTCATAGCTGTCACGCATCTAAAAATGCGTTCCGTTTCTCATACAAAATAAGTAAATAAGAGCGCATATCGCATTATAAATCATTCACAGATCCACTTATTTCAATAAAACTAATAATCAAATGAGTTTGATATACTGTTTTACATGATTGTATTATGTTGATATAATCGACAATCGCTGTGTATAATGAAACGCGCGCTATACTTTTCTATTGGGCAGTCTTAGCTTAAGCTCAGCATAATCTCAGCTGTCAAATGACTGTAAATACCACGGAACAGAAAAAAACTAGTTTGGCGACATCGGTTTCCATAGTAAAATGACATGATGCCACTTCTGCTAGATTTTTCTGTTCTGTGGCAAATACCGAATCAAAGATTGCGCTAAACTTGAATTCAGCTAACTAGCAGTCTATAGATCTGAGTCTAACACTTAGAGAAGATAACTGTTAAACAAATCGGCAAAAACACATTGACATCTATTTCTCCTATGCACAGGAAGCCGGCTAGATTATGGGTACCACAACGGTGCCTATTTCTGCCGTCAACCAGTAATGTATAAGCATTATTATGTTTCATTCTGAAGGGCGCCGTAGCTAGTGAAATTACTGGGCAAATGAGACTTATCATCTCATGTCTCAAGGTGACGAGGTGACAAGTTGTAGTGACGCTCGGAAGTTTCGGGGTTTTCAAGAATCTAAGCTTAGATCATTTATACGTCTAGATAGACCGTGACAGCTGTGAAAAAGTTGAGGTTGACAGTTAACCTCTATTTTGAGCAATGCGCGCACACTAACACAAAGTGGCATAAAATCACGATTGTGAGACTACTAGCTAGACTAGCTTGACACTAAAGTAATAAATCTGGCCTGTTTTCATCAGTTGTTCAGCAGCAAGACGCTCTAACTAGAAGTATAAATTATCTCTTTTTTTTTTATGGAATAGGAGGACAAACGCGCGTACGGGTCACCTGTTGTTAAGTGATCACCGCCGCCCACAATCTCTTGCAACACCAGAGGAATCACAGGAGCGTTGCCGGCCTTTAAGGAAGGTGTACGCGCTTTTTTTGAAGGTAAACACAAGGCAGGCTGCGCCGTCTTAAGGTGGTGGTGGACAGCGTTTAAATTGGAGTGAATTCCCCTGATATTGCAAAAGTCCACGTTGAGAGTGGAGCGGGGTGCCGTGGTGATACTGCCTCGTTTGTCCTTGGTCATGCGCGGTTAGAGTGCCCGGGGAGGGATTCTCCAACTCTGGTAGAGCCTATCTAAGACTATAACATAATTTGGGACAATAGTAGGTGTAAAAGTCAGTTACATTGTTACGATATTCCGTCTTTATTTTAGCTTCACCTGTATCTAGACTACTACCGACTAGACTATACATAGTCTGGCCAGAAGTTTTGTTATATATTTTATCTACACCCATGCTTTAAATCCTCTATTAAAGATTCTGAAACAGTTAGCTTATTGCCAACATTAAAACACCCAATGTTCTAATAACTATTACATCACCAGTGTTGTAATGTTGTACTGAATTTCATAACAACACTCCTATGTTTTTTTTAATCCCTTCATGCGCAAAGAGTTTCAACAGACAGCCACATTCTTATTGCTCGATGCGTGGTATCTGTATGAATTTCAAAAACATAACATTTTCGTTTACGCACGCTCCACATTCCCAGAACGTCGCGCGCCGTAAAAAAAAAGTAGGTTATTCGAATCCCCGCCATTTTTCTTCGATATTTTTATTGTTTTGTTTACAAAAAATGAGCGATTATACTACTAAAATAAATAAGTGTTTCATTAATACTTATTTTATTTGTATATAATCAGTAACGAATGATATTAGGTTACTACTAGGACTGGTGTTTTAATGTTAAGTAAGCTTAAAGTAAGCTAACTGTTCCAGAATCTTTTAGAGGATTCATATTCTGGGTGTAGATAAAGTCTTGTATGCAACTGTTGATAATTAGGTATTAAAACACTCATGTGATACTATTATCACTAGTCACATAAATCCACATTCGTGTTTTAATACCCCTTATTACACAACAGTTGCAAAAATAACTATTATCACACTAATATGTAGGTATTTATTTATTAAGTCTTAAGAATAAATAAAACAGAATTCTATTCGTAATGACTACCCTTGCCTATGCAGGCCTTTAATCTGCGTGACCGCTAATCTGTGGATTTTGATTTCGCCGAAGTCTCGCTTAAGTTTACTACTTTTTGAAGGGAAATTCACTTTTGGCGCACAGCACACACATTTTTTCGTAGGTAGAATTTGGCTGACCCGTCACGCTCTGAGGTCAAAGGCTCGATCGGGTGAACTCGGCACCGCCGAGTGTACCCGAGAGAGAAAGATACAGTCAGCTGCTCTTCGCTGTTGTGTCGCTGTGTTTACTATATTATGTATTCAATTATGAATACATATTAATAATATTTTAATAGTTATTATTGGTACATTCGGCTTTCATTATGAGGTTAGTGTTTTATCATGCTACAATTATATATTGAAAAAACATTATAAACATTAAACAATTTAAAAAAATCTTATCATTGTTATTTCTTATTTAAATTATCACAAACCCATTGCTTGTATAAATAATTAGATCTATATAGAATAACTTTGATTTTTGACTTGTTTTTCATTAATACGAGCCATAATAAAAATACATAATATTATTTACTATATAATTAAATAAATTGATTGCGATTGCCAACGAAGGTTTCACTTCGAAGTGTCTTGAAAATGACCGACGGCTCCATTCTCACTCTGTGCAAGGTAAACACCGCAATTAACCTCGACAAAAATATGTAAAACGATCGAAGTTTCAAACATAATAAGCGCTGTCAAAATTTATAGGCAGACTAGTTATAACTATATTTATATAACGGTATATTTAGGCGTGATTTTCACCCACTTCAATAAATATATCCGACTTACTTGAATATTTGCCCACGTATCAGGGACCGGTAACATACAATATTTTCATTACTTTACATACTCAAATAGATACTGCAGAGGTAGTCGCAAAGTGAGGCAACTAATACTACGCCCAAGTGAGTGTACTCGAGCCAGTCTCGAGCGATGTGTGACGTGGACGAGCCACATGTTCTGTTAAACTTTGCTAATAATTGAAACTACAAGGCCGTGTTGCGTAGTATAACTTTGTAAAAATAATACTACAAGAAATAAGACAGACTAGTAGGGATCACATATCATCAGTAAGTATTTTATATTAATGTATTGATCTCAATGTAAAATAACACCAAGCGTATGTTACAAAATTTGAAAGATACCATTGAGTGTCAAGATGCCACGTACACAAGCATCTTATTGTTGCAGTAATAAAAAAGCTATTGTTCTAGGGTAGGGTATCTAGTTGGAGCACAGCGGAGACCAATCCTTAATCTAAGACTCAAATGTCATAAACCCTCCATGATGGGTCAAGAAAGGCACATTATAACCATTGACCACCATAAAAATAGACTGTTTCGTTAGAACAAATTCTTTTTCTTTTCTGTAAAAATGTAATTATTAGCTAGATAAGGACATTAATTTCGATACTATTATTTTATTAAAATTTCGAACATCTCTGTAAAAGTAAATGTGAAATGAAAATGTATATTTGCCTTATATTGTGCAAACAGATTTGACAAATGTGTACTTAAAGTAAGATATCAAAAGACGTGATAGTTGAGCCGTCTCTAGATTGTCTCTGAATTAAAAAAAAACTATGACAGCTGACACTTTTTAATTAATGGAATAGTTAGACAAACGAGCGTACGGGTCACCTGTTGTTAAGTGATCACCGCCGCCCACAATCTCTTGCAGCACCAGAGGAATCACAGGAGTGTTGCCGGCCTTTAGGGAAGGTGTACGCGCTCTTTTTGAAGGTACCCATGTCGTATCGTCCCGGAAAAACCGCACAAGGAAGTTCATTCCACAGCTTTGTAGTACGTGGAAGAAAGCTTGAAAACCGCACTGTGGCAGACCGCCACACATCCAGATGGTGGGAATGATATCCTAACTAGTAGCTTGTCGTGCGAAGGTGGAATTCGGCGGCAGGAATCACGTTAAGCAGCTCTTCGGTACACTCCCCGTGATAAATGCGGTAGAAGACACACAATGCAGCGACATCTCTACGCAACGCCTCGTGATCCAGGTCCCCGACAATTCGAGCTGCTCTACGTTGCACGCGGTCAAATGGATCGAGCTGATACTGGGGTGCGCCAGACCAGAGATGACAGCAATACTCCATGTGTGGCCGGACCTGCGCTTTGTAGAGCGCTAGAATGTGGGCCGGCTTGAAGTATTGTCGTGCTCTATTAATGACGCCAAGTTTCTTCGAAGGCAATTTGACTTTGCCCTCCAGATGGCCATGAAATTGCCAATCGCTCGAGATTTCGAGACCCAGTATTCCGATACTAGGCGAGGCTTTAAGGGAAGTGCTCACTTGACACTAATAGTACATCAATTTGTCCACATGGCGCCTAATTCGTTTTGGTTTTTAATTTCCTAATTCGCCGCGACAAACGATTTATGCAATTGAATCGAAATAACGGTATAAAATTAATAAAATATGTATGGTGAGTATCCGTCATAATAATTACAATGTTAAAGTTCCGCGATGATAGAACATAAAATACATAATAGTTTAAAAAAAGAAACTATTTATGTAAGCAGATAATATTCAAACTTTTAACTTTTTCTGGGTTCATACTTTTATTTATTATTCAAACAAAACAAATCTTATAACTATATTAACAATACTACGACTAAGTACATCAAATTAAAACTATCATTACGTGGAAGCGTACCAAGAATAATGGCAGCATTACTGCGTTGGATAGCAAGGCTGATCCGTTGACCGAAATAGCTGCCAGCGCTTGGGTTTCCAGTAGTCTTATTGAGGCGCGAAGATAGTATTTTGAACATTCTCCGCGCCTCTGGGCCCCACGGGTCAAGTGTTTCGACACCAAATGGCACAAAGATGATGATGATGCACTCACTGAGACCAACATATTTGCGACGCTTGCTGTCTTCGGCAGTTGAAGCAGCAGCCCGAGCACCAACTGACGTAACTTGGACATGAGAAGGAGTCAGAGTGTCGACGCAAGTACAGGGTCATTCAGTCCACTTTATTTTATTTGTTCGTACATACCCATGTTGTAGAGGTCAGCTGTCGGTCCGCATGTCTCCTGCACCGAGGTCTCGTTCCATCCAGCAGGGTACACCGCGACGCCGGCTACCATGCACAGCGCTGTTCAAACAAAAAACTGATCATTATACAATTACTAGGACTCATATAAAAAGCATAAAAGGCATTTATTTTCTCAAAATTAGAAAAAAATGTCCTTTCTTATATACTAGATACTACTACCGCTTCGGAAACAAATGGCGCTCTGAGGGAGAAGAAGCGGCGGAAGAAATTCTCCAAATATACAATATTATACTGTCATTGCTATTGCTATAAAATAATCATAATCTAGTCCCAGGCTGTCGGGTCACTTAGATATTCAGCTGTGGAGTAGTAGGATTTACACGACAGAGCCATTTTTTAATAAAACATTTAAATTTATTTATAGATAATGCCTGAACAGTGGCTCTATTACAAAAGTGTATACATGTACCCTTAAAGCTATTATGTATCATATGAAGCCTACTAGAATTAGTTACAAGCAATACATTACTTCTAGTGTTATATAAATGAAAATCACTATTAAGAGCAAAGGGTAACGATTTTTGTGATCGTATATTAAATTTTCATAAATGTACTGACAATGAACAGTCATAATATTTATTTATACAAATCTCTACATCGGGGGATAAATTGGAAAGACAATGTTGAGGTGGTTCGATTATATGGATGGACAGTGCCTCTATTTACAGCAAGCACACACACGAAAACAAGTAACTAACGTATCGCGAGTGTATGACGGATCTGTCATGCACACTTATGAGGATCACCACCATAATAAGAACAATATACAGTACATTTCACCACAAGACGTGCTCGCCCTCCAAGGCCCCCGCCCGGCTTCGCTGTAAAAGCATTTAGGGCTTAGGGCTCTCAGCACAGAGGAGGTTTTTAGTCGGTAGGGGGTGTTTACAGGCCCCGCTTCGGGGTCTTCAATACGTAAATATATTTTACTCCTCTCGAAAAAAAAATTGAAAGTGTTGGGACGACCTGGGCGAGGATACGCCCATGGCCATGGAATGTGTTTAGAATAGAAAAGAATAGAATTAAAATTTATTTATAACACACCACCACGACACAATTATTAAATAACAAATCAGAATGAGTAATAAATTCTTGTAACTAACAAATAAAATCAATTAAATAATACAATTTATTGCTAAAAATGAAAAAGGAGGTACTGTGCGGTAGTTAATGTCACCAAATGGAGCTAACTCAGTTATAAGCTGCACTGGCGTGGCGCCAATGTACCACTGGTTTTCAATATCCCCAATATTATTGACCCCTGGAGTAGTAGCGACTAGTAATTTTTAAATTATAGTTATGAATACAATTGAATAGAAATTAAAATCAGTAAATAAAGGCAATATATATATATTTTTTTATTTTAACTCTTAAAAAAAATAAATGAAAATGAACGTAAAAATAAAATCTAAGTGTACGATTGAAAAATCTAAAAATATGTGGTTTTTAATAATAAATAAATGTTAATAAAAATTATGGTATAAGATTTAAAAGAGTTAAGTTTAAAAGTCTAGTCATAGATGTATAAATGTAGGACCATGGCTTACGGAGTTCTGGAATTTCAGTTCTGGAACAGTCGTGAATATTAACTAACGGTTTATTTTGTAAATGCAAGCCAAGCCCTATCAAACGACAATGCAAGCCAAGCCTCGGCAAATCACTATGAGCGTGTAAGAAGTGTAAGTGAAGTGTAAGAAGATTGATTTGGTTTTGGGCTTACTACGGCTTGTGATGGTGAAGCCCTCGACGAATCAGCCACCTATGTTACCATGAATGAAGCGCCAACGATTGAGTATAGTTCAACTTTGTGCTCCAACAAACTGAGATCAGAAAATGCAAATGAAACAAACATAAATGACAGTAATTCAGCAAGTTTCTACTTTATTTCCATGTGACATGACATCAATGAATTTGCTTATAAAATATACAGTTTTATGTCACACGGCAATTTAAATATATATTTACATTTTCTCAATTTATATGAATATTTTAACCTTGTGCTCATCGAAGAATAATGAACACTCTGGCCATATGAAAACAGAAACCTGATCAAATATTTGTGATAGTTATAAATCTATAAACATAATTAAATATTAAATACAATCGCTGTCTGTGGCCTAATTTGTAGTGAACCATTGACATCCACACATCCAGTGAACCCCATCCTCTTAAGTAAGACTTCACATTATTCAAGATCTTATTATTCTGCAGAATCGTGGTTCTTCTAAAAGACAATTGGATAGAAACTCAACAGCTATTATATTCGCATTTAAAGAATTTAAATTAGTGAATTTATCTCATTTTTTAAGAACATTTACCATGGTAATAGCTTTTAGACGTCGAAGTGAGTCAACAATTTCACTTTTACCGAGAATGATTAGCGAGGAAAAGCGAAATAGCACGGACTGGTTTCCGCTCCAATGGTTTCCAAGTTTCTCTAAGTTACACTTTGTTATTTTATGATTATTATAATAGCTGTAATTATCTTTGCACTTTGGAAACGTCCTAATTATGACAACTGGTTTGATAACTTGTTCATTACAAGTTCGTAAATTACGATTGCTTACAGTAATATTTAAGCCTGTATCCTTTATCACGCCATGATTTTAAATAATTTCAATTTAATTATATAAGTAACTAGCTGACCCGACAGACGTTGTTCTGTTCATAATAAAAAAAAACTCTTGCGGATGGAATTTTGGAAAATCAGTTGTTAGCTGACCTCTACTCGGTGAAAAGAATATTCCTACCAAATTTCCAGTCTTTAGCTCTAATGGTTCCAGAGATATCGTGATGAGTGACTATATACGTGGAAATCTCTTATATATATAGATAATTAAATTGAATTGAATTATTACAGATATAATTAAATTAGTTTAATTTACTTAAGTCTGTATTTTATAAGGCCACTGCAGGAAAAGCATGGGGCTTTATTTTTTTTTTTTTTACCTTTATTTCGACTTTCAACTGTGTAGGTAAGATGTAGGTAGGTACTAGGTACCTACATTGAATATGTAATGGAGTAAAATTCTAGTTATTTTTTATTAAAATTGTCAATTTGTATCTGTACATTAATGTCTACTCAATTTTTCTTAATCACAGTACGGGCTTGACGGATGGAGACTAGGCGTAAAAAGTGTAGGATTTTTCCAGCCCAACCAAATCGTAAATAGAAATCTATATAACTATAGTGTAGAGTGAAGATCTAGGGGTGCTCAAACGGTCGATCGCGAGAAAAAAATACGGTATAATAAACTAAAATCGGTAATTACGTACCATCTAATGAAAAGTATGCTCAGGACATGCAGTACCACGCTTCAACATCCAAAGTCACTATTTAGTTAAGCTTAGAACTTTAACCAATAAACTCGCAATTTTGAATAATAATTATGAGTTTTTTCATTGACATTTAAGAGCAGACCTACACTTACCTTGACAAAAAAAATGCAAATTTTGCGCAAAACTAATATCTATGTCATCGTGACACTCTACCTAGGCGACAATCCTTCATCACACATACTTGAAGCCTCTAAGAGTCGATCGATCGTAGTCTAACAATTTTGAGGTAGATCACCAGCAGTTCAAGCTTGAGCACCCCTGGCGTAGACGGTTATAATATACAGTGCGTATGCTATTGGGTACGTCATTATAATATGTAATAAGTGGCGGGACTGCCTAATTAAAAATTGATATTAAGTTTAGTATGAAACGTGCAGTCATTTGACATAAGTTTGATATAGTAGTAATTACAGTATGGCGACACGGACAAGTAAAAAAAGAAGGACTCCGCGCCGTGATATTAGCAAGTGAAACACCTTTATGCTAGTGTGTGTGCGGTTACGAAGGATACTAGTTACACAATTTTTTCACCCTTTAATAATCATAAATGGTCAAATATGGAATAGGAGGACAAACGAGCGTACGAGTCACCTGGTGTTAAGTGATCACCGCCGCCCACATTCTCTTGCAACACCAGAGGAATCACAAGAGCGTTGCCGGCCTTTAAGGAAGGTGTACGCGCTTTTTTTGAAGGTACCCATGTCGTATTGTCCCGGAAACACCGCACAAGGAAGCTCATTCCATAGCTTTTTTAGCTTATAGTATCGTTTTGCCACTTTTTCACAACGCACAACGGCATTTTTAAAATATTTTACTTTTTTCTTAGAGAGTTTCGCTAGCCTGCTTATTGTTTCAAGTCAGCAAATAAAACAATACAAAAATATAAATGTACAGATGGAAAATGTACTGATGAAGTTAATAAAATAGATTTATTGAATGATGTACAATAAAAAAATTTATTATTCACAATCCCAACATATGATATGATATCTATATAAAATATTATAAATCAAAGTAAACAAAGTCCTCCGCTAAAATACCACCACTGATCTTAGTGATGTTTTCACCAATGTATAGAATGGTTCTTGAGGAAGATAGATAATTTGTTAAGGTTTTGTATACATTCTTGTATATATTAAAGATATTTATTGGAGTTGTCTCACGAATAATTATGTTATTCAGTAATATGTTATATAGATAGTCACTTTTTACGTTAGATTTCCTTTTAATGTATTCAACGTGAGATTATGGGTACCATAACGGCGCCTATTTCTGCCATGAAGCAGTAATATGTTAGCATTACTGTGTTTCGGTCTGGCGCCGTAGCTAGTGAAATTACTGGGCAAATGAGAATTAACATCTTATGTCTCAAAGTGACGAGCACAGTTGTATTGCCACTCAGAATTTTTGGGGTTTTTCAAGAATCCTGAGCGGCACTGCATTGTAATGGGCAGGGCATATCCATTACCATCAGCTGTACGTCCTGCTCGTCTCGTCCCTTATTTTCATAAAAAAAAGTTTGGTTAATAGGTTGGGACTTAAATCCTGGCGTCCTGACAAGATATCCTTATAGTGTCTTGTTCCAAGTACAAAGAAAATATGATGCCGAAGAGCCCACGGGTCAAGTCCTAAGATAAACTTAGAAGACGAGGAAGTGACATTAACTAAACAGGGCGCCATCTTGTCTACATATTGTGTTGTGTAACAAAGCAAACCGCGGATCTCGTGTAGACTCTACCACGACTCTACTAAGTTACCAAGTCTACCGCAGAGTCTATACATCTGTTTTTATGTGCTCATTGTTCGATGTTAGATAATACCACAATCTGCTAACATTGTCAACAGAAATTATCTTGATGTGGAACTTACAATTAACATTGTTTAGTTACCTGATATAATTTATCGGAATAAAATTACCGCTGTTTTAAAAGCACGCTGCACGCACTTTTGTTGAAGTATTATATTTGTGTTTTAAAGTTTACATAAAGTAGAATTTTTTAGAAAATTTTAAGTTTTGAAATAGATTTTTTAAGTGCAATCATGTTTTGAAAATTGGTTTATCCTTCAAAGTCAAAGTTCTTTATTTGCCAGAAATATTCACAAGTAAAGTTGTTACAAATTCAAGAGCAGGCACATGTTTCGTCTTGACAGACATACATACGTTTATTATCTAGTAATAATAATAATTTTGTGGTTTCTACTAATTACTACTAAAATAATTACGGCTACATTTAGTTTGACCAACGTAAAGCCATACCTAAATGACCCTACAATACACAATTACCTTTTACGATCCCCGTGATATATTTGGTACAAGTAACAGAGAGACCTTGTTTGTTTTTCATTTAATAATGTAAAGTATTATTGTTTTACCTAGATTATGATTTCTCTAGAATTTTTGAACATATTATACCATTTCAACTCCGGGGAATACGACCCAACCGCTTTAGCATTCAAAATCTCACCTAGAATTTCGATTATATTTTGGTTGACTAAGAATAGAGGTACCAGTGGTTTACCAGCACATTCTTCATTGCACAGGGTGCCGGCTAGATTATGGGTACCACAGCGGCGCCAATTTCTGCCGTGAATCAGTAATGTGTAATCATTATTGTGTTTCGGTCTGAAGGGAGCCGTAGCTGGTGAAATTACTGGGTAAATTACGATTCTAGATACTTAACATCTTATGTCTCAAGGAGACGAGCGCAATTGTAGTGCCGCTCAGAATTTTTGGGTTTTTCAAGAGTCCTGAGCGACACTGCATTGTAATGGACAGGGCGCATCAATTACCATCGGGTGAACGTCCTGCTCGTCTCGTCTCTTCCTGTCATTAAAATGAGGTTATGCGTCATCTGACAGCAAGAGATTTCCACCGCTCACGAGCCTTACAACATCAGAAGAATAAAAAGAGATAATCAACCATCAAACTTAGATTAAATAGATCGTAACAGTTGCTAATCGAGGTACGTGACGGTACCGCGCAGGCGCTACGTGCGGGACGTGTTGACGTGACACTCCACCCATCCGTCACGACACAAGAACTCGTTAATCTAAGCGATGGTATGTGATTGTGCAATTATTTTGAATACGATCGACGCTGGGGTCTTATATTGTAACATGTTATAAGCCGTCTTCATTTGACGACATTCGACAATTCAACCAGTTTGAACCGCTAGTAACCGGTTGCACTTGTACAAATCAAATCCAATCTATGAGCTGTGCAGACTTTTAAATATCTAAGTTAAACATAAGTGACTGTTGTGTGGGTACAGCTTAATCTTCACACATAAGTTACGCAAGCTGCAAGGCGGATGCTACATGCTAATGTAACAAGAAAACAATCTAAAAACGAAAGCAACTTTACTTGTAATTGCAACTTCGGATGGAAAGAATTGCTGTGTTGATAAGTTTGTCTATATCACTTATATATTATAAATCAAAGTTCTCCGCCGCACCTGTCTGTTTGTCTGTTCGCGATAAACTCAAATACTACTGCACCTATCTTCACGCTGTTTTCACCAATGGATAGCGTTGTTAAGGAAGGTTTTAGTATATCATTTGTTAAGGTTTTGTATACATTTTTGTATAGTATATTAACAAACTTTGTTGGAGATATCGGAAGAAATAAGCCGTCTGGGAGCTTTGAACGATAACGCTGTCTAAACCCTTTGAGATATAACAAAATAATGTATGGCGGAATTGAGTATTAATTCAATTCAATTTTTGTGATATGGCGTGTGGCTACACCAGTCGTGAGCAAATTATTTCGCCAATGTCGAGTGGAATTGAAGAGACACGTTATGAATAAAAATTTTGTATGAATTTAATTTGGATAATTTATAATTTTGGAGGCTCCTTTGCACAGGATGCGGGCTAGATTATGGGTACCACAACGGCGCCTATTTCTGCCGTGGAGCAGTAATGTGTAAGCATTACTGTGTTTCGGTCTGAAGGGCGCCGTAGCTAGTGAAATTACTGTGCAAATGAGACATAACATCTTATGTCTCAAGGTGACGAGCGAATTTGTAATACCGCTCATAGTTATTGGGTTTTTCAAGAATCCTGAGTGGCACTGCAGTGTAATTGGCAGGACGTATCAATTACCATCAGTTGAACGTCCTGCTCGTCTCATCCCGTATTTATTAATTCATAATTATCAATTTCAATGCTCTCCGCGTACCTTAGCATTTCAGAAACTAGGGAATCATTGAATGGGTCCCATTGAGCATTCTTGTGCAAGAGCGCGTTGAAAGATGGATATATATATATATATATATATCTATATATTATATACTAGTAGTTGCCTGGTACATACGCAACTAAAGGTTTTATCTCAATAAAATGTTTGATATGAGAATAATCATGTCATTAACAGAGGCGTCTGCTAATTCAATTGTCATCGAGTCATACTGAAACATGCACGGAAAGCCTTGGCATAGCGACATCCCATTCTGCACAGACGCACGCCTAGAAAGGGAAGTTATATAATATAACAATAATAATAACTTTATTTCCCAAACATTACAATAATTAATATACAAGTTAAAAATGTTTCTAAATTGTATTATTAACTAGCTGACCCGACAGACGTTGTTCTGTATATAATAAATAAAATAATGTTTTTACATAAATTTGTCAATAATATATCATAACATCAAAAATTACTTCGTAAAATATGTACCCAGCTGTCGCAATGAAATTATATATCACAGCAGAACTGTCAAACCGTGCGCCAATAAATTCTCTCATAGAAATTATAGTATGGACACATCAAAGGAAAAACAAATTTGTTGTTTTTATTTAATTTAGCAGCATTTTCCTATTATTATATATACTACATTCAGATTCAGACATAATTACCTACATAGTCAAATCAAATTATCAAAATCAGATAAAATAAAATAAAAATACTGTCTAAATACAAAAGTGATATTAAAATAAAAGTATAACTTCTAAGAATGAGGGTGTATGTTAACTGTGTGTATATGTATATGATCATAGATACTTAAAAAGGATGTTCTATCCGGAGTTATGATTTGTTATTTATTTACGGCCGTTCTCAATATACTATCAACAGATAGAGATAAATTACTACCTTCTACTGTCAGTAATTAGCTGTCAATAATCTGAAGCAAGTTGCAATTTCAATACAAACTTTTATTCCTATACGTCGTCCCATTGACAGACAGCGTGTACGGATAAGATTAGTTACCGTCGGTAAATTTATTGGGGCAGAAAAGTCAACGATAGTTACGTTTTTTATCTCAAGTAGGCCACAAACGGAGATAGACTGAATATTGGGAATGGCCGTAAAGGAGTATGTTTGCACACTACATAAATAAGCGAAATGGCGGGACAAATTATTTGATTTTTACTTCATAATACATCGGGTGATTCATGTACGTCAGTTAGTTAATTCGACAAGAATGCATGTTGTACAATAATACACAATTGTGGCTTCTTAGACTGACATCTACAGAGCATGCTTACACTTTTCTCAGACTTTACTTATGTAGAACTTAGCTGAGTGTGATAAAACTCGAACTCTGTATAATTTCAACTGGCAAATGACTAAAAAAATAGGGGTTGTACTCCGGGAGTGCCGGCAAAAGTGAAAACTTGAATATTAATGTTGTGAATCTTTGAATATTTTGGGATAGTTAGGTAATAATTTCGCGCGAATTGTTTTATTTATCAGCATAAAAGTACTAGCATTTATGTGGTTAAATACAATATTCATTAATTGAGCTATGGTAAACAAAAATGACAATATTACATAAAAAATTTAACACTTCAGAACTTTTATAATTACTTTACATTTAACAGTTTATCTCTCCGAAAAGATCAACTTCCATCCACAGTAACTGTAAAAATATTTCACGCCTGAGATTCGATCCCTCGATCTCGCGGTGTTTCGGCTTCGCAATCTCAATAATTCAACCACTGGTCCAATGACCGCATGATCATTAAGTTGAAATAGCCGAATTATAAATCTTTCATCCATAATTTCAATGACTGTCTTACGAATTTTCAATCAGGCCACGTGTAATGACGCTAGTTTAAAATTTTATGGCCATCCCAAGAAAAGCGCCCAACGCCGCTAAAGCCGATTTCACTTCAAAAACGAAATCAGAGATTGTGCTAAAGTTACACTCAGCTAAGTTTTACGTAAGTAAAGTCTGAGCAGAGTCTAAGTACTCTCTATTGATCTCTCGCCTTAGACTCTTATTGTTAGCTGATAGGTCTATGAATCTGGTTTTTCAGTAAATTTTTTATCTTACCGTCTAACGTACACTTAAGTAAATCTTTCACACTATTATTTATGTGGAGTCGATCTACTTTCATCCATATCAACACCATAGGAATTACAAAGAAGTATTGTCGGCATTTCAGGTAGGTTTGAAGGTACCCAATGTCCGTATCTTGCAAAAAAAACAGCGCGCATGCTATTATTGTTTGGTTATATGTGGATGAAAATTGCTTGAAAACCATACTATGACGGAACAGCGCAAATCTGGTGGGATTTAGCGGCAATAATTAGATCTAACAGCCCTTCAGAACAATCCCCCTGGTTAATGCGGGTTGTAACAGAAAATACACAGTGAAGCGATGTTTCTACGGTACGCCCAGAGATCTAGCTGTTCACAGAGTACTGGATTCCCGGCGTTTCGAACTGATACTGGTTGGTGCACTAGAGAATGTGCGACGCCTTGAATCAGTACTTCGCTCTTTTGCATTTCTTGAAGCGTATTTGGTTCTGCCGTCTCGATGATCGATTTCCACACCAGATGTTTTAATACTATGCTTATTTTCTCCACATAACAAATCACACCATCTCTCTACCTGCATGTATGTTGTATACGTAACGGTAATATCACTGTGTTGAGCAATCGTGGCCCACTTATGAGTGTCGAATGCCGTGATTGTCTAAAATTTCACACTAGCAGTGCTTGAGGAAATCGTTGTTGTAAGCGTTTTAAAAATATTTAGTAATTTCTTTGAATAACGTGTCACTATTGGTCACAATACAAATTTACTCGCTGGTGATTGGTGCGTTTTGCTTCCTCCCGTTTCTCCTCAAGAAATGCATATAGGTAGCTATACAAAAGTTCTTTTTTGTTTATTACGATATTTGTAGAAGGTGCATAAAATCACAAAAAGTTGAAAATGAGTGAAACTGTTCAAAACATAATTATAAATAGTAATTTTAAGTTCCCCATCATACCCGTGTATGGAAAAAATTTTACTCGAGTTCAAAGGTGAATAAAATGAGTTTTTCGCGATTTTCAGCAAAATGGTAAGTTTTATCATAAAAGGACAAAAATTGTAGATCATAAAATTGTCTATAAAAATGCAGCAATACATTTTTACCTACCAGTCATCGTTTCTTCAAATGTCAAAATGTCATTCTAATAAGACATCTACTTCACACCTCAATAATTGAAAATGGCAAGTACTTCTTGAAAGGTATTCATTACAATTGAGGATAATCCAGCATCAGAAGACGTTGCAAAAAACATTTATATTAAGTTAATATGATAAATTGGCTTTGAATAACACTCTGCGTAATTCAATTAACGTCGCGCTGACTCTATCAAATTCAACTGCTGACGTCTAAAGTTTCCTATATCTTTGCTGTTACCAGTTACGACCCAACTTGTTCCTTACAATAATTTCTCATGAAATATGAAGACTAATGAGACTGTGAGTAAGTGGTCATTGTAATTGTTATGACGGGTACTCAAGATATATATTTAGCGGCTAACGGGACGAAGTACTGTCAGTATAGCCGTGTTCAATACAGCCAATAGGAGCTTGTTCCTGATTGGCTGTCGAGCAGCGGGTTTGATGAAAAAAATTATTGAGTTCAGTTTTAAGTATGGGGAAACCCCAAATTATTATTTTTTTCTATTTTTGTGTAAAACTGTTAATGCAGTTCACAGAATACATCTACTTACCAAGTTTCAACAGTATAGTTCTTACAGTTTCGGAAAAAAGTGGCTGTGACATACGGACGAACACTACCAAACACATGCAAAGAGATCAAAGTTATAAGAGTCGCCACTCTCTCTCCAAAACCACAGGAGCGTCGAGCTTGTCGTTTAGGGAAGTGTACGCACCCGCTCATTGTATGAATTGTAATAATATTATAATATACTAGCTGACCCAGCAATCTTCTCTCTCAGAGCGCCATTCGTTTCCGAAGCTGTAGTAGCATCTAGTATATTAGAAATTACATCAAAAAGAGTTCTAAAGGATTCAATTTTGATAAAAATAAATGCCTTTTATGTCATATGTTCTAGAATCCATAAAAAGACGATTTTAAACATTTTTTGCAAAATGCAACGAGTCAGCGGATTTACGACACAAAACTCCTTCCCACGCTAAATGATTACGTCATTACAGATAATCGATCCTTCCGGCTCGCGTTTCCCCATCTTGGAATTAGTGCTTTCGAGAAATAAAATAATAATCTACTAAAAGAATTCCTCATACAATAATGCAAATAATTAGAGGACTTTTTATATATTTTAAGCCCCTATAGAAATTAGTCAAAAAATATCATTCAAATTAGAATCTCGGCATATTTGGTTCTACCTAAGGATAAAATGATATAAAAAAGTACCGTTTTGCCTTTGTCCTGAAAATCTTATTTTGTAACGTGCCAACGTGAAAGTAAGAGAAATCGAATTTCACTAACAGGTACGAGAAAATGTATAACAAGTTTAGAAATTCAACACAAGAAATGCCATGCTGGACCTACAGTGAGAGCCCTAGAGAACATTTTTTTTTGTGAAAATAAGGGACGAGACGAGTAGGACGTTCAGCTGATGGTAATTGAAACGCCCTTCCCATTACAATGCAGTGCCGCTAAGGAATCTTGAAAAACCCAAAAATTCTAACGGCACTACAATTGCACTCGTCAACTTGAGAGATAAGGTGTTAAATCTCATTTGCCCAGTAATTTAATTAGCTACGGCACCCTTCAGACCGAAACACAGTAATGTTTACACATTACTGCTTCATGGCAGAAACAGGCGCCGTTGTGGTACCCATAATCTAGCCGGCTTCCTGTGCAAATAAGCCTCCCACTAGTAAACCTTCTTCATTACAGCACAAAACTTTCCAGCTTGAAACAATGTAGGTGGTAATGTTATGAACAGCTCTGAAATTCCATAAATCGCTCTTTTAAGACGCCTATCAATTGGTGAGCAAAGGGCAATGGGTGGCGAAGAACAGTTACCATCAGATGACTTAGTAGCTATTTTTCCCCTCATTCTATTTGAAAAAAATCCAATTTGATAAAGTCAATACTTTTGTGATACAAATAGAACTTACAACCGGAATGTTATATCAACAATAATCAAAGACAATATATTTGCAAGTTTCACTATCTTACTTTTGATAACTGAACACAATCTAAATTTTGTAACAAGACATATCATAAACTGTATCTAAGCTCCAGCAAATTCTTCTGGCGTTGGCATATGAGCTCGAACTCTAGCACATCTATCCTTGTCTATGTTGATACTTTTCCTCTTACAAGCGATGTCTTTTTCCAATTCGCCTCTGTACTTCATGAGCTCTGATCTTATAGCATCGGCTTCTCTTATTTTCTGTTGGAATGACTCTGTAGACTCTTTAACAAATTTTGCCTCGGCCATCAAAGCGTATTGTGCCTCATCTCTGCAGTTCTCGACATTAAGTCTTTCATAGTTACGACTGTATAGCCTAGTCATAACACATTTGTTCCTCTCGTTCGCTCTCCTTACGGCGTCATGCAGTTCATCTAATAAATTTTCTATATCGGCTATCTTCTTCAGATTATCCTTCAATGTCTCTTCCAATTTCTCACATAGTTCCTCTGTAGCAGACACAGTCTCTGCTAGTGCAGCATTCGTCCTATCAGCTTGAATCTTCATATCCTGGCTACCGTTTATTATATTTGTCATTAGATCCCCACGTAATTCGACAGACTCTTGTCTAACTTCTTCGCAGTTTTTAATGCTCTCCGCACAGTAATGTTCCCAATATTCAAGACTGGTTGCGTTTTCCGGCCATCGCGCCACACCCGGATGATATAGTAGCAACGTTGAGTTTGGAGTTAATGTCAAATTTTTTCTATCTTCTTTTAAGGCAATCATTTTGTCCCCCCAATCAAACTCAATAGACGATTTCGCCGCTTTCAATTTCTCTATTTGTACTTCAACTTTTTTTAGAGTCTCAAGAAATACTCGCCTAATTTCACCAACTATAGCGACTTCTTTAACTAACTCCTGTTCGGCGTCGTCTCTTACTAAGTCTGGTTCATATCTATTTGTTCGAAGTTCTAAACATTCCCTAGATATAGCTTCGGGCAACATCAAAATTCTACATGCACCTTTCAATTTTGCTCTGTCCATATCCAAGGTATGAAGCTCATCAGTAATGGCATCCAAGGTTTTTTCTACTTTCTTCTTCCACTTGGAAAGATCTTTTATTCTCTGTTTAAGTTTGTTATCAGAATCTTGTAATTTGTTGTCTAATTTGTTAAAAGTGTCTTTTATATCTTGTTTAGTCCGAACTTCTAACGACTTGGCTTTGTCTGTGGCTCTAGGGGTCAGTGTGTATTCGTTGTTCTTCCTCCATTCACCAGTGGAATACCTGGTTATGGAGTATTTGTCGACGACGGGTCTTACTCCTGTTGATCCTGCTTGGGGCGTCCAGTCGATATGTCCAGCAGCCCAAGGGCCAATAGGTCCCATTGTCAGTATATCACCACTAGTACTGTCTGTTGGCTGAGGGAGATACCTCGGGGGAGCACCTGGTGGATATACCTTGGGCTCGGGGGGTTTAATCATACCAGGTACATATGGAGCCGCATAATGGTGTTCTCCGTCTCTGGCACCTCCAGCTTCTTTATATACCACATGTTTCCCTTGACGATCGCTCGTCGGACATATAAACGGACAGGTCATGTTTTCGGTTGCCATTTTACAAGAATTTAATGTTATTATTCACTTGAAGGAAATAAAAATTTATTAAAACTATATAAACTATAATATAATGCTAAGAAAATTTTAAATATATGACATTATATTTTGACATTTTGTCAAATTAAAAATTGATTGTCAATTTTAAACTTTGTCGTAGACCGAGACAAAATATAGTGTTCACCTCCAACATTACTGTTTTTTCTGGATTCTTAAAAAACTGATTGTAATATAAGAGATAGACCTTCGGATTGGGAATACAAGAAGAGTTTATGTAAATGATACTTAGGTGATACTGTTATACTGGATTCTCACATATTATGATTATGATACATCTATGGTTTTTAAAAGTATATTCCTTCACTATTTATATACTTCTGCATTGTTGGGAACCTTCTATAAAGCAATAATAGCATCTTGAAACTAATTCACCTCCTCTTCAGGGCTATATTCAGGGATGAGTCGAGTTGAAGATTTATTATGAGACGTTAAAACACATACCACAGTATGGTCCCAATATCAGTATATATCGCCAGTATATATAAATTCCCAAAACCAGCTACACTTACCACATAAAATTATGAATTCAACTAATGGTTTTACACGCCAAATTTCCCAAAGTAATAATTTGGTATAAAGTTTTTTACTTTTCTCTGACACAGAATCATAACAGCCCTAAAATAAAATATTATCCTAGTAATAAAATTCAACAATTATATTTTAAGACATTCCGCGACTACGTCCGCGTAGACACAGGACAGAGCATGTACTAGCGACAATTCAATTAATTTAATAAATTCTATCATCAATAGTTTTCGCAGCCCAAGCGATGTAAAGAGTATTCAGGCATTTTTTTACACCTTGGGTTACATTATTGGAGTTTTAGTAAGGATCCCTAATTTTTTTGAAAATATAATATAGCCTATTTCACCCAGGATTCCACATAGGGATGAAACACCAAAATGGACTAGAACAATAACTGAATGGTACCCCAGAGGAGATCAGATAAGAGTAATAGTGGAAGACAGTTGATTGACAGACAATATATATATAGACGATGGAGAATATACTGAAACAGGACCACTATAGACTAGAATAACAAGGAACCGGAAAGAATGGAAGACCTTGACGGAGGCCTTTGTCGAAGGACAAACAGTTAACAGAAAGTGGACACAGACTGTTTAAAAGTTACTGCTGATACTGATTAAGTTAATAATATAGATATGAAAGTTAAGTTAATTAATTAAAATGTATTATATTATGTGTATTAGTTAGTAAGCAAATATAATATTTTGTTAACTGTAATAAAGGCTTTATTATTATTATTTCACTCTGGGATAGGGTAGCTTCCCAACAGTGAAAGAATTTTTCAAATCAGTTCAAAAGTTTCGGACCCAATTCAATGCAAATAAACAAACAATCAAATCTTTTCTCTTTATAATACTAGTATAGCTACGTATATGTCTAATGTGGGACCACTCTTAGTAAAATTAATACTAACTATCTTTAAGAAAGAGTTATCAGAACTTTAATTAAAACTTTGAGTACATTTCCAACGGTGCAGACAATTAGCGTTGTAAGGTCGACACACAGTTGGTTCTCATCTGTGGGATACTAGCCTTAAAATACTCCATTGTTTTATTGTAATTATACCATTATGGAGATAAATCTAACGGCTATTTCTATGTGGTAAGACAGTTCAGAAATATAAGCAGTAAAATAATAAAACAATATTACTTAAAGATTATGCATCTTACAGTCGTAAGTAAATTGTACAGTCCGAAATTGACACTTGATATACCTACTGAAAATAAGAGCTTTTACAAGATAAATTACTTTAAATAAGTATTTATGTACGGTATTACTTAAAATGAATCTAAGTGAATTATTAGTTAATACATATTAAGAATAATGCAGTTGTTTTTGATAAAATATTCAGAAAAAAATATATAATAATACGAATTTAGATAAGATTAGTAACGACTACCAAATCCAACATAATATTATGAGTATGTATATAGATAAAGTATATTCAGGCGCTTAATAATTTTATTACAAAATCGTCTTTTACATTCTATTATATTGTTATTTTGTAATCTCAGTTAAACCCGCTCCCTATCTCGGTACTCGTCTCCGACGGCGCGACGGACCCATCCTAGCCCCTCTTGTGCAGTGAACTGTTACTTCTGTACTGTGACCAACTGGTAGTGACACAATAGTGAGAAGTAGCGTCTTATCATAAACGTAGAGTGCGCTTTTTATTATTTATGTAATAAACTAGCTAGTTTACTACGGCTACATTTCATTGTGGCTAAATTAGTATAAGGAAAAAATGTACAGAAACGTTAAAAGAAAAAATGAAACCAATAACAATCAGTCTATTTGTTCTATAAACATATATATGCTCACTAATTTTATCTGACTGCGCCTGACTTGCTTGTTTGTCTTAAAGAAAAAAATCATTTCACATAGTTTTAGTAATTCGAAGATTCATTATATGTGTTTTGTTTTCCCAAACCTATATCGTTAATGAGGATAGCAGCGAACATTGAATCTTTTAAATCGTTTAGAACTGAATTGTGTCATCTGACATTTATCTGAATTCAGACTCTTATTTTACTTTTTGCGCTTTTTTATGAAAATAAGTGACGAGACGAGCAGCACGTTCAGCTGATGGTAATTTTTACGCCCTGCCCATTACAACGCAGTGCCCCTGACGATTCTTGAAAATACTGAACGGCACACATCACCTTGAGACATAAGATCTTAATTCTCATTTGCCCAGTATTTTCACGAGCTAAGGCGCCCTTCAGGCCGAAACACAAAAATGCTTACACAATTACTGCTTCAAGGCAGAAAAAGGCGCCGTTATGGTACCCATAATCTAGCCGGCGTCCTGTGCAAAGAAGCCTCCCACTAGTAAATGGCCTAACTCGCCTCTTACGATACCCTTGGGCTTGGTACTTATCTATTCTTTGTATTCCCCGGAGAAGCACAGAACATAAGTTAAGAAATAAAATAAAATCATTGATGAGTTAACATTTAATCCAAATACAAAATGCCAAATCATAATGTCATTAGAATGTTTAATTTGCAACTAAGACGTCAGTTATGCAAAGGTTACTCGAACAGAAAAGAGTTACTGCCAAGTGAAAGGTTTAAGTTGGTTTGACTTTTAGATTTCACTGCAATGCACACTTAACTATTTAACGATAGATCTAACAATGTCTGTGACTTAACTTATTAAGGTTATTGCGTAACAACTATACATGAAGTTGCACAAAGTTTATTGGATAATTTTAACAAAGCGACTTACAGTATATTTACCTAATTAACTCTACGCGTATCGAGCAAGTCGATCGACTTGCGTTTTTTAAAACGTACGAAATACTGGTGAAGTGAATTGTCTTAATGACGAAATCCACACGGCCTCATTCTATTTCTGCTCTTATTTTGTTAATAGGAAGTGATATTTCCCTTTGAACTTATAGTGCAATGAAGGCGAATAGCGTAGCTTTGAACAGACAGATTCGAACACTCCATACAAAGGTTTAAGAAAAATTGCGCGGCAAAGTAACAGTTCGTGCCTTACGCCATAGTGTTCCCGTGACTACGTAGAGTTTTTGTTACTATGTACCTATTAATAATAATTTGGAAATAACTTTTACGAGTATACTTGTTTAAATCCCAACTAATATTATAAATGTGAATCTAAGAATGTTTGTTACGCTTTCACCCCTAAACCACCAAACCGAAATTTAGTACAGAGATAGAAAAAGAGCTTAGAAAAGGACAAGGCTACCTTTTATTGCGAAAAAATATATGCTTGAAATAGGGGATGAAAGTTTGTATGGAAGTTCGACATCCTAACAAATAAAAAACGCTGCCCATAGTAACTATTCCACGCGGCTTCGTACGCGGGTAAAAGCTAGTATTTTATATACATTTATCAATGTGTTACGCTAGAGGAATATGAAATACTCAAAATACTACGGAGCTACTATGCCAAGCGTGGCTCTTTACGAGTTGTCCATTAAATTTTTTTTTGGGTCTTCGTGATATTATGAGCCTTGTCTGAATGGAATAAATGTATGAAGAAGCAAAAATTTCAACAGCTTTATATTTTATACAACTATTGGCTTAGCGGATTAGCGGTTATGGTTCGCGCTCGCAAAAAATAAATAAACGAAATAACAATTACAAATGTTCTGTTGAAGACGAACAAACATCGCTATTCATTAATAGAAACTCTTTTGAGACGATACAATTAAACAACTAGTTTAAAGCGGAAATAAGTCATATTCACATTCTTTGAAAGTCTCGTTACACAAGACAATTACAAAGAGCATATAATAGCTAATTGAAACATTTTTGATGGCTTTATTTAACATAATTGTTAATTTAATGCTACATAAACCTACAAATGGTTGCAAATTTGGGAAGTAAGATAAGTCAATTAAAATCCGGCTAATTCTGACGCCGACGGATAATGCGATCTCACCATACCACATCGCTCCCTGTCTATAATCAAGGTCTTCCTTTTGGATGCTATGTCCTTTTCGAGGACAATCCTCTTAGCCATTAGTTCCTTCCTCACTCTTTCAGCGTTGGTCAACTGGCCATACAGGGAGGTGCATGTTTCATGTATTTTTTTAACTTCTTCGATCAGACCTAGATGCGGTTGATCTCTTACGCTCTCCCCGTGTGGACGCCAGTTGTTTCTATTGTCGAGTCTGGTTTGAGCGAGCTTCATAGCTGCGTCCATTTTTCGTATTGATGAATGTAATTCATCAATTAAATTTTCAGTATCTGCGAGACGTTGAAGAGTACTTCTCAAGGTTTCCTCAAGTTTAGTGCACAATTCCTGAGTTATTGCCACGGTTTCGGCCAGAGCCATGTCAGTTCTATCTGCTTGGTTTCGGAGTTTTCTACCACCGCTTACAAGAATAGCGTTCAAACTACCACGCAGATCTGCAGATTTCTGTCTGGCAGATTCACAGTTTTGTACATTCTCTCTGCAAAAATACTCCCAATATTCCAATGGTGCCGAATATTCTCCAAAACGTGTAGCACCGGGACGAAATAGTATAGTATTGGATTTAGGATTAAGACTCAGGTTAATCGTTTCCGTATTGTAAGCCATTTCTTTATCGCACCAGTCGAATTCTATCCTATGTTTAGCGGCTTTATTGATAGTCAATTGTTCATTGATTTGATTAAGTGTATTCTTTAATGTAGCTCGTACTTCACTAACCAACTTCATTTCTTTTATTAGCTCTTGTTCTGCTAAGTCAGCAACTAAATCAGGTTCAAATCTGTTTGAACGGAGATCAAGACATTCTTTTGATATAGACTCAGGCAACATTAAAACTCGCGATGCTCCTTTAAGGCGCTGTCTGTCGATTTCTAGCATCTCCACTTCGTCAGTGATGGCCTTGCAAGCTCGCTCAACCTCAACTTTCCACCTAAAAATATCTCTTGCCTTTTGTTTTAATCTCTTGTTGTTTTCATTTTGCTGCTTATCAATGTTGCCGAACGCTTGCATCATCGAAGTTTTAGCATTATACTCCAAAATATTAGATTCTGTTAATATTTCCGGATCCAGAACCCCTTCGTTGTGCTTTCTCCATTCATTCAAAGAATATCTACTGATGCTATATTTGTTAACAGCAGGTCGAGTGCCCGTCATACCACTGAGAGGAGTCCAATCTACCTTACCATCCAGTCCAGGTTTAAGATTTGGCAGGTATTCTTCACCTGATGTTGGAGGTCTTAATGTTTCCATTTCTTGGGAAGCAATAGGGGCAGCTGTTTTTATATCTTTACTTTTCTCTTCTGCAGCTTTAATATCTTCCTTAGCCTTTTCTGGCGACTTATCCGCTTTTTTAAACGCCCCAATATCGTTGCAAACTTTTGGACACCGATCGTCTTCCGGAAAGGTTGTTAATGTTGTCATTTCGATAAAGTAAACAATGTATAGATATATAGTTTTATATACAGTAATGTAGACCTAAAAACAAATAGAAAACTTTAAGAAAATAAAAAACTAGGAAGAAAACTATAAAATATGTATTAAACTAATTGTGTATTATTTATATTATTGCCATTGTCATAGTGTGACAGAATCGGTTTGACAATAATGAAACAGCCAGTATTTGGTTTCGTGTGGACCATGGATGAAAAAGCTATGAATTTTCTCGTACTATATAATACAGCATAAACCTTATATTATAGCTGGTTCTCATATTTAATCTTATTGGGAAGCTAGCATGTTTAAATAGCTTCAAGAGGGTTTTGACGATCAGTAATTTTTGTGTCATTGTATATTGAAAGGCGTCTTCATCGCGATACATATATTATGTTCGTGATGTTTGAAGCCATAAAATTCAAGCTCGACTTATTGTTATAATAGGTCAAATCATCCAAGCGTCATCTTGGTAAGCCATGACTGTAGGCCATGCACTCTTGCAACACCAGAGAATATAGCGTTGCCACTTGTCAGCTATCAACGAGGGTGAATGCTCTTTAAAGGTCATGACGCGATATGAGTTTTAAAGATTGGTTCTAAGTTGAATAAAGCATCTCTAAAGACCGCCATGAGAGAGCATGATAATTATAATAATAATAATAATATAAATATAATTTCAGAAAAATCCATTATTGTTAGTAAAATGCTCTTCATAATTTATGTTAGAATATAATTATTATTAAACAGGCACATTAATCCGCATAAATGCCTTTATAATCGGCGCATCGTAATGACTTACAATGGTTTGCAGAATGATGTTAGTGCTACCCCACAACCTCTTCAGCAATGACGCGTTTCTTTTTCGACGGCATGGAAGCCGTCCGTCCACCCTCGTATTCGCGATGGATAGCACATCCACATAAATCTGTGGATAGCAAATGTAACTATTTTTAATTAGTTACTCTAATGGTTTCGGACTTACATTATAAACATATACAAGTAGCCCCGACAAACATCTAGAATTTTTCACTCAAGTCGATGGTTTTCATTTTATCTAGGAATGAAGACGCTTACTACCTGCATGATAAGATCAATAAATTATCTAATCTTTGGATTTTGACACTCGAATTACTCCTCATTCAAAATAAGAGGGCTCCCTGTTAAATATAGATATAGGTTTGTTTGTAAATTTAGATTGAAAAAAAAATACGATAACTTTACCCGCGCAGCACATGTTGCCTCAATATTTAATAAACCTTGTAAGCGAAAAAAAAATATGCTAAAAGGACCCGGTTTTACGACATATCCTCACCTTTCGTAACTTATAATTAGGCCTAACAAATCCAAATGATTTCAACATTCTATCGATTAACTTAATGCTCCATTAAATATTATTAAGTAGCCTTACATCACTATTTAATGGACATTAATAATGCAACATTAAAACTACACATTTAACAGTCATTTATTTAGCAACACATTACTTATTAAATTGCACCTCCTATATGGATTTATATTACCGGTGCAGCCGATATTAATACAATATTTGTGCTGCAGAAGAGGGCTATGTACGCTATTTATAACCTAGGTCCTACAGAATCGGTTACAATTAGATCTAATGTTAGTTTTTTTGGCTTCGAGGTTTGAGGCACGGGCCACCAAAGGGGAGCAAATGACGTATTTTTTTAACATCCCGTTTCTTGTTTTCGAGGGTTATTGATTACAGCGTCACCAGCTCCGGAAAGACAGCTAAACGGAACTCTATTACTAATATTCCGCTGTCCATCCGTGTATAGCATTCAGCTGAAGTTTGGTCTGAGTATGTAGGTACTCTCGCCGCAACTATAATAAAAGAAATACAAAACCAAAATGGCGAATTCCTAAGGGGTAAGTAGCCGTCTAGCAAACTAAAAAAATAGTATATTGTAAGTCTACATGAATAAAACACACCACAATGCCAGAAGTACCCCCCAACGTAGCGACAAAGCATAGTGGTAGAGTTGCTAAATTCTAGAATCTGTGGATAGAAACACAAAGTTATATTTTTGAGTACGCACTGTGCATCTATATTTTGTATCAGTTCGTAGCAGGTTTATCATGAATTATATTGGCGTCGATCTGGTTTCGTCATCGCTAAATTTGCTAACCTCGATATTAGAGAGACGCTCTCTGATGAAATTTTTAAAATTTATTTCAACCTGCGACCAAAACGTGTAATATGTGACTGAATCGCGAGACTTATCAAGCAGGTAAGTAGAAATAAATATTTGTGAGCTTAGAAGCTTGGGTTTTTGGAATATGATTGCAAACGACATCTCACAGTACGGGATTACTGTTCAGTGTTCTCTTGCAACACCATCACAGGAACGTTGCCACTTGTAGTTTTATACGCTTTACTTAAGGAACCAAATTCGTATGAAGATGATGGGAATTAAATTTAAGTTTGTAGTACGAGGGTGGGACTAGGGGGCAGGAATCAGGTGTAACAGCTGAAACAGTCCCCGCGATAAATGCGGTAGAAAACACACAATGAAGCGACGCGCGACGTCCCAACGCATCGCTAAAAGATCGAGCCGTTCACAGAGTATTTTCGATCAGACCTGTATTGCGGTCTTATGGTTGGAACTGATATTGATTTGCACTAGAATAGAAATGAGCGTAATGTTGTGGCCGGACCTGCGGCTTACACAGCGAGGGTATTTTGGAGATTTAATTGATAACGTTAATTTTAATCCATTCGTAGTAATTGTGATGGATCGAGGGCAAATAGATCGAGATAACCCTTGCATGGCCAATGTTTACGGCGTCCCCAGTATTATAATTACAATGTATATTCGTGGCTTTCAACATATCATAAATATGCAGCAGAAATAATTAATTGACCATTGACGCTCGGTTTCAATATACTAGCGTACAGAGAAACGAAGAAAATTACATCTCTAACTAAGATACAGCAAGATAGGAAAGGAAAGCGAATGTATATTTACTGTAACCGATTTAGATTGAAAAGTCGTAACCAGTCAGACACATTTGGCATGAATGTCCGCTTCACATTATTCCATTCCAGTAATCCAATAAGTTAATCCAGTCCAGGGCTGGACTAGATCAAATAGTCCACTTTATTCTAGTCATTGAAAAGCTGTAAGATCAGTAAAGTTATAATAATGCTTTCAAGAAAGATGTTTAGAAATAGTTTTAGAAGGAGTAACTGATGTAGTGAATGAAGAACTAAAAAGAAAAATGCGGAAATGTTTAACATTCCTCTACTCAATATGTTATGTTATTTTAAAGTGATAACTCTCACTTCTGGGATTAATTACAGAAATAAAACTGAAAACAAAATTGTATGCGGGACTCTAACTGTTCCGTGCGAGCGCTGTTTCCAACTGAGCCAACCATTCTTCTTGACTTCATGAAATCATGTATGCTTTGTTCAACTCTCCAATTTCGTATGCAGTTTTAATTGTGTAATTCCTTTGCTGTAAAACCTTCTATCTGTATACCCTCACAAAATAATTTTCAGGGCAGATTGGGCATGTCTTCTAGTTTATAAAATTCCGAATTCTGTAATCCCACAGACACAATGGTTCTCTATACAAAGAAACAGACTGAGGAGATGGTTTTTAGATAACTTCATTGTTACGGATTATTACGGATAGACATCCACAAAAAAACAAAATGCGTATTCACTGTTCAACGTATAATCAAGCACTGGATTGGCCTTTCACACTATTCAAGTGGCACTCGAATGGGCGAGCTGGAGAGAAAAATAGACCGTCAATCCAGTCAATTGGACTGGATTGATCGCTGGAATGGTACATTCAATATACTTGGATAATGTGAACCGGGCATAACTCCTTGGTATTTTGAATATTGAACCACTATATTCTAAGTTTAGTTGAACAAAACCATAAGAAATCAAGATTATGAACGTTTCGAAAAATGCGCCAGCACTCGCCAAGCCTTCTTTGCTTTCAATGACAAACTCTAATAAGCTCTACATATTTTATTAGCTAGTAATAGAATGCGTTGTCGCCACTGTTAATTAAAATCATATAGTTTTAAAAGTGGTTATGACTATAGGAAGTGTAACGCACAATATGTGTCGGTCAGGTAACTGTTACTGTACCCTCACCGCTCACGTACGCTTGAGGTCACTCGTCGACTCATCTTAATATTATTAGATACCCTCAACTCATGAATATGTATATTTTTTTTTGGTTTTGTGTATTTTACTCAATATCTCGGGATTCAATAGTTTTATTCACCGTTTTATAGTATTAAGAGCTAAAAAGTACCTAAAGCTACTTTTTTTTAATGAAAATAAGGGACAAGACGAACAGGACGTTCAGCTGATGGTAATTGATACGCCCTGCCCATTACAATGCAGTGCCGCTCAGGATTCTTGAAACCCCCAATAATTCTGAGCGGCACTACAACTGCGCTCGTCACCTTGAGACAAGATGTTAAGTCTCATTTGCCCAGTAATTTCACTAGCTACGGCGCCGTTCAGACCGAAACACAGTAATGCTTACACATTACTGCTTCACGGCAGAAATAGGCGCCGTTGTGGTACCCATAATCTAGCCGGCATCCTGTGTAAAGGAGCCTCCCACTGGTACTCCTACTTAAGCTGAGCTAAAGAGTATTTAAAAAAAACCTGCCATTTTGGCAAGTTGCGCTTGGTGCACATGTAGCAATGACGTCATAGTTTATAAAACAAACGAGGGGAGAGGTTTTATTGATAAAAATGCTGAAATACCACAATTATAGTATGAAAAAATTGAGGATGAAATGTGGTATGTTACTATTTATCTCGACATCTTCACTATAATTGTGAGATTTTAATATTTTTATATAGTGATTTTAAATAGTGTTTCATTAAATAATATTCGAGATTAGTAGAGGTTATCAAGTTGACTACATTAATTTTGTATATTTGATACTTCATATCTCTGCCGTTTATGGACCGATTTTAAACGAAACATTTTTCAACCAGATCTGATGAAATCTAAGCACACATATACACAGTATTATTGTGGTATTATTTTAAGAATCAGTTTAAACACCTTTTTGGAACACTTCCCATGAGAAATGCGGTAGAAGACTCACAAAGAAGTGAGTCTTAACGCAATGCCAAGTGGTCGAGCCGTTCACAGAGCACTGGGTCTCTGACAATTCGAGCACCTCACTCAGATGGTCCGAGCTGGTCACGACTACGACCTTGGGGGACGAAATTGTGCAAGTACGTCAGCGTCGAATGTCGATTCTCGACACTAACCTTTGCGAAACAGAGCGGCGTTTTGCCGTTACTTCACACCAGTTTTCTATACGAGTGTAATAATAATTCGGTTAAGTCGGGCCCGTTATTTCTGCTGTCGTAGGAACTAGGAAAATACAAAATCTTAATATACGAGTATATAAACCCAGTGCCCTTATGTTTGTTTCCAGTGAACTCATAAACTAATGAACGGATTTTAATGGGGATTTCTTCATGGAGTGCAGTTTCCAACTAGTATGTCTCAAACATAGGATAGTTTAAATTTCGATTTGAGACCCATAATTATTTTCATTTCCAATATTTGTTTTGAATGGACATATTTTTTATTAGAGAATTTATTGACGCACGGTTTGATATTTCTGCTGTGAAACAATTTCGTTATAACAACATACAGGAGTATATTGTGTTTTTTTTTTGAGGTTTGTTACCTCAAAAGTATCGACTGGGTGAACCGATTTTGATAATTCTTTTTAAATTTGAAAGCTAGTGCTTCCCGTGTGGTCCCATTGTCATTTCGTCCAGATCTGACAGTGGCATCCATGAGAAAACCACAAAAATTCTTAAATTTGCTATACATACGTATAGCAAAGTGGATGATAAATTTACGAATAACTCAATATCGCGCCAACCAATTTCGATGATTATGATGACGATTATTTTTTAAAGGAAAGGATATACTTCAAAGATAGTTTGGTGAGAGTTTGGTTAGGTTCTGATTACGGAATCCATGACAAAGTAACGGAACTCTCCAATTCTAAGGAGCAAATTAACGATACTCGGCCGAATATTTTTTATGGTATCCGGATATTTAAGTCATCTACTATAACATAGTTATGGTCAAGTAATTGTCGTAGTCGAATATGATGATCAATGGGACTCATTAACGACTTACAGTAAGGGTGCGATCTGTGGCAGAATCAGTTCTAACCGTCTGTAATCAAATTGCAAAGCACTTAATTAAAGCACTAAAAAAATTTAGTACATCAAATTTAAATCCATAAAATAAAAATTAACAAAAATCAACTGACTTCAAAAACACTATTCCAAAACAATAGATATAATGTGCACTAAAAAATTTAAATAACTACGTATTTTTACACAATCTAATTAATTAATCTAATTCTAATTACGATTATTGTTTAATTTTGGAGTCGGTGTCATCCAAGATAGGTTTGTTACTGCATAGTTTATAGGTGAGATGTGCTTCACGAGAGCAGGTCACGGCGGAAGGACACCGATTCCAAAAATAACAATAAACGTAACTAGAATTAGATTAATTAATTAGATTGTATAAAAATACGCAATTATGTTTACACTTTTTAGTGCACGTTATATCTATTGTTTTGGAGTAGTGTTTTCGAAGTCGGTTGTTTTTTTGTTATTTTTTTTTATATTATGTATGTACAGAACAACGTCTGTCGGGTCAGCTAGTTTATCATATATATAGACCGAAATTAAAATATTTTGTATGTTTGCCTGATCACCTTAAAATCTCAGAAACGCCTAAACTGATCTTCTTGTTTTTCACTGATGGATTAAGGCAAGCTAATCGTAATATTTAGTGTTTGCTTTATTCAAATCGCTTCACAAATAAAACAATAAAATGTTGAAATCTACGCAGGAAAATAACAGCCGCTTGTTATATTATTTCAATAAAAAAATGTCTTATCCTCTCACATAAAACAAACAATTGAACCGAGCGCACACCTGCAGTATCTGACAGTTAAAAGCACTAAGCAGTCAGCACCTGCACATCCTTGAAGGCAACCGGCACAGAAACCGGTTATAGCGCGCCCCTTACTTTACTTGCCTATAAAATTATCATGTTACAGAGATTTTTTGTTTCGATTGAACGGAAATTGCTACCACAGTGATATTCTGTTACATTTAGATCTGAATTCATGGTGTTTCAAAACGTAGGTAATCCGTGTTTTATCGCTGTCTTCATAATAGGTAGGTAAACTTTTTTTATTTATAATTTATTTATTTAATGGTGAACCAATTGATGAATCAACAGATATATACCAAATAAATAAGTATTATTCCGATCGGTTCAGTAGTTTTCGTAGTAAAGGTAAAAACCCGGCTATTATACGGCATAAATACAGACAAACAGAAAGTTATTCAATTTAAAGTTTTTTTTTTTTGCTACGATTAAATTATATTTGCCCACAGCTTTATAATTAAACTATTGTGCACTGCCTATTAAAATCAGATTGTTAACCCTCCGTCGGTGGCACCGACATACATAATATGGTATCTAGTTCTACATTGTCACAGGAATTCGGTTGGGTTATAAAACATAATAGACATCAAGGACACTTGCATTCCAGGTTGCTTTTTCCCTGCTGCATACTTTGTAATACTTGGTACAGGTTAATTATAATGTTATTTAGTTTTGTATATAGCTGAAATTGAGTTTCTTTAAGGCTAGACATCGAGCCAATGGCCTTGAGGAATCGAGCGGAGCTAAGTTACCTCTCCCATACAAGATCGCCATAATTTTAATTCGAAATTAAAAGCATTTTTAATTTATTACACACATAATACAATTTTCTTTACAAAACTTACAAAACTATGTCATGTTAAATAGTATTATTGGAGTAGGTACAATTAACAAATTTTCGTAAGTAATATTTTTATCTAGATTTTATTATTAGCATGGTTCTAAGTGTAAAAGTTAGAGGTATTCTGGTGATATTTTTTCTCGCTGTAGGTATATAAAATTTTTTAATGTGATTAAAAAATGAATTTTCATCTCATATTCTGTAGATATATAATTATTTTTTGTAAAAATATAAGCTTTATATAAACCATCGTTTTGGCGATTTCTTGGGATAGCAGCCTTAATATTCAAGGTTATCATGACGACCGCGACGTCTCGGTATTTTTACAGTAGTCATAACCAACGAGCATAGGTTACAAATGATAGCGGGTGATCACCGCGCCTATTAAATCATTAATAAACGAACCTATGGTGTTTTATAATACTACAGATCTCAGTTCCACCATAGTTCATAAAATAATTAATATTTTATTAATGCTAAGACAAAAATTACCGTTAGAATCGATGATACTAAATTTTTTTGATCAACTCCAACTTGAAGTGTCTTGAAAATGATCGACGGTTCCATACCTACCCTCTTAATGCAAGGCAATCACTGCAATTCTGGTTCCCCCAATTTAATATGGTGTAAGTATCTAACATAATAAAAGGGTTCCAAATTTGAATTCATAAGAAGTTGACAATGACTCAATCACTTAGCGCGCGGAACTAATAAAACAACGAAGTAAAAAAATTAAAAAAACTAATTGTAAAAATATTTTGGCCAGACTAGATAAATACTTAATGCCTATGATATAAATAGTTTCGATATACCTATATTCTGAATATGAAATAGTGTGCGTATGTGATATTTAATACTCACTAACGTCCTTGACATTTTATACAAATATCATGTTGCACTTCCTTCATACCAGACACACAATATAGGTAATACAATAATGTAATGGTAAGAGTTACAGTCTTAAACCGTAAACAAGTATTATTTATCTATATTGTACCATTATAGGCCAAATAGGCAGCCAGAAATGTAAAACAAATAAATAAATAAAAAACAATTGAAATTCCGAAACAGCATTTTTGGCGCCTTATAATTTAAAACTTTTTATACGGTTTAGTATTCTGAGTATATGATAATGTAATAGGTTTCCCGAAACGTATTAGTTAATGACGCTGGTAATAACCTAATATAACATTTAAGTAAGCCAAGAGGGAATTTACTTACCAGATAAAAGTTGTAACCAGCCGCATATGTGAAAAACAGTCGTAGACTGACAGAAGAAAAACAAAAGCAAAGAACACAATGTAAACAGGGCAAAGGCAACAGCTGCAGCCACTAACACCGTACACACTTTGAACACAAATCCATTGATAGACATGAACTCATCGAGCCTGCCCTTGCAGTCCTCCACCACGTCGTCAGCTTTGCAGATTTGCCACAAACCGAACTTCCTAGGGTATTCAGTCTCAAGATCACCAATCCACTCCGGAGTTACGAAGGCAACGACACTGATAATCGCGTAACAGATCGTGAATATGGCCCAAAGCACTCCAATCGCTTTCGAATTACGCACATAATTCGTAGCGTATAAATGCGATGAGTCAACGTATTCAATTTTTGAACCCATATTGTTTCACTATATATGCACTTTATATTGTCATTCCGGGTAAAGTTTTAAGTTATCCGATAAATGTCACGAAATATTTGAGTGAACTGCACGAAACGACTAACACAACGAGCTTTTCGCATGGCACTAATCCGGCAATCGTGAATCGTGGTCGTAGTCGTTACTCGTTAGTCGGAACTAGCACGGCACGGCTTCGGCTCTTAGCTGTACAATGTTTCTTGACTCTTGTTTCATTGCTGACATGACATAACTTACCTTTCAAGATTGTGAGAGAGGGGGTTAGCAAATTTGAGGCAAATTGCAAACTTATACCGTTGTCTAAAATTTAACTTATTAATATTTTTTGTTAATTTTAAAGCTTATTGCTCATTAAAGGATCAAGCGGGTAAACTTGCTATAATTTATTATTAGGCTTTCATCGAGACTTAATGCTTTGTACGCCATCTGTTGAATAATTTAGATAATATTTCTAAGAAATTAAAACTACAGAAATCTTGTATTCTCTAGATCTAGGGTCCCTATGGTTGGTTGGACTATGAGTATTGAGTAATAGCTAGAGATTTCGAGTTCAAATCCCAGTCCCATAGTTACAAATGTTTATTTGGTGTAGAAAATGAATAATAATATTATGATTGGTTTTTCCCAGTCATAATATTATTATTCATATCATCCATCTTTATATTATATCTATTTTCTATGTATATGGTATTAATTTTCGCACTCATTTGTAAGTATCCCAATATCCTCGTTCTATATTTTATTTCTTTACTGTTACGACAAATTACATAAACAGAAAAACAGCTGTTATCTTTACTTATTTATTTTGAGAATTGGCAACAGGGCCATCAATCAGCTCAAATCAAAAAACATTAAATAAGTAGGTGTGTAATATTTTTTTACATCACATTTTATGTTTTATAAGAAAATATCTACGTTAGAACAACCGAAAACTAGATTATCCGCCGCAATTTTTTCCTTTTCCAAACATACAATAACGGATCCAATGTCACTTGTCATGTCATTACAGTCATCTGTCATATGGATTGTGGCATCAGTCATCACTATCGATTTGACTTCGGTATATTTTATTTATGTTTTGCATCACATAATTGAAATTAGCGAAATCTCATGAACTACTGAATAAAATTATGATTATCGTGCAACTTGTAATTTCTAATGCAAGTAAAAGTGATTTGTGCTTAATTATTTTGTAGGCGACGCGTTGTGTGGGGTACAGTGTAGTTCTTAGTATTGTTTATTTTGAGGGAAGTGCAATGGATTTAGGTGTTTTGATGATAGTTTATAATTAATGATGATATGATTGTGATATAGAAACTGTAGGACCTATCAGAAAGAATGTCCTTGAGGGATAAATGGGTTCGAAGATTTTCTGTTGACGAGACACTGAAACACAAGGGTGGATTTACTATTTACAAGATCACCTCTGTTGTAAGTATTCTAATATACGTACCTATATTCAAATAAAACAAAATTTGTCATAGTTTCTGATGACTTGACATTATTTTCAATACACAATTATTGACTATGACAATATTTTTATGTATTTGCTTCTACACTCATGCTTGCTACCTGTATCATTCGGCAACAAGTCTTTTCTCTATAACTTGAAGATCAGAGAACAAACTTTAGTGTTCCTTATGGTAGATATTACTGATGACCATGGTTCAAGGGTGTTTTATTAACTACGAACAGCTACTTGCATTGGTATCAGGGGCATGCATTCCATATAGGCAATTAGGCAGTGCCTACCTCACTGTGAACCTAAATAATAATAGCACTTGTGTTAAAATTATTTAACTTTAATTTTTTTCGCAATATTTAAATTTCTAACTATTATATTATTAGGTAGGTATTTGTACCTAGAATGACACAAACTAAAATAGGTATTAGGTTGACCAAATGATGCAGAAACTATATGAGAAACATAAACAACTTCGAATATTTAGGTACCCCAAAACATAGCACTTTCGGTCTAGGGCGCGAGTAGTTAGATCTACAGTGCTAGCCTTCCTTGCCAGAAAACCAATGCACGCCCCTGATTGGTATGTATGCTGTGCTAAGTGTCATCCAGTCATGTTGATTAGATTTTATATCATTGTATTCCTTTTATTTCATCTTTTATGGGAAGTATACATCATATGAACTAAATTAATAAAATGGCCTAATCACATTTTTTGAACAATTTCTTACAGTGGCTGTGACATTCACAGATTAACCATGTTAATGTACTTAGTTGAATTTCAAATATTTTTGTTAAAAATAGGATTTAAAATCACATATTGAATGTCAAAAACTACCACCCATTCAAAAAAGTTTGCCTGAATTTTTTTTGCCTTTTTTTGTAATGAACTAAACAAATTATTATTAAATAATATAAAAGCAGTTTAGCAGTTTACAAGCAAAATATAACATTGATAAAATAATTACAGCTGTTCCCACTTGACTCCCCCGAAGCTGTAACAGTTATCTCTGTCTGGAAGAGATATAGCGACATTCAACAGCTACACAAGTGCATGAGCGCTTTACATGCTGGTCTTCATCTCAAAGGAACCTTCCCCTCACTAGCCAAAAGTAGCTACTTCAAACGGTTTCAACAAGAGGTATTTATTTTGTTTGACGTCAGTAGTATATAGTACACATAGTATCTTATGATTTTATAAAATTAGGGGAGTAAGTATATGTTTTCATTAAAATGAGCATCACACAATCAAATAAAATACTTTCTTAACAATTAAAACATGTCTGGAGCCCAAAAGAGATGTAGTAACCAAATTGTGCAACTAAAAAAATGCTTTATAGCAAACACTACTGGTAACTTAATAATAGCTATTATGTTTCTATGTCTCCTTGAAACTCTTGTAAATTATATATATCAACATATTAAATACTATTCACTTACAACATGTAAGTGCAGTAATCATCCATATAACATGAAATCATATTACTCCATTCCAATCTACCATATAACACGGGCATATAGCCATCTAATGTGGGGATTTCCCATATACATATTTCTGTTCTGTGAAATTTATAATGCTTTGTACAGTTCATAATTAGCTTCGTGTACCTTTAAGGCACATGTGTCAATTATGTTATTACAAAATTAAAGTGTATTAAATATCTTAATAAAATAGTAAAACTAGGCAAACAGTTGGAAATACTTGTTACGAACTGTAATAAATTAATATTTCGAATACGCCTATAAAGCATCTTCCTATAACGCTAAACCATGCTACTTCGTTATGGGAGGCTTCACCTGAACATATCTTCTTATCTAAATAGTTATTCAAAAATCTGCCCTTTACAGTGCAAATTGAGGATTTTTAATACTCATTAAAAAATTATTTAAATATTCAGTTACATACATGTGTTTTAACATTTTAAACTTTTCAGTTAATAATCACAACATATAAAGAATTCCTAATGCAATTATTATGTTAGCAAGCCAGTACGTATCTGAAAAATCTAGGCCTTTATTATTATAAAGGCCTAGATTTTTCTATATATATTCTATATATATTTTATAGACCTATTGGTCTATGGTGTTTAAGATTGATCAGTGTCAACCCTTTGACTCTGTTAGACACTCCTGTTCATATATATTCTTGTCTGCTTAGCCAAAGCTCTTAGTTACAAATAACTTGCGATAAAAGTATTACAATGGATTTGTCAACATCATTTTCAGGTCATTGACGAGAGAGTGAAGTCAATAAAGCTACTGTTGGAGTTCATAGCAGAACATAGTTTGTTGTTTACGAGCACAGATTTTGTCAATTTTTTGCAAGTGAGTTCATTATATTTTACTTTGTAACATATTTCTGTTCTGTTTGACTTGAGCAACCTTACATAAACACTTTGATGTGCCAGTGGTCATTTATATATGATGACACCCGAGTTCGGTTGCCCTCAAATTACAAAATAGTACATTATGAAACAAATATCCTATATTACTATTTACGGTCGAGATTTTATTCAGAGCATACGAGTTTCATACGTTTTTAATCGGAAGTACCTACGAGGAAAACTTTTAAATGACCAACCGAATATATAATATATCATATATATGATAATTCGTACAATATATACAGAGATTTCCATGGCTATGCCACATGGACGGGGAAGTCTACCAGTGGAAGGGTCCTTTGCACAGGATGCCGGCTAGATTATGGGTACCGCGCGGGTATTTCTGCCGTGAAGCAGTAATGTGTAAGGATTACTGTGTTTCGGTCTGAAGGGCGCCGTAGTTAGTGAAATTACTGGGCAAATGAGACTTAACATCTCATGTCTCAAGGTGACGAGCGCAGTTGTAGTGCCGCTCAGAATTTTTGGGGTTTTTCAAAGAATCCTGCATTGTAATGAGCAGGACGCATCAATTACCATCAGCTGACCGTCCTGCTCGTCTCGTCCCTTATTTTCATAAAAAAAAGAAGTACTTTAAATATTGTAGACGTAACATTTTATGGAAAGAAGACTTTAATTTAATTTAAAAAACAATTTATTTTAAACAATTGCCTGCTTGATTTTATCATACAGACCGAAAGGTCTTATTTTTTGGTACATAACATAGCACCAGAAAGAAAAAGGTCTGTAGTCGTTATCTCACTATCTCGCCCACGTTAGTATGTTGTTTTAGAATTATTAAATCTCGAAAAGGCCTGAGCTAATTTCTCGTAATTTTGATCATAGTCAGGTTACCCGGAACCGGAGTGTTCGAGCGTGATCAATGCTATCAGGTCGTCGTTACGGCTGCCGATAGAAGACACACCGCCGCTGGAATACCAAGACGAGGATACCCCTACCGGTAATACCATACAATACCCTAATGTATCCATAATCGCACAACAGTATAATACAGATTTTTTTTAATGAAAATAAGGGACGAGACGAGCAGGACGTTCAGCTGATGGTAATTGATACGCCCTGCCCATTACAATGCAGTGCCACTCAGGATTCTTGAAAAACCCCAAAAATTCTGATGCTCGACACCTTGAAACGTAAAATGTTAATTCTCATTTGCCCAGTAATTTCACTAGCTACGGCGCCCTTCAGACCTAAACACAGTAATGCATACACATTAATGCTTAATGGCAGAAATAGGCGCCGTTGTGGTACCCATAATCTAGCCGGCATCCTGTGCAAAGGAGCCTTCCACTATTTTACACAACATCAGTTGAACACGTGTCACGCAACCAATAGCGATCTTATTAGTTTTGGCTTCTATCCTCACTAGAATCAGCAGGATAATTAACTATATGTACTTGTGTGTGTAACGGTATCATATAACGTGATTTTCACTCATTTCACAACTTAATCATACAGTTTAGTTTGGGTGTCTGCTAATTGTTTCTGAAATAAATAGTATGTTTGAATTTCAGAGACTGAAAATAAAGAAGATAATTTAATAAAATGAGAAACTTATATTTATTTATTTGTTTCCAAAACTTACCTATGCACGAAAAAGTTTTAGAGAAAATCTTTTTTTTTTTGTGTCTTTTATCACTAATGTTCTTGTTTGCGTATGGTTAGAAATCATTCTAATAAGCTGGCTCCAGGTATTAGTTAATAAACTAAACAATTACGTGTAGACAATGAAATTTAAAAACATTCATTTAACAACATGTGGCACCTTCAGAATCATATAACAATTGATTGGTATGGTCACAGTAGGTATATTATTTTACATTCCCAACACTTTGGACTCGTATCCTAAGCAGGATCGCTAGAATAATAAAAGAAAATCGAAACCCATACGATAGAAGAAGATTTCAAATTTTTAAAATAAGAACATTTAGGTACTGCTAGTTTTAATTCAAAAAAATATGTTAGAAAAATAAAAAAAATCTTAATAATTTTCATTTAATTTTAAAATATAGAGAATACTATGTAATGGCCTCCGAAATTCTCTATTAAATTGAGTATTATAACTTTCAGCGCAAGGAATGCAGTCGCCTATAAACATGAGCAAGACAGACATACAAGCAGAAATCTCACAAATTCCAATATATGAAGCGGCCGATGTAGAGCTAAGACTGTCGCCGGTGCTACCAAAGGCAAACAGCTTCGAGTCCTTGAGCTCATTAGAAAGTATTAGTAGCGATTTATATGACGAGCTCAGTAAAATATCCGTACAAGACGTAAAGCCATGTGTTAAGGTACTGCCAGACTTGATAAATTTCGAAATACCCTCAACTTCGAAAATGAAAGATTATCATTCGGTCCTGTCTTTGTCATGTACTAACGATGGACAAGAGGGGAAGAATGAGAGAGAAACATATAAAGTATCTAAGAATCAGACACTGTCTAACTTTGATTTGAGAAATGACTGTATTGCAGACAAGAGTATATCTAACACTTTGAATAGGAGTCTAACAGACGATTGTGCGGATACTTCAAATGTATCTGAGACTGTAAAGAGAGAAGAACTAGATCGCTATGTCGATTCAACGTTAAGAAAGAGTTTTTCTTTGTCCAATACTCTAACCGGCAGTGAATCTGAAGATGTTTGCGATGGGCAAACGTTGCGAGAATGTCAGTCTGTTTGTAACTCTATCATTAAAACAGAATGTTCTAGTTCGGATGTAACGTCGAGGCGAGTGTCTATGTCGAGCAGTGTTAGTGGGAAGGATACGGAAGACCGTTACGTGTTCGAGGCCGGGTATCTTCTGAACCTGGCATCACGCTGTGAGGATTTGGGCGATTATAAGAAAGCATTTGACTGCTACAAATCAGCGATTGAGAAAATGCTTATTGGAGTGCAATGTAAGTATATTTGCATTTTGCATTGTATTTATGTTATATAATTACAAATTAATCTATACTAATATTATAAAGCTGCAGTGTTTGTTTGTTTGTTTGTTTGTTTGAACGCGCTAATCTCTGGTACTACTTGTCCGATTTGAATGATTCTTTCAGTGTTGGGTAGTCCATTTATCGAGGAAGGCTATAGGCTATGTTTTTTTTCAAAATTAGGGATCCGTAATAAAATTGCTATTTTGTAACACAAGGTCTAAAATCGAAAACCTATTTTTGCGTGCGCTGCAAAAACTATTGATAATAGAACAAAATGATGTACAGGCTATAATATAGGCAATATTTTATTACTTATAAAACTATCGCATGAATTATACTTTATATGGCAAAACAACGTTTGCCGGGTCAGCTAGTATATAATAAAATAGTATACGTTCTCTGGACATTAATTATCTTTGCAAGCACAATGAAAACCGTCATACTTATGTAGGCGAGTAAACCCTAATGTCAGAAACTGTTGATTTTACAGAGGTAATGTGGCAATTATTCCATTTAAAATTCTATTTAAAATTAATTGTCAAATTAGGACAATTTATGACGAGTTTTTAAATTTTAAATATGGAACTCTCCGCGTAATTGTTGCGGCTTATTCCGCTCAAAGAAGTTTGCGCTAAGTTCACACTGGCTGTTTAGGAACTCACATGGCCGCAGCTTTTTTTACATAAAACTCTTCACAGCAGTTCTATTTTTGAAGTTCATTCCGGCCCTTAGGTGGGAAGTAATTTGTATGAGTTTTTCCCTCCCTATGGAGGGAAACAGCATTTTCCACCCAATAATCAGATTAAGACAACATTACTTTCCGAGTATGAGAAATGAAAATATATTTCCAGTTAAGATATTAATACAATAACAGTTAATGTGGTTACGAGCCTGATTACGCTAATGGCACACACTATTAAATATTATAGGTACTCAATTACCATTATCAGTGTATCGAGCATGTTCGATTCTATTGCTAACTCTACCAGTGTTGAGTGTGTGTTTGTGTGTTGTTAATGCTGTATAGACCGTAGAACATGAGTATTGGTATGGTTTGTTTGTCATATTAATTATTTTATAAAAAATATGTTATGTTTTTAAAGTGATAACCCTCACTTCTAGGATCAATACACAAATAAAATTTGAAAAACATAATTTTATGAACGATGCGGGATTCGAATCCACGACCTCTGGCGTTCCGTGCCGGTGCTCTAACCAACTGAGCTAACCGTTCGAGTACCGCCTCGTTATAAAATTCTGTTTGCTTTGTTCAACTCTTACTTGAACGGTTAGCTCAGTTGGTTAGAGCAGCGGCACGGAACGCCGGAGGTCGTGGGTTGAATCCCGCATCGTTCATAAAATTTTGTTTTTCAAATTTTATTTGTGTAATTATTTTCATTTTTTATTTGTAACCCAAATTTGGGGACCGTGTGGACAACCTAGCGATACTCTAAAAAAAGCGATTGTATGAAACGTGCAGTCATTTATAGATTGACAGATGACAGCTGTAATCTTGTTAGAAACGGAGATAGCCGATATCCACTGCGTTTTAAGCAACGGTTCGCTTTCAAACTTAGCCGGATTATACTTCGTTGCCTTATCAATGTAATTACTATTTCAAACTTATGACAAATCACTGCACGTTTCATGATAAACTAAATTTTAACTTTTGCTTACGTCCTCTTTGAGTGTGACAGACAATAAATTGTTATTTGTTGACACGGGGTAACGACCTACCATCGAGCGTTGGCTCAATTGCTTACGATGACTAACAGACAAAGCGGTGCACGTGGCCGTGTGTTCGCTAGATAACCTAATTCACTGATAACTTGATAAGTAATCAGCAATCATTGATAACAGACACTTAGGCGCCACCTCCACGAGCGACTGATACTCCACATGCCTATTCGACGTGAGGCTGAGAGATGAGGGATGCGAGAAAAACATAATCGTAGTGAACTCTATTTAACAAAACCAGTAGAAAACTGGTCATCACAGTCAATAGATATTGACACACTTTTCACACAAATTATCTTGCCCCAAGTTAAGCATATATAGCCTGTGTTATGGGTTACAAGACAATGATATATTTAATACAATATACTTACATAAACATACATAAATACATTTAAACATCCATGACTCGGAAACAAACATCCATATTCATCATATAAATGCTTGCATCTACCAGGATTCGAACCCGCGACCTCTAGGTTAGTAGGTAGGATCGCTAACCACTCGGCTATACAGATCGTCTAGATAATAATATATAGATAATCGTAATAGATAGATTGGGATGGTCGTCTTCTAGTGGATATTACCTGATGATACAAGAGCGATGCACTGACACGTAAAAAAAATTGGGCTACATATTTTTTGGGAGTGTATAGAAATAGCACACTGGCAAAACATCACTCGTGGAGGTAGCGTTTAACTGTAAGCTTGTCTCTTGTAATGGGACCGCTACAACACAGTCAGTAAACAATATCAAATAAAGTGACGTGATTAAATATGGACTTTGTATATCTCTCCTCTTACTTATTAAATTATCCGCGCACTGACGACTGTAAGTAAAATTGAAAAAATTTCATTCATTCATTCAACAAATTGGACATAATAAAACCGTAATTATTAAATTACAAGTTATAAAACATATCTGTCAATGGCTGTCTTTTGCTAAAGCGAATTTTACACATTACTGTGAAATATATTTATGAAAGTTTTTTGTTCTTTTATATAAATAAACCAGACAATTTTCGATCTAAGGCCTCTCGATTTTCTAAATATTATATTATGTACCTTTCTATCTGTGAATATTTTAATTGGAGGGAAATTCCGAAGAGCAAAATATACCAGAGTAATAAATACATAATAATATTTTATATATTGAAAATGTTATCCTATTAATAATATTATAAATGTGAAAGTTTGTATGTCTGGATGTATGTTTGTACTTCTTTAACGCAAAAACTACTGAATGGATTTTGATGAAACTTTACAATAATATAGCTTACACACCAGAATAACACATAGGCTATTATTTATAAAACTATCGCGTGAATTATACTTTATATGGCAAAACAACGTTTGCCGGGTCAGCTAGTGATGATCATATAACAAAAATATCTACCTATTTGGTATTATAAACCTCCACTTGGTGAAGTTGTCACTTGTCGCGTGGTAAAAAAGTCACACGCATTTTAAACAAAACAGTACGAAGATACATCTAGTCTTAATATATATAAATTACGTGACACGTTGTTTGTCCGCGATGGACTCCTAAACTAATGAACGGATTTTAATGGGGATTACTTCATGCAGTGCAGTTTGGTCCAACTTGAGAGATAGGATAGTTTTTATTTCGATTTAAGACCCATAATTATTTTTATTTTCAATAACTGTTTTGGATGGACATATTTTCTATGAAAGAATTTAGTGACGCACGGTTTGACAGTTCCGCTGTGAAACAATGTCATTATAACAACAGGGAGCATTTTTTATGAAATAATTCTTGATGTTTTTAAATATTATTGGCAAATTCCTATGAAACCGTTTTTTTTTTATTATCTACAGAACAACGTCTGTCGGGGCAGCTAGTTAAATATATTTCCACTGGCTCTGTCGAACTTTCAATTGGGTCATCTTTCATCAATACTTATAGTGTTGGTATGTAGCGGCTATACAAATATCGTTACTGTATACTGTAACACAAGGAATCCAACTTCAAATATTTTATTTATATTTGACATATAATATTATGAATTATTCGTATAAATGCCCCAAGGTTGCGAAGAAACCTTGGTCCGAGACTTTTTTTTTTTATTAATTGCACTATAGTTTAGAATTATTTACAGAAATAGCGTGGCATGGTCGCTTCATTGTACTTGTAATTCAGAAAGTCATTAATTTTATAGTAACGTTTACCACATAAACGTTTCTAAAAATATCGCTGTCATTACTGGTACCTACTACTCATTGTACAAAAGACTTTCTATGTAACTCTTCTTACGGCCGTTTCCAATATTCAATAGTCTATCTCTTACTTGAGATAAAAATCGTATCGTTGACTTTTCTGTCCCAATAAACCATTCGGCGGTAACTCACGCGTACACGCTGTCTGTCAATGGGACGACGTATAGCTTACCAGCGATAGAAGTTTGTATGGCAATTGCAATTCAAGCGTCCCAATATATGGCGATGAGAATGACTTATCGGGTATATTGGGACAGCTAATTACTATTCTACACTATTTATTGGAAAGCCGTTAGCCAAGTCATTTAGTTTGTAGATTTATTAGAAGTTCAATAATTTATAATCATTCTGTTATTTTTCCTGTACAAAAAAAAACTGACTGTATTTTTTCTTTTCACTATTGTAGTATTCAGATTCATAGCATAGTTTTTTTTGGTAATTATGAACTAGCAATGTAAATGCGATGTATCGTCATACCGTCGTATCGTATGCTTATTATCATTAAAATCACTGAAATACTAAAAGCTAATTTAAACATCTGTTATCGCGAATATTATTAAATGAATCGGATTGCTTATATTATTCATAATCTCTGATATAGATAATATTATAAACATGTATTTGAGGAATCGTTTACACTGATAACTGTCTTTAAATTGTGTATAAGTATTAATATACATATTATTACATTTCGTACTCAAAGACGCGAACTCATAGCGATAACACTGTAAAACCCACCAGGGCTTACAGTTAAATTTAAATTAGAAATTAAAGTTATTACTAATAATCTAGACGTGACGTTATATAAGATCATTTAAATACGTCTTGATAGGCTGTGGCAGCTGTGAAAACGTCGGTAAAGTTGAGGTTGACAGCTAACCTCTATTTTGAAAAATGCACGCACATTAACACAAAGTGGGAGGCTCCTTTGCACAGGATTCCGGCTAGATTATGGGTTACCACAACGGCGCCTATTTCTGCCGTGAAACAGTAATGTCTAAGCATTACTGTGTTTTGGTCTGAAGGCCCCCGTAGCTAGTGAAATTACTGGGCAAATGAGACTTAACGTATTCTTAGACGTTAAGTAGTAATTAGTATGTATTATTAGACGTAACTTATGTCTCAAGGTGACCAGCGCAGTTGTAGTGCCGCTCAGAATTTTTGGGGTTTTTCAAGAATCCCGAGCGGCACTGCATTGTAATGGACAGGGCGCATCAATTACCATCAGCTGAACGTCCTGCTCGTCTCGTCCCTTAAAAAAAAGTGACGTAGCGTGTCACGCACACTAAAGTAATAAACCTGACCTGGATTTATTGGGTGTCTAGTAGCAAGAAGCTTTATCTAGATTTTAGACGTACAAAATATTATCTATAGATATATTATGACGACCAAATATAGCGTTTTATTTTAGTACTGAATTTTTCGCTATCACGTTGATATTTCAGGTTTATTTAAAATGGGGTTTGATGCATTTCAGCTGACAGAGACCCGGAGAGACGCTCCCTGATCAAACAGAAGACCAACACGTATCTGGCGTACGCTGAGCAGATCTATGACAAACACTTGAACGGCGCGTCCCTCGAAACTAACGTAAGGATAAGTTTAATTTGTTTCTTGTAAGTGAAAACTTTTTGGACACTTTTTGGTAGGGGAAAATTTATGGGTTCGGGTCGCCGATCTGCGATAATTAACATAACTCGCGCGATAAATAAATTATTAAAAAAATAAACATACATATAGACACTTTGGATTGTTAAAATCTCGTGAGCTCTCGTCACCGAAATGCAGTATATGTGTAGCTATACAGTTGACGAATTGTGCTGTGTATATGTTATAAGTGAAATGGATTTAATGAAAAGTTGAACGGGAATGTGCATTGTTGAAATAGTGTTTTTGTTTCATTAATATATTATTGAAAATAAGTTTGAAACATAAGTTGAAATTAATAATTTAATAAATTTCAATGCTAAAAGCTCTTAGCTCCACTTCTATAGACAGTCTCAACAACTGCCAAATTTTTTTGAAGTGAAAACTCCTTACACGCGATGAGAACTTTCATTATTGGGCATTTAATACTACCGACACTGTGCAACATATTTTTTGCTCTTTGACACGTTGCGTTACAGCTTATTTTTTTTTATGGAAAAGGAGGACACGTAGTACGGGTCATCTGGTGTTACGTGATCACCGCCGCCCACATTCTCTTGCAACAACAGAGGAATCACAGGAGCGTTGCCAGCCTTGAAGGAAGGTGCACGCTCTTTTTTTGAACGTGCTCATGTCGTATCGTCCCGGAAACACCGCACAAGGAAGTTCATTCCACAGTTTTGTAGTAGGTATGTGGAAAAAGCTCCTTGAAAGCCGCACTGTGGAGGACCGCCACACATCCAGCTGGTCGGGATGATAGCCTAACTTGTGGCGTGTCGTGCGAAGGTGGAAATCGGCGGCAGGAATCAGGTGAAACAGCTCTTTGGAACACTCCCCTTGATAAATGAATAATAACCATAACATCATGAAAACGAGTGTTGTAATGTTGTACTGAATTTCATTACAACACTCCTTTGTTTTTTTTTTCGATCCCTTTATGCGCAAAGAGTTTTAACAGACAGCCACATTCTTATTGCTCGATGCGTAGTATCTGTATGAATTTCAAAAAGGTTATTCGAATCCCCGCCGAATTTTTCTTTGATATTTTTATTGTTTTGTTTACCAAAAATGAATGATTCAAATTTTGACAGCACAGTGCCAGATATTTTAAAAAAAGAGCTGCAAAAGAGCATAATATTCAAGTGAATTTTAATAATGATTGCACTATACAAAATGCAAATTACGACTAAAATAAACAATTCTTTTGTTAATACTTAGTTTATTTGTATATAATCAGTAGGTACTTAATGGATGATATTAGGTTACTACTAGGACTGCCTGTTTTAATGTTAGCAGTAAGCTGTTTCAGAATCTTTTAGAGGATTCATATAATGGGTGTAGATAAAGTCTTGTATGCAACTGTTGATAATTACGTATTAAAATATTCATGTGATACTATTATCAAACCCACATTCGTGTTTTAATACCCCTTATTACACAATAGTTGCATAAATAGCTATTAAAAGTGTTTTATTTAAATGGTGTGTGGTGTCAGGAGGTGTACGAACGCGTCGTGGTGAGTTCGGGTGGCGTGCCCGCATGCATGCTGCGGCGTCCGTACGAGCAGCTGGCCCAGTACCGTGTCCTGACCGTGCTGAGTGGAAGACTCATGCTGGTGCACAGCAGCGAGGACCACGACACGCTCGCTATGAAGGTACCAACACCACTATACAAACGATTTAAGTTTTCTTTAGTGTTAATTCCGCCAATATTTGTTTTTAAACAATTCGACACGTCTTTCGCCTCTACATGAGGCATCCTCAGGACGTGTTGTCTCGCCAAAATCTGGCACGAGACTAGACTCGTGTAGAGGCGAAACACGTGTCGAATTATTTAAAAACAAATATTGGCGGAATTAACCCTAAAGAAAACTTAAATCATTTGTATAATTATGGATTTCCGCAAAGTAACGCCTACTTCAATAAATTTTCTTTTACCAAAACTACTTCCATTGCAACTAACTATATGTACAGTTCAGGATTATTTTGCTTCAATAGTGTTATAGTTTAGTTATACAACTAACTCTATAGCTGAGAACTAATTGTAACGTGTATGCGCAGTGCAGATTTTTTATGCTTCAATAGTGGGAGGCATCCAGAAGTAATCATAACCATAACTGGGGTTGTAGCCTGGTTTATAGTTAGCTAGCTAAAGATAAATTATACAACTCTATAGCTGAGAACCAATTGTTCTGTGTATGTGCAGTGCAGTTTTTTTATGCTTCAATAGTGGGAGGCATCCAGAAGTGATCATAACCATAACTGGGGTTGTAGCCTGGTTTATAGTTAGCTAGCTAAAGATAAATTATACAACTCTATAGCTGAGAACCAATTGTTCCGTGTATGTGCAGTGCAGTTTTTTTATGCTTCAATAGTGGGAGGCATCCAGAAGTGATCATATCCAAAGATGGGGTTATAGCTTAGTTTGTAGTTAGCTTGCAAAAGATTAACCCCTTTATTCATAATAGTCTGCTAACTTAAAGTATTGCTAATTCTCACTCTGTCTTCTTCTATTGACCTAAGTCAGAATGAGAAAAAACACTCCTTAGCGGCTGTTTAAAGTTAGCGGACCATTATGAATAAGTAACTCTATAGCGTGTATGTACAGTGCAGATTATTTAACTTCCCCCTAAAAAAAATTAAAATTTTCGAAAATTCAGGAAGTTATTAGTTTTTTTATTAAAATCTAGTTTTTATCAGGTCTTGACGTTTTAATGTCCTAGGAAGCATCCCTGACTATTCCGACAGTGGTGTCCGTACCTTTGTATGTGTGTGTGTATGTGTGTGTAAACCGATAACTTTTGAAGATATGATAATTTTTTGTATTATACTTCAGGTGATCCAAAAGATACCGCAGAATCTAACGGAGTTTGACGATTACTTCCAAAAAGCTCCGGACACGAAACAACCTGTACTGCCCACGAATATACCCTACATGGTGCCGCTTCAAGCGTACATCGAGACAGAGCATTTAATATTCCTGATACTGTCATACGCACCGGGCGGGAAGTTATTCGATTATATCAAAAACTATGCCAGATCCATCCCCACCACTCCCGCTAAGGTTAACTTGGAGAATGTATTTCGTAAAACCGATAACGAATTGGTTGACGGGAACCGAAATAAGACTGAACTAACCGTTAATGAATTGGTTGTTAACTCTCAAAAGCTGTTGCAAAATGTGGATAAGGCTTTGGGTGATAGAGAAGATGATATAGAAAATAATAAGGGAGAGAGAGACAATGAAGTGGAGAAGGAGATCAGTAATGTGGTGAGTAGTTTTGTATAATGCTTGTGCGCATCAGCTTAATTTTGTAATTCGCTATCTTTTGTAATGATATTTGTTGTATATCTATATATATATATATATATATATATATAAGAGATTTCCACGTATGTAGTCACTCATCACGATATCTCTGGAACCATGAGGCGTAGAGACTTGAAATTTGGTAGGAATACTCCTTTCGTCGAGTAGAGGTCAGCTAGTATAGAATATTTGTAGTATATAAGGATTTGTTTTCAATGTATGCTATTTATCTGACATTCTGAATACTAATTTAAATTGTTAATAAACTGGATGAGGCAGGATCGATCATCGTGGAAATCTTTGAGGGTGGCCTTTGTCCAGCAGTGGACGTCTTCCGGCTGTTGATAATGATTATGATGATGATTGTTAATAAATATAGGAATTTAAGTTCAAGTTGCGTGCATGAGGAGCAAGTGAGTCTCTCACTATTCGCCTGTTAATAAAGTATTATTCAAAAAACGTAAACATTGACCCCCTTATTCATAATAGTCTGCTAACTTAAAGCATTGCTAATTCTCACTCTGTCTTCTTCTATTGAACTAAGTCAGAATGAGAAAAAACACTCCTAAGCGGCTGTTTAAAGTTAGCGGACCATTATGAATAAAAGGGATGATTATTTAATTAATTTATCTACACCCATGCTTTTAATCCTCTATTAAAGATTCTGAAACAGTTAGCTTATTGCCAACATTAAAACACCCAATGTTCTAATAACCATTACATCATCCAAACGAGTGTTGTAATGTTGTACTGAATTTCATAACAACACTCATATTTTTTTTTCAATCCCTTCATGCTCAAAGAGTTTTAACAGACAGCCACATTCTTATTGCTCGATGCGTAGTATCTGTATGAATTTCAAAAAGGTTATTCGAATCCCCGCCATTTTTCTTCGATAGTTATTTTGTTTTGTTTACAAAAAATGAGCGATGTATTTTAAACGCTGCAAAAGAACATAATATTCAAGAGAATTTTAATTATTGCACTATACAAAATGTAAATTACTACTAAAATAAATAATTCTTTCATTAATAAGTACTTAGTTTATTTGTAGTAACGGATGATATTAGGTTACTACTAGGACTGGCTGTTTTAATGTTAGCAGTAAGCTTACTGTTTCAGGATCTTTTAGAGGATTCATATTCTGGGTGTTGATAAAGTCTTGTATGCAACTGTTGATAATTAGGTATTAAAACACTCATGTGATACTATTATCACACTCTGCTTCGCCTCGTGAGATAAATCCACATCGTGTTTTAATACCCCTTATTGCACAACAGTTGCATAAATAACTATTGTTATACTTGTTACAATGTAAATTGTTTTAGCTTTCTAGGCTTTCTTTACATGTAAACTTTCACGTTGGCAACTGTCCCACTTGTTCGTGGTTTGTGCACGCAATGTGCTTTCAAAATGTTTCTTATGTCACGTGTTTAACATAAATGTATATTGTTACCAGATGGGAACATAGGCGCAACCTGTTGATAGATCAAAAACAAGTCCATATAACTAACTAATCAGTGTAGCAAAAATAAAGAAACAATTTTTTTAAATAATATCTAATATATAAAATTCTCGTGTCCTGGTGTTTGTTACCAAACTCCTCCGACACGGCTAAACCAATTTGTTTGAAAATTTGTGTGTATATCTGGTAGGTCTGAGAATCGGACAACATCTATTTTTCATACCCCTAAATGATAAGGGTCACCCACCTCTAAATTATTATTTTTGTTTTTTTTTTTTATTATATTATGAATTAGCATTAATTTATACATGCAACTTCAAATTTTCACCCGTCTGCGATCGAGATTTTAATATCTATTTATTCCTCCACAGATACGCCATAGAGTTGTAAGTTGGCAATCGAATATAAGGAATGATTATTTTAGTACGATAAATTTTATGTATGATATATTTTGTAGGTCTGAGTCATATATTTTTTAAATCCCAATACATTTTAATTATTGTTTTTTTTAATTATATATCAATACAACGTTTGTTGAGTCAACTAGTAATTTATAAATATGACATCACAGATAATGTCGCGGCCACGTGACGTCATCCCACCCTCTACCGTCCGCAAGTGGGGGGCGGAGATCCTGACGGCAATCGAGAGTCTGCACAACTGCGGCGTTGTCTGCCGGTGAGTTGCTGTTATTGAAATTAGTAAAGCGAGTTCAGTTACAATCCAGTATCAGATTTTTTTATGAGGACAGACGAGTCACCTGGTGGTAAGAGTGTATGTAAGATATTATAATACTCTCTTTCAACACCAAAAGAATCATCGTCTCTAAGGTACCATGTTGTATCAATCTGGAAATATCGCACGTTATATGTGGAAGAAATTGGTTGAAAACCGCACTGTGGATTAACGCCAGACTTCCAGGACCAGACAAAGACAAGGGATTTATCTAAAACCGCGCTATAAATGTCTATAAAGTAGTCTGGAACTGTCCTAACAACCGTAAACCAGCAGAGCCGGTTACATAACATTGCATGTGGTGACATCGTGGGGCGGGTCGTTCCTTTCCCAAAATATATAGAGAGTGAAGCGATGGCTAGTCTGGTGTGTGTTTTATTCTCGTGAATCGTGCTTGGAGTTCAGATAGAAGTGTGTAGACAACTGTTAAAAATTAGGTGAAATTAAACACTGTGCTATTATTATAACTCATTTTAATTGTATGTAAGTATGCGTCATTAAACAATAATATTATTTTCTACAGGGATCTGAATCCATCGAACATCCTCCTCGGGGAAGGTGGTCAGATAATCCTGACTTACTTCTACTACTACCCAGACGTGGCAGTCAGCGTATCGAGCCCGCACCGAGCGTACATAGCGCCGGAGTTGTTCGCACGTCCGCTCGACTCGGCAGTCGACGACCGACTGAGGCATGTTTGTGACTTTTGGAGCTTTGGTGCCATTTTGTATGAGCTCATCTGTGGCGTGGTAAGTTATTTATGTATCTTTAATAAATAATAATTAATATTAAAAAAAATACAATCAAATAATTACTAGAATTAATACAAGTGTTCTGGTCGATGTGAGAGAATGTGGGTCGTCACGTCTTCATACCGTCTTCGTGTGTGGTCACTGGAAATTACTCGTAGCTTCTTCTTTCAATTGAGTTGAATATTGGACAATCGATTGGGAATAGCAGCTGCGGGTTTGTTTTTGCAATCGAGTTGGGTATTAGGCAATAAATATGGGTGTTAGGGCCGATGCGTAACAAGTATTTCAACACTCTTAATTATTAAACAATAGCTGTCGAGACATTATGTTATTAGTATTCAAAACTATTGAATAATCAATTTGAAAAAAGCATAGTAGGACTCATTTGTAAGAATAATAATAGAATCTATGTCCGAAAGATTCTGAAACTAGAGATTGGGTATTGAAATCGGCGCTAAAACGCAGCCTAGCGAAACTCTTGATTGACAGAATATGACAGCTATAATCTATACAAATGATTTAAGTTTTCTTTAGTGTTGATTCCGCCAATATTTGTCTTTAAACCAATTCGATACGTGTTTCGCCTCTACAAGAGGCATCCTCAGGACGTGTTGTCTCGCCAAAATCTGGCACGAGACTGGCACGAGGATGCCTCGTGTAGAGGCGAAACACGTGTCGAATTGTTTTAAAGACAAATATTGGCCGAATTAACACTAAATAAAACTTAAATCATTTGTATAATTATGGATTTCCGCAAAGTAACGAATAATTATATAAATTACCTATAATCTTGTAAAGAAAGGAGATAGTCACTAGGTTTTAAGCAAATGTTCTCTTTCGAATTAAGCTGGATTATACATCGTCGCCAATCGCCATACTGTGATTACTAACAGTAGTTTAAAAAGTTTTCATTATGAATAAATTGTTGGTTACAGCCGCTGAGTGAACACAACCCCACGTTCACGAGTCACTCTCTGCTGCAACTGCCCGAGCATCTGTCGCTGGAGGTGGAGACTCTACTGACGCAGGTAACCTAGATTGTACACCAGTGGGAGGCTCCTTTGCACAGGATGCCGGCTAGGTTATGGGTACCACAACGGCGCCTACTTCTGCCGCGAAGCAGTAATGTGTAAACATTACTGTGTTACGGTCTGAAGGTCGCCGTAGCTAGTGAAATTACTGGGCAAATGAGACTTAACATCTTATGTCTCAAGGTGACGAGCGCCATTGTTGTGCCGCTCAGAATTTATGGGTTTTTCAAGAATCCTGAGCGACACTACATTGTAATTGGCAGGGCGTATCAATTTCCATCAGCTGAACGTCATGCTCGTCTCGTCCCTTTTTTCATAAAAAAAAATACACCCTAGCTAGCCGTATATTAATGTTTGTTATATAATTCCATAGACTATGACAGCTGTGAAAATGTCGAAAAAAAAAATAAGTTTAGTATTTACCTCTATTTTGAGCAACGCACGCACACTAACACAAAGTATCATACAAATCGCGAGTGTAAGACGTAGCTTATCACGCACGCTGAAGTATTATTCCTGTTTTTATAAATTCTCAAGAGACTATTCTAGACGTATAAGCTGTCTATGATAAAAGTATGTATATATGTAATTGTTCCAGTTGCTGACATTCGAGCCCGCGGAGCGTCTGGGAGCTGGCCCCGGCGGCATTGCGGAGATCAAGCAGCACCCGTACTTCCAGCACATTGACTGGACCCACGTCTACAACAGCTGGCTGGTCCCCGACTGAATGGACTGTGTCGATTTTAAGAGAATAAGTGACGGGCAGAAGGCCCACCATCAACTGTTGGTTGTTTGATTCGTAAAGTTATCATCATCACCGAAGATGAAGGATCCTGCGGTACCAGCAGTTTAAAATGTTCGTCTTATGTGCAAAAGTATGAATTGAACATAGAACCAGTTTAATAAGGCCCCTCTTTTGTACGCTATGGTTATCTGTACGGTGTGTATAGGGCGCCGTAGCTAGTGAAATTACTGGGCAAATGAGACTTGGCAACTTATGTCTCAAGGTGACGACCGCAGTTGTAATGCCGCTCAGAATATTTGGGTTTCTCAATAATCCTGAGTGGCACTCATTGTAGGCAGGGCGTATCAATTACCGACAGCTGAACGTCCTGCTCTTCTCATCCCTTATTTTCATAAAAAAATATATACAGGTTCTAACCTTTAAGTGTGACCAGGTGATTATTACCAATACAGATATCTAACAACTTTAAACTGATATTTAAAGTACGTTACCTAATTTGTAAAATGACATCAATTACTTTTTAAAAATCGAACGAATCAAACGAGAAGTATCCAAATTTTTTATACTGAAGACTCCCATACCATATACAGGATATATATATTGTAAGTTGATTTCATAACCACTAACTTCAAGTTGTTAAAACTCATAATGCATCGTTACTTACTTCATAGTGTAGGATCGAAGTTATGTCTATAATAATTCAATCTCTTATCAAAACAATATGTTATGTTTTTAAAGTGATAACCCACACTTTCAAATTCACACTTGATTCATTTTTTTTTTGTGTATCAATTTCTTTTTTACACGTTTACACGTAGAGTACAAGGTTACAATTAAAAGTACGTCATAAACAGTTAAACAGAATGTCATAAGGATATGGCGCCATTTTTAACCAACTTCACAACGGTTCTCAATTCTATTTTTTGTTTTTTTTTTATGTATATACACCGAGTACGCTGAGGTTTATGATTTAGGTTATTCTTCTTTAGTTTGAGGCGGAATAGTTGCCATTTGGGCCCATAAACATTTAACATAATTCGGCGCAGTAGTTTTCGAGCAGCATTTCGGAGTCGATTCCTTTTTTTCGTTTCTTCAAACAATATACTATTTATGGCGCTATTTAAACCCTATCAGTAGGTAGCACATATAAATAATACTAAAGGTATTAGGTTTGCATAAGAGGTGTATTAAATTAAATCTTTTTTAAGTTATTTTATATTATATTATTTTTTGGTAAATAATACTCAGCAGTTATTTCTCGTCTGGATTTCTTGTGTTATGGCCCAGTGATCTATTTTAATATTCACTTGTTAGTGAAAATATTCAGTTAATTAGAAGTAATAACTTCAACTGTATTCTAAGATCTACGGAGAAGATATTAATTGAATATTAATATTTTTTTACACTTACATGGCAAGGTTCCAAGGGCATTATGTTTAGTTTTGAAACTGTGTCATTGCTTAAGTTACAATTGTAGATAAAAGGTATTTTTTTGTATATTAAGTAAGATTGATGTTTTTTGTTATCGCAAAAGAAACTTAATTTAGTTAATTCTCATATCAATTTCATTTAAAACCTGTTAATTATTAATGTTTACTATAATGTATTAATTTTATTGTATTAATTTGAAAAGAAACTTAACGTATAAATATTTAATATAATTGCATGCAATTTATTTCTATTGGTCTGTGTTATATTTATATTTATCAGCATCTAGTATTCGCCTAGTATATGATACTAGTAAGATAACTCGCGCGTGTTAGAACGGGGCTGGAACCTTGTCAAATTACGGTCTACGTCATCAAACGGTACTTTTGGTAAGCGATGTCACTAAGATCTCATCATCTCACTGCGCGAATATTATAACGTTATTTTTGCTATATGTAATAGCATTTATTATGAAATATTGTATATTTATATGGAATAGCCTGTGAATTTGTATATTATGATATTTATTCGTAAGTAAGGCAAAATAGGTTCTAAGATGTATTATTGAGTAAAATATTGTTCAACCTATAACAAAGTGAAAAGATATTTTGTTTTCAAATTTCATTTGTGTAATTAATATCAGAAGTGAATTATCACTTTAAAATATTTAAAATTGTTTCGATTTGTAAGAGCGACATCTCAAGTCAATTTCCTAATATACAAATATTGGGGTTTAGCTGGTTATCAACTGTAAAGTAGATCCTGTAGGTGAAGCCACAACCTGAGAGTTGAATAAAGTATACAAAATTTTTGGACGATACGTCACTCGAACGGCTGGCTCAGTTGGAAGAGCGCTCGCACGGGACGCTAGAGGTCGCGGGTTCAAGTCCCGCATCGTTCATAAATTGTTTACAAATTTTATTTGTGTAAAAGATAGTTACTGAGCTTCTTCGGCCATTTACATAATAATATATAAATTCCAAATTATATAATGAATCTTAAAAAAAACTTTTAAAACAAATACTTAGTTAACAGATGAAGATTTGATTTGAAATAATGAAATTAACAATTAATAACAATGTTTTGTATGAAATTTAAATAAAAGTTAAATATTATTAATAAAATTTTTCTAGCAACATTAACCTTACATGCAACATAAAGACATTGGGGTTTTTTTGATGATGCGAAGTTCAATGCCCTAAATTATTTAGTCTTTTTCTTTTTAGTCGACCACAATTTTTAAAGTTTTATTTATAAAATCAAATACGAAATCTACTAACATATTTTAGTAGTATTTTTTGGAGGGTTAAGAATATAGAAGACTGTTTCAATGAAAAACTCCGTAAGTATTGGTAGTTTGGTATTGATTTATAGAAATGTATTGTTAAGTAGTTGTTAAGTTCTTACCACCTTATTCATAATAGTCTGCTAACTTAAAGCTATTGCTAATTCTCACTCTGTCTTCTTCTATTGACCTAAGTCAAAATGAGAAAAACACTCCTAAGCGGCTGTTTAATGTTAGCGGACCATTATGAACCTAACCCCCTTAGGGTTAGTATATTACATTATTATATGAGTAGGAGTTGTATACGTTAGTAAATAGTCAATTGTGTGTGTGTGTGTGTAACTCAATGATATGTTTTTACTTTTTATGCAATTGTACTTGAACACTGTTTTTTTAAAAAAAAACTGAATTTTATTTATTAAAGTAATTAATATTGTTTGTTATGTTAAATCAATAGTCATTATTATATGTATTATGTTAGTCTAGTAGCATATTATTATATTTCTACACACATTAGGTTTTTATGTGAAACTGCCTTTTAATAAGGATGGAACCTTGTCACATTAAAGTCTGGCAGTTGTCAGTTTTTGGATTCAAGATTTGGATTTGGTTATAACTAGTTAAAATCTGTTTTCATTTCTCATACTCGGAAGGAAATGTTGTTTTGATCTGATTATTGGGTGGAAAATGCTGCTTCCCTCCATAGAGAGGGAAAAACTCATACAAATTACTTCCCACCTAAGGGCCCGATTGAACTTTAAAAATGGAACTGCTGTGAAGAGTTTTATGTAAAAAAGAACTAATTAAACAAATTTGCTGTGGCCATGTGACTTTCTAAACAGCCATTGTGAACTTAGTGCAAACTTGGAGCGGAATAAACCGCAACAATTACGCGGTAAGTTCCATATTTGAAATTTAAAAAGTCGACATAAATTGGCGGGATTCTAATCTATGCTGAGATAAATAACTAGTTTTATTTTCCTTATATTCGAAATGAAAAGTACAGTGTTTAACTCGGGTAAAAGTATCAATTCCTACTCGGACTATAGCCGCCCTTGCTGCGCTCTCTAAATACCTCGGGAATTGATTCTTTCGACCCTTGGTTAACAATCTACTATTGTACATATCTATTATTTGGAGTGTAAACGTTTAGAGACTCTTTTTGAACTCTAATTAACCGGTTAATTCCGTGATAATCGAAACCAGCGTATTTACCAAATGAAAGACTGTACGCTTGTCTTGTGCGAATATTGTTAAAAATATCATTTTAATAACGTGAGCCTTCTTGAGTGTATATTCCGCTACGATTCGTCACGAGACATCGTGCCAGAAATTGGCGAGTCATTATCTCCTGAGGATGCCTCGTATAGAGGCGAAACACTTGTCGAATTGATTGAAGACTAATCCTAGCGGAATTTACACTCAAAAAGGTTCACAATATTTGAATAATTCTGGATTTCCGCAAAATAAAGCCTAATTCAATAAATTTTAAAAAATATCATGTAAATATCACTTACATAGAAACCTTTCTCTGTCAATTGACTCGACGATGAATGTTGGTGAAAACCGATCTGAATCGGTATATTGAGCAAAAATTCTTTGTTGTAAACTTAAAGAGCCCCAAAACTGTAAATTCATCGATGTACTTAAACGTTAACCCTTTTTGTAAGCGTTGCCTGTATATGAATCACTATTCACTATGGCTTCATAATATCGCGACTGCCCCCACATCATTTCGGAGAGGTTTACTACATTTTTTAAAATACTATATTCTCTTATTTATGAAAACTGATCGTAGAACACATTTTTTGGAAACAAATAGCGCATTTGTTTGTAAAGAAAAATACCAAAGTTGCCTTTTGTAAATTATTTTATCAATGAATTTTACATTTTTTTTTTTCGAGAGACGTAAAATACATTTACGTTTTGAAGACCTTGAAACGGGGCCCATATGTCGGGCTCGGGTGTAAACACCCCCTACCGACTAAAAACCTCCTCTGTGCTGATAGCCCTGAAGGCTTTTACAGCGAAGCCGGGCGGGGGCCTTGGAGGCCGAAAATGTAGCTCACAGGCGCGGGGCGTCTTTGAAGGAGACTCGAACCTCGGACCGCCTGCTCACTAGGATGGATGGAGAGAAGATCACTAACGATCTAATATATCTGTTAGTTCAGTGGACTCTAGGTTTGACGAGACATTTTACATTTAAGCGAATTCATTCATTGTTTAGTTTAAAGCAGGCTACTACAGTTGTCGCGGTAAACGGGGGACCCAATCTCGTAAATAATTTGTCCAAAGTTTTGCAGTCATTCCTAGTGTTTATAATATTATTTAAAGAATATTTATGTTTTTTTAGAATTTATCGAGTTATATGAGTAAGAATATGAATTAAACTGTATTTACAAATAATTCAATGCGTTGTATTTAATTAGTTTGTAGGTATGGTAAATAGTCACTGAATTATATTTGTAGTCTTCTTGATAATATTGTGTTTTATTTCTTCACCATAAAAGGTTCACTAGATGGTAAAATCCAGTGGCGTAGCATGCCTTGGCAGGGCCCCGTATAAAACGAAAGAAAAAAAATGTTTGCATAAAATTAAAAGAAATATTTATTCATCATAATTATCTATCTGTCACTTTTTTCAAAATTTTTACAAACAATTCAATTTAAATATATACTCTCCTTGCCTTTTTTTCGGGACGCAGAAAAAGTTTTTATTTTTTTTTGCTTACGCATGTTGGGGTCCCTCGTATAATTGATGTGGCGGTAGCTAAGCCCTGATAAAATCTAATCTATTTAACGACTGATCTTTGGGAAGATTTGCAAAATAAAGCCAAATCAAGTAAATATACTTCATACAAACATACATTTCCGTTCGTTGATTCAATGAATAGTTGTAATTTTACAAATAGTCGAATAAAAAATAAAAAAATATCTTTACCAAAGGTCAGACAGTAGGTGACTTGAAAGATCTGGGGGGCAATTGTTGAGTTCTAAGCCTTTAATTAATAGCCTGTGGTCGACAAAATTAAATTCAATATTTAATATTATTGTCATTATAATAAAGCTTTTTTTATGACAATAAGGGATGAGACGAGCAGGACATTAAACTGATCGTAATTAATACGCCCTGCACAATACAATGCAGTGCCGCTCAGGATTCTTGAAAAACCCGAAAATTCTGAGCGCCACTACAGTTGCACTCGTTATGTTAAGACATACAATGTAGTCTCATTTGCCCAGTAATTTCAATAGCGGCGGCAACAACGGCGGCCTTCAGGCCGAAACACAATAATGCTTACACATCACTACTTCATGGCAGAAAAAGGCACCGTTGTGGCACCCATAATCTAGCCAGCATCCTGTGCAAAGGAGCCTCCAACAGGTATAAGTTATGAAGTTATCTACTGGTGACTGTTTTCCACAGCTCGACGTCTCACGGTAGCTCCTGTTTTGCATGATGGATTGGTGATATTACTCCTGCCATGCTATTTCTACCAAGAAGCATACGCAGGCCCTTGATCTAGTCAGTGACCTTTGGTAGTGATCGCAGTCTTCGGAGGTATTTTGCCCTGTATTAAGCCTCCTCCGGACATTCAAGTTTGACAAAGTTATACTTATTATAATTATATAATAAACTTATATTTTAAACTAATTATAAAGTACCTATATAAAATTATATTTTTTGTGGAATACAAACATACCTGATGGTATCTGATCTTCGCGGCCCATAACTCTTGTAACACCAGAGGGATTTTTCTCATTTTATAAAGCGTCAAAAAAAATGTATTCAAAAACACGTTGGTATGTAAATGGAACCGGGGTACCGTGGTTACAATCAATGGTTGTATCAATAAGCAGAACCATTGAAATTTACCCGCTCAATAACGGTGAGTGACCAGGAAACGAACGCCGACCTACGCCTCGAATTCTTTCACATATTCCTCGCAAAAAGTGAAATGCTCATGACTTTGTATAAAAAATTTAATCAATAAAAGATTCTTTATTTTATTGTATAAGCACAGTATCGACAAAAAACTGTTCTGGGAGCTCTGTTTTCCTTAGACCTTCATTATGTTATTCATCGTACATTGCAGATTCGTGGAGTTTTTTGTCACGTACAACCAAACTTGTACAAATAAACTTCATTTCGCGGTATTTCCAGGTCAAAACAAAATAAGTGCGTACACTTTTCTAAAAGACTGGCAACGCTCCTGTGATTTCTGGTGTTGAAAATGGGCGATGGTGAACACTGAAAATCAGTGTCATCACTCAACAACTTACATTAACAAAAACCTGACAGACTGAAACGATGATGAAATTACGCTTGAGTTAGTGAAAATAAAACAAACTCAAAAGATTTATGAGGAAGTAGAACACGAGCATCAATTAACATTTTAAATAAAAAAAATGCGAACGTAATAGAAGTTACAAAATTTGAAAAAAAAAAAACGTTTTAAACTCCGTAAACAATACAAACCCCTTATATATTAATTTATATTTATTAGTATTGACTTTATGTAAGCCACGAACACCACATTGAAAACTAATGGCGCTCCGGGAGAGAAGAAACGAGGCTAAGCTGTGGGACAGTTTTATTTTTTAACCGACTTCAAAAAAGGAGGTGGTTCTCAATTCGAGTATATTTTTTTATGTTTGATACTTCAGAACTTTCGACTGGGTGAACCGATTTTGATTGTTCTTTTTTTATTTGTAAGATTCTGCTTCCCGTGTGGTCCCATTGCAATTTGGTCAAGACCTGATAATATCACCCATCAGAAAACCATTAAAGTCTTAAATTTGCTATAAGTATTTGCGCGACTAATTTACGAATAACTCAATATAATAAACAATTTCGATGATTCTTTCTTTATTGGAACTTCAATTGAATTTGAATTATAGACTTCAAGAGGCAACTTCGTTATGGTCAAGTATTTATCATAGTCGAATATCATGATCAATGGAATTAACTCATTAAGGCGAAGGGTAAACAGAAAACACGCAATCAAGGTGTTTTTAGACAAGTTCTGTGGTGAAAATATAGCATTTGGAGCTATGAACACTACTTTATCCTGTTACACATACCCTTAAGTCTTACTTGTAGGTTGCTAATGCTTGCTGTTGGTTAAAGTTAACACTCCAGAACTATTATGAACTACCAGTTTTCTTTGCAGTTAAACAAGTTTTTTCTCGGCATGATGCATTTGTTTACACTACTCTCATAAAAGTTGTTTTTATACTTACTTTTTTGTGTAGGTACATTTATTCAGATTAGTAATCAATAATGAGAATTATTAAAATATTGGCTTTGTTACATAGGAGCTGTGAACTCATATCGCTCAAGGTCGCCGGCATTTAGTGTCGCCTTAACGACTTACAGTAAGGGTGCGAATTGTGCCAGAATTTCAAACATTCTGTAATCAATACAATAATATACTTACGTTTATTGCTGCATTTAAAAATTTAGTAGGTTCTTATATATTCAGACAAATTAGTTAGTGTACTTCAGATTCAATAAAAATCAATTTAACAAAAGTCAAAACAATAGATAAATATGTGCACTGAAAAGTATAAAAATAATTGAGTCTTTGTACAATTTCATTAATTTATTTCTCGTTACGATTAATGAGATTGATTAAGTAATTAATCTAATTAGTTAGTTTGTAACTGCATACATAGTTATAGGTGAGATGTGCTTGTGTCGCACGCGCCACGTGACGAGGCGAGAGCGGTGCCGCAGAGGGAGGACACCGATTCAAAAATGACAGTTATTGTTACTAGAATTCGATTATTTAGATTGTATAAAATACGCAATTATTTTAGATTTGTTTATTTGGGTGATTATCCTGAGCTCAAGCTGCGGTCTGAAGCTAATCGAATTTTATGTGTTCTTCTCACACTACCACCTTTTTTCCCAAGTTATTTGTGGTTGAGGCTATCAGACTGTGGCATGCTCTACCTATTCATATAAGAAAGGCTCAGACACTCAATGCATTCAAAAACTTAATAAAAAAACCATTTCTTGGAACAAGTCGTCTAGTAAAAATGTGTTGTATATCTATATATATATAAATGAATTCCTGTTCGTTAGTCTCGCTAAAACTCGAGAACGGCTGGACCCATTTGGCAAATTTAGGTCTTGAATAATTTGTGGAAGTCCAGAGAAGGTTTAAAAAGTGAATAAATAGGAAAATGCTGCTAAATTAAATAAAAACAACAAATTTGTTTTTCCTTTGATGTGTCCATACATAATTTCTATGAGAGAATTTATTGACGCACGGTTTGACAGTTCCGCTGTGAAACAATTTCATTACGACAGCAGGGTGCATATTTTACGAAGTAATTTTTGATGTTATGATATATTATTGACAAATTCATATTAAAACATTATTTTATTTATTATATACAGAACAACGTCTGTCGGGTCAGCTAGTCTATAATATAAATAGGTATATGTTTTATTATATTTGTTGTTGATAAATCCTATATTTTTTCTCCTCTTCTGTGCGTATTCCTAATAGTATAAGTGTGTTATTGTATGTATATTCATAATATATAAATATGTATATGTGTATAATATTTTACCACCTTTGTACAGCCACCACAGGTACCACAACGGCGCCTATTTCTGCCGTGAAGCAGTAATTAATTGGGCGCCGTAGCTAGTGAAATCAGACTTAACATCTTATGTCTCAAGGTGACGAGCGCAATTGTAGTGCCGCTCAGAATTTTTGGGTTTTTCAAAAATCACGAGCGGCACTGCATTGTACTGGACATGGCGTATCAATTACCATCAGCTGAACGTCCTGCTCGTCTCGTCCATTATTTTTATATAAAAAAATATATGTGTATCCTGTTTTATGTTAATTTATTGCCTTATGTCAAGTTGTAAATAAATCTCGAACACCTTTAGGTTGCCTGGAAGAGATGGCTGAATAGCGATAATGTCGCCTAATTGTGCTATCATAACTAGTATCTTGTATATACAAATTGTTACTTTATTTTATATGCTTAAAGCAATAAACAATTTTCATTAATTCATTCATATTTTTACACTTTTTAGTGCTTTTTATATCTATTGTTTCGGAATAATTTGTTATAGTCGGTTGATAATTTTGTTTAATATAATCTACAGTTGAATAACAAGTTTTTATTAATGAAATATGTGAATCTTAATATATGCGACGATTTTATAAAAGACTGTCGCTGTCTCTACAGTGAAACTCTACTTTTTCTGTTCTGTGGCGAAACTTATGCGAGATTATATTTTTATACACTTCACCTGTATGTTTGTATATTTGTAACCGACTTCTTTGGGAGCGATTTTGACCCACTTTAAACGGCTAGATTTCTTTCAAACATTGTAGATTTATCGAGGACCGATGACATTACACTAATTTGACTAAAAAATGAAAAATAAATAATAGGTAAAAAAATTTATATATTTACAAAAAAGCGTGGGGTGCTTTTTAAGATATTATTAAAATTTAGACTTTTTTTTACAATAAAATATATTTTTTTACACTATTTTCAATTGAAGTTTATTTTCTATTTTTTAGTTGAATTTTATACAAAGCGTGCTTTTTAGTTTTTTTTTAACTATTATTTATTTTTGTGCTACAAGCCGGGACCTACCTTTAGGTATATCTCATGATTCATTCTACGCAATGCCCAACATCGGCACTATTGGGTATCTGACTCAATTAATATTATTATTTTATAATAAACTAATATAATAATAGTAATGGTGTGAAATAAAATCAAAAAAAGATATACAAATTTACAGGCATTTACTTTTGTAGTGAGGTTCTTCTGTCTCTGGCTCGCAAAACAAAATTTGTATAGAGATACTATGGCAATACTAATGTGTGATGCCACATCAGCACTACATTATAAGCTCTCTGTGCCCAATCCGCAACATTAAAGTTCTTTTAACTTTTCTGTTATTTGATCAATTGAACTAGTTTGTTCATCAATTTATTTAACAAAAAATCCAATTTCAAAAATGAAAATAAAAAAATGGGTTGCACTCCGCGAGTGCACGCAGATGTGAAAACTTGAATATTTACGTTGTGGTTTTTGAATATTTTGGAATGGAATAAATTGGCATGAATTGCTTTAGGTATCAGAATAATAGTAGTAGCATTTAAATGGTCAAATACGATATTCATTTATTGCGCTATCGTACACGAAAAATGACAATTTAGATTACATAAAAAATTTTACGGTCAGCACTTGTATAATAATTTTAAAAGTGCATTGTGCATGAACCTCTAAACTGCATATGAAGTCCTGGTACATGTTGCCAGGATGACACATGATTTCAACCGCTATGAAAGACATTACCACAGTAAGGATGGAAACTTACGTACATTACTATCACCGCTACCATATTTATGTTCTCCTGGTATCTATGCAGTAATAACGTCGTGCGAATGACCTCAGAATATATTAAGGTATACACGTAACACGCGTCATACATAAGACGACTATGATTGCCTGGTACCAAAACACTCTATAAAATTGTCTTACGAATTTTCGATCAAGACACGTGAGTTTAACATTTTATACCCATCCCAAGAAAAGTGCTCAACGCCGCTAAAGAAGCTTTCACTTCAAAAATTTATTAAAGTGAAACTTTTATTACATCTTCTCAAACTTTTTCGTTTGTGTGTTGCATGTCGCGTGACGGTCGGGTGGCGCCTATAGTTCGCAGCAGCTGACCGTGTAGTGTTATAGACTATTACTCATTTGTGCCAGTGCTCCACACTATTTTGTTTGTTTTTGTTTGTTTTTGTCAGTGTTTAATGTAATTTTTGTTTTTCAGTGCTTAATGTAAATGTTGTTATTTATTAATATCTGTATATAATCTAAATAATTGTTAAGCATTATGTACGTCGTACTCTCCCTAATAAAAATATTGATTGAAAAGAATTGGGAATCAGTCACCCCATGTAAACTGTATATCTATATATACATGAAAAAGAATTGAAAGTATTCAAATTTCATCATTTTTAATCCTTTTCAATCAATATTTTTAACCAGGGCTAAGAAACAGAGTTCAATAAAAATATTAGTTGGAGACTTCTACTTGTCTACTGGTCTACTTTTATTATTTCCCATTATCATTCCAATTTTCCAAGTACGTAGCTATAATACCCAATTGGCGGGTGACTGGTGAACATCATTGATGTGTAATGAGTGATCGCCGACTTAAGTGAGCCTTAAGTTTATGTTCCTAAATGTACCTACTTAGTACTTACCCACACCCATATGACAATCGATATCCAACAATATAAACAGTAGGCGCAACACACTAACGACTACAGTTCAAAACCTATATCAATATCTCATTCCCACACTGACTGCGTCACCGAGAATATATCTATAGGTGTCTATTGCGGAATAAATCTTCCACGACTCAAGTAATACAAGGCCGCATCTCTTCTGAGGTGAACAGCTTTGAATATCTACTTACCAGCTCAATGAAAACCACTTTGATATAAGTACACATAGTTCGAGAACAGGAAAAAAAGATAATTAGGTACTCTTGCAGCACGTGGGGTGCGCTATAATTTTCTGAACCTATTATCATGTTATAAATACTTAGCTATTTAAGTAGATAATATGTAGCACATACAAATAATAGTATTTTATTGATATTAAAGGTAAAGGTTTGCATAAGAGGTGTTTTAAATTAAGTTTTAGGTTATTTGTTACTTTTCAGTTTTATGAAGTTGGTTTTTTTAAACGTATTTATTTTTTTATTTTATACGTTTTAGTGTCAGTTAATAATAATATAAAATCAACCAGAATGAAAACTCTAAAAAAAGCCGTATCCAGAAAACAATTATGTCATCCAGGTAGACGAAAATTTTCATATAAATGTTTATAAAATGAAAACTACTGGGCCAAACTATGTAAAAATTTTATGGAACCAAATGGCATCTATTTCGCCTCAAACAAAAGAAGAATTACGTAAATCGGATAATGATGAGATTAATGAATCTCAGAGTAATCGGTGTACATACATAAAAATAAATACCGATCGAATTGATAACCTCCTCCTTTTTGGAGTCGGTTAATAAAAATTACATAAACGTACTTGTAAACCTATTTCTTGTCCGAGGTAATAGCATGAAGAACCATTTTTTTATTTATTTATCCACTTGTGATAATTCAATATTAATGTAAGTTAATTCTAAATGCATTATCTTTTAAGGTAGATACAGCACGCAATTATTATGAATTTCAGTATTGACTCGGACATTTCATACTTAATAATCTAATTTAATGATTATGCTATTATCCATGTTAGATGTGCCCTAATTACGTATTGGCAACATTTCCGTTTCACTCTCGAGGAACCCTTTCCACAAAAATTCCATTCAAAGTTAATCATTACTTAAGTATCACATTAAGTTATTATATGACTTGCCAATTTATAATTGGATTATAACCTTTGAAATTGCAGCTCAAGGCCGGGTCTACAACCTGACATTCCAAATGCACAACTTTCGTGACTGATAACATTTTGAGAGTTTTCGGTTTTAAGGCATATAAAACTCTACAGTAGTAGCACAGATTCTGTACATCCAAGTTGCAACCTATCTACCAGCATCCCCATGACAATGTTGGACCTAGTACGAACCATGCGTACCAGGGACACATGAGTAAATACGACAGTACGGGAAGCGCACCGTTTTCTCAAAGTGGTATTAAAAATATCTACACAGCACTCAGAGAACATCCCATAATAATATTTGTTGTCAAACAGTTAATAAATAATTGAGATGAGTAGACGGAACCGCTGAAGGCTCTGCAAATTGTGAAGCAAGCCTCGGCAGTCAGCAGGAAAAGGAAAGAGTGATTTCAATACGCATCTACGAACATGTTAGACAGAGATAGAGACAACTGTCTTCAACATCCAATTCGAGGCACGAGTCAAGACGTAAAATATTACCAACTCACGAGATAGTTGTTCTGTGAGCAAGGTGACAGGCTGTTGCGTCTTGCGCATGCGTAAAATAAATAAAATCCCTCTAGTTCGTTACCGCGAATTTTAATTACAATAAATAGTAAAACAGTGCATTATCGTGTTGTTTATCTCGCATGAACAAAGTGTGTACATTGTTATTTGAACATAATTGGAAGTATTGGAATTTTTGTATACGACAACAAGTTCGCTACTAAAGGATTTTGTAATATTTTAAGATACAACGTCTTGGATTAAATGTAAGTTTTATTATTGTAGTTATATTATTATGAAAACATGTGGGTCATTGGTAAAACAAAATTGTTATGAGTGTTAAGCATTACCCAAATATTGTTTTTTAAAACATCACTCGAAAGTTTCACAACAACTTTTACCAGCGTTATCTACTCATAGACAAACAAATAATAGGATATTTTTATTTCTGGTATCCGTACCTACCTAGATGGGGTAAATAGTAGTTATTGACGGTTAATGTAATGGTCTTCAGTTTACCCTTCTGCGATTGTGTTACTTGTTATAGACATTTAAATCTAGTATTCACCTAGAAAATCTGGGACTGTTGCAATATCGTCGATATAGGTACGAAAAAGATTTCTAAAAAGAAAAGTGATCGCAGCTTTGGGTCTCAGCTCTGAATATTTGAACAATTTTATTAATAATTAGTCTTTGTTTATCTCTTCTCTGGCCTTTTAGGAACCTGTGTTACTAGTTAGGCACGAAGGTTCTTTTCTGAAGTGTGCAATAGGCACAGAGGTAGAGTTAACAAGAAAGTCAATTATCTATTAATATATTCAAAAATGTATCCTAGTTCAATGATTTGAAAACTCAAAACCAATGTTAGGTATTAGATTTCCATGTTTTGTACCCTTTTCCATCCAGATATCAACACACAGGTGTAGGAAGTTTGATAAAGATAAATTAATTTTTTTTTTAAATCAATGACTTTGATCATTTAAACGTCTAGACTCTAGATAAACTTTGACAGCTGTGAGGTTGAGTTGTGAGCATTGAGGTTGAATGTTAACCTCTATTTTGAGCAATGCACGCGCACTAACACAAAGTGACATACAAATCACTAGTGTAAGACGTAGCTTGTCACGCACACTACAGTAATGAAAAAAACCTGGCCTGTTTCCATCGGTTGTTTATCCGCAAGAGGCTCTATTTATAAATTATCATTTTTTTTTAATGTAAATAAGGACGAGACGAGACGTACAGCTGATGGTAATTGATACGTCCTACCCATTACAATGCAGCGCTCAGGATTCTTGAAAAAGCCAAATATTCTGAGTGGCACTACAATTGCGCTCGTCACCTTGAGACATAAGATGTTAAGTCTCATTTGCCCAGTAATTTCACTAGCTACGGCGCCCTTCAGACCGAAACACAGTAATATTTACACATTACTGCTTCACGGCAGAAATAGGCGCCGTTGTGTTACCCATAATCTAGCCGGCATCCAGTGCATAGGAGTCTCCCACTGTTAAGATTTCTTAGATTGATAAGATGATAAGACTTTATTACATTTTTTAATTTTTAGGATTAAAGATGAGAGAGAGAAACTTCTAAGATAAAAGATGAAAATAAAATGTTATTTTAATACGTCATTGCTACAGGTTACTTTCGGCAACTTGTTTTTTCTCTACCTTGGCGTGGCGCGAACGCAACCATTCAATTATTTCTCAATGACATGTTTAATATGCATCGATAAATAGTTCAAGCAAATTGCCAAAACATGAGTAATTACGTTGAGAAATTTTTAATGATTCGCCTTACTTTTATGCCAGCCAAGGCTCGATTTTTTGTTTTTTCTTTTAAAGTAAACTTGAGTCGACAAGTGCATTTCGTACTTTTATTTGAATTACTAGCTGATCCAGCAAACGTATTGCCATATAACGTATTAAGAAAAAACAATTATTAAAATTTTGATGCAACCTATTCTCAGACCTACCAAATATATCGTACTACAGTTATTGTATTCGATTGCCATCTTGCAGCCCTATATCGGTTTGGTGGATGGAACAGAATAATATAAAAATTGTGATACAAAAATAATAGTTGTTCGTAGAAGGGCGAAAATTTAAATTTGTATGTATATTTCAATGCTGAATCATAATAAAATAAATATAAAGTCAACAAATAAAAAAAAAAAATTTTGGGGTGGAGAACCCTTAACATTTAGGGGGATGAAAAATAGATAGTAGCCGATTCTCAGACCTACTGAATGTGCATACAAAATTTAGTACAAATCAGAAAGCCGTTTCGGAGGAGTAAGGTAACTAACATTGTGACACGAGAATTTTATATATAAGATTTATAGTAGTAGAGTTCCTTGACTCAGTGGTGCGAAATGAAAATTGTGTAAAATTTTCGAAAATTGTAAAAATTTAACTTTCTAGACAATTAATTTCTCTGTGTTTTTCAGAATGTTATATAATAATTCGACTTGGTTATTCGTACTCCAAAGCGGTATTGCTGTACGGCCATTCCCAATATAATTGTCATCAAAATAATACCAAGGGAATTAATTTTGAGTAAAATAAATGTCGTTTTCCCTCACATGATTACATAATATACAAATATTACTTATAATATTTATATTTAATATAACTAACAAAGTAAAGAAAAAGTAACTATAAATATCTTATTTAAATTACTGAATGTACCATGTGTTCGCAAAATGTAGAGTTCGCGAGAAGAACATATAAGAAACTCAACGGCCACTCTTTTCAATCAAATAGATTATTTTACAACAGGTGCTGCATCCAATATATGATTCATATTCAAGGTAATAATGAATAAATTGTAAATAAATATTAATTATCGTATATTGGATGCATCAACCTTTAGAGCTTGAATTCATTGTTTGTGTAAGGATGCTTTGTGAACATGATGGTCGTGATTACTGTCTTATTTAGTATAATTGTAAAGAGTGGGGGTGGAAGCGAGTTCTAATTAGAATTTCAAATTTTATTAAAAAAAAAAATTGAAATAAAGTTGAGATGTTAGATTGGCTGTTTTGCGTGTTTAGTTTAGTGCCCTACCCAATGTGGCTTAAGAAAGTTATAAAATAATTATGGTTTCGTACGGAGAAAGCATGACCATATTAATTATTGTGAGTTTCCTATAACTTTCGAAATCTTAATTGATTTCGTTTTGGTAGATTTTGGCTTATTAAACTAATAAAAATACTGAAATCTGGGAAATCATTTATATAATTTAATAAATTATATATATGAATAATATTTATAAATTGATCCATTTGACCGCGTGCAACGCAGAGCAGCTCGAATTGTCGGGGACCCAGACTTCACACGTCACGCCTCAAATAAGGATATCATCCCGTCCATCTGGATTCTGGATGTGTCCTCCACAGTTCGGTTTTCAAGGAACTTTCTTCCACGTACTATAAAGCTGTGGAATGAGCTTCGATTCTTGTGGATGAGATACGACATGGGTACCTTCATAAAAAACGCGTCCACCTTCCTTAAAGGCCGGCAACGCTCCTGTGATTCCTCTAGTGCTGCAAGAGAATGTGGGCGGCGGTGATCACTAAACACCAGGTGACCCGTACGGTCGTTTGTCCTCCTTTTCCATAAAAAAAATCAGTTACCAATTTTCTGAGATCACAATGAAGGCAAATAATTGTTATAGAAGTACCTATATGTATTTGCATAATTATAATAATCTATTATTCAAAACTTACTTACAATAATTGATCAAACTGGGTATCCAAATACTAATATAAACTATACTATACGGACCCGACAGATGTTGTCCTGTACACACGTGTTTAATTTGAAAAATCGGTCCAGACGTTAGGAGATCACTAACATACGCAGGAGAATTATGAATGGACTGTATTGAGAATCTAAAAAAATAACAAAATCTGTCCAGCCATTAAGGAGGTAGTTCAATTGTGAATCCAAACCATCCTCGAATCCACTTGAACACACACAGAAAAATTCATTTAAATCACGCCAGCCGTTTAGGAGGAGTTCACTGTCAACACACGTACAGAAGAATTATAAGTATACTAGCTGACTCGACAGACGTTGTTCCGTACATAATAAATAAAATACTGTTTTTACATGAATTGTCAATGATATTTCATAACGTCAAGCATTATTTCGTAAAATATGCTCCCTGTTGTTATAATGAAATTGTTTCACGGCATAACTGTCAAACCGTGCGTCAGTAAATTTTCTCATAGAAAATATGTCTATACAAAAAACAAATATTGAAAATAAAAATAATTATGGGTCCTAAATCGAAATAAAAACTAACCTATCTCTCAAGTTGGACTAAACTGAACTCCATGCAGTAATCCCCATTAAAATCCGTTCATTACTTTAGGAGTCCATCGCGGACAAACAACGTATCACGTAATTTATATATATTAGATATAAAGATAATTTCTAGAAGTGCCAGCCCTGCATTGGCATTAATAATCCCGTAACCCGTTACACGCAAAAGGTCAAAGAACATGCGCGTCATAAAATCTTTTGCGACATACAAGCATTTTTCCACCAATTCCAACATAACAGGTTTATTAAAACATGCCTACCTGACAACCTTATTAGTGAAGTACAGAATATATTCAGTTTCACTGTTTGGTTATGGATATGATTATTCCTGCTCACACGTACTTATGTAACCGAGGCTAAAGTTATTAGAATTTTCGCATGTTCACGCTCATCCCAGAAACTGGGATTTGAATGCGGTTTTCACTAAGGTATTGCAGGTATTAATATAAGGTAACCTTCACGTAATATTTAGTGAATGTTTCATCGAATCATGTATACATAAAGTAATTAATAACCACAGAACAGTTTTTTCTGTTCTGTGTTAATAACCGTACTAAGTTTTATTTGTGTAGAGCGATAATTGGTGGTGCCCTACAAATAATATCGAAGCCAAAAAATAATTTGTTGTCTTTAAAGTGATAGCCCTCACTTCTTGGATTATAAATATAAATCAAACTTTTAACCAAAACTTATGAACGATGCGGGACTCGAACCAGCCGCGGCGACCGAGGTCGCGGGGATTGACGTACTTTCATGAATCCAAAAAAGAATTTTATAAAAAAAATGTCAGTTTGTCTGTATGCAGGCATGTCGAGCGGAACGCAAGATCTACTGAATAGATTTTATTCAAATTCAGCATAAATATTAACAAGAGGTCGGAAGAACATAGACTACATACTGTCACGCTATCTACCGGCAACTGCAAGCCTAGTACTACTGCTGTTTCACAGTATCCACGCGGACGACGCCGCGGACAACAGCTAGTTAATAATAATGATGAAGCTGTAAATGATGATTTAAAAGAGTGGCAATGAGTTTCTTGCGACTTCTTCTCATAAATGCTCAACCTTCTGCAAAGTGGCGGTAAATGTAAAAAGAAAAGAAAACTCGACATTCATAAATGTGATTTCTTTGACCATGAATAAAGTGATTTTGATTTGATTTAATGATGAACCATTCGGTAGTCAATAGGTCGGTACGTAGTCGCTACTAATATTATAAATGTGAATGTAAGTTTTTTTGTTACGCTTTTACGCCGGAGCTACCGTACTGATTTTGATGAAATTTGGTACAGCGATAGACGAGAGCTTGGGAAAAGACATAGGCTACACTTAATCGGGAAAAATCCATGGTTCCCGCGGGATTTGTGGAAAAACTGAAATTCACGTCCGTGAGCAATAACTATACCAATAGTAGGTATAGTTTGCCAAAGCAATTTTCCTCGAAATAAGATTCTTATAATATGTTGGCAACGAGAGCAAAAACTGGGAAACGGAACTGGAATAGGACATGAGATAATCATCAATTCTAAACTTGCTTATTATTTTTGAAAACCCTTTATCTACGCAGACGAAGTCGCGGGCATCAGCTAGTAAATACATAGTTGTATCTTACGACGCAAAATGTTTAAGATTAAATCTTGCCCAGCTTCCGTGACACTGTGCACTATATAATATATATTATAGTCAATTGTAATCGTGCTTATAAAGCGTATAATGTATCCTATTAAATACGGTTAATGATTTGTTTTATTCATATTTTACATTTAAATATTAATTAAGAGATAAAATCTATAATAACATTAAATATCTTAACATATATAAATCCAATGTCCTGATGTTTGTTTCCAGTGAACTCCTAAACTAATGAACGGATTTTAATAGGGATTACTTCATGGAGTGCGGTTTAGTCCAACTTGAGATAGGATAGTTTCTATTTCGATTTGGGACCCATAATTATTTTTATTTAATATATTTGTTTTTGTATGGACATATTTTTTATGAGAGAATTTGTTGATGCACGGTTTGGCAGTTGTGCTGTGAAACAATGTTATTATAACAATAGGGAGCATATTTTACGAAATAATTCTTGATCGTTACTACCAAGAAATTAGATATAAATTATAAATTTTATTGTATTTTTGGTTCACTATTTTGGCGATAATCACTTTGTTTCTGCGGCGCACGGCAGAATAGCTAGCAGATGGCAGATTTTATTTCGAATTATTCACGATAGGGTGTCTTTATATAAATTATAGCCTATGTGTTATTCTGATGTGTAAGCTATATTGTTGTTAAGTTTCATTAATATCCATTCAGTTATTTTTGCGTAAAAGAGTAACAAACATACGTCCATACATTCTTACAAACTTTCGCGTTTATAATACCTATTAGTAGGATGTTATATTAATATTTTATTACACTAATTATTATTTAATGTTAACTAATGAAGTTGAGCAGCTTTGAGCCCAAGGCTGTTTGTCATCCAAATAAACTGATATTTTATAAAACCTTTTTTTACAGACAATTTTCTTAATGATATTTTTTAATACAAATAGCAACACTCGTCTGTTAATGCCCTTATATCTCATGGTGGGGCCAGAATCGCTACTCTAGTAAATATTAATCAAAGCCTCTGAGGCTTTACTTAACTTTAGATAATTTATACGTCAAGATAGACCTGCCTCTTGTTCCTAGACAGCCGATGAAAACAGGCCAGGCTTATTACTTAAGTGTGCGTGACTATCTACGTCTTACATTCGCGATTTGTATGTCACTTTGTGGTAGTATACGTGCATTTTTTTTATGAAAATAAGGGACGAGACGAGCAGGACGTTGATTTGATTTTATTTTATTTGATTATTGAAAAACCCAATTATTCTGAGCGGCACTACAATTGCGCTCGTCACCTTGAGACATAAGATGTTAACTCTCATTTGCCGGCAGTAATTTAATTAGCTACGGCGCCCTTCAGAACGAAACACAATAATGGTTACACATTACTGCTTCACGGCAGAAATAGATGCCGTTGTGGTACCCATAATCTAGCCGGCATCCGGTGCAAAGGAGCCTCCCTGTAATAGAAGTTGACTGTCAACATCAATTTCTTTCGACGTTTTCACAGCTGTCACAGTCTATCTACAGTGTAGACAACCTTATTTTGCTCGCCGCCCACTTTGAGAATATGTTTTTTTCTAGAGTATTTTCGTGTATTTTTTTGCCTTTTTAGACTATATTTTTTAATCTACCCACTCCCCATCTGCGCCATCTCAATGCCCCCTAATTTTCTCTGGGTCTTCTACTGTCCCCCCGAAAGTAACGCCCACAAGGGGGCGTTATCGCCCACGTTGAGAACCTATGAATTCTACACGTATAAATGATCTAAGTAAGTGACTTTAACGCCACGAATGTTAGGATTTGTGGCGTTAAAACACGTGTCGGCCTAAAAATTTGATGTTAACTCTAAACTCATTCTACATATTGTTTATGTAATGAATGGGACAGGGTCACCTACGTAATAATCATAAAATAAATAAATTTATTCATAATTTGTAATTTGACTTGTATATTTTAAACCTGTTACCGACATCTCGCTGTGATCTAACGCTGCCTCAAATATAATTAACATAAACTTACATAACAGCGTGAAAGTTGTAGAATAATGTATGAAAGTTGACGCATGTACGCGTTAAGTAAATAGTTTTTATATTACCCAAGAGGAATATATTTTTCTGCTCTGGTTACCGTTGATGTAATTCTACGTAATTATCCTAGATTTTGCATCTTCCGCGATCTGTAGCTTTAGAGCTAGTATAAAATATTATCACAATTAATTGTTTGTGTTTTTATTTTAAATCTTATAACTATACTTACAATGCTATGACTGCATAAAATTAAAACTATCATTACGTGGAAGCGTACCAAGAATAATCAAATCAAATCAAAATAACTTTATTCACGTAGGTCACGGAAATGACACTTATGAATGTCAATTTTTTTTTATTGAATCTACCGCTACTTCGTAAAGGTTGAGCTAATGAGAAGAAGTAGCTAGAAACTCATTGCAACTCTTTTATATCAATATTTACATTTCCATCGATTTACAAATTATTTCAATGACAATATAATATGTAAAATGATTCAACAAACATACTCAAACGTCAAATTGTCAATGCCTTCCACGAGTGAGTCAAAAAAGTAAATGTAAATTAATACAAAAGTTATTGAGTACAGTAGCTGCATTATCCACACCATTATATATATATAATAACTTTTAAGAATCTGAAACGGAGTCTCCGGCAACAGGATCATCCTGCCACCACAAGCAGCGCCCGTTCACGAGCAAAACGCATGAGCCAACCATCGCCTCCCTCAACCATATTTTAGGGAAGGGGACGACCCGTCCCATGTCGCCGCCACAAGCGAGCATGACGAAACCTGTTACGAGAACTCAAGCAAACAACAATAAAGGAATTCTAATCTACATAATATCATGCAATACTCACTAAATACCTCTACTTACAATTAGACAATTCTGCTTAAACTTGTAATTAATATTATATTATTACTAACAGTAATCAAAAGCTCAACCCTTTAGGGAAATCAAATCATAATCACTCCTGATACACTCCATAGCTAGGTTGATCCATTGACCGAAATAGCTGCCAGCGCTTGGTTTTTAGAAGCTTTATAAAGGCGTGAAGATATTTTTATTCCAAATAGGATTTAAAATCACTTATTGAACGTCAAAATCTACCACCCATTCAAAAGAGACTGCCTCAGACCTGAGAAGAATGGGCGCAAGAAACTCAGCGGGCTTTTTTTTTAAATATAAAATATGGATTACAATGTAATATCTTACAATAAACATTTATAATTAAAGAGCCTGAGGGTGTTGATGGATAGTGCTTTGTACATTCTCCGCGCCTCTGGGCCCCACACAGGCCAAGTGTCTCCACACCAAACGGCACAAAGATATATGACTCAATGAGACCGATATATTTGCGACGCTTGCTGTCTTCGGCAGACGAAGCAGCAGCCCCAGCACCAACTGACGTAACTAGGACATGAGAAGGAGCCAGAGTGTCGATGCAATTCACGTCCCATACCGGCGCCTTTCCCCGTGCCCAAGCCACCAGGGTCATTCCATCAGGACGCTTGCCAACGCGGCGGGTAATACTATTTGGCTATAAAACAGCTGGTATATTAAAAGCGGCAAATGCCCTGCGGATGTCTTCATTGTTTTTGTAATTATAGTTTAGAATTGTGATATTTTATACTAGTTGTATAGTAGAGTGAATCGATTTAATTAAATAAAAGTTTACCTACTGACCTAATAACATAATTTGACTTTTTAAATTGAGTGCGAGGTTTTTCTCACTTAGTATGGCAAGCAGTAATGTGCAGGCGTAGTCGCAAAGAGCGGCAACTAGTACTACGCCCAAGTACTCGAGCCAGTCTCGAACAATGTGTAACGTTGACGAGCCACATGTTCTGTTTTCTAATAATTGAAACTAAATGCCGGGTTCCGTTGTAAAACTTTTTCAAAATAACACTACAAGAAATAAGAAAGGCACTGGGATTACAAAATATCATCAGAAAGTATTTTCTTAATTTCAATGTAAAATAACACGAAGCGTATGTTATAATATTTGAAAGATGCCATTGAGTGTCAAGATGTCATGCACACAAGCATCTAATAGTTGCCGTAATAAACAAGCTATTGTTCTTATGTTGTGCGTATCGGAGCGCAGCGGATACCAATCCTTAATCTAATAAGCAATTATTTATTTGAGTAATAGTTTGATTATTAGTTACACGAGATCAATAGTGCATTGTGATAATTATGTGTAAATAACTTCACAACATTTAATTACAACTAAAATAAGCCTGTTATCGTATGATATAAAAATTTGTTGATCTGATAGATTCTAGTTTTGGGTATATTTTGGTGATTTTTTTGACAAAACCTTTTTAACATTAAATGCTAGCCCAGAGGGCACGTATACCTAGAGCTCATAGAATCGGTCTATGGATAAAGAAGAATCGAAATTATAACATGATAAATAATTAATAACGGTTTGTGCTTGAAACACACTACAGAAGTGATAACTTCTATGAGATTATCACAAAGATATGTAGAGCGTGCGTGATAGGACGGTGGCACGTTTGGGGCGAAGCGCGTGCGAGATCCAGCCATCGAGTGCGAGGCACGTAACGATGAGTGAGAAGAACGTGCTCTCTTACTGACTGAGTGATAACAGCTGCGATGATGGCTGCTGACACCTTCGACTGCCAGGCTTCTAGAGTCCAAAAACTACAAAAAAAGTTCCGGCATTTTTTTTATGACAGTAAGGGACGAGACGAGCAGGGCGTTCAGCTGATTTTACTTTATACGTCCTGCCCATTACAATGCAGTGCCGCTCAGGATTCTTGAAACCACCAGAGAATTGATAATGAAATAGACCGCGGTATCTTATAGTCTAAGCACATGGTCGAATTTGGTCCGGCCTAATAATCAGACGCCATCCGGTGCTGGACAATTTTCGATGGTATGTCGCATTCTCCTTCACACAAAAATTTTATAAATTGTATCCGGACCGTATCGAGTACGACGATGGACCAATTGGTGCGAGTCATCCACCAACGCTCGCCGGATCGTCCGATGGTTGGGCCGTACCAAATCCGACTATGTGTTTAGGGTATTAGTAAAACTCAAAAGTAATTTATTCGTACAGATTAAAAAGTTACTTTTATGAATCTCAGTGTATTTTAAAAATTAGAGGAAGGGGCATAAAATTTATTGCTACTTTTTTGAAATAGCAAATTATGCAATAAAATAGTCAATAATTCCAACTTACTTTTATATACCTAAGTCAAAATATAAAAATTATATACCTAAGTGTTTAAAGCATAAAAATCCTCAAAAGTTATTTTAGTACTGTGGATATATGTAATATTTAACACAGACTATAATAAACAAATATATAGAGGTATTGGAAGCTCAAAACCTTTAGAGCGATTTACACCCAAGCTTTATTATCATGTAAATAATCATTAATATTGTACATAATAGAACATTTCAGAAAATTTTCAATGATATGTTTTCAGGAACCTTAGTCTACACACATGTTAGGATTTGTTACCGCCGGACTATGAGACGGACCGATGTGGGCCTTCTACCAATTGGTCCGGCGTCGTACTCGCTACTTACGACAATGTGACACCATCGAACATGGTCCGGTACTGAACAGCATCCTATGGTTCGGTTCACGGTTGTACCAAATCCGATCATGTGCTTAGGCTATTATTGCAAAATCGAATACCAATGCCATACCGCAGCATCTACTTGTATACGATATTCTACGGTAGGTGATTGTGGTTTGGTGGTAAGACACTTTTAAAGTGTGTTTGCGGTTTACTTCTTAGTATAGATCTACGAGATTTTTTAACCAGTATTGAAATAATTTTAAAATCAAATTTATTGAAGTTTCTTGACTAGAGAGTAAATATTTCTTTTGTGGGTTGAAGGTTTTCGTCGCTCAAAATGTCGTCTTCGATAAATGGCTCCTAATATCCTAATATCGACTAGGTATTTATAATAAATATTTTATCGATTCATGCCTAGCTCGACCATCTAAAAACGTTGTTCTGGAAAGACAACGAAACGCAGGGTATAAATATTAAACTGTGTGTTGAAAAACATGCCACAAGTCAAAACTTCATGAAGGTGAGGTTAAAGGTCTGTTCACACTGAGGCGAATAACGCGCATTTCAATTCGCTCGCTCGCTTAGCCTCTCAAACTGACGCGACTTCCCGCGTGTCTTTTTTGGTTCTTCAGTGGACAAACTACATTGTGGGATCAAACAATCCCGCCGGGCGACCCGCTCTTGTTTCGCTTCAACTTGAGCGATACCTCACGTCAATTTGAACACGTCCATATAAGTTAGCTGGCACAATCGGCGCGAGCGAATTCCATCCGGCGTCCCGCTACAGATAAGACATGCTGAAATGTGCCTAGTTACCTCCTAGCATCAAGTGAACCCTGTAATAATTGCATAATGCTATTGTATTCTATACACTAGATTGGGCAACAGCGCCGAATCACACACCATTGTTATATACAAACTTGTTTTAAAACTTACCAGCCTACCTCATAGCAGAAACTACCTTAAAGATATTACCTAATCGATACGGTCGAGGTACCTTTAAAAATCACCTCCATTTTCTATAATTTATTATTTTTTATTTGTGCCGTTTCGTGATACTTGGCCCGTGGGGCCCAGTGACGCGGTAAAATTTACTATAAATAAAATCGAATCATGACCCACCTTAATGTCATTTTTGTACAGTCCTAATAAACAACTAGATCGAATTTCGCTAGTTAGAAAATATAACATACATTTTCTAACTAACTGTTATCATTTAATTAGACACAAAGGCTAAGATCTATACAGCGTACTTAGAATTTGCTCAGACTTTACTTACGTAAAACTAAGCTTAGCACAATCTTTTATTTCTTTTTTCTTAGTCATTTGACAGCTGAAATTTTGCTGAGCTTAAGCTAAGACAGCCCAATGTAAAATTTAAGTTCACGTTTTTCACACTCAGCAAAGCTTTTTTATTATTATTTTTATTTATTTATAAATAAACAGTTTCTTCTTAAAATAATACAAAGTCCTGTAAAACTGTTTACACAGTTTGTCTACAGGACCGAGCGAGTGTCATAAAATAAATCTTAAAGCCTATATTACAAATGTTAGTGCAACAATAAATATTGATATAATAGTTTTTAAATTTATTTTTGTTTGGTTCCCGTCGGATGTCGTCTGGCAAACTATTAAGCAGATATGGTATTCTTTTCTTTAAAGTTCTATCGCCAAAGTAATTGTTTACTCTAGGTACTTCAAGTTTGCCTGATGTCATCGAACGGGTGCCATGATTATGACTAATTAACGTCTCTTAAGCCTATCTGCGGAACAAATTTATCAAATTTGTCCTTCGCTAAAGGTTTTGTCAGTATATCTGCAACCATTTCATTTGTGGCGAGATATTCAACATCAATCAGATTTTTACTCACAGTATCTCTAATAAAATGATTTCGAACATCGATATGTTTCGTTCTTGAGTGAAACAACGAGTTTTGACACATGACAACGTTTTCTTTTTTCATAGCATTGCAAAGTTTGAGTTTACACTCTAACATGAATCTCTTCCCGCTTCACCATCTCAAATGACCACCGCATACCCCCCATAGCTCGCTGCTCTCACAGCGAGCAAAACAATGGTGGTGACACCACGTTCCCACAGCACAATGGACTGCCGGGTTCGCGATACTTTCTTGCTTGTATATCATAGCAACACTTATAAGGAACCAATTTACTCACGGTAATCTTATTATTACTTTCAACTTTAGTTATTGGTTTCGCAGATACACAAAAGAACATTTGCTAATGACAGTTTCCAAGAGTTTCGTAAGATGCTTAATAACTTAAAGGGTTTTGTATACACTTTTATAATAAAATCCCAGTCGCTGTTCAGGAATTATCTCTAAATAGATTTAAATGTTTTATTAAAAATGGCTCAGTCGTAAATCCTACTACTCCATAGCTGAATATCTAAGTGATTGGACAGCCGGGGTATAATAATTTAAAGTCAAATATATTTTATTCAATTAGGCTTAAACTAAGCACTTTTGAATCGTCACTACAAATATTTCTTTTAGATTAGATTCCGAACATATGTTCGGAAAAAGTTGAGCTTGTGAAAAGAACATACAAGAAACTCAACGGCCATTATTTTAAATTAAATAGAGTATTGTACAATGGTACATATAACAAATTAGTTAGTAAGGTGTGCTCCACCCAATAAATGAGTCGTGTTTAAATAATATAAATTATTAAATAAAAATTAGTAAAGAATTAACAGTATAAATATAAATTATCGTCACTATAGCAGAAACAATTATTTTTGTATCTAGCAACACACCAACGATGAATGGTCATTTTTATTTTCAATAACTTAGATCATTAATACGCCTAGATAGACTATGACAGCTGTGAAAACGTCGAAAAAATAGACTTTATAACTATCCTCTATTTTGAGCAATTCACGCACACTAACACAAAGTGTCATACAAAACGCGAGTGTAACACGTAGCTTGTCACGCACACTAAACTAATATTCCTGGCCTGTTTTTATCGGTTGTCTAACAACAAGAGACTCTATTTAGACGTAAAAATTATCGAAGTTCAATAAAGATTGCACCGCACATTTGACGTTTAACTTTGTTTATGTTACTATGACGTCACAATCATGGCGGCTCCCTTTTTGGCGCGATATTTATCGTTTATATTAAAAAACAATTTTTCTTAGCATAAAGTGGAATTATTTTGTGGAAATATTTTGTGTAACGATCATTTTCGAATATATTAAAAAATATTGAAAAATAGCTTATTTTGTTATTTATATGTATTGTCTCTCCGAGGACAAGCGATTTTTTTTATGTCCGATACCCGATAGTGTATGAGTCCATAACACCTCTATTTATATATATATATATATGTACATAATAAATAAAATACTGTTTTTATGATTTGTCAATAATATTTCATAACATCAAGGATTATTTCGTAAAATATACTCAGTGTTGTTATAATGAAATTGTTTCACGGCTGTCAAACCGTGCGTCAATAAATTCTCTCATAGAAAATATGTCCATACAAAACAAATATTGAAAATTAAAATAATTATGGGTGCCAAATCGAAATTAAATCTATCCTATCTCTCAAGTTGGACTAAACTGCACTCCATGAAGTAATTTTCCCCATTAAAATTCGTTCATTAGTTTAGGAGTCCATCGCGGACAAACAACGTGTCACGTAATTTATATATGTTAAGATATATTAATATCTTCATAACCGACTTTAAATAATAAGCGACTTGAACAACATTACCAAATCACTTATGACTAACTCATTAACCTTTTTACGTATTTCCTTTTACAATTTAATTACAATATTAGCTAGCTTAGTAAAAAATACATTAATAAACATTATATATTCTAGTTAATGAATAAATAAGAGAGGTATTCTGAAACTAAAGATATTAAGTCGATCGATTGCTAATTATGAATAACTATGCCAATGTAAATTATAAATTAAGTTTCTATTATTTATCGACCCACCTGAGACCGCTCCTTACATTTATTTCACATAACTCGTATCTAAACCTGAACTCTACAGCTAACTTTAGTAAAAAAAAAATTCAAATTCCAAATTTCTATATTTGATATTAAAATATATATACAAAATTACTCAAATCTAATTATTAAAGCAATTTACAATTAAGCCTCATATACGTACCTACATTACTTATTTCTAACAACCCTATCTACGTGTTGGGGTATAAAACTTTATTATGCTTAAAAACTAATACATGAGGTTTGTGGGGGGGGGGGGGGGGAATCCAGAAAACCTGGCTATTTGCTATGAACTAACTTTAGCTAACTTTAGTGTTATGATATTCAATTTATAAATGAAGTGGCTGTTACGTAAAACTTTTATTACACCATTTTCGACGTTTTCACAGCTGATTTAAGAAAATTTATTGAAATTCCGCCAATATTTGTTTTTAAACAATTCGACACGTGTTTCGCCTCTACACGAGGCATCTTCAGGACGTTTTGTCTCGCCAAAATGAGTCTCGTGTCAGATGTTCGAATTGTTTAAAACCATTTGACTAAAGAAAACTTAATCATTTGTTTTCACAGCTGTTATAGTCTATCTAGACTTATAAATGATCGAAGGTATTATGTATGTTTAATTAAGTATATCGTACCAAATATGCCGTTGTCTTGCAACCCATAGCACAGGCTATGCCTAGTTTGGTGAGGTAGTTTAAGTGAGGACTAGTGTCCTATATAATAGTACCTACTTATAATTAGCTACAAACAAAAGAGAAACAATTTGTTTCTAGTTCTGTACATTACAAATAAATGGAAATAAAACGCCGAGATATGAATTAGTAATTGAGTTCTTTGCAACACATATATAAAAGCACACCTTACTTAATACGACTTATTATACTCCGGGTTTTATTAAAACGGAGCTGTTGCCTCCACAGTCCACTTCGCTCGTATACCTTAGGTTTACGTGTCAATCTATATCTTAGAAGTTCGTCAATAATTTTGAAGAATCTATATACATCATTTCAATTCTAAAAGTGCGAAATCCAAGTATTGTTTGTAGTCATACGGTCAATGTACCATTTGCTATAAGATATTCAAAATCATATATTTTATTGAACGTCAAAAGCTACACCATAAAAAACCCATCGAAAAGATATGCCTCAGACAGCTAGTGCCTTTGTATATTGGTACAACAGTAATGTTAATATAACAGTATTATATTATATGGTGATATATGTTATAAATAGCGCGTATAGTCCTCTTCGGCAGAACAATAGAATCAATATCGGCTGCTTTGCCCCAAAATAATTTAATTACCATAGAATATAGTACTATGAAAATAAATTTAATTCTCTCATCTTTTTAATATCGGGGCCCAATTTAATGTAGAATCACGTGTAATAAAATAAAAAATCATTAATTTTGATCGACTTGGATCATAATTTGTTAGTAAAATTCAAACTTAACCTAATTTTAGTAAGCTTATCTTATAGCAGAGTTAATCCAAGTAATGATACCAAGAAATAAAGCGGATTACACCGGATTTATCACCTCTCCATTTAACAAAACACTCGCATCTAAATGGAAAATATGATATGGTAGACTTAGGAATAAATCCCATTAATTTCTTCGGATACGGAACTCATTAGGTGGCCCAAGGAAGTAAACATACCGCGCGTCGTGATTACAACCATTGAAGCTGGAAATACATGAAATATAAAAGGTATTAGTCAGCAGGATGTACTTAAATGTCGCTTGTACGACACTTGCTCAATTTCCGCAGATATCCACTATCCAACGGCTTCTAATATCCTGTCTTAACGTTTTTTCTGTCCTTATTAGAAGTGGCAATGGGCAAGAACTCCAAATGTTGAGAGTAAAAATTTGCCAGCCAATATACACATTTGCAGTAACAGAAGTCTTTTGGAGTGATAAATGCTGTAACCTCCCTAAGTCGTACCGGTTCGAGAATACAGCAGTCTGTATATATTTTCATGCAAATCGTGCGGTTCTGAATTGCTAGATAACAATGTGAAACGCGTAAAATTTCATTTGAATTCTATGTACGTTGGTGGAATTGGGCTAATGGTATTAACCTGAAGAACTCCTTCAAAAACTCTACGAGATATATGAGGTAGAAGTCGCAGAGAGACCCCACATCTCTACGCAGCTCTAAAAAGATGACTCCCTTTCTATTTAGTTAAATTAATTAATTAGACGCTATAGGCTATCTGCCTACACTAAAGTCCTCGAATCGCGACCACGTACCGGAAGACGCAGTGTTGGTAGGCCCCCCACAAGATGGACCGACGATCTGGTCAAGACCGCCGGTATACGTTGGATGAGGGCAGCTTAGTATCGATCGTCGTGGAAATCTTTGGAGGAGAGTCTTTGTCCAGCAGTGGACCTTTTCCGGCTGATAACGATGATGATGATAGGCTATCGGTCTGTGATGCTGCAACATTTTAATTATCAGTTTCCCAAGCACAAATGTTTAATTGTTTTTTTTTTATAATATTTTATGGACTGACACGACACGCTTACAACTTTATCAAATGAATAGATTTAAGGCGCGGACTGACTTGGATTGTAAACGCTACAACCATTAGTACAATATTTGTGTTGATCATGAGTCTAAGCTGTAAATGGGCATTTATTTTACTGGTTTTCTTTTGTTTATTCAAAATATATAGTTTTAGAAAATTACTAATCCTATTAAATTCTTTAAAAAAAGAATGTTGTTATCGCTGAAAATTCATTAATTTCAAACTCCAAATTTTATTTTTGGAAGCGACTTCCAAATTTTTTATTGGAAATTTCAAATTATATATAAAAATTCTGTTCGGTTCAAATTTTTCTTTAAGTACTTCTTTTTGCAATGTATTTTTTGCGTCGGAATATTTTCATTGCGTTACGTTATAATCCACTCTCTTAGAAACGAATTTTTGTGGATATTGAGGTATGACCGCGCCTAAACATTAAATTATTTATTTATTTATTTATTAAATTCCGCCATCAAGGTATACACTAATATAAACACGCATAATACAAAAACAATAACATTCCTATGGTAAGTGATGCCTCAATTATAGGCGAAAATGACATGTTATTAAATTAAATTAAGCCACAAACGAAAATAAGAACACAATCTTAATATAAATTTACACAAAATATTATCGAAAAATAACGATTGAGGTCATCCCTCCCTTGAAAGAACCGTTTTAATATATTTTTTAAATTTGTGTAAGTTATGATCAAATATGTCGACTCCATCGTGATGACTATTTTATTCCCTGGTAATTCTATTCAAGGGAGAGAAATAGCCTAAATTAGATCCTGCATAATTACAGAGAAATGGATTATATTTCTTACACGCTCTCGGTTGAGTTTTTGGAACTGTTTGTTTAGTTTCGATATAAGATGAGGAGAATCAATAATATTATTAATTTAAAGAGGAACATACTGTCGAGCAAAGTTCTACGGGACTTAAGTGAGCTAAGGTGGAAATACTGCAGTCTATAAGAAGGAATTTTTCGCTAGATTACAGCTATAAGATAAATTTATAGAAGATGATTCGAAATAGGAAACTGTGCTCATTGACAACACAGGCCCGAGCCACGTGACGTAACACATCGGAATTCCGCAGCAAGTAGGCACCACTTGGAGACCGGTTCGTGAGCTGAGGTGCCTACGGGTCCGCTATGTAGCTTCATATATCATTATACTTCATTATATAATTATGTGGAGTTCTCAGAACGATCCGAGAATAATTATTGAAGGTGTTCCTTTAAACTGAACACGAACGTCTATTACGTTTTAAGTTTCGTACTACCTATGTTATTAAACTATAATACTATAAGATATCATCCTCAACTCCTGGATGTGTTATGTTTCTTTTTATGAAAATAAGGGACGAGACGAGCAAGATATTTAGCTGATGGTATTTGATACGCCCTACCAATTACAATGCAGTGCCGCTCAGGATTCTTGAAACATCCAAAAATTCTGTGCCGCACAACATTTGCGCTCCTCACCTTGAGACATATTATGATGTTAAGTATCATTTGCAATTAGCGTAGCTAGTGAAATTACTGGGCAAACGAGACTCAACATCTTATATCTCAAGGTGACGTGCGCAATTGAGTGCCGCTCGGCATTATTGGGTTTCTCAAGAGCGGGTTTTCCTGAGCGGCACTGAATTACAATGGGCAGGGCGTATCAGTTAGAATCGGATGAACGTCCTGTCGTCTCGTCCCTTATTGTAATAAAAAACGGAAATTTGGAGTCATCAATAGATTTCAACCATACTTTACGCCGACTAATGGATTCGCGCTCTACGAGGTCATAGATCTTACAATACTGTCATATTCTCTATGGATTTGACCACGTGCAACGCAAAGCGTGTCGAATTGTCGCGATTCAAAAATATGAACGCCTTGATCAATTGCCGTTGCGTAGTGACGCCGCTTCATTGTGTATCATCTAGAATTGAGGAGTGTTTCTAAATGATACTTCACCTGATCTCTGCTACCGAATACCATCACCACACGCCATAACAACTGTCATCACCACGCCAACGTGTGGACCCCTACAGTGAAAGAACAAACCAGTGTTCTGTACATCCTCGATGTTTCAGATCAATGTTATAATCTTCAAAAAATCGTGTTCAAAATGAACTTCAAAAGCCGGCAACGCTCTTTTTTTTCTATTAATATGTTGACGACCCTTTATTCAATCCATTTTAAAAACTTTTAGTAGATACCGACCGATGGAAACCTTTGGCCCTGGTGGTGAAATACTACTTCTTGGTGATATTCACCCAAAACCGTTTGAATTCCTTCGCAAGTGTGTTATAGCCTACGTTATGATACTTCCCTTCATCGCAACAGCTACAAATAAAAAAACTCCTGTGATTCTTTTAGCTTACTTAGCTCTTGGGTAAATGGAACATGTGCAGGCATCGTGCAGGTTTTTTCTTCTGTTCTGTAGAAACGGGAAAAATTATTTTTCGTGTACTGTACATAGAATGAATAAAAAGTCTGTCTGTAAGTCCGGAAAATGTAAATAAACTGTTTACAAGCGTGACACACTTGTGGCAATTGTGTTCAACAGTCAGCGAGGCCTACCTAAAATCCTATTATATTATTTTAAGAAGGCTAAGTTAAATGATTTAAAAGCTGGGCTGGTAGTTCTTATTAGTTCTTCTCCCATGTCATATGGCCCCTTAACGAACTGATTTAGCTTCATGAAGTTTACCAAGTGTTGTTACAATATGTTATTGTCACTCCATATGGTAAATAAATATATTTTTATTCTATTCTGTTTCTTTGTATCTCCATAACTTGAGTTGATATATAATTCCATCGGTGCAACGAAACCACTAGCCACATAGGTTTGAGGCTCCTTTGCACAGGATGCCGGCTAGATTATGGGTACCACAACGGCGCCTATTTCTGCCATGAAGCAGTAATGTGTAAGCATTATTGTGTTTCGGTCTGAAGGGCGCCGTAGCTAGTGAAATTACTGGGCAAATGAGACTAACATCTTATGTCTCAAGGTGACGAGCGCAATTGTATGTCGCTCAGAATTTTTGAGTTTTTCAAGAATCCTGAGCGGCACTGTATTGTAATGGGCAGGGCGTATCAATTACCATCAGCTGAACATCCTGCTCATCTCGTCCCTTATTATCATAAAAAAAAGGTATGAACGTGTCACCTTTGTGTCTTTTATAAGTTGAGATTTATCTGAACGTTGTGACGGACCTGATTCTGAACTCCGGAAACAGCCACTACAACACGATAATTTTTCACTACCTCAGGACTGGCAAGTCGGTAAGTTTCGTAAGAACTATTCGGATCTACATTCCATCTCGTGCTTGCTCGTGCGAACTAATTATCAAATACCACAGGTAAAAGACAATCTGTTCTGTGCCAAATACCAATCCTAGTAGTACATAAAAACAAAGCAATACAGATAACTAGGTACCAATTTAATTACTAGCGTAAAAATTACTAACGACGAGCGGCCTTCGTCGTTTTGCGTGAAATACTAGTTCATTTTCTTAAAAGTAAGTCCCTTTATCATGGACTATGTGCCAAATTGAATATGGATTCTTAATTTATTAATCATTAAACATTTATTGAATTAGCCCCCCACAACATGGACCCACGATCTGGTCAGAATCGCCGGAATACGTTGGATGAGGGCAGCGCACGACCGATCGTCGTGGAGATCTTTGGGGGAGGCCTTTGGACGTCTTCGGGCTGATGATGATGATGATGAAACATTTATATAGCATTTACTTCAAAAGACAGCACCTGTAGTTGAGCCACTTTAGACCCAATAAAAAAAAAATAGTTTTTAAAAGAACTAAGTATTTTTTGAGTTTCGAGCGCTCATAATCAAAATGATCGAGAATATTCGTCGCACGCGGAAGGGACAATCTGTCACGAATGTTATCAAATTAATCCAATAACATGTATTTATTAAACGCTTTATATTAGCTTCACCTGTATGCTTGTATGATTGTAACCGACTTCTTTTGGCGCGATTTCGACCCACTTTAAACGGCTAGATTTTGTTCAAACTTTGTAGATTTATCGCGGACCGATGACATTACACTAATTTGAACTAAAAAATGAAAAATAAATAATAGTTAAAAAAAAGTTTTTTTTAACTATTATTTTTAAAATCACCATTCATTAGCCATTAGTTACTAGAATCTACTTCTTTTGGCGAACGTCCAATCTGTACGACACTGTATTGATTTTATAAACATTTTTATTTCTGTTGGTAGAAAAATAATTAAATATACTTGTATCTTACTGTCGCACCACACCTATATGACAAATTCCAATAAATACTTCACAGCAGACATTGCAAAACTGTTGAACATTGATTGGTGATTTAGTTACGTTAGCAGTTAGCACATAGCCTCTTATTTGGTCATTTGTATGTGAGGTGGCGGTATGTAAGCGAACGACCTCGACAGACCGACCGACATACCATGTGCCCGCCTTGACCTCATACCTGTCATGTCATCTAAAACACTGTTGCACAATAAGTGATGCGCCCGTCATCTTCTAACATAGCTATGATTTCTCGTGCATGCCTCGTAAAGCTCATTCGTGTATTTTTGATATACAACGCTATCGAACAAACTTAGGCTCATTTTCAACAGTACCACGACTGCTTACGCAGTACAATGAGATAAATAAAGAAATAGTGAACATAGACATATTTTCCAATAGTTTACAGGAATTTAAACGTAATCTTCGGAAATATTACAATAAATAAAAAACAGCCGGTATTTATAGAAATAAATAAATAAATATCTTTTAATAATAATTAAACTTACGTAACTTAAAGTCTATAATCAACTTTAAATTGTTATTAAATAATAATAGTTAGTAATAATAAGTATGTAATAGTTAATAATTGTCACAGCAGCAACTGTGAATGTTGTGTACATCTATTATTGGTACTCGCATCAGTAATGTACTTTCCTAGATAGTGTTATATGTAATTGTTATATGTGTGTACTGTTGATGTATCATTTAGAATAAATAAATAAATAAATAAATTTGCGATCGTAATGCTGTCAAAATTATATAACCATTGAATAAACTTACATCGTTACTATAGTCATACGATTCAATTTAGTTGATCAACTGCTAAATCGCTAGAGATTTAAACTGTCTGAACTGTAGTCTAATTTGAATGGTGCAACATATTCCGCAGTCTATGTTAAAGTCGGCGTTACTGTTAACGTTAAATTTGACTTTAACCTTAACTGTAACAGCTTATATGATGCAACCCAGCCTAAGAAGCTAATTCAAAGCGTTAACAACTTCCCAATCAAATAAAAATAGCTTCTCTTTTCTTTTATATCTTGGTGTATCACCGTTAGAGATGTTCTCTCCTCCCTAAGTCTCTTGCACGCTTTGATTTCCAATGAAATGGGCATAGATAATTTATACGTCTAGATAGAGTTTCTTGCTGTTAGACAACCGATAAAAACAGGCCTGGAAAATTAGTCTAGTGTGCGTGAATTGCTCAAAAAGTATAGCCCAAAACTCAATTTTTTTGACGTTTTTACAGCTGTATAGTCTATCTAGAGTCTAGACGTATAAAATATGATCTAAAGAAATGCGTTTAACAAACGATTCAACTTTTGTCGCTTCACAACGGCCGGCTGGATGTATCTATGAATTCGCATGATTGTTCGAAATACCACACACAGATTAGAATCGTAGGAACGTTACGTCATACGATGTGTTTGTTGCCTGTGGGCGGCAGAATGAGCCATCAACACTGAACTCAACAAAAACTGTTGCAATCAACGTGCCATACAACAGAACTCCATCAATTAGATATCTATATTATAAATTTTCAAATGTGTTTTTGCGGCAACACCTTGACTCTTCATCTAAAATCTTATAAATGATACAATCATTATTATTAAACTTAAAGTTTTCGTAAGTAAATTGATTACAGATTTATAAAAGGCACAATCTGGTGGTTAAGTTTGCTTAACCCACGACTGATTTTTAAAAACAATTAATTTTAAAATTTAATAAAAATACGTGAGTAATTTAACCTTTATTAATTCAAAATTACAAATGAGAAACGAACGTACGGGTCACCTGGTGTTTAGTGATCACCGCCGCCCACATTCTCTTCATTCATACTGAGACATCTTATTATCCCGACAACTTGCATGTCAGACGCATGGTCAGCACATTTTTATGAACGTACTGTGAATATACGGGATGCTGGTGAAATAGCTCCCTACCACTACTTACCACCTATTACAAATAATTGAATATAAAAAAAAAATATATTGAAGTAGGCGTTACTTTGAAGAAATCAATAATTACACAAATGATTTAAGTTTTCTTTAGTGTTAATTCCGTCAATATTTGTTTTTAAACAATTCGACACGTGTTTCGCCTCTACACGAGGCATCCTCAGGACGTGACGAGACTCAAGTTCAATTCAGTCTCGTGCCAGATTTTGGCGAGACAACACGTCCTGAGGGTAGTAATAATTCAATATAGTTAAATTCAAAATAGGATGTGATATCACATTTATTGAAAGTGAAAAACTACCACCTATTCCAAAAAGTATGCCTTAGACACGAGAAGAACTGGCGCAACAAACTCAACTTTTTTTTTTCATAATAAATATTGTTACAAAGTAATAATATCGTACAATTAAACATGGCGGTCGCTCCGTTCCCAATGAGTAGAATCATTCAGAAAGTCATTTATGTTATATACTAAGCTTTAGCATACATAAGTTTTTGAACAATTCTTTTGAATATCGTAACACATTTGTTTTGAACATTTTCTGGGATCTTGTTGTAAATGCAAATTTGACACTCAAATGTATTTAAGTTAATAAATGAGTCTTACTGTATAGTTAGTATGATATTATAATATAAATCTTATAATTACGTACCTACCTATACGAACACAGGAATCTGCATTATTTTAGGAAAACTAAAGGTTTCAGGGAAATGTATTTCCCGGCTATTATCCTCGCACGATAATCCCACGTCGGTGTGCCTTTTTATTTTGTTTGATAACTCCCTTTTCAGCCAAGTACGAGTTGTTCACCTCACACACAAGCTTTGAATTTGTTCGCAGGAGTGTGTATAAGTTTCATTACGATGTTTTACTTTACCATATGAACGTCGAATAAACGTATGTATAATATATCTTAATATATATCAATTACGTGACACGTTGTTTGTCCTCGATAGACTACTAAAGAACGGATTTTAATGGGGATTACTTCATGGAGTGTAGTTTGGTCCAACCTGAGAGATAGGATAGTTTTTATTTCGATTTGGGACCCAAATTTATTTTTATTTTCAATATTTGTTTTGTATGGACATACTTGTATGGAGAGAATTTAATGACGCACGGTTTGACAGTTCCGCTGTGAAACAATTTCATTCTAACAACAGGGAGAATATTTTACGAAATAATTCTTGATGTTTTGATTATTGGCAAATTCCTATAAAACTGTATTTTTTTTATTATCTACAGAACAACGTCTGTCGGGGCAGCTAGTAATATTATATAATATGAATTCCTAAATGGGAAACACAATGGTAGGTAAGCGGCGCCTTCCGGAGGATAGAAAACGGCACTAGAATACTTAAATAAATATAAATAAGTCACCCTGAATAAATAAAAAAAGTGTGTGTGTACTTATGTATGCACGCAGGAAGTTATACTTCTTTGGCATATCAAAGAAAAAATCCTTAAAATAATTTATACCTCCTGCTATTGCACGTTTGTAGAATGGACAATATAGTAAAAATCTTGTAAAGACGGCTTTGATAATTAATTAATGAATACGGCTGTATGGACTTGAACCCTTTGCCTGTCCTAATAATGGACGACAAAACCAAAAAAAATTAACGAATGTCGCAAACTTCAGAAAATTTTAGGAACCAACTTGTTACTTTTTACCCTGTTACTTTTACAGTGATGCGCGCTCATCTTAAAATTTCACTCTCATCATTTTTTCATACGTGCCTAAAGAATTATAACTTCAAAAAAAATATTTTTAATAAAAAAACAACCGCCTTAATAAACACTATTCCAAAACAATAGATACAAATAATGTGCTTTAAAAAGTATAAAAATAATTGCGTATTTTTATATAATCTAATTAATTAATCTTATCATAGTTAGGTTAGTTAGGACGAAATTATAATGGGACCACACGGGAAGCACCAGCTTTCAAATAAATAAAAAGAATTATCAAAATCGGTTCACCCAGTCGAAAGTTTTGAGGTAACAAACATAAAAAAAACATACCATATAAAATTTTATTTGTAACCGACTTCAAAAAAGGAGGACGTTCTTATTCCGTCGGTATGGTATTTTTATGTTTGTTACCTTAACTTTCGACTGGGTGAACCGATTTTGATGATTCTTTTTTTATTTGAAAGCTGGTGCTTCCCGTGTGGTCCCCATTGGTTTATACAACAATATTAATTAATATTGTATAAAATACGCAGTTTTTTACTTTTTAGTGCATATTATATCTATTGTTTTGAACAGTTTTTTTGAAGTCAGTTATTTTTTTGTTAATTTTTTTTTCATCAATCGTTGTCCTTTTCACTGGAGTATGTGTGCCTGAGCGCACAAGTCGCTTACTGCTCTTACAGATTGTATCTTTTTCGCACATGTTAGATGGTATCATGCATTTTAGCCGCACCTATCAACGTGTTAGAGCCGCCGTATTTATCTTAAAGACAATTTAATTACTAATTGCTAAACCCAAAACACTAATTACGAAATGCCTTAGACCCGCAAAAAATTTATTGATGATGTAAGAAAAGTATTTTAACCATTGTAATGTAATAATAGAGTCCTGAGCAGCATTGTAATGGGTAGGGCGTATCAATTACCATCAGCTGAACGTACTGCTTGTCTTGTCCCTTATTTTCATAAAAAAGATCTCAATCTAAAGTTTATCCGTACCGGAGGGTAGTAAGTTATTCGGTCGCGGGGAGTGGCTGAGATTGCTCCCCAATCACTCAAGGCTGGCATATAGTCAAGTAAGTTCAGGCCATCACCCATTAGAGTATGGAAGGTAAGGAATATCATGTTAGGGAGAAAAGTTGAAAGAGTTCAGCTTATGTTGTAAATAACAGTTCGAAAATCTTCCAAAATGGCGCTGCTGTGCACAGAGTATGGTATGAAGTGTGGTGAATGTAGCAATTGTAAAAGAAGTGAAGTATGCCGAGTTAAAAAAAATAATATTATTGTAGACCGAAGAAGTTAAATAGTGAAAATTTCAACTACTTACGTTGTACAATATAATGTAGTAAATATGACCTTAAAGAATTATTATGAGAAAACATGACCTAGAGTGATTAGTATTATTTTGAATTTGGCGCTTCTTTTACATTTACCCTGATGCTACTGTTTTTTATAACAGTAAGGGACGAGACGAGCAGGACGTTCAGCTAATGGTAATACGCCCAGCCCATTACAATGCAGTATCGCTAAAGATTTTACTACTTTTGGCACTACAATTGCGCTCGTCACGTTAAGACATACGATGTTAAGTCTCATTTGTCCAGTAATTTCACTAGCTACGGTGCCTTGCTTAATGCTTACACATTACTGATTCACGGCAGAAATAGGCGCCGTTGTGGTACCCATAAATAGCCGGCATCCGTGCAAAGTAGCCTCCCACTATGGCGCCACCCTAATTTAATGCATTTTGACGGACACTTCTTCATATACGCAGATAATTATGCTTACCTCTACCCTCTATACATAAAAGAAATAACATTAAAAGTGAAAGTAGAGTGCTGAACCACTTTTGATCCTATTTGTCGACAGTTCGAAAACAAGCCTAGATTAGTTGAACACATTACTTGGCTATTTACGTATTTTAGCCGAGTATGGAAAGTTAGCATTACTGATATATTTAGTATGGCTTCTAGTCAACTGGAATCTGAATAGCCTTCTGAATGTAGAGCTACCCATAAATGTTGAATTAAATATAGGCAGTAATTAGTAAAAGTTGTTTCACAACTGGTTAGGTACTGAATGGAGCGAACCTGTAAAATAATTTCCTCTAAAATCATTTTTAAAGGTACCTATACTTCTTTTGGTGCATTACGATGCGCGTGCACACCGTCACGCAAAATCGACACCCTGACGTTAGCTGGTCAAGTAGACCATTTGTATCATACTTCAGCTACAAAGCTCTTTGTAACTCATACTATGTCTAATGAACTGCAACCAATGGACGAGAATTAAATAAATATCAATTTATATACACGTTTTTTCACACAAGTTTTAAAATAATACAAAAATTCTCTCTAATTGTATACAAATAATAGAATTGTATTTATTTATTCATTGGTTCTATTTAATACCTTTATTGTTACAATATTGTTTTTCTACAAACATAAAATATTACGAGGAATAATTTTGTAAGGATTTACCTTCTTGCGTACGTATAAGTACCTACACAGATATTTTTGAAGTAAAACTTCTTAGCAACGTCGTTGTGTTTTGAAATTCGTTGAAACGAAAAAGCGAGACAGTAAAAAGAGATCGCACACATACATTCGTAAATTTAACGTGGGAGAAAATGAGATAGGAAGCATTATACAGTGCTTTGGTACCAGGCGATCATAGCTGAAGAAGAGATTGTCTTATGTATAACGCGAGTATACCTTAATATATTCTGACGTCATGCGCAAGTCGTATTACTACATAGACATTAGGAGAACATAAATATGGTAGCGGTGATAGTAATGTCTTGAATAGCGGTTGAAATCATGTGTCACCCTAGCAATATATACCAGGATATCATACGCAGTTTAGAGGTTTAATGTAAATTTTGCCGCCGAGTTTCTGGACGCCAAATTTTATTTGAAAATGTGCAGCAGTTGCTTTGTAACAAACAACAAGATCAAAAAAAGTATTACAGTTATAACAATAAAGGGATTTTTATTACCTGTCATCAGCGGAAGACGCCCGCCTTCAGTGATACGTAAATTATGACTTCCACATATTTAGTGACACCACTTAAAAATTTACAAGCGTTTAGATAAGATGGGTTGAAAGAAGTTTGACTATACAATTTTATAAGATCAATGCAAATGTTTATTGATGAATGAGGGGATGTAAATGTTGATTCAAAAGAGTAGCAAAACGTTTTATGCCACCTCTTTTCATTAAATTTACCATAGTGATGGTAAATAGTGAAAAGAAAAAAAAACTTATTGCATTCATACATTTCATTTCCTTGACCTATATTATATAGTGTAGGTAAGGAGAATATCATCTGTGTATATGAAAAAGTGTCCGTCAAAATGCGTTAAATTAGGGTGTCGCTAAGTTAGCATCAAAATAGATTATTTTTATTATATTTACATTTATATTATACAGGCACGGATGAGTAAAAAAATAAGGACTCCGTGTCACCTTACATAACAGTAAGGCACCAAAACAAGCCGATAAACGTGTAAATACATAGCCCCACGCACACATTTACACTAATACAAGCCGATCGGCCGCCATTATGAGATTTGCCATCGTCTGTGACTGATCAGTTTGCGTCGCAATAAAATATTTTAAAAATGCCGTCGTGCGTTGTGAAAAATTGTAAAAACAATACTATAAAAGTATTTGTGGATATATGATTATTTAAGGGAGAAAATTTGTTTAACTGGTATACCCCGTAACCGCACACACACTAGCATAAAAGTGCTTCACTTGCTAATATCACGGCGCGGAGTCCTTCTTTTTTTACTAGTCCGTGTGTACAGGGTTATTATAATTAACTTTACGGTGACGGAAAATCGTGTCGCTATGTCGCGTGTGTCATAAAATATTCACATTTTACTGTCTGCCAAACGTATCATAAAAATACTAAGTCATTGTCAATTTACAAACATTAAAAATAGTTTTAAAAACACGCTTAGGTTGAATAATAGATAATGGTTGAAATTTAAAATGCCATGAATTCCTGCCTTATGACGATAGTAGAAAAAATTATAATAAATTAACAAAAATCTTATTCTGCAAATTGAAAAATGGAATAATGTTATCAAATTAATGTACTGACATCGGTCCTCGATAAATTTTCAAAGTTTGAACGAAATCTGCCCGTTTAAAGTGGGTCAAAATCGCGCCCAAATGAGTCGGTTACAAACAAAAATACATTCAGGTGAAGCTAATAAAAAGTGCGTAAAAACGTTTCCGTATGTGGCTATAGGTAAGAATTAACATAAAATACACAGTACTTACAGTAATAGCGACCATTTTACGATTGTACTTTGCTGCAGTATTATAAGGTACAAATAATAATAATAATTGTCAACAAAATTTATGAATATTTTAATTGAATTTGACACGGTTAAATGGATTACGTTCTAATGCGTAAGTTTGGTATTTCATTGTTGGCAACTCAACTCATTTACATACCCGCTCATGTCATAACGCCGCGGCCGCGACATTGTTTGAAATATTGCGACATTGATGTTGTAATAGTAAATAGAAGCCAAACAGTATAAAAAAGTCTGTGTACCTACATAGTACCTACATAACATGTAGGTATGAACGAAAGTATTTATATTGCTTTGTCAGAGGTAAGAAAAACAATGTCTGCTATTATAGCGTTCCCTTATAGCCGAAACACTAACCCCCTTTTAATTTAATTCATAATAGTCTGCCAACTTAAAGCTTTAAGAAATTTTACATAAACGTATAGTTTATATATTTTATTTTTTAAAACTAAAATAACTAATTTATTGCAGAAACTTTATGATATGCTATATATTCTAAAAACATGAATAAATATTTGTTTTTTTTCTAACAATTTTAAATTTGGCACTAAGGGTGACTCATAATTATATTACATCAATTTTTTCACAGGCTAACACGCCCGACTTTTTGAATTACGAATTGGTCGATTAAGGCGCTATAGTCCTAAAAAGTAACATTTTTAAAAATCTACTTATAATACTTCTACAAATACTACGGTTGCAATTTTTTGACATGTTTATCTTCATTTCTTTATCTAAATTGTCGCTGTTTCGAAAACACGATTACGAAAAAAAATCTCGATAGATTTATTTTTTGAAAAATCTTAAGTGCGGCGGCCATCTTGGATTTCAAAAATGATCACACAATCGTTCTCTGCACCCTCGAGAACCTCGGACACGATATCCATATAGCTGAAATCATAATTTAGTGCGGCGGCCATCTTAGATTTCAAAAATGATCACAAAATCGTTCTCTGCACCCTCGAGAACCTCAGACACGATATCCATATTGCTGAAATCATAATTAAGTGCGGCGGCCATGTTGGATTTCAAAAATGTACACACAATCGATCTCTGCACCCTCGAGAACCTCGGACACGATATCCATATTGCTGAAATCATAATTTTGTGCGGCGGCCATCTTGGATTTCAAAAATGATTCCAAATTCGTTATCTGCACCCTCGAAAACGTTGGATACGATACCCATATTGTTGAAATGATAATTTTGCGCGGCGGCCATCTTTGATTTCAAAAATGATCCCAAATTAGTTCTCTGCACCTTCGAGAATCTCGGATACGATATCCATAATGTTGAAATCATAATTTTGCGCGTAATATAACATTTCTCTCATACGTCGATAAAAAAAATTATAAAAAAAAAGTATATAAACGTAAAAAAAAAGTATATAAAAAAATATTATCACAGTAATTCCGTACTCTAGTACAACTGTAAGTTTTAATAAATATTACGCGGTCCCTCTGGGTCGGCGGTAGTTGACCCGCATCGCTCGGATCGTTCTCAGCCATGCCCGACGCCCGTGTCCATGCGTACCTATCGAATCTAACGTTCGCGCAATTTTTACCTAAAGTGTTGGGAAAACCTCGCCTTAAACAGAATTTATTAATTATATTGACCAATCTTGATCACTAACAAATTTTTTTCACATTCAAATTTTGCCGCCCTGGGCACATCCCCAACTGCCCCTAGTGTAAATCCACCGCTGCTTCTTCTATTGACCTAAGTCAGAATAAGAAAAAACACTCCTAAGCGGCAGTTTAAAGTTAGCGGACCATTATGAATAAGGGGGAAAATGTTCGAATATGTTACGGCCGAACTATCGGACGCAATGGTAGCGGCCCATATTTTTTTTATGAAGTTAAGGGACGAGACGAGCAGGACGTTCAGCTGATGGTAATTGATACGAAATGCACCTGTACAAACAAACAGGCCAAAATTCTAAGAACAATATGTTCGACCTCTGTAACATTAAGTACAATTTATATAGTGTTTTTAATTTATATTAAACTTGTTTATCGAATTTATGGTGTAGACTGAAGGAAATAATTTTGCGCGCGCATGCTATAAAAATACACTCTCGATATTTCTTTTTTATCTCAAGTGCTTAATGTTTGCGTTCATATTTATAATCTACCCCGGCTTTGAATGTTTGTTAAATTATTCACCAAAAATCTCACGATTTCGTATTGAAATATTAAATTTATATTTGACTTTGAGATCTCTATAAATATGTGAAACTTGTCTGAAAGTTATTAATAATTAAAATTATTGTTTTAATAAACTAAAAAAAAATTGCCCCGGGTGAGGATCGAACTCACGACCTTAAGATTATGAGACTTACGCGCTGCCTACTGCGCTACCGAGGCTTGTATAAATAGGCTGAAATTTTAATTTAGAAGACCCGTGTGAAGCCAACCCTACTCTGTGACAATAACAATACAATAAAAATAATAGTAATTTCATGGATTATAAGTGTTTAAATATACCAAAATGCTCGCAGTTTATTTTACAAGCACCATATAGTTTATTTTATTAATATTAAGTATATCTTAAAACATATGAAATAATGATATTCGTACATTTTATCATTGCTATTTCCCACAATTTACAATATTACGACGTGATAACTTATTAATTATTTAGTTAAATAACTTAAAACTACATAGGTATTATAACTTAGGTACTCGTTACCTATTCAATGTAGGTACGCCAGAATATTATTACATCATGTATCTGTTTCACCTTGACTTATCTGCGTCACCGGTAGGTATCTTGCGTCGTCTGTGGTTAATTATATTGTCTATGAGTGCGAAAAGTAAATGTGTGCTAATGTCATAGTTATATATACAAGCTTATGCCCACAATAAAGTCCGTGTGGACTTCAATACTGGCTTTACGGTATATTAAGGGCGTTCATTCATAATGTATTGAAGGCGTGGCTTTCTTTCAGATAAATTGATAATCCCTTTAACTCGATTAGTATTGGGTAAATAAACGAAAGAGAGGGAGAGAAAGCTCGAATATCAGGGCCATATAATGCGAAATTCTAAATTTGACCTGCTACAGCTCATAATACAAGGAAAGATGAAAGGTAATTAACGAAGACCTCGCCGCAGATGAACTTCCCGGCTTAAGAACCTTAGGCAGTGGTTCAATATGAACAAAATTCAGTTAGCCTTAATGATTGCCATCCTCCGATAGATGGTACTAGAAGAAGTAGAAATAAACGAATGTAAAAATGTCACTGAGCAATCCACGCAAATGTCGCCTAACATTTATTTATTTAAGTACCTATTCAATTTGTAATAATTTTCAATTTTTAACCGACTTAAAAAAAGGAGGAGGTTCTCAATTCGTCGGTATGATCTTTTTTTATGTTTGTTACCTCAAAACTTTCGACTGGAAGAACCGATTTTGATCATTCTTTTTTTATTTGAAAGCTGGTGCTTCCCGTGTGGTCCCATTGTAATTTGGTCCAGATCTGACAGTGGCATCCATGAGAAAACCATAAAAGTCTTAAAATTTGGTATATATACGTATTGCAAAGTGGATGATAAACTTACGAGTAACTCAACATCGCGCCAACCGATTTCCATGATTTTTTTTTATTGGAAAGGATATACGTCAAAGATAGTTTGGTGAGAGTTGGTTAGGCCCGATTACGGAATCCATGACAAAGTAACGGAACTCTTCAATTCTTAGGAGCAAATTAACGATACTAGGCCGAATCTTTTTTATGGTATCCGGATATTTATGTTATCTACCAACACATAGTTATTGGTCAAGTAATTGTCGTAGTCGAATATGATGATCAATGGGACTCCTTAACGACTTACAGTAAGGGTGCAATCTGTGACAGAATTTCTAACTATTTGTCATCAAATGGAAAGCACCTACGTTCATTGGTGCATTGAAAAATTTAGTATTTCTACACATATTTAGACAAATTGTTAGTTAGTTAGTGTACTTCAAATTCACTAAAAATCATAAAAAAAATTTTTTACAAAAAGCAACTGACTTCAAAAACACTATTCCGAAACAATAGATATAATGTGCACTAAAAAGTATAAAATAGTTACGTATTTTTATACAATCTAATTAATTCATCTAATTCTAATTACGATTATTGTAATTTTTGGAGTCGGTGTCATCCAAGATAGGTTTGTTACTACTGTATACATAGTTATAGGTGAGATGTGCTTGAGTCGTGAGGAGGCGAGAGGCGAGAACGGGTCGGTTTGTTTCAGATTACTAGAGTTGACGACAGCGAAAACTGTGAGTATCGTATAAAAATGGTATCAATCTATACTAATATTATAAAGCTGCAGTGTTTGTTTGTTTGTTTGTTTGTTTGAACGCACTAATCTCTGGTACTACTGGTCCGATTTGAATGATTCTTTCAGTGTTGGGTAGTCCATTTATCGAGGAAGGCTATAGGCTATGTTTTTTTTTTCAAAATTAGGGATCCGTAATAAAATTGCTATTTTGTAACACAAGGTGTAAAATCGAAAACCTATTTTTGCGTGCGCTGCAAAAACTATTGACAATAGAACAAAATGATGTACAGGCTATAATATAGGCAATATTTTATTACTTTTAAAACTATCGCGTGAATTATACTTTATATGGCAAAACAACGTTTGCCGGGTCAGCTAGTATTAAAATACACAATATAATAATAGTGACACTATAAATTGGCGTGGGCGTAGCGAGGTAAGGTTAGGTCAGGGGGGGGGGGGGGGGGGGAGGGGCGTCTCCCCTCTACAAAATGCAGGAATGGTCCGAAACAGTATATTTTTTTTAAATAAAAATAAGGGACGGGACGAGTAGGACGTTCAGCTGATGGTAATTGATACGCCCTGCTCATTACAATGCAGTGCCGCTCAGGATTCTTGCGCCCTTCAGAACGAAACACAATAATGTTTACACATTACTGCTTCACGGCAGAAATAGGCACCGTTGTGGTACTCTAGCCGGCATCCTGTGCAACTGAGCCTCCCACTGGTAATGTGGTAAATACTAGGAAGTTAGCCTATTCTATTGACAGGCGCATTTGATAAGATTGTAGTATCAATGGTTTTAATAATATCCTAGCTATGCCCCAATAAGGTGGTCACAGGAACTATACCTGCTGCGAGACTGAAGTCTGTAAACAAACTAAATTGAAGTCTCATTCGTTTTAAACGAGTTATGAAAAAATTACAAAATGTTAACATAATATTGATTCAGATAAATTCAATTGAATTGCATGTACCCAACTTATCAATAGGCCATCATTCGTAAATGTCCAAACATCTGAATGCCACCTTGTTAATATTTGTATAAAGTTCAATATAGTTCAATTTCTCATTGTTAATAGTATTTAAGGTCTGTGCAGTAAGAATCATTTTTGGTTAAAGTTGAGATAGCCAGAAACCTAGTGGGTTGTAAGGTCACTGATGTGGCTTGTATCAGTCAAATGTTCAAATTATTAATTGTGGTCCTAAATTTAGTGTTCATTCACAGTATATACCTACAAATTGTCCCGGCGTCCGGCCTATAGTAATAAAACTTTAGGAATAGTGAATATAAACTATTTCATAGACGGAACTACCCGATCATCATCATCATCATCAGCCGGAAGACGTCCACTGCTGGACAAAGGCCTCCCCCAAAAGAATTCCACGATGATCGGTCCTGCTCTGCCCACATCTAACGTATTCCGGCGATCTTGACCAGATCGTCGGTCCATCTTGTGGGGGGCCTACCAACACTGCGTCCAACGGCCATCTGTCCGTCGGACTATTTGCCCTGCCCACTGCCACTTCAGTTTTGCAATTAGCTGGACTATGTCGGTAACTTTGGTTCTCCTACGGATAGCAGCATTCAGGGGGTCAATTATAAAACCCAACCGGTCTGCAACTAATTTTATATTTATCTTATCAAAATTGACCCAATTGTTGTCTCTTTCTTATGTTCGATTTCGCTGGTTTTGTTTCACTTACTTAGCATAATTCTGTCTTATAAGGCCTCCAATATGTGATTTAAGTATCATCAACTCTACTGTTATCTATTTTATCCACAGTCAGTATGGTGACAGTAAAATATAATATGGGTTTAGGTAGATTTGATTAAAAAAGTGGGGGCAACAATTCACCGATTAAAATTAATGCAAGACCCAAGACTAGTACAAATATTGCACGTTTCGAAATTTAATTTTTGCTATTTAACTTTATTATATTACTAGTCTTATAACTATGTTTACAATACTATAATTTCACTAAATTAAAAACTATCGTTACGGGGATGCGTACCAAGAATACTGGCAACATATCCGCGTATGATAGCTAATAGTTGATCCGTTCACTGGAATAGCTGCAGTAGCCCTATTACTTTAACCCTATTATTAGTACTTTGTACATTCTCTACGGTTCTGGGCCCCACGGGCCACGTGTCTTGACACCAAATGGAAAAATGTTAATATTATTCAGTATTTATTACCTGACATCTATGGACCTATTAATAATGTGTGATATTAGTAATGTTTGTGTGATTCTTTAAACTGAAGCGTACAAATTATAATTAGAAATTCTCTTATCTAATAATTTTCTTGGTAATTTTAATAAATAAATTACGTCACATAATATAATTGTTGAGTCAAAGTGTTTCGTCTCGCTCCCATTGCTTTCATTAGTTATTGTATCGAAACATGGTTTTTGCTCAATTTAAGATGTAACTATGGTTGTTTTAAATACTTAATTATTCATTCATTGATAGTATTGATTGGTGCGTTTTGAACGTACAACAATTGTATTTATGCAAATAGTGTTACGGCGTCTCTTCACAATCGGCGATCACACACGAGCACGATCGTGTGGAGGGTTCATTCGCTTCTATTCGTCATAATGATCGCGGTGATCGGTGACTTGTCGGTTTTTCGGGTACGCATCAAATGGATTTCGCGTGTGGTTGCGGGCGCGTGCCCACACGATCGCCGATAATTCTTTCACTGGACAATGAGCGAAGCCGTACGTACTTCACCTCGTTGCGGCGTCGTTTTGTGTTCCTTTTATTTACACAGCTTGAGTACGGTACAATGATTACTGGGTGGTCATATGAACAAACATTTAAATTCATAGAACTTTATCAGAGCTACCCAGAAATATGGAATCACAAATCATCCTGAACTTAAATGAATGGTAGCAGCAGCTATAAACTCCACGTCCATTTTGAAGGAAAGTCCGCTCAGTAAATGATTACAGACGATGGTGTGGATGCTTACACGATGATCAACGATTAACTTGCTGATGACAGACATGAAACAAGTAACGATCATCGCCGATAGTGGAGAGGGGGCTTAATATCTTTATATATGTACGACCCTTAGTGTACGATTCCTTCTCGCACTTGTACGGTTTTCAATAAGTAGGTAACTCGGCATAGATTATGGCAGCGAGTGCCTTGACACTTCTTATTAAAACTCAATTTTTACGAAGTGGAGATAAATACAAAATGTATCCCACTACACGGACGAGTAAAATAAGAAGGACTCCGTGTCACCTTACATAACAGGCACCAAAAAAAGCCGGTAAACGCGTAAATGCATATCCCCACGCATACACTTACACTAATACAAGCCGATCGGCCGCCATTATGAGATTTGCCATCGTCTGTGAAAGATCAGTTTGCGTCGCAATAAAATATTTTAAAAATGCCGTCGTGCGTTGTGAAAAAGTGTAAAAACAATACTATAAAAGTATTTGTGGATATATGATTATTTAAGGGAGAAAAAATTATGTAGGTATCTGTTATACCCCGTTACCGCACACACCTAGCATAAAGGTGCTTCACTTGCTAATATCACGGCGCGGCGACCTTCTTTTTTTACTAGTCCGTGTCCCACTATACCTTTTATATTCATGTAAGTACCTATTACTTTTTTGGGGTTAAATGAATAAATAAATTTTAATTTGACTTTAGATTCGTAATCGAATTTGTGTTTACTATCCCTTCAAATACCTACGTTCGTCAGCCTTTGTTAAACAAGTGCCAAATAAATAAACAAAAACATTGTATTCTCTTCCTATTTGAAAGTTGGTCATAATACGGTGAAGGCTGCATACAAATACTAAAATCGTTATGTGCTGGCAGCCTGCTAGGTGTTTAATAATAATCTCATATTACTTATGGTCACATATGTTATGAATTATGATGTCATAATGTTATAAATTATAATTAACAGAGCGGCCACCACTTTAGACATAGCAGCGGAATCTGGCGCGGAGCGGTGTTCGAGAACAAACGAATACACACTATTAAGATGAAGCAAACCACGAGATGGCGCTGTACCGGAAATTCGATAGTTTCATTTTCAGCCATCATAATATTAATAAAATAGAAATTATTTTATGGTTCACACCGGGTTTTTAGCGAGTATATGCAATAATCTGCTGTCCTGTTTAAGGAGTACATACGAAGTAGACTATTCTTCTGAAACAATGCAACTACTTTATCTGCAACTTTATCTTGCAATAACCCTGCCATATAGGTAGTTAGAATTCATTGCTACCTATGAATGAATGTGTAGTAGCAGTGCAGTACTAATTTAACAATTCTCTGAATGTTCACTTCACTGCATTGTTCACTGCTATATTATATTGGCAGGGCGATTGCAGGATTAGTGCAGTAGCAGTGCAGTTTACTTATTAGAACGATTCATTTACTGCAGCAAATCTGCAAAATATAAAGACTGCTAAAATACTATCTACTATTACCTACTTTAATTAACATCTGCAATGTTGTATACATTAAATTAAATAACATTTATGGACCAAATCTAAAAAAAATAATAAGAAAAATATACCAAGTGCAGTAAAAATGATATCTAATGATATTAAATTAAATTAATGATACTTTTAAATTGCATTAAAATTAATAAAATCATATTAGTCATGTACATAAAGTAAAACAAATTAATATTATATAGAATTTATATCAAATTATTGAAAGTAAATTATTTCTATTATTTAGTAGTAGTCGCCTCCTTGGCGTAGGACTCCCCCATTTGTTTCTAACCCTTTTATCCTATGCACTAAAGCATAGTCTAGTGCGATCCCAGTCTTTGAATGAATATCATGTCTGTCCACCTTTTCCTCTGGCGTACCTACTACACGTACGTAGACAACTAGAATACTGATAAGTTCATAGAAATCTTAATCATAAGTGCCTTATTATCTTAATATTATATATAATTTACGTGACATGTTGTTTGTCCGCGATGGACTCCTAAACTAATGAACGGATTTTAATGGGGATTACCCCATGGAGTGCAATTTGGGCCAATTTAAGAGATAGGATAGTTTTTATTTCGATTTGGGACCCATAATTCGTTTTATTTTCAATATTTGTTTTGTATGGACATATTTTCTATGAGAGAATATAGTGACGCACGGTTTGACAGTTCCGCTGTGAAACAATTTCATTATAACAATAGGGAGCATTTTTTACGAAATAATTCTTGATGTTTTGATTATTGGCAAATTCCTATAAAACAGCATTTTTTTTTATTATCTACAGAACAACGTAGGTATGTCGGGGCAGTTAGTAGGTATATAAAATTCTCGTGTCCCGGTGTTTGTTACCAAACTCTAAACTCTTAAATCAATTTGGTTGAAAATTTGTGTGTAAGTATATCGGGTAGGTTTGAGAATCGGCCAACATCTATTTTTCTTACCCAGCCCACAGGTCACCCAGCCCTAAATATTATTTTTATTTTATTATGATTTCCCAACAACTTCAAATTTTCACCCGTGCACGATCAACACCTATTTTTGTATCGCGATTTTAATATTATTCTATTATATCCACAGATACGCAAGATGGCAATCGAATATAATGATTATTGTAGTACGATAAATTTTATGTACGATATATTTGGTAGTTCTGAGATTGGGTCGTCTACTATTTTTTATACCCAAAAAATTTTAATTGCTGATTTTTTTATTACTTTATATGGCAATACAACGTTTGCTGGGTCAGCTAGTTATTATATATTTTTGACAAGCCAGGCCATCGCCCTGCGACAGTGGGAGACTCCTTTGAACAGGATGCCGGCTAGATTATAGGTACCACAACGGCGCCAATTTCTGCCGTGAAGCAGTACTGTGTAAACATTACTGTGTTTCGGTCTGAAGGGCGCCGTAGCTAGTCAAATTACTGGGCAAATATGACTCAACATCTTATGTCTCAAGGTGACCAGCCCAGTATAGTGCCGCTCAGAATTTTTGGGGTTTTCAAGAATCCTGAGCGGCACAACTTTGTAATGGGCAGGGCGTATCAATCCATCAAGTGAACGTCCTGCTCGTCTCGTCCCTTATTGTCATAAAATAAATTATAATATAGTCCAAAGTAACGTTCTCTCGCTCACCGCTACATGTGGAAGTAATGGCCACAACACAGATCTGTCTGTGCACCGTGAACGAATCCTGCGCTGATATTATGAATGTGAGGGACCTTGAGCCTGTCGCAGTGTTTTAGCAACTCCGTATATTGTATGCTAATTATATTCGATTGTTGAATGGGAATACATTTAGACTATGTACAGAGCTATGAGAGAATGACTTTCTAATAGTTCGAATATATTTGAATCAGAATTATTCGGACATAATGTATTTATGAAATTCAAATTCTTTTATTCAATATAGGATTCAAATCACTTATTGAACGTCAAAACCCATTCAAAATAGACTGACCTGAGAAGAACGTGCGAGGGAAATCAGCGGTCTTTTTTTTAAATAAAAATATGGATTACAATGTAATATCGTACATTAATAAAAAAATTAATAATTAAAGAGCCTGAGGGTGTCCGCTTCATTCCCAGTCTGAGATATCATTAAGAAAATTGCTTATGTTATAATAACCTTTCTCACACAAACTTTGTTTAACAACTCTTTTAAATTTCGTAACACATTTTTTTGTACATTTTCTGGGATTTTATTGTAAAAGCATATATTGCCCAATTAAAGACTTACTAATTCGACTTATTGACTCATCCCAGAGGTCAGTCAGATATTATAGACTTCAATCTCCTGACATACTTGCCCGGCGGTGGCGTCTACCACAATGGTTATGGTTGGTGCTGCGACTTTAGAACACGGTTGCCCTGTTTCGCTTCAACCAAAGAATTCATGAATTTTATTATATCAGTGAACTGACGTATCTCAAGTGGTTGAACAATTTGTTTTCTTTATTGCGTTGATTTAACATGACTGCTTCCGACACACGTAAATAGTGTTACGTGTGTCAGTAACAGTGATTTGGTAACTAATGAGTCACAAGAAAGAAATTAGGGCAATCTGGATCAATTAGCTTGAAGCATAGACAATCCATCGCTTCCTTCACAATTTTCTTAGGAAAGGTAACCCGCCGTACTACGACGCCACGAGCAAGTTACATTACACTTTTTTATGACAATAAGGAACGAGACGAGCAGGACGTTCAGCTGATGGTAATTGATACGTCCTGCCCCGTTACAATGCACTGCCACTCAGGATTCTTGAAAAACTTAAAAAATTTAAGCGGCACTACAAGTGCGCTCGTCACCTTTTATACATAATATGTTAAGTCTCATTTACCCAGTAGATTCAATCGCTACGGCGCCCTTCAGAACGAAACAAAATAATGCTTACACATTATTGGTTCGCGGTAGAAATAGTCGCTGTTGTGGTACCCATAATCTACCCGGCATCCTGTAAAAAGGAGCCTCCCTTGGCCTCCCACTGGTAAATACACTTAGTTGCCTCTTACGACACTCTTGGGCCTGGGACTTCCGTATTTTTTATGCCCCGGGAGTTTAGTCCAATGACGTCCCTATGAGCGGTTAAGCCAAAAGAAAAACCTGCCTACCGTCATTCACGACATTCAGACACGATCGTGTTATACTCTAGTAGATACAAGTTAGTGTACAAATCGTGATATACGTCGACGGTCGGTGGTTACTAATTAAGAGATTACTTTCTTCGATACCGCTTTCATACATAAACGGCATGGTGATTGGTGGGTAGATCCATCATATTATTACTACCTAATTATTATGCCTACGCTTGAGTCGAGTTAGTCGTTTGTTTGCGCGATGTATATGTTTTTTCAACATAATACAGAAAATATACAGAATACATGTGTACAATAAACATTTTTATATAAATTTTTCTATGTATTTCTCTATGGTCATTATTACTATACCATTGTTTATTTTTATTAATGATCCCACAGTTTGGGAAAGAACTTATACCTATAAATTTAACTGTAGTGCAACTCTATAGATTTTTGGTCCACTCCGACAAAATATTTAAAAAGATTTATTAAAAAATATTTGCTATACTTTTTAAACTATAATTTAGTTATCTTTCACTTAATAAACATCATGAAGTTACATTAGTTCGTAAAGGGTAGCCTTCTTAATATAAAAACTCTACAATTTTAGATGGCCTGCTCAGAACCAGACAAGAAGCATGCATCAATCGTCTATATACCTACTCTATTATTCTGTAAGCCTTGTTTGTCAAAGAAGCTTTAATATATTTCTTGAATTTGTGCTCACTGAGTCCTAGAATAAACATAGAATAAGACAGCTGTGAAAACGTTGAATTGTGTGTTTCGAACTTATCTCTATTTTGAGTAATTCACGCACATTAACGCAAAGTGTCATACAAATTGCGAGTGTAAGACGTAGCTTGTCACGCACTCCTCCTCCTCGTGATGTATTCCTCATTGCTGAGGGTCGTGATTTCTCTGAGGATTAAACTTGTTGACCATAGTTCGCCATCTGTGTCTGTCTTTGACTAAGTGCAGTGCGTCATGAAGTCCGGTATTCAGAGATGTGCAGATTTGGTCAGACCATCTTATAGGGCTGCGACCTCTGGGGCGTCGTCCGCCGTCTACCTTCCCAGTAACCATCAGTTGTTCGAGGTTGTGGCCATCTCTTCTGGCGATATGTCCGAAGAACTCTAAGATTCTACGGAGGCAGATTGATGAGAGTCTGGTATTGGCTATTACACCTAGAGTGTTAAGGATGGATTGGTTGGTGCGGAATGCTGTCCAAGGGATTTGAAGCATCTTCTTCCAGCACCACATCACAAAGGCATCAATCCGATCTCTTTCGGCCTTCTTTAGTGACAATGTCTCAACCCCATAGCTGAATATGGAAAAAATTAGACTGTTGTCTAGCCTCATTTTAGTTTTTCGTGGCCTGTTTTTATCGGTGGTTTAACAGGAAGAGATTCTATCTAGACGTATAAATTATCTAAGACAAAGCCAGGTGCAGTAATAGTTGTTTATAATCAGAACAAATTGTTTTATCTGTTTTAGCTGTTCGTGGTGGTCGAGCGGAACCGAGTATTATGTTGTGTATGATGGGGTTACGTGAGCGGAAACAGTGGACTGAAACATTTTTATTATCTGCACATTTTATGTCTTCCGTGCGATCTGACGTTTACATTACCTTCTGTATATTACTTACTACTTACTAGCTTCGTTCCGAAATTTTTTTAAGGGTTCCGCATTACGAAATGACCAACGGGAACAATATTACAAAGAATCCGCATTTCGTCGTTTTTTGTCAGAGGGCTGTATCTTATATTCTTTTTATGATAATAAGGGACTAGACGGACGTTTAGCAATTGATACGCCCTGCCCATTACAATGCAGTGCCGCACAGAATTCTTGATACACCCAAAAATTCTGAACGGCACTACAATTGCCCTTGTCACCTTGAGACATAAGATGTTAAGTCTCATTTACCCAGTAATTTCACTTGCTACGACTTGAATTTCAGACCGAAACACAATAATGCTTATACATTACTGCTTCACGCCAGAAAAAGGCGCTTTTGTGGTACATAACAATTTAGCGGTAGAGCAAATTAGTTTTATTTCACATATTTTTAATGAATACTAACTACCGCTTTACCACCAATACTAATTTTGCGATTATCAAAATGGCCGTTCAAAATGCTTCTTTGCTTTGCCCTTTGACCCACTGGCTCGCCATTGACTGTTTTCTTATATAATGACTACATTAATTAAATATAAGTTCGTAGCAGTTATTCAGTTTCGGCTGTGATCAGCTGATAGTTGTGTCGTGACTCGTGAGTAGTGAGAGTGTATCCAACACAGCCGCCCAATTATGCTCGGTCCGTTGCACGAGATACCGTAGCGCCGTCGCTGCCGTGCACTGTAATTCTTGCTGCAAAAAGAGTAAGACATCTTTAAGGCGAGGTTTTCCCAACACTTTAGGCAAAAAGTGCTCGAACGTATATATCTATAGCGTTAGATATACGTTCGACGCGGGCATCACGTGGACTTTAACTTTTTGTTTGCAACATCTAGACCTAATATGGCAGGGTTAATATATTTTCCAATATATTTAAATTATGGTGCCAAAGTCTAACAGAATAATCTCTTTATTTATATATTGAATATTATAACGCTAAAGTTAGCTGCAGAGTTCAGGTTGAAGGTAATTTTAAATAAATATGATGATTGCGAAACAGAAGTGTTTTTTTTTTAATGAAAATAAGGGACAAAACGAGCAGGACGTTCAGCTGATGGTAATTGATACGCCCTGCCTCAGGATTCTACGAAAACTCAAAAAATTCTGAATTGCACTACAACTGCGCTAGTCACATTGAGACATAAGATGTTAAGTCTCTCTCTGATCTCACAGAAGTGGTTGTGGGCAGGGTACATAGCTTGACAGACAGATGGCTGATGGGACAGTAAAGTCCTCGAATGGCGACCACGTACCGGAAGACGCAGTGTTGGTAGGCCCTCCACAAGATGGACCGACGATCTGGTCAAGATCGCCGGATTAGGTTTGATGAGAGGAGAGCAGAACCGTCATGGCGATCTTTGGGGGAGGCCTTTGTCCAGCAGTGAACGTCTTCCGGCTGAAACGATGATGATGATATTGAAATAACATATATACAGTGGTCTCAGATTAGAGTAAAAGTAAGCTAAGTTATATTTCACGTCAAGTATATGTCTCAGGTATACAGGCTGTCCCAAAGTTATGGTACATGAAGGGAAATTACCTTAAATATCAAAGATAGGCTATTTTAGTGAAAGAAGACTTTATGTTATTTTTAAAAGTTAGTAATTCTGCATTCAAAGATTTTCTAAAAATTACTTGCCTCGTCTGGGAATCGAACCGACTTAAATGTAAAAAAAAAAACACCCCTCCTCTTATGATGCCAATCGAAAGAATGGCCAAAAACTAATAACTCTTCTTAAGTAACATAGTATTTTAAAAGAAAGTAGTCAATTAAGTGGGTATTTTTTTTGTAAATTAATTAATTGAATGCTCAAAATGTGATCCCTCTTGTCTTACGCTAATCGCCAATCTTTTAATGAGTCCGCTGCCTGTTGATTTTCTTATCATTTTATGGTGAATACTCGATATGATATGGCACAATTCTGTTTGTAACTCGCCCACGTTCTCGTATCGTTCGAACGTATCCCACGTGAAAGATATGCTATACAAAAAAGAAGAAATCTAATGGTGTCGAAAGGTGTGTAAAGAAAGGTCCGGGGATCTGGCCGGCCATCTAATCGGTCCATTCGTACCAATCCAAGTAGGAAAACATTCATTTTACGTTGTTCCTTTCTTTTAAAATACTAGGTTACTTAAGAAGAGTTATTAGTTTTTGGCCATTCTTTCGATTGGCATTATAAAAGTAGGGGTGTTTTTTTTTTACATTTCAGTCGATTCGATGCCCAGACGAGGCAAGTAATTTTTAGAAAATCTTTGAATGCAGAATTACTAACTTTTAAAAATAACATAAAGTCTTCTTTCAGTAAAATAGCCTATCTTCGATATTTAAGGTACTTTTCCTTCATGTCCCATAACTTTGGGACATCCTGTATACATACACAGGCATAGTACAGTACAGTACATTGTTTACAAAACAAAGGAGATGAATCGATAACAGCGGTAGTGACTTGTGAAAGTATAAACACACAGACAGACCTTGTGTTTATATTCTAGGCCACTCACATATTTCTACGTTCACGTTGTGATTTCATTTATTAGTATCATTATTAGGGCTGCGTAGGAACGGTAAAATCGGGAACCCCATTACTTTAACGGTTTTAACCGGTTAATATCGTTTTGTATGTTTTATTTCGTTCGGAATGAAAACTTAGTTATGCTACGAGATTCGAAACGAGACAAATTTCGAGACTCACACAAAACAGCTTGAGACATTTTTACTCATCGGGTGCTGTGGAGGTTATTGGTGAGAGAGCTTATCCATTTTTTTCTTTCTATGAAAACACGGGACGAGACGAGCAGGACGTTCAGCTGATGGTAATTGATACGCCCTGCCCATTACAATGCAGTGCCGCTCAGGATTCTTGAAAAGCCCAAAACACCGTCACCTTGAGACGTAATATGTTAAGTCTCATTTGCCCAGTAATTTCACTTGCTACGGCGCCCTTCAGATCGAAACACATAAATGCTTACACGCAACATAAGAGGAATCCTCCTGTGCACGGGAGCCTCCCAATGGAACGCGCTCTCACTGGAAAACTCCATGAACGCATCTGGCTGAAGGGCAGCGGGAGGAGTGACAATGGCCAGCCACTTGGGTCTCTCATCCCCGTCTTGTAATTTCATCCCCTGCATCATTCCCCAACGAACCGCTGCGTCCCTTGAACCATTACAGAGCTACCCAGTTGTTATAGGCAACTCGTTTCAAGGATTTGTGATATTCGTATATCAGCGCTGAGCTATAGGTATTATTATTAAATTAAGGAGACGTACAATATAACAGCGCATAGACAAACAGAGCGAGCAACGGCGGTGAAATGGTTTAATATAGCATTAAAAAATTTTTACAGACCAATCTATCAAATCTAACATTAATGCAAACAAAATCTATAAACTAACCTCTTAGATTAAGTATTGGTCTCCGCTGCCCTCCAACTAGACACCGCACTACCTAAGAACAATAGCTTTTTTATTACGGCTTCTCTTAGTTGCTTGTGTGCGTCGCATCTTGACACTCTTTATCAAATCTTAATTAATTTCATATTTTTATTTGATATTTAATTTAACAAAACCGCAGGTGTTTAAACTTATTGTAGTACCTATTTTAGAATACTTAATTTAATGTTTCATAGGGCATCGTAGTTTGGTTTTGTTTAGTGACCGCAAAAAAAGGACCTTTCTTCCACGTACTACAAAGCTGTGGAATGAATTTCCTTGTGCGGTGTTTCCGGGACGATACGACATGGGTACCTTCAAAAAAAGTAGTATCTAGTAGTGATTAGAAATTACATCAAAAAGAATTCTAAAGGAATCAATTTTGAGAAAATAAATGCCTTTTATGCCTTTTTATGCGGTATCTAGTCGGGAGCGCAGTGGAGAACAATCCTTAATCTAAGACTTACGTATTATACCAACAAAACCAACAACTATACTACACAATGACATAAGGCTCACACTAACCTCAACAACGAACAAATTACTTTCGTAAACTGATTGCCAAGTGCCTCACGTCCGTCCTACTTCCTCCTGGTATTTGGCACTTTCCAATCGATCAACCGCCATCGATGAGAACCGTTGAATACTAATTAATTCTAGTCAATACTTCCTCACGAATATACCAATAGGTGGCGTTCGTTGTTTAATAAGAGACGAGACGAGCAAGACGTTCAGTTGATGGTCATAACGCCCTTGGCCCTGCTAATTACAATGCAGTGCCGCTTTGGATTCTTGAAAAACCCAAAAATTCTCAGTGGCACTATAATTGCGCTCGTCACCTTGAGACATAAGATGTAAAATTTCACTGGCTACGACGACCTTCAGACTGAAACACAGTAATGCTTACACATTACTGCATCATGGCAGAAAAAGGCGCCGTTGTGGTGCTTATTATGTAGCGGGCATCCTGTGCAAACGAACCTCGCATTAGTAAAGTTTAGTTATTTACTTGGAGATTTCAATCCTCATAGCCTGAAAAACGGGCTATCTTGAAAGGAAGGAATACTTAATACATTGACTGGAGTTTATAAGACGTAGGTCTGTAATTTAAGATGTTATATAAGATTATCTTAAGTGTTTATTGCGTATATGCCTATACTCAAGGCATCTTCAGGAGCTATTGACTCTCAAACGCTTACAAAGAGTTCAGTCTCACTCCAATCAGGAGTTAGACGGGCGTTTGGCGCGAGTCAAGCAATTTATTTCGCAAATATAGCGTCTTTTCTTACATCTTCATATTGCTTCAATGCGATAATGGATTTCGCAGTCAGATTTGAATAATTGTTTTATTGTAGCTAGGTATTATATGCTATTCAGCAATATAGGCGTAATTTTTTTTTGGAAGAAGCTTCCATAGGGAGTGACAATAACATAACACATTCTTTTTTTTTGGAGGAAAATATATTTACGTATTGAAGACCCGAAACGGGGCCCATATGTCGGACTCGGGTATCCCGGGACATCCCCTACCGACTAAAAACCTCCTCTATGCTATCAGCCTTGAAGCCTTTTACAGCGACATAGGACGAGGGCCATGGAGGCCGCAAAGACACATATTGCAACAACACGTCTCACAAATCGACAAACAAATCGCGAGTGTAAGACGTAGCTTGTCACGCACACTAAACTAATATTCCTGGCCAGTTTTTATCGGTTGTCTAACAGCAAGAGACTCTATCTAAGACATAAATTATCTAAGTCCTAACCTTTTTTTAAGGGATTGTGTGAAGCTCGCTCGGAGTAAAAGATGCTCAATTATAAGCCTATTCCTCCACCGATATCTTCAGTTTCATTATGATCAGTAGAATGTGACCACTACACGGAATTTCTCTGTGTGTGTAAGATAATTAAGATTGCTGGCTCGTACCACGAGAGTACTGTTTAGTTGTACTATTACACATTCTTCGGTTGTGCTTGCTATTCACAAAGCACTTAGAGTAATAACGTGAAGGAGATGGCATACTTGAGGCACGGTATAGATAAAACTTTATTTAATGCTGTCTATTAGATAGCATGTTCAATGACCGGTTCTCTTTCGATCTTTCTCTATCGATCATCTTTTTTTTTAATTTATGAAAATTAGGGACGAGACGAGCTGGAGGTTCAGCTGATGGTAACTGATACGCTCTGCCCAATACAATGCAGCACAAAGATTATTGAAAAAAAAAAACAAAAATTCTGAGCAGCAGTACAACTGCGCTCGTCACCTTGAGACATAAGATTCCAAGTCTCATTTGCCCAGTAATTTCATCTATTAACAAGCTGCCTCTATATCACTCTGTCCTCTGCTTTTTGCAGGACATTCGGGAAAATAGGTCCCATTATGATCTCTTGTTCATCTCGCTATCGCAATTAGTTTCTTCACATTTTCTGGGTGTCTCCTTAGTGACAGATTCAAAGGAATGTGTCTAGAAAACGCCTCTAGGTGTAACTACACGGTTTTTGTTTTGCATCATTTTCCTGCACCTCCTCCATCCCTTAGGTCATCGCTTACTTCTCTTTCCGTCTCTGGGACACTAATTCATTATTTTTTTTACTTAAAATTTATGTCCTATGCAACTCCATTTGAGCCTCCTAGCTTTATATCTATATAATATCAGTCACTCTATCTTTATGTGTTATCTTTATTATGTGTCTAATCAGATATTGCGATTTTTCTGTAATATATTAATGTTTTTATCCTTCAATCATGAAAGTAGTTAGTGAATGAATTCGGTATGAGGATTAATGAAGTCATCCGCAGGGCAGTTGCCACCGCGATGGCAAGTGTCCTGATGCAATGACGCTGGTGGCTTGGGCACGGGGAAGGGTGCTGGTGTGAGACGCGACTTGCGTCGACACTCTGGCTCCTTCTCATGTCCAAATTACGTCAGTTGGTACTGGGACTGCTGCTTCGACTGCCGAAGACTGCAAGCGTCGCAAATATGTCGGTCTCAGTGAGTCATACATATTTGTCCGAGAATGTACAAAGTACTATCTTCGCGCCTCATTAAGGCTACTGGAAACCCAAGCGCTGGCTGCTATTTCGGTCAACGGATCAGCCTAGGTATCCAACACGGAAATGCTGCCAGTATTCTTGGTACGCTTCCCCGTGATAGTTTTAATTTTATGTAATCATAGTATTGTAAATATAGTAATAAAATTTGTTTTGATTGAATAAATAATATATTCATAAGTAACAATTCTATTTTAACAGTTGGACAGGTGATCAACGCCGCCTCCATCGGGTAGATACTGTTAGACCAGCCGGCGTGATTAGCGCCTGAAGCACGCGTCCGCGTCGCTTTCCCCACGGCCCGCTCATTTCACTAAATATTTGCGGGATTAGGCAATGTTTGCTGTCTTACCGAACACTTGCGGTCAATTCTTACAGTTTACCAGCTTTCCATTTGTTTCATCAACCCGTAAGTCGACAACTTAACGTCTATAAAGGCTATAACACATGTTAAGTCTGCTAGGCCCTTATCAAGGTAGAACAAGTTGTATATCAGAGTAATTTAGTCGACGCTTTCACAATTCACCACATAATTTGAATTCTAGTTCATATTAAATAAATAATTATCATCCGCTTTATACAATACTAGCTGAGCTATACGTTGTTTTTCCATATAAATATTTTTTTTGTGTTCGGCCGTTTTTTCTCCGACTATCACGAAAAAGTCTTTTCATTTTTCGGGTAGGCAGTAGGCAGTGCCTACTTTGCGAAGAACCTAGATAAATTAAGTTGAATTCGGTTCCGTTATTCTAAAACCAAACTTTTATAAACACCTACTAATTAAATTTTTCCTTGCGCCCGATACTCAATACCTAAGGTAGGCAGTCTTCAGATTATATATTCAATATGCAACTTCATTATGTAGACCTTAAAATGTAGTATTAAACTAAAGTTCAACTATCACTAGATCTACAGTGCCTACCTTACTAGAAAACGAATGCGCGCCCCTATACATACCATATACTATGATGCTCTCAAATAACGTGGTAAACGGTTTAGTAGATCCAGAGATTACCCCTACAACATCACAAACTTGACCGCTCTATAATATTTATAGTAGATTAACTTTCACAATAGGTTAATTCGATTATAATAATTTACTGCTGAGAGGCAGAAGCCTGACTGTGCAAAGAATTGCACAGGATACCCGGTTTCCTAACCTACCGAAGTACAGCGGCACCCTTTTCTGCCGGCCTAGTAGGAGCACATGATTATCTAAAGGGTATTAGCAGTATGGAAGGGCGCCGTAGCTAAATTACTGGGCTAATGATATTTAACATATTTTAACGACCATATAGCCCAGTAATTAGTGAGCCTGCCCACTAAGCTTGAGGTCCTGGGTTGGAATCCCGGTAGCAGACACTTAAACTCGTAATTTGTATTATGTTTCCTAGTCGTTGGTAGTATTTATGTATGTTGTAGTATATTGTATTAAATTAATATATCGTTGTCTTGCAACCCATAGCATAGGCTATACCTAGTTTATGGTAACATCAATTTTGATTTTACAAGAAGCACTTAATCATTTGTAAGTCCTTTCTACTAATATCTTCCCTTTCTTGGCGTGCGTCCGCCCAGAATGGGATGTCGTTATTGATATCAAACTTGAGTGCTTGCCCTGCATGTTTCAGTATGTCAACTCTCTCTGTTATCCCTAATTAAACATTTTATTGAGATAAAACCTTTAGTTGCGAATGCAACGGGTAACTATTAGTATAATAATAGTATGTTATAAGTAAATAATGTAGGGTTACTGGATGGCGAGCCCTAGTCACGCAATGTCACGCCTGGCGGACACAATACACTTCTAGATCAATGATCTATAGATCGGTTCGGATTATAGTTCCGAACGCAGGTGAACGACCCGCCTTATTACGGTTCTCAATGCGTATCTTTTTATTATTAATATCATACACAATGGAAAACTTCCACGCTGGAATCGCTGAAGTGCTATTTTAATTTTCTATCGATATGTCTCGTTTTACTAACCGACTTCAAAAAAGAAGAAGGTTTCAATCTAAAGAGATTGTAAGATCTCCGTAATTTACGAACCGTAAAAAAAATCTTTATTTTTATCGTAAAGAGCAGTTTCTGTGTGTATTATTTGCAAAAATATCCTAACAAATAAATAATGCTGCCCATAGTAACAACCCCACGCGGACGGAGTTGCGGGGGTTTATATTCATTCATATATTCATGGGTGTACGTTTGATACCGCTGAGGCTCTAAAACTGGCTCAGATTAGACAACAATTGACATAAAACAGCTGACCTTAATTTGTGGAATTTTTCTCGTAACTTGCATAACGTGAGAACGCGAAATATTATGAAATGTATAATCGCTTCTCGATCCGACACGTCTCTAAACAAATCGGCCGTTATACAATAACACACCGTGCCCACTCGGTTACCACTTTATGGTAAGACTACTAGCTTACAACTAACTTAATGTGAATTCTTTGGTCGGGATATTAAGTACAGCCACCTCACCTATTACTGATTTTAAGCACTGAACTTCTGTGAATCATTATGAGAAAATTTGAGAGAAGTAAACATATTAACAGTTGCCTCTGAATTTTTGTAACACAATTGTTTTGTACATTTTCTGGGATCATGTTGTACAAGCGTTATAGCCCTACTAAAGATTTACTAACTTGACTTAATCGTGTAGCAGGTAGGCATATAAAGTTTGTGCTTGTTTGTGGTTTTAACATTATATTTATTTTTTTGGCACAGTTTCTAGAAAATTCGCTAATGTGCCTATAAACATACATTATCAATAATATATTGTTTTGTAATGTGTTACAACTCAGTTCATATTTCACTGCTATGCGTGAAGATGCTGCGTACTATCAGATGGCACTGCGCATGGAACGTGCTTCGCTCCGTCATGTCAATTACTTCCAAAGTTGTTTCAGCATCAAAATTTCCATAACAGAAGCGAATATAATCTGTTTGCAACTTTGCTGGCCTCGAAGCAAGTTCCCCTGTTGATTCTAGTTAGAATATTAGGCTAAAATTATCATTGTTTTTGGTTCGTGTACAAATTTCAAGCAAATCGACCGCGTGGAGTTTATGACAATCATCTTTAACAATTCCGTTACAAACGCACAGGCAATGCCATAAAATTAAAAGCAAAAACCGTAAAATGAACTCTGACGGTTTTTGCATGTGCATTCGAAACTACTTGGTAACCCTAGTTTATATATTCTAGATGAAACTTGATTACTATGGCCATCTTATCATTACATCAGCCTTCAAGTCGAACCCATGACCCTCACAGAGTACCGAGCGACCGGTGACACAACGTCACAATTGATTTGGTACGCTTCGATCTTCTTACACAAACATTGCCTAAAACGTTTGTCAAAATAATGACAGATGGACGTTTTTATCACATCCATTGTCCATCCAGCCGCTGGCTGTAGCTGTAATGAACAATCTAAATTGGCTCTTTCGTTTCAGTCAAATATGGTGCAATTTAAGATTTGCAAACGATTTGTAACATGAAATATTACATTGTAATTCTTGTAGTATTTTATTTAATTACCTATTTATTATTTTATATTTTAAAGACCACTTGTTGGTGTAGGTATGTCCATCTCTTTCTCAGGATCTAGTGGGGATATTATGTCGTCTTAAAAATGACTATAATATTTTTACACGTTGATAAATCCACACTTACATCCCATTAACCTAGAATTATGAAATTCGGCGAACTGCACACCTCGAAGTTGAGATTTTTGAGGTGAAACTTTTTTTGGCTCGCATGTGCTGGGGTATGTAATGTTCGTTTTTAATAGTACCAGGCGACCATAGGTGCCGAAGAGATAGTAATCTGTTTGAAGAGTAAATAATATTATACAGGATGTTAAAAAATCCTGTAGTATATCTTAAGGCGTATATTGGTATGAATTAGTGAGTAAATATTGATTTTCAGAAAATAATCAGATTTAAAAAAGTGAAAAAAAAGTATTATAATAGTTTGGACACCTCTTACATCCTTATTATATGGTGATGGTTAATGTGTTTGATGATAGCAATGGAAATCACGTGTCAACCTGAAGACATGTACCAGGACTTCATATTTAGTTCAGAGGCTTATGCCAAGCTTCAAAGATAAAGTTAAGATAGACGTCACAGTACCTACCACAGAGGTTTGTATTCAGAATAGTTTTATTGTGTTATGTACTTATAATTGTAAATATGTAAAACCTCACAAGATAGTACATACTTATTTTAAACTGTGCATAAGTATGTATCCAAATAGGTACCTACCTATTACACATACATAAATGATAAAGCTATGTATTGAAAGTTGTTTTTAAACAATTTGTTGCTATAAATTTTTGTATCAAAATTAATTGACGATGCGCGATTCGAAACCGCGCATCTCGGGATACGCCCAAACGCTTTTACCAACTAACGCCCGAAATTAATAATCAATCCTTATCCAGTGTTTGGTATCCGCGATTAATATTTTAGTAAATTTCTTAAGTTAGGCATGACAATAATCAATCCATAGATAGAGATTTTAATCTTAACAATCACACAATCTCTGAGAGGACGGATCATAGATTAAAGATTGTCGAAGTTGAAGAAGCCAACCACAAAAATATTTAGACTTGAAAAAGCGACAAATAATCAAGTCAATTTACTAGTATGCAATTATAGAGGATAGGTATATTATTATGAAGCGAAATAGCAAGTTAAACAAATTACTTTTATCTCATTTCTCACGTTCAAATTGAACAGCAATGTGCTCTAGAAAACACAATTAGAGAAATAATTAACATGCTCGCCAGGCGATAAGAACGTAATTAAGTACCGTACCTCATTCATAGATGGCATTGTGCAACAAACTTGTGAACAAACGTTATAATATTTCCTGCCTATAGAAATTCAAACAACGAAGACGGAGCATGAGGAATAATAGTTCAAATAAACAATACATCAAATGATTTTTTAACCTAGTAAGTAAAAAACGGAGATCGCCGAAATCCATTACGTTTTTAGCAACTGTTCGCTTTCATACTTAGCCGGATTATACTTCGTCGCCTAATTGTAATTACTATTTCAAACGAATGTCGAATCTAGCTACACGTTTCATACTAAACTAAATTTCAATTATTACTTAGGCAGTCACGCCTCTCATTATGTAGTATTTACATCCTCTTTGCATCGTGATCTGTCTACGAGATTCCTAGTTGAGCCCATTGCGTTACTATACGCAATGCAATAAGATAATAATTACGCGGTTATTATGAGCCGCTATGCTGTACTGTGTATGTTGGTACTTGGTGGCACGTTGCGTTGGTCACAGGTCGAGAAATTACATTATAATTAAGTATATTGTTGTTGTTGCGATATCAGTTGAGACTAAGAACCTCAGGAAAATGTTTTAACAATATCGATGATTGTACTTTTGATCAGGCGAGCTCCCTTTATAAATGTAATCTCACCTCGCTAGACTATAATATACCTACTTTTCACTATCCAAGACAAGTCGTCACATGCTGTACGGATTTCAAGGAACTTTCTTTCTTACGCGTGTAACCAAACCACACCAAACGATTAAAATGAGCTTCCTTGCGTACCTAGGTTTTCTAAAAGGCCGGCAACGCTCCTGTGATTTCTCTGGTAACGTACCACATGAGTAACCAGGTAGTTTTAGGTTTAGGTAACCATTTAGATAGGGCTGGGGACCTTAGCCAACGGCCTTGACGAATCGAGCGGAGCTAGCTGTTACCTCTCCCGTCCAAGATCGCCAGTCGCCATAGTTTTTATTCGAAATTAGAAGCATTTTTATTTATGACAAACATATTAAGTACAATTTTCGTTACAAAACAAAACCCATGTCATGTTGAATATTATTCGATTCGCGTACAATTAACATGGCTTCAACTGTAAAAGTTAAGGGTTATTTTGGTGTTCTTTTCCCGAACTGTCTATAAAAAATAGGAATGTGGTGAAAAAATTAATTTTCTTCTCATATTCTGTAGATATATAAGTAATTATTTTTTGTAAAAATATAAGCTTTATAGTTTAAAACTTCGAGAAATGGTTTCTACTATGCGCTATTTTGGTGTTTTCTTACGATAGCAGCCTTAATCATGTGCCCATGTTCGTTTTATCTCTTTTATACTTATATGCAACAAAATGCTGAAAGGAACGTATGGCGACTTCAAAATTCAAATACATACTGTAATGATAAAAGGTTAAAAACATACAAATACATACTATTCGATTCATAATATTCGAAAACCCACTAAATTATTTATAACGTTCAGTACAAAAGGTTAAAATTTCAATTTATCAGTTATTTCTACATATAATTATTAAAGTTTGTATAATTTTTACTTTATATTATTTCGAAATGTCTTGTTAATGTCAAAGTTACATAATTCGAGTATATGAAGACGTAACTGTTTTATAATCACCCGATATTTAATTATTTTTAAGATAATATATTTGTGTAATAATCTTTACGTTTTTATGGCGCAACTTCGGGAACTCAGTTAACATTGTTCATTGTAAGTCTGACAGGGATGCTATTAAAAAAATGTTTTATGTTGAAAAAATGTGGTAAATGTATTTTGTTAAAAGCGAAGACCGAAGATGTTGTATTTAGTATCGTAATAATATCAAGTAGTATTTAATATGTTACCTCAATCGTTTATTCATAAAAGTAAGAAACAATTTCTGATTTATAGATAGATCTAGGTAATTTAAAAAATATCAACCTACATAACGTGAAAAAAAAATCTTTCCGATACCGGGAATCGAACCCGAGCCTCCTGGGTGAGAGCCAGGTATCCTAGCCACTAGACCATATCGGATGATAAGTAATGTATAAAAGTTATGTTCCATATTGTAATCTTGTGTTAAATAAATTTTTGAAAGGAAACTTGCGAACTATTAACATTTTATTTGCTAGCCGAGGTGGTCCATCTCTAATAATAATAAGGCAATATCATTTCTCCAAGCGCACACATTCCTGAATGTGGTATTGCCAACCGGGTACCACTTGACACAAACAGGTGGTAAACTTTCTCTCGCATTCAGCCAAACCGGTCACTAAATACTATAAGGTCAGACGCCGCTCAATGGAGACCGTACGATTCGTTGTGATTTCGTCATCATGAACGAGTAATTGCTTGTGAACCTGCGCCGTGCGCTTTGAGACTTGGTAATGCGATGATGCGTGCAGCCAGTACTATGATGGGTCGCCACTAGCCAGGGCTGTCACTCGATCTGTAATATTGATTAGGGGAACACGTGACGATTTAGTTAAAATTCAATTATTAATATTGTATAATACCTTAATTTACTTTAGTCTTTATTTTTAGTTGATACTTAAAGAATATTTAATAAAGTAAAATATTCTGTACTTAATCTTTTTCCGTATCCGTAGGCTGGGGCTCTACCCCAGCCTGATAGTTATGTACGCCAAGTAACGAGTTTGACATTTCTATCCAAATTAATACTTCCAGTCTACTTATATCCTCTCTAATCACCAAAAGGTTTGTAATATACTTTTTGCTTCGCACGGCCATTTTGCAGAATTTCATCATATTATCTTTTATTTCATTCCGGTAAAGCATGTCTTGACCTTTGGTACTTATCGCAGATGTTCATGGGTGACTTGTTTTACTTTCCAGGAGGTTGGCTTGCCCATAATAAATAACTCTTATAGGTATAATGAACACAGTAATTTTGAAACAATAATAAAATATTAATTATTAATATAAATTATTACTGGTTTATCACACGCATTTAGTGTATTGTTTTGAAATACTGACCTAAAAGTATACCTCCATCTTAAAAGCTGAGAGAACATAAGGGTTTCATCACATTACGTAATGGCATTGTTTTCAATCTTGTAGTTTTAAATGTAATCACTGCGTGGTGCGTGGAAGAGATGTGAAAGTGTTACTAACTGTCAATCGTTGATAGAAAGTACAATATGTTGTTGATATAACGAGCAGGTTAACGCAGTGGTACCTATTATGTACGCAATTTGTTTCAATTGGGGATTGTGGCTTGTATGCTCTGATAAAGGTAAAACTACACTATTTGATAGAGCAAATAACATTATACCAAGCAGATGTATTAAACCGTACCATTATTAATATTTCATACAGTCTGTATAGTAATTAGTGATATCTCACTTCAAAATAACGAGTTGTGTGTTTGCACAAAGTTAACTTTATATGTTCGAAGATGGAAATTAAGTTGATGCCAGAAAAAATTGAAGCAGCCTTATTTATTTACATATCTTTTGTTACAGGTATACGATGATGATATGAGCTAACACGATGGACCTGCAACGGAGCGGACCAAAATAAACTGTCAAAGTGACAGTTGACAGCCAAAACAAAATCCAAAATGGCGTTGCTGACAGCTGTGTGTGTGCTAAGTGCTGTGTTTGTGTGTGCCAATGGACACGTAGCGTTAACTTTCCCACCCGCTAGGAAATATGATTTGGACTTTTTAGATAATTCTCGGACTAAGCCCCCTTGCGGAATGCCCAAAGGTTTGTTCTTTAACATATTAATCTATAAAAGAGGTCAAATTTGAAATATATTTCATAGTTTGGGCTGATCGTCAAGAGGTCAAATTTGAAATATATTTCATAGTTAGGGCTGATCGCCAAGAGGTCAAATTTGAAATATATTTCATAGTTAGGGCTGATCGCCAGAGGCGGTTCTTGACCTTCAACACAAAAGAGAGTGAAGATGACCATAACTATTAAACAAAAGAAAATATATCAACATTTAATTAAAATTGATACATGTATTGCTTTAATCGCACCGGTTTAGCCATTAGAGAAATATTAACCGCTATTTATATTACCAAATAATATCAGTTACTATTTATTACATGCAAGTTCTATCTACGGAGTAGGTAACAAAGGCTGGAACGGTAATGTAACAGCCGTGCCGTCACCATGATTAAACAATGACACTTTTAAACCGTTTCATACGTTCACACTCGAACAAGGCACTCCTCGTCATCTAGGGCCGGCAGCAGTCCCGGTCTGTCCAAAGGAGGCATTACTGTAGGCAGTTCCTGTTTGAACGCGCGAGGCAGCTTCCAGAACGCCACGTGCGTCGGCTTCAGGTCGCTGAGCAAGCGGTCCCAACGATCGCCGCGGAGTTCCGCAATCCGTTCCTTTACCACTCGCTGTAGATACCGGAGGTGACGCCTATTCTCGAGTGTTGGATACCTATCAAATGCTCTAGTGGCTCTGCGCTTGTCAGTGAGCAGCTCTCTGACTTCTGGTGGCAGTATTAGCCGATGCGGTTGCATTGTAGGCACCTGCTTGGTGCAGGCATCCATCTTGTTGTGGATGTGGGATGTCACACACGAGATGGCACTCTGGGCTACGTCAACCGAGTCAATGACGTCAGGTATTGAATCCAGGTGCTCGGACGTTGTGGTCTCGAGTTCCTTCTCCAACCGTTGCCAGTCGATCACTGTGTTAGTGGGTGACTGGTAATTAACGGGCGGGCCAAGGTTTACAATGACCGGCCGGTGGTCTGAGTCTAGATCGTGAACTACTTCTATTGAATTTACATGAAGTGTTACATTTTTAAATAAAGCAACATCAAGTATGTCGGGTCTGTGTTCTACGTTATGTGGGTATCGAGTTGGCTCGGAGAGAGCCATTACCGAGAAGTGTAGTGTGTCTGTCAGAGAGTCTAGCAGTCTGCCGTTTCTGTTAGGGAATCGGACCCAGGAGGTGTTGCTGCCGGTGTAGTACGGATTTTACATCCTTAAGTCACAGGTTGCCGGGTGTTCCTGGGTGATAGGGGTCATATCGTATGCTACATCCTAAATCGGTTTATGATGTGTTACCAGTCCGACTCAACTAATATTTCACACTCTCAATATTTCACTATGGGCAGATAATGCTGCTTAACATCAGTTTGATCATCTGTTTATGCAAATTAATATGAAATACAAACGAAAACTATGGAGTTAAATAGAAAAAAGTAATAGTATTGTTAATACTTAAAAGAAAAAGGCGCGCGTACAAGTGGTAAATAAATTCAGTACCTACTTAATCGAATAGAATTAGTAGATAAATAATATAAAAATAAAGCAAACAAGTTTAGAACATCGAGAGGTGGTGGGAATTTATGGAACAAACGAGCGTCATGATGTTTCTCGTGACGGCAAACTGTCTAGTTTACTGCTAAAATGCGCCAATAGATTTCCCACATCAGAATTGAAAATACCTATGGCAGCTAGCTAATATAAGTGAATTAAGAAATGCACGATTATAATAATATAATCGTATGATACATATCTCAAGATATATTTCATTCACTGGAAGAGTGTCTTCCACTGATTTTAACTAGTGATTGATTCTGCTTACAAATTAATTATTCCTCTAATTAATATACCCAAAAATTTACCCGGAATCAGTAAACTTGCAAATTTTACGATGATGATATTTGTTTTTTTTACTGCACAGTCAAAAACGGGCGAGCGGTATTGTTTAAAAACTTGATGGCTTTGTCGCGCACAGTGTAACATTCTAGGTACTGTAGGTAATAATAGTTATTATAGAAGTAGTTATTGCTATTTTATAATATAATATTATGTTGCTATTCGGCCCCGTATGCCGAGAAATTATAACATTTATTACAAAAAGTCCAAGTTATTTTTTTTGTTACTGTCCATGTGAGCAGATATCCATCGTTTGAAAATGGGGTTCCTGATATAGTCTGATAGAGCCATGAGGATTTTATTATTTTTGCTGTGCAATTGACTCGCGAATATCCCTTGTTCGTAATACAGCGAAGATGTCAGGGGCCCTGTAGGAATCATTATACTAGACTGTTATCCTTAATACAGGAGTGATTTATTTGCTTTAGCTTAGTTAAATTGATACTGACAACCCTATGAAAGAAATGTAGAAAAGTAAAAATAATAATTTTGTATATTTCACTGAATAATACACCAGAGTCTGTTCATAAATTTGACAATTACGTAATATAGCAGTCGTGGCCGAGTGGTTAAGGCGTCTGACTCGAAATCAGATTCCCTCTGGGAGCGTAGGTTCGAATCCTACCGGCTGCGAAACTTTTTTTATTTTAACTCTTAAAAAATAAATTCATGACAAGGCGTTTATTCATACAGTTGATAAATATTTAACAAAACCGATGTGTATAAAAAGTTGCGTAACTTGTTTTTATCTCGAAGTAATTAAAATTGTTAATTATTTCTGTACATGTGTATATTAGATACATTTATTAATCATAAAGATTAATCATTACTGTAGCATGTTTATCTAATTTGATTGCCTATTATTTCGATGATATAGAAAAAGGAGATTCGTAAATATATTGTGTTCGTGAGTCGTCAAAAACTATTTTAAAATTAGTACAAACTAGTATCCATTATAAGAGTTTCTATAGAACCATATAGGTAGAACATAAAGTATATCGACTCTCTTTATATTAATAACTATTAAATATAATTAGGTATGTTATAACTAAATCATTTTATTAATAATTTTGCGTCACTGTAGCGCACATTACTCAGCTGTAATATAAGTACCGCCATCTACAATTACCCAATCAAACTATATGTTTGTGATTCGTATAAATTCTACTAGATGGCGTTGTTAGCATAATAAATATAAATTTATGAAGGTGGTTCGCGGGTTATTAGACGTTTATAATAAATAATAAAATTGTTATATTTATGTAACTGTAACAGTTTCGAAGTACTATCACTAATTACTAATGTGTATTATGCCTCTCCTTTTTTTGTGTTGGTTTTCCATAACATGAGACAAGTGCGTGAGCCACCTTTTTAACTTCTAAAGTACGGTCTATTAAAACTTGGAGTACTGTATTACAACTTGACGTGCTTCAAAGTTCACGTAGTATATTTTTTTTGTAATATTATTTCTAATATCAAGTTAAAAATCGATATTACGATTTGTATTGAAAGAAATTCATCGTTCATGTTTTTTTGTTTCAGGATCAATAAAAACTTCATTTCTAGCGGGATCCACATTTATAGTACATTGGCATTTAGCCTACGCGCATCGAGTGAGTGTTTCCTTTTTTCAATTACACAGTACAAGCCCGGCTAGCTCAGTCGGTAGAGCATGAGACTCTTAATCTCAGGGTCGTGGGTTCGAGCCCCACGTTGGGCGCTTTCTTTTAGCTATATAATGTTATTTTTTTTATTGAATTTAAATAAAATGTATATCCATTTGCTTTTATGTAAAATAACATTTAATAATATTTTTTTTTCCAGGGTGGTTTTAGTTTAAGAATATTAGACGAATTAGAAAGGCCCGTGTTAGATCTGACTCCACGGGCGGGAGGAACGGAGTTTGTCAGAGATGACCCCACGTGAGTTATCGTGTTTTTTTTATTTTTAATTGTAGGAGATCACCAATTAAATTTGTTCTTATTTCAAAATATACAGAAAAGAGCGCGATGAGAGATGACCCCACGTGAGTTATCGTGTTTTTTTTACTTTTAATTATAGAAAATCACCAATTAAATTTGTTCTTATTTCAAAATATACAGAAAAGAGCGAGATTTTCAATGCAGACCGGAGTTCCATACATACTGATGAAATAATAACAACAGAATCTCCGTTCGCGTAAAATTCGTATTTCGGAAACTCTTATAGGTATAAGATAATAATCCCTACTAATATTATAAATGTGTATGTAAGTTTGTTGGTTACATTTTACGCCGGAGCTACTGAGCCGATTTTGATGAAATTTGGTACAGCGATAGACTCGAAAATGGAAAAGTACATATGCTACATTTTATCCTAGAAAAATGCATGGTTCCCGCGGGATTTGTGAAAAACTGAAACTCACATCGATGAGCTATAACTATACCAATAGTAGGTTTAGTTTCCCATAGCAATCTTCCTCGAAATAAGATTCATATAATATGTTGGGAACGGAATCGAAAACGGAAACCGGAACTGGAATAGGACATGAGATAATCTTCAATTCAAAACTTGGTTATTATTTCTAAAAACCCTTTTATCTTCGCAGACGAAGTCGCGGGCATCAGCTAGTAATCAATATGAATAAGTCAAGGCCCGGTTGATGTAAAATATAAACAACAACAAAACTCAGTGAATATTTTAAAACATATAAACAAAAAGTAGTATAATATAAGGAGTAATATCAATATATCACTGATTGTCAGAGCGTTCTTAAATGTCATTATTTCGGGATGAAATCTCTGTATGCTTTCTGGTAAAGTTTCATGATGATCGGTTCAGTAGGTACCTTGTTAAGTCATTAAAGCCTAACAAACAAATTTATATTCGAATTTTTGATATTAGTAAGGATAGCGCGATAGTATATTTAGTTTTAATTAAAAATAAAAATAGAATTGAGACTGTGAACTTAAAAAGGAGGTTAAGTGATAAATAATGAAATTCTCTCACTTCAGAGCCCAGAAGTATGAAGTTAGGCTGCCAGGTGACTTCACGTGCTCTAACTGCACTCTTCAGCTGCAGAGAGAAGCAGCGGAGTGGGGCTCCAGCTATCGGTTCTGGTCGTGCGCGGACATCGACATACTCACGCGTAAGTTAGCCATGATTAATATAATATATAAAATTCTCGTGTCATGGTGTTAAACTTTGAATTCCTCCGAAACGGCTTGACTCGGCGATTCTCATGAAATTTTTGAGTGCATATTGGGTAGGTCTGAGAATCAGGGAGAGAGGACAACATCTATTTTTCATCCCCCTAAATGTTAAGGGTGGTCCACATTTTTTTTTAATTTGTTTGATTATGAGTCAGCTTTAAAAATTCATACAACTTCAAATTTTCACCCATCTACGATCAACAGTTACTTTTGCATCGCGATTTTAATATCGGCAATACAACGTTTGCTGGGTCAGCTAGTTGTGATATAAAAGTGTCTGGAAAGCTCGGCTTGTTGCTGACGCCTCGTTTGCAATAACCTACACTGCCGTGTATCACACGACTATTCTTCAAAAGAGTTGCGGGAAATAATCAATATAACAAAAAAATAAAATATGTTTCTTTCAGCATACTTTTAGAAAATAGTGCGTTTTTGCTACTTGTTTATTTTTACAGCTCAATCCTAAGACGTACGGACTACGGAATAATTATTAATTTTTCCTCGTATAAAATCGAATACGATTTTATTCTATGTATGAAAACTCCTTGCTTTTGAAAACTACTATCTTTTAAAATTAAAACTAATCTGGAAAAGTAATGATTGAGCTCGTAAAATAAAGTCTCGACTGCGCAAAAAAATAAGATTTAATTTTCGAATCATAATGTTCAACAACTGTATTGATAAACTCCATTACTAACATCGTTAAGCGTAGGGAAAAGTTCACTGAAAATCCATTACTTACATGGTAAAGATTGTGGAAAATTCAATACCAACATGGTAAATTACAGGTAAGGAATACCACGAGACATGCTCCGGGAAGGGCTTCCATATCCTGGGCAGATGTAAGTGCAACAAGATGTACAGCGGCTCCCGGTGCCAGTTCTCAGACGAGTGCTCGGAGGACACGGAGTGCGGCCTGCGCGGCAAGTGTGTGGACGTGCACTCCACAGAGTCTCCCACCAAGATGTGCTACTGTCCTCACGGCTTCTACGGAAAGGGCTGTAATAAGAGTTAGTAATCAGCATTGTCTTTTATGGGGTTTATAGAATAGGGATGTCGTCGTGCGTTCATGGTTGTTCGATGTGGTAGACCATGGGCTGTGCAAGAACGGGCCAGTCTCCTCTAGACTAGAACTATACATGCAAGGAAATTGGACGGGAAGAAAAAAAGAGAACTAGCGCTGCTGTGAACAACAGCAACTTTTATTTTGGACCCATTTATTTGTTATTTGTGTTTTTGTTAAAAATTGATCTAAAAAGTTAAATTAAATTAGTGTGATGCTTCATCCACCTCTGTATAAATAGGGAACTCCCACCGATCCACAAGGAGACAAAGGATATTTGTTGGTTCTGCCGCGGACTTGAATTTGCAACGATCCGCAACTTTCTCTTATAATGGCAGTGAAACATTTTGAATCAGTAAACTTTGGGAAAAACATGGGAGTCTCATAAAGTAAGACTGAACGGGAAGGCTGCTGGGTAAAAACCACTTGACTTAAAAAGCATGAGTTTTTCACTTTTCCACAGCTTATTTTTGTAACTTACGTAAGTTGCTCACCGCAAATGATTCACACATCCACACGAGTCGCCGCATAGCACTAATCAATGCTCTCAGCAAGAACATGGTAACTGCTTTCATTGATTGAAAATGAAAGAAAGCGGCCAATTCTTTAAAATTTATCATCATCATCATCAGCCGGAAGACATCCACTGCTGGACAAAGGCCTCCCCCAAAGATTTCCACGACGATTGGTCCTGCGTTACCCTCATCCAACGTATTCCAGCGATCTTGACCAGATGGTTGGTCCATCTTGTGGGGGGCCTACCAACACTGCGTCTTGCGGTACGTGGTCGCCATTCTCGGACTTTACTGCCCCAACGGCCATCTGTCCGTCTTTAAAATGTATAGTGCGGATGATATGTCTTTTTTGTTAATGTCGATTTAATTCCACTTTGCAGAATCCCCATGGAAGGACAAGAATGTAAACCTGGAGCAGTACAGCAAGAAGCAACTGTCCAAAGACTACACCCTGTACTGGCGCGTCATCAAGGACATGCACGAAGTGGAGTTTGTGATGATGGTCAACGGGACGTCCTACGCCGGTGAGTATAAACCCCCAAGATTGGAAATTTGTATTCCATTCGCTGGAACATTGTAGTATTAATGTGTGAGTAACGTTTTCTTCTTAAAATTTTCAGCACTTGGTTGGCGACCAAAAGGATTGAAAAAAGAGTGCAAAAACTTCCCTGTTCTTGGACCGCCTTTAGATAAACGTAAGATACCTTTTCTTTGTATGTTTATATTAAGGTACTTTTCTGTACGCTTGTATTACAATTATTAATATAGCTTATGATGGGAAAAATTTATTACTTCAGCTAACACACCGGAGCCAGAGCTACTCCCGAAACCGGAACCTAAAGCAGAGCCCGAGCCTAGTACGAATTCTAACGAGGCTAAATCCGAGCATTCAACCATTGAAACAAAACGTGAACCGAAAGCAGAACCAAATCCCGAACCAACTTCTGAACCAAAGCCGGAACCAAGTTCTGAACCTAAGCCGGAACCAAGTTCTGAACCACAACCGGAACCTGCTTCTGAACCAAATCCAGAACCTACTTCTGAACCAAGACCCGAACCGAGTTCTGAACCTGAACCCGAACCGAGTTCTGAACCAAAACCTGAACCGAGTTCTGAACCAGAACCCGAACCGAGTTCTGAACCAAAACCAGAACCGAGTTCTGAACCAAAACCAGAACCGACATCTGAGCCAAAACCAGAGCCAAGCACGGAATCATATTTTGAGAACGACAGGAACAAACGCGTCGCCATGCATACTCTAGATGGGATTGATTTTAAGAACCTGGGCAATGACGTCACAGTTAAAACCAGCATTTCCTACAAAGTGTCAAGTTCTAAAGGTAATTTTCAGAAAAGTTTGAAATATTTGTTTTGCTTTGTGAGTCATAACGGAACAGAATGAACCACTTGATGATAGGACGTAATCCCTGTTATTACATCTAAATCCCATAGAATTTGTGGTTCTTTGCCTAAATACTATTACAAACCAAGCACAAAAAAGATAAAATAATGTAAAAACTATTTGAACCAATTGATCACTGGGAGTTGCGTAAAGTAGTTGATTCTTTATTACGGTATAAGATTTTCAAGATTTTTTTATGTACAGTCACATTGAAGGAATTCTCATTCTATAAAAATAAAACACCAAAACATTCCCGCAAAATTATTTAAAAAAGAAATATCTATCTATATATACCTATTGTGGAATTCTGTGGAATGAGCACCACCATAAGCCATTGTAAAGTTTGGGTAGACCACCAAGCTGTGGTCGGTGTTAATAAATTTACTAGTAATTTTTCTGTTACAGGACGTAAAAAACGAGCAGTAGATGAAGCTGAAAAATCAAGTAAGAATTTCTATTTTGCTAGTTTGAAGCACAGATATTTGTTCTCACTTAAGTGCTAAATCACAGGCTAAATGACACTGGCACTTGTATTGTAAAGCAACAACTAACTACACCTTTTACAGTTAGAGGTTACATGGTGATAGATTTTATTGTAGTTTTTATTTCTATAGAAAAAGGTAAAGCATTTGAAACAGTACTGATTCATACAGAAAACAAAACATTCGGTGTAAATCTGTAAACAATTGAGTACAAACACATAAAGGAAGTGAGATAAACTCGCTTTTTCATCATATTCATCAGCCCTACAGTCTGTACAATACGAATTATGATGATACAATGGTACAATTTCTGTTATTTTTTTTGTTTATTGAGATCTCCCATATAAGCCGTATTTAATAACATTATTTAAAAGTGAAACTAGAAAGATAATGATTTTTTCAAATTAAATTTTCTGTCATTATATCAAGCTGTTTAATGATTTGTCAATAGATTAAATAAAATTTATTAAGAATAAGGTGAAAAGTGCTATTGAACAATTATATCTAATGGTATACCATTAGATAATAGTATACTTTATTACATTAATTCTAATGATATTTATATTTGCATTAGATATCTGACAAGAAGTAGAGGAAACGACATACTTGTATATTACCAATGTAACCTCCAACTCTAGTTTTAATGTACATAATTTTGCATGTATACGTTATTTTTACAGATTTGGAAACTTCAACAATCATAGAGATTGAAACGGAAAATTATCCAAAACCCATACCAACACAGCCCACTAAATTTAGGCCTAAATCATTTAAACCTAAATCTAAACTTAGTCCAAGTACCCCACTACCACCTTACGAAAGCTCACAACTTAAACCAGAACCAATCCCTGAACCTAGTTCCGAGCCGACTTTAGAAACTAATTCTGACTTGCCTTTTGAACCAAAACCTGAACCTACACAGCCAAAACTAGAATCAAGCCCAGAACCTGAACCAACATCCGAACCTAATCCTACAACTGAAAACTCGTCTAAGGCACATACTATTGAACCAAAATCTGAACCTGAACCGACCTCCGAACCAAATTCAGAACCAGAACCAAAATCCGAACCAAATCCAGAACCAAACTCCGAACCGAGTCCTAAGCCAGAACCTACCTCAGAACCAAGTCCTGAACCTTCCTCAGAACCAAGTCCTGAGCCAGAACCCACATCCGAACCAAGACCTGAACCCACTTCCGAACCAAAATCAGAACCTACAGCCGAACCGAAACCAGAACCAAGTTCCGAACCAAATCCTGAACCAAACCCCGAACCCACATCCGAACCCACTTCCGAACCAAGTCCTGAGCCTACAGACGCTGACGCCGACAATTTGCTAGTGAAAGGATTGAACGAAGAATCAGGTAATGTGCTTAGCGCTTCCACAAATAATAAGCAACCATCAAATTCACCAATCAAATTAGGTACGGATAAATGTACAATATTTTTATCTATCAAGTCCAAGACAGAATTATTTTTGACAGAATAAATGCTAAACGAAGACTTAAGAAATATATTAATGTGTGAAAATCCTTAATAACCTCGTCTATAAAAAAAGCCTCGCCTAAACACATTCCTGTCGCGAAAATAATACAATCCGTGCCTAATTTGATAACAGCAATTTATAACGTATTTGCTAATGATAGTTTTATTTATGCATTGTCAAAATATTTTGCTTTTCATGTTACGTATTGCACTTTTTAAAATTGCATAATAAATTTAAACAGGTGTGGTATTTTAGTGGTGACAGTATTATTTTTAATTAAATATACCTTTATAGTTAACATATATTAAATTCATTTCTATGTGAGCATGAATAAAAAATAAAAGAATTCATGCAAAAAAAAAGTTTTCTTAAAGTTAAAACAATCTGTGTTGTGCGTCTCTTTATTTATTGGTGTACGCTTTCTTCTTTGCTCTTTGGCCTACGCTACTCTGCTTATTTCTCTCTTCCTCTTCCATCCTCTCCTTCTACCTCTTTCTCTTGTAGATACATGTTTCATTGGTTCTTTTCAATGATAATTCTTCTCTGTCAACTTTCAAGATACATGTTAATACGGGAGTTGTTCGATAAGTAAATAATACTATTGTTTTTCCTCTTCTATAACACTTAACAATGACTTTTGAATAATATTGTTTAACCATTACATAATAAACAAAAACATATGTACATTTTCATTCATTTGTCTAACCAAACATCACATGCAGAATTCAATGAAAGCCAGAAAATAAAAACCACGGAACTTAATGATCTAAGACACAACATAATTTGAGATGTCTTTAAAAAAGGAGTCATGAATATTGATTTAATATCATTATCATTATTTGGGTTCATGTCTATAATATCATAATTCAAAATTCATCGCATTATATTATTAAAAATTAATGATTTAAATCAGAAACTATTTTCAAGCATTTCAAGCAGAATTTAATAACTAAATCTAGTAAGAGTACTCAGTAGAATGTAATAGAAATTCACAAAATTTGTTTATGAATTAAGAATCTTCATGTTATTTAGAAATCAAAATAGAGAAAAAATTTCTATCGTAAGCTGGGAATGTCAACAGAAAGTAAATTGATATGAACCCACTTTGAAAACTAAGGTGGCATTGAATTCTTCTATTACGTGTATTTTATTAGAAACGCGTATTTTAAGAGGTGAAAGTAAGATGAATTCGGTCATAGTAAAATGTATGGGGCAGCGAAAACTTGAATAGAAAATATGGTTTTTAGTAGTAAATATTTTTTTTAGGTTTAAGAAGTTAAAATCGCTAACGATGAATATATGATTTAAATAAATATATTTTCAAACATAACAATGAAATGTCAATGTGCGTATAAAGTCAAAATATTGTCAGTCGGGTTTGATGTTTTCCTGAATATTGGCGTTTTTTCTTTTTAGCAGTCTTATTATAGGGTCATTCAATGATGCAGAGTCACAAATCTTTTAAACTGTAAGTGCGGTTTGGAACGGCCTCTCCAATCATTATACAATTTTTTAAATAAGTATCTGAATATATAATTATAAAGTGTCCTGAACGTTCCAGGCTACTTTCCGTCCCATGAATACGTACCCAAGTTCGATTTCAACCCCATGGACTGTACCGATATCGTGATTGGCACTGCCAGAGGTAACTACCACAGAGTGCTGGATTATTACACTCGGGACAGGTATGTTGTAGAGGATTTTTTGTTATTTGAATTACCATACCGAACATATACATTATTATAAAAGGTGGTTTTTGATTTACTGTTGTGGTTTAGTTTTGTAAATGTATTGTCTTCATTGAAATATTTTGAATTTTGTCACAGCATTTTGTCATGACGGTTAACACTATGGCGATCTGTCATGCCGTCATGTACCGACTAAACTGACTACTATTTACTACTGAACTGGCAGCTGTCATAGTGCTTTTGTGCCTGTTTGATATTCGCCATTTTGGCGCTGTTGGCCAGGTAGCGAGAGTCTGCGGTACTAAAATTAGTGATGACAACCTCAGTTAAGCAAACATCGATAGGAAAACCTTTTTACAAAAAAAATATGTACTTTATTACGTTCATTCCTGAAGTAATACGGAAAACGACCGAAATTAATTCAAAACGCAAAAATATTTCAGTATTTATGCGTCAAAATTTGTTTTCTGGACGCCCGCAAGTGGCGCTTCAAATAGGCACAATAAATTTGTGTCAAACATATGGAACAGCCTGTCCAGTGGCACAGTACACTTATGTACACTGTGCCAGTGGTATTTATACAGGTCAGTGACCCACTATGTCACCGACAGAACACAAAGATTGTGTGTTGTCACCGTTCTTATATATGTGAATGGGAATATACATCGTTATTTATCTGTGTACGCTGCTTACTAAATATATACGACTTTTAAGTATATGCGGAAGCTAAAATGATTAAAAAGGAATCTGGTATCAGCCTTTCGGAAAAATCCTCGCGATAGAGGCAGAGAAGCGATATATTAAAATTTTATGAAGTGATTATAATTTAACATAATGTTTTAAAGCTGACATAACTGTTGCTTTCCCAATAATTACAATGAACTTTGATTGTAGATCGACTCCTCGCGTGGACACGTTCTGGGGAGGCCACGACGACATAACTGCTTCGTCTGGGTTCGAGGAAAACGGTGTCACCACCATTATGTTCAGAAAAAAGATTAAGGTATGATTTAACATGTTCAACAACGACACTAGTTTTCGAAATTAAATTGATATATGTATTTTCACCATGGACGAGTAAAAAAAGAAGGACTCCGCGCCGTGATATTAGCAAGTGAAGCACTTTTATGGTAGTGTGAGTGCGGTTACGGGGGATACCATTTACACAATTTTTTCTCCCTTAAATAATCATATATACACAAACAAATACTTTTATAGTATCGTTTTTACACTTTTTCACAACGCACGACGGCATGTTTAAAATATTTTATTGCGAATTAAACTGATCTGTCAGACGATGGCAAATCTCATAATGGCGGCCGATCGGCTTGTATTAGTGTAAGTGTGTGCGTGGGGCTATGTATTTACTCGTTTACCGGCTTGGTTTGGTGCGTCACTGTTATGTAAGGTGACACGGAGTCCTTCTTTTTTTACTCGTCCGTGGTTTTCATATTATGATGATTAAATGTGCCACGCAACGCTCAAATTATAAACAAAATAAAACCGTTACCGTGTTAAATAAAGTACATTTTAAAGTAGTTTATCTAATAGATGTTACCAGTAGTAGGTACAAGATACTTGCTATATGGCACAGCATTTCTTATTCTACCGTCACGCAGTAGGCTATTTGTAAGCAATTTACCTGTACCTTATAGACTTACATAGACTTAACATCTTAGGTCTTTTTTCATAAGAAGGGGCAAACGGACAAGTGGCACAAGTCATGGGAAGTGGTGAAGCACCCGCCCATGGACATCCGCCATGTCCGACAAGGACAAAAGTAGGGGTCAAGGAATGCGTTGCCGGCTTAAAACTGTTATCTTGAAGGTGAAGTTGTATTGGTTTGAGAAAACAGCAGCCGGTTATTGATTCCACCAAGTGGTTATGTGAGTCAAGAAATTCCTCGCATAATGCGTGATTGAGGAATACCAGACGTCAACATGACGCGAGTCGAATTTCGCATTTTGACGTAATGTCTGAATGTGGAATATGCTATGGAAGATGCAGAGAGAACCTATATCTCTACGCCACGCCAAAGAGTCAACCCGATTGGAGGTGATTTGATCGTCGATGATTCGAACCGCTCTTCGTTGTATGCGGTCAAATGGAAAAAGCTAGCACTTGCCAAGAGATGAGAGCAGTACTCCTTATGTAAAATTTGCGCCTTATATACATAATTGTAGACCGTGGCTTGTAGTAAAGGACTGTTTCGTCTTAGTACACCAAGTTTTATAGAGGCTAATTTTGCCTTTTTGTATGTAAATACGAAACGAGATGAGCAGGACGTTCATCTGATATATTATGTATTTATAATTGTGTATTTACTTACCACTGTAGTACAGTTTGCTGTGATTGATTCTTCAGTCAGCGATCGTTACATTGCCGAGCGTGACAGATCAGTCTCATTCAATACAGAATAAAACATTTCTTATATAATCAATGATATTATAGTATTAAAAGAGGTAGATATGTCACTAGCGCGCCGAAAATCAATCGCCTAAATTGAGTCAATTGGTTCCTTTGGTCGTAGTCGCTCTCTCGATACGAAAACGGTACACACGCGTTTGTTGTTGACAGAATTGCTTACAATTTGATATAGGTACAACATTTAAATGCCGTCTTGTGTTATGGGAAGATGCACAAATTACGAAAGTAAAAAAAATCATAGAATTACATACCACAGTTAAGAAATCATGATTTACTTATAACATTTTATTTGATTTCATTATTTATCTAACAAAATAAATATGTTGCCATGACAACGCCGATCGCCGCCAAGCCGATCATAGATTAACGTACAGAAATGACAAAATATTGATGCTGTCTGTTGCGGGATGATCGAGGTAGAATATTTTAGGAAATGATGTAAAAAAGTCATTGTTGCAGTGAATGTAATAATTTTTAATAAACAAGTGCGTATATAGGTAGCTGAACTATCAAACAACTAAAACAAGTTTTAGGGTAGGTAGCGGATGTAGACAGTGAGTGCTATTTGTTTACATAGGAGTTTTTTTAGTATATCCCTTGCTAACTGCAGAAGAATCCATGGATCATTTTCTTCTTCTCCCATTACCTTATTGTAATAAACCCTCAACATAAAGTCATTCATAAATAATATAAGATACAAAAAATAATAATTGTAATCTTAAAACTTTTTGGGAGCCATTGTTAGTAAAATTGTAAAAATGGGACCCTTACTCTAGATACCTTTCGGTTTTGTTTTGGTGTCTGTATGTTTTTTATTATTTTATATATAAATAATTAATATTATCAATGTGGCTATATATTATAATCGATATTATTTTTTTTTTATATATAATCAATGACACATTATCTAACTAATTTCAATGCAGTTTTACTACTTTATAGCTTTTACTACATGAACTCATGAATGAATCGAAATTTAGGCATAAATCACGGTGTACGGTATAAAATCATATCTGATGAATTAACTGTATTTTCTCTATACAAATACGAAGCAATTAGCAAATTAGAGTTAACTCTTTTTCGCTTGCGATAATTGCATTTACTATCCTTCTTTGATGTGTAATTGTAATTTAGTGTGCTATTGCACTGTTAAATTATTCATGTGTGCGTTAGTGTATCATTTTCAAACACCGAATGTTGTCTACGTAACCTATCTATACTTTTAAATATCATTGTATATGATTGTATGTGTTTCCAGGCCAAAGAACCGACTGACCATTCACTGGTTGACGACTTGATGCATGTAATCTGGGCTCGCGGTCAGGAGCCGGGCAAGTATGTGCACTCTCCCCCTGCCGGGGTCAGTGGGGGGGACTTCTACCGTGCTGACGAGCTCAAGTATCACGGCCACGGAGACCAGCGGGGACTGCTCTCTATGAACTTTTTTGGTAACTCAATTTTGTCAACAACGGCGCCTATTTCTGCCGAGAAGCAGTAGGTAATGTGTAAACATTATTGTGTTTCGGTTTGAAGGGCGTCGTAGCTAGTGAAATCACTGGGCAAATGAGTCTTAACATCTTATGTCTCAAGGTGACGAGCGCAATTGTAGTGCGGCTCAGAATTTTTGAGGTTTTTCAAGAATACAGAGCGCCACTGCATTTTAATGGGCAGGGCGTATCAATTACCACCAGCTGAACGTCCTGCTCGTCTCGTTCATTTCTTTTTCATTAAATAAATTAAAAAAATTTTTGAACTCATGGATTAACAAGAATAAAAAGGATGTTAAGTTGTACTTTTCTATATCTAAGTAAGAATATCATTCTAAATATATAGTTTGAGGTTCGATATTAATTTATATAAAGTGTGTCAATAATATTTAAAGTTAAATTAGTAAGATAGACTTCTTATGTACTGAAAAGATTTATATTAGATAAAGTCACAAATGGAAAAAATATTCAACGTCTCGTAGATTACATTTAGACTATTTTACTCGCTTGCTATTCCTATTACTTGGTATAATCATGCCCATTCTGCTCTAATCTATTGTAAACTAATTGAACCTTTAATGCCAGGTGTTCGAATGCTCGTTGGTAACTCATTAAACTTGGATTTCCAGAAGAAACAAAAAGTCCATCAGCCGGGGGCGTGAGTCCGCTCGATAACGATAAATGCGGCGCGCAGTATAAGATCCCGGCTTCCTGTGACGTCAGCAACAACACTTGCGACTACGTCGCGTCATGGGAGTATCTGGGTCAGAAGAGAGGCAAGGACTCCGTGCGGTTCACGATCCGGACCAAGCAGAGCAAGTACTGGACCGGCATCGGGTTCAGCAATGATAGGAGAATGGTGAGTACAGGATGTGTACTGTCACATTCACGAAAATTGCCTTCGTATGTAGGTGTTATTCATGTTTTTTTTGGGCCCAGACATAGAAGAAAAAGCTACCCTCCGGGATAACGATGGGAAGAAGTTGGTAAATGCTCATGCATACCAATGCAGCCGCCTGCGTTTTTTATGTTGGACTTACAAGAAATACTACCTGACGTTGGCTTTGGGCAAGTGCCCGCTAAGCTAACATCAAAAACGACCTTCTCTTGGGGAAAGACAACACACGCGGCACTCCCTTGTGAGTATCCGCTAAGATATACCACAGAAGGTGCTATCTATTGGGACTAGTGATATCAGAAGGATTGTTTGTTGCCGGATGCCAAGAAGCGATCGGGTCAGACGAGATTTTGTTAGAGGGATGGGTTAGGGCTTTTCTGGGCCTCCGGACTCGGTAACGGGAAGGAGAGGGAGGGTGGTATAATCTGCTGCCTCCTTAACCAGAAATTTGGGTGGCCATTTTCAGAGGACTTGAAGAAAGTTTCAGACAAGTGGTTGGATGATGGGGAGCTCTTAAGTCTAAGATTTGCGTTCCTGGCAACAATTAATATTCAGTTTCGCATGAGCGAAGACTAGAGCGGCTTAGATCATTACCGGTCGAATGTAAAACTTGAAGAGAGTTCGCTTGTTTCTAAAAAGACCTAACATACTGTTAAGGCGGCTCAGGTAGAAGCGGGTAAGGTACCGGTGAGGGCACCCTCTGGACGTGGCGTCCAGAGGGTGAACTCAGGCCTCAGCCTGAAGGTGATCTGGAAGTCGAGGGTCACACTCAAGTACTTGGCTGTAGGCCTGAAAGGTATAAGGGAGTAATAAACAAATGGGGTGATCCTTGCAAAAGCGTCTGCGCTTATGATCGAATCGGACTGCAGAGCTTTTATGCGGGTTGACCTCTATACGCCATTTCCTAAACCAGGCTCCCAGCTCAATGACTGAGTGTTGGGGCTTGGAAAGGACTGAAGACATCTCTTCAGACATTTCTTCCCAACACATCTGTTGGGATTGGATGAGCAAATAGGTTAGGAAAGTGTCACGCTTATCTTGATATATATATTTTATAATTTTCTTTGCAGTCCCAAACAGACGCGATAGTGGGGTGGGTGGACTCGCGATCTGGGCGTCCGTTCCTCATGGATGCCTGGCTGGTGGGCTACTCCGCGCCCAGGATGGACCGTCAGGATGTCAGCCAGGCCACCGGCCAGCTCGTGGACGGAACCACCACGCTGTCCTTCGTGAGGAAACGGGATACCGGCGACAGTAAGGTGAGATTATGCGCTCGCAGAAATATCAATAAATATCATCGTGAAATTAGCCATTGCCGAACATTATGGTTAGGGTTACGGTATTTTTCTTAATTAAACTAATAGTTCCATAATGATTAATTACCGTCGCTGGTATTGCCAAATGAAAAAGACATATTATCCTTCAAGCTCTCTTTTTAGATAAGGATACTCTCGCTTACAAGGCCTGGTATTTCTGATGTTTATGGACGGCTGATTTTACTCTCCATTATCCTCTTGCCCGTTTCCCCACTCTCAAATAAATGTTATCGTCATCACACTCCAGGACCTGGCGTTCACGGACACCCAATGCTTATACATGATGTTCGTGACGGGGGGCGGCGGGTACGATCCTGTCAACAAGAGGATGAGCAAGCACACCCAGGTCCCCATCGTATCCGACGACAGAATCTGCATCAAGCCTTGTGGACCTGGTGAGTAATGCTTTTCACCCATTAATATTTTTAAGGATCCGCTCCTTTGCACGGGATGCCGGTTAGATTATGGGTACCACAACGAGGCCTTTTTCTGCCGTGAAGCAGAAATGTGTAAGCATTATTGTGTTTTGGTCTCAAGGGCGCCGTAGCTAGTCAAATTACTGGGCAATAGTTGTATTATAAAGCCGCTTAGAATAATTGGGTTTTTTCAAGAATCCTGAGCGGCACTGCATTGTCATTCGCTGAACGTATCTATTACCGAATACCGAAAGATCGTCCTGCTCGTCTCGTCCCTATTTACAAAAAATAAAACGTTACAAGCAAGGTTATTGCTTAGAGTAATGGTATTTGTAAAGAAATAATTAAAAGAAGAAGAGCAGCCGATATAAACCGGTTAACGTTTAAGTAAGTCAATAGATAATTTTATATTCGGTGTTGTTTTAGCTTTAACCAATATTATACGGTTTTTTTTTAATTAAGTCCATTTTAAAAGTTTCGTTGAATAAGTTGAGATGGGTTTTTCATTATTATTTCGTTAGTAGGTACGCTCGTCTCGTGTCGACTCACGCAAAGTAAACCGGCTACAAGTGTTCAGAAAACACTCCTTTACCGTTTACGCTCCGAACGTAGTAATAGATACAACCCGGTTATCCGGTTTCAAGCCTTCGAGCGCTTTTGCACAACGTCCGATCCGAATCCGATCCGTATCCGTCAAAATACGGTTTGGTGTAGTCGTAGGACTATTCCTAACGGTTGGCGGTGATAAAATCGGATGACGGAAGCCGGATCTAGTGCGTAAACTACAATAGAAATACTTCGAACCGTGTTTACACTGATACGGATCGGATTCGGATCGGACGTAGTGCCAAAGCTCTCTAAGTCTTATCGTTTTCAGTTGTTCATGATTGTTTTTTTTGGTGTTAACAGGGATAAAACCGTATGGCACAACTAGTACTATAATAAAAGGCATTTATTTTCTCAAAATTGATTCCTTTAGAATTATTTTTGATGTCATTTCTAATATACTAGATACTACTACCGCTTCGGAAACAAATGGCGCTCTGAGAGAGAAGAAGCGGCGCAAGAAACTCTCCCAGCATTCTTTTTTTTGCGCTCTTTTCAATAAAAATATACAATATTGTACAGTCATTTCTATCGCTTTAAAATAATCACAATCTAGTCCCAGGCTGCCCGATCATTTAGATATTCAGCTGTGGAGTAATAGGATTTACGACAGAGCCATTTTTTTATAAAACATTTAAATTTATTTATAGATAATGCCTGAACAGTGGCAGGGACTTTATTATAGAAGTGTATACATTTACCCTTAAAGCTATTATGTATCTTATGAAGCCTACTAGAATTAGTTACAAGCAATCCCTTATTTCTAGTGTTATAATAATCAAAATCACTATTAAGAGCAAAACGGTGACGATTTTTGTGAACGTATATTAAATTTTCATAAATTTACTGACAATGAACAGTAATATCCCTACACAGTACACACAGAGCTAATTTAATAATGAATTTTATTATTTCAGAGCCTTTAGAAGAAGAACAAACAACAGAGATAGTGTTGCCAGGTTCCCACACGTACGCCATGTTGATCCGCATCACGGGACTGGCTGACAACTTCAAGCCTCCAGCGGTGGGCAGTCGGGAGTACGAGGAGTTGGCAACACAAGTCGTGGACAGCTTGGCGGGAGAATTCGCCAAGATTAAGGGATATAAGGGCATCGTTGTTAACGGTTTTATGCAGTAAGTTGAGGAAGTTTCTCGAGGAAGGTTTAAGTATATAATTTGTTAAGTTTTTATGTAGATTTTTGTATATATTGACGATTTTTGTGAGTGTCGGAAAAAGTAAGCCGTCTGGAAGCTTTCAACGAAAATGCTGTCTAAACCCTTTGAGATTTATCAAAATAATGTATGGTGGAATTGTGTATCTTATGTAAGTCTACAGTAAAGTCCGCGATGGCATATGTCTATCTCTTAAGGATAATATACTGTATCCATTTTAATACATTAAAATATTGGCAATTATAAAGTGGTAGTGTAAAAGCTGTTTACACAAATACGATATTAATCCTTATAATTTTATTACTACTTACATATTATAAAATCATTCAGAAATACGTTTTTGTTTCATTATTAACTCATTAACATTGATTACACATTCCCGATGGCTTAAGTCTACATTATTCCCGAACAATCACACTTTTTTTTCTATTCTCTGCTACAGCGATTTAAAATCAAAGTAAGTTTAGTCGTTTTCATTATTTAGTTCATATTCGCATTATTTAAGAGTGACAGCCCTACCTAAATTAGCTTTAAGTGCAATTCCACGTCAGCCATATAACTAGGATATAAGAGTGGGGAATATTTATTTGTAAGCACTAAAATAAGTATATACTTTGATAGGAGAGTTCGAGAATGATTATTGTAAATATACTTGCTATGTATTTTTGAGATAAATATTTTAATATAAACCTTAGCTCAACAACTTAAATCATTCGTCTGTTTCAGAAACGAAACCAAAGCCATTATAGCAGAACTCACGCTCAAATCATTGGAATCAAACACAATTGAAGGTTCAAGCGCACGCTCGCTAGATGGCGCTGTCTCACCGGCGCAGAATGACACTGAACAGGACAGCGATATGACTAAATGGGAGAAAGTTGTCAAGGACACCCTAGCGCAAGGAAGAGTTGGAAATCTGAACGTTGATCCCGAATTTCTCGTGTTTGAACCGGAAAGTAGTAAGTGTAATTATATTAAAAATTATTGATGTGATGTTGATACCGTATCGTGCTCATACCTCGCATGGTAGCTCATTCTACAGTTTCCTTGTTCGTGGTAGATAAGTTTCTTGAAAACCACAGTGTGGAGGATTGCCACATATTAAACGGTGAAGGCAATATCCAATTTTGTGGCGTGTCGTGCGAAGTTGGATTTCGGCGGAAATCTAACCAGTAATGTGGAAACATTATTGTGTTTCGGTCTGAAGGGCGCCGTAGCTAGTGAAATTACTGGGCAAATGAGACTTAACATCTATCGTCTCAAGGTGACAAGCGCAACTGTAGTATCGCTCAGATTTTTTGGGTATTTCAATAATCCTGACAGGCATGGCGTATCAATTACCATCAGCTGAGCGTGCTGTCCGCCTCGTCCCTTATTGTTATAAAAAAAAAATAGCGCCACGCTGTATGTATGTTACAACGCGCTCTGTGCATCATCAGCCGGAAGACGTCCACTGCTGGACAAAGGTCTCCCCCAAAGATTTCAATGACAATCGGTCCTGCGCTGCCCTCATCCAACGTATTCCGGCGATCTTGACCAGATCGTTGTTCCATCTGGTGAGGGGCCTACCAACACAGCGTCTTCCGGTACCTGGTTGCTATTCGAGGACTTTACTTTGCCCCAACGGACAGATGGTCGTTGGGGCAGCCCAACGGCCATCTGTCCGTCGAACTATGTGCCCTGCCCATACTGTGTTCTTTGCATGAGTCAAGGTAACTTTGTTTGTAGTCACCACGGCGGCGGGAGGGGAGGACGGTGTGCGGGAGCCGGTGGCGGGCGCAGCACTACGGCTGTGGGTCGTGGTAGGCTGCGTGTGCGCACTGCTACTGTTGGCCGTGCTACAGGCTGTCTGCACCCTCGCACACGCGCAATCTGCCAAAAACAAGGTATCATAAGAAACACTGTGTGTTTAGAAAGAAAACGAAAGAAAGAAATGTTTTATTTGTGACGTTAAAGTTATAACTGAATACAAAAGCTTAAAAAATTTGTTCGTAGATAGAAACCGATAAAACAGGCTAAGTTTAATACTTTAGTGTGCGTGACAACGCGACGCGATTTGTATGTCACTTTGTGTTTGCATTGCTTAAAACAGAGGCTAACTCTAAACTCAATTTTGTTCGACGTTTTCACATTTGTCATAGTCTATCAGCTATCTAGACGTACTCATGATCTGAGGATGAATGTATACATAAAATGCATTTCTGGAGCCCAAGCCTATTAACAATGTCGTAAGATTAAAAAAAATAGCGGCGGGAAACAGGTCTTATTTTTTCGTGCGTTAATTAATTTCTTCAAATTTGCTAAAATTTTTAAAAATGTCCATGTTATGCAACTGTTTTATTTCCTCGCAATCGAAATGAAAAGCAGAGTATATAACTCGTCCACAAAACCTTTTTATCCTCGACATTACTATCAGCTACAAGTCTCGGATAAAAATGGTTCATTTTGTGCACTCGTTGTAAAATCTACTATGTATTCACAATTATTAAGGGAAATTAACAAACATACTAAGTAAATAATTCAGAATGAGAAACTCATCAAGGCAGTAGATGCAGCGCCCATTCACAAGGATGACGCCTTAGTCTAGATAGGAGCCTCTTGCTGCTAGGCAACCGATGAAAACAGGCCAGATTTATTACTTTATTGTGCGTGACAAGCTACGTCTTACACTTGTTGTCTTACAATAGTATGTCAGAATGTAAATATGCAAACTAGAGCTTAACTATCAACCACAATTTTCTCTCATTGTTTGTCTATCTAGACGTATCTAAATGACGCAAGACTTATTGTGTTTCAGTCTGAAGGGCGCCGAGCTAGTGAAATTACTGGGCAAATAAGACTTCACATCTTATGTCTCAAGGTGACGAGCGCAATTGTAGTGCCGCTCAGATTTTTGGATTTTTCAAGAATCCTGAGCGGCACTGCATTGTAATGGGCAAGGCGTATCAATTACCATCAACTGAACGTCCTGTTCGTGTCGTCCCTTATTGTCATAAATTGACATTACCATATTTAAGGGATGGCAGCGACCCGCGCACAAGTTCCTTTTTTGCCATAAGCAAGTGCTCAACAGGCTATATAATAATAATAATAATAATGACACACTTTTTACACAAATTATCTTGCCCCAAATTAGGCAAAAAAAAAGAAAAAAAAAATCTTTTGGAATTTGGCGCCATTTTTAAACATGAGGAGTTAGCGCCTTATTTGGTCACATGAGAAACTTGTGCTGATTTGCAAATTCAATAACTAAGAACCTGGCAGTCGAATCATAAACAACATTCGAAATTGATCAAAACATAGCAGTGTTACAATTAAAACTTATTGTGATTTGATCAATGGGCTCAATTTTTAAATAAATATAAAAAGCGCGTGCTAATTCAGAATAATTTGTAAATCATGTTTGTTTTTAATTATAATAATTGAATCAAGTCGAAATTCAATATTCTGTCTCGACAATAACTTGTTTAAAAACAAAAGCGTCGACGTTTGTTTTTATAAACAAACCCAAACACTTGAACAGCAATAAATTATTTTGTAATCCGAGCCCGTTGCGTCATGCGGCGGTAGACAAGGATGGCAAGGGCGTCACGCGCGGTGTGGCATCTTTGCACCTCAGGGGATAGACCTAGAATATTTCGAAAGCTTTTCTATGAGTTCAAAATTTTTCAAATCGGTCCAGAAATGGCCGAGAAGAAATCAAATGGAGTCACCCGGTGGGAACTTCGCTCAATAAATACATATAAACATCCATAACTCGGAAACAAACATTAATATTCATCATATAAATTATTCCACCTAATGGGATTAGAACCCGGGACCTCTAGCTCAGTAGGCAGGGTCACTAACCACTGGTCTATAGGGGACGTCACATATCACTTAGGTATTTAAATTGATAATTTCCAAATGATTCCCAGGACAAGTTAATATCGAGCACAGTTTGGAAGGATTACAATTCGGCGAACACCAACTACGCCTTCGAGCCGTTTGATACAGACACGTACAGGAACAGAACCCCCGGCCCCCGCGCGAGACCTACCTCCCCGCCCCCGCCCAGACCTGACGCCATGGCCGGGAAGATGAACGGCCACAAGACATCTAATGGACATAAAGGTTTTACAATTATGAACTTTTTTTATTATGATAATACGGGACAAGACGAGCAGGACGTTCAGCTGATGTTAATTGATACGCCCTGCCCATTACAATTATTGAAAAACCCAAAAAGTTCTGAGGGACATTACAATTGCGCTCGTCGTCTTGAGACATAAGTTAAGTCTCATTTGCAAAGTAATGCAATAATGTTTAGACATTAGTTTTTAAATTGAAACCTAGCTAGATCGATTTATCACCCCCGAAATCCCCTGCATACTTAATTTTATGAAAATCGTTGGAGCCGTTTCCGAGATTCAGATTATATATATATATATACAAGAATTGCTCGTTTAAAGATATAAGATAAATACTTATAAACATACATAAATACATATAAACATCCATATTCATCATATAAATGCTTGCACCTACCGGGATTCGAACCCGGGACCTCTAGCTTAGTAGGTAGGATCGTAGTAGTTAATACATCCACTCCCACTCAACACCTTAGGGAGGAGAGGATGGCTGAAAAACAGCGCTGCATGGAAACATAAATCCATGATTCCATGTCAGGTGAAGCTGAGCCTTTTCCTTTTGCCTTTTGTTTCATCGCGTATCCTAATTGTTTATTTTATATTTGTAATGATTTGTATGGCAATAAAGAATTTATTATTATTATTAGTATTATAATCAGCATCACAACACACCTTTATATGAATCAATAATACAGAAACAGTAAATCGTAGTTTACATTTTATTATTATTAATTATATTATTATAAAGCGATGACTCTTCGAAATGTAACACAATTATAGTGTACCTTCTTCTGCACATAAATATATCATTTTAACTGCAATCCTATCTTTCTGAATGTACAATAAGCCCACATTAAATCACAGCAGGGAGCCCCAACGGTCATAACATGAACCCCAACGGTCATCACGCCGCGAACGGCTCCAAACATGCCTCCAGCCCCGGCCGCGTGGTGAAAACTCCTACCGGCACTGCTACCAAGAAATTCCCCAACAGCGCGGCTCAGTTCTACCACGACACTCGGTCACTGCAACGACCCAGGAGTCAGTTTGGGTGAGTATGTATGAATAGCAAAGTCTAAAATCTTACAGTATACATAATCTATCTATCTATCTATATAACTACCTAACGTTGTTCTGTGCATAGTAATAAAATACTGTTTTTTTTTATGAATTTGTCAAGAATATTTCATAGCATCAAGAATTATTTCGTAAAATATGCTTCATGTATTCTAAGTTCCTGTTGTTATAATGAAATTGTTTCACAGCAGAACTGTCAAACCGTGCATCTCTCATGGATAATATGTCCATACAAACCAAAAATAATTATGGGTCTCAGATCAAAATAAAAACTATCCTATCTCTCAAGTTGGACTAAACTGCACTCGATGAAGTAATCCCCATTAAAATCATCTTAGTTAGTTAGTTCATTAGTTAAGGAGTCCATCGCGGACAAACAATGTGTCACGTAATCTATACTAATATTATAAAGCTGCAGTGTTTGTTTGTTTGTTTGAACGCGCTAATCTCTGGTACTACTGGTCCGATTTGAATGATTCTTTCAGTGTTGGGTAGTCCATTTATCGAGGAAGGCTATAGGCTATGTTTTATTTTTCAAAATAAGGGATCCGTAATAAAATTGCTATTTTGTAACACAAGGTGTTAAATCGAAAACCTATTTTTGCGTGCGCTGCAAAAACTATTGACAATAGAACAAAATGATGTACAGGCTATAATATAGACAATATTTTATTACTTATAAAAGTATCGCGTGAATTATACTTTATATGGCAAAACAACGTTTGCCGGGTCAGCTAGTTTATATAATATTGAGATAATGAAAATGGTCTTTGTTTGAGGCTCTATCAAGCCTTAACCACTGACGCTCTGCAGCATATGCGGTTAAGAAAATTAGACGGTTAACTGACATAGACACGGCGCGACTTAGTTACTTTAGTTATTTTCATAGTATTATGTCCTATGGTATATTTTTATGGGACAGTGCGGCCGATATTAATACCATCTTTGTGCTGCAGAAGAGGGCTATTCGCGCGATTTATAAACTAGGTCATAAAGAATCAATAAGAGAAAAATTTAAAGAAATAAACATTTTGACTGTTGCTTCTCAATACATTTTTGATAATGTTCTGTATGTTCATAGGCACGTTGAGGAAATTTCTAGAAACTGTGACATTCATAATGTTAACACGAGGAACAAACATAAACTTGTTATGCCTACTACTCGGTTGGGTCGACTTAGTAAGTCTTTTGTTGGGCGATGTATATGCTTCTACAATATGATCCCAGAAAATGTACAAAACAAATGTGTTAAGAAATTTAAAAGAATTGTTAAAAAACGTTTGTGTGGGAAGGGTTACCATAGCATAAACGATTTTCTTAATGACACCACGGACTGGGAATAAAGCGAACACCCTCAGGCTCTTTAATTATAAATGTTTATTGTACGATATTACATTGTAATCCATATTTTATATTAAAAAAAAGCCCGCTGCGTTTCTTGCGCCCATTCTTCTCTTCGTACTAGGAATGTACCTAAGAGCTTCCCTTGCCAGCTCCTTCTTTTCATCCAGAAGACTTGCATTAAATTTGTGCATTTTTATGCAAGTGTATATTGATTTTTCAACTCTCGCCTAATTCTGCTTTCATATGTATCATAATATTCATAAATTGTAGCATTATTATGAGTGAAATAAAGAATGTTATTTTCATTCATTCATTCATTCCAAACACTTAACCGTACTGGTAAATCTATAATCTGATATTAATTAATGAAAAATATTCACGATATAGTTGATTTTTATAAAAAAAAAATAGCATTTTATCCTACCATAATTTATTTCTTAATAATCCAACACTGAAGTCCAATAAAGAACGTTACTGTAACCCAAATATTAAAAAAACGCTTTAAAATAAAAATTAATTAGTAACTATTATTGATAGCTAACTACAAACTATTAAGTAAAAATGTCGGACATAAAATAATATCACATTATTATCAACAGATTTTATAACAGACTAGCCCAGAACTATACTGACTATACATACTTGTATTGCCGATATTAAAATCGCGATACAAAAGTAACTGTTGATCGTAGATGGGTAAAAATTTGAAGTTGTTAATGCTGACACATAATCAAACAAATTAAAAAAAAAAAATTAAAAAAAATCGTGTGGACCACCCTTAACATTTAGGGGGATGAAAAATAGATGTTGTCCGATTCTCAGACCTACCCAATATGCACTCAAAATTTCATGAGAATCGGTCAAGCCGTTTCGGAGGAGTTCAATGTTTAACACCATGACACGAGAATATATATTAGATTATATACTTACTTGCTAGTATTGAACTAATTACCAAGTACCTACATTATAATATACATCTATACATAAAAAATGTATATACGGTAGATACACCAAAATAACATTTTTTACAATTCTTGTCTGTCTGTCTGTTTATTACGGCTAATCTCTGAAATGGCTGGACCGATTTTGACGTTACTTTTATTGGCACGTAGCTGATGTAATAAGGTGTGACTTAGGCTACGTTTATTTTAGAAAAATCCTTTATTTTAGAAAAATAAAGTAATGTTGCAATATCCAAGAAACGTTTACTCTAAAAATTATTTATATGGCAAAACGACTGCCGGGTCAGCTAGTTTTAAAATTATATACTAGGTTGTAAGACTTTACAATATGTACTAGCCACTAGGTAAACCTAGTAATAGTTAATGCATTTGTAAATCTATTTCTAACTATTGCACAACATTGTAATATTTCTTCAGTCGCTTTACCTCACTTCTAATAAAAATATATTGCACAATATTTCACAAAAGCCTTTTGAAAACCTTGACATAAAACACAAGAGCACTCTCGTGAAGGGTGCTAAATAGGAATAATAATGAACTAACTTGACAACATACAGAACAATTCAATATTGTTACACATGACCGTGTGGCCTAATGGATAAGGCGTCGGACTTCGGATCCGAAGACTGCAGGTTCGAGTCCTGTCACGGTCGATCACATTTTTTTTATTATAATATTATGAACCTTTCTTACATAGATTTATTTCGTTTATTATACTTTTTTAATTACTATATTATACTTTGTTTTTAAGAATTCAAATAAAAGTTTAAGTTACTGAACTTCTATGTAATTCTTCTATTCGTTATTTATTATTAAAAATAATAAGTAGCGATTGCACCTAATTTATTTTTAATATTTTATATTGCTGGATGATAAGTGTAGTTTATATTTAGTAAATATATTTTGAAGAGCTAACCACCACTAATAACTTAGACTCGTAGACTCGTGAAATGTGCATTGGACGTTTTGGATTGCTTGTGAATCTTACTTTTTTTTTAATGAAAATAAGGGACGAGACGAACAGTTCAGCTGATGGTAATTGATACGCCCTACCCATTACAAAGCAGTGCCGCTTAGGATTCTTGAAAAACCCAAAAATTCTGAGCGCGCGAACACTACAATTGCGCCCGTCACCTTGAGACATAAAATGTTAAGTCACACTTGACAGGTCATTCTTAGTCATGGTGCCAGGAACCACTTTGTTTGAACTGTCACTGTTTTACCAGTGGGAGGCTCCTTTGCACAGGAAGCCGGCTAGATTATGGGTACCACAAACTCGCCTATTTCTGCCGTGAAGCAGTAATGTGTAAATATTACTGTGTTTCTGTCTGAAGGGCGCCGTAAATTACTGGGCAAATGAGACTTAACATCTTACGAGTATGTCTCAAGATGACGAGCGCACTTGTAGTGCTGCTCAGAATTTTTGGGTTTTTCAAGAATCCTGAGCGGCACTGCATTATAATGGGCAGGGCGTATCAATTTCCACCAGCTGAACGTCATGCTCGTATTGTCCCTTATTTTCATAAATAAATCCTCTGTATTTAAAAATCCTTCTTCAGTATTAGTACACAATACTTACACTTACTGGGAGATTATTATATTATAATCTCTCAAATTTAGATACGTTGCCGTGATCGGAGTCCCTTGGTAAAAAATAAAATAGTACTTACAAAACCAGAAATGTAAACCATGCAATCTTCTATTTAGGATGCTATGTTACTCTGTAAAAATAATGGTTTTGATTCAACCTTTCGACCGATTGCCAAGCCTGGTTGCCGCAGGCGGTTTTATAAAATCTGTAAATGCAGTGTTACTTATTTACGAAAACTAAATTCCTTCCTAAAATCTTCAAGATTCGATGTACTTTTCCCAATATTCAGACTATCTCCGGTTGTGGCCTACTTGAGATGAAAATCGTAACTATCGTTGACTTTTCTGTCCCAATAAACTTATCGACGGTAACTCACCTTATCCGTACCCGCTGTCTGTCAATGGGAGGACGTATAGCTCACCAGCGATAGAAGTTTATATGGAAATTGCAATTCACGCGTCCCAATTTAAGGCGATAAGAATGACTTATTGGGTATACTAGCTGACCCGACAGAAGTTGTTCTGTTCATAATAAAAAAAAACTCTTGCGAATGGAATTTTGCTGACCTCTACTCGGTGAAAAGAATATTCCTACCAAATTTCAAGTCTTTAGCTCTAATGGTTCCAGAGATATCGTGATGTGTGACTATATACGTGGAAATCTCTTATATATATATATATATATATAGATTGGGATAGCTTCAGATTATTGACAGCTAATTACTGACAGTAGAAGGTAGTAACTTATCTCTGTCTGTAGATATTTGGATATTGGGAACGGCCGTAAGATAAACGAGATTGCTAATTGTACTCAACAAGTTTGATATTAAATTGACAGCTCTACATACGATCCCAGTTCTGGTAGCACGAGGTCGGGCCGGGACCGCGAGAGAACGTACTCACTGCCCCGTGGATCGCACGGCCACCCGCACGGCTCGCACGAACCGCAGCCTGATTTCTACTTCATGCCGTCACAGAGGAAACACGAAGGTGAGATTGTGCGTGTGTACGTCACGCCCAGAAACTAAACTAAAGGTTGTTTAGTAGAGTTCAAGAAAGATAACAGTTTTACTTGGTACTAGTACTTAAAATATTCAATACCTATAAAAATTACTGCATCCCTAAATGATTACCTAAAAAGCAGTTCTGACTGCTTCGAATGTTTGTTTGAATGGCAATAGAAAAACAAACATTTATATTTAATTTGTCAAAAGTATTTTAAGAATTAAGTGCTACACAATTGTTTTTATCGTTCACTTGGCAGAACAATGTTTTACCATCACACTCCTAGCAAAAGTTAAACCAAAAACTAATACCTATTATAAATTAAAATAATTCTATAGAATTACATAATTTCTATGCATTTGCTTGTATATAATATGTTTGTTGCTAAAGGTGGTAAAGCTTTCACCGTAACTTCTGCTAATATTCTTATATTACTTGTGTTTCTGAGGGTAGGTGTAGATTGTATAATACTTTTAAATCATACAGTATTTTGTGTTTCACTTAATACCATCACATCATTTTTAGTAAGTGATAATTAAAAATGCCTTCAGCTTTGGTATCTTGAAAATATTAGGTAATATTAGAAAAGTACAAAAGTATGTATTAAATATATCGGTATAGGCACTATCGTTTATTGTACTATGCCTAATTTGGGTATATATTATAATCTAAGTATGTATAAGTAAGTTATACTCATAATTTATAAAAAAATATCCAGGTAGAGATAAAACTCTCGCTCATTACGAACTCTCCGTATCTTCTGTTTGTTATTTCTCTATCTTCTTCTTGGTTTTGGGTTGTCATTGTGTCTAATACAATATATTTTGATTGTTCACAGAATTCTAAGTGGATGGACATTACTAACAAACAGTTACCAATTAGGAACTCATCGAACACATCTATACAAATATATTCTAGTCTTCTGTCACACTGATATTAGTTATAAATTAACGCAAATATTACTCTAGAAGTCTGCTTCTAGAAGAAATGTTGAATCTTTATTATTAACTCTATCATCGTCATTTCATAATATTATCGAAATTTCAAAGTACCGTCAAACATGGCAAATATTGATAATTTTTTAAATTAATATGGAGGGATGGCGTTAGAAGAACTTTCTCTGTGTAATATTTCATTTAGTTTTTATAGTATTTGACAGCTGAAATTATGCTGCTTAAGCTAAGACAGCCCAATGCAAAAGTCGAATGTTTTACGTAAGTAAAGTCTGAGCAAAGTCTAAGTACTAAGTGTTCTATAAAAAGGGCGTTAAATTAGAGTGGCGCTGCAGTCCCTGCAACAGGCTAAATTTTAAAGGAGCGCAAAAAGCAAAATGATAAATTATTATTAGCTTATTTTGATATCTTTCCATGACACAATTTTTCCCCATAATTATTGTTAGTATAACAAACACTAATGTGTAAGCATTACTGTGTTACGGTCTGAAGGGCACCGTAGCTAGTGAAATTACTGGGCGAATGAGATTTAACATCTTATGTCTCAAGGTGACGAACGCAGTTGTTGTGCCGCTCAGAAGTTTCGGGGTTTTTCAAGTATCCTAAGCGGCACTGCATTGTAATACGCAGGGTGTATCAATTACCATCAGCTGAACATCCTGCTAGTCTCGTCCCTTATTTTCATTTAAAAAAACAGACGGTGAACTTAATACCACGCGACAGAAGTGAAACCTTCATCAAGGCGAAATTAATAATACGAACAAAAGATAGTTATCTTTTGTATAAATTACTCTAGTAGATTTTGGTCCAGCTAATCGCGCTCCCTTGACGTCTCGAATACTCAAACCGACATAACCAAACGCCGCGCCGGTCTCACATTTTAATCAATACCCATGGCACACAAAATAGTATATTGCGATTCTAGCGCCATCTAGTTATAGGCTATAGCAATTACTGTACAACATAATGTACCTAATTTTGCCAACTTTGATCGGTACATGTAGACTAATAAGAATTAGCACACCAAACATAATATTATTTACAATTTGGCTTTAGCTTGGTAAATAATAAATATGGTACAATGGTTGTAGTTATATGTTGTTGTTTTATATAATTTTTATTTCAACGAATCATTGGCAGCTTTGGTATTTGGCATCTTTCATCATGTTGATCTTAATTATTATAACAAAGCATAGGTCCATGATTACGATTATTAAACCAAATAAAACAATTTGTATTGCGGAAAATATCCTTTGTTTTTTATTTAAATAAAAAATATAAATTTGTTAATATTGTCCCTGTATAGGGTTGCCAACTTTTATTATAAGAAATATTTTATATCTGATTACAAAGGAGGTAAATAAAGAGTACGGACTTCCAAAAAAGAGTATCATTTTACATTTTTAAAAAGGAAATTTTTTGTGCATGGCATTGACATAATGACATAAATGGCTGCGTTCAGAAATTTCCGAATGTGGTTTGGGTAATTGGGTATACCAACATATTAACAGTAAATAGTCGACTTTTTTGGTTATGATATAATGGGTTTGCATAGAAAAAAGAGTATTACATACTCTTTTAGTGTTATATAGTGAACAATTCTCTTGGCTACGCTATTCCTACCGATATGAAGTAATTACATTAGCAAGTATTAAGCTCTGTTTAAACTGAGGCGAATAACGCGCGGGACGCGTTTTAGAGCAATTAGCTCGCGTGCCTTAGCCTCTAAAACTGACGCGAGGTCCCGCGTATCATTTTTGGTTCTAAAGTGGAGAAACATCATGCATCGTGAGATCAAACAACTCGTATTTCGCCTCAACTTGAGCGACTACTCGCGTCAATTTGAACACGTCCATACAAGTTAGCTGACACAATCGGCGCGAGCGGATTCCGTCCCCCACCCCGCACGTTATTCCTCAGTTTGAACAGAGCTTTATAACTAAACAGCGATAGTGTTAGGTACCTACATGTTGTTTAGTGTGCTTCTTCTTATATTATCACTGTGTAGTAGAAATATATATGTATTTCTGTAAATGCAACTAATGATTTAATGTTTTTCATTTATCTGCTCTTATTAATATTTCATATTGTGTCACTAAAATATTTTCGTTATTTTACCTTGCTGTATATTATATTCCTACCGGTGTCCAATATAATATACCAAATATAATAACAAAGCATATAAAGTTCTTCTTTCCTTCATATGTATCCTGTTAATAAATTCCTACGGTATAACGAATTATACTCTAATGAAGTGGCTGTAAAGTATATATAGATAATTTGATTAACATTTTGAGTGTTGTCCATTTTAGGTCTCATACTTCGCGGCCATATTTTATTTACATTATACTTTATTGTCTGCTTCAATTAGGTACCGCTACTACAAATATACGTATAATATATATATAATACGTATAAATTATCTAAGGAATAATACTATATTGAGTAACAGCGGTTTTTCGCAGCATTACCTACAGGTTAACCTGTACCTACCAAAATTTCAACGTTATTTTTTTACTTGAGTTAGTAAATATACTACCTTAAAAAATATGATTGACATAAGTACGTTAATTTTTATTGTTTTCACTCACAATTTGCTTATGTATGTATAAATTACAGAAAAAATATTAATCTAGTATGTAGATAATATTGAATAATTATAGTTTTTTGTTTTATAAGATACTTATTAAGAATGTTTAAATTTTAGCCTCCCATTTACATTAATATTTTTTTGAATCTTTTGTATGCTAAAGTGTATTATTTTAATTTTAATAGTGTAATACTTGTTGACGTTTAAGTTTTTATGATAAGATACATGTACAAATATAGTTAGTTAGGTAAAGGTGACGCCACACTGGCTAGACTGCTCAGATGGCACACTGCTATACCGTTGGTGTGGTCGTACCTTTATATTATATTATTTATTATGTTAATGACAGAGCTGAGGCAAACCAAGCTTCAGAACGCGAAGCAAACTTAATTTCGAGCACTCACTAAAGACACTAATCACTGCCGAAATGTATGACCGAGAAAAAAGTTATACGTGATAGTACGTATGCGGCAGACAGATAAAAGATCAATGACCGAAATTATGTTTGCTTCGTGACACGTGTATAAAATATATACAGTTGATAAAGTATATTTTTATGTATGTTTATACTCATTCTAGTATAGTGAGGTAAATATTACTTAAGTTTTAAGTAAAAATTTTGTATAAACCGTGATGATGGTCCAACACATAAAAGGCTGTAAGATGAGTAATTATTATTAAAAAAATAATAATTAATAAAGGCTAATATTTTATGTATTTACTACCATCACGAATATTATTATTAGATCGAGCTAATTGCCACGCAATATACGCAATGAATTTTGACAGTTCACTATTAGTATTATTTTACTCTGTTCTATTATTTTATCTACACCCATGCTTTAAAACCTCTATTAAAGATTCTGAAACAGTTAGCTTATTGCCAACATTAAAACACCCAATGTTATAATAACCATTACATCATCCAAACGAGTGTTGTAAGGTTGTACTGAATTTCATAACAACACCCCTATGTTTTTTTTTTCGATCCCTTCATGCGCAGAGAGTTTCAACAGACAGCCACATTCTTATTGCTCAATGCGTATATCTGTATGAATTTAAAAAAAAGAACATTTTCGTTTACGCGCGTTCCACACTATCAGAACGCCGCGCGCCGTTAAAAAAAGTAGATTATTCGAATCCCCGCCATTTTTCTTCGATATTTTTAATGTTTTGTTTACAAAAAATAAGCGATTCATTTTAAACGCTGAATATTCGAGTGAATTTTGATTATTGCACTATACAAAATGTAAATTACTACTAAAATAAATAATTGTTTCCTTAATACTTAGTTTATTTGTATATAATCAGTAACGAATTATATTAGGTTACTACTGGGACTGGTGTTTTAATGTTAGCAGTAAGCTAACTGTTCCAGAATCTTTTAGAGGATTCTAATTCTGGGTGTAGATAAAGTCTTGTACGCAACTGTTGATAATTAGGTAACACTCATGTGATACTATTATCATAATATATAAACCCACATTAGTGTTTGAATATCCCTTATTACACAACAGTTGCATAAATAACTATTACTTCACGGTTTATCATTTTAAAATATATGATTCCTTTGCGGAACTTTTACGGTTATTTTGTGAGTAATTATACATATAACATATTATACAATTTTTGTCTACAAATCAATTTGTCGTGTCTGTGAACAACATACGATCCGTCCATACATTCGTCCACGTTTTTTTAACGGCAAAACTACAATTATGGTGCTTTTTATAAGTATAAGAATTAATATATTAGTTTCAAAATATTTTATGTTACGTTACCGATACCTTCTAAATATGTGTTAATAATTAAGACGACTTAGAAAATTAGCCACTTAAATAATTTTCAAATTTAGTAGGTATTACTTTATGTAAATTCTTTAATATATTTGTATAAAGGCTTACTTATATTAGAGATTTTATTTGAGTTGTGATTATACAAAAACTTCAATAGTATAATGAAATTTTAAAAGATATTTAATTAAAAAAAAAAGTTTTTTTATGATTTACCTGTGATCATCACGTCTAAATGTGATACTGCAACCGCCCAACGTTGATAGCTGGCAATCCACAACAGCGCGTTCAAAGAATATTTTCGAGACAAGACACTCATTTACACTTTCTGGAAACATTATCCGGCTGCATTCCGATCCTTGAAACACATTTAATTATTGTCGCAAAATTCAAAAAACTTGAATCATTGTAAATATCCAGTTAATAGTGATATAATAAATATTTTGTCACTAACAACCATCCATTTGCCAACATTCCCAGAATAAACGTTTTATTTTATACTATTTTATTAGGACTAAGAATGTATAATTGATTCCGTATTTATATTGGACTTATGTAGAATTTATGTGACCTTATATAGATTAATTAATTTATGGAAAATTATAACAATAGTACCATAGAATAACACGAGTATTAAAACCGAAATAACAGAACCAAATGTTAGAAATGAATAAATATTTAAATATTATATGTGTTTTATTTAATTCCTGTGAATTGTTTACAAAACTACAATTTAAATTATTTATATTGAGGTGAAATCCTATACTGAACTTATAAAGTTTTTATAGTTTAGAAATTTTTGCTTAATATTTGAAACCATCCATCCGACATAGGCACAATAGAGAATTTTATAGGAATTGTGAATACCTTGTTAACAAAATAAACTTGTTATGCCTACTTACTACTCGGCTAGGAGGATTTTTAAAGGCATTTGTTGTGCAGTAAGGTGTACGCTTTATCGATAATGTGCAAAATTCGTATAGTAGTGACCAGTGGAAGGCTCCTTTGCATCGGATGCCGGCTAGATTATGGGTACCACAACGCCACTTATTTCTGCCGTGAAGCATTAATGTGTAAGCCTTACTTTGTTACGGTCTGAAGGGCGCCGTAGCTAGTGAAATTACTGGGCAAATGAGACTAAGCATTTTGTCTCAAGTTGAGGAGCGCAGTTGTAGTTCCGCTCAGAATCTTTGGGTTTTTTAACAATCCTGATCGGCACTGCATTGTAATGGGCAGGGCTTATCAATTACCATCTGCTGAACTTCCTGCTCGTCTCGTCCCTTATTTTCATAAAAAAAGTGCAGGTGTGATTCCTCTTGTATTGCGAAAATGCGTATCAAAAATGCGTTGCCAGTCTTTCAGCAATGTGTATGCGCTTTTTTTGAAGGTACCCATGTCGTATCGTTCTGGTGTTTCCAGGATTTCCGCACAAGGATACTCATTCCACAGCTTGGTTGTACGTTGAAGAAAGTTCCTTGAAAACACTGTGGAGGAACAGTCCACACAACCATACACCCCAAAGGTGGGGATGATATCCTAATTTGTGGCGTGTCGTGCGAAGGTGGAAAAGAAATTCTCCCCCGCTAGTTTGAGAGAGCATAGAAACTACTTCGAGATTTTATTGATAATTAGATTAATTCGAAGACTTAGAGGGGGCCGGGGCAATACTAAGTGTTGGTTAAAGCCCACGTTAGCTTAAGCTATTATGCTATATATTTCTATTAATAGAAAAAAAAAATGTTCATACAATAATGTTTGTTCGTGAAGGTCTGCTTACTGTATAGTAATTCTCGTAGTGTCCATAAAATATACAATAAGAAGATTACAATCTAAGAAATCAGGCAGCCATTAAAACTGCAAAAAAGAATAATGGGAGAGTTTTTCGAGTGTTTCTAGCGCCTGTTCTTGAGCCTTGTACAGTACTCCAGTATCACAATTCGTAGTTCACAACAGTATTAATAAAATTGAAACATAAAACAAAGGACAATGATTCTTGCACCTACCAAAATAATGTCAAAACAAGTTGCAAGGCTCCGACTTTCAGAAATCAGAACGTTCCGAGCTTAGGTTTTGAACGCGCCTCTAAAGTCTAAACGCATCAAACTTTCGAAAATTCTTGGCGGGAACTCCAAACGTGGCGGTCGATTTAATTAGTTTTACTGTTATTCGTTAAAATATATTGTGTTAATATTACCAAAACTTATTTTAGTCAGTGTAAATAATTGTACATTTTGTTAATTATTAAAATGAATGAACCGGAGGACCCAGGTGGAACGCCGAAACGAACCAAAATTGTTCGAAAAAGAGGTGCGAAGGAATGTGGACCTGAAGAAGGCGGCGGTGAGGATGACTTTACTCCGTTTTTTAAGCCAGGTTATCTGAGACTTTATCCTGAACACTGTACAAATACAGACTTCAAGGTTTTTGTTGAAAGCCAGGACCAACAAGTTAAACTTGGAAATAAAAGCCCAGTTTACTTAAATCATATTTTTACTTCAGAGGTGAAAGGTGTGGTAGCTTTACATAGAGTCAATGCCAACAAAATTGCGGTTGTTTTCAAACAATACAACACTGCAAATAATTTCATAACAAATACTGACTTTTTAACAAAGCACAACTTGAAGGCGCATATTCCTGCAGCGCAGATAGAAAAAACTGGAATTATCCGATATGTGCCTACCAACATTTCGAACAAAGATTTATATACGAAACTGTCTTCGATCTATGAAATTATTTCAGTGAGAAGATTCATGAAAAAAGTCGGTCAAAGTACTGTAGGTCTTGAGACTGTCAGTATAACTTTCTTATCAAATGTTCTGCTCGACAACATCCAATATGACCTATTTTCGTTCCGGGTGTTTGAATATGTCCCGCCGTTGCAGCAATGCTTCCGGTGCTTCAAGTTCAACCATCCTGCGAAAATTTGCAATGGTAAACAGCGTTGCTCAATATGTGCTGGGGAGCATAATTTCAGAGACTGCGATAAAAAAGAGAACTTGTGTTGTGTCAATTGTAGTGGCCCTCACCTGGCCATTTCCAAATCTTGCCCAATTAAAATGAAGAAAATACTTGAAAAAAAGGGTAACATTACTTATGCCTCTGTGGCTAATACAATTAAGTCATCTGATTTTCCGTCTTTACCTGCACATTCGAGCAACATTGTTAAAACTCTACCATCAAGCCAAAATGTATATAAATTAAATAAAAATGTAAATAATGTAAAAAAAACAGTACCTGAACCTAACTTGAACCAAACTCAACTTAAGGCTCAAATTGCAAACAATAAGAATATTCTGATGGCAATGGTCCAAACTTTAGTTGAATTGGGTAATAAAACAGATAATGAACCTGTGACTACACTGTTCATTAAAGACTTACTTTTAAAAAATTTGTCACATTAATGGACAGTACAGTACAGAACATACAGCAGTTATGTATAGCTCAGTACAATATTCAAAGTATACATAGGAAAAAACCCTTATTGTCTAAATTTTTAGCTGAACAAAATGTTGATATCTGTTTACTCAATGAAACCTGGCTGAAAGACAATCAACATTTTAAAATTTCAGGATATAATTCCCACTATCATAACGCCCGAAATGAGCATGGTGGAGTAGCAATTTTGATTAAACCATATTTTAAATATAATATTATTCAAACCAGATTTTACCAAGACATTCAGACTGTGGCATTATCATTATATGTAAGTGGTAACCAATTAACGATTTTATGTGTATACTGCCCTCCCTCGAATGGTAACTTCAGAATAAGTAAACTACGTGATATAATTAGAGATTTGCCTAAACCAATATATGTGGCTGGAGATTTCAACGCTCACCATGTGGCATTTGGGTGTATGACCACGAAAAGTCGGGGTCATCAGTTATACGATTTAATTGATGAATTTGATCTATGTGTCCTTAATAATGGTAGCTTCACTACTATGAATTATCCTAACCGAAATCCATCCGCTATTGATGTCAGCTTTTGTAGTGCTCCAATCACTCCACTATGCGAATGGTGGGTGCATGATGATTGTATGGGGAGCTATCATTTTCCTACGCTTACTCGTGTTTTATTGTCCGTTGATAGATACCAAATTAATCCTCCCATTGAAAAATTCTTATACAACAAGACAGACTGGACGAAATACAATGAGCTGTCGATAACTGCTTTTTATAATTTTGAAGTTAATAATGAGAATCCATTACAGTCATATGACGAATTTATCAAAAGGCTTGATACACTTAAGAGGGATACTGTGCCAAAGTTTGTCAAAGCAAATAACTATCGTTGTAAACCTCCAGCACCTTGGTGGAGTAACACATGTGAACAGAGTGTTATTAAAACTTATGAAGCTTTAAAACTGTACAGAAGGGACCCAACCATTGATAATTACATTAATTACAAAAGAATTGATGCTGTTAAGAAAAAGACTATTTCAGAACATAAGCGCAATGGTTGGGCGAACATCTGTAATAATTTTAACAGAACTACACCTGTTAGTATTATTTGGAAATACATCAAGTTATTTAAACGAATAAAATGCAATAACAGAACATATAATGACGAATTTGTTGTCCCTCTCTTAGAAAAATTATCCCAAAATGGATGTAGGGTTATTGATAATCTAGAAAGTTATTTTCAAATTAATAATAGCCTTCAGAAGTCCAGTTTCCTCATAGAACCCTTTACTTGGAGTGAGTTTTGTACAAGTTTACAATCCAGACGAAACACAACCCCTGGTTTAGATGATTGTCCATACATTTTGATCAAAAACCTAAATGAGTCCGTTCAAAAGAAACTATTAGCTAATCTTAATGCTCTTTGGCACTTAAAGAAAATTCCTAAATCTTGGAAAACACAGTGTGTAATCCCTCTACTTAAGCTTGACAAGCCACCTGAAGATCCTAACTCATATCGTCCCATATCATTGTCATCTTGTGTTGGGAAGCTTAATGAAAACATGATAAAGATGCGTCTTGAGTATTATGTAGAGGTGAACAACATCATTCCACATGTTCAATATGGCTTCCGGAGAGGCCGAAGTTGTGCTGACAGCTTCATCTCTCTCTTGTCAGATCTGAAATATGCCAAAAAAAATAATAAGTCCAGTGTTTGTGTTTTTCTGGATGTTCAAGGTGCGTTTGATAATGTAGACCCTGGCATTTTGGTTCAAGTTCTTTCTGACATTGGTATACCAGGCATACTTTGCCATTGGTTATTTAATTTTTTAACAGATAGAATTTTGTATGTAAGGCATAATAATATTCTCCATGGTCCAAGAAGGGTCTCCAAAGGTACAATGCAGGGGGCTACATTATCTCCATTGCTGTACAATGTATATACAAGTCAAATTCTTAATTTTGTAAATATAGAAGGTGTAAATATTTTACAATTTGCAGATGATCTTGTACTATATTGTACAGACCATAATGTTGATAGAGCTGTAAATAGTATAAATAATGCTTTAGATCAATTGTACATATATTATAATGACAGGTTGGCTCTACAGATTAACCCCAACAAAAGCAAGGCCATGATTTTTAGTAAAGACTTTCCCTCTAATGGCATACTCTACAATAATCATTCAATTTCAGTTGTACCTAATCATAAATTCCTGGGTGTTGTCATTGATAACAAACTTTGTTTTGATTTACACATCAATCACATTATAACTAATTCTCTTAAGGGCTTAAATATTATAAGATGTTTAGCTGGTGTGACTTGGGGTGCAGACCCCAAAGTTTTAAGTATGCTATATAAATCTATAGTCAGAAGCCACTTCGACTACAGTTGTTTAGCCTATTCAAATAGTAGTTGTGTAAAAAAACTAGACATAATTCAAAACAAAGCTCTGCGAATTATTTCTGGGGCTATGTGTTCAACTCCCATACGAGCTATGGAAGTTGAAACCAAAATAATGCCACTGTGTCTTAGAAGACTTCTGCTAATAGAAAGATATTTACTAAAGCTGTTATCTGGTAATGATAATGTTCTCAAAAAAATAGTACATTTTCCTGTACAATGCTTGGCTCAGCAGACTTCGGGAGGTGATCTTTTACAAGGTTATTTCCCAGTTCTACCTCTCATTGTACTGCAAATGAATGAAGATTTTAAAAATGTAATTAAACAATCAAAGTGGACATGCTACTCATACCCATATTCCTCTATTATATTTGAGACCAATATTGTTACTAAAAAATTTTTTAATAATTGTGAATTATTAAGTTTTCTTTCCAACAATAACTACTATACTTTGTATACAGATGGTAGCAAAAGTGAGCTCTTTGTGCGCAGTGCTGTTTATGATCCCCAATCCAAGTTTGGTCAAAGTTTTCTTCTGGACCCTAAGTGCAGTGTTTTCACTGCAGAGGTATATGCGGCCCTCGAGGCCCTGAAGTGGATTGCACGTATAAATAGTTTTAATAATTTTTTAATTTTAACAGACAGTTTAAGTATGGTCCAAAGTTTAACCAATCTCAGATTTGACTTTAAAAAAAACTATATATTGTATAATATAAAAAAATTGTTATTTAGTTATGCACAAAAGGGCATAAAGGTCTCTTTCATGTGGATTCCATCACATAGGGGCATAACAGGAAATGAGACAGTAGATAAGATTGCACGTGATGGAACCAACATGTTGGATGTTAGCTCCATAGTAAAAGTACCTTTGACCGACTGCTATCAATCTATTGACAACCAGGTCAATAGTTTATGGGTCGAATTTTGGAAACAAGACCAAGAACAGAAGGGTAAATGGTATGGAAATATTCAAGCAAACTTACCTGTGGCACCATGGTATAACAAATTGAAAATGGCCAATCGGGACTTTATTACGACTATAAACAGACTGCGTTTTGGTCACTCCACCGTCCCGGCCCACCTGGCTCGGTTGGGCATAGTGGAGAGTAGCTACTGCACCTTCTGCAATAATTCTGTTGGTGATATCGAACATTTCATATTTAAATGTGAGTGCTTTTCGTTTGACAGATTGATTCTTGTCAGTGAAATTAGTGAAATAGTGCAAAATCAATTGACAGTGCAAGATCCCTCCCGCCGCCTGAGTGATATGTTGAAAAATAGATCCTATTACGTGCCTCTATATAAATTCATCAAAAATACAGTTGGGAAATTATAATATACCTAATAAAAATACCCAAGACTTGGCCTAAAGGTCTAGATACCAGGCCATAAACTCCAAAAAAAAAAAAAATCAAACTTTCGAAGTTTCGACTGTCATATGTCATTTCCATTTGTCAATGGCCAGATCCATGAAAGGCCAGATGACAGCAGACAGATCAAATTCAAAGTCAAACTTCTTCAAGTTAAGTTCAAGTTCAAACTTCAAACTTCAAAGCGTTCAAAGTTTTTTTTACCTAAGTGTGTACATACTAGTATTTTGTAATTAAAGCGAATAAAATACTGAATTGGACATATTTATATGTTATTTCAATTGGGTGGTTGGTGATTAGCAGTCTTATATCTGTGTGTTAAATTATAGGTGTAGTCCAACGATTTAATACAATTATTAAGTACCTTGTAAATAAAAAGAATATAATAATAATACTGGAATTTTCCTAAAGGTCCATAAGTTTGCGTATCATCATATAAACAATGGAAGTGGCATTCTCAAAATCTAATATCAAAAAACTTCTTCCAAACCCGTAAGTAACTCAAATATCTAAACATCTTTATCAATATAGCATTTATTTTACAAAATTGCAAAGTTATGATTTCTCAGACATATGTAAAGTGTGTATAAATTTAAAATAATATGTGATTTATGGATTGGAAATTTTGCTCCTTCATGTTTAAGTCTGTTCCTTGCATATTAGATAATGTAAGTCTTTTTGAATAAAAATGTTGGAAAACAGCCTGAGATAAGTTGGCATGACTATTAATTATCTATTTAATTAGTAAAATATGAATTGTTCCTGATTTTATAATTCATGGTGCCACAAGTTAACTAACTATTAGAAACACTACTTATGTAAAACTATAAATACTTTCGTCTTACACTTATTTCTTGTGATAACATTCATATAATGTCTTCACAGCTATAATATTATGTTTTATGTTTATCTTTCATCTGTTCGTATTAAATTTGTATTGTTAAAATATAGAATAATTGATTAATGATTAGTATAAGATTAATAGTGTATCTAATGTTAGTTACTAACTTTAATTAAAAAAAAATAAATAAATAAAAAAAAAACATTGCTTGGGCTTATAAGTTTCTTGCGTCCATTTGTCAGGACTTTGACTTTTAAATTCAACATTGAATAAAAACTCACCCCAATCAAACTATATAATTGTGCTGTTATCCATAGTGTACAAAATATTGATAAAGAAATGGTTGTTTAAGCACATTCTATTTATTTATTATTATACCATAATGTATGTCAAAGGGGAGTCCTAATGTGACATTGTACACTGATCTATCTTCTACCTATTAACAATTATTCTTGCACGCAAAATAGGTGCATATGACGTCGAGTTGCGGAAAGCGCCCATATGAAGAAGGAGAAGAACAATTATTCTTAAAAATAAATTACTTAACATGATAATTATTAAACTTCTTGTTAACAGCTATCATATCGGTAACTTATGATCAAAATCAAATCAAAGATATATTTTATCTCATAGGTAAATTGCATTACACTTGAAATATGTCATTTTTTCATATAGCCCATTCAAAAGGCAGATTTCCTTAGAGAAGAACAAGCAAGAAACTCTGAGGTTGCTATTTAAAACAGAATGGTATTACAAGTTCTTATTCTCAATTAAATTTACAAATCATTTCAATTATAATATATGCAACAAAAATACTCAAACGTCAATTACTAATCCACATTGCCATCTTTGTGAGCTCACTCAGAGAGCAACAAAAAATATCTATTGTAGTGTGCGCATCAGTGGCGCCTGCCTAAGCAAGTTGGTACACCCATACTTCACGTCCAGCAGTGGCAGCTAGCTTCTCCACTCCACATATCTCTCAGGGGCACACAGACTAACATACGCCAATATGTCTGCATTGCAAACATTCCCTCTAAATATCTTGAAAATATTTATAACAAGTATAGTTTAATTTTATATTTTGTAAACAGGGTATCAGTGGACTTAGCAGAGAGATATGTATTATCTGAAGAGCAACATCGCTTCTATCAAGACAATGGCTTTCTTGTTATTAAAGATCTAATAGATTTTGCATCATTATATAATTACAAGTAAGTAATTAGGATATAACTAGATTTCTATGCTCAGAGTTTCCCTGCGAGATCGAATCAGAAATGAGGAGATCCGTAGGAGAACCAAAGTCACCAGCATAGTCCAAATTATTATGAAACTGAAGTGGCAGCAGGCAGTGCACATAGTTTGACGGACAAATGGTCGGTGGAGCAGTAAAAACAAAAACAAGAAAATGGGGACCACATATGGGAAGACGAGAATGATGATCTGGTCAAGATCGCAAGAATACATTGGATGAGAGCAGCTCAGGACCAATCGTTATGGAAATCTTTGGGGGATGCCTTTGTCCAGCAGTGGACATCTTCCGGCTGGTGATGATGATGATGAATAAGGATATAGACAAGTCTCATCACTATTTTAATCTATAAACTATTAAAATATAAGAAGGCTCAAAATAATTGCATCATATTTTAGGTTTTCATATTCAAAAAGTAATTATTATTTTACCCAAGATAAGCTCCTTTAATCAAAGTTGGTATGCAATTAAATTATTTAAATTAAATTGTCCATTGTTTAATCAAACTTATTTTAATCTAAAAGATTGATGTGGTTAATTCACACAGTTGACTTTTTTTAACGTTCAAGTTTCTGCCGGTTTCCAGATGGTTGAGATAGTTTAAATTAGTACCTACACTGATTTACCTTCTTTAATATTTTCATTGCTAGGCATTCGGAATGGAATATTTGTTTTAGTCCATCAACTGCAAAATAAGTTTTCTTTTTATTTATTTGTGATGATCTGAACTTCAGATATGAAAAAATAATTATAATAAGTAGCGTCCATTCACGACTAGGTATGACTCTCGGACCAGCATCGCTTCCCTCGACCATTTACAATTTTTTTATATATAAGAGGAGACTCAGGGGACGGTAGTGGTGAGGCAACCGAAAATAGACATCCGCAACAACAGGTGTCTAGAGATGCGTTGCCGGCCTTTAAGGTGGGAGTATGAACCGCCCATGGACATCCGCAACAACAGGTGTCTAGAAATGCGTTGCCGGCCTTTAAGGTGGTAGTACCAACCGCCCATGGACATCCGCAACAACAGGTGTCTAGAGATGCGTTGCCGGCCTTTAAGGTGGGAGTATGCTCTTTCCTTGAAGGTCCCTAAGTCGTATCGGTTCGGGAAAACAGGCGCCGGTAATTGATTCCACAAAGTGTCTGTGCAAGGCAAGAATTTCTTGCAAAACGCATGGTTGTGGAATACCAGACGCCAATCTGATGCCAAGGTATTTTGCATTTTGTCGTGAAGTCCGGTAGTGGAATTTGAATTCATAGTCGTACTCTCTTGATGACACCAACGTGGGTGGTGGTTATTTTGAGGCTGTGGCTCGATAGACAATTCTCCACTCGTAGCGTACCGCTTGTACATTCGTATATTAGTCCGGCCTACATACATACATACATAAAATCACGCCTCTTTCCTGTAGGGGTAGGCAGAGACCACTTCTTTCCACTTGCTACGATCCTTGCATACTAGTTTCGCTTCGTACACTACACTGTTTTATTTGGTCAGGACATCTCATAGACGTTCTCGTTCGTGCTTGTGTGGCCTCAAAACTTTCCTGCACTACAAGTCGTTCACTGGACACCTCCACGAGCATAACGTGTTCGAACAATTGTTAGAATACAAAATGGTACAGCGGAGAATAGGCAGGTTGGTACGGAGTCCTCTGTCTACCCTTTTTTTTTCCAGCACGACATCTTTATCCGTTTCTTCTCACTTTCCCGTACGGCTCAACTATCTGCGGCGTAGAGAAAAACTGGGTCAACTGACTCATCTTTCTAACGGGTCGTATTTAACTTCAACCAAGTGACAACTGTGATTGTTTGTGACTGACATAAAATTAAGGGTTTCATTTTAGGCGTCGCTTTATGCAGATGTGCAATGGTCTTGTGGAGACAGGCAGCTCAACCATTGTGCGGGAGCGTGCCCTTGTAGAAAAAGGGCTCAAGGGTGAAGATGCTATTAATAAGGTAAGAAAATCAAAATTGAAATGGAAGTATTTTTGGTGTGAAACATCGGAGCAGCAGATGGCAGATATTTTCCTATTTACTTGACACATATCCTTATATTTTGGATAATTCACACAATACAACACGCCACAAGTTAGGATATCATCCCCACCATCTGGATGTGTGGCGGTCCTCCACAGTGCGGTTTTCAAGGAGCTTTCTTCCTCGTACTACGAAGCTGTGGAATGAGCTTCCTTGTGCGTTGTTTCCGGGACGATACGACATGGGTACCTTCAAAAAAAGCGCGTGCACCTTCCTTAAAGGCCGGCAACGCTCTTGTGATTCCTCTGGTGTTGCAAGAGAGTGTGGGCGGCTCGTTTGTCCTCCTAATCCATAAAAAAATATCTTTACAGTAACTTTATTGTAATTAATTCCAGAACTGACGATTATCACTTTAAAACATAACAAACAATATGATTATCGCATATGTGCTATTCTGATGTATAACCTATATTATTGTAAAGCTTCATCAAAATGCATTCAGTAGTTGTAACGTGAGTAAGAAACATACAATCTTCCAAACTTTCGCGTTTATAATAGTGTTATAGTATTATAATATATAAATGATTTTTTGCTCAACTATACTATCTAAAATCCACATGTAATTTTTTTATATTATTGACGTAAATTCACTTCTTAAGACGTAAGCTTTGACGTAACAATAAGGAAGTTTTCTAGTATAATCATATTTAGTAATAAATATTAAAGTACTTATATATTATAAGATGACATAAAAAATGGACGCAGCGTAATTTGCGTTCTTAATGCTCTTAGCATTTAAAAATAAAATCGTCATCAAGGTTTTACTCAATATATTACTATCTTTATTATTATTACAATAATTATCCTTTGCCGAAGAAGTTGCAGGAGCGAGAGGCAATTAAAAGTGGCCAGCCTCACACGAGGAAGTGCATGATGCCTTTTATTTATAACTAGCTGACCCGACAGACGTTGTTCTGTATATTATAATAAATAAAATAATGTTTTTATATGAATTTGTCAATAATATATCATAATATCAAAAATTACTTCGTAAAATATGCACCCTGCTGTCGTCATGAAATTGTTTCACAGCAGAACTGTCAAACCGTGCGTCAATAAATTCTCTCATATAAATTATGTATGGACACATCAAAGTAAAAACAAATTTGTTGTTTTTATTTAATTTAGCAGCATTTTCCTATTTATTAACCTTTTAAACATTCTCTGGACTTCCACAAATAATTCAAGACCAAAGTTAGCCAAATTGGTCCAGCCGCTATCGAGTTTTAGCGAGACTAACGAACAGCAATTAATTTTTATATATATAGATATAATACAGTTTTACTCAAGAAAATAATATGGATAAACCTCCTCAATTATTATTATAAATATAACGTAAATATTTTTTACCGCTTTTGCTGGGTGTCGTATTTGTAGGGTTCCGTTACCAAATGGCAAAAAACGGAACACTTATGAATTCGTAATGTCTGTCTGTCTGTCCGTCCGTATGTAACTGCCACTTTTTTCCGAAGCTATAAGAACTATACTGTTGAAACTTGGTAAGTAGATGCATTCTGTGAACCGCATTAAGATTTTCACAAAAAAAAATTTTTAATAAAAAAAACAACCGCCTTCAAAAACAATTCCAAAACGATAGATATAATGTGCACTAAAAAGTATAAAAATAATTGCGTATTTTTATACAATCTAATTGAAGTTACGATTATTGTTATTTTCCGTTTTTTATTTTGGTGTCCTTCCGTCGCAACCCGCTCTCGCCTCCTCACGACTCAAGCACATCTCACCTATAACTATTTATGTAGTAACAAACCTATCTTGGATGACACCGACTCCAAAAATTACAATAATCGTAACTAGAATAAGCTAAATTAATTAGATTGTATAAAAATACGCAATTATTTTTATACTGTTTAGTGCACATTATATCTATTGATTTGGAATAGTGTTTTTGAAGGCGGTTGTTTTTTTGTTAATTTTTTTTTATAATATGATTTTTAGTGAATTTGAAGTACACTCTAACTAACAATTTTTCTAAATATGTGTAAATAAAATATACTAAATTTTTTAATGCAGCAAAGAACGTAGGTACTTTGCAATTTGATTACAGACAGTGTTCCGTTACTTTGTCATGGATTGCGTAATCCGAACCTAACCAAACTCACCAATCACTATCATTGAAGTATATCCTTTCCAATAAAAAATAAGAGGACAAACGAGCGTACGGGTCACCTGGTGTAAGTGATCACCGCTGCCCACATTCTCTTGCAACACCAGAGGAATCACCGCACAAGGAAGAAGGAGGTCATTCATGCAGTACGCTAGATACGGGACGTTATTACCACCTTGTCGAACTACGCGAGGAGGCACACAAATCGATAATATTATTGAATTATTTCTTGTCAAACTGGAATATATATTTATTTATTTAAGATTACCTACAGATACTACAACATACATTAAACTATAATTACAACATACTTAAAAAAATGATAATTGCGTTTCTACTTAAAGGCAATCAGACATGCATGAAAAACAATTTTATGACGTTGTTTGTCGGCTTAATTTATATCTTAATATATATAAATTACGTGACACGTTGTTTGTCCGTGATGGACTCCTAGACTAATGAACGGATTTAAATGGCGATTACTTCATGGAGTGCAGTTTAGTCCAACTTGAGAGATAGGATATTTTTTATTTGGATTTAGGACCCATAATTAATTTTATTTGCATAATTTGTTTTGTATGGATATATTTTCTATGAGAGAATTTATTGACGCACGGTTTGACAGTTCCGCTGTGAAACAATTTCATTATAACAACATTTTTACGAAATAATTCTTGATGTTTTGAAATATTATTGGCAAATTCCTGTAATGCAGTATTTTTTTTATTATCTACAGAACAACGTCTGTCGGGTCCACTGGTAGAATATAAATATTAGCTTGTCACAAGGGCTCGCATATAGTTAGATCTAAATTCCATCATTTTGGTACCTGATTATAATGTTTTCTTATCAATAACTAAATTAAAAAAAAACTATTATTAAAATATTGAGCAAAGTTACAACGAACTACAAGAACTTTTATATTATGCTGTTTGCTGCTACGGAACCCTTCGTGCGCGAGGCCGACTCGCACTTTGCCGCTTTTTATTCCCCCTCGTGAGTGTGTTGAGAACGTCGTGTTGTGTCGCTATGCGTATCAAGACACTCTCGACTCCCTTATCGTATCATAATACCGTCTCGATCATAGACTTTGAATATACCAGCGTGCAAGAGAAGAACAATTCTAATAGAGATAGCGCAAGATAGAATTGGAAAGCGAATGTATTTTAATAATAATAATAATATCTTTTATTTGACACACACATGAAACATTACATTGCTACAAAAATAAGAATAAAAAAAAGAAAAATTATAACTAAAACTAACCTAGAACATATTTTACAAAGAATAAATAAATAACTTTACCAAGATATTATAATATAGTAGCTGTGTGGCAGTGTGTATCAAAAGGGATGCTACTCAGGTGACACTACTACGTGTGACAATTGGTCACAGCACTGATATTCAGTAGCTCCCGTTTGACGCTACACGTCGCGGTGCTGAGTAATAAATTATAAATATTTATCACAACATAATATTATATAATAAAAATACAAAGAAAAAGTCCAACCTAGTACTGTTAATGCCTATTATTTTTGAGCTGAATCAATCTGACTCGCCATTACGTATTTCTTCATTTTTACTCGAAAGTTTGAAATTTTAAGAGCGCTTTCCCGTGGAAAAACGGTCCAGTGTGGTTGTAGAACTATTTGTAACGGTTGACGGAAAGAAATCGGATGACGGAAGCCGGATCTAGTGCGTAAATGACAGTGGAAATAGTTCAACGACTACTTCGGACACGCACGCAGAAGAAACAGTGTAGGAGATAGCACACAACCTTGGGGCACTCCAGCGTTCACGGGCTTGAACAGCAAGAACCGTCGACAAAGACCTATATGCTGCGCCCATTGAGGAAGCTGGAGGTCTACTTGCATAAGCTCTCGGGAAGCCCAAATGATGGAAGTTTTGAGAGGAGCGCCTTGTGCCATACACGATCAAAGGCCTTCGCCATATCCATGCTAACTGCCAGGTCTTCCCCCTTGCTCTTACCTTTTAAAGTTTCTCGTAACTTTTCTCTTAAAAAAACGTCAATTTACAGCTCTTCCTGAAATTGTATCGCTATTTTTATATAAATAGTTACTAATTTAAATTTATTAACAAAACATATTTAATATCTACTATAGGTATTTATATGTTTTTTGCTTACATTAAGTTCGGAAGCAAAGCCGTGACAATGAAACCTGTTTAACGTATATATTCTGAGGTCGTCTGAGCGGTAACAACAAAAAATATTGTAGAATATTAATAATAACAATGTTATTCTTATTTCAAATTGTTTAAAATACTGGCCAAGTGCGAGTCGGGAATGCACGATATAACAATACGTATTTTGCTTTGTAAGAGACACATTTTTTATTTGCTTGCATTTGTTATATTATGCTCCCTGTTTAAATTTCATCTGTATTATTCTTGCGGTTTAGGATAAACAGACAGACAGAAGGAAGGATGTACAGGCAGTAGAGTAATAATTTGGGTTCACTTTGAGTACGGAACCCTGGAAAAGAAAACAACAGCTTTTAATAAAACAATATACTTTATTGAAACTCATTCTATACTTTGTTGTACGTGGAAGAGATATTTAGATTTATAGATTATATTATTAGAGTTTTTTGGCCTGTGTGCAAAGATGGATTTCGTGGTTCAGGTTGAAGACATACAACTAAGCGACGTCTCTACGCAATGCCAGCGATTGGGCTGTACACAGAGTAGCTACAGGATACAATCCCGACACATCGAGGATTTCTCTATTGCCCTCAATCAAATGTTTTAAACTGATACTGGAATGCACCAGACCAAAAAATGAGAGTAATAATCTATATCTGACCGGGCTAATTATGCGCTAGTCTATGGGCCGGCCTTATATTGTCTCGCTTCATTGATGCAAAGCCGGCTTGCGTACTTCCAGATTTCGAGACCCAGTATTCCATAATAGACGAGGTACTAATAGAAGTATCATCCAAGAGCGGTGATACGATAAATGGAGTTGTTTTAATTGGTAGCGCAAACTTGTCTATCAGGGTTAAAAGAGCGCAAAAAATAATGCTAGGACGGTTTCTTGCGCGGTTTCTTCTCTCTCAGAGCGCTATTTGTTTCCGAAGCGGTGGTATTTCAGGTCATTTCTAACACAAATGACATCAAAAAAATTATAAAGGAATTAATTTTGAGAAAATTTCAGTTCCCTACCGCTCAGCTTACCCCGTAGTATAACGCGCTGTTTAGCGAAAAAAAATGTATGGAGAGCGATAGATATTGTATTATATCGGGTGTAACATAATACTTTCGTTTCGTTGACTGTACTTCCAACTGCCCTAGAAACGTACTGTATACTGATTGAAATAATTATAACGTTTTAATGTTGTAGATCTCAGAGGTCCACTACGACGAAGTGTTCATGACCTACACGGAGCACCCCAAACTGCTTCACGTCCTGTCGCAACTCATTGGCAAGGATATCACCGTCGTCAACAGTATGATCATCAACAAACCGCCAGGAACCGGCATCCATCCGCCGCATCAGGTGACTTTAAATATATATTTTTATAATAAAAATTAGTGTACATGTCTCTCTAATAGCTAAGAGGTTAATAAGTTTTATTCAACTTGAATTGTTTACCCCGTTGACTTTGCAAAGTAATATTATCAAATGACTTATCAATTAGACGGTTAATTATAAAGATCTTTAGTTGTGCTATTGTTTAGAATACTCATTAAATGTACATACCTATATCTTCGGGTTTGAAGTTTTACGGGAAAATAATATGAAAATGTTTGTTATGACTTGATTTCTCGACCCCCTTACGGTCTTGTTGGTCGATAAATTATGTTGGCTTTATACATATATACACCTACTAGCCAAAGGCTACACCTCGTTTAAACTTAGAGATATCCTACTATGATTGGTTAGAACTAGGTTTAGCCTTCGTAAAAGCAGCTATAACTAATTGCAACGGCACAAAGGTGGTAAAACTTAGGTGTATTTCCGTTTCCCTCACATAAAATGTGATTATACCAAAGCCTTTGACCGAATAGACCATAATAAAACTCTTTTATCAAAAATTCAACTTTTCGGCATTGTTGGGGGTTTGCATCTTATATTGACCGAAGGTCACAAGCTGTGGTAATCAGAAATTATAAGCTGCTGTAGCTGGGTAAGCATTCCCAGTGGGGTTCCCCAAGGACCATTACTCGGTCCTTCATAATTCACCATCTTTATAAATGATATTCTCACCTGCTTTCTTAACACTCGCTTGCTCTGTTTTACTTTTCTTTTTAACGATGTAATCCCTTGTATTAAAAAATGAGTGGACCGATTTTAATTTGGATGCGAATGAGAGTTATTATTCTTTCACACCTTAATTACTCAATTGACCTTCATGAAATTACGTACGTGTTAGGTGTTTTCTAAGTCACCTGTTTCACCATGTCAAGGAAGCTCATTCCACAGCTAGAAATTTAATAGAATTGTCAATATGAGAGTGCTTGTGACTGCTAAAATGAATATCCGTGAGGCAGTACTAGCTTTTTTAATTCGAACACATACTAACTATACTCATAATAAGGTTTTATAGGTATATATACTTCAGAATAATAAAGATTTATAATTGATGTTCATTACTCCATTAGAATAATTAATAAAATAGATGTTTTTGTGTAATCTAGCGCAATTTGTTATTGACGAGGCTGTGTTATTCATTATTAAGTAAGCATTATATATTCAGTTTGACGTAATCTATCCGTCGTAAGTCATTGCAGCAAAAACACCAACGCGGTTCAAAGTTTGCGGGATGGTTTCGCGCTTGTTTTTATATTTTAGAAAGTGTTTGTCTTAACTTTAAACAGCTGCTTAGGAGTGTTTTTTCTCATTCTGACTTAGGTCAATAGAAGAAGACAGAGTGAGAATTAGCAATGCTTTAAGTTAGCAGACTATTATGAATAAGGGGGTAAGTGTTGCGGGAGATTATCGGCGGCGGTGATCACTTAAAATCAAGTCGACTTCAATTTTTTACACAACCAACCACTTTATACAAATAATGGCCGCACGCAATATTTGTAGATACAAAATATTCGTAGGTACAAAGTATTTGTAGGTACAAAGTATTTGTAGGTACAAAGTATTTGTAGGTACAAAGTATTTGTAGGTACAAAATATTTGTAGGTACAAAGTATTTGTAGGTACAAAGTATTTGTAGGTACAAAGTATTTGTAGGTACAAAGTATTTGTAGGTACAAAGTATTTGTAGGTACAAAGTATTTGTAGGTACAAAGTATTTGTAGGTACAGAGTATTTGTAGGTACAGAGTATTTGTAGGCATAAAGTATTTGTAGGTATAAAGTATTTGTAGGTACAAAGTATTTGTAAGTACAGAGTATTTGTAGGTACAAAGTATTTGTAGGTCCAAAGTATTTGTAGCTACAAAGTATTTGTAGGTATGAAATTTGATGAGAATAGCTTTTATATGTATATAGTTTGAACTTAAAGGTATTGGTGAGCTATTGTCTTCAATATGACGTTTACTATATGCCTATTTTGTATGAAAATACCCTGGGTTAACCCCCATAGCTTTCTTGTTTTCACACACAACCTTTCTATTTCACCGCAAGTGTGTGCTGGTTTTCCTTCACCGTAAGTGCATTCATTAAACCCTACTTAATTGAATTTGAAAATCGAAAATATATTGAACTATTGCCTTTTGCACGAGAGACAATGGCCCTCGCCTTTTGCGCCACCTACTTTTCTTATATAAATACTAATAAAATAATGTTTGTTTCCAGGACCTGTTCTACTTCCCATTCCGTCCAGCAGACAAGATAATCGGGGCATGGACGGCCATTGATAATGTGACCAGAGACAACGGCTGCCTCTTCGTGTTGCCGCGCTCACACAAACGGAACGTCCTTTACCCGCATGGACATCTACAGGTACGGATTTTCTATTAAATACGAAACCAACAGTAAATTGGCTAGCGCTTAGCAGAAAGGAACCCGTCCACAAATAAAAAAAAATACTGTTAACACCCCGAACAAAACTTATCCGATATTTCTAATTTAAAAAAAAGAACATACCGACGAATTGAGAACCTCTTCCTTTTTTGAAGTCGGTTAAAAAGGAACCAGTTCACTTTTCGGATTTGTAGCAAAGATATTGAACACATCCACAAAAATATACTAAAAGTCAAAAACAAAACCATAACTATATAGTATTTGAGGTCCAAAGTCAAAAGACTTTGGACCTCAAATACTCAACATTCTATTCTGCTAAACGCAAGCCAATTATCAAAGGTAAAAGTCAAGTAAATTTATACAACAGATTGAATTTTCACACAAAATCGCCAAATACCTATTTATTCGCAAAGCAAACAGTTGTATCCACCAAAGCGCGTACACCTTCCTTAAAGGCCGGCAACGCTCCTGTGATTCCTCTGGTGTTGCAAGAGAATGTGGGCGGCGGTGATTACTTAACACGAGGTGACCCGTACGCTCGTTTGTCCTCCGTGAGACCAACTTGCCAACCAGTGGGAGGCTCCTTTGCACAGGAAGCCGGCTAGTTTATGGGTACCACAACGGCGCCTATTTCTGCCGTGAAGCAGTTATGTGTAACATTACTGTTTTTCGGTCTGAAGGGCGCCGTAGCTAGTGAAATTACTGGGCAAATGAGACTTAACAACTTATGTCTGAAGGTGACGAGCGCAACTGTAGTGCCGCTCAGAACTTTTGGGTTTTTCAAGAATCCTGAGCGGCACTGCATTGTACTGGGTGGGGCGTATCAATTACCATCAGCTGAGCGTCCTGCTCGTCTCGTCCCTAATTTTCATAAAAAAAGACTGTGTTTTCAGGGCGCCAATAAACTGTACCATGGGATTTTGGAGCAGACTGCTTACGACGAGAGTCAATTTTCTCATCTGGAAATGAGCCCCGGAGATACCGTGTTCTTCCATCCTCTTATAATTCATGGCTCTGGGCCTAATGTTAGCAAGGTACGTTGTTTTGTTCTTTACTTGATTATTATATCGGAGCAAGTGACGTAAGTCCGAGACGTTCTACTGCATGTTAAGGGCTACATTGCTCCGGGACACCACCGGCGCAACCAGTCGCCGCTACCAACAAAATGTTTACAGCTCAGTTACTCATCTGGTGTCCGTTTGGTGGCGTGACCAGCTCGGACGCGTGCACAGAATGTTACTGGTCGCACCACCACTTATTACTATATATCAGTATGGTGTCTCACTCACTCGACCACCAGTCCCGCTGCCAGTGACGCTCCACCTCATTGCAACACGTGTGCGCTGTTGTGTCTTGTTTTATAATTACATTCGATGGATGATTTCGATACAGATTTAGGTTAATTATCGAAATTCAAAGTTTTCATTTCAAAGAGGTTTTCACTTCAAAAATTTCAGAACTATCGCAAATGTGTGACGGCTCACTACGCCAACAGCGAGTGCCAGTACATAGACGTGAGCGGGACGGTGCAGGAGGGTGTGGCGCGAGAGGTAGAGGCGGAGGCCAAGCGGAGAGGATTCTCATTGTCCTTCCAGGTAACCATATTTTTTTTTATGACATCAAGGGACTAGGTGACTTGACCGGCGATCTGGTCACGATGGCCGGAATACGTTGGATGAGGGCAGAGCAGGACCGATGGTCGTGGAAATCTTTGGGGGAGGCCTTTGTCCAGCAGTGGACGTCTTCCGGCTGATGAAAAAGGGACTATACGAGCTGGATGTTCAGCTGATGGTAATTGATACGCAATGCCCATTACAATGCGCAGGATTATTTAAAAACACAAAAATTCTAAGCGGTACTACATATGCGCTGGTCACCTTGAGACATAAGACGTCTCATTTGCCCAGTGATTTCACTAGCTACGGCGCCTTTAGACATTACTACTTCACGACTGAAATAGGCGCCGTTGTGGTACCCATAATCTAGCCGGCATCCTGTGCAAAGGAGCCTCCCACTGGTATTATAAAGGAAGAGGACGGTACGCGTCACTAGACGATAAGTGATCACCGCCACCCATCTGTTGTAACACCAGAGAAATTACTCGACGAACCGAATAACCAATTAATTAATTATTATTTAATATAGTTTATACCGTTTCAACTTTCTTTCTGCATATCACCATGCCAAATCTCAATCTTCGGTACGCTCATAATTCTTGAATTAGGTTTCTGAGTTTTCTCCTATCCGTCTATCGTAGGGATTCCTTAACAAATAAAGCTAATTAAATAATGTTTAATTTTAATTACCAGAAAATTTGACCGTAGTTAGTAGATTGTATGTATGTTTTTTTTTGTACTGGAAACTAACTGGGTTCTATTTATTTATTAAGGCTTACCAACTACATACATAACATATACAAATAATATAAACATTAATAAGTGTTACTATTTACATATATAAATTGCTCAACATTACTAAACTAAAAAACTAATGCTAAAAACAAAGAAAAATAAAATAATGAATTTACTTCGATAAATTTAAAAAAATCCTGTATCCATATATCCATAATTTAAGATACAATGCTTATAAATGAAAGTGCATTAATTAGGAATCTTATCGGTGGCAGGAATTGAGTACAGCAAGCCGAGGAACTAGGGAATTTTGAATAAAATTGCGGATCCAACTAAATTTATCAATATTTTGCTGTTCTCTTGGGATAGTTTTCATCGGTTCTTATTTTTGTCACATTATAGTCTATCAAACATACCAAGGTTAATGTATATATTAAGATGTTTAGCTTAGTGGTTGAATTGTTTAGACATAATCTCCTGAGGATTTGAACGGGTCCAAATAAACATTGGTTCAAATAATATTTGTATGTGTTGTGATTAGATTGCATTTTAATATCTTATTGAATACGGTTTTGTATGAAAGCATTTTCCAGGATTTGAACGGGTCCAAATAAACATTGGTTCAAATAATATTTGTATGTGTTGTGATTAGATTGCATTTTAATATCTTATTGAATACGGTTTTGTATAGAAGCATTTTCCATATTCTATGTTCCTCTTTTTCCTAAGGTATTAATCTCTTTTGCCAAGGTTTCTTCTCTTTTGTCAAAGTTTTTTCTCTTTTGCCAAAGGTTTTACTCTTTTGCCAAAGTTTTTTCTCCTTTGCCAAAGTTTTTTCTCTTTTGTCAAGTTTTTTCTCCTTTGCCAAAGTTTTTTCTCTTTTGTCAAGTTTTTTCTCCTTTGCCAAAGTTTTTTTCTTTTCTTTTTACCATATTCTCATCCACATAATGTGTCTGCTTATAATAATGTAAATGCTTATAAGAGTTCACAATGAACTCTTTGAATCTGAATCAAAATTTCTTACTCTATCTCTAACTTATTTGCTCTCACTAATTGTTTGATATAAGCTCGTTTATGGAAGAGTACTTTCATACTCGTCTTTCTTGTCCAAATGCTTATCAATATCTATCAGACTAATAAGTCTTTCTTCTTCCAACACCACCACTTGGTCTCTCTGTGAAAACGTGTTTTATTTATTCTCTGTATATTTTATTTGCAGGGTAGCTTTCGTCTTAGGAACAAGCATGTCCTAGGAGTACGGTCTAATCTGTAGAATACGATACATATCACTGAATCAACTATAATAACAAATATTAATAAAAAAGCAATCTCTTTTTTTTGGATAAGCAATTTAAAGTGTCATTGTTCTGGTACATTGTTCACCAAGTGTAGAATGTTAACGATTCCTACGATGCTGTTGTCCAAGGACATTAAACAACCGAGGGGGGGTATCAAATAATACAATTAAAGTAAATTATATAATATAACTATTTTATATATTTACAATTAAGATAAAAGATCGTTTCTAAATAAATTGGAGCTGATCTTTTGTGGCTTCAAATGGGCTCACTTATATTTTTTCTTTTAGAGTTCCTTCCACAAGTAGATAACCGCTTCACAATGCTGTCTATAAATCGGTGATTGTGTTTTACGGCCGTCTCCAATATACTATTTACAGACAGAGATAAATTACTACCTTCTACTGTCAGTAATTAGCTGTCAAAAATCTGAAGCTGTCCCAATATACCCGATAAGCCATTCTTATCGCCAGTTCACTGTTGCAATTTCCAAACAAACTTCTATCCCTGGTAAGATATACGTCGTACCATTGATAGACAGCGTCTACGGATAAGATGAGTTACCGTCGATAAGAACATTCAACGATAGTTGCGATTTTTTATCTCAAGTAGGCCGTAACCGGAGATAGACTGAATATTGGGAATGGCCGTTAGTTGACCCTTTTGAATAGAGAACAAGAAATAGTGGCTTAGGAATGCCATAATCGCGCCGTTGAAACCAATACTTCTAGCACAATGTTTCATGACTGAAAATTTCGTCACTGTGGTTCCCACAAAGAGAAAGTAGAAGTGTATAGAGGTGCTATGGAATAGTACATTGTTAACCAAGGGTCGAAAGAATCAATTTCCGAGGTGTTAAGACGCCCGAGCGTACTATAGTCCGAGTAGGAATTGATTATTTTACCCGTGTTAAACACTCTACTTTTCATTTCGAATATGAGGAAAATAAAAGAAGCTGTTTATCTAAACTATTTATTGATAATATATAATAATATTAGTAGTACCTATTTAAAATTAATTGTCAAATTAGGGCAATTTATGTCGACTTTTTAAATTTTAAATGTGAGATTGAATCTCACCGCGTAATTATCGCGGCTTTTTCCGCTCAACGATGTTTGAGCTGGCTGTTTAGAAAGTCACATGGCCGCAGTGTTTTTTTTAATTAGTTTTGCTTTACATAAAACTCTTCACAGCGGACATCAATTCTATTTTTAAAATTCATTCCGGCCCTTAGGTGGGAAGTTATTTGTACGAGTTTTTCTTTCTCTATGGAGGGAAACAGCATTTTACACCCAATAATCAGATCAAAACAACATTACTTTCCGAGTATGAGAAATGAAAAGGAGAATTCTTTATGCCGAAAAAAGACAACTCGTTGTTGAAAATAATTGTAAAATCATAATTGGTAGCTGTCTACCAATCTTGTAAATAATGCACACTACAAGGGGCAGTGTTGGCACTGAACAATTTTAGATTAAAAAAACGCGTAGTAAAAGTATTAATATTTATTGCTTAACCTTAGTTATGTGATATAATGGAACTTACGTTCTAAAGTTATGGTGTGCAATAATAAAAGGAATAGATTTTTTTAATATATTAAAAAGTTCTTGGAATTGCAATTGAGTTATTTTATCAAACGGGATAAGATTTGCCTTAAATCTATTTTTTTTATGGAAGTGGAGGAAAAACGAGCGTACGTCACTTGATGTTAAGTGATCACCGCCGCCAATTAATCGCTACGTTATTAATTATTACCTGATTGAGAAAGTTGTTGAAGATTATTAATTCTATGGTGACACGATGTACTTTTAACGATATCGGAATAAATGTAAGAAGAAGACAAGACGTGCAGGGCGTTCAGCTGATGGTAATTGATACCCCCTGCCCATTAAAAATTATGTGCGGCACTACAGTTGCGCTCGTCACCTTGAGTAATAAGATGTTAAGTCTCATTTGTCCAGTATTTTCACTAGCTACTACGGCCAGCTTCCATATTACTGCTTCAGGCCGAGAAGGCGCCGTTGTGGTACACATAATCTAGCCGGCATCCTGTGCAAAGGAGCCTCCCACTGGTAAATGCCTGGCTAAGTCCTCTCTTACGACACCCCTGGGCCTGGGACTTGCCTGTTCTTTTTATACCCCTCGGAAGCACAGGGCAATTTGAGCCTTTATCGAAAGAAGCAAAATAGATATTTATTGTTAGAGGGGGCAAAGGGGCGCGAAAAGTCTACCTGATGGAGAGTAAACAAACCAGCCGCATATAGACAGGGGCGTGCAATGGTTTTCTAGCAAGGTAGGCACTGTAGATCTAAATAGTCGTAGTTGCGCTTTAGTCCGACAGTATGACATGAGTTGTATGAATCGCTGCTTGCTTCGTATATGCAATCTGTAGACTGCCTACTGTAGGTAGTAAATTAACTTTAACTCAAGTGCTATATTTATTTAGGTTCATAACGAGGTAGGCACTGCCTAATTGCCTATATGATAGCACGCCACTGCATATAGACCATACTAGACCTCAAGAGATTCGTTTTCGGCATTTGATTAACGTCGTTGATGTATTTGTATGAATATTTTGTTGTTTACTGCGGTATCCCATGATTTTCTAATAATCGCTTCGGACTGGTAATGGCGGTATAGGTATATGATTATTTTATTTAATATTTGTGAATATTTTGGAAAATAAATTAAAACAAAATGACAATGCATTGTTTTTTTTAATGGACGAAACTTGTTTTGATACCGATTAAGTATGTGCCTGGTTTAAATTAAAGCTAATGGTTTTCTTGTATTTGTTTTTATTTCACCCTAGTCCTAAGCACCTGAAATAAATAGCTTTCGAGATATGTCTCAGATTGAATGCATTGTCTTGTTTAGCATATCTTTCGCATATCCCCAAAAGAAGAAATCGGTGTAAGGTCCGGGGATCTGGCCAGCCGATAATCGGTCCATTGGTACCAATCCAAGTAGGAAAACATTCATTTTACGTTGTTCCTTTCTTTTAAAATACTATGTTACTTAAGAAGAGTTATTACTTTTTGGCCATTCTTTCGATTGGCATCATTAGAGTAGGGGTGTTTTTTTTTACATTTAAGTCGGTTCGATTCCCAGACGAGGCAAGTAATATTTAGAAAATCTTTGAATGCAGAATTACTAATTTTTAAAAATAACATAAAGTCTTCTTTCAGTAAAATAGCCTATCTTCGATATTTAAGGTACTTTCCCTTCATGTCCCATAACTTTGGGACCCCCTGTATATCGTTTAAACCTTAGAATATTGACACTGTAGAAGTAGTCCCTGCGTGCCCCTTTTAGATAGCAATACTTTTGACAGGAGCAGTCTTAGGTGTTGTCATATTATTATTATCACTAAAATTACCCCTCACGGAATTAAATTGATATCATAATATCACATACTCAACAGACGATTTGGAATGTAAATGAATTAAACATAATTGACATTATAATTTCATAAAATCAGTTAGACTATTAAAATATACTTCAGTAAAAACTCTAATAATGATCAGGAAATATATTGTGTTATTTGTTTTTTCTATTCACATATTTATTTTATGTCATAAATCTAAGTTTTTAAAATATCTATATAAACTATGTAGATACAAAAAATATATCATAAACTTGGAGTGCCGCAAGCAGCGGAGTCATACCCAAGGGCTGAGCCATCTGTGGCAGGGCCGCAGATTGAGGATATTTGATCTTTTAGCCAACTTAGCGAGAACCTTTTGATATATTGATAGAGGCTATTCGCTATAAGACCGCCGTAAGGACTATCCGGGCTATGATGGTCGAATCAACGTCTCGTCGGTCATCTCGATAGCCACCTCAAAGTACTTGCTGAACTTGTCTTTCTCAGCTTTCATAAGGTAGTCTTCATATGGGGTAGTGATTTCGACGAGGGCAGCCTGGCCAGGATAGGTTAACCACCACATTACCATGCTTATATAGGCGACAATAATCCTGCCTGTGATGATAGACCATTCATAAAAACCAGCGCTGGTACATATTTATAGTACGAATTATTATTATTACTAACCGCATTATTAATCGACTTCTAAAAGGAGGAGGTTATCAATTCGACGGTATTTCTTTTTATATTTGTGTGTGTGCAAATGGACGAATTATTGAATATCACGCCAACGTAGTTTGACGAGAGATTGATTAAGTTGTCATTATGGGATCCATCACAAAGTAACAGAACTCCTCAATACTTAGAGGGAAATTAATGATAATCAGCCAATTTTTTTATTATCAATCAGGATATTTGAGTCATCTACCGAACCGTCTTTATGCTCAAGTAATTATCGTGGTGGAATATGATGATTAATGTAAGCCCTAACGGCTTACTTACTTTACTCTTATCTATGGCAGAATTTCTAACTGTCTGTAATCATATTGCAATACGCTGACGTTCGCTGCTGCATCGCACCATGACGCAACGTTTCTCTCTTTGCGCTCTTCATAAGTCTCTTGAAATTGTCCTCGTGGTAGATTTCCTCTATTGAGATAGGCGTATCTCCCCGGCTTCGTTGGTTTCATTAAAACAGCTGTCTCATATAAGGTCTTCACATATTATTCAGACAAATTAGTTGGTGTACTTCAGATTCACCAAAAATCTAAAAAGACACAACCGACTTCAAAAAGCTTTTTCAAAACATTATAATATGCAAAAAATAATTGCGTTTTCTTCTACAAATTAATAATATTATATTATTTTTAGAGTTCTTCTAAGTAAAATGAAATGATAAATATTAGACTACCTAAAAGTCAATGAAATTATTACGACTCTATGATGTAGTTACAATTATTGTTATTTTTGGAGTCGGTGTCAGCCAAGGTAGATTTGTAACTACATACATAGTTATAGGTAAGATGTGCTTGAGTCGCACTTGTGCGACGTGATGAGGCCAGAGGTGAGAGCGGGAAATTTATTCACTTACATAAATAAATTTGAACTGCACTTTTAATAAGCCGTTTGTTTATGTTTTTTTTATTATTTGTGTCGCATCAAAGTGGACTGAAGAAATTCTTGCATGTTTATTTGGTTCCCATGAATCTGTTTGTCGTGTTGCTTTTATCCATTGTTTTTTTAGTATTTGATCTAATGGAAACCTGAAATAGATTACTTTGTTTATTATTTTACTACACATTGTCCAACATCCTTACATCATGTTTTCTTATCAATCACAGGAAAAAGAACAAATGTCGTTCTAATTTCCTTACTCCAAACAAATATACAGTTGTAAATTATTAATACTATTAATAAATTCCTGCTGTATGTTATTCTAATAAGATTGAATAAAATAAAGTTTAAAATAAATCGTTACCCTAGAACTTGGGTAAAACTATATGTATGTTATGGCAACATTTTAGTTGTCACTGTTTTATGTTATGTTTTTTTTTAATTTACTGAAAATAGGTGACTATGGATCATAAATCAATACTTTTGGAAAGAATACTTCATGTAAAATTTATTTGATAATTGATACGCGCTTGTTACAAATTATATTAAAAAAGTTGGATGAAAAGCGATACTTACGTGTCAAAGCTAACTCCTGGATTTTTACTTTCACTTCAAATTCAAATATTTTTATTCAAAATAGGATTTAAAATCACTTATTGAACGTCAAAATCTACCACCCATTCAAAAGAGACTGCCTCAGACCTGAGAAGAATGGGCGCAAGAAACTCAGCGGGCTTTTTTTTTTAATATAAAATATGGATTACAATGTAATGTCGTACAATAAACATTTATAATTAAAGAGCCTGAGGGTGTTCGCTTTATTCCCAGTCCGTGGTGTGATTAAGAAAATCGTGTATGCTATATTAACCTTTCCCACACAAACGTTTTTTAACAATTCTTTTAAATCGATTTCGGCTTTGGCAAGCAGACACACAACACCAAACCATGGCCTTAACGTTTATAAGTTGAAAGGTATCCGTATCTCATTCTCACACCAAATATGTTTCACAATAATAAAATCACAAAAACACTATTCGCAAGCTTGATGACATGACAGATCTTTGTTTATTTGTCCCAAAAGTTGACATTGGGCCAAACAAATAAATGGGTTACGCGATAGAGATGCAAGATCAATAGCTTTGTCCCGTTCTATCTCAGCCTTAGTTGTACATCGCTTGTCCTTTCTATTTGTAATGAAGTTACCGACGCTACTTCTGTAGCGTTAATATTCTAAGTTTTACACCTATTTTTTTACTTAGATTTTATTCAATTCTTCAAATGTGTGGCATACTTGTAAAAAGTCAAGCATTTTAATACAGGAAATAAATTGCCCTGTATTTTTCCCGGGGCGTAAAAAGAATAGGGGAGTCTCAGGCATGGGGGTGTCGTAAGAGGCGACTAAGGGCTTTTTAGAAGTTGGAGAGTCACGCTGCCGTCTTTTGACGTCAGCACAGGTCGTCCGGGTTAATTACCACACTCGCACAGAATACCGGCGTGAAGTAGCGGCCTAGTGCCGCTATGTTTCGCATAGGTTAGTGTCGAGGACCGGTGGCCATCCAGTAAATTTTTTTTTTTTTTTATTTATTTATTGGTCTTCCAGCGATTTTACATAAAAATATTTTTTAAACACTTAACAATTTAAATTACATGTGCAGGGTATGCAAAATCATTTAAAGGTAAACACTACATGCTAATTTCGCTTATCGATACATTATTACAAATCTAAAAGTGAGTTAAAAACTAAAACCGGTGAAAAAAAAGTAGTTAGATAGTTAGAAACAAATAATAAGCGTTTTAATTACATACAACTAAGTATAAGAAAAATCTTAATCTAAGCTAAGAAATTATACAATAAAATAAAATACACTAATCTTTAATTAAAATATATTACCTATGTTATAACTAACAGAGCAAAGTAATCTATCACAATCATAACTGGCTGACTAGATTGCTGATAACTAATTTACGAATAGTGTTAGGGGTATCAATATTTATATCAATTAGTGAACTGAATTTATTATATACTTTACACAAGCGGATAGTGCAGTTGGCGCCAAAGACTGTTCTAGTGCATGGAGGCACGACCGGAGTAATTGCAGTTCGGGGATATCTGCGTGGTACTCGGAAATTAATTTTACGTAGTAAACTGGGGCAGTCTAAATTGTTTCTTAGCAATTTATATAAAAAATTTAAGTAAAAAAATTCTCTTCTTTGTTCAAGAGTCATCATGTTAAAGTGTTCTAATCTTTTTTTATAGAACACCACCGTTTTGTTAATATTCGCTGAGTATGATAGATGCCACATGAACCTTTTCTGCACACGCTCCAGTCTTAAATAGTGTGTAGAATAATGTGGGCGCCAAACAACGCTACAATACTCTAAATGACTGCGGACAAGGCTGTTGTAAAGACAGATTTTTGTTTTGGCATCTTTAAAATTTCGACCTTGTCGCATAATAAAACCTTATAATTTTGACGGTTTGCTTATTACAATTTCTATGTGGTAGAGATAAGTCAATTTCCTATCAAGCATAACACCCAAGTCCCTTATGAGTTCAACTTCTTTAAGAGTATTACCATACAGTTCATACCTTGTCGGAATAATATTATTTTTGCGAGTAAATTTAATATGCACACATTTTCTGCAGTTGAGTTGCATGCCATTAGATTCACACCAATTGGTAAGTTTATTTAGATCGTCCTGTAATAGAATCGAATCACTTGGTGAAGAAATTGTTCTCGTTATATTTAAGTCATCGGCATATAAATATGGTGTGCAGTGTTCAAAACAAGAAACAATGTCGTTCACAAATATATTAAATAAAATTGGGCCAAGATGTGAACCTTGTGGTATACCTGATGTTACCAGATTAGTTGAAGAGCTAAATCCATTAATGACTACATAAAACGAACGGTCTTGTAAGTATGATGAAAGCCACTTCAGCACTGGCCCTGAAAACCCATATAATGATAATTTTCCAATGAGTACTCCATGTGGAACTTTATCAAATGCCTTTTTAAATTCGGTATATATGGTATCCACCTGCTTCTGCGAGTCAATAGCTTCTGATAATGAAGATGTGAAACTAACCAAATTAGTTGTGGTAGACCTACCTGGCAAAAATCCATGTTGATGCTCAGACATGAAACGTTTGAAATGCATTTGAATTGTCGGACAAACTAAAGATTCAAAGACCTTTGCAAAAACCGAAAGAATCCTGGCCTGTAATTGTGTATGTCTTTCTCGTCTTCACTCTTATATATTGGAACAACTTTTGCTTGTTTCCATAAAGCTGGAAAACTACCCGAATTAAGCGAGGTTTTAAAAATAAGATATAAAGGTGAAGTTAAGCTTGATGCACAATTTTTTATGAATGCCGGTGGTACATTGTCCGGTCCCGCACCTTTTGCAATATCGAGACTTTTCAGCTTTTTATAGATGTCATTCTGTTTTATTTCTATGCCTGCAAGATTTTCACTAACGTCCAGATAGAGAATCTTTCGTAAATAAGATAATGAGTCTAACTTACAAGAACTATTTGATTCATCATATACCGAAGCAAAATAACTAGAGAACATATTGCAAATTTCCAATCCGCTAGTTGAGGTTTTAATTCCGTTACTCATTGCAGCTGGATATGAGTTAAAATTACTACGTTTACTCTTTAGGAACGTCCAAAATGCGTTCGGATTTTTCTGAATTTTCTTTTCCAGGTCTTCATTAAAATTTTTATAGGAATCACGCGTAATTTTCTCACAGCGATCACTAAGCACTCTTAGTTCTATTTCATCCATTGGATTATTATATTTTTTAAATCGTTTTAGCATTTTGTATTTTTCTTTAATTCTTTTTACAACTTTATGATTCATCCATGAAGGGTACCTACTGCTTTTAAATTTTTTTAAGGGAACATAATCTGTGATAGCAACCTGTAAAATCTCGTAGAATACTTTAACCATTTCATTTATATCACCTCGGTTCAATATCGTATCCCATTCAATTCCCTTCAAGTACTCATTAATGGAATCATAATCGGCTTTATAAAAATTGTACCGCTCGTTTGAAGTATTAGTCGCAAGTCTATGTTGTCTCGTATAAGGAATACTAATTTCAAGGGGGGGATGCATTGGATCAATATTACTAATTGGATTATAAGAGTAACTGACGGAACATACAGGTAAATCTACGAGTACAAGATCAAGTGTCTTTTGCCTATTATTTTACATTGCCTTATGTTACATTGGCGCAGGCCATTTCCTGATATAAAATCCAGTAATCTCTGAGCTGGGGGTATGTTATAGTCAGCTGGGTTTAAAGATGCATTCCATGAAATACAGCTAAGATTAAAGTCGCCAATTATACATGTTAACATATTATGTTGCTCTGAAACTCTATTGCAGTTATTTAAAAAAATATCGAACAATTTCTTATTTACAGGAGGTGGAATATATATACTACAAAATGCTATATGGCGTATACTGTTAAAATGGGGCACATCTACAACCACCCACAAATCTTCACAATTGCTTTCCCGGTTACAAACTCTGTTTGAAATTATATTGGTCTTGATAGCGATTAGAACGCCCCCACCATCAGACTTAATGTTAAGCTTTGCAGTCTCTCTGTCTCTTCGATACACGGTGTAACGAGTGTCAAACAATTCACTACTTGAGATTGAGCTATTCAACCAGGTTTCAGTCAAAATAATAATGTCATAATTATTAACTGCTATGTTACGGTAAACATCTTGGGTTTTGGTTCTTAGTCCGCGAACATTCTGGTATAACATATTAATCGAAGCGCCTTTTTAGGATTATGACACCATTACGTGACCTCAACCTTACACTCTAACTTAAATTACTAAGAAAGTCTATGCTTTTTATTACTTTGTAATCAGAAATATCGTCCTTGCGCATTAGTATACGACCATTTCGAACCCAAACATATTTATAACCTTTTTCTTTGGCTTTAAGTCTCGCCACGGCATGTAGAGCTTTATTCTCAGGTGACAGATGCTCCATGACATAAATTGGTTGTTTTTCCCCACTTACCCCGATTCCAATGTGAGAGGTGTTCAATTTATCTCTAGGGTTGGTTTTATTATACTTTATCACTGCTGCCAAAACAGTGTCCCTAGTAAGCGGAGAATTGAATTGCACTATGACAGATCTCGGTCGAGTACTTTGACGATTTACCTTTGCAACTCTCATTACATTCATAATTTTGTCAGTAGCTATATCTAACCCTATTACACTGCCCAGCTGCTCCACAATTTTGGTCAGATTTTCATTTTTTCTTTCAGGAACACATTGCAATTCCAGGTTGTTGTATCTAGATCGCTGTTCAAGTTCGTTAACACGTGTGTTTAGGGTATTAATAGTCGCCTCTAGTTTGGCATTATATTCTTTAAGATCCTTCACAGCTATTTGATTTACGCGTGTTTGTTCTTTCTTTCAAGAAATCCTCGTACTGGTTGTTTATAAAATTTATAGAATTTTTCATGTCTGTGATTTCTTCCCTTATTACTTTCAATTCACTATTTAGTACGCTTTTTATGGAAGTCCGCATCTGTGTTAGCATTTCTTTCATTTCGGCCCGTACAGTTTCTTCCAGCTGAGATGATTTTTCTGTTTCTGGTGACGAAACTGCTACTCTTTTGGTCGATCTTTTCGTGACACTTTTGTCATAGGCTAAAAGGGTGTCTTTAGTACGCACGGGTGTGTTCTCACTGTTGGATTTCGGCCTTCTTGACATACAAGCGGGACACGTCCAGTCATTCGTGGAATCTGTATCTGTGCTAAATTGCCCGGTCGACTTCAAACACGCACGGTGGTATCCGTTTTTACATTTTGTGCAACACAAATAATCTTCTTCATCATTTACTTTGTTACAACAGTTCATGTGAAGCTTGGACATTTTTAAACTTCTTTAATTTAATTTAATTCAATTAATTTTAGCGTTACTTTTTAAAGTACTGTGATGAACTCAACAATCAATTTATTAATAATAAAAAAAACCAGGGGCTCGAACCCCTGACTATGCCTTTACAGTCAAAGAGTTGCCCGCGGAGCTATCTGGCTATGACTTACTACGTTGAAATTGTTGTACGTAATACCACACTAATCATATTTTTAAGTGGATAATCGCAAAAAATCTCTCTAGAGTTCAATGACCGATCACAACATTCGCAATAACAGAATAATTTTATAATCTTAGAATTTGCATCACATTGAATCACTGTTACAGAATTAGTGTTTAATTTTTACTAACTATCAATCGGTTTTGTTGTTTTAACTTCACTTTCAAAACAATAACTTGACAAGAACACGAACACACGTCTTACTTACACGGCGTACGCACGCACAAGAAAAGAGTAAAAAGAATAGCGGAGCCCCAGGCATGGGGGTGTCGTAAGAGGCGACTAAGGGCTTTTTAGAAGTGGGAGAGTCACGCTGCCGTCTTTTGACGTCAGCACAATCGGGCCAGACTCGTCCGGGTTAATTACCACACTCGCATAGAATACCGGCGTGAAGTAGCGGCCTAGTGCCGCTATGTTTCGAGGCTAGTGTCGAGGACCGGTCGCCATTCGAACTTGGGTTGTGGCGCTGAGCACAAAGGATCGAAACTGCACAGTTCTTTAGAGGAAATACAACCGTGCCTCCAGATTTTTTACGCAAGTTCTGGTCGTTGTCGAAAGCTGCTCTTGGTAACTTCAGCCAGCCGTCCATGCCGCCGTTGCACATGAGGAATGACACCCTGGCCCATACGGCAAAAGAGAAAGCCGATCTCTTGTGCACTCTTTTCGCCTGCAACTCGACTCTTGACGACAACGGAAAAACACCGCCGACCATCCCGCAGTGTCAGAGCTCTATGCCTGAAGTACAGTTCAGACAGAAAACTGTTAGGCGAGCTCTGTTTTCGTTGAACGTCAGGAAGCCGAGCGGGCCGGATGGTATTTCTCCAATCGTGCTTAGGACGTGTGCCCCTGAGGAAAAGAAAAAGGAGACAGTTCGGATCCGGCAAACTACAGGCCTATTGCTATTACCACCCTGCTCTCCAAAATCATGGAGAGCATTATTAGCCATCCGCTCTTGGTATACCTAGAGGGTCACCAGTTGATCATCGACCGACAATACGGGTTTTGCCATGGTCGGTCGGCAGGTGATCTTCTGTTATACCTGACACATAGATGGGCTGCGGCTATTGAAAGCAAGGGGGAAGGCCTGGCAGTTAGCCTGGATATAGCGAAGGCCTTTGATCGTGTATGGCACAAGGCGCTCCTCTCCAAACTTCCATCATTTGGGCTTCCCGAGAGCTTGTGCAAGTGGACCTCCAGCTTCCTCACTGGGCGTAGCATACAGGTCGTTGTCGACGGATGTTGCTCGAACCCGAAGCCCGTGAATTCTGGAGTGCCCCAAGGCTGTGTGCTGTCTCCCACGCTGTTTCTTCTGCATATCAATGATATGTTGGACACCTCCAACATTCATTGTTATGCAGACTACAGCACTGGTGATGCCATATACACGGGCCATGCAGGTGTCTCTCGGGAAATCGTCGACCAGTGCCAGGAGAAACTTGTGTCTTCTATCGATTCCTCTCTTGAGAAGGTCGCGGAATGGGGAAAATTGAACCTTGTCCAATTTAACCCCCAGAAGACTCAAGTTTGCGCGTTGACCACAAAAAAAACCCCATTTGTCGTATCACCGCTCTTCAACAACACTTCCCTCAAAGCCTCGCTTAGTATAGGAATACTGGGTCTCGAAATCTCGAGCGATTGCCAATTTCGTGGTCATCTGGAAGGCAAAGCCAAATTGGCTTCAAAGAAACTGGGCGTCATTAATAGAGCACGGCAATACTTCAAGCCGGCCCACATACTAGCGCTCTACAAAGCGCAGGTCCGGCCACACATGGAGTATTGCTGTCATCTCTGGTCTGGCGCACCCCAGTATCAGCTCGATCCATTTGACCGCGTGCAACGCAGAGCAGCTCGAATTGTCGGGGACCCAGTGCTCTGTGAACGGCTGGATCACTTGGCGTTGCGTAGAGACGTCGCTTCATTGTGTGTCTTCTACCGCGTTCATCACGGAGAGTGTTCCGAAGAGCTGTTTAACCTTATTCCTGCCGCCGAATTCCACCTAAGCACGACACGCCACAAGTTAGAATATCATCCTCACCATCTGGATGTGTGGCGGTCCTCCAAAGTGCGGTTTTCAAGGAGCTTTCTTCCACGTACTACAAAGCTGTGGAATGAGCTTCCTTGTGCGGTGTTACAGGGACGAAACGACATGGGTACCTTCAAAAAAAGCGCGTACACCTTCCTTAAAGGCCGGCAACGCTCCTGTGATTCCTCTGGTGTTGCAAGAGATTGTGGGCGGCGGTGATCACTTAACAACAGCTGACCCGTACGCTCGTTTGTTCTCCTATTCCATACAAAAAAAAGGAAATATTAATGGGTGAAATAAAATAGAGATAGACAGTCAAATATTTACTTTTGTGTCTTAAGTATTATACGGGTGATGATGGGATAGAGGCCTGACATGATTTGTAAAAGTACATCATATCCAAAAAAATAATAATATCGGAATTTGTATCTGTGATTACAAATTTACATTATTCGGATAGGTCGCGGGCAGCATATATAGTCATCATCATAGCCTATTCATTAGCCAGTCACATGATCTAACGAACACACAAAGTTCTCGAGGAGTAGGAGCAGACACAGACTGACAGCCAGATAGACCAACAAGAATTAAAAAATCGTATAATGATATTATTTATCCACAAATAAAATTTGAAAAACAAAATTTTATGAACGATGCGGGATTCGAATCCACGACCTCCGTCGTTCCGTGCCGGTGCTCTAAGCAACTGAGCTAACCGTTTGAGTACCACCTCGTTATAAAATTCTGTTTGCTTTGTTCAACTCTCAGGTTGTGGCTTCGTCTACAGGATCTACTTTACAGTTAATAACCTGCTATTGATATTATTTATCAAAAAATTTTACAATTTAAATGTAATTACAGATGGGGACTAGATATTTATATTATAACCCTGACTTACTTGATAAAGTTTCTTTGCATTTATATGAAAGCTCAGACATTTTTTTTCTCAAAGTTTATTATCATTTTATTACCGTATACATATTATATGTGTTTCGATGACTTTTCCATCCCGTTGCTGTTGAAATTCGGGGACTTCTAATAAAAAAAAAGCTTGAAGCAGTTTTGGCAGTCCAGAGCGACGTGTATTTTTGGCATTTGAGTTGCCGGATCTAAAACGCATCGACCAAATGATAATAAGACTGCATAGTCCGGTCAATATAGACATTAGAAATAACAAAAATTGCCGGAGGGCCAGATTTTGGTGGAGAGCTAGGGATTACCATTACAAATAAAGTTTAAAACTCCCCATAGATTCTATGTGTGCTACAAAAGTTATTTGGGGTCAAAGGTCAATATTTGAGGTTTTTTTGGATTATTCTCGAAAACGGTAAGTTTCATCAAAATAAAACTTCAGACCAAAAACCTTAGTCTGGCCATCAATTCTGGTTCAATTAAAAATAAACAAAATATTACATTTGGCACCTGTAATTTTTATAATATTCTCATTTTGGCGCCCACACATTTTTACAATATTATACAGTATTAAAATGGAGTGGGGTGATAAAGAGAACCCAATCGCTGTGATTGCATTACACAACGTAGGTATGGAGCCAAATGCAATTTCTAAAATTCTCCATACGCTTGATATTAGTAAAATATTTGTGTACCGTGCTATTAAAAGGTACAATGAGACGTCCTCTGTTTGTGACAGAAAAAGATCTGACAGTCCACGTAGTGTTCGTACAAAAAAGGCGGTCAAAGCAGTAAGGGAAAAAGTTCGAAGAAATTCTGTCCGAAAGCAAAAGATTTTATCTCGGGAGATGAAGATAGCCTAGAACCTAGAACCATGTCGCGTATTGTAAAAGATGACTTAAGACTTGCAGCCTATAAGAGGGCATATAGGGTAGTAAAATCGAAACAACTACTGAAGCGGTACGCAAAGGGAGGTCACAGAAAAATTTTGTTTACGGATGAGTATTTTTTTTTAAATTGAGCAGTATTTCGCCCTGTACTTCCCAGGGCGTAAAAAGAATAGGGGAGTTCCAGGCCCAAGGGTGTCGTAAGAGTCGACTATCGGCTTTTTAGAAGTGGGAGAGTCACGCTGCCGTCTTATCTTATTCTTAATTGCGGTGATCCTTATTTCAATTCCAAAAATGCTGAGTGGGTGTCCTTTTCATGACATCCTATTTTTAATTTGGTAATTTTACTATGTATATAATTTCGACGTCAGCACAGCCAGACTCGTCTGGGATAATTACCACACTCGCACAGTGTCGAGGACCGGAGGCCATCACCTCACCTCACCTCACCACCACCATAATTTTTTGCTTCATGCCCGGGTATGTGTGTACGTTAGGGAGAATATCTACTGTCGCCTTCTCGGAAATTTTAAGAGTAGGGACCTGTCTACTCTCTGGCTCTGTGTAGATTTTGAGGACCGCGTCCGCATCTATGCGTATATCTACGAGTCATATACTGGTAACGCAGAAACGTGTCATCTCACGGGCTGCGTTCAATCGGCTATTGACGACGTGCCTGCACAAATCCCCTCCGCTGAAATCGTATTCTTGAGTGATTTTAACGGGCACAATGCCCTTGGCTTGGGTCATGTACCACAGACTACGCAGGGCGATCTGTGCATAATTTTGCATTGGCGTATGGTCTGTCCCAATTGGTTGAGTCGCCAACGCGGCTCCCAGATAGGGATAGCCACATGCCGTCCTTATTAGATCTTCTGCTGACTACACATCCCGATAGTTACCAGGTCTCTGTGGACGACGTATCAACCCTGGCAAATACGGCAAGAGAGAAAGCCAATCTTCTGTTCGCTCTTTTTGCCTCAAACTCGACTCTTGACGTCAACGAAAAACACCGCCGACCATTCCGCGGATTCAAAGCTCTATGCCTGAAGGACGGTTTGGAAAGAAAACTGTTCGGCGAGCTCTGTTATCGTTGGACGTCAGGAAGTCGAGTGCCCCGGATAGTATGTCGCCAATCGTGCTTAGAACGTGTGCCCTTGAGTTGACTACAAAAGGCGTAGTCCCTAACTCATGGAAGTCAGCTCTTGTCCATCTGATCCAAAAAAAAAATGGAGACAGTTCGGATCCAGCAAACTACAGGCCTATTGCTATTTCCTCCCTACTCTCCAAAATCATGGAGAGCTTAATTAACCGCCAGCTCTTGGCATATCTAGACTCTAGAGGGTCACGAGTTGATCAACAACCGACAGTATGGGTTTCGACATGGTATGTCGATAGGCGATCTTCTGGTATTCTGCTGACTACACATCCCGATAGTTACCAGGTCTCTCTGGACGACTATACTATACTAGACGTATACTAGCTGACCCTGCAAACGTTGTATTGCCATATAAAGTAATGAAATATAGTTCAATAATTTTAATTTATGGGGTATGAAAAATAGATAACGACCGATTCTCAGACCTTCCAAATATATCGTACATAAAATTTATCGTACTACAATAATTATTATATTCGATTGCCATCTTGCAACCGTATTGCGGATGGTTGGATGGAACAGAATAATATAAAACGCAATACAAAAATAGTTGCAGATTGTAGAAGGGCGAAAATTTTAAGTTGTATGTATTTTTCAATGCTGAATCACAATAAAAAAAAAGTTTGTCAAAAACATAAAAAAAAATATATCTAGGTATGGGTCACCCTTATCATTTAGAAGTATGAAAAATAGATGTTGGCCGATTCTGGTTTAGCCGTTGCGGAGGAGTTTGGTAACAAACACCGAGACACGAGAATTTTATATATAATATTAAGGTTAGCCACATGTAAATGTATTTCGTGATTAATACTTTAGAAAGCTGATAGATTTTTGTATTTCAGGATACTTGGCGTTTTAAGAGCAAGCAAGTACTCGGTGTGCGGTCCAACTTATAGATGTTGAGTTGAGTCAGCTGAAACGATTGTTCATCATCACCAACCAACAAAAACCGCTGCAGTCAACTAGGAATTGATATACAATTTTGTTATAGTTATTTATGCAACTGTTGTGTAATAAGGGGTATTAAAACACGAATGTGGGTATAACGGTGATAATAGTATCACATGAGTGTTTTAATACCTAATTATCAACAGTTGCATACAAGACTTTATCTACACCCAGAATATGAATCCTCTAAAAGATTCTGAAACAGTTAGCTTACTGCTAACATTAAAACAGCCAGCCCTATAATAATATATAATATCATCCCTTACTGATTATATACAAATAAACTAAGTATTAATTAAAGAATTATTAATTTTAGTAGTAATTTACATTTTGTATAGTGCAATTATTAAAATTTACTTAAATATTATGCTATTTTGCAGTGTTTAAAATATCCGGCGGTGTGCTGTCAAAACTTGAATGGCTAATTTTTTCAAGAATAGTGGCGGGGTTTCGAATAACCCACTTTTTTTTTTACGGCGAGCCATGTTCTGGTAGTGTGGAACGCGCGTAAACGAAAATGTTCTTTTTTTGAAATTCATACAGATACCACGCATCGAGCAATAAGAATGTGGCTGTTTGTTGAAACTCCATGTGCATGAAGGGATCGATAAAGAAAACCAAGGAGTGTTGTTATGAAATTCAGTACAACATTACAACACTCGTTTGGATGATGTAATGGTTATAAGGACATTGGGTGTTTGAATGTTGGTAATAAGCTAACTGTTTCAGAATCTTTAATAGAGGATTTAAAGCATGGGTGTAGATAAAATAAATTATATACACACATCAATGTGTTATTGTTAAATATCATAGGAATATATTATCGTGGGGTAAAAAGTAAATAAGTATATTTTAAATAAATGTTATTCTATTGATATAGTTATATAGTAATAAGCAGTTTTTTTGGGAATGACCGCTCATAAAAAAAAAACTGAATTTTATATGTCTGTGGTAGTAAATTATGCCCGAAATGGCACGAAATGATCTACAGTATTGCCAGCTTATGGATGTTTGAATTCCGCAATATTGGAACTTGAAACAATATTAGTTTATTTAACGTTTTTATGGAATGCATTCATTCACCAGTAGAATTTACTGCATGTGCAGAGTTGGTACGGATCTATATCAAATATTAACGTTTATGTGGTAAAGGTTACTATAACATAAAATATTGTTAGTAATTCTCAGTTTTAACGTAATATTGAGATTAATAAGGAACAATTTGTTAGTTTAAAGTGATTTTCCTTACTCGTGATACTCCCGAGATACTTCTGGGATTAGCAGTAGATGCTGTAGATGGAGCCACAACCTGATGGTTGAACAAGGTATACCATAATTTACTATTCATGCGTACTCGAATGGTTGGCTGGCTCAGTTGGAAAAAGCGCTCGGACGGGACCCGAGAGTTCGCGGGTTCGAGTCCCGCATTTGTGATAAATTATGTTTACAAATTTAATTTTGCTTAATTAATAAGAAAGTTAATTAAATAAACGTATAAAATACGTCAATCGGCAATGTTATCTGAAATATGAATGACTCATGCCTCAATTATCATCACTGCGCCGCGTGTCTTTTATTTTCATGGGATAAATTTTTAGAAATTGTTTTTTCTCTCCTCACTATTATACTCAGTAATGATGTAGCTGATAAAATATTTTTTGTAAATTTATAATAGTGGTGCGGACGACATATGACCTTTAGCAATAGAGTAATTGGCACTGTAGTGCTAACCGGGCGATTTGATGCCACAATATGCTACATGGCATGTTGAGATGCGTTAGGCTAAAACCATGTGATATTTTAAGTGTTTATTATTGTATATAATAATATTCCATATGTGGAATAGATATTTTTTTATATTTTGGCTTATACTGGTAATGGTGTTAGGAATTTCGTTAAATTATTTAATAAGGTTATCTGTGTGTTTTATACTTACATATTTTTATATTAAAGGACATCTTGTAAAGCGTTTGTTTTATTTTTTTAAATCCCCCGCGCGTAATAATCCCCTTTTGTTATTTGAATAATCGTTTTCTAGGTAAAGATGAATTAGAATCCAGATTTAATGTTTTTTAGTCGATCTTCAATCTGAATTTCAATTCGTTAAAATTATTTCTCACATTCATCATATTACCAATACATAACGTATTAAGATTACAAAACTTATTGGGCTCTTGGAACATCCTGAAAAAATATAAAGTATATATATATATATACTAGCGGATCCGACAGACGTTGTCCTGTACACACGTGTTAAATTAGACTATACGAAACGACAGTATTGAGAATCTAAACCAACCTCAAATTCACTGGAATACTAAAAAAATCATCAAAATCGGTCCACCCATTTAGGAGGTAGTTCAATTGTGAATCTAAACCATCCTCGAATTCACTTGAACACACACAGAAAATTTCAACAGCAGTTCACTGTCAAAATACGTACAGAAGAATTATATATATGAAGATAAAAAAAATATGCACTTTCAATGTCATTTTTAGGTCTAGATTGACTGGACTTTAATATGGAGCTGTAACTTCGTTTACACGAGATACATTCATGCGGAGATCGAAAAATCAGTTTCAATAATCAGATTAACATTAACTATTAATGTTAAAGTTTCCCTCACGTATTAAGATCCAAGCACGTGTCGGACGCACGTACTGGATTATCCCTCTTGTGGTTCTAACACCAGATATAAATATAAGCTTTCATAAATAAGCTTTACTATGCATTATTCATATATTTATTAATTACGGTATCGTCCTGGGGTAGACCTTGCCGTAGCATAGGTAGGCTACCTTCTATTATATTATTATTTATTTATCTATACGGGACAACTTCAATTCATTTCATATGTACACGGAAGTTATCCTATATTGTAAATATTTTTTTTGTTTGCCTGTCAAATCAAATCAAATCATGTTTTTTTCATGAAAATAAGGGACGAGACGAGCAGGACATACAGCTGATGGTAATTGATGCGCCCTACCCATTATAATGCACTACAATTGCGCTCGTCACCTTGAGACATAACATGTTAAGTCTAATTTGCCCAGTAATTTCACTAGCTACGGCGCCCTTCCGAAGCATAGTAATGTTTACACATTACTGCTTCACGGCAGAAATAGGCACCGTTGTGGTACCCATAATCTAGCCGGCTTCCTGTGTAAAGGAGCCTGATAAAATAACACCATTATTATAATTAAAAAAAATAAGTTAATTAATAATTCTAGTTAGTTTTCAGTTTAGATAAGTAGGGAAGTATCTAACTCACAATAATAAAACACAGTGTAAATGTTGTTATGTTATAAAAAATACTTTTTAAAAACTTACTAAAAAACGCATTGTTTGAAAAGAAAATTGTTAATTTTAAATTTCAACTATTTAACATCAATTCCTGCCTTCGTAATGATAGATGAAAATTATATAAATTAACAAAAATCTTATTTTGCACATAGAAAAATAGAAAAATTTCAGCAAATTAATGTATTGTCATCGGTCTTCGATAAATCTACTAAGTTTGAACGAAATCTGGCCGTTTAAAGTGGTTCAAAATCGCGCCTTAATGTGTCGGTTACAAACAAACATACATACAGGTGAATTGTAAAAAAAGTGTACCTTTGTAAGTATTACCTAGTCAAATAACTGGCATCTTGTAAACCTCCTCCACTGAGAAAAAAGTATGTTTTAGAAGCCACTTTCAAAGTTGTATCTGAATACCGTCGTGGAACTTGCATCTTTCTTGATCGAGTTCGGCAGCCTGTTATAGACAGATCTACCCATTATATAAACTGATCTCCCATTATATGAACTGATTTTCGCAGCTTATGGTCTGGCGTGACCATTAAGAGTACGAGATTGTTGCTGCGTAGAAATCTGGATGTATTAACGCATTTCCTCCGGAAGAGGTTTATATTACGAAAAGTGTACAGCGCTTTTTGATAAATCAGCTCATAAGGCAACTCACGAGACATTGTCCAAGACGCCCACAACTGTCTGACTATTTGCTCAAGTACCTAAAAAGCATTGCCTTTATGCAGTAATTTGGTTCGTGGTAGAATAATAATATTAAAATCATGTTAAAATAAAATTAAATAATGACATTACAATGTCACTAAAACCAAGCCGTTAAATTGTAAGTGAAGTCGATTGACAATCTACCGGTAAATTATAATGTCCACTGACGTGTATAAATACCACTGGACAGGCTATTCCATATATTTGACAGGAAATTTTTTTTGCCTATTTGAAGCGCCATTCGCGAGCGTCCAGAGAATCAATTTTGACGTATAATAAATACTAATGGCTGCGAAGGAACGTACAATACTCTAAAGTATTTTTGGATTTTGAATTAATTTCGATCGTTTTCCGTGTTATTTATACTTCAATAATAATCAACGTTATAAAGCACAAATTTTGTTCATAGTTTCCCACCATAATATATCGATGCTTGCTGAGGTTGTCATCACTAATTTTAGTACTGCAGGCTCTCGCTACATGGCCACCAGCGCCAAAATGGCGACTTTTACATGATCTAAAATCTCATACAAATGTCCATAATTCCATAAAATCGCGACTGTCACTTATAACTTATAATAAACAGTACGCTGAGTTTAATATATTTCACTTATCATAAATGAAGTTTAAAACGAGAATAATAAAATATCATCGTAAAAAGTAATAATAATAATAGGTAACGCATTAAAACGCAGTAATCACACACTCCAACTTTCTCTCTCTCTCTCTCTCACACACACAAACGCTCTTTATTTGTTATTATATTATGTTATTTTTTAGGTAATCTTTTGTGGCTTTACGTAAAACCTACACTAAGATTGTAAAGATAATTGTTGTGTACGCTGTTGATTTCTTTTAATATAATAAATAAACATTTAATCTCATAATAATATGTTAAGAAACCAAACGAAACTCTCCTCATTTTTGCAATTGTTTAAAGTACGCGTGGCATAACTGTCGTTGGCTCAACTTAAAACCAAATCCCCAGAGTCAAGATACATTAAAAAACATCTACCGTGATTGAATCACCGATATAATATAATCTGAACAATATATTTTCAAGTGTAGCTGTACCTACAACCAATAACATCAATTAATACAAATGTCTAATATCTAACTTGTAACGTCGTACCATCGTAGCATTATAGATCGTAGAAATATAAATCGTGAATATTAACTGTAATAAGCGTATGCCGAAAGATTTGTTCTTAAAAGAACATATTATTTTATATACCGTAATATAAGCTCTTATAAGAACCATTTCATAATGCTGTACATCAATTCATAGAATCATGCAGATCACCAGTAGTCATCTCATCGAAGTACAAGCATCGCCACGTTCTCTCGAAGACCGCAGATATACTCACGTGATCAGTCATATGCTCCGCGTTACACAACCTCACAGCAAGGCCGAGCGTACTCTACTAAAGCCTCGCCTCGTTTGTCAACTGTCAACAGTGGAACATGTGCTTAGAGATTTTAGTTATATTTTTAGTGTCTAACTTTACTAAATTGCAGACTTTTGTAATGTATTTGTAGTATAAAGTGTTGTGAACCTTGGTAAATGTTATATTGTGAAAGTGTACAGTATTTACAGTGATAAACTATTATTAAATTTGCAAACAATCACATAGTGAACAAAAAATTTTCATGTACCCTCAATTTTCGTAATAATTGGTATTATTTCGTCGTCAATGCCGTATCCATACAATTGCTAAATAATCATGGTTGGAGAGTGTTTGGCATGTAATATTGGTGTTCTAGTAACACAAAAAAGAATTAGATGCACTAAATGTAATGGTTTATACCACACTGAATGCATATCCTCAAATTCAGTACAAATAGCCCGTATCAATTGGGTGTGTCCTGCATGTACTGCTGTTACTCGGAAGGGTGGTGATAACACTAATACACCTATAAGAGTGCCACTACGTATAGAGACATCGCCGTCGACATCGAGTATAATAAATAATCAAACTGATTGCTCTACCATACTGTCGGAACTTAAATCATTTCGTAGTGAAATGCATTCAAGACTAACCAGTCAGGAGGAGAAGTTTGATGCTTTCAGTAATGGCCTTAATTCCTTGCAGACTGAGTTGGCTGATATGAGGAAAAGTTTTCAGTCACTTCGAACTGATCTCGATTCGGTTATTGAATGTTCAAATAACATAAAAGAAAGCAACAATCGTAATACAGAAGTTCTTAATGACACAGTAAATTCAATTGGAGTCATTCAAAGTCAAATTAAAGAACACAATGACTCATTAGATTTTTTTTCCAAAAAAATTGAGGCACTACAAGTTGAATCTTCATCCCATTCTTATATAATCTCAGATTTAAAGAATGACTCCTCTACTTTCGATCACAATTTCAAATCCCTTCTGAGTAAGGTTATGCAACTGGAACGAATATCAAGAAGCCACAACATAGAAATACAAGCTGTGCCAGAAAGGAAGAATGAAAATTTAAATACAATTATAAAAAAATTATTTGATAAAATATCTGTGTCACTTCCAGATGATGTTGTTATCTCATGCAATCGAGTAGCTAAACGTACTGTATCTGATCGTCCCCGCACCATTGTAGTTACTCTTATGACACCGAAACATCGTGATTTAATTTTTTCAGCGGTTCATAGATATAATAAAGCTAACCCAAAAGAAATGCTTTGTTCTTTGGACCTTGGTATTATAGGAGAAAGAAAGCCAATATATGTCGCTGAAAATCTTTCACCTGAAGCTAAACATCTGCATATGGAAGCAAGAAAAGCCTCAAAAGTTTTGAATTTTAAGTATGTATGGGTCAAATTCGGTAAGGTATACATGAGAAAGGACGAACACTCTCCAGCTATAAATATTAACAGCTTAGATAAGCTCAAAAGCATTTCTTAGATAATAAGCAATTATCACTTTATTTTATTTTTATATATATTTCATATCCTTTCCTGTTGTTTTTAACATTATGTTAATTTATTATCAGAATGTAAACAGATTTAAAACGAAGCTATATGATTTTTATATAAATGTATTAAATAACAACTATGATGTAATATGTTTAACCGAGACTAATCTGAACTCTTCTATTAGGGATAATGAGTTCTTAGACGATCGTTACAATATTTTCAGAAGAGACCGTGATGTTAACACTAGTCATAAAATTACTGGTGGAGGGGTATTGGTTGCTATAAAAAAATGTTTTGTAGCCAATAGGGTTACTGTTTGGGAATGTAACGTTGAATGCATTTGGCTTAATCTTGTTACTAAAAGTGACGATAAGCACAAAACCATAAGTACTAAATTGGGTCTTGTATATCTGCCGCCGGACCTATCTATAGAAAAGTTAAAAATGTTTTATCATAAAACTAGTGATATTCTATCAAACACAGATGAGTCTTTAATTTTACTAGGTGATTTCAATACGCCCAATCTAAACTGGCATATAGATAATGTATCAAAAACTGTAGAGTCTAATTTTGCAATTATGGACACACGAGTTAGATTTTTATTGGACTTAATGTCAATTGGCAACCTTAAACAACATAATTATATTAAAAATAGAAATAATCATACGCTTGATCTATTTTTCTCCCGCCAAATTTCCGTATCACTTGAGCCATCTCAAGCCTTGTCTCGAGAAGATGTACACCATCCTGCCTTTGAGGTCAGTGTGAATCATGGTATATCTAAACCAGTACTTAAATATTGTCAACGTAGTCAGACATTTAATTTTAGGAAGTGTAACTTTGAAAAATGTAAAGAAGAATTTAACAATATCAATTGGCATTCACTTCTCTCATCTACTGACATAGATAATGATCTGGCTAACTTCTATAAAGTTCTAAATAATGTAATTCAAAATAATACACCTTACAAACAGCAACGTAGATCATCCATACCAGTTTGGTTTAACAACTCTTTAATTAAATGTTTAAAGGAAAAGGATAAATATCACCAAAAGTTCAAAAAATATAAAAACCCCCGGGATTATGATACCTTTTCTTTTCTGCGTAAAAGATCAAAGAAAATGATGCAAGATTGTTACATCACTTATATAAGTAATATCGAGTCTAGTCTTAAAAAAGGTAGCAGTAAGTTATTTTGGAATTATGTAAAAAATAAAAATAAATGCTCACTTATTCCACCTACTGTTCAATTAGATAACAGAATTGCTACAGATGGTAACCAGATATGTCAAATTTTTGCAGACTATTTTCACACTGTGTATGAGGCTAATATGTCATGTGATTTTGTTACTAACGCCCATAATAGTAATTTAGACTGTCTCAGCAGTATTGTTGTTCAAATGGATGATGTAAGTAGAGTTATGAAAAACCTAAATCCGAATAAAGGACCCGGTCCGGATGGAATACCATCACATTTCGTTAAATTATGTCATGTTGAACTTTCTGCACCCCTTTCTATTATTTTTAATAAATCCCTATCATCTGGAGCTTTTCCTAAAAAGTGGAAAATTGCTCATGTAATTCCTGTTCACAAATCTGGTGAAAAGACAGATGCTCGTAACTACAGACCTATTTGTATACTTAATTGCTTTGCGAAAATATTTGAACGCGTTATATATAGACATATTTACAACTTTATTAAACCTATGCTGATTCCTGAACAACACGGATTTGTATCATGTAAATCAACAACATCTAACATAACTGAATATATTGACTATCTATTTGAGACCATCGATGACAAGGGACAAGTAGATGTCATATATACAGACTTTCAAAAAGCGTTTGATAAGGTCAACCACGAGCTCTTACTTATAAAGCTAATGGAATGTGGTATACATGGTGATTTAATGCGTTGGATCACGTCATATATTAAAAATCGCACACAAATTGTAGCTATCAACGGATTTTTTTCTGACGCCATTTTGGTTCCATCTGGAGTACCTCAAGGGTCTCATCTCGGTCCTTTATTGTTTGCTTTGTTCATTAATGATGTCTCATCATGTTTTACTTGCAATAGTAGATATCTGTTTTATGCAGATGATCTTAAACTATACAGAAAAATTGAAAACATTGATGGCTGTTTCAATCTACAGCGTGACCTTTCTGCTCTCAGTACTTGGTGCCATAATAATTTAATGAAACTAAATGTTGACAAATGTCATGTTGCCACATTCACTAATAAGATAAATAGCGTAAATTTTTCCTATCACATTTCGAATTCACTTTTAAGTCATAAAGAATTTACTAGAGATTTAGGTGTCATTGTTGATAAAAAACTATCATTCATTGAACACATTGATACTACTGCTGAAAGAGCAAATCGGATGCTAGGTTTTATCTTACGCATTTCAAAACCTTTCAAATGCCAACATAGTGTTGTAATATTATATAAATCTCTGGTTCGTAGTATTTTAGAATATGGTTCAGTAGCATGGTCACCTTTTTATAAAAACCACATTGATACCGTGGAAAATGTTCAGAAACGTTTTTTGAGAATTTTGTGTAACCGTTTCAAACTTAGAAAATCACTGCATAGTTATGAAGCTAGATTAAAATATTTTAATCTAGACTCACTTGAAATGCGCCGTAAATTAATTGATCTAATATACATGTATAAAGTTGTAAATCATCATATTCATACTAAACTGTTGTCCAGGTTTTCACTATACTGTAATCCTTGTAGGACTAGAAATGTAAGGACTTTCTTTGTTCCAACTTCTCGCTTGTGGACATCACATAATGCACCAATTAATAGATTATCTCGTTCATATAATGACTTAGCAAATATCAATAACTGTATTGATATTTTTTCTAATAGTCTGTGCAGTTTTCGACGCCTAGTTTTAGACACTCTGCGCTTGTTAGAGCCTTAGCTTATCTTTATGTGCTTCATATTTATGTTTTTTGAAATATGTATCAGTTTCGCTTTATTGTATGTTATACTTATAGTATGTAGGATATAATTTTAGTTTGTGTGTTTTAAATTTATGTTTATTTTATCTCAGTTAACAAGTTACATGCATTTTCCTAAGTCATGATAGTAACATAAAATTATTTATTGTTTTATATAACTCTTCATTTATTTAAGTTAAATATCACGTGTTACTATCATAAGTGTTTCCATTTAATTGACGTATATGTTAATAATGATTTACTTATACTAGCGTTATTTTGTAATTATTAATACATTGTATGGGAACCAATAAATAAATAAATAAATAAATAAAGCGTCGCGGGGTCGATCACTATTCATTCAATTTTAATCAATGAGCGACTGAGTGGGTGCTCAATGCTCATTGACATCGGATGATCGAGGATCGACGCGAGTTTACACAAGCGCTCGCTGGCCGGCTTACTGCGATAGCATTAGTTTTAGAGCGAGATAGAACACATAATATTATTCTCAATTCTTATTGAATGAAACGTTTAACTATCGGACAAAATGTAAGCTTTAGTATTGGTGTGTATTTTCTAAACTTGTAAATATTATTTGAGTAACAATTGTAATTGGCTAACTAGTTTTAAGGATTTGTATATATATCGTGTAACTGAAGTAAAATATATCTTCCACATATTCCTCACAGTCTTCATACTACTCAAGCAGTTGTTTTATTTAATCTCTAAACGCTCAGCTCTAAACAAGCACAGGGTCACGTGTGTGGACGCCGCTTGCGACATATTAGGGTTTGACATATGCGACAAATGACAATTGATTTTCACAAATGCGGCGCCATTTTGAAATAAATCGTTCATTGATTTCATAGCTAATATCACAGCCGAAATTGCTTTATAGATTTAGTCATTTATTTTTCAGTGTTTAGGCCAAATAAAGAATTACTTGGTTTATGTTGCAGTTGAAATTGAAAATATTGTTTTGTCATGGGTCTTTGGTAAATGTGTAAATATTTATTGTTTTGACTTGGGTGAAAAAATAACCAAGAGACCAGTCGAGATTCCTTTAGATATTATTTATACGTCTAGAATCTAGATAGATTGCTATTAGGCTACGCATGAAAACAGGTCAGGTTTATTACTTTAATGTGCGCGACAAGCTACGTCTTACACTCGCAATACGTATGTCACTTTGTTTCAATATGCATGCTTTGCTGGAAGAAATAGAGAAGTGATCATAAATATAAATAAATATATAGATACAGGTAAAGCATTAGTTTATATTAAAAACATAAACTTATTTAAAGAAAAATCTTTACCAAAATATATATTAGTGTAAATTAAAACAACAAATACATCCATTCAGAGCTCTGTTTTTTTATATTCTTTATTCAATTTTCTGAATTCTCCTATTGCCTTTAGCACGTCATTGCTGAAGATTTCAGGCAGTTCCATAGCCAAGAAGTGTCCACCGTCATCGAGGATAGTTTCATTCACGAGATTGGGATATTTGGACTTCAGAATTAACTTGGGTGTGTAGGATAACTCGTACTTTGCCTGCGTCACCCATGTTGGAACCGACGTTGGTATTCTGTTATCAAAAATACACAAAAGACATTTGGTTATTTCATTTATTGTACAGCGTTTATTTTAAGGTTTATTTTCGACGGTTACTAATCGCAATCCTATAATAATATGCGACGAGAGATTGATATTTGATTCCTAGCTTTTACCATTTTAGCAACCGATGAGTTTTTTCAATCCAAGAAGAAGAAGACGGCTTGGATTGTTAGGTAGTTAGTTGTATGAATGCGACAGATAACTGGTTTCTATACCCTATCCAAATTTGACATATCGAATTATTGACGTTAGACAATCTATATATATTTAAAAGCATGCTGTCTTCACTTCCAGAAAGCGCCCCCCCCCCTCCCCCCGTACATGTTATCGTATTTTTCTGTTTTATACAATATTTAGAGTGTACCTATACCGTTTAGTGAACCTAATAAAAAAAAAACAAAAAAAAGAGCTGAATAGCAAATCACCTCGTACCAATTTATTACCAATAAGTTGAATGGTGTAACAGACCAATAGGAAGGAGACTTAAAAACTTCCAACTCCACCAAAAAGTGATTTAATTTTTAGCCGTCCATTAGTGCGTTTCCGGGTCTGAGAAGAGCGAGCTACTCCGAACATTGCCCGAGTCTTGTGACTTGAGTCACGGCAGGTAAGGCAGGAAGAGTAATATGGCTCGTATTACTCTCCTTGTCTGGCCTAATTTGGTAAGGACCTAACAGGTTAACCGTACAGATATACATAAACATATCTAAATCAAACATTATTATTATGTAGGTAAAAAAAAATATGATCGTCGAAGTTATGCATTTTCCATTTACGAATTCGTCGATCGAATCGAAATGGAAAAAGTGGTAAGGAAGTCAATGGCCAAGGAATCGCCAATCTCATTAAAGTTTCATGATTATTTTAATACAACAACAAACTTACATAATTATTCAATACAACTTACTCATTCATTCGTAAACCCATGTATCTGCTATCAAAAGTCTCCTTGTACAGCCTCATTGAGGTAGTAATAGAGTTGGTAGTCCAGTAGACCATGAGATTGTCGATTAGTCGGTCTTTGGTGAAGCGGTAGGGAAGACCACCGTCTTGTTTATATCGATGGTCCGGGCACACCCCCGTTGAGAATTTCTCCAGAACATACGCTGCGAGACCAGCCGGACTATCTGATATGGCAACTCCTGAGACAAAAAGAAACGAAAGTTTTTGAAGCGAAACTTTTAAACGGATGTTCGGTTACACGAAAGCGTCAGATTTATTAGCGTTACACAGGAACACTGTTAGTTACGGCAGTCGGCAATCCGCAGAAGGCAAGTGGGACCAAACGCGTCGATCTGTGTAGTTCATTATAATAATAAAATAAAATAAATAGCCTTTATTCATACTAGTGACTTAATTTTTCATATAACTAAAGATTAATTAATATTTAGATTAGCTTAACTAGTAATTTGTCTCTCGACAAAGGCCTCCCTCAAAAGACTTCCACCTTATCCGGTCTCTGGCTACTCTCATCCAGTCCGATCCTGCTCTCTTTTTAAAATCGTCCTCCCGCCTTGTAATTTGTCCACCTTTCCTTCGTTTCCCGTCTCTTGGATACCATTCTGTAACGGTTTTTGTCCATTTCACTTTCTTTTCCCTCAGAATGTGTCCAGTCCATTTCCACTTTTGCTTTTGACACATCTTGTGTGCGTTTTTGAATTTTGTCTGACTCTTAATGTTTTCTAACTTAACTTTGTCTCGTCTCCTAACTCAAATTACGCTCGTTATAATATATGCCATCAAAAACAACTAATAAAAAAAAGAAGTCATTGCATTCGGCTAAGTTTTATGTAAGTAAGTTCTGTTCAAAGTACCTACGCTCTATAGATCTCAGCCTTTGTCACACATACGAGTACGAACAGCTAAAATGATAGATAATCTTTCAACTTTACAGAAGAGAAAAATATAGGTAAGTAATATTTAAGACCAGAATGATAGCCATTTACTGACTGTTCGAGCCACAGAGTCCTCGTTCTCATTGTTGCTTCACATCGTAATGTTGCAAGATACAATGCAATTGCAACCATCCAAGGACTCACCCAATCGCACATTAATACGGCCTTACAATTAAACTTGGTATAAAGTTATGCCTGAGGATAAACAAAGAATATGCAAAATGTTTACAATATCCTTGATAACACTGTCAATACAATGATAATTCTGAAGTTTTCTGAATGACAAGTAGCCTTGCAAATAAACGCAGACAACTTGCAGGTAACGTTATACGTACGAATAAACCAAACGTAAGCAAAATGTATACTTGTAAACATTTTGCATATTCTTGGTTTACGAGGGCGGCACTGAAAATTTCGGGAATCAAGGAAGTGACACAACATTAATATTTAAAAATGTATTTATTGCTTTTCGAAGTATTCTCTGCGAAATTGGACACATTTTTCCATACGACGGAACCAATCATTGAAGCAACCATTCAATTCGGAAGTTTGGGTCTCCAAAATGGCCGTTTTGTAGGCGTCCACAGCTTCTTCATGTGATGAAAATCTCTGACCATGAAATTCATTCTTTATTTTAGGGAAAGTATAGAAATCATTAGGACTTAGGTCGGGGCTGTACGGCGGATGGTCTAATAATTCTTTGTTTTCTTGCTCTAAAAACTCTTTAGTTCTGTGCGCGGTGTGAGAACTCGCATTGTCGTGATGGAGGATGATGCGGTTACAGTTCTCTTTACGGAGTTCAGAAATGACCTGTGGCCAACAAATGCTAGCATACCATTCTGCATTAACCGTTCTTTGTCCCTCAAGAGGAATAGTCGCAACATGGCCGGTTTTGGAGATAAACGTGGCCACCACTTTGCAACACTCCGTGAACGAAGAATTTTTGTTGGCTTCAACTCATTTTCGAACACCCAAACTCGCGACTAGTTTTTTGTTTCGGGTTCATACGCGTATATCCAGGATTCGTCACTTCAGACGATGTTGTATACAGCATTTGAGGATCCTGCGTGGAATCTTTCGAGAGTTCTGACGCACCAAGTAACGCGAGCCGCTTTTTGCTCTTCACAGAGCAAATGCGGTATCCATCGGGAAAACAACTTTTTTACATCTAATTGTTCATGCAAGATTATTTGTATTTGACTCATGCCAATGTCTAAAGTTGCCTGAATTTCGCGGTATGTCACATGTCGATCTTCCTCAATCAGCTTACGCACAGCATCAACGTTTTCTTTGGTGACTGCAGGTTTTTGGACGTCCTTGACGGGGATCATCACTGAGCTTGACACGTCCACGTTGAAATTCAGCAAACCAGCGATAAATATGGTTATGGATGTGGCTTCATCACCAAATGCAGAAATCACCCGGTCAACACACTATTTTTGTGTTAAATCACTTCGAAAGTCATAATAAATCATCGCTCTAGAATTTTCTCGAGTCAATTCCATTTTCTCAACGACTAAACAAGTTTGACAAGACCTTGTGATAAGACCGAGAATCTTTTTTTAAATAAATAAATGGTATTCGATTTTTAAAACCAAAGAGTTTTCAATTAAAAAGATTTTAATATGACAGGAACAGTGGAAATATTCCATTCCCGATACTTTTAGTGCAGCCTATGTATGCTTAGTTATAACTTTATGCCAATTTTATTTGTAAGGTAGATAAAGTTTTAGCTGTGTTGGAGTGGGAGAAATTGTAGGCTAGATGGGCACTACAGCAGCGCCTTTTTGTATCACGAAGTAGTAGAGTGCAGGCTCTCTGGATTTCCACGGAAGACCAGCGTTGTGGATTCTTTCGAAAACACAACTATGCTGAGTTGGAGGCTCCCAATTATAATATATAATTAGCTTCATTAGATCATAATTAGAAAAATTATTGCACTGACTTCAAAGCTATGAATATGTAGCACATACAAATAATAGTATTTTATTAATATTAAAGCTAAATTTTTAGTTATTTAATACTTTTCAGTTTTTGAAGTCGGTTTTTTTAAAGTTAAAAGTTAAAAGTAGTATATTTTTTATTTTATACGTTTTAGTGTCATTTAATAATAATATACAATCAACTTGAATGAAAACTCCAAAAAAAAAGCCGTACACAGAACACAATTATGTCATCCAGGTAGACGAAAATTTTCATATAAATGTTCATAAAATTACAACTACTGGGCCAAACTATGTAAAATTTTTATGGCGCCAAATGGCATCTATTTTGAATCAAATAAAAGAATAATTACGTAAATCGGAGCATAAATCTCAGTGTAATCGGTGTACATACATAAAAAAAAATACCGATCGACTTCTCGTTTTGGAAGTCTGTTAAAAAAACTGTTGCGGATGGAATTTTAGAAAAATCCGTTCCAGATATATCGTGATGAGTTATTATATACGTGGAAATCTCTTATATCTATATATAGAATGAGTACTATTTAATTACCGGTGATTTTAACTTACCTCAGCTTAACTGGACATCCGGTCCTGACGCCCTGTTAGAATCTGCTATTACAGAACAGTCAAAAATTCTTCTGTACACTATGTCATACATGAACTTAGAACAATCCAATTATATATTTGATGAAAACAAAAGGATTTTGGACCTAGTCCTGACCACTCTTCAAAATTCTACCGAATCCCCTGTTGATCCCTTGCTGAACGTTGTTCGCCATCACCCGGCCTTGCAAATATTTTGCCTTATACAGAAATTAAATGCAATGCCCCATATTCGTACTCGCAAAAGAAATTTCTTTAAGGCAGACTATCAAACTATAAATACTGTAGTCAAACAGGTTGAATGGAAGTCACTCTTAACACCACTGCCATGCGATGAGGCTGTAAGTGTGTTTTACATGGAAATAAACAATATCGTTGATAAATACGTGCCCTTGATGAAGCCTTAATTACATAAATACCCCATTTGGTTCAGTAGAGGGTTAATACGCACTCTCAGACGAAAACAAAAGCTGTGGGGTCGTTGGAAAACTTATAAAAATCCTCGTGATTATCAAGAGTTTTCTCTGTTAAGAGCGCGAGTGAAAATGCTTCTTAAGATATGTCATAATCGGTATATTGAATGTGTTGAAGATTCCCTAAAAAGCAACATTAAACATTTTTGGAAATATACTTCCTCGCTAAAGCAATCTAACTCAGGGTATCCACATATCATGAAGTACGGAAATACTTTGTCTAGTGACCCAAACGCCATGGTTGAAATGTTTTCGCAGTACTTTCAATCAGTTTTCGAGCCTTCAGCAAACGAGGTTCTCTCTGATTCCAGTGCTGTTGGTGAGAGTATCGTCAATGACTCGCATGTTCTAATAAGTCACGTATGCATCTCCCAGGCGGAAATAAGCAGAGAAATCGGCCTACATTACACCCATTTTTAAATCTGGAGCAAGAAATGACATAGAAAACTATCGTCCCATTTCTATCCTCTCTACAATTCCCAAAGTACTAGAAAGGCTATTGCACCGTCATGTCCTCTCCAGCTTAAAAAATGTTATTATTGATCTACAAGACGGTTTTGTTGCCGGCAGATCAACTCTCACCAATCTTCTCGTATTTACCAACTTCATTTTCACCGGCTTAGATTGTAAAACACAAATAGACACTATATACACAGACTTCTAGAAGGCTTTCGACAAGGTTGACCATGTATTACTCTTACAGAAGCTTTCTTTCAATGGCATTAAAGGTAACCTCTTGAGGTGGTTTGCGGCCTATCTGCAGGACCGCATTCAGTCGGTAATTGTTAATGGATATCGTTCCTCTCCAGTTCGCGTGACATCCGGTGTACTGCAGGGCTCTATTCTTGGACCCTTGCTCTTCACTATTTTTATCAATGACATATCTCAGTGCTTTTCACATTGTAATTATTTACTTTACGCTGACGATTTAAAGTTGTACAAAACAGTTACTTGTCCATCTGACGCTGTCCGTATTCAGGAGGATCTTAACAGACTTGATGCATACTGCACACGTAATAAACTATACTTGGCATACAAAAAGTGTAAACATATCGTGTTCACCAGAAATAAAAATATTATCACGACTCATTTTCAGCTCGGCAATAAACAGCTGACGTCAGTTTCTACCATCAAAGATCTGGGTATTCATTTAGACCGCACACTAACCTTCGGCACCCATATATACCATATTCTAAATAGCTCTCTTCGCATGCTAGGCTTTATTAAACGTGTGTCCAAGCAATTTAAGGACAAGTGTACTTACACATATCTTTATAAGTCCTTCGTGCGACCCCAACTAGAATATGCAAGCCCAATATGGAATTATTTTTACTCGATCCACGAAAAAAGAGTCGAGACTGTTCAAAAAAAGTTCTTACGCACATTAAATTATCGTGTAAAAGGAAGTCGAGCCCACTATAATGATTTGTTGCTTGAATACAACTTTCTTCAGCTATGTCAGCACCGCAACATAACGGACTGTGTAACTTTAAAGAAAATATGTACTGGTGAGCTGACATCTTCTGAGCTCCTCAGTCTCGTAGGCTTTCACGTCCCAGCCAGGTCTCTCCGCAGATGCATTACTTTTGAGCTATCGTCCCCAAGAACAATCATTTTGTTTCGCGCGCCATTACACAGAATGTGTAAATCTTACAACAATAGTTTTCTCGACATCGACATATTTTCGTGCTCCCCTGCTGTGTTCAGACACAGTTTAGAATTAAAATTAAAATCGTTCTTATCGTTGCCCCAAGTTTAGTTTTAATTAATTTCATTTGTCTACATCTTTTAAATTAGTTACTTCTGTGAATGTTTGCGTTTTGTGACCTTTTCGATTTTTCTTTTTGTTATTATTGTATTTGTGAAACATGTGTTAGGACGCATCTACATTTATATTTTGTATCTCTTTCCTATATTGTTCAGTTCTTGTGATATGTTTCCTTGTAATAATAAATAAAAGAACAACGTCTGTCGGGACAGCTAGTAGAACTATATAGAAGTGTAAGTAAACACGTACCAACTGTATCCGGCTTTGTTATTTGTAAATGAAAATATCCTGTCTCTTGTAGAAGGAATCCAAAATAGTTGCTTAATGGATACACTCGGTCTTCAACTTCTCGCGATACAAGCAGCGGAGGGTATATCGCCCCCAAGATTCTCACGAACGTGGCCTGTGACGACATGATTAATGGAAAATTTGTGTGGAATCCGATGACCTCCTGAAAATGTTATTTAAAGTTACTAGATAATAGATTCTGCCACATATCGGTTGCCAGTTTTTGCACAAAAGGGTGTAAACATCTGCATTGTGTCAGTAGTTCATACGTACTAATTCTAGTAGGCTTCATAAGATACATAATAGCTTTAAGGGTAAATGTATACACTTCTATAATAAAACCCCAGCCACTGTTCAGGCATTATCTATAAATAAATTTAAATGTTTTATAACTATAACTCCACAGCTAAATTTCTAAATGATCGGACAGCCTGGGACTAGATTGTGATTATTTTATAGCGATAGAAATGACTGTACAATATTGTATAATTTTATTGAAAAGAGCAAAAAAAAATAATGTTGGGAGTTTCTTGCGCCGCTTCTTCTCTCTCAGAGCGCCATTTGTTCCCGAAGCGGTAGTAGTATCTAGTATATTAGAAATGACATCAAAAAGAATTCTAAAGGAATCAATTTTGAGAAAATAAATGCCTTTTAGTTTATATGAATAATTGACGGATTTGTTTACGTTACGTTTTATTGCATAAATAACTTATCGTGTCGTACGTGATTATACATTACATTTAACTAGTTCACACACCGTTTGGGCTTCCTTTTACCCTGTTAATATACACCTGGATCTGACGCCAGTGACACTTCACTAAGATGGCGGCCTCTCCCCATCCTAAGATGCGAGGATTATAACGCATCACTGAACTAGCAGTCATCGTATTATAACCCTTTAAGAAGACTTTAGATGGATTGACTCAAAGCCAATTGATGTGTGAATTAACTCAGTAATCCCAAATTAACTACAATTACCGGGTTTTTTTTCTTCAAAAATGCCTCTCGCCTATTGACAAAAAACCACTAGTGACGATGGTTTTACTGGTTTTACTAAACTATTCGCCTGGTTACTTGCAGCGAACAATCTGTCTGTGCTAACGTAGCCTAAATGAGTGTGTCACGCAGTTTGATATTTTTATACTATATTTATAACCATATTATATTGAATATTCAGTTATCTTCGTTCGTTTTTTTTAATGAAAATGCATTCCTCCTCGTCTCGTAAGGGATGTTCAACTGATAGTAATTGATATGCCCCGCCCATTACAATGCAGTGCCGCTCTAGATTATTGACCGAACATTCTGAGTGGCACTACAACTGCGCTCGTCACCTTGAGACATAATATGTCAAGTTTCATTTGTCCAGTAATTTTACTAGCTTCGGCGCCCTTCAGACCGAGACACAGTAATGCTTACACATAACTGCTTCACGGCAGAAATAGGCGCCGTTGTGGTACGCATAATCTGGCCGGCATCCGGTGCAAAGGAGCCTGTGTGTGTGAATGTTCCCCGGCATTCTGTGTTTCAAGCAGAAACACAACAGAATGTTATTAATTAAAGGCAGAAACAGGTGTGGTACCAGTACCTCCTCGGTCGAAAACTTTACTTACAGTTAGTTCATCTATAACACCTTACCTGAGGAAAGAAAGTAGCCATGTTACTTCCAATAAGAGCGCCCAAGTCCCCTCCTTGGATATAATATTTCATAAATCCAAGCCTGTTCATCAGATTCTTAAAGATAACAGCTACTTTATCAGCTCCCAGACCTGGTCTTACGGCACCCTAGAAATAAGGCATCAAGTACAAGAAAATAATCTCATTCAATTATTAGATTACAATTTAACGTCATAACTAATCTTGTTACAATTTAACATCTATACAAATAAATTGAAAGCCGGTTTTTTCCGCCGGTTATCCTGCGAAAAATACTGAACCGATCGGAATAATACTTACACCATAAGATGCAGCGTGTTTCGGAGAAGGTTTTAGTATATGGTATGTTGGTGATTACATATCCAGAACCTATATTTCCTTTACTTAGAAATACCTATATATACTCAATACAAATAATTCAGTCAATGACATTTTTTTTATAACATTCATTTAAAATTTAAATACAATATAGTTATAGCTTACAATATAATAACATACACTTTAACTTTAGGAAGCTTATCTGTGTGTGAAGCGGCTTTAAATTAAATTACATAATATTTAAAAAGAAAAGAACAATTATTTTCAATAAATACAGTTATTACAAGATCTTATTAAAATAAGATCTTGTAATAACTGATTTCTATACTACTTTGCTTAAAAGCAAAGTAGTATAGAAATCAATAAAATGCAAAATAAAAAATGATTATCAACTAAATGTGAGAGCAATAACGTTCTGCGTACTGTACATATCACTCACAACCAAATCGAAAAAGCTGTAATACGACTAGACAAAGCGAAGGGTGCCCAGATGCTACTCAGGGCGCCCAGGGTGCCCAGATGCTACTCTCTACTACGGGCCCAGATGGTATTCCACCTGTGTTTTTGATCAAATTAGCTGCTGAACTATCTCTTCCTTTAGAAATAATATTTAAGACTTTTATTCAAAACGGGATCTTTCCAAAGGTTTGGAAAGAAACAAAGATAGTACCCGTTTATAAGGATGGAGACAAATCCTTGGTTTCGAATTATAGACCCATAGCTATTTTATCTATCTTAGCTAAATTATTTGAATCTTTTATTTGTGAAAAAATCACGTGGCAATTATCGCAATTAATTGATACTCGGCAACATGGTTTCATTAAAAACAAATCGACAGCAACAAATCTTGTTGATTATACTGAAGAAATTGTGGAAGCAGTTGATGGTAAAGCACAAATTGATGCCGTATACACCGACTTCAGCAGGGCTTTCGACACCGTCAATCTAGAAATTTTAATATACAAATTGCAGAAGTATGGAGTGTCGGATCCCTTGTTGAGTTGGTTTCGCTCATATCTCTGCAATAGGCAACTAAGAGTGGTTATCAATGGGTATACTTCGGAATCATGCATAGCGACCTCAGGAATCCCACAGGGATCGCATCTCAGACCGCATCTCATTAATGTGTTTTTTAGTGATATCTCTGAGTGTTTTAAGTATTCCAAAGTTTATCTTTTTGCTGACGATCTCAAGGTCTGTAAAGTTATCAAGTCACTGAACGATTCCTATCATCTGCAGGAAGAACTTGATAGTTTGGAAAATTGGTGCGAGCTTAACGATATGTCACTTAATGTAAGAAAATGCAAACATATTAAATTTAAGAAAAATAAGAATGTGCTGCCTACGTCGTATCACTTAAATGGAGTCATGTTGGAAGAAGTCACGTGTATACGTGATCTTGGAATTCATTTTGATACCAAATTAAATTTTAACACTCATACAGATAAAATCCTATTATAATATTATGAATGTGAAAGTTTGTATGTCCGGATGTATGTTTGAACTTCTTTAACGCAAAAACTACTGATTGGATTTTGATGAAACTTTACAATAATATAGCTTACACACCAGAATAACACATAGGCTATATATTATTTATAAAACTATCGCGTGAATTATACTTTATATGGCAAAACAACGTTTGCCGGGTCAGCTAGTAGTACATAAAGCTTCAAAATTATTAGGTTTTGTTTTAAGAGAGGCAAAGAATTTTAAAGACCCAATAACTAAAAAAATAATGTACAACTATTTGGTGAGAAGTCATTTAGAGTACTGCAGTGTTGTTTGGTCGCCACATTATAAAGTAAATGTTGCTAGACTTGAGCGTGTCCAAAAAAAGTTGGTACGGCATCTTGCGTTTGGTCATGGAGTTCTTAAAAAGATAAAAAACATATGAAGAACGACTATCATATTTCCACATGAACTCCCTAGAAGAACGAAGAAATTTTTTGGACATAGTATTTCTAAAAAAAATATGCACTGGCCTAATTAATTGTCCCGAATTGCACAGCAAAGTTAGATTTCATATACCAAATAGAATTCCAAGATCATGTCAGCGACAAATCTTATTTTCATTACCAAATTGTCGCACTAATTTAAGAAAATTCTGCCCATTGTCACGAATGTATACCCTGTATGATCAGTATAACAAGGATTCCTTAGATATTTTCGCTTCCTCAAACTTTAAGAAAATTATTCTTGAAAGAGGTACCTTTAATAATATTACCCAAACAGGATCTTAAGTCTATGCTTACTAATTTTGCTACTATTTTATGTATGCAATAAAAACATAAGTGTGTTGTTATCTTAATCAAGTAAAATTCTGTGCATGCTGTGATTTCTTGTAAGTGATAAGACATTTAGCATTAATTTAATTGTATTGTTTTTATTGTTGTATTAGTGTACTTGTTGTTGGAATTCCTAATAAATAAATAAAATAAATAAAAATAAAATAAATGTTAGTAATTACAAATTAGTTGTCTACTTAGCTTACCGCAGATAAAATTATATTAATGAGGATTTTGTAAAAACTTTTTTAACGATGACTTATATATATTTTTATTTATATATAATTTTAGAATCTCTAAGGGATTCTCGTTTAAGTATAGAGGAATGACGTAGTTGTTTGCTCTGGTGCCATATATATTTGTAGATTTAGGTAATTTAAATGACATGTTTGTTCCTGTAAATTGTCTTAGATGAGGCAGTCTTTGAATTTCTCGAAGGAATTTTGATTCATTTACTTCTGACAATATACGAAATTTCACTTTATCACAGACTTTATAACCTTGCAATATTTAAATAATGCAAGGTCCGTATTTTCTTTGTGTTTATATAAATAATTTGGAACTATAGTTTTAAGGATTCTTTTTTGTAATTTGTATATATCCTCTAAATATGACTTGATTTCATAACATAATATAACAATTCATACAATGAGCGGGCGCGGCGTACTTAATTTATATGGCAAAGTAACTTTGCCTGTTAGCACTTGTAGTATTAATAAATAGCTTCCAAATTTTACATGACTGCAAGAATAAACAGTGTGGGTACACACTGCTTTTTTATTGTTTGCGATTTGCTATGTTGATTGTTGATTTGAAGTCTCTTTGATTATGATGATGGTTGATTCTGACTGATGTCATTGAGAGCAAGATTCAAAGATATTAACATCTTGACTGTTGCTTCTCAATATATTCTTGATAATGTAATGTATGTTCATAGGCACATAAGTGAATTTGCTAGAAACTGTCATAATCATAATGCTAACACCAGGAACAGACATAAGCTTATAATGCCTTCGACTCGGCTTAATCGAGTAGTAGGTAAGTCTTTTATGGGGCGATGTATATGCTTTTACAACAAGATCCCAGAAAATTTTCAAAACAAAAGTATTACGTTATTCAATAGAATTGTTAAAAAACGTTTGTGTGATAAAGGTTACTATAAAATAAATGACATTCTTAATGATACCACAGATTGGGAATGGAGCAACCGCCCTCAGGCTATTAAATAATAAGTTTAATTGTACAATATAACTTTGTTAACATATTTTTTTTAGGAAAAAAAATAGACCTCTGAGTTTGTTGCGCCCATTTTTATTTCTTTGGCTTTCATTTTGGCATGGGTGGCAGTTTTTTTACTTTCAATAAGTGATTTCTCATCCTATTTTGAATAAAAATATTTGAACTTGAATTGGAATTTGTATGTTTTATAATAATAGAATAGGTATTTAATACATAAAAAAAATATGTTCATCTAGGGGATGAAGTATATACCTGGATGTGACATGCAAATAATTATATATGTATGAACGAGATCACAACATAAAACTAAAAGTCTTTGTCAGAGTTACTTTTTTTTTCCTGATTGCAAGTCGCAACATTCACTTGCAACCAGCAAATAGGTTGTATTTGTAATATGTATTGTAGTGTTGAAGATAAGTGGTATTGCAGTGTTGGAACCTTTTTATACGCTTTATATTAGCTTCATCTGTATGTTTGTAACCGACTTCTTTGGGCGCGATGTTGCCCCACTTTAAACGGCTAGATTTCGTTCAAACTTTGTATATTTATCGAGGACCGATGAAATTACACTAATTTGACAAAAAAATGAAAAATAAATAATAGTTAAATATAACTAAAAAAAAAAATTTTATATAAAGCGTGCTTTTTAGTTTTTTTAACTACTATTTATTTATTCTTAAAGCACACGACCGACGAGATCTTTTATGGTATTCGACAGAGAATGTTTTGGTGTATGTACGTGTGTCAGTTTCTTCTATTGTGTGTTTACTGGTTTTTTTTTCCACTTTACTTACTTTGTTAATATTTAAATTTAAACAATAAAAATAATCTATATATGTATAGATATTGCTAAATTCTCACGGCTCACATAATATTATATGGTAATTAGAATATATTTTCTCTATAAGTGAATATTGTAATATTCTTCTGAGAAATAAAGTTCTTAAAATGTAAAATCGTATTAATATCTAGCATTGGGTCAGCGAAATGGTTATTCGTTCGCGATACCATTCGCTTATTTCATCAATGTACCTAACCCTCAATAGATTTCTTTTATCATAAAAATAGACTTTTTTCTGTGCAAAATGTAATATTCAATAAAGTCTTACACTTGAGAACCCATAACCAGGGAGGCTGGGTATGATGAGCTCCAGCGCGAAGTTCCTGTCAGGTCTGACAGCTGTCAGAGCTGTTATCGCCTCGTAGAACTCCACGAAGGATCCTGGCCAGCCGTGTAGAAGAAGAAGCGGTACCACCTCAGTGCCTTCAGGTACCTGGGTCAAGAAGTTTCAGTGTATATTCAGTGAGGTTTCCATATAAATCTTGACTGCTTATCACAATATACTTCATATAGAGGCGCGTTCATAAACTACGCCGGAGGCGCCACTGTTTTTTTGTGAGAATAAGTAACAATACAAGCAAGTCGTTCACCTGGTTAGTGAAACGCCCTGCCTAGTATAACGTAGAGCCGTTCAGCATTCTTGAAAAACCCGAACTTCTGAGTGGCATCGAAATACAAATATTTCGCTTGTCGCTTTGAGCTATAAGATGTTAGGGCTCATTATTCCCACATTCTCTTGCAACACCAGAGGAATCATAGCGTTGCCGGCCTTTTATAAAGGTGTATCCGCTGTTTTTGAAAGTACCTACGTCGTATCGTCCCGTAAGCACCGCACAAGGAAGTTCATTCCACAGCTTTGTAGTACGTGGAAGAAAGCTCCTTGAAAACCGCACTGTGAAGGACCGCCACACATTCAGATGGTGGGGATGATATCCTAACTTCTGGCGTGTCTTGTGAAGGTGGAATTCGGCGGCAGGAATTTGCTTCTGAATTTAATGTTATAACTTAGTTATATTGTAAACAATTTGTTATTTTTAAAGTGATAACCCTCAACAATGAGAGTTGAACAAGACATACAAGATTTATCAACGCTACGTCACTCAAACGGTTGGCTCAGTGGAAGAGCGCTCGCAGGGAACGCGATAGGTCGCGGGTGCGATTCGCGTATCGTTCATAAATTTTGTTTTCAAATTTAATTTGTGAAATTAATCCCAGAAGTGATCACTTTAAAAAATAACAAATTGTTTAGATTTGAAAGAGCGACATCCCAAGTCAAATTCCTATTATGTAAATATTGGTGTTTAGCAGGTTATCACCTGTAAAAAAGATCCTGTAAATGAAGCCACAACCTGAGAGTCGAACAAGTCATACAAGATTTATCAACGATACGTCACTCGAAGGGCTGGCTCAGTGGAAGAGCGCTCGCAGGGAACGCGAGAGGTCGCGGTTTCGAGTCGCGCATCGTTCATAAATGTTGTTTTCAAATTTAATTTGTATAGTTAGTTATATTGTTAATATTAATCATTGAAACGAAACAACGGCACCTTGAGCTTCTGAATGCACCCCTGCACAATTATTTTACAAGGCTCATTTATACTTTTTTATATCTTACAGATCACTCTCATACTAAAATCTATACTACCTTCAGCTTACTAAGCTCTCTTGTTCCTTAGTTGTTAATAGAACTAATAAGGTTTAAGTAAAATTAATATTCCCGTTTCATCCTTATTAATACAAACATAATTGTGTAAAACAATTTAAATACCTGGTTTTAGTGACATTGTAATGTCACGGGTACACTATAGTGATATTGTAATAAATCTAAGTATATTACAAATGAAGTTAGCAGTGTGAGACGTCGAGCGTTCCGATTGGACAATTTTTTTCATACGCAATGCAAAACAATAACAGTAAACATTGGAGCGTGTCTGCAGTCTTCCATCAGAAATTATTGTTGAAATTTTAGTGAACAAGGGTCAATTCGGCTATGGCACTCGCCGGCCACTGCCGCGGCACGCTACGCTCAGCTCGTGCGTTGTGGTCAACAGACTTAATTTGTTTTTGGGACCTACTAGAGAGCAAAGGCCGATTCAATTAGATAATAATTTGTTGATTACACTAAACTATAATGACTCTACAATATAATCAAGAGATAGAACAATCAGAGGCGGCCGAGGTAGTTTATGAAACTAACTACCAGTAAAATTGTCAAAACATCTTTGCCTTACAATACCACTATAGCGTGTATATATAAGTTATATATACACCAGTGACATATATAATTTTACTAAAACCAGGCCGTTAAATTGTATGTAATGAATTCGATTGACAATCTACCGTTGTATTATAAATTATAATATCACTAGTGAAATTGTAATATCACGGCTTTGACAATATACCTGTGAAATACACATAAAAAAGAAGTCTCTGTCTGTGATGTCAAAAGAAGCAGCCTATTTTGTGTGTTCGTTTGTTTCGCCTTAACTCCTTATTATATGTCTGCTAGCTTATAAAATAAATATAACAAGAATATATAGTAATGGGGAGTAACGTAGGCCAGGAGTAATTTAGAAAATGATTTTATATATGCGAAAATCATTTAGAAACCATTAATTCGGAACGAATTTCGATTCAATCGTAGACCCAATTTAAATAAATCTAGTCGGGTTGTAGCTTATCTTTACAAATATTACAAATATTGAAAGTTTGTATACTTATTTGGATGATTCTTAACAATCTCACAAGAATGGCTGAATGGATCTCAGTAAAATGTGTCACAAAATTTCCACGCGAACTAAATCGCGGACAGACGGTAGTATTAAAAAAAATAGCTATTTACCTGCGGTGTCACCCTCACGAAGTGTATCTTCAAACCTTGAATGTTAGTCTTGAAGTGCGGGTATTTGTTTAAATACGCCTCCCTTTCGCTATAAAACAAGTGAATATCAAATCATATTATAAAATAAATTCTGTTTATAACATAACAATACAAACGAAAAGCAAAAAACTCAAAATTGTCTTTAGGAGTCAAGAGAACAAGGCAATACTTTATTTTACGAATTACGAGGCATATCTATACATATAAATAAAATTGGATTGTCTGTTTGTAATATTGAAATAACCGTCTTTTACTACATGTATATAAATATATATACATATATATATACACATACACTAAAATAATATTTTTTATATTTTATGTCTGTCTGTCTGTCTGTTTGTTCCAGCTAATCTCTGAAATGGCTGGACCGATTTTGACGGGATTTTATTGGCAGGTAGCTGATGTAATAAGGAGTAACTTAGGCTACGTTTATTTTAGAAAAACTCTTTTATTTTAGTAAAATTAAGTAATTTCGCAATGTCCAAGTAACGGTCTTACTATATTTGTAGTTGTCTATTATTGTAGTTATATATGATAAGTTGAAACTTGTGGACACAACCGTATTTTTGGGCATAATCTTAGATACGAAACTTCAATGGAGTGCTCATATTTTAAATTTTGCGAAAAAGCTCAGTTCTTCAGCACTTTGCATATATTGTAGTAAGAATGATTTGTAAATTTAATTGAAAATAATATAGGATGTAAAAAGAGCATCCTTAGAGTTTCTTGCTCGTTCTTCTCTAAGGAAATCTGCCTTTCGAACGAGCTGTATGAAACAATTACATATTTCAAGTGTGCAATTTACCTTGCAATTTACCTACGAAATAATAATATATTTGATTTGATTTAATACCAAATAAATAAATAAATACCTCACCTTAATCTATTTTAATAAATATCTTACCACCAGTGGGAGGCTCCTTTGCACAGGATGCCGGCTAGATTATGGGTACCACAACGGCCGTGGCGCCTATTTCTGCCGTGAGTCAGTTATGTGTAAACATTATTGTGTTTCGGTCTGAAGGGCGCCGTAGGTAGTGAAATTACTGGGCTAATAAAACTTAACATCTTACGACTCAAGGTGACGAGCGCAATTGTAGTGCCGCTCAGAATTTTTGGGGTTTTCAAGAATCCTGCGGCACTGCATTGTAATGAGCAGGCAGTATGAATTACCATCAGCTTACCGTGCTGCTCGTCTCATATCTTATTTTCATTAAAAACATGGCTACCATACCACTTACCTGAACGGGTATTCCTCAGCCCAGTACTTGAGCCAACTCTCGAGCTGCTTGCTGTTGAAGCCATACTCGAATGCAACGCCCTCTAGTGGCGGAGTGAGGGGGTGTCTGTCGCGGAGACGCTCTTTTATGCCCTTCACGATCTGTAAACGTTTGTTATATGGAGTAGGAGGTAGATGGTAGAAGACCACGGCCGTCCATGTTCTTGACAGAGCAAAGACTATTTTAGTAATATTTTCACACCATATTTGACCGCACGAAAAGAGCGTTTCGCCTCTCGCAGAATTTAACGGTTTATCTAGGTCATAGCTTCGCAACCTTATTTTGTTCACCGCCCACTTTGAGAATATGTTTTTTTCTAGAGTATTTTCGTGTATTTTTTTTGCCTTTTTAGACTATATTTTTTAATCTACCCACGCCCCATCTGCGCCATCTCATTGCCCCCTAATTTTCTCTGGGTCTTCTACTGCCAACTTGTTCAAGTTTGTTCAACTTCAAACGAAACGATATATGTTATATCATTTCGTTCGCAGCCCGATTTAACCGTTTAATATAAAATCGGTTCGAAGACTTGTTTGGAGGTATCGGTCGGTAGGTATAGGTACTACTTACTACTCTTTTCTTACATACTACTTATTACTCTTCTTACTTACTTCATTCACGGACGCGTTCGTTGACTGCCCATATGACCTGAGCGGGACCTTGTTGAAAAAAAAATAAGTATATTTGAAACAAAAATACTAACCACTTCTGAAAATTGAACTTTAAATGGTTCTATTTCCTCATTGTACTTGGATTTAGATAGCTTGGGGCCCCACCATTCGTTGAGGTCCACCTCCGGTAATGGGGGGGGACTTTTAAAGTAGAAGTACAGGATAAGCGCTAAGAAAAGTGCCAATGCACCCAACACAAACAAACGGCAGAGCTGAAAGAAAAAGATTATATTTAATATATGAATTGTGATGGCAGAATGAGTTGGAATGCGAGCTGTATTTTGAAAACTTCAAGATATACTGACTCAGGCGAATGCCCTCAATAAACAGTCAAACTAAAATGTTCTAACAAAACAACAATAGATGTCGTATTCTTAAATCGCCAAAGAGCATAATACAAAATTAACAATAAAAAAAATAGTAAATGGTACTGTCAATAGATTGTATTGTTAATTATTCATATTTAAAAAAAAAAACAAATCAATATTTAAATTTATTAATAAAATAAGGCTACTGGAAACCCAAGCGCTGGCAGCTATTTCGGTCAACGGATCAGCCTAGCTATGAAACGCGGAAATGCTGCCAGTATTCTTGGTACGCTTCCACGTAATGATAGTATAAATTTTATGTAGTCATAGTATTATAAATATAGTTAGAGGATTTGTTTTGTTTGAATAAAATTTAGTTTATCAAAAATAAATAGATATTTACTTTAAAACATTGGCAAGTCACTCAGTGCCACTCTTTTAAATCAACAGCTTTTAGATTTTACAAATGATTTCCATTATAATCTATGAGTAAAATATGTAACAATTAACATGAACACCCAAACGTCATGAATTTGTAAAAACTATGGGAATTTATTGGACACTGTCAGTAAAACCATCTGTAAACAGAAAACTAACCTTCACAATGATGTAAAGTAAATAAATTCTGGAATTTGTGAAAACACTGGTGTTTTATTGGAAATATTAGCAAAATCTGTATATGTCATAAGTATAATATTTTCGTTTTTGTAATTATTTTGAAGTTAAACTTCTAGAGCGAATTTTAAGATGCGCGTGCATCACTCTAACACAAAAGCAGGGGTGGGACAGACGCCTTATAGTGACGTTTTCAGAAGACTGTAGTGCCATCTGTTAGTTGGCGCGAAAATGAAAGCTTTGTCAGCTGTCACTCGCCTTGAAACCTTTCAACTTTTCTTTAGTTGTGTCACTGGCCACTGCCCACTGGTCATAAAATGGCGGCTACTTCTAGAGTTAGCGCGTGAATGTAGCTCTCGTGTTCCATTTTGCATATTTACACTACTAAATCTATCCTTTATGTTCTATGTTGTGGCCAAATTAAATGACTAACTCTACGCGCAATTTCAACATGGTAAAAAATTGCAATACCTACATTAAAAAGTAGAGTTAGTTATTTAATTGCGTCACTACATTAAAAATGAATTTTATAATTTCGAGCTTATAAATAGTTATTTTCGGGGCCAATCTTCAGATGGCGCTAGTTATCAAATAGACAGCTCAGAATGCGTAGAGAGGGCTCTCTTTTCCCTATACATTATTATACTCTTTGCACAAAAGTAACAGTAAAGCAGTTTGAAGTTGTTCGATAAAATGTTCTGATGTTTGCGTCATCGGTATTTTTTTTGGTTTCTTCGTCCATTATTAGGACAGACAAAGGGTTCAAGCCCATACAGCCGTATTCATTATTTAATATTTAATTGTCAAAGCCATCTTTGCAAGATTTTTACAAAATTGTTCTTTGTAAAAACGTAGAATAGCACGAGGAATAAATCATTTTAATGATTTTTGCTTCGTTAGCCCAAAGAAGTATAACTTCTTGGGTGCATATATAGATAAGTACACACACACTTTTTATACATTTTTTAACCTTAACTGTAATATTGTTGCTTTGCTAATACGCAATTATTTTTATACTTTTTAATGGATATTATATCTATTGTTCTGGAACAGTGTTTTTGAAGTCAGCTGTTTTTTTGTTAATTTTTTTTAATAAGTATCACTAATTGTATTTAAGGGTTTTTGGACTAACCGGTGAAAAGAAATCCATTATCGGGCTACACTACAGACCGGGTTTCTTGTTTGACACGTTATCATAGTTAAAGACGGCAAAATTCATCTTTTTCGCGGAGTTTCATACGTTATTACACTAAGAGCGCGACTGTCAGCCGGTGAATCTTATTTCAGTGAAATATGATCCGTTGGTCATATTCTCGGCGCGTCTGACCGACCACAAGGCCATTAAGGCGCTGTAGTCCTAAAAAGTAACATTTTTGAAAATATACTTAAAATACTTCTACAAATACTACGGTTCCAATTTTTTGACATGTTTATCTTCATTTCTTTATCTAAATTATTGCAGTTTCGAAAACACGATTACGAAAAAAAATCTCGATAGATTTATTTTTTGAACAATAGGCTTTTTTATATGAATTGTTTTATATTATCATAAAAATATGATATATATAGGCTATAAACACAAAACTTATTTTATTCGATAGTTTATTAGTATTTATAAATATTCATCGTGGGTTTTAAAAAAAAAATTAAAATATTACGCGGTCCTTCCAGGTCGGCGGTCGTTGACACGCATCGCTCGGTTCGTTCTCAGCCATGCCCGTGTCCATGCGTATTGCGTACCTATCGAGTCTTACGTTCGTGCGATTTTTACCTAAAGTGTTGGGAAAACCTCGCCTTAATAATCTTTTTAAACTGTTCTGTGCCAACAACGAACACTGCCGAACAACGTTACTAAAAGTAGTTTTTTTTATTTATTTATCTTGTTATTTGAGTTCGATTAATAATATTAGTACCAATACGGTAAACTCATTAATAGTAAAAGAGAATCATTAATAGAAAAACAATATTATGTTAATTAACATGTGAATAAATTATTGTTATAGATGCGAATAATTAAGAAATATTATTGTAATATGAGAGACGATTAAAGCAAATTATATATTGTATTATTTATAATAATTTTTATTGTAATATTTTACAATTGAAATAATATGATCATGAACAAATATAATGAATAACTGAACTGTAACTTTGACTTCCATATCTTAACAATTATTTGGCTTGGAAAAATCGGGTTCAGTACCATTGACACAAGATATACCTATTTTATTATGTGGGTCTACTTTTTACAAAAATATTTTGTTTCAATTTTTTTAATATCTTATGTATATCAATATTTCAGCTCCTCTTGAGGTATAGCCCGTTAACAAGCAGACGGACCGGAAACCACTTTTGGTAATTTTATCATTCAGGTCTTTATCTAATTTTATCTTTCATACAGGTCACTCTCGGGAAATCGTCGACCAGTGCCAGAGGAAACTTGTGTCTTCTATGGAGTCCTCTCTTGCGAAGGTAGCGGAATAGTATAAAATGAGCCTTGTCTGGCTGAAATGAAAGCGTCGTAAATAGAGCACGGCAATACTTCAAGCCGGCTCATCTCTAGTCCGGCCACATATTGAGTATTGCTGTCATCTCTGGTCTGACGCACCCCAGTATAAGATCCAACCATTTGACCGCGTGCAACGCAGAGCTACTCGAATTGTCAGGGACCCAGTGATCTGTGAACGGCTCGATCACCTGGAGACGTCGCTTTATTGTGTGTCTTCTATAGTATTTATCACGGAGAGTGTTCCGAAAAGCTGTTTCACCTAATTCCTGCCGCCAAATTCCACCATCACACAACACGCCACAAATTATAATATCATCCCCACCTGATGTGTGGCGTTCCTCCACAAGGAACATGCAAGTGCGGTTTTACAAGGAACTTTTTTCCATGTACAACAAACCTTGTTCCGGGACGATACGAAATGGATATCTTCCAAAAAAAAAGCGTATACACCCTTAAAGGCTGGCAATACTACCGTGATTCATCTAATGTTGAAAGAGAATGTGGGCGGCGGTGATCACTTAACACCAGATGACCCATACGGTCGTTTGTCCTCCTTTTAAAAAAATTAATATAAATAAAGACGTGCACTGCTGGACAAAGACATTTTCAGGAATAGCCGCCGTTGTGGTACCCATAATCTAGCCGGCATCCTGTGCAAGGGAGCCTTCCACTGGTGAGGGTATCATCAATTTCGAGGGGAGAATTAAAAAAACTTCGGTTCTTACAAGAGCTGTTCTTGAAGAAATTAGACCCGGTCGTTTGAACAGCTTCCAAGAACCTGTTATTATACTAGTCCACGTCAACGCAGTCACCGAGACATTCGAAGCTGTTTTGCAATTCAATATCTACTTAATATCACTGGGAGCCACGTAATCATACAAGTACTAATTATTAATTGACATCTGGATTCGAACCGAGGTCTTCCGCTTTCCGGATCACCTAATGTCCCATCTGAGCTATTACAGTCTTGTATATAGTGGCGAAATTTACCTTTGTCTTCTAATGTTATTGTAGCTGTTTCTCATTAAAACACGGATAAAACTACATTTTTTAATTGAAACCTAGCTAGATCGATTTATCACCCCCGAAAATACTTACTACTCACCGATATTAGTTTTATCGTTACATGGGTATGTTAGTTATGTAAAGAAAATTATATTACGTTTGTAATAAATCAAAAATTGTTCCAATTCTGAATTTAAAGAACAGCTTTCTTGCGCAGTCAGACGTAATCAAGTTTTGCCTGATTCCTCAAGGCCATCGGCTTGGACACAAACCTCAAACTAACGCTCCTTTTTAGTACAAAACACTGAAAAAATGGCAATTTAAACGAGTATGGAGTTCATAGCGAATTTTCTATAAACAATCTTTATTTCTATACTAAAGTTTTTCAGATTTATAGTCAATCTAATATTATGACTTCTTTCTACCACACGAACAACATTATTATAATAATAGTCATGGGATACTCATCCCAACTTACCTGTCCGGAAGTTGTGGTATAGTATACGGGTATGCGACCCCGGCTCCACTAGCGATTACTGTCCTAATCCTCCTGGGCGGTAATATCCTACATTTCCTATTTCCCACTTTAACTTACCAATCTTCCTTTTCACACCACCTATCCTTCCCTTTCCCTATTCCTACCCTCTCCGCCAATCCAACGTCTGCCGCGCGGATGGATGCATGGCTAGGGGCAAGCCTAGTCGTTAGCGTTCCACACTGCCCTGGGACCGGGCGACCCAGGATCAGGCTAGCCTTACCATGGCATGCGGGGCTCTGCTGGGGTGGACAAACCTTTCCCTTGATACTCGTGGAAACGCAATGGAGAATAATAAAAATAGGTTAATTCACCAAAATGGCGGCGATGTGGATCGCGACCCATCACGTCTCGTTTCTCGCGGGGGCGAAAAGCGGCCCATGGAGAGCCGCTTTGCTACGTTGAATGTAAGAGGAGCAGTGGATGATAAGGTAGATGAAGTATGTCAGATGATGGATGAACGATCTATAGATATTCTGTGCGTGAATGAAATGAAGAGGAAAGGATGTGACACCACGGTTCATGGTTCCTACACGGCATACGTCCCCCAAACCAACCGAGGCTGTCAGGGAGTTGGTGTGATTCTTTCCGCTCGAATAGTAGAATGTGTGATAGAGCATAAATGTGTTAGCCCAAGACCCCTCTAGATTAGGTTAAAAGTAAGCCAAAAAAGAGAGAGAGGAATTTTGGCATAGCATGAGAGAGGTCTTGAATAAATGCGGAGAAAATGAACGGATCGTGATGTAAGGGGATTTTAATGGGTGGGTTGGAGTAAAGCGTGATGGGTATGAAGGAGTTGTGGGCACGTTTGGGGACGAGAGAGTGAATGAAAATGGGAAAAGCCTGCTTGAAGTAAGCTTGGAATGGAATCTTTGCGTGGCCAACACAATGTTTAACCACAAATAGATCCATTTGTATACAAGAGATGAGGGTGAGTCTAGAAGTATGATTGATTTTGTAATAGTGGATGAAAGACTGAGAAAGAAAGTGCTAGATGCTCGGGCATACCGCTGTGTAGGCCTCGACACAGACCACTTCCTGGTCATAGCCCGAATGTGTGGCCTTTTTAAACGAAGAAGTGTATTTTTAAAGTTTGTTTGAAAGAGAGGAAGTGCATGAACAACATCCGGCAGCTTCTATTGAAACTAATATAAATATTGATGAAAGTGAGATAAGCATGGATGAAATAGTGAAAGCATTGAAAAGTATGAGATTAGATAAAGCTGCAGGGTATGACAGGATTACCGTCGAGATGCTGAGGGCTGGTCAGGGCATAGTGGCTGGCCAGCTGTACCGCCTCTTCAAGTTGTGATGGTGAAATGGGCAAGTACGAGGAGACTGGTGCAAAGCTGTAATCGTGCCATTGTATAAGGGAAAAGAGTCACGACAGGACTGCAGAAATTACCGCGGTATAAGCATTCTCAGCGTCGTCGGTAAATTGTATGTAAAAGTGTTTATTGAAAGAGTTGTGAATGAAACAGACGAAAAAGTATGGGATGCACAAGCGGGATTTAGAAAGGGAATGGGATGTACGGATCAGGTCTTTTCCTTGCGGTGCATAGCCGAAAAGTTTTTGTTTAAAAACAAGAAGGTCTATTGCGCGTTCGCGGATCTAGAAAAGGCCTATGAAAGAGTGGTGAGAAATGAATTGTGGTCAGCATTGGCCGCGAATGGTGTGAGCAGTGTCCTCATACGAGCAATGCAATCTCTTTATAGAGAGTCTAGTGATGTTTAAGGATAAACGGGGCATACACTGAATGGTTTAATATCGAAAAAGGTGTTAGACAGGGATGTGTAGCGTCACCGTGGCTGTTTAATATGTTCATGAAAAATTGCTTGAAAGATTTAAAAGTGAATGAAAGTGGGTTGAGAATGATTGAGTTACTCGTCAAATGTTTTCTCTATGCTGATGACCAAGTATTACTTGCATCTTCGGCCGAGGAGTTGCAAGAGATGGTAACTGCTATGAATGGAGCTTTTGGTAGAAAGGGAATGAAGATGAATGTAAAGAAGACGAAAGTGATGGTGCTTGAAAGAGGTAGTGACAGACTGCAATATCGTGATTGGAGATGAAAAAATTGAACAGGTGAATGAGTTTGTGTATCTGGGTTCTAAATTTACAAGAGATGGAAAGTATGAGAGTGATATTGAAAGAAGAGTGAATGCAGGAAACATGGTGAATGGAGCTTTGCACTCCTTTATGAACAGTCAGAAGGTGTCTAATAAGGCTCGTTTGGCTGTGTATGAGGGGGTGTTGGTTCCAACACTCATGTATGGTAGTGAAAGTTGGGTATGGCAGAAGGAACATGAAAGCAGAATAATTAATGCAGTTGAGATGAGAGCGTTGAGAAGTATGATAAGAGTTTACCTGAGTGACAGGATAAGAAATAGTGAGATAAGGAAACGTTGTGGTCTGAAAGAAGATGTTGTGACAAAAATTATGAAAGGTATGCTGATGTGGTTTGGACATGTCGAGAGAATGAATGAAGAACGATTGACGAAACTTGCCCATTTATGATAAAGCTAAGCAAACGCTATTGAGCCAATACTTTTTTAATGAAAAAATAAGATTGCAAAAGATAGAACGAACATCCTATACAAACAAGAGCCATAACTCAGAACCGGTTGTTGATTCTCCGGGCCGGGTATAATATAAATTATCCTGTATTGGATGCATCACCCTTTAGAGCTAGAATTTATTGTTTGTGTAAAGACACCTTGTCAACATGATGCAATTATTAATTGCTGTCATAATTAATAATTGCATGCAACAGATACAATGATTTATTAATTATAACAAATTGACCTAGCACCGCAAGAAGTTGTTAAATTCAGCCTTTATTTCATTCCAGTCCAAATAAAAATGTTAATTGAAATGAAAGCACAGATTATAAATAGCCCCGAAATATATGCAAGCCAAAACGTGGACGCACTGTCATTTTAAAATAAATAATTATTGCACTTACCATTTCAGTGATGTATCTATTTCAACCCGCACATGTGGAAATCCAACGCAAATGAAAGAGACAAAAGTAAACGTTATGACAACATATTATGTCGTCTTATCTTTATCAATGTTGAATTATAACTGCATCACAAACAGATAACGCGAGGATTCAATAAAAATTTAATAGTCTAATGAGCATTATAATAAAGCATACTTTTATGTAATATTTTTTGTGTTTTACGACCTTTTATTTGGATAATAAACAAACCATTAAATTTGAAACACGTTCGCGGATACCCTAAGAGATTATTTAATAATATGAAAGAATAATTAGTAGATAGATATAATCCACATGTTTGTAGCTTTAGTATATAATATCTACGATATAATGAATTGCTTAGATTAGTAGCTCCGAACCATACAATGAGGTAATCCCTGTCTCTTTGGGTCGGTCCCTCATGTCTGAGGATCGTGAGGAACGAATTTTTTTTAATGAAATTAAGGGGCAAGCCGAGCAGTGTAGGACATTCAGCTGATGATAATTGATACGCCCTGCCCTGAAACACCCCAAAAATTCTGAGCGGCACTACAACTGCGCTCGTCCCCTTGAGACGTAAGATGTTAAGATTCATTTACCCAGTAATTTCACTAGCTACCGAAACACAGTGCTGCTTACACATTTCTGCTACTTCTTCACGGCAGAAATAGGCGCTGTTGCGGTACCCATAATCTAGCCGGCATCCTGTGCAAAGGAGCCTCCTACTGGTATGATCTGACTGGTATGATCTGCCTTCACCGGTTTCTAGACAGCGCGTGTCTTACATCCATGAAGAGTTTGGATGACAATTCTATAATTTGGTCAGTTTTTCCAAACTTTAGTAACCTTGCGCATTGTGTGTAGGGCTACCATTTAATAATTTGAAAAGTCCCGACACTTTGATAAAATACCGGACTTTTAAATTAGTCTTGTTTAAATTCCGTTTCTCGTAATTACATAATTTTATTATTTTATTAGGATGTTAGATTTCTAGGATCTTTTCATAGTTTTAATCCTGTGTTTTTAACACATTAAAACGAATACACATACACCCACATTCACACCTTCACACTCATACATATATATACACAAATCTATACGAATATTATAAAGCTGCAGTGTTTGTTTGTTTGTTTGTTTGTTTGTTTGAACGCGCTAATCTCTGGTACTACTGGTCCGATTTGAATGATTCTTTCAGTGTTGGGTAGTCCATTTATCGAGGAAGGCTATGTTTTTTTTTTTCAAAATTAGGGATCCGTAATAAAATTGCTATTTTGTAACACAAGGTGTAAAAATCGAAAACCTATTTTTGCGTGTGCTGCAAAAACTATTGACAATAGAACAAAATGATGTACAGGCAATATTTTATTACTTATAAAACTATCGCGTGAATTATACTTTATATGGCAAAACAACGTTTGCCGGGTCAGCTATATATGTAATAAAATTGCTATTTTGTAACACAAGGTGTAAAATCGAAAACCTATTTTTGCGTGCGCTGCAAAAACTATTGACAATAGAACAAAATGATGTACAGGCTATAATATAGGCAATATTTTATTACTTATAAAACTATCGCGTGAATTATACTTTATATGGCAAAACAACGTTTGCCGGGTCAGCTATATATGTGACCTAGTTGATATAGTTGACCCAACAGACGTTGTTCTGTAAATAATAAATAAAATACTGTTTTTTATGAATATGTCAATAATTTTACATAGCATTAAGAATTATTTCGTAGCATATGCTCTTTGCTGTTGTAATGAAATTGTTTCACAGCAGAACTGTAAAACCGTGCGTCAATAAATTCTCTCACAGAAAATATGTCCATACAAAACAAATATTGGAAATAAAAATAATTATGGGTCCCAATCGAAATAAAAACCATCCTTTGTCTCAATTTGGACTAAACTTCACTCCATGAAGTAATCCCCATTTAAATCCGTCCATTAGTTTAGGAGTCCATCGCGGACAAACAACGTGTCACGTAATTTATATATATTAAGATATACGGTAGTGGAACCAATAAATGAACGATTAAGGTTTTCAACAACTTTGAATAGCTTTCACTCAGTTATTTCACGATATAGATGCTTGCTGGCTTTTGTTTTTCATTCTATGTATCCTAAAGAATTGAGTGATTAAAAAAAGAATGTTCTAGATCTACTATACTTTTTTTAAAGTTGCTATTTGTATAAAAATAAGGAGTTTACCCTATAGTTGAACAATGAGCCCTAATTATGAACATTTTGCACTTAATAGTTGAACTCACATTTTAATAGACCATATGCCATGTATTAAATAATTAATTTTGTATGTTTAAGAGAAATAAAACATGTTGTCAGTATTCTCAAGTTCTTTTAATTATTTATGAACAACAATTACAGCTATGACAAAAAAAATATTGTAAGGCACTTCGCCTTCCAATTTTTTTTAATAGTATTCTATAAATTGTGCTTCTAACATTCTTACAGCTTCTTCGAGAGAGGTCTGTTCAATTTTTTTTCTTTTCTTCGCGGGTAAGCCAACACATTCTATGAAAAAATATTGATTGACACAATACCTACTTATCCATTCATAGTATAGTAAAATAAGTCCTAAAATTGAACTACTTTATCCAATTCGTTCATTATTTGGGATTAAGTACCATAAAATGAACGTACAAAATTTACTTCAGCGTTCAGTTTAAGATGCGATACACAAAAGTTGAACGAATAAAATGTGAATATATTCCTTAGTTCAACTTTTGGGCACGAAATCTAAAGTTGAACAAGCAACAAAATAAAGTCCTTAAAATAATTAGAAAAGCGAAATTGTGTGTTCAACTTTTGGCAATTAGCCTCATACATTTACTTTAATTAATTTGAGCTGTTTTGTTTTATCTTAAAAGAGTTATTTTGAATGTTACGATGGATCTAAAAACATGCCATGTCTCCATAAGTTAAACGGTGTTCATCTGCTGGATCAAGAAAACAAAATTGAATACATTACTTGAACGGTAAATATTTCTAAAACTACGGCGAATAATGTAAATATGTATTAATATAATCAATGAATAATATATCAAGATTTTAATCCAACCAAAACCTCTCAAGTCTACCATTAATTCTTTCTTCAATCTGACAAATTTCTTAAATTTGGAGGGCACTTACGTACGTTTCCATATAAACCCATTTTTTGGCGCCAAACACTCACAAAGTAACTAGCTGCGAGCGCGTCCGAGCTGTGACCATCGATGTTGTTACGAAAACACGAAGAAAAAATATTGTTTTATGCGGGAAAAAATAATGCACATAACTAAGTTGCGGAGTTTTTTTTATAGTTTTTTTGTTTTCGCTCAAACGTTAATTTATTGGAGGTCGTTCAGATTTTGATGACACTACCCTATATATGTGTATGTGTGTGTATATAAGGTATACAGAATGGCAACTGCCGCGCAAGTACCCACATGTAAACAGTTTTCGATATGGAATAACGGTTGCAAAATATATTTATATATTGCGTCACAGTGTTAGCTGTGAAAGAAATTAATTGATTAAAAATTGGTACTCATGAAATTTATATTTTGTTGCCGTGTCATAATTAATTATGTAAGCATTCCTACGGATATAATTATTGTATGCGAACGGTGGTTAATATGATAATTCGTCACCATCTCTTCGCCGCGGCGGTGGCACAAATATCTCAGGCTTTATATTCTCAAACCGATAGAAACTACTTATGGCCTCTTACAATATCAGATCGTTATGTATTTTTGAATACTGTTTTTATGCCATCCATCAATCGATCCTGAATCCACACTTCAATGTGGAAATCTTCATTTCCCAATCCATATCGTATACAAAAAATTATAGTATGTTAGTCACATTCATGAAAATACCAAGGTTAAAAATAGCCAGTTCGACCTTCCATGGATGGATTTAACAAACGGATACATATGCTAACGGCCGCGGCATGGCAACGGATTAAAATATGTGTAGTTGTAGCTGATAACTGTGGACGGTGGTTTCACTTTCCGTCAGATAACAGTCCGTTGGCGAGTTCAATATTTCAATATTTTTTATGAAATCACATTAAAACATTGGAACCCAAATTACCTAAATTTACCTACCTAATGGAATACTAATAAAGAAATAATAAAGGAATACCTAAATTTTAAAATTATTAAGATCATACAATAACTAACAATTTTACATAAACCTAGCTTTTTGAAATTCCTGTAACACTATTAAATCTAAAACAAATACTTGTTATAAAAATGTGTATATCTATTTTTGTAGTTGAATGAAAAACAAAGTTCTCTAGATTTTAATTTATAATATTCATATTTCACTAGGCTTTGAATATGCACCAACAAATAACGGCACTAGAAGTTTTTTATCAACCACCATGTACAAAAAGGGCTTATCCGCTGTAAACTTCAAAGGCCCACTTCGAGAACCGAACCCTGCTGAGGTTGCAGCACTTGCAGTTGTCCCTTCTTCGTTGACCTCAATAAATGCCTTCTGCATGTAAGATGTCACGTAAAGAGCAGTAGTATCCGAAATATCTGGGAAACTCGCACGAGCGCTGTCAAACATATCTTTCAAACCCATATCAATTAAAAGTTCTTTCAAGTTATCTAAATCCGACGATATCTTAAACTTCGGTATTGCAACAGCCGTATATTCATTTTCTAACTGTTTGAACACTGTAACCAAACTTATTTTCTTTAAACTTTGTATAACAATAGGTATGTCTATATTGTCATCAGGCAATATAATTAACATTGAATATCTTCCATCATTTCCGTAAGGCAGTTCTAAAACCAAAGAATTAATCTGATTTATGTAAGCAGAGTTAACACTCCCTAATAGATGCATCATAGTAACATGTCCAACTGGGTCTCCTTTCTCGTTGTAAAATGTTTGTATATCTGTAACTTTAAAAGGAGTTTGCCATGCACCTTTAAAGAAGATAGCGTCGATAATCATCATCTGCACATTTTCTAAGTCACTTGCGCTGACCATTTCCTCGATAATGTTATGTGTTGTGTCACTTACGTAATCATTGATAACTGCAACAGCCTTATCAACGTCTTCAAAAGATATTGGCTTGATTTCGCTCAACTCTTTTCGGGCCAATTTTTTCACAAATTTTTTCTTAATGTTTAATTTTTCGTCTGCAAATACTGCTGAGCTTCTCTCTACAGTTACTTCCGAATTGCTAACCGAAATATCCTTGGTAATATTTAGATACTTATGGTTGAAACATTTATTTTTGTGCAGTTTCAGTACTGTTCTTAGTTGCGTTAAAGTTGTTCCATTAGCTCCAAGTGAAATCGTAGCTAACAAGGTCCAAGACGAGAATGTCGAAGTAACAAAATGATTTTCATTTTCTTCAGCAATCCTGGACAATAGTTCCACGGAGAAATCGTACACTGATCTGCTGAGTTGAGTCTGTGCAACATTGATTGTACATTTAGACAGAACTGTAGGAATTAGAAGACAAAAAATAATAAATAATTTAGGTTCCATATCGTGTTTGTTTATTGCGTGACATTCGGCGAATGAATAATAAAGCGCTTGCTATCGAACTGAGCTGATAAAAGGTTAAAGTTTTGTGGTAATTTGATTCTGATGCGGTTACTAATAAACGGGAAAATCCAAATATAATTATAATAATTTATCCTGCCTGAATGTTGTGTTATATATAATTGCTCTTTTTGGTATATATTGAATATAATTTATAATATTATCACCGCTTCAGAGTTCAAAATAGGGTTATCAAGTCTAGTTAATTACTTTTTTGACTTACCTACTATTTGACGTTTGAGTATGTTTGTTGCATCACTTTACATATTATATTGTAATTGAAATGATTTGTAAAACAATGAAAATGTAAATCTTGATTTAAAAGAGTGGCAATGAGTTTCTTGATACTTCTTCTCATTAGCTCAACCCTTTACGAAGTAGCGGTAGATTCAATAAGAAAAAAATTGTTTTTTACTTCATAAGTGTCATTTCCGTGACATGAATAAAGTGATTTTGAATTTGAATTAAATCAATATTAAGACATGAAAAGCCTTTTTTGCCAGTCAATACAGATCGTTATTTCAATGCCTATTTATTACTATTAAATATTAAAGTATTTTGTATCAAAGAGAAAATAACGTCATTAAACTATTTGGTAGTAATACAAAATAGTTGGTAGTAGTACCATGTAGATAAAGTTCGAAACCGGCCTCTCACACCTTACGTCACCAATTGCGTAACTTTTTAACGTAATTTTGCTGCGGTTTTTTTTGTATTTTTGAGCTATTATTTATGATAAATAATTCCGGACCACCAAAACAAAATCAGGAACCAGAAATGTAGTGCCAAACAGTAGTAGTCAACAGCTTTCATTGGCTACAAATTTTTAAGACGATCATAAAATTGAAGAATGACTGGTACAACACAAACAACAACACTAAAGTCGATCGGAAGCAGAAATTTTTTCCGAAAGTTTCGTCCCAGTGCAAAGTGATCATAATTCACGAACCGAAGAGTGCCACTGAAGACGAAGAACCGGAGTTACGTCGACCCGCAAACCAGGAGCCATATCAGGAGAATCAGCCTTTAGAATGTGATTGTGTCTATGAATCTTTATCAAAAGTAGTTCAGTGTTTCTGTTGGCAAAAATCGGTACAAGTGTTTAATGAGAGTGACGAACCCTGTTATAGCATTCACATGATAACTATAAAGTTACAAAAATAATGCTCACTATGCAAGCCAACTAAACGATTCTAAATAATACAATTACCTACAGTAGATCTTGTATGAATCAAAAAAATACAATTATATTATTCATGTAACATTGATCAGATTATACAATCCTAATATGAAGAATTATTATTGAGTGGACCAGGAGCATCTATTTTCCATACTTCTTTATCCTCTTTATATTCTTTAATCGTGTAGTTTTAATAATAATATATAATCATATAGGCTTTTTGGATAATTTAATGGCGATTCTTTATAATTGTTTTGAATTTGAAGATGCAGATGTGATATTGTTTGGAATTTTATTTAAGAACTGTACACTGAGATATACAAATGAGTTTTGTTTTTTATTCTTATTTCTTGCGTTGATACCATTTATATATTTATTTTGAATGTATTCATTCCTTCTTTTATAAACCATCCATATATTATAAATTAATTGGCATGCTATTGTAAGAATTCCTTTGTGTCTATAGGTATTTTTACGGTATTCTCTAGACTTCAGATTATAAATAGAAGTAATAAGTATAGAAGGGTTTATTACCCTTCTATACTATTACCCTTTTTTTGCAAAACAAATATTGTGCCGATATCAGCTGCTCTCCTCCATATCAAAATTCCGTATAATACTATGGAAATGAACTGAAATAAATCAATCTCGCTGTGTTAGCATCAGTAAGATTTTTAATCCTTCTGATAGCAAAAGTAGCAGCACTGAACATCCCATTGAAGTTTTTCATCTAATACGATTACAAGAAACGTAGCCAATCTACAATTTGTTTTAGAAGTTCCCCATTTAATATTATATTCCTTGGTACTTTTTTATATTTGGTAGGGAGAATTCAATAAATTTTGTTTTACTCGCATTAAGTGACAAATTATTCACCGTGAACCTTTTAGATATGTTTTCTAAGCATAGGTTTATTTGATTGTTATTTTCAGTCAACATTATAATCTTATGAAGTATGATGAAAAGAACAACCTCACACCCTTTTGAGACAAATGGTAAATTATCTATATAGACTTTAATAGAATAAGAAAGGTCCTAGGATTGAACCCTGAGACACGCCCATTCGCATTACAGATCCTCATGAATGTTTATTATTAATTACTATTTTCTGGGTTCTATTGTCTAAGTATGATGTAATTACATTAAGTGGTTTGCTTTTTATTCCATCATAATTGAGCTAATGGATAAGGGTAGAATGGTCTACGCAATCAAATGCTTTCGAAAGATCACAGAATATTCTTACAGCGTTATCTGCGCTAACTCTCCCAAGCATTAAATATGTGTCGAATCAACGCCATACTGGTATTAGATGTTGAACGACCTTTCGTAAAAATAAATTGTTTAGGGTATAAGATGTTATTGTCAAAGAAATAGTTTTACACTTGATATTACTATAAAAAAATTACTAACTTAAGTATAACAGAAACTGGTCTATAGGTAATTGTTAGTACCTTCCCTTTTCCCTTTAAAAACTGGCATAACTTTACTGGATGTACCTACATTACATAATATGGAAAAATTCCAATATCCCAACATTTATTGAAGATTAAAGATAAATGGGGAACAATATGTTTGATTATCTTTGCTATAATAGCCATATACATGCCCCATAAGTTACATGTTTTTTTACATGAATACACATGCCTAAATTTGAATCAAACTGGGCACTCGGGTACATAACTATTAAGTATTGTTTCAGCTTGTTCAGAAGAAGAATTTAAAGCACTTGTAATTTGAACAAGCATATTAGAAAAAAAGTAAGCAAAAGTTTGAGCGATGTGTAAGCGTGTTTCGGTCTGAATGGCGCCGTAGCTAGTGCAATTACTGGGCAAAGAGACTTAACATCTTATGTCCCAAAGTTATGAGCGCAGTTGCAGAAAGTCCGCTTCTATTGAGCAGAGTATTAATTAAATAACCACTGCTTCTATTGAGCAGTGTAATAATTTAAGTAAAGATTTGGAATATTTGGATTTGTTCCAAAAAATTAAATAATAAGACAATAGGGGCCTCCTCTAGCAGTGTAAAAACAAGTAATTTAACATGTACTAGAATAAGAAATAATTGTGAAATTACAAACCTGATGCACCAAAATATGCAAGGATTATTTGGTATAGAACTTGAACTGGAGTTATTTATGAATCATAATGATATACATATTTTATGTTTAACAGAGCACTGGCTCAGAAAATAGGAGCTCATCTGTAACTTCAGTGGTCATTAGGTGGCAAGTGCGTTTTGCAGAGAAAAGGCTACACATGGCGGTTCTCTTATACTTGTAAGTAAATTATTTAAATTCAAAGAACGTGAAGATATTGTAGGCCTCTCTGTTGAACGTTCCATTGAAATAGCCTGTGCATAGCTCGATCGCGCCATTGTTGTTAGTATATACAGACCCCCACATGCAGTATATGAATTATTTGAAAGTGTATTGGAGGAGGTTTTATTAAAATTATGTAAGTCGAAGAAGTATATCATTATATGTGGTGATTTTAATATTAATTTATTAGAAAAATCCACCACCAGTATTAGATTCAGATCTTTGTTCAAATCATATGATTTAACCAATATTTTCTTACAGCCTACTAGAGTAACCGGCACCTCCAAAAGCTGTATTGATAACATATTTTCAAATTATAAACCTATTTCTCAGGCAATAATAAACAGAATTCAGACCATTTTGGCCAGTTAGTCTCTTTTAATATTGAGGTCAATAAATGTACTAAAATTAAAAAGTTTACGTTTGTTCCTGTGAATAATAGGCGAATAGAGATAAAAAGAGGCAATGTGTCAGTTAAACTCTCAAATTTGGATGTATTGAAATATAATATTAATCCCAATGAAATGTATGACATGTTATTTAAAATAATTAAAACAGAGTTTTCTTCTATATTTACTTAAAAGACAGTCAAATCAGGTGGTCTCTTGTCATTTAATGATTGGGCAATAGCTGGCATTCATAGGAGCAGACAAAGGCTATATGAACTATATAGTGAGAGATCATTATATAATCATGATGCATCTTTTCTCGAGTATGTTAAAAAATACTCTAAATTATTTAAAAGTGTTTGTTCTATTGCAAAGTCTATGCATATCAGACAGATAGTTAAAAATGCACCGAATAAAATAATGATGACGTGGAATGTGATTAACTGGGAATCTGGAAGAGTGAAAGACCGCAACATTGAATACAATCTATCAATACAGAATACTATAATTCAATCTCAGCAGGAAGTTGCTTCTGCTTTGGAGAATTTTTTTTCTGACATTCCAGTTTCTATCACAAGCACTATTGTCTCCTCCACCAGTGTTGCTGAGTCACTACTTCTGGAAAATGTTAGAGAATGCCAACAAACTTTCAATTTTCGTTTTGTTAGCCCTGGAGAAATAAATAAAACTTCTAAGTCTCTCGACATGAAAAAAACTGCTGATATAAGGGGCATTTCTGTTAAAATAATAAGTTCAATAATTGATGTCATAGCACCATATCTTGCAAAGTCTTTAATAATTGTATTAATCGTGGCTTGTTTCCTGACCTTCTGAAACATAGTAAAATTACACCAATATCTAAGTCGGGATGCTCTTCTGACCCAAATAACTATCGTCCTGTGCCGGCTTAGCCGACCCTTAGTAAAATTTTTGAAAAAATTATTTTAAGCCAAATCCTTACTTACTTTAACTCTCATAAGTTACTTCATTTGAACCAATTTGGCTTTACTTGGGGACGTTCAACAACGGATGCAGGTCTTCTAATAAGGCTAATCAAGAATATTTTTGATGCCTGGGAGGAATCGCAGAATGCACTTGGCATCTTCTGTGTGTGTGATTGTGTTCAACATTGAACGCTGGTCAGGAAGCTATCAGGAAGCCATCAGCTGAACGTCCTGTTCATCTCGTCCCCTAATCAATTTAAAAAGTGTTAGCCACGCTTCTCATTAGAATTATAGTGTTTTGAATATTAAAACACTAGCTAACGCATACATAGACGAATATGGGCAGGCTTTAACATGCTGTGGGGTCGTCTATTCATTTTTAAATTCTAACCCCCTTATTCATAATAGTCTGCTAACTTAAAGCATTGCTAATTCTCACTCTGTCTTCTTCTATTGACCTAAGTCAGAATGAGAAAAAACACTCCTTAGTGGCTGTTTTAAGTTAGCGGACCATTATGTATAAGGGGGTAAGCCTATGCCAATAGCTGCATTAATTTTAAATCATTAAATTTGATGAAGAATTAAAGAAGTTATGGCATTCCACCAAAAGCTCCTCTGAGAAATAATTCAAGCAGATAATACAATTGCACGTCATTCTAGGTTTCTTTTACAAATGATTTTCACCACTCCGAAAATACAAGGCAGCCATAGACCAAGTATAGTTACTAGACATCGGTCTGGTGTGGCCAACATGAGTTCTTTCACTATCACTTTTACATCGTAAAACACAACATCGCACCATATTTCCTTCGATTCTACTTAAAATTGTCACTGATGTTGAATAAATAGTGGGTATTTCACACGTTTCACAACAATAATAGCTTATTTTTATAGACGCAAATAAAAGTAAACAAAATATCTGTGCAGCGCTGTCTAGCTAAGTTTGTTTAGCACACCGGGTGTGCTGACCTTGAAAGAACCGGCACTCATGGCGAAACAAAAAATCCAATCACTCTATCTCTTTTCTTTACATAAGAGTCGCATAACTTTTTCTTTTTCTCGTGTAAGTGAGACGGAAGCTATGAATTAGTCTAGTTACTATACTTGGTCTATGTTGGCATCACATAGCAGTTGTCAAAATATTTGTTATCAGTTGGCATTCATGATTCGATAGACGCATTACAACCCTAACTTTGTTTAAAATATGATAACAATTAATAACAATGATACGAATTCTCGTGTCAAGGATCACATCAACTTATTTACTTGCAAGCTATTTTTATTTCAGCCAATCAAATGACGAACACAGGGCACTATTGTACTTGATAGCAAATAATTACCCATTACATAAAGTATGAACCAAGTGCATTATTGAAAACAAAAATCCCTAAAATATAAAATATGAAACGTGTGTTTTGCTTCTGTTTTATATTCAGCGTACGTGATTGGCAGCTCTCTGTATCTCTATAGTTTTTTACATGTGGTTTATTTTGTTGGATATTGCTTATGTATTTTCTGTAATTAATTAATATATTTTGACCAGTACCTACTGAGAAATTTGAAATCGCAGTAGGTACCTACTGGCCGAATACATGCGAGCAGCGGCCGCCAAAAATTCATCCATAATCTTTTTGGGTTCAATGATTTTCAATATTAAAAGTCCGTAAGAATTACGATTAGAAATGATTTGAAGTATTTAAAATTATTTGATACGATTTAGATTATTTCAAATCTTTTAGAATCTTATTACCTCCTTAACCATAGACAGCCTTCGATTTAGATTACAGAGGCGTGTTTATAAATTATGGGTGTATAGAATTGAGCAATACCATATAGATTTAGGTTAGATAATCATTTATTCGTTAGATCATTTATACGTTTAGATATACTATGATAGCTGTGAAGACGTCGAAAAAAAAAGACTTTATAACTAACCCCCATTTTGAGCAATTCACGCACACTAAGACAAAGTGTCATAGAAATCGCGAGTGTAAGACGCAGCTCGTCACGCACACTAAACAAATATTCGTGGCCTGTTTTATCGGTTGTCTAATAACGAGAGACTATCTAGATGTATTTTTTTTTTTTAATATTGACTATCTTGCAATCTGCCTAATCACTTGGCATTTGGCTAGAGGTTACACAGTTCAAATTAGTCTTGGAATGGTATTAGTCCAGTGACCAATCCATTTTTTTTAATGCCAATATATTATACAATATTGAGGTCTTGAGGGGCTTTTCTCATTAGTCTGTTGAAACAACTTTTACTCATCAAATTGCAGGCGAGTGCGTTTGGGTAGGCTTGAATACGTTTTGCATAAGACTTGAGTTTATTAAGAATCTCCTGTTTGACCATTGGTACTTTCAGGTCGCGGTGAAGTTGGATGTTGGTGATATACCAAGGTGAATTTGTTATGATCCGCAGCATTTTAGACTGAAAGCGTTGGAGTATTTCCAGGTTTGAATTTGATGCAGTTCCCCACAACTCAATTCCGTAGGACCACATAGGCTTTAATATACTTTTATATAGGAGTAATTTATTACAGAGAGACAATTTTGAGTGCCGTGACATTAGCCAGTACATCTTTCTGAGTTGTATGCCAAGTGCTTTTCTTTTATTGAAAATATGTTTTTTCCATGTCAGTCTTCTGTCCATGAGTATACCCAAATATCGCACTTCCTCGCATTGGGGTATTTCAATGTTATTCAATTTTACTGTTGGGCATGAGCCATGTCTAAGTGTGAAGGTCATTAGAGCAGATTTGGACTCATTCGCTTTGATGCGCCAGTCGCGCAGCCACACGGATATCTCATCAAGACTTCATTGTAGCATATTGGATGCAATTTCCGGATCTTCATGGGTAGATAACACTGCTGTATCATCAGCGAAGGTGCCCACAAGTACATTTTTTGTTAATGGTAGGTCAAAAATATATAATAGGTATAAGACTGGACCCATAACACTTCCTTGTGGGACTCACGCCTTAATGTCATATAAGTCAGATTTTTTTTCACCAAGCTTTACATAAAAGTGACGTCGAGTAAGATAAGATTTTAAAAATAGATAGAAGTTTGGAGGAAGGATTTTCAATATCTTGAATAGCAGGCCTTGGTGCCAAACTCGGTCAAAAGCTTGCGAGATATCGAGGAAGGCTGCCGAGCAGTACTTTCTTTTTTCAAAAGCGATGAACCTGTTCAACGGTTCCATGAGCCTCGCGAAATCCAAATTGGTGCGAAGGGATTATATTTGATTTATTGATTTCTGGTAGAAGTCTTTTCATGACGAGGGTTTCCAGCAGTTTAGAAGCTATTGGCAGTAGGCTTATGGGGCGATATGATGTAACTTTATCTGGTTCCTTTCCAGGCTTAAGGATAAGGATTATTTCAGCTGTTTTCCATTGTTCAGGAATGAATGCGCGTTTTAAAATAGCATTGTATATTTGTGTCAATAATATAATGCCTATGTCAGGTAATTCTTTTAATGTTTTTGCTGTTATGAGATCATAGCCGGGTGCCTTTTTTGAGTCTAGTTTACGAATGGCATGGTATACTTCAGTTTTTAAAAAACATTTGATCGGAAGTGACAGCTGATGGGTGAAGGACATGCTTTCCCTAACCTCGTCTATTTTACTTGATCCTAAGTCGGGATTAGAAGTGAAAACGCAAGACAAATGTTCACCGAATAATTTTGCTCTATCTGCATCAGTTCTTGCCCAGCTTCCATCTTCTTTACGTAAGGGCGATTGGAAAGTGATAGGTCTTTTAACACTTTTCATGACTTTCCATAGTGAATAATCAGTTGCAGATGTGGCGTCAAGGTTATGCAAAAAGTTTTCAAAATTTTCGTTTCTAACTTTACTTAGCGTATTTTTAAGTTTTCTGACCAGTCTGTTATATATTCGTTTATGTTCTGGAGATCTTGATTCTCGATACGTTTTCCTAGCTTGTCTCTTTTTTTGTACCAGGTCCACTACAATTTGAGGATAAGTCGGTATGTAGTCATTATCGCTATGAACTGTAGGGGTAGCTTCCCACGCCGCTGATTGGACACACTTATTAAATATCTCTACAGCATTAGTTATGTCACAGTCAGATTTTAATGGGATTTGAGAAGTCATAGTATCGTTTAATCGTTGTCTGAATCTCATCCAATCCGTGTTTTTACTGTGGAGTTTACAGGGTCTCTTTATTAGCACTGGTTTATTGCGTAGTTCGGCTATGATTGCAGTATGATCAGAAGATAAATCTAAGCTGGATGTACAGCACAAGGATGAAGCCGGACGTGACAAAGAAGTCAACCAGATCAGGTTTCTTATTGATATCACTGGGCCAGTACGTTGGTTCGCCGGTAGATGATACTTGGAGATTGAGCTGGTGTATTGTTTTACTGAGTTCACGTCCCTTGGGAGTTATAATCCGTGATCCCAGTCAATATGTTTCGCATTATAATCACCTCCTGCAATGAATTTGTTGCCCAGCGTTTGAAAGAACGAAGTGTAGCTGTCATTTTTAAGGTTGTGCCTAGGGGGCATGTAAAGGGCTGAAATTGTTAGCGGACCTCTAGAGGAATCAATTACAATATTAGTAGCTTGAATTTCGTTACTACAGTACGAATTTGTCACATAGTGTTTTATATTTTCTTTAATTAGTATGGCTGAGCCTGCATGAGCTTAGCCGTCAGGATGGTTTGTATTGTACATTTTGTATCTAGGCACTTTAAAGAAACTTTTATTCGTAAAATGGGTCTCGGATACTAGCATTATGTCTATATTGTTGGTATTTAAGAACATTATAACTTCGAGAGTATGATTTGACAGCCCATTGGCATTCCACATAGCAATTTTTAATGGTCTGAATGTAAATGCAGTAGGGACATGATTTTCATAAGTAGGTTTGTCATAGTTGTCATTTGCTGCATCATTTCTTTGAACATTGTCATTATCTGTTTGGAGTCGATAGAGATATCTTTTGGTTCGTTTGTCTCTTCGTCTGAAGTCTGTCTATTTTGGCTATATTTAAATGGATTCATTTTCGGTTTTTCCCGTTCATGTCTAACTGTTTCAGCATATGTTTTGGTTTTGTCAATCAGTTGTGTTGGCAGAATTTTACTATCATTATTAACTAAGTTGGTACTTTTGTCATTCTTATGATTCACTTCTATTTTGCTACGAATCTATCTAGATGTATAAAATATTTTTTAAAATGTTTATAGATTTAGATGTGTTTACGAGCACAAGTGTAGTAGCTCATCAAACAAACATTGTATCGCTTTTTACATTAACATATTTTTAGTTTCAGCCCTGATGAAACAAGAATGGAAAAAGTGTTAAAATGATTAAATTAACTTCGTGAAAGTGAATTCTCTCAGAAAATCCAACAGGTAAAGGGTAATCTTTGTGAATGTGGATCTTCATGTAAATGTTTTGGTGAAACTGTTCGAAGTTCAGGCGACCGGCAGCTGGTTTGATGATCAATTCTATAGATTTAATATTCGTATAGCTTCAATAGCAGATGAGATATCGGTAGGCTTTTCAGAATATCAAATCAATTCAAATTTTCAAGATCTCGAAGAAATAAATTTGCAAGAGTAGCTGGTACATGCCGTTGAGTTATTGTTTTGAAAGTGAAGAGTCATTTCTGTCAGTCTTTTTGTATGCTCTGTAGTAAGTAGACTAAGTATCATATTTTGTGGATGTAGTTCTTTATCTGAATATTCAGCGTTGGATGAAAATTTATTATCAATTTGATTTTCAGGTGATGTATTTAGGCAGTTTGAACCATCATCTGCAGATTTAATACTGATGGCAATATTTGCATTTATTTTTTTCAAAAATTCTATACTAGAATCTAATTCCATTTTTTGCTTATGATCAAATAACAAAGTTTTTGGCTTTTGATTTTTATCTTTCAGCATTTGGTGAAAATCACAAAATTTGGTGTAATATTACCTTTTGATCTTACCAAACACACAATTTTTTTGACTTGAAATATTAATTTTTTCACCTTATTTTGACTCGCACAGCGTACTTAAAAGCACCCTAATTTTCAATCGAAAATTCTCATGTCAAAACATCAGCTTTTTTTTTAAAAGTTTGTTCGTTGTATTGTCTACTTTCTGGTGGTGTTAAAATATATTATGGTAAATGTACTCAGAAAACGCAAAGAAACGAAAAAATCTGGAATCGTTTGAATGGAAAGTGTTTTTTCTTCATCTTTTTTAATTTTGAGATATTTATGAAAACTTGTACTTTAACTACTCGAAAAACATAAGATTCCATCTAAAACTGATAAACAAAAATTGGAAATTGAAATATACTAGGTACTATAATCAATAAATAAAGACATCCACAATTTTTTTTAAGTTATAGAATCTTCTTTAAATTATATGCGTGACCCTTATATTATCTACATGTCTAGATGGACCAGGCGCGCGAGTTTTCGTCAAAAAATTCTGGCGCCAACTATATACGCCAAGTTCCCTGGGCTCTGGCCCCTTTACGTTTAGTGCAAACCGTGACCGAATGAAAAAAAAACAAAAACAGAACAAAAACAAACATACAAATAAAAACCTGTGTGCGCACGAATTTTAAATACCAAAAAAGTTCTAAAATGACCAGATGCGCGATTATAGTGTACCGAAACTATAAGGGAGGATTTAAAATTGATGGAACTGTGATGAACTTTGATTTGAACTACGTGTATTTCTATTGGAAGCCGATTTATTATCTGAAATAAAACAATCTTATAAATATCTAAGTACAAATTATTATTATTTTTATTTACAAGTTTGTACAGTACGTAACATTAATTTCAGTATTTGAACATTTAGTTTTCTCAGATTAAGTATTCTTCTGTGATTTTATATATCTTTCTGCTGCTGAATATACACCTCTGAATCAATAGTACAGAAGGGCTTCTCCAAAAATTGAACCACAAAGTTCTTATGATTAACTTCCATCTGCAAATGAAACAAACAAAAATTTAATTGTAATTTTTACAAAGTTTTAATTTTAAAATGATTGCACTGTGTAGAGGAACTGCCACCCATGGAAGTATAGTTAGAAATATGTAGTTAGAATTGTATAATAATAATAAATCATTTTATTTCAGGCTACAAGGCCCATAAAATAAATACCTTATAGTCTAACATACATATTACATAAATAACTTAAAATCTACGTCACATTTTCGCGGCGATGTGAGGCGCGGGTTCGGTACCTTCCGGCCACAGCTTCACCTCCAGGAAGGTCGATGTATGTTCTGTCGGGACGCGAACAACAAAATAGTTGAAGCCTACTGCGTGACGCGTCACCAACTTTTCGACCCCCAACCAGAACCTTGTCTTCTCCACCAAGTACTGAACAATATGGTGGTGTGGTGAAAGCGAGAGACGTAGATATACGTCTCTGGGATCACGGGACGCAGGAGCTGGTTCTGTCCTATCGGTGCTGTGCCGCATTGATTATGACTAGGAGGAGTCCTCTTCTTCCGCTCCACCTTAAGTCTAGTGATGCGTCACAAGCCGTTTTTTACTCGTGTGAATTTGCTAACTCGTATTCGAGTAAAACAAAGACTCGATTTCGTTTGCACTTGAGTTACCAAGTTAGATTCCTACGTCGGAAGTATAGAAATTATCAATATATCATTGAATATAATAGATATTATAAACCTACGAATAATTATCTGCCTAATTACACTAAATGTAATAAAATTTCAACTATAGATATATATTAGTTATTTTATTTAAAGCTTTATTTCCTTACATCTAGGTATTAACGTTTCACAAGTATGTGTTAATGTTTCACTATTTTAAATAAAAGTATTTTGTTAGTATTGTTATTTTATTATTTCCACTCATCCATTAATTTCCACTCGTTCCTATGTCTTGCAACTCTTGTTTACATCTTTCCTGTTGTTTCCACTGTTTCATTGCTCCATCTCTTATTAGGCCTGCCTCGATTTCGTTTCGTTTCCTTTTCATAGGGTACCAATTCATTACTATTTTAGACCATCTTTCATCTTTTGTTCTTTATAAATGTCCAGCCCAAATCCATTTTAAAAGTAGAACAGATAAGGCTATATCTTTTTTCCTTTGGTTTTCTTTCTTATTGTGATATTACTAATTTGGTCTCTTAGTCTAATTCCCATTTCCGATATAACTTCTCTCAATTCCTCTCTGACAAACTTTAATTTTTTCCAAGTTTCAATCGGTCAGAGGCCATGTTTGGCAGGCGTTAGTGAGGCATGGCATTAAGCAAGTCTCCATAGCTTTTGTTTAAAGCTTCTTTGGCAAATTTGATTTAAAAATTGTTAGATGCGTATTTATTACTGTCAAATATTTCTGTATCAAAGAGAATATTACGTCATTACTACCAAATAGTTTAATAAACAATCTATTCACATTTGGTTAGATGTTTATAATTATATTTCTGGGGATTGTTGTTCTCGAAATACCCTGAACCCTGAACATAGAATACTTAGATAAGCTGGGCACAATCATTGACCTCACACTATCTCCAAGTAACTAGTTAGTCGACACAACTTTGACAGCATTCAGTTCAGTGTAACACTGCGAATACATCTACTTGAATAAATCTGTAATGTTAAGTTTGTAAATATGACCATTTTGAAAGTGTTGGGTGTTCTACTTGGAGTTAGTTCGGCGATCGGCTTACCAACTTACTGTAGTCACGATACAGCATTAACATCCTTCAAGAGACCGACCTATGATTTTTCTGTTCGAATTTTGGACAGAGTCTCACAACAGACTTGGGGGCATTTTGTTTTCTCTCCAATTTCTACCTGGCTGCAACTCCTAACGTTGGCTGAAGGTGCTCGTGGCCCGACCGAGCGCGAAATCTGGAGAGTAACTAGATATCACAAAATGAAATGCTTCAGAAGAAAATATAGGGAACTATTGAACTCGATGGATAAAGAACTGAATGATATGACTCGCAGAACAAGCACTATTGTACTTAATAGTCTTTTGGACGTAAAGAAAGGATTTACCGATGCAATTATGAAAGATAAAGATACAAAAGTATTATCTATTAACTTCAACGAACCTGAAGAAGCAGTCAATAAAGTTAACGGGTGGATTGATGAACAAATGAATGGTGTCATTGATGAGGGTGTCTATGTCGATGATTTTAACTTCACAGTATTATTGATGGTCGATACGGCATATTTTAAAAGTGATTGGTTATATCCTTTTAACCAGGCTTATACTACTAGCGAGTATTTTTATGATAACAATGTTGAAATTGGTAAAGTGAATTTAATGACACAAGACGGTTACTTCAACGTAACTAATGTTCCTGCATTAAACGCTAGTGTTCTAGAACTACCGTTTAAATCGCAGAGGGTTTCAATGCTCGTTGTTTTGCCAAATAAAGGACAGAATGTTAAGGATATCTTTTACTCTTTCAAGGATATCAGACTTATGACAATATTCAGTTTATTCAACAAGGAAGGACCAAAATTAGTAACTGTAAGGTTGCCTAGATTTAAGGTAAATACGCAAGTGAATAATTTAGTAGAACTGATTCATGATATGGGAGTGAAAAAAGTTTTTTATCCGGACTTAGCAGATCTCAGTGGCATAAGTGATTACAGACTCTATGCATCATTAATGACGCAAGTTGCCGATATTGAGATTAATGAGAAGGGGGCGAGAGCGAACTCGTCTGCAGATTTTTTGATTCAGACTCGCGGTGGTATTACAGAATTTAATGCTAATCGTCCATTCGCCTATTTGATAGTCGATAAGGTTACGGAAATTATTTTATTCGCTGGAATCTATAGTGATCCTAATGGGGTGTGAAATAGAAAGAAATAATCCATTGTACTTTTTATTAATATCGTAATTATACATATAATGTAACAGATATACTTATCAAATATAATTGTTATGACTAGTATCACAATATATCTTCTCACGGTTACATGTGTTATGTATATTATATTATTTGTAGGATATAAGGCTCACAATATATTTGAATACATTAACACGATAAGTATGATAGAAAATATTTTTTTTGTATTAATATTGTTTTATTTTTTGTTTACGAATCTCATATCATTAGGTACTTACAACTAAATAACAAAACTAAATATAGCAAAACAAATTCCATTCTAGTGTTAGAAATATTATACAGGCTGAATATTTTAAATTATTTATCGACGTCAAATACTTTTTCGTTTTCTCACACCTGAGAAGAACGGGCTCAATAAACTCAGTGGGCTTCTTGTTTTTGAAAAAATATCGTTAAAATAAATTTATAATGCAAGTATTCTGAGTGTGATCAATCTATTTTCCAATGGTTGGTAAATTTTGACGTACAATAAGTAATTTAGGTTTAATATGTATGCTATAATGGCAGCTCCGTAAATATGCACCGTTAGTTTTCCTTTAAAAAAAGTTGGGCAATGAAGAATTGTATTTTTTTACTGGAAAATTACAACGATATTACATTAAAACTTATAATAATATAATACTTATTAATAAAAGTGTATCAACTTAGCAAATATACCGGTGGCGGGGAGTTAGTGGCAATGCCGGGCTAAACGATTTATGAAAAAATAATGTTTTGACGATAATTTGCCAATGACTTGTTATTTAAGTGAGATATTTATTCCTGACGCGAGTTTTTAGCTCCTTTTTAAGAATATTGTAATAATATCTGAGGCGTCTAAGGAGTCTAAGAAGTGTGGTGATGACGCAAAATCCAGTTATGATTGAAAATCCCCCTAATGTAAGTTATGGCATAGTGAAAGTTAACACAGAGAATAAGTACCGAAACGAAAAAAAAACCATTGTAAATGTATCACATATTAATAAATACAATTATTCAATCGTTGTTTATGTTCTTCATAACCATTTCAAGCACAAAATATCGAAAATGTCAGTCAATGGACTTATATAAGACGACAAAATCTAGTAAATTAAAACAGGTCATTTGTCTTTGCAATTAATGAATAAAAACCCTCACAGTTCAGGAGGAATCGGAGCACGAGTACATAAATGTAATAACATTTGAATTTTTTTCAGGCGATCTTCTTCAAATTGCCCTACTGGAATCTGGAGTTGTTATTTCTCAATCGGACAAATTTTTATATTCTTTATTAAAATACAAATAAAATAAATTCTATGACTGCACGATAAGTTTAATATTTTTAGAGATATCAATTTTTAATTGATCGAAAAATATTTCTATGAACCTACCATAATATCCTAATCTACATTTAGTTGTCTGTGGCAACAAAACAATCGTACTTTTTTGGCGACATTATAGTACTGTAAACAATGCTTTTTTCGGCCATAGAGTATAGATTTAAGACTTAATAAAGTATGTACATAAATTACTGATCGTGGCTATATAAATACAGAAAGAAGTAGAGGAGTACAAAAATTAATGATTAATTACATTGCTCTCTTAACCAATCTTGATAAAGTTAATAGTTTTGTTAAATGGGTCAAAATGCCACGCATGGTATGAACATTTTAGCATTTTGAATATTTAACCACTAGTTAACGCACACATTATCAAGCACAATTGGTCAGGCTGTCGGGGTGTTTATACCCTTTTTTATACTCTTGTATATTCTATGTCTATCTATGCCAATAACAACATAAGTTTTAAAATATACATAGCATTTCGATAAAAAAACCTATGAGATAGATATTATTATAGATATTATATCCAGATAATACAATCACAAGTCATGCTATGTTACTTGTATTAAACGATTTTCGCCATTCCCAAAAATACTTGGCAGTGCAGTATACAACCTTATCTTATTAAATTATAACAATATAAATGAATGTGTCTTTAGAACTTGGACGAATCCCTCCGATAAAATTCTACACACTTTGTTTAAAATATGATAATTAAAATGATACGAATTCTCGTGTCAAGGGTCATGACAACTTATTTGCAAAATATTTATATTTCAGCCAATCAAATGACGCGCACAGGGCAGTATCGTACTCAATACCAAATGATCACTCATTACATGAACCAAGTGCGTCTGAGCGAACTTGTATATATTCCTATATTCCTAATATATTGAAAACAAGAATCCCTAAAATACTAGGATGCCGCAGTCGCTCGTCGTACCGCTTCGAGGAGCGTATATTTGAGCGAAGCGAGGTAAACTAAGACTGTGTACAGAAACAAAACAAAATTAATCAAAAAAGATTTGATCAAACGCCTCAATTTATAAATAAATATAAATAGCGCGTGCTAATTTAGAATAATTTGTTTTTAATTATAATAGTTGAATCAAGTAGAAATTCAAAATACTGTCTCGACAAGAACCTAGAAAAATTCGAAAGCTGTCTATGAGTTTAATTTTTTTTTAAATCGGTCCAGAAATGGTTGAGAAACAATTTAACACAGAAATCAATTGGAGTCACCCGGTGGGAGCTCAGCTCAGTTTCGCTCCGCTCAGTTTCGCTTCGCTCAATAAAATATGAAACGTGCGTTCTTTTATTTGGCACTTCTGTTGATTGGCACCTGTATCTCTATAGTTTTTTTAACATGTGGTTTTAATTTGTGTGGATATTGCTCATGTATTTTGTATAAATAATTAATTAATAAATTTTGACAACTGTTTTCGAGATAAATTCATCCATAAATTAAAAAAAATATCAATATCTGTCGTGGTTTAGCGGTCAAATAAATTATACTATAGTAAACTCATGTCTGTCGTGAAATTAAAAAATGGAACGATCTTTTACTCTGAAACTGGCTTGCATATAAAAAGCTGTATTGAAAAAATAACAAATGAACTAAAGTGTTCATTAATCATTTGTTACTTCTTTGCGGGAAAAATAATCATTGTTCGTCATTGATCTTGATAAGTAATTGCATTTGACAAAATTAGTTCAAGTGACGACAATGAGTGTATAGAACTTAGATACTTTAACGTTACCCGAAGTTCAAGAGGTGGCAAGAATCGTTTAGTTTTAATTTCCGTGCATTATTTGATAAAAATACCTACTTAAAAAGTCTTACACTTACGTTTGTGTGCGTTTCGTTCATCCATCCAGCCTAGCGAAACTCTAAGAAAAAAGCAATTCACTCACTGTATGAAACGTGCAGTCATTGATAGATTGACAGATGACAGCTATAACCTTCTAAAAACGGAAGATAGCTCAAATCCACTACGTTCTAAGCAACAGTTCGCTTTCAAACAACCGGATTATACCCCGTCGCCAATCGCCATACTGTAATTACTACTATTTCAAACTTATGTCAAATGACTGCAAGTTTCATACTAAACTAAATTTTAATTTTTACTTAGGCAATCACGCCTCTTATTACGTAGTATTTATACACATTTGCAGCAGTAATGTAGGTACTGTTATAACAACAAGACCAATCTTAGAGTCAGTCACAATATTATTCAAATAAACCTTTACTTCATTTTTCTGGCACAGCGTGACGTGCTGTCATAACGCTCGTGTAAATAAATTGTTTTCCTTGTATTATCTTGATGTCTTCACCTATTGAAAGGCAAACATAAGTATCAACACAGGAACGGCAATGACACAGACGAGATACACGGACGTTCTGGGCTCACATTCAGATATTATCACAAACTGCTCGTTCCACAGAGAGTCATTGTTCCTGAGCGGCAATTCCAGCACAACCTGCAAAGTATAATTATTAATGGAGAACTAAATTATATTTTTGAAGATATTTCACGGGTGATGATGCTACAAAACCGTTATTGTGAAGCAATATTAATTAATAAAACATAATAAGAAATAGATTACATTTGAAAAAAGCGAGATCTTGAGTCAATTTCCTAATCTGCAATTATTGGGTTTGAGCAGGTTATCTCAACTGTAAAGTAGATCCTGTTATACGATTTACTTAAATACAAATAATAGAAATCGAAATTTCCAAAAAAAAATTCACTTAAATATTGTTTAAAGATTGAATATTTCCAAAAAAATTATTTATATAATACAAATATATTGTTAAGTTATAATGGATTCGAACCCACACTCCCTATCGTTAACTAGAGCTAAAACCTCACGCTTCACACCACTCGGTCAACCTGTCTTGAGTACAGGAGTTGAAATAAATGAACTTACCCCTCCCCTACTCAGCGGCGAGCTGTAATGTGACATGTAGACAATAGATGGACGAAAAATTTGAGGCGATGTATTAAAATTTCTACTTCTAACATTATGTCGACTGGTATTCCTGTAGCTTCAACAACTAAATACTGTACTAAATAAAATAAATGAATAAGTACTACTTAATTTATTTATTATAGTTAATTTAATTTTTAAGTTAAATTTAATGTTTTTTTTTTGTAAAATTGTGAAAGTAGTAGAAATACAGGCTATTTTGTTTTAATTTTATATAGGTAACAATTATGATAACTTTTACTAGAATGCTCGTTATTTACTTCTAGACTCCTTCATATTCACAATGAAAGCAATTCAGTCAACCAACAGACGTGAGCGGGCACGGGAAACTGAGCGTTCATTGGTTGGGCAACGATCGCAACATATGGTAAACAATAGCTATTGGCTATACTGGAATTGGATCTATTTTCCAATGTGTTATTTGAAAGAGTTCATATTTTACAAGGGGTCTATTGGTTAAATCTAAGTCAATTTGTCTTTGACTTACCTTTTGACTAGTAAATATATCAAGTGCCAGGTCACACCTCTCAGTACTGTTGCGGCACTCCCGGAGTGTCGTTCTGGTGACGTCATACCTACATGGCAATAAAAGGTTTTTTTTTAATTTTTATGCAAGTATTATTGATTATTGTTTGTATGGTTTTCGTTAAGAAATAAATAAATTTATGATATAATGAGTGGCAATTCCCTTTATCGCAAGATTGCCGGGGTAGGCTGGATGCAGCACCGTCGTGGAGATCTTCAGGGGAGGCCTTTGTCAAGCAGTTGATGTCTTTCGGCTGAAGCGAAACCACTTTTTGCCTGTTAACTTTCACGAAGAGGTGGTAAACGTAAAATATATAACTTTAAATTTGACAAGTGTAGTTTTTTGATCTAATACTATTTGATTTAATTTATACAATATACAAGCGGAGGTATCTGACTCCGTCTTGTCCAAACGACACCCAAAGAAACCACTCGATATTTACACGTGTTTTAAAAGAGGTGGTCTTTATGGAATTGCTTGTATTGGTAAGGAGATGGAAGCAGGCCATACTTGGTTTTCTGGAGATCGAAGCGAGCCTTGATGAAGTTCTTCTGGACTTCGTTCTCAGAGTTGAACACGAAGAAGTAGTAGCCGTTAGCCGGAACTCTGAGGAAGACAATCAAATAGATTCAAATTCAAAAAGAGACTGCCTCAGACCTGAGAAGAATGGGCGCAAGAAACTCAGCGGGCTTTTTTTTTAAATATAAAATATGGATTACAATGTAATATCGTACAATAAACATTTATATTTAAAGAGCCTGAGGGTGTTCGCTTTATTCCCAGTCCATGGTGTCATTAAGAAAATCGTTTATGCTATAATAACCTTTCCCACACAAACGTTTTTTAACAATTCTTTTAAATTTCGTAACACATTTGTTTTGTACATTTTCTGGGATCATATTGTAGAAGCATATACATCGCCCAACAAAAGATCTTAATGATTTCAGAATTACATATTCAATGCATACAATATGATTGTTTAATCATATATTTACAAGTAAATATGTATAAAATTTATTAAAATTAGATAATATATATAAAAATTTGACTGGATATAGTATGATATTCTTAATAGATATACAAATGCCATCGCGGTCTTTTCTGTAGACCAATACAAGATTTTTCGATAGCGTTTTCGTTGAAAGCTCCCAGACGGCTTATATTTTTCCGATACCTCCAACAAATACCGTACATATATACAAAAATATATCCAAAAACTAAACAAATTATATACTAAAACCTTAATTATAATTAATTAATAAAGTAAACGAAATTTTAGATTCTTATAATCTCATCTTTGGAATATTTTTTATTATTCTCCATTGAAGTTTGGATGTTGTTTGATTTTAATTAATTTACAATTTTATTTATTTGATTATTTTATTAGTTGTACCAACGATAAATAAACTTAACATTAACAATTGATCTGCAGTTAATAGTTCTAGGTTGGTAAATCTAAATAGGTACATTCAACATTTTTAAAAAAGAAAGTTTAAGTAACTTAAATCTTAATTGAAAATATGAAACTATGCAATAGAAATAATCATAATGTGATAATTGTGAAATTACAAAAATAAAATTAAGAATTGATAAGTAGTGAACATTCTAAAACAAACTATTATCTATCGATATCTGTCTATCAATTTTATGAGATACACATTCTTCTAGGGCATAGTTTCTCAACCTTATTTTGCTCACCGCCCACTTTGAGAATATGTTTTTTTCTAGAGTATTTTCGTGTATTTTTTTGCCTTTTTAGACTATATTTTTTTAATCTACCCACGCTTCATCTGCGCCATCTCAATGCCCCCTAATTTTATCTGGGTCTTCTACTGCCCCCCCAAAAGTCTCAAACGCCCACAAAAGGGCGTTATCGCCCACGTTGAGAACCTATGTTCTAGGGCAATGAAAACGGTAAAATAAAAATATTGTCTAATATCTGATGTAAAATTCGGTTATAATTATACAAGTTGAAATCTTGATATATTTTGCAATTGATTTTGTATTTACCTGTAAGTCAAAGCGTTTCTTCGAGCTGCAAACATGGTTTCATCATCAGTGGCGTCATCACGACACGACGCGTGAGGAGTGAGGGGCAGGTTGAGGATGAGACCCTCGCACTCCAGGAGGGCTTCCTCGCTGCTGGAGAATGAGGACCAGAACTCTGAGTTGGACATGTCGAACGGGGTGCTCTGGTTTAGCTGTTGGTGGTGCTCTGCGAAGCCATCTGGTGATAGACCCTGAAAATCAAGTGGGTAAAAGTTTCTATGTAAATTTTAAACGTCTATTGATAACACAAAGTAATGTAATGATCATATCTAATGAAAGTCCTTTTTATATGTGAATGAGTGGGTGAACATTGTATGCTATTAACACTATCTCAGTTAAAATTTAAATAGGTTATGCAAAGCTAAATTGAATGTGCATTAGATTTAACATTTATTTTACTGAACTCAAATGTTCAAAAAAGTAGAGCCTTAGAATATACAAGAAATTCACAGGGGCGACCTTTTTAATTCAAACAATATTTTAAAATAAGTGAAGTTATATAAGCCGTATTCAACGTCGTTACCGTCATATTTCATGAAAACCATATATAAAACTCTCGTTTCTGCTCACTGATTGTGCAAGAATGCTCATAGGAGCGAAGAGTTGTTGGAGAATGTTGAACGAAACCCGTAATCGTCTTGAAATTTCCGCCACTTTTAACATTTTGGCAAAGTACAAGTCTTTTGGTCGCGAGAATACTAAACGTAACTCGCTGGAAGACAAATAACTGTTTCAGGGTTGCAGTGAACTTTAGCTTAAACATTTGTACCTATCTAAGTCAGGCCACAACCTTAAAGTTGAACAAGACATTTCCAAGATTTACGAACCATGCGTCACTCGAACGGTTGGCTCAGCGAGCGCTCGGACGGAACCCGAGAGGTTCCGGCTTCGAATCCCGCAGCGTTCATAAATATTACTTTACCGCAATACGAAACAAATCCACCACATATGCCTCAATGATTTGCCACATGGTGCATTGGTATGGTAAATTGCGTTACATAAATATGTTACAATGTGCAATGCGCGTGCGTTCATGAAGGAACCCTTCATGTACATAAAAGACCAATAAATGAAGCCAAAGTCTAATTTACTTCAATCCAAAAGTCGATACAAACAGTTGAAGGAGCTTTCAATATACACAACGATTGCTATTTAACTAGTCTTTACTGAGCCACTTTCCTACTGCTGTGTAATGATTTTATCCAGTACTAGCTGTTACCCGTTTAACCTTAAAGTTGGTGTACTAATTGCTACCTATATATAGAAATATATCATTTTCATATAAATATCTCCCATTGTTAAGGCAGCGTCCATAACAAACGTTTTCGTTTTACCGTTACTTCTCTTACTCTCTACTTTGCAAATCCGACTACCACGAAAAAGTCTTTTCATTATTCGAGCTAATATATATATAGTTACAGTTGGCAAGTCCATATGACTTCGAATTCTCGGCATAACTTTTTTAAAATGTTAATTCAGCCACTAGTCAAACGAAACTTACAGTGTTCCTGAGAGAATCGTCAATTTGACTGAGTTGAAATCCGTCTTAAAATCGGGTAGAATCAAGTGGTTGCAATAAATTATCTAAAACTACCCACTTTAAACAATTATGCGGGTGGAATGCTCAAAAAAAGTTTGTAAACAAATAAGGTAACACCACAATAAAGTATCAGCTACTTGAGAATGCATAAAAAATAAATTATGGCTAGCGAGGCCAAAAAAATCAAATGGCCCTTATTTTGTTATGACTAGTATATATATATATATATATATATATTTATAGCCTATTACGCTAAAAATATGGCTTTCTACTGTTAACATAATTTTCAAAATTGGTTCAGTTCAACCAGAGATTACTTCGTCCAACCTAACATACTTTACCTCTTTATAATCTATACTAATAAATACAAAGCCTTTTTTTTCTCCGGTTATACTGCGAAAACTACTGAACCGATCGGAATAATACTTATATCACAAGATGCAGCATATTTCGGAGACGGATTTAGTATATAATTTATGGTGATTACTTATCCGGAATCTATTTTTTAACATAGAAATACCTATACATTCGCAATACAAATCGTCAATGACATTCCATTACATATTATGACAATTCATACAATGAGCGGGCGCGGGGTACTTAATTTATATGACAATATATGTTTGCCGGGTCGTAATAATAAAGTCCCGACGTGAAGTAGGAAGAATTTCGTACGTTAACCTGTTATTACCTGTCCCTGTCACTCCCGCGTAAATATAATAAGTCTCGCTCGCTTTATAAGAATTACAATCTGTGACTACGGCAGCGATTGCATCTGTGCGAGCGACTTTAGTATGAGTATAGATAAAATACCTCCTCGGCGGCAAAGTCCCTCGCCTCGTCATCTTGATTGAGCTCTTTAACGAAGTCTGCGTGACCCAACATCAGCTCACGCTTGGCTCTGGCTTCTTCCCGTGCCGTTTGACGCTTCTCTGTGTACATAGATACATGTATTATTATTAAGACTTATTTTCGCCTTCCCTTAGCGTTAGTCAGACCCATAAAATGTAAATGTCACCTCACAGACCACATGTCAGTTAGTAATGATAAATCACTACTTATACTTTCAAATTCAAATTTAAATATTTTTATTCAACACTAGCTGACCCGACAGACGTTGTTCTGTATATAATAAATAAAATAATGTTTTTATATGAATTTGTCAATAATATATCATAACATCAAAAATTACTTCGTAAAATATGCACCTTGCTGTCGTAATGAAATTGTTTCACAGCAGAACTGTCAAACCGTGCGTCAATAAATTCTCTCATAGAAATTATGTATGGACACATCAAAGGAAAAAAAAAATTGTTGTTTTTATTTAATTTAGCAGCATTTTCCTATTTATTACTTCCACAAATAATTCAAGACCAAAATAAGCCAAATCGGTCCAGCCGTTCTCGAGTTTTAGCGAGACTAACGAACAGCAATTCATTTTTATATATATAGATAGGATGTGACATCACTTATTGATAGACAAAGACCCCACATTCCAAAATGAATGCCTCAGACCTGAGAAGAATGGGGGACACACTCAGCGGGCTTTTCTTTTTCATCGAAAAAATATGTTTACAAGTTTGTACAATTAAACTTATTATTTAATAGCCTGAGGGCGGTCACTCCATTCCCAATCTGTGGTATCATTAAGAAAGTCATTTATGTTATAGTAACCTTTACCACACAAACGTTTTTTACCATTCTTTTGAATAACGTAATACTTTTCTTTTGAACATTTTCTGGGATCTTGTTGTAAAAGCATATACATACTATATTACTATACACTTATATTATATTACTTTAAACGCAAGTTTTACGGCCGTTCCCGATATTCAGTCTATCTCCGGTTGTGGCCTACTTGAGATTAAAATCGTAACTATCGTTGACTTTTCCGTCCCAATAAACTTATCGACGGTTACTCAGCTTATCCGTACACGCTGTCTGTCAATGGGAGGACGTATAGCTTAGTAGCGATAGAAGTTTGTATGGAAATTGCAATTCACGCGTCCTAATACAAGGCGATAAGAATGACTTATCGTGTATATTAGGACAGCTTCAGATTGTTGACAGCTAATTACTGACAGTAGAAGGTAGTAATTTATCTCTATCTGTAGATTGTATATTGGGAACGGCCGTTAGTAAAAACATTATTGCAGTTTGGCTAACTTGATTATTTTGATATAACTTCAAACCTAAATCTAATAGTAACTTACGCTGTCTTTGGCTTCGTGTTCTCTCTTCATCTATAGCTTCCACCAACACCTTCCGTAGATGATCTAACTCAGCATCACCATCACCCATGACATTACCATTATTTGTTGAATCATCAATATCACCTTTTATCTGAAATATTTGTTTTTATTTATTGTCGTTCCATATCAAGCAGTTGTACATACTGCTAAAAATATGTTTGTCATTGACAATTTATTCAAATCAAATCAAAATCAGTTTGTTCACGTAGGTCACGGAAATGACACTTATGAATGTCAAAAAAAAATATATTTTTCTTATTGAATCTACTGCTACTTCGTAAAGGGTTGAGCTAATGAGAAGAAGTAGCAAGAAACTCATTGCCACACTTTTATATCAAGATTTACATTTAAGTACATCGATTTACAAATCATTTCAAATTACAATATAATATGTAAAATGATGCAACAGACACACTCAAACGTCAAATAGTCAATGTCTTACTCGAGTAAGTCAAAAAAATAAATGTAAATTAATACAAAAGTTATTTAGTACAGTAGCTGCATCATCCACATATACCATAAATAAATAACAGTATTCTGTAAGCATTTTATAAGCGATTATAAATAAATAAATATGTATATATCCAAACATATATATACACACAATAACTTTTAAAAATCTGAAACCCAGTCTCCGGCAACAGGATCATCCTGCCACCACAAGCAGCGCCCGTTTACAAGCATGACGCATGAGCCAGCCATCGCCTCCCTCAACCATATTTTAGGGAAGGGGACGACCCGTCCCATGTCGCCGCCATTTGCGTGCGATACTCTACCCCTAGTAGAATTCGGTGGCAAGGAACAATTCAAATAATATGACAATTTCGGTAGAGAGGTGAGGAGATCCCTAGGAGAGCCAAAGTTACCGACATAGTCCAAATGATTGCGAAACTGAAGTGGCAGAAGGCAGGGAACATAGTTCGACTGACACATGGCTGTTGTGGCAGTAAAGTACTCGAATGGCGACCACGTACCGGAAGACGCAGTGTTGGTAGGCTCCCCAACAGGTGGACCGAGGATCTGGTCAAGATCGCTACGTTGGATGTGTGGTGCGCTGCCCTGGACTCTGAAATCTAGGCCTTTGTCCAGCAGTGGACGTCTTCCGGCTGATGATGAACAATTTCCGTGATAAATCCGGTAGGAATACATAGTAGTAGGACATTATGAAGTGATGTCTCCACGCAACCAACAACTTAAAAGAATTGTTAAAAAACGTTTGTGTGGGAAAGGTTATTATAGCATAAACGATTTTCTTAATGTCACCACGGACTGGGAATAAAGCGAACACCCTCAGGCTCTTTAATTATAAATGTTTATTGTACGATATTACATTGTAATCCATATTTTATATTAAAAAAAAGAGCCCGCTGAGTTTCTTGCTCCCATTCTTCTCAGGTCTGAGGCAGTCTCTTTTGAATGGGTGGTAGTTTTTGACGTTCAATAAGTGATTTTAAATCCTATTTTGAATAAAAATATTTGAATTTGAATTTGAACCCCAAGTGATCAAGTTTTGGGAGGAAGGGTTATTGCTGAGTAAATCGATGCATCTGTAGTTGTTCGCATAATATCTTTATTTATTTACAATCTATGCAATACATCTACCGCACTCTTTTGAGTTTTTTTTATGAATAATCAATCTTTTTTTAATTTACACAAGCAAGTCAAAAAGTTTGAGTAATTTGATTTGAAAATAAAAACCATAAAAAAATAATACCATTCTGTTATGAAAAGAGAAACCTTAGAGTTTCTTGCTCGTTATTTTCTAAGGAAATCTGCCTTCCGAACGAGCTGTATGAAAAAATGACATAAATCAAGTGTAATGCAATTTACCTACGAAATAAAATATTTTTGATTTGATTTGATTTTAAACTGAAGTTATAGTTTTAAAAAGTTGCAATGAGTTTCTTGTAATTCTTCTCATTCTTCTTCTTCGTCGGATTACTCTTGACAGAGCAGTCGTGGTCACGTCGAACGACGAACGATTCTACGCCAGTTATCCCTGGCTGTTGCTTCTCTGGCACATGTGTCGAGGGGAGTATTGGTTAGGGCTTTGATCTGGTCTGTCCAGCGCATAGGGGAGTGTCCTCTTGACCTACTGCCGTTGACCCTTCCCTGAACAACAAGTCTCTCTATGGCATGCTCTCCACGTCGCGTGACATGTCCGAAGTATCTCATTAAAGCTTAATTATTCCGAAGCTGTGGTAAAGTCTTTGGGATTCATAAATGTCATTGTGAGCTAAGTTATTCACTTATGATTTGACTTTATTTATTTGTTTCTATCAAATCTCACCTGCTCCATCTCCTGCAATCCTATTCTCTCTTGTAACCGGAGGAGCACCCTCTTTCCTCTGTCTCCAAGGGACTGGAGCTGCTTCAATACATCGTCGAAAACTTCACGAGAGTTCAGGCTTACCTGTAAAGTTATAAAGAGGTATTAGGAAATTTTGGAGCTTGCGCTAAACCTACCTTCGATATTTTTATCGATAGTAACGTTAATCCTATGCAGGTCATGCGTGTATTTCTTCTAAGTTCTTCAACTAAGATGTACATCGGCGTGATCAGAAACTTTACCATAGAAAGACAATTTCTAAAAGTGTTTAATTTTTTGAGTTTTATTATTTTTGTAGTGAGTGAGAATTAGCAATGCCTTAAGTTAGCAGACTATTATGAATAAGGGGGTAAGTGAATATTATATCGACCAAAATTACATTATTCTTGTGTCTGGTCTTGTCATAATTTGATATAATCGAAAGTGAAATATAAAAAAGACCTTAGGGCACCACATTATAATAAGTAGAGAAAAAATTAAAGAATATTCTTTGAAGATAATCCTATATAGAAAGTGAAAAAGAGAAAAAAACATATCGCGTCTATTACACGCGGGTTAAGTAGGTAAAAGGGATCCAGCGAGGTGGCAAGAAGTGGCAAGCAGACATATCATAATATATATCTGCTCGTGGGGGGCCGGTGGATATATTTTTTCGTTAAAAAGACACTGAGTAAGACAAGCTACACAATATACCAAAAGCAAGGTCATATACAGACTATAAAAGTGAAAATATTTGTGTATAAAACTTTATCTGTGTAAAATACGACAAGCCGTCACTTTGAGAAGCGTTACATTGTTTTGTTATATCTCAAAGGTATTAAGGCAGCGTTTTCGATGAAAGCTCCGATAAGGCTTGATTTTTTTCGACATCTTCAAAAACTATCGTCTAAATTCAACCATAATACACAAAATCTTAACATATTATACTAGGTGTATAATAAAAATAGGTTCAGTAGTTTTCATATTATGTTTTCAGCGCGATGCCTCCACGCGTTCCCGAGATATAGGGCCTTACAGACAGACGGACGGATGGTCAACTAAATTTGTTTTGTGTATATGGTAGTACAGCCCCCCCCCTCCCCCCACACACACAAGATGGACCGATGATCCGGTCAAGATCGCCTGAATGCGCTGGAGGGCAGCGCAGGACCAACTGTCGTGGAGATCTTTAGGGTAGGCCTGTGTCCAGCAGTGGACGTCTTCCGCCTGTTGGTGATGCACTTGAACAACAAATAATTTTACTTTCTGAATTAAAATTTACGTCCCATGTACGCATTGATTCGAATTCTAGTATTATGTATTAAGCCGCTGATGTCGAAGACGCACGCAAGGTGTACAAAAGACAAGCAAACCTACGTAACTTACGATATATATAATAAATCCGACCTAGTTTTATCAAAATGAGTGAAGTGCTTGTTACCTATTGACAAATAGATAAATGTTATCATAACTTATAAATTGTAAATTTTCCACTTGTCGCGCTCCGTTGTAAATGGATTTAGTTTAACAGCTGTGTTATTTGTCACCTCCATTATCACATTGAGTATTTAACCATAAACTGGCGCCGCGGCATTTGAATCAACGTCAAATAACAAAAATATCATCGCTATTGAATTGTTGAACGTGTTTGATACGAAATTTTAGTAATTAATTTTGGTCCCTTTCGATTCTCAAATAAGTTGGATAACAAACACACAAAATATAAAAATGATTTGATCTGTATGTATCTAACAAAATTAAAAATGGAGGTGCTTATGACCACGGGGGTAAAATTTCTATCAAAGCGAGGTTAATAATAAATTAACTGTTTTTTTTATTTTCATAAAAAAGCGCGTTCACCTTTCTTAAAGGCCGGCAACGCTCCTGTGATTTCTCTGGTGTTGCAAGAGATTGTGGGCGGCAGTGATCACTTAACACCAGGTGACCCTTACGCTCGTTTGTCCTCTTTTTTCCATAAAATAAATCACAAAGTAATAAAATCTAGAAGATAATATATAAATGTAATTGTGTTAATTACTTTCGTATTTTTTTTCCTGATTGCACTACCTTAGTCGATTCTAGTCAATTTTACTCGCAAAAAAAAGTGTTAAAGTAAGGGTGCTGCCCTTAAAGAATTTTTCACTTCAAGAATATGATCACAACCATACAAAATTCAAGCTAGTGTATGTTCAATGTTAAGTAATCTCCGCCGATCACATTCTCCTCCATCGCCAGAGGGTTTACGGGAGTGCTACCGACCTTTTAGGAAAGTTAACGCGCTTTTTTTAACGTGCCTTTGAAAAGTGCACTGAGGACGGAGTCCAGACATCCAGATGGTGAGGATGATATACTAATTTGTGGCGTGTCGTGCGAAGTTGGAATTCGACTGCAGGAATCATGTCAAACAGCTCATCGGAACACTCCCCGTCTTAAATGCGGACACACAATGAAGCGACATCTCTACGCAACGCCAAGTGATCTAGCCGTTCACAGAGCATTGGGTGGATGGAATGGATGGATTTCGACACTTCGAATAGCTTTGAGTGTCTTAAAATATTATGTAGAAGTCGTCTTTCAGGGAAGAAAAGTTAGCCATGTTTAACTCATATATGTTTTTATTTAGTGTTTGACCCATTCAATAATAACTAGCATGACCTCACCTCTTTTCTTGATTCCACATCCGGTACTCCGTCTTTATCATTATTATTAATACCAAATTCTTTAGCACCATCTAATGTTTTATCCTTATGTTTATTACTGTAGATATTATCCGTAGGACTTCCTGCTTCCGTGTTTTCATTAACCGGATCGGAACTCCCTGGTTTATTTATAGTCACATTTTGCTTATATCCAATATAGTTTTCTTTAGTTTCTACAGTATTATTTGTAGTAATGACAGTTTCATCAACATTTGTTTCATTTTGCAGTTTATCTTCATTATTAAAAGTGTGATTATTATTGTTTTTACTTAGATCTAGTTCAGTCTTATTTGTCACTTGTTCGCTAATGTTGCCATCGATATCTGCAAAATACAAAGCTTTTATTTTTTGGTTATTATGAACATAAATATTTAAAAAAAATATAAAATACTGTCTGCATCTAGGGTTAGCCTATGTCCCAACCTCTTATAAATATTCATGAAAAATTAGTAATATTAAATTTATACAGTGATTTTTTTAGTCCTCGAATGGCGACCACGTACCGGAAGACTCAGTGTTGATAGGCCCCCCACAAGATAGACCGACGATCTTAAGATCGCCGGAATATGTTGGATGAGGGCAGTGCAGGAGCAACCGTCGTGGAAATCTTTGTAGGAGGCATTTGTCCAGCAGTGGACGTCTTCCGGCTGGTGATGATGAGGGATTTTTTGGATTCGGTATTGTTTGAAAAACACACGGCAATAGTTCTTTAAAGAAATATTAAATGTACAGTTTTATTACTTCATTTCGACTTTTTTATATGTCTTGATTACTACCCTCATATTATTTATAAGGTAGACTATGTCGTCTGTCTGTATCTAATAAATCGCTACTAAGCTGAAGTTCTGCCAGTATGGGTGTGAACAATGATGTCGAGTTTAAAATGTTCATTTATTGAAAAATTTGCTTGAATTACTTCGAAATTTATTTATTTAATTTCAAACTAAATATAATTAAAATAGTGTATAAAAGAACATTAATAATTTACAAACAAAACCCCACGGGAAACTTCCAAACATAAATTCAAACATCAAATATTGTAAAAGCAATCATTATTTAAATGTGCTGGTGATAACATAGAACGTGTTGTTTTGAATTTATTATTGTTAGTTGTGAGCGATAATACGTTATATAACTTGATAATTAGGCGGTATTTGTTAAGTGAATAGAGAATTGTTTTTGTCGCGTGCTCTTTGAAAGATACGTTGTTATAACACTTTTCAAGTAATAATGAAAGAACTAAAGTCTATGATAAAGTTTTTATTTTATGAAAATAAGAGACGAGACGAGCAGCACGTTCAGCTGAAAAACCTAAAAATTCTGAGCGGCACTATAACTGCGCTCTTCACGTTGAGACATAAGATGTTAAGTCTTATCTGCCCAGTAATTTCATTAGCTACGGCGCCCTTCAGACCGAAACACAGTAATTTTTACACATTACTGCTTCACGGCAGACATAGGTGCCGTTGTGGTACCCTTAAGGCGACACTAAATGCCAGCGACCTTGAGTGATATGAGTTCACGGCTGCCGGCCCACCATCTATGTAACAAAGCCAATATTTTCAAAATTCTAGGGTGGAAAACAGTTTATATGCTTACAATCCTCGTTATTCACTACTAATCTGAATAAATGAACCTACCCAAAAAATTACAAGCTATAAGAATAACTTTTCTGAGAGAAGTACCAAAAAAATGCGTCACGCCATGCCAAAAAACTTGTTTAACTTCAAAGAAAAGTGGTAGTTCAATAAGGCGCGGCAGTGTTAACTATAACCAACAGCAAGCATTAGCAACCTACAAATAAGACTTAAGGATATGTGTAACAGGAATAAGTAGTGTTCATAGCTCGAAATGCCATACTTTCACCACAAAACTTGTCTAAAAACACCATGTTTGCGTGTTTTCTGCTTACTCTTCGCCTTAATATAACCGGCTTCCTGTGCAAAGGAGCCTCCCACAGTAAAGTATGTACAGGTTTCTTCAATTGATTTTTTTTATAAAGGGTGGAAACGGGCAATAGACTCAAGTGATGAGTAGTGGTAAGGCCACCTCCCATGAACATCCTCAATACCAGGAGTCAAGAGATGCATTGCTAGCTTTTAAGTGGGGAGTAGAACTTTAAAGATTAGTTACTTGTAAATCCCTAACGGCCGTTCCCAATGTTCAGTCTATCTGCGGTTGTGGCCTACTTGAGATAAAAATCGAAACTATCGTTGTCTTTTCTGTCCCAATAAGCTTACCGACGGTAACTCACCTTATCCGTACACGCTGTCTGTCAATGGGAGGACGTATAGCTTACCAGCGATAGAAGTTTGTATGGAAATTGCAATTCACGCGTCCCAATATAAGGTGATAAGAATGACTTGTCGAGTATATTGGGACAGCTTCAGATTATTGACAGCTAGTAGAAGGTAGTAGTTTATCTCTATCTGTAGATAGTATATTGGGAACAGCCGTAAGTTAGTAAAGTCACAAAACCGATCGAATTAAATTTTCTCTCTGTCAAATTTTCAGTTGTCCTTCTGACGGACACACAGATGGACGAATGTATAGTTCAACTATGCGGGAAATAATATTTTATAATCCATTACTAACCTGACCTAGCGGCCAGGCAAACTTATATAAAAATTGATATCCAACGTGACCTTATATTTTGTTGCGTAATCATAAAAGAGTAAATCTAAAATTAAAGATAAAAAACAAAAATTTAATCACCTTACGTCGGTGCCTACGAGTCTATGAGTCAGTGTCTATGCTATTGCTCATCTACTAAATTACTTACAGATTAATCCGAACTGATATTATGGAAAATTTATTTATTTAGATTGGTGACTTCGCTAGTTTTCTTCATATTTAGTTATGCAACGGAGACCTGGACACTGAAAAAGGCCGACAGAGACCGAATAGACGCCTTTGAAATGTGGTGCTGGAGAAAAATGCTGCAGATTCCATGGACCGCCTTTCGCACCAACGTGTCTATTCTAAGAGCACTTAACGTCAAAACTATTCCTGCCGCCGAATTCCACCTTCGCACGACACGCCACAAGTTAGGATATCATCCCCATCATCTGGATGTGTGGTGGTCCTCCACAGTGCGGTTTTCAAGGAGCTTTCTTCCACGTACTACAAAGCTGTGGAATGAGCTTCCTTGTGCGGTGTTTCCGGGACGATACGACATGGGTACCTTCAAAAAAAGCGCGTACACCTTCCTTAAAGGCCGGCAACGCTCTTGTGATTCCTCTGGTGTTGCAAGAGAATGTGGGCGGCGGTGATCACTTAACACCAGGTGACCCGTACGCTCGTTTGTCCTCCTATTCCATAAAAAAAAAACTAGACTTTCCACAATATACCTTTGTAGGATGCTGGAATTCTTTGGACATATTGCTTGTAAAGAGGGTCATAATCTGGATCAGCTGATGGTGACAGGCAAGGTAGATGGCAGGCGTCCCAGAGGACGCACGAGATGGTCGGACCAAATAAGATCTGCTCTAAACATCAACTTCCATGATGCCCTTCATAAGGCTAAGGATCGCAGCAGATGGAGGGGAATCGTACGGGAGAAACTGATGCAACGGGGGAGTCACGACCCTCAGTAATGAGGAAAACGACGCGAGGAGGAGATTTATTTAGATAATTTTTTTATTGTAAGAGCACTTTCGCACTACGTTCGATCAGAGATCCGTACCCGTGAAAACTCGGTCCGAAGTAGTCGTAGAACTATTTCTATTGTACTTTACGCACTAGATCTGCTAATCGGACGTTGTCCGAAAGCGCTCTTACGGTTAGCTCTATCCGTGCGTTGATTTACGGCCGTTTTCAATAACGTATTTCTAGTTACGAATATATTGCTATCACCGTTTTATGACAACATCTTATCTATCCATAGTTATGTCCACTTGAAAGTTAAACTAATCATATATAGGTTATTGAAAACGGCAGTTAATTTCACCAATGTAGGTCCACGCTGTACATACAATAACAGGATCAGCCCTCTTTCAATTCTGATTTCCTAATATTACATAAGGTTTATCATGAATATATTGTTTTATAATACAATGCTACGTTCGCTTGCAACGCACCTCATTGAGAGAACTGTACAGTAATGGCGTGCAAAATCATTACCATATTATATAAAAACAGCAGTTAAGTTTTTGTATATCTGACGTATGCGCTAAATTTAATGACGATGAGTTTTCTCTCCAAACAAACAAACTCACATTAGTATTTTATAGAGATTACTGTACATAGATTACGGCTAATTGACTCTACCCGTCTGTTTGTTTGTGTATGTGTGTTTAAGCTGGTAAGTAGTCATTAATATACAATAGGATTGTATTAACTGATAACTTACCAGTATCGCAGCTTTAAAATAATGAAAATGCGGTGTACCAACTCAGGTATACCGCGGCCCCCGGCTTGACTTGTTCCTATGAGCTGCAACCTCGTAGGAATAACTAACATTGTCACCTTAGTTTGCATTGTAATGTTAATAATTATTACTTGGGGTTAACGCCACCATTACAGATAAATTTCTCGTGTTATCTTGTTAGAGACAATGCCTATTTAAAGCATCGTGTATGCACAGTAATATAATTAATAATGTTGCTAATTGAATTTATCTTATACTAGCACGAGGCTAGAAGAAGAAGAATCTAATTAAGAAGATAATATTTATAAACGTTATAAATCCTATGTACTTGCCGGACGACAGCTAAAGGCATCACTAACGGGCGTTTTCAATAACGTATCATATCAGTAATGTAGTTATGGACTGTTACTTATAGTTACATTGCTATCACCGTTTAATGACAAGATCTTATCTATCTATATTATAGTTATGTCCAATACAGTTATATTATTAGTTATAGTCCAATGCTATCTGTCGATAGGTTATTTAAATGTAAGTATGCGTAAAAGATTGTCTTCCTCTAAACTAAGAATACAATTAAATATATATTTTAAAATCATAATCCTAATCACCCTTACTTGGGCGCTAAGGACCTACGAGCTCTGAATGGCTACGGCGGAACGCGGGGCAAATGCGTGTTAGTGCCTTCGCTAGCGCGAGCCACTAGAATACTAACAGGTTCCGAAATAATAAAGGTGGGCAATCTAGTGTTTTAAATTTGAAGTACCGTAACTTTGACTTTGAAAGGTAGAATGACATTCATTTTTTGAGAGGAAGTCAGTTTTATGTTTGTCATTTGCAAAATGGAACACTTAATGCTCAACAAAATTGGGAAACATTAAAAACTTACTAAACTTTTTCGTATTTTTTTTTCTGTGGGGAACCATTAATGACTAATGTTACGCAAACCATCCAGAGACAATTGAAGTGTTGAAATGCGAAATCGAAGTTGCCATTGAAAAGATTCAAGCCAAAACAATCGAAAATATTCTGAAAAATTGAGTTGATGGGATGGGGTACTACAGAGCCAGTTGTTTTGGTCATATGAATTATGTTGCGTTCCATTCTTAAATGACAAAGTTCAACCTTTCAAAAAAAACAATAACAATTAAAAAAAAATCAGAAGTTTTTATAGCCGATTCAAATTTAAAACACTAGATTGACCGCCCACCTTTATTATTTCGGAACATCTGTAAATAATCAAGTGGCTCGCGCTAGCGAAGGCACTAACAACTATTTGTCCCGCGTTCCGCCGTAGCCATTCAGAGCTCGTAGGCCCACCCTTTATTATGGAAAATTGATTTATTTAGGTGAATTGTGTATTTTTTTATGAATTTATTTTTTATGATTACGGTTAGCTCTACCTGTACGTTGATTTAATGTATACATTACATTGGCGAACTACAGTCGCTTCCAACATTCCTCATATTGAGAGAACTGTACAGAAATGGTGCGCAAAATGATCACCAAATTATTTAAAAACAGCAATTAAGTCTTATCTCTGGCGTATGTGAAAAAAAATTTTATGATGATGAGTTTTGTACATAAGATGTCTACGCGTAGCAAACAAATAAACTAACATTTTTATTTATAATATTTGTAAGTAAGCAACCCATTTCGAAAACAACCAAACTTCAGTAGTTGCAGTTTCAAATATGAAAATACTACAAACATGTTTTCTTCAATTAGAATAATTACAACTATCTAGAATAATATACAGGATGATGAACAAAAATTTATAAAGAAAATTGTTGCCACTATACAGGGTAAGTGGTAGTTTTTTAGGCATTGGTAATTCGACGTATATAGCAGGTGATACGGGTGACTATTTGCGATAAATTTAACCCCCAAATGCATTATGCAAAATTGAACCATATTTGATTTATCATGTATTTCAGAATGCCTTTTGTAACCACTCTTGATCCACCGATCAAATTTATTTGTTTTAACTTCCAGCAGTTGCAATTTACAAAGATTGGCTGAAACGTGAAAACTGTGCTTCACGGAGGGTACACGTATATTGTGATTTGTGAGCAATAGTTTGTTGCTTCGTTGGGATATTTTGAACATCCCTATCACTTAAAATATATTCAAAAAACAAATGACTGTACTACATGCAGTTTTTTATAAGAGGAGTCAGACGGGATGGTGAGGCAACAAACAACCGCCCATGGACATTCGTAACACCAGGTGCCAAGAGATTGTTAACAAAGTTAAACCACGACTATACGCAACAATTTATTTTGCACGTATGCCCTTAAAACTGTTGAATATCTTCACGTTTACCTTACATACCTTTGAAGGACAACCACCTCCTTTCATCTCGGTCTACGTTGGTGTCCCGGTGTCTGTGCAGAGATGGTAGTGACATCAAATGGGAGGGCGGCTGATATGTCTTCAGCGACTCGGTCTTGGCCGCTTGGCGGATCGCGTGAAGTCGTTCCAAAATTTCCCGCAATTCCTTTAAAATTGGAATATAATTGTTTCTGAAATATCTATCGTCGTTAAACTAATTTATTCATGTAAGTAAATGTATACACTTCTACAATAAAGTCCCAGCCACTGTTCAGGCATTATCTATAAATAAATTTAAATGTTTTATAAAAAAATGGCTCTGTCGTAAATCCTATTACTCCACTGCTGAATATCTAAATGATCGGACAGCCTGGGACTAGATTGTGATTATTTTATAGCGTCTGTACAATATTGTATATTTTTATTGAAAAGAGCGCAAAAAAAAGAATGCTGGGAGAGTTTCTTGCGCCGCTTCTTCTCTCTCAGAGCGCCATTTGTTTCCGAAGCGGTAGTAGTATCTAGTAGTATAAGAAATGACATCAAAAAGAATTCTAAAGGAATCAATTTTGAGAAAATAAATGCCTTTTATGCCTTTTATGCCTTTTTAAGTATAAAATGAGCACCAACTTATAAGAAGCACATTCAAAGTATTTTCCAACTTGCTTGTTTTTTAAATAACAAAACTTTTTAACATTCACTTAAAATGCCTCACTTGTGGCAGGTAAGTATATTTATTAAGTAAATACTTTTCTTACAATTTCGACTTAAAATGTATCTTCAAACGGATGAAACTGGAATGCGTTGAGCGTGCTGTTAAAATACTTTCCTGAAATATTAATATACCACCGGTTGTAAAAAAATAAATATTAATCATAGAACCACCATTTTTAATTACATTCCTCATGTTTTATTTATTTTTTATTACTCATATTAAAAAAAGAGTACAATGAAAACTTAAGGCTAAGATGCGCCACAGAAACCTGTGTAGGTTTATGCGTGGAGCTTCGCTCACAACTACTGTACTTAAGAAGTATTTATATCAATATTTTATTTTTATACATAAGAAGGTATACTGTTAAATAACAAAAGATGAAATAAAAAAAAATTACTTATAAACAAATATTAAGAACAGTTAACACCAGGCATTACATCCCCCTTTCCTCTTAGTGTACACTGCATATTTTTAAATGCGTATTTACACGTATTTTTAATTTTTGAGAATGATTGTGTATAGATCTTCAGGTAAGTTATTGAATATGTTATGTAGCATATATTCCCACGTCCTTTTGCCATACACATTAACATATCTAGGTAAACTGGTTTGATTAACCCCGGTCCGCAGTTTATCATGCCTAATTTTTTTTACTAACAACTAACTTTGTAAAAATATTAATTAATTTTTGACATAAAATACGTATTGTGGCTTAGTAGGTAAGAATCAAATTATAGAACATAATATATAATAAGTTATCATTAACTATTACGTTACTTTATTATTAACTGTTACGTTACACAAATTTAATTTGACGTATGTTGAAAATTACATTAAAAATAATATATGTTTTTACGTTACTTCCCAAAAATCAATATATGTTAGTATCTGTATGGATAGTAAAGATTATAGTGAATTTCATTCTTATAATTCTAGAAATAACTGCTTGTAACTAATCCTAGTAGGCTTCATAAGATACATAATAGCTTTAAGGGTAAATGTATACACTTTTATAATAAAGTCCCAGCCACTGTTCAGGCATTATCTATAAATAAATTTAAATGTTTTATTAAAAAATGTCTCTGTCGTAAATCCATCTACTCTACAGCTCAATGTCTAAGCCGGACGGCCTGGGTCTAGATTATGATTATTTTATACCGATAACAATGACAGTACAATATTTTATTTTCACTAAAAAGAGCGCAAAAAAAGGATGCTGGGAGAGTTTCTTGCGCCCTTTCTTCATTCTCAGAGCGCCATTTGTTTCCGAAGCAGTAGTAGTATCTAGTATATTAGAAATGACATCAAAAAGAATTCTAACAGAATCAATTTTGAGAAAATAAATGCCTTTATGCCTTTTAATAGAAGATTCGCTTACTTTTGGATCGTGGTCTGTGACGTCAGCACTGGGCACGCTGTCTGTTGATGTCACGTTGGTCGTCTTCTCCGGGTCGTGGAAGTTGATGCCGGCCTTGTGCCGCCGCATGGCATCTGTAACGGGTCAAAGATTAGGCCATTTGAGCTATAAATACTACTTTTTTTTATATAACAGAGGGCAAACAGGAAAATAGCCCATCTGATGCATACTAAACAACCAGCCATTTTGAAATTTTTCAACTTTTACATATTTTTTTTCCAGTAGGAGGCTTTTCGGTCTGAAGGGCGCCGTAGCTAGTGAAATTACTGGGCAAATGAGACTTAATATCTTATATCTCAAGGTGACGAGCGCAGTTGTAGCGCCGCTCAGAATTTTTGAGTCTTTCAAGAATCCTGAGCGGCACTGCATTGTAACGGGCAGGGCGTATCAATTACCATCAGCTGAACGTCCGGCTCGTCTCGAGTATCGACCCTTATTTTAAAATAAAAATATATGTACTGATGACATACAAAGATCGACTATAAAAGATCGTGGGCGACCCCGAGCTGTTAGAACTAAAAAGCCTGTTAGGTTTGCAGTGAATTGTGCATCGAAATCCTTTAAGAAAACAAATAGTTTTATCGCGATAAATGAAGATTCATTTACTTAGGAAAACGAGTATCTTTCTATCACTCTAACAATGAATATGAAGTAGCAAGAAGAGTATCAAAAGCGTGGAATAGATTCTGGTGATTAAAAGAAATCATAAAAGGCAACGAGAATCTTCACATGAAAAAAGTAGTAATGGATACTAGTGTCCTGCCATGCTTATTGTACAGCTGTCAAACGTGGACCTTTACAGAAAAAGTCAAGCAGATAATTACGAGTAATCAAAGAGCAATGGAAAGAAGCTTATTAAAAATAAGGAAGATAGATAATGTAAGGAGCGCCAGGATAAGACAGAAAACCAAGATCGACGATGCACTTGTAATGTTCATCGTTTTCTCACGAGTGAAACAGCTAATCTTTATTATGTAGCACTACACCCAGACACGTCCATACGCAACCAATAGCCGATTAGAACTGGTCTTCCGCTGTACTGTGCATTCCTTATATAGCACTCAACGTCACACGGTTAATGTCAGTGTCGATGTCGTGACAGTGGCAATGATAGATAATACATACTCTGTTAAGACTAGATGTCAGTACACTACAGCACTCACACATGCACTGGCACTCAAATGAAAAGCGACTGAAAGTTGACGTTGCAGACTTTATAAGAGTCATGACTGACTCGTTTAGCCCAGAACCCCTTGGATCACTAATTATGGTCAGTTTTAGAAGACATGGCCTTCTCAACAGCACGCCTACATTGAATCTCTTATGAAATGCTGATATAAAATATATTCATAGATTTGTGGCCATCTGGCAACTCTATCTATTGATTGCCTGCATTAAAATCTAAGGAAAGTAATTCCGAATAGAATGATTTTTGAAGTAAAAATTTCTTTGGTCGCGTTTGGCACCTTTTGGTAGGGGAAAATCGTATGGGTTCGTCGACGACATGCTCATGACTGGTTCGATAAGAAAAAATTAATAACATTTATAAATATATATAGTTAGAAAATTTTCTGATGGGGGAAATCTCGTGAGTGTGAGAGAGAGTGAAATCACCGAAATGCTAATAGCAGTATATCTGTATACAAATGATTTAATTTTTCTTTAGTGTTCATTCCGCCAATATTTGTTTTTAAAAAACAATTCGACACGTGTTTCGCCTATACACGAGGCGGATGCCTGAGGATTCAGGACGTGTTATCAAAAAATGCCAAAATCTGGCACGAGACTAAACGAGTCTCGTGCCAGATTTTGGCGAGACAACGCCTAATGCAATAAAAGTATATCTGTAGCTATACAGCTGACGTATTTTGCAACATTAGTGCTGTGTATATCTTATATGTAAACTGTATCGATAATCAATTTAGTGAAAAAGTTCAATGGGTATATACTGTGCATTGTTGAAATAGTGTTTGATAATGCTTGAACGGGAGCTTTAAAGAGAGAGGTTATAAAGTAAATGCAAGAAAGACGTAAGTGATGGTATTTGAGAAGGATGAAAGGTTGACTGAGTGTACTATCACGATTGAAGATGAAAGGGTAGAACAAGTTACAGAATTCGTATATTTGGGTAGCATGTTTACAAGAGACGGAAGATATGAAGGTGATATTGAAAGGAGAGTGACTGCGGGAAATTGTGTGAATGGAGCGCTGCATGCCTTTATACACGGTCAGATTGTGCCAATAGAAGCGCGAATGGCTGTACATAATGGAGTGCTTGTCGCCACGTTAATGTATAGAAGTGAGAGTTGAGTATGGCAGAAGAAGCATAAAAGCAGAAAAAGAGGATGTTGTGACAAGGAATGAATAAGGAATGCTGAAATGGTTTGGACACATGGAGCGAATGAGTGAAGAATGACGAAGAATGACGCATCAAATAAATAAGGCAAGTGTGTGTGGGCAACTCGGTCGCGGGAGACCTCGTAGAACATTCGTCGACCAAATTGGGGACGTTTTGAGAAAAAGAGAGGTCCGAAGCACCCGCAACCGTGTATGTATGAAAAGAGTAATGAATGTAGAGGAAACGCGAACGAAAAATTTTCTGAATAATGATGGTAATTTGTCAAATGTATAATTTTGAAATTCGTGAAATATTTTTGATCGCAAAGAATTTTTTTTTAAATTTTTATAGAACTAAAGTGGGTTTGGACTCACCAGGATGATTGGCCTTTCCATCGACTTTTTTCAGTTCTTGGATCTTCTGGATCAAGGTGGCGTTGGTGAGGAGTCCAAGCTTGTGGGCTTCCAACAACTCGTCCAACTCTTCAGATGAGTCATCACCTATGTACGCGCACTCTTGTAGGTGCTTGTAACCTTTTATCATTATTAGTGATGCACCAGGCCACCTGTTGATTAGATGAATTTCAACTTAAAGGGCTAACAGATGGTATTCTACGGAAAATCAACCGAGATTTCCATTATACATCACTAGTTGAAAATAACAAACAATAACATGTTGATGAAATGAAATTAAAATAACCCATGAAAAAGCTAATCATTGAGATTATCAAGGGTTATTTTGTGAAATTGTTTTTCAATTTTTTCATATAAATGTGTTCAGTAATGGTGACTGATCAATCAGCCTTTTTCAGTAATTTAAAAATAACGATGTATACGTTTTTCGAAAATGATTTCAAAATATATAACGTAAAATATATATAATGTAAAATACTGTATTTAACAATGTGTTTCTTGCCACTTCTTCTCAATAAATCCCAACTTTTCCGAAGTAGTAGTAAAATCTTTGACAATTATAAGTTTTATTTTGACCTAGAGTATCGTAGATGATAAAGCTGCAAATAAATAAGTCTAAAGTCGTTTTTGGTTTGTCCAAAAAATGGTTTATGCCAAAGACGCACCTAACACAGGCGGACACGGTAACAGTAGATCCCTGCAGCAAATAGAACCCCCAGTACTCTTTCATATCGTCCTCGAGCTCCAACCGCCGCGTCATCGTCACCGGAACTAACTCCTGCATCAGCTCCGGAGGACCTGGCACCACGAACGCGTTGAACGTCGCATTGGACTTAACCACTTGTCTCTGTTGAAGATATTTTATGTTAAAAACGTTAAAAAATTATAAACAAAAGTATTAAATAGTGATAATGACCGTTTTGTGTGTCGTGTGAATCTGAAATCACGACTAAATCTTAGAGACTAAAAATAATACTAGATTATTATTTAAAAGCAAAGTAAAATTATTTGTGGTTCCAGTGAATTAAGTAGGAGATAATATCTTAATACCACAATAGAAATTAAAAATCTTCATTAAGGCGACACTAAATGCTAGCGACCTTGAGCTATATGAGTTCACGGCTGCCGGCCCGCGATTCATGTAACAAAATTTTCAAAATTCTTGCGTGATAATCGTAATATTTTAACAGGTGCAAATCTTAATATATATAAATCTCGTGTCACAATGTTTGTCCTCAATGGACTCCTAAACTAATGAACGGATTTCAATGGGGATTACTTCATGGAGTGCAGTTTAGTCCAACTTAAGAGATAGGATAGTTTTTATTCCGATTTGGGACCAATAATTATTTTTATTTCCAATATTTGTTTTGTTTGGACATATTTTCTGTGAGAGTATTTTTGACGCGCGGTTTGACAGTTCTGCTGTGAAACAATTTCATTATAACAACAAGGAGTATATTATTATGTTACAATGAAAAATTATTGACAAATTCATCAAAAACGGTATTTTATTTATTATGTACAGAACAACGTCCGTCTGGTCAGCTAGTAGTTTATATGTTTACAATTCTCATTATTGATTACTAAGCTGAATAAATTTACCTACACAAAAAAAGTACAAGCTATATAAATACCTTTTGAATTGCAATGAAAAGTGGTAGTTCAAAATAGCTCTGGAGTGTTAACTTATAACCAACAGCAAACATTAGAAACCTACAAATAAGCCTTAAGGGTATGTGTTATATGATAAAATAGTGTTCATAGCTCCAAATGGTGTAATTTCACAAATAAACTTGTCTAAAAATGCCTTGTTTGTGTGTTTTCTGCTTACCCTTCGCCTTAAAGCGCTATCATAAGTGAAAATTTGTTGAAGAACGCTGAACGATGAAATTCCCGACACTTTCTACCTTTTGGTCGAGAGATTACTGAACGTTAAAGTGTTCTAGAGCTGCGCGTATATACTTTCTGGATAGACGACAAATAGCTAATAAAGTCCTCGAATGGCGACCACGTCCCGGAAGACGTAGTGTTGGTAGGCTACCAGATGGACAGACGATCATTTCAAGATCGCCGGTCCTGCGCTGCCCTCATCCAACCATAGGGTTTCACTTTATTAGTTTTACGATCAGGCACCCTTTTGCAATTACTATTATACAACGTTACTATTTTTAAAAGAGCGCAAACAATTTCGTCAGAGTTTGATGCTGCCGTAAGACATTTGTTTCTTAAGTGGTGGTTTAAGTGACATGAAATATCATCATAAAGCAATCAATTTTTATGTAACACAGACGTAGTCGCTATGGATCTTATGAGAAAGCTCATGGTCGTTCAGAGGATAATGGATGCTCGGAGTTTCCCTGCGAGATCAATCAGAACTGAGGAGATCCGTAGAAGAATCAAATTCACAGTCATGGCCCCGATGATTGCAAAACTGAAGTGGCAGAGGGCTGGACACGTAGCTTAAATGACAGATAGCCATTGTGGCAGTAAAGTCCTCAAATGGCGACCACGTACACGATGACGCAGCGTTGTAAGGATACCCACCACATGTACTGGTGATCGGGATCGCCGGTATAGGATGGATGAGGGCAGCGCAGGACCGATCGTCATGGCGATCTTTGGGGGAGGCTTTTGTCAGGCTGTGGACGTCTTCCGGCTGAAATGATGACGTAAGAGATAACTAAGAGTGAGATTTGTTCCCAGAACGCATGCGCCCAGTCTTCGTTCTAATCACGTACAATCACCGAGTTTCATAGACATTCTACGTAAATAAAATATCGCAATTGTGTTTAAACAATATGTTATGTTTTTAAAGTGATAACCCTCACTACTAGGATTAATACGAAAAAAAAATTTGAAAAACAGCCACAACCTGAGAGTTGAACAAAGCAAACATAATTTTATAACAAGGCGGTACTCGAACGGTTAGCTCAGTTGGTTAGAGCACCGGTACGGAACGCCGGAGGTCGTGGGTTCGAATCACGCATCGTTCATAAAATTTTGTTTTTCAAATTTTATTTGTAAATTGTGTTTAATATAATAATTCGAATTCATTTTTTTTTTGTTTTTGATTAGTTTTAATTTACGAACTATAATTAGTTATTATTTTATATATCTTTAAAGCGACGTTTCCAAATGGCCCAACGGAAGACCAGCTCTGGTTTTCAAACCAGCAAACATGCTGATTTGGGACCACTTTGTGACGTATAGAAAATAATATTCTTCAATTTTGTTCACGTTTAATTTTTTAAGATTTAATTTTTAATTCTTTTGTATTTAGATGTACTGTACCCACTTTATTGACATGAATTTCCCAGCAGACCCTAGTTGGATTTGAATTTCAAATCAAATCAAATCAAAATCACTTTATTAATATAGGTCACGGAAATTACACTTATGAATGTCAAAAAAATATTTTTCTTATTGAATCTACCGCTACTTTGTAAAAGGTTGAGCTAATGAGAAGAAGTAGCAAGAAACTCATTGCCACTCTTTTATTTCTGACCAGGTAAGGATGATTGTGGACAAAGTCGAAGCCCAAGGCTAGTTCACGTAGTCTAGACGCTATCATAGCACTCGAACGCTTATCGTAATAGATTACATTTAATAATCCCGATATTTGAGCTCATAGATGAATACAACAACTACTAATAATTAATGTTTATACAAAAGTTCTACTTTTTTCCAATGTGTCTTCGAATGAATCTCTCGTAACACATGAAGAGTCACAGGATCGCTATAAATCTTTTCGGTAGGTGTACGAACTCTTTTCAAGGCACCGACTTCGTTTCCGAAACACGAACGAACTTGTACAGGAGGTCTATTACCAAAATTGAAAGCCGAAGTTTCGGTCCGAAACGAAAGAACGACGAACTTCGAATTAAATCCTATTACCAAAGTACTTCGGATCCGAATAGTGCGGATGGATTTCGTTTCAGTACTATGGTTACATAGCCATAAAAAGTGAGGTTGTTGTTACGATCATAATAATGTTAAACAACGAAAAAGTAAATGTCAAGTGAATTTGGGAATAAGGTAAAGACAAAATGTCTTATAGCGAACTTCGTATCGATCTTCGGATTCGAAACACTTTCGTAATAGGAAAATGTACGATCCGTCAACCGAATCTTCGTATTTCGATTTTGGTAATAGGGCTCCAGTTCGTTTCGCGTGGTAAAAATGCATTTGAAGACCGCACAGGGACGCCACACATCCAGACAGTGAGGATTATTTTTATTTATTATTTATACTATTAATTATTTACAAAAATAATCTAAAGCTAACATAGTCCCACAGAAGTGTTTGAACAGTTTGTCTGCAGGATTATATGAACATGATTTTATATGAGTGTAATTAACAAATATTGATAAAAATATTGTGTTGTAATACAGTGTTGACAATAAATATTTCTTAAGTTTAGTTTTAAATTTTCTTTTACTGGTTTCTAGTCGAATGTCCTCAGACAAGCTGTTTAATAAATAGGGCAGGCGTTTTTACAAAGACCTATCACCGCAGTAGTTATTGATTCTAGGTACTTCAAACTTACCAGCGGATATCGACCGAATATCGTGAATTTTTTTTGGTTTCTTCGTCCATTATTAGGACAGACAAAGGGTTCAAGCCCATACAGCCGTATTCATTATTTAATAATTAATTTGTCAAAGCCTTGCAAAGATGCAAGATTTTTACAAACTTGTTCTTTCTAAAAAACGTAGAATAGCACGAGGAATAAATCACTTTAATGATGTTTGTTTCGTTACGACAAAGAAGTATAACTTCTTGCGTGCATACATAAGTACACACACAGTTTTTTTTTAATGTTACATTTAACTGGACGCAAACAGGAGCGTATAAGCGGCATTAAGTGTAAATAAACTTAATCGTTATCGAAGTATGGTATCTAAATATTAGGAGTCAATTACATCTGATACGCTCGTCGACAGCGATCGCGTGATGCTCGACCGATAAATTATTATCTGAACATATTACACAATGATAGACTGTTACTAGGCCTACAGATACTTATGGCCTTTGTCAATAATAATAATAATATAACATAATATTGTCGTGCATCAACGTACATGACGAGAGTTGTCAAACTTCAAGGCATTGATAATTTCAACAGCTCCGTCAGCAATACTCGTAGCTTTAGCGTAAAAGTGTCTGCTTTAGACGCTGTAGACCCGGGTTCGGTACACCTACCAGTGTATGGATTTTTTTGGGTTTTGTAAAGTTAATGGAAATTTCTCGTAAGTTCAGGATCAAATCGAATAGAAAAAATGGGATGGAAAATGTGTAAGCAGGATAAAAATAATTAAAAGAATTTTCTAGTACAATTTAAATTTAAAGATGGAATGGGAGAATCATTTTGAAAATAGAACAGATCCGGGAGTATATAAGCCTTACTAAGCGTGGCCTACGATGCTACGGCAGTTCTAGTTCTGAATCGAAAGTGTAAAGAAGAAAAGAAGAAGTAGTGACAAGTGGAAGTGTTCCAAGAAGAAGAAGATAGAAGAGACTTAGTGTTCGGTGCGGTGTGACGCGTTGAAGGTACCGCCGCCCACAAGAGGAACAGCGGCAGACCGGCGAAGTGCAAGTTCAGAAAAAGTGAACGCAAATAAAGACTCGTTCCTATACGCGGAGTAATATTGCCAATCCCTGACCCACTCTCGTGTCAATATTGACACTTTTACACAAATTATCTTGCCCCAAACTAGGCATAGCCTGTACTATGGGTACAAGACAACGATATATTTAATACAATATACTTACTTAAACATACATAAATACATATAAACATCCATGACTCGGAAACAAACATCCATATTCATCATATAAATGATTGCACCTATACTGAAGCAATTCAACTATATACTGAAATATAGAATCATTGAGAGGGAAATTGAAAGAAATTAACATCTTGACTGTTGCTTCTCAATATATTCTTGATAATGTAATGTATGTTCATAGGCACATAAGTGAATTTGCTAATTCATAACCATAATGTTAACACCAGGAACAGACGTAAACTTATAATGCCTACTACTCGGCAAAGTCGAGTTAGTAAGTCTTTTATGGGGCGATGTATATGCTTTTACAACAAGATCCCAGAAAATGTTCAAAACAAGAGTATTACGTTATTCAAAATAATTGTTAAAGAACGTTTGTGTGGTAAAGGTTACTATAAAATAAATGACTTTCTTAACGATACCACAAATTGGGAATGGAGCGACCGCTCTCAGCTTATTAAATAATAAGTTTAATTGTACAATATTACGTTGTAAACATATTTTTTTTATGAAAACCCGCTGAGTTTGTTGCGCCTATTATTCTCAGGTCTGAGGCATTCGTTTTGTAATGGCTGGTAGTTTTTGACTTTCAAAAGGTGATGTCACATCCTATTTTGAATTAAAATATTTGAATTTGAATTGAATAGAAGTAAGATATTTACTAAGGAACCGACTTCAAATAGATTGTGTTAATTTTTAGTAATATTGAGTTAAACTGTATCGTATATGTAATAATAAATAATAAATTAAAGTCAACTCCATTCAACTAAATTAAATTAGTATTTACATTTCAAATTATGCTTTTTTTCCACTACCTATGCATTGTTATTTTATAGTTTTAATATTTCACTTCTATCAGAACCCCTTTGGTTTTTGAGTGTTTTTTATGAAAATAAGGGATGAGACGATCAAGACTTAAGCTGATGGTATTTTATACGCCCTGCCCATTACTATGCAGTGCCGCTCAGGATTCTTGAAAAACCCCAAAAATTCTGAGTGGCACTACAACTGCGCTCGTCACCTTGAGACATAAGATGTTAGGTTTCATTTGCCCAGTAATTTCACTAGGCGCCCTTCAGGCCGTAACACAGTAATGCTTACACATTACTGCTTCACGGCAGAAATAGGCGCCGTTGTGGTACCCATAATCTAGCCGGCATCCTGTGCAAAGGAGCCTCCCACTGGTATATGCGCTACATACATTTATAAAATTTCAAATGTAGAAGAAAAGCTTTTTTTTTTATTTTTATAAAATATGTTTGTGCTATTTTACTGTGGAGTAGCTATCTCGTTCGTAGCCAACCTTGAGCACAATGCCGTGTCAAGGAGACTTATTCCACCATCTTCCTTACTTCGTACGGAACTTTCTTACTGTTAACTGATAAAGAGTTAATTTATGTAGAGCCCTGAATGTGCAGCTATATAATGCTTATTCTTAAAAGTATTTCAATCAGAACTCAGCCAACATGTAAAATTTCAGATCCTGTCAGCTGTGCTTTCACTAAATTTCACCTTCGCACACCACAAAGAAGAATATCGTCCCACCATCTGGATGTGTGGCATTCCTGGCGGTTTTCAAGGAAATTTCTTTCACGTACAACCTTTACAAACCAAGTTTTCATTGTGTGGAGTTTCGGGATGATACGACATGGGTGCCTTCAAAAAAAGCACGTACATTTTCCTTACAGGCCGGCAACGCTCCCGTGATTCCTCTGGTGTTCCAAAGGGAATGTGAGCGGCATCACTTAACACCAGGTGACCCATACGATCCTCCACTTTCATAAAAAAAAGAAAGCTTAACAGATTCCAAATATGTAAAAACCTCCTTCTGAGGTTCACAAGTTATATGCCTTATTTTTGAAGTGAAAACTCTGACTTTTCAAATTTGTGATTTTCTTTTTAATAATCTTGTTTAACTTTGACTACATAATATGTATATGACATGTATGTTATGTGTAGATGCTAATACAATGTAACAATGAAATATTATGTGCTGTAATCTTAGAATTTTATTATTATATAATGACGTGAAGGTAATGTAATTTGCATGCCCTTTTTAGGTAATGTGTTAATTAGTTTAGGATTTTTTTGTTAAATTGTACACAAAAAGTAAATTGTAAACAACCTGGGCATTAAAAAAAAATAAAAAAATAAAATTATTTTAATTTCTGAATATAATATATATAAAATTATTTCTTATTGATAACGGGTCACATCAAATCTTAAATAAACACATTAACGTCATCTATCAACAACAAAGTAGTTCTAATTAATTACTCTATAATAATTATCTATGTTCATTTATCGATTGTCTGTGAGTGATTAACTGAATAACGGTTTATTATTAGTATAGGCAAAGAATATATAATATTACAAGTAGTATAGGACAAATAATTGTTTTATTTCATACTATTAACCTCGCATTGATGAAGTTTTTAATTATTTGAAAGTTAAGAAAAAAATGAGCTCTTTTAAAACCACCGACAATTCCCTCAATATTTATTACAACAGCCTAGACCAGGGGTGCTCAAGCTTGAACTGCTGTCGATACCTCAAAATTGTTAGACTACGATCGATCGGCTCTGAGAGGCTTTAAGTATGTGTGATGAAGGATTGTCGTCTAGGTAGAGTGTCACGATGACATTTTTAGTCAAGGTAAGTGTAGGTCTGCTCTTAAATGTCAATGAAAAAACTCATAATTATTCAAAATTGCGAGTTTATTCGTTCTTACAAAAAAACGCATATTTCATAAGATGGTACGTAATTACCGATTTTAGTTACCTAAAACAAAACCTGTGAATAATTCTATATTGGATTTTGTTCTCGAGATCGACTCAAAAAGCACTCGAACGACCTTTTGATCACCTCTGGTATCAAAGTCACTAATATATTTAGATAATCTGTGGTAATCATAAGTTTTGTAATAAAAAATGTTGTTACTCGTATTCACTGTTCATATTCTAGTACCTACTGTCGAGATCTTACTATCGAGGTCAACTATAATAGTAGTTTTAATTAATTAATTGATCATAATATTAAGTTCTCGACATATGCGGCATGATACGGCGAATTTTTCAGTTAAATTTTGATACTAAAATGATATAAAATATTTTAAAGCTATTTCCCACTTCCCGTTGCTGTAAATTCACGATTTTGTAACAAACATTTACAAAGGAAATTGAAGAAAAAAACCAAACAAATTTGCTGTACACATTTGACGTACAGTAAAAAACTAGAATCACAATCACGCTCAAAAATTGTCTGAAGCAAAATTGTTTTCGTTTAATTGTGCTTCGACCGCGCTTTGAATACAACGGCACGCAATAACAAAATGCTCAGTGTTTTGATCACTTTGCTAAATACATACATTTCAATTGCTAAAACAAAATGTTCTTGCCTCTTTTTCGTGTCCGAGTTTCTAATGAGGGTATGATTATAGAGTTTGAACATTAGTGCCACGAAATAAGGTCCAAATGTTTTGAGTTTTTTTAGTATCAATTCCGCCAATATTTGTCTTCAAACAACTCGACACGTGTTTCGCCTCTATACGAGGCATCCTCAGAAGATGTTGACACGCCAAACTCTGGCACGAGACACGGCAGAGTCTCGTATATATATAATTATAGATTTCCGCAAAGTAACTCCTACTTCAATATTTTTTTTACGCTAATCTATATGTGTATACAACGCCGTTCGGACATTTTTTGACGACCTTTTAATAGGCGATTGGGAGTCTAGTTGTATGTCAATGCTGTCAACATAAAAATTTTGCAATTCTAAAATTATTAGTACATACATGCAGGTATCGAATAGTTTCGCACTCACATAGGTTCTACCTTGAGGATATTTTGATAAATAAATTATGGTTATTAATATATGTACACACCTAAGACCTACCTGGCACCAAGTCGGCGATATCTTACTATCTATAAGTCTCATGTCTGTCATACTCATAGGATACATCTGGCTTGAAAAAACACGGTATCTGCAACAATTAAAGTCATTTATTTTATCAAATATAAATTTTGATCACATTTTTTTAAAACTGGTTCATCATTATCATCACTCAGCTGGATAAAGGCCTCCCCCAAAGATTTCCACGACGATCGGTCCTGCGCTGCCCTCATCCAACGTATTCCGGTGATCCAAGTCACCAGTACATCTTGTGGGTATCCTACCAACGCTGCGTCTTCGAGTATGCGGTCGCCAATCCAGGACTTTACTGCCCCAATGGCTATCTGTCACTTAAGCTACGTGCCCAGCCCTCTGCCACTTTAGTTTTGCAATCATCTGGGCTATGACGGTGATTTTGGTTCTCCTACGTATCTTTTCATTTCTGATACGATCTCGCAGGGAAACTCCGAGCATCAATTAGCGACCACGTCTGTGTTCCATAAAAATTGATTGCTTTCGGATAATAGAGCTAATAAAGTGATAACCCTCATTTCTGATAATAATTACACAAATTAAATTTAAAAACAAAATTTATAAACGATGCGGTACTCTGAGAGTTGAACAAGACATATACAAGATTTAGTCAACTTTACGTCACTGGAACGGTTGGCTCAGTGGAAGAGCACTCGCACGGAACGCGAGAGGTCGCGGGTTCGAGTACCGCATCTTTCTTAAATTTTGTTCATAAATGTCATTTGTGTATTGTGTACTTGTGTAATAAGACATAGTATGATATATATAACTATAATATAGCCTAGCCAATTTAATAAAACTTTTAAATTATAGAGACATCTTCTGGACATAGGCTGGGACTACATAATAAGTATGCCCTTTAAACTATTAATGTATTTTTAAATACTCAGGGACTGCGCATATCAAATCAAATCAAATCAAAATCAGTTTATTCACGAAGGTCACGGAAATGACACTTATGAATTTAAAAAAAAATATATATTTATCTTATTGAATCTACTGCTACTTCGTAAAGGGTTGAGCTAATGAGAAGAAGTAGCAAGAAACTCATTGCCACTCTTTTATATCAAGATTTACATTTAAGTTCATCGATTTACAAATCATTTCAAATTACAATATAATATGTAAAATGTAAAATGATGCAACAGACACACTCAAACGTCAAATAGTCAATGTCTTACACGAGTAAGTCAAAAAAGTAAATGTAAATTAATACAAAAGTTATTGAGTACAGTAGCTGCATCATCCACATACACGATAAATAAATAAAGGTATTCTGTGAGCATTTTATAAACGATTATAAATAAATAAATATGTGTATATCCATACATATATATACACACAATAACTTTTAAGAATCTGAAACCGAGTCTCCGGTAACAGGATCATCCTGCCACCACAAGCAGCGCCCGTTCACGAGCATGACGCATGAGCCAGCCATCGCCTCCCTCAACCATATTTTAGGGAAGGGGACGACCCGTCCCATGTCGCCGCCACAAGCAGTGACAGTTAAGCGAAAATGATGAAACCAGTTTCGAGAACTCTATAAGAATAGTAAAAACAAGGATGCCAATAAATATGATTAATAAATAATCAGTAAATAAAGCAAGGCAATAATTATTCCATCTGTATTATAATATAGTCAGTAATCTATATAATTGCCATATTAATTATTATAAATTGAACTACATCTTTCAAAGAATACAATAAATAGTCACGTATTTACGTTTCTTGCTGTTCTATATAGATAAATGTAATATCTTTCTTAGTATAATACGTTGGATGAGGGCAGCGCAGGACCGCTCGATGTGGCGATCTTTGGGGGAGGCCTTTGTCTAGCAGTGGACGTCTTCCGGCTGAAATGAAATATTTTTCTTTAGAATGGGAGGTATTAAAATTCAATTAAACTCTGATGTTATTGTTCTGTTTTATCTTATTATGGAATGGGAGGACAAGCGAGAGTACAGGTCACCTACCAAGAGATTACCGCCTTTTATTCTGATTTGTATAACCAGAGGAATCACAAGAAAATTGCCAGCCTTTAAGTCGATTTTTTCGAAGATACCAATTTCGTATAAAAGATAGTCCACAGCTTAATTGTGCGTTGAACAAAATCTCTTGAAAACAGTATTGTGTTGGTGAATATCGGTATATAGTTCAGTAATTAGTGTAAGTCGAGATTCCATCCATGCAAAAGTGCATTTAATTAATACTCTTTCGGTTTTTTTTCTGACAATATAAACTAATTAAGCTGTGATAATAAAAGCCTTTTTGATCACTGCAGATTAAACAAACATGTATATACCAAAGGAATTAATGACTAGAAGAAGATCGCGGAAAGGATCGCACACCTCGTAACATCTTTAGAGACAATTCCTCTCTAAGTCCAATAAGTCCAAACATCAAAAGCCTTACCTCATATATAATGGTATGAATATAAACAAAGACGGAAGAATTATCATAAAGGCGAGGAGACGACATAGTCTGATAGGTCCTTTGCAGCATGTCTTAGTTCGTAAGCTGGTCTGGCGATTGTAGGGTCTGGGTATTGCCGCTGAAACAATTAGAAGTGCTCATAAAACAGACCTATGTGGCGCGTAGACAGCAACGCCACGCCGCCGCACAGTTGCCGCACCGTCAGTATTTATCTCAATGTTAGTACCCTGTAGGCATCCCTCACATAACCTTATTACATTGTTAATGAAATAAATTAAGAAAATTTTCAAAATTGTAACGTTAATCTACAGTTAAAATATGATAAATGAAATGAATGTTTTTTCTATACATCACAAAGTGGTCTCAGCTCAGCATGGTTGTTGGTTTGAAAAACAGCGCTGATATTCCATTGGGCATTTTGGTGACTTATATTGTGATTTAGATTGAGCTTTTGAGAACCGTCATCCGTGTAAAAATAGTGAAGAATTTTTCCTACGAGAGGTTAATATATGCTTAATGGAGGAGATAAATAAAGAAACGTTTATAAGCAAACGTAGGTAAGTTAAAAAGTTTAAATTTATTTTCCTTATGGAATTTCGACATGGCTAGCTATATACTGCTACAGCAGTAGAGCAGGTTAGTAAGCACAGTCGGCAGTGGTGTGACGGTGGGGTAGCGGTGCGGCAGCGCTCCATCTATATAAATACCTTCTAATGGCACTAATTCTTGAGGGTCCATCGTAAAGTGTTCATCACGATTAACAAATCAAGTCCAGTTATTAAATAGATATCCTTTAGGTTTTGTTAAATGTTTTCTCTTCCAACCTGAAACAAAATAAAAAAACCATTAAAGTACAAGAAGGATTCCGCACCATGAAACAAGATATAACACTAATTATATCTTGTCATTACGTTTGTTTAAGTTGCATTTTAGTTTTAATAACATAGCGGCCATTTTGAAATGCGCCATTTTGGTTTTTATTATTCGAGTCTACCCTGCATCTAATGATAAGAAAATTCGATAAAATACTGGTGTACTTGGTATCAGATTAGGAATTAATATAAAACATAAAAAATCATAACGTAAATCTTATTATGTCTACTAGGTCCAGTTAGTACCTACTACATCTTGGGCGAAGTATACGCTTTTGTAACAATTGTTAAAAACATTACATGAATTTAAATTATATTTTACAGAAAAATGTTTCCGAATTGATACGCAAAGGTAAAGAACAAAAGTTAAAAGAAATAAATAGACGCGAAGCGAAGATTCATGTCTACTTGTGCCTCTACAATTCTCTCATCATTATTTACATTTTATTCAAACCCTTTTCTTAAAAAAAAATCGAACAATTTTGATTCATTTTTCAAATTTCTGTGAAATGTCTAGTGTGACGTTTACGCGAGTTCAAATCTTTTCCCCTTAACAAAGTCAAACAGAATGTAAATACTACGTAATAAGAGGTGGGACTGCCTACATAAAAATTGAAATATAGTTTAGTATGAAACGTGCAGTGATTTGACATAAGATTGAAATAGTAGTAATTACAGTACGGCGATTCGCGTCGAAGTATTATCCGGCTAAGTTTGAAAGCGAATAGTTGCTAAAAACGTCCCCTACGTTTTTTTCCTTTTTTAAAAAGAATATAGCCGTCATCTGTCAATCTATCAATGACTTCACGTTTCAAACAATCGAGTGAATCACTGTTTTCCTAAAAGAGTTTCGCTAGGCTGAACAAAGTGACCGTTGTTCCTAAACAAATTTTTACTTTAAAATGGCAAAAGGACATAAATACATGGTATCCTAAATATATGAAGTTAACAGCCTATATCTACGAATAATTTCGCATCGAATGGCCATAGTTTCTAGAGTTTACCTACGCTTCAAATAAAAGTCGATAATTATATGGATACGTAAATACATTTCTAAGCTATTGCTAATGGCCTGTTAGACTTAATGACCAATTAACTGTTTAATAATAGGTAAATCGAATCTTGTTTATGATACAATTTACAATATTCGATTTACAACTGGCTATTGTTCGCTTTCTGTTTATCTATAAACTAGTAGTTGCCCGTTGCACTCACAACTAAAGGTTTTGTCTCAATAAAATGCTAAAGCAGGGATTTTTATTTTATTTATTTATTTATACTATTAATCATTTACAGAAAGAATCTTAAAAGCTAACATAGTCCCGCAAAACTGTTTGGACAGTTTGTCTGCAGGATCAAATCTCTTGTAATACATTAATTCTTATTAGAACATTCATTTTATACAAGTGTAATTAACAAATATTGATAAAAAATATAATAAAAATGTCATTTTAATTTTAAGGCAGTGTTGACAATAAATATTTCTTAAGTTTAGTTTTAAATTTTCTTTTACTGGTTTGTAGTAGGATGTCCTCAGGCAAGCTGTTTAATAGATAAGGTAGGCGTTTTTTCAAAGTCCTATCTCCGTAGGAGTTATTGTTTCTGGGAACCTCGAACTTACCAGCGGTCATCAACCGAGTATCTTGGTTATGCATAATTGGGTTATGTTCTTGATTGCCATGATTGTTAATGGCTAATAAGTACTTATGTTTTAAGCTTACTGGCAATACTTTACATATTTTAAATAATTTTCTATAATCATTTTTACAATTATAACAATAAGGATAACAGAGAGAGTTATCATACTGAAACATGCAGGGCAAGCCATTCAGCCATTAAGTTGGCATGGCGACATCCAATTCTGCACAGACACACGCCAAGAAAGGGAAAATATTAGGAAAACGAAAAATTTTTATGTTTATAACTTGAATTTCCTGTTCTACGATTCAAGAACTCCTGATAGAACAATATACAACTAGACGTCTAGATATTATAATTTCGACAAAAGGTTATCAGCAATTTTCGGGTAGCTTATAGCTTGACTTGAAACCAATTGCATTTACTTTCTCGAAATTGATTCTTTGGAATTATTTTTATGTTAGTATTTTTAGAAGGAAACAACATTCAGTTTCAACATTATTTATTAATAGCAATTATATTTAAGTATTTCACAAAATACTTTCAAGGTTAGTTGGCGTAACTAGATAACAAAAAAAGCATGTATTCCATTCAGCCATATCATTAGAAACTAAGAATAATAGCGAATGTAAATCGATGACATAAGCGTTCCAATTTTCGCTGCTCAGCAAAAAAAAAAACTAAAAATTCACACTTCAACTTTTTTGTATGAAAAACAATGAAACGCTTCAACAAAGTTGATAAATAATTACAAAATAATTAAATTCGAAATAAATTGTAAATAATAATAATAAATCGAAATAAATAGGAACATTCATTATTGCCATTGCGTTTCTGATCTTTTGAAGTGAAAACTTCTATAGTATCATTATGATTTGAAAGCCGATGAAACGTAAAAGCGCGACAATAAAAAGAGACAAAGTTAAAAATATAAAAATATAACTTCATAAGATATAACGTGGGAGAAAATGAGATGAGTCATTTTACAGTGTTTTGGTACCAGGCGATCATAGCTAAAGAAGAGATGTCATGTATGACGCGAGTATACCTTAATATATTCTGACGTCATGCTCGCGTACTACGTAGTACTACATAGACACCAGAAGGACATAAATATGGTAGCGGTGATAGTAATGTCTTTCATAGCGGTTGAAATCTTGTGTCATCCTAGCAACATGTACCAGGTTTCACTTCTGATATGTGTACTTTGTGCGCATGTAATTTTATTTTTGAAACGATACTTTTTTGTGGCCTTGTTACAATAATTTGATAATTCTTGACGATGATATAGTGCTGTTAGGTATGATTTGATCTTTCTTATTGCAGTTGTCAACGGAAGGAGTTTCAGTTGATAAAAGAGGGACGTGAGTACGGGGAAAATTACCATTTTAACGCCGAAATGTTTAAACACCTCTTAAAATAGTCGAATAGATAGAAAACAATAAAACAGAGACAATAATTTTCAATACTTTTCCTGGTGGAATGACGCTGGTTGCTTGAGCGCGGGGAGGGGCGCTGGTGTGGGACACGACTTGCGTCGATACTCTGGCTCCTTCTCATGTCCAAGTTAGGTCAGTTGGTGCTTGGGCTGCTGCTTCGACTGCCGAAGACATCAAGCGTCGCAAATCAGTGAGTTATGACTCACTGAGACCGACATACGGCAAGGCAGAAAGATGTATGCATCTTTATGCCGTTTGGTGTCGAGACACTTGGCCCTTAGTACCCAGAGGCGCGGTGGATGTACAAAGTTCGTGCCTCAATAAGGCTACTGGAAACCCAAGCGCTGGCAGCTATTTCGGTCAACGGATCAGCCTAGCTATCCAACGCGGAAATGTTGCCAGTATTCTTGGTACGCTTCCCCGTAATTGTATTTTAACTATGTGTAATCATTGCATTGTAAATATTGTTATAAGATTTGTTTTGTTTGAATAAATTTCTTGATTTAATATTCTTAAGTGTAATTTATGAACCTAAATAAAAAAATGATCATTGACTTTGATTGGCAGACCGATACGTAGTTATCACGTCTGAGTTCACGTATTTATCATACTAGCAGAGTAGAGCGATAAACGCGCAAATCGTATGTAACTAGCTACTTATCTCTTCAGGTCTGGATGTATGTGTTTTAATCAAGTTATTCCGGGTGAATTATTTAATTTATATGTTGGGATGATATGGCGCCGTCCACAGATGTTATGGTGACATTATATTTTAATATATTGCCACACTTACATAGTCCGAGCGCGTATCCTCAGATACTTCGGACATGTCACGCGAAGTGGAGAGCATGCCATAGAGAGACTAGTTGTTCAGAAAAGGGTCAACGGCAGTAGGTCAAGAGGACGCTCCCTTCAACACATGTGCCAGAGAAGCAACAGCCAGGGATAACTCGCGTAGAATCGTTCCTCGTTCGACGTGACCACGACTGCTCTGTCAAGAGTAATCTAAAGTATAATTATAAAGTATAGTCTATACCTACTCAATAATTATGAAACGTTTCAATGACGACAAGTAACGAAGTTTCAAAAATAATAAAGGTCCAAAAGTCTTAATGAGAATAAAGTTTATGCAAACCTAAAAGTCTATCAACCCGCCACGGACAAATATCATTGTACAGGCTGACGAGCAAAGTGAACCAATAGTGTGTAAGCACTGGACACTGCTAGACTGGTGTGATGCCTAAAACAACGCTAACAAAAGACAGCGAAAAGTCTCCCTTCGCTTTCACTTGCCAAGGCACACACTCTTTTACTTTGCTATATTTGCACCCGGCCTAAACCCATAATAGGACTTGGTACAGCCGGACAATCGGAGGTTTCTGTGGACACCTCGAACCAATAGGTTCTGCGTCGCACTCGGTACGGTCAAGACGATACCATACCATCGAATATGCTCCGATACCAGACCGCGTCCGATGGTTCGGTCGTACCAAATTCGATCATGTATTTAGGCGTTTACTCTCGCGAGTAAATACCTAATAAATAAGTGGAGTATAGATCCTAGTCTGGGTGTTTCCAGAACGATATAACATGTCATTGTATGTCATGTCAACGTATCTTTAATAAAAGTACTGTGAAGAAATTATTAGAAAAAAGGCAATATAAACATAACATACGTATGGGCATAAACGCTTTGCCCTTTTTATTGGACGAAAAGACAAAAAAAAAGTCGGTTTTAGTGTTTTTTCTAATGTTTGGTGAAATTAAGATAATATTACAAGCTGAATAAATAGATTAGGAAAGGAAGAATGCGAGCAAACACTTGTACAGATAATAATTATTTAAACAGCTCGGAGGATATAAAAACAAATATTTTTCTGCAACACCGCGATAGCAAATTATCGCAAAATTCTTTATTTAATAATTTTATGCCTAGTTTTTAACAGTGTGCTATCAGTAAACCGATTCTATCTGCATTAGGGCTGTCAACCATAACATTATAAAACTTTGGACTGGATTCAAGGTTCCTATAATAAAAAATAACCCTTACATGCTTAATTCTTTGTCCGTTTGTCAAAACGAATATAAATGCAAATGTGTTTATCATCTATAATAGCATAACATATGTTTTGTTCAAAGGATCCAAGGATTTTCAAATCACTTATTGAATTACAAAAACTGCCACATGTTCGAAAATATATTGGAAAGAACCTTAGACTTGAAAACAACGGCGCAATAACTCGGTGGACCGATTTATAAAATTAAATTACAATTATTAAATTGACTGAAGGCTCCATTCCCAAAGAGTGGTTTACGTCCTTTACCACATAAACGCTTTATCATAAACAAATCTTTTGAATTTCGCTACATATTTGTCTTGTTTTTGCTGGGATTTTATTGTGAAAACATAGATTTATATCGCCAAACTTAAGACTTACTTACGGACTTAACTCATTAGTAGGCATAACAGCTGTATGTTTGTTCTTGGTTAACATTATGATTATCACAGATTTCAAAATAGTCTTCGTGGTATGGCTAAATCCAAATATTTTTACATTCTATAAATCAGCACCCAGCAATCACTCACCACCTTCTGTTACTGTAGAATACGCAAGCCGTTTAGATCTTTCGGAATCGAATCCATACCGAGTATCAGTGCTAGGCGAGGCAACCAACAAGATAATCGGCCGGAGGGGATGCGATCTGTTCGCCTCATGAAAGGCTCACGTAGTTTCAGATATTCCCATCTACACTTTTTACTCTTGGGTATCTATAGAGTACGACTTTTAAGAATTGATGTAGACTCTGAAATCTGAGTCATCAAAGTGAAATTTGTTGTTTAATCAATACGAAACCCTTGAACGTCATACTCTCAGTGCCAGATTAACGACGTACGTAGTAAGAGTCGCTATTGCTACTGGCCCCGCGAGAAAGGAGGCCCAACATATTTCAACCCACTAATCTCTGCCTGAGGGTAATTTTTGATCGAAACTTATTAGGATAAGGGGATAAACAATTTGTTATAACATAACAAATTATATCGTCATGTAACAAAGTATATATATTTTTATAACATAACAAATTGTTTAGATTTGCAAGAGCGACATCTCAAGTCAATTTACTAATATGCAAATGTTGGGGTTGAGCAGGATATCAACTGTAAAGTAGATCCAGTAGATGAAGCCACAACCTGAGAGTTGAACAAAGTATACAAGATTTATCAACGATACGTGACTTGAACGGTTGGCGCAGTAGGAAAGAGCGCTCACACGGAACGCGAGAGGTCGCGGGTTCGAGTCCGGCATCGTGGATGTGGTAAATTGAATTTACTTGATGTCACAAATACGTGAAACTCAGACAAGTCAGACACTTGGTAAAATTCTATTTCTAATATAAATCAAGGGCTCTTTGAAAATATTTCTACGGGCCCCGCGCTTGCTGCATCCGGCACTGCATACTCTCACCCTATAACCTCGTATGTCAGTGGGCTGCATGCGTTCGCTGGCTGTATCTTATAAACCGCAATATTTCGATAGGTATATTTTTACTGTGTGTGTATATTGCTGTTGGCGTCATAACAACTAATGATAAAACCAAGATGGCGGATTCCAAAATGGCCGCCATGGAAACAAAATTGTTTCATTTAAAAAAAGTATTTAAATGTACGAAGTATTAATATATCTTGTTTCATGGTACAGAACCTTGCATGTGGAAATCTCATTCACACTTAACCGGTTTTATAAATATTTGTAATTGGTAACATTATATTCTGCGTGATTTAAATGCAAATAAACCGTGCTACAACAACAAATTGCTTACCGACGCGACTTTAGTAAAGAAAGATTCTTAATACCTCTGTTCGTACACATACAAATTACATTTGTATTGTGTGTAAGTTTACTGATTTTTCCAAATGTAAGGCCGTTTAAATCATTCTTTTATAATCTCTATCATATAGAATATAACCTCTAAGAATGGATAGATGGGAGATGAAAATTCATATAATGAAATGTATTTGCCAGTTGTAAACAGATTTATATTAGTTATATTTTAATATATTATGTCAACATAGACATTGTTCGTTTCTATTATACTTAATTATTATACATATTATGTATGTGCTGTCACGTGTCAGCCCTAGCTAACTGGGCACGTGTAGAAGGTATTTAGCAGATAAATACTAATTGAATAATAGAATCGGCTATTTTCACATTATCATGCTATTAAGTATATAAACCTATGACAATCGTAATTTACAATTATTTTATTAGTACCTTATTTTTATTGTTTTATATCAAACCGCCAACTGAGTGGTAGACAATTATACGATGATACGACCTGTATAGCCGAGTGGTTATCGATCCTACCTACTAAGCTAGAGGTCCCGGGTTCGAATCCCGGTAGGTGCAAGCATTTATATGATGAATGTTTGTTTCCGAGTCATGGATATAGATATGTATGTTAATGTGTATGTTTATAAGTATATATTTATGTATGTTTAAGTAAGTATATTGTATTAAATATATCGTTGTGTTGCAACCCATAACACAGGCTATATGCATAATTTGGGGCAAGATAGTTTTTGTAAAAAGTGTGTCAATATTATTATTATTAATTATGAACCACTCAGCTAACGGGCTCATTGTATCTTAGGGTTCACATCATGTTAAGTAAGTAACCACCGCCGCCCACGCTATTTTGCACCACTGAATTTCATATCAGCCCGAAGACGTCCACTGCTGGACAAAGGTCTCCCCCTAAGATCTCCACGACGATCGGTCCTGCGGCATCATCCCACCTATTCCGACTTTCGACTTCGTTGGTCCATCTTGCGGGGAATGCCTACAACTACCACTTTGACGTCATCACGAACGGGCCCGACTCGCCCGGATTAAGTACCACATTCGATACAGAAAACCGGCGTGAAGTAGCGGCTTAGTGCCGCTATGTTTTGCATAGGTTAGTGTTGAGGACCGGAGCCAATTCCCCTCGTCTCTCCACCAGAATATGTCAGCGACCCTCAAAGAGTCTTACCCCAAGAGGGTACCGGCTCTGCGAATCCCTGCGCATTCTCGGTCCAGCCACCCGTCGTATTCTGGGAAGGGCAAAGAACTGAAAACTTTCGAGGACAAATGAGACAACAATACCACGGCACACAACTGTGGACTTTTGTAACATCAGGGGAATCCAATCCAATTTAAACGCCATCATCCAGCACACATACATATTGTTTTATTTTAAAGCTAATGTAGTTTTTTAATAAGGAACATTTTCTTCTTTTATGTTGCATAAGAAAGATATACAAAACAGTGTTACTATTAATTTACTAAATTAAATCTCTGAAGGGGAAATAAATACGATAAACATAACTCAAATTGTTGCTCCATTTCCAGAAAATGCATTATTTGTACAAACAGTCACACAAAGGAGTGATATTTATTTATAAGGACTGAAATGATACGTAACTACCTGAAAGCATTATTTAGGTACTGCTAACAGCTGTTTGTGACAGAGTCAGACAGACAAATAAAAAGAAGAAACTAGATTATCTTTAAAAACTAAATGTTATTTGCCTAAGAAAGGATTCATCGAATAATTTTTTGAATTTTTATTTATTTCATAAAATCTACAGCACATTACATCTCTTATTTGCTATGTAATAAAGTACAGAACATTGGCCAACAGTGATTTTATATTAGATATATAGGCAAAACAATTAAAACTTATCATAAATTCATAAATGATCTACTCGAGATAAAACAAATATAGCAAAGCGAGAAATATATATAAAATATATTTAGGGTGTATAAGAATCACAATAAATTTGCATTATTTGCAATTTCAAACCTTTCCTATGGCGAAACTGTAAAATTGCGAAAATGTTTTTGTATTGGTACCTAGGTATGATATACAATTATTGCCAAAAAGCAAAAAACAAAGTATACAAGCATTTTGATCTCAATAAAACATTTTCTCAATAAATTAATAAAACTCACTAACAATAATAGTATTACAATACTCAAATTTATAATCAATTCACGAAATCACCACTATACGCTCCCACATTCAATAATGATTAACTAAACCGGTCTTTATTTATATATGCGTCTACGCAAACATAGCATAAATAAATTTAAATACCCATTAGTTATATACTTTAATTCCCAATAATAGCTTTTTTGTAAAATATAAAACCTCAAAAGAATACACATGTACTCACAAATGTCAACTTCAATCGGCCATTGCACTTTACACAGATTAAAAACACACACACAATAATTTGGAACAATTATGTTTACGCGTTCGTTCTATCTAGCGGGCAATGAACAACTGCCAGTCTGCCACACATCTTATTATCAAATGTAAAAATATCGCGAGCTATGTCGTCGAGTATTGTTTACTTGAGATTTTTGACCTATTTAGTGGATTCTTTGTTTAAATATTGATTTACCATATTTGATAACTAAATCATTAGTAACATTCTGATATTATTATTAATACCAACGAAAACATTTCTTCGGGATTGTAGGACCGAACAACTATCAGTAATATAATATGTAATAATAATCTGAGTATTCATTAACAGAATACTATTATTTTCTTAGAGCTTACAAAAATTTAAGATTAGGTTCGGCTTTTCAGTAAGGCTTATTATAAATTTTAATTGACATTGGGTAGGGACCGGAACTGTGTAATGTTAGATTTAATTTAATTTCCAAAAGATTATTTTTGGTCGTGGAATCATTAAGAAAGTCATTTATGTTATAGTAGCCTTTACCACATAAACACCACCACCATTGCCACCTCTCCGTTTAATAATATATTCGCATCTACATTTTTGACATTTGGCGCGGTAAATTTAATATTATATTTAGTTTTATGACTATTTAACAATAAGTTATTGGCGCTAAACCAGTACACGATGTCATAGTGCATTGGTTACTTCGTCATATAAAACTTAGCTTCTTTTTACTTTGAATATGAGCGAAGTGTCATCCGCAAACAACACTACCTTATGTTTTTTTCTACAAGGTTAGGTAGATCATATATATATAAATAAATAAGGAAGAGGAAGGGTACAAGAATAGACCCTTGTGTACCCCCATACCGAGTGGAGTCCCAGGAGATCTCCTGCCATTCACATCGACCCTGATAATTCTATTATTTAAATATGAGATCAAAAGATCGAGCGCAGATCCACTTACACCAAAGTGACATAGCTTCCGGACCAGCGTTGAATGTTGAACACAATCAAAAGCCTTAGATAAATCACAGAAGATACCAAGTGCATTCTGTGATTCCTCCCAGGCCTCAAAAATATACCTGATGACTTCAAAACCTGCATCCGTAGTCGAGAGTCCCCTAGTCAAGCCAAATTGTTTTATATGAAGTTACTTATAAGTGGTTTGATACATACATACACAATTGGTCTCAATTTTTAAAGGATTGTATTGCAGCCAATGGAGACAACTTTGAATAAGCTTTTTAAAATTTTTTAATTGGTTTATATTTATGTATTAAACTAACACACTGTAAAAGTTATTAATGTTGTTTGCAATAGAAAAAAAAATTTTTTTTTTCTTTGTTTTAGTATTCATGACAAGACTAGGTATATGTATAAAAAAGACTGTTTTATTACCTTCTTATTTAGATTTCTAGGACCAGCGTACTGTCAATTCTATTACAACACAAGTGTCCACTTGTATTGTTGTTTCATTTTGAAGGGCTGCTTGTTATTACAGGCACATGAGATCAGTGCCGGATTAAGCAAACGTGGGACCCGTAGCAGCTTCTTTTAATGAATTTTCTATCTATTTTGGAAATAGTCGGTTACCGAGTATCTGACGTGGAATGTCTTACGGCCGTTTTCAATAACGTATCTCTAGTTACGGATACATTGTTGTCACTTAATAACAAGATCTTATCTATCCATAGTCATATTGTCTAATATAGTTATAGTCCAATTATGTTTATGTCGATTGGTTATTGAAAACGGCCGTTAGTTGATAAAGGTGTAACGGTTTTACGTAATTGTGATATCAAGTAATATTCATTAAATATATCAAATATTAATAAGTTTCACTCAAATAATTACGCTCAAGCAGAGACGAGTGGGCTTAAACATGCGTCTACATAGAATATGACAGCTGTGAAAACGTTGAAATAAATTTAAGTTTAGAACTAACTTCTGTTTTGAGAAATACACGCTCACTAACACACAGTGTTATACAAATCGCGAATGTAAGGCATAGCTTGTCACGCACACTAAAGTCTTACCCCTGGCTTGTTTTTATCGGTTGTCTGACAGCAAGAGACTCTATCTAGACGTATAAATTATCTAAGATAAAAACAGCCAAAAAATATACCTATGGACATTCTTACGTAGACGGCTAAAACAATACCAGACGGCACACGGAGAGCAACACGGGCCACTGGTAGACCAGAAGGGAGTAAACCGGTGGCCTGTTTAGCTCTAAAGTTAGTTAAAGCCTTTCTTATTAGAACTGGAAGCTAGAAGGTAGGCCTTGTAACTCCTAAATACTAATACTACTTTGTTGGTTGCAATTACTGATTGTGACAGTAATCACGACTATCATGTTCACGAAGCATGCTTACTCTAACAATGAATTCAAGCTCTAAAGGTTGATGCATCCAATATACTATCATTTATATTTCTGCATTCAATTCTTTATTACTTTACATGAAATAATTTATATTATTTAAACACGACTCATATTTGATTGAAAAGAGTGCCCGTTGAGTTACTTATATATTCTTCTCACGAGCTCAACTTTTTACGAACATATGGTAAATTCAGTAATTTATAAGAAATATTTATAGTGACGATTCAGAAGTGCTTAGTTTAAGCGTATTTTAATAAAGTTTATTTGACTTTGACTTTGAATAGAACCATTTATCACCCCCGTGTTTGAAATTTTAACAATAAACAACAATTAAACTCAAATTTAAAACAATGTTACTAAAAATTTAAAAATAATATCATTGTGTTCGACCTTTTAAAGTAAGTGGTAATTACTACCTATGTAAATGCCAATATACTTATTTCCTTTTAGCATTACATCACCTAGACAATTGAATGTCGTATTTTTTATATTTAAATTTGTTTTTATTATTAATTTCTTTGTTTTATTCATTTATTATGTTTGTCCTTTGATCATTTATACGTCTAGAGAGACTGTGACAGTTGTGAAAACGTCAAAAAAATTGAGGCTTACGGTAAACTTCTATTTTGAGCAATGCACGCATACTAACATAAAGCGACATACAAATCGCGAGTGCAAGACGTACATTGTACCATTGACTAAAATTATAAACCCGGCCTGATTTCATCGGTTGTCTAGCAGCAAGAGGCTCTATATTTGACGACATGTTGAGTTAGTCTAGTGGTTAGCGATCCTACCTACTAAGCTAGAGGTCCCGGGTTCGAATCCCGGTAGGTGCAAGCATTTATATGATGAATATGAATGCTTGTTTCCGAGTCATGGATGTTTATATGTATTTATGTATATTTAAGTAAGTATATTGTATTAAATATAGCGTTGTCTTGCAACCCATAACACAGGCTATATATGCCTTATTTGGGGCAAGATAATTTGTGTAAGAAAATTTTAACAAAAAAACAACCGATATCAAAAACACTATTCCAAAACAATAGATATAATATGCACCTAATAGTATTAAAATAATTGCGTATTTTATACAATCTAATTAATAAATCTAATTCTAGTTACGATTATTGTTATTTTTGGAATCGGTGTCCTTCCGCCGCGACCCGCTCTCGCCTCTCGCTTCCTCACGACTCAAGCACATCTCACCTATAACTATGTATGTAGTAACAAACCTATCTTGGATGACACCGACTCCAAAAATTACAATAATCGTAACTAGAATTAGATTAATTAATTAGATTGTATAAAAATACGCATTATTTTAATACCTTTTTAGTGCATATTATATCTATTGTTTTGGAATAGTGTTTTTGAAGTCGGTTGTTTTTTTGTTTATTTTTTTTTATTTTTAGTGAATTTGAAGTACCAACTAAGAACACACTAACTAAGAATTTGTCTAAATATGTGTAGATATACAAAATTTTTCAATGCTGCAATGAACGTAAGCGCTTTATTGAAGAGTTCCGTTACTTTGCCATGGATTCCGTAATCAGAACCAAACCAAACTCACACCAAACTATCTTTGAAGTATATCATTTCCAATAAAAAAAGAATCATTGAAATCGGTTGGCGCGATATTGAGTTATTCGTAAATTTATCATCCACTTTGCTATTTTTTTTATGGAATAGGAGGACAAACGAGCGTACCTGGTGTTAAGTGATCACCGCCGCCCACATTCTCTTGCAACACCAGAGGAATCAAAAGAGCGTTGCCGGCCTTTAAGGAAGGTGTACACGCTTTTTTTGAAGGTACCCATGTCGTATCGCCCCGGAAACACAGCACAAGGAAGCTCATTCCAGAGCGTTGTAGTACGCGGAAGAAAGCTCCTTGAAAACCGCACTGTGGAGGACCGCCACACATCCAGATGGTGGGGATTATATCTTAACTTGTGGCGAGTCGTGCGAAGGTGGAATTCGGCGGCGGGAATCAGGTTAAATAGCTCTTCGGAACACTCCCCGTGATAAATGCTGTAGAAGACACACAATGAAGCGACGTCTCTACGCAACGCCAAGTGATCCAGCCGTTCGCAGAGCACTGGGTCCCCGACAATTCGAGCTGCTATGCGTTGCACGTGGTCAAATGGATAGAGCTGATACTGGGGTGCGCCAGACCAGAGATGATAGCAATACTCCATGTGTGGCCGGACCTGCGCTTTGTAGAGCGCTAGAATGTGGGACGGCTTGAAGTATTGCCGTGCTCTATTGATGACGCCCAGCTTCTTCGAAGCCAATTTGGCTTTGCCCTCCAGATGGCCACAAAATTGGCAATCGCTCGAGATTTCGAGACCCAGTATTCCGATACTAGGCGAGGCTTTAAGCGAAGTGTTGTCGAAGAGCGGTGATACGGTTAAATTTGCTTAACGTTGTATAGCAAATTTAAGACTTTTATGGTTTTCTCATGGATGCCTTGGTCAGATCTGGACCAAATTACAATGGGACCACAAGGGAAGCACCAGCTTTTTAAAAATAAAAAGCCAAATAAAAAAAGAATTATCAAAATCGGTTTGAGGTAACAAACATAAAAAAAATAAAAAAACATACCGAAGAATTGAGAACCTCCTCCTTTTTTGAAGACGGTTAAAAAGTGTGTTAATTTTATCTAAACAATACATAGGGACAGACAGCTGCGGGAAGTGACTTTGTTTTATACTATGTAGTGAATGAAGGTTTGTAAAGTCAATTTGAAATAGGTAACACTTATACAGTTTCTATATAGACGTATAATTTATCTGAGTGTTCATAGGCGCTATTTTTTTTTTCAAAAGCAATGAGTAATCATTTTCGTTATCAAAATCAGCTATAGAAACATCAATGCGTCGCACTGTAATGTTAGATGTTCAACAAATAGTTAAAAATAGTTTAATCGTGAATTGTTAATGCTCAAGGCCGATGTAACTATACATTCGAAAGGTGCGGGAATAACTATTCTTATAAAAATATATTCTTCTTCTTAATGTATTCTTGATAATGTAATGTACATAGGAACATAAATGAATTTGCTAAAAACAGTTATAACCATAATGTTAACAACAGGAACAGAGATAAAATTATAATGCCACTCAGCTAAGTCGAGTTATTAAGTCTTTTCTAGGGCGATGTTTATGCTTTTACAACAAGATCCCATAAAACAAAAATATTACGATATTCAAAAGAATTGTTAAAGGTTACTATAACATAAATGACTTTCTTAATGATACCTTAGATAGGGAATGGAGCGACCGCCTTCAGCCTATTTATTAATAAGTTTAAGTGTACGATATTACTATGTAACCATATGTTTTATGAAAAAAAAAGAAGAAAAAGCCCGCTGAGTTTGTTGCGCCCTTTCTTCTCAGATCTGAGGCCTTTTTTTTTGCACAAAAAAAAAGGGAAAGGGCTACCCTCCGGGATAACGACGGGAGGGAGGTGGTGAATGATCATGCATACCAACGCAGCCTAAGTCTGCGTTGGTTATGTGAGACTCACGTAAAACCTAGGTGCCGACCCACTAAACACCACCTGAAGTTGGCTTTGGGCAAGTGCCCTCTAAGCCTTCATCGAAGGCGACCTTCTCTTGGGGAGAGAGAGACGCAAGCGGCACATCCTATGTATCCGCTGAAATTCGGTCTGATCCATACTTTTTGGAATGGGTGGTAGTTTTTGACTTTCAGTAAGTGATATCACATCCTATTTTGGATAAAAATATTAGAATTTGAATTTGAAATAAAATTCTTTAATCAATTCGAGGCGTGGAAAGTTTTCCTGATAAGTAGTATGATTATTTTGATGACGTTACATAGCGTTACTTCACAGTGTGGTTTTCAAGGCAGCACTTTTTACATTTACCGCTACTTCGCAAAAGGTCGAGCTTTAATGAGAAGAAGTGGCAAGAAAATCATTTAAATCAACATTTATAGCTTCATCGTTTGACAAATTATTTAAGCTACAATATATGATATACCAGTGTTGAAGCTTTTGAAAATGAAAAAAAAAAATAGGTAGTAGGTTGAAACCTATAGGAATAGGAAGAGAAAATAACAAAAATGAAAGAAAAAATAAATTACATACACAACTTAAACTAAATTAAATATATAAACTAGAGTCACTGAGTAGGTACAGTAGATGCATCAATTGTATAAAATATGATAACTTTAATTCTAAAAACAACAGAAGAGTTTCTGGTTATAGGATCATCCCGCCATGAAATCACAGGGTTTAACCGATAAAGAACTGATTGCTGACCCTTTACATCAAATACAACTTAGGTCCGTGTCCCACAAGGCGTCTTATAACACAGTTCCAAAGAGTATAATAATATATAGGAAAAAGAGCCTCTCTACGCAATATGAGCTGTCTATTTGAAAACTAGCGCCATCTGGAGATTGGCCCCGAAAATAACTATATATAAGCTCGAAATTATAAAATTCATTTTTAATATTGTGACGCAATTAAATAACTAATTCTACTTTTTAATGTAGGTATTGCAATTTTTTACCATGTTGAAATTGCGCGTAGAGTTAGTTATTCAATTATGTCACAACATAGAACATAAAGGATAGATTTAGTAGTGTAAATATGCAAAAAGCAACACGAGAGCTACATACAGGCGCAAACGCTAGAAGTTCCCTATATATTATTGTACTCTTTGAAGTAGCCGCCATTTTAATTTTATGACCAGTGGGTAGTTACACAATTAAAGAACAGTTGAAAGGTTTCAAAGCGAGTGACAGCTGGCAAAGCTTTCATTTTCGGTCCAACTAACAGATGGCACTACAGTCTTCTGAAAACGTCACTTTAAGGCGTCTGTCCCACCCCTGGCTCAACCATTTACGAAGTAGCGTACAACAACAAAAAATATCTCGAGAGTCAGTGCTCTCCAAATGCAGCAGCCGACCCGACACACGTTGACGAAGTTGATCGTGAAGTTGAACGTCGCTCCGCTCTGAGCCCTTCAGGCGATGTAATAAAACCCACCTCTTACGAAGAGGTGAAGCTAATCATTAAGGAGCTTCACTCCAAGAAGGCCCCGGGGCCCGACACTATAAACAATAGGGTTCTTAAAATCCTACCCTCGACTCTTATTACTTTATTGGTTACCATTTTTAATATTCTATTGTCTAATAGCGCGTTCCCCGAACAATGGAAAGATTCCATTGTTATCGGTATCCCAAAACCCAATAAACCTAAAGCTAATCCGAGTACCTATAGGCCTATTAGCTTAATTAACTCGATCGGGAAACTTTACGAAAGATTAATTCTCGCGCGTCTTAATCATTATATCGCGGAGCTCAACCTGATACCCGACATACAGTTCGGATTCAGAACCGCTCACTCGTGTCCCCAGCAGGCTCACCGACTCACCGAGTACATTCTCGTACGGCGTCAACTTCACGCTACCACGGCAGCCGTGTTTTTCGATGTCGCGAAGGCATTCGACAAGGTATGGCACAACGGCTTAGTATTCAAGCTGTATCAATTGGGAGTGCCAGACAGGCTCGTGCGCATCATACGAGCCTACCTTACTGATCGCTCCTTCCGATATCGAGTAGAGGGCACCCTATCCTCACCCAGACCCATCAGGTCTGGCATGCCACAGGGTTCAGTCCTCTCTCCCACTCTTTTCTCGCTCTTGACGAGCGACATTCCCAAGTTTCCGAGTGTCCAGCTCGCTCAGTACGCTGACGATACGGCACTCTACTTTGGCTCCGCTCTATTGAACCGCTCAACCTTGAGCAGGAACATTAAAGTACTTCAAGCCGCCGTCGATGAACTAGGCAACTGGTTCAGAAAATGGCGGATTGAAGTGAACCCCACCAAGAAAGCAGCGGTACCCTTCGGTAACGCGAATAGCATCCGCGCTAAAAAACGACCGACCGACGTCATTAAATTGTATGAAACACCCATACCGTGGGTGAAGGATTACAAATACTTAGGAGTCACGTTCAACAGCAATATGAACTTCAAGAAACATATTGATACGGTATGCAATAGAGCCCGATTTGTCCTCAGTCGCCTTTATCCACTTGTGTGTGGGCGAAGCAAACTTCCGCTCAAACACAAAGTGACGCTGTACAAAACCGTCGTACGGCCCATACTGTCATACACAAGCGTCGTTTTCGATGCACACCCGACCGAGCTACTTACGTCGTTTGCAAGTAGTTCAAAATAAATTCACGCGCATGGCAGCCGGAGCCCCGTGGTTCATCCGAAACGTTGACCTTCACCGCGACCTAGAGCTTCCGACGATAGCTCAACACTTTAAAGAGATCTCGCGATTCTTCTTTGACAAGGCGCCTAACCATCCCAACATCTTGGTTAGGAAGGCATGCGGGTACACCCCCCTTCACCATAGTCTCAACCCAATAAGACGTCCCAGACACGTAACGGTAGACCCGGATGACGACATCACCATCGCGAACGCGACACCCACACAAACACCGACACAGACACGCACACACCGCCTTCGCAGGCGTAGGCGCGGTCAACCACCGCAAACCACTGGCACTCGTCACTCTGACGATGGCCAGCGGCCCGCACCCTAGATACACCACACATTGTTTTGATACCCGACGAGACGTTAGTCCTCGTCCTGTAATCGTTCCACTACACTCACTAACACACGGACTGACTGACGGACTGACATACACCACTTACACAACCACAAACACACTCCACAAACAGACACAAACACAAACATACATGCACACTAACATTTATACTACTTACACATATACAAACATACATACATACAATAATAAACACATACACACACACTCACATACATTACACTAAACATCACCACACACGCCGGCGAGTGTGTTCTTCTCATCTTTTCATCTTCATTTTCATTTTCATTCTCTCTCCTTCCCACAAGCACACAGCCGGTCTGAGGTTCGAGTCTCCTTAGGAGACGCCCCGCGACTGTTGTTGCGTAGTCTTTGCGGCCTCCACGGCCCACGTCCTACTTCGCTGTGAAAGCCAGGGCTGCTAACAGCACAGAGGAGGTTTTAGTCGGTATGGGGCGTCCGCTTCCGCGGACACTCGAGTCCGACATATTACGCCCCGGTCCGGGGCGTAAATACGTAACAGTATTTCCTCCTCTCAAAAAAAAAAAAAAAACAAACAATATTTTTTGATATTCATAAGAAGAGGTGGGCGTTATAACATACAACAGATTATATATTACAATATGCCTATTTTTAAAACAGTATAACACATAATAAAATTTGCCACTAGACTGTTATAAATAAATTATTTCCGTAGTGTTAAAATTACTTTGAAATTTAATTACAGCGCCATCTATGAACACTAGCGGAAAATGGTTCGTTTCTTTTTTTATTACAATTATGTAAATTTAATGTTTTTTTTAACAGATGGTCCTTTTTCTAATTCGCTTAAGTAAGTGCTTAGTATTCAAAGTAATGTGAACACTTCGTATATCATTATAAAATCTATTTTTACTTGCGACGAACAAATATAAAATTATAACACTGTTGTTTTAGACAGAAAAGTATTGTAAGCACTCTTACTATAATTATTAGAGCTATTTCTACTTGCAATGAGACGAAGATGAATAACATTTAGGATAAAACATTACTTTCATTCATTAAATTTCCAACGAGAATCATTTACACATTTGCGAGGTTTCAAATGATTGACAAACTGCTAGTTGTGTTTTGAAAATTATTATCATCATTTTGAAGTAAATTTTTTGTAAAATCTATAAGTAGTGTGAATAATAATTTAATGTGTAATATATTGTATAATACGTCTCGAGTTATTTTTAGAATTTTATGTAAATAGACAGTTAGATTATAGACGCTTTCTAAAAATCACATCAAAAAAAATACCATCTACCTAGTACTTAGTGTTAAAGTAATAATTCATCTTTTAATATGTTATATTATAACACTTAACTAACTGCAAACCGCAACAACAACTATCAGCGTAAATAATTTCGATTAAAATTTATAACATCTAATATATATTTTAACAGTTTACAACAACAGTTAAAAAAATATAACTCAACAGTATAATTATTCATTGAAAAATTATAACAGTTTAGCCCAACTATTCATGAGTGTCATTTCCGTGAACTGAACAAAAAGTGATTTAATTTGATGTAGTGTTTTTTATCACTGTCTTCCTTAGCATTAAAGAGGATAACGCCATCTGGAATGTAGGTCTTAACCATAGAATAAACTTCAGAGAACTTCTTTTTTAACCGACTTCAAAAAAGGAGGAGGCTCTCAATTCGTCAGTATTTTTTATGTTTGTTACCTCAAAACTTTCGACTGGGTAAACTGATTTTGTTAATTCTTTTCATATTTGAAAACTGGTGCTTCCCGTGTGGTCCCATTGTAATTTGGTCCACTATTCCAAAATAATGGATATAATATGCACTAAAAAGCATAAAAATATTTGCGTATTTTTATACAATCTAATAAATTAATCTAATTCTAGTTACGATTATTGTAATTTTTGGAGTCGGTGTCATCCAAGATAGGTTTGTAACACATACATAGTTATAGGTGAGATGTGCTTGAGTCGTGAGGAGGCGAGAGGCGAGAGCGGGTCGCGGCGGAAGGACACTGATTCCAAAAATAACAATAATCGTAACTAGAATTAGATTAATTAATTAGATTGTATAAAAATACGCAATTATTTTTATACTTTTTAGTGCATATTATACCTATTGTTTTGGAATAGTGTTTTTGAAGCCGGCTGTTTTTTTATTAAATTTTTTTTTTATGGATTTAGCACATTTCTGAGCAAAAAGTTGCAGCTTTGAAACTGTTAATGAAATCCAATTCAACTCTCATATTGCCACGTGTATATATATATGCCATATCTGCGAGGCCGCAGTTACGGGAGGACGATAGTATTAGTTGAGGCCTATGTCAGATTTAAAAATTATAGACCAATATAAGCGCTATCGCGGGCGAGATTAGCCTAGCGAAACTTTCTAAGAAGCGATTGACTCGATTATATGAAACGTTCAGTCATCGATACATTGACATATGATGGCTTGTAAAAAACGGAGATATCCGAAATCCAATACGTTTTAGGCAACTGTTCGCTTTCAAATTAAGGCGACACTAATGCCAGCGACCTTGAGCGATATGAGTTCACGGCTGCCGGCCCGCCATCTATGTAACAAAGCCAATATTTTCAAAATTCTTGCGTGGAGAACAGTTTATATGGTTACAATCCTCGTTATTCACTTCTAATCTGAATAAATGAACCTACACAAAAAAGTACATGCTATAAGAATAACTTTTTTGAGAGAAGTACCAAAAAAATGCGTCACGCCATGCCAAAAAACTTGTTTAACTTCAAAGAAAAGTGGAAGTTCAAAAAGGCTCGGCAGTGTTAACTATGACCAACAGCAAGCATTAGCAACCTACAAATAAGACTTAAGGATATGTGTAACAGGATTAAGTAAGTGTTCATAGCTCGAAATGCTATACTTTCACCACAAAACTTGTCTAAAACACCATGGTGTTTTCTGCTTACTCTTCGCCTTAAGCCGGATTATGCATCGTCGCTAATCACCATACTGTAATTTTACAACTATTTCAAACTTAAGTCAAATCACTGCACGATTCATAGTAATCTAAATTTAAATTTTTACTTAGGCATTCCCGCCTCTTATTTCGTAGCATTTACATCCTCTTTGCGCAAGAAAATCATTGGGATAAAGACAACTGTAGGTCTGATTAAAAACTGGGAGAAAAAAACTCAAAAATCAATGATTTGTTTTCGGCAGTTGCTACAAATTTTAACCAATTGTAAGTATACTTTTGGAAAATGAATGAAAAAACTATTGTTTTTCCTCATTTTTGTTTGATTTGTATGTAGGATCTGCCTTTTGAACAAAAACGAAGCATGCAAGAGAGAATATCGAATTATTATTTGAAAGGAAATTTATTGTTACTGAAACCGATTTGGATTGAAAAGTCGTAAACAGTCAGCCACACTTGCCGTTAGCTCCTTGTGAATAACGCTGACATTGACAAATCAAAAGATCATACTGTCTAGTTGTCTACATGGTAGTATATTTTAAGTCGATATCTCTATCGACTTAAAATATACTCATATATATATGTTCTCTCGAACAGTCAATGTTTGTATGGAAATATTTATCAAAATTGACATTACTTTGCGGAAATCCATAATTATCCAAATGTTTTGAGTTTTCTTTAGTGTAAAATTACGCCAATATTTGTAACCAATACTCGAGACTTATGAGTCTCGTGACAGAGTTTGGCGAGTTAACATCTCCTGAGGATGCCTCGAGTAGAGGCAAAGACAAATATTGGCGGAATTAATACTAAAGAAAACACAAAACATTTGGATGTATGGAAAAATTTTACTAGTACAGCCAGAGATATGTTATAGATAGATTGGATATATATATATCCAATCTGCATATTCTGTATCTAAATTGAGTTTATCTCGCCTCGTGCTACGATAACGTCACTCAAACTCAACTCTCTGTGATTATTATGTCACCACTCACCACGTACTTAATACACCATAAGGATTTTAATTTCCCCGCGATATCGAACTCACAGTCCGTTGCGGGGATAGATATAGAATAAAATTCAAATACTTTTATTGAAACTTACAGTTATTGAAAGTCAAAAACTTCCACCCATTCGAAAAAGTATGCCTCTGAACTCTTTTTTATGGAAAAGGAGGACAAACGAGCGTACGGGTCACCTGGTGCTAAGTGATCACTGCCGCCCACATTCTCTTGCAACACCATAGGAGTTACAGGAGCGTTGCCGGCCTTTAAGGAAGGTGTACGCGCTTTTTTGAAGGTACCTATGTCGTATCGTCTTGGACCAGACCTGAGAAGAAGGGGCGCAAGAAACTCAACGTAGATTTTTGATCATAAAAATCGTTACAATGTTATAAATATAATTTATTATTTAGTAGTCTGAGGGTAGTCGCTCCATTCCGAATCTGTGTTATCATTAAGAAAGACATTTATGTTATACTAACATGTACCACATATAAACGTTTTTCAAAAATTCTTTTGTGTTTCGTAATACATATTTTATTTTAAACATTTTCTGGGATCTTGTTGTAAAAGCAAATAAGTAAGTAAGACTTATTAACAAGACTTACCCGAGTAGTAGGCATAATAAGTTTGTTTGTTGCTGGTATCAACTGTCAACAAGTTAGAAACTGTCATGTTTATAGAACGTTAACTAATGTCACTGACCTGTATAAATACCACTGGACAGACTGTTCTATATGTTTGACACCAAATTTTTTGTCCCAATTTGAAGCACCACTCGCGAGCGTCCAGAGAACTAATTTTGACGTAATAATTCAAATGGCTCCGAAGGAACGTGCATTACTCTGAAGTATTTTTGAATTTTGAATTAATTTCGTTCGTTTTTCGTGTTATTTATACTTCAAGAATCAACGTAATAAAGTAGTAAAAATGGAGGTTTTAGTACCGCAGACTCTCGCTACACGGCCAACAGCACCAAAATGGCGAATACCAAACAGGCACAAAATCACTTTGACAGCCAAAGTTCAGTGGTAAATAGTAGAGGTCAGTGGTCCATGTACATACATAACATTATCAAGAATAAATAGATATATTATGAATATATGTAGAATTAGGCCGAAGACCGACTGTTCTAACTTCAACTCATGATCTCATCTTCAAATGTTTCTCAGTCATTGTTCAAATGTTTTAAATTATATCTTCGTATTAACCTTTGCGGCCAACAGTGTAACAATGTGATCTCATATACGGATAAGATCTCCTTGCTACAATACCAAGGGGAGCAAGCACCTAAGTGATTCCTAACGAGGGTGAAAAAAGGAGACATGAGACCAAGTCGACCAACCTAATACACCAGAGTAGTGGCAACACACTGTCCCGCGAATGATACTTAGTATTTTATGTAACACCTAAGAGGAATAGATACACAATTCAACGAGCCTTACAGTCCAAACACATGGTCGGATTTGGTACGGCCGGACCATCGGACGGAGTGCGCCTCGCACCAATTGGTACGCCGTAGAACTCGTTACGGTCCGGACGGTATTAATAATAATTTATATATATTTATAATATGACATACCATCGAATATGATCCGCAACCGAATCGTGCAGAGTACGACGCCGGACTAATGCCTAAACACAATTGGTTCGAAGCGCCCACCGGAACGTCCAATAGTTTTATCCATGTATACGTACCTTATTCAAAAAAATATAAGTAATTGACTGATTGATTGAACGCTCCGCTACTAAAGAAATGAAGTAATGTGTCGTTCGTTACATTGTATGCCCAAGTTATTAGCGATTCAGTATATTTTCTTGGTATTTTTATACATGTGTTTTATTATTTTGTTTTTTATTTTCCGGCGCCCTGCTTGACGCTAGCATTTGCGAGCCGGCGAGCATTTGTCTCATCTGCTGTTTCAGACGCACCCGGATCAGGCATTAGATGGGCATGCTCGTGCCCTCGAGAACCTGATTCTTCAGGTGTTTCACCGACACGTTGAGAGGCCATACGCTCTGTGTTTCCTTGACGCCGAGAAGTCGCTTCTTCAGGAGTCTCTAATGCACGCTGAGTGGCTATGCGGATAGCATTTTCCTGACGTCGAGCATCAGCTGGCACTGCTGCTTGCTCAAGTCTACGCTGTTCAGCATGAACATTCGATTCTTACTGTCTAGCAATTGTCATAGCTCTTTGAGAGCTCTGTCAAAGATTGGATTCGCGTTTGCAAGTCATAAATCATAATTACACCAAAATTATTTAACTTATCTAGATATCTAACTAAATAGCTATAAAGTAAAGAACTTACAACAAAAATAATTAAACTATCTACGCTATTTGAAAAAAATATTAAACAAAAAACTAAAGTACTAAACACAAAATAATAATAACAAAACTCAGAAATTACTTGCTGAAGATCACTTTTTACGTGAAAAAAATTTACTTAAAAATAAATCAACAGTCTTCAATCATCGGAGACCCACTCTTAACACAGCGATTCGAAAATGATGTCATTAGCACAGCGCCATCTACGGAACAACTCTTATAAATTCAAGGCGATGGGACTGAGAATTCCGAGAATTCGAATTAGGGGAAAGCTGAATTTTAGTGCTCGAATTAACAGGAGTTCTACTGTATTGAAAAACACTTGCGGACTTTCAAATAAACTTCGTATTAAGTTATACTGAGAATAAACCAAGAATATGCAAAATGTTTGCAAATAGACATTTTGATTATGATTGGATTATTCGGACGTATAACGTTTCCCGCGTTTATTTGCAAGGTTGCTTGACATTCGGTAGACTTCAGAATTATCATTGTATTGACAGTGTTGTCAGCGATGTAGTCAAAATTTTGTATATTTTTCGTTTATTCTTAGTATAACTTTATACCAAGTTTATTTGTAAGGCTGCTAGACTTTACCGTGTACTTCGACTATTCATCGTTTCACGCAACTTTGGTATATTACCTATGTATGATTTATCCTAAAGTAATGGTCAGATTTTATTGATTTAAGGCACAAATATTATCTACATTGTGTGTTCTTTATGATGAGTAATTAAATTTAATGAAAAGTATTATCAATAAAGCTACCTAAAAACACCCCAGAATTTTATTAATTTTTAAAACATAAAAGCAGATTTAGTGTGTCACGGATTTTTTGTAGATATTTTAAAGTTCTATAATTCCTTACAACATTTTATCTTTACCTGTTTTCGCAGCGTTCACTAAGAAAACTCTTTCTTATTTAACTATTCTTATGTATAAAGAATGTATATATAAAACCTTTGTGTTAATCCAGGGTGTCAGCTTACTGCAAACCAAATTTTATCAAAATTGGTTCAGCCATTTGCGCGTGAAGAAGAAACAAACATACACAAACACTCAAAATCTTTCGCCATTATAATATTAGTGTGATAAACAATTGTATTATATTATTTTATATTATTATTTGTAACTCCTACAATTTTTGTGCCGCACGCATGAATACCTCGCAGATTGCAGATTTATTTCTTACTTACTGACACTTATCGTATAATAATAATATTAATTCTGAAAAAATCAACAAATTTACTGAACTAAAGGATGAAGTGGCTAGAATCTGGAACCAAAAAAAAGTATACGTAATTCCAATAGTCCTTTCCACCACAGGTGTTATCCCAAACCATCTGTTACATAGTCTCAAACTACTAGAATTAAAGGAAACTCTTTACATCACCTTACAAAAAGCCGCCATCTTAAATACATGCCGAATCGTTAGAAAGTTCTTACAAATTGACCAACACGACATTTCACCCAACACATAAATTTAACACACCACACGCTGCATTTACTTGGTTTTGACCCGTAAATGCAGGCAAACCAGCGAAAGGCTGAGAAAAATTATAAAAATAATAATAATAGCCTTTAATAACAATCTTTACATAGTTTTAGATTTACATTTAGTTTGCAGTAGACATCGGCACAGATTGTTTTGCTTTCGTATAGGCCTCCCCCAGGCTCTTCCACTGTTCTCGGTCATGACATGATCTGCTCCACGTAACACCAGCGGCATCTTTTAAATCGTCGCTCCATCTACGACTTATCGTATTATTTTGGATAATTCACGCTATAGCCTGTATTATTCTGATATATAAGATGTATAATTGTAGTTTCATTAAAATCCATTCAGTAGTTTTTTCGTTATAGAGCAACCTATATACATCCATACATTCTTACAAACTTTCGCATTTATAATATTAGTAGAATTTTATACACAACATTGTAAATAAGTTCACAGCTGATGCGTTCTGCTTCTGTATTTCTCGTTTCTCTTTCTCATCACAGACACCCATACCCTATGTTGGCCCACAGTACGCCGTGGTACCAACCTCCCTATAACACGTTAAAGGCAAGGCATAAAAGGCCTTTATTTTCTCGAAATTCATTCCTTTAGAATTATTTTTGATGTAATTTCTAATAAGCACTAGATACTACTTCCGCTTCGGAAACAAATGGCGCTCTGAGAGAGAAGAAGCGGCGCAAGAAACTCTCCCAGCATTCTTTTTTTTTGCGCTCTTTTCAATAAAAATATACAATATTGTACAGTCATTTCTATCGCTATAAAATAATCACAATCTAGTCCCAGGCTGTCCGATCATTTAGATATTCAGCAGTGGAGTGGATTTACGACAGAGCCATTTTTTTTATAAAACATTTAAATGTATTTATAGATAATGCCTGAACAGTGGCTGGGACTTTATTATAGAAGTGTATACATTTACCCTTAAAGCTATTATGTATCTTATGAAGCCTACTAGAATTAGTTACAAGCAATACATTACTTCTAGTGTTATAATAATGAAAATCACTATTCGTTTCCATTCCATTTCACGAAATCACTCCCACAAAAAATATCCAGCAACCGGGAGGAAAGATGCTACACATCGACAAATTATTATAATCTTAGCAAATACATAAATTATCAATTTAAGACACGACGAAGTGAATTGAACGAAGAGAACTATTTGACGTATTAAGTTACGAATACCTACCGGTACCACAAACAAACAACAAATGAAGAACGCATTACAAATATTTTCCACCAGTGGGAGGCTCCTTTGCACAGGAAGCCGCCAAGATTATGGGTACCACAACGTGTAATGTGTAAACATTACTGTGTTTCGGTCTGAAGGGCGCCGTAGCTAGTGGAATTACTGGGCAAATGAGACTTAACATCTTATGTCTCAAGGTGACGAGCGCAATAAAAGTGTCGCTCAGAATTATTGGGTTTTTCAAGAATCCTGAATGGCACTGCATTGTAATGGGTAGGGCGTATAAATTACCATCAGCTAAACGACCTGCTCGGCTCGTCCCTTATTTTCATTTCATTTATCAGAGGTCTATGGAAAGGAGTATGCTGAACGTCATATTCTTCACAGTCGTTCCCTCATTGCTGAGGATCGTGACTCCGCTTAAGTTCGTCTACACCTTTCCTCCATCTGTTTCGGTCTGTCGCATGGTGGAGTTGGTTAGTCGGCTTGGATATTTGATCAGACCAGCGTCGTGGGCTCCTGCCTCTTGGTCTCTTCCCCTCAATTTTCCCGGTGACCATCAAACGTTCTAGGTTATCAGCACCGCGTTGTGCAATGTGGCCAAAGTATCTCATGATTCACTGCAGACATGTAGTGGATAGACGTGGACTGCTCCCTATTTTTGGCCGTTTAAGGATCGAGGCGTTAGTGCGGTAAGCCGTCCATGGTATCCTTAGCATCCGGCGCCAGCACCACATCTCAACGCTGAACGTCATAGGAAAGATCATCAAACTCGTAAGCGTGACGCATGGAAACACAATGGAAAAAAATAGAGCAAAGACCATTAATGTTGTTGCCCCGAAAAAAGTGGAAGAAAATACAAAAGATAAAATCGTCTAGAATAGAGATAGAATCGAATTGAAGAAGTTGGAAACGGTCTTTGTCAAGTTAAACCAAACAGATGTAGATACCGATGTTAAATATAAAGTAAATTAAAAAATAAATTAATATTGCGTGTTTATGGAATCCCGCGAAATAAAAAATAAAATAATTCATGTAAAACAATATGAATGAAGGCTTATATTATTATTATTAGAAATCCCTAGCACCGTTTTGGTAACAAATGGCGCTATGAGATAATTGAAACTGCACCACAAACTCATTTAAAGGAGAAATTTTTTTTTGTTCTAGGAATAGGCCCACCTTGAATGCGGTGTATAGTATTGAAACATACATTGATTTATTCCTTATAATCTCTAGATTACAACGGTATATTTAGTTATAAATTTTCTAACCAGAATACTGAGAAATACGACAAGAATCTATTTATTATTACATCTCAACTATAACCCAGGAAATAATCGATGGATATCGGAAAGTATAACAGTCACCAAAGGAACATGCGGATTCAAGCCGGGATTGAACCTGTTACCCGTACTGGAAAGGCAGACATGAAAAGCCAAAAAGAGTACAACAAACATATAATAAATGCCGACGAAGCTGTGCTTCAAATCAAGTTAATCGCAATATCGTTTCAGAATAATATCAAAGCGCTACTAAAATCTAAATAACTAACTATAAACTCTAATGCTTTTCTATAGAGTCGATATTTCTATGCGAGTTCTACTGATAGAATAGCCCTCATCAAACGCCCTAAATTCTGATTGGTTGAAAATAAATCCTGCTAGCCAATAGCAGACCTGTTTGCACATCCCCTTAACCCCTGAATGAAGAATAGTGATCCGCAATTGAATATCATTTGGGATTGCCCAGTCGCGTCAAAACCTTCGAGAGGTCAAGATACAAGTGTCTGAACAACGGTTTTTATGCCAACTGCGATTAAAACGGATCAAGGTTTGTTCTGTTTAGTGAAATAGAAATCTGTGATAAATCCGTTGAAGTTTCTGTGTAAAGTGTGAGAAATATAGATATGTTTAAATTGAGTCAAGTGAAAAATCTGACACACAGCTCTACAACAGTGATAAAAATCTAAATGTGTTTTTATAGTTTGGCTTGGTGAGCATCATCAGGCCTTTTAGGTTTTCCATATTACCTATTTATCCATCCTAGGACGGCCTAAACTTATATAAACGAGCTTTGACTTTGTCGGGTCTTTTAAAAAAGTATGGCAAGCTAGGTATTTAACTCCAACTATAAGAAGTTTCTAATCACAAAGAACTTATAATTTTTTATTATTTTGTTCTTTTACTGATGAGAATCTATCTATATATATATAAGAGATTTCCACATATATAGTCACTCAATACGATATCTCTGGAACCATAAATCGTAGAGACTTGAAATTTGGTAGAAAAATTACTTTCGCCCAGTAGAGATCAGCTTAGAACGGATTTAAAGAAATTCCATCCGCAAGAGTTTTTTTTTATAACAGAATAACGTCTGTCGGGTCCGCTAGTGTTATCATAATTTCATACATGCTATTATACGAATTAAAAAAAAATTACTCTCGAAATTTATTGAATATGAAATGAACATGTAAATATTTTTTTTTACTACCTGTAGGTAACCTGATAAGAGAAACAAATTGGTGATCATGCACGCCGAAATCCACTGCTAAAGTAGTCATGGCATGATTATGGGTTCTTTAATACCTTAAATTAGGGATTGGTCTAAGAGCAATAGCCTTTTTATTACGGCAACTATTGGGCAATTCTTTGAAAATGCGCATATTGCCTCATGTTAGGAGATTGCATAAAAGTTGTGACAAAACTCATTCTTTGAGTAAATTTTACATTTCTGCAAACATACACTTAAAGAAACTGTACAAGGGAACTATTTTAGACTTTTACTTTTTAACTGACAGGCGTTTAAAATTTTCAGTGAACGGTAATGATATTTACAGTAAATGTTAATTAGAAAATGGTGAAGGTAATGAGAAATGGTAATTATAAATCAAATAGCAAGAAGATAAAAGTTTAAACTTTTATTTTAAAATATAGTAAATCCTTTTTTTAACAAACTACATATAGATATCTACTTATCAGTCGTAACAAATTATAATTTTAAATTTTTTTAGAATTGGCCGAAATGATCAAGATAAAAAACACAGCTTAAATAAACACATGTTTTTCTTTATATTTAAATCAGTCTTGAACATAATTTCTTACTTATTAGGTATTAAAAATGTAATAAACTTAAAAAAAACAAAATGCAATGAACTTCTTGGTAAGGCGTTGGAAGTAAGCGGTAAAAATAACTTAAAAAAAATACACTTAATATTAATCTTAGGATTTTGTTTTAAGCAAAGGTTCATTCTGCAAAAAAATCTTATCTTACCTATTATCTATCGATTAAATCAACGAAAATCAATATAAAGAAACAAAAAACAAAAACGTCTTGGTTAGTAAATGGAAATAAGCATCCAAGCCAAAAAAAATAAACACTTTAAAAAAAATAAACCAATTAAAATACACAGAGTCACAGGACTAGCATGATTATACCTTTAAATAAAAATATTTCAAAACTAATTAATAATAAGTATCTATCATTGAGAGAATGTTCATAATTTACTTAAAATACCGTTTTTTGGCCGGAAAAATATCAAAATCATCATCAGAAGAACTCATACCATTATTTTTGTAAACAGGTGGCTTATAGTAATCTGTTTCGACCTCAAATCTTTTTTCTATATTTATTCGGGAAGTCGAGGGAGTCTGCGGGTCTAAGTAATTCTGATCATGTCTTCTCCAAAAACTCGAGCGCTGTATTGATCGTAGCTTCAAATTACTACTAGTTGTCTTTTTAGAACCTGATGACGGGATTAAATCACAATCAGCTTGGGAATTTGCTTCACTTTCAGATAATGTCTCTTTCAAGGTGCTTGTATTAACAAAATTTTGAAACACTCCGGAGAAATTAGTACTGCCACTAATGTTGTATAGACTAACCATTTCGTTAATGTTACGGTCTGGTGTTAAATGCAATTTATTGTCAGGCTGCATGTCAGCGAGCTTTGTAACATTATTATTTTCTTGTACAGGCTTGAGTATTATATTTGATGTTATTTTGATATTCTCTTGGTCATTGTTACGTCGTTGAAGAAAAGCAGTGCGCAATGGTTTACTCAGCAACATTTTCTTAGGTTCCACTCTGTGTATAAAAAAATCATCTACGTAATCACTATGACTGATTTTAAATTCAGAGCGCAATCCTGTAACATTACCTTGATTAATTCCAATCTCCTTATCTATCAGGACCCCTTTCACAGGTTTCTTCATGATTAAGCTCTCCGACATGTTTCACATGACTACAATAACCGCTCAAACAAATAAAACAGCTTACCTCTCTAAAAATCAAACTTGGGTAGTCTTTCTTCCACAATACCTGGTGCACCTTATTTGTGCCCTTTAATGGCTTTAGTTTGTCTGAAGGAATCAGTAAATCTTTTTCAAAAAATTGATAATCATTAACAATTTCCAGTTTGACATTCTCCGCAGATTGTGCTACAATTGTCATAAAATCATCAATATTATCAATATCTTTACATTTAGCCACCGCTGCGTCTGCGATTCTCTTGACGGTACCACCTACTCCATCAGCTGCTCCCTTTCCATGTCCTGCTTCACTAAAGTTCCAGGTTACCAGCTTTAAAGGGGAAGTTCCAGTAAAGTTTGGAAATTATATAGAACATAGTTTTATTTCGATACTGACTGCTTGGTGAATCGGATAGGAAATGTAGCTGATTTACGTTTTTGTTGGTGGTCTGAATGTATTCCAGAAGCGGTACTATGTGGGCCCATATGCAGGCGGCAGCGTCATGACGCATATTTTCGCTGACCGTGCATAATGATTTAGCCGTTATTTGGTCATCTTCATTAGTTAAATATATAACTGCAGTATGTAGTGTCAATTCTTTCCTGCTACCTCCAAAATGAAATGACTGGACTTCAGAGTGATATTTATAGCCATAGTTCTCACTAAAGTCAATGTGAACTATGGCTTCACATTTCTTCAAGTTAGATTTTAGATCTTTCAAAGCAGTATATTGCCATCTTCTTGTACCTTCATGCTTCAAAAATTCTGGAATCAGACTTTCAAATATTGCAACAGCTTCTTTTGGAGGGGCAGTTACTTTTACCTTTGCGATAACTCTTTTTGTCTTTTCCACACCCTTTGTGACGTACGTCTCTTTCTTATGTTCCCATTTACCGTATGTTATTGCTTCATCTATATCTAACAAGTATTCAAGCTTTTTATCTTTACAGGTACCGCATCTACTCAACAAGCTTGATGTATTGGAACAACATAGTCTATTGATAACTTCTGCAGAGTTCTTTTCTTTGATTATTTTACGAGAATGTAATACTACCAACAATAGTTCTATGTTCGCATGAGTTTTACACAAACATGTTTCTCTATCACTGACATCTGGTATGAGTACCCAAAATGGCCTTTGTTTGCAAAAATATGAATAACTAACTTTGGTATTTTCTGCTTCAAAAAGTTTATGAAGATTTTTCATAGAATCTAATAAATATCTTCGTTGTTTTTTAGTCTTGTCCTGGGATATACATTCTTTTTTTCCAGCAGTCATTCTTGAAATATCGTCTCAAAAAATATAAATAAAATATAAATATCAAATAAAAAGGTTACAATATCCTGCTTTAACTTTTGATAATAGTTTTTTTTTGTTTCCTCGTTTCTTTCTCTAATAGTAAAGTGTTTAGTTTCAGACAAGACCTTATGCTCTTTTAGTATTGATTTTTGTTGAAGTATGTGGTCACTAAATATATTTTTTTCTTTTTTTGATTTCAGCGCCTGATAATTAGTCTCCAACGTTTTTTTCATAGCTTCACCAAACAAAACCTTTTTCTTGACGTCATTTATCTTTGATTCATTTATTAGTCTCAGAGCTCTAGAATTTGGACTTTCTACTCGTTTTTTCAGTCTCTGACAAATTTTTCTGTAGTTATTTAGTTTTTTGTGTAATTCTTGTTTTTGTAATGTATACATCTTTTCTTTTTTCTGCATCATGTACTTTAGTTTTCTTATCTTCTTATTTAAATTCTGAAAAATCGAATTAGCCTCGTCATTTCTTCATGTTCCTCATCATTATCATTTCTTAAGGGGTCGGTTTCAGTTTCACTCGGAGTATTAACATCCATAAGTTTTTCGCCTCGTTTCAGTAATAGTTTCCTTTGGTAAAATTTATTGAAAATTTCTCTCCATTTTTTCCGTTGTAACTTTTTAGCCTTTGGTGTCAAATCTTTAATACTTAAAATTTTCTTACTTTCTTTTCTTTTTAAGTACCTCTGCCGTTCCTTCTCTTTTTCTCGAGCATATTTTTTTGGATCAGACTTAATTTTAGCGTATCTTTCTCTCCGAGCTAATTTAGCCTTCTCTTGTATCACTTCTTTAGTGCACGGCATTGTGAAATTCCTGTCAAAAAATAACTAATTTGTTTAAAATTTTCGCGGCTAAAACACATTGAAATATAAGAAATCATACGATTTTAACGATTAAACGGATGCGATAGTGCACAACACAGGAATCACAATAAAAAATTATTATAATTACCATTTCTAAAATTTACTCATTACCGTTTAATTTAGAGTAATGGAAAATATGGTAATTATGCAACTGGTAATTAGGATATCAAACATTTTGTTGAATAAAGAGTTATTTATAAGGATTATGAAATTTTTACCTGCTTTACCTAAAAACGGAGTTATAACAACTTAAATAAACGTATCAGTTTAAAAAAATAATCATCTACTTACCAAAAAAATTGAAAATGGCGATTAGACTATATTTCGACAAAAGCAAACCACGACGAGAAATTTTAATATGGCGCCATAAAATGCGATCTTTGATGCGTTTAGTTTGGTCGGGCGCCGAGCGCAAACTGGCGCAAACTTGTTAAGGCAGTTAAGGGTATAAGTTCTCAAATTTTTAGGTAGTAAATTAACGCGAATATTTTTTAAACGGTAATTATAAAGTTACCCGAAGACATACTTTGAGAGCATTCTTTCTACTTAATTTATGTTATTTATGTAAAACAACTTGTGTATAGGGCTAAGGAAACTATTGCTATTTGAGAATATTGATCTATAATTACATTCTTTAAAAGGGATTTAGCTATATTGAACAAAAACTTAATCAAAATGTAAAATGGGACACGAATGGTAATTAGAATCTGGATGCTTGGAACCAAATTTCTCTAAATTTAATAAGCAAAATATGGTTTCTAATAGTCAAGTTTAGATCTGTAGTACTTATATTCATATGTAGTTTTATCAAAATTCAAATATTTGCACTGAAGAAGATTCTTTTCCATCCGCCGCGTAATATGCACATTCTTAAAGAAATGCCCTATTAGATGCTTGTGTGCGCGGCATCTTGACACTCAATGGTATTTTTCAAATTTTGTAACATTCGCTTCGTGCTATTTTATATTGAAATTAACAAAATAAAAAATATTATGTCAGTGTCTTTCTTATGTCTTGTAGCATTTACTTTACAAATTTAAACTACGCAACCCGGCAGTTAAGTTTCAATTATTAGCAAAGTTTAACAGAACATGTAACATGTCAACGTCACACATTGCTCGAGACTGGCTTGAGTATGCCCACTTGGGCGTAGTATTAGTTTACGCACTTTGCGAATACGCTTGCGGTATCTAGTTGGAGCGCAGCGTAGACCAATCCTTAATCTAAGATATTGATTGATACCGCAAGCGTAGTCGCAAAGTGCGGAAACTAATACTACGCCCAAGTGGGCGTACTATGCAGAACGACTTGAAACTTGAATTAACCATAAATATCTATTGAGAAAATATATTAATTGAATTATTCTAAGAAAATATATTAATTGAATACTGAGAAAGTGTAACCGTAACAGGAGATAAAGAAGATTGGAACCTCTATCTTCCATGCTACAAACATAGGTTATAGGTACTTTCCTTGGCCTTTTTTACTAATATCAATCATCTCTTATACTTGGGATTTGAACCTCCCAAAGGGGAACAATCGTCAGACCCTCGCTCTTACAGAAACCTATCGTTCTCGTGCAACAATTCAAAAATTCATTAGAAAATAAATAAACAATTTCTGAACCCTTGACATGAAAGACATTACGAAGGTACATCTCATTTTATCATTATTAATTATTTGTAATATCTGTTTGTAGGTTTTCATTTTTGTTAATATCCAACAAGCATTTATAAATTTAATCCTTAAATATTTAAATAGGTGTACCATTATTTGAACTAAATTCCCATAGGCAAGGGCCTCTCAAAGCTTCATAATGGCTAGAGCCGCCACTGGATCCAGGAGTGCCATTCATCTATTTCCATCCAATATCTTTACCTGAACAATTCTACAGAACTGCCACCCTCGTTTATTGGTTGTCATAAAATACTAATTGTGATTTGTGTATAAGAAAGATACATATTGGATTTATACGTACGTAGCCAGTACACCAAATCATGCCTTGTCTTCCGACTTAAACCACAGAAATCGTTATTGAAAGGTAGCTGAGAGGTGAAGTAAATCATGTACTATCTATCCCTCATGATTTTGGCTTCCATAATACAAAAATAGATATTCAAAAACGAATAGAAGTTTCAGAGATTGACGCGTGGCACGAAGATACAAAAAGAACTAGCAAACTTTGTAGTAGCAGTTTTAGACCAGGGTCCAGACCATTTTTGAAACCAAAAAAAATTACAGTAGGATGAAACCCATTGGTAAAGGACGAGAATATAACAAAAATTAAGGGAAAAATAAAGTACGGGCGATCTGAGGTCGGGAAGTGGAAATGGGGGGGGTGTTTTAGGGTAAAAAACGGTTTATCTCGATTTCCGGCAAAACTACAAGTCCTATGGCAAAAAGTTAATTTTTTGAATTTTTCAGCTAAATTTTGAGGTTATGTGAAAAAAGTGTAAAACCAAAAGTTGTAGATCTCTTTATTACCTACAACTTTGCCACTTAACTTTTTGCCATAGGACTTGTAGTTTTGCCGGTTTTTTACCCTACACCCCCCCTTTTCCACTTCCCGACCTCAGATCGCCCGTGATTTATTTTTCCCTTAATTTTTGTTATATTCTCGTCCTTTTCCAATGGGTTTCATCCTACTATTATTTTGTTTCACTTTTTATCATTTTCAAAGGATTCGGCACTGGTCTATTTAGGCTATAGATAAAAATGTGTAGGCTATGTTACCTTCAACCGCCAGAATAGTATAGCGATCACTTCAGAACTTTAATTTTATATATAAATATATTTGAATACATCGAGTGAGGAAGCAAAATTGCGAATATTTAACTCTTTACTTAATTAACACAGCATACATTTTTCTATCACTTGCTTTGGTTTGCCATTCGCATCCAGCTATTTCTTTGATGTCATCAAACCGTCTTCTCCGTGGTCATCCACCTTGCGTCCTTCCCAAATCACGTCGTGGCCCATCCACCGGTCGCCTACCATTCTAGCTAGATGCCCCGCCCATTTCCAATTTAATTTCAAAGATTGTGTAAGCATTACTGTGTTTCGGTCTGAAGGGCGCCGTAGCTAGTGAAATTACTGGGCAAATGATACTTAACATCTTCTGTCTCAAGGTGACGTGTGCAGTTGTAATGCCGCTTAGAATTTTTGGGGTTTTTCAAGAATCCTGAGTGGCACGGCTTTGTAATGGTAATAATCAATTACCATCAGCTGAACTTCCTGCTCATCTCGTCCCTTATTTTCATTTAAAAAAAAAGTGAGTGGAGTAAAAAATCTAATAATTTCGTTCTTTCTTTTATCTTGGTGTGATTAATCTCATGATTAGGCCTCATGGCCTAATCGGACTAAATATCTTATATCTCAAGGTTCGTAATTTCAAAGCCGCTCTCAATGTTGAGAGTTCTTCTTCTTATCGAGTCGACGGTCACCTCAAATACGGCCAGCCCAAAAAGCCGCAACCCTGATAGCTCGGTCGGTAGCCTCGTGTAGCTCCTCGTTCGTGCATGTTGTTGGGCACGCAGGGCACCTAGTCATGTGCGCAACGGTCTGTCTCCGTATCATGTCCAGATACGAAACCCCACCTCACTAAGTTTGCCCTAGATTTCCCCACTCCTGCTCTGAGTCGGTTGAGCGACTTCCAGATAGGCCAACTGAGGTTGTATAATGTCGAGAGTTGACTGCATTATAATGAATTGAGTCGTTTCGTCACTTCTTCCCATAAAAAACCCAGACCAACTCTTTGAGGATTCTACATTCCTGTTGTAAATGATATAGTACGTAATACTAAGCTTATCGAGAGCGTGTTCCATAAAAACACAATATTAATAATCATGTAGTTATTTCGAGCTATCACAGGATGTTCCTATCATCGGTACTTTGTAACGTGTTTCAGTTTTAAAATGTCTTGTTTTATTTTAAACTGACTGACCCAACCATATTATTTGTGTTATCTATATAAAAAATGTGTTGATTCAACCTAAGGAACTTTATAAGACGAAAAGACTTTCGAATCATTACCATAAAATTAAATACTTGAAAGTGTACTTCTTTACAGATATAAATTTGAACTTTTAAAAATATACAATTTACTTTCACTAAGGCAAAGATGAAAGACGTCATTTGATAGACTGTGTCACCTTAAGAAAAATTTTTATACGCCGTTCCAACCAAATCACAATAGTTCTTGCAGATGACTGCGCGGTTTACTGTAGAAATGGCGCTGCTTACATACAGAACAGACAGACAGAATACCTAGCTGATATTCTATGCAAAGAGGCCACATTAGAAGTTTTTGGACGTCTCAATCTCAACAATTCTTCTTAGGGCTACAGCTAGAAAGAAAGGGCGCAAGAAACGTCTTTTAACAACTCTCTTAAATTTAACAACACATGTATTACGTAAATTTTGATGTAAAAGAATATACATCGCCCAACAAAGTCTTATAAATTAATCCCAGAAACGGCTAAACTCGTTTGAATTCAGTGTTCACATTTGTATTGTGGCAAGCTACTTGTATTATTTCGTATTTAATCGATCAGTTTGGACTTGTTCTATTTTTTTTGGATATTTTGTACTGTTAATTAGATGGATCTTTATTTGCGCAGAGTCGTCGGCAATGGCTTCCGATCAAGAATCCTGTTCTGATGAAGAGCCAGACAGCGAAATGCTGAGTGATGACTTCTGTCTACCTGACTCCGATGATGAAAGGCAATCCGTCCGGAATATTCAGGTAGGGTCTGGGTGTGCGAAAGATTTTCAAATATATTTTAGTTCGTTTGCAACAATCTGATGTTGTACAAAATCATCTTCAGCAATATCTTCCATATGAGATGGTTAAGGGAAGCTTTAGTTCCTGCCGTCGGAAACACAATTTTAGGACACACAACTACAAGTCTAACTAATTTATTTAGTTACTTAAATAGATTTAAACAGTAAATATTTTTTCTTGCACCCATTTGTTTTGATATATATGAAAAATATAAGAAAATATTGAAAAAATGTTACGCCTGTTGATGTTAACAGCAAACATTCGCTAACCAACAATGTTTTATTGAAATTAAGAAAATATCTGTTCAGATTAAAAATCCATAATATTTGTAAAAAAGTTTTGCAGTCTGGAGTGGCTTTATAGAATAAAGAAGGAAGTTAAATATCTAAATGTCAACTAAGTTTTATAGAAGACATTATATTTTACAGTTTCACCTGATTCCTGCCGCCGAATTCCGCCTTCGCAGGACACGCCACAAGTTATATATATATATATATCATCCCCAGTATCTGGATATGTAGCGGTCCTCCACTGTGCGAAGGAGCTTTCTTCCGCATACTACAAAGCTGTGGAATGAACTTCCTTGTGCGGTGTTTCCGGGACTATACGACTTGGGTACCTTCAAAAAAAGCGCGTACACCTTCTTTAAAGGCCAGCAACGCTCCTGTGATTGCTCTAGTGTTGCTAGAGAATGTGGGCGGCGGTGATCACTTCACACCAGGTGACCCGTGCGCTCATTTGTCCTCCTTTCCCATAAAAAAAACACAGTCAGTACCTGGAAATAAAAAGGTAGTAATTATTTTATTTACTGCGACAATCGAAAACGTTAACTACAAAAATGCACTTAGAGTATGTACATCTTTTAAAATGTAACTCACCAACAAGCAACATAAGTTTGTAACATACAAACTTTCCTTCCTTGTTTAAGCTGAAGCCTATTTCTAGCCGTATTAATTAATATATGGATGATTGTTTAGTTTGTCCCTGAAGATACGCCATCCTTCAACTCCTGTCTTCTTCGTCCACCCCGGAAACTGTTCACCAATTGCCGGGAGCGCTGGCGGCAACAGAACGTGAGCGGAGCCTTTGCAGAGCTTCGGAGACTGGTGCCAACACATCCTCCTGACAAGAAATTGTCCAAAAATGAAATATTAAGGATGGCTATACGGTAAGATTTTTTTCCTTCTAGAAAATTCATTTGCAAATGTATAGGCAACATTACTAAAAACTACCATCTCGAATTTACCACAGCTTCTTAGGCACTATAATATTATGAGGAGAAAAATAGATAATTAAGATATATTTTTATTAATGAAAATAAGGGACCCATTACAATGCAGGGCCGCTCAAGATTATTGAAAAACCCAAAAATTCTGAGCGGCACTACAACTGGGATCGTCACCTTGAGACATAAGATGTCAAGTCTCATTTAGCCAGTAATTTCACTACCTACGGCGCCCTTCAGACCCAATCACAGTAATGCATACAGATTACTGCTTCACGGTAGAAATAGGCGCTGTTGTGGTACCCATAATCTAGCCGGCATCCGGTGCAAAAGAGCCTCCCACTGGCACCTGTTTCTCAATATTTTACTATTACGATTCCATGCAAAATAACAATTATTATTTTAGCTTGCAAGCTTTGTTTTGTTATGTCCCCAGGTTCTGTCTGACATTTAACATTATTATTTAATTGATGTTTACAATACAATTTACAATTATTCCTGGGGACATCCTTTCGATATATTATCATTTCTGTTTGTTATACAGCCCTTTATTGTATCTAGACGCTCTTCATACTATGGGGAAACTCCACTAATATTTCAAATGTTTTTCTGGCACAAAAAAAATGTATAAGAGCTTTATGCAATGTCAGTCCTCTAGAATCATGTAGACCATTATTCAAAAAGCACCGTCTGTTAACGCTTACTGGATATATATTAGAAATTTGTATGTTCATTAAAAAACATGGTGAACTTTTTAAACCAGCAAAGGAATATTCCATATTAGGATTAAGAGATCCAACTTCAAAATAACGCAAATGTTATGTGTATTAGGGTATTTAACCACCTTCCAAAGAATATTAGAGAGATGCCTAAAACATTAATGCATAAAAAATTAAAATTATGGCTAATAGATAAATGCTTTTATAGTTTAAAAGAATTCTTTAGCCAAAAAAAATAGTATTTAAATGTAATTTTTTGCGAGGTACCTACAAACTAATGTTTATTTTATATTATATTATCGAATTAAAGCTATGTAATGTGTATTAATGACGTATAAATATAAAAATTCCAATATTGACAATCAAATATTTGTATGCCAATATATTGGCGAATTGTGCTGTACACCAATTAATTTTTAACAACTATGTTACCACGATTCATACAATTAAATCATTTCATTTCAGCCTAATTGATACTTATGGGGTAAATCTTAAAGTATCGTAAAGTTCCTATGTGATCTCACTCATTTTCTACTCCTTTTAGTTATAATATATAGTTTCACTATAATAGTAATAGACATAAGAAGTCTTATTTGCCCAGTAATTTCACAAGCTCCGGCGCCCTTCACACCGAAACAAAGTAATTCTTACACATTACTGGTTCACGGCAGAAATAGGCGCCGTTAGATCGATAATCTAGCCGGTATCCTGTGCAAAAGCCTCCCACTGGTAAAATCATTTTTGAATCTAGATTTAATAACAAATTAAATGATGAAAAAACTAATTCAATCGATGAAATAACAAGTATTATGACTTAACTTCTTATATTCTATTCTATATATATATATTATCTATCTATTCTATATATATATAGTTTCTACTTAAATGAAATTGAATTGAATTGCTCACAAACATTTCCCCGTATTTGATGAATTTTTCATGAACTGCAGTGAAATCACATAGTGCTTTAAATAATCATATTTTACTTATATTATGTTCTAATTATAAATACTTAAAAAAATCATATTTTATTAATAATTGCCACAAAAACTCTATAAAATGATCAAAAAATGGAGTAAATGGACCGTAGTACTCTATTGATTTATATATTGATTTTTGTATGACTAGGTACATCGGTCTTCTGTGCGAAGTTCTGGAATGGCAAAAGAACCACGGTCTTCTCATCAACAAAGAGAACTCTGGACTAGCTATCAAATGCGAATCACCATTGAGCCCCACAGTCCGTCGCCTTCGCCTCAAAAGACCATATGAAGACAAGGAGGAAGACTGCTTGAAGTATGGCAATGAAGAGAACGAACTCCACAGGAGGAACAGATTTAAGACTGATTTCGTATTTGGCAAAGATCACCTTTGGATTTTGAGGAACCAGTACAGCATTTCTTCTAAATGGCGTCAACTACCTTTTAGGAATCTCACCGGAGACAGGATCAATGGAAATAATTTGTTAATGATCGCTCCCAAAGATGAAGAAAAGAGTTGCAAAGACGGTGAAAAAGATGGCGGGAAATCGTAATTTATTTAAAAGAAGAGAGAAAAATCATTTATTCTGCAACTTAAACCTAATATACAAGTAGGCTTATTTATTAATTTATATTAAAATGCAGAATTAGAGTTCACCTCAGCGTGATACTGGTCATACCCACAGGTGATATGATCAGCACTGGTCTTCCGGAGAGTTGTCATACTACATTCAGATTATAATACATATATATGAAAGGTTACCATACTAAAATAATAATATCACAATAAAAAAGTAATAAAAGTAAAACAAAAATAACATAAAATTTCGTGACCTGACCTAATTCAACAAGTAGGTACGTAATATAATTAAAAAAGCCAAAATAGCAAAAAATTATAAATGCAATAGACCGCCGTTCCTTGGTTTTATTTAAAAATGTAAAATTAGCTTTCGCAACATACACGACATTGTATTGGCAAAATTTTATAAACTCGGATGCAAAATCAAAAGCAGTATCTCTGATCCTTGTGAAAAATAAAATTCAGACCATACTTCTCGCTACTAAAGTTGTATTTTACAATTAAATCAATTTTTCTAAAACCATTATAAAGCCATTAAATTACAACGGTTAAAATTAATAATAATCATGTAATAAATTTGTTTATTACTTTAACAAAAGTACTTAAAAATTAGGGGCACGTTAAGCATATCGCCTGTGTTGGGAGGCACCGACATTAAAGACACCCATACTAAACTACAACTAATAATATAGAGAAAATACAGAAAACAATGATTTGATTTGATTTAATAAGGATACATAAATAATAACCCCGAATATTTGCGAAAACATAAATGTATTTAAAAGTTCGTACTTTTTATTAGTAATCTATGTCTTAATATTAGGCCTTGTTCACATACTATATTGAACGAAAGCGAAAGGACACCATTCAAAGATCTCCAATCCTTTCAACAATACTTATAGCTTCATCGTTTTACAAATTATTAAATTGGATCATCCAGCCTCCACGTTCCGCTCACGAGCAAGACGCATGGACCAGCCATCGCCTCCCTCGACCAGTTAGTCTCCATTAGGGAAGAGAACGACCCGCCCAACGAAGCCGTCACAAGCAATGGCATTTAAGCGAGCATTACGAAGCTACAAGAACTCAACCGTATAACAAAAAAATAATGTGAATGTATTGCAGATCCACGTTTTCGGAGCTTTCTCCTAAAAATGGAATGTCAGTAACACGAATATATTTCCATTAAAAAAAAATATTAAATTTCTATTATTTGTATTGGTAAAATGTATGGGGTTTGTTTTCACCGCGGCAAAATGGGACTCATTATTGTAACTTTCAGACAATTTTCTAGAATAACTGGGCTGGTGTATTTTAATAATTATAATAAAACCTTTACTCGGGATTTTAACAAGTATTTCTTAATCTAACTTAATGTCTTCATCTACTATAAGTAATTAATATCTAAATGCCCCTTTTGTCCGGAATAGACAAAGGAATCTTCCAACTTTATCCTCTTTCACTTATTCCTTCGAGCATAACTTACTGCGATTTCGTTTTTGTGCTATACGGTACCAATTCATTACACGTTTGCTCAAATCAAATCAAAAATATTTTATTTCATAGGTAAATCATATTACACTTGAAATATGTCATTTTTTTCATACACCTCATTCAGAAGGCAGATATCCTTAGAGTAGAACGAGAAAGAAACTCTAAGGTTGCTCTCTTCACAACATATTAGGTACTAGCTGACCCGGCAAACGTTGTTTTGCCATATAAAGTATAATTCACGCGATAGTTTTATAAGTAATAAAATATTGCCTATATTATAGCCTGTACATCATTTTGTTCTATTGTCAATAGTTTTTGCAGCGCACGCAAAAATAGGTTTTCGATTTTACACCTTGTGTTACAAAATAGCAATTTTATTACGGATCCCTAATTTTGAAAAAAAAAAACATAGCCTTCCTCGATAAATGGACTACCCAACACTGAAAGAATCATTCAAATCGGACCAGTAAAACCAAAGATTAGCGCGTTCAAACAAACAAACAAACAAACACTGCAGCTTTATAATATTAGTATAGTAGAGATTACAATTTCTTATTTTTAATGCAATTTACAAATCATTTCAATTGCAATACATATGTGCAAAGTGATGCAACAATAAACTTGTTCACGAGCATCGCCTCCCTCGACCATATTTTAGGGAAGGGAACGACCCGCCCCACTTCGATGCCCCAAGCAATACATCTCTCGGGTCCCGTAAAATCCCCTTCCATCTCAATTTGTTTTTTACTGTCTGGATCAATGATAAACCTTTTATCCTTCATTATTTTTAAAAAATACGTTATACATAATATACAAATATTTGTTTATTACAACAAAATACAAAATATATAATCAATTTTGGGGTCTCCTTTTAAGCAAAAAGTTGCCTGTAGTAGGAGGTCCCGCTCTTCCATAGCAAAAACATAATAATAAGGTGTAATAAAAGATAAGTTGACCTTAACATATACATAATTAATTAACTAAGGGAAAGAAATCTACTAACAATAAAAACATACTAAAAATTGATTTATTTGTAATCTAAACTTAATGTGCTGTGTGTGTGGGTGTTTGTATGTATGTATGTGAACGAGTGTGAAATACACACAGAATATAAAAAGAACCTAGTGATTAATCATTTAATTATAATAAATACTTCCTAGTTACTATAATCATATATTTATAATTAGTTATAAGTAATTAAAATAAATACATGCAATAGGAAGGAGCATTACTTAGTCAATTTAAAAAACTTTAATCAAGAAGTCTACATCTCTCTTTATTTACCTGAATAATTAATAGATTTATTTTATGTTTAACATGATTGTACATAATTGGTATTTTTTTTATGTAAAAGTTGTGTATTATATCTGTAAATTATAAGTTATTTAATTAAAATTAAGCTTACTGTGAAGATGTTTTTCATTAATTTATTATGAAAGAGCATTACAACTTTGAATATTAAATTATAGGCTAAAGTAATACAGGTTTGTTAGGCTTGCTATATAGGATAAGATATTATAGATATATAAGATTCAAAATTTAATATTTATATTTTTTTTATGAAAATAATGGACGAGACGAGAAGGACGTTCAGCTGATGGTAATTGATGCGCCCTGCCCATTACAATGCAGTGCCTGTTAGGATTCTTGAAAAACCCCAAAACTTCTGAGTGGCACTGTAACTGTGCTCGTCACCTTGAGACATAAGACGTCAAGTCTCATCGGCCCAGTAATTTGACTCACTACGGCACCCTTCAGACCGAAACACAGTAATGCTTACACATTACTACTTCACGGCAGAAATAGGCGCCGTTGTAGTACCCATAATCTAGCCGGCATCCGGTGCAAAGGAGCCTACCACTGGTAAAAAATTATGGAAGAATAGGAGAAACGAGCTTACGGGTCACCTGATGGTAAGTGATCTCTGCAGCCTATACTCTCTGGTAACACCAAAGAAATCAAAGGAGCGTTGCCGATCTTATAAAGCGTCGAATGTACATGTGGATTTGAAAACCCAAGGAACAAATAAGATGAAAAGTAAACAATGAACCAATAAAATTTTGGATTTCGCCGGTATGTACGGTGGTAAAAATTTAGTTTACTGGTAACCTGAATTTATCTTTACAGTTTATCTGACCGATCCCGTCATATTCAGTTAGCTATTTATTTATTTATACTATTAATCATTTACAGAAAGAATCTTAAAAGCTAACATAGTCCCGCAAAACTGTTCGGACAGTTTGTCTGCAGGATCGAGTCTCTTGTAATACATTAATGCTTATTAGAACATTGATTTTATACAAATGTAATTAACAAATATTGATAAAAATATAATAAAAATCTAATTTTAATTTTAAGGCAGTGTTGACAATAAATATTTCTTAAGTTTAGTTTTAAATTTTCTTTTACTGGTTTCTAGTCGGATGTCCTCAGGCAAGCTGTTTAATAGATAAGGTAGGCGTTTTTTCAGAGTTCTATCTCCGTAGTAGTTATTGATTCTAGGAACCTCGAACTTACCAGCGGACATCAACCGAGTATCGTGGTTGTGCATAATTGGGTTATGTTCTTGATTGCCGTGATTGTTAATGGCGATTAAGATCCATGCCAGCTAAAGTTACTTGAATATATATATATATATATATATATATATTTACAGGGTAAAAGACGAGATAGCATACAATCCACCATATATTAAACGGCAGCATCACCCTATATCGATGAAAATATGGATTGATCCCGATCTCATTAAACTTCGCGCGTCAACTTTAACATGAAATTCATTGCGTGCCTGTCAAAATTACTCTGGCACCCTTAAATTCGAAAGAGAACAAAAAAGTATAAAAGCGCTGTCATTTTTTGAATTTTGTTATGAATTTTATCTAATGGCAGTACAGCCCTGGACAAATACTTTGCATACAGTTCCACTGTTACAATAACGTTTGCTGCCCGTCCAATTAGATTTTATTTATCGCATTTGAAAGACTTTAAACTTTGATGACTTATCACAACGAGATAACCGGTTAGCAACACGGGACATACTACAGTATTTGTCCGCCTACATCGCTGTAATCGTCGGGATTCCAGTACAGCATGGACGCCTAGATAGTTTGCTGATATGCGTGTCGTCACTTTCTGTATTTCACCACACTTATCACAGGGATTGGAGAAGAAAAGGAAGAGCTGCTTGACCTGATTCGTACCACTGTATTTCACCGTCACACTACTATAAATCTCATCAGGATGTGTGACGTTCCTCGACAGTGTTTCTTCCACGTATTACCAAATTATGGAAATAATTTGATTAGTTAAATTTTAGTAATCAGCTTGTTGTCACTAGCTACTTGTATATTTTTATTTTCTGTTAATTCTACTATTTCCCCCACGAGACAGGTAACGTCTAGTGTGGAGGTCAGTATAAAATGTTAATTTGTACACGTAAAGTGTGAAATAAATGATTTTTTTTTAATTCCTTCCATAAGCGGTACTTCCAGAATCATACGTCATGGGTACCTTCAAAAAAAAGCATACTACCATTTACAAGACCGAAAAATCTCATGTGTTTCCTCTGGTATTAAGAGGTTTAAGGTGATCACTTAAAATCACGTGACCTGTAAGCTCGCTTGCCCACCTCTTCCATTAAATCAGCACTACACCTCCGCTCGGCGTGTGTTACACATAAGTGACGCCAAAAATGGTAAGGCCCGTGTTCAATACCATTCAAGCGAGTACTTATATTTATTTATTTAAAGGATTTAGTCAGTTCATTAACACTTAAACAAAAGAAAAACAAAATTCTTAACTTAACAAACTAAAATAAATAACAAAAAGAAAAGCAACTTATAAAGTCTTCAACAAATAAGACTTACGGATTCAAACAGACTTATGGTATCCTTAGATGCAGGACGGGCAAGTATATTTACAAACATGCCCGTATCAAATCTGTTCAAACCCATAAGTCCTACAATTGCGTCTCAACTAGACTGAAATCGGATACATTCATTTAATAAGTGTTCAACATCCTCAATTATTCAACATGAATCACATAGAGGTGACTCCGTAATTTTTATCATAAATTTAAACTTATTCAAATTCAAATTCAAATATTTTTATTCAAAATAGGATTTAAAATCACTTATTGAACGTCAAAAACTACCACCCATTCAAAAGAGACTGCCTCAGACCTGAGAAGAATGGGCGCAAGAAACTCAGCGGGCTTTTTTTTAATATAAAATATGGATTACAATGTAATATCGTACAATAAACATTTATAATTAAAGAGCCTGAGGGTGTTCGCTTTATTCCCAGTCCGTGGTGTCATTAAGAAAATCATTTATGCTATAATAACCTTTCCCACACAAACGTTTTTTAACAATTCTTTTAAATTTCGTAACAGATTTGTTTTGTACATTTTCTGGGATCATATTGTAGAAGCATATACATCGCCCAACAAAAGACTAACTCGACCCAACCGAGTAGTAGGCATAACAAGTATGTTTGTTCCTCGTGTTAACATTATGAATGTCACAGTTTCTAGAAAATTCCGCAATGTGCTTATTGAACATTATCAAAAATGTATTGAGAAGCAACAGTCAAAATGTTTATTTCTTTAAATTTTTCTCTTAATGATTCATTAGGACCTAGGTTATATATATTCAAAGGCATATCCTATGTTCAACAATACACTTGGTCATGGATGCTGTAGTAAAAGGCCTTTGGTAATTCTTCTGTAATAATATACTTCTAGAATCGAGCAAATGTCAAAAGCAGCGCCGGATTATAACCACGTAGTATGAGTAGCAATTGCTACAGGCCCCACGTGAAACGGGGCCCCAAAAATCTACCTCCACCTGAGGGTTCTTACAGTGAAATTTATTAATACGTGGTACATACTACATACTTATAATGATACATATTCTACCACCTTTCCCTATATAATAGACAATCTCGTCCCCAAGTCCTCATACAACCTATTATCGTATTTCAAGCCGAAGAGAAGTTGAAGATCAAGCAAGCCCTTATCGACCAAAAGTCGTCTTCCTTCTTTGAAAAACATAACGAGTGTAATTTATACCTAAGAGTAGCAACTTTCATTTATTTTTATTATGTTTTGTTTATTTTTATTAATAGTTAACAGTGACATGTTAAGTTAGACGAAATAAACATTTAAATATGGCCTGTTTATTTATTTGCCTGTTAAAATACTCATGTATACTTGTCTATTCATAATTTACAAAAAAAAAACAAAAAAAGCAAATACAAGATATACCTTTTTTTATGGAATAGGAGGACAAACGAGCGTACGGGTCACCTGTTGTTAAGTGATCACCGCCACCCACAATCTCTTGCAACACCAGAGGAATCACAGGAGCGTTGCCGGTCTTTAAGGAAGGTGTACGCGCTTTTTTGAAAGTACCCATGACGTATCGTCCCGGAAACAAAGCAGAAGGAAGTTCATTCCACAGCTTTGTAGTACGTGGAAGAAAGCTCCTTGAATACCGCACTGAGGAGGACCGCCTATATATATACCTATTGAGTATTTTTAAACACTTTAATCTCAAATCAGATGATGGGCCAAGACCAATCCGGCACTGGTCAAAAGAATATAATGAGAATCTTAATAAAATACCAGACTTTTTCTTCTTTCTCGATTCTTGAAACATTTATATGTGAATAAAATTCATGAAGCGTAAATATTGTGAATTAATATACTTATTTTGTTTAATTTTAGTTTTACTAACATTTTCACTGTTACCCAAATCTTAAAATATTATATCAAATATAATAATTAAGATAATAAGTTAATGCATAATATTAATTTAATAATAAAAATATTGACACACTTCAACAGAAATTATCTTGCCCCAATCTAGGCATAGCCTGTACTATATGTTACAAGACAATGATATATTTAATACAATATACTTACTTAAACATACATAAATACGTATAAACATCCATGAGTCGGAAACAAACATCTCAGATATCAGTACACTTACATACATTTTTTTCATATTTTGTATGTACTTCATGTAGTACGACTGTTGGGTATCCGAATCCTACTAGTCCTACTAATATTATAAATGTGAATGTTTGTATGTCTGGATGTATGGATGGATGTTTGTACTTCTTTAACGCAAAAGCTACTTAGTGGATTTTGATGAAACTTTACAATAATATAGCTTACACACCAGAATAACAAATAGGCTATAATTTATAAAAGTATAGTGTGAATTATACAAAATATAAAATAAGTGTGAAGTAGAAAAGAAATCTGCAATCTTTAAGCTATTTATGCTTGCTCCCCAAAAATCACAGGAGTTACAAATATACATGTTTATCTTAAATAATCCTACAAAAAAGGGAAGGGCGGTCGGACGACTGCGGGCTGGGTGCAGGGAAGGGTCGCTCAGAGCTGAGTGTGCGACCCGAACGCATGATGCGAGAGCATGTTAATATTGTCGAACGCGGGCGCCGGGCAGACAACGTTGAAGGTTGTGTCCGCGTTTTATATGTATTGTAATAGTTTTAAATTTTTTTTTGTGTGTTTAGAAGACACGTATAGAAAGATACTTTATTTTTATACCATTACTTCGGTAGGTTACTTTATTTTATACTTAACAGTTACTTAGAATAATTCCACGATCATTTTAATATTTGTGCTTGTTAATTATAAGAAGTAAGGATTATAATTTTAACAAACTAGGTTGGTATTTGATCTTTATGGATATTACTACTTATAATAAGACCACGAAAGTGAAATTTGTTTATGCTGAATAGTTAATTATAAGGGATTACTTCGTTTTTATTTTAATTACATAGTTTAGTAGTTGTTTTTTTTTTTAATAAATTACATAGATTAGTATTTGGTTTTCTTTTTGATATTTATGTCATAAATTTCTTTGTGGTGAATAGTTAAATAAGAATGCGAAAGTTTGTGAATGTGTGTGTATGTTTGTTACGTCTTCAGGCACAAACTACTGGATGGATTTTAATGAAACTTTACAATAATATAGCTTAATAATTGTACTCTAAAATCATACTAATATGATAAATATGAATGTTTGCCCGTGTGTGTGTGTGTGTGTGTGTGTGTGTGTGTTTATTACTTCTTCACGCAAAAACTACTGTAATCTGCAAGCAATTCATGTTTGCCGTGTTAAGCCCGTAGCAGTTACAAAAATACATATAATAATGTGTATCGGCGCAAATACTACAACAAACCTATTATAAAATCGAGAATAAGAATACTAATAATTTTAAAATAAAATTAAATCATAAGTCATCATTTGTTCATATTTTGCACACACGTGCGCCGAGCCCTATAAATACGATCATATTGTCGAAACTCGAGGCATTCGTGCTCGGGCTGTCCTACGGTACGGGCCTCTCTGGGTCGTCATTACTTTTCCTGTAGAATATATGAAAGTGTCGATTTTTCTTTCGATGATCGAATTATGAGTGATCACCAGCAACTTGACAATTTTTTTATGGAATAGGAGGACAGACGAGCGTACGGGTCACCTGTTGTTAAGTGATCAACGCCGTCCACAATCTCTTGCAAATACCAGAGGAATCACAGGAGCGTTGCCGGTCTTTGAGGAAGGTGTACGCGCTTTTTGAAGGTACCCATGTCGTATCGTCCCGAAAACACCGCAAAAGGAAGTTCATTCCACACCTTTGTAGAACGTAGAAGAAAGCTCCTTGAAAACCGCACTGTGGAGGACCGCCACACATCTAGACGGTGGGGACGATATCTTAACTTGTGGCGTGTCGTGCGAAGGTGGAATTCGGCGGCAGTAATAAATGCGGTAGAGGACACACAATAAAGCGATGTCTCTACGCAACGCTAAGTGATCCAGCCGTTCACAGAGCACCGGGTCCCCGACAATTCGAGATGCTCTGCGTTTGCACACGGTCCAATGGATCGAGCTGATACTGGGGTGCACCAGACCAAAGGAGACAGCAATACTCCATATATGGCCGTACCTGCGCTTTGTACAGCGCTAGAATGTAGGCCTGCTTGAAGTATTGCCGTGATCTATTTATGACGCCCAGTTTCTTCGAAGCCAATCTGGCTTTGCTCTCCAGATGGCCGCTAAATTGGCAATCGCTCAAGATATCGAGACCCAGAATTCCGATACTAGGCGAGGCTATAAGGGAAGTGTTGTCGAAGAGCGGTTATACGACAAATAGGGATTTTTAGTGATAACCGCGCAAACTTGAGTCTTCTGGGGGTTAAATTGGACAACGTTCAATTACCCCATTTCGCGACCTTCTCCAGAGAGGACTCGATAGAAGACACATGTTTCTCCCAGCACTGGTCGACGATTACCGAGAGAGACCTGCATGGCCCGTGTATACGGCATCACCAGTGCTGTCGTCTGCATAGCAATGTAAGTTGGAGGTATCCAACATATCATTGATATGCAGGAGAAACAGCTGTATGCTGCGCCCAGTGAGGCAGCTGGAGGTCCACTTGCACAAGCTCTCGGGAAGCCCAAATGATGGAAGTTTTAAGAGGAGCGCTTAGTGCCATACACGATCAAACGATGCCAGGCCTTCTCCCTTGCTTTCAATAGCCGCCAGCCATCTATGTGTTAGGTATACCAGAAGATCACCTCGCCGACCGACCATGGCGATAGCCGTACTGTCGGTCGTTGATCAACTGGTGACCCTCTAGGTATACCAAGAGCTGGCGGTTGATAATGCTCTCCATGATTTTGGAGAGCAGGGAGGTAATAGCAATAGGCCTGTAGTTTGCCGGATCCGAACTGTCTCCTTTATTTTGGATCGGATGGATGGTATTGGCGTCAACTCAGGGGCGTGTGCCCCTGAGTTGACGAGTTGTTGAGAACACACGTTCTAAGCACGTTTGGAGAAATACCATCCGGCCCGCTCGACTTCCTGACGTCCAACGAAACCAGAGCTCGCTCGGTCATGCGCGGTTCTGTGCCCTCCCCAGAATACGACGGGCAGCCCGAGCGAGAGTGCTCGGGGAGGGATTTTTCGACTCTTGTAGAGCCGGTACATTCCTGGGGTAAAATCTTTTTTGGATCCGCTGTCTTATTCGGATGAAGGGGGGGGGGGGGGGGCCTTCGGTCCTCGAGATTAAACCTATGCGAAACATAGCGACACTAGGCCGCTACTTCACGCCGGTATTCTGTGCGAGTGTGGTAATTAACCCGAACGAGTCTAGCCCGATTGTGGTGATGTCATAAGACGGCAGCGTGACTCTCGCACTTTTAAAAAGCCCTTAGTCGCCTCTTAGGACACCCATTGGCCTGGGACTCCCCTATTCTTTTTACGCCCCGGGGAAAGTACAGGGCAAAATTGTGCCGTCACACCTTCACACCTTTAGAAAACAATACGGAGGCTCTTATTTCGTCATTGAAGGTGGTATAAAGGATTCAAGTTAACTTAATTTGGTAAGACTTGAATTTACCGATTATTCGATGTTATTTTTGAAGGTAGTTTTAAAACAAAAAAAGGGTTTCAAAGCTACTGTTAACAAAGCTGAGCATGAGAGAAAGTTGTGGTGATGTCATAAGACGGCAGCGTGACTCTCGCACTTTTAAAAAGCCCTTAGTCGCCTCTTAGGACACCCATTGGCCTGGGACTCCCCTATTCTTTTTACGCCCCGGGGAAAGTACAGGGCAAAATTGTGACGTCACACCTTCACACCTTTAGAAAACAATACGGAGGCTCTTATTTCGTCATTGAAGGTGGTATAAAGGATTCAAGTTAACTTAATTTGGTAAGACTTGAATTTACCGATTATTCGATGTTATTTTTGAAGGTAGTTTTAAAACAAAAAAAGGGTTTCAAAGCTACTGTTAACAAAGCTGAGCATGAGAGAAAGTTTAATTATGATGTTTACAGTTGTACTTTGAAACGAATTTTGGTAATATGTACAGCGGGTCATGTCATGTGATGCATTGAATAGTATTCGCATAATACAGCCCGGCTCAAGCGATGGAAAACCACCGACGAATGTCCCTTGTCTGTGAATCTGTGTATTGGTGAAATAGTTGGTGAGATCTTTACATTTACTCAACAGGGATGGGACATTTGGTCAGGTTCGCCCGAAAGCGAACATAACGGAACATGACACAATGTTAAACTACACACCCCCTTATTCATAATAGTCTGCTAACTTAAAGCATTGCTAATTCTCACTCTGTCTTATTGACCTACGTCAGAAAGAGAAAAAACACTCCTAAGCGGCTGTTTAAAGTTAGCGGACCATTATGAATAAGGGGGATAGTGTTTACGTATTAATTGCATTTTATGAAAAAAATTTTTAATGTTTTTTTTTTTTATTTTCATGTTAAATGGATCCATCGGTGTGCCACTAGCTCGGAGCGCTACAAAGTGGAAACTCTATTTGCTGCTTAGCCTGACGTGAAGCGTAGCGTCTACAGAAGAGGCATGGAGTTCCAAATTACATTCATTGCACAGTTGTTCGAACACCTATATCTAGAGAACGGCTGGACTCATTTTCATGATTTTTAATTTGTTGGATTTGTCTCCGTTCCGAATAGCAAAATAATATAAAAACATTGATCTGTTGACGATAAATAACATACTTTCTAATAATGATAATCTCTTCATCTACTGAAACGATTTTAAAATTTTTCTTACCTATAGAAAGCCACATTTTTTGTGAGTGTCTTATGCTGTATTATATTCCCGAAAAATGAAAAGACTTTTTCGTGGTCGTGAATGTCGGCTTTAAAAAGTAAGTCTGAGAAGAAACGCTCGAACACTAAAAATAATTTATATGGCAAAAACAACGTTTGCCGGGTCAGCTAGTAATAAATAAATAAGGAGCTTCGTTTCACTCGCCCAAGTAAATAATACTTGCTTATAGGTGGGAGGGTCCTTTGCACAGGGTGCCGGCTAGATTATGGGCACCACAATGTATAATCAATGCTGTGTTTCGGTCTGAAAGGCGCCGTAGCTATTGAAATTACTGGGCAAATGAGACTTAACACCTTATGTCTCATGGTGACCAGCGCATTTGTAGTGCCGCTCAGAATGTTTGGGGTTTCTCAAGAATCCTGAGCGGCACTGCATTGTAATGGGTAGGGCTTACCAATTACGATAAGCTGAAAGCTGCCCGTCTCGTCCCTTATTTAATTTAAAAAAAATACTACTGATTCGCAGCATAAAAAGCGCCTCTGTTAAACCCATCTATCATTATGTACAAAGTATTATCTCATTGGCCCGAGAAAGGCAAAGGATTGATGTATTTGAGATGTGGTGTTGAAGGCAAATGTAGAATACCTTGGACGACGAAACGCACCAATGCATCGATCCTGAACCAGCTCTGAATAAAAACTCACTTGTGCACCATATATAGGCAACGTATTCTTTCGTATTTTGGCCACACAATTAGGGTTACCATCCGTCTTGGTTAAACTCTAGTCCGGATTTTGTCTGGCTCTGTAACTAGTCTGGATTTTAATTTTAATCAGATGGAATATTGTAATAAAACAACATAGGTATTAAATACCAACAAATAAGTCTTTAATCATTTATTTATACATAATCAACAGCTCTTAAAAGATTTAATTAATACATATAAATATGATCTCACAGCCAAAAGGGGATTAACATTTTAAAGGCCTAAAGGAGAATGGGACTTTTGGGCCTGATGGTTAACAAGTTGAAATATTCTTTAAAAAAAAGGGTATATTTTTCTGATATGAAATACAAAAAACTAGCTCATTTTTCATTCTACAAACCGAAAAAACATTAAAATAAAGAAAATCGCTTAAAATGTAATCGCTTAAAATGTAATCGAGTGAATATTTAATCGATTAAAATAACATTAAGATCCAGTTGTTTTATTTAAATAATATTAGTGAGGTGCATAGTTTATGTGCAAATGACCATATTATGAATAAGATATATTATTTTCTGAGGAAAAAACAGAACTGAGCAATTATTTTATTATCAATAAATCGATTTACATAAAAATCGATACTAGTGAAATCCATGTTCATCAACGGTAACTTCATTTTGACAATGACAGTCTGACAAATCATTTCGTTTCTACGTCAATGTCACTTCGTTTCTTGTTGTGTTCGTTGAGTTACCGACTTGTTAACTACCTACCCAATTGAATTCCAAGGAAAATTATTGTCTCTAGCGGTCTGTTTTACAGTTCATGTATGAGGTAATGAGTATGTTTATTCTTATATATTATTCTTATCTGAGCAAATAAAACTATCTTTTTATTTAGGTATACTATATTATATCTAATTACCAATTGTCTTATATTATAATGAAAAAAAATGTCGTTACAGTAGTAAATAGGTATACGTAGATAGGTAGGTATTTTTTATCTAAAATACCAAGGTTGGTACCCAGCTAATATAAGTATGTGATAAGTATATAAATCCTTAGCAGTTTTATATCTTCGATTACTTAGCTCCCAGATTGACAAATCTTGCAAAAGTTTCTTAAGTATTATTTATTATTTAAATGTTATCTTTTAAATTGTGCTACTTTCATCTTGTTATCACCTGGGCGCAGGAATGTATGAAAGCGTTTCAATCTCCTTTTAAGCAATGAACACAGTACAACACCATGTTTGTTTTCGAATATGTGCTGGTCAGTATATATATACACAAATATATATGTATCAGTGTGAAGGTGGGAATGTGGGTGTATGTGTATTCGTTTTAATGTGATAAAAACACAGGATTAAAACTGTGAAAAGATCCCAGTCATACATCTTAATAAAATAATACAATTATGTAATTACGAGAAACGGAATTTAAACAGGACTAATTTAAAAGACCGGACTTTTATCGAAGTGTCGGGCTTTTTGTCAGGACTTTTCAAATTATTAAATGGTACCTAACCCTACACACAATACGCAAGGCTACTAAAGTTTGGAAAAACTGACCAAATTATAGAATTGTCATTCAAACTCTTCACGGATGTAAGAGACGCGCTGTCTAGAAACCGGTGAAGGCAGATCATACCAGTGGGGGGCTCCTTTGCACAGGATGCCGGCTAGATTATGGGTACCACAACAGCGCCTATCCTACCGTGAAGCAGTAGCAGTAATGTGTAAGCATTACTGTGTTTCGGTCTGAAAGGCGCCGTAGCTAGTGAGCTAATTAATTGCACTAAATTACTGGGCAAATGAGACTAAACATCTTATGTCTCAAGGTGACGAGCGCAGTTGTAGTGCCGCTCAGAATTTTTGGGGTGTTTCAGGGCAGGGCGTATCAATTATCATCAGCTGAATGTCCTACTCTGCTCTCTCTCGGCTTGCCCCTTAATTTCATTTAAAAAAATTCGTTCCTCACGATCCTCAGACATGAGGGACCGACCCAAAGAGACAGGGATTACCTCATTGTATGATTTGGAGCTACTAATCTAAGCAATTCATTATATCGTTGATATTATATACTAAAGCCACAAACATGTGGATTATATCTATCTACTAAGTATTCTTTCATATTATTAAATAATCTCTAAGGGTATCCGCGAACGTGTTTCAAATTTAATGGTTGTTTATTATCGAAATAAAAGGTCGTAACACACAAAAATTATTACAGCAAAGTATGCTTTATTATTATGGTCATAAGACTATCAAATTTTTATTGAATCCTCGCGTTATCTGTTTGTGATGCAGTTATAATTCAACATTGATAAAGATAAGACGTGTCGTATGTTGTCATAACGTTTACTTATGTCTCATTCATTTGCGTTGGATTTCCATATGTGCGGGTTGAAATAGATACATCACTGAAATGGTAAGTGTAATAATTATTTATTTTAAGACTAGCGTGCGTCCACGCTTTGGCTTGCATATATACGTTGGGGCTATTTTGAGTCTGTGCTTTCATTTCAATTGGCATTTTTTTTGGACTGGAATGAAGTAAAGGCTGAATTTAACAACTTCTTGTGGTGCTAGGTCAATTTGTTATAATTAATAAACCATTGTATGCAATTATTAATTATGACAGTAATTAATAATTGCATCATGTTGACAAGGTGTCTTTACACAAACAATGAATTCTAGCTCTAAAGGTTGATGCATCCAATACAGGATAATTTATATTATACAGTTTGTTATTTACTAGCTGACCCGGCAAACGTTGTTTTGCCACATAAATTGTATTGATCTTTTCCTTGCTTGATAAGAGATGGCGCTAGTTGTATTCATTAGTAACAATCGCACTTCTTTTATATTTTGTATAATTCACACTATAGTTTTATAAATTATAGCCTATTTGTTATTCTGGTGTGTAAGCTATATTATTGTAAAGGTTCATCAAAATCTATTCAGTAGATTTTGCGTTAAAGAAGTTCAAACATACACCCAGACATACAAACTTTCACATTTATAATATTAGTAGGATTACTTTTTATGGAAATTATAGGCTGTGTAAATGTTTCATATTTAAATCGCTTTTAACTTTAAACACATTTCATATATTGGATGTAGTAATTAGATTTTATAACGAAATTTATCCTAAATGGCTCATAGCTACTTATTTTTCGAATTCCAACGTGCCTTCCTTTTAAAATTCTCACAGCGAAGCGGGCGGTAATGGCTAGTGTTATATATATGTACCTATATATTATATGAACGTGTCTCTCAATTTATTATCTCTAATCAAAACCAATTTATACCCGTTATACATATCAAAGGCTTAAATTAGATGCCTTTGAATCATCATTCGTCACATCAGATATTTCTTTTAAATAACTGAGTCTACAGTTCGGATAAATTAGAGCTCGTGAGAGGAACATTTTTGTATTTAGGACTGTTTATGCATCAATCCATACACACTGTTGATAAATACGTTTAATATGCGAGAATTTTATTAGTTAATTAATTTTATTATCAAAAATATACAAAACTATAAATATTTTAAAAAACAATAACTTTAAAGATATAAGAAGAGTTTCCAATAACAGCCTCCCTCGACCATATTTTAAGGAGAGCGAAGGGAACGACCCGGTCTACGATGCCGCCACAAGCGAGTCACAAGAGTTCAACCAAATAACAAAAAATAAACTGTACCTACATATTATGCAATACTAACTTATATAATAAGGTTGTTCGTCTGGTAGAAAAAAGTCATAATTTTAGATTGACTGTAAATCTGAAAAACTTTAGTAAAGAAATATAAATTGTTTCTAGAAAATTCTCTATGAAGTCCATACTCTTTTAAATAACAATTTTTTCAGTGTTTCGTACTAAAAAGGAGCGTTAGTTTGAGGTTTGTGTCCAAGCCGATGGCCTTGAGGAATCAGGCAAAACTAGATTACTTCTGACCGCGCAAGAAAGCTGTTCTTTAAATTCAGAATTGGAACAATTTTTGATTTATTACAAACGTAATATAATTTTCTTTACATAACTAACATACCCATGTAACGATAAAACTAATATCGGTGAGTAGTTAGTATTTTCGGGGGTGATAAATCGATCTAGCTAGGTTTCAATTAAAAAATTGTTGTTTTATCCGTGTTTTAATGAGAAACAGCTACAATAACATAAGAATACAAAGGTAAATTTCGCCACTATATGCAAGACTGTAATAGCTCAGATGGGGCATTAGGTGATCCGGAAAACAGAAGACTTCGGTTCCAATCCAGATGTCCTATTAGTTTTTTTTGTTCAACTTTTGTACATTTTAAAAAATCCGAGCAAGGCTCGGTCATCCGGATATTATATATATTATTGTTTATGTTTAAGTCCATAGGTAGGTGACCTCATTCTGTTTATAAACAAAGGCTCCGCCTAAAACTGGCAGTCTCTTTAAAAGTACCATCACCATACTATTGCATATGACCCAAATAACGTATCATTGAAGGGATTTTATACCCTTTCTGGTTCACGTTGTATATATATTCGCACAGATTTTGTCAAATAATAATTAGTAATTGTATGATTTACGTGGCTCCCAGTGATATTAAGTAGATATTGAATTGCAAAACAGCTTCGAATGCCTCGGTGACGGTGGACGAGTATAATAACAGGTTCTTGGAAGCTGTTCAAACGACCAGGTCTAATTTCTTCAAGGACAGCTCTTTTAAGAATCGATTTTTTTTAATTCTCCCCACAAAATTGATGATAACCAGTGGAAGGCCCCTTTGCACAGGATGCCGACTAGATTATGGGTACCACAACAGTGGCTATTTCTGCCGTGAAGCAGAAATGTTTAAGCGGTATAGTTTTTCGGTCTGAAGGGTTCTGAAACTAGTGAAATTACTGGGCAAATTAGACTTAACATATGTCTCTAGGTGACGAGGGCAATTGTGGTGCCGCTCAAAATTTTTTTTTTAAGAATCCTGAGCGGCATTGCATTGTAATGGGCAGTGCGTATCAATTACCTTCAGCTTAACGTCCTGCTCGTCTCGTCCCTTATTGTCATAAAAAAATCACCCAAAAGCTAAATTAAACCGACACTTTACCCAAGAAATCCCACACGTCAGCCTGTGCGAGATAAGTATGGCCCTAAAACAGCTTAAACACATCAAGACACCGGTGTGGCATGGTGGGTATTAAAGTCCTTAAATGGTGAACAAGATGGACAAATGATATGGTCAAGATCGCCAGAACAGGTTGGATGAGTGCAGCGCAGGACCGATCGTCGTGGGGATCTTTGTGGGGGCTTTGACCAGCAGTGCACGTCTTTCAGCTGAAATGTTGAATTTTTTATGAAAAAGGAGGAAAAACGACCGTATGGGTCACCTGGTGTTAAGTGATCACCGCCGCCCACATTCTCTTGCAACTTCAGAGGTATCACGGTAGCGTTGCCGGCCTTTAAGGGTGTTCACGTTTTTTATGAATGTACCCATGTCGTATTGTCCCGGAAACACCGCACAAAGAAGCTCATTCCACAGCTTTGTGTACGTAGAAAAAATCCTTGTAAAACCGCACTGCAGGGGAACACCACACATTAGGTGGGAATGATATCCTAACTTGTGGCGTGTCGTGCGAAGGTGGAATTCGGCGGCGGGAATCAGGTGAAACAGCTCTTCGGAACACACAATAAAGCGACGTCTCCAGGTGATCGAGCTGTTCACAGATCACTGGGTCCCTGACAATTCGAGTAGCTCTACGTTGCACGCGGTCAAATGGTTGGAGTTTATACTGGGGTGCGTCAGACCAGAGATGACAGCAATACTCAATGTGGGGCCGGACTAGAGATGAGCCGGCTTGAAGTATTGCCGTGCTCTATTTACGACGCCCAGCTTTCATTTCAGCCAGACAAGGCTCATTTTATACTATTCCGCTACCTTCGCAAGAGAGGTCTCGATAGAAGACACAAGTTTCCTCTGGCACTGGTCGACGATTTCCCGAGAGTGACCTGTATGATAGTTAAAATTAGATAAAGACCTGAATGATAAAATTACCAAATGTGGTTTCCGGTCCGTCTGCTTGTTAACGGGCTGTACCTCAAGAGGAGCTAAAACATAAGATATTTTAAAAATTGAAACAAAATATTTTACAAAACTATTTAGTAAAAAGTAGACCCACATAATAAAATAGGTATATCTTGTATCAATGGTACTGAACCCCATTTTTCCAAGTTAAATAATTGTTAAGATATGGAAGTCAAAGTTACAATTCAGTTACACATTATATATTTGTTCATGGTCGTATGAAATTTTCATTAAATTAAGTCAATACAATATATAATTTGCTTTAATCGTCTATCATACTCCATTAATATTTCTTAATTGTTCGCATCTATAACAATAATTTATTCACAATACATGTTAATTAACATAATATTGTTTTTCTATTAACGATTCTCTTTCACTATTAATGAGTTTACTGTATTGATATTAATGTTATTAATCGAACTCAAATAATAATATAAATAAATAAAAAAAACTGCTTTTAGTAACGTTATTCACTAGTGTTCGTCATTGGTATATGCCGTGTTCCACATTCCGTTTCGCACCAGTAGCTCACGGCAATCACGGCAAAGCAAAATCAAAGATGGCCTCATTTCAAATAAAACAATTTTAATATACAAATGTATTTAAATGCTTCATATTACTATATCTTTTACGACATAATAACTTTAACTTTAACACCAGGATAATTTAGTTCATTACCGGCGATGTAGTAAAGAGTTTGTTTGACGCGTAATAAATAATATTATTTCACCTAGACAATAAGTACAGTGCTGTTTAAAATGCTGCTAATAAAAGAAAATTAAATACCCTATTTTTTATGACCGATATAGGAGCAAGTAAGCAAAAGATATAATATATTAGATTGTTGTTCAATGTTTGTTACCAGCACAAACAGCACACAGCTTAGACAATTCGTCATAATCCATCCAAAAAGCAACAATATTAAAGTTAAGGTTAAAAAAATATATAAAAAGTATGTGTGTACTTATGTATGCACGCAAGAAGTTATACTTCAATGGCCTAACGAAGCAAAAATCATTAAAATGATTTATTCCTTGTGCTATTCTACGTTTTTAGAAAGAACAATTTTGTAAAAATCTTGCAAAGATGGCTTTGACAATTAAATATTAAATAATGAATACGGCTGTATGGGCTTGAACCCTTTGCCTGTCCAAATAATGGACGAAGAAACCAAAAAAAATAACGAATGACGCAAACATCAGAACATTTTACGGACCTACTTCAACCTGTTTTACTGTTACTTTAGTGTTACAGTGATGCGCGCGTATCTTATAATTTCACTCTCATAATTTTTTCATAACGCGCTCAAAGTTGTTTAACTTCAAATAATTACAAAAACGAAAATATTATACTTATGATACATACAGATTTTGCTAATATTGCCAATAAAACACTAGAATTTACTTTACATCACTGTAAGACAGATTCAGATTATTGACAGCTAATAACTGACAGTACAAGGTAGTAATTTATCTCTATCTGTAGATAGTATATTGGGAACGGCCGTAACTCAGTAGGATATCTTGTAAGTTTTCAAAATACAGCTCGAACTCAAAATAAATCTGACAACACAATTCATACATTTAATATAATCTTTTACTTTCAGCTCTGCCGTTTGTTTGTGTTGGGTGCATTGGCACTTTTCTTAGCGCCTATCCTGTACTTCTACTTTAAAAGTCCCCCCCCATTACCGAAGGTGGACCTCAACGAATGGTGGGGCCCCAAGCTATCTAAATCCAAGTACAATGAGGAAATAGAACCGTTTAAAGTTCAATTTTCAGAAGTGGTTAGTATTTTTGTTTTAAATATATTTTTTTTTTTCAACAATGTCTTGCTCAGGTCACGCGGCCGTTATACCACATAAGAAAGAGTACTAAGTAGTACCTATACCTACCGACCGATACCTACGAACAAGGCTTCGAACCGATTTTATATTTAACAGTTAAACCAGTTTGCATATTATATCGTTTTATTCGGAGTTCGAACGTTAAATTAATGTTTTATTAATCTATAAAAACAGGTAAATTCTGCTAGAGGCGAAACGATCTTCTCGTGCAGTCCAATATGATGAGTAAATATTACTAAAATAGTCTTTGCTCTGTTTTTTTTTATGGAATAGGAGGACAAACGAGCGTACGGGTCACCTGGTGTTAAGTGATCACCGTCGCCCACATTCTCTTACAACACCAAAGGAATCACAAGAGCGTTGCCGGCCTTTAAGGAAGGTTTACGCGCTTTTTTTGAAGGTACCCATGTCGTATTGTCCCAGAAACACCGCACAAGGAAGCTCATTCCATAGCTTTGTAGTACGATGGAGAAAGCTCCTTGAAAACCGCACTGTGGAGGACCGCCACACATCCAGATGGTGGGGATGAAATCCTAACTTGTGCGAAGGTGGAATTCGGCGGCAGGAATCAGGTTAAACAGCTCTTCGGAACACTCCCCGTGATAAATGCGGTAGAAGACACACAATGATGCGACGTCTCTACGCAACGCCAAGAGATCCAGCCGTTCACAGAGCACTGAGTCCCCGACAATTCGAGCTGCTCTACGTTGCACGCGGTCAAATGGATCGAGCAGATACTGGGGTGTGCCAGACCAGAGATGACAGCAATACTCCATGTGTGGCCGGACCTGCGCTTTGTAGAGCGCTAGAATGTGGGCCGGCTTGAAGTATTGCCGTGCTCTATTTATGACGCCCAGCTTCTTCGAAGCCAATTTGGCTTTGCCCTCCAGATGGCCACAGAATTGGCAATCGCTCGAGATTTCGAGACCCAGTATTCCGATACTAGGCGCGGCTTTAAGAGAAGTGTTCTCGAAGAGCGGTGATACGACAAATGGGGTTTTTTTAGTGGTAAACGCGCAAACTTGAGTCTTCTGGGGGTTAAATTGGACAAGGTTCAATTTTTCCCATTCCGCGACCTTCTCGAGAGAGGACTCGATAGAAGACACAAGTTTCTCCCGGCACTGGTCGACGATTTCCCGAGAGAGACCTGCATGGCCCGTGTATACGGTATCACCAGTGCTGTCGTCTGCATAGCAATGTATGTTGGAGGTGTCCGACATATCATTGATATGCAGAAGAAACAGCGTAGGAGATAGCACACAGCCTTGGGGCACTCCAGCATTCATGGGCTTCGGGTTCGAGCAATATCCGTCGACAACGACCTGTATGCTACGCCCAGTGAGGAAGCTGGAGGTCCTCTTGCACAAGCTCTCGGGAAGCCCAAATGATGGAAGTTTTGAGAGGAGCGCCTTGTGCCATACACGATCAAAGGCCTTCGCTATATCCAGGCTAACTGCCAGGCCTTCCCCCTTGCTTTCAACAGCCGCCGCCCATCTATGTGTTAGGTATACCAGAAGATCACCTGCCGACCGTCCATGGCGAAAGCCGTACTGTCAGTCGTTGATCAACTGGTGACCCTCTAGGTATACTAAAAGCTGGCGGCTAATTATGCTCTCCATGATTTTAGAGAGCAGGGAGGTGATAGCAATAGGCCTGTAAATCACCGGATCCGAACTGTCTCCTTTTTTTTGGATCGGATGGACAAGGACTGACTTCCATGAGTCAGGGACTACGCCTTTGGAATAAGAGTGCCGGAATAAACGCGTTAGCACCGGCGTCAACTCAGGGGCACATTCTAAGCACGATTGGAGAAATGCCATCCGGCCCGCTCGACTTCCTGACATCCAACGAAAACAGAGCTCGCCTAACAGTTTTCTGTCTGAACTGTACTTCAGGCATAGAGCTCTGACACCGCGGGATGGTCGGCGGTGTTTTTCCGTTGTCGTCAAGTGTCGAGTTGGAGGCGAAAAGAGCGCACAGGAGCTCGGCTTTCTCTTTTGCCGTATGGGCCAGGGTGTCATTCCTCATGTGCAACGGTGGCATGAACGGCTGGTTGAAGTTACCAAGAGCAGCTTTCGACAACGACCAGAACTTGCGTGTTCCGGTCGGGTAACTGGAAAGCTGCTCGCCGATTTTGACGACGTGCTTAGAGTTCGCACGGGCGATTTGCCGCTTAAAAAATCTGGAGGCACGGTTATATTTCCTCTTAAGAACTTTGCAGTTCGGATCCTTTGTGCCCAGCGCCGCAACCCAAGTTCGATACGCCTGTTTTTTGCAGTCAGATGCTCCTTTAACTGACGCATCGAACCAGGGCTGGGATCTGCCACCGATCGGTACTACAGAGCTTGGTATAAAAATATCCATGCCCTGCAGTATCACATCGGCTACTGCAACGGCGCAGGCACTAGGATCATCCGAAGGGAAACAAACCTTGCCCCAAGGGTAGGATGCAAAAAAGGAACGCATCCTATCCCAATCTGCTAACTTGTAGTGCCAAACGCGGCGGGTCGCTGGTGGTCTGCGACGTTGGCGTCGGATAGGCACTACACTCCTGACCAGGCAATGGTCGGACCTTCCGAGAGGGGCGTCGACAAAGATCTGGTAACCATCGGGATGTGTAGTCAGCAGAAGATCTAATAAGGACGGCATGTGGCTATCCACATCCGGGAGCCGCGTTGGCGACTCAACCAATTGGGACAGACCATACGCCAATGCAAAATTATGCACAGATCGCTCTGCGTAGTCTGTGGTACGTGATCCAAGCCATTCGGCATTGTGCCCGTTGAAATCACCCAAGACTACGATTTCAGCGGAGGGGATCTGTGCAAGCACGTCGTCAATTGCCGCTTGAACGCAGCCCATGAGATGATCGGTTTCTGCGTTACCACTATGGAACCTGTAGACACACGCATAGATACGGACGCGATCCTCTAAATCTACGCGGAGCCAGAGAGTAGACAAGTCCCTACCCTCAAAATTGCCGAGACGGCGACAGCAGATATCCTCCCTAACGTACACACATACCCCGGCATGAGGCAAAAAATTGTGCTCAATTTTGTACCCGGGGTACGTTAAATATGACGTATCGCTAGGTCGAGATATCTGCGTCTCCGTAAGGAAACACAAGGCCGGCTGCGCCGTCTCAAGGTGGTGGTGGACGGCGTTTAAATTGGAGTGAATTCCCCTGATATTGCAAAAGTCCACGTTGAGCGTGGAGCGGGGTGCCGTGGTGTGGAATCGCTCCCCGAGCGAGAGTGCTCGGGGAAGGATTCTCCGGCTCTGGTAGAGCCGGTACCCTCCTGGGGTAATATCTCTTTATGGACCGCTCTCAAATTTTGTTTGGGGGAGGGGGTGGGGGTAAGGGATGGCCTCCGGTCCTCGACACTAACCTATGCGAAACATAGCGGCACTAGGCCGCTACCACTTCACGCCGGTATTCTGTGCGAGTGTGGTAATTAACCCGGACGAGTCTGGCCCGATTGTGCTGACGTCATAAGACGGCAGCGTGACTCTCCCACTTCTAAAAAACCCTTAGTCGCCTCTTACGACACCCATGGGCCTGGGACTCCCCTATTCTTTTTACGCCCCGGGGAAAGTACAGGGCAAAATCTGTCAAATAACTTAGCGATGAAGGTGGAAACAGCTGTTCTTAGCCAGTTTTATCAACGTAACCTTAAAATGAACTTAGGTTACCAAAGACCGATAAGCAGTGGTTAAAGCACGGGCGTGCATATGATATAGGCAATTAGGCAGTACCTATCTCGTTATTAACCAAAATAAACATAGCACTTGTGTTAAATTCAATTTATTTAATTTTTTTACCAAACTTCTATTGAACATCCACTCATAAAATTTTTCCTAACGCTAGATACTAACTACCTACTGTAAGCCATCTTTGCTTATTTCAAAGCTCAACTACCACTAGTTAGATCCACAGTACCTACCTTACTAGAAAACCAATGCACGCCCCTGGGTTAAAGGTAGAACAAAACCGAACTTAAAGAACATGGACGGCCGTGGTCTTCTACCATCTACCTCCTACTCCATATAATAAACGTTTACAGATCGTGAAGGACATAAAAGAGCGTCTCCGCGACAGACACCCCCTCACTCCGCCACTAGAGGGCGTTGCATTCGAGTATGGCTTCAACAGCAAGCAGCTCGAGAGTTGGCTCAAGTACTGGGCTGAGGAATACCCGTTCAGGTAAGTGATGTGGTGTTGTAGTAACCATAATCTAGCCGGCATCCTGTGCAAAGGAGCCTCCCACTGGTGGTGAGATATTTATTAAAATAGATTAAGGTGAGGTATTTATTTATTTATTTGGTATTAAATTAAATCAAATATATTATTATTTCGTAGGCAAATTACATTACACTTGAAATATGCAATTGGTTGATACAGCTCATTCGGAAGGCAGATTTCCTTAGAGAAGAACGAGCAACAAACTCTAAGGTTACTCTATTCAAATCCTATATTATTTTCCATTAAATTTACAAATCATTCTTACAACAATATATACAAAGTGCTGCAGAACTGATCTTTTTCGCCAAATTCAAAATATGAGCACTCCATTGAAGTTTGGTATCTAATGCTATGCCCAAAAATACGGTTGTGTCCACAAGTTTCAACTCATCATATATAACTACAATAATAGACAACTACAAATATAGTTAGACCGTTACTTAGACATTACAACGTAGCCTAAGTTACTTCTTATTACATCAGCTACCTGCCAATAAAAGTCCCATCAAAATCGATCTAGCCATTTCAGAGATTAGCCGGAACAGACAGACAGACAGTCAAAAAATGTAAAAATTATTATTTTAATGAATGTGTATATGTATATATATTTATATTCATGTAGTAAAAAACGGTTATTTCAATATTACAAACAGACTCCAATTTTATTTATATGTATAGATATGCCTCTTAATTCGTAAAATAAAGTATTGCCTTGTTCTAATTTATGACCCCTGAAGCCAATTTTGAGTTATTTGCTTTTCGTTTGTATGGTTATGTTATAAACAGAATTTAATTTATAATATAATTTGATATTCACTTATTTTATAGCGAAAGGGAGGCGTATTTAAACAAATACCCGCACTTCAAGACTAACATTCAAGGTTTGAAGATACACTTCGTGAGGGTGACACCGCAGGTAAATAGCAATTTTTTTTAAGTTCGCCTTAGTAAGCAGAAAACACGCAAACATGGTTTTTTTAGACAAGTTTTGTGGTGAAAGTATAGCATTTCGAGCTATGAACACTGCTTAATCCTGTTACACATATCCTTAAGTCTTATTTGTAGGTTGCTAATTAATGCTTGCTGTTGGTTATAGTTAACACTGCCGAGCCTTTTTGAACTACCACATTTCTTTGAAGTTAAACAAGTTTTTTGACATGGCGTGACGCATTATTTTGGTACTTCTCTCGGAAAAGTTATACTTATAGCTTGTACTTTTTTGTGTAGGTTCATTTATTTAGATTAGTAGTGAATAACGCGGATTCTAAGCATATAAACTGTTTTGCACCCAAGAATTTTGAAAATATTGGCTTTGTTACATAGACGGCGGGCCGGCAGCCGTGAACTCATATCGCTCGAGGTCGCTGGCATTTAGTGTCGCCTTAATACTAACGTCTGTCCGCGATTTCGCTCGCGTGGAAATTTTGGGCCACAATTTATTGAGATCCATTCTTGTGAGATTGTTAAGAATCATCCAAATAAGTATACAAACTTTCAATATTTGTAATATTTGTAAAGATAAGCGACAACCCGACTAAATAATTCTATTTAAATTGGGTCTACTATTGAATCGAAATTCATTCCGAAATGGTTTCTTAATCTTTTTCGCAGATATAAAATCATTTTCAAAATTAATAACCTACGTTATTCTCTATTACTTTCTATCTTATTATACTTATTTTATAAGCTAGCAGACATAAGGAGATATGGCGAAACAAACGAACACACAAAATAGGCTGCTTCTTTTGACATCACAGACAGAGACTTCTTTTTTATGTGTATGTCGCAGGTATTGTCAAAGCCGTGATATTACAATTTCACTAGTGATATTATAATTTATAATACAACGGTAGATTGTCAATCGACTTCATTTCATACTATTAAACGGCCTGGTTTTAGTAACATTATATATGTCACTGGTGTATATATAACTTATATATACACACTATAGTGGTAGTGTAAGGCAAAGATGTTTTGACAATTTTACTGGTCGTTAGTTTCATAAACTACCTCGGCCGCCTCTGATTGTTCTATCTCTTGATTATATTGTACAGTCATTATTGTTTAGTGTAATCAACAAATTATTATCTAATTGAATCGGCCTTTGCTCTCTAGTAGGTCCCAAAAACAAATTAAGGCTGTTGACCACAACGCATGAGCTGAGCGGAGCGTGCCGCGGCAGTGGCTGGCGAGTGCCATAGCCGAATTGACCCTTGTTCACTACTATTTCAACAATAATTTCAGATGGAAGACTGCTGACACGCTCCAATGTTTACTGTTATTGTTTTGCATTGCGTATGAAAAAAATTGTCCAATCGGAACGCTCGACGTCTCACACTGCTAACTTCATTTATAATATACTTAGATTTATTACAATATCACTATAGTGTACCCGTGACATTACAATGTCACTAAAACCAGGCCGTTAAATTGTTTTACACAATTATGTTTGTTTTAATAAGGATAAAACGGGAAAATTAGTTTTTCTTAAACATTGACAACTAAGGAACAAGAGAGGTTAACGCTTACTGGTCTATATATATTAGAAATTTGTATGTTCATTCAAATCATGGTGAACTTTTTAAACCAGCAAAGGACTTTTCCATATTAGGATTAAGAGATCCGGTTCGACTTCTGATGCCAAACTGTAGAACAGCGCTTCATCAAAATAACGCAAATGTTATGTGTATTAGGGTCTTTAACCACCTTCCAAAGAAAATGAGAGAGATGCTTTTTTAAGCATTAATGCATAAAAAATTAATATTATGGCTAATAGATAAATGCAAAATCTTATAGTTTAAAAGAATTCTTTAGCCAAAAATAATAGTATTTAAATGTTATTTTTTGAGAAGTACCTACAAACTAATGATTATTTTATACTAGCTGACCCGACAGACGTTGTTCTGTATATAATAAATAAAATAATATTTTTATATGAATTTGTCAATAATATATCATAACATCAAAAATTACTTCGTAAAATATGCACCCTGCTGTCGTAATGAAATTGCTTCACAGCAGAACTGTCAAACCGTGCGTCAATAAATTCTCTCATAGAAATTATGTATGGACACATCAAAGAAAAACAAATTTGGTCTTTTTATTTAATTTAGCAGCATTTTCCTATTTATTCACCTTTTAAACCTTCTCTGGACTTCCACAAATAATTCAAGACCTAAATTTGCCAAATCGGTCCAACCGTTCTCGAGTTTTAGCGAGACTAACGAACAGCAATTCATTTCTATATAGATTATAATATTATTGAAATATTTATATGTCGATATATTGGCGAATTGTGCTGTACCTACACCTATTAATTGTTAACAACTATGTTACCACGAATCATACAAATAAATCATTTTATTTCATTAATAAGCTGAAGGTAGTATAGATTTTAGTTAGAGAGTGATCTGTAAAATATAAAAAAGTATAAATGAGCCTGGTAAAATAATTGTGCAGGGGTGCATTCAGAAGCTCAAGGTGCCGTTGTTTCGTTTCAATGATTAATATTAACAATATAACTAACTATACAAATTAAATTTGAAAACAACATTTATGAACGATGCGCGACTCGAAACCGCGACCTCTCGCGTTCCCTGCGAGCGCTCTTCCACTGAGACAACCGTTCGTGTGACGTATCGTTGATAAATCTTGTATGTCTTGGTCAACTCTCAGGTTGTGGCTTCATTTACAGGATCTTTTTTACAGTTGATAACCTGCTAAACACCAATATTTACATAACAGGAATTTGACTTGAGATGTCGCTCTTTCAAATCTAAACAATTTGTCATTTTTTAAAGTGATCACTTCTGGGATTAATTACACAAATTAAATTTTAAAAGAAAATTTATGAACGATGCGCGACTCGAAACCGCGACCTCTCGCGTTTCCTGCGAGCGCACTTCGACTGAGCCAACCGTTTGAGTGACGTATCGTTGATAAATCTTGTATGTCTTGTTTAACTCTCATTGTTGAGGGTTATCACTTTAAAAATAACAAATTGTTTACAATATAACTAAGTTATAACATTAAATTCAGAAGCAAATTCCTGCCGCCGAATTCCACCTTCACAAGACACGCCAGAAGTTAGGATATCATCCCCACCATCTGAATGTGTGGCGGTCCTTCACAGTGCGGTTTTCAAGGAGCTATCTTCCACGTACTACAAAGCTGTGGAATGAGCTTCCTTGTGCGGTGCTTCCGAGACGATACGACCGGCCGTTAAAGGCCGGCAATGCTCCTGTGATTCCTCTGGTGTTGCAAGAGAATGTGGGAATAATGAGCCTTAACATCTTATAGTTCAAAGCGACGAGCATAATATTTCGATGCCACTCAGAATTTCGGGTTTTTCAAGAATGCTGAACGGCTCTACGTTATACTGGGCAGGGCGTTTCACTAACCAGGTGAACGTCTTGCTTGTATTATTGCTTATTCTCACAAAAAACAGTGGCACCTCCGGCGTAGTTTATGAACGCGCCTCTATATGAAGTATATTGTGGTAAGCAGTCAAGATTTAATATGGAAACCTCACTGAATATACACTGAAACTTCTTGACCCAGGTACCTGAAGGCACTGAGGTGGTCCCGCTTCTTCTTCTACACGGCTGGCCGGGATCCTTCGTGGAGTTCTACGAGGCGATACCAGCTCTGACAGCTGTCAGACCTGACAGGAACTTCGCGCTGGAGCTCATCATACCCAGCCTCCCTGGTTATGGGTTCTCAAGTGTAAGACTCCATTGAATATAACACATATGATAAAAAAAATCTATTGTAGGTTAAGTACATACATGAAATTAGCGTATGGCTGCGTATGGTATCGTGACCGAATAACCATTTCGCTGGCCCAATGCTAGATATTAATAAACTGACATACGTATAAATACACCAAAATATTCTGTATAACCATAAAATGTATCGACGGCCATGTGCTTTCAGAATTGAAAAGGCTACCACATACATTCAACACTTTACAATACATTACAATCACAACCTAAATGCTGATTGCGACCTTCACTTCCAACCAGCAAATTGCTATCACGAAACAAAAAAGTAACACTGACAAAGACACAACACTAACAGTTTTTGTATGTTGTGATCTCCTTCATACATATGTTATTATTTGCATATCACATCCAGGTATATACTTCATCCTAGATTAACAATTTTATATGTATTAAATACCAATTATATTTATTTATTTAAAACATCACAAAATCCACAGAACTTAGATTAGGTTATAATAATACTATTTTGTAGGACTTAAATCTAATAACGGATTTACATTTTACAATATTTATAATAAGACATGATATTTGTACGTGTGTGGTTTGGTGAGAGTGCGCGTGTGTGTGTGTGTGTGTGTTTATTACTCTAAATTTAACCTTCCTTTAGATTTTTACTAACACTCCTAAAACATTATAAAACCCACATAAATCAGAATCAACCATCATCGGAATCAAAGAGCCTTGAATCAATATTTAGGTATATAGAACGCCTAGCTTTCGCAAATCGCAAACAATCAAAAAAGCAGTGTGTACACAGTTTATTCTAGCAGCTATGTAAAGTTTGGAAGCTATTTATTTATCTACAAGTGCTAAAAGGCACACTTGCTTTGTCATATAAATTAAGTACCCCGCGCCCGCTCATTGTATGAATTGTCATATTATGTAATTAAATGTTATTGACTGAATTATTTGAATTGCGATTATATAGGAATTTCTAAGGTAAAAAAATATATACTTACATAAAAATATTCTGGATTAGTAATCACTAACATATCATATACTAAAATCTTCTCCGAAACACGCTGCATCTTATGGTTTAAGTATTATTCCGATCGGTTCCGTATTTTTCGTAGCATAACCGACGGAAAAAACCGGCTCTCCACTTATTAGTGGTTAGATCAGGGGTCGGCAAGTAGTTTTAGGTGCGATCCGGATACTGTGGCAAAATTTAAACGAGGTCTAGAAATAAAAACTGATAATAATTAAGTGCAACCTATTTATTGACTTAAATAAAATTTAGAATTATAAAACACAAAGACTAAAATTAATGTGAGAAGCTGCACCGACGGTCTTGACTCTTGAGCCAGTTTTTTATAGTTAAGTATTAATTTGTACCTGGTATACAATACATCAGGGGTGCTCAAACGGTCGATCGGGATCGGCAGGTCGATCGCGAGTGCTTTTTGAGTCGATCTCGAGAAAAACATCCGGTATAATAAACTAAAATCGGTAATTACTTACCATCTTATGAAAAGTATGCTCAGGACATGCAGTGTCACGCTTCAACATCCAAAGTCACTCTTTAGTTAAGCTTAGAACTTTAAAACGCGTTTGTGTTGTAAGAACCAATAAACTCGCAATTTTGAATAATAATTATGAGTTTTTTCATTGACATTTAAGAGCAGACCTACACTTACCTTGACTAAAAAAATGCATATTTTGCGCAAAACTAATATCTATGTCATCGTGACACTCTACCTCGACGACAATCGTTCATCACACATACTTGAAGCCTCTCAGAGTCGATCGATTGTAGTCTACAAATTTTGAGGTAGGTCGCCAGCAGTTCAAGCTTGAGCACCCCTGCTATACATTATAATATTTGGCGGTCCCAGGTTAGACCTATCGCGGTCCGCCTATTCCCAACCCTTGGTATAGATGTTAAATTGTAACAAAATTAGCTATGACGTTAAATGGTAATCTAATAATCGAATGAGATTATTGTCGTGTACTTGATGCCTTATTTCCAGGGTGCCATAAGACCAGGACTGGGAGCTGATAAAGTAGCTGTTATCTTTAAGAATCTGATGAACAGGCTTGGATTTAAGAAATATTATATCCAAGGAGGGGACTGGGGCGCTCTCATTGGAAGTAATATGGCTTCTTTCTTTCCTCAGGTAAGGTGTAATAGAAGAAGTGACTGTAAGTAGAGTTTCCGTCCGAGACGGTACTGCTACCACACCTGTTTCTTCCTTCAAATAATTATATACTGTTGTGTTTCTGCTTAAAACACGGGATGCAGGGGAACATTCACACGAGTGGGAGGCTCCTTTGCACCAGATGCCGGCTAGATTATGGGTACCACAACGGCGCCTATTTCTGCCGTGAAGTAGTTATGTGTAAGCACTGTTGACTGTGATTCGGTCTGAAGGGCGCCGTAGCTATTAAAATTACTGGACAAATGAGACTTGACATCTTATGTCTCAAGGTGACGAGCGCAGTTGTAGTGCCACTTAGAATTTTTGGTCAATTATCTTGAGCGGCACTGCATTGTAATGGGCGGGACGTATCAATTGAACATCCCTTACGAGACGAGCACGAATGCATTTTCATTAAAAAAAAACGAACGAAGATATTCAATATAATATGGTTATAAATATAATATAAAAACATCAAACTGCGTGACACGTTCGCTTAGGCTACGTTAGCACAGACAGATTGTTCGCTGCAAGTAACCAGGCGAATACCTTAGTAAAACCAACGTCACTAGTGGTTTTTTGTCAATTAGCGCGAGGCATTTTTGAAGAAAAGAAAACCCGGAACCTGTTGTTTATTTGGGATCATTGAGTTAATTAATTAACACATCAATTAGCTTTGAGTCAATCCATCTAAAGTCTTCTTAAAGGGTTATAATGCGATGACTGCTAGTTCAGTGATGCGTTATAATCCTCGCACCTTAGGATGGGGAGAGGCCGCCATCTTAGTGAAGTGTCACTGGCGTCAGATCCAGGCGTATATTACATCAACAGGGAAAAGGAAGCCCAAACGGTGTCTTCATGCCTTTGCGTGATACAAACGCTCTCGATGAACTAGTTAAATCTAATGTATAATCGCGTACGACACGATAAATAACGTAAACAAATCCGTCAATTATTCATATAAACTAAAAGGCATAAAAGGCATTTATTTTCTCAAAATTGATTCCTTTAGAATTCTTTTTGATGTCATTTCTAATATACTAGATACTACTACCGCTTCGGAAACAAATGGCGCTCCGAGAAGCGGCGCAAGAAACTCTCCCGGCATTATTTTTTTGCGCTCTTTTCAATAAAATTATACAATATTGTACAGTCATTTCTATCGCTATAAAATAATCACAATCTAGTCCCAGGCTGACCGATCATTTAGATATTCAGTAAGAGTAATAGGATTTACGACAGAGCCATTTTTTTATAAAACATTTAAATTCATTTATAGATAATGCCTGAACAGTGGCTGGGACTTTATTATAGAAGTGTATGTAGGTATACATTTACCCTTAAAGCTATTATTTATCTTATGAAGCCTTCTAGAATTAGTACGTATGAACTACTGACACAATGCAGATGTTATACCCTTTTGTGCAAAATCTGGCAACCGATATGTGGCAGAATCTATTATCTAGTAACTTTAAATAACATTTTCAGGAGGTCATCGGATTCCACACAAATTTGCCATTAATCATGTCGTCAAAGGCCACGTTCTTAAGAATCTTGGGGGCGATATACCCTCCGCTGCTTGTATCGCGAGAAGTTGAAGACCGAGTGTATCCATTAAGCAACTATTTTGGATTCCTTCTACAAGAGACAGGATATTTTCATTTACAAATAACAAAGCCGGATACAGTTGGTACGTGTTTACGTTTACTTACACTTCTATATAGTTCTACTAGCTGTCCCGACAGACGTTGTTCTGTACTTAATCTATGTATATATATATATATATATATATATATATATATATAAGAGATTTCAACGTATATAGTCACTCATCACGATATCTCTGGAACGATAAGAGCTAAAGACTTGAAATTTGGTAGGAATATTCTTTTCACCGAGTAGAGGTCAGCTAAGAACGGATTTTCCAAAATTCCATCCGCAAGAGTTTTTTTATAATGAACAGAACAACGTCTGTCGGGTAAGCTAGTAAATAAAATACTGTTTTTTTATGAATTTGTAATAATATTTCATAATATCAAGAATTATTTCGTAAAATATGCACCTTGTTGTTATAATGAAATTGTTTCACAGCAGAACTATCAAACAGTGCGTCAAAAATATGTCCGTACAAAACAAATATTGGAAGTAAAACAACAAAAGGATTGTGTGGTGTTATGAAACCACGGTAAAAGTGAAACTTTTTTTCACATTATAGACATTTAACTAAAAATTTTTGGAATAATATTCCATTAAGGGTATAAAAATCGCTTTATCAATCTTAATTTTATAATTGGAATATTGGAATGATCATGGGAAATAATCAAAACAAACAAAATAGCGTGGAGCACTGGCACAAATGAGTAATAGTCTATACACTACACGGTCAGCTGCTGCGAACTATAGGCACCGCCCTACCGTCACGCGACATGCAACACACATACGAAAAAGTATGAGACGATGTAATAAAAGTTTCACTTTAAAAATAATAATGGGTCCCTAATCGAAATAAAAAGTATCCTGTCTCTTAAGTTGTACTAAGCTGCACTCCACGAAGTAATCCCCATTAAAATTCGTTCATAAGGAGTTCACTGAAAACAAATATCAGGTCACTGGATTTATATATGTTTAGATTGTACGAGTGTATGTAAAAGCAAGCCATTGACTTGATGATGAGTGATACGTCCCGTGGCATGAACCTATAACCCATATGATAAAGGGACGCTTTCAAAAACCACATTAGGATACAATCATCTGGAGACACCGAGATATTTGTATAATAAATCAGATATTTAGCTTATTGGTGAGAGAAGGCAATATTAAAATCATTTTTATATTAACAAAATTTTGGAATGGTTAGGGAATAATTTCGCACGAATCGCTTTATTTATAAATATAAATGTTCTAGCATTTATGTGGTTAAATACAATATTCATTTATTGCGCTATCGTACACATAAATGACAATTTATATTAAATAATTCAACTCAAAAATTATATTTTTGTTATTATATTATATAGTTTTTAATTGTCACAAAAACTCAAGGTCTTAACTAATGTGGTGCTTGAGATGGCTCCACCATTATACAACCAGTTTACTGTCGGAGCAGTTATAACATTATAGACAGTCTTTGTGACAGTTAGGTGGCGTCTACGGTTAAGTTCAACATCTCATAAATATTCGTCACTATAAAGCTAAAGAAAGTCATTTATGTAAGTGTTATACGAGTACCTTTACCACACAAAGGTTTTAACAATACTTCTGAACATACACTTGTTTTGAACATTTTCTGGCTGACTTAGCCGATTAGTAGCTTAGGATTATTGATAACCTTAAGAGCTGAGCGGCACGCGATTGCACTCACCTTGAGACTTGAGGTGATAATGTCTCATTAGCGAAGTAATATCACTAACGGCGTCATTCAAAATTTAATACAAAAAAGAAAGAAAAAATGTTTATTGACGTCAATATATATTCTGATAATAGTTCTTAAAGTTATACTATTCTAATTATGATCTAATGACGCCAATGGGCCCCCAACTCAGCATAGTTGTGGTTTCGAAAGAATCCACAACGCTGGTCTTCCGTGGAAACCCACCCACTCTACTACTTCGTGGTACAAAAAGGCGCTGCTGTGGTGCCCATCTAGCCTACAATTTCTTCCTCTCCAACACAGCTAAAACTTTATCTACCTTACAAATAAAATTGGCATAAAGTTATAACTAAGCATAAACCAAGAATATGCAAAATGTTTACAAATATACATTTTGCTTACGATTGGTTTATTCGGACGTATAACGTTATCTGCAAGTTGTCTGCGTTTATTTGCAAGGCTGCTTGTCATTCAGAAAACTTCAGAATTATCATTGTACTAGCTGACCCGGCAAACGTTTTGCCATATAAATTATATTGATCTTGTGCTTGCTAGTTGATAAGAGATGGCGCTAGTTGTATTCATTAGTAACAATCACACTTCTTTTATATTTTGTATAATTCACACTATAGTTTTATAAATTATAGCCTATTTGTTATTCTGGTGCGTAAGCTATATTATTGTAAAGTTTCATCAAAATCTATTCAGTAGAATTTGCGTTAAAGAAGTTCAAACATACATCCAGACATACAAACTTTCACATTTATAATATTAGTAGGATTGACAGTGTTGTCAAGGATATTGTTAACATTTTGTTTATCCTCAGGCATAACTTTATACCAAGTTTAATTGCAAGGCCGTATTAATGTGCGATTGGGTGAGTCCTTGGATGGTTTAGATTGCAATTGCAATGTATCTTGCAACATTACGATGTGAAGCAACAACGAGGACTCTGTGGCTCGAACAGTCAGTAAATGGCTATCATTCTGGTCTTAAATATTACTTACCTATATTTTTCTCTTCTGTAAAGTTGAAAGATTATCTATCATTTTAGCTGTTCGTATGTGTGACAAAGGCTGAGATCTATAGAGCGTAGGTACTTAGACTTTGATCAGAACTTACTTACATAAAACTTAGCCGAATGCAATGACTTCTTTTTTTATAAGTTGTTTTCTATGGCATATATTATAACGAGCGTAATTTGAGTTAGGAGACGAGACAAGGTTAAGTTAGAAAACATTAAGAGTCAGACAAAATTCAAAAACGCACACAAGATGTGTCAAAAGCAAAAGTGGAAATGGACTGGACACATTCTGAGGGAAAAGAAAGAGAAATTGACAAAAACCGTTACAGAATGGTATCCAAGAGACGGGAAACGAAGGAAAGGTAGACAGATTAGAAGGCGGGAGGACGATTTTAAAAGGAGAGCAGGATCGGACTGGATGAGCGTAGCCAGAGACCGAATAAGGTGGAAGTCTTTAGAGGAGGCCTTTGTTGAGAGACAAATTACTAGTTAAGCTAATCTAAATTTTATTTATAAGAAAAATTAAGTCACTAGTAATAATGAAGGCTATTTTATTTTATTTATTTATTTTATTAGTATAATGAACTACACAGATCGACGCGTTTGGTCCCACTTGCTTTCTGCGGAGTGCCGACTGCCGTAACTAACAGTGTTCCTGTGTAACGCTACTAAATCTGACGCTTTCGTGTAACCGAACGTCCGTTTAAAAACTTCGCTTCAAGAACTTTTGTTTCTTTTTGTATCAGGGGTTGCCCTATCAGATAGTCCGGCTGGTCTCGCAGCGTATGTTCTGGAGAAATTCTCTACGTGGGTGTGCCCAGACCATCGATATAAACAAGACGGTGGTCTTCCCTACCGCTTCACCAAAGACCGACTAATCGACAATCTCATGGTCTACTGGACTACCAACACTATTACCACCTCTATGAGGCTGTACAAGGAGACTTTTAATAGCAGATACATGGGTCTACGAATGGATGAGTAAGTTGTATTGAATAATTATGTAAGTGTGTTGTTGTATTAAAATAATCATGAAACTTTAATGAGATTGGCGATTCCTTGGCCGTTGACTTCCTTGCCACTTTTACCAATTCGATTCGATCGACGAATTCGTAAATGGAAAATGTATGACTTTGACGATCATAAATTAATTTTTTTACCTACATAATAGTAATGTTTGATTTAGAGATGTTTATGTATATCTGTACGGCTAACCTGTTAGGTTCTTACCAAATTAGGCCAGACAGGGAGAGTAATACGAGCCATATTACTCTTCCTGCCTTACCTGCCGTGACTCAAGTCACAAGTCTCGGGCAATGTTCGGAGTAGCTCGCTCTTCTCAGACCCGGAAACGCAGTGATGGATGGCTAAAAATTAAATCACTTTTTGGTGGAGTTGGAAGTTTTTAAGTCTCCTATTGGTCTGTTATATCATGCAACTTATTGGTAACAAATTGGTGCAAGGTGATTTGCTATGCAGCTCTTTTTTTTGTTTGCTTTTTATTAGGTTCACTAAACGGGATAGGTACACTATAAATATTGTATAAAACAGAAAAATACGATATCATGTAGGGACGAGTGCCTCTTTCTGGAAGTGAACACAGCATGCTTTTAAATATTATATAGATTGTCTAACGTCAATAATTTGATATGTCAAATTTTGGATAGGGTATAGAAACCAGTTATCTGTCGAATTCATACAACTAACTACCTAACAATCCAAACCGTCTTCTTCTTCTTGGATTGAAAAAACTCATCGGTTGCTAAAATGGTAAAAGCTAGGAATGAAGAATCAATCTCGCGTTGCAATTATAGGATTGTTATTAATAACTGTTGAAAATAAACCTTAAAATAAACACTAAAATAAATGAACTAACCAAATGTCTTTTGTGTATTTTTGATAACAGTATACCAACGTCGGTTCCAACATGGGTGACGCAGGCAAAATACGAGGTATCCTATACTCTCAACTTAGTTCTGAAGTCCAAATATCCCAATCTCGTGAATGAAACTATCCTCGATGACGGTGGACACTTCTTGGCTATGGAACTGCCTGAAATCTTCAGCAATGACGTGCTAAAGGCAATAGGAGAATTCAGAAAATTGAATAAAGAATATAAAAAAACAGAGCTCTGAATGGATGTATTTGTATAATATATTTTGATAAAAAAAATTGTTTAAATAAGTTTATGTTTTTAATTTAAACTAATGCTTCTGTATCTATATATTTATTTATATTTATGATCACTTCTCTATTTCTTCCAGCAAAGCATGCATATTGAAACAAAGTGACATACGTATTGCAAGTGTAAGACGTAGCTTGTCGCGCACACTAAAGTAATAAACCTGACCTGTTTTCATGCGTAGCCTAATAGCAATATATCTAGATTCTAGACGTATAAATAATATCTAAAGGAATCTCGACTGGTCTCTTGGTTATTTTTTCACCCAATCGAAAACAATAAAAATTTACACATTTACCAAAGACCCATGACAAAACAAAATTTTCATTTTCAACTTCAACATAAACCAAGTAATTCTTTATTTGGCCTAAATACCGAAAAATAAATGACTTAATCTATAAAGCAATTTCAGCTGTGATATTAGCTATGAAATCAATGAACGATTTATTTCAAAATGGCGCCGCATTTGTGAAAATCAATTGTCATTTGTCGCAAATGTCAACCCTAATATGTCGCGAGCGGCGTCCACACACGTGACCCTGTGCTTGTGAATATATTGTTCAGATTATATTTTATCGGTGATTCAATCACGGTAGATGTTTTTTAATGTATCTTGACTCTGGGGATTTGGTTTTAAGTTGAGCCAACGACAGTTATGCCACGCGTACTTTAAACAATTGCAAAAATGAGGAGAGTTTCGTTTGGTTTCTAAACATATTATTATGAGATTCAATGTTTATTTATTAAAAGAAATCAACAGCGTACACAACAATTATTTTTACAATCTAAGTGTAGGTTTTACGTTATGCCACAAAAGATTACCTAAAAAATAACATAATGTAATAACAAATAAAGAGCGATTGTGTGTTTTTTTTTATGGAATAGGAGGACAAACGAGCGTACGGGTCACCTGTTAAGTGATCACCGCCGCCCACAATCTCTTGCAACACCAGAGGAATCACAGGAGCGTTGCCGGCCTTTTGTGGCACAAGGAAGCTCATTCAACAGCTTTGTAGTACGTGGAAGAAAGCTCCTTGAAAACCGCACTGTGGAGGACCGCCACACATCCAGATGGCGAGGATGATATCCTAACTTGTGGCGTGTCGTGCGAAGGTGGAATTCGGCGGCAGGAATCAGGTTAAACAGCTCTTCGGAACACTCCCCGTGATAAATGCGGTAGAAGACACACAATGAAGCGACGTCTCTACGCAACGCCAAGTGATCCAGCCGTTCACAGAGCACTGTGTCCCCGACAATTCGAGCTGCTCTGCGTTGCACGCGGTCAAATGGATCGAGCTGATACTGGGGTGCGCCTGACCAGAGATGACAGCAATACTCCATGTGTGGCCGGACCTGCGCTTTGTAGAGCGCTAGTATGTGGGCCGGCTTGAAGTATTGCCATGCTCTATTAATGACGCCCAGTTTCTTTGAAGCCAATTTGGCTTTGCATTCCAGATGACCACGAAATTGGCAATCGGTCGAGATTTCGAGACCCAGTATTCCGATACTAGGCGAGGCTTTGAGGGAAGTGTTGTCGAAGAGCGGTGATACGACAAATGGGGTTTTTTTAGTGGTAAACGCGCAAACTTGAGTCTTCTGGGGGTAAAATTGGACAAGGTTCAATTTTCCCCATTCCGCGACCTTCTCAAGAGAGGACTCGATAGAAGACACATGTTTCTCCCGGCACTGGTCGACGATTCCCCGAGAGAGACCTGCATGGCCAGTGTATACGGCATCACCAGTGCTGTCGTCTGCATAGCAATGAATGTTGGAGGTGTCCAACATATCATTGATATGCAGAAGAAACAGCGTGGGAGACAGCACACAGCCTTGGGGCACTCCAGCATTCACGGGCTTCGGGTTCGAGCAATATCCGTCGACAACGACCTGTATGCTGCCCCCAGTGAGGAAGCTGGAGGTCCACTTGCACAAGCTCTCGGGAAGCCCAAATGATGGAAGTTTGGAGAGGAGTGCCTTGTGCCATACACGATCAAAGGCCTTCGCTATATCCAGGCTAACTGCCAGACCTTCCCCCTTGCTTTCAATAGCCGCTGCCCATCTATGTGTTAGGTATACCAGAAGATCACCTGCCGACCGACCATGGCGAAACCCGTATTGTCGGTCGTTGATCAACTGGTGACCCTCTAGATATACCAAGAGCTGACTGGCTAATTATGCTCTCCATGATTTTGGAGAGCAGGGAGGTAATAGCAATAGGCCTGTAGTTTGCCGGACCCGAACTGTCTCCTTGTGTGTGTGTGAGAGAGAGAAAGTTGGAGTGTGTGACTACTGCGTTTTAATGCGTTACCTATCATTAGTATTTTTTTACGATGATGTTTTATTATTCCCGTTTTCAGCTTCATTTTTGATAAGTGAAATATATCAAACTCAGCGTACTGTTTATTATAAGTTATAAGTGACAGTCGCGATTTTATGGAATTATGGACATTTGTATTAGATTTTGGATCATGCAAAATCGCCATTTTGGCGCTGTTGGCCATGTAGCGAGAGCCTGCAGTACTAAAACTAGTGATGACAACCTCAGCAAACATCGATATATTATGGTGGTAAACCATGTACAAAAAAAAATTGTGTACTTTATAACGTTGACTATTGAAGTATAAATAACACGGAAAACGATCGAAATTAATTCAAAATGCAAAAATACTTCAGAGTATTTTTCGTTCCGTCGCAGCCATTAGTTTTATACGTCAAAATTAATTGTCTGGACGCTCGCGAATGGCGCTTCAAATAGACACAAAAAATTTCCTGTCAAATATATGGAATAGCCTGTCCAGTGGTATTTATACAGGTCAGTGGACATTATAATTTACCGGTAGATTGTCAATCGACTTCATTTACAATTTAACGGCTTGGTTTTAGTGACATTGTAATGTCTTTTTTTAATTTTATTTTTACATGATGCAAATAGTCAGACAGTTGTGGGCGTCTTGGACGATGTCTCGTGAGCTACCTTATGAGCTGATTTATTAAATAGCGCTGTACACTTTTCGTAATATAAACCTCTTCCGGCGGAAACAATCTCGTACTCTTAATGGTCACGCCAGACCATAAGCTGCGAAAATCGGAGAGATCAGTTTATATAATGGGTCTGTCTGTGTGTAACAGGCTGCCGAACTCAATCTAGAAAGATTTTTTTTTATGGAATAGGAGGACAAACGAGCGTACGGGTCACCTGTTGTTAAGTGATCACCGCCGCCCACAATCTCTTGCAACACCAGAGGAATCACAAGAGCGTTGCCGGCCATTTAGGAAGGTGTACGCGCTTTTTTTGAAGGTACCCATGTCGTATCGTCCCGGAAACACCGCACAAGGAAGCTCATTCCACAGCTTTGTAGTACGTGGAAGAAAGCTCCTTGAAAACCGCACTGTGGAGGACCGCCACACATCCATCTTCCACAACGGTTTTCCGATACAACTTTCAAAGTGGCTTCTCAAACATATTTTTTTCTCAGTGGAGGAGGTTTACAAGATGCCAGTTATTTGACTAGGTAATATTTACATAGGTACACTTATTTACAATTCACCTGTGTGTATGTTTGTTTGTAACCGACACATTAAGGCGCGATTTTGAACCACTTTAAACGGCCAGATTTCGGTCAAACTTAGTAGATTTTTCGATTGCCAAATGACAATACATTAATTTACTGAAAATATTCTATTTTTCTATGTGCAAAATAAGATTTTTGTTAATTTATATAATTTTCATCTATCATCAATAAGGCAGGAATCGATGTTAATTTTAAATTTCAACCATTACCTTTTCAAACAAGGCGTTTTTTATTTAGTTTTTTAAAACTATTTTTTATAACATAACAACAATTACATTATGTTTTATTATTGTGAGTTAGATACTTCCCTACTTATCTAAACTGATAACTAATTAGAATTATTAATTTACTTATTTTTTTTAATTATAACAATGGTGTTATTTTATCTCCTTTGCACAGGAAGCCGGCTAGATTATGGGTACCACAGCGGCGCCTATTGCTGCCGTGAAGCAGTAATGTTTACACATTACTGTGCTTCGGTCAGAAGGGCGCCGTAGCTAGTGAAATTACTGGGCAAATGAGTGCATTATAATGGATAGGGCGCATCAATTACCATCAGCTGTATGTCCTGCTCGACTCGTCCCTTATTTTAATTAAAAAAAAAACATGATTTGATTTGATTTGACAGGCAAACAAAAAAATTATATACAGTATAGGATAATTTCCGTGTACATATGAAATGAATTGAAGTTGTTATTTGTCCTGTATAGATAAATAAATAAAAATATAATAATATGCTACGGCAAGGTCTACCCCAGGACGATACCGTAATTAATAAATATATGAATAATGCATAGTAAAGCTTATTTATGAAAGCTAATATTTATATCTGGTGCTAGAACCACAAGAGGGATAATCCAGTACGTGCGTCCGACACGTGCTTGGATCTTAATACGTGAGGGAAACTTTAACATTAATAGTTAATGTTAATCTGATTATTGAAACTGATTTTTTCGATCTCCGCACGAATGTATCTCGTGTAAATGAAAGTTACAGCTCCATATTAAAGTCCAGTCAATCTAGACCAAAAAATTACAGTGAAAGTGCATATTTTTTATCTCTATATATATAATTCTTCTGTACGTATTTTGACAGTGAACTCCTCCTAAACGTCTGGACCGATTTGGTTGAAATTTTCTGTCTGTTGTCAAGTGGATTCGAGGATAGTTTAGATTCTCAATACAGTCGATATATAATTCTCCTACGCATGTTAGTATATATATTATTATATATATATATATATATATATAATTATGTATTTATTATTATATATTTATATATATATATATATATAATTACGTATTGCATTTTATAAGGGATTATAATCCCTTATAAAATGCTCACAAAATACCTTTATTTAATTACGGTGTCTGAGGATGATGCAGCTAATGTGCTCAATAACTTTGGTTTTTTTATGGAATAACAAACGAGCGTACGGGTCACCTGGTGTTAAGTGATCACCGCCACCCACATTCTCTTACAACACCAGAGGAATCACAAGAGCGTTGCCGGCCTTTAAGGAAGGTGTAGGCGCTTTTTTTGAAGGTACCCATGTCGTATCGTCCCGGAAACACCGCACAAGGAAGCTCATTCCACAGCTTCGTAGTACGAGGAAGAAAGCTCCTTGAAAACCGCACTGTGGAGGACCGCCACACAACCAGATGGTGGGGATGATATAAGGGTGGTCCACGACAAATTAATTTTTTAATTTTTTTGACATTTTTTTTTAAATTTGATTGATTTGATTATGAGTCAGCATTAAAAAATACATACAACTTCAAATTTTCACCCATCTACGATCAACAGTTACTTTTGTATCGCGATATTAATATCGGCAATACAACGTTTGCTAGGTCAGCTAATATAGTTATAAAAAATATATATAATGGAATCAATAAATAAATAAATAAATAATCAATAAACACGAGAAAGAAACTCCTGTAAACATACATAAAAACCATAATTTATATACGAGTGGTTAGCGATCTTACCTACTAAGCTAGAGGTCCCAGGTTCGAATCCCGGTAGGTGCAAATTTATATGATGAATATGGATGTTTGTTTCCGAGTCAAGGATATTTATATGTATTTATGTATTAAATTTATCGTTGTTTTGCACCCACAGACCATATGCCTAATTTGAGGCAAGATAATTTGTATAAAAGTGTGTCAATATTATTATTATACATATAGTGAAAGTAGCTAAACTTCGCAAAAAGGTATCACTTTTTGGGAAATGCAATATTTTTACGTACATCTACTGCCCCTATCGATCAGAACTAAATAAATATTTAATATCATAATAAAAAAGTACACAAGCTCAAGAGAATCGGAAGCAACCAGGAGTGAGGGTAGATGATAAAATTGATTGTTGACAAATGAAGGCACGTGTGTGAGCGGCCGGTTTGACACTGATAACAAATTTATATTAGGGATGAGATGTTAGCTGGTACACGCGGGGCTCTCCGTATTTTTAACCAAATTCAAAAGGGGAAGATTTCAATTCAAGTGTTTTGTGGTACTAAGAACAACATGTAGCAAATTTTACGTTTATCTTTTACTTTTTTTCACAATAATTGAAATAGATATTGTTTTATACCTCGAATTTATCTAATTCCAAATAATAATAATATTTTACATAAAAATTAGAAAGATAAACCATAAAAAAGTAGAAAGACATAGTCTTACCATTAGACGTAGATTTGAGTGTAAATTACTTTTCTAGTTAAGTTATTGTGTAAATAACTTTTATGGGAAAATTTCTTAAATTTTTATACATAAAAATATAAATGTTAATTAATTATTTTCAATAACAGAGCTCTCCTATCGACGTCCTTTCATATGTGGTAGTTTATGACGTTCAATAAGTGATTTTAAATCCTAGTTTGAATAAAAATATTTGAATTTGATTTGGAATATGGAAGAGGAAAAACTGGCGGACGGGTTATCTGATGTTGATGATGATCTTGCAAGAACAGAGCAGTCACAGGAACGTTGCCGACTTTTTGAAACATCAGAAGATCATTCCACAACTTGGTTCTACGTGGAAGAAAATACTTTGAAAACCACACTGTGGAGGAACGCCACACATCCAGAAGGTGGCGATGATACCGTTACTTGTTGTATTATGATTTTCCAGAATTTTTCCTGTCCTTGTGCTGTGAAACCTTTTTACTCGCAAAGAAGACGGGTCTACTCTATAGGTTTTGTCTACTCTATCTGTGTGTTTAACATTAGGTTTAAGTGATGGTTTCATTTGATTGGTTTGTATTAATAAGGTTTTACTTCAAGGGACGGGAGAGGTATGAATTAGATTTTAATTTAACTCCCTCCACGTTTTTCAGGCAAAGAAGGTCATAGACAGACGGACAAACAAATCATGTAATGAAGTCATTAGGGTTCAATTTTCTTCTTTAAGTACGTACCGTAAAAAATTATAATAACCGTTGATCTTAAATTGATACCCAACTGTTGTAAGTCTGCTAATTGAAAAAGTTTGTAAGATTAAAAAGACAATAAGCCACAGATTACTCGCTTATGATCCGGAAAAGTAAGGATGTTTAATTAAAAATAACTTCCCGAAATTAATCCGGATTTGTTCTTATCAAAAGTTAAAAGATTTTAGCAACATGACAGAATTAGACGATATTACAAATATAACAATATTTGCAAAAGCTTTTGTATGTTTTGATTAGAAAAAATAATTTTAACAGAAACGGATGTGCTCGTGTTTTAACTTTCATATGTTTATTAACAGATCGGCTATCTTAGTTGTGTCCTCCAAGACCTAAACCAGCTACGACCTACGTGGTCCGAAGAATGTTTGACATGTGACTTGTTAATGACTCAGGCTGTGTAGCATCAACTAAATTTAGCAATAACAAACATGTTAAAGTAACGGTTAAGTAAAAAATGAGTTGCACCATTAGACAAGTTTTAGATGACGTCATAACTTTAACTATTAACCGTCTTATCTCAAATAATCTTCGCCGATTAAAGCTTTTGTTAATGTTACATAGCGACCTGTCAAAAGTTTCAAATATACATTTGATATCGACTTGGTATTTCACTTTTTAACTTTAACTATGACAAGGAATACAATGGTGCAACACATTCCGCAGTCTATGTTAATGTCAGAGTTACTGTTAACGTTTAATTTGACTTAAACCTTAACTGTAACAGCTAATATGATGGAACCTAGTCTTAGGTAGGTTGTGGCTACTTGCCGACTTACAAAGCTTCGGCGCAATTTGGCGATGCCACAAGAAGAAATCTATGAAGTGACTTTGGAGAGAAACGCTGTATTCACGAAAAAGAAAGAAAAATGTTTCGCAAGTCGTATCATCATCATCATCCGCCGTAAGACATCTGCTGGAGAAAGGGAGGCCAAAGGTTTCCACGACGATCGGTCCTGCGCTGCCCTCATCCAACGCATGTATAAAGTAAGTAAGTATTATTATTATTTACGCAGCATTGTATGCAGCATAGTACGTGGAAGAAAGTTCCTTGAAAACCGCACTGTGGAGAACCGCCACAGATCTGGATGGTGTGGATGATATACTAACTTGTGGCGTGTCGTGCGTGGTGAAACAGCCGTTTACGCAAATCGTATAATAAAATTTAATTAAAGTTTTAAGTAAAATCCTGTGAGCCTATACAGAAAACCCAATTCTTATAATGTTTTTAAATCACCGCTTAGCAGTGTACTAATTTGAGAATCTTTATTGATGAACGTTATGAAAGAGAATGGTTTTGAAAAAATTGTTAATGATATTTAATCCCGTACGACAAGAACTACCGAAAAAAATCGAGCCTTTGGTCAGGCTTCACAGACTGTGACAAAACCAGGGTTAACTCGCAATATGGTAATGGTGGAAACGTACGGGCTTTATTCATTATGTGTTTTTTCGCCGGGCAGACCCATCGATTCGGATCTCTACAAATTATGACAATCAAGAAGTTGAGAGAAACTGATCGGAATTGATCAAAAGAAAGGGTGTGCTTTCATCACGATAACGATAGACCACAGATACTTAGCAAAAATAGAAGAGTTTTTGGAGTTCCACCTCTTCCACCTTCTTCCAGCTTCAAGAAAGGACTGCCAAAAGTACTTGTCGTTTTTTTTTATCAGAAGCCCCAAAATTTCATTAATTTAAAATTAAATCATGTCACTGTCTATTTCGTCTATATGGCGTAATTAGATGTAAATAAACTTTGAATGAAAAAATATCTCGAGTTTTCATATAAATTTCGGAGAAACTTTTTCCGCAACCTATTCTACTAATTCCCTTTGCTACGTGATAATAATGTTTATATATATAAAGATAAATATAAATGTTTAATATTTAAAACGATAAATGTTCCATTATTAGTGTTAATATTGTTGGTAAGATATTCCCACAAATAGTTTGTGCTAACGTCAGCCTACCCATTATTTATGGCCTCTAAATGGCCTCAATAATAGAGCCCCTTTACCGATTATGTACACGACCCTAAAAATCAAATAGAAATTCTAAATTGCAATATTATCAACTCGTATTTTCCACTCGGAGTACCAAGCTTAAAGTGATTATACTTCGCGGCGTCCCCTCACTAACTCCACTTCCCTTATCTTCCTTTTACACGCCTTCTCGCCTCCCCGCCTCTCCGTATTTACTGACGCGGACTAACAAACGCTGTTACTGATGTATTTTATTACAACTGTACTTACTGTGCCCTGCGTATATTTTTTGCAATAAAAAACCTTCGGTGGTTAAAATCACTTATTGAACGTCAAAAACTACACCCATTCTAAAATTGACAATGAGAAGAAGTTTTTTTTTTCATTACGATAAAATTTACTGACGGAGAGCTTCTTTCCCAAGGTGTGGTGTTATTAAAAAGAGTCATTATTTTTACCTTTACCACATTGCATAGTTATATGTTAAATTGTTAACAAAAAATTTATATTATATATCACCAGCTGACCCGTCAATAGGAAATGATAAGGATGAATATCATATTTGTGCAATCGGCTTTTACATATTAAAATGGATAAAGTATGCTACTCTTTACAGATATACCTATATAAGATACACAATTCCATCATACATTATTTTGTTATATCTCAAAGGGTTTTGACAGCGTTTTCGTAGAAAGCTCCTAGACGGAATTTTTTTTTTCCGACACCTCCAACAATAATTATCGTTAATGATTACAAAAATGTATACAGAAACAAAAAATTACACAGTAAAACCTTTCTCGAGAACCACGCTATCTATTGGTGAAAACAGCATGAAAATCAGTGCAGTAGTTTTTGAGTTTATCGCGAACAAAAAGAGAGACAGACGCGGCGGAGGACTGTTTAATGTTTTATAATATATTTATATATTATATTGAAAATTAATTAATTACTTTAGGAATATAGAATAAAGTTATAGTATTATTTTTTTTATGAAAAAAAGGGACGAGACGAGTAGGACGTACAGCTGATGGTAATGGATACGCCCTGCCCATTACAATGCAGTGCCGCTCAGGATTCTTGAAAAACCTCAAAAATTCTGAGTGGCACTACAACTGCGCTCGTCACCTTGAGACATAAGTTGTTAGGTCTCATTTGCCCAGTAATTTCACTAGCTACGGCGCCCTTCAGACCGAAACACAGTAATGGTAACACATTACTGCTTCACGGCAGAAATAGGCGCCGTTGTGGTACCTATAATCTAGCCGGCATCCTTTAGCGTATCAAAGGAGCCTCCCACTGGTAGTCACTGGTCCACTAGTATTTCGTATTGTTAACCTCGCTCTGATGAAGCTTTTAGTTCAGACGTGTGTTCTAAGCAGTATTCACACCCGTTTATAGATTGATGCGAAAATAATCGTGACAAGTTGTGTAGCGTATCAACTGTTAAAAAATTTAGTTCTATGAAGTTACATAATATGAGATGTCTTTAAATTGGATAATATTAAATAAACGCAGAAGCAGGTTTCAAATTTACGGCAGTTTTCATGAGAAAAAAATTCTGAATGTGCCTTTTCCCACTAAAATAGTAATAATAATAATAATTTATTTAACTAATAATATGTGGTACAAAATGTTTTGTGCCCTGCCCTATCCTCTGCGATAGGATACCCTGAGTTGCAGATGCTAGGTCCTTCCGAAAGGCTATACATTATTAAACATAATTAGCAAACTTACTAAAAAGAGGTATGTGTGTGTGCGTGTGTGTGTGTTTGTTTTTTTATTTCTATTAAGTCTTTGTTAGTATTAAAATGAATCTCTATTTTAACGGGAAATTATTATTTTAATATTTTATTTTATTGGAATGGATTGGACATAAAATCATTGGAAAAAACTGTGATTAATTTATAGTTTTTAAGTTTTCACATCTATTATATCGACTGTTTTTATCTTTGTTCTCATTTTTACCAAGGTATTCAAAATGTGATGTACTCATATAATAATAATAATATGTATATTGACACACTCTTACAAAAATTATCTTGCCCTAAACTAGACATAGCCTGTAGTATGAAGAGATATTATATACATATTTAAAACATCCATGACTCGGAAACAAACATCCATACACATGTACATCTTACATAAGATAAACGAATAATTGTATAAACTATAAATTGGAAAATACACTTTAATTCTTAACGACTTCATTTATTCTTCTGATACCACTCCCTGAAAGCCTTAACTGCTTTAAATACATCCTTTGCAAATATTTCGGGTAACTCAAGAGCAATAAAGTGACCCCCATTCTTGAGGACTGTCACTCCTAACAGGTTGGTGTACTTGGTACGGAGTACACTGGGAGGCTGGTAGAATATCTCGTTTTCTACTTGGAGAGCCCAGACAGGAACATTTGATGGATATCTGTGGATTTAAACACTTCTATAATTACTACTTATACTTAAGCTGACATCTATAGAGACTACTTAGACTCTTCTCAGACTTTTTACCAGTGGGAGGCTCCTTTGCACAGGATGCCGGCAAGATTATGGGTACCACAACGGCGACTTCTTTCTGCCGTGAAGCAGTAATGTGTAAACATTATTGTGTTTTGGCCTGAAGGGCGCTCTAGCTAGTGAACTGGTCAAATGAGACCTTAACATCTTATGTCTCAAGGAGACGAGCGCAATTGTATTGCCGCTCAGAATTTTCGGGTTTTTCAAGAATCCTGAGCAGCACTGTACGCGGACTAATAATCACTGTTACTGCTGTATTTTATTACAATACTGTGCCCTGCGTATATTTTTTTGCCATAAAATACCTTCTGTGGCTTATTTCAATTCAAATCCATTTGTATTCAAAATAGTTAAAATCACTTATTGAACGTCAAAAACTAGCACCCATTCTAAAATTGACACTGAGAAGAACTTTGTTTTTTATTAAATTTCATTACAATAAAATTTAGTGAGGGTGGTTGCTTCTTCAGGTGTGGTGTTATTAAAAAAAGAGTCATTTATTTTACCTTTATCACATTGCATATAGTGTAAAATTATTAACAAAAAATTAGATTAATAATTAAAATAGGACAGGGCGTATCAATAAGCATCAGCTGAACGTTCTGTTCGTCTCGTCCCATATAATATAAACAAAAAAAATTATCTGGAGAGTTAAGTCGAAGTCCGTATTTATAAACATCACATTGAGTGGTAGCTTAATCTAAGGCCACCATAACGATGACTTAGGACAAAACTCAGACTATAAGCCGGACAAAATGGAGATGAACATTTCTTGCGTCATCTGTTTGACGTTTTAAAATTCCCGAGTAATACATGCTCTGATGTAGTCCCTGACCTCTACTATATACCACTGGACTTGCGCCATTTTGGCGCTGTTGGCCATGTAGCGAGAGTCTGCGGTACTAAAACTAGTGATGACAACCTCAGCAAACATCGATAGATGGTGGGAAACTATTTACAAAATAAAATTGTGTACTTTATAACGTTGATTCTTTAAGTATAAATAACACGGAAAACGAACGAAATTAATTCAAAATGCAATACTTCAGAGTATTGTACGCAGCCATTTGTATTATACGTCAACATTAGTTCTCTGGATACTCGTGAGTGGCGCTTCAAATAGGCACAAAAAATTGCTGTCAAATATATGGAACAGCCTGTCCAGTGGTATTTATATAGGTGGTCGGTGTAATTAGTTGTTACCTGTCATGAATATCACCCATAGACATGCATCTATGTATGCCTTCCATTTCTCATACCAAATAAATAGGTAAACATTTCACATAAATCATTCATCGATTTTCGCTTATTTCAATTAAACTAATATTGATATAGCTTTTGCATACTGTTATATAGTTAGTTAGTTAGCTAGTTATTGTAGTACTGTTTAATAATAGTAGTAGTAGTTAGTAGTTTAATAATAATTGACAATGTACTGTGTAATAATGAAACGCGCTATACTTTTCTATTGGCTGTCTTGGTATAATCTCAGCTCTCCAAATGACTATAAATACCCAATCAAAGTTTGTGCTAAGTTGGAACTCAAATAAGTCTTACCTAAGTAAAGTCTGAGCAAAGTCGAAGGATGAGGACAGCGCAGGACCGTCGCGTCGTGGCGATCTTTGGGGGAGCAGTGGACGTCGTCCGGCTGACGATGATGATGCAAGTCGAAGAACGTTTTATAGTTCTCAGCCTTATTGACCTACGCAACTGAATACCAGTTTTATATCTATTGCTGCAGAAGAGGGCTATTCGCGCGATTTATAACCTAGGTCCTAAAGAATCATTAAGAGAAAAACTTAAAGAAATAAACATTTTGACTGTTGCTTCTCAATACATTTTTGATAATGTTCTGTATGTTCATAAGCACATTGAGGAATTTTCTAGAAACTGTGACATTCATAATGTTAACAAGAGGAACAAACAAACTTGTTATGCCTACTACTCGGTTGGGTTGAGTTAGTAAGTCTTTTGTTGGGCGATGTATATGCTTCTACAATATGATCCCAGAAAATGTACAAATCAAATGTGTTACGAAATTTAAAAGAATTGTTAAAAAACGTTTGTGTGGGAAAGGTTATTATAGCATACACGATTTTCTTAATGATACCACGGACTGGGATAAAGCGAACACCCACAGGCTCTTTAATTATAAATGTTTATTGTACAATATCACATTGTAATTCATATTTTATATTAAAAAACAAGCCCGCTGAGTTTCTTGCGCCCATTCTTCTCAGGTCTGAGGTAGTCTCTTTTGAATGGGAGGTAGTTTTTGATGTTCAATAAGTGATTTTAAATCCTATTTTGAATAAAAATATTTGAATTGGAATTTATGGTATGAATATGGTATTTTCGTAGTAGTAAAAGGGTTTATAAGTAAATTCCGACGGGCGATAAATATAGACATACTTTAATGTGAGTAGAGTACTTGTTAAACTAGCTGGGTTGCATAACTAACTTTAGCAATAACAAACATGTTAAAAATGTGTTGCACCATTTGGCAACTTCTAGATGACATCATAGCTTTAACTTTTAACCGTAACCAATCTTCACCCGTTAAAGCTATTGTAAATGTTAAATAAAAGTTTCAAATAAATATTCGATATTGACTTGATATGTCACTTTTTAACTTTAACTATGCCAAGGAATACGGTGGTGCAACACATTCCGTAGTCTATGTTAAAGTCAGCGTTACTGTTAACGTTAAATTTGACTTAAACCTTAACTATAACAGCTGATATGATGCAAGCCAGCCTAAACATGCAATCAACAAAGTTATATTTGCAAAAATACGGTTTGTAATTGTAAATTGTTTTACATATTACTTAACAACCACTTAAGGAATCTATAAGTCTCACCTTAACAAGCACAGCGTACAAACAATTAAAAAAATATACTTTTCATATAACCTGCATTGAAAGTGCGAGTTGCAATGCCAGTTGAGCAACCCGAAACTAGTGAATTTCAGACCAATGAGACTGGGCAATCAGCCGGGCAGAAAACTGTCGTTTTCTTACCGCGTAATGTTACTACTAGGCTCTGTAAAATAAACAATTCCTTTGCATGCGATAGTATTAAATTTTACAATAAATTACCAAAAAGTGTATCTGAATTATCAATAAATAAATTTAAATCTTTTATTAAACGCAGACTTATGTCGAAGGCTTATTACAGTATTGAAGATTACGTAATAGTTATTTATGCAACTGTTGTGTAATGAGGGGTATTAAAACACGAATGTGGAATTATCTCACGAGGCGAAGCCGAGTGTGATAATAGTATCACATGAGTGTTTTAATACCTAATTATCAACAATTGCATACAAGACTTTATCTACACCCAGATCTCTCTTAAAGATTCTGGAACAGTAAGCTTACTTACCTAATATCATTCATTACTGATTATAAACAAATAAACTAAGTATTAATGAAACAATTATTTATTTTAGTAGTAATTTACATTTTGTATAGTGCAATAATTAAAATTCACTCGAATATAATGTTCTTTTGCAGCGTTTAAAATGAATCGCTCACTTTTTGTAAACAAAACAATAAAAATAAAGAAGAAAAATGGCGGGGATTCGAATAACCTACTTTTTTTTTACGGCGTGCGACGTTCTGGGAGTGTGGAGAGCGCGTAAACGAAAATGTTCTTTTTTTGAAATTCATACAGATACCACGCATCGAGCAATAAGAATGTGGCTGTATGTTGAAACTCTTTGCGCATGAAGGGATAAAAAAAAACATAGGAGTGTTGTTATGAAATTCAGTACAACATTACAACACTCTTTTGGATGATGTAATGGTTATTAGAACATTGGGTGTTTTAATGTTGGCAATAAGCTAACTGTTTCAGAATCTTTAATAGAGGATTTAAAGCATGGGTGTAGATAACCGATATTTACAATATGGAATTAAATAGTATTATAGTTCTTTTTTAAGGATTATATGTTTCAACCTTGTGTTGTTTCACTGGTTTGCATTGTTTTTAAAATATGTTTAAACTTTTATGCAATTAATGTGTATGTATCTGAATTGTATTTTATGTGATTGACATTGACGAACAGTCTTTTGATTTTATGTCAATAAAATATTTTGACATTGACAATAAAGAAACAGCCATGTTTTCGATTGTTATTGTTATCATCTCAACCATTAGCTAAATTAACAGATATTTCGCTATAAGTCTTAAATTCTCTAGTTCCGGTTGTAACCAGACTTCTTCAGACAGACAGTCTTGTACTATTATATATTCTTGTGCAGATATTAAAACTCGCACATTCAATGAAAATCTTATGAAAAATACTTCGGGTGAAGCCACCCGAGACTTGTCCCTCATCTGAGATCGTGTTGTTTATTCCCTAATCACACAATATACTTTATTTTTATAAAAATTTGGGACGAGACGAACAGGACGTTCACCTGATAATTGTTAATTGTAACGCCCTCGCGATTACAATGCAGTGCCGCTCAGGATTATTGAAAAACCCAAAATTTCTGCGAGGCACTACAACTGCGCTCGTCACCTTGAGACATCACAGTCTCATTTCCCAGTAATTTCAATAGCTACGACGCTCTTCAGACCGAAACACAGTAATACTTACACATTACTGCTTCACGGCAAAAATAGGCGCCGTTGTGGTACCCATAATCTAGCTGGCATCCTGTGCAAAGGAGCCTCCCACTGGTATTATATACTATTGAAAAACCGTAAATATATCTAAATCTGTGGCAATATTAATGAATCCAGAAACCTACAGTATGACCTAAGTCTATATGTAAAATAATTAACAGTCAAACTATATTAAAACCAACCTATCCAAATCCACTCCACTTTTTTGGTTGAAGGCTGCTGCGTACAGCCTCATGGATGTCGTGATGCTGTTGCTACTCCAGTACATCATCAGATTATCCACAAGCTGTTCTCTGGTAAAGGAACTCAGGCCACCGTCTTGTGCTGAACGGTTCTCCCATCTGGTCCATGATGAGAACTTCTCTAGGATATAAGCGAGTAGACCAGTAGGAGAGTCAGTAAGAGCCACTCCTGGAAACACATACAATTAAGGGTAACTATTTTTTTTTCGAAATAACGTTATAGAATAGACACAGCCGCTTAGGAGTGTTTTTTCTCACTCTGACTTAGGTCAATAGAAGAAGACAGAGTGAGAATTAGCAATGCTTTAAGTTAGCAGACTATTATGAATAAGGGGGTATGTCTATATTCTATATAATATATATAATGACAATGGTCTTTGTTTGAGGCTCAATCACGCCTAAACCATTGATCGTATCGACATGATGACTACCACCATTCGATGGGAAATTTAACCTTGATGGTTCATGTAGCTGATAGATTATATGGCATGTCAACCATCATCAAATGTTCTATAGTATGCACGCACTAGAGAATATAACTTAAATACAAAAGTCAAAAATTTAAACATGACTGAGTGTGTGAGGTTTTACAATAAACACATTACATATAAATGTCATTTTAGCAAATTTTATTCAGAAAAGTATATTATACAGTCAAGCGATGGAATTGATTGAACAAGCGAATAATTCCATGAATACATAGTTTACTTTATGTGTTTACTTAAAGCAATAAAGTACATGTCAATACTAAATAGTAAGGAAACGCATGCACACTAAAGTAATAAACCTGGCCTGTTCTCATGCGTTGTGTAACAGTAAGAGGCTCTATATAGACATATAAATTATGTAAGTAGACGATATTATTATTAATTATAAAATTATATATAATTATTTCTTGCTAATTCTTCTCATATATTATACGAATCGCTGGTGCCTGTAAAAAATGTAGTCGACGATTCAAAGGTATTTTAAGTATTATCAAACCTACTTCAATAAAAATATTGTACTTTGACTTTATTTCGTTAGTATCAATGTTTGTTAATTGTAAACTGTAAAACCCCATTTATACTTCTATAAAACCGTGCATTACCGTCAGGGTACGTGCAGTGGAAACCCTACAAATTTTATATTTGATTTTACAATCAAACCTCTCACGTTTCTATATTTTAAACTTATGAATTACAACATATTTTTTGTCGATTTAGTTGAGCACGATTCCATTATTAATTAGGTACCTCTGCGACCATCGCCATGACCCTATCTAGTGTCTATAGTCTAGCACATGTAGTAGTTAGAGAGAGCTCGCACATATGCGAAAGATTTCTTTAAAATTTCTGTGTAGTTTTAAAACATAAAGTAGATATTATAAAATATTCAATGTAATAATTGTATAATATTTTAGGCCAATACTCCTAAGATATTGAGTAGGTATATATGTATAACTATTAATTTACGCGACTGATGTCAGCGGACTGAGTTGTCAGTTTACAATTGTAAATATTACATTGGCTGTTGAATGTTGTAGGTTCATCGCTACATTGCCGACGCACATGCAATTATTACAAAACAAATTACCGTGCCGTCTAGCCTATAGCGTGCTAATACCTATGTACTTAAATAGTAACGAAAACGAGACACCTAGAGTATATAATATGGCTCAAGGACGAAATTTCTCACCTAATTTTGTCATCAGATACTACTATTTTAATTTGAACTTTTAATAGAATAAACCGTTAACTCTGCAAATTAGAACATACGACGTGATAGTGAAGTGTGCAGATATTTTGTTTTTTTTTCGAAGTTTAACCCAATATTTAGTAATTTAATATTTTTATAATACGTCTAGACTATATTTCCAAGATATAAGCATAAGTATAATAGTATGATATATAGTTTTTGTTGATATAAAGTCGACTTGGAATAGCGTCCATTCAAATTTAATAAAGACTTTGAAGCGTCGTTTCATTTGTCTGTTTATAACGTTTATTTATTTAGGAATATGTTGAAATATGTTTACTTTACTAAAAAAATTATCGTCAAATATATTTCAGTTCTTATTTTGTCCAAATATAGCATAGTTACAGTGTAAATCATACACAAGCGATCTTACATTTCAAGGTTGATCAAGGTCAAGATATCTTCTTAATCTTTCGGAATGAATATCTCAAATTATTACTACGAAAGCATGTATACTTTTGTTTTGTTTTAGAAAGAAAATATAAAGTTGATTATAAAACCATAAACACTATTAAACAAAAACAATTGTTTTCAATGATAAAGTCATTTATAATAAAATATTACGGTTTTTCAATTTGGTGTCATGTGTGTAAAATAAAATAAAACACAATTTGAATAACAATTTATGCGTGGTCTTATAGCTTGTTTCGATAGCTTAGATAGATATATTTACTTAAATTATTATAACTATAAGCATTCTTTTGCTACACGTAAAATAATACACATCGATACACTTTTGCGCGCGTAAAATTCGCGTGTCAAAATTGCTCGGAAATCAACGGAATTGAATCTTAGAGGTATTGGGATCGCGAATGGCTAGGGACGCCTGTTACCCCCTTATTCATAATGGTCCGCTAACTTTAAACTGCCGCTAAGGAGTGTTTTTTCTCATTCTGACGTATTCCAACGTATAGACTATAGACAAATATAGCGTTCAAGAGAGAAGGGCATTTCTAAGGGATATTTAGGATATCAGAGGAAAGGTAAGCAATTATTGTAACCGCTTGGAATTTGCTCCTTAGTATTTTCGGTATTAAGCCACTTTTACCAGTGGGAGGTTCCTTTGCACACGATGCCGGCTAGATTATGGGTACCACAACTGCGCCTATTTTTGCCGTGAAGCAGTAATATGCAAGTATTACTATGTTTCAGTCTGAAGGGCGCCGTAGCTAGTGAAATTACTGGGTAAATGAGACTTAACATCTTATGTCTCAAGGTGACGAGCGCAGTTGTAGTGCCGCTCAGAATTTTTGGGGTTTTTCTAGTATCTTGAGCGGCACTGCATTGTAATGGGCAGGGCGTATCAATTACCATCAGCCGAACGTTCTGCTCGTCTCGTCCCTTATTTTAATAAAAAAACTAGCTATTAACAAACACATTAACAAATCAAATTCGGTTACGCGTTATCGGCCTGTCAAGTCGTATACAATACGCTGGTATATTCAAAGTACATAATTTAAACTGATTTCAACCGCCGTCATACTATTAACGGCCGTTCCCAATATACTATCTACAGATAGAGATAAATTACTACCTTGTACTATCAGTAATTAGCTGTCAATAATCCGAAGCTGTCCCAATATACCCGATAAGTCATTCTTATCGCCTTATATTGGGACGCGTGAATTGCAATTTCCATACAAACTTTATATCGCTGGTAAGCTATACGTCGTCCCATTGACAAACAGCGGGCACGGATAAGGTGAGTTACCGTCGATAAGTTTATTGGGAGAGAAAAGTCAACGATAGTTACAATTTTTATCTGAAGTAACAGATAGACTGAATATTGGGAACGGCCATAAGTGACCAGTATACTAATTGTAATTAAGGGACGGGACATGGTTTTTTTAGACAAGTTTTGTGGTGAAAGTATAGCATTTCGAGCTATGAACACTACTTAATCCTGTTACACATATCCTTAAGTCTTATTTGTAGGTTGCTAATGCTTGCTGTTGGTTATAGTTAACACTGCGGAGCCTTTTTGAACTACCACTTTTCTTCAATAAACAAGTTTTTTGGCATGGCGTGACGCATTTTTTTGGTACTTCTCTCAGAAAAGTTATTCTTATAGCTTGTACTTTTTTGTGTAGGTTCATTTATTCAGATTAGTAGTGAATAACGAGGATTGTAACCATATAAACTGTTTTCCACCCAAGAATTTTGAAAATATTGGCTTTGTTACATAGATGCGGGCCGGCAGCCGTGAACTAATATCGCTCAAGGTCGCTGGCATTTAGTGTCGCCTTAAGTAACGTAAAGGGATCGAACGTTTAAAGAGGACCAACATATAAAGAAGTTTCTCATTTTCCCTTACGAATGAAAATGTGAGCTCACCAATTGTGTCTGGCTTGGTTGCTTGTAAATGCATATAGCCTAGCTCCAAGACCAAGTGAGCGAAGTATGAAGTCAGCGGGTATATGCGGTGGGCCACATCAGATTCTATTACCAGAGATGGCAATACAGCCCCCAAAAGAATCTTAAACTTCGCACAATTATTCTGAAACATACGATTAAATATTATTTTATTAGATTAATGGTAGTATATCGATCTTATAACTCAGTATACTCCGAATACAATACTGCTGACCCGACAGACGTTGTTCTGTACATCTTAAACATTAAATTCTCGTGTCCCGGTATTTGTTACCAAACTCCTCCGAAACGGTTAAACAAATTTGTTTGAAAATTTGTGTGTATATCGGGTAGGTCTGAGAATCGGCTAACATCTATTTACCATACCCCTAAATAATAACCTTACCTACCAATATTTTTTATTATTATTTTATTATGACTCAGCATTAATATTACATACAAGTTCAAATTTTCACCCGTCTACAATCAACACCTATTTTTGTATCGCGATTTTAATATTTTTCTATTCCATCCACAGATACGCAATAGAGTTGCAAGATGGCAATCGAATATTATAATGATTATTGTAGTATGATAAATTTAATTTATTACTTAATATTGCAATTCAACGTTTGCTGAGTCAGCTATTAATAAATAAAACACTATCTTTTATGAATTTGTCAACAATATTTCGTAACACCAAGAGTTATTTCGTGAAATATGTTCCCTATTGTTAATTAATGAACTTCACAGCAGAACTGTCACACCGTGCGTCAAAAATATTCTATCATAGAAAATACAAAACATATTGAAAATAAAAGTAATTATGGGTCCCAAATAGACATAAAAAGTATCCTATCTCTCAAGTTGAACCAAACTGCACTCCATTAAGTAATTAAAATCCGTTCATTAGTTTAGGAGTCCATCGCGGACAAACAACGTGTCACGTAATTTATATATATTACTAGCTGACTCGACAGACGTAATTTTTTTGCACATAATTAAAAAAATACTGTTTTTTTATTAATTGTCTAAAATATTTCATAACATCAAGAATTATTTTATAAAATATGCTCCCTGTTGTTATAATGAAATTGTTTCACGGCAGAACTGTCAAACCGTGCGTCACTAAATTCTCTCACAGAAAATATGTCCATAAAAAACAAATATGGAAAATAAAAATAATTATGGATCCCAAATCGAAATAAAAAGTATCCTATCTCTCAATTTGGACCAAACTGCACTCCATGAAGTAATCCCCATTAAAATCCGTTCATTAGTTTAGGAGTCCATCGCAGACAAACAACGTGTCACGTAATTTATGTATATTAAGATACAGGGTGGACCAAAAGTCCGTTTACATTTGAATCGGTTGCCGCGTCTAGCAGCGGCGGCGGAGGGGGGTGGAGGGGAGTACCATGGCATTTTGTGTACGCGAGTACTATCGAAACAACGATTCTGCGACCTTAGCTCAACGAAAGTTTTGCAATCATTACAAGATACGACACAAAAATCAAGCTCCATCAGGTGTGTTAATTAAAAAATGGGTGCTCAAGTTTGAGAAGACGGGTTCAACAATGGATTTACCTCGATCTGGCCGGCCTAGAACGTCGAGGGACCCCGAAAACGTGGAGCGAGTAAAATCGTCTGTTCGTGACCAACCTGGACTATCAACTCGAAAGCGGTCTGCTGTCCTTAACGTGCCAAGATAATGATGTATTAAACCGCATTCTCAAGAAAGATTTAAGTCTACATTCCTATAAAATCCAAATGGTGCAGGAATTAAGGCCTCAGGACCATGCCACTAGGTTGCAGTTTGCGAACGAAATGGTAGAGCGATTCACCAGTTTTACAAACATTTTTTTCTCAACAAGGCACACTTCCACCTAAATGGGCATGTTAATAGACAAAATTGTCGTTATTGGAGTGACACTATGTTATGGTGATCAAAAACCCCTGCATTCCAGCCAACCAACCCAGTAACTCTTGACGAATTAAAGGATCGTATTCGCACAGAAATCCAAAACATCTCAAAAGAAACATGTAAAGCTGTCATCGAAAATTTCCACTCTAGATTGCAGCAATGCCAGAATAATGAAGGATTGCATATGGATGATATGATTTTTAAGAAATAAATTCCCCTTTTGTTTACTATCGAAAACAATAAACAATTTTGATCTACTGTAATTAGTTTTTTTTTTAAATCATCATTCCAATTATAAACAGACTTTTGGTCCACCCTGTATATCTATATATTATTCACAATGCAAAAAAAAACATTCAACCAAAGGAGTAGTGCGGACGTGGGGTACTGCATAATGCTCATTGGTCAGTGAATGAACATAACATATTGTAATTGGTCAGTTAATAATCACAACAAATCGTACACAATAGCTATTATTGTGATTAAATATGTATTATATGATTAATTACGTGATGTAACCTGGCGTTTTGTTTAAACGTTAATTTATTCAGGGCGTTAACGCCTGAAAACTTAAAAAGTTACAACTCTGTTATAATTCCATGCGTTCTAATTGATTTAAAATCTAATATATAAAATTCTCATGTCGCGGTGTTTGTAGTTAAACTCCTTCGAAACGGCTTGACCGATTCTCATGAAATTTTGAGTGCATATTGGGTAGGTCTGAGAATCGGACAACATCTATTTTTCATCCCCCTAAATGTTAAAGGTGGTCCACACGATTTTTTTTTAATTTTTTTGTCTTTTTTTTTTAAATTTGTTTGATTATGAGTCAGCATTAAAAAATACATAGAACTTCAAATTTTTACCCATCTACGATCGACAGTTATTTTTGTATCGCGATTTTAATATCGGCAATACAACGTTTGCTGGGTCAGCTAGTATAATATAATATTGCTGGTCTTGTCCCTTTTTCTCGTAAATATAAAAAATCAAAATGCTTTTGATAATGTCAAAATCATGTCATTAACTTACAGAAACAAACAGCATATTAGAATGTTGACCCAGAACGTGTTCCGGGAACATGGTGGCCATCGCTGCCACCACGATGGAGCCCCAGTCACCACCTTGGACGTAGTACTTGGTGAAGCCGAGCCTGGCCATCAGGTTCTTGAAGACCACGGCTATCTTAGCTGGTCCCAGGCCGGGGCGAACTGGTGCCTAAAAATTACACCTTCTATTTATTGCCATTTACTGTCTCAACAATAACTGTAGTGATTGGTGTCAGATTTTGAGTATTGTTTCAATCTGGATGGCTCAACCATATTGGCTTCCAAGGAACTACCACAAGGGTGCCAATACTTGCAACGGTCCAATGTCTACAGTTCCCTTGTGATTTTAATAGGTACTACATCAGTCTCGTGTCAGAGTTTGACAAGTCAAAATCTCCTGAGAATGCCTCGTGTAAAGGTAAACAAATACTGGCGGAATTAACACTCAAGAAAACTCAAAAATTTCAATAATTATGGATTTCCGCAAAGTAACGCCTAATTCAATAAATTTTCTTAATATATATCAAGTAAAGAAATACTGGTACTTTTCCAATAACAACAATAACAGCACTAAAGTTCATTATGCGGCATAATGCTCAACGTTGAATCTTTTTTTTGTATGAAAATAAGGGACGAGACGAGCAGGACGTTCAGCTGATGGAAATTGATACGCCCTACCCATGAAAATGCAGTGCCGCTCAGTATTTTTGAAAAACCCAAAAATTCTGAGCAGCATTACAACTGCGCTCGTCATCTTGAGACATAAGATGTTAAGTCTCATTTGCCCAGTAATTTCACTAGCTACGGCGCCCTTCAGACCGAAACACAGTAACGTTTACACATTACTGTTTCACGGCAGAAATAGGCGCTGTTGTGGTACCCATAATCTAGCCGGCTTCCTGTGCAAAGGAGCCTCCCACTGGTTTCTTCAATCAATTACGATAACGCTTCGCACAATCGAGTACTCTCAAAATAACTGCTTTCGCGTGATGCGTGCAATCGATACCAATTCAGTGGGAGAAAATTAAGTGTTTTGCTTTATGTTGGCATTACATAATCGAAATTTTATTTATAAATTATCTTTAGAAAATTGTTTATTGTTGAAAAATTTTTGAAGGCTTTCGTTTCATCGTAATTTAAATAATTCGTCTTACTATTAGGTTGCTCTATGAATATTTTTCCAACACAGAACTTAGCGCACTCTGCTGGTGCATTTGAACACTAATTCACGTTCCAATAAAGCATCAGCACAATTCGGCATTGCTCTGTAATCGGAAAACTACCAATATCACCAGTGGGAGGCTCCTCTGCACAGGATGCCGGCTAGATTATGGGTACCACAAAGGCTCCTATTTCTGCCGTGAAGCAGCTGTAATGTGTAGGCATTATTGTGTTTCGGTCTAAAGGGCGCCGCAGCTAGTGAAATTACTGGGCAAATGAGACTTAACATCTTATGTCTCAAAGAGACGAGCGCAATTGTGGTGGCGATCAGAATTTTTGGGAAGTTTGAGGAATCCTGAGCGGTACTACATTGTTATCGACAGGGCGTATCAATTACCATCAGATAAAAGTCCTGCTCGTCTCATCCCTTATTGTCATAAAAAAGTCAATTAAATTTCCAGATTTTTTATTTAGTGTCCACTAGCAAAGAGTAGGTACACGTGTATATGATACAGGTGAACAATCTTTACGACCTGCTCGGTGTGAAAAATTGTTTTTTTAGAGACAGATAGGTTTTTTGCCCCCAAAAATATTATCCCCATATTATTATACGTTAAATCTTAATTCAAATTAATTTCATCAAAACCGTTAGAGCCGATTCAAAGATTTGGAAAGTATGTATGTTCTAGAATTGTTCGTTCAATTAATAAACGTCGTTAGATACAATTTAAATAGATATGTCTAATATCTATCCTTAAGGCGAAGGGTAAAGAGAAAACACGCAAACAAGGTGTTTTTAGACAAGTTTTCTGGTGGAAATATAGCATTTGGAGCCATGAACACTACTTAATCATGTTATAAATACCCTTAAGTCTTATTTGTAGGTTGCTAATGCTTGCTGTTGGTTATAGTTAACACTCCAGGGTCTTTTTAAACTACTACTTTTCTTTGCAGTTATACAAGTTTTTTGGCATGGCATGACGCATTTGTTTAGTACTACTCTCAGAAATGTTATTCTTATAGCTTGTACTTTTTTGTGTAGGTACACTTATCCAAATAATAAATGAATAACGAGGATTGTAAGCATATAAACTGTTTGCAACTGTTAAAATGTTACGTTTTCCACACAAGAATTTTTAAACTTTTGGCTTTGTTACATAGCTGGTGGCCGGCAGCCGCTAACTCATATCGCACAAGGTCACTGGCACTTAGTGTCGCCTTAAGAATATATATGTCTTGTGAGGGCGAGTTTTTGTGAAAAGCGTGCTAGTGGAATATCAGTCATCAACGTGATGGGGTTGAAATTACGAATTTTTTATTAGCTGAAGAAGCCAGTGATTACTGAGCTGTGGCAAGAAAATGTGATGTTTAAGCGCACGAGATGGCTATTCTAATATTAAATATATGTATTGTAATCCACACATCATAGATTTCAGTTATTTGCATTAAAAATAATACTTACATCAGAAAACCCATAACCCGGCAAACTCGGGATGATAAGCTCGAAAGCAAAGTCAGCGCCTTCGAGTGGTTTGGTCAGAAGTGGGATGGCCTCGTAGAACTCTCTAACTGACCCTGGCCAGCCGTGCACCAGTAGTAAAGGTACAACTGTCACAGTTGGTGGTACCTGAAAGAAAAGACAATTAATACCTTAGTCAATGATATAATTCAGTATTAAAGGGCACCAACAAAGACTATTGACAGTAGTAATAATTAATGATTGTCGTCAAAGTGACAGTGACATAATCTAGCTATTTCCTTTTTTAATTGATTTTATGATTCCATTCTTTTTATATATTCCCCTGGTACATTCCCTATTTGGTCGGCCCTCCTGATACAAGATTGCCACTGTTTGCGATCTTGGGTCATTTCTGGCAGAGGAAAGGTAAGCAAATCTTTTGTTGTTGTAAGTTAGGCATAAGCCTAGCATCGTCATGTCTTTTTTAACAGTTCTAGTCCAGGTAGTTGATGGGCGGCCTCTGCCTCTCTTCGCCTCATCCATATCCATGACTCGTCTCGTCATGGTGTTCGTCGCTACGCATTACATGCCCATACCAGCGTAATCGGCCTTCCTGCATTTTATGATGTATAGGTGTAATTTTAAGGGTGCCTCGGATATACTCATTACGAATTTTGTCTGACCGTGTAACACCCCCAGACCAACGCAACATTTTCATTTCGGTGACATGCATTTATTGTTCGTCACACCCCAGCATTCGGATTCATAGAGCAAAGCTGGTCTCAGTGATCGTTTGTACACGGTGCCCTTAGTTTTAATTGGCATTTTTGCGTCACATAGAACACCGGTAAGAGATCTCCACTTCAGACATCCTGTTTTTATTCTATTTTGAATATCACTTTCGATATTGGCTTTAGTGTTAATAACGGACCCGAGATATTTGAAATCGTCTACCTTATTCAAGGGGTTTATCCAAGTGGGTGGTGGCTGGGTATATGTGTCGCTTTTTGAGAAATTGCAGTGCATATATTCAGTTTTCTGTCGGCTCACTCTTAGAACTTTTCCCTCCAATGCTATGAAGGTTTGACTATCGAGCATTCTTTTAACTTCAAATCCAAATCAAACACTAGTCATGAATTATTAGCCAATAACCCTACACCACTAACCGCAGTTAATTCTATGAATGATTACTTTGCGAATATAGGAAAAGACATGGCAAATTCAATAAATCATTCAATTTACCCAACATGTCCTCGGTTAGTAACGTTGCCTTCTTCTCCTTCATCGTTTGGCCTTTTGGAAACTGACATTAGCGAAGTTAAAATATTAATAAACTCTCTCAAAAATACTAGTTCGGTTGGGTAGGACAATATTAATTCCAAAATAATAAAAGAGAATAAAGAATCTTAGCTGGCCCGCTAGTCCATATTTTCAACCTATCTATTGCAAAATCGAAATTTCCAAACGTATTTAAGAAATCAGCTATAACACCAATCTATAAAAGTGGGGAAAAGACAGTTATCCAAAATTATCGACCTATTGCTATACTTCCTACCCTTTCTAAGATACTTGAAAGAATCCTTAATAATAGACTTGTAAATTACTTAGAAAAAAATCACATTTTATCTAATAATCAGTTCGGATTTAGGAAAACTCGATCTACTGCTGAGCTAACAAACACTGTTGCAGGGAAGAAAGCTCGACCAGTTAGGCGTACGAGGCCACCAGTTGGACTTATTTGAGGATTATTTAAAGGGGAGATCTCAGTGTTTGCGTATTGATAATATCACCAGTAGCCTCGCGATGTTATCTATGGCGTCCCTCAAGGAAGTATAATCGGTCCAACTCTCTTTTTAGTTTACATCAACCAGTTATGTAACATGTCACTACACAACGGCCGCATAATTACATTCGCCGACGATAGTGCTTGCATATTCTGGGGAAAGAGTTGGGACGAAGCCTATGTAAATGCTCAAATTGGTTTTGATAAAATTTCTAACTGGCTTCAAGCCAATCTCCTTAGCTTAAATACCGATAAAACGAACGATATGACTTTCTCAATTAAAAAAAACTTCCAACCTTCAGATGGTTTTAATATCATAGCTCATTCTTGTTCCTGTACTGCGCTGTCCACTTCATCTTCATGTAATTGTCCAATTATCAACAGAACTACAACAGTAAAATATTTAGGTGTCATCTTAGATAATAATTTAACTTTTGAACCACATATTCTTCTTTTAACTACGCGAATTCGTAAACTGATAGCCTTATTTAAAAATATTCGTCATTCTGCAGATCCTAAACTAATGAAGATTATTTACCATGCCTTGTGCGAATCTCTAGTTTCTTACTGTATTAACACGTGGGGAGGTGCTGCAAAAACTCAATTGATAACAGTAGAAAGAGCTCAAAGAGCCATCCTTAAGGTGAGTAATTTCCGTTCATTTTTGTATCCTACCTCTGTTTTATATCAAGACAGTAATGTACTAACTGTGAGGCAACTCTTCATTCAGAGATTAATGTTACGATTTCATGATCTGGTTAATGTGGAAGACATAAAGGAAGCCCAAAATAGACGTATTAAATATAATCTATTTAGCGTACCAAAATTTAATACATTCTTTATCGATAGATTCCCGTGTTATTTAGGTAACTTTTTGTTTAATAAGATAAATAAAGAGTTTAAATTACACAAAGTAAACTATCAAAAAAGTAAAACACTTCTATTTGAATGGCTGAAACACTTGGACTACACTGAAACTGAACTGACTCACTACATACACACACACACACACACACACACACACACACACACACACACACACACACACACACCTTCACATAACCATCATCTACACTAACACCAATTACTTTCTGAATCTAATTAAGTTTTGTTTATCTAATTAAATTTCATTATAATATATTTATTTTTTGTATATTCGCTCCATCATTTGAACCATGTGCTTTGGGGGCCCGGTGACTTGTAGCACAGGTATTTAGTTACCTATTTCAAGCGCCGCCGGTCACTCACAATTATAACAATGTATCAATGTAGATTTTAATAAACTGTGTATTGTAAGTTTTTATTGTGAGAGAAAATAAATATATTTTGATTTTGATTTTTTTTGATTCCCCTATCCGCCACCTGGGGACGCGTCCTCTAGGGAATTAGGCTACCCCGAGAAATTCACGCCATTCTTTTTATAATTCGTTTTTGAAAATGTATAAAATCTATATCTAGGTCATATCAAAGCACAAAAAAGGCTCAAAACTCATAAGTCCTCAAAGTTGCCCGTTTAATTTGATAACCTTTAACCTCAACCTTTAACAACTAACTAATATTAAGATTCACCTCAGGTGTAACTCTAATGAAATGCACATCCAATCCCTGTATATTAGTTTTGAACTGTGGGTATTGGTTTAAGAAGTTCTCCCTCTCAGCGAAAGGGTATTCATCCGCCCAGTACTTTATCCAACACGACAACTGGTTACTGTTGAAGCCGTACTTGAATGCTTGGTCTTCCAGAGGAGGCACCGGCTGCCGAAGATTCTTGAGACGCTGTTTCAGGTCGTTAATCATCTGATAGAAAAAAATTATAAGTCATTAATTATTAAAACTTTCGTAAGACATTCTTAACTTATTTATTACTACGGCTTTACTCACGGTTTATCGGTGAGCGTACCGACTAGTTTCGGACAATTTGGAGGTCCTTTATCAGGGTGAGTGTAGTGGGTTCGCGATAACCCGCCTCTCGCTCTGTCCAGCCGCGCACTACGAGCACAAGTCCGCAGTAAGAGACGGGATGTGAAGTCATGAGTTAAGCCGTAGTAATAAATAAGTTAGAACATTTTTGTGTGAGCCAGAGAAGCAACAGCCAGGGATAACTGGCGTAGAATCGTTCGTCGTTCGACGTGACCACGACTGCTCTGTAAAGAGTAATCGGACGAAGAAGAAGAGTTTAGTGACGCTTTATAGGTCTGAAAACGTTTTGCAGGAGACCTAAAATGGGACAACTACCCACTTATATTAAAGGGCTATTATATATTATATAATACTAAAAAAGCGTAATATTTTGTTATATACCTGCTTTTAACAAATGTAACTAAGTGATTAAACGAGATTATATTAAATCAAATGTCGAGAGCATTCAAATGAATGGCTTTCATGCTTAAGTCAGAATAAAATTCAAATTCAAATATGATAAGAACTAAAATTGTTTTTTAATGGAATAGAAGGTAAATCGAGTCTGTGAGTTACTTGATAAAAAGTGGTGGAAAGTTCTAGAAGGCAGAAGGGGCATTTATTTTCTAAAATATGATTTAGGAATATTGAATTATTTCTGCTGTCAATGAAAACATTACACCGCTTTGGAAACTAAGCGCTCTCAGAAAGAAACGGCACCAGAAAGTATTCCCGTAAATAAAAATATATAACTTATATCATGTCCTTGTGTTATTGCTATTTCTATAAGATAGTCTTAATCTAGTCCCAGGCTGGCTGATTGTTTAAGTAATTAAATAAGTTCAAAATCGTGCAATCGGATTTCATTACTCACTCACATTATTAATCGATCGATATTTAAACGAAGAAGACCGAAGCCGAAAGTGTTTGTTTTTATTTCACGTGCGCCTGTGTCCATTTTGTATAAAATAATATTTTATAATTAACCTGTTCAGAAAACTTGATCTGGAACGGTCGAATAGTTGTGTCCTGTTTTCCTTTTAAATCGTTGGGTCCCCACCATTCTTCTTGGTCCAGTTGCGGCGGAGCACCGGGGTAAAGTGATTTTAACACGAACCACGCAATAACAGAAAACAGCAACACAGCTATTGTAATCCACCACATCTTCGTAATCTAAAAATATTATTCAAATACAGTTTAAAATATATAATGTCTTTAAGTCTTTAAGCTTCTGCACTGGAACGACTGGGCATCAATATCAACGGCGAATATATCACTCACCTTCGATTCAAAGACGATATCGTAATCATGGCTAATACCATAAAAGACTTATGCCTTTTGCTCGGTGGCCTCAATACAGCCTCCCATGAAGTAGGTCTCAAAATGAACATAGACAAGACAAAGATCATGTCAAATGTCCATGTTGCACCTACTCCCGTAACACTTGGGAATTCTACCTACTCTCGACATTGTTGATGAGTTCGCCTACCATGGACAAACAATCCACTTAGACAATCCAATTTCGCGAAAGACGATCGGGCAGGGTACATAGTTCGACGGACTGCTGATAGCCATTGGGGCAGGAAAGACATCGAATGGCGACCACGTACCGGAAAATATTTGTATGGGCCGATGGTCTGGTCAAGATTGCTGGAATAGGTTGGATGAGGGCAGCGCAGGACCGATCGTTGTGGCGATTTCTGGGGAAAGCCTTCGTCCAGCAGTGGACTTCGTCCGGCTGATATGATATATACTTATACACTTACGGGACATCTTCTTCTATATTTCAGCACTATTTCAAGTGAATCAAGTTAAACAGCTCTTTGGTTTTTTCTTTTCTTTCTCAATACTATCCGTAACAAATGTCATGGATATGTCAATAGCATAAGCTGAAGCGATGTCTCTACGTAACGTCACGTAATCGAATCGTTCACCAAGCATTGGACCCCCGACAATTCGAGCAGCTCTGCGTTGTACGCAGGCAAATGGTATGGCTGATACTATAGTGCACCGCACCATATGTGGCTGCGTTTGGAAAGCTCTAGAATGACAATGCATTCCTGAAGTATTGCCATGCTTCATAAATACCAATGGGAGGCTCCTTTGCACAGGAAGCCGGCTAGATTTTGGGTACCACAACGGTGCCTATTTCTGCCGTGAAGCAGTATTGTGTAAACGTTACAGTGGTGCGGTCTGAAGGGCGCCGTAGCTATTGAAATTACTGGCCAAATGATACTTGACATCTATGTCTCAAGGTGACGAGCGCAATTGTAGTGCCGCTCAGAATTTTTGGATTTTTCAAGAATCCGGAGCGGCACCGCATTGTAATGGGTAGGGCGTATCAATTACCATAAGCTGAACATCCTGCTCGTCTCGTCCCATCCCTTATTTTCATTAAAAAAAATGTCCTTCAGTTTCTTCAAATTCAATTTGACTTTGCTTCCCAGATGACCCCAAAATTGGCAATCGCTCGAGATTTTGAGATCCCGTAACCTTTACTCGGCGAGACAGAATGGTGATACGACACCTGGGTCATTTTGTGGTAGAACTACAAACTTGAGTTTTCTGGGGATTTCTTTTTTTTGTTTATGGAAAAGGACATGCGCCTCACATTTCCACATTCACACGCAACACCAGAGGAATCACAGGAGCGTTGCTGGCCTTTAAGGAAGGTGTACGCGCGTTTTTTGAAGGTACTCATGTCGTATCGTCCCGGAAACACCGCACAAGGAAGTTCATTCCACAGCTTTGTAGTACGTGGAAGAAAGCTCCTTGAAAACCGAACTGTGGAGTACCGCTACACATCCAGATGGTTTCAACTACAATTCAGCGGCAATTCAGTTTCTACAATTCAGCGGCAGGAATCAGGTGAAATAGCTCTTCGGAACACTCCCCATGATAAATGCGGTAGAGTAAACACAATGAAGCGACGTCTCTACGCAACGCCAAGTGATCCAGCCGTTCACAGAGCACTGGGTCCCCCACAATTCAAGCTGCTCTGCGTTGCACGCGGTCAAATGGATCGGGCTGATACTGGCTGATTTCTATAGAGAATACAAGTTGCTTCCAACACAGCCTGATCTTAGCTGGTGCCATGAGATTCTTCTTCTTCATTCTAGAAATGACATCCGGCCAGCTTCCGTTCCATCAACCGTTAAAACTACCGGCAAGCATCCCCTGTGATCTGTCCCTAATGACGTGAATCAAGTAATAAAATTCGATCTCAAGTCAATTGCAGTGTTTTTGTGCAATCTTGATCATTTCATATGTCACATGTACCTTTAAAATAACACAACATGATTATATCTACACTGGAGGTCGCCTCAGCTTACCAAAATATATACGAACTACCATTACGATGATAATATTAATTCGTGATGCGCAAACTTGTTATTTTATATGTTGAAGAAGCGCATAAAGCTAATATAAATAATATTATCAGAAACATTACAAATTAATGAATTAAATTAAATAATTAAATCACTTAGTTGTTATTAACTTTCTTATCTTATTAACTATATCAAACAAGAGTCCTCATCCCAGAATAACCGAGAAAATTCAGTATTAACGAACGATTAAAGAGAATAATTATTAGTATTGATTTTTATGAATATAATCTAATATATAAAAATCTCGTGTCACAATGTTAGTTACCTTACTGCTCCGAAACGGCTTTACTGATTTTTACCAAATTTTATATACATATTCAGTAGGTCTGAGAATCGGCTACTAATCTATTTTTCATCCCCCTAAATGTTAAGAGTAGTCCACCCCAATTTTTTTTTTTGTCAATTTTTTTAATTTAATTTTATTATGATTCAGCATTGAAAAATACATACAAATTTAAATTGTTGCCCTTCTACGATCTACAACTATTTTTCTATCACGATTTTTATATTATTCTGTTCCATCCACCAAACCGACATATAGGGTTGCAAGATGACCTATAGTTGCTATTGATGAATTTTATAAACCCTATGATATAACATAAGTATCTTAATTTTTTTATAAACTAATAGACGACCTATGGAGCGTCTTCTACTTCCAATGAATCGCTATAGTTTACAAACGCATGACATTTGTTGTGTAAATTACGTAAATGTATAAAACAAAATTAAAATTATGATAAGTAATTTGTTAGTTTTAAAGTGATATCCGTCACTTGGGGGTTAATTATACACATAAGATTTAACCAAAATTTAATTCGAATCATGATAAATATTACTAATTCACTGTTAGGTGAATTAAGCCAATTATTGTTCTACAGATTAGATTTCCGGGGTCCGAACCTAACCCCTCTCATTCATTTAAAATAAATATATATATATATTCCCAATAAATTTTCCTGTCAAAGAAACGCGCATACTCCGACTGCACCTACCGTAAAAGGCCGGCGACAGCTCTGTGATTCTTCTGATGTTGCAAGAGCAGCGGTGAACACTTAACATCAGCCGTACGCTCGTCCGCCCTCCCCTTCCTTACAAACAAGTCGCTGGTCTAGCGATTAGGCCTCCATGTTCCGAAGCCAATGGTCTCCTACCTCTGCTTCTTTCAGTTCCTTTCTTCCATTCCTTAAGGCTAGGAAAGGTCCTCTAGCTACCAGTGGGAGGCTCCTTTGCACAAGGATGCCGGCTAGATTATGGGTACCACAACGGCGCCTATTTCGGCCGTGAAGTAGTAATTTGTGAACATTTACTGTATTTCGGTCTGAAGGGCGCCGTAGCTAGTGATTTTACTGGGCAAATGAGACTTAACATCTGATGTCTCAAGATGACGAGCGTAATTGTAGTGCCGCTCAGAATTTTTGGGCATTCAAGGATACCTGAGCGGCACTGCATTGTAATGGTCAGGGCGTATCAATTACTATCGGTTGAACGTCCTGCTCGTCTTGTCCCGTATTTTCATAAAAAAAACCAGCTAGCTAGCTTTAACCTAGATATCATACCTTGAACCCAATTTTGTAATTTTCACCTCAATTTCACACACAATTAATTTTTAGCTACACATTTTATTACAATATTTTATACAATTTTAAATTATTTATTATTAAATTATAGTTAAAGTGACAAATGGAGAAGAACCACCTCTAACTTCGCTTTCCACCTTAGTCTTGGTGTTATATTTTTTTGTAACAACCCAAAAACATTTTGCCTGAACCTTGTATCACTGACCATTATATTAATTATTCATTGCTCTTATATTGTGTCCATTAGTTAACTATTAAATATTATTTTCATTTCTCATACTTGGAAAGTATTGTTGTTTTGATCTGATTATTGTGTGGAAAATGCTGCTTCCCTCCATAGAGAGGGAAAAACTCATACAAATTACTTCCCACAGAAAGGAAAACAAAATGTGTAAGGTTTACACTTCCAAATATAAAGCACCAACCAACACCTATAAAAATTAATAATGACAAACTTGATGTAGTAGAAACGACAACATTCCTCGGCATTACATTAGACTTTAAGCTACAATGGGGTGCTCACATAAGAAACTTATGTAATCGACTTAGCTCTGCAGTATTTACGATAAAAAAAATTAGGCAGCTGACAGATGTTGAAACGGCTAGACTTGTATATTTCAGCTACTTTCATAGTGTCATGTCTTACGGAATTATTTTGTGGGGTAGGTCTGCAGATATTGACAACATATTTGTGCTGCAGAAAAGAGCAATTCGAGCAGTCTATAAAATGCGTTCAAGGGATTCATTGAGAGAAAAGTTTAGTGAAATAAATATTATGATAGTACACTGCCAGTACATATACGAGAACCTCCTATACGCCCATAAAAATATTAATTAGCCAATTTAAAAAGAATAGTGATGTACACAGTGTCAATACTCGAAACAAACATAAACTCGCAATTCCATCTACTAGGCTCCGTAAAATTGCTAAATCTTTTAAAGTGGATTGTGTTGTATTTTATAATAAACTCCCAAATGAAATTAAAATGTTACCTATTAAAAAATTTAAATGTATCGTAAAAAATAAATTAACATCTAAGGCCTATTATAATGTGAAAGATTATTTGAATGATAAAGGTAGTTGGAATTAATGTTCTATATTTTGTTAATGAATATTGTTAAACTCATTTGAATGCTATTGTAACTTTTGTACTTCATCCTGACTTGCACTAAATAACTTATAAAGTTTTACAGTGAATAAAGATTCTTTGACTTTGACTTTGAATGGGCAGGGCGTATCAATTACTATCAGCTGAACGTCCTGCTCGTCTTTCCCTTATTTTCATTTAAAAAAAAAAACAAGAATCCTAAGCCGCACTGCGTTGTAATGGACAGGGTGAATCACCCACCAGCAGGTGAACCTCTTGGTCGCGTCACATTTTCTCATAAAGAAAACTTAAATAAATACTATTCTGAATATCTTATTTATGACAATATGATAAAATAAAATGTAAACTTGTTTTCTCTGCATATCAACTATGCTAATTAATATAACGAGAATTTGCACATAAATATGACTGCAACTTCTAGATGAGGATATATTCGAAATTGAAAAACATGTTAATGTTGATATTTAAGAAACATAGACCAAAAAGTATAGAATACATATCAATCCGTTCGATCTATTATTTTATTCATTAAATTATTATCACAAGTTTTATTTATTTATTATAGACACACCAACAAGCTATTCTAAACTAAACAAAAATAAGTTTTTTTTTATGAAAATACGGGAAGAGACGAGCAGGACGTTCAGACGATGGTAATTGATACGCCCTGCCCATTACAATGCAGTGCCGCTCAGGATTCTTGAAAAGCCCAAAAATTTTGAGCGGCACTACAATTGCGCTCGTCACCTTGAGACATAAGATGTTAAGTCTCGTTTGCCCAGTAGTTTCACTAGCTACGGCGCCCTTCAGACCGAAACACAGTAATGTTTACACATTACTGCTTCACGGCAGAAATAGGCGCCGTTGTGGTACCCATAATCTAGCCGGCATCCTGTGCAAAGGAGCCTCCCACTGGTAAAACGAACATTATGAACAGAATAGCTTTCTTACAGGTTTATGTACAGCTCTGTTGTATTATTAAAGATAATTTTAGTACAAAAAACGCAAAGTACTTTAAAGAATAAATGTTAAAAATACAAATTATTTCTTATATTGAATATGAGTAAAACAAACAAACCATATATGTAATTAAAAACTATTATAAATAACACTTTTGCAAAGTCTTTTAAATTGTAGCATCGATATCCCAAACATATCCATGGTGTCAAAATTATTATTAAGGAGCTCATTAAATGATCTGATAGAGCGCTGCAGTGGAGAGTGAAGACCAATATTAGTTCTCGGAATAGCAAGATGAAAGGTTTTAGGGTTCCATACGTGAAAAAAAAACAGTTCCGTTTATCGGCAGCGGGTAGTCTCTCATAAACCGCTACCTACCCGTGCTAATTATAACCGCTATGCAATTTTAAAAACATGCTACTTTTATAAAAGTATTTAATAATACAATATATATAGTATAAACAAAATAGGTAAAACAAGGTAGTTCCTTAAGGCTTTCAATTCTTATTTTCATTTCATTGCTTATTCTAAGTTCTAACGATGCGCGAATGGTTTTGTTTTCAGTGTGACATTAAAAACAAAGTCAGAAGTAATGGATATATCTGATTTTGTAGTTTTGGTTTTTATAACAAATAAGTGATGAGTTAAATTTATATACTTATATAATCTATATAAGCTTATAAATGATTTTTTGTTTTCAGCCGATGGTAATTGATACGCCCTGCCCATTACAATGTAGTGCCGGTCAGGTTTCTTGAAGAACCTAAAAATTCTGAGCGGCACAATAATTGCGCTCGTCACCTCGAGACATAAGATGTTAACTCTCATTTGTAATTTCACTAGCTACGGCGCCCTTCAGACCGAAGCACAGTAATGTTTACACATTACTGCTTCACGGCAGAAAAAGGCGCCGTTGTGGTACCCATAACTTAGACGGCATCCTGTGCAAAGGAGCCACTGGTTTTTATTCAAAAAAACTAAATCTATTTCAAGATTTGGATGTATTTTGTGTCCCTTTGCCTGTTTCATACTTTAGAATGAATAATTAAAATTTTTGGGGTATAATAAATAGATGACGATCAATAAATAATTCTCAGATACCTATCAATAGATCGTACATAAAATTTATCGATTCTACAATAATTATTGTATTCGATTGCCATCTTGCAATCCGCGCATTATTATATTGCGTATCTGTGGATGGAATAGGATAATATTAAAATCACGATACAAAAATAGATGTTGATCGTAGTCGGGTGAAAATTTGAAGTTGTGTGTATTTTTTAATGCTGAATCAAAATAAAATAAAAATAATAAAAAAAAAAAAAATTAGGGGTTACCCTTATCATTTAGGGGTATGAAAAATAGATGTTGGCTGATTGGCTGCTTGTTGATCTTAAGTTCTTAGGAATAAATAAAAGTCGCAGGGCGCCAGATCAGGACGGTATGGCGGATGACTCATTATCTCGACACCTGCCATAGTCAAATATTCAACAGTACGTTTTGCGGAGTGCGCTGAAGCATTGTCGTGGTGAAGGAGGATCCTGCTTCGAGGGCGCTTCTGTCGAATTTTTTCGAAGACAACAGGCAAACAGCGATTGACATACCAGTCTGCAGTAACTGTATTCCATCTTCTAGCACAACTGTCGTGAAATGACGTTTCCGACCAAAGAATGAGGCAATCATCTTTTTTCCTTGACTTCTTCCTTTCTTTACCTTAGTTGGCCGATCCTCGAAAGGAAATACCCACTGAGCAGATTGTCTTTTGGTTTCGGGTTCGTAGCAATATATCCAGCTTTCATCACCTGTGACGATGTCAAATACAGCAATTGAGTCACCGCCGTTGAACTTATCTAACATTTGGCGACACCAGTCCATGCTAAGGTGTTTCTGGTCGTCGGTTAAAGTATGGGGAATCCATCTGGTACAAAGCTTCCTGACGCCTAAATGTTCGTGTAATATATTTTGAACTTGACTCATACCACAGTCTCGACAGTCTCGACTCGTCGCACAGCACCGATGTTATCTTCAGTAGACGTCCCTCACGCGGATCATCATTGAGATTGCTACTTTGAGAGCTTTTAGATTGAGTCCACGCTTAAACTCGTTAAACCATTTGTAAATAGTGGCACGAGATGGGGCTTCATTAAGAAATGCTAATCCGCAGCCTATAAAAGCTTTGTTGTTGAGTAAGCCCACAAATAAAGTGATAATAAATCATCGACATTGAAAATTTTCTCGCGTTAGGTTAATTTTCACGTGTAACAAGAGTATTAGATTTGCCGCCAATTCACAAAAAACAAATGACAAATGAATGCAATATACTACATTAGGTTACCAAAGAGTTCCAAATTTGAAATTCAAAAAAAGTTTTCATTAGCAATGTTTCTAGCTGGCCAGTTCTAAACATTTTCAGTGTGTAACCACTTTAATTTGTGTGTACGTGGGTAACCATTTTCAAACAAATTTGTTTAGCCGTTTCGGAGGAGATTGGTAAAAAAGACCTAGACACGAGAATTCTATATATACCTAAGATTAAGGGTTCAATTTAAAAACTATCGAATTTTTTGTATATTTATATTTTACTTCATTACTAGTTAGTTTTAGTTATTCAAAGTCATTGTCATGTCAGTAATAGGTGCCAAACAGTAGTGCTCGGTGGCTATACATCCCTGACGATGGAAATACCATCTGGAATCCCACAAGGATCATTACTAGCTCCATTGATGTTCTCAATTTTTGTTAATGATATCTCTCAATGCTTTCTAAATTCTAAGATACTTTTATACGCCGACGATATGAAGATAATTTTTACAATCACGTCTATCGAAGATGCAATTAAGCTACAATACGATCTCATAAGATTTGAAGAATACTGTACACATAATAAACTAGATTTAAATGTTAATAAGTGTTACATATGCTCATTTACTCGAAAACCCAAACCGGTTCTATTTAATTACAAACTTAAAGGATCGCAACTTACAAGAGTTACCTCAACAACGGATCTAGGAATTATCTTTGACTCTAAATTATTATTTGACAATCACATTGATAATATCATTAACAAAGCATCAAAAGCACTTGGTTTTATATTAAGAGTCACATCCGATTTTAACCTTATTAAAACTTTAAAAATTTTGTATTGTACTTTTGTTCGAAGCCATCTCGAGTACGGCTCACAAGTCTGGAACCCAAACTACAACACATACATAACTCGTCATAAGCGTATACAGAAACGCTTTCTCAGGCATCTACAATTTAAAAGTAAAATATACATCCTCTCTTATACAGACAGATGCAAGAAATTCCACATCCTTCCACTATATGAGAGAAGGCGAATAGCCGACCTTTTATATCTACTGAATATCGCAAATGGAACTATAGACTGTCCAGAGTTACTAGAACGCATATGCTTACGAGTCCCAGGCGCACGAGTTAGAAGACCAGAACTGTTACATGTCCCAATAGTATCAACATACTATCGACAAAACTCATTCATTTTAAGGGCATGCAGGTTTTATAATGACATTATTAGAGACTGTAGCATAGATATAGATTTATTTAATACAACGGTAACGAAATTAAAACACCAGCTCAGCAAAAAAATTTTCGAATAATATCGACAATAACGCCTAAATTTATATAATATAATAAGTTAAATAAGAATTTATATAAATTTATTATTAAGCATAATACAGTGTAGACTGAAGAGTATATTAATATATTTATAGACTAAGCAAAATAGTATTTAATAAATGTCAGCCTTTATTGAACACGTGCATGTAGATGCACGTCCGTGTTTGCATTATTTTTTTATCTATAATAGATAACATTCTTATATAAACCAACGAATCTCTTTTTACCATATTGCTAGATCAGATTTTGTTATCCTCGATTTGTTAATATTAATCTAGTAACTATTTATTATGTAATTAGCTAGTAAATATCTGCGAAAACTTGTAAATAGCCTTCTATGTAAATATTTTCCTAGCTATTATTGTATTTAGCTGTAAGTTTTCCAATTACAATAAAATAAAATAAAATAAAGCATTGGTAACAATACCATCAGTTCAAACCAAAATACATTAAGAATATTTAATTCATTATTCAATATACTCGATTACAAAGGGCAAAAAAAATTCTTGAAGTAGGTTAGAGTTCCATTTTACGACTTTCTTTTTTATTTCATTATTGAGTAGCCAAACTAATAAACAACACTTCACAAATGGATTTTCAGACATTTTTTGCGCCAGTTTATAACGCAAGAAATACAACGGTTCAGGAGGTCTACTCGCAAAATCGACAACGATATTTTCGGAATGATACGATAATACCCCGAATATATCGCACCTATCCTTCTCTAACAAATGTTCGTATTCAATTTCGTTTATCGTAACAACATCGTAACCATAGACTGATATTTTGATTTTTGCCATGCCACGATATATCGTATATCGATTTTAAGTGTAGGCCCCCTGTTCGCATATGCGTAAGTACCAAATAAATAACGCATTCTCGCCCGATTATAACAATATTCGTACTGTTTTGGGCTCTCTACGAGCGGATGTAAATGATGAAAGAGACTCTTCTCTTGTTGTTAGATAACCTATGAAAACAGACCAGCAATATTAGTTTAGTGTGCGTGACAAGCTACGTCTTACACTCGCGATTTGTATGACACTTTGTGTTAGTGTGCGTGAATTGCTTAAAATAGCGGTTCAAATTGTATAAAATAATGATCTGAGAGTGAATGTTATTTCTGTGGCTATTATTATTATATTTATTATTAAGTATTTTATCTGCAGTTTACGAGGATTACCGACGGTTACCTTTATATTTGCCGAAATATACAAGGCAGACCTCGTATATTTGATCAGAATCAAAAAATAACCGTTATTTTCAAATTTCATATGTTCGATTTTCGCATTTTTTTTCTGTTATGTTGGTACACATGTCTGTTATATATGTTGGCAATATCAGCCATTTTGGAGTCAGTTTGTTTTTGACAGATAAAAAGGTTAGTCGGATTTTGGTATGCTCTTCGATTTTTTACTATTCGAAAAAATGGATCAAAGAAACTGTATTAAGTTTTGTGCAAAAAATGAAATTAAATGCGCAATGACTCTGGCGTTTGGCGAGCCTACTATGAGCAGAACACAAGTTCAACTGTGGTATAACCGGTTTAAGGAAGGCCGAGAAGATGTCAATGACGATGCTCGTCCTGGTCGCCCGAGCACGTCAACAATCGATGAAAACATTGAAGCAGTGAAGAAAATGATTTTGGATAATCGTCGAATAACTTTCAGAGAGGTTGCTGATGATGTTGGCATATCGTTCCGCTCATGCCAAGCAATTTTTACGAATGTTTTAGGCATGAAACGTGCGGTAGCGAAGATTGTTCCAAAATTGCTAAATTTTGAGCAAAAACAACGTAGCATGGACATCGCTCAGGAGCTGTTGAACATCGTCAACGACGATCCAGATTTCCTCAAAAAGGTGACGAATCATGGGTTCACGTTCAAGCTCTGAGTTTGAAAACAAAGCCCTATCATCCCAATGGAAGCGTCTAGAAGGGCGTTTTGCTACGATTGAGGAGATAAAAGAAAAATCGAAACAGGAGCTGTTGGCGATACCAAAAAGCGCGTTTCAGAAGTGTTTCGAGGATTGGAAAAAACGCTGGCATAAGTGTATTATATCTGAGGGGGATTACTTTAAAGGGGACTAGATAGTTATTGATGAATAAATAAATACTTTTGGAAAAAATTTAAAATAACGGTTATTTTTTGATCAGACCTTGTAAATATATTTCATTATTTTGACAATAATTTTTAGCGCGACTTTGCCCCCAGAGATTTCGACGTATTATAAAAATTGCTATTTTTTGTGATTAGAATGAAACAATCATTAAATTGCATGAAAACTGCATTTGAAACTTCATTTTTTATGAGAATAAGTAACGGGGTGAACAAAACTTTCAGCTGGCGGTGAGAAATACTTGATACTTGAAATGCAATTAACTACAATGAAGTGCCGCTTAGAACTCTTGAAACATACACAACTCTTAGCGGCATTGCATGATGTTATATCTCATTAGCCCAGTCATTTCACAATTTATGACATCCTTTCATTTCATCAACACACATACACAAATAATCCTACCAAACAGTAAAGCCTTTTTAAGAATCAGCAGCAAATAGACAAACAGACAGAGTGATAAAAATTAAAAGAAAAAAATTGGCCTCTGATACAAATTGAAATGAAAGGCGCGTTAAGCAAATTTTTGGGTGCAGCAAAATCATGAAACTCGCGTCATGAGCTATATGTACAAAAGCAAGTAAAACAAAGAAGTATTAAGAAAATGCCTCTCTAGAAAATACTTCCTCTGTGATTATTTTTTCTTGAGTAGAATGGTAAATTTCAACTTGATATTTGTATCGATCAGAAATGTTACATATTACTAGCTGACCCAGCAAACGTTGTATTGCCGATATTAAAATCGCGATACAAAAGTAGCTGTTGATCGTAGATGGGTGAAAATTTGTAGTTGTATGTATTTTTTAATGCTGACTCATAATCAAACAGCTGTGATCGCTCCAAGACTGACTGGATACTAGTGGGAATTATACGGATGTGGGGATTATTTATTTCGTGTCATTGGAATAATTGAATAATAAAACGACGATAGCAAGTGTAAATGAATTCTCTTATACGTTTTACCAGTGGGAGGCTCCTTTGCACAGGATGCCGGCTAGATCAGGGGTACCACAACGGCGCCTATTTCTGCCGTGAAGCAGTTATGTGTAAGCATTACTGTGTTTCGGTCTAAAGGGCGCCGTAGCTAGTAAAATTACTGGGCAAATGAGACTTAACATCTTGTCTCAAGGTGACGAGCGCAGTTGCAGTGCCGATCAGAATTTTTGGGGTTTATCAAGAATCCTGAGCGGCACTGCATTGTAATGGGCAGGGCGTATCAATTACCATCAGCTGAACGTCCTGCTCGTCTTGTCCCTTATTTTCATAAAAAAAAATGTTTTATTCATCTTAAAAGATAACGACTTCTAAATGCATAATATAGATATTATAAAGCAAGGTAACATAAAAGTAAAAAGAACTCTCTGAAGTTGCTGATAAAAAAATTAAACTACGTTTAAAAAAACCGACTTCAAAAACTGAAAAGTATCAAATAACTAAAAAATTAATTTAATACACCTCTTATGCAAACCTTTACCTTTAATATTAGTAAAATAGTATTATTTATTGATAGGTTTTAAGTCAGTGCCAAGCCCTAAACAAAATAAAACTTAATATTATAAACAGCTTACTTACTGTAATTATTTAGGTTGTCTGGTTACGCGTGTCTGTCCGCTTGGGTTATTATATTCTAGACGAAGCTATCCCGCTCAATATCACGCGTGGCGAGTATAGGTACCTTTATTACATTTGGCACTGACTTCAAAGCTATCAATATGTAGCACATACAAATAATTGTATTTATTAATATTAAAGGTAAAGGTTTACATTAGAGGTGTATTAAATTAAATTTTTAGTTACTTGATACTTTTCAGTTTTTGAAGTTGGTTTTTTTAAACGTAGTTTATTTTTTACGTTTTAGCGTCAGTTAATAATAATATATAATCAACCTGAATAAAATCTCCAAAAAAAGCCGAACGCAGAAAACAATTATGTCACCCAGATAGACAAAAATTTTCATAATAATGCTCATAAAATGAAAACTACTGGGCCTAACTAAGTATGTAAAATATTTATGGGACCAAATGGCAACTATTTCGCATCGAACAAAAGAAGAATGACGTAAATCGGATCATAAATTTCAGAGTAATCGGTGTACATACATAAAAAAACCGATCGAATACATACAAACATGTACATATTAGAAGCTTATTAAAAAGAGTTTAAATTATTATTTCTCATGATAGTAAAATCATCGAATACGTACACACTACACACTCCAGCCCAGCATGGCGACACTCTAAGAAAAAAGTGATTCACATGATTGTATGAAACGTGCAGTCATCGATAGATTGGCAGATGACGGCTATAATCTTGAAAAAAAACGGAGATAGCCCAAATCCACTACGTTCTAAGCAACAGTTCGCTTTTAAACTTTGCCGGATTATACTTCGTTGCCAATCGTCATACTGTAATTACTAGATACAAACTTATGTCAAATCACCGCACGTTTCATATTAAACTCAATTTTAATTTTTACATAGGCAGTCTAGTAGATGCTTCCTTAGCTGAAAAACTGTGCCAGGAATGGAAAGTATCTACAAGGCCTTCTGTAAAGAAGTAGGTACATAATATAGCGAACTGTATTTAGTATAAACATACGTTTAGTAAAGCAAAAAAAAAAACACTGAAAAGGATCTCTTACGTTCTAATGATAATATAATTAGCCATTAATTAAACGCCAAATTCTGTTATATAAAATAAACTTAAATATTTAACTTGGAAATATTTTCAAAGACGAAAATAGTAAATTGTGCAACTCAAGCGAATGACCGCATTCGCTTCGCTCGTGCGTTCAACTTCGCTTTCGTGGGCAATCGACAACTTGTCGCACGAGTTGCACATACTATTTTATATTACAAATGCGACGATTTATGTGGGTCCAGGGGCAAAGCCCAGACGGGGGGTTGGTCAACCTCAATTCAGTTTTGATATTTCGATTGTTATTATTTTATTTATTTCAGCAATTTTATCTAAATTTGCGTGTGCCAAGTATAATTTGCGTACGACAAGTAGACTTTTCGCACTCAAACAACAGTTTCATTTACGAAAAAACTCACGCGTAATTTTAAAATGGGCAAACGGCTCCATTTCAACCACAACAGCGAGTGCAAGATACTACTTTTCCCGCATCAGTAATACAAAAGTCATTGCGTTGTAAAATAGAAAATTAAAATCACTATGTATAGTATCTTTGGTTCCTTTGGTTATGATCACACCACTATTTTACAGACAAGTCAAACATAACCAGTCACCAAAATACACAAAAAGCAAATTTTTACTTTGGACACAATGTGCCAATTATAATAACTTTTTTGTCCGCATATTTGAACGAAATAAATGACGCTGTTTCGGCCCAGTTTCTATAACTAAGTACATAATAAATAAATAAAATCGTTTTATTTGCAGAGTTTGTTATTATCATTTCCTCACCATGCAACCCTCCGAACCCTAGAACACTTTTTGTACAAAATTATATCTTGAGACTGGTGGGTGGATGCTCATGAAACTATGGTATTTAGGCCAAACAGTTAAATTCAACTCTCTCAGTACCAAACCTAGTTACTCGTAAGTGTTCCAATTTACTAAGCACTAAGAAAAAATGCGTTGCATTTAATTTAACATAAGTTTAAAAGTTAGGTAATAATATAATTAGTCATGGTAAATAAGTTTTGGTTGCGATTTACTATAATAAAAATTAACAGCATTTTACGAAATTACCTATATTTTATTATAAAATTCTACGAAAACTATCCACGTTACCTATACCTAGGTAAGAAGAAAGTAAGTATCACGGAGTAGATGCGCTACATAAGACCCTACTTGTATAAATATATTATGTGTAAAAAGCAATAACAACCAAATTTTAAGTCGGTCTTCGTTGATCTATTAATCTATTTAATTTACGTATTAAAATAATCATTGATAATGTTATGTTGGCTTGTATTTTTATACCACAGAGTAGGGATGGATACTTACGATAGCACAGGAGATGACGTATGCCATCCGGACTTTCTCGGGAAATCTTCGACAACTACAGAAAAAACCTTTACTTTTCTAACGTTGCCCTGAGGTGAATTGAAGCTTGTTCAACTTATCCACCATAAGACTCAAGTATTCGCGTTAACCACTAAATCAAGCAAGGGACAGGAAGTCATATGAAAATACAAATGATTTAAGTTTTCTTTAGTGTTAATTCCGCCAATATTTGTTTTTAAAACAATTCGACACGTGTTTCGCCTCTACACGAGGCATCCTCAGGACGTGTTGTCTTGCCAAAATCTGGCACGAGACTGAATAACATGAGCCGGCCGGAAACACGTGTCGAATTCTTTTAAAAACAAATATTGGCGTAATTAACACTAAAGAAAACTAAAATCATTTGTATAATTATGGATTTCCGCAAAGTAACGCCTAATTCAATAAAAAGTCATATGAAAGGCAAAGCTGGCTTCGAAAAATTTGAGTGTCGTTGATAGAGCATGCAGAGTAATGATAAGAATACTTGAACACTTGCGGAGTAATGAGAAGACGGCCACGTAGATAATACCGCTCCATAGAGCACAATTTTGGCCACATATTACGGGGAAACTATTTCTCATCTATCTGATCCGATGGTCTTTAGTATAAGCTTGAGCCATTTGACTACCTTAAAAGGTTGATAATCGTCCTGTGATTCATTTAGTGTTACAGGAGTAGATATATGTAGGGTTACCTACTATCTATTTCTATTCACTCTATTATTTTAGACTCCAGTTCGGATTATGTCCGGCTCTCTAACTTGCCAGGATTTTAATTTTAATTAGATGAAATATAGTAATAAAACTACATATTAACTAATATAAAATAAGTAAGTATTTTATCTTTCGAGAAACGAAGTCCGGACCTTTATCATAATGTCAGGACTTATCAAATTATTAAATGGTAACCTTACATACCTACATGGAATGGTTTAATTATACTCAATTGTACTTCTTTTTCATAAAAAAAATAGCTGGCCTTGCGTCCTTTATTTCGTATGAAAATGGAAACGCTATCAAAAGATAGCCGATAATTCTTTAGGAAGTTTTCCATAAGATCTACCCAGTGGATTTAATACCTGTGTGCAATTGAGTGGCATTAGGCATCACGACAGGAATTACTTATTTGCAACTCTTTCCATTATTTCGGGTACATATTCTATCCTATTGGGTAGGTAACTAGGTAATTTGGTAGGCAACATGGAATACATAATATAGCTAGTTGTTTCTACTGGTGCGCTCTCCAAGAACAAAACAATAAGTATACTTATCTACTGAGAGAGTCGAGACAAGATTAAATATTTAGACTTGCGTCTAAAGACAAAATACATGTTTCTTGGTAAGTAGGTACTTAATAAATTACATTAGTTATCAGTTACCTATGTCGTGTTGTAAGCCGACTCATTATCATTTAAACCAACACTGAATATTTAATGTAGGCTTGTAAGAATGTTTATAGTCGCTCATGCTAATGCCAATTGTTAAACTGTAGCTACACAAGATAACATTAATATGGTCAGACTTAGTTACATCCGATGATTTAGTAGGTATCTATGGTTTATCTAGATTGTAGACATAATTTAACGTTTAATTAAAGATTACATTATTAAACTCTGCTTCAAACCCCTTCAAACTCTTCTACAAACGAACGAACATTCTCCTGCAACAACAGAGGAATCACAGAAGCGTTGCCGTCTTTTCTAAAAGGAAAAAATTTATAGTATAGGTTTGGTTTATATGTCTAAACTCCTATTGTAGCCGCTCTTCGTTGTATGCGGTCAAATGGAAGAAGCTAGTATTGGAGGCCGCCCGCCAGGAGGTGAGATGAGTACTCCATGTGAGGCCGAATTTGCGTCCGAAGTTTCAGGCGGTGGGTTGAAGTGAGGTTGGTACTGTCTCACCTTAGTGAACATGTATACCAAACATTTTGAGGCCAATTTGGCCTTCTCTTTCATGTGACCACGGAGCTGAACGTCGCCGAGTATGCCGAGATATATATCGAGACATGGTTGAGTTTTATTCACTTAAATCAAGTATTCTTCATTTATTATATTCTATACCCATATAGAGTCAGATAGGTATGTATGTCAGACTGTACATAACACCTTATTAACAAACAGTTATGCTGTAAATAATAACAAGCCACAAATAAACATAGTGAACGATGCTACAAAATATACAATTATCAATAATTACATTGATAAATAATTAATTGAAGTGAATATCTTAAGTGTTCAATATAATAACGCATTTAGGACATTTATGGACCTGACGCGTTATTGTAGCTTTTGCACTGTATAGGGTAAATGATTTTTATGCAGAAAGAATTTAAAAAAACGATTTTTCTTATTAGAGTTCGCATTAGTTATAGTTCCAATATTGTTTTAAATGTAGTGAATAGTTTTGAAAATATAATAAATAGACATTGACTGTCAAAATTAAAGTGTTCAAATAAATGTATTTAATGTATTCCTAGCCCTAGAATAAGATTTTACTAACATTATATGGACTGTGGCGTGAAATAAATGATATTATTATTTAAAGTACTTTAAATATCCTATAAATGTGGAATATGTGAATAAAATGTTTCCATAAGTTTTAGAGATAGTCTTAAAACTATAGAAGAATAGTATTTTAATACTTACAGCAAAAGGAACAACCACGTCTTCTAGGAGTTGTGACAAATACTGTTTATTGTGCGAGCGATACTTAAAGCCGACCACTTATCAGCTGAACTGATGTGAATGAAGTAAATATTTAGCGTGTTCGTATAATTAACATTACTAGTGGCAGTAAATACATGGATAGTTTGCAAAAGTATGGCGGACTAACAATATTCGTACTTATTCCTGTTTTTGTATTGTATATAGTTTATAAGTTTTCAATCTCCAAATGTTAAACCTAGACTTATGTATAAAACGTTGTAGTTTTAGTTCAGTTTCTTTCAACTTGTGGAGGCTTGTTTTCTACTTAAATTGTCCTTACTTGTTAACGTTTACATCTAACTCTGTATGACTGTCGGGCCCCCTAATATAAATAAATAAATATTATTCATGGATTCAGTCCCACTAAGGACATCATTTGATCTTAATTCACAGCAGGAAAAGGCGCCGTTGTGGTAGCCATAATCTAGACGGCATCCTGTGCAAAGGAGCCTCCCACTGGTTCATAAAACAAATGTCATCGTAATGAGGCTATGTCGTCCACACACACGTAGCTACGTATCTCTAACTTGCCTTTAAGAACGTATCATATGGGACATTATCATTTGGGAATTCAAAATCCTTTGGATTTTCACTCTCCATTCCTTCGGTCAATAAGATATTACATAAACAAATATTTACTGTATTATATACGGTAAATATAGTAGTAAAATTCTCAAATAATATAACCTAACTTGCCTTTAAGAACGTATCATATGGGACATTATCATTTGGGAATTCAAAATCCTTTGGATTTTCACTCTCCATTCCTTCGGTCAATAAAATATTACATAAACAAATATTTACTGTATTATATACGGTAAATATAGTAGTAAAATTCTCAAATAATATAACCTCGACGGTCCTCTTATAAGGAACAAATAATCATAATTCATAGTCATCAAATGTCTCGGCATTTGAGATTGCATGTTATATAATGTAATATAATGTGCGCATAAATGTGTGTGCAATAATGGAGTGTGCATAAATCATCAATGCACACTCCTCAATAATTATTTGCTCGATTCTGTGTCAATTATAATCAGCAGTCCAAAGCAAACATTTATAGACCCTTGCAGAGACCTACGGTGGCAGGGTCTCAGTATTCTTTCAAGTTTTTTTCAGTTTTTTTTATTCTAATTGTATAATCAAATATTGCATAATAATTTTTATCTCAATTAGAAAAAATAATAATAGTCCTCTGCCAAGGACTATCGGATTTAGTCACTAATAAGAACATTTTGAAGAATGAATGAAGAATGCTCAACGATTCAAATATTTACCAAACAAATATTTTCATACAAAAACTAGAGCTAACTAGGATATTTTGATAACCTACAGCACTTCCAAAGGTACTAATTATGAATATTGCCATATAATATATTTAAACAGTTATTTTACCTCGTTTTTTGAAATGCATTTAAATAACCTTATTTATAATGGTGGCACAAGTAACCTCGCCTTGATTAAGTTTTCACTTCTGTCGTGTGGTCAAAGAAGTGATAACCTTTTTTCAAGCCTACTGAATTAACTACTGTTTTATTTTTAGTAACCACAATCCATATGATCGCCACCATTTTATGGGTCTTTCGTGACCTTCATGATACTATGACGGCGTATTTTTACCAGTGCGAGGCTCCTTTCCTTTGCACAGGATACCGGCTAGATTATGGGTAGGGGTTATACGTATGGGTAATAAGTGGTCCCAACGGCGCCTATTTCTGCCGTGAAACAGTAATGTGTACACATTATTGTATTTTGGTCTGAAGGTCGCCGTAGCTAGTCAAATTACTAGGCAAATGAGAATTAGCACCTTATTTCTTAAGGTGGCGAGCGCAATTGTACCGCCCTCAGAATTTTTGGGTTTCACAAGAATCCTGAGCGGCACTGCGTTGTAATGGGCAGGGCATATCAATTACCATCAGCGGAACGTATATATGAATTTGAACTTGTATCACTTTACATTTTTTGCTTACAGTTGTGGTTATACCAGAAATACTTTTAAAAGAACTTTTTTTTCTCGAATATCTCTTGAAAACATTTTAAAACAATGCCTCCACTTAATTTCAAGTCTGTCTGAAATCTAGAATACTCAGAATCTTTAAAGTGCTCGGCTTTTATGGATACAAAAATTTGAACCCTTACAGTGTACCGTCGATCATTTTTAGGTACAACCCGCTCTAGAATTAAAATTCGGTCGTACGAGGATAATGGTATATTCTAGTAGAGGTCGCTAGCTGTGTCACCACTAATGTTAGTGTTAATTTAAAATAATATGCATTCATTCTGTCTCAAGCATCGGTAGTTTTATTGTAATAAGATATAACTTTAATGGTGGTATTCGCCACTGTGTTAATTGTACTTTAATGATTCACTTTATCATATTAAGGTGTTCAATGGGTATCTCAAGGTTTTACTATTTTTTTATAAAAATAAGGGACGAGACGAGCAGGACATTCACCTGATGGTAATTGACGAGCATGGGCCGACATATTGTCACAGTTTACCTATATTATTTTTTTCTATAACTTTTGTAATAGAGAAAATATAGGATATATTTTCTCTATTACAGTCACATATATATTTTATGTATGTTATAAACGTAATAAATGGACCTAGACTGTATCGTTCGCATATCAAAGCGGCCAAGTGCGAGTCGGACTAGCCCATGAAGGGTTATGTAGAAGCAAAATATACTATAATATTAAAGTTCTTGTAGTTGTAAGACGTATTAAAAAAATTTTTTTTAGATCCAGACTAGATCTTGTTAAAACCAATTTTCGGTGGAAGTTTGCATGGTTAATATAGATCATATATTTTTTTAGTTTTATCATTCTCTTATTTCACAGAGGGTTAGGGGGAGTGGACGGAGAGGACACATTTTACCACATTGGAAGTGTCTCTCGCGCAAGTTATTCAGTTTAGAAAAAATGATATTAGAAACTTCAATATTATTTTTGAAGACCTATCCATAGATAGATACACATATGGGTATGATAAAAAATTTTTGAGTTTCAGTTCTAAGTACGGGGAAACCCCAAAATTGTTTTTCTTTTTTTGTGTGAAAATCTTAATGCGGTTTTCATAGAATACATCTACTTACCAAGTATCAACAGTATAGTTCTTATAGTTACGGAAAAATGTGGCTGTGGCATACGGACGGACAGACAGACATGACGATTAGATCCTTAAAAACATCAGATCAGAGTTTCAAGACCTCTCAAACCCAGTGCCTATTCAATGAGTTGGTTGGATGTGCCCCAGAAGTTGATGTGGACTCTGTGGCTTTCTACCCGGCTCATTTAAGCAAAAAAAAATTTAAGAAATATGTAAGATTATGTAAATTTATTAAAGAAACAATAACATTGTTAACAAAAAATACATCACATGTGCTAAATTTTCCAAACTATACAGGGAAAGAAATTAACTTAAAATACAAGCTAAAGAACTCAGTATAGATTTGGATAATATCAAAAAAGACTATAAGGAAAGTGTGAGCTCTCTTCAGGCTGAGTTACTAGCCTTACATCAAAATCTGGATCATGTATCAAAACAATATGAGATTTCACAGAAAGACATAGCCGAACACATCACGGCTATGGATGGATTAATTGAATTAACTAACTATAATGCAGAGCGTTTTGACTCAATTTCTAAAATGTATAGTAATTGTAATTGTCACTTTTCCACAGGCCCTTCAGGCAAAGAAAGTACTTAACAGTAATGTAGTTTCTCAATCTGTCAGGGCTCTCACTACTCCTGGTATTAAAAATCAACTCTCACAAACAATTTCTTCACATAAAAAACATATTAAGATTTATAGCGATGACCTGGGAAGAAATATGGGGTTGATTTTGCACAAAATTAGTAACGGGCAAATATTGCATCAAATATTTGCATGCCAGGGGCAAGTTACTATCAAATTATAAAAAGAATTCTTAGTGATACTCACTGCTCTAATACTTCTATTATTGTTATGATTGGGAGAAGAGGGAATTTAAATAAAAATGTTCTACAAAAATTATACAATGAGTTAAATAGTTTAAAAATAGAAAATCTTATAATATTCACACTGCCATTCATACAGGATTTGCCACAGGAAAACAAAGCAAGAGACAATTTGAATAATATGATAACCCTATTGTCTCATTCAAATTATGTGACATATAATGGTAATTTATTATGTAGTAACATACACATAATTGATATTAATAATATAATTAATCATAAATGTAAAATGTTGACATTTGATAGGTTACACCTATCTAATTTTTATAACAGACAGATAGCTAAATCGCTATCTTTTTATTTATTTTATAACACAGCCAATTATTTGGCAACCCGGTCCCCTGCTTCTATTGAGCAGGTTAGTGAGTCGATTAGCACTGCTTCTATTGAGCAGTGTAATAGCTTGTTGGACTCTGCTCCTATTGAGCAAAGTAATTATTTGATTAACACTGCTTCTATTGAGCAGTCTTATAGTTTAGTTTCTGGTTTGGAATATGTTCCAAATAATTTAAATTAGTCAATAAGACAATAGCGGACTCCTCTAGCAATATAAATACACAATGTACAAGTAATAGTAAACATAATAATTGTAAAGTCATAAACCTGATGCACCAAAATATGCAAGGATTGTTAGTTAAAGAACTGGAACTGGAGTTACTAATGAGCCATGAAAATATTGATATCTTATGTCTTACTGAACACTGGCTGCTTAGTAAACTGAGCTCAGACCACTTTGGTCAATTAGACTCTTTTAATATTGAAGTAAACAAATGTACTTCAACTAAAAAGTTTATGTTTGTTCCGGTAAACAATAGGCGAATGGAGAAATATATAGGCAATGTTTCGGAAAAACTCTCAAACTTGTATTTGAATTATAACAGTACTCCAAATGAGATGTATGGTAAGTTATTTAAAATAATTAAAACAGAGTTTGCTTCTAGTAAATATCAAAGACATTCAACTCGCGTGGTCTCTTGTCATTTAACAACTGGGCAACAGCTGGTATTCATAGGAGCAGACAACGATTATATGAACTATATAGTGAGAGATCATCATGTAATCATGATGTATCTTTCCTTGTATATGTGAAAAAATACTCAAAATTATTTAAGAAAGTATGTACTATTGCTAAGTCAATGCATATTAGAGAAATAATAAAAAATGCTTCAAATAAAATAAAAATGACTTGGAAAGTTATTAACTGGGAATCTGGAAGAGCGAAAGACTGCAAGTTTGAATATAATCTAATAATAAACAATACAAAAATCCACTCTGAGCAGGAAGTAGCTTCTGCTTTTGAGAAATTTTTTTCTGATATTCCAGTTTCCATCTCAAGCACCCTTGTCTCCTGTGTGTTGCCGAGTCACTTCTTTTGGAAAATGTTAAGGAATGTAAACAAAATTTCAAATTCAGTATTGTTAGCCCAGCAGAAATAATTAAAACTTTCAGATCCTTACAAATGAAAAAAACTGCTGATATATGGGGCATATCTGTAAAAATAATAAGTTCTGTTATTGACGTCATAGCACCATATCTAGCACTAGTTTTTAATAGCTGTATTGAACATGGTGTGTTTCTGACCTTCTGAAGTATAGTAAAAATTACACCAATATTTAAATCGGGACTCACTTCTGACCCGAATAACTATCGCCCTGTTTCAGTGTTGCCGACCCTTAGTAAAATTTTTGAAAAAATTATTTTAAGCCAAATTCTTACTCACTTTAACATTTACAAGTTACTTCATATAAAACAATTTGGCTTTACAAGGGGACGCTCGACTACGGATGCAGGGGTTGAACTCATCAGGAATATTTTTGAGGCCTGGGAGGAATTACAGAATGCACTAATTGGTATCTTCTGTGATTTATCTAAGGCTTTTGATTGTGTTCAACATTCAACGCTGGTCAGAAAGCTATGTCACTATGGTATAAGAGGATCTGCACTCGATCTTCTGATCTCATATTTAAATAATAGGATTCAGAGGGTCGAGGTGAATGGCAGGAGATCTCCTGGGACTCCTCTCGGTATTGGGGTTCCATAAGTGTAAAGAATTAAACATTTTGACTGTTGCTTCTCAATACATTTTTGATAATGTTCTGTATGTTCATAAGCACATTGAGGAATTTTCTAGAAACTGTGACATTCATAATGTTAACACGAGGAACAAACATAAACTTGTTATGCCTACTACTCGGTTGGGTCGAGTTAGTGAGTCTTTTGTTCGGCGATGTATATGCTTCTACAAAATGATCCCAGAAATTGTACAAAACAAATGTGTTACGAAATTTAAAAGAATTGTTAAAAAACGTTTGTGTGGGAAAGGTTATTATAACATAAACGATTTTCTTAATGACACCACGGACTGGGAATAAAGCAAACACCCTCAGGCTCTTTAATTATAAATGTTTATTGTACGATATTACATTGTAATCCATATTTTATATTTAAAAAAAGCCCGCTGAGTTTCTTGCGCCCATTCTTCTCAGGTCTGAGGCAGTCTCTTTCGAATTGGTGGTAGTTTTTGACGTTCAATAAGTGATTTTAAATCCTATTTTGAATAAAAATATTTGAATTTGACGAATCTATAAGAGTTCCGATTTTTTGCAATTTGGCTACGGAACCCTAGTAAACGGGCTTCGTAGCCCCTCGAAGTCAATACGTATTTTAAACGGAAATTATGTGACGCAACAATGATAACAAATTACTTCGCCAGTAACGGGAGTACAATAATTCAAAGTACGGTAAGTAAGGTACTCATCGTAAGGATTTCTTTGTGTTTCTTATCTATAAGCGGGTAGTAATAAACTTTATATGTGGATGATATATATCATGATACATATAACACTAAACGTATCCGCGTTTCTGTTATCATTTCTTTTCTCAATTGCCTCCCATTATTGTCAATTGAAACAAATTTAAAACGAATTAAAGTCAAAAACCTGTTATTTATGTTTCGGTATGAAAGCCGTTGTAGTTAGTTACTGGACTATTAGAAACCATTACATTAGCTTGAATCTTCCAAATGACAAAAAAATTGTTTATTCATTATATTTTTATTGGCAAGGACGTAGGGTTACAAATTATTCTTAAATTATTATATCTATTCCTTTAAATAAGTTGAGCTATAAAAAAAATTATTGTAAGTATTTTTTTGCGGGTCTTAAATAGTAAACAAATATGGCGAACAGTTAACGAGAGATAGCTCACCATCGATCGAATGAATTTAATGGTTTTAAGCAGTGAACGAAAAGAGTTGGGTAGAAATAATACGACAAATTATTTTATTAATGTTATTACTCGGATACCGATGAAAATTCATCGACTCTTCTGTCGGTGTATCTGTGGTCTATTTAGCTTCGTTTTATCTGCCTTCAATCTCCAATATTTTGTCTTTTTCTTTTTCTGTTTGATGAAATAGCTACTTTAAACAGCCATTTAGTAAGATTAATTTCGAATCGTACTTAGTTCGTAGATGCATTGGATTCGTAACACATTGATAAATAAGTTTACTCATACTACGATCAACTGTAACTCACTCTCATAGCTATTTACTTGGGGCTAAGAACGATAAAGTAAAGGCGAGAACCAATGTGACAATGCTAAGTCTACTTTCCAACTCGCACGATAACAGAAGAAAAAATTACCTACTTATTTTGCCTAGTTAGCTGCCTTAGTGCAATATTTACGTTTTTTTTGATTAATATTAAAGTATTTTTATGCTTCTCCGTGTTTGAGGGGAATTTAACACTGATCAAATAAACAAAAAAAAACTACGTTTAAAAAAAACCTACTTCAAAAACCCAAAAGTGTAAAATAACTTAATAGAGATTTAATTAAATATACCTCTTATGCGAATCTTATACCTTTAATATTGATAAAATACTATTATTTGTATATTCCTATCGATAGGTTTGAAGTCGGTGCCAAGCCAAATGTAATCGCAGGTACCTACACTCGCCACGCGTGACTTTGAGCGGGATAGCTTCGTCTAGAACCAAACACAGGAATCACGAAAATCGGATCATAAATCTCAGAGTAATCGGTGTACATAAATAATAAAAATATCGATCGAATTGAGAACCTCCTCCTTTTCGAAGTCGGTTAAAAAAGGACACATCCCGAGAACCTTTGACCAGCATAACAGCAGCATGCGCGTGGCGGTGAGCGACTGATGTACGAATGCATCCACCGTCTACCTTGAGGATCCCGCGCTCCCGTAGGTATTACTATCGCTCCTGTTCGTACATAAAGCACAGAGTGACACGCACCTGGTTATCCACAAATACAAAGTGAGGTGAGAGAAGTGAGAGGAGATAGCAGGTGCACAAAACCTTACAAAAGCAATTTACTCATCTTGTAATATTTTTGAATAATAAAGTTAAGAATAATATGATTCTTAACAATTCTTTCTAAAAACCAAACTGTCAGCACACAAAATAAAGAGAAATAGATATAAATTAACAGCATTTGATTAAATACCTTTATCTACACCCATGCTTTAAATACTCTATTAAAGATTCTGAACCAGTTAACCAGCCAACATTAAAACACCCAATGTTCTAATAACCATTACATCACCCAAAAGAGTGTTGTGATGTTGTACTGAATTTCATAACAACCCTCCTATGTTTTTTTTTAATCCCTTCATGCGCAAAGAGTTTCAACATACATCCACATTCTTATTGCTCGATGCGTGATATCTGTATGAATTTCAAAAAAATAACATTTTCGTTTAAAGTAGGTTATTATTAGGCCATTTTTCGTCGATATTTTTATTGTTTTGTTTACAAAAAATGAGCGATTCAATACAAAATGTAAATTACTACTAAAATAAATAATTGTTTCATTAATACTTATTTTATTTGTATATAATCAGTAACGAATGATATTAGGTTACTACTAGGACTGGTGGTTTAATGTTAGCAGTAAGCTAACTGTTCCAGAATCTTTTAGAGGATTCATATTCTGGGTGTAGATAAAGTCTTGTATGCAACTGTTGATAATTAGGTATTAAAACACCTATGATACTATTATCACACTCGGCTTCGCCTCGTGAGATAAATCCAAATTCGTGTTTTAATACCAATATTATAACACAATAGTTGCATAAATAACTATTACTTTACTAAAATAATAATATATACAGTGATCAGAGAGGGGTGGAAGACCTGACTGTCAATTAACAAATACAAAGAGGAAAAATAATATAAGCATACGAATGTGGCTTAAACGAGGGAAACGTGGATTATTCTTCAATAGTCCCATGCGACCTTCTTTGTACAATTTTATACCTGCTTATATTCCCTGACCAACTTTCGTTAAATGCCTCTTCTCCCTAATTACTTCCTCCCTTTCTCTGCTTTTGTAAATATCAGTATGTACTTATATTTAATAATTGATGTAATTATAATATATTTTGTGTATGTCCTTTATAGTTCAACAGCATAAATATTTGTTTCAGGTATAAAAAATAAATTAAACTTGTTTCAATCTTTAGCATCGATGTCTTCCATTAAATGGTGGTCTACTTCTACACGATATTGGCAAATTTGTCGTCTACCTTCCACAGAAGCCACAGTAGGAAGAATAGAAAAAGAAATGTAAGCATAAATATAACAATGTCTGTTGTGTGTCTGTCTGTGGTCTGGTTGTTTTGGAATTTATACAAAATATTTTATTATATATTTTGTTTAATTAATAAAACGTCCTGCCTTAAATATGATACAGATATGTTTATATATATATGTTTGAGTAGGTTGAACAGGCACCAGAAGAAGGTTGGTCATTCCAGACGCCAGAGGATGTAAATATCAGTAATAAGAGGCGCGACTGCCTAAGTAAAAATTGAAATTAAGTTGTAGTATGAAACGTGCAGTCATTTGACATAAGTTTGAAATAGTATTAACTACAGTATGGCGATTGGCGACGAAGTATAATCTGGCTAAGTTTGAAAGAGAGTTGCTTAAAAGGTAGTGGATTTGGGCTATCTCCGTTTTTAACAAGATTATAGCCATCACCTGTCAATTAATCAATCAATGACTGCACGTTTCATACAATCGAGTGAATCGCTTTTTTCTTAGACAGCCGCAGCCATTGGCGAAAGAAGACGTGCGTCCGAGATCATTATTATTTACGGTCGTTCCCAATATACTATTTACAGATAGAGATAAATTACTACCTTCTACTGTCAGTAATCTGAAGCTGTCCCAATATACCCGATAAGTCATTCTTATCGCTAGTTCACTGTTGCAATTTCCATACAAACTTTTATCCCTGGTAAGCTATACGTCGTCCCATTGACAGACAGCGTGTACGGATTAGTTGACGTCGATAAGTTTATTGGGACAGAAAAGTTAACGATAGTCACGATTTTTTATCTTAAGTAAGCCCACAACCGGAGATAGACTGAATTTTGAGAATGGCCGTTACAGTACCATACCAGATCGTTGCATTGTGCATAAACACAGACTATATAATCGTAAAGAGGGCATAAAAATAAAAGCACCTGCATGTTTCAATACGTGTATTCTCTCGTAATCAAATGCCCGCTCACAAGCGCCGGCCCGATACAACGTTACATCGGCCGCCTGCGCCATTCTCCACTTTAATACAATTAATATTATGTAATTACAAAACGTCCGTCAACTAAATACAAAATTGTCGGCGCGCATAGCGCACCAAACGCTTACACATATACATATTATATTATATATATTATATGAATACATAGCACTACGGTTAATTTATAGAGAACTCATAATTACTGTAACCTAACGGATCATCTTACGCGTAAATGAGAGGTTCGGAGCGTCGCGCGCTGATAAAATACAAATTAAACACTAACCTAATCTAATCTCGAGTAGAACGCTATATAGAACAAGTGGACGCCCCGACGCGAATACACTACGAATTTAAAGAATATTAACATAATTTTATTAATTCAGTTTGCATTTTAATATACAATCAGTCCGGGTGAGGATTTATATAGACGTGCGGCCGAGCGTGTCGCGTTGGAATAGGAACCGCATCTAATCGCATCCACATATTTTATAATCGCAGAATTTTAAATATACAAATAGCAGGGACAATTTACAACATGGACGCGCAATTCTCACGACGCGCTCGCTCGATAAAATACAATCAAATTAATAAGTGTAAAACATATCGCAACAGAAAACAACACTTGAGAATGTTGCACGCCGGCGTCACTTCCCGCGCTAATTTATTATTATTGGTCAATATAAACACATTTAATTAATTACAAACTAAATAAAACAGCGTTACAAAATGTCGCGCGATCTTGAGCGAGTGACGCGGGCGCGCTACACGAATATGTACACATGCTCGCGCGGCTGTGTGTGTGAACCGGAAATTGACTGTTTGAGTGTGTGTGTGTATGGATGTGGCTTTAGCCCTGTACATGTGAAGTATGACGGCTGCCTTGCCTGAAATTTAAAAAAAAAAACTTAAGTTATTGTGATTTCGATACAACACGTTTTCTAGGAAAGGTCGACCTGGGCCTAATATCCAGGGACTCCCTGGACAGTAGATGTCCTCCCTGCCAGGGAGGCCTTTTTTTGCGACTAGAGGTCAAGGTTAACTTTCACACAACGTCATATTTCACGATAATAATCGCATAATCCTAAAAATAAAAATTAAGATTCACTCATAATACCTTTATTCATTTACTGTATGTGTGAATTGAGACTTCTATCGTACTCAATAACTTTTGTAGTTTTATTTTAGTTAATTTACATTTATGTTTTAGCATAGTCGTGTAACACACGACATATGAGCATCTTTATTAATAGCTGTAAATGTTTCTTGCTACTTCTTCGAATCAAAACTCAACCTTTTTCCGCAGTGGTGGTAATTGATAACCTAAATTAATATTTTTTTATTTTTATTATTAATAAATAAATATAATTGGGTGCAAACGAAAATAATCGTGAAAAATTGCCGTGTGTGTTTATGTCAACAATTACTAGTGTCAACCCCAGATCGAGGCTATATTTAAAGGGGGGCCAAGTCAAAAGTACAAGAGCTTGTATGAAGAAATATACCGTGCAAATATAATTTGTATTCAAGAGAATCAAACGCATTGCAGTGAAGTGACTGCAATGCGTTATTGCTCTGCATTCGTAGCAGCTACATCATCATCTAACATCTAAATATTAGATGATAATGTAGCCGTGAAATTTAAGTAGGCACTGGCTCACCTCAGTTGGATGATATAATTGCTTGCATTGGGAAAACTTGTTTCTTTTTTAATTAATCTATTTAATTATTAACAAATTACAAATAATAACCATAATTCTTGTACATACATAAACTCATCCGAGTTTTACTTTGCACAAAAGGTTGTTGAAATACACAATTTTATTTAAATTTAAAGTGTAATATAAAAAATAAGAAATCACTTAAAGTTACGTACTAATATTAATTATGTAAAAAATAAACAAAAGCATAAGCATTTAGGTGTTAAGAAATACGAACATCACAAACTAAAGAATTTACGACTACCCTCAATATTGAGGGTAGTTTGAGTCCGAGGCCGGTAATATTACCGGCCTCACAAAAAACTTGGTATAAAGTTATACCTGAGCATAAATCAAGAATATTGAAATAGTTTACAAATAGAGATATTGCTTATGATTGGTTTATTCGGACGTATAACGTTTCCCGCGTTTCTCTACAAGGCATCTTGACATTCGAAAAACTTCAGAATTATCATTAACAGTGTAATTGTCAGCGATATCCTACTAATATTATAAATGTGAAAGTTTATATGTCTGGATGTATGTTTGAACTTCTTTAACGCAAAATCTATTTTGATGAAACTTTACAATAATATAGCTTACACACCAGAATAACAAATAGGGTATAATTTATAAAACTATAGTGTGAATTATACAAAATATAAAAGAAGTGTGATTGTTACTAATGAATGCAACTAGTGCCATCTCTTATCAACTAGCAAGCACAAGATCAAAACAACGTTTGCCGGGTCAGCTAGTAGTCAATATTTTGCATATTCTTGGTTTGTTCTTAGATATAATACCTAGTTAATTTGTAAGACTGTAAGAGTCTATTGTGTTACACATGTGGGTATAGTTACCGCGGTGGGTATCGGCGCGCTAGTTGGGCGTCCAGTACGACTGCGGATATCCGGCCGGCTTGTTGGCGCCCGCTGACTTGCCGCCCGTGCGTGTGCCGGACCCGCTCTCCTACACACAGATATAATTAGCTTCACATGTTCACTGCTAACTTATGCTATACCTTTCGAGGACAAGCGGAATTACGGTTAATGCGCCATTATATCTATCGCACACCCTGCCCATTACAATGCAGTGCCGCTCAGGATTTTTTAAAAGCCCCAAAAATTCTGAGCGGCACTACAATTTTGCGCTCGTAACCTTGGAACATAAGATGTTAAGTCTCATTTGCCCAGTGATTTCACTAGCTACGGCGCGCTTCAGACCGAAACACAATAATGTGTACACATTACTGCTTCACGGAGAAATAGGAGCCGTTGTGGTACCCATAATCTAGCCGGCATCCTGTGCAAGGGAGCCTGCCAGTAGTAAAATGTACGTGGTGAGCTGAGCGCCGGGGATCTTACCCCGTACCATAAACGCGCTACTAAGCGTTACCGATAACGAAATATTATAATACCTATGTAGAGCGACAGTCATTGTATTCCATCGGCGTTATACAATACTTTTGTTCATTGACCGTACTTCCACCTGTCCTAAAAACGTACGGTGACACCATTGCTAAGCCTCCTCCGATCTTACCAATAGAACGAAGAATATACAAACTCTTAGTTCTTGGTAAATGTTCTCGATAACATCCACATGGTATTGCCTATTGTTAAGTCCCCATTATATTGTATATCATGAACAATGCTGTTTATACACAAAAAAACTACAATTTGCTTTTATTTCAACTGAGAGTTTTCTTTCTTCGTTCTATGGTACTAGTGGCACAATTTGAAGGCCGTTTTGATATTTTAAAATTTAGAGATTCAATATATTATGTCAAATAGTTATCGAACTATAATTATACTGACAATAAGCCTCAAAAAGACCCTCATTGAGTTATACCGGTATTTCAATAGGCATGATGACAGTATTAAATAAGATTCATTAAAAATATTTAATAATAGAATGAAAAACAATAGCTAGTAAGAATAAAAAAAGATGGTTTTAGAAAAACGTTATGACATAAAAATATAAAACCGGCATTTGGCATACCAACTAAAACCCCAATCAGAGTTAATAACGTCACTAAGCAGTGACGTCATAAGCCGGCGCCGTCACACGTATTACGAGCAATTTCGCGGGCAATTCAAAACTAGTTACAACAAAAATGAAATAATTTAGTATTTTTAGCAAATAGTAGACGTGTACCGAAATTACTTCTTAGACTGTCTTCAAGCCCATTATACTTACAATGGAGGCGATTTACATACTCTGGCAATACATTCGTATCTTTACAAATACATTGAAACCAGACGTGGTTATTACCCTAGCGGAAATCAAACCCTTGCAAAGCATTCATACTATTCGCAAAACGGATTCGTCAAACAGATGTAAACGGATTATATCACTGTTTAGTTTTTTATACATCCACAAGTCTCCGAAACGTCCGTATGTATAGATACAAAATTAAACAGCGATATAGTCCATACAAGCATATTAATGTTATAAAGGTGCATATTGTGCTTAAACCACACACAGCCCAATAGGGTAAATAGGACCGCCTACCGTACATAAAACTAGTAACCGTAATTTAAGAACTATACATAACTTTTAAAGATTTATCGAACTTTATCATTATAATTATTACAATTTATATAAGGAAAACAGTTACCTTGGTAGTCATACTCCTTATGGTTTTTGGGAAGTATTTAAATTTATAGTTCTTTCGCGATAATATAGAGAAAATAAGAGATAATTATTATTAACGATGCGATTTATTTTTATTTACGCATTATTTCGATTATCATTAAGATATCGTTTTTCTTTACCGTATGGGGCTGCATGTTCAACATAAATTAAAATATAAAAACGGCATTCATTTCATTCAAGCGTTGTGATTAGTAATTAGAACTTATTGAGCCCAGTACAAATGGTGGAACGACATAACAAAAGGGTAACCATTTTTTTACCTTGCCCACGATTATTTTTCCACGAAAGACAAACAACAGAAGTTGTGGTAAGTTTATAATATCTTCACTTACATTCAAGTTGTGATACATTACTTCATAGGGAATGTCTCGGATGTGAATAACTTTCATTATGTGGCCAACTCGGAAGTTACAAAAAAAACTCTTTCTTTTTTATTCGTGATTTGTAAGTGAATTTACATAGTCGTGAACACCGTGTGAATATTTGTAGGGTAATAAAAAAACCTGTATGATATCCCTCAGTAGAGAGAGGCTCCAGAGCATTTGCTAATGCTCTATTTTGTAGTAGAGCATTCAGAGTAAGTCAATATCCAGTCCACTGAAGATACTACACCAGAGGAAAAAGAAACCCGTTGCTGCCTACAGTAAATACATTTATAACAACAGATCATTCTAAGCAATTGTGTAGTACAATTGAGTAGACTCAAAAACTACTTGAGAGCTATTTTAAAAATTATTTAACCAGTAGACCAGTAGTTTTGTTTAAATAAATGCTTGTGATAGCAACCAGTAGACTGTGAACATAGTAGGCAATGCTAATTTACAACTTTTACTGTTTTTTAAAGCATGTTACATGTATTACAATTTTACCTACCTAACCTATGAAATCAGCGTGGATAAATCAGGGGCGAGAGAGTAAATCATACAAAGTAGTTGTTTGTATGTAAATGCGTGCGGACGCATAATTCCACCATTTGAACTCAGCCTAAAGTCACAACATACGATACTGCATTATACTAGTTTTCATGCAAGGCGGTCGCATAATTTATTAAAATATAAAGGCATTCATAGTTACGATCGAAGTATTCTTATTGAGTGTCATAATAAATACACAATATGTAATTAATCTAGTCTTCTCTATCATTGATCTATTGTAATGATACAAGAAGGTGACCAAAAAAAAGTTTTTTTTACAAAAGCACTTCGTAATAGCTTTTTATGGCACGTTTGGGAACAAATTTACGATGAGGGCGCACAGCGAAATCCTTTTACAACACGGAGAAATTTGTCGAAAAATATCCCTCTAGTATATAGTATGAACATCTATTGAGATCTGGCAAATGACACTGTTAATACATAACAACAGATAGCTATTGTTACCAAGACGTCAGAGTACAATTACTTATGTTGCTGCATTAATATGGCGAAGTCGATTTGCGTTGACAACTAGAAGTCAAGACAAGCAGTCTAAATGGGCGATATCGTATACAATTAATTGAATTTGCTAAAAAAGTACCTATAGCTTATTTTTATTGTAAATACACACATATAATTTTATGTATGTTCCTATTTCTTTTTTTGATAACAGATTTCTATGAGTATATTTATACAATTTGTAATAATATATTATATAAAAGCATGCATATGTGCAAGTCGAGACACATAACACACATGCCACTTATGTACATAAACTAAAATAAATATATATCTTCTGTTAAAACGGTGCAGTTACATGTAAATAAAATACAGCATACTGTGCGGCTCAAATTGTAATCTGATAAACATACAGGGAGAAAAAAAAAATATGAGAAGATATAATCTGAAAATTTTTCAGTGATACTAAATAACGGTTAATCAACGCCACTTAAGCGCTCAAAGGTATTTTCAGGTGTGACATATTGTATTAAAGCAAAAAAAAATTATCTTATGTATCCAGTGTCTTTGGGTCACAAGCCGAAGGGATTTTCGAATTTGGTATTGCCAGAAAGAACGGAACAATTGAATCTTGCAATCAATTTTTATACAAATTACTAAGAAATTATACTTAATCGATTCATGCATATCTTCTTCATGTCAATTTTAATCATACCAAATCTCGAATACTTCTGTGCCTGTTGCATATTAATAATAGATTATCAAATTGTTCCATTACTGACTACAACCAACAAAAGAGAGGTATGATTTATAGATTACAAGCGGAGCCACACAAGCAGTCGGACACACAGACAGCAGTGCTCTATGTAGATTTGATAACGGATCACTCACCCGCCTATGACTACTGTTCACCCGTACATCCATCTACAAACGAAAAGCAAACTCTAAGTAAATGTGTTTCAATCAATCCATGTCCTATCTCCTTCCATGCATGTGTGGGTTGTGTGCTGTCTCGTGACATATGTAACATGTTCTAATAAAACAATTATTAAATGCAAACAAATCTTCATAATGTGGGCTATCCATTATCTCAAAATATTTAGGCACTTTTGCAAGCCCCTTGATGATGGATCAACCCAGTCAACTGTCACTTACAACAGGCACGAAATATTGGCAGCTCATTGAAAGCCCACATCACAGAGGATATTCCTTGAATGACAATTTAGGTGAAGTTAATAACGTGAGTGCATAAAAAATGCAATTCAATAGGGAATATGCATCTATTTTCTTTGAATAGCTGTAGCGCCCACAAAGTAAATTAAAGTATTTAAAATAGCCAAGTTATGTGGACACAACTTTTGGCATGATTGGACCCTGAGGCATGTACTATGATAACATCATAGTACAAACAAGGCGAGAGGATTAATTCTAAATTTATATTAATCATTACTTTTACGTTAAATTCGCTCTGACAAATAGCGCTATACACATGTTTGAGTATTCCACAATTTTTGCAAGTTTCACAAATTAATTTCTTGCTGAAAATAAAATAATTATGACCAAAAAAAATATTGCTACAGGCTTAATTTTGTCATTAACATTATTAGAAAAATATTTGAGTCTTCTAATGCAATGCATATACCCTATTAGTTACTATAACGCAACACTTTTATAAACTATGATGAATTCTTAAATTTTATATAAATGTAATGTTACAAGCCTTTTAAGTGTTCCAGTGCTATAAAATTTTCTTTCTGCTTCTAAATTCTTACTTGATTTTAGAAATATTTATATAGAAAGTACGCATGGCAAACATTGCAGATATAACTTATTATTATATGGTAATATCACTGATAAGGCTATTTAATTGAAAACATTTAATACATAACAAATCATATACTATGTATAATAGTTCGCGGAAAAAATCTTTTCGCATATAGTTAGTATAATTAAACCATTTGGCTGTTCTCATTGTATCTAGCTGGTTTTCTTGACATTAAAAAGGTAACATTAAAAGAAAATAAACAAATAGGGATTAAACTCTGTGGAATAACATACAGTAAATCGAGTGGAATGTTTGATTTTAATCACCTGCTTTTAATTTTAAAGTGCTCTCCCTGTACCCTTCTCGAAACCTGCTCAATATTTTTGCTAACAATACCCGCAACCTTCACAAACAACTTGTTATATAACTTGTTATAATAATCTATTTGAAAAAAATGTTTTGAGTATTCATATAAAATGCGAAAAAACTTTTCCCCCAACCTTTTATGTTGTTTGTGTGTGTAATCCATGATAAGAAGAACATAAGTTTGAAAATAGTACTAAATAATATCTAAATATTCTCTCAGTCTTTTGATTTTATGTTGTCTTTTGATTTTATGTTAATTTTATATTTTTGACTTTGACTTATTGTATCTTACATCGAAGATGTATGAAAAGAATAAATGTAGGATTTCTTTGTTGCACTCAACTTAAGACCTGATCACATATTGTGTGGTTGATAGATCATAAATCATTGAACAGTTTTCTTGAATTAGTTTTATTTGTTGCTGCTATTAGTTATATCTGCCATTTAAAATATTTAGTGACAACCTCTATCTCTCTTTGTCCCTCGATCTTCTCTCTAGTCGCTGTTTTTTTTTATTAATTTAATGCATATTATGTAATACAAATAATATAATATTATGATTTAAGCATTGTAATGTCATTAGTCTCCATATAAATTGTATGTCTCCATATAGTGTTCAAAGAACAGTTTTGTTTGTGTGTATGCCTGTGTGTGTGTGTGTGTGTGTGTGTGTGCCTGTGTGTGTACACGTGTTCACGCGGCATCACCTGATGCTGTGGCGGGTGGTGGTGCGGGTGGTGATGAGGCGGCGCCGGGATGTAGAGGTGCGAGGCGGCGCCGAAGGGCGGGGGGGTGCCGCTGTGGAACCCGGCTTTCTCGTAACTCTGGAATCATACCGCACATAGTCATTACATTATACAGTGAGGCGATAAGAGAAAGACAGTACTTACCAATATACTGAGATGAAAAGACCCACTCAAATGGACGGCAGATCAAAGTGTTTGCAAACTGTCCAGAGACATAATAGGAAGACCCTATAGGTGTAAACCCTATAGGTGTAAAGATGAAATTAAGAAGACAGTGGCAATACACGTTACAAAAAGTGACAAAAAGTGGCTTTCCTATGAGGCAAACTAATATTACTTATCCTATTCAAAGAACAGACACTGAACGAAAGTCACATCATAGATTTGTGTGATGACATCTGCATCAGAAATTCGAGTGATGCGTTCAAAATGTCCCACGTTTTTTTATTGTGTTGTTACTGTCCTTTTTGGCAATTTCATGAAGACTTTTACTTTTGCGAGTATTGTCTATTTCTTATATCGAGGTCTCTCGAAAGAACATACTAATTTATTTCTGCACTGGTCGATATATCATTAAAATTTAAAATGCAGAAGAAAAAATGTAGGAAAAAACACATAGCCACATAGGGGGACACTTGCTGTTAGTCGGGCGGAACCATCGACAACGCCCTGTATGATGTAGCACTACAAATTAAATTTGAACTAAAATTTATGCGTGATGCGGAACTCAAAGCTAAGACCTCTCTGGTTCGATCCGAGCGCTCTTTCTAAGCTGAGCCAACCTTTCGTGTACGCGTGGGTCGTAAATTTTGATATGTGTAGTTCAACTCTCAGGTTGTGGCTACATCTTCGAGATCTAGTTTACAGTTAATAATCTGCTCAACCCCAATAGTTGCATATTTGGATATTGACTTGAGATGTCGCTCTTTTAAATCTAAACATTTTGTTATTTTAAAGCGATAACCCTTCATTCTGGGATGAATTATACAAATAAGGAATAATTTTGGTTACAAATTTAATTTATATAAGTAATCATAGAGGTAAGAGTTCATCATAATCATCATCATCAGCCGAAAAACGTCCACTGCTGGACAAAGGCCTCCCCCAAAGATTTCCATGATGATCGGTCCTGTGCTGCCCTCATCCAACGTATTCCGCCGATCTTCACCAGATCGTCGGTCCATCTTGTGGGGGGACTACCAACACTGCATTTTCCGATACATGGTCACCATTCGACGAGTTACTGCCCCGACGGCCATCTGTTCGTCGAACTATGTGCCCTGCCCTATGCATATGTGATATGTCAGTAACTTTGGTTCTCCTATGGATCTCCTCATTACTGATTCATTCTCGCAGGGAAACTCCGAGCATAGCCCCAAAGTGAGGGTTATCACTTTAAAATTGTTTGTCAACGCCCAGTGAGTAAACTGGTTACTGAGTTGCGAGCGCACTCACATTCAGCTTGTTGATAGCGACATGCGGCTTGTATATCGCGTTGTTAATGTCGGGCGTGTGCGCGGGAGCTGCCTTGCCCGCGCTGTTGGCCGCACCCGTGTACCCGCCGCCTGCGCCCGAGCCTGCTCCTGAAACGTGTGTGAACCAGTATAATATTTTATCTACACCCATGCTTTAAATCCTCTATTAAAGATTCTAAAACAGTTAGCTTATTGCTAACATTAAAACACCCAATGTCCTAATAACCATTACATCATCCAAACAAGAGTTGAAATGAAATTCAGTACAACATTACAGCATGTAATGGTAATTAGCAGTAAGCTAGCTGTTTCAGAATCTTTTATAGAGGATTCATATTATGGGTGTAGATAAAGTCTTGTATGCAACTGTTGATAATTAGGTATTAAAACACTCATGTGATACTATTATCACTAGTCACATAAATCCACATTCGTGTTTTAATAACCCTTATTACAAAACAGTTGCATAAATAACTATTAGCACGGAGGGTGACTGAAAAGGTGCCATCCATAAATTACGTCACACGTTAAGGGGGAGGGAGGACGTTAACAAAGGGTGGCATTGTGTGACAAGGGGCGGGGAGGGGTTTTTGTGACTTCACATTTAAAAAAATATTTTATATCTAAGTATTACAACACCAAATTTAAACTACATTCCTTATGAACTTGCAAATATAATAAACATTTTTTATGTTTTATTTTCATCCCTTTGTTTGATTCAATATTGATTTTATTGAAATTTAAATTAAATGGATAGAAAAATAATTTTGGAACACTAGTTTTAATCTAATATATTTCTAAATGTAAAATTGCGAAACATTTGACATCCCACTAGGTTAGGACGGGTCTCACCAGTGTTACAAGTATAGGAGAGGAATAAAACATACTGACATTCGTGTGACATTATTTTTAAATGGCTCCAAATGACACGATTCGAGAATATAATTAATTGTCCATGATTGTATTGTAAAAGCCCAGCAGATGGATAATACAACTTCGGATGAACTCTGCAGTTTGCATTACATACTTTATAATAATTTAAAGTGTTTGAGTAAAATGCGTTATAGTCAAAAGACAATAAACAGTATCTATCACTCAGCCCTTGAATTTAAAACTGAAAATTTTATTATATTGAATCTTTTAGAAATAAGTCAGAAGACCAGATAATCAACAGGTGTCAATTGGAGTGGCAATATGATCGGAATGGTGACACAATATCACACTTGACTTAACGCAAAGCGAAACAAATGCGATCACATCGTAGGTATGCCATCTCCCAGCACGTAAATGGAATGTATGAAATTTTTCTATAATAATTATACAGGAATCTTCATAATCGTAACATAAAAGCACAAATATATATGGCCATAGATTATTTATATGTCTAGATAGAGCCTCTTGCTACTATAGTGCGCGCGGAAGGGCTAGTCACCTTATGTATGTGTCACGTATGGGGAGACAGAGACGGGGGAGGGCGCGATTTACAAGACCCACGAGACATCGACGGCAGAATGAGCTAGCTTGATATTTGTCTACATCCCCCGCCCTGCCGCTCACATACCTCAGGCGGTGACTAGCGCTTCCGCGCACACTATAGAAAACCTATGAATACAGGCCAGGTTTATTATTATAGTGTACGTGACAAGCTATGTCTTACACTTGCGATTTGTATGTAACTTTGTGTTGGTGTGCGTGCATTACTCAAAATTGAAATTAACTGTCGGCCTTAATTTTTGTCGACGTTTTCACATCTGCTCACCCTGCTTGTACGTGTCGTCGTAAGGCGGCTGCTGCTGCGAGTAGGCCGCCACCTTGCCCGCGCCCGACACTCCGCCCACTCCTCCCACTCCGCCCACTCCGCCCACATTGGATCCACCGCCGTACTGGAAATATATATTACAACTAATCGATTGAACTTTGGAACGAGACGAGCTGGATGCTTTAGCTCATGGAAATAGATACGCACAGTGCCACTCGGGACTCTTGAAAGACCCAAAAATTCTGAGCGGCACTACAATTATTGCGCTCGTCACATTGAGACATAAGATGTTAAATCTCATTTGCCCAGTTATTTCACTGGCTCCGGCGCCCTAATGTTTCTACATTACTACTTCCCGGTAGAAATAGGCGACGTTGTGGTACCCGTAAACTAGCCGACATCCTGTGCAAAGAAGGCCAAAGGGAGGACCACTGGTAAACTAATTTGAACTCTCAAACCCCGATTTCACCATTGAAATAAAACATGATTAGAAAGAACGCTATGATTTAATCTTACGCCTGTACACGAGTTTACAGATCTAATTCTGATTTCACCAACACAAACTAAACGCAGTCAAAATCACGTTTAAATGCCGACCGCCGAATTTTGGGCGTTCAAAATATTTGATCGCGATCAATAGCTGTCACTGTCGTTACCGTAATAGCAACATTGACATTTAACAATTCTGTATTATGTTCAAACTTATTGATGACAGTTTTGACAGGTATTTGATACATTCTATTATGTATGACATGTAAACTCGATTTACGTCAACACGATCAAAATGTATTGGTGTAAAAGTACGGTGAAATCGCTGTGTTTAATCGAAATCAAGACCGGCATTTGATTTTTTTTACAAAAACCTGAGTTTTATTGACCTCAGTTTGAAGTGTCATTGATGAAATCGGAAATAACTAAGGTTGTTGTTTAGGGTTAATCTATAAAAAAATTATAATTCAAATCCGCATGAATGTTAACTATATATCGTGTAATCTGAATCAGCGAAGCATATCATTCATTCACACACACTGATAAACAATCCCCGTCCTGTTTCACAGTGTACATGTAAAATTATGAATAGGCTTCATGAAACTCATCTATCGAATAAGTACATTATTTGCATTTCAAAATATATAAATAGTGTTAACAAGTACATAAAGCGTATTATAAGGGTTGATCTAGTAACAAATAGTAGATTTATATGCCAGATATATCAGGACTTATGAACTAAAAGCCTGCCTTTGGTGCCTTACTTCCTTAATACTCCAAGCCCTTTATACTTTACAGCATTAATTTGTTAATTAAATCAGTATCAAAGAAGTTGTTTAGGTTGTAATTTTTGAGCTAAAATTTAAAACTACTTAAAATTGCATTACCTTTTGAACATATGCAAAAGAACAATTTAATTCATAAATCAGTCAAAGTCGAAAATAATTTAAGATAATACGATAAATACAATTCTATTTAACACTAACCGTTGGATAGACTCCATACTGGTATGTTGTAGGTGGTGGTTGATAGTAGAACGCGTAGCCAGGTGGTAACGCCGCTGGTACCTAATACAGAAAAACAATACAAATTTAAATTAATGAGTACAAATAATATATAATTATTGTTATAATTTACATATTTCATAATAAACAGTGGTTCACTTAGGTAATTTAATTTTAAGGATTATTTCTCTAAGTGATCAACTGTAAATATTTCCGTTTTCATTCTTTTGAAAAGTTTATCAGTACGAATTATAGAAAGTATAAATATATACTTATATATTTATACCTTCATAATATATAGGCATAAATATATAAAGGTATAAATTATATAATTATACAAGGGCTTTGGACGCTTAAATGATATGTTTTCATAAATTTACACAAATAACGTACATAACCATTCAAAAGACATATATGTAACAATAAGTACGATTTGACAATGTTCCTTTAATTATTTATTTATATCATAAAATCTACAGCACATTATAACCATCACTTATTATTAGTAAATTTATGTTATATCGGTAAAACAACAAAAAATATTAAATTCATAAAACTTTCTTGAGACATTCAAACGTTATTTATTAATACGGCTTTACTCACGGTTTATCGGTTTGGGTACCGACTACCTTTGGATCATTCGGAGGTCATTCATCAGGCTGAGTGGAGTGGGTTCGCGAAAACATAAGATTGTTGAAACGGAACGCAACATAAGTACCAGACCCACCGAACACATCCGCAATGTTCGCAAATTGGATAGCAACAATTCGGCAGTGGTAGAGCATGCGCTCAAATCCGACATCTCACATTATGCTAGGTTCGATAAGTTGAAAGTATGGGCCCGCGATAAGAACTTTGGGTCTCACTAGATTCTGGCAGCCATAGAAATCGACCGCCGACCTAATTGTAATAGGGACAAGGGTTCAGCTCTGCCACCTACTTGGAAACTCGTGCCGATGAACACGTAGTGGACATTGTGAGTACATTTTGTGCACCCGTGAACACCCATCGTGACATAGAGTCAGTGATACCGTGCTCGAATTCACCACCGACGCACTCCACGCCCCCGCTCTGTTAAGCCGCGCACTACGAGCACAAGTCGGGATCCCACTACACTCACCCTGATGAAAGACCTCAGAATGGTCCGAAACTAGTCGAATAAACTGTGAATAAAGCCGTGATAATAAATAAAAAAAATATCTTAAATTCTTAAATTTAAATAGAATAATCTAAACATTAATATATGTAAGAAACATTACATCTTTATACTATTAGTATCTAAAAGCCGTGGTTAACTTAATATGCGAAGACATGTAAATGGTTTTCTTTATTTACATAGCTGCATATATATAGTTTTAATGTGCTGTTTGTCTTCAAAATAAAGTAAAAAGGAGGATATACTTGTTGAGGTGACGCTGCATCAGTCCTGGGGAAGCGATCAGCGGCGCTCAGTCCAAATGCGCCGGCGTCACGTCCGCCGTAGCCCACCTCGTAGTAGCCGCCCTGCGACAACACAATAACTATATTAACTTATAGGTTAAGGTCTCCGATAGTCTCTGGCTGTTACACAACATATAAAAACAGGCCAGATTTAATACTTGTGTGCGTGACAAGCTACGTCTTACACTCGCAATTTGTATGACTATGTGTTAGTGTGCGTGAATTGCTCAAAGTAGAAATTAGTTTTAAACTCAATTTTTTTCGACGTTTCTAGTTTACATATGCTTTAGTCTGTAGTTAGCCTTATCTGTCATAAAAAATATTTTCAATTGAATCGAGCCTTATCTGTCATAAAAAATATTTTCAATTGAATTGAGTTATCTCCTATTTTCTTGCCGAATATTTCATCGTGTATATACTTGTGCACATGATACTTCAACCAAAATTTTACTTTCTTGTACTTACAAGTTTCATATGCGTATTACTTGCCTATTCGTGTATCAACTTTGATACACGAAACACAAATTATTTACTTACAGAATCTTGAAAGTTTTGTCGAGCAACTTGTTTCTATCAATAATAATTGGCGATTTTTTAATTAAGAAAATAATTAAGCACTTAAGAAATTAAATTAAAAAAAAAAACTTAAATATCAGCATATCAGCAACAGTTTAACAAATTGTTAGTGTTGTGTGGATGAGCAATATGAATGTCGTCGGATTTTCATTTAAGGTATTGTGATGACCTGACTCCGCATAAACCACACATTATCACTATTGTTACTTGCTAGCATTGATTGAAAACCAATGCTCCGAACAGTGATTTATATATTAAATTGTTGTCAATATACTAATTGTACTTGAAAATATAGAGCTCTGAAGGAAGGATAATAATTTATTGTATATTTGTGTCCAAGTGGAAACTAGGAAGGAATAATTAAAAAAGTTAACTACAAATTGATCTAAATATTGCTCACAGTAATTGTTGAACATTCCCTTAAGGGCTATATTTCACCGGTATACCACGGTGGGGCATCCAGTTGAGCCAACATGGTATCCAGAAGCTACCAAAATAGACACTATACAGACACCAGAGTCAAGACTCGTCCGAGCTGGTCGCGCCACCGAATTGGTTGTGTAACCAAACGGACACCAGGTGAGTGGCACTCCATTGTGCTGTATACATTTTGATTGTAGTGGTGACTGGTTGCGCCACCGTGGGGCCCTAACGGCCGTTCCCAATATACTATCTACAGATAGAGATAAATTACTACCTTCTACCGTCCCAATACACCCTTTAAGTCATTCATATCGCCTTATATTGCGACGCGTGAATTGCAATTTCACTATTTTTCTATCGCTGGGAAACTACACGTCGTCCCATTGACAGACAGCGTAGACGGATAAGGTGAGTTACCATCGATAAGTTGGGACAGAAAAGTCAAGTAGGCCACAACAGACGATAGAGTGAAGCAAGCGGGTACGTGAGTGTGAGTACCATGTGGTGCGGCAGCGTGCTCCTCATGAGCTGCTCGTCGTAGTAGGCGCCGCCGTACAGCGCACCCGCCGCGTAGCCCGCGCCCGAAGCAGCGGCCCCCGCGCTCGCCGTAGTCGACACGCCGCTGTTCACGTTGCCGCTCACTGACACAGTACAAATACAACATCAACACTATATTCGCTGGCACCGTGGGTAAATGGGATAGCGATAGTCTGTGGCGTGTTATGTTTTCAATAGGCAACAACGTCACATTTTTTAATAATACCAAACAAAATAAAATACCAAATCACTCAATGACGTGATATTAATAATAATATTGACACACTTTTACACAAATTTTCTTGCTCCAAACTAGGCATAGCCTGTACTATGGGTACAAGAAAACGATATATTTAATACATTATACTTACTAAAACATACATAAATAAATATATAAACATCCATGACCCGGAAAAAAACAAACATATTCATCATATAAATGATTGCACCTAACAGGATTCGAACCCGGGACCTCTAGCTTAGTAGTCAGGATCACTAACCATTCGGTTATATGGTAGGGATAGTCTGTGGCGTGTTATGTTTTCATGTTTTCGTTCTGGATAATTAGAACAACGCAATAGACAAAAACGTCACATATTCTTATTAATAATAACTGAATTCATATCAAATCACTCAATTACGTATTAACATTCAGAATTTATTCAATTAGAATTTACATTAAATTGTATTGCACCATGACAACCATTGTATGTTGTAAGCCTATGAACCCGACAAAAAAAATTTTATATGCAAAAGGTCTAAGCAGATACTGTGTGTTAGTTTAGTGACGCATCTATTGTTCATCTTCTACCTACGTATTAAAACAATACAGTGTAGACTATAGGGCTATATACACCTATACCCCACTAGATTTTACTTAGCATAAATTATTATTATAATTGTAATATGACCCCTCTTTTACTATCGAACCTAATTTTGTTGATGGGAAGGTATATTTTCTTATAAATTCCAACTAAATGAAGTTGGGATCAATTCTACTTTAATTCCAAACAAATAAACGCCGCTATCTAGAAACAAGTGTTTTTGTCCAAAGTCAGTCAAAGACCGCGCCTACTATAATAAACGCTAAACATGGCCATCTCAGGTTATCAACTGTAAAGTAGATCCTCGAACGGTTAGCTCAGTTGGTTAGAGCACCGGCACGTAACGCCGAAGGTCGTGGGTTCGAGTCCAGCATCGTTCATAAAATTTTGTTGTTTTTCAAATTTTATTTGTGTATTAATCCTAGAAGTGAGGGTTATCACTTTAAAAACATAACAAATTGATTAATAAAATATATTGATTAGACGTTACTGTGCGGAAATGATTTAAGTTTTCTTTAGTGTTAATTCCGCCAATATTTGTTTTTAAAACAATTCGACGCGTGTTTCGCCTCTACACGAGGCATCCTCAGGACGTGTTGTCTCGCCAAAATCTGGCACGAGACTGAATCAAATGAGCCGGAAGCCGCTATTTTATACCCACGTCCCATTCAATGACGCGCTGTGATTGGTCGGCTGTTGTGACGTATTACCCCCGAAAGAGACACGTAACAAAGGTGATGGGACTAAATTTGTTTGTTCATTCAACATGTTTCATGTTGATTGAACTATTGAAATATTGGCGGAATTAACACTAAAGAAAACTTAAATCATTTGTATAAATTGATTAATAAAAATATTATCTCAAAACCCTATTTTAGAATTTACGTGACAACATCTGGTTTGAGGTAATTTTTTTCACTTACCTACCTGCAAATAAATATAAAACATACAATTTCACTTTACTGCACACGTTAAAAACAAAATTGTCAACAAATTTAACTGAGATCGTGGCAGCCCCGCTGAGACTAGTATGAAGATGAGATTTGATTTTTTAACTGTTGTATCTGAGAGTGCAGTTTTTTTGCCAGAAACTGGATGATAGAAAAAAATCACAGGTAAATTAGCCAAATAGGGCTGCATGGATTGTTTAATTTAAAAAAAAATTAACGTGTTTTAAAACTGCGGGTAGCGGTAATCTTAAATTTAGGTATAGAAGTACCCAGGCCCAATCTACTATCGATTTTTCATGGGTACCTCCGTACCCAAGCGCACGTGATTGTTATAGTATAGTATTTCAGATCGATGAAATCAAATCATCCATAGCCTTCTATTACTATACGTAAACGTATTATTAACGTAGTGGACGCCGCGAGTTTGCTTAATTCATGCCGATCAGAAACGGAGCCTATTGGAAAGAAAGCTCTGACAGAATGTCTACTGAAAAAAGAAAATATGCATTTTCCTTCACATCATAATACGAAATATGATCTCAGATATTACCACAAATAAATTTCATTCTCTAACCTTATTTTGGATATTAATATTATTTTGTATGTAAGTGCAATGTACTAGCTGTCCGCTTCAAATTTCGATTAAGATGGCCGTTACCTGTGTCTATCTATCACGAATGTCTACCAGGCGTGCTTGTGTGTTTTCATCAAAAAAAAAGCCCACGAGTTTGTGGCGTCCATTCTTCTCAGGTATGAGGCATTCCTTTTGGAATGAGTGTTAGTTTTTGACTGACAAGTGATGTCACATCCTATTTTGTATAAAAATATTTGAATTTGTATGTATGTATCAGCTTGTGTTGTGTACGTAATATAGTTGGGTTGGCAGCGTGACTCACCCGTGGTGGTGACGGCTGGTTTGGCCGTGGTCTGTTGGTGCTGCGTGGTGGGCGCCGTGTGCGCGGTCGTGACGCTCACGCCACTCGTACTGTCGTACTGGAAATTCAATATTATACGTTAATATTTGTATCTTAGACAATTTATACGTCTAGATAGTCTCTTGCAAACTCTCTCTCTAAAAACAGGCCAGGTTTATTAGTTTAGTGTGTATAACGATAAAAACTGTGACAGTTAAAGATCTCGCGAATAGAGGTTATCTTAGTAACTAGTTGTTATTAGGATTCGTTCTCCAATGTTCATGTGTGAATTATGAACCACTGTTTAAGTGAAGGCTGGTATGCAGGATCCTAATTTTCAAAGATTGTTGCGATTTCATTTGTACGGGCCAACGCACGTACATTTGTAATTTCAGCGCATTTACACCACATGCATTAATTTAAGTTATTTAGACAGTTAGTTCGTCATCGGTTATCAATCACGCCGCGCATAACTCATGTAGATCTAATTTTAGAATTTTTCAGTTTATTTTATCTTTTTATCAATATATCATTTTTACAGCTATCAAAAGACTTTTACTTCTCTTGGACTTCTCATTAAAGGTGTAACTCATACAATATTGATGATTGTTTGCAGATGCTTTAAAAAGGATCTTAAGGCTGTGAACAGTTGTGTGGTAAAACAATGTTCAGTTTTTTCCATGTTCATGAATTTTTTTGGGAGGATTCTGAGTCAATCCGCGCTCTGAGCGTACAATGGTGTGCCGTGAAATATCAACGAATGTGACTGTAGAAGACTCAAAATACCTACCACGGCCTGTATCATGCTGTGATGTCTTTTGTTTATATTTCTAAGCCTAAAGATCTATAGACCGTACTTCGACTTTGCTCAGACTTTACTCACATAAAACTTAGCTAAGTGTGATAAAACGCGAACATGACTTTTACATTGGACTGTCTTAGTTTATACAAATGATTTAAGTGTTCTTTAGTGTTAATTCCAAATTAAAATAATTAATTAAGACTCACTCGTCACAATGTCTCGTGCCAGATTTTGGCGAGACAACACGTCCTGAGGATGCCTCGTGTAGAGGCGAAACACGTGCCGAATTGTTTAAAAACGAATTGGCGGAATTAATTTCCGCCTAGTTCAATAAATTGTCTAAGCTTAATAAGCTAAGTATAATTTCAGTGGAAATAACTATAAAAATTATGCTAACCGTACACTCAGCTAAAATTTACACAGGTAAAGTCTGAGCAATGTAAGTACGCTGTGTGTGTGTAGTGACCTGTGCGTCCTTATGTTTGTTGTGCGGCGCGGCCTGGTAGGCCTGGTACGGAGCCGCCGTGTAGAGAGCATTCCCCGTCGCGCTAGCGCCGTACGCCACCGAAGACGACGTCTGCTGAATATCGGTCCACTTTATAACATCAACTAGTATCAATTTTAAATAGTTACACACTCCTGGTCTACATTCTTCAAAGTTCAAGCTCACCAGTAAGAGGCTCCTTTGCACAGGAAGCCGGCTAGATTATGGGTACCACAACGGCGCCTATTTCTGCCGTGAAGCAGTAAATCAAATCAAATCAAAATCACTTTATTCATGTAGGGCAAGGAAATAACACTTATCAATGTCAAAAAAAAAATATGTAATATGTGTAAACATTACTGTGTTTCGGTTTAAAGGGCGCCGAAGCTAGTGAAATTATTGGAAAAATGAGACTTAACATTTTATGTCTCAAGGTGACGAGCGCAATCAGAATTTTTGGGTTTTTCAATAATCCTGAGCGGTACTGCATTGTATTGGGGAGGGCGTATCAATTACCATCGTTACCAGCTGAACGTCCAGCTCGTATCGTCCCTTTTTTATAAAAAAAAGTAGAATTTCATGTACAATAAATATTTATTTGTTTTTAAAAATCAAATTATTTGCGTGAACTGTTATTGCATAGTTGGTGCCTTAGATAATTTATGTCTAGATAGGGTCTCTTGTTGATCGACAACCGATGAAAAACAGGCCAGGTTTAAGACTTTAGGGTGTGTGACAAGCTACGTCTTACACTCGTAATTTGTATGACATTTTGTGTTAGTGTGCGTGCATTGCTTAAAACAAAGGTTAACTCTAAACTCAAATTTTTTGGACGTTTGCATAGCTGTCATAATATATCTAGACGTATTAATGATCTAAGAAATCTATTTGTTTAATGAATAAGTTCAAGTTTATTCTTAAAATAAAACAAACTAGTTTAATATTACCCCTAGAACGTCAAGAATCAACAACCGTGAAAAGAACTTCCATCCACAATGTTTGGGTGGATATATTGCGACATTTATATATACAAACAAATAAGTTGAATAGTAACACAACTTGTGACACCTATCAACAGCGTCACCAAAAGCAAGGGAAAATTTATATGAAAGAGAATTTGGACAAACAATTAATAAAAATCGATCTGGTTTGATGTGTAGGATCCTCTGCACAGGATGCCGGCTAGATTATGGGTCCACAACTTACTGTTACTGGTTACTGTGTTTCGTTCTAGCTACGACTAGTGAAATTATTGGGCAAATGAGACTTAACTTCTTATGTCTCAAGGTGACGAGCGCAATTGTAGTGCCGCTCAGAATTTTTGGGTTTCCCAAGAATTCTGAACGGCACTACATTGTAATGGGCAGGGCGCATCAGTTGAACGTCCTGCGTGTCTCGTCCCATATTTTCATAAAAATGATGAAAAGGAGGACTAACGAGCATTCTTGTCACCTAATTTTAAGTTATCATGGCCTCCCAAAACTTTATTATCCTGAATATTTAGAAGACCCATCTCTATTTACTATCATCATAGATGCGATACCAACTCGCGTGTTTTGTGACATCGCCTTTTGCTAAAAAAAGAACAACATCCTTGTAGGAATAGAGCAACAAAAAAGCATGTGTTATATATATATAATGTTTACCTGGTATGAGTTCATGATGGGCTGGTACTGCGTTAGCGTCGCACTTGAGGGGTAGGGATTTGTCATCGTCGCGCCCATTATCGACGCGTTTGTTGAGTTCACCTGTACAGGTTAATTAAAAAACAATATGAAATAGTGATAGTTCGCTCTACTAAGCCTTCGTAATCTACGTGAGCGTTTAGCTAACGAATTTTTCACAAAATTGTTCTTCTTCTTCTTCGCGTGCCTCTCCGACTAACGGAGGGAAGCTGACTGCTTTGTAATTTTAATTTTTTGTCCTTCGCGAGGCGAAATAGTTCTGCCGCACTCACGATGCCAGTACACTCTCGGATGTTTCGCAGCCAAGACTTTTTTCTGCGACCTACGCCTTTTCTTCCGGCAACATTTCCCATCATGATGAGTTGTAGGAGTTTGTACCTCTCGTGCCTAAGCACGTGCCCCAAATATGCAACTTTCATCTTGATGGTTTGCATGAGTTCCCGTTTTTTATTGACGCGGCGCAGAAAACACAACTGTAGGAATCCGTAAATAAAAACTTATACCTACTTAAAACACGCTGCACAATGTAAACTGAAATATACGTATGACTTTTTAGCTATAATAAGTTCTTATAAGCTTAAGAACTTATTATAAGCAGTATGATTATAATAAGTTCTTTTCTCTTCACTATATATTAAAATTGCCACCACGACATCGACACGTGGCCGCCTCTGCCTAATGTGAACTGTTGCACAATATTGTAGCAGCAATTTACATAAAATAAACGTGCTTGTATTAAGTTACCATAAGACTAACTAAGGTAATACATTGACCACGAAATTTTCCATTTATCGCATAATTTAATCAATAATAATCTCACAAACAACATTCAAACAAATACTGACAGTGCGGCAACGCCGCACGGCGGTGGGAGGGGCGTTTGGCAACGTCGCGCGTATAGATTATTGCCGCGGCAGCGACATCTGCACGAGTACTAGCGGTTAATGTCTGAGTGGCACCTGCGTGGCGTAGAGCGCTCCGCCGTACAACTGCTGCGGGTGATGCGTGACGCTTGCGTTGGCGTACACGTTGGCAGCCGTCACACTCGCCGACGTCACGTTCACGGCGCTCGTCACGCCCGTGGACGCGACCGCACTCGGCGCCGCCTGGAAAATTATTAGATAATGTAATGTCAATATGTTTTAATAGTTATTTATGCAACGGTTGTGTAATAAGGGGTATTAAAACACGTATGTGGATTTATCACACGAGGCGAAGCCGAGTGTGATAATAGTATCACATGAGTGTTTTAATACCTAATTATCAACAGTTGCATACAAGACTTTATCTACACCCAGAATATGAATCCTCTAAAAGATTCTGAAACAGTTAGCTTACTGCTAACACTAAAACACCAGTCCTAGTAGTAACCTAATAATATCATTCATTACTGATTATATACATATAAACTAAGTATTGAAACAATTATTTATTTTAGTAGTAATTTACATTTTGTATAGTGCAATAATTAAAATTCACTCAAATATGTCCTTTTGCAGCGTTTAAAATGAATCACTCATGTTTGCAAACAAAACAATAAAAATATCAAAGCAAAATGGCGGGGATTCAAATAACCTACTTTTTATTTACGGCGCGCGACGTTCTGGTAGTATGGAACGCGCGTAAACGAAAATGTTATTTTTTTTAAATTCATACAGATACCACGCATCGAGCAATAAGAATGCGGCTGTCTGTTGAAACTCTTTGCGCATGAAGGGATCGAAAAAAAAACTTAAGAGTGTTATTATAAAATTCAGTACAACATTACAACACTCGTTTGGATGATGTAATGGTTATTAGAACATTGGGTGTTTTAATGTTGGCAATAAGCTAACTGTTTCAGAATCTTTAATAGAGGATTTAAAGCATGGGTGTAGATAAAGTACCATTACTTTTTACTGGTAAAAAAAACGGGCTATCAGAAATATGAACTTTTTTTTTGTACCTACTGGTAAATATCGGATTATGTTTATGGAAGATAAAGACTAACGATCATGTCACCTGTTGTTAAGTGATCACTGCCGAAGGAAGGAACCACTAATGTGTGGGAACTTTTTCTGAAACCTCGCCCAAGGAAGCTCATTCCGCAGATTGGTTGTACGTGGAAGAAGGTTTCTTGAAAACCGCACTATGTAGGAACGCCACACATCCAAGCTGTGTTGAAAGATAAAATTTAAAAGACTACTGGAAGTAGAACTTACCTTACTCCTGTGATGTTGGTACTGGTGATGTTGTTGCTCAGTCACTGTGACAGACTTCAGTCCTGCCGACAGCTTGTCTATAGCTGGAGAGAACATCAATCAATTTAACAAGTTTATTTCGATCATGCAAGCAACTTATCAATAATGTTAACAATTACTTGATCTTTAAAAGTTAAATTGGGGAATGTAACGATCAAACCGCACCGCACAAGGAAGCTCATTCCACAGCTTGGATCTACGTGGAAGAAAGTTTCTTGGAAACCGCACTGTGGAGGACCGCCACACATCCAGATGGTGGGGATGATATCCTTATTTGAAGCGTGTCATGCGAAGGTGGAATTCGCCGGCAGGAATCAGGTGAAACAGCTCTTCGAAACACTCTTATGTCATCCTTACTACTACTCAATTGCACTTATCAATTAACTTATACTCAATTTATGTATCAAAGGTTCTTCAAAGTCAATTTGACTTAACCTTCCAGATGACCCCTGAAATTAGGAATTATTTGAAATTTCGATAACCCAATACGAGGCAAGGCTTCAAGGGAAGTGTTCTCGAAGAGTGGTGATACGACATATGGGGTTTTTTGTGGTAACCGCGTAAACTACTCAAGTTTTTTGGGAGCTAAATTGCAATAACCGTTGACTACGACCAGTATGCTGCGCCCAGTGAGGAAGCTTAATTGTAGAGATTATTAAATAAAAACCATAACACGTATAATACGTCCGTTATTGATACGCTACATATAAGAGGCAGACAGTAACGTAATACCTTTGCATAGGATGCCGGCTAGATTATGGGTACCACAACGGCGCCTATTTCTGCCGTGAAGCAATAATATGTAAACATTATTGTGTTTCTGTCAGAATTACTGGGCAAACGAGACTTAACATGTTATGTCTCAAGATAACAAGCGCAGTTGTAGTGCAGCTCAGATTTATTGGGCTTTTCAAAAATCCTGAGCGGCCCTGCATCGTAATGGGTAGATCGTATCAATTACCATAAGCTGAACGTCCTGCTCGTCTCGTCCCTTACTGTCGTAAAAAAAACTTGATCATAGATAACCTAAGAGCAGTTAATCAAATATGTGGTGAAATACTCACAGGTAGAGTTTGAGACGGCTGGCGGTTCTGAGGAGACAGGTTGACTCGTCGCACTCGTTTCCACAGTGTTCAGACTCTCATTCAGCTGCTAAATATATCATATAGATTGTTGTATAAACTTTTTTCAAGAAAAAGCGGAAATTACAATTAAAAATTAATTAGTTTGCCATTATTAAGTTGTTCATTATCTTCAGTAAACATGGAATACAATTGATTGTTACTTTCTCGGTTCCAAGATACAATAAGTTAGGGCATTTAAAAGACTTCTTATATTGACAAAAATGCCTTAATGTACTATTTTATATCAAAACAATCAAATTTTCATAAAATTTTACAAACATGAAAATTCGCAATAAATGCTAGAAGTGTTGTTAAACTTACTCTCTCTTCAATTTTACAAAACAATAAATCAATTATTTTTATTTAACATCTATAATATAGCTACACAATAATTCTAAATACCATGCAAAGAAATCACTGGTTTCGTTTACCGCGCTCCACTTAATTATCCGCCAGTTGCTAAACTGAACTATGACCTTCAAGTCCAAAGCATTCTTCCATCTCAAATGCCAGCATCACATCTCTTGAACTCTGTCATTGTTGATGTCAACGGATAACTGGTTTGTTTACTTTCCATCAAGTAAGCCACTTGCCCATTCTTATATGTATATAAAAAAAAGTAATACTAATCGTATAAACTAAATCAATGAGATATTCAAATATTGAAATGTTGCCAACAAGCAATAGGAATATCAAACTTGATCTACCAACGTGTTATAATTTAGAGACGACCAATAAATTAATCTATGTCTCAAATTTTCTATACCTTTAGCATACTTATTTGACATCGTCTATTTGACAAAGATTTTTCATACAAACGTATTTCCATGGCCGGTTTTAAAGTGTTGGGGACAGTGAGTAGTCACTTACCATCTGAGTGTTGTTGGTATACGCGTGTGCGTGTGCGTGCGCGTGTGGGTGCGCGTGTGGATGCGCGTGCGATGCGTCGGGCTCGTGCGGCGTCGGAGCGGACGGCGGCACGGGCTCCGGTTGTGGCTGCACCTGCTACAAGTAAATATGGTACCGCTTTTTTATGCTTATAATCAACGACCGAATTTGGTGGTTTGAAGAAGAAGTTTAAAGCTGATCATCATCGACCTATTACATCATTAATAATCTTGGAAGATTAGTAAATCATGACTGTTAAGGTGTTAACTATTGTGAACGACCGTTAATTTATTTAACCATGCATTCATACAACCACGCATATCACCCATAGGTGTCGTCACAGACTTCCATTAGCCTCAGTCCTGAAACATTTGCCCGGCATCTTCCACTTGTGGTACGCCACCTTACCTACACTACTTTCATACAAGCTAAATGGTGTATCAGCGCATCTCCTGGCCCTTGTGTCAAGGTCATCAAGTTACAACACATAAGTTGTAACTTGATTATGAAAATATAATTAGTGACGCGATCGAATGCTTTAGGAAAATCAATATTCAGAGTCAACTTTGGATTTACAATTAAAGGTAAAGACATAAGTAATTTGAATATGTAAACAGATTGGACGTAGTAGAGTTACCACTAACAAAGATACATTTATAGATTCATACAACACCAGTTAAGGAGTTTAACTGCAAGTTTTATTTAAAATATATGTGTGATAGCTCTATAAGTTGGACATTGGATAGTGTTCTATCTTTAGAAACTAAGGTAATTGAGATAAATGAGTTATTTAGCAACATTTATAATTTTAAACTTTATTTTACTCAGATCAATGTTTAGTCTACTGTACACTACATAATATATAGCGTGGCTAGCCTATAACGATTACAACTATTTCGACTTTTTAAATCGTTAATTTCAAACACCGTGGCTCTAAGGGGAAAACGTATTTTGATATATTTTATAGAAAACTATCTGATCTACAATTTTTGGCCACGCTAATTTTATGATAAAACTTACCGTTTTGCTTGAAATCGCGAAAAACCAGTTTTTGTGAACCTAGTAAATATTTTACCCAGTAGTTGGATCGATGGAGGAATTTTATATAATATTATTTATAATGGTGTTTTGAGCAATACTGGATATTTTCATCTGAGTGCGAATTTTTGTGACCTCGGATGTCTAAATTAACTTCTAGCACCAAGCCATTGTTGCTTTTTTAACAACTATAACAGCCGAATCAGGAAAAAATTATCTTATGAGAGCAAGATTTAAAATTAATAATTAAATTTAAAGATATTTTAATAATATAAAACTAAATTAACTTTAATCATATAATCTATTATTGTATAAATTATCAATAGCTTATATTACTACAACTTTGTAGACATTTAATTATTTTCATACAAGATAAATATAATATCAACATATAAACAACCACAGCGGACACAATTTTGTTATAGCGATTAATGCAAGCAAATCGGTTCTTGGTTAACGTGTAGTGTGAAAGGCATAATTAGTATGTCTCCCACAGTGATCAATGCAAGACCTATGCTACCTTGTGCAGTTTTATATCTTATCTTGTAATCGTTATTTTTAGTTTGTGTTTCGTGTAATAGTCATTAAGTTTTGTATGTATATCTGTTTTCAGCTCATCTACCTATTGCAATACTGTCAATCCTTTTGTGTGGGTGCTATTATAGTGTTATAAATTGTATTTTGAAACTAAAAGTCGTTTAAAAGTTTAAAATCCTCAATCCGGCTAAAGGATTATAAATGTGGGTGTTCACGGTTTCTTTTTGCAGATGTATGAGATAGTATTGTTACCTGTTTCTGCACGGTGGTGGTGGTCGGGGTCTGCGCCGGCGGCGGCTCGAGCGCGTCGGGCTCCAGGGCGCCGAACTGGACGTCCAGGAACATGCTGCCGGCGCTCTCGCCGCCGCCCGGCATCTCCACCGCCGACGACGGGATCTGGGCGGTGATAACGGTACATTATGATACGACTGCGCAAAATAAGTAAGAGATGACCTACGTGCGCACGAGAATTGTATACTATTTTATCTTCACAAATGTTTTAAATCCTCTATTAAAAAATCTGAAACAGTTAGCTTATTGCCAACATTACAACACCCAATGTTCTAATAACCATTACATCATCCAATCGAGTGTTGTAACTTGTAATGTTGTACTGAATTTCATAACAACACTCCCTATTTTTTTTGCATTCCCTTCATGCTCAAAGCCACATTCTTATTGCTCGATCTGTATGAATTTAAAAAAAAATAACATTTTCGTTTACGCCCTTTCCACGCTACCAGAGCGTCGCGCGCCATAAAAAAAAGTAGATTATTCGAATCCCCACCAATTTTCTTAGATATTTTTATTGCTTTTTTTTTACATAAAATGAGCGTTTCATTTTAAACGCTGCAAAAGAACATAATATTCAAGTGAATTTTAATTATTACACTTAGTTTATTAGTATATAATCAGTAATTGATGATATTAGGTTACTACTAGGCCTGGCTGTTTTAATGTTAGCAGCAGTTTCAGAATCTTTTAGAGGATTCATATTATGGGTGTAGATAAAGTCTTGTATGCAACTGTTAATAATTAGGTATTAAAACACTCATGTGATACTATTATCACTAGTCACATAAATCCACATTCGTGTTTTAATACCCCTTATTACACAACATATAAATAACTATTTCATCATTGAAGCGCATAGAACGCACATACAGACGACTTTTACGCAGTCATGCGCAGGGTGCGGGGGACCACCAATACCATTTTGCTTGTTGTTGTTGATGCCCCATACTGAGGCATTGGATACACACACATGTACACATAGCTAGTGCCTCAGTATGTCGTGGCAAGTATTTAAATTAAATTAAAGAAATGTAAAAATTTAATTAAATCAATATTAAATTAAATTATATTTATTAAATTGAATTAAATAATGCAATGTGAATTATTATGTACTGACATAGTTTTTAAGAACAGTCTGAAATAAACAGATTTTATTTTATTTTTTCCGATTAAGTTGCGCAAAATTCGTCCACTACAATTATGATGCGAAGCGACCTGATACTTTGACGGTCGTTGTCTGTATTAACAAAATGGCAGAATACAAAAAACAGAACGCACGTTTTGACAGGTCCACTCCAGACGACAGATGTAAACAAACCGGCGCGAGTAAAATCGCTCGGGCTCGGGGAAAGTGTCGCTCGCACGTGTTAATGCGAAGAGAGTGCCAGAGATAGCGCGCACATATGCACCTTGGAATCACTTGTATACTCTTTTACATTCCCGCACGCTCTTGTCAACGTGTGGGAAAGTGCTACTTTGCGAACGCAAATGCATGAGCAAAATTGAACTTTGCGCACGATAATAGGAAAATTAATATATATTAAACATTATAGTACACATTAAGATAACTAATTCTCTACTAGTGCTACCCATAATTGATTCCCATGATTAGGCATATAGCAACTGCTTCCTACATGCGGCAGTGTAGAGTAGAACCCGGAGTTAAACATTTATCTTTTTTCTATTTATCTCTAGGAAGTCATCAACTTGGGAAACTGTGCATGTACAACAAAACCAACAAGTGAATCCGACACTCGCTCGCTTATGACTAACATTGTAATAATATAACAGTCTAACTGCGTATACCTTGGAGGGAGGTGGCACCCGCGCCCGCTGCGGCTTCCGGTGTTGCACTTCGGGCGCGTACACGCCATAGTTGCCGCTGTACACGCCTGTTTGACATGATACTAATATTACTTACAAATTTTTAAGGATCATACTTTTAGGTATTAAAATTAAGAAAAAAGAAATCCGTATGTAAAGTAATGCATGCCCCATGCAAATGTGAAACATCATCCGCGACGGATATATATCAACAGCATAAATAACTAATGATGGTGGTAAATGAGGATGTATACAGAGACGAAATCTACAAAGACAACAGGATACAATAATATGCTGCGGAGTTAGTTCCTATATATACCATTACATGTTTTTATTTTTTTTAATTCAAATCACTAGTGTGCATTTTTAACAAACTTATTTTATTCTACTTCTATCAGAAAAACCTAATTAATGGAATTTAGGATTGGCTTAGTATCTTCGTTTATGATTGATTCGAATTTGAGCTACAACTAGAGGGGGCATTTTCAAAAGCATGGCGGCCATTCGAAGATTGAGTTTGGCTGATCTAAAGTGTTCAAATGCATTGATATAGGTGTTCCTCACTTTTACATCCACTAAATACTACATTTCTATCATTTTTCTTGCTGCAATATTATTTTTCAAATGCGGGAAATAAAAAACTATTTTACTAGTAAAAGTTAAAGAATACATATTGCAACATACTATTGTCGTGTTGGTGTGTGAGTTGAGACAGGTACTGCGACTGCGCGGCGCTGAGACTGCCAGACATGCCCATTGGCTGAAACAATTCAACAAACACATTTCATTATAACAATTTAATAAAGTAATTGATGTGGAACAGTGTTAACTTGTAGCAAGTTATTGTTTATGGCACAAATTCGAAATTAATGCCTGTGTTTGTTTTAAGAAAGAAAGAATGAAAAAAAAAAACATTTATTTCACAAAACACTCACAGGTTATACCTACTTAATATAAAAAGATAAAAGTACAAAAGAAACCAAAAAAGAACGTAATTAAATAGTAATTGATTTAAAATTAGAGAGTTCCTGTGCAGTGCAGGAAATGGGTCACCGACTCAGGATTATCTATGACACGGCCGTGGCTATGAAACAGCACTGATTTTCAGCGGTGCCCGTTTAACTTTGGAAGATACAGTGCGCTCGCCATATAATAAATAATTCACTTAAATAAATAATTCAATAAGACATAAATATAAATCTCAATATATAAAAGACGATAATAATATAATTAGATGTTTTAAAATAAAAAGCAGCATTAAAAGAAGCGTATATCTATTTACAGTTTTTTGAACAGTATACAACTTGATCAAGTTGTATACTGCCTACAGGAGTAAGCCATCTAGTGGCAAGTGCAACGATAGAGAAACACTATGATACGCATAACGACAATCAAGCGACAACAAAATAAGGGACTAAAAATTTTATGTACAAGTATGGTACAAACCAAGTATTTTATGTATTACACTAACAAAACTTAGTGCCCATTTAGTACATAGCGCACGCGGACGTCTATGAGGTTTAGTGCAATTAAAAGTCATATGCAAAGGTAATCCAACTAAACTTTAAAACAGGTATTACAATAGCTTCAAATTCAAACAATTTATACAAAAAAGGATTCAAAATCACTTATTGAACGTTTAAAACTACCACCCATTCAAAAAAGACTGCCTTAGACCTGAGAAGAACGGGCGCAAGAAACTCAGCGGGCTTTTTTTATATAAAAATATGGAAAACAATGTAATACCGTACAATAAACATTTATAATTAAAAAGCCTGAGGGTGTTCGCTTCATTCCCAGTCTGTGGTGTCATTAAGAAAATCGTTTATGCTATAGTAACCTTTCCCATACAAACGTTTTTTAACAATTCTTTAAATTTCGTAACACATTTGTTTTGTACATTTTCTGGGATCATATTGTAGAAGCATATACATCGCCCAATAAAATACTAAACAAGTTTATGTTTGGTCCTCGTGTTAGCATAATGAATGTCACAGTTGTTTATTTCTTTAATTTTTTCTCTTAATGATTCTTTAGGACCTAGGTTATAAATAGCGCGAATGGCCCTCTTGTGTTAAATCATAAATTCTTTAATTGTTAACATTTTCACTATGTTAGTATTTCATCAATATATTAAATATATATCAATCAAATATATCATTATATAATCTCAACCATGATAGATAAAGTTTAATAATAATAACAATAATTGCAGATGAACATGTTATCATCATAATCAGTAGTGTAAGGGTAGTTTCTGCTGCTACAACGATTTCTTTCAGCTTCACCTGTTGCCGATGTTATTACAGGCACGTGAGACATTCCACTACATACATTGTGTAACGTGTTACGATACAAATCATATGGTTGCTGTTATGTCCAGATCATAAAAAAAATCACAATGGAGTTATGTACCTGGTGGTGATGGTAGGTGTCTGCCGGCTCAGTGTTCGCGACGGGTGCTACTTGAGCCACCGGACCAGACGCGGGCGCCGATACTATCTGGTTCTGAAATATATACATAGATACAAAATGCTATATAGGCCAGGGTCGATAATTTTTTAAACAAAAAAAAATAATGGAAGACAATATAACAAAAATGAAAGGAAAAATAAATTACGGGCGATCTGAGGTTGGGAAGTGGAAAAGGGTTTAAGGGTAAAAAAAATCTCGATTTACGGCAAAACTACAAGTCCTATGGAAAAAAAGTCAAATGGCAAAGTTGTAGGTAATAAAAAAAAACTACAACTGACGATTTCACACTTTTTTCACTCAAAATATATGTGAAAAATTCCAAAAATTTAATTTAAAAAAAAATACACTATGCACACACTGCGAATGATATGTCCTTATATGTGTATAGAACGTTGTATGTAAAGATGTTAAATTGGAAATGAGATCAAATAATATCAATTATCAGCTCCGATTTATAAGCGCAATAATTATACAGTTATAACTTAGAAAACCGACTTCAAATAAATCATGTTTAAAAAAGATTCATAATGGTCTATCTCCACACTTCAGAGTGACCAACTCGGAAAAGTGCCTCAGATGTACTAACGGTGTACATCAGCAATCACCTTCGCTCTCAAGTTGTTCTCCAAGCCTACCCTAACTTGATAAGAACCTGTAAGTTCAGCTTTAGATATTCGCTCTGGGAAAGAAATTACGATAGATTTCGGCAGTGTCCCTTCGTAAGTTGGGAAGAGATTTTGCTGGTATATGTTTGCACTCGGACCTAATATACGTCAAAGTTATAATACCACAAGAAAAGATAGGCTTTTTTTAAAATAAGCTTAGTAAATGCTAAGATAGTACCTATATTATGTACGCAGTAGAAATTCGGGTATGACAATTGACTTAGAGATTGATTTAGATTATTTAAATTAAATTAAAATTTAGACTTGTTTAATGCCATTCAACGTAAAATAATTGCATTGTTCATGTTGTCCGGGGTTGATATATTGTGTAATAATGGCATTATCAGGAGTCTGTCTGTCTGACAGGCTTATACTGTCAGCAATGCACCTTCACTGGGTGTATATTGCCGCCTAGTTTCTAGTTGTAATTTATATTGTTAATTTTATTTATTTTTTTAATCTTTTTTTTGTACTATGTATAAAGGGTCTGAAATATTATTATTATTATAGCTTTTAATAGCTTAACTCATACGCTCATGTATCCCTAGCTCATGCTCCCCCTCCCTTCAAATCATTATTCCACCGCTAAAGTGGGTTAGCCTATATTTGTCACTCACCTCAATGATTGTGCTGTGCTGTGGGTTATGGTAGGTGAAGGTAGGAATGTGGTCGCCGGGACCGTTTGGCTCTGAACACTCCCAATCCTCCTGGAAGTAAAACCACAGTTAAAAATATTTTATAACTATCACACCTACTGGGTACTTGTGCGGTAAATACTGTACGTTGTGTTCTATGAATTATTTAATATGTATTTTTTTGTTAGTTAAATCAAACACGTTGTATACATATAGACAATTCATGTCATACAAAACGTCGAAATATGGCACATGCCACATCCTACTAATATTATAAAAGTGAAAGTTTGTATGTCTGGATTTATGTTTGTACTTCTTTAACGCAAAAACTACTGAATAGATTTTGATGAAACATGACAATAATATAGTTTACACACCAGAATAACACATAGGCTATAATTTATAAAAATATTGTTGCTATATTATATTAACCCGAAAAATGAAAAGACTTTTTCGTGGTCGTGGTTGTTGGCTTTAAAAAGTAAGTCTGAAAAAAAACGGTACAACACTAAATCTTATATCTTTAAAAGAGCAATTCTTGTATATATATATAATCTGAATCTCGGAAACGGCTCCAACGATTTTCATAAAATTAAGTATGCAGGGGATTTCGGGGGTGATAAATCGATCTAGCTAGGTTTCAATTAAAAAAAAAATGGTTTTATCCATGTTTGAATGAGAAACAGCTACAATAACATTAGAATACAAAGGTAAATTTCGCCACTAAATACAAGACTATTATAGCTCAGATGGGACATTGGGTGATCCGGAAAGCAGAAGACCCCGGTTCGAATCCAGATGTCCTATTAGTTTTTTTTTTTCAAGTTTTGTACATTCTTAAAAATCCGAGCAAGGCTCGGTCGTCCGGATATTATAATTTATATAGCAAAACTACCTTTGTCGGGTCAGCTAGTTACATCATATGGTTTGATTGCCATATCTATGATTTTCCACATAGCCACCACCACCATAGCCACATTTCTGCGTTTACTACAGTTGTTTAAAATAAAAGGTAAATAAGCAGCAATGTAAACATTTTTTCATTTTAGGCCGCCTATGTTTAATTTAGAACCCGATTTGGAAAGTGACATCAGCAGACTAGTAGTAAGGCGTTTTTTTAAACCCTGACGAAAAAGAGAAGTATTTAATATTTATTGGTTTTTGTGTATATCTGTTACTCATTAACGCTCTAAATAGATTTGGATCTAATAAGTTAAGGTAACCAATAATGAGAGAATCAATTAATTCGGTAAACTGGTTATTAACATGTTAAGTTCCCTGAAATAAATTTAATTTGTTTAAATTTGTGTTTTAGACTTGAGTCATCTTTCGCAGGGTATGTAGAGCCATTCTTGGCATATGTAGAGTAAACGGACATCAACGTATCTTTGTTTGGACAGCTTTTTGTCAAAATGTAGCTAACTAGGACGATTTGACTAACTACTCTATATTCGAGAGAGATTTCAATACATTTAAGATTAAAAAAGTTTTATCATACTTTTTGAGCATGAATTTTTAACCGCTTATATCCTTCACTGGTGAAATATAAATAAACCTCGAGGAAATTATTCGAGCAAATCATTCGGTTTGTAAACTTCTCTCTTGCTACCAACTGGCGGCAATTCATTTTCAATTATCTTGCAGGTCCCACCAGTTGAGAGGACAAGATCACAAGTAACACTTCAAGTTCATACTTTCGAATATTTCTCATATATTTTTTACTTATTTATTTTTTATACTTTTTCCGGAAACAAACAGTACAACTTAATACACTTAAAAAATTAAACATAAATCACTGAACAATAAAAGTTTCCACAGTTAAATAGTACATGGAATAATGCGAGCAAAATAATGACAATTTAAAAGTATCTATTTGTGTATTATATTGAATTGAAAATAATAAAATATTATTATAAACGGCGGCCATTTTACTTTTCGTTATCTTCGTATTTATTAATTGTTGTCGTAGCGGCAGTTTTGGTCATAATTTCATCTGTCTCACTATTACATAGCGATAGTGACCCTATACAGTAGTCTTATTAATGTGTGCAGCCCTGAAATAACCCTGAGCTGAATCCATCAATATATATATATAAAAATGAAATGCAGTTCGTTAGTCTCGCTAAAACTCGAGAACTGCTGGACCGATTTGGCTAATTTTGGTCTTGAATTATTTTTGGAAGTCCAAAGAAGGTTTAAAAGGTGAATAAATAGGAAAATGCTGCTTAATTAAATAAAAACAACAAATTTGTTTTTCCTTTGATGTGTCCATACATAATTTCCATGAGAGAATTTACTGACGCACGGTTTGACAGTTCTGCTGTGAAACAATTTCATTACGACAGCAGGGTTCATATTTTACGAAGTAATTTTTGATGTTATGATATATTATTGACAAATTCATATAAAAACATTTTATTTATTATATACAGAACAACGTCTGTCGGGTCAGCTAGTAACAAATAAATTTAAGATGTGTGTGTGTGTGTGTGTGTGTATGTGTGTGTGTGTGTGTGTGTGTATGTGTGTGTGTGTGTATATGTGTGTGTGTGAGTGTATGTGTGTGTGTTAGAAAACTGGATTGTACTCACGGTGGGAGTCGGCAGGTGCGTGTGCGCGTCGCTATCAGCCGCGTTCTGCAACACACTGGGCGTGAACACCTGGCGACAAACATTCAACAATCGTATTTCCTAATCCACGGGAGTTGCTCACTAGATTGTAACTCATGTCATTCAAGCGTAACACGAAATTACCTAACTAAAGCTTATAAGTTGTTACACAAGCGGAACACTGAAATTGCTAGCTACTTCTCAATTAAGCACAAAATACTGGAAGCGCTTACTAAAGCAAAATGGGTAATTAATATACTCAAGCGAAACACCATAATCAATAAATAAAGCATAATATGAGTTATTTATTTAAATAAAATACTTTTAAAGTAACGAAACTCATGTGCTATTTCATTCGAGAGTTAAGCACGCGATTTAATCTTATAAGCATAGCACTAGCATCGCTAAATCTTATGAGTAGTTACTCTAACATAACACGGAAATGGGTATCTAAATCTTATGAGTTGTTACCCAAGTATAACACGGGAATGAGTATCTAAATCTTATGAGTTGTTACCCAAGTATAACACGGGAATGAGTATCTAAATCTTATGAGTTGATACCCAAGTATAACACGGGAATGAGTATCTAAATCTTATGAGTTGTTACCCAAGTATAACACGGGAATGAGTATCTAAATCTTATGAGTTGTTACCCAAGTATAACACGGGAATGAGTATCTAAATCTTATGAGTTGTTACCCAAGTATAACACGGGAATGAGTATCTAAATCTTATGAGTTGTTACCCAAGTATAACACGGGAATGAGTATCTAAATCTTATGAGTTGTTACCCAAGTATAACACGGGAATGAGTATCTAAATCTTATGAGTTGTTACCCAAGTATAACACGGGAATGAGTATCTAAATCTTATGAGTTGTTACCCAAGTATAACACGGGAATGAGTATCTAAATCTTATGAGTTGTTACTCAAGTATAACACGGGAATGAGTATCTAAATCTTATGAGTTGTTACCCAAGTATAACACGGGAATGAGTATCTAAATCTTATGAGTTGTTACCCAAGTATAACACGGGAATGAGTATCTAAATCTTATGAGTTGTTACCCAAGTATAACACGGGAATGAGTATCTAAATCTTATGAGTTGTTACCCAAGTATAACACGGGAATGAGTATCTAAATCTTATGAGTTGTTACCCAAGTATAACACGGGAATGGGTATCTAAATCTTATGAGTTGTTACCCAAGTATAACACGGGAATGAGTATCTAAATCTTATGAGTTGTAACCCAAGTATAACACGGGATTGGGTATCTAAATCTTATAACAATTTCTCAAGCGTAACACAGCTAAAGCAAGAAGTTGTCAAGAGTAACACGTGTATCACTAACTAAATATTATGACTTGTTTTTGTTACAAAGAAAAGAGTTGTTACGCAAGCACAGGAATCGCTAGCTAAATCTTATGAGTTGTTACCCAAGTATAACAAGGGAATGAGTATCTAAATCTTATGAGTTGTTACCCAAGTATAACACGGGAATGAGTATCTAAATCTTATGAGTTGTTACCCAAGTATAACACGGGAATGAGTATCTAAATCTTATGAGTTGTTACCCAAGTATAACACGGGAATGAGTATCTAAATCTTATGAGTTGTTACCCAAGTATAACACGGGAATGGGTATCTAAATCTTATGAGTTGTTACCCAAGTATAACACGGGAATGAGTATCTAAATCTTATGAGTTGTAACCCAAGTATAACACGGGATTGGGTATCTAAATCTTATAACAATTTCTCAAGCGTAACACAGCTAAAGCAAGAAGTTGTCAAGAGTAACACGTGTATCACTAACTAAATATTATGACTTGTTTTTGTTACAAAGAAAAGAGTTGTTACGCAAGCACAGGAATCGCTAGCTAAATCTTATGAGTTGTTACCCAAGTATAACAAGGGAATGAGTATCTAAATCTTATGAGTTGTTACCCAAGTATAACACGGGAATGAGTATCTAAATCTTATGAGTTGTTACCCAAGTATAACACGGGAATGAGTATCTAAATCTTATGAGTTGTTACCCAAGTATAACACGGGAATGAGTATCTAAATCTTATGAGTTGTTACCCAAGTATAACACGGGAATGAGTATCTAAATCTTATGAGTTGTTACCCAAGTATAACACGGGAATGGGTATCTAAATCTTATGAGTTGTTACCCAAGTATAACACGGGAATGAGTATCTAAATCTTATGAGTTGTAACCCAAGTATAACACGGGATTGGGTATCTAAATCTTATAACAATTTCTCAAGCGTAACACAGCTAAAGCAAGAAGTTGTCAAGAGTAACACGTGTATCACTAACTAAATATTATGACTTGTTTTTGTTACAAAGAAAAGAGTTGTTACGCAAGCACAGGAATCGCTAGCTAAATCTTATGAGTTGTTACCCAAGTATAACAAGGGAATGAGTATCTAAATCTTATGAGTTGTTACCCAAGTATAACACGGGAATGAGTATCTAAATCTTATGAGTTGTTACCCAAGTATAACACGGGAATGAGTATCTAAATCTTATGAGTTGTTACCCAAGTATAACACGGGAATGAGTATCTAAATCTTATGAGTTGTTACCCAAGTATAACACGGGAATGGGTGTCTAAATCTTATGAGTTGTTACCCAAGTATAACACGGGAATGAGTATCTAAATCTTATGAGTTGTAACCCAAGTATAACACGGGATTGGGTATCTAAATCTTATAACAATTTCTCAAGCGTAACACAGCTAAAGCAAGAAGTTGTCAAGAGTAACACGTGTATCACTAACTAAATATTATGACTTGTTTTTGTTACAAAGAAAAGAGTTGTTACGCAAGCACAGGAATCGCTAGCTAAATCTTATGAGTTGTTACTCAAGCATAATTCGGGTTTCGCTAGCAAAAGCGCTAAAAACTGCTACTCAAGTGTAACGAGGCAATCCCTTATTCAATGTATTTGAATCAGATGGGAATTTTCAGATTAAAAATATATTCCTATCATTATGTGCGGTAATATATTTTGCCACAAAAAATATTCACAGCATGCATTGAATTTTTGAAGTGAAATCTTCTTATGCGGCGTTGGGCACTTTTCTTGGGACGGGTATAAAGTGTTAAACTCGCGTCAGCACACGCGACCTTTTCGTAAATGACTTAAACAGTAGTTGAAATTATGGATTGGAATGGAAAGATTTATACTTCTCACGAATTATAGTTCAGCTATTTCAACTTGGACCAGTGGTTGAAACATTGTAATTGCGAAGCCGAAACACTGCGAGGTCGAGGGATCGAATCTCAAACGTGAAATATTTTTATAATGAAAAGAAAAAAGTTAAGATTAATTTAATTTTAAATATTTTAAATTAGTTTATTTGTTTTCACTTCTGTCGGCACTCCCGGGGTGCAACCCGAATTTGTTTTTCGGTTAACGCGCGGGTCACCCTTCAATAAGGGTGTGTCATTATTATTTTGTAAATATCGTTAATTTTCATGGTAATTAATATTTAAGTTCGGTAATAGTTACATACGTTTTAGTACATTCAATAAATTACTTATTATCACTAGTGCATTTAGTTACTAATTAAATAGTAATGCGTAACATAAAAACTGATAGATAGAAATTACTGAAGTTGTAAAATAAGATTATATATTATTTGAATAAATAGCATACTTTATTGCTGTTAAATTAAATTTATTTTTATTGTAAAATACTGTTTTTTTTTTACATAAACATGTAATGTATTGTTGCAGCAAAATCAACAAACATGATTAAACAATGTTAGGTATTTGATAGAAAAAGATTGCTGGTGATATCACCAGATAGTAGGTTATGGATACTCATTAAAAATGCAATTATGATAATCATTACATCTTCCCAAGGACTACTAAAAAAAAGGAGTCCGCGCCGTGATATTAACAAGTGAAGCACCTTTATGCTAGTGTATGTGCGGTTACGGGGTATACCAGTTACACAATTTTTTCTCCCTTAAATAATCATTTATCCACAAATACTTTTATACTATTGTTTTTACACTTTTTCACAACGCACGACGGCATTTTTTAAATATTTTATTGCGACGCAAACTGATCTATCACAGACGATAGCAAATCTCATAATGGCGGCCGATCGGCTTGTATTAGTGTAAGTGTATGCGTGGAGCTATGTATTTACACGTTTACCGGCTTGTTTTGGTGTCTCACTGTTATGTAAGGTGACACGGAGTCCTTCTTATTCCGTCCGTGCATATTCAAAACATATTTTAAAAATATACAATTTTATTGGATCTTGCCTAATATCTGAACAAGTTACACTGCATTTATCGAAAGGTATAACAAAAAAGAGAATTTTAAAACACTCATATCAGGTCATCATGATAAGTTAGTTTTCTTTGTGTATGTTGGATTTGCAAAGAACAAAGTCATGGTGAATATAGGTATATGGGTACCTCACTGTTTTTAATGTTATTGTACCATGAGAATGTAAATAAAACAAAGCAAAAATAGTTTACCTTGGTGTCTGATAACGATCCAGACCACTCCTCGTTGTCCCAGTCCTCTGTAGCAGGAAATGAGTCAACATTGCCACCACCTGAAATAACATCACTTTGTGAGTAATTTTACATTCAATTGAATCATGGAATCAAATAATAACATAAAAGTATTGGGTCACTCGAAGGGTCATCTGCAAGAACCATGAACACAATCTCAAATAATGTTTATGAAAGCAGACTTTTTCAACTGGTCCTTAACGTTTTCATTTGCTTAGTTTATTTAAGACTAGCTGACCTGGCAAACGTTGTTTTGCCATATAAATTATATATGTAAACCTTCCTTGAACTTCAACGAATCTAATACAAAAGATTCATTGAGATCGGTCGAATAGTTTAGGAGTTATTAGGGAACATACAATCTCTTTTATATATATAGATTACATGAAGAAAAAGGTGTTAATGCATATCTATGTACTAATTACCTTTTTCCTAAAGGCTTTGCGCTTTTAATATACAAATGTTCAAGGTATTTCATGAGCATTACATAATTTATCAATATTTTCTTTATTGTTATTTCGTTTAGGTCTTGTGGTAGGTGTCGTCATGATCGCTATGTCGACCCTTGTGGCGGAGTCATGGGGCGGGTCGCTCCTTTTTCTAGAATGGTCGAGAGAAGCATTCCATTAAAAAAGACCATCCATGGTCCATGCTTCATGCTCGAGCACGACCGCTACTTCTGACAGCTGCATGAGTCTGTCTTTGAGAACCCTTTGCTTTTTTGCATACAGAGAAAAGTTAATAATGGAAAATGAATAGGTGAGCATGCTGGGGTAAAGGATGTCCCATGTGCCAAGCCGTTAAGTAAACAGTATCTTGTGTTTTATAGATTACCATAACAGCACCAATGTCAAATGTCATGATGCAGAGAATTATAATAATGCCCTTTATTCAGACAGAAACATAAACTTAGGCTAAAAGTAGTCTAGTGACAGAGGGTCACAGTTGGAGAATGCCTTTGCATATCTAAGCAACTGAATACATAACATTGAATATGGGTAACTTATCACTTCTGTTATCATTAGAGTAGTACTTCGTCTATACAGTTGTTAAACATGGCGTACTTTCAGAGGCTATAACTATGATTCGAAAATTAAATCATTCGCATAGGCATCTTTCTTGTACGCGGTCGTGACTTTCTTTTATGAGCTCAATCATTAATTTTACAGTTTTTAATTTATAAGTCAATTTAAAAATTTGTAGTGAGGAGTTTCCAAACATTAAAAATAATCGGATAGATTTTGTACGAATAATATAAAAAAATGAAAGAATGAAAGTCCATATGTGTTAGCATTGAATTCTCAAAATTCTTTGAAATGGTTCTTTATTATATTTAATTACCAGTTCTAATTTAAATTTTCTTGTCAAAAATAAGCGCGCAAAAAAGTAATACGCTATTGTCTGATATTATGTTGAAAAAACATACATAATTAACAATAATTAATTCGTTGATATATTTTGTTGCTCTTTCCCACAACTGTATTGAAAAGCGTCGGATGATACACGGGTGTGTAAGTTATTGCAAACTCGTGACATTAAAAATGTTTGCCTTTGCTTTGGGCATATTAATGACGACTCGTTTGTATTAACCTGCCATCCACCCTTGCATCACAATGTAATATTGTGAAATAAATCAACCCCAACTGAATTTATTTCACTCACTCTTGCTGCAGTATGATAACAAAATACAAACGAGTGCTACTCATTTCGCAGCAGTGATAGTGGTAGCTGGATGTACTCACCCGTGTCGTCGTGGTTGCTCCAGCTGTCCCCGGGCCGGTCGGCGCCCCGCGGGGCCCCTCCCCGGCCCCCGCGCCTGGCGCCCCGGGCCACGCCGCGGCCTCCGCGCCCTCCGCCTCGCCCGCGGCCCGAACCCCGTCCGCGACCGCCCTCGCCTTCACCACGACCTTTACATAAAAATATTATGAAGCTGATTCCCGAGCTGGCAACTAATATGTGCCAAGTATGGTGCCGAAACATGGACAGTCAAAGAACGAGCGAGACAAAGGATTGAGGCACTAGAAATGTGGTGTTGGAGACGAATGCTACGAGTGTCTTGGACACAACGCCGCGCAAACGTCTCGATACTTGAACAACTCAATGTGAAAGAGAGGCTTTCATCTATAGTCCAAGCCCGTATCCTCAGATACTTCGGACATATCACGCGACGTGGAGAGCATGCCATAGATAGACTTGTTGTTCAGAGAAGGGTCAACGGCAGTAGGTCAAGAGAACGCTCCCCTATGCGCTGGACAGACCGGATCAAAGCCCTAACCAATACTCCCCTCAACACATGTGCCAGAGAAGCAACAGCCTGGATAACTGGCGTAGAATCGTTCGTCATTCGACGTGATCACAACTGCTCTGTCAAAAGTAATCCGACGAAGAAGATTAGATACCTACTACAAAAATATAGATCCTTTGTACCTCTAAAAATATCCGCGATAAAAAAATGACTATATTACACGCCCCATGTTATCATATATATTATTATGACAAATAATACGCGGATGAAAAAGAGCAGTGCGCACCTCAGAACCCATTTTCCAATCAAAGTTATTATTTTTTGCAATGGAATATAAATATCGAAAAAACAATGGCGGGAAAGGACGAGAGTACCACAAAAAAAACTTTTTTTTCGTAATTACAACACTATGGCGGTATAATGCACGTAAATTTCTACCTTCCACCCTCGTATCGAGAAGTAATCAAAATGAAAAATTTTGTTGTTTGATAAATAGACGCTTACTAGCCCAGAGACAGACAGTCAGACTGAAAAGAAATAAATAATAAATAGGAAACAGTTGACCCTAAAAGCCATCCCTTCAACTTCCCGCTAAATCCATACCTAAACGCTTCAAATAGTACTTATGACGATTTTGAGCTCTTCGAACTCAAAAATCTGGTGAAACGTTAATAAAACCCTATTTTATTTCCCGGTAGATTCAATAAGAATTTTTTTTTTGACATTCATAAGTGTCATTTTTGTGCCTTCCGTGAATAAACTGATTTTGATTTGAATTATAAATTTTTAAACCGCAATTACTTTTGAATGAATAAACCGATTTTCACGCAGTTTTCAGTCAATCAGGCCAATCGTTTAAAAAGTACTTATTCCAAAAAAAAACACATTTTGAATTTTTTTTTCGTAGTTGTTTTGAGATGTCTTAAAATCTACGTCCGAATTCAAAATCTAAGTTTGGTTAAGCCCTTTTGAATGGCGCCAACCGCGCTGAAATCGGTCGAGTTCGGTCCCCTGTTATCGATTTTCGATAAACACGGGATAAAACCAATAACTTCCCGATTTTTAAAAATTTTCAAGTTATAAAGGAGTTTACTTTTGAGTGTAATCGTATATTGTACCCACTGGTAGTCCTTAGTCAACTCGTACGACACCCTTGGGCCTGGGACTTCCCTATTCTTTTAATGCTCCGGGGACCGCATGGACAAGGACCATGCACAGGGTAGATATTTATTGATAATTCAAAAAATCAAAAAATATTACATGTAACCTATATACACCTGAACAGCTACATTTTCTTGACTATGGCGTAAAAAAAAATTGCAACTTACGTGGTCGAGGTCCGGAACGGCTGCGGGCATCTCTCGGCTCTTTGGGTGGATCCAGTTCGCCGTTGCCGGAAGGAGCCGGAGGCTTTTTCTTTTTCTTCTCATTTGTCTGCCACTCGCCCTAAAACATCAAGCACCCTTTACTAACTGGTGTAGCTTCATAACGTTTTACGCTTCATGAAGTGTTGCAATATGTTATGTTATTGTCACTCCATATACTATAGAATAGATTTTTTTTTATGGAATAGGTAGGAGGACAAACGGGCGTACGACAAACGAGCTTAGGAAATGCTAAGATGGTACCTATATTATGTACACAGTAGAAATTCAGGTATGACAATTGAGAATCTTACCATTACCTTATTATTAGATTGATTTAGATTTTTAAATTAAATAATAATTTAGACTTGTTTAATGCCATTCAACGTAAAAATAATTGCACTGTTCATGTTGTTCAGGGTTGATATGTGTAATAATCAGGAGTCTCTCTGTCGGACAGGCTTATACTGTCAGCAATGCACCTTCACTGGGTGCCACCTAGTTTCTAGTTGTAATTTATATTTTTTTTTATGGAATAGGAGGACAAACGAGCGTACGGGTCACCTGTTGTTAAATGATCACCGCCGCCCACAATCTCTTGCAACACCAGACGAATCACAGGAGCGTTGCCGACCTTTAAGGAAGGTGTACGCGCTTTTTTTGAAGGTACCCATGTCGTATCGTCCCGGAAACACCGCACAAGGAAGTTCATTCCACAGCTTTGTAGTACGTGGAAGAAAGCTCCTTGAAAACCGCACTGTGGAGGACCGCCACACATCCGGATAGTGGGGATGATATCCTAACTTGTGGCGTGTCGTGCGAAGGTGAAATATATATTTATTTACTTCTATTTCATCTACAAAAATAGCATCACATGAATTATTGAGAATTGTTTAACTTATTATATCATTTTAGGCGCCAAGAATCAATGCTTGCATAGTGGCATCACCACTAAAGATGCCGAAAAAAAGGGATAAGTAGGTTACTATGATATGGCTTAAGATATTATATTATGCTTCAATAAGAAGCCCCACTGGCAATGATCTATCCCAATATTTAAACGTCTTGGTAATATTGCCGCCTGTTGAATTGAATATTTGTATTTGAATAAGTACATTGCTAAGAGCCCAAAACCAAAAGACCAACTGCCCAATGGTAGTTTCTATTAGAAGATTTGTTATTAAAAATAAATAAGTGGAGAGAAGTGATGGACGTTAAATAATCACTTTATTTTTTATGTACGGGACTTTTTGTATAAATTGTGCTACACTCTAGCAGATAGACGATCTATTTTTGTAATTGATCAACATCAAGCAAATTTTCCGTGAGGAGGAACTTTTTCTCTTAGAAATAATTTAATTTTTGATTGTTGGTTCCGAACAGGGTTGGCAGGGATGAATTATGTGGATATGATGAACGTCAAATATTTATAACTAATTTATTTTTCTATATTTGTTAAATCGCAAGAATCTGAATTCATCGAAAAAATATTTGTCTTACAAATCAATGAACATCACATACTAAAACTATAACTAACTATCATGTTGCAGAACACATGTTGCACTAAAACCTAAGGATGAAATGGGCATCTGAGATCCTGTTATTAAGCTGAACTGCCTGCTGGTCCGACAGATACTGTTATTGTTATTGGGACAAAAATTTAAACATTCTTTAAGTACAGACCTGTATCCGCTGACAGTCTTCTAGCAGAAGGTTGCAGGCAGCGTCCATGTCGTTGTCAGTGTCATGTAGAGCTGAGCAAACCTCCTCCTCGGTACGTCGCGTCATCTCCATCAGTTCATTGACCTGCAAGTAGTGTTTGAAGGTGTATAAGTTTGTAATATTTTTTTATGAAAATAAGGGACGAGACGAGCAGGACGTTCAGCTGATGGTAATTGACACGCCCAGCCCATTACAATGCAGTGCCGCTCAGGATTCTTGAAAAACCCCAAAATTTCTGAGCGGCACTACAACTGCGCTCATCACCTTGAGACATAAGATGTTAAGTCTCATTTGCCCAGTAATTACTACATTACGCCACATTACTGCTTCACAGCAGAAATAGGCGCCGTTGTGGTACCCATAATCTAGCCGGCATCGTGTGCAAAGGAGCCTCCCACTGGTAAATCTTATATATAAAATTCTCGTGTCACAATGTTCGTTCCCGTACTCCTCCGAAACGGCTTGAACGATTCTCATGAAATTTTGTGAGCATATTGAGTAGGTCTGAGAATCGGCCAACATCTATTTTTCATACCCCTAAATGTTAAGGGTGGTCACCCTTATACACACGATATTTTTTTTTTTGAATTTTTTTGACATTTTTTTTAAATTTGTTGGATTATGAGTCATCATTAAAAAATACATACAACTTCAAATTTTCACCCATCTACGATCAACTTTTGTATCGCGATTTTAATATCGGCAATACAACGTTTGCTGGGTCAGCTAGTATTTCTATATTTAATTCTAGTTAGTAAATTCAAATAATATCTTAATCATTGTAATGATCTCACATGACTACCAAAATTAGTATTTATTTAATACGTTACCATTCTACGGACATCCACATCTTCTTTACGGTCTATCATGTTTGCCATACGAAGTTGTTCTGTGGTCGCCTGACAACAACAAGAAATCAATAAAAATAGGCTCGTAGGTAAACAAAACTAACTTGTAGTATAATATTATACTGTTTTTTTCTTTTTATGGAATAGGAGGGCAAACGAGCGTACGGGTCACCTGGTGTTAAGTGATCACCGCCGCCCACATTCTCTTGCAACACTAGAGGAATCACAAGAGCGTTGTCGGCCTTTAAGGAAGGTGTACGCGCTTTTTTTGAAGGTACCCATGTCGTATCGCCCCGGAAACACCGCACAAGAAAGCTCATTCCACAGCTATGTAGTAGTTGGAAGAAAGTTCCTTGAAAGTTCTTAAGGTTTCCGGGTGTAGGTACCAATTTTGTAAATATTTTTTTAATAAGTAATCATTATTTAAGTATTAATGATTGAGGGGGGAGGGGGACAGATATAGCCCACCCCCTCAACCCCTAAACGCGGAAAGGAGTAGATTTTAATTATATAACTTTTTTTGATTTAAAGATATGTTAGGTTACATTTAGAAAGGATGTGCAAGCTATATGCGGATTTCCTTTGATCTTTGACATTTACATTACTCCCGTGTTTTTATTTTTTCATAAATGAATGAATCACAGGAGCGTTACCGGTCTCTAAAGAAGATGAAGGCGCTTTTTTTAAGGTACCCATGTCGTATCGCCCCGGAAACACCGCACAAGAAAGCTCATTCGACAGCTTTGTAGTAAGTAGGTGTGGCGTGTCATGCTAAGGTGGAATTCGGTGGCAGGAATCAGGTGAAACAGGACTTCGCGACAACACTCCGCGTGATAAATTCGTTAGAGGACACATAATGAACCGACGTCACAAATGCCAAGTGATCCAGCCGTTCACAGAGCACTGGGTGCCCGACGATTCGAGATGCTGCTCTGCGTTGCACGCGGTCAAATGGATCCAGCTGATACTGGGGTGCGCCAGATTAGAGATAACAACAATACTCAATATGTGGTCGGACCTGCGCTTTGTAGAGCGCTAGAATGTGGTCCGGTTTGAAGTATTGCCGTGCTCTATTTATGATGCCCAGCTTCGTCAAAGCCAATTTGGCTCTGTCCTCCAGATGAATTGGCAATCGCTCGAGATTTCGAGCCCCAGTATTCCGATACTAGGCGAGGCTTTAAGGGAAGTGTTGTGGATGAGCGGTGATACGACAAATAGTTTTTTTAGTGGTAAACGCGCAAATTTTAGTGTTCTGGGGGTAAAATTGGACAATTGGAATTTTCCCAGCACTGGTCGACTATTTCCCCAGAGAGACCTGCATGGCTGTGTATACGGCATCACCAGTGCTGTAGTCTGCATAGCAATGCATGTTGGAAGTGTCCAACATATCATTCGATTTGCAGAAGAATCAGTGTAAGAGATAGCACACTGCCTTGGGGCACTCCATCATTGACGAGCTTCGGGTTGTAGCAATAACCGTCGACAACGACCTGTATGCTACGCCCAGTGAGCAAGCTAGAGCTCCACTTGCAAAAGCTCTCGGGAAACCCAAATGATTGAAGTTTTAAGAGAAGCGCCTTATGCCTTACACGATCAAAGGCCTTCGTTATATCCAGGCTAACTGCCAGGCCTTCTCCCTTGCTTTAGATAGCCGCCGCCCATCTATGTGTAAGGTATACCAGAAGATCACGTGCCGACCGACAATGGCGAAACCCATACTGCCCGTCATTGATCAATTGGTGACCCTCTAGGTATACCAAGAGCTGGCAGTTAATTATGCTCTCCATGATTTTGGAGAGCCGGGAGGTAATAGCTATAGGCCGGGAGTTTGCCGGCTCCGACCTGTCTCCTTTTTTTTGGATCAGATGGACAATGGTTGACTTCCATGAGTTCGGGACTACGCCTTTTGAATAAGAGTGCCGGAATAAACGCGTTAGCACCGCCGTCAACTCAGGGGCACGCGTTCTAAGCACGATTGAGAAAATGCCATCCATCCCGTTCGATTAACTTACGTCCAACGAAAACAGAGCTCAACAAGTTTTAAGGGCTTTTATCAGGGCCCAAGTGGGGGATGATATATAACAAGTTTTCGAGACGAGATGGTAAGGGCAGTCCCTGCTGCCTACCCTCCGCACCTCTGGCTTTTATAAAACACTCTAGGGGTAGAGCAGACTAACAGCCGTGGTCAACTGATTAGCTTCTGTCACAGTTTAGCGATACAAAAAATGGCAACAAGCCCGCTGGATTTTGTCCATGTCGAATGTTACAAAATATCCAGAAAACATGTCAAAGGTATTCTAAGAAGGAAAGTCCTAATGTAGAAAACAAAGTGTAGTGGATATAGAATCCAATAGCCAAAGTCATAGGAAATCCACAAACAACACACCAAAAACACCACAAGCATATTCAAGTAACTGCAAGAGAAACAGAATAATGTCATTGTCATTTGTCTCCATTGTTGGTGAATCATTTGGGTTAGGTTAGGGTAGAACAAAAAGAGATTTTTTTTTCTACTACAGTAAAAAATAGATAAAGTCAGTAAATGATCACATAAATAACATTGTCATTTGTCAATCTGTTTCTCTTTCCTCCTCACTCTCACATTATTGTCACCAGTTATAAAAGATGCAGAAAAAAATTCCGTTTCACAGTAACACTATTTTATTTATTCTAAAATCCTTGTTCAGTTTCACTTAACTACAAATGCAAATTTATAAAAAATCATTAATCTTCCCAGTCTGAGAGGGGTGTCAAATGAAAGATGCAAATAACCACTATAAAATAAAACCCCTACCAACCCCAAACTCGGGATGTGAATTTCTAAATGACAACCTGAAGGATAAACAAGCATATGGATCACCTGATGTCAAGTGATCGCTGTCACGCACACACCTGCAACACCAGAGGAATCAAAGTATTGTTGCCGGCTTCATCATTAAAATCAAATAAATTTTATACATATATACAACTAAGCACTTTTCAATCATCTATATAAATATTTCATTAAAATTACTGAATCTACCGTATAAAAAAAGTAGAGCTCGCCATATTTATAACAAATTACTTTGTATGGTACTGCATCCAATATATGATTCTGATGATGTTTAAAATTAAAGATGTTTTTAAATATCAAATATATCATAAAAAGTAGCTGCATCTAATATATGATTAATGTTCAAAGTTAAAAGGTGTTTTAAAAATTTCATAAAAAGTATTTAAAATAGATTGTATAAATATTGCCGCCGACTTCCACCTTCACAAGACACACCACAAGTTATGATCCCCACCATCTGGATGTGTGGCGCTCCTCCACAGTGCGGTTTTCAAGGAGCTTCCTTCCACGTACTACAAAGCTGTGGAATGAGCCTCCTTGTGCGGTGTTTCCGGGACGATATGACATGGGTACCTTCAAAAAAAGCGCGTACACCTTCCTTAAAGGCCGGCAACGCTCTTGTGATTCCTCTGGTGTTGCAAAATAATGTGGGCGGCGGTGATCACTTAACACCAGGTGACCCGTACGCTTGTTTGTCCTGCTATTCCATAAAAAAATTTATATATATAAACTATAGTTTAATAGATGCATTAACCTTTAGAGCTTTAACTCATTACTTGTGTAAGGATGCTTCCTGAACATGACGGTAGTGATTACTGTCTTGATTAGTATTCACATGAAATAAATACAACAATTTGTTAATGATTATGATAGGTACATGCACACTCAATATGATTACTAAATTTAATTTTATCTTTTTTTAGATTAATTATACTGTTACAAGTATTCAAACTGAAAAAATACTTCTTCAATTTCAAAATTTTATCAATCATTGAACAAGTGGCTGAAAAATTCAGCAATATTCCTGAGATCTCCAGAAACTAAAAAATAAATTAATAACTCCCAGATGAATGAAAAGGCTACTTACAGGTGTAACCTGACATGGACAATGGCCAAATCAAGATGGCAAGTGCATAAACAGCCTAATCAATCAACAATAATAAAAAAAATGTGTGTAAACAAACAAGGAAGGCCTTATTGTTAAGTATTTTATGTTAGCTCCAATGAATAACAGAAGGCTATATATTACCTGGGGCTTGGCCTTCTCCTTGATCTGTGGCTTATCTGTGTTCTTGCCTTTATCCAGTTGCTTCCCCTCCTTTCCCTTTGCACCACCCTTGGTGGCGCGTGCACCCAAACTCATTATTACCTACTCTTATATTTACAGCCTCTATATACAAGCAGCTGGAACAACAAAAAAAAAACATTACATTAAACTGCATAGGTGCTTTAAAAACTCTTAATTTTTAAATTCTTAATTCAAGTTACAAAATACTCTAAGAGTAAAGATGGAGTATAAAAAACCAAAGTTCCCACTATATTAGTATAGATTTAAAAAACTACACACACATTTTTTATGATATCTGGGAACCTTTGACTAAGTTCAAAATATTTGTTTTACCATTATATCAAAGACTTATAGAAACTTTATTAGAAAATATGCTTGGCTATAGTTTGTAAGAGATGACTGAAGACTACCCCCCTTATTCATAATGGTCCGCTAACTTAAAACAGCCAATAAGTAGTGTTTTTTCTCATTCTGACTTAGGTCAATAGAAGAAGACAGTGTGCGAATTAGCAATGCTTTAAGTTAGCAGACTATTATGAATAAGGGGGTACAAATTCAAGCCCTGATTGAAGTGGTTAGAGGCTTTAACCACAAAGATATTGTTACATCTGATTAAGAGGAAAGCACTATTGATTTAGTTGAACATTTTCTGATCACCTCAAATCAAAATTATTATTACAAAGATGTAATACTAAGCTTTATGAATACTACAGCAGCCAATACAGAATACAACTGAATTTTGAACAATAATGATTACATGAAATGATACAAGAAGTCATAAATAAACCATTTCACTCCGAAACTAATTTGAAATTCAAATTTTCCTTATTTGTTGGATGGCGACCCACTGAATCATTGAATAAATGAATCAGAAAGAGCACAGTTTGTACAAAGATGCACATCACTCAGCAAATCTGCTAACAATACATGACTTAATAATATATTATATAGATATTATTAAGATTGAGCATTTTTAATCAATGTAAACATTAACACTGCTTAACCAATTTATCCATGACACAATGATACCGCAACAAAAAGTACTTTCCAAGTTTATTATTTACAATACAATATATTGATGAGTTAGCAGAGGCCATTGCTCTTCTACCTATTTACATAACATCCTTCTATTGAATTAGGCATTACTTTGCGGAAATCCATAATTATACTATAGAGACATTTTTTTTTTGAGTCTCATGCCAGATTTTGGCGAGACAACACGTCCTGAGGATGCCTTGTGTAGAGGCGAAACACATGTCGAATTGTTTTTTAAAAACAAATATTGGCGGAATTAACACTAAAGAAAACTTAAATCATTTACATAACATCCTTCCATAAGTGTGATGTTGCGATAGTGTAATATTTGAGATAGTAGTATGATCTGATAGACATTTTGCATATTTTAATTTTAAGTATTAATATGTATATATTTCATCACTTTTAGAGAACCATGGAGGTTTTAAATGGTATCTAGAATGTTGATGAGGAATTTATTAGTATTTTGTTCACTAGACATACAGAAATTATTCAAACATATTGTTTTCTCAAATTTAGGAACTCTCAGGGAATCAACCTAAGCTATTTATTGTTTGAAGATGTTGATTAACCTTTAAATAGATTTTTTGGTACAGTTACAAACTTATAATTGATGAATAAAATAAACTAACTTTGATTCACTTCCATACTTATTAGTTCTTATTTCAATTTAATTTATATAATATATGATTCTGATAAGATTATTATAAGGTATAGGTAATAGAAACAAAACATTAACAAAACAACAGAAAACAATAAAGAGATTTTAAAACTACATGTAAACAGCAAGGCAGCTGACTTCTGTTAGCTTTAGTGTTTTAGTGAGAAACCTTCCATTGAATGCGCATTTGCTGGCAGAGAAAAACAATTCAAAACAGATGTTAATGGGATTCAAAACTACATGATTCGAAATTTATTATTATTTATTTACCATTATTGTAGGAAATCGATAGCGATACGAAATTACACCAAAGCAATGTTATTACGACGCGGCGGAAGGTTTCGTCGAAGACTGATTACAAATTTAACGGAGTAAACAAACAGTTGGTGCGAAAACATCGAAACAGTAAAGAAATTTTATTGCTTTACTGTTAAACCGCTTTGGATCCTAGAAAGTTACTCGAAATAAACAAGCAAATGCGAATTATTGCGATAAATATCGCAAAAAACCTATCATTGACATAATTCGATTTCATTTTCAATAAAGTAAAATGTACACAATTCCTATCTTGATTAATGAGGAAAATTCAAAGGAAGGTTCCCAAATGAATACAGCAGCTCACGTCATCAATTTCTGAAACATCCAACGAAGGCAAAATTGAATAGGCGGCACATGTGGGGGACGCCATTCCCGAAGCACCTTTCTTTAGTATGAAATTGACAGTCTTTGATGTAGAAATAACCAGATATAGCACAAAAACACAACCCAATTATAATCACATCAACACAAGTAACACGCCAAATATGATTAATTACCTTAAAACTACGTATTTATCCGTAAAATACACGATTTTCAATTAAATTTACGAAATTTCATACCTGTGAATGCGCTCTCAAACGCAAGCTGGTCACGTGACCATATAGTGATACCCTACCACAGAACATGCTCTACGTTTTATTGTTTTGAATCTTTTCGCACTTCGATTTTTGCCGGTTTTAGGAGCTAAAAAATTTAACCCTAAAAATGTTAATAAATATAAGTTCAAATAATTTTAATAATATTTATTAAGATTGAAATTAACTTTGCTAATACTATGCTTAATTATATTCAAAAGAATATTGTCAATATTTCTTACATTAAAATAAATTCCTAAGAGTTTCTCTCATATTAAGTAACGGGATATTTAATAAATACTATAAGATTTGCGCAGCAGTAACAAGTAAAATAATTAATTAATAATAATTCAATCAAATGTGGAAGCGTATTTTTTTATCTCTGGATAATTTTTATGTAAAGAAAAAACCGGTTATTATTTTGTAACGTGTTTTTACGCACTGAGTACTGACCTCTACTATTTCCCACTGGTGGCTGTCAAAGTGCTTTTGTGCCTATTTGATATTCGCCATTTTGGCGCTGTTGGTTATGTAGCGATAGTCTGCGGCACTAAAACTAGTGATGACCATCTCACTAAACATCGTTAGAAGATGGTAAACTATTTACAAAAAAAATTTGTACTTTATAAAGTTGATTTCTGAAGTATAAATAACACGGAAAACGACCGAAATTAATTCAAAATGCAATAATACTTCAGAGTACCTTATCACCTTACCATACGCTTCTCTAGCAGCCATTTGTATTATACGTCAAATTTAGTTCTCTGGACGCTCGCGAGTGGCGCTTCAAATAGGAACAAAAAAATGCTGTCAAATTTAAACAGCCTGTCCAGTGGTATTTATAGTCTATTTTATCTTAATTGTCTTATATAGTAAACAAATATGGCATTCAGAGAACCAGCTCGTAGCAAGAGTTAATTCATAGAGATAGGAATTATCGAACGAATGAACGACTAAACTTAATAGTTTTTATGCAATGAATGAAAAGTATGGGGTAGAAGGGTAAAAATAATACGATGAGTTATTTGAATTGTTTTATTATTCGGATTCCGTTGCTAAAAAATATAGAAATCTTATAGTATTATATACCTAAATCAAAACGCAAGAAGTTATACTTCTTTGGCCTAAAAAAGCAAAAATCATTCAAATGATTTATTCCTCCTGCTGTTCTACGTTTTTACAAAGAACAGTTTTGTAAAAATCTTGCAAAGATGGTTTTGACAATTAATTATTAAATAATGAATACGGCTGTATGGGCTTGAACCCTTTGCCTGTCCTAATAATGGATGAAGAAACCAAAAAAATATACGTGAAAATGTGAGCCGTCACGGGACGCCTGGCAGATGTGAAACATCGACATTATTTTGTAAAAGTAATATGCAGAAAAGAACATATTGTGATAGGAACTAAATATGTCATAATGATAAAATAAAATATTACGATTTTTTCCAGATAACAATGACTATTTATAGAATAAACATTTATTTTCATTAAATACACCTACCTAGGGTTTATTAACTGGAAGTCACAAGCAAACGAAGTTTTTATGACTCCATCTAACTATAACAATACTCTTGGCTTTGCCTTAGTTGATTTTATGTCTATGAATAACCTAAAGCAATTTAATCGTATTAGTACTAGCGATGACCGCTTTTTAGATTTAGTATTGAGTAACATGTCTAATATTAATGTATCAGCCCCACCTGACGTGTTAAGTAGGACATATACGAATCATCCTAGCTTATTGTTAAATATTGAATGTTCTGGAATATCATTTTTGCGAGCGAGAGGTAATGCAAAACTAAATTTTTATAAAGGTTCTATTAGTTTATGTCTCTATTACCAATGATTTGAAAACTATTGATTGGAATCGAAGGCTATGCGTCCATGATAACGTAAATAGTATGGTATCTGAGTTCTATAAAATAATTAACAATATCATTAACAAATTTGTTCCTAAAACAACCAACACGAGATCTAAATATCCGGTATGGTTCAGCTCTTCCTTAATAAAATTGCTTGCTGAAAAAGAAAAATTACGTAAGAGGTTCCGAATATATAAGAATCCTAGAGATGAATTAGAGTATCACATGATTAGAAAGCGTTGTCACAAACTTTATGATGATTGCTATACTAAATACAAGCGAAATATTGAAGCAAACATTCCAAATAATCCAAAATGTTTTTGGAGTTTTGTTAAAAATAAAAAAGGCGGCCATTCAAGACTTCTTGTATGAAAATAGATGATGTTACAGCACAAACAGCAGCGGATATTGCCAATCTATTTTCATATCAATTTTCTTCTATATACACTTGTGGTCAGCGTCGCGTTCGCAGTTCTAGTCTAGTCGATAATGGTAATGTTCATTCTCTGATGTCCCTGAGCTTCAGTGAAGCTGAAATATCTCAGAAAATAAAAGGACTCGACATTAATAAAGGAGCTGGGCCAGACTCGATTCCTCCTCTCTTTGTTAAACGATGTAGGTTTACAATATCATTACCCTTAACTATTATCTTCAATAGATCACTTAAAGAAGGTGTATTTCCTGAAGAATGGAAAAAGTCTCGTGTTGTACCTGTATATAAAAAGGGGGATATTACCGACGTAAAAAATTACCGTCTTATATGCATTTTGTCTTGTTTTTCCAAGCTTTTTGAATCAGTCCTTCATCCATGTTATCCATGTTATCTCCAAAAATATTGACAGTTTGATCTCCGATGAGCAACATGGTTTCAGGAAGGGCCGTTCAATTCAAACGAACCTCATCTCTTTTGTCACCGAAGTATGTCAAGAATTGGACAGTGGGCGCCAGATTAATGCGATATATACAGACTTTAGTAATGCCTTCGATAAAGTCAGTCACCCTTTATTGATTCAGAAGCTAAGTAATTATGGAATTGGAGGAAACTTACTGAAGTGGTTCGAGTCATATCTTCATAATAGACTTCAGTCAGTAGTTGTAGGAGGCACTGAATCTAATTCATATATTGCGCGATCTGGTGTTCCCCAGGGATCCCACCTAGGACCGTTGCTCTTTTTGATATTTGTGAATGACGTTAGGAATCATATCAAATATTGTAAAGCATCTCTCTTCGCCGATGATTTAAAAATTTATAAAGTTATCAACTCTGCCTCTGAGGCTGCTTTTGTTCAAAGTGATCTCAATGGTATAAAAGATTGGTGCCTATTAAATGGTATGATCCTAAATGCAAATGTTTTCATATTAAGTACACTAGAAAAAAAACCGCTTGTTACAGTGTATGAGCTCGATGGCGCACCATTAAAAGAAGTGCAGGAAATTCGTGACTTGGGGGTAACTATTGATAGCAAACTAACGTTTATTGCACAAGTTAATAAAGTAGTTACCACATCCGCACGAATGTTAGGATTTCTAAAGCGAAACTCGAATTGTTTCGGCTCCAAAACGAAAACAATTCTATATAACGCTCTAGTGCGCAGTCATATCGAAATTGGTAGTATTATATGGAATCCCCTATATACGATCCATTCGCAACGCATCGAGAGTATCCAAAGAGCATTCACACGACACCTTGCATACATTAGTACTGGATTCTCTCATAGACACCCGTACCATCAGCGCCTCAGGAAATTTAATATGATTTCATTGCTCGATCGGAGATCTCTTTCCGGAGTAATATTTTTGTACAAACTCTTAAACGGTCAAATACAATGTAATAACCTCTTGCAGAATATTAACCTTGCTGTCCCATATTTATTCCCAAGGTTCAAAATCAAGAGAATCTTCCAAGTTCCTTCTGTAAAAACCAACCTGGGAGTTCAGGCGCCTCTCGCTCGAATTCTTCGCGAGTACAATAAGTTAAACGAAACCAATTCAGAACTTGATATATTCGGTGGCGGGCTGGTCAGGTTTAAAGAAAGTGTTGTTAAGCACTTAGCTCGTACTCAATCGCATTTGTCAAATAAGTAGTTTTTCTTTTTTATACTATTAGTTCTATTTTTCAGAAGTATTTAGGGAGTATTTTTTGTAATTTTTATGTTCACCATAATTGTTGTATACTTTAGAACTACTAATTGTAACATTAGATTAAGAAAATTGTATTGTATATGATGTGGTGTGCTTTATTAAATAAATAAATAAATACAAAAATTTACGAATTTATTTCAAATCGTGACTACTTAATTCGTTTAATCAGTGACTTTGATAATAGTTATATTCGATGTTGCCTCTGAGGACGGTATTACTGTGACAAGGCGACGCGTCGCCACGGCATGCGTCGCCATGCCAGAAATCGGTTTTACATACGGCTATAGATGTTTCACATCAAAAATAACGAATGACGCAAACGTCAGAAAATTTTAGGAACCAACTTCACCCTGTTACTTTTGTGTTACAGTGATGCGCGCGCATCTTAAAATTTCACTCTCATAATTTTTTAATAAACAAAATTTAATGCGACATGGTGATACTACGTAGTAGTGACGTTATTCACTCTGATTGATGTTTTAGATAAATGTCGGTTTTTATAATTTTAACGAAGCATACCCAATTTTATGGCGGTACGTCACTCGAACGGTTAGCTCAGTTGTTTAGAGCACTGGCACGGAACGCCAGAGGTCGTGGGTTCGAGTCCCACATCGTTCATAAAATTTTGTTTACCAATTTTAATTGTGTATTAATCCTAGAAGTGAGGGTTATCACTTTAAAAACATAACAAATTGTTAAGATTTACAAGAGCGAAATCTCAAGTCAATTTCCTTATATGCAAATATTGGGGTTGAGCAGGTTATCAACTGTAAAGTGGATCCTGTAGATTAAGACACTACCTGAGAGTTGAACAAAGCATATAAGATTTTATGACGATACGTCACTCGAATGGTTAGATCAGTTGGTTAGAGCATTGACACGGAACGCCAGAGGTCGTGAGTTCGAGTCCCGCATCGTTCATAAAATTTTGTTTTTCAAATTTTATTTGTGTATTAATCCTAGAAGTGAGGCTTATCACTTTAAAAACATAACAAATAGTAAGTGTTGAGAAATTCACGATATAAATCCAAGGATTTTCATTCCTTATATTATGCCGTGAAAAACAACGTTTCCTGTTAAAAAAAACCTGTAAAAAAATTAGGCAATGAAATAAGCTTCTCAGTAATGTATAATCCATGTTCATCATAGAACAAAAAATTACTTGCGCCGACAGTAACCTTTGACCTTGAAGTGCGAGATTGCACACAATGTGATATAAAATATAACTATGCTATATTTGGACGAAATAGCTGCTGATCTATATTGTACGATAATTTTCCAAATAAAGTAAACATATTCCAAACTAAATAAACAGTAAAAAACAGACAAAGGAAACGACAATTCACAGTCGTTATTCGATTTGAATGGACCCTATTTCAAGTCTAATTTATATCATCAAATACTATATAATAAGTATCAATCTATTATAATTATATAATAATATTATGATGACTCACGTAATATGTGTTTTATCAATAACAACTCACCTCATATTGGGTATAAATCGAAAAACAAACAAACTCAGCGCTTTCACGGAATTAAGTAGTCATTTTATTAAAAGTTCTTTTTAACTGTGGAGGATTTGAGATTCTTTTGTAGATCGTAGAGGGAGGTAAATTGAAATACTACTCGTAAGCTTGATTTCTTTCCACGACGAACTTAATGCCGCAATATCTTTGAAATCAAATCTGATGATATCTGAATCAAATGAGATCTTCCGATGTACTTAAAATAAAACGGTTAACAAAACTAGGAAATTCTTATAAAATGTAATAGCAATAAAAAATGTATAGTGTAAAGCAGTTCTTGATTATCCGTTATTTCATCATAGCGGCACAGTGGTAAAACCTTAAAATATTAACCCTACAGAAGTAGCGTCGGTAACTTCATTACAAATAGAAAGGACACGCGATAGACAAGGCTGAGATAGAACGGGACAAACTATTGATTTTGTATCTTTATCTCGTAACCCATATATTTATTTGGCCCAATGTCAACTTTGGGGCAAATAAACAAAGATCTATCATGTCATTGAGCTTGCAAATAGTATTTTTGTCATTTTATTGTTTTGATACATATTTGGTGTGAGATACGGATGCCTTTCAACTTATAAAAGTAAAGGCCATATTTGGATGCTGTGTGTCTGGTTGCCAAAGCGGTAGTGAATGTAAAAATCCAGGAGTTAGCTTTCACACGTAAGTATTGCTTTTCACCTAACGTTTTCAATATAATTTGTAGCAAGCTCGTATCAACTAAATTTTATATGAAACATTCTTTCCAAAAGTATTGATTTTTGATCCACAGCCACCTTTTTTCAGTTAATTTGTCGTAATCAAAATATACATAACATAAAACAGTGACAACCAAAATGTTGCCATAACATACGTATAGTTTTACCCAAGTTATAGGGTAGTAATTTATTTAAAGCCTTATTTAGTTATTTTATTTAAATAACATACAGCAGGTACTTATTATTAGCATTAATAATTTACAATGGTATATTTGTATGGAGTAAGGAAATTAGAACGACATTTGTACGTTTTCCTGTGATTGATAATAAAACAAGGAGCATGATGGACAATGTGTAGTATATCAATAAACAAAATTATCTATTTCAGGTTTCCATTCGATCCAATACCAAGAAAAAAAAAGGATAAATGCAACAGGACGAACAGATTTATGGGTACTAATAAACATGCAGGAATTTCTTTAGTCCATTTTGATGCGACACAAATAATAACAAAAAATATAAACAAACGGCTCATTGAAGGTGCAGTTAAAATTTATTCATGTAAGTGAAGTTGGGTTTATTAGAGCTTAATCTGCACTCTGTTAAAATTAAAACATCGGGCTCAAAATTTAGAGTAGATAACATTATCTCAAAGTCATGAAAATTACGATAAATACTCCTGATTTTCTGTGAAAATATGGTAAAGTCACTTTTCTTTACAGCAATGTGATGAGAGAGACTGGAGCAATCACATTCAACTGAGTTAGATATTTCAATGTTGTCTATTTCGTTCAGTTTGTAATGTGTCACCTATAAAAATATTTTGCAGGCAGAACAATACTCGCTGTATGGTTGTTGTATATATAAAATAATAGTTTTGGGTGTATTATGTATGATTGTAAAAGATATTATGACATTGTATCGAATGATAATATCTGTGCCCTATTACTGTTTATTCGGTTAAATGTATGTATTTATGTTCTTTTCCAGAGTATTTAGTGTTATGTTAACTATTTATGTAATTAATTTTTTTATAAGGTTTATTTACAATCACTTACAATAATACACACAAATATAAAAAGTAGATCTAAAAACTAGAATGTAAATGTAATGATTACTTACAAATAAACACAGCATCCACAGAAATATTAAATTTTAGGTAATTGAGTTAAGAATTAAACAGTTTTATTTTTAAATTAATAAATGAGTAGGTTACATAGTTATACACAGTTACATTAATTTTCATATTATAAAAGCATTTATGATTGCCAATGTTGGTGCAAATAGTCTTGCGCAATTTGGCTAAGGAATCAGCAAATATGTCAATATCAGATATGCTATAATAATTTAAAATTTTACATAGCGGTGGGACTGGGGCATTGGTACCTAGGATTATTCGACGAAGTGGAGGACAAAGTGGAGTAATAGGAATTTTTCTGGTACTCTTAGACTAAATTTATTTAGCAATTCGAGGCAGTCAATAAAGCCTATTTTTTACTAAGGAGAACTCTAAAAATAATTTTAAGATAAGTTTAACTTGTAGCAGAAAATGCAATTTTTTTATTTCTAGTGCATATTATATGCGTTTGGAATTGTTTTTTTAAAGTTGGTAGATTTTTTAAAATTATTTTTAGTTTTTTAGTGAATCTGAAGTACACCAAGTAATTTGTCTGCATAGTATGTGAAGATTTACTAAACGTACTGCTCATATGAGTCAGCGCTGTTTTAGTGAAACCAACGAAATCAGGGAGATCTCAATAGAGGAATTCTACCTCGAGGACAATTTCAAGGAGCGCAAAAATAGATAGAACTTTGCGTCATGGTGCAATGCAGCAACGAACGTATCCGCATTGCAATATGACTACAGATACATAGAAATTCTACCACAAATAAATAGTAAAGTAAGTAAGTCGTTAAGGGGTTCCATTGGTCATTATATTCGACCACGACAATTGCTTGAGCATAACGACGTTACGGTAGATGACTCAAATATCCGGAAAGCATATATAAAATTCGGCCGAGTATCGTTAATTTGCCCCTAAGAATTGAGGATTTCTGTGACTTTGTGGTGGATCCCATAATTAGAACAAAATCAAACTCTGGTCAAACTACCATTGAAGTATATCCTTTCCAATAAAAAAATCATCTAAATCGGTTGGTGTGATATTGAATTATTTGACCATTTGTTGCACACATACTAATACCGTCGAAATGAGAACCTCCTCCTTTTTGAAGTCAGTTTAACGCGGCGGCGGTTAGTACTTATAATAATTAGTACTATAAATACATTCCAGCGCTGGTTCTTGGGAATAGTCTATCATCATGGGTAGAATCATTGTCGCCTATATAAGCATGGTTATGTGGTGGTTAACCGATCCCGGCGCCAGGCTGTCCTCTTCGAAATCACTATCCCATATGAAGACTACCTCATGATAGCTGAGAAGGACAAGTTTAACAAGTACTTTGACTTGGCTAACGAGACGACCGACGAGACGTTGACTCGAACATCACAGGCCAGGTGGTCCTTACGGCGGTCTTATAGCGAAGAGCCTCGAAATTTTTCAAATGGTTCTCGTTAAGCAGTCGGCTCAAAAATCAAATATAGAAGCCTCTGTCTGCGGCCCTGCCACCAATAGCTCAACCCATGGGCATGACTCCTCTGCTGATGGCACTCCAAGTTTATGATATTTTGTTTTTGTGTCGATCTGATAATATAATACATAGTTTTTATACATATTTTAAAAACTTTCATTTATGAAAGAAAATAAAAACATGTGAATAGAAATAACAAGTAACACACTATATTTCCTGATAATTATCAGAGTTTTGACTATACTATATTTTAATAAGCACTATATTAAGGTACTATAATAAATAAATAATTATCATAACATGCTTTTTATTATTATTTTTAATTCATTTTCATTCCCAACCATCTGTTGCGTATGTGACATTAGGTCATACGATTTAATTCCGTGAGGGGTAATTTTAATCATATTAATAATACGACAACGCCTAAGACTTCTCCAGACTCCTGTCAAAACTATTGCTATTTAAAAGGGGCACGCGAGGACTATGTACTCCTATAGTGTCAATTTAGTAAAATTAAATATATTCTTTGAGTGGAAAGTATAAAACTTCGTGAACGTTAGATTGTTATTGATTTACAAAATTCGAGTTCCAACTCTCAAGTCATCAAGTGCCTCAACTTTCACAATATTAAATGTCCCTATTGGAAGATGTTTTCCTCCAGGACGAAGCTAACGAGGCTAATGAATTAGAAAGAATAATAGAAGGTGGTGATCACGAGGAAAGGTACAGCGATGATAATAGTGAAAAAGAGGGCGAAGCAGGTTTGTAAAGGAAAATTTTAATATCCATATTACCTATTATTAATTAATTTGTAGCAGCGTATAATCAAGGAATTTTATTCTATAGTAAGCCTAACTTGCTGATGACAATTGATCTAAGGGTAATCCTTCTGACGTTGCGAAAATGCAAAACGAATATAAACTTTAAGATATTTCCATATTACAAGCAATAAGTCTGCGAAAAGGTATGTGAATCAAATTCCTTGTCTGTACCTTGGCTGCCACTTTTTGTATGTCCAATCCACCTATTCTCAATTCTAATCTCTTGTTGGATGGTACTTTGATAATTGCCACATAAGTGTAAAGAGAGAAAAGATATTGTATTTGAATGTCTGATTGAATTATCATGTGTTGAACTGGAACATCTTATTGTGGTATGTATGTATAGACCATAACATACTGATTATGATAAATTTGAGCTTATTATGGAACAGGTACTGAAAAAATGATTCAACAGTAATAAATTATAGTGTGAGGTGATTTCAATAAAGACTAGCTTGTTAGCAAGAAATTTACAAAAAACTTGTCAATCTTTCTAGGTGTTTTGTATATGATAAAAACTTTTAGTGAACCAACACTAATAACTTCTTCATCCTGTACCTGTATTGATAATATTATATATAGTAATTGTGCCATACTTGATAAAAGAATTTTAAATTCACTGACATCTGAGCACTGTGGACTACAAATTTGTATCAAATAAAACTACTCAGAATAATTGATTATTTGTAGAGCTATGACAAAAAATGTAATGAAATGTTTCAAAAAATGTAAAAAATCTTATTGAATATAATGACATTGTAAAAGAATCTGACTGAAATCAATTTTTCTATATTTTTAAATTTATTGTGTAAATAATTTTATGATATTTTTAAGGAAAAAAAAATGAGTATCAACAATCCATCCAAATTCAGTGACTGGGCTACAGCAAGCATTCATAGGAGTAGAATGCATCTTTATGAGCTTAGGAATTTCATCAACAATCCAGTATTCTAGGAATATATGCATAACTTTTTTTTTTTTATGGAATAGGAGGACAAACTAGCGTATGGGTCACCTGTTGTTAAGTGATCACCGCCGCCCACACTCTCTTGCAACACCAGAGGAATCACAGGAGCGTTGCCGGCCTTTAAGGAAGGTGTTTTTACGCGCTTTTTTTGAAGGTACCCATGTCGTATCGTCCCGGAAACACCACACAAGGAAGTTCATTCCACAGCTTTGTAGTACGTGGCAGAAAGCTCCTTGTAAACCGCACTGTGGAGGACCGCCACACATCTAGATGGTGAGGATGATATCCTAACTTGTGGCGTGTCGTGCGAAGGTAGAATTCGGCGGCAGGAATTAGATAAAACAGCTCTTCGGAACACTCCCCGTGATAAATGCGGTAGAAGACACACAATGAAGCGACGTCTCTACGCAACGCCAAGTGATCTATCCGTTCACAGAGTACTGGGTCCCCGACAATTCGAGCTGCTCTGCGTTGCACGCGGTCAAATGGATCGAGCTGATACTGGGGTGCGCCAGACCAGAGATGACAGCAATACTCCATGTGTGGCCGGACCTGCGCTTTGTACAGCGCTAGAATGTGGGCCGGCTTGAAGTATTGCCGTGCTCTATTGTAAGACGTAATGACGCCCAGTTTCTTTGAAGCCAATTTGGCTTTGCCCTCCAGATGGCCACGGAATTGGCAATCGCTCGAGATTTCAAGACCCAGTATTCCGATACTAGGCGAGGCTTTTAGGAAAGTGTTGTAGAGGAGCTGATGCGACAAATGGGGTTTTTTTAGTGGTAAACGCGCAAACTTGAGTCTTCTGGGGGTTAAATTGGACAAGGTTCAATTTACCCCATTCCGCGACCTTCTCAAGAGAGGACTCGATAGAAGACACAAGTTTCTCCCGGCACTGGTCGACGATTTCCCGAGAGAGACGTGCATGGCCCGTGTATACGGCATCACCAGTGCTGTCATCTGCATAGCAATGAATGTTGGATGTGTCCAACATATCATTGATATGCAGAAGAAACAGCGTAGGAGATAGCACACAGCCTTGGGGCACTCCAGCATTCACGGGCTTCGGGTTCGAGCAATGTCCGTCGACAACGACCTGTATGCTGCGGCCAGTGAGGAAGCTGGAGGTCCACTTGCACAAGCTCTCGGGAAGCCCAAATGATGGAAGTTTAGAGAGGAGCGCCTTGTGCCATACACGATCAAAGGCCTTCGCTATATCCAGGCTAACTGCTGCACGATCAAAGGCCTTCGCTATATCCAGGCTAACTGCCAGGCCTTCCCCCTTGGTTTCAATAGCCGCAGCCCATCTATGTGTTAGGTATACCAGAAGATCACCTGCCGACCGACCATGGCGAAAGCCGTATTGTCGGTCCTTGATCAACTGGTGACCCTCTAGGTATACCAAGAGCTGACGGCTAATTGTGCTCTCCATGATTTTGGAGAGCAGGGAGGTTATAGCAATAGGCCTGTAGTTTGCCGGATCCGAACTGTCTCCTTTTTTTTGGATCGGATGGACAAGGGCTGACTTCCATGAGTCAGGGACTACGCCTTTGGAATAAGAGTGCCGGAATAAACGCGTTAGCACCGGCGTCAACTCAGGGGCACACGTTCTAAGCACGATTGGAGAAATGCCATCCGGCCCGCTCGACCTGACGTCCAACGAAAGCAGAGCTCGCCTAACAGTTTTCTGTCTGAACTGTACTTCAGGCATAGAGCTCTGACACCGCGGGATGGTCGGCGGTGTTTTTCCGTTGTCGTCAAGAGTCGAGTTGGAGGCGAAAAGAGCGCACAGGAGATCGGCTTTCTCTTTTGCCGTATGGGCCAGGGTGTCATTCCTCATGTGCAACGGCGGCATGGACGGCTGGCTGAAGTTACCAAGAGCAGCTTTCGACAACGACCAGAACTTGCGTGTTCCGGTCGGGTAACTGGAACGCTGCTCGCCGATTTTGACGACGTGTTTTGACTTTGCACGGGCGATTTGCCGCTTAAAAAATCTGGAAGCACGGTTGTATTTCCTCTTAAGAACTATGCAGGTCGGATCCTTTGTGCCCAGCGCCGCAACCCAAGTTCGATACGCCTGTTTTTTGCAGTCAGATGCTGCTTTAACTGACGCATCGAACCAGGGCTGTGATCTGCCACCGATCGGTACTACAGAGCTTGGTATAAAAATATCCATGCCCTGTAGTATCACATCGGCTACTGCAATGGCGCAGGCACTAGGATCATCCGAAGCGAAACAAACCTGCTCCAAGAGGCACCACACTCCTGACCAGGCAATGGTCGGACGTTCCGAGAGGGGCGTCGACAATGACCTGGTAACCATCGGGATGTGTAGTCAGCAGAAGATCTAATAAGGACGGCAAGTGACTATCCACATCCGGGAGCCGCGTTGGCGACGCAACCAATTGGGACAGACCGTACGCCAATGCAAAATCATGCACAGATCGCCCTGCGTAGTCTGTGGTACGTGATCCAAGCCATTCGGCATTGTGCCCGTTGAAATCACCCAAGACTACAATTTCAGCGGAGGGGATCTGTGCAAGCACGTCGTCAATCGCCGCGTGAACGCAGCCCATGAGATGATCGGTTTCTGCGTTACCACTATGGGACCTGTAGACACACGCATAGATGCGGACGCGGTCCTCTAAATCTACGCGGAGCCAGATAACTATTCTAAAATATTTAAAAGAGTTTGTGAAGAGGCAAAACATATCCATATTTGCAACCAGATTGTTTCTTAAAATAATAAAATAAAAATGACTTGGGCAATTATAATAAATAGGGAAACAGCTAAAAATAAAACAAAATAAAGATTCTATTAGTATTAAAAAAATGGAGTGGTCATTGAAAATAGTAGGGATATTGCTCAAAATCTCAATAACTTTTTTATAATATTCCTGTTCAAAATATGACAACATTAAATTCTTCTTCTTAACAAGCTGAATTAATACTCAAAAGCAATGTTCCTGAGTGTGCAGTTTCATTAAAATTTAGGCATGTTATCACTGGTGAAATAATCTAGTATTTAACTCATCAAATGTAAAAAAAACATATGAATTATGGGGCATGTCCGTGGCTTTTAACATGTGAATTATGGGGCATGTCCGTGGCTTTTAACATGTGAATTATGGGGCATGTCCGTGGCTTTTATAGCAAAGATAATCAAAACTATTGCTCCCCATTTATATTTTATATTGAATAAATATTGTGATGTAGTACAACAATAAGCTAAGCTCTATAAAGGTTGATGCATCCAATATAAGATAATTTCTATTAATATAGTTATTTCTTTATTACTTTTCATAAAATAATTTATATTTTTAAACACGGCTCATCCAATCGATCATCAATGATCAATGCATCCACTATAGGCTAATTTATATTTATACAGTTAATTCAAGTTATTACTTTTCATGAAATAATTAATATTATTTAAACACAACTCGTATATTGGATGCAGTACCTTACAAACTAATTTGTTATGTATTACAGTCATTGTAAAATACTCTATTTGATTCAAAAGAGTGGCTGTTGAGTTTCTTATACGTTATTCTCATGAGCTCAACTTTTTATGAACATATGGTAAATTCAGTAATTTAAAAGAAATATTTGTAGTGATAATTCAAAAGCCCTTATGTTTAGCCTAATTGAATAAAGTTAAATTGACTTTGACTTTGATGTTGTCTTACTCCTTGTATTTTGAAATATATTTTTGTGAAATTTTATTTCCAGAAGAAGATAAAAGACGAGTAGATCCTTCTTCTACAAAATCTAAGAGAGTAATAAAGAATCCCAGATTTGTTTTGAATCCTGCTCGCCTCACTGGACCGAGAGGTATTCATGTAATACCAGAGCATTTTCAAGATTTCAAATTTAAAGGTAAAATAATTTATATATAAATGTTTTATTATCTAAAACATGTTTAATATAATACGAAATCTTAAATGATGAGTTGAGTTTTTCTTTTATACAGTAGAACCTCGATAAGTTGAAAAACCTCCAATTCTCGAAAAGCTGATTATTATTTTATATTATCACTAAGGCGATGTCACCAAATGGCCCAACGGAAGACCAGTGTTGGTTTTGAAACCAGCAAACAAGCTAAGTTGGGACCACATTGCGACATATAGAAAATAATATTTCTCATTTTTGTTTACGTTTTAATTTTTAAGTGTTTTGTATTTAGATGGATTATATAATGTCACAAATAAAAAAATTTCTTCTTCCTAATAAGTTATTATGTCTATTATTATTGCCTTAAGACGTGTCATAACTTTTGAGTTTCCCGAAAGTGACAACTAAGAAGTCCAATTATGCTGTTCCCTACCCTTCAAACACCAAAAACCCTCATTACTAAAAATCGCAACCCTCTATTAGTAGAATTTATCAGTGAGCCCTCAAAGCCACTTTGGTAAATATTTTCCCTCCTTAGCTCGAAAAGTTAAATCTTAAACATAGCAATGATTTATTTTAAAACCCTTTATAACTCAAATATAAGAATGAATCTCAACATCTTTATGTCAAAATTCTCAATAAGTCGAAAAGTATAACTCGAATATTTTGGTGTCTCCCTTAATGTTTGACTTATAAGAGGTTCTACTGTACTATGTTAACTAAATTTGGAAATAAAGAGTGATCACTGCGTCTTGTTTGTTCTATGGGCTCTACATTTTTTTATGGAAAAGAAGGACAACCGAGTGTATTCACCTGGTGTGAAGTGATCACCACCACCCACATTCTCTTGCAACACCAGAAGGATCACAGGAGCGTTGCCGGCCTTTAAGAAAGGTCAAAGGCCTTTGCAAGCATTTTTTAGAGATTCTATTAAATAAAAATGGTAATGACATCTGAAGAGTATGTAAGAAATCTTTATTTCATTATAGGTTCTGTGAGTTTGGAATATGATTTACACATATAAAATATTGATTTAGTTTGCAAAATTTATCATTTGATATCTAAAATAATGTTATGATCATTTCCTTTTTGGAACAAAAATATTCTTAATTTTTTGATAATCCATTATGACATTTAATATTTAAGTACCTAAAGTAAGTGTTTGTGTAAATATAGCTTTTTATTAAACTTATATTTTTTTTGTATGATATTAAATAGTAGATAAAACCCATTTATTTGTGAAATTAGATTTTTTTTTAATGGAATAGGAGGACAAACGAGCGTACGGGTCACCTGGTGTTAAGTGATCACCGCCGCCCACATTCTCTTGCAACACCAGAGGAATCACAAGAGCGTTGCCGGCCTTTAAGGAAGGTGTACGCGCTTTTTTTGAAGGTACCCATGTCGTATCGTCCCGGAAACACCTCACAAGGAAGCTCATTCCACAGCTTTGTAGTACGAGGAAAAAGCTTCTTGAAAACCGCACTGTGGAGGACCGCCACAGATCCAGATGGTGGGGATGATATCACGGGGAGTGGGGAACACTCCCCGTGATAAATGCGGTAGAAGACACACAATGAAGCGACGTCTCTACGCAACGCCAAGTGATCCAGCCGTTCACAGAGCACTGAGTCCCCGACAATTCGAGCTGCTCTATGTTGCACGCGGTCAAATGGATCGAGCAGATACTGGGGTGCACCAGACCAGAGATGACAGCAATACTCCATGTGTGGCCAGACCTGCGCTTTGTAGAGCGCTAGAATGTGGGCCGGCTTGAAGTATTGCCGTGCTCTATTGATGACGCCCAGCTTCTTCGAAGCCAATAGGTATTTGCCCTCCAGATGGCCACGGAATTGGCAATCGCTCGAGATTTCGAGACCCAGTATTCTGATACTAGGCGCGGCTTTAAGAGAAGTGTTCTCGAAGAGCGGTGATACGACAAATGGGGTTTTTTTAGTGGTAAACGCGCAAACTTGAGTCTTCTGGGGGTTAAATTGGACAAGGTTCAATTTACCCCATTCCGCGACCTTTTCGAGAGAGGACTCGATAGAAGACACAAGTCCCGGCACTGGTCGACGATTTCCCGAGAGAGACCTGCATGGCCCGTGTATACGGCATCACCAGTGCTGTCATCTGCATAGCAATGCATGTTGGAGGTGTCCAACATATCATTGATATGCAGAAGAAACAGCGTAGGAGATAGCACACAGCCTTGGGGCACTCCAGCATTCACGGGTTCGAGCAATATCCGCCGACAACGACCTGTATGCTACGCCCAGTGAGGAAGCTGGAGGTCCACTTGCACAAGCTCTCGGGAAGCCCAAATTATGGTAGTTTTGAGAGGAGCGCCTTGTGCCATACACGGTCAAAGGCCTTCGCTATATCCAAGCCTTCCCCCTTGCTTTCAATAGCCGCCGCCCATCTATGTGTTAGGTATACCAGAAGATCACCTGCCGACCGTCCATGGCGAAAGGCGTACTGTCGGTCGTTGATCAACTGGTGACCCTCTAGGTATACTAAAAGCTGGCGGCTAATTATGCTCTCCATGATTTTGGAGAGCAGGGAGGTGATAGCAATAGGCCTGTAGTTCGCCGGATCCGAACTGTCTCCTTTTTTTTTTTTGGATCGGATGGACAAGGGCTGACTTCCATGAGTCAGGGACGTACCTTTGGAATAAGAGTGCCGGAATAAACGCGTTAGCACCGGCGTCAACTCAGGGGCACACGTTCTAAGCACGATTGGAGAAATGCCACCAGGCCCGCTCGACTTCCTGACGTCCAACGAAAACAGAGCTCACCTAACAGTTTTCTGTCTGAACTGTACTTCAGGCATAGAGCTCTGACACCGCGGGATGGTCGGCGGTGTTTTTCCGTTGTCGTCAAGAGTCGAGTTGGAGGCAAAAGGAGCGCACAGGAGCTCGGCTTTCTCTTTTGCCGTATGGGCCAGGGTGTCATTCCTCATGTGCAACGGCGGCATGGACGGCTGGTTGAAGTTACCAAGAGCAGCTTTCGACAACGACCAGAACTTGCGTGTTCCGGTCGGGTAACTGGAAAGCTGCTCGCCGATTTTGACGACGTGCTTAGACTTCGCACGGGCGATTTGCCGCTTAAAAAATCTGGAGGCACGGTTATATTTCCTCTTAAGAACTTTGCAGTTCGGATCCTTTGTGCCCAGCGCCGCAACCCAAGTTCGATACGCCTGTTTGTAGATTGCTTCACTGTGTTGATTGACAAATGTAAATTATTATCAATGCCTGATGTAAAATAATTATGTTAAATCTAATTTAGCTGATTTTCTTTTCCAAAGAAAAATAAAAGATATGTCATATAATTTATAACATTTATTCTTAATAGGCTATTAAAAATGGTCAATCCATACTATATAAGTTTTTAGAAAAACATATTAATTATATGGCTTGCAGGCAAAGGTCATGAGAAGGAAGACTTGGATGTAGTCTTAAAGAAATTAGAACATTGGGCATATAGACTGTACCCTAAATTTCAATTTGAAGATTGTTTGAAGAAAATAGAGGCATTGGGAAAGAAAAGAGCTGTTATGGTAGGACTTATATTTATTAAGCAAATCACATATTTTAATTGTTATAAATATTTGTACCAAATCCAGTTGAGGTCATGAATATATTGAGATCAATTAAAACAGATTAATAATTGACCTAAAAGCACCTCTTTTATATCAATTTAGTACAAATTATGCTCCATATTCACTGTTGGTGAAATGGTTTTACATAATATTATGTCATTACAATAATACTTACAGATTATCTTAACATATACTGCCACAAGGGTCTTTTGGCGCATGAGTGACATTGACAGGAGGGCGCTACAGTGAAATTGGGGTTACCGGTGAATAAAAATTGCCTAATTTACGGTCCAATTGAAAGTGATACTATAGGTAGTTTTAATATTAAACTTAGAACATGCATATGTATCTATCCCGAAATCTTAGGGCCCAATGAACATATCAGATAATAGGATGAGTAGAATTTTAAGTTTTTTTAACTGTTAGAACTTAAGGAAATGGTAAACTATAAAAGTATACATGTATATACCTATCAGTCATCAAACATAAGCATATGGTGGCAAAAAAGAATAATGTTTCAAATAATTTTATTATAATTATGATGAAGGTGTACAATATTAAGTGGTCGAATATCGTCCAATTCTTCGTCTTCACTATCGCTGCTTTCTTCACTATCAGAGGCTAAGTCTATGATGAACGGTACGTCCAAATGCGCGTCCCTTATGTGATACTCTTTTTGTATTTTTTTGACGTGCGAACAATAATTGCGCCACTCCTCAACAGTAATAGCATTAAATGCATTCATTACCATACTTGGCATTTCATTAGCCAGTTTCCCAATGTTCACCATAGCCACTTTGCGTTTCATTGAAGCCCAGACCATTTCAATGGGGTTGAGATCACAATGATTTGGAGGTAAACGTAATACCTGCAAATAAATACAAGGTATAATTGGTAAAATGGTATAGGTTAGGAAAGTTGGTTAGCTGTTTAGCAGTTAGGAATACCTTTTTATTGCATCAAGTAATCTTGTATCCTTTAAATACAAATACAAATATTTTATTTTGTCTCAAAAGAAAAACGTATTATACAAAAAAGCCATGTACATACTACTACATACTCATAATATCTACTACACAACATTATACATCACAACCTTTAGATACAAACATTAAGAAGCCTATATACTTATGTTTGGTAAGTGCATCTAGACAAGTAGGTACGAAGTTTTTATTGCTAGGACTTCTTAAAGAACCTAGGCACATACAGACAGTAGGTTTTATGTGAAACAGACATAAAAGCTGGTGCCTTCCCAGAAAATTGATATTTTGCTGGAGTGGTAGGTATGTAGTCTACATTATGACAACAATCTACTACTCCTAAGTTTCCCTGTGTTTAGGATATTAGAACTCCCCGTGTATTGGTCTGTTATTCCATAGTTCAAGAATGTGTATGTCTGACTATTATAATGCACAAAATGAGTAGTAGTTTAATAATTTTGAAAGGAAAAATAAATAAGTAATATAATATAGTATATAATTAATTTAAAGGTATGAGTAGTAATGAGTAAATATGTTGGTCGGTATGTATACCACCAGATAATTATGTACATACTAGTGAAGGTATATGATTGTATATTTCTTTATATGTATGAAATATAGACAGATATAATATTTTCTAAAAGAATATGTGCTTATTTGCTAATTAGTAACGTAAGGTATCTAAATTATTACCTAGTTTTAAATTAAACAAGTTTAAATGTATCCTAAACCTATTGAAATATAAGTACTTATTAATAAATAATATATATATACCAAACTGTTATCATTCGATTCCGGAGATTAAATAAAAATATATTTGTTAATATTATATTAGGTGACAATATATTAGTAAAATACCTTTTGGCCTAATCCTTTTAAAATGGTGTCAATAGCATAATCAGGTTCCGGCTTATTTCTTTTTACAATTTCCAATAATTGTGGTATTGTATATTGTGGTGAATATTCAATATGATTTCTTGATAACCATTCGTGTATTACTCCCTTTCTTGAATTTGTGTTAAGTGCTTTGTTTATGCTTGTATTGTGATATAGAGCATTATTCATCCCAATAAGACTTGGTTGGTTTAAATTGGGTGACAACTTTTCAGTAACCCATTTTTTGAAATTTGTGTGATTCATGTCATCATGATAATCTCCACTTTTTGTTTGTGATTTAAATACCAAGCAGGCATTCTCCACAAAGCCTTGCTCACCGCCAGCATGGACTATTATAAACCTTTGCCCTTTAGATTCAGTACACCATCTGTGAATAAATGAATTCATAAACTATAACAAACAAACAAGATTCGGAAGAAGATAAAGGGCAGGCTATGAGTTGTTTATTGCTAATGGACCACTTTGTCTTACTGGCGTTGGACATTATGATGTAAATACCTGTGCCATCATCATTCTGCCAATATTTTCCAAAAGTTAGACCACAATGAATGTATGTCTCATCTAAGTACACAACTGGAAGTTTATCTGTCTCATCATTGTACTTTAAAACCTGAAACATAGAAGACAATCGTACTGTTACATACATACACAAGTTATTAAGGTTCAAGGTAACTAAAAATATGATACTCTACCTGCAGGTATTTAGCTCGCCAAGCAGATATATCATTTCTTTCAATCAAAACCTTCCTATTACTTTTTGACTTCTTAAATCGGAAACCAATCTTTTTTATGTGTTGTCTGAGAATTTCTCGACTGCCTTTAAATCCAATGTCTTCTATTCACTGTAGGAATTTCCTTTTTCATAGTATAAAATTCATGGATTTTACGCCGCAAAACACCAATATCAAAATCATCCATCAATATTTTGTCTTTCCTTTTTTTCCTGTTCTTCCCTGGTGTAACAATTTTACTTGATGAAGCTTCGGCCAATCTTCCTTCACCTATAATTCTTGATCTGACATGACAATTATTTTTATTCCTATAATATTTTAAATATTTTAGCCAAACTGATAATGTAGAATGTTGGCAACACTAACCTGTAGCAGCGGCGACTCGATCATTTACCTTTTCAAATGGAATAATCGGAGCTGTAGCTTGTTTTTCTTTTAAAAAAAACTCTTTTACCTTTAGCAACACCTCTCTGACATCACTTTTGATCACTTTCGGCATGTTAAAATTCAATATTTTCACAAAAATGTTCGAGCAAACCTGCGAAGTAATCAACAGTGACACGAACTGCCAAAATGACGTTTGGCAAGATGGCGCCGTTTAGTACCAATTTTGGCCACGCGCCAAAAGACCCTTGTGGCACTGTACGGTGTTAGATTATCTTAACAAGAGATTTTATTATTGTGTAAGCTTCACCAAGGTTATCAATTGGTTAAATGTGCATTATTAATGAGGATACAAAAAAAGGAATCCATTTATTTGCACCTTTTGACAACGGTTTATCCACCTAAATAATATAGGAAATTGACCCTTAATTTTATGCCTTTCTAAGCTACTAAATTATGTTTACACAAACAGGGAGAGGTTGGGTAGTGCCAACACTACAAATATTTCTCTATATAATGTAGTAGACAAATTTGGATGAATCTAAAATATATTATTTTACACTTAGGTGAATCTTCATAAAATAAGATCAGACCAGTTCACAAGTGAGGAGAGAGTTGTGCAACAGGACTTAAGTGATGAAGATGTCCCTCAGGAGGATGAGTTTGACAAGTTGTTGCAGCAACAAATAGAATTAGCGAGGTCTACTCCTGCCAAGGCTGCAGAGAACATAGAAAGCTCTCAGGCTGCAAACAGGTATATAAAAATAACCATATCTTTGTCAGTAGAATTTATTAATCATTATTCTATAAAATTCAACAATTTAAAATTGGACAATTGTATTATCAATGAACATATTTTTGGTAAAGTTGTTTGTTAGAAATTTATATTTCGAAATAATAAAAAAAATTTTAGTTGGATTTTATTCTATGGTTATATTAATATTTTTTAAATCTTGATGTGACCATAAACAATAAAAATAGCTTTTTCGCTTTCAGAACATTAATCATGCCAAAACCAACATCATCACCCTCAATCAGTGAGGAACAAAAAGAAAGGATGATAAGAAACAGAAAACTTGCAGAAGAAAGACGACTTGCTAAACTGAAGAACCTTGAAAATAATATGAGTCATCCTGAATCAGACATCAATATGAATGCAAGTGAGATTTTGACAGATAAACATAATATAAATGAGACAGTGATTGAGGTACAAATAGAAACACATAGAACCAGTATTGATACTCAAGAAAGGATAGCTACAGATATACAAGAGGGACATAAAGATTCTAATAAGTTAACTGGGAGTAAAATTGGTGAAGTAGAAAATAAAAATAATATTGGTGATAAGTCAGAAACAGATCTCTTAAAGAATTTAGGTACTGATAATATAGCTAATGATAGTGATGTAAGTGAAACAGTAACAGAGGAAAATCTTCAAGCTAATACACAAGATGGGAATGAAATTACTGAGTCAACTCCTGAAGTCAATGTTGATAATGTAACAAGGGGTCCTGGTTATGAAAGTCAGAAAAATATAACAGATGGAACTAATTCTTATCAAAAATCTGGTAATTCAAGTGGTCAAAACATAGACACTAATGATTTGCCATCTAATGATTTAGCTGTAGATGACAAAACTATAAGTGATCCAAATAATTTGAATCTTAATAGAATATCTCCTATTGAGAGGGTTATTGAAAATAACATAATTCAAAGTACAATACAAGGTTTAGTGGAGAATGATAACAATTTGAACCATGAGAGGGATTTAATTAATCAGGATCTTGTTCAGGAAGCTGCAGGTTCAAGAGATATGTTGAATAATGACATCATGGATGTAGATTTCAGTGAAGAATTTTGAAATAAATGTTCATAAAATAATAATATAGTTTCCATTTCACTTAATAGAATACTACAGAGGTAGTATATGTAATAATAAAATGTACACAATATGAATTTTCTCAGATTTAATGAAAAGCCACAATTACCAAAGAGAACCAAGTCGATAAGTGAATGCAGTTTAGTCATTACTTCAAATATTTCTTCATAAGTCTAGAATACTTTTAACCGACCTGTATGTACCCGATTTACATGATTCATTTTTATTTAGATGCGAAACGTTTGCCATTTGATCCCATAAAAATTTGACATAGTTTGACCCAGTACTTTTCATTTTATGAACATTATTTCGGAGTTGATTAATTTTTCCCGTTCCTGTTTTTTCGGATATATATTTTTTAAGGCGCGCGGCACCTTGTTTAGGCCAACCCACCCATACCTACTCAAAAAAAATTATATTTAATATATGACAATAAAAAGCAGCGAAACTTATAGTTTACCTGATGTAATCTAGAAAAATCCTACTGTAGTTTACAGATAGGTTTGAAGTTGTGCCAAGCCAAATGTAATAACAGGTACCTACACTCGCCATGCGTGACTTTGGATAGTTTCGTCTAGAACAAAGGAATCCAAGCGGGCGACCTATAGCAGTCTCCCTTAGGCTATTTAATTAGTAAATTTTATTGTAATGAAATTTAAATGAAAAAAAAAACGGGCTCACTGAGTTTCTGGCATTTCTTTCTTCTCAGGTCTCAAGCATATCTTTTCAACTGGAAGTTATGGAATAATTGATTTAAATCATAAAATAAAATGAGTATTATTTTATTAAAACTTAGAATCAGGTACTTAGTGTCAAATGAACTAACAAGAAATTTCAAAAATGTTTATTTAGCAATCAAAAGTATGCCTTATCACAGTACATAACGATTCAAAACTGCATGCTTTTAATTTAATAAACTTACGCTAAAAATGCTTATGATCTTTGTATGAAGTTTATACATTGTTATGAAAAATATAATTTTATTACATAAGAATAGATGTAAAGTTATTTCAGGCCTCATATTGTGGGATCTTTTATTTAGTTTTATAATGCCTTTTCTCCATCTGGAATTATAAAGATAAAACAACTTATAATTACTAATAGATCCGAGTGGTAGCATTCGGGGATAATTATTATTATAATTTCGTATTCGGTGTTAATTAATTATTCTGTATTTAATAGACTATTTTGTGAACTTACTTAATCACATATAGATTATAGAAATGTAACACGAAACCGCAAAATGGTTACAATATATTTAGCAAACTTTTTCGAAATGAATTACGATATGTCATTTAATTTGGCTATTTCTACTATGCAATTTTTCTAGCACGCATTAATGAAAACATACATTAAACGATAGTAGACCGTCAAAAAATTTAATTTGTAACTCATGGGTGATTCATGAATGTGTCAGTCAAAAAGACATAAAACGACTCTGCCTCAAAATGAGAGCGACCATCGAAGATCTCACAGCAGCACTCTATATCTATTATGATATACGTTAAAACTGCTTAGCAATAGTCCATGAACAAGAATACAAATGAAAAACCTCTCATCAACGACGATGCGTCACAAATTTCATCTTTTGACTTCATGAAGTTGGAAAATCAACAGTGCTGTTACAATTACATAATATGTTACATACAGAATACATTCTACCGCAAATAAAAATTTCATTTAACATTAACTGATGGGTTTTTCAAAGTAAATATTCATTTTCTACACATCTTGAAAACAAGATTATGTATTTGATATAATACAATAACGAAATGAATATGTTGATGGTACCTATAACCGCATCGGCGCAAGGTTCTGCGGCGAAACACAAAGAAGTTGTTCCAGAATACTATTGACCCTAGCCACGACCTTGTACGGCGGGCACTAGAAAGATCAGCTTGAAATTGAATAATAATGACCCGAAATTGCACTAAAATACGCAGAGTTTCTGTGTACAAAATTTGTTAAATATAAAATAAATCAAGGCAACATTTGCAATGATTTCAATATGGCGTGAAGGTATATGTCAGTTGTCACTGTCACGTCTAACTGTTCTGAGCCTGACAAATCTTAGATCATATAGGCTATGACAGCTGTGAAAGCTTCGAAAGTAATTGTATTTAGAATTAACCTCTAAATTTTGAGCTTTTGACGCACACTAACACAAAGTGTCAAAACGTGAGTGTAAGACGTAGCTTGTCACGCACACTACACTAATATTGCTGGCCTGTTTTGATCGGTTGTCAAGAGACTCTATCTAGACGTATAAATTACCTAAGATAATAATATTAATTAGGTAATATATCTAGTAAACGTACAAAGATAGGACCCATTTTGGAACAACTCCTTAAAAAAATGAATATTTTTTAAACGAAGTGAAACCACCTTAAAAAGCAATATATAAATAATTATTTCGATCACCCGTAATATTCGACCCCCACAAAACAACCTTTTACCATCCTTTCTCGATTCCCAGAGTTACTATGAACCTACTTAAAATAAAATCCATGAATTTATCACAGTTAAAATCTAAACGCCAATTCGCATGTTGGTATGAACGAAGATTTATAATATTGACAATGGCTTTTCAAATTTACAAATTTCTGTACCAATTAGATAATATTTATTACAACTAACAGTACACAACTTTTTTAATATATCAACGGGCGCTTAACTTTAATAGGACTAATGCGTTCTATACATATGGACTAATCAAGTCATATAGTTACACACCGGCGTGGCACTGATCGCAATTCGCACTTATTTATAGCCATAGCGCGTCAGCCGACCAACGGTTTTCGACGCGACGTAGTAGTTGCTACGCGTGTAGCAATTCATCAGCGTTCATATGTTTTCATAGTTATATAGCAACGCTCGACCGACGTCAGCGCTGACCGTCGGTCGAGCACTAAATGCAGCACAATTTTGCCGTTCAGCTATCAGACTGCGAATGATATGTCCAATGTCCATATATGTGTATAGAACGTTATTGCTATAATGACTTTAAATTCAAATTTAAATGAATTTTTTTAGCCAAATATTCATCATATCCATATTACTATCAATAATTTCAAAATATTCCATTTTCATATATGACAGCATCATTGAGTTGCAGCATGGTAATATGTTTACTTGCTCATTTGGCGGTAATAATATACATGCTAGAGAAACGTGTAGTATGCAATTGGCTTTGGTCAAGATACAAAATCTATTTTTAAATAATAATAAGAAACGCACAAAGTCTCAAACAAATGATTTGCTGTCATATTGTTTCCGAAGCGGAAATCCGTATTTAGCTAAAGGGAACGAGTTAAAATGCCGCAAAATATATGCATCAAGTGATTCTTTTGTAACAGACACGTGGTTAATTGTAAAATATATATATTTCAAAAGTATTTACATACATGGAAGCGCCCGTTGATGTTGTGATTAACACTAAAACACAAAACCCACACAAGTTATATACAATTACTAACATAAATCGCTAAGCATTAAAATAATAATTTATTTACATAATATTTGGTTAAACAGTCTAAGCGACCCTAGGTGAAAATATAATTTGCATTTATCTGAGCACGTTACCGCGTGTCGTATAAAAACTAATATTGTTTCGAATTATTTGTACTTGTCGTGCGGATAAAAAATGGCGACTGTTTAGTGTTTATACTGTACCGTCGGCATATAAGGATTTTATGTATAATTATCTATTTACACTGCACAAATTTCGCAATTTTTACAATCAAGCCGGTGACGTATTTTATCTGTTATTTATCCGCGCGAGTCATACATTTTGTATGAATCACTGGGTAAGTGTGTGTATGATATAAAAAAAACTAACAGCATCGCCATACTGAATAATATACAAATTCATCCGGATTTCCATGATCTACTACTTGGCAAGAGACGCACGGAAATGTATTTAGTACTAATAATCCATTTGCCACCTACAATTTAAGTGATATACTTGGGTCGCGAAGTAGACAACATTTGGGACATTGACCCTATCTATTGCATGACTTTAAGGATCAAAGGTCAATGTCCGAAATTCTTTCTGCTGCACCACTGAGATATAAATTTGCTGTGTCAGTATGGAAACGCTTTAGTTTGAACATTACCCAAAAGAAAACTTAACAAATATTACATTTTTATCAACATAGCTATTCTATACATTTGGATTATATTTCATACATTTAATATGGCGGTATTTTTTCCATTTCCTCGGTATCATTGGAATGGAATCCAAATATTTTTACAGTATAGGAGCTCTATGCACTAATATTAACTATACAACAATAATTCTAGTTCGCCTCAGGTATTAATGAAGCGAAGAACGTTGTGAAAATAGTCCATGTTACGGCTAGCAGGGATTGATCGTCGTTCTGGGCGTTACCTGGGGTTTGGGGTGTTTGAGGGGTTTCGGGGGCTTGGGGTGTCTCGGGGGCATGCGGCTGTCGGTCCGGCTGGGGCTGCGCGGGGTTTGGCTGTCGGTTCTCGATGCGTTGGTTGTTTTGGTTTAGGAGCAGATCGCGGAAGAAGCCAATTTGGTGTCTGAAAATAGATCACAATTTTTAACAATTCTTTTAAATTTCGTACCACATTTGTTTTGTACATTTTCTGGGATCATATTGTAGAATCATATACATCGCCCAATAAAAGATTCACTTTACCGAGTAGTGGGCATAACAAGTCTATGTTTGTTCCTCGTGTTAACATTTAGTTTTTGAAGGCGGTTTTTATAAACGTATTATTTTAATAACAATATTATGTATGTGGGTATCACTCGGCTGATAGTACGAATCCCTTACTCGCGTGTATCGGTGCCCTAGGTCACGCATTGACCCTCCCTCGTAAAATCAGTGCTATAATAAAATTAATTAAGTAAATATTAAAAAAAAACTTAAGATAAACTTACAGGTAGCCTGCGGCGACCAGTATAATAACAAGTAACAACCGCGCCGGGCTGCCGTACAGGTACAGGAGCGACACAAGCACAGCCACCCGCGACGCGGCGTACACGTGGTCCAGCCAATCAGCGGCCTCCTCGTCGCGGGGCGGGGCTTGCGGCGGCGCGGGGGGAGGGGTCTGTGGGGGAGCGGCCGGCTGCGGCTGTGGTTGGTATCTGCAGACAATCATTATGATGTTAACTGTATTGTAAGGAGATCGAATATTAGTTTAAAAAAATAGTGTGTGTAAGTGAATCTTTTGAAAAGTTCCTGATTAAAAATACTTCATTTAAAAGTATTGAAAAAAATAAACGGTCACTTCATGTAAACTGTATATTTATAAATACATAAAAAAAAAGAATAAGGATTATTGAAAACAAATCATATTACATCATTTCCAATGAGTATTTTTAATCAGAAGTAGGCTACGAGAGATTGAGATGGATATACGGCCGGTTTCAATAACCTATCTATCCTTTATTTAACTTACGGATACATTGCTGTCACCGTTTAATGACAAGATCTTATCTATCCATAGTTATGTCCAATATAGTTATAGTCCAATGCTTTATGTCGATAGGTTATTGAAATGTAAGTAAGCGTCAAAGGATAGATTTGTCTACCTCTAGTAAGTTAAACTTAGGATAGATAAGTTATTGAAAACGGCCATAAGAGTATCACGATAAATGAAAGGTTTGCTATTTTTCACCAAGCTTAAAGATTATTTAATATTTTAATATATAAACAACTATATTAATAACTTTTTATGACGTGCACGAAATTCTCGAACACGTTCAGTAGTACTTTTTGCGGTTTGTTTAAATATTTTTTTGCCGATGTTCACGATTCCTTTCAGCAATAGTTTATGGCATAATTGTAAAATTAATTTAAATAGATGAAAATATTCACACAAATAATAATGCGTCAACAATCAACATGTTTGCTTACTAAAGCTTTCTAATAAGCATGCGCAAAAAGACATACTAAGAACGGTCGGACCTAGAGCAAGATATAGATATACTGACTATCTCATTTTTTTTTGAGACGAGGAAATACAGTTACGTATTTACGGCCCGAAACGGGGCGTAATATGTCGGACTCGAGTGTCCGCGTAAGCGGACACCCCATACCGACTAAAACCTCCTCTGTGCTGTTAGCCCTGGGTTTACAGCGACATAGGACATGGACCGTGGAGGCCGCAAAGACTACGCAACAACAGTTGCGGGGCGTCTCCTAAGGAGACTCGAACCTCGGACCGGCTGTGTGCTTGTGGGAAGGAGAGAGAATGAAGATGAAGATGAAAAGATGAGAAGAACACACTCGCCGGCAAGTGTGGTGATGTTTTGTGTAATGTATGTATGTGTTTATGATTGTATGTATGTTTGTATGTATGTAAGTAGTGTAAATGTTTGTGTTTGTGTCTGTTTGTGGAGTGTGTTTGTGATTGTGTAAGTGGTGTATGTCAGTCCGTGTGTGTAACTATCTCATTACACAAGGCGTAAACATATATGTAGGCGATAGTGGGGACGCTTCGAAGCATCGCACAAAGAGGAGACCAAAAATGTGTAATGTAGAATACATTCCTCATTCCATTACCTCATTCTCTCGCCGGCTGAATACTATACATTTTACCTGTTTGTGTCATTATCGTCTCGCTTTTTCGTTTCATCGAGTTACAAATCACAACGATTTTAAAGAAGTTTCACTTCAAATAATCATTATTTTTAACCTTTTTGTAAGTTCAAACCAAAATATATAAAATAACGGTTACAGGATTGAGCAGACACTTGGCTCCGTTAGAACTTATTCAAGTTATTATCCTTACCCCACTAGTTCTTCATGCCCATTATACTACTTGTTCCCATAACTTGAGATGCCCATTGGTCTTGGTGTTACTACACCATTCGGAACCCTTTCTGAGTGTCTGGATATTCCAATGCGATTTCGGTGCCTATACAAGTCTATACAGCGTAGCGCCAAAATGGCGACATTAAATGAATACACGAGTAGAGCTACTTCACCTTAACCATAAAAAAATATTTAAAAATTAAAGTAAATAGTTGAAATTTTGACATTTTCAAAGAAAGAGATTATACATTTTAATCATCATAGGCATAAAACAGCACGAAGTAAAGGCTACGCTAGCTCGCGGTTACTAGATTTACAGGATGTTCCGAAATGATATTATGGATAATTAATATATTTAGGTGACTAAATTTAAGTTGCTTTCTTGTTTTCATTTGTCATTCGCCATTGTAGCTCCACACTGTATATATTTCAGTTATTCCCAGTTTTTATCAAGAAAACGGCAAAGGCATTCTTAAAGACTACTGAAACTGGTCGTGTATGAATTGTTGATATTTACTATACTTACAATTGTGCATACTGCTGCATATACTGCATGTACGCCTGCTGCATCATCATCATGTGATTGGCCATCAACGCCGGATCGGTCGGTATGGGCAACCTGCGAGTACAACATTGAAGTAATGTCAGAAACATTCGTATATATAAAAGGTTTCCTAGCCACTGTGGCATAAAACATAATAACAGGCAATAAAACATTGCGAATGAAGATTCCAATGTGTATTGACGAATTCCCTTTTTAAGGTTAATATAATGCGTCCTGCTCGAGAAGCATTATATAAACGCAGGAGTAACAGGGACAGGTAATAACAGGTGAACGTACGAAATTCTTCCTGCTTAGCGTCCGGACTTTAGATAAAATTATTCAGGCATAAATCCAGAGATTATTTATAATAAAGGGGGCAAACGAGCAAGTGGGGTGGGAAGTAAAATTACCCGCCCCCTGACATCCGCAATAACACATAGTTCAGATGATAGTCGGGTAACTATATTCGGAGCTCGGCGGTCCCTTATATCAGACTGAGAATATTGCAGCAGGAATTTCTTGCGACACGTGCGGATGATACGGATATAAGAACACATTATCAGAGACCTTATAGAGTGCATGTCTGTTTTCTGGGGTGAATATCACGGCAATAGTAGTTTATATTGTTTTTATAAACATGTTAAGTGATCACTCACCCTTAAAAACAATACACGCTCTCCGTGATAGTAGTTTCATGGCGGTCCCACATGTAACGAACGAAAGAGGACGAGTGTGTATGTTCGGTTTTTTTATGACTTTAAGGAATAGAAGACGTTCAGCTCATGGTAATAGATACGCCCTGCCCATTGCAATGCAAGATTCTTGAAAAACCCAAAAATTCTGAGCGGCACTGCAATTGCGCGCGTAATCTTGATTGTCAAGTCTCAGTTTCGCAGTAATTTCACTAGCTACGGTGCCCTTCAAACCGAACCATAATAATGCTGCTTCTTACACACTTGCTTCACGGCAGAAAAAGGCGACGTTGTGGTACTCATAATCTAGTCGGAATCCTGTGTAACAATCGAAAAAAGATAAATAACAAATGTTGCGAAAGCCTGACAGAACCGATTCCTGCCATAGAAATCATAACACACCACAGACATACATATGATTGTCACCATCTGTGATGTGACCATCCTATCTATTCACAGGAATCAAAGGAACCTCCCATTAGTAAATGCCCTAAGGACTTCTCTATTCTTTTTATGCCCGGGAAGCACAGGTTTACCGAAGGAAAGTGAAATAGAAGGAGTATTTTGTATTTCGTTTTAGGACAAGGCCTTGGGTAGAATTATTATGTGTCACAAATGCTAAATTATGTTTTATTATTGTATACTGTTATTTTTATCGACTCATAATATGATGACCTATTCATCTAACTCTATTATCTGTCGCTCTGATAACATTATGATCGTTAATGTGTCATTGTATTATTATTGTCTGTCTTCCACTAACGTTGTAGATAATAATATCGTACCTGCTTCTAAATTCATACAATTAATTAATTTTATTATTATTAAGTGATACTATTATTGTTAAAATGAAAATAATATATTTAGGCAATGGCGTTCTATTCATATAGATTATAGACAATGCACCTTATTCAAAATCAAAGCCGAAATATGGCACATGCCACAAATGACACCAAAATAAGCTTCGACTGATTGTGTCCTTTCATCTGTCCTACATAGGCTGCACTAGAAGTATCGGGAATGGCATATTTCCAATATTCCTGTCATATTAAAATCTTTTAAAAATCGAATACAATTTATTTATTTAAAAAAAGATTCTCGGTCATGTCATAAGGTCTTGTCAAACTTGTTTAGTCGTTGAGAAAATGGAATTGACTCGAGAAAATTCTAGAGCGATGATTTATTATGACTTTCGAAGTGGTTTAACACAAAAACAGTGTGTTGACTAGGTGATTTCTGCATTTGGCGATGCAGCCCCATCCAAAACCACAATTTATCGCTGGTTTGCTGAATTTCAACGTGGACGTGTCAAACTCAGTGATGATCCCCGTCAAGGTCGTCCAAAAACTGCAGTCACCAAAGAAAACGTTGATGCTGTGCGTAAGCTGATTGAGGAAGATCGACATGTGACATACTGCGAAATTCAGGCAACTTTAGACATTGGCATGAGTCAAATACAAATAATCTTACATGAACAATTAGGTGTAAAAAAGTTGTTTTCCCGATGGATACCGCATTTGCTCTGTGAAGAGCAAAAAGCGGCTCGCGTTACTTGGTGCGTCAGAACTCTCGAAAGATTCCACACAGGATCCTCTAATGCTGTATACAATATCGCATTAGGTGACGAATCCTGGATATACGCGTACGAACCCGAAACAAAAAACCAGTCACGAGTTTGGGTGTTCGAAAATGAGTTAAAGCCAACAAAAATTGTTCGTTCACGGAGTGTTGCAAAAAAAATCCAAAATCGGCCATGTTGCGACTATTCCTCTTGAGGGACAAAGAACGGTTAATGCAGAATTGTATGCTAGCATTTGTTTGCCACAGGTCGTTTCTGAACTCCGTAAAGAGAACTGCAACCGCCGCATCATCCTCCATCACGAAAATGCGAGTTCTCACACCGCGCACAGAACAAAAGAGTTTTTAGAGCAAGAAAACATAGAATTATTAGACCATCCGCCTTTCAGCCCCGACCTAAGCCCTTATGATTTCTATACTTTCCCTAAAATAAAGAATAAATTGCGTGGTCAGAGATTTTCATCACCTGAAGAACCTGTGGACGCCTACAAAACGGCCATTTTGGAAACCCCAACTTCCGAATGGAATGGTTGCTTCAATTATTGGTTCCATCGTATGGAAAAAAGTGAGCAAAAGTGTGCCTACATTGTCTTTAAGCACACTTTTGCCGTTCCGTTATCAGACTGCGAATGATATGTCCATATGTATAGAACGTCATTGTATTTAGGCGTGATTTTAGGTTTGCGAAATCCGTTATAATAGATACATACCTAGGTCAAACTTGTTGTAAGAAGCAATGAACCAGTTATGTGAATAATTAATTAATTATTGCTGCGGGCATCAAAACAATAAAATGAGCGCATCTATCGACTAGTTATGCTCTGCGGTTTCATTCTCATATTTTCTTTTTTGCCATATACAGGTACGGTAAATAGGTAATAGAATTGTTACTTATGTATTTAGAAAAATAAGCATAACATGGTATCGCGGCATAAATTTTATAGACATTTTTATATTATAGAATTTCGGACCTTAAAAGTGCTGAGAATAATTGGCAATAAGCTGACCGATCCGGGCCGCGACGGTTAACAATTTTTTATATTTATTTTATGAAAATAAGGGACGAGCAGGACGTTCAGTGCCGCTCAAAATTCTTGAAAAACCCCAATAATTCTAAGCGGCACAACAACTGCACTCGTCAGCTTGAGACATAAGTTTTCAAGTCTCATTTGCCCAGTAATTTCACTAGCTAAGGCACCCTTCAGAGCGAAACACAGTAATGCTTACACATTACTGCTTCGCGGCAGAAATAAGCGCCGTTGTGGTAACCATAATCTAGCCGGCATCCTGTGCAAAGGAGCCTCCCACTGGTGACGTAGGAGTAACAATCGAAAAAAGATAAATAACAAATGTTGCGAAAGGCTGTCAGAACCGATTCCTGCCATAGAAATCATATCACACCGCAGACATACATATGATTGTCACCATCTAGATGTGACCATCCTAAACAGTGCGGTTTTCAAAGAACGACTCCACTTCGGTAATTAAAAAAAAAACTGTCATTCAAAAACTCTAGAAGAGAACATGAGCAGCAGTGATCAATTACTTGTAAAGTGCCCCCAACTTATCTGTTAAGGTGGACAAAATACAAGTTACAGCTGCGTAATTATTTTAAAGGTTTTTTTTTTTTCATTTTGGCAATTGTAAATTTATCGCTAGCAACACTGAGAATTGAATAGATAAATTAATAATAATCACACAGCAACTTTGTGGAATCAATTACCGGCTGTTGTTTTCCCTATACGACTTACGGCCGTTCCCAATATTCAGTCTATCTCTTACTTGAGATAAAAATCGTAACTATAGTTGACTTTTCTGTCCCAATAAACTTATCAACGGTAAATCACCTTATCCGTGCACGCTGTCTGTCAATGGTATACAACGTATAGCTTACGAGCGATATAAAGTTTGTATAGAAATTGCAATTCACGCGTCCCAATATAAGGCGATAAGAATGACTTATCGGGTATATTGGGACAGCTTCAGATTACTGACAGCTTTTTTGATTTATCTCTATCTGTAGATAGTATATTGGGAACCGTAAGGGACCGTCAAGAAAAGAGCATGCTCCAACCTTAAGCAACAAATCTCTTGACACCTGTTGTTGAGGATGTCCATGGGCGGATGCCTCACTACTCCCATCCTGTGAGCCTCTTGTCCGTTTACGGTTTACCCCCTCTTATATAAAAACAAAACTGTAAGCTCTTTCAAATTCGAATTTATATAACGCTGTGTAAGAACAGTTATATTGGCGGCAGTGGTGGCTGGATGATCTTGTTACCGGGAGTCTGCTTGATGTGTTTTATATTATTATTATTTCCGTTAAAGTTAATACATATTTTATTTCATGGAATGCTCATATAATGCCTCTATTTATTTACGGTATGTGTGGATTGATGCATCTACTATACTCAATAACTATTTTTTGACTTAAAGGCTTACACGAGTGTAAGCCTTTCAATTTCTGACATTTGAGTATTTTTGTTGCGTCACTATATTGTAATTGAAATGATTTGTAAAACAATTAAAATGTAAATCTTGCTACTTCTTCTCATTAGCTCAACCCTTTACGAAGTAGCGGTAAAATCAATAAGAAACAATATTTTTTTTTTGACATTCATAAGTGTCTTTTCCGTGACCTACATGAATAAAGTATATTTGAATTTGACAAAATATTAATTTGGATACTATATTCCAAGAAGTGAGGGAAATAACTTAAAATACCTGTCATTTATGTATGTCGGATACGGCGGCACCCTTCCGTAGGTGTTCGCAAACGAGCTGAGATAGTTCTGGAGCTCCACTGTGTGGTTCTGATCGTTCTGCCTCGTCTCCGGCCGGGACACGGTCTCGGGCTGCGGCCGCCTCTGCCGCAGGCCCTCCCTCTGTTGGGCCTCCATCTTGTTCTTGGGCGTGCACACTAAATGCATCGTGTGAGTCTGACACTCATAGCTCCTCAGGACGTCTTTTAGCACCGCGTTGTCGTCCAACAGCTGCCCGCTATAGATTATCTTTTGTTCGTCCGTTTTCTGTAAATTCACATTCAAATATTTTTATTCAAAATATGATGTGAAATCACTTATTGAAAGTCAGAATGGGCGCAACAAACTCAGCGGGCTTTTTTTGTATCAAAAATATGTTTTACAATTAAAGTAATATTTACAAAGTAACATTGTACAATTAAACTTATTAAGCCTGAGGGCGGTCGCTCCATTCTCAATCTGTGGTATCATTAAGAAAGTAATTTATGCTATAGTAACCTTTACCACACAAACGTTTTTTAACAATTCTTTTGAATAACGTAATACTTTTGCTTTGAAAATTTTCTGGGATCCTGTTGTAAAAGCATATACATCGCCCCACAAGACTTGCTAACTCGACTTAGCCGAGTAGTAGGCATTATAAGCTTAAGTGTCATACAAATCGCGAGTGTAAGACGTAGCTCGTCACGCAAACTTAAGTATTGAACCTGGCCTGTTTTCTCTTTTCTTCGGTTGTCTAACAGAAAGAGACTCTATCTTGACGTATATTTTACCTAAGACAAAAAACTGTATAAAAACTGATCAAGCCATACCGATGGAATTCGTACTATCAAGGTTAAATATTTTAATACAAAAAGGTTTATAAAAACAAATTCGAATCGTCAATTAATTTTTTTACACTACCACACCGATTTGTAAAGCTCCATTGAGAAGAATAGCTCAACAATTGTTCTTTTAAAATTATTATAATGAAACTAATATAATTATCTTATTTGTGTTAACAATAATATTTACATAAAGTAAAGGTTAACAAAAACAAACACTAAATAAAAAATAATAAACATATAAATATACTATATCAAACAATCATTTATTAATAATATAATATGGAAAAGAGTTATTAATGATATCATTATTCGCCTGAACAAACAGTCTTATCACTTATGTACTAATTTCCTGTGCAATATTATGCTTTTCCGAGTAAAAGTCTTACTTATAGTGAAATACTGTTTCGCCTGACTGAGTACACCAAGCTTTTTAGAGGCCAGTTTGGCCTTCTCTTACAAGTGACCACGGAACTGAACTTCCGCGTCGCTCGATATAGCGAAGCCAAGTATGCCGATACAGGCTGTGGCAGTTAGAGGAGTGATCTGGAATCTTTTAGCAGTGAACGCACAAACTTTGGAGAAAATGGATTTATGAATATCCAAGATGAAAAGCGCCTTAAGCACGGCGCCATGCCGGAACATTATCTACAGCATGTATATGCTATAATATGCGGTAGTGGTGCACAGAGATCAGCTTTCTCTTTCGAGCTTCTGCCATGGGCCAGCGAGTCAACGTCCCTGAGTAGTCTTGGCGAGTGACCAGAGTTCCCGAGAGAAGGCGTGCAAGTGTCTTTGTCGCCAATTGTGCTTTGACTGCGCGTCAGGAATAACTCATTTTAAGCACCTGGAGGCATGATTGTAGTGTTTTTAAAGATAGCTGGAAATCTCATCCTTAGACACCATCGCATTGACCCAAGCCTGATAGCACTCCTGCTTTCGGCGAGAGGCCATTTTGCAGAAGCGGTCAAAAGGAGGTTTTGACCTGCCACCGATAGGCACCTCCTCGGGATGGAATGAAGTGTTCCATACCTTGTAGTACATTTTAGTAATTAACACCTCTAATACGAACTCTAGCAAAACTTCAAAATATTAAATTATGAATACATCGAAACACTTTTGCGCCATCATAATATGTATGTCCCACAATAACACTTACGTACGTAAATTAAGTTTCATTATATTATAGTATTTATTATTGCTCCTATTTTTGTATATATACTTATTATATTAGCCTTGTTTTTTGGCTCGTGACTTGATACAAATATTTTCATTACAAATTTTACGCACTGATCACTTACAAGTCAAATCATGTATAACTAAGTACTTATTAATAATTACCTGTTTTATTTACTCATGTGGTAATAATAGTCGACCTATTGACAGCATCCGTACACAAAAGAAATTGTGTAATCTTATTATACAGTTGCCGTACCTACTTAGTATATTATATTATTGCAAATATAAGTTTTTTTTTTAATAATGATAAATACAGAACAGAAGCTTAGCGTGGGCATTCCTGTTTTGCGGCAACAATTGGGTTGGAGCACGGACGAGTAAAAAAGGAAGGACTCCGTGTCACCTACATAACAGTGAAGCATCAAAACAAGCCAGTTACCGTGTTAATACATGGCCCCACGCACACACTTACACTAATATAAGCCGATCAGATATCCGATTTGGATGCAGAAGAAGCGCCACAGGGAACGTGCTAATTAGGGTGATTAATCCCGGGAATCCTGTACTCGAAAGTCTAGTAAGGATCGAAACCTTGGCCTTTAACTTTCGGATTTTATATGAAATTTCGTGCGTTAGGTAAACTCATGTCACTACGGCCACATTTCATGCAGTTACTGTCATTGAGAATTTTGTTCGGAGAAATGATATCAAATTTTTCGTCGGGATAAAAGAATTTGTGTTTTAAATCGAGTTATTGTTTGGCTGTGATATTAATGTGTGATAATATATGATCGGTTGTGATATTAATATTTCAGCCTGACTAAAGTATCTGGCACAATGAGTATAGCACTATAAACGTTTTGCACTAATAGATAAACCCCCTTATCATAATGGTCCGCTAACTTTAAACAGCCGCTTAGGAGTGTTTTTTCTCAATCTAACTTAGGTCAATAGAAGAAGACAGTGTGAGAATTAGCAATGCTTTAGGTTAGCAGACTATTATGAATGAGGGGGAAAAAGTATAAATATACAAAAAAAAACCTAGAAATCATCATCAGCGCTAGAGAGATATTATATATAAAAATTGGCCTATCTGAAATTAATCTCTCTCGACAACAGTGGCAGTAACTAGACGATAAATAACTCTAGAGAAATTGTTTGATTATTTTCTACTTATCAGCAAACACCAACTATTTGTTTGATATGTTCAATGTATTTTGTATATTTGCGACACTTGAAGGTTACATACAACATGATAACATTTAAAAATACATTGTTCAATTTAAGTGGCATTTACTTACTAAACATATTATCAAGAATAATATAAACTGTCGCAAGAAATTGGGTTTTCAATTCATTAACTAGAAGTAAAAAGCGGCAAGTAACATAATATAAAAGTTATATTGAAAGGAAAATGATATTAAATTATTTAAATGGAAAAGGCAAAAAATCTTTGCTCTAAATCATACAGTGCAAATGAGCTCCCATCATTTATACATATTAAAAAAAAACTACTTACTAGATCTCGTTCAAACCATTTTTGGTGGAAGTTTGCATGGTAATACATCATATATTTTATTTAGTTTTATCTACATTATCTAAGACCTGAACTACAGTCATTGTTAGAGTACTGGTAAGGTAAATATACAGAATAAACAATATAAGCTATGCAGATGATATGGTTCTATTGAATCCTTCGATTTGTGGTTTTAATAAGTTGCTGCGCCTATGTGAAGAATATGCTGAGGAACATGGACTCATTTACAACTCAACAAAGAGTGAGTTTCTTATTTTCAGGTGGAAGAACAAAAAACTCACATCCTATCATACTGTACATCTGTGTGGGGCCCCTCTGAAACAAGTATCTGAGTTCAGGTATCTTCGATACTTAGTGACCGAACGTCTGAATGACGACAGTGACATGGAACAGGAGCGTAGGGCGCTGTCAGTCAGAGGCAACATGTAGGCTCACAGATTTGCATGGCATACTATTAGTTTTTTATTATGTGCAGTCTGTGGGTTAACTACACACAGAGAAGTTACAGCATTATGTTTTCAGTATAACAATGTGCTGAGAGCAGTTTTGGGGAAGCTGCAGCGTGTCAGCAATGTTTGCGGATACTTACATGGACCATTTTACATGTGATTATGCGCTAAAGTGTAATGTCCATGATGAGTACACTTACTAGTAGGTAGCACTAACACCCTCCGTTCGCATTTCAGCTAGACAGTTCCCTCTGGCTAGGCTCATGTTAGCACTAGGGTGCAAGTAGTATAAGCTAGACTTAAGGATTAGCGGTAAAAACTTACATAGGTATAAGTGGATATTGTAACTAACTATGGAAATTATGGATTTCCTGTTAATGACAGTAAGTGCTTATCTGATTTGTAATTTATTTGAGTAGTATGCCTGATATAAATGATTTCATTATTATTATTATGATGGGGAGCAACCTTCTGATGATGCCACCAGAGAGAAACTAGAAAGAAAAAAAAGGGTGTGTGTACTTATGCATGCATACAAGAAGCAATGAATATCCACTCCATTTTATAAGAAATTTCTGGATAATTGTCGACATGTATACAACCTCAAAGCACTGAGGCTACTCGAAGAACACTGTGATTGCCACAGAAATTTGAACATCAAACTAGTGGGGCATGAATATATTTTGGCCTTCCAATACAGATTCAAAAGAGCTCAGTAGCTAGATCAGAAATAAAACTTTAGAAAATTCCAGTTACATGTGAATAACATCAATAAAAAGTTTTAAAATTTAATAGTTTGGCTGGAAACTATTCATTTATTGTATTTTTATAACCTGTAGATAACATTCTAATTGCCAATCAATGGGGGAAAACTGTGTAAAAAGTAATGAACCTTTATTTAATATAATAGTGTTGGCTAGCTCTTAAACAAGAATTCAACTACAATCCTTATTTTTTTGCCAAATTTTATTTATGTTATGCATTAGCATTACCACTATGATTATTCCCCACCTATTACTTTAAACATAATAATATGCAACCAATGATTTGTTTTAGCTTTCATATACAGTAAAAGCTCCTTATTCGCGATTCCTTCATTCGCGTTTTCACTATTCGCGTATTAAAAAATTGTGACCCAATTCCTATATTCGCGGCTAAAGTTTTCTTTATTCGCGGATGTAATCGGTATATAGTAAATGCATATTAATAAAAAGAATTCCAATAGAGCCGAAATTGCGAATGGAATAGGACGAGATGGGTACCAACAGATAGAATCAAGTGACATTCAGGAGTTGCATGAATCGGAAGATGAAGATTTGACTGAAATCAACTTGGAGGAAATGTGACATTCACAGCCCATCGAAGAAGAGGCTTCAGCAAGCACTGGAAATGTGACATTTAATTCTGAAAAATCCTAGTGAAGGCTTAAAAATGGCAAATGAGCTATGTGATTCCTTTATGAAAATTGATCCGTCTATGGAACGAAGTCTTATTTTTAAGAGGCAAATTGCTGATACCACTGAACTGAAGGACCTTTTAAAAATTGCCAAGCAAGAAAAAATTACACAATTCTTTAAAATGTTGCCTAAGCCTGAAGATAATAATTAATAAGTGTGGTCAAAAGCTTCAATGAAATTGTTTTTTTATATGATTGTTTTTTATTTTGTCACCTAGGAACATATCCCCTATAACCCCAAATAAATTACCATTCCTTATTCACGGTTTCTGTATTCGCGGCATATTTAAGGAACATATACCCCGCGAATAAAGAGCTTTTACTGTACTGTATTATTTTTATATATTAATATATTATCCATCCATATAGTAGAAGGTGTTTCAGTGTGTTTTGTCACTTTTATGCACAGTTATGAGCACAATGAGAAAAGACACTTTATTATAACTATTATTAATAATTATTATATTATCTTATGTATAAAATTCTCGTGTCACAATGTTCGTTCCCGTACTCCTCCGAAACGGCTTGACCGATTCTCATGAAATTTTTCATCCCCCTAAATGTTAAGGGTGGTGCACACGAATTTTTTTTTTAATTTTTTTTACATTTTTTTTTAAATTTGTTTGTTTATGAGTCAGCATTAAAAAATACACACAACTTCAAATTTTCACCCATCTACGATCAACAGTTACTTTTGTATCGCGATTTTAATATAGGCAATACAATGTTTGCTGGGTCAGCTAGTATAATATAATAAAAATTATTAAGAATGGCTTAAAAAAATACAAAGGCTTTTATTGTCATTCATATCAATACTTATATATAGTATTCACTATAGTTGATTATAATGTAGGGCTTCCAATACCGAGATCTCGGTATTGCGGGATCCCGCGCCATTTTCCAATCCCGCGGGATGCGGGATTACGGGAGGGGGATCCGCGGGAATTGCGGGACTGAAAAAAAAGCGTGCATGCGATGCAAAATAGGATAAGCTGCGTGACATATTATTCTTGATAACTCAAGTTTTTAACTTTTTCGTATTTTCATGAAGTTTATTGATACATCCTGAATCATGAATCTTTCAATCATGTACAAACCCTTAAAAGGAATATCGCCCACAAGTGTGGAATCAGAAAGGGCATTTTCTGCTGCAGGCTATATTGCGTCTAAGATACGCAGTAGTTTGGCAGATGTCAGTTTGGACATGTTGTGTTTCCTTCGCAAACATTTTCAGTTAAGATAAAAAGCTGACAAACTTAAAAATTAAGTACTAATTTATCAGTTTAAAATGTTTTTTTTTTGCTTGATTTTTAATTTTGCTTTGTGTATTTTTTGAAAATGATTTGTTTTGTTTTGATTTGGTTTTTATTCAGAATTTGTTATTGTTTTTTTTGTGAAAAAACCGTATAATTTGATTGATCTCATTTTAATAGTAATATGTACGTAAATAAATGTGGAGTTGATAAATTCATTGTTTTACAATGTGCATATTTTCAATATGCGGGATCCCTCAAATACCAAGATCCCGCGGGATTGAAATTTGTAGTCCTGCAAATGCCAAGATTGAATACAGGCCGCGGGATTGGAAGCCCTATTATAATGTACATTTAGTTGGAAATAGATTCGGTAGTCAGTTTCATGTATATTCTTCTCACAGGCTCTACTTTTTCTGAACATTTAGTATTATTGGTAAAATCAGCATTTATGAAAAATGTTATTAAATGTCAAAAATGTTTCATTTGAGCCTATTTGAATAAATATTATTTGAGATTTGAGTTTAATTTATTTAATCAGCCACTTAACAACAAACCATTATTTCTTTTTTAATCCTCAGTACATCTTCTGTAACACTAATATTTTTATAATGTTTAACATGGTCTATAATGTGAATTAAGTTTTCCTTCATTTCATCATACCAAAGTTTTGCTTCTTCTCTCCTCAGAATATGCCAAACAAGCTGTTCTGGTATATCTCAACCCAATATGTAACTCAAATTTGAATAAAACATAATAGATATAGGCAAGCTACTCTTCATAAATACTAAAATCTTAACTACCATGTTTCTAAATATAATTCCTATATTTTTCTTCAATACATTTGTATGCGAGGCAACTTATATATTGATTAAAACATATACTTTTAAAACTTCTGTTGTTGTGTACATAGCCAATATTGTGTATTGTAAATCGTTTATGTTAACGTGTTAGGTATTTTAAATATAATTAAACCAATATTATGTTCGTTAACAGGCAAAACTTTAAGCACATAGTATTTCTCCAAAATGTTGTGCATCAAAATATAGCTCATATTTCTTTCAAGCAAATCAATCCAATTATACATTACACAGGAAGTACAGGAGTATTCAAAATTGTGTTTTAAATCTTACCGGTTTACTGGGATAAACTTCTGAAAGATGTCCTTTAAGTTGACGAACAGTCCACGATGACTCGCATTCGATATTTTGGTCCTCAACTTGCTGATTTGGAGCCTTTACAACCAATGTCACATTATCAGGTATCATTTTTAGTATCACGCAACAGTTTTTTGATGTTAGATAATACCAATTTAGCTTATTTCGACGTGATAAGTAAACACAAGAGTCATAGATCGTAATATGATAACACTGCTAGATACTATCACGTTAACGTTTCACTGATAAAAGTTTTATTCCAGTAAAAAAATCTGCAAATACGACCAACTCGTATACAAGTATTTTCGAAAGATCCAAATAAATAAAGAAGAATTATGAACGAAGTCGATAAAAATTGGTGCCCCAATCCCATGCACTTGTCAATTTATCATAAAAATTATCTGTCTGAATGTTATTGGTGAGTTAAAAAGGATGAAAGAGAAATTAGCGAATTACTTTCGTGCTCGTCCGATGTTGCTATTGGCTCGAAATAAATATAATTTATTCTATGGTACAATATCATTGGTTAGCAGCAAGAACACTGAACTAACTCGGGGATTTTTTTTCTTTCACAGGGTTCTACAACACCGTAGACTGAGTCAGTCTACGTACAACACAGTAAAAAATTTAAACTAGGTTATCTTATCTGTGGCATCGGTTTTTTTTTAATTTATTGCGTGGACATAATTGCCAGTTCTTCAGTCAGAAATCAGAAGTTTGCATGTAAATATGCATGTTTGGAAGTGTAATTCGAGACCAATCATGTAAACAAAGAAATGTCACTGTCAAAATGATAATTCAGGGCAATTCAACATTTTCCTAGGTAGTAAAAAAAAAAGATATTGTTATTGAAGTGAAAACTTCTTTCGCCGGCGTTGAACACTTTTCTTGGGATGGTTATAAAATGTTAAACTCGCGCCAGGACGCGTGACCTGATCGAAAATTCGTAAGACAGTCGTTGAAATAATGGATGAAAGTTAATTTTTCTGAGGGATAAACTTTTTAATGTAAAATAATTGCAATAGTTCTGAAGTGTTAAATTTTTTATCTAATATAAATTGTCATTGTATAGGTACGATAGCACAATGTATATTCTTGGTATTTAACCACATAAATGCTATTACTTGTATACTGATAAATACAGAAATTCGTGCGAATTGATGCCCTAACCATTTCAAAATATTCAAAAATGTACAACGTTAATGTTCAAGTTTTCACTTCTGTCGGTACTCCTGGAGTGCAACCCGTGTTGCTTTTTACTAAAGAATTTCTTAATTTGATAATACTTTAAATTGCTATAGAATATAATATATAAAGTTTTAATATGAATATTCACTCACTGATTCGGAAACTGAAGAGCTTGATGATTAAGAATATGAACCAATCACTCTTATTATAAATAATTGATCCATTTCCGAATCAATAAGGTAGTTGCAATCGCACTTTGTTGCCTTCTTTATAAATGCTGGTTACAGTCACTACACCTCAGCCTCAAATCTTTTAAACCCTCTGTAGCTGTACCTACAACCAATAACATCAATTAATGCAAATGTCTAAGATCTAACTTTTAACGTAATACCTTCGTAGCATTATATATCGTAGAAATATAAATCGTGCATATTAACTGTAATAAGCGTATTCCGAAAAATTAGTTCTTAAACGAACATATTATTTTATATACCGTAATATTAGCTCTTATAAGAACCGAACAGAAGTTAACTAGTTTTAAGGATTTCGTATATATATCGTGTAACTGAAATAAAATATATATTCCACATATTCCTCACATTCTTCATACTACTCAAGCAGTTGTTTTATTTAATCTCCAAACGCTCAGTCTCCAAACCTCTTAAAATAATTTTACAACCTCATTAAGATTGAACGATTTACTGTTCAAATCAATATCGAATATTCTTCGTAGACCTGGTTTTACGAGGCGGTGTGAATTTTTCACTATTTTTTTTTCTTTTACTATTTTTCCCATGGTCTCTGCGGTCTTGATTGCGCAATCACTTTAAGATCAATGTTGACTTTCAGAAGCAAAATAGGAGTTTTTTTCTCTCTTTTAAGGTGGTGACAGAATTTCCTGTTTGGTCGACGAACTTGTTTTATCCATAGTTCGTTTGTTAAAAGAAAAAAGGAATAAAACAATATCTGTACACATAATAAAGAACACTTAACAAAAAAAAACTCAATAACTATAACAGGAAAGTGAAAAGACCACATTCACGAAGAATAAGAATAATAATATATTCATCTTACTGTGGCTTCTGTAGCAATTGCAACACTATTTAGCCAATATCACGTTAAATAGACCACCAAGCTAAGAGTATTTGTTTTCTTATTTTTACGGTAGTGATGGTATTACATATTGTAAAATGGCGACTACGTCCAATATATTTTTTTTTTTAATATTATTCACTTTTATTGACCTCTACAGCAGCCAAATGTTTAGAGCCCGGTGATTTTTTTTTATTTAATGAGTATGGATGATGTCCTTTAGTCGTTAAGTAAAGAGCCCATTGTTTTTTTTTAATTTATTTCATAACCATGGATTCTAGGAGCTCAGCCCAGTGAGCCTTAAAGTCTAAATATCTCAATCTTATGGACAAGGGTTCTCAGGCTCAATTTTTAGTTTGTAACACTATTGCTTACATTTTGAATCTCGATTCTCCAATAAAATTATTTATCTGACTCCGAGTTTAGAGTACTCTGTGTTGAGTTGAGTATTCTGTGCTCAGAGTTCAGATTAGACTATAAATATTGCCTTCCCTCCCAATAATTTAAAAAAATCTTGTTTTGTTTTATATGTTAGTGTTTATTTTATTCAAACTTTAATATTTTTAAATCTTAAAAATAGTAGAATATGCTGGTGTAATTTGCTAATCTAAATGCTAAGCTTTAAGCAATGTTAGCAATTTAGATGTTAGCCAAACCACCGTTAATTAATATGGGCGTTACAGTGTAAGTAATTGTTATTGTAAAGTTTAAACGAGCTTTTTAAAGCAGTTCTAACCTATATTTTTTAATAGATTACAGCAATATCCAGTGCCGGAAAATAGAACCGGCACCTATGCTATTGAACTTCTTACTAAGCGGATTTTAGCATTAGGAGCAACACAACAAGGCCAATTTCTTGTAGACTGTGAGAGTTATCTATCACATCCTCAAATGGGTACGTTTTATATGTATTATGCTTTCTAAATCATGTTTTTTTAAAAAGAAGATATTCGTAGTTTGTTGATATGCAAATTTCTTTCTCATTTTTACATTTTGCATCTTCTACATCTATCATCAAGTGCTAAAAAAAGGGGATATGAGTAGAGTTCTTTCAACCGTTACTATCATATAATTGACTAGTAATCAGGACACTATTATCACAACAATTACACCACACTACCCTTCTTTAACACCAAGACTCAAAACTTAAAAATCTGAACCAATTCTATTTTAGGGATTGTGACATTACTGCTAAGTATATACATACTAAGTATACTGCTACAAATGCAGCATGTTGTTATTATATTAGTTACAACTCAATACAAATGCAACCTAATTAATTTCTACTTTGAGAATTAGGAGATGCTCATTCAGTACAGCCACCTTACCTCTTGTTTCTGCAACATAGTGCTACACTTGTTATGCCATATGTCAGTTTGAAGATTAAAAATAAAAATACATATAAGAATCCATCTTTAAGAGAAAGAGTAGTATTACATATAGCATAGTGGGATGAGGTCAAATCTCACTCTCTTGCTTATTTCCATAAAAATAATTACAATACTCATGCAGTGCTATAAACTGATGTGACTCTTGGCCTCTCCTACTATCTCCAGGACATTGCTAGGTATTCATGTATTGTCCCACACATTTAATCCAACTCTTTCTCTGTCTGCAATGTGACTGTGGTGTTTATAGTTCTGCTGTCATTAATTCTCAGTGAATACTCATTATATCTAATTGTTTAAAAAATAAATCTTAAACACAAAGATATTGTAAATGTTTTTATAATTTACAGGCACAACTAAGACTGTACACATTCTCCATAACTCAGAACAACCAGCATCTGTCTTTTCAATACTTGAGAGTGGTACAAAGACATTTCATGTGATTGCTGATGGTTTGTTTGACCTGCTTATGATGAAGTTGAGTCAGCATTATACATCTAAGAAACAAACAAAGATTGAGAGCAAAGGGCCCAGGTTTGAACTCGGAGATTTCTGTGTGAAATTGGGCTCTGTAACTATGAATCAAAATTTCAAAGGAATATTGGTTGAAGTAAGTGACATAATATTATTGATTCAGTTAATTTGATTTGTAAGAATTTTTCTGCTGTGTTTATTTGTTATAAATCGGTGACCCCTTTTTACCAAAGTAATACAGTGAAAGAAATACAACAAAACATATCTTACTTTCTTGATGACAATCAACAAACATAGTTTTAGTATGTTGGGCCACAGATATTAGACTAGTCTTAGCTGGTTGTTAGTTGTTTGTCTGAGCCTAGGAATAGGAGAGTAATGTTTAAAATATAGTTGTTTCTCAGTTAAGCCATCATATCTCTATTAGCCATTATAGCCAGTTAAGTAGATAAAACGATAATAATTGTTATAAGAGTATAACATAGAATATCCAGATTAGCCTTAAATCTAAAGTATACATGATTCAGTCTATTGATAATAATAAGAATAATAGTAAACAAAGCTGGTGTTTTCCAAAGGCTCTGTGCAAATAAAAAACATTTACTCATTATAATACAATTTATAATTTTTCTAAGCATTTATTGTGTATATTTTTTGTATTCAACTTTCTTTGTGTTGGAAAAATAAAACTTTAAGGTTTTGTTAAATTTTTCAGGTGGAATATCGTCCCTGTGTTATGGCTAACGCAGTATGGGGTTTACTGCGAGAGTTCCTACAGGGTATCCTAGGACCTACAATACCGGTACAGCCACCACAACACCTTCTTAGTAGAATGAATGAGATATACACTCCCATAGACACTATATATCAGTATCTAGAATATTTTAGTGCTTATAGAAAAGTGACTGGATTACGGGGTGCATAGAATAATTTGAAAGTGGAATATACAATTGTATGTAAGTGTTTTATGTAAATAAAATTAAGTGGAAATTTCAGTTAGTTATTCTTAATATTATATAATATAGTGTGTCATTTGACAGACTCATGGAATAGTTGTTTTTCTATTTTACAGAACACTTGTTTTACTATACTATTTTAGAAGTGGTCTTTAACATTTTTAATATGGAAAACAATGTCGCCGAAACTCCCAAATTAAAATGTAGTTGCAATACACAGAATATACTCCTTATTTTGTACCAAAAACATTAATGCTGATCAACAATAGCACAGTGTTGCTTGTATAAGTATAGCTCAGTTACTGTTTAGACATTTCCCTAAATCAGTAAATTGTAAGAAATACTAGATTATATGTAATAATAATAATAATAAGAAGGAAGAAATAAAATATGAATTAAGAATTAATTAATAATAACATCACATACTTAATTATTGTTGCAACAATTTTTGAAGTGTAAGTAAAGAAGTTCTTTAGAATTGTTGGTTTTTGAAACTCGATGAAACGAAAAAGCGAGACGATAGAGGCGCCGTTCCCACCTATATCCGAGGTTCTCTAGGGTGCAGAGAACGAATTTGGGATAATTTTCTAAATCAAACATGGTTGCCCTGAAAAATTATGATTTCAATAATATGGATATCATATCCAAGGTTCTCGAGGGTGCAGAGAACGAATTTGGGACCATTTTTGAAATCCAAGATGGCCGCCGTGCAAAACTATGATTTCAACAATATGGATATCGTATCCGAGATTCTCGAGGGTGCAGAGAACGAATTTGGGATCATGTTTGAAATCCAAGATGGCCGGCGTGCAAAATTATGATTTCAACAATATGGATCATTTTTTAAATCCAAGATGGCTGTGGTGAAAAATTATTTTAGGGCTATACATATGTGTGGTGGTTATAATGATAACCCTAATGCCAAACATCTTATAGGCATCTTTCGGAAATTGTTGAGCCACGTGGAACTAAAATTGAATTCATATATTAATTGATTTATTATGATTGTTTTCAAAAATTATCCCAAATTCGTTCTTTGCACCCTCGAGAACCTCGGATACGATATCCATATTGTTGAAATTGTAAATTTGCGCTGCGACTTTCATAGCTGGCAACATATTTTTTTAATGGCATCTGTTTTGTTAACAAAATATTTTGCTGTTTGACCTTTTAATTTAAGCTAATACAAAAGTGAAATAGTATTTTCTTACCATAATTTTTATTATAAGACGCTTTGTGACACCGTTTCACTGCACAGTTAGTAATTTTAATTTTTCAATTAAATTTTGCGCACTGACTGTCCTGGAAGTTGACAGAATGACACTGACGCGGCGGGAAATGTATGTGTTCACCTCTCTTACCCCCTCTTTCAATATTCTAAATTGCCTCTATTTACTATGCCTTTTAGTGCACTCACTTTCCAACCATCTGTAATTTTAAACTTAGGTATAGATAAGTTTTCCATAGAAGCCAATAAAACTTTTTCTCAGATAATGTACTCTGATTTTCAAAATTGGCATAAAATCTACACTGATGCTTCAAAAACAGACATGAGCCCTGTTGGTGCTGCAGCATGGATTCCTTCAACAAGAATTATACTCAGTTACAGCTGCCCATCTATCACTTCTGTTTTCACTGGGGAATCAATTGCCATTCTTGAAGCAATTTTATTTGTTAAGGCTCATGGCATGAACAACTCTATTATTCTTTCAGACTCCAAAAGTTGCCTTCAATCAATACTGTCAAATCCATTTAGGTCTAAAAGTCATTTTCCAATTATATTTAAAATAAGGGAATCTTTGAAAGAATGCTATGACCTCAATATTAACATCGTTTTAGCATGGATTCCAGGTCACTCAGGCATTCTTGGTAACGAAAATGCAGATGCCTGTGCGAAGACAGCTATTGCAACAGGTTCCCTCCAATACTCAAAAATTTTCTCCCATGACTTGCGCACCATCCTGAAACCCACATTGCATGAGAATTGGTCCAGCATTTGGCAAGTTTCCAAAAACTCTAAAGGCAAATTTTATGGAGATCTACAACCCGTAATTCCTCAGAAACCTTGGTTCTCGAAATTTAAAATTCCCAACAAGTCAGTAATTTCAACTATTTGTCGTCTACGTTTTAATCATGCTTGTACCCCAGTATTTTTGGCTAAAATAAGAATTAGGGACAATTCCTTGTGTGAATGTGGTCTAGATGAGGGAAACGTGGATCATTTATTCTTCAATTGCCCTTTAACACAACCTTCTTTATACAATTTTATACCTCCTGAAATTCCCCGCCCAACTTCCTTTAAATGTCTCCTCTCCCTAGTTTTCACTCCTTTTGTATATATTTTGTGTAAATATATTAAAATAAATAAGATTAAGTTGTAAATAGCACTAAGTACTTATATCAAGTAATTTAAGTAATTATATTTGTGTTTGTCTATAGTCCTAACAGCATGTATATTTGTTTCAGGTATAAGAAAATAAAACTTGTTTCAATCTTAAGCACCGATCAATACCATTAAAATTAGTAAAAGAATACTCTAAGCTTGGTGGTCTACCTTAACGTGACATTGGCAAACTTGTGGTATACCTTCCACAGGAGCCATAGTAGGAAGAATAGTATAGAATAAAAGACCATATTGAAACTGCATTATTTCGCTTGGGCCTACTCTCGTTCTAAGCGTTTTTATTCTAAGCTAGTAAGGATATTTTAAAATAATGTCCACAGTACTGTAAGAAACAAGAAAAACATGCTATTATAGGCATGTTTTTGTAAATCATTAGTTAACAAAACAACGGACCAGGGTCATTTACAACACTAAGTACTTATCGAATTTTCGCGAAATTTGACTTACAGTGTGCATAAATTTAATGATAATTTATAAAAACGTGCAAATGATTTTCTGTAACACACTTAACCATTTTACTGCGTACAACTTACTCGAATGGTCGTGAACAGTTTGTTTCACAGTGGTGGGGTAATTTCATCAACTCATCATTAGCATCTAGAAGCTGCCATATTTAAGGAAATCTAATAATACTTGGAGTCTCTTTTTTCTTCTAAGCTTTGGAATGAAGTCCATTCCAAAGTTAAATTTACAATAAAACAAGCATTAATAATAATACTTTAATATGTTTACTTATGTAATAGTTACGCGGGCTCCACCCCAATCAGGGATACAGTAGGTCAAAAGTGGTTGGCATAAGGCAAGGTAAGGTATAGTTTTCACAGTATTGGGTTCAGTCAAGTGTTGTAACATCTCAAATATGTATATTAATTACAAATTAAAAAAATAATAAAACTATATAAGTAAAGATCCTAACATTGTTTATTTTTTGCGAAGAAGCATTACTAAAACATTATGCTTTTTGATTGATGAGCGGACTTGAAATACTTGAGACGTGAAAGTTCCTATGTTGTATTGGATCGGGAATAGAACAGTCGACAGTTGATTTCATAAAGTGGCTGTGTGATGCGAAAAGATTCTACTTATTTGCGGAATATCAGACATCAACATGGTACAGGTGAAATTCATTCACGAATTCACACAAACACTCCCCGAGATATATGCTGTAGAAGTTACAGAGAGACCCCACATCTCTATGCGACGCCAAACAGAATATTCTCATTAAATAAGAATCAAGACGTTCCGAGATGACTTGATCAACAACGAAACCCCTGCAATATTCCCGAACCAATATGACTAGGGGACTTCAAGTGAGCATACTCTCATCCCAAAGGCTGGCAACACATCACTTGATTGATGGTGTCGCTGTTATGTGCGTTAGCTACTGGTTTAAATTATAAGGAGCTAATGCCGGCGCAGGCTGACAGTATACGACTAAAAGAAAACAACCTGTTACATGACGTCACCACAAACAATAACATTTAAACGAGCATGATGTAGCCTGCTACACTAACTCAAACAAATAACAAAGAACTTAAACAACTAATGGAATATTATGTTTCAGGCCTGAGCAGAAAATTTGATTTAAAAAAATTAATTAAGGCGAGGTTTTCCCAACACTTTAGGTAAAAATTGCTCGAACGTTAGATTCGATAGGTACGCATGGACACGGGCGTCGGGCATGACGTTCTCTGCACCCTCGAGAACCTCGGACACGATATCCATATTGCTGAAATCATAATTATGAGCGGCGGCCATCTTTGAATTCAAAAATGAGCACAGAATCGTTCTCTGCACCCTCGAGAACCTCGGACACGATATCCATATTGCTGAAATCATAATTTTGTGCGGCGGTCATCTTGGATTTATCTAACTGCCCTAAAGTACATATATACAAAAATCCGCGTGGCATAATATTCAAAATAATATTACGTAAATTTTATTTAAGTACTTTCCGACTTACATTTACCTATATATTTCAACAAATACGCTGTCGCATCATCATTATTTTTTTACTATGATTCCCGCTTTGTACTTGTTTGCTAAATTCTTACGTAATGTGAGCCCGAGAGACACGTACCCTCCTTGACAGTGGTCACGGGCGTACTGCTGGCTTGAGCGAGCATGCAACCAAGGCGTCGCGTTTGGTTTATTACGAAAAAAATTAATATAAAATAATTCATAAAGCATATTGATAAATCCCACAGTGAAAACTTATAAATACTAATAAACTATCGAATAAAATAAGTTTTGTGTTTATAGTTATCATAGTTTTATGATAATATAAACAATTCAAATAAAAAAGACTATTTTTCAAAAAATAAATCTATCAAGATTTTTTTTCGTAATCGTGTTTTCGAAACAGCGATAATTTAGATAAAGAAATGAAGATAAACATGTCAAAAAATTGGAACCGTAGTATTTGTAGAAGTATTTTAAGTAGATTTTTAAAAATGTTACTTTTAGGACTATAGCGCCTTAAAGTAATCACTTATTGAACATCTAAAAGTACCATATTATAACACTTTTGCAAATGTATGCCTCAGATCTGAGAAGAATGGGCGCACATTCCCACTCTGTGGTATCATTAAGATATCATCAAGATTCTTTAAACTTTTAAGATTGTAGAAATATTTTTGTAAAATATAATTAATTACCTAGGGTATAAATACCACCAATAGCCTTCTGCAGCACAAGTATTAATATTGGCTATATTACCACACAGTAATATAATCAAACAGCAGGTTTTCTAAGGTGCAGTTCACATATTACACCAATTTTGGGGAAGAAAATGTATAAGTGTGGTGCCTTGTGTTTGCAGTTGTTCTTTGTATCTGTATAAGACCTTAAAAGTTGTCATCAATCAGCTATTCTTTTCAGATTTTTCACAGTTTTGAAAATGTTACAATATTTTATATATATCCCTGATCCACACAATGTACTACATTATTGGCCTCTCGTAATCTACCTTCCTTTGTTTTAATAGGTGGTAGACACCAAAAATCATCAATGTTTCTCTTCTCTTCACCCTGTAACATTAGAAAAAAAATATTAACAACTGTCAGATTAATGTTCAATTATTATCTAACAAATACCCTACAAATTTTGTGTATCTCGAATTTTTTTTTGAATTATTATATGTCAGTCATTGGCAGACAAGCATGAGATTCATCAGTTAATTATTACTGGTCAAAGTAGCGTTGATGATGTAAAGCTAGGATCGTTCCTTCTAATTCAGGAGGAGGAACCAATATATTTTCTTTTTTTAAATTCATATTTGATGTTCTTAGAGTGAAAGAATTTACTTACACTTATTGTGTAAATATTCAAAGTATGTTTGTAGTTGAGCAACTTATATTGTGCCAGCACTGTTGTACAGAAGTAGATATCAAGTTGGGGGACAATAGTCTGTGAATACCTAATTTCAATTTGTAGGACAATTTACAAACAAAGGCAATCCTCGCTTCAATTGATAATCACATTAATAAATTTCAGATGTATAACAATTGAGATACTAGTACCAGTACTTAGTAGTAGTCTGGTAATCCAGAAGAAGATGTGTACTTAATAAAACTAATCTCATTTGACAAAAACAGTAATGTAAATGAAGTTGACAAACTTTTTCCTTCAGTATCATCAACATTCTTAATCTTGAAAAAACTGAAGTAAAATTATAGCATGAAAATTAAAAAAAATATATGGATTCCTCAATACCAATATGCCAGTCAAACATTGGTCTTCTCTGGAAGAGTTATGAATAAAATATAGTCTTGCCAACATGCTATGGAGCATCTGAAGCTCAGAAATAAAAACACTGACATAAGAAAGAAATCAAAGTTAAAAAAAAGTTTAAGGCTCAAACTGAAAGGGGAATGGAATATTGCAGAAAATAATGACAAGAAATGGTGTTGTGCTTACATCAAAATATAAGACAAGAACAAAACTAACCTAAAGACAAGGTTTTTTCTTTATCACTTTTTCTCATAAAAATAGTGTTGTGGCCATTGATTAACTATTGAGTGGCTATTGATAATTATTTGCTTTATATCAATATGTTTTTTTTAATTTCTTGCCTCACTTAATAATTTAAAAAATAAATGAATCATATAATTTACCGTCATTTCCATACTAATTGCATCTTCAGGTGCCAGTATTATAAATGGTGTTGATTCAAAACTGAATGCTAGACCAAAATATGAATACTTCTTGACCTCTGTCATAAAACTATCCCATGAATAAGTAACATCAGGGTCACTACCCATCTCTTTTATTTGTTTTGCCAATACTTCATAATAATACTTTAATAAATCATTGTAATGTTTCAATCTTAATTCTTGATCTGTGCATGCATATATCATAAATGTTACATCTAGAACAGGACTGGCACATCTTGTAAGTTGGAAATCAATTATTTTGGCATCAACCACAGTGCCATTATCATACTTGTAAAGAAAATTATTTGTCCAACTATCACCATGGGAGAATACAGCATTTGTTTTGTCTTGTACAGCTTTGATCATGTCTTGATATCGTTCTGGAACAGCAAATCCTTTAACTTTGTCAACATATATAGAATTCGGATATTCTCTTTCAACAGCATCAATTGCTATGCTGGAAATTCTTCTCCAGAAGCGCTCATACCAAAGCCAATGTCTTGCATCATAATAAGTTTCATCTACAAATATACTAGTACTATTGAAGATATCTGGATTCTGATCTCGCAAAGCAAATGATATTGCATGAAATTTAGCTATGGCTTTTAAAGTTAATTTGCAGTGCTCTAAATCAATGCCTTCTTGACGAACAGCAGCTCCATAATTCTGAAGAGTTGCATCTTCAAGACATATCACATCATGCACTCCATCAGACAAAGCTAAAAATAAATTTGTGTAGTTTAAAAAAGGATCAGTCATTTGCTTTTTCGCTTGAAAACTAAGCAGGGTTGGAAGGACCTTTGTGTAGAAATTTATTTCGTTTTTGAAAAAATCATGACTACGGTATGTAAGTCTTCTGCAAATATTTTTTGGGATTGTTTTGAGAACTACTTGAATATGTCTAAGTGTATCATCCGTTTTCCCGTAAATTCTGATTCTTATGACTTCACTTAAGTAGGAGTCACCTTTGCCAGTTTCATCTACATACTGAAATTATACAAATAATAAAGGTTGTTAATTCTAAGCTTATAATAGGCCTACCAAGTTTTTAACTCTTCATTTTCCATTTGGGGTATTGCTTCGCAGATGGGCTTTGATGTGGATATTCTGGCATCAGATAGCAATATGGACCTTCTGAGTTAAAAATAAAACCTAAGTAATTGTCTGACTTAAAGTTCCAGTCCACTCAAGTATAGTTTGATGATAAGGAATATATAATACATGTACATGTGTTGAAAAAAACAGATTGTCACAATCATATGTAGCTAGCGAAATTACTGAGCAGATGAGACTTAACATTGTATGTCTCAAGGTGGCGAGAACAATTGTAGTGCGGTTCAGAGTTTTTCAAGAATCCGGAGTGGCACTTATTTATTTATTTTGATTAAAACGGTTACAACACCAATTACAATAATCAAATACATTAAACTATAAATGTTAGACGCTATTATGCGAGGACTCACAAAGTTGGAGCAGCAACTGCACCAACACTTCAAGTCTATTAGTAAATAGATAACAATCAGGGTGGGCTTCTACGAGGTGATTAAACAATTTCAAGACTCGCGGCACGGGCGCCGCAGTGCGTGCTATTGATACACCGATGTAAATTGTACCATCAGCTGAATCAGCTCGTCTTGTTCCTTATTGTCATAAAAAAAAAATCCCTGAGGTATTTTTCACATCTTGATAAAATAATAGCAAATAATATAAAAAAAAAAAATTTAAGGTCTAAAGATTGAATTCGTAGTTTTATAGAACATCCTAGTATAATATTATTTATTATAATGTATTATTTAATGTAAAGCATGTCGAAATTACCTCCCATTTTGTAAATGTAACTGCCTCCTTGAACCAGTCAGTCAAAGCTTTGCTGATTTCATGATCGGTAAGTAAAGGTGATATCTCAATGAGTGTCTGATAACTTTCCTCCGTCATAATTCCTTCACACTAATTTTTCTGTTTTTTTTATAGGTAATTATCGTTGATAATCAATTTTGTTTACTGTGTACACGGATCTTTTTTTACTCGTCCGTGACTGTGTATTGAATATAGGTAAGGTAATACGTGTAGATCCACGTAGTTAATAGTGACGATTCGTTTCAACTTTCAATGTTCATTTCTATTTTTATTGAATAGTATAATAATAAAAATTGCCTACATATCATTAATGATATTTTAACGTGATGATTGCTGTTTGTTTAAAACAAACAACTTGTTGAAAAAAAAAACAAATTGTTTTCAAACTAGTTTTTAAGGTAGACTTTAAAAAAATAACCAGTAGGTAACCAACTGATTCTGACATCCATTTACAATAATTTGTCAGAGTAAAATGTCATCAGTGTCACCGTTCAGTCAATTGTCATTTGTCATGTACCTACTTAAATTCTCCAATTCGCACACGGACAGCCAAATAATGTTGCAAGTGAATAGAATTACCCCAAAGTCCCCATTACATTATGAGAAATAGTAGATCATATACAATGTGAAAGAAGAAATAAAATACAAATTTAAAAACAATACGTATAAATTTTGTTTCAACAATTTTTTTTTCTGTGTTTACGTTGAAGCAATTTTCTGGGCTAGTTGTTTCCGTCATGTCATGTCAAGTGCCTGTCGTACATTTGACTATGTACGACATATCTGTAAAGAAAATTCATTTTTACCAAGCAAGCTCTAATCAAAGAGAATTTAAACAGTATCAGCACTAACCATATAGTTAGTAATCTGTGAATTATTGACCAAGAGAAGCAAGATCTTCGAGTTTACCAAAACAATTTGTGGTTTGTATGTTTATTTTATTATATATATTTGCATGTTGTTTGTTCGACAAGAACTTGATGTTACGGTGGACGATGATATGAGCCATATTTTTTTTTATTTATTAAATTTAAAAATTTTCGGGAGTATCGGTGAAACGAAGGCTGAAATAAAATTGTGTGAATAATTATATTTCAGTCTTCGTTTCTCGAGAATCATGAAAACAACACCCATGACGCAAAATTTGTCAATTTCATGCAACCACCATCTTGGATTTACATTCTGACACCACTATCTATTTCAGTACCCTCTAAAACGATGAAAACGACACGCGTGACGAAACACTTGATAATTTTTTGCTGCCGCCATCTTGAATTTTCATTTTGGCAGCACTAGCTGGTATTGGTTTCAACACTCAGGAAAACCATGACAAAACACGTGTTGATAAGTGTTTTTGTCCAAAATAAATAAATATAAAAAAACATCCTAGAAAACCACCACACCCATAAAAAAATATAATAAATATTGCAGCCGACATCTTAGTAAATTATGTTCACGAATTTATTATAATCGATCTCACGGACTTATAATTGGAATACCTACTAATTAATAATAATATAAGTAAGAATAAATCATTCTTATATATATATAAGATATACTTATGTATACTTAGATTAAAAAATGAAAACTGGAGTTTTGATGGAGCCGAGGTCAAATAGCCGTATACCACGCAATATGCTGGCATTTTTAAAAAGATCGTGGAAACAACAACATGACACTCGACTCGTATTGACCGCGAAAACTGCTTAGGGGCCTCGTCGATGCGCATGTTTATGTGAGTGTGTCATTTCGAACGTTTGTAGGTAGTTTCTGTACTACATATGTCTACTGATCACTCTAAAATACGAGGGCGGCACTGAAAATTATGGGAAACAAGGAAGTGACACAACATTACTATTTAAAAATGTATTTATTGCTTTTCGAAGTATTCTCCGCGAAATTTGACACATTTTTCCATACGATGGAACCAATCATTGAAGCAACCATTCTATTCGGAAGTTGGGGTCTCCAAAATGGCCGTTTTGTAGGCGTCCACAGCTTCTTCAGGTGATGAAAATCTCTGACCACGTAATTTATTCTTTATTTTAGGGAAGTATAGAGATCATTAGGGCTTAGGTCGGGGCTGTACGGCGGATGGTCTAATAATTCTATGTTTTCTTGCTCTAAAAACTCTTTTGTTCTGTGCACGGTGTGAGAACTCGCATTGTCGTGATGGAGGACGATGCGGCGGTTGCAGTTCTCTTTACGGAGTTCAGAAACGACCTGTGCCAAACAAATGCTAGCATACCATTCTGCATTAACCGTTATTTGTCCCTCAAGAGGAATAGTCGCAACATGGCCGGTTTCGGAGACAAACGTGGCCACCATTTTTTTTGCAACACTCCGTGAACGAAAAATAATTTTTGTTGGCTTTAACTCATTTTTGAACACCCAAACTCGTGACTAGTTTTTTGTTTCAGATTCGTACGCGTATATCCAGGATTCGTCACCTGATACGATGTTGTATACAGCATTTGAGGATCCTGCGTGGAATCTTTCGAGAGTTCTGACGCACCAAGTAACGTGGGCCGCTTTTTGCTCTTCACAGAGCAAATGCGGTATCCATCGGGAAAACAACTTTTTTACATCTAATTGTTCATGCAAGATTATTTGTATTTGACTCATGCCAATGTCTAAAGATGCCTGAATTTCCCGGTATGTCACATGTCGATCTTCCTCAATCAGCTTACGCACACCATCAACGTTTTGTTTAGTGACTGCAGTTTTTGGACGACCTTGACGGGGATCATCACTGAGCTTGACACGTCCTCGTTGAAATTCAGCAAACCAGCGATAAATTGTGGTTTTGGATGGGGCTTCATCACCAAATGCAGAAATCATCCGGTCAACACACTGTTTTTGTGTTAAACCACTTCGAAAGTCATAATAAATCATCGCTCCAGAATTTTCTCAACTCCATTTTCAATGTCAATTCCATTTTCTCAACGACTAAACAAGTTTGAAAAGACCTTGTGACAAGACCTATATATATTTACCTATATATATATTTTCTCTGTCTTTTTCTTTTATAATACTACATTACCTAAAGCTAGTTTTAAAATCGCTATTATTGTTGTATTTTCATAGTTATTAATTTATGCTAAACATGCTGAGTACACACCCTCTTGGGGTTGCAGCCTATCTTGTATTTAGCTGATAGTTTTTTTTTATTTATTATGTATTGTTGTTATTCTGTTTTGTGTACCTATTAAATAAAAAAATAAAAAAAATAGTGGAAATATTCCATTCCCGATACTTTTAGTGCAGATTGCAATTATGAACTTTGAGTGCAGAGTAAAAACCCGATAGACACAACAACACAAACAAACTGTAATGCAAACTTACTTAATGGATGTACATGCTACGTAATAAAACGCGGGACTGGTAAAGTAAAAATTGGAATTAGTTTTGTATAAAACGTGCAGTGACATTTGACATAAGTTTGAAATATTATTAATTACAGTATGGGGATTGGCGACGTAAGTATAATCCGGCTAAGTTTGAAAGCGAACAGTTGATTTATAGTAATGCATTTTGGCTATGACGGTTTTATACAAGATTATAGCCGTTATCTGTCAATCTATCAATGACTGCACGTTTCATACAATTGAGTAAATTGCTTTTTTCTTAGAGAGTTTTGATAGGCAGCTGTAATGATGCTGGCGGCCGGGCGGCAGCGATGGTAGGTATGCCAGTCATGTCATGTTGCTAGTGAGTAGAGATTGCGGTCGGAAATCGATTAATCGAAGAATCGATTTTTGAGCACAAATGTTTTTTCAATCCTACTTGTATATAAATGTAAATCATTCAATATTATAATATATTAATTTGACAGTCACAATCGGGGTGCCCTTATCGCACATTATGTGCTTATAAGGATAAAATAAAGATTTTTTATTTAGAGTCGATTACCTTTAATACTAAAATAATAATACTTTTACGAATGGTTTCAGAGTATGTGATCCTGCCAAAATCTATTAAAATACAAAGAAATAGACTCGAATCAATAAATAGCAATAAAATCTAAATTATAATCATTTATTTAACCGCAACTCTAAAAGAAATTGGTGCTTTATTTACGTCACTGCCCTTTGCTGGTAAATCTATATTATGTTTTATTTTTAATTCAATCCCCTGTTCAAATCATTGATTCTGATGGCCGGATGATGGCAAAAATCAAGCAAATAATAATTACCTACTTTAGTATATATATTTCATTTTGACGCATGAGATAAGCCTACTCGGCGTACGGGAATTCTCCTATGTTTAATTCTCGTCCATTAGTTGGGGTTCAGTAGTGAGTATAGTTCATATATGAGTTACAAGAGACTTGGTAGTTGAAGTATGATACAAATAGTCTAGTTGAATAGCTAACGTCAGGGTGTCGAATTTGCGTGACAGTGTGCGCGCGTATCGTAAAAATTCACTTTGATAATTTATTCCTAACACGGCAAAAGAAGTATAGCATCAAAACATTAAACAAATAAATGGAACCTTCAGCAAATAATCCATTTCCGATAATTATTTGACTGAATTTATTGAATAAGATCATTTACCTATACGACTAGAATATAGAGTATGACAAAAAATTGAGATTCGAGTTAACTTCTATTTTGTGCAAAGTACGCACATTAACACAACGTGTCATACAAATCGCGAGTGTAAGACGTAAATTGTCACACACACTGAAGTATAACTCCTGGCCTGTTTTATATCGGTTATCTAACAGTAAGATACTATCTAGACGTATAAATTATATAAGACTGAATGTATATCGTTAGGTGAATTTGACTCGGAAAAAATACGCCAAAATTGTCTTACCACCTCGTTCAGAATGTTATTAATAATTTACTCTTGCTTTTCCTCATTTTGATGTTTCGTATCGTATTATTTTATATAAGTAAGTAACTGCATAGGTAATATATAACATTATACTAAACTGCTGATATAATTCAAATTAGGCGTATATGGTTGTGGCGGCCACTATATTTTCGCCTGGCCACACTAGATTTAAGTTTTTATTATTATGCCCGTCAGGTCTGAAGTAGAGATTTTAGCTTGGCGAAGCGATGTAATGTAACGAGTTAATATTGTGTGAATATAAGTTAAGTTCCTTGATGTGAGTCGTTTTCATTAACCAAACACCCAAGTGATAGTCTGTTCAGTTATTATTGCAGTTAATAGTGAACCTCGACAATTGGTGACCCCGACGTGATTTGAACACGCAACCTTCTCCTCCTCTCCTCATTCTTATGAATTAATACCTCTATTTCCTTCCTATATTTTTCTTCAGACATGATGCGACAAAAGTTAAGCGTATTGTTCAAGATAATGAGCTAAGATTTTAGTAAGGGGAGTATAGTAGAAATATTTAAACTGGTTATCCTTCACCGTAGGTACACATACAGACAAATATGCATTAATAGAATTGTAAATCAAAAAGGTAAAATGAACATAATAAAATAAATACAATTGAAAAAAAAAAAGAAAAAACAACTATCCTTATGTACTAATCTTGATACTAACAACACACCTTATAATTATATAAATGTAAAATTAGGTGCTCAAGATAGTACATATTACATAACTAATATGTTATACAGTAAATGCAAAAGTAAAAAAAAAAGAAGTAATAATTAAATTAAATTGTGTCAATGTTATATACTAATTACAAAACTATTCATTTTATAATATAAAATATAATAAACAGAATTAATGTAGGTCACAGTAAAAATTCTCATTGATACATTAAAAATACAACAAATAACTTCGCTTAATCTATGGAAATTTGGGTAAAGTTAGTACCTGTATCACTTAGAACCGGAGATAAAAAATGGTTGAGTAGCAAATCCAACTCTCTAATAATTACATGTTCTATGTCTATGTCATTTATAATCTATTTCCAACTGACACTTGACGTTCGTTGACACTTGACGCGAACTAACGAAAGATCTCACATGAGTTGTAGTTTGTACCTACCTAGTTTGTTTACAAAACGTGAAAACAATATGGCGTGATGAAATTAGGTTATTGTGTTGAGAATTTGCAAGTCTCAATTTATATGACACTTGGTAGCACTGATTTTTGCTTTTCACAATTCACTGCACAACACTAATTAAGTAGATAGTAATATTTACCAAAAGGGATAATTATTAATTATTGACGATATGCCTGGCCGCCATTACCGCTTAAACGCAGAAACACTTAATAGTGTTTATTGTGCGCGCGCGTCGTCCAGCAATAAGTCCCCGTAGCATACGAAGGGAAGGATGGTAATGTAGTACAGTCTTGAAGTGTAAGGCGTAGTAATTCACTAATCTATTTACATATTGTAGTGCGACGCTTCAATCTGGCGTCGATGATGTAAAGTTATAAACACCGTTCGATCACGTCGGGGTCACCACCGAGATAGAACACCAGGCGGTGGCATGTCCAGGCAATGCTGGTATCATAGACGGTTCGGTGACAAGGCGAGTAAATGCCTCAAGCCATGTAACTGGAATCCGGAAAACTCAAAAAGCAGCAGTCAGTAGAGGCAGGAGCTGATTGCTGTGCGGTAGGATCCTGCAGTCACCGTCTTTTTGTTAGAGACAAAATAACTGGCCGACAATTTTTAATTGATACAGGTTCTGATATTTGCTGTTATCCCTACAGCTGGTTCCGAGGACAGAGGACACCTACTGACTGGGAACTTAGCGCTGCTAACGGCACTAAGATCAGAACCTATGGTCAAGTCTCTCTCAAGCTGGATTTCGGACTGCGACGTGATTTCGGCTGGCAGTTCGTCCTTGCTGATGTCAAAACTGCTATCATTGGATCGGACTTCCTTGCACACTACAAACTGCTCCCCAACTGTAGTAGTAAAAATCTCTTGGATGGCACTACTGGTTTATCTCGCCTTGTTTCTTCTGCTTCTTCTAGCCAACCTAGCGTCAGGGCAGTCGTTATCCCGGACTCAGTCTTCGCACAAGTGCTTGCAGAGTTTCCGGACATTACACGACCTCCAGGTCTTCCTCGTGTGACGAAGCACCTTACGGTTCACCATATCAAAACCACGGATGGGCCTCCCATTTCTTGCCGTCCTCGACGTCTTGCTCCGCACAAGTTGGTAGCAGCCAAGAAGGAGTTTGAGGACATGGTGAAAAATGGAACAGCCCGGCCCTCTAAAAGCGCTTGGTCATCACCACTGCACATGACCATCAAAAAGGACCAGTCATGGCGTCCATGCGGTGACTACCGTGCCCTGAACGCTAGGACAATTCCGGATCGTTATCCCGTTCGGCACATCAATGACTTTGCCCACAACCTTTCTGGAGCCAAGGTTTTCAGCACATTAGATCTGGTTAAGGTTTATCACCAGATCCCTGTTTTGAAAGAGGATATACCGAAGACAGCCATCGTAACCCCGTTTGGCCTCTTTGAATTTCCCTTCATGACTTTCGGGCTACGCAACGCTGGACAAACTTTTCAGCGATTTATCGATGAAGTCGCACGGGGTCTAGATTTCTGTTTTCCGTATTTAGATGATGTTTTAGTTTTTTCTCTCGATGAATCTACACACCAAGAACACCTCCGTATCCTCTTCAAACGCTTTCAAGACTACGGAGTTATCGTAAATTCATCCAAATGTGTCCTTGGTTCCAAAGAAGTTGTTTTTCTAGGTCATTTAATAAATGCTGATGGTACGTTTCCTCCACAGGAGCGAGTACAAGCACTGCGAGATTTTTCTCCTCCAAAAACCGTTCAAGGCATGAGACATTTCCTGGGCATGCTAAACTACTATAGACGTTTCATTCCGCATGCTGCCAAATTCCAAGCTCCTTTAATTGATGCGGTCGTGTCCACCAAAAGTAAAGGAGCAAAACCCTTTCCCTGGACACCCGCTCTTCATAAAGCTTTTGAAGATTGTAAAGATCATTTGTCCAACGCGACACTCCTGCAACACCCGGTGAATGACGCTCGTTTGGCACTCTTTACAGATGCTTCCAGCGTACATATTGGATCTTGTTTACAGCAGGAAGTGGACGGGCAATGGCGACCACTCGCATTTTTCAGTCGCAAGTTGACTCCACGACAGTCGCAAGGGCCCGCCTATTATCGAGAGTTCCTAGCAGTGTATGAAAGTGTTCAGCACTTCCGCTACATACTCGACCTGTCTGTAACGAATTTCGTTATTGTTTAACTGCCATTGACAGGGTTTCAAGATGGCCTGAGGTCTGGCCTATGCGGTCAATTACCGCGGAAGAAGTGGTGGACACCTTCACCCGAGAATGGATTTCACGATTTGGTGTCCCGACTACTGTTACCACCGATCAAGGAACACAATTCGAATCTGGTCTGTTCAATCGGTTAATTCTAACTTTTGCAGCAAAACGGATTCGAACCACCTCTTACCACCCGAGTGCTAACGGCATGATTGAACGAGTTCACCGACAACTAAAGGCAGCTCTGATGTGCCATGGTGATTCTTGGGTCAGATCCCTTCCGTTCGTTATTCTCGGAATGCGAACAGCTTTTAAGGAAGACTTGAAAGCTACCGTCGCTGAAATGGTCTATGGAGAAACGTTGCGCTTACCCGGAGAATTAATAACTCCAGGCCCGAGCCCAGATCTATTGGATTCTGCTGATCTGGTCGTACAGTTTAAACAGATAATGTCCACTATTCGACCTCTCACTCCAAACCTGCAACATTTATTTTCAAGAGTTTGTCTTCAGCAACGCACGTATTCCTGCGAGATGATACTGTCAGAAGATCATTACAACCACCATACCACGGTCCGTACGCGATTTTAGAACGCTCTCGTGACGGCAAGACTTTGACCTTAGATATTAAGGGCAGGAAGGTGGTGGTTAGCATCGACCGGGTTAAACCAGCATTTATAGATAACAATAATGAGGACACTTATCATCTAGGCTTAAATAATAACACTTCTTCGGATAACACCCATCAAGAAGCTTTTCCCGAAGAAAAGCAAACCCCTACCACGCGATCTAGTCGTCGCGTTAGATTTAAAAATTCAGATGATTTTTATTATTTCTAGATATGGGGTTATCCTTCTCCGTGGGGGGGGTGGTTGTGGCGGCCACTATATTTTCGCCTGGCCACACTAGATTTAAGTTTTTATTATTATGCCCGTCAGGTTGGTAGTAGAGATTTTAGCTTGGCGAAGCGATGTAATGTAACGAGTTAATATTGTGTGAATATAAGTTAAGTTCCTTGATGTGAGTCGTTTTCATTAACCAAACACCTAAGTGATAGTCTGTTCAGTTATTATTGCAGTTAATAGTGAACCTCGACAAGTTCATATTAAGCATAATGAGCATCTCATTGACTTTACAATGATTTGGTAACTGAGCACAGGTAATTACTACTGTCAAATAAATTGTGAATGCTCAAGTTCAAAAACATTTTAAAGTTGACCTTACGTGCTGGCTGGGGCGTGGCTGAAAAGTATTTCGAATTTTGAAATGCGATGCGTATACTTAAAACACAAACTCAAAAATTCAAACCAAACATATTATAAACTAAGTTTTATATAGTGCATATTACTGGTTTGACATACAACGGGCCTTACATTGCTATTTTTATTGGATTGGTATTGTCGCGTAGCAACGCTTCGACGTATATGACGAGAGTTGTCAAACTGACGTTTGACGTCATGACGTTGCTGCACGATATGACTATCGTGCAGCAACGTACATGACGAGAGTTGTCAAACTTCAAGAAATTGATAATTTCAACTGCTCCATCAGCAACACTCGTAGCTTTAGCGTAAAAGTGTTTACTTTAGACGCTGTAGACCCGGGTTCGGTACACCTACCAGTGTATGAAATTTTTTGGGTTTTGTAAACTTAATGGAAATTTCCTGTAAGTTCAGGATCAAATCGAATAGTTAAAAGAATTTTCTAGTATAAATTAAATTTAAAGATGGAATGGGAGAATCATTTTGAAAATAGAACAGATCCGGGGGTATATAAGCCGTACTAAGCGTGGCCTACGGCAGTTAGTTTTTTCCGCTACCTGCGCTTGAACGGACGAGACGTGTTTGCGCGCTGGTTTTTGTGGAACTTACTATCGCAATTCCGAGTATTATTAATTACACGCGCCCCTTTGGCGCGCTTTTTAACGGTTCGAAGCAGTTGATTAATTAGTGTGTTGTACGTCTGTGTCGCAGGACATGAAGAGGGGCTGCCCTAGCCCCGGTGAGCAACCCGCGGCGAAGGTGATCGCCGAGATGGATGTGGACAGCCCGGCCTCGCCGCCGGAGCAGGAGTCCGGCCAGCGGCTGCACGGCGGCCTGCCGGACTGGATCGCCGTGACGCGGCGGCGTGCGGCCAAGCCGCGCCCGGACAACGGACGCCCCAAGCCGTTGGCGACGGCCAACGTGTTTAAGCCGCTCCCGGTACAGGAGACACCGGGAGCCAAGGTAACGGCCAAGCCCTCACAGGCGAGGCCGACTCCAATTATTATCTCCAAGGAGAATTTTGATTTTGAAAGGTGCCGAGCGGCGCTTCTCGCCGCGGGCATTAAAAATTTTAATTTTAATATCCAGCCACATATGGCACAGCTGTCCTGCAAGACTAAGGCCGATAAAGAATCGGCCCTTGCAGCGCTCAAAGGTGTGGAACGTTTGCAGTTCCACACATACACTGACAAGGACGACAGAGCCCACATCTCTGTCGTCCAAGGTCTGTACTACAGCTCCGCAGAGGAGCTAGGTAGTGCACTGGAACTGGGGTTCAAACCCACCAAAGTTGTCGCCTTCAAGGGCGACGCACTGGTACCAAGGTACCAAGTGACGCTCCCGAAGAGCACTGATATCGGTGCTTTCAGGAAAATCAAATATATCTGTCACCAATCGGTGCGAATTTATAAATATAATCCAATAATAAATACGGTACCATGTGTTCCAGGTGCCAGACATTCGGACATGCAGAACGGAACTGCAACCGGGCCGCCCGGTGCGTCAAGTGCACGGGAGCCCACCTCACAGCGGAGTGCGACCGGAAGGAGGAGGCTCCAGTCCGGTGGTGCAACTGCGGCGGAGAGCACGCGGCTTCGTACCGCCAGTGCCCCCAACGCCGCATCTACCTTGCGGCCGTCAAGGAGCGCCAGGAGTGCTTCCAGACCCGCCAAAGCGCACCACCCCAGCCCCGCCTGTTCAAATCGAACATGGCGAACGGCCGCGGGTGGAACTCAGTAATGACAGGGAACGCCCCGTCACCGTCAGGCCTTCAGCCACCCACAACGCGGTCCACTACCGGACCGCCGCCCCTCACGGGCACCCAGTCCGGAAGACAAATCTTCCCAGGCCTTAGGCCCACTGGCCCTATGCCAGGTGGCTTTAAAAGAGTCGAGACAGACTCAGCCCCCTTTAAAACAACCGAAGAGCCAGACTCTGAGGAAATGTCAACCCACGAAATTATAAAACTAATTAAAATCGCAGGTCAGCTGAAGCCTCTGCTACGCCGCAGCATGAGCTACGAGGAGCAAATCATCACAGTGTTTGAGTTCCTGAGCATCCATGGATGAAGAGACGGCGACCCCTCCCCCGACTGGCACTGCTCGTCCTCTACGAGTAGCGTCGCTTAACATAAACGGTATTGTGAGTAGGAAAAGAGAACCCATACATTTCCTAGGTACACACAATATCGACATTACACTCATACAAGAAACACACCTCGTTCCCACACGACGTTTTTCAATTCCCGGTTACACCTGTTACAGACGTGACGGACAGACAGACAACCGCGCCCGAGGTGGCGTCGCGTTTTGTCAAGTCAAATATATCGCATCATTCACTTCCACCGGTGGATCATGATATATGCGATATAATTACAATTAGATTAGAGTCTCACCGCGGACAGACACCCATCACAATAGTTAACTTTTATTGCCCTAAGCAAGACAGTAGAATCACGACAGCCATCGCAAAAGCTCTCTCTCTCGGCAACACCGTCATCTGTTCCGGAGATTTTAACGCCCGCCATAGACATTGGGATTGCAATCGAGCAAATTCCAATGGATCGCGTCTTTTTAATCACTTTGCAGGTCACGAATATAATATTTTAATTCCGGACATAGCGACACACCTCCCCTCCAACCCTAGGCACTCTGCCGCTAAATTACAACTCACCCTTGCCAAAAATATCACAAACGTTACAGACCCACTGACTTATGACGTTATCTCGGACCATTGTCCCATTATTTTCGAAATTAATAGCCTCATGCCGCGCATCTCGCGACCTATCTTTAAATACAGTAATGCTAAATGGGACACTTATAAAAAACATATTAACGAAGCCCTCCCCTCCCCCGGCTCCTTAAAATTACACCGACCCGAATTAGTGGACAACGCCATACAAACACTGACTGACGCTATAATCAAAGCCCGTAACGCGAACATCCCGACGTTCACACCGAAACAAACAAACAAACTTCCACACGACATAACAAAACTTATCAAACTAAAAAACCAATACCGACATCACGCACAGAGACTTCATACGCGTCGGTTTAACACGATTATTAATTCAATGACACAAAGACCGAGGCGGTTCTTTTCTCATACAAAACTTCCCGTAAACTCAATATCTCTTTAAAGCCACATATTAATAACCACCCGGTCGAATGGCAGTCACAGGCTAAATACCTAGGACTTATCCTCGACCGGAAACTTTCCTTCACGCCTCATATTAATTACGCCCGCTCTAAGGCACTTACTGCCTTGAGCCTGTTGAGACCCATTTTCTATAGGAATTCCACTCTCTCAACTAGTAACAAGCGTCTACTTTACCAGTCGTACATACGCCCGGTCATGATATACGCAAGTCCGGTATGGATTAACACAAATCAAAACAATTATCGTAAACTACAAACTGTGCAAAATAGATCCCTTAAAACCATCTACCGGACCCACCCGCGTACAAATCTTAAACGACTTCATGTAAAGAAAAACATCCCAACACTAGAACAACACATACAAGAGATATCCCATAGCTTCTACAGAGGGCTACGCCGACTGAAAGACGGAATAAACCCTGCCCTCCGGTCGACTTGTAGTCGTAAGTCACTCACAGAGTACTGCCTCAGCATAAAACGTTATAAACATGCATTACCACATCACAATTGGTTAGAGCTCACAGAACACTAGCGTATACACAAACACACACTCACGCACACAGAGTTCTAGCTAGATCTGAATAAATGTAAAACCAATATATTGTAAATTGGTTTAGTTATAAGAATTAAATAACGGCGAAAACTGGCCTCCTATTCCCTCTCCCTCCTTCCCTTTCCCAAGATCCCCCCCCCCACCCCACACCCCTCTTATATTTATATATTATATATGTATGTATACATATCTATGTATTTATTTACCTTAGTTTTTAAGTTAGTTTTTAAGTTCTAGTCATTAGTCTTAAGTTAGGTTAAGTGATAGGTAACGATTAATATTACGTTATTTCAATAGCAAATAGCCAGGTTTTCCCAGTTTCCTGGATCCCCCCCCCCACAAACCTCATGTTATTAGTTTTTTAAGCATAATAAAGTTTTATCCCTCAATACGTAGATAGGGTTATAGAAATAAGTTTTCTGATACCTACATGTATAAGGCTTAATTGTAAATTGCTTTAATAAGTAGATTTAAGTAATTTTGTATATATAATTTAATACCAAATATAGAAATTTTGAATTTGATTTTTTTTTTGCCTACAGCAGGCAGTTCTAGTTCTGACTCGAAAGTGTAAAGAAGAAGAAGTGGTGAAAAGTGGAAGTGTTCCACGAAGAAGAAGATAGAAGAGACTTGGTGTTCGGTGCGGTGTGACGCGTTGAAGGTACCGCCGCCTAAAAGAGCGGCAGACCGGCGAAGTGCAAGTTCAGAAAAAGTGAACGCAAATAAAGACTCGTTCCTATAAGCGGAGTATTATTTCCAATCCCTGACCCTCTCTCGTGTCAGTATTTATTGGTCTACATTTTTGATATTTACTTGACCTTTCGTAACAATCTGCAACATTTTCCTTTAACTATCATCGGTTTTGGCTTCGCTGTAGGGTGGGTCATTGCATTGTCTGAGATACAGCGAGAGGAGTGATGGATGGTCCATGCGTCATGCTTGTGAACAAACGCTGATTGATCCTGCACTGAAAAAAATAGAACAGTATTTATTTAATTTGATATATTAATAATTCCATAATAATACACAATTCCTGCAATTCTATAAAATACTTGTACATATAATAATAAGTGGTAAGTTTTAGAGTAAATCCTAACTTTCCTCATTACGTCATATTCCATCTCTGGCGTAGCACTATTCACACGACAATGGTTCCTGTATAACAATGGCGGTTGCCTCCAAAGCTTTGTGCCTAGAATTAGCTATCTGTTTGAGTGATGTTTGTTTAATTACGTGACTGATATCGTTGAAGATATAGGCTTATGAAAAATCATTAAAAAAGTATGTGCGTGTAATGGACAAATTGTAAGTGCGTGTATTGTAAGGGACGTGTAATGAAGTCAATTTCCTTGTATGCAATTATTAGAGTTGTGCAGGTTTTCAACTGTAAAGTAGTGTACAGTAGATGGAGCCACAACCTGAGAGTTGAATAAGAAACACCAAGATTTACGTTCGATGCGTCACTCGGACGGTTGGCTTAGATGGTAGGAGCGCTCAGACGGTACCCAAGGGGCGCGGGTTCGAGTCCCGCATCGTCCATAAATTTTGGTTACAAATTTAATTTTTACAATATAAAGTTGTTTTTGAATATTAACAAATATTGCTGTATGGACTTGACTCACTTTTAATTATTACAAAAGTAGTAATAAATAAACAAATACACTTAGAGATTTACAAAAAATATTACTGAGTAATTTCAAAAAATTCTTAAAAAACCATTTTTAAATAATTAAATAGTAATTGTTAATTTTTTTCTAACGAAATAAACGCTCAGATACATCCAAGTCGCACCTGAATAAGTTTTACTTCAAAAATATGTTTCTATAATCTATAATCTACTTTAAAAAATATTAAACAAACTTGCACTTAAAATCAATAGTTAAATTTGCACACGAGCATATAGTTATCACATCTAGTATGGCCACATGAGCAATTAAAACGAAACAGAGACTAAGTTTCTTAAGAGCGGCCAAAAACCTATTTTGGTAGGGTTGTCACAAAAACCTAATAGAAATTTAATAAACCATTTTTTATTAGCTTTATTATTGGGTTTGATATCGATATATAAGAATAAAAGATATTATAATAATAATAAAATTTATTATTATATTTAATATACAAGATTTCATACAAAAATTACAGTTAAAGGTATTTAAGGCATTAAAATTTAAACATCTACCTAAACTAGACGGTCATATAAATTATATATTGCCGTCAAGTTTAGGTGTTTGATAGATATATATTTTTTAATATTTATTATATTTAAAGACAGACCGAGGAGAAAGCAAGAAATAAGAACCATGTATTAATGATAACCTTTCATTAAAAATACTTTTTTAACGTAAGCTAAAACAAATATTTCAGTAGGAGGAAGGAGAGTGAGGAGACAGTCCTATCTGCAGCTGCAGAAATTAAGAAAATTAATAGCAGTCTCGTTCCAGCTTTGGCGAGTAAACATCTCCTGAAGATGCCTCGTGTAGAGGCGAAACACGTTGTGTTTAAAACGAAAGTTCCCTGTTGTTATGCTTTGACTGTGTCACTTGCCAAATAAATATATTGGATGTAGATATCACTTCACACTAAAGGTACTAGAGGAATATTCATCGACTTCCTATTCATCATATTCCAATTCATTCTTAGAAGTACAACTTTGAAAAAGTATAAACTTATATTTCATCTTTTTAATAAAATGTTTGCCACTCAACTCTCTAATGAGACAGGTTTAAGTTGGCAATATTCATAAACATTTTAGTTGATTATTATTGACATAAAACTTAAACTATGCAGGTTCAAGTTTTATTCATTAAATTATGCAAGAGGGTTGACCGGAAACTGCGGCGGCGAGAAATTATGCAAATAACTGTTCGCTCTCGCCAAGACAGAAACTTTGCCCACCTGTATTAAACTTCATTTAAAAAATAAACGATCTGGTACCTACAAAAAAGGGTAAAACCTCATAAAAATTTTCTTAAGATAATCAATAGTAAAGACTTTATCGACCTTACAAATAAACTTGGTATAAAGTTATACCTAAGAATAAACCAAGAATATGCAAAATGTTTATTATTATTGGTTTATTCGGACGTGTCACGTTTCCCGCGTTTTATTTGCAAGGCTACTTGATAATCGGAAAAATTCAGATTTATCATTGTACTGACCGTATTGTCAGCGATATAGTCAGCATTTTGCATATTCTTGGTTTATTAAAAGGTATAACTTTATACCAAGTTTATTTGTAAGGCCAAAAAAGTCTGATTCTTTATAACGTTTAATTACTTTTCTGTATTAAAAATATCGTTTGATTTAGTCTCTTTGCTCTAATTATTTCATCAGTAGGTATAAAACTCCTGATGGGCCTCAAATCGGACCTGCACAAGTCCGTTTATTACAAGTACCCAAATCGTATCTACTTGAGAACACCGCGTTGTACGTGAAAGACAGTTCCTGTAACGTAAATAATTACTTTAAAACGTAAAAGAAATTTAAGAAATTAATATGTATAAAGCAAACTGTGCACATACTTCGTTATTATTCAAACTAGTTATTATCACTGAATGTTATCTTGCTTGAGAGTAAAAAGCTTAAAAGTTGATAAAATAGTTTTACAAAGGCAGCCCCTTTGTCACCTACTATTCTTAGTGATGTACATACATCTACGATATAAGTCGATTGTTTTCGATACTTTTATTATATTATCGAATGTTCTACTAATCTCAAAAAAATTACTCTTCTAATTTCAATTTTGCCTAATGTGCCTTTCTAGTGAGCCAAATAAAATTAAGCTCCTTTAAATCATCATGTTTTACTATATCTACAGAAATTGTCAAGAAACTCAAAAACAGCTGTTTTTTTACCAATCAATATAATATTATAAAATTGAAATCTTTGCAAAATATAAATTGTATATTCAAACATAATTAAATTATAGAGTATTATCGTCTTACTTTTAATTAATGTAGGTAATTCGTGATTTACTTATTATATAGTAATTATAACTACATATTATATCAAAAAACAACTGGCAGTGATCTGGATGGCAAAGCCAAATTGGCTTCGAAACTGGGCGTCATTAATAGAGCACGGCAATACTTCAAGCCGGCCCACATTCTAGCGCTCTGCAAAGCGCAGGTCCGGCTACACATGGAGTATTGCCGTGTTCTATTAATGACTCCCAGTTTCTTCGAAGCCAATTTGGCAATCGCTCGAGATTTCGAGACCCAGTATTCCGATACTAGGCGAGGCTTTAAGGTAAGTGTTGTCGAAGAGCGGTGATACGACAAATGGGTTTTTTTAGTGGTAAACGCGCAAACTTGAGTCTTCTGGAGGTTAAATTGGACAAGGTTCAATTTACCCCATTCCGCGACCTTTGCAAGAGAGGACTCGATAGAAGACACAAGTTTCTCCCGGCACTGGTCGACGATTTCCCGGGAGAGATCTGCATGGCCCGTGTGAACGGCATCACCAGTGCTGTCGTCTGCATAGCAATGTATGTTGGAGGTACACAGCCTTGGGGCACTCCAGCATTCACGCGCTTCGGGTTCGAGCAATATCCGTCAACAACGACCTGTATGCTGCGCCCAGTGAGGAAGCTGGAGGTCCACTTGCACAAGCTCTCGGGAAGCCCAAATGTTGGAAGTTTTGAGAGGAGCACCTTGTGCCATACACGATCAAAGGCCGTTAATCAGCTGGTGACTCTATAGGTATACCAAGAGCTGGCGGTTGATTATGCTCTCCATGATTTTGGAGAGCAGGGAGGTAATAGCAATAGGCCTGTAGTTTGCCGGGTTCGAACTGTCTCCTTTTTTTTTGGATCGGATGGACAAAGGCTGACTTCCATGAGTCAGGGACTACGCCTTTTGAATAAGAGTGCCGGAATAAGCACGTTAGCAACGGCATCAACTCAGGGGCACACGTTCTAAGCACGATTGGAGAAATGCCATCCGGCCCGCTCGACTTCCTGACGTAAACCTCCCCAACGAAAACAGAGCTCGCCTAACAGTTTTCTGTCTGAACTGTACTTCAGGCATAGAGCTCTAATACCGCGGTCGGCGGTGTTTTTCCGTTGTCGTCAAGAGTTGAGTTGGAGGCAAAAAGAACGCACAGGAGATCGGCTTTCTCTTTTGCCGTATGGGCCAGGGTGTCATTCCTCATGTGCAACTGCGGTAGGGACGGCTGGTTGAAGTTACCAAGAGCAGCTTTCGACAACGACCAGAACTTGCGTGTTCCGTTCGGGTAACTGGAAAGCTGCTCGCCGATTTTGACGAATTGCTTCGATTTTGCACGGGCGATTTGCCACTTAAATAATCTGGAGGCACGGTTATATTTCGTCTTTAGAACTTTGCAGTTCGGATCCTTTGAGCCCAGCGCCGCAACCCAAGTTCGATACGCCTGTTTTTTGCAGTCAGATGCTGCTTTAACTGACGCATCGAACCAGGGCTGTGATCTGTCACCGATCGGTACTACAGAGCTTGGTATAAAAAAAACCATGCCCTGTAGTATCACATCGGCTACTGCAACGGCGCAGGCTGATCATCTGAAGGGAAACAAACCTTGCCACAAGGGTAGGATGCAAAAAAGGAACGCATCCTACCCCAATCTGCTGACTTGTAGTGCCAAACGCGGCGGGTCGCTGGTGGTCTGCGACGTTAGCGATGGATAGGCACTACACTCCTGACCAGGCAATGGTTGGAAGTTCCGAGAGAGGTGTCGACAAAGACCTGGTAACCATCGGGATGTGTAGTCAGCAGAAGATCTAATAAGGACGGCATGGCGCTACCCACATCCGGGAGCCGCGTTGGCGACTGAACCAATTGGGACAGACCATACGCCAATGCAAAATTATGCACAGATCGCCCTGCGTAGTCTGTGGCACGTGATGCAAGCCATTCAGCATTGTGCCCGTTGAAATCACCCAAGACTACGATTTCAGCGGAGGGGTTCTGTGCAAGCACATCGTCAATTGCCGTTTGAACGCAGCCCATGAGATGATCGGTTTCTGCGTTTCCACTATGGGACCTGCAGACACACGCATAGATGCGGACGCGGTCCTCTAAATCTATACGGAGCCAGAGAGTAGACAGGTCCCTACCCTCAAAATTGCCGAGACGGCGACAGCAGATATCCTCCCTAACGTACACCATACCCCGGCATGAGGCAAAAAATTGTGCTCAATTTTGTACCCGGGGTACGTTAAATATGACGTATCGCTAGGTCGAGATATCTGCATCTCCGTAAGGAAACACATGGCCGGCTGCGCCGTCTCTAGGTGGTGGTGGACGGCGTTTAAATTGGAGTGAATTCCCCTGCGAGAGTGCTCGGGGAGGGATTCTCTGACTCTGGTAGAGCCGGCACCCTCCTGGGGTAAAATCTTTTGGGATCCGCTGTCATATTCGGGTGAAGGGGGAGGCGGAGGGGAATGGCCTACGGTCCTCGACACTAACCTATGCGAAACATAGCGGCACTAGGCCGCTACTTCACACCGGTTTTCTGTGCGAGTGTGGTAATTAACCCGGACGAGTCTGGCCCGATTGTGCTTACGTCATAAGACGGCAGCGTAACTCTCCCACTCTAAAAAGCCTTTAGTCGCCTCTTACGACACCCATGGGCATAGGATTCCCCTATTCTTTTGACGGCCCGGGGAAAGTACAGGGCTCAATCCATTTGACCGCGTGCAACGCAGAGCAGCTTGAATTGTCGGGGACCCAGTGTTCTGTAAACGGCTGGATCACTTAAGGTTGCGTAGAGACGTCGCTTCATTGTGTTTCTTCTACAGCATCTATCACAGAGAGTGTTCCGAAGAGCTGTTTGACCTGGTTCCTGCTGCCGAATTCCACCTTCGCACGACACTCCATAAATTACAATATAATCCCGACCATCTGAATGTGTCGCGTTCCTTCAAAGTGCGGTTTTCAAGGAGCTTTCTTCCTCCTACATCAAAGCTGTGGGATGAGCTTCCTTATGCGGTGTTTCCGGGATGATACGACATGGGTACCTTCCAAAAAAAGAGCGTATACATTCCTTAAAGGCAACGCTCCTGTAATTCCTCTGGTGTTGCAAGAGAATGTGAGTGGCGGTGATCACTTAACACCAGGTGACCCGTACGCTCGTTTGTCCTCCTTTTCCATAAAAAAAACAACTGGACAGTTTTAGGTGTAACTTTTGTATGGAATTGTATCTAGGGTTACTTATTTCGCTGATTTATCAATTAATTTTTACCGAGTACGATATCATCTGTACCGAAAAAATACCGATATAGTTACCCAACACTAAAGAATTTAAATTAAGCTAAGAACTTGGCATTTGCAATAGATTAAGTATTCCAGATCGCAAAGTATTTTGTAAGGATTTTCAATATCAAAGAATAATATAGGTATATAGAAAACTCATTCAAACGAAATAGTTTTTATACTTTTATACTTAGTAGTGGTACCCATAATCTAGCCGGCATCCTGTGCAAAGGACACTCCCACTCTTAGATGGGGGGTGTTAAATACGTCATTTATTACTTAGTCACAAAACAACCAAACAAGTGTTCCGTGAACCTATGGTTTCTATTTAGTAATTTGAAAAGTCCTGACAAAAAGCCTGAAATTATGATAAAAGTCCTGACTTTATTTGATCTCGTTTAGAACTCGTTTCTTGTAATGATAATATAATTATTTGATATTAGTTAATATTATGTTGTTTTATTACTATATTCCATCTAATTAAAAATAAAATCCAGACAAGTAAGAGAGCCGGGAAAAATCCGGATTAGAGTCTAATAGTCCGGACCACACATTGAAAAGACGTAATTTTTAGAATGCCGTGATTCAAATAATAAGCATAACCTTTTTAAAAACAAATATATGTATATAATTTCAAGTCCGTATTCTAGACTGTGTCTTAGAATATTTGTGTTTTGTTACTGTCTTCACAACTGTAGAAAAAACAGACAAAAGAAACTTGATCATATTACCTACTATTAAGACCTCTTCTGGTACTCGGTCAAACTTATATTTAATCATAAATATATCTGCTTCTTTTATATCTATAATGCAAACTTTATGCAAACTAAAAACCATTTGTATTGATTTAGCCGTTATAAACTGGCCTGTTGTTATGTTAATTTGGCGTGTTGAAGCCTATCTCTATGTCACAATTACTCTGTGTTCTAACAGGCGGGATTGTGCCGGACTGTGACATAGAATAGGAATACAAAATAGATATTGGCATTCGTAAGGAATGTCACTTTGAACTATAATCCTAATAGCCGAAAGATCCCTCCGCTTGATTCGGCAGGTACGTGTTTGAATTTTGTATGAAACTAATTTTAAATGAACGGAGTATGCAATGTATTAGCGATAGGTTGACAAAATGGCCGCAAGTAGCTGTAATTTATTTTAGTATAATTAGTTTTCTAATGTAAATTGCAGCTATGTGTTTTTTAATAAATTGTACGTCATTTTAAAGAAAAATATGTCAAGAATTGAAAAAAAATGGTTGCCAGCTCTCAGTCAGCCGCAACGTTAGGGTTGCCAGGTGTCAAATCAATTCAAATCAAAATCAGTTTATTCACGTAGGTTACGGAAATGACACTTATGAATGTCAAAAAAATAATATATTTTTCTTATTGAATCTACCGCTACTTCGTAAAGGATTGAGCTAATGAGAAGAAGTAGCAAGAAACTCATTGCCACACTTTTATATCAAGATTTACAGATCATTACAATATAATATGTAAAATGTAAAATGATGCAACAAACACACTCAAACGTCAAATAGTCAATGTCTTACACGAGTAAGTCAAAAAAGTAAATGTAAATTAATACAAAAGTTATTGAGTACAGTAGCTGCATCATCCACATACACCATAAATCAATAAAGGTATTCTGTGAGCATTTTATAAGCGATTATAAATAAATAAACATGTGTATATACATACATATCATAGTCTCCAGGATCATCCCGCCACCACAAGCAGCGCCCGTTCACGAGCATGACGCATGAGCCAGCCATCGCCTCCCTCAACCATATTTTAGGGAAGGGGACGACCCGTCCCATGTCGCCGCCACAAGCAGTGACATTTGAGCGAGCATGATGAAACCTGTTACGACAACTCAGCAAACAACAATAAAATAATCCTAATACACCCATATAATCCTACATATCATGCAATACTCACCAAATACATACATGTAAACAGGTATTTTATTGATATTTATACTCATCTGTTTTTTTTTATGTTACAAAATAGAAGTTTAATATTTACTTTTTACGTTAAACCTTTGTTGCCAGTTAGAAATGGTCGCAAACACAGGTTGCCTTGATTGCAATAAAGGATTCTTATTCCAGGTAATTTTTTTTATAGAAAAGGAGGACTAACGAGCATACAGGTCACCTTGGTGTTAATTGATCATCGCGAAATTTGTGGCTTATCGTGCGAAGGTGGAATTCTGCGACAGAAATCAGCTTTGTTGTACATGGAAGAGAATTCTTTGAAAACCACACTGTGGAGGACCGCCATACATCCAGGTGGTGGGGATGATATCTTAATTTGTGGCGTGTCGTGCGAAGGTGGTATTCGGCGACAGAAATCAGGTGAAACAGCTCTTCGGAACACTCCCCGTGGTAAATACTGTAGAAAACGCCAAGTGATCGAGCCGTTCACAGAGCACTGGGTCCCCAGTGTCAATAATTTTGGGCAGCGTTTTTAAAATGTATATAATATGTTATATCTCATTTATTCAATAAAACAATCTGACTGCATATTTACGAACTGTATAAACAAAACAAATAAATATTTAAACATACACGTAAATCAAGACCAGGAGAATACATCCCATTGTCCAATATTCAGGAAATTTGGCACGAATTCATGAAATAAACCTTTCCGTTCCAAAGAACATTAGTTAAGAAAATAATTAAAACATCATTGTTGCTTATGCAATACATATAATAATAATAATAAAAGCCTTTATTCGCTGACCATGCATTTAAACTTATATATACTGCTTATTAAACATGTTTTCTAAAATCTATTAAAAAGTAAAATTAAATAAAATTATCTTAATTTACAGCAACCACTTTATTGATCAGGTTGTCTTTCGACATAGGCCTCCCCCAGTTTCTTCAACTTATCCCTATCTTGCGCTAACCTTCTCCATCCTGATGGTAAATCGTCCTTCCATCTTTTAATTTGACGTCCTCTTTGTCATTTTCATTTCTAGGGTTCCATTCTAAAACATATTTTGTCCATTTTCCTTTGTCTGACATCATTATATGTCCAGTCCAATACCATTTGAGTTTTCTTATTTTCTCTAATACATCGCTCACCTTCGTCCTTTTCCTTATATTTGAGGTTGTCCATCGATGCCCTAGCCTTATGTTTAACATACTTCGTTCCATGTTGCGTTGACAGACTAAGAGTTTTTGATTGTTTTGTAATACCTACTTACTCATTTATTGGATCATCAGCCTGAATAATATTGATAATAAGTGTACATACATATACCTGTTTAATTATTTTTTTATAACTTAGGAATCTTCGAGGACAATGGGTTATATTATGTTATACAGTTGCGTTCACCCGTATGTTACTCGACCGTTATTCATTAAAATTACAATATAACTTTAATGACTTATGTATTGATAAATAGTATTTATTAAATACTGAGATAAATGACCTATTAAAATTCATCTTATACTGAATTTTACCTTTTGGTCTTTGGAGTCTTGTTTGACTTTGTTAAAAAGACCGCTAACAATGAATTACTGAATTTAATTTCTTAATTTGTAATACATGTTGTCGGTTTAGTATTATGCACTTTTTCTCTCACAAAACGAACTATGTCAAATATTTTTACACTTTACCAGTGGGAGGCTCCTTTGCACAGGATGCCGACTTGATTATGGGTACCACAACGGCGCCTATTTCTGCCGTGAAGCAGTAATGTGTAAACAATACTGCTACGAGGACAATGTATATTTATAAAAATGTATATTATATTCTTAGTAAATAATTAATAAATACTGTGTTTCGGATCTGAAGGGCGCCATAGCTAGTGAAATTACGGGGGTGACGAGCGCAATTGTTGTAGTGTCGCTCAGAATTTTTGGGTTTTTTAAGAATCCTGAGTGGCACTGCATTGTAATGGGCAGTGCGTATCAATAACCTTTCATAAAAAAACCCTATGCTCGGCGAAATTCATTAAAATAATTCAAATTGTTCGCATAATGTAAGTATCAATCCCTACTCTGTGATAATACTGTTATATACAAAGATAAATTATAGGTTATTAAATATACCTTTTAAACCATTTATTTATCTCTTGTCATTTTATAGTTTTGAATTAAGGAACCATAAGTCAATACGCGGGCTTAAAGCAAATTTTTATGGCAGCACCATCGGTATAATAATCACAAAAGAGAGGTGCAATAGTATATTGTGCATCTAAAGCGAATCATTGCCCACCAAAGCGAAGTTGCCGCTTTGGTGGGCAATCGACAACGTCGCACGAGTTGCACATACTATTTTGTATTTCAAATGCGACGATTTATGTACTATATCCGACTCCATATTCATTTTTAAACTTTTGTAACTTAAATTATAATTTATTTTATCTAAATTTGCGTATGCCAAGTATAATTTGCGTGCGACAAGTAAACTTTTCGCACTCAAACAACAGTTTCATTTACGAAAAAACTCACGCGTAATAAAAATGGGCAACCGGCTCTTTTACAACAGCAACAGCGAGTGCCAAGATACTACTTGTTCCGCATAAGTAATACAATGTTATAAAATATATATTATTTGCAAACTCCCGATTAGAATTATTAACGTTAGTATTAAATCTTAAGATGATCACCACTAGAAGTTCATAAACATCAAAAGCTGTATAAAAATACTGTCGGGGAATAAATTAATTCGGAAATAAAAGTAGAAACACTCAAAATGTACAATTGTAAAGGGAAGCATAAGCCGAAGTATTGGGTAACAAGGCAGGGCTGCTCCCTGCCGAAATGTCGCGATCGGTAAACTAAGCTAACTGGGTATAGGGTTGTCACGCCAATTTTTTTTATTTAGAAGATTTTACTATAGCAATAAAGTGCAGCTATTTTCAAATACATGGCGTTAATTTACTGTGCTGTTATAGTATAGTCAACAAGTTAAAAAATGTGTTAACTTTTGCTATAAAATATGTGCGAAAACTTGTTTAGATATGTGCAAAAAACTTCAAACAATTACAAAAGTATTAAATAATTAAGGGTCCCAATGCCCTTCCATTGGTTCCCGTTCTTTTTTTAAATACTTAAAAACTATACTACGACAGAAAAAAGTATCCCTTATTGTTAATATTCTTCCCGAATTTTGAAAATAGATACGTCACTTTTTAACCGGCCGCAAATAACAGAAAAATATTATAATATATAAATTTTAAAAAATTAAATATATATAAAATCCAATCACATCACATATATAAAAATAATTGCGTCATCCGATTAAAAAACAATCCGAAAAGTTTTTCATGCATTTTACGTTAAGTGAAGCCAATAAAATCGTCAATTAATGATTTTTTGTTTGTTACATTTTAGGGTTAAATAATTGTTGAACAAACGGATATATATATATAGTTAACAAGTACAATGAGATAAAGAACGTTTAATTCCCAGTTGCAAGATTTAACACATTTTATAACCTATCGATTTATTTATTTTTGTAAATTAATTATTTATCACACTTACATACTGGAGTAAAATATCCATATTATATTTTCTATGATGGACGAGGCGGGATTGATCCTGCGCTAACGAAGATTACTCCTCCAAACACATAAATAGCCAATAACGAGTTATAAGTACTGAAGTATTCAAATTCAAATATTTCTATTCAAAATTGGATTCAAAAATACGCGTAAGAATGTGTATATTTTAGAGTGCATAAAATGACGTATTGCGTCATATATTCCCGAAGTTATCAAACTTAAGTAACGGCCGTTTTTAATAACGTATCTCTAGTTACGGATATATTGTTATCACCGTTTAGTGACAAGATCTTTTCTATCCATAGTTATGTCCAGTTATATTATTTGTTATAGGCCAATGCTATCTATCGATAGGTTTTTGAAATGAAAGTAAACGTAAAAGGATAGATTTGTCTACCTCTAGTAAGTTATACTAAGGATAGATAGGTAATTGAAAACGGTCGTTAATCTATAGAAATACTTATCATCCATTATCTTCTTACTTATGTACCAATGCGTCACCGAAGCTAGATTGTAAAAGATATCACCGTTCGATCAACAATTAAAAAACAAATCTCGGAATGCCAATATATGATTGCGATCGTACTATATATAAATCCGCTGTTGATACGAACTCGTTGACTTATAGCTCGTTTGTCTATATTTCATAAGAGAATGATACACATTTTAAGCACAGTATCAATTAAAACCGACTAGATTTACAATATAAAACCTTCACTGAGATAATATATTTTCACTGAATCACAGAATATTTCCAATTGTTAGCACCGTGATAATTAATCACAGTGGCAGCCCTGAGCGGCCATTAGGGTAAAAGCTTCGTGTCGATAGTTCGCGCTAACGAAGTTTCCTTTTAACAAGGAAACTGCTACTTTCCTGCCTCGTTCAATTGATTTGACCTCTACTGTTAATGTAAGCGTTAATCATAGGTATTTATGAATAAATAAAAGTATGTGTGTACTTATGTATGCACGCAAGAAGTTATGCTTCTTTGGCGTAACAAAGCAAAAATCCTTAAAATTATTTGTTCGTCCTGCTATATGTAGAAAGATCAATATTGTAAAAATCTTGCAAAGATGGCTTTGACAATTAATAATTAAATAATGAATACGGCTGTATGGGCTTGAACCCTTTGCCTGTCCTAATAATGGACGAAGAAACCAAAAAAAAAAATACAAACGAATGTCGCAAAAGTCAGAAAATTTTACGAACCAACATCACCCACATAAAGAAGAATTTCTTTAATAATTTTTTATATAATTACTGTCACTTCAGCTGCTGAATATTGAATGATGGCGTCTCAATCGAATTTATTATACTTATGAGATTATTTTTTTTATAAATTGGGGCAAACGGGCAAGATACTCACGCGAGAGTGGTGAGGCAACCGTCTATGGACAACCGTTGCCTGCCTTTAAGGTATGCTCTATGACTGAAGGTCCCCAAGTTATATCGGCTCTGCAACTGGTAATCCTATAATGTGGGTGTGTGACCAAAAAAAAAAAGAAGATAAACCAAATCCAATAAGTACATACATTACTTAGTTCATACTTTGTTTCTGAGCGATAGTTTCGAGAGTCTTCGGGACTATAGTGTAATTCCCCGAGGTCTGCAGACATCCGGGTGGCAGTGCTCACTTTTCAGGTATGACCCTCTGCCACCTGTGATATAAAAAAAACTGTGTGTGCAAAATATATTACACAGGATAACTGAAACTCCATCACAGCTTAGATCATTTATACGTCTAGATAGACTATGACAGCTATACTATCACTCCTGCATCAATCGTATTTATCGCCAATTTAATACACTTACTCAAAGTAATCAGCAAACTCAATTTATTTAATTCCACGCCAACCTGCTTACGTCGTAATGTCATTGACTCGCTGCGTAAGTTTAAAACATATTTTTTACCTTTTGACTTCACACAAGTGCTTACATTGCCATCAATAATCTTACTCTTTCATGAAAGTGTAATAAGATACCGGAAAACTTATAAAAAATTGAGCTAGATGGATGAACAAAAAAGATGAAATTATGTAAATAAAGTAGAGAGGACTATCCTTCATCCCCGCAGCTTCAAATTAATGCTCTACTAGAGATTTACAATAGCATATCGATACACTCTGTCGATAAAATGTGAGTTTATAAAATTTATAAGTTTGCAACCATGCATAGCGTTACAGGTGACAGACTTCACCATCATCATCAGCCTGAAGACTTCCACTGCTGGACAAAGGCCTCGCCCAAAGATTTCCACGACGCTCGATCCTGCGCTGCCCTCATCTTACGTATTCCGGCGATCTTAATTAGATCTTCGGTCGATCTGGGGGGCCTACCAACACGGCGTCTTCCGGTACATGGTCGCCATTCGAGGACTGCACCAACGGCCATCTGTCCGTCGAGCTATGTGCCCTGCCCACTGCCACTTCAGTTTCGCATCATTTAGGCTATGTCGGTAACTTTAGTTCTCCTACGGATCTTTTCATTTCTGATTCGATTTCGTAGGGAAACACCGAGCATAGCATTTATACACTTAATCAGGTCAAATTATTGTGACACCTATTACAGGGAAAAAATACATTAATAAACGTCGTTTTTTGCATTAATACCAACTTACAATAACGAATGACGATTTTTGTACTCGTGTCTTGTTACCGATCGTAAAGGTAGGGGGCTGAATATCTGAGAGCATTGCACTTTTGAAAAGTCTGAGTGTATGTGTATATCTAGGATGGTGGATTTGAAAAATTCCGTCGGAGCATGTTAGAGTGCAGATCGCACTTTTCGTTGTGAGTTTCTTCAGAAATTTATTTATCATTTAATACGATATTAAAATAAAATCCCGATCCGCAATTTATATAAGTATATAAGTATATTTGACTGGATTTTTATACAGAATGCAAGATGTTAAGATTTAACATATATCTGCTAGGTATTTAGCAATTTAATTTCTACACCATAACCTCATGCATCCCTGAGAAACAGAACAAATGGATAAACAGACTAATAGATAAAAAAAAATAACCGTAAGTATGACGGATCCATTTTTTAATTTTTAAGTTGAAAATGGAAATCATAAAAATGTTAATATCGAATTAAAAAATATTATGTCCCATCACTATCGATTATATAGAAGATGGCGACAGGATATCCTGTTTCATTAAAAAACAAAATCAATTTGAGAGAAAATACAGAACAAACGAGTTTATAATTATGGTATTAAAATTTCTTTTCATCATTGATTTCAATGTTAGATAGATACTTTTTTAATTATGTTAGGATATTAATGATAGTCCAGTATCATTAAAAATTTAAGCGCTATCACACTTTCGTTCAAAGAATTATAAAATATTTGCATTATGTGAACCTTTTCTCACCATAAACAAATGAGTTTCGCAGCACTATAAGTGTACCACTAATATGGTGGCAGTACAGCTGCCCTGGTCGGACAGTGCCTGTGCATCCAGTCCATTGTTCGATAGGAACACACGTAATATACCACTTCCCATTCGTGTATGCATTGTAATCAAGATTCTCAAAATTGAATCCTTTAGAATTCTTTTTGATGTCATTTCTAATAACTACTAGATACCACTACCGCTTCGGAAACAAATGGCGCTCTGGCGTTGTATACAGGATGGTTTTTTGAGAAGGGTGGTAATGGCCAAGTCGGATACTACGAGACTTAGAGGAAAGTGGTAAAAGGAGTCCTGCCCTCGATTTATAAGAATCCAACAACTGCATATATTTATTTTTACAAAATTTCTTGAACTTTTGGCGGAAATCAACCTGCATAATAATTCAAAAAAATTACCACCTGTATTATTGAACCAATGGACTCTATTGCTGATAAGGGTCAAACTTTGGAATGATAAATATTACAAAAAAAGATGTATGATGTAACGATTTCTTTGATTCTTTAGCTTTCGAATGGTTGAATTAATTTAAGGATGTGAAATTTATTTATTGATTTTCATCAATAAATTTCTTCATGGTATCAAAATATAGGATACTTTTCAAACATTTCATCTGCATTTGCACATCATTCTTCAGTCCTCAATAAGCCTACAGGAAACCCACGCGCTGGAATCTATTTCGGTCAACGGATCAGCCTTGCTATCCAACGCGGAAATGCTGCCAGTATTCTTGGTACGCTTCCACGTAATGATAGTTTTAATTTTGTGTAGTCATAGTATTGTAAATATAGTCATAAGATTTATTGTTTGAATAAATGTATCTTTCAATTTATATAAGCCTTAACGTATTTCATCAAACTGTGAAAGAGGCTCTAGTTATTGTGACGATAAGCAAACTTTTCCATTAACTTTTAAACTTCAAATTTTACGTATATTTTAAGATTTGAAATATTCCAGTCTACTTTGGATTATGATTTTGTTGGCATAGCTCGACCTATTGAACGCTTACAATGCACTTTTATATACTAAGTACAGACAACATAATAGTTGTAAGATATGGTTACATGATAAATTATTTATTAGCAGAGTAAAAAATGCTAACAAGAGTGTATAAAAACGCATGTTTCTTAAACGGGTAGGCACATACAGAACTCTTTATTCCTGGTTAGTATTCAAAAATTCAAATTCAAAATTTATTTATTTGTACACAGTCATTTACAATCACATATGAAACTCTCCTGGTAGATTTAGATAATCTGTGTTAGGAGAGAATCGCTCATTGCAAATAATACAAAACAATATTAAAAACTAAAAGTAAGGAAGTTATTGTCTCTGGTGAATTGGATTATAAACAAACAAAACCAGTTATCTAGTCGGCCTGGCGGCCCGGGCGATCGTACGCGAAATAAGTCATTAATTTCAATGTGGATCAGGTTATATTAGCATCATGCTAGACGCAGGTACGCAGCCGGACGACCACATAAACATGGGAGTTAGGATCATGTACAAACGTATTTTTTTAATGATATAAAAAAAGATTATAGTAAAAATGTACAATATATCAAACATTGCACATAGTTACTTATTATTACTGATTTTGAAACATATTATGATACACACACACACACACACATATATATATATAAGTATATAGAAGAGATCGAATCAGACATGAATAGATCTGTAGGAGAACCAACCGACATAGCGCAAATGATTGCGAAACTGAAGTGGCAGTGGGTAGGGCACATAATTCGACGGACAGATGGCCGTTGGGGCAGTAAAGTCCTCGCATGGCGACCACGTACCGGAAGACGCAGTGTTAGTAGGCCCCCACAAAATCAGCCGACGATCTGGTCAAGATCGCCGGAATACGTTGGATGAGGGCAGCGCAGTGTCAATCTTTGGGGGAGGCCTTTGTCCAGCAGTGGACGTCTTCCGGCTGATTATGATGATGATATGGAAGTTTTCTTTATATTAGCAATCAGAAATGTATACATACGTTTAAATATTTCGAGTAATTTGACTTTGTTATAGAGCGGTAGCGAAAAACTCTGTTATTGAAAAGATTTTATCGAATTCATTTTAAAGCCACAATATTTAAGGCATTATGTCAGTCTACTTACTCGCGTGGGACATAACGTTCCACACGCCACGTGTAATATCGCCCTTAGGTGGGTTTTGGGGTTACTGTAGCGTCGCAGTGCTTTTAAAATATTATCAGATGAATATATATATGGTTATATTAATGCAATGCTACATTCACATTATACTATTTACAATGTAATTCTACTTACAAATCTCTATCTTACGATTGCTTATGTCATTGGTACAACTGTACATATCGGAACAGTTGTCAATGCTAAAGCTACTTGTAGTAGGAATATTCCTGCAATTTCACGCATTATACTATACATCTACAATTCTACTTATTAAGCTTGCTCCAGATAAAACTGAATATATTATCAGAAAAGTTGGTGTTGCTAACCGTACCTGTAGTATTGTTATGTCTGCAATGTTTCATATTTATATGAAACCAATTCAGTCTGGGGGCAATGGCGTGCACTCACATTTATCATACTTTTGACTTCGCAATTCTACGAAGATTTACCGAAAGGATACCATTGAACTTTTTTGAGAAAATTAATGACTTTTTGTGGTCTTACATCTTTAGCCCTCAGACTGGGTTGGTCTCCACGTACTTTACTTTTCCAAGTTGCTATTATACACTAGCTCTTACCGGCGACTTCATTCGCGTTGACATGACATTAATAAACATAATATGTTTGCCGTTTCCAAATCTTATTGAACAACATTGGCTTTTGAATGAGTATTGGAGAAGTCATTCGATAAGGCATGCGGCAATGTATTGCACAATTACTTCACTTGATCATAGGTTCTCAACGTGGGCGATAACGCCCCCTTGTGGGCGTTTGAGACTTTCGGGGGGGCAGTAGAAGACCTAGAGAAAATTAGGGGGCATTGAGATGGCGCAGATGGGGCGTGGGTAGATTAAAAAATATAGTCTAAAAAGGCAAAAAAATACACGAAAATACTCTAAAAAAAACATATTCTCAAAGTGGGCGGTGAGCAAAATAAGGTTGAGAAACTATAGTGTAGATGATCATTCTCTTATTACATACGACACGTTTCGACCTAATAGTGCCACGAAGAATCCGTGTTGAAAAATTCCTGCAGGAGATGTACCGTATAGATCAGTGCTGACAACTTTGTGGACAACAGAGAATCCAGATCCTCAAGCATTGCTGTTAGTACTCTCTTGTACCATTTAAATAGCCAATTTTATTCCACCAACCTGTAGAATTTTCAGAACGGCGAGATTCATATGTCGACCGAATGTGGTGAAACCTATGTCCACAGAACATAATATCCTCTGTTTTACTCTAGCTACTAATCTATAAGTCTGTTAAGTTTTAGCCATTCGACCGTTTTGAAGTATAAACAAACATGAATTTATAATGTTAGTATAGTTTGGTCTATAGATAACATATCTGACACAGAATTCAATGTCCATATTATTTTATTTTCATGACACCCTTATAATAAACAAAATAGTGTGAAGATCTAACTGTTTCCTTTAAGTTGTTACTATATTTTCTAAGTAGGCCAAGCTATAGGTATATTATCTTAACGACATTTCTTTTGTTTGAACGCTATGTTACTCAAGGTTAATTATAAATACAAAATGTGTTTTATACATTGCAATAGTTTTTCACTAAACTTTAAGTACAAAATATAGTATTCACATTATAAAAGCAAGAGGTTTTATGTAGAGATGAACGTAGTTACGTGGACTTGTTATTATGAAACACAATATGGCTTTGTTTGTTCGTGTTTGTTGGATACAATGGATACTATTGTTTTGTCATTTGTTAATTGTGAACGGTATAGGTTTGATTTGATACTGATCTGCGTCAGTGAAAGCGAATTCAGTGATGATATCTCTATAGCGTATCACTATAATTTACAAATGACACTTCTCTGTTTAGTAGATCAATAGTATTTTTAGATCAATATCTACAATAAAATATGTAGAATACTATATACGGCGAATTTCCAGAAATGTGTGCATATAAATTAGTTGGATTACTGATAGAATGTTTGTTGCATCACTTTACATATTATATTGTAATTGAAATGATTTGTAAAACGATGAGAATGTAAATCTTGATTTAAAAGAGTGGCAATGAGTTTCTTGCTGCTTCTTCTCATTAGCTCAACCCTTTACGAAGTAGCGGTAGATTCAAAAGGAAAAATATTTTTTTGACATTCATAAGTGTCATTTGTGAGTAAAATGATTTTGATTTGATTTGAAATTTTTGAGAGCACTTAAAACATCACTTTCATATCTGAACTGAAAAAGATGCTTTGTGCTTTTTGGTCATTGTGTAAAATAAGCGCACCGGAAACGGTAGGAACTCGTAATAAATTAAATGGAATTTTTTTAGGAATAAGCTAAATTTGAGCTTCAACCTGTCAAAATCTCTATTCCTCTTCACTTTCTACCTGACTCCAGTATGTTGGAGCATATGTAGTTTTTAGTTATTCCATTTCTTTGTAGAATAATTTGTACGTTAGTACTATATACCGAAAGTTACATACAGCGTTAGATTTACGTAAGCTACACAAACAAGACAATTTTAACTTTTCTATTATATATATTTTAATTACACTTTAATACTGCATACCATCATCAAAATCATCATTTCAGCCGGAAAACGTCCACAGCTGGACAAAGGCCTACCCCATAGATCGCCATGACCATCTATCCTGCACTGCCCTCATCCAACCTACTCCGGCAATATTGACCAGATCGTCGGTCCATCTTGTGGGGTGGCTACCAACACTACGTCTACGGTACGTGGTCGCCATTCGAGAACCTTACTGCCCCAACGGACATCTGTCTGTCGATCGTCATCTACCATTCATTTGCGCAATCTCAAAAGGACATCTATGTCAAATTTAAACAAATTTACGGGATATTGGGCGTCATTAATAGAGCACGGCAATACTTCAAGCCGGCCCACATTCTAGCGCTGTACAAAGCGCAGGTCCGGCCACACATGGAGTATTGCTGTCATCTCTGGTCTGGCGCACCCCAGTATCAGCTCGATCCATATGACCGCGTGCAACGCAGAGCAGCTCGAATTGTCGGGGACCCAGTGCTGGATCACTTGGCGTTGAGTAGAGAAGTCGCTTCATTGTGTGTCTTCTACCGCATTTATCACGGGGAGTGTTCCGAAGAGCTGTTTAACCTAATTCCTGCCGCCGAATTCCACCTTCGCACGACACGCCACAAGTTAGGATATCATCCTCACCATCTGGATGTGTGGTGGTCCTCCACAGTGCGGTTTACAAGGAGCTTTCTTCCACGTACTACAAAGCTGTGGAATGAACTTCTTCGTGCGGTGTTTCCGGGACGATACGCCATGGGTACCTTCAAAAAAGCGCGTACACCTTCCTTAAAGGCCGGCAACGCTCCTGTGATTCCTCTGGTGTTGCAAGAGATTGTGGGCGGCGGTGATCACTTAACAACAGGTGACCCGTACGCTCGTTTGTCCTCCTATTCCATAAAAAAAAATACAATACTATGATTACATTAATTTACACTATAATTACTGGGAAGTGTACCAAGAATACTGGCAGCATTTCCGCGTTGGATAGTTAGGCTGATCAGTTGACCGAAATAACTGCCAGCGTTTGGGTTTCCAGTAGCCTTACTGCGGCGTGTACTCTATCTAGCCTTTGTCTCGTACATTACATTGTTACAAAATTTGATTTCTTGAATAAATATATTATCCTCTAATATTACAATTTAACTACATTCTCCTGTTAATAATTATGAATTATCATAATGAAATTATGTCACTGCAGAACTGTCAAACTGTAGGTCAGAATTTCCTCTCATAGAAACGAATCGAAAATCACAAGTGGATGCCCAAACTGCAGCCAATTTCTTGACAAACAACTTGACACGAAATTGTTATAAAGTATACACAATAAAAATATATAATATGGATACTATAATTCCTTCCGTCTGTTTTAATTTTTTTTTTTGAAGAAATAAGATATTTGTGAATAATAAATCTTACTGGCGTCGTCAGGGCGCGGAACGAATATTGATGATCTGTAGCGACAGCAAAACAATCACGTTTATGTAACTTTTTATTTCTTATCAATCCTTTTATTTAAGCATAAATTTAGAAATGACACATTTATGTACAAGTTACTTAAATTAGTTTACTATAATAAAACAGTGACAATTAAAATACAATACAATTTTTTTATTCCTTCATTATGTGGTTTTCGCGGATCTTTTTTCCACGGACAATCAAACTATGGAATGAGCTTCGTTTGGCTGTGTGTCCAGGATGATACGAAACTTATAGGCATATAACACTCATTTGATTCCTCTGGTGTTGCACGAGAACGTGGGTAGTGGTGAAGACTTATACCCGTATGCGCGTCTCATTTGTCATTCTCTTGCAATTAAATGGATAAGTTTTCACCGCTACCCACGTTCTCGTGCCCTATGGGCAGTTGCCTCACCACGTGAGTCTCCTGCCCCTTTGCCCCCTCTTTAATAAAAAAAAGACAAGAAAAATTCATATAATCATGCCTACCAAAGGGGTAGGTAGATATAACGCACTTCTATGTGCCACATTTATGACATACATCTCTGGCTTTTCCCACTAGCATGCAACCTTCTATACATGTTCTCGTATTTTTAATACTCTTCACCTACATCTAGGTCATACTTTCTCAACGTTTCCATCCACATTATCTTAACTTAACCTGTCGGCATGACCAAACCTATTCCACTTTTAACACTTTATTTTCAATAATGGCCAGTACCGCTTCTTTAACTTCACGTCGCTCTCTTGTGTCATTGTTTCTTTACCTGTCTTTCAAATTAACACCGAATATTTAATACAAAGATCTCATTTCGTTTTTCTACCACATTTATTCTGCTTTATTCTTCTTCTGCCCCACCAATCGTTCATTACCATAACCAGGCGTAGGTATTAACTCACCATGACAAACAGTCAGCAGACATGGCTAATTGGAAATATTCTGGTTGCGTTTAAATACGCAAGGTAATTAGAAATGGCGTAGGGAACTTTTTCAGTCTTCTTTTCTATCAAGCGCTCTCTTTTGATTTTTATAAATCGCAAAACAACATATTCACTTTACGTTGTATGCAGACCGTACATGCAGGTAGCAAGAAGGTATTTCCCCGAACGCGTGACACTGATTAGTCTGTACACGACACTGAACCTCGAGATTTCTCTCAATTGATACGCGTCATCTAATCACCAACTTGGATAAAAAATTACGCAATAATATTGCTATTTAATATATTCTTATAACTTTGAAATCGTAGTATTATGTCCCGAATTCCAAGCAAGATGCTTTTTTTCACAGGATGCCGGAAACAACCACAGCGGCACATTGTCTGTCGACAAGTAGAGTTTGCAAGCAATATAATTTATCTTTCGGTTTGTAGGGCGGCCCTAAATAGTGTACATTGGCATTCAGATGCCTAAATACGTATTTCAGTTGATATAAACTGTTATAGATTTTCAAGAATCTTACTGTCACCTAAATGTTTTCTCTATCTCGTAACTAATAATAATATGATAATTTTAACACGACCTGATTCTAGGAATAAAATTTTTAAAATTATATCTTCTAACACCGCTTCTAAGACACATGGCGCCAAAAGACAGAAAAAGAAGTTATTGAACAAATTTAATTTAAAATATTTTATGGCAAGCGTTCTAAAGGAATGACGCTGGTGGCTTGGCCACGGAGAAGGTCTTGCGTCGACACTCTGGCTCCTTCTCATGTCCAAGTTACGTCAGTTGGTGCTCGGGCTGCTACTTCGACTGCCGAAGATAGCAAGCGTCGCAAATATGTTGGTCTCAGTGAGTCATACATCTATGTGCCGTTTGGTGTCGAGACGCTTGGCCTGTGGGGCCCAGAGGCGCGGAGAATGTTCAAAGTACTATCTTCGCGTATCAATAAAGCTACTGGAAATCCAAGCGCTCGCAGCAATTTGGTCAACGGATCAGCATAGTTATCCAACGCGGTAATGCTGCCAGTATTCTTGGTACGCTTCTACGTAATGATAGTTTTAATTTTATGTATTCATAGTATTGTAAATATAGTTAAAAGATTTGTATTGCGAATAAAAATATTTGAATTCGAAATATTTTATAGTAATAATTCAATAGAATATTTCAACAGCAAACTTGAAAGTAAATTTCCAAAGAACAAACGTAGGAAGGCTCGAAGAAACAAAGCCCCTTAGAAATTAAATTCAGCTTTGTGTGAGAGCAGTGCTTACGGGATTACAGCAATCAATTATTTTGCTATTGAATCGAGTTGGGCTCGAGTTTAGTAATTGTTCTGCTTAATCGATAATCGATTCGTAGGTTCCGATTTACTTACGTTGGTATGATTTTGCAGTCTTAAAACTATTTTTATTTCATTTACTTCATTTACGTACATTGGTTTATATCTTTCTAGTCGTACTACATAATAAAAAGAGTTAACATAATAATACGTATTATAATGTATTAGTAGCTTCTGTAAGGTATTGAGTATTTTTGTTGCAACATATATTGTAATTAAAATAATTTGCTTAATGAATGAATGAATGAATAAATAAATTAATTCATAATCTTCTTGAATGCGATCGTTTAATGCGTAAGCGCTATACCTCTTTGGGAAGTATAATTTTTCAACCATTTGAGATACATCAGTTCACTGCAAAAGATATAATAAGATTCATGGAAAGAATCAATCTTAGCAGTGAGTTACACTATTTCTAGTGCATTAAGTTAGGTCACTACAAACTGTTCTGTTCTGTTTACACTGCACTTCATACGAATCCTACCTAACTCAGTCTATGACGAAAAGCTGACCATGGCATAACCAAACGAAATAAAAGAAAACGTTGGTTTGAACAGTACCTGCTCTTGATAAATAAATTAAACAATATGAACATTTTGAACGTTTTAGATCCAGAAGATTTCAGAAATGATCTCAGAATAACTACTACACAGTTTGATCCAGTATTTTAATAACAGATTTTATTCAGAAAGAAGATACAATACTAAAAGAAAGCGTTACGGTCAAACAAAGATTAGCTGTCATATTGAGATTTCTTGCAACAGGAAATTCATATCACGACCTTAAGTTCAGTTCTTTGATATCAGAATCACTTTTCTCACAATTGATGTCTGAAACATGTTGGCGATATACAGATAAAGATGAGAAAATAAAACAAAATTAATTCTTTTCGCTTTATTCAGAATCTACCATACAAGCCAAAGAACTTAGCAGTGCTAGGTCGCCGCGGAGATTTATTTATTACTAGCAAACCCAGCAAACGTTGTTTTGCCATATAAATTATTTTTAGAGTTAGACCGTTTCTTGAACATTGCAACATTACTTTATTTTTCTAAAATAAAACATTTTTTCTAAAATAAATGTAGCCTTAGTTACACCTTATTACATCAGCTACCTGCCAATAAAAGTCACGTCAAAATCGGTCCAGCCATTTCAGAGCCGGAACAAACAGACAGACAGACAAAAATTGTTAAAAATGTTATTTTGGTGTATGTATATTCATATAAATGTAGTAATAAACGGCTATTTCAATATTACAAACAGACACACCAATTTTATTTACTTATATGTATATATTTTTCTTATAACTTAAAAAATCCTTCATATGTTTTCCTGTTCCTCTTATCAAAATATTGCTAGGAGCTAATGGCGAAAGATTATTTATCAAAGATCTCTTCTTGGGTAATTACTGTACCCGTCGTGCTATCAGGGTCCTATGAAGGCTAGGGAATATGGACTTGGTAATAACCCGATGAGTCATCTAATTGGACTTGATATTGTGGTTACTGGCTAGGTAACTAGACTTGGTATTGTGGTGACTGGCTAGGTAACTGGACTTGGTATTGTGGTGACTGGCTAGGTAACTAGACCAGGTATCGTGGTGACTGGCTAGGTAACTAGACTAGGTATCGTGGTGACTGGCTAGGTAACTGGTACTGGACTTGGTATTGTGGTGACTGGCTAGGTAATTGGACTTGGTATTGTGGTGACTGGCTAGGTAACTTGACTTGGTATTGTGGTGACAGTTAAGGTAACAGAATTTGGTATTGTGGTGACTGTTAAGGTAATTGGTTTTTGTATTATGGTGATTGGCAAGATAAATGTATGCGATTTATCTGGTATGATGGCAATGGATTGTTTGATGATGGAGTGGAAGAAACATCACCGTACAGTGGAAGAGAGGGTGAGTGGAGTGAAAGTGATGAACTAAATCTTAGGTGAGTGCTTCTTTGATTGGATGTTATAGGTCTGATTGGATTTGATCCCAGGATTATATAAAAATATTTGGTCAGTCTCCCGATTTAAGCATAGTAAATGGCATCTGCAATAAGTTTTTGTACGTCATTTTTCAATTAGATCCCTTAACTGCAAGCCTTTTGACCCTTCCAAACATTGAAACATAAAATATCGATATATTGGTGCCACATGAGCTCACTGAAAGAAATCTAACGAACCTTTTTTTGAAGAGATTTATAAATTATAACGAAAAGTCGATCATGTAAGATAAGAATGACCGAAAAATGCCGTGTCCTAAGGACGGTAGGTTTCACAGACCGATGGCGTCGGTATGGCAGAACAAAATAATAAGAACTATTAAATTTTATTCTGAAAGAGAATATTGAGGATGACGTAGCAGAGGAAGAAATAGAAAATCGTAAGAACCGAGAATACATGGGAATTGCAGATAATGAATGAGATATTGTAATTTCCAACTTTCAATAGAATAGGAACCTGAAAGAAGTATAAAACAATGGAGATTAGATTTAAACATTTTATACTTTTTTTTTATGGAATAGGAGGACAAACGAGCGTACGGGTCACCTGGTGTTAAGTGATCACCGCCGCCCACATTCTCTTGCAACACCAGAGGAATCACAAGAGCGTTGCCGGCGTTTAAGGAAGATGTATGCGCTTTTTTGGAAGGTACCTATGTCGTTTCGTCCCGGAAACACCGCACAAGAAAGCTCATTCCACAGCTTTGTAGTACGTGGAAGAAAGCTCCTTGAAAACCGCACTGTGGAGGACCGCCACACATCCGGATGATGGGGATGATATCCTAATTTGTGGCGTGTCGTGCGAAGATGGAATTCGGCGGCAGGAATCAGGTTGAACAGCTCTTCGGAACACTCCCCATGATAAATGCGGTAGAAGACACACAATGAAGAGTATGGGCGGCGGTGATCACTTAACAACAGGTGACCCGTACGCTCGTTTGTCCTCTTATTCCATAAAAAAAAACCAATTGATCCAGCCGTTCACAGAGCACTGGGTCCCCGACAATTCGAGCTGCTCTGCGTTGCACGCGGTCAAATGGATCGAGCTGATACTGGGGTGCGCCAGACCAGAGATGAGAGCAATACTCCATGTGTGGCCGGACCTGCGCTTTGTAGAGCGCTAGAATATGGGCCGGCTTGAATTATTGCCGTGCTCTATTGATGACGCCCAGCTTCTTAGAAGCCAATTTGGCTTTGCCCTCCAGATGGCCACGGAATTGGCAATCGCTCGAGATTTCGAGACCCAGTATTCCGATACAAGGCGAGGCTTTAAGGGAAGTGTTATCGAAGAGCGGTGAAACGACAAATGGGGTTTTTTTCGTGGTATACGCGCAAACTTGAGTCGTCTGCATAGCAATGTATGTTGGAGGTGTCCAACATATCATTGATATGCAGAAGAAACAGCGTGGGAGATAGCACACAGCCTTGGGGCACTCCAGCGTTCACGGGCTTGGGATTCGAGCAAAAACCGTCGACAACGACTTGTATGCTGCGACCAGTGAGGAAGCTGGAGGTCCACTTGCATAAGCTCTCGGGAAGCCCAAATGATGGAAGTTTTGAGAGGAGCGCCTTGTGCCATACACGATCAAAGGCCTTCGCTATATCCAGGCTAACTGCTAGGCCTTCCCCCTTGCTTTCAATAGCCGCCGCCCATCTATGTGTTAGGTATACCAGAAGATCACCTGCCGACCGACCATGGCGAAAGCCGTATTGTCGGTCGTTGATCAACTGGTGACCGTCTAGGTATACCGGAAGTTGGCGGCTAATTATGCTCTCCATGATTTTGGAGAGGAGGGAGGTAATAGCAATAGGCCTGTAGTTAGCCGGATCCGAACTGTCTCCTTTTTTTGGATCGGATGTACAAGGGCTGACTTCCATGAGTCAGGGACTACGCCTTTGGAATAAGAGTGCCTAATAAATGTCGCAGGGATATGATAAAAACAGAGATTTGGTCAATTCCCTAAGTGATTTGATCAAATCATGGAAGACGTTAAAATAACAACAGGATTTTTTCATTTCTCTAAACAAATCTAGAGATTTGGTCAAATACCAGAAATGGCTCCGTGAAATGACAAAAAATCATTTCTTTGGTATATTTTAAGACGTTTATTTCGTAACACTTAGACATAATTTTTATCATTAAAGCAACGGTAGTATCAAAAATCACAATGAACATAATTTCTTAAGAACATTATAGTTACGTATGGGGCTCGTACGAGTAGGTACGACAAAACACAATGAACACATTGTCTTTTATTAAATTATGTCTAAGTGTTACGAAATAAACCTCTTAAAATATACAAAAGAAAAGATTTATTGTCATTTCACGGAACCAATTCTGGTATTTAACCAAATCTCTAGATTTGTTTAGAGAAATGGTAAAATCCTGTTGTTATTTTAACATCTTCCGTGATTTGATCAAATCACTTAAGGAATTGACCAAATCTCTGTTTTATCATATCCCTGCGACATATACATGATTTTATGAATAATGATGAGGAGTAGGTTAAATCAGTCGAAGGTGCCTAGAAAGTAGCAGTTTCCTTGTTATATGGAAACATGGTTAGTACGAACTATCGCCAGGAAGCTTTTACACTAATGGGCGGTCAGGGTTGCCACTGTTTTTAATTATCACGGTGCTAACATTTTTTTTTTATTTTTTTTACAAAAATACAAAATGTTTATTTTCTTTAGCAAGTATGTACATAAATCAATATTCATGATTGGAGCCTCCTTTTAAGCACTATAGCGCCTGTGTTAGAAGACCCCGCTCTTCCAATACCTCCCTACAATTTGAAATATACTGTGATTCAGAGAAAATATTTATCTAAGAATGTTTGGCGTTTTAGTGGATATGATTCATCTTGAAAGATTTGTTTTAAACAGTATTATTTATACATACATTCATATAAATAAAATTGAAGTGTCTGTTTGTAATATTGAAATAACCGTTTTTTTACTACATGTATATTATTATATTTAAACGGTAAACCAAAAATAACGTTTTTTACAATTTTTTTCTGTCTGTCTGTTTGTTCCGGATAATCTCTGAAATGGCTGGACTGATTTTGACAGGACTCTTATTAGATGTAATAAAGAGTAACTTAGGGTACATTTATTTCAGAAATATTCGTTTATTTTAGAAAAATAAAGTAATGTTGAAATGTCTAAGAAACGGTCTAACTCTAAAAATAATTTCTATGGCAAAACAACGATTGCCGGGTCAGGTAGTATGCAATATAATAAGTTTAATAAAAGCTTGTTAAATATTTGATATTGCCATCACAACCAAAAAGTCTCAAGCAAAGTCCACAAAGGTTCTTACTGAATAACTGAATAAGAGTTAGATACGGATTACAGATACTGATTTTGGGAGCGGGGCACGCTTGTGAAGAAAATTGTTAATCTGGCACAATATTCATCGATATTTATTTTTTTATTCATATCTAATTATTTATACCAGTTATATTTATATTTTTTAGCAGTGCCTCCTTTGCACAGGATACCGACTAGATTATGGTACGACAACGGCGCCTATTTTTGCCGTGAAGCAGTAATGTGTAAGCATCATTGTGTTTTGGTCGCCGTAGCTAGTGAAATCACTGGGCAAATGAGACTTGACATCTTATATCTCGAGGTGACGAGCGCAGTTGTGGTGCCGCTCAGAATTAAAAAAAAAAATAAAGAATCAATAATCCTGAGCGGCGCTGCATTGTAATGGGTTTCAATTACCATCCGCTCTAGTTCGCAAAGTTTTTCATAAAAAAAAAAAAAATATTTATTTAATTGCATATTGAAGAATTATAAAAAAAGTGATATCAACCCTATTTCAAGTTAGGTTAGTTTACCCACATAGTACGGATAGATACTTACGTATAAAGTTTGCCGATAGCGACATTTCGGAAGGAGCAGCCCTGTCTTTTTATACATTACTTTGGCATCGGCTTTCTTTTTCAATCATAATTGTACATTTTTTTATTTCATTTTTACTGTTTAATACTATACACCTTTCCGCACTTTTCTAACATGTTCAGCTTTGAGTTGTATGGAAATTTAATGTAAGCATTCGTCAGCTCAATGTATGAGTTCGAGGTTTACTTGTTGGTCGGTAAACTACTTGGCGCATTAATTTTTAACCGACTTCAAAATAGGAAGAAGTTTTTTATCTTTTTAACTCAGGACTTTCGACTGGGTGAACCAATTTTGATTATTCTTTTTTTATTTGAAAGCTGGTGCTTCCCGTGTGATTCGATTGTAATTTGGTTCAGATCCAGTGGAATCCATGAGAAAACCATAAAAGTCTTAAATTTGCTGTAAGTATGTGCGCCACAATTTTACGAATAACTCAGTCAGACTTCAAAGATAGTTTGGTGAGAGTTTCGTTAGGTTCTGATTATGGGATCCATGACAAAGTAACGGAACTTTCAATTCTTAGGAGCAAATAAACGATACTCGGCCGAATCTTTTTATGCTATCCGGAAATTTGAGTCACCTACCGTGACGTCGTTATGGTCAAGTAATTGTTGTAGTCGAATATGATGATCAATGGAACTCCTTAACGACTTACAGTAAGGGTGCGATTTGTCGCAAAATATCTGTCTGTAATAAAATTGCAATGCACTTACGTTAATTGCTATTTAATGGATCTAAACATAATATATAGACAAAATATATTATTAAATTATTTAGTCGGTGTCAGCCAAGGTAGTTTTGTAACTACATACAAAGTTATAGGTGAGATGTGCTTGAGTCGCACGCGCGACGTAAGGAGGCGAGAGGCAAGAGCGGGGCCGCGGCGGGAGGACACCGATTCCAAAAATGACAATAATCGTAATTAAAAGAAGATTAATTAATTAGATAGTATAAAATACGCAATTTTTTATACTTTTTAGTGCATATTATATCTATTGTTTTGGAATAGTGTTACTGATTTCGGTTGTTTATTTATTAAAATTTTTTTACTTAGTAATATTAAAAAATTCTTACATTGTACTTCGATAAACGATTCATTTAAAATTCTCAAAATATCCTTACAAATACCCATATGTTGTTACAATGAGTTAATGTTAGACCACAGTACCATCGATTCCACGTTACAAATCCTCAACTCCTAAATCATGACTAAATCATTATTTTAACACACTTGCTCATAAAGTTAGCCTTATTACATCGTTAGGGTCATAAACTGATCACGTGTGCATAATAATATTACACACTACTGCATAATATAATTACCCCCACAAAGTTAAGTTAGTACCTAACTGCTAATTATATGAGAGTAAACAGAGCATTTTCAATTTAATCGGGTAATACAGTTCTTTTTTGGAACGACAAAGAGGTTTTATGCCACTGAAAATACATTTACATTTTTGAAATAAATAAATGTGTCCCTAATTAAGAAGAAAAAAATTTCATACTATTAAATTATTTATAATTCACAATAGTTTGTTACAGTACCTATCATATTCACATTATCTTAATTCTACTTAGATTAATAAAAGTAGGTATGTCATAATTTTTGTATTTGACTCAGGTTTCTTGATTAAGACAATCAAGCCTTCCCAAGTTTCCCCTTGCTTTCCTCATCCATCCTGTCACGTTTTTCATTTCATGTTCCCATCTTGATGCTGTCTACCTTTATTTTTTTTGTTATATATACGACACCTATCTGACCTTCTGTCATTCTCTTGCAACACCAGAGGAATCACAAGAGCGTTGCCGGCCTTTAAGGAAGGTGTACGCGCTTTTTTTGAAGGTACCCATGTCGTATCGTCCCGGAAACACCGTACAAGGAAGCTCATTCCACAGCTTTGTAGTACGAGGGGGAAATCTCCTTGAAAACCGCACTTTGGAGGACCGCCACACATCCAGATGGTGAGGATGATATCCTAACTTGTGGCGTGTCGTGCGAAGGTGGAATTCGGCGGCAGGAATCAGGTTGAACAGCTCTTCGGAACACTCCCCGTGATAAAATAATAATTGCCGTAGAAAACACACAATGAAGCGACGTCTCTACGCAACGCCAAGTGATCCAGCCGTTCACAGAGCACTGAGTCCCCGACAATTCGAGCTTCAATCAAATTATGTCAAAAAATTAAGAAGACAATACTCATCATCAATACGAACATATTACTTGCCTGTTTGCTTTACTATTTTATTAATGAAATCGTAGCAAGCGAACGTAACGGGGGCGTGAATAGCATGGGGCTAAGAAAGAGGCCGGGGATGCGAGGTGATGTTTTGCTAGCAATAGATAGATAACATTGTGAATACTTCGTATTTATTTTCTGTGTTAGTCCATACGTACACAATAGCAATCTTCAAAAATTAGCAATAATTTGGAATTTTCGTGGGATAGGAACGTCACTGGGGATAGGTTAGTGTTCAGTGATAAATATTTTTTTGGTAATTTTAAAACAGTGGTGTATTTCCCAGTAGTGATGTAAATCATTTCATACCAAATATATACAAACTATAACCGTACACATTCATATCTGCTTACAAATTTATGCTTACATCTCAAATATTTATGTTTACATCATTGACCACTTAAACATTTTAACAATAACAAACAAATATTGAGTAAGTTAAACAGTTGAATCAAACATATTATTACCAGTATCATTTTATGAATTCTAAAGCTGGAAACGAACTTTACATTAGTTTTATTGTATCAAATGAGGGTGATAGGCACAAGATAAAAAGTTATAAAATATCTATACAGATGTTTGAAGTATTTATTAAAATATCAGTGTTAATATCAGCTCTAGTAAATAGTAAGTTACAGTTAATTTTAACGTATTTTTGTAATTTGAATTTCTATTTTATATTTATTTGGCAAGTTATTGATATATTACATTGACACAAATAGGACCTAAAATTGATCCTTGTGGCACGTGCCACGTAATGTCTAATTCCCGATTTTTTTAAGTTTTGTATTCATAGCAAGAAGAGGCATATTCACGTAATGAGAGGTTTTTTTTTTATGAAAATAAGGGAAGAGACGAGCAGGAAGTTCAACTAATGGTAATTGATACGCCCTGCCCATTACAATGCAGTGCCGCTCATGATTTTTAAAAAACCCAAAATTTCTGAGCGACACTACAATAATTGCGCTCATCACCTTGAGACATAAGATGTTAAGTCTTATTTGCCCAGTAAGTTCACAAGCTGCGGCGCCCTTCAGACCGAGACACAATAATGCTAACCTATTACTGCTTCACGGCAAAAATAGGCGCCGTTGTGGTACCAATAATCTAGCGGGCAATCTGTGCAAAGGAGCCTACTGGTGAGATGACATAAAAATAATGATTTTAGCTAAAATACTCAAAAACAGCACCATCGCAAGTATATACAAGAAGGAGTGTGGCATTGATAACTCACCAATAAATGTGGTGTACGAGGGTTTCGGTAAAATTGAGACTTACCCCTGGCTTGGGACACTATTTTATAAGGGTGGTAAGTTTGTTTCTTATCGATTTTTTTATGATGCTATAAAATTTCGAGGGTATGAAGAGAAATGGTACATAGTAGTTAACGATTTGTTAGATAATTATGAAAATGACCTTAAAAACAGCTAAATCAAGGTGGAGAATATTAACTGGACACACTTCAATGGAAAAATCTGGCTATGTTAAAGACATGACAAAAGAAATATATTTCACATACCTTAAAGCACTATAGGACTTTATAATTATTTTTGTTCTTAGTATCATATATATATACATATTTGTGTTTGCTTGATAAATTATTGTTTTTGTTGGATGTGATTACGTATTATGACAGTAATCACGACCATCATGTTCAGAAAGCAACCTTACATAAACAATAAATCCAAGCTCTGAAGGTTGATGCATCCAATATATGATAATTTATATTTATACAATTTGTTCTTTATTACTTTTTATGTAATATTTAAAACACTTTTAACTTGGAATACGATTTATATATTGGATGCAGCACCTTATAAACTAATTTGTTTTGTATATTACAACCATTGTAAAATATTCTATTGGTTGAAAAGAGTGTTCGTTGAGTTTCTTATATGTTCTTGTCACGAGCTCTACTTTTTCCGAACATATGGTAGATTCAGTAATTTAAAAGAAATATTTAAAGTGACAATTCCAAAGCACCTTTTTCAAGCCTAATTGAATAAACAATATTTGACTTTGACTTTGAAAAAAAAATCTTAAAAAATATTGAGATGTTATTTACTCCACAACTTTGTATATTTCATATAAACATTTTAGTCTTAGCTATAGCTAACCTAAACTTACTATAGCAAGGTTTTGCGTCCTCTCATTGTTAGACCAAAAAAAAAATTAAAAGTATTTGTGGATCACAGAACTAGTAAAAAAAGAAGGACTCCGCGACGTGATATTAGCAAGTGAAGCACCGTTATGCTAGTGTATGTTCGGTTACGGGCGATACTAGTTACACAATTTTTTCTCCCTTAAATAATCACATATACTTATATAGTATCGTTTTTACACTTTTTCACAAGGTCCGACGGCATTTTTAAAATATCTAATTGAGACGCAAACTGATCTGTCACAGACAATGACAATTCTCATAATGGACGCCTATCGGCCTGTAGTAGTGTAAGTGTGTGCGTGGGGCTATGTATTTACACGTTAATCGGATTGTTTTAGTGGTATGTAAGGTGACACGGAGTCCTTATTTTTTCACTAGTCCGTGTTGTGGATATATGATAATTTAAGGGAGAAAAAATTGTGTAACTGGTATACCCCGTAACCACACACACACTAGCATAAAGGTGCTTCACTTGCTAATATCACGTCGCGGAGTCCTTCTTTTTTTACTAGTCCGTGGATACAAATCCATAATTTTATCATAATTATTATAGATGTTAAATTTCTGTCGACGGCGGTGGTGTTGGTGACAAAACAAATGGCAATCGGGCCCGCGTCAGACATTGACAGAGTGCCAAAGAGAGATTTCAGGTAAACAATAATACATTCCAAGTCCAGAAATAATGTGGCCGTATAGTATATGATATTAATGTTTATAGAACCATATTTCTAGATCTCGAGCGCGGGTCGTGTTTGGGACTAACTGCCAGGGCAGCGGGCATCGTATCAAGGACTACTCCTTCCATCAGGATTACTTGACTACTACATTCAGTGCTCTAGTGCTGATACAACTCGAGTCCAGTTGGAGACTATCACGTGAGTAGGTACTCCCCTTTATATGTCCAGGATAGACGACTTATTGTAAGCCTCGTCCAGTATGGGAATAATGGTTCTCAAAATTTCCAGCGATCAAATTCCGCGGTTATCTGGAAGGCAAAGTCATATTGGCTTCGAAGAAGCTGGGGTTAATAAATAGGGCACGGCAATACTTCAAGCCGGCTCACATTCTAGCGCTCTACAAAGCGCAGGTCCGGCCACATATAGAGTATTGCTGTCATCTCTGGTCTGGCGCATCCCAGTATCAGCTCGAACCATTTGACCGCGTTCAATGCAGAACTACTCAAATTGTCGGGGACCCCGTGCTCTGTGAACTGATCGATCACCTGGCGTTGCGTAGAGACGTTGCTTCATTGTGTTTCTTCTACCGCATTCATCACGGGGAGGCATTTACGAAACGTCGGGTTACAATGAGGCGCGTTTTAATCATTTAAAAAGTATTTAAAAGATACTATTAATTAATTAATAATTAATAGTATCTTTTTAGTGAACTATAATTTATACACTTTACAACACAATGTAGTAAATATAAATGTATAAAATACATTAATTTCGCAGGTTTGCGGCCAATGTGCGCTCCACCCGCTGCACTAAATAACGCAGAGTTCTACGCTATGACAACACCGAACGGTAATTTCACACGTAATTGTGTGGAGCGGCCAGTTTTAATCGTATTATAATTTACGGCAGCTAATTTGTGATATGGTTATGTTGTTTATCTAGTTAAATGCGTTATGACATTAATTATATAATACTAGCTGACCCGACAGACGTTGTTCTGTAGATAATAAAAAAAATACTGTATTGCATACATAAACACATATCTAAACTTCCACTCAGAAACAAACATATTTATCATATAAATGCATGCACGTAACGAGATTCGAACCTGGGACCTCGACTACTACCTATGAGCCTACCTAGCTCAGTAGGTAGGCTCACTGACCACAGAGCTATATGATATATATATCAAAACATGGTAAAGGAGGTGGTAAAGGGGGATGGAGTGGAATGTCAATTCTACACTAATAATAAACCACCATAGGTTCACTTTTAGTAGAACGTCGATTTAATAAATTTGTTTAAACCACTGGTCGTATCGACATGCAACTACCACCATTCGTTGCGAAATTCATCCTAGATGGTTTATGGCTATTTTTTGAATTCTAACGTTCCTTTATTAATTTATTTCCTTTTAATTCGCCCAGCGAAGCGGGCGGGAACGTATCGTATAAATGTGTTTCGATATTTTTGCTCCTAATTAAACAAAATAAGTCCCAAAATTTATTCATTTAATTATGGCAATACTAAAGAACCTACGTAAATTTGCCTTTGGTGATTACTAACCGTATTTTCTATGTACTAGTATTTTTTCGCTTTTATGAAAGATGTAGTTTTCAAGCAAATTACCAATCTCTTAGAAGCACTGTTTTCGTTTAAAAAAAGTATCGAAAAAATATCATCCAATCGTGTTTTCAGTTGAGACAACGGAAAGAAAAAGGTTTGAAAAAAAATATATTTTAATTTCTCTTTGATAGGATATTTAGTTGTAAAATGGGAACCTACCCTTAATATTGTAACGCGTGGGTCCTCCCTCATACGCGGGATCAATAACAACAACCTAATACCATCTAATTCATTATATTCATATCAAAACTTAATACATCTTATATATTTTATATTGGGCGAAGGCCGACCCTTCTTACTTTACTTCATTCTCTTTTCTGACTCGTTATTCAATTACTTTTTCATCCGCGTCAATATTCGAACTTCATCATACTTCATGTCAAAAATTACTCTTTTACTTGACGGCCAATCATAGAACAATGAGTTCTTATATGCGGATAAGAACTCCTTGTTACAATATCAATAAATGTAATGTAATTCTAATAATTTCAGATTGTAATAGTACAAGAATCACTATACATAAGATGCACTATGTCAAACCAGCTGATTGTAAAGATTTCTACAGACAACATGATGTGAGTTCTTTTAAACTTTATTATAGTATATCTTTCTTTCTAAAGCTATTAAAACACGTAATTATTTGCAATGGATAACAGAGCATATATGTGAAATTATAATGTTCATTTGTTCAAAATTACGAATCTCCTAAAGTTTTCTTTCAACCGTTTTGAAATTTTTACAGTATATTAAAAAACACGGGCAGGTTTTAATTACTCTATAAGTTAAAAATAAAGTTGAAAAAACACGCTTTAATATAAAACAAAATTTTAAAGTAGAAAATAAGTTAGAAATATTGTGATGCTCAAAAAGTGTATTTTATTGTAGAAACTCACGCCCCTTGGAATTTCGCACAGACACTATCGGGAATCGAATTTAAAAAAAATACTAATACTGAAGATCCTGGCAAGGGTAATGAGACAGACTATTTAAATTATTGCATTGCCATCGATCCTTGATGAGTTTGCAAATTTCCAAATTAATTTAAGGTTTTGAAAGAGTCGAAAATGACGTTCAAAAAATTCCGTTCCCACAAACAAACATATCGATCAAGCTAATAAAAGTGGGACAAACTATTTAAATTATTGAGTTACCATCGATTCTTGACGAGTGTGCAAAATTCCAAATATTAATTTTTTCCAAATATAACCTTTTGAAGAAGTCGAAAATTACATTCAAAGATTCCGTTGATTGAAATTGCGTTTAAAGTACGAAGTTTCACTTCAATCCGATGTCCTAATGTGCATTAAAATCACGTTCCGTTACTTAGATACATATTGACAGTCCAAGCTCAAAGAAGCGTGTTCAAAATGTGTGTTTGTATATTATATGTTATCATTTCCATCAACACTGTTGTACCAATCACATTGTAAATTCTGGCAGGTATTTGTATTTTTTTGTAGAAAAGTTTTTGTTTTTCCTTATCCTTATCCTAGCTATCCAGCTGGACATACGGCGGTTCTACAGAGCACACATTTCTATATCGGTTAACCGTTAACCGTTTCTTATAAAGATTGTGTATTCATTACTAGCAATACAACGCGAACGTTTGCCAGATTCAGCTAGTCTACTCGTAACTATAAAAGTCATTGCTTTTTACTTTTATCAGTTCTATCTTGGTGTTTGCAAAAATGAAATAAATTATGTTTAACTAAATAATTCTAAGTTTAATTTGTGTTTGTTGACTGCAGAATGTAACATGTACCTAAATTTATAACCCAAACTAATAGTAAAAATCCAATCTAAGTTCGATTCGATAACTTGCAAAACCCAAGGTTTAGAAAATAAACAAGAATTTATAATTTAAATTGTGAGAATTATACGAAATCTTATTTTTAAAACTTTTTTGTAATGCTATTGATAAATGTTATCTATCGCAGCTTGATCGATATGTTTGTTTGTGGGAACGGAATTTTTTGAACGTCATTTTCGACTCTTTCAAAACGTTAGATTAATTTGGAAATTGGCAAACTCATCAAGGATCGATGGCAATGCAATAATTTCAGACCGGGTTGATATTACCAATAAATTTAATGTTCTGGCCCCCAATATTAAAGTTTTGGATAAGAATTCACTTGACCTTCTTGGAGCTCCATTATTTCCTGTTTCAATTCCAACGATCTTAAACGATCACATTAAAAAATTTAATAATGTTTCGGACAGATTATTGAAAATTAATTCTCATATGGCCTTAACTATTATTCGGTCTTGTTTATTTGTTCCAAAATTTACGTACCTCTTAAGGTCTAGCCCGTTATGGAAATTTCCAAATTTGCTTGATGTGATTGATATTTCACTTAAAAATATTTTAGAAACCGTTTTGAATTGCGCGTTTACAGATCGTGCATGGTCTCAAGCCTCTTTACCGATACGGTTTGGTGGTTTGGGTACTCGCAAAGTTTTGGGCGTTGCCTTACCAGCATTTCTATCTTCAGTTCATAGTGCGCAGCCTTTGGTTACTAGAATTGTAAATCATGTACCAGGTAACTCAGAGATTGTGTATTTGAACGAAGCTAACAATGCTTGGTTAAATATTGCAAACATTCAAAATTTTCCAGACGATTTAAAGTGTCAAAAAGCATGGGACGCACTTCTTTGTAAGTCAGCCTTTGATGATCTTTTGATCTCATCTACTGACATAACAGAGCGTGCTCGTCTTTTGGCCGTGACAGAAAATGAGTCGGGATTTTGGTTACAAGCCTTGCCTTCTGCGCCGATTGGAACGCTACTTGACAATATGACATTGTCAATATGCGTATCACTCCGGCTAGGTATAAAACTGAATGAACCACATCAATGTAGATGTGGCGTTCAGGTAGATGCTCTTGGACGCCACGGGTTATCCTGCCTAAAATCGGCAGGCCGTATCAGTCGTCACGCCAGCATTAATGAAGTCATCCGCAGGGCATTTGCCGCTCTTAATATACCAGCTGTTTTAGAGCCAAATGGTATTACCCGCCGCGATGGCAAGCGTCCTGATGGAATGACGCTGGTAGCTTGGGCACGGGGAAGGGCGCTGGTGTGGGACGCTACTTGCGTCGACACTCTGGCTCCTTCTCATGTCCAAGTTACGTCAGTTGGTGCTGGGGCTGCTGCTTCGACTGCCGAAGACAGCAAGCGTTGCAAATATGTAGTCTCAGTGAGTCATACATCTTTGTGCCGTTTGGTGTCGAGACACTTGGCCCGTGGGGCCCAGAGGCGCGGAGAATGTTCAAAATACTATCTTCGCGCCTCAATAAGGCTACTGGAAACCCAAGCGCTGGCAGCTATTTCGGTCAACGGATCAGCCTTGCTATCCAACGGGGTAATGCTGCCAGTATTCTTGGTACGCTTCCACGTAATGATAGTTTTAATTTTATGTAGTCGTAGTATTGTAAATATAGTTATAAGATTTGTTTTGATTAAATAAATAATTTATTCTATTGCAACTAAGTTAATTATAAGTTTTAATATTTTTTTCTATCCAAAAGTCTCAAAATTTGAGTGTAGGGCTGCTAACTGCAAAATATACAAAACCTTGTTTTTTATGAGAAAAAGCGACGAGACGAGCATGGCTTACCTAACAGGTTAAAACCATTCCAAAGCACTGATAAAAGCATTCAATAATAGAAACGCGAATGAAGCCCTATCATTGAGGATGAAAAAACTATGCATATTTACCAGGATGCTAACTGGGCACTGTCGCCTAAATAAGCACTTTAATGTGGTCGGAATAAGAAACGATAGAACTTGCAGATTTGGCCTTGAGGCTGATGAAACGCCTCTTCATCTCCTCTATGATTGCGGCCCTCGAATGCGTATGAGTAACACCATCCTTGGCTACTACACCCTGCTCCCAGATGCTCACAATGCAGTGCCGCTCAGGATTCTTGATTCAACCAAAACTTGTGTGCGGCAATATAATTTCTTTCATCACTTTCAGATGTTAAATCTCATTAACCCAGTGCCCTTCTAACAGAAGCACAATAAATAGCGAAAAAGGCTTCGCTCTAATTTTCACCGAGCCAGAAACCTGTGCAAAGAAGCCTGTCGCAGATAAATCTAAAAAGCAATATTAATTCCAGTTGGATATCGATAGCATATGGCCATCTCGAGTTTTATGTGCAAGGGCGGCCGCTTCTAAAGACTGCATCTGGAGAAGTGGTACCATTCTGGCGCTCAGACAAGGCGATAAGTGGAGTTTGGTTCGTTGAGATTTTATATTTTTGAATCTATACTTTCTTAGGCACGTTATGAAAAAATTATGACAGTGAAATTTTAAGATGCGCGTGCATCACTGTAGCACAAAAGTAACAGGGTGAAATTGGTTCCTAAAATTTTCTGACGTTTGCGACATTCGTTTTTTTTTTTTTTGGTTTTTCGTCCATTATTAGGATAGGCAAAGTGTTCAAGCCCGTAGAGCCGTATTCATTATTTAATAATTTATTGTCAAAGCCGTCGTTGCAAAATTTTTACAATTTTGTTCTTTCTTTTTTTTTTTTGGTTTTTAGGCCAAAGAAGTATAATTTCTTGCGTGTATAGTACATACACACATTTTTTTTTGTCCACTACACTGTGGACAAACTTTCAGAAACTTTCTTCCACGTATTGCCAATCTGTGGAATAAACATAGGTACGACGTTATAGGTTTTTTTTATGCTTAAACCTGATAGTGACCCTTCAGGTCACTACGGCCCATTCCCTCTTGTAGAGGATTCACAGGAGCGTTGCCGACCTAATAAAACGTTGAATATACGTAATCTTATAGTCACAATATCTATACAAATGGAATTAAAAAGAAGTTTTTGAAAACAGTTTATATTTTAAACGGTGTATATAGATATTTCAGATTCCTATGGAAAATATTATAAATCTTGAAATAATATCAAAAATTCTAAAAATTAATCTCTTAAGTAAATTTTTACTTGTATATGTATATTGCAAACCCAGTCTTAATACTGTTTTCATTCCAATAATTTCAGCTGCCAGCCATAATTTGTTTCAAACAAATTATGCTCTTTCAGTAAAACCTTCTCAGATAAATCTTAGTATCGCTAGTGATAATTGTCTATGTTCATAGATCGGTGTTGGTATAGAAGGGCCTGGGTGTCGTGCACCTGCTAGGTTTATAGACTACACCTGGAATCACCATTGGGTCAGAAATAACATTCTGCGGATCGGCCAACCAGCTGTCTCGAGACTATCAGACCAAGAAATTGTTTTGCGAAGAAGTAAGTGTCAAGCAAGAAATGTACTCTAACAAAATGTACCAATTTATACATATACACTCTTCTTATCTATCTTTCTAATATATAAAATTCTCGTGTCATGGTGTTAAACATTGTAACTCCTCCGAAACGACTTGAGTGATTCTCATGAAATTTTGAGTGCATATTGGGTAGGTCTGAGAATCAGACAACATCTATTTTTCATCCCCCTAAATGTTAAGGGTGGTCCTCACGTTTTTTTTAATTTTTTTGACATTTTTTTTAAATTTGTTAAAAAAAAATGGCAACTTCAAATTTTCACCCATCTACGATCAACAGTTACTTTTGTATGTGATTTTAATATCGGCAATACAACGTTTGCTGGGTCAGCTAGTAATATATATATTTCTTTTGTGCGTCTGATGTAACTAAACTCCTGCTAAGCGCGTACACCTTTCTTCAAGGACGGCACGCTCCTGTGATTCCTCTAGGATGAGGAGAATGTTGGGCGGCGGTGATCACTTAACACCAGGTGACCCGTACGCTCGTTTGTCCTCCTTTTCCAATAAAAAAAACGGCTGTACTGATTTTAATGAAACTTTCTGTGTGTCCTCAGGTGGATTCGAGAAAGGTTTAGATTCACAAATGAACTACCTCCTAAACGGCTGGACCGATATTGATGATTTTTTGTGTGTTCCAGTGAATTTGAGATTGGTCGAGATTCTCAATTCCGTCCATATAATATAATTCTCCTGCTCATGTGTATGTTAGTGAACTCCTGCTGACGACTGGACCGAGTTTTCAAATTTAAGACGTTATATATATATATATATATATATCGTGAAAATGGTCTTTTTTTAAGGCTCAATCACGCCTAAAACACTGATGCGATATTTGTCTTAGATTGATGGTTTATGGCTATTTATTATTAATCTCGTTATTTTTCGAAATCCAACGTTCCTTCCTTTTAAAACTCGCCTAGAGAAGCCGGCGGGAACGGCTAGTTTCTGTGTATAAAAAAATATGTAATATATATGAGTATTTTTCATTTTAAAGTTGAATTAGTGAAGATAAAACACTTGAATTAGTGTAGATATAATCTAGACTATTAAAACGCGAACTAAACTCTAACTAAACTCATAACAGAAACTTACATAGTTACATGAGTTTAATCCCTTTAAAAGTAGTATGATACTTGCATTAAAAAATAAATTATTTATAATTATAAATCTATTTAAATTCATACTACAGTTAAAATCTTTATAGTAAGTTAGACAATCAAGGTTTATATAAACACTTTGTTATTTTTTTTAAAGTGAAAGCCCTCACTTCTGGGATTAATTACGCAATTAAATTTATAAACAAAATTTATGAAATATGCGGGTCACAAATCCGCAACCTCTCACGTTCCGTGCGAGTGCTCTTCCTCTGAGCAAACCGTTCAAGTGACGTATCGATGATAAATCTTGTATATGTCTTATTCAACTCTCAAGTCGGGTTCGAGTCCCGCATCGTTCGTTTTTGCTTATAAATTTAATTGTGTAAGGTTTACTTAGTAACCTAGTTATTGCCTTTGACGTTGTCTACGTGGAACCTTTTTTTTAATGAAAATAAGGGACGAGACCAACAGGACGTTCAGTTGATGGTAATTGATACGCTCTACCCATAACAATGCAGTTCCGCTCAGGATTCTTGAAAAACCCAAAAATTCTGAGCGGCACTACAATTGCGCTCGTCACCTTGAGACATAAGATGTTAAGTCTCATTTGCCCAGTAATTTCACTAGCTACGGCGCCCTTCAGACCGAAACACAGTAATGTATTCACATAACTGCTTCACGGCAGAAATAGGCACCGTTGTGGTACCCATAATCTAGCCGGCTTCCTGTGCAAAGGAGCCTCCCACTGGTAAACCTAAAGAACCTTTAGGAAGCAAGAATATTATATCTGATCTAGTGTCATAATATGTAGCCTAGATAATATGTTGTCCTGACCCTTTGTTTATAAATTTGGAGCAACTTAACCATTTTTCCTTTTACCGATTTTGATCAAACACCTATAAATAATTGTTCCGAGCTATGGCTGAAGGCATTCATAACATTCTGTCCAGTAGTTGCAAAGATTAGCGTTTACAAAAAAAAAACAGACAGACAGATCGACAATTTTTTTAATTAGTATTTTTGTGTTTAGATATACTCTATCTGGAAATAAACCTAATAAAAAAAAACATCAAATGTACAGTTACGTTGACTCTACAGTTTACTGTTATCCGTGACTACGTTTGCATTTATTTACCAGTGTGTTAGTTGTGTTTGAATACAACATATGTATATTTTTTTTTATATATTTATTAAATAGGAAGACAACGTTGTATACGATAATAATCCTTATTGTCAAGCACACACTTAAATATTATTATGAAAATTGTATACCTCACTTACGGCCGTTCCCAATATACTATCTCCAGAAAAAGATAAATTACTACCTTGTACTGTCAGTAATTAGCTGTCAATAATCTGAAGCTGTCCCAATATACCCGATAAGTCATTCTTATCGCCTTATATTGGGACGCGTGAATTGCAATTTCCATACAAACTTCTATCGCTGGTAACATATACGTCGTCCCATTGACAGACAGCGTGTACGGATAAGGTGTTTTACCGCTGATAAGTTTATTGGGACAGAAAAGTCAACGATAGTTACGATTTTTATCTAAAGTAAGAGATAAACTGAATATTGAACATTCTTCTCAGGTCTGAGGCAGTCTCTTTTGAATGGGTGGCAGTTTTTGACGTTCAATAAGTGATTTTAAATCCTATTTTGAATAAAAATATTTGAATTTGAATTGGGAACGGCCGTTACAGGCTAACTCAAAATGCGTAATGAAATGAAAAACAATACCATACCTTTTTTTTAAACTAAAATCACTAAAAAATATTACAAAAAAGACACAAAAATTTGAACAACTGAAAAGTAATTCAATTAAAATACAATATGAACTATTAACCCCCTTATTGATAATGGTCCGCTAAGTTAAAACAGTCGCTAAGTAGTGTTTTTTCTCATTCTGACTTAGGTCAATAGAAGAAGACAGAGTGAGAATTAGCAATGCTTTAAGTTAGCAGACTATTATGAATAAGGGAGTATAGGTTATAGGTTATAGGTTATCACGGGCTATTATCCGCAACTCGACGACTACAGCGCGCCTATTTTGCGTGGTGAGGAGGGCGGCTAATCCTGCCACCCTAGTTCCTCAAGGTAATGTATCAAACCTCTGATGTCACCCATGACCTCGGGGAGAGTCCTCGGTGACCCCAGGTGTTTGGCCCGGTATGAGGCCACACTCCTACACTCCAAAATGACGTGTGCGGCCGTTTCGTCCGCCTCCGTGCAGGCTCTGCACAGTGGGCTGTCGGTGACACCTATATTGAACAGATGCTTGTTAAAAGGGCCGTGACCCGTTAGTACATGAGTTATTTTCCGTAACCTAGGTCGTGGAAGTTTTACTAGCTTGCGAGAGAGCTTGGGGTCTATTTGTGGTAGAGCTTCTTTTGCTTGTCTACACCCACTTACGTTCATCCAGTACTTATTATGTAATTCCTTGGTGTGTTGGCGTATTACCTTCGTAGGCCAGCTAGGCGGGAGAGGGATAGTTGGTTCTGGTCCTTTTGCTGTCATCGCTGAGCCTCTCCTGGCCAATTCATCAGCGGCATCATTCCCTCGTGAGTTACTGTGTCCCTTTATCCATTGAAGAGTTACTTGGTTGTTATTTTCGCATAACTCCCTCAGACATTGGTGACAGTTGTATATTAGCTTAGAGGTGATAGTGTGGCTTTGTAGGGCTTGTAGTACTGATTTGCTATCTGAAAGGATGCGGATGGAGTAGTCTTTTACCTTTCGAGTCAAAGTAGCAGTGACTGCTTCTATGATACCCATACATTCTGCTTGGAAGACAGTGTTATGAGCTCCTAGTGATGCAGCTATTCTTATATTTAGGTCATCCGAGAACACTCCGTATCCCGTGCCCGACCTTGTCTTTGAGCCATCTGTGAAAATCCTGAGGTTTTTTGTACTGAGGTCCTCTTTCAGTTCTTCATGCAGCTGTATTTTGTATCTCTTATCGAATATGTATTCCTTTGGAGATCTATCACTTACTGCCAACAGCAGAGGCTCCTTTTCAATCACCTCATTTAGAACCTCTGGGTGTGGGGATTGAGTGGTTTTCCAAAGATTTAATGTCTTCAACCTTACTGCGGCGCAGGCCGCCTCTTGTTTTATATAGAGGTGTAGTGCCGGAAGATTCAGCATAGCTTCTACAGCCGCGGTAGGTGTAGTTCGCATACATCCTGTGATAGCCATACCCGCTAGTCTTTGGAATCGTTGCAGTTTATTACAAGTAGTGATCAGCTTGGTGCGTGGCCACCATACAACTGCGCCGTAACATATCATAGGTCGTATCACAGCTGTGTAGAGCCATAGTACGATGTTCGGGGCAAGTCCCCATGTCTTTCCCAACATTCTACGGCATTGCCAGAAGGTTACGGTAGCTGTATTTATTTTTGTTTCCAAGTGGGCCGCCCAGTTTAACTTGCTGTCAAGTATAACTCCTAAGTATTTCACTTCGCTGTTTAGTTGGAGTTCGGTGTTAAACAGTTTTGGCAGTTTATAGTTACCCAGGACTCTTTTGTTTGTGAACATTACCAATTCTGTTTTATGTGGGTTGACTGATAGGTCGTTATCTATGCACCATCTTTCCACGATTTTCAATGCTGCATTTGTTACTTCACATGTAGTACTGGCAAACTTTCCGCTTATTAATATAGTTAGGTCGTCTGCGTAGCCTACCGTAAAGTAGTGATTTTCGTTTAGAGTGGTAATTAGATCATTTACTACCAAGTTCCATAAAAGAGGTGAGATAACTCCTCCTTGGGGGCAGCCTTTAGCTACAAATGCTTTCTGTGTCTCACTTTCATTTAGTAAAATCACTCTGTGTTTGAGCATGTTTTCAATCCATGATGACAGAGTTGTACATACTCCATGGCGGTGTAATGCTTCTTTTATTTTTGTAAATTTTGTCTTATCGAAGGCTCCTTCAATGTCCACGAAAGTTCCTAGACAAAAGGTTTTTTCCGAAAGTGCGCCCTCTATAACGTTCACTACAGCGTGGAGTGCAGATTCGGTGCTTTTACCCTGACTGTATGCGTGTTGGTTGGGGTGTAGGGGTATGTTCTTAAGGTAATTCTCCCTCAGTTCTCTTTCACACAACCTTTCTAGGGTCTTTAGGGTAAAAGAGGTAAGGCTTATGGGTCTGTAAGATTTAGCGTTTGAATAGTCACTTTTACCTGGTTTAGGTATGAAGATCACTTTAACTTCCCTCCATATCCTAGGGATGTATCTATGCGCTAGACACGCCCTGAAAATGTTGATCAGCCGGTTGTGGAGACCTTCTCCTCCCCATTGCAACAAGGCGGGAAAGATCCCATCAGGTCCTGCTGACTTAAAGGGGTGAAAGGAATTTATAGCCCACTTTATTTTATCGGTTGTCACCAACTTGTGTGCTTGTTGCCAGTCAGCTTCCTCAGCGGTTATGTTTTCATTTACCCACTCGATATGCTGCATTATTTTGCATCCTGGAAAGTGAGTTTCCGTCAGGACTCGCTCTGTTTCCTCTGGTGAGTTGGTAAATGTACCGTCAGGTTTCAGCAGGGATCCAAGGATTTGCCTGGGTTGGTTAGAGATTAATTTCCTTGCCCTGTTGGCCTGGTTATGGCATTGGATGCTGCTGCAAAATTTACGCCAGCCTTCTGATCTTCTGTATCTGATGCGTTTCTTGTATTCAGACTTACACTCTTTGTAGATGTCCCAGTCGTATTGATCGCCTGTGTTCATTGCGCGGTTCAGATGTCTCCTCACTTTTTTCCTGAGCCTTTCTAATTCAGGTCCCCACCAGGTCTGGGGTCTTGGTCTGTCTGATTGAGGGCTGGTGAGGGGACATGTAGCATGATAACTGGCAGTCATGAATTCGTATATTTTTTCTATTTGGTTTTCGATGTTGTCTACTCCGATTATTCTGGCTGGGAGTGTTTCGTCCTTTAGACGCGATTCCATCAGCGACTTGTACTGAGTAAGATTCGTTCTGCGGGGTTTCCTCTTGGGAGGCGGTGTAGTGATGTTTACCTCCATGTTAAAAAGTATCCATTTGTGGTCTGAGCAGGATGCTTCTTTCGACACATGCCAATTGGATATATAATCAGACACTCCCTCTGTTGCTAAGGTGATGTCTATAATTGTTTTGCTCCTTCTATTTACAAAGGTGGGTTCTGAACCTACATTCAAGATATTAAGGTTAGTAGAAAAAAGGTATTCAGTGAGTTGCTTACCCCTTTCGTTGGTTGTTTGCATGCCCCAGAGCGGGTGATGTGCATTGCAGTCTGCAGCCACAATAAGCTCGCTCTTGGTTGTCTCGCAGTAGTTCACCAGTTTGACAAGTTCTTCCGGCGGTGGGTCTTCCCCGTCCGGCATATAGACGGAGGCGACCACTATCGCTCTCTGGTGAGTTGGAAGGATGTGTCTGTCCAGTATTTTTATTGCGCATAAGTCTCTGTAACAAAAATCTGTTAGGGGTTGCACATGTAGATTATTAGAAATGTAGATACAGGCTCTAGGGTGTTCTGGTCCTGAGTAATGTATAAGCTTACCTCCGATATTGGAGAGATGGCATATCCGGCCCCGCCTAACCCACGGCTCCTGGATTAGGGCGAGAGCTGTAGGGTTAACCTCCAACCATTTCCGAAGTTGGGCCGTTGCGGTTTCGCTATGGTGGAGGTTTATTTGGATGGTGCTGCACTTAGAAGGGGATGCCATCTTTGGATAGCACACCCTCCTCGCCATCACCGATGCAGAGCTCTTCAATGCCCTTGGTGCAGTCGGCATCGCCTTTGGTGCCCGTCGCCAGAAGCTCTTCGAGCTCCTTTAGGCTGTCGAGCACTTGCTCCGATGGAGAGCTAGTGGCGCAGTTGCCGTCTGCTGGGTCAATTGCTTGAGCGTCCATGGGTTCCGGCAGTGCATCACTGTCGTCTATATTATTCCCAGTTGTTGTCGATGCCTCACCGTTTGTATCCTTAGAGGGGGGGGTCTCGGTGTATTTACCTCCTGGCCCCTGGAACTTCAGATATACTGAGCCCAGCATGAATGATAGCCGGCGCTCATGCTCCAAGATTGTGGGGATTTGGTCCTCCGGGATGCTTACCACGATGAAGCTGTGGTCGTTGTGGTGATAAAGGGCGTGTAACAACCAGCTGTCTACTTTGGCCCAAGAGTTCTGGAACCGTAGCATCCCGCCGATTGCTTTGGTGTCCTTCCATTCACCTGGTAGTAGAATGCCACACCTGACGCGGTTGGGAATTTCCCAGATGTTTTTTACTGCCAGGGTGTCACCGTTAGGGAGTTGGATTTCCGGGACAGCTATTTTCAGCCACTCCAATGTTTTAAGATTAGAGCACCACAGTTTTAGGATGCCCCCATCATAGACGGGTTTGCCCAGAAACGCAGGCCCTTCTCTGTCTTCATTCATAGCGGCCATCATGGCTGACATGAGCTTATCTTCAAGCTTGCTTTGTATAAGCTGTGCCATATTCGCGTCAATATGCCCTGTAGTGGTAGATGTTATGGCCACAACAGGGTCGGTTTTCGCAGCGTTGGCGTATGTTGTCGGTTTGGGCCTATTTAGCAATTTGGCCCTCTTGTGGTCACCCCTCGGAGAGTTGGTGTCGTCCAAGCGAGTGCGTTTGGTGGATGTCGAGGGTTGGGCTACTCCACCTGCTTTGTTGGAAGGAGGCCTTCGGTTGTCTGGGGCCTTCCTAGGATCATACCGGGCTTGCCTGACCGGCATATCCGAACCTCGTGAGGTGCTGGGTTGCGGTTCGGGTTCAGAGGAGGGCATTGAGGCGCTAGCTTTCTGAGCGTTGGCCTTGCGAAGGCGAGCTGCTATGCGCCTTTGCCTCCTGTTGGGTCGATGGCGATCTGTGTTGTCATGTGCCGAGTGACTTTCCCCTATTCGGGGTTTGTTTTGGTTTCGGCCCTTGTAAGATACGAGGGTCCAACCTGCCTCCAGTCTGCTGACTGATTGGGCAGACACTGCTGATGCGGCGTCTGTGCCCATAGACGGTTCCCTATTAGGCTCCTTGGTCTGTAATTTCTGGGTGCCAGCAGTTGCTGAACACGCTCCAGAGGTTTGTGTGGTCCCGGTGGATTTCTCCGCCGGGGAATTATTTTGTTTAGGGGTTTTTTTGGATCTTGTGTTGTCCATAGTTTACCGGGTAAAGAACTTCGTTCCCCTTGCTCCCCACCCTCCACCGAGCCCGCAACTGGGGATGGTTAACTTAACCATCAGGGCTGCAAGGGGAATATAGGTCCAGCTGGTTGGCCTCTTGCGCGACATCGGGAGCTCGAGATGAGCGGCTGATGGATTCGATCCTATCCATCAGTTCCTCCACCCATTCTTACCCCGTCAGCATGGCTGAGCACCTCCCCTTGCGGGGACCAGCCGAACCTCGCCTGTGGCCCTGCCAAGGCGGGGACACTTGACCATTACCCTCGTGGCGGCTACTCACGGGGCTACCGTTTAGCTTGAAATCAGGACCGAAGGAAGCGTATTACGTTACAGGGGTAACTAATCCCCGACCCCTGTCCCGCTCAACCTCCCAGGACTCCGTCATCCCCGCGTACGGCGATCAACTGCGCAGGCCAAAGACGCAGGTGGATGCTGTAAAATCTTCCGGTTGGCACCCACTAACCGCCGGAAGAGTGGAGCAGATATTAGCCACTGGCCAGCAAAGGACTGCCATTACGCAGCAATTAGTGAAAATCGAGCGCAATAGCAAATCAGTCACAGGCGCAATGTTTCCAGGGTGCACCGGAGAGGTAGGTGTCACTCTATTCAGAACGCCTAAGAGAGGTTTCATCGTGGATCGACACCACCGCCCACACGTGGAGGTTTCTGCTAAGCACCCCTCCTAAGGGAGTATATATATAATACAATATTAAAACTAAAAGAGGCATTTCTAGGTGGTAAACATTTTTTTTTAAATTTTCGTTTAAAACATGGAGTGGTTTGTTTGAAAATATGTAAGCCTGCTTTTTGAAATACATTGTTGTATGTATTGGCTATTATATCTTAAGCATATCATATTATACATATTATTATTCATATATACATAACAATCATATATCTCTCATCGTTAAGGCAGCGTTTGTAAAGAAACGTTTTTTTTTTGTCTTTGCTAATCGACGAATTCCGCCACGAAAAATTATTTTAATTTTTCGGGCTTATATAATTATATCATATGACACTTACAAATAGTTTAGCTTTCTATTGTTAACAGAATTTTCTTAAAATTGGTTCGGTAGATCCAGAAATTATTAAGTACCTATCAGTTTAGTATAGACAGACTAGCTGACCCAGCAAACTTTGTATTGCCGATATTAAAATCGCGATACAAAAGTAACTGTTCATCGTAGATGGGTGAAAATTTGAAGTTGTATGAATTTTTTAATGCTGACTCATAATCAAACAAATTTAAAAAAAAATTTGGCGTGGACCACCCTTAACATTTAGTGGGATGAAAAATAGATGGTGTCCGATTCTCAGACCTACCCAATATGCACTCAAAACTTCGTGAGAATCGGTCAAGCCGTTTCTAAGGAGTTTAACTACAAACACCGCGACATGAAAATTTTATATATTAGACTATAATATGTCCCGAAACGCAATTCAGAGTTATCACTTCTCTGCTTTTGTCGTCCTCTTCTCAGTACAATAACAGGTCCTAAATCCTAATTGGAATGTGGCATCATAGGTCTTACTAGTATTCCACGGTACGGCCCTTGCGACCTTGAAGAAATTAAATCCGAGCTCTTCTCAGATGAGACGGATATCGAGAGGATGTTCGATCAGAAGACACATAAAGTCAGCTATAATGTGAGTAGCAAATTATTACGTTTTTACTTTGATCATGCACTGTATTAAACGCCTTTATACGGCCAGAGATAAGAGCTCAAATCTATATATGGTCTTCTTGTTATTTATGTGTAGTATTGTCTCTCTATAGCCAATGTTCCTTCGAATTAATATTCAAATAACCAATGGTATCGCCGAAAAAAGAACTATTCCAAAAAACTTCGACTGCCGAAGACAGCAAGCGTCGCAAATATGTTGGTCTCAGTGAGTCATACATCTTTGTGCCGTTTGGTGTCGAGACACTTGGCGCGTGGGGCCCAGAGGCGCGGAGAATGTTCAAAATACTATCTTTGCGCCTCAATAAGGCTACTGGAAACCCTAAGCGCTGGCAGCTATTTCGGTCAACGGATTTCGGTCAGTTATGATTAAATAATATTTACAAATTAATATAGAATAGTTTTTTGAATTCAAAAAAAAAAAGATATAATATATCTAATAAACAATTTGCTTATTTTCATACAATTTAATTAATCTTATTCTAGTTACAATTATAGTTATTTTTTGATGTCGGTTAAAAAGGCATTATGTACGGTGATTAAATTTTACGAGCTCTTGCAATTCTAAACCTAGTACATATTTGAACTAAGAGATTTTAGTCGAATTTTCTTAATAAATACTCTAATGTTTCCTAATAAAATAATAGACATTGCTATTCCAGTTCACAATATTCGCCAACACGGACTACTCCTGCATCATATTCAGGGTTTTTAAGGCCAAGAAAGCAGTGAAGCCAAAGATATACCTTCGACGGTTGTGTTCGTCGCCAACACCAATCTGCTACGCGATGCAAACTCTCAAATTAGACTTTTATGTAGATATATTCTTCGTAGGTTTCGTCAAGTACTCTGTTAAGGTTTACGGCAAGGAAAGACGTCTTCTTGATATGAAGCGCACTATGGCTTACTTTAATGCTAAAAAGCAGAAACCATTTATTTGGAGACCCGTGGCTTGAAGACTAACGAGACAAATGAAGATAAACAGAACGCAGATAATCCAAGGCGTCAGTGCTAAAGGGTTCGGGAAATTCCAGTATAGTTCGGGAAATAAGTAATACAACATAGTCAGTAATATAATTATTGCTTGGCACTACACATTAATAGTGATTATCAATAATACACTTGTATATGTATCGCATGTCATATCGTACTCACTGTTCACTTTATCGCTCAGATACTGAATGACTCAACAAACCAAGTAGACCTTTGGTCCGAGAGCTGGCACCATTTTTTTTTTTTTTTAGGAGGACAAACGAGCGTACGGGTCACCTGGTGTTAAGTGATCACCGCCGCCCACATTCTCTTGCAACACCAGAGGAATCACAAGAGCGTTGCCGGCCTTTAAGAAAGGTGTACGCGCTTTTTTTGAATGTACCCATGTCGTATTGTCCCGGAAACACCGCACAACGAAGCTCATTCCATAGCTTTGTAGTACGAGGGAGAAAGCTCCTTGAAAACCGCACTGTGGAGGACCGCCACACATCCAGATGGTGGGGATGAAATCCTAACTTGTGGCGTGTCGTGCGAAGGTGGAATTCGGCGGCAGGAATCAGGTTAAACAGCTCTTCGGAACACTCCCCGTGATAAATACGGTAGAAGACACACAATGATGCGACGTCTCTACACAACGCCAAGAGATCCAGCCGTTCACAGAGCACTGAGTCCCCGACAATTCGAGCTGCTCTACGTTGCACGCGGTCAAATGGATCGAGCAGATACTGGGGTGCGCCAGACCAGAGATGACAGCAATACTCCATGTGTGGCCGGATCTGCGCTTTGTAGAGCGCTAGAATGTAGGCCGGCTTGAAGTATTGCAGTGCTCTATTGATGACGCCCAGCTTCTTCGAAGCCAATTTGGCTCGAGATTTCGAGACCCAGTATTCCGATACTAGGCGCGGCTTTAAGAGAAGTGTTCTCGAAGAGCGGTGATACGACAAATGGGGTTTTTTTAGTGGTAAACGCGCAAACTTGAGTCTTCTGGGGGTTAAATTGGACAAGGTTCAATTTACCCCATTCCGCTACCTTCTCGAGAGAGGACTCGATAGAAGACACAAGTTTCTCCCGGCACTGGTCGACGATTTCCCGAGAGAGACCTGCATGGCCCGTGTATACGGCATCACCAGTGCTGTCGTCCGCGAAGAAACAGCGTAGGAGATAGCACACAGTCTTGGGGCACTCCAGCATTCACGGGCTTCGGGTTCGAGCAATATCCGTCGACAACGACCTGTATGCTACGCCCAGTGAGGAAGCTGGAGGTCCACTTGCAAAAGCTCTCGGGGAAGCCCAAATGATGGAAGTTTTGAGAGGAGCGCCTTGTGCCATACACGTTCAAAGGCCTTCGCTATATCCAGGCTAACTGCCAGGCCTTCCCCCTTGCTTTCAATGGCCGCCGCCCATCTATGTGTTAGGTATACCAGAAGATCACCTGCCGACCGGCCATGGCGAAAGCCGTACTGTTGGTCGTTGATCAACTGGTGACCCTCTAGGTATACTAAAAGCTATCGGCTAATTATGCTCTCCATGATTTTAGAGAGCAGGGAGGTGATAGCAATAGGCCTGTAGTTCGGATCCGAACTGTCTTCTTTTTTTTGGATCGGATGGACAAGGGCTGACTTCCATGAGTCAGGGACTACGCCTTTGGAATAAGAGATCCGGAATAAACGCGTTAGCACCGGCATCAACTCAGGGGCACACGTTCTAAGCACGATTGGAGAAATGCCATCCGGCCCGCTCGACTTCCTGACATCCAATGAAAACAGAGCTCGCCTAACAGTTTTCTGTCTGATCTGTACTTTAGGCATAGAGCTCTGACACCGCGGGATGGTCGGCGGTGTTTTTCCGTTGTCGTCAAGTGTCGAGTTGGAGGCGAAAAGAGCGCACAGGAGCTCGGCTTTCTCTTTTGCCGTATGGGCCAGGGTGTCATTCCTCATGTGCAACGGCGGCATGGACGGCTGGTTGAAGTTACCAAGAGAAGCTTTCGACAACGACCAGAACTTGCGTGTGCCGGTCGGGTAACTGGAAAGCTGCTCGCCGATTTTGCCGACGTGCTTAGACTTCGCACGGGCGATTTGCCGCTTAAAAAATCTGGAGGCACGGTTATATTTCCTCTTAAGAACTTTGCAGTTCGGATCCTTTGTGCCCAGCGCCGCAACCCAAGTTCGATACGCCTGTTTTTTGCAGTCAGATGCTGCTTTAACTGACGCATCGAACTAGGGCTGTGATCTGCCACCGATCGGTACTACAGAAATATCCATGCCCTGCAGTATCACATCGGCTACTGCAACGGCGCAGGCACTAGGATCATCCGAAGGGAAACAAACCTTGCCCCAAGGGTAGGATGTAAAAAAGGAACGCATCCTATCCCAATCTGCTGACTTGTAGTGCCAAACGCGGCGGGTCGCTGGTGGTCTGCGACGTTGGCGTCGGATAGGCACTACACTCCTGACCAGGCAATGGTCGGACGTTCCGAGAGGGGCGTCGACAAAGACCTGGTAACAATCGGGATGTGTAGTCAGCAGAAGATCTATATAAATAATCTATATAAATATCTAAGATAGAATACGTCCTTATGGACGGCATGTGGCTATCCACATCCGGGAGCCGCGTTGGCGACTCAACCAATTGGGACAGACCATAAGCCAATGCAAAATTATGCACAGATCACCCTGCGTAGTCTGTGGTACGTGATCCAAGCCATTCGGCATTGTGCCCGTTGAAATCACCCAAGACTACGATTTCAGCGGAGGGGATCTGTGCAAGCACGTCGTCAATTGCCGCTTGAACGCAGCCCATGAGATGATCGGTTTCTGCGTTACCACTATGGGACCTGTAGACACACGCATAGATACGGACGCGGTCCTCTAAATCTACGCGGAGCCAGAGAGTAGACAGGTCCCTACCCTCAAAATTGCCGAGACGGCGACAGCAGATATCCTCCCTAACGTACACACATACCCCGGCATGAGGCAAAAAATTGTGCTCAATTTTGTACCCGGGGTACGTTAAATATGACGTATCGCTAGGTCGAGATATCTGCGTCTCCGTAAGGAAACACAAGGCCGGCTGCGCCGTCTCATGGTGGTGGTGGACGGCGTTTAAATTTGAGTGAATTCCCCTGATATTGCAAAAGTCCACGTTGAGCGTGAAGCGGGGTGCCGTGGTGTTTCTGCCTCGTTTGTCCTCGGTCATGCGCGGTTCAGAAGTGCCCACCCCAGAATAGGAAGGGCAGCCCGAGCGAGAGTGCTCGGGGAGGGATTCTCCGGCTTTGGTAGAACCGGTACCCTCCTGGGGTAATATCTCTTTATGGACCGCTCTCATATTTTGTTGGGGGGAGGGGGTGGGGGTAAGGGATGGCCTCCGGTCCTCGACACTAACCTATGCGAAACATAGCGGCACTAGGCCGCTACTTCACGCCGGTATTCTGTGCGAGTGTGGTAATTAACCCGGACGAGTCTGGCCCGATTGTGCTGCCGTCATAAGACGGCAGCGTGACTCTCCCACTTCTAAAAAGCCCTTAGTCGCCTCTTACGACACCCATGGGCCTGGGACTCCCCTATTCTTTTTTCGCCCCGGGGAAAGTACAGGGCATATTATGGGTAGGTATTTGGAGGCAAGCTGAAAACTTGTTCCATACCTCTCCTATTATAACACAACACGGAGCTGCAGACCTGACTCGTGAGTATCGGGGCTAAATGAACCTCAAAAGTTTTAAAATATCATTTTTAATTTTTCAAAAATATGTTAGAGGCAATATGCAATTTTTATATGTTGTAGTTTTATTTATCATTACAATGAAGTGGATTGAAAATCTACCGGTAAATTATAACATCACGGCTTTGACGATATACCTTCGACATATATATAGATAGTAGGAGAGCTGGCACCAATTTTTGGGTAGGTATTCAAATACCTACCTCAAGGTGAGCTCAAAATTTGCTCCATACCTCTCCTATTATACTCCAACTGCTGCTGCGGAGCTGCAGACCTGCGAGTGAGCATACCTCTCTCTACTACCATCTCATACTGTTAAAACCCCGACTAAATCCTCTCGCTTATTTTTTGTTATATTCTTTAATTATGAAACTACAACATATTATTTTTTGCATATACAAGTTAGAATTAAATTAAATTATTCTCGAATATTCTCGAACGAATAAACAACATCCCTTGTAAACAACTTGTTAACATAACAGCTAGGCAAGTTAAGGTCGAGATTCGTATTAATACGTACACATTAAAAAAACGCTAAATTAAACTACGTTTATACGTACCGAATTTTATGATTATCGCAATGAATTTAATATTTATAATTCGACGTTCGATGAGCGTATTATATAATTAATACTAGCCAGACTTATCATAAATTATAGTTTAAAAGTGAAACTATTTATATACAGCTGTTACATTAATCAAGAGCCTTCAAACATAACAACAATAATGCAATTGTTGAAGTTCAAATTAAGTTTAGTTGACATATATATATATATATTCAGACAAGAAAATATATTCATTAATTGATAAATGTTATCTCTAATCACAAAATGTTATATGGCACTTACGTTATTTGCCAAAGGAAAGGAATTGCCACGGGATAAAACTTTGAAAACGCCTCATAGGTTTTTCAATTTTATTTGAATAATTATTGAAGAATATCTCAGAAGACATTCCATTATATGTGATTCATGATCTAGGCTATTGTTATCTCTTTTATGTACATTTAATAAAACAGTGACAACAATAATATACTTTGTTATATATTATGTATTGCGACTCTTTCTCTAGAATACGGATCTTAATATTCCTATTTCGTATCGTATTCCATTCGGACCACAGAGTAATCGTGAGATAGAGGCAGGCATCGATACGCCAGATTAAGGTATTATACAACTGGTCAATCTATGACCGGCTTAATTAATACGAACGGTTTATAGTTTGCATATAGTTTGTTAGTGAATATATACTATATTATGAATCCTTTTGAATGAAAGATAAACACGGTTAATATTTAAGATTCAAATAACTTATTAGTGGGAGAAGATCTCTTTGGAAGACATTTGTGTGAGGGCTTTTTGGTGTGGAAACTACTTTAGACTCGCTGAACATTGTATTTTAGATTACTTTAAATTAATTATTTCTATTGTACAATTCACCTGTAATATATAAACACTAGTATCACAACCTAACATTGATAATAGTTTTGCTTACTTTAGATAATAGTTTCACTTCAATATATATTATTTTATAAGCTTTATTTCTTCCGATATAATATGTGTACAATATCAATATAATTTGTCGAAGCTTTATAAATCACTATCGAAAATACTTTGCGAATCGAAATAAACTATTGGAAATGCCAATGTCTCCATTTAATTTTGATAGTGTTGTACTGTTGAATCGATATTTAGCTCGGTTGGATGAAGATTTACACTTAGATAATTAATACGTCTAGATAGACTATGACGGCTGCAAAACATTGAAAAAAATTGAGTTTAGAACTAACCTCTCCTTTGAGCAATGCACGCACACTAACACAAAGTGTCATAAAAATCGTGAGTGTAAGACGTAACTTGTCACGCTTTCGAAAGTATTATTCCAGCCCTTTTTTGTTTCGCTTGTCTAACAGCAAGAGACTTTATCTAGACGTATTAATTATCTAAGGATTTACAATAGCTTTTAATTATAGTTTATGATTACGATATGTTCTGAATGTCGGAATCACACACACATACGTATATGATATGAAATTTTGACATTTATTATTAATTCATCTATTAAAATGGTGATAGTATTACTGGACTACAAATATATTAGCAACTCCATGTGTAATATTAATTTTACATTTAAATACTAGTGTTAATAAACTACCTAACTAACTATATAATAAACTACCAGCATCATTAGCAGACCAAAACTTAAATATTAACTCTTTTAAAAATAAAATAATTAAGGAATTTTTAATGACGCAGAAATATTATTCAGTTAAAGAGTATTTAACAGATTAAATGAATCTAAAGTCATTAGAATAAGTTAATTTAGATAGTTCAAATTAACATTTTTAGTAAGCAATTTTTATTTTTCACATTTTTATAATATTATGGATGGTGGATAGACTTTTATGAATAATTTGGTTTTAAGTTGTATGTTTTTCACTGTAAACTTAGAGTAAGAATTGTCAAATATTATTTTTGCATGCCTACCCGGCAGATTGTTAGCACCTATGATTATAATGTAACACCAATGTACCCACTCAATCTATGCAAATAAATGACTTGATTTGATTTGATTAATTAAACTTGTAAAATTGGCACAGAAGATAGAACTCAAATGACTAAGTTAATTAACTTATCCGAATTGCTTCAATCACGATTCGTCTTGTGGGAACCTCTTCAAATACGCATTTAAGAATTGACGAACTACTTGAATAAAAAGCAAATGTGCAAAAAAATAAGATCATTATGAAAACAGATGCAAAAATTAATGTTGAAATGAAGATGACAAACATTTTTTTCTAAAAATTCCAAAGCAATCTTGAAGACGACAATTACTCTTCAAAACTTTTTTTCTGGCTTAAAAAATGGCTGTAAAAACCAAGAACCGGAACAAACTTGTGTCTGAAATCGAGACTATGCTTTGCAAAGTCTCTGAATAGGGCCGACAAAATTTAGTCCAATTCAACCCCAAGAAGGCACAAGTTTGTGCGTTCATCGCTAAAAATCTCTCGTTGTCGTAACCCCTTGATTCCAGATTCCTCTAACTGCCACAGCCTGCATTGACATACTTGGCGTCGATATATCGAGCGACGTTCAGTTCCGTGGTTGGAAGAGAAGGCCAGACTGGCCTCTAAAACCACCACCGCCTGCAACTAGAGTACTGTTACCAATACCAGCTTCTTCCATTTGACCACATACAACGAAGAGCGGCTCGAATCATCGACGACCAAGTTATCTCCGATCGGCTTGATTCTTTGGCATTGCGTAGAGCTGTGGGTTCTCTCTGCATCTTCTATCACATTTATCACGGGGAGTGGTCAGAGGAGCTGTTCGGGTTGATTCCAGCGGCCACCACCGGACAATACGTGCAAAGTACTACCCGCATCACGTTGACGTCTGGCATTCCACAACCGCGCGTTTTGCAAGAATTTCTTGCCTCGCACAGCCACTTTATGGAAACAGTTACAGGCTGCGGTTTTCTCGAACAGATACGACTTAGGGACCTTCAAGAAAAACATCATACTCCCTTAAAGGGATAACTAACTCCTATATATCATCTACCTTAAACGCCAGCAACGCATTTCTTGACAGCTGTTGTTGCGGATGCCTCACCTCTCCGCATCCCGTGAGCCCATTTGGCCCCTCTTATATATACAAAAAAAAACTTTAAGATCAAAGTATGCAACTTTGTTCGACATGACATCAAACTGTACTCGGCAGTCGAAAGCGTGATGACGTCATGATTGCTCTGCTACCCGCACTCTGCGAATATTCGTTCGGACATCAAGTGATGGTAATACTCATCTAATAGTGAATAAGAAACACTGTGTCGTGCCTCAGTGTTTCAATATCAGTTTAATTACATTTAAACCATTTGGTGTTCTCCATTGAGTACAGAAATACAACCAAAGTTAGTGCTTATGACAAAGATTGTTGAATCCATCATACAAAGTGGATAAGTGTAGCCTTTAACTGCCTTTGGCATACTCGTTTGTAAGTTAAGGTTTGTTTGTTATGGTGATCAATGTATGTCGTGTTTTGCATTCTCCATTTGGCTATTTTTTATGAAGAAATATGGAAAATAACAAGGTACATGTTAGTTTAAGCAATTTGAAATTATAAAACTAAATGTAATAATCAATACCAATTTACCCAAAAATATTCTTCAATATTTAAAAATATTTGTCTATAATCTATCGACCTACTCAGCACATCACTAGAAAAGTAGTTTAGTTACAAAGGCGGTAAATATTAATTATCAATGTGGCCTTAAATGTATACTAGCATGATAGGTCATATTCAAACTTTATTTTGAATAATGTACGTATTTATTTTGAAAATTATTTATTTAAATTATTATATCAGAGAATATGATTACATTACATTATTTATTCTAACTGCAGGCTACATTAAAACGTTCTCAACAAACATTTTAAACAGTTTCAAACATTTTTAAACAGGAATGATAAAGATTCAGTATTTGCTTGAGCAAATAGTTATTTGCATAATTTCTCATCCCCGCAACCGGTCCGGTCCACCCTCTAGCATAAATTAATAAATAACGTGTACCTGTTTAGAAGTTCTCCATCAATAAAGATTAATTATAATGCTTTTGAATATCACTTACTAAATATTGCATCTATATACTCTCAGATAATTTTACAGCTCTACTTTGCACTAGATTTATTTATTTATTTAGGCAATCCAAACAGATTACAATATTTTCTAACCTAAAGTCTTAATTAGATTACATTTGAATCTTATTGCAATCCTATACGCTCGCACAGCTAGAATAAGGTTTTAAAATCAAATCAACTACAAAATTCCTTATCTAATTATTTATTTCATTTAGTTTATTAAAAAATAACGAAAGTCTGGAATCGAAAACATCTATGTCTATTTGGCTATTTCATTATATTATGAGCGACACATTCTTATGATTGGGTGGTTATTTGAACAAATGTCTAACGGCCGTTCCCAATATTCAGTCTATCTCTTACTTGAGATAAAAATCGTAACTATCGTTGATTTTTCTGTCCCAATAAACTTATCGACGGTAACGGCACGCTGTCTGTCAATGGGACGACGTATAGCTTACCAGCGATAGAAGTTTGTATGGAAATTTCAATTCACGCGTCCCAATATAAGGTGATAAGAACGACTTATCGGGTATATTGGGACAGCTTCAGATTATTGACAGCTAATTACTGACAGTAGAAGGTAGTAATTTATCTCCAACTGTAGATAGTATATTGGAAACGGCCGTAAAGGAAAGGGTTTTGATCTTTGGCCCATTTGTCTAATATTTAAATGTTTATCTGAGATAGGAAAGCGGGAGAGTCTAAGTTTGAATATAGTACTATGTGGAGGGTCAACAAATCATGCCGTATATGAACCTTTATGCTTTGATAAGGAAATTTCTCTGAAACTGTAACCAAATCTTGCAATTAGCACTTTAATATTTGAGACTAATTGCGGTTTGCCTAGATCTTCTTGAATAAAACAATGTTTTTACGGGCTATAAGCTATGTATTTTAATTTTTGTACTTTGTAAATTAAATAATAATATATTGATAATTGAGATGACTGACGTTGCGCACACGACCACTTGGTAGCAGGCGTGCGTCGTGGCAAGAGAGCGATCAGCTGATCACGCAAGCCATCCCCACCCCGCTCAGTGTGCCCTCTGGAAACGGGCTGTGCGTGTGTCTTTTTTTGTGAAAATAAGGGACGAAACGAGCAAAACGTTTATCTGACGGTAATTAATACGCCCTGCCCATTACAATGCAATCATGGGCGTGCATTGGTTTTCTAGCAAGGTAGGCACTGTAGATATAACTAGTCGTAGTAGAGAAAGCTAGGGAGTTCAATACCCCTCTATACATCTGCTTTGTTGATTTTCGGAAAGCATTTGATACTGTTAAATGGACAAAACTTTGGCACGTACTATCACAAATGAAAGTACCTCTGCATTTGATACAACTCGTCAAAAGATTATACATAGATGGTACAGCAGCTGTTCGGGTGGACGAAATAGACTCGACAAATTTCAAAACAGAGGGTGGCGTTCGACAGGGGTGTATCCTTTCACCTTTACTATTTAACATTTACACCGAGCACATAATGCGGATTGTTCTGGTGGACTGGGATAAAGGCATATCTGTCGGAGATCGCACAATTTGTAATCTCAGATATGCGGACGACACTACACTACTTGCCCAATCAAAGGAGGATATTGAAGAACTACTAACACGTTTGGAAATAAACAGCCTTGGAATTGAATTCAGACTGGCCATCAACAGAGTTAAAACCAAGATGATGATAGTAGACCGCGTAAATAACAATAGGGTAGAATTTCAACACATTGCCAACTGTGAGGTGGTGCCAACCTACACCTATCTTGGGTCTACTATCTCCAATACCGGAGTATGCGAGCTGGAAATCCGAAGGTGATGTGCTATAACCAGATCTGCGGTAGAGAAGCTCAATAAGATCTGGAAGGATAGAAGGATCAGCAAAACCAACAAGGTTCGACTTATGAGGTCTTGTGTTTCCAATCTTCCTCTACGGGGCTGAAACCTGGTCCCCTAGACTTGACCGCCGCAAAATTGATGCCTTAGAGATGTGGTGTTGGAGACGACTCCTGAAGATCCCTTGGACGGCTTTCCGAACCAACAATTCCATCTTAAAATAACTGAATATAAAAGAAAGGCTATCGTCGACTGTGCAACTACGAATTCTGAAGTTCTTTGATCACATCTGCAGAAATGAAGGATCGATTGAGCGGTTGATAGTGCAGGGCAAAGTGGAGGGGAAAAGAGCGAGAGGCGCTCACCCACGCGATGGACGGACCTTATCAAAACAGTGACCCAGACACTTGTTGTGGAGTGCTCCCGCAATGCTGCAAACCGTCAAAAGTGGAGGAGCATCGCGAGGGAGGCAGTGCGACCCATAACTGTGGAGACCAACGGCGACTAATGTTGCGTCATCTTGGCAACCACGACCACTCTGACAAGAGTGAACGATTGAGAAGAAGTTGTGCTTTAGTTCGACAGTATTATGTTGTATGAAACACTGCTTGCTTCGTATATACAATCTGTAGACTGCTTAGCGTAGTAAATTAACTTTAACAGTAGGCAATGCTATATTTATTTAGGTTTATAACGAGGTAGGCACTGCCTTATTGCTTATATGATATGCACGCTCCTGAATGCAATGCCGCTCAGGATTCTTGAAAAACCAAAAAATTCTGAGCGGCACTACATTTGCCCTCGTCACCTTGAGACATAACATGTGAATTCTCATTTGCCCAGTAATTTCACTAGCTACGGCACCCTTGAGATCGAACCACAGTAATGTTTACACGTTACTACTTCACGGCAGAAATAGGCGCCGTTGTGGTACCCATAAACTAGCCGGCATACTGAGCCTCCCACTGTCTGAAGCACCGATACGCATATGCGTTGGGAACGCACACACGTTCCGATTAGTGGAGCGGAGCGTTAACACCTTTAAAACTTTAGATACCCTTTTTAATAATATTGACAGTGAAATAGTTGATTGACATAGAGACTCATATCATGTCTCACTCAAGTCACACTGTCACTCGTGTCATGTGACATAGAGACACTACGAAGCGTATTGGCAGAGTAGACATAATATATTGGGTCCAAAATAACTCCCCCCTCCCTGCTAGCAGCGCTTCATACTAGCCGCCTTTAGGGTTTATTTAATAAATTCAATCTAATATATACATTTCTCGTGTCGCAGTGTACTTGTATGAAATTTTGGGTGCATCGGGTAGGTCTGAGAATCGGTCAATATCTATTTTCTATACCCAAAAAATTTAATAGTATATTTTTTATAATTTATATGGCAATATAACGTTTGCTGGGCCAGCTAGTATTTTAATAAAATGAATTGTAAATGTGCTACTTACAGATGAAATGTAATCCCAATCCTACGGAGCACGTTGACGATTTATGGTTAGTTCTGTATTCTGAGCATAGAGCAGTGCAGAAAGGTAATACGAATAACATTATAATATTTTTAATAGAAGCGCATTTGATTTATTGATTCATTAGTAATTAATCGATCAAAGTGAACAAACAGTGCGATATAATAAGCGATACAACTTCGTGTGTGTTTTTGGTGATCAGTGTGTAACGAGTTACTGACACTTAGTTATAGATCGCATGAATCGCGAGTTGAATGCAGTCGAGGCCTAAGGTAAAGAGCCGGACCATCTCCCCTCTGTCCACACGCCTCGCCTCTGTGTAGTGCTGTGCCGTCCTTGTTAGTTATCGTATGCTTCTCGTCGCATCGCATCTCGCGTCGCATCGCATATTGCTATATTACTAAGTTTGTGATGCCGTTTTATTTTTTGATTTCAATAATGAATGACCCAAGGTTGCGTTCCAAATGAGTTTTTATTCATCGTCAAGCACGAGATATCGAAAAATGTTTTAGACATGTGTGTTGAAGAGAGACAGAATAAACACTTGAGATCATTATTAGGTTAGGTAAATTAGAACGAAATAAAAAATAATAATTTGTTATCATTGTAACCTAGCGTAAAATGATACACTTAGAGCATTGTTTAAATTTATCGACACACTCATGATTATCGTCATCAATTATAATAAGATCACATCACTACGTATTCCAAAACTCTGCATTCAACTCGTGCGTTATCTGTAGATTACTGTATTTTACTGAACTGTAGTCCTGATTTGTAACAATAATAATAAAAATCTCACAATGAAAACTTTAACAATGAACAGGTGTGGTCTATAGCTGATTGTTACGCTTTATTTAACCAATTTGCTAACAGCTCCCTAAACAATATTTGGAATTTTATCAGAGTTTTGATTGAAGAACTGAAGATTTAATCTTCAGTTTTGTATACGTAAGTATTTATTCCTACTCTGTGGTTTTGTTAAAAGATAAAAACTACATATTTTTTATTTTAGCCGATAATAAGACTACTAATTCATTATATTTTTTAAACAATTGACTGAAAAGCACTGGTGTGAACATTATTTATATATTTAAAAAAAATGGCCTTGGATAAAACTTATCTATTAAATTATTTTCACATTAGTACATAATTATTATACTTAAATTTTTAAAGACATCATAAATCAAATTCATCCGCCGTTTCTTCAATCACGAAACACCATTATTTTGTTCTTATTTCGTAGCATTTCTAATGATACTTATAAAATAATTCTGTTTAAATCTACTCTGACAAAATGTACCTACAGTATCACAGAATATTTTTGCCCCAAATATTTATCGTAAGAAAATAAGGACGTTTCCTTTAAATGTCGTTGTATATAAATCAAATACTAACAAAGGATTGTCCATGCGAGCGACATGTCCTTACAATGTTCATACTACACCACACGCATGTGAACACGAAATCAAAACAATTTATCAAACACGAAACAAGCGCAAACAGTAACCCGAGAGAGAGTGATTGTCCGGAATGATCCGGTTGGAACCGGCTCTATCTAGTTTTAACCGGTGACCGCCAGCTCGCCCGGAGCTAGCCATTCAGGGAAGGATTAGAATTTATGTGAAAACCATGTGTGGGAAAGTTTTCATAATATAAAGTCTTCACATAGTTGTAAAGTCCTATTCAATGATAAATTTTATTGTAATGATTTTATATTATTAATAATGTAATACTTAAGATTGTTAAAATGTTTAAATAATTTACAAATTTAACTAGCGTGAATGTTGGCAGACGTCCATTCCAGATGGCGTCTTAATCAAAAATTGCTAGATATAAAAAAAATCAGGTTGCACTCCGGGAGTGCCGGCAGAAGTGAAAACTTGAACATTAACGTTGTGCATTTATGAATATTTTGAAATGGTTAGGGAATATATTGGCACGAATTGCTTTATTTAACAGTATAAAAGTACTAGTACTAATGTGGTTAAATACAATAATCAATTATTGCGCCATCGTACAATAAATTACTTTATATAACATAAAAAAAATTAACACTTCAATTACACTATTACAATTATTTTACATTAAAAAGTTTATCTCTTAAAAAAATCAACTTATAATAATTTCATCAATATTTCAATTATCCATAATTTCAACGACCGTCTTACGAATTTAAATCATTTATGATTTATAAAATATTTTATACCCATCCCAAGAAAAGTGCTCAACGGCGAAAAATAAATAAAAATACAGTCGTATTGAGTACTTCGTCCTGTTTTTGAGGTTAGTTGACGTAATACATGGGGCACGCTAAAAGTTTTGCACTTCTAGCTAATCGGAATTATTTGAATTTCAAATTTTATATTTATTGAAACGTTGCAACCTTCGTAATAAAAAAAAAATAGCGGGAAATCATTTGTCAATTGTTTTTTATCACACATCAAAGATCTACGTACGCAACGAAAATGTAATTAAGTCGAAAAGATATTAGAACGATGATTTTTTATGATTTTAAAAAAACTTGTCTTCAAAATATTTTTGGGAGAGAAACACCTTTCTCGAGCACCGTGAGGCGATAGTTTGCTGAATTTGGGTTTCTTCACATGACAAATTTAGTGAAGGGCTTCAACTGCCGTCAACGAAAATAATGTGGCTGCCGGCTAAAATACTGTTAAGCGGCTAATTGAAGAAAACCCGCGGATTACCTATGAGACAATTCGAGGACTATTGGGGGGGATTGGTATGAGCCAAATTCAGAAAATTTTACATGAATTGAAAGTTCGGAAACTTTGTTGTCGTTGGTTTGTTCCCTCATGAACTGACCGCGGAGCAGAAGCGGGCTCACGTGGAATGGTGCTTACAGATGCTAATGAAGTACAGCCACGGTCATTCTAATGCTGTTTCTGACATTGTCACAGGAGATGGAACGTGGATTTATTGTATTAAACCCGAAAAAATAGCAATCTTGTGAATGGGTGTTTGAAAATGAAAGCAGGCCAACAAAAATGAAGCAGGCGATAAACGTTGGTAAAAAAATGATCGCATATTCATTCTCAGCTACGCCTCCCATCTGCACAATTACACTTGAAGATCAAAAGAGTGTTGATGCCAAGTTACCCAGGGTGCTAAAAAAAGTTCGCGGAAGACGACCAAAAAGCCGCGTTCTCCTACATAATGACAACGCTTCTTCACACACGGCCAACAAAACTAAGTAATTTTTAGCTGCCGAAAAAGTACAACTCGTCACCCATCCTGTGCATAGCCCCGACCTAGCACCCTGTGATTTCTGTATTTTCCCAAACATCAAAGACTTAATGAGAGGAGGGAGAGACTTTTACAAATTCCGAAGAGGTATTGATAGCGTTCAATCAGCACGTAGAAAACATGCTTTCAGATCTGGGATCCTCCTGTTTTAAAAAATGGATCGATCGCATGAAGTTATGTTAAAAATGTATGGAGGAGAGTATTTTGAAAAGCAGTCAACATAATATTTTGGTTATAACATGTTGTTTTTTTAACTTACGCAAAACTTTTAGTGTGACGTACGTATGTCACTCATTTGGATATTGAAGCGCTGTATCAAATGTTGGACCCAACCATGTGTAGGATGTGGTCGGCCTCCTTTGAAATTAGCTTGTCCTGTATCTGGCTCTGGCACTAAAATCAATACAGCGCTGTAGTGGCTGTAGTGTATCTCTTTGAAACTAATTCCCGTCAGGACAGGTATTTGATAAACTTCGATAAGATGCGAACGGTATTACATTGTCAATCAAGAGCCTTTATCCATAACTTTTGGAACAATTTACGATAGACAATCATATTTTCGATTTTGGCCTAAGTTCGAGCACGTTCCACAGATATGGCATTGTACTTAGACCATTTAGACGTCTAGATAGAGACTCTTGTTGTTAGGCATCGCATGACAATAAGCCAGGTTTATTACTTTATCATGCATGACAACTACGTCTTACTTCGAGATACGTAAGACGATACGTACCCATTTTTTTTATGGCAATACGGGACGAGACTGGCATTTACAAAGCCCTACAGCTTTTTGAACGATGCGGGACTCAAACTCGCGCCTCTCAGGTTCCCTCCGAGTGCTCTAACCAACTGAGCTTACTGTTTATGCTTGTTATGCTATGTTCAACTCTCTGGTTGAGGCTTAACCAACAGGATCTAATTTACAGTTGATAATCTGCTCAACCCAAATAATTGTATATTATGTTACGAAATCAAGTCTCGAAATCGTCGTCAATAATTTTTGTTACAAATTAAATTTGTATAACTTATAACTTCTGCAAAAATATTTATTTATTTATTTTTATTTTATCAAAATACACACTATCATTACAGTATATTCCAATGCGATAGAGGTACATACAATATTCACTTTTTTACATCCTTAAATTTTATAACATATTATAAATAACGCTACTCTCGTGAATTCACCCTGAGTGCAACAAAATAGATCCGTCTGTGAGGCTATATCATTTATAGTACGAAGGGCACGCGTCACCGCTGCCTGGCTTGTATATTGTATGTTTCAGTTTTATAAAAATGATAAATAAAATCTAAATTATTTTTATTATAAAGGCTGTCACAACGGGTTGCTTATTAATTGTAACTAGTTGTAGGTCAGAATCGTTTTCCGTCAAAATTGAACAGTTTCGTTGTGAAATTTGCTGTCAGCTTTAGATCATTTGTACGGCTATGACAGCTGTGAAAACATCGAGAAAAAATAGACTTTAGAACTAACATCTATTTTGAGCAATTCACGCACACTAAGTACTAACACAAAGTGTCATACAAATCGCGAGTGTAAGACGTAGCTTGTCACGCACACTAAACTAATATTTCTGGCTTGTTTTTATCGGTTGTCTAACAGCAAGATACTCTATCTAGACGTATAAATTATCTAAATTCCAAGCTGTCAGCTACAGTACCCTTAAAGCTATTATGTATATTATGAAGACTACAAGAATTAGTCACAAGCAATCCCTTATTTCTAATGAAGCAGACATCCATTAACAGTATTTAGATAGACATATTTATAGTAATAAAAAGAACTGTATTTTAACAAAATTGCCAGAAAGTTGAAGTAAGAAATGTGTTGCAAACGAAGCATAAAGTCACATTTATCAGAAAACATCCGACTCTCCCGGGTCGAAACATACCCGCCTTGTGGGTTTTGAAGCCTCAACGGATAGGCCAGGAGATAGTTGTGTTTATTAACCTATTTTGTAACATTGGTTTTTTATTTAATTGAGAAGTAAAACAAGCGTTTTACCTGATGATAAGTGGCCACGGCTGTGATTTGATCATTGAAGTTTCATTGGTCATCTTCACCAAACTATGTATATATTGTTCAAATTTAATTACTTTGTTTGGGGATACCTTTAAAAAACAGACTTACAAATTTCATGGGTGATAATCGTGATATATCGTTGTAAATACCTTCCTACTTTTATGAGTAGTATAAATCAATAAAAATAGTTTGCTATTTAAATAAATTATTTAACTCATGTTTATTATGACAAACCTAACATTTTCAAGTAACATCATACCCACCGCAACATTAAAGACAATATTCAAAATATATAAAATTCAAATACTAATTATTCACTTACTAGTTATTTAATACAACATTTCTTTTACATTTCCGATAATATATACAGACACACCCGTCATTACAACTTAACTGAATTGAAAAACAACGGACACTAGGAGTCAGAATTAAGAAAGTATTATAAGTATGGTATATAGAAAAGAAAGTATTATATGTATTAACTATTTAAGGAACATTTTTTAAACAACTCGTAAAAGCACCTATAAAAATATATCTCTATAAGAATGCCAACTGCCTCCTTGCCTATCTTAAGAGCTCTTCTACGCTAACAAATTGGTAAAAATTTTTACACATGTTCCTTTCATTCGTTAAGTTTCCGAACCAAGTTATGCTTTGCTTGTCTTGAGATATGGCGGACCATTTGTCATACGGTATTATTTAGAGCGGTGGCCTGGGAACTCGAGTTTGGCAATTGGGTTAAGCAAAGTTTTCATAGCGTATATTGGAACGGTTTATACTTTTATGGTTATTATGCTTGATAAGCTTTTGGCTTACGACATTGTGTTTTATAAGTAAGCATTTTGCTTGGGGCACTTTGATTAAAATATTTTGTAAGATAACGAGGCTTTTGTTTAGGGTTTTTTGAAGTGAAAACTTCTTTAGCGGCGTTGAGCACTTTTTCTTTCTTTGTATAAAATGTTAAACTCGCGTCAGGACACATGACCTGATCGATAATTCGTAAGACAGTCGTTGAAATTATGAATGATAGTTGATTTTTCTGAGAGATATAATAAAGAAATGAGAGAGATAATGCAAAATATTCTGAAGTGTAATTTTTTTTATGTAATATAAATTGTCATCAATGTGTATGATAGCGCAATAAATAAATAGTGTATTAAACAACATAAATGCTAGTACTTTTATACTGATAAATAAAGCAATTCGTGCAAAAATTTTCCCTAACCATTCCAAAATATTCGAAAATGCATAACGTTAATGTTCAAGTTTTCACTTCTGCCGCCACTCCCGGAGTGCAACCCGTTACTTTTTCTTTAATTGGAAGACACAAGAATTTGATGGAGTACTATTACAGTAGCAAACATTGGAATATATCAGTGAAGGGCCTTGTCGCAACTATAACATCAATAGAGCCCTTAGGAAAACGAATTAATGTAATTAGCTAGGAAGGGTTGTAAAAAAATAAACTTCGAATCATAAAATATTGACGCACGATGACGCAATTAAAAAAAAAATCATTTTAAAAAGTATTTCAAATTTAAGATGTAACTTTATGTACAAGTCCAACTCGCAGTTTTAAAAAAATACATAAATTAACAGAATCTCATATTTATAGGATTATCAAAAAAACTATGAAGAACATAAATAAGATAATAATAAAGACGGGCCAGTTGCTTGTATGGTCACTGCTTCCTAATAATGCTAAATTAGAGCCAAACTCATCTCTATGTACAAAAGTAAAAAAGAAGTAGATGTATAGCAAATGTGTATTGCGAGCTTTCAACTTTTGCAATCTTGCAAGCTAATAAATAAAACTATTTGAATAAATAGACGAGAAACACAAAGTACACAGAACGCTAGTGGAAATTTGGCAAAAGGCCGGAACGAAGGGAGAAGTCAAAGTAAACGCTTGATTCGCCAAGAATTTCACATTCAACTAATTTTACTGAGTCCTTTGCAATAACATCGGTGTAAGAATATTGATGTTGACACTTGGATGTGGCATATTTAAAATAATTCTAATTATATTGTATAGTTTTCGTAGTATTACTTTTTTCATTTTAAAAGACACATAATATTTTAGTTTGGCTTTTCTCTTCGTCGCTCAAAAGTCACAATAAAGATCTTTAGGAAAATTTTACGAACTATCAATTTTTAATGATTTTGAATTTAAATGTGTTTATGGCAATACAGTAGCTTATGAGAAACATATAAAGTCTGATCTTTTATTGTCAGTTCTTTTAATAATTAATAATTAACGAATTATAAAAAGGAATTTTCTTAAATGAAAGCAAAATTTAATTATAATATTTTATAAAATTCCGATATAGAAAAAGTAATTAAATAGTTCAATTTGCTATTGTGATATTAAAGCGCTGAATGTGCAAGGTTTTCCACTCCGATATACTCAATAAAATTACAAATATCGAAATGAGGAGTTTCCTTTTATTTATAAAATTTAATGACTTGTCATACTGACTCTAAAACATATTAAATCTAATATAAAATATAAATTAGATTTAAATTAATGTACCTACTTATTCATTAAGTTGATTGAGAATGGCACTGCCCACTTCAGTACCTGCCTACGTGTCAGTTGTAATTTTCCTATCACCTAAAAACATATCACCACATACCTAGTTGATAACATTATCGTGCGTACCTGTAAATGACGCATTTACGAGTACGCTCATAATAAATTGGCAAAATATCAAGTCAACGATTACATAATTATTTAATCGTATAGAAAGAAAAACTATAAATAACATTAAAAACTCTTCACCATTATTTCTCATACGTTCTGAAGTTTCTTCGATTAGTAGTTTCTTTGATTAACGCGCGTGTTACACATTTAAACAAAACACTTTTAAACGATTTTTTTTACACATTTATTTCCTCGGAGGTGGTATTTCTCATCTATGTACAGCAAATACAACCTCCGAGGAAATAAATGGCGCTAAACTTCATAATGACAACTATGACAAATACTATCTTTGACTCACTACATCTGCAGTCCCCCTGAAAACGAGATCTGGAAAGGTCTTGAAACGTCGGGTTAACTAAAATAAAAATGTAACTTTTACGCAAACACCTAATGTAAAACCGTTACAATTACATGCGTTTTAATAGCTTCTTCGATTGCTTTTTACTTTCTTTGTATTAACTGAAATTAAGTTACTGTGTAGACCAAAAATCATTTTTAGACCATAGAAAATTTTCGAGAGTTTGATATCTTGGTTGGATAATCCATGTGAAAGGACTAAGGTTATCTCATAGAGTTGTTTCTCACAATCCTATTATTTCTTCAACGGACGAATGTAAGACTCACTTTATCTTTAATCATCAATGCGTCGCCAATATTATTGTTTTTATCCAATTCCAGTGATGTTGATATTCACGCGAGATAATATGACTATTTTATTTACCGCCTCCATAATTTTGTAGCTTCACGTTTACCCGCGGTCGCCCCGGGCTGTCTGATTGCCGCCGTCTCGAATATTTATTAAATAAATATTGAATCGTTCCGATTGTTGAATTTTGCGACACTGTCAACCTGCCATCTTGACATCTTTTACAATATGGCCGCCGCGCGAACAATGACAGGTAGGTATGAAATTAAATTTACATAAATTTTGTTTAATTTTAATTCAACGGTGTATTTGTGCTGTATTTTCTGTTCAATTTGTAATAAATTTTTCTTTTTTCAATTATCAAGGGATTGTTATGAGTTTTTTTCAGTGCCTATCTATACGCTCTTTTATTAATAATACGATGCCCAACAGTTTCTTTCTCATTTATTGCGAGTTTTATATTTCCGTTGCAATAATTTTGGTCCAGGAAGCTTACGTCTTCCAATATTTGTGATAAACGTCATCTAAGTTTTCTTACCTACCAGAGGAATCAAGAGTGTTGCTGTTTTTAAAAAAGCACTATTGTCAAGGTTCATATAAACCTGAAAAAAGTATCGTTGAAAGAGAGATACCGTTGAATTAAATTCCGTTTGCACTGCACTGTGGCAGTCATTTTTGTTAGACTGTTGATATATATATTTGATTTTTTTTTATGGGGCGTACAATACATTATCTAGTGGAAATGCCAGGTTCTTAGCTTAATTTAAATTCTATAGTGTTGTGATACAGTATCGGTATTTTTTCGGTACAGATGATATCGTACTCGGTAGAAATTAATTGCTAAACCAGAAGTAAGAAATAACCCTAGATACATTTCCATACAAAAGTTACACCTAAAACTGTCCAGTTGTTTTTTTTTTATGGAAAAGTGAGACGAACGAGCGTACGGCTCACCTGGTGTTAAATGATTACTGCCGCCCACATTCTCTTGCAACACCAGAGGAATAATAGGAGCGTTGCCGGCCTTTTAGAAAGGTGTGAGCGCTTTTTTTTAACCTGGAAACACCGTTAAGGCAAGCTTAGTTCCATAGTTCGGTTATACTTGGAAAGTTCCTTGAAAACCGCACTGTAGAGGTATGTCAGATATCTAGATGGTTGTGATCATATCCTAATTTGAGACTACTGAGAATAAATTTTCTTCCGGTGCAATGATGCCACCATGCCTATATCTTCAGTAACTATTTAATTAAATTTGTATGCAGTTCTCTCCCTGGGCAGTAAAGCCACCATACCTATTTCTGTAGCAACAGTTTAAATTTATGGAAAAGGAGGATTAACGAGCGTACAGGTCACCGGGTGTTAAGTGATCACCGCCGCCCACATTCTCTTGCGGAAGGTGTACGCACTTTTTTTGAAGGTACCCATGTTTTATAGTCCCGGAAACACCGCACAAGGAAGCTTATTCCAGAGCTGTGTTGTACGTCGAATAAAAACCGCACTGTGGAGGAGCGCTACACATCCAGATGGTGGGGATGATATTCTAATTTGTGACGTGTCGTGCGAAGGTGGTATTCGGTGGCAGGAATCAGGTGAAACAGCTATTCGGAACACTCCAGTGATAAATGCGAGAGAAGACACAACGAAGCGATGACTTTACGCAACGCCAGGTGATTGAGCCGTTTACAGAGCACTGAGTCCCCGACAATTTTAGCAGCTCTGCGTTGCACGCGGTCCAATGGTTCGAGCTGATACTGGGGTGCGCCCACCTAGAGATGACAGCAATACTCCATAGTATTATGTGTCCCGACCTGCGCTATAATGTAGGCCGGCTTGAAGTATTGCTGTGTTCTATCCGGTACGCGACCTGTAGCTTTTCACGCGAGGTTCAAGGCCAAGGTTTATTTTTTATAATAGCTATATTTTCATTAATTAGCAACAAATTAATAATATAAATTTATTTACGAATTAATATATATTTTTGAATATTAATAACTAATTATTTTCCTTAGTGTATGCCATTTTTGATTAGGCTGGCCATCCTCGATAATACACCTGGTCAACGTGATGAAAGTATCGGGCCTGGATGGTGCAAATCAAGCGAATCAGAAAACTTAAAGGGGATGAAAATGAAGTTCAAAGATTCATAGCCTCCATGGTAAATATTCCAAATATTATAAACTAAAATATCTTGGTAACAAAACACTTTGTTTCCTTGCTGTACATAAATCGCTCTTTTGAAGGAATTTACCACAGAGGAAATGTCAAGGGAAACCTTCGTAAAGAAAATATAGCTCGCGTTAGTGTTTTCCTTTGTACGGTTTTATATTGGACAGATGTTTGTGTGTAACTTTTGTGAGTTATTTTATAACTATACTCACATATTTTATAGCAACAGTCGCCGAAGTTCTCAGGCTGAATGTGTAAGTATATGAAGTAAAAAATGTAACGCCTTGCGCTTTCCAATAGCAAATTATTCCAACAGCAAATTGGCTACAATGTAACTTATTGCATTGTTATGCCACTCAGTGTTAGGATCAGTCTATAATCTAGAGCGGCATTGCTTTCAAATAGGCAGGGCGTACAATCAAGTGGGAGGCTCCTTTGCACAGGATGCTATCTATTATGGGTACCACTACGGCGCCTATTTCTGCCGTGAAGTAGTTATGTGTACGCATTACAGTGTTTCGGTCTGAAGGGCGCCGTAGCTAGTGAAATTACTGGCAAATGAGACTTAACATCTTATATCTTAAGATGGCGAGCGCATTAGCCGCTCAGAGTTATTGGGTTTTTCAAGAATCCTGAGCGGCCCTCCATTGTAATGGGCAGGGCGTATCAATTACCATCAGCTGAACTTCCTGCTCGTTTCGTCAATTATTTTCATTTAAAAAAAAATCAAGTGAACGTCTTTCCTATGTAGTAACCTTTTATCATAGAAATATAGTTTTTAAAATAAATAAACTACTAAATATATTATATTATTTTTAACACAAATCATAACTCTAGAGATAACAATCATCTTCTAAAGTTACATTTGAGTGACAATATAAATACCAGTGTTGCGAGTGTTTTGATGAAGGTTGATGTGATAATCCGATACATTAAAAAGGAATTCTCATTGGAGTTATTCGTTGTGTGTCTGATAAGACCGCTTCTACGTTAATATGTCGTTAAATTTGCTTCAATAGTTGAAGGAAATATAGAAACACGATGATAACAAAATATAGGGTTACAGTTCAGTGTTGGAGCTATGTCTACATCTATCATTTAAAAAGAAACTTTATACATACTTTAGACCGTGGATTTTTTTTTGTAAAAGATAAATATGAAAGACCAAAAATTCGATAATTTTTCAGATAAATTTGAGGTTATGTGAAAAGAGTGTAAAAACAATAGTTGTATATCTTTTTATTACATAAAACTTTGCTATTTAACATTCTTCCTCAGGACTTAATTTCACTGGAAATCGCGATAAACCGTTTTTTACCCCCTGCTTCCAATTTTCTTCTTTTTCTTCAACTTTGTTATATTCTATTCCTTTTCCAATTGGTTTCATTCTACTATTGTCTTTTTTCACTTTTTATCATTTTCAATAGCTTTCAGCACTGGTCTAATACGGTAATATTTTATTCAAGGTCTATGATTAAAGTAGGTAATTCTTTACATGTCAAATATCATGGAAGTATTGGCGCTTTTCGTGTATTGTAAATCAACTAAATAGATATGTAACAAACAGTGTTTATTAAGTCTCTTTCAATCTGTGCAGCAATTTCAGAACTCGAACTAAATGAGCACCGAACACAATCCCAACTAACAAGGATTGTCAGTCAAATTGCTCTAGTCGAGAGCCATCGGTATTATCGACTACCTATCAACTTAATATTGACATCTCATTTCGTCTCGTTGTGTTGCGATATCGCTATCGCATCCGTTAATTAACCCTATCCTGACACTTGACACGGCCGCAGACTCTGCCAATTTGACGTGAACTGAAGGGACTGATTACGTAAAGCCGCGGCAACTGATTGTTATTGCTATTGCTATTGCTATAACAAAACTATAATAATTAACGCATTTTCACATAATATATGTAGCCATTAAACCCAAACTCTAATAAACGTTATTCAAATAGGTTTAAACAAAGCACTTTTGAATCATAATAAAAAATATTTAATTTAAATTACTAAAGAAAAAGTAAAGCTCGCGAGAAGAACATACAAGAAACTTAACGGCCACTCTTTCAAACCAAATAGAGTATTTTACAATTGCTTTAATATACATAGCATATTAGTTTGTAAGGTGCTGCATAGTGCACACATCGAGACACTCGTGCCCGAAAATGATATAGTTAATGAAATATAGATGCCTATATTCATGGGCGTGCATTGCATATATGCCAATAGGCATAGCCTACCTACCATATTTAGAGTCTAAATAATATACCTACACTAGATTCCAAGATAATTCAGATAAATTTAGTTCGTTTATTCTATAATCGAACTTCTGTTGAACACCCAACCCGTAAGGTTTTCGTTACGCAATATATTAAATACCAAAAGTAGGCAGTTCCGATAATGCTTACTGAAGACTAGTAGCATACGTTCAATTTCTATAACAAAAGTAATACGACCTATAATTTGTCAAGGTAATACGACCACAGCAAAAAATATAAATATGACCATCGCAATTTGGCATCTTTAACACATCCGGGGTAGGCAAGCTAATGACACTTCGAAATGACAACCGCAGCTGTCACGGATTAAAACAACGAAAGAAATTATATTCAAATTCAAATTCAGATATTTTTATTCAAAATAGGATTTATAATCACTTATTGAACCTCAAAATCTACCACCCATTCAAAAGAGACTGCCTCAGACCTGAGAAGAGTTTTTTTATATAAAATATGGATTACAATGTAATATCGTACAATAAACATTAATAATTAAAGAGCCTGAGGGTGTTCGCTTTAATCCCAGTCCGTGGTGTCATTAAGAAAATCGTTTATGCTATAATAACCTTTCCCACACAAACTTTTTTTAACAATTCTTTTAAATTTCGTAACACATTTGTTTTGTACATTTTCTGGGATCTTATTGTAGAAGCATATACATCGCCCAACAAAAGACTTACTAACTCGACCCAACCGAGTAGTAGGCATAACAAGTTTATGTTTGTTCCTCGTGTTAACATTATGAATGTCACAGTTTCTAGAAAATTCCTCAATGTGCTTATGAACATACAAAACATTATCAAAAATGTATTGAGAAGCAACAGTCAAATGTTTATACCTACATTATGATTTATGAATAATTATTATGACGTGTCTCGTTCGCTCGCTACCGCGCTGGAAAACCAATGCACGCCCCTGCCTATATTATATGATTTATGACGTTTTAGATACTATGCTTATAACTAAATACATACACAAACAACCACAACTTAGAACAATAATTTATATTCATCATAAAGCCGTTGCATTGTTGACAACCCTGATTAAATCATACTACATCTAAAACTCTGAGACAAAGATGTAGCTAATGCTTCATGGCCCTGTAATAAAATATCAGTATATTCAAAAAGCATTTTGTTTTACATGTATGATTAATTCATTAAAATAGTATAGGAATGTAAAGTTCTATTAATTTTATGTTAATCAACTGGAGCACGAACGAGGAAGGCTTATGTTGAAAGTACCCAGAATACGTTGTATCATACTCGAAATAAAGCGCAAGGAAGCACACCCAAACATTGCTTGTACGTAGCAGGAAGTTTCTGGAAAACTATACTGTGGACGAACGTCACACATCCAGATTGTGAGGATGATATCCAAGCTTGTGGCGTGTTTTACGAAGCTGAAATTGAATGACAAGAACCAGGTATAACCAACAGCTTTAAAAACTTAAACGATACTTAAGATAATTACAGAGAGCCAATTATAGGTTTCCACAATTAGTGCTAGAGTAGAAAAATTTAACTGGCAACGTGAGTATATACAATTCGAAAATTACAATTTACATTATCATTAAAGTTAAAGTTAATGTAACAACTTAAGAAGATGTAGGGTTATTAGTAAAGAATTTGTTGGCTAAGGCACGTCTTACAGAGTCTACGCTTGAACAGAAGAGATCTAAATTATTATCACTACTTGACAGATTGTTGAAGCTATTACTTGCTCGCCAAGTAAAAGTATTTCTTTTATAATTTAGGTTAGTGTGATGAAGTCTTAGTAAATCATGCTGTCGCAGTAATCTAACAGGGGTATTGAACTGAGAGACCTTCCTGGACAGTCAATTAGCCCTTGGGCTATTTTTAAAAGGTATTCGTAATAAGCCCGTGATAAATGCGGTAGAAGACACACAACGATGCGACGTCTCTACACAACACCAACATTAATCAGCCATTCACAGAGATCGCTGATAATCTGCGTAATTCCACTATCAAAAAGACTAGAGATAAGAGCGACACTCCATATGTGGCCAAACCTGTCTTTGTTGCTTATGATGTTAATACTTTTATCAACCTATATCATAATTCTCGACACACCTTTTTACCTGCATAAATCTAATATATAAAATTCTCGTGTCACGGTGTGCGCGACCGAACTCCTCCGAAACGGCTTGACCGATTCTCATGAAATTTTAAGTGCATATTGGGTAGGTCTGAGAATCGGACAACATCTATTTTTTATCCCCCTAAATGTTAAGGGTGGTCCACGCCAAACTTTTATTTTTATTTTATTTTTTTGACATTTTTTTTTAAATTTGTTTGATTATGAGTCAGCATTAAAAAATACATACAACTTCAAATTTTCACCTAAATACGATCAACAGTTACTTTTGTATCGCGATTTTAATATCGGCAATACAACGTTTGCTGGGTCAGCTAGTCTTTTTATATAATTCTTCTGTACGTGTGTTGACAGTGAACTCCTCCTAAACGGCTGGACCAATTTGAATGAATTTATCTGTGTTTGTTAAAGTGGATTTGAGGATGGTTTAAATTCAAAATTAAACTACCTCCTAAATGGCTAGACCGATTTTGATGATTTCTTAGATTTTCAATACAGTCCATATATAATAATTCTCCTGCGTATGTTGGAGATCTTTGAAAGGCTGGACTGATTTTTCAAATTTAACATGTGTACAGGACGACATCTGTCGGGACCGCTAGTTATTATATAATAATAATACTGACACACTTTTATACAAACTATCTTGCCCCAAACTAGGAGTAGCCACCTTCGCACGACACGCCACAAGTTAGGATATCATCCTCACCATCTGGATGTGTGGCGGTCCTCCACAGTGCGGTTTTCAAGGAGCTTTCTTCCACGTACTACAAAGCTGTGGAATAAGCTTCCTTGTGCGGTGTTTCCTGGACGATACGACATGGGTACCTTCAAAAAAAGCGCGTACACCTTCCTTAAAGGCCGGCAACGCTCCTGTAATTCCTCTGGTGTTGCAAGAGATTGTGGGCGGCGGTGATCACTTAACAACAGGTGACCCGAACGCTCGTTTGTCCTCCTGTTTCATAAAAAAAAACCTGTACTAAGGGTGCACTACTATGCATGTACTTGTTTAAAAATATATAAAAACATATAAACGTCCATGAATCGGTAACAACCACCTATATTTATCATATAATTGAACCTTTTGTAATAAATTATATAATAAATGTACAAATGATAAGTAAAAACGTAGCAATAGGTTCGTGGCACGTAATAAGTACTATTTGTTAGCTTCAACAGTCACCAACTAGTTGCAAGGGTATTGTGCCCAACTAACATTCAACTTACATTCAACTTGTGAACCGTTTGGCATTTAGCAAATATACAAAGCCACAACACACAACAATGTTACTGTTCAATTTGTATAGAAAGTTACAGTTTTAAGTAATTTTAAGCTATTCGCTTTATGGTTGCTAATTGTCAACTGTTTAAGTAGTGATCGAGTGCGAGACGATCAACAAAGTGAAATTCAATCGAGCAACGGATGGGAGATTCAATTCCTGTATTAGTTATAAATGTGGGTGTATTCTAGTACTTTCTTGGCGATGGAGAGTATTACAGTGATTTTTTTAATGAAAGTAAGGGAGGAGACAAGCAGGACGTTCAGCTGATGATAATGGAAACGCCCTACCGATTACAATGCAGTGCCGGATTCTTGTATAATCCAAAAATTCTAAGCGGCACAACAATTGCGCTCGTCATCTAGAGAAATAAGATGTTAAGTCCCATTTGCCCAGTAATTTTACTACGGCGCCCTTTAGACCGAAACACAGAAATATTTACACAATACTGCTTCACGGCAGAAATAGTCGCCGTTGTGGTAGCCATAATCTAGCCGACTTCCTGTGCAAAGAAGCCTCCCACTGGTAAAAGTGATATGATAGTTACAAATTACAATAATATAATATAATAATAATATTGACACACTTTTTACACAAATTATCTTGCCCCAAATTAGGTATATATAGCCTGCGTTATGGGTTGCAAGACAACGATATATTTAATACAATATACTTACTTAAACATATATAAATACATATAAACATACACATAAATATACATAAATACATATAAACATCCATGACTCGGAAACAAACATCCATATTCATCATATAAATGCCGGGATTCTAACCCGGGACCTCTAGCTTAGTAGGTGGGATCGCTAACCACTCGGCTATACAGGTCGTCTATAAAATAACTACCTTAGATGTTAAGTCTATGTTACCTTACTCAAACAACAAAACATTTTAACGAATCGAGATGCTGATTCATTGCTAGTTATACTAGACTTGGCCTTGACTGTATATCTTTTTGCTTCTTCATACGCATATCATGGGAATTGTTTTGTATTTATATTAATGTTGTTCAGTTAATGCCATCAGCCAAATTCCACCACCGGGCATTACGTCAGAATATCACTCAAATCACATTGGTGTTTGGGATTCCACAACCCCGCGTTTCATAAGAATCTTTTGACTCGATCTTTCACTGATAATTAATAGTCGGGAACTGTTAAGTTTTAAGGACCTTAAAGCTTAAAGCATACTGGTGATCTATTAATTAATAATACGTATAATAAGCATAACATAATTTACATTATTACGTTGACAGCCTTAGTCTCTCTTTCTCTCTCTTAACATTAGTCTCTCGGACTGTGTCGCAGTTATCAGCGCCCAGACTCCAGACAATTTTTATTATGCTTATGCTAACAATAATAAATGGAATACAATAAAAGAATACTAAAACTAAGTGTGTGTGTGTGTGGAAGTGTGTGATGTGTGTGATGTGTGTGTATATGTTGGTTTACTCGTAGTGTATGAACTAGATCAATCCTTCAACTTCGTCATATCTAAGATCAAGAAGCCATTAAGAAAGTTTGTTTTTACAGTCATTGTATGTTAAAGGGTATAAATTAAGGATTTTGTTTATTGATCTCCATGCCTGACTGAGATGTTAAGAGTTGAGCTTCTTTGCCGTTTTTTTCTAATACAAGAAGCGAGATACCGAAAACAATAATGACAATTGGACATAGTTCCTGAAAAACGTTCCATGCCACAAACATCACATTTTAAGGAATTCGTGTTTAAAGGTTAATAAATAGTAGTGTATTCCATACATGTGGGTTGGGTTACTAAGTCATGATGTCATTTAAAGAGTGACAGTAGGACTGCAAATTTTTGTCAGTCCGTTAATATGAATCACGTGACCACGTCTAGACATTATGTTTTTCTGAACTGACAAATACAAATTCATATATTTTTATTCAAAATAGAATGTGACATCACTTATTGAAAGTCAAACCATTCCAAAAGGAATGCCAGACCTGAGAAGAACGGGCGCAACAATCTCAGCGGGCTTTTTTTTTTCATCGAAAAAATATGTTTCCAAAGTAATATGTGTCCGATATCGAAATAAGAAGTATCCTATCTCTCAAGTTGGACTAAACTGCACTCCATGAAGTAATCCCCATTAAAATCCGTTCATTAGTTTAGGAGTCCATCGTGGACAAACAACTTGTCACGTAATATATGTATATATATTAAGATTTCTTAGTCAATAAAAAGAAATTCCGGGTAAGTCATAATCATAAATCACCATAAATTGTATACTAAATCCTTTTCCAAAATACGCTGCATTTTTTTATGGAAAAGGAGGACAAACGAGCGAACGGGTCACCCTGGTGTTAAGTGATCACCGCCGCCCACATTATCTTGTAACACCAGAGGAATTACAGGAGCGTTACCCATGTCGTATCGTCCCGGAAACACCGCACAAGGAAGTTCATTCATCAAGAGGACCGCCACACATCCAGATGGAGGAGATGATTACTTACTTGTGGCAAGCCGTTCGAAGGTGGACTTTGGCATCTTTTAGTATAATTATTATTCCGATCCATTCAGTTCTTTTCGCAGTGTAACTAACGAAAATACGGCTCTCCACTTATTAGAGATATTTAATGATCTATAAACAGTCTATTTAAAGCCAAATTTGATCAAAATATTATTATATTTTATTATTAAAAGCAGTTGAGGGTAGTTATCACCTCTTAAGTAACGACCCAGATAAATAGGTCAATTAAGTGCCCTTAACGCCGAGAAGGGAAAAGGTTCGGATATTTATAAAAGTTATATGAAAAGCTTTCGTTAATAAACTCAAATATGAGCTCTTCATTAAACTTGTTTCCCAACGCTTTTACGGGTTCCGTAGTGAATAAGAAACCTTTAACTTGAAGCTATGTCCGTTCAGTTTCTTCTTTGTGTCCACAGCTTGTCTCCGCGTCTATTAAAAAGCTATTTTTTGTTTATATGTTTATTCCTTTAGATTAAGGATGGGTCTCCGCTGCGCTCCAACTAAATACTGCAGGCGTAGTCGTAGTAGTAACTAATACTACGCCCAAGTGGGCGTACCTGAGCCAGTCTCAATCAACGTGTGTTGCTGACGTGCCACATTTTCTGTTAAACTTAAGTTATAATTGAAACTAAAATGCCGGGTTGCATAGTAACACTTTGTAAAAATAATACTAACAGAAATAAGAAAGACACTGGGATCACATATCAGTAAGTATGTTGTATTTTATCAATTCCAATGTAACGCGAAGCGTATGTTACAAAATTTGAGAGATCCCATTGAGTGTCAAGATGCAACGCACACAAACATCTAATAGTGCCGTAATAAAAAAGCTATTGTTATTAGGAAGTGCGGTATTTAGTTGGAGCGCAGCGGAGACCAATCCTTAATCAAAGATATTTACTTCAATCACACGGGAACAATATTTAAATAAAACTTTACAAATAATAGTTTGCTTCTATATATTATACCCTATTTACATAAAATGCATAATATATACAAAAATTTAATTTCATAATATTTTTTGTTAATTGCGAAATTGTAGGAATTCATTTCAATTCATTCATTAAAATAAATATCTCGTTTTTCCCTTTCGTGTAATGAAATAACGTCAAAGCAGAACTGTAATGGCACCATCAGGTCTGAGGCGTACCTTTTCGAATGGGTGTTAGACTCAAAATCAATTTTGAAAAATATACGATAATTTTTTATCTAGCTTAGAGTAGGTATGCTAAATGTAGAGTTAGGGCAGCTGTCTCGTCGAAGGGCGTCAAGCGATTGTTATAATTGATCGTAGAACGGATCACCGGCCGGAATCCGGATGAATAATAAAACTGGATGCCGGCCTCAACTCGAAACGAATTCCCGAATTCGGTGACGTACATCTGCATAGTGTTTGAATTGAAGACAAAATAATTAACTGAAAAACTATAACATTTATCTTATATATAAAATTCTCGTGTCACAATGTTCGTTCCCGTACTCCTCCGAAACGGCTTGACCGATTCTCATGAAATTTTGTGAGCATATTGAGTAGGTCTGAGAATCGGCCAACATCTATTTTTCATACCCCTAAATGTTAAGGGTGGTCCACACGAATTTTTTTTTTTAATTTTTTGACATTTTTTTTTAAATTTGTTTGATTATGAGTCAGCATTAAAAAATACACAAAACTTAAAATTTTCACCCATCTACGATCAACAGTTACTTTTGTATCGCGATTTTAATATCGGCATACAACGTTTGCTGGGTCAGCTAGTTTTTTTCTAAATAATTGTGGTGGTTATTTGGGATAAAACAGCTAACATTGAAAATATATTTGTGTTAGGACCTCGAGATTTTTTTTGTCGAAGAGGAGGGCAAACGTAGGTTTATAAATATACATATTTGATTAATAATACTAACACTTAAGAAATATTGTGACTAATGCATTGTGGTGCTCCCCAGTACCAGCTTTTTCAGTTCGAATCATCGACGAACAAGTCATCTTCGATCGGCTTGATTCTTTGGCATTACGTAGAGATGGGGGTTCTCTCTGCATCTTCTACTGCATTTATGACGGGGAGTGCTCAGAGGAGCTGATCGGGTTGATTCCAGCGGCCGAATTCCACCACCGGATATTACGTACGAAGTACCGCCCGCATCACGTAGACGTCTGGCATTCCACAATCACGAGTTTTAATAGAAATTTCTTGCCTCGCACAGCCACTTTGTGGAATCAATTACCGGCTGCGGTTTTCCCGAACAGATACGACTTAGGGACCTTCAAGAAAAAAAAAAAAAATAATAATATCTTTATTAAAAGGTATGCGCCCAGTTAAAATTACAATAATATATGTATAAAGTAAAATTATATAATACAATTAAATTTAAAATTAAATAAATTAAAATACAATTCTGTATTCAGGTCTATTTATTTCCTATTAGCCTCCTGGTGCACTGAACGCCAATGCTTGTTAATTGAGCAATCCAGACACCTGGCAAGCGTGCTCAGGATCTCATTCTTGGATTCTCGCAAACGGCTCCAGAATGTCGCGATACGCGATCTCATGATCGCAAAGAAATCCGGTACTCTGGCCTCGGCGAACATGGCCGACGCGCCACAGTACCGAGGCAACTTCATCAGGATACGATACGCATCATTGTATTGCACCCTGATGTTGTTGATGGCACGCCTGGTGTACTTCGTCCAAAATTGGCATGTATAGAAGCTTAGACAGTAAGCTCTAAACAGCGTCACCTTCACTGGGTCACTACACTTAGCAAAGCGTCGCGACAGCATATTACACCTAACAGACAAAGCACGTCTCTCCCGTTCAATATCTTCGTCGTCCTTGAGGTACTCAGTCACAATGTGCTCGAGATATCTGAACCGCTCAACCCTCTCGATTTTCTCTCCATCCAAGAAAACCTCGGGGATCGACTCCGGACCTCTGCCTGAACGGAACACCATCGCAACTGTCTTTTTAACGTTATCATTACGTTCGCAGATCGCTAACAGTTTACGGAGACCCTTGATTGAGGGACTCAGAAGCACCATGTCATCAGCGTAGCTAAAGTTATTCATACACGTGGAGCCTATGTGACAGTCGACCCTGGTGCCTCTCAGTTCCGCAATCAGGTCATTCACGTACGGGCTAAAAAGGTCGGGAGAGGTCAAACCTCCTTGGCGCATGCCGCATTCTAGCCTATATTCGCTAGAGGTCGCGTCGCCCCATCTTACACTGTTTGTTTGGTTTCCGTACCAATATCCCAACAGATTCACCGTTTTCGTTGGTCCCTTCGAGGCGCGTAATTTCTCCCACAGTAAATTGTAATTTACGAGGTTGAAAGCACGACTCAAATCGAGAAAGCATGCGTAAACAGATGTTGCTCTGCTGACGTAATAGTTGATGGTTGCTTTAAGATAGAAAATTGCTGAATCCGTCGAGAGACCGGGTCGGAAACCAAACTGAGCATCATTTGCCTTGATGCCTTCCTTAAGACTTGGATGAATCATACTTTCCAGTATTTTCCCTATCACAGTGCCTAGCGAAATCGGTCTGTAGTTTTTGACACTAGAAAGGTCACCCGTTTTGTTCTTTGGGATTGGAACTACCACAATATTCATAAGCTGTTTCGGTAAATAACAAAAATTTATGCAACTATTATATAGGTTGGCTAAAACCCCATATATTGACTCACCAGCATACAGAATATGTTCCAGACTAAGTCCATCGAGACCCGGAGATTTTCCCCTCTTCATCTTTCGAACCACCGTAGCCAAGTCATTAGCAGTAAAACACACATTGTCAGTATCACCAGTAAGTCGCTCATTGGGCATACAAGCAGTCCGGGCTGATATCGGGTTGACCCTGAAGTGATGTGATCTCTTAATGCAATCTTACTTCTGTTACTTTCACTTTCGACTGTCACAGGTACATTCTTTTTGTAGTTTAAAGAGTTTGTCGATCGCCAGAACTTAACAAAATTTTTATTGGACCTGTGCATTGCTAATACGTCTAGTTTTATTCTCTCCTCATTATTTTGACACCACTTCAGTTTGTTGTTAAAGGTCTTATGACTTTGCACCATGTTGTCATATAGCTCACCTGTACTGGGCTTACCACTACAGCTCCACCACTCATAATACATTTTAGCCACTTGATGATTATCTTTGACGTGGTAGTTCCAACCAAAGATTTTCTTAGGCCTCTTCAATGCACCAGTTAGGCTACCCGCGCTAATTTTAGCGCCTGTCTGAAGTACAGAGACTATCCTATTATAATATTCGTCAATTTTATACAAATGCTGAGTACACTTAAAAACTAAGCAGTTATCACAATGACTAGATATATTTGGAATACTTTAATTATCACAGCAATACTTATTGTAAACATCAATTTGAGCATCCGGCCTATGCCCCCATTTGATTCCTTGCAAGGAGTCAAAGGCCGTTAAATTAACTTTACTTATAATAGCACTCATCTCACAAGTTATAACGAGGGGCAAGTGGTCCGACCAGTAAACACCATACTCGACGTGCACGGTTTTGACAGTGTCGCGGGCTGCACTAGTCGCCACACAGTGATCAAGCCACCTCCTACTGCCATGCGCCTCACTGATGTAAGTGTGCGTATTCGTGGGTAACAATTCGATATCAACACATAGCAAGGAGTGGTCCGAACAAAAGGACTGTAATTCGCCTCCAAACCTGGTACCCGGGTGCGCGTTAAAGTCTCCTAGGACATAAACAGCTTCTACACTTCTTTCTTCAATTAACGCCGCCATACCGGCCAGACAATCTGTCAATCAAATTCTCTTCCGAGTCCGTCGGAAGGTAAACGCTTAAGATCAGAAGTTGACGACAGCCCAAATTAATTTCAACAGCCGCCAACCTTTCGTTCGCACAGGGTTTCACAGTTACGTTTGAGAATACCGATTTTCTCCACAGAATTGCCAGGCCACCGTACGGGCGCCCCCTAACAACTTTCGAGTCGTCAACAGAGGATTTAGCAAAACAACCAAAATCGTCGCTAACTTCATTCACAAAACTAAGGTCGTGGGGCCACAGCCATGTTTCCTGTAATGCTACAATATCCGCCGAACGACACAGGGCCCTCACATGCTCAACGGATTTCTTTAAACCCCTACAGTTAAACGTAATCATTTTTACAATCTCTTTTTTACTGTCCATTAAGTATTTTGTTAGAGGCTGCTGTATTTCTACGTTCACGGAAACGGCGGTAAACTAGCTCGCATAGCAAACTCCCACCTGAAAGGCCGGCAACGCATTTCTTGACACACCTGTTGTTGCGGATGTCCATGGGCGGTTGCCTCACCTCTCTCCATCCCGTGAGCCTCTTGCCCGTTTGCTCACTCTTATATAAAAAAAATACTACTATTAAATTAATAAATTAATTTATAAGACTTTTGCACCTATGTACTACTAATCACGATATCACTAGAACCATTCGTCGATCTTCTCAAGAAACGAATTACCACTCATTTAAATCAATATTTACAAGCTTCAGCATTTCACATATTTTTATCTTAACCCATGCTTTCAATCCTCTATTATAGATTCTAAAACAGTTAGCTTATTGCCAACATTAGAACACCCAATGGCCTAATAACCATTACATCATCCAAACGAGTGTTGTATTGAAATTCAGTTCAACATTTCAGAATCTTTTATATAGATTCATATTATGGGTGTACATAAAGTCTTGTATGCAACTGTTGATGATTAGGTATTAAAACACTCATGTGATACTATTTACCCACATTCGTGTTTGAATACCCCTTATTACAGAACAGTTGCATAAATAACTGTTAAACAATCCTCAGATCATGTAAAGTAATATTCTTTAACAAAACCACAAGCTTACAAAACAATTCTCAAAAATTTTACGTTCATATATGTTTTGCCAAATATATCCTAGGCGAAGTGGGAATGGTTTGAATTACTTAATAAAATAAACATGCAAAGAACACAAAGACGTAGGTTCATACTAAATGTAAGATATTATAATTGAAAGAAGGCTTCTATATAAATACAGTGACCCAAGTTCAAATATAATGTAGTCGTGGCAAGGTTGTCGATATCAGGTGAAAACTTTCGGCTGTCGGTTACGCGGAGCTCGAGGGAATAACGAGGGTATTTCTGTGTTGGAATATCAGATAATTATTGATGGTTGCTAGATCTATGACTGTTTGAGACTGACCGTTCACAGGATGACATTATCACAGATAATAGGGTATATGCATGATTTAAAAAAATACTTTTTATCAACTTATTAATTTAATTTTTTACAACCTAAAAATTATCAAACTGATCAAATTATTGATATTTCTAATATTTATTTTATGAAAATTAGGGATAAGACGAGAAGAATGTTCAGTTGATGGTATTTGATACGCCCTGCCCATTACAGTGCCGTGCCGCTCAGGATTCTTGAAAAACACAAAGATTCTGCGCTCGTCACCTTGAGACTCACTTGCCCAGTAATTTTACTAGCTACAGCGACCCTTCAGACCGAAACACAGTAATGCTTAAACATTACTGCTTCACGGCACAAATAGGTGCCGTTGTTGTACCCATAATCTAGCCGGCAACCAGGGCAAAGGAGCTGGTAAAAAAAAGGTAAGTATTTATCGAAATTTCGGGAAATATAACTTAACAATATCCATTAATTTAATGATTATCTATAAAAACGTACAATTGATTTTGTGTGACACTATTAACCATTATACTACATAATATATACTATATATATTATACATTATACAACTTATAGCTACTCGAATCGTCGCGAACAGTTTGTTTCGTAGTTGTGGCGTAATTTCATCAAGTCATCTAAAAGCTGCCATATTTTTTTTATTTTTATTTTATTTATTTGGAGAAAAAAAAAAACAGAACAATGTAAAATCTAGATACAAATAAGTGGCTTATAATATATGATGCTAAAACAATTGTTCCTTAGTAATTTCTCACTAAGACATAAAGTTTCTAATGTGACAAGGACTGTTTAATTACTAAATATTACTGAAAAAGAACATAGAAAAAAGACAAATGTTACAGAATTCATGAGCTTCATTTTAGATCACGTATTGCAGTAATTCTCTTGTTTAATACATTTTTAAATTGTGCTAAGTTAATTATATTATAATCTATATCAATATCAACAGAGACAAAGTTTTTATTGAATGAATTCATAAGTCTATTAATTGGAGCGCGGAAACCTGCATTTGTGCGACATCTACTAACTATGAATGGTTCTTGCGATCTAGTACCAAGTGTAGGTATTCTAAAATTAATATCTTGCAATAGTTCTGGTGTGTTGTGCAATATTTTAGGACATCGTACAATACTTGGAGTCTTAATGTACAAAACTTTAGAATGGACTTATTTCACGCTATCTTTATGTATATTCGTGTAATATTCTTATTGAATTAATAGATAAATTTTCGGGCATTCAGCTAAACGCGCCATTTTTCGCGGAGTTTCTGTGACGTCAGCATCTATGTTAACAATTTATATTGTACTAATAAATGTATAGCCAGTTCTTGCTTTGGTTATACTGTGAAAACTACTGAACCGATCGGAATAATACTTGTACTATGAGATGCAGCGTGTTTCGTAGATGGTTTAAGCATATACTATGATGATGATTACTTAAGTGGAATATTTTTTTGACTAAGAAATACCTATATATTCGCTATACAAATAATTCAGTCAGAATGACATTTCATTACATATAACAATAATTCATACTATGAGAAGATGTTATATGGGAAAATATTATTTGAAAAACCTTAAATATTAAATTAATTATCACATATACCCTTGTAGCTTCCACTCCTTTAAATTTAGCCGAATAGAAATCTGGGCTTGAAGTTCGAATTTTTTGGAAGAATATCTGATTGCGCGTTAACAAATCCGCTCAGTTATTGTAAATAATAATTGTACAGTCATTTAATAAAAAAAGAATCAGTATAAAATTTAATAATTTATCACTCACCACCGAAAATAATATCTAGGATCCATACCATAGATTTTATATAGATTTTCGGTCTGAAGGGTGCCGTAGCTAGTGAAACTACTGGGCAAATGTGACTACAAATCTTGTCTCAAGGTGACGATCGCAATTGTAGTTCTGCTCAGAATTTTTGGGTTTTTCAAGAATCCTGAGCGGCACTGCATTGTAATGGGTAGAGCGAATCAATTACCATCAGCTGAACGTCCTGATCGTCTCGTCCGTTATTTTCATTAAAAAATTGTACGTTAGTTCGTAAAGGGGCTATATCATTGTCCTCTATATAATCTTCTATACTATAGTAAGCACTATTTGTCAAAGAAGCTTTAATATATTTTTTAAATTTGTTTTCAGTGGGTCCTAGGATACTGTCTAGTATTTTTATGTAAAATTGAATACTGCGACCGGCACCGCGACGAATGACAAATATGAATTAATTGCTGCAGAGTCATGGATATTTATATGTATTTATGTATGTTTACTAACATAGGTTATGGCGATGGGCTGGTTAATTTGTGTGAAAGTGCTTTTTTTATATGTAGTGTAAGAAAATTTATTGAATTAGGCGTTACTTTGCGGAAATCCATAATTATACAAATGATTTAAGTTTTCTTTAGTGTTAATTCCGCCAATATTTATTTTTAAAACAATTCGACACGTATTTTGCCTCTACATGAGGCATCCTCAGGACGTGTTGTCTCGCCAAAATCTGGCACTCGTGCCAGATTATTAACACTAAAGAAAACTTAAATCATTTGTATATGTAGTATAATTATTTCGTACCCCGTATTTTCGTAAAAAAAAGGTTAGGTATTCGCAGTGCGCACGAAATATATATTTTAATATCGTCTGCTCTTTTATAACTATTTCATACCGCTAAAATATGTATTTCATCCGATTTCCACCTTTATAAACAATTTCTAAAACCCCAGTCTCGGGTTGAAAAAGCCTCGTAAATACGGCCACGATTCGTTTGGCAAGCCCGGCGAATCTATTCAGTGAATTCTATTGATTTCAGCACAGCCAGAGTTCTGTTTGCATGTGCACTTAATTCTTTGTACTCGTATTTTCATTGAATGGAATTGTTAGCAGATTTTACTTTTAGCGAAAAGTTTTTTTTTTTAATTTGTAGCGAGTTTCGTTTTTATTTAGAAGCGGGGTTTTAAAAGCCAATCTCACGACAATATTTTTAGGTTAGGTAGTGTATACGTATTCTATTGTCGTCTGAACTTCTGAATGGGTTTGTTAAAGAATATAATGGATAAAATGGATTTGATAGAAATCTAGAAACTGTGACATTCATAATGTTAACACGAGGAACAAACATAAACTTGTTATGCTTACTACTCGGTTGGGTCGAGTTAGTAAGTCTTTTGTTGGTCGATGTACATGCTTCTACAATAAGATCCCAGAAAATGTACAAAACAAATGTGTTACGAAATTTAAAAGAATTGTTAAAAAAAGTTTGTGTGGGAAAGGTTATTATAGCATAAACGATTTTCTTAATGACACCACCGACTGGGAATAAAGCGAACACCCTCAGGCTCTTTAATTATAAATCTTTATTGTACGATATCACATTGTAATCCATATTGTATATTAAAAAAAAAGCCCTCTGAGTTTCTTGCGCCCATTCTTCTCAGGTCTGAGGCAGTCTCTTTTGAATGGGTGGTAGTTTTTGACGTTCAATAAGTGATTTTAAATCCTATTTTGAATAAAAATATTTGAATTTGATATAGTATATTGGATAACACACTATTCTAAATATAAAAAAAAAACATTATAAGTTTACGATATAATATGATTGATAAGATTAGATTAGACATTCCAATTACTTATAACATTTATTTAATTACTTACTGTGTTAGTACTGTTTTATCTAATTATAACTATAATTTTGGGAATAACTATAATAGCATATTATATTCAAATCTTTGGTTTACTTGATTCGTGTAAGTTAGTTGGCACTACAGTAGTGTAGTAACAGTTGGTAGCATCATCACTGAGACGGTCGTGCCCTATGTAAACCAGAGCGTTCAGTTCGAGTGAACATTACTTATTGTGAATTGTAAGGGGTAACGTTGCCAAAATTGTATTGAATTATAATAAATTATTAGTGGAAAGTGTAAAACGCAGATATATCAATTTTAAGTGCGTTTAAATTACCAACCCCTTCTACATTTGTGTTAGTAGTTGCATGCGCTGTAACAGAATTGGTCATAGACATGTTTTGGATAGACCACAACGTAATTCATTGCTTCAACGTAACGCATACGGAATGTATGTTAAATTATTTAATAAAATACCTGTCCATCTACAAAAATTACCCGAATATAAATTTAGATACTACACTACGTCCGATCAGGGTCCGATCCGTATCCGTGAAAGCAAGGTCCGAAGTAGTCGTAGAACTATTTCTATTGTAGTTTATGCACTAGATCCGGCTTCCGTCATCCAATTTCTTTCCGTCATCCGTAGAAATAGTACTACTACTTCGGTTGGTACTATATAGGTCAACGAAATGACACTTATCAATGTCAAAAGTTTTCTTTTCTCTTTTCATTTACCACCACTGCGGAAAAGGTTCAGCTTTAACGAGAAGAAGCGCCTTCGCCTACCGCGAATTAATTTTAGGGAAGGGAATGACCTGCCCCACAACTCCTCCACAGCAGTGACATTTGAGTAAGCACGACGAAGCCTGTCACAAGAACTCAACCAAATAACACAAAAGTGTTCATGTACATAATATGCAATATTATAAATAATATATGCTAATACATAACTTAGTGCTTTTTAACTTTGAGACTAGATGTTAGTCTCATTAGGTCAGTCATATGGCGTCTTGCAAACTGACGGCAAAAAAAGGCGCTGAAAATAAGAACCCTCTCATAGTTGGTGTTCAAAATAAAGTTAACGTTACTTGTTAGGCTAAACTTAATGATTTTTTTTCACGTGAAGTCGGAAATGTTTGAAATAATAATACAGAACCAAATTCAATCAAGGGGAGAAAGCCAGCGATTTCTACGAGGTTGCAATTGATGAGCACGAGCCGATATCGAGGGCCTCAATGTAAAAATGGAATCACATTTTTTTTCCGTAGGCTACTTCAAAGAGCTCACTTAACTGCAGATGTACTGACACCATCTTTATTTAGGCTTCATTTAGTGTTCAACCGACGGTTAGCGCTGACGTCGGTCGAGCGTAGCGCGTACCCGTACGTTCTGACCATGTCGCCTTTAGTGCTCACCTGACAGCAAACTTGATTGGGCGTGTATAATTGCGAAGAAAATAGAATGCATTTTAAACCTCTTTAAAATGTGCGTACTACTTACGCAAGCGATCACGGAATAAAAGACGGAGAAGATATCATGTTTACCCAATTAATATAGAGCGTCAAATTGAAGGAGATTTTTATAAAATATATTCGAGCATTCCAGAACACGAATTTTTTCTTACGATTTTTGATTACGATGTTACACACGCGCGTAGGGTCGGTCACTCGGTCAGCGTCGCACTAATTTATCGCAATATCGAGTCAGCGGACCGAAAAGCTCGTCCGACGATTCTCGTCGGCGCGACGTAGCTGTACTCGCGTAGCAATTCATCAGCGCTGAACTGAACACGTGAGCGCTGACGTCAGTTGAGCGTAGCTAAAACTACGAAAACATATGAACGCACATATTTCCAGCACTGCTGCACTGTGTTATGGTATTTTATGAGTCACTACCACTAGATTGCTTTTGAGAAGCTTTTCTGAAACTTACAGAATCTCTTTATTTTGGTTAAGCTATTTAAAGTGTAGAAGCTAGAGGCTGATTTAGTATTATTTACAGGTGTATATTTTAAAGTAACGCTTAGAGCGAAAATTATGCTTGGCTATGATGCTTCCTCTTCCACCGGGCCAGTTATTTGCAGACCGCAATCAAAGCAAAATTTATGTCAATTGGCTATCGATTTTTAAATTTAAATTTATTCTGTGAATGATAGATATATATAGCTACAATGCCTCATTTTGTCGCTGCTTTCTAATATGCTTTTGAAAATGATTTTGGTCTTAGGATCATGTTTCATATTAAGTTTTTCATAATAAAATATAAAATTATTATTGAATTTGGTATGAAAACATCGTATAAACATCACTAGATAATATAAAACAAAACATTAATAACATGTGCAGGTAATACAAACTAGATAATCACGAACGTAGCTTCTCGTTATAGCAACTTTGAATATTTCGCTCGGCAAATATTAATCTGGGCCATAATCCGCTTTCAGGGAAATACTGAAAAACGGATATGTTCGGCAATCCCCAATCAGAAGGCGAACTAATTACTCCGTGTGATGAAAAACAGCTTCACCGCTGATAAGTTGTCTATTGGGGATTGATGTACTTTTACAACATCCGACACGATTATAATATTCTCAACGATTTCTCGTTTCATATTTCTTCTGTCCAGGTGACAGCTATTTATACTAATGTTTACCACGTTTGAAAAGAAGTGTACATACCACTACCTAAAAGGCAGGCAACGCTCCTGTGACTCCTCGGAGTTTTAGATATTCACTAACCATAAGTTGAACTTCCTAAAAGTAAACAACTAAAATAAGTTGCTTCCTAATGTTTAAGTGTGTGTTATTATATTGTAAGCTATAACTATATTGTATTTTGAATAAATATTCTAAAAAAAAACTGTATCAACTGTGTGTAAAAAAAGACTCGAAGAAATCAAAACAGAGTTAATGAACATTATTGAGTTGCAGTATTTAAGAGTGAATGTGTATTGAAATTTAAAAAAAAAGATGACTTGTATTAACATGCCATCATTAAATTCAGGATGTTCTGAATGAATTGAAGCAAGTCAAAGGAGTCTAGTACCAAGTTGAAAATGTACAGGAAGAATATGAGGATGTAGTCCTTATGAACAGGAAATGAACATTCGTAATACAGTCTGCCCCTTTAGGAAACAGAACTGATTAAATGACAATAGTGATAAGCATATTGTACAGGATGAACTCTTAGTACATGTTTCTATTCCTTAAAGTTTCGAGTTTGGCTATCCTCGACTACTTGAAAATTATGCCCTATATAATAAAAGAAACCTCATTTTTAATACGCTCATTGGTTTAGTCAGATCTTGTCTCTTTTAAGCGGTATAATCTATTGTATCGGTATAACTAATCACTCCTTATGATGAATCACAGTTTTATTGTTGAAGCTGTTTATTTCTGGCAGAAGTACTATCATAATGTAGGACACAAAGAAAAATTGACAAGATTTTTTTTGGCTATTTGTTTATTTTATTTCTTTGGGACAACAAACAGTTCACACAATACATTTTACAAGTTCAAAGTACAGTAAATATTGAAATAATTTCTAGTGAGAACCCACACCGTTATCCACAGGTTAATTTTATAGTTATTAGTAACTAATACATGGTGAATAAAAAGTTTAACATTAATAAAAGTAATATGTACATACAAAAAGAGGAAAGAAATACAAAATTAGACGTCTTAAAACTAAAATTATTTACAAAATTACATTACATTTAAACAAAAGAGCTACCTAATGAGATTTAACATAAAAAAATGGATACTGTAGACTTTAAATATCATTTAATTGCTTTTTAAATTTTGTTATGGTTGAAAAGAAAATGTCAAGGTCATTAAACAATATTCATAATAATGTGACAAAATAAAAATAAAAACTATTTAAAATTGTGTTCGAAATGTCGTTTATAATCTAATATATATTGTGGATTGATAATAATAAATTTTATCGTATCGTATAAATGTCTCACAGTAATCTTCAGAAAATTGCCTGTAAGGGAAAAGAAAAATTAGCTCGTCATTTATATTGTGTCTCTCCGACCTGCTGCTAGGTAATCACTTATGTTGTTTAAAAGATATCATTACCTTATCATTACGTACTACCTACTAAAAATTAAACAGTCACGGGTAAAAGATGAAAAAGGAAAAATGTACTTTCTTTTCACAGGAAGTAAAATATCTCGGTTTCATAATTAATAGTCAAGGCATTAAGGTAGATCCAGAAAAGATTAAGCCGATAATGGAAATTAGGGAGCCTTCAACTGCATCAGAACTAAAATAATTTCTAGGAATGATTAATTTCTATGGAATGTTTATTAAAAACCTTAGTTAATAACTAACTATAAGTCCGTTATTTGAATTACTTCAGAAAAATAGGACATTGGGTGATCCGGAAAGCGGAAGACCCCGGTCCGAATCCAGATGTCCTATCTGAGCTATTATAGTCTTATTTTAGGAATATCAATACTCAATTCTGCCAGCCATTGCCTTCCCAGCAGACTGGTTGAGCCTTTATTTATGACGTATAAATCCAATACCTTTTTATTATTACTATATTCCGACTTGCTGCTCAGGATCACTTATGTTGTTTAAAAGACATCATTACCTTATCATTACATACTACCTACATTATTACCATTCGTGCAGATTGGGCAGAAGTAATTTAGAAGCAATGGGGCTCTAACTTAGATTAAGGATTGGTCTCCGCTGCGCTCCAACTAGATACCGCAGGCGTAGTCGTAAAGTGTGCCAACTAATACTACGCCCAAGTGGCGTACTCGAGCCAGTCTCGAACAATGTGTGACGCTGACGTGCCACATGTTCTGTTAAACTTTGTTAGTAATTGAAACTAAAATGCTCGGCTGCGTAGTAAAACTTTGTAAAAATAATACTATAAGAAATAAGAAATACACTGGGATCACATAACATCAGTAAGTATTTTGAATTTTATTAATCTTAATGTTAAATAAGACGAAGCGTATGTTACAAAATTTGAAAGATGCCATTAAGTGTCAAGATGCCACGCACACAAGCATCTAATAGTTGCTATAATAAAAAAGCTATTGTTCTAAGATAGTATGGTATCTAGTTGGAGCGCAGTAGAGATTAATCCTTAATGTAAGGGCTCTTTTTGTTTAACATACGTCGTGGTTGATAATAGAAATCTTATCAACTTCAATGCCAAAATCCAGACTAATAAAGTCAAATTTAAAATCATATATTATTTATAAATGTTATTATTGCATGAGTATAGACAAAATAAATTTGTTTTATTCCATATCGTTCCACGAGGTAACATTAACAGCAATTTTTTCATTCAAACGTATTGGATTTTTCTCCTTGGTTTTTCACCCTAGATTAATATTTTTTCAATTATGCGTTTCATTCTCTTGTTCTTTGTTTTTTAACAGTGCTTCATTACTTCAAACGGTTTAATCATACAAGCCGACAAACAGAAGCCTATTATACTATACACATTCGAAAGCGGAAAAGTCTGACGATTATCCATTAAGTCTGATGTCAAATTGATTTTAAATTTTATTGTTTTCTGTCATCATGTTGCTGTCTGTCTTATTGCGTCTAGCACTGGAATATGTATATTATTCCTTCTTATTCAAAAGTTTGAATGAATTTAAAAATGTTATTATGGGCTATTTAATTGTAGCCTATAATAACCTGGTGTTAAGACGTGATCTCTGCTACGTTAACTTACAATCACGCTCAAAATTGGTCTGAAGCAAAACTCATATTACCCGTCTATCAGGCAGAGTTTTCGTTCAGTTGTGTTTCGACCGCGCTTTGAATACAACGCCACGCAAAACTTAAAATGGGTGGATTGTCGTATTTCAGGTAAGTGCCCCTTTAAATTAACGTTCTTAATAATTTTGGTTAATTGTTACATTTCAATTTTTGAAACAGAATCCATCGCCATCCAAATTTTTGCACCACCATCAACGAGCTTCTTGTAAGCGTATACAATAGACTTTGAACATTACCGGCACGAAATAAGGTGTTAATTTGAATGAATGTTTTAATATCTGTATATCTGTTAATCTTACTACGTATACACAGCGCTACTCGATCATTATTATATACGACCTTTTAATAGGCGATTGTGTGTAGTCGTTTAAGAAGAAGAAAAATTCTTAAAATTTATTCTAAATTATTTGAGGTTAAAAGCAATTAGACGCAATAATTACTCTATATATCAATGTCGGTCTTACAATGTTGTTGCTATTGTGAAATCAACCTTAAACGGTAAAATATAAGGGCAGTATTCTGCTATCTCTAAGGTAACTAATTAAAACGCGGTACACGCAGAATTAGCGCGGCGCGATCGATTGTTTCAATTGCTTCTGCTTTTGAACTGAAAAAGTTAAAAAAAAGAATGGAATTTATTACTAAAATTTGATTCAAATTTTGTAAATAAAGATTTTGTAAATATCTTTTGGTTTCACACTTTGTAACACATTTTTCGCGTGAATATTTATTCCCATGAACCCTTCACAATATATTATAATAGTTTAGAATCGGGACTATCGGGAATAATTTCGAGTATAAAATTCATACACCGAATTCGAAAAAGATACCAAAATAGCTTAAGATCTATAAACTAACTCAAATATTTATATTATTTACTATACTTTTACGCAAATAACGTTAAGCCTATTATTAGCTGTAGGTTGCCCGACAAGGATATAATATGTTTATGAAAGAACAGCATTGAAATTTTTCAGACAAACTATTGCACCTATCGGGTTTTTAATCAAACCAAATCAAATTTTTTTTTGTTTTCGTAGGTACATTACATTATACTTGAAAAATGCCATTTTTTATCATAATAAATGAAAAAACGAGGAAAAAAACTCTAAGGTTTAAGCTCTTTTTAAAACAGATTAGTATTACAAGTTCTTATTTTCAAATCACTACAATACATGCAAAGAGATGCATCAAAAATAATCAAACGTCAAACACTAAATGCCTTATGCCCGTTCCCAATATACTATCTACAGATAGATATAAATTACTACCTTTTACTGTTAGTAATCAATAATCTGAAGCTGTCCCAATTTACCCGATAAGTCATTGTTATCGCCTTATATTTCGACGCATGAATTGCAACTTCCATACAAAATTCTCTCGCTGGTAAGCTATACGTCCTCCCATTGACAGACAGTGTGTACAGATGAGTTACCGTCGATAAGTTTTTTGGGACAGAAAAGTCAACGATAGTTATGATTTTTATCTTAAATAGGACTGAATATTGGGAACGGCCATTACACGCATAAGTCAAACAAAAAATGTAAATTACAAACAAGAGTTATTGAGTAGAGCCCGGACTCCCTAACTATATAGAGGTCAGGGACACAAGACTAAAAGGTCACCTATGAAATAATTCTTCTGTTATGATGCACTTATGAAGCCACTTTCAAATTCAAATTCAAATTCAAATTCAAATATTTTTATTCAAATAAGGATTTAAAATCACTTATTGAACGTCAAAATCTACCACCCATTCAAAAGAGACTGCCTCAGACCTGAGAAGAATGGGCGCAAGAAACTCAGCGGGCTTTTTTTTTTAATATAAAATATGGATTACAATGTAATATCGTACAATAAACATTTATAATTAAAGAGCCTGAGGGTGTTCGCTTTATTCCCAGTCCGTGGTGTCATTAAGAAAATCGTTTATGCTATAATAACCTATCCCACACAAACGTTTTTTAACAATTCTTTTAAATTTCGTAACACATTTGTTTTGTACAACTTCTGGGATGATATTGTAGAAGCATATACATCGCCCAACAAAAGTCTTACTAACTCGACCCAACCGAGTAGTAGGCATAACAAGTTTGTTTGTTCCTCGTGTTAACATTATGAATGTCACAGTTTCTAGAAAATTCCTCAATGTGCTTATGAACATACAAAACATTATCAAAAATGTATTGAGAAGCAACAGTCAAAATGTTTATTTCTTAAAATTTTTCTCTTAATGATTCTTTAGGACCTAGTTTATAAATCGCGCGAATAGCCCTCTTCTGCAGCACAGAGATAGTATTAATAATATGATGTATGCATGATAGTACTTTAAAAGGTGCCTCACACCAGACAACTAGTATATTCAGTAATAACTATTACCATGGCATTTCCGCGTTGGATAGCTAGGCTGATCCGATGGCCGAAGTAGCTGTCAGCTCATAGGTTTACAGAGACGCATATTGCTTAGTATATTCTTGATACTGTGGTTCCTTGAAGTAAATTTTTTTAAATCCCGATTTCAAACTCATTAACTTGTAACAAGGAATAAATAAATATCCTCTACTCTAACCTAACAAAATAACATACAACTCCATAAATTTCTCAATATTATGTAATTAGTACATTTTGCTATCCACGAATTATACCAAGTGTATGGTGACGCCATTTTATGAAGACCACATACAGCTTAGGAAGTTGCTTTGGTTGGGTCATGTTGTCTCAAGAGAAAGGAATATTGGAATATACTGGATTCCAAATTACAATGGGGCCCCCATATTGAAGGATTGGCTAATAAAATTAGTTTTGTAGCACACGTGGTTAAAAAGATTAGACAATTAACGTAGATACTGGGCAAATGCGACTTAATATCTTATATCCCAAGGTGACGAGCGCAGTTGTAGTGCCGCCCAGAATTTTCGGAAAGTTTCAAGAATCCTGAGCGGCACTGCGTTGTAATGGGCAGGGAGTATCAATTACCAACAGCTGAACGTCCTGCTCGTCTCGTCCCTTATATTCATAAATAAAAATAAAAAAAGGATACGATGAGTTTATTCCTACTACTTGATTATTGTAATTGGTGTTGTAACCGTTTTAATCAAAATAAATAAATAATTCCCCCCGTTCTTCTCAGGTCTGAGGCATACCTTTTGAAATGGGTGGTAGGTTAAATGAAAGTCATATCCTATTTTAAATAAAAATATTTGAATTGGTATAGAGGCTATATAAAAGTTATCCTGGTGGTGAGCGGAAATGTGGTAGTCCTTCATTCAACAGGATCTTCAAGTCTTACAAATTACGAGAAAGAAGCAACTAGTAAAGACTAGGATCAACTCGAGGTTGCTTCTCATTTTTTATCATATTCAAATATTTTTATTCAAAATAGCATGTGACATCACTTATTGAAAGTGAAAAACTACCACCCATTCCAAAACGAATATCAAACCAACGTACGGCCAAGGCGGTCCAAAATCCACTATACAGTGGAATTTGGAATACTGGTCATCACATATATAATTGCACCTACTGGTAGAGTACTGTATATATAAACACGAGCGCAGTAGCGGGGCAACAGTTAGTTTAAACATAAAATTGTGCACAAACCACAAAATGTCTTGTTCCGTTCAAGCAAAACCGCCGCCCGCCCGTGTGGAGCCAAATGGCAAAGATTAAAAGTAACAGATATACCGTCAAAATTTTACAAATAAGGTAAGAGAAATATAAATGCTTATCTGTTTTGTGATGAATAGTTATAATAAACATTCATATTGCACATTTTTATTAATTTTAACGTCTACTTAAAGTCGAAGAAATGATGATGATGACACCGATTCCACAAATAACAATAATTGTTACAAGAATTAGATTAATTAATAAGATTGTATAATTTTTTTTGATTATTATGTTTATTTTTTGTTTTTATACTTTTTAGTGCACATTATATCTATTTTTTTGAAATAGTGTTTTTGAAGTAGGTTTTTTGTAATTTTTTTTTCAAATCTAATACATTTCCCCTTGATGAAAAATACACTATATCATAAAAATAGCTGCGCTGCATAGCTATAAATACGAAAAAAAGTAACACACCTGCGAGAAAGTCGAATGTGTTTTAATCTATGGAACAGCGTCTGCGTAGCGTCGTCTTTATAAGAAATTTATTGCAGCTTATAAACTTGCTTCTGTCTGTTAAAATAAACTCTAATACTTTGTGTTAAGATTCAAAATGATTTTAAAAGAAACATCTGCTAAATTGCGTTTAAATAATTATGTGTATGCATGGATATGACGTTGACGATATTGTTCAAGGGTTATTAAAATGTTACGTTGGTACAGATTGGATTATGTCCTTTCTTGAATTAAATTTTCACAAATTATACCTGAGTGTTAAAATTCAAATATTTTTAATCAAAATAGGATGTAACATCACTTATGAAAGTCAAAAACTACCACCCATTCCAAAACTAATGCCTCAGACCTAAGAAGAATGGACGTTGTGAATCGTTGAATAATGAGTGATTGAATTTTTAATCTATGACATAATCGTGATTCAATTTTTAAAACATAGAAATTTTTACTTTTTAATGTACTTGCTTTTTATATAAGAATGTTATTAGCGCCTATAATTGAGGTAGCACTCAACTTGTATTTTTGTCTATATATATATATTTTGTATGAATTAGTGTATGTTGTGGTGCAATAAAGAAAGAAATAAATAAATTATTGAAGTTAAAATTCCTTCCGATTTTTTTTTGGAAAAGTCATATGGAATTAAGTGATCTCCGCCGCCCATATTGTCTTGCAACACCAGAGGAATCACAGGAGCTTTGCCGGCCTTTAAGGAAGGTGTACACACTTTTTTTGAAGGTACCAATGTCGTATCGTCCCGGAAACATCGCACAAAGAAGCTCATTCCATAGCTTGGGTGTACGTGGAAGAAAGCTCCTTGAAAACCGCACTGTGAAGGACCGCCACACATCCAGATGTTGGGGATGATATCCTAATTTATGGCGTGTCGTGCGAAGGTGAAATTGGAATAAGATTTTTTTTTTATTGAATATGTAAGTTCTCATTACCAACATGTAAGTTATAATATATTTATTCAATGTAAGTTTAGTTTTAATAATATTTTTATGTTTTATTTCTGTCAGCAGGTACTGAATACTCATTTTTTTAAGAGTCCTGAAGTAAAATGATGAAATCCTTTATACATTCAAAGCCTGCCTTTCTATCCTTCTATAAATATGGTATATGTTAGTATTATGGTATACATTTATGACTTAAATGTCACTGCTTGGGGCGGTGACGTGGGAAGGGTCGTTCCCTTCCCTAAAATAATATGGTCGAGGGAGGCGATGGCTGTTTATGAACGGATGCTACTTTTGGTGGCAGGATGATCCTGTTACCAGAAACTGCTTCATGTTTTTAAATAAAAGATATAATATTTTTCATAATCACTAATAAAATTCTCACAAAATACCTGTATTTATTTACGGTGTGTGTGGATTGATGCATTTACTGTACTCAACAACTCTTGTTTTTACATATTCATTTATATTTACTTTTGACTTACTCGTGTAAGGCATTCAGTATTTAACGTTTGGAGGATACAATCGTATTTTTGTTGCCTCACGTTACATATGTTGAAATTGAAATGATTTGTTAAATGAAATGATGAAGCTGTAAATATTGCCATTTTTCTTATTAAACCTCAACCTTTAGAAAGAAAAAGAAAAGAAAACTTTTGACATTCATGTGAGTGTCATTTCCCTGACCAATTTGAATAAAGTGATTTTAATTCGATTTGACTTGACTACCTATGTAAGTTAAGGTCTAATTAGTATGGTTGTACATTTCAGTTCAGCTGTTAGACTAGAGTCGGTCAAGCGGGGCTTTGCCTTCAAAATCCGCGTTGTGAATGAAAATACCGATAACGCAAGGAATACCGTGGTATTTGTTAGAACCGGTAAAACAGAGTAATAATTAATGATAGAAGTAATCATAATAATAAACAAAAGGATGTGTCAATGTGCTCGTGATGGAATTGACACAACCAAAGCTGTCAAATTAAAATATTTTTAGTGAAAATAGGATTTAAAATCGTTTATTGAACGTAAAAAGAACAAGGTTTATTATTTATTTGCAGGACTAATTGTTGACGGGGATCTTAAAAACTGATAAAGCACTTGATTATTAATTCGGGCAGTATAAATATTTCAATAAATATAAACAAAGCAACTTAAGTAACATGAAATCCCAGTTTATACAGCATTAATGAAAAGCGGCCAAGTGCGAGTGAATGCTCGCCCATGAAGGGTTACGTAGCAGCAAGTAACATAATATAGCAATTTTCGGTGGAAGCTTGCATGGTAATGTGCATCATATGGGGGGGGGGGGTTGACTCATTTCACCACTTTGGAATATAATTAATTTTTGAAGACCTATCCATAGATAACTCGGACGTATGGGTTCGATGAAAATAAATTTTTGAGTTGCAGTTTAAAGCAGGGGGATCCCCCATAATTTCTTGTGTTTTTTCTATTTTTGTATGAAAATCTTAATGCGGTTCACAGAATATAGCTACTAACCAAGTTTCAACAGTATAGTTCTTATAGTTTCGGAAAAAAGTGGCTGTCACATACACTTAGTGTAGTCTATAAGGTTTACGTTTTTTGCCATTTTGTAACGGAACCCGAAAAATTAGGTGTTAGAGACAATTAAATATGATGAGTTGGTATTGAGATGACAACTAAATTAAGTGTAACTAATCTTCGAAATATTCTTCAATTGTGTAATAAAACAGTTTAAAAATCCTTTTCTGTACTCCTATCCTAACCACGTTTAAGAAATAGTCTATAATGATGTGTTAAGTAAATAAGCTGTCAAATTTTAACATAAAAACACATTCGTATCTCATTCTATTATGTATGTTTCAACGCTTTTTGTATTTTGCTCTACCTGCAATTGGTTATATTACGAGTAAGCCCCGTATAATAGGCTTTACTCGACGCGCTAATAGAACATTATCACTTATTTTACATAAAATTAATAATATAATTTAGTATTCATTATTTGGTTCGTTATATTTGTTTATTTATGTACACGAAGAATTAACAGTAACTAGTTCATAGATATTGTTACAACTTAACAACTTCTAATTATTTTTTTTTATGGAAAAAGGGGGCAAAAATGGCGTACGGGTCATCTGGTTTTAAGTGATCACCGCCGTCCACTCTCTCTTGCAACACCAGAGGAATCACAGGAACGCTGCCGGCCTTTAAGGTACGTGTACGCGCTTTGCTTTTTCATTTACTTAAATTCAAATTTGGAACGTGTGTATCATGGTAAAACTTCTATAATTTCCCGCTGTTACCGCGCCATTCCTCAGTAGAAAATCACCTGATCATCGCACGAGATCGAGCGACCAATCAGGAAGCATTACCTGACTTTTTGTTGAATATAAATATAGTGTGCTGATAATCCCCTCTAAAGATTTAGTACTATTTTATTAGCACAGAAGGGACGGATAGTTAATAGTAAGCAAAAGCTTATATGTAATTACATATTAAGTAGTCATAAAACCTAACGAAAAACTCAATAGTAACACTATTAAATAAAGGTGTAATTCAAATGTAGTACAAATAATTTCAGTATTTATCGTATAATTTCGTAGCAGTCTAAGAGCTACGTATGTTCATTATTTGTAGCGTTACATCGTAGCAAAGTAGAACCGTAGCAATTATTTGTGATGAACGAGTTATGCAGTCGCATCGTTGGAGTTCGTCTCAATTTAATTACAAACTAAAGTTCTATTATTATATTCTATATATATATCTGCTCGTAAAACAGCAGACTTTGGCGTGGCTATACAATAAAAGAAATAGAAAGAAAGCGGTTTATTTTAGAAATACGGCCTCAATCAGGTTTTTAGAACTATTTGTTGTTCACCTGTCTGTTTTAATGTTTGTTGGTTAGTTCCTCGGAATCAAGTGAGTTTTTATGCAATTTTCAAAGGTGGACGGAGAATTTGGTATTTTTCTTAGATAATTTATACCTCCTTTTAACCAGTGGGATGCTTCTTTGCACAGGATGCCGGCTAGATTATGGGTAACTCAACGGCGCCTATTACTGCCGTGAAGCAGTAATGTGTAAACATTACTGTGTTTCGGTCGGAAGGGCTCCGTAGGTATTGAAATAAATGGGCAAATTAGACTAAACATTTTATGTCTCAAGGTGACGAGCGCATCTGTAGTGCCAGAATTCCTGGGTTTTTTAAAAATCCTGAGCGGCACGGCATTGTAATGGGCAGGGCGTTTCAATATCCATCAGTTGAACGACCTGCTCGTCTCTGCCCTTATTTTCATAAAAAAAATATGGAACTAATAGTAAAAATAACAAAAATATTTATCTGTAGACGTAGAGGATTGAAGTTTTTATGTCCATGTTTTTTAAATATGAAATAGGCTTGATATAAATAAATATCAAGAAGGATCATGGAACGATGTGACTCCTATTAAAGAACAGGGGTCGATGACCGCTGGCATTCGAAGCCGGATAAAAATACTCCGTACGGTTAGAGTTTAGTGTTTAGATGAACTAAGCGTTCTACCAATTTTATTTATTCATTTTAAATGTGCTTTATTTAAGTAAAAAATATAAAGGAAGTATATTTCTTGACACAGTCAAAGAATTAAAAATCGTAGCACCTTTCAACGGTGTCATTGTTTTATAGAAACGATGTGGTCCATGATTATGATTTAACATCAGAGATTTATAGAACTTATAACAATAACAGATTTTTGATTGTTGATATAATAGTTTCAGATAAACAGCTTTAAGGGTAAATGTATACATTTTTATAATAAAGCCCCAGTTACTGTTCAGGTATTGTCTATAAATAAATTTAAATGTTTTACTAAAAAATGGCCCTGTCGCCGATCCTACTACTCCACAGCTGTATATCTAAGTGTTCGGACAGCCTAGGCTAGATTATAATTATTACAATATTGTACATTTTATTAAAAAGAGCGCAAAAAAAGAATGCTGGGAGAGTTTCTTGCGCCGCTTCTTCTCTCTCAGAGCGTGTTAGAAATGACATCAAAAAGAATTCTAAAGAAGTATTTTTATGCCTTTTAATGTGTAGAGGAGAGTAGGTAGGTAACATTTTGGATTGGTAGGTAACACTTGTTTAGTAAAATATTCCTAATGCTTAGCTTAGTATTAAGTAATTGATCAATAAATTTATTATTATTGGCAATAAGTTCTACCAATTAAAATATAAAAGAAAACTTTTTATAAACAAACGTAACTTGAAAATTTTTTTCCTTAAACAAATTTAAAACAGTGATGTTCTGATATAACAAATTATTTAATTGACGTTTTTTTTTTATTTTCTTTGAGCTACAAAGCTTAAATTATTTGATGTAATGTTTCAGATTATTTTTAGCCTAATATTTCGCTTGATAATTTGTCATAGTTGGTAGATAATAAATCTTCAATCCATCTTCGAGATTTTGATTATATTGGATAATGGATTTTGTGTGATAATAAGGATATTCATATTTTCCTCAGAAAACCATTCAATATATGCATGGGACATGGAATTAAATACTGCTTAAAATAAAAAAGATACAAATTCGAAGGTATTCTAAGAGTGCATAAATAGAAATAACAAAAACTTAGAATACGGATTCCGCTGCGCTACTGCGCAACAAGATACCGAAGGCGTAGTCGCAAAGTGCGGCAGCTAATACTACGCCCAAGTGGGCGTACTCGAGCCAGTCTCTAACAAGGTGTAACGTTGACGTGCCACATGTTCTGTTAAACTTTGCTTATAATTGAAACTAAAATGCCGGGTTTCGTAGTAAAACTTTATAAAAATAATATTATAAGAATGACACTGGGATAATATATCATCAGTAAGTATTTTGTATTTTATTAATTTCAATGTAAAATTACACGAAGCGTATATAAATTACAAAATTTGAAAGATGCAATTGAGTGTCAAGATGCCACGCCAGGTACAGAAGCATCTAATAGTTGCCGTAATAAAATAATAAAAAAGCTATTTCTTAGTTATTGCGGTCCAATTTACCAATCCTTAATCTAAGCCTGTAAATAAAAATTGTTTGGAAAGAAAACATAGTTCTTTTAAGTAGATACTCTTTGTAATTATTACTATTACAGCTTAAATATTCTTCGTTCCATAATAATTTATGTGGAATATTTTTTATACTAGGCTAATAATGTATTATCTCAATAAGCGAATTTATAAAACTTTTTAGATAAATAACATTTCTGAACTATTAAAATATCTAGTGCACTATCTCGGTGAAACTGTCATAGTCCAACGTCACTCAGTTAACGTTGAATTTTATTCAAAATAAATGTGTGCGCAAAATTTTATCACTGTTTTAAAATATTTATCTATAACTCCAAAAATTCAGTTGCATAATTAAAAAAAAATGGGCAAGTGATGATAACATATGTGTTTTCAGACAATACTAATCTAAGAAAATTTATTAAGTCAGGCGTTATTATCTAAATATTATGAATTCCTTTCGAGTTCTATAGTTCAGTCAGTCAACATCTCCTGAGGATGCTTCGTTCGAAGCGAAACACGTGTCAAATGGAAGAGGATGAACGAGTGTACGGCTCACCTAATGTTAAGTGATCACCGCCGCCCACATTCTCTTGCGACACCAGAGGAATTACAGGAGCCTTGCCGGCCTTTTAGAAAGGTATATGCGTATACTATACTATACTCAAGCCATTAAAATACGGCTCTAATTACGATATTCATGTCAATATGACAGGTTTCCCATTTTTTTAATGATTTGAATTTGAATGTATTCCCTTAATTAAACTATTGCGGAGAATTTTCTTTATATAGCCTGTAGTACAGAACTTTTAGCCATGTTTAACCAAACAGAAAGAAGATGTTACGACAAGGGCATTTAAAAAAAAATGGCAGTAGACACTGCCGATAGAAGTGGAAACTTAAAATTTTTAGCATTAAGATTTGAAATTTCATAATACTTAAAAACAATTAAATTATTTACTATGTATTCACATTGAACTTTTCACTAAATCCATTCAATTTCATTTTTCTTTTATATTATTATCATTGTTCTTTTATAAGATATACACAGCTCTAATGTGGCACAATACGTCAGCTTTATAGCTACAGATATACTGCTATAAGAATTTCAATGACTCACGAGATGTAACCCATTCGAAAAGTGTGTAACTATGTAATATCTTTTTTTATTTTTTATTCACTGCGTGCGCTAGTCATGAGCATGTCGCTGATGTGAGCCCATAAGATTTTCCCGTACCTAAAAGTGCCCAACCACTTACAATTACCAATATGACAACTACAATCGCAAATACACTTCGAGAATATTATACAAATATGGGTTTCGACATGAATAGTCTGTTTTGGTATGGCAATATTATATAAAATGAGATTATATAAAGTTTTGAAATAATTCTGCTAATGAAAGCATTCATTAGAGTATACATTTAAGATTGAATGATATTGCATTAATAATATAATATAAAACGCGGCAAGTTCTTCGGGCACGCAACCTCGTTTCAAAATACAAAGAGGTTCTCCTCACTTTAAAATGTGAAAGCTTCCACAGAGTAGTAAAGCTACAGAGCAATTATAAAATCGTTTATCGGCCATACGACTACATCTTATGTGGAACTTTTGGCTTAAGAAAATAGCTGTAATATTCGCGAGACTAACAAACTACAGACAACATTTTTCCGTTAATTTTTGAAAAACTATTGATATACTATCACAATTGTTCTATATATATAATATGACATTATTATAGTGTAAAATAATGCAATGACGCTATGACCTTTGTATTCACCAAACCATTTAAATCTTGCAACAACTTCAAAGTTGATTGACCCACATTGCCAGGCATGCTTAAGGCAATGTTAAGTTGTTGCTATTAGATTTTATATATTTTAGCCGCCTCTTGTATTATGATTGTTACATGGGGCTGTTGGAAAATACGCTAAAATTATAAAACCACTTGCCGATTATGTATAATACTAGCTGACCCAGCAAACGTTGTATTGCCGATATTAAAATCGCGATACAAAAGTAACTGTTTATCGTAGATGGGTGATAATTTGAAGTTGTGTGTATTTTTTAATGCTGACTCATAATCAAACAATTTAAAAAAAAATGTTAAAAAAAAATTAAAAAAAAATCGTGTGGACCACCCTTAACATTCAGGGGGATGAAAATAGATATTGTCCGATTATCAGACCTACCCAATATGCACTCAAAATTTCATGAGAATCGGTCAAGCCGTTTCGGAGGAGTTCGGTCCCGCACATCGTGACACGAGAATTTTATATATTAGATTTAAATATTTGAATCATTTGGTTCAGAACAGTGGTCGGCAAAGTGCGGCTCCAGAGCAGCATGTGGCTATTTGGCTCTTTGAGTACGGCTCTGGCACGAATATCCACGGACGTCGCAATAATATATAATTTTCATTTGAAAAAACTTTGTTGGAAAAAATTACATCTTATTCTGATAAATTAAAAATTTCTCAAACTTTCCAAGGAGATGTAAGCACATTGTTCGCTTAATAAATGTTTATTAAAAATGAAATTTAATTTTATTTTGTGTATTCCTTATTTTGTGTAATATAAAGTATAAATATAAGTTGACTATACAAGCAGATTTGGCTCCCATTTTTTTTATTGTTGTAATGTTAGTTCTTTGGCTAATAAGATTTTTTGACCACGGGTTTAGGACTAATATGTTATGTTAATGTGAAATTATATTCACCAAAGATTTCCCAAATCATTATGACTCACAGAAACTCTCGCAGAGCGATGCCATTAGGTTAGGGTTTTAAAAACAATCCTTATCCCGAATGATTGCATAATACATGTTAAAAGTTTATTCACAGTCTCTGTAGTATAGTGCTCTGCAAAAATTAATGCAAGAACTCGCGGCACGGCGGCTTCCTTAGATCAGATTTTGCTTTCACACTAAAGATTGCGAGGGTTGCCGACATTCCGGCTAGCGGCGCGTGATTCAAGATAAATTGCCTGAGACTGCTGGAAATGTACGACCCCTTCTTTTATTTTTAATAGTTTTCAGTGCGGTTATTGGAAAATCTGTGGAAGGCTAATAATACAAAAAATTATAATGTAGTTTTTTAGAATGGGATAGTTAAATTTGGTAGACTTATATGTGTGTTTTAAGAGGTCGAGGCGTGCGAGAGAATTTATTTAAACAATGGAACCACCAGGATCAAGGCTGATTCGCTTACCATAAGGACAAAAATTTATCAAAGTGATTAAACGTATGAGGACAGGTTATAGGAAGTTCTTTAATCTCTTTTAACCCCTCAGTGAAAGGCGTACAGTACAGATAAAATATGAAAAGACGAATGTTTTATTAATGAAATCTTTATCAAACCATCCAGTGGGAGGCTCCTTTGCACAGGTAGCCGGCTAAATTATGGTGCCACAACGGTGCCTATTTCTGCCGTGAAGCAGTAATGTGTAAGCATTACTGTGTTTCGGTCTGAAGGACGCCGTAACTAGTGAAATTACTGGGCAAATAAGACTTAACATCTTATGTCTCAAGGTGACGAGCGCAGTTGTAGTGCCGCTCAGAATTTTTTGGGATTTTCAAGAATACTGATCGGCACTTCATTTAAATGGGTAGGGCGTATCAATTACCATCAGATGAACGTCCTCTCGTCCCTTATTTTTATAAAAAACAACTTTTTATCAGTAACTGTAACTTACATCAGTCGCTTACTTATATGTTAACCTCTTCAATCTATTTTAAACGGCTTGTAAGCAAATTTATCTATATTTTCTTCTCAATAAACTATTCGTAAATCATGAATTGCTTTTTAAAATGGATGGTTCCCAAAAGAGCGGATCTGAGACGTTCACAAAAGGACAATCCAGCTGTAATATATTCTATTGGTTCGTGTGTCATCCAATTTGCTTTCATATAGATCGTGCATTGCAGAAGGTTTATCCTGACAATTTAAATGGCTGAATAGTGAAACGTCTTGAATATTAAATAAGCATGGCTGGGCTGCTTTTCAGAATGAAATATATCGTAATGCGCGAAGTAGTTGTGCGTATAATATATTATTAATAGATTCTGATAACACTTGAATATCTTTCATGATTACCTGCGATGAGTTACCCATGCCTCTGCAGTTGAAAGTTCCGTGGGTGTGGCTTGAATCAAAACTTGATTCACTTTTTTCATTAAGTTAAAAGAAATATGTTAAATAAAGCGCGTGAGGTTTGTCAGGATAGAAGCAAGTGGCATTCTTTTGTCTCTGCCTACCCCGACGGGAACAAGGTGAGTACGAGTGTGTGTGTGTGTAAAAGAAATCACACTTCTGAATGTCAAAAGTTATATGCTTTACTATTTAACACCAATGTGGAAAAGGTTGAGATATAATAAGAATAAAGGGCAATAAACTGGGCAGAGTCTCCGTCAAGCCACCATAGGGTCTGTTCACGAAAATAACGATTAGACCATCACCATCGCCTCCCTCGAACATATTTCTCGAACGACCCACCTCACGACACTGTTACAAGAAAAGCTTGTATCCGTTAACGAGCAATTCTTGTAAATATATATGTATATAATCTGAATCTCGGAAACAGTTCCAACGATTTTCATAAAATTTAGTATTCAGGGGATTTTGGGGGTGATAATAGATCTAGCTTGGTTTCAGTTTGATTCTAGGTTAGCTAGGAACAGCTACAATAACATTAGAATACAAAGGTAAATTTTGCCACTTTATACGAGACTATAATAGCTCAGATGGGACATTGGGTGATCCGGATAGCAGAAGACCCCCCGGTTCGAATCCGGATGTCCTATTAGGTTATTTTTTTTTCGAGTTTTGTACATTCTTAAAAATCTAAGCAAGGCTCGGTCCTCCAGATATTGATATTTAAGCGAGCATGAGGAAGTCTGTCACAAGAACTCCTCCAATATGCTTGTTTGGTTATATTGGCTGGATGGAAAGTACTCTGTGGAATATACTAAATCTTATTAAAAAACTCACACTTCCACTTGTAACAGAGCCCAAATATTGGATCATCATAAGTAATTTTATAATACTAGAAATAAGGGATTACTTGTAACTAATTCTAGTAGGCTTCATAAGATACATAATAAGTTTTAAGGGTAAATATACACTTTTATAGTAAAGTCCCAGCCACTGTTCAGGCATTATCTATAAATAAATTTAAATGTGTTAGCAAAAAATGGCTCTGTCGTAAATCATACTATTCCACAGCTGAATATCTAAGTGATCCGACAGCCTGGGACTAGATTATGATTATTTTATAGCAATAGCAATGACAGTACAATATTGTATATTTCATTAATAAGAGCGCTGGGAGAGTTTCTTGCGCCTCTTCTTCTCTCTCAGAGCGCTATTTATTACCGAAGCGGTAGTACTATCTAGATTCTAGTATATCAGAAATGATATCAAAAAGAATTCTAAAGGAATCATTTGAAGCAGTGAAAACGTGCGAGAAAGGGTGACTGGAAATAAATAAATTTAAAAAAATTAACTTTTACACAAATACCTTTTGTAAAAAGTATTTTGTCTAAATGTGTAATCGCATTAATCAAAGCAAATACTAAAATATTCCTTCATCAAGTAAGGTGTAGTTTGACCTTTAAAAAATAAAGTGTTCAATTCATGGGTGAGTGAAAGAGTGAGAAAAATAAAGTCTGATCTTCCAATACATTAAGCGTTAGCAAAATGTGAATTTAAATGTCAGACATAAGTAGCAAAGAAATATAGCTATTTATAAATGAAACGCTTTCTCATAACATCTTTTTTGTAATTGTTTGATATTAATTCAGGCCTTAGATCATATATACGTTTAGATAGACTATGACAGATGTGAAAACGTCGAAAATAAATAGAATTTAGAACTTACCTCTTTTTTAATAAATTCACGCACACTAAACTAATATTCCTAGCCTATTTTTATCGGTTGTCTCTATCTAGACGTATAAACTATCTAAGATTCAGACCGTTGTTTTATTACTACTGAGCTCATTCATTGAATTAATAATATTATTACTTTGAATACAATATAATTATATTTTGTTGTTAAGTGATCACCGCCGTCCACATTCTCAACACCAGAGGAATGTCAGGAGCGTTGCTGGCGTTTTAGGAAGGATACGCGCTTTTTCTGAAAATCTCGAAGTGTACGATGTGGTTCTCATTAGAAGACCAATGTCTTCTTATTTATGGAATAGCGAGCATGTCACCTGCTATTAATTGAACCCATCACTCACACTCTCCACAAGCACTTACAACCACTTAGATGTTATCAGCCTTCTAAGTATATAGAATACCAGTGGGAGGCTCCTTTGTACAGGATCCCGGCTAGATTATGGGTACCACAACGGCGCCTATTTCTAACGTGAAGCAGTAATGTGTAAACATTACTGTGTTTCGGTCTGAAAGGCGCCGTAGCTAGTGAAATTACTAGGCAAAGGAGACTTGACAACTTATGTCTCAAGGTGATTAGCGCTGTTATAGGCGCAGTTGTATGCCGCTCAGAATTTTTGAGTTTTTCAATAATCCTGAGCGGCACTGCATTGGGCAGGGCGTATCAATTACCATCAGCTCAACGTCCTACTCGTCTCGTCCCTTATTTTCATAAATAAAAAATTTGTAGCTATACCCGATTTTTTAAGGTATCCATGTCGTATTATCCTGGAAATATCGCTCACGGCAGCTCATACCATAGTTTCGCTGTACGCGGATGAAAGTTCTACTTTATATTGGCACCCACTTTGGTCAGCACTTTCTCAAAGGTTTCAAGAACCTGTGGAAGAAGGTTTCGCTAAATTTCCAAGTTTAGAATCTTTAAGTAGATAGCTACTAATGACTATGTGTGTGTGGGTGACGATATGTGTATATATAATGTAGTCTATGTATCTACTCTTTAACGTCAAAACTATTAAATTGATTTCAATTAAATTTGGTATGCACATAGTTTGTATTAAGAATATAAACTTAAACCACATTTTGTCCAGAATTTTGACGGGGTCAATTCCACGTATTTGAATTGTTAGAAGGAGACCTTGCAATTTATATCTATCTTTTTATATTTAAGTATATCTATCTACTCAAAGTCATGTCGATATATCCTAATATTAATAATTATATTTGCTTAAATTGCGTTAAAAGATAAATATTTGACGTATTTCATCTAAAAATAAATGTATTTTCTATTTAGGACGAGCTTAGTCAGCGGGTGTAGTAAATCTAACGGTGCAGCGAATGTATGCGGTGTGCATATCACCGTGAAATTGTATAGAGCTCATAGAATTGCATACACTATTATGTTCATTTATTATTGGTCTTTTTTTTAAGACAATAAGGGGCAAGACCAGCAGGACGTTCAGCTGATGGTAATTGATACACCCTGCCCATTACAATGCTGTACCGCTCAGGATTATTGAAAAACCCAAAAGTTCTGATCGGAACCACAATTGCGCTCGTCACCTTGAGACATAAGATGTTAAGTCTCATTTGCCCAGTAATTTCACTAGCTACGGCAGCCTTCAGACCGAAACACAGTAATGCTTACATATTACTGCTTAGGTACGGCAGAAATAAGCGCCGTTGTGGTGCCGATAATCTAGCCGGCATGGCATCCTGTTCAAAGGAGCCTCCCACAGGTGAAAGTCGCTACATTTATGCAGTTTTTTTTTCTATCCTTGCAGGATAAAGATAAAATGTAACGCAGGAGCTTTTAAACATCGCTTACTTTAGTATTATTGGGGGGAATGGGTGTGTTAGTCTTCTAGGAAAATATACTAATGACTCTTAAATTGAGAGAAGTATTGTAAATTTTTCACTATTTGTACTACTGTTTGAACTTTCTTATTGGTTTTGTTGAACTGGCTTAATTACATCCCCAACCTGATCGTAGGATGTATGTTTGTGTTGGCAACCATTCCCACTGTTCCATCTTAATTTGCACTACAAAAATATTTAGCATAAATCTCCATTTCAAATAGTGTGTATTATCAACTCTATATAAATTCCTCCAAAATTCTATTTGGCTTGGAACAGTAAAGAGTACGCGAGGCTTTGGTTGCGCCAGGCCTCTTATATTATGTAAATAACTTGCTCACGAATTCTATGCAAATAACTATCACTTCGATCCAAGCGATTAATTTTCAGTTGCCTTCTTCACTTTGACTTGTGGTATGTATATTCTATATGAATAGTTAATATCTAGTGTGGATTATTACGCAAGAAGAGCATGTTTCAAATTGCTCGTCTGTTTGTTAAAGGTTTAAGTTTTTGAGGAAAGACAAACTAATTTAGAATTACGACAGTATCGTTGTCTGTCGGTCTGTATATGTCAAAAACTACGATCTACTCCTGAGAACAAGTGTAAATTGAGCATTTTAAAATAAACAAGTGGGAGGCTCCTTTGTACAGGATCTCGGTTAGATTACGGGTACCACAACGGCGCCTATTTCTGCCTGGGCAAATAAGACTTAACATTATGTCTCAAGGTGACGAATTGTAGTGCCTTTCAGAATTTTTGGGTTTTTCAAGAGTTCTGAGCGGCACTGTATTGTAATGGGCAGGGCGTATCAATTACCATCAGGTGAACGTCCTGCTCGTCTCGTTCCTTATTTTCATAAAAAAACTGCAATTGGGTACAGACATTTTAAGAGCTGGTGAATATGATGGTGAATATGATATTTAGTTTTTTTTATTATATATCTGTTCTTTTGTGTTTCTTACATCAGAGTTGGAAATGCGCAAATGGCCTATATAATTTAGAGAAGATATTAATGAACCCATGAATATTAGCAACATCAGGGATCATGAGAACCTTTGCCGGCATATGCGATGGGATTATGCTGTAGACTTGAAGGTCCCGAAGTCGTATCGGTTCAGGAATATAGTGCTATTGTTGGGCTTGCGAAGCCAGAGGATAGGAGAGCCAAGTGGTGTAATTCGGTTGATGGTTATATACTCTTGTGATAGCTCGACGAGTATAGGAAATGTCAAAGAATCAAGCGCTACAGGGATGACGTGATCCTTAATGTTTTGTATCAGATAAATGTCAAATAGAAGAAGCTGGTACTTGAAATTCTCTGGGGCCTCGCCCAGAGAGGTAAGAGCCTTAGATAATTGCTGGCAGTGGCTGAATACGTATTGTATGTAGTCTGAGAAAAATTAATGAATAAAATCAAACCAAATCATCTTTACACGTAGGATAAGATAAAAATATATATGTATGCTGAGATGGTTTGGACATGTCGAGAGAATTAATGAAGAACGATTGACGAAGAAAGTGTATAATGTGTGTGTAAATGTGAATGAAAGTGTTGGAAGGGGTAGATCTAGGTGGACGTTTCAATATCAAATCAGGGACGTCTTGAAAAAAGGCCAGGTCAAGAGTACCCTCAACCAGACAGCATGTATGAAAGGAATAATGAAAGTGGACGAAGCGAAACTAGTATGTAAGGATCGTAGCAAATGAAAAGAAGTGGTCTCTGCCTACCCCTACGGGAAAGAGGTGTGATTTTTTGTATGTATGTATGTATGTAAGATAATAATATTGTGTTGTTGGCTTAACATCTTGACTGTTGTTTCATAATGTTCTTGATGATGTAATGTATGTATATAGGCACATAAGTGAATTTTCTAGACTGTCCATAACCATAATGTTAATACCAGAAACAGACATAAACTTATATTGCCTACAACTCGGCTGAGTTGAGTCAGTGAGTCTTTTGTGGGGCGATCTATAATATGCTTTTACAACAACATCCCAGAAAATGTTCAAAACAAGAGTATTACGATATTCAAAAGAATTGATAAAAGGGTTTGTGTAATAAAAGGTTACTATAACATTAATTTTCTTGATGATAACACAAATTGGGAATAGTGCGACCGCCCTCAGGCTTTAAAATAAAAAGTTTAATTGTACGATATTACTTTGTAACCATGTAACTATTTTTATGAAAGAAAAGACCGCTGAGTTTGTTGCGCGCGTTCTTCTCAGGTCTGAGGCATTCTTTTGGAATTGCTGATAGTTTTTGACTTTCAATTAGGGATTTTATATTACAAAGCCTGTATAAGTATGTATAAGTATTATAAGTATTCCAAGCAGACATAGTCACGGTCTCAAGGTGAGCTGATACTAAGCTAATATCACAGAGTATTTAAATCAAACGGATTCAACCGAATAGAAGACAGACTAAATTGAAAAGATAAGATCGTACAAGTTTATCTGAGTTTTATTCATTTCGCAATTGTCCCCGGCTGCCGTGTCCGAGCTAACGGAGTGCGCTCATAAAGTGCTAGAATATTCTATTTATCTACATTCACTGTGTCTAGAAGCTTTGCAGCTCTTTCTTTCAGAACTCGACTTTAACTGGGAATATACTTAGTTAAATTTAAATTTATTCCATTTAGATTTTATTAGCTCTTTGAAAAAATGACGGTAGTTGCTTAAAAGCCTATACGACAGAAAAAAATTCATCAGGGCGAGGTTGATACCATTTTTTTGTTCTATATTCATAAAGCAATATCATTAAATGTATTATCATCATCATCATAAGCCGGAAGACGTCCACTGCTGGCAATGGCCTCCCCCAAAGATCTCCACGACGGTCGGTCTGCGCTGCCCTTATCCAACGTATTCCGGCGATCTTGAGTCTGTGAGAGTTCTTCAGATCGTGGGTCTACCTTGTGAGGGCCTACAAACACTGCGTCTACCGGTATGTGATCGCCATTCGAGGACTTTACTGCCCCACCGGCCACCTGTCCGTCGAAATATGTGCCCTGACCACTGCCACTTCACTTTTGCAATCATTTGGGTGGGCTATGTCGGTGATTTTGATTCTCCTACGTACATTTAAAGTATATATAATAACAATGATTTATTTAACTTTATTTAAAACAAAACAATGCTAATAATGAAGAAGTGTACCAAAATACTGGAAGCATTTCCGGGTTGCATAGCTAGGCTGGTTCATTGGGCGAAATAGTTCTATTGAAGCTGCATACTTCTGCGATCGTAGCAGACACATCATCAACTGAAGTAGCCAAAAGTAGAAGAATTAGAGAAGAGATAGAAGCAGTTGTGTGGTGTTATGAAACCAAACTCAATTGAAATTTTATCACAAAATATAATATTAATATAACAAAAACTATATACATATTATTTATCTTACATGCTTTACTTATCAATAAAAAACTTCGAAACCAGCTCACTCTCGGGAACCAGAGCTTAAATACTAACCTTATTGACTACCTGGCTACCCTGACTTGATAGCAGGAGTTGAAAATAATTTATTTATTGGTCCACCCGTGATTTTACATAAAAATATTTCTTAAGCTATTAACAATTTTGATTAAATGCACAGGGTATGCAAAATCATTTAAAGGTAAACACTGCAGGCTAATTTCATTACACTTTATCACTTCACTTTATAAATCTAAAACTAAGTTAATAACTAAAACCAGAGAAAAAATAATTATACAAAAATAATTTGAATGTCTGCAATAAGCAATTGAGAATTGTTTTAAGGATAGTTAGGGAGACAAATAATAAATAGTGTTTTAATTACAACTAAAAATATAACAAAAACTCGAAATCTAAGCTAAGTAAATTTATAATAAAATAAAATAAACTAAACCAGAATTAAAATATATTACCTATGTTTTAACAAACATAGTAAAATCAACGATAACACTGGCTGACTAGTTTGTACTATTAATGACTCATCTTCATCCCTACTTCATGGACGATTGTACTGCAACATGCGATAGATGGGCGAAAATTTTTGAAGCAATGTACTAAAAGTTTCACCTTAAAGCATAAACAACAAAGAAATACATAGACCATAGAAATAAGATAAAAGTAGACTTTATTTAAAAGGAAAACATACTTAACTTGTCGTCGGCCCATTCATCTCATACCATTCGGGCAATTTCCTGTGAAATTGTCTTCATTGAGTTAGATATATCTTGTTAGCGTTTACACATTCGATGTCGAGAGTTTACCGAATATCTTTGCACATAAAGTCTTAGATAAGTACAGGCAGACATTTATAAGCAATACTAAATAAATTACTAAAATTCCATAGATGTTTCTCTAAAAATAAATTAATTTTTTAACAAAGATTATAAACATGTGTAAAACAAGCTGTTCTAGTTGTCGGGCAACGGCTTAAGGTTATAAGTAGGATTGTAACTACGTACATAGTTATGTGAGATGTGCTTACGTCGCACGCGCGACGTGACTAGAGGCGGGCGGGGTCGCGGCGGGAGTACACCGATTACAAAAATAGTAATAATTGCAACTATATTATATTGTCGTAATAATGTGATTTACTTTACCTTAGGTAGTCTAATATATTTCATTTCATTATTAAGTTGTAGATAAATACGCAATTATTCTTGTTTACATTTTAGTGCATTGTAATTATTATAATGTTATAATGAAGTCGGTTGTTTTTTTGTTATATTATTATCTATTATTTATAAGTAACAAAATTGCATTTCGTAACATTTTAGCACACGACTAAAGTAAAATGGATAAGCTCAAAGCTAAAACGCTAAACTCTGAAATTATTGAAACTCTTGAGTAGTTGGAAGTTTCGAGCAGGAGTCACAAGTACGTGTTTGACGTTTTGACGTAAACATTGCTGAGCGAATTGTCTTTGATTAATTGATGAAACTTGCTCAACTTGGTGCTTAGAACTTGCTGAATTAGTTTTTTGTCTGCTCAGTTGCTTCACCTCACTCATAAATCACTTAATATATATAAATTACTTGACACGTTGTTTGTCCGCGATGGACTCCTAAACTAATGAACGGATTTTTATGGGGATTACTCCATCGATTGCAGTTTAGTCGAACTTGAGAGATAGGATAGTTTTTATTTCGATTTGAGATCCATAATTTTTTTATTTCCAATATTTGTTTTGTATGGACATATTTTCTATGAGAGAATCTTAATATATATAAATTACGTGATACGTTGTTTGTCCGCGATGGACTTCTAAACTAATGAACGGATTTTTATGGGGACTACTTCATCGAGAGCAGTTTAGTCCAACTTGAGAGATAGGATACTTTTTATTTCGATTTGAGATACATAATTTTTTTTATTTCCAATATTTGTTTTGAATGGACATATTTTCTATGAGAGAATTTATTGACGAACGTTTTGATAGTTCTGCTGTGAAACAATTTGATTGTAAGAATAGGAAGAATATTTTATGAAATAATTGATGTTATGAAATATTATTGACAAATTCATAAAAAATCGGTATTTTTATTTATTATGTACAGAACAACGTCTGTAGGGTCAGCTAGTATTGTATATAAATCCAGTGTCCTGATGTTTGTTTCCAATGAACTCCTAAACTAATGAACGGATTTTATTGGGGATTACTTCATCGTGTGCAGTTTACTGCAAATTGAGAGATAGGATAGTTTTTATTTCGATTTGTGACCCATAATTATTTTTATTTCCAAAATTTGTTTTGTAAACAATTTTTTGTGTACAAAGTTTGCATGAGAGAATTTATTGATGATTGGTTTGACAGTTCTGCTATGAAATTTATTATAACAGCAGGGAGCAAACGAAATAATTATTGATAACATTATATACAAATTCTTTAATAACAGTATTTTATTTATTATGTACAGAACAACGTCTTTGGGTCAGCTAGTATAAAATATAAACATGGTGCGAATGGAATTCCATATTTTGACGTATTTTCCGGTGGTTTTCAAGGAAGAGCAACCTGATGATATATTTTCACCGCTGCTTCTATTGCTGCAATGCCAGAGAAGTGCTGCCGGCTCTTCAAGAAGGTTGTACGCGCCTTAACAAATATAATGGTGTCGTGTTCTGTCTTAGATTGTGTTGTTACATATAACAACAATCCAATTAAGGAAACATTTCACAGGTACATACTGATTTTTTCAATACTACTTTCATGATGTTGATTTCCGAAGAACATATGCACAAAAATATTTAATTTCATTTTATATACGCAGTAAGCACTCTATTTTCAAACGATTAACTAAACAGAGATTTAAAAAATAGAGATGTTCTTTCGTGAAATTCTATTTAACTTGCATAGTCTATGTGTTCGTTTGAGTAAAATTTCGAATCATAAGTCGTCAGTCGATTAAGGTAAAATTTTATTTCTTGGCTTAAACAAACACGGAATTATGACTTATTTATCACTGTGACATGTATTAAGTAAGCTTAAAACAAGAGAAATTCCGAAAGATTAATAGCACAGAGATAATAAATCAAATACACTAAACTGAAGGATGAAGTGGCTAGAAACTGGAACGAAAATAAAGTATACGCAATTCCAATAGTCTTTTCCACCACAGGTGTTATCTCAAACAATTTGTTTCATAGTCTCAAACTAATAGAATTAAAAGAAACTCTTTACATCACCTTACAAAAAGCCGCCATATTAACTACATGCCGAATCGTAAAAAAGTTCTTGCAAATTGACGAACACGACATTCCGCCCAACATATAAATTTAACACACCTCACGCTGCATTTACTTGGTTATGACCCGTAAATGTAGACAGAACCTGACAAAGGCTGAGAAAAAATATCAAATATAAAAATAATAAATTTCTTTATTTCGATTTAACAAAGGATCATAATGTGTTAGTAACTAAAAACCTACTACTACTTGTACTTAACAAAATATCTTAAAATCTAAACCTTCCTTAGCTAGGACAGGACTGACTTGTCACCACATGTATTGTACAGCAATGGTTCAGGTACTGACAATCGAACCTGTGCGAAAATACCCTCAGAATAGCGTTGGTTTTTTTTTATAGAATAGGAGGACAAACGAGCGAACGGGTCACCTGTTGTTAAGTGATCACCGCCGCCCTCAATCTCTTGCAACACCAGAGGAATCACAGGAGCGTTGCCGGCCTTTAAGGAAGGTGTACCAGCTTTTTTTGAAGGTACCCATGTCGTATCGTCCCGGAAACACCGCACAAGAAAGCTCATTCCACAGCTTTGTAGTACGTGGAAGAAAGCTCCTTGAAAACCGCACTGTGGAGGACCGCCACACATCCAGATGGTGAGGATGATATCCTAACTTGTGACGTGTCATGCGAAAGTAGAAGGGCTAGCCCGGACCCTACGCAACGGATTTGTACATCAATGAAAATGAATACATGACGTGATAACACTTAAATAAACTAAAAAATAATTAAGTGTTGAATAAAAGATAAACCCTTTCGGAATTTATTAAAAAATTATACGATAACATTCCCGAATCGATACACAGACATGAAAGCAGCAGCAGAAAATTTGAGAGCTTATGAACAAAAAAAAATATTTCATGCTTCTCTCTCTTTGTGTAACTAGAGTTTAAGAGACATCTTACTTCGTCCTGTCTAGTCCCAAGCGAAGCAGGTTACTCTGTCAATACCCATTTCTTTATCTTATATCTTTAAACGAGCAATTCTTGTATATATATATATATAATATCTGAATCTCGGAAACAGCTCCAACGATTTTCATAAAATTTAGTATACAGGGGATTTCGGGGGTGATAAATCGATCTAGCTAGGTTTCCATTAAAAAATGTAGTTTTATCCGTGTTTTAATGAGAAACAGCTACAATAATATTAGAATACAAAGGTAAATTTTTCCACTACATACAAGACTGTAATAGCTTAGATGGGACATTGGGTGATCCGGAAAGAAGAAGACCCGATTTTGGATCCAGATGTCGTATAAGTATTTTTTGGTTCAAGTTTTGTACATTCTTAAAAATCCGAGCAAGCCTCGGTCATCCAGATATTGTTTCCTAGTCAATCTAGGAATTGGTTTCTTCGATGAAATATTCAGCTTTGCATATAAACACACGAAAATGACTTGAGTTTATTATGATTTAATAATTTATACAGAGATACAATAATATCGCAACGTCATAAAAGTATGAAAGTAAAAGTCAACTTTATTGCAGTTGACTGTTAAGGTTTACTTTCGACTAGTGCGTTATGTACATAGGATCTGTTGACACGGTACTGACGTGAGCTCGTAAAGTTTTATTACTGTATAGAGTTGACGCTTGTCAATTTACTGCATAGAATTACAGCCGTTCCCAATATACTATCTACAGATAGCGATAAATTACTATCTTTTACTGTCAGTAATTAGCTGTCAATAATCTGAAGTTGTCCCAATATATCCGATAAATCATTCTTATTGCCTTATATTGGGACGCGTGAATTGCAATATCCATATAAACTTCTATAGCTGGTAAGCTATAAGTCCTCCCATTGACAGACAGCGTTTACGAATAAGGTGAGTTACCGTCGATAAATTTATTGGGACAGAAAAGTCAACGATAGTTACGATTTTTATCTCAAGTAGGCCGCAACCGGAGATATTGAATATTGGGAACAGCCGTTAGACTATACTTGCTTATATACGATCTGACAGACCTGACCGATACAGCATATCTAATTTTGATTTGTCAAAGTGTGCGTTAGTTAGTGGTTTAATATTCAAAATACTTAGACTGTTTACGACTCGTCAATAAATAGTAACAGTAGCAATAGACTCGATTTTCTTTTTTATCTTGCTCCTTCCGAGGTGTTATTCTCTTTTGCACGCTTTGTAAGAAACAAAGCTATATAAAGCTTAATTTTAGAGTATATACTCTAGTATATTGTATGTATATGACCTATTGTCGAGATATTTAGTTCCTTAGATACTAGCCTAATGACGAATCTATGGTTAACTAGCTGACCCAGCAAACTTTGTTTTTTCATATAATTTATTTTCAGTGTGTAACTGTTTCTTCTCCGACGTTTTACCAATACAACTACTACAAAAATGTCTTTTCATTTTTTATGTTAATATATTGCATATATATACTCTCAAAATATTGGCTTTCTATTGGTAACTGAATTTTCAAAATCGTTTAAGTAGATCTAAATATAAAAGCTGGAAATGCTCTTGTGTCTACTCTGATGTTGAAAGATAATGTGGGCGACAGTGATCACTTAACACCACCCGTACGCTCTTTAGTTCTCCTTTTCTATAAAAGATTACCTCTAGAAATTTGTCTGCAGATCTTTTAAATTACATTTTACTTTCTAAATTATATTCATTACTGTAAACTATAACTGTACAAACAATTGATGTTAAAACGGTAAATATTAATACTTTCTACTTTCACAGTAAACTTAGTCCTTGAAATTAATATTAATAACTATACACTAAATACCCGACGATCCCTTTTAGCTGTTGAGTTAGAGCCTTGGACCGTAGCTATTATTGTGTCCTGTACACTTATGGAAAAAAAAACTACCTTCTGTGACATACTGTTACGATGGTAATTTTCGTAGTTACTAAACACTACGGCGTAGCGTAGTAGCGCGTCCGCACGTTGGCTGTGGCTGAACCGTATAATACAATTGAATTACAATATACTAGCGAATAGAGTGTGCGAGAGAGAAGAACATCTCTAACAGAGATAACAATAAGCTATTCTATTGTTACTGTAACCGTTTTTTATTTACAATTCGTATACTTGGCATTAGCTCCTTCGTATTAATCTACTTATAATAACTAAAAAACCACTAACTAAGGAACACATTGACAAATATTATTGGTGGCACATTATCGGATGTGATGTGAACGACCATGTTAAACAGAAATAAGACATAACGCTAATTTTTACTCTTCTGGTAGCTTATAAGACCATTAACTTTTATCAAGTAAAATATACTGCCCTTGATATGCTTTATTAGGTCCAATCTTTCATGAAGTAATACATTATCCAGATATGGGACTTTTTTGTATAAGCGCGGGAAAACGGCCAAGAGACTTGCGTGATAGAAAGTGGTGAGGCAACCGCACATGGTCATCCTAGGGCTTCCAATCCCGCGGCCTGGATTCAATCTCGGCATTTGCGGGACTACGAATTTTCAATTCCGCGGGATCTCGGTATTTGCGGGATCCCGCATATTGAAAATATGCACATTTTAAAACAATGAATTTATCAACTCCACATTTATTACCGTACATATTACAATTAAAATGAGATCAATCAGATTATACTGTTTTTGTTTTTCATAAAAAAACAATAACAAACTCTGAATAAAAAGCAAATCAAAACAAAACAAATCGTTTTCAAAAAACACACAAAGCCAAATTAAAAAATTCAAACCAACAAAAAAAAACATTTTAAAACTGATAAATTATTACTTAATTATTAAGTTTGTCAGCTTTTAATCTTAACTGAAAATGTTTGCGAAGGAAACACATGTACAAACTGTCGTCTGCCAAACTACTGCGTATTTTAGACGCCATTATATAGCCTGCAGCAGAAAATGCCCTTTCTGCTTCCATACTTGTGGGCGGTATTCCTTTTAAGGGTTTGTACGTGAAAGTTAATAACTAGAGTTATTAAGAATGAAAATATTTCACGCAGATTATCCTATTTTGCATCGCATGCACGCTTTTTATCAGTCCCGCAATTCCCGCGGATCCCGCGCCCGTTCTCCCGCATCTCGCGGGATTGGAAAATGGCGCGTGATCCCGCAATACCGAGATCTCGGTACTGCTGGAAGCCCTAGGTCATCCGCAAATCAGGAGTCAAGAGATGCGTTGTCGGCTTTTATGTTGGGAGTATGTTCTATGCTTGAAGATCTTTTTTCCCATACCGATACCGGTTCGGGAAAACTGTGGCTGGTGATTGATTCCAAGTGACTGTGCGAGGCAATAAGTTTCTCGTAAAACGTGTAGAATGCCAGACGTCAACATGAGGCGGTTGGAATTTCTCATTTTGAAGTAATGACCGGTGGTGGAATAACTCTACTGAGCCCTCACTATTTTATTCTTAACGCGATTTAACCTTCACATTCGAAACTTTATAATAGCTGATGCGAAGTAATTTAACATCTCGAAATATTCTATTTAAACCTGTGTGTCTTCTTTTAGAGTCCATCCAGGCTTCCCTACCGCTACAGGCCAAACATGACATTGTATTTGTGTTCAAAGTTCACCTAAACATAATTATAATACACACAATAAGAATAGGGAAGTCCCAGGCCCAAGGGTGTCGTGAGAGGCAACTAACAGCATTTACCAGTGGAAGGCTCCTTTGCACAGGATGCCGGCTAGATTATGGGTACCAAAACGGCGCCTATTTCTGCCATAAAGCAGTAATGTGTAAGAATTACTGTGTTTCGGTCTGAAGGGCGCCGTAGCTAGTGAAATTACTGGGCAAATGAAAGTCTCATCTTATTCATCTTATGTCTCAAGGTGACGAGCGCAATCGTAGTGCCGCTCAGAATTTTTGGCTAAATCAAGAATCTCGAGTGGTACTGCATTGTAATGGGCAAAGCGTATTAATTACCATCACCCGAACGTCTGGTCCCTTATTGTCATAATTAAACTCCTTTTCAGTATTTTAAAACTTAAATAAATTCAACGTAAAACTTTAAACCGACTGAACCAATAAGTAGTTTCAACACGTCTGGAGAACAATTTTATCAAGAACACAGTGTGACAGTGACAATACAAATGTGTAGTTTCCAGTCGTGGATACCTCGTAGCTGGCTGGTAACTTGAGCTCGTGTACTACACTATTGTATTCACAATTTACATATCTTATTTCGCTTCAAATTTACAGCTTGCATATTTTATTTAGAACTGACTGAATACTGCTTGATCAAGGCAGTACAGAAAACACACTTATTTTAGTTATTAAATAGCAGGGTACTGTTAAATTCCCGTTTTAAGAATCTAGGTGGTTAAATAATTTATGGAACATAAGACTTTAGAAATAAGTCTAAGGATATCTCGTTATTGTGATTTATTACGACTTAAGACATACTGATACTGTTGTTCGAAATCTTGGTGAAACTAAATAGTCCTTCTGTCTATGATCGGGCTGCATTTCATAAGCCGTAGTAAGACACAGCGACTGTTGCCGCTCTTACAATTTAAAAATAAAAACCAATATGGCGGATTCTAAGATGGCCGCCATGCAAGTTGCATGCATTAATTTATATGTCTAGATAGACTGTGACATCGACGTATCGCGAGTATAACACGCAACTGTCATTTATTTATTTATTTATTCTTAATGATACATCAACAGTACACACATAACAATTACATATAACACTATCTAGGAAAGTACATTACTGATGCGAGTACCAATAACAGATGTACACAACATTCACAGTTGCTGCTGTGACTATTATTAATTATTACATACTTATTATTACTAACTATTAACTAATTACCAATGTAACTTAAAATAAAATTTAATAACAATTTAAAGTTGATTATAGACTTTTTACATATAAAAGGAAAAAAAGATATTTATTTATTTATTTCTATAAATACCGAGTGTTTTTTATTTATTGTAAAGTTTCCGAAGATAACGTTTAAATTCTTGTTGAATATTGGAAAATATGTCAATGTTCACTATTTCTTTATTTATCTCATTGTACTGCCTAAGCAGTCGTGGTACTGGTGAAAATGAGCCTAAGTTTGTTCGATAGCATGGTATATCTACTTTGGCCTGTTGTTATGCGTGACTATCGGGACGTATTAATTATCAAGGCATTAAGCATTTAAAATGAACGCAGTCTTATATCTTGAACGATGCGAGCCTTTGAGTGCGTGTTCGAATCGCACTTGAGTTTAACATTTATTAAGTAACTTGTTAGCATTTAATAATACTAATACAGACGTAAATTAAAATGCGCCCGTCTACGAGCAAAACCACAATATCTCCATTGTCAGAAATTTGTTTTACGATGATACGACATTCGTTCCGTAGCGTGCTCCTTCCCACAAGCACACAGCCGGTCTGAGGTTCGAGTCTCCTTAGGGTCTCCTAAGGAGACTCGAACCTCACTGTTGTTGCGTAGTCTTTGCGGCCTCCACGGCCCACGTCCTACTTCGCTGTGAAAGCCAGGGCTGCTAACAGCACAGAGGAGGTTTTAGTCGGTATGGGGCGTCCGCTTACGCGGACACTCGAGTCCGACATATTACGCCCCGTTCCGGGGCGTAAATACGTAACAGTATTTCCACCTCTCAAAAAAAAAAAAAATCGTTCCGTAGCAGCAAGTAACGTAATATAAAATTTATATAGAAAGGAAAATGATATTAAATTATTTAAATGCAAAAGGCATAAAATCTTTGCTCATAATCATACAGTGCAAATGAGCTCTCATCATTTATACGTATTAAAAAAAACTACTTAATGTATGTAGGCACCCATTTTACCACTTTGGAAGTGTCTCTCAATATTACTTTCAAAGACCTATCCATAAATACTCCACACGTATGGGTTTGATGATAAAAAAATTGAGTTTCAGTTCAATTATGGGGAACCCCCAAAATTTATTGTTTTTTTTTTCTATTTTTGTGTGAAAATATTAACGCGGTTCACAGAATACAGGAGTTCCCCGTCTGTTTGACTGTTTCCTCGCTTATCCTACTTTTCCATTTTCTATAAATGAACGGTGTCAGTTTAAGGTCACACGACATACGTAAAAACTTAATCAAGGCAAGGTAAATAAAAGAAATTAGCACACAGTGCGTCTAAAAAGTTTTAACTTCAAAACAAATTGGCAAGAGACTGCCGATAAAAGTGAAAACTTAGACTTTTAGCTTAAAATTTTAATTTCATAAAGTTTAAAAACAATTAAATGACTAATTTCATTTTTTTAATCAAATAAAAACACTATTTCAACAATGCACAGTATATACACATTGAACTTTATAGCACTGATATTGCACATACGTCAGCTGTACAGATATACCTACCTACAAATATACTGCTATAAGCAAAAAATTGTGTCTTCTACCGCATTTATCACGGGGAGTGTTCCGAAGAGCTGTTTAACCTGATTCCTGCCGCCGAATTTTAACCTTCGCACGACACGCCACAAGTTAGAATATCATCCTCACCATCTGGATGTGTGGCGGTCCTCCACAGTGCGGTTTTCAAGGAGCTTTCTTCCACGTACTACAAAGCTGTGGAAAGAGCTTCCTTGTGCGGTGTTTCCGGGACGATACGACATGGGTACCTTCAAAAAAAGTGCGTAGGCCGGCAACGCTCCTGTGATTCCTATGATGTTGCGGGAGATTGTGGGCAGCGGTGATCACTTAACAACAGGAGACCCGTACGCTCGTTTGTCCTCCTGTTCCATAAAAAAAAGCATTTCGTAGACGCGAACTCACGAGCTTTCACCCATCTAAATAGTGTCTAACTACATATGTTATCTATTTCTTTTTATGTTTAATTTATCGCGTGCGCCAGTCATGAGCATGTCGGTAACCCGTACCCATAACATTTAGAACCCCTACCATTTATAAACTTTAGTACCCAACGCGGCAAAAGAAGACTTAAAAGATTCAGCCTCTAAGTTTCTCGCACAGGTGCAGTATATCTATGGAAATCATTCATCTTTGTAAACATAAGAACATTCTCGTTACATCCAACTTTCCTATTCCCAGATTCAGGACAGGAATACAAAATTCAAATCAGCAAATATTTTACATTCGCCAGCGTAATGCAGTTTTGATATTGTTTCGATATAACGAGGTTTGAGTACAAATGTAGGGGATTTACGAATACGAGTATTCTATATTTAAAATCAAAATGGCTTCCCTCAATATATTTCCTGTCAATAAGTGTGTGCATCATTTTGAATTTTCACTAATCAAATTCAATTTTCATTTAGCTTAATAAATTACACTTATGAATGTAAAACTGATAAAACAAAAATTTGAGCTAGAATAAGTGGAAATGGTAAAAAACCTTATATAATTTATACACACACACAACCACAGCGCGCTCGTATTACCGCATTCGGAATTCTATCAGTCAGTCTTACCCCACACATACTACGCAGTGATCGCATCTCAACTGCGTTAATTCTGCTTTTATGCTTCTTCTGCCATACCCAACTCTCACTTCCATACATTAACGTGGCGACAAGCACTCCATTATGTACAGCCATTCGCGCTTCTATTGGCACAGTCTTACCGTTTATAAAGGCATGCAGCGCTCCATTCACACAATTTCCCGCAGTCACTCTCCTTTCAATATCACCTTCATATCTTCCGTCTCTTGTAAACATGCTACCCAAATATACGAAATCTGTAACTTGTTCTACCCTTTCATCTTCAATCGTGATAGTACACTCAGTCAACCTTTCATCCTTCTCAAATACCATCACTTTCGTCTTTCTTGCATTTACTTTCAAACCTCTCTCTTTAAAGCTCCCGTTCAAACAGTCAATCATTTGTTGCAACTCATTTACCGATGATGAAAAAATGACTTGATCATCGGCGTACAAGAGGCACTTAACACACTTTATATAATTTATATGTCTAGATATAGTATCTTGCTGTTAGACAACCGATAAAAACAGGCAAGGAATATTAGTTCAGTGTGCGTGACAAGCTACGTCTTACATTCGCGATTTGTATGACACTTTGTGTTAGTGTGCGTGAATTTTTCAAAATAAGGTTAACCTTCTTTTGTTGAAAAAAGTTAAATTTGGAATTAATTCCAAATTTAACTTTTTTCCACATGTTCACATCTGTCTTACGGCCATTCCCAATTACTATCTACAGATAGAGATAAATTACTTCCTTCTACTGTCGGTAATTAGCTGTCAATAATCTGATGTTGTCCCAATAATTCTTTTTTTAAATGCTTCATTCAATTGATAGTCTAAAATATCATTTACTTAATTTAATTACTTACTGACTTATGTTTTTACTTATAATTTGATATTTTATCATCCAATTTCAATTATTTAGATATCAATTTACTGACATTGTCTATTCATATTCATATTTCTTTGACAACTTATTATTAATTTAAATTATTTGTACGCCACAGCATGCGGACAAGAAATGGAGAACTTTTATTGTGATTTTAACATCTTATGTATACCAATGACAAATGATGAAATGAAATGAAATAATAATGCATAATATAATCATATATTAAGCCTACGAAAGAAAAAGACACACAGACTGAGCCTATAGATTTTAGTAGAATAACTATATAAAGATGCAATATGCTGATTCATTTCATGTACTCAACATATAGACAGATTGTTTATTTAACTTATTAAATTATCTATACACGTAGATAATATATTAATATCAATATGTTTATGTATAGGTAGTGCTATAAATGACATCAAAAAGAAAGGAATTAATTTTGAGATAATAAATGCCTTTTAGGCGTTCTATTTTAATTTCATTTATTTATTATAATAACATAAAATGTTCATCATGCCTAATTTAAATTTACAGTCACAGTCTCAAAAACAGAATCAAAGAGGCAACTTTAATGTATTAAATTCCTCTGGATGGCTCACTAGGAAACCCAGTGCAGAGCCAACCATTGAATACCGTCTGCTATGTAATTAATTTAATGTTAATAATGAATGAAATAGAACTAAAACAATATTTATCTGACTTTAAAGTAAACCTATCTTTTAATGATAAACTTTATAAAATTAAATAGTTATAGATAAAGGAAATAGTTATAAATAAATAAATACAGTTATATTAATTTTGAATTGATAATTTTCTCGGTTTCATCATAGCTTGATTGTAAAAGCCACTCTCGTACTGTACATCTTACTTTGTAAGAAGAGAGGAACTAGTATGTAAAATAATAATTCCTATTATGATTGTCTTGTAAAATTTGGGTAACTTGATATATCGCTTGATATCTGCCCTTTAAGTCCCGAGGTTGGCGTAAATAGCTGCGACATAGTTTATACTCATACAGCTACGTACGAATTCTTTTTAAATATGTATGTTATTATGTTCAATAAAAATCTTTGAATTATGTCGGTCTCGGTATCGGTACATCTGTTATAGGTATGTATTATATTATCAGTAATGGGATTTAGTGTACGAGAGCTAGTATTATTTAAGGTAAGAGGTTAGATCTCGTTACACGGAGCAGGCATAGAGACAAAGCTACGATTGTGTTGCAAACAAGCATTTGAGCTTGGACTACGGTATAAGTTAGAAGCGGTATCGGTTACATTTTTATTGGTTTCATTAAATATTTTCTTGTGAATGCATAAGTTTTAATTAAAATATAAGAAAGGAAAATTGAGCAATATATTCAAAAAAAAGGTATTATGTATTTTTATTATTGTGTCCCATTTGTGAAACTTGCTTAGATCTAAATATTATTGTATTTTTTTAAATTTTCACAGAAATTTAAATAATTTACATGTGCAATTTGTTACGTATACATTAAATATTTTTTGTAAGTATTTTCACTTATAATTTTTTTCACAAAGTAGGCAAGTATAAATTTTCTAGTATATTTCGTTGAATCACATTTGTATTTAACAAACAGATTTGTATTTAGAATATTTGTAAAAACGATGAAGCCTTAAATGTTGATTTAAAATAGTCGCAATTGGTTTCTTGCCATTTACTTTCAAAATGAATAAATAAATTTCAATTTTTTTTGGGTTGATTGTTCATATAAAACTCTTGTGCCTATCTTGCCTCTAAATATTTTTGCATATAGATACAATGTTACCTACTTACCAAAACAAAGATAACATCCGTTGATAGCAAAACAAAATTTAAACTCGCGCTTCTCTTATGAATTATCCCACATATCTGTATGTAAAGGCTACGTTTAGATTTATCTGGTTAAGGGTTTCGATGTAACTTAATCAGAGCTGCAGTATCATTGCATTGAGATTACTTAAGTAAATGAACATTTTGTGACGGGACGTAAGGCGAAGACTTCTGATTATTTCACGAGATTAGATTACAAGGTATCCTACCACAAACAATGAATTTAAACTCTTGATTGATACGCCCTGCCCATTACAATGCAGTGCCGTTCAGGATTCTTGAAAAACCCAAAAATTCTGAGCAGTCTGCGCTCGTCACCATGAGACATGATATTAAGACTCATTTGCCCAGTAATTTCACTAGCTACACTAGTAATGTTTACACATTACTGCTTGCTGCTGTGGTACTCATAATCTAGCCGGCATTCTGTGGAAAGGAGCCTCCCACTGGTAAACATAATATATTTACAGTTCTCTAATATGCTTACTATTTACTTTTACTGTTGTTTATCGCATATTTTTTTTTTCATTTCTGTTATTTTTCTGCCATCTAGACTACTGTGCCTAGGCACAATAAGCCAATTTATTGTCTCTTTGGTGGGTAATTTTTGTCTTGTTTTTTGTTTTTATGGACAGCTCCATTGAACTGATCTATATATTTGAGCACTATCTGGTGAAGGCTCACCTATTACCATTATTTCTTTCCGGTGTGTGTGGATGGATGCGTCAACTAAATTTTTAGTTTTTTTTGAAATTTAATTGAAATAATTTGTAAAACGGTGAATCTGTAAATTTTGTATTAAAAGTGATGGCAATGACTTTCTTGCCACTACTTCTTATTAAAACTTAAGCTTTTCCAAAGTGGTGGTACATAGTGAAAAGTATAACCTGTATAAGAGAAATTTCTGTGACCTAAATTGATTTTGAATTGATTAGTCCAGTGATCTCACTAACTACGGCGCCCTTCAAACCAAACGCAAATAGTGCCTATACAATATAACGTGCAATACATACTATTATTGCTTGTCGGCAGAAAAATTTGCAGCTACCCATCCAGTCAGTATGTATTCTTATGTAGTATGTCCTGTGTTGAGAATCCTCCCAGTGGTAAACTATTATCTTTGGCGCAATTAATTAATTAAAATGTCAAAAAACTACTTGGTAAATGTTTATATTCAGGTAATGTAACTAAACCTTTAGTCGTGTCTATGATTTATGTGATGTATAATCTGTGTTCTCTTTTCCTGCGACGGCTTTTAAGTAACGCGTGTGTTGTGCAGTAGACAAATAATATCTACGAAATTATGTAGTATTATTTCAGGATATAACACTTATATAATTTATATGTCTAGAGCTTCTTGCTGTCAGGCAACGTGTGAAAACAGGCCAGGTTTTCATGCGTTTTCATTACTTTAGTGTGCATGACAAGCTCCGTCTTACACTAGCTACACGTTGTTCACTTTGTTTTAATCTGACACAGCTGTCACAGTCTATCTACATAGATTATACATTATCTACGCCACGGACTAGTAAAAAAATAAGGACTCTGTGTCACCTTACATAACAGTGCAGCACCAAAACATGCCGATTAATGTGCATATACATAGCCCCACGCACACACTTCCACTACTACAGGCCGATAGGCGGCCATTATGAGAATTGTCATCGTCTGTGACAGATCAGTTTACGTCTCAATAAAATTTTTAAAAAATGCCGTCGTGCGTTGTGAAAAGTGTAAAAAGATACTATATTAGTATTTGTGGCCATATATGATTATTTAAGGGAGAAAAAATTGTGTAACTAGTATCCCCCGTAATCGCACACACACTAGTATGACGGTGCTTCACTTGATAATATTGCGCGGAGTCCTTCTTTTTTTACTCGTCCGTGATCTAAGCATTTAAAATAAAAATTATCTTTTTTATTTACATTCTCTCATAATATCTTTACTTATTTTCAAATAATGAAAAATCCACTTTCTTTATTTCACTTACGCAATTAAGTCGAAAAGTTGTAGTATTTTTATTGTATAAATATTATGTAAAATGCTGGATCTGTAAATAATCATATAAAAACACGATGTAAGCTACTGCAATATATGAATTATTATTTTATTTAGCCACAAAAGTAAAATTATGTGTGTCTCGTTAGAAAAATCATCTTTACACTTATATGCCTGATTTAAGGCTGATACAGGCTAATATACCTGATTTAAGGTTGTCTAGGCTCAAACCCATGTGTTAAGTTAGATCATTTATATGAAATCTGTGAAAAGTCGAATAAAATATATTTTAGAACTAAACTCTATTTTGAGCAATTCACGCACACTAACTCAAAGTGCCATACAACTCGCGAGTGTAGGACGTAGCTTGTCACGCACACTAAACTAATATTCCTGGCCTTTTTTTATCGATTGTCTAAAAGCAAGAGACTATCTAGACGTAGAAATTATCTAAGTGTATTAATTATTATTACTATTGACATAAGATACAACTCAAATCGCAGTGGAAGGGTAGGAAGTAATAAAATTGTAAATTATAACAGCTTTATTTACATTTTGTAAAATCAGATCTAATATAAACGAATAAGTACAATCATAAACAAATATGCATACATAAAAGAAAATTAAGTATTTCACTATAATGACATAATAGCTACTAAGCGCATAGAAATCGGTACGTAGTAGTTGGTAGCGGGGTGAGGGGAGAAAACACATTTCTCGCAGATACCAAGTGATTACCGCAAAAAAAACGTTAGGACACGTCAGGAAATATTTTTATTCGATTCTGAATCGTATCAAAAATGTGATAGATTGTCATCAAACAAAGTTTTGCCTGGAAACTCAAAGTTTTATCACTAAATAATAAGTAAAACTATGCGTTGAATAGAAAGGAAATATGCCCCAATATTCTGTTCATTTTTCTCAGAACAAAATGATATTTATTGTATCAAACTAAGATTTTTTTTATTAATTTGTCGATCGATACAATTCAACTAAAGTAAGTAAAAGTATAATCAAAGGTTGGATAGATTTGATCCTTGGATCTGTAGATTTGGTTTACGAACAAACTGTTAAACAAGAAAATTGGCGCGTACTTCATATAACAGGATATTTTATTTATTATTTACATATAAGCGACTTTATATTGCTTTATTTAATAAGTATATATTATATAAATATACATTATATAATTAACTAATATACTGTTGAAATAATATCAGGAAGATAATTCGATGAAACATGAAAAATTAAAAAATAAATAGAGTCAAAGTTAATTAATTGTTCTGTATCTATTAGGTGATGCATCATAGCGGAGACGGGGACTCAAAGGATTATGCATCCCTTGGATAGTTCTCTCTTGATTGATCTCAAATGAGTCGATTCAATTAAATAAGTAATATCTGCACCGTATGTATGTAGAGAGTCCTACAGCACTTAATACCTTTCACACTGAACACAGCGGACAAGATCCAGGGTTGAATCCCGAAAAACGGGCCCGAAATACTTTGTGCAATATATGAAACCTAGCATAGTATGAAGCCACCGATTGGCAAAAGTGGTGACAAAATGTCAATAGTATACAACATAAGTAACGTTATTCTGACAAATTATAATACTAATAATAATAAAAAAGCTGTGCAAAGACCAAATTGTTACTGTTAAGGACAGACAATGCTCAGAAAGCCGATTTTTGAATTTCGAGCGCTCGAATTCAAAGACGAAGAAGACCTTTGTCACAAATTACAATTTGTTACGATAACTTTTACATGGACTCAATAATAAACACTAATTATGCTATAACAAATTCTAAATAATATTGAGTTAATGCGAATATATAAATTGTATTTTATGACAAATAGTCGCATTCCAAACTTAAAAATCAGCTCACTGGTCGTTGTATCATTAAAACACATAAATAATTAGATTGTCTTTGGAACCAGCAGTCGAAGTTTGAATATTCGTTGGCAATACTAATTAAATACTTACTGAGAATATATGATTGTGAATTTAAAGTGGTTAGAAAGAAAAATAATAGTCTCCAATGTATGGGTAATTTATCTTCCTGATATTATTACCCATTCATAACATACGATATAATATTTCAATAGCTTTGATTTGCTAACACCATTCACACAGACTCATATACTTTCTAAATTGACATTTTAAATAGATATCGAGCGATCGTTTCAAACGAACGTGATAAAAATTTGGCAATTTCTCTAAATCTCTATAGGTACAATAACTTGCATGTCTATAATTGTGCTGTTACAAATTAGAATAATAAATATATCAATGATTTGGAAAACATGGAAGATATTAATTAATTCATAATATATCGTCGCTTAAATAGTATTTTCTCAGATGGGTAAGTTAGATGATGAGCTAGACATAAAGGTTGATAGAAGTATACATTCCGTGGTATCAAGAATAAGTCTTGTAAAACTAATATTGGACCACAGATTTCACCCTATTTTGTCCCGAAAGTGTTATGGTTTGTGTATATTAAATTATTGAATCCTATGTTGGGAAAATGATGAACGTCCATTTGTTTGAAGCATGCTTTAATAAATTCGTAAACAAATGAAATGAAACGAAACGAAAATGAAATGAAATGAAAGTCCTATCTTATGACTCGATATATTGACTGACTGAATTGATTTCCATTTATTTATAAATACATTATAATTAATCCAAACATTCTAAAGGAAACAAACCGACCAATCAGAATCTTCATATATATTTTTATGATCTTTTGATATCTTTTGTGATTTTCCAAATTCATTGATACACATATCATTCTGCGACATATAATAATTATATATTTTATATCTAAGCGTAGCATTGAATTGTGCTTATATTTACATTTCTTTGGGATAGATAAAAATTGCTTAAATTTTATAGAAACATATTTCATAATCCCATCGCATAGTTGAATTATAAACTCTGTTTATAATGACTTAAAAATGTTATAATCAGCCTTTATGTATACTGCTGGACATAAGTACATCCCAATGCACGTCACAGAACCCCTCCGCTATAATATGACTTTTTCAAGAGGCACCCGTCCCTAAGTAGACTTTAGACGGATATCGATAGAGCGTACTAAGACTGCTCGGACTAACGTTAAATTAGCTGAGTGGAATAAAACGTGAACTTGACTTTTCCATTGGGTTTTTTTTTAATGACGATAGCGACGGCGCCCTTCAGACCGAAGCACAGTAATGCTTACACATTACTGCTAAACGGAAAAAATAGGGGCCGTTGTGGTACCCATAATCTAGCCGACATCCTGTGCAAAGGAGCCTCCTACTGGTCTTAGCTTAGCTCAGCGTAACTTCAGCCGCCAAATGTCTGTCTGTAAAGTGTAAAGTCTGAGCAAATTCTAAATACGCTCTACAGATCTCAGCCTTAGACTATAAATTATACCAACGGGAACTCTATTACTGCCGCATCGCTGTCCAATCGTCTATCTGTCTATCACCGGACTGTTGGCTGTGAAAGAATGTGCATTACTATTTCCGGTATTACAACAAAAGATAAATAACCAATAAGAACCAAGTTATTGGTTCTAAAATGGTTACGCTTATTTTTTTTTTGTTTGTAAACTCGTTTAACGGCTTTTTATAATTTTAAAACAAGCGATTTTTATCTATCCCAATAAATAATATATCTAATTGTTATATCGTACAAAACATTTTACTAAACATTTCGTTTTTACTTATAATTATTTAATTAAATAAAATATTTTATTAGGATTAATTTACATTTTTCGAGATTATTAAAAAAATGCGTTTTCTATTGAGTTTGTGAAACAATTGAATATTAGAGTTTTTATTATGGGAAGGGGTATTCATTGCATCGAGTTTTTGAATTAACTAAAACAGCTAGGGATTCAGTACATACGTTCCATAAATGGGTAGTTTCGATATAATGTGGGTTTCTTTAGAACTTTAATACTATAGGTAATCTTAATTCAATTGAAATTCTCTAAATAAATTTAATTTTATAACTGGCCAGTATTTTTGGTACTGCTCTCACTGGATCCAAGCATTAGAATAAACTCTAAAACTATACGTTTCCACATTAATTACTGGATGAATCATTAACATATAATTTAAATTATTCAGTTTACACAAATCCTTTAAATCAGTGTCATATCAATGAATAAGTTCTTCACATAGAGAATACACAAGAAGGATTTATTAGCTATGCTATAGTCTATGTCTAGTCACATGTCTTGCAACATTGCTCTTTGTAGCGTCTGACAGCACACATGTTCATTGCGCGAACATTCTCGCAATACCGTGAAGAGTCCTTACAAACGCCATCTGTTGACAAATATTGAAACAAACTTTTGATTAAAACCACTGACCTATACAAATACCACTAGACAGGCTGTTCCATATGTTTGACAGCAATTTTTTCGTGTTTATTTGAAGCCCCACTCGCGAGCGTCCAGAGAACTAATTTTGACGTATAATACAAATGGCTGCGAGAGAAGCGTACAGTCCTCTGAAGTATTTTTGCATTTTGAATTAATTTCGTTTTATACTACACAGGAATCAAGGCAATTAAGTACACAATTTATTTTGTAGTTTCCAACCATCTATCAATGTTTGTTTAGCTGAGGTCGTCATCACTAGTTTTGATCCCGCATCTTTCGCTAAGGCCAACGGCGTCAAAGTGGCGAATATCAAACAAACACAAAAGCACTTATACAGCCATCAGTCCAGTGGTAAATATTGTTCTCAGTGATTAAAACGTATACATTTAATTTAGTAAGCACTTCAACGTTTAATGCTTCTGTTGAACAATTAAGCTGGATTTAGTGCTCGACCGACTCAGCGCTGACGTCGGTCGAGCGTAGCGCGTACCCGTACGCGCCGACTATGTTGTTAGTGCTCAGCTGACAGCAAACTTGATTGGACACGTATTACAAACAGGATACAAATACTGCGTAATAAGAGGCGAGACAGCCTAAGTAAAGATTTTAATTTAGTTTAGTATTAAACGTGCAGTGATTTGACATAAATTTTAAATAGTAGTAACTACAGTATCGCGATTGGCCAGTTGCTTAAAACGAAGTGGATTTCGGCCATATCCGTGTTTTAGAAGATTGTAGCCGTCATCGTTCAATCTATCAATGCATGTTTCATACAATCGAGTGAATCACTTTTTTCTTAGAGAGTTTCGCTAGGCTGCGATTAGTGCTCAACTGTCAGCAAACTTGATTGGACACGTATTATCGCCATAGACCGACGTACGCCGGACCGATGCTTCTCGTTAGCGCGACGTAGCTGTACGCGCGTAGCAATTCATCAGCGCTGAACGAATGAATGTCGTAACGTTTGTTATATGTTTTCATTGTTATAGATACGCTTGACTGAAGCTCAGCGCTCGCCGTCGCGGTCGGTCAAGCACTAAATGCACCCTTAGTGCAGGATACTGTTCATGATACTAAGCAAAATATTCGGATAATTTTTGCATTGCTAGATTTGTATCATCTTTTGTAACATTCGTAAATCGAGAGTCCACATAGTAGTGCAACTTATGACTGCTCCAAATATACTGTCGTTATTTAAACACCCACAAGCACCATAAGTTGAATTGCTTTTCCTGAATGTGGAATTTGGTTTTGCGACATTTCGAACCAAGCTTTTAGCATCGTAAAGTTTTGTCCCATAAGATTCCACCTTCGCACGACACGCCACAAGTTAGGATATGATCCCCACCATCTGGATGCGTGGTGATCCTCCACAGTGCGGTTTTCAAGGAGCTTTCTTCCTCGTACTACGAAGCTGTAGAATGAGCTTCCTTATGCGGTGTTTCCGGGACGATACGACATGGCTAAAATATCCAACATCCATATGTCATAGGATACGGACATTTAAAAAAAGCGCGTACACCTTCCTTAAAGGCCGGCAACGCTCTTGTGATTCCTCTGGTGTTGCAAGAGAATGTGGGCGGCTGTGATTCATTAACACCAGGTGACCCGTACGCTCGGTTGTCCTCCTATTCCATAAAAAAAAAGAACGGCCCCTACTCCAATCTACTCAACTACATAATATTATTATGTTTATATGTACCACATGAATTTGCAATCATTATCATCGTCATCATCAATAATCTACTCTGACGTAGGCAATTAGCAATTAGACAAACGCAAGCGGATTCGCTTATTCGGTAGGCTGGCATTGGACTGAATATACATTGAAACAAACACTGACGTCACAGAAGCGGTGGCCGGCGTTGTGAGGCTTATATGTTCACTCCGCCTGTACATATTTATTATTTGTTCAACATTGTTTTGTTTACCATACTTGTAAATGCTGTTTACATCTGTAAATACTTGTATAATATAATATTGACACACTTTTTTTACACAAATTGTTTTGCCCCAAGTTAAGCATATATAGCCTGTGTAATGGGTTACAAGACAACGATTTATTTAATACAATATACTTACTTAAACATACATAAATACATTTAAACATCCATGACTCGGAAACAAACATCCATATTCATCATATAAATGCTTGCACCTACCGGAATTCGAACCCGGGACCTTATGTAATTACTAAAGTTATATTTGTATAACGATGTGTTTATGGTGTAACTATCTATAAGCAGTTTGTTATTTTTAAGTGATATGTCTCACTTCTGGGATTAAATATACAAATTTAATTTATACCAAAATTTATGTACGATGCCGGTCTCGAACCCTCGCCTCTCGGGTTCCGTCCGAGCGCTCTTGTCAACTGAACCAACCGTCCGACTGACGCATCGACCTTAAATTTTAGTACGTCTTGTTCAACTCTCATGTTGTGGCTCCACAAGATCTACTTTACAGTTTTTTTAACTCAAATAGGTCGAGTCCCGCATCGTCATTTAATTTTTGTACAAATTAAAATTTGAATAAATACAAAGTTTTTGGCGACGACCTATGACGTACGTTTACCTTTTTCACAAATAACAGTACAGTTTCTGGAGACGTTAGGTCTTGGTCCATCACAGATTGCTGCAGCTCTTTCTCTTCTGCCTCTCCGCTTGACCTCGGTGTATCGCCACACACAACGCAATACGCGATGCTGTCTGCCATTTCCGCCACAGTCACCTACACACTATCACATAATAATAGTACATATTTAATTCTTTTATGACAATTCGGAACGAGACGAGCAGCTGATGGTAAACACAAAAATTCTGAGCTGCACTACAATTGTGCTCGTCACCTTAAGACGTAAGATGTTAAGTCTAATTTGCCCAGTAATCGGTAACGGCGCCCTACAGACCGAGACACAGTAATGTGTAAACATTACTGCTTCACGGCAGAAAGAGTCAGATCAGTTCGCGGTTGTGGTACCCATAATCTAGCCAGCTTCCTGTGCAAAGGAGCCTCCCACTGGTCATATCAGGAATAGCAACACAGCATAACCGCCAATGACAAAAAAAACTCATCCCAGACGTCTGTCATCCGCCAGCTCTAGGGATACCTACCAAGGGATAGCATACAAACGAATTTTGTTGTGTATATTTCTGTCATTAAAATTATCTTATTGTTATAATTATTGATAGACTTGTTGAGTTTCTTCTTTATTCTTCTCACGAGCTCTTCTTTCTCCGAAAACATCTTAGAGTCAATAATTGAAAAGAAATTGGTGACGATTCACAAGGGCTTAGTTTAAGCCTATTTAAATAAAGTTTATTTGAATCACTTTGAACCTGCAACGATCAAATCATTCCCAATGCGTTACAAAGAGATGTGAGTTCAAATCCGAACGAATCTGGTCCTGATTAGGGTCCACCAAGCTTAGAACATACTCGAAAGATACATAATAGTTTTAAGGGTAAAAGTCACTTAGCAATAACAATGACAGTACAATATTGTATATTTTATTAAAAAAGAGTGCCAAAAAGAATACTGAGTTTCTTGCGATGCTTCTTCTCTCTCAGAGCCCCATTTGTTTCCGAAACGGTGGTAGTGTTAGAAGTGACATCAAAAAGAATTCTAAACGAATAAATTTTTAGAAAATAGTTGCCTTTTATGCCTTATAAAGGCCGGCAACACATCTGTTGATCTCTGGTGTTGCATAGCTCCATGGGTTGGTTTTCACTTTCCATTAGGGTTCCACTTAATTGTTTATCCCCTCTAATATAAAAATATCTTAGTTATAGAAACCCTAGAGTAAGTTGTAACCAATGACTATATATTTACCTTACTCCATGGCCCCACCACCCAAGCAGGTTTGCAAGGATGTTTCTCTCTTCTAATTTTCTCTGGCCGAGTTCTGAACGAGCAATGAGGTTCTGATAGAGATGTTCCGTTATCTGCCACACATTCCACTCGGCGACGGGATATCGCTGTGCAAATATCACAATTCGAAAAATAAATACTAAAAACAAAATGTCGATAATTTTTTCACTTAAAAGTAATTATCTCATTGTGAATCATTGTTTTTCTAGTAGCCGCTCACTTAGTCTGATTATAATATCGAATTCCAGTGTAATTTAGATCATTTATGCGTGAAAATAGACTGTGACAGCTGTGAAACTACGTCGAAAAAAATTGAGGTTGATTGTTTACCTCTATTTTGAGCAATGCACGCACATTAACACAGATTGACAAATCGCGAGTGTAAGACGCAGCTTGTCACGAACACCACAGTAATATAAATCAAAAGCACGCCGTATCTGTGTCATAAAATAAAAAAAAATCAGAGGCGTTGTACTGATGTTAGTTATCGTAGCCGAAAAAATTGTTGGTTATTGCACTGTTACATAAGATTTAAATACAGTTTTTACTGATATATTTTGAAAATCTCTCCGTAATATCTTTATTTTTCATTCTTATCAGTAACAAGCTAACAATTTAATGAAAATAATATATTCTAAAGCGTTAACGATATCTTATTACTTCTTAATACTTTACTTCTGAATATTACTATAATACTATCAGGCTTAGAAAAATCTACAAAATGCGATATGTGAAAATTTTGGAATACTTTTTTCAGAATGTGAGTTTTGTGAGAGAAAAAGCTAATAAAAAATAATTAATCGTATAAGTTTCTTTTAATAATGTCAAACAAGACATAAAGTACAAGACAAAGAGAATTTAAATGCTAATAAGATAAATGACAAATAAAATTCACCATTCAATGACTAACGGCCGTTTTCAATAACGTATTTCTAGTTACGGATACATTTCTGTCACCGTTTAATGATAAGATCTTATCTATCCATATTTATGTCCAATATAGTTACTAGTCCAATGCTTTATATCGATAGGTTATTGAAATGTAAGTAAGCGTAAAATGATAGATTTGTCTACCTCTAGTAAGTTAAACTAAGGATGGATAGGTTATTGAAAACGGCCGTAAAGAGGTTATACTTACCGGCTAATTAAGAATATAAACCTCATTAACGTTATATATTAGAAAATCATCGAGTGGTCTCTAATAATGAATAACCTGATGATTTGATTTGATAACATACCAGCTCCACTCGCCAAGCATCGAACAGGCGACCACGGAGACGTCTTCCACTGAGCACACGGCTCACCGCGACACTCTCGCACCACTTCTGGTCTGCTGGATATCCTGAGCAGACATTCCTCAGCATCCACGGTCTTAGTTTCATTGTTCTTCTTATACTGAGCAAAATAATAATTGGTTTAACAATGTTTTAACACAAAAAAGTAAAAATTCAAAAAAAAAATTGGTACTAGCAAAATGTATGGCAGAACTTAGAAACTCATCTCGGTGCCCCTGGTTCGATTCTAACCCACTTCAGCCGGAAGACGTCCACTGATGGACAAAGGCCTCCCCCAAAGATAGACATCACGATCGGTCCTGCGCTGCCCTCATCCAACCTACTCCGGCAATCTAGACCAGATCATCGTTCTATCTTGTGGGAGGCCTACCAACACTGCGTCTTCCGGTACGTGGTCGCCATTCGAGGACTTTTAGACATCTGTCCGTCGAGCTATTTGCCCTGTCATTACAGTAACGCAACCATTTGTGCTATGTTGGTGACTTTGGTTTATTTATTTATTAGTAACCAATCACATGTAAATATTAAAGTTATTGTACATACAAAAACTCATTCGAGTTTTACCGTGTAGAAAAGGTCATCAGAATACATAATATTATTTAAATTTGAAGTTTCATACTTATTATAAAAGAAAAAAAAACAACTTAAAAATTCAAACAAATTCTAATTATGTAAAAACAAAACAAAACAAAACTTATTGTATAATCTGAATTCCCGTCGGGGTGTAATTTGTAATCAGGTGCATTGTTAGAATATAGTATGTAAGTGTATATGAACCTGGCAAACAGCAGCTCTAACGATGTGTCCTGCCGCATCACATGCCGCATTGCACGGCAACCAATCTGTGGTCAACCACACGTAGTCTGGAGAATCAGGCCTCGGTGATGACGTCACACTGTTCAATAAACAATTAATTAAGCATTCATATAGGTATAGGTAAGTTACATACATTAAGCAAACTGAATCACAGTAACACACTTTTTATATTTATGCCCGATTACATAATATTGTTGATTCGACTTTTGATGTTGTTAGATAGTACCTTCTGTGCTATATCCCAGAGGATATTCCATAGGGAGTGCCGCTTGCACCTCTCTCTTCCCAAGAGAAGATCGCCTTCGATGAAGGCTTAGAGGGCACTTGCCCAAAGGTAGGTGGTATTTAGAGTTTGATGTTCATCGCCTCATTATAAATTAGTTTTGCCCTCTTTAGTAGCGCACCAGGCCCCAGGGTAATACGAACCGAGTTTTGTATTATTCTAATTTTCCAATATCTCCTAAGCTATTATAATATATCGAGAAAAGCATTTATGATAATGTTAACTTGATGATTTAGTAACTTTCGATCATAAAGAAAATTGAGCCCTGCCTAACAATAAAGTATGCCATAAAACATTTTATAATTTTTAATAAAAATGTACTGTCGCCGCGAGCTTCCGCAAAGAACTAACATTTAAGTTTAATAAATCAAATCAAAATCACTTTATTCACGTAGGTTAGGGATATGACACTTATGAATGTCAAAAAAATATTTTTCTTATTGAACCTACCGCTACTTCGTAAAAGGTTGAGCCAATGAGAAGTAGCAAGAAACTCATTGCCACTCTTTTATATAAAGATTAACATTTCCATCGATTTATAAATCATTTCAATTACAATATAATAATATGTTAAATCATTCAATCAAACATTCAACACTCAAACGTCAAATAGTCAATGCCTTACACGAGTATTTATTGTGGTTTATGTCTAATAAATAAGCATATATTATTGCGGACTTTTTAGATAGACTAAGAATCAATATTTCTAACGCGGATAAAATAGTTTGGGAGCATATTCTTCTTCTGATAAACATATTCGTATTAATTAATAATCCATATTTAAGTCCAGCTAAGAGGTGTAGCCTAATCACTGCCAACACTATTCTGGGACTGGTAGATGTAGACATAAAAGTGTTGAAACAAACAATAAAATTCTTAATTAAAAATGACAAATATAAATTAAACATGCTTAATTTATTTTTAATTATATTGCAAACGCTGCTTCAATAATAAAACAATTCTGAACAGCAAATCGTTAAAGCAATAAAACCTTCTAGAATAATGGTAAATCGCTTACGATTCGATAGATTCAATATCTTCTTCTACCAGCTTATGTCCTTCTTCAAAGTTTCCTTCTTGATCTTCATTCACAATGATAATGTCAGAGTCATCATCTTCTGGATAAATAATTTGCTTATTTGGTAGATTTACCACACGAGTTCTCGTTGATGGTCCATAGTTTTGATACATTATTACTGGATCTGCCATCCGTTGACCTCTGGAGTTCGTGATTGTCTGAAAATTCCAAAATGCCTGCACATATCAATTATTACTGTTCAATTTCGTAATAATTACTACTATTCTTGAAGCGCGTTAATAAGAATTTTGCAATAATGTTAAAGAAATTTTAGCTAATAGGTAAAGTATTACTTTTGTTGTAATTTGATGAAAGCTTAATAGTATTGTTTGATACAAGAATCGAATTCCATTTCATATGTAATGTAAAGGTTTTTTTATAGTTGGCTTTTATCAACATTTTACCAAATATTGAATAGTTTCTTAGACAATGAGGTTGCTTTACTTTAAAAAAAATATTGGATAATACTGCATAAAGATTATAGAACCGCACAAAGTTCTTCTGATCTTTACATAAATAGGTGATATACCTATTAATATACTGCATGCCGTATGGCTTAGAAGAGTCGAAGGTGTTAAAATAGATTATATAAATAAAAATAACATGCAAGGTGAAATAATAAATAGGCAACATGAAGACAAGATGTTAGTTTCCATAAATGCTGATAAAATATTAGGTACCAACCAACTTTTTATTTTGAAAGATGAGTTTGTCAGGAGTTAAGATTAACCATAACATCAAAATGATAAATTGATAATTGTATATATAAGATAAGCACAACAGAATTGTAATTCTCTGTTCAATTTAATTAGTGATTAACAAAAAGTGTCTAAGTACAAAAAAATTGACACGCCAAGTAGGAAGTTCATCTGATGCAGTATCGCTCAGTATTCTTGAAAAACCCAAAAATCTGAGCAGCTCTTTACTTTGAGGTATAAGATGTTTAGTCTCATTAGCAGGGGCGCGCTTTGGTTTTCTAGCAAGGTAGGTACTTTAGATCTAACTAGTCTTAGTTAAGCCTTGAAATATGCAATCTGGGAATTGATTACAGTAGGTGTTTAGGAATCTAGCGTAAGGAAATAATTTTATGAGTGGGTGTTCAATAGAAGTTTGGGTCCAAAATAACGAAACCAAAATAAACATAATTAACTATATACGGTACATAACGAGGTAGGCACTGCCTTATTGCTTATATGATATGCACTACCCTGCTCATTAGCTCGGTAATTTTACTAGTTACTGCGACAGAACAAGACACCGCTGTGTTATCCATCAAGCCGCAATACCATTACCATACTGTGCAAATAATCCTACCACTAAAAAGGTATGCCTAGTATTTAATGATTAGAATGGTATAATATCCTAAAGAATATCTTAAATAAATTAGTACACAGCAAAGCCCTGCGACCGGATTACGCAAATCGAAATTTGCTCCCATTTCCGTAGTGTTAATCCTAAAATTCCCGCGAGCCATGCTCTATTCTGGTAACTCCTCACCTGAAGCTGCATTATAATGTAATGAAGACCCGGCAAGAGGCGAGAGGCTCCGTTCCTTATTGGTGGAAGCATCTGAGAGGAGATAGCACTCTCCTAATCCAAAGCAGCGTGCGGAAATTGGTTCAAGTTAATAAAATACAAATCTACTCAAGCGTTATTTAACAATACATTATACTTTGCAACTGATTTCACAACAATTTTGTTAATTTTTTAACAATGCTAGCTTGATAACAGGAATGAGGGTAAAATCATAAAGAATTCAGTAGAAATTGCTTTTTGTATTGTATTTTCCAATTCCGTCATACATGTCATCGTATTCTTGGCCTTCCTAACTTGGCTCCTTTACGGCAGTTTTCAATAACTTATCTCTAGTTAAGGATTGCTGTCACCGTTTAATGACAAGATCTTATCTATCCATAGCTATGTCCAATATAGTTATAGTCTAATGCTTTATGTCGATAGGTTATTGAAATGTAAGTAAGCGTAAAAGGATAGATTTGTTAACTCTAGTAAGTCCAACCTAGGATAGATAGGTTATTGAAAACGGCCGTTAGTCTACTTACATCTCCAATCTGATCGTTGAATGAACCCACTTCTAGTTCAACCATCCCCACAGTTCCATCGACATATTTTGCTTTAAATTTGTACATTAAATCTACTTTATAACATTGAAACTTACAAGGTTAGAGTTTCGTGGAAGTTTGGCAATAGTATTATAGTTAATTTTTAGTGAGTTTTATGGTAGAAATTTTTTATTTTTATGTACAAGGATGACAAACGAGCATAAAACCCTGATGCTATGTGATCACTTTGGCTTATATTGTCTCTTAACACCAGAAACATCACAAGACCTTTCCTGTTCTTATAAAACATTGAAGAAGCGTTCATAATATAAATTCAAACAACCGAAAACACATTGATACGTGGCGGGCGAGGATCGATCCGGTGATACTGTGGTGGGAATCATCAATCAATGGTCTTACCTATTGTGCTACTGGCGCTTTTTTTACATTTATATTTAAAGTAGCAATCTTCCTATATTCCTTTTAAAAAAATCAAAAAGGACTAATCTGCCTCGCCCACTGAGTATTCCGTTCTGTTAATCACAAAAATAATTACTTTTGAGTACATAACGAATTAATACAATGAAATATACTCGGGTGCTAATTGCAAAATTCAATGTGAAAACATGACACCGCTGTGAAGCTGCGACGCGTTAACATAATTAAATAACCGACAAATGCACACCTAATTGAATGTTTTTGAAATATTAAACAGAGAAAGGAGGTCGTAAAATAACAAACAATACTTTCTTTTGAATAAATAAACTAAATTATATTGTAAAATCCTTCGGTAGCCTTAATCCTTTACAGTAAGCATTATGTAAGTATTTGTTTTTTGATTTCAACAACTAAATAGTGGACAAAAGCTTCAATCATATAATTGTAGTACTATTGCAATCTATTTCTCAATTAATAACATACATTTTTGAAACCACAATGATTTCGTTCGACGCCACTATCTTTTTTGAACATCTATTTAACGGAACATAAAATGCTTCTCCGATAAAAACGCTAGTAACAGCCTTCCAAAGATTTATTTGGTTTTAATAATGATTGTTCGTCGTTAACAAATAGAAAGAAGATGTTCAGTAACTCCTAGATAAAATTCATTTATTAAAGGATTCTAAATATTGTAATTATAAATGAATTTATTAAAAATAACAACAGTACAATATAACACTTATTATTATTCCCAATGTTTCGTCAACTTTCCAGCAGGCCCAACATGTTCACGACTTGCAATAGAAAGCTAAATGTGAAAGTAATAGAAATGTCACAAATGCTAATCTCTTGCGGGTGGATCAATATTGTAAAATCATAGCTGACTTACATATCTTTGCGTGCAACGCACTTGATATGCAAGTGCAGCAATGGTGTGCAAAATGACGGCAATACAAATGAAACAACAGCAGCAAACAGCAACAAAATTTATTCGTATTGCCGCCATTTTGTTCACCATTTTCGTAATTCTAATGCTTCCGATCGACTTACTCGGTACGCAAGGGGACACGTAAAATAATGTACTAAAGCTTTCATAAAACATAAGTTTAAAAAAATCAATAATTACAATAGAATTTTAAAATTGTAATTTCATTCTTTAAGTTTCTCATAAAATAGCTTATAAAGGTGATCTTAGATGACCCCTAATGATTAGATATAGAGCAATTTGGTAAGTTGAACCGTAAAGTAGACAATAAACTTTACGAGCGTCTTTATGATCGCTGTAAAATTATTATTGAATGTACATTACACGGGTGGTTGGTTGGATCTTTTGTTATTTCGTTTTATAGCCGTCTAGCGGCTCCGAATGTTGGGATTTGTTTGCGAGTGTCGAATTACATGACTGACTTTTACTACAGTTTGTGTTAGTTACATTTTATTAAGCCACTCGTGTTCAAATGTAAACGTTTATGTATAATATAATGTTATAGTCAAACAGTTTGAAACTGGCCCAACCTTAAAAAGGGGCTTTATTCACGATCCAAAATTAATATTTCAATCCAAATCCACTTCCTGCGTTGATATTTTAATTATTGATTCATCTCTTTTTTCAATTTATCTATAGGATAAATAACGTATTGGTATTTTTGTTGGGTCCTTTGAATAACGAATTTATTTTTTATAGCAGAGACCAATTTAGAGAGTCAAACGCAGAAACTCAATACGATCCAATTGATGTTTTACTTTGGAGCGTTTGGGTTGAAGGATTTTTCTTTGTTGTAGAAAAATAAACACGAAGGCACTTACGAAGGGAACTCCTCTTCCCTTGGCTCTGGCCTTAGTCTTTTTATCTAAACGACACAATTTTCACTGATCTCGTACGTTTGACTCAATATATATAGGTGCAATCTATCAAAGGCAGATAATGGATTTATTTTGGGGTTTTCCGAAGCGCGTTCAAACCTTGTGATTGCGCGAATTGACCACATATCAATACATATAGCTGTGATATATATAAAATAAAACATTTAAATATTCCATTTTTATGGATGAAGTGACGAAATTTCATGTAATTTCTCTAGTAAAAAGGAAGCGAGAAAACTTAACTGGTCTTCCATGATGATACATCGAGTTACATTCACTACAGTTATTTACCTCATTCTCGTCGTAAATATCTCTTGCCTGTGAGTTGAAGCTGGGCGATGCTTTGGTTGTCGTTGTGGCCGCTCCATAAAGAGCATCCCGAATTTTGTCCACTTTGCCTGCATCAAAAATATTAATATCAAAATATATGAAAGGTATCAAATTAATTAGATTAATGTTATACGTCAAAGATGTAATTGTTTTTGCCGTTTTTCTCATAATTGGTCTGATTATTGATTTTTTTATAACATCAAATTATTTTGATTGAAAAATTAAAACAATATTTATATGCTTAGGTTAAATTAAATGTGAAAATAAAGTAAATTTAAGTAGCTTATCTTAAGATTTATACTTATTATATGGAAATGTTGAAAATATCCAAAAAGAAGTAAAATTGTAAATGGTAATTCACAGAGGAGCATGAAAACAGCAATGCATGGAATTCATTGAATACATCACAAAAAAATGCATTCTGAAGACGTACAGAAGTTGCTGGAAATAATAAGAATAAGAGTCGTTCAATGGAGATATATAATAAGCACTACTTGAATGGCTAGGAGAACAACATACGATGATACTGAGGCCAAGATTGGATGAAACTGGTTCAAGGTGGCTGTCGATGGAAGAAGAAAAAAGGCCTACATCCAATATTGCATCACCAAAAGGATAACCTAATGGTATGTGGTACCTCAACCATGATAAACTACTTTATAAAAAATATGACTAATACATTGCTAAACCTCAATATCAAGAGAAATGGAACAAACTTGTGACACGATAATGACTAAGACCCTAGACAAGAGAAAAAAAACAACCGACTTCAAAAACACTCCTCCAAAACAATAGATATAATATGCACTAAAAAGTATAAAAATAATTGTGTATTTTTAAACAATCTAATTAATTAATCTAATTTTAGTTACGATTATTGTTATTCTTGAAAACAGTGTCCTTCCCCCGCGGCCCCGCTCTCGTCTCTCGCCTCCTCACAACTCAAGCACATCTCACCTATAACTATGTATGGAGTTACAAACCTACCTTCGCTGACACCGACTCCAAACATTACAATAATCGTAACTAGAATTACAAGAGCTTTATTATTATTATTAACCTATTGTAAACCTCGATATCTGTAAAAACCACACTGAAATCTGCAAACTACAATTAAGTCTGGTAGCACGTAGATGAAAGAAACCACACCGGAGATGAAGAGTATTGTAGTTGATTACAGCAGTCTAGCTATAAATATATTCACGAGACTCGAAACATGAATATTTTAAATTTATTCGTTAGAAAGATAGTACACTTTTGCTGAACGCTTTTTATACTTTACTGGCTCGCAATATTCGTAATTAAAACTAAGTTTCACGGACTTCTTTTTTAGTGTAGATACAAATTGAATTTTACGATGAATAACTGAAAAATAATATAAGATGAAAGTACAGAATTTCATACCTTTCTGTTTACCTTTGTAGTTTTTCTTCTGATCACCGGGCCTCTGTTCATGTGATTGATCATCAGATCTACTACCGATTATTGCTCGGTACCGACTGTCAGCCCTGAATGAACAAACAAATCCATTAACATTGGATACACACACGTTTCTCACGATTGCAATCGTTTCCGCATGCAATTTCAAAATAAAATTGATGGTTTGATTAGAAACCTTTGTCGCACGTAACTAGATAGCCTGACAATACATTAGCATTTATATTATTCAATCAACCACGGTACTTACTATAGTAATTAAAAAACCTAATTGAAAAGCAGCGTTATAAACAAAATAAATTATAAACTTAATCAAATTACCAAAGTCTGAATCACGAATTTGTTATTTATTCAAATTTACAGTAAGTAATTCATTTGCTGTTTTATTTTGATAAATTCTCATCCATTTATAAAATTTTCTGTACGTACAAATAATTAATAATTCATCCTTATAAATGATGTGACACATATTTAAATATTTGAAACACGCTCTACATAGAAATTCTATTTTCCGAAGCAAATTGGAGCATAATTAAGTTTGCGTCGATTTAAAAATGTTGTTAGTTATTTATATGGGAAATACAGATTTTTTTACAATGGTAATTATGTATGTGATTATGTATGATATATTTAAACTTCATGAATATTATTTAAGCCATGTTTTTATTTAATGGTCTCTTTAATTTGAAAGAACATACGTTCTAATAGATCTTAGCTGCTGTAAAAACGGATTAAAATCATGTTATTTCACAGAAAATTGCACCAAATTAGTAGTTGTACAAGGAGATAAAAGTTAGTAAAAAAAATATTCATATTTTTAAATAAATACTTTATGATTTGACTTCTAAAATAGATTAAAATATAATATGCAGTAATAATCCTTATTAATTTAATAGAATCTGATAGAGATTGAATTCATGTAGGTATTGGCTATTGTACATCATATTCAAATTATATTTGATATTTCTCATATTATAATTATAGATAAATGTGAACTAGGGAAAAAACATTTATTAAAATTTACGTATTGAAAGAAAGTCCTTTTATAGTGAACAAAATTAGTAATAAACACACCTGTCTGCCAAAGGGGAAGACGGTTCATCCAAAGATTTATGCCTCTCAATTTCTTCACTAGATGGAAACTCTCCTGGACGAGGCTTCACAAGTAGAGTGAGGTTGGCACTAGACCTGCCCGCGACACAAGTGTAGACACCATGGTCTCGCAGCGAGAGCGAGGTAATTCTTAAAGCACCCTGAAACATTATTAAAACATAATCTGTGTTGGAAAGCCAAATCATATTCATTGAGGTCATTTATATCACAAAATTGACACTTAAAATGAATAAAATTATATGAGATATTTATTAAATGTAAACGGTTCAGAAGTTTCCAACTCAATGAGCAGGAATCTCACAGACAAACTTAGTATTTATAAAATTTCGCCCACAACGTGCAAGACCATGATATAGTCTATCGCGCTATATAGGACCTCGCAAATTATCGAGATAAAATGTATACTATATATATACTTAGCTGTATCCCTTACATGTATGTTTATATGTGTACAAATATTATCATGACAGGATGAGTAGTTCAGCCATGAAAGAGTAATGAACAATTAAACATACGTATAAAATATTTAACGGAAAAAATTATATAAAATCGGATATTCAAGGCAAAGTCAAAAGACCGAATACATTTTGAAACATTTTTTTAAAGATAAACTCTTATGATTTAAATTGATATGCACATTTAAAATGTTGGACCTAATTACGATCCTTGCAGCACACCTGAGCGGAAACAAGGCAAAATTAAACTTTAAAAGAAATACAGCAGCTCTAGTCACCCGAGACGTAGAAAAACGTTATTCGTTAATGTATTCTACAAGCACTTTCTTGAATTATTATATGAATCCTAAGAGTATCGTTTCCAAGCGTAGTGCTAGCGCTCAATAATGCTTTAGATTATTTACGTATATTATGAAATTCAGTTATATTGTTAGTAAATTTGTTGGAAAATGAGATATAATAATAAATTTACAAAATAATCTACATTATTAGGGATATAGGCCGATGTCACAAATCGCTTTTATAGCGTATATTTTAGCTATCAAATGACGACGATATCATATGACTCACCATACGAAGTGAATAATAAGTGATGATATCTCACCATTATATGATTGATGCCATGTCAATCGAACTTATTTAAATTCTAAGTTGTGGAGATATTCATGAACTGTTGCCAAACTTACATCAAGGCCCACATAAAATTGTGTAATTATTACATCTTTTTTCTGGTACTAGCTGTAACTAGAAAGAAACGACTAACTAAAATTATAATAATAAATGTCGATAAAATGTATGAAAGTTTATAAATAAATACTTATTTGGGCTTCAAATGGAGTAAACTCACCGTAAGTATACACATACTCTACGATTATTCACATTGCGAGACAAAAGAGTTTTTGTGTCACTTGAGTGCCTTAACGTGAACATAACTGAAAGGATTTTTATAGTATTTGAAGTACTTTATAACTCAAGATAATCCATTATGACACTATGGGCCATTTGTTTTAATAATTTGTGTAAAGACTTAAACTGAACTGAAATGAACGAAATACCTTGTATATTTTTTTGTTGTCTTTATAATACTAATAATATAGGACATAATTAGGATCCTTGTACAACACCCGATCTTAAAATAAAGAAAATAAAACATTAACAAAGAAATACAACTGCACAATTGGCTGAGACGTAGAAAAACGTATCTTGTGAAAATATTCCACGAGTACTATCTCGAATTATTACATAAATCCTCAGAGTGCTGTAGCGAAGTGTAGTCAACTCACTCGAATGCTTTTGTTTATTTATGAAGCGCTCTGCATCTGGTTTGTATTTGCTTGAAGCTAGTTGGCAAAAGCAAACTGATTGTGTGGAGCTAAATAAAGTTGTAGCGAAAATATTTTTAATCAGAATACTAGATTATATAGATACTATTCAGAACAAGGCGGTCTCTGTTATGAGGACTGATCCAATGAGGTGCTTATTTAATTATTTTTTTTATATTAGCTGCAAAAATACAAATATCTAATATCTAATCTAATCTAATCTATAAATTTGGTCATAGAATCAGTGAAGTGTGTGGTTTGTTTAACTTGTCGTAATTTTCTTTATCCCTGGTAGAAGTATGGAGACAAATTGTTTTGTCGTTTAATTTTTAATGATGCAATAATTATATTATTTAAAATATTTTGAATACATTATAGAAAAAAAGAAAGACAATCAAAATAATATTTTATTCTTATTACCTATCAATTGCTGCTTCTGATAAAGGGATAGTTTTGAAATAGTTAAAATAATCAAAAAAACAATAACAAGAATGAGATTGGAAAACAATTTTTAGTTGCTCTTTTAAAATAAAAAATATATAATAATAACATTAACAATACTCCATTATGATTAAAAACGTGGTTGATGTCAAATGCTACAAATATTTTGTTGGTAGATAATAAGGAGAACAAAAATTTAAATTTAAAATTACTTTGATATAACAAAAAGAATTTCTCTATAGAAAAATGGAAAAGTCATCAGCAAAAGACCTGCTTCTTAACAAACGGCTATATAACAACTATCTTATTAAATAAAGCCACATTTGTCATTTGTTTAATATTAAATTATCTTTGGAGCATGCATTGTTTATGTAAATTACTTTTTTCTGTAGCAATGTAGGTTAAGGCACTCAGGGGAATCTAGAAACAGTTCATTTTCTCGCGAAAAAATTATTTACACAAAAGTCGCGGTGGAAATTTTAAAATTGAGAAACTTTTGTGTTAAATTTGTTTATCAGTGTGAATTTTTACTTGCCATCTATGCATACTTTTTATTAAGTTAAGTTAAACCAGAGAATCTCCCAAAACGTTATTAAGGCAGGTTGATAAAACTCAACACTTTACTAACAAGATATTTTGGGTAAAAATTTCTATCTCAAATTAATATTCAGAAAGACTTAGCGTAGTAGAATGAGTAGTATGACTCAAGCAATGCTTTAAATTTACGTTGTCTTAGGTTTTGTCTATTATGAATAAAAGTTTTAATTTTTTACACAGACATATAAAACTTCGGGACTGAAGACATTGGTGAGGCCGCAGCTTTTCAAGCCCCACAGACCTTTGCTTTACAAGCAAAAACTTAAACCACTCGAAGAACCTTTATAATAAGTTTCTTAAGTATCCATTAAAAATAAAAACTTTCCCCACTCCCAAAAGATGGGGTTACAAACAGGCGCGCTTGTAGGTATGTATTCATCTTATCTCGTTTATCACTCCGGGATTTACATACAAAATAGTATAACGCCAGTTTTTTTCAGTAAAAATGTTTTTAAAGAATTAGCAAATCCACTCACCTTTCTAGATATCTTGTATTTTTTCGACTTGGCTATAATCTGGCTGTCCTTAGCCCACTGAATCTTAGTCCTATTATATCCCTTAACAGGACATTTAATTTTCACTTGGGTCCCATAAAATATTGTAGCGGATCCTCCAACCTTTACTGTCACCTGTAGATATAGAATGATTATTATAAATATTTTATTTTGGAAAAATTTTGTGATATATCGGAGAGGCCTAACGGGCAAGTGTTTCACCTAATGGGAAGTGAAAACCAATTGCCAATAGACATAGGTCAAGGTAACTTGAAGGTCCCTAGGTCGCCGGTTAGGGTATACTGCAGCCGGTAAAATATATAAAACGCTATGACATCATATCATCATGCTACCCTACCCCTCAACGGGATTGTTAGTGGACGACTTGGAAATGTAGAACGGCCTCCGCGAAATAAGCAATTTTGAGATAAAAAAGAAAACCACCGCCTATCTTAAACAATTATCATATTATTCAGAAACGGAAAGTCTACTGTAAGCTACTCATTAAGAATTAAACACATACACACACACATACATACACATTTACTTTTATTTATTACTAATTGTTTCGTTTATCGTTGTCATTTGTCGAGGAATAACTGACCCTGAAGAAACAGTTTTAACTAGTTTCGGGGTCCGAGGTCCACCCCTTTAAATATCACTGCAAAACCGTTTTTCAATATTATTATTATTACAATTAACGATAAAAAGATGTAAATAATTAGTATTATATAATAAATATTGTACATTTAGTAATTAAAGTTAGTGAGTCTAAAAAATGAAATAATAGTACATTATTGCAAAGGCCGGGAAATAGGCAATTGCAGGTCAAGTTTGAGTTCACTAAATTGAGACAGGCCATTGCCAATAAATAGTGCTTTTCTTAAAAGAATGCAAATAAAACACACTTTTTATATTATAAACTTAATTAAATTTACCTTTGTCGTTATATATATATATCATCTGCGGCTTAAATTAAAAATTGTTTTATGTTTTCGATTTAAAGTAAAAATTTTCGATTTCTTGCTTTTGAATCCGGTTGGTTGTCGTTTAAGAAATGTAGTTAAATTCCCATCTTTTCAAGTTAATGCCGTTCTTAACATTTAATAACCCCAGCACACCGTTTCATACAACATTGCAGGAGCGTTGTTATATTCCAAATTCAAAAAACGCTCCTACAATTTGATTTTCTTTGTCCAAAAATCGATACTTGGCGTGTTCTTTTTTCGATAATGACAATATTTCCATGCATGTTTGAGAAAAGTATTATTATATAATTAAAAAACTGCCTATTCAAACTGCCGGTATAGAATCTATCCATCAGAGCCCTCAAGCACTAAATGTTTTGCAATAGTGAGAGTACTCGCTGGTCAATCGTACTCTTGCTATAACTTGGTGCAACTCCTGCAACAAAACTATCAGACCTACATTTACTTCTAGCTGCTTGCTAACTTGTTTCTATAAGCAAGTCAACTTGATCAAACAATAATTTGGCAATTAAAACAAGGCCAAAAGTGTCGCGAAACACTGCGCTAGTCATCAACCTTAAGATAAATGGTCTCTTTTAATTTTAACTAAATAAACTATTTATCAATTTTTAAAAGTTCGTACATACCTTTTTTTTCTTTGGATCATGTTGTATATAGGAAGAGTTTGCTAAAGATATCTCCGGTGCGGAAGTATCCAAGAGGCACGGTCGACTGTTGCACGATTTGGTCGACGCTGGTCTGGGTGCGTTGCATTGGGACGGAGGCCTCTCCACGACGTGTGACTGAGCCATTACTTGCTTGCATATTACCTGTTTGTAATTTTAATGTGTATTAATATTATATTTTTAGGACACAGTTTTAAGGTAAAATAATTTGTTAGTGGAAAGCACTTCAGGAAGTTATATCTGTAATGCCGCAATGGGGAAGAAATTACTATGCGCGTGCACAGAGACATGATTTCACAATACCGTGAAGTTCGTCCACAAATCCTTCTATAGTATAGTGTGAAGTTATAACTGATTTGAAATATTTGTTAAACAAATGACGATGATAATAGATAACAATAGGTAACTATGTTAATCAATGACGTCAGAGAACTACAGTGGTTTGTGCTCAAAAAAGGTTTTTTGTTATGCTGCGGACATATTGTTGCGAAAAGGTTTTGCGCTATTGCAGCTGTTTAAACAAGTAACTATCGTTTAAAACGAGAAGTTTAGGAGTTATTTTTGTTTTTCTGACTTTTATGTGTCCGGCTAATATAAAAAATGGCCAAACAGATTTTAATGAAACTTTCCCGAAAGTAGTTCATATTCTAAAGAGAAAGTATACTTTTATTTAAGAACATAATTTAAAGCTCCGTAAAATATGGAATTGTTAATACTTATTTTTTTTTTCATTTTTATTATTGCTTTATGGTATTAGAGTATTAAACACTTCAGTTTTCACATTTGGTATCTAAGTTACAACAACTAGAATACTAATGTATTCTTTTATGATCACCACACCAATTTCTCGTCCCACATTATTAGAACTTACTTCTCTTTGCTTCATCCCTCCTCCACAAGTCTTGGAGCACTTGGACCACTCGCCCGAATGCCACCTGACAGGGCAGTCAAGAACATTGCAGTACTGTCGATCTGGTGGGGGTGGTTGAGGACACATGCTGTTTGGTACCACCACGGTGTTGGTGCCACCACGAGTTACCTACAGCATAAAGCGGATCAAGTGTCACATTTAAATCAAAGCTTTTGAATTTGAACTAAACTTAATTTGCCTATTCTAATTGGTTTCCTCTATAAAAAGGCATAAAAGGCATTGATTTTCCCAAAATATATTCCCATAGAATTCTTTTTGATGTAACACTTCTAACACTACCATCGTTTCGCAAATAAATGGCCCTCTTTTTAATTTTATTTATAAGAAATGACGATAAGATCAAGACATTCATATAATGGTTGCCTTTCCTACCACCTACTATATCGCTTAGGATTCTTGAAAACCCAAAATTGTGAGCCGCAGTGTGTATTCGCCCGTCGCATTGAGAAATAGACAGAGGAATGAACGTCTTTGCAAATTGTTCGAGGACGGAATTGGTTAGGACGATGGGAACCTTGATAAAAAGTGTGTGCAGCCATCTTAAAGCCGGAAAGGAGTCTGTGTTTCCTCTGGTGATGCAAGAAAATTTGTAAGGTGGATCACGTAGTATCAGGTGACCTTCTAGCATGATCATCCTCCTATTGAAAATAATCTTAATGATTGTTATTCTTTTGGGAAAAGGGTTCTCAAACTCATATACCAGAAATTTAACCTGCAGAAGAGGTTAATAGCCTTCTAGGTGGGAAATGAAAGGAAATGCAAATAGTATATAATATTATTATGAATAAAAAGATATTCTCTCAATTATTCCATAGATTCCATTATTAAATCTATTTCGGTTACAATGGAATCAGACCGGGAGCATACCCACTCGAACGAAACAAATGCGAGTCGTATGAATGGATTCCTAAAAGATTAAATATTACTATGTTCATAGAATATAAAGAAGTGAAAATACTAAAGCCCTCCATCAGTTTTGTTAAATACAAACCTCATGTATACACGTGACTTCTCTCGTCTGAATGCCGATACCACACGATTTGGTACACTGTGAGAAATCTGTATAGTTCCACCTAAAACAAGTGCAATAATCAAGTGCTTATATTATTTGGGTATCTCTATTATGTTGATTTTTGAATATTTTATGCTAATAAATCACTTTTTGAGGGATTAAAACGCGTGGTATTGTAACTTTGTTTTTATATTTGCGTAAAAGTTAGTTTTAGTAAGTTTTTATTATTATTTTAGTTAACGCGCCGTTGCAAGACCTTTCCAGATCTCGTTTTCATAGGGAAATTACACGCGTTTTAATCCTTTAAAAAGTGTTTTATTTAAATGTGTAATCGCGTTAATCAAAGAAAATTCTATATATTATTCAAAATATAACAAGAGTTTAAAAAGACTATGGTGGATAGAAAAAAACCTCAAGATCAATTTATTCCGGGGGCAACTAGGTTCACTTATCTGTCCGTATAATTAGGTGCGATAGCGCTGTGCGATCTGAATTATACTTTAATTGTATTGCAGCAAGAGTCGCTATTTCTTTAATTGATTTTTCGAAGTGAATCTTCTGTACCTGCATTATGAAATTTGTGCCAATACTTTTTCGGTTGTGCACAGTTGTCATGCGAATACGGCGGCATTTACCGATCAGATGTAATTTAATAGTTATTTATGCAACTGTGGTGTAATAAGGGGTAACACGAATGTGGGTTTGTGACTAGTGATAATAGTATTACATGAGTGTTTTAATACCTAATTATCACCAGTTGCATACAAGACTTTATCTACACCCATAATATGAATCCTCTATAAAAGATTCTGAAACAGTTAACTTACTTACTGCTAACATTAAAAAAGCCAGTCCTAGTAACAATAATATCATCCAAAGCAGCGTTATTATCAAAACGGATGATATAATTTTGTACTGAATTTCAATATAACACTCGTTTGGATGATGTACCTAATGGTTATAAGGACCTTGGGTGTTTCAATGTTGGCAATATGCTAAGCATAGGTGTAGATAAACTATTTTTTTGTAATAAGGTTTACCTTGGTGGACACGGGTGGTCGTTGCATGTTCTGACCCGGTTCTCTGGTTTCGTCAGTGGATCACACATGTACGGTGATGCATTTTTCCCGTCTTCGTCGCGAACACATTGGATGATTAGCTCCTGTTGACGATAATATCCAAATTAAATTCAAGTTGAATTAAAGTCTAGATGTCAAAGTCAAAGTCAAATAAACTTTATTAAATAACCTTAAACTAAGTGCTTTTGAATCGTCATGCCGTAATTTAAAATAACACAGGATCACAATTATCCAATTCGATATTATAGTTTATTTATTTATATAAAAATACTTATTATACATATAAAAATACTTATGTGTCTCGCTCACGGACGAATAAAAAAAGAAGGACTCCGTGCCGTGATATTAGCAAGTGAAGCACCTTTATAAGGTAGTATGGGTGCGTTACGGTTACTAGTTACACAATTTCATCTCCGTCAAATAGTAATATATGGCCACAAATACTTTTATAGTATCGTTTTTACACTTTTTCAAAACGCACGACGGCATTTTCAAAATATTTTATTGGGACGCAAACTGATCTGTCACAGACGATGAAAAATCTCATAATGGCGGCCGATCGGCTTGTATTAGTGTAAGCGTGTGCGTGGGGCTATGTATTTACACGTTTACGTGTTTTGGTGCTTCACTGTTATGTTAGGTGACACGGAGTCCTTTTTTTACTCGTCCGGGGTCAGGCTGTAACTATTATTAGTCTGTGCTGTCACTGTCACTAGCTCTCGATTCTCGTGGTCGTGTTGTGTGTTCTCAACATCTCAGTAATTCTGTTTTTATTTGTACCTACTTATAACGCGGCTATTCTTACGGACTCTGATTGCTTGAGATATCGAAATACTCTGGCTTTGATTTCTGGGGTTGGTACTATTTGTATTGGTTGATTGACTTTATGTCAATATTTAATTACGTTTACGAACACTTACACAGTGTTAACATAATCTATATCTTAAATCATATTGTAATTGTATCGTCGCAAATAATGGTATATCGTTATATCAGGATATACCATTATTTTTATCAAATAATGGTATATCCTGAAGTGTCCGTTATATAAATAATATATGATGACCTGTAGGTAGTTTAACATATTTTAAGCGTTTTTTCATTGCTGACGGTGCTGGGGCGAATAATTTATGGACACAGAACAATGTTCTTTTCTTAAGATCGAAGGGCTTCTACATGTAGGTACTAAAAGCCCTCCCACATCCTTGATACACACCAGTCCTGGTCCCAACCAATTATGTAACATGTATTGCGCGATTAGGAATTGTGTTTTCAAATTTTACATGACTTTTGTCTTATTTGAATTCATTTAGGGGAAACATATCAATTTAATTTAGCAACGTAAACTATTTCTAGGATACTAGGTTTTAAATCATATGTTATATATAACACATACAATATCAACATAGTAACCACGCTATAACAAAAATAGCTTAAGTGACGTTCCATGTCAGAGCATACATTAGTTGCGAAAATCTTGACCGTATTCTACGAAACTAAGCGCTTAGTAAAATATTAATATAGTTATAATTTCTAGTCCATAAATATACATATACTAGCTAACCAGACAGACGTTGTCCTGTACATAATAAATAAAATACTGTTTTTTATGAATTTGACAATAATTCTTCATAACATCAAGATTTATTTCGTAAAAATGCTCCTTGCTGTTATAATGAAATTGTTTCACAGCAGAACTGTCAAACCGTGCGTCAATAAATTCTCTCACAGAAAATAGGTCCATACAAAACAAATATTGGAAATAAAAATAATTATGGGTCCCAAATCGAAATAAAAACTATCCTGTCTCTCAAGTTGGACTAAACTGCACTCCATGAAGTTATCCCCATTTAAATCCGTTCATTAGTTTAGGAGTCCATCGCAGACAAACAACGTGTTACGTAATTTATATATATTAAGATATATACATTTGCTTTTGTATACCTAGTGTTGCCATAAATACTGAAACAAAGAAAAAAGAAAATCTACTGCAAATAACATTTATTACTTTAACAGTGTGTTAGTTAAATACATAAAAATAAAACAGTTTAAAATATAAAAAGCTCATTCGAAGTGATTTCCATTGGCTGCAATACAGTCCTTTAAACGTTGAAGCCAGTTATCAATAGAAGCACGCGCTCTTTCCATGGGAAAATTCTTCACTGCCAATCGTACGGATTGTTTCAGGGAATAAAAATTAACATGGCGTTTAGAGCAACTCGTACTCTCTAAAACTGACCATAAATCATAATCCAGCGGATTAAGATCGGGCCTAGACGACGGCCAGTCTTCAGCTCTGATTAAGTACGAAACATTCGTTTCCAACCAAGATAGCGTAGACAGAGCTTTATGACCGAGATTCCATCTCCCGCGATAAAATTATTTGCTTTCGGACAGGATTTCTTCGAATTCTTTCCCTTACTGGTTTGACTGCCTTTTTCGTACGAACACTACGTGGACGGCCAGATCTTTTTCTGTCACAAACAGAGGAGGTCTCATTGTACCTATTTATAACCCGGTACACAAACATTTTATTAATACCAAGCGTATGGACAGTTTTAAAAATTGCATTTGGCTCTATTGCTATTTTGTGTTTGTGTGTTTGCAATCACAGCGATTCGGTTCTCTTTATCACCCCACTCCATTTTAATATCGCAAAATATTGCACAATGTATTGGCGCCAAAATGAGAAAACTCAATGAACAGTCATATAAAGATGACAGATTCCAAATTCAAATGTATATTTTTATTTCTAACAGTATTTATGGCAAGACTAAGTAGTGTAAACAATACAAAGTTTTATTTTCGGTTAGTGGTGAATAAATTAACAAAATATAATAGTGTAATTAGGTTTTAAAGAAAATGCTATTTATTTATACATTATTTAATATGAATATGCCTAAAAAATCTGTAGCTCAAGCAATTGTATTATATGATGTCCATGAAACTAAGGTGTTAGTTTTTTTGTAGATTTTGCCTTGAGACCGATGAAAGGCAACTATGTATAAGCGTGCCACCATCCTTGGACCTGCTCCAACCTGCTCCCAGGAATATTTTGTAATACTCGCGTCAAGAAGATACTGCAGTTCGTAAATGCGACAGGGATTGACGACGAACTATAAGTATGAATAGCGAACACAATAGTTCAATACTGCACGTGGTGTTAATAGGACTCATCAGGACTAGATAAATAGTCATCTTAACCTAGTAATAATAAAGGTGTTCGTTAGACAAGAATATGAATTCTACCAAAATAGTTGTTGAATTACCGGATAATTATTGAATTTGTAAAAATTTTGATCTCGTATGAAAATATTAACATACCTGGACCCCGCTTAAGCAAGATGCACTGCAACTGGTATACCCTTTCTCCTTCCAGGAGTAAGACTTGCCAGGAGATCCTGGTGCGACCCTTATGTTGCTCGAAGTGCCAAACGTGAGAGATCTGTTGAAAGCGTTTTTAAACTGATCAATTTATAAAATAAGCATCAAAGTCCACAATGGCCCCAAACGTGGAATTATAAAAGAAAAGCAGTTTAATTGATATTAAACATTAATACAATAAATGTTTCCCAAATACTTTATGATGGGATTATATTAGAATAATCACCAGTAAGACCCGTAAGTAAGTTGAGATCTCTTTATTCAGAGAGATTTTCATATCTTTATTTAAAATAATTTACATTTAAAACAGAATGCAGTGTGTTACATAACTTCACATTAATAACATTAAACATGAAAAAACTATAAATATAAAGCTCTATTGAAGTGGTGGGTGATGATCAACTGTTTATTTTTTACCTCAATGAAATAAATCTAATTTGGTTTAGATTGGATTTAATAGAACAATGTTTATTAGATATTTTTAATCTTGGAAATATTTAGTTCATTGTTATATTCTAATAAACTATTGTGAGAGAGAATAAAGGTTATTTATTGCATGTTGTAAAGAGTTCGTAACTATTATTCAATAGTGTACTTGCCAAAGTTTAGGACATTGAAATTTTTAACATATTGCTGTTACATATCTCGAGTATTAATATTCATTTTAGTTACTAATATACTATCTGTCTTATGTTTATCTTTAACATTACCAAATAAAAATATTTATAAAATGATATAAAAGACGAAATCTAAATCTTTATCTTTTTTTATCGTATCAAAATTATCACTATCTTATCATTGTAAGGTAAATAGTAAGTTCATCATTTGTGAATAAGTTCTAGTAAACAAAATGTCGTTAGATGTTAATTTGAGTGAACCTGATGAGTTTAACTGTTTTGAATTACATAGTGCTATTAAAAAGGTTTCAGATATAGTTGGTATTAATAATTGTAAGTATCACGTTGATTACTTGAATGATTATGGCTATATTGCTAACATATTTAGAGTAATATTGACTGAAGATGGCAGCGATAAAAATGTTAGTGTAATTGTTAAGACATTGATAAACACAGCAAGAAAAGAATTGTTTCGTGAATTACATTACAGAGAAGTTAAAGCATACGTGAATGTCATTGAAGAATTTCAGCTATTGCAAAATGAAATCGAGAGTGAAAACAGAATTGTTCTACCAAAGTGTTTATATTACTGTAACGACAAAGGCAATGAAGTATTAATACTTGAAGACTTGTTAGTTGATGGATACGAAGTAAATGAGACGCTATCAATGAATATAAAATTGAACTTCTTACAAGTCAGTTCTATTATATCTGAATTGGCGAAATTCCACGGATTGACATATGTTTTTGCTAGCAAAAGAAGTGATTTCGATGAGATTTCAAAAGATTTCCACGATATATTGTTTCAAGAAAGTTTTTTAGGTAAAAGTAAATTAAAAAATTATTTTGTTGAATCGTTTGATATGTCTCTAAATGTGATTGATAACATGGACATTAAAGAGCAGTTGGAGTCCTTGAGACCAAAATTACTACGATTGCTTCAAATGTTCCTGGAACCAAAGAAGTACAGCGTGTTTTGCCATGGGGATTTTTGGATAAATAATATATTGTTTAAAGAACAAGTAAGTTTTGACAAAACATAGAATTCAATTTCAACTAACCTTCAACCTTAACAATAATTAACTAAACTTAAATATCTATTATACTTTGGCAAGTATCGTTTAAATTTGCTGCAAATGATATATATTTGTAATAATAAGTTAGACTTTTATTGCTGTTTTGCAAAAAAAATAAGACAATGAATTAAAGCTAAAAAACTAAAGAACACATTGTAACGAGTAACAGAGTAAGAAAGTCCACTGGTTTATTAGAATAAAAATATAAAAATCTTCGTAGATGCTTAGTGGACTTTGTTAATTTAAAAAACATTTCTTACTTTTGAGTTGAAGTAGTGCTTAGTTAGATATATTTTTTAAGTTTTTAACAAGGTTTTCTACGTATTCTACGCAGACAAAACGCTTGATAAAATATAGCAGCGGTAATGAAATTTCGTACATTCGTCATTTAAATATTGATAATACTTTTATCTATAGCCCAATTGAATGTAACTGGTAAAATAAAGTATCCGAACATTTTTGAGAAAATTTACCATTACAGTTTATCTAGCCCAATGTTTTACGTCGTTTTTCCATAGCCCATGGAACATCAATGAAAAATAACCTTCGGAAAAAACACGTAATGTTTTTATAACAACTTTAAATATTAAATTTATATTTGTGCGTATGATAGACACATAATCGAAGTAAAAAAAAATATAAACATAACTGTTGAATTTTAATATTATTGTTTTCTAATATTTTATATTGATTTATTACAGAAACAATGCCAAAGCCTCTGTTTGCTGGATTTCCAGGCCATGCGGTACGCAAATCCGGCAACTGACATCGTATATTTCCTCTACATCTGTACAGACTCTGCATTTAGATCTGAATATTTTGAACAACTTTTAGACGTATATTACAATAGTCTCAAATCATTCTTATCACTATTCTGTATAGAAGCTAATACCGTATACCCATATGAAGAGTATGTAAAAGATTTAAATGAAAACAAGAAATTAGGATTACTTATTGCACTTCTAGAATTAAGAATTGTTGCTTTTGTACCGGATGATAAAACATCTAGAGAATTAATGGCTTCGGAATTAGATCTTACGAAATTGCCAGACGATGAAAATATATTTCAAAACAAAATTAATGATGTAATTACTGAGAGTGTTAGCAATGGTGTTATTAATGAACTCATAAGTATAGCTTGTGAATTATAAAATATAATAAGCTTTCAATTTTATATGATTAAAATAACTGTCTAAACAAATATATTGATTATTATTTTGTAAAACTACAAACAACAAACATAAACTTGTTATGCCTACTACTCGGTTGGGTCGAGTTAGTAAGTCTTTTGTTGGGCGATGTATATACTTCTACAATATGATCCCAGAAAATGTACAAAACAAATGTGTTACGAAATATAAAAGAATTGTTAAAAACGTTTGTGTGGGAAAGGTTATTATAGCATATATGATTTTCTTAATGACACCAAGGACTGCGAATAAAGCGAACACCCTTAGGCTCTTTAATTATAAATGTTTATTGAACGATTGTCACATTTTAATCCATATTTTATATAGAAAAAAAGCCCGCTGAGTTTCTTGCGCCCATTCTTTTCAGGTCTGAGGCAGTCTTTTTAGTAGTTTTTGACGTTCAACAAGTGATTTTAAATCCTATTTTGAATAAAAATATTTGAATTGGAATTTATTATTATTGTGAATTCAAACACATAGTATGCGTTTGATAGTGTAATTTTTTTGCAGATTCAGAAGACTAGAAGCTAATAATAAATCGAATATCTCTTAGAAAAACGGTTGAAAACAAATCTCAGTATGCAAAACAGATCATACAGAAAAATATCTATAAGGCTTATATTTTTTAAAGTAGTATTTAAATATGTTACCTGTCCCCACTGTATGAAGGAGCGCTAGAATCTCCAAATGAAGTCCCATAGGCCATAGAACAGGGTTCCATTACACATCTTTGAATGTCTTCCACTGGTTTTGGCCCCATACATTTGCTATCTGGTAGTTTCGCGATTGTTCTAGAAAGTTCTAGAAAAATCTTGCAATGGACCTCTTTCTTCCTCCATCCTTCACCACACGTAACGCTGCATGGACCCCAATCATCATCCTTGATGTAGCTACAAACATAGTTGATTACAGTTTAGATATTTTAATTAAATGGTCCATTTGAACAAAATTACTAGTTACCAGAAAATAATTATTTATAAAAATTATTTTATGCAGAATTCAAACGCCATTATAAATAGTTTCAATTTCAATGCATTTGACAAAGATGCAATAAATACTTATTGTAATTCCATGCATAATAAAACAACTTCTCAGGAAACTCGAAATCTTTACCAATCACAATTAAATGTTACATTTTCATCTTAAGTTTTTATTTTAGTTATTGGGTCTATGTTACTGAAAATATTTTCTAGACATTCACATTTATTGTGGATAATAACCACAAAAATAAGTACAATTTTTACCATATTTTTATTAGATATGCCGCAAAATGCAGTCATTACGAAAAAAGTTGTTGCAATTTTTTTTCTTAAGGACGACGTCTCAGACAGAAAAGTTTAAATATTCAGATATATATATTGCATTATAGAATATCAAGATAATTTTAATAGAAATCCAACGTATTTACCAAACGTTACAGTAACTTATAAACGCGGTAATGCCACAACATAATTATCCATACATAGCGCGGTCGACATTTTGACAGGTCAATCGTCTCGGGTACTCAGGCGTAAATGGATTTGATAAGCCAAAATTCACCGTACAAAATTGGGAGTAACGAAGTTGAATATTCTTTAAAAAATAACAAATGGAATATTTTTACTTCATACAAAGATTATTTTAATAAGGGTTTAATTCCTACAAATATAATAGTCAATTAAAATATTCGGATAGACTTCTGTATAAATAAAAAAAACGAATATTTTGTGGTCTCTCAAGATATTTATGAAATGTTTTTTATTCAGAACTGGAATTGAAGGACTATGGCACAAATTAAGTTATGCATTGTTCAGCGTTTAAAAAAAATTTTAGTGTCACAATTAAAATTGGTAGTAAGTATATCATTATGAAAATTTATATGTGCTAACTTTGAAAGAAAAAAAAATCTCACATAAGTTAAGTAAACCTGTTAATGATGATTCTTGGCTTCATCAGAATTTATTTGCTGCGTAAGCCGCCTCTGTATGGATCGTTATTATGTGACAATACTGTCAACATGCAAGGAAGTTCTATCAATTTTGGGCTGGCATATGTAAAAGTATATGCACCTGTTACTGTTCCTGGAAAACTTGACAAAGAACCATCTCCAGAAGTATAAGGAACATCTAATCTAATCAAACATTTTGCGAAAACTTTCAGGAGAAACTTGCCCTGTCTGTGTTGCCAAATGTATAGTATCAAAGAGTATTGGAAAAGTGTTTCAAAACTAAAACAAAAAGATAAAGTTTTAGATTGTGTAATATGTGCAAGGAAATACAAACTTTATTGTGCAGTGCATAGAGTTGAAAAACGGTAATTTGTACAGTGAAGCAATGGACCGTGAGTGGATGAGGGATCCTTGTAAAAAATCGAAGATTAAGTGCAGGCGAAACTGACCAGAATAATAGTGGGAGTTATATAGAATTAGGTCGAGTTTTCTCTGTTTAGTGTTTCGTTTGTTATACGATTATATGCTCTCCGGGAATAGAAAACATCGACGTGTTAAGTTCCTAGGGTTCCGTACCACAAAATAAAATAAAGCGTTTTGTTGTCGAGAATTTACTTTCATTGCACTAGAGTTTTACATGATTTTGTGAACTTTTCGCAACTCTCGGCTTCGTACAAGAAATATTTGAATTATTTTGTTTCAAACCGTCTCCTTAACTAATATATTTCTGTTTTTGTATTAATATTGTTTGTTATATCAAAAATAATAGGCATTTTTTTAGATTTCGCGTGCCTGAAAATCAAATGCTGGTTTAATAAATGTCGTAATTTTTAAAGATGTAATATGTAAGTTCAAATTTTTCATATTCTGTTATTATTTACATTATGTGATACGTGTTGCCGAAAATTAGAGTCGACTTAGTAAGTTATATATTTTGTTTTTTTTTTTTAATAATTTTGGTTAAAATACTATCTAGGAATTACACATTATATAACTTATGTAATTATTGATTCAATTATTTTGTATGCTAGAGAATCTATAGATATCTTCAATCTTGGAGAATCAAGTTTGAAATTTGTTTTAGTTTTACTTCGTTAAGTACCTATATACTTACCCTTATAAAATATCTGATATCAGTTAAATCAAGAACTCTGAGAAAGTTAAAATGACACGCGCTAAAAGAAACTCAAGTATATATATATATATATATATATATATATATATATATATATGTATCTTTGTTTTGCAAAATAGCCAATCGGAAAGGGATTCACGGTCAATAATTCTTGCCGTTCTTCATTAGAACTTCAATGGTAGTTAATTTTTTTTTTAATGATAATAAGGGACGAGACGAGCAGGACGTTCAGCTGATGCTAATTGATACGCCCTGCCCATTACAATGCAGTGCCGCTCAGGATTCTTGAAAAACTCAAAAATTCTGAGCGGCACTACTATTGCGCTCGTCACCTTGAGACATAAGATGTTCAGTCTCATTTGCCCAGTAATTTCACTAGCTACGGCGCCCTTCAGACCGAAACACAGTAATGCTTACACATTACTGCTTCACGGCAGAAATAGGCGCCGTTGTGGTACCCATAATCTAGCCGGCATCCTGTGCAAGGGAACCTCCCACTGGTAACATACATTACCAGTTTTTTTGCATTTTCATAGTACGGAACCCTGATCAGTAATCAGCTTACAACTTGGCCGTGTGTAAAAATATGGAAACATTCTAAAATCGATCATCTCCTTGCGATTTTAAATCGATTTTCGAATGCGAAGCTAATTCTAACAGCCATTGGAAAGTAGATCATGAAGGTAATGTCATTCTTTGTTAATGTGATGTTCGAATAAAAGTGATTTTTAGTAAATACTGGACGTCAAAGGTACAATACCTTACATATAACCAGCCACAGGCAAAGAATATTTTGAAATTGCTGAAAACAATAACAAAATACTCTGAGCTACAATTGAAGACACGTAATAAAATATAACATTTGAGTCTTAGATTAAGGATTGGTCTCCGCTACCCTCCAACTAGATACTGCACTAATTAAGAACAATAGCTTTTTTATTACGGCAACTATTGGATGCTTGTGCGCATGGCATCTTGACACTCAACGGCATCTTTCAAATTTTGTAACATACGCTCCGTGTTAATTTACTTTGAAATTAATAAAATACAGAATACTTACTGATGGTATGGCAACCCGGCATTTTTGTTTCAATTATTAGCAAAGTTTATCGGAACATCTGGCACGTCAACGTCACACTTTGTTCGAGACTGGCTGGAGTACGCCTACTTGGGCGTAGTATTAGTTGCCGCACCTTGCGACTACGCGTGCGATGCGTTGGAGCGCAGCGGATACCAATCCTCAATTGAAGATTTAAACTATCGGACGCATATACAGCCAATTTTTGGGACAGATACATTGTAAAAATATAAATTAATGCACGCCTCATAAGCGAAGCGTAGGTACTCTATTCTTGTTATGTCAATTAAACCAGTTTTCTTGAAACTGAAATTGTTTTTTTTTTTATTTATATCGCACTTACAGGTGGACTATATCAAGTCAAATGATCTGTGAGGTACATAAAATATATTGCAATAACAATTACTCTGTTTAACATAGTCAAAAATAACATCAAAAATGATATTTTCTGTACGTCGCGTATTTTAAAAGATGACTCGGGACTTGCAGCCTATAAGAGATGTACTGGTTATTTCTTAACTGATAATTTAAAAAAGGAAAGGATGGTAAAATTGAAACAACTACTGTGGCGGTACGCAAAGGGATGTCACATAAAAATTTTGCTTACGGTTGAGATTTTTTTTACAAATGAGCATGAGATTTATGCTCAAAGCTCTAAGGAAGCTTCCCAATTAGTCGACAGAGTGCAACGTGGGCACTATCCGACTTCAGTGATGGTTTGGTGGGGTATTAGCTATGAAGGAGTGACCGAGCCATACTTTTGTGAAAAAGGTATCAAAACATCGGCACAAGTGTATCTAGATACCATTCTTGAGAAGGTAGTGAAGCGCCTTAACATCACCATGTACAATAACCAAGAATGGTCCTTCCAGCAAGACTCGGCGCCGGGTCATAAAGCTCGGTCTTGGTTGGAAACGAACGTTTCGGACTTCATCAGAGCTGAAGACTGGCCGTCGTCTAGTCCCGATATTAATCCGCTGTATTATGATTAATGGTCACTTTTAGAGACTACGGCTTGCTCTAAACGCCATGATAATTTAGAGTCCCTAAAATAATGCGTAGGATTGCCAGTGAAGAATTTTCCCATGGAAAGAGTGCGTGCTTCTATTGTTAACTGGCCTTATCGATTAAAGGACTGTATGGCAGCCAATGGCGACCACTTCGTAGAAGCTATTTATATTTTAAATTGTTTTATATTTATGTATTAAACTAACACACTGTAAAAGTAATAATTAATGTGATTTGCATTTTTTTTTGTTTTTCTTTGTTTTAGTATTTATTGCAAGACTATCCATACATTTTATTACAATATTTTAGTATTTTTCTTCCTCACATTAGAATTTTGTGGAAAATTATAGTATGAGGCGTGCACTTTTCGATTTTCCAAACTTTTAATATTAATATATTGCTAAAACTAACGCTCTACGTTTCAACGATACTATATAATGATAAAGAAGTCATACTAAGTGTATTACTTATAGCAATATTTCGAGCCGTTAAGACCCCACTGATATAGAACAAGATATGAAAAGAGAAAAATGTGAACGTAAGATGTATTTTGCTGCCTCTTTACTGATAATTTATTACACATTCTTTGATATTATTTTTAGAGACGTGGATATAGATCCACTAATGCTTATGGGTATATTAATCTTTTTTTGTGGAAAAGGAGCATTACCGCGGTCCATACTCTCTTGAAACATAAGAGGAATTACAAGAGCGCTGAGGGCCTTTTAAATCATTTATTATAATTAGATCGTTACCAACCAAATCTAAATCTACGTTTCCTTCAATAGTAAAGTTAAATGTACCTTATATTTGAATGTTAGATTACTTTATTAAATGGTAATCAGTCGATAACTACTACTATACCATATTTCAATAGCTACTCTGTACTTCTTAATCGAACCGCCAAATATTGCTGGAATTTACTAAGTGAACCTTCCCTATGAGCTTCCTGGTTATATGGTGCAATAAGACTTTGGCCGCGCGAATCTGCAATAGCGTGTTTTCTGCGATACCTCTCTCTAACGCTTGCTCATGTTGTTGATCCTAGTGTAGCACATAGTCCTGACCTTGTTGTGGTGGGAAGGCTTACACTAAAAGCATCAGGCTGTTTCCCAGCCGGGACTTTAGCAACCAACGAGGAGCTCAAACCTAAGGCAAGGTGTGAAGTATCGTGCTGACGGCTGAGTGGCACTCAAAGATCCGTTCGGCCCCGAGGGGACATCACTGTAAAGAACAATGGCCAGAGAGGGGACATAGGTGCCCTCATCGCTGAGAATGCCTAACTGGACTTATACCTGCAGCAAATCCCAGCGTCTAAGTCTTCTGCTTGAAACACACTTTCCCGTTTCACTCCCGTTAGACAGTGCAGAGATAGCAGTAAATTACAGTAGGCCTCTGTGTGAGGACTGGAAGGTTGCCGCTATGGTCTGCTCCTCGCATCGACTCGACTGGTCAATTAACTCTTTTGAACCTTTCAAATCCCCAGGTCTGGATGGAATTTCCTTAGCCCTCTTGTTAAAAGGCAAAGAGATCCTTCTACCCCACATAATTAGGATATGTAGAGCCAGTTTGGCATACGGATACATCCCTTTGCTACGGAGAAGATCTAAAGTCATTTTCATCCCCAAAGCCGGAAAGAAGGACACCTCGTCTCCTAAATCATGTAGACTCATCTGTACCTTACCTCCTTTGTACTTAAAACATTGGAGAAGACAGTGGATGACTATATAAAGAATACGGCTATGAGAATGAGCCCTCTACATCCCAGCCAGTATGCATACCGTGCTAGCCGGTTGACGTATACGGCCGTTTATTAATTAACCAACCTCCTCAGAGATGCTATAGACAATAAGGAGACAGTACTCTGTCTTTTCACGAACATTGAAGGATGTTTTGACATCAACTACCACCGAGCTAACACACAAGCGCTCCATGATAAGAAGGTTGAACCCACCATCGTAAGATGGGCATACGGTCTGCTCAAAAATAGGTTGGTTGTCAGCCAGGAAACAATCAGGAGAACCACTAGAGGCGCCCCTCAAGGTGGAGAAATGCAAACCAGCGTGACTTAAAGCTGCTGGCAAAGTTCTCGCACACCTGGTTTATGCTAAATGACAGAATTCCCCCAGAATTTTACTTTGAGCGGAAATGCGTGCTCATTATTAGCAATTAGGACGACTACTGCGATACCAAGGTAAACCTAGATAGTAATACCATTAAGTAGTATATGGATGGCTCCAGGACTGAAGCCGGTACCGGTGCTGGAGTTTACGGCCCAGCAATAAATTACCATGAAGCCTTAGGTAAAGCAGCAACTACAAATGAACCTCGACTGGATTACCAGCCAAGGAACATTGCTATAATGTCTGATAGCCAAGCAGCTCTCAAAGCATTCACATACTACACAATAGCTTCACGGTAAGTGTGGGAATGCAGAAGAAAACTGGACATCCTCTGCCATACAACAAAGTTACCCTGGCCTGGATACCGGGGTACAAAGACATAATTGGTAATGAGATAGCTGGCCGGCTAGCTAAGGATGGAGTATCATCTACCTTCATAGGCCCAGAATCCTTTTTGGAGCCGGAGAATCTCTTATCCACAATGTCTTAAGGAATCAAGAAATGCTGGAAATAGCCAGTCACTGGTACTCGCTAACAGGCTATCGGCAGGCTAAGCTGCTCTTAGGCTAGACTATCAACGTAAGTACACCAAACAATGCATAAGCTTGGACAGGTGTCAACTGAGATCCCTCAAGGGGTTCCTCTCAGGCCACTGTAAGCTGAATGGACACCTAGCCAGAATGGGTCACAGTGAATCAAACCTGTGCAGATTCTACTGCGAAGCCACTGAAGACCCCATACACATCCTTGTGGAATGCGAAACCATTGCTAGAAGCAGGCTGGGGTGTGTTAAAATACCTTCACTCAAAGCAGAGGACGTGCCCTGCCTGGACCCTACGCCTAGCCTACGATCCTACGCCTCTTAAAAGAAATAGGTCTTGTTTTTACTTTTATCTACGCCCATGCTTTAAATACTCTATTAAAGATTCTGAAATAGTTAGCTTATAGCCAACAATAAACACCCAATGTCGTAATAATTATTACATCATCCAAACGAGTGTTGTAATCTTGTACTGAATTACATAACAATACTCCTTTGATTTTTTCGATCCCTTCATGCGCAAAGACTTTCAACAGACAGCCACATTCTTATTGCTCAATCCATGGTATCTCTATGAATTAAAAAAAATATTTTCGTTTACGCGCGTTCCACACTAACAGAACGTGGCGCGCCGTAAAAAAAAGTAGGTTATTCGAAACCCCGCCATTTTTCTTGAAGAACTGAGCGATTCAATTTTGACAGCACAACGCCGGATATTTTAAACGCTGCAAAAAAACATAATATTCTTGAATATTATGTTTTTTATATATATGAATTTTAATAATTGCACTATACAAAATGTAAATTACTACTAAAATATATTATAATTCTTTCATTATTATAATACTTAGTTTATTTGTATATAATCAGAAATAGATGAAATAAGGTTACTACTAGGACTGGCTGTTTTAATGTTAGCAGTAAGCTAACTGTATCAGAATCTTTTAGAGGATTTATATTTTGGGTGTAGATAAAGTCTTGTATGCAACTGTTGATAATTAGGTATCAAAACACTCATGTGATACTTTTATCCACATCCGACCCACATTCGTGTTTTAATACCACTTATTACACAACAGTTGCATAAGTAATTATTACTTATTTAGTAGACTCGATTTTTCCACAGGTCATTTTACGACACAGGAATTCAAGGGTAGGCGCGCTAGCTCAAGCACGGGGCACAATAGATCCTAGGATTTAAGTGCGTCTAAATCCCCTACTCATAATATGATAATAACTTTAAGTGAAATTAAAATAATATTCCAAAGACACCTGAATGTAAAAATCACTTCGCTACAATCATCAATTTAGGAAAAATAGGTCTCGGGAAGGTGTACACACGCACCTGTTGGCGCTTGCGCCTAACTAACCAAAGAGTCATGCATTGCGGTGGTGAAACGACACTTCTTTTATTTAATGTGAAATATTTTCAAAATTAAATATCAAATTTTATTATATAAATAAGTTATTATATAATAACGAGTAAGTATGTAAGTCATAATGTTGATCTGTTTTCCATCAGAGGACGAATTGGTTTTTAATAAATTGGTATTTGTATAAATATACAGATCGTTTCCTTTATGATTGATAATATGGATTTGAAAATCAAGATGGTTATTTTTGGAAATGCAGATCAATTCGGTTAACGAGTGAAGTAAACCTGGATTTATATTAAACTTAGATTGATTATTTAATTTTTAAAACGGTCGGTCAACGAGCTTTCATTCACAAAGTGTCATGAAGTACTTACGTAGCTTCAACGGGAACGTCTGGGTCTCCAATAAGCTGTTCAGCCTTAGCTAGCGGTGGTGGGTACTGCTGGATGAGAGGTTGAGTGTGATATACCACACCAGGCAACAGGTCGTCTATGTCGTCCTAAATTAAAACAAAGCAGAAAAAAAATGTAAACATCATTATTGAAAAAAAATATTAAATAATAAAGCTAAATTCAGTTATTCAAAATAGGATTAAAAATCATTTATTGAACATCAAAAACTACCACCCATTCGAAAAAAGTTCGCTTCATTCCCAGTATGTGGTATCATTAAAAAAAATCATTTATGTTGTAGTAACCTTTCCCACACAAACGTTTTTTAACAATTCTTTTGAATTTAGTAACACTATTGTTTTGTACATTTTCTGGGATCATGTTGTAAAAGCATATACATCTCCCAATAAAATACTTACTAACTGGACCTAACCGAGTAGTACCCATAGTCTTGATGTTAGTGCTAAGCTAAATATATATGTTTTTATTTAACACTTTTAAGTTTCGAATATGAGTAGAAACTCCGATGGCCAACTCCCAGCTTCATCATCAGATCAGTACAGCAAGTTCCTTAGCATACTATTAGTTTGGTTGGTTAAATATGCTTAACTATCTTGTATAATCATTCTCATACTATTATGCCCTTTCAAGCGAAAATTTATTTTCAAAACACTTAAATAAAGGGGAGGTTCTGGGACGATAAACAAGAAAAAAATATATATATCCTATTTAATATAATAAAAGTAAAAATTTTAAGGCTCCCATTAGAATTCACACTTTTTAGTTTCTTCTATTTTTAGACTGTCACTAATAAGACCTTTATAAAAAGTAACCGAGTTGTCTACGGCTGCTATCAACAGGTCGATTTTGTACCTACTATAAATCAGTGTTGGAATAAGGGTGATCCTTATTTTAATTCCAAAAATGCTGAGTGGGTGGTTCATGACATCCTATTTTTAATTTGTTTATTTTGCTGATAACTTTCCCATGGAAACAGTGTGTAAATCCACATATATTAACGGCCAGACATATTAATGGTCTGAATTGAAGCCAAAGGTTTTCGAATAGTTTTTTTTTCTTTATTGCTGATATTTCAATTAAATATATACATACATACATTATTATTACCATATGTTGTGAGTTTAAATTACGCTAAGATTTGGCTTCAATCAACTCGACACTTGTTTCGCCTCTACACGAGGCATCCTCAGGAGATGTTGACAAGCCAACAAGTTGCAAATGCTGGCATAAGACTCATGCTGGAGAAACACGTGTCCAATTGATAAAAGACAAATCTTAGCGAAAATTACACTTAAGAAAAGACACAACATTTGGATAATTATGAATTTACGCAAAGTAACGCATAATTCAATAACTTTCTGATTTTAATAAATCACTTAATTTTGTATTTTCTTTGTTACAGAACTTACTATTTAAATAACTTAATTTAAGTAAGATATAACCTCCGAATCATCCGCTTCTCTGTACGCTGGACAGCTGATACCCGTGGAACAAGATCTGGATATCTCGGGCCTGGTGGCGGGATCACAGACAGCTCCGGCTGGTGAACACTCCACTCCTCGCACTTGCATTCCCTCTCCGCATGACACCGAACACTATGGAGACATATTCATATATTTTTATTAATGTACTAGCTGACGTGGCAAACGTTGTTTTGCCATACAAATTAATTTTAGAGTTAGACCGTTTCTTGGACATTTCAACATCACTTTATTTCTCTAAAATAAACGTAGCCTATGTTAATCCTTATTACATCAGTTACCTGCCAATAAATATCCCGTCAAAATCGGTCCAGCCGTTTCAGAGATTAGCCGGAACAAACAGAGAGACAGACAAAAATTTAAAAAAATGTTATTTCGGTGTATGTAACGTAAATTTATATACATATAGTAAAAACTGTTAATTTCAATATTACAAACAGACACTCAAATTCTATTTATATGTATATATAGATGTATAGATAAATAATAACATATTATAACTACACGAAACATAACTATGAAGAGATTAAAAATTAACTGAATTAAAAAAAAACAGAAGTTATTGTGTTTACCCCTCCATGCAGTCTCTATAAATCCATTTATATTCCAATATAAATATTACATACGAGTTTATACGACAAAATGTTGATATTTTATTGGTCCTAGTACAACATACCTACGCCCTTCGTGCTTAAGAGGGCACACAAAGATCACACAAACATCGAAAACGTCACTGTGGGTCGCGTCATGATAGTATATGCAAAAAAGTCAGATAAAACTTGGTGCGAGTCGGATTATCCGTCTGCACTATAGTAGTGATAAAAAAAGGTAACTAAAAATACACAGTAAATTCATCTTAAACCGAAAATTAAAAATTATCAGAGTATGAGAGCGCCATGAGTACTTTCACCGGCCTAATACATTAACATATAAGATACAAACGACACTAACCAGCCTATAGGACCTTTGGTCTAATGTCCAAAGTTCATAAATTACATAGAGAAATCCTTAGCAGGTGGATCTTTTAGCTATGCTTGCAGTTGCACAAAATCGACGGTTAGACGCAAGCGTTTCATTCATCGGTAGTGGTGGATCTAGGAACGACAGATTGGTGGAAATCGATGGAAAAAAATCATCAATGTGCCTCTGAACTATTTCAGAATAGTTTAGTTCGATTGAATGCTGTCAAAGAGCCGATCATAAATGAATGTGGCGAGAATATTTTATCGACCTATAAAGTAACAAAAAATGTCATCAATTCACGGAGTGTTCCTTTATCAAAACCGTAATTGTTTAAAAAAATTGTAGTAAAAAAGTCCACTCTAGAACGCTTCAGTATGGCCCACGTAATAGAGGATTAAGTGTAAAATAGCCGTTTTGGCATACTGGCTTGCCGCCAGGCTGTGGTGGTGGCCTTAGGATTAAATTTAAACGTCCTTCATGCGAGGCTGCAGTGTGAAACTTTTTAATTTTGTAAGTAAGGATACATTAAAATTAGAGTATTTTTTTATTGCGAGTTCCAGCGTACAGTTTACTCAGCAGAAACAGCAATACTATGCTGTGTTTAGAGATAAACTTAGAAGCTCTCCAACATTCTCCACCTTTGACAGAACTGGCCCCAACCAACTACCATTTTTCCGCAACCTGTTACAATTTTATACATGCTAAAAAAAACTGCAGAAACAGTAACACAAAATGTTTTCGCAATCTGTTTTGCTGAGTGTAACTTTCCAGAGTTCTACCGCAACGACATACATGACCTTCCAGAAAGATAGCATAAGCGTACGATGGTAAATACTTCGATTAAATTACGTTACAAATAAATTTTAAACTTTTCAGTACAGCGGCAATTTCATACCTAGTCACCTAACGTCAGCCTTTTCCAATAACGTATCTCTAGTTACATTGCTATCACCGTTTAGTGATAATATCTTATCTATCCATAGTTATGTCCTATATAGTTATAGTCCATTGCTATCTCTCGATAAGTTTTTGAGATGTATGTAAGCGTAAAAGTATAGATTTGTCTACCTCTAGTAATTTAAACTAATGATAGATAAGTTATTGAAAACGGTCGTAAAAAATTAACGATGGTCGACTTATGCAGCCTAAATCGTAATATTTAAAAACTTTATAAATAATAGTTCTTAACTTTTTTTCTTTAATCCATTCTAGCAAGCTACCTTTTCAACTTCATTTGAAATGAAAGCTATAGAATATAATTTTGTCACTCTTGCATTCCGTGTCAGCGCTTCTTAAGAGCAACTATTTAAAAGCTTCTTTCAAAGTTTCTAAGAACGCTACTAAAAATGTTTATTGAAATTCCACTAAACGTGATAATCCTACAGCAATAATAAGTAAGATTATTCTGCAAAAATATCACGAAATTTTACTTTATTATATTCAAACTTATATAGATATAAAAAAATAAAAAAATTTAAGAAATAGAAGGGCAAACGAGCGTGCATGTCGCTTGTTCGTAAGTGATGACTGCCGCCCACTGGAAGAACCACAAGACCGTTGCTAACCTTTAAGATAGGTGAAACTTCACGGTACTAGAATTTGATACGGATGAGAAGATCGTAAGCTATATCGATCACACATAACATCAAGCGATCCTATCACAGCGCTTTTATCACATTCAAACTCGTCTAAAATCTAACAAGAGACTAGAGACAATTGGTGCTAGAAATACATATGGTGAAATAACCACTAAATATATTGTTCCGAGGCTATTAAATCATCTAAACACCTCTTTATTATTATACAGGAAAATTTGACACACAAATTAAAAATATAAATTTTTTAAAAACAACCTGTAGATGCCTTGTAAAGTTGAACGCTGAACCGGATCCATTATTTACTCGGTGGATTAGTGTGTTCGTTTGCAAACAAGAATTGAAACCATTTAAATAATACTTCTTGGTTCGTGATTTTTTATTCTGTTGATTATATTTTGTTATTTTGTTTTTTTTTATTGTTTTCTCTATTGTTATTCATTGTTATAAAATGTTATATTTTTTATTGTTATGTTTCTTATTTTCTCTTCTTCTCTTGGTTTATGGATGCTATTGTATTCTATTGTCCTTCATGTTTCTTAAAATGAAAATTTCATAGAAGTGAAAAAAATTTCATAACTATCACACCCTGCAGCATATAAGCAATACTGAGAGTTTGCCAATTAGCTATTTTAATTTATACCTTCTGCCAAATTCCATCATCGCCACAAACTGAAATATCATCCTCATGTGTTAGATGTATGTCGGCCTTCCTACACAGCTTTTCCTAGGAATTTTCTTCTGCGTACAATCAAATTGCCCTTCCGGCGATCTTGACCAGATCGTCGGTCCATCCTGTCCTACTAACACTGTCTCCCGGTTCGCAATTCGAACTGGTCTTCCATGCACGATTATCCCAGAACCATACGACATGGGTACCATCAAAGCGCGTACAACCCCCTAAAAGGCCAACAAATCTCCTGTTATTCCTCTGCCACCAGACGCCTTCCTTGGTTGACTCTTTTGACTTTCAGGCGAAACGTAAGTTCGTTTGTCCTCCTAACCATAATAAAATATACCACTACAAAACTAAATTAATTATACACATGTAAAATGAAGACTTAACTTCTCAAGTGACAAAAGTCCCAAGTTTTAGATGAAATATATAAGGCAACACTGCAGTGTCAAGTTTCGTTCGCGAGATGTGTGGAGTTTCAAACTTTTATATTGTTTTTAAGTAAATAGTAATATTTACTTTGCAGTCTTCAGGAAGTTTGCATTTTAATGATGACTACTGTATGATTCTTCGCTCTCTGGAAGTTTTGCAATCTTCAAAGTGTTTAGTTTATGGACATATCTAAATATAAAATTGATATTGCTTCATAGATGTAGTAGCTGAAGTGGTATCACTTCCTTCTTAACCGTAAATTGAGTGGAAAAATGATAGTTTTTGAGTTTCGTTGATATTTCATGTCTTGATTAGCGGTGACTTAAGTTACTAGCGAGTAGTAGGCGGATATCAATCTACCCTCTTCCTTATTTACCGTGTCGCTACTATCGGTTTCATTTTCGATAACAACTCGATCACTGGATAGCTGGATGCATGGACCACACCATCATCTCCTCGACCATATTTTAGGGAAGGGAAGGACCCGTTACCGTTACAAGCAATGATATTTAAGCAAGAATGACAAAGCCCGTCACAAGAACTCAACTAAACAAGGAAAAAAGAAATAATATTGTGTTTCTACATAATACTATGCAATACCTACTCACTAAATACCTTGGTATCCATTATCTAGCCATAGTACAGGCTATACCTGGTTTGGCAATGGGTATGGAAATTCTGTCAACCATTATATTACGAGTTAAGCCGTTACCAAACTCACTGTGGCTTGTCTCTTCAAAATTGACGACCTGACCAAATAAACTTCCATCATCAAACTCACCCTGTTTTGGGTAGAATATTGAAATTCTTCTATCTTCATTCATTTCTAACTACAAACTACAAGAGATATGAAACTTCGCACTTCCATTCTGCTCCTTATACCTAATACCCCCTTAAGGGTGAAATTTCTTAAAACCTAGTTTTAGTGTGCACTTTTCTCTTTGATTGGGAATCTTCGTGCAAAATTTAAATTTTGTAGCGTATGCGTTGATGAAACGGTGTGTAAGTGCCTCAGGACTAATTCTGAGCGGCAATACAACTGCGCTCGTCACCTTGAGACATAAGATGTCAAGTCTCATTTGCCCAGTAATTCCAATTTCAATTTCAGGGCACGTCACCCTTCAGACCGAAACACAGTAATGCTTACACATTACTGCTTCCCAGCAGAAATAGGCGCCGTTGTGATACCCATAATCTGGCCGGCATCCGGTGCAAAGGAGCCCCCCACTGGTAAATGGTATTTTTTAATGTTCAAGAGCAACAAAGTTATTTCCGAATTATATTGGATTATAAAAATATACAGCTTAACGTGGTACGATATAATGAATATTCCTAGCGGGTCTCGAACCGGCAACCCTAAAACAACAACGGCAAACATGTATACCACAGGACCAATGGGCAAGTTGGCTGACATGAACAAAATAACAATAATCTGTTCCATATCGGTATGATCAAGGGAATAATAAGCCAAGCAAAGTCATTTTCAAGACATAAATCATGTTCCAATAAACAAAACGTGGGTAGTTTTAGATTACTTTGTTCCCTTAAGGAGGAAATGCGTAGACTATAAGCACAAAAGTTTAATGTCGCAAAATACACATAGAATTGGTTGGGTTATAAAACAAACATATAAAGAATATACTTTTGACTGGATTTAAGCTATTATTTAAGGACTTGTTCAAAAATCCACACACCAATCAGAAGTAGGTTAAAGGAAGGAAGGTTCAGTTTACGCATGCATACATAAATAATCTTTAAAAGATTTTTTAATTTTAAAAGTTTGAGTCGCAGCTCATCTCCAAAACGACTGGACCGATTAGGAAGACATTTTCCGTTGCAGGTAGAGATATTACTAGGGAGTAGCTAAGACAAAAAACCAAAAATATTAGATTTAATGGTCACATTACTACATAAACAAAATCTTTATGAGCAAGATCGCTTAATAATTACCTTTATGCTACTATATTCTTACCCATAGCATTTATACTACCTTCTCACAATTTGCTTTCGTAATAATGAGATAAAAATGACTCACTTTTTACGTACAAATACGCGGGCGGAAATGTTGTATGAAAATCCATTAATAACGTGATGTATTAGGTAGAAAAGTTGTATGGAAATTAATTAATAACGTGGCTTATTAGGCAGTAAAGTTGTATGAAAACCCATTAATAATGTGGCTTATCAGGCAGAAAAGTTGTATGAAAATTCATTAATAAGGTGGCTTATCAGGCAGAAAAGTTGTATGAAAATTCATTAATAAGGTGGCTTATTAGGCAGTAAAGTTGTATGAAAACCCATTAATAATGTGGCTTATCAGGCAGAAAAGTTGTATGAAAATCCATTACACACGTGGTTTGGTAGGCAGAAAATTTGTATAAAAATCCATTACTAACGTGCTTTAGTCGGCAGAAAAGTTGTATTAAAAACCATTACTAACGCGTTCTTCATTTAATTCTTGTTTGTGTGTGATGTGTGTGTGTTTGATGTGAATGAAAATATGGATTTACTAGTATCCTGTTTACTACAATTTACATATAAACAAAAAGTCTGTTAAAAATACCTCAAATAGGTCACCGCGTTTAATTTAGATTTCAGAAATTTTCTCAAAAAGAATTACAAATTCACGTACTGAGATAATATTATTCTAATAACAGAAAAAAAAACATATATGTATGCCACATAAATTAATAATAAAACATAAATTAAAAAAAAACAAACAAAATTACATCTACTAAGTGATTGCAAGAACTTCCTTAAAGGGACCCACACATTATCTTATATTATTTTTAATATTTAGAATTCTATTTGTCAAATAATACAAGCTTCTATCTGCTCAAAACATTAATGTTTTTCAGTTTTTATATTTCTCGCGAGTATAGTTTTAAGGCACACAAAACCCTTGCAAGATTTCGCTAACTTTACTCCCTTTAATGTACAATCTTCTTGTTCGCATAGAGTAACAACAGCTATTTACTGAACTTTTATAAAAAATGTCTGTGATTTTTGGATAATTGAAATGCTTATTGTCATCTTACCCCAGACCATGGGCCAGCCATCCATTCTGGACATTCCTGCTCGTTGCAAGACTGTGAGGACCTTGGAGCCGGGGTTAAGCAACCTGGCTCCAAATTAGAATCTGCGACAAAATATTACAAAGTTAAGTAATCTTGAACAATTTGTGATTTTTTAGTGATAACCCTCACTTATGGGATTAATTACACAAATTAAATATGAAAACAAAATTTTTGAACGATGTGGGACTCGAGCCCGCGAACTTCGCGTTCCGTTCGAGCGCTCTTTCCACTGAGCCAACCGTTCGAGTGACGTATCATTGATTAATCTTGTATGTTTTGTTCAATTGGTTTCCAGGTTGTGGCTTCATCTAACAAGAACGTAAAATACAGGAATTATCAACTATACGTCACTCGAACGGCTCAGTGGAAAGTGCGCACGCACGGAACGCAAGAGCAGTCTCGAGTCCTGCATCGTTCATAAAATAAGTTTTCAATTTTAATTTGTGTAAATATCTTGAAGTATGAAGGAGACAATAATTTACGGGCAATAAGAATGGTTTAGAATATTGCCCATACAACGTTAAAACTATAACCAGGTTTATAAATCTAACTGGAACCTTAAACTTTAATGTTTTATGTAACACAGACTAAACGCAGCAATTTAATGGCCCATTGCAATATGTGCCATATAAAAAGTTAAGGCATATACATATAAACATACAGCTTGGATTAAGAATTTTTCTCCGCTGCGCTCCAACTAGATACCGCAGGCGTAGTCGCAAAGTGTAGCAACTACTACTAAGTCTAAGTGGGCGTATTAGCCAGCCAGCCTCGAACAATGTGTGCCGTTGACGTGCCACATGTTCTGTTAAACTTTGTCAATAATTGAAACTAAAATGCCGGGTTGCGTAGTAAAATTTTGTAAAAATAATTCTAAACGAAATAAGAAAGACACTGGGATCACATATCATCAGTAAGTAGTTTGTATTTTATTAATTTCAATGTAAAATAAAAACTGTTAAACTGAGTTGCATCATATTAGCTGTTATAGTTAAGGTTTAAGTCAAATGTAACGTAAACAGTAACGCAGACTTTAACTTAGACTGCGGAATGCAAAAATCCATAACCAACTTAGTTTAGCAGGCAGAAAAGTAGAATTAAAAACCATTACTAACGCGTTCTTCATTTATTTCTCGTTTGTTTGTGATTCGTTCATTCGAATGTGAATGAAAATATTCGACAGGTCGCTATTTAGCTATTTAACAAAACCACGTACTAAATGTATAGAACGTCATTGAAAAACATTAAGAAAAGCTTTAACCGGTGCAGATTGGACGGTTACTGTTAAAAGTTAAAGTTATGACGTCATCTAAAAATTGTCAAATGGTGCAATTCATCTTTTGCTTAATCTGTACATTAACAGTCTTAGTTGTACGAAAGAACATAATTCTCAACTTCTATGTGAATTTAGGTAATTAACAATAATTAAGACTTATACAACATGTACATAATTATATTATTAATTTATTTTTAATTATTAAATGACGAATATCTTATACTTTAAGGGCTTGTAGGCTCATCCTGTGTATTCTCTTGAGTACTGATACATAAATGGTAATCACCATTTAATTTATTAATCTCCCTTGCACTTAACTTCCATACAAATTATTTACCTGGATCATAGGTGTCAGCTCTGGTGACGTTAGCTGATCTAGCGCAGAGGACCTTCCGGGAGCGAACTCCTCCGCCGCAAGTGACACTGCATGAGGACCACTCTCCCACATACCACCTGCGAGTATTTTATGAGTTACATTACATTAATTATACATTTCATCATCATCATCATGATCGGCCGGAAGACGTCCACTGCTGGACAAAGGCCTCCCCCAAAGTTCTCCACGAAGACCGGTCCTGCGCTGCCCTCATCCACCCAATTCTGGCGATCTTCACCAGATCGTCGGTACTTCTTGTGGGGGGGTCTACATTGTACTACTATCAGCTCATTGTCGCTCAGAGGGCAATGGAGAGGGCTATGCTCGGAGATTTCCAGCGAGATCGAATCGGAAATGAGGAGATCCGCAAGAGAACCAAAGTCGGGCCATCTTGTGGGGGGCCTACTAACACTACGCCTTCCGATACGTGGTCGCCATTCGAGGACCATACTGCCCCCACGGCCACCTGTCCGTCGAACTATGTGCCCTGCTCACTGCCACTTCTGTTTCGCAATCATTTGGGCTTTGTCGGTGACTTTGGTTCTCCTATGGATCTCCTCAATTCTGATTCGAGGGTAACTCTGAGCGACGACAAAACTTTCTCAGCAGGCCCATAGTTAGACCACATCTGCGTACCATAAGTCATCACTGGCCAAATTACATTAATATTACACTACTTTTACATATCATTATCATTGCAATCAAAAGGTACTTGGTTACTAACTATTCTGAGAGGGTATACACAAAAAGTACTATCTGTACTTTTATTTTTGCTGAAAATAAACCTAAGTGACAGGTTTTGCTTGTCAGCCCACCACACCCATGGCAACATATTTTTGTTATAGGGCAGTCAAAGTCTAGATAAAAATAACAAAATTGTGGGAAAATTAGTCATTGTATGGAACAACAAACACGTCACTTAGAATACCAAATTTTGTACTTACTAATGAATAAACAGTATTCAATTAAAAGATAGTTATATTATTTTGTTAGGTAAATGAACAGTTTTCTTTAATATCAGTCCTAAGCTAAAAAGATCTTTTAAAATAAAGGAAACCAAAACCTTTCTACTAATCCAATACTAAATGTATGAGTGTTTATTAACAAAGTTTTGGATACTTCTCGTCTAAAAAGGTAATGATGTCATTTTACTGATTAGAAAACGTACTTTCGATATCAGTATAAAGTTTTTTGATATCTGTAATAGTTACGGAATAATCACCTGGTCACACTTAACGATTACATTACACCATGTATACTTTATTCACACAAATAAAACTGTAAACAAAATTTTATGAACGATGCGGGACTCAAACCCGCGATCTCTCGCGTTCCTTGCGAGCGCTCTTTCCAACTGAAACAACCGTTCGAGTGACGTATCGCTTATAAAATCTTATATGCTTTATTCAACTCTTAGGTTGTGGCTTCATCTACAGGATCTACTTTACAGTTGATAACCTGCTCAACCTCAATATTTGCATATTAGAAAATTGAATTGAGATGTCGCTCTTGCAAATCTAAACAATTTGTTATGTTTTAAAGTGATAAACCTCACTTACATTATAACACACATTAAAACTGATTCAGTTTTATTTGTGTAGTTAATCCCAAGAGTGAGGGTTATCACTTTAAAACAACAAATTATTTACATTTTATTCACTTACTTAAACGGACAGGGGTGGGTGTTGCACCGGACCACTGACGATGAAGGCTTGCTGGAGCCGTCACAGAGCTGCTCTGGGGCATCCAATCCTGTCAGCCTGTCCCGACAGACTGCTAATGACATCTTGTAGCCTAAAAGCAGAACAGAATTGGATTGGATGAAGTATAGACTCATTAATTCCTGTGGTATATTTACTAACAGGAATATCACTCAATCAAATTGTTTGTCATGTAATTTTTTTTCTGGATAAGGAAGACAAACGAGCGTACGAGTCTCTGCTGCCCACATTCTCTTGCAATACCAGGGAATCACAGGAGCTTTGCCGGCCTTTAAGGAAAGTGTACGCATTTTTTTTAAAGGTACCCATGTCGTATCGTTCTGGAAACACGGAACAAGGAAGCTCATTCCACCGCACTGTGGAGGACCACCCCACATCCAGATGTTGGGGATGATATCATAATTTTTGGCTTGTTAAAACTTCTGATTGAAGTAAAATAGTGCACAATTATGAAACACAAGTGCTGACCCGGGAAACGTTGTTAAAAAGTTACCTTACTCCTCCGAATTTTTTGAACTGATTTTTACCAAATTTTTCATCCCCCTAAATGTTAAGGGTCCCAAAAATTTTTTTTAAATTTTTTTGGACGTAATTTTTTGTTTTTATTATTTTATGATACAACATTAAAAACACATACAACTCTAAATTTTCAACCCTCTACGATCAACTCCTATTTTTGTATCGCAATATTTATATTATTCTGTTCCATCCACAAATCCGCTATAGGTTTGCAAGATGGCAATGGATCAATACTTACAATAATTGTAGTACGATAAATTTGGTAGGTCTGAGAATCGGTTGCATCTAATTTTTACACCCCAAAATTTTTTTTTTACTTTTTATGGCAATACAACGTTTGCTGGGTCAGCTAGTATTTAATGAAATATCATTGACTGTTATTTCTAAGTCACTGTATTGGTTACTATAGGTTTTAGGTAAAGATAAAGAGAAGCCTAACGTGCCTAGAGTAATTATCACATTAAAAATTACATTTTGTTTATAGCCATTATGTTGTTCTAAATGTAAAACCGCGAAAAGCAGCAAGTTAATAATAACATTAATCACATTTACACATCATTATACTTGCATTCTATTTCAGTTAATATTTCCTTAAGTAACTTCTTCGTTCAAAGTCATTATAAAAGCGCTTTGCTCGGTCTTTTCCAGCGCTTTATTTCTACGCTAAGTAATTTTGTATCTAAGTGCTGCTCTAATAGCTGTTTAAACACTGCAGGTTTCATTCCCTCCGTTACATAACTACCTTATAATATTTTATTATGTATCTGGCTTCATAATTTCATTTGGTATTATCATATTTAATTCTGAGGTTCATTTTTAATGGAAGAAGACGTAAAAATTGTCTACGAGTCACATCATCACACTTTTTTCTACTTGTGTAAGTTTAGATTAAATAAAATAATACTAATTATTTTCTTGTAGCTGCTGTAATTATTGTTCCTTAAAAAAGACTTTTCATCTTGAAATAGTTTTTTTTTCACAATTTTTTTTTTAATTTCACTAGCTACGGCACCCTTCAGACCGAAATACAGTAATGCTTACACGTTACTGCTTCACGGCAGAAAAAGGCGCCGTTGTGGTACCCATAATCTAGCCGGCATCTGGTGTAAAAGAGCCTCCTGGTAAATTAATTGAAAGCTGTCGCATATAATGCTTGTAATCTAAGATAATTATCTTATAGTATTCTACATAGTGATTTTTGATAATAATTTGAAATAGGCCAGGTTTATTACTTTAGTCTACGTGAGAAGCTAGGTCTTACTCTTTCGATTTGTATGTGACTTTGTGTTAGTGTGCGTGGATTGTTCTAAATAGAGGTTAACTGTCAACCTCAATTTTTTACGACTTATTCACAGCTGTCACAGTTCTCTAGACATATAAATGATCTAAGCTTGTAATATCTTCGAAGTCGATAATTATTTAATTATAAAACACTGCAAAGCACGCAAGAAACTCTTCACCTACAGAAATCTATTTAAAAAGGGACGACCACGATTCAACCCTTCTCAGTTTCAATTGTTAATTAGGTGTCAAGGCAATGATGAATTAGGACCGTCAGACCCGTGGTCAGTTGAGGGTTACGACTTACGACTGCTGTGCCTCTGATTAATGTTCGTAAGAAATGGATTTATTATATTTCCTCTGTTTGTTATAACTTGTAGCTAATGGCCCCTTGAGGGTTGAAAGTTCGAAGGTTTGGCGCTTTTGTTAACTGGGTGTTAACAGTAAATTAAGAATGATTTATGTTATGACAGATATTTTTGAGGTTATAATTCTTTTGGGATTTTAGGGGAAAAATGAAGAGAGTGAATTTTCACAATGCGCGTGTATTGCGACATGAAATAAAACTATATTTATATATTCTAGTATTCTCAAGCGTACGGGTCACCTGGTGTTAAGTGATTACCGCCGCCCACATTCTCTTGCAACACCAGAGGAATCATAGGAGCGTTGCCGGCATTTAAAGAAGGTGTACGAGCTTTTTTTGAAGGTACCCATGTCGTATCGTCCCGGAAACACCGCACAAGGAAGCTCATTCCACAGCTTTGTACTACGTGGAAGAAAGCTTCTTAAAACCGCACTGTGTAGGAGCACCACACATCCAGATGGATCTCATATCAATTAAACAATTTATTTATTTTTTTTGCTTATAGGATACCGTGAAAAATAGTTTAGAATGAATATTTTATAACCATTGATTATTCCTGAATATTAATAATTACAATTGTTTTAATATTTTGTATTTAATAAATAGAAAATAATTCATTGACACAAAATTTGTATCATGATTCTTGTTAATATTTCTTGCTTCATATTATATTTAACAAATGTTATAGATGTATTCTTTACCAATCAAGTGGTGGTTAGCGAACTTTTGAATTGATTAAATTAAAATTTTCCACTTTTCCGCGGCGAGGCGGATGACGTCGCGGGCAGCAGCTAGTAGATCATGAAAAAGGTATCGAGAACCATTGACAATTAATTAATATTGGTTTGCTTCAAATTCCTTTGTACACTAAAAGTATTATCTATATGTGTGTGTGTATAAGAAAGAATAAGAGAGAAGAAAAAAAATAAAAACGATATTAGAAATTAGAAATCATTAATATAGGTAGTATTTGATAGCAATATAAACATTGAAATTAAAGGAAATAATAAAATCATGTTTAGGAATTTTATCATTACAATATTTTTGTCAGGCGAAGATATGGCTTAATTTTTTTATATAATTTTGTTAAAAAATACTTAATTTTTTGAAACAAGAAAAACAAAACAAGAAAAATATTGAATTTGATACAAGACGAATCCATGTTTGGTCAATCCTCTTTAAAAGGATTAAAACGCTTTTTAATTTAATTTTATAAAGTTTTTTTTATGTAACACACGTGCTAATCAACGAAAGTACTAAATCCAGATTACAAAATAATTTTATAACAACCCAAATACGTTTTGATAAGTTTTGTTGCTAATAGTTTCTTGAATAATAATATTTATACTATGATAAAAATATTTTATGAAGAATACACCAACAAGTTTATATGAGTAATAATATTTCCAATAAGTAATTCCATGTACAATTCTATACGCGATGAAAAAGCTAAAAATATGAAAGAGCTAAAAGCAATTACATTAGGGGCATTTGTTCAAATGTTGGTTCAAAGGTTCTATCAAATATTTCAATGTTTCGGTCCATCAAGAAAATTAGTCAAAAACCGCGGGTAGCGGTTCTTATCTCAGCATTCATCTTTTACGGCTTTTCTTAATTAGAATGGCTTGCGAGTTGAGTTTCGGAAGTAAACGTGCGACTTTAGTCGCAAATCATGATTTTTTTGCAACAAGTTAATAAAAGAACAAATCTTATATATTATTTAATAGATTTATGAATGTAAAAATTAAATAGATAAGATGCATCATCTACCGCATATCAGAGAAGTTTTATAGGGTTATATTGGCAGCCGAGTTTCACCTCCGGACATATTATTGTCAAACTGCAAAATGCCATTCATCATGTTGATGTCTACAATCATGAATTTTACGTGATACGTATTGCCCTGGCTGCAGTATTCCCGAACTGATACGACCTTAAAAGCCGGCAACGCATCTCTTGTCCTTGTTCCTGTCGTCTCATCGGCGAGAGTGGGGGCTTGCGTTCGTGGCGGAGCGGCGCTCGCACCGCGGCCGACGGCGGAACCAGTCGCCTTAAGAACTTGACCCGCGCGCACATGCATTAACGCTAGCATTATATTAACTTACATGTTATATATATTAATTACGTAATACAGTCCTTTTGTGAAACAAGGTATTTTAATTCAAGACCACCAGAAGCCACAACTGGAGCTTGATATTCAACAAATGGTCCTTCGCCTCTTCAACTGATCATCAAAGCAAGTGGATGGTTTAACCGGCCCTTCAAATTTATTAAGGTCAACGTTTGACGTCCATTTCGAGAGTCCAGCCACGATCTACATCTACTTACATTGCTACGTTGGTCGTGTTGCGCACCTCTCCGAGAACATTCGACTGCCACGCCGCCCGAATACATGGCACATACAAAGGACAGACATCCGGAGAGGCTTTGGTTCTGAGTGAGTTTGTTCCGATAAGGAATTCTTTCTTTCCTAATCTTATCCCTTTCCTAGGAATTAGGATTGTGCTATTACGGATTCGACATAGGTTGATCTCTCCATAAAATAGCTTAGATTCCTTCTAATCGCCTTTTAATAAATATCATTAGTGCATATATTTCATTAGTGCATTATTAAATTATTATTTTAAAACTATGCCTTAATTGCATATACATATCTTGTATTCTGCACTTACATAAATTAGTTAGTACACATAATAAGTACATATAAAATAATCTTTACTCAGGAAATAAACCTATTACCTATTCTAATTTTTGATTGCTACGTAACAACGTTAAATACTTAATTATAAATATAGCCTTTTCATAAACTGCATTCCATTAGTCTGATACATACTTTAAGTTATAGCAATAGGTACGGCCGCTAGCTAGTTTCGCTTGTCCATACAATTGCCTACGAAAACCAGTTTTGTGCATGAATCGCTGTATTACGTCGGCTTGACAAAATCGTTTTTTCTATCACTTAGAACATTCCTTTGCTTACGTAACTTATTTACGATATTAAGTCTGTTTCAATCTTAATTTATTTTTGTTTATTATCTTAATTGCTTATCATTATGTCTGAATTAAAATTAAAAGAACTTATAAAAAAACGTGGAAGTTTTAAAGCCAAGCTAACACAATTCACTAATTTCTTTAAACTATTACCTACAGACGAATTAGATAGTTTTCAAGTAGCTGAATTAGAATGCCGTCTAGGCGTAATGAAATCTTTATACAAAGACTTCGATGACTTGCAGACGCAGTTGGAGCTGTTGTCGGAGAATGCAGACGATATGTACCAGGAGCGCGAGGCCTTCGAGACTCAGTACTTCACGCAAATGTCGCGCGCGCGTTCCCTGCTCCCTCCAGACGTGTCGCGTGCCAGCTCTCCGGCACCGAACCCTGGTGCCAGCTCAACGCACCACGACACGCTCCACGCTTCTGGCTGCAAACATGACTTCGTACGCCTGCCAAAGATTGACCTACCCCACTTCAACGGCGACTATCAGCACTGGCTTGAATTTCGAGATACGTACATTTCAATAATTCACGATAATAACAGCATACAATCAATCAATAAATTCCATTATTTGCGTGCTGCTTTAACTGGCAGTGCATCATTATTAATAAAAAGTATTGACTTTAAGGCCGACAACTATACTATAGCATGGCAGTTATTGTTAGACCGCTACCATAATGAAAGGTTGCTTGTCAATAATCACGTGCAAGCATTATTTAATTTTCCTGCTATACAAAAAGAATCCTGTCATTCATTACGAAATATGATAGATAATATAAATAAAAATTTAAGAGCGCTTGACACTCTCGGACAGCCTACAGCACATTGGGACACATTAATCATCTATATAATGTCTAAAAAATTGGATAATGTGACCAACCGAGAGTGGGAAGAACATAAAAACAATTTAAATCATTTTCCAAACTTAAAACACTACACTAAATATTTATCTAATAGAGCTGATTTACTCGAGACCTTACATGATAATAAAACTTTAAATAATAATTATATAAATACAAACTTACGAAAGTAACAAAAGCACAAACTATCTAACGAACACACATTTTAAACCAGAAAAAATCGCATCATGTCCTATGTGCTCTCAAAACCATCTTTTATTTAATTGTCAATCATTTAGAAATCTTAATGTTGATTCCAGAATCAAAAAAACTTCAGAAAGTAATGTGTGTATGAACTGCCTTCGTCCTGGTCATACCGACAAACGTTGTAAACTTTCACATTGCAAGTATTGCAAATCAAAACACAACACACTCTTACACAGGGAATCTCAAACAGATCTCAAACCAAAAGACAATATTGCATTATCTACTAATATTATTACAAATACAAAAGGAAAAAATAATCAGGCTCTTATAATATTATCCACAGCTATGGCAAGGGTGACAGATGTCAACGGTAGGCTTCATTCCGCCAGACTTCTTCTCGATAACGGCAGCACTTCCAACTTCATCACTCAGGATCTGTGCCGTAAGCTCGGTCTGAACACACGAAGCACTATCTCTTCAGTCTCAGGTATTTGTGAACAAGTTTCCAATACTTCAGAGAGCTGTAGTCTTACCTTACAGTCTTGTCATAGTCGTTATCAAGCTCACATAGAGTGCTTTATCTTACCAAATATAACGCATAGTTTGCCTGGGTCTTACGTTGATAAAAAAATAATTCCTATCCCGCCAGGTCTTAAACTTGCCGATCCTACTTTTAATATACCTTCGGCCATAGACATCCTCGTAGGTGCTGAAGTCTTTTGGAACGTCCTGGGTTCCGATTCCATAGATTTAGGTAAACATTATCCTAAATTACAATCATCTAAATTTGGTTGGCTTATTTCCGGCAGCATATACCAATGTGGTCTTCCTTCAAAACCAAATTGTCTTTTTCTTTCTCATGAGGAGTCTCAGCAGCTTACACGTTTTTGGGAACTAGATTCTGTATCGTCTTGCAATGGTTTCTCTTCAGAGGAGCAAGCTTGTGAAAAGCTCTTTCATGAAACCACACACAGAAACGAACATGGTCAATTTGTCGTCACTCTTCCGTTGAAGGACTCGCCTGAAAGCTTGGGTGACTCTTATGCAATGGCCAAGCAACGTTTCCATTCCCTAGAACGTAGATTTGAAAAAGATTCTACTTATAAAGAGCGTTACATTAAATTCATTCAAGAATATATAGATCTGAATCATGTGACAAAAAACAGCAAATTAAATACACATAATCAAGTCAAATATTTTTTACCACATCACGGCGTTGTACGAGAGAGCAGCTCTACAACAAAGCTCCGTGTAGTCTTCGATGCTTCCGCCCGTACGACATCAGGCAAGTCTTTCAACGACATACAGAGGGTGGGCCCCACTATACAGGAAGACCTCTTAGCCATCCTTCTGAGGTTTCGACAACACAAGTTCGTGGTCACAGGCGACATAGAGAAGATGTATAGAGCCGTTTTAGCTGAACATTCTCAGCGCTCTCTTCAGCAAATACTTTTTCGTTTCAATTCATCAGATCCATTGCAGTCATACACACTTAATACGTTAACTTACGGTACCGCTTCAGCTCCATATTTGGCAACCAAATGTCTTGTGTCTTTAGCTGACCAATGTTTAGAATCTAGTGTTAGAGAGAGTATTAAACGCGACTTTTATATTGATGATTATCTAGGTGGTGGTGACTCGATCGAGTCAGTAATAAAGCTGTGCCAAGGTGTAATGAAAGCTCTCGAATCAGCCAGGTTCCACCTACGAAAATTACAATCAAATAGTTCTGAAGTTCTTCAGTCTATTAGCAATATGTGTACAGATACTCAAAATAAAACTTTGAACTTAAATGAAATTCTTCCTAGCAAAACTCTTGGCTTATATTGGAATTGTAATTCTGATCATTTATTATATTCTGTCAACTTCACATTTACATCAAACATTTAGTAAACGTAACATATTATCGTTAGTTAGTCAAGTATTTGACCCTTTAGGTCTAGTGGGACCTTGCACAGTTCAAGCTAAATTTATATTACAGCAACTGTGGATTCTGAAATGTACATGGGACGATGAAGTACCTTTAGAAATAAAGAATCAATTCATCGAATTTATCGAATCACTTCCAGCTCTTAACTCTATTCGTATTTCTAGGTGGGTGTCTTGTAGTAATCCTTTGGTAACTGAACTTCATACTTTTACAGACGCTTCCGAACGTGCTTATGGTGCTTGTATTTACGTAAGGACAATCGCAGTCGATGGGACGGTTTGTGTTCGTCTTTTGGCCTCTAAAAACAAGGTTGCTCCCATTAAAACAACCACTATTCCACGTTTGGAGTTATGTGGTGCTTTGTTGAGTACACGTCTCTATTTGAAGGTATGCAATTCACTTACCAACGTCTTCAGTCATTGTTTCTTTTGGTGCGATTCCACAATAGTGTTAGGATGGCTTTCCACACAACCAAGTAATCTTAATCAGTTTGTTCGAAATAGAGTTAATGAGATTCAGGAATGTACACTTGACCAGACGTGGCGTTATGTACCTTCTAGAAGCAACCCTGCAGACTTAGCTTCTCGGGGGGTGAAGGCTGATTGTATCAGCGCGTCCACTCTTTGGTGGTCAGGTCCTCAATTCCTCCATGAGAGAACCATACATTTTCCTCCTTCTCCAAATACACCACAAACATTACCTGAAACTTCACTTCACACAGTTACACATTGTAATAGTAAAAGCATTAACGTACTTTCAGATTTAATTCATAAAATGTCTTCATTTACAAAATTGAATAGAGTTTTTGCATATATCTTAAAATTTATTTACAATTGTCGTAGTCCCAATAATAAAAATAAATCCTATATAACGAGTAACGAATTAAATTCAGCTTATAACACAATTATATATATTTCTCAGCAGGAAATAAATATAATAATAAAAATAATCGTCTTATAAGTCTTAGTCCATTTATTGATTCTAATAACCTTATTCGCGTCGGTGGACGCCTTCAAAACTCTAACTATAGTTACGACGTAAAGCATCCAGTCTTATTATGTAGTAAACATCATTTAACTAAAATATTATTTCTTAAATATCATAAATCACTGTTTCATGCTGGCCCTCAGCTTCTTCTTGCCAATGTAAGTCTCACATACTGGCCTCTTGGAGGTAGAAACCTAGCTAAGCAAACTGTACGTAATTGTGTTCGTTGCACGCGCTTTAAAGCTCAACCTATTCAAGTCGTCATGGGCAACTTACCCAGCGAGAGAACACAACTACAATTTCCCTTTTTGAATACAGGTTTAGATTACGCTGGGCCAGTGCTGATAGCCGACCGGAAGGGCAGAGGATGTAAATTAATTAAATCTTATATTTGCGTCTTTGTATGTTTTGCAGTTAGAGCCGTGCAGAGCTAGTCTCAGACCTCACTAAAGAGGCCTTTCTAGCAGCCTTTAATCGCTTTATTAGTCGACGTGGTAAGCCTCAGCGGGTATTCTCCGACAACGGCACTACTTTTGTGGGAGCTTTTAATGAGCTTTCACGTCTTCTACACGTTTCATCCAATACTATTTCCAATGACATTGCAAACGAAGGTATAGAATTTAAATTTATTCCTGCATACAGTCCGCATTTTGGCGGTTTATGGGAAGCAGCTGTTAAATCCATTAAAAATTTATTACGTAGAGTCATGAGCTCAACTCATCTTACTTATGAAGAGCTTTCAACCTGTCTCATTCAAATAGAGGCAATTCTTAATTCTATACCTTTAACACCTCACTCCACCGATCCTAGTGACCTATCCTATTTATCTCCCGCTCACTTCTTAATCGGACGACCGCTCACTACTGTTCCTCGTCCTCAGATGCCAGACGACGTGAACCTGCAGCGCCTGCCTCGCTACGACCGCATTGAGAACTTGCGACAGCACTTTAGGCGACGTTACTCAAATGAATACGTTTCTGTTTTGCAGCAAAGGGCCAAGTGGCATACAGGCTATCAAGACCTAAAACCAGGTACCATGGTGCTAGTGAGGGACTCCCATCTTCCTCCTCTTCTGTGGCTCTTGGGCAGAGTCACCAATGTTCATCCTGGGTCTGACGGGCGCAGCAGAGTTGCCGACATTACGACGAGAAAGGGAGTCATAACACGGGCATACAACATGCTTTGCCCTTTGCCCGTGCCTTCATCGGAGACTTCTTGAAGCCTTACTACTTCAACCCGGGGAATATGTTCCTGTCGTCTCATCGGCGAGAGTGGGGGCTTGCGTTCGTGGCGGAGCGGCGCTCGCACCGCGGCCGACGGCGGAACCAGTCGCCTTAAGAACTTGACCCGCGCGCACATGCATTAACGCTAGCATTATATTAACTTACATGTTATATATATTAATAACGTAATACAGTCCTTTTGTGAAACAAGGTATTTTAATTCAAGACCACCAGAAGCCACAACTGGAGCTTGATATTCAACAGTCCTCTAGTATTGCAAATGTCCATGGGTGGTTCACTTTCCACTTCTAACCAGTTGAGCCTCTTTCCCATTTACCCCCTCTCATTTAAAAATAATTCGCTTATCTTTTTCAATTTGTTAGTCTTTTAATACATACCTTATAAAAAAAAAATCTTACAAAAACACATTGTCTAAAGTTAGTTGTACACATTCCCTTAAAGTTGCAGGCTGTCTTGTATTATATCTGATAGTAATATTTATCATGCGTTTCAAGTAATTAGGTTCTAGGTACAAATTTAAATAAGTAAATATATCTTATAGACTACAACTCCTAAGAATAATACTCCTCTAATCAAATTTGTTCTCACTTTACAGCTTTTATATTCAATCTTCTTGTAAGTTCCAGTTCTTTAGATTAGATTAAATAAAATTTAATATTCACGACACAAATCGCACGTCCACTAAGGATCAGACTACATAATATTTCATGTAACTGTTGCTCAGTGGAGACAAAAGGATATTTCTCCACTGATTTATCAGCGGACAAATGGAGATTCTTGCGTATAATTAATGACCTTACTTTACTATTAACGATGTTCTTAATTAAGGTTCAAGTATTTTAGTTAAAAGTTTTACAAATTTGGAGGCATTGTAATATATCCACGATTATAGCTGTAAAATTTATATATGTATCATGAAAGATATGGGCCTTATGAGAAAGCTCATGGACGCTCAGAGAGCAATGGAGAGGGCTATGCTCGGAGTTCCTTGCGAGATCAAATCAGAAATGAGGAGATCCGTAGGAGAACCAAAGTTACCGACATAGTCCAAATAATTGCGAAACTGAAGTGACAGTGGGCAGGGCACATATGGCCTTTGGGGCAGTAAAGTCCTCGAATGGCGACCACGTAGCGGAAGACGCAGTGTTGGTAGGCCCCCCACAAGAAGGACCGACGTTCTAGTCAAGAGGGGAGGGCTTTGTCCAGCGGTGGACGTCTTCCGGCTAATGATGATGATGATATACTTTCATTGCCTGGTAAATTAGATCTTGACAATATTATAGTGCAGCTCAACGGTACTCCTCTGGCAGACAACAGTGATTTTGATACTACACGGATAGCATCTTATCATTGCTTCTCAATGGTAACAAGAAGTGTAGTGGCTATTCACTAAATATGGCTAATGCTATTAGATTGTATAATGAATATTTATTAGAGTAGAAAGAATGGCGACGTTATAGGTCACCTGAGACTAAGTAATTACCGGCGCCATTTTGCTCTTGCAATACCATAAGAACAACAGAAGCGTTATTTGTGTTTGTGAATTTCTTTCATATTTTATGAATTGATAAAATAAAATAAAACAGTTTAATCTAACTTTCAACCTCGAAACTATTTCAATAATATTCTGATTCTTTGTAGTAGTTCTTACAACAGGTATTAATTAAGCTATATAACAAAGTCACACGAAGCAATATCACTGAATACTGTATAATATAAGCACATCAATCAATGGTAACGTTACGTCAATCTGAGGGAATTCTCGCTTGACCACAGATCAAACTTAACCGCACTGTAGCAATCTGTCTATATAATATACGCTAATGATAAACAACCTAGGTAAGATGTTATATTATAGGCTAGCTGACCCGGCAAAAGTTGTTTTGCCATATAAATTATTTTTAGTGTTCGACCGTTTTTTCTCAGACTTACTTAAGCCGACAACCACGACCACGAAAAAATCTTTTCATTTTTCGAGTTAATATAATAAAGCATAAAGCACTCATACAAAATTTGGCTTTCTATAGGTAAGAAAAAATTTAAAATCGTTACAGAAGATCCAGAGATTATTAATAGCTTGCAGATTGCAGATTTCTTTTCTACTTACTTCATACTTCTTTTAAATTGTGTATAATTCACACAATATTTTTATAAATTATAGCCTATGTGTTATTCTGGTGTGTAAGCTATATTATTGTTAAGTTTCATCAAAATCCATTCTGTAGTTTTTGCGTTAAAGGAGTACAAACATACATCCAGACATACAAACTTTCACATTTGTAATATTAGTAGGATTGTATTACCTGAATTTAGATATAACGTATCCTGTTTGAAAATCATTGCGCAAACGAAATGTTACTCATATCAAAGGTTGTAATGAGTAAGTAAATACTGCTTATGCAGTTACTGACTCATTGAAATCGATGGCTAAATATTGTGTGATATTGCTATTCGAATTTTGACTGGGGTCAGTTTTCAATGTACTATTAAATGGACCATTAATAGTTACAGTTTCGTTTTAATTTGGCCATCGATTTCGATGATACCCTAATTTCAATGATACCCTATAGATATAGGTAACTTCTGCAAAACAGGTGCCGTCGAGGTGGTGTGACGTCATGATAGCGTTATGCCGTTTTCTGTGACGGCAACTTTGTCGATTTTATGCAAAAGTGCGGAAATAGATGTCTCATATCAATAAAAAAAACATACCGACGAATTGAGAACCTCCTCTTTTTATTGAATTCGGTTTAAAATAAAATAACAATCAATTTAAAGTATTATTTGTAGCCGTGCTGGTATTTAAGTCACAAAATAAAATAAAAAATATATACAAAATATTTTTAACGGGCTTTAATATTCTGTAGTTAATGTACCTAGATTTGTGGTTTTCTAATGCTCTAAATTCTAAATAAGTGATCGTTTAGGTCAAGTTATGGTAAGTAATCACTACCATACTCGGTTGCAAGACAGACCGCACTGATGCATTTAAGATTTTTTAGGTGAGCGTACGCGCTTTCCTCTAGATTCTTTCTAGAATCTAGAGGAAAGCGCGTAACCTTCTGGTACTCACGATATTATATGGTATTCCAGCGCAATGAAATATTTGTGTAAGCAAGTCTTTAAATCTCCTTTTTAACAAATGTTCGCTATAATATCATTATGACTCACAGACACCGAGCCGGAACTGTTAAAACACACTTGGAGGTCTGACAGCACGTTAATCTGGTGGGCATCTATCCCAACCTGACATATCTACGAAACTTAATGTTCAACTAACTTTCCCGACAACCTAACAGAATACAGCAAAATTTACATTAAGCCTCTAAATGTTATGTTGCTACGATTACACATGATTTCAACCGCTATGAAAGACATTACTATCACCGCTACCATATTAATGTTCTCCAGTGCATATGTAGTAATACGTCGAGCGCATGACGTCAGAATATATTAAGGTATACTCGTGTCATACATAAGACAATCTCTTCTTCAACTATGATCGCCTTGTATATAGTAACCGGGACTATTAAAACACACTTGGAGGTCTACCAGCGCGTTAATCTGGTGGGCAGCCGTCTATCCCAACATGACATATCTACGAAACTTAATGTTCAACCAACTTTCCCAACAACCTAACAGAATACCATTTTGTTATGTTCTACGGAAATAATTTAATCCAATATTAGCAATATGTTAAGGTAATAACAAATGTTGTCGATCGTACGTTCAGTTACTGTCTGGCCGTCGTGACAACCGCAAGGCATTACCGCATTAATTATCAATTTTAGATAATTACCTTTCACTTTGATTTATGAATGTATTAAAAACAAAAAAATATTAGTAATATTTTGGTTTCGTTGGTTTTTTTTTTCATAGGAGCGTTGCCGGCCTTTAAGGAAGGTGTACGCGCTTTTTTTGAAGGTACCATGTCGTATCGTCCTGGTTTCCTAGTGCGGTCACTAGGAAGTTCATTCCACAGCTTTGTAGTACGTGGAAGAAAGCTCCTTGAAAACCGCACTGTGGACCACACACCACACATGTGGTGAGGATGATATCCTAACTTGTGGCGTGTCGTGCGAAGGTGGAATCAGGTTAAACAGCTCTTCGGAATACTCCTCGTGATAAATGCGGTAGAAGACACACAATATTATAACACACGCGTATATATTTTTTTTTCTCCTCTTAAACTAATATTTACTTTGTGAAAATTATTAAAGCATTTGGTAGATACCTGTAATTGTTTGTTACATTAAGTACATTATATTTAGTCTGTATTATAAATATATAACGCATCAATGTAAACAAATTTTGGTATTTCTAAATAAATAAATAAATAAATGAAGCGACGTCTCTACGCAACGCCAAGTGATCCAGCCGTTCACAGAGCACTGGTTCACAAAAAATGTTTTGCTGACGCTACGGAGCGAATTGAGAGCGGGCCTCTGAGCAGCGCGCGATTTTATGACGTCACCCGGACATTTCGCACCGTACGGAATAATTAAACAACGTGAAAACGAAAATTTACATATTGACACTTCACTTTATTTAATAGGCCTATAATATATATACATGCTCAGTTTCAAGTGATTAACGGCCGTTCCCAATATTCAGTCTATCTCTTACTTGAGATAAAAATCGTAACAATCGTTGACTTTTCTGTCCCAATAAACTTATCGACGGTAGCTCACCTTATCCGTACACGCTGTCTGTCAATGGGACGACGTATAGCTTACCAGCGACAGATTATTGGCAGCTAATTACTGACAGTAGAAGGTAGTAATTTATCTCTATCTGTACATAGAATATTGGGAACGGCCGTTAATGGACTTAATAACCGATATCAATAAATCAGAAGATTTAGATTAATAAATCCAAATAATAAATTAAACAAACCTCCACCACACGTGGCTGAGCACAGGGAGCCAGGCGTGGCCAGCCAGTGGTACCTGGGTCGGGAACAGGATGACCCATCACCTCCGCATACACCGCACTCATCCACCCGCCTGGTGGAACCCACCCGAAGATCACACCCAACTCTCTGCCAACAAAAATAAAATTAAACATATGTCATAATAATTATTATTACTGCTTCACGGCAGAAATAGGCGCCGTTGTGGTACCCATAATCTAGCCGGCATACTATGCAAAGGAGCCTCCCACTGGCTTACGAACGCAGCTTTAAAGTTGGAAGATAATATTAAATGATTTTTTTGTATTGACGGCATTGGAACACCAATATGGTTACACTGTTGAATGCGGATGAAGTCGCAGGTAACAAATAGTCACTTTTACCAGCACTACTAAGAAGGCCATTTAAGAGATGGAAAAATGACGTGGTAAAATTTACGGGGAGACATTGGCAGTGAGAAGCCAGGGATAGACACCAATGGAGAAACTTGGAGGAGGCTTTTACCACTATACGCCTCACACTTTCCTTTTTTATAGGTACTTTTAATATATTGATTAAAACAGATGCTATCTAGATTATGGGTACCACAACGGCGCCTATCTCTGCCGTGATGTAGTAATGTGTAAATATTATTGTGTTTCAGTCTGAAGGTCGGCGTAGCTAGTGAAATTACTGGACAAATGAGACTTAACATCTTGTCTCAAGATGACGAGCGCATTTGTAGCGCCGCTCAGAATATTTGGGTTTTTCAAGAATCCGTAGCACTGCATTGTAATGGGAAAGGCGTATCAGTTACTATCAACAGAACGTCCTGCTCGTCTCGTCCCTTATTTTCATAAAAAAAAGATAGAAGTTGTTTTGTTGTATGTAGAAATATGTGTATAGGAATAATAAATTTATTTTTATGTATTGCTACCTACTTATTTAGATTTCTATGGATGCAATGTAGTGAAATTAACTATGATAGATGTCTCATATATAGTTCCGCATGAGCGGTGCCGATCATTATCATCACATATCATCACTGGCTCACACGCTGGTTGATCTCCAAAACTTCTAACCTATTACAAAACCATAAAATAAAATTAAGCCAGTTTTGCGAATGATTACTGAAAATAAATCTAAATCGTTCATATAAATCACGAAATATATTTCGCTAACGAATGACACCTTTACGCTCAAGTAAACAAGATCTAACGACATTTTATATTTACTTTGATATTTTACGTTTCAAAGATTTTGGTCTATATTTTGTGAGATTTACGGCTATTAAGGTAAAAGATTTTTGAGCGTTGTTATCGCTTATTTTATTTATCAGAAATACAAGCATTATAGTATTATAGATTAGTACTTTGACGACCGAGCCTTGATCGGATTTTTAAGAAGGTACAAAACTTGAACAAAAAAAAACTAATAGAAAATCTAGTATATAGTGGCAAAATTTACCTTTTTATTCTAATGTTATTGAGCAGTTTCTCATTAAAACACGGATAAAACTACTTTTTTTTTAAATTGAAACCTAGCTAGATCGATTTCTCGCCCCCGAAACTAGTATACTAAATTTAATTAAAATCAATTGAATCGTTTCCGAGATTCAGATTATATTTATACAAGAATTGCTCGTTTAAAGATATAAGATATTCATTCTGTGAACACTAAAATATACTTAATAAAAGTTAATTATTAACAATAGTTTTTTTATTATGAATAATGTTATACAAGTTTTCCTTAAAGTTAATTCCGCCAATATTTGTTTTTAAAACAGTTCGACACGTGTTTCGCCTCTACACGAGGCATCCTCAGGACGTGTTGTCTCGCCAAAATCTGGCAGGAGACTTTTAAAAACAAATATTGGCGTAATTAACACTAAGGAAAACTTAAATCGTTTGTATAATTATGGATTTCCGCAAAGTAACGCCTAATTCAATAAATATTCTAATGAATAATGTGTAAAAAGTATTATGATAGTTTAATAATAAGTTAACACTTGATGCTCAAAGATATATTTTACTTTTAATGGTGGCATATTTACAGCGTATAGAGGAGCTGCCAGCTCGGAAATACGTCACCAATTTTGATTTGTCAATGTGTGCGTCAGCTAGCTGTTTTAATATTCAAAATACTACAGAGCTAATTTCAAGCGTGGCTGACTGTTTACGACTTGCCACTTATTGTAACAAAATTATAATAATTTTAAAAACATCAAAATATCTTTCACATATTTATATGAAAAAAAACTACAAGATTGACAACATTTACGGCCGTTTTCAATATCGTATCTCTAGTTACGGATACATTGCTATCACCGTTTAATGACAAGATGTTATCTATCCATAGTTATGTCTAATATAGTTATAGTCGAATGCTTTAAGTCGGTAGGTTATTAAAATGTAAGTAAGCGTAAAAGGATAGATTTGTATACCTCTAGTAAGTTAAACTAAGGATAGTTAATGACATAACAAGGTTTATGCATGAAACTTCATCAGTAGCACACCCGTTGGGTTAATGGTGATTTTAAATGAAAAAAACAACTTAAAATCGCAAATCAAATTCAACAAACTGAAAGCTAACATAAATTTTAGCACGATGCTTGACCGAAACCACTTAACAAAATCAAGATAAATAAACATGGCACAAACTCATGAACCAATATGAAACTCAATGAAAACTCGGGAACCAACGCAGTTATGCAAATTAAATTATCATAAAACTTCTGAATAGTACTCCCAAGATTACCGACAACTTAAAATCGCATTACTGAAAACATGAAAAGGTGGAAATTTTACCGATCAAACTTTCCCCAACTCAACGGCTGACAGTTGATCTTTTGAGAGCTTGTTTTTAAAGTTACCGTACCGATTTTAGAAGCAGACATTTCCTTTGGAGTGTTTCAAATATAATGATACGACAGAATATTTTAGGAGCAATATTAAGTGAGAAAGCCTTAAAATGATTCTTTCTCACAGTTAGATAACATTAATTTATGAGAGTAGTCGGTCTGCAATAGAATTGAAAGATAAGTATTTTGAAGAAACTATTTCTGTCGCGTCCGACCTTTGATCACCTGCCGCAGAGTGCCAGTGACCACATCGACATTTCAGACGTGTGCTATTTGCTCAAATATGAAGTTGAGAGAATTACTTTCTATTTATAAATTTAATGGAATATTCGATAACTTAACAACTTCTTAAATTTATCTGGTAATCGTCTGATCACGACAAAATGCTGAGAATTTTAATAAGGTTATTATTCCTCTTCAGGATGCATTGCGTATCGTAGACCGAATTCCGTAGGAATTTCGATAGTCCAGGAACTTAAACTCAAATAGCTTTTATCTTCCATAGTGCAGTCCCGCATACTCTTCTTTGGACAGCCAATAGAACGCCTTATCGTCGAGGGTAAAGTGGAATGCATAAGTCCACGTGGAAGGTCACCTATGCGATGTACCGATCAGATCAATTCTGCTGTGGGCAGTGTGGCAGGTAATGCCCCGTGCATGAGTGCATTCGAATTACCTCAAACAGACAGAGATCTTGAGGAATTGTGAGGCGTATTACATCCGCCCATATTGAAACTTCTTGACAATCACAACCGCTCTGTCAAGAGCGTATTGACCGAAAAGAAGAAGAGAAGAAGATTATTTGTCTAGGGATTAGTTATTGGATAGATATTAATGACAAATTCATGGCTAGACCTTGACTTATTAAAAGAAACAATAGCCTATCAGGCATTATGAAATGAGGCAGAAAGAAATATGGTGGAATACATTTGCATGGTTAAATCACTGGTGACGTGACAAATCACGGCTGTTGATTTAACCAGGATTGGAATTATTGTAGTTTGTTTCAATTTTAAAACAATTTGCTCATGGGCAACAGAATATTAGCGAGTATTTGGGAGATACGAATCTACCCTCTTTCCACTCTTACTTTGTCGAACTTGATCATTGTCACTACCACTGTTTTTCATTTCGAAATCAACTCGATTGTTTGACATAATGGTATATAATTTATATGAGAAGATTTTTCATTGTAGGGAATATAACATGAAGACAGATCCAATACATCAAACGTAGAATCTAGATGGAAGTCTAAGTAAAAACTTTAATCAAGATATTATGTCAAAGAGAGATGGGAAAATGTATAGTGAAACAAAACACTCGAAATAAAGTTAAAAGCAATAATGGGGAGTGCGGTTTTTATGGAATTTACTTCTGCGTAGAATCCAACTGTCGATTAATTTGGATGATACAAAACACAGATACTAACAAAAAGTATAGGCAATGGAGATCACTTACCATCAGATGACCCATGCGCTTTTCCACTGATTTTATAAAAAAAATTACGAACTAACAGATGATGCATTATCACAAGCTCTTAAACTTAAATGGCGAAGTATCATGTATGATATAAATATATTATATCAGTGGGAGGCTCCTTTGCACAGAATACCAGCTAGATTATGGGTGCCACAACTACGCCTATTTCTGCCGTGAAGCAGTAATGTGTAAGCATTACTGTGTTTCGGTCTGAAGGGCGCCGTAGCTAGTGAAATTACTGGGCAAACGAGACTTAACATCTTATGTCTCAAGGTAACGAAAGCAATTGTAGTGCCACTCAGAATTTTTGACTTTTTCAAGAGTCCTGAGCGGCAATGCATTGTAATGGCAGGTCGTATCAATTACCATCAGCTGAACGTCTTGATCGTCTCGTCCTACATTTTCATAAAAAATAACATGTATGACAGGCAAAAGATAGACTTTTCAAAAACTGTGGGGAAAAGAAACGTGGGAAGACTGTTAAAAGATAGTCCAATTAGATTTATAGAATTGAATGGAAGGGTCTAAGCACTACTTGACTCCATTTGTAAAATATTCGAATGTACGCAAAACGTATGTAACAAATCCCATAGAGCTGCACAAAATCAATAGTACCTAAAGTTGTACAATGAGTGATGCCTTTTCAGACTAACAATCCTATGGTTGAACAAAAACATTGAAATTGAAGCGTTGTGTTACAATGTCGGATACGACCTGACATCATCAGGGAATGGGAACGCGAAATAATAAGGCTCAGAGCTGGTCTAATTTAAGAGATTAAGCGTGTTTATGATATACTACTATATACAATACAGTTTATAAGCTTTGATTCAGTCTGTCTTTGAAATATATTTTTGCGCTTCAATATTTAAAGCTTATAGATAATTAATATTATTTATTTTTAATAACTAACTTTTTGTTTTTTTTTTTAGTATAATGTTTCAATTAATTATAAACCTTACATTAAAGGATTTAGTACAGTCATGTCATGACATTTATATGATACTAGCTGACCCGCTGAAACGTTGTATTGCCGATATTAAAATCGCGATACAAAAGTAACTGTTGATCGTAGATGGGTGAAAATTTGTAGTTGTGTGTATTTTTTAATGTTGACTCATAATCAAACAAATTTAATAAAAAATTTCAAAAAAATTAAAAAAAAAATTTGGCGTGGACCACCCTTAACATTTAGGGGGATGAAAAATAGATGTTGTCCGATTCTCAGACATGCCCAATATGTACTCAAAATTTCATGAGAATCGGTCAAGCCGTTTCGGAGGAGTTCAATGTTTAACACCATGACACGAGAATTTTATATATTAGATTGATCTGATATATGTAGAGCTTAATGAAACGTGCGTCCAAAGACCACGTGAACTACAAATAAATGTCCTATATTTATAAGTTAATAAAATTAACAATATATAAATTATAATTGTGTATAAATTACTCTTAAGATTTAATTCAAGCGTTTCCGCATAGCCGCATTCTCCTTCAACTTAGACCAACAAAAGCTAGACAAACCCGCTACGCCTTTGTTGCGATGTTTGTTCCCGTTTTTAAAATTAAAATATGCGGCTTGCATCGCTACCTTTTGTATTGCCAACGAAATTATTATACCTGGGAAGAGACATCCTTCCATCACAATTATCTGTCATTTTAATAGCAAATTAAATTTTTATCAGTACCACCCAGCTTAGAAAGTTATGTAAGTGTATTCTGTCTAAAGAATTTCGGCTTAACCATTCTTTAATATAATAATAATATATTATTGACACACTCTTGCACAAATTATCTTTCCCCAAACTAGGCATAGCCTGTACTATGGGTACAAGATAACGATATATTTAATACAAAATACTTACTTAAACATACATAAATACATATAAACATCCATGACTCGGAAACAAACATTCATATGCATTGCATCTACCGGGATTCTAACCCGGGACCTCTAGTTCAGTGGCAGGGTCACTAACTATAAATATACAGGATGTCCCAAAGTTATGGGACATGAAGGGAAAGTACCTTAAATATAGAAGATAGGCTATTTTACTGAAAGAAGACTTTATGTCATTTTTAAAAGTTATTAATTCTGCATTCAAAGATTTTCAAAAAATTACTTACCTCGTCTGGGAATCGAACCGACTTATGCTCGGTTTCTGAAGTACTTTTAACGGCAGTTTATCTATTCGATAGCGCTATTGGTTCGATAACGCACAAAAGTGTGTTCTGAACGACGCAACACTAGTTAAACTCCGTTTAAACTACAGTCAACTTAACTGACCAATGTGTGCCGTTTAACTGTTCCATAACTTTATTTGACGTTTCATTTCAGTTTTAAGTTATAATATAATTAATAAAGTATGTACCTACCTCTGTCTTTCAAATATATTAGCAGTATTGTTATACGAGAAAGTTAAATATTTTTTTATTATTCGGATTACGGCATAATGGATTTTCCGAGTAGTTCCTCAGAATCTGATTAGGAAATACTAGAGTTTATTTCTAATATATTTGTACCAAGAAACTTAAGACGTAGGAGGAATCCTTTTGAAATGTATACGGAACAAGAATTTAAATTAAGGTATCGCTTTGGTAAGAATACTGTGCTTCATATTAGTAATGTGATAAGTCCTGTTCTAGCTCCCGTTATGTACCGCAAATACATCTGATTTTATGCTACAGGTACTTTCCAAGTAGTAATTGGTGATGATATTAATGTTCACAAAACTACAGTGTCAAGAGTGAGTCATAAAGTAAGCAAGGAAATAGCTAAGCTGGGTGGATTTATATAAGTATACCAAATGATGAAGATACTAGAGATGTTAAAGCACAATTTTTTAAAATTTCTGGATTGGCCTCCACGGTAGTCCCGTCCGTCTTTTTACTGTCAAAAATGAATAGAAATTCTTTGGCTACTTCGATGAGAAGCACCTTCTCTCTTTCGGTGAAGTTTTTGCTACGTCTGATGGATTCCATCATTTAATTACAGAAAAAAACAAGAAACAAAATATTATATTGAATGTTAAACGAAATGCACACTACGAAGTTCGAAATACGAATAACGAAACGAAAACAATTGAATTTCGAAAACAATAGTTTTATATTGACATCTTTTTAAAAAATAAACACCCACCGCTGTTGTACATACAGCCACTGATAAATAAAAAGTATTATTATGTTTTACCAATTTATTATAAAAGCACTTATTTATCATCACAGAAAATAATATTGAACTCAAAACTGGAAGTAATGATGAATTTAAATGAATATTATTAATTTAAACTTACCATTTAAAACAGAGCCCTCTAGTGGCACAATAAGGAACCAGTTATCGATTGCATAACTATTGAACGATGCGATCGGTATTCAGAAACGAAGTAACAGTTAACCGACGCTTATCATATACACAACTTTAACGGACCAATAGCTAATAAAAGTTTATCAGAGAGCTTCAGAAACCGGACATTAAATGTAAAAAATAACCCCTACTCTTATGATGCCAATCGAAAGAATGGCCAAAAACTAATAACTTATCTTAAGTAACATAGTATTTTAAAAGAAAGTAGTCAATTAAGTGGCAAATCGCCAATCTTTTAATGAGTCCGCTGCCTGTTGATTTTTTTATCATTTTATGGTGAATACTCGATATGATATGGCACAATTCTGTTTGTAACTCGCCCACGTTCTCGTATCCCTTTTTGTATAGCATAATCTTACACATATCCCCAAAAGAAGAAATCTAATGGTGTAAGGTCCGGGGATCTGGCCGGCCATCTAATCGGTCCATTCGTACCAATCCAAGTAGGAAAAAATTCATTTTACGTTGTTCCTTTCTTTTAAAATACTATGTTACTTAAGAAGAGTTATTAGTTCTTGGCCATTCTTTCGATTGGCATCATAAAAGTAGGGGTGTTTTTTATTTACATTTAAGTCGGTTCGATTCCCAGACGAGGCAAGTAATTTTTAGAAACTCTTTGAATGCAGAATTACTAACTTTTAAAAATAACATAAAGTCTTCTTTCAGTAAAACAGCCTATCTTCGATATTTGAGGTACTTTCCCTTCATGTCCTATAACTTTGGGACACCCTGTATATCACTAATATAAACGACAAGACCTCACTACAGAAATAATATTTAAGTTTCCAGTATCCGTACTAAAGCTTTCCTCACAAACGGCTGTGGTATAAAATAATAAGCCTTTATAAATTCAAATAGTGGAAGCCAGCAAAAGTCGTAGAGCTGTGAAACATAAACATTTACAAACACAATGAACCCGTTCATGAAAATTAAAAATTCCTACCCCGGCTGGCAAGATGCCAGACTCAAATAATTTGCATCTACAGCATAACAGTACTTAATTTGATTATAATTACTGACTTTGTCTTTTCGAAATTCTATACAAAAACGGACAAAGCCAGCAGTAGCTAAGAGAAATGTTAAATTCAAGATAAATTTGGAAATAGTTATTGAGAGAAAAATATTCAAGTGACTTGGTGATGTTGAGTTAACTGTTATTTAAATACACATAGGATCATGGTCATCCATCTAGCATCTCAATATGTTATTTAAATCTTGTTCATCAAATTTTGGTATTATTATTTTTGCGATATTTGCTGACTCCCTAACTTTATCTAAAACTATTCGAAACTACTCGAAGAGCTATGGAAAGAAAGGAAGTTAAAAATGGATAAGGCAATGTATAAAATAAATCAATGCATTATCTCATGCCATAACCTCTAGTTTGCTGCCGTTGCCGTGTGGCAACGGCATGAGACCAACATTCAGTAGGTTTTATTTGTTTAGCACACAAGAAATTAAAACTTAAATATCATTGAGCAGGATACATCTGATTAAAGGTGGAATCTGTGGATGGAAAGGAATGTTGGCAGAGCAAGTAGACGGTGGACTATTAACCTTAAACAAATTGCGGGCAAGGACTGGCCTCACTCTACATCTAGATCTAGATCATATCAAAGATTGGAAAATATGTATAGGAGGCCTTTGGTATGGACCCTCCCTGGGTCTCTCTCTCATAAATTTATAAAATTTTCCAAATTAAATTTGTACCAAAGGGTATGGACTATAAATATCGCATGTTAGGAAATTGACTTGAGAGAGGCTATGTAGGACGTGGAACATCCAAATTGATATTGAAAACATCATTCAAAGCACGCCTGATTGTAAGTAAGTGGTAATTCAAGCAAGCATTGCTTTTTTTAGTTTCTTATAACTCGTTAAGGAGTAGTGTAGAGTTCCTGAACTTCTTCTTAAAAAGAGAATTTTACTTGTTTTTCGTCAATCCTATTATTTCCTTTAAAATTCTTCAATTTCATTTAAATTTAATACGAAGCATTTGTGAGATGTTACTCAAGCAAAACAACACGGTTAGATCATCAGAAAGGGCAAATAAAATTAAACTCTAAGACAATAATATATCTTCGGACGTATCTGAAGACTTAACAAGAGATTACACTCTAAGGGATGATCGCTTACACAGAAACGTACTTAGACAATACAATATTCATGAACAATTGGGGATAAGGGATTTAGGGTGCTTCATTCTTCATTTTGAAATATCTGATTTGGTTAAGTGCCTTTTTGGTATGAAGATTTTCTGAAATTTTAAATTGTAAGAAAATAAAATCAATAAAATTTATAAAAATGACTGGCCTATCATTTAAAACAAACGATCGCGACCGAACTTAATCAGCAACTTACGAAGATGGTAAAATATGATATTAGATAATCTCCTTTAATATTACATTTTTCTATTTAAACTGTAGTACAAAGTCCGTTCTATGGTTTAATGTCATGCCTAATAAATATTAAACTTTGTACATTTTCATATATATACTAGCTGACCCAGCAAACGTTGTATTGCCGATATTAAAATCGCGATAGAAAAGTAACTGTTGATCGTAGATGGGTGAAAATTTGAAGTTGTATGTATTTTTTAATGCTGACTCATAATCAAACAAATTTAAAAAAAATGTCAAAAAAATAAAAAAATATAATTTCGTGTGGACCACGCTTAACATTTAGGGGGATGAAAAATAGATGTTGTCCGATTCTCAGATCTACCAAATATGCACTCAAAATTTCATGAGAATCGGTCAAGCCGTTTCGAAGGAGTTCGGTCCCGCACACCGTGACACGAGAATTTTATATATTAGATATATATACAGGGTGGCGCAATAGAACGTGCATATTTAAAATATTGATTAAAAAATAAATACAAAAGGTATAGTTAAAATAAAACTGAGGTATTATTAAGAAATAACTGAAGTTTATTTTTAAAAATAGCATCCTCTAAATGATGACCCTCTCTACGACGACACTCCTCTAATCGCAAACGGAAGTTATTGAAAACTTTCTTCAGTAATGCTGGTGTAATTGCTGCCATTTCACCACGGATATTCTCCTTGAGCTGATCGATGTTTTTCGGATTATTGCTGTAGACTTTGTTCTTGAGGTATCCCCACAAAAAAAAGTCAGGAGGCGTCACGTCTAGACTACGTGGGAGCCATGGGATATCACCTCTTTTCGAAATCAGTCTGCCAGGGAACATCTGTTTTACAACCGCCATGGAGTCATTTGATGTGTGACAGGTAGCTCCGTCTTGTTGAAACCAAGTCCTAGAATTCACTATTCTTGAATTTTCAAGCTCTGGAGCCAAAAAACCTTTCAACATCGCAACATAGCGTTCGGTATTAACAGTGACGTTTTGCCCCCGCGCATTTTCAAAGAAAAACGGTCCAATTATTCCTCTACCAGAGATTGCTGCCCAAACTGTCACTTTAGGACTATGCAGTGGTTTCTGGTGCTTGAGTTTGGGATTCTCACTGTTCCAGTAACGACAATTTTGACGGGTTACGAACCCATTGATATGGAAGTGGGCCTCATCTGAGAAAAGGATATTGTCAAAATTGGAAAATCGATTGAGCATTTCATTAGCAAATGCAAGCCTTGCTCCGAAGTCAGACTCTTTCAATTCTTGTGTTAACTGCAGCTTGTAAGGATGCAGCTTAAGATCCAAGTTTAAAATTCGTTGCAAACTTCGTCTCGATAAGTGTAAGACAGACGATCTCTTGCGAGTAGACATTTGTGGATCTCCTCGTACAGACTGCATAACTCTCTCAATATTGTCGTCGGTCCTAGATGTTCTTGGACGACCTTTTGCTTGTGGTTTAAACGTTGAACCAGTCTCTTCAAAACGCTGTACCCATATTTTAATTAAATTAGCACTCGGAGCTTCACTAATTTGCCGTAGTCCATATTCAGAACAATATAAACGCCTAGTAACGATGTATGAACGAGAGTTCTCGTAAAATGCGCGCACGCAAAATGCGTGACGCTTCCCGTCGAAGTGACTCATAGTGACTAAAACTCCATGAGCCCGCCTACCCAACGATGCAGACTCCCCCCGCCCGCGCACTTTCTACCCCGCGAAAAAAGATGATGCAATATGCACGTTCTATTGCGCCACCCTGTACAAATACTTAGGTAAAATTGAGCTGTAATGAAATCTTGGGGAAAGAAGAATAGTCACGTTCGTCAAATAATTATAGGTTAAGTATTTTACAATGATTTATAAAACGTATGGCTGTAAAATATATATTTGAAAGAAATTACAGTATATTTATGTATTTAGCTCTTAAACTAGAATTTGTTTTCATTTTATGTCTGCCTGGCAGGAGCCACTTTGAGGGATCTATCACTGGCGAATAGCTCATTGTATTAGGTGTAATTTAAAGTGATTTTAATTTGAAAACAAATTAGAATTTATCACGAATAACGATAACATTGTAGTAAGAAATCTAATTAAAGGGTCAGATAGCCACGCAAATGGAAATCCAATTCGTCATAAATAAATAATAAAATTTTATATGCCTTCATATAAATTCGAAACTTTTTATTTATGGAATAGGAGGACAAACCTGGTCACCTGGTGTTAAGTGATCACCGCCGCCCACATTCTCTTGCAACACTAGAGGAATCACAAGAGCGTTGCCGGCCTTTAAGGAAAGTGTACGCGCTTTTTTGAAGGTACCCATGTCGTAACGTCCTGGAAACACCGCACAAGGAAGCTCATTCCGCAGCGTTGTAGTACGCGGAAGAAAGCTCCTTGAAAACCGCACTGTGGAGGACCCCCACACATCCAGATGGTGGGGATGATATCCTTACTTGTTATCCTAAACTGTTGCTAAAACCTAAACATAATTGGGATGGAATTGGTTTTGGTAAAACCAAAAACATCTTGCCATCTCTTCTGAATGTAAAAACTGCAACGTAACCTCGTTATTCAAATTTGGAAAGCATTTAAATTGTACGCCTGCCATTGAAATGAACTTACAAAAGGTAAACTGAAGTGCTCTGAACCATGACGTGGCGAAATTTACAGCAAATGGCTCGAGATGATTTTCAGTCTTGTTATAAAAATGTGTGTTCAGTAATTTATTCTATCAATTATGCAAATATTATATTGGAGAGTGGTTTAATTTGTATGAGACTGACGTGTCACACTGAGCTCCTACGTGAAAAGGTTGGCTTGAGTCAAATTCGAATATTTTTATTCAAAATAGGATTCAAAATCACTTATTGAACGTCAAAAATTCAAAAGAGACTGCCTCAGACTTGAGAAGAATGGGCGCAAGAAACTCGGCAGGCTTTTTTTTCACATAAAAATATGGATTACAATGTGATATCGTTCAATAAACATTTATAAGTAAAGAGCCTGACACTTTATTCCCAGTTCGTAGTGTCATTAAGAAAATCGTTTATGCTATAGTAACCTTTCCCACACAAACGTTTCTTAACAAATCTTTTAAATTTCGTAACACATTTGTTTTGTACATTTGCTGGGGTCATATTGTAGAAGCATATACATCGCCCAACAAAAGACTTACTAACTCGACCCAATGAAGCAGTAGGCATAACAACTTTATGTTTGTTGATCGTGTTAACATTGTTTCTGGACTGGCCATCCATTTACAGAATTTGAAAAAAGAACACTCCATTAGTAGGTTATATTTGAGTTTGTGTTATTATCATATATTTTTACATCGTGAAATCTCTATTAAAATTGTGTACTATTTGTTTGAATTGAATTGTGTGTAAGAAATTCACACACATCGGATGTCAAACAGAACGAGACTCTATTGTTTATATGAATTTATGTATATTTAAGTAAGTATATTGTATTAAATATATCATTGTCTTGTAACCCATAACACAGGCTATATATGCTTAACTTGGGGCAAGATAATTTGTGTGAAAAGTGTGTCAATATTATTATTATTATACTATTATTGAGAAGTATAAATTATCTAAGATTTTTAGCCTATTCGTTGTCGTTTTTAGAGAAGTACCACTACTAACTTAAATAAAAGATTGTATTGTTTTATGCATGAGAGAAAAGGATTACACCTTACATTGGACACGGGTACAGAACTAACTCAGAACATTGTGAAGGCTTAACTTCGTATAACCTACTTGTATATTTAAGTATTTTATATTTAAGTAAGATTAGGATCTTTTTTGTTTACTTTTACTTTAAGTTTTTTAAGTTGACACAGACTTATTGTAGCAAGATTATGCGATTATATCTCTTATCAGCGATTTCTTCTACAGGTGTAGGAGATTATATTTATTTTGAAAAGAAATTAATTTATTTGTATGAATCGGTATGGTAACATAGTTCTTAACAATTGATAGATGTACAGCACAATTCGCCAATATATCGGCATATAAAAATATACACGCAATATATAATTCAATAATATATATATATATATATATATATATATATATATATATATATATATATATATATATATATATATAAAACAAAGTCGTGTTAGTTACACCATTTATAACTCAAGAACGGCTAGACCAATTATTCTGTTGTTTGTTTTTTTGGATTTCTCTTAGTCCGGAATAGGATAATAAGTAATAAAATATCGAAAAAATCACGAAATAATATTATTATAAAAAATAATTATTTTCTGATACATTTTGTATGGATTGACATTTTCATGACTCGTTACATTACATGAGTAATATAGTAGGATAAAATACAACTGACAGTGCACGTCATGTTATTCAAGTTGTTTTGTTTGTGTGTTTGTTTCGAGTGTGCGAGTGTCAATTACCTTATTGTGCCGATATTATCATTAACAATGTCACGACTAAGACGATCAAATTATTCCTAACAAAGACGTAATGCAACTAGGATTCAAAACCGACCGAAGAAAAGAACCGCGTTAGTATGGATCGCCGTGGTGCTATGAATCACAAGAGCAAAGCGTAGCAGCCCGTAAAATGGATCTGCTGGCAATACGAAATCGTCCAGTAAAACCTCAGAGATCAAAAACTTATAGATAATTTTTCGACACACAAGAAGAAATTTATGAAGTACTGATTTGAATCGAGCAGCGTTTCAATACGATTGCAGTACTTATACTGTACTGTAGTACTGCTTGCATACTAGCTTTCGCATTGAGCCGATGGACGTTGTTTGCGAGTATTCTGCGGAGAAACGCAAGAATTGTGCTGCCATTTTCTAGAAAACACTCAAAAATACAATGTTTGTTTCCAAATGACCTCATTTGGGGCAGACATCTAAGAACGAGGATTTAATCCGACATTCAAGGTATTTATTTATTTACATACTTTTACACAATACAGTAGAAGAATATCATACCTACTATACTTATTCCTATGTATTTTGTATGCTAATTTAAAAAAAAAGTTGTTTATAAATCCGTAATCCGGGTTTTGCTTTTTATATTGTAGATATAAGGACAGATTCACCATCGTATTGGATCACTGCAACCTCTCGAAGATGCACAGCTTAAATTTTTACAATTATACTTCATGGGCAACATGGACAAATAACTTGATCGATGTCAAGAAATCAATGCAGAGATAATAGCAATTCTTCAGATCTGCAGCAACTACTTAATGTACATTTTGCATGTCGAGTTAGCCCGCAAATATTTAATTTACGATCCGTCTCGCGTTCGCCTTGACCATTCAAATCTTAAGGCCAATCCTTGAAAGTTTGTGGTATGAATCAGGACAATCCATTTCCGAAGTTCAATCTATATATATATATATATATATATATATATAAGAGATTTCCACGTATATAGTCACTCATCACGATATCTCTGGAGCTACTAGAGCTAAAGACTTTGGTAGGAATATTCTTTTCACCGAGTAGAGGTCAGCTAAGAACGGATTTTCCAAAATTCTATCCGCAAGAGTTTGTTTTAATTATGAACAGAACAACGTCAGCTAGTATAATATAAAATAAACATAAGTTTGTAGGTACCTCTCAAATAATAACATTTAAATACTATTATTTTTGGCTAAAGAATTCTTTTAAACTATAGAAGCGCTTATCTATTAGCCTTAATTTTAATTTTGATGATGATAATTTATTAATTATTAAAACTTGAACAGATAACTATAATATTATTAAAAATTAAAAGTATAATATTATTGAAAATAAGAATAAGTAAAAAATAAATTAAGTTTAAGAAACACTGAGCAACACATAACTGGTTTTTAGCAGCCTTCGTGGCAAGTAGACAGATGCTTCCCATTTTAAAAAAATTGTATGTATTTCTATACTTTTCACTGCGTTTTTTTTTTATGAAAATAAGGGACGAGACGAGCGGGACGTTCAGCTGATGGTAATTGATACGCCCTGCAAATTAATGCAGTACCACTCAGGATTTTTTAAAAAACCCAAAAGTTCTGAGCGGCACTACTTTACGTCACACGAACGGTTGGCTCAGTAGAAGAGCGCTCGAACGGAACGCGAGAGATCACGGGTCGGAGTCCCGCACTGTTCATAAATTTTGATTTCAAATTAATTTGTGTAATGAATGTTAAAATAACAACAGGATTTCGTCATTTCGTCTAAACCAATTTAGTGATTTGATCAAATACTAGAATTTCTTCCGTGAATAGAAAAAATCTTTTCTTTGGTATTGATAAAGTTTATTTAGTAAGAATTAGACATTATTTTAATCATTAAGTGTAGTATAAAGCAAGAGTTGTATCAAAATTAAAATGAACAAAACTTAAAAAATATTATAGTTACGTATGGGGTTCATAGGGTCGTAGGCATAACAATATTCAATATTTATTTATTTTCAATATGGACGCGACGCAAACAAGAACTGTCATGTTTGTTTTTTGTCATTTCACGGAACCAATTTTGATATTTGATCACATCACTAGATTTCTGTAGACAAATGATAAAATCGTGTTGTTATTTTAACATTCTCCGTGATTTAAACAAATCACTTAGGGAATTTACCAAATCTCTGTTTTTATCATATCATTGTGACTATGTGATATACGACGCCACTCGGACATTTTTGACGACCTTTTAATAGGCGATTGGGAGTCTAGTAAGAAAGTAGTCCACTAAAGTACAAATAAAACTTTTTAAACTTTTATCATCGCGGAACTTTAATATTGTAATTATTATGACGGATACTAACGGTCTATAAAGTTGACTGCAGCTGCGGAAGCTCTTATATCGGACAAACAAAACGAGCTATTTCTGAACGCGTTATTCATATTCAAATATTTTTATTCAAAATAGGATTCAAAATCACTTATTGAACGTCAAAAACTACCACCCAGTCAAAAGAGACTGCCTCAGACTTGAGAAGAATGGACACAAGAAACTCAGCGGGCAATTTTTTTTATATAAAATATGGATTACAATGTGATATCGTACAATAAACATTTATAATTAAAGAGCCTGAGGGTGTTCGCTTTATTCCCAGTCCGTGGTGTCATTAAGAAAATCGTTTATGCTATAGTAACCTTTACCACACAAACGTTTTTTAACAAATATTTTAAATTTCGTAACACATTTGTTTTGTACATTTTCTGGGATCATATTGTAGAAGCATATACATCGCCCAACAAAAGACTTACTAACTCGACCCAACCGAGTAGTAGGCATAACAAGTTTATGTTTGTTCCTCGTGTTAACATTATGAATGTCACACTTTCTAGAAAATTCAGAACACATCAGCGCAGTCAAAAATAACGTACCTAAAAAATCTGCAATGGCCGAACACTTGATTAAAGCCGGTACCAACCATTGGATCGAGCTGCACAACCCACGAGTGATTTCTGCTGAACGCCAATACATCTCACGGCTTGTTAGAAAAGCTATTGAAATTAAAAAGCATCCTAACAATTTTAATAGGGAGGATGGTTTTAGGCTAGCGCAAACATGGAATCCCATGGTCTCTCTCTGCAGTACGAATGCAACAAAAAGATCCGAAAGTATGGACGTCGTCAGTAGTGTGTGTCGTGAATTAGGAAATCAAAGACCAAAACGAACTAAGCGCCAAGTGGACAGATTGATGTACTATTAGTATCAATTGTTTCTCGCCGCCTCCGCAGTTCCGCCGTGACCACAATTCATGCAATTGGATCGAAATATCGGCCTCAAATCAATTAAATATATATCGTGGGTACCCGTCATAATAATTACAAATAAAACTTTACCTCTCATTATTCATACCATAGTGATATGTTTTCTAACATCGATCATATCAATACATATATAATATATCTAATATATAAAATTCTCGTGTCATGGTGTTAAGCTTGGAACTCCTCCGAAACGGCTTGACCGATTCTCATGAAATTTTGAGTGCGTATTGGGTTTTCATCCCCCTAAATGTTAATGGGTGGTCCACACGATTTTTTTTGACATTTTTTTAAGTTTGTTTGATTATGAGTCAACATTAAAAAATACATACAACTTCAAATTTTCACCCATCTACGATCAACAGTTACTTGTGTATCGTGATTTTAATATCGGCAATACAACGTTTGCTGGGTCAGCTAGTATATATATATATAGCTTCATTCTTATATCCAACTATCTCACCTACAAATCATTAATTATAATAATAATGGCTCTAACGAAACATTGAAGTAAACTACATCAATACGCGAAGCCTCATTATATTATCACGCCTGAAGTGTTGCCAGTTCGAGACACGCCTTTCCACTAAAATTACCCTTGTTCATTACAATACGTTGTTCAGTAAACCCTGGGTGTGAGCGTGGCAACCCTCCCGCATAACTTTCCATATTACACTAGAACATTTTATCAGACAACACTGTTTATTTGAAACATAAAATTTACTTTATTGTATTGTGAAACATATATACGGTGTTGGTATTTTGCTGCAAACACTATCGCCTCAATACAAAAATCTCACACAAAATGAAGATTACTCCGGACAATATATTGTATTGTAATATGGTCAAGTTCAACTTTTTATTCGTAAATTCTATAACACGTCATACATACTTAACATAATAATTCATTGGAACGAAGTTCCTTACGGCAGGCTTGGAGGGGATAGGGATTTTGCTGCGCGACCGAACTGAAAAAAATGTGATAGTAAAACCATAAGAAAAAATCCGTGGAAAAAAGTGCGTGGAATAAAACCGTTAGATGAGACGTGCGCAGGCGCGACAGTCGCATACACAAGCGAGTAGTGTATAATACCTTTCTCTTTCTCCCTCTTTTTGTCGATTCTACATTAGCCGAAGGAACTTTGTTCCTACCTGGTGTCCCACGACACCACATCATTTTTTTCAATTATTAATTTATAAATTCATTATATGAGTAGAACGACCGCTCAATGACCTTTTAAGTTTATGTTTAAAAGTGTTAAAATTTGACACGCTTGTGATATAGTGCGGGAGTTTATAATAAACCCGAGGGCTCATAGCGTGTATTGTGCGGGAAGCTTTTTCCAGGCTATGTGGGACTGTATTTAGGTGATTCGCGTGTCACAGCTGGTACTGGCTGGTGTCGCCTCTTTTTTTCTCTTTAATCTCTTATGTTGTAGAAATACTTTGTACAATCATCGGAGATATTGTATACGTCTAGAGACTCTTTTTTATGAAAAAAAAAGGGACGAGACGATCAGGACGTTCAGCTGACAGTAATTGATATGCTAATTGATACTACAATGCAGTGCCGCTAAGGATTCTTGAAGAACCCAATAATTCTGAGCGGCACTACAATTGCGCTCGTAAGTCTATAAGATGTTGTCCCATTTACCCAGTAATTTCACTAGCAACGGCACAGGCTACGGAGCCCTTCAGAACAAAATACAGTAACGCTGTTGTGGTACCTCATAAACTAGCCAGCATCCTGTGCAAAGCCTCCCACTGGTACAATTACTCTTACTCTTAATACTCTTTGTGGCAAAGCATGACAACAGGCCAGGTTTATTACTTTAGTGTGCATGACAAGCTACGTCTTACACTCGTGACACCTACGGTACTTTGTTTTAGTATGCGTGCATTGTTGAAAATAGAGGTTAACAGTACGCCGATGTTTTTTCGACTTGTTCACAGCTGTCAGTCTATATAGACACATAAATTATCTAAGCATATTATAAAACTTGAAATTTTGTGTAGTTCTATGTATTTTAAATACTTGTCAAAATATAAAACGCTTGCTTTTACGCGCGACTTCGTCCGCGTGGAATAGTTACTATCGGCAGCATTTTTGAAGTAAAACTTTTTTAGGCGTGATTTTTCTGACGGAGAAAGTGAGAGTTACGTTAGTACTTCCGGCAGAAAAAAGTCAATTGAAACAATTTTTAACCATTATAATTTAATGGTTTAAAAAATTGTTTCAAATTGCTCAGTAACATTTTCTGAAAAACACCAAGTGTATTTGGTCATTTATGACTACTTTGTAATCTATATATATAAAAGTGAATTGCTGTTCGTTAAGTACTCTCGCTAAAACTCGAGAACGGCTGGACTGATTTCGCCAATTATGGTCTTGAATTATTTGTGGAAATCCAGGGAAGGTTTAAAAGGTGAATAAGTAGAAAAATGCTGCTAAATTAAATAAAAACAACAAATTTGTTTTTCCTTTGATGTGTCCATACATAATTTCTTTGAGAGAATTTATTGACGCACGGTTTGACAGTTCTGCTGTGAAACAATTGCATTACGACAGCAGGGTGCATATTTTACGAAGTAATTTTTGATGTTATGATATATTATTGACAAATTCATAGAAAAAACATTATTTTATTTATTATATACAGAACAACGTCTGTCGGGTCAATAAGTAAATAATAAATAGAGTTTTCAGTCTGACGTTTGCGACATTCGTTAATTTTTCTTCGTCCATCGAACAGGCAAAAAGGTCCAAGCCCATAGAGCCATATTCGTTAATATTCAATAACAACGTTAAATTGATATGTGTAATATTAATAATTTAATTATTTTTATTCAATTATTTATTAATAACATTACATTAAATCTTCTTGTCTTTCAACTTTTTAAGAATATTTGTTAAATACTGGATGTCCTAGAATATATGGGACAAACAAGGGCAAACGAAAGTAACATATTTGTTCTATAAGCTTTAAGATAAACAAAAAAAGTATATATATGTATCTGTTAATTATTCCTAAAGTTAATTATAATTAAGTCTTACTTCAATCGCGCGTAAAGATTACACGCACACACTTTTTCTTTTTATTTTACAGAATACTTTGCAACTAATATACACACAAGCTGCTCTTTATGCCCGCTCAGCGCTCTTCTACGATACAGCGGATATTCCTTGTAATTGTGGACATTTTCTTTAATAGTATTTCCCTGCAGGCTTTATTCTCCTATTTCATAGGTTAAAGTTACAAATATGCTCGAACATATGTTTATAAATTACTCCTTATCAAGTGCTTAATTCAAAGTTTGATCTCAGAAAATGACTAATATATAATAATAATACAAGCTTTCATCCCTTGTTTCAAACTGTTTACGCCCTTTTTAACGAAAAATAGTAGCTTATATCCTTTTGCCAAGGTCTAGTCTATTTTTGTACCAAATAATCGACTTCGGAGTTAGGTGTGAAAGCGGGACTTATTTGGATATCCATATGACTTTTCATCCTCTATTTCATCTCTACACAGGTCGAAATCTTAAAAACGATAGACAAAATATTTATTTATTTATTACCAAGTGCCTAAATACAAATTTTTATGGTATAATATGCGATAGTGCCGATCTTCATACAAACTTTCATCTCCTATTTCAGCCCCTCCATTATTTTTTTTTGCAATAAAAGATAGTATATGCTTTTCTAAGCTCTATTTTATCTTTTTCTAAATTTCATCAAAATCGGTTCGGTGGTGTGGGCGAGAAAGCGTAATAGACAAACTTACATTTACATTTATTATATTAGTAGGGATGTTTTCTTGTTACTTAGTAAAGATACAAAAATAATGAAATTTTGTTCAAAATTTTCAAAACTTCCGTACCAATTGTATTTAAATGTTACCCAACTTTAAAGTCATACACGTTCATGTTTTAACTATCTTTGAATTATAGATGAGTGAAACGTCACCGTATATGACTTTAAAGTTTGTTAAAATATGTCTATAAAATAGTACTTGTTCTCTGTACGCATACTGTTTAGTCCACGTCATTCCTTTGGTCTTTGCCAGAGTATAGACAATGCATACTTTATAGAATCTGTTCTCTCTTTGCCCTTCACCGTAATGGAAGCTACACGAAGATCACGAAACTCTTGTTAAATAAGTTATAATTAAAAATACATCGTGCATAAAAACAGTTTACTGATTTCAATCCCAATAATGTTGTATACACATACTATCCGCTATTAAAACAATGTTTCTTTTGCAATAATATTAAAAATATCTTTCATACAAAGCGTCTGTAATTTGTTTTTTTATTTTTTATTTATGGCTATGACTTTTTAGCCAATTATTTTCATATAAGCTCAACTTTCAAACGTTTTCGAAGTTAAGATCGATATGAAACAAACAACTTAAAATAGTAAATATAATTTAGGGTACCTTAAGTGAATAAGTAATAACATTGTGTCTAATTCATATATTCATACCTCACATCTTCCGTCGATGCACATGTCCAAGCTGCCTGGTCTGCAGCGGGTGCCGTCAGACACCCTGGGTGCCAGTACAGCAACTACCACTCGATCGTCCTCATCCAACGTCACGGTCTGAATAGAAAATACATTATTTTTTATTAACATAACATACCAGTGGCTTCTTTGCACAGGATGTCAGCTAGATTATGGGTACCACAACGGCGCCGTTTTCTACCGTGAAGCAGTAATGTGTAAGTATTATTGTGTTTCGGTCTGAAGGGCGCCGTAGCTAGTGAAATTACTGGCCAAATGATACTTAATATATTATGTCTCAAGGCGACGAGCGCAATTGTAGTGCCGCTCGGAATTTTCAGGTTTTTCAAGAATACTGAGCGGCACTGCATTGTAATGGGCAGGGCGTATCAATTTACAGCAGCTGAACGTCCTGCTGATGTTGTCCCTTATTGTCATCAAGAAATTTCCGCGGTCCCTGGACAGTGTTAATTCTCAAGAGACAATTAATAGCATTCCAAGGGTGACGCTTTTATAACGAACAGGTTGTCTTGACTGGATTGGTACCAAGATTTCATTGAACACCCAGATTTTGAAGTGCTTAATTATGCATAGGTTATTTTCAAATCTGTGAAACATCGACCAAGCTTCTCGTAAAATATGACGATTGAATTAATTGAATTATTTGATTAAATAAATAATAAAACGAAGAATGCTCCAATCACGTATGTATGCTCATTTGCCTTCCTCTTGCATTAAAAACAGGTTGATATCCAAACTTGTGGCGTATCCTTTGAAGGTGAAATTTGACGGCATTCCCCGTAATGAATGAAATAGAAGGTACAAAGCAAAGCAAATACACGCAAATATCAAGAATCACGTTCGCTGTATAAATAAGCAATCATCAGCAAATACTATATTACAATGGACATTGATTAATTTTGATCCATCGAGTCAAGGTGCAGGCACTTAATAATTAATATATTTTTTTAAAAACTACTCGACTATTGAAAACCAAGTCTTATTTTATATCACAAAAGTTCTATTCTCCCGTGAAGCCTATAAATATTCTGAACATTTTCCAGCTAGAAGTAAATTTTCATTATAACGAGCTACGCTGCGAGGACCAAATTTAAGAAAATGTAAACATTTCGTAGACATCTCGTTATGATAGTCACTTGTCTCGGCATCTAATTAGCTCTAACTGAATTATGTCGTGTTTGCTTCGTTTTCGCTTTATTACTCTCAATTAGGACTATTGTCTGTTGCTAGAAGTTTCCCCTTCTCTAAGACCGCTGACGCACTTAGAGCTGTTTGCATGAGTTCAAAGGCTGGAGAATTTCGGCAATATTACTCATAAATCATTTTGACAGGTCGGCCCGTCAAATCGGAACGTGGAAGTGAAGACCATCTAACACCTTATCGTTTTAAAACTTATGAAAAGTCAAACGAAGTAGAACAGGATTTGAGAAAACAAAATATGTTTATTTTCTATTGAAACAGGTCCTTATGTTATTAATATACGTCCTATATCCTTAATTGATAGGTGGCAAAATATAGACTCTACTTCGACTATGATTGCTCCATATAAAGTTTTTTTTTGTAGAGTTATAAAGCTTATTAACCCGGATTGAATTCAAAACATTAACGCTGGATTGCATCAAACAACTTTAGCATAAACAAACGTGCTGAAGTACCGATTGAGCTAAAAATGTTTTGCACCAATTGAGAATTTTTAATGATGTCATAAATTTAACTGTTAACCGAAACCGTCCAATCTTTGCCGGTTACAGATATTGATAGTATTAAGTAGCGACCAGTCAAAATTTTCAAATAAATATTCGATATTCACTTAGTAGCCTAAGATCCCACTGCCTTTTGCTAATATTTAATGTCACTTTTTAACTTTAACTATGCCAAGGAATAAGACTAGGTAATGGTGCAACATATTCCAGTCTATGTTAAAGCCAGTGTTACTGTTAACGTAAAATTTTACTTAAACCTTAACTACAAGAGCTAATATTATGTTGCAACCCAGCCTCAATTATTCATTGTAAATTAGTGTCAATATAACAAACAAAAAATAAGTATTTGCCAGCTCTTCTGGAATTGTATCACATTCTTTTTATTCCTGCCAAAGTTTATGACCGATCGGGAATTCAATCCTGTGTCTCCAGAGTAAGTTTGTCTGGTGCTCCAACTCAACGGGTATACCGCCAAGCTTTCCGTGGTATGAATGGTTGATAATTCAATAATTGAATATTAGGAAATTAAATAAAATCAAAAGGAGTATTTTCACTTATATTGACAAGTCAACTATCCACTGTTAAGTAAATCCTATATATTTTAATATATATAAATTCTGTGATAGTACGCGTTGGACTCCTAAACTAATGAACAGATTTTAATGGGATGGACACTTCATGGAGTGCAGTTCGGTCCGACTTGAGAGATAGGATAGTTTTTATTTCGATTTGGGGCCCAGAGTTATTTTTATTTTCAATATTTGTTTTGTATGGACATATTTTCAATGAGAGAATTTAGTGACGCACGGTTTGACAGTTCTGCTGTGAAACAATGTCATTATAACAACAGGGAGCATTTTTTTCGAAATAATTCTTGATATTTTGAAATATGATTGGCAAATTCCTATAAAATAGTTTTTTTTTATTATGTACAGAACATCGTCTGTCGGGTCAGCTAGTCTATATATATAAAAATGAATTGCTGTTCGTTAGTCTCGCTAAAACTTGAGAACCGCTGGACCGATTTGATTTAATGCAAAGATAAATAAACATGCATAGACTGAAATGTTAGTTCAGCTTCAAACGTCACACAATGGGGTCACTGAAAATCAGTGTTATGCTCATTAAAGTATGGAACTGATACTGAGTAGACTCCACTTTTGGAAGACCAGTGCCACACAGATTATTAATTATTGTATTTTATATCTTTTTTGCTTTTATATTAAATATTAAGCTTATATTTTTTCATTTACTTATTTTGTTTGATTGCGTGGTAATGTTTTTCTTCCAAAATAAATTTATTTTCATTTTTATTTCATTTACATTCGTAGCATTGACTGTTAGCTTACATACCCGTTGTTTAAAGAGCGCCACGGGCGTTAGCTCGCGAGGCGTGGACTTACATCGAGAATAAGGGGTTCTTAAAATTTGAATAGTCCATAAATAATATTGGTAAAAATAGAAAAGTCAGGTATGGATTATATAAAATACGTCAAGGCCGTGGACAAATAAAAAAAATTTTAAGAAAAAAACAAACCGACTTCAAAAACACTATTCCAACATAACAGATATAAAAATAATTGCGTATTTTTATACAATCTAATTAATTAATCTACCACCACAAGGAAAGCACCAGCTTTCAAATAAAAAAAGAATGATCGAAATCGGTTCACCCAGTCCAAAGTTTTGAGGTAACTACATAAAAAAAACATACCGACGAATTGAGAACCTCGTCCTTATTTAAATTCGGTTAAAAAATATATATGTATATTGTATGCTTACCGGTTCAGGTTTCAGTCCAGAATGCTGCGGAGTTCCTCTGCATGTCAGAGCACAAGGTTCCGTATCATCTCTATGAGCTCTCCAGTGGAACAACTCTCCGCCGTAAGGAGTATCATCATGAGCACCACACTGCTGCTCCCTCCAAATGTCCTCCTCCAGTAATGAGACATTGGCACGGCATGGCTAGAAAAAAGACTTTTGTAAGAATAATGTGCATGAAGTTATAAACGTCGAAGGATAATTGCACCGTGTGTGTATCTCTTCAGTACTCTATGTCCCTTTTTACTCTTCTTGTTATGTACCTGTTATTCCAGCTTTTAAACTTTGTAACTGCAGATCTCATTGACCAGGGCTTAACTCTCTCACTTTCTTCTATTGTACATAAATTAACTACGTCATGCGTAATCGTTAGTTAACTCATAAAATTATCTTCAAATAAAATTCAACAACACAACAGAAATAGATTGTATATAGGAAGACCTGACGAGACATAGAGAGATAAAAGTTTGGATAAGAGTGATCAAGTAAGCGTAAACATACATACATACATACACACACTCACGCCTTGTTCCCGTCGGGGTAGGCAGAGGCAATAGAATGCCATTTGCTTCTATCCTTACAAACCTCACGCGCTTCCTCTACATTCATTACTCTTTTCATACATGCTCGGCGGTTGCGGGTGCTTCGGACCTATGCTTTTCTCAAAACATTCCCAATTTGGTCGCCGAATGTTCTACGAGGTCTCCCGCGACCGACTTGCCCACACACACTCGCCTTATATATTTGATGCGTCATTATTTCTTCACACATTCGCTCCACGTGTCAAACCATTTCAGCATTCCTTTTTCAGTCCTTGACACAACATCCTCTTTCAAACCACAGCGCGCTCGTATTACCGCATTCGGAATTCTATCAGTCAGTCTTACCCCACACATACTACGTAAACGTAAAGTAATTTTAAATATTGATATAGACCATACTATAAGTTTCTGATAATTAATAATGCCACATAGTAAGTTAATGATATATTTATTGAATTACAAAGTATATACTGACATAATTTAAAATTTCCTAGTAGTGATAGTTATATTACATGTAATCATATTATTAAGTTTTGTTTAATATAATGTTTTGTTGCAAATAAATAATGTATGTCATATAATATATTCTAAAATAAATTAATATAGTGTATGTATTTCATAAAAATAGTTACAATATGACTAAATTTACGCATATATTTGCGGACAGTCAATATTATTCATTACTACCGATTTTTAGCGTGGAACGTGAAAAATAAAATGTTAATTTTACGTCATATAATTCGACCTTATTTACACGCACTTTAATCCATTTGCAAACTAGGATATACTCAGAGCGATGAAAAACGACGAAATGCTATATTAACTTGTTTTATTATCGGGGCATATTTTCCTAACAGGAACATAAAAACTAAATTAAAGAAATCTGCATAGAAAAATCTAAGAAAGTATGCTCTTAAGGAAACAAAGCATGCCCCAATCAGATTTAAATGCGTCAGCAGTCAATAGAATGAGGGCAAATAACGTTTCTTATTGTCATTCGTTCAGCATAGCCTTCCTACACCCGCCACCCATTACCCCCAGTAAAGCTTGGTTTACATAAAGTTCAAATTTTATTTTAAATCAAAGCTCATTTTTTGTATGAATACTTGGAACAACAAACATCTAGACACAGAACAAATTGAACGTCATAACATACCATTACTTATTCTTTCACACTTATCAAGAATATACTTAGAAGTAATAATAATATACCTAAATATCGTAATATAATATTGACACAGTTTTACACAAATTATCGTGGCCCAAACTAGACATAACTTGTACTATGGGCACGAGATAACAATATATTTAATACAATATACTTACTTAAACATACATAAATACTTATAAATATCCATGACTCGAAAACAAACATTCATATTCATCATATAAATGTTTGCACATACCGGGATTCAAACCTGATACCTCTAGCTCAGTAGGCAGGCTCACTAACCACTGTGCTATAGGGGTCGTCAATACTTAACATACGTAAATTAGACGAGCATTGTCCATTTCCGGTTTTGTCCATTATATTATGATATATAATAACGGGACACAAAAAACTTGAAAATCACTCGCACCTACATTTTTAATTTAATAGTTATCAAAGTAAGTTTTTTTTATTTAGTTTCCTTGCTGTTTGAACACTAGGCTGTAGGCACTAGGCCAGTATGCAATGTCAGTCAGAGTATTGTTTACTTCGTCATAACTAATTTGTTTATTTCTTTTTATTTTAAATATGAGTAAATCTTCATTCCAAAACATTATCTTTTTTTCTGAATATTAAATAGATCGATGATATAATTAAGGAAAAGCAATGGTCCATTGTGATATCCTCATATTGAGAGGAGTCCCAGAAAACCTCTTGCCGTTAAAATAACACAGTGTAGCCCGACCATTATTTGGACCGAGAAGTATTCTTGCCAATTTTGTGCTTTAAGTCAAACGGACTACAAGATTGCTTATTACGATGCGTTCTGAAGAAGAAATTCCCAAATTAAACTAATCTTCTTCATCGATTGTAGTCAAATTGCCCCAAACTGTAGCTAATAAGTTACACTTTTTGCTACATTACTTTGCCATCTCATATCACTAATTTTATTTATCGAAGTTATACTTCTCTACCCGCCTTATGAAAAAATGATGAGAGGTAATTTTTAAAATGAGCGCGCAGCACTGTAAAACAAAAATTTTCTGAAGTTTGGCGTCATTTGTTATTTTTTTTGTTTCTTCGTCCTTCCGTTGTTATTAGGACAGGCAAAGGGTTTAAGCCCATGCAGTCGTATTCATTATTTAATAATTCATTGTCAAAGCCATCATTGCAAGATTTTTACAAAATTGTTCATTCTAAAAATGTAGAATAGCACGAGGAATAAATCATTTTAATGATTTATTCCTTCTTTTGCTTCGTCAGGCCAAAGAAGTATAACTTCTTGCGTGAATACATAAGCACAAACAAACTTATTTTTATAAGTAAAGCAACAAGCTTTTATTATAAAATGAACAATATCAGAAGTGTGCTCTAGTTGTTAATCACGAAATGAGAATATTTTAAATTTAACCAGAAATATTCGAGTATTTTCATCATTACATCACGATCTCGAGTCAATGATACTTTCAAAATACTGAATTGGCGCGAATCGTTTTCAAGTGGTCTGTGGCCCTTCAGATGTAAAGTTGAGATATTTTATTTATATTTAAACATGAGACTTTTGGCAGTCTGTTTCATTTATAAATCTTAAAATATACTTAAAATCTCAAGAGATCGTACTATTAATAAACTTGGCGACCTTTTCATTTACATACATAATTAGTTAACACGAAATTCTATCAAGCTATTCTGAGAGGTGACTGCAAGAAGGAGTCGCTAAATATTTAATTATTTTTAAATTAATATGTTAAATAGATTATTATCACTAACACTACATATTATAAAACAAAGTCCTCCGCCACGTCTGTCTGTCTGCCTGTTCGCGATAATCACTGCACTAATTTTCATGTTGTTTTCACCAATGGATTGCGTGTTTCTCAAGGAAGGTTTTATTTAACAGTTTCTTAAGATTATGTATAAATTAACGATATTTGTTGGAGATGCCGGATTTTTTTTTATATTAAATAAGGGACGAGACGAGCAGGACGTTCAGCTGATGGTAATTGATACTCCCTGCCCATTACAATGCAGTGCCGCTCAGGATTATTGAAAAACTCAAATATTCGGAGCGGCACTACAATTGCGCTCGTCACTCTGAGACATAAAATGTGAAGTCTCATTTGCCCAGTAATTTTACTAGATACGGCGCACTTCAGACTAAAACACAGTACTGCTTACACATTACTGCTTCACGGCAGAAATAGGCGCCGTTGTGGTACCCATAATCTAGCCGGCATCCTGTGCAAAGGAGCCTCCCACTGGTAAAAATATGCTATCTGGGAGCTTTCAACGAAAACGCTGCCCTTACAGATATAACAAAATAATATACGGTAATAACAATGAATTGTGTATTTTATAAAGGTCTATAGAAAATTCCACGATGGCATATGTCTATCTCAGGATAAAATACTATATCCATTTTAATACTTTAAAAAATTGGCAATTATAAAGAGGTAATGTTAAGACTGTTTACACAAATACAATATTAATCCTTATCATTTTATTAGTACATATTAATTAATATTATAAAGTAATTCAGAAAAACTTTGCCTGTTGTCATGCGTTGCCTAACAGCAAGAGGCTCTATCTAGCCGTATAAATTATCTTAACTTTGAATATCCCTCAACACGTAGATAGGGTTGTAGAAATAAGTTTTCTGATACCTACATTTATAAGGCTTAATTTTAAATTGCTTTAATAAGTAGATTTTAAGTAATTTTGTATATATCTTATTAACAAATATAGAAACTTGATTTTTTTTTAAGCTTACGACTATTTCTAATTTTGACTTTTTCTAACCTTCACGACTATTTGTTAGATTTGTACATTAATAATTTAGCCAACGCACCTTTTTTGACGTCTGTTTAATATCAATTCAAACTATAAAAATAAGCTTGGTTAGCCAAGCTATGGTATTACTTCAGACGTAATTAACAGGATGGAGAAACAGCTTTATTTAATTTAAATATAAACTTATAGAGTAGAAAGCACGTGAGTGGTTCCGTATAATGCAATGGCCTATTATGGTGAGCTGAGTGCAGTTGGCAAACAATTACCCGAGTTTGAATATCGGCGGAACTTTGTGGAAGACTCTTTGCTGTGTAAGTGGAATACAGAGGAGATGAGTGCTCTGTTGTGCTGCCACTATTAACACACTAACTTAATTAATGCTCATAATAATCCGTACTAAAAATATTTTTATGTACGTTTATAATGCAAAAACTACTGATCCTATTGAAAAAATACTATACCATAAGATGCAGCGTGTTTCGTAGATGGTTTAAGTATGTATTTTAATTTGATTACTTATCTGGAACCTATACTTTTTTGACTTAGAAATACCTATACAAGTACCCCGCTCATTGTATGAAATGTCATCTTATTATGTAACTAGCCGACCCGGCAAACGTTGTTTTGCCATATAAAGTATAATTCACGCGATAGTTTTATAAGTAATAAAATATTGCCTATATTATAGCCTGTACATCATTTTGTTCTATTGTCACTAGTTATTGCAGCGCACGCAAAAATAGGTTTTCGATTTTACACCTTGTGTTACAAAATAGCAATTTTATTACGGATCCCTAATTTTGAAAAAAAAAACTTAGCCTATAGCCTTCCTCGATAAATGGACTACCCAACACTGAAAGAATCATTCAAATCGGACCAGTAGTGCCAGAGATTAGCGCGTTCAAACAAACAAACACTGCAGCTTTATAATATTAGTATAGATGAAATGTTATTGACTGAATTATTTCAACAGGAAATATACAATGTGTCCCGGCATGTAGTTATAAAACTTTAGGAATAGTAACAATAAGTTATTTCAACGACGATAATACCTCAACCACCCGCACAATATTAAAACAGAAAATTCCACGCTCAAATAAAGTAAAAAATAAACTTTCTCCCATCGTCAATCACAAAAAATAAAACAGTTATTTGCCATCTTTTTTTACAGTATAAGTTACTGTTAACCTTTGCCTTTAAAATATAAGCAACATTGAGCCCCTACAGAACGTAGAACTTAAACCACCGTAGTTTTACAAATTAAGGTGAATTTTGTGTAAAAAAAATTTTTGAAGCAGTCTCAGCGACTGCTAGGGTTTTGGAATTGACCCCTGTATGAGGTATTTTTGTCGATGAAATAGTTTATAGTTACTATTTCTAAAGTTTTATAACTACATGCCGGGACACATTTTATATTACTGTAGAAATAATTAAGTCAATTACATTTCATTACATAATTTGACGACCTGTATAGCCGAGTGGTTAGCGATTTTACCTACTAAGCTAGAGGTTTATATGATGAATATGGATGTTTGTTTCCGAGTCATGGATGTTTAAATGTATTTATGTATGTTTATATGAATTTATGTATTTTTAAGTAAGTATATTGTATTAAATATATCATTGTCTTGTAACCCATAACACAGGCTATATATCCTTAACTTAGGGCAAGATAATTTGTGTAATAAGTGTGTCAATATTATTATATTATTATTATAAAGAACTTGTCATTCCAATAAAAAAGCCACAAAGCTTGGAAGCTTTTGCTAATGTTAATTAATCGTCGTTTATTCTTAGGGTATTTTTATAGTTTCTGTTTAATATCAAATTCAAGCCGTCGAGTGTAATGACTAAAATCACTCGTGATTTTACACCCAGTAAAACTACTGAGTATGAACATACTGGCTAAGCTACGGCTTTATTACGCGGATTTTAAAGGGTCATTTGCTTGCTGTGCTTAAGTTTATGCGTTTAAAATTTATTTTATAAAAAAATAATTATTGACAAACAGAATAAACAATGAGGTAAGGCATTAATGCCTTTCACATCAATAAATATCTACCAAAAGTCCACATAAGGGCACCATACTTCTTTTTTTAATTTAAAGCTCGCACCCTTACTAAGCTGTGGAATGAACTACTAAGCTGTGGAATGAACTTACTAAGCTGTGGAATGAACTAATAAGCTGTGGAATGAGCTTACTAAGCTGTGAAATGAACTTACTAAGCTGTGGAATGAACTACTAAGCTGTGGAATGAGCTTACTAAGCTGTGGAATGAACTTACTAAGCTGTGGAATGAACTACTAAGCTGTGGAATGAGCTTACTAAGCTGTGGAATGAACTTACTAAGCTGTGGAATGAGCTTCCTTCGTCGGTGTTCCCGGGACGATACGACATGGGTACCTTCAAAAAATGCGCCTATACCTTCCTTAAAGGCCGGCAACGCTCTTGCGATTCCTCTGGTGTTGCAAGAGAATGTGGGCGGCGGTGATCACTTAACACCAAGTGACCCGTACGCTCGTTTGTGATCCTATTCCATATAAAAAAAAAAACCCACCACGTACTTACAATTCTTATTTCATAGCATATTTTACTGCTACTTAACTATATTTAAAGTAGTAATAACATACCTGCATGTTGCAGATTTTGTACCGCACAGGTTCTCCCCTGCAGCCGGCAGATGAGGAGCAGGTTCGGAGCTGGCGGGAGACTCCTCCATCACAGGTGCGAGAACAGAGTGACCATTCACTCCACTGAGACCAGCCACCGCGATCCTGCAGATGTTAATTATGTATAAAAATTTATTTCAAGAATCATGAATCATATTTTATATCTTAAAACGAGCAATTCTTGTATATATATACTCTGAATCTCGGAGACAGATCCAATGATGTTCATAAAATTTAATGTATAGGACATTTGTGGGCGATAAATTTATCCAGCTAGGTAATTGATACGCCATGCTAATCACAATGCAGTGCCGCTCAGGATTCTTGAAAAACACAAAAATTCTGAGCGGCACACAGTTGTACTCGTCACCTTGAGACATAAGATGTTAAGTCTCATTTGCCCAGTAATTTCACTAGCTACGGCGCCCTTCAGAACGAAACACAGTAATGTTTACATATTATTACTTCACGGCAGAAATAGGCGCCGTTGTGGTACCCATAATCTAGCCGGCATCCTGTGCAAAGTAGCCTCCCACTGGTAAATTCATTCATTGGTTGCTAGCGAAACCTGTAAATAATACTTATTTTTAATTGAAAACACTTCGTTAATGATACAGTATTCACAAAAAGGCTTACATCGAACAATACACTTTAATGAAGCCTCTCAATATAACCGAACAAAATACGAGATGAAAATTTTTCCACTACAAACTATTTCGTGTCTCTCGTTATACATTTCAGCGTTTCTCTGAATCCACTCACCTATATTAAGTTATCATTGTGCTAAAATCTGGGCTAATCTTGTATTATTCAAACTTTGGCTGCCTACCAAAAGATTGTGAGGATTTCAGAGCTGTTCGCAACAGTTTGGTTAAGATTTTATGCTGACAGATAGACTGGTGAATAAACCTGTTATTTATAAGGCAACAGAGTTAAATTGTACATCTATATAACACTATGTGATGTGAAGAGTTTCAGCCCCCTTGGAACCCAATTGCGCGTTCGAAGAAAATGTATATTACAAATTATTCATGTTACATAGGCATAAAGGATGTTATCAAAACCTATTTGTCTCTTTTTTATGTCAAATAACACAACACCGTCTCAGAAGCAAAAGGTGCTCGGCGAAATCAAATTAAATCAAAAACACTTTACTCATCTTTGTCTGAGATTAAGGATTGGTCTTCGCTGCGCTCCAACCATATACCGCAGGCGTAGTCACAAAGTGCGGCAACTAACGGCAACTAATACTACGTAAATGGGCGTACTCAAGTCAGTCTCGAACAATGTGTGACGAAGACGTGCCACATGTTCTGTTAAACTTTGCCAATGATTGAAACTAAAATGCCGGCTTGCATAGCAAAACTTTGTAAAAAAGAATACTACAAGAAATAAGAAAGACACTGTCACTGACAAAGACATCACATAGTATCAGTAAGTATTTTGTATTTCGTTAATTTTAATGTAAAATAACACGAAGCGTATGTTACAAAATTTGAAGGATACCACTGAGTGAGAACTGTGTGCGACGCACACAAGCATCTAATAGTTGCCGTATTAAAATAGCTATTGTTGAGTAGGTAGTGTGGTATCTAGTTGGCTAGCAGCGGAGACCAATCCTCAGCTTATATGTTGGAGTATGAGTTTAAGTTATCTTAACAACATTATATATTAAAACCTTCTCCGAAAACCACGCTATCCATATGTGAAATACTCATAATCTAAGGTTGTAGTTTCATGGAAGTCAGGCCTTATCCATCCGATCTCGAAGAAAGGTAAGAAAGACTTCTCAAATCCAGCTAGCCATGAGCCTGCCCAAAAGCTCCTTAGAGCTACCTTAATGGGCGCAGCATACAGTAGCTTGTCGATGGATATTTATTAAATATTATAATCATTAAAATAGGAATTTATAAATATGAAATATTTCTAACAGTGCTTCAAAATAAGTACATTTTTATTTTGAAATCGCACTGATACAAGATTTAGGTCACGATTTTGTTTTGCATATAACTGACCTGAATACCAATTATCCTCCCCAGGCATTGTCAGGGAATAGAGCCTTATTGTTTTAAAAATACAGATTATATTTGTTTGCAAATAAGAACAGTTTTCATACAGATTTGGGTCGCGTACGATGATATATGGATAATGTTAGGAGATATATCAAATAGGCGTTTAAGTCTTTCATTAAGATTAAATTTAAGAAACTAGTTTATTTAACACTAGAAATAAGGGATTGCTTGTAACTAATTCTAGTAGGCTTCATAAGATACATAATAGCTTTAAGGTTAAATGTATACACTTCTATAATAAAGTCCCAGCCACTGTTTAGGCATTATCTATAAATAAATTTAAATGTTTTATAAAAAAAATGGCTCTATCGTAAACCCTATTACTCCACTGCTGAATATCTTAATGATCGAACAGCCTGGGACTAGATTGTGATTATTTTATAGCGATAGAAATGACCGTACAATATTGTATATTTTTATTGAAAAGAGCGCAAAAAAAGAATGCTGGAACAGTTTCTTGCGCCGCTTCTTCTCTCTCAGAGCACCATTTGTTTCCGACGCGGTAGTAGTATCTAGTAGTTATTAGAAATGACATCAAAAAGGAAAAAGGAAATAATTTAACTAAAGGAATCAATTTTGAGAAAATAAATGCCTTTTATGCCTTTAGTTAATTTAGTAAATTATTCTTGCGTACAAAAGTAGTTTACACCAAACTAAGCGTGTGTCACTCTGCGTTTTAAGGAAAAAACAAATTAGTTTTACTCAAATAAAACTTAAAGGTTTAAACTAAGCGTTTTTTAATCGATGACGATTCATTCAGAGTATTAACTAGGATGCCGCAGTCGCTCATCGTACCGCTCTTCGAGAACACTTCTCTTAAAGCCGCGCCTAGTATCGGATTACTGGGTCTCGAAATCTCGAGCGATTGCCAATTCCGTGGCCATCTGGAGGGCAAAGCCAAATTGGCTTCGAAGAAGCTGGGCGTCATCAAAAGAGCACGGCAATACTTCAAGCCGGCCCACATTCTAGCGCTCTACAAAGCGCAGGTCCGGCCACACATGGAGTATTGCTGTCATCTCTGGTCTGGCGCACCCCAGTATCTGCTCGATCCATTTGACCGCGTGCAACGTAGAGCAGCTCGAATTGTCGGGGACTCAGTGCTCTGTGAACGGCTGGATCTCTTGGCGTTGCGTAGAGACGTCGCTTCATTGTGTGTCTTCTACCGCATCTATCACGGGGAGTGTTCCGAAGAGCTGTTTAACCTGATTCCTGCCGCCGAATTCCACCTTCGCACGACACGCCACAAGTTAGGATTTCATCCCCACCATCTGGATGTGTGGCGGTCCTCTACAGTGCGGTTTTCAAGGAGCTTTCTCCCTCGTACTACAAAGCTATGGAATGAGCTTCCTTGTGCGGTGTTTCCGGGACAATACGACATGGGTACCTTCCTTAAAGGCCGGCAACGCTCTTGTGATTCCTCTGGTGTTGCAAGAGAATGTGGGCGGCGGTGATCACTTCTCTGCGGCGTAAGCTGAGCGAAGCGAGGTAAACTAAGTAACTAAGTATTAAATTATTAATATTAAAATTTTGAAAGCTTTCTATGAGCTCAATTTTTTTTAAAATCGGTCCAGAAATGGCCGTGAAATAATTTAACACAGATATCAATTGGAGCCCGGTGGGAGATCCACTCAGCTTCGCTCAATAAATATAAAAATATTTAATATTTCATTGTTACATTATATTAGCATCTACACAAAATGTACATGTCGTATATATATTATGTAGTCACAGTTAAACACGAGATTATAAAAAAAGAAAATCACAAATTTAAAAAGTCGGATACAGCATAAAATTAGTAACTAATTATTGCCATTGGTATAATTGAGTTTTAAAAGGACCGATATTCAACATTTTAATAGCATCGGGAAGTTTATTAAATATTTGAATACACATTGCATGACAATTTTTAGTAAGCAAAGTAGTCCTGGGTGCTTTTTTGTAAACAAGTCTATTTGGATATCGTTGATCGCGGTCATACATTTCCTTGGCAGTGGTGAAAAGATATTTATGTCTCTTTACAAAAATGCTTATTTCGTTAATGTATAGGCACGGCAAGGTTAACAGTTTTAGTTTAATAAACAGCGGTCTACATGATTCGTACAGACCTACCCCACAAATCGCACCGATACATTTTTTTTTGTGCAATAAATGCTTTTTGGATGTTTACGCCATTACCCCAAATTATAACACCGTATCTCAAGATAGATGCAATATGAGCATGGTAAGCTGACAGTGTGGTACCTAAATCTGTAATCTATCGTAGGCGCCTGAGGGCAGGAGCAAATTTATTTACTCCACCACACACCTTATTTAATATTGTCTAAAATAATACCTAAAAATGAAGTTTCCTTTTTTTCATCCATAATGACGTCATTGTATTATATTTTTAAATTATTACGTAGAACATTTGAAAATGTCATGTAGTTCGATTTAGTTAGATGTATTTTAAGATTATTCACACCAAGCCATTTAATCATTTTGTCCATATTATTTATAATTTCATTGTTAAATTTCATAATATCAAAGTTTTTAGTCTCAGATTCAAAAAAATCGTCCGCGTATAGAAATATTTTATTATTTGTAACGTCTATAATGTCATTTATATAAAACAAGTAACCATAGTACCTAATCAGGCTAAGTTATAAATTAGTGTCCATTTTTATGATTTAATCTTAAACGGCTGGACAGATTTTGATGTTTTTTTTTGTGTGTTCCAGTGAATTTGAGAATGGTTTAGATTCTCAATTCAATCCATTTATACTCCTGCCCATGTGTATGTTAGTGAACTCCACCTAACTGGACCGATTTTTCAAATTTAAGACGTGATTTATAAAGTCAAAATGACGTTTGAATACTTACATTTTGCATGGGCTGTGTAAAAAATTTGTAAAATGCATTAGTTCGGTTGTTAAAAGATATTAATTTTAAAGTTTTTACAAAGCATTAATTTCTTGCAAATTTTTCGATACTTGCTAATTCTTTTCTTTTTTCCACTCTGATTTTTCCGAAGTGGTAGTAAAATATTAATGCAAATTAAACTTAAAAATTTATTTCAATTTGAGTTAATTACAGGAGCACGAATAATACGATAAGATATATAATACCCTGATTTTCACACAATAATGTGAAATTGGATACTTTATCGATAAACAATGCACACAGTTAGCAACAACTATCGATTTCAACTGAAAGCATAGATTATAGGCACGCGCTACTCAATTATTCCACATTGTCCGTTTATTTCAGTCATGTCGATGACATAAATAGATTATCGATACTGAAAACATAGTGATTAAACTACTGTGGAATTAAAATATAATTGAAAATGGGTTCTTTGAGTAATAGTATTACTCACAGATAGATTAAAATTATAAGAGAACAAAAATTATGAGAGATGATATAGACGGGACACATAATGAGGTAAAGACAAATACAAATTATGAATTTGTACCCTACTTATAAAACTAGGAAAAGGGGAATACTAAATAGAAGATGGGAAGGCAAAATTAAAAAAATTGCAGGGAGAAATTGGAGTATTCCCGCAAGAAACAAATGAGTAATGGAGAAGATTGCAGAAGTCTTTTGGGCAAACAGATGAGGTTATCGACGTCATCTAGATACGAGAGGAGCGAAAAGGACAAATTTTTAGGTCAAAGAAAATTTTACTGTAAACACTTCTTTGAAAAAATAGTAATTACTATCTCAGAAAATTTATTGAGTTAGTCTCGTGCCAGATTTTGGCGAGACAACACGTTCTGAGGATGCCTCGTGTAGAGGCGAAACACGTGTCGAATTGTTTAAAGACATATTATTTTGGTGGAATTAACACTAATATATATAACACTAAAGAAAACTCAAATCATTTGTATAATTACTATCTCGTTAAGTAAACGGTTCTATGCTGCAAATATGAAAAAAAAAAATTTTTCAATCATTTTTTTATGTATTCGGTACATAAGAACATACAAATCCGAAATGAGGAAGATTAGACACACCATCTTACACCACTTCATTGCCATATGTACTTGCCCTAAAAAATTTCAAAATGGAAACTAAGGAAACTTTGCAATGAGAAGCCGATCAAACAGGAAAGCAAACGAAGTTAAATGGAACTTGTCTACAGACTCCAATGGGATCATTTACTAAAGCAAGCCATTGATTGGAATCCCCTAGATAAACGTAAATATGGCGACCACGGTGACAAATAGGTAGTTATTGAGTTAGCGAATCTATTGGCAAGACCTGGACTAAAAGTGATGAAAATATGAAGAAGCACTGTGTACGTCTGCTGCCCCAAATAAGAATATTTACATGAGATAGAGGAACTTTAGATCCTGGTAGCATAGGAGTAAGATACAAGGCCTTTCACACCGTTCTGGAATGCAAAGGTGTGGCTGTATACCCAGAAAAATACTTGGGATGGGTAATTGGCAACTTCAGAAGTTTAACAAATTACCTTGTTATATATAGGAGTTGGAATACCCAAAGTGCGGGAAAGAAATTGTAAATACCTATGCCTAAATGTTTTTTGTGGGTTCTTTATGGAAAATACTGTGAGACATGTGTTAACGCATCTATATTTATATCTTGTATCTCTTCCTATATTGCTCAGTTCTTGTGATGTGTTTTGTTAAAGTGAAACTTTTATTACATCGTCTCAAACTTTTTCGTCTGTGTGTTGCATGTCGCGTGACGGTCGGGCGGCGCCTATAGTTCGCAGCAGCTGACCATGTAGTGTATAGACTATTACTCATTTGTGCCAGTGCTCCACGCTATTTTGTTTTTGTCAGTGTTTAATGTAAATGCTGTTTGTCAGTGTTTAATGTAATCCTTTTCAATATTTTTAACCAGGGCTAAGACACAGAGTTCAATAAAAATATTAGTTGGAGACTTAGTCTACTTTTATTATTTCCCATTATTATTCCAATTTTCCAAGTAAAAAAATTATGATTGATAAAGCGAAATACCCTTAATAACCCCTAATATTCCATATTATTGCAAAGATTTTTCGTTAAATGCCTATATTGTGAAAAAAAGTTTCACTTTTACCGTTTTATAAAACCACACAATCCTTTTTTATGTTGCCTTGTAATAAATTATTAAATACAATATTTAATTTAAGTGTTTTGACACTTTGTATGTGCGTGCGAAATTAGAGACTGATAAAACCAGTGGAAGGCTCCTTTGCACAGGATGACGGCTAGATTGCAGGTACCAGAACGGCGCCTATTTCTGTCGTGTATGTGTAAGGATTGCTGTGTTTCGGTCTGAACGGCGCCGTACCTAGTGAAATTACTGGGCAAATGAGACTTAACATCTTATGTCTCAAGGTGACGAGCGCATTTGTGGTGCCGATCAGAATTTTTGGGTTCTTCAAGAATCCTGCGCGGCACTGCATTGTAATGGGCAGGGTGTATCAATTACCATCAGCTAAACGTCCTGCTCGTCCCATCGCTTATTGTCATAAAAAAATAGTTCGCTGCAATTTTTTTCAATGTGACTTTGTGTTTAGATAATTTTTACGTCTAGATGCACTATGACAGCTATCTAGATATATAAATTGTCTAAGGGCAAAGTATGTTTCTATAAGAATATTATGTTATCGTACATCAGACACAGAGTTCAAGCGATCATAAGCCAGGGCAGTAGAGTGGCTCTTCACAAAACGTGACGAATCAAAAAGAACTCCTCAATCTGGAGAGTTGGAATCTTGACCCAATTACGTAACGCGTGTATTCTTAGATGCTCGAGGCCTTTTATGTATTTTACTGTGTGCTTTTGTTAAGGTATATTTTAAAAAACTAAGTTGGAAGTGAGCGATGATATTATACTAAAACGGTAAGTGAATCCATACTACAGTTAAGGCCGGAACATTACTACAGTGCCCCGCAGCTCTGCACTGCGCGGCTCAAAGCGTCAAAATATCATTTCCGCCATTTTGTATGGTGCATGTCGCACTAGAGCGGTGGTGCACTGAAAGTCAAAATATTCTCTCGGAGGCATCTCTGCCGTGACGCGCAGTGCAGCACCGCTCGAGTGCGATATGCACCATACAAAATAGCGGAAATAATATCTTGCCGCGCAGTTTAGCGACGCTCAGTACGATACAGCAAGCGGCGCATCGCTTCAGTATGTATATACTTATATAAATATGTAAGTATTCATGCTGTTAATTGTTAAGTTTATAGAAGTTTTTAGACATTCTGAAATAAGTGTTCAATCGGACAGTCATTTTTTTTAATGAAAATAAGGGACGAGACGAGCAGGACGTTCAGCTGATGGCAATTGAAACGCCCTGCCCATTACAATGCAGTACTGCTCAGAATTGTTGAAAAACCTAAAAATTCTGAGCGGTACCACAATTGCGCTCGTCATCGTGAGACATAAGATGTTAAATCTCATTTGCCCAGTAATTTCACTAACTACGGTGCCCTTCAGACCGAAACACACCCTTTACTTTTGCCCTGTACTTTTCCCGGGGCGTAAAAAGAATAGGGGAGTCCCAGGCCCATGGGTGTCGTAAGAGGCGACTAAGGGCTTTTTAGAAGTGGGAGAGTTACGCTGCCGTCTTTTGACGTCAGCACAATCGGGCCAGACTCGTCCGGGATAGCCACATGCCGTCCTTATTGGATCTTCTGCTGACTACACATCCCGATGGTTACCAGGTCTTTATCGACGCCCCTCTCGGAACGTCCGACCATTGCCTGGTCAGGAGTGTAGTGCATATCCGACGCCAACCTACCCTTGGGGCAGGGTTTGTTTCCCTTCGGATGATCCTAGTGCCTGCGCCGTTGCAGTAGCCGATGTGATACTACAGGGTATGGATATTTTTATACCAAACTCTGTAGTACCCATCGGTGGCAGATCACAGCCCTGGTTCGATGCGTCAGTTAAAGCAGTATCTGACTGCAAAAAACAGGCGTATCGAACTTGGGTTGCGGCGCTGGGCACAAAGGATCCGAACTGCACAGTCCTTAAGAGGAAATACAACCGTGCCTCCAGATTTTTTAAGCGGCAAATCGCCCGTGCGAAGTCAAAACACGTCGTCAAAATCGGCGAGCAGCTTTCCAGTTACCCGACCGGAACACGCAAGTTCTGGTCGTTGTCGAAAGCTGCTCTTGGTAACTTCAGCCAGCCGTCCATGCCGCCGTTGCACATGAGGAATGACACCCTGGCCCATACGGCAAAAGAGAAAGCCGATCTCTTGTGCACTCTTTTCGCCTCCAACTCGACTCTTGACGACAACGGAAAATCACCGCCGACCATCCCGCGGTGTCAGAGCTCTATGCCTGAAGTACAGTTCAGACAGAAATCTGTTAGGCGAGCTCTGTTTTCGTTGAACGTCAGGAAGTCGCGCGGGCCGGATGGCATTTCTCCAATCGTGCTTAGAACGTGTGCCCCTGAGTTGACGCCGTATTCTAAAGGCGTAGTCCTTGACTCATGGAAGTCAGCCCTTGTCCATCCAATCCAAAAAAAAGGAGACAGTTCAGATCCGGCAAACTACAGGCCTATTGCTATTACCTCCCTGCTCTCTAAAATCATGGAGAGCATAATTAGCCGTCAGCTCTTGGTATACCTAGAGGGTCACCAGTTGATCAACGACCGACAATACGGGTTTCGCCATGGTCGGTCGGCAGGTGATCTTCTGGTATACCTAACACATAGATGAGCTGGGGCTATTGAAAGTAAAGGGGAAGGCCTGGCAGTTAGCCTGGATATAGCGAAGGCCTTTGATCGTGTATGGCACAAGGCGCTCCTCTCCAAACTTCCATCATTTGGGCTTCCCGAGAGCTTGTGCAAGTGGACCTCCAGCTTCCTCACGGGGCGCAGCATACAGGTCGTTGTTGACGGATATTGCTCGAACCTGAAGCCCGTGAATGCTGGAGTGCCCCAAGGCTGTGTGCTGTCTCCCACGCTGTTTCTTCTGCATATCAATGATATGTTGGACACCTCCAACATTCATTGCTATGCGGACGACAGCACTGGTGATGCCGTATACACAGGCCATGCAGGTCTCTCTCGGGAAATCGTCGACCAGTGCCGGGAGAAACTTGTGTCTTCTATCGAGTCCTCTCTTGAGAAGGTCGCGGAATGGGGAAAATTGAACCTTGTCCAATTTAAGCCCCAGAAGACTCAAGTTTGCTCGTTTACCACTAAAAAAACCCCATTTGTCGTATCACCGCTTTTCGACAACACTTCCCTCAAAGCCTCGCCTAGTAGCGGAATACTGGGTCTCGAAATCTAGAGCGATTGCCAATTTCGTGGTCATCTGGAAGGCAAAGCCAAATTGGCTTCAAAGAAATTGGGCGTCATTAATAGAGCACGGCAATACTTCAAGCCGGCCCACATACTAGCGCTCTACAAAGCGCAGGTCCGGCCACACATGGAGTATTGCTGTCATCTCTGGTCTGGCGCACCCCAGTGTCAGCTCGCTCCATTTGACTGCGTGCAACGCAGAGCAGCTCGAATTGTCGGGGACCCAGTGCTCTGTGAACGGCTGGATCACTTGACGTTGCGTAGAGACGTCGCTTCATTGTGTGTCTTCTACCGCATTTATCACGGGGAGTGTTCCGAAGAGCTGTTTAACCTTATTCCTGCCGCCGAATCCCACCTTCGACCACCACGACCACCACGACACGCCACAAGTTAGGATATCATCCTCACCATCTGGATGTGTGGCGGTCCTCCACAGTGCGGTTTTCAAGGAGCTTTCTTCCACGTACTATAAAGCTGTGGAATGAGCTTCCTTGTGCGGTGTTTCAGGGACGATACGACATAGGTATCTTCAAAAAAAGCGCGTACACCTTTCTTAAAGGCCGGCAATGCTCCTGTGATTCCTCTGGTGTTGCAAGAGATTGTGGGCGGCGGTGATCACTTAACAACAGGTGACACGTACGCTCGTTTGTCCTCCTATTCCATACAAAAAAAAAAAAAAACACAGCAATCCTTACACATACACGGCAGAAATAGGCGCTGTTCTGGTACCCATATTCTAGCCGGAATCCGGTGCAAAGGAGCCTCCCATTGGTCTTGACGTCATTAAGAAGGCGAGGAAATATATAGTGATATTCGCTTTCTTGAGAACTTGACCTTGGTATTTCAGGAATCCATTTCTTATAAAATTTTTTTCTCGCCCATAACTCATTTTTCTTCTGCACACAATAAAGAAAAAATGATAAAATCCTCGTCAGTATCGGTCATCTTGTAATGTTGCTCGCACGCGAACTGATATAGGAATGACGCGAGCTGACGCTTACTGCAGTTATAATGCGATTGGTACCGGCTAGCGACGCGCAGGCGCCCGTTAATATTATACACAACTCAGAATACAGAAGACACCAGAAGCCGTCAACGCGCTCAAAATTTGAGTCGGTGTTAACCACGCCCAAACAGCGTGGTTCGTTAACTTGTCAAATAGTCAATGGCCGACGCGCATACTATTTACATCTAGTTGTTGTTGTTGTGAGTTTTTATATAATTACTAGCTGACCCAGCAAAAGTTGTATTGCCGATATTAAAATCAAAACTGTTGATCGTATATGGGTGAAAATTTGAAGTTGTTTGTATTTTTTAGTGCTGACTCATAATCAAACAAATTCAAAAAAATGTCAAATAAAATTTAAAAAAAAATTGGCGTGGACCACCCTTAACATTTAGGGGGAAGAAAAATAGATGTTGTGCGATTCTCAGACCTACCCATCCACCCTACCCAAATTTTGAGTGCATATGCACTCAAAATTTCATGAGAATCGGTCAAGCCGTTTCGAAGGAGTTTAACTACAAACACCGCGACATGAGAATTTTATATATTAGATGCCGTCGTGTGACGTTACCACTTGCAAAAATGCTACCGACCATACGAGGAAGTCGGATGGGACCACGGTTTATCTGTTAGTAGCACAATTCCAATCCATTTTATTAAAATATTGAATTTAATTTACGACACTTATTTCGTATAAATGTTGCCACATGTGTGAAAATAATTATGAAAATGTAATTAATAAATTATGTACACACGGAAATATGTCGCTTTTTCTTTCTCCACTACCAAATTAAAAGTAATCCCTAGTAATGTTTTTTTCATATTTAGGTATGGTATAGATATTACCCCTAAATAAAAAAGCTAAAATATGGTTAAATAAGTTATCCCAAATTATTTCTTTCACAATATCAACATACAGCTGATTTATTTTTAATAAACTGCGCTTTATCAAGCAATTATATTTTTTTTATCAATGTAATTATACTTGGAAATGAAATTAAATTCATAAGTACTTACTTTTCACCTATTTAACGTTTTCACCATGACTTAGTGGTTCCCACATAACATTTTAATTTTACCCCAAAAGCGTTAATCATTTGGTGCCAGGTCACACTACGCAAGCGGGGAGGCATTTTGGACACAACACGCTGCATACCAATGTGATTAAACAGTCCTGATTTGTACTGTTCTGAGTATACACACAAGGCACTTGACTTTCCATTACGGAATCCTAGTCTTTTGCATACCCCCATGGCGAGGTGTAACTATCGTGCAAATTATTGCCATATCACTAGATCCTACGACTTGTTAAATGAAGTAGACCTAGCTAAATTTTCTACATTTAGCACCAAACAGAAGAGAACGTTAGCTAATAAGTTATTACAAAATGCCACCAATTTCCTATCTATAAATAAAGTTATATCATAGCACAGCTTTAACAAGTTTCCTGGCTCCTTCTCATGTCCGAGGTACGTCAGTTGGTGCTGGGGCTGCTGCTTCGACTGCCGAAGACAGCAAGCGTCGCAAATATGTTGGTCTCAGTGAGTCATACATCTTTGTGCCATTTGGGGTCGAGACACTTGGCCCGTGGGGCCCAGAGGCGCGGAGAATGTTCAAAATACTATATTCGCGCCTCAATAAGGCTACTGGAAACCCAAGCGCTGGCAGCTATTTCGGTCAACGGATCAGCCTAGCTATCCAACGCGGTAATGCTGCCAGTATTCTTGGTACGCTTCCACGTAATGATAGGTTTAATTGTATGTAGTCGTAGTATTGTAAATATAGTTATAAGATTTGTTTTGTTAGAATAATAAAAAATCTAAGAAAATTTTCTAAGAAAATATAATACGTAGGTCACAATAAAAGTTTCCTTATATTAAAATGAAAATATAATTCAAAACAAAAATATTTAATGACAAGCGACAATTTGAACAATTTCCCAAATTGTTCTAAAAAGCTTTTTAACGACAGCTGTTTGAAACATGAACAATACAGCGTAGTAAAATATTTTACTGTTTATATAAAGTTTTTATAACTGTAGAGTTTGAGAGGAAAAATGAGTAAATACCCTAAGTGCATGGCAATATTCTTTAATTTAACTGGTAGTGCTTTTAAAAGTCAATTTTTAAACAGTGTTTAAAATCAGTAGTAGTCTTAATATCACTCTGGTAAATTTTATTCTGACTAATTGCTCTCCCATTTCATCCAAGCCAACTTTACCCGAAACAAGTGCGAAGAGCGCTTTTCAAGGAGCTTTTTTCCACGTACTACAAAGCTGTGGAATGAGCTTCCTTGTGCGGTGTTTCCGGGACGATACGACATGGGTACCTTCAAAAAAAGCGCGTACACCTTCCTTAGAGGCCGGCAACGCTCCTGTAGTTCCTCTGGTGTTGCAAGAGATTGTGGGCGGCGGTGATTACTTAACAACAGGTGACCCGTACGCCTATTTGTCCTCCTATTCCTTAAAAAAAAAACAGCGTTACATTAGTGGGCGTGACAGCTCAGTCCCAATCAATTTACAAAATAATTGCTCAGCGCGCAAAAAGAATATTTTCTTCAGAAACCTACTTACTCCTCTGTCCTTAAACCGACAATTTAAATAGTTTTCTTTTGTTTTACATATTTCGTGCTTTATACATACATATTTTTATGTTTATTTATACTTTTTTTTTGTTGTTAATTTTTTTATGGAGAAGGTCTAAGAAACTTGCATATATGACACCAGAAGAGTGACAAGAGGTTTGCCGGCCTAATTTAGCATGGAATAAACGAATGTGGTGATATCTTGTACGCACTTGTAAGTTTTCTGAATATGTCTAAAAATCTAAGAATTTTGGTCGTATTTTATTTACATAACTGTTCGTTGCATTAATAAAAAAGAAAATTGTTCATGCAACATCCTGTTAAAAACAAATATAATCAAGAGTTTTCATAAGATGCGTAAACTAGCCTTAAAACACGGCCGTGAACCGGCGCCATGTACAAACGTTTCAAACACCGTCCAACTTTCATAATCCTTATATTACTTTTCTCCACATTATTCTTTAACGAAACAGAATTTGCGATTATTTTCTACGTTGAAATATTGTTTCTATTGTTTTGGAACTGAGCGTTTTCATGAACATTCTGTTAAGTAAACAATTCCTTTATTTCCCGCACGAGTTGTGGTTGCAAATCTTTTTATTAATGCTTTTGTGTATTCCTCTATTCCTTTGATACGGACTAGAATTTTATTTTGCCGTGGAAGCATTCGTTTTTAAACCTTTTCGAAAAATCTAGTAATCACTGCATAGTCACTTGAAAATAAAAAAGCGGCCAAGTGCGAGTCGGACTCGCCCATGAAAGGTTCCGTAGCAGCAAGTAACATTATACGAGGGCGGCACTGAAAATTTCGGGAATCAAGGAAGTGACACAACATTACTATTTAAAAATGAATTAAATGCTTTTCGAAGTATTCTCCACGAAATTTGACACATTTTTCCATACGATGGAACCAATCGTTGAAGCAACCAATCCATTCGGAAGATGGGGTCTCCAAAATGGCCGTTTTGTAGGCGTCCACAGCTTCTTCAGGTGATGAAAATCTCTGACCACGCAATTTATTCTTTATATTAGGGAAAGTATAGAAAGCATTAGGGCTTAGGTCGGGGCTGTACGGTGGATGTTCTAATAATTCTATGTTTTCTTGCTCTAAAAACTCTTTTGAGCTGTGCGCGGTGTGAGAACTCGCATTGTCGTGAGGAGGACCTTGACGGGGATCATCACTGAGCTTGACACGTCCACGATGAAATTCAGCAAACCAGCGATAAATTGTGGTTTATATGGGGCTTCATCACCAAATGCAGAAATCCTCCGGTCAACACACTGTTTTTGTGTTAAACCACTTCGAAAGTCATAATAAATCATCGCTCTAGAATTTTCTCCAGTCAATTACATTTTCTCAACGACTAAACAAGTTTGACAAGACCTTGTGACAAGACCGAGAATCTTTTTTTAAATAAATAAATGAATAAATAAATGAAATGAATAAAAAGAAAGATTTTAATATGACAGGAACAGTGGAAATATTCCATTCCCGATACTTTAGTGCAGCCTATGTATAAAAGTTATATAGAAAAGAGAATGATATCAGAAACCTCAATATTATTTTTGAAGATCTATGCAAAGATGGGGTATCTTACACGTATGGGTTAGATGAAATTTTTGAGTTTCAGTTCTAAGTATGGGGAACCCCCTAAATTTATTGTTTTTTTTTCTATTTTTGATGAGATAATGTTAATGCTGTTCACAGAATACATCTACTTAGCAAGTTTCAATAGTATATCTCTTATAGTTTCGGAAAAAAGTGGCTGTGACATACGGACGGACAGACAGACAGACATGACGGATCCATAAGGGTTTAGTTTTTTGCCATTTGGCTAGTAAAAAGGCAGTAAAGACGTCAGTGGTGCAATAGGTAGAACCGTTCACTCTCAACACGGCGTATTGGCGTTCAACAGAAATCACTCTTAGTGTCAAGTGTCACTGTGTCAATTGTTTGTCGCCGCCACCACAGTTTCGCCGCGACCACGATTCATCGTTTTCGAAATATTGAGATCCAATCAATAAAATATATATCGTGAGTACCCGTCAAAATAATTACAGTATTAAAGCTCCGCGATGATAACAGTTTTAAAACATATTATATTACATTAATGGTATTAGAAATAATAATAACCTTTATAGGTTATATAGCATTACACGATTTCACTATATTATTATAGTGAAATCGTGTAATGCTAACCTCGTAAAAGCTGGGATAAACAAATTGTCGAAGCACACGAGGTTACTGACATGTGGGATGTTGATTCACCAATAATTGCCCCAATAGTCATTTCTGTAAAGTCTTATAGCAAAATGCCTCGATCATCATCTCAAGAGGCTCTGGCATTATAACAGGATTAAGGGTCAGATACAGAAAGCAGCCGTTTTCCCGCACGCATTTCTCTTTCTTTTACGCATGCACGCATTCTCAGACTGTCTTCCTAATCACTGCCGGAATTTTCGTGTACCTACATAGGTTGGACTCTATTTTTATATTTATATTAATAAAATTGATTATTTGAACATGAAATTGTCATTAATAATAGAAATAGTAATACATCATCATCGTCCACTGCTGTCAAAGCCCCCCAAAGATTTCCACGACGATCCGTCCTGCGCTGCTCTCATCCAACGTATTCGTTCGTCGTCAGTCCATCTTGTGGGGGGCCTACCAACACTGCATCTGCGTGTACGTGGTCGCCATTCGAGGACTTTACTGCCCCAACGGCCATAAAAGTAATACAAGCAAACGCCTAAAATGATTAATAGTTTATAATATAAGATAATATGATGATCCCTTTGTCTTTGATGAGTCCGACTCGCACAAAAAACCGGTTTTCACTGTACGAAATTTAATAAGTAATGTGTGTTTAATTATCTTTTAACGTTACAAGTCTATTATCAGCTAGCATTGCCTTAGGGCTCAGATTATTTCGAATCGCAAACATCGCAGTAAAAATAGATCGCTCTGTTTGAATTTACTATCAGCGTGAAGCCGGTAGAGAGTTTGTGGTGGATTAAGTTATAAGTTGAAGCAGTAATACTATTGTTCTTAAGGAATACATGAAATAATAATTAAATTAATACGTTTATCACGCGTGTTTACTTACTCTCGTAATAGTCCAGCAACAAAACAATCTGAACTAAACTCGTTTCTAGTTTCTATCTCTACTCGCTAGTTGGTCATCACATGCGGTGGGACAAATGCCTCATGTACAAAAACATCTAGACTCCCAATCGCTTAGTAAAAGGTCGTCAAAAATGACTGACCGGCGCGGTGTTGACATTAACTTTTACAGGTAACATTAAAATATTCATTCGAATAAACACCTTCTTTCATGGCAATAACGTTTAAAGTCAATGAACAAAAACTCTGCCTAATAGGCAGAGTTTTGCTACGGACAATTTTTGAGCGTGATTGTGAGTCTAGTCGTTTATTGTATCACTTTTTTGTGGGTATCGAATTAAATTCAGCTGTCACGCTCGGCTAAATAACGCTCGGTGGGATAATGCCAGCTTGAGTCAACAATGGCCCGGGTGTCAGAGTAAAATTTACCAGAGTAGCTAAAAAACCATTTTAAAATTATAATATACATAAAAATGCTATTGTTAGTTCTTCTGTTGGGTAGTCAGTACAGTTTAGTATAGTATTTAGCCATAGCAAAAAAGTAATTGCGATATTTTTGTGTGATTAAAATTTCAACAGCTTTATGAGACAATTGGACGTTTAATCGCCTCAGCTCATCACATTTACTGCTAAACATAAGCTAAAGTAACAGTGACATATGCAAATTTCGTCGCCAACCACCACCAAGTTTAATTTATCAAACACCCACTGTTTTTATTTGTTTAACAGCTCCAAACGGCACTTAATCTAGTTGGTTGAAGTTCAACAGTGTGGAATAAGAGATCAGCGATGTGGCAAAATAAACATGTTTAAGCTGCGAGAGCTTTGGGTAAGTGGGTTGTTTTATTAAAACGGTGTCTGATATTAAAAGGATTTTCATATTATTATATTATGTAAATGTTTGTAGTAAAAGAACATTAAACCTAACCTATTTCTGAATCGATAAAGGTGTGATTGTACTGTAATTTACTTTGGAAATAGCAATACCAATTACAATCAATATATTATGATGGTTAAATTGGCCATGAAGTTATTTTTTTTTTATTCCTTACTAACAAATTACATATAAATATCAAAATTCTTGTACATATAAACTCATTCGAGTTTTAACGTGTATATGGGCGCAAATCGCCACCTACCGTCAATTGTTTGCAACTATTGATATTTATGTTTTAGTTTATCGTTAAAATGAATATATTATTATAGATATATCTGAAATATATAAGATTTAAATACAAATAGCTATTTGTTAACATAAAACTGTTATTTATTAAGGTCTAACTAATTTAATAGACACTGTTTTGACTATTTGGATTGTTTCAAGATGTTTGATGTTTCATTTATTGTTAAAATATTAAATTGAATGTGTAAATGTTCAAATTAATTTGTATTATAATTAATATCGTTATTCTGTATCAAACTTTATTATTTTATGCAATAAGTCTTTCTTAATTGTATTTCGAAACTTGCTTGCAGCGCCATTTTCTTACTTCGTAATGTTTGTTCAATTTAAATGAAGAAACTATTATATAAATCATTTGAAGTTATATAAATTCACTAAAACATTTATTGAGCTGTATTTAGGAATTATTTTACAATACCTAATTATATTTGTGTTTTAAAAGAAGTTGTATCTACTCTGTTTCATCTATTGTACGGAAGCTATAAAAGCGGTTGTTTTATGTAAAGACGGTTCATATCTATACTAGCAGTTGTGCTTCAATAAACTGAGAAACTCTTAGTGTCGTATTTCTTTATGATGGACAATTCAAGTAAACCCTGGTTTAATGCCGACATGTACTAAAGGTCGTCGGAATATATAATATTAACAACAATACAAACTAATGAATATACCAATATTTTCAATAAAAGTACTGTTGCTTTACAGACTGAATAATTAATGAAATTATTGTTGGGAAAGTGTGGCTTTATAAATGTATTCCCTTGTGCTCTCAATAACACCTCATCCAACATTGAACTATTGTGTTCTCCACTCATACTTCAAAGCTCGTCGTCAAGCCCTGTCGCATTCACGAAGTCACAGCATGTTGTACCAGTGGGAGGCTCCTTGCCCGGGTGCCGGCTAGATTATGGGTACCACAACGGCGCCTATTTATGCCGTGAAGCAGTAATGTATAAGCATTACTGTGTTTCGGTAGCTAGTGAAATTACTGGGAAAATGAGACTTAACATCTAATGTCTCAAGGTGAAAAACGCAATTGTAGTGCCGCTCAGAATTATTGGGGTTTTTCAATAATCCTGAGCGGCACTGCATTATAATGGGCTGGGCGTATCAATTACCAACAGCTGAACGTCCTGCTCGTCTCGTCGCTTATTTTCATAAAAAAATGTTTTGTACTCAATAGGAACTAACCTTTCCATGGTGTGAACTGTTGTCATGACGCGCGTCGGCTAGTTCAGAAGTCGCTGTAGTGACGTCATGCCCATGCCGGTGGGAACACAGTCCTAATATCTGCAACAATTACAAACATATATTAATATATTTTTTTTCTAAGTACAATCATCTAAAACGAACAGAAAAAATACAATGAAAGTCTGTTAATATTTTTGTCAACACTAGTAGTTGTAAAATCTTGGCTGACCTATACTCGATGAAAGGAGTATTCCATCTGAATTTCAGGTCTTCTTTACTTATGACAATAAGGGACGAGACTAGTAGGATATTCAGCTGATGATAATTGATACGCCGTTCCCATCACATCAGGATTTTGTTGTCTGGTTCCCGGGATATTGTGATGTAAAATCTAATATATAAAATTCTCGTGTCATGGTGTTAAACTTTGAACTCCTCCGAAACGGCTTAACCGAAATCTCATGAAATATTGAGTGCATATTGGGTAGGTCTGAGAATCTGACAATATCTATTTTTCATCTCATTTTTTAAATTTGATTATGAGTCAGCATTAAAAATACATACAACTCCAACCATCTACGATCAACGGTTACTTTTGTATCGCGATTTTAATATCGGCAATACAACGTTAGCTGGGTCAGCTAGTAGTTTATAAAAATATTAGGTAAGCCTTACGTAAATGTTTATTTAAAAAAAAAACATAACAAGTTGCACCTACATTAGACAGAAAATGAGAGTTCTTTCAGCCTCTTTCTATAAACATAATATATTTGCCATAAATACACCGACACTAAAACTGAAATCATAAAAATACATAAATCTCTTTCATTTCGCGAGAAACGTTCGTGTTAATATTAAATAACATCGCCTAATGTACACTCAGTCGTCGTGAAAGGGTACGAAAAATAAATTTACAAATATAACCGTGTTTAATATTCGCCAAAACAACATCCCGTATTTTTATTTCAATGAATAGAAAACGCTATATGAAATTAAATCCATTTCGTTTTATCGTATGAATGAAGGCGTATTTTTGTATTATTTTAATAATGATTCCCATGATATTATTTTTTCAGGTGTTTTAAAATGAACTAAGTAACAAGCCGCTTTTTGGTGATAAGTGGGTTGCAGTAGAACCTGTTAAATATCAAAAATGTATATTTCATACTTACATATGTTTAATAATTAAAACGAAAAAAGGGTTTTATGGCCAAGATACAACATACCCTATGTACCTTGGCACACTTTGTTGTACTTAGAACACATTGAGGAATGAGGGGTGATTTATGGAAAATATAACTATTCTTAACTAAAACCGTTTTTTTTAACATATTTAACAAAAAATAACTCGCAAATGCTGAAAAAAATCAAAATGATTTTCATAATTTCTTTTTTCTAATGAGACAAAATCTTTTTTTTTGTTATGAGTATTATATTGCGTGAATGTGAAATAATTAAAGAAAATATTCTCCTGGCCAAAGTACTACATTTGGTACAATTATAGGTGAGATGTGCTTGAGTCGTGAGGAGGCGAGAGGCGAGAGCGGGTTGCGGCGGAAGGGCACCGATTGCAAAAATAACAATAATCGTAACTAGAATTAGATTAATTAATTAGATTGTATAAAAAAACGCAATTATTTTTTTATTGGTAATTGCTTCGTATTTGTATAAAAAAATAAAGCTAATTAATCAGATATGATTTTTTACCGTACACCGTGATTTATGCCTAAATAAAGGCATAAAAGGTATTGTACATAAAATAATAAAAAACATACAGACAATAAAACAAAACCGAAAGGTATCTACAGTAAGGGTCATTTTTACAATTTTACTAACGACGCGACGTGGACGGCTCCCAAAAAGTTTTAAGATTACAATTATTATTTTTTGTATCTTATATTATTTATGAATGTCTTTTTGTTGAGGGTTTATTATAATAAGGTAATGGGAGAAGAAGAAAATGATCCATTAATTCTTCTGCAGTTAGCAAGGGATATACCGAAAGGGACACTGAAAAAACTCCTACGTAAGCAAATAGCACTCACTGTCTACGTCCGCTACCTACCCTTAAACTTGTTTTAGTAGTTTGATAGTTCAGCTACCTATATACGCACTTGTTTATTAAAAATTATTATGTTTCGTATTACATTAACTGCAACAACGACTTTTTTACATTATTTCGTAAAATATTCTACCTCGATCACCCCGCAACAGACAGCATCAATATTTCGTCATTTCTGTACGTTAATCTATGATCGGCTTGGTGGCGATCGGCGTCGTCATGGCGACGCGACATATTTATTTTGTTAGGTAAACAATGAAATCAAATAAAATGTTATAATTCATGGTTTCTCAACTGTGGTATGTAATTCTATAATTTTATTTTACTTTCGTAATTAATGCATCTACCCATAACACAAGACGGCATTTTAATGTTGTACCTATATCAAATTGTAAGCAATTCTGTCAACAACAAACGCGTGCGTACCGTTTTCGTATCGAGAGAGCGACTACGACCAAAGGGACTAATTGTCTCCATTAAGGCGATAAATTTTTGGCGCGCTAGTGACATATCTACCTCTTTTAATACTATAATATCATTGCTGAAAATGAAAAGAGACTGGCTCGAGTACGTACTTGGGCGTAGTATTAGTTCCCGCGCTTTGCGACTACGCCTACGATATCTAAAGCGCAGCGGAGACCAATCCTTAATCTAATAGTATAATATCAATCGGCGCTTATATTTAGAAGTGATACCAATGATATTATAGTATTGTGAATACGTGCTATTTGGTTTGTCATGTCTCAGTTAGTTTATTGAACGCGATCCCTTAAAAATTACCATGGCAACAGTGTTACAAGACGTATCCATAGCAACTATTGTTTAATCAATTCAACAGTATCGTAAGAAGCCGCTGCGCAAAATTATTATAAAAATGGTCATCCTTCACGTAAAACGTGGTGATGAAAACCAGTTTCTATACGAGACTAACGTCAATAATAGTGTTGATGATGTGGTGAAAGATATAGTTGCCATATTTAACGGAAGACTAAAAGTGACGAGGATTTGCTATGAGTTAGATGAGCTGCAGAAACATGGTACGTTCTTACCTTTGGAGATGCAAGGGCTCACTGATGAGCAGGTAAGTTTCAATAATATTACAATCATTTCTTTAGTCAAAATCATCAGCTACTGTCCAATGCGGACGTATTATAAGTATTCTACAAACACTGCCTTCCATTTCAGCCGGAAGACGTCCACTGCTGGACAAATGCCTCCCCCAAAGATCGCCTTGACCTTGATGACCTGGATGACCTTGGTTCTCCTACGGATATCATCATTTCTGATTTAATCTCGCAGGGAAACTCCTAGCATAGCCCTTATTATTGGCCTTTGAGCGACAATGAGCTTCCTCATAAGGCTCACAGTTAGCGACCACGTCTGCGTTCCGTACACTGCCTGATACCTTTCAAAGTGCAAACGTGCAAATGGCTCATCAGATGAAGCAAAACCAACCCCGAATGGATATATGCAATACCGGTAGTCAAGAGTCAAGTAGTCAAGAGAAACATTGAGCATAAACCCTGATAAATTCTGAGCGGCATTACAATTGCGATCGTCACCTTGAGACATAAAATGTTAAGTCTCTTTTGCCCAATAATTTCACTAGCTACGGCGCCCTTTAGAGCAAGACACAATAATATTTACACATTACTGCTTCATGGAAAAAAACGGCGCCGTTCTAGTACCCTTAATCTAGCCGGCATCCTATGCAAAGGAGTCTCACACTTGTTCCTCCCTCCACTTTAAATTCGTTACTCCCTCAAACTTTTAAGTCAACTTAGTAGCAAACGAGTAAAAGGTTACACTCCCGCTCCCGAACGGTATTAATATTTATACTATAAATTTATTTTATAAGAAACGTTCACGATATCTTTCAGATTCAGGAGCTAAAACTTGAAGATCCATGGGCGAAGAAGTGTGCCCCTCAAGGATACGTATTCGCTAAGGACGAAATGGGACGCCGGTGCGGTTTTGCTCCGCCACCCAATCTTCAGGAAGTTTTGAAGAAAGCAGCTGAAACTGCTAAAGAAATTATAAGCAAGAAACATGTGAGTAAGAAAATAGAAGATAAAATTTGCGTAATTTTAGAACAATTCTCCTTTGCACAGGATGCCGGCTACATTATGTGTACCACAACGGCGCCTATTTCTGCCGTGAAACAGTAACGTTTAAGCATTACTGTGTTTCGGTCTGAAGGGCACCGTAGCTAGTTAAATTACTGGGCAAATGAGACTTGGCATCTTGTGTCTCAAGATGACGGTATTGTTGTGGGCATGGCGTATCAATCTTGCTCGTCTCGTCCCTTACTGTCATAAAAAAACTATAATAGATAAATAATTGTATGATGATGATATCAACACCATCTAACTTTCGTTCACAGAGTTTATGCAATTTATAAGAAATTTTTCAACGCACATTCAAAATTACAAAATTACTTCCAACCTTATAGGCGAAGGCTACTTTTTTCAGATTGGTTTGATAGTGGCTACAGTAGAATGTGATTACGTCACGCCCTAGAGCTATTAGTGATACTTTTCGATTTTAGTTTGATAAGACCGCTTAACACTATGGGGATAATCTGATTTTTTCCATCGCTAACATCTATAAAAAATATGTCACATAAAATATCATATTTTTTGCTCTGTATCTTTTATTTATGCCACTGCTGAATATCTAAATAATTGGACAGCCTGGGACTAGATTGTGATCATTTTATAGCGATAGAAATGACTGTACAATATTGTTTATTTTTATTGAAAAGAGCGCAAAAAAAAGAATGCTGGGAGAGTTTCTTCCGCCACTTCTTCTCTCTCAGAGCGCCATTTGTTTCTGAAGCGGTAATAGTATCTAGTAGTTATTAGAAAAGACGTCAAAAATAATTCTAAAGTAATCAATTTTAAAATAATTGCCTTTTTATGCCTTTTATGACAGAGGAGGAAAAACGAGCGGACGTGTCACCTGGTGCTAAGTGATCACCACCGCTCACATTCTCTTGCAACACCTGAGGAATCTTTATGATGATATTACAAGACTAGATTCCCAAGAAATCTAAATTAGAAGGTTATGGTAAAGTTATAAGTGCTATTTGCTTGCGGAACAACTATCGCTATACATACGGTACATTGCTAAGTTCGCTTGTCACTCTTCGGATATTGAGGGACTTATGCAGCAATGGTTTTCAAAATGACGGCAATACCAACCTAAGAATCTAAGTGATCGCCATAGATTTTGCTGACAAAACAGCATTTTAATTTAAAAAAAGACATCGATGTAATTTTCTGTTTGGTATATTTCAGGGTGCCTATGTTTTTAGATTTCTATGGTAGTAATTGTTTAAGTATAAAAGCTCACTAAAAACTTTGCGTTAAAAACGTTCTGCATAGCACTAAAATCAGATCAAAATTATGTTTGAATATCTAAATTAACTTAAATTCGGGACAAAGGAAATATTTAATTATTGGTGAATATTTTACTGACTATATGAATGGCACGCATAATTAACGAATATTTTGCCAAAAAGTTCACACATATATTGAATATATTCGAGATTATAATTCATTATAATTTTTGTTTATTATTTATTATTTGGAGAAGGTGGCTATATGTTTGGTCCCAATGAGTTTTTGTATTAAAAAATATGCCATTCGTTCAGCTGAATAGATTTTGCAGCTTATGAATTACAGAGAGACATGAGACAGAGAGAGGATGGATACAAGGAAGTGTCAGTAATATAGTTCCCGTTGGCTGAATTTCGAGTAGAGATTCCTTAAAATACCACTGTTACGTTTGATCTGCTGTGGCAAAAGAAATTCTGTCTAATCAATTTTCAGGTTGATCTTCGTGAATGTATGACACAAAAAGACGTTAGCCGAGCGATGGATGAGCTCCGTGGAGCAACCAAGATAGTGTTTCCTGCTGGTCTACCACCCCATGATCCAGTGAGGATGGAGTTGGACAACGTTGAAGATCTAGCTGGCACCCAAGCGGCAAACGAGGTGATCGATCCGTCGCGGGCTTGTGTGTGGGCGTGTGGGAAGAAATTTATAAATGGTAACAAATTAAGCGACCATTTAGGTGAGTATGATGTATTTCTTAAATAACTCTTAAAGTTCATCTAAAAGTGAATCGAAAACTTGAGATCCCTTTCTATGAATATTGTCAGGCATTGGGGCAGTGTAAGTTTTGACTTAGAGAAAATTTAAATAGGGATGAAGTACAGACAAAAATAAAGAATTACAAAATTAATTAATTGAATTTGATTATTCAAGTATTGTTGTTTACGATCTTTTTAACAATGGAATACAAGAGTTAGATAAAGATACAAGGCAGCTAAGAAAATTCTGTTCGAAAATTTAAGAAAGGCCTCTTTTCTCCGGTATGGATGACTTAAAAACTCTTTTCACAAGTGGTTATGAGGCGTTTTTGGTTTTTTTAAAACAGATAAAGCATTTGTATATAGAAAGTATAATTTGCTAAAGTGAACTGATGGTGATGATTAAATTGAAGACCACCGGAATATTTTCAATTTAGTATAAAACTGCATAATATATACTTAATATATTACATCAAATTTACGTTTATCTAAGTATTATATATATTATACTTAGATGTACATCAAGATAGATCCAACGCGGCTAAAGAAGTTTTCATTTCAATAAAAAATGAAAATTTGAAAAAACTTTAATTTTAATTTTACCGACTTTAATTAAATACATCAAAAAGACGATCAAAACAAGTTCATTATAAAAAAATATACAGAGGTTATTGCACGAATACTTAATGAGCTTGTAGAATTATTCAAAAAAAGCCCTGATGAATATTAATTTTAAAAGTCACTTGGCTCTAAGCCATAAATAATCACAGCCATTTTTTAGCTGAACCCATCAATTTCCAAGGGACATAATAATTTTTGTATTCAAATTTCAGGTCCCAACGATAAGTCTAAAGTCACAGTAAAACTGTGCTCTTCTACTGAAGGTGCACCTGGAAGAGAGCCAGTTTTGACTGAAGAAGAGAGGAAACAGCTGATGCTGCAAGCGTACAGGAGACAAGAAGAGTGGAAGAAGTTGGAACAGGATGACGACGATAGCTACTTGAACTCGAAGTGGGCTGATGGGCACAATATGAAGAGGCAATTCCACGGCCTGGACAATATTTCGTGGAAACCGGTTCTGAAGAAGTAGAAGATCTTACACGCAGTACAAAAGTCATCTTACCTGAAAAATTAAATAATATTTATGATAGTGGAATTGTTTTTATTTTAATTCAAATTAGCAATAGTAAATTTTTTTATATCTAACATTGGCTACGATTTTATTTTAGAACGAAAATTTGATTTTTCTAAGCATAATGATATAGGATACTAGCTGACCCGACAGACGTTGTTCTGTTCATATTAAAAAAATCTCTTGCGGGTGGAATTTCGTAAAATCCGAAATTCTTAGCTGACCTCTACTCGGTGAAAGGAATATTCCTACCAAATTTCAAGTCTCTACGCCTAATGGTTCCAGAGATATCGTGATGAGTGACTATATACGTGGAAATCTCATATATATATATATATATATATATATACAGGATGTCCCAAAGTTATGGGACATGAAGGGAAAGTACCTTAAATATCGAGGATAGGCTATTATACTGAAAGAAGACTTTGTTATTTTTAAAAGTTAGTACTTCTGCATTCAAAGATTTTCTAAAAATTACTTGCCTCGTCTGGGAATCGAACCGACTGAAATGTAGAAAAAAAAAACCCTACTTTTATAATGCCAATCGAAAGAATGGCCATAAACTAATAACTCTTCTTAAGTAACATAGTATTTTAAAAGAAAGGAACAACGTAAAATGAATGTTTTCCTACTTGGATTTGTATGAATGGACCGATTAGATGGCCGGCCAGATCCCCGGGCCTTACACCATTAGATTTCTTCTTTTGGGGATACGTGAAAGACATGCTATACAAAAAACGATACGAGAACGTGGGCGAGTTACAAACAGAATTGTGCCATATCCTATCGAGTATTCACCATAAAATGATATGAAAATCTACAGGCAGCGGACTCATTAAAAGATTGGCCATTTACGTAAGACAAGAGGGATCACATTTTGAGCATTTAATTAATTAATTTACAAAAAAACACCCACCTTATTGACTACTTTCTTTTAAAATACTATGTTACTTAAGAGAGTTATTAGTTTTTGGCCATTCTTTCGAATGGCATCATAAAAGTAGGGGTGTTTTTTTTTACATTTAAGTCGGTTCGATTCCCAGACGAGGCAAGTAATTTTTAGAAAATCTTTGAATGCAGAATTACTAACTTTTAAAAATAACATAAAGTCTTCTTTCAGTAAAATAGCCTATCTTCGATATTTAAGGTACTTTCCCTTCATGTCCCATATCTTTGGGACATCCCTGTATATATATAATATAGATTAGTTATATTATATTTTAACGATTATTCAATAATAAATTAGAAACAATTAATTGGTTGTTTATTTTCCAACGTGGATAAAAATTAACTAGAGTAGTTTTTTTGATAAAACTATGGTAATCTTTAAATTGCAAGTTGAATTTCCCGTCATTTTGTGAAATTAACTGCACTTTTTATCGTAAGTATTCATGATTCTTGGTATAAAATGAAATATATTTTGTTTTTCTATTAAGAAAATGTAATTTTATGTGAAGTATGGGTTCTTCATTTTTATGGAAGAGGATGAGACTCGAGCGTATGGGTAACCTGATGTGCAGTGAGCACCGCTGCCCACATTCTTTTGCAACACCATGGAGGAATCACAGGAGCGTTGCCGACCTTTTAGAAAAGTGCACGTGCTTTTTTATGGTAACTAGTTCGTCGTTCGTACCATGGAAATAGTGCAGGGAAGCTCATTTCATAGCTTGGTACTACGCGAAAAAGCTTCACGGTGGTTACCCAGTTGAGGTGATTACCACCGCCCAAAATCTCCTGTAACACCAGAGGAATCACAAGAGCGTTGCCGGCCTTTAAAATCTTTTCTTCGTTGGTGAAATAACGATGCAATCACAGAATAGTTTAAAGAGGTGTCATTTACTTGTTCTGTGGTTGCAATCAATCACACACATTTATACAGCAGCCATATTTCAAGATGTCGGTTGTGCATCATCATCATCTCAGCCAGAAGACGTCCACTACTGGACAAAGGCCTCCCCCAAAGATTTCCGATCGGTCATGCGCTACCCTTATCCAACGTATTCCGGCGATCTTTATCGTGTCGGTTGTAGGTAACACAATAATAATTTAATTTAAAAAATATTTCAAACTCAAACGAGCTGACTCCCGCTATCTCCGTCTTGGTCCATTTTACAAAGGATTAAGATCGCATTCTAAAAGAAACAGATACGAAACAATTTCCGTTGCCAATTCCCCGGGCTGGAATTGAACTATTGTTGAAATTCCGACCGAATTTTCGAGCTTAATAGTCTTGTTGCGCCATCTGGTTATAAATTGCAGCTAAGTTAGGTTTTCTGTTTACATCAGAATCATACAAATGATTTAAGTTTTCTTTAGTGTTAATTCCGCCAATATTTGTTTTTAAACAATTCGACACGTTTTTCTCCTCTACAAGAGGCATCCTCAGGACGTGTTGTCTCCTGCCAGATTTTGGCACGAAACTAAAGAAAACTTAAATCATTTGTATAATTATGGATTTCTGCAAAGTAACGCCTACTTCAATAAATTCTCTACATCAGAATCAATATTTGACTTTTACCATCCAAGACACCCATATGTTCATAATTCCAATTCAAATATTTTTATTCAAATAGGATGTGACATCACTAATTATTGAATGTCAAAAATTACCACCCACTCCAAAACGAATGCCTCAGACCTGAGAAGAATGGGCGCAAAAAACTCAGCGGGCTTTTTTACATCAAAAAATATATTTACAAGGTAATATTGTACAATTAAACTTATTATTTAATAGCCTGAAGGCGGTCGCTCCATTCCCAATCTGTGGAATCATTAAGAAAGTCATTTATGTTATAGTAATCTTTACCACACAAACGTTTTTTAACAACTCTTTTGAATATCGTAATACTTTTGTTTTAAACTTAAAGGCTAATTGACCAAAGTGGTCTGCTCTCAGTTTACTAATTACTGACTGAGAATTAGGTTTAGATACATACATGTAAAAGGCATAAAGGGCATTTATTTTCTTAAAATTGATTCTTTTAGAATTTTTATTGATGTCATTTCTAATATACTGGATACTACTATCGCTTCGGAAACAAATGGCGCTCTGAGAGAGAAGAAGCGGCGCAAGAAACTCTCCCAGCATTCTTTTTAGCGCTCTTTTCAATAAAAATATACAATATTGTACTCTCATTTCTATCGCTATAAAATAATCACAATCTAGTCCCAGGCCGTCCGATCATTTAGATATTCAGCTGTGGAGTAATAGGATTTACGACAGAGCCATTTTTTATAAAACATTTAAATTAATTTATAGATAATGGCTGAACAGTGGCTGGGACTTTATTATAAAAGTGTATAAATTTATCCTTAAAGCTATTATGTATCTTATGAAGCCTACTAGAATTAGTTACAAGTAATCCCTTATTTCTAGTGTTATAATAATGAAAATCAGTAGTAAGAGCAAAAAGGTGACAATGAACAGTCATAAATTTTATTTCTTTAAATTTTTCTTTGAGAGACTGTCTATAACCAAGCTGATGTATAGCACGAACGGCTCTCTTTTGCTGAGCAAACACTATATCAATGTCAGCAGCATGACCCCATAGTAAAATACCGTAAGTCATGATGCTGTGAAAATAACTGAAGTACACTAGCGGTCGCAACATTCGTGTACACTCTAATCTTTCTAACGACATATGCCGCAGAGCTGAGTCTATCTGCTAGATGGGCAATATGTGGACCCCACTGAAACTTTTTATCTAACATGATACCCAAGAAGACCGTAATGTCCACAAGTTCCAATCTCTGGTCATTTATAAGTACTTTGGTTTGTACCTCCGCTGTGTTTGGTGTAATGAACCGTAAACACTTTGTTTTTTTTTTACTGTTTAAGTGTAGTGTATTTATAACACACACACAACATTCTTGAAAATCTATTTTCTAAAATCTATCTCAATATAATTATGTACAATTAAGAATAGAAATAACTTTATCAGCTATAAAAACACAAAGCCATAAATGAGAACAACCACTTTGTATTTGTAGCAATAATGAAATAAAGTTATTTGTACAAAAAACACCTTGCTAGCGAGCAGGGTTCGTATATAATGATTTTTATATTTCATGAAAGCTGCTTTAGTCACACTTGTAGAACTTCTTGTTATACCAAATAATTAAGCTGAATTTTGTAATTTATTGATTTTATAAGACTAAGACCAAATAATTAATGTCTAAAGGGATGAAACCACAATATTCTTTGAACAATCGTGTTGGAACAATCTACCCCCAAAGTAGACAAGAGTGACACAGTACATAGTTGTGTTAGTGCAAAAGACACCAATACAACACAAATTTTCAGCAGCCCCTCGTAACCCTTGGTTGCTGTAATCTTTCCATTGTAAAAAATTTTATGTGTTCCAAAGATAATGAATGCATAAAATGTATTGATTTTGTATATATTATTTTGATGAGTTTCAAATTTTTGAAGTTATACTTAGGCGCGTTATGAAAAAATGATGAGAGTGACATTTTGAGATGCGCGCGCACCACTGTAACACAAAAGTAACAGGTTGAAGTTGGTTCCTAAAATTTTCTGACGTTTGCGTCGTTTTATTAATTATTATATTTCTTTTTGGTTACTTCGTCCATTATTAGGACAGGCAAAGGGTTTAAGCCCATACAGCCGTATTCATTATTTAATAATTTAGTGTCAAAACCATCTGTGCAAGATTTTCACAAGATTGTTCTTTCTAAAAAAAAAATCATTTTTATAAATAATTTTTGCTTTGTTAGGCCACAGAAGTATAAGTTCTTGTGTGCATATATATTTGTATATTTTAATGTATGCAAAGTGATGCAACATATGAAATATGTTCTAAATATATTATAAAGCCTTGAACTGTTCCGGCTCTCGATAACAGGATCAATCAATCACCCTAGGGAGCGCCGTTCACGAGCAAGTCAAAAAGACCAGCAATCCCACTCAATATTCTTGTGACTTTCTTCGTCGTACATTTTGACTATAAAACAGGATCAAGCAGTCGGTTAACAGTTTGGAACACTGTCAGCTAGCTATCAAAGGCGAGGCAACATACTCGAAATACAATCAGTAATATGTAATTAATTGTATAATGGAGTTAATAATAAATACAAACTTGATCTATTCAAGACAATCAGCACTTGATGATTATGATTTAGGGTAATAAAAACTTTTAATTTATATAAAGGAAATGTAGTTAATTTTATAACTAAGTATAAACGACTATACCTACACAATGAGAGAAAGTTATTTGTGATAACTCGTAAATAGCTGTCTGTTTTGATAATATTTCCTTAAATTGCTGTTAGTATTCTAAAGTTGACAATAAATAAAAAAGTTTTAATATGAACTACCACTGTCTAGTAGCAGTTTGTAGTTGACGAACACTGAATGTACCAGTGTTCGTCTGGGACTAAGGCAGAATACCACTATGCTTATTTCTGCCGCATAATGGTGTTTTAATACTGTTTCGATCTGAATAATTGATAAATCAACAAGCGAAGTCATCTTCTCCATTCAAAATACAAAAATATATATTTTATTTTTCTTTCACAATCACACTATAACGCACGCACGAAGTTAGTTACCCCCTTAACAGATTAAAGGGGCCCTATACTTAGTAGTTAGAGCCGTTTGTGAAATCGGCCATAAGTCTCATTAGCTCAGTATTTCCTTTAGTTACGGCGCCTTCAAAAGTGAATCACAATAATGCTTGCATGTCACCAGTGGGAGGCTCCTTTGCACAGGAAGCCGGCTAGATTATGGGTACCACCCACAACGGCGCCTAATTCAGCATTTAGAAGCAGTAATGTGTAAACATTACTGTGTTTCGGTCTGAAGGGCGCCGTAGCTAGTGAAATTACTGGGCAAATGAGACTTAACATCTTATGTCTCAAGGTGACGAGCTCAATTGTAGTGCCGCTCAGAGTTTTTGTGTTTTTTCAGAATCCTTATAATGGGTAGGGCGGTAGTACCATCAGCTGAACGTCCTGCTCGTCTCGTCCCTAATTTTCATAAAAAAAACGTTACTGCTTCACGGCAGAACAAAGGCGCCGTTGTGGTATTCGAATAGCCGGCATATATCCAAAAAGCCTCTCACTGGTAAAATATCAAGGGTAGTAGTAGTAGGATAGATCATCTGAAAACAAAGAAAATTCATGTATGACAATAATTGATGTATTATCGTTTGAAACGTTTGTCATCATAAATCATAATGTGCTCCATTCTCTTCGACATTACGTTTTTATGCTGACGGTACATCAATATTCATATATTACCGTCATTTGTTGGATTTGATGTAGCTATCTAATGATACATTTTCGGATTAATGTAGGTATTTTATGGGAATAAGTAACGGAACTTGCAACGACGCACCCGACTTTAGGGGTAATAAGGATTATTTATTTATATTACTTCAGAATTTTTAATTTCATTTTTATGTTTAAATCTTTTATAGCAAGCATGCTCTGCGTGAACTACAATAGGCACAGGTGTCTTAAAGGTGTGCATTTAATTGTAATGTGTGTGCCTAGATAAATAAATAAATATATTTTTTTAACCCAAAGGCTACTCTATTAAAAACAAAATATATCTTGGATGTGATGCTAGCTTTGAAACATTAAATTGTTGAATGAATCATTGTATTTGTTGGATGTAATTACCAATTGTGACTGTAATCACGACCATCATGTTCACGAAGCATCCTAACACAAACAATGAGTTCAAGATCTAAAAGTTAATGCATCCAATATGCGATAATTTATATTTATACATTTAATTCGTTATTACCTTTCATTTAATAATTAATATTATTTAAACACGACTTATATATTGGATGCAGACCTTACAAACTAATTTGTTATATATATTACAGCCATTGTAAAATACTCTATTTAATTGAAAAGAGTGGCCGTTGACTTTCTTATATATTCTTCTCACGAGCTCAACTTTTACGAACATATGGTAAACTTAGTAATTTAAAAGAAACATTTATAGTGACGCTTCAGAAGCGCTTAGTTTAAGCCTATTTGAATAAGGTTTATTTGACTTTGACTTTGGCTTCGAAGAAGCTGGGCGTCATTAATAGAGCACGGCAATACTTCAGGCCGGCCCACAATCTAGCGCTCTACAAAGTACAGGTCCGGCCACATAGGGAATTTTGCTGTTATCTCTGGTCTGGCGCACCCCAGTATCAGCTCGAACCATTTGACCGCGTGCAATGTAGAGCAGCTCGAATTGTCGGGGACCCAGTGTTCTTTCGCTTCATTGTGTGTCTTCTTCCCCATTTATCACGAGGAGTGTTCCGAAGACTTGTTTCACCTGATTCCTGCCGCCGAATTTTTGTGCGGACCTTCCTTCTGCGGACGATTCGACATGGGTACCTTCAAAAAAACGCGGGACATTAAACCCTCACGTGATTCCTATGGTGTTGCAGAGAATTTAGGCGGCGGTGATCACATAACACCAGGTGACCTCGTGTGTCCTCCTTGTCTATATAAAAAAGGCTCAAAACACGTATTAACTAATATAGGTTTATACTAAAACTAATAAATTAGGTGGTAAAAATTTAAAACTGGGTTTTAAAACAATTAACATCATATGGATGATTGAAATAATAAAAATTTTAATGGTTAAAATATTTTTTATGCTTAAAGAGCAAACTTGAGCCATCCATGGGTTAAATTAAATAAGATGTTATAAGTTTCTTCCGGCACTGGTTGATTCGATGATTTCCCGAGAGATTTGCATGGCCCGTGTATACGGGTTCTGCAGTAATGTCATCTGCATAGAAATCGCAGACAATTTAACCTAAAGATAATGAGCTACTGGAGATATTATACTGTAGCACAGGTTTGACAGTGACATTGCATAAAAGCCTTTAATAATGCCATATTGTATATTGAAAAAGTGTGGAAAGTTTAGTACAATGTCTAGTTTTACGAAAGATGGCATTACATTTCACAGGTAAAAATCATTTCCCATCATTTCTAATTGAAATAATTAATTACCCAAAAATAAAATATAAAAAGAGCTCGCGTTGGAATTTTTTTGTAGAGATCGGATGGACAAGGGTTGCCTTCCATGAGCCTGAAACTATGCCTTTAAAGGATAAGTTCCGACGAAAAACTTAGGGGTATTCGTTCTGAGCACGGCGAGAGAAAGGCCATCCGGCCCGCTTGATTTAACGTATTTTTACCTACCAACAATCTTTTTTTTCTTATCCATCGATGTCTGGCATATAAAAAAACTAAATAAACCAGATAATCTAGCAAGAAATTACTTAAGTACCCAATATATTTAATAATTTCTCGCCATCAATAATTGATTCTATTAGTCCCCTTATCGTGAGAGGTCGGAGGTCAGTGAATTATCAATATCTGTGGAAAAATCTGCCGTCAGCAATCCAAACGTGAGAGCAATTCTTACGACTGTGCTGCGCTTACACTATAGACAGTAAATGTCCACTATCATGCTACTATCCTTTAACGAATTATTTAAAAATCATCATCTCCAACTGGACGGGTGGCGTTCTTTGATAGACCGTTTTTAATGAAAAAAACAAGAATGCGAAATATTAAGTTTTGTTCGTGACTCATCATCTACTCGAATGCTTTTTTACAGGAGAGGAGAGATAATAAACAGATTACTGTCGCATTGAAACCAACATAATATGTACAGAAAATATTAAATGAATGTGAATGACTCCATTACTGATTCTATATAAATATGACTAGCTGACCCGATAGACGTTGTTCTGTACATAATAAATAAAATACTGTTTTTTATGAATTTGTCAATAAAATTTCATAACATCAAGAATTATTTTGTAAAATATGCTCCCAGCAGAACTGTCAAACCGTGCCTCAATAAATTCCCTCATAGCAAAAAAAAAAATATGTCCATACAAAACAAATATTGAAAATAAAAATAATTATGGATCCCAATATGAAACAAAAACTATCCTATCTCTCAAGTTGGACTAAACTGCACTCCATGAAATAATCCCCATTAAAATCCGTTCATTAGCTGAAGAGTTCACTAGAACTAAACAACAGGACACTGGATTGGAAATTTATAGAAAATAAAAAGAAATCATGTTATATTTCATTCTCAATGACACAGTCGTAACTATCAGTAACTAGCGCCAGTAGAAAATATAACAGAAACCATCTTGCACTATCGCACGTCTGCACTTCGTACCGAAACGCTCTCAGTTAGTTTAATTATTAGTTCTGTTTAAGTGATATTTAAAGGCCTTTTTTAGACTACTGTTCAATTATTTAGTGTCTATTATTTTACTAGGGATCACAATCATTATAATGTTCTCAACTTTTGATATTATAAGCGAATTTTATGTTATTTTTAATATTAAAATAACTTAATTTTATCACTTTTCAGGTATTATTGTTTTTTTTATGACAGTAAGAAACGAGACAATCAAGCCATTCAGCTGATTGTAATTGATACACCCTGACCATTACAATGCAGTGCCGTTCAGGATTCTTAATAAACCCAAAAATTCTGAGCGGCACTTCAATTGCGCTCGTCACCTTGAGACAGAAGATGTTAAGTCTTATTTGCCCAGTTATTTCACTAGCTACGGCGCCCTTCAGACTGAAACACAATAATGTTTACACATTACTGGTTCAGGGCAGGTACCTAAAATCTAGCCGGCATCCTGCGCAAAGGAGCCTCCCACTGGTTTAAATGTCCTAATCATTTGAGGAGCTATTGACTTGCCAAGCGCTAGAAAGACATTCAAGTAATTACTCTCAATGCTACGTGTTATCAAAATAACGATAAAGCTCATCACTTAAAACACATGAAATAGCAATGAACTCCCACAAGAACAGCCCAATTTATGTTTTTAATTTGGGGGGTTTTGCCATATTGGCCACGCATGGCAGTCCGTTTGGCGATCGCAATTGATAATGGGGCTCTCTTGGAAAGATGTTGCAGCCTACAGGAGGATTTGGGGTGGTGGAATCCTGGTGCGACAACACACGCATAAGACAGCCGGTGGGGCAACAAAAGTCCTCGAATGGCGACCACGTACCGGAAGACGCAGTGTTGGAAGGCCCCGCACAAGATCAACCGATGATCTGGTCAAAATCGCCGGAATACAATGAGGACAGTGCAGGGCCGATTGTCGTTGAGATCTTTGGAGGAGGTCCTTGTCACTATTTGTAAAGAATGTGAAATGTAAAATCTAGTCTACACGCTTTTTTGAAAGAAACGTATCGTCCTTTTAACACCGCAAAAGGAAGCCCATGCAACAGCTTTGACCGCCACACATCAAGATGGTGGGGATGATATTCCAATTCGTGGCGTGACGTGCGAAGGTGGAATTCGGCGGCAGGAATCAATTTAAACAGCTCTTCGGAACACTCCCCGTGATAAATGCGGTAGAAGACATACAATGAAGCGACGTTTCTACGCAACGCTAGTGATCCAGCCATTCACAGAGCACTGGATCCATTTATTTATTTTACAATCTGTATTCGTAGTTTAGATAAACGTCAAGCTATATACAAATCGTGTATAATAGAAAAAGCGTAATTAATTTCTGTGACATTCTTGTCAAGTTAGCTCTCACAACATTGTTACATAAACAGTTTCTATTATCTACAAGCGAGGAGTTGTTCCAGTTAATTAAAAGTGCGCTGTTTTTTCTTCAGTTTTAATTATGATTTAGAGCGGCGTCAGTACTTGTAAAGTAGATATTATACTGGCAATCTGTATATAAAGGAGCCCTGTGCTTCCCCGGGGCGTAAAAGGAATAGGTCCCAGGCCCAAGGGTGTCGTAAGAGGCGACTACGGGCTTATTGAAAGTGGAAGAGTCACGCTACCGTCTTTTGACGTAAGCACAATCGGGCCACTCTTGGCCGGGTTACTTACCACACTCGCACAGAATACCGGCGTAAAGTAGCGGCTTAATGCCGCTATATTTCGCATAGATTAGTGTCGAGGACCGGAGGCCATTCCCCCCCCCCTTCCCCCCAACAAAATATGAGAGCGGTATTAAAGATCAAAGCATAAATTACCCCAGGAGGGTACCGGCTCTAGTACAGCCGGAGAATCCCTCCCCGAGCATTCGCGCCCGGGGAGGGATCGTATTCTGGGGAGGGCACACTACCACGTATGTCACAGGACAAACAGAGCAGCAACACCACGGAACCCCGCTCCACGCCTAATGTGGACTTTTGTAACATCAGGGGAATTCACTCCAACTTAATCGCCGTCCACCACCACCTTGAGACGGCGAAGCCGGCCTTGTGTTTCCTTACGGAGACGCAGATATCTCGACCTAGCGATACGTCATATCTAACGTACCCCGGGTACAATATTGAGCACAATTTTTTGCCTCATGCCGGGGTATGTGTGTACGTTAGGGAGGATATCTGTTGTCGCCGTCTCGGCAATTTTGAGGGTAGGGACCTGTCTACTCTCTGGCTCCGCGTAGATTTAGAGGACCGCGTCCGCATCTATGCGTGTGTTTACAGGTCCCATAGTGGTAACGCAGAAACCGATCATCTCATGGGCTGCGTCCAAGCGGCAATTGACGACGTGCTTGCACAGATCCCCTCCGCTGAAATCGTAGTCTTGGGTGATTTCAACGGGCACAATGCCGAATGGTTTGGATCACGTACCACAGACTACGCAGGGCGATCTGTGTACAATTTTGCATTGGCGTATGGTCTGTCCCAATTGGTTGAGTCGCCTACGCGGCTCCCGGATGTGGATAGCCACATGCCGTCCTTATTAGATCTTCTGCTGACTACACATCCCGATGGTTACCAGATCTTTGTCGACGCCCCTCTCGGAACGTCCGACCATTGCCTGGTCAGGAGTGTAGTAATGCCTATCCGACGCCAACGTCGCAGACCACCAGCGACCCGCCGCGTTTGGCACTACAAGTCAGCAGATTGGGATAGGATGTGTTCCTTTTTTGCATCCTACCCTTGGGGCAAGGTTTGTTTCCCTTCGGATGATCCTAGTGCCTGCGCCGTTGCAGTAGCTGATGTGATACTGCAGGGCATGGATATTTTTATACCAAGCTCTGTAGTACCGATCGGTGGCAGATCACAGCCCTGGTTCGATGCGTCAGTTAAAGCAGCATCTGATTGCAAAAAACAGGCGTATCGAACTTGTGTTGCGGCGCTGGGCACAAAGGATCCGAACTGCAAAGTTCTTAAGAGGAAATATAACCGTGCCTCCAGATTTATTAAGCGGCAAATCACCCGTGCGAAGTCAAGCAAATAAAGGAGATATTGTATGCAATACCTAGATAAAAACTGGGGAGTTCAGGCAATTATGATTTATCACGGCCTTACTTAAAAAAATAACAAAATTGGGCATTCATTATCATCATCACTAGCCGGAAGAAGTCCACTGCTGGACAAAGCCTCAACCAAAGATCTCCACAACGATCGTTCCTGCGCTACCCTCATCCAACGTACTCGGGCGATCCTGACCAGATCGTCGGTTCATCTTAGGAGGCCTACCAACACTGCGTCTTCCAGTACATGGTCGCCATTCGAGGACTTTTCTGCCCCACCGGTCATCTGTCCGTCGAACTATGTTTATACTATTTGGGCTTTGGGTGCTCAATAAACTATAGAGCGTTATTTCCGTGCAAAAAAATATCGACGTTACTGTCAATCGTGCCCTAATATGTTTTACTTAAAAAAGTGGGAACAAAATCAATCCTATTTTCAGATTGCCACGGAAATTAAATGTACCCGAGCATAGTCACGGGCCCTAGCTCATCAATATTATTTGAATACTAGACAATTAATGTGGTATCAGGAGCAAGTGTTCAAACATAACGGAAGTAATATTTGGCAGTTAATTAATCACCGGATTACCGAGTCCCTTATAATACCTGTAATCTACCGCGGCAGATCCCGGATCACACATACGGATAAAACAAAACGGGTATTATGATCCATCGCTAATGAGCTTGTCGTTACATATTTCTATGTAACTGAACCTGTTTATGAACATCACTAATCGTATAAGCGCGTCTAATTAATGCTTGAAGATAATGGATCTTAATAATGAACAAATTCATAAAAATTATCGATACAACGCGAAGTTATAACATAAGATCCAACCCCTCGATTCTGCCTAAAATCGGCAGGCCGTATCAGTCGTCACGCCAGCATTAATGAAGTCATCCGCAGGGCATTTGCCGCTCTTAATATACCAGCTTTTAGAGCCAAATGGTATTACCCGCCGCGACGGCAAGCGTCCTGACGGAATGATGCTGGTGGCTTGGGTACGGGGAAGGGCGCTGGTGTGGGACGCTTCTTGCGTCGACACTCTGGCTCCTTCTCATGTCCAAGTTACGTCAGTTGGTGCTGGGGCTGCTGCTTCGACTGCCGAAGACAGCAAGCGTCGGAAATATGTTGACCTCAGTGAGTCATACATCTTTGTGCCGTTTGGTGTCGAGACACTTGGCCCGTGGGGCCCAGAGGCGCGGAGAATGTTCAAAATACTATCTTCGCGCCTCAATAAGGCTACTGGAAACCCAAGCGCTGGCAGCTATTTCGGTCAACGGAACAGCCTTGCTATCCAACGCGGTAATGCTGCCAGTATTCTTGGTACGCTTCCACGTAATGATAGTTTTAATTTTATGTAGTGGTAGTATTGTAAATATAGTTATAAGATTTGTTTTGTTTGCATAATAAATAAACACAAGTATATACTTACTTAAACGTTACTTACTGTTTTTTCTTTCTTTCTTCTTTCTAAATAAATACATATAAACATCCATGACTCGGAAACAAACATCCATATTCATCATATGAAAATATTATTATAGATAAGCGATGGCTTGCCTATAAAAGTTACCTGCCAGTACCTGTTATTTATTCTTGACATAATGTCGTTTAAAATGACGTACGATTTCTTAAAAAAACATATATTTGCAATTTACATCAGAAAATTAATTATACTAAAAAAGAAGTTCATTTAAAATTAGTTTTATCTAAAAAAACTCGTACCTACTGAATCAAGCGGAGGGTTTTGTAGGTACTATTAAAAGGTCGTAAAGAATTAGGAGAAAATTTAAGCTATAACAAAATTGAGTGGAAAATCCTATATAGATAAACACATACGATTTCTTTGCCGTAACAAAAAAGAATCTTAATTTTAAATTATTAAAACTTTCGTGAGTCATTATTAAATTATCTACCACACTCACCCTGATGGAGGACCTCCGACTGGTCCGAAACTAGTCGGTACCGACACCGACAAAAACGTGAGTAAAGCCGTATTAACAGATAACCTTAATTTTTTTATTCCTCGTGCTATTTTATTTCTAGAGAGAACAATATAGTAAAAGCTGTAAAGACGGTATTAATACACTGAATGAAAATATTATTATATTGCATAAAGCATACTTTAACTAAATTAGTGTGAAGACTAATACAAATGGTCTGGTTGTCGAATTTGAGTGTTGGTAGGCGCGCACACCGTAAAAATTCAGTTTGATAATTTTTCACTAACCCCCTTATTCATAATAGTCTGCTAACTTATAGCATTGCTAATTCTCACTCTGTCTTCTTCTATTGACCGACGCCAGAATGAGAAAAAACATTCCTAAGCGGCTGTTTAAAGTTAGCGGACCCATCCATGACGGAGTATAAAAAGCTTATATTTTTACAAAACATAATTATATATTTACAGAATATGAGAAGAAAATTTACTTTTCTTTACATTTCTATTTTTAATAGACAGTGGAAAAAAATTATCAAAATACCCCTTACTTAGGAGTGGCTTATCGTGCTAATCATTCAATCTAGATAGAAATTGTAAGGAAGGTGAACGCGCTTTTTTTGAAGGCACCCATGTCGTATCGACCCGGAAACACCGTACAATGAAGCTCATTCCACAGCTTTACAGTACGTGGTAGAAATCTCCTTGAAAACCGCACTGTAGACGACCGCCACACATCCAAATGGTCTATGCTTCTAATTCTGAATTAAAACTATGGCGATCTTGTGCGAGAAAGGTAACTTAGCTCCGCTCGATTCCTCAAGGCCATTGGCTCGGTCCCCAGCCTTAAGGGAAGGAGACGACCCGCGAGCGATTCCATTTTAGCGCCAACTTATAATTTAAATAAAAACTGAATTTCGTGTAATATTTTAACGCGTTATGAGTAATATTTAACACGTTGAGTTAATAATGCAAGGCTTAATGTACGGCTCGAAACACAAACAATGTGTATTACCAATTAACCCAGTTTTAATATTGATATTCGCGATGCGGCTCAATCACTTGATCATTATTATCACCCGGCTGTGTTGTATGAATCATAAATGTCGGACGCGTTGCCAAGTCATCTGGATGTGTGGTGGTCTTCCACAGTGCGGAATCACTGTTTCAACGAAATTTCTTCCACGTACTACAAAGCTGTGGAATGAGATTCCTTGTGCGGTGTTTCCGGGATGATACGACATTTTTTTTTATGAAAATAAGGGACGAGACGAGCGTGACGTTCAGCTGATGCTAATTGATACGACCTGCCCATTACAATGCAGTGCCGCTTAGGATTCTTGAAAAACCCAAAAATTCTGAGCGGCACTATAATTGCGCTCGTCATCTTAAGACATAAGATGTTAAATCTCATTCGCCCGGTAACTTTACTAGCTACGGCGCCATTCACAGCAGAAATAGGCGCCGTTTTGGTACCCATAATCTAGCCGGCATCCGATGCAAAGGCGCCTCCCACTGGTGAATATGAGATAATACGGTCATTCTTTCTCAGACCCTATTATTACAGTAATTCTTACTAATATTATTTGTTTCTGATCATCATTAAATTTATCACTCACGTTGGCAGGAGTACAGAAAAATATATAGGGTATAACTCAAATGTGAAATATTTTGGAGTTACCGAGGGAGCGGAATATGAATACTACTTAGGTTCCACGAACGAGTGCGAAAGAAAGATATGGTCTGAAAGAGAAAGAATAAGTGTTGCAAGGCAAGTGAAAGAGAAAAGAGACGAACTCGCGGTCAGAAGCTAGTCTGAATAATAAAAAGCTAAAAGACACAACGTGAATAATTAACCCATTCATAAATGAGATGAAATACAATTTTCATTGAAAATAACTGGGTTATTCAATCATAATTGAATTTTGTTCAACGAGTCTAAATGAATTACCGTATGCCAGGGGTGAGCTATGTAAAAGCCAGTTAAAACTTTATGTTTTTTTGTGATTTACTTCCTGTGTGTTTGCATACTTATAAATAAAATTGAAATTTCTCTTTGTTTGGTTCCACAAGTGCATCTGCACTAACTATCATTATATCTTTTACATGGGCTATGTCATGGTTATGCAATACCCCGTAAATAATATAATTAAATATCAAAGCCAAAAATTTTGTCAATCCCAGTAAGCTGTCATGTCAGGGAACCAGATTATTAAACAGAAAGGCCTAATATAACAGAAGTACCAATTTTTCCTAATAATTGTATACTTTAACAGTTTTTCTGTTTTTCATTCATAAATGTTTGCTACCTAAATACAAGGATGTCATTATACTCAAGCACTGGCTTCTAAAAATGTCAAGTTGGAAAAAATGGTTATGTGACGGACCGATGCCCGAAGTGTATTTCTCCGATTGCCCAATGGTTGCCGAGATGGAACAGCCTGTTGGACCGATGATGGTGCGAAACATAAACACTCTTTAATTTTACTGAAATAGGGTTGGCAAATCAGTGAAAATAATAATAATATTTTTATTTATTTAGGGTATATACAGCATTACTACGGTTCTTAAATGTTGGGAATGTACTCGTTACAAGGCTCCATTGAACTCCTTTCGGCTTTACGGGTATTTTGTCACATTCTGTATAGACAGTAGGAACTAACACACACGCGTTTATTTCCTATTCCTCTGGTGTCGTCAAATTACGCATAACATTCTATAACTACTCTTACATATAATTTAAAATACTTACTTATTTTGTTTAATATTTTCCACCACAGTAAATTTAAATTCAAAAATGAGATCTTAAGAATTAGTTGCGAGATAATCTTATGATTTTATCACATTAACACAAATACACACACACACACACACACTCATTATCACCGTCACACTAATTTCACACATATATACGCACCTAAGTATCGCTGATCTAAGGACGATGAATACTATCCTTTCGTGATACAGTTTTTACTACTGCGAAACGATAGGGTGAATCAGTTTATTGACAGAAATGAAAGTTAATTTTGAATATGAGTAATAATTAGTTATATTGTGTTTAGCCAATTGTATAGATTAAGAAGCTGTATAATGTTTGTTTTCTTTTTTTAATAAAGATTATTATTATTATTATTATTTCAACAGATTTTTGTTCTCGACTTTAGGTCGGTAATGAACCTAAGTACGGGCATATGCCAAGTAGCTTGGTTCAAGTGTTTTGCGTATGTAGATGTGGTGTTGATGAGTTGTGTGTTAATGAATGTTGATTGGTGTGATTTTCGTCTTGGATTGTCAAAGAAGTTGGGTTCATAAAACGGCGGACTATAGAGCAAGTAACTATAATTATTGATTTTTGTAAGGGAATATATGTATTTTCGTGAAGATCTAAAAGTTTGAGAGCAGATTTCAAAGATTTTGGTATTACACCTATTGACGAAATTTTATTATTATTATATATGACTACCATCTGACCGAATACAATTATTGTGTTTAACTGCTTAAAAATTCTGAATCATTCAGTTATCAGATAATTTTTTTATACATTAATAGCTGACCCGGCACCGCGAAACGAGAATTTTATATATTAGCAATGGATTATGTATAAATAAATAAATAAAATTCCCGTAACTCCCATTCTATGACATAAACTTAAACTAGCAAGCAACGCCGTAATCAAAACAAACAATCCATTCAGCAATTACCCAATATTAAGTGAAGCTCATATTTTCAGAAGAAACAGATGTTGCCATTTTCAATTTATCTCTTGTACGTTACACAAATAAAAAGATCTTTTATGAAAACTGTTATATCTATAGGCCTGATACACAGTATAAATACAATTATACAATATACGTAATATAGTTATTATACAATAATTATATAGTGAATCTCGTGCCAGATTTTGGCGAGACAACACGTCCTGAGGATGCGATCGTGTAGAGGCGAAACACGTGTCGAATTGTTTTTTAAAAACAAATATTGGTGGAATTAATACTAAAGAAAACTTAAATCATTTGTATTTTTATGGATTTCCGCAAAGTAACGCCTAATTCAATAAATTTTATTATATTATATTATAATCATTAAATATATTAGTTAAAATTTATTTAAATTTGAACTATTTTGAAAATTTGGGAAGAACGAGAACTTAAAATTCAGCGGCCCAATTTTTTTTTAAATTTCGTTATAATAAAATTTATTATTTAAATAGTGGTCACTCCATTCCGAATCTGTGGTATCATTAAGAACGTTAATTATGTGAAAGTACCTTTACCACCTAAATGTCTTTGATTTTCGTAGTACATTTGTTTTGATCATTTTCAGGGATCATTTTGTAAAAGCATATATATCGCTCAAAAATGACTTACCAATATTTGAACAGTATACTTATATATTTCATTATGTCATGAGCCGCTGTTATAACCACCTCACTAGATCCTGTGTAAAGCCTCGTGGACCTAAGGACCCATATAGCCCAGTGGTTAGTGACACTGCCCACTTAACTAGACGTCCCGAGTTCGAATTCCAGTAGGTGCAAACATTTATATTATGAATATTGATGTTTGTTTCAATGGATGGATATAATGGATGTTATATGTATATATATATATATATATCGTATTAAATATAGTAACCATAGTACCGGCTATGCCTAGTTTTGGGCTTGATAATTTGTGTAAAAGTGTATCCATATTATTATTATTATATGATATTCAGAACTCTAAGTATATTCAGCAAAATTTAATTATAGACGATTATTGACCTGATTAATTTTATAATGGAGTACATCGTTAATTCGAATTTAAACACCTTAAATTAAAACCAATCGAATTTAGACGGAAAATAAACATATAATTTTAATTTATTTATTTGTAAAAATGATATTAAAGACATTGTAAATTTTCTCAAACTCTTCTTTCTCAGCATATTTTTTTTTAATTTAAGATAATCACTTAATCATAAATCATAACATAATACATTTCATATATCTACTAAGTTATTGTAAGTTATTATTATTATGATTTACCAAAATCACTTTCTGTACATATTTTGTTAATTGTTGGTATATCGTCAGCAAATATGCTAAAAAGTATGTCCCTACATTTATTTCATACTAGTTGACTCAGCAAACGTTGTATTGCCATATAATGTAATAAGAAAATTAATAAATAAAATTTTTGGGGTATAAAAAATAGATGACGACCGATTCTCAGACTATATAATATTTAGGTTATATAGTTATTTTATAATTGTCTAGGCTAATCATTTACTGGTTTGCAAAATAGATGTCATCGGGAAACAGCTGTTATATTTCTGAAGGTTGGCCAAGAAGTGCTAAGTGCTTAGTATCATTTAGGAAGAAAGATATATAAAATCTAATTAGTTATTTATTTTAAATTATTCTTTCAATTTGATTTCTGAACGACGGGGGACACATCAAAGGAAAAACATAATTTTTGTTTATATTTTTTCCGAGAATTTTCATATTTATTCACCTTTTAAACCTTTCCTGGACTTCCACAAATAATTCAACACCAAAATAAGCCAAATCGGTCCAGCCGTTCTCGAGTTTTAGCGATACTAACGAACAGCAATTCATTTTTATATATATAGATATGCTAGTATCATACTGTATATGATTCATATTATTCTGTGATAATATATTGTTTTTTCAACTCGGATGGGCAGCGTTCGGGAAGTTCTGTAAATTCTTCTCGTCCCAAATACCACATTGTCTATAGACGAAGGTTCTCAACCAGTTACGGTACGCAAACGTGGTCGCTAACTATGGGCCTTATAAGTTGAGACTTACAACCCTATGTTACATTAAAATATTTTACAATACATATAAATTTGCATATTATTCACTCGAGCCAATTGTTGGCTGAAGTACTAGGAAATCATATGTTATGTTTACGTAATAAACATGTGACAGTGGTAAAATACAATATAACCTAAACCTACTTTACACCTGGTGACATCAACACGGTCATAATTACCAACAAAATAGTATTACACCGTTGCTCTGAATATTGTAGTATTGTCTTTATAACATATTTACCTTGATTTAGATTTTTAGGTCTCTCACAATGGATTAGGTTATGTAAATTCAATATTCAAAGCATAAAGCTTGCAAGATTCTGCGACTGGCCAGTTATAATAAAATATTAAAAAAGGAATTCTTCGCAATTTGATATTTTTAAAGTGATATCTCTCACTTTAGGGACTTATTAAACAAATTAAATTTGTTACCAAGGTTTACGATCTATGCGTCACTCGAACGGATGGCTCATTTGATAAGAGCGCTAGAGCGATCCCGAAAGGAGCGGGTTTGAGTCTCGCATCGTTTATTAATTTTGGTTACAAATTTAGAATTATTTGGAAACGTAAGTATACAATAATGTTTGAAGTTGTTATTTTAAGAGGATAGTGTTTTCAATTTAAACGTAATTAAGGTTAGACTGTTAAACGGAACACTCCCCGTGATAAATGCGATGGAAGACAAACTATGAAGCGACGTCTCTACACAACGCCATCTCTACAACGGCACTATCGATTATCATGCCGCTTAGAGGACTTTAGAGAACTCATTTTTAGCGGACTCGTTCGAGATGATATTATACATTTCTTTTTATGAAAATAAGGGACGAGACGAGCAGGACGTTCAGCTGATGGTAATTGATACGCCATGTCTAATAGAATGCAGTGCCGCTCAAGATTTTTGAAAAACCCTAAAATTCTGAGCGGCACTATAGTTGCGCTCGTCACCTTGAGACATAAGATGTTTAGTCTCATTTGCCCAGTAATTTCAATAGCAACGGCGCCCTTCAGTACGAAACACAGTAATGTGTACACATTACTGTTTCACGGCAGAAATAGGCACCGTTGTGGTACCCATAATCTAGCCGGCATCCTGTGCAAAGGAGCCTCCCACTGGTTATATCAACTCATAACTTGTTAATCTCAGCACAGAAATCTAGAACTGGATTTAATATACAAGCTAAGTGTGATATTCAGAGCCACGCTGTAACGCTAAATTGTAAATGAGTCCGTATTCGCGTCAGCAGGTGTAAAGCAGGTTTAGATAACATCACGTTCTACGCCACTGTTTCATTGTAATGTTTGTGTTTATATTATGTGTCTTTATTTTACCGCATTTATCACAGGGAGTGTTCCGAAGAGCTGTTTCACCTGATTCTTGCTGAATTCCACTTTATTACGACACGCCACACATATTTCATACGCCCTGCCCATTACAATGCCGCTACAACTGCTCTTGTCACCTTGAGACATTAGATGTAAGTCTAATTTCACTAGCTACGGCGCCCTTCAGAACAAAACACAGTAATTCTAACACATAACATTACTTCACGGCAGAAAAGGGTACCGATAATCTAGCCGGCATCCTGTGCAAAGGAGCCTTTTACTGGTAATCCTTCAAAATTCAGTTTGGGCTTGTATATCATGGCATGTATATCTATGCCACCACAATCATGAGAGAAACAAGGTTTATCTTGGCTATACACTATTCTATCACCCTGGACCCAGTATTTTCACGCACAGACATAGTTGCAATCGTAAAACGTTCCTCATTTATTTCATCTATCAAATCATTCTTCTTCATGACACTCTTCGTAGAGCAGTCGTCACAGATTTTGTTGCAAATGTGATTCGCCTCACGAGCATTCGCCTCTTTTTCCTGCCAGCCTGGTATACTCGTTCAATGGACTGCCCACAACAGACTTAATTCGGTCGGTCCATCGCATGGGCGACCTTCCTCGCCTTCTGTTGCCCTCCACTTTGCCCTGCACGACAAGGCGCTCAATGGACTTACTCTCGCGCCGTGGAAGTGTCCGAAGAACTTAAGTATGCGACTCTGTACTAACACCGAGAGGCAATCAAATCCTACTCACGTAAGAGCCGGCATATAAGAAGTACAATATTTTTATTAGTAATAAAATTAGGTATAGGCATAAATAGTCTGCTACCAAAGCTATAATTTGAACAAAAGATGTCAACATAAACAAAATCATTGTTGAATACAATCCGATGCGATCGCTTTTATGACTCAGAATATACCGATAGAGTTTTATGATGCTTTCGTGTGTTTCTATTGTTGCATTTATCACATTCAGTATTATAATAATTCGTTCGTAAAATATTTTAAGAATGAAGAAGGGACAGCATATAAAATAATAAAGCAATTTATAAAACCACGATGTAAATGATAGTTTTTTTCACAAAATAACATATTATATGAGCAAAATAATTAAAAATATATCTAATATATAAAATTCTCATGTCGCGGTGTTTGTAGTTAAACTCCTTCGAAACGGCTTGACGGATTCTCATGAAATTTTGAGTGCATATTGGGTAGGTCTGAGAATCGGATAACATCTATTTTTCATCCCCCTAAATGTTAAGGTGGTCCACGCCAAATTTTTTTTATTTTTTTTTAAATATTGTTTGATTATGAGTCAGCATTAAAAAAAACATACAACTTCAAATTTTCACCCATCTACGATCAACACCTATTTTTGCGATTGAGTTGCAACATGGCAATCGAATATAATAATTATTGTAACACTATAAATTTTATGTACGATATACATATTTGGTAGGTCTGAGAATCGGTCGTCATCTATTTTTTATACCCCAAACATTTTAATTATTGAATTTTTTTTATTACTTTATATGGCAATACAACATTTGCTGGGTCAGCTAGTATATATATAAATGTATTTGTCAGGTGTGGGGTTTGAACCCATGCTGATGTCTCGGGGGCCGAAGCTTAAATCTAGCGCCTAAGACGGCCAACCTTACTTGAAAGCGGTAGTTGATATTAATCAATAAACCTACTTTTAGACTTCCTCTTAAACATTTTAGACGACCAATGAAAATTGGCCAGGTTACTGAATTTTAGGTTTCTTTAGTGTGCGTGACAAGCTATGGTCTTACACTCGCAGTTTGTATGTCACTTTATGATAGTTCGTGTCTATTGCTCAAAATAGAGGTTAACTGTTAGCCACAATCTTTTTCAATATTTCTACAGCTGTCTTCAAAGGATTAAACTTCACCCTTACTCCATAGCCTGCTGAATGCGATATGCGATACATGATGGAATAAAATGAGGTGACGTATTAAAAGATTCACTTTAAAAAAAAGAATATAATTAAGGTGATCACTCTCTATAGGTGTGATTCCGATATATTATATATTAATATACATAGCCGTTCTATTTTGTTCCAATTTCGGTTTACCGCTCAGGGTATTAGGGGCGTTGTTAAGCGAAATGGACTCGTAAATAAATGGGCATTAGATAGATTTGGAATCGCCGGTTCAGGCCGGATATATTGCCCTATATTTTTGGTTTATGGAAATAAGATTTATGCGGTTCCAGAGAATAATTTGTGAATGGGCGGTGTTTCGCCTGTAATGTTATTTACTTAAAGTAGAACTTAAATATTCTTCAGTATTGATTTAGATAACGTGTGGTGACTGTTATAAAAATGGGATGATAAGGCTGTTCGATTTTTTTTTATATATAATCCCTAATAAAATGCTCACAGTACCGTAAGTAATACCTTTATTTATTTATGGCGTGTTTGGATGATGCCGCTACTGTATTCAATAACTAAAGAGGAAAAATTTTTATGAACGTATATTAAATTTTCATAAATGTACTGACAATGAACAGTCATAATATTTATTTCATTAAATTTTTCTTTGAGAGACTATCCAAGCTGATATATTGATTCCCTTTGCAGTCCCAAAAATAGAAAGATAGAAATAACATACAGCTTTCTGGCTCGTTAGCTTAATATAAAAATTCACGACTGTATCTCGAAGCAGTGCTAATATTCACTAAAATTTTATAACCCTAGATGTAATCGTGTATTTAGAACGTAGCCTTTGTATAGAGGACAATAGAATGACTAAGTAAATAGTATACTATATAAGTTTGTCGTTAGCGAAGATACAAGGGTGCTTAGGAAAAGTTACCAACTTTCTGTATCGTTCAACTTACAAAGTACTTAAGCGAAGTGGGATTAATTGTTTGAAATATAAAGAATATTTTGCCTGAGTCAGGCGTAGCTTTGTTCGTTAGGTGAGCAGATATAATTAAAGAATATTTTTTTTCAAATTCTCCTTCACTGTCCTTGACCGTACCAAGATAGAAATCAGATATATTAATACTTAGTATTACTTACTCACAAAACGATACCGAAAGTGGTTGCATGTCCATTGTCCACTCCCAATTGTAGACACACCCTCTCACACTCAATCACATTTACCAGTGGGAGGCTCCTTTGCACAGGATGCCGGCTAGATTATTGGTATCACAACGGCGCCTATTTCTGCCGTGAAGCAGGAACGTGTAAACAAACGTGTAGTGTCGCACAGAATTTTTCAAGAATCCTGAGTAGCACTGCATTGTAAGGGGCAGGGCATATCAATTACCATCAGCTGAACGTCCTGCTCGTCTCGTACCTCATTTTCATAAAAAAAAAAAAGCATTCACCTAGGATATAACATAAAGAGAGGATCAGACCACATACCACTAGTACAAAGCCCTATATAAGATTACATAATATTCAATGGTATTGTTTGTTGTGTTCCTCCTAGGAACTGTATTTCGCATTCGGCTCTAGATGCAAATTTTTTTATGGACATTATTATGTTCATAGCATTGATTTGTTTTGTACTTTTTTGAAAGAAATAAGTTATTATTATTACTACTTCTGTGGTCGTGTGGTGTACTGCCACTATTCTGCCGAAAATTACTGGTTCTTTCGAATTCTAGTTTATGTTATTTTTATGGAAAAGAAGGACAAACGAGCGTGGTGTTAAGTGATCACAGGAGCGATGCCGGCCTTCAAGGGAAAAGGAAAAGGTGTACGCGCTTTGTATATGTCATTACATAAGTTTTGTTCTTAAAATCGGAGCCTATCGGCAGCAATTCAATGTTATCGGAGTCACATATATTATATGGACACACCAATAGAAATATTTTATTTTTATTTTATTTTATTCGAACCACCAACAGAATTACACATGTAAAATGTTTACATCATTTAAGTCTTAGGTGCTAAGTTTATATATAATAATTCCATTTATGACAAGTCGTGCGACAGAACTTAAAGATAGAATTAAAGGATATAAAAATGAACATATAAAAAGATTAATGGTGAGAAAAAACACAATATCTACAACTCTACTAATAAATAATAGTGACATAGCCGCTTAAAACATATCGGCTCACAGTTGACTTGAAGATCATCTGCGTAAGTAGTAATTTACTATTAATCAGATATTATATTTCATTTCACAACAACGCGTAGTTATAGTGAATCTTACTGCGAATAATCTTGCACAACCTTCAACTTTACTATATATATGTGTATGTATTGGACAATCTGCGAGAGAGGAATTAGCGCTTAAAAATGGTCGTTTAATTAATGATAACTTGTTTTCGTGCTATGATAAGGGTTTATGTTATGGATGAAGTACTCTCATAAAGGCCTACCATTAATATCCACAAGCTGAATGAGGCACTAATAGAGAAGTCCGCAGTTCTACCAGAAAAAATCATTACAATATGGTGTATTTTGCAGTAAGAACAGCCAATAAAAACATACATCGTATTTAACACTCAAGCGTCCTCAAGTGCAACATACTATAAGATTAAGTGAAACACTTTAATAGTTCATAGAATCTGTTCAAAAATTTAATAGTTCTTAACAAAAAAAAACTTAAAACAAAATTAATTTTATTTTCCCCTAGTATTGGCGGTAGATATTATATTAATTTTATTAATTTTGCCTACTTAAATTAATAACTAGAACTTGTATTCGCATATGTGAGTACTGAGAATGAACAATAATTGATATTTTTTTTATTATTTGTATCATAGTCTTATTATATCTTTTGGAATAGTCACACACGTTCAAAAGGTATATTATATTGTTATTGCTGGATGGACGGATCCCTAAAAATAATCAAAAAAGTCACACTACCTAAAGCCACCCCGACCCTTATTACCGTTATTACAAGGAATCCCCGGACACCGCAATATCCTTCGCTCGCCGTAAATAACCAGTTCGGTAAATATTACATCGGTGCCAGGCAATCTACTTCGGACATTACATTAACTGTTATTGCCAGCTCATATCGTGCTGGCGGCTATCAAGGACGCTCATCAAATTTTGAATAATTTGGTAGTCCTTATGGAGTTGCGTGGTTTAATGGTAGGCAGACAACCCTTGGACGGTACCTGGTTAACTAAGGTCCTTACAGGTATCAAATATACTAATACGAAATTGGATTTTACAATTAGTTTTCAAATTCAAAATTTACTACTGTTTAAAAAATGAATGTTAATACATTTAGGTCTGAAGGGATAAGCAATAAACATAATTGTTACTTCTAGGGTATCTAACCCTAAAAAGCATATTATATTTTTATAACGCTGCTACCGAATTATAAATAATTATTATTGTTATTCCTCCAGTGAAACAAGCAGCTGTGGCGTATACTGATCACTCCTTATCTGTTAAATGGCTTTTGAAACCCAATCCTTGAATGCTTATGGTCTGACAAAAATGAAAATTTCTCTCTTGGTCACTAATTGTAATGCAAATGATTTAAGTTTTCTTTAGTTTAGTTTGTTAATTCCGCCAATTTTAAAACAATTCGACACGTGTTTCGCCTCTACACGAGGCATCCTCAGGACGTGTTGTCTCGCCAAAATCTGGCACGAGACTCTCTTACTCTTACCAACTGAGCCATCCGTTCGAGTGACGCATAGATCGTAAACCTTGGTAACAAAAAATTTATTGAATTAGGCGTTACTTTGCGGAAATCCATAATTATACAAATGATTTATGTTTTCTTTAGTGTGAATTCCGCCAATATTTGTTTTGAAAACAATTCAACACGTGTTTCGCCTCTACACGAGGCATCCTCAGGACGTGTTGTCTCGCCAAAATCTGGCACGAGACTCTCTTAGTCTTACCAACTGAGCCATCCGTTCGAGTGACGCATAGATCGTAAACCTTGGTAACAAAAAATTTATTGAATTAGGCGTTACTTTGCGGAAATCCATAATTATACAAATGATTTAAGTTTTCTTTAGTGTTAATTCCGCCAATATTTGTTTTTAAAACAATTTGACACGTGTTTCGCCTCTACACGAGGTATCCTAAGGATGTGTGGTCTTGCCAAAATCTGGCACGAGTCTCGTGAAAGAAAACTTAAATCATTTGTATAATTATGGATTTCCGCAAAGTAACGCCTAATTCGATAAATTTTCACTAATTGTAAGTTACTCGAGAACATTCGAGAAAAATCCTAACACGTATCAATAGTGGTGCATTTGATTGAATGGCCAGCTGAGCGATAATGTGAATATTCAGTTCTATCTCTTTAAAAAGCAAATCAACAGTGTTATTGGTGCTAATAACTGTTACTGCTACCTAGTTAGAAGTTTTCTGACTGCTGCAACGTATAATAAATTATTTCCGGAATATTGCTACTGTTTTCCGAACCCAGTAGTCCTGAGAAGACTACACGGACGTAAGAATATCATCTACTCATTGTTTTTTCACATCGGACAACAAGCTTTTACTTTTGAATCCAGGTCTGGATCCACATCTTCCCTATGGGTATATTTGTTCTAGTCTTTGCCCACTGCTATTTTGTTTTTAACGTGCGTTGGAGCAAATCTTTATTTTTTTTATCTTGTATGTCTTTTCTTTTTTACGTTACGTAGTTTTTTTTATATTATACATGAAATGAATTTGATGGCTGGTCGAGATAACCTAATTTCATTTTTGACTGCGTTTGTACTCTCGTTTGCATTTTGTATGTTAAGTATCGCAGTAGGCACGTGTCTAGAATGACTTTCTTAAGTTTTAAGTCATAGTTTCAATTCGCAATTCAGTATTCCCTTATTTCAATTAAAAATGATTCTTATTTCTACTACGTTCTCGTTTTAACAGCTTCCAGTATACATATGACCTGCTCCTGGAATATCCTCCTTTCCCAACACTTATATTCATTTTTGCTATTTAAAACTGCGCAGTAAATTTATTTCTATTTTCTTGCACGAACAAACCACCTCAATATTTTCGCTTTTCGGATAACTGTCACTTTATCTTTACTTCCTCTTTCCTAGAATGCTAAAATTATTTCACGAAATTTTATTCATACTACTTTTTGTAATTTTATTTTATTGAAGAGGAGGACATACGAGCGTACGTGTCACCTGCTGTTAAGTGATCACCGGTGCTAACATTCTCTTGCAATACCAGAGAAATGTATATATTTATTTATATGTAATACTAAATATTAACTTTACCTGTAACTTAGTTTTACTTAAGATTTTACTTTTGGGCGGATTCCACAGCGGAGCTTTTATCTGGCGTCCAGTAAAGCGCCATAGCTAATGAAATTACTGGGTTAATAAGACTGAATATCTTATATTTCAAAGTGACGAGCGCAATTTTGATGTCGTCCAATAAAGAGCGCCACTGCTATTTATGGGCAAGGCGGCGTATCATCGTGCTAGTCTCGTTAAAAGGTTGTATTTTATTTCATTATTAACATTGTCACTAGGGTTGTCAAGTTGGAAGAAGTAGGGTTACATGATTTCAGAGAAGACGGATAAAATGAGTATCATTATATTTTCATATTTTTTTTACTGCATTTATTGATTGTGACTTCATTCATAAACTGCCTAGTTTTATGACATTGGGTGCAAATCAGTATATTATTATACCTATTTTATGTCATTATGTATGGTTATGTCTGAGTTTTTTTTAATGAAAATAAGGGACAAGACGAGCAAGGCGTTCAGCTGATGGTAATTTATACGCCCTGACCATTACAATGCAATGCCGCTAAGGATTATTGAAAAACTACAAAAATTCCGAGGGCTACTACAACTGTGCTCGTCACCTTGAGACATAAGATGTCAAGTCTCATTTGCCCAGTAATTTCACTAGCTACGGCCCCCTTCAGACTGAAAGGCAGTAATGCTCACAACTGCTTCACGGCAGAAATAGGCACCTTTGTGGTACCCATAATCTAGCCGGTATCCGGGACAAAGGAGCCTCCCACTGGTAAATAAAAGCAGTAATAAAAGAGTACGATACTCCGATAGGTTGGTACAATACATTTTAGATTACGGCTGGCAACCCTAATTTCACTTGCGTATAATTGATTTTTATAATAACATATCTGTTGTATCGTGGATTTTTTTGGATGTACTAAACATTATAATTTTACAGATTAACTTTAACTTCTGATTAACGATTATTTTTGCTTAATTTATATAAAATAGTTAATAATTCTGCTTAAAATTAATTTTTATTTGGAATTTATTCATTCCGTGGTGACCTGATCTTCTTCTACCTCATGAAGCTGAAGATCTAGAGAAGAGTGCGTTCAAACACTCAAACTCTTTATAATGTATAGATTAAATATTCCCAAAAATTTTAAAAATATTCCTTAAAATTACGTTGTACATTCCACATTGTTTGAAAATTAATTTAAGCTCCATACAATGCATTGTAGAGTCGAATAACTTCACATTCGCTTTAGAAACTCAGATTTTTCTGCGAGAAAAGAGCGTTAATTAAAATGTTAACACGATTTGTATATTCTGAGAACATTCAACGTAGTTTTAATAAATTTTTGCACACTAAGCGTACCATTCAGACCCATTTATAATTGATATTTTACGAGAGTTTTTTTAAGAGTTTAGATAATTAATTAATATCCGGCGCTTTTCCTTGTCGAGATTTCATAGTATTATTTCAACATTTTTTGTATATGATTTGAATGAAACAAACACTTTCGGCCTTACAAATAAACTTGGCATAAAGTTATACCTGAGAATAAACCAAGAGTAGGTATGCAAAATGTTTACAACTTGACATTTTGCTTATTGGTTTATTCGGACGTATATTTCCTGCATTTATTTGCAAAGCTGCCCGATATTCTGAAAACTTCAAAATTATCGTTGTATTGACAGTGTTGTCGGCGATAAAGTCAATATTTCGCATATTCTTGGTTTATTCTCCGACATAACTTTATACCAAGCTTATTTGTAAGCCCGACATATAGTCATAGAGAGAGAGCTTGGTACAATATCTGAGTTTAAACATTCAAATTGCATCAGCCGTTTCTGAGATAAGCATGCACAAACTAACCGACAAAGCTATAATGAGATGAAAATTATAGAAAACTATCCTATGGCTTCGTTTTTTTTATTATAATAAGGTACGAGACGAGCAGGACGTTCAGCTGATGGTAATTGATACGCCCTGCCCATAACAATGCAGTGCCGCTCAGGATTTTTGAAAAACCCAAAAATTCTGTGCGATACTACATATGCGCTCGTCACCTTGAGACATAAGATGCTAAGTCTCATTTGCCCAGTAATTTCACTAGCTACGGCGCCCTTCAGACCGAAACACAATACTGTTCACGGCAGAAATAGACCCCGTTGTGGTGCGAAGGAGCCTCCCTCTGGTGAATATAATATCGACAACATAAGTACAATTCAATATAAAGACTGGGCGTGTTTACGGTTATAGTATATGTATATAATTTTAATAAGATATTAAATAGGCACCATCAAAGAGTTTGACTGTTCAGCCGTAGCATAAACAACAACTTGACTCCCCTTTAAATCACAAATAACAATGCTTTTGAAGGTTCCTTTACTGAGTAAAATACGGTCTTTGATCGCACTGTCAAACGTTAGATTGCCGCGGAATTTATTCCTCAATATAAATTATTGATGTAACAAGTTATTGAAAGTCTTCAAGTGCTCAAAGCTCAGAAAATTTAATGTGGATTAAAATATTTACTATATTACAAGGAGGTCGTTCCTCTTTTCTTTGATAATGTTCTAGAATATTCCCCTTTTTTAACGCTAGATCAGAATTTTTTAATTTAGATCAATATTCTGCATTTATATTTGTACCCTCATTTTGCTTTTTTAATATTTTTTATTTTCTACGCTTATGCATACAGATTTTACGTGATAGTTCTACTTGCGAAACTTCTGTTTGCAAAGATAATTATTTGAAGGATAATCTCTTACTTGAGATAAAAATCGTAACTATCTTTGACTTTTCTGTCAGAATAAACTAATCGACGTTAACTCACCTTATCCGTACACGCTATCTGTCAATGGGACGACGTATAGCTTACCAGCGATAAAAGTTTGTATGGAAATCGCAATTCATGCGTCCCAATATTAGGCGATAAGAATGACTTATCGGGTATATTGGGACAGCTTCAGAATGTTGACAGCTACTTACTGACAGTAGGAGTTGTAATTTATCTCTATCAGTAGATAGAATATTGGGAATGGCCGTAGGAGGTCTAGGTTATTACACAAAATAATATACATTCTCTGACATAACCTAACTTTGGATTTGGGACATATCAAGCAATTGTCAGTCAAATTGAAATCAGACTAAAAGTGACATTTTTATTTAACAAATGATTCTAATGCAGCCATTGAAACAGTCCATCAAAATCTGCAGCCAACGATGTACGGGAGATGGTCGGTTTCCTTAGTGCAATAAGTCCTATGCCTTCAACATGAATCCAACGGAATCATCTTGTATTCTAATAAATATGTAAATATAACTGAAGTTTCTCGTTTCATTATCAACATAATTCTCATCTGAAGTTGACACATCTGACCTCCCTAGAGTCAAAACAAATCAACTGCGACAAATATCTAACGCGGGCTGACAAACTTTTGACGTCAATTTGGCTGAAATGTCGCGACAGTTTGCTATGTTTTGACCTCGACGGCGAATAACAAAAGGCATTGAAATTGTATTATGGCTCAAGAATATTTATTACATTTTACTCGCAGCGAATTTACCGAAAGGACAAAATAAGAAGCTTATTTATTTCGAATACCTATTCTATACTAGCTGCGAATGTTTTTATTTAGCATATTTTTCACGTCACCCACAAACAGACTTACTGGTAATGGTTACTGACCACTTCCGCTCAACTTTAATAAGACACTGCAGATGAAGTTCTTGTATTATATACAATTTCACGTTCTTTTCAATTCTTTTCTCATCAAGAGCTTCTTCAGGCCTCAGCTAGTTGGCAATCATAATGGCTATTTTCACTTTAGTACCAAAATCTGGCAAGCCAAACCATTTTCAGCTGATTTACTCGCCTTATTCCTGATCGGCATTTTTCTCGGATCTTTCCCTACTTTATGAGTTGCATCAGCTAATACTCAACACCACGCATTATATTTTTAGCATTTAAATTATTTTTATAAGCCCCATTTTTTATATCACCGTCTTTCGATAACACCTCCCTTAAAGCGTCGCCAAGTATCGGAATACTGTGTCTCGAAATCTCAAGCGATTGCCAATTCTGGAGGGCAAAACCAAACTGGCTTTAGCCGGCCCACATTCTAACGCTTTAGAAATCGCAGGTCCGGCCACACATGGAGTATTGCTGTCATCTCTTTTCTGGTGTGCACCAGTATCAGCTCGATCTATTTGACCGGATTGAGCATTTCAAGTTCTTCAATAACTATCGGATATCTAAAGCTAGCTAGATAAATTTTACACATTTTCCGTTTAATATCGTCACATTGTTATCTGTGGAATTCTGGCTAAGTATTCATGAGCTCGAATAATTTACGTGGAGACACCCTGGGTCAAGTCATTCTAAGCTTCGAGTAAGTTGGTCCAACATTAGAAAAAAACCTCTAATTTTTTCTCATCAAATGCGTTAGTAAAAACTTAGTTTAGAACCGCGAGTTATTTGGTAACTATTGATAGTTTTAAAAGCGGTCGCGGAAACAAACCGCAATTTCAGTGTGTATATACTGTGCATTGTTGAAATAGTATTTTTGTTTGATAAATATATTATTGAAAATAAGTTTTAAAAATAAATGAAAGAACTAAATGTTATTATTTTGAAACGTTATGAAATTTTAATTTTAAAACCAAAAGATCTATGTTTTCACTTCTATCGGAATTTTTTTAATACAAATTTGGAACTTTTATCATTGCCCGCCCTTTCAGATATTTTTTGGAGGTTAATATAAAATCACAGTTACGGAATGGAGTGTTAAAGAAAACAAAATTGCAGTTATTGTCTTGCACAAAATGGGTATGGAGCCATCGGTTATTGTTAAGAAACTTTCTTTGTCTAATACCATAAAAGATCGGGGTGGCCGCGTGCTGTTGGAAATTAAAAGTACAGTTAACAATAGGTATAGTACAGCACAATACAAAACAGAACATTATAGTAATATATTACATTACAGTACAGTATACAGTATAGTACCGTACAGTATACAGTATAGTACAGTACAGTATATACTGTATATACAATACAGTATACAGTATAGTACAGTATACAGTACAGTACAATATACAGTTAAAGGGAGTGGCTAGATTGAAATGCATGCTGTCCATGATGCACGGGCGATAAGTATACAAATATCCTTTCTACTGATTTTTACGATTGACGAGCATAACAACAAGCAAAGTTATAAAGTGTACGCTCATCTAATCCCAGGCTGTCCGATCACTTAGATATTCAGCTGTGGAGAGGATTTGCGACAGAGCCATTTTTTAATAAAACATTTAAATTTATTTATAGATAATGCCTGAACAGTGGCTGATACTTTATTATTAAAGTCTATAACATTTACCCTTAAAGCTATTAAGTATATTATGAAGCCTGCTAGAACTGTAACTAATTACAAGCAATCCCTTATTTCTAGTGTTATAATAGTGAAAATCACTATCAAGAGCAAAATACGAAATTATATCTCTTTTGGAAGCTTGCCTTTGAAGAAGAACTTTGTTTGCCTGCGTTTTTCGATGGAGTGTGATAGAAAGCTATTGAATAAGTACAAATTAAGAGAAAAAAGATACTCAGAATTATAGGTCCAATCAAGAAATCTAAGCGCACTATGAAGCTACTGAACCGATTTTGATGAAATTTGGTAATCAATGGTTCCCGCGGGATTTGTGAAAACTGAAATTCAGGTACATGAGCTATAACTATACCAATAGTAGGTTTAGGAACCGGAATTGGAATAGAACATGAGGTAATCTTCAATTCCTAACTTGCTTATTATTTTTAAAAACCCTTTATCAATTGTAATTCATTCGAATGAGCGGAATAAGAAAAATAATTTTACATCAAACAGCCTGTGACTTGTTTATGAATTAATTTGTAGCAGTAACATTGACACAGTATTAAGTAAATTATTTTTTTTTAAAAGCGCAATAAGGAGTTCCTACCGGGAGACTTTCTTGCGTCGTTTCTTCTCTCTCAGCGCGCTTAATTGACGTAGCGCTTTTATTGACATTTAAATAAAACAATTTTGACAAATAATTTTTTTTATGCCCTTTCGTTTTGTGAAAAATCTCTTTGAACTGAAAGTCCTCCATTGACACACACATGGATATAATTTATCTAATATAGAAGTTGATGTCATTGTTTCAGTTATAAATTATTTCAAGTTATTTTTCAAGTTTAAATCAAGTGAGTGCTTTAAATAATTTATTGAAAAGGCAATATTTGTGAGGTGAAAAAAGGCAGAAAAAGTAAATACAAATTGGAAACTTCTACACGTTTTTTGGTTGAAAAAGAGCTAAGCAAAGCCTACGAAACCCATATGGTATCCAATTAAAATAATGTATATTACAAGATTGAGGGGTTCACTGCAGTGATATCCACTTCATCGGTGCCACACTATCGATAACTTCTTGTGAATCTTAACTATCATCAGGAAGAGTTCTCGGATATGCACTGATTGAGATATGTGTGCCAGGGGGGGCCGGCACTTCACCAAACGTATCGACGAACGACGCACGCGCTTTATTACGATTTATAATAAAACCAGTATTTATAATATAGTCATATGAATGCAAAGACTTTATAATCAAACTAGAGATATACCTAAATATATACGACAGGACAATGCTGTTCACATGGTCAGCATTTTCATGGTTTTCCATTGTTCTGGGCGTTGACAATGACAGTAAGTAAAACACAGTCGTCAAGAACCTTCACAAGTGGTAGGGAAAGTGCAACGTTACCTTCCTACGTTTGTCATGATTTGGTGGAGGGTGTTGTATCAATGAGTCACGTAAAGGAGTAAAGGCTTCAGCAAAAGTGTATTAGTAACCTGTTATATATCGTGTTGCAAACCCTCTAAGAATACGTGTAATCTAATATATTATAAAATTCTCGCGACGCGGTGTTTATGACCAAACTCCTCCGACACGGCTTATCCGATTTATATGAAATTTTGACTGCAAATTTAGACCAAAATCTATTTTTCATGCCCCTAAAATATGATAGGGGTGACCCCAGCCCGAAATACTTTTTTTTATTTTTTTTGACAATTTTTTATTTTATTATTCGATCTTTTCTACCCCGCGATCCCTTCTACGATCAATCCTTGTTTTTTAATCACCCTTTTGTATATTATTCAGATCCATCCACAGATCCACAATAGGGTTGCAAGAAGGCAATCGAATACATTAATAAATTGTACACCGTTTAATTATATGTACGATATATTTGGTAGGTCTGAGAATGGGTCTACTCTTATACCCCAAAAATTTATTTATTGATTTTTTTTTATTAGTTTAATTGGTACTACAACGTTTAATGGGTCAGCTAGTGACAATGTAATAATTTCGGTGTATTTAATACTGTCTATATTACAACATTGTTCTTTCAACAGACGTAAATAGCACAAGGAGTTTTTGTTTTGCTACACCAAAGAAGTATAATTTTCTTGCGAGATTATACAAGTAGCCACTCATATTAATTCAGATTAAATATTTTTTAAATTTATAACACAACTAGTCCTGACTAGGTTAAGATATGCAAAATAGGCCCTAGATAAAATCTTATATATGTAAAATAAATAATAATAGTGAATGGTATTAATATTATTTTTTTATTTAATATCTGACCCCGAAACTAGTTAAAACTGTATCTTCAGGGTCAGTGGTTCCTCGACGAATGACAATGACAAACGAAATAATTAATTAAAAGTGTGTGTTTGTGTAATCTTAGCGCGATGAAAGTAAAAACTTAATTATATTTAACTTTAGGAATAATTAACAGATACATATATATACTTTTCTTGCTAATCAGAAAGCTCATAGCCAAAATATGTTATTTTCGTTTGCCCTTGTTTGTGCCACCTATTCTAGGATAAGAAGATTTAATTTAACAATAAAGTTGTAACAAGATGGATAATGACTAAAAATTATGAGAAGACGGAGGCCCTTTTATGTATTTTAAAGTTAAAAAAAAAATTGATTATATCTGCCTACTCTATAGTATGTATTAATTTATCACTACATTAAACTCTTTACATTTCTAACAAAAAAAAATAGACATAATAAATTCTTAAGAACTTTATTCTTATTTATTTTTAAAACTTATTACACACTATACTAGCGAACACAATACACATTCACATACACACTTACTCACACAAACGCACACATACACATTACACACACACCCACATCTTATAAGTGTTAAGTAGGTACCTACTTAGTGATTATAGAAATGGAAGAGCGGGATCTTCTCACACAGGTTTTGTCACCCAAAAGAAGGTCCCAACCAATTATATCATGTAAGATAAGTTTTGGTACCAATAAAGATATTTGAATTTTAATTTAAAAATTAAAAAAAAATACTTACACTAATTAAATCCGTGTTTTTAATAAATAATTGAATAAAATTAATACAATTATTAATATCACACATATCACACGTTGTTATTGAATATTAACGAATATGGCTGTATGGGCTCGGACCATTTGCCTGTCCGATGGACGTAGAAAAATTAACGAATGTCGGAAACGTCAGACTGAGAACTATTATTTATTAATTACTAGCTGACCGAGCAAACGTTGTATTGCATATAAAGTAATAAGAAATAATACAATAATTAAAATTTTTGGGGTATAAAAAATAGATGACGACCGATTCTCAGATCTACCATATATTATTAATTCGTATATAATATGTATCGTACTACAATAATTATTATATTCGTTTGCCATCTTGCAACCCTATTTCTGTGCATGGAACAGAATAATATAAAAATCGCGATACAAAAATAGGTGTTGATCGTAGATGGGTGAAAATTTGAAGTGGTATGTATTTTTTAATCCTGAATCCTGAAAAAAATTGTCAAAAATATAAAAAAAAAACTGTATATTTAGGGGTGGGTCACCCTTATCATTTAGGGATATGAAAAGATGAATCTATCATTCTCATTCATTCATCTTTTTATTTTCATTTCATTTCATTGTTGGCTGTTTCTCAGACCTACTTAATATGCACACAAAAATCGGTTCAGCAGTTTCGTAGGAATTTGCTAACAAACACCGCGTGACGGGAATTTTATATATTAGAAATTATGGTTTAATACCAATGGAATGAAATTGTCCTGTATAATATATGTAGCGCCGAACGATTTCATCTGGAAACAGCTGTTATATATCTGAATGTTGGCCAAGAAGCGCTTAGAATCATTTCCGATCCTAGAAACTAAATATCGTAAAGGATCTGGTGGTGGGACCAATGTACAGGCAAGTTTACTTTCCCTCCAGAACAACATAATCCAGCAGATTCATAACTATATTAAAACGCCTTACAATATTTACAAATAATTATCATTTCCCCAATTGTTACCGATTTGTCGGCACAATAGTCTATTGCCAGATCATGGTGGGATGCAGCTCATTCCAGTTCCATCACAGGAGCACTATGTCTGCGGAATCGTTCAATTTCATTATGTCGTGCTCACTGTTGTTATGTTTGATGTGCACCAAAGAGAATTTAACCACTACATTCAGTGCACGAAGTCATTGCATTCTAAGCCTATATACTTCTTTGTCATCCACTAAAGAACGCAATTCTGACATATCAATGCGACTATTTTCTTATTCTGTCATCGTTGCTTTTAGCTTAGCACGTGAGGTAGATCTTCGCAAATTTGATTGACTGCGAAACTAATTCAGGTCGTCTTCTCATCGGCATCGTTAATTGCAATTAATCAAAATGGGAAAAGTTCTTGCGCACTTAGCAGTAAAGTGTCAGTATCACAGAGGATAATCGAAGTAAGAAGGTTCTCGCGCACGTAGCGGTAATCTTCACTCACAAAGATAGAGGGATGCACTCTTTGTATAAGGTATCCATATAGAGGATGGATCGACATATAGAATGATATAAAAATTCTAATTAGTTATTCATTTTCAACTATTCTTTCAATTTGATTTCTGAACGACGAACGACAAGTAAAAGAAAAATCAAAATTGTTGTTTTTATTTAAATCCGAGCATTTTGATGTTTATTTAAACCTTTTAAGCCTTCTCTCTAAGGACTTCCACAAATAATTCTAGAACAAAACTAGCCAAATCGGTCCAGCCGTTCTCGAGTTTTAGTGAGAAAATATTAGTGAGCAATTTGAGACAATTTTTTAAACCATTAAATTAAAGTGGTTAAACCGAAGTACTAACGTTACTTCCGTCAGATAAATATTCTGAGTTACCCCCAAGTCACGCTTAACGAAGTTTTACTTCAATAAATAGAAATTAAATGTGTGTGTGTGTAATACTTAGTAAGTAGGTTACAGTAGACTTTCCGTTTCTGAATATGATAATTGTTTAAAATAGTCCGTGGTTTTCATTTTTACCTCAAAATTGCATAGTGTGTAGATAAGTCTTCTCATGAATCTTATTGTAAAGCTTAGAGGAGAGAGCATCATATTGACGTTTCGCGAAGGCCGTTTTACATTTCATTATGGGACATATTTTGGGTGCGGCGTCGTCCAAGAACATTCACGTTGAGGGGTAAGGTAGCATGTTTTAATTTAATTAGTTATGATACTTACAGTGCTCAGCAGTACGGTAGCCAGGAAGATGACACCTCTAGCCATCATATCAAATAATGACCACCGTTAACATATTACTGGTTCACGTCATTCTGAAACAAATACAAATTGGTTTTATTACACTCAAAGTTAAAAGGCATAAAATGCATTTATTTTCTCAAAATTGTTTTCTTTAGAATTCTTTTTGATGTCATTTCTAATATACTACTACCGCTTCGGAAACAGCATCCCAGCATTCTTTTTTTTGCGCTCTTTTTAATCAAATATACAAAATTGTACTGTCATTGCCATTGCTATAAAATAATCATAATCTAGACCCAGGCTGTTAAAAATAAAGGTAAATTTTAACCCTAAAGATAAGTGATCACCACTGCCCATGCGTTATTACATAGACTATTAACAATACAATATACTAGTGTTTAGATAAAGAAAGCGTGCATGAGAGAAGAACATCTTTAACGGAGATACAGGAGGAGAGAAAAGGAAAGAAAAATTAAGAAATAAGAAAGACACTGGGATTACATAATTATCATCAGTAAGTATTTTGTATTTTATTTATTTCAATGTAAAATAACAAGAAGCGTATGTTACAAAATTTGAAAGATGCCAGTAGCTGTCAAGATGCCACGCACACAAGCATCGAATAGTTGCCTTAATAAAAAATCTATTTTTCTCAGGAAGTGCGGTATCAAGTTAGAAGGCAGCGGAGACCAATCCTTAGTTACAAACCTAAGGTGAAACTCCAATAAAGTAATCTCGAAGTAGTGAATGAATGAATAATGTGTTTTAATTTTTAAATTTCAATATATTACCAATGTACTGCATTGAGTACTTCATAATCATCAAAACACACGACAGTCTGAAATATAGCAACGTATTTGTAACATAAATCCAACAACTCGCTAGGACATCGCACTACGTGACATTACTACGGAACAATATGAAACTCGGCAGAGCAAATAAAGCCACGTGATTTATTGTGACCGATTCTATGTTGTAAACGAAATCGTAACAAAAGTCTGTTACAATTTTTCGACGATCTAATTCTAGTTTATGTTGCAATGAATTGTTAAATTTATTTCAGATTTATTGCAGTACCATATTAGTTACATAGATTTACAAAATATCTGTTACAAAGTATACGTTGGGCTTAAAGTAAGTAACTTTAATTTTACAATAATAATAATTATAGTCGCTTAGACATTTTTCATAGCAGCTATCTTATATAACTTTTACTAAAAAAATTAAAGAATATCTTAAACATCCTTAAAATATGTCCAACCGATAAATTTGATAAATTTTGTTTCATTTCTATTTTTGTGTACTTTTTTCGCCTTATGTTTAATTGTATATCAAATCGTTATATTTTGTATTCACACCTACTTTGTTTATATTTAAGTGGAAACTTTATTGGCTTGTGTAATATAAATTATGTGTTACAATGTGTATATAACTTAAGCTGTTTGTTTTCCAATAAATAAATAATAAAAAACAGTATTCTGGCCTTACACTAGGACACCCTGTGAAGTCCAGTCTCTTCCCCTATAATAGTACAAAATAAAAATAAAAGAAATTTGCGTGTATGTGTGTGTATGTATGGATGTGTGTGTATGTGTTTGTGCTAAGTAAGAATAGAAAATTGCTAATGTTGGTATAATAATTTAAATTATTGTTTTTTAGTTTAGTACATTTATAAGTTTTTCTGTATCATTGTAGTTTAAAACTTTAAACCAATCAAATATTACTTTTTTACAACTGCATTTGGTATTATCAATAGAACTCCTATTTTGTTTGTATAATTTACTGTGCAGCTAAGGCCCCAGGAAATAATAAGTTCTTCGAGCAAAGGAGGAAAACACTCTTGGGCGATCCCATATTAGCGCCCAATAAGAAACACCTGCCTGTTTTTTTGCAGTTTTGTGGAATTTAAGTAATGTAGAGGAGATAAATAATTGTCGTAAAGGTGTTTTTTTTGGTGGTGGACAATTTTCCAAGAGAGACCTTAATCACGGTAGACATATGTATGTCTACTGTGATTAAGGTCTCTCTCTCAATGGCGGGTGGATATGGCATCTCCTCCTGTCCTGTATGCAGCACCCCGTGAGTAAGATGATCCACTTGTAAAAACTTTCGAGAAGCCTATATGACGAAAGTTTCACGTGAAGTGCTTTGGGCTATGCCATGTATGAGTGGAGTGTCAGACGAAATCAATTCACAATCAACAGAGCGGCGATCATTGAAAGCAAAGAAGAAGGCTTTTAAGTCAGTTTGGGTCTAGCGAAGACCTTTGTTTGTATATAACGAAAGCACTTCACGAAAAACTTTCGTCATATAGGCTTCACGAAAGTTTTTAACAAGTGGATCAGCTTACTTACGGGGTGCTGCATACAGGACGTTCTTGACAGTGCTTGTACAGACCTCAAGTCAGTAAACGCCGGTGTTCTTTTTTTTATGGAAAAGGAGGACAACCGAGCGTACGGGTCATCTGGTGTTAAGTGATCACCGCCGCCCATATTCTCTTGCAACACCAGAGGAATCACAAGAGCGTTGCCGGCCATTAAGGAAGGTGCTTTTTATGAACACGCTTTTTTTGAGGGTACCGTCGTATCGTACCGGGTCGTATCGCCCCGGAAACACCGCACAAGGAAGTTCATTCCACAGCTTTGTTGAACGTGGAAGAAAGCTCCTTGAAAACCGCACTGTGGAGGACCGCCACACATCCAGATGGTGGGGATGATATGCTAACTTGTGGCGTGTCGTGCGAAGGTGGAATTTGACAGCAGGAATCAAGTGAAACAGCTCTTCGGAACACTCCCCATGATAAATGCGGTAGAGGACACACAATGAAGCGATGTCTCTACGACATGCCAAGTGATCCAGCTGTTCACAGAGCACTGGGTCCCGGACAATTCGAGCTGCTCTGCGTTGGACGCGCTCAAATGCATTGAGCTGATACTGGGGTACACGAGACCAGAGATGACAGCAATACTTCATATGTGGCCGTACAGCGCTAGAATGTGGGCCAGCTTGAAGTATTGCCGTGCTCTATTTATGACACCCAGATTCATCGAAGCCAATTTTGCTTTGCCTTCCAGATGGCCGCGGAATTGGCAATCGCTCGAGATATATAGACCCAGAATTCCGATACTAGGCGAGGCTGTAAGGGAAGTGTTGTAGAAGAGCGGTGATACGACAATGTTTGCCATGATTGTTGACATGTTTGATATCGTTACGCAGATGACAGTACTAGAGATGCCATATCCACCCGCCATTAAGGCACAGTAGACAAATGTATGTGTAGTGTGATTAAGGTCTCTTTTAGAAAATTGTCCACCACCAAAAAAAAACACCTTTACCACGAACGTTTACGTTCTCTCGTTTACTCCATAAAATATTTCCATGCAAAATATTCAAAAAATAAAATTTTACAAACAAAATCTTATTATAAAGTCGGATTGCCGCGTCAACGCTATTATCAACAAAGAAAAACACCGACAAAATCTGCTTTTCCTACCCTGAATCGTTCTGAAAACCAATTAATAACGCTCTAAAGTATGTTTTTGCAATAGTACTTAAAACGATAGAGAAACGAAGTTTAATTAAAGGTGAAAAACACAAAAGATTCGACGTAAATCCGTGCTAAAAGGGTAGAACGGTAATTAATTAAATGAATTTTATATTTCGCATTCACAATTGCTGTGGGGCTGTATTCACACTGATTGGAGTTCAGTTTTCAGATGAGCAACGGTCGAGTTGTATGAATCAAAGTAAATAAACATTATTTCAATCAGATACAGGTTTTGAAACAATAGTCGTATTTTATGTTTTTTGTAGAATTTTGTTCAAAATAATAATGTCATGTGTACCAGAACCATGCCATCTTGGAGCTAGTCAGGGGCTCGAATATGGTACACCAGATTATTAACTACAGTTCTGGTGAAGAAACTAAGCAAAATCCTGTTGAAAAATTATCAAACAGTAGAATGTTCTTAATTATTGTCTGAATTAATTGCCCTTAATTGTTGGACTTGCACATAGCATATATACTTTAATTAAAATTCTTTAACATAAATGGCAGCCATTTTTATATTCGCAAGCTCTGTTTTTTTTTGTTTTTATAGCAATACTGATACAACCATAGATAAAATAAGCAGAGTGTGTCCTCTGTCAAGATTTTAGGTATAAGTTTTGTGGCTTATGAGTGATTAGTCAGACGGTAGACGGATAACTGAATTTTGAATGATAATAGATTGAACAAATAAAGTTTTATTATTTCCTTCTGTATTCATTCACTTTCTTATACTTGTATACTGGGTTGTATTTTAAACTACGTAACGAACGATTAATCCATTTTACTTACGGGTGCATATTATATGAATAGACCTCTAGCAATTCCAATTCAATTGAATATCTAAAGCTGTGTTTGTTTTGCAGGTGGCTTGATCATGCTGAGAATAGGCTTTAGGTAAATGGGATAGTCAATAAAATTGTATAAATGTTAGGCTTAGCTATTTAGCTAACAATTTCCCTTACATAAAATTTTAACCCCCTTATTCATAATAGTCTGCTAACTTAAAGCATTGCTAATTCTCACTCTGTCTTCTTCTATTGACCTAAGCCAGAATGAGAAAAAACACTCCTTAGCGGCTGTTTAAAGTTAGCGGACCATTATGAATAAGGGGGTTAATGTTTTGCAAGACCTGCATGCATTATTAATATTATGCATGAGACATTTTTCATTCATTCTCTCGATATTACCAAGAAACTACACGTAAATATCAAAAATTTATTGTCATACAATTTCACACACAATGTTCCATTATTTACCATGACTTTAGTATCAGAAAGCAAACAAAATCTATAATTTGATAAGCTTACACTCATGCCTACGGCTAATGGTTCACTTCAAATTAACATAACACAAACATTGCGCCATTAAAGACCATTACTGTACAGTGTTTGTGAACAATCCCTATCTTTGTATTAATACGAAACTCATTTATTATTTCGCGATTTTTTAACGCGTATTTAAAGTATCAATCGTACTTAGTTTTGAAAAACAGTATTTTGAATTAATTAGTCTTAATTCAAGTTAGTTTAATATTTTTTCTCAGTAGACAATATCTTTATCGGAATTGTAAACGTTTTTGTCTATAAATAAATGTAGTATATATAATAATAACATGGCCAGCCTTAATTAAGATGGCCAGTGGAAGGCTCCTTTTCACAGGATGACCGGCTAGATTATGGGTACCACAACTGCGCCTATTTCTGCGTGAAGCAGTAATGTGTAAGCATTACTGTGTTTGACGTTCATTCAGTCTGAAAGGCACCGTAGATAGTGAAATTACTGGGCAAATGAGACTTGACAACTTATGTCTCAAGGTGACGAGCGCACTTGTAGTGCCGCTCAGAATTTTTGGGTTTTTCAATAATCCTGAGCGACAGTGCATTATTATGGGCAGGGCGTATTAATTACCATCAGCTGAACGCCCTGCTCGTCTCGTCCCTTATTTTCTTAAAAAAAGGCATATCCTGTTGGCACTATGGGTACAAGACCACGATAGTTTACATAATACATATAAACATCCATGACTCGGAAACTAAACCCATATTCGTCGTATAAATATGGGTTTATGTTTTTTCGAACCAGAGACCTCTAGCTCAGTTGGCTGGGTCGCTAACCACTGGGCTATAGGGATCATCTATATACCTTTACATATCCTAAGTATCTTAAATTACAAAGCTACAAAGCTGTGGAATGTCCTTGTGAAACTTCCTTGTGCGGTGTTTCCGGGACGATACGACATGGGTACCTTCAAAAAAAAAGCGCGTACACCTTCCTTAAAGGCCGGCAACGCTCCTGTGATTCCTCTGGTGTTGCAAGAGATTGTGGGCGGCGGTGATCACTTAACAACAGATGACCCGTACGCTCGTTTGTCCTCCTATTCTATAAAAAAAATATGCTAATAATTATACCGGCAAATAGATACAATCTTCGAACCGATAGAAACAGATGTAATGGACACTCGGACGAAAACTACACATACTGTCACTTCTAGTCATAGAATCTATTTTTATCTTTAAAACACAACCCAGGTGAAGCGGGTCTCTTGTCCAATATAAAACAGATTTAGAAAAGTTTAATACTCCAATATAAAACACATCGAATCAAACGCAAGGACGCGCTCAATAGAGCTCGCTGTATAGAGAACAGACTAGTTTTGTGAAACACGCGATACAATCACGCAATGCTGTTGTGTGCTATTTTATTTGCTACCGTTTAGGGTCCTGTAAGAAATGAGGTAAATGCTTTTATTCCTTTTTGGATGTTGCCGTGTATTGATGTCATGATTGGGACGAAACTGCGTCACTAACATAGTACAATATATTTACTATTTTAGAACAACCCGTGAGAGACTAGTTTCACCAGTGTGAGGTTCCTTTGCACAGGAAGCCGGCTAGATTATGGGTACCACAACGGCGCCTATTTCTGCCGTGAAGCAGTAATGTGTAAAGATTAATGTGTTTCGGTCTGAAGGGCGCCGTAGCTAGTGAAATTTCTGGGCAAATGAGACTTAACACCATATGTCTCAAGGTGACGAGCGCAATTGTAGTGCCGCTCAGAATTTTTGGGTTTTTCAAGAATCCTAAGCGGCACTGTATTTTAATGGGTACGGCGTATCAATTACCATCAGCTGAACTTCCTACTCGTCTCGTCCCTTATTTTCATATAAAAAAAGAGAGAGAGAGAGCCTTCCTTGTGCGATGTTTCTAAGACGATACGACATGGGTACCTTGATGAAAGTGTACACCTTCCAGAAACTTCCAGCAACTCTTCTGTTTCCGGCAATTCTTTTGGTGTTGCAACAAATTATATGAAGAGCGTCGAAAAAAATTGAATTAAGAACTAACCTCTATTTTGAATAATTCACGCACACTAACACAAAGTGTCATACAAATTGGGAGTGTAAGACGTAGCTTGTTACGCACACTAAACTAATATTCCTGACCTGTTTTTATCGGTTGTCTAACACTAAGAGACTCTATCTAGACGTATAAATTATCTAGGAAAATGGCCCTACTTCTTATTCGTTGACAGGTAACAGAAAAAAAATGAAACAAGAGCCATAAAGCATCCTGCATTACTATTCTACATCACTACAACGCATTTACAATATCAATCACAGCTATTCAATAACAGATGGCGCTCTCTATTGGCTCGTTGCCAACTCTGCAATTGCCCACTTATCTATGGACGCTGCCTCTGAAATATTTATAGCTCTGCGTTGTTAATTTGATTGTTAAAAGCCTACTGATTATGGGGCGAATACGGCTTACAACTGTTGATTGTTTTTATTTATAATAGATTGGGGGAAAAGTTTTTCGCATTCTGTATGAAACTGTAGAGTTTTATTTTTAATTTTATGATCCCGTTTTGATAAAAAAAAAATGACAAGTTCTTTTTGCAGTTCTCTCTTGGTGTTAAACTGACATTGCCTAAAGAAATTCTGAAGAGACCCAAAACAGTTAGAAATCTGAAGGTTCAAGTTAAGGACTGCAATATGGTGGATGTATCAAAAAATCCCAGCCAATCTTTCTTTAGTTTTGCTGAGTGGTTAACGATGTACACAAATAAAATTTTATGAACGATGCGGGGCTCGAACTCGTTACCTCTCGTTGATAAATCTTGTATGCGTTGTTCAACTCTCAGGTTGTGGCTTCATCTATAGGATCTACTTAACAGTTATTACAACATTAACAATTCTTAAAGTGAATTCTTAAAGATATTAACAAAATCGGATTTAAAGTTTAGCGTTGTACTACATATGTATTTACCATCAATTTAAAAAGTTTAATATCTTAAATATCATAGAAATTAGTACGTTGAGTGAGAACTGTAAATTTTGTAGTAAATTCGCTGTCTCACGTTATTTCCGTTTATAATATCTTCTGAGTAGGAGAAGCGTCGTTTATATTTCATAGCTTGCGTCAAGATATATCGATTTCGCATAATAATATGTTTAAGGAGGATGTATGTTATAAGTTATACAGGGGTTATTGGTATTACCGTTGATAGGGATGACGATTTGCGATAATTTTAATTCCCATGTACATGATGCAAAAGTGCCCAATTTCGAGCTATAAGGTTTTAACTTCAGACTTAACTTTTTTCAATAAAAGTCAATATTGCAACATTAAAGCTTAAACAAATTAAATTTATTTCTATCTTCGTTTATTTATTGTTATTTATTATTTTTCTAACCACGGAGCCAACCGTCACTCAAACGGTTGGCTCCGTGGAAGAGCACTTGCACGGACGCGAGAGGTTGTGGGTTCGGATCCCGCATCGTTCATAAATTTTGTTTATAAATTTAATTTGTGCATATACATGCTAGGATGCAGCAGTCGCTCGTCGTACCACCTCGCTGTGTCGTAAATTTGAGCGCAGCGAGGTAAACTAACTCTGTGTACTAATATTAATCAAACAAGATTTGATCGATCGGCTCAATTTTTAAATAAATATAAATAGCGCGTATGCTAAAAATGTACTGCTAAATGTACTGCTAAAAATGCTTGGAAAGTTGCCTGTCCAAGTGAAAATTTCCCTTTAAACATGCGACCACAAAAGCTTTGGGATGAGCCACAGTGCAAAATCATTCACGAAAGGATATTATTATCAAATCACAATATTTCGGATCGGGCTCGTTTTATTGCTGTTAGCGAACGAGATTCAGGGTACTGGCTTCAGGCCACTCCTTCGAGTAACATAGGGACACTTCTTGATAATTCCAGCTTCTCAATCGCAGTTGGTTTACGCCTGGGTATCCCTAGAATAGTTCCCCATATGTGCCGCTGCGGAGGCAATGTAGACAGCCTTGGTCACCATGGCTTATCTTGCCGCCGCAGTGCGAGCCGTCTTTCACGCCATGCCGCCTTAAACGACGTCTTGCGTCGGGCCTTTACTACCGTCAACGTGCCGGCTATCCTAGAGCCGAATGGAATTTCACGTGATGATGGTAAGAGGCCTAATGACATGACGTTGATTCCTTGGAGTCGTGGAAAGCCACTGGTGTGGGATGCGACTTATGTGGACACGCTAGCCCCCTCTCATATTGAACATTCATCGAGAGCGGGAGGTGCAGCGGCGGAATCTGCCGAAAACCTAAAGCGGAGGAAATATGCATCACTCGGTGATGGATACAAATTTGTACCCTTTGGGGTGGAGACGATGGGTCCTTGGGGTACATCGGCACAAAAACTCGTAAAAGAGCTATCCAGGCGTCTAACCGATTTAACAGGTGACCCAAGATCTGGTACGTACCTCTGTCAAAGGATAAGTTTGGCTATACAAAGAGGAAACGTTGCCAGCTTCATGGGCACCTTACCTGCCGATAGCGATCTTAATGATATTTTCTATTTGTAATTAATTAATTTTGTTAGATTATTTAAGTTTTATTTTATTATTATTTATATAAATAGCGTTATTAATTATTAAGTCATATGTAAATAATTTGAAATAAAAATTACTGTATCTATTTGTAAATCATGTTTCTTTTTAATTATAAAAATTTAATCAAGTTGAAATTCAAAATTCTGTCTCGACAATAACCTAGAAAATTTCGAAAACTTTCGAGCCTTTGTGTTAAATTTTTTTATAATTCGGTCCAGCAATGGCCGAGAAACAATTTAACACAGAAATCAATCGGAGTCACCCGGTGGGAGCTCCACTCAGCTTTGCTTCGCTTCGTTCAAAATAAAACTTTTGAAATTGATGATAAATAAATAGTTTGTAGTACAACATTAAACGTTATTTCCGATTATGTTAATATCACTTAGAAAATGCATCTCAAAATATTGTACAATTTTATTGTATAAATAATTAATGAGCGAGGCACTTTCATATATTGATCATATATGACACCCAAAGATTATCGTACATAAAAAAAAAATTAAAAACGCATGCATAGAAAAAGTTATGGCATATCGGCAGTATCATACTAAAAGAGCTTGAATTCACTGTTCGTGTAAGCAAACGCATGAATTTTCCTATATTTTTATTTCACCTTCAAAGTGAGCCAAACCTAGCAAAGGTAGCATTAGTATTCAAATTACCTTCCATCCACCTTATTAAAAGAGCAACCAAAAACATTTGAGTATGGAAAACTCATCGCCATAGTTTATGATGGAGCCGTGACTTGGCAACCACTAACAAGGGTAAGGTCATGCGCATAAGAAAAAGCGGGAGCGATTTAAATTATTCACTCTTGTATATTACTTTTTCTCAAATATGTTTTTGCTGTTTATTCACACTTCTTCTGATTTCATTATTATGCTATATCTACTCAAAACTAATAAATATTTATTATTATAATTTAGAAATAAATTTGCAAATGATTTAAGTTTTCTTTAGTGTTAATTCCGCCAATATTTGTTTTTAAAACAATTCGACACGTGTTTCGCCTCTACACGAGACAACACGTCCTGAGGATGCCTCAAACAAATAAAATTGACAAATATTGGCGGAATTAACACTAAAGAAAACTTAAATCATTTGTATAATTATGGATTTCCGCAAAGTAACGCCTAATTCAATGTATAAATTTGCGTTTCTTTGATTTTTTTTTCAAAAAAGAGGCTTAACTTTACACCTGCTTAAAAGATCAGCAATATTACTGTGGTTTCTATGGAGTTGCAAAAGTGAATATGTGGCACTCGTTGCCTTCTGTTTCCTTTAAAATTAGTGTGTTTTACGATTCTACGAGTATGTTCTACTACGTCCCCACGGATAAACCTTACTTGATTTCTTGTGGGTGACTTTATATGTAAAGATGTCTATTCTGTGATTCAAATGGTGTTGCAAGAGAGAATTGGTTGAGCTGACCACAAACCACCAGGTAACTCTTTCATAAAAAAATCTTTTTTTACTCATTGCGCCCTTCAACCCGCGACCGCTTGTCAATATACTCACTGACTTACTCTATAACTAAGGTAGGTAAGGCCAAGATTCATCAATCACAGGTACGCTTCATTATTTGTTTTATGTCATGTTTCCTTTCAGCCTCCCAATATTGACTAAAGTATCACATTACTGCTTCATACGTTGTAGAAGTTGAAAACACGCAATTATTTTTATTAAATTAATTGTTTACTTTGTAAATATGAACGAAAACTTTGTACAAATTAGTTAAAATGAGTATTTGAGTGTTTTTATGGCATTATAAAGTTTCAGAAAATTGAAATTAAATGAAATTATATTTACGTAAAGCATTTCTATATAAAATGCGTTACATATATCCATACCAAACCAGTGAAAGCGAAAAAAATGGTTTGTTTGGTAAAGCAAAAATGACCTTTTATATGATAATATTATGTGGGACCTATTCAATGAATAAATACCATTTATTTCTTTATTAAAGCTTACCGACGAGATACATAATTAAACATTGAAATGCAATTTAAAAAAAAGTCCCATTACGTTTTCTGCGCTCATTCTTTTCAGATGTGAATAGGTGGTATTTTGGAGTTCAAAAAGTTATTTTAAAGTAAATGTTTACACCTTTTCAGAAATCGTCTAAAAGTGAGTCGTATCTCAGGGAAAGTCATGTATTTTGGCCTAAAAATATTATCTGTTGTGTCTATTATTGCCTAAGTCTACTTACTCTTCATTTGTTATAATATTATTTACACACGCTAAAAGTTTATATACATACTTATTCCTCATTTCTCTTAGTGTGCGCTCGCTGTGAAACATCGGTAGGATTTATCTGGTACTTGTATTGAATTGAATTTACTAAGACTTTTGTAATCTCTTGTATGTTCCCAATAAATAAAGATCATTCTTAGTTGATCGAAAAGCAGTTGTTTCATTAAAAGCATACCGTCTGTTGACGACAAGCAAGAGAAGGCGATAACATTGGACGAAAAATAGTGTGCGAAAATTCCATAAAACTTCTTCCAAGAAATACTTGTTTTTGAGTCTTTGAGTTAATCTACATTACATGAGCGAGGTTTCAACTGCAATTATTCCTTTACCGTTACAATTTATGAGTACATTATGAACAGCAAATTTTAAGGTAAAATTTGTGCAAAAAAGCAGATATTTGTAGGGTTTTACGGAATTTGTTTCTTGAAATTCGTATTTTCTCCTTCGATAGAAACTGAGGTACAATGCACAAGATACCTATTAATTTTTTTTAAGAAAGTTGCGTTCCTCCTTTATCAAGTACGAGAGTTTGTATGAAAAATATGACAGGTTGGTCGCTCTAAGATGCACAGGACAGAAGTGAATAATAACTACATAAACGTTGATAACGTGAGGGTGATAACGCTAATGTTTTGTTCTTTAAACATTAATTACTAAGATTATGGATTGTTCTCGCTGCGCCCCAACAAGATACCGCAGGCATAGTCGCAAAGTGCGGCAACTACGCCCAAGTGGGCGTACTCGAGTGTGTGACGTTGATGTACTACAAGTTTCTTTTAAACTTTACTTATAATTTAAACTAAAATGCCAGGTTGCGTTGTAAAACTTGTAATAATAATGAATACTAGAAGAGATAAGAAAGACACTGGGATCACATAACTTCAGTAACAATTTTGAATTTTTATTAATTTTAATGTAAATTTACTATTGTATGATACAATATTTGAAAGATGCCATTGAGCGTCAATATGCCACGTACACAAACGTAGTCATAAAAAAGCTATTGTTCTTACGTAGTAAGTTGTCTAGTTGGAGTGCAGTGGAGATTAATCCTTAATCTAAGATTAAGTAATAAGATTGAAATTATTAATCATTTTTGTGTATAAGCCTCTGTGATCAATGTTACCCCAATTGATCGCTCTCCCTTCATCAACAATACTGAGGCGAGCGTTTCCTATCCACACGTGACAGCTCAGCACATTTGATAAACACAATAAAGCAATCAGTGCGTCTTAAGTACTTTCTCCTACAATAAATCTATAACAACATATTATAAAACAACAAGACAGCGTTGGAAATTTTGTGTCTGAGCAACCACAAGAGGAACAGACCGCCATAATATATTCGTTAAGCTTAGGTTTCTTATCATTATATATAAAAATCAGCTTTTATACTATGACGTAAGTAAAATTATAATTTCATGTACATTAAGGGTGTCTGGCAAGGAGTTGCCACGATGTTAAGTGTCTGGCAATGAATAAAGTGATTTTTAATAATATTCTGAAGGTAATACTGAAAAATCGCACTTTTTCATTTGATGTATTTAGATCTTTACATCTTTAGTACCGTTTACCTGCCAAAGCCACTGTAACCCAAACTCCATAATGGTCCATCGTTCTTACCAGTGGTGGGAGCATGCGCTGACAATCTTTCAGCTTTTATAAAATAACGTAGGTCTGAGGTCCACGGGCTCTTGCTCTATTAGATGAGTAAGCCTATAGGACTCCTCTAAAAGTTCCATCATGTTTTTTTTCGGCCATCTAATCTTTTTCTTATATCAGAAAGATATTCAAAATCAAATATTTTTATTCAAAATAGGATGTGACATCACTTATTGAAACTCAAAAACTACCACCCATTTGAAAAAGTATGCCTCAGACCTGAGAAGAATGGGCGCAGAAACTAAGAAGCAGACTTCTTTTTTTTCATAAAATATATGGTTATGGTGTAATATCGTACAATTAAACTTATTATATAATAGCCCGAGGGCGGTCGCTCCATTCCCAATCTGTGGTATCATTTAGAAAGTGTAACATTTTCTGGGATCTACTTGTAAACGCATATAAATCGCCCCACAATACACTTATTTACTTGACTTAGCCGAATTGTAGGCATTATAAGTTTCTGTCTGTCCCTGGTGTTAATATTATGGTTATGACAGTTTCTAGCAAATTCACATATGTGCCTATGTACGTACATAACATTATCAAGAATATATTAGAGTTTAAATTTGACTTCTACTAACAACTCTATCTATATAAATCTAATTACGAAACGTTATTTACAATTTAGCCAACTCAAAATATCTATCGGGAGGTACTTTAACAATAAGCCCTTGTTAGCTGCCTTTAAGACAATAGGCACCTTAGATACAAAGCATCTTCGCAAGACCTCAAGCCCTTTGAAACCATGTTCTCGACAAAGGGTAATTGCTGTGAAGCACGTTGCTAATGTAAGAGATTCAATTTAGATTTTTGAATGAAAATTGATAACTCTATTGTTTCAAAATTTATGTATTTTGTTACAGAAATGACACAATATTGTATTTATCGAATATGAAGAGATATTTTCTTAAAGGAGGATGGTGAGAATGCATATATTTTGGGACCCACTGAAAGAACTGGCGTACATCATGGAAAGTTATTAAGAATTGTGCAACGCAACAAAATTAAGAAAAAAGCAAATCGTGAGTAAGTCTTAAAAAAGTGGGAGAAAAAAGATATACCTAAAAGTATAAAATAACATAAGATTATTAAACGATATCTATTGTTCAATCAATAATTTGTATCTTATGTTTATGCCTTATTACTGTCTGCTAAAAGATAATATTATATTTATATGAAAGGTTGGCCAGCAGCTAATAATTGAGGATTCACAATTCATTCTTTTTTCAAGAAGGTATCAAATCATTTAAGATAAATACCTACTGATTTTAGTATCAAAATCGATAATAATCTTATTGAAACTTATTGTGAATTACTACTGAATTACTGAATTCAGTAGGAATAGATAGTTTGATGATGTCAGAACATCCATATAAAAAATAACTGTAATGTCAAAAAAATGTAGATGTCAATAGAATTTTGTAATGAAACGAAAAATGAATTAATAATTTTGCATGACAGAAATGGCCGGTAACAATGATACATTAAAACTAACTAACTAACCCACATGAATAATGTGATTTTGATTTGATTTGATTTAAAAGTGGTTTGATTTTAACTCTTTTAAATTATTCTAACTAGTCTGGCCATAAATATTCTCACAAGCGTCAGTAGTGGTTTGACTAACATCAAATTATAAGAATACAAATGACTCTCTAAAAGCTCATCTAAATTCAACCGTACGACTTGCCTGCGACTGCTGAAATAAAAAACTATAATCTAGAACAAGCGGCAGCGAAAACTTTTTAGATATGTCACCTGTCACCGTTTCACTGACAATTTATTTTCAAATGAACGCATTTTAAGACAGCCTAGTGAGCAGTTCGAGGTTCGAGCCTTTTTCCAAAAAACCCCGCGCCTGTGAGCCATATTTTCGGCCTCCAAGGCTCCCGCCCGGCTTTGCTGTAAGAGCCTTTAGGGCACAGAGGAGGATTTTAGTCGGGTGTGCTTAAGCTCGAGCCCGACATATGGGCAAAAATATATTTTCCTGCTCTCCAAAAAGAAAAAAAAGGTTTCGTGCCTCGTAGTATTCTAAAGTTTTCATCACAGTTTTCCACTACTAACAGGCAGTTCCAGTCGATATGTGAATCATACGTAATGCGTCGTTAAAAGTTATTTGGCTCACTCCCCGCTGAGCTTGCCAACCGAATAGTTATTCAGTTCTACACATTTGCCAATTCCCGTTAACATAAAAAGCTTAAACGACACTTTGTATTTTTGTACCGAGTTTTCTTATTATTTACTTTGTTTTAGTTATTTTTTTCGATATGCACGAATTAAAGTTATTGACATAAGTTAACTGCTATTAAGATGATCTTAACAACTCTATATCTTTCCCACGAGTAGGTAGTGGGATAGATATAGAGTAGAGCGTATCTTATTTACTACTATACTCTGAAGGATTATATATGTAAAATAATAATTTGTCCTGAAATACGCTGTTCTATCAATAGAAAAAAATTATGTATGTATTCGGGAATAATGTAGTCTAAACCCATCGGAAATGTTAAATCTAAGGTTATGAGTTAAAAATGAAACCAAAACGTACATCTGAATGGTTTTATAATAATATGTAGGAATAAAATGATTAATATCGTATCTGTATAAACGTGACCAGATGGTCAAGATCACCGGAATACGTTCAGGGCAGCGCAGGTGCGATCGTCGTGGAAATCTTTGGGGGAGGCCTTTGTCCAGCAGTGAACGTCTTCCGGCTGATGATGATGAAAATGATGCGTTACCTTAAGTGTTAATTCTGCTAATATTAATATTAGAATAAAATAGTTTGTGATTTCAAATGAAACATTAAAATTCTTAAGTGTCAGAGTTGGGAGAAGCGGGCTCGATGCATTTTTTGGAAGCTTTTAATTAACTTGAAATGTTTGTGGGTCTGTTTGTCTGTTTGTTAAAAATCCTAATGAAAAGGTACTAAGGGTAACTTAGCCAAGTTAAAACACAGCGTACGTGTTACAATCAAATAAATAATAATGAATAAAATCTGTGACAACTCTACTATAGCCTGTGATATTATGGTTTCACGGTTGACCAATTTTCGGTGTTGAAGGAAGTTCAAATGCCAAAACCACAACAAGGGCTTTTAGTTCTATACGAACGTAAGTAGCACTTTTAAACAATAAAAATAGGACGCGTCAGAGCAACGTGTGATAGAGTATGAACAAAGAATTGCGAAAGCTAAAGCTAAATTATATTTATAATGTATAAATATATTTTCATTTTATAAGATAAATTCACAAACTAGTATGCATCTGCAAATCACGCATGGCGTTAGAATAGTGAAACAGCCTAGCGAAACTAAGAAAAAAGCGATGCACTCAAAAGTATGAAACGTGCCGTCATTGATAGATTGACAGATGACGGCTATAATCTTGTAAAAAATGGACATAGCCAAAATCCACTACGTTTTAAGCTACTGTTCGCTTTCAAACTTAGTCGGATTATCGAGATACTGTAATAACTACTATTTCAAATTATGTCAATTGACTACACGTTTTATATTAAACTAAATTTCAACTTTTATTTAGGCAGTCCCACCTCTTATTATGTAGTATTTACATCCTCTTTGTAGTCAAGTAAAACGTACGTCACTATTCAATACCAACCTACTTATTAAAGTAATAATTAAAATGCTGAATCTACTAATATTAATGACAGAGTGACAATAAAACTTATTCTCATGTAAATCTCAACTTTTTCGAAATCTTAAAACATAATATCTTTAACAAACTTTGTGTTATGGACCTAAGTGAATGAATATAGCATACCTTCTCAATTATATAATATCCAATAGTCAAGTATAACATTGCAATAATGCTTAAAACTTATAAAAGATATGTCTTTCACACGCAACGTTAAGTTAACAATTAATGTAATTTTTTGTCCAACAATAGGAATGTACTAAATCACGGTAAGTATGTAAATGGCTCATCTATTTTAATTAGTCGCCTCGATTGTACGCAGGTTTGATCTATGGTTTATACACCTAGGAATATTTAGACAGACGCGTGATAAATATTTTTTGTTCGACTAACGTATAAAATTCGATCATATAAAGTTTTAAATATTTGGTTGATTGGTATTATTATAAAAATTATTATCAAATAAAGTTTTACCAGTAGGAGGTTGCACATGATGACGGCTGCGCCTATTTCTGCCGTGAAGCAGTAATGTGTAAACATTATTGTGTTTCGGTCTGAAGATTTCCGTAGCTAGTGAAATTACTGGGCAAATGAGACTTAACATCTTAGGTAACGAGCGCAATTGTAGTGCCGCTCTGAATTTTTGTGTTTTTCAATAATCCTGAGCGGCACGGCATTTTAATGGGCAGGTGGTACCATTAAAAAACTATTACATAAAGATAAGTTTTACATGCAACAATATCTTATTTGTCAATACATTTCATATAAAGGGTTATACTAATAAAAAATATTGTTTTGTAAATAAGCGAGTACCTCTATTTACGCTATTTAACTATTTTGCCAATCGAAAGGTTAGAAAAAAACTGTAATTATTTTATGTACACACGCAAGAAGGTATTCTTTCTTGGCGTAGTGACAAAAAATCTTTTAATAAATATATTTCTCGTGCTATTTCACGTTTGTAGAAAAAACAATATTGTAATAAAATAAAAATAAGGTTTTAAATACAACCAATGAAAATATTATTATACCGTATAATTTAGTTGAATAAAGTGTAATTCAATATTTTTAATAATAATTCTTTATTGCAGGCATAAAATCCCATACACAATATTGAGTCGTACAAATAAAATAGTAAACAAATTCAATACAAATAGTGTACGTACAAATAAAATAGTATACAGTACAATACAATTACAAATTTATTTTCATTAATTCTATATCTCAGTCAGATAAAAGCAAAAAGAAAACAGCTTTGTGTCCGAAGCTATTTTCTATTTGCTGCCCGATGTGTCGAGAGCCAATGGGCTATCATTGGACTACGCAGGTCCTGGCCCACCACCTGGAGGATGCTGTTACACGAGCTACGCAATCTTTCCCAGAAGGAAGATATACGAGCTCTGATGACAGCAAAGAAATCGGGCATTCCCGCCTCGGCAAACATGCCCGACGCGCTGCAGTACCGCGGTAACTTCATAAGAATGCGATATGCATCATTATATTGCACCCTTATGGTACTGAAGGACGCCCTCTTGTATCGGTACCATAACTGGCAGGTATAGAAACACTGGCAGTATGCCCTGAAGAGGGTGCCCTTCACTTCGTCACTGCATTTAGCAAATCTGCGCGTGAGCTTGTTGCACCGAACCGACAATGACCGCCTTTCCCGCTCCATGTCGAGATCGTCCTTGCGATCGTCAGTGACAATGTGTCCAAGGTATTTGAACTGCTCAACAACCCGAACCTCTGTTCCATTCAAATACACTTCGGGAACTCTCTCCGGACCCTTTCCCGCTTTGAAAACAAGCATTTTCGTCTTCGTGACATTGTACTTCAGTCCGTGAGAGTTGGCATAACTCTCAAGGGCTGACAATAACTTTCTGAGTCCTTTGATCGACGGGCTAAGGAGCACCATATCGTCCGCATAGCTCAGGTTGTTAAAGCAAACACCATCGATATGGCAGCCGACTCCAGTGCTCCTTAGCCCGCCTATCAGGTCGTTAACGTACACGATAAAAAGGTCCGGAGAGGTTAGTCCACCCTGACGAACCCCGCATTCTGACCTATAGGCATCAGAGGTCGTGTCGCCCCACCTCACATGATTCGTTTATCCCCCGTACCAGTATCTCATCACCTCTACCACTGATTCAGGAACACCTGAGGCGCGCAATTTGCTCCAGAGGATTTCATAATTCACTAGATATTGAATTATTTTTATACAATTAGAGAGAATATTTTTTTATTTTAAAAATTGTAAATTATATTCTGTGTCCATTGTTTGCAGTTCAGTAGACAGACATATGAGTTACAAAAGGCTGGGTAGCTGAAGTATGATACAAATGGTCTAGTTGACCAGCCAACGTCAGGGTGTCGAATTTGCGTGACAGTGTGCGCGCGCATCGTAGAAATCCACCTGATAATTTTTCCCTAACGTGTCAGAAGAAGTTTAACTACAAAAACCTTAAATATGTAATGCAATACGAAACGGTTTTATAGCATTTGGAATTAATACCAATAAAACGGAAAATTTAACGAGAGAGAGAGAGAGAAAAAATAACTGTATACAACTTAATATTCCCTTTCTAAAATCGGTTGAAAAAAGTTTTGTAGTTACATATTCTCATTGCTTTGAAGAGTAATTTATCCTCATTCTTGCTGTCTTCTTAGCGAATGACCACAATAATAATATTATTTAACCTTATCAGAATAAAATGATTCTAAATACAAAATATAGCATTATGGCGCTAAATATCATATTAATAACAATAACTTTCTCGACTCCTATCAAAATCAGTCTCTCGGAAAAAGTTTATTTAAATTAGAACCTGTACTCTGTGGTTTAAATAAATAATTATAATCTCTACCAAACAACAATAAAGAACTGAACATCGACTTTTATACGCTCCGTCTACTCTCAATAGTTGATAGCTCTATGGCCCTTCATTATTCCTCCCAATATAATTGGTAGATCTCGGCGATACAGAACCTACAGAACGCCTCCACCTATTTGCTCTTATTTATAGCCCCGACGTAGACATATTGTAGGTTTTTTTTTATTTAATTGTAATCAATATTATTTGTCATTTATGATATATGATAACGCATAATTAATTGGACAAGATTTGTATAATTTAAGCTTAAGATATATCTTTCGTTATTTTGTCATAATATTTGTACAGGTGTTGTTTATAACAAACTGATTATCAGGCATTTTAATATTACCGTTAAGCTTAAGAATCCAATTGTTTTTAGCCGACTTCAAAAAAAGAGGAGGTTCTCAATTCGTTGGTATGTTTATTTTTATGTTTGTTACTTCAGAACTCTTTCGACTGGGTGAACCTTGGTGGGTGAATTTTTTGAGTCGGTGTCAGCCTAGGTAGGTTTGTAACTACATTTTACAGTTTAAGGTGAGATGTGCTTGAGTCGCATGCGCGATGTAAGAGGGCAAGAAGCGAAAGCGGGGCCGCGGCGGGAGAACACCGATTCCAAAAATAGCAACAATCTTAACTAAAATTAGATTAGTAAATGAGATTGTATAAAAATACGCAATTATTTTTATACTTTTTATTGCATATAATATCTATTGTGTTTTTGATATCCGTTGTATTTCTTACAATTGTTTTTTTATAAAAACGAAGCAGCATTTAACAGATGAGCCGTAACGTAATGATGATTTCATTAGCCTTCCAGGTATTGATTTTTAACCCATCTTTTAGTTTTTGGCGTGTACTTCAGCGCGTATGTGACTACATCTTATAAAATAAAGTCGTCCGTCGCGTTTGTCTGTTCGCGAGTATACTCATAAACTACTGCACCGCTTTTTGATGAATAGATAGCGACGATCTCGTCGGTCCATCTTGTGGGGAGCCTACCAACACTGCGTCTTCTGGTACGTGGTTGCCATTGCCAACAGATGGCCGTTGGGGTAAAGTCGAGGACTTTAACAACAACAACGGCCATCTGTCCGTCGAACTATGTGCCCTGCCCACTGCCACTTCAGATAACCCATAATGTTTAGATAATTATGAATTTCTGCAAAATAACACCAATTTCAATAAATTTTCTCAAAATATATTCCTGACATAACTTATTACAGCTCCCCACAAACCCATATACAAAGTATTTAAAACAAAACCATAAGACGGCCCAGTTTCATTCTCAGAGCAGCTAAAAAACCAGGAGTTAATTAAACAATTTGTTTACGAGAACTTCTCGTTACCGTAGTGATATATGGAAGGCAGTTAAGAAGGAATATTGTTGCAGACATAACTCTCCTTCAAAACGTGTCGAGAATTTTTATTTTATTGTTTCTCATGCGATTTTAAGCGTTCTTTCTCAAGGTTCCTCCACAGAAATAATGCACCACACCTATTTTTGTCGGAAAAAAACTGGAGCAGTTGTTATGAGTTTAAACATGATTTAATCATGAATTTATATTTACGAGCAGGCTTTGCACGTGGAGATTTTGCCGCGGCGGGAGAACACCGATTCCAAAAATAGCAACAATCTTAACTAAAATTAGATTAGTAAATGAGATTGTATAAAAATACGCAATTATTTTTATACTTTTTATTGCATATAATATCTATTGTGTTTTTGATATCCGTTGTATTTCTTACAATTGTTTTTTTATAAAAACGAAGCAGCATTTAACAGATGAGCCGTAACGTAATGATGATTTCATTAGCCTTCCAGGTATTGATTTTTAACCCATCTTTTAGTTTTTGGCGTGTACTTCAGCGCGTATGTGACTACATCTTATAAAATAAAGTCGTCCGTCGCGTTTGTCTGTTCGCGAGTATACTCATAAACTACTGCACCGCTTTTTGATGAATAGATAGCGACGATCTCGTCGGTCCATCTTGTGGGGAGCCTACCAACACTGCGTCTTCTGGTACGTGGTTGCCATTGCCAACAGATGGCCGTTGGGGTAAAGTCGAGGACTTTAACAACAACAACGGCCATCTGTCCGTCGAACTATGTGCCCTGCCCACTGCCACTTCAGATAACCCATAATGTTTAGATAATTATGAATTTCTGCAAAATAACACCAATTTCAATAAATTTTCTCAAAATATATTCCTGACATAACTTATTACAGCTCCCCACAAACCCATATACAAAGTATTTAAAACAAAACCATAAGACGGCCCAGTTTCATTCTCAGAGCAGCTAAAAAACCAGGAGTTAATTAAACAATTTGTTTACGAGAACTTCTCGTTACCGTAGTGATATATGGAAGGCAGTTAAGAAGGAATATTGTTGCAGACATAACTCTCCTTCAAAACGTGTCGAGAATTTTTATTTTATTGTTTCTCATGCGATTTTAAGCGTTCTTTCTCAAGGTTCCTCCACAGAAATAATGCACCACACCTATTTTTGTCGGAAAAAAACTGGAGCAGTTGTTATGAGTTTAAACATGATTTAATCATGAATTTATATTTACGAGCAGGCTTTGCACGTGGAGATTTTGACGTATTATTTCAATTAACCTAACTTTACTGCTTTTGAAGCGATGGGAATAAAACAAACACTATACGTATCTAAAGCTGACCACGCATTAGAATAAACCACTTTAAAATTGGTGTAGCTGCGTTAGTGAGCACAAATGTACAGACAAGTCAATACACAGATAGCGTAGGATTTAAAAATCGTGGCCAGTAGCTTTATTAACTCTAACACTAAAGGAAACTTAAATCATTTGTATAACTCCTATATTGTTTTTTGATATAGTCGCCTTTTATCATAATACTCTTCTAATATATTTGTTCTAACCTTAACATTATCTTCTTACAAAGCCTTTTTTGTTGCACATCTACAAATTCTTGTACTGCAGTAACTACAGCTTTGAACATCTGTAGAACAATCCTTCAACCTTGGAAATAAAAAATCCTGGTGGCTAGGTAATGTGAATGTAGATGCACAACATTTTGAAAGAAGCATCTTTAATAATTGCACCCATTGCAATGGCGGACCTGGAGCCGGGCATTATATTGAATTTCATAGCGCAGTTTCTTATGTGGTTCGTGTATAAAAATCAGTATTAGCAGCTACATGATAAAGATAACAATCAATCAAGACAACCCTTTTACCATCCCAAAGACAGCTCATGATCTTTCTGCCTAAACGAATCGCCTTAAAATTCTTCGGGATCGGAGACGATGACTTCTTTCAGGTCATAGACTGTAACTTTGTTAATATGGAAGCAAAATTTCATCGGAGACTATGACTTCTTTCAGGTCATAGACTGTAACTTTGTTAATATAGAAGCAAAATTTCATCGGAGGCGATGATTTCGACTGTAACTTTGTTAATGTCGAAGCAAAATTTCATCGGAGGCGATGACTTCGACTGTAACTTTGTTAATGTCGAAGCAAAATTTTATCGGAGACGATGACTTCGACTGTAACTTTGTTAATGTCGCAGCAAAATTTCATCGGAGACGATGACTTCGACTGTAACTTTGTTAATGTCGAAGCAAAATTTCATCGGAGACGATGACTTCGACTGTAAGTTTGTTAATGTCGCAGCAAAATTTCATCGGAGACGATGACTTCGACTGTAACTTTGTTAATGTCGAAGCAAAATTTCATCGGAGACGATGACTTCAACTGTAACTTTGTTAATGTCGAAGCAAAATTTCATCGGAGACGATGACTTCGACTGTAACTTTGTTAATGTCGCAGCAAAATTTCATCGGAGGCGATGACTTCGACTGTAACTTTGTTAATGTCGAAGCAAAATTTCATCGGAGACGATGACTTCGACTGTAACTTTGTTAATGTCGCAGCAAAATTTCATCGGAGATGATGACTTCTTTCAGATCATAGACTGTAACTTTGTTAATATCGAAGCAAAATTTCATCGGTGACGATGACCATTTTCAGGTCATAGACTGTAGCTTTGTTAATATAAAAGCAAAATTTCATCGGAGACGATGACTTTGACTGTAACTTTGTTAATATCGAAGCAAAATTTCATCGGAGACGATGACTTCGACTGTAACTTTGTTAATGTTGAAGCAAAATTGCATCGGAGACTATGACTTCTTTCAGGTCATAGACTGTAACTTTGTTAATATAGAAGCAATATTTCATCGGAAACGATGACTTCTTCCGGGTACTGTAACTTTGTTAATGTCGAAGCAAAATTTCACTCATGGTAATAAATCGAGCTTATATAAATTTTCAGGATCTTAATGTAGCAGCCCCAAAGAAACTCAAAAATTATTGCTTTTACATCTAGAATACGGTGGAGCTTTTACATCTAAAGTACTTAAATTATCCTGTAAATCTTGACTTGTTCCATGCTGAATATTTTCAAACACAAATACTTAATGACTGCACGTTTTTAATTTTCTCTAGGTATTATCATCCATCATTAAGACAAAAGAGTTTGCACCTAATTCCAACTATTATTATATCGTATACGTACGTAATAAACGTTTTATAATATTCAATGGATATAAATTTTAATTACATCGTATTTAAAAGTACATCCATACATTCAATGAAAGAAATGGCAAAATTATGGCACTCATACGAATAATTACATCTTTAGTTACACAGTTAAAACGTCTGCCTTCTAATAATAACTTCTAAATGAAAAATAATATTTGAAGATCCACAAATGATGAACTTCTAAGATAACAAGCTGCTTCTTTTTTATAGTCGGTGCTATGATATATGTCGATGCTAAGTTGCAACCCAAACTTAATCTCAGAATTGCAAGCGTATTACTAACATTCGAGGATTTGGCGAGAAACTGATCTATGTCCTATCAATCTGAATAATTCACATAAATTATGTCGAAATTTCGCAACAAGATTCGGGGCTTATCATGTTTTGTGATAGAATTTTGAATGGTTACTTACCCCGCAGGTGTACAGACCAAGCTACACTGAAATCACATCGAAAATTGGAAACAATACCACTATAAGTAGAACATGTGATAAGTCATCCTTTTGTATTAGGCTATTGGGTAGACCTTGAGAAGGCCTCAACCTTTTGTGATTCCTACAGTGCAATGGGAAAGCATAGGTTTGCGAGTGACTGAAATCACTTACCGTCAGATGAATCTCTATTGCTTTTCCTCCTATTACTTTAATAATTACTATTTCCTCCTTTTACCAGTGGGAGGCTCCTTTGCGCAGTATGCTGGCTAGATTATGATACCACAACGACACCTATTTTTGCCGTGAAGCAGTAATGTGTAAGCATTCTTTTGTTTCGGTCAAATGGGCACCGTAGCTATTGAAATTAATGGGCGAATGAGTCTTAACATCTTATGACTCAATGCGACGAGCGCCATTATAGTGATGCTCAGAGTTATGCAATGCATTGTAATGGGCAGGGCGTACCAATTACTAACAGAACGTCCTGCTCGTCTCGTCCCTTTCCATAAAAAATTACAAAAAAAATAAAACTCAGCACTTTACGGGTTAACGGTGTTTATATTATACTACAAACTACGGGATGCAGTGTGTCCAATTAGATATAACATGGTTACATTATAAAAAGCGCATAGAGGAAATAACGTCAAAAACTGGTAACTCTCTTGCAATTTCTCTGGTGCCACAGAACATGGGTTGCAGTGGTAACATACCAACCATTAGATGACTTGAAAGCTGATTTTCTGCTCATTAAATATTCAACTCATATAATATTAACCTTTACAACATATCACGGTTGAAGGTAATAGTAAAATTTAACCGACCTATTCATTAAACATTTTAATAATGCATCGTTTATGTTGATGAAAGTAATTAATTATAAAAACCTATACTTTGCAACTTAAATAGGCTGTCATCACACAAAATTACTCAAATTATCATTTAATGCATAATATTACACATTCAATATATTTGTGTTATAATGAAGGCAAGTAAGCATAATATAAAACATAACGTAAATTAATTATATTTTTCGATTAAGCGTTCTCCATATGTCATTAAAATTGCCGTATAAGTCAAGCGAGTAGATGACAACATATAATCTGTTATTTGTTTTGCATTCGATTGATTAAATCTGGCTGCTTCGAGCATTATTTTACAAAGATGATATTTCTACTCCTCTACTTTTATCTGTCATTTATACAGCCACGATCAATAATATGAGTACATACTTTATTGAGTCTTTAAAAAAGTGTGTGTGTACTTATGTGTGCACGGAGGAAGTTATACTTCTTTGGCCTAATAAAGCAAAAATCCTTAACATTATTTATTCCTCGTGCTATTCTACGTTTGTAAAAAGTCTAAACTCTATGGCCTAAAAAGCATTGTTTACTCTACTATAATTTCGCCAAAAAGCACAGTTGTTTTGGTGCCACAGACAACTAAATCTAGGATGGATATGGTACATTCATTGAAATATTAGGTAATACGTAGTACATACTATATTATATACATAATAATATTTCCATGTTTAAATCTTTAGACTAAACATTTTAATGTCAACTTAAAAAACTTGTTTATATAATTTGCCAAGATGCTGCTAGGTATATTTTGTAATTATCAATTTTCCCACGCTGGCTGTGTGAATATACCTTTGCCATTCCTTGAAGGAAAAAATGAAATCACTCACAAGAGACATTAAGTTTATAGTACATTTCCCGCCCATTTAAGCGGCAACTCGAAAACTTGTGATATATTTTGTTTGTTTCATTTTTGTTTTATTTAAAATAACCAAGTCCTAGAAAAAATATTGTATTCGACACGTTGTATAACTAGGTGTCGAAAACGCTCGTGGCGTCATTAGTTCCCCCACTCATATTCATTTAACCCACGCCACTCGTTTTTTGACCCTCATTATACAACTGTAGCATAAAATACTAGTACAACGGTTTTGTAGTATTGGCATATCAAATTTTTAAATTTGAAATTTAAGTATGTACTAATTTTGCTCCCTAAAAAGTCACTATACCAAATAAATCTGAATAAAGTGGTAATGTAAGTACCTCTTAGGTGACATATAGACCGCCACCAAGTACGTAGTTATTTATTGTCAATCGGAATGGCACACGCCACAAGTTAGGATATTATCCCCACCCTCTGGATGTGTGGCGGTTCTCCACAGTGCGGTTTTCAAGGAGCTTTCTTCCTCGTACTACAAAGCTGTGGAATGAGCTTCCTTTTGCGGTGTTTCCGGGACGATACGACATGGGCCTAAAAGGCCGGCAACGCTCATATGATTCCTCTGGTGTTGCAAGAGAATATGGGCGGCGGTGATCACTTAACACCAGGTGACCCGTACGCTCGTTTGTCCTGCTATTCCATAAAAAAAATATATTATAAAGCAAAGACCTCCGCCACGCCTGTCTGTCCGTAATAAACTTAAAAACTACTGTACCAATTTTCATGCTTTTTCTCCAATGGATAGCGTGGATCTCGAGGAATGTTTTAGTATATAATATATTGTTGTGATTCCTCACAAGAGAAGACCCGTGTATATTCGTTTATCTCCCTATTCGTTTGTTTGATCTTGAAATTTCAAAATTGCTGTGAAATGTAATATATGTATCTTCAAATACATCACATGCATCATCACAACATTATTTTTACAATAAAATAACTATTTTTAGTTTGGTTAATAGCTGAACTATAAAAAAACAGTCAGTGAAGTCCTGGTACATGTTGCTAGGATGACAAATGATTTCAACTGCTATGAAAGACATTACTATCACCGCTACCATATGTATGTTATTCTGGTGTCTTTGAAGTGTTGCGTCTGCGCATGACGTCATAATATATTAAGGTATACTTGCGTCATACATAAGACAATCTCTTCTTCAACTACGATCGCCTGATACCAAAATACTGTATAATGCTTCCTGTCTCATTTTCTCCCACGTTAAATGTTATGAATTTATGTGTGTCTCATTTATCTCGCTTTTTCGTTTCATCGACTTTTAAAACACCGCGATACTAAAAAAAATTTCACTTCAAAAATACAAAACTTGGAATCTATTTAATAGGGTTTAGGGTTTCTTACTCAAAGGGTGATGAATAGAAACTATTACTATGACTACGCTGTCTCTCCGTCCGCATGTATCTCATAAACCGCAATAGTGACACAGCTAAAAAAAAAAAAAAAGAAAATGGCATGTTCCCTAGATGGCATGCTCCAAAATGGTCACCCTTCTAATTCAAACTCTTTCATATAAGTTTTGAAAAAGAACATTCCTGTATGCGTCAAAATTACCAGATTTTTTACATGCAGTTCAAAAGAGAAGTCTCTTAATTTATTTACGAACAATATATTACTAGCAGTTCGCGATGAAACAGTTTTATATATTACGAAGAACTTGTTAATTATTTTTGACATGTTCAGATTATGTATATGTATTCATGTCTTTGTGGAGCCAATTATAGAGTTATCCGAAATGGATGACCCAATCACTGGGGCTGTCAAACTCTCCAGCCGTCTCTATAACCTATTTTGTAACGGACATAAACTTTTTGTTAATTAAGCATCCTTTGTACGCCCTCAGCATATTTATTTCTTAACATTAAGGAGAGCCTTTGTTAAAATTTTAATAATTTAATAATAAATTACAATATTATTAATATACGTAATCGCCTTAAGGGTAAATGGGTAACTTATATAATGATGTACTCAGTCCCTGTTTAGACGTCATCTCTAATGAAGCTAATAGAGTTTATTAAGAAAATGCTCTGCTGTTGATTTTAGTACTAACAGCAGAATACTTAAGTCTAACTGTTAGTTTCTGGGATCGCTGGCGTTGAGCACCTTTCTTGTGATGGGTATAAAATGTTAAACTCGCGTCAGGACACGTGGCCTGACCGAGAATTCGTAAGACAGTCGTTGAAATTATGGATGAATTTTCTGAGAGATTAACTTTTTAATATAAAATAATTGAAATAGTTTTAAATTTTTTATGTAATATAAATTGTAATTTTTGTGTACGATAGCGCAATAAATGAATATTGTATTTAACAGCAGATGCTAGTAATTGAGATAAATGCTAGTACGCTTATACTAATAATTAAAGCAATTCGTGCGAAAATATTCCCAAACCATTCCAAAATATTCAAAAATCCACAATGTTAATACCAGCACTCCCGAAAAAACTCACGCGTAATTTTAAAATGGGCAAACGGCTCTTTTTCAACCGCAACAGCGAACTCTACAAAATATATCTAAATGTGGTACTTGTACTTGAAAAAGGAACACTCCGACAGTAGGTTACATTTTGAATATGTGTGATTGTCATTTGTTTTTACATTGGAGCCTCGTTTCGAAAATTGTGTGGGAGCATGAGCAATAAATATTAGTACGATGACTATAATATTTGATTTACGCTGTGGCTCAAGTCAACAAAAAGTTTCCAGAGAGAAGTTCGGTTAGTTGAATTTGTTGATGAAACTCCATCCCGAAGCTCTGTGTATTTCTTGTTCAGTGAATTCAGAAGTCAGAATTCATCTCTGTGATGATTTTATTGAAGGTTTCGTGAGTTCGACTACTGAAACTAATATTGATACATACGACAGCTGATGGAAACTAACATGTGAGCAATGTAATAATGTATTTAGTATTGGTATGAGCCAAGTGCAAAAGATTTTGCATTTATTTATTTTTTGTACATGACGTCACATCGTCACTTTGTTACGGTGTGCAAAACAAGCAACACAAGGATATATTTATTAATAAATAAACAACGATTTATTGTTCCAGTTTTAAAAGTACTAGCATTTATATATCGTGGATGTATTATTTATATTCATTGCGCTATCGTACACAAAAATGACAATTTATACGAGTATTACGTAGTTTTATGAATTTTATTACAGTTTTTATTACACATAGTTTATAATTGTCACAAAAGGCTCAAGTCCCTCCGTCTTACGAATTTTTGATCAGGTCACGTGTCCTGACGCGAGTTTAACATTTTATTAACCTAAGAATAGTGCTCAACGCTGCTAAAGAATTTTTAACGTCGAAAAACGCAAATAATATACTGGGAGCAAATGCTCCAGAAATCTAGAGGCCGATTCATTCCCCTCCGAGCGCCATTTGTTTTCGAAGTTATTGAAGTGCTTTTTATTGACAACAAATTAAATTATTGTAAAAGGATTGATTCCTTTAGATTATTTGATGATTATTTTCTTTGCAATCAGTTATCAAATTCAAATATTTTTTATTTAAAATGGGATATGAAAACGCTAATGAACATCGAAAACTACCACCCATTTGAAAATGTTAGTCGATCTTTACCTTACACGATTAAAGAGCATTTTGGATTAAACAAATCCGCCGAACAAAAGGTTCTATTTAAAAGAACAAAAGCATCTAAGGCAGTCACGTGATCATTGTACGTGGTAGTAAACTATTATAAATGAGGGTATAAAGTATAGAGCGTGCGTTTTTAGTTTTTATAGTTCTGTGTAACCAACAACCCCTTCGGTGTTCAAAGGGTAACCAAAGGGAATCCTATTGCTATCCATCCTTCAATCTATACGTCATAATTGACAGCTGAAATTTGGGTAGATTGCGTATTTTTTTTTAAGAGAAGTAGTGATTGATTTTTATATAAGACTAGCTGACCCGACAGACGTTGTTCTGTATATAATAAATAAAATACTCTTTTTATTTGAATTTGTCAATAATATATCATAACATCAAAAATTACTTCGTAAAATATGCACCCTGCTGTCGCAATGAAATTGTTTCACAGCAGAATACCGTGCGTCAATAAATTCTCTCATAGAAATTATGTATGGACACGTCAAAGGAAAAACAAATTTGTTGTTTTTATTTAATTTAGCAGCATTTTCCTATTTATTCACCTTTTAAACCTTCCCTGGACTTCCACAAATAATTCAATACCAAAATTAGCCAAATCGGTCCAGCCGTTCTCGAGTTTTAGCGAGACTAACGAACAGCAATTGATTTTTATATATATAGGTAGGATTTACTCATTGTACTGCATTATTATGGGCAGGTAGTAATAATTCCTGCCCAGGATTCTTGAAATACCCGAAATTCTAAGCGGCATCCAAATTCGCTTATATTTCACTAGTTACGGTAACTTTTACATGTACCGAAAAAGGGCTAAAACGTGTACATTAATCTTGGTGGCAGAAAAGGGTGCTGCCGTGGTACCTGCCCACCTAACCAGCATATAATAGTTATACTTCTTTCATCTTTTCCTTGCATACTTTATCATATCATCTTTTAGGATGATAAGAAACCCTTCGCCTGTGAGTCTGACAAGCACTTAATCGTGATTTTTTTATTATTAAATGCGCCACCGATTGAGTGTATATTTTAACATCGGCAACTCTCTGAAGAGTTACATAACTAAGGCAAAAACGTGCAAACACAAACAGCACTTGTCCGTATATTTCTATTATACTTTTTTGTAAGTAATGAATTAATTAAATTCGTGAAAATGTTAACCATAATCAATGAAATTAAAATACTATGAAAAATAAGGTATAACCAGCGCGCTCTATACTTAGTGTGATAAACTCTATATATTTTCTGAATCGGGGTTGAAATGTACAGTTGGCGTGTCTGTTAGAAATGAGTACAGACATTTTATGAGATTCTAAATGTTGTGTGATTAATCATTTGTATTCGAGACACGGATTGTTAGATATACTTCGATTTCAAGTATCAATTAAACAGCTTTCAAGTATTTTCGATCAAGTTAACAAATTTTCGCTACTATAAACAATTGTTAGTCTTTCTAACGGTACGATTTTGACTTAAAACATATGAAATAAATAAGAGAGTTTCAGAAATTCATTTTATAATTTTAAAAGTAGTAAATAATCACTTTTAAGGGAATATTTATAAATACCCGCATAAAATTTGGAGATAGTATTATGTTATATTTTTGGATTGAATAAAATTAACCAACAATCTGTTTTTTGCATGTTGTCCGGGGGAGAGGACACCAAGTAATTGGAAAACCCAATAATTGATATTGTTAGAAGGTGGATAGGTAGGTAGATAGGTGGAAGAGTAGGTTCGAACCCCACTTGATAAAGGTTTTTTAATTTTATGAAAATGTAAAGCATAATATATAAATTGGTGATTTTTTATCTATGCTGATATAACTATGTTATGTTGTGAAAAAAAGTTTCACTTGCATCGTCATTTCATAAAACCACACAATTGCTTTTTATTTTGTTCTAATTTATAGTTCACTATCATTTTATCCATCCAAAGATGCTCGCAAAGCACTTTATGGGAAAATATTCAAATCCTATTTATATTATAAATGTGAAAGTTTGTATGTCTGGATGTATGTTTGAACTTCTTTAACGCAAAATCTACTGAATAGATTTTGGTGAAACTTTACAATAATATAGCTTACACACCAGAATAACAAATAGGCTATAATTTATAAAACTATAGTGTGAATTATACGAAATATAAAATAAGTGTGATTGTTACTAATGAATGCAACTAGCGCCATCTCTTATCAACTAGCAAGCAAAAGATCAATACAATTTCTATGGCAAAACAACGTTTGCCGGGTCAGCTAGTATTTCATACATTAAAAAGAAAGATGAAGTAGAATTTTTAATTTACGAAAGTTTCTTTGTGGCATCCACCGACTGCTGTATTCTTGAACCGATATGACTGAGGGACCTTTAAGTGTAAATCATGCTCCTATCTCATAGTTTGTCAACGCATGTTTTCATCTTTGGTAGCCTAAACTGGTAAAATTATGATGAACGTAAAGGGTCGATTTAGTTATAAAATTGGATATAAGTCTACTTTAGGGCCTGCTCTTTTAGCCACTTGCGATCAAGCTAAAGCCAGAATTACCGCTAGAATTGAAATGTTTTTGATAATCTCGAATATAAAACTATTTATTGAAGTAGGCGTTACTTTGCGGAAATCCATAATTATACAAATGATCTCGCCAAAATCTGGCACGAGACAATATTTTGGCGACACAATACGTCCTGAAGATGCCTCGTGTAGAGGCAAAACACGTATCGAATTGTTTAATACAAATATTGGCGGAATTAACACTAAAGAAATCTCAAATCATTTGTATAAAACTATTCCTTAAGCTGTGGAAAAAAATCAACAAATTTAGACAGAGTTTTTTTAGAAGATGGATAATTTAGTTCCTATTTGAGCCAAATAGTTGTCCTTGTTTTGTCTCGGGCAGACAAACATATGCCTCAATTTATAAACAAACAGCGGAAATGTCAGCTTTGTTTCCTTGATCGAATTTCAATATTTATTATGGCAGTTGGATAACCTTCGAGAAAGCAAAAAGGGTATCAGTTCTTGATCGTTAGAGAAAAATTTAAATGTACCTAAAATTAAGTATTTCGCAAATATTATTGGTATAGACGCATAAGATTTTACTAAAGTTACTTCATTTGTTTTTTAATATTAATAAAATTTCTTCATATTTTATACGACTACTCATAATTCTTATAAAAGGCATTTAATTTCTCAAAACTTATTCCTTTAGAATACTTTTTGATGTCATTTCTAATATACTACAACTGCTTCGGAAACAAAAGGCGCTCTGAGAGAGAAGAACCGTTGCAAAAAACTTTCCCTGCATTATTTTTTTGCGCTCTTTTTTATAAAATAAAATATAAAATTAGAAAAAATAAAATAAAATAATTAGAATCTAGTCCCAGACTGTCCAATCACTTAGATATTCAGCTTTGGAGTAGTAGGATTTACGATACAGCCATTTTTTTTATAAAACGAATTATATATTATAGTAAGTTATTAAATTGTTGTTATATCCAATAAATAAATACAAACTAAGTACTGATAATATTATTATTAATCGTTCTAAGTAAATGGATTATGCCTGTCAACCGCGCGACCTCTAATGGTATGATCATAAGCGCGACCACTGTAGGGTTAAAGAACTCTGAAAAGATGAAGCATTAGAATTCTGAAGCTGCAAGGTCCGTATATGGCCGTTGTATCGAAGGTTGGTATCGAATAAATGAACTATTGCTATTTGGCACATTTTATTAAATATATTTATATTTTATGTTATATATTTATTAAATATGTATGACTAGTTCTTTCTTGCTGCCTTTTCGACTACCTACGGCATATCAATCGTAGAATTACTCATTAGTTACAAGATATTTTCCTCGATAAGTCAGCCTAGTTATTATGGACCATGGCAAATTCCAGTGGGAGGCTCCTTCGCACAGGACGCCCGCTAGATTATGGGTACCACAACGGCGCCTATTTCTGCCGTGAAACAGTTGTGGGTAAAAATTAATGTGTTTCGGTCTGAATGGCGCCGTAGCTAGTGAAATTACTGGGCAAGTGAGTCTTAACATTTTATGTCTCAAGGTGACGAGCGCAATTGTAGTGCCGCTCAGAAGTTTTGGGGCTTTTCAAGAATCCTGAGCGACATTGCATTGTAATGGGCAGGGCGTATAAAGTGAAAGTTCTGCTCGTATTGTCTCTTATTTTCATTAAAAAAATGCCATAACATGTGCGTAGATTCTGCATACTCCTCTGCTGCATAAAGTCAAAGTAAAATAAATGTTATTCAAATAGGTTTAAACTAAGCGCTTTTGAATTGTCATTACTAATATTTAATATAAATTACTGAATCTACCATATGTTGGGAAAAATTAGAGCTCGTGAGAAAACATACAAGGAACTCAATGGCCATTCAAATCAATGAGTATTATTAAATCAATGAGTTTTATGAAATATTTGAATGTAAATTTGTGTAATAATGTCATAAAAAGTAATAGAAAATTAATTCTTTAAATATTAGTTATGTAATAATAATATAAATTAGGTGCTGTAATAATAAATGTATCATAAATATAATCTTAATTTAGGAAAAAGCAATTTGAGAAAAAAATGGTTGAGTGGGAGTTGGTATGGCACGCAAAGAGTTACACATCATCGTGGAAAAATTACTTTTTTTTTCAAATTCGTGGCAGGTTATTTTATAAAAGCCATTCATTTTCTTAAAATTGATTCCTTTTGACTTTTTTTTATGTCATTTCTAATATACTATTTACTACTACCGCTTCGGAAACAAATGTCGCTCTCAGAGAGAAAAATCGGCGTAAGAAACTCTCTCAGAATTCTTTTTTTTGCGTATTTAAAAAAAATATATATTAAACTCTTTTAATTACCACTCTTTAACTATTGCAATTTATGATAGACAGATAGACTGATGAAATTCTTTGTATTAGTGGTCTTTTGTAAAATCGTATGTACAAAGTTCTAACCTAATTCTTTATAGAAGTTGTTAAGAATTTAAAACATGTGAGTATGGCACTTTACCGTAAAGACAATTTAAAAATAAAAGTATAAAGGTAATTACACACACGCGGCTATCACAAAGCCCGTATAATATCTCAAAAACAATTCAACGGAGGATTTAAAAGAAATTATTCGACACAGCAGGTGGTAGTATTCTGTAAAATATACACGCTATTTACGACTTTAATACACGGTGAAACGTATCATAATCTCATAAAAGTGTAAGCATGTAAAGTTATATGCATTTTAACTGACACAGCGGGTGTTCGCGCGTACGGTGTTGAAAAAATATTACATTTTAAATTACATGATCAACGTGTGAAGATTTGTTGATAGCAAAATTATACTCAAATTGATTTAAAGATGCCGTCTGATTACTGTGATGATGGGTTTAAAGAATGATTTATATGATATTGTGAGGCCCGTTTGCTTTTCTCGCATAGATTTCAATTCCATTGGAAGTTAGATAGGGTTGCCTATTTTTTAAGTAGAATATGTTTCATTTCAAAGAGATTAAATTAAGAGAATCATATAAAAGTTTTTTTTTTCTCTAACATCTCTGAAACATCCAACAGAAGAACTGGAAAAGGGTTAATAAATTAAAAAAAACATGTATAATAACTAAAAATCATGTTTTAATAAAAAAGTAGAAACAGGTAAACAGTAGAAAAAATTTTCAATAAGTTTAAATTTGGAATTGTAAAATGAACAAAAAAAGCTCACTTGTGCTTCGCCGGTGCTTCGGATATAACATATGTCTTTTTGTAGGTAGCAAAGTCATTGTTAACTTTACGATCAAATCAAATCAAAATCACGTTATTCATCTATGTCATGGAAATTCATAGATTCATTCTTTTTACATTTACCACCAATTCAGAAAAGGTTCAATATAAAGAATTTTTGCAGCTTCATAGTTTTAGAAATTATTTTAATTACAATGTTTGTAAAGTGATGCAACAAAAATACTCAAACGTCATAAAATTCAAATTCAAATATTTTTATTCAAAATAGGATGTGACGTCACTTATTGAAAGTCAAAAAAACTACCACCCATTCCAGAATGAATGCCTCAGACCTGAGAAGAATGGGCACAAAAAAACTCAGCTGGCCTATTTTTTCATCGAATAAATATGTTTACAAAGTAATATTGTACAATTAAACTTATTATTTAATAGCCTGAGGGTGGTCATTCCATTCCCAATCTGTGGTATCATTAAGAAAGTAATTTATGTTATAGTAACCTTTACCACACAAACGTTTTTTAACAATTCTTTTGAATGTAAATGAATAAATAAAAACAGACTAGAGGCCAACCAATGGTAACAAAGTTTACTAAACCGGGACCTCTTATTATGTCGCATAATTTGTCGATGATTTAACTGGCGTTTTGCTCAAGAAGATTCGACTCAAAGGTTGTTCTTGGAATTTTTATAATTTTATGCTCATTTTTACATTCGAAATAGAATCTTCGAGAACTGATGAAACACATTGAAGTTCCTTTAAGATGATCTCTAGAATTATATTACATACATTGAAGCTATATGATATGAGATATTGTTGTCCTGATAAAAAATACTTTATTTTTCATAAAATTACGCAATAGCACAAAAGATTTCGTTTAGCACCAAAAAATCCAGATCATTTTTTGTCTCGTATCCACCCTCTTCCAAATACAATGGCTCTATGCAATGGCTTATGTGACAACCATTGTTTTAGAAAATAAATTATGTTTTGCTTCTTTTCCTGTTCATATGTAGCCGTTGGATGCAGATTGTTTCAAATATGTAAGGAAAATTTATATAAAAAGGTACAGTTAATATTTTCCTTTGTTTTTTTTTAATATTGATGCACTTTCAAAAATTATATCAGATTTATTCAACTAGATAAGAAAATATACTTATGAATTTCAATTTTACCCAAAATCAATTATACGCCTCGATAGACTGTGATAACTGTGAAAAGCTGTGAAAACGTCGAAAAATATTGAGGTGTACAAATCGCGAGTGTAACGTAGCTTGTCACGAACACTTAAGTAATAAGCCTGGCCAGTTTTCATCGGATGTCTAGCGGTAGGAGGTTCTATCTAGATGTATAAATTATTTAAAAATGTTTCATTTATGATTAAGAACTAACAAGAGTCTCATTACCATACTTTTAAATAAATATTTATCAATTTTACTATTAATAATATTTTTTTTCAATGGTCAAAAAGTTGATTTTTCCATGTGTATTGGTTTAGCTTAAAGGTTATCCTTTTCCGCGCTAGTGCCTTTTAATTTTCTAACAACCAGCTGTTTTTGAATGTTTTCCTTTCATAGTTTCGTCCATCATAAGATCGTTCGATGCAGTGCAGAATTATTATTTCCACTCTTTTTCATTATTGAGCCGTGCGTTCAGTTTGGGTCATAAAGCATGTAAATTAATTAAAAAACAACAAGAGTTATTGTGTGTTGTGCGTGCATCAATAAGTATTGACTTACACCCTATAAATAAGTAAAGGTATTATGGGAGGGATCTACACTAATAAACGGAGCGCTATTTTCCCTTTGGTTATGCTTCGAAAACTACTCAATCGGAATAGTTATAGGGGTTAAGGTATGAAATTATCGTTTTATTGTAATAGGTACTTCGAATTGACATAGAACCTTCATGGTTTGAAATTTTTGAGTGAAACTTTTTTCACATTGTACCTATGTTGTTCTTTTAAAAATGTTCAACATTCGACTATCAACCTTCATTTGTTTTTTTTTTATTCAACTTAGTCAAGAAAGATGAATACTTCGAAAATTCGAGTGATTTTTGAATACGCGGATCTAATGCGGCAGAAACAGCCCGCAATATCAATTTTGCGTTTGGAGAGGGGACTGCTAACGAACGCACTGTGCGATTTTGAATTAAACCCTTTTGTGATGGAAACTTTGATTTGAAGAACGAACCACGCGGAAGACCGCCCACATAGGTGAATAACAATGAATTGAAAGAGATGATTGAAGCCGATCCGAGCCAAACTACCCAGGAAGTAGCGGCATGGTTTATATTACCTTACCAACAATATTGACTCACTTGCGTCAAATTAATACACTAAAAAAAATATCAAAAAAAGGCGCCTCGTGATTTGACTGATCTGCAAAGAGAAACGCTTGTTGAAAATTGTGTTGCCTTGGTGAATCGATACAGGAATTAAGGAATATTGGATCGAATTGTGACATGCGATGAAAAGATTCTTTACGATAACCGTAAGCGAAAAATGCAATGGCTGACCCCAGGTCAAACGCCACAACAGTGTCCTAAAGCCAAGCTTACCAATAAAAAGGTACCTAACTGTTTGGTGGTCTCAGCATGGTGTTATTCTCTACAGCTTTCTCCAATCTGGTCAAGCAATAACGGCAGATGTCTACTGTCAATGATAGCAAAGCTAGCAGTGAAACAGCCCCGTCTCATGAATCGATGTTTATAATTATTGCTCCTAGACCTCATACAGCATGAGAAACCGTTTTAACTCTACAGAACTGCAATTAAGAAACCATTCGTTACCCTCCGTATTCGCCAGACCTTGCTCCAATGGACTACTTCGTGATTTGGACAATTTGCTACGTGATAAAAAGGTTTCTTCTCAGGAGGCAGTACAAAATGCTTTCACACAGTTTGTCGAATCTAGATTACCACAGTTCTATGGCAAAGGCATAAATGACCTTCCTATTAGATGGCAGCAACGTATTGATAATAATGGTAATTAAATAAATATGTTAAATTAAAAAAAAACCTAATTTAAATTTTTCAGTACAAATCAGCAATGACATACTTAAACCCCTAATAAATATACCTATATACTTATAGAAGCAGCGTGTTTCGGAGATGGTTTAGGTATATAGTATGGGGTGATTACTTATCTGGATATCTACTTACATTTATTTGACTTAGAAATACCAATAGGTATATAATATATTAGCCATACAAATAATTAATCAGTCAATGACATTTCGTTTGCTGGGTCCGTAAGTTTAAAATGATGGAATTTTATAACATGACTAGCTGACCCAGCAAACGTTGTATTGCCGATATTAAAATCGCGATACAAAAGTAACTGTTGATCGTAGATGGGTGAAAATTTGAAGTTGTATGTATTTTTTAATGCTAACTCATAATCAAACAAAAATTTATAAAAAAAAGTCAAAAAAATTAAAAAAAAAGTGTGGACCACCCTTAACATTTAGGGGGATGAAAAGTAGATGTTGTCTGATTCTCAGACCTACCCAATATGCACTCAAAATTTCATGAGAATCGGTCAAGCCGTTTCGGAGGAGTTCAGTCCCGCACACCGTGACACGAGAATTTTATATATTAGAAGAAGACTTGTCGATGACAGGATTATAATGCCATTACAAGAAGCACCCATGAAAATGATCAGTTAAAAATTTAAGGACATATCCAATGTACAATACCAGCGGGAGGCTCCTTTGCACAGGATGCCCGCTAGATTATGGGTACCACAACGGCGCCTATTTCTAATGTGAAGCAGTAATTTGTAAGCATTATTGTGATTCGGTCTGAAGGGCGCCATAGCTAGTGAAATTACTGGGCAAATGAGACTGAACATCTAATGTCTCAACGTGACGAGCGCAACTGTAGTGCCACTCAGAATTTTTGTGTTTTTCAAGGATCCTCAGCGGCACTGCATTGTTATGGGCAGGACGAATCAATTACCATCATCTGAACGTCCTGCTCGTTTCGTCCCTTATTTTCATAAATTAAAAATGTCTTATCGACATGAAAATATTGCCCAAGATAGAACGCATCAAACTTCAATGGTTTAATATTAAATTCTGACAATAATATAGACAAAAAACGTACTTTCTACAACACAAATCTGCATACAGTTTCATTGGTTTCAAGACTCATGCATTTGAGAGCGAGCTGGTTTTCAGTCAACATGGAATTGAAAAGAGCGCGACGGAGTATTTCGGAGGTCAACCTAACTGAATGGACATATTTTTAGACTGTAGTTTTCAGTTTAATGCAAGTTGAGTTGAAACTTGTCACTGTATTATAACACTAAAAGTAAGGGATTGCTTGTAACTAATTCTAGTAGGCTTCATAAGATACATAATAGCTTTGAGGGTAAATGTATACACTTCTATAATAAAGTCCCAGACACTCTTCAGGCATTATCTATAATTAAATTTAAATGTTTTATAAAAAAATGGCTCTATCGTAAATCCTCTTAATCCACTGCTGAATATCTAAATGATCGGACAGCCTGGGACTAGATTGTGATTATTTTATAGCAATAGAAACGACTGTACAATATTGTATATTTTTATTGAAAAGAGCGCAAAAAAAGAATGCTGGGAGAGTTTCTTACGCCGCTTGTTCTCTCTCAAAGCGCCATTTGTTTCCGAACCGGTAGTAGTATCTAGTAGTTATTAGAAATGACATCAAAAAAATTCTAAAGGAATCAATTTTGAGAAAATAAATGCCTTTTATGCGTTTTTTATGCCTTTTGTATCGTTAATTTATCTGTTTGAGGTTGTTGGGTTGTTTATCTGCTATACTTATCTATGCTATTGCTATACATAAGCTTCGTAGCTTTACAGTTTGTTAGCAATTCAAAGGTAAATTAAAAAAAATAAGTATTTTGACTATTAATAATTGTCTATGTATCTATGGAAGTTTAATAAACGTTCACAAAACTCATCACCTTTTCACTAAATACTGAATTTCATGGCTATTGTTATTAAAACACTAGAATTAAGGAATTACTTATAACTAACTAGCTGACCCAGCAAACGTTGTATTGCTATATAAAGTAATGAAAAAAAATCAATAATTAAATTAAAGTTTGTTTTTTACCTTCTGAGAAAGTTAGGAAGATGTTAAGATTCTAATTAGTTATTCATATTGACGTATTCTTTCAATTTGATTTCTGCACGACAGGGGCCACATCAAAGGAAAAACAAAGTTGTTGTTTTTATTTAATTTCGAGCATATTCATATTTATTCACATTTTAAACCTTCTCTGGACCTCCACAAATAATTCAAGACCAAAATTAGCCAAATCGGTCCAGCCGTTCTCGAGTTTTAGCGAGACTATCGAACAGCAATTCATTTATATATATATATATATATATATATATATATATATATATATATATATATATATATATATATAGATTTTAGATGCTCCTTATGGTACATAATAGCTTTAAGGGTAAACAAATATAGTATTTCAATTATAGATATTACTATAAATATTATACATATAATGAACGACTTGCTTCAAAATAATTGATTCAATCCGATATTGATATTAGCTGCTGTTAGATCTAAATATGATATCATTGCAAGTATGGCAATACGTCATGTATATCAAATTATGACACGTTGAAAAATTGTCAACACTGGTTCTCAAACTGTGAAGAAATGTTATTATTAAATATTATTTAATATTCCTAATATTGAAAATCAGCGGTATATGCCTGATCTGAGTTGTTACGCATCACACCATTGGGAGGCTCCTTTGCACAGGATGCCGGCTTTGCACAGGATATGTGTTAAAATTACAAGTTCAATAATTGATTTTAAAACCTATTTAAAAAACAATATTTGAATTTAAATAGACGAATGATAATATAAGAGATAATTAGTTTCTTATTTGATACTTTTCTTATTTAATAATATACATATTAACTTAACAATAATACCTCCCACAAGCACACAGCCGGTCTGAGGTTCGAGTCTCCTTAGGAGACGCCCCGCGACTGTTGTTGCGTAGTCTTTGCGGCCTCCACGGCCCACGTCCTACTTCGCTGTGAAAGCCAGAGCTGCTAACAGCACAGAGGAGGTTTTAGTCGGTATGGGGTGTCCGCTTACGCGGACACTCGAGTCCGACATATTACGCCCCGGAACGGGGCGTAATATGTCGGACTCGAGTAATAATACGTAACAGTATTTCCTCCTCTCAAAAAAAAAAAAAAAACAATAATATATAAGTTCCACTAACTTCATACTGCATTAGATCCACAATTAAATGCATGCTCACCTTCTGTAACAACAAGAAAAAAATATTACTGAATAATATATTAATAATAATAATAATATTGACACTGTTACACAAAATTATCCTACCCCAAACTAGGCAAAGCCTGTACTAAGGGTACAAGACAACGATATATTTAATACAATATACATACATAAAAACATATAAACATCCATGACTCGGAAACAAACATTCATATTCATCATATAAATGTGTGCACCTATCGGGATTCGAACCCGGGACCTCTAGCTCATTAGGCAGGGTCACTAACCACTAGGCTATAGGGGTCGTCAAATGTTTCGTGGTGAATATGTTTCATAAACTTTGAGAGCCACTGTAGCCATTATACATTGCATTTCATACAACAACATTAAATCGACGGATCGAGCGAGTGTTTAGTATCATTACCAACGTAGCACTTGGAAGATGATTTTATATTTGTGTTTTTTTGCTCTTTGTGCAGTTGTATCAGCATCCATTACAGGTATGTTTCATATTATGTGAATGAGAGGTTGATTTGGTGGTATTTTAACAAGTATTTTCTAAGATTTTTTCATATTGTCATCCTTTAAAACCCATCCGCGCCAAGTGGGTCAAATTGCTAATATTGTGATAGTTACTGGATACTTTCATTCAATATTCTCAACATTTTTGAACAGTCAACGCGTTTTATAACACTTAAAATGGTGTTTTGTGAACTGTTTTTTCTTAGTATACTTACTACAGTTCTATAATTCCTGCGGTTCTTTTATGATCGATTGTTTTATTAAAATAAGGAACAAGACGAGGAGAACAGTCAGCTGATGGTAAATGATACGACCTGCCCATTACAATGCAGTGCCGCTCAGGATTCTTGAAAAAACCCAAAAGTGACACTACAATTGCGCTCGTCTCCTTGAGACATAAGATGTTAACTCTCGTTTACCCAGTAATTTCACTAGCTACGGCGCCCTTCAAACCGACACACAATAGTTATACATTATAATTAATAGTTTATATATTACTGCTTCAGGGCAGAAATAGGCGTTGTTGTGGTACCCATAATCTAGCCGGCATTCAATGTAAAGGAGCCTCCCACTGGTAAATGGATTGATTCTGTTTAAAATCTCAGTAATTGCTTTTTATAACACGTGTTGATTCGTTTGGCTAGTATTAGCCATATGGCTATTTTTGATTGTGAAAATTTATATAGTTTAAGTTACTATGGAGGGGATGTTAAAATTCAAAAATACTTTAAGTATTATAAATTAAAAAGATTGCTCGTCAACGTCGATCACTAAAATAAAAGTCTAGATAGAGTCTCTTGCTGTTAGACAACCGATAAAAACAGGCCAGGAATATTACTTTAGTGTGCGTGACAAGCTACGTCCTACATTCGCGATTTGTATGACACTTTGTGTTAGTGTGCGTGAAAAGCTCAAAATAGAGGTTTGTTCTATTCTAATGTCTTTTTTTTTCGATGTTTCCCGAGCTGTCATAGTCTATCCAGCGTATAAATGATTTAAGATCAAAAACATACTACAGAGTTCATAAAAATTCATACGACAAAAGTATTTATAACAATATTATGTACACAAATTCAAATTCAAATATTTTTATCCAAAATAGGATGTGACATCACTTATTGAAAGTCAAAAAACTACCACCCATTCCAAAATGAATGCCTCAGACCTGAGAAGTATGGGCGCAACAAACTCAGCGGATTTTCTTTTTATCGAATAAATATGTTTACAAAGTAATATTGTACGATTAAACTTATTAATTAATAGACTGAGGGCGGTCACTCCATTCCCAATCTGTGGTATCATTAAGAAAGTCATTTATGTTATAGTAACCTTTACCACACAAAGGTTTTTTAACAATTCTTTTGAATAAAGTAATACTTTTATTTTGAACATTTTCTGGGATCTTGTTGTAAAAGCATATACATACAAAATACTTACTAACTCGACTTAGCCGAGTTACAGTACCTAAAATGTAATATTTAGCTTTGAATGAAAAATACTTGTTGTTTAATAAGTTATTACTATTGTTTGAGGTATTGTATGTACCTACCTATGACATTGGTAAATCTAATTGTAGATTTATATGGCAAATGACACGATTTTACTAATCTTCGATTAGAATTAATAAATGAAATGACAAAAGGCCTTTTTTCTTAAAAATATATATCGTAACTTAATGCTGTGGACCGAGCCAACGGCCTTTAGGAATCGAGCGGAGCTAGGTTACGTCTCTCGCACAAGATCGCTATAGTTTTAATTCAGAATTAGAAGCATTTTTAATTTATTACAAACATAATACAATTCTCATAACAAAACTAACAAAACTATGAATTCGAATGTTTCTGGATTGCTTCTAACTAATTCTAGTAGGCTTCATAAGATACATAATAGCTTTAAGGGTAAATGTATACACTTCTATAATAAAGTCCCAGCCAATGTTCAAGCATTATCTATAAATAAATTCAAATGTTTTATAAAAAAAATGGCTCTATCATAAATCCTACTACTCCAAAGCTGAATATCTAAGTGATCGGACAGCCTGGGACTAGATTCTGTTTTTTTCTGATTTTATAGCAATAGCAATGACAGTACATTATTATATATTTTATTAAAAAGAGCGCAAAAAAAGAAGGCTGGGAGAGTTTCTTGCACCGCTTTTTCTCTCTCAGAGGGCCATTTGTTTCCGAAGCGGAAGTAGTATCTAATATATTAGAAATGACAACAAAAAGAATTCTAAAGGAATCAATTTTGAGAAAATAAATGCCTTTTATGCCTTTTATATCGGTTAAGGGATCCTTATTGAATTTTAGTACTCGAGTAGTATTTTCCGGTCATTTACCAAAGTTAAGGTTTATCTTCTTCTTAAAGCATATATCATTCATAATTTTTAGACGTAATAAAAAGTGGTACTAGTTCTATGAAATAATTACTGTAACACATATCAATTACGTAACGCTATTATGTGCCGAAACTAGTGGATCATAATATAAGTTCATAGACAATAGGATTATAAACAATAACATATTATTATTATTATTAAACACAATACAAAAATATCATTGCGCTATTTTATCAGAGTTAGAGAGTTTTTCTAATAATTAGAAGAGTGATGTTTTGGTTCCCATGTTTGTTTACGGTGGTAGATCCTGGGTGCGGCAGAAATTATAAGGCATTAGATATATTTGAGTTTTAAAACCCCTATTTCTCTGATGGTCTTTACTTTCAATCTTCTGTTATTGTTGTAGTCATTTTTAGGTGTAACATTTGTTTCAATTTATGATTTCACTACTTTAACGGATACTCTTTATCAAAACTGCACGGCCAATAACAAAAGCTTACCCAACTCTGTAGTAAAAGTCTCGCTATTTCTACACGAAGTTGTAAACTTTTGCTGTTTCAGACCTACTGCAGTGAATTAATAATTTTTTTAGTGCTCGAACACAGTTTCATAAAATACTGAAAAAATATTTATATCGATGCTTTCCGAAGATCCCTCAAAATCCAAATTCTAGTTATTCGTATTTTTATAAATTATATACAATGACAACCAAATATTTTCTTGTTTTAAATCAATGTAAACGGATTCAACGATAAACAGGTTAACATAACCTGAATTGTAAACAACGACGACAACATAGAAGAACACCTACATACATGGAATGATGAAAGTATAGAAAACAAAAGGATGTATCTAACAACGCAATTCAATGGAAAGGATTGAAATTGCTTTTTATTACCTGAATCAAAGAATATTATGATAGCCTATTAATTGTGTGATTCTATGAGCAGTCAAATCTTTTATAAGTTATAAAATAACATTAACAATGTAAAACATTTACAAGTAATAAAATAGCATTAACAATAACACACACATACTCATACAAAATATTCAAAAATCGTAGAATTTGTGTCATTTCATCATAAAACTTAATTCCTAATTAGAAAAAAATGTACAGGCAGAGCATACAGATTTTTATAGAAGTACAGATTAAATATTTGTCTTTTCAGGTTTATACTGCCAAGATCCAGATACAGGAAAACTTCACGCAGTAAATACAACATGGCCATCACAAACTTTCTGCGGGAATTATACGTGCAAATTGAGAAAGAAAAACACTACAGAAACAGAGTATAAACCACTGATAAAAATTAATATAACAGACAAGCACATAAAGAGTTTAAATGATATGACATCAAGTACAAGCTCACTTAGTAATGTTGAAGTCAGATTAAATAATACTGAAGTTCATCCAGTGTTTAATAAGGATTCATTTAAAAAACTTAACAAAGTCAAAAATACTACGAAAGACAATGACCGATATCTAACCGAAAGTGAAATTAATGCAATAACAGACATTCTTCATACGGTAAGTCGAGAATTTATTCTTCACTAGCGTAGTCCATACTTAGTCATTACTTAGCCCGGGTCGTTTTTGAATAATGAGTAGAATGACTAGTTAGTATCAGTAATTCTTAAAATAATACGCTGTTGTTTTTATTATTTTTCTAGAAGAGGAACAATCAGACGAATATGTTTTTTTTTCTAGCAACATTTGCATGTTTTTATGGGTCATATCTTGCAATTAAATTTTGAGATGAAATATTGACTCCACACGTTGACTCAATTCCGAATTCCGATTACAATGAATAACTCAACTTCCATGATTGATAACTATTCAATGGTTCACAGCACATTGATTAACTTGTTTGTACGCATGGAAGCTGGTTTAATTAGTCACCATGACAAGTTTGACTCCTAACAAGGGTACACCCTATTTTATTATTATTACAGAGTATACTAGTGTACTCTGTAATAACTTTTAATTTTCCAATTATTATAGTTTATGAGATATATTCTTCTGTTACACAGACACACAGATAAACGGGTAATCAAAATATTGTCAGGCCATCCCATGATGTAGGTAATCCGTAAATGTGTAATAGGATTCACAAGAGAGCCTTTTTGTATTACAATTTCATATTAATAAAAAGACTTATGGGTCATTTAAATTAAAAGTATATCTTATGAGATATACTATATTAATGACTGTAGGATTGACAATACGTAGTATTATTGAACAAAATAAAAATAGGTTTTTAGTATAGTTTGATGAAGAAGCTCATTTTAAAATCAGCATAAATGCATATTTGCAAATCTGCAGCAAAAACCTTTTCACAATTATATTATTTATATAATATTGTCTTTTAAAACACGTTAAGAATTAAATAAACCATGGCATACTACAAAACATACTCAATCAAGACTTATGTGCAAATTTTTCAGGTAAAGAAGAGTGATCTTGATGCTATTATAGAAATCTACAATATTGCCCAAGACATATTAAATGAAGAGTCAATTTATAATAATACCGATATGCAGAATGCGATCATAGATAAGTTATCATTTTTAAAAAAAGCTACGAATGCAGTTAAAAAGAAAAATTCTAACGATGATAAATCGATGTCCTACTTTTATGAACCTCTTCATAAAGGCAACATTAATGAAAATTTAAAAGATATGAAAAATACTGACACAAATCCAACCACAACCTATAAAGACTACCCTTATCCATACCCTTTATCGTATTATCAAGGCGGTAGACAAGATTATGGTAAGATGCCATATTACTACCCAGTTTCAAACTTCCAAAGATTATCTTCATATATTTACAATAGACCATATGCAAGTACATCATTTACGCCGTATCAAAAACCATTTATGGCACCAACAGTACGCCCTTGCAATACTCCTTTACCAACATTCTTCCCTTCACCCTGGCATGATCGTTCACTGATAAAGCCTTACATAAGACCACAGCATCATGTACCAATGCAGGCAATGTTGTTACCATATCCATTTTCTTACGTCAGACCATACAACTATTCCAACACAGCCCCACATTCCCATAATAATTATCCTTGGAGTCCAATGGATACTTATAAACGATACTATTTACCCTATTATGGAAACTCAAATCCACCTATATCTCAATATCCCTCGCCACCTATAGCTGAAGAAGTGAAAGAAGTCGAAATGGTAAATTCTGTGGAAGTGGACATTAAACATGATTCTAAATCTAACGAAGATACAGAATTACCGGAATGGGAATCCAAACCTTTACTATCTCAAATACTAGATGAAGTAAGAGCTAATATTAAAAATAAAACAAAACTAGTTAACCCTACACGAAAGAATGTCAAATTAGAGCGGGTTCTTAAACAACCCCTAATAGACGAATCGAACAGGAAAAAACGCAGTATTTTAAAGGAAAGTAAGGCAGAAACAAAAGAGGAAAATATTTTTGAAACGTACATTGAAAAAATAATGTAAGTAAGATTATTCAGGTAAGTTCATTCATACTTCATGTTCATTCACACATAATTTGAGCTTCTATTAAATCTGAATTTAATGAATTGCAAAAATAAACTTAAATTATTACCATATTTTTATGTCATTCATGAAGAGTAAGGGTTATTAACTACCATAAAGTGATCGAGCCCCATGTCCGTCAGTAGATGATTGACATAAAAAGGGAAACGTAAAAAGGCAAGATTAAAAGTATTCGAGCAAAATATATGCACCGGAAACTTCGGCATACATTTTGAAATAAACGCGTCTTATTTCCATTAAAAAACTATTTAATTTATATGTTTAATGCTCGCATCAGCGTAGACCCCAAATGTTTACCAAATTTTTATCATCACCAAAAGTGTCATGTTATACCATACCACACGCGAAGAGAAAAAAAAATGTTCCTACCCTTGCGACAGTTTATCACTTGACTGATAAAACATGAACAAAAAGTGATCTCAAGAATTACCAACCATTTTTAATGATAGCTTGAATTCAAATAACTTCAAATGCACTCAATCTAAAACACTCACTTTGATTTCTACATTATAAAATTCATTCACTTAAAAACCTTATCTGGATTTAAATAGTTACAGTGTGCTTCCCACTAACTTCTAAGCATGTTAGAAGTACCTATAAAAAGTGGCTAGAACTTCTTTATGCCCTCTTGAAATTTCTCTGGCTTAAAAAAAAAATGATAAGATCAAAAGTTTTAAGCATATAATATGGATTAGAAACGGGATTCCATTTTAGTGGTAAGCTCGACACATTGGATGAAGTCATATATTTTGTTAAAATTGATTCCATGAGAATCCTTCTTGATGTTAACTTACGATCACTACCACAGCTTCGGAAAATACTGGTGCTCTGAGAGAGATGAAAAAAAAATGACGAAATGAGCAGATAGGCTAGCTGATGTTAATTAACATTATCAGATAATAACAGAACCTATATCGTAATGCATTATGAAACCATAAAAATAAAATTCTCCTGCATTATAATCGAAATAGATAATTTCATTACTCTTTTCAAAAAACTAGAAAGGATGAAGCAAGCATAACCAGAATTATTCGAAAAACTGTATACGGTCCGAAAAAAGATAGTTATAACTTCGATAAAGTTTTAATTAATGGAACAGTGAATTTTTATTCAACTTCGAAACATATCTCGTTAGTTATGGTAAAAGTTTAAAAGTCCGCATATGGTACTAGTTCATACAGTGATTTGTCGGACATTTTTAAAATATGTTTGTCGATTGCGTTAGTCAAATCCACGGGTCAAATCAATCATTCATGGAAAATTCTATTTGGCTATCTGGTAGTTAAGTTTAGATATGTCAAAATAAGTATTATTAGTAGGCATATTTTTTAAGAAGTGGCCAATAGTTCTACTGAAATTAATCAAAATATGTGGACTACCCTGCAATACCAGAGTTATTATTGAAAATGAGCCGCTAGCAAACGCTGGCGTTGAAAGTCCCAAAGATTTATTCGTTCTTATTCGTCTCCTTTTTTCATACTCTGGAGGTAAACGGGAATTCGCTCATCCGATGAAAGAAAAAAAAAACAGCCGTCCATGAATATCATTAATAGAAGAAGCACGTTATGGTTCCTAAGTCGTTGGGAATACGAGGCAAAAAATATCTAATAATAATCTAGTGATACGCATGGTGTAGAGTAATCGTGATGTGGGTGGAATTTCGCATTCTGGCTTAAATGTAACTTGTAAACAGCACCGTCATTAGATTATCTGTTAATACGGCTTTACTCACGTTTTTTTCGGTGTCGTTACAGACTAGTTTCGGATCATTCGGAGGTCCTTCATCAGGGTGAGTGTGAAACCCTCCCATTTTTGGATGTACTGGTGAAACGTGAATCCAGTGTTAGCCTGGTGCAATCGGTATTTAAAAAACCCACACATACCGATCAGTACCTAAAAGCGGATTCCCTTCACCATCCGTCGCACTTGTCGTCTGTACCACGCACTCTTATTAATCGCGCCCTACGTTTGTGCGATTCGCAATTCATTGAGTCAGAATTGAGACACGTGCGGCAAGTGTTGGAGAGCAATGGTTACAACTGGCGACAGTGTTATCGACTAGCAAACCCGACCATCATACAGCGGCCTCAACATGTAGACCGGGTCCCGGCATACATGAAAGGGGTAACGGATCAAATTGGACACCTATTACGCAATAGAAATAGCATTAGGACGATTTTCCGCCCCCTGACGCAGATCGGTAGAGTTCTCCGATCTCCTCTGGAGAGCCCTGGCGTCTACGAAATTCCTTGCGAGTGCGGCAAAAGCTATATTGGTGAAACGGGACGCAACATAAAAACCAGACTCAACGAGCACATCCGCAGTATACGTAAGTTTGATAGCAATACCTCGGCAGTGGAAGAGCACGCTCTAAACTCCGACACGTCACATTATATTACGTTCGATAGGGTGAAAGTCGCTCGCAATAAAAACTTTGTGTCTCGCAAGCTGCTAGAAGCCATAGAAATTGACCGTCGACCTAACTTTAACAGAGACAAGGGTTGGGCTCTGCCACCAACTTGGAAACCCGTGTTACAAAAAGCGTCTCGCAATAAGACACATACTGCCGATGATCACGTGGACATTGGACATTGTGAGTACATTCTGCCTGTCCAGCCGCGCTCTACGAGCTCAAGTCCGCAGTAAGAGGTGGGACGTTACCGCGAACCTACCACACTCACCCTGATGAAGGACCTCCGAATGGTCCGAAACTAGTGGGTACCGACACCGACAAAAACGTGAGTATAGCCGTATTAACAGATAATCTAATAATGACTCACGAAAGTTTTAATAATGTAAAAGCACCGTCTTTCATTTAAGTTCTTCTAACCCCTAGCTGAGGGCATCCACAGTGCGTCTCAGTCCTGAGAAACTCTCTTGATTGCACTCCAGGTCTTTCCGATGTCTTTCGCTTCGTCAATGACAGTCGAGGGCTCGCCTTGGTATATGTTTGGGATCCCTCCGGAGTGTGTGGCCTATCCAGCTCCAATTGCGGCGGCATCATAGTCCGAGGAATAATTATTCAATACACAAACAAAAACAAACGAATAACGCGTCAGAAATTGATTTACATACAACTTTCTGCCTGGTTGTTTCAATAATACAAAGACACTTAGACATCGCTCAAAATGAAATAAGTAGTTAATTGTAAAGTAAAATAATTATTACTTACCATCGCGTGTGAAGTGTTTATCTTAAGCTTAAACATAAAGTAATTATTTACGCGTTGAATAAGAAAACTTCGGTTTTGTAGAGAACGTCGCGTCTAAGTTGTGTGTATCTTTTGTATTAAAATAATTTGCATAAAATTATTATGTTTGTGAATGAAATTTGAAGGAAGTGTGTAATACCTAATGCCGGCTTAAGTACGACAAAGCTTGTTTGTAACAAATCGCATTAAAATACAAAATGTCTTAGATCAATTATAAGTCTAGATAGAGCCTCTTGCTGCTAGACAACCGATGAAAACAGGCCAGCTTTATACAACTTTAGTGTGCGTGACAAGCTACGTCTTACACTCGTGATTTGTATGTCACTTTCCGTCAATGTGCGTGCATTGATCCAAATAGAGGTTAACTGTCAACCTCTAATAAAAATAAAATAAATATTATTTATTTATTAGGAAGACCAACAGCTATTAGCTATCTTATATGCTAATCTACATAACTGTGAGCCAATTATAGGTCTCCACTCGTGAAAGAATAATCAAATTCAACAATAAAAATAAAACCTAAAGTATACAACTAAAATATAATGCACAATTAAAAATAATTACATTATTAAAACAGTTAATACACAAGTAAAGTTTCAATGTCACTTTTAACATAGAACCTTAATACTGATTAAAGGAACACCGGGTTAACATGCTCCTAGCTGACATAATAAATAATTCCTGAAGTCAGCTTAAGTTACAGCAACATAAAAATAAAGCACTTTAACATTAACGTTAAAAAAATAAAAAAGAATTTGAAGTTGAAAAAAACTCATATAAATAAATAAAAAATAAAAAGCCTTTTATTTCTTACAGCTTATAAAACATGAAGATATATTAGATTAAGTTGGTTTACCTACATACAATTATTAGTTTCGTTAGTAATTAACTTTGGTTCCAAAAATTTACTTGTGTTAGTTTTTCCTTAAACCTATATTATTATTCTTCATTCTGTAAGAACTCCTCTGTAGGTGAAGGCCTCCTCCAAAGATAGCCAGTCCTCTCTAGATTGGGCTACTTGAATCCAGTTGAGGCCAGCTGTTTTTTTGATGTCATCTAGCTAGCCTCCCAACTAGCTACAGGTGTACCTCTCTTTCTTTTTCCCTGTGGACCCGGCCATGTGGTCACCGTTTTCGTCCATCTCTTGTCACGTAGACAAAAACTCATATATTATCTTTAATTTATTTATATACGTCAAACCTTTTATTTCAGGTGTAAAATTGAAACCAGTACGGAGCCAGGTTTCTTTCGAGTGGGGAATCTTTCAGCGCCGTACCCCAATTGCTGTCCCCAAAAAATTCCTTAAACGGCTTGGCTTTAAAAATGGACTCTTAAAAGAAAACATACATAGAGACAAATATTAAGTTTTGTTCTGATTTACTTATTATCAACGAATAGATAGATCTATTATTAAATTAGTTGCTAAATATATTGTGTAAATTTAATAAGAAATTACAAATTTGCTTAATATTTTACTTGGAACTATGCAATAAGCTTACCAAAACTGTTAAGCGCCTTCTCTCAAGACCTGTTAAAGTGGATATCAAATAGAAACGCCCAATGAATAATAATGGATCTTATAACAGGATAGCATCTAAGAATAAACTCTTCCTTTTTTATTGTTAGTTTGTTATCAAAATTATCAAATTCAGGATGAAATATTTAAGAAGTTTATGAATTTAATTATTTATTTAATTCAATTATTTATTAATTGAATTCATAAAATCATGCCGATGATAAGGCCATACTGAGGCTTAACGTCATTTTAAGATACAAATGATTTGAGTTTTCTTTAGTGTTAATTCCGCCAATAATAATAATAATAAAGCCTTTATTACAGTTAACAAAACAAAAATTAACTTACTAGCTAATACACATACCATAAAACATTTTAAATTAACTTATCTTACATAACTATATTATTAACTTAATTATTTGCAGTAACTTTTAAACAGTCTGTGTCCTCTTTCTGTTAACTGTTTGTCCTTCGACAAAGGCCTCCTCCAAGGTCTTCCATTCTTTTCGGTTCCTTGTTATTCTAGTCCATACTGGTCCTCCTATCTGTTTTAGTTCATTCTCCCATCGTATGAACTGTCTTCCTCTATTTCTCTTATCTCCTTATGTTATTCCTCCAATATAACTATATAACTATAAATATTGCCGGAATTAACACTAAAGAAAACTCAAATCATTTGTATAATTATGGATTTCCGCAAAGTAACGCCTACTTCAATAAAACAAAGCCATTTTAAGAGCAATAATTGTACTTCGGCGCAAAATTTTTATATTGCTTGTTGTCTTATTGACTGTTGTCTTAACTATGTATATTGAAGCCTTCAGAAGCATTGTAGATTAAACAAACACCTCTCCATCTTAGGTCTCAGAGATTGCAGAGCGTGTAGATTCTGTAATAGGGCAGATGAAACCCCGTTACATATTATCTCTGAATGTTTAATTCGTAAACGTAGCATCTCTTTGGAAAATCAAATTCTTGAACCACTTGTCAGCTCACTGCAAAAGATATAATAAGATTCATGAAAAGAATCAATCTTAGCAATGTGCTATAGTTAACAGAGGCTATCAGAATAGATCACATTGGTCGCAGTGAAACAAGGCTTCATAGTATGTATAAGAAGAATAACCGAGTATTAAAAACGTAACTTTTATTGAAACTTAACTTTTAGGTTAAGGCAATGAATTATTTTGGGTATACATACCATGACCATAGACTACATATACCCAAAGATGAATAACCAAGTATCAAAAAACGTAACTTTTATTGAAACTTAACTTTTAGGTTAAGGCAATGAATTATTTTGGGTATACATACCATGACCATAGACTACATATACCCAAAGATGAATAACCAAGTATCAAAAAACGTAACTTTTATTGAAACGTAATTTATTATTTATTATTTTATTTTAAACATTGTTTGGTTTCAATGCGGCAAGTATAGATTACTCCTTGTAAAAGTATTTAAAAAAAGATAATGAAAAATGTTCTCTCATTTTGATTTTTAGCTTTTCGTATTCTCTTAAGAAAATATTAAAATTGTATGTTAAAATTATTTCGTTACATCAATTGGTTTCCGAGATATATAATTGCAATCATATTATACGCATGGCGCGAGTTTCGACCGGTCGGTGCTCGCTACGAATACCGACATAAGACATATATTATTATGTCTAAAGTCAAAAGTCAAAGTTTTTATTTGCATAAACATGTTAGATTGATGTTACATAAATATTATTAAGTACATGTTTGCCACATTTATGACGTGCAAATTTTGTTAAATACATTTCTTACAGTAAAAAAAGCATTAGTTACAATAATATAAATTTAACAAAAGATTAGTACCAGTATTATATAGTATATAGTCAAGTTCTTAGTTGAAAATATTCGTCTAATGAATATAAGCAGTTTTTATTAAGGTATATTATTTTTGGGATGTGATTATAGATTTTTATGCACATACACAAACAGTTTCTCTGAAATAATGTAGTTCCATAGCAAGGTACTTGTAGTTTGGTGGGGTCCCTGGGTGGGAAAAGAGAAGTGTTTTCATGTTTACTGAATTCGCTAAATTTTTTTTCGAACTCTAATGTGTCATAAGTCAACACTCACGCATACCAATTAACATTCTTTATTATGCTTTATTAATTTGAATTAATTACATTGACATAAAATATTTGAATTGTTCTGTCATTTGCGTTGGTTGTAAATATTTTTTTAGCTAAATTATAGGTGTATGAATTAATATGTAAATAATGAGTTAAGGTTTGTTAATAAAGCTTTTAAAAATAACTTAAGTTTGGATTTTCATTAAGCCTCCCAATAATTTATATTTTAGAAGTTATCTTCCTTAAACAATCTTTTAACCAACTTCAAAATAGGAGAAGGTTCTCAATTCATCGCTATTTTTTTATGTTTGTTACCTCAGAACTTTCGGTTGGGTGAACCGATTTTGATAATTCTTTTATTTTAAATAATTTTTTTTATTTTAAAGCTGGTGCTTCCCGTGTAGTCTGGAACTGACAATATCATCCATGAGAAAACCATAAAAGTCTAAAATTTGCTATAAGTATGTGCGCGAGAAATGGACGATTAACTCAATATCGCGTCAACCGATTTGGATGATTCTTTTTTTATTGGAGAGGATATACTTCAAAGGTATTTTTTGGTGAGGTTCTGATTATGGTATCCATGACAATGTAACGAAACTCTTCGATTCTCAGAAGCAGCACTAACGATATTCGGCCGAATATTAAAAGTTCATATTTGAGTTTTTAGGTCAGTTTGTCCTCCAAACGGATACGAGGCACCTAATGTAAGATGACCACCGTCGTCTACATTCTCCTGCAATATCAGAGGCTTCACAGGAGAGTTGCCGGCATTTTAAAAGATTTCACGCGCTTTGATCATTTTTTCATTACCCTTGTGGTATCACCCTCGAAAGGACCGCGTAAGAAAGCTCATTCAATAGTTGTACGACGAAGATAGTTCTTTCAAAACCACTCTGTGAAGAAACGCTGCACATTAATGTAATGAAACATTATTTTTTCGGTCTGAAGGGCTCCGTAGCTAGTAAAATTACTGGGCAAATGAGACTAAACATCTTATGTCTGATGCAATAGTAGTGCCGTTCAGAATTTTTGAGTTTTCCAAGAATCCTGAGCGGCACAGCATCGTAATTGGCAGAGCGTATCAATTACTATAAGCTGAACGTCCTGCTCGTCTCGCCCCTTCCGTTTCAGCCAGAAGACGTCCACTGCTGGAAAAAGGCCTCCCCCGACGATCGCCATGACGATCGGCCAACTCAAAACGTGCGAGTGGTGTCGCACCAGAATAGCACCAATATAGAGGCGACTAAGGGATTTCAAATAACAGAGGATTCATCTACTGCGATCGCCAACCCACCTGCCAAGTGTGACGATTATGGCATAAAAACCCAAACCGACGTGAATGACGACGTCTCCACGCAAAGCCAAGTGATCTAGTCGTTCGCAAACCACTGGGTCCGTAACAATTCTAACCAGAAATGAGAGCAAATCTCCATACGTGGTGGACCTGAGATTTGCAGAGCGCTAGAATGCATTAAGAGTTTCGTTACTATTGTTTAAGTAACTCCTTAACGAAACAAATATTTTAAAAGTAAAGAATCCACTCAAGCACAACCGCGAAACATGACTAGTTATCGAAAGCAGCCAAGTACACAACATCAAAATACATGTTTTTAATTAAAACGCTCGTAAGTCTCAACACATGTATAGAGAATTTATAATCAAAGGGCTTGATAAAAAGCCTTTGTTAAAAATACATTAGTCAATCTACGAGTCCCCAATTAAGGTACGGCGTGTGTGATAACCCTCATTTAATATTGATCGTAGCGAGACTGTCTGGGTTCCGTTGGTTAATTAATTTTAAGGGTTTTCATGTAGCTTAAGGGTATCAACACTTTGGTGTGGCTTTTCTTACAATTTTTGTTCCAGTAATATCATTCTGAAACATATTTGTATAATTTACCATTCTATAATTATTTTTTTTTAATATACAGGGTGTCCCAAAGTTATGGAACATGAAGGGAAAGTACCTTAAATATCGAAGATAGGCTATTTTACTGAAAGAAGACTTTATGTTATTTTTAAAAGTTAGTACTTCTGCATTCAAAGATTTTCTTAGAATTACCTGCCTCGTCTGGGAATCGAACCGACTGAAATGTAAAAAAAAAAACACCCCTACTCTTATGATTGGCAATCGAAAGAATGGCCAAGAATTAATAACTCTTCTTAAATAACATAGTATTTTATGTGTTATTTAGTAGGGATGTGTTTTTTTTTACATTTCAGTCGGTTCGATTCCCAGACGAGGCAAGTAATTTTTAGAAAATCTTTGAATGTAGAAATACTAACTTTTAAAAATAACATAAAGTCTTCTTTCAGTAAAATAGCCTATCTTCGATATTTAAGGTACTTTCACTTCATGTCCCATAACTTTGGGACATCCTGTATATTACAAAAATTTATATGTTAAAAGTGGCCTTAAAAAAGTTACCTGACCAAAATACAAATATTTTAATTAAAAGTAGGATTTTAAATCACTTATTGAACGTCAAAAACTACCAAACATGAGAAAAAGTATGCTTCAGACCTGAGTAGAACGGGCGCAAGAAACTTTATTTTATATCATCAACTGAAACGTTTTTAACAATTCTTTTAAATTTCGTAAAATATTTGTTTTGTACATTCTCTGGGATCATGGTGTAAAAGCCTATTATACATCGCCCAATAAAAGTCTTACTAACTTGACTTAGCCGAGTTTGTTCCCGTGTTAACATAATCATTGTCACAGTTTCCAGCAAATTCCTTAATGTGCTTATGAACATATAGAACATTATCGAGTATATATTAAGATGTAACAGTCAAAATGTTTATATTTAAAAAAAAATCTATTAATGATTCTTTAAGACCTAGATTGTAAATAGCATGAATAGCCCCCTTCTGCAGCACAAAGATTGCACATAAATTACCTAATTTCACAAAATCACTCCCTGCGCTGAATATTGTCCGAAATTACTTAAGGCTGGTGACATCACCAGGAATAGAGCGAAGGTAGGTTACCTCTCTCGCACAAGATCGCCATGGTTTTAATAATCCATATTGGATATAACCACCGCCCATTTTTGAATTTTCATATTAAATTCTACGACAGAACGTACTGTATATTTATATGTGACGTCATATGTATAATTATCATCAGTATGACTTTTTCAAAATCACTAGTTAATTAAAAGTACTCCCCGCCCAACTTCTTTTAAATGTCTCCTCTCCCTATTTTTCACTCTTTTTGTAAATATTTTGTGTAAACATTCCTATTAAAAAGAATAACATTAAGTTGTTAATATTTCTAAGGACTTATATTTAATAATTTAAGTAATTATATTTGTATATCTCCTTTATAGTCTAACAGCATGTATATTTATTTCAGGTTTTAGCACTGATCATTATTACTAAAGTTAAAACAAATACTCTAAGCTTGTTTGTCTACTTGAACATGACAATGGCTAACTTGTAGTATACCTTCCACAGAACCCATTAAAATGGAGCGTTCATCTACATTTACAGTACTTACAGTAATGCAATATTTATCTTAGAGAAAGCCGCTGAGATGAAACATTTTGAAAATTCTGCCCTTCTGTCGAATGACTTTTGGTACAAACAAATGTATTTCAGTTCTACTGAGAACGTATTATAAGTCTGGTTGTACAGTTACTTTGTTATTTTTTTTAACAGATATTTAATTTGCTAATTTTGATTGTGTAAAACTTAGCTTTAGGATATGGCTCCCCTGCGCTACAACTAGATACCGCAGTACGGCAGCTAATACTACGCCTGAGTGGGCGTACTCGAGACAGTCTCGAACAATGAGTGACGTGCTACGTGTTCTGTTAAACTTTGAACTAAAATGCCGGCTTGCGTAGTAAAATTTTGTAAAAACTAAAAATAATACTACAAGAAATAAGAAAGACACTGGGATCACATACCATCAGTAAGTATTTTGTATTTCAATGTAAAATAACACGAAGCGTATGTTACAAAATTTGAAAGATGCCATTAAGTGTCAAGATGCCACGGACACAAGCTTCTAACAGTTGCCGTAAAATAGCAATTGTTCTTAAGTAGTACGACATCTAGTAAGAGCGCAGCGTATATATAAATATATATATAAATGACCCTTGTAGTAACATAGATACATAATAAAAAATTAAAAAATGTGAATATATTTCTAATGGAACCCTAAATCCAGAACTAATAAATCAGAAGGTATCAGAGCCACCCTCACAGATAGAACACGATAAAATGTGCTTTGACAAAGATTCGTTTTCGACTGTTCCCGTGTTATTTGTACAATTTATAAGGAATTAATAATTTTACTTTTTAATTTATTTTTTTATTTTTTAGTTACTAAAATAAAATCGGGGAAGTCTTAGAAAAGTCAAAAGATCGTAAAAATTAACAGCTTTTTGTTTGTACTAGAAAATAGAAGAATTGTTAGATATTAAATTTAACAATATGCTGTCAAAAATTATATGCAACTAGCGGACCCGACAGACGTTAAAGACACACGTCTTAAATTTGAAAAATCGGTCCAGCCGTTAGGAGGAGCTCACTTACTTACATACACATGGGCAGGAGATTTATGTATGGTCAGAATTGAGAATCTAAACCATTCTCTAATTCACTGGAACACACAAAAAATCGTCAAAATCGGTCCAGGAGGTAGTTCAACTGTAGATCTAAACCATCCTCGAATCCACTTGAACACACAGAAAAATTCATTCAAATCGGTCCACTCATATAGGAGGAGTTCACTGTCAACACACGTACTGAAGAATTATATATATATAAAGAAAAATACTCACTAATAATATTAAAATACTACGTATGTTAATACGATAATGAAACTGTATCAATGTAGGTAAACTGCCGGTTGCGGAGAGTGAAGGCCAGGAACGGTTGCAGGATCAAGTTTACCCAGGGAACTATTAATAAAATTGGGAAGTGTATCGGCGTTCACAACAATTCATTGAGATTTGTTAATGATTTGCTGTTTTCATTGTAAAGTTTCTTAACATCGACTGTATTTACTTTTTCTCATAAATTTGGTGAGTAATTGTAACTGATTAACCAGTTCTATTTTAGTAATTTTTATTTTATATTATTCATTTATTTAGATGCACTAGTGGTTATTACAATATAACATTTATAATTATGCTAGGTTACAAAGGTCTTATTACTAAATGCATTACCTTTTAAGGTTAATACCGCATGCCAAAATATGTGTGAAATAGTTATATAAAATCACGGACGAGAGACTCCGTGCCACCTTAAATAACAGTGAAGCACCAAAACAAGCCGGTAAACGTGTAAATACAGAGCCCCACGTTTACACTAATACAAGCCTATCGGCGACCATTATGAGATTTGTCATCATCTGTAACAGAACAGTTTGCGTCGCAATAAAATATTTTAATATGCCGTCGTGCATTGTGAAAAAGTGTAAAAACAGTATTATAAAACTATTTGTGGATATATGATTATTTAAGGGAGAAAAAATTGTGTAACTGGTATCCCCCGTGACCGCACACACACTACCATATAGGTGCTTCACATGCTAATATCACGGCGCGGAGTCCTTATTTTTTTACTAGTCCGTAAAAATAAGTATAAGTTATAAAACGACTATTCTCTGAGAAACAGTGTTTTTTTAAAACCAAGGCAACTTATTAAGAATACGTAGACAACTGTCGAAAATAACTTTTCTGTGATTTGTTTACTTATTTATCAAATGGCCACCTCTAAGATTACCTACTCACTAGAAATAAAAACAGGTCAAGAGCATGTCGGATACGTACAAGTAGGGAATCGTGGCGTAGTGTGTGTTAGTAACAGTGTGTGAGTAGGTGTGTATGTATGTGTGAGTATAGAGTGCAACAACCAATAAATGTCAAGATTTTTGAACTTAGAAATACCAACCAAGCCAAAAATTAAAGTTTTTAACTTTTGACATCGCGGAACAAAGAGGATACCTAATAAGAGGCGGTTTGCAATTTTGCAATTTAGTACAGATTGAAACGTGCAGTTATTTGATATAAATTTGAAATAGTAGTAATTACAGAATGACGATTGGCGACGAAGTATCAGCCGGCTTAGTTTGAAAGCGAACAGTTGCTTGAAACGTAGTGGATTTCGGCTATCACCGTCTTTTACAAGTTTATAGCGGTCATCTTTCAATCTATCAATAACTGCACGTTTCATACAAACAAGTGAATCGCTTTTTTTTAGAGACTTGCTATTTCGAGGGTATCGCGGAATTTCAATAGAACTATTATTTTAATAAAATATATGATATTGTGAGTACCCGACTCACAATATCATATATTTTATTAACTTGAAGCCGATATTTCGATCCAATTGCATGATAAGTGATCACGGCGGAAATGCTCTTGACATATTGGCACTCGACACTTCACAGTACATCAATCTGTCCACGTGGCGCCTAATTTGTTTCGGTCTTTGATTCCCTAATTCACGACACTACTAATGACGTCCATACTTTCAGGTCTTTTTATTATATTTGTACTTCAGAGTGAGACCACGGAATTACATGCTTGCTCTAGTCTAAAACCATTCTGCTTTATTAAAATTCTTAGGATGTTGTATAATTAAGATAGTTTCCCTTCATAATTATAATTAACCCAACAATTATTGCAGTTCGTTGTTCGTCATTGATTTTGATAAGTAATTGTCATAGATTAAGGATTGGTGTCCACTGCACTACCTAAAAACAATAGCTTTTTTATTACGGCAACTATTAGATACTTGTTTGACACTCAATGGCATGCTTCAAATTTTGTAACATACGATTCGTGTTATTTTACATTGAAATTAATAAAATTCTTACTGTTGATATGTGATTGCGATGTCTTTTTTATTTCTTGAAGTATTATTTTTACAAAATTATATCACGCAACCTGGCATTTTAGTTTCAATTATTAGCAAAGTTTAAAAGAACTTGGGCGTAGTAAAAGCTGCCACAATTTGCGACTACGCTTGCGGTATCTAGTTGGACCGCAGCGGACACCAATCCTTAGTCTAAGGTAATTAATTGTATTTGACAAAATTAGTTTAAGTAAAGATAATGAGTGTTACTTTAACGCCACCTGATGCTTATGCGGCGGCATTATTTAAGAAAAGTAACAAACCTTGGCTATAACTAGGCATTGACGGACTCATGTATGTACCTTGACTTCGCCTCGGCCCACATTTAAACATTCCTATATTCTTCACTATAAATGTTCTTGATTAATATGTTTTTGTTTGCGCTGTTGATCGTGAGCAATGCTCTAACTAAATGAAATAATAATAAACATCGTGAAGGTATTATAAATACAGCCACTAAAAGGTTTATCAGTGGGAGGCTCCTTTGCACAGGAAGCCGGCTAGATCATGGGTACCACAACGGCGCCTATTTCTGCCGTGAAGCAGTAATGTGTAAGCATTACTGTGTTTCGGTCTGAAGGGCGCCGTAGCTAGTTACTGGGCAAATGAAGCTTAACATCTTATGTCTCAAGGTGACGAGCGCAATTGTAGTGCCGCTCAGAATTTTAGGGGTTTTTTGAGAATCCTGAGCGGCACTGCATTGTAATGGGCATGGCGTATCAATTACCATCAGCTGAACGTCCTGCTCGTCTCGTCCCTTATTATCATAAAATAAAAAATAAGGTTACACTCAAATAGTCAAACACAAAACTACAGATACTAAATTTTAAAGCCAATTCAACCATAAATGCTAATGGGCCGGAGAACATAACATTTTTCTTAAAAAACGAAAGTAAACTTTCTTCGGGTTCACTTAAAAAGTCGTTTGCCCGACACTAAATTATGGGTACGTAGATAGAGATAGAAGAAATTCAGACGGGAAAGAAAGGGATGGGTGATGTCAGAAATATTTAAATTAAGTCCTCTTAATGCCGGACATTATTTTTTTATCGGTTACGATGATAAGAGCCTGCCAGTGAATGTTATCTTGCAAGGTATTCTGTGTTTAGTATTGTTATGGTAAGATTATTTCTAAGGATTTTTGAAGTATGGATGAAGGAGATTTTAGTATGGATTCCATGCCTTAAAAGATTTGTTAGCTGGATACACTGATGAAAGTTTAAGTAACAGACAAAAAGAAAAATTATTTGTATGAATAATTTGCTATTGACCGCGATGTATTTGCAGTCACGAACTTGATATCCAAGAACTATTTATATTGACGACCTATATAGCCGAGTGGTTAGCGATCCTACCTACTAAGCTAGAGGTCCCAGATTCGAATCCCGGTAGGTGCAAGCATTTATATGATGAATATGGATGTTTATATGTATTTATGTATGTTTAAGTAAGTTTATTGTATTAAATATATTGTTGTTTTGCAACCCATAACACAGGCTATATATGCCTAATTTGGGGCAAGATAATTTGTTTAAAAAGTGTGTCAATATTATTATTATTATTTGAGAATTAAATGAAAATTCTTTTTTTATATTATTAGCCATAGGCCGTATAGTATGAGATTTGTATGGTAATAACGTGAGAGTTAAATATGAATGAAAATTTCTTAGATTAAGCATAGGTCTCCACTGCGCTCCAACTAGGTACCGCAGGCGTAGTCGCAAAGTGCGTCAACTAATACTATGTCCAAGTGACTCGAGCCAGTCTCGAACAATGTGTGACGTTGACACATCTGCTGGACAGTTCTATCTATGACAGTCAATTTTGGGTGTCATCAGCACATGAGCATGGAACTCATATTAAAGATAGGTGATATACCTATATACCTCACCCATTACATATCTATCTATATATTATATATAAAATTAAAATGGTGTGTGAGACATGACGTTAATCAATGCTTTCGTAATATTCATCATTTACTGGTCCGATAAACATCCAATAGTCATCTTTGAAAATGCTGCCATAAGGTCCTGGTCGAACAATAGATAATACGCTGCAAATAAAGTTAGCTAAGCCCCACGGTCCAAAGGCTGATCAAACAAAGGCAATCCTTAGACTGGAACTTCCAAGGAAAAAGCAAACGCGGTTGTCCAAAGCAAACCAGGTCGCAGTAAAAATAACAAATTGTTCAGATCAGATTTCGAAGAGCGACATATCAAATCAATTTCCTAATATCAAATTATTGGTATTGAGCTGGTTATCAACTGTAAAAAAGATCCTGTAGATGCAGCCACAACCTGGGAGTTGAACAAGACATAAAAAGATTTACGAACCAAACGTCACTCGAACGGTTAGCGCATTTGGAAGAGCCTTGGACGCAACCCGAGAGTTCGCGGGTTCGACTATTCATAAAGGTTACAAATTTCATTTAATTAGTCCCCGTAATAGTAAATTGTTTTGGATCGCAGCTTGTAATGGACGAAGACCTGGGTGAAATAATGTTAAGAGACACACACAAGACCGATTAGGATAAATGGACGGACTTATTATTCCCCCCCCCCCCCGTCCTTCCCCCCCACAAAATATGAGAGCGGTATTTAAAGAGAAATTACCCCAGGAGGGTACCGGCTCTTGTAGAGCCGGCGAATCCCTCCCCGAGCATTCGCGCTCGAGCTGCCCCTCGTATTCTGGGGAGGGCACAGTACCGCGTATGTCACAGGACAAACAGGGCAGCAACACCACGGCACCCCGCTCCACGCTTAATGTGGACTTTTGTAACATCCGGGGAATTCACTCCAATTTACACGCCGTCCACCACCACCTTGAGACCGCGCAGCCGGCCTTGTGTTTCCGTACGGAGACGCAGATATCTCGACCTAGCGATACGTCATATGTATCGTACCCCGGGTACAAAATTGAGCATAATTTCATGCCTCATGCCGGGGTATGTGTGTACGTTAGGGAGGATATCAGCTGTCGCCGTCTCGGCAATTTTGAGGGTAGGGGCCTGTCTACTCTCTGGCTCCGCGTAGATTTCGAGGACCGCGTCCGCATCTTTGCGTGTGTCTACAGGTCCCATAGTGGTAACGCAGAAACGGATCACCTCATGGGCTGCGTTAAAGCGGCATTTGATGACGTCCTTGCTCAGATCCCCTCCGATGAAATCGTAGTCTAGGGTGATTTCAACGGGCACGATGCCGAATGGCTTGGATCACGTACCACAGACTACGCAGGGCGATCTGTGCATAATTTTGCATTGGCGTATGGTCTGTCCCAATTGGTTGAGTCACCGACGCGGCTCCCGGATGTGGATAGCCACATGCCGTCCTTATTAGATCTTCTGCTGACTACACATCCTGATGGTTACCAGGTCTCTATCGACGCCCCTATTGGAACGTCCGACCATTGCCTGGTCAGGAGTGTAGTGCCTATCCGACGCCAACGTCGGAGACCACCAGCGAACCGCCGCGTTTGGCACTACAAGTCAGCAGATTGGGATAGGATGCGTTCCTTTTTTGCATCCTACCCGTGCGGCAGGGTTTGTTTCCCTTGGGATGATCCTAGTGCCTCCGCCGTTGCAGTAGCCGATGTGATACTGCAGGGCACGGATATTTTTGTACCAAGCTCTGTAGTACCGATCGGTGGCAGATCACAGCCCTGGTTCGATGCGTCAGTTAAAGCAGCATCTGACTGCAAAAAACAGGCGTATCGAACTTGGGTTGCGGCGCTGGGCTCAAAGGATCCGAACTGCAAAGTTCTGAAGAGAAAATATAACCGTGCCTACAGATTTTTTAAGCAGCAAATCGCCCGTGCGAAATCGAAGCACGTCGTCAAAATTGGCGAGCAGCTTTCCAGTTACCCGACCGGAACACGCAAGTTCTGGTCGTTGTCGAAAGCTGCTCTTGGTAACTTCAACCAGCCGTCCATGCCGCCGTTGCACATGAGGAATGACACCCTGACCCATACGGCAAAAGAGAAAGCCGATCTCCTGTGCACTCTTTTTGCCTCCAAGTCGACTCTTGACGACAAAGGAAAAACACCGCCGACCATCCCGCGGTGTCAGAGCTCTATGCCTGAAGTACAGTTCCGACAGAAAACTGTTAGGCGAGCTCTGTTTTCGTTGGACGTCAGGAAGTCGAGCGGGCCGGATGGCATTTCTCCAATTGTGCTTAGAACGTGTGCCCCTGAGTTGACGCCGGTGCTAACGCGTTTATTCCGGCACTCTTATTCAAAAGGCGTAGTCCTTGATTCATGGAAGTCAGCCCTTGTCCATCCGGTCCCAAAAAAAGGAGACAGTTCAGATCCGGCAAACTACAGGCCTATTGCTATTACTCTCCAAAATCATGGAGAGCATAATTAACCGCCAGCTCTTAGTATACCTTGAGGGTCACCAGTTGATCAACGACCGGCAGTACGGCTTTCGCCATGCTCGGTCGACTGGCGATCTTCTGGAATACCTAACACATAGATGGGCGGCGGCTATTGAAAGCAAGGGGGAAGGCCTGGCAGTTGGTCTGGATATAGCGAAGGCCTTTGATCGTGTATGGCACAAGGCGCTCCTCGCAAAACTTCCATCATTTGGGCTTCCCGAGAACTTATGCAAGTGGACCTCCAGCTTCCTCACTGGGCGCAGCATACAGGTCGTTGTCGACGGTTATTGCTCGAATCCCAAGCCCGTGAACGCTGGAGTGCCCCAAGGCTGTGTGCTATCTCCCACGCTGTTTCTTCTGCATATCAATGATATGTTGGACACTACCAACATGCATTGCTATGCAGACGACAGCACTGGTGATGCCGTATACACGGGCCATGAAGGTCTCTCTCGGGAAATCGTCGACCAGTGCCGGGAGAAACTTGTGTCTTCTATCGAGTCCTCTCTCGAGAAGGTCGCGAAATGGGGTAAGTTGAACCTTGTCCAATTTAACCCCCAGAAGTCTCAAGTTTGCGCGTTTACCACTAAAAAACCCCATTTGCCGTATCACCGCTCTTCGAGAACACTTCCCATAAAGCCTCGCCTAGTATCGGAATACTGGGTCTCGAAATCTCGAGCAATTGCCAATTCCGTGGCCATCTGGAGGGCAAAGCCAAACTGGCTTCAAAGAAACTGGGCGTCATAAATAGAGCACGGCAATACTTCAAGCCGGCCCACATTCTAGCGCTCTACAAAGCGCAGGTCCGGCCTCACATGGAGTATTGCTGTCATCTCTGGTCTGGCGCACCCCAGTATCAGCTCGATCCATTTGACCGCGTGCAACGCAGAGCAGCTCGAATTGTCGGGGACCCAGTACTCTGTGGACGGCTGGATCACTTGGCGTTGCGTAGAGACGTCGCTTCATTGTGTGTCTTCTACCGCATTTATCACGGGGAGTGTTCCGAAGAGCTGTTCAACTTGATTCCTGCTGCCGAATTTCACCTTCGCACGACACGCCACAAGTTACGATATCATCCCCACCATTTGGATGTGTGGCGGTCCTCCACAGTGCGGTTTTCAAGGAGCTTTCTTCCTCGTACCACGAAGCTGTGGAATGAGCTTCCTTGTGCGGTGTTTCTGGGACGATACGACATGGGTACCTTCAAGAAAAGCGCGTACACCTTCCTTAAAGGCCGGCAACGCTCTTGTGATTCCTCTGGTGTTGCAAGAGAGTGTGGGCGGCGTTGATCACTTAACACCAGGTGACCCGTCCGCTCGTTTGTCCTCCTATTCCATAAAAAAAAAAAAAAACAAAGACCACCGCCACGTCTGTCAGTCTATCTATCTGTCTGTTCGTGATAAACTCAAAAACTTCTGCACCGATTTTCATGCTGTTTTCATCAATGGAAAGTGTGGTTCTCGTGGAAGGTTTGAGTATGTAATTTGTTAAGTTTTTGTATACATTACAGATATTTGTGGAAGCTTTCAACAAAATGCTGTCTAAACCTTTTGAAATATAACAAAATAATGTATAATGGAACTATGTCTCTTAATAGATAATAAAAGATCTTTTTATTGGGTAAATTTCCTGAAAAAAAATTTGATTTTGGCAAAGATAAAAATAGAAAACCAAAACCTTGCTATTTTGAATTTTTCACATAATTTTTGAGGTTATGTGAAACAATTGTAAAAATAGAAGTTGTAGATCTTTTTATTACCTACAACTTTGCCATTTAACTTATTTCCATAGGACTTGCAGTTTTGCCGGAAATCGAGATAAACCGTTTTTTACCTTTAAGCACCCCCCATTTTCCACTACCTGACCTCAGATCGCCCGTAATTTATTTTTCCTTTCATTTTTGTTATATTTTTTTCCGTTTCCAATGCGTTTCACCTTACTATTATTTTTTTTGGTTTCAAAACTTATCGACACTGGTCTAATTGCTGTTCTTGTTCTGTGCTAAATACGATATTAATTCTTATAATTTAACAATACATATTATAAAATTTTATAAACATTTTACGTTTTTGCTTCCTTTTAACTCATTAACTTCGATTACATTACATTTCCGTTGGCTTTAGACTACATTATTTCCGAATTTTTTTCATTTTTTTTCAATACACAGAACAGCGTCTGTCGGGTAGATAATTTAAATATAAACAAATATAAGATGAAGATTAATATTGTGACCTTTATTAAGTAATGTTTTACATTACAATAAGAAAAATCTCCAAAATTAAGTGTGACTTCTTTTGTGAACGGAGCCGTCACTCCGATGGTTTTAAACGTTTATCTTAAGTAAGGATTAAGTTGTGCGCTGTTTGCTTTTATTTTGATAACAGAGCAATCGAGACTAAAGGTTTAGAGTTCCTCAAGCTTGTAACAAATATCTACGCAGCTAAAATACTTTTTTATTTCTAGGTATTACTCTATTTAATGAAGTTGATTCCTGACATGGAATCAGGATTCGTCGTGCTCGCTTTTGTCATTGCTTGTAGAGTGGGTTGTTTCTTCCCCTAAATATGATTTAGTCTAAATGTCATATTCGAGAACTTGTCGTGGAGAAATTTGATGTTTATATACTCTTTTTTTGTAAAATTTCTCATGCTTACTTAATCTTCACATAATATATTTTCTTACTTACAGTATATGTCCAAAGAGTAATTCTTGATTTTTTTTTCTTCGATTTTATTATTTTTTGTTTAATCATTTTATTATATTACTGAGATAGTTTTATAATGTTTTTTAGTTTTCAATATAGTATTAAAATAGCATAGAAATATGTTTGTTTCGGTATATATCGCCGGAATACGTTGGATGAGGGAAGCGCAGGACCGATCGTCGTGGAAATCTTTGGGGGAGGCCTTTGTCCAGCTGTGGACGTCTTCCGGCTGATGATGATGTTGATGATCTCTTAATTTTGTTCTCAGTGGATCTTAGTACCCTTACTGTCTGGTATCTTATTGTCAAATTTAATATCAGAACATTGAACTCTACATAAGAAAATTCTAAAAATATACAATCAGATATAATGATTATAACAAAAATTGCGTGCGTACAAAGTACACGTGTCAGAAGTGAATGTTTTTTGGCACAAATCTCGCTTATATTTATACTAATCTCTTCTCTATATACTAATTCTCTAAATCTAATGGTTTTTGTCAATATTATAAGTTACTAAGGAGGATACAACGCTAGTAGAGAGGATGTTCTACTTACTCGCGGCCGCGCGCTAAGCCAGCACGATACAACATTAGTAGGGAAGATGTTCTAGCGGCGCTATGTGCTTCATTCTACGTTCGCCCTGTCTCGCTCTCTCACAATCGATCTCAATCGTTCTCTCCCTCTTCTTGTAGAAGAACTTCCCACGTTTTTGTGACACTTTATTGCGTTTCATCCGTTAAAAATTTTACTCCCAAGCGCACACAAAAGTTTCACTTCAAATCCAATATTATTAGTTTCAGTTAATAAAATAAATGAATAAAGAACCACGTAATGTCACAAACCTAAAACGCACTTAGATCGTCAAAGGGCTTAAGACGTGTTCCGAGAAGGAAGCAGGTGTCATCAAACAAACAAAGACCACCGAAAGGGAAAGGGTGTGATGTCGGGGAATGTTGTTTTATATAAATAGTTCAAACATTGTCTTGTTTAGTGAGACGTATATTGATCACAATTTTATTAATTCCAAATATTTCTGTAAAGTCACATTGAATCAAACTTTACTTTTTCGCGGCTCTATGTTTTGGCTTTTCTGAATTTAACTTGATTCTGGAGATGTTTTTAAGTAGATTAAAAAACTCCTCGTTCATTTGTATAAAACCTCCGATATTATTTATATAAAGCTGTTCGGATTGATTCCAGCGGCCCAATTCCAGTACCAGACTTTATCGGAATGTAAAATACCGTCCGCATCACGTTGACGTCTGGCATTCCACAACCGCGTGTTTTGCAAGAAATTTCTTGCCTCGCACAGCCACTTTGCGAAATCATATAAGGGCTGCTGTTTCCTCGAACCGATGAGACTTAGGGATCTTCGAGTAACGAGCAAACTTAAAGGCCGGCAACGCATCTCTTGACACCTTTTGTTACGGAAGTCCATGGGCGGTTGCCTCACCACTCCCCATCCCGTAAGCCTCTTGCCCGTTTACCCCTATTTTATTTGTGTATATACGTCTCTTTTATTCGTATAGAAAAAGAAATTAGACTACTTTCCTATTTTCAAATTTATATTTTTCGCAATAAGAAGTAAAAAAATCTCAATTTTATGTTAATCTTGGCACCATTTTCGTAATTATATTATAGATATATTTAAGTATAGGTATATTTTAATGGCCGTTCCCAATATACTATGATAAGATGATTCACAGATAGAGATAAATTACTACCTTGCACTGTCAGTAATTAGCTGTAATTAATCTGAAGCTGTCCCAATATACCCGATAAGTCATTCTAATCGCCTTATATTGGGACGTGTGAATTGCAATTTCCATACAAACTTCTATCGCTAGTAAGCTATACGTCGTCCCATTGACAGACAGCGTACGCGTACGGATAAGTGAGTTACCGTCGATGAGTTTATTGGGACAGAAAAGTCAACGATAGTTATGATTTTTATCTCAAGTAAGAGATAGACTGAATATTGGTAGCGGCCGTAAGTCAATATAATTTATGCTTCTTGAAAAATGTTTTACATGTCAAACTTATTGCGATAAAAGAATCATATTTACGTTAATATAACGTAACTTGTTGTACGTTTTCCCATGAAAGACGGATGAGTAAGAATCATTACTGTTATATTATACGGCCATTAACACGATTGACCATAGAGATGTATTTATCGGTAAGATACCGGCGAAAGCTGTCATAATGGACATTGACATATTTGAAAGATGATTCACAGAATAAGTTAACATCTTTGTTTTGTTACATATGCACACAGTCTTAAAATAAGTCAGTAGGTATATCAGAAAGTTGAAAATCGAACAGCTATCCTGTTCGATTTTCAACTTAAAGAATCAAATCATCTCAAATTATTTTTATTTATTGAAATAGTATATATATACTCCATTGAGTAGGTTATCTTCCGAAATTGGGGTAGCTCCCATCAATTTTAACAATTATTATTCGCGTTTGTTCTCTCTCAGAGCGCTCGCTACTAAAGGAATTAATTTTTAGGAAATAAATGAATTTTACGACTGCACTGTAGGAAGCAAACAAAATGGCGTTATTGGTATCTACTACTTGTGGCTTTTAGTTCGAGCACCACGCTGACAAGGCGAGACTACCTTACAAAACGCACGTAAACAGAATGATTAACAAGTTCCTTAGTTGAGCTAATTAGGTACCTTGGTGTAAAGCCCGCTCCACTATCACGCAAGAATCACGAGAGTTTTTTGGTGCGAGTAAAAATTATAAGAATAAACTAAAAATCCTCGATGCGTGAATTACCCATTGATGAATTAAAAAACAAAAAAAATAAGCTTGTCGCAGCAGTTACTTCTGCGTGCCTCGTCAATGAGCATGAGAAATGTATTGAGAACCTTATCTGTGTGTTCGCAAGGAAGCTGTCGCCGAGAATGTAGCTTCTTGTTGAGATTATAGGATCTCGCGTGAATGTGGAGCGGGCTCAATGTTAACGTTTGCTTCCTTTTTTATGCTTCTCCATGTTAGAGAAGATTTTAATTTAAATAAACAATAAAATATATATGAAAATATATACCTATAACTGGAATAAAAGCAGTGATAGATTGACAACTGACTAAATAAATGCCTCGAAGATCGAGCGCACCTATAGGTAGTATTTCGGAGAGACACATTCCTGGCTCTACAGCTAACACATTTGATAAATAATATACAAGAAAATCCTTATATTTAACGATAGAAAAGAAAAATTGGATTAAAGCGCTAAGCACACGAAGAATAGTCGCAGCATAAGATTGTGAACTAAAACATGTGGTTGAAAAGAAAAATCACTAACAACTACTTTATATAGTGAGTACGAGTGGCCACTAAAACAGCTACATTTAAACCTAATTAAATAAAGATATTTTTTAACCGAAATATGACACTTTCAATATTTAATTATTTTTTTGTACATCAGCTGCTTGATGTAACAATTATAAGTTAAATATAAACCATTTAATCCTCTAGAATATTTAATATCCTGTTAAATTCTCGGGAAAAATTCATTAATAAGAAAAACACTAATATGACTTCATATTATACTTAATTGTATTTAACTTTCTTAACAAACTATATTTAAGTTTTCGTATAACCATATATTTTTTTTTGTAAATATTATAGACATATTTAGCAACAGCATATTGATATTAAAAATGGTATATGGCAATTTTCGTATTGTGACGTTTTCCTTAATAATAATTTTATAATTGAACTCTCCTACAAACAATATTCTGAAAAGAAAATTTTCACAACAACACTTATTTGAAACTAATAATTTTTTTTTATTGAAAATATTCGTTTTTATCAGCCACATATCTGATAATTGTTAGAAATTGTATTATTTGTAAACTAAACGAAGAAAAACTTGTTTCATCTTTAAGACAAAGTGATATTGATAACACTGTCATGTGTCACTAATGTAATATTTTATTTTGATAAGATACTCTATGCCACTGGCTGTCACTCTCTCTGCTCCGTTCGTTGATTCGTTCTGTAACTGTGTCAGTACTTCTCTATATTAAATCCTAAATAACTAAATCCATCGTTTTGTTTTTCGCCATATTCCCATCAATAATAGCCGCTTGTTCAGTGGCCCCTCACTCAACCGCTAATGACCGCAGCTTTACACATTTTGCGGCGTTATGTTTTCAGGTCACTTAGCTCCTCCACACACCTCGCTCTGAAGTTCAACTGAATCGTTAGTGCACTCTTAGCGTTTTGTTCTGCCTTTATTTTGCTTAGGGAATTACTGCATTATTACTCTCTGTTTCGCACTCTTTTAAGACAATCAGTAGTTACTCAGGCAAATTATACAGGCAAGGGTATTTCACAATAGTATTTCAGTCTCTACTAGGTAAATGTTGTTGATATCGATACAATTGATAGAAATGAGGCAAAGTGGATATCCTTTACTACACTCAAGCAGGGGAGTATTATTTTCTCCCAAGTAATCACAATAGAATATATTCTTGTATGACGTAGGAGGAATCTAAAAAAACAAATAATTATTGTTTTTTAAATTAATTTTAAGTAAGTATATCATCATTCAATTGTACTTAAAAACTAATCGGAGTAAATAGAAATACACTGGCCTGCAAAAGTAAGTATCACACTTTTCAAATTAATTTTTTTTCTTAACTATAGAAGGTAGAGATTTATGATTACAAACGTTTTGTTGCAAATTTTATAGGCTTTAATTCTTAGAAACTAAAATTATACATAAGTAACATTTTTAACTTAAAAAAGATAAAATAATGAAAATAGACATTTTAAGTTTAGTGTAAAAAGATTCAACTAAAATGTATTACATGTTATTTAATTTTTAATAACTGGTATTGCCTCCTCGAGCTCTGATTTCAGCTTCGAGCCGGTTTGGCATACTGAACACTAGGTTTCGGAGCCGATCTTGGGGAATATTCTCCCATTCTTCTACCAGGGCCTGCTTTAGTGCCCTGAGGGTAGTAGGTGGTGGTCTGCGATTTCTGACTAGCCTCCCAAGCTCATCCCAGGCGTGTTCAATCGGGTTGAGATCAGGACTTCTTGATGGCCAAGCCATCACGCTGATACCGACCTCCTGAATATACTCTTGTACGATATGAGCCGTGTGTACCCGGGCATTATCATGCATCAGCATCGATCCATCACCCATATTTGCTAAATACGGCCCTGCATACTCATTGAGAATCTCTTGAGCATATCTTTGCCCAGTGAGGGTGCCATTTTCTATGGCTACTAGCTCTGTGCGACCTTCTGAAGATATCTTCAGGCTGGCTGGCATATGCCAGCCCATACATGTACACTGCCTCCACCGTATTGGACTCTTTCTGAAGGCAGGCTTGAAGGTATCGCTCACCAGGTCGCCTGTAAACACTTCGCCTTCCATCAGAAGTGTAAAGGGAGAATCGAGACTCATCTGCAAACAAAATTCTTGACCATTCTTCTTCATCCCACTGCATGTGTTCACGGGTGTATCGCAGTCTTGCTACTCGATGCTGTCTCTCGAGTTTTGGGCCACTCGCTGGTCTTCGGGGTTTCAAATTTGCTTCAGCAAGTCTTCTTCTCACTTTACTGTCACTAATGTAGTCCCTCCGGGTCTGAAGTAGCTGTTGCTGGACTTCAACTGCATTTTGGTGGCGATTTCTTAACACAGTGGAAATAATATAACGATCTTCTCGGGCAATGGTACACCTGGGTCTGCCATTACAAGGTCTCCACAGATGGTGTCCAGTCTCTTCGTACCTTCGCTTTACCTTCTGGACCGTTCGTATCGTCACACCCACCATTCTTGCAGTGCGACGCATACTGATTCCTAGTTCCAGAAAAGCCATGATCCTAGCACATTCTTCAACTGAAAGAGGCATGATAAATAAATGTTATGTGCTTTTTAGCATAAATTTTTAAAACAAGACCCATCGATCTTGAAAAAAATTTAAAACAGAAAGAAAAATGTGAATGGTAAAATTGTAATTCGGAAACGTCCACTTTGAAAAAGGTATGGTTTTGTTTTTGAAGTTTTTTTTTCAGCCAATTCTTAAAAGAAGGTTACCGACTATAAAGTTTTTATGTACAAAATTAAATTCTCTTTGGAGTCCTTTTTATTTTGAAAGTATATCTTGTGAACTTAAAACGTTATCCCAATTTTAAAAGTGTGATACTTACTTTTGAAGGCCAGTGTAATATCTAAACATATTTAAATACACGATTTTCATACATCCGCATAATTATATGATGTAAAATTTTTAAACAGTTTTGACCAAGACAAAAGCTCTTTCCAAGAACGTATATATAGGAAATTTTCACCGTTATTTTAACAAAAACAATAAACTGGTTTATCTAAGTGAACATATTAATTAATAGAAAAAACCAATGTCAAAAAAATTTATACAAGTCACAAATTAATTTATAAATCGCTTTGCATCATCGCTTGATTCATTTTTATTAGTGAAACAATGCACAATATTAATTTTGAACTCAACACCTTCACGCATTCCCGAAAAGAGTCTTGGCAGATAGGCCAAGGGTAGCAGGTTTCTTCTTTTTTTTTTAAGTACAGAACACAAAAAAAACTATTCTTAGTTGCCTGACCTATAATTTTTGTTCATTGAAAACCAATGGAGACTACAAACCAATTAGAAGACACCATCTCTTGAGAAACAGTTTTTATACCAGGTTTACAGTAATTTTAAAGTGTCTGAATTATCTTATAAAGTAAACAATAAATTTTTATTGATATTAACAAAGTTTCACCGACCTGCGGGTTACACAGGACACCTGAATTACTTAGTCTCGTAATTTTAACACCGTTCCAAGATGGCGGATGTCCCTCGGGTGTTTCGGTCCTGGCTGAAGCGTTAAATATTTAAATTGCCTCAAATGAGAACTGACTGAAAGGTATCTGAATAAAAATATCGTCTATATTACTATTTTTGAAGTGAAAACTTGTTTAGCCGCGTTGGATACTTTTTGGTAAGGTATTTTATGGGTTCGCGTCACTGACATGAATATGAAGAACATAAATACATATAGTTAGACACGTTATGGATGGGTGAAATCTCTTGAGTTCGCGTCACCGATACGCTTATAAAGCAGTATATCTGTAGCTATACAGCTGACGTATTGTACAACATTAGTGTTGTGTATATCTTATAAGTTAAATTGAATGGATTTAGTGACAAGTTCAATGTGTATATACTGTGCATTGTTGAAATAGTTGTTTTTCATTAATTAAAAAAAAAATTGTTAAAGATTATGAAATTTCAAAATTTTAATAAGAATAAAATGTTCTAAATTTTCGCCCCTATCGGCAGTCTCTACTATTGCCTTTTTTTAACTTAAAAGTTATTTACATGCATTAATGATTAGCTTGAAACAGAAATGCTTATTTATTTACTCTTTTTATCGAAGAAGTGGACAGACGAGCGTACGGGTCACCTGATTTTAAATAATAACCACCACCTACAGTCTCTTGCAACCAGAGGAACCACAGGAACATTGGCGGTCCTTTCGATAGGTTTATGCGTTTTTTTTAAGGTCGTATGTCGTATCGTCCTGGAAATATCACACAACGAAGCTCAGTCCACATCTTGGTCCTACATGGAGGAAAGTTGCTTTGTTAACCGCACTGTATAATAACACCAGACATCCTGATAGTAGGGTTCAAATGTTACTAGATAAAAATTCACATCTTTGAAAAAATCATGAATAATGCATTGTTATATATGATTCTTTTTATTATTAATTTATTTATGTTTTTATGTTGAGTTATTGTGCCACCTTGACCAGTGAGATAATCCTTTACACAGGATGTCGGCTAGATTATAGATACCAGCGCCTGTATCTGCCGTGATATAGTTATGCATAAGCATTTTTGTGATTCGGTCAGAAGGGCGCCGTAGCTAGTGAAGTTACTGAGCAAATGAGACTTTACATCATATGGCTCAAGATGACGAGCACAATTTTAGTACTGTTCAGAATTTTTAGGTTTTTCAAGAATTCTGAGCAGCACTGTATTGTAATAGTATGGCGTATCAATTACTATCAGCTGAACGTCCTGATCTTCTCGTCTCTTACTGTCATAAAAACCTCAGAAATCTTTATTTTATAGGTTAATTAAGTACTTAACTTAAACCTTAAAAATAAATTTACCATGCATGTACAATCACAACAAGTCATCAACTAAAATAAGTCAAATAAGGTGTAGAAATTTTGCAAATTATTTCCTAAATACAAAAGCTTTTACATCGCCATCACAAGTTGTTAAAATATTATCTACAGTAATCTCGAGCCCAATTCCAATCTACGTAAAAGCGTCATTGTTATCGCAATTACTAATCCCTAAACTGATTTACATCGCTGATATTTTTACTTCTAAGTCATTTCGCACAGGTATTGCCAAAGGTTTTATTTGTGGATGCCAAAATTTAATTACTTTTGGGAACAATTACTTATTGATTACGAAAATTTAATTATAAAAAATTTTGGTGCCGACAAGTATCTTGACAATTTCAAGTACATTTACTTACACAAGAAAATTTTATCCCGTTATTTTACGAAAACAGGGCTTACAGTACAGTGCTGCAGAAATGCAGCGAAATATATTTGTGACATTAGCTTTAGTAGCAGATCAATCTGAAAAGCACAGAGCCTTACTCAAAATTAAATCTTTTTTTTTCTTGTAAACCCTACCCTAAAAAAACCAATGAAGATCAATATCTTTCCATGGTCATAAGTTATGCCACGCCATTATATTACAAATTAAGTTTAAAAATTAATCTTTTCACTTAGCTTTTAAATCGTTTCTTCATCATATAATATCATACTGTATCATTCTTTTTTAGAATGAGAATTTTTGATTAATTGAGAACATTTTTCAATTATTATTGATAATAATAACAAATCCAATTTGGTGGTATGTGAAGATAATCAATGTTCAGGCTATGTTATGAATACAATCTTTGGTATGAATTTATACTTTGAAATGAAAAGTTATTCTCAAGACTTGAATTTTTTATTTGAAGAAAGACTCCGATATTATTCTGAAAAAAAAAACAATACCATAAGTTAAGCCATTGTAAATTTAATTACGCCGTTATCTTTATGTGACCACGCTAACGGCACCTACACTGTTTTTGTATTTAAAATACTTTTTTAAATTACTTCGAACTACAAATGTTCAAAAAATAAGTTCTATTACCTAAGTCAATAGCACAGTAATAAATAAACAAACTCAAATAAAACATTTAACAATTGCTGAACAATGGTTGCCTTTGCCCGTCGACCTCTCAGTGACAAATTCGAGGGTCAACTGGTTGACAGCTAGTGGCGGGAAAAAAGAAAAATGGCGGTCCAAAATGGCCGTTGAGTACGTGTACTGCATGAGCCTTGCCTATAAAGGTCTGTAACAGTCGTTACCCGAATGATTAAATGTATTTCATAGAGAAATGTTAGTTCTTGTTGATATATCGCTTAATATATATCCAATTTTATGTTCAATAGCGCTTGTTAGACCTACACGAATTTAATTATACTGATATTATAAATTTGAAGGTAATTCTGTCTATATGTGACTCTTTAGGAATACGAAGTAGGAATGTATCGAATTTCACATCTCTTACATTTGTAATGTACGTCACAAAACTAAAACCAATAACAGAAATAGAATGTGAAAATTAATTAATGTTTTCATTAGGGGCCGCTGTTTTCCTTACGGAAGGCATTTAATTTCCAATAAATGTGGCACAGCTTCTTTGAAATACGTAATTCCATTTCATTACATTTCCAGAAATATAATTTTGTTCATCTCGCTTTTACTAGCAGGCGTTTGAGCAGTTGTATTTAGTAATTATATTATAATTTTAGGTTTGCTAGGTTCACATAGGTTCCATGACTTGATTTGATGCCATAAATGAGTACTAAGAAGGAATAGTTTCCCATATCTTCTCGGCAGCTACGCTCTTCATACTGCCTTCGCAGTGATTGTCATGAAGTTTTATTATCGGGGGAGATATACTCGTATAGCGCCCCGAAATTTGTTGCAATCTCTCTCTTTTAGAGGTCATTCGAGTGCACTCACTGATTTTGTCGCTCCATTACATAGGTGAACTTCCGCGCTATCTAGTGTATTCCATCTTGTGACAAGACGCTTTGGCTACCCCACCTAAGAAATTCAAGTATGTTGGACTGAACTATGGAAGATTACACTTTTTGATATCTACTGCCTGGAGTATCGGGTGGTTTGCGTGATATCCGGTCCACGATATTCCAAGTACCTACCCTTCTCCAGTTTGTGATTAAAGTCCAGTCTGCCCACTACACCGTCTAATACCACGACTACACAGTCGTGGTGTGTATAAACGTATTTGGCATAGAAAGAAATAGACACGGAACCGAGCATAACAGTTTAAGTGATATAATAATTATATGTCCCGTTGAAATATGATTAAGTACTCAAAGGGAACATGTCCATGGTTTTTTAATGTTATTTCTCTTAATATATTGAAAAATATAAAAAGTTTTTGTGTTGAAATACCTTGTTACCTAATTTAAGAAACATACAATAATTAAACCAATATATATTTACATTCCATTATATAAATATTTAGTTTTTCTGTCTCCTGTAAAAAAAATATTTTCCAAATAGAGAGGACTGCTCTTTTAGTAATTAGAGATTCAATTGTATTATCATCCGCGTGCTATATCGGTACGCTTTTCGTCAATACCGTAGTTCACCACTGTGTTCACTTATAACAGATGGGTCAGAAAGAGGGAGTAAATATTTTTGTTAAAATAATTATTTCCTCTACTTATGCATAGCCTATGCATTATGAAATTGATTCTATTGTTGCTGTTGCTCGCATGCTGGCATTGTGTTGGTGGGTGAAGGAATGGTCGAATGGGTAGGGCAAGAATACTATTTAATACAAATAATATATTTTCTTTGATACGTTCATAGCATGGTCCTAACATGAGACGCTGGTGTGGACAGATTCCTAGGGGGATAAAATAAGTCCTACATTTTTAGCTACGACGTGATATGCGCAGATATGTATCGGCTATCGTCTCAAACATTCGGCCTACGTGAGCGTTATCGCGCTTGAGTCAATATCTCAAAGGCTTTTAGCCGGTGTTTTAGCGCGCTAATAGCCTAAACACATGGTCGAATTTGGTATGGCTGAACAATCGGACAGTCCGGTGGGCACGTCGCACCAAATGGTCCTACGTCGTACTCGGTACGGTCCCGACGGCAATAAAAATAATTTTGTGTAATGGATGAGATATACCATCGAATATGGTCCGCTACCAGACCGCGTCCGATGATTCGGCCGTATCAAATCTGATCATGTATTTAGGCTTTATATTCTACGTTTGTAGAAAGAAAATATTGTAAAAATCTTGCAAAGATGGCTTTGACAATTAATTACTAGCTGACCCGACAGACGTTGTTCTGTCAATAAACGGTTCGAGAGATATGGTAAATGCATAGGTGAGTGCGTGGGTGGGATCGTGACACGACAAACTATATGTAAACCTTAATCGAGCTTCAACGAATCTATTACAAAAGATTTCATTGAGATCGGTCTAATAGTTTAGGAGTTATTAGGGAACATACAAACATACATTTTCTTTTATATATATAGATTAAATAACGAATACGGCTGTATGGACTTGAACCCTTTGCCAATCCTAATAATGGACGAAGATACCAAAAAAAAAAATAACGAATGATGCAAACGTCAGAAAATTTTAGGAAACAACTTTAACCTGTTACTTTTGTGTTACAGTTATGCGCGCGCATCTTAAAATTTCACTCTCATGATTTTTTCATAACGCGCCTTAACTCTAACTCTAAATAATAAAATCATTGTTATTGTGTCCTTTTCTTAACTATACTCTTATAACTGTTTAATTTTTTTTTATTCTAATTTTGTATTTAAATATTTTTATTTTTATTTATGGAACTGTTTTGTCTTCTAGTTTATGTATATTTGTAACCTTACTATTGTAAGAGACTGTTTTGTTCCTGAATAAATAAATAAATAAAGAAGTATAACTTCAAAAAGACTAATAAATGTGTAGATATATAAGAGAAAGAAGTCACTTTGCTTTTTGAAAATGCTAAATTCAAATAAAGTTCCCTACAAGAACAATTTATCTAGCGATGGCTAAGAGCGTATCTGTCCGTACACTATGATTCAATATTAAATTCCCGAGTCACTTCAGTGCATTATAAAATTCTTCACGTACTAATTGAAAATAGCTTACCTCACTAACAACCGAGTTATAGAAATTCTTGTCCGGAAAATGCAGGGAACACGTATCCTTACACTATTTGATCCGTGTGTGAAAATCGATTGAGGCTTAAGGCCGAAATAAGTAAGACTATCATTTATTTTAATATTTTTTAACTTCAAATTAATAAACTTTCAAAAATTTTGGGAAGTTATTGGTTCTACCCCGTTTTTCGAATATCGAGTTTTCATCAGATCTCAACGTTTTAAGGTCCTAGGAAGCTACCCTGATGGTGTCCGTACGTCTGTATGTATGTGTGTGTGTGTGTATGGATGTAGGTAAACCTCTGATTAATTTAAACGACTCGACCGATTTCATCGCAGTTGGCGCCATTTGAAAGGACATGACCAAACTTAGATTAAGAATACAATTTGGAGCGATTCAGACCGGTAGATTTTAAGAAAACTGAAAAAATGTTTTTCGTATGTGTTTTTTTTGGAATAAATTTTAAACGGCTTAACCGAGCGATTCCTAATTAGCTCTTAACATCAAAAATCCACATCGATCACCACCAAGCCAAAATCATTTGATTCGTTTGTGAGTTATCGTTGTCGAAAGAAAACCGAAAAAAGTGTTTTTTCGGAATTCGAAAGCTCGAAGAGCTCAAAATCGTCATAAGTTGAATTTGAAGCGTTTAGGTATGGAATTAGCGGGAAGTTGCAGGGATGGCCTAAAGGCCAACCGAAAGGGTCAACCGTTTTTTTGTTAGAGTGAACACTTATCTCTGGATCTGCGAATCAGATTAAAATCATTCTTTTGTAACTTTTAGCCACATTCATACCATATTACTAATTGACTTTTAGTATCTAGCGCCCAATCGAAAAAAGATAACATTGCATAGCAAAAGCATTTATCTATAAATCATTCGCGTTGAAAACAATTTTTTTCACCTCGGTATTATAAGTAAAATGTGTATAAATTATCATACATTTTATCTGAATGGCCATTCCACGTTTTCAAAACACGTCCTAAATTACTTAAATGTTCCAATATGCCTCAAATACGTCGCACAAAACAGACCGAACATAATATATTTTTCCCCGATCGCCGGGTTCTAGGGTAAAATAATGTCCCCAGATGTTCGGAACGAAGCCCGAATACTAATTATCGACGGAATAAATGAATTAATTACGCTTTTCTTACGGGAAACAATTCTCGGAAATATTCACTGAAGTATATATTAAGTTCACTAGCTGATACCCGCTTCTTCGTCTGCGTACACACATGACTCAGCACGTAATGCTAATAAAAATAGTTTTTTTTTATGGTCGAAGAGGACAACCGAGCCTACGGGTCACCTGATGATAAGTGATCACCGAAGCACATAATCTCTTATAGCTCCAGAGGAATCACAGCAGTTGCCAACCTAAAAGGTTGCATACTAACAGTAGCAACCTATAAGCATGAAAAAAACGTACAAGGCCGGTAACGCATCTCCTTGTCCTTGTTGTTGCAGATGTCCATTTACGGTTGCCACATCACTCCCGATCCCGCGAGCCTCTGCCCGTTTGGCAAGGATCCCCTCTTATATAAAAAAAAAAAACAAACAAATAAATACGAAAACCGAAAACACACTGGTACATGGTGGGCGAGGATTGACTTGAGGGTAACTCAGATTTTGGAAGTAAGACTTCTTTAAGCGTGACTTGAGCGTAACTCACATTTATAAAGTAATACTTCTTTATGCGCGACTTGAGGGTAACTTAGATTTTTGAAGTAAGACTTCTTTAAGCGTGACTTGAGCGTAACTCACATTTATAAAGTAATACTTCTTTATGCGCGACTTGAGGGTAACTCACATTTATAAAGTAATACTTCTTTATGCGCGACTTGAGGGTAACTTAGATTTTTGAAGTAAGACTTCTTTAAGCGTGACTTGAGGGTAACTCACATTTATAAAGTAATACTTCTTTATGCGCGACTTGAGGGTAACTCACATTTATAAAGTAATACTTCTTTATGCGCGACTTGAGGGTAACTCACATTTATAAAGTAATACTTCTTTATTTGCGACTTGAGGGTAACTCACATTTATAAAGTAATACTTCTTTATGCGCGACTTGAGGGTAACTTAGATTTTTGAAGTAAGGCCTCTTTAATCGCGACTTGAGCGTAACTCACATTTATAAAGTAATACTTCTTTAACCGCGACTTGAGGGTAACTCAGATTTTTGAAGTAAGACTTCTTTAGGCGCGAGAGAGCGATGAGACTTAACATCTTAACATCAAATATATAAGTATCCTTAATTTAATTTGCTCATTGCGCCTAAAGAAGAAAACTCAACACCCATAAACTCTACGCGAATATGATCGTGATAGATAATTCAAATCGCATAGATTCCTCAATTTACCGTAAACAAACGCATAAGAGCCAACCTCAGCCAAAGTCTAACTAAGCCGTGCATTGTCAGTTTGAATTATCGTTCAAATTGTTCATTCAGTATTGTTGAACTGTACGGCAGTAACTTACAGCTAACAAGCTGTTTGGCTATCAATAACACTCGCCCATTAATAGTGTAGTTGATATTGATTGGAAATTGGATTAAGATTTTGAATTGAAACTTCTTTAGAGTCGTTGTGATTTCAAACCGGATGCAACGGAAAAAACGAAAGGTAAGAGACACAAATACAAAAATGTGTAGGATGAAGCTGGCAAAGAATGAGACAGAAATATGCATACTATTGAAGTGAAAACTTCTTTATCATCGTTATGATTTGAAAGTCGATAAAACGAGAAAGTGACAGTAAAAAGAGCAGTCACATCATTTCATAATATTTATAACATGGGATGAGATAGGAAGCATAATACAAAGTTTTGGTACCAGGCGATCATAGTTAAAGAAGAGATTGTCTTAAGTATGGCGCGAGTATACCTAAATATATTCTGACTCCAAGCGCACGACGTATTACTACATAGACACCAGGAGAACATATTATACATATTAGTGGTTGTAGGAATATCTTTCATACCGGTTAAAATCATGTGTCATCCTAGCAACACGTACCTGGAATTCATATGCAGTTTAGAGGTTCATGCACCATGCAGGTTTCACTTCTGACATGTGTACTTTGTACGCACGCAATGTTTTTTTTTATTTGAAAAAGTGACAAGACGAACAAGTTGTCATGATCCTGATTACAATCCAGTGACGCTCTGGATTAAATATTCCGCGCGGCATCACAATCTCTAAGATGCAAAGTTTTATTAGTCCAGTAATTTCACTGTGCCTTTCAGTCCACAGCACATTTATGCTTGCAAATTACAGAATTACAGAACCACATCGGGGCCTATTTCTGCTGTGAAGCTTATAGTGTAAGCATGTAGTGTTTCTGTCTGAAGGGCGCCGTCGGTAGTGAAATTACTAGGCAAACGAGACTTAACATCTTATGTCTCAAGGTGACGAGCGCAATTGTAGTGCCACTAAGAACTTTTGGGTTTTTCAAGAACCCTCAGCAGCACTGTATTGTAATGGGCAGGGCGTATCGATTACCAACTGCAGCTGAACGTCCTGATAATCTCGTCCCTTATTGTAATTTTTTTTTTTAATTTTTTCATCCACAAGCGTTCGTGTAAAATGCTTTGCACACTTCCAGTCAAAATCCTTGTTACTTCGGTAATGAAGCGTACTTTTATACGATGATATGCTAGAACAATTATTTCATTATTTTTTAAGCATTTGTAAGGGCACTAGCATTGTGGCGCAACACTGAACAAATCTTTGTTGGAAATTATTTCACGTTTAAATTTGGTACACCGACGTGCAAAAGAAGAAGACGGTGATGCAATTACATTGTTAATCTTGATATAACTAGTTCCATATTGATATTTTTCAAGCACAAATATTTAATAACCGCACGCATTATAATTTAATCCATTTTCGACAACACGCTAGAACAAACTGAAAACAAAAGGCTTGCATTTCTAATATTCCAGCTTTACAAGCCAGTTTTTTCGCTCCAACGAGTTTCCTATCTATACATATAAATAAAATTGGAGTGTCTGTTAGTAATATTGAAATAACCGTTTTTTTACTACATGTATATGAATATATATATGGTACATCGAAATAACATTTTTTATAATTTTTCCGGGACTTTTATTGGCAGGTAACTGATATAATAAGGAGTAACTTAGGCTCCGTTTATTTTAGATTATTTCTTTTATTTTAGAAAAAGAAAGTAATGTTGCAATGTCCAAGAAACGGTCTAACTCTAAAAATAATTTATATGGAAAAACAACGTTTGCCCGGTCAACAAGTTCTTAATACAATTTATTGAACGCCACTCTACTAAGTACTTGCTTAAATTTATATATTGAAAAAATAATAATGTACCTACATTGTGAGGCTCATGTTATTATTAAACTTATAGATAGGTATCGATCTGTTATAAAAACTTTTATGATCATATTATGAATACTCTAAGTAGATAGAAAAATCTAGAGCTGTGGAAATGTCGAAAAATTTAAGTTGACTGCAAATAGATTTTTGTTAATTTATTTTTTATTATTTAATTTTTTGGTGAATTTGAAGTAGACTAACTAACAATTTGTCTAAATATGTGTAGATATACTAAATTTTTCAATGCAGAAATGAACGTAAACGCTTTGTAATTTGATTACAGACAGTATGAAATTCTGTCACAGATCGCACCCTTACATCATCATATTCGACTACGACAATTACTTAACCATGACTACGTTATGGTAGATGACTTAAATATCCGGACACCATAAAAAAGATTCGGCCGAGTATTGTTGATTTGCTGCTAAGAATTGAAGAGTTCCGTTACTTTGTCATGGATTCCGTAATCAGAACCTAAACAAACTCTCACCAAATTATCTTTGAAGTATATACTTTCCAATAAAAAATGAATCATCGAAATCGGTTGGTGCGATATTGAGTTGTTCGTAAATTCATCATCCACTTTGCTATACGTATGTATAGCAAATTTAAGACTTTTATGGATTTCTCATGGATGCCCTTGTCAGATGGACCAAATTACAATGGGACTAAACGGAAAGCACCAGCTTAAACACTAAAAAAGAATTATCAAAATCGCTTTACCCAGTCGGGAACCTCCTCCTTTTTTGAAGTCGGTTAAAAACTGGCCTTTTCATCAGTTGTCTTTCAGCAAAAGGCTTTATCTAGGCGTATAAATTATCTAAGATATATTAAATTATTATTATTTTCAATACAATTCTAATTGAAATAGCTGGTTTGAGTAAATTAATAAATTCCAAATAATATGTAAAGTAATAAAGAACAACCTATTCTGAATGACCCACGAGAACGTCTCGTAGGTCATTCAGACCTACGAGACGTGGTACCTTAGTTAGGTATAATTCGAATGTGTATTAGAAAGAAATAATGAAAAATGTTTGTTGACGTCATTATACATTCTGATAATAGTACTTAAGATTAAACTATTCTAATTATGATCTAATGACGCCAATGGGCCCCCAACTCAGCATAGTTGTGGTTTCGAAAGAATCCACAACGCTGGTCTTCCGTGGAAACCCAGAGAGCGCTACTAAAGCGCAGTCCTATCATACGAAGACTTACAAACTATTAATTCTCTATAAGCACAGAGCACAAAAAATAGTGAAACTAGGATCTAAAATTGAAACTAAAGCAATTCATTTATTTTTTCGGGAATAATACTATTAAACTTCAGATTTAATCTTTAGTTTCTGTTTTTGTGTGCAATAAAGTAAACAATAGAGCCAATATAAGTGCTATGCGTCTATCAATAACGACTAATTTCCCATAAAATTCCCCCAAAAGCAAGAGTTTGAGAGGTTTTTGATGCTTTAACTTGAGATTTTAGGTTGTGTATTTACTCGAAGCTTCCTTAATTAAGCACTTATGTATGGCAACTTTATTAAGTATTAACAGGCACTTAGCATTTAAGACTGCTTTTCTAAGAAACGAAACGATTTTCATTTTGTACTAGTATTAGTGCGTTACAGATTATATTTGACTAGAAGAGGTAATTTAAATAAAACCTCTTTAAGTTTTTAAAACTTCAATCTATATACATATAAAAATGAATTGCTGTTCGTTAGTCTCGCTAAAACTCGCAAACGGCTGGACCGATTTAGCTAATTATAGTCTTGAATTATTTGTGGAAGTCCAGAGAAGGTATAAAAGGTGAATAAATATGTAAAACCTCAGAATTAAATAAAAACAACGATTTTGATATTTGTTTGATTCTTTCCCCGTCGATCAGAAATTATATTAAAATATTAGTCTATAATGAATAACTAATTAGATCATAACTGTGTGTGTCTGACAAATTGAACTCTTATAAAAAGCCAGTAGGTACCTATTTCAGAAAAAATCGAAAATAATAATATAATTTCATTCACACCGAGTATTTTTTTTATTTTTTTTTTAATAAAATAGGATTCCTTTTGTTTGTTTAAATTTATTTTATACAAATGTTTTGGTCTTTTGTTAATTGATTGAGGCTGTGCGAACTCACCCGGGTCAGCTAGTCATTATTAAATATTTAATACCTGAAGCATTCATACTATGCACATAGTAAAAATATTAAAATCACAGACAGACACTTCGACTTATATGGTATTGTACATTTTTTGCGATGATTATATTTTTTTATATAAATAAGGGTCGAGACGAGGAGGACGTTCAGGTGATGGTAATTGATACGCCCTGCCCATAACAATGCAGTGCCACTCAGGATTCTTGTTTGTATGTTTATACCTTACTGCTTCACGGCAAAAATAGGCGCCGTTGTGTTACCCATAATCTAGCCGGCTTCCTGTGCAAAGGAGCCTCCCATTGGTTCTGGAATAAAATCATTGCTTAGATTTATATATTTCAGTGTCCCAAACACGTCTTAGAAATTCTACATATTATACATACATCTAAATTCAATAAAATTCAATTACTTTTGTTTCACTAGCTGACCCAGCAAACGTTGTATTGCCGATATTAAAATCGCGATACAAAAGTAACTGTTGATCGAAGATGGGTGAAAATTTGAAGTTGTATGTATTTTTAATACTGACTCATAATCAAACAAATTAAAAAAAAAATTACAAAAAAATTTAAAAATAAAAATTGTCGTGCACCACCCTTAACATTTAGGGGGATGAAAAATCGATGTTGTCCGATTCTCAGACCTACCCAATATGCACTCAAAATTTCATGGTCAATCCGTTTCGAAGGAGTATAACTACAAACACCGCGACATGAGAATTTTATATATTAGATGTTATGTTACATGTACACTTTTAGTTATTTCTTTCCTAACATAACATAACACTTACAAAACAAAAGACATTGAGTGTGGTATAGAACAACACTTGTTTACGGACGAACCGATAAACAATAAGCGACAAAACAAAAGCTTGAACAAAATTAATTTGTGCGCGGTAATTGCTCGCCGGTGTTTTTGACGCAGCATTTATATTTCTATTGAAAACGGTAATCATATTGTTACCGTAACGTTCACTGATTTTGAAAATCGATTCCTTATCGTTTGCGCCTGTTATCTTAAAAGATATATTGTGTAACTTCTAACGTACCTTCTACCTGTGTATGCATGCCTGGTTATAATAGCCATGGTTGTTTTGGTAACTTTAAAAAAATGCTCCAATTAGCTCAAAAAGGATGTCCAGTTTCACGATTTCCTGTAGCCTATTTGCCGTGAAACCTCATTTTCAATGTAATTCTAAGGGAAATGTTTTAACCTGAATAGCTTTTGATCCTGATCTGAAACCAAAACTTAACGATATAAACCTTTTCATGTTATTTTATTTTAAGTTGGTCATCCAGTCCTTCCCAAAGACATATTTTTGGGTCTGTATCTGTACCTATTGTGGTTGCTAAGAAATAAAAATTTCCAACGCTGTCTTTATATATACGAGTATAACATCCTTACTAATATTATAAATGTGAATGTATGTTTGTTTGTTACGCTTTTACGCTGAAGCTACTCAACTGATTTTGATGAAATTTGGTGCAGAGATAGTCTAGAACTTCGGAAAAGATATAGGCTACAATTTATCCCGCAAAAATCCATGGTTCCCGCGAGATTTGTGAAAAACTGAAGTTCACGTCGATGAGCTTTAACTATACCAATAGTAGGTTTAGTTTACCATAGCAATCTTAAAAAATAAGATTCATATAATATGTTGGGAACGGGAGCGAAAACGGGAACCAGAACTAGAATAGGACATGAGATAATCTTCAATTCCAAACTTGCTTACTATTTTTATATTCGCGGATGAAGTCGCGGGCATCTGCTAGTATTATATAGATTTGATTAACACCGAATCTAATCAAACTTTATTGAATTAGATTTTTGATTAAGTTATTCTCCATATTTATTCAAACTTAACACCAGGTGACCCGTACCCGTACGCTCGTTTGTCCTCCTTTTCCATAACAAAAAGCGGGTAGAGGTCATTTGCTGGCGATCACCACGTGAGTACCGGCAGAGCAGTCAGGGTTAGTACTTCTGAGTTATAAAATCATAATTTTACTTCAATATGCCTATTTATTAGATATAAATTATTTTTTTATAAATAAATCAAATGTCGATTTGAAATCTCGGAAATTTGAAATCTTTGGGGGAGGCCCTTGTCCAGCAGTAGACGTCTTCCGGCTGATGATGATGATGAAATCAAATGTCAAATTTATTTGAAACGAAGCTTATTGCCTCATACGTTTAATGTGAACGACGCTGAGATAAAACAAATCGATAAATTTTTGTTCATACATACAATATCGACATCCCTTCATATAATTAGGCTATAGATACAAAGGCTGCACTAAAAGTATCGGAAATGGAATATTTCCACTGTTCCTGTCATATTAAAATCTTTTTAATTGAAAACTCATTGGTTTTAAAAATCGAATACTATTTATTTATTTAAAAAAAGATTCTCGGTCTTGTCACAAGGTCTTGTCAAACTTGTTTAGTCGTTGAGAAAATGGAATTGACTCGAGAAAATTCTAGAGCCATGATTTATTATGACTTTCGAAGTGGTTTAACACAAAAACAGTGTGTTCACCGGATGATTTCTGCATTTGGTGATGAAGCCCCATCCAAAACCACAATTTATCGCTGGTTTGCTGAATTTCAACGTAGACGTGTCAAGCTCAGTGATGATCCCCGTCAAGGTCGTCCAAAAACTGCAGTCACCAAATTCAAATTTTCAAATTCAAATTCAAATATTTTTATTCAAAATAGGATGTGAAATCACTTATTGAAAGTCAAAAAAAACTACCACCCATTCCAAAGTGAATGCCTCAGGCCTGAGAAGAATGGGCGCAACAAACTCAGCGGGCTTTTTTTTTAATCAAAAATATGTTTTACAATTAAAGTAACATTTACAAAGTAACATTGTACAATTAAACTTATTATTTAATAGCCTGAGGGCGGTCGCTCTATTCCCAATCTGTGGTATCATTAAGAAAGTCATTTATGTTATAGTAACCTTTACCACACAAATGTTTTTTAACAATTCTTTTGAATAACGTAACACCTTTGTTTTGAACATTTTCTGGGATCTTGTTGTAAAAGCATATACATCGCCCCACAAAAGACTTACTAACTCGACTAAGCCGAGTAGTAGGCATCATCAGTTTATGTCTGTTCCTGGTGTTAACATTATGGTTATGACAGTTTGACAAAGAAATCGTTGATGCTGTGCGTAAGCTGATTGAGGAAGATCGACATGTGACATACCGCGAAATTCAGGCAAATTGAGACATTGGCATGAATCAAATACAAATAATCTTGCATGAACAATTAGGTGTAAAAATGTTGTTTTTCCGATGGATACCGCATTTGCTCTGTGAAGAGCAGGATCCTCAAATGCTGTATACAACATCGTATCAGGCGACGAATCCTGGATATACGCGTACGAACCCGAAACAAAAAACTAGTCACGAGTTTGCGTGTTCGAAAATGAGTTAAAGCCAACAAAAATTGTTCGTTCACGGAGTGTTGAAAAAAAAAATCCAAAACCGGCCATGTTGCGACTATTCCTCTTGAGGGACAAAGAACGGTTAATGCAGAATGGTATACTAACATTTGTTTGCCACAGGTCGTTTCTGAACTCCGTAAAGAGAACTGCAACCGCCGCATTATCCTCCATCACGACAATGCGAGTTCTCACACCGCGCACAGAACAAAAGAGTTTTTAGAGCAAGAAAACAAAGAATTATTAGACCATCCGCCGTACAGCCCCGACCTAAGCCCTAATGATTTCTATACTTTCCCTAAAACAAAGAATAAATTGCGTGGTCAGAGATTTTCATCACCTGAAGAAGCTGTGGACGCCTACAAAACGGCCATTTTGGAGACCCATACTTCCGAATGGAATGGTTGCTTCAATGATTGGTTCCATCGTATGGAAAAATGTGTCAAATTTCGCGGAGAATACTTCGAAAAACAATAAATACTTTTTTAAATAGTATTTTTTTTGTTGTGTCACTTCCTTGATTCCCGAAAATTTCAGAGCCGTTCTCGTATGTAGATAATCTTTAGCATCCGCCGATTGGATTATGTTACGTTTTAAGCCCTGGAGGCTTTCTGATAAGTTATCACATTGCTTAATTTGGACCACACAAAATGGACTCTATATTACTTTACGCGATTTAACAAGCATACAATGGATTTGAGGATTCCCTAACGGAAAGGTAATCAATAAAAAGGTGATTGACATCCTTAGTACTAATAGTTCCTATTACTAAGGCGATCAGTCTGTCTACTGACTGTAATGAAAATAAAAAAGTGTCTTACACAAATTATTAAAAAAGTGTGTGTGTGTATACTTATGTATGCACGCAAGAAGTTATACTTCTTTGGCCTTGCAAAGCAAAAATCCTTCAAATTATTTATTCCTCGTGCTATTCTATGTTTGTAGAAATAACAATATTGTAAAAATCTTGCAATTATGGCTTCGAAAATATTTATTAAATAACGAATACGGCTGTACGGGCTTGAACGCTTTGCCTATCCTAATAATGGACGAAGAAACCAAAAAAAAAAAATAACGAATGTCGCAAACGTCAGAAAATTTTAGGAACCAACATCACCCTGTTACTTTTGTGTTCTGGTGATGCGCGCGCCTCTTAAAATTTCACTCTCATCATTTTTCATAACGCGCCTATATAAGTAGAACTTCAAAAAAAGGTGTGTGACTACTGCTTAATATGTCGCGACGGAAATTTCATTGATGGGAGGTTAATAATACGAAATATATTTATCAAAAACTGACTAATCACAATTTTAATATACTATACATATCATCACTTCAACCGCAAGTTGTCCACTCCTACACAAACGCCTCATCCAAAGATCAAAGAAGATTGTCCCTGCGCTGGCCTCATCCAACCAATATTTTTTAATATAGAGCAAACATTAATTTTGGTATAAGAATTATGAAAGAAAGTATAATTTCAAAATAAATATACACATAAATAAAATTGGAGTGTCTGTTTGTAATATTGAAATAACCGTTTTTTACTACATACACCAAAATAATTTTTTACAATTTTTGTTCTGTGTTTTTTCTTCTTCTGTTTAGTCTGTCTGTCTGTGTGTTCCAGCTATTCTCTCTCTGAAATGGTTGGATCGATTTTGACGGGACGTTTATTGGCAGGTACCTGATATAATAAGGAGTAACTTAGGCTTATTTTAGAAAAAAAAAAGTAATGTTGCAGTTTCCAAGAAACGGTGTAACTCAAAAAATTACTTATGGCAAAACAACGTTTGCTGGGTCAGTTAGTTTTAAAATCTAACGCTTTGACATTCAAAATATATATTTCGGTAAAAAATATTTGAATTGAATTATGAATTTTGCTATTCATTATTTATAAATATAAATTTCTATAGCACTGTGACGTCGTTATTATTCTCGAGTGAAAACTTCTTTAGCCGCGTTGGGCACATTTAGGTAGGCGAAAATCATATGGGTTCGCGACACCGAAATCCTCTTGACAGGTGCACGCGATAAATAAATAATTAAAAAATAAATATAAATATATACTTAAAGATAAGACACATTTTCGATGGGAGTATATCTGTAACTATAAAATTGACTTATTGTGCAACATAAGTGCTGTGTATAACTTATAAAAAATAAGTGAAAGTGGTATATACTGTGTATTGTTGAAATATTATCTTTGTTTGATTAATATATTATTGAAAATAAGGTTTTTAAAATAAATTAATATTAATAATTTTATTGTTTTAAAACATTACGAAATTTTAAATTTTAAAACTAAAAGTTGCATAGTATTTTCTTTAATGCGAGTGTTACACATTTATATAAAACCATCTGTCTACAGCAAATGCCACCTCCGAGGATCTTTGACTAATTTCTCACATTGACTCACTGTATAGCCGAGTGGTTACCGATCCTACCTACTAAGCTAGAGGTCCCGGGTTCGAATCCCGGTAGGTGCAAGCATTTATATGATGAATATGGATGTTTGTTTCCGAGTCATGGATGTTTAAATGTATTTATGTATGTTTGAGTAAGTATATTGTATTAAATATATTGTCTTGTAACCCATAACACAGGCTATATTATATGCTTAACTTGGGGCAAGATAATTTGTGTAAAAAGTGTGTCAATATTATTAATAGTATTATTATTATATTATTTCACCTGCAGTCCCCCTGAAAACGAGATCTGGAAAGATCTTGAAACTTCGGGTTAGTTAAAATTAAAATATAAGTTTTAAGCAAAAATTGAATGTAGCACGCGCTTTAATCCTTTAAAAGTGTTTTATCTGCCAATTTTGTTTATCATTAATGATATAAAGTATCAATAAGAATAATTAAACTTCAAAATATTAGCCCCAACATCTTTATCAATCTTGTCCAATAAGAAACTCTGTTGAACTCTGACCTCTCATTATTTTCTTATAAAGATAACAATATCATCAGAATTAGGCTCGCGGCGTGATCGAACATAATGCGGTCTAGATCCGATATATGGTGACGTCATAACGCCTGCCCTAAACTTATAAGAGAGGCTTACATAGATTATTGGTAAAAATACTCGCGCTAAGATTGTATGAAGTACGGTTTGCAAATTAAACAGATCCTTGAATTTTATCTTAAAATATATATTGTGGCTTATGTTAACAAAATATTCATAATTAAGTACTGCGACCTTTTTTAAAGATGTTATATTGATAAAGATTTTTTAGAACATTGTACTCACTAAATTATTATATCACTACTCATTATAGTACAATAGTACAAGATCCCACCGCACGATTCTGTAAGAACGTGTTTTACATTATAAAACAAATTTTAAATGACCGTGTAGGGAGTATGCACGTTATTAGCGATATTTTGCTTGTAAAAATTTAGCCGCAAGTAACTGTTATTTACTATCGTATTATTAATTAAATAGTAAATTTAAAACTTCCATTTTGTATTAAAATTATTGGCTAAAAAATTTACAAACTTTCTTTAAAATGACGTACAATTTATTTAAAAAAAACATGTAGGTGCAATTTACATTAGAAAACTAATTATACTAAAATATAACAGGTACTTACGGCCAAATTTTTATAGTCAACCTATCGCTTATTCAATGCAACTCAACTCAACGTTCATTTAAAATTAGTTTCATCAAAAAAACACGTACTAACAAATTCGAGCGATGGGATCTTAGGCTAATACGGCAGCTATCTGGATAGTATTTACATTCGTTAGGCTTAATTTTAAGAAAACATATTTATTTAAAGTTATGGTTGGTAAAGCGGATTTAGTACAGTTTAGTGCAGCCCTGTTTTACTGCGAACAATGTGATTTATTGTGATAGCCACTGTTAACTATAGCTCACTGCTAAGATTGATTCTTTTTATGAATGTTATTATAATATCTTTTGCGGTGAAAATGCCACATTCAAAGACGAACATATTTATGTAGCTTACCATTGATCTTCAACTCAAGAACTCTCAATTCAATCAAAAAATGAACTCTCAAAAACCAATCACATGTATGTGATTCATGTTGATTTGCTGGCTGTACGCTCAGGGCAAAGCAATCAAGGCGCGGGATATAAAGGGATAGCGCGATCCTCGTAAACTGTCCCGTGCTCAGATTATACGAGATTTGTACTCGGAGAATGTTTCGCTTTTTATTTATTTATCACTGAACGGCGTCAGAGATGGCACGTTATGTAGCGATCCTTAAATTGGCTCATTTAAGCGACAGTTCAATACTCGTTGAGATAAAGAGAATAGTATTGTAAGCGTCAATAAAGCGGGTAAGTGTACTAGACCCGTTAATTTATGTCACTTTTCTGCTATTCTTGCGTATTCCTATAAATGCTCGTTAAGCTCATGATACAAGTGAGTTAAGTTGCTGTGGATTGCAGCCCGATACGTAGGCGCTGGACGTAGACACTCGGCTGATTCTAGTGACCAAGTTGCTCACGAGGTTCATTATTTTATCCTGTATATCCTATTCCATAAAAAAGAAACATGTATTTACCACACAGCAACAAATGAGATACAAAAAAATTATGAAAATTATGGCACGGAAGTTTTTTTTTGCCCGCACCAAATTTAAGGTGATTGATTACATAGAGAGAAACAGGCTACTCCAAAATTATTATTTTAGTGATAAAATGCATAATATATTTTGTAACAAACTATTGTGCATTATATATGATTTGATAATAATTAATGAATTTTCATTTTAATTAGAGACACATTTATTTATTTAAAAATGTAAATGGATTTTCAGCGGCATAAAACCGCTTTGTTGTTACAAATAAACTGTATTACCCGGTTAAATTGAAAATGCTGTGTTAACTCTCATATAATTTGGAGTTAGGTACCAACTTAACTTTGTAGGGATAATTCTATTATGCACTAGTGTGTAATATTATTATGCTTGTGTGTGTTATAGTTCGGTTTATGGCCTTAAGAACAATGTATTAAGGCTCACTTTATGGGAAAGTATGTTAAAAAAGGTTGATACATCGTATAAGGCAGTATTGAGTGTTACGTCGTCGTGTTTTCTTAAATATATACGACGGAGGAGATGGCTAGTACATACGTCAAATCGTAAACGGTTGGTGCTTATGGTGCCTGGTCGAGACCAAAAATGGTCGAAACAAAGCGAGCAAAAGAAAAGACCATCTCTAATGGAGATACAGATAGGAAATCACATCTGTTGCAACTGTAACCAATTTTGATTGACAAGTCGTCAACAGTCAGCCACACTTGGAATTAGCTCCGTAGGTTGTATTTTAAATATTAAACGAACTAACTCACACATTGACAAATCAAAATTTGTTCAATCATTATCGGACTGTCAGGTCGCCTATACGCTAGTATATTGTACGTCTATAGCACAGTAGACACATGTGTCTTCTGTTTCTATAGTATCTATTAATACGTGATACGAAAATTTTAGATCTTGTCATAAGACTATTGTCACGCACGGCGTAGAGTAAGTTCTGAAACAGTTAAAAATAAGCTGAAACGAATACTATTATAAGATGTATTTCAAATAAATATAATCTAACATTCAATCAAAGTGCCCGATCCTTCTAACAACTTGTATATTTCAACTCAAGTAATGTACAATTTAAATAAGTAAGGTGTAGCGAAATACTAACAAGGATAACATAACACTGCATGCGCAACGACTAAAAGATGAACTGTTTCTTTTTCCTTTAATTCATCAGCAACCGAAAGACGTCCAGTAATGGACAAAGGCCTCCCCCAAAGATCTCCACGACGATCGGTTTTGCGCTGCCCTCATATAATGTACCTACTCTGGCGATCTTGACAAGATTGTCGGTCTATCTTGTGGGGACCTACCAACACTGCGTCTTCCGGTACGTGGCCGCCATTCGAGAACTTTACTGCTCCACCGGCCATCTGTCCGTCGAAATATTTGTCCTGCCTACTGCCACTTCGGTTTTGCAAACATTGACTTTGGTTCTCATTTCTGATTAGATCTCGCAAGAAAACTCCGATCATAGCCCTCTCCATTGCCTTCTGAGCGACCATGAGCTTCCTCATAAGGCCCATAGTTAGCGACCACGTCTGCGTACCGTAAGTCATCACTGGCACCACAAACAGGTTGAAAATCTTAGTCTTCAGACACTGTGGTATTTGGGACGAGAAGAAGAACGCTGCCCATCCCAGTTGGATTCGACAAGTGGCCTTTTTCGCGAAATTGGACTGGGCAGGTCCGGATTGTTTGTCCAAGGTAATCCATACTCGCCAAAAATTTCGAGAATACAGTTCCCAATTGTTACGGGAGTTGGTGCGGAATTGATATTTGACATGATTTTCGCCTTGTCCATGTTCATTTGGGACCTACTCCTTAGGAAAGTGTATTGAGGCCATAGAGTATATGGCTTGAGCGTAAGTATTTCATTCCATTCCAACAGAATATCTACTAAATTCTTAAAACTTGTTATATTCTAACGCTACTAATATTTTTGCTGACTGTACAAAAAAGTCACTGTTTATTTAGCAAACGTCACACTTAAGGAACCTTCTGTTTACAAAAGGGAAACAGGGGAGAAAAATCGTAGGAGAATGTTAATACTAAGCTCGAAATACCTTAATACAAACGCAATAAAATCCGCGGACCTCTCAGTCTTTCGCGGCAGGTGTAAAAGAGACACAACATCACGATTTCGTAATAAAATCCCGGCTGTCATAAAGAAAAATATGGCGGAAAATGGCGGTCAATGAAAAATTACATTGAGTTGTAGCAATTGATTCAATGTTCAGGCGATAAATATAACTGTTAGTGTTAAGAATTGTAGAAATATTGTATGCTTTGGTTGATCGAAAATAACGTTCCTAAAATACGATAGTATTTCAGGGTATTTGAAAATGTTTGAAGTCTAAGTATGTTCTGTTAAAGGCGCTTTTCTGAATCAATGAAGTAAATAATCTACAATTAGGGCTTTATTTCACAAGGACACCACGGTGGCGCAACCAGACGCCGCTATCAACAAAATGTAGAGTAGTAGTAGAGATAATATGTAGATGGACATTATTTTTTGTTATTTGGTAGAGTTCTCGTGACAGGCATCGTCATGCTCGCTTAATGCCACTGCTTGTGGCAGCGACGTGGAGCGCGTCTTTCCCTAAAATATGGTCGAGGGAGGTGATGGCTGGTCCATGCGTCTTGCTCATGAACGGGCGCTGCTTGTGGTGGATGATCCTCTCTTAGGGAAATCTGATTTAGGTTTTTTTTTATTTTCTTAATTTTTTAAAATTAAAGTTATTATAATTTTATTTAAATAATAGTTAATAAAATGCTCTCATAATGCCTTTGTTTACGGTATGTATGTATGATACATCTACTGTATTATACTTTAAGTATGTACTCAATAACTATGTTTTTACTTATTAATTTACATTTTTTGGCTAACTTGTGTAAGGCATTTATTAATTGACGTTGTGTCTCTTGTTGCATCACTTTGCATATATTATAATAGAAATGATTTATAGATTTAATTGAAAATAAGAATCTGTAATATCATTCTGTTTTGAATAGAGCAACCTTAGAGTTTCTTGCTCGTTCTACTCTAAGGAAATCTGCCTTCCAAACGAGCTGTAAGAAAAAAAGACATATTTCAAGTTTTTTTTTCATGGAATAGGAGGACAAACGAGCGTAGGGGTCACCTGTTAAGTGGACCGGACCTGCGCTTTGAAGAGCGCTAGAATTTGGGCCGGCTTGAAGTATTGCCGTGCTCTATTAATGACGCCCAGTTTCTTTGAAGCCAATTTGGCTTTGCTCTCCAGATGGCCACGGAATTGGGAATCGCTCGAGATATTGAGACCCAGTATTCCGAAACTAGGCGAGACTTTAAGGGAAGTGTTGACGAAGAGCGGTGATACGACAAATGGGGTTTTATTTGTGGTAAACGCGCTAACTTGAGTCTTCTGGGGGTTAAATTGGACCAGGTTCAATGCGTGGGAGATAGCACACAGACTTGGGCTGGAGTGCCCCAAGTCTGTGTGCTATTCACGGGCTTCGGGTTCGAGCAATATCAGGTCGTCAACGACCTATATGCTGCGCCCAGTGAGGAAGCTGGAGGTCCACTTGCACAAGCTCTCGGGAAGCCCAAATGATGGAAGTTATGAGAGGAGCGCCTTGTGCCATACACGATCAACGGCCTTCGCTATATCCAGGCTAATTAATAGGCCTTGCTTTCAATAGCCGCCGCCCATCTTTGTGTTAGGTATACCAGAAGATCACCTGCCGACCGACCATGGCGAAAGCCGTATTGTCGTTCGTTGATCAACTGGTGACCCTCTAGGTATACCACGAGCTGGCGGCTAATTATGCTCTCCATGATTTTGGAGAGCAGGATTATTTTCAAGTTTTCAGTGTTCAATACAGGGGGATTTTCAAGTGTAATGCAATTTACCTGCAAAATAAAATATATTTGATTTATACAGCTCTATAGAGAGTAACTCACTCTGGGGTACGTTTGGTTTCGCAGCCAAATGGTGGCGCGAACAGCTCGGACGCGTGATGACTCTGGTATCTGTATGGTGTTTAGTGTAGTAGCTTACATAAAATACTCAAACACAGCACTTAGTGATCGCATATTGGAAGCGGCCGTTAAAGATTTTTATATACTGACCCTTTTCAGAAAAGTTCCATTGAAATGTAGAGACGACTGAATCGTGATTCGTCGTATTTATACGTGCATTATTTTTTTTATTGAAAATACGGGACGAGGCGAGCAGGAACAACTGAAGGTAATTGATACGCCCTGCTCATTACTACAATTGCTCTCGTCACCTTGAGACATAGGATGTTAAGTCTCATTTTCCCAGTAATTTCACTAGCTAATTACACAGTAATGTTTACACATTACTGCTTCGTGGCAGAAATAGGTGCCGTTGTGGTACCCATTATCTAGCCGGCATCCTGAGCAAAGGAGCCTCCCACTGGTGAATAATATGCGGACATAAAAGTTGATAGATAAAGATCAAATATTTTTTTTTGAGATAACATCCAAGCATGTTCCATAGATTTGGCTAACAAATTTAATATTTTATACGTTCGTTCATCAAGTTATATGAGTGTAACAAATGGTCATGTAACGACAAAAGTTATACGAAAAAAGTTTAGAAGTCGTATCAGCAATCTCGTTTCTTTAGCAAACGTCATGTTAAATACACTGGCCTTCAAAAGTAAGTATCACACTTTTAAAATTGGGATAACGTTTTAAGTTCAAAAGATTTACTTTCGAAATAAAAAGGACTCCAAAGAGAATTTAATTTTGTACATAAAATCTTTATAGTCGGTAACCTTCTTTTAAGAAATGACTGAAAAAAAAAATTCAAAAACAAAACCATTCCTTTTTCAAAGTGGACGTATCTGAATTACAATTTTACCATTCACATTTTTTTTTCTGTTTTAATTTTTTTTCAAGATCGATAGGTCTTGTTTTAAAAATGTATGCTAAAAAGCACATAACATTTATTTATCATGCCTCTTTCAGTTGAAGAATGTGCTTGGAGCATGGCTTTTCTGGAACTAGGCATCGGTATGCGTCGCACTGCAAGAATGGTGGGTGTGACGGTACGAACGGTCCAGAAGGTAAAGCGAAGGTATGAAGAGACTGGACACCATCTGAGGAAACCTTGTAATGGCAGACCCAGGTATACCAGTGCCCGAGAAGATCGTTATATTATATCCACTGTGTTAAGAAATCGCCACCAAAATGCAGTTGAAGTCCAGCAACAGCTACTTCAGACCCGGAGGGACTACATTCGTGACAGTACAGTGAGAAGAAGATTTGCTGAAGCAAATTTGAAACCCCGAAGACCAGCGAGTGGCCCAAAACTCGAGAGACAGCATCGAGTAGCGAGACTGCGATACGCCCGTGAACAATGCAGTGGGATGAAGAAGAATGCTCAAGAATTTTGTTTGCAGATGATTCCCTATTCTCCGTTTACACTTCTGATGGAAGGCGAAGTGTTTATAGGCGACCTGGTGAGCGATACCTTCAAGCCTGCATCTCAGAAAGAGTCCAATACCAAGGCAGTGTACATGTATGGGCTAGTCAGAAATCGCAGACCACCACCTACTACCCTCAGGGCACTAAAGCAGGCCCTGTTAGAAGAATGCGAGAATATTCCCCAACATCGGCTCCGAAACCTAGTGTTCAGTATGCCAAACCGGCTCGAAGCTGTAATCAGAGCTCGAGGAGGCAATAGCAGTTATTAAAAATTAAATAACATGTTTTTTTCATTGTTTTATCTTTTTTAAGTTAAAAATGTTACTTATGTATAATTTTAGTTTCTAAGAATTAAAGCCTATAAAATTTGCAACAAAACGTTTTTAATCTTAAATCTCTACCTTCTATAGTTAAGAAAAAAAAAATAATTTGAAAAGTGTGATTCTTACTTTTGCAGGCCAGTGTATTTTGACAAATTTCGATAAGGCAAGTTACAATTTATGTTCAAACTGTGTGAGAACCAATGACAGAATATAATTATAGGTATAGTATCTGCGTTAATGTTGTTCTTCTCTCTAGTGCTCTGTTTGTCTATGCGCTAGTATTACCTATATTCAAGCCTTTAACTTTCAATTTAAAAATTGATTTTATTCATTTATTTGATTTGATTGGCGTATTAACTACCATCATCATCTGAATGTCCTGCTCATCTCGTCCCTTATGTTCATAAAAAAAATATCCACTATTTGGGTAATTAAAGGTATTGTAATATTTCCTTGGCGAAAAATTTTCAATGCTGTCTCATCAGGTATTTATTTATCTTGTAATGCAATGTAATAAATTTACATAAATGCCATAACAGAATCAGTTCAAATCCGACTAAAAGAGTAGGTATGCCACTAAAAGATTCCACCCCATTGAGAACGAGGAACATAATAGTAAGCTGAAATCCTTTCTGCAGTACTTTGGTGCTAGGAACGAGAGAACATGATTACATTCCACCAAAATTACTCCACACTTCGCGGTGGAGCGGCGGTCATTTTAGTTTGGGTTTAATGTAAAGGATACTAGCGTATTCGTGCTTTTAATGAAATTAAGCTTTACTCAGCCAAAGTAGAGCAAAGTTTTGTAGAGTTCTCTAATGAGAGAGAACTTTATGTCGGCCAATGACTAAATATTTTAATATTTAATGATTAGTTTTGAAATGGCAGAAGAGAGGAAAATATGACATTTATATCTCTTATTTTAGATATCTGAATATAATATCTGAGCAAAATAAGAGCAATAATTTAAATGGTTTACTTTTCAAAATTGTTTAGATTTTTTTCTTATTTTAATTATGCTATTAAACCGAATCTAAACAAATAGTGTTTAAAGCGAGAAGATGATGCAAGAAGCTCTACCATAATTCTGTTTTGCGCTCTTTTTAAATAAAATTCAAAAGTGATATAGCCCCGACAAATCAACCGATCTTCGTCAGTTTTACTCCAAGATAACCCAAAATGTCACACGGCTCAAGAAACTGTTTAAACTACGAAATCCTCTGTCGGTGCCAGACCTGGCCTCAACAACAATGCCTTCATAAGTCCAAGTTCTACTGCAAAGGCATAGTTATGGTCGAAGTTAATGCGATAATGAGGTCTGAAACTTCAATTAAACACATATTTTTTACCTAACAACAAAATGTTTGTACTTTACAGTCAAAATGTTATCTAATATATAAAATTCTCATGTCGCGGTGTTTGTAGTTAAACTCCATCGAAACGGCTTGACCGATTCTCATAAAATTTTGAGTGCGTATTGGGTAGGTTTGAGAATCGGACAACATCTATTTTTCATCCCCCTAAATGTTAAGGGTGGTCCACGCCAAAAAATTAAAAAAAAAATTTGACAATTTTTTTTAATTTTGTTTGATTATGAGTCAGCATTAAAAATGCATACAACTTCAAATTTTCACCCATCTACGTACAACAGTTTCTTTTGTATCGCGATTTTAATATCGGCAATACAACGTTTGCTGGGTCAGCTAGTATTATATAAAAACGCTTTTTAGCTTTGAATATAATTCATAATTTGGATGCAGCACCTTGAAGCAGTAAGTATATTGCAGCAATTGTAAAATACTCATTGCAAAAGAGTAGCAGTTGACTTTCTTGTACATTCTTCTGACGAGCTCTACTTTTTCCGAACATATTATATGTTAGATTCAATACAAAAGCGCTTAGCTTAAGTTTAAATAAAGTTTATTTGATTTTGACTTTGTATATATATATAGTCTATCAAAAATCTTAGATCTTCTCGAGCTATCTCAAATATAGAGATTACTATACCAAGATTTATGAAAGAGCCATTTTGAAATAAAACGAATAAATTTAGATACATTTGTTCTCAATACTATGTTATATTTTTTGGTAACTTCTAGTGTCATTGTTTTCCTTTAAAGCATTTTGTTAAGGAACTTAGAAATGGAAGCGACTGCGAAAGGAAGGTGATTCCAAAGTCTCGTGAACCTTGGAAAAAAGTACCCAGTTTTTTATATTGGAGCAAACGGCCACGTCACTCATATTATGATGTAAAATTAAATAGTCGCTTATATACTTCCACAATACCAAAACAAAAGCATAGTAGATTCCTAAGTTTGGTACACGTTTTGGTGGGAAGTGATGCTCTGGACTCGGGGCATCAATTCTATATTCATCTATTTGAGTTTTGATTTTGAACAGGAGAAAGACAGACTCTCTGTTCTAGTTTTATTTCAAACAGGAGACGCTCGGCTTTGCAAATCTTTTCATGACTTTGGGAGAACAATTTGGGAACAAACAAGTGTAGGCAAATTGTTATTTTTGAAGTGATAACCCGCGACCTCTCGGATTCCTTGCAGGCGCTCTTACCAACTGAACCAACCGTTAATCCCAGAAGTGAAGGATATCACTTTAAAAATAAACAATATTTAAAAGAGCGACATCTTAAGTCAATTTCCTAATATGTAATTATTGGGCCTGGTTATCAACTTTAAAGTAGATGCTGTAGATGGAGCCATAGCCTGAGAGTTGAATACGACATACCAAGATTTATGACCCATGTGTCACTCGAATTATTGGCTCAGTTGATCAGAGCGCTCATTTTTGAACAAAATATAAGTGATACAACTCTTCAGGAACACCAAAGAAATGATAAATCAGCCTTCAGGATTGAGTATTGGAATAAAATATAATACCGCACGAGTAGTTTTTATTTCCGTGATCAACGGACGAAAATGGATTTCACTTAATCTTTAGTTAATTACAATAGCTTAAACATAATTTATAATTGTTGCCGATCGACGTATATTGGAGATTATAGATAATTTATACGTCTAGATAGAGCCCCTTGGTGCTACAGAACCGATGAAAACAGGCCAGGTTTATTACTTTAGTGTGCGTGACAAGCTCCGTCTTACACTCGTTATTTTTTATGTTAACTTTGTTTTAGAGTGCGTGCGTTGCTGAAAATAGAGTTTAAGAGTTCGCCGCTATTTTTTACACTAGACGTCTAGACGTACAAATTTATATTTACGTGACAGCCTATTAGATAACTTTAGTTATTGCCTTGACGTATTTATTACTTAATAAAGGATTCCTACTTCGATGCACCAGATACATAGATGAATTTTAAATAAACAAAATGTCGAAGATAAGAAATTTCTATAACTAGGTATCTTGCATAAAAATGATTATCAATAAATAAATACAACATTAATAATAATCTTATGAATTTATGTGTATGTCTCATCCTCGCTGGCTGAATCCTATACATTTATTTGTGTCTCTATCGTCTCGCTTTTTCGTTACATCGAGTTTCAAATCACAATCTAAAGAAGTTTCACTTCTTCAATAAGCCAGCATTTAATAAAAGAATTGTTAAAAGTAGTAACTATGTATGTTTTGTACAGTTTAATATCCGCTTAAGCTGTAGTAACTTGGACCCGTTCGACAGCTCTTAGTAGATTGAATGTTATTACCGCGATTCCGGAATCGCTCCTGTCTGGAACTATTACCGGCACCTAACGACTTCACGAAAAGTGAGAAATATTATATCATAAATGGAATGTACTTATAATCTTTATAAACCGACTTCAAAAAGGAGAAGGTTCTCAATTTTATTGCTATTTTTTTTTTTGTATGTATTACGCTGAGATTTATGATCCTATTCTCGTGATTCTTCATTTTATGAAAATTTTTGTTTACATAGATGATATAATTATTATAATTATATACCGTCACTTTCATTTTGACAGTCAAAGATATAATGAAACATTAACCTTAAAGATGCTTTCTACAAAAAGCGATTAGTTTTTTTTTGGGATTTTATGACCTGTTAACTAAGAGCTTTAAGTCAAGTCTTTTTTTTTATCATCTAAATATGTATACTTTTCATTTCACAGTTCACTTATCACTTCACTTTATTTTATATTGTTGGAATTGTATTCTTAATATATTTATGTAATGGATTATAACTTCTTTTGTCTCTTAATAACAGATCAAGTGGAGGCGGGCGGAATGAACAATCACATAAAATTTTGGAGTCACTGATTTCACTAGTCAGCACAAGTCTGTCAATCAGAAATGTTTGGCAGTCGAAAATAAGGTGGTCCATAGTTCCTTCATTTGAATTGTAATGTGGGCAAATTTTATTCTCAACAATACCCAATCTTGCAAGGTGGTAAATCATCGTGGTAATAAAATCTCTGTTGCAATCCTTCAATTGATTGTACCAGGGTATGACAGGTATGTTTTCTTGTATGCGGCCATACCATTTTCCTTTATAATCTTAGTCTGTCTTCCACATGTCTAACCATAACTTTTGAATTTCTTGGTCAATATATTGGAGATAATCAGTCATAAAAATCTCTATAACATTTTTAACATCAACTGAATTAATACCTTCATATGCAGTCTTATCAGCCATTTCGTTACCTGTTATATCTTTATGTGATGGCACCCATAGGAAGGCCACTTGAATATGCTTAAGGTGGTATTTATATATTATTAGGAAAAAAGAGGATATAGTTAGATTTAAAATTAACTGTAAGATTAGTTAAACCTTTTATAATTATTTTATTAAAAGCGATTAGACATATAAAAAAGAACAAGATGAAACATTAGCCGCGCTTGGCAAGCAATCCAACTGAGGCAAAATAAATTGTGTGTGTACATCATGATTATAATTATTATTGCGTGAAAATCTTTCATATTATAATTTTTACGAATGTTACGAGTATCTTGCACACAACGCTGCACAAACGTCTCGATACTTGAAGAGCTCAAGGTGAAAGAAAGGCTTTCATCTATAGTCCAAGCCCGTATCCTCAGATACTTCAGACATATCACGCGACGTGGAGAGCATGCCATAGAGAGACTTATTGTTCAGGGAAGGGTCAACGGCAGTAGGTCAAGAGGACGCTCCCCTATGCGCTGGACAGACTAGATAAAAGCCCTAACCAATACTCCCCTCAACACATGTGCCAGTGAAGCAACAGCCAGGGATAATTGGCGTAGAATCGTTCGTCGTTCGACGTGACCACGACTGCTTTGTCAAGAGTAATCCGACGAAGAAGAAGAAATTTACTATAACTTAGTTCAACAAGATACAGAATAGATTCAGATCTTGACTCCAATACATATTTATAGCGGCGGATTTATAGATATTGGAGTGAATAATGTCAAATGAAATAACATAGTAATGTATATATATATAATGAAAATGGTCTTTGTTTGAGGCTCTTTCACGCCTAAAAGACTGATCGTATCGACATGAAACTACCAGCATTCGATGCGAAATTTGTCCTAGATGGTTTAATAATAATAATAAAGCCTCATTTAATCCAAAACTCTTTATTAATAGTAGTAGTAGGAAAGATATAATTCTAATAGTTTGGTGTTAGTAAGATTAGTTGCTTATACTTCTATTTAATTGAGTTGTGGATCTCGTTAGAGTAAAGGCCTCCTGCATGTATTTTCATAGTGTTCGGTCTTTTCCAGTTATCTCTATTAAGTCATCAGTCCACCGTTTATTTGGTCTGCCAACTCTTCGTTTGCCTAATGTTGGTCCATTCCATCTTGTGGTTACGATTGTCCATCGATTACCAGTATATCGTGAATGTCCTGCTCAGATGGTTTACAGCTACTTATTTTTCGAATTCCAACGTTCCTTCCTTTTAAAATTCGCTCAGTGAAGCGTTACATATAATGGAAGAGACATATTCAAGTCATGATGAAAAACAATTGAATAATGTAGTAATGTAATTACTATAAGCCGCGGACTGTAACTCACATTTTACACAGAGAGAATTGAAACAAGAATAATATTAAGTAACCTTATAGATTATTCTGTCAGTTGAGTGCCGGAAATTTAATTCTAGAGGGGTGATTATTGTGTAGTAATAATTAATAACGTGACCCTTATGACTGAGGCGAGATCTATGGAGCGGACTTTGCTCAGACTTATCTAGCAAGACGAAAGTCCGTATTTATAAGACATCACTTTGAGTAAATTTATTGAACTAGGCGTTATTTTGCGGAAATCCATACCAATTCCAATATTTTGAGCTTTTTCAATCCCAATATTTTGAGATGGTGACTCGCCAAATTCTGGTCTGAGTCTCGTGCCAAACATGAGTAGAATTGATTGAAGACAAATACATATAAGCGGAATTTTCTATAAACTGTTGCGTCTGAGGAAACTCTAAGTAAGCTCTATTAAGATCACAGGCTGATTCTACCACATACTCTACTGTCCGTTTGTTTGTCAGCCGGCGGGCTGTATTTGATAAACAGCTATAACAAGAAAAACACACGATATTCAAGATGATGAATCTCAAACTCAAACATTAAAAAAATAACAAAAATAAATTTCAAAGAAGATCTTATACGATTGCTTGGAACCCTTCGTCGCACTTGACTGGTTTTTCATATAGTGGCATACGTCCCTATAGACGAACAAAACGTGCGAAAGAGAAAGACATCTCTCATCATCTCAAACGATTTAAGCGTAGTTAACCGAGAATACCGGAGGAATCACAGGAAAGTTTCCAAAATTTTCAAGTGATAGATGCGCGCGCTTTATTGCCAATGCATTATATTGGTAGCATAGCTTCTTGAATTATATCAGGTTACATTATAATTACTTAAAGTCAAAAACTTAAAGACACGTCACAAGTTAGGATATCATCCCCACCATCTGGATGTGTGGCGGTCCTCCACACATCCTCCTCCTCCTGCAGTTTTCAAGGAGCTTTCTTCAGCGTACTACAACGCTGTGGAATGAGCTTCCTTGTGCGGTGTTTCCGGGACGATACGACATGGGTACCTTCAAAAAAAGCGCGTACACCTTCCTTAAGGGCCGGCAACGCTCTTGTGATTCCTCTGGTGTTGCAAGAGAATGTGGGCGGCGGTGATCACTCCACACCAGGTGACCCGTACGCTCGTTTGTCCTCCTATTCCATTAAAAAAAGTCGCATAATGGACCAACGGCATGGCACCACATTCATCATCCTTACTACCTGGATATTCAATTGCGTTCATCCAGAGTCAGGTATCAAGCAATTTCCTTCAATTTACAATGATCTTCCTATTGTTATGTTTCCAGGACAATTATAATATATGACTTAAGTTCCTCTCATACTTAGCTGGCGAAAATAAGCACATCCACAGTGCTTGGATTCACTCTTGGAATCACTCCAGGTGTTTCCGATGCCTTTTACTTCTTCAAAGACAGCTCGCCGCCATAAAAATATAAAAAAGGTAACCTTCCTAAGCTTGTATATGAACCTAAAAGGCTGACAAAGCTTCTGATAGTGCAATGATGGCATGAACAGCGGTGAACGGAAAAAAAAACGCTGGTTGTTCATATCGCCTCTAAGTACAATATAAAGCTCCCAAAGCTTTTAACAAAAACCAATCGCTTGTATCCTTACTAGAGACAAAGTCTTTTTATTCCAAACATTTTAATTGAAACTACAAAAGATTTTATCTGAATATAATTGCGACAATCTCTTCAAATTAATTAGATTGGAATTTTAAAATGTCCATTTCCAGCAAAGCGGCGCTACAGACAAATCTGTACAATTGTATGTATTTAAATACGCCCCCTGATTACGAAGAGATCGATGCCCGAGATTTCCATAGGTATGTGGACATCAATTGCTATACTATATAAAGCTAACAATAGTGCATTGTTCACATAAGGAGAGAATGTTACCAATGCCTACGAGGATGGACTCTATAGGCACAAAATCGCACCAGAGAAATAATTATAATTTTAGCAAACTTATTGTAAAATATATCAATTTACATTAAGGATAGAGCTATATAAAGTTTTTTATTGACAATTAATCAGATGGTTTTATGTTGATAATAATATCTGCCTAGTATTACAAAATATTCAATAGCTACTATGGTTTAAGTATGCTTAGATTTATTTTCACAGATATTTTACATTATAAAATAAATTTAGAAGTAAATATTTATAATCTCTTTCCATCCAGATATTTGAATGACATAAGTGACTCAGTTTCGGTCCGATTCTCCCAGTGACACTAAGACACTTTCTGAAAAGGTGTGGTAAAATTATTATTAATTAATCATATCACTTATTTTTCATGGAACACTTATAAAATCATACACGCATAAATTTAGTTTTTGTTTCTAAAAAAATGTTTATTATTAAACAACAGACCCTGTTATTATATAGTAAATTGTAGCTATAGCCCATAGGCTATGGGAATACGAGCTATTCAGGAACGTCAGATGTTTGTTAGAAAATGTGTATAATAAGGTTATCAGTCCACAAACCATCCAGTTCTGTACCACATTAGTGCGTTAATAGATATTCATCGTCGGTATCGATTAGCAGGAATAAAAAAAACAGATACAATATAGAATAAACAACAAAAGCAGTTAAAAAGTACAAATATAAACCATTTTTTTATTTTTTATTCCGAAGCTTTTCTCAACATTTCTTCCTCAAATAATAAATTAATGACGCTAATTGCCGTTGATAGCTCAAAAAGGCAAAATTGTGTTACCTTCTACATTTGAATATAACACAACGTATTTTCAAATATGTGAATATATCATATTCAAATCAATATACAATAACTAAGATACACATAATATTATTTCAGTCTGTGTATTTCAACCCTCAGAACACGATTAAAATAATTGTACGATTGATAAATAATGTTATAATAACATCGTTAGTGATCATATTTTAACAAAACACATTTTTAATATCCTTTCGGTATTTTCTGTTAACAGCCACTAAAACATGTTTACAAGGCATCAACTACAAAGTATAGCATTTACTGGATCAGAATATTATCGCGTGTGTAAGATAGTATCAAACGCCTACACAATCAGATAAGCCCATGTAGATAGCTCGTAAACTTACCAATTCACACCACAAACCCACAACGTTCGACTCTATGCTGTTTATTTTTAAGGTAGTTTAATATTAAGAGAGATTGGATTGAAATTTGTAGCATAGATGTTGGGAGATAAGGTTTTTTGTGTCTTTTTTTACATTTCATTCATTGAGATCGTACCTTCCATAAATCTGTTAAAGAACAGCTTTATACAATGAACAACCAAATTACATAATGAAAAGCTCCTTTACAAAAGCACACAGCTTACGAGGTTAGAAATTTAAAAGTGTATATTATTAGATAGTGACTGAATATTCGGTATCAACAAGATTCAGCAAAAAATCAACACGCAAGACCTGGTTGTAAGAGATATGCCCTGCCAATAACGAAGAAGTGCCGCTCAGGATAATAATTGTGTGCGATCGAATATGGTCCGGGACCAGACAGCGTCCTATGGTTCGGCCGCACCAAATCCAATCATGTATTTAAAATGTAAAGTAATGTTTTCACATTACTGCTTCAACTCAGAAATAGGCGCCGTTATGTTATCCATAATCTAGCCGGCTTCCTGTGCAAAGGAGCCTCCCACTGAAATTAAATTTTATGGTTTTGTGCCATTTTACACTTTGTACAGAGAGCAAGAATATATACCTGCCCTTAGTTAATTTATTCGTCTAGAAAGAACCTTTTGCTTTTAGTCAACGTATGGAAACATGCCTTACTACTAGAATGTGCGTGACAATCTTACACTCGTGATATGTATGTCACTTTGTCTTAGTGTGTTTTTTTTATGGAATAGGAGGACTAACGAGCGTACGGGTCACCTGTTGTTAAGTGATCACCGCCGCCCACAATCTCTTGCAACTTCTCTTTGTGCTTGCGTTGCTGAAAATAGAGGTTAAGAGTTTGCCGCTATATTTTTTGATGACGTTATCACAGCTTTAACAGTCTATCTAGATGTATAAATTATCTTAGAATATAGCTATTTATTTGATATATTTTCCGGTCGTACTTGTCGTCAGTCCCTTCATGCATCTATTTAGGATCGACTTGACCTGTCCTTTTGAAGGGCCACCTTCCGTTCGCTCAATGAACTTTGAGTTAGGGTTTTTTCCCTTTTATGAATAACCAAATTATCTAAGCATTACTATATTACTCAAGCCTTACCCTATTTGTGGCTATTTCTAAGTTGATCTCTGTTATACCTGAAACAAAATAAACAAATTATAAATTTCTTTACCATATTTTTCGCTTACTATATTACTAATAGTAAACCGAATTTAGACTGTCTGTCAGAGGACTGCATTTATATCTATAACCAATGTTTGGAGCCGTAGAGTGTAGGTCTTAGGGTGACGGGTGCAGTGTTACATAATCGGAGACGTACGCATTAACCTTTAACTTAGGTTGTGTGTTTTTATTTGTATGATGATGTTATAGAAAACGATATCATCCCTACCATCTGGATGTATGGCAGTCCTCTACATTGCGGTTTTAAAGGAGCTTTCTTCCACGGCCTACAAAGCTGGGGAATGAGCTTCCTTGTGCGGTGTTGACGGAACAATACGACATGGGTACCTTCAAAAAAAGTGCGTACATCCTCATTAAAGGCCGGCAACGCTCCTGTGATTCCTCAGGTGTTGCAAGAGAATGTGGGCGGCGGTGATCACTTAACACAGGTGACCCGTAAGCTCGTTTGTCCTCCTTTTCCACAAAAAAACGAGAGTACGTGTCACTTGATGGGAAGTGATCACCACTACTCACACTCCTTTGAAACATCAGAGTCATTACAGCAACTTTGCCTGCATTTTAAGTTTTATTTATTTATTTATTGGTTTCCAAACAACGTCCATGTATTAAGCTTTACATAATAAAACACCTTAAGGTATATCATGGTTAAGATATGAGTCAATTAAATGTATTAAAATAATTAAATTAATTTATTTTCACGGGCTTACATAACACCCAGAAATTTTAAAAAACCCGTAAATTATCAGCTCTGTGTCGTTTAGATAACGCCACAAAAGTTCTTTCGTGAAAACATTTTCCGTGAGAATTAACCTGTAAATCTTAATTACTGTAATGAGAACATATTACTGTAATGATGATAAAATTGGAATGAAACCATGAATCAATCAATTTAGCTTTGGGACCTACCTCTAATTAACTTCTACATCAAACAAATAAAAATGTTTTTATTTCGTAGGTTAACTGCATTACACTTGAAATATGTAATTTTTTCTTACAGCTCGTTCGGAAGGCAGATTTCCTTAAAGAAGAACGATTAAGAAACTCTAAGATTGCTCTTTTAAAAACAGAATAGTATTACAGATTCTTATTTTCAATTTAAATTTACAAATCATTTCAATTACAACATATGCAAAGTGATGCAACAAAATACACAAACGTCAATTAGTAGTAAGTCAAAAAAAGGAAATTAGTCAGTTAAAACATAGCTATAGTTATTTAGTATATAAAGTACAGTACAGTAGATGCATCAATCCAGACATACCGTAAATAAAATAAAGGAATTATTAGCTATTATATAAAAAATCTATTATAACTTTAATTAAATAAAAAAAGAAATAAAAAAGCATAAATCAGATTTCCCGGTGAGAGGATTATCCAGCCACCACAAGCAGTGCCCGTTCACAAGCATGACGTATCAACCAGCCTTCGCCTCCCTCGACCATAATATTTTAGGATAGGGAACGACCCGCTCCACGTCGCTGCTACAAGCAGTGGCATTAAGCGAGCATGACGATGCCTGTCACGAGAACTCTACCAAATAACAAAATAAATATAAATATAGATTCCTATCATCAAAACTCTATTGTTGGTTTGTGTGGATAAAAGCGTATCTAGCCAACAGCTGGTAATCCTCAACCGACCTTAGGAAAATAAAGAAGGAAAGCAGTTCATGTTTTTGAACCGGAATGGCGTGGAATTTTTATTAATGGAAATTGTCTTCTTTCTATCCTCCTTCGATAGGTCACAAAGTGTTTATTTAAAACTTTTAGTTTCCTTAAGAAAGTTTTTCAAAAGATAATAGAAATTTTATAACATTTCCAATGCTATGTGCGCTTGCAATGCTCTTAATATTAAGGGCCTTGTGGAGTAAAATGATCGCTTTATATTATATTAAAAAAAATTAGTTTACTTAATAAAGACACGGATGAAATGTATTATTGTGACTGGTGTAGTTTGAGGTAGTGGTAGAGTTTTCGCAAATGCTGAAATACCAAATCACAACTTACCCACTGATGGTCTATTAAGTCACAGTGATTTCTATGACTACAAGGCAGGCTATGACTACAGATAGCGTCGAATATTATGACAAGCTAAGTTAAGGAAATGAGCTTAGTTTTTCCTTGTGCGGTGTTTCCGGGACGATACGACATGGGTACCTTCAAAAACGCGCGCACACCTCCCTTTTAGGTCGACAACGCTCTTGTCATACCTCGGGTGTTGCAGGAGAATGTGAGTGGCGGTGATCACTTAACACCAGATGACCGTTTTCCATAAAAAAAGAGAAAATAGAACTAATAAGGCAAAATGCTTTCGTTATTTGAAAACAATATTTATACTAGAATTCCATTTAATAATAAGTTGTAAAATAAGTAATAAATAATGAGTTGTAGTAAATAATTTGATAGCGGTAGTACCTGCGCCGGTAGTATCATCTCCCCACATCAAGACACAAAAAAAACATAGTGACGAATTGAGAACCTCCTCCTTTTTGAAGTCGGTTAAAAAAGAATCTTCTTGGCCGCCTTCTTTACTTCTGAAGGTCGTGTCCGTAATTCATGTTTTCGTAACGTTGGTCAGTAAAGCCTTCCACTCCTTGCGGTCCTCGGCCATTGCGGTCGTGAATGGTAGGCCAGTGAGTGTCTAGATCTGGTCCGACCAGCAGCGGCTAGGTGATCGTCCGCGTGGTCTTCCACCTTGCCTATGACTATCAGTTTGATTAAATTATTGAGAAGGCATCGGGCATTGTGCCCAAAATACCCCAAGATCTTTTGATAGCAGATTGTGTACAATGCAGTGCCGATGCTAAGGTGCTCCAGGAGAGACTTGCTTGTTCACTTAGCCGTTCACGTTATACGAAGGTAGGCAGAGAGGAAAAAGATTGACGTGTTTGAGATGTGGTGTTGGAGAAGGGTACCTATATGGATTTTTTTTAATGATAATAAGGGACGAGATGAGCAGGATGTTGAGCTGATCGTTATTGATACGCCCTGCCCGTTAGAATGCAGTGTCGCTCAGGATTATTGATAAACTCAAAAATTCTGAGCGACATTATATATGCGCTCGTCACCTTGAGACATAAGATGTCAAGTCTCATTTGCCCAGTAACTTTACTAGCAACGGCCCTTCAGACCGAAACACAGTAATGTTTACACAGTACTGGTTCACAGCAGAAATAGTGGCGCCAATGTGGTACCCATAATCTAGCCGGTATCCGGTGCAAAGGAGCCTCCCATTACTTATTTGTAACATAAGGTATAATTTTATCAAGAAAATCTAAAGGATTTCCAAGGATGCAATATAACCGAATTCCACTCGTTGGAAGTCACGGGCCTAAGCGAGTATTGAATAAGCAATTGAAACTGGAATGCGATAAGGCCTGCACTTGTTCAAACAAAAGAAATATCTTTTTGATGTTTTGTTTATTTTGTCACTTAATCTTGTTCATTATACATTGTTCTTGATACGAATTCATATAATATTCGTTTATTCGATTATATAGTCCCAAACACTCTTGTTATTCCTATCAAAAGAGGAGTTAAACCTAACGAGAGAGTATGGGCTGCGTTGATTTTTTTTTATGGAAAAGGAGGATAAACGAGCGTACGGGTCACCTGGTGTTAAGTGATCACTACCACCCACATTCTCTTGCAATACCAGAGGAGTCACAGAAGCGTTGCCGGCCCTTAAGAAAGGTGTACGTGCTTTTTTTGAAGGTACCCATGTCGTATCGTCCCGAAAACACTGCACAAGGAAGTTCATTAGACAGCTTTGTAGTACGTGGAAGAAAGCTCCTTGAAAACTGCACTGTGGAAGACCGCCACACATCAAGATCGTGGGGATGATATCCTAACTTGTAGCGTGTCGTGGGAAGGTGGAATTCGGCGGCAGATCAGGTGAAACAGCTCTTTGGAACACCCCCCGTTATAAATGCGGTCTACCGCATTTATGACGGGGTCACGTGGAACGGGTCGTTTCATTGTAGAGATGTCGCTTCATTGTGTGTCTTCTAAGACACATCTCTACGCAACACCAAGTGATGAAGCCGTTCACAGAGCACTGGGTCCCCGATAATTCGAGCTGCTCTACGTTGCACGTGGTCAAATGGATCGACGGATTGAAGTGACGTCACTGCGCAACGCCAAGTGATTACAGAGAGGTTTATATGGTCGTTTGTCCTCCATAGCCTGCCGTTCAAGGAATCTCGGAAAACGCTCTGGAAACGCTCAGTATATATGGTCTATCTAACTCTATTAACACCAACACTGCAATCTTAGAACAATATTATAAAGACTTAGAGCCTCGTACCCGAATTCGACAAGACAACAACAGTTCAGTTCAGTTCGAACACTCAATAAAACTTTACGTACGTTACGTATTTCCGTAAAATAACGCCTAACTCAATAAAGGAAGATTTACATCAAGGAGAAAGAACGAAAATCAACTACGTATAAACTACACAAATAAAATTTGAAAACAAAATTTATGAACAATGCGGGACGTGAACCCGCGTCTCTCTCGTTCCGTGTAAGCGCTCTTCCTGAGCCAACCGTTCGAGTGACGTATCGTTGATAAATCTTGTATGTCTTGTTCAACTCTCGGGCAGTGGCTTCATCTAAAGTGTGTCCGGGCAGCTAGATATATAATGCAACTATTGACCATTCTCTGATAGGTATTTGTTAGGTACTAAAGTTTATACACACAAAGCCACACGGCAAAGGTAATTAAACTTAAGTAAATTAACAAACAAATACCACCGGCTCCATAAATCAGATTAGTCCATCCGCATGCAACAGGAAATACATCTTAAAGATAGCAACTAATTAGTGATAATTTCTGACAGCTGCTTCGAGAATTACTTCTTACATAAGATTCCTATCGAGACTCGTATTAAACCAAAACAAATCCATTCAAGCAGTGTTTTATAATAACTCTTCAATTGTACGAATTGTAATATTATTACGAAATATTTTACTGGTAAATTCGAACGGGCAAATAAATCAGCGCTCAAGAAATGTGAAACTAGCCAACCTGACTTTATTTAAACATTACTAAAACTGCACTAAAGACGAACGTCACACATCCGGATGATAGCGATGTTATTTAACCACTCAATATGGCGTAAACCTATTTTTGTAAACCTTTGCATAAAGTGTTTCAATCTATCTGTTCAAAACTATACGTAAAATTATTCGCCTTCATTCTATTAAAGGTTTAAAGGGCACTTCCTAAAACCAGAAATCGAATGAGGCATGTGGATTTCGTCGTTAAATCGACCGACTTGCTGGGTTTACCAGTGAGAGGCTCCTTTGCACAGGAAGCCGGCTAGATTATGGGTACTACAACGGCACCTATTTCTGCCGTGAGGCAGTAATGTGTAAACATTACTGTGCTTCGGTATGAAGGGCGCCATAGCTAGTGAAATTACTGGTCAAATGAGACTTAACATCTTATGTCTCAAGGTGACGAGCGTAATTCTATTCCCGCTTAGAATTGTTGGTTGTTTCAAGAATCCTGGGTGGGTAGGGCGTATCATTTACCATCAGCTGAACGTCCTGCTCGTCTCGTGCCTTATTTTCATAAAAAAACGGATAATTTTTCGTATTTAAACCTCTTTATTTATATAAATCGGCTTTACTCATGATATATCGGTGTATGTATCGACTAATTGGATAAATGAATCTGATGGTCTGAAACTAGTCGTAGTACCCATAATCTCTCCGGCATCCTGTACAAAGAGGTGCCTCCCAATGGTAATGCCTCTTCTTTGAAAACGAAAGAGAGTAATGATAAGACAAAATTAAAAAAAATAGGGAGTGATAACAGCCATGACAAACTCGTCCAAAAAAAAACTGGTGAATCACTGTCTATTCAGTGCCAGAAGTTCTATATCAGTGAAAAATGGCTATCCGAAAATTCTAATAACAAAATACCCTACCAAAATATCTATTTATAATAAATTATTCTGACAAGAAACATTCTGAATATAAATCTGAATATAAGAACGCTTACTCCCAAAGCACATCCGGCCGAATACCCGTGATGGCGTATACAATTTTGAACCTTAAGAGCTTACAATATGAAGGTACAATCCAAGTGTTGTGGCTCAAGATAGTATGAATATAATAAGCGTTGAAGCCTGTATTATTGGTTCATTTTCCTATGAACGCTATTTGTATGGACTTTCATGTAATATGAAGATGGTTTTATAGGATAAAATGTGTTATTCGTTTGATCGTACCCTAAACGTAGTTTTTACTAAAGCATTTGATATCCAATCAATCGTTGGACATTAAACATATTGTTCTGTAGTGATTATTGATGATGTATGAAAGACGCAAAAACATACGGATAGCATCACACATAGAAATAATCATTATCGCAGCAAGATATTTAAAATACAACTATATCGTGAACTTTTTTATCGGGTTTCTTTTATTCACATCTTAAAATAATCTGTATTGTTATTTGTTTCGCGATTAAATATAATATAGTTCTATTGTGGATAGCAAGATGGACGGACGATTTCATGCGAGCGGCTAGGAAGGACTGGATGCAGCGGATGCGGCTAGGAAAACTTAGGACCGCACAAAATGGTCTAAAATGGAAAAGACCCTTACTCAGCTTTGAGTAGATCAAGGTTGAAGTAGAAGATAGTTCTATTGTGCTCGTTTGTGGACGGAAACCACGTCGTTTCACTTTCTCTTATTTAGATGTTCGGATGGCACACTGCAAACAGTCCACATTCGCATCTCACTTCGCCATGCAACTAACATAATATGTAATAATAAAATGCTCATGTAACTGTAACTTCAAAACGAAACACAAATATGCGCTGCTGTATTACAGCAAAACTGAAGTGTAATTATTGTGACCAACAGATTGATACGACAGAAGCGAACATAGCCGACGTCGAGGAAGTGGACCCAGACTCGTTCTCTGGAATCACCAAACTGTTTAATGGCTTTGGTAAAACAATTATGACGTCTAAAGAGTTATTGTAACTCAATAAACACAAAAACTTTATGATGACTACTAATTTAAAAATAAATTATAATTAAATTATTATAAAATAAATTCAAATATTTGCAAACTCAGATTATGAAGTCAAAAGGTTTTTATTACCAACGGGACGCATTTTTGCACAGGATGCTAGGTGGATCTTTCCGCAGTGGAACTTTTTTCTGCCGTGAAAACGTGCAAGCATTATTGCGTTTCGTTTTGGAGGGCACCGTAGCTACTTACCACTGTATTACTGATTTACTAGGCCAATGAGACTTCCCATATCTCAGTGACAAGCGCAATTGCGATGTCGGTCAGGATTTTTAGATCAATCAAGAATCCTGATGACCGTCCTGCTCATAATAGACTAGAAATTGTACACGAATCGTAATTTGACCCCAATTCATAAAACTTTTAAAGAGAAGTTACTTCCTCTTTAATTGTTCCTTTCATCAGACTATCTGACTCTTGTTAAATATTGTGGAAAATAACGTAATCAATGAATTATTTAATTAATGCTTATGTACTTGTTACAATGATCTTCGTAATGCATCCCGTGTCATATAAAATTTCTCTTTGCATGTGGCAATGTGGTATCAACACTCTTCGTACATAGCAGGCAACTAGCTGCTACTCGCAACGTCATCCGTGTGGACGGGTATACCTGCATCTACCGTCATAACGTGTGGCCTATATGTTGTCCCGTTTAGAATTAATACATCTAACCAGTAGTTAAACAAACAACACGGAAAAATAAACAAACATTCTATAAAGTACTTTTTTTAATTCATTTTGAACATCAGCAAGTATTCTTTTATGTTAATATAAAGTAAATACAGATGCTTACACAGGATGTAATGTAATCGTTAAGTGTGACAATTTTGTGTAATCAATGTGTAATCTATATATATAAGAGATATATATATAAGAGAGACTCATCACGATATCTCTGGAACCATTAGAGTTAAAGACTTGAAATTTGGTAGGAATATTCTTTTCACCGAGTAGAGGTCAGCTAACAACGGATTTTCCAAAATTCCATCCGCAAGAGTTTTTTTTATTATGAACTGAACAACGTCTGTCGAGTCAGCTAGTCTTATATATTAACCTCAACGAACACAGCAAATACAGCTAGTTCATATGTTACTAAATTCGAACGGCCAAGTTAGATTTACCTACAAATGCAAATTTCGCATCACGGAAATAATAACCAAGCTAGCAACAACAACAGCAATGAAGACATAGCTCAAAATGTAAAATATAATAGTGTTATAAGTAGAAGCCTCGCAAGTATATCGCAAGCGGCCCCGGTCTGTCGTAAATAAGGGACAGATAAATAAGGCTTGTATAAATAACGAAATAACTCGGGAACTTGGAACGAGTTCAAGTACAATTTCTTCCTCTAAATGGATAGTGTGATCTTTGTTATTTGTTCTGGGGGTTTTTATAGGTCAGGCTAGATATTAACCTCGAGTCTGTCTGTTTTTTCTGTACTACAGAGATTTTCTTTTGACCGAAAAGTCAAATATTTTCTTGATTGCTGCAGATAATAATCTTAAATTTCGCAGCTATATTGCGACATAACTGTGGTGATCTAGATTCGACAAACTATGTGAAAGCATTTTGTACTGCCTCCTACCTGAGAAGAAAACTTATTATCACGTAGAAAATTGTCCAAATCACGAAAAAAATGGTCTGGTGGTCGTCAAAGGGTGACGAATGGTTTCTAATTGCAGTTCCTGTAGACTGTTTCTCGTGCTGTATGAGATCTCGCGTTATCATGGAGCAATAATGGTGAAGATTGATTCATGAGTCGAGGCTTTCGAGTCTTGCGAGTCTTTCTTCCACGTACTATAAAGCTATGGAATGAGCTTCCTTGTGCGGTGTTTCCGGGACGATATGACATGGGTACCTTCAAAAAAGCGTGTACACCTTCCTTAAAGGCCGGCGCCGCTCTTTTGATTCCTCTAGTGTTACAAGAGAATATGGGCGGCGGTGATCACTTAACACCAGGTGACCCGTACTCTCGTTTGTCCTCCTATTCCATAAAACAAAAATTAATCGGCCTTCTTATTAAATTACAAAGTATACGTTTTTTGTGCCAATACCCTTCCAAAAAAATAACAAACACTTATTGTCGACCTGTGTAATTACCTCACAATTGTGAGGTTCTATCTTATTTCTTCGACGGACAAGTAAATCTGGAATTACATGTATCTATTAATTATTTCTTACGGTACGCAGACGTGGTCACTAACTAAGGGCCTTATGAGAAAGCTCATGGATGCTCAGAGGGCAATGCTATGCTCGGAGTTTCCCTGCGAGATCGAATCAAAAATGAGGAGATCCATAGGAGAACCCAAGTTACCGAGATAGCCCAAATGATTGCGAAACTGAAGTGGCAGTGGGCAGGGCATATAGTTCGACGAACAGATGGCCGTTGGGGCAGTAAAGTACTCGAAGGGCGACCATGCAAGAACCAAGATCAAAATCAAGATCGCCGGAATACGTTCGATGAGACCAGCGCAGGACCGATCGTCGTGGAAATCTTGCGAGGAGGCATTTATCCAGCAGTGGACGTCCTCCGGCTGATGGTGATGGTGATGGTGATGATGATGATTAATTAATATCAAGATCCCGCCTTTAAGTTCAGTTAGGTGGCTCAGTCTTGCTATTCCATTGCTATATGGGTGTTGATCATCACTCACCAACAGCTTGCTCATTCGTTCTCCAATAACATGAAAAAATCAAAACCTTTTTTACATAAGCAAAGAAATGCGATGTATTTGTTCTAATAAATCACAGTTTCTCTTGAGTATCGCTTAGATACAGACAAACATTTCTTTCTATCGACAGCAAACATTTGAAGTTCCAAAGCTTAGCTCATTTACAAATATTGTTGTCGTTACGTCGCTAGAGTGTACGAGCGGTTATTAATCTACCAATATGCATGAAATAACTACACTTAATTTAAATACTTTTTTCAAAATTGAAAAGTATGTGAGTACGTTCCAACACGAAAACAAAAAAGGACTCAAGTGCGAGTTAAACTTGCTTAACTCTGTACTTAAACTTTCACTTACATGTTCTTTTTAAATGTTTTTAAAAGAATCATTAAAATTGGCTATTATATTTACCTTTATATAATAAATAAAACATTTATATACAATTTTTTTGAGTTTTCTTGAGTGTTAATTCCGACAATATTTGTCTTCAACACGTGTTTCGCCTCTACACGAGGCATCCTCAGGAGATGTTGACTCTCAGACATGTATATGCTAAATTAACATGTTCTAATTTATTTGCAAGATTTTATAGAACTTTCCCAATTACGAGAAAAATAAAAATAATTCAAGAGAGCGTTTATTTTCAGCAAACGCGCTTAAAACGCTCGTTCACTTTACATCCAAGTTCGTTAGTGCATCGTTCGGACTCTAATGTGAATTCCACCTTACTTTATCACTTCCTAGTAAACTTTAACACTGTGAAATATGCTTATAGACTCATGTATGAATACTCAATGGTGAGTCAATGTTTAGTAGCCTGGTCTACCTTTCCGTTCTCAAAATACTGTCCGGAATGTTTTGCCTTCGGTTGCTTTAAAGGCGGAAAAAATTGCCTACTGATTACCTTTCAAGACGTGGTCCTTCTTTGTATGTTTTTCTACCTGAAAGAGTGCAAAAATCACTTGATAGATTGCCACCCTCCAAAGAAAATCAGGCGACTTGCTAGCCAGCTGCAAAAGGAGAAACGTGATTTTTAAAAACTGGAAATACTGCGCAAGGAAATCCTACCAAAATTTTGATTTAGAGTAGAGTAGAAAACCGGCACTTTGGTTTTACAATGAACACTAATCCTACAATGTTATGAATCTTGAAACTTCCTCAGGAGGAGTGAAGAAAAAGGTTCTTATGTCACGTTTATTGTTGCTATCATCATCATCAGCCGGAAGACGTCCACTGCTGGACAAAGGCCTCTCCCAAAGATTTTCACTACGATCGGTCCTACGCTGCCCTCATCCAACATATTCCGGCGATCTTATCTTGACCAGATCGTCGATCCATCTTGTGGGGGGCCTACCAACACTGCTTCTTCCGGTACGTGGCCGCCATTCGAAGACTTTACTGCCCCAACGCCCATATGTCCGTCGAACTATGTGCCCTGCCCACTGCCACTTCAGTTTCGCAATAATTTCGACAGTGTCGGTGACTTTGGTTCTCCTACGGATCTCCTCATTTCTGATTCGATCTCGCAGGGAAACTCCGAGCATAGTCCTTTTTTGCTTAATGACATATAAACTATACTTTTAGATAGTGAGCATTCAGACTCACACTTTTTTTTTAAATCAAAGACAAACAAATCTGAAAGTATTGGTTTCAATAACCCACCACCTGATTTTGATGATTTCTCATATCAAGGTCATAGTGTTACAAGTACTGCGGGGTTAATTCAATTATTGAATGCCAGCCACTGGAACTGACTAACTGCTCATCTACAAAGCAAGAGGTCATGAATCACAACAATTAAAAACATCAAAAGTGCTTATAAATATGTTTTTTTTTTAATGAAAATAACGGACGAGACGAGCAGGACTTTCAGCTGATGGTAATTGATACACCGTGCCCATTACAATGTAGTGCCGCTCCGGATTCTTGCAAAACTCAAAAAATTCTGACCGACACTACGATTGCGCTCGCCACTTTGAGACATAAGATGTTAAGTCTCGTTCACTAGCTACAGCAGCCTTCAGACTGAAACACAATAATGTTTACACATGACCACTTAACGACAGAAATAGACGCTGTTGTGATACCCATAGTCTAACTAGCATGCTGTGCAAAGGAGCCTCCCACTGGAGCCTTCACTATTGTATGAAGGATGGAATCTATTTAACTCCCGCATAAATTATATACGTGACCTTTTTATTGAATTAGGCGTTACTTTCCGGAAATCCATAATGATACAAATGATTTAAGTTTTATTTAGTGTTAATTCCGCCAATATTAGTTTTTAAAACAATTCCGCCGCCAAAATCAGATTTGATTCAGTCTCGTGCCAGATTTTGGCGAGACAACACGTCCTGACGATGCCTCGTGTAGAGGCGAAACACGTGTCGAATTGTTTTAAAAACAAATATTGGCGGAATTAACACTAAAGATAACTTAAATCATTTGTATACGTGACCTACAAAAAGATTTTCTCTGCATCTTCCCTTTTACAATGTTTAATATACATTCATATACCAGTGGGAGGGTTCTTACAGTGCTCCGTAACTTTTACCATCACCTTTTTGTACCATGAAGTAGTATAAGCTATATTGTTGATTGGTTCGAAGCGCGCCGCAACTTAGCATCTTATGTGTAATGTGAATTAGCCTGCGCATTTTGAGGTGCTACTCAGAGATTGGGTTCAATCAAAAATGTTGAGCGGCACTGCATTGGAGAGAGGGCGAATGACTTGACATGAGATGAACCTCTTGTTTGTCTCATCTCTTTTTTTCATAAAAAATAATATGTATGTTAATGGTTTTCTAAGCTTCAAAAATCTCTCCGCGCTTAATTTAAAGTTGTACTATATAAATCACTCGTCATATTGGGTGATTCCCTATTCGAGTGTATTGTGAATACAAACTACACCCTTGTAGTAAACAGTTTTCTTTTTTTCGACATACAAAATCTATATCTATATAATATATACTAGCGGACCCAACAGACGTTGTCCTGTACACACCTGTCTTAAATTTGAATAATTGGTCCAGCCGTTAGGAGGAGCTCACTAACATACATACACATGGGCAGGAGATTTATATATGGACAGGATTGAGAATCTAAGCCATTCTCAAATTCACTGGAACACTCAAAAATCATCAAAAACGGGCTAGCTGTTGAAGCTAGTTCAATTGTGAATCTAAACCATCCTCGAACCATAAGGCGTAGAGACTTGAAATTTGGTAAGACTATTCCTTTCGCCGAGTAGAGGTCAGATAAGTACGGATTTTACGAAATTCCACCCGCAAGAGTTTTTTTATAATTAACAGAACAATCTGTTGGGTCAGCTAGTATTATAATAAAATAGTACTGTGTATTTGTATGATTTGAAAAATCAACACATGGTGTCTCACTATTTCCACGATACGCCATATCATCCGATTTTATGAGTACAAACACTACCGATAACTAAAGATGAATAAGGCTTTGCATAACTCTTGTAAATATTTAAACATAAATAGCTTTATAGGTCACAAAGTGAAAGAACATGCCGAAGAATCTCAATAAACATACAAGAATTTGCTTATGAAAATATTAATTTATTTATTCGTTGATGTCATTCCTTTGTCTTGGATTCAAATGAAATATTTGCTGTTTGCAAATTATGCCAATGTTTTGCTACGAGTTGAGTTTTTTTTATATTGTTTTCTATACTCATATTACAAAGAGGTAATATTTATGAGGTTGTAGGGGGTCTCTCTGAAACTACTGAACCGATTTTGGAAATTCTGTTACCAATATAAAGCCACATTATTTGTGATTGTTGAAGGCTATGTGTTAACCCGAAAACTGAAAATAAATATTTGTGGTCGTCTGATTTTGAAAGTAAGTCGGTAGTGTAGTATACAGGTGTCCCAAAGTAATGGGACATGAAGGGAAAGTACCTTAAATATCGAAGATAGGCTATTTTACTGAAAGAAGACTATATGTAATTTTTAAAAGTTAGTAATTCTGCATTCAAAAATTTTCTAAAAATTACTTGCCTCGTCTGGGAATCGAACCGACTTAAATGTAAAAAAAAACACCCCTACTTTTATGATGCCAATCGAAAGAATGGCCAAAAACTAATAACTCTTCTTAGGTATTTTAAAAGAAAGTAGTCAATTAAGTGGGTATTTTTTTGTTAATTAATTAATTAAATAAATGTGATCTCTCTTTGTGAATTACTAACTTTTAAAAATAACATAAAGTTTTCTTTCAGTAAAATAGCCTATCTTCGATATTTAAGGTACTTTCCCTTCATGTCCCATAACTTTGGGATATTCTGTATAGCAGCATATAAGTATATATATCGCAGAACATTGATTTATTCTTGCCGCTTGCTGAATATAAAAAGAAAATACTCAATTTACACAAGTGATTTAGAAACCTTGTTTTCATATTTCATTTTTATTTTTCTGATATACACTGGCCTTCAAAAGTAAGTATCACACTTTTAAAATTGGGATAACGTTTTAAGTTCACAAGATATACTTTCAAAATAAAAAGGACTCCAAAGAGAATTTAATTTTGTACATAAAATATTTATAGTCGGTAACCTTCTTTTAAGAATTGGCTGAAAAAAAACTTTAAAAACAAAACCATTCCTTTTCCAAAGTGGACGTTTCCGATTTACAATTTTACCATTCACATTTTTCTTTCTGTTTTAAATTTTTTTCAAGATCGATGGGTCTTGTTTTAAAAATTTATGCTAAAAAGCACATAACATTTATTTATCATGCCTCTTTCAGTTGAAGAATGTGCTAGGATCATGGCTTTTCTGGATCTAGGCATCAGAATGCGTCGCACTGCAAGAATGGTGGGTGTGACGGTACGAACGGTCCAGAAGTAAAGCGAAGGTACGAAGAGACTGGACACCATCTGAGGAGACCTTGTAATTGCAGACCCAGTGCCCGAGAAGATCGTTATATTATTTCCACTGTGTTAAGAAATCGCCACCAAAATGCAGTTGAAGTCCAGCAACAGCTACTTCAGACCCGGAGGGACTACATTAGTGACAGTACAGTGAGAAGAAGACTTGCTGAAGCAAATTTGAAACCCCGAAGACCAGCGAGTGGCCCAAAACTCGAGAGACAGCACCGAGTAGCGAGACTGCGATATGCCCATGCAGTGGGATGAAGAAGAATGGTCAAGAATTTTGTTTGCAGATGAGTCTCGATTCTCCCTTTACACTTCTGATGGAAGGCGAAGTGTTTACAGGCGACCTGGTGAGCGATACCTTCAAGCCTGCATCTCAGAAAGAGTCCAATACGGTAGAGGCAGTGTACATGTATGGGCTGGCATATCTTCAGAAGGTCGCACAGAAGTAGCCATAGAAAATGGCACCCTCACTGGGCAAAGATATGCTCAAGAGATTCTCAATGAGTATTCAGGGCCGTATTTAGCAAATATGGGTGATGGATCGATGCTGATGCATGATAATGCCCGGCCACTTACGGCTCATATCCTACAAGAGTATATTCAGGAGGTCGGTATCAGCATGATGGCTTGGCCATCAAGAAGTCCTGATCTGAACCCTATTGAACACGCCTGGGATGAGCTTGGGAGGCTAGTCAGAAATCGCAGACCACCACCTACTACCCTCAGGGCACTAAAGCAGGCCCTGGTAGAAGAATGGGAGAATATTCCCCAACATCGGCTACCCGAAACCTAGTGTTCAGTATGCCAAACCGGCTCGAAGCTGTAATCAGAGCTCAAGGAGGCAATACCAGTTATTAAAAATTAAATAACATGTAATTCATTTTAGTTGAATTTTTTTACACTAAACTAAAAATGTCTATTTTCATTGTTTTATCTTTTTTAAGTTAAAAATGTTACTTATGTATAATTTTAGTTTCTAAGAATTAAAGCCTATAAAATTTGCAACACAAAGTTTTCAATCTTAAATCTCTACCTTCTATAGTTAAGAAAAAAAATTAATTTGAAAAGTGTGATACTTACTTTTGTAGGCCAGTGTATATTACAATATTCATAGATTTTTAGTTTTTAAATTGTTAAAATTACTGTCTTAAAAATGTAGTAAAAATTATGGAAAGTTGAAAACATGACAAATTATTTAATTTTGACAGAATGTAAAATTGCCGCTATACCAAAAATATTAATAAAAATATAGTGAACCTTTTAATTTTAAGTGCATAATATCTAGAATAAACAGAAAATTAGTTATGTTTCTCGTATCTCCTCAGTACCAAGATCCAACATAGCAAATCCCAACAAATCCAACACGACTAAATAGAATAGGTCGTTAACATTCACAATAATAAACTCATAAAACTAGCGCCGAGATTACCTCTCTATTTGGGTAGCTTATCTCCGCTGAGACTAACCAAAGAGTAAATAATATGACGTAGATAGGTTAGTATTAATGTATGTATGTACAATACTGAACAATGTACCGCACAACAATTATTAATAATTAATTTAAAAAGGTTCATATTGTTATTACTTCTGGAAAATTTTTTAAAGATCTTTTTAATGCGTCAAATTTATTCAAATTAAATACTTTTTAAAGAATTAAAATTGTAGCTGTATTTTTACAATGAGTTTTTGCGTTGAAGGTTTTAACATTTTTATTATTGTATTTAAATAAATAGTCCGGCGTTTCATGACCTTTGAAGGCACGGGTTTTCATTCCACTTGGAATATTTATTTAAATAAATGTGTGTAACACTCGCGTGTATCAACGAAAATACAAGTTTCTGGTGGAATTTAGTGTAAGTGTAGCTAAAAACGAAATACATAATTATTTATAATAGTAAATTATGAATAGTACCTAAATGCATAACTTTAAAAAGCAGACCGTGTTTTAACCGACTTAAAAAAAGGGAGGAGGTTCTCAATTCGTCGGTACGTTTTTTTATGTATGTTACCTGAGAACTTTCGACTGGGTGAACCAATTAGGATAATTGTAAGCCAAGGTACGTTTGTAACTACATACATAGTTGTAGGTGAGATGTGCTTGAGTCGTACGCGCGACGTGAGGAGGCGAGAGGCGAGAGCGGGGCCGTGGCGGGAGGATACCGACTCCAAAAATAACAATCATCGTAACTAGAATTAGATTAATTAATTAGATTGTATAAAAATAAGTAATTTTTACTTTTTAGTCCATATTATATCTATTGTTTCGGAATAGTGTTTTTGAGGTCGGTTATTTTTTTTATTTTTTTTTTCACATTAGGTTAGAAATGAAATTGCCACTAGCACAATGAACTTTCTGAATATATTCATAAGAAAAATACAAAATTGTTGAAAAAAATAGCATTTAATTTATTTTATCATTAACTGGTGCTTGTGGCGTAGTGCGTGTGGACCCTATAATGCAGCAAAAATGTATATGCCTGCATCTAGCGTCAATCAATTAGAACCCCATATACTGTCCCAAACTATTGATAAAATTGCAAAATTTGAATTAAATCTATTCAGTAGTTCTCCTGCCGCCTCCTATCGCGAACTCGGTTGGTCATCGTCGTTATTAAAATATTTGTTCAAACGATGTAGTGTGAAAGACAAAGTATATCTACCTTAAATACCAGAAGCGGCAAAAGTATTTATTTTGATATTAAGATCATATTGTTAATACCAAATGTGCGTTAGAAATAAATTAAGAATTTTTATAGTATTTATGGTACACCGTTTTTGCAATAACGGCTTACAAAAGATAGATATATGCTGCCGCGGGGTTTTATTTGTAGACCTTTTTTAGCTAAATATTTCTTTAAAACATTAAATTCATATACGTGTAACTATAGCGGTTTTTGCAGCGCACACCAGAATAGCTTGCAGATGGCAAAACTTTTTCCTGCTTACTTGTCACGTATCAATATGTTTTAGACAATTTTTACAATATCTTTTTAAATTGTAGCCCATGTGTTATTTTGATGTACACTGTTTAGTTTCCAGCTTTATTTTTATAATTATCAGTAAGGATCTATTTCACACCCCACAACGCGTGAGTGTGTGGAAGGAGAGTGCTTGTTTCTTGGGGGTTGTATTCAAAAATGTGTATATGCATATCAACATATCACTATGTAATGATTTTTTTATATACTGTATGCGCCGCAATTATCTATTCTCTTTTTTGTAATTTGGTTATAGCGAATTATAGTGCAGACGATTTCCTGTAGAAAGAAAAAGAACATAGAGAGATACCATAGACAACAGACGCATTGTCATCTGAGAGGCTAATATAATGACAGTTGCCTCTTGCGCCGCATATAATATATTAAATTGTAACCGAGCAACACAATTCGCACGCAAATCGCAATATACGATTAATATAATAATCATCATAATAATACTTCATCAGTGATCAACGATCTAATTGCCTCGCATTAAGTTCTCGGTGTAACGCAACGCATAAATCCTTTTCCTACACACGCCGAGAGTAAGTAACACCTTAGCACCAGGAGTTCCTAGAGGATTAGCGGGGGCCCCCAGCTGCAGTTGACTTCTTTTTAATCTCTTCAATTCTATGTAATAAATTCAAGCATCAATAATAAAATGGAGAGGGATGTGATCTTTAAGTGTTCTATTAAACTAAACACACACATACATAAAACCACACACACATTCACATATATATATTCACACACCCACACTCACGTTTAGATAGTAGATACATATAAATCAACTTTACTTATGTTATTACTGCTAGTAGTTTTCTTTCTATTAGTTTATAATATTTATTTTAAGGTAAAATTGTTTATTATTACATCATAAAATTATGTTCTTGCTATGGAAAAGCGGGCCTAATACTACAGGCAACTGATGCTTAAAAGAAGACCCCAACACTGACATTGTATATTTTTGTATTTTATAATAATAAAAAAATAATATTGTTATTATATTATTCTGAGACTAATTTATCCATCCTGTCTTTCGATTGATAATTTACAAAAGACCAAATAACGATTAAATAAGTGTCGCATCTGCATTAAAATAATCAATGACACAGAGACAGCGCGTCGCCGCGTCAAATTAAACAAATCCAGTGGAGTTATGACAATATTTGTGGGCAAATACGGCGCTCCACGCGAACCGATATGGCAAATAGAAAACCATTTCTCAACGATTAGAATGCAGACATTAATTTTATACAGTTACTGTGTTGATTTTATGTTACAATTTTTAAACCGCGTGGTTTTTCCCAATTTATCACTGTTGCCTCGTAGAATCAGGAAAATTTCTAATTGTTGGAAGGACTTAACGTTAAGTGTACATGAAAGAAAACAACATTACAAAAAAAAACAATAAATAAATTAAAAAAAGAAATTGTTAAAATTGTACTTCTTTTGGTGCGTTTGAAAAAAAATTACCAGACATAACTTTACAATTCGCTCGCACGCCAACACACAAATTCGACACCCTAATGTTAGTTATAGTCAACTAACCATTTTAATCATACTTCAGCTACCAAAAGCCCGTCCGAACCACAACCAATAGACGAGACTTACATCAATTTCAATATGCATAAGTCGTTAAATAAAAAAAAACTTATCATTCTAATAAAATATTGGAATATTTTCATTGGTTTTACTTAAAACCTTCTTTATAACAATATTGTTCTTTCTACAAACTTAAAATAAAGAACTTTCCGTAGTTTGCTTAGACGTACAAGAAAGGTCCATAAAAACTGCATCGGAGTCGAGGAACGCCATACATTCAATTGTGAAAATAATATTAATAACTTGTGGCAACTAGTAAGTAACGAAATCTACGCAAACAAAGTCGCGGAAAACTGCTTGTAAGATAAAATAGCACGTATTTACATCTTGGAACCACCGTAAGTCTTTTGTAAATATCACAAATCGTAAAGCTTTTCGAATAAATTTCCAAAGGCAATGCGGATAATGGATGGCAAAATTTATGGACATAACTCGGAGAATTTAACGTATAATATATCAAAGTGCGCCGCGGCTATGTAGCGTATGGCAGCCGCTTGCCACAATTGCGTTTCATACTTTTTGCTGATAATCTGAGAAAGGCAGAAAAATTTGTGTCCCTCTTGAAACAGGAGGACGTTTTTATGATAAGAAGTAACGTATAAGACATCTGGCTGATTGGAAGCTGCTACATTTGGCTCACTACAATGCAGAGCCAATCAGGATTCTTGTAAACAAAAAATTGAGACCAGCACACCTCTTATGACATGCTAAGTCTAAATCAAACCTTAAATCCTTCAACAAATTTCAAACAGTATTTACATACATAGTTCTGGCTGGCAGCAATCGGCAGCAAATCCCATTTTGCCTAGTAATATCAAGGGTGAACTGATCAAGTAGTGTTCGGTGATCATTGCCATCCTCAGGTATAAGTATATAAAACTCAGGCTACTTTTCGCAACGTGTTGAGGTTGCGACTCGTGAACCCATCTTACGTTGTGGATTAGGTAAATCTTGTCGTCCCAACTTCTCATAGCAGTTAACCAAACCACTGATGATTTTCCATGACTTTGGGAAGAGTCTTCGTAGACCACAGATACAGGCTCGGTATGCGGCAAGACTACCTTATTCCAAGACTGAGTTTGCGGATATCTCTTTTGCCTCCATGCAAGCCTCGTATAGGGGACTGTTCACAGAACATGAATTCTGTGGGACAGTTTTTGACAACCTGTAACCCTAACGGGCCTTTATCACATGAAATGTTATACGCAACTTTGGTTTGGTACCCTGAGCCACGCTAATAGAGACGAGCTAAGCTATGCATGAGCGTATACAGGAAACAACTGCAAACCTTCACAGAGAAAAACTCCAGCTCATGTGTACAGTTCATGCCTTGAGTCCACCAATAAGTCTATTTAAAATACTTTCGTATAAGAAACGTTTTTTACTTGCCTGGCGTATTGGATTCACCAACTTGATTTTATTTATTTGGTTCCATATCGGCAATAGATACTCAAACTTTCAGCTTACTAATTCGGTTTATTGTATACAGTGTGCTGACAGACGGACGGACAAACAAAAGTAGTAACATGGCTCCCTATAGTTTCCGTCCGAGAACGGAATCCTCAGAAAAAATAATCACGCTTGGCAATGTTTTATTCTGATATAAAATTTGTTAATTTCTACAGTTAAAGTTCCACACGATGATTTAAAACAAATTGACCTGCGCGTATACACAGAAATCTAAATTAAAAGGAGGCAATCAGCAGACAAACCCCGTTTGCTTTGACACACTCTTTCTGTTATCCAGCTATAATTGTTGTGTCCATCAAGAGAAAACTAGAAATAACGCTTTATAAATGCCCTACTTTTCACGTCCCTGTGTAGACTTCATGTTGTGGATTATAACATAATGAAATTGAAAAGGAGTGTGTGTCAGAATTTTCATGTTGACTTTAAACTTAGCTCATGGTTTGTACCCAAACAACTTTTGACACTTTCAGGGATTTAAGCTCAAAAATAGGCGACATTGCTACGAAACGCCAAAGAGTAAAGCCATCCAGATATGACTTGATCATCAACGATTCAAGACGTTCTTCGAGTATGCTACCAAATCGAAGAAGCTGGTACTGCGATTCCCCTTCCAGAGGTAAGAATAGTGATTACTAAAATCTAACTAGAGCAATGCTTAGCGTAGCTTACTAGTTGATTGTGTATGCCTGGAATCAACGAATACGCCCCTATTCTCCCTAACAACCTTCACTTAGACTCTTTCTTTGAGTAGCTTAATTAACTTGTACATTGTTATCACAGTAAACCGATGTCCCTTCATCCTGTTACGAAGTTCATGAACTCTTTTTTTTTCTTTGCTTCCATTTTATTCTATCCTGTACTGTTTGAGTCCACATTCTTCCCTTTATCGCCATTATTTCATCATCCCATCTTCCTAATTGGTGTTTGGAATTGATTTAGCTCTATTTACTATTTTCTCTTATTGCAAGTCCAAAGCCATTTCCAATTTAGTTCTTTTATCTTTACTGTGATGCCCCATGCGTGTTTTATATTATAGTGACTGTTAGCCTCGACTTTATGCACATTTACCAGTGTTACCATATTAGTTACAGATCTGAATACTGCCACATTCATAATATATACAAAATGTCATATTGATTCAACCTATGGTTCAAAAGATAAAAATTATGGCCACCTGCGCCACATATCCAGCACTAACTTAACTATATTCGTTGGAGAGTCATCTAAATTGCTTCCTTAATCTATAAATATAGATAGAACCCTCTTATAAACGGCCGTTTTCAATAACGTATCTGTACTTGTACCTGTAAGGATACATTGCTGTCACCGTTTAATGAATAATAATAATGATGTTAAACTAAGGATAGATAGGTTATTGAAATCAATGATAGCCTATCTATCGAGCACTAGGGATAATCACAAACTGAGACTAAAAAATATAAATTATTTAATAAACATCCCTAACCTTTCATCGTAGGTATAAAATTAGGAAGGCATAAAGCCAAATGCAATTTTCTTAGAGAGTAACAAAGTCTGTAGCTGATTTTCAGAATGCAAACACTTACTCTATTCAGCCAATAGCCGTGTAAAAGTTCTCCTAGAGTCACTTTACGTTCAAATTTTGCTTTTTCAAGGAAAAAATCAGATTTAAGAACCCGTTCATAAATCAGGGAGTAATATAAGGCAGGGATCACAGGGCGATTACTGTAAGATTTGTGAGGTAACTCGGGCGGGACGCGCTTGCGAGTCGCTTTGTTATAAGAGTGGCGTTCATAACTCCAGGTCATATTTATCAAAGGAGAATGCAATCATTTTGTGATCAGTTAACTAAATTACGAAAACGACATCTTGTGTTACTTTCGTAACTTGCTAGACACCTCTTTTGTTTTATTTTTATGAAAATAAGGGACGAGACGCGCAAGGCGTTCAGCTGATGGTGATTGATACGCCCTGCCTATTACATTACAATGGCTTTTCACGTTGCGCTCAATGCGGCACTGCAATGTAATAGGTAGGGCATAAATACAGTGATACCGTGCACGTCATAACCGGCGCAGCCCGTGCCCCCGGAACTCCCCGCCCTGTCCAGCCGCGCACTACGAGCTCAAGTCCGCAGTAAGAGGTGGGACGTTATCGCGAACCCACCACACACACCCTAATGAAGGACCTCCGAAATATCCGAAACTTGTCGGTACCGACACCGACAAAAATGTGAGTAAAGCCGTATTAATAGATTATTTAAGCGACGTCTAAAGATTGACGCTAAATAACAGAAAGTCATGGATTTGTAATAGAACTTTTTTAAATCAAGTGTTCAACACGTGTTTGTCTTTTATGTAATGACATCGTATATGTCTAATTCGATAAATAATTTAAAACGAGTAGTAACACGGCAATATTTAATCCGCTACGCTAAGAGCTCTTGATCCAATTCGTGAGGGCCTCTCACGTTGAAGAGTGTACTGATAAGGAGTACCTCATTCTTACTAGTTATGCCCTGCGGCTTGAATAATCATATTTTATACTGTTATAATGCACATTTTCTTTACCTTTTTAACTGCAGCCTGCATAAATTTTACTCGTGTGCTATCTCATTGAATGTTCTTGTTCACAGTGTTATATAGCTTCCAACCCTAATTCATTTACCGAAATATAACGTGTTAAGTTTCGTGTCATAACATGCTATATCTATCAGCGATTAAATGTCTCAGAAAAACGGTGCAGCCATTTCGGACAAAAGCCGGGAGAAGCTTATAGAGACAGACAGTGAAAAAACTTGAATAGTTTTGTTGTTTTCACCTTAAATGAGTGTATCTTTCCTGTAAATAATTAATAAACACCAGTCAAGTGTGGCGTAGAAGTTCGCTATATATAAAAACAAAGTGTTTACGGTTCATTACACCAAACACAGCGGAGGTACAAACCAACCTACTTATAAATGACCAGAGATTGGACCTTGTAGACACTACGGTCTTCTTGGGTATCACGTTAGATAAAAAGCTTCAGTGGGGTCCACATATTACCCATCTAGCAGATAGACTCAGCTCTGCGGCATATGCAGTTAGAAAGATTAGAGAGTACACGAATGTTGTGACCGCTAGATTAGTGTACTTTAGTTATTTTCACAGCATCATGACGTACGGTATATTACTATGGGGTCATGCTGCTGACATTGATATAGTGTTTGCACTGCAAAAGAGAGCTGTTCGTGCTATATATCAGCTTGGTTATAGACAGTCTCTCAAACAAAAATTTAAAGAAATAAATATTATGACTGTTCATTGTCAGTACATTTATGAAAATTTAATATATGTTTACAAAAATCGTCACCTTTTTGCTCTTAATAGTGATTTTCAGTATTATAACACTAGAAATAAGGAATTGCTTGTAACTAATTCTAGTAGGCTTCATAAGATACATAATAGCTTTAAGGGTAAATGTATACACTTCTACAATAAAGTCCCAGCCACTGTTCAGGCATTATCTATAAATAAATTTAAATGTTTTATAAAAAAATGGCTCTGCTACTATTACTCCACTGCGGAATATCTAAATGATCGGACAGCCTGGGACTAGATTGTGATTATTTTATAGCGACTGTACAATATTGTATATTTTTATTGAAAAGAGCGCAAAAAAAAGAATGCTGGGAGAGTTTCTTGCGCCGCTTCTTCTCTCTCAGAGCGCCATTTGTTTCCGAAGCGGTAGTAGTATCTAGTAGTATAAGAAATGACATCAAAAAGAATTCTAAAGGAATCAATTTTGAGAAAATAAATGCCTTTTATGCCTTTTATATAGAATTTGAGACACTATTGTAAATCAAACTTTCTTTTTACTTGCAAAGCGGCCACGTTGAAATTTGCCATATTCATAATACAATAACTACAATTCATAATACAACATTTACAAATTGTTAATTTGTTAAACTTAATCTATTAATTTTGGTGATAAAGACACCTTCTTTTATAAAAGTTAGCATTTGAAAAAAATATCTGTATTACGATCTAAATAAAAATTTTATTATAGATAGAACTCGTGTAGTTGAATTGAGAAATTAAGCTGCAGTTATTTCTATAAAATTTACTAAACATGGGGAGTAAGTACTTATTTCACAATTATGAATAGCTGGCACACAATTGTCAACAATTTGGAGAAGAATAAGGGAGGCTTTAACGTTAATTATCATTATTTGTTTTTACAGGAGCAATGAATGCACTGTCTGTCAAAAATATCAGCTGCCTTACTGCGGTCCTTAGACCGCTGACAGACAGACGGACCGACAGAAGAGTCAACCAAAATGGGGTTCAGTGCCCGAAATTTCAAACAGCAGCGTTTCATTAGTAACTAGCTTCTGCCCTCGACTTCCTACGCAATTAATTCAAATTGCACTCTCTCTTCTCTCTCTCAATTTTATTTTCTAATAAAATGTATAAGCCCTATCTCTTCTTTTTCTTTTTTATTTCGGTTGAGTAGTTTAGGAATGAAAAGGTAACACATTCTCATTTATAATATAGCGCTGGGAAGTGACAAGCGGCAGCAATCACCTGCCATAGAGATTTGTAAAGTTTATTAAATTAAAATTTTATTCCTACTCCGTAATCCAACAATAAAAAATTATATTTGTGACGTCATAGTAAAGTCCGCACAATTCTCCTAATAACTGGTAATAATGTGAAAATCTTGGACTCTTCCGTTAAGTGGCTGAGATTCGCCGTCGTCATCCAATCCCATGAAATCGTCCGATCTTAGTAGTGACACTATCAGTTTATAAAATTGTGGACTTTTTTATATTTTGATTAGCAGTAGAACTATGTGTAGTATATATAGTGATCGCCATGCTAGTACTGCATACCTGTTCCCGCTGGAAACCTTTTTTTATTGTTGTTTTGTGGTTTGAATATCAGGTACATCAAAAGTCTCGGATGCAATACAATGGAATCGTACAATGGAACGCTTAGTATTAGTTTATTTTGTGATGTGTTTTTAGTAGCCATTTACTATTATCTGTGTGACGTGTACTGATAGACTTTCTACTTACACTGTGTTTCTCTTTGGCTGTGCTCTTTAGATGACTTAATAGGAAAACAAACAGCCTTAAATATATATTAGACGATAAAGAGATAAATAAAATAAAATATAAAAAAAATATTTTGTGTTTTTCTATAAAATAAATTAATTTGATGTTTCTCAATAAGGAAGCACTTTCAACTAGACATCTTTGCATTCAATCCCTTATTAAAAATACTTAAGTTAAGCAACACAATCATGAAAAATTGAATATATATATATATATATATATATATAGTTTCCGTACAACTCCTATTAAAGTTTAGACAACTCATTCAAGTTTATTTTTTTATTATAATTTAAAATTTTTGGTAATACACGTAACTGACTGTGCAACAATTTAAATAGACAAACATTTAACAAGAAGCTACTTATCCCACGCTTCATTTCACCAAAACAAACCTCTTCACACGCACAGCTACCTGCCTGCTAAATACTCGTATTTAAAGATCACGGGCGCACGCACGTACGTTACTTAAATAGATGCACGAGTTTCAAATAGACAAATACTCGTGGGATTTACTTGGTGCCAAGTTACTCCAGTTACAAATGTTTTTGAGGATTTTAACTCTAACTCAAAGGGTCAAAGGTAAAAATATTATAAGCCGTTAATCCAGTTAGTTAGGTCCAAAACCACGTATAAGTCCGTCAACTTAACTCGGTAACTCGGTCGAATGACATGGTCAGAAAAAAAAACTCAACTAGACATTTAAATCAAGTAAAAAAAAAATTACACAAAACTCGCACAAAATTTCCGACCCATTTTTTTGTTAGGCTTAGGGTCACTTACTAACATCACATCACAAAATGCTGCCAAATCCAGGTGGAGCTCTAGGAAAAAAAGTTTTTGGCCAATATCTAAAAAATAAAATTTCTTTTATTTCCTCTAAACATTTCTGCAACTTACTCTTTACAATTTATGGCCCAATTAATGAATCAATTTATTCTCTAAAACTTTATCTAATACTTTTTTCCAAAGTCCATACTTTTTGCGTTATAGGACGTTTAATTTTAGACTATCGAGCGTAAAATTTAAAATTTCAAGGTATGCATACAATATAAGTTCCAAATTTAATAAACAAATTCAATAAAATATCCCAATTGATCATATCCTTAAAAATTAATACTTCATTTCCTTACCTGCATGGTAACGAACTTTTTTATATTTATTTTATTACCTATATTCCGTTATTAGTACTATTCCTGAAACGTAACCCGAACGTTTATAATTTTACTAGCCTAAATATCTGAAGTCTACTAACACAAAGTTTTGCGATAAAGTTAGTGCAAATAGAAATAAAATCTAAAAACAGCGAAAGATATCTCGTAACTGCTTGTATGGCTGTTATAATGCAACTGGGAGCAACTTAAGAAGTCTCCACGTCTTTGTCATTCCGTGTTTGAGTCGAGTTCGGGTAACGACACACTTAGAGGTGAGAACTAGTTCGTCCCAATTACCCAGCGCAGCCTTAACTACAGCATTTATGTGATTACCGTGTTGACACACAGCCTTGCAAATTGCTTGCACTTAGCGTGATGCCAAGATGTTATATCAAAACGATCTCTAGTAATTTTGGGAGAATCGTAGGAGGTCGGAATAATATATTTTATGTTTAAACCTGGCTCCAACAAAACTTTCCGTAGCTCTAAATGAAAAAAATACCAACTTAGAGACACTTTATCCGTTTACCTGTCAAGACACAAAAAACCTCAGAATTAACCTGATGACAAACGCACATTTATACCTAAATTTTTATTAGTATTATAAACCTAAAGAGGTTAAGTTTGTTTGTTTCAATCAAACAAAACAAAAATCATTTAAATCCGACTTGTAATCGGAATTCCCAAGGTGTATTAGTAAGTTTTAAAAGAAGTTAATCCCGTTATTGAAAACATTAATACAGAACCCTCTGTGTTCCCTTTTTTTATATTTATTTATTTATATTTATATTAATTATATTATATTATACTTATATTAATTCATGATGCGTAAACTTTGCGCATAAAGAGGCACTTTGCTTTTATAGAGGTGTTAGTCATTTAGTATAGTGTAACTTTACAATTAGTGTATGAGTAAATGTTATATTCTTAAACAAATGACACTGTAAAATGTATAATATGAAAATTATGTATACATAAAAAATAAGTAAATCAATCAATGTTTACTTTTTTTATGTCAAACAAGAGGCACATGGTCACATAAATAACAGATGAAAAAAGTCAGCAGTAAACCTTTAAAGATGTCATTTTGCTCCCTTCTATTAGTAACAAACATTAGCATTCAATCTTAAAACAATGTGATCCACAGAAGTCACAGTAGGAAGAATAGAATAGAATAGCAACTATTTAAAAACCGTTTGAGGGTAATATTGCTTGGCGAAACAAAAAGTCCCAAAATTTTCAATAATATACTCGCCGTAGTTTGAGCGCAGTTGGCGTAACGCGGGGATTTTGACAGACTAGGGATTTGCGAAAACCTATGAGTGATGTCTCATAACTAAACGTGTGGGTGTCGTAATTCACGAGCGGCTTGATAAATCAACAAAATATATCTTTACTTAATCCGTTTACATCAACTTGATGTATTATTTCCAAAATTACTTCAATTCTATGTTTATTAAGGACTAGCTTTTGCGAACGACTTTGGTGCGGTAATTTAAATAACAGAGGGAAAACGGGTAAGAAATTCACAATACCATATATGTAGAGGTGTGAGTACCTAGACAGGAAGATCAACCCAACCCGTATCAAATCTAGAAAACCACAAGTCGATAGATAATTCCACAAAAATTTTAAACAATTCGTAACTACCTGATGCTAATCAACTGTTGATTTACAATACATTTGCCGATACATTAGTAAATTATCAAAAATGTACACCGTCACGCAATGAAATAAATCTAAATTATAAAATTGTGAAAGCCAGGAATGTATAATACGATAGTAAACCCAGTAGCCCGTCTACTAAATAAAAATCATTCCAGAAAATTAAATGAAGTAATAACAAAGAATGTTAAAACAAAATTAAGGTCATTCATTTTAAAACTATCAATCTGTTAAGCTACTATCTAGATTCTAGTAGCTTATAACTTTGTGTGTCGAGTTGTCGTTCAGTCGATGTCATGATTGTGACTGGAGATTGATCCACCATAACGTGTCGCGTCACCTGTAATTGAGAACTTAATTGATAGTTATAAATAACTCATGTTTTCTTGATTAATTAATACATGCAAACAAACATTATCAATACAAATTGCCACAGGCCATTCAACTCACCCGTGCTACAATAATATTGTATTTTACTAAAATACCAGACACAACTCCGTGGTTTTTGGGCCTGATATTAGATTTATAAAAAGGCAATTGTAAAGATTCAAAATATTTTATGAATGAATGAATTTACTGGCGAGTAATACCGCTGAAGATGAATGAAGCAATGCATTTGCGACATCATATAATAGCAACAATAATATAATAACAACTTGGCTTGAGGTCTAGTAGTACTGGCTCACCTTGCTGAGAACTACAAGCTATTTTATTTTTCTCTTCCAAGTGATCACTGAATTCAACATCGCTCGAAATATCGATATATCAATAAAGCTGTGCCACACACAGCTTTATTCCGGTTCACGTCGACGCTTTCCCGAGAGATAAAACCGTGGCTGGTGTAAGAAGCCCCCGTGCTATCATTTGCATGGCAATGAATGACTTGCGACATATTGCGGACTTCTTGAATCAGCCAAAAAGTTAGTGACCCATGTGTCCATCACCCCAAATAAAGGCAGCTACGCAATAAGCGCTTAGTGCATTTAAACCGAATGTTTTCTTTTTAAATATTATGGTCGACATACAAATTTTGAAAACCGCTATATCTTACAACTTAGCCGTACAGGTCGAGCGCTAAGGGAGTTTCGGGATTGAGCCGGCCTACAAGACGTAAATGAGTTCGCATTACCTCGGATCTAACACGTCCAAGTGTGAAGTTTTTACACACCGGGGAGTTGCTTTGAGGTAGACGAATGTTCTCTGAACGAGTCCCATATTTTAGCTATTCAAAGGGACTTTAACGTCTACAGATATATCGGGTGCGACTTTTGAAGATTTACCTGTCCATGATTTTCGCACTCAAAGGGTAACTAAAAAGATTAGTATTACAAAAACTAAGATTTCCATTAGCGAGTTTTTTTTATGAAAATAAGGGACGAGACGAACAGGACGTTCAGCTGATGGTAATTGAAACGCCCAACCGATTACAATGCAGTTCCACTCAAGATTTTTGAAAAACCCAAAAAATCTGAGTGATACTACAGTTGCGCTCGTCACCTTGAGACATAAGATGTTAAGTCTCATGTGCCCAGTAATTTCACTAGCTACGGTGCCCTTCAGACCGAATAATGCTTACACATTACTGCCTCATGGCATAAATAGACGCCGTTGTGGTACCCATAATCTAGCCGGTGCCTAGCCTTCCTGTGCAAAGGAGTCTCCTACTGGCGAGTTGTATTTGTAATAGCAATAGTTAGCTGAAATGTTGGCAATACAAAAATGATAACGTCCAAAAATATATTATGAAAATGTTCTGGTGAACGAAATCGAAGAAAGAGAACAGGGCGTTATAAAACATAAAAATTACCAATAAATACTTAGGGCGCTTTCTTCATTCGCGTATATATCAAGAGTTGTCATGTTGGGTAGCAGCGCGAAGTAATGGACATAGTTAAACTTGTTCTAATCTTAACTCACTTCATACTGTTTTCAACTGACCTCGAAAGAAACAGGGGTTGCTGAATTCATTCACATTTTACCAGGCGCTGAAACACAGTAATGCTTACACATTACTGCTGCACGGCAGAAATAGGCGCCGTTGTGGTACCCATAATCTTGCGGGCATCCTGTGCAAAGGAGCCTCCCACTGGTGAGTGAGTGGTGAGGTACATACAAAAGGATTGACGGCACGGACGGCGCGGCTAATTTTACTCGGACTACGATCGTTTCGGCGGCGTACGGCGCGTGGCAATCAATAGTTGTATCTTCCCAAGATTTCTAAGCTGCCGTGTAAGTCTTCTGTATGTGTGCGTGCGTCGATTCGAGCGCTCTAGTATGAAGTTTAAGTACTGTTCTATTACTATATTGTGCCCACTCTCTCTTGTAACACCGGTGTCTTATCATTTATAATCATAAGAAAAAGATAAACATACAGGTGTTCTCTCAGTTCTATTATCATTTATCATGAGTTGTCATACGGACAAGAGCAGTGTGGAGCTCTGAACACAAATTATGAACACTTGTTCTTAACTTATTATAACTCTAAGTTACCTTTGTTTTATACTTTTTAAGAACTGATTGTTTTAATTAGTCTTATTATCTCATCTTGTTTACTTATTCATTTGCAAAATTAAAGTATTAGCTTGTGAAAATGGTTTTACAATTTTTTTATTTAACAGTTTTAAGTTATGAAAATAGGTAGGCCTAGTAAGGCAGTGTATTCATTAAATTACAAGTTAGATTAATTCTAACGCGGGGTATTAAGTTTAAGTAAATTTAGCATTTTAAGATTGATTAACATACCAATATTTTAAAACCATTTCATATCTCTCAGGGCACCATTTCTTCGCGAAGCGATGGTAATACTTTCATTGTCTTAAAGATAAATTGGTTATGAAAAAATAATTAAAGCAATTACAACATCTAGTCACATCTGAAGCTGTGACAAATAGATACATCCAGGCTGGTGGTTTTCAGAATCGGGATAGTCGAAGGCAGGTGTTTTCTTCGAATACGAAACCTAAATAATCGGCTTAAGAAGAATAATATTGTATAACCAGTATATTCAGAAAATGAACTACAAACTAATAGATGTCATCCATTGATATATAAATACAAAATGGATAGAATTCCTATCCCCAAAGTAGAGAAGTTTAGAGATCTGGGCGCAATTTTTGACACCCAATTAACCTTCAGAGACCATATCAACACAGTAGCAGCTGACACATTTCGAAGATTAGGATTCGCACCGTAATCTCTCGAGAGTTCCATAGTCCATTCGTAATACGATTAATTTATTATCCCCAAGTCCGAAGAAAACTGGAAACAAGCACCTGTGTCTGGATACTCACGAGAAATAGTACGGACTATTATTAGAAAAAGTGCAGAATGCCTTCCTTAGATACCTGTACAAACGTTGCTATGAATACTATCCTTTCATGTATTCAAAAAAAATCCTTTTCATTACACATACTCGGAAAGTAATGTTGTTTTGATCTGATTATTGGGTGGAAAATGCTACTTCCATCCATAGAGAGGGCAAAACTCATACAAATTACTTCCCACCTAAGGGCCGGAATGAACTTTAAAAATAGAACTGCTGTGAAGAATTTTATGTAAAAAATGCTGCGGCCATGTGACATTCTAAACAGCCAGTGTGAACTTAGCGCAAACTTCTTTGAGCGGAATAAACCGCAACAATTACGTGGTAAGTTCCATATTTGAAATTTAAAAAGTCGACATAAATTGGCGGGATACTAATCTGTGCTTAGATAAACAACTAGTTTTATTTTCCTCATATACGAAATGAAAAGTAGAGTGTTTAACTCGGGAAAAAGTATCAATTCCTACTCGGACTATAGCCGACCTCGCTGCGCTCGGGCGTCTAAATACCTCGGCAATTGATTCTTTCGACCTTCGGTTAACAATCTACTATTTCGGTTGTTTAAGTTTCAATTCCTTGGAGGTCAGGCGGGCTTACGACCAGCTAAAAATTATGTGTTGAATCTTACGAGACGTTGATGCTCCGGATCTTCATGAGCAATTATGTCGTATACATGTCCCTAAGTTGAATAATATTCGCCCACGAAAAATAAACATTTCATAGTCCCGTTTCATCGTACCGTTGCCTGAGCCATGGCACCTATACCACGTCCATTGGCATCTTTCAACGCTTTCATGGACAAGAATGCTCAATGGGACACAATCAATGATGGGTGGACTTCCCTAGTTTCTGAACCACTAAGATACGCGGAGAGCATCGAAATTGTATGAGTTATTCAATTACTGTTTAATATTCCTTTTTTTAAAATGAAACTTTTATTACATCGTCTATAAACTTTTTCGTCTGTGTGTTGCATGTCGCGTGACGGTCGACCGTCGTACTCTACACAGAGTTCAATAAAAATAATAGTTGGAGACTTAGTCTACTTTTATTATTTCCCACTATCAGTCCAATTTTCCAAGTATAAAATTAAGATTGATAAAGCGATTTTTATACCCTTAATGGAATATTATTACAAAAAATTTTAGTTAAATGTCTGTAATGTGAAAAAAAGTTTCACTTTTACCGTGGTTTCATAAAACCACACAATCCTTTTGTTTTCAATTTTCCTTTTTGTGTTTCGTCTAATTAGTGTAAGTGGCACTGCCGTGCTAATTGGCCATTAAATATATAAATAGAATAAATAAATCTCACTGAGTCAAGTAGTATGAGATATTGGTCCATCATCAGCTGGTACTAATACAGAAATAAAATAACTATATGCGGCTTCATTCAAAAATGAATTTAATTCAAGAGAAATTACTCAACGTTGCTTTAAAGTATTGAAGTAATATGACAGTTATATTAGAAATAGCTTTAGTTTAAATGAGAACATTTTAACATAATTCCAGAGCTAAATGAGCAGACTGGAACATTTGAATTAATGCATTGAAACTAAACCGTATTTATGAGTTAATTAACTGGCAAATGACTTCAAAATTTCCATGTTAAGTGAGTGAAGCGTAAAATTGTGCTTAATCTGAGCTACATTGACGTATTTGGCTGGATTTGTACGCGTCGTTAAATTAGGTTTGAGGATAAATTCGGTTATGGTGCGTACAGATTGGTGAAATGTAACATAAAATGTATCATGCAATGAAAGAATAGAATATAACAAACTTTGTAACAATTTCTCGTAGTGTCTCATCTTGTGCGTGCGAAATGTGCATTTCACGCACACGCTACGAACATTACATGCCGCGTGCGGAGCGACCCGTGATTTGTCGGCTTTTCGAACGCACACAAAGGGGCGGAAACAGTCGTACGCGGGAGATTCTTAGTGAATATATATTTTTTTATTACTTCAAAAACTCAAAAGAGACTCGAATGCAATACTGCCGTCATAACGAAAAAGGGCACAACTAACATTTTGCTAATTTGGAGAAAATCGAGTTTAAATTTTTTTTTTTTTTTGGCGAATAAAAACGATAATATTTTATTTTTCGAAGATGTTTGAATGAAACTATCAGCAGCTACATGATGACTATAAGAATAGTCAATTAAAAGTTTTTATTTTAATAGCATTTAATAAATAATTAACATTTTCTTTTTCAACGAAACAAAAAAAAATAGTACAAACGAAAACTTTACGTATAAAAGGTATAATTATCAAATGTGACTTTTCATTGTAACATTCAGTGGAAAAATATGTTACTGTAGATACATCAAACAACATACATTCTAAACAAATACAGATCAATTTGATATAAATTATATAAAAAATAGTTAATATAGCACGAACTAATTTCGAAGGCTTGTATTAATGAAATTCAGGTGAAAGATAATTTCGAATCGAAATGACTTGGTTAGAATTAGATAAGTTTCCTTTAGTGTCGCGAGGGATGTTCTCTAGTTCAGCTTTGGTCTCGATGACATTAACTGCTATTGACTTGGGAGTTGAACTATCTTTCTAACTACAACGAGACACTGATATATATTAAATTACTGGGTACAGGCATTAACTTACGAGCGTAGGGTACCTGTGACATTATTTTTTTTACATCTATGTTAATAATGGTCTCCCAAAACGGTTGGGTCAATCACATGAGCAATCAGGAGATTTCCAGGTTACGATGATGAATATGGATATTTGTTTCCGAGACATTGATATTTCTATGCATTACTTTATGTTTAATTATATACATCATATTAAATATATCGATGTCTAGCAGCCATTCCAAGTACGGAATGCACAGTGATATATTATTTTAACCGACTTCAAAGGAGGGAGGGAGAGGAGGTTCTCAATGCGTCGGTATGATTTTTATGTTTGTTACCTCAGAACTTTCGACTGAGTGAATCGATTTTTAATAATTCTTTTTTATTTGAAAGCTGGTGCTTCCGTGGTGTCCCGATCTATGTCGGTGTCAGCTAAGGTAGGGTTGTAACAACATACATAGTTATAGGTGAAATGTACTTGAGTCGCACACACGACGTGAGGAGGCGAGAGACTAGAACGATATTACAAATAATTGTTACTAGAATTAGATTGTATAAAAATACGCAATTACTTTTATACTTTTTAATGCAAATTATTATATCTATTGTTTTGGAATAAGTGTTTTTGAAGTCAGTTTTTTTGTAATTTTTTTTATTGCAAGAAAGCTCAAACAAAACAAAAATTTATACAAATTACAATTACTTTTTAAAATGTAGTGTCAAAATAAGTTTGTATCTCGAACCAAACTCAATTTGGTAATATCCTTTATTCCCTACGCGATAGTAATGTGATCCAGCGAATTCGACAAAGCCACAATAATCCCAAGCGGCGTAGAAGTTGTTCAGTTAAGTAAATTTGAGTACTGTTTAGAAGTTGATAATTTATTTTGTTCCGTATTTTAATTAGCCGGGGGATTGTTGATTACGTTTTGTGCTTTGAATTTTAATGGCCCTTATTGTTTCATTGTCTCTTGTATTTTTATGTTTGCTGTTTAAATTGTATTTCGTACCTATGTCAATGAAAATTGTACCAAAAGTTCGTCAAAAAAAAAACAATGTGCAAAAAGTAAGTCTATTTTCTGCCTCTGCACATAGCTGGATCAGGAACCACATAAATCTGAAGATAAAGGCACTGTGCAGGCAAGCCAAAGCAGCTTTACCTTGCGCCGACTTGCGTTTTACCAGAGAAATCTTACAACTTACTCGGTGTTGACTAAGATTAATATTATGTGCGGCCACAGGTCACGGCAATTTTAACTATTTTTATTTTTTTAATAAAGGTGTCACAGACTGCCCCCTATGCAGAGGCTACCAGGGGGCAGAAGAAACAGCCACTCACGTTCTGCTGGAGTGCAGAGAGGGCGAAGCACCTGGGATCACCAGGCGCCCTTTGGGAAGTCTTCGGATACGTTTAGAAGTTGGGTGACTTCTTGGAGGAGCTTGGCTGGTTGGAATAGTATCTACCACCCTAGCACGCAAAATAGGCGCTTATGACGTCGAGTTGCGGAAAACGTCCTTGTGAAGAAGAAGAAGAAGTCTATTTTTAAGCCCCCGGTTCGAACCATGTACCAATCCAACCCTCCACGTACCAATGTGTTTCGATTTTCGAATTCATATGAACGTTTATTGACGATTTATAAAACTCTAAGGCGAGCTAACTTTAGCAATAACATGTTAAAGTACCGGTTAAACAAAAAATGAAATGCACCATTTGACAATTCTTAGACGACGTCATAACTTTAACTGTTAATCGTAACCGTCAAAACGTCGCCAGTTTAAGCTATTGTATTTTTAAATACGTATACAGCTTATTAACTTTACCTACCTGTGCCAAGGAATACGATGGAGCATTCCGCAGTCTATGTTAGCGTCAGCGTTAACGTTAAATTTGACTTAAACCTTAACTATAACAGCTAATATGATGTAACCCACCCTAAAGCTCTGTTGTTAAAATAAAAGTTATTTAAAATATTTATATATATACTAGCGGACCCGACAGACGTTATCCTGTATACACGTGTTAAATTTGAAAAATCGGTTCAGACGTTAGGAGATCACTTACATACGTAGGAGAATTATATGCCGACTGTATTGAGAATCTAAACCAATCTCAAATTCACTCGAACACTCTAAAAAATCATCAAAATCGGTCTAGCCACTTAGGAGGTAGTTTAATTGTGAATTTTAACCATCCTCGAATCCACTTGAATACACACAGAAAATTTCATTCAAATCGGTCTAGCCGTTAAGGAGGAGTTCACTGTCATCACACGTGCAAAAGAATTATATATATAAATATATGTCTTTATAAGTGTTAATATAATGCTCGTATAATACATTTATTTATTTTCTGTTTGTGTGGATAGACGTATCTCTGTACTCAATAACTATTGGTTTTTAATTAACTATCAGGTATTGGTTTAACTTATGTCGTTTAAGTATTTTTGTGGCATCACTATAAATTTTTTTATGGAATAGGAAGACAAACGAGCGGACGGGTCACCTGTTATTAAGTGATCACCGCCGCCCACAATCTCTTGCAACACCAGAGGAATCACGGGAGCGTTGCCGGCCTTTAAGGAAGGTGTACTCGTTTTGTTTGAAGGTACCCATGTCGTATCGTCCCGGAAACACCGCACAAGGAAGTTCATTCCACAGCTTTGTAGTACGTGGAAGAAAACTCCTTGAAAACCGCACTGTGGAGGACCGCCATACATCCAGATGGTGGGGAAGATATCCTAACTTGTGGCGTGTCGAAGGTGGAATTCGGCGGCAGGAATCAGGTTAAACAGCTCTTCGGAACACTCCCCGTGATAAATGCGGTAGAAGATTGTAATAGATTGTAATTAAAATAATTTATCAAAAGACGAAGTTGTAAGTGATGATTTAAAAGGGTGGCAATGAGTTTCTTGCCAATCGTAAATCAACATGCCTTCTAATTATTAAGACCTCAACCTTTTCCAAAGTGTTGGAAAATGGAGAAAGGTATAAATTTTCATATTCATAATAATATGTGTCATTTCTTTGACCTAAATGAATAGCAATTTGATTTGATTTGATATAAGCTTAGATAGTTTATACATCTAGATAGAGTCTTTTGCTGTTAGACAACCGTTATAAACAGACCGGGAATATTAGTTTGGTGTGCGTGACAAGCTACTTCTTACACTCGCAATTTGTATGACGCTTTGTGTTAGTGTGCGTGAATTGCTCCAAATAGAGGTTAGTTCGAAAGTCAATTTTTCCGACGTTTTCACAGCTATCAAAATATTTTGAGTTTTCTTGAGTGTTAATTCCGCCAATATTCGAGAAAGAGACTTTGTCAGTCTCGTGCCAGAGTTTGGCGAGTCAATATCTCCTGAGGTGCCTCGCGTTTAGTCGAAACACGTGTCGAATTATTTGAAGACGAATATTGGCGGAATTAACACTCAAGATAACTCAAACATTTGGATAGTTATGGATTTCCGCAAAATAACGCCTATTTCTAAAAAAATCACAGCTGTCATAGTGTTACAAGAGATTGGTTCACATACCGTCTTGTAACTTGTCTATCCTCGTCTTCCAGTTAAGCTAAAACAATATCTATTATAGCTATCCTTCACATCGAAGTTTGCTTTAAAATCGATTTAATAAACGGTTTCGAATTTGTCTGTGACTCCTCTATCGCCTCAAATACTATCTGGATGGACTCTGCTGCGCAAGATCCAAGATTGAACTGATTAAATGATCGGCTTTCACCTCACGTATAAGGATATTAGCATTTGATCGCTTTGCCGTGAATTGGGTACGAAGCCATCGTACACTAAACAGCTAAACTGTATCTCTACTAAATTGAGTTATGATGAAACCTTTTCTTATATACTTCTTGAAAAGGCTCGGCTCAAGTTGCGTTTCGCTTTTTATTATTTGATGTTTATTTTCAGGTTTATTTATACTAAATAACAGTTTGGATGAAACAAAGTTTATTGAATAATAGTTATTTTGCTCAAATTCATAATCCCGCTAAGATTTGTCTTCAATCAAATCGACACATGACACGCACCAGACTTAGAGTCGTGCCAGAAGTAAGCGAGTCAACGTCTCCTGAGAACGCCTCGTGTAGGGGCGAATTTATTGAAGACGACACCCATATAAGCTCACAACACTTGAATATCTATGATACAAACTCATAGACACTTTCTAAATAGTTTTATTAAATAAACAATTGTTTTAAGTACAGGGCAGACATTTTGATCTTGTGGGTTTGTAATTATTTTTTTAATATATATATTGATATTTTATTACTAATGACATGACATACATATTTCAGCCTAATTATTTAATTTTGTTTTTTGATTAATTTCTTTACCATAATTGTATTAAATTAATTGCATGCTTAGTTAAACCTATCGAAGCATGTGAAACTGTGCCATCTTAACATAACATGTATATTCTCAAATAAAGAATTTGATTGATTTTAGATCATCTCAGAGGTTCGAATAATAATTGAGAGTAAAGAAAAGAAGTGCAATCGTCGACAAACTCGTAATCTACTGCCGTTAACAATATAATTGCAAGATATTGTTGGCAAATATAATTTAAACAATTTTTTTTTTGGGGTTTCGGGGCATTCTGTTATTTTCTAATAGTTTTATTAATTTCCTAACTAGGCTTTTCCCGGAAGTATTCGGTTTTCAACCATTGACAATTACTTACTGTTAATATACAAGACAGTTGTCAAGCTTAGTTGTCAAGTAGATATTTTTTTTAATCTCAAAAAATTAGGTACACCAGTGGGAGGCTACATTGCACAGGATGCCGGCTAGATTATGGGTACCACAACAGCGGTTATTTCTACCGTGAAGCAGTAATGTGTAAATATTATTGTGTTTCGTTCAGATGGGCTAAATTACTGGGCAAACAAGACTTAACATCTCAACGCCACTCAGAATTTTTGGATTTTTCAAGAATCCTGATTGAATGGCAGGGCGTATCAATTACAATCAGCTGAAAGATCAGCTCGCCTTGTCCCTTATTATCCTAAAAAAAGGTAGCTACTAGTCGTTGAAAAGCTATTCTTATTTTTCGAAACATATTTTTTTTCTACTTACCTGTCTACTTCAATCAAATATATTATATTTGAATCGGTACTTTGAATTGTTTTCAAAATACGGATTTATAGTTTTAGTACAGAAAGAGTTTTAGATGTTAAAGGGTACGTGAAAATAATATACTTTTCTTTAAACTTAATTGCAGTTAAAAAAATAAAGTAAATAATAAATAAAACTTTTAAAATCCGATGTTAGACTCGAAGTGCTTTCTACGACCTAACATACAAACTTTACCTTTTTATATTAACCTCGATTATGTAACAAACTGAATATTTGTTCTCTGTGGCATACCGTTATTGACTTTTAACTGTTAATATCGGCAATATATTTGTATGAATTTAATGATAACCTACATTCGTCGTAATATACATATTCCCTGCAGTGTTGGAATATAAAATTAATAAACTCGCCATCAGGGCGGTAATTAACGCAACTTAATGCTTCATATATCGTGCCTTATTGCGATCACTGCGGGGGCGCTCAAATGACTGTGATAGCTGTGAAAACGTTGAAAAAAGTTGAGTTTAGAGTAAACCTCTATTTTGAGCAATACACTCACACTAACGCAAAGTGTCATACAAATCGCGAGTGTAACGTTCGTATCTTGTCACGCACACTAACATATAAAACCTGGCCTGTTATTATCGGTTGTCAAAAAAAAAATCGATTTTCAAATTTCTGTATTTACTATTAAAATATGTACAAAATTACTTTTATTACTATTTAACAATTTACAAGTAAGCCTTATATGATTGTGTAGGTGTCAGAAACTTATTTCTACAGCCCTATCTACGTGTTGAGGGATAAAACTTTAGCTAGTTTGTGGGGAAAATCCAGGAAAGTGGGATAACTTGGATATTTGCTCTCTTTATCGGTTGTCTAGCAGCAAGACACTCTATCTAGACGTATAGTTTATCAAAAATTTATAGTATATTTCAAAATTTTTAGGTTATATATCAGTCTTCTGTCTCAACATGTCAAGCGCAATTGCGATGCCGCTCAGAATTTTAGGTTCAATCAATAATCCTGAGTGGCAGTTTATTGTAAAAGGAAGGTCGTAGTATCATCGTTTAATTTTTGGTCTCCACGGCGGCCACTTGGCTTCCCTTGACAAATTTCGAGTTGTTGATAACTCGAAAGTTGCCATATAGAGGAGGATTTTAGTCTTTAGGGGAGCTTATATGGGCCCTGTTTTAGGGTCTACATACGTAAATGTATTTTTAATTCAAATTTTCATTTCAATTTCAAAAAAACCATCGTGAAAACGTCTTCCTCGTCGAGTTTTTTTAAAGAAAAAGTTCTTTAAAAAAAGTTACAAAACTTGACAAGTACTGTGAAAGTTCATCGGTCCTAAATGTTAGGTTCTGGATGGAATTCGAGATCTTTGAGGGAGGCCTTTGTCTTGCAGTGGACGTCTTCCGGCTAAGATGATGATGATGAGATGGACCTCGCACAAGATGGACCCCTGATCTGGTCAAGATCCCCTGGAATAGGTTGAATGAGGGCCAAGCAGGACCGATCGTCGTGGAAATCTTTCGGGGAGGCCTTTGTCCATCTATGGACGTCTTCTGGCTGAAATCACGATGATGAGAGTGACCTCCCACAAGATGGAACGATGATCTTGTCAAGATCACTGGAATACGCAAGATGAAAGCAGCGCGGGACCAATCGTCGTGGAGATCTTTCGGGGAGGCCTTTATCCAGCAGTGAACATTTTCTGGTTGAAAGTATGTGATGAGAGTGACCTCCCACAAGATGGACCGATAATCTTGTCAAGATCACTGGAATACGTGGGATGAAAGCAACGCGGGACCAATCTTCGTGGAGATCTTTCGGGGAGGCTTTTATCCAGCAGTGAACGTCTTCTGGCTGAAATCATGATGATGAGAGTGACCTCCCACAAGATGGACCAATGATCTGGTCAATATCGCTGGAATACGTGGGGTGAAAGCAGCGCGGGACCAATCGTCGTGCAGATATTTCGGGGAGGCCTTTGTCCATCTGTGGACGTCTTCTGGCTGAAATTATGATGATGAGAGTGAACTCCCACAAGATGGACCTTGATCTGGTCAAGATTTATTTATTTATTTATTTATTTTTTTGAAGAAGGCCTTTGTCAAGTAGTTGACTACTTTCAACTGAAATAATTGTCGATGGAATATATGCCGTTATTTTAGGGATCTGCACTGAACAAGTCTATCTGTATGGTTTTTTTTCTCATCTACCATCGTGTAGTGTGTAGATAGGTTTGTAAGGAGTTCCGCGAAACCTGATCTACTACGCCTTCAAATAAGACGTAGTATAATCTCGCTTTAATATTTGATTAGTTGACATTTCTCCAGTAGCATTTGTAATTCAAACCCTGTACATAACATATGAACACATGAGCCAAATAATCTGTAGATAGAGCTGACATTGAATTTATTAATTAGAATGATGTGGTGGTCTTTGAGATAGCTTCCTTCGATTTTTGAAGGACGTTCAGCTGGTATTACAATGCAGTGACGCTCAGGATTCTTAAGAAACCCAAAAATTCTGAGCGGTGGTACAATTGCGCTCGGCTCCTTGAGACATAATATGTTAAGTCTCATTTGCCTAGTTATTTCACTAGCTACGGCGCCCTTCAGACCTTAACACAATTTTGCATACACATTACTGCTTCACGACAGAAGTAGGCGCCGTTGTAGTACCCATAATCTAGCCGGTATCCTGTGTAAAGCAACCTCCCACTGGTAAAAATAATGCAACTAAAACAAGAAAGTGTTCAAATCCGTTGATATACTTTGTGTGAAGTGTTTCATTAAAATTGACGGTACTTTAATATTGGATTTAGCATCCTATCCTATTGTACAGAATAAGAAATATATGAAGTTGTCGCTAGCGAGTCTGTAATACTAAATCATGATGAAGGTTCTGGAACTCCTTTGTTGGTAACATTCAATCCCCTACTATAAAATTCATGATGTATTGATTTCGGAATGACGAATTATTACAAGATAGATGGAGCGCAAGGAACATTTATAAGCCATAGTTGGAATTATTTTCTTTTATCGATAAGAAGGACAAACGAGCGTACGGGTCTCCTGCTGTACACTTAACAAAGTGATCACCGCCGCCCACATTCTCTTGCAACTCCAGAGGAATCACAGGAGCGCTGCCGGCCTTTAAGGAAGGTGTATAAGTTTTAAATTTAATTAAGTTCTTTCAGTTCCTTAGTATTTATTTTATAAATTAAACTAGGTTTCGCCACATTAACAATTTAAAATTTGATGCGCATTATTGGGCTGTCGGGCTGTCGTCTATACGCTTGTAGGTATATTCTAATCAAATCAAATCAAAATCAGTTTATTCACGTACGTCACGGAAATGACACTTATGAATGTCAAAAAAAAATCTTATTGAATCTACCGCTACTTTGTAAAGGGTAAATATCTATAATACTAAATCTAGTATGGTAGTAACGATATTAATTAAAATAATTAAGGTAATTAAAAAAAAATTGGGGTTATAAAAAATAGATTTAACCGATTCTCAGACCTAGCAAATGTATCGTATTACAATTATTGTATTCGATTGCCATCTTGCAACCCTATAGCGTATCTGTGGATGGAACAAATAATATAAAAATCGCGATACAAAAATTGTTGTAGATCGTAGAAGGGCGAAAATTTGAAGTTGTATGCATTTTTCAATGCTGAAACATTGTAAAAAATATTTGACAAAATATATTTAGGGGTGACCCTTATCATTTAGGGGTATGAGAAGATGTTGGTCTATTCTCAGGTCTACACGATGATACAGACAAAATTTCATACAAATCGGTTCAGTCACTTCGGAGGAGTTTCGTTTCAAACACCCTAACACGAGAATTTTATATATAAGATTAATTATTTTGTTCAAAAAAGGCAATACCCAATTTCATCACATAATAGGAATGAGAGTCGAGTGCAAAGTACTCTCCTTGGGTATTGTTAGAGTCTCGCTAGTCATCTAAATAATATATAAAAATGTATGTTTGTGAGTATGTCTTTTATAGAAGCGTAAACTATGCATTTGCATCATGTGATGATCTTCAGTAAAGTGTTGTGCATGAGCCCACGAAAGTTTCTGAGTGATTTTAATAGTTGAAAAAAAAAAAACAATAAAATACACAAATAAAATTTTAAAAACAGAACTTTATGAACGATGCGGGATTCGAACTTTCGACCTCCGGCGTTCGGTGCCGGTGCTCTAACCAACTGAGCTAACCGTTCGAGTGTCGTATCGTTATAAAATCTTGTATGCTTTGTACAACTCTCAGGTTGTGGCTTCATCTACAGGATCTACTTTACAGTTGATAACCTGCTCAACCCCAATATTTGCATATTAGGAAATTGACTTGAGATGTCGCTCTTGTAAATCTAAACAATATGTTATGTTTTTAAAGTGATAACTAGCACTTCTAGGATTAATACACAAATAAAATTTGAAAAACAAAACTTTATGAGTTTTGTTATTGGCGTAGCAACGCGCGCAGTGTACATCTAGTTACTGTATGAAGATAAAGCTGTGCAGACTATGATTAAGCCGGACATAACAATTGCTTTATTCAAATTAAAATTAATTGCAAGTGATATTTATTTATTTATATATTTGGGCAACTAACAAATTACACTCTTTACATGCTTAAACTTAAAATATAATAATAAAAGGGATAAGAGTTCATTCACTTATAAGCTACCACAGCATTCATAATTTGACTACACTTATGGGACAGTAGTTTTAACAATTTATAAACTAAAATCTAAAAATATTGTAATATATAATTTAAAATAAAAATGAAAATATGAAAACAAGGTTTCTAAGTCACATGTGTAAATTAAGTATTATTTTTTTATATTGAGCAAGCGGAATGGATATCAGATGGAAATCTGCGATTTGGCCAGTGAGTTATATGACCTACAGAGCCTAGAAATAGTTGCGTTTTGACCCAGATTAGTCCTAGATTAGTACTACGAACAGCGAATAGGCATTTTTTCTTATTAATTTTGGAGAAACGTTTTAAATATAAATTTAAAATTAATGTTATTACAATTCGGGGTACACAATATACAGAGGAAAGGAAACAACAGGTCTGTAAGGCTTACTTAGGTTGTAATAACTATAGTTGAATATCTTTTCTTTTTTTGATTTCATTGACTGCCACCGTTTCGTAAGAAAACAATGCAATGACAAAAAAAAATAAACTTTTCCGTTATAAGTCGAAGACAATTAATTTGCGTGGATAAATACAGGATCCTACAGCCATAATTATTATTTTTCCAGTATCCTCTAGTTGGGGCAGAGAGCGTCCAATTTGCATCTTCATCAACAACAGTTCTCAGCATCTCCCTTGAATTCACTCCAGGTCTCTTTCTTTCCAATGGACTTCATTTCATCATTGACAGGTCGTCGGCAAGTTTCCATTTTCATTAAACTTTAACATTAGAGGGCTTTTATTGCAAGCAAGAAAAGATACCTTTCCAAGTTTGAAGTAAAAAGAATCCCTTAAACTTGAACAGACATCTCCTCTTACTAGCATGATAGCTTCTTGTTTTTTCAATGTTTCTTCTTCTGCAAATACTTTTTCGTAGCTCATTTGATGAATTCTTACACGTCGTAATTAATTAAAGCTTCAAATTGCGAGTCAGAACTCACACCAATAACACTTTATCTGCAATAAACAACGATCTGAAAAATTCCTGTAAAATACCTTAAAGATCAGATCCTTAAAACTCAATAGAAACTGCTGCTTGTAACATGATTAATCAGATACTCACACTCACTCACACCCACCCCCACACACACACATACATACAGAGTGCACTTTTTGACCTTTCGGTTCATATTGTTAACCATAGAATATAAATTGGTAGCCTACAGGACAGGCTACATCTAGTGTAGGGACCAAATATGATGTAATATTATGTGGTAAAGTGTCTGTATATAATAAATAAATAAATAAAAATAAAAATATTGAAAAAAGTGAAAAAATCTTGAATTTATTCCATTTTGCCACTTACGGAATACATAAACACTTTATTGTTGTTTGTAGCGGTATCGTGGGAAGGCATCGAGTTCACCGTTTTTGAAAATTCTTAGAATTAGGCGTTACTTTGCGGAAATCCATTATCATCCAAATGCTGTGAGTTTTTTCGACGTCGACGACGTCACGTATTAGAATTCCAGATTCTGAGCGGCACTACAGTGTAATGCACAGAGGGTATCACTAAACATCAGGTGAATGTCTTTCTCCTCACTTTTCAAAAAAATCAATCATACATAATATCAAAAATAGACTATTTTTAAAACAAGATTAAACATTGAATATGTTAAACCAATGGCTAATTTACGATTAGAGGAGAACTATATTTTATTAGCGGTCGCACAGCGGGCAATCTATGTTACAATTTGATTGGTTGCTGTGGTAATCGAAACGTTGTGTTTAATAAATATTATTGAATCAAAAACTGATTTATATTGTTCAGTTTTCTGATTTGTTGAATACAATTATAAAGGGCTTCCTGAGCGGCACTGCATTGTAATGCAGTGCCGCTGATTCTTAAGAAACCCAAAAATTCTGAGCGGCACTACAATTGCGCTCGTCACTTTGAGACATAAGATGTTAAGTCTCATTATTATTATTCTCGGTGCCCTTCAGACCAAAATACAATAATGCTTACACCTTACTGCTTCACGGCAGAAATTGACCCCGTTGTGGTACCCATAATCTAGCCGGCATAATATGCAAAGGTGCCTTCCCACTGGGCTTGGGGTTGAATAGTTAAAAAGTTTGCATGTAGCTATCTAATATGTAATAAATATTATTATATTATAGACAAAAAACTAAAAATTAGATACAGAATAGTATCTTTTGATTAACGCGAGTGTTATACATTTGCTTAAATAAAATACAAATGATATAAGTTTTCTTTAGTGTTAATTCCACCAATATTTGTTTTTAAACAATTCGACACGTGTTCCGCCTCTACACGAGGCATCCTCAGGACGTGTTGTCTCGCCAAAATCAGGCACGAGACTCAAACAGCGTTTATAAACTAAGTTGTGACACTTGTAACGGGGTATATATAGGTCAAACAGGTCGAAATTTCGAAATTAGATTAAAGGAACATATTGCCGCATTTAGGAATAATCATCCCGAAAAAAACACACTTCGCGAAACATTTAATTGATACAGGTCACTCACTCGGAAACAATAATAATTTTAATATTTTACATACATGTGAAAAAGGATTTCGCTTAAATGTGTAAGAGCAATTAGAAATAATTAAACACTAACACTAAAACTTAAATCATTTGTATAATTATGGATATCCGCAAAGTAACGTCTCCTTCAATAAATTTTCTAATAAGAATTGAAACGCGCGTAAGAGAACTTTAGTTTTTTTTTTTTATTAATTATCTAAAGCGACGTTACGTGTCTCAAAGTGCTCATCGCCGCTAAAGATTTCACTTCAATAAAACTGAATGAATATTAGTATACCACAGTATTGCCATTACAAGTTTGTAATCGTTTTGAATCATTTCTTTAAAGGGCCTTACCTAAATATCTTTTCCAGGACAAAAAGTAAGACATTTTTATATGTTACATTGCCGATATTAAAATCGCGATACAAAAGTAACTGTTGATCGTAGATGGGTGAAAATTTGAAGTTGTATGTATTTTTTAATGCTGACTCATAATTCAAGTTTAAAAAAAAATGTCAAATAGATGTTGTCCGATTCTCAGACCTACCCAATATGCACTCAATATTTCATGAGAATCGGTCAAGCCGTTTCGGAGGAGTTCAAAGTTTAACACCATGACACGAGAATTTTGCATATTAGATTTGAAGATGTTTTGGTCAATTTTCCTGTCTTCACTCATTTTATTACTTCAGTGTCTCAAATTCCGTATTTCCAACTAATCTTCAACAAATTCGCTCTCTCTTTATAATATTGATATATCTCAAACCTCAAATAACATGTTTACATAGAAATTATGTGTGTCATTAATTTAATAAATAATAAAGTCTTAAGATTTCAACAGATTTGAACAACTGTAATAATTTATGGCATATTAGGGCGTCGCTACGGAGCTCTCTACTCATACATCAAATGAATTATGTATGAAGTGCAAACATAATGATTATTTTGCTAGCTTACATAACATAGTTTATATTGTATACAACTAGAGCCTGTCCACGACTTCGCTCATTTAGATATTTTTACGAGGCTATCTCATATTTGATATAGTTATTTTCACAGTGTCATGAATTACCTATTGTGAGACACGGACCAGTAAAAAAAGAAGGACTCCGCGCCGTGATATTAGCAAGTGAAGCACCGTTATGCTAGTGTGTGTAAGGTTACGGGGGATACTAGTTACACATTTTTTTGTCCCTTAAATAATCATATATGGCCACAAATACTTATATAATATCGTTTTTACACTTTTTCACTACGCACGATGGCATTTTTAAAATATTTTATTGAGACGCAAACTGATCTGTCACAGACGATGACAATTCTCATAATGGCCGCCTATCGGCCTGTAGTAGTGTAAGTGTGTGCATATACATAGGTATTTATACGTTAAACGACTTGTTTTGGTGCTGCACTGTTATGTAAAGTGACACGGAGTCCTTATTTTTTTACTAGTCCGTGTTGCGAGATACCTTAATTATTTTTTTAATCAAAATATGAGCTATTGCACTTAAATTCACGTAAAATGAATCCATTCGTTTCAGAGATTAAAAAAAATTGTTACACAGACGCGAACACTTAAACGTTTATTAAACATTTATATTAAATACATTTTCATTCACTAGGAGGAATGCCCATTTTAGGCTAGCAAACGTACAGTAATAAACTTTTATTTAAAAAAAAACTTCATATTTTTTCTTCTTTTATAAAAATATTGATATATTAATAAATAAAATACATAAACAAATAAATATTATGAATAATAAAGTTTTTGGGTTGCACTGCCAATTCCCTCGAATGACATTAAATTTATTTATGGTTTAAAAAATTATTAATTTATAGTACTAATTCTATAATATCTATACTATATCAGTTTTAAGCATACGATAAGTTCCAATTAACAGGAACTGTACTATATATATGGCATGGATGTTATAAATTAATATTATGTTTCTAAATTGGATACCGTGTGAATATTGGCTATGTATGTTTTTAATTAACTCTGCTGAACGAAACAATATTATATGACAGAGTCACAATGACATGATACTCAGTCAAATAAATCAATTATCACAAATCCTAATTGATCTGATTTGAACTGGTTTAATCCAGTTAGAGGCGGATCAAGTCAATTATAGCTTAAGAGACGTGGATTTTATTTAATAAACAATTTATATAATGATTTTATAAATGCAGGTAAAATAGGAAATTTTAATCGCTGATTTTTATGGAAGAGGAGTAGGTACGCCACATTATGATAGTGAGGAAGATATGGATATCATCATAGTTTGTCGCGTCCTACTCGTGTAGAAATTTATGTTGTGGTATCCATAATCTAACTTATCAAATTCAAATCATTTGAATACCATCATAATCTTAACGTTCATGCGCATTGCAGTCACAGAAATCTTTCTCAACTGTCAGGTTGTGGCTTCATCTACAGGATCTACTTTACAGTTGATAACCTGCTCAACCCCAATATTTGCATATTAGAAAATTGACTTGAGATGTCGCGACGATACGTCAGATGTCGCGATGAGTCCCGCATCGTTCACAAATTTTGTATTCAAATTAATTTTGTGTACAATAATCAGCTTGACTCACAATCACGCTCAAAAATGGTCTGAAGCAAAACTCTGCCTACGCGTGTTATTAGGCAGAGTTTTCGTTCAGTTGTGACATGACAATGACAAAGTGTTCAGTGAAACGCTGTCAAAATAACAATAACAAGGATATCGAAACATAAAAAGGATGGAGTGTTGTTTTTCAGGTAAGTTTTTATCATTTTGCTTTATACTTATATTTTAATACGTCTCAAAAATTCTCCCAGAATTATTTCTTGCTCTATTATACATACATACATACATAAAATCACGCCTCTTTCCCGTAGGGGTAGGCAGAGACCACTTCTTTCCACTTGCTACGATCCTTACATACTTGTTTCGCTTCGTCCACTTTCATTATTCCTTTCATACATGCTCTCCGGTTTAGGGTACTCTTGACCTGGCCTTTTTTCAAGACGTCCCTGATTTGATCCTGAAACGTCCGCCTAGGTCTTCCCCTTCCAACACTTTCATTCACACTGGCCTTATACACTTTCTTCGTCGATCATTCTTCATTCATTCTCTCGACATGTCCAAACCATCTCAGCATACCATATTATACAACCCAATTTATACAATATTTTACGTATAAAAATTACGCGTTATTGATTCTGAGGGATGATGACTCGGTGAAAAATCTTGCATGGCACTATTATATGCGATAAGTCTGAGAGGAGAAACTTTTCATAAAACCATTCAAGAAGTACTTGAGGGAACAATAGCGGAGGCGGTATACGGAAGTGGCTTTTGTATTCACCTTACCGTATGGAGTGTCAAACTATCGATTTTAATGCTGAAAAACTGAATGCTACGAGTACTTTATTTTATTTTATAACTAGAGGGCGAACAGAACCAAAGAAAAAAGCATCGATAATGTATACATTTTTACACATTAGTTACAGATCATCATTACATACAATTCCACCTTCGCACGACATGCCACAAGTTAGGATATCATCCCCACCATCTGGATGTGTGGCGATCCTCCACAGTGCGGTTTTCAAGGAGCTTTCTTCCTCGTACTACGAAGCTGTGGAATGAGCTTCCTTGTGCGGTGTTTCCGGGACGATACGACATGGGTACCTTCAAAAAAGCGCGTACACCTTCCTTAAAGGCCGGAAACGCTCTTGTGATTCCTCTGGTGTTGCACGAGAATGTGGGCGGCGGTGATCACTTCACACCAGGTGACCCGTACCCTCGTTTGTCTTCCTATTCCATAAAAAAAAAATTTTTGTCCTCCTTTGGTCTTATAAGACCTTTTACCAGTGGGAGGCTCCTTTGCATAGGATGCTGGCTAGTTACATTAGTGAAGCAGTAATGAGTATGCATTAACATCTTATGTCTCAAGTTGACGACCGCAATTGTATTACCACTCAGAATTTTTGTATTTTTCAGGAATCCTGAGCGGCACTGCATTGTAATGGGCAGGGCGTATCAAGTACCATCAATTGAACGTCCTGATCTTCTCTCGTCCTTTATTTTATAAGACAAAAAACTAAGGAGGTAAAACTCTTTTAATCGTATAGATAGGAATACGCCCAATTATGAATTGTTTATGACTGGCGAATCCCAAGCGTACCTGACTGTTTACGACTTGCATTCAAAATCGGTTACTTTAATTTAATTATGTGTATTAGTTTATTACGTGCGATTGCAACGCTCCGAATATTGAGTGGCTTGTCCAACGATGGTGTGCAAATTGTCGGCACTATAAATGTCAGAAAAATGTAACTTAATATTTTAATTGGCATAGTTAGTACCTGAATTACACTATATTAGCACGTTGTTTCACGTCCGATACTTAATTTAATACTAAATCACTACTCGCTGGTGTTCTTAAAAATGTCCTTCTTAATTTAAATGAGTAATATATACACTGACCTCTACTATATACCACTGCACTGGCGGCTGTCAAAGTTTATGTGCCTGTTCGATATTCGCCATTTTGGCTTTGTTGGCCATGTAGCGAGAGTTTGCGGTACTAAAACTAGTGATGACAACCTCAGCAAACATCGATAGATGGTGGGAAAATATTTACAAAAAAAAATTGTGTAATTTATTACGTTGATTCTGGAACTATAAATAACACAGAAAACGAACGAAATTAATTCTAAATGCAAAAATACTTCAGAGTATTGTACGTTCCTTCGCAGCCATTTGTATTACACGTCAAAATTAGTTCTCTGGACGCTCGCGAGTGTCGGTTCAAATAGGCATAAAAATTTTGCTGTCAAACATATGGAACTGCCTGTCCAGTGGTATTTATTCAGGTCAGTGATGTATATAGAACTAGTTATAAAGTATTGATGTTGAATAATATTAAATAAATATTAATTGAGTTCCATGTCTTATTATAAGTTACGAGACGGTTTGCCTTCGGCATTTTAAAAACCAACGAGCAATCGCAAGCTGAGGACGACAACTGTATTATGACAATTAATTCAATCTATCGACCATGTTGGTATTACTTAACTATTTATATCTTAGGTAATTAATTACACACTTTTTATTAGCTTCGCCTGTATCTATGTTTGTTTGTAACCGACTCATTTGGGCGCTATTTAGACCCACTTTAAACGACCAGATTTTATGCAAACTTCGTAGATTTATTGAGGGCCGATGACAATACATTAATTTGATAAAAAATATTCCATTTTTAAATATTCAAAATAAGATTTTTGTTTATTTATATTATTTTTATGTATCTATAAGGCAGGAGTTGATGTTAATTTTATATTTCACCCTTATCTTTAACCGATTTATCTAATATTAGGAAATTGTCGAATACCAAAGAGAATATTTAATTCAACAATGCAAATAATAGCTTAAAATTTATAAAAAAACACGCTTTTAAACCATATTAAAAAGAAGGAAATATTTTCTATTTTTTAGTTCGGTTTTCTACAAAAAGCGTGTTTTTTAGTTATTTTTTAACAACTATTTATTATTTAAACATCTAGATAGTGTGACAGCTGCGAACACGTCTAACGGCCCTTTTCAATTACTGATCTATCCTTAGTTTAACTTACTAGAGGTAGACAAATCCATCCTTTTACGCTTACTTACATTTCAATAACCTATCGACATCAAGCAGTGGACATAACTATGGATAGATAAGATCTTGTCATTAAACGGTGATAGCAATGTATCCGTACTAGTTACGGACCTCTAGAGATAGTTATTGAAAACGGCCGTAAAAAATGCGAATGCAAGAGATAGTTCATCATGTTCACATGTGTCTTACGGCCGTTCCCAATCTACTATCTACAGATAGAGATAAATTACTACCTTCTACTGTCAGTAATTAGCTGACAATAATTTGCAGCTGTCCCAATATACCCGATAAGTCATTCTTATCGCCTTATATTGGGACGCGTGAATTGCATTTTTTTTATTTCCGTACAAACTTCTGTCGCTGGTGAGCTATTATGTCGTCCCATTGACAGACAGCGTGTACGGATAATGTAATTTACCGTCGATAAGTTTATTGGGACAGAAAAATCAACGATAGTTACGATTTTTATCTCAAGTAAGAGATAGACTGAATCTCTGTCTAGATAGAGTCTCTCTTGCTGTTGGACAATCAATAATAACAGGCCAGTAATATTAGTGCAGTGTGCGTGACAAGCTACGTGTTACACTCGCGATTTTTATGAATTGGTTTGAAATTTTGAAAATATACGTGTGGAAGCATTGGAACTCCAACTAATATGGCAACACTGATAAATGCGGACGAAGTCATGGGTAACAGCCAGTAGACTAAAAATTAAATTAATTCCCCGATGAATCAGAGTTTTAATTATTAGCTGACCTATTCCTCCATTTATGCGTAACGCCTTTTTTAGCATAATTCTATTTTGGTTCAGAAGTAGATAAAGTCTTTATGTTTATCATGAGCACGTCATCATTATAAGAGAGATCAGATTTCGAGTCAAGACAAGACATTTCTTTGAGGCTGGCTAACAGAGTTAGAAATTAGAATCACTTTTAGATAGTCATGTATGCTAAAATAACCCTCACCACGCAAAAGTTTTTTAGCAATACTTATGAATATCGGAACATTTTTCATCATTGTGTGGGACAATATATACAGAACCCAAGAAAAAACCTGACTTAACCGAGTAGTAGGCATAACAAGCTAGAGTTGTATTATTAGCAAGGTATACCTTTCTTTATGGAAAACGAGGACAAGCGATCGCCCAGGTCACCTGGAGCTAAGAGTCTTGCATCACCAGAGGAGCGTTGCCGGCCTTTATTTTGAAGGTGTCAAACGTACTCAACGTCGAGAAAGTTTAGAAACCCGCTATAACTTACAGAAGCTTAGAAAAACAAAATACGATCGCAACACGGCCTCAGTCCAAATCCAATTATAATAATTAATAGATGTTTAAATAAATCGAGTCGATGTAATCGTACATCGATCATCGGTATCGAATATTAATCGAGTCATTTGCATAAATCGCGGGTTAATATTTCATTTGAGGCTGCAGATAGAGCTACCGCAGAACTAGGCTTACCTTCCTCTATCAAACTTTCGTCTGACCTTAATTGTCAGGTACCAGATACATGAATAGTCATCTGACATTTGTAATCATGTATCTATACACTTTTATAATAAAGTCCCAGCCACTGTTCAGGCATTATCTAAAGAAAAATTAAATGCTTTATAGGCAAAAAAAATATGGCAAATTAAAATGGCCCTGTCGTAAATCCTACTACTCCACAGCTGAATATCTAAGTGATCGCACAGCCTGGGACTAAATTATGATTATTTTATAGCAATAGCAATGACAGTACAATATTGTATGTTTTTATTAAAAAGAGCATAAAAAAATGCTGGGGGAGTTTCTTGCGCAGCTTCTTTTCTCTCAGAGCGAAATTTGTTTCCGAAGCGGTAGTTGTATCTAGTATATTAGAAATGACATCAAAAAGAATTCTAAAGGAATCAATTTTGAGAAAACAAATGCCTTTTATCCTTTTGATGTCGCAAAGTCCCAATGAGATAGCACCTTCTGTGCAATCTCAGAGGACACTCCCAAGGGAGAGCCGCTTGCGCCTCTTTTCCCCAAGAGATGGTCGCTTCTGATGAAGGCTTAGGGGGCGGGCACATTGACCAAAGCCAACCTCAGGTGGTGTAATAAAGAAAGTATATATTTATTTGGAACAAAAACTACAAATACAGGTAAACATTTACAAAATATACTTACTATTTAGTTGACGTCATAACTTTAACTGTTAATCGTAACCGTCCAATCTTCACCGTTTTACCTATTGTTAATGTTAAATAGCTAAAGAGCGACCTGTCAAAAGTTTCAAATAAATATTCGATATTGACTTGTTATTTCAAACTTTAACTTTATCTATGCCAAGGAATCCCATGATGCAACACATTCCGCAGTCTATGTTAGCGTCAGCGTTAACGTTAAATTTGACTTAAACCTTAACTATAACCGTTAATATGATGCAACCCAGACTTTGTGCTTATCCCCCACCCCCCTCCGCACAGTCTAGTGTTAGGGATTAAACGAGTCCTCCACCCAACAATACTAGAAAGACACGTGTTTAGCCTCTATTGAGGCATGCTCAGGAGCAGTTGACTGAACTCTGTAACGAGAGTGACACTTTTTCGACTCTACCATTATAAAGACCATAGAGATGTATTCATAACAATATTAATTGATTACTTTTCTCTTTAAGTTAAGTATTACAAATTGAAATTTACGTCTTAATGCTAATCCCACAAAGCTATACAATAATTCAAGAACAGAAACGTTTGCATATTTTAAAGCTACTACTTTTGTATTTAGATTTATAATTTCATCGGCCGATTGAAATCGACACCAAGTCTAAATTATTATCAAATAATCGATTCTTTACGGTTCAATCGATTAATTAATAAAATCGAAAACTATTCAATCCCCACCTGGTAATGGCAGTTATTCGAGATAACATCTTAAGTGGCAACCCGTGTGTTAAATCAACAGATTTAGAAACATTTATACAGATAGGGCTGCCAATGGCTTCGATTTTAAATAGTTTTATATTTTAACGTAGAATTAAAATTAAAAAAAAAAGATCGTTTGTGATTAAAACTACACTAAAAATTCTTGCATCTATATTGATCAAGTAATGCCATAAAATTATGTTATTAAAATTGTACAGAAATCACTCTGGTAAATTTTTCTGCCTGATCGCGCTCCCTTAGTCGACTTTAGCCGAATGACCTTTACAAAGGCGAGCCTGACAGCTCAGTAGCACTCGGTACCCTCAAAATAAAGTCCTTTGCATGCCTAGGTGTAACTGTATTGAAACGTTGTTTTAATGTAAAAAAATCTATGTGAGCGATTCGCTTTTAGGGTTAAAAATTATAGTACGGGCATACAAAACATTACTTTAGCGAAGAGGAATAATTGGTCTCAATACGAAGAAGTTGTCTAGATAGTTTAAGAACGTCGTAGAAAACACATCGGTTTTTTTTTAATAAAAATAAGGGACGACACGAGTAGGACGTTCAGCTTATAGTAATTGATACGCCCTACTCATTAGAATGCAGTGCCGCTCAGGAGTCTAGAAAAATCCAAAAATTCTGTGTGGCACTACAATTGCGCTCGTCACCTTGAGACATAAGATGGTAAGTCTCATTTTCCCAGTAATTTCACTAGCTACGGCGCCCTTCAGACCGAAACACATTAATGTTTACACATTACTGCTTCACGGCAGAAATGGGTACCGTTGTGGTACCCATAATCTAGCCGGCTTCCTGTGCAAAGGAGCCTCCCACTGGTAAACCCTGGTGGCACGGTAAGCACTGGCTGCCCCCGCCGTCCATTAGGCTACCTTTCCGAAAATAGTCGTTAGTAGAGACTAGTATTAGTTGTACAAGTCGTATTCCTATCCATAAAAAACAAAAGGCAAGAGCACCAATTTAGATCCTTCTGCAAGCTGTCACTGTCCACGCCACCCCACCGTGGCCCAGCGTAAGATAATTTATTAATTTCAGCGTGTGTTAGAAATATAGATTGAAGACATTTCCACTTTTAACACGCTTTTTATTAGCTTCACCTGTATGTATGTTTGTTTGTAACCGACTCATTTGGGTGCGATTTTCAACCACTTTAAACGGCCAAATTTAGTTCAAACTTCATAGATTTATCGAGGACCGATTACAATATATTAATATGATAAATTAATTCCGTTTTTCAATTTGAAAAATAAGATTTTTGTTAATTTATATAATTTTCATCTATCGTCGATAAGGCAGGAAATTAGGTTAATTTTAAACTTAAGCCTTTACTTTTTACCGATTTATCTAATATTAAAAAAATTTCATATACCAAAGAGAATTGTGTGCTAAGTGTGTTTTTTATTTTTTTACACTATTATAATATAAAATTATTACCTTCATGTTTACGTGTTTTGTATTGCTTAAAATGTTCTCCATCAAACTATCCACCGAGATGATTTAAAACATATTGGACACCTTTATAAAATTCGTGCAAACTCTTTGAATTATAACATTCATCATTTACTGGCATCAATCGAGAGTATAGGCTGCTCCATGACTGTTTTCAGGCTAGATATCTAAAAACGTAAATAAATACTACAAAAATTTATTTATCTTTCTTTCTTATATTATATTTTTCATTACTTCCATAATCCATTGCAGCACAACCCATGCCAGAATCATTAAGTTTCCATCTCATCCAAACAGATAAAATCTATTTAACATTCCAACTTTTCTATAATGTCTATCTATTTAAAATAAAACGAATTATTATGTTAATTTATAACCTACATATGTAATCGCCATGGCAATTATCGTTCAAATGCTAATTTTATGCCAGTGGGAAAAAAAACCTTACCAATGTTATAAATCACGATACGCCCTCTTATCTGTCCTTTTCTATTACTTTGATAGAATGAGATAGATAGATTACTTTTTTGTAAACAGTTTTTTTTGTTTAGTTTTTGATGTGGATCTTAAGGCTAGTTTAGTTAAACTCTGAATAAGAGCTAATACGAAGTAATATGAAGACAGGTCGCGGGCGACTTGGTCGTCAGCGCAGACAATTCTGAATTGTCCATGATTGCCGGTCGCTGTGATTTTGTATCGAAAAAAATTGTTGTCTTTACACTTGGTCGCTGGTCGACAGATCGACTCTTCGACTACACAAACGACTACCGGTCGCTGGCGACCAAAAGAGCGCGGATACATATTGAAGTCTTCACACTCAGGCTCTCGAAATTAATTTTATATTAGAAATAGTAATACAAAAAGCTATTTAGGGATTGATAGATTGACAATTATTGCAATTGGCATTCGAAGAAAAATCAGTGTGTTATTTGGAGGATTTGGAGTCTAGAGAATATTACAAAACTCGATCTCGAAATCTCGAATGATTACCAATTCTACGGCCAACTGGCAAAGCTAAATTCTTCGAAGAAGCTGTGCAACAAAAATAGAGCACGGCAATACTTCAAGCCGGCCCACATTCTAACGCTCTACAAAGCGCAGGTCCGGCCACACTTGGAGTATTGCTGTCATCTCTAGTCTGGCGCACCTCAGTATCAGCTCGAACCATTTGACCACGTGCAACGTAGATCTAGTAGAATTGCTCAACACAGTTCTCTGTGAACAGCTAGATCAATTGGCGTTACGTAGAGACATCGCTTCATTGTATATCTTTATAGTATTGATTACAGGGAGTGTTCCCACGAGTAATTTGACCTGATTCCAGCCTCCAACATGTCACAAACTAGGATATCATCCCAACTATCTTGATATTTATTGACATTATAACGTAAAGAGAAAGAGATGAAAAGAAGGTTTGGCCATATCAAGAGGATTGAAAGAAGATTGAGTGCACTAAATAAGACAATTGTGGATGGAAGTGTTAAAGTTAAGACACAGCTTAGAGAAACGCGAAACATCAAGATAGTTGGGATGATATCCAAGTTTGTGATTTGAATTTGAAATGTGAATTTAAGAGATATTTCTCTTCATGCTAAATTGCTCTATAACAAACTATATGTTACTTATAAATATCTCACAACTTATTTCCAATAAAGGGCCAAAGGTTACTCATATAATAATTTGTGTGCTACTAGAATTAATAAAACTATAATTTAAACATAAACAATAATATAATGACTGGAATGTGTTAATTTGCTCTTTGCCCTCTCGTGTTTATTTGGTTACCTCACGATATGAAATTATAAGATATTTAAGATGGTTTAATATTCACGATTATTCTCATATTATAATAGTTTTCAGAACGATAAATATATTAAGCTGTTTAAAGTGTCTTTTATAATAATAAGACAATCATTGTTCGAAGTTACTCCATTGAACAGCATTATATTGCAAATATTGCTTAGTAGTAAAGTACTGACGTACTAGTAAAGTAGTCCAAGTTACTATTAAAGTAGTCCAAGTTACTATTTAACCATTCGTGTATAACCATGAAAGGGTCCAAGTAACCATATTAAACCATTGTAACCAATTAATAGTAGAGATCCGCGTACTCACCATTCCAACCATTAATAGTATCGTTATACAAGTGTCATAGATTAGTTTAGTAGCTTATGTAAATAAATATGATTACCATAAAAACCAATATACATATGCATATATTTATAATTTCATCGGCCTAAGTGCACCCCTTTTCAATCATTGAATAACTTTGACATTAGGTGATCACTCGCTTCCATCAAAAACAAGACTGATTGACTGCTATCAATTTTATTTAAACATTTAAGTAACTTGGTTTCACAATCGAGTAAACTTGTAATAACATAAAATAAGTAACGATTTATTTACTCTCTTATTTTACTCTCTTACTCTAAAATAATAAAATTAATGACAGCAGAGAAAGTTAAATGGACAAATGATGTAGTGAAGGGATATTAAAGAAACGGAAAGAGATTCAATGGAAATAAAATCAAGAGGTAAAAATGACCTACCAAATGAATGGAGAAAGTTATCTGATGAAGATGAGTGGAAGATACTGGGCAAAAAAAGAATTTAAACACTACGTTCGTTGAATTTTTTAAATGTCAATTAAAAAATTTAAGCATATTTAATTGAGTCAAAGCCTATCTCAGTAATATGTCAGTTTTATCTTTCAAAGTTAAATATGTAAGTAACTATGTTATTTATAAAGTTTATACCAAAAAAATAGGAGTTCAATACTTATTTTTTATGAAGGACATGAGAATGATTTATATATTCAACATTAAAATTTAAGTTTTATTACCTGTAGAAACAATAATTTGTTGATGAATGGTCGTTTTTATTTTTATAAAATCAATCATGGCTCCGTTTTTGGCGCGACTATTAACCGTTTAAATTAGCTTTAAGTGGAATTATTTTGAGGAATCAAAAATATCAGTTGGCTGTTGAATTATTACGATAATTTTAGAATATATTTAAAAAAAAGAAGAAGAATAGCCTTTTGGTCAGTGTATATTTATAGTTATTATTATTTAAGTTTTAAAAAAGTATAATGTTTTAAAAAACCTCTAGTCCTTTTTATTTATGGAAAACAAAACCATATTCATATTTAAGAGAAGACAAAAGGTGAAATAATAGGAAAAAGTATTAAAGAAAAAACGAATTTAATATTTATTTGCTCCTGTTATAAAATAAAGAGAAACTGAAAATCAAAGGTCAATTAATAATGAACTCAGACAAAAAGAAAAGAAGCAAAGTCAAAAGTAACCTAAAATCTTTTAAAATCAAGCAAACGTTCCATTCAAAGAAAATTTTCATAATCGACGCTCAAAAATAAAGTGTAATAAAAATTTAAGCATTTTAAAATTCGCCTTTTCGATTGAGGCTACATACGGATATTGAGTATAACGATCAATTTTATAATAATATAATAAGCCAGATTTTGCGAAAGAGCGGAAAGTATTCTATACCGTAAATACCATTTTATATTTTGAATGAATTATTTGTTGATTAAAGAACAAGAACAAATTAAGAAATTAATCTTTAACTTGCTAAACATAAAAATGCAACCTAAAGTTTTTTTGATTTTTTACAAGAATGAAGTAGACGTTATTTGTCAATGCAACATAATATTAATCCACCACATCAGTATTGAATTTATTATAGAAGATATATATGAATACTAATGAAATAACGGTAACCTGTTAGATTGAAATAATCGAATATAGTTCAAGTTTCTATGTTATTTTATTTCCCTCCCATCATATAAATATATATCTACATTTAAATCAAAATAAGCACTGTTGCTAAATAAATGTGCCTGAATAAAAGGCTTTTATCGTTAAAAGTGACAAAACAAGCAGATTACATTTAAGTATTTGAATCTTAAAGCATCACAAAACGTACTAGTAGTATCAATTCTGAAAAAATAATTATTCAAGACCACAAAATAAAACTAATTTTTATTCAAATCTAATGTTCCTCAAAATTAAGCGAAATCTTTGAGATCTACTTCATCTCCAAAGTGGAATTTAAATTTCACTAATAAAAATCTAACTATGGATTACTATTAAAGTATCTAATCATTTAAAGAATTTATACGATTGTACTTTTTTATCACTACATTTGGTATTATAAGTACAAATATTCGAATTGGATAAGACTAGAATTGGCTGGACGGTCCCTACGACTGTGTGTCTCGTAAAATAAATTGGAAGCTCAGTTTGAACTGTGTAGTTTAGAAAATTGTTTGAACCGAACCGACACAACCCTACAATGTGTTAGTAACAAGCGTATTACGTAACAATCTGCGCTTTATACAGGATGATATATTTAGCGACGTGTTTATGCTTTATAGAGATGTGTGTAATTTACAGGATGCACTTTTGTAGAATAAATTTGTAATATTTTGTTAGTTTTAAAGAGAAGGAAGTAGAATAAAAGTCTTTTTTAATAACTGATAGTATAACTCCGACCTTTTAATGTCCTGGAAGAGATTTTTTTTAATTTGGTTGAAGACAAATCTTAGCGGATTTAACACTTAAGGTAACTACGATTTAGATAATCCTAGAGGAGTGCTTCATTAATAATATTAAAGTTCACGTTTTACGTTAGTTGGACCATATTAAACACAAATAAGACCAAAGTTTATATGTATTTCTCTTATCGTTTTTTTTTTGTTTTTTTTTTATGGAATAGGAGGACAAACGAGCGTACGGGTCACCTGGTGTTAAGTGATCACCGCCGCCCACACTCTCCTGCAACACCAGAGGAATCACAAGAGCGTTGCCGGCCTTTAAGGAAGGTGTACGCGCTTTTCTTGAAGGTACCCATGTCGTATCGTCCCGGAAACACCGCACAAGGAAGCTCATTCCACAGCTTCGTAGTAGTAGGCATTTTTAAGGCGTTTTTAAGGCATTTTCTATAAATTTAGCGTACATCTGATTTATCCGTATTTATTGTTGAAAACGTACTATAAAATACGATCTTGTGGGCTTAGTATCACGTTTCATTTCTTCGCTACCATCGTTTTAGAAACAAATGGCGCTCTGAGAGTAGAAGAGGCGCAACTGACTTCATGCAATTTACACCTGCATTCATGCGCTCTTTTTAATTTATTTACATTAAATAAAGACTTCTCAAATATAGCTGAACTAATAGGTTAGAAGCGAGTTATAAAGTCAGTGAAGTATACAAATGATTTAAGTTTTATTTAGAGTTAATTCCGCCAATATTTGTTTTTAATCAATTCGACACGTGTTTCGCCTCTACACGAGGCATCCTCAGGACGTGTTGTCTCGCCAAAACCTGGCACAAGACTGGTCTCATATCATTTGTATAATTATGGATTTCCGCAAAATAACTCCTACTTCAATAAATTTAAAGTGAAGTATGCTAAAACCATATGCTTCTAAAATATATTTAATATCTTTTGTCTTATGGGAAAGAACATCTGCAAGTTCAATTTAAATCACGTTTGCACGCTGTATAGTTGCTAGAATTGGTAATGTTAAAGATCTGCTTTCAGGAAATAGCATACTGCGATTGCTTATACCTGTATATTTGTAAGTAAGTGGATAGTATTAACTTGACAAATAATTTAAATTATGCAACGGCGCCTATTTCTGCCGTGAAGCAGTAATGTGTAAGCATTACTGTGTTTCGGTTTAAAGGGCGCCGTAGCTAGTGAAATTACTGGGCAAATGATACTTAAACAACTTATGTCTCAAGGTGACGAGCGCAGTTGTAGTGCCGCTCAGAATTTTTGGGTCTTTTAAGAATCCTTGTCTTGTCCCTTTTTTTCATAAAAAAAAACAATCAGGTTAAGATAATATTTTTTACAAATACATTTCGTTTATGTTTTAACTGTATCTATATAACTAATTTTGTATGTAATTTTTGCAATTTGCAACAATTGTATTACAATATAACTTCTTCTTCACACTAACCAGGATCGGCAGAATTATTTTCTTGCAGAATGTAGAAAAGATACTATATGCATACGACCTCAACCTTACACTCTCGAAATTAGGTGCTGTTTTGAAACTTAAAAAAAGAAAATATATTAATACTTATGATACAGTTGAGTCATAATTAAAAAAAGAAGGTAAATGAAAGTATAAAAAAAGTGTACGGACACCCGACAGAAGTGATAACTTAAAAAAACTATTTAATATGGAAATTACTTGACTTAGTTCTTACTTAAATTTTATGTATATTAATCTGATAATGTAAGGAAAAGTAATTTTATTAATAAATTCTTTAATTGATATGATAATTTATCATTATTTAATTCTATAAAAGAAACAATTGGTTAGAGTGAGAGAGGTGGAGCCTGCCTACCGCTGCCGTACGCGTGAGAGAAAGGGAAGCCAGACAGACTGGCGTTGTAACGCATTACGTTACGAAGCGGTTTACCTTCGTATAATAACTCATACTTCAAAAGCTTTTAAGCCCGACCACATCACAACTGGTTAGAGCTCACAGAACACTAGCGTACACACACACACACACGCACACAGAGTTCTAGCTAGGTCTGAATAAATGTAAAACCAATATATTGTAAATTGGTTTAGTTATAAGTATTAAATAACGGCGAAAACTGGCCTCCTATTTCCTCTCCCTCCTTTCCTTTCCCAAGATCTTTTGCTTTTAAGCCCGTAATGAAAAAAAAATGATTATTTATGCAATTACTCACCGACGAATTGCATATTTCTATTATGCTCGTAATATCTATACAAGCGTAGCTCTAATTCTGAATTCTTACAACTTATCTATTTTATTCTGAGAAAGCACATCACAGAGAGTTGCAAGCTCGAACAATAAACTTTCTAGCACATCGCAAAATAAGCCTCGAGTGAAGTAGTAAGTAGCTTTAAACAAACTGGTTATTTTTCTGAAATCACCTATTTCATACCATTTATTCCGAAAACGAGCTTCGGAGACAGCTTTCATGGCCGGTATAACCCTTTAGAGTTAACATTATTTTTTACTGCTGTTGTTGATTTTTTAACCTCATACTTCATGCCCGTCATGCATCATCTGTGTGTGTTGGGTTCCTCCAAAGTGTTCCTCCTAAGTGCAGTTTTCAAGGAACTTTCTTCACGTACGACTTAACTCTGGAATGAGCATCATTGTGCGGTGTTTTCAGGACGATACAACATATAAAGATCCAGCAACTCTCTTGTGATTCCTTTAGTATTGCAAGATAATGTGGGCGTGTCATTAAAAACACGGCTTGGAAAATAAGAATTGATGTGACGACTGGGCTAAAAAGTGCGCCATTGATTATGCAAATACGCATCAAATATACTGCCGAAAAAATCAAAAAAAAAATCATAAAAATCCTACTTATGCGAGTAGAGTAAATAATAATTTGGTCAATTATTTTAACAGAATCGGTTTTCATATGACAATCAGAGCGTTACACAATAACAAATTCAGGTTATTTTATTACAGTTATCAACGGATGAACTTGTTTTTACCCCCACATATAGAAAGAAGGTAGGCCCTACAAAAAAATGCCGCTTATTTTTTTTTGTATTCCTGGCCTGTTGATGGGGTTGATATAACGGCCGAAAAATGATTATTATATTTAAAATTGGGATTAAAAAAAAAGCACCAAATATCTTTGTCCGATGTTTTTTATTGTTTCACAACTAAAATCCGCAATATTTAAAGTTAAATTAAGAATTACTTCATTTTACAAAAAAAAAACAATTTCTTTAATTAAATGATTAATATTAGCACAAATTCAATCAATGTAATATGTAGAAACAAGAATTATTAATGGACTGAATTGAGAGTCTTAACCCATCTCAAATTCACTGGAACATAAAAGAAAATCATCAAAATCGGTTCAGCCGTTTTGGAGGTAGTTCAATGGTGAATCTTAAACATCCTCGTATCCACCTGAAGACACACAGAAAATTTCATTAGGAGGAGTTCACTGTTAGAACATGTACAGGAGAATTATATATATAAAGATAGGCTAATGTTATATTATGTAAAAGATGGTCTAGAAGTTTCCTATCAGTTCTTCTCCCCTGGTCAAAGCCTCTTTCCGAACTGATATAGCTTCATGACGTTTGCCAAGTGTTGATGCAATATGCTATGTTTCTGTCAGTCCCTATGGTAGATAATATTTTTCTAATTCTTTTTCATACATAAATATCTAAAAGCCACCGCCTGCAACTTTAGAAGGCGAAAATTCGGCCCCACATGGAGTACTGTTCTCACATCTGGGCGGATGCTCCCCGGTACCAGCTTCTTCCATTTGACCGCATATAACGAAGAGCGGCTCGAATCATCGACGATCAAGTCATCTCCGATCGGCTTGATTCTTTGGCGTAGAGAGGTGGGTTCGCTCTGCATCTTCTACCGAATTTATCACGGGGACTGCTCAGAGGAACTGTTCGGGTTGATTACAGCGGCCGAAAGTACCACCCGCATCATATAGACGTCTGGCATTCCACAACAGCGCGTTTTGCTAGAAATATATTGCCCCACACAGCCACTTTGTAGGATCAATTTCCGGCTGCGGTTTTTCCGAATACAAACGACAGGGATCTTCAAGAAAAATGCATACTCCCTCCTTAAAGGCCGGCAACGCATTTCTTGACACACCTGTTGCTGCGGATGTCTATGGGCGGTTGCCTCACCTCTCTCCATCCCGTGAGCCTCTTGCCCGTTTGCCCCCTCTTATATAAAAAAAAACAATGTAAAAGGCCCGACCCATACCCGCGTTGGTAATATTAGTAGCATCAGCAACTTAATAGTTACCTTGAATCTATTCTTATCATAATATTAGCATATCTACAGAATCTGAAGATAAGCTTATCAGATGCATAAAAAATATCAATTTAGAATCACTTTGCAGAGATAAAAGTCTAAAAGAAGTTGCTAGACACGTGCTTAACATGATTTTGTTGATAATACGGCCTTTCGTGTGTTCGCCGTGGCATTCTACAATCTTGCTGTAATGTTTAATATGCCGTTGGATAATGTGTATGGTTCTGTCTGTATATTTCAGGAGTTTTGTAAAACTTCATTAGGATAAGGTTATTTCTTTTAACTGATAAACCCTGTGTCTCTTCAATGCGTGTTATTCTTTTTGTATTTTAAATTACTTGATTTTTTTATTACAGTACGGGACGAGACGAGCGGGACGTTCAGCTGATGGCAATTGAAACGCCCTGCACCCAAAAATTCAGAGCGGCACTACAATTGCGCTCGTCACCTTGAGGCACAAGATGTTAAGTTTCATTTGCCCAGTTATTTCACTAGCTACGGCGCCCTTCAGACCGAAACACAATAATGCTTACACAATAATGCTTACACATTACTGCTTCACGGCAGAAATAGGTGCCTCCCACTGTTAGAGAGCTGATAAATAACTATTTTTAAAATATAAATTTGTCCTTCGTATTCTACCTACACAAGTTTTTGTAATATATAGAACGGTGTAAACGTTCATAAAATATAGTGTCGAGTTGAGGCGAAGTTGATTAAAAAGAAACCTCATAAAAAATATACTTAATTAATATTCCATTATATTCCATAATAATGTCTCGTTAGGATTAATAATTTCAGTGTGCAAGGAAAAATTTTATGTATTAAAAACTACACAAATAAAATTTGAAAACAAAATTATATGAACGATGCAAACCTTGAACCCACGACCTCTCGCGTTCAGTGCGAGTGCTCTTTAAACTGAGCTGAGTCCCGCATCGTTAATAACATTTTGTTTTCACTATTTTTATTTATTTTTTATTTTTTGATTACAACAAATCTTAATAATTAAAATCACCTACGCAAATCTGCAGATGCCTGCAGAAGATCTTTCAGAATGCTCGCTGAATTTACGTTTTATACAATCGAGTGAATCGCTTTTTTCTTAGAGACTTTCGCTAGCCTGGTACAGAGTGCGTTGTATAAAGAAAACCTCACAACTACTATCAAGATAACCTGAAATATGTGGCAGTGCAAAAACGACGAATAGAAATATGAGAGAAACAGAAACAGTCAAATCTGTCAGAGTTGGGCCAGCTACTGTAGGTACTTCAGTCTGTGCGAGGAGCGATGGAGAATGTCTGCTATAAACGGACATTAAGTTTTGTTAAGACATGGATTTTATTATTATTTAACCTGACGATAAAAGTAAGACTAGTAAATATTTTGATGAATCAGGCCAAAACTTTCCGATCTCAACAAATCAACTCACTTCAGGACAAAGTATTAACACAAAAGTTTTATTAAAATTTCCAAAGCATCGTGTGTTTTACACTCACTTACAATGACCTAAACATACTCAGTTGGGTAATTGTTAAAGCTGTTGTTTTCAACTCAAAAATCCAAAGCATTTGCCAAAAATTCACAAGGCAATTCAATTTTGACGCGAGAATGTTAACGACCTCAGCTGGAGTCGAAACGAATGTATATTTCTGGCCAACTTTTATAATAAATGTCTCGGTGTATGTGGTCGAAGGTGTAAGCTTTGGTGGTTAGTTTTTTGGAAATGCTAATAGTTTTTTTATAACATTAAGGGACGAAATGGGCTGGACGTTCAGCTGATGGTAATTAATACGCCCTGCCCATTACAATGCAGTGGCGCTCAGGATTCTCGAAAAACCAAAAAATTCTGAGCACCAATACAATTGCGCTCGTCGCCTTGAGACGTAAGATGTTGTGTCTCACTTGCCCAGTAATTTCAATAGCTGCGGCGCCCTTCAGACCGAAACACAGTAATGTTTACACATTACTGCTTCACGGCACAAAAAGGCGCCGTTGTGGTACCCATAATCTAGCCAGCATCCTGTGCAAAGGAGAGAATTTTACTGGTTTATTTATAATTGATGTTTTTTTAATTTGTGAAAACCCAATCCTAACAGAATCACTTGTAGTCTATGCTAATATTAAAAAGCTGCTAAACTACAGAACAATCAAACACGATGAAAGAGACGCGTTGGTTGAAGTAAAAACTCTAGGTACAGGAGTTCGTAGTGTAATAGAATTATCTCCGTTAATCAACTTTTCCTTCTAATCAGGCTAACATTTATAACTGAAGAAGCATTAGAAGAAGAATAGTGTCGTCTGAGACGATGCTACCTGCAAAGTTAGCGAAACCTCAGAGCATAGTGTTACAATAATTACGTTTAATTACATGAGAAAGTATGTTACTTAAATAAAAAAAAAGAATACTGTCGGATTTCAATCTCAGCGCGATCACTTCTTATTCGAAGCAACGGGACAGTAAAAGATATCGGTAAAGTTTTCCGATAAGCAGTTTTCAATTGAAGTTTGTAGAACAGGTCGAGTGTTCCTTGTGATATCTGTGATACTAGACGAAAGGATAACAAGATATTGAAGAGAATACTGAGCGATTGTAGACGACTATTAGAATTATACTATTTCACGATTGTCATTGTATATTGAAGTGGATGTCTGCGCCATAGTATACTTCCTTATATCTCCATCCTTCTCTAACCATCCTTACTCCACACGACCTACTTTAACTAGTGGAAGGCTGGCGAGAAGCACAGTTCGTCCGTGGCACCATGCGATTGAACACACCGCCAGTCTCTGCGTTGACACACAAAGTCAGATACGGCTAATTAGTTTTTAATCATTTTAACAGTACCTTCATTCATTTAATTAAATAAAAAATGGCACTTTTAAAATGTTAAAGCTTTTCATATTATCGTTCACCACTGTCACTTTGTAAAACCCTGAGCTTGAAGAGATGAAGTGGCAACAAACTGACAATTCAAAGCAACTCTTTCAAATCATTACTTACAACTTCAGCATTTTACAAACATATATATTTATACAATATTTGCAACATGATGAAACAAAAGTACCAAAACATTTCGACTTACTTGAGGAAATAAAATATAAAATAGTTATGAGTGGAATAGATTCATCTCACGCTGTAAATAAATTAAGGAGATATGAGAAGTAAAGTGAAAATCTTATAAACATGTGAAATAGGTATTAAGAAATACACAGCGTTGAACATTGTATAACAGAAAAAACGACGGACAAACCCGCCGCTATGACGCCGCCAAAAGTAATGCCATTGAAGCGAACATTAGGAACCGTGTTAGAAAAAAGAAATTCTTACGATCAGTCATACGTTTGTGATGACCGCGATGACTCCTTTCTTTCAGAACACGTGGTGATATTGAATTTAAATTAACGCCCAATACAATATACATACAATAGTTATGCGATTTCTGGAACTGTAAATGCAATTCGTTTTATATTTTACCACTTTATAGTTGAACCAAAACCTTGTTTTAAGAAATTCATAAAATCAATTTTAAGAAAATAAGCGACTGTTAATAATAAAATCATAAAATTCAGATAAAGCAAGTTCTCACAGCTTTTATGTAGGAGTTAGTACGTAGCCATTGCACGTCGCCTTTTAACAATATAGAAAGACAAACAAATGACATAGAATATTGGCGCCCCATACTTTAGGCTTATATTAATGCGCGTCAAATAAACTTCATTTAAATACGCTTACCGCCATTCCCAATATACTACCCACAGATAGAGATAAATTACTACCTTCTACTGTCAGTAATTAGCTGTCAATAATCTGTAGCTGTCCCAATATACCCGATAAGTAATTCTTATCGCCTTATATTGGGACGCGTAAATTGCAATTTCCATACAAAATTCTATCGCTGGTAAGCTATACGTCATTGACAGACATCGTGTACGGATAAGATGAGTTACCGTCGATAAGTTTATTGGGACAGAAAAGTCAACGATAGTTACGATTTTTATCTCAAGTAAGCCACAACCGGAGATAGACTGAATATTGGGAACGGCCGTAAGCCATTTTGAATCGTCATTACAAAAAATCTTTTTACTGATACTGAATCTACTTATTTGTTCGGAAAAGTAGAGCTTGTGAGAACAAAAAACAAGAAACTCAACGGCTCTTTTTTTTAAATCTTAATATACCCAACAAATTAATTTGTAAGGTGCTGCACCCAATATATAACATGTTCAAATTTAATAGCGTTTCAATTTATTTTTATGAAAATAAGAGACAAGACCAGCAGGACGATCAGCTGATGGTAATTGATACGCCCTGCCCATTACAATGCAGTGCCGCTCAGGATTCTTGAAAAACCCCAACTGCGCTTGTCACCTTGAGACATAGTATGTCTCATTTGCCCAGTAATTTCACTAGCTACGGCGCCCGTCAGACCGAAACACAGTAATGCTTACATATTACTGCTTCGCGGCAGAAATAGGCGCCGTTGTGGTACCCATAATCTAGCCGGTATCCTATAAATATAAACTTTCGTATATTAGATGCATCAACCTTTCATATACATTTTTCTTAAGACAAGATTTATAATAAATATTTTGATCTTACTATTAGCGTTTTCCACGACCCACGTCATGAACTTAAACCGTTTAATCTGTATGTCCTTTTTAGAGAATTAGGCGAAAAACATTTCCCTCGTTAAGGAAATGAGTTTTTGATAAAAGAATTCCATTTAAAGCAAAAGACTTTCCCGCCCATTCCAATAGCACGATTTTCCCTTCCGAACTAATTTGAATCAAAATCAACCTTATTCTTAAAGTTTAAATCACAAAACCCCTTGAAAGAAGTGGAGTTGCCTAAGTGATACTTTTACGCCACTTAGCCTCAAAAAACGTAGGCATGCAATAAAACTGGTAGAAGTGAAAATCGATAAGTTCTTGTAGAACGCACCTTAGGATATCTTTAATTTTCCCGATCAATTTCCCAACTAATCGACACCATATTTGATAAAGAATTTCGGCCTTTATTGTAAGGCAGTATGTTTTATAATCTCTTGGTCAAACATTAAGTAAGGATGTTCTTTGACAGGCTAGCTTGTTTTACGAGGGGAGGATATAGGGATAAACCCATAGACAGCAATTGCTACGGTCGATGGAAAGTGATAAAATTATCTTCGACTGAGAGAGTAATAAACTTCAGTGTTATTAGAATAAATATTATCTTTTTAACCGACTCCTAAAAAAGAGGAGGTTCTAAATTCGTCAGTTTTTTTTGTTTGTTACCTCAGAACTTTCTACGGGTTGAACCGATTTTGATAATTATTTTTTTATTTGAAAGCTCGTGCTTCCCGTGTGATCCCTTTGTAATTTGTATGGATTATGGGTGCCACAACGGCGTCTATTTCTGCCGTGAAGCAGTAATGTGGGACCATTACTGTGTTTCGGTCTGAAGGGCGCCGTAGCTAGTGAAATTACTGGGCAAATGAGATTTGACATCTTATGGTGACGAGCGCAGTTGTAGTACCGCTCAGAATTTTTGGATTTTTCAATCATCCTGAGCGGCACTGCATTGTAGTGGGTAGGGCGTATTAATTACCATCAGCTAAACGTCCTGCTCATCTCGTCCCTTATTTTCATAAAAATGTATGGATACTATGAAATCTGTAAAGGGAGGTAAAAACTTAAAGAGTTTCTGGGCGGTTCTTCTCATAAATAGGCCTCCTGGTGGACTCTTAAACTGATGGCATCAAAATGACTTTCATAAGCGTCCATGTGGGGCTGGCTGTATGATATTATACTTTTATTTAGCTATATACAATATTTATTAAAGGTACCCATGTCGTCCTTGAAACAGCGAACAATAAAACTCATGCCACAGCTTGTTCGTACGTGGAAAAAAGTTCCTTGAAAACCGCAAAACTACACGTCCAGATGGTGGGGATGATGAAAGAAATATATCTTTATTGCACACCACAAAATAATTAAACATAACAAAAATCGAGACTACAAAAAGCAATAGGCGGCCTTATCGCTTAAGAGCGATTTCTACCAGGCAACCTGTAATGAATTAGTTATGGTTGAAAAGATAACAGAAGGTGGTGTTATCGATATGCATATAATTTAAACATACACATACAGTAAATAATTCCAAGAAAAGAACTAGTATTGAATTTGTCACAATAATAAATAATAATTATGAAGCATTGTTTTGAAAGATTGGAGAGTTTGAGCCTTTCTGATTTCAGAGGGAAGAGAATTCCATAGGTTAACAGCTTGCACAGTAAATGAATTGTTAAAAAAGGAAGTTTTATGAACAGGTGTACAAAGCAAGAGATTATGGACAGACCGAAGATATAGTTGGTGAGAACTTCATGCGGAAAATTTTTCCTTGTGATATATGGGAGTTTTAGGATCAAATAGGACATGATAGAGATGTATAAGTATATGGGAATTTCTACGCAAGCGGATAGGGAGCCATTTGAGCTTCAGACACGTGGTCATACTTACGTAGTCCAAATATAAAACGAATACACATGTTCTGCAATCGTTCAAGTATATCCAACTGGAGTTCGGTTAAATCGACATATGAAATGTCAGCGTAATCAAGAATGGACAGGAGAAGGGATTGAGCGAGTAAAGTTTTAGTGGGAATAGGAAGAAAATTTTGGAGTTTTTTTAATGAGTGAGAGGCAGCATAGAGCTTCCTACTAACTTCTTTTAACTGATGGTGCCAAGACAAATTCATATATTCATATTTGATTAATTACCAATGCTCGTTGTCCCTACTACACATTTCGTTTATATTTGACTTAAAATCACAACAATATAACAATTAATCTACAATCCTTAAAAGTCGAACTTCAGACCCCAGACACATGAAAAGGGCAACATCTGTTGTAATGTTAAGTGAAAGGTTACGTGAATGCTCGGGAGGGAACATGAGGGTAGTCGACAAAACTCATTACCAACTACGCGATTCAAGGCTGCAATTAGTTAAAGAGATTTGACCTAAACGATTGTTAAACTGTTGGCAGATTTCCAGTATTTTTAGACTATATTATTTACATTTGATATATTTATATATTTATGAAAATTTAATATACGTTCATTTATGAAAATTTAATATACGTTTACAAAAATCGTCAACTTTTTGCTCTTAATAGTGATTTTCATCATTATAACACTAGAAATAAGGGATTGCTTGTAACTAAAACTAACTTGTAAAAAAAACTAATTCTAGTAGACTTCATAAGATACATAATAGCTTTAAGGGTAAATGAATACACTTCTATAATAAAGTCCCAGCCACTGTTCAGGCATTATCTATAAATAAATTTAAATGTTTTATAAAAAAAATGGCTCTGTCGTAAATCCTATTACTCCACTGCTGAATACCTAAATGATCGGACAGCCTGGGACTAGATTGTGATTATTTTATAGCGATAGAAATGACTGTACAATATTGTATATTTTTATTTTTATTTGTTTCCGAAGCGGTAGTAGTATATAGTAGTTATTAGAAATGACATCAAAAAGAATTCTAAAGTAATCAATTTTGAGAAAATAAATGCCTTTTATTCCTTTTATACTACATACTAGTAAAATTTTAAGAACTTATTGTAATATCACAATAACATAAAGCTTCTGACTTGAAACATAAATGTTTTCACGATATTTTAACATAACAGTCGTTACCAATAGGTAAAATAATAAAATATTTATTTTAATCCATATCACTCTCTTAATTTATCACTCAATTTAACTCTACACCTACTACGCAAAGCTCTCATTTTCACCGCATGCATAGCCCCGTTTAATCGATTACTCATACAAACATCAATGGATTTACAAATAAATTTGATATAAAATATACCTGAGAACACGGACAAATAAAAAAAAGGACTCCGCGTGACATTAGCAAGTGAAGCACCGCTATGATAGTGTGTGTGCGGTACCGGGGAATACTAGTAACACAATTTTTTCTCCCTTAAATAATCATATATGGGCACAAGTACTTATATTGTATCGTTTTTAAACTTTTTCACAACGCACGACGGCTATTTTAAAATATTTTATTGAGACGCAAACTGATCTGTCACACACGATGACAATTCTCATAATGGCCGCCTATCGGCCTGTAGTAGTGTAAGTGTGTGCGTGGGGCTATGTATTTACACGTTAATCGGCTTGTTTTGGTGCTACACTGTTATGTAAGGTGACACGGAGTCCTTATATTTTTACTAGTTCGTGCCTGAGAATAAACAAAGAATATAAGAAATGTTTACTAATATCGCTCACAACACAGCAATATCGTTCTCAAGAAAATCGTCACATACGCTTAAAATCCGCATAATATAATAGGGCAAGTTATCAGAGGACTTCATCTGTGAACTATAATATTATCGCAAGATGTTCTTGGTGTAACGCATCCCAAAAAGCCTTAGTCTACGTGCCTCAAAAGAAGTCGGACGCACATTTACCACCAGGAGTTTCTAAAGGACAAGCGGGGGCCCCCAGCTGCAGAACATCGGGTCCAGGAACACCAGTTACGTCGGCATATTATTTTAGCCATAACTGATTTCACAATAATATTCATATCTTAACCACGCACGCGCGCATCCAAATACAATGATAATTCTAACGTTTTCCGATTGTCAAGCAGCCTTGGAAATAAACGCGGTAAACATTGTAGGTCGTACGAGTAAGCCAATCATAAGCAGAACGTCTATATATATATATATATATATATATATATATATATATGAATAAGGCTGAAAATAATATGTAATCATGTAAGGTAATAAATACATATTCTGTTATACCATAATCTCTACAAAAGTATAAGAACCTTTACTTCCCTACAATATTAGTAAGGATATTTTTTTCAAAGGTAGATTTTAAATCGGCGATGGCCGGTCTATGCGTCATGCTCGTGAACGGGTGCTACTCGTGGTGGCTGGATGATCTTGTTACCGGGAGGTCTGCTTGATGTGTTTTTTATTATTATTATTTCCTTTAAAGTTAAAGTTATTATATATTTTATTTTATGATATGCTCACATAATGCCTCTATTTATTTACGGTATGTGTGGATTGATGCATCTACTATACTCAATAACTCTTGTGTTTATAAGTATTAATTTACTTTTTTTCTTTTTTTGACTTACTCGTGTAAGCCTTTCAGTTTTTGACATTTGAGTATTTTTGTTGCGTCACTTTGCATATATTGTAATTGAAATGATTTGTAAAACAATTAAAATGTAAATGTTGACTTAAAAGAGTGGCAATGAGTTTCTTGCTACTTCTTCTCATTAGCTCAACCCTTTACGATGTAGCCGTAAATTCAATAAAAAACAATATTTTTATATTTTTTTGACATTCATAAGTGTCATTTCCGTGACCTACATGAATAAAGTGTTTTTGAATATGAATTTGAATTTGAAAAATAAATTTTATTTCCAACTAGCTGACCTGGCGAACGTTTATTTGCCATATAAGTTATATATGTAAACATTCCTTGAGCTTCAACGAATCTATTACAAAAGATTACATTGAAATCGGTCGAATAGTTTAGGGGTTATTAGGGAACATACAAACATACATTCTCCTATATACATATGGAAGATAATACAAAATATATACTATATTCATCATCAAGTTGAATATAATAGCAGAATAACATATTCCTTCAGATGCAAATAACATTGCTCAAATAACAAATATCTAGGGGATACCTCCGCCACAAACAAGAAAGTTACAAATGAAATCTTGCAAACTTCGTCAAGGGTTTGCTGTAAAGCGCCTCAAGTAATGTTTTGAACAGATTATAAACGGGATATATTGTAGGAATAATATCTAAGGGTGCCAATAGACGAATTAGCAATCATTTCTTTCAGTACGGTATTGTGGATGATGCTTAAATAAGATGATTCGTCTAAATTTAAGACTTTAAAATGAGGCAGTTGCGTTTCTTAGTTTTGATTATTAACGTATTTTTTGAGATTTAAGATTGTATCATTTCAAATAAATTAAATTAATAATCCTAATGATCTACCCCAACAAAAAAGTTTTTAGAATTATTAAACATGTAAGTGGCGTTTCGAGGAAATAATAAAAATCTGTTCTACAGATGCCCGCAGCATATTTATTTGTTTTTGGTCTGAAAAGCCAAATGACGATATGTGTCGAGCTTATCATAAACTAATGCTATTCAGTGACAAAATCTATGTCATTCAAGTCCTGCCCAGAACGAATACAGGATATACAAAGCTATGCCACAATCCTATATCCTATATATATTTTTTAATATTCATCTTTTTTTTCTTCCAGTTAATTCCCATTACAATAATGAGTCACACATCTATATAACTAGCAAACTCATGGAATATTTTTTTCAGTTATTTTATCAGTATATAACGTGTATGAGAAATATGTTTCATCAATCTTATCATCTCATAAATGAGGATCGCACAATTTCTCGTGAGTTTGACCGTGTATGGGAGGCTTTATATTTAAAAGTTTAAACCTCCCTGAAATTTAGCCCGGCGGCAGATAGAGAATAAGATAATCATTATTCCCTTTATGAAAGTTAAGAAAACTTTTCTAATAACCTCTTTGACGAGAACACTCGAAAGCTTAGTAGGAAGAAAAACTGTAAACGATAAATCATAGAAACTCAACCACGAAAATAAAAAAATTATAAAATATTAAGTTAAACTAACTTTATATGTATGATTTTATTATTTTTTAAGAGTTTTAGTTTTAGGTTCATCGTTCTAATCGTTTTTTTTTTTATTTCTGTATAAATAATTGTATTAATTACTGAAAATTTATTAAACATGCTTCGTCTATATAATTTAAATTTTAGAAGGTAGGAACTGTAAAGTAGGTCCTGTAGATGAAACTACAGGTTGAGAGAGTTGAAGAAACATGTCCGGGGTATTAAACTATGTCGGTATGAAACTGTAGGCTTAGTCTGAGATCTATAGTGTTCTAAGACTTTGCTTACGTAAAACTCAGCTGATTTCAAGGTTAGCGCAATCTTTGATTTGGTATTTATAGTAATTTGACACCTGAAATTCTAGTCAACTTAAGCTAAGACAGACCAGCGATTCATTAAGGCGACACTAAATGCCAGCGACCTTGAGCGATATGAGTTCACGGCTGCCGGCCCGCCATCTATGTAACAAAGCCAATATGTTCAAAATTCTTGGGTGGAAAACAGTTTATATGCTTACAATCCTCGTACTAATCTGAATAAATGAACCTACAAAAAAGTACAAGCTATAAGAATAACTTTTCTGAGAGAAGTACCAAAAAAATGCGTCACGCCATGCCAAAAAACTTGTTTAACTTCAAAGAAAAGTGGTAGTTCAAAAACGCTCGGCAGTGTTAACTATAACCAACAGCAAGCATTAGACAACCTACAAATAAGACTTAAGGATATCTGTAACAGGATTAAGTAGTGTTCATAGCTCGAAATGCTATACTTTCACCACAAAACTTGTCTAAAAACAACATGATTGCGTGTTTTCTGCTTACTCTTCGCCTTATACACAGAACATTGTCGATTAATATTAAACAAACTTTTACAATAGAAATTACACTAAATTATAATAGTATAAAAAAACTTATTTGATTATTAGTTTTGTTGAAATAAGTGGAAATCGAAGAATGATTTATGCGAAATAGCGTATGTCTTGTTGGTGTTAAATAAATACATAGAAATGCGGACTTGATAACTTATTTGGTATGGGAAACGGTACGTAGGTACAACAGGTACATAATATAACACAAGTGTTCTTTCACTATCACTTTTACATCGTAAACCACAACATCGCACCATATTTCCTTCGATTCTACTTAAAATTGTCATTGATGTTGAATAAATAGTGGACATTTCACACGTTTCACAACAATAATAGCTATTTTTATAGACGCAAATAAAAGTAAACAAAATATCTATGCAGCGCTGTCAAGTTTGTTTAGCACACCGGGTGTGCTGACCTTGAAAAAACCGGCACGAATGGCGAAACAAAAAATCTAATCACTCTATCTCATTTCTTTACATAAGACTCGCATAAGTTTTTCTTTTTCTCGTGTGAGTGAGACGGAAGCTATGAATTAGTCTAGTTAACTATACTGGGTCTATGGTAAATAGTTTCTTCCATTTATCGATGTTTACTGAGGTTGTCTTCACTAGTTTTAGTACCGCAGACTCTCGCTACATGGCCAACAGCGCCAAAATGGCGAATATCAAACAGGCACAAAAGCATTTTGACAGCCGCCAGTCCAGTGGAGGTCAGTGGTGACAGCAGATAGTATTATACGGGAATTTTCAAACGTCGAACTACAGCTGTTGTGATGACGTAAGAAATTGATCTCCAAATTGTTCGGCTTATAGTCGAAGTTTATCCTAAGCCGTCGTAATGTTGGACTTGAGCTAAAGCTTAGCTCGTACTCAAAGCGATGTTTATAAATTCGGGCTTCAACTTAGCTCTCAAGATGGGTCTGAGTAGTCTAATTTCGCTCTACAGATCTCAGCCTTAGGAGGTTATTTTTTTTTTTCATGGAAGTGTGAACGGGTCACCTTATGTTAATTGATCTCCGCTGCATACAGTCTCTTGCATCACCAGAGGTATCATAGAAGCTTTGATGGTATTTTAGAAAGGCATACGCACTTTTTTGTAGGTTTGAAAATCATAAAATAGCTTGGTTTTACGTGGAAACAAGTTCCTTGGGAACCATAATGTAGAAGAACGCCAGAAATCCAGATGGTGGGGATGATATCCTAAATTGTGGCGTGTCGAAGGTGGAAATGAGCGGCAGGAATCAGGTCAAACAGCTCTTCGGAACAGTCCCGTGATCAATGCGGTAGAAGACTCACAATAAAGCGACGTCTCTCGTGACAAGTGATCTCACAGTACACTGGATCCCTGACAATTCGAACAGCTCTGCTGTGCACGCAGTCAAAGGTTTTAGCTGGTCCTGGGATGCGCCAGATAAGAGATGACAGCAATACTCCATATGTGGCCGGACCTGCGCTTTGTAGAACGCTAGAATGTGGGCCGGCTTGAAGTAAGGCCGTGCTCTATTTATGACGCTGAGCTTCTTCGAAGTCAAATTGGGTTTGTCATCCAGATGGCCGCGGAATTGGCAATCACTCGAGATTTAGACACCAAGTATTTCGATACTAGATTACGCATTACGCGAGCGGGAAGTGTTATCGAAGAACGGTGATACGACAAATGGTTTTTTCTGTGCCAATTTGAGTCTTATTTTTTTTATGGAAAAAGGAGGACAAACGAGCGTACGACTCACCTGGTGTTATCTGATAAGCGCTGCCCACATACTCTTGCAACACCAGAGGAATCACAGGAGCATTGCCGGACTTTAAGGAAGGTGTTAAGAGTAAGAGTGAGAGGAAATGATTGTTGCTCGAGGCGTAATTTCCACAAGGGGCGGGTTCGTTTCAAGCCTCGTCCTCTTAAACAATGGTATAAATTTTTTTAAGCTAATAATTCTCAAAGAGCGACACCGTTTTGGTTGGCATTGCAACGGAGATAGCACAGCGGTGGTTTTTTTTATGAAAATCAGGGACGAGATGAGCAGGACATTCAGCTGATATAATGCAGTACTGCTCAGTATTCTTGAAAAACCCAAAAATAAAGAGCGGCACTACAATTGCGCTCGTCACCTTGAGACATAAGATGTAAGTCTCATTTGCCCAGTAATTTCACTAGCTACGGCGCCATTCAAACCGAAACACAATAATGCTTACACATTACTGCTTCACGGCAGAAATAGACGCTTTTGTGGTACCCACTAACTACCCGACATCCTGTGCAAAGGAGCCTTGTGATTTCTTACCACCAGGTGACAGAACCACATAAAAGATATAAAAACAATAACAAAATATAAGCTAAGCGAATTAACAAAACGAAAGTTTATCTGCATAACATCTAAAAGGTTAAACAATAACTGGATAAAGAACCTTGTCGTAATAAGGGCGCCGTAGCTGCCAAGAAAGTCATTATGCCGATAATAAAAGATTTATTGTGAAAAAGTTCCACTTTACGCCAACGTTCGAACTATATAATTTACAAGTTTTCGTTCTCGTTTATAAATGTTTATACAATTATGTGGGTTTCATTTTCCAACCTTTATTTATTCCAAATTTAATGTTGACCAACTGAAATTAAACCTCCACTCACTGTTAGTTTTCACTACCGGGCCAAGTCGGTCTATATGGTAGTAAGTACTTAGTCTATAGTGACACATTATCAGGCTGTCAGATAGTCTATACGCTAGAACTTTAGAATTTTCTGAGTCTATGGCACTGACCTCTACTATATACCACTGGACCGGCGGCTGTCAAAATAATTTTGTGCCTGTTTGATATTCGCCATTTTGGCGCTGTTGGCCGCAGCGAGAGTCTGCGGTACTAAAACTAGTGATGACAACCTCAGCAAACTTCGATAGATGGTGGGGAACTATTTACAAAAAAATGTGTACTTTATTACGTTGATTCTTGAAGTAGGTATAAATAACACGGAAAATGGACGAAATTAATTCAAAATGCAAAAAATACTTCAGAGTATTGTACGTTCCTTCGCAGCCATTTGTATTATACGTCAAAATTAGTTCTCTAGACGCTCGCGAGTGGCGCTTCAAAAAGGCACAAAAAAATTGCTGTCAATCATATAGAACAACCTGTCCAGTGGTATTTATACAGGTCAGTGGGGTATTCTATTTCAGAACGCCACACATGGAGCAAATATACTGTAAAATGAAAAAAAACTCTCTATTTTGTAGGACAAATCGTTTCACGAAAACAAAATATAAGTAAAAATTTGTCAAATACCTGAAAATCTTTATAAGACAAGAAAATATTTTTATAACCATTGATATCTGAATCTGTACCTAAGAAACGACGAACGATAATTTTCCTTATAGATAAGACATAAACCACATTTATTTCCTGCCTGGTTCAAGCGAATGTTGAATAATAAATAGGCTTCACTGGGTTATTCTTGAGACGGCTTGTTACCGCAAAATTTTATGTCCTATTTTAATATTTTATTTTTTGGGTATTTTAACCCACTGCGCAACGTATAGGACAATGTCATTATCCATCTATGTATGTATGTTTGTTTCTTTGTGACGCTATAGATACCAAACGCATGGATCGATCTTGATGGTTCTTACATCAATCGATGTTAGTTTCTGATGTATCATATATTTTAATCATGAGAATTGAGTTTTTTCTTAATGTTTACCTTAAAAACGATGGCTAAGTCATTACTGTAGTCGAATATTAAAATAAAATATTAAATTTTAATTTTCAAGAATCCTGAGGGCAGGTATAATGGGCAGGGCGTATCAATTACCATCAGCTGAACGTTCTGCTCGTGTCGTCCCTCAATGTAATAAAAAATCCCATACTCTGATTCTACTTGTTCTTAGTCTTAAAAGACTTCTTATTGTCAATGAAAGCATATAATTTTCAAGAAGAATCAAACTTGCAACGCAATATATTTTGTGTCATTAAAAACTAACTAAGAAGTCCTTAGGAACATCAACTCTTACTTAACCAAGTGAATTTTAAAGGATCCCACATAGTCCCACATAATGTAGGCATCGTGTCCATTTGAATAGTTTATCGTTAAAGGGACCCATTGAGGTTTTGCTCCAATGGAGCCCTAATCGACCGCCTTGTTTACTAAAGTGCGATTACTGTGTGCCCTCACAGTAAGCGGTAAAAACGCTGCAAAATAAATCCTATCTCACATTACTTTGTCGACGGTGCACATAAAAAATAGGGTATATATTTTTATCTCAATATATTTAACAGTTCCCGTTAAATCGCCATATATATATTGACTTTAACTGTTCAGGACTCTAGAAAGCTAGTATTAAGCATAGAAACGTTCCATTAATTCAAGTGAATAAAACAATTGAAACTTTAAATTATGTATAATGCCATTTGTTCCATTAAATGAAATTGTGCTAGTAATATTGTGTATTTTTACATCAGTCAACTATCAAAAGAAAGATTCATTTTTGGTTACTACCACTACATTACTTTAAACATACATATACATTATTAATGATGTCTTGTTAAAACTTGTAAAATGCTGAGTCTATAAATATTTGTCGACTGGTGATCATTTCCAAATCTTTGGTTAGTAAGTGATTTTTTAAATTATTTTAATACCAGAATCATCTTTAACATTATAGGTTAAATAACCTATATAATATTACATATATGTCTTCTAGTGTATTGCGTGTACTACTCAAACTCTACTCTCTTCTGATTAGGATGGCAGGATCGTCAAAGAAGGAATTCCAAGGTAATAATACTTAAATTGATTTAATTCATTAACACTGAGGTACAAATAGCTAGGTGTGTCAACATCGCGCAAGGGAACAATTATTGTAATTATTTCAGTTAGTTATAATTTGAATGTGTATATAATCTTTTGTTTCTGTATTTGTCTCCAATAAAGTAAATAAACAACCGGTCATGCAGGTCAGTGTTCTTATCGCGCCAAAACAGTGTAATGTAAACTAAATCGCTAATATACCCGCTATCATAGACACCACACCCCACAAACTGCCGACTCATCGACGTACTCCTATATAGCACAGTCCGCGTTTTTCATGTAAATATTAAAATTTACTCTCGTATGACATTAACCTGCCCTTTTCAATTTTTGAACCCTTTTCATGTTAGCAGAAATGGCAAGGTTGAGGCAATTTTCGGAATAAGAGTAACTTTTATATTAGTTACATACAATTTTTGCCAAATAATAGTGATAATAGTTTGAAGAGTTTTCGAATAACTTTTTTTTTACATTTATTAAATTTGTATGGTAACATGCATTACTCATTTAAGAGCGTTAAAAAACCACATTAGAGCCACAATGTCTACTATTTAAGTTTTTTATTACCGAGTTGCTTTTTTATGAAAATAAGGGACGAGACGTGCAGGACGTTCAGCTGATGGTAATTTTTCTTGACATTATTTGACATTATAAGATCACGATATATGATTGCTTTTTGCTTAAACGCTTCAAATATATCTGATGATAGCAGCCGCTCAGGATTCTTGAAAAAACCCAGTTGCGCTCGTCACCTTGAGAGGTAAGATGTTAAGTCTCATTTGCCCAGTAATTTCACTAGCTACGGCGCCCTTCAGACCGCACAAATGTTTACACATTACTGCTTCACGGCATAAATAGGCGCCGTTGTGTTACCCATAATCTAGCCGGCATCCTGTGCAACGGAGCCTCAAACTGCTTTATTTTGTTAAGTGACATGACTTTGAGTGGTACAGATATTTGCACAAAAGGCGGCTACGAGGGTACCACAGCGTTTTGCTTTGAAGCATGTGTGCAAGCATTATTGTATTCTGTGTTTGGAAGGGCCGTTGGCTAATGTCACTTAGCATCTTCTTCTAAAAGGCACGGTGAACCACTTATTACCATCAGTTAAACTTCTTGCCACTTCCTCTCATAAAAATGGGGTTTCATATGATCTCTAGTGGGGATAACGCAGCGTCAATCCATTGGCCATTTTATTTTATTTGACCACAATGAGCGGATTCTGAACAACGTTGCGGTGCGGGTTGGGTGGTGGGTTGTTCTAATGAGCTACGACCATAAAGAATCTTAGCGGAATTACCACTTGATATAACTGATAACATTGAGATATTTCAAACCATATAATAATAAATATTTATATGCAAGATAAGTACAAGTTACCTGTGCTGCAGGTGTATTCCTTTGTATCTGTAACAGAAAACCATTTTAAGTTTTCAATATGATAAATGACTGAAGAAAGTACAGATTGATAACCAGTACTTCGGAATGGAATCTTGTGGAATGTAATTCTGTATGTGGTGTCACTCGGTTTTGTGGTGGACACACGTCGCTTGGTTTTGCGGATGTCCATGGGCGGTTGTTTCACCACTCCACATGACGTAAGCCTCTTGCCCGTTTGCCACCTCTTATAACGGCGTATGTCTATGGTAATAACCCTAAAAAAGCTATACTGATTGAAACGTTGGTTCAATCATCGTTGTACGTTGTAATAACGTTCGTAGGTATATGCTGTACGAATTGAAAATGTTTTTTCGTTTTACGAGCACTGTTGTGTGCCGGTACAGCCGAAGGGTACGTTAATTTACATTTGCGACCAGTAGTGAATTCCCAAACTGTGAGGTTACTTTTCATTTAAGTTTCAAATGCAAAGAATATTTTGTCGATGCGAGGGGCCATACCCCTTCAGAGTTCATTTACGTCTAAATCTGTCTCACGTCTCACTTTATTTTTCAAAAAAAAAATATTAAATGAAATATTTTAATTTATGTATTCAAAAAAAATATTAACACTGCAAGTATATTCGGGATATGTGTGTATTTGTTCATATACACCCGGAATATTTCACCAAAATGAAAGACCACTCTTCTAGGAACACGTGATAGCCAAACAAATTACTTGTACCCAATTATCAATAGACACTCCAAGAAATGTTTATTACTCGTACAAAGCGATAAAATATAAAATAAGTTACTCGACCATTTATAAGACACTTAAAACTAAATTAACAATATGACTAATAAATAATTATTTTTATTCACTAATCTCTTTCTCTATCTTTCTTAATCACTACTCAAATTTAAGGGAAATTGACATATAAATTATTATTACTGTTTTATTAGAATTTTATATAAACTTTGTATGACTTAGAGCCTTAGAAGTTTATATTACTTATTGGTTATGTTCAATTTTGTGTAAAATATAATGTTATACATACTAGATATATATTTGCATGACTTGTAGGTTAAGAGAATCTAAGATTAATTAAAATAATACCGATTCGAAAACTGACCTTATATGCAAATAAAGATTATTATTATTATCGCCCACAAAAGACTATGTAAAGTTTATGTTTGTTCCTGGAGTAACACAATATGATTATTTCATTTTCTATAAAATCGCTAATGTGCCCTTGTGTATTACCAAAAATATATTGACGGTCAAAAGTTAAAATATTTTTTCTTCAAATGTTTCTCTCAATGATAAATATGATACCTTTTCTGACTTGTTATAATTAATTGAAAATTCCCCGATAAATATAAAATTGTCTGTTTGTATATTTAAATAACAGATTTTACTAATTGCTTGTAAAGAAAAGGCTCGATATTTGTTGAAAATAAATTATGATTACCGAGAATTTATTTAATTATAACAAACCAATGGATCTTATGTCGATAAAACGAACCCTCAATATCTAAAAATATTTAAAAAAAAAAAATCTAGTTTTTAAAAAAGCATCAATCAATCAGTATCAATATGTAATTAATTGTCAAAGTAATGCAAATACTTTATTTGTATTAATCTTAGGTTTGTCCACACTGTGCATTTTTATTTTCACTTTCGTTTTCATCTTTCTATTCAACTTTCGTTAGGCGCTTTCATTCATTATATGCATTAACAAAAGAAATTCCAAAATAGTCATTAAGTTCAGTCTTAGTTTCTGTCAGCTTTTGGAAACATGTGCGAGAAAGAGAGAACATTTAGCCAGCTAGCCAGAACTTGCAAGCCATCGTCTCTTTACTTTATTTGGCTAAAGTTTATTATTTCGATCCTAAAGTTGTGGAAACCTCTGTAATCCTTAATAAACTGCAATGTTATATATTTTTCTTTGTCCGCCATCTTGTTTTTGAACACTGTGGCACAGAAATCTACCCGACTCGGGAAAATGGATATCACAGTGAGCGCATCGCTTTTAACTGTCATCGGGTATGCGTTAGATGCATGCCTCACGTGCTCTGTTGACAGCGCTATGACGCATGCCCTTGATGAACAAACTAAGGCACAGTGTGGACAAAGCTATAAGAAGAGTCAAAGAACTTATAAGTTGATAATAGTACTTGTAGTTATTTAAAGTTTATAATAGTACAATAAAAAGAGTACGGGCAGCCTGATTAGATTATGATTATTTTATAGCAATACCGATTACAGTACAATATTGTATATTTTATTAAAAAGAATGCTGGGAGAGTTTCTTGCGCCGCTTCTTCTCTATCAGAGCGCCATTTGTTTCTAAAGCGGTGGTAGTGTTTGAAGTGACTTCAAAAATAATTATAAAGAAATCTATTTTGAGAAAATAAATACCTTTTTTGCCTTTTAGTATTTTTATTCAAGTTTTATAACATAGTTTTTTAAGATTCTTGCCCATGCAAAACAGAGTGTATATAATGATTAATCTTTAATAAACATTATTCGCTTTAGCTTTCTATACTTGTTCTATGTAAACTTATTCTTATAAAGGGAACCAAAGTCTTCGTATGCATGAATTAGATCATTAATACAAAGATCTATCCATCCATCTTAAAAGATGACACTGTACAATGAACCTGTCAAATCACAAATTTATCAATAGTTAACTGCCTTTTAACTACCGTTTCACAATTAAATAATAGGTCATTAATATTTTATCACTATGTTCAAAACTTCCGACGACAGAACCGTGAAGTTTGACTCCTAATTAGCCATAAATAGTATTTTTACGAGCTCATAAAATCGGTTGACTGTGTAAGATTATTGCGTAACTTTCGATGGTAAAACAGTAATTATTGTACTATGAGTTTTCAAGAGCAGAGAGTATATTTAAGAGAGACGTTTTAAGTAAAAAGTTCATGTAAGCGGACATTTGAATATAAACACCATTTGTTTTATCACAGCTTTTCGACAACACTTCCATTAATCGCCTCGCCTAGTATTGGAATATTGGGTCTCAACATCTGGAGTAGTAACCAATTCCGCAGTCATCTGGAAGGCAAAGGCAAATTGACAAGGGGGGGGTTCGTAAGTAGAGTAAAGGCAATCTCACAGTATACTCGTAGTGCTCTTCAAAGCGCATGTCCGGCCACACATGGAGTATTGCTGTCATCTCTGGCCTGGCGCACCCCAGTAACAACTCAAACCATTTTCAGGTGGGCAACGCAGAGCTGCTGGAATTGTCGGGGAACCAGTGATCAGTGGACGTTTTGACGTTACGTAGAGACGTCGCTTCACTGTGTGTGTTTTATCGCATCTATCACGGGGAGTGTTCCGAATAGCTGACCTGATTCCTATCGTCAAATTCCACCTTCGCATCTAAAGAATTAGAATATAAATATTGAATATTGACACACTCTTACACAAATTATCTTGCCCCAAATAGGCATAGCCTGTACTATGGGTACAAGATAACGATATATTTAATACAATATTATACTTACTTAAACATACATAAATACATATAAACATCCATAACTCGGAAACAAACATTCATATTCATCATATAAATGAATGCACCTACCGGGATTCGAACCCGGGACCTCTAGCTTAGTAGGCAGGGTCACTAACTGGGCTATAGGGGTCGTCGAATATCATTTCCACCATCTTGATTTCTGACGTTCCACTACAGGGCGGTTTTCAAGGAAATTCTACACATACAACTATGGAATGGGGATCCTTGTGCAGTGTTTCCAAGACGATACGACCTGGGTACCTTTAAAAGAAACATGTACACTTTTCTAAAATGCTGTCAACTCTCCTGTGATTCCACTGGTGCTGCAGGGGAATGTGGGCGGTGGTTGGTTGCGTGGAATATATGTATTTATATTATTTAAGTGTATTTCCTACTATCCAACTCTTCTATATCTTCTTTAGGCAGCGTACAAGTCCACAGAGATGGCACTAGTGGTTCACAAAGTAGTTTACCAGTGGGAGGCTACTTTGCACAGGATGCCGGCTAGATTATGGGTACCACAACGGCGCCTATTTGTGCCGTGAATCAGTAATAAGTGTGCATTACTGTGTTTCGGTCTGAAGGGTGCCGTAGCTACTGAAATTACTGGGCAAATGAGACTTATGTCTCAAGGTGACGAGCGCAATTGTAGTGCCGCTCAGAATTCTGGGGTTTTTCAAGAATAGTGAGCGGCACTGCATTGTAATGGGCAAGGTATATCAGTTACCATCAGCTGAACTTTCTGATCATCTCGTCCCTTATTTTCATAAATAAAGAAGCCTTCAAATCCGCTAATTATGAAAGGTGAATCGAGGGACGGACATTGCTTTCAAAGTGTTGCTTGAGAGAGATCACGCGGCCGTCGCATGTAATTAAATGAGATTCGCGCAATCACCGCATAAACTTTAAACCTAATTAATAAATAAGGTAACCTGTGTATGTATCAATCATAGTGTTAGTTGGAGATCAGCTGGAGAGAGAACGAGCTCATCCAATAAGGTACGTTGCCTTCCTTCCGCAATATGTTATCCTGATTTAAGTACTTATATTACCTACTTATAATTTTTGAAACAACCAATACAGTCCACAAATTTCTGCACCACCCGAGGTGATCCCTTAACATTAGGTGACATATTTGTCCTCATCTTCCACAGACGTTCATGGGCATAATTTTACGATTTTCTGTGATTAACGCGAGTGTTACACATAGAAATAAATAGTTATTTATGCAACTGTTGTGTAGTAAGTGAAGTAAATTAAAACACGACTGTGGGTTTATCATACGAGGCGAAACCGAGTATGATAATAGTGTCATATGAGTGTTTTAATACCTAATTATCAACAGTTGTATACAAGACTTTATCTACACCCAAAATTTGAATCCGCTAAAAGATTGTGAAACAGTTATCTTATTGCCAATATTAAAACAGCCAGTCCTAGTAGTAACCTAATATCATCCATTACTGATTATTTACTAATAAACTAAGTATAAATGAAAGATTTATTTATTTTAATAAAAATTTACATTTTGTATAGTGCAATTATTAAAATTCACTTGAATATTATGCTCTTTTGCAGCGTTTAAAATATCGGGCGGTGTGCTGTCAAAACTTGAAGTGTGTTGATAGTGTGTAACACGCGTAAACGAAAATATTCTTTTTTTGAAATTCATACGGATACCACGCATCGAACAATAAGAATGTGGCTGTCTGTTGAAACTCTTTGCACATGAAGGGATTGAAAAAATAAACAAAAAATGTCGTTCTCCGAAATTCAGTACAACATGAAAAAAAAAAAAAAATCTCCTTTACTATACTTTAAAAGTGTTTTATTTAAAACATTTTACGACCTAAATGAACAACCAATTATATTTTAAATATAGCACTGTTAGAAGTATAGTACTCTGACAACAATTTCTGAAAAGGAAAATAATTCAAATCGATTTTATTCCTTTTTTATTATATACATAAAGTTAATTTTGACCCGAACGGATTCGCGGGTCATATAAGGGTAAAGTAATATTCCGGCGTTTGAACTTTGAAACTTCAATAGACTCGAGGATACCAGTCAAATATAAGAATTATGTATTATGTCTGAACAACTGCTTGAAGATTGAATTACTTATTATTCCATATTATTTAATATTTGATATTGAAATTAAATATGTGGGTATGTTTATGTACAATCTTAATATATATATATATTTCTTTTGTGCGTCTGTTGTAACTGAACTCCTCCTAAACGACTGGACCGATTTTTTTTGTGAGTTCCAGTGAATTTGAGATTGGGTTAGGTTCTCAATCCCGTCCATATAATATAATTCTCTTGCTCATGTGTATGTTAGTGAACTCCTTCTCACAGCTGGAACGATTTTTCAAATTTAAGACGTGTGTACAGGACAACGTCTGTCGGGTCCACTAGTAGTTATATATAATATAACGAGCTGTCCCGATAGATTCTGAGAGTAGATAAAAAATATGATGTAAGTATTCGGGAATAATGTAATCTAAAGCTATCGGAAATGTGTAATCATACTGAATTAGTTAAAAATGAAACAAAAACGTATTTCTGAATGATTCACATTGACGTTTGGCTTTCCACAACCGCGTGTTTTGCAAGAAATTTCTTGCCAAACACAGCCACTTTGTTGAATCAATTACCGGCTGCGGTTTTCCCGAACCGATGCGACCTTCAAGAAAAGAGCATACTCCCACCTTAAAGGCCGGCAACGCATTTCTTGATACCTGTTGTTGCGGATGTACATGGGCGGTTGCCACACCTCTCCCCATCCCGTGAGCCTCTTGCCTGTTTGCCCCCTCTTATATAAAAAAAATCATACCATTCAACTACTGTTCTTTGTTTGTAGTTATACGGTGTGGGGGAGGATCGTATCGTATCAAGCAATTATAATATTATGGTGTAAAAGAGTTAAATATCCAACTTACTTAAAATTTTATGGATTAACATGATATTTTTCTAAGCAGCTTTTGCATAAAATAGTTATAGTTTTCTTAAGGGATACACATATTATGCCATCGCGGACTTTTCTGTAGACCTATATAATATACACAATTCTATCACACATTATATTGTTGTATATCAAATATATACAGCGTTTTTGTTGAAAGCGTCCAGGTGCCTTTATTTTTTCCGACACCTCTAACAAATATTGTCAATTTATTCAGAAACGTAAACATAAACTTATCAAATTACATACGTTCCTAATGTAACTCCTCAATTATCAAAATAATACCTTCCTTGAGGAACCAGAAAATCGGTGCAGTAGTTTTTGATTTTATCGCGAACAGACAGACAGACGGGGTGGAGGACTTTGTTTTATAGCATGTAGTGACAAGCTGCCTGATGCGCTTCGCTTCACCGTAACTATGTTCGGAGTGGACATATAGCATTTATATGTATTCAGTTTCATTTCAATTGGCCCAAAAGTTCTCGAATTTTAGGTGAACATACATACACACTAAAGCTAAATTAATAATAATAAGAATATAACTTTTACGCCAAAACGTTACGAAAAAATACAGTTACAATATTAATCGCGTTTTAATTCTTTACAAGCATTTTATTCGAATAATATGAAACACTCGCGTTAATAAAAGAAATGACCAATCACCACGGAGCCCCGGTTTGACCCTCGACCACCACGTATTTGGGTTTCGTATTCGAATGTCCGTTCTTTGACGCTTTACAAGATTGGTGACCCGTATGTTTATCAGAGTACCGGAACCCCTAGAATTTGTTGTTTTTATGTGAAAAAATGTAATGGTCGTAAATGATACAGAATTTGTGTCGTATTTTCGCGCATTCGGACAAATATTAGTAATTTAAAACGTGGTATTTCAGACAAAACGATGAAACTTTGTTAACCTCTCTTATAAAATCGTTTTGTATCTTACATTCACTTCCATTTTAAAGAAAAAGTCCATAATAATGTTTCAAGCAGGTAAGTTGCGTAACGTTAATTTATATTAATTACGAGCTGACCCGGCAGACTTCGTACTACCTAAATCGATAAATAAAAGACCTAAACTTTTGTGTAAAATAAACTTAAAACAAACAAAAGGAATCCTTTTTTATGTGTTATAACCCGTGTTTTAAGGAAGTTTATTTTACCTATTTAGAAAGTTAGAAATATATAAAAAATTCTTATTAGTTATTCATTTTAACCTATAATTTTTCTTTCATTTCTGAACGACGGGGGACACGACAAAGGAAAACCAAAATTGTTGTTTTTATTTAAATCCGAGAATTTACATGTTTATTCAAACCCTTTAAACCTTCCCTGGACTTCTACAAATAATTCAAGACCAAAATTAGCCAAATCGTTTCAGCCGTTCTCGAGTTTTAGCGAGACTAACGAACAGCAATTCATTTTTATATAAATAGATAGGTACGTAATGTTTCTTTCTGAAAGGCACATTTTCTTAATACGCGTTATATATTTGTAGTTACTTTTGAATTTTATCACTTCAATATTTGCTCTTTGGTAAATAAAAGGTTAAATAAATATTTCCAAGTACACTCACCGATTACTTAATATTTCATAATTTAATACAATTAAAACTTCTATTCGATTCAGAGCCTCTTGCTCCTAGACAAACGATGATTACAGGCCAGGTTTATTATTTTAGTTTGCTTGACAAGCTACGTCTTACGCTGGCGATTTGTATGTCACTTTGTGTTATTGTGCGTGCATTACTCCAAAAAGAGGTTAAAAGGCATAAAAGGCATTTATATTCTCAAAATTGATTCCTTTTGGAATTCTATTTGATGTCATTTCTAATATACTAGATACTACTACCGCTTCGGAAACAAATGGCGCTCTGTAAGAGAAGAAGCGGCGTAAAAACTCTCCCAGCATTCTTTTTTTGCGCTTTTTTAAATAAATATACAATATTGTACTTTTATTGCTATTGCTATAAAATAATCATAATCTAGTCCCAAGCTGTGGAAATTAAATCACATTAAATCAATTCAGCTGTGGAGTAGTAGGTTTTACGATTAACTGTCAAACTCAATTTTTTTATATTTTCACAGCTGTCACAGTCTATCTAGACGTATAAATGACCTAAGAAACGTTCGTATAAATTCGAAAATCGAAAACTCTTTATTATATGGATATACTAGCTGACCCAGCAAACATTGTATTGCCGATATTTAAATCGCTATACAAAAGTAACTGTTGATCGTAGATGGGTGAAAATTGAAGTTGTATGTATTTTTAATGTTGACTCATAATCAAACAAATTTAAAAAAATGTCAAAAAAATAAAAAATAAATTCTTGTGGACCACCCTTAACATTTAGGGGGATAAAAAATGTGCAGTCAAAATTTCATGAGAATCGGTCAAGACGTTTCGGAGGAGTTCAATGTTTAACACCATGACACGAGAATTTTATTTATTGGATATATATACGAAATTGATAGAAATTTACACCTTTTTTAAATTTCTTTTGCACAAGGAATCTCAGTTAACAGGTTTTCAAATAACTGAATACCATTGAAATGTCCGCTGGCTCGTTACAAGGGAAAATAATGCAATTAAACCAAAGTAATTCTGTGTGGAATTACAATTCCACGCCTTTCGGAATTGGCTTAACGAGCTGTAAAAGAAATAACAGACAGGTTATTTTAATAAATTTTTGGGTGTCGATTACTGAAATTGGAAGCCTTTTCGGGTCGGCACGTGAGGACCATCAAAGAAAGCGCAAACAGAATTTATATTAATTTCATTACTGGAAATATTGTGCGGAATATTTAATACACAAATAAAATTTGAAAACAAAATTTTATTTGTGTATTAACCAATGTAAGTGAGGGTGAGGTGAGTCACTTTAAAACATAACAAATTGTTCAGATTTACAAGAGCGACTTATCAAGTCAATTTCCTAATATGCAAATATTGGGGTTGAGCAGGTTATCAACTGTAAAGTAGGTGCTGTAGATGAAGCCACAACATGAGAGTCGAACAAAGCATAAAAGATTTTATGACGATACGTCACTCGAACGGTTAGCTCAGTTCGAAGAGCATTCGCACGGAACGCGAGAGGTCGTGGGCTCGAGTTCCTCATCGTTCATTAAATTTTGTTTTCAAATTTTTTTTGTGTATTCATCCCAAAAGTGAGGGTTATCACTTTAAAAGCATAACAAATTATTCGGAATATTATAACCAACGGATTTTTGTCAAAAAATTTCGGGCCAGTTTCAGTGATGGACTAAATTTGGAGTTTACTTAGAGGTACGACAGATACCGTTATAAATAACCAAATTAATTTATTTATTACTAAATCCAGCAACTCCCTACAGAATTTACAAGAAACTCATGCAAATGTAAAGCGAAAAAAAAAGATTAGTCCCATCTCTTTACGTTCAGTAGTTTTTGCGTTTTTGCACCTCAAACTAAGGTAATTTTCATTTAATATTCATGTTCTATAATACATAAATTTCTGGACGTCCGAGCCTTGCTTGGATTTTTAAGAATGTACAAAACTTCAACAAAAAAACTATAGGACACCTGGATTCGAACCGGGGTCTTTTGCTTTCCGGATCACCCAATGTCTCATCTGTGCTATTATAGTATTGTATATAGTATCGAAATTTCTTTGTATTCTAATGTTATTTTAGCTATTTCTCATTAAAACACAAATAAAACAACATTTTTTAAAATTGAAACTAGATCTACAGCTAGATCGATTTCCCGCCCCCGAAACAAAAATCTGCAAATAAGAAAAGAATAGAAAAAGCAAAGAAGAATTGAAAGAGATAATGAATATAACGAAAAAACATATATTTAATTCTTATTTTATTCTAGATATCTACGAGTATTGTCTATTTGGTCTGTTGCTTTGTTCCTTTGTACACACATCACGTACAAGCCACTTATTGAAATCAAAATTAAACTACTTACTAATTACTTAATTAATTACAAAGAATTGTTGGGATTAACAATACGAATTAACTTTAGAAACAAATATATAAAATAACTAGCTGACCCAGCAAACGTTGTATTGCCGATATTAAAATCGCGATATAAAAGTAACTGTTCATCGTAGATGGGTGAAAATTTGAAGTTGTATGTATTTTTTAATGCTGACTTATAATCAAAAAAATTTAAAAAAAAAATGTCAAAAAAATTAAAACAAAAAATTTAGCGTGGACCACCATTAACATTGAGGGAGATGAAAAATAGATGTTGTCCGATTCTCAGACCTACCCAATATGCACTCAAAATTTGATGAGAATCAGTCAAGCCGTTTCGAAGGAGTTTAACTACAAACACCGCGACGTGAGAATTTTATATATTAGATAAAATGTTTTCTTACAAAATCAAAAGATTTTATTCAGCTATGTCAGACATTTCATAGCATTAATAGATATAGACAGAGCTATCGGTCTTATTACACATACTACACTTTTAGATACCACATTGGGAACGCACACTTATATAAATCCACATTAGTCATTACCGATTGGTTATAATATGCTGTGATTATTACCCGACCAATGAGTATTCAATACCCAGTACCCGCTTACCTCAGTTGGTTGACAGAATTTTTTACACGGAGAATATATTGGTATTTGTCTACTGTGCTATACGGTCGATGCACAGCTTGTAGATAATGTATATTTTCGTCTCTATTATATATTAATTTGGTTATTAAAACTATCAAACAAACGTTATGCGCAAAATTCATACAGAACTGTGCGAGACCCCAAGGGGATCTCGGCGTTAGCTCCACTATAAATAATAATAAATAATCCATAAATAGATGGAAAGGAGCCGGTACTCTCTCGGTACTCAACTCCTCGGTTACTATAGTTAGGACAAACATATGAGATTATTATTGTAAACAAAGTTTCAGGGCTTGAAAACATTTTTATTTGAATAAATTATCTCAACTCGTTGGCCTTAGTATAGACGAATTAGTAATGGAGAGCGGAGTGTCCCTTTTGCCCGCGTCGTCTGCGTCTCTGAACAGAACTGATTCGCTCGGTGCCGAATCGAATAGGGTACTCGTATTTAGGCGTTCACGAAATAATTTCTTACTAACAAAAACAAACAACATCTGAAATTTAAATAAAGCAATTCTAAAAGAGACACGTGTAATTTTAATTGTGTTTTTGCATTAGTTGACCCGGTTTTAGTTTTCCAGATCTCGTTTTCAGGGGGACTGCAGATGAAATGAACGTGTTAACTAAAATTCGTGGGTAACACTGAAAATGTTTTGAACTGGCTAGTTAGAAACATTGCTAATGAAAACTTTTTTGGATTTCAGTTTTAGAACTCTTTGGTAAGCTAATGTAGTATATTGCATTCATTTGTCATTTGTTTTTGTGAATTGGCGACAAATCTAAAACTCTTGTTACACGTGAGAATGAACCTAACACGAGAAAATTTTCGGTCAATGATTTATTATGACTTTCGTTGTGGACTTACTCCACAACAAAGCTATGATAGGCAGCATTTCTTAATCAAGCCCCATCTCGTACCACTATTTACAATTGGTTTGACGAGTTTAAGCGTGGACGTAGCAATCCCAATGATGATCCGCGTGAGGGACGTTCTTTAACAGCGACCACTGAAGATAACATCAGTGCTGTGCGACGCATGAAAGAGGAAGATAAGAGAGTGACCTATCAGCAGATACGGGCAAGCCTAGGCATTGGAATGATTCAAGTTCAAAAAATATTACACGAATATTTAGGCGTCAGGAAGATTTGTACCAGATGGATGCCCCATACTTTAACCAACGACCAGGAACACCTTCGCATGGACTGGTGTCACCAAATGTTAGATAAGTTCAACGGCGGTGACTCAAATGCTGTATTTGACATCGTCACAGGTGATGAAAGCTGGATATATTGCTACGAACCCGAAATCAAAAGACAATCAGCTCAGTGGGTGTTTCCTTTCGAGGATCGGCCAACTAAGGTAAAGAAAGGAAGAAGTCAAGGAAAAAAGATGATTGCCTCATTCTATGGTCAGAAAGGTCATTTCGCGACAGTTGTGCTACAAGATGGAAGAACAGTTACTGCAGACTGGTATGTCAATCGCTGTTTGCTTGTTGTCCTGGAAAACATTTGACAGCAGCGCCTTCGAAGCAGGATCCTCCTTCATCAAGAAATGCTTCAGCGCACACCGCAAAACGGATTGTTGAATATTTGACTATGGCAGGTGTCGAGATAATGAGTGTGCACTTTTATTTATTCCCAAGAACTAAAAATAAAATTCGATGTATTCGCATTACGAGCCCTGAAGATGCGGTGAAAGCGTACGAAAATGCCATCGAAGAGACCCCTAAGTAAGAATGGGCCTTTCTCAGTGGTTCCATCGAATGTGACGATGCGTACAGAAGAACGGAGATTACTTCAAAAACGAATAAGAGTTTTGGCATTTTTATACATCAAGCCGTTTTTCATTTTCTAAACATTTTCAGTGTTACCTAGGAAATAATAAAAATGTAACTTTAACTCAAAAATCTAATGTAAAAACAGAGTTACAATTACATGCGTTTTAATCCTTTAAAAGTGTTTTATTTAAATGTGTAACACTCGCGTTAACCAAAGAAAATACTTACATCTGAAATGTACACTTTAAGAGATATGGAATAAATGGCCATATTATTATTATGTGATCTAACAATCAATGTATTTCACTCTTATTTACAGCAAACAATTTTATTCCCCCATAGCTGAGCATCTCATTACTGCTGGAAATAATTCAAACAAAATATAAAAACAATCCGCATAGCCCATTAGACGTTAACAAGGCTTTTATCGTTAAACCAATAAATAATTCAAGAGAACCTTTGACCTATATTCACAATTCAAATCAAATCAACCCTTACTAATTGTTTGGTTCCGAACAACTACTGTGGAATACTAATAATTCATGTATTAATTAATCTAAAATGGCAGCCTTTGGAACAGCAAGTATACATTAAAGGAATTAAATATCCACATAAAACTCTATACCTTACATGTCTGCCATTGTTGATCTGCCATTACGATACTGGACAGTTAAGGTCCCCCCTTTGTCTGTCAAAAAATCTGTTTATTTTTCTCTATTTCACATTATGTGGTCTCTTTCAATGACATATGCCAATACAATATCAAAATTGGCAAGGAACTGTTGTTAACACTTCGTACAATAAATATTGCTTTTACACAAATTATGTATTTATCAAGAGATGCGTTGCCTTCTTTTAATTTGGGATTATGCTATAACCTTGGTCCCTAAGTCGTATCGGTTCGGAAAATGGGTGCAACACAACGATATATTAGGCAGGGTCACTAAATCTTCAATTACATGTGTGACTTAATTTAAAACACTAAGATCCTTCACATATAAGGGATACAGGGATAAGTTTCAGCCACTGTCTTGTATGGGATTGTTTTCGACTTAGCTGTAAGTGTTTCCCGTTGGTATTTTCAAGGAGCATAAAAATATCTCCCTAGCCGCAGATGTCACGATGACTGATGAGGACGTTCATGTGCTCGGACGCGAGTTTTATGGATTAGATAGATTGCTTAAATAGGCCATCTATGTATTATGTGAATAATTTTTGAATTTTCATAATATTTATATTTAATACGCAATCAATAGACCACAACGAGAGCTGACAATCCCTACTAATATTATAAATGTGAATGTTTATTTGAAACGCTTTTACGCCGTAGCTTCTGAACCGATTTTCATGAAATTTGGTACAGCGATAGACTAGAGCTTGGGAAAGGACATAGAATTTTATCACGAAAATCTATGGATTTGTGAAAAACTGAAATTAAAAAATGTTGGGAACGGGAGTGAAAACCGGAACTGGAATAGGATAAGAGATAATCTTCAATTCAAAACTTGCTTATTATTTCTAAAAGCCCTTTATCTACGCGAACGAAGTCGCGAGCATCAGCTAGTTAAAATATAAGAGTCGTAGGTTCTTCAAGTCAAGTAATATTCTAAGCGGAACCTTGTGTGATGCAGTGAAGATAATTCATAATGCTTTTCCCTCCATTGGGCGCAATAATTTTATACTCAATGTAACGTCTCTGTTTTCCTTTTAAGTATCGGGTGATAAAATTAAACATTGGATGCGAATGATAGATATTTAGATACACACACTTTAAACTGAGATTTAGTTGTCATCACATTTTGGACTGTCTTGAAATATCGAAGCAAATCAAAAGACTCCTTAATAGCATTTTGAATTTTTTTTTACTAATACAATGTTATAGTAAAACTATGATAATCAAGATTATAGACTTATTAATCACTAAACTCAGAACTACACACACACAATGTGGCACCTACTCCCATAACAATTGGAAACTGTACTCTCGAAATTGTCGACGAGAACGTCTACCTCGGACAAACAATCCAGTTAGGCTGGTCCAATTTCGCGAAAGAGGTCACTCGTCGAATCCAACTCGAATGGGCAGCGTTCGGGAAACTCGTCTTCGTTAAATTTTCTCGTGCCAAATACCACAGTGTCTGAAGACGAAGGTTTTCAACCAGTGTGTGTTGCAAGTGATGACTTACGGTACGCAGACGTGGTCGTTAACTATGGGCCTTATGAGAAAGCTTATGGTCGCTCAGAGGGCAATAGAGAGGGCTATGCTCGGAGTTTCCCTGCGAGATCGAATCAGAAATGAGGAGATCCGTAGGAGAACCAAAGTTACCGACATAGTCCAAATGATTGCGAAACTAAAGTGGCAGTGGACAGGGCACATAGTTCGACGGACAGATAGCCGTTGGGGCAGTTAAGTCCTCGAATGGTGACCACGTACCGGAAGACGCAGTGTTGGTAGGGCAGCGCAGGACCGATCTTCGTGGAAATCTTTGGGGGAGGCCTTTGTCAGCAGTGGACGTCTTCCGGCTGATGATGATGATGATGAAACTTAGAACTGGCAACCCATTCTAAAAGATATAACTCAGATCTGAGAACAACTCGCACAAGGATCTGATGTTTTTTTTAACATAAAGCTGTATTATAATTGATTTTTCTTTAAAATGACTGGAATGAAAATTATCTTCAAAATGATGAAAGTAAAATATTTTCTTTACCTTTTCTTAAATATAGATTTAATGTTTTTATGAAAGAGGAGAACAAACATGTGTACCTGATGTTTAGTATTAAACGCCACCCACATACTTCTGCAACACCAGAGGAGTGACAGGAGCAAGGCTTGCCTTTTAGAAAAGTGTAACAATATTCATTTTTTATGATAATAAGGGAGAAGACGAGCAGAACGTTCAGCTGATGGTAACTCATACACCCCACCCAAAAAAAGCAGTTCAGGGTTCTTGAGAACTCTAAAAATTCTGAGTGGCACTACAATTGCACTCATCTCCTTGAGACATAAGATGTTAAGTCTCCTTTGCCCAGTAATTTCACTAGCTACGGTGCCCTTCTGACTGAAACACAATAATGCTTACACATTACTACTTCACGGCAGAAATAGGCGCCGTTGCGGTTCCGCAACTAGGCAAAGGAGCCTCCCACTGTTGGCTAATGGCGCTAGCTTCAGAAAACCTACTCTATTATGGTATAAAGCTGAAAGAAAAGAAAAAGAGATATAAACTTATTATTATTTATGTTTTTAATTAAAATATTTGATTCTATAACATTTGCAAGTTTACAATATAAACTTAACAATTTTAAATACTCCATTTCCACAAGAGATTCCGCCGAGCTCTATTTGAAATATGATGTTAATCCTTTACCCATTCACCGCTTTGGGGTTAAAAGTATTACTAAGTACAGGGGCGGATTGATACCTAAAAGTTTGGGGCTTCAAATAAATTTGTTACAATATTAGAGGTTGTATGAAGTTGCTGATTTGAACTGAAAAATTAAAATACGTATTTTTTTAATTTAACATATTTATACTATACAGGATATTATACAGGAACTATGTAGGTACCATGTAAAAAAGATTTTTTTTTATGGTATAGGAGGACAAACGTGCGTCCGGGTCACCTGGTGTTAAGTGATCACCGCCGCCCACATTCTCTTGCAACACCAGAGGAATCACAAGAGCGTTGCCGGCCTTTAAGGAAGATGTACGCGCTTTTTTTGAAGGTACCCATGTCGTATCGTCCCGAAAACACCGCACAAGGAAGCTCATTCCACAGCTTTGTAGTACGTGGAAGAAAGCTCCTTGAAAACCGCACTGTGGAGGACCGCCACACATCCAGATGGTGGGGATGATATCCTGATTTGTGGCGTGTCGTGCGAAGGTGGAATTCTGCGGCAGGAATCAGGTTGAACAGCACTTCGGAACACTCCGCGTGATAAATGCGGTAGAAGACACACACAATGAACCGACGTCTCTACGCAACGCCAAGTGATCCAGCCGTTTACAGAGCACTGCATTCACTTAAAAATCTCAAACCATGAAGGTTCTATGTCAATTCGAAGTACTTATTACAATGAAACGACAATTTCATACGTTAACCCCTATTATTTAAGTGCTATTTATCTCAATATTGTAAATACCTTTGCTGTGATATTTTTTTAAATCAGAGAATAAACGAGGCTTCGGATCACCAGATGATAAGTGAGCACGCTCTTGCAACACCAGAGGAACAAATTAATATTTCTTTTTCAAATAGTCAATAGGAATCTTCCTTAAAGGCGACAACGTACGATTCCGTACGTTCTTTGCGCAAGGCAATTAGCGCGTTGATCGTATTAAGTTTTTAAGCTATTGCATAGCTTCTATCGCGGGCCTTGAGCGTGGAGACCGAATCCAGAAATTCCGTAACGAAAATAACCTAACACTTACTTACTAGATATATATAGATATTTCGGCACGGTCATTACGGTTGCCGTGAAAGAGCGGTTATCACGTATGCTTTTTGTGCAGAAGGTCCCAGGTTCGAGCTTGGGGTACACCTTGATTTTTTTAATTTCCTTATTTTTTTTAATCATGATTTTTTAATTTTTATTGTTATGACAAGCATTTTTATTTAGTTTCACCTGTCCCGTTGTCTATCTGTAATCAAATATTGCAAGTTAAATTTTACTCACGTCCCGTTTGCTTTTTTAAAATTAATTTTATCAAAAAAAATACCGCATAAATAAAATAAATAAATAATTATAATTGCACAAGATGATAAAAAATGCTATGCAATAGCTTTACCGCGGCAGTCCCCGAGTGCCACACGTCTTTTTATTTTTTTATAATCTTTTTTTGAATTTTTATCTGTCTGTATATTTGTACTCACGTTGAAACTATTGCATCGAATTGAATGCAGATTTCACCGATGTTTTACTAGAATTAATTAAAATATTTGTAGAATACTGCATGATTACAAATATGATTATTTAATGATAATAAATTGATTAAAAAAAAACTTCATTTATAGAGAATAAAATATTAAATATTGTTATCGACTTTAACTAACTAAAGTATTCATATCTAAATAGGTACCAAGTTGTGTAGATCATTTTATTCTCATGCTGTTTTCAGCTACAATGTTTTATATAAAATCATAGATTCTTGAATTTGAACAGTCTTACTATTTTTCAATAGTCAAATGAAGCTACAGATTTGACGTCCAGAATCTGGCCAATTGTCAATAGGACTCGCACTCATGTAGGGATTTATAATACATCGGTGGACGAGTCCGACTCGCAGTTGTCAGATTATTTTACGATCGTCATTAGTTTAGTTGTTTTAATATTTTTACTGTGCTGTTTTAGCAGTAAAGAATACACGGATTGTTCCGAGGAGATGTTTCTGTTCTGATTTCTGCCGCTGTATTGCACCTGTGTAAGATAAAACGCATACTTCGCCATCGCCAATAGGATGAGTGCGGTTTTCATGGAAATATTACATAAATACATACATAAAATCACGCCTCTTTCCCGTAGGGGTAGGCAGAGACCACTTCTTTCCACTTGCTACGATGCTTACATACTTGTTTCGCTTCGTCCACTTTCCTTATTCCTTTCATACATGCTCTCCGGCTTGACCTGGCCTTTTTTCAAGACGTCCCTGATTTGATCTTGAAACGTCCGCCTAGGTCTACCCCATGGAAATATTTGCCACATATAACCAAACTAGGGAATGAGTGTGAACATCTATCGAAAAGGTTGGTAACGCTCTTGTGGTTCCTCTAGTGATGCAGGAGAATGAAAGCGGCGACGATCACTTAACATCAGTATCACAATACTAATGACAGAAGCATAACAGTAACCAGTGGGAGGCTCCTTTGCACCGGATGCCGGCTAGATTATGGGTACCACAACGTCGCCTATTTCTGCCGTGAAGCAGTAATTTGTAAGCATTACTTTGTTTCGGTCTGAAGTGCGCCATAGCTAGTGAAATTACTGGGCAAATGAGACTTAACATCTCATGTCCCTAGGTGATGAGCATAGTTGTAGTGACGCTCAGAATTTTTAGGTTTTTCAACAATCCTGAGGGGCACTGCATCGTAATTGGCAGGGTTTATCAATTACCATCTGCTGAAGGTCCTGCTCGTCTCGACCCTGATTTAAAAAAAAAAATCTCAGCTAAGCGGAGTGCTAGGATTGGTACGGCGTGGGGCAGCTAATTTAACTCGGATAGCAACCAGTCTCTGCGGCGCGGGCGTATGGCGTGGCACTGTATAGTTATGTCTTCCCAAGATTGCTAAGCGGCCGTATAAATCGTGTGTCTGTTTGCGTGCGTAGAATCCGGCGCTCTAGTATGAAGATAAAGTACTGTTCTAGAACGGTATTGCGTCAGTATGCTTGTTTGTTCTTCTGTTCCATAAATAAAGCACACTTAAGAATTTGTTATGTTTTAAAGTGATAACCCTCACTTCTGGGATTAATTACTTACGCGCGACCTCTCTTTACGTCACCCGAACGGTTGAATCAGTTGGAAAGAGCGCTCGCACGGAACGCGAGGGTCGTGGGTTCGAGACCCGTATCGTTCATAAAATTTTGTTTTTAAATTTTATTTATGTAATTATTCCCAAAATGACTTTCATCACTTTAAAACATAACAAATTGTTAAGTGTGCTTTATTTATTAAAATTTTATTTGTGTAAAGCACACTTACTTATTTTTTACAGCTCATAAATACGCACCCTTTGAGACAAACGGAAGTACAACAGCGGAGGATACGAAACTGTATAAGTCATACCGTAAGCCGTTATATTATGAATTAACCCTTAATATCGAGGTCACAGGCTAAATGTTCACTTCACTAGCTTTCCTCAAACGCGTCCATTTTCAGCAGAATATTTAAATTCGCATTATCAACGGGGTCAATGTAGCGTGGCCTTCCCGTTTATCTTACCCTTAAGTTATTGAGTTAACTTTACTTTTCATCTGAAGACATTAACATTTACATTCAAATTCAAATATTTTTATTCAATGTGCGATCTAAAATCACTGATTGAATGTTAAAACTACCACTCATTCGAAAATTTACTCTAAAGACCTGAGAAATACGTGCACTAGAAACTCCGCGGGCATCGTCTTTTTTTTTCAATAAAATTTCATTACAATATAATTTCGTAAAATAAAATTTATTATTTAAAAGCCTGAGGGTGGTCATTCCATTTCCAATCTGTGGTATCAATATTTTATTGTAACCTTTACCACACGAACATTTATTAACAATTCTTTTGAACGTTTTCTTGGATCATTATGTACTACCATTTACATTGCCCATTAAAGACTTATTAACTGGACTAAATAGAGTAGTAGGCATAGCAAGGTGTAAAGGTTATGATTATCACAGTTTCTAGAAAATTCAATAGTTTATTTATGATTATACATAGTACTATGAAAAATATATTGAAATGCAATAGTCAAAATGTTTGAGTTATTAAATTTTAAATTATCTTTAACTTCTGCACGAAACGGATGGTTCCCGAAATAGTATTCTTCGGAATCAGACCTTTATCCTCAATCTATAAAGCGTGTGTCTCTTGAGATGGTGGTCAAGACTCTACGTCCTTTTACAAAAAGGATTATCGACACAAATTATTTTAGCATCATATATTCGTAGCCTTGTGAGCTAAATCCAAGTTGTTTGAAATTGTCACTCACGGCATTCACGAGATCTTAAATTATCTATATTTTAAGTTAATATATAATGCCAGTGGGAGGCTCTTTTACACAGGATGCCGGCTAGATTATGAGTAGCACAACGGTGCCCATTTCTGCCGTGAAGCAGTAATGTGTAAGTATAGCTGTGTTTCGGTGTTAACAGCGCCGGAGCTAGGGAAATTACTAGACAAATGAGACTTAACATCCTATGTCTCAATGTGACGAGCGCAGTAGCGCAGAATTTTGGTTTTTTTCAATAATCTTGAGGGGCACTGCATTGTGATGGGCAGGTCGTATAAATTACCATCAGCTGAACGTCCTGCTCATCTCGTCCCTTATGATCATAAAAAAAATTAATTTCTGATACTCCGTTGGATATAGATAGACCAGTTGCAACAATATCAGGCTTATTGGCATCAATACCCCTGATATTGTCAATGATAAAAGATCGGTCCCAGCAGAGCTTTGCATGGCGTTTTGCACAACTGGCACTAGAGCATACTAATAATCTGGCAAAAAATAAAATGTACAAAATTGTATCGAAGAATAAGTTATTGATGAATTTTCTTACTGTTATAATATTTCTATCAGCCATAGAAAAAAAAAGTTGTCACATCTAGAAATAGTTTGGCAAGGATCATCCATTAATAAAACCTCGATCAATATCTTCAATATAAAAAGACTTATTAAGTTTAATTATTAAAATAATTTAACCTTCAGACTGCGAGGGTCCTCACAAATGACACCTTGATCCTTTATTAAATGAATTAATGAAATATTAAACCTTCCGACGTTTCAACAAAATCGGGATAATAACGAGAACCTTCTCGATTTAATATTAATTTTGATAGACATATGAATGAAATAGATGGATTCGGGGTGAATTTATTTTAAACGGGTTTCAAAATATATAAGACTCAGAATATTTACTGGATACGATAAGTAGAGGTGTAAATAGATGATTCGAAATATTAAAATAATTGCTAAAAAACGGTTGTTCTTTAAGGTTACTATAACATAAATGACCTTATAAAGGGTACCACATCGTGGTAATGGCGTGTTTTTAAAACATCTTTTTTTTCTTTTTTTTTTTTTGGTGCAATCAAAACAGCATTAAAGGTACCAAAAGCATCTGTGTTGACCAAAAGATCGTAGAAACATACTAGTGCACTAGGGTACAAGAAAGAATGATGAAGAGAATACACTAACACAAGGTTGAAAATGAAAAAATATTTATTTCAGTTACAAAAATGGTACAAACATAATAGTGGATGTGACCTTCTATTAAGTGAGGACCACCTGTGCCAGAGGTCCACGCTCTAAAGGTTAAGATGGGTGGAAAAGCTGGAACAAACACCAGAGCCGTAAAAACTGTTCAACAGTTTAGGATTTCAGGAAAAGAGACGACGCTAAGATAGAACTAGGATGCAGTAGATAGTGTGTTGAGTCTTTGGAAGAGAACATCTCGGAGAAGAGAATCTAGAAGTAGAACTTGATGGAAAACAATCACAGAGAAATCCAAGACCAACAGAGATGTAGTGCTAGAAGAAGAGAGTAATACTTATGCTTGACTATTCACAGTACAGGCATTCACGGGCCATTCTCCGTAACTTTAAGGACATGCGGGCTACTTGAATCTTGAAATTTACCAGGGGGAGGCTCCTTTGCACCGGATGCCGGTTAGATTATGGGTACCACAACGGCCCCTATTTCTGCCGTGAAGCAGTAATGTTTAAGCATTACTGTGTTTTGGTCTGAAGGGCACCGTAGCTAGTGAAATTACTGGACTATTAGCCCAGAATGAATAAATGAGACTTGGTATCTTATGTCTCAAAGTGACGAGCGCAGTTGTAGCGCTTCTCAGAAATTTTGGTTTCTTCAATAATCCTGAGAGGCACTGCATTGTAATAAGCAGGGCTTATCAATTACAATTAGCTGAACGTCCTGCTCGTCTCGTCCGTGATTTTCATAAAAAAATACTTAAATACTCTATGTATATACTATCCATACCTATCTATATCCACTTTATGTATATCTATCTGTTCACAAATCCTCTAGAATAAATATGCATATGAAAAAAAGTCCTTCAAAGCTGGAAGCACTAAATAAACACTAATACCGCAAATCAAATTATCTTCTATTTAAGTCATAAAATAATCTTTATACATATTTGTATGCTAATAAAAAGGTTAACGTCTTAATTTTATTAACCGTTTGAGTTTATTTTTGATGTGACTAACATTTATTTATTATTAATAGTGATTTTCATTATTATAACACTAGAAATGAGGGATTGCTTGTAACTAATTCTAGTAGGCTTCATAAGATACATAATAGCTTTAAGGGTAAATGTATACACTTCTACAATAAAGTCCCAGCCACTGTTCAGGCATTATCTATGAATAAATTTAAATGTTTTATAAAAAAAATGGCTCTGCTCAGCTCACTGCTGAATATCTAAATGATCGGACAGCCTGGGACTAGATTGTGATTATTTTATAGCGATAGAAATGACTGTACAATATTGTATATTTTTATTGAAAAGAGCGCAAAAAAAAGAATGCTGGGAGAGTTTCTTGCGCCGCTTCTTCTCTCTCAGAGCGCCATTTGTTTCCGAAGCGGTAGTAGTATCTAGTAGTATAAGAAATGACATCAAAAGAATTCTAAAGGAATTTATGCCTTTTTTTTTCGCGCATATTTAATTGCAGTCGGCTCGTTGTAAATAGTTTACGCTGAAGTTTCCCTAATTTACTATAATTGCAATAGCGTTTTTGTTATTATTTCGTGTAATATGAAAAGTCTCTGTCTATTTCATTTCATTCTTATCTCTTTTAACATCTGATTACCTCATAATATATACCTATGCTACTAATTGGGTCGTACAGACCTTACCCCTTTAAATCATATTAAAATTCACACCAGAATTCACATGATTTAGAACATTACTGTATACCTTCTACAATGCTGTGATGGAATAATATGTTCCACCAAATTCTAATATTAAAATAGGATTAAAAATCACTTGATTTAAATTGAATGTCAAAAGCTACCACTCATTTGAAACAGTGTACAAACAACAAGTAGCAACAAAGTAGGCTGAGGGTGGTTGCTCCATTCCCAATCTATGGTTTCATGTAGAAAGTCATTTATGTTGTAGTAAAATAGCCTTTACCGCACAAAGGTTATTTTAATCAATTCTTTTGGATTTCGTAATACATTTGTTTTGTAATATTTCGATGTTTTAATAGCATATATACATCGCCCCACAAAATAAATTTTCTATCTCGATTTAACCGATTAGTAGGAATTCGTACCGATTCGGGACTAACCCACCGAGAGTCGGTACAAAATTGTAGCTACATTTTATTAGGTACCTACCTATACTTGTAAAAAAGGGAAAAGGTTTTATTTTCTTTCTTCGTCATAAATAAAAAACTATACATTATCTTCTATATCTATAAAAATGAATTGCTTTTCGTTACTCTCGCTAAAACTCGAGAACGGCTGGACCGATTTGGCAAATTTAGGTCTTGAATTATTTGTGGAAGTCCAGAGAAGGTTTAAAAGATGAATAAATAGGAAAATGCTCGGAATTAAATAAAAACAACAAATTTGTTTTTTCCTTTGATGTGTCCATACATAATTTCTATGAGATAATTTATTGACGCACGGTTTGACAGTTCTGCTGTGAAACAATTTCATTACGACAGCAGTTATATATTTTACGCAGTAATTCTTGATGTTATGATATATTATTGACAAATTAATAAAAAAACATTATTTTATTTATTATATACAGAACAACTGTCGGGTCAACTAGTAATGTAAATAAATAAAACCCGGGAACCGTCGTGCCTTGCATAAAGACCCTGTTTTTTAGGATTTTATTACAATAGTTTTGACTTTTCCCTATACTTGTAGTATAAAACGTTTTAACTTAAAAAATAAAACAGTTGTATGTCAACGGAAAATAACCTATTGATTTTGATTCCCTTGAGTACCTACTCGAAATATAATGCGTTTGTTGCGGCATAAACGTCCCTTTTTTTACGTCAGCTTAGCTTTCCTGAGTATATCGTTTTAATTTCATCTCGATACCTTCATGCATGCGTACCGGAGATAAAGAGTCTTGACAGAAAGACGGGCGGACGGTTAACGAAGGGTTCCGTTTTTTTCCATTTGAAGGACGGAACCCTAAAAACAAAAATGGATTTTCGTTAATTTATCTGCCCTCATATTTGTACGTAATAAATGACACACCTTCAAGCTTGTTGTCATATAGGTACTAAGGCACTTTCCGACAACTTGACTCTGAGTTTAAAGCATAAACGATAATCAATAGCTCTTATGCTTTACTTATTAATTTACATTTATCGTTGAAATTTGACACGATGAAACGAAAAAGCGAGACGACAGAGACAAAAATCAGGTAAATGTTTAGGATTCAGCCTGTGTGAGAGAATAAGATTAATAAGATTTAAGATTACACAGTTTTTTGGTACCAGGTGATCATAGTTAAAGAAGAAATTGTCTTATCTTTTACGCGAGTAATACATATGGCAATCTCTTACGTATACCTTAAATATATTTTGACGTCATGCGCTCGACGTATTACTACATAAACACCCTTAGAACATAAATATGGTAGGTAGCTGTAATAGTAATGTCTTTCACAGCGGTTGAAATCACGATGTATCATCCTAGCAACATGTAGGTACCAGGACTTCATAAGCAGCTTAGAGGTTTAATGTAAATTTAGCATCGGATACAGCGATTCCGTTGATTGAGGTCTTGGCCGCCAAATTAACAATTAAAAATTAAATTTGAAAATGTGCAGCAGTCGTACTGTATTAATAACAAGATCAAAAACAATAATTGACACAGTATTCCAAAGACATATTAAGATCAAAGTATTTATTTCATACTTTAGTAGCTCTTTAGTAGTAAGCCTCTTGCATCATTAATTATCGAAAATGTAAACTCTAAAAATCTATGTAATATTTACGAATAAAATGTAAAATAATTATCAAACTTTGTATCTTCCCAAAATTTTACATTCGTCTCATTATCTTGTAGCCAAGTTTTCTTTGGAAGGTTTCACTTCTACCACGTGTGAATTACACACTTTTTTTACTTACTCTACTTACTATATTGGGACGCGTGAGTTCAAATTAATGTAAGCTATACGTCATCCCATTGACAGACAGCGTGTACGGATAAGGTGAGTTACCGTCGATAAGTTTATTGGGACAGAAAAGTCAACGATAGTTACGATTTTTATCTCATGTTAGAGATCGAATATTGGGAACGGCCGAAAGGCATTTTGTATTAAAGTATTTGACGTTTGAGTGTTTTTGTTGCATCACTTGGCATATATTGTAATTGAAATAAAATTAAAAATAAGAATTTGTAAGACCTAATCTGCTTTGAAAAGAGCAACCTTAGAGTTTCTTGTTTGTTCTTATCTAAGGAAAACTGCCTTTCGGATGAGCTGTATGTAAAAATGACATATTTCGAGTGTAATGAAATTTACCTACGAAATAAAATACTTTTGATTTGATTTGTTTTCTAAATCTATGGTATACGATTTGACTAAAATGTTTGACACTTCAAAATACGTGGCCTACATTACCTACATACATTTAAAAATTTATTTTGCCCATTTAAGCGTTTCTTGTAATTGACTTTATTAAAACAGTGACATTACCAATACTCAAAATAAAAAAGCGTGTGTGTCAGCTCCAACGCACGACTGGAGTTTACTCCTCAAGAATGATTGTCTTTGAACAGGTACTAAACAAAATCAAGTCCAATGGAGTCGGTTACACACAGTAGCTCACATACACACACACGTACACAGCAGAAGCTAATAAAAGCGTATTAATTAAAAAATCAAATAAATCCTTAACGCTTAAAATATGTCAGGAAATGCCCAAACACAACTCCTGTTAACTCTAAATTCAAATTTTTTAAAATTGGAATTTTGAGTTTAAGGTCCTTTTAAGGTCCATCAAGAAAGTTACATTTTGGCACACCCTAATAGGTATATTATACTACATTCGTAAGCTATCACGCAGTATACTGTGTATGCTGGCTACACACAAGTATATACACACACACACACAACTGAAAAGTGAAAGGTCCGCGGGAAATGATGCACACCAAAAACGTTACTATCCCATTTGATGAGTAGGTTTTACTCTCCATATTTTTCTCATACCGGGCGCCTTATATGAAAATCGAATCTTAAAGAGTAAGCTCCAAAAATAAATAAAAGTAACCTGGTCACTTCTTTGATCAAGATAGGAGAAACGGTACTGAACAAATCTAGTCCATTTCTACGTGACTATTTTGATAAACATTGGCCTTATTAAGAATGAAAGTTGATTCAAAAAAATTCTAACTGGAGCCGAAGGGCATTAGCTAGCAGACAAATAAATGCATGCACGTTCCTAGTTAACTCTCCAAAATCCTCGTTTAAGCAACACAACACAGACTTAGTAATGTATAGAGAGAGTCGGGTGACTTTTTGAGTATTATAAATTAACTATTACTTTAACGCACTTTGACTCAAAAATCTTAGGTAATCATACTATGAGTGCCAGGCAAGGATGTATTTAATACGATAAATAATAAATAAAATAAAAAGCCTTAATATCTCGCAATAAAGAGGTACAAATATTAATTGCTAGGGTTAGTAACTTTTGTAAAACTAATTGTTAATACTTAAAGTATTATTTTTCTTTATGTTTGAGTTTATATTTGCAAGAACCCCTCTACAGGTGAAGGCCTCCTCCAAGAATTGCCAGTCTTCTCTGGTTTGTGCTAGCTTAAACCAGAACTACCAGCTGACTGAATAATTTCTTCTATCCATCTAGCATAGGGTCTTCCTCTTTTACGTACCCCTTGAAGACCTTTACATATAGTCACCTATTTGTCAAAAAAAGGTGAGATAATATTATCACATAAGCATCCATCAGTTGGTAATAAAATATCCATATTTATCGTACAAATGTATACACTTAGCGAGATTAATAAGATGGTTAGCTTAGTTTCTCTATAACAACTGAATTTAATGGTCATAATTCAACCGCAGTTCATGAAGATTTTGACATTAATTGATTGAGATTTTTTTTTGATTGAGATTCATTTGATGATGAAAGATCGCTTTCAATATGTAATCTCTAGAGCACCACGGTATACCTTAAATATAACCATATGCTTGAGACACACACCCTTTTATGAAACATAGATGCATTTTTAATTTATTTAGGTAATTAGTAATAAATAAATTTATGTTATTGTGATAAAAGGTATTTTTAAAACTTTATTTCATCACATATTTACAATACATATTTATTTATTTATATTTTATTAAGACTTCCAATTGTTATATCGCAAAGGCTTCGCATCAGTGTCCAAAAAAAAAGTAAAAAATTTGCAATAGTCAAAATTAAAACTTAATACTAAACGAAAGTAGGTAAACTAAAATAATTCTATGCCTTCCGTCAATCAATCCTGAATCTGCATCTCAATATTGTTATCTTTACAGTATCAGTACAGTATAGAAAACGCATAACTGTCACATCAATGCAAATAAAAATAAAATACCTATGCATGATAAAAGAGATCTGAACATAAAAAACGTTTCGCAGATTGGTTTTAGAAATACTAAAACAGGAAATGGATAAAAATATCAAGTTAGTCTCGCCATTTCGGATTGCCACTGACTATAGACATTGACCAGTAGTATCATATAGTTTTAATTCTGTAGAACGACGATTTTTATCCTGTCCGTTTCCTATATCTTTTAATATTTTAATATATTTTTGTAAATGCTTGTGTGATATGAAATAAAAACATATCTATCTATTATTATGTATTCCAAGACACTCCAGACTTGAAGACAGAACTTGATGCTAATTTTTCTCACCGAGTTTCTAGTGGCTTCTTCTCAGCTGAGTTGCGATAGTAAAACCATAATAAATTTAGTATTTAACCCTGATGATTCAAAGTAAATTCAAATTTTATTTATCCTGCTGAATAAATAAAATTTGAATTTATTGAATTTATAATTATCGATTTTTCTTGTATTAAATTATCATAAGCGGATGCCATGTAGTTTTATAGTCAAGAAGTAATTTTGATCATGTCAAGACACAAGCAAAAAGAACAAAAGCATCTTGAAACAGATTAATAATTTGACACATCTTTGTTTACATAATGATACAATGTCATGGCAATTAATTTATTATTAAATTAAACTACAGTTGTATAACTAAACAACCGTTTATTGCGTAAAATATCTCAATTTTACCTAATTACTTGCACAGCGTAATTCTTCTTCTAATGATTGCTATATCTACGCACCTGAGCCACAGCCAACCAATTAGCTTGCAAGTTGTCAAGTACAGTGGTTACATGCAAATTATTTCGTGTGTTTATTTAATTGCCCACGCCACACGCCACGTGAATTTTAATAATTTTTACAAATATTGGACTGTGGACTGCAATTAAATAAGTCTTTGGAAATAAATATGGCAACAATTAAATAAAAATCAGTGTGCGTTGTGCTTCTATTTAAAATATATATTTACAAAATTTGTGTCTTAAGTATATACAATAATAATATCTGATTGGCGTAGGTGTGGTTAAAAGTGTTAGATTATTAGATAGAGATAGCATCGTAGAGCACAATGGCTCTTTTCTGCCGTGAAGCAGTAATGTCTAAGCATTACTGTTTCGGTCTGAAGGGCGCCGTAGCGCGAGTGTGACGATTGCAATTGTAGTGCTGGAAAAGTTTGGATTTTTCAAGTATCCTGCGCAGCAATGATAAGTCGTGCCATACTGGGTCTTAACGGACACAAGTGAATTAGGCTGGCACGCCCGGAGTAATACCACTCTCCCACTTTAACCACCGCTTTTTTTAGTTCGGTGTGGACTATACGGAGGCCTAACCACCCGTATCTCCATGGGCGGTAGCCCCACCACTCCCCATCCCGTTTGCCTCTTATATTTTTTTTTTATAGAATAGGAGGACAAACGAGCGTACGGGTCACCTGGTGTTAAGTGATCACAGCCGCCCACATTCTCTTGCAACACCAGAGGAATCACAAGAGCGTTGCCGGCCTTTAAGTAAGGTGTACGCGCTTTTTTGAAAGTACCCATGTCGTATCGTCCCGGAAACACCGCACAAGGAAGCTCATTCCACAGCTTTGTAGTACGAGGGAGAAAGCTTCTTGAAAACCACACTGTGGAGGACCGCCACACATCCAGATGGTGGGGATGATATCCTAACTTGTGGCGTGTCGTGCGAAGGTGGAATTCGGCGGCAGGAATCAGGTTAAACAGCTCTTCGGAACACTCCCCGTGATAAATGCGGTAGAAGACACACAATGAAGCGACGTCTCTACGCAACGCCAAGTGATCCAGCCGTTCACAGAGCACTGAGTCCCCGACAATTCGAGCTGCTCTACGTTGCACGGGGTCAAATGGATCGAGGAGATACTGGGGTGCACCAGACCAGAGATGACAGCAATACTCCATGTGTGGCCGGACCTGCGCTTTGTAGAGCGCTAGAATGTGGGCCGGCTTGAAATATTGCCGTGCTCTATTGATGACGCCCAGCTTCTTCGAAGCCAAATTGGCTTTGCCCTCCAGATGGCCACGGAATTGGCAATCGCTCGAGATTTCGAGACCCAGTATTCCGACAAATGGGGTTTTTTTAGTGGTAAACGCGCAAACTTGAGTCTTCTGGGGGTTAAATTGGACAAGGTTCAATTTACCCCATTCCGCGACCTTCTCGAGAGAGGACTCAATAGAAGACACAAGTTTCTCCCGGCACTGGTCGACGATTTCCCGAGAGAGACCTGCATGGCCCGTGTATACGGCATCACCAGTGCTGTCATCTGCATAGCAATGCATGTTGGAGGTATCCAACATATTATTGATATGCAGAAGAAACAGCGTAGGAGATAGCACACAGCCTTGGGGCACTCCAGCATTCACGGGCTTCGGGTTCGAGCAATATCCGTCGACAACGACCTGTATGCTACGCCCAGTGAGGAAGCTGGAGGTCCACTTGCACAAGCTCTCGGGAAGCCCAAATGATGGACGTTTTGAGAGGAGCGCCTTGTGCCATACACGATCAAAGGCCTTCGCTATATCCAGGCTAACTGCCAGGCCTTCCCCCTTGCTTTCAATAGCCGCCGCCCATCTATGTGTTAGGTATACCAGAAGATCACCTGCCGACCGTCCATGGCGAAAGCCGTACTGTCGGTCATTGATCAACTGGTGACCCTCTAGGTATACTAAAAGCTGGTGGCTAATTATGCTCTCCATGATTTTGGAGAGCAGGGAGGTGATAGCAATAGGCCTGTAGTTCGCCGGATCCGAACTGTCTCCTTTTTTTTGGATCGGATGGACAAGGGCTGACTTCCATGAGTCAGGGACTACGCCTTTGGATATAAAAAAGCACTGCATTATAATGAGTAAGACGTATCATCCAGACGTACCATCAGCTGAATGTCCTGCTCGCCAAAAATATGGCGGGGGGAACAATGGCTAGTCCATGCGTTCTCGGTGACGGGCGCTGCTCGTTTTGTTGTAAATAAATGTTTTAATTACATACGATAGCTATCTACTGTAATCAAAGCTCCTTAAATATTTTTTTATGATTCAATTACTTTTTTACTCTCTCAGGTAACTCTCGGCTTCGCCGAATATTTGTGTTGTAGCCTTGGAAAGATTGTAGAAATTGTAATATTCTGAACCTATAAAATATGTTTATTTTATAGGAGTGGTAAATTGTTTTTGCTACTTATTCTCTTTTTTTTTTAGAAGAGGACAAACGAGCATACGGGTCACCTGATGGTAAGTGACCACCGCGGTCTATACTCTCTTGTACCACCAGAGGAATTACAAGGACAATACCGATTTTATAAAGGGTCGAATAAACATACACACATGAGTGTGAGACTAGACTCATTGAAAGTTTATATAGACAAGATGTGCAGAAAGTGCTAAAACGATAAAAATTATATCATGTTTTACAAATTAAGTAATTCAGATGTATGATCAAATATCGTACTGAACTTAAAAACAATTAATAGGTCGTGTTTATCTGATATTGTTGCATACAAACCCTATATCACCAAAAATTTAATAAGGTATCGTCGGGTTTCTTATTTTAAGAAAGACGGCATGAAATCGACCTTAATGAATGTAGTTTGAATATCAGATATTTATTTAATTAGCTTAACACAAACTTCAGAACAATATTGTCTAGTTATATTAATTAAGTACTTTCGAAGGCTGTGTGGCCCTTGGCAGGCTTTAGGCAAGAGTTGGATATGCCCGTTGGCGGATTGTGTCAGTCATTTAAATCAAAATTCAGTCAAAACACGACAAGATATATACCTATAAATTGAACAATGACAATCTAAACTTGATTATTTTTGTTTTGTGCAATTCTACAGGGGTTTTTTTGTAATTATGTAGATTTAATAATGTTGAAAATATTCTTCTCATTAATGTGTTTGGTTTGTGCTGCGGCCTCTTTGTCAATGCTAAAAAAAATAATTATTTAACATATTGTCACAAAAAAATGAACACACGACCGTGCTGTCCATCATTGATGAACTGGGGAGACTCTAGTATAGCCAGTGCTGGTCGTTCATAATACTGTCCAAGGTGTTGTAGATAACGGAGGTAATTGCGATAGACCTGTGGATTGCCAGATCCGAGCTTTTTTAGGTATCGGATGTATATGTGGTAACTTCCATGAGTCCGGGACTACGCCTTTTGAGAAGATTAAACGCTTCAAGGCGTCAATTTAGGAGCACAGGTTCTGAGCATGATGGAAGAAGCGAGCGAAGAGCTATCCGCCGGTGGAAACCAGTGCTCGCGGAACAGTTTTCTGTTTGAACTAAAGTTTCAGGTTCTGACATCTTGCATGAGCTGATGTATTGAACCTGCCTGTCCCATTCTGATGTGCGTGGATTTATACTTTTATAACGATCAACGGTCACAAGATTATTGCGCTAACTTGTCTCATAAGAATAAATAATAACATAAAATATGTTGGAATGGCAATAGTAAGAATTTGGAATACGAGACCCAAAATTAAACTACAAAGTATGTTTACTGAAGTGTCAAATATTTAATTATTCTTTTCAACTTGCAAACTTTTTATATTACAATTTTTACGGTTGACGAAGTAGAAAAATAATGACGGAAAAGTTAGCCTAACTTTTTGATAGATTATTATTAATTTGAATTTTAAATTTCATACAATTATTACACAATTTGTTCAGGTGTTTTGGGAAAGGGGTATTAACAACAGTTAAGTGGCGGTAAACCACTACACGATTGTTTACTTCGTCATACGTAACTTGGCTTCTACTTACTTACTTTGAAAATGAGTGAAGTTCCATCCGCAAACAATACTAACTTATTTTTTTATCCACTACTTTAGGTAGATCATTAATGTGAACAAGGAAGACAAGCGGTCCAAGAATAGACCCTTGAAGCCCATCATGAGAGGAGTCCCATGAGATCTCCTGCGATTTACATTGACGTTATGAATTCTATTGCTTAAATATGAAATCAGAAGATCAGACGTAATTCCTTTAATGCCGCCATAGTGACATAGCTTCCTGACCAGCGTTGAATGTTGAACACAATCAAAAGCCATAGTCAAATCATAGAAAATACAAGTGAATTCTGTAAATCCTGCCAGACATTATAAAATATAGTCTCGATTATCTCAAGACCTGAATCAATAGTTGTACGTCCCCTAGTGAAGGCAAACTTTTTGATATGAAGTTACTTATATTTTGTGTTAAAGTAAGTAAACACTTGGCTTATATAGGCCTTTATGGAATAGCAGTACAAACGAGTGTATGACAGATTACACACACGTCCTTTTAGGTGGCTCTAAGCACTTTTTTGAACGTACCCATGTTGGTTTGACCTGAAAATACCGCACTAGGTAGTATATTCCATAGTTTCGTTATCAAATATCTTACATAAACTTTCATCAGATATACACGTCATAACATTATAGTCTTATGACTAACTTATTCACGTTTATGTATACACCAAAATGTAAGGAACAAAGAAAAAGCTCTTATAAATGATAATCATAAATATAGAACTATTAGTTAATCTTATTGTTAGTCATTTAATTAAAAAATCGTGCGCTTATTTTCAAAAATGTATCTCTACTTTGTTAATTTCTGTAAATTATTATCTGCCTTGCGACTAACAATGCTGGGTCTACAACTATTTATTTATTTCACCTGCTTTTAGACCTAAATATTAAATAAATAACAAAATACAATGCTGGCTCTACACTTGCCCGTGTGAATCGCAGCTGCAATTTACTCACGGGTGAATTATATCTCAATAAACATAGCACCCTACATTCAGAATGTTACAATGCTTCGTTCGCTACAACTCCGAGAAACCACGAATCCTTTGTCGCAGGACAAAATGCCGGGCTAGCACAAGTATGGAGCCGACGTTTAGGAAAGTTTATGGACGATGCGGGACTTGAACCCGTGTCTCTAAGGTAACGTCTTAGCGCTCTTACCAACTAATCCAAACGTCTGTACACATGCCTAAATTTACGGAACACGTGGCATGCGGATTAACTTAGTTGGTAGAGCGTTGGAACGTTTCCCGAGAGGCACGGGTTCGAATCCCGCATCGTCAGTAAATTTTGGAACAATTTAAGGAGACGCAAACGATTACATACTCATTACAGTTACATCAAAAATAATTCTAAAGGAATCAATATTGAGATTATAAATGCCTTTTGTCTTTACTTACTTGGGCGCAAATATAATGAGATGCAATAACTTAATAATTTGTATAAGTATATATATATAACTTAATAATAATAAAAACAGTGGGATGCTCCTTTGCACAGGATGCCGGCTAGATTATGGGTACTACAACGGTGCCTATTTCTGCTATGAATCAATAATGTGTAAGCATTACTGTGTTTCGGCCTGAAGGGCGCCGTAGCTAGTGAAATTACTGGGCAAATGAGACTTAACATCGTATGTCTCAAGGAGACGAGCGCAATTATAGCGCCGCTCATAATTTTTGGAGTTTTCCAAGAATCCTGAGCGGCACTATATTGTTATGGGCAGGGCGTATTAATTACCCTCAGCTGAACGTCATGCTTGTCTCGTCCCTTATTTTAATTTAAATAAAGTGTATATATGTTTGTTTGATTGTTTGTTTTTGCTTTCGCCAGCAGAAAAAGGCGCCGCTGTGATACGCAACTAGTCAGCATCCTGTGTAATAAACCCCCCAAAAACATCATAATCGCCACGTAAACTAAATCTGCAGATGCAATGTCGCGGGCGGCAGCTTGTGCATAATATATTTGGAGGTTCAGAATCCCCTGTTACTGATTAAGTCCGAAACAGCCGTCTAGACGGATCAATCAAGCGCTGAGGGTTGAACCCCAACTGACAACGACTGTCTGTACCCCTGATTGTTATTTTTGATCGAGTAGAACACACAGAGTATATATACATAGCCACGTAAAGCATGTCGCCTCATAGATGACTTATACACCACCAACTATTAAGTAGTGATATAGTCAAAGTGAAATAAACTTTACTCAATTAGGGCTTAAACTAAGTTAAATAGTCACTATAAATATTTCTTTTAAATTACTTAACTTACCATATGTACATACACGAAACTCAACGGCTACTCTATTCAATAAAAATATAAAGTATTTTACACTGACTATCTATTATACATAAAAAATTTGTTTGTACGCAAGTTGCTGCATCTGAATATACATATATCTGCATAAGAGTCTTTAAGTAAGAAAAATTATTTCATAAAAAGTAATATGAATAAACTATATGAATATAAATTATTGTATATTGGATGCATCAACCTTTAGAGGTGAACAAAATGGTCGTAATAACTGACACAATTAGTAATTGCATCCAACAAATACAATGATTTATTAACTATAAGAGGTGACTTGGTATCACAAGCAGCACCAATTCAAGAGTTGATGCATGGACAAGCCATCCTTCCCTTCGCACATACTTTAGGAAAGGAGACAACCCGGTCCACGACGCCGAGTGAGCATGACGACCCATGTTATAGCAAACCTTCGCAGTTCATTCTACAGCTTGTTTGTATGTGGAAGAAAGTTCCTTGAAAACCGCACTGCGGAGGAAAGCCACACGTCCTGATTGTAGGGATGATATCCTAGTATGGGGGGTATCGTACGAAAGTTGAATTCGGCGGCAGGACTCAGGTCAAACAGCTCTTCGGAACACTGCCCATGATAAGTGCGGTGGAAGACACACAATTAATCGACGTCTCTACATTGCGTTCACCGAGCACTGGATCCCCGACAATTCGAGCAGCTCTGCGTTGCACTACGACGCGTTGCACACTGTTTACTACCTAAACTTCTAGGTTTATTTAAATAAAATATATAGCTCTGGATTCTTAATTTAGTCCTATTGAATAAGCTGTCAAAATAGCCCCCAGAGCACCATTTACCTCAAATCGTAACAATAATAAAGAATTTGGGCAGTAACAATTACTACCCTTAAAATCTGTAAGGGGAGCTTTCTTTCTTATATAATATCAAATACAGCCAAGAGTGCGAAAGTCGTAGATTTTTTTTTGTCTTTTTTGAAGTGAAAACTTCATTAGCGGCGTTGAGCACTTTTCTTGGGACGGGTATAAAATGTTAAACTCGCGTCAGGACACGTGACCTGATCGAAAATTCGTAAGACGGAGGGAATTTTTAAATATGAATTTAGTTTAGCGATGTCAAATGATCGCAATCTTAGCACAATGAAATACAAAACTACTATTGATGAAATCTTTAAATTCGAATCAAAATTGTTCGCTTCATACTTTAGCTACCATAAACCTATTGTATCAGTTTTAGAAATTGACCGTGATACCGCTGGTAGTGATGGTGATAAAAGAGTTGTTGAAGTTATGTATGAAAGTTGATTTTTCTGAGAAATAAACTTTTTAATGTAAAATAATTGTATTAGTTCTGAAGTGTTAATTTTTTTATGTAATTTATGTCATTTTTGTGTACGATAGCGCAATAAATGAATATTGTATTTAACCACATAAATGCTAGTTCTTTTATACTGATAAATAAAGCAATTTGTGCGAAATTATTCCATAATATTCAAAAATGCACAACGTTAATGTTCACGTTTTAATTTCTCCCGGCACTCCCGTAGTTTTTTTGCCCTGCAGGTCCTACGTAAGTAATGTAAGCAACATCCGATTTACTACAATAAACCCATACAATGGACTTACGACTAAGTAATATTTCCATAAATTTGACCCCGTTATGTCACCAGTATCATAAAAGGACACTTAAAAGGAGACCCTTTAAAAAACAAGAAGCCCGCTGAGTTCTGCCGCCCGTTCTTCTCCAATCTGAGGCTTTTTAAATAGGTCTAATTTTTTTCTGTTTAATAAGTCATTTAATATCATATTATATCGAAAAATATCTGAATTAGGATATCATTCCCACCATCTGGATGTGTGGCGGTCCTCGACAGTGCGGTTTTCAAGGAGTTTTCTTCCGCGTACTACAACGCTGTGGAATGAGCTTCCTTGTGCGGTGTTTCCGAGACGATATGACATGGGTACCTTCAAAAAAAAGCGCGTACACCTTCCTTAAAGGCCGGCAACGCTCTTGTGATTCCTCTGGTGTTGCAAGAGAATGTGGGCGGCGGTGATCACTTAATACCAGGTGAGGAGGTTTGTCCTCCTATTCCATAAAAAAAAATTGAAATCGCTCAAATATTTTATGAGTTACGTTACAAAAATATAAATCAGTCCCCTCTAGTAACCTATAAACAGCTTAATCGTACCTTTAATGCCAAAAGCGACGTTAGCTTTATATAAACTTGTAACCTAGATACCTTAGATCTAAAACCTGACGTTTCACAGGCAAATTGGGTCACAATCCAGACATTAACTAAATTAAAACACAGAGAACAACTTAATTAAAAATACCGATGTAAGACTTTAGAGGTTTTACAAATTAGTTTGGTGTGGTATAAGTTAAAGATTGGTTGGATAACATGATTCATTTGTATTGTAGCGTTTGAACACTAAATGCGAAATTAGAGATTAGTCTCCGCTGCGCTCCGTAGTCGCAGGTGCGGCAACTAATACTACGCCCAAGTGGGCGTACTCGATTCAGTCTCGAACAATGTGTGACGTTGACGTGCCACATGTGATGTTTAACTTTGGTAATTGAAACTAAAATGCCGGTTTGCGTAGTAACTTTGTAAAAATAATACTACAAGAAATAAGAAAGACAATGGGATCACATATCATCAGTAAGTGTTTTGTATTTTATTAATTTACATGCAAAATAACACGATGCGTATATATTTTAAGGATACCATCGAGTGTCAAGATACCACGCACACAAGCATCTAATAGTTGCCTTAATAAAAAAGCTATTGTTCTTAGGTAGTGCGGTATCTATTTGAGATAGAGACCAATCCTTAATTTAAGGCTAAATGTTTTGAAAAAAAAAGGTAAGTACACATGAATAAAAACTTTAAAAAAAGGCGAGTTACTCATCAGTGTATATCCTACTAATATTATAAATGTGAAAGTTTGTATGTCTGGATGTATGTTTGAACTTCTTTAACGCAAAATCTACTGAATAGATTTTGATGAAACTTTACAATAATATAGCTTACACACCAGAAAAACATATAGGCTATAATTTATAAAACTATAGTGTGTATTATACAAAATATAAAAGAAGTGTGATTGTTACTAATGAATACAACTAGCGCCATCTCTTATCAACTAGCAAGCAAAAGATCAAAACAATTTATATGGCAAAACAACGTTTGCCGGGTCAGCTAGTATTATATAGTATGAAAGACACGAGTGAACACTTTATCAAGATGAATTAAATAATAAATAAATTCTTTATTACCATACAAAAGTTATAGAAATTAAATGCATAATTAAGTGATGTAGCAATAGGCAAAAGGAAAGGGGCTCAGCTTCACCTGACATGGGATCATGGGATCATGTTTCCATACAGCGCTGTTCTACAACCATCCTTTTTGCTTTTAATAGGGATTTTCATTATTATAACACTAGAAATTCAAAGTCAATGTTTTTATTTACATAAACATGTTAGATTGATGTTACATAAATATTATTAGGTACATGTTTGCCACATTTATGACGTGCAAATTTTATAAAATACATTTCTAAATCATTAGTTACAATAATATAAATTTAACAATAGATTAGTAGCAGTATTATATAGTATTTAGTCAAGTTTTTAGTTGAAAATATTCGTCTCATGAATATAAACAGTTTTTACTAAGGTATATTTTCAATTTAGATGAGAAATTCCTATTTCACGATACCTCTCTTATTATTTTTGGGATGTGTCCATAGATTTTTATGCACATACACAAACAGTTTCTCTGAAATAATGTAGTTCTACAGCAAGGTACTTGTGGTTTGGTGGGGTCCCTGGATGGGAAAAGAGAAGTGTTTTCATGTTTACTGAATTCGCTAAATTTTTTTCGAACAAACATACAGAACTCGAATATGTATAATGCAACAATTGTTAATAAGTTATATTTTTTAAATACGGGTCTGCAGCTTTCAAGGGGTCCTTTTCCCGCTGCAGCCCTCAAACATTTTTTTTGCGCTGCTAAGATTCTATTTATTACTGTTGAGCTACCCCATATTATGATCCCATACCTTATTATAGACTCCACGTAAGCGTGGTAGGCCGTTAGAAATAAGGGAATGCTTGTAACTAATTGTAGTAGGCTTCATAAGATACATAATAGCTTTAAGGGTAAATGTATACACTTTTATAATAAAGTTCCATCCACTGTTCAAGCATTCTTTATAAATAAATTTAAATGTTTTATTAAAAAGTGGCTCTGTCGTAAATCCTACTACTCCACAGCTGAATATCTCAGTGATCGGATAGCCTGGGACTAGATTATGATTATTTTATAGCAATAGCAATGACAATACAATATTGTATATTTTTATTAAAAAGAGCGCAAAAACAAAAGAATGCTGGGAGAGTTTCTTGCGCCGGTTCTTCTCTCTGAGAGTGAAGCGGAAGTAGTATCTAGTATATAAGAAATGACATCAAAAAGAATTCTAAAGGAATCAATTTTGAGAAAATAAATGCCTTTTATCCCCTCCTCCCTAAGGTGTTGAGTGGAAGTTGATGTATTATGGCTCCCTGATTAAGCTTAGCTTAAGCTACAAATATTTATTTAATGTAATATTAATGACATATAAAACGACTTGTTACCTTTGTAAGTGTATTTGTGTGAGTGTCAGTATGACAGTGTGAGTTTATGTGTATGTATCAATGTGTGTGAGTGTAGAGGTCTATTTACGCCTGTATTAAACAATAAGGAATGGAATTTTCATTGAAGTGGTTCAGATTCTTGGTATTTTCTTTGAAAGCAGCCGATACTCATAATCTGTAACACAATTATTTTATGCCAGCGGTGAATACCACGGCGGCGCCTATTTTTGCCTTGAAGCAGTAAGAAAAAAAAAGTTTATTTCAAATAAGTTCTTATCGTTCATAGTATGTTAGCAGAAACAGACATATTATGCAACAGGCATATTATAACTATGTTAGTAAATTCTATCGCTTAGAGACAAGCTCGATTCAAGTAATGCACCTTTGAATTATGCAATTTCAACTCAAAGAATCGATGTAATATGTAAGCATTATTGTATTTTGGTTTAAAGACCACCGTAGCTAGTGAAATTGAGTGAATGAATAAATAAGCCTTTATTGCAAACAATATAAGATTCGTACAATATATATAGAAACCGTTTATTAAAACCGTCGAAGTCCCGGGCATCAGCTAGTATTATAGAATACTTGTATAGACAAGAGCGTGTATTATTACAATAATCAACTTAACTATTTGGTTGTAAACTGACCGGAGTGAAACAATCACTTAATATAATGGAGAACTTGCACAATACATAAGATTTTGTGATAAGCCTGCACAGATAAAAATACAAACACAGATTAAAAGTCTAAGACTTCTTGCCTTAGTAAGTTCAACGTGTATAGATTGTATTTGATGTTATAATTCTTTAGGCGCGTTAGGAAAGAAATATGAGAGTGAAATAGTAAGATGCGCGTGCATCACTGTAACACAAAAGTAACAGGTTGAAGTTGGATCCTAATTATTATAATTTTCTGACGTTTGCGTCATTCGTTATTTTAATTTTGGTTTCTTCGTCCATTATTAGAACAAGCAAAGGGTTCAAGCCCATACAGCCGTATTCATTATTTAATATGTAATTGTCAAAGCCATCTTTGCAAGATTTTTACAAAACTGTTCTTTCTAAAAACGTAGAATAGCATGAGGAATAAATAATTTAAATGATTTTTGCTTCGTTAGGCCAAAGAAGTATAACTTCTTGCGTGCATACATAAGTACACACACACTTTTTTTTTAAATAAATGTTTAATAAAACACTGGTCGCATATGATTTCATAATAATTATGTATATTATATATAATAATATTGACACACTCTTACACAAATTATCTTGCCCCAAACTTTACATAGCTTGTACAAGACAACGATATATTTAATAGAATATACTAACTTAAACATACATAAATACATATAAATATCCATGACTCGGAAACAAACATTCATATTAATCATAAAAATGGTGCAAACGCACCTCCCGGGATTCGTACCCGGGACCTCTAGCTCAGTAGGCAGGGTCACTAAACACTGGGCTATACCATTCGTCTTTATATTTTTGCCATTTGTTTTAAAATGGATTTGTTTTAAATGGAATGCAGCCAGCAACAATGTTTATAGGGAACAGACATATGGCGGTTTTTGCGATCTTTAAATTTCTCGTAAGTACTTCAATGAATATTTTTAAAGAAGAGGGGAAAAACGAACGTACGGGTCACCTGATGTTAAGTGATCACCGCCGCCGACATTCTCTTGCAACACCAGAAGCATCTCAAGAGCGTCGGTTCTTTAAAAAAGTGGACGAGCTTTTTTTTTAAAGGAACATGTCGTATCGTCCTTAAAACACTGCACAAGGAAGCTCATTCCGCAGCTGGGTCGTTTAAGGAAGAAAGTTTGAAAACCGCACTGTAACCGCATATATCTACAGGTTATTGTATGCTGAGATTTTTTGGCTTTTTGAGATATATATATATATATATATATATATATATATATATATATATATATATATCTACAGGTTATTGTATGCTGAGATTTTTTGGCTGAGATATTTTTAGATTTTTTGGAAAATATTTTTAAGGGATATAAAGTGACTAAAAGCTAAATTATAACAGTTCTAAATTCATTTGAAGAAAATTGACAAGCTATCTATGAAAAATACTAATTAATATATAATACTCTACAGGTTATTAAATTAACCTGTAGAAATTTCTAATTAAACATTCGAACCGATGTATGTTAAAAATTATAATGAAATTTTATAAACTCCGCAACTAAATTGTGACTGCACTTAAATACCTTTGATGAGAACTATTAACTTGCAATTTGAATGTTTCATACGAATCCTTCGGAATTTAATGTTTTCAATCGACGAGTTTTAGTCCAATCGTTCCATTAAAAATCCAATGAAATCAATTCAAATTAAATATATAATAACAATATAAATCCTATTACTCCACTGCTGAATATCTAAATGATCGGACAGCCTGGGACTATATTGTGATTATTTTTTAGCGAGAGAAATGACTGTACAAAATTGTATATTTTTATTGAAAAGAGCGCAAAAAAGAATGCTGGGAGAGTTTCTTGCGCCGCTTCTTCTCTCTCAGAGCGTCATTTCTTTCCGAAGCGGTAGTAGTATCTAGTAGTAATTAGAAATGACATCGAAAAGAATTCTAAAGGAATCAATTTTGAGAAAATGCCTTTATGCCAATTTACCCTTTTTCTCATCGAAATAGGTAAATAATAGCAAAACCCATATTTTAAATATCATGATTTAAAACTATAAAAATTTAAATTTTATAAGTAAATCAAATTAAATATTTTAAAAACAATTAAGTTTATTGAATATTACAATATAATTATTTTATGCAATGGAAAATATCAAAATGGTTCATCACCGGTTGGAATTAACGGAAAACATAAAATAGATTTATTATTTCCATATCATATTATACACAAAAACTAAATATATTACTTAACTTTGCAATTATTCTGAAATTAATTTTAGTGTTAAAAAAACTCAGTATAAATACCTGGATTTAGATTAGCTTTAACAATCCGTTCACATACACTTAACACACAATCACAAAGTTTACGAACTTCGATTTCTCGGGAATCAAACCGACGTGCAGCCACCAGGAGCGCCGCGGGACGAATGCCGATTGCGCATGAATATAACTTAAAGTTAGTACGCATTGCGATAAAGCTACTGTGGCTTGGGAAAACTCCGGAAAAGCTACAGTAGTACTAGAACTCTATATTCTGTGACAGTAGTCAAGAAGCCTTTTTTTAATCTCTGTATTAAGTGTTGCATTTTGGTAATTTAGATTGCAACATTAAAATGTTTAAATGCTTTTATTTAATGTGTTGTTTGATGGATCATTGAGTTCATAAGAGAACAATCGACGCATGGAACGAACTTTTTGCGGTGTTTGCTGGATAGTGCGATTTGTGTTCCTTTAATAATAATGCGTACTCTTTGGGGATCTTGCAGGTTGGCTACACTCGTGATTTCTCTGCTAGTTCTAGGATAGAATGGGCGGTGTGATAGTTTGAATAGATAGAATTAATACGCCCTGCCCATTACAATACAGTGCCGCTCAGAATTCTTGAAAAATCCAAAAATTCTGAACAGCTCTACAATTGCGCTCGTCACCTTGAGAGATAAGATATTGTCTCATTTGCCCAGTAGTTTCACTAGCTACGGCGCCCTTCAGACCGAAACACAATAATGCTTACGCATCACGGCAGAAATAGGCGCGTTTTGGTACCCATAATCTAGCCGGTATCCTGTGCACAGGAGCCACCCACTGGTAAAATATAGTTGGCAATATATCGATATGTATGGACGGTTTGGCGAAATTTCCGGCATTCAGCTTTAAGCACTTCAAGGGTAACTTTTCGGTATAAGTATGTCTATAAAAAATATATTCGTCTGTTCGAAAGCGTAAATAATTTAAGCCTTTGGTGATCGTTTTTAAATTTTTAACACAGCATTGTATTCATACAAAAGTATGTTTTTGAGGGTTTCTTAAATCAAAAGGAAAAAACCTTATCCATCCGTACGTGTTTCCGACTGTCTGTCAAGACCCTTTTATATCGTGGAGATATCGAGTTGAAATTAAAACAACATGCTCAAGCCTACAGTCTCTTGAAGCTGTGTAAAAATCGAAATCGTATAAAGCGTGCTTTTTTTTTTTTTTAAATATTATTTATTTAAAATTTTTTAGTTAAATTTTCTATAAAAGCGTATTTTTAAAACTATTAAGTAGTTTAACATCAATTCTTGCCTTATCGACTATAGATAAAAATTATACAAACTGACAAGAAACTTAGTTTGCAAATTGAATAATGGAATAATCTTATCAAATTAGTGTATTGTCATCGGTCCTCGATAAATCTACAAAGTTTGAATGAAATCTGGCCGTTTAAAGTGGTTCAAAATCGCGTCTAAAGGAGTCAGTTACAAACATACATACAAACATACAAGTGAAGCTAATATAAAGCGTATAAAGACAGGGCCGTTTTTGCCGCAAAAACCTACATTTCAGCACTCTTAAAGGGAATCTTATACTTCAAGTATAGGGAAAAATCTAAAAACTATAAATTTGTTGCAAGTATTGGTGGGCCAAATTTTGAATTAAGTTAACCGTGTCATGTCAGGTCTAGTATGAAAGGGCTTCATTGGCACAACCTTAAGCAGATTTTAAATTATCATTATGATGTATAGTAAGAAAAAACCTTATCGCTTTTTTTGTATGTATAGGTAAGTACCTAATAATGTGTACGGAACTCTCGATGGGCGAGTACGACTCGCACTTGGCTAGTTTTGTTATTTTATGTATAGTGACTCCTTAAAAAAATATTACGCTGTTGGTGGAGCTCCGAATAAATTAAAAGAGCAGGTTCAACAGTGCTCACTGAGTTTCAAAGATAAGCCGGAAAAAAAACATCGAATTTTTTGAAGTGAAACTTCTTTAGAATCGTTGTGATTTCAAAACGGATGCAACGGAAAAAACGACAGGTAAGAGACACAAATACAAAAATGTGTAGAATGAAGCCGGCAAAGAATGAGACAGAAATATGCATACTATTTTATTTTTAATATATTTTTAAACAATATTTTATGGAATGTTGTTTTTGGATATATATTTTTTGAGGATATATTTTTTAAATATATTTAAAGAATATATCTTTGAAAAATAGTTTTATAATATTGACGGAAACTTTGACATATTTGTTTTTAAAATTAATCCGTTGAATTTTCACTTCTACTATGTGTCCCATCACACATTTCAATTTTTTTATTACATGGAATATTTCTATAAACTTCATATGACGACTACTTCAATTTTATTTGAGTAAATATATAATTCTATCTATATTGAAACATAGCGCGCATCTTCGCAATATTGGTTTGTAAGATATTCAATTTGCAGTAAATTAAGCGGTAATCATTTGTATTAGCATAGCTTAGATCTTACTTAATGATTACTTATGTTATTCCAAGCTAATAAAGTTACGTTTATCGCTTCAATGTTGTTCCAAGTCTTCGTCGAAGACAATCTATTAAGATCGTGCTTAAAGCGTTATCTTGAGGGAATTAACAAATAAATTTTGTAATAAACTGCTAATTAAATAATCTTGTTAAAAGTTCTAACAATAGACACGGACTAGTAAAAAAGAAGGACTCCTCGCCGTGATAGTAGGAAGTGAAGCACCTTTATGTTAGTGTGTGTGTGGTTACGGGGTATACCAGTTACACAATTTTTTCTCCCTTAGATAATCATATATCCACAAATACTTTTATATTATTGTTTGTAATGTGAGTGAGTGTAAGCTTTTTCACAACGCAAAACGGCATTTTTAAAATATTTTATTGCGACGCAAACTGATCCGTTACAGACGATGGCAAATCTCATAATGGCGGCCGATCGGCTTGTATTAGTGTAAGTGTATGCGTGGGGCTATGTATTTACACGTTTACCGGCTTGTTTTGGTGCCTCACTGTTTTGTAAGGTGACACGGAGTCCTTATTTTTTTACTCGTCCGAGACAATAGATAAGTTTTTAGGGGTCATACTGTCGTACAAGATAACAATATGAACTTATTAAATAGCTATATACCCGCGACTTCGCCCGCGTACATACATGACTGAGCACGTAGTACTTATAAAAGTTGTTTCTTAAAGCTTTTAGGTATTACGTATTTTACCTGAAGATATTGCAATATTTTTTGAACCGAAAACTTCTTTAGCGGCGCGGTCGAGCACTTTTCTTGGTATGGGTATTAAATGTTAAACTCGCGTCAGGACATGTGACCTGATCGAAAATTCGTAAGACAGTCGTTGAAATTATGGATGAAACCAGTGGTTGAATGATTGTGAAATATTTTTATAGTTTATTATGTATGAAAATTGATTTTTCTGAGAGATAAAACTTTATCTGCTTAAACTTATAATGTAAAATAATTGTAGTAGTTATGATTAATTTATAGTTATGTTAAATTTTGTATGTAATATAAATTGTCATTTTTGTGTACGATAGCGCAACAAATGAATATTGTATTGAACCACATAATTGCTAGTACTTTTATACTGATAAATAAAGCAATTCGTGCGAAATTATTACCTAACTATTCCAAAATATTAAAAAATGCTCAACGTTAATGTTCAATTTTTCACTTCTAAATCGTATATTTATTGAAATCTATGCAGTAGTTTTTCCGTGATTTACGCACAAGTGAAAACTTCTATTATTTAAGTTATATAAATGTACTGAATTTATAATATTATTTATTATTGTAGCGTTGTAATAGCGACAGTAGCAATATATATACACTTTGTCAAAATTACAGATGTCTTAGACTTAGTCTTTTGAACCATAGACTTAATATTATATACTAGAGTATAGATGTATGGACGGACAGTCTGCAAATCACTAAGCTCTATAACTATACACCACCGGGCTGGCGGCTGTCAAAGTGCTTTTGTGCCTGTTTGATATTCGCCATTTTGGCACTGTTGGCCATGTAGCCAGAGTCTGCGGTACTAAAACTAGTGATGACAACCTCAGCAAACATCGATAGTTGGTGGGTACCTATTTACAATACGAATTTTGTACTTGATTACGTTGATTCCTGAATAAATAACACGGAAAACGAACGAAATTAATTAAAATGCAAAAATACATCAGAGTATTGTACGTTCCTTCGCATCCATTTGTATTATACGCCAAAATTAGTTCTTTGGACGCTCGCGAGTGGCTCTTCATACACAAAAAAAATGCTGCCAAACATATTGAACAGTCTGTCCAGTGGTATTTATACAGGTCAGTGCCGAAAATGCATGTCCAGTTTGGTTTTGTCAATGTGTGCATTAGGTATTGGTTTAATCTAGGCTAAATATACAAGATACTAAGTAGCCAATTCCAACCGTAGCAAAAGTAACAGTAAGCATAGATTCGCATACTTTTTTATAATCTCCATTACTTTGTTTGTCTATACGCTAGTATATTGTAAGTGTATGTCTAATTATCCCGGTCCATTTGTGCTGATTAGACAACGGCTTCCAACTTTTCAATTCCGTTCTATCTCTGCCTATTCTAGGCCATTTATTGCCGGCCGTCGCTTTAATTCCGTCTTCCCATTTTTTGTTAAGACTTTAGTCTTCTTTTCTTCTTTTCTTTCTCCACGTTTTCTTTCTGCATTTCTATCCATTTTTCGTAGTCGTCGAAAGGGAAAGTCTTGAAGGAAATACCACTTTTTAATGCCCTCATGGATAGAACACTGTGCCACCACTGTGTGTATTCGATCGAAGAATCGATCCGGCTTAATGCGAGACGAAATGATAACTTTGCCATTAACAAAGTCAGAATATAGACAGACGGATCCAAATCCATACACGGTACTGGAGCCGGAGTCTTCTCGAATGACCTAAATATAAAAATACCAACAACACTAGACAACCTAAACACAATATTTCAAGCAGAATGTATTGGAATCACTAGAGCGGCTCAGACGGTAGCAGCCAGAGATGTCAGAGACCTTAACATTAAGATAATCTCAGACAGTGCATCCGTACTTCAGGCGCTACAAAACCACACCATAACGTCTGTCCTTATACTGGAATGCCATAACGCACTTCAATCCATCGCAAACCAGAACAAAGTCACACTGCAATGGATCAAAGGACACAGAAACTCACTGGGCAATGATGCTGCAGATGAACTTGCCAAAAGGGGATCCAAAGCTATAGCAGACCGGAATCACTGCTACCCATACATCAGGCCCAAATTAAAAGTAGCTGCGAGAAAAAATGGAATAACCCCACCTAACAGAATGGAGATACAGCAAAGGTTGAAGGCAAACAAAGAATGCGGTTCCGGTGCCCTCAAAGAGGTTCGCCCGCAACCTGATGAGACTACAAAGGGTCAAAATACGTAAACAAGTAGGGTTTGTCACTGGTCACTGTTCCTTGAACAAGCATCTATCTATCATAGGTGTAACAGGCAGCCCTTTGTGCAGAGGATTCATGGAGGCAGAAGAAACGCCAGAACACGTGCTTATGGAGTGCAGTATGGCCTTAAAAGCACCAGCATCGCCCCCGGATGCCTGCAGAAATTTAAAAAGACTTCTAGAATGATCTAGGCTGGTTGAAGTAAGAAGACAAATGAAAACGCACAATGGCCCAATCAAGAGGCAAAGTGTGTAAACAGCCCAGCTAAACCAACTGAATAACTAATCCATTTTTCGTCGCGCCTAAGAGTATTCATATCCTTATTCATCTCCATTTGTGTTTTTTTATGACAATAAGGGACAAGATGAGTGGGACGTTCAGTTGATGGTAATTGATACGCCCTGCCCATTACAATGCAGTGCAAATCCAAAAATTCTGAGTGGCACTACAAATGTGCTCGTCACCTTGAGACTTAAGATTTTAAGTCTCATTTGCCCAGTAATTTCACTAGCTACGGCGTCCTTCTCACTGAAACACAATAATGCTTACACATTACTGGTTCACGGCAGAAATAGGCGCCCTTATGGTACCCATAAATTAGCTGGCACCCTGTGCAAAGGAGCCTCCCACTATGTATTCTTATAGTGTTTATAACGTTTATCAGTTTGGTTGTATTTTTATTTTATCCATACAACTGATGTTCAGCATACTTCTTCCCACAGACCTCTAGAAACGAGTATTAAACAGAATGCAAAAACTTAGAAATATTCCATCGATATAACATCATATCTCTCGGGAGCTGAACCCACGCAACCAAAGTTGAAAAGGTTCCCATCGACACGCCTGTCAAAATTAGAAACAGAAATCAAAGTTGAACTCTAACGTCATATTATAATATATTTCTAACAATAAAGAGCTGTCAATCGATTTGAATAAAAAATACAATAAGTCGAGAAAACATCTTTATAAGGCTTCATTCAAGCTTCGACGGACCAATTTAATTTACATAAAATAAAGCCTTTTTAAGTAAACATACATTGGGAGATTTAGGAGGCATTGATTTTGTTGTTTTATATGAAGACGTGACGCAAAAAGGAATTTAACATGACTTTTACTGTTTTTTCTTGTCTGTGACTGTGTTTGTTTGACGGTGTTTGTATGATCGTAAATAAACTATACATTTAGATAAATAAAAATAGGAATGTGATTGCAAATGGATTTACAATATATACAAACAAGCCTACCTCCACGAGAGTAATGCGGAGACGAAACATTGTAATAGAATCCTTTTATAATGTAAATAAAAGGATTATTTAAATAATAAGAAATCATGGGTATGAATTATACTTAAGACTAACGGTCTATTATTTGTAAGCATGAGTATGAATTATCCTAAAACTTAACGGTCTATTATTTATAAAGCATGGGTATGAATTATGCTAAAGACTAACCCCCTTATTCGTAATGGTCCGCTGACTTAAAACAGCCGCTAAGGAGTGTTTTTTCTCATTCTGTCTTAGGTCAATAGAAGAAGACAGAGTGAGAATTAGCAATGCTTTAAGTTAGCAGACTATTATGAATAAGGGGGTAAGGGTCTATTTTTACAAAGCATGGGCATGAATTATCCTAAAGACATACGGTCTATTATTTACAAAGAATGGGTATGAATTTTCCTATAGAACTGTCACTATATTGTATGAATATCAAATTAATAAATACTGAAGAAGTTTAAACTAAACGGTCAACTTTTTGTCGGTAGAGGTATTTCGTGAATACATACACGTCATTTATTTTGCTATTTGGTTGAGTTCCATGGCCAGTTGTGGTTTCTATCAAAACTAAGAGGCTTGGACTACGTTAAGTGCACGCGAGCAAAGAAGCGACTCAATGTTAATTCTATATTTCTTTGACACTTCACTATATGCCTGTTGCACTTGTAGTCATGCCTGTTTGTACGTTGTTAATTAGAAGCATGTTTCTGAATGATGCGTTGTAAATCATTCATAGGGAACTAATCACTTAGAACATAAATAACTTTAGTAATTAGAAGATATTAGTTGTGTTATGTTCATGCGTGAAATTCAACCGACTTTAAAAATGGGTGTTACATTTAGTTGTATTTTAATCGAATACTATTTGCGATAGCTTGATGTGTTTGTCGGCAGTTATTGCTGTTCCTTTGTTATTGGCTCTAGACACCAAACGCATGGATTTTAATGATTCATTGGTCAATCATATTGTCCTAATCTTTAAACAAAGCAGTCCCGTTTTTTATTTTTCATGTCATTTAAATTTGCCATCATCATTAATAAATTGATTTAGTTATTTCCATTTTTATCGAAAAGTCCGTGATTAATAAAAGTCTCGAATTTATAATCGGGAATGGCGCTAGCTTTCTGAATCTTTTAAGTTTTTCCATCGGCTTTAATAAAGAAAGTGTTTCATAAAAGTAATAGTATTTTTAGATATTATTAATTCTGTTTAAACTTACTAGATTTATTATTAGGTTTAGTGTTACTGTTTCAAGACTTAATTTAGATCTAAATCTGGGGGCCAAGTCCATCAAAACCAAACAGCACATCCATTTCTCGAAGCTGTTCAGGCTATTCTTGACCCCCTTTAACTTCATTGTGGGTAATTTGTGATTTCATTCAATTTAAACCATTTCTTCGCGCCTCAATAAGGCTACTGGAAACTCAAGCGCTGGGAGTGATTTTGATCAACGGATCAGCCTAGGTGTCCAACGCGGAAATGCTGCCAGTATTCTTGGTACGCTTCCACGTAATGAAAGTTTTTTATTTATTTATATAACCACACTACATCCATCATTACAGGTTTAACCTAATGCGACAGAGTAATGAACAAATAAAGTTATAACAATACTATCATTGAAAAACATATTTCCTAAAAGACAAACTTAACTAAGTAGATAATATTACTCTAATTGAATACAAACTATACAATAAGCAGCTCTAGTGAGTTCACTCATCGAACAAGAGAACAGGCAGTGTTCGGACATCGCGTTGTGCACCCGCAGCGCACGCGTATGCGGTGCACGCTGCAGAAGGTTGGTGCGTGCACGAGGCACCATCAGCAGCGGTGGTCGCCGTCGCCGTCCTACGTACTCGTCAGGGACACACAGCAGTACTGACTCCAGGAGCCTAGGACTGTGTATCTTACCTCTAATTACTTTTAGTAAATACATAGCTAAAGCGACTTCTCTTCTAACCTCAATTTTGTAATAAGTTTTAATTTTATGTAGGCATAGTATTATAAATATAGTTATAAGATTTGTTTTGTTTGAATAAAAAGCATATATTTTTAGACCAGCAGTTTAAGAATTATAACTAGTCAAAGTTTCTTAATTTTGTCACTCACTCACTGACTGACCGATCATCAAAGGTCTAAGGCACTTCTAGCAGACATAGCCTCTTCAAAAATAATAACTTAAGGATAGAAGGACCCTTAAGGCGACTGTATAAATTGACCGACTTGACCGACTTGGTATTTATTTCATGGATCTCACAATTTTTTACGGTAAGAACTGCAACTCAGTTCTAGAAAGAATTATTTTCTGCTACAAGTTACATGGCATATTAAATTCAACTTTAGGGACTTTCAAATAATTAAATCATGAGCGTAAGGGTCATCTGACGGTAGGTGATCTATTTTATTGAAGTAAAATTTCCAATGGCATGCCGCGGAAGTTATTTGACGAGTGTGAGTGAATATAATAAAGTATTTAATTGGTAAAACTGGTTTTATTAAAATAAAATAAAGACACAGAAGACTGTATATATGTATGTATGGCTATAGATTCAACTCTACATACTTTTTAATAATATTTATACTTTATTATCTATAACTACGTAAAGCAATGAATAAAATAGATACAGATACAGTACATTCTTTAATTACTGTAAGATTTGGCATTTTTTTGTACTCATTTTCTGTGCTATGTACAGTGTTGTCCCCGCACACTTTGTCAGATCTTTTGTTTTGTTTTATCAAATCACGGCATCCTCAAACTCGAAAATTATTTGTTCCCATTTTAGGACTTTTACTGAGATTTCTATATTTAATTCTTCTTCGGGGAATTCCGAGAGACAATGCATGACTACAAGGGTCATAATTATCATTCATTCAAATCAGATAAATAAATCATTTTCGAGACAAAAATTACACTTATATATTATGTCAAAGTTGTACCAACCCTTCACCTTTCACCACTACTTGGGAAAAGTTGAGCTTAAAAAAACTCATTAGTTCTTTGGTACAGTGGCTGCATCCGATTACAAATCAACACTTCAGCTCAAAGACGTCCACTGCTGGACAAAGACCAAGATCGCCATGCCCTCATCCAACCTATTACAGCGATCTTGACCAGATTATCAGTCCATCTTGTGGGTTGGCCTACAAACACTGTGTCTTCCAGTACATGGTCCATTCAAGGATTTTACTGTTCTTCGAGCTATGTACCCTGCCCATTGCAACTACAGTTACGCAATCATCCGGGCTATGGCGGTGACTTTGGTTCGCCTACGGATCTCCTCACTAAGAACCAACGCACACATGCTGTAATTAAATGAAAGTATTAAATATGCAAACATCTTATAGACATTTAAAGTGTATAAAAATTTAACAAAAGTACTGCTGTAGCTTATCCCCTCCGACCTACTGCTTCTACGAAGTTATTAGAATCCTGGGGAACACGGGTTTAATGAATTCCATTGGGAGCTCGTGTCCTCCTAGAAGCTCCTGTTAGTAATGAGCGCAACGTATTATCCTTCCTTTGACAAAATCCACACCTGGGGGATTCATTCAGCCCCTGGTATGTAGATGTTTGTTTAACTTGCCAGTTCTACGTTCTATCAGTCCTTCTGAACTCGTGTAGTGTTGCAATTCAACAAGGAATTGGGGCAATTAAAAAATCTAATTTTCTAATGTATAAATTCAGTTTTAATTCTCTCAGACCTGAAAACTACACCTCTACTACTCTCGTGTTTTCCATATTTCTCCATAGGAAAGAGACATGGACATTGAAAGCAGGAGACCGCTAGAGAATTGGCGCCTTCGAAATTTTGTGTTGGCGCCGCCTGCTCAGGATTCCTTGGACAGCTCACCGCATAAAAATCTCTGTCTGAAAAGAGCTCAGGATTCAAAAAGTTACCCGGTTATCTTCGGGTTGCCTAAAAAGTATCCTGAAATATTTTGGTCACATTGCTCGCAGAAGCGAAGATATTCTCGAAATAATGGTGGTGAAGGGGTAGAAAGAGGGAAAAAGACCGAGAGGCTGAAATCCGAAGTTGTCTGCACCAGGCCACCGTACGTAACCGATGGAGGTGTACTGTTGACAGTCTACAGCGACTATTCTGAGCAGTGAGGGGATGATGAAGAAGAAGAATTCTCTAAGAAGTATTTCATTTGAGTGTGTTATTCTTTTTTTTTCTTATAATATGTTAAAAAGGATATCAAAGTCGCTACCAGTACTTTGTAGGCTAATTAATACAATTAGGCTTATCATTGTGTATAATCGATAGATTAGTTAGGTAACGAAAGATAAACCATAGCCCTTATAATATATCCCATCTATCCGAAATGTTCGCCCAAAACCACAACAACTTAATACAGTAATCAATACTATGTACTTTAACAACCCTATAAAGTTTTAACAGCCCTAGCGAAGAGTGGACATATACAGAGTGGTCAGTTTATATTTCTTATGTTACTCGTTGTGGGTGGCCAGCTCCTTCAATTACATCATTAAAAATGTGCCAACAATTGAGATTTTATGTGGTATCCGAGTTTTAAGGATATGCAAATCTCACGCCGAAACATGTAACCAGAATTCTATAATAATAATATTAACACACTTTTACACAAATTATCTTGCCCCAAATTAGGCATATATAGCCTGTGTTATGGGTTGCAAGACAATGATATATTTAATACAATATACTTACTTAAACATACATAAATAGATATAAACATCCATTAATCTGAAACAAATATCCATATTCATCATATAAATGATTGCACCTACCAGGATTCGAACCCGGGACCTCTAGACCTTAGCAACTAAGGTAGGATCGCTAACCACTCGGTCGTCGTATTCTATGGCTTTAAAATTTGGATATTGTGATTCATACTACCACTACGCTGGAATATACTGGACTAAGAACATACCAAGGAATACATGAACTCTATTGAGAGTGCTGCACTTTTGAAACGTATGCTATATCAAGCTTACATTACGGATTTTCCATCAGTCAAATTAATGTCTGCTTAGTAGACTAGTCCTTAGATCGTTATTTATCTTAGATGGTCCAATAATTATCGATTTTTTAAATAACACTAATGGGGACAATAGTAATCAGTAAGTCATTAAGTAAGCCATGAGTCAGGTATCTACCGAGGATTACCTCTTCCGCGCCACTTTTGTGACTGTTGACTTTGTGAAAAATTTTATACTCCAGTAAATACATCTACGCCAAAAATAATCGCCAAATACATAAAATCACAAAGGCATATTTATAAATTATACGTTAACCCCTCAAAACAGCGCTTTTTTGGTATGTTTTAAATAAGAATCGACGTCGATTTAATAACGGTCTTGTTGAAATCAATATATTTTTAAAAATCATTAAATAAAAAAAAAGTATTTAAACTCTACACAGCCTGTATAAATTACGGTCAGAGGAGAGAGTGACCATAAAATCGTGCGGTAATGAAATTGGATCGGTCAAGTTTTTCATCTTTAATAGTGGCCGTAAGGATCGTAAGGATAGCCGCACTCTGGTTTGGGTGGTCCAAGTGGGAGCAGAAGGCGTTTTTGATCTTTTTTTAAATTATCATTCATCAGAATGTTTGCTATCGAAATGTTATGAACTGTAATAAGTAAGATAGCAAAAATTTTACAGAGAAATTTTACTATTACCGCTACATTTAGATAGAGAGTGCTCTCTTGTTTGTTCCACAAAATAATTTATTACGTTCCTTTTTAAGAACCTTCTGTAAATTGTATTTCATTTATAGTGTCTTATACACTATTATTTATACACATAAAACATGCCATGATATTTCGTTTACTAACCGGCTTCAAAAAAAAGGTTCTCAATTCGTCAGTATGTTTTATTTATTTAACAGCTGGTGCTTCCCATGTGGTCCCATTGTAATTTGGTACAGATTTGACAGTAGCATCCATGAGAAAACCATTAAAGTCTTAAATTTGCTATACTTATGCAGATGACAAATTCACGAATAACTCAATATCGCACTAACCGATTTTGACGATTCTTTTCTCAGTGTAAAGGATATACTTCAATGGTAGTTTGGTGAGAGTTTGGTTGGGATTTGATTATGGCATCCATGACAAAGTAACGGAACTCTTCAATTCTTATGAGCAAATAAACGATACTCGGCCGAAACTTTTTTATGCTATCCGGATATTTGAGTCACCTACCGTAACGTCGTTATGGTCAAGTAATTGTTGTATGAGAATATGGTGATCAATGGAACTCCTTAACGACTTACAGTAAGGGTGCGATCTTTGGCAGAATTTCTAACTGTCTGTAATCACATTGCAAAGCGCTTACGTTCGTTGCTGCATTGCGTATTTTTAAACAATCTAATTAATCAATCTAATTCTAGTTACGATTCTTATTTTTTTGGAGTTGGTGTCAGCCAAGATAGGTTTGAAACTACATACATAGTTATAGGTGATATGCGCTTGAGTCGCACGCGCGACGTACGGAGGCTAGGGGCGAGAGCGGAGCCGCGGCGGGAGGACACCTGGATATCCATAATGCTTGTCGATGCACAAAAACAATTAATGAGACTTCAGTTTCTTAGGCTTCACCATTATGAGCCGGAAACAAAATTTCAGTATACATTTAATTTGCTATAATTATATCATTATAATAAAATTTTTCATCACTTGTACCACACATAAAAGTAGTTATGCTATCCAACGAGGTTTTGACTCACTTCAGTTAAAATTTAACTTAATTTCAACCTAAATATTTACATATAAATATGTTTAAAGCAGCGCGCCTTCCTGTTTGATTATAAACATGTACCTACTAACGAGTGAAGCTATCCTAGTAGCCTGGTAGATACGCTGATTTATAGTAAACTTGAATTACGGATAAATTTTGTTTTCCATACTAATTTTGTTTTTTTTTTATGGCAATAAGGGAGCTGATGGTAATTAATACGCCCTGTCGATTAAAAGTTATTTCTAATATACTAGATACTATCGCTTCGGAAACAAATAGCGCTCTGAGAGATAAGAAGCGGCGCAAGAAACTCTCCCAGCTTTCTTTTTTTGCGCTCTTTTTAATAAAAATATACAATATTGTGTCATTTTAATTGCTATAAAATAATCATAATCAAGTCCCAGGCTGTCTGATCACTTAGATATTCAGTTGTGGAGTAATAGGATTTACAACAGAGTCATTTTTTAATAAAACATTTAAATTTATTTATAGATAATGCCAGAACAGTGGCTGGGACTTTATTGTAAAAGTGTATACATTTACCCTTAAAGCTATTATGTATCTTATGAAGCCTACTAGAATTAGTCACAAGCAATCCCTTATTTCTATTATTATATTACAATGCAGTACCACTCAAGATTCTTGATAAATCCAAAAAATTGTGAGTGGCACTTCATTTGCGCTCGTTTCCTTGAGACAAGATTTTAAGTCTACGGCTTCCTTCTGACCGAAACACAATAATGTTTACACATTACTGCTTCACGAAAAAGGTGCCGTTGTGTTATCCATAATCTAGCCGGCATACTGTGCAAAGAAGCCTCCCACTGTTTGATATATCTAAGTCTACTAGTCTGATATTTTGATCAATTATTTTTGTCTGCTGTTGGTAATTATAATCCCAATTAATAAGAAATACACTTAAATATAACAAAATGGTTTAAGTTAGTTGTTGAAGAAAAATGTTTATTATTAGACATGTCATTCAATTCATTTATTTATTAGACATATTAAAACAGGTCATAAAATGAACATACTTTTTACTGTTTGGCTGTAGAAGCATTTTTTTATAGTAACCTTTACCACACAATCTTTTTGACAATTTTTTTGAATTTCTTAACACATTTGTTTTAACGTTTTCTGGGATCATGCTGTAAAAAGAGTCCATTGGACTAACAGATATATTAGATCATTAGTGATCTTCTCTCCGGTGGTCCGAGGTTCGAGCCTCCTTCCGAGACACCCCGCGCCTGTGAGCTACATTTTCGGCCTCCTAGGCCCCCACCCGGCTTCGCTGTAAAAGCCTTTAGGGCTATCAGCACAGAGGAGGTTTATAGTCGGTAGGGATTGTGTACACCCGAGCCCGACATATGGGCCCCGCATCGGGGCCTTCAATAAGTAAATGTATTTACCTCCTCTCGAAAAAAAAAAATTTATTCGTCATGCCTATTATTTGTTCTCGGTGTTAGCATTATGATAATGACAATTACTAGAAAATTTGCTAATATGCTTTTTATCATACATTACATTATCAAGGACATATTGTGAGGCAAAAATCAAATAATTTCCTTTAATATTTTACTTACAAGACCAAAGTTATAAATAGCGCGAATAGCCCTCTTCTGCAGCACAAAGATGATATTAATATCGGCTTGACTCAGCCATAATAATATACCATGGGTCATAATGCTATGAAAATAACGAGTTGGATTCGCTCATGAAGGGTTCCGTAGCAGCAAGTAACATAATTTTAAAGTTATATAGAAAAGAAAATGATAGTAAATTATTTAAATGGAAAAGGCAAAAAATCTTTGCTCAAAATCATAGTGCAAAATATGAGCTCTCATCATTTATACGTAATAAAAAAAACTACTTACTAGATCTCGTTCAAAACAATTTTCGGTGGAAGTTTGCATGGTAATTTATTTATTCATTTATTTATTTTAGGACATCCAGTTACAGTTACACTAAAAGTAATCTTAATATAATTAAATGTCTAAATAAAATTGTAAGTGCACTGAATATAGGTGCCACAAGATGCAAATCAAGTAACATAATATATCAACTACATTAAGTTCAAAACTACATGAACTATTATTATTACATTCTACTACATTCAAAAATACTTACTATTATTATAGCTTAAGAATTATAACTAACTTAAATACTATTATTCAAAAATTTCCGAACAGCAGTCTTAAATGCAATGGGTGACGTGTTAAATATGTCTACAGATACATCGAGAGAGTTATATGTTTGGCTTAGTCTAGATATAGGAGAGTGTATTTTCAGATTAACACGAGCTAACGGCAAACGCAATAGACCCAGGGGTTTATATGGTAATCGGCGAGGAACTCTAAGAGTGAAAGATTCAAGCAATATAGGGCAATCGACAAAACTTCGCAGTATTTTGAACAAGAATACCATAACTGATAATTGACAACGAACTGATAGGTTTTCCACTTTAAAATAATTCAGTCTATCGACATATGATTTATGAAGTTTGTGTAGACCAACCGAATATGACAGGTGTCTCAAAAATCTTTTTTGAATTCGCTCAATGCGTAATTGGTGAACCTTATAGACTGGTGACCACACAACACTGCAGTATTCTAAGGTACTCCTCACAAAGGCGTTATAAATAATAATCTTAGTGAGCGGGTTTTTAAAATGCTTACAATTTCTTAATATGAAACCAAGAGTTCATGAAGACTTAGGTACGATTTTGTCAATATGTGGGAGAAATGTCAGTTTATTATCGAAGACTACTCCTAAATCACGAATGCAATTTACCTCTTCCAATGCTGTTCCACAAAAGTGGTACCGGGATTCAATGATGTTATGTTTTCGTGTAAATTTTATATGGTGACATTTCGAGGTATTTAATAACATTCCATTCTCCGAACACCAAGTCGAGAAACTTGAAAGATCTTTCTGTAGCAGTTCAGTATCCTCAGAGGTTCTAATCACTCGGCAAAGCTTGAGGTCGTCAGCAAAGAGAAAAACTTTGCTATTACTGAACACAGATACTATGTCATTAATGAACACGTTAAATAGCCAAGGGCCTATGTGGGAACCTTGTGGAACACCTGAGATAGCTGTGAATGTATTCGATTTTTAGCCTTTCACTACCACGTATTGCTGTCTAGTCGATAAGTAAGAGGCAAACCAATTTAGGGCTGCTCCAAAGATACCATATTTTTCTAGTTTTTTAATTAGTAGTCCGTGGGGCACGGTGTCGAACGCCTTTGAGAAGTCTATATATACAGAATCTACTTGGTGGGATGAATCAACCGCGTCGACAAGATACTGAAGGTAGCTGACGAGGTTCTTATTGGAAGATCTTGCTTTAACAAAACCATGCTGTTCTAAACTGGGCAATTGTTTGAAATGTTTTTCTAAGTATGGACATATTAAAGCCTCGAAAATCTTAGCAAACACGGGTAAAATGGAGATGGGTCTATAATTCGATACCTCCACATGATTTCCATTCTCGTGTATAGGGACAACTTTATCAGTTTTCCAAAGTGATGGGAAAATACCTGTTGCAAGGGATCTGTTAAATATGAGATAAAGTGGAAGACTTAGGACAGAACAGCAGCTTTTCACAAAATAAGATGGGATACCATCCGGCCCGGGGCCTTTGTAAGGGTCAAGTCTTTTTAAGTATAGAAACAATTTTGATCTAGATATATGCAGATTACCCAAATTGTTATTATGGTTATTACCAAAAGTTTCGTTACTCGTTGTTAAATTATAGCCGGTTGAAGAACTGTAAACTGAGGAAAAATGTGATGCAAAAAGATTACAAATTTGAGTTCCATCTGAAGCAGTAACATCTTTGTATATCATATTATGAGTATTGGTTAGACGTGCCACGTTTCTTATTCAAGTAGGACCAGAAATATTTTGGGTTGCTACCGATACTCTCTTCAATATCTTGGATGTATTTGTTGTAGCTAGAGATGGTATATGTTTTGCATCTCTTGTTTAAAATGTTTAATTCTATTTCGTCCAGAGGGTTATGATATTTTCGGAAACGGTGTAGAACTTTATCTTTTCTTTAGTCACTTTTATCAACGCTTTGGAAAACCAATGCGGATAGGTACTATTCCGAAGTTTTGTCTTTGGTACAAGTTCATTTATTACTTTATTTAATATACAATAGAAGCGACCAACCATTTCATTTACATCTCCACTATACGAAAATTCACTCAACCAATTTACTTTATCAAGTTGGTCGATAATTTTCTGATAATCTGCTTTTCGGAAATTATATCTAACTTCCCCAATATTAGCCCTAAGTTCCTTATATTTAACATTTAAGTAAACATTATTATCCAGGGGAACATGGTATGGGTCAATTTTAACTAGTGGTTATGTGATGCGTTTACTTTGATGTTAGGAATATTACTTAAAACTAGGTCTAAAATTTTCAGCTGGTTATTGGTTATATTATTATATTGAAAAAGATTATTAAGAGAAACAAAATCAATTAGGAGATGACCCAACGAGGAACCGTAATTAGTTATTAATCCACATAATATATGTTTTTATTTTTATGTTTCTCTTGTTTTAGAAGTATAAAGAAGGGGACACAAATTTTACAACTTTGGAAGTTTCTGAAAATATATTAGAAACCTCAATATCATTTTTGAAGACCTATCCATAAAAACCCCACACGTATGGGTTTGAAGGAAAAAATTTTTGAGATTCAGATCTATTATTGTGTGAAAATCTTAATGCGGTTCATAGAATACATCTACAACAAGTTTCAACTGTTCTTATAGTTTTGAAAAAAAGTGGCTGTGACATACGGACGGACGGACATGACGAATCTATAAGGGTTCCGTTTTTTGCCATTTTCTTTTAACTCCGTATGTTGCCATATTGGAAACGCAGATTTCAAAGTTACTGGTCCCTTAAAATTAGGTAAGTCATCTGCTAGTTGATTATGTTACCAACTCCTACAAAAAATATTTGAATCCTATTCATCACGACATTTACCTATCGGTCACAATAGGATTAAAGACTCTCTCATAGATTTTACCAACAAATTCGGCCCAGTCAAAGGAACAATCCTAAATTGAGGCAACGCAAGGCACCCTCCAACACTCCTCCGATGAAATTTTCACAATAACAGGGTCTATGCGCATTACAGTATCTTTTCTATTAAATTTTTAGAGAAGAAATTAAATAAAAAATAAATTCGTCTTTTACAACTTTATAATCTTAATATATATAAATCTATAAATCACGTGACACGTTGTTTGTCCGCGATGTACTCCTAAACTAATGAAGGGATTTTAACGGGGATTACTTCATGGAGTGCAGTTTAATCTAACTTGAGAGATAGGATAGTTTTTATTTCGATTTGGGACCCATAATTATTTTATTTTCAATATTTGTTTTGTATGGATATATCTTTTGTGGGAGAATTTAGTGACGCACGGTTTGACAGTTCTACTGTGAAAAATTTCATTATAACAACAAGGAGCTTATGTTACGAAATAATTCTTGATGTTTTGAATATTATTGGTAAATTCCTATAAAACAGTATTTTTTTTATTATCTACAGAACAACGTCTGTCGAGTCGGCTAGTATAATATAGTAGTAAGTAGTATTAAGAAAAGGTTATACATATAATATCAAATAATCAAGTATTGTAAGTTGTAGCACTGGAAGATTCAGAAATTGAGGCCAAAATGTGGAGTAGGCATATTGCGGTCTAACAAATGTACGAATGAGTAACATCATTGTTTTTTTTAATAATATGTAGTAGTTGCCCGTTGCATTCGCAACTAAAGGTTTTATCTCAATAAAATGTTTAATATGAGAATAATCATGTCATAATCAGAGGGGTCTGCTAAATCAATTATCATCGAGTTGTCATAATGAAACCTGCAGGGCAAGCCTGTCAGCCATTAAGTTGGTTAACGACATCCCATTCTGCACGGACACACGCCAAGAAAAGGCACATATTAGTCGGATAACGCAACAATATAAATTAAAAACCTCAATTTGTGTCGCAATCCTAATGCACTGTTTTGTATTATTTTGAATGTAGTGTAAGCCGGTATCATTTCAGGCAGATGTATTCTTATTATTTACATACTACATCTACATTATTCCATCTTAGCTCACAGGCTGCAGTGTGATATGGTTGAGGTCGTGCCGTATTGTATGTATAATATATAAAACTAGTAAGTCGACTCATACACGACGAGCAACGATGGCGTGCGGTATGAAAAGGCGTGTCTTTCTGCGTTTTAGGTACGAACATATACCTACGGACACGCGGAAGCCTCGCGGCAAATACGATTTCATTCAAATCAATACATCTTTTATTTCGTTTCTTCATGTAATTGCAGTTATAGTCCTCTCAAATATGGAGAACCAAAACTTTCTAGATTTATCTTTCTAGTTTACTAACTAAATTTTATTAATTAGAGCGCAAAATAGAATGGTAGGAGAGTTGCTTGCGCCGCTTCTTCTCTTCCAGAGCGCCATTTGTTTCCGGAGCGGTGGTAGTATTAGAAATGACATCAAAAAAATTCTAAATGCGTCAATTTTAAAAAAATAAATGCCTTTTTATGCCTCTCTTTTGTATCAAATGTACATATTACACCTAGGTATATTACTGGGAAAAGTAAAAAGTTAATTCTTTCTTCTGTTATCGTGCGAGTTGTAAGGTAATTTTGTCAGCGTATTCCTCGAACTTGCAGCCACAAGTAAATAGCTAACTATAGTGAAAATGGCAGCTTCGTTCCTCAGCCCTATACAAATACCGAATAAGAAAGTACGAGAAGATAAGCATGCGTAAACTGATTTATTAATGTGCTATGAATCCAACGCAGATTTAATTCGATTTAATATGAATCTTATTAACAAAAAACTAAATAACTATTTCTTTAAAAGGCGCGACTAAGTGGTCTGTGAACGGCTGGATCACTTGCCGTTGCGTAGTGACGTCGCTTGATTGTGCTTCTTCTTCCGCATTTATCACGGGGAGTATTCCGAAGAGCTGTTTCACCTGATCCCCGCCGCCGAATTCCACCTTCGCACTACACGCCACAAATTAGGATATCATCCTCACCATCTGGAAGTGTGGCGGTCCTCCACAGTGCGCTTTTCAAGGAGCTTTCTACGTACTACAAAGCTGTCTACTAGCTTCCTTGTGCGGTGTTTCCGGGACGATACGACATGGGTACCTTCAAAAAAAGCGCGTACACCTTCCTTAAAGGCCAGCAACGCTCCTGTGATTCCTCTGGTGCAAGGGAATGTGGGCGGCGGTGATCACTTAACACCAGGTACGCTCGTTTGTCCACCTGTTTCCATAAAAGGAAACAACTAACAATGGAACAGTAGTGCGCATAAGGCTTTCACGGATTTGGAGAGGTCACTTGACACGGCATTTTGCGATTGTCTCTCGTTCGCCGGAGGTGTTGTTATATCGACGCGGACTTTTTGAGAAATAAATACTTATTTTTGGAAATGCTGTAAATTTGACACAAATCTGTCGAAGCACCTCTCGGAATGTTGAAGTGGTACAGGACGTTGACACGTTGAGAATAAATTCTGTTATTGGATTATTATTTTATGATTTTGAATGCGTACATACGTATTTTTTGGTATTATCTGACACACTCCACCGGAAAACTTTGATTTCAAGCTGAAATCAATTCAAAATGAAATTTAAAATCAACAAAAAAAATGTGTACTTCATTATGTTATTCCGAAATTAATTCAGAATGCGAAAAAACTCCAGAGTATTTTACGTTTCTCTCGCAGCCATTTTTGTATTATACGTCAAAATTAGTTCTCTGGTCGCACGCGAGTGGCGCTTCAAATAGGCACAAATAAATTGCTGTCAAACATATGGAACAGCCTGTCCAGTGGTATTTATACAGGTCAGTGTGCGGTATCCAACGAGTGCAAATGTTCCAAACATTCAGGTGTACTTGCAGAATCTTTAACACTTGACTCATACCTAATCTATCAAATTTAATCTGTTGTTTCAATATAAAAAGGCATAAAATGCTTTTATTTTCTCAAAATTGATTCCTTTAGAATTCCTTTTGATGTCACTTCTAACACTACCACCACTTCGGAAACAAATGGCGCTCTGAGAGAGAAGAATCGGCGCAAGGAACTCTCCCAGTATTCTTTTTTGCGCTCTTTTCAATAAAATATACAATTTTTTATAAATTTATATAATACTTTCGATACTTTCGTTTATAGGCTCGTGAATATTGTATTATATTCGACTTACTCAATGCTAGTCAAATCAATCAATAATTATCACATCAAATTAAATAAACATTTGTGGTTAGAGCATGTGCATGCTCAACGTATTAACCGGTAAGCAGGGGTGGGACAGACGCCTTATAGTGACGTTTTCAGAAGACTGTAGTGCCATCTGTTAGTTGGCCAGAAAATGAAAGCTTTGTCAGCTGTCACTCGCTTTGAAACCTTTCAACTTCTCTTTAATTGTGTCACTGCCCACTGCAACTGGTCATTAAATGGCGGCTACTTCTAGCGTTTGCGCATGTATGTAGCTCTCGGGTTGCATTTTGCACTACTAAATATAGATTTATAGCCTTTATGTTCTATGTTGTGACAAAATTAAATAAATAAATCTACGCGCAATTTCAACATGGTAATAAATTGCAATACCTACATTAAAAAGTAGAGTTAGTTATTTAATTGCGTCACAACATTAAAAATGAATTTTAAAATTTGGAGCTTATATATAGTTATTGTCGGGGCCAATCTCCAGATGGCGCTAGTTTTCAAATAGACAGCTCATATAGCGTAGAGAGGGCTCCTTTTCCCTATATATTATTATACTCTTTGCAGGTAAGTAACGCAGGGCTTCACCCCATCCGCACACATCTCCCGCGTAAAGTATTGTCAGAGTAAATACAATCAGTTATGCCGCATGCAAAAAGAAGATACGATAGAAAACTAAAATATAAAAGGCTTATTTTTTATTATTTGACTTTGAAATTTACACAGTATATAGTACTCATTTAGTTCATTAAGAAAACACAAAAAAGTAAAAATGGCAGTTTTGTGGGATACGATTATTTACGTAGCAGCCATCGATATACAGTCAATGATATTTAAAAGTATAGATAGGTTACATAGACAACATTCGGTGTTTGAAAATGATATATAACGCACACATTTAACATTACAATAGCACACTACGTTACAATTACACGTAAAAGAAGGATAGTAAATGCAATTATCGCAAGCGAAAAAGAGATAACTCTAATTTGTTAATTGCTTCGTATTTGTATAGAGAAAATACAGTTAATTCATCAGATATGATTTTTTACCGTACACCGTGATTTATGCCTAAATTACGATTCATTCATGAGTTCATGTAGTAAAAGCTATAAAGTAGTAAAACTGCATTAAAATTAGGTATATAATGTTTCATTGATTTTATAAAAAAATAATTTAATATTGATTATAATATATAGCCACATTGATGATATTAATTATTTATATATAAAATAATAAAAAAACATACAGACACTTTTACTAACAACGGCTCCCAAAAAGTTTTATGATTACAATTATTATTTTTTGTATCTTATATTATTTATGAATGTCTTTTTGTTGAGGGTTTGTTACAATAAGGTAATGGGAGAAGAAGAAAATGAACCATTGATTCTTCTGCAGTTAGCAAGGGATATACTGAAAAAACCCCTACGTAAACAAATAGCACTCACTTACCCTAAACCTTGTTTTAGTAGTTTGATAGTTCAGCTACCTATATACCCACTTGTTTATTAAAAATTATTACATTCACTGCAACAATGACTTTTTTACATAATTTCCTAAAATATTCTACCTCGATCATCCCGCAACAGACAGCATCAATATTTTGTCATTTCTGTACGTTAATCTATGATCGGTTTGACGGCGATCGGCGTTGTCATGGCAACATATTTATTTTGTTAGATAAATAATAAAATCAAATAAAATGTTATAATTTATGATTTCTTAACTGTGGTATTTTATGTGATTTTTTTTTTACTTTCGTAATTAGTGCATCTTCCCATAACACAAGACGGCATTTTAATGTTGTACCTATATCAAATTGTAAGCAATTCTGTCAACAACAGTTAACAATAATAAGTGGACACAACAGAAATTACATTATGACGAAATTTAAGTTAATCATTAAATTATTTTACGTAAACTAGCAAGTTTTATAAAGAGTTTTTTTAAACAAGTTTATATTTGTAAAGAATATATCAAAATCAGCACACACTTCATTAAATTCTCTACGAATTCTCATACTCGGGTTGTTTTGCGATACATTATTATTTAAGGAAATGATCGAAAATAAACATGGAATACGCACAGATCGTGTTGGCACTTTAAAGTTTATCAAACTTAATAGAGGACTATCCATAACACCATTCGCAATGATATGTAAGACGCACATATCAGATACCCATTTTCGCTTACCAAGACTACGCAAGTTAAATTTACGTCAGCGCTCAGAGTATTCGGGAATTTTACGTCTAACATCCAACCTGCTACAAAGAACTCTTACAAACAGCCGCTGAATTGTCTCTATTCTATCACGGTGAACATTATAAATTGGAGACCAAATCACTGAGCAATACTCCAGGATACTTCTCACTAAACCATTGTATAATAATATCCAGGAGTTTTGCTGTTAAAATTGTCTGGCGATTCTGATAACAAAGCTTAACGTCCTATTTGCCTTTGAATAAATATCATCGTAATGGCTTTTGCTCCTGGGTATAGACCCAAGAAGGGGTTCCAATCAATAATGATGATGACAGTACATAACAACAGTCATTAATACAAATAAAAATTATATATATTTTTTCTTATCTATGTAAATAATGCTAACAATAAGTAATATTTATTATAATAGATGTAATTAGATTGGAAATAAATAGGTTTTATTATTACTATTATTATTATTATTAATGGCTTTTGCATTGGCGTATGGTCTGTCCCAATTGGTTGAGTCGCCAACGCGGCTCCTGGATGTGGATAGCCATATGCCGTCCTTATTAGATCTTCTGCTGACTACACATCCCCATGGTTACCAGGTCTTTGTTGACGCCCCTCTCGGAACGTCCGACCATTGCCTGGTCAGGAGTGTAGTGCCTATCCGACGCCAACGTCACAGACCACCAGCGACCCGCCGTGTTTGGCACTACAAGTCAGCAGATTGGGATAGGATGCGTTCCTTTTTTGCATCCTACCCTTGGGGCAGGGTTTGTTTCCCTTCGGATGATCCTAGTGCCTGCGCCATTGCAGTAGCCGATGTGATACTGCAGGGTATGGATATTTTTATACCAAACTCTGTAGTATCGATCGGTGGCAGATCACAGCCATGGTTCAATGCGTCAGTTAAAGCAGCATCTGACTGCAGAAAACAGGCGTATGGAGCTTGGGTTGCGGCGCTGGGCACAAAGGATCCGAACTGCATAGTTCTTAAGAGGAAATACAACCGTGCCTCCAGATTTTTTAAGCGGCAAATCGCCCGTGCAAAGTCAAAACACGTCGTCAAAATCGGCGAGCAGCTTTCCAGTTATCCGATCGGAACACGCAAGTTCTGGTCGTTGTCGAAAGCTGCTCTTGGTAACTTCAGCCAGCCGTCCATACCGCCGTTGCACATGAGGAATGACACCCTGGCCCATACGGCAAAAGAGAAAGCCGATCTCTTGTGCGCTCTTTTCGCCTCCAACTCGACTCTTGACGACAACGGAAAAACACCGCCGACCATCCCGCGGTGTCAGAGCTCTATGCCTGAAGTACAGTTCAGACAGAAAACTGTTAGGCGAGCTCTGTTTTCGTTGGACGTCAGGAAGTCGAGCGGGCCGGATGGCATTTCTCCAATCGTGCTTAGAACTTGTGCCCCTGAGTTGACGCCGGTGCTAACGCGTTTATTCCGGCACTCTTATTCTAAAGGCGTAGTCCCTGACTCATGGAAGTCAGCCCTTGTCCATCCGATCCAAAAAAAAGGAGACAGTTCGGATCCGGCAAACTACAGGCCTATTGCTATTACCTCCCTGCTCTCCAAAATCATGGAGAGCATAATTAGCCGTCAGCTCTTGGGATACCTAGAGGGTCACCAGTTGATCAACGACCGACAATACGGGTTTCGCCATGGTCGGTCGGCAGGTGATCTTCTGGTATACCTAACACATAGATGGGCTGCGGCTATTGAAAGCAAGGGGGAATGGATATAGCGAAGGCCTTTGATCGAGTATGGCACAAGGCGCTCCTCTCCAAACTTCCATCATTTGGGCTTCCCGAGAGCTTGTGCAAGTGGACCGTTGGACAGGTCGTTGTCGACGGATATTGCTTGAACCCGAAGCTCGTGAGTGCTGGAGTGCCCCAAGGCTGTGTGCTGTCTCCCACGCTGTTTCTTCTGCATTTAAATGATATGTTGGACACCTCCAACATTCATTGCTATGCAGATGACAGCACTAGTGATGCCGTATACATGGACCATGCTGGTCTCTCTCGGGAAATCGTCGACCAGTGCCGGGAGAAACTTGTGTCTTCTATCGAGTCCTCTCTTGAGAAGGTTGCGGAATGGGGAAAATTGAACCTTGTCCAATTTAACCCCCAGAAGACTCAAGTTTGCGCGTTTACCACTAAAAAAAACCCCATTTGTCGTATCACCGCTCTTCGACAACACTTCCCTCAAAGCCTCGCCTAGTATTAGAATACTGGGTCTCGAAATCTCGAGTGATTGCCAATTTTGTGGTAATCTGGAAGGCAAAGCCAAATTGACTACAAAAAAACTGGGCGTCATTAATAGAGCACGGCAATACTTCAACCCGGCCCATATACGCGCTCTACAACGCGCAGGTCCGGCCACACATGGAGTATTGCTGTCATCTCTGGTCTGGCGCACCCCAGTATCAGGTCGATCCATTTGACCACGTGCAATGCAGAGCAGCTTGAATTGTCGGGGACCCAGTGCTCTGTGAACGGCTGGATCACTTGGCGTTGCGTAGAGACGTCGCTTAATTGTGTGTCTTCTACCGCATTTATCACAGGGAGTGCTCCGAAGAGCTGTTTAACCTGATTCCTGCCGCCGAATTCCACCTTCGCACGACACGCCACAAGTTAGGATCATCCTCACCATCTGGATGTGTGGCGGTCCTCCACAGTGCGGTTTTCAAGGAGCTTTCTTCCACGTACTACGAAGCTGTGGAATGAGCTTCCTTGTGTGATGTTTCCGGGACGATACGACATGGGTACCTTCAAAAAAAGCGCGTACACCTTCCTTAAAGGCCGGCAACGCTCCTGTGATTCCTCTGGTGTTGCGGGAGATTGTGGACGGCGGTGATCACTTAACAACAGGTGACCCGTACGCTCGTTTGTCCTCCTATTCAATAAAAAAAATGGCTTTTGAAGGATAAATCCGAGTCAAAGATGACGTCCAAGTCCCTTATCACATTCACACGATCTAGAACATTACGGTCGATAACATAATCATGAATAAATGGATTTTTCTTGCGACTAAATAGTTGTTGTAGTAAGTAGTTGACACTTTTTTATATTCAGCATCATGCGGTTAATTTTACACAACTGCGAAATAGTGTGGATGTCCCTTTGGACCAATGAGCAGTCTTCTGGTCCATTTGTTTTATGAAAGATTTTTATACATCTGAGAAAAGGATATTGTCAAAATTGGAAAATCGATTAAGCATTTCATTAGCAAATGCGAGCCTTGCTCTGAAGTCAGACTCTTTCAATTCTTGTGTTAACTGCAGCTTGTAAGGATGCAGTTTAAGATCCAAGTTTAAAATTCGTTGCAAACTTCGTCTCGATAATTGTAAGACAGACGATCTCTTGCGAGTAGACATTTGTGGATCTCCTCGTACAGACTGCATAACTCTCTCAATATTGTCGTCGGTCCTAGATGTTCTTGGACGACCTTTTGCTTGTGGTTTAAACGTTGAACCAGTCTCTTCAAAACGCTGTACCCATATTTTAATTAAATTAGCACTCGGAGCTTCACTAATTTGCCGTAGTCCATATTCAGAACAATATAAACGCCTAGTAACGAGGTATGAACGAGAGTTCTCGTAAAATGCGCGCAAGCAAAATACGCGACGCTTCCCGTCGAAGTGACTCATAGTGACTAAAACTCCATGAGCCCGCCTACCCAACGATGCAGACTCCCCCCGCCCGTGCACTTTCTACCCCGCGAAAAAAGATGATGCAATTTGCACGTTCTATTGCGCCACCCTGTATCATCGGCGTACGCCAGGCACTCACATCGAATTTTGGATAATAAATCATTTATGGATGCCAAAAAAAGTATAGGACCAAGATTTGAGCCTTGAGGCACGCCAGAGCTAGCAGGAAACGGGACTGACTCGAAGCCACTTAACGCAACTAGTTGCGTACGATTTGATAAATAAGACGTTATTAATACACTGTCTAAATCTCTTAAAACTTCAGCTGTGTTACTGCTATTCAGGCTAGCGAAACTCTCTAAGAAAAAAGAGATCCACTCGATTGTATGAAACATGTAGTCATTTATTGACAGATTGACAGATGACGTCTATAATGTAGTCATTTATTGACAGATTGACAGATGACGGCTATAATCTTGTAAAAAAAGGAGACAGCTGAAATCCACTACGTTAAAAGCAACTGTTAGCTTTCAAATTTAGCCGGATTATACTTCGTGGCCAATCGCGATACTGTAGTTACTACTATTTTTTAAATTTATGTCAAATCATTGCACGTTTCATACTAAACTAAATTTAAATTTTTACTTTTGCAGTCCCGTCTCTTAATATATGGAAGATATAAATACTACTATTAATATTATTAGAGGATATAAATAATACTACTATTTATATCCGCTTTCCATGACTGTCATATACGGGCTGACTGACAGCGTAATGCAGTTCCCTGGCTGTATGGGCTTGATCACTTTGCCTGTCCTAATATTGGCGAAGAAACCAAAAAAAATACAGTTCTCGCTTGATTTCATCCAGTAGGGAACGCAAGATGTTTAATATAAACCCATTAATAATTATCCTTTAATAACTTTGAAGTTTACTTTATTCTGTGTTAACACAAAAGACTTATAATCTGTATTTTATAGAGAGATTTGACGCGCGAGAGACCGCGTAATCCATGTCTCTACTCTTTGGCTTTTTAGCTGCGAGATTAATTCCCAGTTTTATGTACGGATAGAAAAACAAATAATTTTAAACATTATAGGGAATCATATATTTAATATAATATCATATAACATGTAAACATAGTATTGTAAATATAGTTATAAGATTTGTTTTTGAGTTAATAATTAATTGTAAAAATTATTAATTATTAAGTGTCCTTATTGTTTGTGTTAAATCGGTAAACTTGATGTTATATTTTAAAAACAAATAGATAATAATATTGAAAAAATACCGATTTCAAGCAAAGGCTAGTAAATTATAAAATAAGATTGTTGAAAAAGCGTATAATTTCATATTATATGCCGACCGTACTTCGCTTGGAAAGCCTTAATTGTTTGAAACAGCGACAAGTAGAGGATAAGATGAAAAAAATGCGGAACAAAGGCAGTGCAGCCTCGGCTTTCAATGTTTTTGACATATCATGAATTAACTGTTTTACTCTTGATGTTACTTTCAGAAAGTCTTAACATTTTAATACGAGCTTAACTTATTTTAAACTTTGACTTTCATGTGACATTCTGTTTTATCTACATGAAATGAAACATTTGATTTTGTATTTTAAAGTGAAAACCTTAGGCAATTTTTATGTCTAGATAGACTGTGACAGCTGTGAACACGTCGAAAAATATAGCGGCGAACTGTTAACCTCTATTTTCAGCAACTCATGCATACTTAAAAAAAAGGAGCATACATATTGCGAGTGTGAGACGTGGCTTGTCATGCACACTAAACCTGGCATTTACATGCGTTTCCGTACAGCTACAGGCTTTAACTTGACTTATAAATGATCTAAGGTGAAAACTTTTTAAGGTAAAAATCTATTACTTATTATTGAGTCTCGTCCCAGAGTTTGGCGAGTCAACATCGAAGGACAGTCGAATTGATTGAATACAAATATAAGCGAAATTTACACTCAAGATAACTTAAAAAAAATAGGATAACTTATTAAAGTTAAAACGGGGATATTTGGTATGAAAAAGTGGTGAAAAAACAATGAACTGGCGTTACCGTCACACCAAAGAAAATCATTTTGTAATAGTGCATTTTGTAGAGAGCTCAAAAAAACATACTAAGGGCACTTTCATCAGCGCGTAACTCTAGTTAACAAGTTACTAGTAAACACACAGTTTGAAAAAAAAAGCATTTAAAAAAATTAAAATAAGTACAATTTTTATGAAAGAGGAGGAAAAACGAGCGTATTCCTACTCTTTTTTATTAATCTGTACTACTTATTTACCCTAACTGAAATTCCCCATTTGCTATCCTATTTCCTGTGTTACAGCGGAAGTGTTTTCATTCAGATTCTTATAGAGAAAAAACATAAGGTAGTATTGTTTGCGGACGATACTTCACTGATTTTCAAAGTGAAAAGAAAACCAAGCTATGTATGACGAAGTGAACGATATTCTATCTGACATCGTGTACTGGTTTAGCGCTAATAACCCATTGTTAAATTGCAAGAAAACGAATTATAGAAAATTTACCGTACCAAATGTCAAAAATGTTGATGCAAGTGTTTTGTTAAACGGAGAGGTGATAAAACCGGTGGAATCTGCTATATTTCTTGGCATTACTCTGGATTCCAAATTACAATTTTGGAATGGGTGATAGTTTTTTGACTTTCAATAAGTGATGTTAATGATAACTTTGAATAAAAATAGTTGAATTTGAATTTGAATTCATAATATGAGGTGTGAAGACCAACACAAAAACGGGAAGTCTCTACGCAACGCCAAGCGATCGAGTCGTTCAAATAGTGCTGGATTCCAACTAACATAAGCTTTTTTAACTAAATGTTTACAGAGAAGTACAATTAAATTACTTGCCCAGCTATTGAAAATCTATAACAATCATATAAATAAGTAAATATCCCTTCAAATATTCACTTAATAATCAATACGTGTGGGAATGGCCATACATGGTCACCGTGGAACGTGTCGTGTTAAAATTATTCCTAAGACTTATAATATATAGACGGAGCTGTGATAAACTTAAACAATTTGTTATTTTTAAGTGATATCCCTCACTTCTGAGATTAATCTCATCATCATCATATTAACCGAATTTTAAGTGATACTCACTGCTCTAATACTTCTATTATTGTAATGATTGGGAGAAGAGATAATTTAAATAAAAATAATCTACAAAAACTATACAGTGAATTAAATAGCTTAAAAATAGCTAATCTTATAATGTACACATTGCCATATATGCCTGATTTGCCACAGGAAAACAAAATACGATACAATTTAAACAATTTGTTAACCCTATTGTCTAATTCTCATTATTTGACATGTAATAATAATATATTATCTAATAAAATACAGATAATAGACATTACTTACATAATTAATTATAAAAAATGTAAGGTTTTGACATCTGATAGGTTACACCTATCTAATTTCTATAAAAGACAGAAAGCAAAATCGCTATCATATTATTTATACTATAACACAGCCAACTATTTGGCAACCCCTGCTTCTTTTGCTCAGTTTAGTTGTAAGTCGATAAGCACTGCTTCTACTGAGCAGTGTGATAACTTTGTGGACTCCGCTTTTATTGAGCAGAGTAATAATTTAATAACCACTGCTTCTATTGAGCAGTGTACTAATTTAAGCAAAGATTTGGAATATATTCCAAAAAATTAAACAATAAGACAATAGCGGACTCCTCTAGCAGTGTAAAAACACAATGTAATATAACAAGTACTAGAATAAGTAATAATTGTAAAATGGCAAACCTTATGCACCAAGACATGCAAGGATTATAAGGTAAAGAACTTGAACTGGACTTATTTATAAATCATAAAGATATACATATTTTATGTTTAACAGAGCACTGGCTCAGAAAATATGAGCTCATCTTTAACTTCAGTGGTCATCAGGTGGCAAGTGCGTTTAGCAGAGAAAAAGCTACACGTGGCGGCTCTCTTATTCTTGTAAGTAAATTATTTAAATTCAAAGAACGAGAAGATATTGTGGGCCTCTCTGTTGAACGTACAATTGAAATAGCCTGTGCAGAGCTCAAGTGCGCCATCGTTGTTAGTATATACAGACCCACAGATGCAGTATATGAATTATTTGAAAGTGTATTGGAGGAGGTTTTATTAAAATTATCTGAGTCTAGGAAGTATATCATGATATGTGGTGATTTTAATATTAATTTATTAGAAAAATCCTCAACCAGTATTAGATTCAGATCTTTATTCAAATCATATGATTTAACCAATATTTTCTTAGAGCCTACTAGAGTAACTGGCACCTCCAAAAGCTGTATTGATAACATATTTACCAATTATAAACCCATTTCTCAGGCAATAATTAACAAACTGAGTTCAGACCACTTTGGTCAGTTAGCCTCTTTTAATATTGAGGTCAATAAATGTACTAAAATTAAAAAGTTTACGTTTGTTCCTGTGAATAATAGGCGAATGGAGAAATATAGATGTGTCAGTTAAACTCTCAAATTTGGATTTATTCAAATATAATATTAATCCAAATGAAATGTTTGATGTTATATAAAATAATTAAAACAGAGTTTGCTTCTATATTTACTTCTAAGACAGTCAAATCAGGTGGTCTCCTGTCATTTAATGATTGGGCAACAGCTGGCATTCATAGGAGCAGACAAAGGCTATATGAACTGTATAGTGAGAGATCATTGTATAATCATGATACATCTTTTCTCGAGTATGTTAAAAAATACTCTAAATTATTTAAAAGTGTTTGTTCTATTGCAAAGTCTATGCATATCAGACAAATAATTAAAAATGCACCAAATAAAATAAAGATGACTTGGAAAGTTATTAACTGGGAACCTGGAAGATTGAAAGACCGCAACATTGAATATAATCTATCAATAAACAATTTAAACGCTTTTACAACAAGATCCCAGAAAATGTTCAAAACAAAGGTGTTACGTTATTCAAAAGAATTGTTAAAAAACGTTTGTGTGGTAAAGGTTACTATAACATAAATGACTTTCTTAATGATACCACAGATTGGGAATGGAGCGACCGCCCTCAGGCTATTAAATAATAAGTTTAATTGTACAATGTTACTTTGTAAATGTTACTTTAATTGTAAAACATATTTTTGATGAAAAAAAAAAGCCCGCTGAGTTTGTTGCGCCCATTCTTCTCAGGCCTGAGGCATTCACTTTGGAATGGGTGGTAGTTTTTTTTTGACTTTCAATAAGAGATTTCACATCCTATTTTGAATAAAAATATTTGAATTTGAATTTGAATCATACACATTAAATTGGAAACCAAAATTTCTGAATGATGCGTCACTCGAAAGATTGGCTCAGTTGGTATGAACGCTCGGATGGAACCCGAGAGGCGCGGATTCGAGTCCCGCGTCGTTAATAAATTTTGGTTTCATATTTAATGTGTGAGAAACTTTTTAGCATTATGTGAAGCCACGGCGTGCTTGCTGGGTATACCACTTACACAATTCAATTCATGAGTTACACTTGAAACGGCCTTCAATTATTTATATATATACATATATATTTATAATAACTTTTTGAACATCTATCAACGAAAATTAGCTCTTACCGCCCCAACGTAAGGTTCAATTGACAAAGAAATATGTATGTTTGTAAAAAAAAATAAAGAATTGTTTAAATCAGCTAATGATCTAAATCCGCGGAACCAACGTGATCCACAAAGACTCGTTCTTCATGATGTTCCAAAAATTACCAAATATAATAAAAGTTGTGTATGTAATTGTGTTCGTATTTATAATAAGTTACCGAGTAGCATAAAAAATTTAAATTCTAGATTATTCAAGAATGAACTATATAGTTGGCTAAATTATTATAATTTTTATAATATTAAGGAATTTATGGAAATGAAATTCTGATTATATTCATTGTGTTTAAAATATTTGCATGCTAGGAATAGTGCTGGCAAAACATGTAAGCTCTTATTATTTATTTAAATTTAAACACCATTGTATACTATGTTTTTTGCAAATAAATATATTATTATTATTAAAGCTAACAAATCCGTCGGTCTATCGGTAAATATTATTTACAGATTTACTAAATTACCAATCAGAAGAGAATAGCTATATTTCCATCGGCACTTGTCTTTTAATTAACAATTGTACCAACTTTCTTTTTTACCGCCGTTTTAAAGATTTTTTTTTTAATTTTTCATTTTATGGTTTAAATTTTTTAATAAGTATGTTTATCCTGAAATATATGTTCCTTTTCAAATTTTTTTTTTTTTACACATGGCTTGTTTGAGTTCTTAGATAATAACAATAATGATTAGTTTGTGATCACTGAATTTTGATATATTAATCAATCCATCCATCCAATTACCGATCTATGGAACGTTTTGCATCTATAAATCTTATTTCTAAAACAGCTATAGGATGACGTACTTATAAATATACAATTGTACCTACTATTACGAATGTTACAGATAAGGTTTTCTATACGATATGGATTTGGAATTTTAGACTGTCACATTTAATGCAGAATTAGAAACCAATAGATGGTTTTAATTTGATACTACTAAGAACTGCTTAAATTACCAATTTGTGAAATCTTAAAACAGTATTTCCGGCTCTGTCTAAACTTTTACTTATCACTGTGTAATCCTCTGTTCGTTTATAATAACGAAACGAAATCTCTAATCGGATTATCGTTTATTTTTCCATGTAAATTAACTGCTCTGTGTGACAATTCAATCGAAAGCTCACTTTATCCCATACTTTACAAACTAATACCTAACAATCATTTTGTTCTCGAGACGGATCGCACGAGACAGACAGTGTTGGGATTAATTTGTACGTATTTATAAGATTCTAAATATTACTTTCTAACTCGAATTATCAGATCGGACCAAAGAACTATAAAAATACTGGAAGTGACATATAAGTCACCTCACAGTCGACTTATACAAACTACTAGCGAGTTAGTAGTGATTTAGTATTAATCGGAATGACGACCTTGAAATAATGTGTTAATATTATGTATAGAACGTCATTGGTTAATATGGTTTATTTACAAGTTTAATTTGTACCAAATTTATGAACGATGCTGGATTCGTACCCGCGCCTCTTTTGTTACCTCTCAGCGCTCTTCCAAGTAAGCCAACCGTCCGCAAGCAGCATGTTCTGGAAATCTTGATAATATCAACATATTATTGTGTTTGTTGGACTGTCGGCTTGTGGCTCTATCTACAGGATCTACTTTACAATTAACTCACATTTCTCCACAGTGCGGTTTTCAAGGAGCTTTCTTCCACGTAAAAGGTTAAAACGTTAAAGGCCGGCAACGCTCCTGTGATTCCTCTGGTGTTGCAAGAGATTGTGGGCGGCGGTGATCACGTAACAACAGGTGACCCGTACGCTAATTTGTCCTCCTATTCCATAAAAAAACCTGCTCAATCCCAATAAGGGCTTATTAGGAAATTGACTTGAAATGTCGCTCTTTCAAATCTAAACAATTTGTTGTTTTTTTAAAGTGGGTTATCACTTCTAGGATTATTTACACAAATTAAATTTATAAACAAAATATATAACTTATAATTATATATAACATATATAACCCACAACCTGAGAGTTGTACAAGAGACATACATGATTTATCAACGATAAGTCACTCGAACGGTTGCCTCAGTGGAAGAGCATTCGTACGGAATGCGAGAGGTCGCAGGTTCGAGTTCCGCATCGTTCATAAATTTTGATTATAAATTTAACGTTAAAACAAATGTATTACGAAATTCAAAAGAATTTTTAAAAACGTTTGTGTGGTAAAAGTTACTATAACATAAATGCCTTTCTTAATGATACCACTGATTGGGATATCAGAGAGTGGCATCCCACAGGCTATTAAATAGTAAATTTTATGGTAAGATTTTACATTGTAACCATATTTTTATAAAAAAAAGAAGCCCGCTGAGTTTGTTGCGCCTGTTCTTCTCAGATTTGAGACATACCTTTTGGAATGGGTGGTAGTTTTGGACTTTCAATAAGTGATTTTATGTTCTATTTTCAATAAAAATATTTGAATTTCAATATAAGTTATATGGTTGATGATTTTGAATGTATGCCCTCAACGGACTTATAATTAATTAACCATAAAGTTTAACAACACAATAAATTACAAATTGATGCTACGTGAAGCATGCAAGTAAATTACTGTTTTTATCTGGCTTCAATTTCGACAGCGAACCTCATAATCTGTAAAATTATAATATGCTATCCACAACCTTAAAATGATTTTACAGATAACAAGCACTTAACAAGGAACGCATTCAAAAATTTATTTTTTATGTCTTTTTTTGTCTTTTTTGGCCTCTTTTGTATCGTTCTTGAGAGTAATAATAATGTTCAGGGAGACAATACAAAAAGATTACTTATCTATGGTGCCATTTTTTAAAGGACACTGTTTTTTTTTAATCCAAAGCGCAGCAAAGTTTTCAAAGTACTTCAATCGAGGTTATAATAGTGTTAATCCCGAGGTGGACTGGAATTCTTTTTATCACCGAATTAAAATGAAACAATATCTAACAAAGTCATTACTTACTTACGTTCGTCGAAAAAAGCACTTATGATTATAAAATATGTGATGTAATATAGGGGGTTTACATGGAGTCCATTTTAGCCGTGCGGCAAGTCAACCGTCGCATCGCTAATGAAAATCGAATCGCCACCCTATGTACACCGGTCGACAAAAACAGCATGCGACTTGTTCATGTTCAAAGAAAATGCTGAGCAGAGCGGGTGTTATACACATCAAGAGAAAAGCTTAAAATCCCTTGTTAAATATAAATGATAATAGGGGGTTTACACACGGCCGATTTTAGCCACCCGCCGCATGCGGCACAACTCCGCACGACAAAAGTATGATGTCACCCAACTTTGGGGCTTGCGATTTTAGTCACTTGCGGCGTAGTTGAAATGTAATTTACACGGCTAGGCCGCACCACGAAAATCGACGGTTGTAAACACCCTATTATCATTTATATTTAATAAGTGATTTTAAGCTTTCCTCCAAGACGTTGTCAACGATATATCTGTCTCCAACGATAGGTCTGTACCTATTGTGGTTCTTGAGGAACAAAATTTTCAACGCCGTCTATGTGCTCATATATTATATAGATCTTCATAGTGGTTTATAATTGAACAGTTATTGCAATGAATCGTAACAATTTTATTACTACGACCTGTTTCAGTTGTCGATTTATTTACAACTTGAGATTTAGAAATAGTCTTAGAAACAGTGTATATAGTCACGTGTTAAGTTGTCCGTTCTTATAGATTTACCTAAATCTTCCAACGGATGAAAGAAATAAAGAAAGAAAAAGCATCAATTATTCATTTAGGTATAAGTGACACGAATGAATGTCAAAGATTTTAGCACCACGTTGGAAAAGTTAAGCTTTGATGAAGAATAAATAAATGGCAAGAAACTCAATCCTTTTAATATATATATTTATTTATATATGTTTTTTTAGAAAGGCGTTTCGCCCGTTTTTTTGTAATACGTTCACAATCTGTTTATTTGCCTAGCGCTCGGCAGCAACATTTCTGATTGATGGATTTGGTAATTGAAACATACTTATAATATCCATATAGGTATATAGCTATTTCATTCCCTGTTTACGAAGAACAAACTAGCTCGTTTCGAATAAATGTGATAAAAAAGTGTTTTAGACGCAAGTTCGAGTGTTGCACGTGCTTTAATTTCACTGATACCTCCGTTTTCCTTTCCTGTCCTGTACAAGGTATAATTCTAGTACTGCCCCAGAAAACACAACACATAGGGTTAGTATGATGATATAAAATAATATGTAAGGTGGGCACATCGATGCCTAAAATGGCGACACTGAATATAACTCGCTATATCGAGATCCCTGTCTTTACGTGGGAATTGTCACCTGTCGCGACCTATATTTTATTTATGAGTACCGGTAAACGCCCCGGCGTAGTGATGAGACGTTTATCAGTGCATATCGATAAATTATTCTACATATATGATGTACAAGTGCTGTAGAAATTATGATAACTTGAATATTTTACATAACTGCGTATGCAACAATGGGTTGTGAATTTGCCTAAGTATCCTGAAACATACGAGTAGGATCATGTTGGCCGGATTTGCACGCTTATTCTTGTCCAAATCATGCATCACGAGGAGGCACATCAAATTACTTTACCATTTCTACTTTACTTTTTACATAAATATATTTGTAGAAATGGTAAAGTTATTTTGTAAGGAAATGGCGACTTAGTGGTATGTACATACATAAGTACTTGGGCATTCATCGTGATAGTACTGCCACTTAAAAGCAGCGTCATGAGAATATTTGAAGTCTGTTACAATTTGTTAATGTAAAATGCATGTGTATGTAAAAAACTGTGTAATATCACATACAGAATTATACCTAACAGTTTGATATACCTATATTGTTAATCTATAGTGAAGAAATACCAAAATGGACCTCTCATGTAAACTTAGCCTTTCCTTTTTTTTATTTCATTCTTAATAAAACTCATTAGCCCTAAATAATAATTAAACTATATGATAATCTAAATCTAAACATAAATGATAATCTACAATTATTTTCGATATTTGTTGTGATATTAAACGATTTTGATATTGTGGATAATCATAAATGTGATATTATGATAATTTTCTTTTGTTTGGCAAAAAATATTTACAACTTAATTCAATTTACCGTAATTGTAAAGTTACTAATCAACGCTTTACTTAGACATGGTGAACGAAGGCCTGAGTATTTAATTTATTACAAAAAACATCGATAAACGTAGGCCATCCCTAGACCCCTCACCTAGCCGAGAACAACAACTCATCTTTACGATTATGTATGCATCACTAGTTTACGAGATGCCTGCCGGAACTTATCTTGAAAACTTTTTAACACAGATTTTGTAGCGGCGAACAAGGATTTAATAATTGAATAATGTTATGACGTAATGTTTATCTTAACAAGTGGACTGTTATATAAACAGTTTATTGTTTTTAAAGTGATATCCTTCACTTCTAGGATTAATTAAACAAATTAAATTTGTAACCAAACCACAACCTGGAAACCTGAACAAGACATATCAAGATTTACGTTCGATGCGTCACTCGGACGGTTGGCGCAGTTGGTAAGAGCGCGCGGGTTGGAGACTAGAATCGTACATATTTTTTGGTTACAAATTTAATTTGTTTGATTGTTATATTTTAAAGATTGGACTTTGAATCGTTAACTAATGATGATTGTATTAATTTTACCAACAATTTCAAGAGAAAACCACGTGAATCGGAACATCCATATTAAAACAAGTTAGCGTCCATGTTACGCACGTACCTAATATTTCCAAAACTAAAAATTTTTTTTTTCCGATACCATACATTCGCCAAAATATTATATTTATTTTAATTAAGCGTACGAAACATGGCTTCTTAATAAGGTTTAATTATTTCTTTTATAATTTTTGGTTATTAATGTATTGAATTTCCATGTAATTCACATCATCACAGCGACAGACTAATTTTAACTTATGATGAGGTTTTAAGTGGAAGAACTGTATGTATGCACGTAAGCTTACGAATATATCAAGGGCACCATGAAAAACTGTCTACAGTAGCACCTCCTATATAGAATGCACAAAGCATTAAATGAATTTAGTCACATAATAAAAAGATATTTTGAAAATTTGTTGAAGTAGGCGTTACTTTGCGGAAATCCATAATTATACAAATGATTTTTTTTGAACTTTAATTGTTTGTTAATTCCGCCAATATTTGTCTTTAAACAATAGGTTAAGCAAATTTGTTATTAATATAATTGTCTATTAATCATATGATATATGAATATCATGACTGAAATAATTTAAAATAAGTAATTTTGTTATTGTTCATAATGAATATAAATTGTAAAGAATGTTATTTAAATATGCTCAGGGATTGCCATGGCATTTACGGGGTCTCGAAATCTCAAGCGATTGCCAATTCCGCGGTCATCTGGAAGGCAAAGCCAAATTGGCTTCGAAGAAGCTTGGCTTCATAAATAGAGCACGGCAATACTTCAAGCCGGCCCTCATTCTAGCGCTCTACAAAGAGGAGGTCACATATAGAGTATCTGTCATTTCTGGTCTGGAGCACCCCAGAATCAGCTCGATCTATATGACCGCGTGCTACGCAGAGCAGCTCGCATTGTGGGAGACCCAGTGCTCTGTGAACGCCTGGATCACTTTCCGTTGCGTAGTGACGTCACTTCATTGTGTGTCTTCTACAGCATATATCACGTGGAATATTCTTGCCACAGAATTCCACCTTCGCACGACATGCCACAAATTAGGATATCATCCCCACCATCTGTATGTTTTGCGGTCCTCCACAGTGCGGTTTTCAAGGAATTTGTCTACCTACGACGAGACGAATAGAACTGATGGTAATTGATACGCCCTGCACATAGCAATGCAATGCCGCTCAGGATTCTTGAAAATCTTCCCAAAAATTATGAGCGGCATTACTTACTCGTTACGCGCTCGTCACCTTGAGACATAAGATCTTAGGCCCAGGAATTTCACTAGCTACGGCGCCGTTCAGACCGAAACACAGTAATGCTTATACATTTCTGCTTCACGACAGAAATAGGCGCCGTTGTGGTACCATCTAGCCGGCATCCTGTGCAAAGGAGCCTCCCACTGGTATTGGTAACTGGTAACTATTGCGATTGTGTAATTTTGATGTATAACTTAGATTATAAATAAATTATTTGTAAAAAGATGAAGCTGTTAATGTTGATTTAAAGAAATGGCAATGCGTAAATTGCCACTTAATTAAATTCTTCTTAAAACCCAACTTTTACCTAAATTGTGGTAAATCGTAAAATCTTAGATCATTTACACGTCTAGATAGACTGTGACAGTAGTGAGAACGTCGAAAAAATTGAGGTTGACAGTTAATCTCTGTTTTGATGAATGCACGTACACTGTTACATACATATTGCAAGTGTGCGAGTAGCTTGTCACACACTAAAGTAAATTTATTGAAGTAGGCGTTACTTTGCGGAAATCCATAATTATCCAAATGATTTGAGTTTTCTTTAATGTTAATTCCGCCAATATTTGTCTTTAAACAATTCGACACGTGTTTCGTTTCTACATGAGGCATCCTCAGGACGTGTTGACTCGCCAAAATCTGGCACGAGACTGCACTAAAGTAATAAACCTGGCCTGTTTTCATCGGTCGTCTAGCAGCAAGGCTCTATATCTACGTATAAATTATCTAAGAGTGAAATGTATAACTTTAGACATTTTTGAGTGTCATTTGATGATGACCACGCCGTGATATCGACATTTACAGACCCCGACAATTATGTGCTAAGCTACGCATTATTGTTAAATATATAATCAGAAAATAAACAGCATAAATAAATAAAAAATCAAAACATGTCCTATTTAATAAATTTAAAATAAAACATCTTTAAAAACTCGCTTTCGAATTCAATCTTTTTAGTTTCATCTCTTTTTCTACTATTTTTACGCTGACTTTTAAGACCTATAACAAAAGGAACCGTGTTGTCTACGGCTGCTGTCAGGTCGACTTGGTAGATACCTACTGAAAAGTAGTGTTGGAAATCAATTCCAAAAATGCTGAGTGGGTGTATCTTTCATGGCGTCGTATTTTTAATTTGTTAATTTTACTATGTATATATGTTTTGTGTTTTACATTAAATGCTTTACTAAGAAATATCTATAATTTATGACGAGTGCATTCCAAATATAACTAGACTAACCATAGATAAATTTAATTCAGAACATCTCTGCTAACTTTTAAACAGCGGGAACTAGCCCAATTTATAATACAAGCCCATTCGAGTGAAAGGCCGTTGCTCCGGAGACCTAAATAATGTAAAAGGCCTATTTTTAAGTAGGCTTAGAAGTAAGAATATAATTACATATTTTGTTGCAAGTCCATTTAAATAATTAATAGTGTATTTGCGTTTTATATTTACAGCAGATATGGCTCGGACACAGAGTAATACGTTCTGATACGTTCATAGTATGGTCATGGAACTATAACTGGCAGTCTTTTGTTTTTTTGTTTCTTTTTTGAATCCTTATGATCTTATGGTTATGGTTTTTTTTATGAAAGTAAGAGACGAGACGAGCAGGACGTGCAGCTGATGGTAATTGATACGCCCTGCTCATTACAATGCAGTGCCGCTCAGGATTTTTGAAAAACTGTACTACAGTAATTGCGCTCGTCACCTTGAGACATAAGATGATAAGTCTCATTTGCCAGTAACTTCACTAGCTACAGCGCCTTTCAGACCAAAACACAGTAATGTTTACACATTACTGCTTCATGGCAGAAATAGGGGCCGTTGTGGTACCCATAATCTAGCCGGCATCCTGTGCCAAGGAGTCACCCACTGGTGATGGTTACGCAATATTAAAATGGAAAAGGAAACGGGCCCCTTAACTATGAGGAGCATCTACTTGGCTGTCAGAATACCTTGTTTACATCACAAATGGTTCAAATCACACCACCACAGTCGGAGCCCTTGCATTATTCAATGCGCCATGCATACAGAATTGATGTATTGAGATGTAAAAGGCAACGATCTTAGTAAAACGTAGATGTAGGAAATAATAGCGATTATTTGGGTTCTAACTTCACGTAACTTCGCTTATTTTTGGCGGTCTGTAAGCGCCATTTGTTTGAGTAAAGAAGATTGATGACGAAAGGAGGAAATCAAATTTGGGAAATGTAATATAATTTTATTTCTATATTCTCACTTACGATGAATGCGATGTAATTGCGAAAAAATTGTGTCGAAAGTTTATATAGGTATATTTATTATATATTCTCTATTATTATATTCACGTCCCAATATCATTCTGATTGGATGGGATGTACATGCGATAATTTGTATCCAAAGTTGACATAACTTAGATCAGGGGTGGGACAGTCGCCTTAAAGTGACGTTTTCAGAAAACTGTAGTGCCATCTGTTAGTTGGCCCCAAAATTAAAGCTTTGTCAGCTGTCACTCGCTTTGAAACCGGCCCACTGGTCATAAAATGGCGGCTACTTCTAGCGTTGGCGTTTCTCGGAATGGGGCCGACAAAATTTAGTCCAATTCAACCCCAAGAAGACACAAGTTTGTGCGTTCACCACTAAAAAGTCTCCCTTTGTCGTATCCCCTCAATTCGAGATCACTCCTCTAACTGCCACAGCCTATATTGGCATACTTGGCGTCGATATATCGAGCGACGTTCAGTTCCGTGGTCACTTGGAAGAGAAGGCCAAACTGGCCTCTAAAAAGCTTGGTGTACTCAGTAAGGCGAGACAGTACTTCACTAAAAGCCACCGCCTGCAACTTTATAAGGCGCAAATTCGGCCTCACATGGAGTACTGTTCTCACCTCTGGGAGGGTGCTCCCCAGTACCAGTTTCTTCCATTTGACCGCATACAACGAAGAGCGGCTCGAATCATCGACGATCAAGTCATCTCCGATCGGCTCTAGCATTGCGTAGAGATGTGGGTTCTCTCTGCATCTTCTACCGCATTTATCACGGGGAGTGCTCAGAGGAGCTGTTCGTGTTGATTCCAGCGGCCGAATTCCACCATCGGACATTACGTGCAAAGTACCATCCGCATCACGTAGACGTCTGGCATTCCACAACCGCGAGTTTTCTTCGAAATTTCTTGCCTCGCACAGCCACTTTGTGGAATCAACTACCGGCAGCGGTCTTCCCGAACAGATACGACTTAGGGACCCTCAAGAAAAAAGCATACTCATACATACATACCTTAAAGGCCGGCAACGCATTTCTTGACACACCTGTTGTTGCGGATGTCCATGGGCGGTTGCCTCACCTCTCCCCATCCCGTGAGCCTCTTGCCCGTTTGCCCCCTCTCATATAAAAAAAAACTCTGATTTTCAATGTTATAAGAAGAAGAGAATTTGTGATATATACACTTTTCTGACAGACACAGAAATCGTAATCAACGGCTAAGCACATTGGGAGTTCCGATGCTTCATCTGCCTGGTAAGTCCCCTAATTTAACACATATTGAGTTAATATTCGATTCTATACCTTATTCTGTCAGATTTAGTCACACCACTAAGAATCTTTGTAGAAATGATGGTTTTTTTGAAGGTATATTGTATCATTCTGGAAACACCTGATTTTCTTACACAGTTGTGATTACAAAATTCAATGGTTGCATTTGAAACTGGTTCATTATCAGTGTAAATCATTTAATTGATATAACATAATCTTTACATATTCACATTAATTTTCAGGACAAGTTCAGAGTCAACTAATCTTAGGACAAGCTTCATCCACACAACATTTACTGCCTACAATAATACAGCAAGACTGTTCAGGTAAATAATTTTTAAAACTTATTTACTTAGTTACTTTATTTACTTAGATTTTTGTAATGGCCCATCATTTATTTAGTAGTATGTGAGTCAGCAAAGTTAGGGAGTAGCACACCTGATGATGGCGGGCTTTGATGTAATATTACAACACACATAAGAAATTAAAGATAATAAGAAATTAGAAAGGTTTTTATTTAACAAACATTAACCATAAATGTGACAGTAATTTTATAACAGCAGATTAATGCATGACATGATATAAGACTATTTAGCCAAATGTCTTTTTTGATGAAGGCTGCATTGGTACCTGATAGGATTGAGAACAGCTAATGTTCGTGTGGGAATTAAATTTTGAATATGTTTTATTCATTACTAGCTGACCCGACAGACGCCGTGCTATACATATGAAATTACTTACTTATCAAAACCTTTACTGGACTTCCACAAAAAATTCAAGACCAAAATTAGCCAAATCGATCCAGCCATTCTCGAGTTTTAGAAAGACTAACGAACAGCATTTCAAATATATATTTTATATTTGAGTTGTCATTGAGCTGTCACGCAGAACATACTACTGATCCATATTTTAATTCTGTTTCAGATTATTTACGCTGCAAATCAGCGCTTGCTGTCCCATCCCAGCCTCAGAAAGTGGTGCTGCATCGGTACAAGTGTTGGTGTGTCGGTGTGGCTACCCATCACAATGTTTTAGGATAGTATATTTCCTAAGTATTTTTGTCCTGTTAATATAGTTGCTAAGGTATTTATTGTTTTCAGATTTGTCTTCTGCACATAGCAACGCGCAGTTCGTGTCATTCGAGGACCAATAGCTGAGCTTGTGTGTGAAGTGACTGTTAAATGGACCAATAGTGAATTAATGAGTGATAATAATCTAAACATAAACAATGTTTGTAGCCAAGCCAGTGATCTTGTGAAATGTGACCTATGCTCTCCTACACGTTATTTTAGAGGTGCAAGAGGCTTAAAAATTCACACCGGTAAAAAGCACAGTTCCGCGTTAGTTTCGGATATACATCATAACACCTTGCCCTCGACAAATAACGCATATCATGTTAACACAAATTTTTCGGAATTATTAGGAAAATTAAAGGATTCGGTTCCAGTAGTAAAGCGAATTCCAAAAGGGGCTCGCATTACTGTTGCAACTGCACTCTCCAAAAGTCATTCGATCTACAGTCAACCAAAATTCAAAAGATAGTTGGGAGCATTTGTTCATAGTCGCATATTCAACTTTACATGCAAAAAAAGATGACCACAGTTCACTCACACAGAAAATAAAATCAAATTGTTCTGACCCAAATATCTTTGGCAATATTTTAAATAGTAACCAAAATTCAAAATTCAACATTTTTCGAAAAGTAGAACAGAAAGTTAATGACGGTGACGTGAAAGGTGCTGCATCTATACTTTTTTCAAATGATATCCTGGCACCCGACTCAAATGAAACACTTTTGGCTTTACAAAGTAAACACCCATCACCAGATGCTAATTGTGTTATTCCGGAACCATCTTTTTCCGATAATCATCTACGGGCTAATGATGGTGATGTACTAAAAGCAATAATGTCCTTTAAGACTGGTTCTGCCGGCGGCCCCGATGGACTGACACCCCAGCATCTGAAAGATCTGGTATGTCCTTCTACAGGGGATGCGGGTAGAGCGTTGCTTGAGGACATTGTTCTCTTAGTAAATCTCATGCTTTCTGGAAAAGTTAATACCGAAATTACCGAAATTTTATATGGTGCGAATATATGTGCTCTTAAAAAAAAGATGGTGGGATTCGTCCTATAGCCGTGGGCTGCACATTTCGACGCCTTGTTTCTAAAATTTGTTGTAAACATATTTCTCCTTTCCTATCAACTAAATTCATTCCAACTCAGTTGGGTTTCGGCTGCAAAAGTGGTTGCGAAGCTGCAGTCCACGCTGCGCGAACTTTTTTGGAGAGGAACTCTGGTGATGTCTTTTTAAAATTAGATGTGAAAAATGCTTTCAACTCTGTTGATAGGGGAGCTCTGCTGAGAGAAGTTAAAAATTCAATTCCTTCAATCTATCATTATATTTGGCAATGTTATAGTAAACCATCCAAATTATTATTCAAAAATCATAATATTTGGTCTTCTGTTGGCTGTCAGCAAGGCGACCCTCTTGGTCCAGCAATATTTAGCCTTGCCATTCATTCCGCCATAACAAAACTAAAATCAAAATTTAATGTTTGGTACTTGGATGATGGTACTTTGGGTGGTGAAGTGGACTCTGTTTTAGATGATTTGAAAGTTGTAATAGAAAGTTTTAGCTCAATCGGCCTTGAGTTAAATTTTTCGAAATGCGAGCTTTTTATCGGCGAAAATATCCAAATTTCAGACCGGGTTGATATTACCAATAAATTTAACGTTCTGGCCCCCAATATTAAAGTTTTGGATAAGAATTCACTTGACCTTCTTGGAGCTCCATTATTTCCTGTTTCAATTCCAACGATCTTAAACGATCACATTAAAAAAATTAATAATGTTTCGGACAGATTATTGAAAATTAATTCTCATATGGCCTTAACTATTATTCGGTCTTGTTTATTTGTTCCAAAATTTACGTACCTCTTAAGGTCTAGCCCGTTATGGAAATTTCCAAATTTGCTTGATGTGATTGATATTTCACTTAAAAATATTTTAGAAACCATTTTGAATTGCGCGTTTACAGATCGTGCATGGTCTCAAGCCTCTTTACCGATACGGTTTGGTGGTTTGGGTACTCGCAAAGTTTCGGGCGTTGCCTTACCAGCATTTCTATCTTCAGTTCATAGTGCGCAGCCTTTGGTTACTAGAATTGTAAATCATGTACCAGGTAACGCAGAGATTGCGTATTTGAACGAAGCTAACAATGCTTGGCTAAATATTGCAAACATTCAAAATTTTCCAGACGATTTAAAGTGTCAAAAAGCATGGGACCCACTTCTTTGTAAGTCAGCCTTTGATGATCTTTTGATATCATCTACTGACATAACAGAGCGTGCTCGTCTTTTGGCCGTGACAGAAAATGAGTCGGGATTTTGGTTACAAGCCTTGCCTTCTGCGCCGATTGGAACGCTACTTGACAATATGACATTGTCAATATGCGTATCACTCCGGCTAGGTATAAAACTGAATGAACCACATCAATGTAGATGTGGCGTTCAGGTAGATGCTCTTGGACGCCACGGGTTATCCTGCCTTAAATCGGCAGGCCGTATCAGTCGTCACGCCAGCATTAATGAAGTCATCCGCAGGGCATTTGCCGCTCTTAATATACCAGCTGTTTTAGAGCCAAATGGTATTACCCGCCGCGATGGCAAGCGTCCTGATGGAATGACGCTGGTGGCTTGGGCACGGGGAAGTGCGCTGGTGTGGGACGCTACTTGCGTCGACACTCTGGCTCCTTCTCATGTCCAAGTTACGTCCGTTGGTGCTGGGGCTGCTGCTTCGACTGCCGAAGACAGCAAGCGTCGCAAATATGTTGGTCTCAGTGAGTCATACATCTTTGTGCCGTTTGGTGTCGAGACACTTGGCCCGTGGGGCCCAGAGGCGCGGAGAATGTTCAAAATACTATCTTCGCGCCTCAATAAGGCTACTGGAAACCCAAGTGCTGGCAGCTATTTCGGTCAACGGATCAGCCTTGCTATCCAACGGGGTAATGCTGCCAGTATTCTTGGTACGCTTCCACGTAATGATAGTTTTAATTTTATGTAGTCGTAGTATTGTAAATATAGTTATAAGATTTGTTTTGATTAAATAATGACCTTTATTTCAAATATATATATACTTTAAGACTGAATCTACTATACAAATTGTAAATAAAACATTCTTTCACAGATCAAATGGCTCCACAGCGCACATAGATCAAGCATCTTCAAGCAGAAATATCGTGCTTGCGAAAAAAAGGACAATCTTTCAAAGCAAGGTTAAAAGGTGCTGAAGATTGGTCCAGCAGCAATGTATTTCAACATTTTGCTATGAAATTTAAGAAACCAGCTCAATTATTTTTAAGTATGCATCAAAAAACCCAAATATGATAGAAATGACAATGATTATATAAAAGCAAAAGAATACAATAATCAAAAATGGTTATGTTATAAAAAAGAAGAATTAGAAAATTGCTTCTATGACATTCAAAATATAATAACTGGGTTCTTAAAAACGGATATACCCAAAAAAGATATATAAAAAAGCATATTATATTTAACCACCCACCCAATTACCTCAATTACTCATACCAACACTACTAAATCCTATCCTTCATGTTCTATGTTGTGGCAAAATTAAATAACTAACTCTACGCGCAATTTCAACATGGTAAAAAATTGCAATACATACATTTAAAAGTAGAGTTAGTTATTTAATTGCGTCACAACATTAAAAATTAATTTTATAATTTCGAGCTTATATATAGTTATTTTCGGGGCCAATCTTCAGATGGCGCTAGTTTTCAAATAGACAGCTCATAATGCGTAGAGAGGGCTCTCTTTTCCCTATATATTATTATACTCTTTGACTTAGATTGAATAAATAAAAGCATAAATAATAGAGGTTCACTGGGTTCAAGTATGAAATTGCCGTTTTATTGTAATAGGTACTTCAAATTGATATAGAACCTTCATGGATTGAGATTTTGGAGTGAAACTTTTTTTCACATGTTAGGGGAAGGTGGGGTAAGACGGGGACCCTACCAAAATAGGTATTGCAATGTCACAAGCAAATTTATTTTAACGCTATTTGACGGTGTTTAGCATTAGTTGTTAGTGTCACATAAAGTTTTGTCGGAGGAGTGCACGTTTCTTGTTGGTAAGTTTGTTTTTTCTAATTTTTTGTGGTTTTATCTAACTATTGACGTATATAAACTGCGTGAATTTTCGTAATACATGTTATACAAGCTGCCTGACTTATTTTTTTATAAATATTTGTTTATTTTACTATTCTAAACTTATTAATTAGTTCCGGTTTGCTTTGATTTATAACCTCAAAAAATTTAATACAACTTATAAGTACAGTTTGGGAAAGATACCTACTTACCTGCTGATTAGTTATTATTTTTTGGAAGTAAATTTAAAATATCTTTATTCGTTTGTTTAATTTAAATATTTTTTTATAGAATATGGTTCGAAATTATGAAAGAAAATCTGATACAGGAGGGTGGGGTGAAGAACAAATGAAATTAGCCATTCAGGAAGTATTGGATGGAAAAAAAGGTTATAAATCGGCCAGCAAGGCTTATAATGTCCCTCAAACAACACTCGAGCGTAAAGTTAACCAAGCGAGAAAAAGAGACAATAATATACTACAAGTCAAGGTCCCCTTGGGTTCAATTACTTCAGTGTTTTCCGAAGAAGAAGAACAAATACTTGTTACTTATTTAAAGGAAATGGAAGGAAGATTATTTGGTCTGTCAAGTTCCGAATTCCAGAAGTTAGCTTATGAGCTAGCGGTTCGTAACAATAAACAACATAAATTTAAAGATCTCAAGGGAAAGGCTGGTTATGACTAGTTGCATGGATTTCTTAACCGTCATCGAACTCATGGGCTGAATGTTCAGATTCTGGATGGATCACTGCAGACATTTTCTTAAGATGGTTTCAGAAGTTTGTGATACTCACCAACGCTTCTAAAACCAACCCAGTAATGCGGATTTTAGATGGTCATTACTCTCACACCCAAAATTTGCAGTTAATCGATAAGGTACGTCAATACGGTTTGACAATAATATGCTTCCCACCACACACCACTCACAAACTACAGCCTGCAGATGTTGGTTTTATGCGGCCTTTGAGTATCTTTTATGATCAGGCTCTAACAGGATGGATAGTTTCCCAATTTCAAGTGGCCGAACTCTTCGGGCAAGCATATATTCGGGCATGCCAACTGCAATTAATGCATTTAAATCCTGTCAGATCTCACCTTATAATGCACAGATTTTTACTGACGATGACTTCATTGCTGCAGAGGCTACCGAAATCGAATTGAACGCGGCAAAGGAACCTAAATCTGATACAACTTCAACACTATCGCTAGCAGAAATCTCACAACGAACACAGACAGTTCCACCAACAATTACATCGTCAGCTCCTGATACTCAAACTGCCACCTGCACCGCCTTAAATTATTAGTTCTTCAGCACACAATCTACCTCAACCAACTGCTACAACCTCACATTTAGAAAAGCAAGCAACAGTAAATGATTCTTTGGATAATGAAGCATTCCATCTGGTTAGCCCGAAACAGTTAATGCCTTATCCACGAAGCGCCGAAAAAAGACCAAGACAAGTTATAAGAAGAGGAAAAGCAGCTATTATCACTGCTTCTCCATATAAAACAGAATTAGAAGAAAGACAAAATAGTAAGAAACCGAAACCAACAGACAAGAAGAAAATAACAATTAAGAGATCTCAAAAAACCAAGAAAGCTGACGATGAAGGTCAGACATCAGAAGAAGAAGATACAGAATGTCTATATTGTCACGGCTTGTATTCCGAGTCTACTGAAGGTTGGATCACTTGCCAGGCTTGCGGTAAGTGGGCGCATTGTGGCTGTGCAGGATTGGAAGATAACGATGACGAAGCCGTCCATATCAGTCCGGTTTGTGAAGACATTTAAATATTTTATACCCCATCTTAACCAAGGGGGTACCCCGTCTTGCCCTATAAGTGGGGTAAGATGGGGAGATATAACTACTTTTTAAAAATTGATATTTCTTTGAGTAGTATTAGATTTTTTTGTTTTGACTGATTATGATTAAAGGAAAAAAGGCTGATTATTTTCTTAATAATCGTTCCAACATTCTGGATTTAAAAACATGGGTTTTATTCTTGAAATACCTTAAGGTCCCCGTCTTACCCCACCTACCCCTACCTATGTAGTTATTCTTTTAAAAAATGTGCAACATTCGATTATCGACTTTAAGTTGTTTTTTTTATTCAGCTTAGACAAGATACTTTGTAAATTCGAATGATTTTTGCATACGAGTTCCGACGCGGAACTATCACAGCTTGCAATATCAATGTTGCGTTTGGAGAGGGGACTGCTAATTAACGCACCGTGCGAATTTGGCTTAAACGCTTTCGTGATGGAAATTTTTTTTTTTAAGAACGAACCACGAGGAAATCTGCCCACATAAGTGAATAACAATGAATTGAAAGATATGGTTGAAGCCGATCCGAACCAAACTACAATGGTTGCCCCAGGTCAAACGCCGCTACAGTGTCCTAAAGCAAAGCTTACCAATTAAAAGGTTGATTGACAAAAAAACTGATTGATGCTCTCGGCATGAAGCTATTCACTATAGCTTTCTCCGATATCGTCAAGCAATAATGTGCAAGATGTCAAGATGTCTACTGTGCGGAAATCCGAACATTTTGAGTAAACAAACACTTAACACTTCTATAATAAAGTCCCAGCCACTGTTCAGGCATTATCTATAAATAAATTTAAATGTTTATAATTAAATATAATAAATATAATTAAATAAAAAAATGGCTCTGTCGTAAATCCTATTACTCCACTGCTGAATACCTAAATGATCGGACAGCCTGGGACTAGATTGAGATTATTTTATAACGATAGAAATGACTGTACAATATTGTATATTTTTATTGAAAAGAGCGCAAAAAAGAATGTCGGGAGAGTTTCTTGCTTCTTCTCTCTCAGAGCGCCATTTGTTTCCGAAGCGGTATTAGTATCTAGATGTTATTAGAAATGACATCAAAAAGAATTCTAAAGGAATCAATTTTGAGAAAATAAATGCCTTTTATGCCTTTTAAAACTAACAGTAAAACAGCGCTGACTCATGAATCGAATTTCATTTTTTAACCCCTAATAATACTAAAGCGAAAACAGCAGTTGTTAATTCGTGGTAATTTTGTGATTTTTTTTATTACATTGCTACTTTGTTAATATTTTGGGTGCCGCATCCAATGGGTAAAAACGGAACCCCATTACTAAGACTCCGCTGTCCGTCTGTCTGTCTGTCTGTCCATCTGTCAACAGGCTTTATCTCATAAACCATAACAGTTAGACAGTTGAAATTTTCACAAATGATGTATTTCTGTGGCCGCACAAATACTGAATAATAAAAATTTAAGGGAGCTCCCATACAACAATGAGAAATCGTGATTTTTTTGCGTTTTTATAGATACGAAACCCTTCGTGCGCGAGTTCAACTCGCACTTGGCCGGTTTTTGAATAGTCTTTGTCATCTATATATATAAAAATGAATTCGTTAGTTTCGCTAAAACTCGAGAACGGCCCGACCGATTTGGCTAATTTTGGTCTTGAATTATTTGTGGACGTCCAAGGAAGGTTTAAACGTGTCCCCGTCGTTCAGAAATCAAACTGAAAGAATAGTTTAAAATGAATAACTAATTAGCATTTTTATATATTTCAAACTTTTTCAGGAGGTAAAAAATATACATAATTTTAGCTAACTATAGTTGGTAGATTAACTAAAGCTGTTAACTATCTATCAGATTATGTTTATCAAGATTGATATATCTTAAGTTTTGTCACAAATTAAATTTCTGAACGCAAACAATACTATTTGGCGTACGAGGGGTGGCTGATATAAAATCTACTTTGTTAAAGAAAGTTTTGAAAATCGAACTGGCCACTGCAAAATCATATTCTATATTTATTCCTTTTTCAAAATTATGACGCTTATTTTTTTTCGCTTGCTTTTGTTTTTTTGGCACGGCTTTGATTTCACCATGTCGAAAGAAAATTGTAAAATGATGAAATTTGAGCATCGAGCAGTGATTAAATTCCTAAGTAAATACGCAATAAGAAGGAAATACGCCTACGCAGATCAGAGAGCGCATGTTAAAGGTGTTTGGTGATTCAAGTCCTTCTGAATTCGTCATAAAGTTTTGGTCTAAGCAATTTAAACATGGCCGTGAGAGCCTGGAAGACGACCCACGTTGTGGAAGGCCAATTTCTGCGGTTACCGCAGATAATGTTGAAAAGGTGAAGAACCTGATTCTTGCAGATCGGCGAATCAAGCAGTGGGAGATAGCCAGAGATGTGGGCATTAGCAAGGAACTAGAATGTTGACCCCCTTTGACAAACAAAGGCGAGTAGAATGTTGTCAGGCATTTCTAGACCTGGTCAAAGGTAAAGAAGAAGAGACTATCTCTCGAATTGTGACCTGTGATAAAACTTGGATTCGCCAGTGGGATCCGGAAAGCAAACAAGAGTCAATGCAATGGAAATTTAAAGGAGAAAAGCCGCCAAGGAAGTTCAAGGTTCGGCCGTCGCGTCGGCTGGAAAACTAATGGCCATCGTATTTTGGGATGTCGAAGGGATTTTGATGATAGATTATTTGCCTAAAAATATAACAATGAATGCTGAATATTATGCAAACTTGCTTGACCAGCTTCGTGAACAAATCAAAGAAAAGCGGAGAGGCAAACTCAGCAAAGGTGTTCTGATTTTACAAGACAATACTCCTGTACACACAGCCTTAACGGCGAGGTCAGCCCTGAGCAAAAACGGCTTCACAGAAATTAACCATCCACCTTATAGTCCAGATCTGGCTCCCTGTGACTATTTCTTATTCAAAGATTTAAAGAAAAAATTGAGGGGTCGCAGATTTTCGACGGACGAAGAAATGAAGGAGGCTGTGACTGACCATTTTGACGAGCAAAATAAAAATTACTATTATAACGGCATGATGTCACTTATTTGCAAATGTCATAAGTGTATTTCACTTGCAGGAGACTATATAGAAAAATAAAAAAAAAAACTAGCCATCAAAGTCTTTTCTTTCATAGTTAGGTAGATTACTTATCAGCCTCCCCTCGTACATACAAAAGCTTAGGTCTTTTATTTATCGATTGAGGCAGTACGAAGTCTGCCGGGTCAGCTAGTTTAAAATAAAATAATGTTATTTTATATCAGGCAGAAAAATGGTATTTAATTAATAATATTTTATATACATGGATGGGAGCCAGATCGTATTTTTTTTTCTGAAGGCGCGATTTCTGAATTGTTTGTGAGCAGGGCCGCCATTCTATTTCCGCCGGTGTCTGTCACGCACGATACACAAGCATACACTTACATAAATACAAGTATGTGAACAATCTGAGCGGAGGCATCGCGTGGTTTTGGCAGCGCCGAGGACACGGCGTTCGATACTTTCGCGACGCTATGTCGCCGAGGTACAGTCGCGATCAAATGTCTAAATAAAATAAATTAAAAAAAAAACCGCTCATTTAGCAAATGCAGTTATATAATGTGTTTAATAATTTATAGGTCTAAATAGATTATGACAGCTATGAACATGTCGGAAAAATTGCGGTGAACCGTTACCCTCTATTGTCACCAACGCACGTACACTTAAACAAAGCGACGTATCGCGAGCGTAGGACCAGTCCGGTGTCATCATCATCACACTAAACTAATAAACCTGGCCTGTTATCATTCGTTAACTAACAGAAAGAGGCTTTGACTAGACGTATAAATCATCTAAGATTTAATATAAAATATCATCCTGTACATCTATGTTCTCAACACTATGATTTTCAAGAAACTATCTTACGTGTAGAACCAAACTATGAACATCTGTGTAGCGTTTCAGGGTAAATAAAAGAAAGATATAATAATCAATAAAAGAAATATATATTGAGGGTCATTTTAGAACTCCCCCGTCATTGTAGATTCATCAGGGATGTTTGCGAACACACACAAAGACGACTTTTACACAGTCATTCGAAAACGAGTCGCTCATGCTCAGGGTGAGGTGGAACACCAACACCATGTTGAGTGTGGTTGTTGATAAGACTGACTGCCCCATACTGAGGCATTGGATACACACACATGTACACATAGCTAGTGCCGCAATATGTCGTGACAAGTATTTAAACTAAATTATGCAATGTGAAATATTATATACTAACATAGTTACCGACGAATTGAGAACCTCCTCCTTTTTTGAACTCGATTAATTAAAAGGCTTTTAAGATACTTAATTGAAAAAGCGATTGATCATGGTTATATAATACATACAGCTTACAAACGTTTTGATTCTATGTGTGTATATTATGAATTATAATATTACTCATTATATGTACAAATACCTATTCTTGATTCAAATCTTACTCTCGAAACTGAAGCGAGAAAGCTCCTTTGCACAGGATGCTATTATGGATACCACAACGGCGCCTTTTTCTTCCGTGAAGCAGTAATGTGTAAGCATTACTGTATTTTAGTCTGAAGGGTGCCGTAGCTAGTGAAATTACTGGGAAAATGAAACTTAACATCTAATGTCTGTAGGTGACGAGCGCAGTTGTAGTGCCGCTCAGAATTTTTGGATCTTTCAAGGATCCTGATCGGCACTGCAGTGTAATGGGCAATTAGTATCAATTACCATCAGCTGAACGTCCTGCTCATTTCATCCCTTATAGTCATAAAAAGAAGTTACATGACGTTATTAGATGTTTTTGGAAAATCATATTTAAAATCAACGCAGGTAAAGTTTCATCAAGTAAAATAAATTTACATGATGAAATATTTTTGAAAAATTACCATTTTTAATTTATAACTCATTAGATAATTCCATTTACATTTTAGGTACATTATTTGACCGTTAAATACAAATCATTATCAAAATTAATTTACCGCACAATTATAATGTTGTCATTTATAATTATCAAACTCTGAAGGCGACTGTACCTCACATTTCCTTGAACGGAATATTATTCTGTTATAGGTTTTTTATTGCAATTTATTTTGGCGAGACCGAAGCGTTGTGACTTGCACGATTAAATTATGTCACCCTGACTCTGTGTGATTTATTTTTACACTTGCATGCAGATAAAGTCGGGGCATATTACTATCTCATTTCACGTCAGTCATAAATAGACAATAATTTACCTTAATTTTTGTTAAGTTGGCCACGTCGGTTGGTGCTGGGGCCTCTGCTTCGACTGCCGAAGACGGCAAGTGTCGCAAATATGTTGGTATCAGTGAGTATCTTTGTGCCGTTTGGTGTCGAGACACTTGGCCCGTGGGGCCCAGAGGCGCGGAGAATGTTCAAAATATTATCTTCGCTCCACAATAAGGCTACTGGAAACCCAAACGCTGGCAGCTATCTCAGTCAACGGATCAGCCTAGCTACCCAACGCGGAAATGCTGCCAGTATTCTTGGTACGCTTCCACGTAATGATAGTTTTAATTTTATGTAGTCATAGTATTGTAAATATAGTTATAGGGTTTGTTTTATGTTATAAAATTATAGAAACATTATTGTTAAACAGTTGACTGGATAGATGTTATCGAGTGGTCTGGTCCAACAAAAATATGTATTCATAATTTAAGCGCCTTAACAAAAGACCAATCGTTAAAGACACGTGGTGTAGGACCAGTCACTTAAAACAAATATAGTGTTTTTGACACCCCGAACGAACCGTAAGAACAAATTCCTCGTGAATTTGGCCGTGTGAATCGTGATTGTGGCCACTGGTCGTGCATGATCCCAAAGTTTAATAGCAGTTGCATCTTTTCGGTTTGCATGTTCTTAAAACAATGTTAAACGGCTCAAACAAATTTAAATTCTCGATTGACTGAAATTCCACTCGTACGAAACACTCGGAATAAACCAATGTTTCGATAGCAAGAAAAAATCACCATCAGGCTCGAATTCACAATCGTGCACTAACGTGTATTGAAACCACTCGATCAATCAATGAAAGATCTGTTTTAGAAGCGCAACGATTATATTATGTTTTGCAATTTCCGACAAGCACTGTTAATTGTTCTTAGATCAAGTTATGCCAAATAAATAATTACGGCCGTTCCCAATATTCTATCTACAGATAGAGATAAATTACTACCTTCTAGTGTCAGTAATTAGCTGTCAATAATCTGAAGCTGTCCCAATATACCCGATAAGTAATTCTTATCGCCTTATATTGGGAAACGTGAATTGCAATTTCCATACAAACTTTATATCGCTGGAAAGCTACACGTTGACAGACAGCGTGCACGGATAAGGTGAATTACCGTCGATAAGTTTATTGGGACAGAAAAGTCAACGATAGTTGCTATTTTTATCTCAAGTAAGAGATAGACTGAATATTGGGAACGGCCGTTAGTGCTTGCTTTAAATTGTCAAACGCCCCATCTGCAGAAGATTTTATAAACTATTGCTGATATTTCCAGCAGAGGAAGAGCTTTATCATGCAACATTTAAAAGCTATTTTTTAGGCAAAGTAGGGTGAAATAGTGCGATGTATTCCACCACCTTTCTTCAAATTTATCAATTTCAATAATAAACTACTACAAAACGGTACAAAACAATCAACAACGTATTATACTAACTGTGTAACTTTAGTCGTTAGGTTCGAAATCTAAACTAACCAAAACTACGTAATTGTGAAAAAAAAACTCATTCATCTTTTTGCATTTCATCTTAAATTCACTATCACAAAGCCAATCCTTGAGTATTTCTATTTCGTGCAATTATAGGAACATAGAATATTATCACGTGTACAAGTAGGTACGAGAGCAAAATTTCACACTTCAGCTTCAATGAATGAAAACGAAGTATGTGCAAGAATTTTATTCAGCTGATAAAATTATATAATATTTATTGATTCACGGGTGCAGGTTGTACCAAATTCACTGTTAATGGTCAGGTAGTAGTGTAATGAAGCCAGTTAGTGGCCTTAGAACAAACAGTAAGCTCTTATCAAAAAACTACAAACCGTGGTGTGTAAAAAGATTTTATGAATAATAATTGTCAGTGATTTAGAAATAGACTACGTACTTTATGTAAAGAAAGATATAAAAATAAAACATATACTTACTGATAACTGAGTAAAAATCTTTTTTTGCGCCCAGACAAAGGGAAAAGGCTACCCTCCGGGATAACGACGGGAACGGGAGGTGAATGCTCCTATGTCTGCGTTGGTTATGTGGGACTCACGTAAAACCTAAGTGCCTACCCACTAAACACCACCTGGGGTTGGCCAAAGCCAACCCCAGGTGCAACAAAGTAAGTGCCCTGAAAGCGTTCATAGAAATCAACCTTCTTTTGGTGAGAGAGGCGCAGGCGGAAATCCCTATGGAATATCCGCTGAGATAATTTATGCACATTGATACAGTAGATATAATCTAAATACAGATTTAAACCTTAAATTAACGGTATAACTAGCGCTATCTATAGGTGAGCAGACAAACTACGACGTAATAATCAAAACAAACGCTACCGGTAAATAGCATTGGGCGAATGTAAGAGTGGAATATATCGATCTAGGTTTTTAGAAACTTCGCAAGAGGGAGCTAGGTACGTCATTAAAAAACTACAAGTATTTTACTGTTTTTTGTTTTCTTAAAAATATAACATTCTTCCACTCATTTATCTATAAATATACATATAGGTATGTATACAAGTAGTTTTATTCTGCATACAGCAGCTATTTAATATTAGTATTTATTTACAACGGTTTATTTGTACGGAGTAAGCAAAATGGAATGTCATTAATTAGGTATAATCATACACTAGGGTTGCAAATTCTGCACTCGATACACTAGGGTTTGTGATGCGACAAGGAAAGCAATTCAAGTAGCCAGCTACTCTTATCACACTATTTAATAGCCTTGTACGAAGCAAGCTCGAGTATTGTTGTCAAGTCTGGTCCCCGTGCTTTAATATCCACATCAAAAGAATAGAAAGTATCCAAAAAAAATCTTACGATATTTAACTTATAAATTTCATACACCTAGAATACTGGACAGCTACTGTAGCCGGATTGAGTTCTTTAAAATACAGAGTTTGGAAGAGAGGCGTAAATTGTTAGACTTAAAGTTCTTACATAAACTGTTTCACAACTTAATTGAGAGCCCAGACTTGCTGACAAAATTCTGTATTTATGTACCTCGAAGTGCCCCTCGAAGCCAACGTCCATTTTTTGCACTCATGAAAGTAAATACAAACCTGGGTAATAAATTCTCCAATCGAGCAAATGGCAAGAGAATATAATGAGTACCTAAATAAAATACCAGACTTGGACATTGGTGCAGATGAGTTTACAACATTTATAAATAAATGTAAGTACTAAAATTTATAAGATGTAAATGCTGTTTTTTTTTTTTTAGACTTAATTTTAATTTTAACATAATATTTAGATAAACTATAATTTTACTAACATAATATTTAACTTTAAACAAGTTGTATAGTATGGTCGGGAAGGTAACAGATAATGAAAGATGTGTAATCCTGTAAGTTATCTGTACACTTAGATATATATATATATATATATTTTATTTTTGTATGTACTTAATTTATGTATTAGTGTGCGATTGTTGAGTTTCCAAATAAATAAATAAATAATATTTCCTTTCAGAATACGTTCTGTATCCTGAGGTTTACCTATAATTGCTAATAAAACAAGGGACATGATAACAATGCTTCATATAATATACTGAATTAAATTAAAAACCAATGAAATTATTAATTAAAAAACCCTTTCAGGTGTCCATTAGATCGAATAATAAAAAACAATGGATAAATGCAATAGGATGAATAGATTTCCACTTTGACGCGACTCAACAAGTCACAAAAACTGAAAACAAACTGCTCATTAAAGATGCAGTAATGAAACGTTGACTCGACGATCATAGCCTGGATAGTCCTTACGACGAACTTCTTATAGCAAAGAGCCTCTATCAATATATTAAGAGGTTCTCGCTAAGCGGTTGGCTCAAAGATCAGATACAGATACTTACCTCTATCTGCAGCCATGCCACGACCGGTGGCACTCTAAGTTAAATCTTTTGTGATGTTTAGTTGTTATAAGTATATACTTATGAATGTTTTTAGCGACTGAGCGTTTGGCGATTAAATAAAACAACTGCTTGACTGTGAGGAATATGTGGAAGATATGATTTATTAAAAGGTTACACGATATATATACAAAATTCTTAAAACTAGTTACCCAATTACAATCGTTACTTAAAAAATATTTACAAGTTCAGAAAATACACACCAATACTAAAAAGCTTACACTTTAACCAATAGTAAAACGTTACCCGACGCGTCATTCGAGGACGCTCGGCCTTGCTGTGCGGTTGTGTAACGCGGAGCATATGACTGATCACGTGAGTATGTCTGCGATCGTCGAGAGAAAGTACGATGCTTGAAACTTCACTGAGATGACTACTTATATAAGTACCTAATATACTCGATAAAAAATTATGATGCACAGTTTTTAATACAAATTAATAAAAAAACTTAATTTTAAGGAATAAATAAATACATGTGAAAAGAAAAACAAGATGATAATATATGTCGTGTAGTATTCACACAATTATTTAATAGGCAATCGTGAATTATATGAAATTACTTTTTTATGTTATGGTTCTATAGGTATTCTATTTATATAAAAATGAATCCCTATATTTCACGCCATCACGCGTGAACGGCTTGACGGATTTCGCTAATTCTTTATTTGTTCTGTTTGTTATTGTCAGGAGAAGGTTTTTATGAAAGAAAAATTTAAGAAAATTAGGGAGAAAATTTAAGAATACTTTACAACCATATAAAATTATTTCTAACCTAACCTAAGCGTTGGACAACAAAAACCTTTTTATTGTAACCTTTTGACGTTTGATAAAGACTCGACAGAATGTGTGCAATAAACATCTTTATAGAGAATGTAAATAAACTGAATTTTCATTAAAACAGGAGCTTCGGTTGGAGTTATTTTATTGATAAAATACACTTTAACAATTAATTTACTATCTACTACACAAGGATGTGAGAAAACTAAATTTCTAAGTTATCCACGAAATTCAGAAAACGAAAGAACCATCACGCCTAATATTAAATATGTACATATTCATATTGAGAATTAGCTAATGTTTAATTTTTTTTCAATGCGAAAGAAGAAATGATGACTAAGATCAGATTTTATTGTTTTTGAAAAAAAATACGGGTCGTTTTATTATGTTATCAATTGTTTAATGTAGTCACTACATATTATAAAAGAATGTCCTCTGCCCAATGCAGGGGTGGGACAGACGCCCTATAGTGACGTTTTCAGAAGACTGTAGTGCCATCTGTTAGTTGGCCCGAAAAAGAAAGCTTTGTCAGCTGTCACTCGCTTTGAAATCTTTCAACTTTTCTTTATGCCAAAAGAAGAAGAAAAAAAAAACTTTTCTTTATTTGTGTCACTGCCCACTGGTTATATAATGGCGGTTAGGTACTTCTAGCGTTTGCGCATGTATGTAGCTCTCGTGTTCCATTTTCCATATTTACACAACTAAATCTATCCTTTATGTTTTTAGCGACTGAGCGTTTGGCGATTAAATAAAACAACTGCTTGACTGTGAGGAATATGTGGAAGATATATGGAAGATATGATTTATTAAAAGGTTACACGATATATATACAAAATCCTTAAAACTAGTTACCCAATTACAATCGTTACTTAAAAAATATTTACAAGTTCAGAAAATACACACCAATACTAAAGCTTACATTTTAACCAATAGTAAAACGTTTCACTCGTTTTTTTTTTTTGCGCCCAAGCAAGGGAACGGGCCACCCTCCGGGATAACGACGGGAGGGAGGTGGTGAATGCTCATGCATACCAACACAGCCTAAGTCTGCGTTGGTTATGTGGGACTCACGTGAAAACCTAGGTGCCTACCCACTAAACACCACCTGCAGTTGGCTTTGGGCAGGTGCCCTCTAAGCCTACATCGAAGGCGACCTTCTCTTGGGGAGAGAGAGGTGCAAGCGGCACTCCCTATGGAGTTTCCGCTGGGATATTGCACAGAAGGTGCTATCTAATTGGGACTAGTGACATCAGAAGGATGATCACAAACTAGAGATGAATCTAAATGCGTCTGATTATCCCCGGATGCCAAGAGGCGTTCCAGGTCAGACGAGAGTTTGTTAGGGGGATCGGAGAGGGCGTGTCTGGGCCTCCTGACTTGATAACGTGAAGGAGGGGGGGCGGTATAATCCGCTGTCTCCTTAATCAGGGGATTTGGGTGATTGTCTGAGGACTTAAAGAAAGTTTCAGACAAGCATTTTAGGTGTTGTTGGATGGTGGGGAGCTCTAAGTCCCGGTGAAGGTGTGCGTTTCTAACGCACCAGTGGGGATTGACAGCCTTACGGCAGAAAATGGATTGGACTGTTTGGAGTTTATCTGTAATATTGGGTTTCGCATGAGCGAAAACTGGAGCGGCGTAAGTCATAACCGGTCGAATGCAAACCTTGAAGAGTGTTCGCTTGTTCCTAAAAGACATTTTACTGTGCCTACCTAACATACTGTTTAGGCGGTACAGGTAGAAGCGGGCGGTTCCGGTCACCTTCTGGACGTGAGGCCTGAAGGTGAGTTGGGAGTCGAGGGTCACACCCAAATACTTGGCTGTGGACCTGAAGGGGATAGGGGAGCCTAATAGATGAATGGGTCGATCCCGGCAGAAGCGTCTGCGCTTAAAATCAAAACGGACTGCGGAGCTTTTATCCGGGTTGACCTCAATACGCCATTTCCTAAACCAGTCACCTAGCTCATTAACTGAGCGTTGGAGCCTGGAGAGGACTGAAGATATCTGCTGGGACTGGACGTAGAGAGTGGTATCGTCAGCGAAGAGAGAGAGTTGGACTCCATTTCTAGGGATGGGAATACCGTTGGTATACGATATGTATAGAAGTGGTGAGAGCACTGAGCCCTGTGGTACCCTAACAGGGAGCAGGCGAGGGGAGGAGAGGACACCTTCTTGTCTGAAACGAAAGGTACGTTTGCGAAGATAAGAAGCCACTATGCGGACTAGTCGGGATGGGAGGCCTAGAGCGTGGAGTTTATATATTAGGCCTTCGTGCCAGACTTTGTCAAAAGCCTTGGCAACGTCGAAGAAGACAGCCATTGTCTTCTTACGTTTGGGATAGAACCCGCTGTAGATGTACTCTACAATGCGGTGGACTTGTTGAGGACAAGAGTGTTTTGCACGAAAGCCGAATTGTTGATGTATTATTAAGGGAGGGCCGTCCGTTGGAAAGAGATGCTTTCTCATACGGAACAGAATAACCCGTTCAAAGACTTTCCCCATAGCCTTGAGGAGGCTGATGGGGCGATGGTTGGAGGGGATATTAAGGGGTTTCCCTGGTTTAGGAATCCCTATAACTATGGCCTCTTTCCAAGAGCTTGGAAAGAAGCAGTGGTCGAGGCAGGCGTTGAAGAGGAAGACAAGAAAGAAGATCACCTGCTCGGGGAAGTGTTTGAGCGCCAGCCTGGAAATACCGTCGGCTCCTGGAACTTTGCGAGGTTTTAATCCACGGATGATGGATTTAACCTCCTCTACAGTAGTTGCAATGGGATCGTCGGTGAGAGGCATTGAGTTCAGACGGCTGACCTCATTCTCCACCGACGCTACGTGGAGGGGTTCAAAAGAAGAAGTGCTGGGTGAGCATTGTGAAGCAATGCTTTCAGCAAAACACTCCGCTTTATCCCTGTCCTCGAAAGCTGTACTGCCGTCGGGGCGTATCAAAGGCGGAGTGTGGAATATTGCGTCAGTACGAAGGGCTTTCGCCACTTTGTAATACGCCTAGTGTGAAGGGGAAATGTCCTCCATGAGTGAATCCTAATTGGAATTCCTCAATTCGGAGAGACATAACCTAACTTGGCTCTGGAGGAAGTTAGCGCGTGACCTATAGTTGGGCGTTGGGTACTTGGCGGCTCTTCTGAGAGCTGCATTCTTGGCTCTAATGAGGTTCATGACATCTAGCGGGAGCTTATGGTTGTTAACCTTAACCACCCGCTCGTTGTCATGGAGAGCGGACTGCACTGTTTGGGTAAGTGCTTTGACCGTGATGTCAATCTTATCCGTACTATCGAAATAGTTGGACGAGATTGCATATGGTGAATTGGGGGCATCAAAAGTTGATGCAAGAGACTCCCTATAACCCTCCCAGTTGGTGAGGGTTTTTGGGTGAGTGGTGGTAGGGGTAGGGGCATGGAGCCCGAGCTTGAGGGAGCGTTTCATTCAATAAGAATTGAGAAAAATATTATATGTTCTATCTCGCTCTAAAACTAATGCTATCGCAGTTTGTGTAAACTCGCGTCGAACCTCGATCATACGATGTCAATGAGCATTCCGCACCTACGTTGTTGCTCATTGATTAAAATTGCATGAATAGCGATCGACGCCCGAGTCCCGACGCGTCATTCGAGGACGCTCGGCCTTGCTGTGCGGTTGTGTAACGCGGAGCATATGACTGATCACGTGAGTATGTCTGCAATCGTCGAGAGAAAGTACGATGCTTGAAACTTCACTGAGATGACTACTGGTGATCTGTATGATTCTATGAGTTAATGTACAGCATTATGAAATGGTTCTTATCAGAGCTAATATTACGTTACATAAAATAAAATGTTCTTGTCAGAGCTAATATTACGTTGTATAAAATAAAATGTTCTTGTCAGAACGAATCTTTCGGCATACGCTTATTACAGTTATTATGCACGATTACTATTTCTACGATCTATAATGCTACGTTACAAGTTAGACATTAGACATTTGTGTTAATTGATATTATTGGTTGTAGGTACAGCTACATGTTCTATGTTGTGGCAAAATTAAATAACTAACTCTACTTGCAATTTCAACATGGTAAAAAATTGCAATACCTACATTAATAAGTAGAGTTAGTTAATTGCGTCACAACATTAAAAATGATTTTTATAATTTTGAGCTTATATGTAGTTATTTTCGGGGCCAATCTCCAGATGGCGCTAGTTTTCAAATAGACAGCTCATAATGCGTTGAGAGGGCTCATCAAACTTAGCCCCCCAAAAAAAATGTTTTTTCTATTTTTGAATTATCAATATCGCATATCGTTAGTTCGTAGTTTATTCTTAATTGTTCGCTATAAATAATTGTTTGTTCTTTTGTTGTTTATTTAAAAACAATTAATTAAAAATGGGGGAAACGCCTACTATTTGGTTCTGGCACTCGCCGGCCGCTGCCGCGGCACTCTACGCTCGGCTCGTGCGTTGTTTTAACTGTTCTAACATAACTTATAAATTGCAAATTTAAAAAAAAAATCGAGAACAAGCAAATGTTTATAGAGAACAATCAAGAACAAATGGCGAACTAACGATGTAATAAAAAAAATTTAAAAAGAAACTGGGGGGCTAACTTTCTTGAGCTCGTTGAGAGGGCTCTGGACTGGCGGCTGTCATAGTCCTTTTGTGCCTGTTTGACATTCGCCATTTTGGCGCTTAAACTAGTGAAAACAACCTCAGCAAACATCGACGTGGGAAACTATTAACAAAAAAAATGTACTTTATTACGTTGATTCTTGCAAAAATACTTCAGAGTATCGTACGTTCCTTCGCAGCCATTTTTATTTACAAAATCATATTCATTTAATTTTTGTTGTTATTGTAATCCATTATATTCTTAATTATAATCTATATCTTGATCTGAATTAATTTTTATTTTTATTTTAAAATATTATTTTTATTTCTAAATATTTTTTTAACAACGATATAAGTACGACAAAATTAGTTTACTGGCAAAAAAAATCCTGTAAAACATATGGAACAGCCTGTCCCGTGGTATTCTTGTATAAATACCAAGTGCGTTCTATACATATAGACAATGCACGCACTCAAAATCAAAGCCGAAATATGGCACATGCCACAAATAAGTGTCAGTCGATATGTCTTATATACATTTCTGCGTTTACTCCAGTTGCTTAAAATATTATTGGTCACTAGGCAGCAAAGTTAGCATTTTTTCAGTATAAGCAGTTACCTGTTGAGCATTTCACATTCCGTCATACGATTTATTTCCGTTACGGGCTTAGAATATTTACTTTATAGAAGTAATCCCCGCGTGCCCCTTTTAGATAGCAATAATTTTGACAGGAGTAGTCTTAGGTGTTTTCATATTATTATTATGACTAAAATTACCCCTCACAGAATTAAATTGTATGACATAATGTCACATAATCAACAGATGATTGGAATGTAAATTAATTAAACATAATAATAGAAAGCATGTAATTATAATTATATATTTATTTAGGACCAATAACATTTTTAATTTTCATTTTATAAATTTAATTAAAAAATTTAGACAGAGGTATCTGTATTTGATCTTTGAGCCCACCGCTTAGCGAGAACCTTCTGATATATTCATAGAGGCTCCTTGCTATAAGACCGCCGTAAGGACTATCAAGGCTTTGATGATCTAGTCAACGTCTAAACGGTCATCTCGTTAGCCAAGTCAAAGTACTTGTCCTTCTCAGTTTTCATGAGGTAGTCTTCTTATGGGATAGTGATTTCGACGAGGACTGCATAGCGCCGGGATCGCATAACCACCACATTTCTATGCTGATATAGGCGACAATAATCCTGCCCGTGATGATAGACCATCCCCTATAACCAGCGCTGGTACGTATTCATAGTTCGATTTTTTTTATAACTATTAACCGACTTCAAAAAGAAGGAGTTTTGCAATCCGACGGTATTTCTTTTTATGTTTGTAAACTCAGAACTTTCATCTGAGTGAACCAATTTTGATGATCCTTTTTTTATTTGAAAGCTGGTGCTTCCCGTCTGATCCGGACCCATTTTAATTTGGTATAGTTCTGACTGTGGCATCCACTAAATTTGCATTAAATATGTGTGCGACAAATGGACGAATAATTCAAAATCAGGCCAACCTATTTTGATGATTCTTTTATTGGAAAGGATATACTTCAAGGGTATTTTGACAAGAGTTTGATTAAGTACTAATAATTATGGGATTCATCACAAACTAACAGAAATCCTTAATTCTTAGGGGTAAATTAACGATACTCGACCGAATTTTTATATTATGCTATCCAGATATTTAAGTCATCTACTATAAAATAGTTATACTCAAGTAATTGTCGTGGTTGAATGTGATGATCAATGGAACCCTTAACGGCATACTTACTTTCCCCCTTATCTGTGGCAGAATTTCCAACTGTATGTAATCATACTGCAATGCGCATACGTTCGTTGCTGCATTGCACCATGACGCAACGTTCTGTCTATTTTTCGCAGAAGCAGCACGTTAAGTAGATCTTTACATAATTATTATTCAGACAAATTAGTTGGTGTACTTCAGATTCACTGAAAATCTAAAAAACAAATTACAAAAAAACAAAGAATTTAAAAAAATATTTTCCAAATAATATAATATCCAATGAAAAGAAAAAAATAAATGCATTTTCTTCTACATATAGATAAAAGATATCTTAAATTTATTTTGAGAGTTCTCCTTAGTAAAATTAAATGATAAAAATAAGACTACCTAAAAGTCAATCAATTTATTTCGACAATATGATGTAGTTACAATTATTGTTATTTTTGGAGTCGGTGTCAGCCAAGGTAGGTTTGTAACTACATACATGGTTATAGGTGAGATGTGCTAGTATCGCACTTGTGTGACATGACGACGCGAGAGGTGAAAGCGAGAAATTTATTCACTTACATTAATAAATTTTAGCTGCACCATCAATGAGCCATTTGTTTATATTTTTTGTTATTATTTGTGTCGCATCAAAGTGGACTGAAGAAATTCTTGCATGTTTATTTGGTTCCCATAAATCTGTTCGTCCTGTTGCTTTCATACATTTTTTTTTGGTATTGGATCTAATGGAAACCTGAAATTCATTGTTGAGTTTTTTATTTTACTACACATTGTGCAACATGCTTACATCGAGTTCGTTGTCTTATTACCAATCACAGGAAAACGTACAAATGTCGTTCTAATTTCCTTACTCCATACATATACCGTTGTAAATTATTAATACTCATAATAAATACCGGCTGTACGTTATTTTAATAATATTGAATAGAATAAGGTTTGAAATAAATTAATAACATTAACTTAACTTGGGTAAGACTATATCAATGGTATGGCAATATTTTGGTTGTCACTGTTTTAAAATATTATTATGTTTATTTTAATTACCATAAATTTACTGAAAATAGGTGACTGGTGGAAGCTAACTCCTGGGTTTTTACATTCACTACGGCTTTGGCAACCAGACACGCAACACCCAACCATGGCCTGAACTTTTAAAAGTTGAAAGGCATCTTTATCTCACACCAAATATGTTTCAAAACAATAAAATCACAAAAATAATATTCACAAGCTCGATGACATGACAGATCTTTGTTTATTTGCCCCAAAGTTTACATTGGGCCAAATAAATTAATGGGTTACGCTATAGATGTGCAAGAACAATAGCTTTTTCCCGTTCTATCTCAGCCTTAGTTGTATATCGCTTGTCCTTTCTATTTGTAAAGAAGTTACCAACTTTACTTCTGTAGCGTTAATATTCTAAGGTTACGGGTAATTTTGGTCATAATAATATAACAGCACCTAAGCCTACTCCTTTAGATTGTATAAATATGTTCTGGCAACCACTTTACATAGAATATATTAATCAAGTATCATTAAAATATTTATTTAACTTTTTTTTATATTATTGTTACTACCCACTAGATATTATATACCGTCTATGTAATTTCAGATGGAGAATAAAACCGCGTTGTGTGGCATGGTTATTTGGCAACTTGGCAGTTTGTCATTAGCAGGTGGCAGCCCTATTTTCAATTTCAAACGGTTTTCGTTAAAGTAAAAATATTATTCCGGTTTGGGTGTTTGATTTGATGTAGACTTCTGTGTTTTATTCTGATTGTCAGATTTTTTAAACTTGTTGTGATATTATTCCTCCAATTATGTCGGTTTTTGATGATTTGATATTGCCGAAAATCATTGAAATACCGAAAACGTGCATCATAAACTTTAATAATGATCTTGAGGTGCGATTTGTTAAAGCTTCACATCGTTATGTTACGTTATCGCTAAATATTTTTTTCTCAATTTTTACGATTCAGTGTGTGGTTTATTAAAATTTTCAACGGAAATTGTTGTATCTTGCAGAATGTATTCGAGTGTTTGGACAAATTTGCTGAAGATAAAAATAAGAGTAAAGGCCTAGAAAAACCTAAACAGAATGCTCATGTGATCTCATTACAAAGCATTCAAGAAGATGGAGGTATGGTATTTTGTATTTATATTATAAAATCACGCATCTGGTCTAGAACCTTTTTACCTATATCATTCTTATGTGTCACTTAATGTATCTTAAATATTTATATGACTCATGTCTTAGTACACTTTTACTGCCAAAAATATTGAGTGCTCAGCATTTTTATTCCCTCCTTAAGTATGATATTTTCACAAATAATGTTACAGCTTGCTATCCTGAGCAAACAAATCCAAACTTATCACTGTAGAAAGTGAAATGTAACAAATTGGACCTGCTCTAATAGTGGGCTCTGCTAGGCTTCGCTTTCACCACAGCCTGTAACCCTAATTATTATTTATTTGGTTAATGTGTTAAAATTTGTTGATGATTGATAACATTTGGCTTTTGAATACAATATGAAGTACATTCATGACTTCACACCATTATCTCGCAGTGTATTTATGTGCAAAACTAATTCTAGTACATGTTTTATCTAAGGTTTTAGCAGTGTTAGTAAAAAATCAATTAAATCTTGAATTCTAATCCATGCCATGTAATTTTTATTTGCATCTACTTATATATTTTGTAAAGAGTTGTGTGAATACCATTAGGTCATGTGTATTAAATTAAATTAATGTAAATTTGGGAACACAGATCAAATAACACACTAACATTGATGGTCAACTGAAACATGACATTGGCCGAGTTGTGGTGCCCCCTCCACAGAAGCCACACTAGAAAGCATAGAATAGTATTAATTTTAATTCCCCTAAAAATCATTAATATTATTAAGTTATTATTGTTAAATAAATGCTTGTTAATGTTTGCTTTGAATTTTATTGTATATTTTATTTTTTATAATGTATATTATGAAATGCAGATGGAGGTAAGAAACAAAATGAAGAAAGTTCAGATAGTTATACTGACAGTTCGAACCCTGAAAGTTCAAAGCCTGTTGGTTCCAAGAAGCGCAGTAAAAATGAAGTTGATGGAATGTCAAGTCCGGAACTTGATAAGAGACAGAAAAGAAATGCCTCAGTTAAAGCACAAGGCAAAATTAGTAAACAAGTAAGTAATCTTTTCACTTATTAAATATGACGAGGAAAGAACCTCCGTATTGTTTTTAAAATGTGTGTTGTCATTACTGTTGACATCACAATTGCTATCTTGCTGAAGATCACTCATTGGTTCTTCCAAAGAAAACTACCAGAGTAGGTATTTTATTACTTTCGTTTATTCAACGAGTGTTACGACGTCCCGGAGAGGTCCGTACCGTACGACAGCCCCACAGCACAACTGACTTTAGTGTCGACCGTGTAGCTGTATTTATAAGACCCGGCGCACGTGCTAATCCACGTGTTTGGAAATGCGGCTGTATTTATGAGGCTCAGTGCACGTGCACGTGTTTTCAATTCGTGTTGTAGTATTTGCGCCGATAAATATAAATAAATATAATTGTACCAAAAATTTAATACATACTTTTTTTGCATGGCTGTATACATTTTCCAATTCAATTTTTGACTTAAACTAATGGGTATTCTGCATGCATGCTAATTGTGAGAATATTGTACTCAGAGTATTCAATTTGATTTTCATCTGGCCTGAAAAGATTTGAATGTTCAAATTTAATGTGTAGATTTGGAATTTTTTATTAATTGAAATTATTAGAAATTTCTTATTTGAAAAAGTAGTTTAGAATACAAAATGGAAACTGATGTGTACACGACTGCTGTAATAAAGAAACATATTACAGTTAGAAGTAAAAAAAACCATATGTACATAAAATATCATATAATCCATAATATTAAAATAAATTTTTATAACTAGCTAATTTTCATACAAAATCCATATAATTATAAATCCTAAAGTTAGGCGGAAAAAAAACTTTTAATCACCATTTTCACCTTCAACGAATATCTCATAGAACCAAGATTGAACATTCTCATGCTATTTACGTGGAGTCTATAATTATGTGAAATAACTTTAATATTTTTTATTATTAACAATAATAATATGAGCTCATTCAAGCAATTGTGTCAATCATTCAATATAAAAAAAAACATACAAAGGAGAAACGCAAACAAGCTAATATCATTGACCTTAAATTTGAATCATATCGCACACACTTTATTTATCATTGATTAGCTTTCCAATGCAGTCATTTGTTTTGGATTTGCCTGTCGTTAGCGCTGAAGGGGTCACTTCAAAGTGTGACAGTACATTTAACCCCTGTTCTCCATTTATAATGTTTCAATTGTTACAAATGCTAATATTTTCAGAAAATCCTGGAAAATTGTGTTTGTTTTGTAAGGACAGAGGTATGTGACAGTAATTTGTAGTCACTTTTAGTCTAAATAGCTAAATTATTCTGAAATAGCTTACTAGTTAAACTAGTTAATTCTTAAAATATGTAATATTTATATTTAGTTTAAATTTTCAAGTAAAATTTGTAACCAAAGCACTGAGTAATTATAGAATAAGGTTACTAGTACCGAAAATGATAGCAACTCAAAAATAAATCCTTATTTTTGTGTGTAAAAAATTTATGTTTTTTTTACTTAGATGTATTTTTATATGTTGGACAAAATTATTACTAGATGTAATGATTTACAATCTCTTTTTTTATATAATAAATAGTTTGAAACATGTATTTTATAAATGTAAGTGTGCAGTATTAATTCAAGAGTCGTAAGTCTGTTACAAATATTTTATATATTAGCAGATCAGTTGAGCTTTAGGTCATTGCCACACATTATCTTGCTATCCTCTATATCAGGGATTCCCAAAGTGATGAGTCGAAGGTCCCCAGAGGTTGGAGAAATCTAATAATCAACAACTATTATTTAACACAATTTCTTATTGGATATTGTCAAAACACTATTTAAGTTGTGTTAATTGTACCAACTTGTTATAAGGATGATGAATACACAAGTTTCTACAAGATGAAAAACAGCAAATTGGTAAAGAAAAAAGAAGAATGGCTAGAGATATTATTTTTAAAGTAATAATAAGTATAAAATAAACAATTAGGATACGCGATGAAACAAAAGGCAAAAGGAAAAGGCTCAGCTTCACCTGACATGGAATCATGGATTTATGTTTCCATGCAGCACTGTTTTTCAGCCATCCCCTCCTCTCTAAGGTGTTGAACGGGAGTGGATGTATTGTGGCTCCCCGATTACCTACTTAAGCTATCTTAGTAATTTGATGGTCTTAATCTTATCAGTTTATTTTGGAAAAGGGGCCTCTTGCCTAAAGTAGTTTGGGAATCCCTGATTGTTATAACCTATTAGAGTTTGTAAATGGACATCTTTCAAATCATTCTTTAAAATGTTATGCGCTTATTATTGAAACAATAAATGAAATCTTGATCAAATTCATAAAACCTGAATAATCAGACAAAAAAATACAGATTCAGTTTCTAGCACTGTTTCTTCGCGTAATACTTTGACACCAAAAAAAGGTTTTGAGAAAAAATGCTTTTTATGTGTCAGCAAATGTAATTTTTGCTTTTACCTACTCATTAATATTATAATTCTAGGTGAATGTTAACCTATCGCAAAAGATGCGCCGTTCTAAATCGATAGAAAAGTCCAAGAGTCGAAAACAAAAAGATAATGCTGAAAAGGATAAAGAAAATAATGAACCGGTAATCAAAAGTAAGTGGATATTTATGTTACTATATTTTTGAAGCTGGGAAGGAATCATTTTATGCACTTGGCTTTTCTGTGATTTATAAAATGCCCCGTCTATTTCACATTCGAAGCTGGGCATACAACAGCTACACCACTGTGGCCTTACCAGTCTGAGGCTCATTTGCACCGGATACAAGCTAGATTATAGCTAGTGATATTACTGGGCAAATGAGACTTATCATCTTCTGTCTCAAGGTGAAGTAGTGCAATTGTAGTGCCACTTAGGATTCTTGAAAAACCCAATAATTCTGAGCAGGGCATATCAATTACCATCAGTTGAATGTCCTGTTCGTCTTGTCCCTTATTGTCATAAAAAAATGGCAAGGGACTCATCTCAATATGAGATACATAATCTGAATTAATGTGAATTTTCTGCATATTTCCTATACAAGAATAAATAAATAAACAAATATATGGATGCAAATAGGTATCCATTACACCCCTGATACCTATATAAAGGAAGTTTTTTGAAATGTTCTTGTCTTATATTTATGTCAACAATCTATGTATCTTGTGGAAAAAACTGTTATAGTACTGTTTGCAGGTGACACCCATATTTAAAGTGAAAAGAGTTGAACACTGATGTTGACCCTTATAAAAAATAAAAAAAGATATGTTGGCAATGTTGTAGGTTGTAACCTGACTTATATTTTTTGCAGTTAAACAGGAAAAAATATCAGAACCTTCAGTGCTGATCATGGACAGTGAAATATTACCATTGAATCCAATAATTAAACAGGACATTTGTGATGACATTGCAATGCCGCCTCCGTCAATGCCTCTGCCCAGTAAGTAACACATAGTTAATAATTATACGTACATAATATTATTACAGCTCCCAGAAAAAACACAATATGTTTTTTTATATACAAATGTGGAATGGTCATTTGTAGATTTAAGTTTTATATATTATTGTTTTATTGCACCTTTGTACTTAGCAGTAAGTATTGTTTTCAAAAGGTTGTAAATAAAGGGATTGAGAAAAATTCCCAAATATCAGATGTTTAGTTAAGATATTTTAGAAAGTGTGGGAACATAAGTATAGTTTTGTCTCGTGGCAAAATTGTACATTATAAGTACTGAGAGTGTAAGAACGAAGTATGACTGATGGGGGGTGAGAACCCACGTAGTAAGTAAGATATAATTGTATGGGACACAAGCGGGCAGTCCCTACTTAACTTCGATGTACGACAGACCTCTGTCCTTTAACTCTGTCAATTTTTTCTAATAAATATACTCACTTTCAATTAACCGCCCCGTGATTCCTTAATTATAACATCTTAATAAACATTTAGTATCGTATCGACATTTATATTTATTGTGGCGAGGGGCGAGAAATTCATTGCTACTCTTTTATATCAATATTTACAGCTTCATCATTTTATTTTAATACTATCTAAGTAAAGTGATGCAATAAAATACTCAGGTGAATGAGTATAGTGGATGTCTCAATTCACACACACTACATCAAAATAATTGAGTTATAGTTAGTTAGTTTGGATGGACTGCTAACACACTTAGCCTCTTGATTTTATTATTGTGCGTTTTCATTTGTCTTATTACTCCAACCAGCCTAGATCATTCCAGAAGTCAAGCAGCAGTCTTTTTCAGTTTCTGCAGTCATCCGGAAATGATGCTGGTGATTGGAGTATTTGTGTCTGTTGTTCAGCCACTCCATAAGCATGTGTTCTGGCGTTTCTTCTGCCTCCATGCATCCGCACAAAGGGCTGTCTGTTACACCTATGATAGATAGATGCTTGTTCAAGGGAAAGTGACCGGTGACAACACCTACTATTTTACGTATTTTGCCCCTGTGTAGTTTCATCAGGGTCTTGTGCCTCCATGCATCCTCCGCACAAAGGGCTGTCTGTTACACCTATGATAGATAGATGCTTCGCCTCGTGAGATAAATCCACATTCGTGTTTTAATACCACTTATTACACAACAGTTGCATAAATAACTATTACACAATCATCAGTGAAAACCTTATTCCAATTATGTGTATTCTGATCTTGAGAGTGCACAAACATAATAAAATTAAAAATTATTTCTTTATATTTGGCTAATTTTATGAATTTATTTCTTTTCAGAACAACGCAAAGGTGCGAAAAAAGATAAGGTAATTGAATCTGAGGATGAAAAACTGGAGACAGAGAGAGCCACGAGACGGACCACTAGATCGAAGAAAGAAACAGACACCACTCCACTAGGTAAAACTCAGATTATGTTTCTAATTTGCTCTTAATAGTGATTTTCATTATTATAACACTAGAAATAAGGGATTGCTTGTAACTAATTCTAGTAGGCTTCATAAGATACATAATAGCTTTAAGGGTAAATGTATACACTTCTACAATAAAGTCCCAGCCACTGTTCAGGCATTATCTATAAATAAATTTAAATGTTTTATAAAAAAATGGCTCTGTCGTAAATCCTATTACTCCACTGCTGAATATCTAAATGATCGGACATCCTGGGACTGGATTGTGATTATTTTATAGCGATAGAAATGACTGTACAATATTGTATATTTTTATTGAAAAGAGCGCAAAATAAAAAATGCTGGGAGAGTTTCTTGCGCCGTTTCTTCTCTCTCAGAGCGCCATTTGTTTCCGAAGCGGTAGTAGTATCTAGTAGTATAAAGAAATGACATCAAAAAGAATTCTAAAGGAATCAATTTTGAGAAAATAAATGCCTTTTATGCCTTTTAATCTCGGTTTTTAGCCCAAACAAATGTCTGCTAATGTAGAATAGGAATTTTTACAAATAACTCTTATATTTTATAAGTGCAGATTTTTTTTGTGTTTCCACATATATACCCGCTTTTACCATAATAAGTGAGTGTAGTGTATTGACGTCACAGCAACACTTAGTTGAACAACTTAATATATGTTGTACATATCCAAAATTATTTTTTCCAATTTATTTTGTTTTTAAAGAGCATAATGTAGGGTCAATCAACTTGAAAATCTGATATGCTTAATGCTATGATACTTTGTGTGAATCTTTACAACTCACAGTAATCCAATAATTTTTTTTATTTAAATTTGTTTATAATTAGTAGATAATTCGTTTCCTTTGTAATGTGATTTTACTCACTACTGGGATTAAATGTTTGTGTTGCTCCAGAGTTGAACCAAACGTCAAACCAAGTTTTTGATGGTTCACCTAGCCGTAACACACCTGACATGTCTGGTTGATGGGAGGTGTGGTTGTGAATCCCACATCATTCATAAAGTTTGGTACAAAATAAATTTGAATGGGTAAATAGATATATTTTTTTTATTTCTAGTGCCATCGAATCGTACAACACGGTCTAGCACGCGGAATGTGAAACAGACAGAACAGGAAGAGGAACCTGTGGCACGACCAAAGAGAACTAGAGGGAAAAAGGTATATTGTTTCCATTACATTGTTGGTGTCTACTCTGTGAATTGCTGTATAGCATGGACACATCGCTTTATTGTGTGTTTGTACAGCATTAATCTTGGTCAGTATTCTGAAAAGTTGTTTGAACTGACTTCACCAACAACACCTGCAAGAACAAATTCCATAGTTGCATCACACATGTCAAATGTGTGTCTCAAGATGTTTTCCTTGAGGAGTTTCTTAATGCAACTAAAATGTGGAACACTTGCGCGGTATCTCCAAGTGAATATTACATGGGCATAGAAATATTGCTGTATAGAAAATGGCAGTTTGTAGCAAATTAAATTCAAACTTGGCTGTATATAGAGAATCGAAGTCACTCCTTAATGACCAAAATACTGAGTTTCGCTTAGGCCAGCTCACAAATGGTTGATTGAAGCCAAAAGTGCAGATAATGCTCTGCACAACTATAGTATATGTAAAAGATTTCTTTCATTAATGCTTGTGTTTCTTTTAGGTGCAAGCAGAACCTGAAAGTCAAGAGGTCGTTGAATCGGTCCAGAACAGCGATGTTGAATTAAGTGAGTGACTGAAATATACATAATAGTTTTTTTTTTTTTTAAGGAATAGGAGGACTAACGAGCGTACGGGTCACCTGTTGTTAAGTGATCACCGCCGCCCACAATCTCTTGCAACACCAGAGGAATCACAGGAGCGTTGCCGGCCTTTAAGGAAGGTGTACGCGCTTTTTTTGAAGGTACCCATGTCGTATCGTCCCGCACCGCACAAGGAAGCTCATTCCACAGCTTTGTAGTACGAGGAAGAAAGCTCCTTGAAAACCGCACTGTGGAGAACCGCCACACATCCAGATGGTGGGGATGATATCCTAACTTGTGGCGTGTCTGCGGGCGGCAGGAATCAGGTTAAACAGCTCTTCGGAACACTCCCCGTGATAAATGCGGTAGAAGACACACAATGAAGCGACGTCTCTACGCAACGCCAAGTGATCCAGCCGTTCACAAAGCACTGGGTCCCCGACATTTCGAGCTGCTCTGCGTTGCACGCGGTCAAATGGACAGTATAAATCTACAAACATATTAACCTGGTTTCACCTATCCAATAATCTAACTGCATATTTTGTGCTTATGTTGTGAATCATGAAAATTCGGCTCGTAAACGGCGTTTTGGAGTAAATCTTCAGATAAGCTCAGTGAACGATTAGATCAATAGATTTTTATGTGAACAAAATCAGTGGGTACAGTTTTGTGTTGTAGATAGTATATATCTATCATTCACAACCAAACTAAGTATACCACGCGATAGCTAAAGCACCAAATAAATAGGTTACGACGACTGTAAATTAAAGATCTATCGATCATGTACATAAAATATTAATGCTCCTCGATTCGCTGCTTTTGATACTGCTATCAAAGAATAAAAACCTAACGCTCCAGTGATTCCTCTGGTGTTGCAAGAGAATGTGGGCGACGGTGATCACTTAACACCAGGTGACCCGTACGCTCGTTTGTTCCTCATGCTCATTCTTTAAATCGCAACAGTAGTCTCTTTTTAAATGCTTACATTTATTAACCAGCTCATGTTGAACCAGAATAACCAACGGACTTTTACAGACATATTTTATGTAATTCGTTATTTTCAGATTCACCCACACAGAAGCCGCGACCGAAACGAACGAGGCGGAACCAGAAAGCTGCGTACGTATTTAATTAAAAAATTATGCTGCGAGAGTTTCTTGCGCCGCTTCTTCTCTCACAGAGCGCCATTATTTTCCGAAGCGGTAGTAGTACCTAGTATATTAGAAATGACACCAAAAAGAATTCTAAAGGAATCGATTTTGAGACAATAAACTTTTTATGGCTTTTAGTATTAATAATTTGATGCAGTTTAAGAAATTTTGACGTTTGTATCAGTAGCACTCACTAACAAGTGTACGTGTAGTGTTCGTCCAGGAATAAAATACAATACAATAAATGACTTCCTTAATGATACCACAGATTGGGAATGGAGCGACCGCCCTCGGGCTATTAAATAATAAGTTTAATTGTACAATGTTACTTTGTAAATTTTACTTTAATTGTAAAACATATTTTTGATGAAAAAAAAATGCCCGCTGAGTTTGTTGCGCCCATTCTTCTCAGGCCTGAGGCATTCAGTTTGGAATGGGTGACTTTCAATAAGTGATTTCACATCCTATTTTGAAAAAAATAAAAATATTTGAATTTGAATGTGCTGCCCCCAATTATTTTAGATAGCTTTGACAATTAACCTTACTTTAGGACGGTACAGCTTACTTTGCCTATATGTTTTCATATAGAAATTATAACCACTTACATAAACAACTAGTTGAACCTGGCAGTAATTGTCAGCTATGAATACAGCAAATACACTCACTGTATGCTGAAACATCATCTGGTGGAGAGTACACCAGAAAGAGAGAAAAAAATTCGTAGGTATACATTGGCATGTGCCAATTTTCATAGTGATCGGTTGAACGGTATTGGTGTCAAACAATAAAAACATCCATTTTTACATGTAGGTGAAGATTAAGAACAGTGACAAGAGTTGTGTATCAGATCCATGGATGATTTTGACCTTTTTATACGCTTTATATTAGCTTCACCTGTATGTTTGTAACCGACTTCTTTGGGCGCGATTTTGTCCCACTTTAAACGGCTAGATTTCTTTCAAACTTTGTAGATTTATCGAGTACCGATGACATTACACTAATTTGATAAAATTATTAAATTTTTCAATTTGCAAAATATGATTTTTGTTAATTTATATAATTTTCAGCTATAGTCGATAAGGCAGGAATTGATGTTAAAGTACTTAATAGTTTTAAAAATACGCTTTTATAGAAAATTTAACTAAAAAATGAAAAATAAAATAGAAAATAAATTAGTTTTTTTTTACTATTATTTATTGTTTGAAGGTTGTGGTAATTGTAATGTAACGTAACAAGGGCATGTGAATCAACAATGACATGTCTTATAGAGGTATTGTTTGCATTAAGTATTGCATATGTCTACTCAAATGATAGTATGCTATTATAAGCGTCACTAATTAATAATAGATAAGAAAGATAATATAGAAAACTGCTCTCCAAATAATATTTATAAATTTGGAACCGGAAGAGTAACCAACGGGATCCATGTTACTATGATGGCCACTTAAATTAGTCTGTGTGTGTCCGATAATATAATCATATCTAATATATAAAATTCTCGTGTCCCGGTGTGCGGGAGCGAAATCCTCCGAAACGGCTTGACCGATTCTCTTGAAATTTTGAGTGCATATTGGGTAGGTCTGAGAATCAGACAACATCTACTTTTCATCCCCCTAAATGTTAAGGATGGTCCACATGTTTTTTTTTTTAATTTGTTTGATTATGAGTCAGCATTAAAAAATACATACAACTTCAAATTTTCACCCATCTATGATCAACAGTTACTTGCGATTTTAATATCGGCAATACAACGTTTGCTGGGTCAGCTAGTCATTATATATATGTCATACATATTTATTGCAGCGTCCTTCAATTCAACCTACATACATATTTTTTACTAAATATAACTCTTAGGCAATCAATTGAGTTGTACTATGGGTTTGAACTGTTAATTAAAATGTGAATATTAATTTCAGTGAAGAAAAGCTTGAAGCTGATATTGCAGAGACACATAAGGCCAAGGCCAACATAGTATCACCAGTTCTACAGACTCATTCAAACAAAACGAAACCTAATGACATAAATGGAATCATCAAGACCACCGATCCTGAAAATAATGACACTGAAAAGGAAAACAAGAAGAGTGAAGGAAAAGAGTTAGAGAAAACAATACTTTTAAGTACAGTGGATGGAAGTAACATGGACCAAACTATTGTTTTACAAAATGGTGTCTACAGTCATGATCCAGTCACTCCGAAGAATATTGTAAGTTTTTTTTAATAACACAAATCTAATCTAATATATAAAATTCTCATGTCATGGTGTTAAACTTTGAACTCCTCCGAAACGGCTTGACCGATTCTCATGAAATTTTGAGTGCATATTGGGTAGGTCTGAGAATCGGACAACATCTATTTTTCATCCCCCTAAATGTTAAGGGTGGTCCACACGAATTTTTTTTTTTTAGTTTTTTTGATATTTTTTTTTAAATTTGTTTGATTATGAGTCAGCATTAAAAAATACATACAACTTAAAATTTTCACCCATCTACGATCAAACTTACTTTACTTTTGTATCGCGATTTTAATATCGGCAATACAACGTTTACTGGGTCAGCTAGTATTGTATATGTATAAATGTTAAGGGTGTTCCGGTCCACCTATTTTTTTGGATAATTTTTTTTTGTTTTTATGCATACAACTTAAAATTTTCACCCATCTAGGATTAACACCTATTTTTGTAAAGCGATTTTTATATTATTCTGTTCCGTTCCAGCAAGATGGCAATCGAATATAATAATTATTGCAATACGATAATATTTGGTAGGTCTGAGAATCGGTCGTCATCTATTTTTTATACCCTAAAACTTTTAATTAAGTATTGAATTTTTTATTTTATAATATGGCAATACAACGTTTGCTGGGTCAGCTAGTCTTATATATAAAATTCTCGTGCGCCGGGCCGTTTTTATTTAACGGCTAAACCAATTTGTTTGAAAATTTGTGTGTATCGGGTAGGTCTGAGATTCGGTCAATATATATTTATATTTTTTTTTACCCACCCCTAAGTATTATTTTTTATTTATTATCATTCAGCATTAAAAAATTCAAACAACTTCAAATTTTCACCCGTCTACGATCAATACCTATTTTTTTTTACTTATCTAATTCTTTATTCTTTATTTGGCTACTATGGCCCAATTAAATGTCATAATAATACAGTCAGATATAATAATAATTAATACATAAATAACATAAAATAAGTACATAAATCATTGAATTTTAAAAAATTAATAACAAAGAACCATATTCCTCAGTCCCTGTGTGCAACGTGCCTCTCTTTCGCAATATTATATAGAAACAGTCAACACGGGCTTCGCCAAACATCGCTGAGGCGCTGCAATAGCGAGGGAGTCTCAACAGCATCCTAAATGCATTGTTGTACTGGACCCGAAGGGCGCTGTACGATCTTTGCGTATAGTCCACAGGCTGCAGGTATAGAATGAGGTGCAGTAGGCCCTAAAAAGAGTAATCTTGACATCTGAAGAGCACCTTGAAAACCTACGAATCACCATATTAGCTCTTACCGACATCGCCCTCCGTTCCCGCTCAACATCTGCGTCATCCCTCAGGGAAGGTGTTACTAAATGGCCAAGATATTTAAATAGATCAACCATTTCTAACGGTGTTCCATTTAGCCTTATAGGTGGCATCTCTGTTACTTTTCTAGGCCCTCCCTGAAAGACCATGCACTTGCTCTTTTTAACATTATACACCAGCCCCTATTCAGCTGCATATAGCCCTCACAAGTGCTTATCAACTTTCTGAGTCAACCGACCGAAGCGCTCAGCATAACCATGTCGCCCGCTTAGCTTATGTTATTGAAACATACGTCGTCTATGTGACAACCGACATGCTGTTTGCTGAGCGCCTCGATCATACCATTTACATATAGATTAAAAATGGAGGGCGAGCTCAAACCCCCCCTGCCTCACCCCACATTCCAATCTGTACGAATCAGACATGGTGCCCGACCATTTCACATTATTCAACTGGTTCCCATACCAGTACTTAAAGATGTTAATAAGCTCATTAGGAATATCGGATGTTCTCATCTTTTCCCATAGGATGTCATATGAGACCAAATCGAAGGCCTTGGAAAGGTCAAGGAAGCAAGCGTAAACCGATGTATTTCTACCTGTATAGTATTTGACAGCACTCTTCAAGCACAATATCGCAGTTTCCGTGGAAAGTCCCTGCCAAAAACCAAACTGGTTATCATGCAACTGCAAGAATCTATTTAATTGTGCATTTAGAATGCTGTCAAACACTTTAGCTATAATAGTAGCTAAAGATATAGGCCTATAGTTATTTATATCTGAATAATTTCCATTTTTATTTTTCACTACAGGTACTACAATAGTCTTCATCATGTCCGTTGGTAGGTATGAGTGGGAAATACACAAGTTGTACAGCATGGCATGGTACATATGAGGTCCATCGTGCTGAACATGCTCCACGCTCAGCCCATCATGGCCAGCTATTTTTGTATCGCGATTTTAAAGTATTCTATGCCATCCATACAGATTCGCAATAGAGTTGCAAGATGGCAATCGAATATAATGATTATTGTAGTACGATAAATTTTATGTACCTACGATATATTTGGTAGGTCTGAGAATCGGTTGCATCTATTTTTTATACCCCAAAAATTTTAATTATTGTTTTTTTTTATTTTATATGGCTATATATATTGCTGGGTCAGCTAGTAATATATAGAAAAAGAATCACTAATAAACACGTCTACTACAATATTTTTAGATCACATATACCCCAGGTATCACAATGTAATAGTTTTTAAATAACCCATAGCTGCTTGAAAAGGCAACATAACTGGTATTGAGGGTCAAAACAGACTCCATATCAAATATGCAAGAGAACAAATATGAGCTTCCTTGTGCGGTGTTTCCGGGACAATACGACATGGGTACCGTACCGTACGCGTTTGTCCTCCATTTCCATTAAAAAAATGAATAATTACATTTATTTGAAGTATTTATTTGAAAATGTAAGTTATTATCAAAACCATTATTACATTAAAATTATTAAAACGTTCGTGACTAAACACACATGCCTAGCTAAAAAATTAAAAAAAAAATACCCCAAAAATCATTGTAATATTTGGTAGAAATAACGCTCATGGTAGAGATATTAGCATAATATTATAAGTACAACTAACTGACCCAGCAAACTTAGTATTGCCGATATTAAAATCGCGATACAAAAGTAACTGTTGATCGTAGATGGGTGAAAATTTTAAGTTGTATGTATTTTTTAATGTTGACTCATAATCAAACAAATTAAAAAAAAATGTCAAATAAATAAAATAAAAAATTGGCGTGGACCACCCTTAACATTTAGGGGGATGAAAAATAAATGTTGTCCGATTCTCAGACCTACACAAGATGCACTCAAAATTTCATGAGAATCGGTCAAGCCGTTTCGAAGGAGTTTAACTACAAACACCGCGACATGAGAATTTTATATATTAGATGTAGACATTTCCTACACTTTTTTGACATTTGACGTTGTTTTTACGGTCGTATATATGTTGCACCTCTCTTAATGCTGCTATTTAAACGTCCGTAGTAGGTACTACTATATTTTGTTGCATTGTAATTCTTTCTTTTCGATATTCTTTCAAAAACTTAATATTATTTGCTTGAGAAATTTGAAAAAAAAAATGGATTTCTGCAAAAGAATAAAAACCGTGAGTCAACTAATTTGCTTTTGAGCTTATCCATAGTTTCTGACAAACTAAAGATGTTGACACACAAATAAAATTTGAAAAACAAAATTTTATGAACGATGCGGGACTCGAACCCACGACCTCTGGCGTTCCGTGCCGGTGCTCTAACCAACTGAGCCAACCGTTCGAGTACCGCCTCGTTACAAAATTCTGTTTGCTTTTTTCAACTCTCAGGTTGTGGCTTTAGGAAATTGACTTGAGATGTCGCTCTTGTAAATCTAAATAATACATTAATAATTTTTAATTTTGTTTTTCAAATTTTATTTGTGTGTTAATCCTAGAAGTGAGGGTTATCACTTGAAAAAAACATAACATATTGTAAAGATGTTGATATTGATTTATTCTAAACTTTCAGCAGAACCTGAATGAAACAGTTCTCATAGAATCCCAAGAGAAGAATAACCCACAACCAATATTGGATGCTACTGTTGTTATCAATAGGGGTGAGTGTTTATATTGATGAAACCTTCATACCTGCATAGGACACATACATTGGTATGTTATCATTACATCAACCATATGGGAGGCTCCTTAGCACATGATGCAGGCTAGGTTATGGGTACTACAATGGCCATTTTTGCCATGAAGCAGTAAAAGCACGCATTATTGAGTTTCGGGCAGAAGAGCGCCATAGCTAGTAAAATTACTGGGCAAATTAGATTTAACATCTTGTGTCTCAAGGTGACAAGCGCAATTGTAGTGCCCCTCAGAATTTTTTGGGTTTTTCTAGTATTAGGCAGGGCATATCAATTACCATCAGTTGAACGCCCTGCTCGTCTCGACCCCAATATTTAAAAAAAAACACCGATGACTTCAATGAGGCATAGGTAATAATAATTATTAATGATAATGTTTGGGTTTTTATGGTTTGGTTTTTTTCTATGAGTCTGCTTTTTCCTACGTATAAAATAAACTTTAAATGTGTCTGGTAAACAGAAGTAAATTTAGAGTCTTAAAAAAGGACAATGTAAAATTTCGTCATTTAGATATAAGTATTAATTTTATGACCTTCATGAATTAATAACTTGAGTTTACTTTATTTGTAATATTGATATAATTACATCGATCCACAGACTCGAACGTGAAAAACCTGACTGATGACAACTCGCTGCTCACAGACGATGACAGCCAGGAGGTGACCACCCCTCCATCATCAACCGAGCCAGTGGCTCCATCGTATGTCACTACAATACTTTTCACAGCCATATGGCTATAAATTTAATTTAAAAATAATGTTAATTTGGTTGTTGCATTCACTACTTACATCGCATTATTGTGAGACGAAATTAAATTAACTGCAATAGCTGATTTATGTAAAAAAAATGTGTGAAAGTCAATTTTATCGCCCTAAGACAGGGCAGAGAATATACTGCATGGTGGTGAAGAAATGGGTAGGTAACCCCAGCCATTTCTGGTGCAAAGTATTTTCGCCATACATGGATATTTTTTTAGAGAAGTAATTAAATGTTTAGCAATTATAAAATGAGGTGAGCCACAGAAAAACAGCTTTTAAATTTTTTGATAAGCATACAAAGATTTTGTTTGCAATAAAAAACATAACATAAGGCAGCAATCCTTGTTCCGCAAATAATTTTGATAATGGTCAAAAATTAAATCAGGTCGCTTACAATAAGTTTGCATAATAAACATTCAGTCCGCAAGATTACACACTACACAACACACACAGACACAACTACTTGGTTAGCAAGATTTCTAAAATTTTTTATAATAATTGGTTAGGTTAGAACAGTTAAAACAACGCACGAGCCGAGCGTAGCTGGCCGCGGCAGCGGTCGTAGAGTACCAGAAACGAATTCTAGGCGTTAAAATGAACTTTTTGCCTACCCTCTGAGGGCTAACCAAAATTTTATTAAACAGAAGCAGCTCATTGCAACTTATATAATTAATATGCTGTACAAAAATAATTACAGCCATCTGGAATTACATAAATTAATAATAATATAATAATAATAAACTTTATTGGCAACATAATTACACTGCTAAAATAGGTCATAGTTTATAATATAATAACTTTAACAAACAAGTGATCTGTGAACGGCTGGATCACTTGCCGTTGCGTAGAGACGTCGCTTCATTGTGTGTCTTCTACCGCATTTATCACGGGGAGTGTTCCGAAGAGCTGTTTAACCTGATTTCTGCCGCCGAATTCCACCTTCGCACGACACGCCACAAGTTAGGATATCATCCTCACCATCTGGATGTGTGGCGGTCCTCCACAGTGCGGTTTACAAGGAGCTTTCTTCCTCGTACTGCAAAGCTGTGGAATGAGCTTCCTTGTGCGGTGTTTCAGGGACGATACGACATGGGTACCTTCAAAAAAAGCGCGTACACCTTCCTTAAAGGCCGGCAACGCTCCTGTGATTCCTCTGGTGTTGCAAGAGATTGTGGGCGGCGGTGATCACTTAACAACAGGTGACCCGTACGCTCGTTTGTCCTCCTATTCCATAAAAAAAAAAGTAATTTTAACATAAAATATTAGATTAAAATTATAAGTTAACAAAATTATGAACTTAAACTATAAAAACCACTAAGAATAATTAAAACAGACCTAGTAAAATTAAAATAAATAAAACAATTAGATTGAGGAGCAGTGCAATCACTTTAGTATTGCCAATCGGAGGCCCACTCAGTATACGTCGAGCCTTCAGAGACTCGACACTGATTTTTCAGTAGGCACCGTGTTACGCAGCACGGACAGCGACTACGGTATACAAATACTTCCTACATCTTCAATTACAATTTAAATACATATTTCTACACTAAAAATTGATGATTGATTTTGAAATGTTTGCGAGTTGCTGATCAATTAACTATTTTTGCTCACAGATTATATTTTTCTGTTCAAATAATACCAATACTACCGCTTACAGTTTAAATGACACCCTTTTTTATTTAAAACATGTTTAGTTTGTTGTGGATTCTTATCAAAAAAAATGTGATACCTATTTATTTTAAATGGTTGTAGATAATAGCAAAAATGCATTGTCTTACAAAATTGATTTGTAAGACCTTGAATATAATATTTTTTATCGAAATAGTAATTTTCTTAAGCCACGCCATTCTGACACATCATTACCGCAGCGTTTTCTGCCATTTGACGTATTTTTCTCTCATGACTTCAATTTGTGGACAGGTCTGCTGTTAAGAAGAAAGTGCAGCAGTTTGAAGAGATGGCTTCTCGTGTCACGAGAAATAAAACGCGCGCGTTGAACAAGGTATTTTTATCATAATTACAGTAACTGTTAGCATGCAGGCATTGTATTGTCTGTATAAAAAAATGCTTGTGACAACCTTGTTAAATGAGAGTGTCTGTCTATGAACAACATAGTTAAATTTAAGACTATGTAGAAAATTAGCTTAATTTGGGATTTGTAAGACTAATTTAAATATTTTTGCTTTAAGGAATAGAAAGGCTTTGAAACAAAATTGAGCTTCCTTGTCCGGTGTTTCCGGGATGATATGACATGTGTGACTTCAAAAAAAGCGCGTACACCTTCCTTAAAGGTCGGCAATGCTCCTGTGATTCTTCTGGTGTTGCAAGAGAATGTGGTCGGCGGTGATCACTCAACACCAGTACGCTCGTTTGTCCTCCTTTTTCCATAAAAAAATCATCGGTTTAAATAAATAAATTATGAAAATGTAATTTTTACGCAATTAATAAATTAATGTAAAAATCAGTTATAATTTACCTATGTTACACAGGTTTTAATACGCAAAACAGTATTTTATTTAAAAAAAACTTGCATCAGAATATACAAAATATCAAAATAAATGAGCTAATAATTGCCAAATATACACACAAAAAAGGAGGAAGTATATACAATTCACAATTTTATTTATAAATCGTTCTCTTTACCGCGCTCGGTTTGCTTTAGTTGTTGATTGATTGGCACTTATTTTTATGTTGGTAGAAAGTATTATGTCCATAATTTTAGGCAGGATTTTTATTGTATGTAATATTTCTGTTATATTCGGGTACAATAAAATCTTACTGTATACTCAAGTGATGTATGTAAATGGATTGAATAATATACAAAAACAAAGTTGATTCAAAATTGAATGGTTGAACTTAGATTCGCATTTATCTTAGAGATATATTCTTGGCTTGTCATAAATATTTATATCAATAACCTTTGGACCAACAATGATGAATCATTTTGTTTCACAGTATGATGGTGTGAAAGAGAACTCCACACCTGAATCTTCTAAGATGGCAATCTCAGCAGAGATGCTCGCAAACATGAACAATATTATATTCAACGGGAAACCAGCACAGGTGAGCTTATTTACACGGCATGTCACACTTGCATATAGGAATGAAACGACCGCCCTCAGGCTATTAAATAATAAATTTTATTGTATGATATCACATTGTAACCATATCTTCATGAAAAAATAAAAAGAAGGCCTCTGAGTGGATGAATGGATGGTGGTTTTTGACTTCAAAAGTGATATCATATCCTATCTAATATATAAAATTCTCGTGTCACGGTGTGCGGGACCGAACTCCTCTGGAACGGCTTGAACGATTCTCATGAAATTTTGAGTGCATATTGGGTAGGTCTGAGAATCGGACACCATTTAAAATTTCAAATTTTCACCCATCTACGATCAACAGTTACTTTTGTATCGCGATTTTAATATCGGCAATACAACGTTTGCTGGGTCAGCTAGTTTTTAATATAAATATTTTATATGAAACAGCTTGTGTGCATCTAACACGCGTGTAAGATGCACTCTCTTTATGTATTGTTAGAAATATGATATTTAAAAAAATGTTTGACTATGGTTAATTACTTAAGGTCACGAGTGCAGTTGTAGTGCCATTCAGAATTTTTGGTTTTCAAGAATCCTGAGCGGCACTTTCTGTTCTGCTCGTCTCGTCCCTAATTGTCATAAAAGTCAAGTTCACTTTGTATGGGAAAGTGGCGAACGTTATTTAATAATGGGGTCATGATGCTGACATTGATATAGTGTTTGCTCTGCAAAAGAGAGCTGTTAGTGCTATATATCAGCTTGGTTATAGACAGTCTCCCAAAGAAAAATTTAAAGAAATAAATATTACGACTGTTCATTGTCAGTACATTTATGAAAATTTCATATACGTTCACAAAAATCGTCACCTTTTTGCTCTTAATAGTGATTATCATTATTATAACACTAGAAATAAAGGATTGCTTGTAACTAATTCTAGTAGGTTTCATAAGATACATAATAGCTTTAAGGGTAAATGTATACACTTCTATAATAAAGTCCCAGCTACTGTTCAGGCATTATCTATAAATAAATTTAAATGTTTTATAAAATAATGGCTCTGTCGTAAATCCTATTACTCCACTGCTGAATATCTAAATGATCGGACAGCCTGAGACTAGATTGTGATTATTTTATAGCGATAGAAATGACTGTACCATATTGTATACTTTTATTGCAAAAAAAGAATGCTGGGAGAGTTTATTGCGCCGCTTCTTCTCTCTCAGAGCGCCAAATGTTTCCGAAGCGGTAGTAGTATCTAATAGTTATCAGAAATGACATCAAAAAGAATTCTAAAGGAATCATTTTTGAGAAAATAAATGCCTTTTTAATGCCTTTTTTTCTTTAATTGACTGCAGATATCACAATCGGCCAGTCGAATTCGCGTGCCGCCGTATAGCAAGCCGCCCACTGCTCCTTCATCCGCGTCCAAGGTGAGCGGCCTGGCGAACAAGGCGGACGAGGTGCGGCGTGACTGGGCCGAGGACCCGCGCAAGAAGAAGGAAGCCATGCTGGACGCCAAGCGAGAGGCGCAGCGGAGGTAATGGTCAAGGATGTCACAGAATAAAAATGAGTACAGAAGCTTCACATAGTATAACATGCGTAAACTTATTTTCAATGTATTATGAGCCCACCACACACAACGCACAGCGCAGGTGCGAATTGAGAACGATTGAAAATGGATCCAGTAAGTGGGCCTTTTAAAGAAGTAGCTAAAAGTATAGTTTTAAAAGGTATTACTAGTTGTAGCTAAAAGTATAGTTTTAAAAGGTGTTACTAGTAGTAGCTAAAAGTATAGTTTTAAAAGGTGTTACTAGTAGTAGCTAAAAGTATAGTTTTAAAAGGTGTTACTAGTTGTAGCTAAAAGTATAGTTTAAAAAGGTATTACTAGTAGTAGCTAAAAGTATAGTTTTAAAAGGTGTTACTAGTAGTAGCTAAAAGTATAGTTTTAAAAGGTATTACTAGTTGTAGCTAAAAGTATAGTTTAAAAAGGTGTTACTAGTTGTAGCTAAAAGTATAGTTTAAAAAGGTGTTACTAGTAGTAGCTAAAAGTATAGTTTTAAAAGGTGTTACTAGTAGTAGCTAAAAGTATAGTTTTAAAAGGTATTACTAGTTGTAGCTAAAAGTATAGTTTTAAAAGGTATTACTAGTTGTAGCTAAAAGTATAGTTTAAAAAGGTGTTACTAGTTGTAGCTAAAAGTATAGTTTTAAAAGGTGATACTAGTTGTAGCTAAAAGTATAGTTTTAAAAGGTGATACTAGTTGTAGCTAAAAGTATAGTTTTAAAAGGTGTTACTAGTAGTAGCTAAAAGTATAGTTTTAAAAGGTGATACTAGTTGTAGCTAAAAGTATAGCTTTAAAAGGTATTACTAGTTGTAGCTAAAAGTATAGCTTTAAAAGGTATTACTAGTAGTAGCTAAAAGTATAGCTTTAAAAGGTATTACTAGTAGTAGCTAAAAGTATAGCTTTAAAAGGTGTTACTTTTAGCTATTTCTTTAAAAGGCCCGCTTATTGGATCCATTTTCAATTGTACTGAATTCGCACCTGCGCTGTGCGTTGTGTGTGGTGGGCTCATAATACATTGAAAATAAGTTTACGCACACTTAGTTTTACTTATACTTCCTTATTGGATTCCTATAAAGGCTAAGGCGCAAGAAAAAGACAGCAGGCGCAGTTTTTTGGCCACTTTGTTATTTAATTTCAACTCGCACAATGAAGAATTTCCCACGTAATTTGGTGCCTAGCTAGGTACAATGTTTACGTTATTGATTGTCAATATCCTAGTCATTCCTTGAAAAGGAGGACGGCGAGAATATATGTATTTTGGTACCCACTGATAGAAGTCGCGTACATCATGGAAACTTATTAATAATTTTAGAACGTAACAAAAGTAAGAAAAAAGCAAATCGTAAGTAAGTCTAAAAAAGTGGGAGAAAAAAGATATACCTAAAAGTAAAACATAACCTAAAATTATTAATCAATATCTATTGTTCATAATCTATCATTTGTATCTTATGTCTATGCCTAATTACTGTCTGCTAAAAGATATTATTATATTATACAGGTATGTGGAAGGTTGGCTAGCGCCTAATAATTATAGAGGAATCACTATTCATTCTTTTTTCAAGCAGGTATTGAATCTTTTAACGATTCTGAGACTTACCTACTGGGGGCCTAATCATAAAATCGATATTCGATATATCGTGGCATTAGTCGTGTCGAATCCTACTCTTAGTTATATCGTATTTAATGTCGAAACGATGATTGAACGAACGAAATATTTTTCGATATTATCGGTCTAGCCCTACTCTTAGTTGTAAATGTCGACACCTAGGCTGTCGTTGCTATTATCGTTTCGAGTTGTATAGATATATTTGCCATACAATTTATATACTTAATAAATAAAATTAAAATAATTATCTGTGATTTACTATTCAACAGGATTTATTTACTACCAAGTAATTTAAGTCATTTTGTTGATCGTTTATGCGTTGAAAGTAATGCAAATGGCCGCCTGAGAAATAGGAAGTCGACGAGAAGGATTGAGTTACTTTTTTTTTTCATTTTATTATCCACAAGTTTTGTAATATTTTTTCAATTTTAAATGCTCATATTATATTCATTACATAATTTTTGAATATTCACATTTTGTGTAAATGATGCAAATTGGTGTTGCAGAGTCTGGCATGGTTCTAAGCGCCTAAGCTATATTTTGACTTTTGACAATTAGCAGCGACATATCACAAATTATACATAGTTTGCGCATAATTCATTCACTCTAACATCGTAAAAAAATTAAAAAGTTAGTCTATGGTTACGATAAACGATATGGAATACGAATATTTGTTAGAGTAGGGTAGGTGCGATATATTCGTGTTATTATCGTATCGTTCCGAATATATCGTTGTCGATATTGCGAGTAGACCTACTGATTTTAGTATTAAAAACGATAATAATCTTATTGTGAATTATTACTGATTTGAGTAGGTATAGATAGTTTAATGGTGTCGGAACATCCATATAGTAATGTCAAACTGACTGACATGGACTGTCAAAAAAAAGTTACTGTCAAATGCGCAAAACGTTCCGTTAGTGCAAGATAGGCATCTTTTATTTTTTTAATAAATTATAATAATTAATTTCTTTTGACTCCCATATCATAGCGCCTCAATATTTTTTATGTAAACATCGTATAAACTTAAGTTTATAATTAATATAAACTTGTACTTGTACGATGCTTCCTTATTTTTGAAATTATGTGGGTCCATTCTCGCTATCCTCCTTTGTATTTTTTAAACAAATTCATTTATAAAAGATGTGATTAATAATTGGTCGTTGAAAGTATAATAATATTTAGAATACAAACATCATAATAACGACTCAGTTGGGAAAAGCGCTAGATTTACGATCGATGCGTCGCTCAGACGGTAAGCTCAGTTGGGAAGAGCGCTCGGACGGAACCCGAGAGGCGCGGGTCCGAGTCTCACATTATCCATAAATTTTGTTACAAATCAAATATTTATATAAGTAGAGAAACATTTTCTTAATAATAAGGCGACTGGTATAATAATTATCACAGCCACAATATGTATATCGTTTCCAAGGTCCTCAGGATTGTAGGGAACGAAATTGGGATCATTTTTGAAATCCAAAATTGCCGTTGCATAAAATTATCATTATCGTATGAATATAGTTGTCATGTTTCTCGGGGTGGCTGAGATCGAATTTATAACTATACTTATGGACAATTTTTAATTTCATGGGCAAAATATATGCATACTTATCTTATATGGTTCTGTTAATCTTTTTAAATTTTTTACATTACATCTTTTCTGATGGTTTTTGTTTATAATAATTCCAAACTTGAATATTCGTTGAGAACATCTTTCACATATTTATTAAAAGTTCTCGAGGACATGAGGCGGATGATGTCGCGGGTAAAAGCAAGTACCTACCATCTTAAATTAATATAAGAATATTCTTACAGAAAAAGAGAAGAGAAGATGGCGGCGGCCGCAGCTGCGAGGATCGCCGCGGACAAAGAGAGACAGGCAGTGCTTATGGCGTTGGCGAAAGACAGACAAGAGAAGCAGCTGCACGCGGATCTTGGCAAGATGGAGAAATTAAAGCTTGTTGAAAAGGTAATTTAGAGACATGAATGCCCATACTTTATAACGCGCACGATTTATGATCAATATGGTATTTGACTATTTTTTTGTGATATGTCACAAACATGGCTGTTCATGTCCCCTATTTACATTATAAGTTTTGACGTTTCAGAAGAAACAAGAGTTGGCGCGGAAGGTTCTAGAGACCGAGGAGCGTCGCCGCGCTGAGGAGTTAGCTCGGCATCAGAGGTTGGAGCAAGAACAGAAAAAGGCGGAGGAGAACAGGAAGAAACAAATAAAAGAAGTTGAAGTGTATGTCTCTTCGATTCTTATTACTGAATGAAATTTTACAAAGTTTTATTTCTTTACAGTTATGCCTATTGAAGTGAGTACAAACGAGATATTATCTTGCAACACCAGAGGAATTGCAGGAGCGTTGCCGGCTTTTTAGAAAGGTATGGTGCGGGTTTTTATTGTACCCGTGTCATATCGTCGTGGAAACACCTCACAAACAGCTCTGTGTAATAAATGCAGTAAACGGCAATACAGTGAAGCGACATCTCTACACAGTCGAATTATCTTGCCTCTCCCAATACACTGGAAGTGCGACAATTCGAGTATCTCTGTGTTGCAAGCTGTGAAATGGGATGCACCAGACGACAGATGAGAGTAATACTGCTGTCAAGACCTGCGCTTTGTAGAGCGCTAGAATGTGAGCGGTGATACGACAAATAGGGTTTTTAGTGCTTAAAACGTAAGTTAGTCCTCTGGGTAAATTCAACAGGGTTCATTTGTCCCATTCCGTGACCTTCTCAAAAAAGGAGTTGATAGAAGATGCTTTTTCCGGCAATAGTCGACGTTTTCCCGAGAGAGAACTAACTGCATTACCGCATGTTGGAGGCGAACACTAGAGAACATATCATTTATATGCAGAAGAAACAGTATAAGAGATGGCACAAAGCCACGCGAAACTTCAGCTTTCGGTTCGGTAGGCCTACTCTTATTCAACGAAAAACAAAGTTTCGATTAAAGTTTCGGGTGTTTCCTACTACGGTTCCATTCGTTTCGAAGTTTCGTCCCGAACGTCGTACGTTCGGAATTTTTCGGAACGTTTAGGACGTAGAAGTAATCGACACCGCTTGCGCAAACAATTTAATATTAGTGAAATACCCGACTTAGAGTCGGTAGGAAACTGAAATAAATTACACATATATAGATAGATATTACCGAGTTGCCTCTATCTGACCTCCAATCTAAAAGTAGCAGGTGGGTTCCCTCATAAGCAGCTGCTTCTTCATCTTAAGCTCTACTGCAGGTCGAAGGGCATGAGCTGCATTAGTACAACTGTTAGAAAGGATAAAGGTAGCACTTTATCTTACGTATTCCATTCAAATTTAAATTCAAATTCAAAAACACTTAATTCATGTAGGTCACAGAAATGACACTTATGAATGTCAAAAACTTAAAGGCTTACATGAGTAAGTCAAAAAAAAGAAAAAAAAAGTAAATTAATACTTATAAACACAAGAGTTATTGAGTATAGTAGATGCATCAATCCACACATACCGTAAATAAATAGAGGCATTATGTGAGCATTTCATAAAATAAAATATATAATAACTTTAACTTTAAAGGAAATAATAATAATAAAAAAACACATCAAGCAGACCTCCTGGTAACAGGATCATCCAGCCCCCATTCTATCAGTAGTCGTATTCCTATCTTTAGTGAAATTTAAAATAAGTTTCATTTATGTTTTTAATAAAAGAACATAATTTATTTTTATTTTATTTTAGTATAACAAAAAACTTACTTACAGCTAACTAAGAGTATTTACTCAGACATATTAGATTAAAAGGTATAGCTTCATCATCGTATGTGCATGTGTATTTGAAACCTTTAAAAGGATGGTTATATGTAGAGGCAATATTTTTAGGGATAAATACAAATAAGAATATAACTGATATTTACTTGAAACTTTCTGATAGAACGCGATTGCGAGGTGTGTTAAAAAGCACTTTAAAAGATCATTTATTAGCATAGTTGATAACTCTTTATAGAAAACTTTTCAAATAATAAATCTGAAGTACTAATTTGACATGTTTACATTGCGTTTATAATTTATTTTTGTGGTTATTAGTTACTACCCATCGTTGGCATGAAATAATACTTCATATTAGTCGGATACAAATAACATTCATTTCAATCTTTCACGAATATTGTATATAGTTCCGAAATACGTTGATGTGTCCGAAAACAAAATAGAGTAGGGTCACTATCGAATCTTCGTTTAAATTTCGTTCGTTTACGATTCGGACAATGAGAGTAGCCCCCAGCTTGGGGTTCGAACAATATCTGTGGATAAAATATATTCTGCGCCCAGTGATGAAGCTGGTGCTCCACTTCCATAAACTATCGGGAATTTCAAATGATGGAAGTTTCAAGATTAGTGCCTATCGATATACGATCGAAGGCCTTCGCTACATTCAGACTAACTTCAATGTCTTCGCCCTTGCTTTCGATAGTCGCCTCCTATCTGTGTTAGGTATAACAGAAGGCCTCGAGCACACTAAACACAAACTGTGTTACTTATAAACGCGAAGTATTATCGAGTTATTCCACATTTAAAGCATTTTCTCCTTATCTTACCTTTGTCACTACAGAATTACATAATAGGGAGAAGTAATTTTTAACTTGCAGTAACTTTAGGCTGCATTTAGTGCTCGACTGATGGTCAGCGCTGACGTCGTCGGTCGAGCGTTGCGCGTGCCATGATCTGATCATGTTGTGTTTAGTGCTCAGCTAACAATTGCGAAGAAAACGAATCTATTTTAAATATCTTTAATATGTGCGTACTACTTACGTAAGCGATCACGGAATAGAAGATGGAGAAGATATCATGTTTACCCAACTGATATAGAACGTCAAATTGAAGGAGAAATTATACACAACATATTCGAATGTGCCAGAACACGAATTTTTGTTTACGATTTTTAATTACGATGTTACACGTTCGCGTGGTCGGTCGCCGTCGCACTAATTTATCGTCAGAGCGCGTCAGCGGACTGACGTACCTACGAACTCGACCGACGATTCTCGTCAGCGCGACGTAGCTCTACGCGTGTAGGTACGGACAGACGTGCTCAAAAAAAGCGTGCTTTTAAGTATGCTTAAAGTTAGCATGCTCATGCAACTGTTCACATTTGCCAGCAATAAGCATGCTTGCTTAAGCATACTCATAAATAAGCATGCTCAAAGCAAACGTACCGGACAGACGTGCTGCTATTTGGCACCAGGCTCTTGGACAAAATGGATGTACAAAGATATAGTGACAGTGATATCAATACAGAACTCAATAAAATAATCATAGTCGCCCGCCGCGGATCGAGATCAAATCGATAATAGCATGCTAATAAGCAAACCTGTTCAGACGCGCTCGGAGCACGCCCCCTTCTCCGCTGCGCCTCAGGTAGCATGCTCGAAAATCAAACGTCGGTTGATTTTAAGTATGCTCATTACAGTACACACGTGCTACTAATGAGCACATGCTCAATAAAAGCATGTTTTCGTGCTAGTAATGAGCACGTCTGTCCGTACCTTAAGACAGAAATACGTTTTTAATACAGTTGCTCAATAAGTGGAGTATTGCAGGGACGTATAGCGTTCGGGATGTGGGCTATTACATACTCGAGCTTTTTCTTTACCTTTTCCTAACTCGTGCGTTCTCTTTCCCAACTGTCAAAATAATGTCTATTAAAAGAAAAAACCAACCACGAAGATTTCTACAAAAAAAAATCATAGAAGTTTGTACGATTCATGCAAATATTTTTAAAAAGAAGCTACTAATTTGTTTCAATATCAGATTTAATGATTTTATTCAATGAGCTAGGTTAGGTTTCATTTCTTATAACTTTTATAAGGACTAAATGATTACTTAGTTGAATTTATTGTGTTTTTATCATTCTATTGAATTGCTTCATTTTTTGCAACTGTATTAAAAAAAGTTGTTCAGTTAACTTATTCCGACTGTCAACCCTCACCTTCGGCTGCGTCTCGGCTCGGGTAGACATTTGTTGGAACTCTTTGCAATGACAGACTTTCCGCACTCGTAATGAAATATACTATTATTTGTCAGCTTATTCCATATTATTTAATCGACAACAACTGTACAGATTGGTTGTATTATTATTTTACTATTTATTGATGTGCAGGACCAAGAAAGAGGCTGCCCAGATGGCTCGTGAAATAGAACAAAGACAGAGGGAGTTCAAAATGAAGTGCAAAGCTGAATCGCGCAGTGAGTATCTATATATATATATATAAATGAATTGCTGTTCGTTAGTCTCGCTAAAACTCGAGAACGGCAGGACCGATTAGGCTAATTTTGGTCTTGAATTATTTGTGGAAGTCCAGAGAAGGTTTAAAAGGTGGATAAATAGGCAAATGCTGCTAAATTAAATAAAAACAACAAATTTGTTTTTCCTTTGATGTGTCCATACATAATTTCTATGAGAGAATTTATTGACGCACGGTTTGACAGTTCTGCTGTGAAACAATTTCATAACGACAGCAGGGTGCATATTTTACGAAGTAATTTTTGATGTTATGATATACTAGCTGACTCGGCAAACGTTGTTTTGCCATATAAATTAAATTGTATTGATCTTTTGCTTGCTAGTTGATAAGAGATGGCGCTAGTTGTATTCATTAGTAACAATCACACTTCTTTTATATTTTGTATAATTCACACTATAGTTTTATAAATTATAGCCTATTTGTTATTCTGGTGTGTAAGCTATATTATTGTAAAGTTTCATCAAAATCTATTCAGTAGATTTTGCGTTAAAGAAGTTAAAACATACATCCAGACATACAAACTTTCACATTTATAATATTAGTAGGATTATTGGCAAAAAGTCTATTTGTAATAATTTTGCATATTCTTGGTTTATTCTCAGGTGTAACTTTATACCAAGCTTATTTGTAAGGCCGTTATTGTTGTAGTGAAATATTGATTCAAATTTGAATATTTCAGTGACACCTATAAAAGCAAAGCCTCCAATAGAGCCAGCTTACATGTTAGATGGGTTCCAATATCTCCACTCTGATGAGGAGGCGGACCTAGAGGCTCCACCGAACAGTGGCTGGTCAACTAAGAAGGTAACTACTTGATGCCACCCGTGCAAAATGGTATATTGCTTCTGATAAAATATCTTTGAAACATGTACAAAATAATACCCTTTAAAATGACGTTTTTTACTATCAAATTTTTACATAAAATGTTTACATATCAATTTTTTTTATGGAATAGGAGGACAAACGAGCGTACGGGCCACCTGTTGTTAAGTGATCACCGCCGCCCACAATCTCTTGCAACACCAGAGGAATCACAGGAGCGTTGCCGGTCTTTAAGGAAGGTGTACGCGCTTTTTTTTGAAGGTACCCATATCGTCCCGGAAACACCGCACAAGGAAGCTCATTCCACAGCTTTGTAGTACGTGGAAGAAAGCTCCTCGAAAACCGCACTTATTTATTTTACAAAAAAAGTGTTTTATTATTAGATTAAAATGTACTTACATGTGAAAAGAAACATTTTCTAACTGTCCACTGTTATTTAACAAAACAAAATAGCGCATTTGACTATTTTTATATAATAATTCCTTGCGAGATCTCGCGTCATACTGACAGCGTCTCATTGCTTACTATATGATAATGTAAGAAAAGGTTATTTAATAACAACGTGAGTGACGTCGCTAACTATGGGCCTTATGAGAAAGCTCGTGGTCGCTCAGAGGGCAATGGAGAGGGCTATGCTCGGAGTTTCCCTGCGAGATGGAATCAGAAATGAGGAGATCCGTAGGAGAAGCAAAGTAACCGACATAGTACAAACGATTGCGAATCTGAAGTGGCAGTGGGCAGGGCACATAGTTCTACGGACAGATGGCCGTTGGGGCTGTAAAGTCCTCGAATGGCGACCACGTACTGGAAGACGCAGTGTTGGTAGGCCTCCCACAAGATGGACCGACGATCTGGTCAAGATCGCCGGAATACGTTGGATGAGGGCAGCGCAGGACCGATCGTCGTGGAAATTTTTGGGGGAGGCCTTTGTCCAGCATTGGACGTTATCCGGCTGATGATGATGAAACATAAATATTATTCTTAGATGCAATTCTTGAACATGTATCTCATTTGTGTGTGTACAATGTTGTGTATCACTATAATTATTTAATCCTATTAAAGTTTAATTGGCTTAAATCCAATTGGCTTATAGCATATAAGCAACGAATTTTAACATTGTATGTCATCTATAAATCTTGCAAAGACTGCTTTGACAATTAACGAATATGGCTGGCTGTATGGGCTTGAACCCTTTGCCTGTCCTAATAATGTACAAAAAGAGCAATATAATTTTAAGAATGTCGCAAAACTTTTATTTTATATTTATTACAAAAGTAATAATAAATAAACAAATATACTCGGAGATTTTCTAAAAAGTTTTAATTTAAAGCAATATAAATTATTGTTTTAATTTTTTTTTCTGACGGAAGTATCGCGGTACGTAATTAAGCAGTTTACCCTCCCATAAAAAGTTATCACTTCAATAATATATGCGTATTCCCCATTCCAGAACCGGGCCCGCCAGCTGACGATCCAGTCCCAGATCGCCGCGGTTCACATCGATCATCTGTTCTCTGTGCGCGAGCAGACGCCAGACCTGAGCGAAATATTCCCCAACATCGACCGCGGAAGACTCAAGCGGACGTCGTCTGCAGTCTGGAGAACACCGCCCGGTGACAAGCTGGGATAGACCGCATCGGGTAATATGGACGTTATTGATTGTAGTATCCAGTTAGAAGTAGTATGGATTTGTCAGTACACGACTACTATTTATGAAAAAAAAAACCTTATTCTGAAATAAGGTTCTATTTCATATTGCTGACAATAACATAAGCTGTAAGTGTAATTGTAGTCCCTTATGTCGTAACGCCTAAGTAAATATTAAATTATGATTATGGTCTGCTGATTTTTTTACGTAGCTTCCCGAATGATTACTGAGCCGTGACGTCATTCACTCTAATTGGTATTTCAGTTAACATGGCTGATAGCCATATACTTTTATCATCAATGTTATTGTAATTATATATTATTATAATTAATAAAGTATAGTGAAGTATTATTAGTTATTTTAATTTAGTATATCAGTTTTTTAAGAATCCTTATAACATATTTGTTAATATCAGTTTTGTTCTCTTATCATTTAGTTGTCATGTTTGTCATCATACAGGCACATGAGACATTTCATTTAAAGTTTTGCAGAGTCAGTGTGTTTTGTTCGGAATCGTACCACATTACGGTGGGATTGCTCCAAAAAGATCTACAAGACCTAAACCTTGCAGTGCGCAGTTGCACCAGAAAAATTCATTAATATAACTGAGTAATACTCTAGGTCAGGACTCAGGCTGATATCTATTAGAGCATAGTTAGACTTTGTGAAGTCTTTCAGTTTAAGTGTCCATATAATACAAATATTAGCTCCTAATAGAATAATAGTTTGTGCCTGTACAATAATGAAGGGCATTTAACACAAGTTTAACATCACATGAGTGTTTTAATGCCTAATTATGTACAATTACATACACTACTTTATCTACCAACATATCATAAACCTCCAAGATGCATTCAAGAGCCGCATGTTACGACCACCGTAAATTTTAAACGGTTATGAAAAGTTTTCTGCAAGCTCTCATAGTTCTTTTTCATCCAGAGACAAACTAGAGTCGGCCTTACTTACGTGAGAGATTTGTCAAATTTGTTTGCAAATTGACATTTCATTTCAAACTAAACGTCATCTCGACTGATACTAGAAAAGAGGCCAATAAATTTCTTTATTTTTCGGAGATGTTCGATATTTTAATGAAATAATATTATTGAAATCGATGTTATTACTAAGCATCATTGTCACAGATAAGTAATTAGTGGTCATATTGTGCGGTTCTTGAACGCATTATGGAGGGTTTGTGATATTTGAGTATTAGTTTAGTTTAGCTGGGCTGTTTACACACTTAACCTCTTGATTGGGCCATTGTGCGTTTTTATATGTCTTCTTACTCCAACCAGCCCAGATCATTCTAGAAGTCTAGTAGTCTTTAAGTTTCTGCAGGCATCCGGAAGCGATGCTGGTGATTATTTGTGCCCGTTGTTCGAAAATATTTAAGTAATTATTGTGTAAGTCCCGTGTTCATTAGTTTATATATATTAGTTTACATTTTTTTGGTTATTTGTAGTTTACAAAATATTGGGTTCTTGACATTGACGTACAATATACAACTAGACTCTCAATCACTCTCAAAAATTGTCTGAAGCAAAACTCTGCGTACGCATCTATCAGCCAGAGTTTCCGTTCAGTTCTGTTTAGACCGCGCTTTGAATACAACGCCACGCAATGAGAAAGTGTTCAGTGAAAATCATGTCCAAACTTAAAAAGGATGGAGTTTCGTATTTCAGGTAAGTGCCCCTTTAAATTTACAAAATTGTAGCTTGATGTTTTTAATCATTTTGATAAATAATTGCATTTCTATTGTAAAAATAAAAAGTTCTTGCCTTGTGTTCGCGTCGGTAATGTTACTACTTCTAACGACCTTTTAATCGGCGATTGGGAGTCTATTTGTTTATTGTACGTCATTGATTGTTAACCCAGGCCAGGGCCGTGTCGTAGGCATTTTGCGCCGCATGTTATTGAAATAAAGCCGAAATAAAAAGTACCGTAACCTCGTCGCCTAGTTACTACGCGAGTGCTTACTCGCTTGATTTTATTGAAACAACTATTATTTTTTGAGGTATATAACTGATTTGTCGGCCTTAATGATATTCCATTGTGTAGAAATATGGCAAACTCAGGCGAAGGTACTGCCTACACAATCCCTAGCGCTATATGACTGAGATTGTATTATTAATATTTTAACATCAGGCGGATCAAGTTTTCACCACAGTAAATTAAAATAACAGATCCTCATCTGTTATAATATAAAATTCTCATGAAACGGCTCGACCGATTCTCATGAAATTTTGAGTGCATATTGGGTAGGTCTGAGAATCGGACAACATCTATTTTTCATCCCCCTAAATGTTAAGGGTGGTCCGAAATTGTTTTTTTTAATTTTTTGTTTAAATTTATTTGATTATGAGTTAGCATTAAAAAATACATACAACTTCAAATTTTCACCCATCTACGATCAACAGTTACTTTTGTATCGCGATTTTAATACCGGCAATACAACGTTTGCTGGGTAAGCTAGTTCTATATAAATATACTAGCTGACCCGACATACATTGTTCTGTTCACAATAAAAAAAAAATCTTGCGGGTAGAATTTCGCAAAATCCGTTCTTATCTGACCTTTACTCAGCGAAAAATATTCCCACCCAATTTCAAGCCTATGCCTTATAGTTCCAGAGATATCGTGATCAGTCAATACATACGTGAAAATCTCTTACATTTAAAGATTCGTAATATTATTTAGGTAACACAATTATTTTAAGCGAGCAAAAAAAAACTTTAAACCAAAGTCTGACTCCAGTATCTCCTCGAATTGGAGGTATATTCCCTTATAAGTAATAAGGGCTTTCATGCTTCAAGGATTTTTCAGTTTCCCGATGTTTCAACATTGTTGCAATTTGGGTCTAGATAGTAGTTTATATAATATCGATCTACCCTCTATCTCACTATTTTACTCCGTCTAACTTGATTATTGTCTTTACCGGAATGAGAAAGATAGTCGAAATCATATTTCTTCAGATATGGAAAAATATATCCAGTTATTGTGGTATATTAGTTGCAGTGCGAAAGTTTATATATCTTAGATAATTTATACGTCTAGACAGAGTCTCTTGCTGTTAGACAACCGATGAAAACAGGCTTTAGTGTGCGTGACAAGCTACGTCTTACACTCGCGATTTGTACGACACTTTGTGTTAGTGTGCGTGCATTGCTCAGAATAAAGGTTAACTCTAATATTAATTTTTGTCGAAGTTTTCACAGCTGTCATAGTCTATCTAGACGTATAAATGTTCTCAGGTTTATATATTGTTGTGTAAGTAAAAATAATGTATTTTCAGGTATCTACAGAACTCCAGCCTCATATCAGTGTCGCAGGCGGCGCGTTGTAAATACCTTCGTATAAAATGTATTATGTAACCGGCTATCAATAAATAAGGCCTTATTTTATTGTAATATGTTTACAAAATAGTGGTTAAACTAGAATAAAATAATTATCTGACATGACATTATAATTAAAACTATTATAATATGTATGACAGTTAATAAAAATATGGAACCAAACAATGATATTTCATACTTACAGAATATCCAAAAAAAATATTACGCGCAACAAACAGACATACCTATCATTCATCTTACATAAACGCGATAGGAAACATTTTAGATAATTTATACGTCTAGATAGTCTCTTGCTGTTAGACAACTGATAAAAACAGGCCAGGTTTATTACTTTAGTGGGCGTGACAATCTACGTCTTACGCTCGCGATTTGTGTTGGTGTGCGTGCATTGTTCAAAATACAGGTTAATTGTCAACTTCGTTTTTTTTTAACGTTTTCACAGCTGTCACAGGGTATGTAGGCGTATAAATGATCTAAGAGAAAAAATAAATATAGTGTTTGTCACTTACGCGATCATTACATCAGAACAACGGCGTGTCAATAATCACTTCCAATCCCGCGGCCTGTATTCAATCTCGGCATTTGCGGGACTACGAATTTTCAATCCCTCGGGATTTGTGGGAAAATATACACATTTTAAAACAATGAATTTATCAACTCCACATTTATTTACGTACATATTACTATTAAATTGAGATCAATCAAATTATACTATATTTTTCATAAAAAAAAACAATAACAAATTCGGAATAAAAACAAATCGTTTTCAAAAAATACACAAAGCAAAATTAAAAAATCAACTGATAAATTATTAAGTTTGTCAGCTTTTAATCTTAACTGAAAATGTTTGCGAAGGAAACACATGTACAAACTGTCGTCTGCCAAACTACTGCGTATTTTAGATGCCATAAAGCCTGCAGCAGAAAATGCTTTTCTGCTTCCACACTTGTGGTACAAACCCTTAAAAGGATGAATCATTAAACTTAGTTAATAACTTGAGTTGTTAAGAATAATATTTCACGCAGATTAACCTATTTTGCATCGCATGCACGCTTTTTTTCAGTCCCGCAATTCCCGCGGATCCCGCGCCGAGGTCTCGGTATTGCGGGATTGGAAGCCCTACATTGTTCTAGGACAAGCATACTATGTAAATCGGGGGGACCCCACTGGGTTCATATTCATTAATTTTGAGAGCGCGCTAGTAATGAATTTACTTATTTAATACACAAAATATCCTATCACATGACAAAAAATATTGACTTAACTCGTTGACTTTTCGTATATTGGAGTCCCACAAGGAACTTAAAAAAACCAATGTCACGTCGAAATTTTTTGGTGTAAAAATTTCTATAGGCGTTCTGAGAAATTTATTTTGTGGGTATTGAAATAGACTGGAGGCCTATTACCAAAATCGAAAGCCGAAGTTTCAATCCGAAACGAAAGAACGACGAACTTCAAATTAAATCCAATTCAAATTCAAATATTTTTATTCAAAATAGGATTTAAAATCACTTATTCAACGTCAAAATCTACCACCCATTCAAAAGAGACTGCCTCAGACCTGAGAAGAATGGGCGCAAGAAACTCAGCGGGCTTTTTTTTTCAATATAAAATATGGATTACAATGTAATATCGTACAATAAACATTTATAATTAAAGAGCCTGAGGGTGTTCGCTTTATTCCCAGTCCGTGGTGTCATTAAGAAAATCGTTTATGCTATAATAACCTTTCCCACACAAACGTTTTTTAACAATTCTTTTAAATTTCGTAACACATTTGTTTTGTACATTTTCTGGGATCATATTGTAGAAGCATATACATCGCCCAACAAAAGACTAACTCGACCCAACCGAGTAGTAGGCACAACAAGTTTATGTTTGTTGCTCGTGTTAACATTATGAATGTCACAGTTTCTAGAAAATTCCTCAATGTGCTTATGAACATACAAAACATATCAAAAATGTATTGAGAAGAATCAAAATGTTTATTTCTTTAAATTTTTCTCTTAATGATTCTTTAGGACCTAGGTTATAAATCGCGCGCAATATTACCGAAGTTCTTCGGATTCGAATAGTGCGGACGGATTTCGTTTCGGAATCGTGGATATATCCATAAAAAGTGAAGTAGTTACGATCATAATAATGTCAAACAACGAAAATGTAAATGTCAAGTGAATTTGGGAATAAGCTAAACGAAAGACAAAATGTCTAATCGCGAACTTCGTATCTATCTTCGGATCAGATAAACTTTCGTAATAGGAAAATGTACGATCCGTCAAGCAAAATTTCGTGTTTAGATTTTGGTAATATGGCTCCTGAGCCTTATACTCTCTCGGGTAAAGTCGGCTGACGTCGACTAAGTCAAGTTAGTAATAACTAACCTCACCAGCCTAGCGGAACTCTAAGAAAAAAGCCATTCACTCGATTGTATGAAACGTGCTTTTATTAATAGATTGACAGATGACGGCTATAATCTAGAAAAAAAACAACGATAGCCGCAAAATAACTATGTTTAAAGCAACTGTTTGCTTTCAAACTTAGCCGGCTTATACCTTGTCGCCAATCACCATGCTGTAATTACTATTATTTCAAACTGATGTCAAATCTGATTGTAGTAGTATGAAATACTAAGCTAAAATTCAATTTTTACTTAGGCATTTCCGCCTTTTATCACATTATATCCTCTTTGAACCTCACCTTGATCATATTTTCTGTCGTATTTGCACATTTCAAAATAAAAATTATTTTATGAAATTTTTAACATGGAATAAGTTTTGAAATCAATTTTGTTCAATCACCCAACGAAGGCATTCGGTAATGACCCGCATAATCTCTCCTTGCATGTTAGTTTGCTTCTAAGTTTCTTTTATTTCTCTGTAGCAATCTGCGCAACAGTCTAGATTTCCCACACACACACAACTGTACTTGAAAAAAAATGCTGTTTTTATTCTGTCAACCGGAGCCTTCTGTGACCAAACTAAAGTGGGGCAAATCAGGATGATTCAGCCAGTCATAGCTGAAGCAACTGAATTAGAATCTTTGTTGAATTGATTCTACATACAGTATTATGTGAATACATGGACCTTGCTTAGGGGGATATTACACCGTACCCTCCACTACAGTAATGTGAAAAAATATAATTGTTGAGTATACTCAACGTATTATAATACGACATTTGTTCAGGAAGCTTTGGCAAAACAAGATTATTCTGGCAAACGAGCGCTTTTGCTCTCAAAAGTGTACTGTAAGTTTCTGTTATCAGCAAAATTTTGTTTAAGGGATAATTCTCCAATGCGCTTTTTCCATTAAGCTCTCTACACTTAGAACAAGCATCAGTTTTTGGACATCGAAACAAAATTATAATAAGTATTAAAAGTTTATCGGAAATTGATTATTAACAGCAACATTTGAATACTCACTATCATTGTAAACCGTGTTTTTGAGTATTTCGATACTTAAATCGCATAGCATTTTAGCTTAGAAAGTCGGCATAGTTAATTTAGGTCCATTCAAGTTTTTGGAAGAAAGGCAACATTTCTTAAAAAAATCTTACGCATACCTTGTCGTTCATCAATAATAACCGTAGACTGACAATATACTAGCCTATAGACATACAGAAGGATAGAAAAGGTGAGCGAATCTATTCTTACTGTAACCGATTTTGGTTGGCAAGTCGTAAACAGTCAGCCACGCTTGACATTAGCTTCTTAGTGTTTTCAATATTAAATAACTACCTAACGCACACACTGACAAATCATAATTGTTCACGCAATATCGTGCTACAGGTCGTCTATACGATAGTGTATTCTAACGGTCGTTTTCAATAACGTATCTCTAGTTACGGATACATTTCTGTCACCGTTTAGTGGCAAAATTTTATCTATCCACAGTTATGTCCAATATAGTTATTGTCCAATGCTTTATGTCGATAGGTTATTAAAAATTTAAATTAAGTAAGCGTAAAAGGATAGATTTGTCTACCTCTAGTAAGTTAAACTAAGGATAGATAAGTTATTGAAAACGTCCGTAAGTCCATGACTAGAACATCTCCAACCTAATAAAAACTGTACATAAAATATGACGTTCTATGTTATATAATTCCAAATTAAAAAAAAATACATATTGGTTGGTAGTTGGTACATGAAATTTCAAGGTTTCACTAAGAAAGAGATGAAGAAAATAAAATACCTGTTCGACACCCCAGGTGTACTCTAATAGCGTCTCTAATAAACTTGGTATAAAGTTACACCTGAGAATAAACCAAGAATATGCAAAATGTTGACAATATCGCAGACCACAATATCAATACAACGACAATTCTGAAGTTTTCCGAATGTGAAATAGCCTTGCAAATAAACGCGGGAAATGCTATACGTCCGAATAAACCAATCATAATCAAAATGTATATTTGTAAACACGGATTATTCTCGGGTATAACTTTATACCAAGATTATTTGTAAGGCCGTAATTTTCCAAAATATATGACAATTTCTTCCATTAAGGAATATGAATTTATTTTTTAATGTTTTTGTTTGTTAGCATTGTGTATTCATTAGTATATAATATTAGTTACTTTATAATTATTATTATTGTTAAAGTATTGTTTTAGGATACTTCTATGATTGGCCGAGTGCCTTTGTGGATGTTTTAGTGTTAATCGACATTTTCATTTCTATTGTCATATGTAAATAATAATTATGATAGTAATTGATATATATATCATAAATTATGTGCCTTGATCACAAGTTTTAGAATAATTTTATGATAAGACTGCTGTAGGTAATAATAGTTATGAATTTTAGAATAAATAATATTTGTACACTTGTGTTCTTTTTTTATTGCAACTAGACAAGACATGGGTTAACACACTCGCACTACCGGTAAGACAAACGAAATGTCACACTGCAGTGATTTCACTTTCTGAAGTTAAAATAAGGGACGAGACGAGCAAGACTTTGAGTTGATGGTAATTGATACGCCCTGTCCATTACAATGCAGTACCGCTCAGGATTATTGAAAAACCCAAAACTGAGCGGCAGTACAATTGCGCTCGTCACCTTGAGATATAAGATGTTGTCTCATTTCCCCAGTATTTTCACTAGCTACGGCGCCTTTCAGACCGAAACACAATAAATCTTACACATTACTGCTTCACGGCAGAAATAGCCGGCATACTGTGCAAAGGACTCTTCCCACTGGTGAATGTGTTATAAGGTTAAATTATTGAATACGATCTCTGCAATGCTAAAAGTATTCATACGAATTTTAGCGTTCCAAATTAATTATGTAGGGAGGGCGCAGTAAAACAGGGTGTTAGGCTTGACACGTGGTGGGTAAGTATGGTAAGGCACCTGACGATCGATTGAAAAAATAGAGTCTTTAATTATTATTATTTTATTTATAATTTTTACATCGCGTGATTTTTACGCAAGATATCTAGAGTATCGAAATAGATAAGATTTTTATACCATTCGAATTTGAGTATGAGCAATTTTAAAATTTTTATTTTGAAACGGACAAATGGATATGTATAGGTACGTAACATGTACCCCATAGGACCTTTTATATTGATCCTTGCTGAGAAATTACAAAAGAAAGACTGAAAAACCACAAAGAAGGCAGCAGACGACGTTATAGAAAATGAGTTATAATATGTTAACTGCAAATATATTTTAGAGCCACAAACTACATTAGAGAGAATAGTGAAAATTGTTATTTTTGCACGAAGAGCATTTACTCTACGGCTGAGATGTATGGAGTGAAATAAGGCTTGCTCAGATTTTACTAATATAAAACTTAGCTGAGTATGATAAAACGCGAATGCCCTGTCTTATCTAAGTTTAAGCTAATACTCTGCCAAGTTATACGTAAGTAAGGTCTAAGTACGCTCTATAGATCTCAGCCTAAGTATATGGAGACTATGCTATTCGGCCTCACTATCTAACATTTAAAAGGTTTGGCATACAATTCTAATTTATCCTATTAATATTATAAATGTGAAAGTTTGTATGTCTGGATGTACGTTTGAACTTCTTTAACGCAAACACTACTGAATGGATTATGATGAAACTTTGCAAAAATATAGCTTACACACCAAAATAACATATAGGCTATAATTTATAAAAATATTGTGTGAATTATCTATACATTTAAATAAAATTGCTGTGTCTGTTTGTAATATTGAAATAACCGTCTTTACTAAATGTATATTATGAATACGGTACATACACCAAAATAACATTTTTTAAAATATTTGTCTGTCTGTCTGTTTGTTCCGGCTAATCCGGCGACTTTTATTGGCAGGTAGCTGATGTAATAAGAAGTAACTTAGGCTACGTTTATTTTAGAAAAATAAAGCAATGTCCTAAAACGGTCTAACTCTAAAAATAATTTATATGGCAAAACAACGTTTGCCGGGTCAGCTAGTTAGTAATAAAGCTAGAAAATACCTCAGCTGCGTGTGCTGTAGGTTTTAACAGAGTAGTCGTAGAGGTTTTTTTTTTTAATTTTTGGGGATCAATCTATGATGCGTATAATCTGATTCCCGATCGAGTTTTTAATTGTAATGAAACAGTCCGAGTGTCCATTGTGCTTAAAATTAATAAAAAATATAGGTGATACTTTAAAAGCCGTAAACAGGTAGACACAAGTCTCGGCTGAGACACAACTTTTACAGCTATGTTTTAGTGATGCCGGACACTATATGCCCCCAAAGATTCAATTAAGCTGAAAAGACGCGGAAGTATATTTTAATTAGCCAGAAGCAGTTGTGACATCTCCAAAAAACAAACAGGATCACTAAAAACCATGATAAAATGGTTATTTTAACTTCCTATAAACCTGAATAAAAAAGAGGTACCTACTCTCTTTTCGCATCGGTTTGACACAAAAAATTGATGTCAAGTTCGAACGAAAATAAAACTAAAGCATTCTAAATAATTATTTATTTCTAACCACCACTTGATCCTTATAGATAACGGCCATGAACAGAACGAGCGTCCCCGAACACAATGTAAGGTGTTAAAGCCAGTCAAGAGTTGCGTGTGTTTACATTGTACTCGGATAAGCTCGCTTAGGAATGTCAGCGATGCATTCACAAATTTATTAATAAGAGAAATAATTTATATAAAGTAAATACATAATAGCTGTAAATAAAAAAACTTGAATGATTTGACATTGACATATAACTTCAAAGTGTAGTCTATGACTTTGACAGGAGCTACTTAATTTCTGTGGACTATATTTGACAGCTGTCAGCGGTTCAGATGGTTTACTCGAGAGCCGCGGCACCAGAGATGATTTCAATGAGTTCTCTTGTGATGACGGCTTGGCGAGTTCTGTTGAATGTGAGTGTAAGTTTCTCAATCATTTCTCCGGCGTTCTTAGATGCGTTGTCCATGGCTGTCATACGAGAGGACTGTTCTGAACAAGCGCCCTCTTTTAGAGCAAAGAACAGCATAGAGGCAAGAGAGAACTCCATGTAGGATTGTATTACGTCGGCGTCCAATGAGTCATATGTGGCCAGTTTTGGGGCACTCTGAAAAACAATTTGATTATTATAAAGTGATACAGCATGGATTCGAATTATTATTGACAATTTAACCTTAAACTAGTGTATGGATAATGAAAATAAAGTTGAAATTTTTCTTAATTTTTAAGCAGGGAATTCTGCTTTAAATTTTTAATTTAGTAGGGAATTTACGGAATAGCTTATTTAACAAATTTTGTACAAATTGTTCCATTTACTATTTAAATAAATCTGCACATGAAAACTAATGATCTTAGCATGAAAGTTCACCAGATGCTGTTTTCCCGAAGCAATACAACTTAGGGACCTTCAAGAAAAGTGCGTCTCCAAACTTAAAGGCCGGCAACGCATCTCTTGATTCCTGGTTTTGCGGATGTTATTGGGCAGTTGCCTCAACAGCCTATTGCCCAATTACCCAATCTTATATAAAAGAAAAACACATTTTTAGAGGAACATTATATATTACCTCAACAGCCTTCTGGCTGAAGATTGGCAGATCAGACTGCATATAAGAGACAACAGACTTGAATTTGTTGTAGATTATCTTTCCAGAGCCGAAATCATAACCTGAATTCAAAATGGCGTTGGCAATTACAGCTGCATCCCCGAAGGTGGGCGGCTGTCGGCCAATCTGGAAAAACAATACATTTTAATCTTTTATGAAATAATATAAATATACAGCATATATTCTGATATAGTGAGTTTTTTTTAAAATATCACTCAAGTTAATATGACAGATTCTGTTACAATTGCATAAATAGCTTATTCAATTACAACTGGATAATCGTGTAGCGTCAGACTAATTATTTTAATGATCGATTCGATTTGAATTATCCGTAAGCGTGGTATTACATTTTTTGGTTTTTTGTTTATTGCTCACATTAATCAACTACAAGTGAAAATAGTTTCTAATAGTTTTATCGCACTTCACAACGAATAAACCAGACTAAATTCTTAAAAAATGTTCGGTACCAAATTAATAAAAATCATTGTAAAGGTACTTTAACGATTTTTATTGATAATTTTTTTAGTCGTATTTTGACTTAGTCAAAAACTTGGCCCACGTCATGACAAACTAAGAAAAAATTAATTTTTTTAAATACAGACATTTTCTTTAGTGTTCAAATATTTGGGTGTCTGTTCTGGCTCAGGTTAACCTTATTTGTCCAAGTGGTAGCAATTTTTATAAATATGTGATGATGTTGATCACACACTAAAAACGACATACGGTGTTGCGTATAACGAAACAACCCAGATCTCATCGTACTGCGCTTGTCAGTCTGCTGTTGAAGATGAAATACCTCATGAGCCTGTTTTTATCACACCAAAACCTTCAAACCAGAACACCACAGTACAAAATTCACAAATATCTTGTTGATATAAAAATTGTGGTGGCAGTACCAGCCTGGATAACTGCAGATATATGTTAGCTCAATTGCTATAAATGAAATCTAATATGCACACCTCATTCACCACGCTAATGATGTGCTTCCCGTACAGACGTTGCAAGATACCACGGGACTTGTCTCCCACGCAGATCACTTTGATGTTCTCAGCGCCGGGCTCGCTGAGACGGGTTCTGATCACCTTGGACACTCCAGTATGAACAGCACCGCATAAACCTGGGAGACAAAAATAATGTGAAAAAAAAACTTGAGCTAGTATCGCAATTAATATAATAGTCTGGTATAAGGTGCACCTAAGTATCAGATTTCGACAAGAGATGGGAGTTTCTTATCAGTTCTTCTTCCCATGTCAAAGTCCCATTACGAACTGATAATTTTAAACTTTAAACTTCCATGACATTTAATAATATGTCACTAAGTTTTATGTCTTCTACTGTATTTATCACAGGGGGTGTTCTAAAGAACTGTTTGTCCTTATTTCTCCCGCCAATTTCCACCATCGCAGCACACGCTACAAACATGCTGACCATCAGGAGGTGTGATGTTTGATTTAAATACGTTTTTAAAAATAATTTATTTTTCCTACAATAAGGTCATAAATAAGATAAATTTAGGCGTATATAGCGTAACATATGCGGTAGGCCGGTATAAGAAAATTAGTATGTACAAACGTTCGAAAACACGCAGGCACACATAGTACAGCTATTAAAACATATTTTACTTAGCCCAAAATATACTTTACCAAGCCTTTTTAGCATAAGGCTAAAAAATAGACAGGGACGTTAAATATGAATGATAACTATTACAAATAAAATGTCAAAAATTTAAATTTCCTTCGATCCTACATCTACATTTTCTACAAAAATCTCGCAAGACTCACAATTCGTGAGATATCGCTGTATATATTAACAGTTAAAAAATTCTCTACATAATATGCACATATTTCAGCAAATAAAACCTCAGTCTATCAAACGTAAGCATCCATCCCTACTCTGTGGTCTTACTTTGATCTTCAATAATTTACACCCTTCATGTGCTGTCTTGACTTAAAGGTCTTATTAACCAGGTCATAAAATCCCAAAAAAAAAAATGGGCTGCAGATACCATTACGTAATTGATCATTATATTTAAATTTTAAGTGACTAAGAGTTAAACTATGCTCTATTGTTACGGCCTTACAAATAATCTTGGTATAAAGTTATAACTGAGAATAAGCCAAGTATACGCATTGTTTGCAAATAGACATTTTGTTTATGGTTGGCTTATTCGGACGTATAACGTTTCCCGCGTTTATTTATAGCAAGGCTTCTTGACATTTGGAAAACTTCAGAATTATCATTGTATTGACAGTTTTGTCAGCAATACATTTTGCATATTCTTGGTTTATTCTCAGGTATGACTTTATACGAAGTTTATTTGTAAGGCCGTAATTATTTATGACTTTGTGTGAAGTATTCCACGGGTCAATTAGTATTGTCTTATCTTTAACGGTTATTATTTTATAAATCATACCTCGGTCAGAAGTCATCGCAATATACAACTGCTTTGGTTCGTCTTCAGGGGCAGTAACCTGAAATAAAAGAATATATTTTATTAAAGTTGTACCCGACTAAAGAGATAAATTACCGGACCAAAAGACCCCATGTCAAAACAAGGGTTCATGCAACTGCAAGTGTGTCTGTTGTTTGCCTGTGTGCTAATTTTGAACACAATGTCATGCTAAGCGGGACTTTTTGAATCTCGCTTAGGTCATGGCTAGGTTATAGATATTATACTCCACGAATGGGAATGTGAAGTCGCCATTACCTTTAGCTTTAGAAAAGAAAAGCGCATGCAACGTATTCTTTGCCTGTCCACAACTTAGATAATTTATACGAATAGACAGAGCCCCTTAATGCTAGACAACGGATGAAAACAGGCCAAGTTTATTACTTTATTGTGCGTGACAAGGTACGTCGTACACTCGTGATTTGTATGACAAATTGTGTTTGTATGGAAGAGGAATGCAATTCCTCGAAATAGAGCTTAACAGTCAACCTCAATTTTCTTCGAAGTTTTCACAGCTGTCGCAGTCTATCTAGACGTATACGTGATCTAAGGTACATTCTAGTTCTGAATTTATTTTCAAAGCGAAAGTGACCGAAAAAAGACATGGCTAAAGGTCTCGTTACCAGGCCATAAAATCCAAAAAAAAAAATGCCGTTAAAAATCTGCTTACCAAGACCCAACACAATTATACAAATTTATATACAATGTGCAATTAATTAATGTAAAAAATAGTTTGTGGCACAAAAATTAAATGATAACTTAATTATTTTCAACAACTTCCGGAAACATAATAGAAAGAGTTGAATTAAGTTATTGTAAAACTATAAAGAAGTCTTTACAACTTTACATCACATCAGAAGTCAGTTAGGTAATTCGTGAGTCGTTCATGTTCCCGAAAGAAAAAATCATGACTGAAAAAGTTACAGATCTGGATGGATGAGATTGTGAGAGTGTCTTTTATGTAAAGAGGCATACTTTTTTTATGGAATAGGAGGACAAACGAGCGTACGGGTCAACTGGTGTTAAGTGATCACCGCCGCCCACATTCTCTTGCAACACCAGAGGAATCACAAGAGCGTTGCCGGCCTTTAAGGAAGGTGTACGCGCTTTTTTTGCAGGTACCCATGTCGAATCGTCCCGGAAACACCGCACAAGGAAGCTCATTCGCTTGAAAACCGCACTGTGGAGGACCGCCACACAGTGGGGATGATATCCTAACTTGTGGCGGATCGTGCGAAAGTGGAGGCAGGAATCAGGGTAAGCAGTTTATACCTATATAATAATTTAATAACAATAAAGATATAATGTCCTTCTCACTCCTACTCCCATAACAGTTGGGAACTGTACTCTAGAAATTATTGATTATTCACGCGTACGTCTACCTCAGACAAACAATGCAGTTAGGCAGGTCCAATTTTGCGAAGGTCACTCGTCGAACCCAAATCGGATGGGCAGCGTTTGGGAAACTAACTGTTTTGTAAAATCTTCTCATCCCAAATACCAGTGTCTAAAGACGAAGGTTTTTCAGCGTGTGTTGCCAGTGAGGACATACAGAACACAGACGTGGTCACTTACTTTGGGCCTCGAGTTTCCTTGCGAGATCAGAATTGTCGAGATTCATAGGAGAACCAAAGTCACCGACATAACCCAAAGGATTGCGAAACTGAAGTGGCAGTGGGCAGGGCCTATAGCTCGACATACAGGAAGACACAGTGTTGGAAGGCTCCCAACAAAATGGACCAATGATCTGGTCAAGAGTGCAGGAATAGGTTGGATGAGGGCAGCGCAGGACCTGGGAATTTTGACGCCTTGGAGATTTTTGGGGGAGCCCTTTGTCCAGCAGAGAGCGTCTTCCGGCTTATATGATGATGATGAAAGATATAGCAATTCTCAATATCTCTCATTAAATGGTGAGGCTACCTTACCTCTGCATTTTCGTAAAACATGACAGCCCCTTCTCCGTAAGGCCTAGCAGCCTTCAGTTCTCGTTCAGCTCGAGTATATCTAATCAACACAAAAATCTTCATTATTTTCAGTTTCATTAAATTTTAATGAAGAAAGGAACTCATATTTTGCACTTATTAATTGTAGCTGTGATATCATCAAAATATGAAATGAAATGAAATGAAATATATCTTTATTGCATACCACAAAATAATGAAACATAACAAAAATCGAGACTACAAAAAGCAATAGGCGGCCTTATCGCTTAAGAGCGATTTCTACCAGGCAACCTATAATGAATCAGTTATAGTTGAAAAGATAACAGAAGGTGGTGTTATCGATATGCATATAACTTAAACATACAGTAAATAATTCCAAGAAAAGAACTAGTATTGAAATTGTCACAGTAATAAATAATAATTATGGGGCATTGTTTTGAAAGATTGGAGAGTTTGAGCCTTTCTGATTTCAGAGGTAAGAGAATTCCATAGGTTAACAGCTTGCACAGCAAATGAATTGTTGAAAAAGGAAGTTTTATGAACAGGTGTACAAAGCAAGAGATTATGGACAGACCGAAGATATAGTTGGTGAGAACTTAATGCTGAAAATTTTTCCTTGAGATATATAGGAGTTTTAGGATCAAATAGGACACGATAGAGATGTATAAGTATATGGGAATTTCTACGCAAGCGGATAGGGAGCCATTTGAGCTTTTTGCGAAATTCAGACACGTAGTCATACTTACGTAGTCCAAATATAAAACGAATACACATGTTCTGCAATCGTTCAAGCTTATCCAACTGGAGTTCGGTTAAGTCGACATATGAAATGTCAGCGTAGTCAAGAATGGACAGGAGAAGGGATTGAGCGAGTAAAGTTTTCGTGGGAATAGGAAGAAAATTTTGGAGTTTTTTTAATGAGTGAGAGGCAGCATAGAGCTTCCTACTAACTTCTTTAAATTGATGGTGCCAAGACAAATTCCGATCAATGAATATGCCCAAGCTCTTAACAGAGCAGCTAAAAGGAATAAGAGTTCCTCCTACAGAAATGGGAGGTAGATTACCCCACTCAATTTTATGGGTTAGTTGTGAGCTACCAACAATAATACATTGAGTTTTCGACGGATTCACTTTTAGTCCATGGGCAGTACTCCATTCCACGATTGTAGTTAAGTTTTTGTTAGTGTTTTTAATAGCTAAAGGCAGACCCTCGAGAGAAGATTGTGAGTATATCTGGAGATCGTCTGCATACATATGATACCAGGAAGTTAAATTTTTAGTTATAGAGTTAATAAAAATTGCAAAAAGAAGAGGAGATAGTACACCGCCTTGTGGAACTCCAGCGGAAAGGTTAGACCAGGTTGAAGTGTTATCATCAATCTTAGTCCTTTGCCGACGCCCACGTAAATAGCTTCGAAACCACCCTATCACTGTCGGAGATACGTTAATAGAACTCAACATGCTCAGCAAAATATCAAAGTCAACAGTGCAGAAGGCATTACTGAAGTCGAGTAGTGTAAGTATTGTGAGCTGTTGCTTATCCATGCCAGATCGGATATCATCGGTAATTTTTATAAGTGCAGTAGTTGTACTATGTCCTGGACGAAAACCAGATTGGAGAGGGTTAAGAACACTGTGCTTATTAATAAATATAGAGAATTGTTGATGGACTAAGCGTTCAAGAACCTTGGAAAGAAAAGGTAGTATAGATATGGGGCGATAGTCAGAAAGATTGTGTGGTTTAGAAATTTTAGGTATTGGAATAACATTAGCGTCTTTCCAGGCTACAGGAAATTGGCCAGACGTTATAGAAAAATTAAGAATATGGGAGATTGTAGGAACTAGGATATCTATGATAGGAAGGATCATATTACGACTAATGCAATCACTACCAACGGCCTTAGATGTAACAGACAAAATGGTTTTTTTAACGTCAGAATCAGTGAAGGGAGAGAAGTTGAACGGTGGAAAGTCAGGGGTTGGGATTAAGGATAGGGATTTAAGCGTTTGAGCTTTAGTGTTATTGTCAAGAAAAGATGAATTTTGAGAGAAATGTTGATTAAGTTGTTCAATATTTAGATTATTGGAAACTGTATGTTGTTGCTTCCCAACTCCTAGCGTTCTTAGGAATTTCCAAACTTTACTGGTTTCGCCGTTCTCAACAGACGTGTAGATATGGCGTCGCTGCGCGTCTCTGCACATTGTATTGCAACGATTCCTTAATCTTATATACTTTTCCCGGTTAAGATCAGAGTTATTCTGCTTATAAATAGATTTAGCTCGATTTTTAGAAATTTGCAGTTTTTTAATATCAGTAAGCCAAGGAGCAGGTAAATGCTTTATCTTCACGGGTTTAACTGGCGCATGCTTATCATACAGCTGTATTAGCAAAGAATTAAAAATATCATCTTTATTGTTGTTACTATTAGAATTAAAATTACCTATTCATTGCAATATGACTTGCTAATTACAGAGCCACCACTGTGATTGATGTGGTAATTAGTAATTACCACAGAAGGCTTGCCAGGTCTCAAAATAATAGCATCATAAGATTTGAATATGGCAAAATGTCCATCATAATCATCAGTCTCTTTTGTGAACAGGAAGTAGCAGCTTTGAAAAGTAGACTGGTACATGCAATGGTACAGTGTGACCCGACATCTCTACCTACCGCAGAATCAGATCAATCAGAATCTACGTAGAATGCACATAAATTTAATTTGGGTAATTTAATATAAAAACAGTATTTAATTCAATTGTCTTCCTCTATCTTTCTATAAGATTTTTTTATTAAAATATAAACTTAAAATGGTATTGGTTAATAAATTTTTAATAAATTATTCGCTTAGAAAATCATTTTTGAAGACCTATCTTTAGATACACCACACATATGGGTTTGATGAAAAAAAAATTCTGAGTTTCAGTTCCAAGTATGGGGAACCCCTAAAATTAATTGTTTTTTTTTTTCTATTTTTGTGTGAAAATCTTATGTGGTTCACAGAACACATCTACTTACCAAGTTTCAACAGTATAGTTCTTATAGTTAGGGGAAAAAGTGGCTGTGACATATGGACTGACAGATAGACAGACAGACACAACAAATCCATAAGGGGCTATGGAACCCTATAAATCACCTTGTATGTTAACACAATATGTAGTCACTGAAGATTACTATGGAAAGTATATACTTATATATGTTGCTATAATATATAGACCTATATATTATTAAGTATGGTCATGACAGGCTGAATACTATCACTTTCTTGACTGCCTGTCAGCCAAGATACAAGAAACATGATGATATCCTTAGGAAAACATAAAAGATGACGAAATCAGCGTATATTCTTAGCTATAACACAAATTATTGCTTTTTATCAATCTATTTTTGATTGCTTCCAAATATGATTGTGCCACTGTGGCTTTAGCAAGTGCCAATGTTCAAAAGTCCTACTTAGAATGGAAGTAAAAAACACCCAAAATTCTGAGTGGCACAGTCACTGAGCTAGTCAAATTGAAACATAAGTTGTTGATCTTCTAGCACAGTAAAAAATTAGATATGTTGATAGACAAACTTCACACCACATAAAACATTAATTTTAAGTTTACCTATGTTGAGACAAAACTATCAGTAATAATACAGCATTATCTATACAGAGAATTATGATAGAAATAAGTAATTGTATAATTGAATGTAATGATGTATCTCATATTTTCCAGTAAAAATATTCCATTTTAATTCTAATTTTAAATATTTATGATTCCTTTTTCAAATTGTGAAATCAAACACTTAAGCAACTTATAATAAACTCACTTGGCAGCTGACACCATCTTCATGGACTGTGTGATTTTTTGAATATTTTTCACTGACTTCAGACGAATTTGAATCGATTTTAAAGTAGCCATGTTACGGGACTGCTGTTGATTGACCACCATGGTCGCTTGGGTGCAGACACCCGGAGCAATCCGGCTTAGCATTTTGAATCTAAAATATTAAATAAAACCTTTTTTATCAGCTGTTACTTACAGGTTATAGAGCGAAGTTATGTAAGAGGTGCACTCATAATGCCGACGAAAATATTATATTTTCATTTATATATATTTACGTTTTCAAAAGCAATTACATTAATACCAACGATTATTCATTTAAATAGGTTTTGAAATACGTACGTTTGTAGCTTTATTGTAAAAAATTAAACACCAGTCCACAAAAATGTTGCTGGCCAAAAAGATGGTGATTGAAACTTCAACTTGACATCCACTGACAGCAATCAGATAATGACTTTGACATATGAAAATCTACAGTTCCGGTTTGAAGACACTTTACAAAATCAATCACATGAGAAATTAACATTAAAAAATAATACAATATTGCAATACATCAGTTTAGTTTAAGGCTGTCGGCTAAGCATGTAAAAAACGAAATATCTCAAAAAAAGAATAAAGGTATAACATAAACACATTTAAGTAATAATTGACCACTTTCTAGATTCTTTTTTTTTTGTTTCGTTGCATTAAAATGCAATTTGCAAATGGGAGTAGCATGTATAAAATAAATATAAGTTTTATATGTATTGTCAAACCTGTGTTGCCTCAAGAATAAGCTCTTATAACTTACCTTTTTAAAACTTCACCCTTTAATTATTTTTCATTGTTCATTGGGAAGATTTAATCAGCAGTAAAACTATATAACCTTAGCTAATGTGTTTTTGTGACGGATGTAAACAGGGTGGAAAAAAGTAGCGGCGAAATGTTTGCCTCAATTTTCAGCTAACGCACTGTTGTTTGGTCTGATCTATATGCTTTAAAAAATAATAGAAATGGAAAACGACTCACACTTATTGTTTTTTTCACAAATGATCAGAGTTTAACACCTTATACCTGAGTTGCCTATTTCTATTTCTCAAACTAACCGGCAAGATATATAGTTGAGTCGCTGAAAGCGATTAAGAAAAAATGCCTTGAATGCAGGAAATGTACGGTTTTTTTTATAAACAGAAATTTATTGTTGACTATGGGAATATTGGTTAGTAATAAATAAAGAGGGGGGTGGGGGTTAGGTTAGTCAGGAATATATTTTATTTAACACCTCCTTCCTTCAATACGGAACATTCAGTGTTTGGAAAATGAATAAATAAATTGGTAGTTTGAGGCAGAGGAAACGGGATTGCACACAACAAAGTAATAAATATTATGATGAATATTAACTGATTAGAATTAAACATCTTGGGTCATGGCTAACATACTCATCGAAAAGCGAAACAGACATCCGAGTTCACATAGAAATTGCTCGCGCATCTAAAACAGCGTGCAAACATTAGGGTCAACGGGAAACTTTCATCATACATCGAGATAGAAAGGGGCGTACGACAAGGCTGTATTTTGTCACCCTTACTTTATAATTTGTATGCTGAAGCCATATTTTCGGATATCACAACCATATTTTCGGATATATCAACAGCACAGACGGAATATCAATTAACCTTTCCGCATCAGCGCGCTCCGGATCTCGCTGTACACTATAGATCGGCAAGCTTCCGGCATTTTCCCCGTGTGTATTATTTTACGTGTAGTTATAAAATGCTTATAACTAGGGTGATTTGAGTGACTGTCACTGAAAGCTATTGAAACAAGCTATAAGACCATGTATAAATTATTCATATCGTCTTTCTTTTTTATTTCACAAAGACTTTTCATTCGAAAAAAAGTGTAAAAATAGGTATATTTTAAAATAAATATTGTTATTATTGTTAATTACTTGTTTTATTTATTTCCTTTTATGTTTTTGTAATAAATAGTATATGTTAATTATAAAATTAAGCTTAAATCTCCACAAAGAACGATCTTCGTGTAAAGTCTTGATAACGACCGCTCGCTGCGCCGGCCGGGAACAAGTGGACACATAAGTGCTTTGTCGGTAAAGCTATGACGTCGAATATTGGTGGCCTTGAATCGTAACGGATCGAAATATGTTTGGGAATTCACTCGTTCATAACTGCGTAGGCAAATAAACGATCTTGTACACCTAATAAGGGTGAAAACTGGATGAGGTAAAAGAGTGCCCCGCGGCACAGCCGCTCTCATTGTTTTTTGAATTACCAGTGCCCGCGGGCACGGCTGATGCGGAAAGGTTAATGGCAAAATGTTGAACAATATTAGGTACGCAAACGACACAAAGACTAGTCAACTCCGTAGCTTCTGTCAGTGCTGAGTATGGTATTAACATCAACACCAAAAAGACGAAGTACATGGTAATAAGCCGTAAACCTGAGCTTACCACTTCATTATCCCTCAATGGTCAAAGTCTTGAAAGGGTTGCCAAGTTCAGATATCTAGGCACAATGGTTGACGACTCAGGAGATCACAATCTCGAAATACGATGCAGAATAGAACAAGCACGCAACGCCTTTTCAAAAATGAAAAAAGTACTTTGTGACCGGAACCTAAACATCTCTCTTCGTATACGCATAGCGCGGTGCTATGTCTTTTCTGTACCCCTTATACGGCGTAGAAGCTTGGACGCTGACAGAAGCTATGACAAAAAAACTGGAAGCGTTCGAGATGTGGGTGTACAGACGTATGCTGAGAATTTCTTGGACAGAGCGCGTACGGAATAGCATCGTGTTAGAGAGAATGGGAAAGGCTACAGAGATACTTACGTCTATTAAGGAACGAAAGTTAGAATATTTTGGACATGTGATGCGTAATGCCAAGAAATATGAATTCCTTCAACTAATCATGCAAGCAAGGGAAAGTGGCAGGCAGGAGGAGACCTGGCCGCAGAAGGATATCGTGGCTTAAAAACTTGCGCCAATGGTTTGGGAAGAGCACAAGATCTTTATTTAGAGCAGCTGTGTCGAAAGTTGAAATTGCCCTAATGATTGCCAACCTTCGCAAGGAGACGGCACGTTAAGAAGAAGAATCTTTTATGAAGATGAGAACAGTTCTTTGCAGCTGTCAACTTTCTCTGAAACTCTGTACCCGACTTGCAATGTAACGTTTGGCCCGTTTTTTAAACGGTTGTAAGACATGGACCGTAGCGGAAGACTTACGTATAAGGATTGAAGCCTTCGAGATGTGGACATCTTGTAGGATGCTCCGCATAATTTGGACGGCTAAAGTGTTCTCTTCATTTAAAATATAGCAATGATGTATGTCTGCTCTTTATGTGAGCTCGAATTAGTTGCACTTTTCTGGTTAGCATCGAAAAGTCGTTATGCGACCGTTACAGTTTTTAACTATAAATATCTCCGTGGTGCGTGTATAATATGTAGGTGTAAGTTTATATTTGGTACGTTCCTACTGCAAATATAGTCAATTCCTCCGTTTTCAACATAGGGAATCTTACTTACATTTATTATCATTTATTTCTCACTGAAATATTTTCGAAGTTAAGTGATTGACAACATTCCGCTGCTCTCTGGCAAATTGATAAATTCATGTGCATTAGCATTGTCTATTATATTAACACGGAAGGCATAAGTTATCGCTGCAGCGATCTGAAAGTCTGTACAAAAATAGTTTATACACATTACGATATTTATAACGAAAAATCTTAAAATCTCGTTTTTGACGTCTATTTATCACCTGAACAAGAATATTTACCTTGGAATTGAAAATCGAGACAGCGTTAAAGAAAGCTGCCGTTTTAAAAAAACACTTCGAGCGAGACTAGCGAGTTCGGTTCTGGACTAAGGCGTAAGAGAATAAGGTAGGTTCTAAATGAACCCGTGGATGCTATTTTTTATTTTTGTTTTTTAATCATGTAACGAAAAAAATAAAAATATTCCAAAGCCTGGGCAGCATTTTGTCCATTCTATAACGACTTCTATTTTGACATGTGAAGTATTGGCTTTTTTATATGGAATAGGAGGACAAACGAGCGTACGGGTCACCTAGTGTTAAGTGATCACCGCCGCCCACACTCTCTTGCAACATAAGAGAAGGTATACGCGCTTTTCTTGAAGGTACCCATGTCGTATCGTCCCGGAAACACCGCACAAGGAAGCTCATTCCACAGCTTCATAGTACGAGGAAGAAAGTTCCTTGAAAACCGCACTGTGGAGGACCGCCACACATCCAGATGGTGGGGATGATATCGTAACTTGTGGCATGTCGTGCGAAGGTGAAATTCGGCGGCAGGAACCAGGTTGAACAGCTCTTCGGAACACTCCCCGTGATAAATGTGGTAGAAGACACACAATGAAGCGACGTCTCTACGCAACGCCAAGTGATCCAGCCGTTCACAGAGCGCTAGGTCCCCGTCAATTCGAGCTGCTCTGCGTTGCACGCGGTCAAATGGATCGAGCTGATACTGGGGTGCGCCAGACCAGAGATGACAGCAATACTCCATGTGAGGCCGGACCTGCGCTTTGTAGAGCGCTAAAATGTGGGCCGGCTTGAAGTTTTGCCGTGCTCTATTTATGACGCCCAGTTTCTTCGAAGCCAATTTGGCTTTGTCCTCCAGATGGCCACGGAATTGGCAATCGCTCGAGATTTCGAGACTCAGTATTCCGATACTAGGCGAGGCTTTAAGGGAAGTGTACTCGAAGAGCGGTGATACAGCAAATGGGGTTTTTTTTAGTGGTATACGCGCAAACCTGAGTCTTCTGGGGGTAAAATTGGACAAGGTTCAACTTACCCTATTCCGCGACCTTCTCGAGAGAGGACTTGATAGAAGACACAAGTTTCTCCCGGCACTGGTCGACGTTTTCCCGAGAGAGATCTGCATGGCCCGTGTATACAGCATCACCAGTGCTGTGGTCTGCATAGCAATGTATGTTGGTGGTGTCCAACATATCATTGATATGCAGAGGAAACAGCGTGGGAGATAGTACACAGCCTTGGGGCACTCCAGCGTTCACGGGCTTGGGATTCGAGCAATAACCGTCGACATCGACCTGTATGCTGCTGACATGCGCCCAGTGAGGAAGGTCCACTTGCATAAGCTCTCGAGAAGCCCAAATGATGGAAGTTTTGCGAGGAGCGCCTTATGCCATAGACGGTCAAAGGTCTTCGCTATATCCAGGCTATCTACCAGGCCTTCCCCCTTGCTTTCAATAGCCGCCACCCATCTATGTGTTAGGTATACCAGAAGATCGCCAGTCGACCGACCATGGCGAATGCCGTACTGCCGGTCGTTGATCAACTGGTGACCCTCAAGGTATACCAAGAGCTGGCGGTTAGTTATGCTCTCCATGATTTTGGAGAGTAGGGAGGTAATAGCAATAGGCCTGTAGTTTGCCGGATCCGAACTGTCTCCTTTTTTGGGATCGGATGGACAAGGGCTAACTTCCATGAATCAGGGACTACGCCTTTTGAATAAGAGTGCCGGAATAAACGCGTTAGCACCGGCGTCAACTCAGGGGCACACGTTCTAAGAACGATTGGAGAAATGCCATCCGGCCCGCTCGACTTCCTGACGTCCAACGAAAACAGAGCTCGCCTAACAGTTTTCTGTCGGAACTGTAATTCAGGCATGGAGCTCTGACACCGCGGGATGGTCGGCGGTGTTTTTCCGTTTTCGTCAAGAGTTGAGTTGGAGGCAAAAAGAGTGCACAGGAGATCGGCTTTCTCTTTTGCCGTATGGGCCAGGGTGTCATTCCTCATGTGCAACGGCGGCATGGACGTCTGGTTGAAGTTACCAAGAGCAGCTTTCGACAACGACCAGAACTTGCGTGTTCCGATCGGGTAACTGGAAAGCTGCTCCCCAATTTTGACGGTGTGCTTCGATTTCGCACGGGCGATTAGCCGCTTAAAAAATCTGGAGGCTTGGTTATATTTCCTCTTCAGAACATTGCAGTTCGGATCCTTTGAGCCCAGTGCCGCAACCCAAGTTCGATACGCCTGTTTTTTGCAGTCAGATGCTGCTTTAACTGACGCATCGAACCAGGGCTGTGATCTGCCACCGATCGGTACTACAGAGCTTGGTATAAAAATATCCATGCCCTGCAGTATCACATCGGCTACTGCAACGGCGCAGGCACTAGGATCATCCGAAAGGAAACAAACCCTGCCCCAAGGGTAGGATGCAAAAAAGGAACACATCCTATCCCAATCTGTTGACTTGTAGTGCCAAACGCGGCGGGTCGCTGGTGGTCTGCGACGTTGGTGTCGGATAGGCACTACACTCCTGACCAGGCAATGGTCGGACGTTCCGAGAGGGGCGTCGACAGAGACCTGGTAACCATCGGGATGTGTAGTCAGCAGAAGATCTAATAAGGACGGCATGTGGCTATCCACATCCGGGAGACGCGTTGGCGACTCAACCAATTGGGACAGACCATACGCCAATGCAAAATTATGCACAGATCGCCCTGCGTAGTCTGTAGTAAGTGATCCAAGCCATTCGGCATTGTGCCCTTTGAAATCACCCAAGACTACGATTTCAGAGGAGGGGATCTGAGCAAGCACGTCATCAAATGCTGCTTGAACGCAGCTCATGAGGTGATCCGTTTCTGCGTTACCACTATGGGACCTGTAGACACACGCATATATGCGGACGCGGTCCTCTAAATCTACGCGGAGCCAGAGAGTAGACAGGTCCCTACCCTCAAAATTGCCGAGACGGCGACAGCAGATATCCTCCCTAACGTACACACATACCCCGGCATGAGGCATGAAATAATGCTCAATTTTGTACCTGTGGTACGGTTAATATGACGTATCGCTAGGTCGGGAATCGAGATATATGCGTCTCCGTAAGGAAACACAAGGCAAGCTGCGCCGTCTCAAGGTGGTGGTGGACGGCGTTTAAGTTGGAGTGAATTCCCCGGATGTTACAAAAGTCCACATTAAGCGTGGAGCGGGGTGCCGTGGTGTTGCTGCCCTGTTTGTCCTGTGATATACTGTGCCCTCCCCAGAATACGAGGGGCAGCCCGACCGTGAATGCTCGGGGAGGGATTCTCCGGCTCTACAAGAGCCGGTACCCTCCAGGGGTAATTTCTCTTTAAATAGGGGGCGGGGAGGACGGGGGGGGGGGTATGGCCTCCGGTCCTCGACACTAACCTATGCGAAACATAGCGGCACTAGGCCGCTACTTCACGCCGGTTTTCTGTACTAATGTGGTAAGTAACCCGGACGAGTCTGGCCCGATTGTGCTGACGTCATAAGACGGCAGCGTGACTCTCCCACTTTCAAAAAGCCCGTAGTCGCCTCTTACGACACCCTTGGAGCTGGGGCTACCCTATTCTTTTTACGCCCCGGGGCAGCACAGGGCCAAATGGCTACATGCATGCAATTCTAATAGCTTAAGCACATGGTTGGATTTGGTACGGCCGGACCATCAGACAATCCGGTGGGCGCCTCGCAGTTCGCACTAATTTTGTGCGATGGACAATGCGACATACCATCGAATATGGTCCCCTACCAGACCGCGTCCGATAGTTCGTATATACCAAATCCGATCATGTGCTTAGGCTATTACTCTAAAAGTAAATAATATTTAATAGACAATGGTAGTTGATGAATGATGTGTTTATTATGTCTTACTCATTACTTACTGTCATGATCAAAATATTACGTGACACCCGAGATGTCATTTAGCATGTAAATTATTTCTAAAATCTAAAGTTCAAAATTGTGAACTTCAATTTGGTAGAAGTCAATACTCTAAACTACAAAGACAAAATATAATTAAATGGTACTGCCTAGTATTTTTCAAACAATTTACGAATCCAATACAAATTATTCAGTGATCGGTGTTTTATAATTGGATCTAGTTTTATATTTAATAATTATAATAAAAATGGTTAAAATAAACATGCCAGATACAGAGGAAAAGCACTCTAATAATGTTCCGGAGAAGATTGAAGAACAACAAACCCGAGAAAGAACACAGACGGATCATTTGAATAAGAAGTTGTTAACTTCTTTGTTTAACAGCATGAATGAAGGAGGGGACACAGCTCTTGCTAAAATGTTGGAATCAGAAGATGAGCCAGAAAATAATGACGAATGGAAATGAATAACGTAAAGCAAACAATTTTAGTGCCTACCTAATTTTCCTTGTAAATTTTTAAGTATAATTCATAAGTTTTGTAACTGCTGTATTGTATAAATTATTTTTATATTAATCTATTGATTTTAGCTTTTGGATCTGAATTGGTAATAAACAGAAAACATGCTTACCAAAGTAAGCAAAATTTCATGCCTCAAAAGGCATGAAAATGTGGTTAATGTTAAATAGTTTTTTTTTAATTTAACCAGTAGGTATATAATAACCCTCATTTCTCAATATTATTTTATATTTAGCTAAAATAGTAAGAGTGAGCAGGCATCTCATAAAGTCTGGTTAAAACCTCACTTATATCATCACTTGTTATGAAAATATTTGAAACTTACCTTAATCCAAATGTAAGCTTAATATTTCATCTCATGTCCATAGCCAAATCCTAGAATAACCAAAAATTCTGAGTGGCATCTCTATTATTGTGCTCATCAACATAAGACATGATATATTGCAATAGAACTGTAATATCTTCAAATATATGATGTCACTCCAGGAAGTCTGTGAACACCCCAGGAATGTTCTGGAAGGAGCTGGGCTGGTTGGAGTAACTGGCCATTACTGCACGCAAAATGGACCCATGCTAGTGGTTTAACTGCGGAAACAGGAGCCCCTATACCATACCATATCTTCGAATATCTTCCCTTCATATGGAAATACAATTAGAGCTTGAACACTACTGCTTGGTGGTGGAAAAAGTGCCACTGTGAAGTAGCCTCACTGATAGTTTTTATAAAAGATTTTATTATATCTTAACTTTTTTTATGTTGAAATATTTGTGCAAATGAGAGAATGCAGATAAGTATGTCCAGAAAAAGGGTCCTTAATATGAATGTGTGTAATCTGTGTACCCCTGTCAGACAGGTGTTAATATATTATATTTTGTCTAAAAATTGTAGTTGAATGATAGGATCTCTTATCTTATATCTATCTTAGACAGGCCACATCCATGCATACCTACGCTTAAAAATCACTAATTCAAAGCAAAGCCTTTGCGAAATGATCTTCCTGACCTTACAAAAAACACGGAAGTATTGTTTGCGGATGTCACTTCCCTCTTAATCAAAGTGAAAACAAGACAAGTTAACAATGTGTGCTAATATATATATTAACTATTGTTAAATAGTAATAAACAAAATATAACATTTACCATACCATATGTCATAAATAAAGATGTGAATGTTTTGTTAAAAGGAAAGGTGGTGAAACCAGTGGAAACTGCTATATTTCTTGGAATTACTTTTGATACAAAATGATAATGGAGCCAAAATATTGAAGGATTGCCTAATAGACTTGACATATGCTACAATATGCGGTCAAAAAGATAAGACTGACATAGATATTGCATGACTAGTTTTGTTATTTTCATAGTATTATGCCCTATGGGGCAATGCAGCCGATATTAACACCATCTTTATGCTGCAGAAGGGGCTATTAGCTCTATTTATATCATAACTCAAAGAATCATTACAAATTTAAAGAAATAAATTGAATTTTTTGCAATTTGGTTTATTATTGTTAACTACTTATAGAGTTATTATCTAGAAACTGTAATAGCCATAACACCAGAAACCAACAAATTTATTAGACCTACTACTCGGCCAAGCCAATTTAGTAGGTAATTCTTTTATGGGGTGTATATGTTTTTACAACATGACCCAGAAAATGTTCAAAACAAAATACCTATGTATGTATTACCAAATTTAAAAGAATTGTAAGAAACGTTTAAGTGCTTAAGACACATAAAATACATAAATGACTTTCTCAATGACACCACAGATTGGGAATAAAGATACCACCATGTTAAATTATAATTAACTTATAAATTTCATTGTATCAAAATTTTATAAAAAAAAGACGAGTGGCACTCGGGGGCTGCCGCAGAGAAGCTATTGCATAGCATTTTTTATCAAGTTATGCAATTATAATTATTTATTTATTTTAGTTATGCAGTAATTTTTTTAATAAAATTAATTTAAAAAAAAAGCAAACGGGAACTGAGTAAAATTTAACTTGCAAGATTTGATTACAGACAGATAACGGGACAAGTGAAACTAAATAAAAATGCTTGTCATAATAATAAAAATTAAAAAAGCGTGATAAAAAGGCTAACCTGGGACCTTCTGCACAACGAGCATATGTGATAACCGCTGTTCCACGGCAACTGTTAAAAAGCGTGCCGAAATATCTATATACATCTAGTAAGTGTTAGGTTATTTTCGTTACAGAATTTCTGGATTCGGTCCCCACGCTCAAGGCCCGCGATAGAAGCTATGCAATAGCTTAAAAGAAGCCCACTGAGTTCCTTGTGCCGATTCCTCTCAGGTTTGAGCATAAATTAGCAAATGGGTGCTAGAAAATATTTGACTTTGGCCACATGCTGTGATGCTTCATATGACAAGGTTAAGTCACTCACCGTAGCATTTAGTTTTTTCTAAAAATATGAGGTAATAAAAAGAATCAGAAACAGTAACTTGAATATTTATTATGTACTACATACAAGTTATAAGAGGAATGTTCTTATTTACAGTTTTCATACATATACCAATATAATATATTGAACATTTACAATTTAACAGCTGTTATAACTAATCTATTTGCAACATAATACTGAAACAAACTGTTGCGTTAAATCATTCATGCAAATAAATATATGCAATTGCAATCCATTCAATAGAAAAATAATTCAATATTGGCAACCAATAATTATTTATTAACAGATTTATATAATATAATTTATTTTGATTGTACAATGTGAAACAGCTGGATGCTGCTCCTTCAGGACTTGGTAACAATACCTGGAACATAAATTATTTATCATCAATATGTTTTAATACGAACTGACGAAAATTCTGAGGATAAATTAATGTACAAATCAGGCGATGTCACAGTAAGTTATTAGTTAAGTGATAAAACTACCCGCAAATCCATCGACGCGTTCAGACTACTGAAGACGCAAATGGACACTCGGAAGAACCAGATACAGTGAACACATGGATATTTATACAGGAGGCATATCTCCAGAGTGGAGGATTCCATGATCAAACCTTGACTTTTAGAAATGGTATCAGTAGTGGTAGATAAAACTTTCATTATCTCTCTGTTAGAGTTGGTAGACGTGTACTTTTATAGCCAAAAAATGGCCAACGCTGGTCAGCTGTTTCGTATTTCATATTTTTAATTTCATTCCGTTTACAATATTAAGCTGGGATTACATTAGGCTTAACATCTAACGTTAATAAACGCATTGAAATTTGCGTGCTTAACGAGATAGCTATAAATATATTGTGAATTTGACTCTCGCAACGAATGCCCCGTACCTACTAATTTAATAATAATAATCAAGACTCTATTAAACATTATATAACAGAAAAAAAGTGTGTGTGTCAGCTCCGACGCACAACTGGAGTTTACTCCTCAAGAACGATTGATTGTTTTTGAACAGGTACTAAACAAAATGAAGTCCAATGAAGTCGGTTACAAACAGACATACAGCAGAAGCTTAATAATATAATAGAATGAAAATTATAGATATTAAAAAAATAAAATTACTTCATAGTTAATAGTGATTTTTCTAATGGTCAGGTAGCTAATTATTAAAAATCTGTAATCAGCGCCATCTATCGAAAACCGGCATGTTGTCATATTACTCGATAGATTCAGTGTTCGATTTGGAAATACGAAATAGTTTATGAAAGTTACACTAGATGACGTTTAATCTAGCATTATTTATTTTTAATTTGAACTTATATGGGTGTCTGTCGTTTAACGCCATCTAATAAAGTTTAGGAAACTAACGTACATTAGCCACAACACTTCTTATTGCAAAATAAAATAATTTTCAAAAGTAACGCTTGGTGGCCGACTGGAAAATACAATGCTAATTGTTGCCTTATTTGTAAGCAGACAAAGTCTGTTTTAATTTAAATGAGAAAATCGTTACAATGTCATTTGATGAGTAGATTTTACTATCCATATTTTTTTCATACCGGGCGCCTTATATGAGAATCGATTCTTAAGGAGTTAACTCCAAAAGAATTTAAACAATACTCATGTCTATTAATTCTCTTTCATATATTCTATATGATTCAGAATGCGATTTTGAGTACCTATGTACTTTTACCAAGTTTAACATACCTACAGAAATCAAGCACGTGTAGGTACGCAATATTTTTCTTTGACTAACGCGAGTATTATACTTCAAAATAAAACACTTTTCAAAGGATTAAAACGCGTATAATTGTAACTGTGGAACACAGTAGGTACTTGTAAATTTGTTACGCTGACGTTATGTCGAATGTATTTGTGACCACTACTCGCAATAGTCACGCTAAGAGACCCCGCAAACTACAGACTTTCGATCGGCCGATAGTTTGGTTGAGTTCGGCTGTTAAGTGCGCACACTGGCCCGACTAAACAGTTGGGTCTGTGATGAGTGCGCACACTAGACAACTATCGGCCGACAGCTTAAGGGGCGATTCGCTATTAGTTTTAAATCGGCTATTGATGAGTCTGGCCGACTAAACAATCTGTGGTGTGAGCGCTGTAATGATTTAACAGTCGGCCGATAGTTTGCTGACGGTTCAGTTTGAAGGCAATCGTGTAGCCCATCAAACTTTTTTGTCAGCCAATACCGAATCGTTATAATGTGCGCACTCTCATACATCTTTATACTGATTAAGAAACCAACCAAACTATCGGCCGATCAAAAGTCTGCAGTTTGCGGTGTCTCTAAATCTCTTTGATTCGACGAAAACGATGAGTCCTAGTTATAGGGAAGCAGTAGGCAACGTTCAAAAATTCCTTTATTGGCTGATCTTTACTTTTAAGCCTTTGATTCAGGTAAGCAAAATAAAAGTCTAGTCGTGACGTCACTTCAAATGATACCTACCACGAAAATGCCAAAATGGTATTTATATGGATGAGCGAAATTTTAAAATTTTATTTCGATAGAAATATAAAGAATCTCGCATTTACTCTGATAAAATACATTTTATAACGAGGCGGTACTCGAACGGTTAGCTCAGTTGGTTAGAGCACCGGCACGGAACGCCGGAGGTCGTGGGTTCGAATCCCGCATCGTTCATAAAGTTTTGTTTTTCAAATTTTATTTGTGTTTTAATCCTAGAAGCGAGGGTTATCACTTTAAAAACATAACACATTGTTTAAAATACATTTCTTCAAAAATTTTTAAACCATAAAGTGAAGTTTTATTACGAAAGGCATTATGTTAGTATTTACTGTACGAGTAATTCAGGCTCCTAAAACAATATTATTTATGGATATAAAAAAGTACTTATTTAGATAAGCGTATATAGAGTTGTTGTAATTATATATTTAAAATAGTGACTCACCTAAGCACAGTAAGCTGGCAACATCTAAGAGGACTTCTCGATCATGTCGACGTTTATCTTATAGAACACGTACGGATAATACTCTGACTGGCCGAAACCCATTCCAGCTAATTCCGCGTTCTGGAATAAAGACAAAATATGTTAATAATTTATAATTTTCTAGTCATATACTAGTGATTACCCAGCAGAATCGTTGTGAGACCACAAATTATACGTTTATAATACTTTGTAAGTAAATATTATTGTAACAATTTTCGTAGACAGGTTGATGGGTTAAAACTTAGTATCCCGTAGCACGAATTATGGGGTAAAAAATATTGTAATTGATAGAGCTTTCGTCCACGATTATAATGTAATAGTAATGCACCGTTCCAGACAAAAAAACATTATAACTTAACCTCAAATTATGACCTTTTTAAGCGTTGGTATATTTTTATGGGGAGAAAAGAAAGGGAAACACCTAAAATACGATTCTGGCACTCAACGGCCGCTGCCGCGGCACGCTACGCTCGGCTCGTTGTTTTAACTGTCCCAACATAACCTAACCTAACCAATTTTTATAAATTGTAGTTGATAGAGCTATGGCCCACGATTATAGTGCTACTAATCTTATTACAAGGTAACGCACAACTGTGCATGTGCTTGAAAACTTTCAAGAAAATAACTAAAATAATTCTTACCTGTACACTGGTAAAACACGTAAATAAAACACAGAACACAGGAACATTAACGGAACTACGATAGAAACGGAATAAACATGATAGAAAAAGGAAATAAAAGTAAAAGTAATCATCATTTTTTCACTGGCTGTACACCTCTGGGTTCTAGGCCATTTTAATAATCTAATCTTATTATTGATGTAACCGTCTAGTCTGTCCCAGACTATTTTTTACGTATAATTTACTGTTTTTCATTTACAATTCACAGTTATTAGCATGTTTTTAGTGTCCCGCCGTCATTTAGGTACCCGTTTTAGGTTAGAATTTTTTTCGTTATTTTCTTAATTTCTTGAAAACGGTGTTTAACCTTGTAAAAAGAGTGGTATCATTATAATCGTGGACTAAAACTCTATCAACTACAATATATTTTACCACCAAATTCGTGCTACGGGATACTAAGTCCAACCCGGTTGATTCTTAAAAAAAAAACAATGCTCTCTTTAGAGCCACAAAAGTTCGCTTTAGCGCATCTCGCGCATTATACTAACCCCGAGCGTGATGACCATTATACCACCGATTTGTGTTAGTGTGCGTGCATTCCACAAAATAGAGGTTAACTGTCAACCTCTTTTTTTGGCGTTTTCACAGCTGTGAGGCGTATAAATGATCTAATATACCACCAATATTATATAAATAATATTGACACACTTTTACTCAAATTATCTGACCCCAAACTAGGCATAGCCTGTACTATGGGTACAAGACAACGATATATTTAATACAATATACATATTTAAACATACATTAATAAACATCCATATTCATCATATACCTACCGGGCTTCGAACCCGGGACCTCTAGCTCAGTAGGCAGGGTCACTAACCATTGGGTAATTTAATTTAATATACTCACGTCCTGGTTGGCTGTGGTGTTTTGGTGCGCTGAATGGTCCAGGTGATTATACAGCTGATACAGAACGTCTCTCAGTTTCTTCATGCTCTTACGGGCAGGGATCATCATCACCGCTTGGAAGTTCACGGGCAGCCCATATCTGATACAATTTTATCAATAAAGGCATAAAAAGAGATAAAAGACATTCAATTTCTCATACTTGATTCCTTTAGAATTCTATTTGATGTCATTTCTAACACTACCACCGCTTCGGAAACAAATGGCGCGCTGAGAGAGAGGAAGTGGCGAAGTAGAGGCTCTCCCACCATTCTTTATTGAGCTCTAATTTATTTATTTATTCGGAAACCCAACAATAGCACATTAATACATAAATTACATAAAAAAATATATATCTAAGTGTACAGATAACTAACAGGGTTACACATCTTTCATTATCTATTACCTTCCCGACCATACTATACAACATTTTTAAAGTTAAATATTATGTTAGTAAAATTACAGTTTATCTAAATATTATGTTAAAATTAAAATTTCAGGCGCCTCTCGCTCGAATTCTTCAGAACTTGATATATTCGGTATTGGGCTGGTCGGGTTTAAAGAAAGTGTTGTTAAACACTGGTACTCAAACTGCATTTTTTAAATAAGTAGTTTTTCTTTTTTTTTCGTCTTCATTATTTTAAAAGTTATAATTTGTACTTTCATTTCTTATTTTTTTTTTGTTTTTATTATAGCTTAGATAGTATTAGTTCTATTTTTCAGCAGTAATTATGGAGTATTTTTTATAATTTTTATGTTCACCATAATTGTCGTATACTTTAGAACTACTAATTGTAACATTAGATTAAGAAAATTGTATTGTATATGATGTGGCCTGCTTTAATAAATAAATAAATAAATAAATAAATAATTTTAGGTCCAATTCAAAACAACATCATTTACTTCTTATAAATTTTAGTACATTTATTTATAAATATTGTAAACACATCTGCACCAATGTCCAAGCCTGGTTTTTATTTTATTTAGGTACTCATTATATTCTCTTGCCATTATTAATAAAATATACAAATGAAAATGAGAAATGGCATATGAGACTTAACACCTTATGTCTCAAGGTGACGAGCGCAATTGTGGTTCCGCTCAGAATTTTAAGAAAGAAGCGGCACTGCATTGTAATGGGCAGGGCGTATCAATTACCATCAGCTGAACGTCCTGCTCGTCTCGTCCCTTATTATCATAAAAAAAAATACAATATTGTACAGCTGTCATTGTTGTTGCTATAAAATAATCATAAAATAGTCTCAGGCGATCCTATCACTTAGCTGTTCAGCTGTGGGGTAGTAGGATTTACTACAGAGCCATTTTTTTTATAAAACATTTAAATTTACCTATAGATAATGCATGAACAGTTACCGGACGTTAGTCTCTCTAAAACTCGAGAACAGCTGGACAGATTTGGCTAATTTGGTCTTGAATTATTTGTGGAAGTCCAGGGAAGGTTTAAAAGGTAAACAAATATGAAAGTGTTCGGAATTAAATAAAAACAACAATTTTGTTTTTCCTTTGATGTGTCCCCCGTCCTCCGATATTTGTTTTGTATGGACATATTTTCTATGAGAGAATTTATTGACGCACGGTTTGACAGTTCTGCTGTAAAACAATTTCATTACAACAACAGGAAGCATATTTTACGAAACAATTCCTTATGTTATGAAATATTTTTGACAAATTCATAAAAAACATTATTTTATTTATTACTAGCTGATACCCCGCGACGTCGTTCGCGTAAGTATTTTTACACCTTGGATTACATTACTGGACTTCCCAACAGTGAAAAAATTATTCAAATCGGTTCAGTAGTTGCGGAGCCTATTCAATGCAAACAAATAAACAATCAAATCTTTCCTCTTTATAATATTAGTATAGATATACAGAACAACGTCTGTCGGGTCAACTAGTATTATATAAAAATGAATTGCTGTTCGTTAGTCTCGCTAAAACTCAATAACGGCTGGACCGATTCGGCTAATTTTGGTCTTGAATTATTTGAGGAAGTCAAAAGACGGTTTAAAAGGTGAATAAATATGAAAACGTACGGTATTAAATGAAAATAACAATAATGTTCTTCCTTTGTTGTCTCCCCCGTCGTTCAGAAATCAAGTCGGGATAGATCTCCAAACCCATCACTCTATATGCCACCATGGACTTTCAACAAAGTGAGTCTTATGCCTGCGAAAACATGTTATAAAACCTTACCTCAATACAGACTCGACAAAAACGCGCAGAGCTTTGACGTGCACCCAAGCGCAGAAACATTCGGAGAAGTTCACTTTCAGCCATCGAACCAGAGGCCCCTGACCGGACATAAAAAAAAAGTTTTTAATAGTGTAATAATATTTTATTCGTTAGCATATAGTGTAAAACAGACTATGCTATACATTTTTTTATGGAATAGGACGACAAACGAGCGTACGGGTCACCTGGTGTTAAGTGATCACCGCCGCCCACATTCTCTTGCAACACCAGAGGAATCACAAGAGCGTTGCCGGCCTTTAAGGAAGGTGTACGCGCTTTTTTTGAAGGTACCCATGTCGTATCGCCCCGGAAACACCACACAAGGAAGCCCATTCCACAGCGTTGTAGTACGTGGAAGAAAGCTCCTTGTAAACCGCACTGTGGAGGACCGCCACACATCCAGATGGTTAGGATGATATCCTAACTAGTGGCGTGTCGTGCGAAGGTGGAATTCGGCGGCAGGAATCAGGTTAAACAGCTCTTCGGCTATATAACGCTATACAGCTTTTGTCTGTTAGTTTGAACGCGCTCATCACTGGATCCAACAGTCTGATTTGAATGCTAAAAGAAATTGCCTCACCAATACCCATTACATGAGATTATTGATCATTTGCCCCCTCTAGTGTCCATTAGTCTCCTGTCAAATTGGACCGCGTTTTAATTTTAGTGTTTTTATCGTTATTGTTCTGTGTTTAAACGGATATTAGTTAAAAATATAATGGTATCTTCTTCTGTATTAGATTGTGATGTTATCCAAATAAAGAAACATTTCACAGGTAAATACTGACCCTCTTATTCATAATGGTCCGCTAACTTTAAACAGCCGCTAAGGAGTGTTCTTTCTCATTCTGACTTAGGTCAATAGAAGAAGACAGAGTGAGAATTAGCAATGCTTTAAGTTAGCAGACTATTATGAATAAGGGGGTGAATTCTTCAATTCTAATGTGATGTTTATTTTCGTATATAGGTAAACTATTTTCTTAAAATTATAATCTTAATAAGAAAATATGTTTTAGATAATAAAATATTGTATACGTGAATATGACGCCGTTTATCAACATTTGTCATAGGGATTGACCAAAAGCACTACACACTTCACTAACTTACTAACACATCTGTAAAACTGGCACACGTGAACATTTTAAATTTAGTCTCGCCGTAATAAGGAGATTGTTTGTCTATTACGCTAGTATACTAAGTTGACCACTTCCAACGTAGAGCTCCTCGACCCGTCGGGTCTCCATTAATCGTTTAGATCACCTATGTAGATTTGCGTAGATACGTCGCTTCAATTCATATCTTCGCATTTATCACGCGGAGTATTCCAAAGAGCTGTTTGATCGAATTCCTGTCGCCGAATTCCACTTTTGCAAGACACGCCACAAACTTGGATATTATCATCACCATCTAGATATTATGTGGCATAAAAATAAATAAAAAATATTAAAAAAAAAGGCTTTTTTTTATATTTTTTATTTGTATTTTTTTTCCACAATCAACCAAAAAGAGAGCTGTTCGTGCTATATATCAGCTTGGTTATAGACAGTCTCTCAAAGAAAAATTTAAAGAAATAAATATTATGACTGTTCATTGTCAGTACATTTATGAAAATTTAATATACGTTCACAAAAATCGTCACCTTTTTGCTATTAATAGTGATTTTCATTATTATAACACTAAAAATAAGGGACTGCTTGTAACTAATTCTAGTAGGCTTCATAAGATACATAATAGCTTTAAGGGTAAATGTATACACTTCTATAATAAAGTCCCAGCCACTGTTCAGGCATTATCTATAAATAAATTTAAATGTTTTATAAAAAAATGGCTCTGTCGTAAATCCTATTACTCCACTGCTGAATATCTAAATGATAGGACAGCCTGGGACTAGATTGTGATTATTTTATAGCGATAGAAATGATTGTATAATATTGCATATTTTTATTGAAAAGAGCGCAAAAAAAGAATGCTGGGAGAGTTTCTTGCGCCGCTTCTTCTCTCTCAGAGCGCCATTTGTTTCCGAAGCCGTAGTAGTATCTAGTAGTTAATAGAAATGACATTAAAAAGAATTCTAAAGGAATCAATTTTGAGAAAATAAATGCCTTTTATGCCTTTAACTTGAGAAAAAAGCTTCCTAAAAAGCAACGCTCCTGTTATTCCTAGTGCTGCAAGAGAATGTCGACGGCGGTTATTACTTATTATCAGGTGACCCGTTCGCACGTTTAGTCTTCGTCCTATTATGATATTGATAGCGACCGCCCTCAGACTTATTAAAAATAATTTTTATTGTACGATATTACATTGTAACCATATATTTACGAGAAAAAAAAGCTCGCTGAGGTTTCTTGCGCCTGTTCTTCTCCGGTCTGAGTCATACTCTTTCGAATGGGTGTTATGGATTCCACGACGGCGCCTATTTCTGCCGTGAAGCAGTATAAACATTATTGTGTTTCAGTCTGAAGGGCGCCGTAGCTAGTGAAATTACTGGGCAAATGAGACTTAACATCTATCGTCTCAAGGAGAAGAGCGCAATTGTAGCTCAGACTTGGATTTTTCAAGAATCCTGAGTGGCACTGCATTGTAATGGGCAAGGCGTATCAGTTACCATCAACTGAACGTCCTGCTCGTCTCGTCCCTTATTTTCATAAAAATAGTAGTTTTTGACTTTCAGCAAGTGATATCATATCCTATTTTGAATAAAAACATTTGAATCCCCTAACGAAATACATATAATAAGTATAAAGGAGGGCGATACTCACGAACTGTTTCTTCTTGTCGGTCACCAGGCGTGTGATCTCGTTCTTTCCGGCAGCCAGGTCGGCCTCGTTGTACGAGAACTCGCGCACCACGAACTTACGCTCGCGGGCGTGCAGTTTGAACTCCTCCACGACCTGCAGTGACGACTCTTTAGCAGTGTTGGTTACTTTTAATACTTATTTTATTTTTACAAGCGTAATTATTTTCAATTAAAAACGAGCAATTATTGTATATTTATATACATATACTAGCTGACCCAGCAAACGTTGTATTGCCGATATTAAAATCGCGATACAAAAGTAACTGTTGATCGTAGATGGGTGAAAATTTGAAGTTGTATGTATTTTTAATGCTGACTCATAATCAAACAAATAAAAAAAAAAAACAAAAAAAGTCGTGTTTACCACCCTTAACGTTTAGGGGGATGAAAAATAGATGTTGTCCGATTCTCAGATATAATTTCGGAAACGGCTCTAACGATTTTTATAAAATTTCGGGGCGATAAATCGATCTAAATCTAAATCGTTAGGATAAATTAAAAAAAAACGTAGTTTTATCCGTGTTTTAATGAGAAACAGCTACAATAACATTAGAATACAAAGGTAAATTTCGTCACTATATACAAGACTATGATAGCTCAGATGGGACATTGGGTGATCCGGAAAGTCCGTCAGAAGTCCCTGGTTCGAATCCAGATGTCCTATTAGTTTTTTTTTGTTATAGGTTTGTACATTCCTAAAAATTCGAGGATGGCTCGGTCGTCCTAAAACTTAAAACTTCATTAGGCGTTCCGTTTTTCCTAATCTCCAAATTGTGTCTCTGCATGTTAACCCCGTTATTCATAATAGTCTGCTAACTTAAAGCATTGCTAATTCTCACTCTGTCTTCTTCTATTGACCTAAGTCAGAATGAGAAAAAACACTCCTTAGTGGCTGTTTTAAGTTAGCGGACCATTATGAATAAGGGGGTAAATGTTTAACAAATATTGCTGTACATTTCTGTTTTATTAATCATTATCAATAAAGAATTTTGAAATGAATGAATAACTTTTAAAACTATTATGGTTTGAACATCACATCGCAAATTTTGCATCATCAACAGGCTCTTCCATAGATAAAAGAAATGTCACTATTCAAACGTTTAATATACCTAGAGCACTTGAATTTTCGTGCTGAGGCGCAAAAGGTTTGGAACATACAGGGTGTAATCGTAAATTGGCATTGACAATGTTGAAAATGAAGTGGAATCTAAAATCTAACATCTAAGTGAAAAATTTGTATTCAAAGCAGATGTTCGAGGTCCTTGTTGTGCGATACAATGACATTCAAATATGTAATCTCATACTAAATGTATGGGAGTGTTTTATATCAAAATTTGGGATACTTCTCGTTTGATTTTCGATATCAATTTAAAGTTGTTTGGTATCTGTAATAGTTACGAAATAATCGCCTGGTCACACTTAACGATTACATCCTGTATAGTATACGGCAATTTATCGTACATTATGTTTATAACACACACGACTTGATAACCCTCTCTGACTGATGTCGGTTGTGAATCATCAAGCAACCAGTGGGAGGCTCCTTTGCACAGGATGCCGGCTAGATTATGGGTACCACAACGGCACCTATTTCTACCGTGAAGCAGTTATGTGTAAGCATTACTGTGTTTCGTTCTGAAGGGCGCCGTAGCTAGTGGAATTACTGGGCAATGGGACTTAACATCTTATGTCTCAAGGTGACGAGCGCAGTTGTAGTGCCGCTCAGAATTTTTGGGGTTTTTCAAGAATCCTAGCGGCACTGCATTGTAATGGGCAGGGCGTATCAATTACCATCAGCTGAACGTCCTGCCCGTCTCGTCCCTTATTTTCATAAAAAAAAAATCATCAAGCGAGGCTTACCTTCTTGAACAGAGTGACGTTGAAGAGTCCGTAGTCATTATCCTGGTGCAGCAGTTGACTGGAGCGTGGCACTATCATGCTCGTAATCTTCTCGTAGTTCGCGTTCCAATCGTTGAACATCGACCTGTATCAATTGACGTACTTTTTATACATATCATTTTTTACGGACTGTCTCACGACAGTTTTCTTTAAGTATTAGATAATATTGCAATTTCACATTAATAATTAATATTGTAAAAAAAATATGGTTGATGAGACAACAAAAACTTAAAGCCTTATTTTAAATTTAGTTTTAGAACCACTAAGGCAAATAAGTCATTTTTGGGAAATTCTATAATAAGCTCCTCACGACCATAACAGAATTGCCTGACAAAACATTGAAGACATATATAAAAACTGTTTTAATGGGAAAAGGTTACTATAATATTAAGGAATATATTGAGGATAATGAAGTTTGGAGTACGTTACCATTCAAATCGCGAGTCTCTGCGACCCTGTAGCATCCACTGACGTATTTTTTTTTAATTACTTACTTAATTTACTTTTTGACGCTTTTGCGCACTTGTGAACATTTTATGACTATTTACAGATGATTTTTGTAAGTTTACTTAAATATATTTTTTTTTTTATTTTAATTTTCAAATTATAATAGAACATTAGCCTGATACCGACATTAATATCATCAGTATCGGGATCGCAATATTGGAACTCGTGGCCCGAGATTCATGCTCTAGTACTGAAGCAGCTCGTATTACGTACTAGTCGAAAATCAAGCTGCAACATGGTTGACTGTTTTTAATTTTTTTTTTTTCATTTAAACCTGCGATCAGTCCTCAAGACTATCAGGTGAGTTGCAAGAGGTTGAGGTTTGGATAGGTGGAGCCACTGCCCCATCTCCCTTAAGTAGCACATTGGCTCTCTCGAGTCTTCTAATCAGATTTTGCTGCAACAGCATACTGGATAGCGGGTTTGAGTGGCTTGTCAAACGAGTTCGTCAAATATGGTTGGGATTTCCAGATACTCATGGATTTCCGAGTTTCGAGCGTACGAAGAAGCCGATGAAAGTACCCTTAGTTACTGTTTTGGGCTCTCCGGAGGCACATCATGTTGGATTTGCTGGCTGTCGACCACAGTTGGATTCCATATTTCCAGATCGGTTTTATTATGGAGAATATACCCTTATTATGTTAGATAGAGATAAGGCAGACTGTCTACCGAGAAGCCAGAGTAGTTCTTTGAAGCTAAGGTTGATTCCGTTGCGCTTAAGGCGAAGAGTAAGCAGAAAACACGCAAACACGGTGTTTTTAGACAAGTTTGGTGGTGAAAGTATAGCATTTCGAGTTATGAACACTACTTAATCCTGTTACACATATCCTTAAGTCTTATTTGTAGGTTGCTAATGCTTGCTGTTGGTTATAGTTAACACTGCCGAGCTTTTATGAACTACCACTTTTCTTTAAAGTTAAACAAGTTTTTTGGCATGGCGTGACCTTTTTTTGTGGTACTTCTCTCAGAAAACTTATTCTTACAGCTTGTACTTTTTTGTTTACGTTCATTTATTCAGATTAGTAGTGAATAACGAGGATTGTAAGCATATAAACTATTTTCCACGCAAGAATTTTGAAAATATTGGCTTTGTTACATAGACGGCGGGCCGGCAGCCGTGAACTCATATCGCTCAAGGTCGCTGGCATTTAGTGTCGCCTTAAGTTTGACTTTTGTTTAAATACAGTAGAACTCCAATTATCCGAACTCCGACTATCCGAATCGCCGATTATCCGAATCACTTTCAGAAAAAAATTTGTCCAAAAAAAGTCTAAGTGCGCTATTATTCTTCCCCCCGCGAAGCCAGTGTTTGCGCGTTCGCTCACTATTGTCCTTCCCTCCGCGAAGTCAGTGTAGGCACAACACGTGGTAGAGGTGGGCAAGAGAATTTTGCTAAACTCAATGTATTTCTCACTGGTTTTAAATAACATCTGGAAGAATTGGAAAAGGTTTATTGAAAAAAGAATTGAAGAATCAATCAAAATAATCGATTCTATTTGGTGAGTGAATCGAATCTGAATCACTCAGTTGAAAGAATCGTTTCGCCCATCTCTAACACGTGGTATGAGTCCCCACTCCAGTTCCGGCGCATTGCAGTCACGGCGCACCTGTCATTGTTTGTTTTGATTGCTCGAGGACGCTACTCTTTCGCTACGGCTTACTTTTGTTTGTGCGTGTACAATACTGTATTGTTTTTTACCATGGCTTCGAAAAGAAAACGTGTTGTGCTATCGTTAGCGGACAAACTGAAAATTATAGAGCAACTCGATAAAGGTGTAACGGGTAAGAAGTTGTCTGAGATTTATGGTGTTGGACAAGCAACAATTTGTGACATTAAAAACAGTAAGTCAACACTTTTAAACTTTGTTTCGGTGCTTGAAAATGAAGATGGAAGTTCCTCCAGGAAAACAATGAAGACAGCAACCAACAAAAGTTTGGAAGATGCCGTGTTTAAATGGTTTTTGCAGCAACGTTCTATGGGAAATCCGATTTCAGGTCCAATCCTTTGTGAAAAAGCCAAAATCTTAGCAGAAAAGCTTGGTTATTCATCTTTTAAGGCTACTAACGGCTGGCTAAGGAACTTTAAATTCAGGCATGGTGTACGCGAGTTAGATTTGGCTGGTGAGAAGCTTTCAGCAGACTCTGTAGTTGCTGAAAATTTTATTGAAAAATTTAAAACTGCAGCAGAATCCTATGATTCGGAGTTTGTTTATAATGCCGATGAAACTGGCCTTGTTTGGAAAGCGTTACCAAAAACCACTTTCTAAAAGGGAATCTGTGCGTGGAATAAACTGAAAGGCCTACCGTCTGAGAAGAACAAAAAAAAAGAATCTGAAGAAAATGAGAAACAAGAAAATGGAGAGGATGAAGATGATGAAGATGCGTTGCCACTAGAGGAAATAAGAAAAATGATTGTAAAAATTCCTGGTTGTAGTTCTCTACAACCAGGAATTCGGATTACTTCTGTAAGTGCTGAAGATGTAGGAGAGTGGATGGCTTGTGACACGTCTGACCCTGGTTTTCAAATTCTCAATGACGATGAAATTGTTGAAAGTGTGAGAGAAGATGTTGAAGTGGAAGTGGAAGAAGAACTTTCTGCTGATGTTGAAGTAGACGCTGGACCATCAGCTAGTGAAGCATTTGCCGGCCTCGAGACTGCTTTGAAGTGGATGGAGCGTCAGCCCGAGTGTGACCACTTGCAACTGCTCACCGTCAAGCGAATGCGTGACCTGGCTGCCCGAAAACGGATGAAGACCGCAAAACAGATTACATTGACGGAGATGTTTGAAAAACAATGATTTTTATTTCTAAACTTGTACATAAGTACATTTTATTTATATTTAAAACATGTGAAAATATCATGTTTCTTTCATTTAATTCAATAAAAAATAGTGCAATATCAAAACGTAGCTTTTTTTCTCTCCAATGGCAATTTAAAAAAAAAAAATCCGATTATCCGAATATTTGATTATCCGAATGGGTCCCGGTCCCCATTAATTCGGATAATTGGAGTTCTACTGTACACACTTTTAAGCCAGTGGCGAGAATATAGTTAGTTTCTTACTGCTTTATTATACCTTAAGTATCCTTAAAGTGGGTAGTCGGTACTCGATTCTCGTTCTAATTATGTATTAAACTCAGATATTTAATTCTTTAACACTTTCCTATAAATATATGCAGTATGGATACATAAACATATCGCACGATTCTTTCTTTCGTTCAGGAGGTCTACTCGCAAAATCGACAACGATATATTCGGAACGATACGATATGTCCCCGAATATATCGCACCTACCCTACTCTAACAAATGTTCGTATTTCATATCGTTTATCGTAACAACATCGTAACCATAGACTCATATATATTAGAGTGAATTTATTATGCACAAGCCTTGTAGAACTAAATATTATCTGTGCTATGTCGCTGTTAAATGTCAAAAGTGAAAACATTGTTTAGGCGCTAAGGACCACGCCAGACTCTGCACCACCAATTTTCATTATCTACACAAAATATAAATATTCAAAAATTATATAATGAATATAATATGACCATTTAAAATTGAATAAACAATACAAAACTTGCGGATAATATAATGTAAAAAAAAGTAACTCAACCCTGCTCTTCGACTTCCTATTTCTCAGGCGGCCATTTGCATTAATTTCTAAGAATAAACGGTCAACAAAATGACTTAAATTACTTGGTAGTAAAAAATTCTGTTGAATAGTAAATCACATATAATTAGTTTAATAATATTTATTAAGTATGTATATTGTATGGCAAATATATCTATATAACTTGAAACGATAATAGCAACGACAGCCTAAAAGGTGTCGTTGAGATTATCGTAAAAGTGACGTTTGATTATTTGTCAAATTCGAATATTCGTCTCTGACATTTTCAACTAAGAGTAGGGTTAGGACCGATAATATGGAAAAATGTTTCGTTCGTTGAATCATCGTTTCGACATTGAATACGACGTAACTAAGAGTATGATTCGACGAGACTTATGCCACGATACATCGAATAGGAGTAGGCCCCCAGCTCTCGGACGAAATCCGAGAGGCGCGGGTATTTTTTAAAAATAACAACTGTTTAGAGGATTTAACTCTGCTTTTCTAGAAGAAGAAAAAGAAAATTCTAAGATTCTGAATAAACAAATATATCATTTATAATATACGCGGTATGATAACTTCGTGCAAAAATTTATAATATAAAAAATAAAAGAACTATGAACTCACTTGGGCACAATTACAAGAAGGGTGGTCAGATATTCGCTGTCAAGAATAAAATGTTCTTTCTTCACCAAATCCGCCAAGTTGCGGGTCAACAGACTGCCACTGTAAAAAATTTAAATGGTTACATTACTCTGTTTTTTATTTACATACAATTTATTACAGAAATGATACTAATGAACATACATTACAAATAAATTTTTGAATAAAATAATTAGTGAAGTGATGACGTTGTAAATATTGATTTAAAAAAGAGTGGCAATGAGTTTCTTTCCAATTTTCATTACTGCTCAACGTTTTTCCTAGTAGCGGTAAAAAGTAATAGTGTGTGTATTTTTTTTATTACGAAAATAAGGGACAAGACGAGGAGGACGTTCAGCTGATGGTAATTGATACGTCCTGCCATTACAATGCAGTGCCGATAAGGATTCTTGAAAAACCCCAAAAATTTTGAATTGCACTACAACTGCGCTAGTCACCTTGAGACATAAGATGTTAAGTCTCATTTGCCCAGTAATTTCACTAGCTACGGCGCCCTTCAGACCGAAACACAGTAATGCTTACATATTACTGGTTCACGGCAGAAATAGGCGCCGTTGTGGTACCTATAATCTAGCCGGGATCCTGTGCAAAGGAGTCTCCCACTGGTGGTTTTATTTTTGATCTTAATAAGTGTGTTTATTTTGACCTAATGGAATAAATATGAACTTATTTCATTTCAGATACAAATGAAAGCAAATAGCAAAATCAATAAAAGCAAAAATCTTACGTCTGTTTCTTCTCCAAGTTCTGGAGGTTTCCTTTGAGCGAGTTGTACGCATTCGATTTTACCTTCAAATCCGCGTCAATTTGACCCACCTGTAATTTCAAAATGGCGTTATTTGTAAGAACTCCCAATAATATTTTATTGTCAAAACTACTTCTCAACATCTTCGCGAAGCTTCCTTATAATTTGCTTAGTATAAACAAGTACTATGTCGTCCTGTATCTGTCCTCACTGGGACCAAAATATCTTTGGGTGAGCTGACCTATCTCAAACGCTCGAAGAATTGGTGTTGCTAAAGAAGCTTCGTGTACGCATTAAAGGAAGACATCCGCATAAAATATGCAACGGGGTTTTATCAGCAGCTTTAAGCCGGGGTCCAAAGGCCTGTTATTCGGCAGCTGAGATCGCGTCGTGCCATAGACTCCACACCAGACTAATACACGCCATGGGAAAACTCAGCACGGGCTGCAGCATCAGTTTACGGGACGTGGAATTCTGGCTTTATAGAAACTAACTCGCTCAGGTCCTGAATAGGCGTAAATACGAAAACATACTTACGGGCACAATACAGTACTTTAACATTATACTAGAGCGCCCGGACTGACGCACGCACACATACACACGATTTACATGGCCGCTAAGCAATTTTGGGAAGACAAAATTAATGAGTGTAATATCTTTCATCATTAGTTGTCAGGTAGCTTGATCTAGCAGTCATCTTTTTTTAAAAGCTGTCGAAAAGATTTAAACGTTAAACTAGTATGAACCCTGACATTCTCCCTTGGTAAAAAATGTACTCTTAACATTTAATTATTTTTAAGTGATCCCCCACTTCTGGGATTAAACACTTGGGACAAATCTAATTTGCACCAACATTAATTTATAGAAATGTAAAGAAAAAATGAATTTTCTTCTCATATTCTATAGACATATAATTATTTTTTGTAAAAATAAAAGCTTCATATACACCGTTAAGAAATGGTTTAAATTATGCACTATTTTGGCGATTACTTGGTATAGCAGCCTTAACTATGATATATGACCAATCAAATGTTATCTAGATCCCAATGTGATTTATTTTGTCATATAAATTTATCATAATTCGTCTTCATCCACGTTCTACTTACAACTTGGTACAATGTTGGTTTATTCTCAACCAAGAATATGCAAAATGTTGACTATATCGCTGACAACACCGTTTCAGAATTATAATTGTATTATTAACTAGCTGACCCAGCTAACGTTGTATTGCTATTTAAAGTAATAAGAAAAAATTCAATAACATATCAGACCTACCAAATATTATCAAATCGTACATAAAATGTGTCGTAGGTACTTCAATAATTATTATTATCGAATGCCACCTTGAATATTATTCTGTTCCATCCACAGTTAATCTACCAACTATTAGTTGGCTAAAATTAAGTAAGTATATTTTTTACCTCCTGAGAAAGTTAGAAAGCTATAAAAATTCTAATAAATTTTAAACTATTCTTTCAAATTAATCTCTGAACGACTGAGGACACATCAAAGGAATCAAAACCGTTGTTTTTATTTTATTCATAATAATTATCCACCTTTTAAACCTTCTCTGGACTTCCACGAATAATTCAAGACCAAAATTAGCCAAATCGGTCCGGTTGTTTTCGAGTTTTAGCGAGACTAACGAACAGCAATTCATTTTTATATATATAGATAGATAGATATAGATGATAATTTTGATGTTTTTCGAATGCCAGGCAGCCTTGCAAAAAAAAAACGCGGGAGACGTTATACCTACGAATACACCAATCATAAGCATTTTGTAAACATATTGCATATTCTTGGATTGTTCTCAGGTATGACTTTTTATTTGTAAGGCCGTTATTGTGTAGCTTACAATACGAATTACCTGAACGTGGACGTAAAATACAAAAATTAAAACTAAACTTGTCTCATGTCAGAAAGCAATGGAAATGAGCGTACTAAAAACAAAAAGAATACATAAAGTAAAATGTGAAGGGATACGACGAAAAACAAAGGTTGTAGATGCCTTACATTACGCTCTGAAACAGAAGTGGAAGTGGGCTGGACATATAGCAAGATGTAGAGACTATAGATGGACCTCAGAGGCAACTATGTGTGTATGGGAAGAGCCAATAGGAAAAAGGAGAATAGGACGTCCAAGGAAAAGGTGGATAGAAGACATTCAAGCGATAGCAGGACACTTATGGAAAAATATAGCAATGGACAGAGAGGCATGGAACAAGTTGGAGGAGGCCTATACCCAAGAAGGGGTTCCAATCAATAATGATGAAGACAGTACATAACAACAGTCATTAATACAAATAAAAATTATATATATATTTTCTTATCTATGTAAATAATGCTAACAATAAGTAATATTTATTATAACAGATGTAATCATAGATATAACTGTAAAAATGTAATTTAATGGTGGATTGGAAATAAATAGGTTTTATTATTATTATTAATTTATTACCTGTTTACTTATAATATCGGCAATGTTGCGAAGACTCTGTTTAATTGGATATTTGGCCATGTCCCACTGGAAGCGTGTCAGATAAGTGGGAAGATCGCCTGCGAAACGAAAATTGTAATAAAACAAGTGTCATTGTCAATCTGTGGCACCCATAGACAAACATTGATTTCTCAATAATATTATACTCTGTGGTTATACATTATTCCGTACTCTATTGTAATTACTCATGTCATCCAAAGAGGATGTAAATACTATGTAATAAAGAGCGGGACTGCCTAAGTTAAAATTCAAATTTAGTTTAGTATGAAACGTGCAGTCAAATAGTAAAATAATACATGCAGTCTGCAGTGACATTTGACATAAGATTAGAAGCACATAAGTTTGAAAAAGTAATTACAATATGGCGACGAAGTGTAATCCGGCTAAGTTTGAAAGCGAGCAGTTGCTTAAAACGTAGTGGATTTCAGCTACCTCCGTTTTTTACAAGATAATAGCAGTCATCTATCAATCACTGCACGTTTCATACAATCGCTTTTTTCTTACAGAGTTTCGCTAGGCTGATGTGCTCTTCAAGCCAATTTATAATTAGATCGTAAAATAATGAATTCAAATATTAGTGAAGATATCCGGGAAATCTTGTAGAAAACTATAGAACTAAATTTATGTCTGTATCGTATGGTAAATTATCTTATTTTATCAATACCAAAACAGTAAAAGCATTTGTAATAACATTTAATTAAGCATGCAATTCCATGGATTGTCATGATATAATATCTATTCTATGCCTAGTGTATGTTTCCTAGATTAAGGAATTAGTCTCCGCTGCGCTCCAACTAGATACCGCAGACGGAGTCGCAAAGCGCAGCAACTAATACTACGCCTAAGTGGGCGTATAGTTTCGAACAATGTGTGACCTTGACGCGCCACTGTTGAACTTTGCTAATAAATGAATCTTAAATGTCGGGTTGCGTAGTAAGAATTGGAAAAAAATAATACTACAAGAAATAAAAAAAACACTGGGATCACATATCATCAGTGAGTAATTTGTATTTGATTAATTTCAATAATATAATAATAATAATTTGTATTTGTAAAATAACACGCAGTGTCAAGATGACATGCACACAAGCGGTATGTAGTTGGAGCCCGCGGAGACTAAACCTTAATCTAAGGTATATCTATATATTAATATAATATTCCCAATTATATTATCTACTCGGTTGCCGCGGACACTACAAAATATCGTAAGTATTTTGTTTTTAATAGAAAGTATGCAAAAATAACTTTTCAGGCATGTGACAATTACTCTTAATTAATGTACAGATAATCAACAGAACCTATTACACTAAGACTATTATCTATTTAGTCTGTGGTAAACGTTAAACAATGTTTGTCTATGGTTATGCAGACTACAAATGTAAAAACACCATAGACTAAGAGCCTACGCAATATTTATTATGGTATAATTGTTTAAGTGTTTTAAAGCTTTTTTTTGTAAGTTTTCCGATTTCTAGTGTATTTTTCTTGGAGGTGATTTAAATAAATAAAGCATGCGTGGCTGATAGTCAAAATAAAGATAACTTATACTAAACTAAGTTGAAAAATCAATTTATTGGGTAAGTGCTGAAACAATGACAACACAACCAAAAGAAATAAAGCCAAATAAAAACATATAAAAATATATTCTCAAAATACAATTCAATCATGCATACAATAAAAACCATACATTAATAATAAATAATTACTTATTATTATTTATAATAACGACAAGGATCTGATTGAACGTGGGCCCAGAGGAACTACGGACGCCATCTTGAGAAAAAAAAACTTAAACGTTTTACGTTAAAATCCTAATACTAATTGGCTTAAGGCATTCGGCGTAGCAAGTAGTATATTTTTAACATCTTAAACATAGTATTTAGAACTAACGATGCGAAAATGAAATCGATGTAGAATTAGGGATATAGTGGCCCAAGTAAATTAGATTCTTGCCGCATTCAAACTACACATACAATAAAATAATGAAACCATCTGACAATTTGCCCGCCAAATTCTCTCGGTACATAGACTAATTAAATATAAAAAGACGGATACATGACTTGAAGTTAGGCAAGTACATAGATACATAAATAAGAAGATAAGTACTAGAAGTGACATAGTCGTGATCAAAATGTCTCATCACAGATGACTTTTAAAGCACCAGCTAGTAAGTTGTGATTTAATATTAATCGGTACAGTGTTAGTGAAACAACGCGTAATTCAAATAAGGTGTAATTTTATATTTAAGGTGTAATACAAGCAACTATAGGTACCAATCAAAATATTACATTTCATCAGTCTTTTTAACTAAAATGCTTTTTTTATGGGTAATATTATCATCTTTTCCTATAAGATTCTTAATTTATTAGTTTTTTTTTATGGAATAGGAGGACAAACAAGCGTACGGGTCACCTGGTGTTAAGTGATCACCGCCGCCCACATTCTCTTGCAACACCAGAGGAAACACAATTTTAAGGAAGACGTACGCGCTTTTTTTGAAGGTACCCATGTCGTATCGTCCCGGAAATACCGCACAAGGAAGATCATTCCACAGCTTCGTAGAACGAGGAAGAAAGCTCCTTGAAAACCGCACTGTGGAGGACCGCCACACATCCAGATGGTGGGGATGATATCCTAACTTGTGGCGTGTCGTGCGAAGGTAGTATTGCCGTAATTTTGCACAGCATTGCTGCATAGGTCTCTCAATATCCGGAACGTTGCAAGCGAATGTAGCAATGTAATGTACCTATGCCTATACATGCGACAGTCGTCCCTAATGTAATTTGGCACAAAAACTTCTAGTACCTTCTAATTTTGATCTGAGGTTCAAGAACAAGAGGTTCCGAATTAGACAAAATGTGTCAAAATTGCTTTTAAATTTTTATTAAATTAAACTATAGATTAATAATAATAACAATTCCAGTCAGCTTCGCTGGGCGAATTTTAAAAGGAAATAAATAATACAAATAATAGCCATAAACTATCTAGGATAAACTTCACATCGAATGATGGTAGTTTCATGTCGATACGATGAGTGGTTTAGGCGTGAAAGAGCCTCAAACAAAGACCATTTTCATTATATATAGATAGTAATACCCAACTATGCGAGTTAAGTAACATAAAAATTTACCCGTGACGTAACACATTGACTTTCATTCTCACTTGTAATGTTTATCAATTGCGTCTATTGTTCCGTCTTGTTTTTTTTTTATGGCTAGATATAAAGATATCTCAATTCAGTCCCGCGAAACTGGACAACAGACGCATTGTATGTAAAGGAATGCTAATAATATTGAGAGCCAATAATAATATGCACATGATAGTATTAACTCGACGTTACAAGTTTTGAGAATAGAAGATTAAAGCGCTAAGTAGATTTTTTTTATGGAAAAGAAGGACAAACGAGCGCGTCACCTGGTGTTAAGTGATCACCGCCGCCCACATTATCTTGTAGCACCAGAGGAATCACAGAAGCGTTGACGGCCTTTAAGGAAGGTGTACACGCTTTTTTTGAAGGTTTCCATGTCATAGATAATCTAAATTAAACAAAACGTAGATAAAGGATTTTTAGAATGGACAAACTGTTGTTAGGTCAACGCCTATTGACGCTCTTATGTGTGTATGTATGTTTGTTTGTCACCGATTCAATTGGGCGCAATTTCGACCCACTTTAAACGGCCAGATTTCGTTCAAACTTCGTAGATTTATCGAGGACCGATGATAATACATTAATTTGATAAAATTATTCCATTTTATCAATTTGCAAAATAAGATTTATGGCAGGAATTTATGTCAATTTTAAATTACAACCAAAGCGTGTGCCAAAACTATTTTTATTGAAGATTGACTTCCTACTGTTGATGTGATATAATTAAGTACATAATATAATAACATTATTACAAATTGGCAGATGATTTTAAGACAACAACAAGCATTCTAATCATGCAAGTACCTTGGTCAATACGTCGCAAAAAAAAAGTTAAACGAAGTACTCGCTTGAGCATAAAAAGCCGAAAATATACAACAGGCTATAGACTCTGACATCGATAATAAGCGCGGTCAGCGAAAATAGTAACCCTGGGTATAGATAAGTCAGATACGTGCCAAAACTCATAATACAGCAGTTAACATCGTTGAATTTACTTATGTGGAGTCTAAGGGACTACGCGCACTTATTCAGCTCCATTCGCGTTTCGCTGAACGATTTCGGTCACACGTATACAGCTATGCTTCTATCAGCAGCGTACGGAACTTTAAATCACGTCTGCACTCTTCAATCTTTGCGTGCATAATGATTACGTCAAATCAATGCAGGAACAATACAGGTCGCAACTTGTCGACAAGGAGTCGCGAACCATCTCTGTAAAGATCTCTTCCGCCGCATTCGACGACGAACATCGCTGTACGCGGCGGAACAGCGCCGAACGCTCTCTATAGCATTCGCATAATAAAAACACATTTATCCTCATTTTATGCTAGTTTGCCGCGAAAGCAGAATGGACGCAGAAAGCTGAATCGACGCGTACACGTCTCCATACAAAATTGTTGTTTTCTATGGACAAAAGCTGAAAAGAGCTGAATAAGTGCGCATAGTCCCTAAGGGTAAACTTAGATACTATATTGATGTGACATTTTATACAATAATCTATTCTATCCGAAAACAAATCTTCAGTTAACAGTAAAAGAGCGAGTCTCTACATAACTACTGTAGCGAAATAGAAAAAAAAGGTTATTAACTCATCATTTTTTATGTCAGCCATCATCACACGTACATGATAGTCGTTCAGTTAACCCTTAACTTAGTATAGGTACCTACTAGCGTAATAGACGAACCCTTTGTGAAAGTGAGATTACTATCCTTACATAAAACTTGAGGTGTGAGAAAGAGGCGGAATAGATAAAGACCATGAAACTATTTTGAAACAATTTAGCGTCCATTAGTCTCCTGTCAAATTGGACCGCGTTTAATGTTAATGTGATTATCGTTACTGTTCTGTGTTTTAACGGATATTAATTAAAAAATATAATGGTGTCGTGTTATGTATTCGATTGTGTTATTAGCACAAAAATCCACCTAATGAAAAAACTAAATACGGACTACTTTTGTGATGTTTGCTTTCGTAGAACAATGCACTAAAATACTAAATATTACATTTTATATACGCAGTAAACACTTTATTTTCTATGGATTATATTAATAAAAAAATATGTGTTAGAAAATAAAATATTGTATACGGGAAATATGACGCCGTTTACCAAGCAAAATACTACACACTACACTAACTCACTAACACATCTGTGAAACTAGCACACATAAATATTTTAAATTTAGCGTCGCCGTAATCTCGAGCGATTGCCAATTCCGTGGCCATCTGGAGGGCAAAGCCAAATTGGCTTCGAAGAAGCTGGGCGTCATCAATAGAGCACGGCAATACTTCAAGCCGGCCCACATTCTAGCGCTCTACAAAGCGCAGGTCCGGCCACACATGGAGTATTGCTGTCATCTCTGGTCTGGTGCACCCCAGTATCTGCTTGATCCATTTGAGCGCGTGCAACGTAGAGCAGCTCGAATTGTCGGGGATTCAGTGCTCTGTGAACGGCTGGATCACTTGGCTTTGCGTAGAGACGTCGCTTCATTGTGTGTCTTCTACCGCATTTATCACGGGGAGTGTTCCGAAGAGCTGTTTAACCTGATTCCTGCCGCCGAATTTCACATTCGCACGACACGCCACAAGTTAGGATATCATCCCCACCATCTGGATGTGTGAAACGATTATGAACTGGGATGATACACAAACTGTCAAAGTCTCGTTTTTATTCATAAAATATTCATTTCTGGTTTAGAGATTCAGTTCTGGTGTAGAGACGATCTATAAAATATCATTAAGAGATACTAATAGTATTATTCGATACTTCAAGGCAGTATTCATAACTCGTAAACTCGGAAAGCCGCAGTTGTTTTATGGGAATGGACACAAGGAGATAATTGTTCGAAACTTATACATACACACTCACGCCTTGTTCCCGTCGGGGTAGGCAGAGACAATAGAATACCATTTGCTTCTATCGTTACAAACCTCACGCGCTTCCTCTACATTCATTACTCTTTTCATACATACTCGCCGGTTGCGGGTGCTTCGGACTTCTCGAATGTTCTACGAGGTCTCCCTCGAAGGTCTCGAGTTTGTTCGAAACTTATTCATAATAAACCCTAATCCTGAGGATAAAATTACTTTTACATGACTTAATTATACTCAACAGCTAGATGTTCACTTTATATGAAACACCCGCGATTTCATATTGCGTGATGACGTCACAATACATTTATACGATCGTTCACTTGTGTATTTTACTACAACGGATAGATTTGAGATATATAATTGAAATTTATATTAGTGCAATAGCTTTATGCTTAATTACATTACATGCTTGGAGGATTGAGAGGCCAATTGACAGACTGGTTAGAGTTATAATGTATTAAAAGAAATATATAAGTTATTAATTTGTGTTTGATGAGTAATGTGTACCTAAATTATTATCAATAACTTATACTGAACTGATCATCAACAAAGTATACACAACATTAAACTACTGTTGAAAAAAAAATTACTGTTTTTATACGCTTTATATTAGCTTCACCTGTATGTTTGTAACCGACTTCTTTGGGCGCGATTTTGACCCACTTTAAACGGCTAGATTTCGTTCAAATCTTGTAGATTTATCGAGGACCGATGACATTACACTAATTTGATAAAATTATTCAATTTGCAAAATATAATTTTTGTTAATTTATATAATTTTCATCTATAGTCGATAAGGCAGGAATTGATGTTAAAGTACTTAATAGTTTTAAAAATACGCTTTTATAGAAAATTTAACTAAAAAATGAAAAATAAATAATAGTTAAAAAAAACTAAAAAGCACGCTTTAAGTATATAAAATTCAACTAAAAATTGAAAATAAATTTAAATTGAAAATCGTGTAAAAAAAATATATTTTATTGTAAAAACAGCGTGGGGTGCTTTTTAAGATATTATTAAAATAATAATTCTTCTACACCCCACGCCTGGGGTGAAAAAAAAAAGCGTGGGGTGCTTTTTAAGATATTATTAAAATAATAATTCTTCTACACCCCACGCCTTTTTTTACAATAAAATATATTTTTTTACAGTTGAATTTTATATACTTAAAGCGTGCTTTTTAGTTATTTTAACTATTATTTTTGTCTAATCATCTAATGAATTATTACGATAATTTGCAGTAGGTACTTGTGGCCGCGCGCTTTGTGGTAAGAGCTACACGGCTGTTGTTAAGCACAAGGTACCACAAGTAATAAGCGGGCTACGATTTATGATGATTTTAGAAATCCTCATTTTATGTTCACATCAACTCTCGACAAATAGTTAAGGTGATGATGGTGAATGATATAAGTCCGCTGAATAAGCGTGAGATAATAATTCAGATAAAAAAAGAAATCAATTCTGATGTGTAATAAGTAATTTTTAATGTTACTTTTAAACCCCAGTTTTATACTAATCCAAGTGAAATAAATTGATTATGTTTTTTTTTATGAAATAGGAGGACAAACGAGCGTACTGGTCACCTGGTGTTAAGTGATCACCGCCGCCCACATTCTCTTGCAACACCAGAGGAATCACAAGAGCGTTGCCGGCCTTTCAATCTTTATGGTGATCATCTATCAACAAATAAGCCCATTTGTTGATGGCTGACATAAAAAAAGCTATAGTAAATTCAAACCAGGCTCGTGTTAATATATCTTAGTACATAATTTAAGTCTCTCATTACCTAACATAGATGAAAGCGGGTAAATCAAAAGGCGTAAGTCATAAATTTTAAAAATGCAACACAGGTTTTATATTATCAAGCTATTATAATATTTTTGTTTATACATTTATCGTTACAATAGCAAAATTCAAGCTAACACTGTGCTTGCAATAGCTTATATTCGAGGGCTGTATATTTATAAATACAAAAAAAAAACAATGAAAAAAAATAGACACTTTATCTGTAATTTCGACAGTTTGATATCAAATACGGCTGTCGGCATTATCTACTGCGATAGAATAAATTGATAGATATGCAGGGAGATCCCACATCTCTATACAATCTCAATATAGTCGGAGAGCGCTTGGTTGACGATATCTTTTGTATTATTACGCAGAAAAATATTTGTCTTTGAGGAAATTTGTAACCGTTTGGTATATAAATGTTTTCATTCGAAACAACCTATCACTGATAGAAATTAATCTAGGCGACCATCAGGTATAATCTAATTTACGAGACCAATTTTCTTTCTGATTTGCGACGATATAAGTAAATGCATAATATTAATTGTATTTATAAATACACGCCAAGTACAGTTTGTCTTAAAGAATATGATAGCAATAAAAGCAACATTTCAACTGGACACAGAAAAAATACTTTAGTGTGGATTGAGGTAATTTAGCCATACTGGTAGCGTCATCCTAAATTTAAAGCATGAACGTCTTAGTATTAAATTCAGGTTGGCGCTTCATAACGACTACTAGCGCCACCTGTTTGAATTTTGAAAGTTAAATGATTACGCAATCACTGCCTTCACAGTTCCTAGAGTGAAAGTGTAGTATGATCATTAGCTCGGACAGGCAGCGCCAGTTTATAGCTCTCACTAGCCTTCATATCCTTTGCCTACCAGGATTGTTGATGTTTGACGGGCATTTGAGACGTCCAATATTAGTTGTGTGGATTAAAGCCTCAAATTCCAATCAAACAGGAGTTGGGAGGTGGGATTATCCTGAACCTTGACCCAGGACGTGGTGCGTTCGATCCTCTTCTTCGTCATCGTCCCAGCGGGGTGAGCCTCTTCCGCTCGAAGGTTGCGAGTGCGAGGGATGCGAGGCCTCGCACTCCGAATGCTCTCGATGCTCGCACGGCCAGCACCCGTGATGCTCAGAATAGGCGGAGTCGCACACGGGGGACGTCGGAGTGGGGGGTGGCTCCCCTCCGCCAGGATCCCCCAAAGACTCCACGCCTGGATACGCCAGATTTGCATGCATACAGGCCGTGCGTGCAGCCACTTTTAGTTTTGTTTTAGTTAAATTAAAAATCTGCCCGACTGTGTTTTGTTGTATCGAGACTCGGTTTTTGCTTGTTACCGACTCTGCAAAACATTACGACGCCAATCAATGTTACGTCACCTCTCTAATCCAGCCATAAAACTATCCTGGCCTACGTCCCCATACGCCTGTCAGACACAATCTTGAATATTGTCTTGTTATCTTGAGTCCTATCGCTTGAGATAAGGGTTATAAATAAAATGATAGGAATTAGTATGGGATGGGGAATACCAAATAAAATGAAACTAAATAAATATTAAATAATATTTAAAATAAGAAGCATGAATAAGAAAATGGAAGCTCCAAATGACATAAGCTATGAATGTCTGTGAGGCAGTGATTGCGAACATTCGTGGTACAATCAATTCTATTATATTTATATAGTATTGTGCATCATTTTGTATGACACAAGTGTTCCATAACTTATTGTTAGATACTACTTATTTCAATTTGAATATACAATCAATTATTTTTTCTAGTCTTACCTAAAAAATCTCCGACAGTCTTAATTTTTGATTTTCTGATCATAAAATCTAAATGAACACAAAACCACGTCTACACAAATAAAACTAATAATAATACATATAATAAATTAACACTTAATTAAAGAATGCCAATATTTTGTTCTTTACACTTATGTATGTGCTCAATATTCACCTGGTAATCTACAAGAAAAGATAAAATCATGTTCGTATTATATTTAAATATTGTCAGGGCAATATCAATTATATAATAAAATCCAGTGCATATTGACCACAAAAGCCCTATTCTTTTCGTTAAACATCATGACTATATAATAAATAAATATATAAACATGAAATTCCTCCTCCACAAATAGAAATATCATTTTAACATCACAGTTTTCAATTAATTAAATTTTATTGACAGCACACGCTTTCAATAGTCCTGAAAATATTACAAAGAGTACTGTTACTTAAGCAAGTTACAAGCATACTAAGTATCGATGTGGTCATATAAAAGCCTTTTGCAACAAAAGAACTACTATTAATATATAGACGAAGTATTTATTACTTGTAATTTATAAGACAAAGCGGAAACTTAATATATTAAAAGCTATATAATACTTCACAGAGTACATTTTAAATACAGAACAATACACTCATTTACTCACTGCCGCATACTTTTTTCCATTTTTCTGATGCTGAAATTATATAACTAGCATTCACATTTTACAATCTAAACGTACAGATCATATCAACATAAATACTTTACAACTTGCATAATGAAAATGTAAAAAAAAGGCAAATTTTATTCAAGTGTACAACAATTCCAACTTTAACTAGCATATGAAAGTAGTGCAAACAATGTAGATAATATTTACACAAAAATATAAGTATTCGGTACAAATAGATGCATAGTGCTTATTGTTTTAAAGTGAACATAATATTTGGAAAATCATACAGCCACCCAACATTCTTAGCTTCTCAAATGGACTTTTAACAACTTAAAAATCCATTTAGTTTATATTAATAATTATAACATCTTGGCGTATGAAGGGATGTTAATATGTGAGTGGGGACATAAAATACATAATATATTTACATAAATATAATATAAAATATAGTGCTTTTTGTACATTGTAAAAGGATAACTTATTGGATCTCTTGATAGTGGAATAACATGCAAATAATAAAAATAACCCAAATGGAACGAAACTGAATGAAGTATCTTTTGTCGATACACATTTAAAGTCAGCGACATGCCAAAATCTTTCGCACTACCCTGTGCTTTTATTCTCCGTCTACATATTCAGTCATTCCCTTTATTAGTATATTCATGCCTGCAATATTCACCCATGAAACACAGCGGTCTTCTAATTCCCAAAACATGCTTAATTCTGTCTATAATTCAAATTTTCTCATGCAAATACATAATTTTATTAAGTTTTCTTTAAAATGATTTTAAAACCTAATGAAATAACTATACTTAAGTAATCACTATAATTTGCTTTTAAATATTTTGAAATTTTAAAAAAGTTTTAAAAATGACTTACTGTTATTTGCCATGAGGTTCTCATGAAGTTTATCACGTTGATCTTCAAGTACCTGAAAATGTCATGTATTTTGTAAAACATTCGTTCATAGTGGATGTTTTAAAAATGGATACAATTTAGTAATAGTTACTAAATTGTACACCAGAAACTTAAATGAAATTCATTAGCTTAACTTGGAATAATAATGGGCAAATAAGATTATTTTTGCTTAGCCATTTTGTAAAAGTAGGCTTTAGTGAACTTTTTTAAGGTAGGTTGTTTAATTGTGGAGGGTGAAAGTAAGCAATTTAAAAACGGCTCAAGTTTGGACTGTGGCCATGTGCTTTTATGGTTTTTTCTTCTTGGTAAGTAGAATTTGAAGTAGTTTATTCTGTAAACCACATTATGATTTTCTCACAGAAAGAAACTGAAACTCAAAATTTTGTCATCCTACCCATACAAGTGGGGTTTCTATGGATAGGTCTTCAAATGATAAATTTCTAATATAATTTTTTTCTAAATTGAATAGTTTGCGAGAGAGACACTTCCAAAGTATAAAATCTGTCCCCCCCCCCACACATATCTTCTAAAATAAGAGAATGATAAATCTAAACAAATTATATGATGTACATTACCATGCATACTTCCACCAAAAATTGGTTTAAACAAGATCTAGAAAGTAGTTATTTTAATATGTCATGAATTGTATTATCAATAACATAATTTAAAAAAAGACACTACTATTGGAACATCGATCCAAGTTACAACAAACTACAAGATCTATTATATTCTGTTACTTGCTGCTAAGGAACCCTTCATGGGCGAGTCTGAATTGCACTTGGTGGATTTTTAGTTTAATCAAATCAGCCAACATGCGGCAAACCTAGAACCCTTTTAAATATATAGTAAACAGAAATAGTCACACTTCTATTACACAAAAAATTACAAAGTATCGTATCTCATATACTTATTATAAATTAAAATCATATTTTTATCACAATATTTTATGAAGTAATTATTGATTCATTAGAATGAAAAATAGTTTTTAGATAGCTAAACAGAGCAATAATGGGGTGCAGTGAATGTGTGGCTGAATAAGAGTGGCATTCCCTTCCGGCCCACACCATATGCTTTTGCACTAGTTTGCTCAGTTTGATACCATACTCATATAAAGGTATGCTTTGTATATGAAATCTTCAAACTGTTCTACTTACTACAAGAATATGTGTACCACTTGTGCTGTGTGTTAACATATTTTTAACTTTTTGTGACAACAATTGCAATTGATTTATTTTTACTGACTATACTTTGAATCAGTGTTAAGCTTTCTTTGAGCAGAAAAAAAAGAGTTGTACTACTGTTAGTATTTATTACCAACACATATAAATATTGTAATTGCTAAATATTGTCTTGATATCTTACCTCACCGAGATACTGTGCCACTTTTCTGGTGACAGCTTCCACAAAGGTGTCCAATTTACCTAGGTCATCTGACAATCCCACCAACTGATCCAAGGTCCCGACCTGAGGAGTAACATTGAATTTCATGTACAAAACAACTAAGAACTGATTAAAAATGGCTTACTTCATTGTGTATACCATCTAAATAAACTAATCCAATAAAAACAATCATTTGATGTCAATCAAGTTTTATTAAACACCAATAAACCTAAACTCAAGTAAAAACTTGCAATCTAGGTATTATTATTACTACTATAACAAATTACATGGAGAAGATGAAATATTAACTAACGAAATTTAAAAGAATTATTAGTAATATATGTCTCTTTTAAAATACACTAATTAAAACTGACCAGCTAACTTAGAAGCACAAAATTATATTTTAAGTTAAAGTACACAGGATTTTTGTTATTAAAGAATATATAAAGTAGGAAAGTAAATGTGCATTAACAACAAATTTATTTCATTGTAAAATAGTGACACATGACTTTAAATACTACAAATCTAATATATAATATACTTATGTCGCGGTGTTTGTAGTTAAACTCCTTAGAAACGGCTTGACCGATTCTCATGAAAATTTGAGTGCACATTGTATAGGTCTGAGAATCGGACAACATCTATTTTTCATCCCCCTAAATGTTAAGGGTGGTCACGCCAAATTTTTTTTTTATTTTTTTTAAATTTGTTTGATTATGAGTCAGCATTAAATAATACACACAACTTCAAATTTTCCCCCATCTATGATCAACAGTTACTTTTGTATCGCCATTTTAAAACCGACAATACAATGTTTGCTGGGTCAGCTAGTAATTCATAAATTTCTATTGAATTTTGTTAGAAGCACCATTAGCCTTATTTAACTATAAGGGGAACCTGTTACATAATATGTGAAAGAGTATGTACCTAAAACAGGTATGACAAATTAATATTTCAAAAATAAATTATATTGTCAATGGCAGTGAAAGCTTTCTATACAGACACTGAATAACTTGTCCAGCATTATCTAATTTTTTTATATCTTTTACTCTAACACACATAGCCCAATAAAGGGCTAAATATTAATATAGCCCTGTCAAACCAAATCAAACCTACTACATTTCATATATTATCAGAACTAGTTACAGTCCTAAGCCTCCAATATTTCAATACTAATGTATTAGCAGAAAATCTCAGAAATAACATAGGTATTTAGTTTTTTTTTCCGGAGTGTTTTTAAGTTACATATTTAATATTTAAGAATCTACAAGGATAAACATATTCTTGGCATTCAATCTAATATCTAGATCTTTTGAAAGTATAATACAAAGTACATGACATTTTGAAAGTGATACATAGAATATGAAAGTTATAAGGCATGGTAACTGAGTTATTAATTATCTTAACCATATAAAAAGAAATAATTAAATTACAATATTCAATGGATTGTAATTGAATAAGAGTTTACCTTCAAGTCGGGGATTGGGAATTTATAGTTGACACTGAGATTGCCAGATTTTGTGGCATTGTTCAATTGGTCCCAGGTTTGTTGACAAGTTTTATCCCCAGGGGCACTTATTACCCAATATTCAGTCATCCTGACCACTGAAAACATACAAAACACATTATCAGACCCTTAATAATAAGAACTTTACAAAAACTTACACTGGTTCAGCTTCTACATAATATCATTAAACAACACAATCCTGTTAAATTAATCGATTTTATTAAACTATTATGAATGAATTAAGGCCAGCAATGTTTTGAGTGTTTAGTCACATAGTTCGGTAGAGTAGATCGATAACTTGCCAAGAACCTCGGCGCCAGTAAGGTCTACAGACTACGAGGCGCCAACCTTGAATCAAATGGGATACCTCCCCAAAATCACCCCCAAAGAAAACCCATCACTTTAGTCTTGACAATCGCAAAATACCACGTAAAAAACACCACACATAAATGTGGTTCGTGAATTAGGTTCGTCACTATCTATTTACTCACCTGGAATTTATAATTTTACGCTGTTTTTATCTAAATATTTGAAACAGCAATTTTTTGGTGAAATCACAAGACGATACGGGCCTGGCCCTACAACACCGCCATGAAAATTCACGTGATGCAGTGCTGCCACCTACAATCGTTACTTTTACTGGACAGCTGATTTATGTCAGTTGTCTATGGTATTTATTATTGATTTGACAATTGGTATTTTTACTTGATTGTACACGTACAAGAACAATACAATATATTTTTAGTTTCACAAGTCATAATCTAATGAGGTTTTCAAAAAAATATTTCTTATCTTATTCTGACATAATTATATGTATATTTTAGTGCAACGTACATATATGTATAAATATGTGTACGCACATCTTCATAACGCATCAGCAAGCTACAATGAAAAAAAAACTGTGTGTCAACTTATGAAGGTCAACTGTGACAATTATTGGCACTTGACAGGTGTCATAAAAACTAAGTTGAATCTTAAATCTTTAAAATACTTACCCTGTATGCATTTAGTATTTTTATATAATATTTGTAAACATGCGGATTTTCACGTATTTATCAAAAAAAGTTGGTGATCTAACGGTAAAATATTCGAATCTACCCGAATCTTACATAAAAAGGAGTTATGAACAGGTAATTTTTTTATAGTTTTACGTCTTGGGTTTGTTTTTAGATATCTTAACCTATAAATAAATCATAACAATTTTAAAACAAACATCGTTTTTAAGGTTTATTGGAGGAATCCAAAAGGATATCCGCAATATCCCGCTGCACAAATAGCGCGAAAGAAATTTCGATTCACGACTCACAGACCATGGACAGGCCCATTTGCTAGACAGAATGAAAGAACAACAATGAGGAAGAAGGTTTTTATTGAACCAATTAAAGAATGGAGTTTTTTTAAGTAAGTTTTTCCTAGTGATTTACAATAATCTATCTATCAACAAAGTAAATATTAGTTATTATATGACCAATTATATAGTACATAAGTGACCAAGTATATAGACCAATTATATATAATTATTATCAGTGCTATAGCACATACCAATATTTTTTTAAAATAACATATTAAATTAATGTTGCCTATTAAGTGCCAGTTCGATTATACATCCCACTGACAACTTTGTACTTTAAAAACTGATCTCATCAGCTTAAACACTGCACTTTCATATTTACACTTGGAACCAGATAATTCACTTAAATAGCCATACATGGGATATTTATAACAATGATCACATAATATTACGAGTTTTATATATATACTAGCTGACCCAGCAAACATTGTATTGCCGATATTAAAATCGCGATACAAAAGTAACTGTTGATCGTAGATGGGTGAAAATGGTGAAGTTGTATGTATTTTTTAATGCTGACTCATAATCAAACAAATTTAAAAAAAAAATGTCAAAAAAATTTAAAAAAAAAATTCGTGACCACCCTTAACATTTAGGGGTATGAAAAATAGATGTTGGCCGATTCTCAGACCTACTCAATATGCTCACAAAATTTCATGAGAATTGGTCAAGCCGTTTCGGAGGAGTACGGGAACGAACATTGTGACATGAGAATTTTATATATAAGATATTATACCTATATTATATGGCCCTGTTGTCAATATTATAGACATGAATGACAGGTGGTAAGCTAAATCACTCATTGTACAAATACCTTCGCACGACACGCCACTAGTTAGGATATCATCCCCACCATCTGGATGTGTGGAGGTCCTCCACAGTGCGGTTTTCAAAGAGCTTTATTCCACATACTACAAAACTGTGGAATGAGCTTCCTTGTGCGGTGTTTCCGGGACGATATAACATGGGTACCTTCAAAAAAAGTGCGTACACCTTCCTTAAAGGCTGTCAACACTCTGGTATTGCAAGAGAAAGTGGGCGGCGGTGATCACTTAACACCAGGTGACCCGTACACTCGTTTGTCCTCCTATTCCATAAAAACAAAAAAAAAATGGTACTACCATAACTAACTAGTTAAGTCAAATGAATAACTGAAAGCTGAAAAGTGTAGAGCCAGTGTACTTCTAACTATACAATCTAATTATTACAGGGGAGACAGAGTTGAGGTGATGGTGGGCAAAGATAAAGGAAAGCAGGGCCTTGTGATACAGGTGATTCAAGAGAGAAACTGGGTGATTGTGGAAGGACTTAACACACATCTCAGAATTGTAAGTTTATTGAGCAGTATTGGTTAAATTTTCTTGTCTGAAGACATGCCTGTTTATAGCTTTTAAAAAAACGTGGTAAAATTTTAGTGTAACATAATATGTAATTTAAATTATTGTGATATAACCCGCGAGGTGCCAATCAGACGTCCGACGTCTGCTATCAAAACTACAGTTGAGTGCCAAACCAGACGTAGTACGTATGCTTGGCACACAACGGTAGCAGATATTTTTTCGTTAAATATACACAGAGTAAGACAAGCTACACGATGTACCACAAGAAAGGTAATTTAACAGACTATATAAGTAAGAATATTTAATTTTAAAACTTAATATGTGTAAATACGACAAGCCGTCAAAATGTGGTCAGCCTTTTTTTATTTTAATTATCTGTAGCAGTCAATTTAAAAATTCTTTTTTGTATTATCTATGATGTTTTAGTAACTATTCTATGACTAATTAGTAACTTTGAAGTATGTTTCAGTTATAAAAAATTACTACATTCATTAGTAATAATCGAAATGTAATCTGTTGGCCGATAAATCAAGTAAGATTTAAATCTAAAAAAATCATAAAAAATGCATGACAGCCCTACTTTAAACGAAATTTGTTTAAATTATGCAGTATCTATTGTTTATATAATCTAACAAAGCCCTAGTTTGTTTAATAACAAAAGCATTGATGTTCGGTTTTATAAACAAGCCAAACACTTCAAAAGCAATATATTTTATTGTAACACGAGCCAGTTGAAATTGGCGTCGGTAACGCGCGGCGGCTTAAGACGGGCATGTGCGCCACGCTCTTTGTGGCAGCTTAGCCAGTGACGGGATAAGGAGGAAAAAGTAAATAAATTACAAAAATATCGGAAAGCAGAGCTCTTGAGGACAGGGTTGTCCAGGCTCAACAAGCTGTTTTTGTTCATGATTATCACACTTGAATCTTCCATATCTTAGGAGAGGTAAGGATCCACCTCATGCCTCTATGTGCTATACCATTTTAGAAGTGAGTAGAACATTGCAGCCTGAGATGTCAAATTGGGATTTATTTAAACATGTGTAACTTTTGTTATAACCCTACAGAATCATATCATTCCTATTGTTGAAGTGTCTAATAAGGAAATAAACAAAACAAATAAAATAAACTCTTAATTTGTTTGGTAAAAATTAACATTATTTATTTATGTCAATGTTTTGTTGAAAGAACAATGTTTTCATGGACAACTGAGGTTGACCAAGATGTTATATAAGTTAATAATGATAAGTTGACAATTACTTTCTTGAACAAATAGTTTTTGTAATAATTCAGTTACTACATACATAATACAGTTCTATTAAAAGTATTTTATTTCTTTATTACATACAATAGAGTGAGTTCCATTTAGCAAACTAATGAGTTATAAAAACAATTAAAGACTTTAAAGTGTCATTTTGACATTTGACATTATAGTTCACCATATATGATTGCTTTTTGCTTAAACACTTCAAACATATCTGTATCTTGTATTATAAAACGGTGTGTAGTTTGTTAGTTTGTTTTATTAATAATTATAAAATTTATTCAGAAAAGTTACAAAGACTGAAATAATATTAGTTATTATTTTAAATGAAGTATTAAAATATATCAATTACAGTGTTTGACTGACCGAACCACCCCCCAAGGTGCTACATTTGTTAATATAAATGCCAACCATGTAATATTAAAAAATAATTTTGTTTAAGCAGTCTTTATTGATTTGTCCAGGTTGGTAAAGACAAAAATTTCCCAGGTATAGTGGTACAGTCAGAAGCACCACTCCTGGTGACCACCGGTGTTAAGTTGGTGGATCCAGAGAGCTTAAATTCGACTGATATTGAGTGGAGGTATACCGAAGATGGAGATAAGGTATGAATGTTACAATTAGCCTTATTAACGAAATATTTAGCGCCTTTTGATTTTCAAATTGTGTGGGAGAGTGAAACAACTGTTGACTTACAAGGCTTGTAAAACTTGTTGATGGAGATCAGTTTTGTTCTATAGTCTATTTTTCTTATTTGCCATAAATAGCTTTAAATAAAATAATAGCCGAAACTTTAACCTGATTCCTGCCACCGAATTCCACCTTCGTACGACACGCCACAAGTTAGGATATCATCCCCACCATCTGGATGTGTGGCGGTCCTCCACAGTGCGGATTTCAAGGAGCTTTCTTCCACGTACCACAAAACTGTGGAATGATCTTCCTTGTGCGGTGTTTCCGGGACAATACGTCTTGGGTACCTTCAAAAAAAGCGCGTACACCTTCCTTAAAGGCCGGCAACGCTCCTGTGATTCCTCTGGTGTTGCAAGAGATTGTGGGCGGCGGTGATCACTTAAGAACAGGTGACCCATACGCCCGTTTGTCCTCCTATTCCATAAAAAAAAGAGTAAACAATGAATGGAATTCACTTTTTTTTTAATGAAAATAAGGGACGAGACGAGCAGGACGTTCAGCTGATGGTAATTGATACGCCCTACCCATTACAATGCAGTGCCGCTCAGAATTCTAGAAAAACCCAAAAATTCTTTGCAACACTACAATTGCGTTCATCACCTTGAGACATAAGATGTTAAGTCTCATTTGCCCAGTTATTTCACTTGCTACGGCGCCCTTCAGACCGAAACACAGTAATGTTTGCACATTACTGCTTCACGGCAGAAATAGGCGAAACTTAAACGGAAAAAGGGAATCTACTCCGAAAAAATTCTGTTCGAAACTCCATTTCACGTTCTTATGAGATAGTGATATATCCTGAAGAATGTTTGATAGCTACGAATGACAGCTGGTAGCCTAAAAACATAAAAATGTAGAAGATTTTCAATTGCTTTTTGTTTTTTTTCGTCCGGATGAATATATTGTGGTTATTACTTAGAATGGGTGTTTACCAATACAATAGAGCAGGGGTGCTCAAACGGTCGATCGGGATCGTCAGGTCGATCGCGAGTGCTTTTTGAGTCGATCTCGAGAAAAAAATCCGGTATAATAAACTAAAATCGGTAATTACGTAGCATCTTATGAAAAGTATGCTCAGGACATGCAGTGTCACGCTTCAACATCCAAAGTCACTATTTAGTTAAGCTTAGAACTTTAGAACGCCTTTGTTTTGTAAGAACCAATAAACTTGTAGTTATGAATAATAATTATGAGTTTTTTCATTGACATTTAAGAGCAGACCTACACTTACCTTGACTAAAGAAATGCATATTTTGCGCAAAACTAATATCTATGTCATCGTGACACTACCTAGACGACAATCCATCATCACACATACTTAAAGCCTCTCAGAGCCGATCGATCGTAGTCTAACAATTTTGACGTAGATCGCCAGCAGTTCAAGCTGCCCCTGAACCTCTGCAATAGAGCTTCTTAAAAATACTAAGTAGCAACTCATAACTGGGTTGGTAATTATTTGGTACGAGTTAAACACTTTGGTAAGCTTACACGTATTTTTAAATTATTTTGATATTCGAATCTTACTGAACAGTTTATTAAATTGGAATAAGGTAGTTCGCTTCTGACGGAAATCTCCCGATCGCTTATTTGTTTTTAATTTTAAAATAATATTATAAGATAGGCAAAGAGATATCATTGAAATCCAAATAGTAAAATTACTAAACTAACTTGTCGTATTATTTCTACCGTTGTCCCAATTTACTTTATTCACTGCATAAAAACCATTAAGTCAATCATTCCTTCGATGATTCTCATATATATGAATTATCTCTTGGTCCGAGCTGGTTCACTGTACGCCATATTTGTTTAGTTACTACTTAAGAAAAGTAAGGAAAAATAGACTATAGCATGAACAGATAGTGGTTATTACGGTATATATTGAGGTTCACATATCTCCTCAAAATTCCTTTATAATAAATATCAAAATATTGGAAATTATACTCTCTGAAAATAATATAAATCATATAACGCAAAAACCTAATGTAAATATACAGTTACAAATTCACGGAAGCGGTGGGGTAGTCCCAACTCGCAGTTGTCTAAGTATTTATATTATATTTTTATTGCTTCTTTTATCCCTTTTATTTTATTTGTTCATACCTATTTTAACAACTTTAATCATTTAATTAATATAATTTTTACGTTCAATAAATATTAGTTGCAGAAGTTCATACCCTACTCTACGCCGCCACAAGTTAGGATATCATCCCCACCATCTGGATGTGTGGCGGTCCTCCACAGTGCGGTTTTCAAGGAGCTTTCTTCCACGTACTACAAAGCTGTGGAATGAGCTTTCTTATGCGGTGTTTCCGCGACGATACGACATGGGTGCCTTCAAAAAAAAGCGCATACTCCTTCCTTAAAGACCGGCAACGCTCCTGTGATTCCTCTGGTGTTGCAAGAGATTGTGGGCGGCGGTGATCACTTAACGCTCACGTACGCTCGTTTGTCCTCCTATTCGATAAAAAAAAACCCTACTCTGAATAAAAAAGTGATATTCTGACGGATATATTTAATTATATAATTCCGGAACTTCTGGGATTAAGTAAATTAAATTTGTAACCAAAATTTATGAATGTTCGAGTGACGTATGGTTCGTAAATCTTGTTATGTATGTGAAAACCCGCTTAAGTCTTCAATTGTGTTAATTTCCTTGATGTCGGATAAGTGGTTGTATTTAATCTGGTCTTGGTAATGTTTTTTTGTGCATTGCTGTTTGTTTTCGTTTTCAGGTTCGAGTATCAAAGAGTAGTAGCAGAATAATACCGATACCGAAGGCGGCGGGCGAGACCATAGACTACAAGAGCAAGGAGTTGTACATAGAGAATGTTGATAAGGATACATTAGCAGTTGATGCCGCTAAGGTATATAAGTAAGATTCATATTAATAAGCCAAATCTGTACCATTCCTTCTTCTTTACTTTCGACAAGAAAATTTATTGAATTAGGCGTTACTTTGCGGAAATCCATAATTATACAAATGATTTAAGTTTCCTTTAGTGTTAATTTCACCAATATTTGTTTTTAAAACAATTCGACACGTGTTTCGCCTCTACACGAGGAATCCTCAGGACGTGTTGTCTCGCCAAAATCTGGCACGAGACTCAAGTTTAGTCTCGTATTAATAAATATTGGCGGAATTAACACTAAAGGAAACTTAAATCATTTGTTTACTTTCGACCGCAAATACAATCATCTTCAGGTTCATACAAGCTAAACTAATATTATAAAGTGGTAACATTTATGTTATTGTATGTTTGTTTGTAATGTTTTCACAACAAAAACTACTGGACCGATTTCAAAAATTCTCTCACCATTAGAAAGCTGCACCTTCACTGAGTGACATAGACTGTGTTATATTTTCAAAAAACTAGGGATCCCTAATGAAAATGCAATAATATAACCCAAGGTGTGAAAAAAATAGACATCAAAACTCTATCATCGCGTCCATTTTAAATTATTTATATCGGACATTCCATTCAAAAGATATAACGAATTTAAAAAGGAAAAAATAAAATAATGAAATAATAGCAAAGTGATATAATACGTTAATGAAAAAGAAATTTTATTTTATGATTTTTAGTGAATTTGAAGTACACTAACTAACAATTTGTCTAAATATGTGTAAATATACTAAATTTTTCAATGCAGCAATGAACGTAAGTACTTTGCAATTTGATTACAGACAGTGTTCCGTTACTTTGTCATGCATTAATCAGAACCTAACCAAACTCTCGCCAAACTATCTTTGAAGTATATCCTTTCCAATAAAAAAAGAATCATCCAAATCGGTTGGCGCGATTTTTTTTGATTTGATTGGTTTTCTCATGGATTACATTGTCAAATCTGGACCAAATTACAATGGGACCACTCGAGAAGCACCAGCTTTAAAATAAACTACGGATTATCAAAATCGGTTCACCTAGTCGAAAGTTTTGAGGTAACAAATTGAGAACCTCCTCCTTTTTTGAAGTCGGTTAATAATGAAATAAATGTTACCAAAAATAAATCTTTAGTCCGACTTAGTAGACTCCTCTACCACGAAATCGGTATTTACGCGAGTGAAACCGCGCGGGACATTATTATTATAAACTAATAAAACCTCGACCATTCCTTCCTCTCTGGACGATCTGACAATATCACTGACCTCTACTATATACCTACCACTGGACTGGCGGCTGTCAAAGTGCTGCCTGTTTGATATTCGCCATTTTGGCGCTGTTGACCGTATAGCGAGAGTCTTCGGTACTAAAACTAGTGATGACAACCTCAGCAAACATTGATAGATGGTGGGAAACTATTTACAACAAAAATAAGTATACTTTGTAACGATGATTCTTGAAGTATAAATAACACGGAAAACGAACGAAATTAATTAAAAATGCAAAAATACTTCAGAGTATTGTATGTTTCTTCGTAGCGTAATACAAATATTATACGTCAAAATTAGTTCTCTGAACGCTTGGGAGTGGCGCTTCAAATAGGCACAAAAAATTTGCTGTCAATCATATGATTAGAATTATGAAAAACGCCGTAAATAGTAGTGAAGTTGTAGTGTTGGGCGAGGTCTGTGTATCTAATGACGCCTCTAAATCTAAGTGATCATACACGATAAATGAATATCTAAATGATCGGACAGCCTGGGACTAGATTGTGATTATTTTATAGCGATAGAAATGACTGTACAATGTTGTATATTTTTATTGAAAAGAGCGCAAAAGAAGAATGCTGGGAGAGTTTCTTGCGCCGCTTCTTCTCTCTCAGAGCGCCATTTGTTTCCGAAGCGGTAGTAGTATCTAGTAGTTATTAGAAATGACATCAAAAAGAATTCTAAAGGAATCAATTTTGAGAAAATAAATGCCTTTTAATCATTTGCCAACTCAAACACAGGCATTGTCCTGCACTGCCTCTAATAACGATGATCTGGACTCTTCCTGTCTTATAAATAAACGCAATGTAAAGTTACTCCAAATAATTTGTTATTTTTTTTTTAAATTGATATCCCTCACTTGAACAGCGACATCTCCAGTCAATTCCCTAATATCCAATTGGGGTTGAGCAGATTACTATCAAATGTAAAAGAGAACCTGTAGATAGAGCCGCAACCTCAGAGTTGAACAAGTCATTCCAAGATTTACGAACGCGTACGTCACCTAAACGGTGGCTCAGTTGGAACAGCGCTAGAACGGAACCCGAGAGGCTACGGATTCGGGTCCCGCATCATTCATAAATGTTGCTTACAAATTTTATTTAAGTTACTCCCTAGTTTAAGTTTAAAATTAATTTTCCCTGTCATGTAATTCTGTAGTGACAAAAGTGAAATAAAAACAAAAATTTTAAATTTGGAATAACTTTACTTCGCGTTTATTAATAAAATAGTTTCAGTCTCTATAGAGGCTCTCTAGACAAAAAATCTCTAACTCTCTTTATAAATTATCATGCGACTATTCCATCTAATTATTATCAATTTTGAAAAGAGGTTTAAATGCCCGAGACCAGTGACTCGGGTGCCCCTACAATGTCCAATAGTCGTGTGCTGCTCTCCCTGCCTAGCCTAGCTAAGTAAAAACCTGAAGCAGATGATAGTTTTATGAAGGAACATAGTCCTTATTAATTATAGAACACATTATTTTTCTCAAAATTGATTCTTTTTGATTTTTTTTTGATGTCATTTCTAATATACTAGATACTACTACCGCTTCGGAAAAAAATGACGCGCAGAGAGATGGAGCGGCGCAAGAAACTCTCCCAGCATTCTTTTTTTGCGCCCTTTTCAATAAAATATACAATATTGTACTGTCATTGCTATTGCTATAAAATAATCATAATCTAGTCCCAGGCTGTCCGATCAATTAGATATTCAGCTGTCGAGTAGTAGGATTTACGACACAGCCATTTTTTAATAAAACATTTAAATTTATTTATAGATAATGCCTGAATAGTGACTGGGACTTTATTATAAAAGTGTATAACCTTAACGCTATTATGTATCTTATAACAGGTTTTCTAGGTTTCCTAATAACTGTAGATAGATTATAACTTTAATGCAATTTTCAGATATCGTTCACTCCAAAGCTACGGACATTTGAAATGGACATCATGGAAGAGATGAATATTAAAGAAGACCGGACCCCCGCTAAGTCTTACTGGTATTAGATACCACAGATCTTGAATTCTGTGCATTTGTGTGAATAATTGAATGTTGTTGTATAAATTAGATTAAAGTTATAAAAATGTCGGTTTACTGAGTTTAATTATCTTATATTATAACTTTTAGATACCAGTTAATACAAGTATTTACCAGTGGGAGGCTGCTTTGCACAGGATGTCGGCTAGATTATGGGTACCACAACAGCGCCTATTTCTGCCGTGAAGCAGTAATGTGTAAGCATTACTGTGTTTCGGTCTGAAGGTCGCGGTAGCAAGTGAAATTACTGGCCAAATGAGACTTAATATCTTATGTCTCAAGGTTACGAGCGCAATTGTAGTGCCGCTCAGAATTTTTGGGTCTTTCAAGAATCCTGATCGGCACTACATTGTAATAGGCAGGGCGTATCAATTACGATCAGCTGAACGTCCTGCTCGTCACGTCCCTTATTTTCATTAAAAAAAAAACCAACGTTCTCAATATATAAAGTACAAGTCAACATAAGAAAAATTATATCTAGATGTACGATTTTTTTTATAAGAGGAGGCAAACGGGCAAGGTGCTCGAAGTATGAGACATGGTGAGTCAACCACCTATGGACATCTGCAACACCAGGTGTGATAAGAGATGCATTACCGGTCTTATAATTTCGGATATGCTCTAAGCTTAAAAGGCATAAAAAGGCATTTATTTTCTCAAAATTGATTCCTTTAGAATTCTTTTTGATGTCATTTCCAAATTTGCGCTCTTTTCAATAAAAATACATATACAATATTGTACAGTCATTTCTATTGCTATAAAATAATCACAATCTAGTCCCAGGCTGTCCGATCATTTAAATATTCAGCAGTGGAGTAATAGGATTTACGACAGAGCTATTTTTGTATATAACATTTAAATTTATGTATAGATAATGCCTGAACAGTGGCTGGGACTTTATTATGGAAGTGTATACCTTTACGCTTAAAGCTATTATGTATCTTAAAGGTCCCTAAGTCGTATCGGTTCGTGAAAACTGGTTGAATTCGGCTGCTGGTATCAATCTTAACAAATGCTCTGAGCACTACCCGTGATATATCCCGGAGAAATGACTGCAGTGTTGTATAAGTACCTAGTATGTTTTCATCCCTGCGTACCACACCATTGACCCAAGCCAGAAAGCACTCATGTTTACGGCGACAGGCAATTTTACAGGAGCAGTCAAACCATGCTTGTGATAGGCACCGATGAGAATGAAATGAAGAGTTCGATACCTGGCAGGTACAATAGCACAGCGTCATCAAATCAAATAATAATACCTACGTGATGGGAAAACATTAAGGTGGTACCTTACATAATTTATCCGTCTAGATAGAGTCTCTTGCTGTTAGAAAACCGATAAAAATAGGCCAGGAATATTAGTGTGCGTGACAAGCTACATCTTACACTCTTCTCATTCTTCTGCATATCAATGATATGCTGCAAATCAGCAGTATTCATTGCTATGCAGACGACAGCACAGGGTATGCTGCCTACATCGGCCGTGCCAACATGTCCCGGGATAGACTATGCTTTGCAAAGTCTCGGAATGGGGCCGACAAAATTTAGTCCAATTCAACCCCAACGAGACACAAGTTTGTGCGTTCACCACTAAAAAGCCTCCCTTTGTCGTATTCCCTCGATTCGAGATCATTCCTCTAACTGCCACAGCCTGTAGTGGCATACTTGGCATCGATATATCGAGCGACGTTCAGTTCCGTGGACACTTGGAAGAGAAGGTCAAACTGGCCTCTAAAAAGCTTGGTGGACTCAGTAAGGCGAGACAGTACTTCACTAAAAGCCACCGCCTGCAACTTTATAAGGCGCAAATTCGGCCTCACATGGAGTACTGTTCTCACCTCTGGGCGGGTGCTCCCCAGTACCAGCTTCTTCCATTTGACTGCATACAACGAAGAGCGGTTCGAATCATCGACGATCAAGCAATCTCCAATAGGCTTGATTCTTTGGGATTGCGTAGAGATGTCGGTTCTCTCTGCATCTTCTACCGCATTTATCACGGGGAGTGCTCAGAGGAGCTGTTTGGGTTGATTCCAGCGGCCGAATTCCACCACCGGACATTACGTGCAAAGTACCACCCGCACCACGTAGACGTCTGGCATTCCACAACCGCGCGTTTCGCTCGAAATTTCTTGCCTCGCACAGCCACTTTGTGGAATCAATTACCGACTGCGATTTTCCCGAACAGATACGACTTAGGGACCTTCAAGAAAAAAGCATACCTTAAAGGCCGGCAACGCATTTCTTGACACACCTAATGTTGCGGATGTCCATGGGCGGTTGCCTCACCTCTCCCCATCCCGTGAGCCTCTTGCCCGTTTGCCCCCTCTTATATAAAAAAAAACACTCGCGTTTTGTATGACCCTTTTTTGTTAGCGTGCGTGAATTGCGCAAAATAGCGGTTAGTTTTTACTCAATTTGTTTTCACAGCTGTCATAGTCTATCTAGATGTATGTATGCGGCATTCTGATTTAAGAGTGGTACCTACTTCACCGGGAACATTGGTCTGTAATGTAACATTTTCACTTTAGTTATATTCAGAGTGTTATGTCCTATGATAAATTGTTATGGGGCAATGCAGCGGATATTATTACCATCTTTGTGCTGCAGAAGAAGGCTATTCGCGCTATTAATAACTTAGGTAATAAGGAACATTAAGAGTTATGCCTACTGTTCGGATAATTCTTTTGTTGAGCGATGTATGTGCTTTAACAACATGATCCCAGAAAATGTGTAAAACAAATGTGTTACAACATTAAAAATGATTGTTAAAAAACGCGTGTGGTAAACGTTACTTAATAACATAAATTAAAAAGCGGCCGCCGTTAGGCTATTAAATAATAAATTTCGTTGTACTGTTTTATTAAAAAAAAGAAGCCTACTGAATATCTTGCGCCCGTTCTTCTCAGGCATACTTTTTCGAATGGATGGTTGTTTATGACGACCAATAAGTGATTTTTAATCAAAAAAAGACAATCGTACTAGTAATCATATTAATAAATTTTATTTTTGTGTATAATATCAAATAACAGATTTTTACGTATATAAATGATTACGAGGTAGTAAGTACAATTTTTATTTATTTTTGGGTTTTTCAAGAACCCGGAGCGGCACTACCCATTACAATGGTAATGGGTAGGGCGTATTAATTACCATCAGCTGAACGTCCTGCTCGTCTCATCCGTTATTTTCATAAAAAAAAACCTGTTAAATTGTTAACAAAGTCGGATTCAATGTAACAAATTGTATACAACCGTAGCCCAACCCGCAAATTCATAATAGTCTGTTAACTTAAAGCATTTCTAATTCTCACTCTGTCTTCTTCTATTGACCTAAGTCAGAATGAGAAAAAACACTCCTAAGCGGCTGTTTAAAGTTAGCGGACCATGGTGAATAAGGGGGTAAGTCTAAGCCCTAAGGAAATGACGTTTTATAATAAGTTCGTATCTAAGTCGAATGTTATAAATTATCTGTTATTTTGTGATGTTTATCAATTAATTCCTCGATTTATCATTATATTTATAGTTTGTGATGTAAATTCATAACAAACTATAAACAATTATTATATTATTTTTAGGGTTCCGTACCGAAATGGAAAACGGTAAACTTTTAGGATCCCTCCGTCCTGTCAAGACTCTTTATCTCGGGAACGCGTAGAGGTATCGAGTTGAAAAAAAAAGGATATGGTAAGGCAAGAATTTGGCAAGTAAAACCTTCTTACTACAAGTACCTATAGGGTAAAGTCTGATAACTATACATTTGTAGTTAAATAATAAAAACAGAGTTTTTATGCAAGGAACGGTGGTCATTTGAATTAAGTTTACTTTGTCAAGTGGATTCGTTTGAAAGGGCGTTATTGACACAAGCTTAAACAGAGTTTTAATTATTTTTATGATGTATAGTTCTCGATTTATTACGGAGAATGAGCAAAACTAACTATAAACAATTATGTGGTAAATTGTAGGTAGTGTTACCTATTTCATGAAATTTCGTAGATATTTGATGATCATGTTAATGATATCATTCTATAGAGCTTTGAGCGTAAGCTCGGTCATTCTGTTGGTTAAAATACTGCACTTTAGCAAAAGCAGACGAGAAAAAATCGGCCGCTTAAGAAATCGTTTTGGTTACACCACCAAATTAATTTTCAAATTATCGGTTTAATAAAGACCAGTGCATCTCTTATCAGCTCTCAAGTTCTCTCCTAGAGTCTACCGGTTCATTTTTTTAAAATACGCGACATAATATAGGTACTAGCTGATATATTCATTTTTTTCTTAGAATTATTTTCTTCACTGCTTTTGATTATGCCTTTTTTGTGCCAGATCTGATTCTATCACAAACGGGTTTCATTGTATCTATATATAGTATACATATATAGTACACAAGTTATTTTCAATTAAAATCACGGAGATGTGGAGTTCCAACAATTGACATTTGACATTTGACTCCATACCTTCCTACATTGTGAGATGCTGTCATTGAAACTCAATCCTCAATATAATCCCACTTTAATGTTAGAATAGTATGTTTATCACAGATTGGCGCAAAAATGTGAAATACAATGGGATATGTCCAATGAAGTTCTTATACACATACTATAAGAACATATGATTCTCAGTCTGAGAGCGGAACGGCAAAACTGTGCTTAGAACAAGACAAACTAAGCACGCGAGAGGAGTGGAGGAAATCCTTTGTCGTGTGTCAACCGTAACTGTCCGAATCAGTTACAAAATTCAATTTTTTTTTTATGGAATACAAACAAGCGTACGGGTCACCTGGTGTTAAGTGATTACCGCCGCCCACATTCTCTTGCAACACCAGAGGAATCACAAGAGCGTTGCCGGCCTTTAAGGAAGGTGTACGCGCTTTTTTTGAAGGTACCCATGTCGTATCGTCCCGGAAACACCGCACAAGGAAGCTCATTCCACAGCTTTGTAGTACGAGGGAGAAAGCTTCTTGAAAACCGCACTGAGGAGGACCGCCACACATCCAGATGGTGGGGATGATATCCTAACTTGTGGCGTGTCGTACGATGATGAAATTCGGCGGCAGGAATCAGGTTAAACAGCTCTTTGGAACACTCCCCGTGATAAATGCGGTAGAAGACACACAATGAAGCGACGTCTCTACGCAACGCCAAGTGATCCAGCCGTTCACAGAGCACTGGGTCCCCGACAATTCGAGATGCTCTGCGTTGCACGCGGTCAAATGGATCGAGCTGAAACTGGGGTGCGCCAGACCAGAGATGACAGCAATACTCCATGTGTGGCCGGACCTGCGCTTTGTAGAGCGCTAGAATGTGGGCCGGCTTGAAGTATTGCCGTGCTCTATTGATGACGCCCAGCTTCTTCGAAGCCAATTTGGCTTTGCCCTCCAGATGGCCACGGAATTGGCAATCGCTCGAGATTTCGAGACCCAGTATTCCGATACTTGGCGCGGCTTTAAGAGAAGTGTTCTCGAAGAGCGGTGATACGACAAATGGGGTTTTTTTAGTGGTAAACGCGCAAACTTGAGTCTTCTGGGGGTTAAATTGGACAAGGTTCAATTTACCCCATTCCGCGACCTTCTCGGGAGAGGACTCGATAGAAGACACAAGTTTCTCCCGGCACTGGTCGACGATTTCCCGAGAGAGACCTGCATGGCCCGTGTATACGGCATCACCAGTGCTGTCATCTGCATAGCAATGCATGTTGGAGGTGTCCAACATATCATTGATATGCAGAAGAAACAGCGTAGGAGATAGCACACAGCCTTGGGGCACTCCAGCATTCACGGGCTTCGGGTTCGAGCAATATCCGTCGACAACGACCTGTATGCTACGCCCAGTGAGGAAGCTGGAGGTCCACTTGCACAAGCTCTCGGGAAGCCCAAATGATGGAAGTTTTGAGAGGAGCGCCTTGTGCCATACACGATCAAATGCCTTCGCTATATCCAGGCTAACTGCCAGGCCTTCCCCCTTGCTTTCAATAGCCGCCGCCCATCTATGTGTTAGGTATACCAGAAGATCACCTGCCGACCGTCCATGGCGAAAGCCGTACTGTCGGTCGTTGATCAACTGGTGACCCTCTAGGTATACTAAAAGCTGGTGGATAATTATGCTCTCCATGATTTTGGAGAGCAGGGAGGTGATAGCAATAGGCCTGTAGTTCGCCGGATCCGAACTGTCTCCTTTTTTTTGGATCGGATGGACAAGGGCTGACTTCCATGAGTCAGGGACTACGCCTTTGGAATAAGAGTGCCGGAATAAACGCGTTAGCACCGGCGTCAACTCAGGGGCACACGTTCTAAGCACGATTGGAGAAATGCCATCCGGCCCGCTCGACTTCCGGACGTCCAACGAAAACAGAGCTCGCCTAACAGTTTTCTGTCTGAACTGTACTTCAGGCATAGAGCTCTGACACCGCGGGATGGTCGGCGGTGTTTTTCCGTTGTCGTCAAGAGTCGAGTTGGAGGCGAAACGAGCGCACAGGAGCTCGGCTTTCTCTTTTGCCGTATGGGCCAGGGTGTCATTCCTCATGTGCAACGGCGGCATGGACGGCTGGTTGAAGTTACCAAGAGCAGCTTTCGACAACGATCAGAACTTGCGTGTTCCGGTCGGGTAACTGGAAAGCTGCTCGCCGATTTTGACGACGTGCTTAGACATCGCACGGGCGATTTGCCGCTTAAAAAATCTGGAGGCACGGTTATATTTCCTCTTAAGAACTTTGCAGTTCGGATCCTTTGTGCCCAGCGCCGCAACCCAAGTTCGATACGCCTGTTTTTTGCAGTCAGATGCTGCTTTAACTAACGCATCGAACCAGGGCTGTGATCTGCCACCGATCGGTACTACAGAGCTTGGTATAAAAATATCCATGCCCTGCAGTATCACATCGCCTACTGCAATGGCGCAGGCACTAGGATCATCCGAAGGGAAACAAACCTTACCCCAAGGGTAGGATGCAAAAAAGGAACGCATCCTATCCCAATCTGCTGACTTGTAGTGCCAAACGCGGCGGGTCGCTGGTGGTCTGCGACGTTGGCGTCGGATAGGCACTACACTCCTGACCAGGCAATGGTCGGAGGTTCCGAGAGGGGCGTCGACAAAGACCTGGTAACCATCGGGATGTGTAGTCAGCAGAAGATCTAATAAGGACGGCATGTGGCTATCCACATCCGGGAGCCGCGTTGGCGACTCAACCAATTGGGACAGACCATACGCCAATGCAAAATTATGCACAGATCGCCCTGCGTAGTCTGTGGTACGTGATCCAAGCCATTCGGCATTGTGCCCGTTGAAATCACCCAAGACTACGATTTCAGCGGAGGGGATCTGTGCAAGCACGACGTCAATTGCCGATTGAACGCAGCCCATGAGATGATCGGTTTCTGCGTTACCACTATGGACCTGTAGACACACGCATAGATACGGACGCGGTCATCTAAATCTACGCGGAGCCAGAGAGTAGACAGGTCCCTACCCTCAAAATTGCCGAGACGGCGACAGCAGATATCCTCCCTAACGTACACACATACCCCGGCATGAGGCAAAAAGTTGTGCTCAATTTTGTACCTGGGGTACGTTAAATATGACGTATCGCTAGGTCGAGATATCTGCGTCTCCGTAAGGAAACACAAGGCTGGCTGCGCCGTCTCAAGGTGGTGGTGGACGGCGATTAAATTAGAGTGAATTCCCCTGATATTGCAAAAGTCCACGTTGAGCGTGGAGCGGGGTGCCGTGGTGTTACTGCCTCGTTTGTCTTCGGTCATGCGCGGTTCTGTGCCCACCCCAGAATACGAAGGGCGGCCCGAGCGAGAGTGCTCGGGGAGGGATTCTCCGGCTCTGGTAGAGCCGGTACCCTCCTGGGGAAATATTTTACGGACTGCTCTCATAATTTGTGGGGGGTGGGAAGGGATGGCCTCCGGTCCTCGACACTAACCTATGCGAAACATAGCGGCACTAGGCCGCTACTTCACGCCGGTATTCTGTGCGAGTGTGGTAATTAACCCGGACGAGTCTGGCCCGATTGTGCTGACGTCATAAGACGGCAGCGTGACTCTCCCACTCCTAAAAAGCCCTTATTCGCCTCTTACGACACCCATGGGCCTGGGACTCCCCTATTCTTTTTACGCCCCGGGGAAAGTACAGGGCAAACATCCGTAAGACATACGTAACTTAAACTGAATAAATGATTTACATTGTTAGATTTTGACCAAGAATATTTTAAACTAGCTGATACCCCGCGACGTCGTACGACGCGTACGTATTTTTACACCTTGGGTTACATTACTGGACTTTAGTAGGGATCCCTAATTTTTTGAAAATGTTATATACTTAACACTCGGGGATAATGTAGCTTCTCAACAGTGAAAGAATTATTCAAATCGGTGCAGTAGTTGCGGAGCCTATTCAATGCAAACAAACAAACAATCAAATCTTTCCTCTTTATAAAATTAGTATAGAAACAACTGGACTAAATGCCTTTCGGTTTTTTTTATACGCCGTGATTTGTCTATATGTATGGAACATCATTGAATATATCTGAGGGTTATATTAATAAGGTAATGACAGGTTCCAAATTCAAAAGTATTTATGGCCAAACGAAGAATTTTATTTAATGGAATATAAGGACTACAGCTGGCACGGCTTACTTCATGATAAGTGATCACCGCCGCAATGCAAATACTTTCTTATAACCAGAGGAGAATCCCAGGAGCGTTGTCGGTTATTTAGGTCGGTGGGATATGTGACGTATGGACCTGAATACACTTATAATAGATCTCAGATCAGATCTCAAAACAAACTGTTAATAGTTTTGTTCCAACTCGATTATCACTTCCGGACAAGAGAACTATATAAGAAAACTGATCAACTATCAATAAGTCAGTTATACAAATACAAAGTATGCATACTAGTTAGGAAAATACTCTTAAATTCCGTACATACCCAAATCACTTTTAAGACAAAATCACATAAATATGGTACCATGACAATTAATTATGGTACAAAAACTATACAGTTTGAGGGAGCCCTACTATATAATGACTTGCCGAAAGATATATTTGAGGAAAAATCTTTTCCAAAATTTAAAGCTAAATTAAAAAAGCACTGACAATCACAATAGATAGATTGTTACCTTAGAATATAGCGTGTTTTTAATTTATTATTGTTTGTTTAGCTTGAAAGTCACCGTAACTATAAAACTATAAAATTTATGTTTTCTTTTATATTTATATAGAATCATTGTTCTCATGTAAGTGAACTTTTGTTCTTTTTGAGAAATAAACTCTTTATACCTAATATAACATACATTTATATTAGAATAATTATAAAGAACTTTGGTTGCTATAATTTAATCACACATATAATCCGTCATGTTCTGTTATATGCCTACTCTAGTCTATAATCGTCACTCAGTTCAAAACAATAACAAAGTTATTAAATTGTTATTACGATGATATTATTTACAAGTAAAAGATTATTTACATGATTAAAGGTCGTAACTTTCAGGTCGCCAGTGGTTTCTATCGCAAAATATCTGGAAGTTTCGAGTGACGTGATCAAAGGGCAAAGCCAGATTACATTTTCACTTACTCTTGTAAGACGTTGAGTATTTTTATACGCTTTATATTAGCTTCACTTATATGTTTGTATGTATGTTTGTAACTGACTCCTTTAGACGCGATTTTGACCCACTTTAAACGGCTAGATTTCATTCAAACTTTGTAGATTTATCAAGGACCGATGACAATACACTAATTTGATAAGATTATTCCATTATTCAATTTGCAAACTAAGATTTTTGTCAATTTAGTTAAATAGTTTTAAAAATACGATTTTATATAAAATTTAACTAAAAAATGATAAATAAATAATAGTTTAAGAAAACTAAAAAGTACGCTTTATATAAAATTCAACTAAAAAAATAGAAAATAAATTTTAATAAATTTAAATTGAAAATATATATTTAATCAAAACAAATCTTATAATTTACAATACTACGACTACATAAAATTAAAACTATCATTACGTGGAAGCGTACCAAGAATACTGGCAGCATTACCGCGTTGGATAGCAAGGCTGATCCGTTGACCGAAATAGCTGCCAGCGCTTGGGTTTCCAGTAGCCTTATTGAGACGCAAAGATAGTATTTTGAACATTCTCCGCACCTCTGGGCCCCACGGGCCAAGTGTCTCGACACCAAACGGCACAAAGATGTATGACTCACTGAGACCAACATATTTGCGACGCTTGCTGTCTTCGGCAGTCGAAGCAGCAGCCCCAGCACCAACTGACGTAACTTGGACATGAGAAGGAGCCAGAGTGTCGACGCAAGTAGCGTCCCACACCAGCGCCCTTCCCCGTGCCCAAGCCACCAGCGTCATTCCATCAGGACGCTTGCCATCGCGGCGGGTAATACCATTTGGCTCTAAAACAGCTGGTATATTAAGAGCGGCAAATGCCCTGCGGATGACTTCATTAATGCTGACGTGACGACTGATACGGCCTGCCGATTTTAGGCAGGATAACCCGTGGCGTCCAAGAGCATCTACCTGAACGCCACATCTACATTGATGTGGTTCATTCAGTTTTATACCTAGCCGGAGTGATACGCATATTGACAATGTCATATTGTCAAGTAGCGTTCGTTTAATTGAAAATAGTGTAAAAAAAATATATTTTATTGTAAAAACAGCCTGGGGTGTAGAAGAATTATTATTTTAATAATATCTTAAAAAGCACCCCACAGTACAGTACAAGCAAAGTATTGTTGCATCATCACTGCATATATATTGTAACTGAAATGATTTGTAAAAACATGAGGCTGTAAATATAAGATTCTTGCCACTTTTTTTCATTAAGGTTCAAGCCTTTTTGAAGTGGCGGTAAATATAAAAAGAAAACTTTTATCAAATGACAAAAGTTTATAAATATAAATTCGTTGAAGTACATGAATAAAGTGATTTTGATTTGATTTGATTTAATTTCGAAGAAACTGGGTGTCACCAATAGAGGGAGGCAATACTTAATCCTTTTACACAGTACGCCCTTTCTTGCTTGGCTGTTGTGAAAGGTGTAGAATCGTATGAAATATCGTAGTATCGAATGTAGAACGTCTCGTGTCATTGTATGATCGTGGCAAATCAGGACGATGCCTAACAAGAAAGACAAGTGCATCGCTATTTGGCGGCAGTAAGACTGACCGTATGCTGACTCATACGGTGCAGGTCAACGCAACGCAAGGCCTACTCCTAAAATCGATATTCGCTAAATCGTGGCATTAGTCGTGTCGAATCCTACTCTTAGTTATATCGTAATCAATGTCGAAACGATGATTAAACGAATGAAACATTATTCGATATTATCGGTCCTAACCCTACTCTTAGTTGAAAATGTCAGAGACGAATATTCGAATTTCACAAATAATCAAACGTCACTTTTACGATAATCTCAACGACACCTTCTAGGCTGTCGATGCTATTATCGTTTCAAGTTGTATAGATATATTTGCCATACAATATACATAGTTAATAAATATTATTGAAATAATTATATGTGATTTACTATTCAACAGGAGTTTTAAAGTTTTTTACTACTAAGTCATTTTGTTGATCGTTTATGAGTAAAAATAATGCAAATGGCCGCCTGAAAAAATAGGAAGTCGACGAGAAGGGTCGAGTTACTTTTTTTACATTTTATTATCCACAAGTTTTGTATTATTTATTAAATTTTAAATGGTCATATTATATTCATTACATATTTTTTTAACATTTACATTATGTGTAAATGATACCAAATTGGTGGTGCAGAGTCTGGCATGGTCCTTAGCGCCTAAACTATGTTTTGACTTTTGACACTTAACAGCGACATAGCACAGATAATGTTTAGGTTTGAACATATTTTATTCACACTAACATTGTAAAAAAATCAAAATATTAGTCTATGGTAACGATAAACGATAAGGAATTCGAACATTTGTTAGAGTAGGATGGTTGCGATATATTCGGAGTACTGTTGTATCGTTCCGAATGTATCGTTGTCGATTTTGCGAGTAGACCTCCTGATTGTGTACTATAATGTACGTACTGAGCTACGTACTCTGCGTTTCGTTGTAGTGCCAGCACAGATTTCTGCGCGATGCGTGCATGGTTTTTACCGCTAATTCAACTTTGTAGACATGTTTTTTCCAACTAATTCTTAATTTTGCTGCAATGACATATCATTTAATTCTATTAGTGCATTTTGAATTGTTTGTATGATACTAATTGAAAAAAGACATTAAAAGTTATAATGGGTAATTATTGCCGAGAAATTGAACGTTTCTCATATTATGTGTATTGATAAAAAAACCTAGAGGCGACCTCTTGCAACGATCTCAGCTTGCCAAGAAACTAGCCCTTGTGTATTGAATCATACGCTCGTGGCCTATGTATGCCTCGCTTGCCCTGCCCAAGTACTGCACCGAACAGCTAGCTCTGTTGCAACGAGGTGATATGGAACTGCAATTGATAATCATTATCATTAGATTATCTTCCCGCCAGGTATCGCTATCCACGTGTATGTCACGCACCTGAAATAATATTGGGTCAGAAACAAGCCAGTTCCATTGTTTATCATCACAATTACCGACCTACCACACTATCGGTCACAGCTATCACGGCCACGCTGCAGTTGCATGACATTTATCTAAAGACCAGACGTAATATTGATGGAATATTTTATAAATACTTTTCCAATATTAGACATGTCATTTATCTTATTCAAACTGCTTTATTCCATTACTTCTAATGATCACTAGTTCCATCCAGTTTACAAGTCAATTTCTATCTATTTAGTTTACCTAAATATCAATGTTAGGTACATAATTCTTGTTTTATTTATTTATTAATTGCTCCAACAGAATGAGCAGCAATACAATTCCTTGTCTTTTTGTCACTCTGATTATCACTTCAGCCGGAGGACTTCCACTGATGGACAGGCCTCACCCCAAAGATCTCTAGGACACAACAAATCTCTTCAACGCTATACATTATACATCGTACAATATTAGCATTTCAAAATTTTAAACTACTTCATATTTAGAGAAATAAATTATAAGTATATGAGCTGGGAAAAAGAGCATATTTAAAATAAAGGAATAATATAATCAGCCACCACGTTTGGCGTTCGTGAACTAAGAAAGCCTTTGATTCGGTCGAGACCTGGGCGGTGCTTTATTTTCTCCAGAGATGCCACATTGATTATCAATATTTCGAAGTCAGTCCATCTCCAGGATCAGATCTCAAAGCCTATCTAACTGCAGCAAAGAGTCAGACAAGGCGATGTCCATATCGCCAAAGCTGTTCATCTTCGGCTCGTAGACTATATTTTAATCATAACTGACACCATGGAAGACTTAACCCATATTCTCGATGGTCTGAGTACTAGCTGTATTGAGTTTTAGTTGGATGGATCCGAGCGTACACCTTTCTTAGAAACCGGGTGCACTAAAGCGGCTTTCCATAATCTTGTGACTACTCCTGATGCATAGGAGGCCCGGAAAAGACGGGTAAGGACCGGCGTCAACTCCGGAATACTTGTCCGCAGCACTATTGGCAACGTTCTCAGCAGCGGCATCTGGATCGTCCAGCGAAAAAAGTATCTGCCTATTGTAATAGAAATACTTCCTACTATTAAGTTAAGCTAAGCTATCCGGATATGAGCGTTTTTTATTATTCGTTTGTGTTTTGTACACATAACAAAATATTGCTGCTGTTAAAGGCCGAGATAATTGCCAACATAATCAGCAATATTTTCTTGTTGCTGGGGTTTAAAAGATAAACTCTTGGTTCAAATATATATGACCTATAAATTTTATATGTTAACAAAGTTAAGTTGGTCATTGACATTAAAAGCCCGTTAATACGTCATTGTCAGAGCTGTTTTAAGGGACTTATCCGGTCATCACGAACTCCCTTAGTAACGTCACAGTAGACATATGTATGTAACGTTGCTATATTTTTCCACTTTATTTTCATGTCACTTCAATGAAGGAGGAGATTTTCAATTTGACTGTATTTTTGTGTAGGTTTGTAAGTTTTGATTTATAATAATCCATTTCCTACTTTTGGCATTGTTCTTTTTAGTGATTCTTTTTTAAACCTACCCGCAGATTTGATAATATCTTTAGCTTGGTATTTCTATCAATGTGACAGATAAGCCTTTTCTATATTATATTGGTTGATGCATCCAATATATGATAATTCATATTTATACAGTTTATTTTTTATTACTTTTTATTAAATATTAGATATTTTAAACGCTTTTAACTAACACGGTTCATATATTGGATGCAGTAACTTACAAACTAATTTGTTTTGTATTTTGTAATATTGATATTATTGATTGAAAAGAGTGGCCGTTGAGTTTCTTGTGTTCTTCTCACGAGCTCCACTTTTTCCGAACATAGTGTCGCGTAGCAACGCGACGCTTCGACGTTTATGACGAGAGTTGTCAAACGTCATATCGTGCAGCAACGTACATGACGAGAGTTGTCAAACTTCAAGACATTGATAATTTCAACAGCTCCGTCAGCAATACTCGTAGCTTTGGCGTAAAAGTGTTTACTTTAGACGCTGTAGACCCGGGTTCGGTACACCTACCAGTGTATGGAATTTTTTGGGTTTTCTCAAGTTAATGGAAATTTCTAGTAAGTTCAGGATCAAATCGAACAGAAGAAAAGGGATGGAAAATGTGTAAGCAGGACAAAAATAGTTAAAAGAATTTTCTAGTACAATTTAAATTTAAAGATGGAACGGGGGAATCATTTTGAAAATGGAACAGATCCGGGGGTATATAAGCCGTACTAAGCGTGGCCTACGGCAGTTCTAGTTCTGACTCGAAAGTGTAAAGAAGAAGAAGAAGTAGAAGAAAAGAAGAAGTAGTGAAAAGTGGAAGTGTTGCAAGAAGAAGAAGATAGAAGAGACCTAGTGTTCGGTGCAGTGTGACGCGTTGAAGGTACTGCCGCCCACAAGAGGAACAGCGGCAGACCGGCAAGTGCAAGTTCAGAAAAAGTGAACGCAAATAAAGACTCGTTCCTATAAGCGGAGTATTATTTCCAATCCCTGACCCACTCTCGTGTCAATATGGTAGATTCAGTAATTTAAAAGGAATATTTGTAGTGACGATTCAAAAGCGCTTAGCTTAAGCCTAATTGAATATATTTAATTTGACTTCTACTAAATGGAGTTGGAAATGATGATTTACTTATATTGTATTTACACAAATTATCTTAGCCCAAAACTAGGCATAGCCTGTAAATATGGGTTACAAGACAACGATATATTTCATACAATATAACGTAGATATTAACATAGACATACATAAATACAAATTAACATCCATGACTCGGAAAGAAACATCCATATTTATCACATAAATGATTGCACCCGGTGTATTCCAATCCTGGACCTCTAGATCAATAGGTAACCATTGGGCTTAACATATCGCTCGTCGATATTGAAGATTCAAGGATCAGATTAAGATTTTAAATATAGAAAAGAAGATTCAGGATGATAAATTTATTCAAACAAAACAAATCTTTTAACTATATTTACTATACAATGATTATATTAAATTAAAACTATCATTGCGTGGAGGTCTACCAAGAATACTGGAAGCATTTCCGCATTGGAGAGCTAGGCTGGTCCGTTGACCGAAATAGCTGCCAGCGCTTGGGTTTCAGGATTGTTTGACGTGTGAAATAAAATTTGTATTCTGAGATTGGAAACGCAGCCGCTATCCAAACCTAATTTTACTTCGCGTTATCATATCAGCCGGAAGACATCCACTGCTGGACAAAGGCCTCCCCCAAAGATAGCAATGAGGATCAGTCCTGCGTTACCCTCAACCTATTCCAGCGATCTTGACCAGATTGTCGGTCCATCCTGCAACCTACCAATAGGTCTTCGGTTTTGAGGTGGCCATTCGAGGACTTTACTGCTCCAACGGCTATCTGTCCATCGAGCTATGCCCATATGTGCCCAGCCTACTGCCACTATAGTTTCAAAACCATCTGGGCTGTGTTGGCGACTTTGGTTCTCCTACGGATCTCCTCTTTTCTGATTCCGAGCATAGCCCTCCATTGCCTTTTGAGTGACCATGAGCTTCCTAATTTAATACACGTGTCAATTGCAAATACAAGATTATCCAAACCGACGTTTGTCGAACGACGAAATTGATTACTCATCAAAATAATTATTTTCTAATCTAATCAAAAGATAATTTAATGAACTTTAATAGAAACTACTTAAAGTCTTACAGGTGAAATTTATTTTAATCTGTTTACGGCGCGGGCGGTTGCTAATTTATCCTTGTTCATACTCTATACATTTTTTGAGACTATCCATCAAACATCATTAAAAAAATTGCACAGTTAATGGTAGGCCATTACTCAGGTATATATTTTTGTATGTAATACGACGTTTTGCGGAAGAGGAATTTTCGGGCGTTTTTGTGACGCCTAGACCTCTAGTCACTAATGCAAGGGTTGTCACAACCCAAAACTATTTATTTAATAATAAATTTCACTGAGGAAGCAATAATTATTTTTCTTTTTTATGAGCAAATGTAATGAGACGAGCTAGACATTCACATGGTGGCAATACGTTTCCTGTTTATTACAATTCAGTGCCGCTTAGGATTCTTGATAAAACCTTATATACAAATGATTTAAGTATTCTTTAGTGTTAATTCCGACACGTGTTTCGCCTCTACACGTCCTGAGGATGCCTCGTGTAGAGGCGAAACACGTGTCGAAATGTTTAAAAACAAATATTGGCGGAATTAACACTAAAGAATACTTAAATCATTTGTATAATTATGGATTTCCGCAAAGTAACGCCTACTTCAATAAGTTTTCTTAAAACCTTATATTCTTAGCGGGATCGCAAAAGCGCTGGTCTTTTTGAGACTGTCATTGTCTCATCAGCCTTGTAATTGCACAATACACGGCGGAAAAAGCCTAGATAGCCGAAATCCTATACAAAGAAGACTCCCACCGGTAATCGTGTTGTCAAATTCAAATTCAACTTCTCAAATTCAAACACTCCTTCATTACCGGACCCCATCGTTGCTCTTTCTAGTACCCAAGTTGAGCCACTACTTGTATTTATTACATTCTAGCAGTACTCGGCATGCGCTGCAATGCCACGTTAAGCATAAAGAAATAAAGAGTAAACAACTATATTATGTATATATTTATAGGCAAGGAATCGTCGTGGGAGTCACTCATGTAAGAACAATCACAACACTATCAAAGTATCTCTATGTTTTGTTATGTAGTCTATGTTTTCCTTAGGTATTATAGATTTGATCATTTAATATAAGCGAAGCTAATTAAAAAAGATCAATGGAAGATTTGTTCGTAAATGCGATGTTGACAACCCTGCACGCGTTTCGCTGCCGGCATGAATCAAGGATAGATGACGGGGCCGCGTTCTACAACTGCTTTGACGTAGGACTTACGTTGTTACTCAGTTTGAGAAACAGCTTCTTATTAAATTATTTGTAAAATAACACAAAATCATAAATAAATTATAAGAAAACTTTATTCGAATATATAGATAACAAGGTGGAAGAATTAAATTCTTAGGATATTGCCAGAGTATGAGCGGCAGTGATCACTTAACATTCACGTTTGGTCTCCCATTTAACAAAAAAAACGGAGAAGCCGGAATGCAATCATTAGTTATTAATATGTACTGTAAAATAAACTTACATGAATATGAATTATTGATCGCCTTAATAATATTATGGTACCTATTGATATTATGATTCTTATCATTTGAGTGGAATATCTTCCTGTTTTGATACATGTTAGTGATGGATTTGTCGTAAAGATATTCAAATACTATCTAAAGATATAATAAAATCGTAAGCGTGCCATGTTATGTGTTCTTTATAATAAGCAAGTTATTTACAAACAAAATAACTGTGCACACACAGCAGCAAAAAAGCTCTCAAAAAAGAAATAACGAGTAAATTGCTTTGGTTTTAGTATGTAGGTACTTTCTATATATTATAAAGAATAAAGGAAAATTTGTGTGTGTGTATGTGTGAGAGGGAGAGGCAGAGAGAGAGAGAGAGAGAGATATTGTGTGTGTGTGTGTTTTTTAGACGTTTATTTATTTATTGTATGGAAACAAAAAGTTACAGTTACATGAATGGTTACTACATAATATTATATGAAACACTTAAACCTAAATAGTCTCCAATAAAAAATTATACTTATTACAAAATTGTGTCTACAACTAAATAATTGGGCATGATAACAAGAATGAGGTAACAACTTATTAACCAAAAAACCAACCAAAACCGACTAGGGTATAACTCGGCAAATATTTATGGAGAGAGAGAGAGAGAGAGAGATGAAAAATATCCTTTTCCGAACATAGCTGATTAGCTTGGTTGCAACATCTACTTATGAATGTTTTGTCTTGCTTGGTGCAATAAAGAACAGCTTAAGATGCCAAGAGTTAATGCGTGGGTTCCTTAAAGATACCTATTTTAGAAAGACGATTTGGAGAGTCAACACCGTTGTTCCCAAGCTTAAAAAGAAAATGGGGATTGTCATTACTGTTTGATATATAATATGATTGTGGACTCTTTTAATTTTTTACCTACCCACCTGATACTGAGGACTCCAGACTGTGGAAGTATATCCCAGATAAGACCTAACGAACGAGTTATGGGGAAGTACAATTGTTGATGGTAGTTTAATTTCTTTGGAAATCCTTAAGACGAATCTCAACACCCTACAAGCCTTCAAAAATCAGCTTTTTATCTAATATTACGACAGGATCATGTACCGATGTCAATATTTCATCTTTTAGCTTATAATCATAGTTTATAGGTTTTTTTATGTTCAAGAATATTGAGTTTTGGAAGTAATACTGGCAAAAATGGTGAATTTGGGGTTAAAAGTTTATATCGGCAGTTGGTAAATTTCATCATTATCATTTCATGGATTCTCCGTGCGGGTCCATTGTGTGTGCGAGAAACTGACCAGTGTCCGAGACGAATGACGTGGGTTTGGGTTTATAAGGCGACGTTATTATTAGTCCAGTCTTGCAAGTTTTTTATATTTGAGGGGGCAAACGGGTGATTGGCTCACGTGGATATCCTGGATAAAGTACGAGAATACTGAATTCAGCACATGTTACGATAACGTGGCTGTGGATGGCAAGCATTCTCTTCAGACTCCAACGTGAGGCGGGTGAAATAACGTATTTTTACATGATATCTGAGGCGAAATAAGGCTGGCATTTACTTGAACAACTTCTGTGATACATGAGGCCACATCTCTATGCAACGTAAAATAATCGAGCAAATGATTTGTGTACGGATGTAGGTATGCTTTATGTATAAGATTAAATCATGTTTGCTCTGTCTAATACCTTTATAAAGACTGTTTTGCTTATCGCAAAAATTGTATACTACCAAAACTTAGTAGCTAGGCTCGCGTTACCGTAGACTGTAGAGTAGTGTAACTGTAGTTATTAGCCGTAGTAGTCAGTGCTACGGGAGGTGTGAAGCAGTGCGTGCGCGAATAATGCGTTCCGTGATATCTCTGTGTGTCTTGTGTGTGTATTATGCAGTCGGCGAGGTAAGACGAAACCTTAAATAATCTTTATTAATTTTGGCCCAAATTTATATGAAAATATGTAGCGATGAATCAATTGATTTACCATATTTATATCGGCACTATTTCTAATTTAAACTACCGTTTTTGAATGGTACCTAGCTCGTGGGAATAACATTAAAGAATCGCTGTGTATCTATTTGTATGTTTTTGTACAGTTTTAATAATTCAAAAAATGTGTATCTCATAGATATTATAAGACTGTTCGATTACATATTAAATTAACTTTCAAATATCGCTTAGAACGAGTATAAAATATTTGTGAAAAAATTTCTTATTTTTGGTGTATTGGAAATCTATCGTCTTTTTATTTAAGCACCAAAATAAAAAAGTTAAATCATTAAGAATATGTTTTTGCATTCAAAGGATAATTTAAAATATGGGGAAAATTATAAGTACTTAATTAGTATATTCTTAAGCTAATAAGATGTGGGTAGTTTCAAAAACTTGGAAATTCATAACCTACTATGCATTTTATTTAAAAATAAGATTAATATTTACTCAGAGTTCAAAGCAATGAATAAAATATTTAACGATTTATAGCGATCAAAAATTTCAGGAAAAAGTAATATTTGATTACATATTTTTCTATTCGACCTGCAGTTTTAAATTTTAAAAAGACCTAAATGTAATATTTAACTACTTATACTATGTATTAAATAAGTAATAAAACAGTCAGTAAATTACTGACTCGTTTGGTTGTTATGGTGAATGCTTCCAACAAAATTGTAATATTTTTCCAACACACAATCTTGTTCCTTTACTTGTGCTGTGGGTCCTTGCTGTTCGTAACTTTAGGTTATCTTTTGACTCTCTAAAAATTTTATGACTACAGTTTTTCTATAAATCTTAGGACTTTAGTTATTGACGTACAAACGTGTAGCTCTCGATTTTGATTTACCGGAGTTTCTTCGGAGTATGAACATGTATGGCCTTACAAATAAACTTGGAATCAAGTTATACCTGAGAATAAACCAAGAATATTCAAATTATTGACTTTATCGCTGATAACACCGCCAATAATACAATGATAATATTCTGTAGTTTTCCGAATGTCAAGCAGCCAATATCATGCAGACTTGCAAATAAACGCGGGAAACGTTATACCTCCAAATAAACTTAATAATCATAAGCAAAATGTGTCCAAGTAAAGATTTTACATATCCTCGGTTTGTGATCAGAACTTGAAGATATGTATATATATAAATATAGTATAGATAATATCTGTATATTTTCTTTTGAATTGACTCTTTATCTATACTAATATTATAAAGCTGCCTTGTTTGTTTGTTTGTTTGAACGCGCTAATCTCTGGTACTACTGGTCCGATTTGAATGATTCTTTCGGTGTTGGGTAGTCCATTTATCGAGGAAGGCTATAGGCTATGTTTTTTTTTCAAAGTTAGGGATCCGTAATAAAATTGCTATTTTGTAACACAAGGTGTAAAATCGAAAACCTATTTTTGCGTGCGCTGCAAAAACTATTGACAATAGAACAAAATGATGTACAGGCTATATAAAACTATTGCGTGAATTATATTTTATATGGCAAAACAACGTTTGCCGGGTCAGCTAGTACCTAATATACGCAAACAATTAAATCAACCAATGACGTGAGCGGGTATAGGAAATGATCATTAGCAATAGTAAAGTAATAATTACATCACGTAAACAATCGCTATTGTGTACTATGGTCTTACATTAGATCTGTGTTCCTAATGTGGTATCTGAACGCATTTGGCCTATACGAAGTGTCTATGGGCTATAAATTATAATGTTACTGTACCATTATATTATGGTTCCGTAGCCAAATGACCAAAAACGGAACCCGTATAGATTCGTCATGTCTGTCTGTCTGTCCGTGTATGTCACAGCCACTTTTTTCCAAAAGTAAGAACTATACTGTTGAAAGTTAGTAAATAGATGTGTTCTGTGTATTATTGATATAGATGTCTTAACATTTTCACATAAAAATAGATTTTTTTTAAAGAACAATAAACATTAACAAGAAACAATAAACAGAAACTATTTTTTCATCTAACCCGTAGGTACGTCTGGGATCTATGGATTGGTCTTCAAAAATGTTTTAGAGCTTTTTAATATATTTTTTTCTAAACTGAATAGTTTGCGCGAAAGACAGTTCCAAAGTGGTACATAAATGATTTATTTTATTTTCCAATTAAATAATTTAATATCATTTTCCATTCTATATAATATATTATATTATGTTACTTGCTGCTACGGAACCCTTTATAGGCGAGTCAGACTCGCACTTGGCCGCTTTTTAAGGTTTCTGTAGCCAAATGGAAAAAAAACGGAACCCTTATAGATTCGCCGTGTCCGTCCGTACGTCACAGCGACTTTTTTCCGAAACTATAAGAACTATACTGATGAAAATTGGTAAGCAGAATATGTATTCTGTGAACCGCATTAAGATTTTCCCACAAAAATAGAAAAAACAAAAAATTTGGGGGGCTACTTAAAACATCGATCAAAGTTACAACGAACTACAAGAACTTTTATATTATGTTACTTGCTGCTACGGAACCCTTCATGGGCGGGTACAACTCGCACTTGGCCACTTTTTCTTTATTATATAGTAAGATGCAAGCTGCATCTAGCATACACGTAATTCACAGCAATTAAAAATTTTACCCCAAAAAAGTGAAATAGGCGAAGTGAAATTGACAGTCTGTAATGTGGTCAAGTTTGAATGAATACCTTCGCATGATGTTTTTTTTTATGAAAATTAGGGACGAGACGAGCAGGACGCTCAGCTGATGGTAATAGATACGCCGCACCCAGTACAATGCAGTGCCGCTCAGGGTTCTTGAAAAACCCAAAAATTCTGAGCGGCACTACAATTACGCTCGTCACCTTGAGACATAAGATGTTGTCTCATTTGTCTAGTAATTTCACTAGCTACAGTGCCCTTCAGACCGAACCACGGCAACCACGGCAGAAATAGGCGCCGTTGTGGTACCCATAATTTTGCTGGCTTCCTGTGCAAAGGAGCCTTCCACTGGTAAGCCACATGGGGCTATGTTTAATAGTTACGAAATAGTTCATTTATCGTTTATCGGGAGGCTTCTATGCACAGAATGCCGGCTAGATTATGGGTACCACAACTGCGCCTATTTCTGTCATGAAGCAGGAATGTATCATGCTTGCACATTACTGCTTCACGACTGATAAAGGCGCCGTTGTACCAAAGTATCTGGTATACCGTACAATGAAACCTCCCACTGGTAAAGTAGTACCCCATTATTCATAATAGTCTGCTAACTGAAAGCATTGCAAATCTCACTCTGTCTTCTTCTATTAACCTAAGTCAGAATGAGAAAAAACACTCCTTAGCGGCTGTTTAAAGTTAGCGGAAAGTTAGCGTTTACCATTATGAATAAGGGGGATAATATGTATAGCAGTCTGTGTTAAAGTCTACGTGACTATGCGTTCGTCCCTTCATTATGTGGATTAGAGAAGTCCTATGAGACAGAAATATAAAAGATAATGCGTTGGACAAGGATACGAGATATCATTCGTTGCCGACGTGATAGGGTCAACGTAATGTTATAAATTCATTTTGGCGGTTTGTTTATCTTGTCTTAAATGACGTAAGGATTATATCCATAATAATATGATTAATTAATATGTTTATTTACAGAGTATTATTGTATTGTTACAACTTACAAGTAGATGAAATATCTCTAGTTAAATTGTTCATGTTTATTCTTAATTAACTAATAACTTAATTCTAAACTTAACAAATTCTCTTTTTTATTATTTAAACATGGCATTTTCGATATTTACACAATAAAAATATTAGCGTAAGGAAAATGTAAATACATTTACCGTAAACACATTTACTTCAATTTCTTCTTTCTCAATCAAAATCGGCCACAGTAACAATAGATGCGCTTTTTAACCGACTTCAAAAAAGGAGAAGGTTCTCAATTTGTCGTTATGTTTTTTTATGTTTGTTACCTCAAAACTTTCGACTGGGTCAACCTATTTTGATAATTCTTTTTTTTTAATGAAAGCTGGTGCTTCCCGTGTGGTCCCATTGTAATTTGGTCCAGATCTGACAGTGGGATACCACTGTATGGATGCATGAGAAAACCATAAGTCTTAAATTTGCTATACGTATGTGCACCAAAAATTTACGAATAACTCAATATCGCGCCAACCGATTTCGATGATTCTTTTTTTATTGAAAAGGATATACTTCATAGACAGTTTGGTGAGAGTTTGGTTAGGTTCTGATTATGGAATCCCTGACAAAGTAACGGAACTCTTCAATTCTTAGGAGCATATTAACGAGACTCGGCCGAATCTTTTTTATTGTATCCGGATATTTAAGTCTTATGTTTCTTACCTCACTTTCGACTGGGTGAACCGATTTTGATAATTCTTTTTTTATTTGAAAGCTGATGCTTCCCGTGTGGTCCCATTGTATACAATGGCATCCATGAGAAAACCATAAAAGTCTTAAATTTGCTATACATAATACGTATAGCAAAGTGGATGATAAATTAACGAATAACTCAATATCGCGTTAACCGATATTATATGATTCTTCGATTCGTTAACGATATTTCGATGATTCTTTTTTATTGGAAAGGATATACTTCAAAGATAGTTTGGTGAGAGTTTGGTTGGGTTCTGATTACGGACATGACAAAATAATGGAACTCTTCAATTCTTAGGAGCAAATTAACGATACTCGGCCAAATCTTTTTCATGCTAGTGGGATATTTAAGTCATCCACCATAACGTTATTTTGGTCAAGTAATTAAGTTATTGTCGTAGTCGAAAGTGATGATCAAGGGAACTCATTAACGACTTACAGTAAGGGTGCGATCTTTGGCAGAATTTCTGTCTGCAATCAAATTGCAAAGCGCTTACGTTCATTGCTGCATTGAAAAATTTAGTATATCTACACATATTTAGACAAATTGTTAGTTAGTGTACTTCAAATTCACTAAAAATCAAAAAATAAAAAAAAATCACAAAAAAACAATCGACTTCAAAACACTATTAAAAAACAGTAGATATAATATGCACTAAACAGTATTAAAATAATTGCGTAAATATTTTTATCCAATCTAATTAATTAATCTTATTCTAGTACGATTACAATATTTGTAATTACGATTATTGTAATTTTTGGAGTCGGTGTCATCCAAGATAGGTTTGTAACTACATACATAGTTATAGGTGAGATGTGCTTGAATCGTGAGGAGGCGAGAGGCGAGAGCGGGTCGCGGCGGTTGTTTTGTTGTTAAATTTTTTTTTCTATGTTGCAGTTTCTCCGTTAGAGATGTTCTCTCTAATACGAGATACAAGCATCCGAAAATCGCTCACCTTCACGCCTCCAGACCCTAATGCGACGAATATCACTAAAAAATGTAATTTTGCATTCATCCGTATACAATACTGTCCTCCAATCATTCACATCCCACGCCAGATGCTGCCTTGCGAATGATAATCGGTTTGCACGATGAGCTCTTGTTAATGGTATCCACACTACGCGTCTCCTGGAGAACTGCTGGTCCTCGTGTAAACGATTTCTAATAGTTTGATCACTAACACGTGTACCGGTCGCCTGCCGCAAACGGTTTTGTAAGGAACGGGCTGTTATACAGCGTTCTCTACGCGCAGTCAAGCGCATGTAGCGGTCCTCCTGTGCTGTAGTTGCTCGAACTCTGCCAGATCCCCGTCTCCTGGTTAGTCTCCCAGTCTCTTGAAAACGATTCCAAGCATTCTGGATCGCTCGCCGGGAAAAACCCAGCTGCAACGCCACAGAACGCTGCGAATGGCCTTCTTGAAGCAATGTTACGGCCCTAGTTACGGTTGGCAAGTCCACATGACTTCTAATTCTCGGCATAACTTTTTTTAAAATGTTAATTCAGCCATTAGTCAAACAAAACTTACAGTGTTCCTGAGAGAATCTTCAATTTGACTGAGTTTAAATCCGTCTTAAAATCGGGTAGAATCAAGTGGTTACAATAAATTATCTAAAACTACCCACTTTAAACAATTATGCGGGTGGTATGCTCAAAAAATGTGTGTAAACAAATAAGGTAATACCACAATAAATTATCAGCTACTTGAGAATGTATAAAAAAAAACTATCGCTAGCGAGGCCCTAAAAATCAAGTGGCCCTTATTTTGTTTTGACTAGTATATATATACAACCACATATGGTGGCGCGACTAGTTGAACCACCGTGGTGTCTCGGTGAAATATAGCCTTAAATGTGTTCAGCAATGGTAGCCGATAGATCCTTTACTATATAGAGCCTTTATACATCAAGATGATATATTACAAGTTTATGCCAAGATTATAATGTAACTAATTAATTCCAGGAAGTATATACAGTAGCAGTACTGGGTCCTAACTCAGAAATCTACGAGTATGGAGAGATTAGTAGAACAGCCAAGAACGCGGTAAGTTTAAATATTATCTTATGTCCTTAACTTACGATTGATTTAAACCGACTTAAAAATGATTTAGGTCTCAATTCTTACGTATCTTTCATTGTCTGTTGTCCGCGTCTTCGTTAGCTTGGACATTTTGATATTTTGATATGAATCTTGCTCTGTGAAACTCGAAAATGAATCAATTCACAGAAACCTTAAATTTTTTAACCTCAAATTAAAGCATTTGCTATTTCAGAGTATATCTACTGAACGTGTGTGCTAAATTTTTTGTTGTTATATGTCATCCTGGCGTGCTTGAGTTAAAAACATACAAACATACCAACTTTCACATTTATAATACATATATGTAGATATGTGTAGATGTTTCATCATCACTATTATCAGCTGGAGGACGTCCACTGCTGGACAAAGGCCTCCCTCAAAGATCTCCACGACGATTGGTCTTGCGCTGCCCTTATCCAACGTATTCCGGCGATCTTGACCAGATCGTCGGTCCATTTTGTGGGGGGTCTACCAACACTGGGTCTTCTGCGGCCATCTGTCCGATGAGCTATGTGCCCTGCCCACTGCCACTGATAATAATAATTTTATTCGAATATACTTACTTTTCTTCGTTACTGCTTTTGGTTTTTTAGCAGGCCTTTAGTCTGGCCACGAATCTATGAATTGAACCACTGTCTCTATGGGAAATTTAGTCAAAACTTGTTCTAGAGATTTCTTAAGCGCTTACGTTTAGTGCAGGCCATGTCTTCTGAAACTGACCATAATTTTTCGGCCCAAGGGGTTCAAAAGAGGACTAGACCAGGGCCAGTCTTGAGCTGTTATAATGTTTGGAACACTGACTTCCAGCTAAACTGGGCTAATTTGTAGCTTGTGACCAGGTGGAGAGTCTTGCTGGGAAGTCCAAAATACATTTTTAAATAAAGCGTCCACAGTTTCTTGGTAACTCTTGATAACACACATTAAAGTTGTAACTTAAATTTATGAACGATACGGGACTGTGACCTCTCGGGTTGCTTCCGAGCGCTCTTTCCAATTGAGCCAACCGTTCAAGTACACATGGGTCGTAAATGTTGGTATATTTGGTTTAACACCCAGGTTCTGGCTCTAAATTTTAGTTTCAAATTTAATTTGTATAATTACTCTAGAAATGAGGGTTATCTTATCACTTTAAAAATAACGAATTGTTTAACTCTTGATAAGTCTTCTTTCTATATTTTATTCTTCACTTCTCCTTTCTATATTATTTATTTCTATCAAAAAAAAAATGCTGGGAGAGTTACTTGCGCCGCATCTTCTCTCTCAGAGCGCCATTTGTTTCCGAAGCGGTAGTTGTGTTTAGTATATTAGAAATGACATCAAACCGAGTTCTGAAGGAATCAATTTTGAGAAAATAAATGCCTTTTTATGCCTATACTACATCTCTGTCTAAATCATACCTAACTGACGCATGATTTCGGGCTACTTGTGAAGCTTCTTTGGAGCTGTCAGCGAACAGTTTTGAAACTGACAGACTGCCTATACGTACCTACCATACCTACAAGGCATTCACTACAATTTTGTGCTCACGATGGACCACTGAGTACTGACCTCTACTTTATACCACTGGACTGGCGGCTGTCAAAGTGCTTTTGTGCCTGTTTGATATTCGCCATTTTGGCGCTGTTGGCCATGTAGCGAGAGTCTGCGGTACTGAAATTAGTGATGACAACCTAGTGGACAACATAGATGTTGTGAACCTAATTACAAAAAAAAAATGATGTGGTGTCGTGGGACACCAGGTAGGAACGAAGTTCCTTCGGCTAATGTAGAATCGACACAAATTGCAAAAAAAATCGTGCTCAATTAGGTATTATACACTACTTGCTTGTGTATGCGACTGTCGCGCCTGCGCACGTCTCATTTAACGGTTTTATTCCACGTACTTTTCCACGCACTTTTTTCCACGGATTTTTTCTTACGGTTTTACTATCACATTTTTTTCAGTTCGGTCGCGCAGCAAAATCCCCATCCCCTCCAAGCCTGCCGTAAGGAACTTCGTTCCAAAAACATCGTAATTCAAATTATCAACTAAAATATCAAAATATGTCTCTTTATTTTTGTTTGACAACATAAAATTACATAGAAATAGAAAAATATAAATAACGACTGTCGCGCCTGCGCACGTCTCATTTAACGGTTTTATTCCACGCACTTTTTTCCACGGGTTTTTTCTTACGGTTTTACTATCACATTTTTCTTCAGTTCGGTCGCGCAGCAAAATCCCTATCCCCTCCAAGCCTGCCGTAAGGAACTTCGTTCCAAAAATTGTATCCTCTATTACGTTGACTCCTGAAGCCCTATTACGAAAATCGAAATACGAAGTTTCGGTTGACGGATCGTACATTTTCCAATTACGAATGTGTTTCGGATCCGAAGATCGAAACGAAGTTCGTGATTAAACATTTTGTCTTTCGTTTATCTTATTCCCAAATTCACTTATGCCTATGGTTCCGAAACGATATCGGTGCGCACGATTTCGATCCGAAGTACTTTCGTAATAGGATTTAATTTGGAGTTCTTTCGTTTCGGACCGAAACTTCGGTTGTCGATTTTGGTAATAGACGTTCTGAAGTAGTAGTTGACTCCATAAGTAACACGGAAAACGAACGAAATTAATTCAAAATGCAAAAATACTTCAGAGTATTGTACGTTACTTCGCAGCTATTTCTATTATACGTCAAAATTTGTTCTCTGGACGCTCGCGAGTGGCGCTTTAAATAGGCACAAAAATTTTGCTGTCAAACATATGGAACAGCCTGTCCAGTGGTATTTATACAGGTCAGTGCGATGGACACATCCCTTACACGTCATATTTAAGCGATTTGAACGAACCATAGACAAAATATACTAGCGTAAAGATTAGCGACAGCCCGATAATGCGCGACCAATCTTGATTGTCAATGTGTGCTGATGGTTAGCTAGTGGTTTGTTATTCAAAATACTAAGGACCTTATGACTGTTTTACGACAATGTGGCTGACTTTTTACGACTTGTCAATCAAAATTGGTTACAATAGATTCGCTTTCCTTTTCTATCTTGCTGTACCTCCGTTAGAGATGTTCTTCTTTCTCGCACGCTTTGTGTATCTATACGGTAGTATATTGTAAGCCTATTGAATGAACCGACCCACGATGGTCTTTTAACATCAATGGTGTTATTACAAAAAAATTATTTAAACATGGCTTAGACACGTGTTTTGTTAGACAGTGATCTAACTATAACAACGTCAGTGCCCTAATAATAACGACGTCTAAAATGGAGTTTATCTTTTTCTATTACAAAACAATGTTTAGCTTGTGTTTAACTAAGTCGCTAAGCACAAAATAAACTGAAGCGTACACGACTCCAATACCAATGACGTTCTATACATACAGGATCAAATAAACGGAACAGAACGCAATTTTTGTCAGCTGTCATCTATCTGTCATCATATTATAATCTAACGGCCGTTGCCAATATAATATCTACAGATAGAGATAAATTACTACTTTCTACTGTCAGTAATTAGCTGTCAATAATCTGAAGTAGAGATAAATTACTACCTTCTACTGTCAGTAATTAGCTGTCAATAATCTGAAGCTGTCCCAATTTACCCGATAAGTCATTCTTATCGCCTTATATTGGGACGCGTGAATTGAAATTTCCATACAAACTTCTATCGCGTGGAAGCCATACGTCGTCCATTGACAGGCAGCGTGTACGAATAAGGTGAGTTACAGTCGATAAGTTTATTGGGATAGAAAAGTCAACGATAGTTACGATTTTTATCTCAAGTAAGAGATAGACTGAATATTGGGAACGACCGTAAATATTCCAAGTATATGATCTATCCGATATATACACCTTAGACAAGCTTCGAATCCTGTTTAATAAAGGAATATCTAAAGAATGTTGAACGCTAAACATCAGAAAGACATAGATTTGTAATAGAACTTCATAAAACAAGTGTTTAACAGATGTTTTTTTTTAAATAACTAATCTTTAAAGCTTTATCGTTGTATTTTTCAGGGTGCCGATATATTGGTGATACCGACACAGCATACAGAGCCAGAAAGACGGACTAATAGCTATGATAAAGTATGTTAAATTAGTATATTTCAATTCAAATTCAAATATTTTTATTCAAAATAAGTTCAAAATAACTTATTGTAAGTCAAAAATTACCACCCATACGGAAATTAATACCTCAGACCCAATGATGTTCTACAAATAGAACGTCATTGCTCAGAACTGAAAGAACTGTCCCAAGAAACTCAGCGAGCACTCCAGTACAATTATTAAAGTCTTTTAAAATAATATAGAAAATATGTAATGGCAACATCACTTGCTGTAAGTGGCTGGGGAAACCCGACTCACGATGCCGTCGCAAGCAATGTAATTTTAGCAAGCATGTTAATAGTTAATATAATGATACAAAAATACTCACAAAAGAAACAAACATGTTCGCTGATTCCGATATTACCAAATAAGAATCTTTAACTTTCAGACTCTAAAGGCATTGTCTACTGCTGCAAAAGAGGAAAGAATCTATATCGTTGCAAACCTGTACAACAGTATAACTTGTCAGAACAGACGAGAACTCTCGAGACACAATGTGGTGTTTAATAGAAACGGAGCCATTGTTACAATGTAAGTTTAAAATAAAAATTAGACAGGTTTTATGTATGTCAAAGTCATTTCATCATTCAAATTATTTCGTGGTAGTAATGTTTGTTAAATTAAAGATTTACCTGAAATACGAGACCCCATCCATTTGAAGTTTGGATATGCTGTTATTTGGATAGTTTTTCACTGAACACTTTTTCATTGCGTGAGGTTGTATTCAAAGCGCGGTCGAAGCACAACTGAACGAACACTCTGCCTAATAGACGAGTAGACAGAGTTTTGCTTCAAACAATTTTTGAGTATGATTGTGTTTATTGTACGTCAATGACGTAGATACAATTTTGAACCAGATAGAGTGTTTTGGTCATTGGAAGGGCACCGTAGCTACTGAAATAAGCTTCATTATAATTATTATAAATAATATCTACTCAAAGTGATGCAACAAACACACTCAAACGTTTACACTTATATAAAAAATTGATGCTCATGAAATAAAAACGTCCGCACAGCAATTTCAAATTTTCAAATTTTATTCAAAATAGGATTTTAAATCATTTAGTGAACGTCAAAAACTACCACCCATTTCGAATCTCCTAAGAAAAGTATGCCTCAGACCTGAAAAGAACGGGCGCAATATGGTTTCTATGTAATATCGTATTATAAAATGTAAGTAATAGATTGAGTGCGGTTCCTCCATTCCCAATCTATGGTGTTATTATCAATAATGAAGACTGAGTACAAAGTACCTACCATACATGTTTTTATTTAGTTTACCGTTTTCAGTTCCAAAAAGTCAACTCATAACTGCAACGACACACAAGCGAATATGGTTTCTTTTGCAACTGATTTTGGTGTCAAATTCGGAGTTATGGCGGAAGAAGACATGGTTCTTCATGATGTCAGAGGTTCAGATATCAGAAACTACGTAGTTCTCGGACCTTGGTCGGCAACTACGCTGTTCTTATCAGGTAAAATAACTGGATGTATAAATTCTGATCGACGTGAATTTAAAATAAAACTGTTTTGATTGTGAAATTTTGTTTTGGCGTTGGTAGAGTTTAGGTATATGTCGTTCGGGTAAAGTCGGGTCGAATGGATTAAGAGATTGCGATCTATAAATATTGAGGAAATAAATTAGGATGTTCGAACAATTTTATCTCGAATGTTTTTAATTTTTAATGAATATTATGAATATTAATATGGACCGGAGCTATGTACACCACATATTATATGTATTTACAGTATACATATATAGCTCATGGGAAGCGTGCAGTGACGATGACGCGAGTACACGCTTTATGTTCATCCAAAAAGTGCTCAACGCACCTAAAGAAGTTACCACTTCAAAAATAACAAATTGTTAGTATTACATTTTTTTTAATCAACCTTACAGGTGAACACTTTACGCCAGTATGGGCATTTGCAACAAAATCAAATGTTATATCTCAATACGGTGTTTATGGCAGCAGTTCTATAACGAGATCTGGCAACATTGCTATAGCTGTACTTAACAAGAATGGAAATGGTAAGTCCTAAATAATAAAAATTATTACGTTTCTCATTGCGTCCACGTCGGAAGACACTTGTATGTCAATCTACATGAATGTACCGTGGTGGTGGGGTTAAAACCATAGACTTTAGAGACCGATTATGATTTGTTACATTATGTGCGTTAGCTAGTTTATTATGGTTATTAGTTATATTCAAAATACTACTAAGGAAGTACTACTAAGGAACTTCTTTCAAATTCTTAGCATGACTTACTGTTTACAGCTTGTCAATTAAAATCAGTTGCAGCAACAATAGATTCGCTGTCCTTTTCTATATCGCTGTACAGGTGTTCTTTGCTAAATACTGGCAAATTCAGTACCTACTAACCACTTTCTTTTTGGCTTTTGATCAGCTGGTCGATTGGTTGCTGCGAATAAAAGTTTCTGGCGCAATACCAATATTCTATGATATATATGAATGAGTGGGCGCGCGGTACTTAATTTATATGACAAAACAACGTTTGCCGGTTCAGCACTTTCCGAAGGTCTTAATTGAAATTCAAACCAAAAACATCGATATATGGCCGATGTTACCTAGTCTTTAGTGTTGTATGAAACTCGATAGTAAAAAGTTGATAGATAGTCGAGAATCCTGTTTTTTACGTATTCGGTAGACTCAGTCTTTCTGACAATGTGTTGATGAAGCAATTACAAAAATCAGCTATTCTAGGGCATAATGTATACATATGACTAGCTATCACTAGTTATATCACAATTCCACAGATGATGATCACATCACAACCAATCCTGTGGCTCTCTCGTCACTCCCAGGTGAAGACCTAAGTAACTACGTCATCAAGCCACTCGACCTGGTCCGAGGCTCTGAAGGTTATCAGGAGTCAGTGTGCCATGAAAGCTTCTGCTGCGGCTTTGATGTTAAGACTACTGTTAACGGTGAGCTATTGTTAAATGGATGAAAAATACAGGAAAAGTACCTATTATATGGTATTATGTACTTTCTTTTATTTTATTTTCTTTGGTATTATGTATTATTTGTATGTAGTCTGAACCGAATGAATGATTTACATTGATGATTATTAACCATGAATAATTAAAGCAACTGAAGTACATGCGGCAATGTAAAGAAACAGCATTCGAAGCTTATCATCGAGTAATTTGTGTTCCATATTACGCCTTCGTTTTAATACGACGTTATTTGTCTATAGAACCACATTGGTGAAACTACTTAACTCTTTCTAGCAGCTTTACAGTTACCCGGCTAGAACACGCAAGTTCTGTTTGTCGTCGAAAGTCGAAAGCTGCTCTTGTTAACTTCAACCAGCCGTCCCTGCCGCTGTTGCACATGAGGAATGACACCCTGGCCCATACGGCAAAAGAGAAAGCCGATCTTCTGTGCGCTCTTTTTGCCTCCAACAAAAAAAAGGAGACAGTTCGGATCCGGCAAACTACAGGCCTATTGCTATAACCTTCCTGCTCTATAAAATCATGGAGAGCATAATTGCCTGCCAGCTCTTGGTTTGCCTAGAAGGTCACCAGTTAATAAACGACCGACAGTACGGCTTTCGCCATGGTCGGTCGGCCGGAATCTCACCGGTATCTTGTGGTATACCTAACACATATCGGCGGCTATCGAAAGCAAGGGGGAAGACCTAGCAGTTAGCCTGGATATGGCGAAGGCCTTTGTTAGTGTATGGCACAAGGCGCTTCTCTCAAAACCTCCATCATTTGGGCTTCCCGAGTGCTGATGCAAGTGGACCTCCATCTTCCTCATTGGGCGTAGCATACTAGTCGTTGTCGACGGTTATTGCTCGAACCCGAAGCCCGTGAACGCTGGAGTGCCCCAAGGCTGTGTGCTACCTCCCACACCGTTTCTTCTGCATATCAATGATATGTTGGACACCTCAAACATACATTGCTATACAGACGACAGCACTGGTGATACACGGGCCATGCAGGTCTCTCTTGGGAAATCGTCGACCAGTGCCGGAAGAAACTTGTGTCTTCTATCGAGTCCTCCCTCGAGAAGGTCTTATTGGAATGGGGTAAATTGAACCTTGTCCAATTTAACCACCAGAAAACTCAAGTTTCACGTTTACCACTAAAAACCCCCATTTGTCGTGTTACCGCCCTTCGACAATACTTCTCTTAAAACCTCGCCTACTATCAGAATACTGGGTCTCGAAATCTCGAGGGGTTGCCAATTCGGAGTGCAAAGTAAATAGAGAACGACAGTACTTCAAGCCGGTCAGGCAAGCAAAGCGCAGGTACGGCCACATATGCAGTATTGCTGTCACATTGCACCTTGAATTGTCGGGGACCCAGTGCTTTGTGAACAGATGGATCACTTGGCGTTGCGTAGAGACGTCGCTTCACTGTGTGTCTTCTACCGCATTTATCACGTGGAGTACTCCGAAGAGGTGTGGGTAACATGGGTACCTCCAAATAAGCGCGTACACCTTCCTTAAAGGCCGGCAATGCTCCTGTGATTCCTCTGGTGTTGCAAGAGAATGTGGTCGGCGGTGATCACACCAGGTGACCATAAATAAAAACTTTATTCTGAAAATGTAAAATAGCCCATTTCAATACTTGCGATATTGCCAAACTGAAAAAGAATCATGATAATATTATTAAAATTTATCAATACTATTTACTGATTGTGGAGGACGGAGAATTTTAAATAGAGTAATAATATGCACTTTAGTCAAATAACTTCAAAAGCACCCAATGTTTTAAAAAGTCTTTTAATGTTTAATCTATTCTTGTTTCATGTTTTGACTTTGGTTTATAGTATGAATTGGTTGTAGGTAACATCAACAAGGCACTCTCATTCGGTCTCACTGCATATGATGGTCTACTAGACGTAGAGGGACACAGGGTCGGTACACAAACATGTGCAGTCATCGCTTGCGTGGGATTGTACAAACGATCTTGTTTAATACAGTAAGTTTTACACTCTTTATTTACTAACTAGATGGCCGTTGGGTCAGTAAAGTCCTCGAATAGCGACCACGTACTGGAACACGCAGTCTTGATAGGCCCCCACAAGATGGACCGACGATCTGGTCAAGATCGCCGGAACACGTTGGATGAGAGCAGCGCAGGACCGATCGTCATGGAAATCTTTGGGGGAGGCTTTTGTCCAGCAGTGGACGTCTTACGGCTGATAATGATGATGCCGAAAACTTGCCGGGTAGTAGCGGTAGTTTCAATGTCTTATTACATATAATTTTTCACTCGAAGAACCAATGGTGTAAGATGTTATGGTGTAAGGGGGTAATGTACAAAACTCAATATTTTCTAGTCTTTAAGGTAGGAGTTTCCTTTATTTTTGGAGGATCTTAAGCCGTTACGGCTTGGGAATTCTGCAGCCTGATTTGTTAGGATTAAGCTGAATTGAGTAAGTCAGCCCCATTCCGGGACTTTGTATAGCACAGTCAGTCTCGATCAGTTTGTTCTGATTTTCGAGATGTGTTGGCATGGCCTGTGTAAGAAAAATACCCTGTGCTGTCTTCTGCATATAAATGAATGCTGATGATATGCAGCCAACAGTGTTTTGGGCTTGAAGGCAAATCATTCGTCGTCGATATTAACCTTGATGCTCCAGTTTGCCAAAAAGCCAGTGACCATTTTTTTATTGTTAGCACTGTCACTGTTATCCTTAATTAACGTAACAGTCTACATTTTTTTCCCATAACATTTAGTAATCCTTGGCATAATCTAAATAAGTTTTGCAGACTGTGAATTAATGTACGTAAAAAATTATTTTTCAGGGCCGGCAACACTTCTGTAATCTTTGACAAGTTAACAATATCTGCCAACTTTAGCGTCAACACGGAACACTATCCAAGTATTCTCACTAGTACAGAATCTACAAAACACATTTTGTTCCAAAAAAACTTTGGGAATAATATTGATGTTAAAACCATGATTCATAATGCCGATAATTTATTAAGAATTGGAATTTTTGGGCGAGATTATCGCAAAGATTTCATTGAACTACAAAATATCGACACAGAGTACATATCCAATGAAAATGTTGAAGAATTTTTCGATTATCTATGGATTCGATTGAGAGTGTTAATTTTTGTTGTGTCTATTTATATTTTAGAAATGATGTAAGCTATTTATCCAATCGCGGTGTTATTTATAGTCAAAATAATAATGTTCGAAAATTATAGTCATAACGTTACCAATGCCTGTCCGAGCTAGCTGTTGTATGTTAGATATTGTTAAACTATTTTGTCTAAGAAATATTTATTACCTAATCTACGGTCGTATACCCACAAACCAGAACTATATATTCAAGTTGCAATCTTAATACAAGGCACAAAATATGCCGTCTTCCTGAACGTCATTGCACCTACTGTCAGCACGCTAATGTGATTCCAATCCTTTGAAGCCTTTTTGTATCATCCAGGTGTAGTAGTAATATTTACACGTATATAAGATATGGATACTAAGTTAACTTTCATGAAAAATTGAGGATTATGAAAATGCTGGTATACTTAACGCTTAAAAAGATGAATTATCGAAACGAAATAAATAATTATTTTAATAAATGTATGTGGGTCGTATTAAAATAATAAAAACTATATCGTACGCCAAAAGTTATACACGGTGAATGCAATTAGTTGTTGTTTCAAATTTCAATGGGGGCGCTGCATCCGACGACTTTTGACGTGAACTTGGCGTCGCTTGTCGCTAATCCCTAGAGTAAATAATATGACCCTTGCTATAGGCGCAACGCGCAACGCGCGGTGTGCCACTAATACCATTTTAGCAATAATGTTATCTTTATCAAACCTTCTCAAAATTTAACTTAATGTCTTCTCAGAATACAATAGAAGCTACAGTTTAATTATATTATCTTTAAATTTATCTATATAGTTCTTATTAATTTTAATAAATCATTAGTTTATATTTTGGTCGCACACAAATTTATTATTATAGGATGTAGGTACCTGTAGCGCAGTTAAGTAGATATTTCAAAACTATTTAAAATGTTAATGTTAAATGATATTTATTATACGTATGCTAAATAAGACTGAAATTTTATATTTTTGTATAATACATGTACTGATCAGTAATTATCTAAATAATGTAAATATTTATGTGTAACTTAAATAGAAGTAATTAAGTGTTAAATATTTTACTTAATCTTTCCTCTCCTTAATTATTGTAGGTCTAAATGAATTTCAAAAATCGTATAGTTTCACCTCAATACTGCCCTGTATAAAAATATATGTTAGGACTCGGGCGTTATACAATTTCGCAATAGTACATCACAATGTACTATCACAATACAAGGGTGGAAAGTGGGTTATTGCAAACGAGCTCTTATTAACAAACCCGAGAAGAATTAAAAATGTTATAGCAACATAGTTTCAGAAAATGGCGCTAAAAACTTGGCAACGGGATAAATTTTAAACGGATTTTGACAAATGAATGTTGATGTGAAAATGATTAAATTAAAACTGGCTATTAAATATAATAAACAACCATTAAAAAGCATTTTGAGGAATTAAGGCGCACAGATTCATTCATTTTTCCTTGCATAAAATCCATCCCATTTAATTCCATATTGTATGAAAACTCCCTTCTATATTTTTTTTAGTGTACTTAAAATTTTAAAACTAAACCGGAAAAGTAATAATCGAGGGTTAAAGAAAGTCACGACCGCATACAAAAAAAAAATGCTCATGCGAAACATTTAGTTTTCGTATAATGATAATTGTAGACTCGGAAAGTACGCCATATTTAACAACTGTATTGAAAAAAATATTTGACATGATACTATTATATGAACTCACTGAGCCGTCACTGCCATATTTGACATTGAATTAAAAAACTGATTTTATATTGATTGGCAGTTACAGTGTCACCAACTTATCTGTGAACTGATGGTTGTCGCCATCGTCGTTTCAGTGTTGCTATTTATATTATTATTTTGTTATATAAGTATATTATATATTTAACGCTTAAAATTCAGAAGTATCGCATTAAAACACACGGAGCACTCGAAAGTAGTAGACACTGACAGTCGAATGACATTTCAACATGGCGACCGTAGCTCCTATTTTTGCCACTTCACAGATAAGTTGGTATTACTATATACTGGACATAGTAGTTTAGTTCTCTTTGATGCCGGCGGCTATTTGATAAATTCTATTACATAATATTATCTATGATTTTACCCAAAAACTTGGTTTTCATTAAAGCTTTCAAATGTTATTGGTGAAATCTATTGTCTTTAATATCTACACTTCAAGAAATACGTTTTAACTGGTTTAATATAATTGTATTTAATGTAGACAATTACCGAAACAGTGTCTGGTCTAAGAACACAGCGTATTGTTTTTGTTTAAATATCTCTCATTCTGCATAAGTTAGCATCAATCTCGTTAGCATCATCTCACCCTTTCGTGCTTAAAAATGAACTATAAATTTATTGCTCATTGCTTACACCAGCTGTCTTACTTATAAACGCATTGTGACATTACTCCAAATTATAAAATTACTTTCTCTCTGAATTCTGTAGTGACATAGGTAAGATAAGGACAAAAAGTTTTAAACTTGGAATAACTTTACATCGCGTTTGTAAGTAACATGGCTGATGTTTATGTTATAAATAAACATAAATATTTTTTCTATTTAGATAATTACTGGTCTCTGTGATATTAGTGTAATGAAGATAATAAATGTAGATATCTTTATTCTGTCTTTTACTCCACTGTATTATAATAACCGTTGGTATTGACGGGGGTTTGGGGTTTGGACTTTGAAGTCGCTTCTAGCAGAAGTGCGTTGCCGATTTGTCAGAAATTCCCCAAATTTTAACCAATTACTAGTGGAAGGGTGCCGGAACTAGTGAAATTACTGGGCAAATAAGACTTAACATCTTATGTCTCAAGGTGACGAGCGCAGTTGTAGTGCCGCTCAGAATTTTTGAGCTTTTTCAAGCATCCTGAGCGGTACTGCATTCTAATGGGCAGGGCATACAATTACCATCAGCTGAACGTACTTCTCGTCTCGTCCCTTATTTTCATAAAAAAAAATCCTGACGCCGAATTCCTTGATCACACCACAAGCCCCCTACCATAATGTTTGCATGTGTGGCGTTCCTCAACAGTGCGGTTTTCACGAAACTTTTGTCCACGTACAACCAAACTATCGAGTTCCTCCATGCGTGATCCGTCCTCGACAAATACTTACAACCATCTTAAAGGTGGGTGGCACTACGACTGGTATTGTAACAGGCGGTGATCACCTACTATCAGGTGACGTTTTTTTAAATATGAAAATAAGGGACCAGACGCGCAGGACGTTCAGCTCATGGTTATTGATACGCCCTGCCCATTACAATGCAGTGCCGCTCAAGATTATTGAAAAACCCAAAAATCCTGAGAACTACAACTGCGCTCGTCACCTTGAGACATAAGATGTTAATTCTCATTTGCCCAGTAATTTTACCAGCTACGGCGCCCTTCAGACCGAAACACGATAATGCCCACACATTACTGCTTCACGGCAGAAATAAGCGCCGATGTGATACCCATAGTCTGGCCGGTATCCGGGGCAAAGGAGCCTCCCACTGGTATTCGCTATTCTTCATCTTTTCCATGTTCAATCCATTGTTGGTTCTAATTTTTTATGCTCTTGGTTTTGATGATAGAGCGAGTTATGATCCAATTGTTAGTTTTGTTATTGCATGTAAGAAACTTTTATATCTTAACGTAAAAAAATAACAACAATAGTTGGATACTTTGTGTCTAGTTGATCAAATTCCGCGTTATGCAAAACCATGCGAGCGCGCGCATTACAAAAATTCACTCTCATAGTTTTTTTCATCTCGCGCTAAAAGAAAAAAGAGTGTGTGTACTTATGTACACGTGTTAGAAGTTATACTTCTTTGGCGTATAGAATATAAAATTTGATTTAGTTTAGTATAAAATAAATCAAATTTTATCAAATAGTTAAGATCAAAGATAGTATAAACACTCAGCATTTAAGGTTAATATAAACAAGTATAGAAAATGAATTATTTTTTTATTTATACATAAAATTTGTTAATATACCGGAAATAGAACAGACCGAAAAAAAATATTTTTTAGATAATAATTTAAAAAATTTTAGTTAACGATGTAAATAAATTATACATACTGTTCTATTTTTAGCGTATAGAATGGTGTAAATTAAATGCCCAGATAATTAATAAATTAATGTAATTCAAAAAGGATGTGAATTGTACAATGATCGTAGGTCAAGTGACGTGAGTACAGATTGAGAGTGACAGATTACATGACAGATGTATGAAGAATTTTCAAGCGCCTGATGCGGGTGCTTTGGCGTAATATTTGTGCAGGCGTTAAGTCTGAACATCCTCCCGGCCGTTGAAAGATCACTTTCAACATTGAAGTTCCTCGGCTGTCGGCACAGCCTTACTAGAGATCGGCGAACACAGCCTTTATTAGTGGTGATGTCTGCCACTCTCGCTGTTCCATCAGCTCCCGTGATGAGGCGTAGTACTCTCCCGAGCTTCCAAGAGAGTGAAGGAGCATTATCATCTGCCAAGAGTACCATATCTCCTATGTCCAGCTTTGATGTACTGCTTTTACTTTTTGTTCTCTGCTGCATCTCAGATAGATATTCACGCTGCCACCTTTGCCAGAAGTGTTGCTGCATTTTTTCTAAGCGCTCATAGCATTGAAGTTTATTTTCCTTAGAATCACCCAGATGTTGCGACGGTGGAGCAGTTAACGGTCTCCCGATCAGGAAGTGTCCTGGGGAAAGGGAAAGGAGGTCATTAGGAGAAGATGATAGGGGGCACAAGGGACGGCTTTCAAAATCGCCTCCACTTGTGTAAACAAAGTATTAAGTTGCTCAAAAGTGAGATGGCTATTGCCAACGACGCGTTTTAAGTGGAATTTTGCCGATTTAACGCCGGCTTCCCATATACCACCAAAATGAGGAGAGTAAGCCGGAATAAACTTAAACTGGATAGAATTTTGACTTGCAAAATCAAATAGAGGGTTTTGATTTTGCTTGATAAATGATCCTAACTCCCTTGCGGCTGCTACGAAGTTAGTTCCGTTATCACAAAATATTTACGTTGGTTTGCCTCTGCGCGCTACAAAACGCCGAAGTGTCATTATGAATGCATCCTTAGTTAAATCACTCACAGCTTCAAGATGGATGCATTTATAACGCAGACAAACGAACAAACACATGTAGCATTTTATTAAACGACTTCCACGGCCCTTACGATTTACGATCGTGAACGGTCCCGCGAAGTCCAGACCCACTGACAAAAACGGATGACCTGGGGTTATACGTTGGAGTGGTAGATTACCCATTTTAGGTTGCAACGTTTCACCGCGTACACGTCTACACCGAACACAGTTATTAACTGTCCGCCATGCGAGATGTCGTCCGTTTACTGGCCACACTGTTTTCCTCACAATAGATAGTAACAGTAAAGGACCCGCGTGCATATTGTTGACGTGTTCTCTTTCAAAGTGCAGTCTTGTTAACCTGTGCGAGGCATGAAATTAAATGGGGTGCCTTTTCTCATATGAATAATAATTAGCCGCATCCAACCGACCTCCAACTCGAATTATTTTATTATTTAAGAACGGAAACAAACTTAAAATTTTGCCTTTATTACTTAACGGTTTATTTTTAGTTAGCAGGTCTTATTCAGTTGTGAAGGATTGAGTTTTAGCGATGATACATAATGAATGCCATGAATCACGTAATTCCTCAACTGTTAATAAACCTGCACGTTTCGCATTGCTATTTCTAGTGTTAAATATGAATCTTTGCACGTAAGCAAATTAACTTGTAACTTATTTAGAGAAGAATATCTCTATATTATATATACTTTATAGTATGAGCGAGAAAGTGCCTTTCACACTCGCTTTCATCTTCACTTATGATTGACTTTTTCGGAACTTCTTCTAACTCCCAAAATTTAGAAACCAACTGTTCTATATTTTCATTTTGCGATGAAGAGACAGTGTATCCTTCTGCTAGATACTGCTGAATTTATAGGGCCACAGATTATCCAACCTAACTGTGAACTCCTTAAATTAGGATTGTTTGGTCCTAGAGAACGTTGTTCGTTTCCTAGAATGTCCCAGAAGAGATCAGCACCTATTAGTACATCTATGGGAGCTGGCTGATAAAACATGGGGTCAGCCAACTGAATATTTTCTGGTAATTTAATTGACTTGATGTCAACCGGCGTCTTTGGTAAACGACCGGTGAGCTCATTTAAAACAAAACACGATAACATTGCACTGAAATTACTATTTGTTGCTTTCAATTGAATATCACAACTTTCAATTACATTCATTGAAGAAGTGTTGCCTATACCAATGACCTTTAGTGTGTCCATGTGGCGACACTTTAGTGACAGTCTGGTCTTTAGGGACTCAGATATAAATGAAGATTGGCTTCCGCAATCTAAGAGAGCACGAACTTTGACCTTTTGTTGATCAACTGGATTCGATACTTCAATGATAGCAGTATATAATAACACCTGATTTGTATTGTGATTAGAATAGTTAACGATAATTTCATTTTCATCTTGTTCATCAATGAGAGCGAGGTGGCTTGAGGAGGATGATGGGCGATGGAGCAGACTATTGTGACGCTCGGTGCAGCCGCGTTCACGGCATGACCCCATGCGACACTCGCTTTCGGGGTGACCTTGTCTCAAACAATTAACACACAATTTATACTTCGTCACGTCCATCATTCGCTCGTCAACCCCCTTCGCTTTAAACGTTGGACAATCATATATCCTATTACGCTCATTGCAAATAATACACATAAATGTAGTATTTGGTTTCTTGCTATAATTATTGCTGGTGCTCGCAAACGATTTTACGACACTTTTTTAACCTTGCCTTTGAATATAATTATTATTAGCTATAGAACGCACAGGGGCACTGGTCACCTTTGACATGCTAGTAACGTCAGACCGATTATTACGATTCAATGACTCGAGCACATCAGCACGGTCTATCATAAATTTATAAAATTGTTCGAGGGTAGGTACGTCGCCTTCCAAATTGTTGCGATATTCCTCCCATTTTAACAACGTATTGATATCTAACTTAGATGATAACATAAATATTATTAGTACATCCCATTTGTCAGTGGGTCGTCCTAGGCTTGTTAAGACGCGCAAATTTTTGGTCACGTGGTCAACCAAAAATCGTAGAGATCGCTCTGATTCCCGTGGAAGCTGTTTAATATTAAATAATGATGTTAAATGATGATTAATCAATATTCTTTTGTTGTCGTATCTATTGCAAATCATCTTCCACGCTTCAGCATAATTGTTGGTTGACACCTCCAAATTTGAAATAATCCTGGCCGCGTCGCCTTGCAAATAAGATACGAGGTAATGGAATTTATGGATGTCTGATATGCGATTATTCTTATGTATCAGATTTTCAAAAGTATCCCAAAACTCCAACCAACGGAAATATGCGCCAACAAATTTGGCTATTTGAATTTGAGGGAGTTTCAACCCTAATTCGAGGGGGTGATTAGGATCATCTATGCAACATGACGCGTTGTGACCCGAATTGCGCCTTTTCTCGCATTCTAATTTTTTGGGGAAATGTTAGACTTAAGTTTTGGCCTTTGCTATATTCATAATTATATCTTGCTCAATTTTATCGCGTTCCTCAATTTCAGCCGAAATATTTTCATAATTTAAAACCTCTATTTCACTCTGCAAATCATCAACCTTCATAGACAAAGCTTCAAATTTGGTGAGTTTTAAATCTAACTCCGTTAATTGAACGTTGTTTAGTTCCATTAAACAGGCAATGCTATTTGAATAATTTTTAAATTTTGTAATTTGTCCGTTGGCGGACGTTCTTCTAGTGATTAAATCACGTAAACTTTGTTTATTCATTTCTTCTGTCATTAAATATAACACTTACGAACAAACAACAACAAAACAATATAATTTAAACTTTTCTTTTTTGGTAGTCAGTTAACTAAATATAGATTCTCTTTATTTAAATAGCAATGCAATTCCTGCGTAATTCAAATGAAATGGCATGGCAATTGAATGATTTATGTATTAATTTAGATAATATTGCGATAAATAGCTAAAAGTTAATTCCTTTGTTCACTTTTTTATACATGTGGGTAGGTAAAAAAGATGATGCAATTTTGCACTAAATAACAAATTTACGTGCATAAAACGCTGTAAAACTTGTCTAAAAACACAAATGACGAACGATTTTGAATATTATTTTGATAGTTATTAGGTTTTTAAGGAATTAGTTAAGGATGGACACTTATCTTAGCGGACGAACTCGTAACTGCTCGAATCTTCTTTGTTTTACTGCTTTCCAATAGAGCCCGTGATTTTAGAAATATCCACTGCAAGGCTCCATCCACAGGAATGATTTGATGTGATGTTGAAGATCGTTAGGTTAGGTTAGGTTAGGTTGTTCTCCGGTGAAATGCCCTGCAAAGACCCCGGAGAACCTCGCAAAAAGGGGAACTCTGCTTTCGAGGAGGTTTTAGTGGGTATTACCAAACTTGGCCAACTTCTAGCTATGTAGAAGATGGTCTAAGTGGTTGAGTCCCACACTCCCTGTGCCATATAGTGCACGGGGGTAGTACGTAAAAGTATTTCCTCCTCGTTAAAAAAAAAAAAAAAGGTTAGGTTAGGTAGGCGCTAACCGGTGTCCCCTTGTTCCCCTCATGGACCACCATGTTCTATATTTAGCGTATAGAATGGTGTAAATTAAATGCCCAGATAATTAATAAATTAATGTAATTCAAAAAAGATGTGAATTGTACAATGATCGTAGGTCAAGTGACATGAGTTCAGATTGAGAGTGATAGATTACATGACAGTTGTATGAAGAATTTTCAAGCGCCTGATGTGGGTGCTTTGGCGTAACACAAATATTACGTTATGGCGTTAATAGGCGTTAAGTCTGAACACATACCGATAATTAACCTCAAATCTATAAATGCACTCAAAACAGTTTATTCAATTCAGTTTCACCAATAATATTCAATATATTTATATAGATATACTAATAAATTATTAGTAAATACTATCACCGTCTTATATGAAATTGATTTAATATAAACACCAAAATAATATTTATTTATTCACACTGTTTAATTGTACTGTTACGAAACACGTGTTCTAAATATAAAAATACTAGAATATACAACTTGAACATAGTTATCGATTTTCATGCCACCTAGAACTAACTTCACGATGTAGAATTCAGGTGTCAGTGTGCGCGCGCATCGTAAAAATTCACTCTCATCATTTTTCTCCATCGGGCCAAAAGAAGTATAACTTCAATAAGGTTTAAAAGAGAAATGGTAATAAAATACTTAGGTAAGGGTCTCGTGAAATTGTTTTATTTTATCGCCTATATACAGTGACAGTCTAATATCCGTTCAGTTTCTTTCGTTGTATAAACATTAAATGCTCTTCATCATCTTCGAGGAGTGTCTTTTCAATCCAGTCCATGAAGAATTCCACCTGTTGAAGTGAATAATTGAAAATGATTATTTTTATATTTGACGAATTATAATTCATTGTACTTATTTATATAACAGGTCAAAAACCACAGAGGTTTGTCCGGCATGTTTAGTTAAATAGACTTTAAAACTACTTATAAATATATTAATTAATAGAATATAATAAACCTTATTAAGTGACAACAGTGAAATAATAATTTTATAATCCTAAATACAATATACAACTAAAAATAACAACAATTAAAGAAGAAGCACATACAAAGTTTCTAGGAGTAATAATAGATGAGAACTTCAATTGGAAAGAGCAAGTAGATAATATATGTAAGAAAATAAATAAGGTCGTATATGCGCTTAAGCAAGTCAAAAGAGTAACAAGCTTAAAAACTGCTATAATGACTTATCACGCACATGTAGAATCGGTACTGCGCTACGGGCTTATATTATGGGGACACAGCACAGATATTAAGAGAGCATTTATTGCTCAAAAAAAGTGTATTAGGGCAATGTACGGGATGCATCCTGAGCAATCGTGTCAACCCATATTTAAAAAACTAGGATTGTTACCTTTGCCGTCGCTTTACATCTTCGAGATATGTATGTTTGTAAAAAAAATAAAGAATTGTTTAAATCAGCTAATGATCTAAATCCGCGGAACCGACGTGATCCACAAAGACTCGTTCTTCATGATGTTCCAGAAATTACCAAATATAATAAAAGTTGTGTATGTAATTGTGTTCGTATTTATAATAAGTTACCGAGTAGCATAAAAAATTTAAATTCTATTCAAGAATGAACTATATAGTTGGCTAAATGATTATAATTTTTATAGTATTAAGGAATTTATGGAAATGAAATTCTGATTATATTCATTGTGTTTAAATATTTGCATGCTAGGAATAGTGCTGGCAAAACATGTAAGCTCTTATTATTTATTTAAATTTAAACACCATTGTATACTATGTTTATGCAAATAAATATATTATAATTATAATTATTATTATTATTATGGTACATAATTGATGCACGTAGTACGTAATACCACCATCACAATAACAAAAAAAATACAACGCTCATAGTATATTTCGTAGTCATTTTGATGGTAAGTATAATTTTGTGCCGACTTCGAAAAAGGCGGGAGATCTCAATTCGTCTATACTCTATACCAGTGGTGCTCAAGCTTGAACTGCTGGCGATCTACCTCAAAATTGTTAGACTACGATCGATCGGCTCTGAGGCTTTAAGTATGTGTGATGATGGATTGTCGTCTAGGTAGAGTGTCACGATGACATAGATATTAGTTTTGCGCAAAATATGCATTTCTTTAGTCAAGTTTAGGTCTGCTCTTAAATGTCAATGAAAAAACTCATAATTATTATTCAAAATTGCGAGTTTCTTTACAAAACAAACGCGTGCGAGTTTCTTTACAAAACAAACGCGTTCTAAATTTCTAAGCTTAACTAAAGAGTGACTTTGGATGGTGAAGCGTGACACTGCATGTCCTGAGCATACTTTTCTTAGATGGTACATAATTACTGATTTTAGTTTATTATACCGAATTTTTTTCTCGGAATCGACTCAAAAAGCACTCGCGATCGACCTGACGATCCCGATCGACCGTTTGAGCACCCCTGCTCTATACTGTGTAGGGAACTCTTGAATGGGCGTTCTTTGATATTAATATAAAGAGGAGAGGCTTGTAATTTTTTATATACGTAACAATGACCTTCTATACATATGGACATATCATTAGCAATCTGATAACGGAACGGAAAAAGTGTGCTTAAGACAATGTAAGCACACTTTTCTCCTTAGTCGTGTGTCAACTGTATGTCAATCAACAAGCCTAAGTGTGCTATAAAAAGTGCTTAAATAATACATCAATGACTCAAAAAAAAATATGGTGTGACTTATCATCGGTAAGGTTTTATTTTTATAAGAATGATATGCAAAAAGCGTAAGTAATTTTAATAAAACGAATATTTTTTCATTAAATATGGTACAATTATTGACAAGTCCCCAGACAGGACCCGTTTGTCAAAATGGGACAGTCAGAAATGAAAACAATAGAGTCGCCCTTTTTAACCGACTTCAAAAAAGGAGGAGGTTCTCAATTCGTCGGTATGCTTTTTATGTTTGTTACTTCAGAACATTCGACCGGGTTAACCGATTTTGATAACTCTTTTTTAATTTGAACCTTTCCTCTTTTTCTGATTTAAAAAAATACCTAAATGTTACTCCACTGATGTCACTGTCCAAATCGGGTTCTAAATTCAAAATACGCAGCTGAAACTGAAGTAGTGCTTACATTGCTGCCTATTAACCAATAATATTTTAAACAACTAGAGTAAACGCAGAAATGTATAGACATAGCAGTCGAAGGTTATTATGATGTCATTTGTGGCATGTGCCATATTTCGGCTTTGATTTTGTATTAGGTGCATTGTCTATATGTATAGAACGTCATTGGTACGTAATAAAAAGAAATAAATTAATAAACTTCCTCACCAATCACAAACATACTTTCACCAGTATTTTATTTTAAAAATAAAAGAAAGATAAAGGAAAGAACGAACAAAAGAAGTAGAGGTCGACAGTACAAACGGTAGAATGACAAACTCAAGCTCACACGAAGTGCCATAGATAGCTCGACGACGGTTCAAGGGAAAGAGATATCCTGTAGTCAAGAGGACAGGCTAAAGGGCAAATTAACTTTTTTTTTTTTTACATAAAGCCAAAGTCAAATAAACTTTATACAAACAGTCTTAAACTGATCGCTTTTCAATCGTCATTATATTTAATTTAAATTACTGAATATAATACCATATTATGTTCGGGAAAAGTAGAGCTCGTGAGCAGCACATAGGTACAAGAAACAAAATGGCTACCCATTTAAATCAATAAGTATTTTACAATACTTACCTGTAATATACTTACAAAAGAAACAAGTTTGTAAAGTGCTGCTTGCAATATATGAATCAAGTTCAAACATAAAAAGCGTTTAAAATATAAAAGATATTTTCATAAAAAGTAATAAACAATGAAAATTAATTATAAATTATCTTAGATTTGATGCATTAACCTAACATAATTTGTAATAATAGGTATCTAAATATTATATTTTGATTAAAGTCAAAGTTAGTTTATTATTTTTACCTTTAGTCTAACTAAAGAATTTGTAAAAGTACACGTACTCTAAGTACCACCAAAATGCTGATTTTTAAGGCTGCTTAAAGAAATTGAGCGAATAATATTGCCCCATTTGTGAATAGAATTTTTAAATACTTTGTATTAAATATGACGTATTCAAATCAGAGTGTGGATTTTTGTATATTCAAATTTTATGAATTGGTAGGTATTTTAAAATCTATTGGTAGGTACATACCTACTTACAGTAAGTACATATTAATTTTTATAATTATATTTTGCTTATATCCAAACGTTTGAGTATAAATTTACATTATGATGGATTTTTAGACGAAAAACCGGTCAAGCTATATCTTATTTCTGGGGAAACGCGTTTTTCTTAACTTTCACCCCGAACAGAAGTCAGTTACCGAGTCCAACTGTATTATATAGGGATGGTTATAACGATTCCTTAAGCTTTTAAAGAAAAAGTTAAAATCAAATAAACACGAATCCAAATCATAAACTTAGTATACTATGATCCAAATGCTAATCACACCGGCACACACGCCCTTCTATACGAACACATCACACAAAAGTAAAAGTACTAAAACAGTTTTTGCATTGTAATAATCATTCTAATAAGGATCGTAACGGGGCCGTATAGTACCTATACGAAACGTTCACAGTCGAATAAACTGTCTATTATCTACGGGTTGCGGGGACTGCGCGAACCATGTCTGAACCGGCGCGGCTTAGTGACGCCATTGCATCGGCAGCGGGCAGACATCTTGTATTCACATTTCCCGCGCAAAAACCACAACAGCTATGAACAACGAGAAATTAATTGAAGTCGTAAGGCAGTACAAACTTTTATATGATCTGAACGATAAGAAATATTGTGATAATCAGAAAAAGGATGAAACATGGATTGAGGTTGGCAGGAAGCTCAATATGGACGGTAAGTATTATGTAGTATGTACATGTACCTACTCCGACTTTAGTTTCTTCATAAAATTGGTATTATGTTAGGCTAAATAGATATAAATAATGTTTAATTGTTAAAGTTACATTCATAATGCAATAATACTTGTGTTAAAAGTAGAAACATGTACCTACCTTCGATTCAAATTTCGATACTCGATATCAATCGAGTTCCGTCTTATCTCTTTGGTATAGAGTTCAATTCCAATTGAAAGTAATTCCATATTGTGACGTATCGGTATTGGAGCGTCATTGGACCGTGACATGGCTGTCTGGTTTCTCTATGTAAGGCTAAGGTATGCACACTATAAAGCCGGGACCCGGGCCTACATATTATAATGATCGATGCGGGCAGGTACATAATATACAGTAGATCAAAGGCAAGTCAAAGAGATATATTTCCCTCGATTCGATCGATCGATTTGTTCGTTTGTTGTTCTTTATATTATGTGAACCAAGCATGATATTTTTTAACAAATAGTATGTTCGATTCGTGCGTGTCTGTACCGTCACCATAATAGGTTTCAACTTAGTTGTATACGATTTACTTAATATGCTACATTCTCACATTTCTCCCTTAAACTTAGATTAGATACTAAGAAGGTAGTTAATATTATGGGTGTTTATTACTAACCGTACTAACTCTTGTTGCCTATTCTTCAGTTCACAAAAAAAAAACCACAGCTATATCAACCGATCACTAACTATTAAGGAAATGGCCAAAAAGTTCCATGTACACATACATACATACATAAATATTCAGTGTCCAATAAAAATATAGTAGGATAATTATTAACATTTTTTTCTTCAAAATATTAATGAATGTAATGACATATTATTGTCAACTTCCGCATTAATAGACCAAAGTGAATTTAAACACAATTCATAATGCGCCATAGAAAATTTTAAAGGTAAAAGTGGACGTTCATCATCACTCATCAATTAATTAACATGTATATAGTATAAAGTAAATATTATGTAATTCAAATGATATATGATAGTTATTTTAGGTACATTATCATAAGAAAACTGTCTTATAGGTATTTTTGCATTCACATTATTTTTTTCATAAGTAACCAATGGAAAGTGTTTACTTGTATGGCATTTTTTCAAACGTCAATGTTAAATTATTGTCCATAATCGTAAAACTTTGATTAACTGTTATCAATGTTACAATTGTTCACTGTTTTAAAGCGCCTGTAGGTTTTTATGCGCAATCTTACTCGCATTCGTGTTACTAATAATAATTGTGTAGGCTCTTAGGCCAACTTCTATACTAAGATAATAATATTGATTCTCTTATGCCTCTTACCATCAGGCCCATCTATTCGCTCATCTTTTGTCCCTTCAAAATGTCTATAATAAAGATAAAATACATCAAACTCAAATAATTATTCTTTATTACAGGCAGAGAATGTAAAAAATCCTGGGCATTACTGAGAGACGCATTCAGGCGTATTGTAAAGAAAAGAAAAAATGGGCGAGTGTCCGAAAAGAAATGGAGGTACGAAGATGAAATGGCCTTCTTATTACCCTACTTGAAGCTCAGAAGAAAAACAAGCCTACTGACATCATCCCACGATGCAGAAGACGAGGCAGAAGACGTGTCTCTGATCGACGAAGTTCAGCCTTATATCAACCAGCCATTTATTTCTACTTCACCGCCTCCGAAAAGACAGAAACTGGATGAACATGCAGAGGAAACAACGAGCACATTGTTGATGAAATATATCATTGACAGTAGAAAGAACACACCTTCTGATGATATAGAGCAGTTCTTTGCTGGTATTACGACAACAGTTAGGTCTTTTCCGATAAGAGAAAGAGCTATAGCTAAAGCGAAGATCTTCGAAATAGTGTCCAATATGGAAATTGATATACTGAACTCAACTCCGATTGCTCATGATCCACTCAATGTAGTGATGCACAAGAAAGAAAGGAAAAATGAATTTGAACAAACGGAGTATGAATGACAAATCACATTCAAGTGAAACTATGATGCATCTTTTTAGATGATCGTGTTTATAGGAAAAATTTTCGTGTGCTCGTTTGAGTCAAGTATATTGACTTCGCGCAGTTATCTCTAGGCGTAAATATGGCGGGTCACATAGTATATGTCTTAATTGTGTCCAACACAAGTGCAGAGTTAGCAATTCCTATGAGGGTGAAGTTTGTTTGATAGAGGCTAGGCCAAGGGCCTTTACACAGCCGAGTGATCGAGTTGCACTTTCTTCCACTTAGAACATAGTGCTTCATACTTCACTACACCTACGATGAATCACAAATATAAAATATCGTAAATCGAAATTGCAAATATATATTTTTTTCAAATTAAACGCTTAATTTTTGAAGCCTTATTGAGTTTTTATTAAATATTAGCTATATATATTATGTTTACTCTCACATATAGATCCGAAAGGAGAAAACGGACTTGTTACAATAGGATCAAGCCATTGAGACATACACATAGGCCAAGCAATGTGATTAATAAACTGATTTTGATTTAATTTAATTTGATATGGTCCGGCTTAAAGTAACTTTGTTGGTGGTTTATAAGTGACTACTAAAATGGTTGGCGAGATTTCAAGTAGGATCGAACTGAAGGAATTATTATTATTTTTATTATATGGCGATTAAAATGCACTTAAATTCTAGGATCAATTGTGCCCCCTGCTTGCGCTAGCACGCCTATCCTCGATTTCCTGTGTGTGAAAAGGCTAACTAACTAGGAAACGTGTTACTGTGCTGAGATTTAAATTATATCCTCGAGACCTATTACTTTTAGGAGTAGGCTCCTCAGAGGGCTTAGGTAGGACACGCTTCATTATCTATATGTATATGATGAAAATGGTCTATGTTTCAGGCTCTTTCACGCCTGAACAACTGATCGTATCGACATGAAACTACCACAAATTCGATGCGAAATTTATTGTTATTGGTTTAAGGCTACTTATTTTTTATTGTATTTGTAATAAGATGAATAAAATTTAATTTATTTCCTTTTAAAATTCGCCTAGCGAAACGGGCGGGAACGCCTAGTAGGAATGTATAATAACAAGGAATTATTATAGGACTTAAAGCATTTGAAACATTTGATGTTACATGTTACACGGATCATTTGCCAGTAGCAATGACATTATAATCTCAATTGTAATGTATCGCAAAAGGTAAAGCGTACTGCCATACGACTCCGAGCCTTCAAAATGACAGACGTCTATCAACCAACTGTCTTCCTTCTCTTTCCCTCGCCTTCTGTGAATAATTGACACACTCATTCTCATTCGTTTGTTGACTTCCTTTAGCTACACATAAAACTTAAGGCGAAGAGTGAGCAGAAAACACGCAAACATGGTGTTTTAGACAAGTTTTGTGGTGAAAGTATAGCATTTCGAGCTATGAACCCTATTTAATCCTGTTACACATATCCTTAAGTCTTATTTGTAATCCTTAAGTCTTATTTGTAGGTTGCTAATGCTTGCTGTTGGTTATAGTTAACACTGCCGAGCCTTTTTGAACTACCACTTTTCTTTGAAGTTAAACAAGTTTTTTGGCATGGCGTGACGCATTTTTTTGGTACTTCTTATAGCTTCTACTTTTTTGTGTAGGTTCATTTATTCAGATTAGTAGTGAATAACGAGGATTGTAAGCATGTAAATTGATTTCCACCCAAGAATTTTGAACATATTGGATTTGTGACATTGATGGCGGGCCGGCAGCCGTGAACTCATATCGCTCAAGGTCGTTGGCATTTAGTGTCGCCTTAAATTAAGGATTAGTCTCCGCTGCGCTACAACTAGATATCGCACTACCTAAGAACAATAGCCATTTTATTGCGCCTACTATTAGATGCTTGTGTGCGTGAAATCTTGACACTTAATCATCTTTCAAATGTTGTAACATACGGTTCATGTTATTTTACATTGAAATTGAATAAATACAAAATACTTACTGATGATATTATGCGATCCTAGTGTCTTTCTTATTTCTTGTAATTATTTTTACAACGTATTACTACGCAACCGGTATATTAGTTTCAATTATTAGTAAAGTTTAACAGAACATGTGGCACGTCAACGTAGGTTGGTATACTGTTTTCAACAGTATTATAAGAATATTGAAAAGTATACAAAATACTGTTTTCAGCATGCAAACACATTATGTGTTATACTTACTCGCTCACACTTTGTTTTATTAAGTCAGAGGGCGCTCACTGCTGCACAGCGTGAGCATAACCACAAACAAATCACACTGAGTTTCTGAACGAATCTGTCAATGTCAAATATTCAAGACTGTCAGTGACAGACATGCGAGTGTATGCCTTCTCATTCTCATTCACATATAACCTTTTTTTACGTGGACCGTGAATTACCTAATTTAATTTTAGTTATAATTGTGGTGAGGCGTATGAAGTTTTTAAACAAGATTAAATTAGTAAGTTGTGCGAGAAGTTCAAAAAAATATGTTTTAAAACAATAAATAAATAAAATACTGTTCATTTTTCTAAAATACTGTTTAATATTCTTCACAGACCTGAATATACTTTATTTCTTGTAAAAAAACGTTGGCAACCCTACGTCAACGTCACACATTGTTCGGGACTGGCTGGAGTGCACCCATTTTGGGAGTAGTAAAAGCTGCCGCATTTTGCAACTACGCTTGCGGTATCTAGTTGGGGCGCAGCGGAGACCAATCCTTAATGTAAGACATACAATTTATTTTTATGAAAGTGGAGGTCTGTAACACCAGAGTAATCACAAGAGCGTTGTCGACCTTATAAAGCCGTCGAATAAAAACGTAAACAAATTGGTAAGTGGCGTGCGAGTATCGAAGCGGTGACACCGTGCATCATAGACGCTTTTGAAATACAGTTACAACACCAATAAAACTGAAATCAAAATTTTATGAACGATGCGGAACTCGAACCCGCGACCTCTCGCGTTCGCGTGTTGACTGCTGTTAGTATAATCGACACATCGATTTTATAAGAATAAAATATCGAAACGTCAACTTTTCCTTAGGGTGCCATCAGGGTGTGTATCGGATGTACTAGGTTCAACTATCAAGTTATATAGTCATTAGAAATGACTTACTGTTTTCCACTAGATGAGACTACTACTACGGCCGTTCCCAATATACTATCTACAGATAGAGAAAAATTACTACCTTCTATTGTCAGTAATTAGCTGTCAATAATCGCCTTATATTGGGACGCGTGAATTGCAATTTCCATACAAATTTCTATCGTTGGTTAGCTATACGTCGTCCCATTGACAGACAGCGTGTACGGATAAGGTAAGTTATCGTCGATAAATTTATTGGGCCAGAAAAGTCAACGATAGTTACGATTTTTATCTTTGTACGAGATGGACTGAATATTGGGAACGGCCGTTAGACACCTGTCAAAGTTATTTTTTATTACAGACTGTGCCCAAAAATACTGGGAATGTTAATTGTTTTCTTTACCTTTGGATTTTTTATAACAATAAACACATTTTCTCAATAAAATAAACAGTTTTATTTGTTACCAAAAACATCGATGTTTTTCCATATCGACCATCTCTATTCACATACCGAATACCAACATCGAGTATATTCGATGAGTATAGGTAGGTATGTGATAACTAATCATATAGAGCGACGCGATAACAATATTCGATACAAAAGACTAGCCCCCTTATTTATAATGGTCCGCTAACTTTAAACAACCGCTTAGGAGTGTTTTTTTCTCATTCTGACTTAGGTCAATAGAAGAAGACAGAGTGAGAATTAGCAATGCTTTAAGTTAGCAGACTATTATGAATAAGGGGGTAAGTATTTTCCCATAAAATTACTAATTTTTCTGAAGCAACTTGATAATCTCGTTTTCGTTTCGTAAAATTTCGGCTAATATTAAATTCCGTCGCGATAACCAACACGTATTATATTAATCTATCACTAATATCATTTATAATTATGAATTTTTAAATAATAAATATGATGGGAATTAAGCTCAAACTAAAAGTACCGACGTAGCAATAAAATATATTGATAAAAATTTAAAAATCAGATTACCCTTTTACCAAGTATGTTGAGGCCAGAGGCACACAATATAAATAAATTAATAACAATAATTGATTTATTCGGTGAACATAAAGTATAAATCAGTTATCAGTAAAACTTCATTATATTTTCATAGCGAAACGAACGAGTTAAAAATCTGCTATTCGAAAAATAAAGCTATTCTATAATCCTCTAATACTCAATGTTGGACGAAGCTCGATATCAGATTCATAAATTCCATTTTACATTATACTGGAGTACTAATAGCATATAGCGCTAGAAGCTCTCACTTCAAAAAGACTTTGATGGTAAGTGATCACCACATTCTCTTGTAACACATCGCTAAAGAAACAATTTGTTGGTAGACCAATATCACTTAAAATATATACAGCGCGTGCTTATTCTTCATCACAGCTTCAAGCAGCGCCATCTAACGGCTTATAGAAAAAGTTCCTTGATGTTACAATTTAGAGACAGAGATAACAAAAATTACAAAAAAAATATTAATTATACCCTAGTAACACATTTCAGTTTCAGCAGGTATCAATTTTTGTGCGAATGTGGATTTTGGTTAGAATTATTGGCCGATATTAGTGAAATAGGCAATCTTTCCGGAATTCGCTTTTACGCGCCATCTATGTTCTACATGTAGAATCTTCGCAATTATTAATTCTCAAAATGTCTTGTGTGTTGTTTGGTGTTATATACTCCACTAGGTGGCATTATTCTGAAGATCTTGTAAAGTCTTGTACTACCTCTATTTTAATTAGTATTCTTGTTGATAATATTTTAATACTACGGACGCTCGCGACTTTGTCTGGCGTAGATTTGCGCACATTATAAAAGATTTCGGATCATTTTTGTTCGAGAACAAGTTGAAAATTGTAGATCCAGGCAACCTAACATACTTTACCTCTTTGTTATGAATGAACAGAAAAGTCCGCGATGGCATAATATGTCTATATCTTAACTATAACATACTATATCCATTTTAATACCTAAAAAAATAGGCAATTATAAAGCAGTAATGTAAAAGCTGTCTCCATAAATACAATATTAATCCTTATCATTTTAAGTAGTTCCTTTTTTACACCAATTATAATTGCTTGATGCGAAACGATCCGTAAGATCATTCAGAAATACGTTTTTGTTTCATTATCTTCACATAAATAAGATTACACATTTCCGATGACCTTATAGTACATTATTCCCGAATACTTACGCCATATTTTCTTTTTACAGAACAGCGTCTGTTGGGTCAGCTAGTTTATAATAAAGTTATGTTCCAGCCATTGTCTCTAATTAATATAAAAGCTTTGTTAAAAATATCTCTACAGCTGTGGCAGATAGACATAAATAATAATGATATGGTCGGGACCTTGAGGCACCAGAATGATAGGCTACTTGTTCTAGATGGGCAGATGAAATAGTACTTAGCGGTGGCGGGGCAAAGTTGGTTAGAGACAGCAGTAAACAGAACTGAATGGAATTACTTGCAGGAGGCTTTTACCCCAAAATACGAACCATTGATTCCTTAGAAGTTAGATAAATTGATTGTAAATATTTTGTATGGAATTAAATAAAACTTTAATATTATTATAATTTCATTACTGGACTTCAGATTACAGAATTGTGTATTTAAAAACTACTTACATAATGGTAATATTATTTAAAGAGCGCAAATAGTAATACTGGTACAGCTGCGCCGTATCTGACATCAAAAAGAATTCTCAAGGAATCAATAATTATGAAAAAGAAAATTCCCGCACAAAATGTTTGCCTGAAGTATTTAAACATAAGTATATGAAGATAATCATTGCTATTGTGCACTCCAAGGCATCTGGGATTTGGAATAATTACCTTGTTTAAGCTTTAACGTTTTACTTTTAAATCATACATACATAAGAAGATAATAGGTTTAAGGGTAAATGTATACACTTCTATAATAAAGTCCCAGCCACTGTTCAGGCATTATCTATAAATAAATTTAAATGTTTTATAAAAAAAAAAGGCTCTGTCGTAAATCCTATTACTCCACTGCTGAATATCTAAATGATCAGACAGCCTGGGACAAGATTGTGATTATTTTATAGCGATAGAAATGACTGTAAAATATTGTATATTTTTATTGAAGAAAGCGCAAAAAAAGAATGCTGGAAGAGTTTCCGAAGCGGTAGTAGTATCTAGTAGTTCTAGAAATGAAATCAAAAAGAATTCTTAAGGAATCAATTTTGAGAAAATAAATGCCTTTTATGCCTTTTTAACCTGATTTGTACATTGAAAAAAAAAATCTTTTATTTATGTGGCAGTGTCCCAAAATCTATTTACCAGACTTTATTTATAAATATCTATATTTTGTATGTTCATTATCCTTGATCGACCGCATTTTCTTATTTTTTTTTCCATGACGTAATAACGAAGTCTAATTATTAACATTAGAACGCTCACCTTGGTATATACATCTGGTTTTCCTCTGGCGCAGGGAATACCCCAAGACACAATGCCCACTTGTCTTCCTTCTCTCACCAAAGGACCTCCAGAGTCTCCCTGAAATAAGGTATACCCATCCATCACACGCTCTATGTAGAGTCAACGTCTAAAACAGCTAAATATTAAATGCTGTGGCTTAAAATATACTAGCGTAAAGACAAACTGTTCGTGACATTTTTTTTATTTATCAATGTGTATATTGTACAGTTTCTTGCGCCGATTCTTCTCTCTCAGAGCGCCATTTGTTTCCGAAGCGGTGGTAGTGTTAGAAATGACATCAAAAATAATTCTAAAGGAATCAATTTTGAGAAAATAAATGCCTTTTATTATTTTGCCTCGTACGTGCAAAACGTGAGCGATGTTTTCAGGATTAAATGACAAGGGTACCTTCAAAAATAAAACGGGTACACTTTTTTAAAGGGCCGGCAGCGCTCATGAGACTCCTCTCGTATTGCAGGAGAATGTGGGTGGCGGTGATCACTTGACATCAGGTGACTCGTATGCTGGTCTATCCTCTATTCCTTAAAATAACATAATAGGGTGACTTACATGGCAGGCACCTTCCCCAGCTTTTGTCATGGCGCAGATTTGGCTCTCGAAGACAGCATTAACAGCTGTGTGCGCTTCCTGGCAGTCGTCGTACGTAACAGCTCGGAGTTCGAGCTGCATTAGATCGTTGGGCAGACGGCCTGGGTACTAGAAATAATTAAATATTTATTGAAGTGAAATCTAAAGGTAGGGGAAAATCTTATAAAATAAATAAATATAAATATACATAATTACACACAGCGGTCGATTTACACTGGGGGCAGTTGGGGCAAGTGCCCAGGGCGAAATTTTTTAGGGCGGCAAAATTTTTAGGGCGGCATAATTTTTAGGGCGGCAAAATTTTGAAAGTGAAAAAAAAGTTTTTTTTAGTCTTATCAATGTTGCTCAATATAATTAATTAATTCTGTTAATTAATAATTTCTGGTTTAATTGATAATTCAAGAAATTCAATTTATCCATTATTTGTAAATTATAATTATGGCACGTTTAGTAAAAATAAAAACGATTTAATCAATTTATTACCTTGGAGATCTAAAATAATAATCGATATTTTTATTTTCTGGAATTACAAAAAAATAATTAGTATTTGTTTTGATAAAGTTTGTGCAACAAATTAGGTATTTTAGTTTTGAAAAATAGAATATATAAACTATAAGTTTTAGTAAAATTATTGAAGCGGATTTTTTTCCGGTGCCCAGGGGAGGCATTAAATTTAAATCCGGCCCTGAAATTTTGAATTTAAAAAAAAAAAAAAATTCACACTGTTTTGACTGGTGAAATTTCGTGAGTTCGCGTCACCGAAATTGAATGTATTTAGTGAAATGGTCAATGTATACACTGTGCATTGGTGTAGTTGTGTTTCTGTATAAATTTTTTAAATTTATATAAATAAGTTTAAAAAATAAATTGAAATTAATAATTGAATGGTTTCAAACATTCTAAAAAGGTTCTAGGTTTCCACTTCTATCGGAAATCTCTGCAACTGCCAATCTTTATCAATTCGCGTGCTTTACGACAAGCACAGTCTCTGGATCCATATGTATACTAATAATATATAAATCAAATCAAATCAAATCAAAATCAATTTATTCACGTAGGTCACGGAAATGACACTTATGAATGTCAAAAACAAAATATTTTTCTTATTGAATCTACCGCTACTTCGTAAAGGGTTGAGCTAATGAGAAGAAGTAGCAAGAAACTCATTATATTTTGTGTAACATTTTCAAGGCTGTGGTTGTCGTTGTTATTGTAACCGATGCCTATTAGTATATTCTTGATAATGTAATGTATGTTCAAAGACTGTAGACGAATTAGTGATTTTTTCTAGAAACCTGTTACACCAGGAACAAATATTAACTTATTATGCCTTCAACTTCTTTTGTAGGACGATGTACATTTTACAATAAGACCAGTAGGAGTCTTGCACAGGATGCCAGTTAGATTATGGGTACCACAACGGCGCCTATTTCTGCCGTGAAGTTGTAATGTGTAAGCATTATTGTGTTTCGGTCTGAAGGGCGCCGTAGCTAGTGAAATTACTGGACAAATGAGACTTAACATCTTATGTCTCAAGGTGACATGCGCAATAGTGGTGCCACTCAATTTTTTTGGGTTTTCAAGAACCCTGAGCGGCACTGCATTGTAATGGACAGGGCGTATCAATTACCGACGTAAAAGCGTAAGAAACAAACTTACATTCACATTTATACGCCGTGACGTCAAAATTGAGAAAGCAATAGTCAGGTTCCAAACTGTATTTTGAGTGGAGACTATTTTAAGTATTTACTAGGACATGTCCCTATCTCAATACGCGAGGTTTATTCAGCCAACTATAGTGAAATGCTGCTCGTTTTTGAGAATTAAAAATTGAGAACAAAAAACTTAATATAAAACGAAAACTAACTAAAAAGTAGAAAATCTATTTTGAAATTTAAAATTAACATCAACTTCTGCCTTATAGACGATAGATGAAAATTATATAAATTAACAAAAATCGTATTTTGCAAATTGAAAAATGGAATAATTTTACAAATCGGTCCTCGATAAATCTACGGAATTTGAATGAAATCAGTCCGTTAAAAGTGGGTCAAAATCGCGCCCGAATCGGTTCCAAACAAACATACATAAATAAATAAGTATTATTTAGCATACAAATGATTTAAGTTTTCATTAGTGTTAAATCCGCCAATATTTGTCTTTAAAACAATTCGACACGCACGAGACTCGTGCCAGATTTTGGCGAGACAACACGTCCTGAGGATGCCTCGTGTAGAGGCGAAACACGTCTCGAATTGTTTTAAAGACAAATATTGGCGGAATTAACACTAAAGAAAACTTAAATCATTTGTATAATTATGGATTTCCGCAAAGTAACGCCTAATTCAATAAATTTAATATTAATTAGCAAGTAAAAAGCATGTAAAAAAGGTACAAAGACTTACAGAAGTAGCTCCCCAACCAGTTAACAGCAACTCCTCTCCTTTCATCACCGGCTCATCATTCAGCTCTACAACATCAACTATATCGCTAAGCTCTATCGCCTCTTCGGTGAAGATGATGGCAATGTCATTCTTGATCACGTTGTCGTCATAGTTCTCATGCTGTACCACTTTACGGATGTCGTATGCCTTGCCACCAGCTCTCAGCTGATTAGTTCCAACTATGGCTTTGAAGTATTCTGGTTTAAGTCTGAAAGATATATGAGTTCTAATATTTTATGAAAATAAGGGACGAGACGAGCAGGACGTTGAGATGATGGTAATTGATACGCACTGCCCATTACAATGCAGTACCGCTTAGGATTACTGAAAAACCCAAAAATTCCGAGCGGCAATCACGCTCGTCCCCTTGAGACATAAGATGTTAAGTCTCATTTGCCCAGTAATTTCACTAGCAACGTCGCCCTACAGAACGAAACTCAATAATACTTACACATTACTAGTTCACGGCAGAAATAGGTGCCGTTGTGGTACCCATAATCTAGCCGGCATCCTGTGCAATGGAGCCTCCCACTGGTACCTCTTGGTAACCTCTTTTTCCAAAGATGATAAGTATTTTATTCACCGATATTTAAAATAACCAAAAACAGTTTATCAGCTACCAGTACTGAACACATTTAAAAGAAAAAAATACGCAAATAACTTTTTTTTTATAATATAATGCCCAGTCGATGTTCCGTTCATTAATAGAAAAATTTAAAGAAATAAATATTTTGACTGTTCATTTCATCAATATTTATGAAAATTTCATATACGGTCCCAAAAATTGTCATATACTTGCCCTCAATAGTGATTTATTATAATAAATAAATAAGGGATTGCTTGTAAGTAATTCTAGTAGGCTTCATAAGATACATAATAGCTTTAAGGGTAACTATAATATACACTTTTATAATATAGTCCGCGCCACTGTTCAGGCATTATCTAAAAATAAATTTAAATGTTAGATTAAAAAATGGCTCTGTCGTAAATCCTACTACTCCACAGCTGAATATCTACGTGATCCGATAGCCTGGGACTAGATTATGATTATTTTAAAGCAATGACAACGACAGTACAATATTGTATATTTTATTAAAAAGACCGCAAAAAAATAATGCTGGGAGAGTTTCTTGAGCCACTCGTCGTCTCTCAGAGCACCATTTGTTTCCGAAGCGGTGGTAGTGTTAGAAGTAACATCAAAAACATAATTCTAAGGAAATCAATTTCGAGAAAAAAAATGCGTTTTATGCCTTTTAATATTCTTCCTATGCCTGTAACAATCAAATTACCTGTCAACACAATGTGCAGCTGTCAGTATGACCCTGGGAGTGATGATGGAGGCACCGCAGAAGTGGCGGACTCCATAGATACGCAGGGAGACCTGGTAAGGTACGGACCCGTTAGCAGCCTTCGTACCCCCCACGATTCTCTCCCAGTCATCCCTCTTGTCTTCTGATGAAAATAACTCGGAGGTTACTGTGGAATAAAAATAAAATCGCTTAGTTATAAGAAACCCAGTAGCTAGTGAAATTGTTGGGCAAATGAGACGTGACATCTTATATCTCAAGGTGGAGCGCAGTTGAAGTCTCGCTCAGAATTATTGAGTATTTCAAGAATCCTGAGCGTCACTGCATTGTAATGGGCAGGGCGTATAAATTACCATCAGTTGAATGTCCTACTCGTCTCGACCCTTATTTTCATAAAAAAAGACATCGTAGCCTAATAGTAGCTTAAAACAATTACAAGTAGAGATCGCCCAAAGCTCGAAGAGGATTTATTTTCGAATCTTTGTCTATGCAAGTTGTTGAATATCGTCATATGAAACGCATGTGCATTGAACTTGGCACTTCACCTTGAGCAAAATAAGTAAAAAAATCTATAATTTCAATATCGTAGCGTTAAAAGGCGACGGCTTATCATAAAAAATAAGTAAATTTGAATTATTACAATACAATATGAAAAAAAATACTTGTACTAAATGTTAGTGTCAATTTCTGAGTTAGACGTAATGAGAATTAACGCCAAGTGTAGTTGAGTTTGTATATTATGATGTAAAAAGATTAAAATTACGATATTATTAACTAAAGATATGAATAATGTAAAAAAAAGTCTGTCAGAAGTGGGATTCGAACCCACGCCCACAGAAGTGGACTGCGACCTGAACGCAGCGCCTTAGACCGCTCGGCCATCCTGACGATGAGAAAATGTGCGAAATACTCCTACTTAATAAATTATAAGTGACGTCACGAGTTTAAGATGTGTGCTCACTTATCAAAATCCCATATAAATATTATTTATTCTCGAGATTTGGCCCCGTTCACTATGGTTAATACATAATATAATATGACTATTATTACTAGTTTTAAACAGACTTCAAAAATAGTACTTTATTTTTTTCAATCGTTCAAGGACTGAATTGAGAAAAAAAAATTGTGTGAAATTTTAAGCCCACACCCAACTTGGTCCTATTTTAAGCTCCCAATGTCCCAAGTTATTCAATGATGGATGGAATCTATAAGTTATTGAGGGTACCCACCAACACTCGCTTCTGGACCTTTTAAAAATAAAGTAAGTACATAGATATATAACCAAATCAAAGGGAATTAAATAGAAGGTACCATTGAACTGATCAGCTCACCCCATGTCAAATTACCCATGAAGATATTCCACTCTCTGAACAACTCTATATCGATCATGACCAACTTTACGAAGACTTTGAAGTACCACCTTCAGAAATGATTTAGGCGACCAAAAAGAAGATAGATCTTTTTGAAATAAATATATGCTTAAATTAAATAATTTAAGGATATGATAGCGACTGTCTTATGTGGAAACATGGTGTCATAGAATTTCTTGTTACAAAAAAATCTCAAAGTTGACCCCAAATATAAAAACTAAACTTAATTAAACATGATTCAAGTCCTGTTTGCGTTAATTAGAATTCAAAATTCAAATTTGTTTATCAAGAAGGCACAAAAATAGTACTTAAGGTAAAAAAGGTCTTAAATTAAGATAATAACATATTTAATTAAAAAAAGTTTATTTTATTATTATTTATATAAATAGCGTTATTAATTATTAAGTCATATGTAAATAATTTGAAAAAAACTTTTATTTTAGGTATTATATAGAATAAGTTACGAATTGTTTTTTTTTTAATTAATAAATGAGTAGATTACATAGTTATAAAAAAAAATTAAAAAGTATGTATAATGCATCATTAAATACTTATTACATAACTTATTTTTTATGTAACTGTAGTTTTTTTTTTTTTTTTTTTTTTTTTTTTTTTTTGGAATAGGAGGACAAACGAGCGTACGGGTCACCTGTTGTTAAGTGATCACCTTTATTATTATCACCACCTAAGTTGAGCAGCTTTATCACTTAGGTTCTTTTTTTAGACTTAATATAAATTCCCTTTCTATTATAATGGTATTGCCGTACCAGGAGCCCAATTACCAAAATCGAAATGCGAATTTTCGGTTGACGGATCGTACATTTTCCTATTACGAAAGCGGTCCGAAGATCGATACGAAGTTCGCGATTAGACATTTTGTCTTTCTTAGCTTATTCCCAAATTCACTTGACATTTACTTTTTCTTATGGTTCCGAAACGAAATCCGTCCACACTATTCGGATCCGAAGTACTTTGGTAATAGGATTTAATATAAAGTTTCGGACGAAACTTCGTCTTTCGATTTTGGTAATAGACCTCCAGTTTTTACTATGTTTTCGCGCTACTCGAATAGAAAAGTTTAAAATATAGAAAAAATCGACGTTTAAAAAAACCGACTTCAAGAACTGAAAAGTATCAAATAACTAAAAATTTTATTTAATACACCTCTTATGCAAACCTTTACCTTTAATATGAATAAAATACTATTATTTATATGTGCTATCTATTGATAAGTTTTAAGTCAGTGCCAAGCCCTAAACAAAATAAAACTTAATATTATAAACAGCTTAGGTACTTACTGTAATTATTTAGGTTGTCTGGACATGCGTGTCTGTCCGCTTGGGTTGTTTTGTTCTAGACGAAGCTATCCCGCTCAAAGTCACGCGTGGCGAGTGTAGGTACCTTTATTACATTTGGCTTGGCACCGACTTCAAAGCTAATAATATGTAGCACATACAAATAATAATATTTTATTAATATTAAAGGTAAAGGTTTGCATAAGAGGTGTATTAAATTAAATTTATAGTTATTTGATACTTTTCAGTTTTTGAAGTCGGTTTTTTAAAGGTAGTTTTTTACCAGCCACGCCTATACCGTTTCAAACAGTTACAGTTACAGACATAGTTCAATTTAGCAATAGTTCAAACATATTTTGTGGTTTTTATTGCTTTGAAACCTTAATGTAAAATTTGTATATGATTAATAGTAAATTAAAAAAAAAAAAAAACTATTTAATATAAGTATTCTTAATTTAAAAGTAACAATAGAAATCTTAAATATTCACCTAAAGTCAAAGTTCCAATGAATAAAATTATCACCTGTGTTAACATTTTTGCAAAAAAAACTGAACGATTTAATTTTTAATAAGTTCTTTATATACATTCAGTGAATATTGAAATTTATGTAAATTATCAAACATATTTGCATGTGCAAATTGTTCTGAATAGTTTTATGATATGGACCCCTATCTGGAGTTTAAGTTAATTATAGTAACCTTCTAAACACTTAGCGCTTAGAAATAGTCGTTAATAATAATAATAATAAAACGTTTATTTTCAGATAACTGCGATCCATTGTTAGTTAAATAAGTTCAGAGAAGTTTTATTTTCGTATCCCTTTATTTGTGTGCAAAATTTCACCCAGATTAATTCCAGTGTGCCATACAAGTATATGAATTCGTTAAGTGTTTCGTAAGAATGTGAATGTTAAGCAAATCAAATTTTTTTATGGTAATAGGCGACGAGACGAGCAAGGCTTTCAGCTGATGGTAATGGATACTCCCTGCTCATTTACAATGCAATGCCGCTCAGGATTCTTGAAAAGCCCAGAACTTCTGAGTGGCACTACAGTTGCGCTCGACACCTTGAGACATAAGATGTTAAGTCTCATTTACCCAGTAATTTCCTTGGTATGGCGCCCTTCAGATCGAAACACAGTAACGATTACACATTACAGCTTCACGGCAGAAATAGGCGCCGTTGTGGTAGTCATAATCTAGCTGGCATTCTGTGCAATGGAGCCTCCAACTGGTATCAAATCAAAAAAAAATTTATTTCGTAGATAAATTACATTTACTCTTGAATTTGAATTTGAAATGAATTTGAATTTGATTAGTATTACAAGTTCTTATTCTCAATTAAAATATTTACAAATCATTTCAATTACAATATAATATGTAAAGAGATGCAACAAAAATACTCAAACGTCAAATACTAAATGCCTTACACCACTTAAAAAATGTAGGTATATTAATAAGTAAAAACACAAGAGTTATCTAACTAATATATAAAATTCTCGTGTCATGGTGTTAAACTTTGAACTACTCCGAAACGGCTTGACCGATTCTCATGAAATTTTGAGTGCATATTGGGTAGGTCTGAGAATCGGACCACATCTATTTTCATCCCCCTAAATGTTAAGGGTGGTTATACACGATTTTTTTTTTTATATTTATTTATATACAACTTCAAATTTTCACCCATATATATATATATATATATATATATATATATGGGTTAATATTAATTGAACACTAGCCATATATATATATATATATGGCTAGTGTTCAATTAAGCTGCGTGTAAAACACGTCTTTTGCTGTCAAAATGAGTCCCAATTAGGACACTTTCAAGTCACGCGACGCGGGCCCTATTAAAATAGGTATCTGGTTGTTTCTAGGGTTTCATAGCCGAAGGGTATCCAGCTCTAGGACTATGTTGTCTGCCTGTATATCATAAGCATCAATAGATAGACGGCTGAATTTTGAAAGAATTTGTATTACTTTTGCTGATATTTTTTTAATTTTTTATTAGGAAGCCAACGTACTTACAACTATCTTAATCTACGGAAACATTAAAAAAAAATTATAATGTTGTACACTCCAAAAAGGCTGACTTAAAATAACTATGTTCTTACTTAATAAACAAGAAAAAAACAATAACTACGAACAATGACTAATCATGTTGCAGTACTTTCGTATTTTTTTTGACTTCTTTTATGAAACATGGGACAGAGTGCCGACAAATATCTATGCCAGCTCTTTTAACCAAATTGTATGATATTACAATAATAAAAACTAAAATGACCAACATGCTTAACCGAAAATGTTTCTTCTTCTTAAAAGCATTTAAATACATCGTGTTATAATATTGTACGGTGGTAAGAAACCCTTCGATGGTAACAATATATCAAGTAGCACTTCCTGTTACCGCGACTTTGTTCGCGTTTACATTACATTTATAAAATATTCTCTGTGTTATTGGAGCTAAACATCTTTCAAACATTGATATCCAGTAGGCGTTTTGGCGTCATTGAGTAATAAACATAGAAAACATAGATAATTTAAAGTGCCTCTTCCTGATAGACAATCGATGAAAACAGGCCAGGTTTATTACTTTAGCATGTATGCATGACAAGCTACGCCTTACACTCGCCGTTTGTATGTCACTTTGTGTTAGTGTGCGTGCATTGCTCAAAATAGAGGTTAACTGTCAACCTCAATATTTTTCAACGTTTTCACAGCATTCACAGTCTATCTAGACTAGCTTGAAACATACAAACTATCACATTCATAATAATATGATCTTCATCTGATATTTTTAGTAGGAAAACATATTGTATACCTTCTTATGATATCTAATAGGTGTTCTAGCCTAACCTAATTCAGGTACCCTCTGTTCTTTCATAAATAATTCAACAGATATAGAACCAGTCGATCCAGGTCGAATTATGATTGCCCCATTGTCATTTGGCATGCGGTGTTGGAAGGATGTCGGCAATTTGCTAACTTTCATATGCAAACATCGTATGCTACATAATATAGGTAATTGTTTGTGACTGAGCTGAAGGTAGGCTCGATAGTATAGAGGTGGCTTTTTATGACATAGTCTTAAAGTTAAAGTATTTTTACTGGATTCGCCTCCAATTCAAGTATAAAAAATTTTCATGAATTAAAACTTAATATATCAATTTAAAAAAATAATTCAAGTAGGTTGTAAAAAGCAGTTAGGAAATGTCAATTATAGTTCCATCGATTAGAAAATATTAGTTATTAATATTATATTGAGAAAAAACGGAAATAAACACAATAAGTGTCTCGCGTTTATTGACCCATCTTATACAACAGTTTTGAACCCTTTTGAATAAAAGTGACTTGTCATGAGCTGATAAAACGATATCAGTGGGTTTCTTTACCAGCATAAATGGAAGATTACTCCGGCCTCATAGACCCGCGCCTATTTCTGCCGTGAAGCAGTAATGTGTAAGCATTACTGTGTTTCGGTCTGAAGGGCGCCGTAGCTAGTGAAATTACTGGGCAAATGAGGCTTAACATCTTATGTCTCAAGGTGACGAGCACAATTGTAGTGCCGCTCAGAATTTATGGGTTTTTTGAGAATCCTGAGCGGCACTGCATTGTAATGAGCATGGCGTATCAATTACCATGATCTGAACGTCCTGCTCGTCTCGTCCCTTATTATCATTAAAAAAAAAGACCGGCAACATTAATCATTTGCCTGTTTGCCTCTTCTATATTAAATTTATTAAAATCATGTCCGTTTGTATCGCTCACGGCTACTTGCACCGGCTCGTAACACATCAAACGTTAAAGTGCCTTCTCCCTTTATTAGCAACTCTCGAATTTTCTAACTATTTGTGGCGCCTCACATTTTACCATTGCACCGCACGTGTGATATTATCATCTAATGCTCTAACAATGATTGTCTCGGCGTGACACATAATCATATAGTTTACAGTTAGCCTTGACTTTGATAATACATTCTACAATCTTAATACACAAATGAAGCCCTGAACTTTTATAATCTTGGGGATTTAGTAGAGTGCCTGCGATTCCAGTAGGTAGGCTTCATATAAAAAAAAATTATTACAGTAAGGTACGAGTCGGGTAGGACGTTCAGCTGGTGGTAATTGATACGCCCTGCCCATTTCAATGCAGTGTCAGGATTGTTAAGAAAACCAAAAATTCTGAGCGTCACTTTAATCGCGCTCGTCACCTTGAGACAAACGATGTTTAATCTCATTTGCCCAGTAATTTCACTAGCTACGGCGCCCTTCAGACCGAAGCACAGTAATGCGTACACATTACTGCTTCACGGCAGAAATAGGCGCCGTTGTGGTACCCATAATGTAGTCGGCTTCCTGTGCAAAGGAGCCATAGAGATACACAATAGTTTTAAGGTGACACTAAATACCAGTGACCTTGAGCGAATAGGGAGGACTTCACTTCTCGCGATCCCAATCCAATATGCTTATTAAATTTTCGATACAGACGCCTTATTACCAAAATCGAAATACGAAGTTTCGGTTGACGGATCGTACATTTTCCTATTACGAAAGTGTTTCGGATCCGAAGATCGATACGAAGTTCGCGGTAAGACATTAATTTGTCTTTCGTTTAACGTATTCAAAAATTCTCTTGACATTTACTGTTTCGTTGTTTGAGATTAATAAGGTCGTACCTTCAACGTCACTTTATATGGTTATATTGTCTTTGGTTCAAAAATGAAATCCGTCCGCACTATTCGAATCCGTAGTACTTTGGTAATAGGATTTAATTTGAAATTCGTCGTTTTTTCGTTTCGGACGAAACTGCGGCTTTCGAATTTGGTAATAGACGTCCTGGTTACATAATATTACGATTGATACACGTCACTCATTTCAGTAATAGATTTTTGAAGTAAAACTTCTTTAGGCGCGACTTGGAGGTTACTCAGATTTACGCTCGGTACATAAGTTAATTGAAATATTTTTTAAAAATCTCCAAGTATTTTTATTGTTTATTTAATACTACTATTGCAATAAATAATTTATAAATTTTCAGAAATTTTCTGACATTCGTTAATATGTTCTCGGTTTTTGTTTTTCGTTTCCATTATTAGGATAGGCAAAGGCAGACCCATACAGCCCTATTTGTTAATATCGAATAACAACCTCATATTTATATGTGCTAATAATAATATAACCATCAATTTCTTATTATCAATTATTTTATTAATGAGTGAAAATTTTAAAATGTGCGAATAGACCTGAATAGAAATGACCTGAATTAAAAATAGAATATTTAATGAAAATAATAATCAGTCAAATAAAATGGTGGAATCCCAGGAACATTTTACTCTTTCATCAATGAATAAGAATAAAAGAGAAAATCAAGAACCTGATAATGACCTGACCTGTAAAATGTGTGTATATTCTGATGAATAATAATATCAAAATATAACATCATTATATCATTCTTTGTAAAATAAATGAAATCTCACTTGATAAAATAATATGAAGTACTAGTTGACTCGACAGGCGTTGTTCTGAATATAATAAATAAAATAATCGTTTTTATGAATTTGTCAATAATATATCATAACATCAAGAAATATTTCGCAAAATATGCACCCTGCTGTCGTAATGAAATTGTTTCACAGCAGAACTGTCAAACCGTGCGTTAGTAAATTCTCTCATAGAAATTATGTATGGACACATCAAAGGAAAAACAAATTTGTTGTTTTTATTTAATTTAGTAGCATTTTCCTATTTATTCACCTTTTAACAAAACAACTTCTCAAGACTTCCACAAATAATTCAAGACCAAAATTAGCCAAATCGGTCCAGCCGTTCTCGAGTTTTAGCGTGACTAACGAACAGCAATTCATTTTTATATATAGATATTATATAGTAATAATGGCATTTTTTAATTATAGGTAGAGAAAATGCCAACTTTGCTTAAAAGATGAAGTTATATCGTCAGCTTTTCCGAGAAAAAAAATCGCAAAAAATCTAACAATGCTCCTAGCTCTTCAGTAATACGTGAGTGCTTAGTTAGTAACACGGCTTTAATAACGTAAATTTAATGAAATATATCAATGCGTCTGTTAATTATTCCTAAAGTTAATTATTATTAATAAGTTTTACTTCAATCGCGCGTAAAGATTACACGCGGTTAAAACTTAGTATCCCTTAGCACGAATTTGGATGTAAAAAATATTGTAGTTGATAGAGCTTTAGTCCACGATTACAATGATACCACTCTTATTACAAGGTAATGCACCGTTTTCAAGAAAATAAGGAAAATAAATTCTAACCTAAAACAGATAAATCACGTAAATAAACACTACTGACATCGCGGCGGGAGGCTAGAAACTGTCATGAAATGATTTTGGTTTCTTCGTAAAATATTTGGACAGGCAAAGGGTTTAAGCCCATACAGCCATAAATTGTATGAAACAACATTTTTTTTTTCCAGTGTAAGTACCCGTGAAAACACGGTCCGGTATAGTCGTAGAATTATTTTTAACGGTTGACGGAAAGAAATCGGATGACGGAATATGGATCTAGTGTTTAAACTACCATAGAAAGCGCTCTAAGGCGTTTTTCTCGACAATAATACAAGAAAAACTAATACAGTCCGAAACAAAACAAATAAAAACACTGAATATTTCTCCTTCCCACTCAGTTCCTATAATTTCGTGAATGTTTGGTTAATTTTGAAAGAGGGAATTGCCCTTTACAAAACGTGATTCCTCAGTTGTTAGCCAACGATTTTTAGTCGGAGCTGCAGTTGTCCATAATAGTCTAGTCACCAAGTGCCTTTTTGGTCAACCTTTTTCAGCAGCCTCCGAAAATTATGATTGAGGTGTCATTCGATTCAGAATGGCATCTAGATGGTTTTCGAAAAATGTTGAAGTTTCGCAAGCAAAAATTACAAAAGTTATTAACAATTAACTAAAAAAAGGGGGTTTAGTTTTTTGCAAATATCTCATAAGCTAATAAAGATTTTTCAAATTTGAAAAATTCGGGAGTCGGAACTTTTTCGAAAATTTCCTCCTCTTTTGAAATCTTTTAATAAATTTGAAAATTTTTTATTAGTTTATGAGATATTTGCAAAAAACTAAACCCCCCTTTTTATAGTTAATTGATAATAACTGTTGTATTTTTTGCTTCCATAACTTCATTTTTTGTCGAAAACCATCTAGATGCCATTCCGAATCGAATGACACCTCAATCATAATTTTCGGAGACTGCTGAAAAAAGTTGACCAAACAGGCACTTATTAACTAGACTATAACGCAATGATGGAAATCTCGCCCGCGTTACTGCGACGGTATCTTGTTTTAGAATTATAAAATCTGAAAAAGGCCTCAGCTAAAATGTTTCCTCTTAAAGAAATTGAGTACATACTTAACATTTACATAGCTACTGAAGAATCAATGTTGGGAAATTGTATTTGTTAATTGTATTTAAAAAAAAAATAAACAACGCAATTACTTTCAAAAAGCTTAATTCTACCGACTTATTATAAAAGAAAACGATTGTATAATAGGAAAACAATTACAATTAAAAGTAATTTTTATAACACTCAAAAAAAATTCAACTGTGTTCTTATGAAATAAATACAAATAATTAGTGACACTGAATATGAAGATTATAATTAACTGCGGGAGGCTCCTTTGCACAGGATGCCGGCTAGATTATGGGTACCACAACTGCGCCTATTTCTGCCGTGAAGCAGTAATGTGTAAACATTACTGTGTTTCGGTCTGAAGGGCGCCGTAGCTAGTGAAATTACTGGGCAAATGAGACATGAAATCTTATGTCTCAAGGTGACAAGCGCAGTTGTAGTGCCGCTCTGAATTTTTGGGGTTTTTCAAGAATCCTGAGCGGCACTACATTGCAATGGGCAGGGCGTATCAATTTCCATCAGCTGAGTCATGCTCGTCTCGTCCCTTTTTTTCATAAAAAAAAAATTGATCGCGATATCATTGCGATAATAGGGCCTCGCGTATGACGCGTGGTGCCGACCCATCTAATATACCCAAGTAACATGCTGATTAGTAAATCTTTTTGGGACAAAACACTGCAAACACCAGCTCATTATGTTGATCTAGAATAAGTCTAACTTTAGTTTTCTCCTTGGTTATGGATGTATATTAGTTTTAGTTAGATAAGGCATGTATATATAAGTTTTATAATATCTAAGTTTAATAGTTTTTCAAATTTTCTTCATATTATTTGTTATGATATTTTTTTTGGAAAGGAGGACAAACGAGCGTACAGGTCACCTGGTGTTAAGTGATCACCCACATTCTCTTGCAACACCAGAGGAATCACAGGAGTGTTGTCAATGTTTATCTGTATTTGTTCCAAATAATGATATACTTACTTACTTACTTATTCTCGTTGCCGAAATATGCTAAGAATCTTGAATCTGTAATGTTTACAAATTAAAGAATGATTCATCCTTTTGCGATGTAAACAAGATAATCACATTGAGTGGTGTCTCTCGACAATGTTAACACTGCAGCTAGTGTTAATCTTTGCGGGTAAGTACTAAGTGGTTTTTCGAGATCATCCAATTAAGCTGCTTAAGGCTTCTTTAATTAGAAAACTTTGACCAGTTTTTACATTTACAAACATATACCTAGCGATAATTTCGGTTCAAATAAAAATATATTTTTTTAAATCCTAATAAAACATATGTTTTTATTTACTGAAGTGTCACCATTAAAAAAAATCTATTGATATACATAGATAGAAGTTTTCACTGCTTTTTCATAACATTTGACATAATATGTCCAATAATAATATAATAAACGACTTGACTCGGCCAATCAATTGACCTCCGCCCACAAAGCACATATGCAGTAATGAAAGAGAGTGGCGTCTCTTCCACCTGTGTAGTCTGCGGTCATACCGATACATTCAATTGCAAATCGGTACTCGTATTAGGCGTGAATTAAAAAAATTACTAAATATGACATTAGATTTTATTTAAAACCATAATAGTAAATGTACTATAAAATATTTATTTTATATACAATGGCTAATGTAATAATATAACTCCAGTGACACCATCGTTTTGCCAGTTCTTCGATTGCCATGACGACCCAGTTTTTGACCCAGACGAAGGACCTCTCACAGACCTGCAGTTCACGTGGCTTGGGGCTCTGCAGTATATACATGGTGGGTTTCTTTATGTCACTACAGGTTTACTACATACATACTACGATTTCATATTCATATTCAAATTTAAATATTTTTATTCAAATATGATGTGACATCACTTCAAAAACTACCATCCATCCCAAAAAGAATGCCAAAAACATACTAACAAACAAACACATGCCAAAAAAGTGTAAAAGGTACTGTTTCTCAAATGGTGTGGTTTTGATTTGAATTTTCTCCGACGTAGAATCAAACTGTGGAAAGAAACATATCTGCGTGGTTTTCTAGGTTGTTACGATAAGGCTACATTCATACTAGCGTGTACTCCCATCCTAAAAGCCATCAACGCGCATGTGTACATACTTAAGACAACACGACAGATGTGAAAACTTAATTGAGGCGAGATTTAAATTGATTTGTGAATTTAATTGAAAATAAGAACTTGTAATAGCATTATGTTGAATTGAATTGAATTGAAAAGAGCAACCTCAGAGTTTCTTGCTCGTTCTCAAGAAAAAATGTCTTCCGAATGAGCTGTAGGAAAAAATTAGACATATCAAGTGTAATGTAATTAATGTAGGTAATTTTATTTGGTTTAATGCCACTCTTTGTTATATAATATACAATAGTTATATACTTAATTATATTTGTGCATAAATTACTCTGATAAATTTTACTCTATCAGATCAGCACACCTTATAGCATAAACAGGTCGGATTTGGTCCGACATTTAGTCCGAAAATTATTACCAGATTTTGTGCGATGGACATTTTGACGTACCATTGAACATGGCCCCTCAATTGATGGTTCGGCCGTACCAAATCCGATCATGTATTTATAGCTTTAGCTGACTATACCCAAAAAGCGTGACATAGCCGAGCATGACGGCTCAGTGTGATACAACCACAAAATAAAGTCGTCAGCTTAACAAGATTTCACTACAAAAAGCATGTACTTCCTTCTACCTTGAAAGCCGCCAAAGCACCTATGACTCTTCTGTGAAAGTAGGGGGCAGTTGTGATAAGCTATATATAACCATAGGATCAGCGACCAGTATCCAGCGACCAAACAAAAAATGATTTCTAGTAATATACGTTTACTTTTACGTCGTGTTTATTAACTACGTCTATAACCATTAGATGCTACATTCTGCATTGACCGACTAACTATAATTCTTGTATAATGGTTCAAATGGTTGAAAAAAGTCCTTAACACTAGTCCAGATTTAGGAATAACGCAGACGGACCGGATGAATCTTTTTTATTAATCTTTATGCCTTGTTACTTTAAAGTGATTAAATTAAATAATATAACGATTACGATATCGTGAAATTTTTATAAATTTTCGTACAAACGGTACCTCACTGTGGGTTAAATGGTGCAGCATAATAGCCTCAACACATCATCGGATTTGGCCGAACAATCGTACGCGGTTTGGTAGCGGACCATATTTGATGGTTTGTCGCATAAACCATAGCACAAAACTATTATTATTACCGTCCGGACCGTACAGAGTACGACGCCGGACCATCTGGTGCGACGCACAAACCGGCCCGCACGATGTCCGTTCTTCTTTTATTCAATTTAGCCCGGTGTATTGTGTTAGTAAAAATGATTTTATTAATTAATATATTTGCGCTTTGTTTTATAAATTTAATTCAACCTAAATTAAAGGCTTATTTATTATAAGTAAAAAATTATTTGAACACGTACTTAAAAAATATTTCTTTATGTGTAATATGTGTGTGTCTCTAATACTTAAGTCAAAGTCAAAAAAATTTAATGACAAATATCAAACAGATTGCTGGTCAAAGTTAATCACTAAAACACAAAAATGAAACGTTACGCTTTTGGGTAATTTGTAAATTGTAAAATTTATTAAAATTGCCGATAGGTAAATTCCTCCTCCTACACACAACAGCTTGAAATTATTTCTAGTGTTTAAATATTGGTGGTGGTACAGTGATTCCGTCTATTTTATTCTTTGATCTCTAGCTTATAAGAATACATTTTTCCGTAACTCTAGAATTCATTATGTAGGCCACAGTTACTATGAAAGGAGCACATTCTTTCGATAATCGATTAGATTAGAATAAATTGAATAGAGGCGTCATTTTACGAGTATTCACAATTATTGTAACCATCACATCTCATGTGAGGTGAGTGTAATGCCATTTAATATCAAGTTAAATGTATAGTACGACAAAAACATTTACCAATGGGAGGCTCCTTTGCACAGGATGCCGGCTAGATTATGGGTACCACAACGGCGCCTATTTCTGCCGAAAAGTAGTAATGCGTAAACATTACTGTGTTTCGGTCTGAAGGGCACCGTAGCTAGTGAAATTACTGGTCAAATGAGACTTAACATCTTATGTCTCAAGGTGACGAGCGCAATTGTAGTGACGATCAGAATTTTTGGGTTTTTCAAGAATCCTGAGCGGCACTGCATTGTAATGGGCATGGCGTATTACCATCAGCTGAACGTCCTGCTCGTCTCGTCCCTTATATTCATAAAAAATACAAATGGTCCGTACACACCTCGCGAAGATTCCGCCCTTTTATTGTCTGGTAATCTTCACGATACCCAACAGTCTATCGACGCATCGCTGCGGAAACAATCCGTTGTACAATAATATCAAAGAATAAATAATAGTACAAGTAATATTAAAAGAAATATTAAAACCTAATATTAATTTCTTCGAGCATTTGAGGTGAAAGCTGGACAAAAACAGTGCAGGTGGAATCTAACGGCTTTGACTTGGATGGTCGTATGATTTAGGCTATTCCTAGAAACTATTTTAGTTATTATTTAGAATCTGATGGTCGTTCGTGAAGTATGTACGTCGTACTAAATATTAACGATATTTCGTAGACAAAACTATATTTTTTTTAAACTCGAGGAAATTACAAAAAATAACCAAAGTTTTTTTCAAAGTCTAAGTCAAATAAACTTTATTCAATTAGGCTAAAACTAAGCGCTTTTGAATCGCCACCACAAAAGTTTCTTTTAAATTAATGAATTTACCATATGTTCGTTAAAAGTTGAGCTCATGAGGAGAACATACAAGAAACTCAACGGCCACTCTTTTCAATCAAATAGATTATTTTACAATGACTGTAATATACTTAACAAATTAGTTTGTAATGTGTTGCATGCAAAATATGAGTCGTGTTTGAATAATATAAATCATTTCATAAAAAGTAATAAAGAATTTAATGTATAAATATAAATTATCGTACACTGGATGCATTAACCCTTAGAGTTTGAATTTACTCACTCACTTTAACACGGACACAACAGAAATGAAAACAAACGCCTCTGAGCTGTCAAGAATATGTTGACGCATGGCTAAATACTTACGAATGATTATATTAATTTAATAATAATAATCTTTATTTGTATTTGAATAAGGTCAGTTTTACAATCGTTCTTATTTTAGTTCTTGAAGAATTAAGCTATAAAATAGCTTATGGCGTAACTAAAATAATAACTGCTCATTGTTTTATTCGAAGAATATAATATTACAAGACACAGTTTCAGAAGTACCCTCATTTTTGCAGGTACTTAAATTTTACACGTATGTAGTCTGCAAGGAATCATATAATGGTTTACCCAAAAATGTAAGCCGTAGGCACAATATAACTGCCACATCTACTTGTATTTATTGTAGTAGTCTGTGTCTAATCAATTAACTTTCCAGTAAAGAACGGGACGCCTCACTACTACCGCGTGCCCCGGGTCGTGTTAATTAGCAGACAGTTTGTGTTGTCAACGGCTGTCGATGCGGCGCAAATACCGGACGGCTTTGCCTTGTTAGTATGTTATATATCTTGTTGACACAAGTTAGCTCTATAATAGTATATAACGCTTCTAGAAATGGCCTACTTCCCTGAAGAATCTTAAGAACTTTTTCCCTCCCGTATACTATTTTTACAACACCTGTAACGGAAACTTTGCTTTTTTACTCTGTTGTCCAGGAGAAAAGTGGTACTTTTTGGCCATATGAATTTATTGACCCCACTTTGATCTCGAAAATGTGGGTAAAAATGCGAACTTTCCGAGTAGGTGTGGTAGAAATAAGTTGCCGTCGTATTTTTTTAAATTCTGCGACGAGATAACGCCTCCAACACTCTTAACCCAACGGGTTTTACCATGTGCTACCGGTAGTGTTAATAATATGGGGATCTTGCCACAATATACAGAAAAATCGACAAATAGAAACTTTAAATCTGGTTTTTCGGCTTCTGTAACATGTTGAATAAATTGTTTTTATTTTTTTAAGAAACGGACAATTCGCTTATGGTTTTATTATATTTATTGATTAGTTGCTGACCGCGACGTCGTCCTTGTTTTTGGGTTTGGTATTATTTGTAGAACACACACCAATTAGTATTCTTTCAATAAAATATTAATTGTACAGTTTTTATTTTGTTACGTTTTTTTATCTGTTGATTGGCTTGATTGTTAGTAGTCAAATTCACCGATATAGCCCAGTGGTTGCCAAACTGAACCATAGCGGTTGGGGCAGTAAAGTCCTCGAATGGCGACCACGTACCGGAAGACTCAGTGTTGGAAGGTCCCCACAAGATGCACCGACGATTTGGTCAAGATCGCCGGAATAGGTTGGATGAGGGCAGCGCAGGATCGATCGTCATGGCCATCTTAGAGGAAGGCATTTAGTAATTAGTAGTGGACGTCTTCAGGTGTATATGATCATGATGATGCAAAAAATTATTAGAAATACCACAGATAATGGTTAGGTTATAACAAAGAAACACAAAATATATAATAAGGCTTCTGGAAACCCAAGCGTTGGCTGGTTTTTCGCCAACGGCTTAGCCTAAAGTCATGTAATCATATTAAGAATTGTTTTGTTTTTAGTATTATTTTGTTTTATACATTTTAAAACTGTTTAACACAAATTAATATTAATAAAATATTGTGATTTTTTTTATTTACACACTGTGCTTATACGAATTGTGCGTTAGTGATTTTTTTTTTATTATGTTTCAGAGGCAACATCGTGTTCGGTGATTATGAGCGAGACGAGAACGAATGCAAGATCAGCATTACGGAAATTGCAGATGGAACAGAGTGCGAGCCAGCGGTGCTTCTCATGCCGATTGCTGACGTGCTGCTGCATCCGGAGTACAAGCACTTTGGCGTCAGGCACAGCATCGCTCTGATGAAGCTGATCACTCCGGTTAAATCTCGTGAGAGGCGTGACCACTAAAAGCCTTAACACATGATCGGATTTGGTACGGCTGAACCATCGGGCGCAGTCTGTTAGCGCACCATATTCTATGACGCATAGTCCATCGCAGAAAATTATTATTATTACCGTTCGGACCGTGCCGAGTACGACGTTGGACATCCAATGGTCCAGCAGTAAAAAAATCCAACTATGTGCTTAGGATATTACTAATAGACGTAAAGTAAGTTTTGACGGTAGGCGAAAAAACAAAATACGGTCAATGACCCAAAGTATTATGTTGCGGCGATAGAAAAACGATATTTATCGCTCTGTACACATTTCCTTTTCAATAACACTTAGTGGCGCGTTTATAGTACGGGGTGGGCTTACCCCGTAGTCCGTATTATAAACGAGTCTATTACTCTATTATTCTTTAGTCATGAAATCTGATATTTTGAGGGTAAAGCTTGTTAACATTATACCATTTTATTTATGAATACTTTCTTAGTTATAAAGGCGTGCCAATTTGCCAATATGATATTTTTACATAAATTACTTATTGTTTTCAAATTATAAAACGTAATTATTTATATTCTACTAGTGGTCCCGACAGACGTTGCTTGTACACACGTGTTAAATTTGAAAACGTAGGAGAATTATATGTTGACTGTATTGAGAATTTAAACAAATCTCAAATTCACTAGAACACTCTAAAAATCTAAAAACTCATCAAAATCGGTCCAGCCATTTAGGAGGTAGTTCAATTGTTAATCTAAACCATCCTCGAATCCACTTAAACATACACAGAAAATTTCATTCAAATCGGTCCAGCCGTTAAGGAGGAGTTCACTGTCAACACACGTACAGAAGAATTATATATATACTAGCTGACCCAGCAAACGTTGTATTGCCATATAAATTAATAAAAAAAAATCAAAATATTTAGGGTATGAAAATAGATGACGACCGATTCTCAGCCCTACCAAATATATCGTACATAAAATTTATCGTACTACAATAATAATTATATTCGATTGCCATATTGCAACTCTATCGCGTGTCTGTGGATGGATTAGAATGATATTAAAATCGCGATACAAAAGTAACTGTTGATCGTAGATGGGTGAAAATTTGAAGTTGTATGTATTTTTAATGCTGACACATAATTAAACAAATTAAAAAAAATTAAACAAAAAAATCCTTAACATTTAGGGGGATGAAAAATAGATGTCCGATCCACCACCCTAACCGATATGCACGTTAAGATTCACGAAATTCGATCGACCCGTTTCGGAGGAGTTTCATTACGTACACCGTGACACGAGAATTTTATATCTAATGTATAAAATTCTCGTGTCACGGTGTGCGGGACCGAACTCCTCCGAAACGGCTTTACCGTTTCTCATGAAATTTTGAGTGCATATTGGGTCGGACAACATCTATTTTTCATCCCCCTAAATGTTAAGGGTGGTCCACACGATTTTTTTTTAATTTTTTTGTCATTTTTTTTTTAAATTGGTTTGATTATGAGTCAGCATTAAAAAATACATACAACTTCAAATTTTCACCAATCTACGATCAACATTTACTTTTGTATCGCGATTTTAATATCGGCAATACAACGTTTGCTGGGTCAGCTGCTAGTATTAGATAAAGATTTAACAAAAATGCCCAGGCTGAGTTTCCTGCGCTCGCTCATCACAGGTCAGAGACACATTTCAATGGTAAGATTCTGACTGATTTTGATCTTGAACGAAATTTTACAATTTTACTTTCAGAATATATGGTCCCAGCTTGCTTGCCTTTCAAGAACTTTTTGATCGGCAAAAATGGCCGACAAACTACAGACAGTATCTATCATATTGACTTCATTTCTGGTAAGTATACCTGAACAGAATTGACGTTCGTGAGTTATTGCTAACTTCGATTTTGTTTGAGTTTTGGTTGCACAGCTTTCGTTCGCTGCGCGGTTGATTTTATTATGTAGACCCAACCATACTCAAACAATGATAAACTTTGTATTTTAAAACCCCATTTATATATTAAAATATTATGTAACCGCAAAATATACTGTTACGTGTAAGGGTTCAGAAAACAAATAATAGACAAATAATTTAAATTTTTTTTCATGACAATAAGGGACAAGACGAGCAGGACGTTCAGCTGATGGTAATTGATACGCGCTGCCAATTACATTGTAGTGTTGCTCAGGATTCTTGGAAAACCCAAAAATTCTGAACGGCACTACAACTACGCTCGTAACCTAACGTAATTTCACTATCTACTGCGCCCTTCAGACAGGAACACAATAATGCTTACACATTACTGTGGTTATAAGCGCCGTTGTGGTAACCCATAATCTAGCCGGCAACTTGCGCAAAAGAGCCTCCCACTGGTAAATTTGTTCTAATTCTGTTTATCAATCTTGAAATTGGTATACTTTTTCATCTTTAATACAATCAAATCTTGTTCAATTAAATCCCTTTTAATGTTAGGTAAATAATTCCATTTTCAGTTTACCGAAGTATTTTGTATTTATATGAATAAAATCTGAACTCAGTTATACTAGGTAAAGATAAATCAGACGACCTAGTTTTTCCTTTCATGCCATAAGAAGCCATCTGATTGAAGCATTATTCATGCTTATAAAGCTAACATTTTCCAGATGTCCCAAGAGATTTCATTGAAGAAGAAAAGGAGATATCGAAGTTGAAATTACTGCCAAGAGAAGTTTGCTACTTATATGACAACCCTGTTGTAAGTTAGAGTGTTAATGGTTTTTTAATTATTTTCTTGGGACAGTTTAGTAGCAGAATCAGGTAGTAATCATAGTCTACCCGTGATCTAGGTAAGAAAACATACCTACTGGCGCGTGATTTCCTCAGGTCATAATATTTTATTTTCTTAATTTATTTGATCCGAGTAAAAGTCTTCTCAAACATGAAGAAGCATAAAAAAGTTTTGAATATGTAAAACAGACGAAAATATAACTGTCATCTTGCGAGTTGTACGGTAGCTTTGCTTATGTAAGACCTATCTTACAACCACACCTCGACATTACAACCAAAAGTATAGTAAAAATGGCGCCTGTTGTCAAAATGTGCGCAAACTAATTTGAAATATATTATGAATCCACTTCAGCTGCAAACTAAGTACGATTTCAAATTAATCTTACTACCAGACAGCTAAAGTAGCTATTTCTTTTAAAGTGTTTCAAATATGTGAATCTTCTGTACTACTTCTTTTTATTCTGTGGTTGAACTTATTAGTTCTAGTAGTCTAGATGATTTGGTGTCCTATGCAGTATTCGTTGGCAGTACCGCCACTGTATGTTTCTGCTGGAGAATAGTGCACTTTGTACCATAATGTTCCAATTTTGAAAAAGTTTACAGAACAATCATTCCATTCAAAATGGCGGAAATAGGTGTGCTTGTGATGTCTACTAGAGTTAGTTCTACTGCTATTAAGCTGATTTGATAAGAATATACGTTTTTCAGAATGTAAGCAAAATTCCGAAAGGCCGCATGGCCTGTTCTTCTGGTTGTGGCTTCTACTCTGGGTCACCGGGCTTTGTTCACGAGCACACCGGACATTGGTCTGTAGTGTCATTATCACAAGGTATACATATAATTAATCTTTCAACTAAAATACAGCTTATTGAGGGTTCCACTATTGCAGAAAATATCTAAAACAATACATTTTTTAATATTTTTCTAAAAGAAATGGGAGAGAGGAATATATTATGTACTATACTATTCTTTCATTCTCTGCCATAATACTCTCGAGGTTAGCTATTGAGTCGATCAACAATGGTCTTTAAAGACATCGTTTGTAGTCATTTATACATAGGTACGTAAAATGTAATGTTGGAAATTAAATTTTATTATTTCACTAGTATGGAGTACTTAATACGCGACTTAGAGATGTTTTTGCTCACCATTATCATCATATTCACCAACAGACTTTTGGACATAGATCTCCCCTTCAAGCCACACACAGTCCATTTTGCTCTTTTCTAAGCGGACTACTGTGAGTTTTTTTTAAAAGCAGCGGAAGTAAACGGGAAATTTGGAAGTTAGATAAGGATTCCCGCAAAACCATAGATATAAAATGCGTTGCTAGCATTTGAACTACCTTCTAAACTTGGAGGTCCCGAAATCGTAGTCGCGTAGATGTGTGAAACAAAACTTTGCGACCTTTGCTAAATCTTCGCCAATATTGCACCTTAGCTGCTTTTTTAATAGTTATATAAGAGCGGGGAAAAGAACGAGTTACGACGACATGACAACAACTTGCAGAAAGGAATTTTATTTGCAAATAATTTTATCGTTTTCATATTTTGGTTCAAACTTCAACTCGTTTCTTATACCTAGATTGTTTTACTCTACAGGTGGATCTCCATGTCCGGATCCCCTGCGTCAACGTAGGCCACCCCCACCACCTAGACACACACTGATATATCCTTACGTACCGTGGATTACTGCAGCCATAACGGGAAAAGCTGTCGGTGCATTTGCTAAAGACGATCCATTCGGTAATTTAATTTAATACGTAGACAGTATTAAGGTAATATTGGTTGACTATCGCCAGCTGATGTACGTTCTATTTTACCATGTAAACCACAGATAATCTAACATTAAACTCGTGAGTGAAATTTTTTAAGTGTGCCCCAAGGTGCTATTCTCGGTCCACTTAAGTAATATTTAGATAGGTATAATAATGTTCTAGAGAATTTTTTATGTTATATTTTTGTAACTTGTATACTACCGTATCTTAGAAATGCAAAATTTATTACAAAAAAAGTCGACTTCAAATATCCATAACTTTTTTTTTATGGAATAGGAGGACAGATGAGCGTACGGGTCCCCTGTTGTTAAGTGTACACCGCCACCCACATTCTCTTGCAACACCAGAGGAATCACAAGAGCGTTGCCGTCCTTTAACTAGACAATAAAACAAGGAAACTAGAAAAATACTTTTTCTACACAATATTAAAGTTGGGTTTAAAAAATTAAATACTACTTTAGATTAATATATTTAGTATCGACTGATTGTATGCGTATTGAGTGTCATAACTTTTATGTTAAGGTTATATGATGCCCCGAGCGTCTGTCTACGACTTAATTGCGCATGCATGGGTGGGACATTGGTGGATGGGGGGGCTTCGTTGTTACGACAGGGGCGAGTCTGCTGATGACATATTTCGGTTTTACCATGAGATATTCTCCGTGAAGCCGTCTTCGTTGACCTATCTGAATTATTACCTGGAGGTGAGATTCAGAATTGATTGTCTATGGAAGACAATTTTATTAAGGTTTGTCTTATAAGTACTTGCGTCCGTATCAAGGATGGTTATTCCAGAAATATTTTTATGAACAATATCTTGCAACACCTAGAACTATATGAGTGAGCCATGTTATCATTACTAAGGAGATACAATCTTGTTAGAAATTGTAATAAAAGAAAGCCCTATCTTTATATTTTAACAAAAACATGTACAAGACGAGACGAAGTTTTGAAAAAGGCGCAAAAACAATTCGTTGTTTTATGCCAGTTAGTCATTTAAGTGTATGTCACTTAAATACCGAATACGTCCAACAGGAATCTCGAATTTAGGAATGTTCGAGATTTTTTCCACCGGAGAGATTTCTCCTTTGCACTGATGCAAACTTCATGGGGTACCACAGCAGTGATTATTTCAGCCGCCTAGTAATTTGTAGTATTTTTACACTACCTTCAAGGGCTGCGGCCCATTTTGAGTTTCGTTATCATAGGTGCCGAGGCTAATAAAAGACTGGTCTACTGAAAAAACAAGAGTAATCGCGCTATCGCTCAGAATGAGATATTCAAGACTCTTAAGCGGCACTGCTTGTATTGTGCAGGACATATCACTGACCAGGTGATTTTTTTTGTTTGTAAGTCTGAATAACAGAAGTCCCCAATAGGGCGTTTACTTTGCAGATTGACAGTGCCCATGACACTATGGTGATATGTGTCAAGGTTGGCCTACCGTACAAACTTGGACAACCCAAAGTATGGCAACTGGATACTCCAGAAGTAAAGGTAAAAAGTTTTGCTTAAAGCAGCACAACGATATAAAATAATTTTATGAGTTGGTGTTGCTGGAGACTTCGCTTCATTGTTTTCCATCACATTAATCACGGTGAGTGTTCCGTTTGACCTGATCCCTGCCACCGAATTTCACCTTCGTCACGCCACTTTGTGTTAGCTGAGGTGTTAGTTAGTGACACTTCTCGTCTGCGTTGAAAGGCTCGGGAAAAACGAAATGCGACGAATTTTTCCCAACGGATATTTATTTCTTCATTGAATAAATTGTGATATCATTCAGACACTTGAAAGTGTCTGAATGATATCACAATTTATTCAAATATTTTAAATTAATATTTGTAACTAAAAAAAAATGATCGACTTAAAACAACATGGCGGATACCAACACGTTGACGCCCGATTTTAAATCCAAATAAATCTCAAAGATATATATATAATGTTGTTGTTCATTTTTGCTATTATTTATTATTTTTTGTAAGCCTAGTTAGTAGTACCTCTTGAAAGTGTGTAAATCCCCACTAATATTATGAATGTAAATGTAACGCTTTTACGCTGGAGCTACTGAACCGATTTTTGATGAATTTTGGTACAGCAATAGACTAGCGCTCGGACTACATTTTATCCTGTAAAACCCATGGTTCCCGCGGGGTTTAGGAAAAACTGAAATTCACGTCGATGAGCTATAACTAAACCAATAGTAGTTTTTTTTTTATGGAATAGGAGGACAAACGAGCGTACGGGTCACTTGGTGTTAAGTGATCACCGCCGCCCACATTCTCTTGCAACACCAGAGGAATCACAAGGTACCCATGTCGTATCGTCCCGGAAACGCTCATTCCACAGCTTCGTAGTACGAGGAAGAAAGCTCCTTGAAAACCGAACTGTGGAGGACCGCCACACATCCAGATGGTGGGGATGATATCCTAACTTGTGGCGTGTCGTGCGAAGGTGGAGGTTTAGTTTCCTATAGCAATCTTCCTCGAAACATGATTCATATTATATATGTTGGGAACGGGAGCGAAAACGGGAACCGGAACTGGAATAGGACATGAGATAGTCTTCAATTCCTAACTTGCTTAATATTTTTAAAAACCCTTTATATACGCGGACAAAGTCGCAGGCATCAGCTAGTAATAAATAAAAAGGGCCAGTTTAATCAGCTAGTGTTATTATTATTATTAATTGCAGGTATTTATACCAGTGATAACCCTACAGCACCTTTACAAGTTCCAAGTGGAAGCCTGGGCTTACAACCATACAGAGTCTGATTCCTCGCAGACATCATCTGAATCAGAAGAGAGCTCTGAAGAAGAAATATACACATAATAAAATCATTGAGTCATTTTATTTACTGTTGGATCGGGTCGTAACTAGACGTATATGATTCGACTTTTTGACCCCGCAAACTGCAGATTTTTGATCGGCCGATAGTTTGGTTGGATTCCTAATCAGTATGAAGATGGGAGATGAGAGTGCGCACATTATAACGATTCGGTATTGGCCGACAAAAAAGTTTGATGGGCTACACGATTGCCTTCAAACTAAACCGTCAGTAAACTATCGGCCGACTGTTAAATCAGTACAGCGCTCTTCTAGGCGCGCACACCACCGATTGTTTAGTCGGCCAGACTCATCAATAGCCGATTTAAAACTAATAGCGAATCGTTCCTAAAACTGTCGGCCGATAGTTGTCTAGTGTGCGCACTCATCACAGACCCAACTGTTTAGTCGGGCCAGTGATAAGATTATTTATTTATCTATGTCCAGGAATATCATGAGCTATTTGTACAAAATGCAATAAAAATTTAGAGCTAATAACAGATAGGCATCCAATTTCAAATAGAAAAAAAGGTAAATTATAAGGTACTATATTAATATCTAACAATAAGAATTTACAGTCTAGTCAACGATTTCGAAAAATGACTTTTTTTATTTTTTTTAATGACACTAAGGGACGAGACGAACAGGACGTTCAGCTGATGATAGCTGATACGCCCTGCTCATTACAATGTTTTGCCACTCAGGATTCTTGATAAACCCAAAAATTTCTGAGACGTAACTTTTCATTTAACATTTCTTGAGACATAAGATGTTAAGTCTCATTTGCCCAGTAATTTTACTAGTTACGGCGCCCTGCAGATCGAAACATAATCATGCTTACACATTACTGCTTCACGGCAGAAATAATACTGTCGGAAAAATTTGAACAAAGTTTGAAATTAAATTATGTACATATTAGTTTCTCGTTATTATTTTTTAACAAACTCTACGGTATAATAGCATCTTTCAAATTCTTATAGTTTCAGTAGACAGAAACAATCTTTATTCGTTCACTGTAACAATGATATGTTATTAACATTCAAAACATCTTTATTTTCTTTTGTTAAATTGACATTTTACGTAAAATTAGCAAAAAAATAGAAGTAAATAAGGTTATATGTATTCGTGGAATATTCTCTGTATTGAACAGTTGGATTTACCGAACTTATAAGAAAAACTATTTAATATTAAAACTGTGTATTCGTTTGCTTGGAACCTATTAATTACCCATGAAATACGCACGGACGAGTAAAAAAAGAAGGACTCCGCGCCGTGATATTAGCAAGTTAGCACCGTTATGCTAGTGTGTGTGTGCGGTTACGGGGGATACTAGTTACACAATTTTTTATCCCTTAAATATGGCCACAAATACTTAAATAGTATCGTTTTTACAGTTTTTCACAACGCACGATGGCATTATTAAAATATTTTATTGAGACGCAAACTGATCTGTCACAGACGATGACAACTCTCAAAATGGCCGCCTATCTATGTATGTTTTTACATGTTAATCGGCTTGTTTTGGTGCTACACTGTTATGTAAGGTGACACAGAGGGCTTATTTTTTTACTAGTCCGTGGAAATACGTCATAAATAAATATATTATATCAGACGCAACAGGAAGTACCTATATATATTTGTTCATTTAAATGTCAACGATTCTTAAATGCGCACTTGTTTAAGCAAGGTATGTATTTACAACAGAACTGATCAATAAAGACATATATCTTACGGCTTTATTAAAGGATATGACAACAAATAAAGCAGAAAAATCACGAGGCGTGGCTAGCAATATTTCACAGCTAACAAGGTGCCCATACATACGAGTTTCAACCCTTTGTCGTAGGAATTAAGGAGTATTTCTGATTGTAATCTGAATTGATTTAGTCTGATAAGGGAATAGTATGATAATAACCGAGGATTAATACCTGAGCTGTACAATCATGATCAAAATCTTTCATTTATAATATTTTTAAGGTATCGGACGTCCGACTAAAATACAAGGAACCCTTATAGTATAACTCGTGTGGTTACATAGCAAATATCTTCTACACTGATTTTGGTGCAATTTTACTACTGAGATGGAACCGTGTACCTACTGTAATTTTATTTTTATGGTAACGGAGTATAGACGAGAGTACGGGTAATGATGTTAAGTGATATTCGGCGCACATGTTCTCCTGCAACACCAGACACAAGCTCGGCAAATGCTGACACATATATTATGTATGTCCAGCTTGAACCATTCTGTGACCTCGCAGCAGTCCCAACACTTGTACGCTATAGACTAATATACATTTCTTTTTATATTTATTGTGAAGACATTTTGCGACTTTATATAATATCCTGATAGAAAGTGTAAAAGGTGATGGAATTCGACTGCTGGTATCAACCCAAACAACTCCTTGGAGGAATGCATATGATATATGTAGTAGGTAGAAGATACAGAAGGAACCGAAAGATACTAAACAAAACTGAGACCATATGTTTATTTGTGCCCCTTTTTTCTTTGTCGTTTTTAGGTTATCTACGATCCAATAAATTTGATCGAAGTTACAAACTTTAACTTTAATTTTAAACACTTTAACTTTGCTGAAATGTTTTTTTTCACCACGACTGTACACAAAGAATTTAATCCAATCGAAATCAAATATCGCGAATTGCATCTTACTTCAGCTATTAATATAACAGACGATTAATTTCACGCAATAATGCACTCTGTTTCACATGTATTAAGGAATTTAATATGATAATTGTTAACGCTGTGTTAATAACATTCAACACAGAGGAAATTGTAATTATTTCATACGATTTAATTAGATTTTGAAGCATACGAGAATAATATTAATGTATAAATTAACCATATTCAAACTAGAATTCATTAGGCTTAAATAAATAACTTTATTATCATTAAGACCTATTGTAACATGAGAAATTAATATTTTAACAAATAAAGTAGGTACTTACAAACTATGATTTTGATAGGTACAGAATGCACTACAATGTTAGGCATAAAGATAAGACATAAAACAACCTACATATGTTGTTGAAACGTTTCATAATTATTGAGTTTGCCTTTGAAGTATATTCATTCAGATGAAATATTTTTTAATTTATTGAAAGGCACTTAACTGTTATTCTTTATTGTTCAGTAGTTGTATTAAAAACGTGTTTAGGCATATCACATACCTAGTCTAAATCATTTGCACGCGTTTGATGTTCTCATGCCGAAAATCGATTTTGGTACCTACTAACTTGTGATATTTAAAGCGACTAGACGCCGAGACAGCTTTATAAATATCTAGCCAAACAACGTTTATTTATTACGCAAATAATATGGTGATTGTACAAAATAATTATAAACAAGAAATACAATTTTATCAGGAATTGTGTGTCTTCTACCGCATTTATCACGGGGAGTGTTCCGAAGAGCTGTTTAACCTGATTCCTGCCGCCGAATTCCATCTTCGCACGACACGCCACAAGTTAGGATATCATCCTCACCATCTGGATGTGTGGCGGTCCTCCACAGTGCGGTTTTCAAGGAGCTTTCTTCCACGTACTACAAAGCTGTGGAATGAGCTTCATTGTGCGGTGTTTCCGGGACGATACGACATGGGTACCTTCAAAAAAAGCGCGTACACCTTCCTTAAAGGCCGGCAACGCTCCAGTGATTCCTCTGGTGTTGCAAGAGATTGTAGGCGGCGGTGGTCACTTAACAACAGATGACCCGTACGCTCGTTTGTCCTCCTATTCCATAAAAAAGAAAAAGGAAGATCAATGAGGGTAAAATCAGGGGCGTGCATATCATATAGGCAATTAGGCTGTGCCTACGACATTATGAACCTAAATCAATATAGCACTAGTGTTAAAGTTAATTTAGTTTCATTTGGTTCCGTTATTTTATTACTAAAACTTCTATTGAACACCCACTCATAAATTTTTTTCTTACGCTGGATACTTAACACCTACGACTAGTTAGATCTACTTAAAGTGCCTACCTTGCTGGGTAAAATAGAGCAGGGTTATGGTACCAGAAGAAGAAGAGAGTATCCCAGTAGTTGATGGCATCTTGTGATTCTTCGGGTTGTCACATACCATCAGGTGGTTACCATACGCTCGGCAAACCATCTATGCCGTAATAAGTTTAGCAGAATCGTCAACAAACTCTTTTTTTTATTGTTGTTACAAAATACTTAGGTATTTGATACCTCTACGCGTTCCTGGGGAAATAGGTGTTAAATGACGGACTAGAAAATCATCCTTAATGGATTTCTTATATAACATAATTTGCTATTAGAGAAATCCTATTATTATAGTCTTACAGCACTTCTATCGCGTGTGTGAGCGACCTGTAATTCATTAACTTTTGTTGTAGTAGCGGTACATTTTGACAGATTACCTATGACTATTGCCTCTATTACAAAAAAAAATTAAACCAAGGTGGTGAATCCCAAATGTATAATAGCTTTTTTGTCCTTTGCAAAAGTATTAAAAAAAATCTATAGCGTTCGTGAACGATCGTACGAAACCGTTCATGCTAGGCTGCTCCTACTCTAAGAGTAGTCGTGCATTAATATGCTGGTGCCACGCGTTTCTCATAAGGACTCTATGGAGATTGCAAGCGGAATAGGCACAATTAGTTTTAGAGAATCCAAGCTGAGCAGATTCTGAATGAATACCCTAAAAACGTCCTACTGGACAGTGGCGTCGCCATTGTTAGGGTCTAAGTAAAGATTTCATCAATTTTTACACAAAACTTTTGAATATTTTCGTATGTGCGTATAAGTTTTCTCACATGTTTTCCATCACCGTAAAGCTTCAAATAAAGTCAAAGTCAGAAAATCTTTATTCACTGTAAAACTTTATAAGTTATTTAGTGCAAGTCAGGATGAAGTACAAAACTTACAATAGCATACAAATACTTATAACAATATTCATTAACAAAATTTAGAATATCAATTCCAACTATCTTTATCATTCAAATAATCTTTCACATTATAATAGGCCTTATGATGTTAATTTATTTTTTACGATACATTTAAAATTTTTAATAGGTAATATTTTAATTTCATTTGGGAGTTTATTATAAAATATAACACAGTCCACTTTAAAAGATTTAGCAATTTTACGGAGCCTAGTAGATGGAATTGCGAGTTTATGTTTGTTTCGAGTATTGACACTGTGTACATCACTATTCTTTTTAAATTGGCTAATATTTTTATAAGCGTATAAGAAAATTTATTGTATTAGGCGTTACTTTGCGGAAATCCATAATTATACAAATGATTTAGGTTTTCTTTAGTGTTAATTCCGCCAATATTTGTTTTTAAAAAACAAGCGTAAAGAGGTTCTCGTATATGTACTAGCAGTGGACTGTCATAATATTTATTTCACTAAACTTTTCTCTCAATGAATCCCTTGAACGCTTTTTATAGACTGCTCGAATTGCTCTTTTCTGCAGCACAAATATGTTTTCAATATAATAAATGTACCTACATATAAATCCGGAAAACTGAAAACATATTATGCATACAAACCCGCTGCACTATACCCTAGCCTTGATTACCACGCTATCGAAGATATCTGACTGAGAGTGGGCGCTCGAACGCGAGCGGGGGGTAAGATAGATCCTCAGATTTCAGTGCTTCAACCCCAAATTTATAAAAAAAAACCCTTCATTGGCAAGCCTGACTCGCACTTGGCTGGCTTTTATTTCTATACGGAGAAACGACATCTTAAAATAAAATTACATGGTACCAAGAATCTGAAAATGTGTTCTTGATGGCTAATTTATATTAAAATAATACCAAAGCAACGAAATCGTTAAGCCCAAGCATGTTTTTTGTTATCTCAACAAACAACGGCGCGTTCTTACTGCCACTCGAAAACAAAATGGCGGCCCACGTTTGACATTCGATACATTAATTAGTAACTGAATACTTTCTCTTGTTTATCGAGTGTCTGGCTTGGGGTTATAACAATAACTTTGTTGGTTATTTACGAGTGTGTGTCATTGAAGGCAAATGTTGAAGTTGTTATTGGTCGTTGACAGCTTACCTACTACATACGCCGCGTCACTTATATAGGCTTATATTAGGCGTAGGTATTGCATGACAGCACGAAGCGGCTAGGAGGACCATAAATCAAAACTCCCACGTTTAGTCGCATAAAATCGTATATAACAATTAAATTGATATAAAAAGCACATCGTAAGAAAAATAAATGATTGTTGAACTTTTTAGAAAAAAAAACGATTAATCCCTATTTTATATAATAATGGTTTTAGCGGCTTATGGTGTGGATTTATAGAGTTCGCATGGCGGGGTTATCATTTTTTAACTCAATCTGTTTTTTAATCTCTTCATTAATGATGTGTATGTAAATGGCAGTATAATTTGGTTTTGTTTAGTTACACTTAAATGATTTTATTCGACTGGGGTATGCCGAAATTTTCGGACATTGAGCAGTCAAATTTTATATTTTATTACTAAATGGAGCTTATAAACAGCTGATACTAAACTAGCTAAATCTAAGCGTTGCCGACTGCTTAGGACTTGTAAATAAAAATCGGTAACAATAACAATAGATTTGGTTTCCTATTTTATCTTGCTGTATCTCCGTATGAGATCTTCTTCTCGCTCCCACGCTTTGTTAGTCTATGCGCTAGTTTATTCTAAGTCTAGGTTTCTTGTATACCAGACAGTAATCAGGAGATATACTTGGACTCACTGGGCTCATATGAAATACACACATCAAAAAAGTTTAAGCAACATGCATGATATTACAAATTTACCATTAATTAATTAATTAATTAATTTCTAAGTCTTTATTCACTCAATGTGCATAGGTATGTAAACTTTTTTGTTATTGATGATATACTGGCTTGTTGTAAAAAAAAATCGATTATGTTTTGTTGTTTTCATAAAATTAAATGAATGGGAATTTATTTGAATTTAAGTGCGTTTTTATTGCTACGTTTAGTCTTGATTTTATAATTTTACCAACCATTTAAATAAAGTTGGCGACAAAATTGAATTGTTAGATATTCTTTACGTCATGGAGCGACGTCATTTGACGGCAAATGAAATGGAAAGAGCTATAGGGATGTTGCAAGCGGGAAGTAATCAATCTCAGGTATCTCGGCATTTTGGCATTCATAGAAGTGTTATTTGTCGTCTTTGGCTGCGCCACAATAATACAAGGGAACCTGAACAGCATTCAGGCCGTAAAAGGAGTACAACCACTCGGCAAGACTGGTACATACAACTGACTGCAAGACGCCAGCCGATGTTAACCGCTCGAGAGATAAGTTTGAAGCTACAAAATTCAAGTGGTGTTGATGTAAGTCCCCAAACTGTGCGAAATCGACTGCATGAGTTCGAGAGAGAGAGCTCGACGCCCAATTAGATGCCCACCGATACGTCACGGGAATCGCGCTCGTCGAAACGAATCGTTTAGAGAACGCAGAACATGGACCCAGGAACAATGGGATAAAATTATGGTTTAGGATGAGTCGCGATTCGGGTATAGGCCTGAAACAAGAAGGGTGCGAGTGTACCGTCGGCCCGGAAATACTGAAAGGCTCAGCAACATTCAGGAAGTTCATCCATACAGCGGCTCAACAGTTGGGCGGGTATTATGAAGAACTGGCGAACTGAGATCGTTGTTGTTAATGGAAACATGAACGCTGAAAATTACGTTGAGGATATTCTCAGACCTTATGTCCATCCATTTGCACAAACCTTTGGCTCCAATTTTACGTTAATGCATGACAATGCGCGTTCACATACAGCTCGGAAACAAATGGCGATCTGAGAGAGAAGAAGCGACGCAAGAAACTCTCCCAGCATTCTTTTTTTGCGCTCTTTTCAATAAAAATATACAATATTCTACAGTCATTTCTATCGCTATAAAATAATCACAATCTAGTCCCAGGCTGTCCGATCATTTAGATATTCAGCAGAGGAGCCATTTTTTTATAAAACATTAAAATTTATTTATAGATAATGCCTGAACAGTGGCTGGGGCTTTATTATAGAAGTGTATACATTTACCCTTAAAGCTATTATGTATCTTATGAAGCCTACTAGAATTAGTTACAAGCAGTCCCTTATTTTTAGTGTTATTATAATGAAAATCACTATTAATAGCAAAAAGGTGACGATTTTTGTGAACGTATATTAAATTTTCATGAATGTACTGACAATGAACAGTCATAATATTTATTTCTTTAAATTTTTCTTTGAGAGAATGTCTATAACCAAGCTGATATATAGCACGAACAGCTCTCTTAGCTCTCAATACGTTATGTTCTTAGATCAATTATACGTCTAGATACACTATGACAGCTGTTAAAACGTCGAAAAAAATAGACTTTAGAACTAACCTCTGCTTTGAGCAATGCACGCACACTAACACAAAGTGTCATACAAATCGCGAGTGTAAGACGTAGCTTGTCACGCACACTAAACTAATATTTCTGGCCTGTTTTTATCGGTTGTCTACAGCAAGAGACTCTATCTAGACATATAAATTATCTAAGGTTATGTTATTTCCTGTGAAAAATATATATATTTCATTTCAATTCCATTCTTGTCAATTTTCATTTAAGCTCAGCTTCTCTGAAGTGGTGCAAGATGGTAAAATGAATAACTTTTTTTTATGAAAGTAAGGTACGAGACGAGCAGGACGTTCAGCTGATGGTAATTGATACGCCCTGCCCATTACAATTCAGTGCCACTCAGGATTCTTGAAAAACCCCACAAATTCTGAGCGGCACTACAACTGCGCTCGTCACCTTGAGACATAAGATGTTAAGCCCCATTTGCCCAGTAATTTCACTAGCTATGGCGCCCTTCAGACCGAAACAGTAATGCATACACATTACTGCTTCACGGCAAAGAAAGGTGCCGTAGTTGTACCCATATTCTAGCCGGAATCCTGTGCAAAGGAGCCTCCCACTGGTTAGTTAACTAAGATTTTAATTAGAGTCAATTTTTGACCATCACAAATATAAAAATGTCGAGTCGAATATGAATCAGTTCAGAAATTTCTGCAGAAGTTACAAATAAACTTATAAAAAAGTGTGCGTAGGCCGGGAATCGAACCCGGATCAACTGCTTGGAAGGCAACTATGCTGACCATTACACCACCAACGCTTGTGTATGAAATCTAAATATTGATAAAATAATTATGTTATTGTTAACTTCATGTGTTGTTTATACAGATGGCCAATCGAAGCAGAATAATTATAATAAGCGAGTTTACTATATAGAGGTCAAAATTATTTATTTGAATTAATCGTCGATACATCCGGGTCGGCTAATGCATACACTCGGGTGAGGATCGAACCGGGGCTCCGATGTAAAAGTCAAAAATTCTAACACAATATAATTCGCTAATAAATCAATTTAATGCACACACACGCACACATATGTATACAGGATGGTTTTTTGAGATGGGCCAAGTAGATTACGAGACTTAGGGGAGAGTCGTGAAAGGTGTCATGCCCTGGATTTATAAGGAACCAAAAACTGCATATTAGTTTTTTTTAATTTCTTTAACTATTGACGAAAATTTTTTCAAAAAAATTACACCTGTATTATCGGACCAATGGACTCTGTTGCTAATAAGGATCAATCTTTGCAAAGATATGTATTACGAAAAATGAAAGGAAATAGCAAATTTTCTACTTTTTAATTTTAAGCGGAAGAAAACTCACCCCTATTCACTGTTTTTATTAGAATCTTAATTTTTGTTGATATTCTATCAACAAAAAGTAAGATTCAATCAAGGATAAATCTTATATTATTGATATTGGTTTCTTATAAATCGAGGGAATGACTTTCTTTTATTCTCATAGTTTCCGACTTGGCCATTACCGCCCTTCTCAAAAAACCATCCTGTATATAAAATGTGTGTATGTGTGTGTGTATATGTGTTTGTGTGTGTATATATACATTTATATTTCATTATAAGAAGCTCTTCTTACTTTTGCTGGGATGGTTTGGCCGTGTCGAGAGAATGAATGAAGAACAATTGACGAAGAAAGTGTATAAGGTCAGTGTGAATGAAAGTGTTGGAGGGGGTACACCTAGGCGGACGTTTCGATATCAAATCAGGGGCGTCTTGAAAAAGGTCAGGTCAAGAGTACCCTAAGCCGAAGAGCATGTATGAAAGGAATAATGAAAGTCGACGAAGCGAAACAAGTATGTAAGGATCGTAGCAATTGGAAAGAAGTGGTATCTGCCTACCCACAAGGGAAAGAGGCGTGATTATATGTATATATGTATATTCTTACTTATTAATTTTGCAACACGTGTATTTGATACTTTTTTTGGTATCCTGTTGTAAAAGCACAATACTTCTCCCATAAAAATACTTACAGTCTCGTCTTAGCCTAATAGTAGGCATGACAAGTTTGATCAAGTCATGATATTGAGCGTTTCCTGCGCGAGTGTACCGACCCTACCGCAAAATCCCAAACTTCTTAAGGCTCTCTAGAACTATCTATTTAAAGAAATGAAAGAATAAAAAGCATTCGAGTCGCTCGATCGTATGTGATCATCGCACCATACTATTTTGCAAAACTAGAGGAATCACAGTGCCCCTTATGTATACGCGGTTATTTTAAAATGGTACCCATATCGTATTGTCCTGAAAACACCGCACAAGGAAACTCATTCCATTGCAAACAATGCACTTTTTTTCAGCACTTACCAAAGTGCTACAAGTTCATATAAGACCTCGCTGTATGTTGAAGACCACACATTCAGTTGATGAGGATGATATCTAAGTTGGTTGCGTGTTGTCTGAAAGTCGACGGCAAATTTACCCTATTCTCGAATCCACACAGATGCATTCGCAGGCAGGAGCAAGTCCAAAATATTTTAATTGAGGAAACCAAACAAAGGATATACTCAAGAGAGCATTACACAAAGCTTTTGTTAAAACAAATGAAAACTTTACATACATACGAACATACATACGGCACGCCTCTTTCCCGTAGGGGTAGGCAGAGACCACTTCTTTCCACTTGCTACGATCCTTACATACTTGTTTCGCTTCGTCCACTTTCATTATTCCTTTCATACTTGCTCTCCGGCTTAGGGTACTCTTGACCTGGCCTTTTTTCAAGACGCCTCTGATTTGATCTTGAAATGTCCGCCTAGGTCTACCCCTTCCAACACTTTCATTCACACTGGCCTTATGCACTTTCTTCGTCAATCGTTCTTCATTCATTCTCTCGACATGTCCAAACCATCTCAGCATACCTTTCTCAATTTTTGTCACAACCTCTTCTTTCAGACCACAACGTTTCCTTATCTGACTATTTCTTATCCTGTCACTCAGTTTAACTCCTATCATACTTCTCAACGCTCTCATCTCAACTGCATTTATTCTGCTTTCATGTTTCTTCTGCCATACCCAACTTTCACTTAAGTACATGAGTGTTGCAACCAACACCCCCTGATGCACAGCCAAACGAGCCTTATTAGACACCTTGTGCCTGTTCATAAAGGAGTGCAAAGCTCCATTCACTATGATTCCTGCATTCACTCTTCTTTCAATATCACTCTCATATTTTCCATCTCTTGTAAATTTAGAACCCAGATACACAAAATCATTCACCTGTTAAATTTTTCATCTCCAATCACGATATTGCAGGCTGTCACTACCTCATCTCTTTCAAACACCATCACTTTCGTCTTCTTTACATTCATCTTCAATCCCTTTCTACCAAAACCTCCATTCATAGCAGTTACCATCTCCTGCAACTCCTCGGCCGAAGATGTAAGAAATACTTGCATCTGCATAGAGAAAACATTTGATGAGTAACTCGTTCATTCTCAACCCACTTTCATTCTCTTTTAAATCTGTGAAAACTTTCAAGGACAATAAACATGATTTGTAACAAATATAGTATGTTAAGAATGCATGTGTCTTAAGAATTTCGTATGAGTACATTTGAATAAAAATCTACTCAGTAGTGTAGGCAAAGAGTATATGCTTTTTTAAGCGTGAAATCTTATTAGTATGTTGAGATTTTACTATATGTATAAATAGACTAGCTGACCCGACAGACGTAGACAGACGTGGTTCTATTATAAAAAAAAACTGTTGCGGATGGAATTTCGTAAAATCGGAACAAATTAAAAACTGTAGATATATTGAATATTTTTTTAAAGAATCCTCAGTGTATCTTTTAAAGACAAAGTCGGAGCAATTAAATTAGTTTTATTATTTATTAAGTCTATACTTGTTGTCTGTTTGTCTGTATGTATGTCGGAGGAAAACGATTAAACTACTTACTTCATAGATTTAAGTTTTGCATGAATTTACAAGGCGTCGGGACAACATAAAAGACATTGCTGTTTATCACGTTAGATAAAAAAATCGCTACTTATTTCACAAAGACATATCCTTATATTCATTCAAAGAATACTTTAATAATTTTAGAAGAACTATTAACTTGTACAACAGTACTCTTTTAGATGTTGACTTTCATCTTTCTAATGGTAAATTTAAGATACATATAAGAAAAATATTGTACTCTTTTTATATATTTGTCAAAATTGTAAAAACTTTGTGCATAAGTTGCGTCTATATTAAAAAAAAATCTTTTGTTTAACTTGTATGGGACTCATTGTCGATATTAATTTTACCTATATCATGTATATCATTTGTTTAGGACTGTATGTTCCCTGAAAATAAATAGATAGTAGTTAGTCTAAGATATAACCCATATAATAGTAAAACTAGTCAAAATAATAGCAATCATGACGGACTATGATGAAATATACCGAAAATCCACCTTCTTCATAGAGATAAAGAGAAGTAACAAACTTGAAATTTTATTACCGATGTTTTAAATAATAAAAATTACCTAAAACATACTCTAAAACCAGTTCAAACAGAAAGCAATATAACCTATACAAATATTTTGAGACACTCAAGGTATTATCCTCCTGAATAAATAGGCGTGTGTTGGATTAAAAGTGGCCAAGTTTAAATAAAGGGCACACGCCAGGTGTGTTTGGCTTTTATGAATTTCTATTATGGCTCTTTGAGGTGGTAGGGCAACCATGCTACAAAAAATAATTACAAATATCAATTTACGTATTAGAACTTATGAATTTAAAAAAAATAATAATATAAAAGTAAAGTAAGTAAGAAAAATACAGCTACATGGTGATAAATGATAATATATTCATTCTCCTGTTTTTTAAATAGATCAAACAGTTTTAGGTTCACATACAAAAATATAATATACAGACAAAAATATAAACTTTCAATTTCATCTGTCATCTAACTGCCGCTAAATGATCTCTATGCTCGTCCGTTGGTGATAGTTATAAAATTATTGCTATAATGCCTAAGGCCGAACGCAAGAAGCCGACGACACGCACCGTTGAGCTAGAACATGATGGAGTGGATGTCGCAACAAAAAACCCCACACCAGAGTGTGCGGTCTCGAATTTAGTAGTTAATATTTTTCAGAGAAGAAAAGCAAGTGGCAAACCAAGATGGCAAACAATTGTTGAGGAAGGAAGAAGATATTTATAAGATTTATTTATTAAAAATAAATGAAATGCAAAATAATCAAAACTTCATACAAAAATACACAAAAACATAATCGAGTAGTATTAATCATTTCAATGGCATTTGATGCTTTTTTATTACCAATATTGCTGTTCAAGTCCCTGAATGTATGAATTTATAGGAGACCGTCATCCCGCACTTATAATCTTCCTTTTTCGATTTCTATGGTAGTACCGCTGTTTAGAGAAATAATACTCCACGATAATATGGCGGAAGGTGAACCATCTTAGTAACGTCATAATTACAAAAGTTCCAGACAGACATTTCAAAATCACCATTCAAAGGAACCAATCAAACTGACTGACTGTAGTAGTACGGGACGTATAATGTCAAGGTAAGCCGTTTTGACTATTGGTTGTCTCCTTAATTCATATTATAAAAAGGCGGTGTCAATGACTTACAATCGAGTGACCCGCACGCACGTTTTTCGCCCTAATTAATAAATATGCTTAGCTGTCCATTATTTATAGCCATTCAGACGAATAAATTATGGTCACCCTACAATAATTAGGGTAGGTCACACAATAGTGCTATAAGGGTGTTTTAGCTCGCGTAGGGTGCTTCGCTAATTGTTGCTTTGTATTTTTCTGTAGCATGGAGTGCATCTGTGTTGGAAGTTTTTTCATATAGCACGCGACTACTATGCTAAGCGAAATTTTTAAAGAATTGACCAAAGATTATTGTTTGCAATGAATTCGGAAATTAAATGTTATTATTAAATTAAATATTTAACATTAATAATGCGAAATATATGATTATTTGTAATGATTTTTTTTAACTTTTTGTTTTTTTAGAGACCCCAGTTGACCCAGAGAAAGACACCCATTCTTGCACATGAGAATCTGGGCTTTCTAATACTAGGTACAGTATTCCTGAGAAAGGAGGCACACAGCTCCGACCATCATTGACCTCGCACTATTTCAACAAACACATAAAACGTTTGAAGCTACCGGGATTCGAACCCGGGACTTCTAGCTTAGAAGCCAGTGTCAAGAACCACTTGGCGTCAATAATTGATAACTGATATAAAAATACGCCACGATAGGAACGACTTTTAAATATTGTTCTTGGTACTTGTACTATTAAGCAATCTCTGCTCTAGTTTTGTACAGTCCAGGATGTTAATAATAACTCACAAAGTTTTATTAAATCCCACATTTTCTTATCGCGATTTTTATATTATTCTGTTCCATCCACAAATCCGCTATAGAGTTGCAAGATAGCAATCTAATACAATAATTGTAGTACGATATATTTGGTAGGTCTGAGAATCGATTGCGTCTATCTTTTATAAACCATAAATTTAAAATATTGATTTTTTTTATTACATTATATGGCAATACAACGTTTGCAGGGTCAGCTAGTAATGTAATAAAATTGTAATGGCAAAATTCTTTATTCATTACATTTTTTATTTTATTTACAATAAAGCCTTACACGTAGCTGTATTATTTTTTTAAGATCGACAGTTACAATTTTGTGCCTTTGTGGTGAATAATCCAGAAAACTGTCAAAATTTTGGTGGGAAGGGAACAAATTAGCCAACTGGGATCATCAACAGAGCAAATACTTCAAGCCGGCCTTCATCATAGCACTTTGTAAAGTGCAGGCCCAACCACATATGAGGTATGCTCTCTTCCTGGTATACCCTATTACCAGCTCCAAGGTCTGGAGCCGCTCCTTGGTGTCTTCTAGCGCATTTATCACGGGGAATGTTTCGGAGAGCTGTTTCTATAAATTTCTACTGCTGAATTCCAAATTCGCATGAGCCATCCCAAACTTGGATTCCAGCCCTACCATTTCGATATGTGACATTCTTCCACAGTGCGGTTTCCAAGAGACTTTCTGCCACGTACAACCAAACCTTCGAATGAGCTTACATGCGCGGTGTTCCTGCTCGGCCATCTTTTGATTCATCTGGTGTTGCATGAGTTTTTGGGAGGCGGTTATCATCTAGCATCAGATTCTCTAACCATTAACATCATACGCTCATCCTCGCGATTCATCATCGCTCCTCTCTGTGCAAGGTAGGGCTTTAATCGAAAAAAATCTTCCTTTTATACTGTCAGACAAATTAAATCAAATCACAATAACTTGCATGTAGGTCTCGGAAATGACATTTATGAATGTCATAAAAAAATATTTTCTTATTGAATCTACTGCTACTTCGGAAAGGGTTGAGCTAATGAGAAGAAGTAGCAAGAAACTCATTGCCACTATTTTAAATCATGAACAACAAGTCAACACACAAGTCATAAAACTGATTAAAATTAAATAATATGGGGTGTTCCACATGGAGAAGATGTCTCAGCAAAACAAATAAATATGAACAAATGTCTTGTTAAATTAATTTTTGCAACAGAAAATAAAAAAAAAGAATCTTAGTAATAGTGTTTCTTTCCTTTGTTTACCATGCGGGTACGGACCCATAGAAAATTATGATGAAGAACGTGCTGGTCAAATAGTACATATGGGCATCTACAGACCTCATACCTGCTGCATCGTAATACACCAGAAATACAATACTGAATCGCATAATACTTGACCTACATGCAGTGGCCTCGGGCGTGAGCCCGGTCCACAACGCAACAGAGTCGGAGATACGTCCTGAGACGTCCAATGTCAAATCCATTGCGAGTTGTTAAAGTTTCGCCAAATTATTGCAACCTTTAACGATCTTGATTTCCGCGGTCATTTAAATTCTCTCCCCTTCTTATATATAGGTATAAAATACAGAGGAATAAATAAATGTAATGAAATGATTGGCTTAGTTTAACAAATATGTAAATGCCATGCCGAAAAAATTAATTTTGATTTCTGAGGGAGCATATTTCCACACATATAAATAGTCACATAAAAATATAATAAAGGACTAAAACCATCAAATTCTTAATACAATTTCTCCTTCTTTGTTCTTTATTTCCCAGGTCTGACATATTTCTTTTTTGAATAACATAGATCATTACTTCAATAAAGTATATTTTTAATGAAATTTTGATGTGAAAAAATATTTAAACTAGGACTGAAGTAAAAATGTGTATAATATAATTAAGTAACGACCAGTGTATCTGTAAATTAAAGAAATAGATGCAAGAATATTATTTTTGAAGTGATAACATCTTAAGGAAGGAAAACCAGGGATTTATAGGGAAGGGTTTTATAGGATTAAATAGTAATACTAATTATGTCCATACACAAAATTCTTATGTAAGAAATAGAAAAAAAAATCTATAATAAATAAAACATGTTATTAATAAATAACCTTTCTTTACATGATCATATTAATATACATTAAATACGTAATTTTATATAACCTAAGCATTTCTCAAGTTAAACAATTTCAATATTTGATTGTTAAACTTAGATTATTTAAAGCTATCACTTCTGCTGGGCATCCCGAGACCCGTTTTGTTATCTCATCAACACGTAAAGGGTGTGCGACATGATTGGGGTCGTATCGTAGTAATTTCGTAGTGTGTAAGAAAATTTAACCATATTTTGGAAATGCTAGACTTGAGCAAACAACAGCTTTTTTCGAAGGAATGCTTCTTAAGACACGCAAAACACGGATTTAGATCATTGACCAATTTGCTAAATATTTCTCCAATTTCTTATAAACTCTAAAATAACTTAAACTCCTTATTAATATTACATCTTAAGAGAGAATAGATTAAAAATTATTGAAACTTTACTAATGTGTTTTATTCAGGGGCGCATACAGTAATAATTACCAACAATTGTTAGTGAGTCGGCAAATGTTGTTTCAGAATTTACCAACCTTAAAAGTAAATATTATGATGACAATGCATAAGAACGTTCGCCTTACATCACGTTTGTCCGTAGGCAGTGAATTACTATTCCTTACAATCTGTTTGATTTATGACTATTCTACTGCAATACCAATGATATTTAAATGTATTTCAAGACATATTTTATCATTTAATCCTCTGTGTACCGAACGTTACTATTGCCGAAAATCGCATTAAACAAACCATCGGTCTCATTTCAAACGGATGTTTAGCGAAAGTGGGCCATATTTGGGACCCCAGGGTCATTATTAGACATCATTTTGAACTTTATAGCAATAAGAATAGAGTTAGCTTTTCTTTAGGATTGCGAAAATCATAGTTTCCGCAGTAACCTGGTATCAATTATTATATAACGTTTCGCATATCCCGTGTGATGTATCATCAACTTCAATGATCTGCTCCTAATATTACAATGGTAGTATTGACCAGCGACTCTGTCCCTTTTTGATACGCTGTTCACTTCACCTGAATTCATCTATGTGCCCCGTGCTTTCCCGGGTTCATAAAATGAAAGTGGCAGGCTTCTTTGCACAGAATACCAGCTAGATTAGGGGTACCACAACGGCGTTTTACTGCCATGTGTAAGTATTATTGTTTTCCGGTCGGAAGAGCTAGTGAAATTACTGGGCAAATGAGTTTGATTTTCAAGAATCCATAGCAATACTGCATTATAATGGCCAGAGCGTTTCAATTACCATCAACTGAACGTCCTGCTCGTCTCGTCCCTTATTGTCATAAAAAAATATATGTAACGGACGTGATTTTCACAAAATTTAAGAATTTACTTGATAATTTGCAGACGTAATAAGAACCAACGACGGTACATTACCAACATAATGACAAATAATGACGCGATATAAGAAGAAATCGAGTGTTTTAGTTGTTTTAGCAGAGCTGGTTTGAAAGTCGAAGAAATTTTTAATACTTTCTTAAGAATTCGTAATAAAAACTTACAATATTGTAGCCATTTATTGCAATAAAAGTAAAGTTCGTTTGCAAGCACATTTAGTTCCTGTTGCCTTAAATATCATCAAAAATTCAAAACTATTCACAACATGCATGAATTTTAGTCTTTACAATTGTTCTCTTCAGACAATAGGACCACCAACCACGTCGATTTTTTCGCTCAATAATTTATGTGAGCGTGAAATTTCAACGCGGAAGTAACTCTACGAGCAGCTTTGAATGACAGGTCGCAAACGGTCGTGATTATGCCAGATGTGAGAAGGTTCACGTCAGCAATGTACAAGTATAATAAATCTCTCACTTTTATAATAAAAAGTCAGCTTTTTTCATACATAATCTCAAAAAAAGGCTCTACAGTAAATTATACTGTCTAAACGATAAGACGGCCTGGGACTATATTATAACTATCTTTATCAAAAAATTTTGTACGCAATTTGTGAATGTTAGCGTCAAATTAATATTGAATTCGGTTTTATAATGAACATTTATAATCGTATATTCATGATAGACTCTACTTTTCATACAAATAGTTAACAACTGTAGTAAATCTACCAACTATAGTTACCTAAAATTAATTTTATTTTTACCTCCGGAGAAAGTTATCAATATATAAAAACGGACGTACGTAACTAAACAGAATTGCACCGATCTCCCAGGCAGTTTCTGAACATACTCCCATGTAATAAGTAGGTATATATACATATACCCTAATTTTGCATTGAATGAGGTGTTAAATTGAGCTTAAACAATAGCTCCTTACAATAAAGCAGTTTTCAGCAACAATACGTGATAAATTTAATCGTATAAATACGTAGTCACTCATACAGTACACATGCTTACAAGAAACAGTTGTGGAAATCCCCGCGAACAAATTCTTCAGTAATAATTTATGAGCGCTTGACGTCATTTATGTGTTTCTTAAATGATTGAAGACATCTTAGAAACGAAGTAATGAAATAACATTGAGATTTGTATGATTTGTTTCGCGTCCGGATGGTTCTAGGAATCTGAAAATTTCTGGATGACTTCTAGTCATAAAACATCATGCAATCGTCGGTGACGCAATAGTTAGAACCGTTAACTCCCACCTTGTAGCACCTGGTTCGTATTATTGTGTTTTCAGTATTCGATTTTATATGTAGGTACGTTTATTCCACACTTTATAAGTTCAGCCACGAACTTGTGATTTATCTAGTGTCACAAGAGAGTATGGGCCATATTCTCTGGTGTCCATGAAAGACTCACGGACACATTCAAACTTAAAAAAACTGAACATATTATATAGATGTTTGATTATTATTTGACACGCAAACGTATTTTTTTAACACTGATGAGCAAAACCTCTTGGATACCTGTTGAAGTCCTTAATGAACTAAAAAGAATTTTCTCTTCCATCCTTACAATAGGGGTGCATAAAGATAGAACTCCACTAGAGTTCTTAATAACATTTTGACAGTGAAATTATTATAAACCGTAAAAAAACTGATACTAGAACTACAAGCAAATCTCTTGTGACTCTGGTGTTGCAAGATCAGGCTTCAATTATCATGAGGTGGCCCAAACGTCCGTTTGTAATCCTATCCTATTAAACACCTTGACATGTTTAGTATCAGAGACCCTTGGCCCTACATAAATATAGTCACAACTAAAACATCTTCCCGAGTTCAAAGTTCAAGCGATTATTTTCTTAGAACTACAAAAAGCGAGCTAAACAATAAAACTACACATTTATCTGCGATGAAACTGTCGAAATAATAAAATATAATGCCTGTTGTTTGTTTAGGAACACAGGATCACCGAGGCACGTGTTACTCCCGCTGTGAGGAGAGACATGGTGGGATTACGCAGATAAGTGTACAGGAAATGTTTATTTAAGTATTCTCAAAATATCAAGCTTGTTTTCTAATTTGAGTGGTAAAGAACGCTTTCCATCATATTAGCTTTCAAATGAGAACGATTTTTATTCGAAATAGAATTTTGAAATCAAAAGGCTCAAGTTTGCGCGTTAGCCACAGAAAACCCACTTGTATTTTTCTTAATGGCTCATCTAGTATCTACGTCGTATTTAATGGGATTATACATTCTGCTTCAGTAATTTATTGTTCATTTAGCCGACATAGCAACATAATATCTCATCTATGGTCTGGTGCACCCCAGGGTGCAACGGCATGCCGCCAAATGGTTCACCGTCGAGGATCCAGTGTTCTGTGAACAGCTCGATCACTTGGTGTTGCGTACAGTCGTTGCTTCATTATTGTTTTCTAAGAAGACTAGTCATCTTTCAACAACTAAGCTATGGAATGAGCTTCCTTACGTGTGTTTCGTCCTGGAAGCCTACCTACCTCTTGAAAGCTACCACGATGGTACCTTCCAAAAAGCTTTAATTCCTCTAGTACGTAGGTCACACTAAAAGTTTTGCGTAACTCAAAAAAACAAAGTGTTATTACCAAAATATTATGTTTAATGCTTTTCAAAATACTTTCCTTTTCATTTTAAACATTTTTTCATGCGATCGAACCATTTTTTAAAACAGGAGGACCACAGATCTGAAGTCATGTTTTCTACGTGCTAATTGAACGCTATCACTGCCTCTTCGGAATTGGTATATGTGAAACCTCCCATTAAATCTTGGCCGTATGTGAGGAAGCGTTGTCATGATATAGGAGAACGCGGTCGTCTTTCGCGTATTTTTTTTACACCCTATGTATACAAATGATAGACAACAACTCGGAATTAGCACTCTTTTGATCTTCAAGTGGAATTGTGCAAATAGGACCCGTAGCTGAGATGAAAAAATGCGGTTAACCAACGTCAACGTCATAAAAAATCATCGCTCTAAAATCTTTTCGACTTAATTCCATTTTCGTTGCGTACGTAGAACTTTGATGTGTGTTAGATTTTTTTTTATTACTAAGAAGTTTGCAACGTTTCAAAAAATATAACATTCGAAATTCAAATAGTTCCGATTACCTAGAAGTGAAAAACTGTTAGTGTGCTCCATGTATTATGTTAAAGAGATTGTAGGCGGCGGTGATCACTTAATATCAGGTGACCTTGCGCTCTTTCGTTCTCCTCTTCCATAAATTAAAGTTAATTTGTTAATAACTTTGAACTTTTGTGTTTTCCTAAGACCTAAGTTACAAATAGCGAGCACTGTATTATATATTGACAAACTATAAAGATTACTACATCAATAATCTATAACAATACGTAGATCTAATTTAATGTATCTACATTAAAATAGTGTGTTTTCTCTGTGTGTAGACTAAGGAACAATGAAGACAGAGTGTACAGAACTGACCTCATGTAATATAATGGTTTTTTTATATCTTTTATTATCCAAATATTAAACTACAAATGCATGTTTTGCACGATACAAGCAGGACGTTCAGCTGATGGTAATTGATACGCCCTACCTATTACTATGTATTATTAGTGAGCGTAAATAAATATAATTTTGAATCATTGTTGATGAGAAAGTATTTGCTATCAAATTTCACTTCCTACATTTAAAATATTTCATTCTTAATTATCAATGCTATAATATATTTGTCATGTTACATATTAGGATTTTTTTTTATTTATTTATTGGTCTACCAGCGATTTTACATAAAAATATTTCTTAAACAATTAACAATTTAAATTACATGTTGGAAATTGATGGATGTCATTGAGCTGTCACGCAGAACATACTACTGATCCATATTTTAATTCTGTTTCAGATTATTTTCGCTGCAAATCAGCGCTTGCTGTCCCATCCCAGCCTCAGAAAGTGGTGCTGCATCGGTACAAGTGTTGGTGTGTCGGTGTGGCTACCCATCACAATGTTTTAGGATAGTATATTTCCTAAGTATTTTTGTCCTGTTAATATAGTTGCTAAGGTATTTATTGTTTTCAGATTTGTCTTCTGCACATAGAAACGCGCAGTTCGTGTCATTCGAGGACCAATAGCTGAGCTTGTGTGTGAAGTGACTGTTAAATGGACCAATAGTGAATTAATGAGTGATAATAATCTAAACATAAACAATGTTTGTAACCAAGCCAGTGATCTGGTGAAATGTGACCTATGCTCTCCTACACGTTATTTTAGAGGTGCAAGAGGCTTAAAAATTCACACCGGTAAAAAGCACAGTTCCGCGTTAGTTTCGGATATACATCATAGCACCTTGCCCTCGACAAATAACGCATATCATGTTACAACAAATTTTTCGGAATTATTAGGAAAATTAAAGAATTCGGTTCCAGTAGTAAAGCGAATTCCAAAAGGGGCTCGCATTACTGTTGCAACTGCACTCTCCAAAGTCATTCAATCTACAGTCAACCAAAATTCAAAAGATAGTTGGGAGCATTTGTTCATGTTCGCATATTCAACTTTACATGCAAAAAAAGATGACCACAGTTCACTCACACAGAAAATAAAATCAAATTGTTCTGACCCAAATATCTTTGGCAATATTTTAAATAGTAACCAAAATTCAAAATTCAACATTTTTCGAAAAGTAGAACAGAAAGTTAATGACGGTGACGTGAAAGGTGCTGCATCTATACTTTTTTCAAATGATATCCTGGCACCCGACTCAAATGAAACACTTTTGGCTTTACAAAGTAAACACCCATCACCAGATGCTAATTGTGTTATTCCGGAACCATCTTTTTCCGATAATCATCTACGGGCTAATGATGGTGATGTACTAAAAGCAATAATGTCCTTTAAGACTGGTTCTGCCGGCGGCCCCGATGGACTGACACCCCAGCATCTGAAAGATCTGGTATGTCCTTCCACAGGGGATGCGGGTAGAGCGTTGCTTGAGGACATTGTTCTCTTAGTAAATCTCATGCTTTCTGGAAAGGTTAATACCGAAATTACCGAAATTTTATATGGTGCGAATATATGTGCTCTTAAGAAAAAAGATGGTGGTATTCGTCCTATAGCCGTGGGCTGCACATTTCGACGCCTTGTTTCTAAAATTTGTTGTAAACATATTTCTCCTTTCCTATCAACTAAATTCATTCCAACTCAGTTGGGTTTCGGCTGCAAAAGTGGTTGCGAAGCTGCAGTCCACGCTGCGCGAACTTTTTTGGAGAAGAACTCTGGTGATGTCTTTTTAAAATTAGATGTGAAAAATGCTTTTAACTCTGTTGATAGGGGAGCTCTGCTGAGAGAAGTTAAAAATTCAATTCCTTCAATATATCATTATATTTGGCAATGTTATAGTAAACCATCCAAATTATTATTCAAAAATCATAATATTTGGTCTTCTGTTGGCTGTCAGCAAGGCGACCCTCTTGGTCCAGCAATATTTAGCCTTGCCATTCATTCCGCCATAACAAAACTAAAATCAAAATTTAATGTTTGGTACTTGGATGATGGTACTTTGGGTGGTGAAGTGGACTCTGTTTTAGATGATTTGAAAGTTGTAATAGAAAGTTTTAGCTAAATCGGCCTTGAGTTAAATTAATTTCCAAATTTCAGACCGGGTTGATATTATCAATAAATTTAATGTTCTGGCCCCCAATATTAAAGTTTTGGATAAGAATTCACTTGACCTTCTTGGAGCTCCATTATTTCCTGTTTCAATTCCAACGATCTTAAACGATCACATTAAAAAATTTAATAATGTTTCGGACAGATTATTAAAAATTAATTCTCATATGGCCTTAACTATTATTCGGTCTTGTTTATTTGTTCCAAAATTTACGTACCTCTTAAGGTCTAGCCCGTTATGGAAATTTCCAAATTTGCTTGATGTGATTGATATTTCACTTAAAAATATTTTAGAAACCGTTTTGAATTGCGCGTTTACAGATCGTGCATGGTCTCAAGCCTCTTTACCGATACGGTTTGGTGGTTTGGGTACTCGCAAAATTTCGGGCGTTGCCTTACCAGCATTTCTATCTTCAGTTCATAGTGCGCAGCCTTTGGTTACTAGAATTGTAAATCATGTACCAGGTAACTCAGAGATTGTGTATTTGAATGAAGCTAACAATGCTTGGCTAAATATTGCAAACATTCAAAATTTTCCAGACGATTTAAAGTGTCAAAAAGCATGGGACGCACTTCTTTGTAAGCCAGCCTTTGATGATCTATTGATCTCATCTACTGACATAACAGAGCGTGCTCGTCTTTTGGCCGTGACACAAAATGAGTCGGGCTTATGGTTACAAGCCTTGCCTTCTGCGACGATTGGAACGCTACTTGACAATATGACATTGTCAATATGCGTATCACTCCGGCTAGGTATAAAACTGAATGAACCACATCAATGTAGATGTGGCGTTCAGGTAGATGCTCTTGGACGCCACGGGTTATCCTGCCTAAAATCGGCAGGCCGTATCAGTCGTCACGCCAGCATTAATGAAGTCATCCGCAGGGCATTTGCCGCTCTTAATATACCAGCTGTTTTAGAGCCAAATGGTATTACCCGCCGCGATGGCAAGCGTCCTGATGGAATGACGCTGGTGGCTTGGGCACGGGGAAGGGCGCTGGTGTGGGACGCTACTTGCGTCGACACTCTGGCTCCTTCTCATGTCCATGTTACGTCAGTTGGTGCTGGGGCTGCTGCTTCGACTGCCGAAAACAGCAAGCGTCGCAAATATGTTGGTCTCAGTGAGTCATACATCTTTGTGCCGTTTGGTGTCGAGACACTTGGCCCGTGGGGCCCAGAGGCGCGGAGAATGTTCAAAATACTATCTTCGCGCCTCAATAAGGCTACTGGAAACCCAATAATGCTGCCAGTATTCTTGGTACGCTTCCCCGTAATGATAGTTTTAATTTTATGTAGTCGTAGTATTGTAAATATAGTTATAAGATTTGTTTTGATTAAATAAATTACATGTGCAGGGTATGCAAAATCATTTAAAGGTAAACACTACATGCTAATTTCGCTTATCGATACATTATTACAAATCTAAAAGTGAGTTAAAAACTAAAACCGGTGAAAAAAAAGTATGAAAAATTTGAAAGTCTGCAATAATCAATTGAGAATTGTTTAACGGATAGTTAGAAACAAATAATAAGCGTTTTAATTACATACAACTAAGTATAACAAAAATCTAAATCTAAGCTAAGAAATTATATAATAAAATAAAATACACTAATCTTTAATTAAAATATATTACCTATGTTATAACTAACAGAGCAAAGTAATCTATCACACTCATAACTGGTTGACTAGATTGTTGATAACTAATTTACGAATAGTGTTAGGGGAATCAAAATTTATATCAATTAGTGAACTGAATTTATTATATACTTTACACAAGCGAGGGATAGTGCAGTTGGCGCCAAAGACTGTTCTAGTGCATGGAGGCACGACCGGAGTAATTGCAGTTCGGGGATATCTGCGTGGTACTCGGAAATTAATTTTACGTAGTAAACTGGGGCAGTCTAAATTGTTTCTTAGCAATTTATATAAAAACTTTAAGTCCAAAAATTCTCTTCTTTGTTCAAGAGTCATCATGTTAAAGTGTTCTAATCTTTTTTTATAGGACACCACCGTTTTGTTAATATTCGCTGAGTATGATAGATGCCACATGAACCTTTTCTGCACACGCTCCAGTCTTAAGTAGTGTGTAGAATAATGTGGGCGCCAAACTACGCTACAATACTCTAAATGACTGCGGACAAGGCTGTTGTAAAGACAGATTTTTGTTTTGGCATCTTTAAAATTTCGACCTTGTCGCATAATAAAACCTAATAATTTTGACGCTTTTTGGTAGAGATAAGTCAATTTCCTATCAAGCATAACACCCAAGTCCCTTATGAGTTCAACTTCTTTAAGAGTATTACCATACAGTTCATACCTTGTCGGAATGATATTATTTTTGCGAGTAAATTTAATATGCACACATTTACTGCAGTTGAGTTGCATGCCATTAGATTCACACCAATTGGTAAGTTTATTTAGATCGTCCTGTAAAAGAATCGAATCACTTGGTGAAGAAATTGCTCTCGTTATTTTTAAGTCATCGGCATATAAATATGGTGTGCAGTGTTCAAAACAAGAAACAATGTCGTTCACAAATATATTAAATAAAATTGGGCCAAGATGTGAACCTTGTGTTATACCTGATGTTACCAGATTAGTTGAAGAGCTAAATCCATTAATGACTACATAAAACGAACGGTCTTGTAAGTATGATGAAAGCCACTTCAGCACTGGGCCTGAAATCCCATATAATGATAATTTTCCAATGAGTACTCCATGTGGAACTTTATCAAATGCCTTTTTAAAGTCGGTATATATGGTATCCACCTGCTTCTGCGAGTCAATAGCTTCTGATAATGAAGATGTAAAACTAACCAAATTAGTTGTGGTAGACCTACCTGGCAAAAATCCATGTTGATGCTCAGGCATGAAACGTTTGAAATGCATTTGAATTGTCGGACAAACTAAAGATTCAAAGATCTTTGCAAAAACCGAAAGAATCGATATAGGCCTGTAATTGTGTATGTCTTTCACGTCTTCACTCTTATATATTAGAACAACTTTTGCTTGTTTCCATAAAGCTGGAAAACTACCCGAATTAAGCGAGGCTTTAAAAATAAGATATAAAGGTGAAGTTAAGCTTGATGCACAATTTTTTATGAATGCCGGTGGTATATTGTCCGGTCCCGCACCTTTTGCAATATCGAGACTTTTCAGCTTTTTATAAATGTCATTCTGATTTATTTCTATGCCTGCAAGATTTTCACTAAGGTCCAGATAGAGAATCTTTCGTAAATAAGATAATGAGTCTAACTTACAAGAACTATTTCATTCATCATATACCGAAGCAAAATAACTAGAGAACATATTGCAAATTTCCAATCCGCTAGTTGAGGTTTTAATTCCGTTACTCATTGCAGCTGGATATGAGTTAAAATTACTACATTTACTCTTTAGGAACGTCCAAAATGCTTTTTGATTTTTCTGAATTTTCTTTTCCAGGTCTTCATTAAAATTTTTATAGGCATCACGCGTAATTTTCTCACAGCGATCACTAAGCCGTCTTAGTTCTATTTCATCCATTGGATTTTTATATTTTTTAAATCGTTTTAGCATTTTGTGTTTTTCTTTAATTCTTTTTACAACCTTATGATTCATCCATGAAGGGTACCTACTGCTTTTAACTTTTTTTAAGGGAACATAATCTGTGATAGCAACCTGTAAGATCTCGTAGAATACTTTAACCATTTCATTTATATCACCTCGGTTCAATATCGTATCCCAATCAATTCCCTTCAAGTACTCATTAATGGAATCATAATCGGCTTTATAAAAATTGTACAACTCGTTTGAAGTATTAGTCGCAAGTCTATGTTGTCTCGTATAAGGAATACTAATTTCAAGGGGGGGATGCATTGGATCAATATTACTAATTGGATTATAAGAGTAACTGACGGAACATACAGGTAAATCTACGAGTACAAGATCAAGTATCTTTTGCCTATTATTAAGAACATAGTTACATTGGCGCAGGCCATTTCCTGATATAAAATCCAGTAATCTCTGAGCTGGGGGTATGTTATAGTCAGCTGGGTTTAAAGATGTATTCCATGAAATACAGCTAAGATTAAAGTCGCCAATTATACATGTTAACATATTATGTTGCTCTGAAACTCTATTGCAGTTATTTAAAAAAATATCGAACAATTTCTTATTTACAGGAGGTGGAATATATATACTACAAAATGCTATATGGCGTATACTGTTAAAATGGGGCACATCTACAACCACCCACAAATCTTCACAATCGCTTTCCCAGTTACAAACTCTGTTTGAAATTATATTGGTCTTGACAGCGATTAGAACGCCCCCACCATCAGACTTAATGTTAAGCTTTGCAGTCTCTCTGTCTCTTCGATACATGGTGTAACGAGTGTCAAACAATTCACTACTTGAGATTGAGCTATTCAACCAGGTTTCACTCAAAATAATAATGTCATAATTATTAACTGCTATGTTACGGTAAACATCTTGGGTTTTGGTTCTTAGTCCGCGAACATTCTGGTATAACATATTAATTGAAACTTACACTCTAACTTAAATTACTAAGAAAGTCTATGCTTTTTATTACTTTGTAATCAGAAATATCGTCCTTGCGCATTAGTATACGACCATTTCGAACCCAAACATATTTATAACCTTTTTCTTTGGCTTTAAGTCTCGCCGCGGCATGTAGAGCTTTATTCTCAGGTGACAGATGCTCCATGACATAAATTGGTTGTTTTTCTCCACTTACCCCGATTCCAATGTGAGAGGTGTTCAATTTATCTCTAGGGTTGGTTTTATTATATTTTATCACTGCTGCCAAAACAGTGTCCCTAGTAAGCGGAGAATTGAATTGCACTATGACAGATCTCGGTCGAGTACTTTGACGATTTACCTTTGTAACTCTCATTACATTCATAATTTTGTCAGTAGCTATATCTAACCCTATTACACTGCCCAGCTGCTCCACGATTTTGATCAGATTTTCATTTTTTCTTTCAGGAACACATTGCAATTCCAGGTTGTTGTATCTAGATCGCTGTTCAAGTTCGTTAACACGTGTGTTTAGGGTATTAATAGTCGCCTCTAGTTTGGCATTATATTCTTTAAGATCCTTCACAGCTATTTGATTTACGCGTGTTTGTTCTTTCAAGAAATCCTCGTACTGGTTGTTTATAAAATTTATAGAAATTTTCATGTCTGTGATTTCTTCCCTTATTACTTTCAATTCACTATTTAGTACGCTTTTTATGGAAGTCCGCATCTGTGTTAGCATTTCTTTCATTTCGGCCCGTACAGTTTCACTGACCATCTCACGTATTTCTTCCAGATGCGATGATTTTTCTGTTTCTGGTGACGAAACTGCTACTCTTTTGGTCGATCTTTTAGTGACATTTTTGTCATAGGCTAAAAGGATGTCTTTAGTACGCACGGGTGCGTTTTCACTGTTGCCTTTCGGCCTTCTTGACATACAAGCGGGACACGTCCAGTCATTCGTGGAATCTGTATCTGTGCTAAATTGCCCGGTCGACTTCAAACACGCACGGTGATATCCGTTTTTACATTTTGTGCAACACAAATAATCTTCTTCATCATTTACTTCGTTTCAACAGTTCATATGTATTTGGACATTTTTAAACTTCTTAAATTTAATTTAATTCAATTAATTTTAGCGTTACTTTTTAAAGTACTGTGATGAACTCAACAATCAATTTATTAATAATAAAAAATAGCGTACTCCAACCAGGGGCTCGAACCCCTGACTATGCCTTTACAGTCAAAGAGTTGCCCGCGGAGCTATCTGGCTATGACTTAATACGTTGAAATTGTTGTACGTAATACCACACTAATCATATTTTTTAAGTGGGTAGTCGCAAAAAATCTCTCTAGAGTTCAATGACCGATCACAACATTCGCAATAACAGAATAATATTATAATCTTAGGATTTGCATCACAAACACATTGAATCACTGTTTACTAGTCTAATTAAATTGTTACAGAATTAGTGTTTAATTTTTAGTAACTATCAATCGGTTTTGTTGTTTTAACTTCACTTTCAAAACAATAACTTGACAAGAACACGAACACACGTCTTTCTTACACGGCGTACGCACGCACATGAGGATTTATTTCTATTCAAACTAAATATTTACTTTATTTTGTCAATTTCTTTAAAGAATTGTTTTAAATTATAATCAGGCATTATAGTTAGACAAGCTAGTTAAGTAGAACGCAGAAAGTGCAGATATAATTTTATCAGTACGCCTGTGTCGTGACTATATAAAATCTGTTTCCATGATCTCAGTTTCTTAGTTTCTCTTTCGTTTGTGAAAAAAGATAAATGCGGGCCATACAACTTGTAAATTCTACATGGTGTTTTAGTTATATTGAGTCTGTCTATATATTATAGATCTGTGATGAATATAATATCTATAATAGTCAATAATATGTTTTTCGTGTGTATGTAACGTGTTATCGAGTCGGTACGCGAGAAATGGATTAGCAGCCTCTCGGAAATACCTGAATTGGTTTTGTATGCTATTCAAGTGATATGTATCGATAGTGTTGTGCCAGCTGTCGATATTGGTTCGATGTCTTCATATTGCATTACATTCGCTCTGTATATTTATTTAGTAAATGTATTTTTATAATTTTTTCCACATAACCAAATCATAAAATAATCTTTGCTCGAACAAAATATATTTCGTTGTTGCATTGAGTTGCATTCAAACACTTGGGTTGAAACGTGTAATTATAATCCAGTCATTTAAGCTTAAATTAGGTAAGAATCTCGGAATTCGAGATACCCAGCTGTAAGTCTGTAAATACTTGTATATTGACGCCCTAAAAGTCGTCTCAAACCCTACATATGCAAGCAAATATTAAATTTCAAGGTCAAAGGTCACAAAAATCGGTTTTTTGCGTTTTTTTTGGAAATATCTCATTTCCTATGGGTTTTTTGCTATTTGTATTTTTTTTCAATATTGTAGAATACAAAAATTTCTACAAATTTTGTCTGAAAAAATTTTTTATACGGTGAACCGTTTTCGAGATAGAGGGCGGAGAGCGCGCGCTCACAGCATCACTTCAACCGGTGCCTCCGGTAGAAAACGCGCCATATATAGTTGATGAACTATCGATAAATCAATGATTATAAATATTTGTCAATTTTTATTAACTAATATATTATATTTTATCATTACAAAATAATTACAAAAAATACATGACATACCAGAAAACTATCAGTATACAAAGATGCAAAAGGCTGCAACTCTTCGATCAACAATTGATATTGTCTCTCAGGTCTGAGGCATAGTTTTTTGAATGGGTGGTAGTTTTGACGTTCATTAACTGATTTTAAATCGTATTTTGAATAAAAATATTTTATTTTGAATTTAGCAGAAATAGATAGGTATAATAATAAAAATCAATTTTAAACTAGCTTTAAGCACAGATTAGGTATAGATATTTACGTCCTTACACCTGTACATTACACAGGATATATTTATTAATTTACACACACATTATAACAGACGGGAATCGAGATAGGCCATTCAAGCCTTGAAGATCGATTAGGAACTCTAAGATGAATGTCCAGCAAGAGGGTAGTATAAATTATGCAATTGAGTATTTTCAATAAAGTCGCCAGGCAATGTGACGACACTCAAGACTCATTAACTTGAAGTAATATGGCCTCTCCTCGTATGCTCCTGTTTAAGACCAAACCTCAAAAGTTAAGGGAAAAGACCTCTTTTTTTTTAAGAAAGACTGGTATTTGAAGAGACTAAGTGACCAAATAATGGAGGCTTACCCGAGTTGGCTTACGATTGGCGATTCACAAAGTAACAGTAAATTATATGGAGACTTGAATTCTCGAATAACTCTAAATATGAAGCCAGGGGGCTTATTACATTTCTTGTTTATTGCTTCATACTGATAGATTGATTGTGCTGTTTGAATTGAGTTAAAGAGGACTAATTGTATTCTCTTGATGCATCAATCTGGTGGAATCGGTTAAAATAGCGGCTTAAAGTGGTCTTGTAAAATGAAAAAATGCATATGTTCACATTTTTTTTGTACAATAAAAATGTACCATACTGCCCTAAATAACAAAAAGTGAACACTCAGGTATTTATAGACTACAGTGCTAGAATATAAACAATACTTAGAAATAAAATCCTGTTATTTCAGAGGAAGCATTATCGATTAGGACCGCACGAAGATGCACACTTGCCAGAATTAAAATAAGTCTATATATTTAAATGTTGAGGGCACTAGACCACGGGGCAGGTCCCCTATGAGGTAGACGGACCAAGTGAGGCAAGCTGTCGACGGTACTCTGCATTCATGCACGAGAAGAGCGGCAGTTCGCGACGAGTGACGTCGCATTGTGAAACAGGCCACTAACCTCGATGTGACGACCACGACCACTCTGACAAGAGTGTAACGCCGAAGAAGAAGAATATATTTAAATACTAAAATGTATTACAAAAATGACTGTCGATATCGATGCTCGATGTAGTCACATCACTATGAGCTGCGGTCATGCTCACGCGCGGTCCTCGAGCTAATATTTATAACGTGGGACGTGATCACACCGCTCGCCGTGTACCGCCACCATTGTATTAACAACTTTATCATCTGTTGACATTTCGTCTGGATTTGCCTTTTGTTTTTGTCTTTATATCTACTCCTTGTAATAAGTAAGAAGAAGTAATAAGAAGGTTATTTAACAATCACTATTAGCAACAGAAAATAACCAAGCTCAATTAAATTTATAATCATCGTCATGATTTTGGAGATTGGCCAAAAAAGATAAATGGATAGACACAGAAAAAAAAATCTTATTTGGTATATATAACGCATAAAACTTCCGTAACATTCATATGAATTTAGGAAAATTCTGATACTTTTACAGTAAGATAACTTATACGTCTAGATAGAGTATCTTGCTGTTAGACAACCGATAAAAACAGGCCAGGAATATTAGTTTAGTTTGCATGACAAGCTACGTCTTACACTCGCGATTGGTATCACACTTTGTACAAATGATTTAAGTTTTCTTTAGTGTTAATTCCACCAATATTTGTTTTTAAACAATCTGGCACGAGACTGATTTTGGCGAGACAACACGTCCTGAGGATGTCTCGTGTAGAGGCAAAACACGTACCGAACTGTTTAAAAACAAATATTGGCGGAATTAACACTAAAGAAAACTTAAATCATTTGTATAATTATGGATTTCCGCAAAGTAACGCCTACTTCAATAATTTTTTTTATCACACTTTGTGTTAGTGTACGTGCATTTCTCAAAATAGAGGTTAGTTCTAAACTCAATATTTTCCTACGTTTTCACAGCTGTCATAGTCGATCTAGAATTATAAATGATCTAAGAATATAACTTGTAGGTTCTCTTTAGTTCAGTATTCAATGTGCTCATCTTTTATTAGTGGAATAGGATGTTTTGTTGTTCCACCAATATTCTTTTGCAACACGATGTGCAAATGCATTCACTGGAGCAAACACACAAAAAAAAAAAAAAAAAAATGTTTCAAAAGAATAGTAAGCCCAAATAAGTACCTACAGAACGTTATGTCTTCCATTGACACAAATAGTAATTCTAAAATATTATTTCAAATAAAAATACACAATTTTACCATTTGTATTCCAAGTTATATGTATTTGTGCTATTTTTTCTGTGAAATCTCAACACGGTTGACATGCGGCCATTGTTTTATGTCTGTGATTCTGGGTTAGAACAACAGACTTTACAATATCTATAGATGGAGCTCAATTCGATATAATATTTTGTTCAATTAAGAATTTAATAAGAATGCTAAATGCTTAAATCTATTTAAAAAATCCGCTTAAATCTAGGGTTCCAAATTTTAATGATATTAAAATTTTATTTATTATTAAGGAAGTTCAATTGTAACACAAAAATATCTCAGATAAAACTTACTAAGTGATAACAGCTGTCGAATGAAACCTTAAAAATTCTTATATTATAGAGTTCGTACAAAAATTAACGTCCCAACTTGTCATTTCTGATAAGTATTCTTAACTGCTCGTCTTTAGCACTCGCACTTAAAATTATTGACTTCAAGGTCTTTGCAATGGTCTACGTATAGTTTGATTTGGTTTTAATTGACAGTACGCCGCTTAGTTTGTTTGTACGGCTACGTTTCCGTTTTACTAGGAATTTTCAGTCTAAGGCTTTCATAAGTATGGTAAAAACCTTTCATGTATCTCTGACAGTATTTTTGCGTTTGATCCGTAGACCTATCGTGACTTCATAAGTAGGATGTTGGAGATTTTATCAGATCGAAGAATCGGCCTAAAAACTTTGTACTAAATACGATTTTTATGATTTTTAAACAATTTGAAGTGCCAAAAATCATATTCTCATGTTATTATGACAAGATATGCTTTATTAGATCACATAATGTATTATATGTACGAACTAAGCACATCAGACGCGCTTTAAGATATAATCAAAGCTTTTTTTAAAATAAGAATGAAGCATAAAAGGCATGTATTTTCTCAAAATTGATTCCTTTACAATTTTTGATAGACATTATTACTATGTCAGTGATGTTGTTTTCAATATTGTTGTCCATCTGAAAATGCGCAGTGGATCTAAAGAAATTTTTACTACCATGTTTCACTGATGTTAAAAGTCTTCCATTGCGTCACAGTTACAGAAGTCAAATTACGCATGGCTTAAAGTTGTAACATTAACACGCTCAATTAATTAATCAAATAATCAATTAAGAAAATTAATGTTACTTTTCTTAAAAAAATATTTGTCAAGCTCAGTATTTAATAATTATCAACTATAAAAACCAAAAAGCTAATGAAATTAAGCATTTCCAAAATAATGCTGACTAGAATTTCTTTCATTCAAATTCCTTTACGATTGCACTATATTAAATATTTTTAGATTTTTCTTTATTTCCTAGGGAAATGATTAATAAATATATGTATGGAAGGATCAATATAGAATCCAAATTAAAAGGGCGAAATCGGATAAATGGCAGGTAAAAATTATTGATCTCCAATAGTCTACCTTCTTCCTCTCTCATCAAACCTTACAAGCTCTTTCAGTCCTTAGATCTGACTTTTTTTACTTATAACCTCGATCTAATCAACCTTTAGCAATAACTCTATTATATCTTACAGTCATCTCATAATGCACTCCGTCTGTATGTTTTAAATCTGAGATCATCGCTTTCAATGGAATGTCATATCATCTTTTTGTTTCGATTTAAAAATGAAAATGTGAAATATTTTTTATTTTCCTATATTTAAAGTGATTCAAAGTAATAATATAATGAGATACTTTTCACTTTGTCAAGGATTGGAGGTGGTAATATTTTTTAGGCCTATAAATCACCTATTTATTATACAAAAATAAGCGTATTGTTTGGGTGTAACTTTTAAAGACACTATTTTTCTTCCTTTTATAAAATTATATTAATTATTATGTTTAGTCATAAATATAATTAATTTTTACTTTAATTATCATGCCAATAATAATAAAAAAAGTGTTAAATCCACAAATCAATTAATTATAAAAACAATGTTAAGAATTTATTGGAAAAGGAAGCCGCCATATTGAATTCCAGCAGTGTCTATATAACTTCCTAGTTCATCAGTATGTACAATATGTTCGATTGAAATGTTTACAAAATTGGCTCTTACATATTAGTGTTAGGGGTTTTATTTGTGTGCTGGGTTTTTAAGTAATACTCGTTGTAATGTTGCTTTAATACGTGGCCTAGTATTTTCAACGCCGCCTTCGTGTTTAAAGGTAATTAATTATTTACGAGCCGGACGCTTTGGGTTTGAATGCCATCGGAATGTGCTCATAATTTTATTATTTTCCACAGAACCCTTTACCATTTTTAGAAACAAAAATAGCCCAAGTTAACCCTGAAAAAATGACAAAAGCTGAAATTCCTGTCAAAACATGTCCAGATTTTAGAATGGACAGATAAAAAATTGATAATTGGTTTTCCAAACAGGTATATCAATAATTATTATGTGTAACAGCATAACTGTCAACTATGTGTAATGTATTTTAATCTCGTGGTCTGTACCACTTAACCATTTTTCGATGTCTAGGGTACTATAGACAACAAAGTAGTTATAGTTTCAGTTCTTACACAATCACAATCCGTCTGTACTCGGAGATGTAGGCGCAGGCAGCAGCAAGAAGAGGTATAGGACCTCTAGGATTATGGTTGGAAAAGCGCTTTAGTATAGATCAGGGCAAATCTTTTCCTCTGATAGCCACTGTTATTTATGCTGATTCTTTTAATGAATATTTTTATATAATTTGCAGTGAGCTGCAAACCCGCAGCAGTTGTAGTTTGATAGGGGTTTCATGTCAAGGAGTCACATGGCTTTATTTTTGTGATCAAGAAACTTATTTAGGTTTTTTTTTAATGTACCTTTGGATATCCAGCAAGGCTTAATAAGGTACGAACAACCCATGCTTTGCTGAAAGTCAACATTTGGAAAGTTGATATTTATGGTGACAAGTGGTCAGTTTTGCTATTTTAAAATTATTCGCGCATCATTCATTCGATAACAACATCCGTTAATGCTAGTGGTTCTTTCAAAATATATCTCTTTTAAGATTCTTCTCCTAGTGGTTCCTAGTTAGGATATGTACGTTTATCGTCGCTTTAGAAGGTCAAACGTAATTTTGGTAACCATCTTGCGATTCGTCTGGCGTCACAAGAGAGTCCATACCATCAGGTGACATATGTAACCTCGTTTGCCCTCTTCTTCCTAAAAAATGGAAACATGGCTTATTAATAAATCAATATTGCCCTGTGCTTGCCCGGGGCATGAAAGGATAGGGAAGTCCCTGGACCAAGGGTAAGGCGACTTAGGGCATTTACCAGTGGGGGGCTTTTTTGCATAGGATACCGTACTAAAGTTTTCGCGCCATTCATAAATAGTATATTATTTTCGCGTTTCAAATAATTTAAAGCACACAAAGTATTTTCGAAACTTATAAGAGTATATATAACATGAATTTGTACTGCGCTTCTCCGGGGCATGAAAAGAATAGGGAAGTCCCAAGCTCAAAGGTTATATACCAGTGGTAGGCCTCTTTGCACATGATGCCGGCTAGATTATGGGTACCACAATGGATCCTTTTTCTGCCGTGAAGCAGTAATGTGTAAGCATTATTGTGTTTCGGTCTGAAGGGCGCTCTAGCTAGTGAAATTACTGGGAAATGAGACTTAACATCTTATAGTCTCAAAAAATTGTTGTGGCGCTCAGAATTTTAGGTATTTTAGGAATCCTGAGCGGCACTGCATTGTAATGGACATGGCATATCATTTACCGTCAGCTGAACGTCCTACTCGTCTCGTCGATAATGTCATAAAAATCAATCGATCGGAGTATTTAAACATCAGCATGCATTTTTCCATCCGTTGTATTTACAGTAAGAACTAACGAGTGGTATATATATAAATAAATTCTCACATCACTGCATATCATTTATTGTTTACCGTCGTATCACTTACGAAAATAATATCGTCTTTCGTATCCTTTGTCGGCGATATAGTGGCCTATTCAACCCTTTTCTGAGCCGGTGGTCCACTTAACTTTCACGTGAAATAATTTAAATATTATGCAGGTGCGAGTAAACTCAAATTATGTTCACTTTGAAGATAATTTGCAACACCTGACATTTCTGACGTGCGGTGTGTGGTCTTCCAAATTGGTTTTCTTTTTAAATTTTGTTTTACAACTTTATATTAAGAAACTGGCAAAGCATGAGTCGACCTGAAGCTCGGGTTCCGGACCCGAACACTTCATCGTATTTTTTTACGAGTTAATGTCTTTAGGTACGATGGGTACTATTGGTAAGAGGAAATAGCAGATATATGTATGACACAGAGCGGGCAACACGAACATTTTTTTGTATAAAACACTGCTCTATGTAATTAGATCTCTTTGCCGTTCTAAATTGGACAGGTATTTAAAAAATTTATCAAAATTATTCATTTCTTCTGTTAGTAACCTAGTATCGAGGTTTGAATATGATAATAAAAACTGGCCAAGTGTGAGTTGGACTTGCGCAAAAAGGGGGAACCCTTTATCTATAAAATATAGGCTATTAAAATCACGTCTGTTGTATGGGAGCCCCATTAAATATTTATTATATTCTGTTTTTATTATTTGTTGTTATAGCAGCAACAGAAATACATCATCTGTAAAATTGTCAACTGTTTAACATCATGGTTCATTGGACACAGCCTGATGACAGTTGGACAGACAGACAAACGACGGAGAGATTGGTCTTAAGGCCGTTTTCAGTAACGTATCTCTAGTTACGGATACATTGCTGTCACCGTTTAATGACAAGATCTTATCTATCCATAGTTATGTCCAATATACACTGGCCTGCAAAGGTAAGTATCACACTTTTCAAATTTTTTTTTTTTTCTTAACTATAGAAGGTAGAGATTTAAGATTAAAAGCGTTTTGTTGCAAATTTTATAGGCTTTAATTCTTAGAAACTAAAATTATACATTAGTAACATTTTTAACTTAAAAAGGATAAAACAATTAATAAAGACATATTTAGTTTAGTGTAAAAAAATCTACTAAAATGTATTACATGTTATTTAATTTTTAATAACTGGTATTGCCTCCTCGAGCTCTGATTACAGCTTCGAGCCGATTTGGCATACTGAACACATGGTTTCGGAGCCGATGTTGGGGAATATTCTCCCATTCTTCTACCAGGGCCTGCTTTAGTGCCCTGAGGGTAGTCGGTGGTGGTCGGCGATTTCTGACTAGCCTCCCAATGTTCCAACCCTCCCGTGTTCAATCGGGTTGAGATCAGGACTTCTTGATGGCCAAGCTATCACGCTGATACCTCCTGAATATACTCTTGTACGATATGAGCCGTGTGTGGCCGGGCATTATCATGCATCAGCATCGATCCATCACCCATATTTGCTAAATACGGCCTTGCATACTCATTGAGAATCTCTTGAGCATATCTTTGCCCAGTGAGGGTGCCATTTTCTATGGCTACTAGCTCTGTGCGACCTTCTGAAGATATGCCAGCCCATACATGTACACTGCCTCCACCGTATTGGACTCTTTCTGAGATGCAGGCTTGATGGTATCGCTCACCAGGTCGCCTGTAATCACTTCGCCTTCCATCAGAAGTGTAAAGGGAGAATCGAGACTCGTCTGCAAACAAAATTCTTGACCATTCTTCTTCATCCCACTGCATGTGTTCACGGGCGTATCGCAGTCTCGCTACTCGATGCTGTCTCTCGAGTTTTGGGCCACTCGCTGGTCTTCGGGGTTTCAAATTTGCTTCAGCAAGTCTTCTTCTCACTGTACTGTCACTAATGTAGTCCCTCCGGGTCTGGACTTCAACTGCATTTTGGTGGCGATTTCTTAACACAGTGGAAATAATATAACGATCTTCTCGGGCACTGGTACACCTGGGTCTGCCATTACAAGGTCTCCTCAGATGGTGTCCAGTCTCTTCGTACCTTCGCTTTACCTTCTGGACCGTTCGTACCGTCACACCCACCATTCTTGCAGTGCGACGCATACTGATGCCTAGTTCCAGAAAAGCCATGATTCTAGCACATTCTTCAACTGAAAGAGGCATGTTAAATAAATGTTATGTGCTTTTTAGCATAAATTTTAAAAACAAGTTCCATCGATCTTGAAAAAAATTTAAAACAGAAAGAAAAATGTGAATGGTAAAATTGTTATTCGGAAACATCCACTTTGAAAAAGGAATGGTTTTGTTTTTGAAGTTTTTTTCAGCCAATTCTTAAAAGAAGGTTACCGACTATAAAGTTTTTATGTACAAAATTAAATTCTCTTTGGAGTCCTTTTTATTTCGAAAGTATATCTTGTGAACTTAAAACGTTATCCCAATTTTAAAAGTGTGATACTTACTTTTAAAGGCCAGTGTAGTTATAGTCGAACGCTTTATGTAGATAGGTTATTGAAATGTAAGTACGCGTAAAAGGATAGAGTTGTCTACCTCTAGTAAGTTATATTAAGGATAGATTGGATATTGAAAACGGCCGCATTGGCGTGTATTGGTTTTCTAGCAAGGTAGGCACTGTAGATCTAACTAGTCGTAGTTACTCTTTACCCCGACAGTACAACATAAGTTGTATAAAACGCTGCTTGCTTCGTATAGGGAATCTGTAGACTGCCTACTGTAGTATACTCGTGCTATATTTATTTGGGTTTATAACGAGGTAGGCACTGCCTAATTGCATATATGATATGCATGCCCCAGGTCTTTGTAATAGGGTTACGTTTTTACCCCTTGGGTCGTAAAGTCGTCGGCACCCTAAAAATGATAATGATGTCATACTTATTGTAATTATGGATGACAACAAAAATAATATAAATGAAGCTGACTGACAGTTTCTTTTTATGGAATTAGTCACAGTACGAGCAGATTACCAGCCTGAAATACCAGTAGGATTATTACCTGGATAGGATTATTATTAGTTCTTGTGTGGTTTTGCGCAGGCTACCTAAGTATAATATTATATTAAGTAGGCTAAGTTATTATTTGATTTAAAAGATGGGCCGGCAGTTTCTTATCCGTTCTTCTCCCATTGCCAAAGCCCCTTTACGAACTGATATAGCTTCATGACGTTTGCCAAGTGTTGATGCAATATGTTATGTTATTGTCACTCCCTGTGGTAACTTAAAAATTACCCTCGACCCCTAACTAGGAGAGCCCGAGACATTGGGATCAGTTTTTTTTAATGAAAATAAGGGATGAGACGAGCAGGACGTTCAGCTGATGGTAATTGATAAGCCCTGTCCATTGCAATGCAGTGCCGCTCCGATCACCTCGAGACATAAGATGTATAGTGTCATTTTCCCAGTAATTTCACTTTCCTTCAGACCGAATTACAATAATACTTCACGGCGGCACGGCAGAAAAAGGCGCCGTTGTGGTACACATAATACGACCTTTATAGCCGAGTGGTTAGCGATCCTACCTACTAAGCTAGAGGTCCCGGGTTGGAATTCCGGTAGGTGCAAACATTTATATGATGAATATGGATGTTTGTTTCCGAGTCATGGATGTTGAAATGTATTTATGTATGTTTAAGTAAGTATATTGTATTAAATATATCGTTACCTTGCAACCCATAACACAGGCTATATATGCTTAATTTGGGGCAAGATATTGTGTAAAAAGTGTGTCAATATTATTATATTATTATTATTACATTATAATACAGCCGGCATTCTGTGCACAGGAGCCTACCACTGGTAAATGCCCTAAGTCGCCTCTGTAGACACCCTTGGGCCTGGGACCTTTTCTTTTTATGCCCCGGGTAGCACAGGGCAACAGATGATTATTGTAATGAGAATCTTGTGCCGTTCCTTCTCTCTCAGAGCGGTGTTTATTTCACGGTGGGGTTGATTTAATTGACATCATAAATAATAGTTAATTCTCTTTTTAGTTCGAAAAACTTTATGTGTTCATTAAATAATCTGAAATGCGCGAAAACTTTAAGTGTCATGGGGGCCGATCATTACTCCACACCTCACAGATCAATGATACTAATTGAGCCGTGACGTCATTCTTGTATCAGTTAACACGGCCAGTTGATCTATTTTATACTTTCATTTTATTGAATACCTTATTAATGTTAAAATTTAAATATTTTGATTTATGTATTGAGTCAGGTTTTGTACCGTGTGTACATATTAAATAGTTTTTGTGTGTGTGCACATATTTGATTAATTAATGCTCTAATATCATGCTCATTCTCAAGGAATATATTTTGAAAAATGAAACGACTTTTATTTCAATTCCGTACGAAACCCCCCACGCGCGTCCAGTTTTTGAGTTAAGAAAATGTTTTAAAATAAATCTCCATATTTTCTTTGCATCTCTCTGGCTTATTGTGTTTCATGTCAAACATTTGGCAACACAGACAGTTTGTTTTTCAGTGTTTTGTTAACGTCAATTATGTTTAAAACACTGACTAATTACATGTGTTGGATTACACTGGGTTTGACGTAATTAGGGTCACGAGTTCGAATCCCGGTGATTCCAAATGTATAGTTCTTGCTCAACTACAGATATCTTTAAGATTGTCTTATGATAGAAGACGAAGAACGGGCATAGCCTGATAATGATAATTTTATTTAGATGATTTATAAGTCTAGATACAGCCTCCTGCTGTTAGGAGACGCAAGATTACAGGCCAAGTTTATTACTTTAGTCTGCTCAAAAAGCAATGTGTTACACTCGCTATGTCACTTTATTTATGTGTGCGTGCGTTGTTGAAAATAGAGGTTAACTGCTCGCCGCAATTTTTTCGACGTATTCACAGCTGTCGCAGTCTAGACGTATAAATTATTTAAAGCTGGATGTAATGTAATCACCGCGGCCCATACTTCCTTGTGGCGTCAGAGGAATCAGACCGTCAGCGACCTTATAAAAAAAAAGGCATAAAAAGGCATTTATTTTCTCAAAATTGATTCCTTTAGAATTCTTTTTGATGTCATTAATTTATAAAGCGTCGAATAAACATACCTAAACCCTTTTTTATATATTGTTTATAACAATAAGGGACGAGACGAGCAGGACGTTCAGCTGATGGTAATTGATAAGCCCGTCAGATTACAATGCAGTGCCACTCAGGATTCTTGACAAATCCAAAATTACTGAGCGGCACTACAATTTCGCTCGTCACCTTGAGACATAAGATGTTAGTCTCATCTGCCCAGTAATTTCACTAGCTACGGCGCAATTCAGACTGACACACAATACTGCTTCACGGCAGAAAAAGGCACCGCCACATGAATTCGGAACTGAAATAAATTGATATGTAACGGGCGGGGATCGAACCGAACTGTGGTGAGAGTCAAGCTCTATCTATTGCATCACCGACGCTTCGATAAGGCTACGAAAAGAATAGAGTAGGTCAGGACAGGAATACAAGAAGAGTTTATTGCTCCATTTCTTCGCTCGGGCTTCGGGGTGTTTTTTTTACATTTAAGTCGGTTCGAGTCCCAGACGAGGCAAGTAGTTTTTAGAAAATCTTTGAATGCAGAATTACTAACTTAAAAATAACAAAAAGTTTTCTTTCAGTAAAATACCCTATCTACGGTATTTAAGGTACTTTCCCTTTATGTTTATCCCCATCCTGTATATCCAGTTTAGTCCAACTTGAAAGATAGGATAGTTTTAATTTTGATTTGGGTCCCATAATTATTTTTATTTCCAATATTTGTTTTGTATGGAAATATTTTCTATGAGAGAATTTTATGACGAAAGCTTTGACAGTTCTGCTGTGAAACAATTTCCTTATTACAACAGGGAGAGCATATTTTACGAAATAATAATTAATTTTATGAAACATTATTGACAAATTCATAAAATAGTATTTTATTTACTGCGTACAGAGCAACGTCTGTCGGGACAGCTAGTGTATGATATAACTATACCTAATTAGCCCTCCCTTAGTCCAACGAGCGTTACAAAGCCAAGCGTGACATATCATTCTCAGTAGTACAAAACAATTAACTCAGCGCGCGCGGACAAGTTTTCACTTTAATAAACTCAAAGTGGTAAGCCAGGTGGGATTCGGCGTTTCACGAGATGTAATGCTCTTAAGTCTATAAAAAATACTGGATGCTATTTTGTACATCATTTGTATTCAAGTCTGGTAATGGCGCAGTATTCTTTGTAGTGACAAATGACACTTTATTATCTATAGCAGTGACTGTACAATATTGAGAATTCGCGCCAAAAGTTTCTTTCTTGTTAATGTGATTATATTTTACGTGACATTTGTATTAATTATGTGACTAACATTCATCCATGGTTATCGATCACTTTAATCAACGGAAGCGCTAAAGTCAATAGTGATAATGAGATTTGTTTTATTTACCATCACTTTAGTGTTTAAATAAAACACTTTTTAAAGGATTAAAACGCATGTAATTGTAACTTTGTTTTTACATTACTTTATTGCGTAAAAGTTACATTTTCCCAAAGTCCCCGTGTAAACGAGATCTGGAAATGTCCTGAAACGTCGGGTTTACTAAAATAATTACAAAAATGTTACTTTTAAGCAAAAATTTAATGTAAAAACACAGTTATCATCTACACTAGCATCATTTACACTAGCGTTAATAAAAGAAAATACTACATCATCTTAGTGTTAGACAAGTGTATGAATGAATGAATGAAGCTATACTTCTTTTGGCGCATAAGAGAAAAATTATCAGAGTGTATTTCTACGATGCGCGCGCACACTGTCACCCAAATTTGACACCCAGGCGTTAGTTGGTGAACTAGAACATTTCTATCGTAATTCAGCTACTATAAGCCTCTGTATCTCACATGTTCGCTGAACCACAAGCAATGGACTAGAATTAAATAAATTTTAACTACAAAATTTTAATTAAAAATCATATAGTATAGAAAGAATATAGTAGGTACCTAAACGTAAATACAAAAGACAAACAACAAAGAAATAATTGTGGAATATTGTTTGTATACGTCAATGAGAGGTCCCAGCATTTTTGTTGGTTTGAATAACAGCGCTGGTCTTCCAGTTTATAAAATTAGCCTCGGACCACATAAGGCTTAACGTTTAACGAAAAATTTTAAAATAATGGAAAAAAAATTTCCTTGAAATGAAAATGAAAGATATTTTTTTCATTTCAAAGATACTTCTTAAATAGTTTAATAGTTTTTATATCTGAACTTATCGATTTCAATCTGTCTCCACTGTAACTAGAATCGACCCGAACGAATATAACCGTATAACGTGTTATTCATGAACAACCACCAGTGGGAGGCTCCTTTGCACAGCATGTAGGCTAGATTATGGGTACCCCAACGGTGCCTATTTCTACCGTGAAGCAGTAATGTGTAAATATTATTGTGTTTCGGTTTGAAGGGCGCCGTAGCTAGTGAAATTACTGGTCAAATGAGGCTTAACATCTTATGTCTCAAGATGACGAGCGCAATTGTAGTGTCGCTCAGAATTTTTCTTTTTTTCAAGAATCCTGAGCGGCACGGCATTATAATGGGCAGAACGTATCAACAACTATCAGCTGAACGTCCTGATCTTCTCGTCCCTTATTATCATAAAAAAATAGTAACATCGGCGATGATATCCCCATGTGACCCTTGCGTTACACAATAATTGTAGTTTCTCGTGAGACATACATATATGACATATTTCAGAGACATACACAAAACTTCGATAAATAAATTAAATTTTTTTTTTGTTACCAAAAAAAATGCTAACAAAAATATATGATTAAAGAATTTCATCAAACGTTCGATAGGCTTTTAACACGTTTAAATTAAAATAGGTTTTTATCAGCGGTTAGCGTTTTATTATGAATAAGGCGATACTGTTTAATGAGTCAGTGCCGATGATAGTAAGGTGAAAATTAAGTTTGATGTGTTGAAATGTCTGTATGTAGGATCGATTTAAAATATTTTCATAAAATGTGGATTCTAAATAATCTTAAACCTTACATCGATGCTGAGGGTGGAGCTGGTCTTATTAAATATCCAGAATTAAGATAATTTATACGTCTACATGGAGCCTTCTGTGGTTAGACAACCGATGAAAACATGTCAGGTTTATAACTCTAGTGTGAGTGACAATCTACGTCTAACACTCGCGATTTGAGGGACACTTTGTGTTAGTTTGCGTGATTTTGTGTTTTTCGACGTTTTCACAGCTGTTGCAGTCAAAATATAAATGATAAAGATCCAGAAAAATAAAAGCAAAAAACTGTGCGTAGGCCGGGAATCGAACCCGGATCAACTGCTTGGAAGGCAACTATGCTGACCATTACACCACCAACGCATCTGTATTATTTTGTGAAAACTAACATTTGATTATAACTAATATAAATTATCTTATCGACTTTTACGTCATAGCAGCTGATAAAACAATAGAAAATTATCTACATATTAACTGTCCTACTTAACAATGCTATTTAAATTTGGTTATTTAAAAACTGTTATTTATCTCTTGACTAGCTTTAGCATGTACGGACCACAAAAGTTATGAAAAATCATTGCCAAATGTAAGCAGGTAGAATATTGTCAGGACCTCAGGGTTCGAAATACACTTGTACAAGTAAAACACTTCGTAGGCGCCAATAACTCGTTATGCACTAGAACTCCAATAACATACTAACAGCTTCCAGCCGAATTCCATCCATACCAAGGACATCATCCCCACCATCTGGATCTGTGGCGGTCACATTGCTGTGGAATGAGCTTCCTTGTGCGATGTTTCCGGGACGATACGAATGGGTACCTTCAAAAAAAGCTTGCACACCTTCTTTAAAGGCCGGCAATGGCTCCTGTGATTCCTCTGGTATTGCAAGAGAATGTGGGCGGCGGTGATAACTTAACACCAGGTGATTCGTACGCTCGTTTGTCCTTCTTTTCCATAAGAAAAAACTGACTGTTGCTCCAGAAATGATCAGTACCTGAATGAATAAATGAATCGAATGAAGTACTCTCATTTATTTTATACATATGCTTGCACATTGTCCAACAGAGTTAGTTATACATAAAAGAAAATAATTAAGAAAAAATAAACAAGTAAACAAGTTGTTTAGGTATCAGCAAGCTATGTCAGACTCAACCCTAGTGTGTTAGACATAGGGTCGAGATTATCTTACGTAGCGTTATATTTGTACGGAATAACTTTTTTACGAAATAATTAAAAAGGTCCTATAACCTGCGCAGAATTTAACCGTTTTATCTGAGTAATTTATACCCTATTAAAATTAGATATCGTGAATGTTTATAATTACTTGATGAAAATACAATAATGAAAATAGTTCTTATTTTAACCTTGCCTTGTGGAGGTTTTCACGTCGTGTAATGCACACTCAGGCTCATTTAATACATTAATTGTTAGGAGGTAGTATGGGCTATGACAGGACAGGACCGATCGTAAAGGCAATCTTTGGGCCTTTGTCCAGCAGTGGACGTCTTCCGGCTGAAATGAGAATGATGATGAATATGGGCTGCGCCCATGCCGCTGCCAGTCGACCCTAACGTTAAATTTTGAATTATAAAAAATAAGCTGACCACAGTCCTAACAGTTATTCACGTTAAGCGCAAGAACTTATTCAACATATAAGATTGTTTCTTCGTAAGTCCATAAAATTCGTTTAGTAATGTGTAATGTTGGAAAGTGGACAAAAAGCGTTATCGCTCTCAGCCAGGCGTGACTGCGGACTTTGAAGCTTTGATGTTTGAAAGCGCAAAGGGTAATAAAGATCGCCATGCCATGCGCGTACTGCAAGCTAAGATATATTATGGCGTTATTTTACGAAAATTCATTGTATCGAGGTAAAACTACTTTATAATAAGCCGTGCTTGAAATAAAAAGACATAAAAATGTGAAAAATAATTTGAAAAGCCACAACGACAGGAATGTAAAAGATTATAAATGGCTATTCTTAATAAATATCTAGGGGCGTTGTGTGTGCCAGATTTATCTGTCCATTTTTTTTTTGTTTTAATGTAATATTTATGTAATTTATTATTTCCATAATAATCGGCGTGTTAAAACATATTTCTAATGTCACTTAAGTGAAATATAAACCCTAAAATTTTGAAGACATAAAAGATATATAATATTAAACGTAAACTATGAAATGTATTAAATACACTGTATTGTACGGTATAGTGCCTTCATTGCTTACAAAGTTTTCCTTCTTTATTTTATTGCTCTGAATAATTACTCGTAGTTCTATAAAAATAATATTATTCTGGTAAACTACTTCATAATCACACTATAAATTTTGTGAGATAATATAAGCATAAAGCAAGAAGATATAAATCGCAACGCATCGCTTGTAACTGGAAGAAGCACCCAAGTAACAGTATCGACGCATTTCGCGCTGGTGTGGCACAAGTTTTATTTCAACAAAAAACTGTCTTTGTGTTAAGTTTATTGCTAGCAAGTACCTTTTGTGAAACTTTGTTACACATTGTGAAACTTGGCAGCGCTTCAGGTAGTACCAACATCTGGCTAGCGTGCTCTCTCATAACTCACTACGTCATTATGTGTAAAAACTCTTCTATTAAATAACAATTTATTACGACTTTCTTCTTGAGAAAAGAAAGGTTGCATAAAATCTTTTTAAAAAATAAAACACAACTAAGTGGCAACAAAATTTAATAAAAAAACATCTGTACATAAACAGGGACTTAGAAAGTAGTGAATTAAATTGTAAATGTTTTTAAAACTGGGCAGTGACTAAACTGGTAATAATAATATTGACACACTTTTCACACAAATTATCTTGCCCCAAGTTAAGCATATATAGCCTGTGTTATGGGTTACAAGACAATGATATATTTAATACAATATACTTACTTAAACATACATAAATTCATATAAACATACATAAATACATTTATACATCCATAACTCGGAAATAAACATCCATATTCATCATATAAATGGTAATAGAGATCAACAAATAATAATTTAAGTTGTTGGAATAAATATTATTACTGTCTTATATTTTGGACACTACACCCTTGAATAAGCTTACTATAATACGAAATAACGTGAAAAAGAATTATTATTAATAATGTTGCCAGATATAATAGAAAAGAAAGTTAAAAAGAGGGTATAAAAGAGCGGCTTCCGGTTCATTTGATTCAGTTGAATTACGATTAATATTACGTTATATCAATAGCAAATAGCCAGGTTTTCCCAGTTTCCTGGATTCCCCCCCCCACAAACCTCATGTATTAGTTTTTAAGCATAATAAAGTTTTATCCCTCAATACGTAGATAGGGTTGTAGAAATAAGTTTTCTGATACCTACATATATAAGGCTTAATTGTAAATTGCTTTAATAAGTAGATTTAAGTAATTTTGTATATATATTTTAATATCAAATATAGAAATTAGGAATTTGATTTTTTTTTTGATTTGATTCAGTCTCGTGCCAGATTTTGGCGAGACAACATGTCCTGAGGATGCCTCGTGTAGAGGCGAAACACGTGTCGAATTGTTTTAAAAACAGATATTGACGGAATTAACACTAAAGAAAACTTAAATCATTTGTATAATAAAAAGCCGTTCGAATAAATGAATTCATTTAAAACCGGTATGAAGTTAAAATATGTATTTTTATTGAAGCAGGGTTGGCAAAATTAAGTATTTTTATAAATTATAAGTAATAGTTATTAAAATTATCAAATTCATCTATAATATAATATACACACTTTTACACAAATTATCTTGCCCCAGACTAGGCATAGCCCGTACTATGGCTACAAGGTAATGATATATTTAATACAATATACTTACTTAAACATACATAAATACTTATTAACACCTATGATTCGGAAACAAACATCCATATTCAACGTATGAATGTTTGCACCTACCGGGATTGGAACCCGGGACCTCTAGCTTAGTAGGCAGGGTCACAAACCACTGGGCTATATGGGTCGTCATCTATATAATATTATGTATCTTATAATTATCAACGATAATATTTAAATAATGGTCAATACAATTAGTAACTCAATAACAATTAAAATAAACTCATAAGAAAACATATTAATTAACAATAACTTAAAAAGTTTTATCACTTATAAGTTAATTGTTGAAAAACGTTTGTGTGGTAAAGGTTACTATAACATAATTGACTTTCTTAAGTATACCACACATTGGGAGTGCAGCCGCCCTCAGGCTATTAAATAATAAGTTTAAATGTACAATATTACTTTGTAAACATATTTTTTGACTAAAAAAATCCCCCTGATGAGTTTGTTCGTTTTGGAATGGGTGGTAGCTTTTGACTTTCATTAAGTGATGTCAGACCCTATTTTGAATTTAAAATATTTGATTTTGAAACGTGTCCTGTAATATGAACTCGATCTCATCTATGTATAAGAGGCTAGGTCTGCGGGAAACGGAGTGTACTATATTCACACCCTTCAATCCAGAAAATAGGAGTAAATTATGGCAGAAATAGTTATTGCGGCAGTACTGCCCCGAACGAACACTGTCCATACGAGTATAATTCTAATGCTACATAAAAGTATGCCACGGGCTAAGATAACGAAATAAAAGTTTAATCGAGAAACTCAAGCCTCGAGCAACTCGAGCCAATAGTTCTGCTGTACCGGTTCAATTTTTATCATAGACAATTGATTGATACAAATTGGCTCTATTAAATGGCTACCGAGGCCGTTATATCTAATTGTATGAACACTTCGATTGGGATCGCCATTTAACTGGGCTTTAGCGGTGTCATTAAATGCGAAAATCTTCAAACTTTAAATCATATTGTAAGAACTATGCATGACGCTAATATTCTCGATATAACATTATGCTTATTATAACACGATATTATAAATCTCCATACATAATAATAAACCAAGAATATGCAAAATGTTTCAAAATTGATATTTTGCTTATGATTGGTTTATTCGGACGTATAACGTTTCCCGCGTTTATTTGCAGGGATGCTTCACATTCGGAAGACATCAGAATTATCCACAGAACAGGTAAAAGACGTTATAATTCTATTTTTAATTTATTACATGACCATGCAAGACATTATCATTGTATTGATAGTGTTGTCAGCGATATCTCACCATCAGCCGGAAGACGTCCACTGCTGGACAAAGGTCTCCACCAAAGATTTCTACGATCGGTCCTGCGCTGCCCTCATCCAACGTATTCCGGCGATCTTGTCCTTGATATAGTGAACATTAATTTTTATTAATTTTCAGGTATGTCAAATTAGTTTCTAAATCTGATCAAACACGAATTGTATAAATAAATAAGAGACTGAACATGTAAAGTTAAACAAGTAATAAGCAAATTGAACGCGAGCAAGATATAAAAAATTGCGAAAAGAGGGCTCGGAATGCAATATCCCCAAATTAGTGAAATGAAGTTGAGCAAACTAAACAACTTAAAAAGGCTCTAGCGATGATATTAAATGACGCGAAATGAGAAAGAAGCAGACATACTACCAGGTGCAATGACGAATTAATTGCTTATGAAGGAGTACTCTGTACCCGTTCAACAGTCAACAGAAACTATGGAATAAAAATAGAGAAGCTATTGCCAAAAATAAAACAAAATGCGCAGAGGCGATGAAGCTTGGAAAAAATAATTGTGGTTGGAAATACCGAAGACAAAATATCGCACGGTCGTTCTCCAACAAGATGGACTGATCGTCATCCAAATTCTTCACGGTTGTTAGAGACGTGCTGGATAGAATCAGGTGGAGACAGCTCCATATGTAACCCTATTGCTGATTACGATCCTCAGACATGATAGATCGACCCCAGAGAGACGTGTACCACTCGACCCAACTTACAAACTGCCAAATAAAATCTAAATTTGTTAATCGTTTTTGTGCGATCGTCGGTAACAAACACAAAAAGATTCACATTTGAATAATACTTAATTTGAATAATATTGAACAGGCACACTTCTTAACTAAATATGACATAAATATAATAAAATATTAACTTCCTTATAACCAGTTATAAACTATTAAAAGTTTAGAAAGCGGACAGCTATCGTTTGTTAACTGTAAAAAATGAGGGGAAACCCATAATTAACTTTTTTTTAAATATTATAGTCTGTTGTTACTAAAGAATATTACAGTATTGGGTTGAATAGTTCCAAGGAAATGTCGTTAAAAGTTAACTTCTAGGGTGGTTTACCTCAGAAGGAATAAAAGAAGCGGATGGGAAATAATTTACAATGTCTTTAAGGTAATAACTTCTTTAGGTGCGTGGATAAAATTTAATAAGAAATAACAGCAAAAAACATGCTCACAGTTCGATTATCGATATCGAATAATTCGCATTAATTAATATATATTTTTTAATTGTATTTATTATTAAAATACCAATTTTACGTGAATAATGGTTGCCAAGCTATTAAAACCGTGCTGGCTTGGACTATTGGTAAATAACTGAACAAAACTTAAAAATTTACGATCATTTTACATGAAAAAAAAAATAATAAGATGTTAAGTCTTATTTGCCCAGTGATTTCACTAGCTACGGCGCCCTTCAGATTGAAACACAATAATGTTTACACATTACTGCTTCACGGCAGAACTAGGCGCCGTTGTGGTGCCCATAATCTAGCCGGCTACTGTGCATACTAGCCTCCCACTCGTCACACACACAGTCGTAAACACAAAAGCATTAACAAGATCTTGCTAGCCTTAAGTGTGGGTACACCCTTACTTGAAAAAACTATAGTGTCGGTTCGAATTATTAGACTGAGGTCTTAAAAAAAGTGTGTGTGTACTTATATGTGCACGCATGAAGTTATAGATACTTCTTTGGCCTAACAAAGCAAAAATCCTTAAAAATATTTATTCCTCGTGCTATTCTACGTTTGTAGAAAGAACAATATTGTAAAAATCTATTAACGATGGCTTTGACAATTAATCATTAAATAACAAATACGGCTATACGGGCTTGAAGCCTTTGCCTATCCTAATAATGGACGAAGAAACCAAAAAAAAAAACGAATGTCGCAAACGTCAGAAAATGTTAAGAACCAACTTCACCCTGTTACTTTTGTGTTGGAGTGATGCGCGCGCATCTTAAAATTTCACTCTCATCATTTTTCCATAACACACCTAAAGAACTTCAAAAACTAAACTTGTTTAATGTCTTGGTTCCATTTCGATGATTTTTGTGAGAAAGAGGGGTTACAATTGACACTTGGGGAGAACTGGCACCTGTCAAATATCACCTGTCACTCCCCCGCTTAAGAAACCACTCTCCCATAACCTCTGCGCTTTAAGCTCGCTATCCTAAGAAATCGCCAAAATAAGTAAAACCATTCCTTAACGGTTAATATAAAACTTTGTTTGTTACTAAAAAAAAATATAAGTCTACAGAATATGAGAAGAAATAGTTATTTGTTCAACAAGTGAGCAAAGTTATTTTTTTGCTGCGAGTGCTGACTGATCACGAGCGTAGCGAATGATTCTAATATATACTACTGAGGTAGTGAGTGATTTAAAGGCACGAGACAAAAAAAATTGCACTCTTGTGAAACATACAACTTTTCACCTCGACTAGCGAGAAAAGTGCTATAGGTAAGAGAAAAAATTAAGATAATATTTAACAATGTTTATTATAAATATCATTTTTAATTTAGATGTTGCGTTCGGAAACTGCACTACTTGAAATTTTTATGAATACCAAACATGATATTTTTTAAGTAAGCGATAACAATGTTAACATATAAATTTTTGTGACAATGAGATAATAGGCTAGGCTAAAATGAGGTTCGGAACGCACCGGATCGCATTGTTTATTTTTTTAACGCGGAGTAATTCCCGGATGTATGGTCACGTGGGGATCGAAATTTAAATCACTTTGCCTCACGCTCGAGTTTTCACGTAGCAATAGCGCCCTTTTCGTGCTTGAGAGGTGAATATTCTATTTTCTTTACATTTCTATCTTTAATAGACATTGAGAAAATCAATCACCAAAGTACCCCTAACTCCTACAGTTGATCTAGATAAGAATTGTACGAAGAATTATTAATTGTTTACCAATACTATTTAACATGACATAGTTTTGTTATTGTTGTAAAGAAAATTAAAAATGCTTCTAATTCTAATATTAAAACTATGGCAATCTTGTGCGAGAGAAGTAACCTAGCTCCGCTCGATTCCTCAAGGCCGTTGGCTCGGTCCCCGGTTCTGTAATGAACAGACGATGTTTTATGAACATTATATCTATATTATCCCGGTTAAAATATGATGCAGGAATGGAGAAACTGAAGTCTGATGTGTAATTTTGCACATCACGGCCTTATTTGTGGTTGGTTGTTGTTAAAAATAACAGCAAAGTTGTTTTAGTATAATTATGAGTGCGCGATAATGATTAAAAGTTCTATTTTGAGCATTGCAATAGCTACATTGACATTACATTGCTAATAGTGACATACAAATCGCGAGTGTAAGACGTAGCTTGTCACGCACACTTAAGTAATAAACCTGGCCTGTTTTCACCGGTTGTCTAGCAGCAAGATGCTCTATCTAGACTAGTATAAGCGCGTTTAAAGAAGTCTTCAGTTCAAAAACATTTACAAAAGAATGTAAGTAAGGTAGTCATTTGTTTAATCAGCTGTTTCGTTGACACATTTTAATGGAAAAATCAGGTGTTATTATATAAATATTATATTTTATTAGTGTGATAACAGCGTTGGTGGTGTAATGGTCAGCATAGTTGCCTTCCAAGCAGTTGATCCGGGTTCGATTCCCGGCCTACGCACACTTTTTTAACTCTCTTCTATCTTTTTATCAGATGTATCCGATTACTGATTAATTTTATTATTAGAGATATATTAAGTAATCTCATTGTAACTAATATTTTAATTCTTAATTACAACAATTCGCATAACTATATTTTTATACTTAATATTATGATTAGATAAAATAGAAGTAAGTAAGGTAGAAATTATCACTGTGTGGTCCTTACCAAGGTAGCATTTTCAGGCTGTATATTAAATAATTACTTTTTATGTTTGTATCTCAAGTTCAAACAAAATAATTTTCGAAATGATTGAAACAAAGACTATAATTGTTAACATTTTTTATTTTAGTATTTTTAAGCAGTAGATGGACCGGCGATCTGGTAAATATCGCCGGAATTTGTTGGATGAGCGTAGCGCAGGACCGATCGTCGTGGAGATCTTTGGGGTAGGCCATTGTTCAGCAGTGGACGTCTTCCGGCTGAAATAATGACGATGAAGCAGTAAGTTAGAGCAATGTTTATTCTAAATAAAAACAAGAAGCGCATTCTAAAATGGCAGATTACCAAGTTAAATAAATGTTTTTTTTGTAAAAATATTAAAGAAATACTTTTGATCATAATATCTTGAATAATGGCAACCTTTCGTAAGCGACTCTCACTTTTCTGGTTTTTTTTTATTAGCTGGTTTTTTTTTATTTAACTTTGGCCGCGCAGATAGCTTTCACGTGGCAAGCAGAACATCAGTTCTAATTTTGACAATTATTTTTTTTATATAAACAAAATTTAATACCTTAAGCTAACAGATATTTATTTTTTGGTATATATACCATGCTCAGAGTTCTATGAAGGTTCTGTGATTGTGTACGATTTTTTTTCTTTCTGAGAAAATTTGATGAACAAGACGCAATACGCAATTACGCTCGTCACCTCTTTGAGATAAGACGTTGTATTTTCTGTGATTAGCGCTTGTATTACACATTTATTTAATTAAATACTTTTAAAGGATTTTTGCATTTGGTGTTTGCGTTAAAGTTACCTTTTAATGATTATTTATAGATACCGACGTTACATGACTTTTGCATACTCACGTCTTCTGGGGGACATGATAGGTATATGGGTATTTACGGGATACTTTTCGCAACTCGACGTCTGCTACGCGCCTTTTTTGAGTGGAATCCAACCCGGGTTGCAAATCTTGACATCCCAACTCCTCAAAGAAGTTACTCAAACCTCCGATATCACCCATGACCTCGGGGAGAATCCTCGGTGACCCCAGGTGTTTGGCCCAGTATGTGGCCAACCTCCGGCTCTCCAGGATGAGGTGTGTGGCCGTCTCTTCTGTCTCCATGCAAGCCCTGCACAGGGGACTGTCGGTGACAGCTATATTAAACATTTGCTTGTTAAAGGGGCCGTGACTCGTTATTACATGAGTTATCTTACGTTTGGACCCTACGAGAAAGTGAGAAGAAAAAGATCAATGCTCTTGAGATGTGGTGCTGGAGAAGAATGCTCGGTATATCGTGGACCGAATTCCGAACCAATGAGTCCATTCTTCAGGAGCTCGGCATCAAACAGAGACTGTCCACGGTATGTCTACGGTAGTGACCGTACAAGCTCGCATTCTCACTTTCTTCGGGCATGTATCGCGACGTGGAAGCGACTCCATAGAACGCTTAATAGTGCAGGGTAAAGTCGAGGGCACTAGACCAAGAGGCAGGTCCCCGATGAGGTGGACGGACCAAGTGAGGCAAGCTGTCGACGGTAAACTGCATGAATGCACGAGAAGAGCGGCAGTTCACGACGAGTGGTGTCGCATTGTGAAACAGGCCACTAACCTCGACGTGACGACCACGACCACTCTGACAAGAGTGTAACGCCGAAGAAGAAGAAGATCTTACGTTATATTGATAGTGTGAGTTTCACAAGCTTGCAAGAAAGCCAATCTATACATGGTAGAGCCTCTTTCGTCTGTCTGCATCCACTCATCTCCGTCCAGTATTTATTATGTAGGTGGTTGGTGTGCTGCATTATGACTGATACAGGCCAAACAGAGGGGAGATGGGGGACATGATATAATGATGTTATTATTATACTTATAAGTCCAGTAGCGACATAATATGAATACAGAAGATCTCTGTAACTCATGATTAATTTTGACTTTTTGACTTTTTTGGCGGCGACGTGGGGCGGGTCGTTCCCTTCCCTAAAATATGGTCGAGGGAGGCGATGGCTGGTCCATGCGTCATGCTGGTGAACGGGTGCTACTCGTGGGGGCTGGATGGTCTAGTAACCGGGAGGTCTGCTTGATGTGTTTTTTATTATTATTATTTCCTTTAAAGTTAAAGTTATTATATATTTTATTTTATGAAATACTCCCATAATGCCTCTATTTATTTACGGTATGTGTGGATTGATGCATCTACTATACTCAATAACTCTTGTGTTTATAAGTATTAATTTACTTTATTTTTTTTTGACTTACTCATGTAAGCCTTTCAGTTTTTGACTTTTGAGTATTTTTGTTGCGTCACTTTGCATATATTGTAATTGAAATGATTTGTAAAACAACTAAAATGTAAATCTTGACTTAAAAGAGTCAGACTCAACCAATTGGGACAGACCATATGCAATGAATGCAATGAGTTTCTTACTACTTCTTCTCATTAGCTCAACCCTTTACGATGTAGCGGTAAATTCAATAAGAAACAATATTTATATTTTTTTTTGACATTCATAAGTGTCATTTTTGTGACCTACATACCATAAAGTGTTTTTGAATTTGAATTTGAATTTGACTAAAACGATGTTTGCTTAAGACCAGAACATAACAACAGAAGCGAAAACTTTATCAGGGTGAGGATGGTAAAACAATATAAAACTATTTCTGAAGTGGGAACTTCTTTAGCCGCGTTGGGCCCCTTTCGGTAGGGAAAAATCTTATGGGTTTGTGTCACCGACATACTCTTGACTGGTGAACGCACAGCGGCCGTGTGCTGTGCGCGTTAGACACTTTTTGGATGGGTGAAATCTCGTGAGTTCGCGTCACCGAAATACTTTAAGCAGTATATCTGTAGCTATACAGCTGACGTGCTGTGTATATCTTATAAGTGAAATTGAATAGATTAATTAAAAAGTTTAATGTGTACGTACTGTGCATTGTTGAAATAGTTTTTTTGTTTGACTAATATTTTTTTTTTAAAATAAGTTTTAAATATAAATTAAAGTCAATAATTTAATTGTTTTTAAACATTGTTGAATATTAAATTTTAATAAGAATTGTTCTAAGTTTTCACTTCTATCAGCAGCCACTACAACTGCCAAATTTTTTGTTCTATATTAATAAAGTATCAATATTGAATTACCTAAACGAGCGTTACACACCCGAGCGTAACGGGTCAGTCCCAATCAATACCTACAATGTAAAGTGCTCAAGTGTATAAATACCGGTCGACTTGTTATAGTTAATAAATTATTGCACCTATTTGTTGGAAACGCTTACTAATTATGACACGACCGTCATGCTTACGAAGCATCCTTACACAAAGAAAACAAATATAAGATAATTAATATTTATATAGTTTATTCTTTATTACTTTTCGTGAAATATTTGATATTTAAAAAGCTAATTATTATAAAATATAATACTCTATTGATTGAACAGAGACGTTAAGTTTCTTGTATGCTCTTCTCACGAACTCTACTTTTTCCGAACTAATGGTAGATTCAGTAATTTATTAGAAAAAATTATAGTGGCGATTCCAGAGCGCTTAGTTTTAAAAACACAAATTGTTTAAAAGTTTATTTCACTTTGATTTTGTAAAAAATAAGTAAAGGTGACCTGCGGGCCCTTTTGTGTGTTTAATTTAAAAGCAGCCACAAATATTGTAGATTAAATTCAACATTCACGGCATTAGGGTAGTTTTAAGTTTATCTCGGCCGGGTTTCGGGTTATCAAAGGAATGAAAGGGTGATAAGAGTGGAATTTTTAGTGAAAGTTAGTAGATTAGGTTTTATACTGAAATATTTTTTGTCTGATAATAAAACCGCTTGGCAAATGAATACATTACTATCTGGTGATCGGTGTGTTTTGTTTCTCCTAAAATGCATCCTATACAAAATATCCTTTTTTTTATGGAATAGGAGGACAAACGAGCGTACGGGTCACCTGGTGTTAAGTGATCACCGCCGCCCACATTCTCTTGCAACACCAGAGGAATCACAAGAGCGTTGCCGGCCTTTAAGGAAGGTGTACGCGCTTTTTTTGAAGGTACCCATCCTGTAAATACCGCACAAGGAAGCTCATTCCACAGCTTCGTAGTGCGAGGAAGAAAGCTCCTTGAAAACCGCACTGTGGAGGACCGCCACACATCCAGATGGTGGGGATGATATCCTAACATGTGGCGTGTCGTGCGAAGGTGGAATACAAATACAAAATATCTTATGAAAATTTTATATATTTTTGTTAACTACGAAATTTATGGAAGTTCAATCATTACTTCTAATAATTATTTCTTTCCGCAAAGAATGATTCATATAGAAACAAAATTGGAAATTAATATATATGAAGTGTCACGAATCGAAATAAAAACTATCCTATGTCTCAAGTTCTATACCTACCAATGGGAAGCTATAAGGGGTACCACAGCGGCGCCTATATCGGCCTTGAAGCAGTAATGTGTAAGCATTACAGTGTTTTGGTCTGAAGGGCGCCGTAGCTAGTGAAATTACTAGGCAAGTGAGACTTGACATCTTATGTCTCAAGGTGACGAACACAGTTGTAGTGCCGCTCATAATTTTTGGGTTTTTCAATAATCTTAAGCGGCACTGCATTGTAATGAGCAGGGCGTATCAATTACCATCAGCTGAACGTCCTGATCGTCTCGTCCCTCATTTTCATTAAAAAATTAAACAGATGGCCGATAACATATTAGCAGGCCGTCATGTAGATCTTTGGAGGACGCTTTTGTCCAGCAGTGGACCTTTTCCGGCTCTGCTTTCCTTCTGCAACAAAGCGTCATTCCTTATGTTTTTATTGAAGCTAAGATTCTTGTTTATTCTATACGAAATAAATTATTAGATTTTTTTTAACATTGACTCGAGCCGGATTATAAATACTAAAATAACAATATATAAACTAAGACGTGGAAAATACGTATTTTTATTGTAATATATTACAAATAAACTAAAATAAATAATATTAATAATTACAAATTTAAGCAGAATCTAAATCTATAAACCTTAAAAATATAATGTGATAACTTAAATATATTATTAAATGGAGTCCCTTTTGGCAAGGTTCCGATGATACTGGCAGCGTTCTCCTTTTGAATAGCTAGACTAATTCTCTGTCCGAGGTAGCTGCCAGCTCTTCCGTCTCCTCTGATGTCGAATAATCTTTTTGCTATTTCCTTTAAAAGCCTTTTAGTGCTAAGACTCCACGGACCAAGAGTCTCGACACTGAATGGGAAAAAATCATATTTGGAGCCTAGACCCCTGTATTTGTATGCTTTAGCTTTTTAAGCCGCTTCACAAGCCGCACCATCTCTGTTGTCGGTTCCATGTAGATGGGAATATGTTGTTTTTAAAAATATAATTTGCATCTTGCAGTAAAATCTCAGTTAAGCTTGGTTATATTATTAGCAACAGAATTGCCCAATAAAATCTTACAACCAAAGTAGTTGGGTAATGGGCAATTTAAAACATCAAACAAATTACCTACTTACAACCTCGACATCTGCGGGCCAAATTGAAACCGTGTATGGTTTTAAAAAAGGGCATCGTCGGTTCCGTGAAATAACAAAAATAAAAACATTTTTTATGAAAGAGAAAGAATGAACGTACGGGTCACCTAATGTTAAGTGATCATTGCCGCCACATTCTCCTGCACTACCAGAGGAATCGCAGAAGCGTTGCCCTTTAAATTATTTTTCGAAACTTTATATAAAACTTTAATTAAATCTTTTACATATAAATATTTTTCTATGGAAAGGGAGGACAAATGAGCATACGAGTCGCCTGATTTTAAGTGATCACCGCCACCCACATTCTCTTACAACACCAGAGGAATTACAGGAGCGTTACCAGCCTTTAAGGAAGGTGTACGCGCTTTTTTTGAAGGTACCCATGGCGTATCGTCCCGGAAGTGACGTAGCGAGTACCTTACGAAAAGTTCCTTACCACCATTCAAGATTTATAACAAAACGTATTTCTTAAATACTTTAATTTGTATGTAAGTTGAATAGTTTATTCCTATACCTATCCTAATACTGTCCGCTGTAACCGCTAAACTGTCCGAGAGAGAAGGAATATGTGGTGAAAAAGAAGAGACAATCTGTGCTTTTTAGGGGTTAAAGCTAAGATGTACTTAAAAGGCGCAAAAAGACTAAGTATAACTAAGTTTTCTACAATGAAACTGATGTTATGTACTGTTTTGTATCCGTTTAAGTTGAATATTTTATTTTTAATTCAATTGAAGGTATATAAATGTAAGGAACAGTCGATAAACAGTTTTTAAATAGAGAATGTTCTTTCTAGCTGTCATGTGAAAAACTTTCACTCTTAAAGCTGGTACCAAAGAGCTGATATTTTACCAAAGTTGCCAGTAGGTACTAAAAAGCGGCATTTTCGTAAACCCATATCATAAAAATTTAATTAGTAACTGAAATTTATGAACGATTTGGGACTCGAACCCTCGTCCTCTCGGGTTCCGTGCGAGCGCTTTTTCTATCTGAGCGAACCGTTCGAGTACGCATAGGTCGTAAATTTTGGTATATCTTGTTCAACTCTCAGGTTGTGGCTCCATCTACAGGATCCCGCATCGTTCATAAATTATGGTTGCTAATTTAATTTGTATAATTAATTCCAGAAGTGACGTTATCACTTTTAAAATAAATTTTATAAAACCACTAGCTGACCCAGCAAACGTTGTATTACCATATACAGTAATTAAAAAAAATTCTATAGCAGAAATTTTTGAGGTATTAAAAATAGATGCAACCGATTCTCAGACCTACGAAATATATCGTTCTACAATTATTGTATTCGATTGCTACCTTGCAACTCTATATCGGTTTGGTGAATGGAACAGAATAATGTAAAAATAGCGATACAAAAATAGTAGAACTATTTTCGATTCGATTTATCGATCGTAGAATGGCGAAAATTTAAATTTTGTATGTATTGTTCAATGCTGAATCATAATAAAATAAATATAAAAAAATTGTCAAAAAGTTAAAAAAAAAATTGGGGTGGACTTAACATTTAGGGGGATGAAAAATAGATAGTAGCTGATTCTCAGACCTACTGCATGCATTTAAAATTTGGTAAAAATCAGTAGGGCCGTTTCGGAGGAGTAAGGTAACTAACATTGTGACACGAGAGTTTTATATATAAGATTTTATTATACAAAAGAGGAAATTAAAGAGTACAAGGTACACTGTGCTATTAATATTATAAATGTGAATGTAAGTTTGTTTGTTACGCTTTCACGCCTAAACAACCAAACAAATTTTGATAAAATTTAGTACAGACATAGACTATAGCTTGAAAAAGGACATAGGCTACTTTTTATTGCAAAAAATATAATAGAAGGGTTGAAAAAGGGGATGGCAGTTTATATAGAAATTCGTTATTATTTACGATAAAACCACGAGACTCCATATTTAGGCACTTGATAAGAAATAATTTATAAACATTTGTTCGAGCATATTTGAAACTATGACCTGTATGGGGATGAAATAGGAGATTACAGTTCACAGGGAAATACTATTGAAGAGACTGTCTACAATGACAAGGGATATGTGCTGTATCAAAGAAGAGCGAAAAGAGCAGTTTGTATGTATATTATTTGAAAAGTATCCTAAGAAATAAAAAAAAGAGTGTGTGTACTTATGTACACGCGTTAGAAGTTATACTTCTTTGGCGTATGGAAAAATAAATCAAATTTTAACAAATAGTCAAGTTATTAGTAAATACTATCACCGTCGTATATGAAATTGATTTAATAAAAACACCAAAATAATATTTATTTATTCACACTTTTTAGTTGCGCCGAAACACGTGTTCTAAATATAAAAATACTAGAATAAACAACTTGAATATAGTTATCGATTTTCATGCCACCTAGAACTAACTTCACTATGTAGAATTCAGGTGTCGGTGTGCGCGCGCATCGTAAAAATTCACTCTCATCATTTTTCTCCATCGCGCCAAAAGAAGTATAACTTCAAAAAAAATGCCCAAAGTAACTATTCAACGCGGACGAAGTCGCGGGTAAAAGCTTGTATTAAAATAAAATAGCACTTATATAACTTAAGCAAACTTATTTAAATTGACTGTAGATAATTAGGAATAACAAGTTGAGCGACAAATCTCTTTAGGCAACTGTATGAAGGATTAATGTCTTTCATATTTTTTAATCTTTGAAAGGCAGTGTGTTAAATTATCTTTCTACAATTATATCGTGTAACTTTCAAGGCGTTGAATTGTGGTTCAAACTTGCGAACAGACTTCATTCAGATTAAAGCTTTATCAATGTACATGACATCACTACATCTTAATATATATAAATTACGTGACACGTTGTTTGTCCGCGATGGACTCCTAAACTAATGAACGGATTTTAATGGGGATTACTTCATGGAGTGCAGTTTAGTCCAACTTGAGAGATAGGATAGTTTTTATTTCGATTTGGGACCCATAATTATTTTTATTTCCAATATTTGTTTTGTATGGACATATTTTCTGTGAGAGATTTTTTTGACGCACGGTTTGACAGTTCTGCTGTGATAGAATTTCATTACAACAACAGGGAGCATATTTTACGAAATAATTTTAGATGTTATTAAATATTATTGACAAATTCACAAAAAAACAGTATTTTATTAATTATGTACAGAACAACGTCTGTCAGGTCAGTTAGTAATATTATAAAACACAGTCCTCCGCCGCTTCAGTCTGAATGTAAGAAAGAAAGAATAATCATTTATTCTACAACTTAAGCCTAGTATAGAAGTAGACTTATTTATTAATTTATATTAAAATGCAGAATTGGAGTTCACCTCAGCATGATACTGGTCACACCCACAGGTGATATGAAACGGCGCCTATTTCTACCGTGAAACAGTAATGTGTAAACATTTCTGTGTTTCGGTCTGAAGGAAAGGCTAGTGAAATTACTGGGCAAATGTGACTTAACATCTTATGTCTCAAGGTGACGAGCGCAATTGTAGTGCCGTTCAGAATTTTTGTATTTTTCAAGAATCCTGAGCGGCACTGCATTGTAATGGATAGGGCGTATCAATCACCATCAGCTGAACGTCCTGCTCGTCTCGTCCCTTTTTTTCATAAAAAAAAGCTTTGGTCTTCCGGAGAACCCCAGGAGGTCTATTTTGTCATACTACATACAGGTTATACATCTATATATAAATGAGATTTCCACGTATATAGTCACTCATCACGATATCTCTGGAACCATAAGGCGTAGAGACTTGAAAATTGGTAGGAATATTCCTTTCGCCAAGTAGAGGTCAGCTAAGAACCGATTTTACAAAATTCCACCCGCAAGATTTTTTTTTTATTATGTACAGGACAACGTCTGTCGGGTCAGCTAGTAAGTACATATATAAAGGGTTAACACTTAATTAATTTATATGAAAACTACATACAATTTCGTGACCTGACCTAATTCAACAAGTCAGTAATGTAATCAAGAACAGTAAAATTGTATATACAATAAAAATAATAATAATGACAGGTGAGTACTAATTGCGTGATTGAATGAGTGATAATTCTGCTGATATTAATAAGAAGAATATGGCTGTCTGTTTAAGTCTGTTTGCGATGAACTCATAAACTACTCCTCCGATTTTCATGCTGTTTTCACAAATGAATAGCGTGGTTCTCGAGGAGGGTTTTAGTATATAATTTGTTAAGTTTTTGTATACATTGGCTAAAATAGAACGATATTTGTTGGAGGCGTCGGAAAAAAATAAGCCGCCTGGGAACTTTGAACGAAAACACAAGCCCTTTGAGATTTGTAGTTCAGAACCAGTGGAAGGCTCCTTTGCACAGGATGCCGACTAGATTATGAGTACCACAACAGTGTCTATTTCTGCTGTGAAGCAGTAATATGTAAGCATTATTTTGTTTCGGTCTGAAGACCGCCTTAGCTAGTGAAATTACTGGGCAAACGAGATTTAACATTTTATATCTCAATGAGCCGAATGCAATTTTGGGATTTGTAAGAATCTATTCCTAAGCGGCACTACATTGTAATGGGCATGGCGTATCAATTACCATCAGCTGAACGTCCTGCTTCTTCTTGTCCCTTCTTGTTGTCGATCGGCTCTGAGAGGCTTCAAGTATGTGTGATGATGGATTGTCGTCTAGGTAGAGTGTCACGATGACATAGATATTAGTTTCGCGCAAAATATGCATTTTTTTAGTCAAGGTAAGTGTAGGTCTGCTCTTAAATGTCAATGAAAACACTCATAATTATTATTCAAAATTGCTAATTTATTGGTTCTTACAAAACAAACGCGTTCTAAAGTTCTAAGCTTAACTAAAGAGTGACTTTGGATGTTGAAGCGTGACACTGCATGTCCTGAGCATACTTTTCATAAGATGGTAAGTAATTACCGATTTTAGTTTATTAAAAAGCACTCGCGATCGACCGTTTGAGCACCCCTGGTAAAGACAAATAAAGCGGGTGAAAGACAAGATCTCTTAGGTAGACAGTAAGATAGAAGAGGTAAGCGAATATATTGTCACAACATAACCGATTTTGATTGACAAATTGCAAACAGCCAGCCACGCTTGGAATTAAGAGGTAATTTAGTATTTAAAACACTTACACTTCTATAATAAAGTCCCAGCCACTGTTCAGGCATTATCTATAAATAAATTTAAATGTTTTATAAAAAAAATGGCTTTGTGGTAAATCCTATTACTCCACTGCTGAATATCTAAATGATCGGACAGCCTGGGACTAGATTGTGATTATTTTATAGCGATAGAAATGACTGTACAACATTGTATATTTTTATTGAAAAGAGCGCAAAAAAAGAATGCTGGGAGAGTTTCTTGCGCCGCTTCTTCTCTCTCAGAGCGCCATTTCCTTCCGAAGCGGTAGTAGCATCTAGTAGTTATTAGAAATGACATCTAAAGGAATCAATTTTGAGAAAAAAAATGCCTTTTATGCCTTTTAAAATAAAAAACTTTATATACATAAATTTTATACATCTAGATAGATAGCTGTGAAAGCACCGAAAAGAAAATTGAGTTTTGAACTAGTCTCTATTTTGAGCATTGCACGCACACTAAGCCGAAGTGTCATACAAATCGCGAGTGTAAGAAATAGCTTGTCACGCACAATAAACTAGTATTCGTGGGCTATTTTTTACCATTGTGTTACAGTAAGAGACTATCTAAACGTATTAATTATCTAAGGTAAAACTAGCTACCGCACCCATTGAAAAATAAAAATTTCTGACGAATTATCAGGCTGCCAGGTGATCTACTCGCAAGTATTTTCTAAGTCTGTGGTCTACACCGTTGTAGCTACAACATGAAATAAAACCTACAGTAAAGTTTCCTGAATCTTTCTTCCACGTACATACGAACTATGAAAAGAGCTTTTATGCGCGGTGGTTCCAGAACGAAACGAAATGGTTATTGGTAAACTTAAAACAACAAATACACTATCCTTAACAGCCAAGAATGCTCCTGTGATTCCTCTGATCTTGAAGTAGAATGTAGGTGGCGGTAATCATTTAAAATCTGATGACACATAATATGCTCGTTTGTTCTTGAATTTTTACTTCTCTCCCATAAAAAAAACTCATTTTGATCGAATTTAAATCTTATGCTAATGAAATTCTTTTTATTCAATAACAACTATATATAAATTTAGTAATAGATCCGCGATAGACGCTCTATTTAGAGCCTCTGTTTAAGATTTAGAATTAATTATGAATTTCTCCCACGCGGAAAATGCGTAAATTAATAGCATTTTATATTTAGATTCAATCGATTCGCCTTTAATAGGCGTGAAATTACATACCAAAGATTATATAATTATACCATTTTCTGCCGTGAAGCAGTAATGTGTAAGCACTACTGTGTTTCGGTGTGAAGGGTGCCATAGCTAGTGAAATTACTGGGCAAATGAGACTTAACATCTTATGTCTCAAGGTGACGTGTGCAATAGTAGTGCCGCTCAGAATTTTTCAAGAATCCTGAGCGGCACTGCATTGTAATGGGTAGGGCGTATCAATTAACATCAGCTGAGCGCCCTGCTTGTCTCGTCCCTTATTTACATAAAAAAATACGAAATTCGTATAAATTAGAATTTGACTTTGGCGGCGCGCAATGGTTACTGTCACATTTCTGTGAAGAATGGACACTAAGGCGGCATTTAGTGCTCGACCGACGGTGAACGCTGACGTCGGTCAAGCGTAGCTATTACAATGAAAAATTATGAACGCGTACAATCCAGCGCTGTTGAATTGCTACGCGCGTACAGCTAAGTCACATTGACGAGAATAAAAAGAATCTTTGGTCCGGCGTACGGCGTACCGATTCGCTATTGTGATAATAAAGCGCATTCAGTGCGACGCCGACTGAGTAACTGACCGTACGCGCGTGCTTAATATCTTTATCAAAAATCGTAAACAAAATTTCAAATATATATGTCGGAGAATTAGAATATAAAAGTAATATGGCCTGTATGATTATATTCTACTCTGTGTATTGGGCTGAACTGATGGCGAACGTCATCTGTCAAAGTTTATTCGAAGTTGTCATTGTGTACGTCAATGTATGTGACACGATTGAAGTTAGTTATTATTGTCCATCAGTAGAGCGCTCATTGAGAAGTCGCAGTCGTCTTCAAGCTAGCGGCCGCGCCGGTTGTGCGCAATGATCGACTTAAAACAACATGGGGGATACCAGCACGGTGACGCCCGATTTTAAATCTAAATAAATCTCCGAGATATAGGTACCAAATTCTCCTTCAATTTGGCGCTCTATAATAATTGGATGAACATAATATCTTTTCCGTCTCTTATTTCGTAACCGTTTGCGTGTACAGTGCGCACATATGAAAGAGATAACAAATGAATTTAATTTTCATCGCAATTGTACTTGTTCAATCAAGTTTGCTGAGCACTAAACACACCATGGTCAGCGCGTATGCGTACGCGTTACGCCCCACCGACGTCAGTTCTCACCGTCCCGTCGGTCGAGCACTAAATCCAGCCTAAAAGCTCACCAGAATTTTAAATGATACATAAAATATATTATATACTATGCTATCGTCTTTTGTTCGATCTATATACGCAACAAACACATTTAATTATGTTTAATGATCGTCCATTTTTATGTTGAACGATTAATAAAACCATAGATTTCCTTTTCGCAGTAAATCCACCCGATTTGCAGTAAACAGGACGTTCTAAATTTTTATACGAAAGCCACTAATCTGTTCAGTAACCTACATTCTATTACTGACTGTGCGTGGGTAGAATAGTGCTTAGGGTTACATCACAATCACAAAAGTATAAAGTAGAGATGAAGTCACGAAATGTAACACAATGCACTAAATCAAACAAATTTAGAACCATTATATTCATTTAGGTCAAATAAATTACACTTGTGAATGTCAAAAGTAATACTTTTTACCATTTACCACCACTTGAGAACAGGTTGAGCTTTAATGAGAAGAAGTACCAAAAAACTCATTGCCACTCTTTCAAACTAAAATAAAAACCACGAGAGTTATTGAGTGCAATAAATGCATCAAGCCACACGCACTGTAAATAAATAAAGGTATATAATAAGAGTTTTATATTAACAATTATAAAGATATATATAAAAAAGCAATGTTTCCGATGACAGAATCATTCAGCCACCACAAGAAGCGCCCATTGACGAGCACGACGCATGGACCAGTCATTTACCATTGGGAGGCTCCTTTGCACAGGATGCCGACTAGATTATGGGTACCACAACGGCTCCTATTTCTGCCGTGAAGCAGTAATGTGTAAGCATTACTGTGTTTCGGTCTGAAGGGCGCCGTAGCTAGTGAAATTACTGGGCAAATGTGACTTAACATCATATGTCTCAAGGTGACGAGCGCAGTTGTAATGCAATTTAGCATTATTGGGGTTTTTCAAGAATCCTGAGCGGCACTGCATTGTAATGGGCAGGGCGTATCAATTACCATCAGCTGAACGTCCTGCTCGTCTTGTCCCTTATTTTCACTAAACAAAGCCATCACCTCGATCGACCACATTTAAGGAATCCCAACGTTCACCCCCGCCACTTTTTAAATATTTTTGTCAGTAAAAACATCAGCGAATGCAAATGATTATTATATAAATCCTTCATACATTACTTATTTCACTTAATTCTACTTAATATTATTATACTATAATAACAATACAAGTAATGGAACATACACGATATTTTTCTGGACAAACAACACCAAATACATCAAAATAATTTTCAAATATTCACAATGCTTTTCAAAATAATCGCACCACTAATCCCGTAGGATAAGTAGTGTTTCTAATAGTTAATTAAAATATTTTATATTATTTTAGTTGTCACTAGCATTAAACTAGGCCGGGCCTGTATTTTAATACTAGTTACTTCCAGATACATTGTTTTTTACAGATAACTTCAATACATAAAAGCGTATATAAGAATTTAACTTATGGAAAAAAAAAATTTTTAACAGTTCTACGAGAAAATAAATAACATTTGTCTATCATACATATTATTGGATAGTACTTGAGCGGTCAGTAATAAAATTGAGGGTATACTTAAAAACATTTGGGTTGACTACAAAGACTGTTGACTTGGGCTATTTTCATATAATAATATAGTAAGGTATTATTGATTGGGTTTATTTTGAACTTTTAAAGTAATAATGTATAATAAAGTATTAAACATAATAAATTTTAAAGATAAATATATAAAGGTACATGTATACATATAGATAAATAGAAATTTTAATTTATTGTAGATGTGAAATATAAGCTATTATTATGCATACTATAATTTTATAAGATAATGGTATAAAATAAACAATGAAATTTAAAGTTTTTTTTTTCCTGTATGATGTGCGTATATCGGTAAGGTAAGTAAGGCTGGATAATTAATAATTTAACGTATAGCTATAAACAAATTTTCAATTTCATCATACTTTTTATTTTTTAACCAAACAGTTAGCTTTTTTTTACAGTTAAATTTGTTTTCAGAGTAGATATTAATATTTTGTTTAATTTATTATAGAGCATGGGACCAAGATAGCATTGAAATTTACGTATAAAAAAAGTTTTAAAAGTGTTTGTAGGACAGACTTTATCTTTACGTCGTTTTGCTACTGCTTCTGGAACAAATATAAGTTTTGAGTGCTGTGCCATTATAGTGTCCCTAATAAACAATTGTCTTACAGACAAGACATCGCATTTAGTGTATAGTTCACAAGTAGGATACCGAAAGGTTTTGTAAATAATAACCTTTAATAGAGCACGTTGGGCCCGTTCAAGCTTCAAAAGACATGATTTTCGAGCGCCACCCCACGATTTAATACAATAAGTTAATAAGGATTGTGCTAATGCAAAGTAAACATTTCTCAAAAGAGTGAAATCAGCAATCTGACGTAAGGTTTTAAATACGAAAATAAGTTTTCTAGTCCTTTCTGACAGTAGATCAATTTGCGGTTTCCATGATAGGGTCTCATCTATTAGAACTCCTAGGTATTTAATTATTTTCGTTTTATTAAGGTAAACACAAGAGCATCCTTTATTTTGAGTCAAGACTTTCTTACAATTATGAACTTGTACGGAAAAATTTTCGTCTGAGGGAATTTGTCTTGTAGTAATGCCAAAGGTGATATATTTTGTTTTAAGAATGTTTAGAGTTAACAAATTCTGTTGAAGCCATTGAAAAGTTTTTCGAAGTCCTATTTCAACCTTGGTTTTGACATCTGCCCAAGAATCGGCATGAAAAATTAAGGCCGTATCATCGGCATACATAAATGTTTTGCAGTTAATTGGATTAAGATGACAAAGGTCGTTCACATAAATCAGAAACAAAGCAGGACCGAGCACACTGCCCTGAGGTACACCGTGAGTTACTGGATGAAAAGAGCTTACATAATCACCTATTTTTACACTTTGCTTTCTGTTTGTAAGGTAATCCTTAAAAAGTGAATGCACCTTTCCTCTTATTCCAATTGCCTCCATTTTGTCTAAAAGAAGTGGTATAGAAACGGTGTCAAAGGCTTTCGCAAGGTCAAGAAAAACGCCCACGCATTTTTCTTTAGCATCTAGACGGGCTGCCACAAATTCTGATAGATCCGATACTACATCACTTTCTGCCCTAAAGCCATACTGATGCTTAGATAAGATATTTTCTTTATCTAGAAAGGACATAAGTCTTTTACTCATAATTTTTTCAAATAATTTGGAAATAGTCGGTAAAATTTAAATAGGGCGATAGCTATTGGCACATGATTTTTCTCCTGATTTATATATGGGTAGAATTATGGAGAGTTTGAAAACCTGTGGAAAAGTACTCGTTTCAATACATAAATTAAAGATGTGTGTTAAAAGTGGAACAAGGATATGTCTGCTCAATTTTATTATTTTTGGTGATATATTGTCCCATCCAACAGCTGAGTCATTTTTAAGGTTCGTTATTAAGTTTTCTATTTCTTTTTCTGTTGTTTTCAACATCACCATAGAGTTTGATGGCGTCATTGGTTTTTTATTAGAACAATTTAAATCTACGGGACATTGAACGTCAGGAATTTTGTCTGCTAGGTCCTTGCCAATACCAGCAAAATAGTTATTAACTTTCTCAACTGCGTTTTCAGGCTTAGTGTCAATTCTCAGGAGATCCTGTTGTAATTCTTTTTTGTTAGTTGTGTTTGTGAATTTTCTTATTGGTGTCCATGTGTTTTTAGGATTTTTAGCGTGTTTTTTTAATTCATTTTGTTCATATGTTCTTTTTAATCTTTTTAATAAATCGTTACAGTGGTTTTTGTATCGCTTGTAAGTAATACTGAGAATTTGATTGTCAGATATATGAAATGTCTAAAAAAATTTATAAATTTACGGAGATCGCCGTCTTAGTTTGCATTATTAATTAGTTAAATTTTATTTGTGTAATTAAACGCAGAAGTGAGGGTTATCACCTTAAAAACATAACAAATTGTTTAGATTAGCAAGAGCTAGACATCTCAAGTCAATTTCCTAATATGCAAATATTGGGTTGAGCAGGTTATCAACTGTAAAGTAGATCTTGTAGAATGTAGATGAAGCGACAACCTGAGGGTTGAACAAGGCATACATGATTTTATGAACGATACGTCACTCGAACGGTTGGCTCAGTTGGAAAGAGCGTTCGCACGGAACGCGAAAGGTCGCAGGTTAGAGTCCCGCATCGTTCATAAAATTTTGTTTTCAGTTTTATTTGTGTTATTTATTATTACTTATGGCAGTATTGTAAAACAAATTGTTATAATTTTAACTGTCTTGATATTGTAACTTATGCTATAAACAGTATTATATATGTATAAAAATGTTGGAACGCTGCATCGATTTTCAAGCAAAAAATTAAAAATCATTTAATTAAATAATATCATTCGTCTTTATTTTTGATAATAGTTGATGTATTTTAATAAAATTTAGTTGTTTGTTTATCGTTATAAGTTTTTATGTTTGTAAGAACTTTATAAAGTAATTTAGATAGTAAGTAAACAAGGATTGTCTTATTTAAATAATGTTATTAAGTACTTGTAATTTAATTAATTGCATGTCGAATTAGCCCGTAAATGGGGTTTACGATGTTAGATTTTACAATGACTTATTAATATGCAAATGAAGTACAACGTGGGCTTCCTACTTAATAAAAAACAAAAAAAAGCCTACAAACATAATTATAAGAAAATGCGATCTTTCGTTCCAATTATTGTGGAAAATCTATTGCCGAAAATATGTCGAGAGTTGTGCCTGAACTGACCTGAAAACCGCGAAGGGCTTCAATCCCTTCTCAGCGTCCGTACTTCTTAATTATTTCAAAGATTTCGTCGATACTTTTGAACATATTATATTCTACATTCAAAATCACAGTGAGAATTAAACACAACATTGATATTTTAACGGCTATCAGAGGCTGATGATCAAAAAATAAGATTTCGATTGTACGAATTGACGTCGAATGACGAATGCAATCGCAGTGCCACACAGAATCTAGTGTCATTACTCCTAGGCGGCATTGCAATCTAGGGGGCAGTGTGTATCCAATTACGCTTAGGTGAACGTCCTGCTCGACTCGGGACTTTTAACCATAAAAAAATAAAAAAAAAGCATATTGCTATCTGTATTTCTATTGGTAGTTGCCTCTTCTTGGTTCATCCACTCTTTTCTACCTACTACTACTACTACTAGTGAAATTACTGGGCAAATGAGACTTAACATCTTATGTCTCTAGTGATTAGCGCAATTGTAGTGCCGTTTAGAAGTTTTGGGTTTTCCAAGAATCCTGAGTGGCACTGCATTGTAATGGGCTAGGCGTATCAATTTCCATCAGCTGAAGTCCTGCTCGTCTCGTCCCTTATTTTCATAAAAAAAAACCTCAAGCTATACTTAGACCATATTGTCTTGCCTGCTATCGTCCTTACTTACTCTGACCATCTTCTGTATTGCTTTACTCGTTTTCATTTTAGATTTCTGGTGTACCAGTCCGTGATGGATTAGCACCACTTGTACGTAACCCGAAGTGTGTGCCCTGTCCAGTGCCATTTTAATTTTCTCAATTATTGTTATTTCTCTTATAGATATGTTCATCATTCAATATTTTTATTAATGTTCAGCATCAAATAACATTATATTTTATAATTATTCATATAATAATGAAAAAATGTTATGGAAGCAATACTTACTCAGACGTAAGAAGGGTATTATGAAAGATTTAGGACACAGTCGTCTACGAAACAAAGATTTAATTTGCTGCGAGAGTTAGGATGTATTCATACTATTTTGTTTATGATTTCTAGAGTTTATTTTGATTTATTTGGTGATTGAATTGTGCTCATGTAATTATTGATTTATTAATATTATTTTACGTAGCGGTGTTGCTTGGGCAATGCTAAGTGCAAGCCGCGGCGGACTTGAATACTGCACAAATTTCTTCCACGGCCTGCCCATAACCATTCAAATATTATATTTCAAAGATGAGTCTCGCAATACTAAACTGGTGTTATTTTGAATAGAAAATGCTATGGTGATAATTTTTAGCTTGAGATTCTTAATTTATTCGTATTATATTATCTATATAGTATTACGTAGCTTCGTAGTAAACCAAATTACTTTCTTAAATTATTAAATCAAATCAAATCAAATCAAAATCACTTATGAAAGTCAAAAAAAATTTTTTTTCTTACTGAATCTACCGCTACTTTGAAAAGAAAATTATATTATTGATAACTGAAAGCGAAGAAAAAATAAATTAAAATTTGGGTGCTAGCATTGTGATATAACGTTAATGTTTGCTAAGTTTATTTTATTTTATTATGATATTATTTCCTTTATTTATAGTTGATACGGATTTATATGGGGGTTTTATCGTGGTACATAACTTTTAGCATACGGATATATTCTAAATATTTTACTGGCGATCCAATAGTTATTACATCGTATATTATATCTAGAATTACAACTATTGCCGTACAGTAACCTCGGCTTAACAGGAACACTTAAATTACGGCGACAAGTTCAAGAGCCATTTTAACTATACACTTTCATAAGTTGTTTTTCGTTCGAAATGTGTCAAGTAATGACATCCCTTGCGACCATATACTTCTGGTGACCTGGTATTTTATTAGTTTGACATATATTGTCTAACATATTTAAATCTAACAATCGAACATTCTACTTTCTTCTAGACATTTTTAAATTGGTTTTCATGAGAAAATAGTGATAAAACGAGCTAAAAGTGAACTTTTTGAACTTGAACTTTTCAGGTGAACCTGAGGGTGAGTGGTACATCAATTAGCAGTCTTCACTTTTAGACATAACATAATATTAAGTCTCAAAATCTTCCGCCCATTTTTGGATAATTCGATCGGCACAAACAGCGCTAGTAGTAATTTCTTTCATTAGACCTTTAGAATTTTAGAACCTTCTTTTCATTAGAGAAAATATTATTATATTCTCTAGATTCTAGATCTACAGTTTCTTTTAAAAATTCAGTTGCAAGACACAAACGAGTAAAATAAGAAGGACTCCGTGTCACCTTACATAACAGTGAGGCACCAAAACAAGCCGGTAAACACTTACACTAATACAAGCCGCTCGGCCACCATTATGAGATTTGCCATCGTCTGTGACAGATCAGTTTGCGTCGCAATAAAATATTTAAAAAATGCCGTCGTGCGTTGTGAAAAATTGTAAAAAAATACTATAAAAGTATTTGTGGATAAATGATTATTTAAGGGAGAAAAAATTGTGTAACTGGTATACCCCGTAACCGCACACACACTAGCATAAAGGTGCTTCACTTGCTTATATCACGGCGCGAGTCCTACTTTTTTTACTAGTCCGTGTTGCAAGATATGACCCTTACTAAAAATACAATTAAAATAAAGCTAAACGTACGCTCACAGTGAAATTCACACACAAAACAAAGAAAAAAAGAAGACATAATAATATTATTGTTTTCGTCAATTCTCATAACACAAACAAATCAATTATCAATAATCTAACATTGTTTCAGATGAGTAATTACATAATGAAGTCATAACGAGAGATTTACTATCGTGTTGTGTGTTTCAAAATAACGGAAAACAATGAGATAGTGATATGGAAGTGTACGTTCCGTCCGCTGTTCTAATAAACTGTTTCAATGTGTTTTTAAAACACGTGGAAGCCGAGAAATAGACGCTATTTGATTATAATTTTTAGGGCTTCAATTGATTATCTAGTTTAGTTCGTTCCGTCGATTCGTTTGTCTATCTCATAAATTGCGATAGTACCTAAGATAGCTGAGATTTATACTTCTCCTTGCCAAGAAATAATAAAATCAAAGATGGCCAATTTGAAAACGCTTGTCATATAAGAAAATTTTTCTTTTCCTGTATTTTAAAAGTACTTATATTTCGCTGTCAACTTGATTGATCGACACAGTAATTGAGTAATTGGTTTTTATTCATTTATCTAAATAGATGCCCTTTTATAAATATAAATACGAATACTTAACTTATCTGCTGAGTGCACAACAATAATTAATACTTAATTGTAGCTTAGTTGTGACGTATGTTTATTGAATAAGTAAATTCAAATACTAGATAAATAATATTGCATATCATTAAAATATAAACTTTTTTTTGACCTTTTATTAAAATAAAAGCTTAGTTGTGACGTATGTTTATTGAATAAGTAAATTCAAATACTAGATAAATAATATTGCATATCATTAAAATATAAACTTTTTTTGACCTTTTATTAAAATAAACACTGTAATGTCATAGTAAAAAAAGGAAAAAAATATGCGGAAGCATTTTGCCTTATAAACAATTTTAAAATATTTATATAAACCTTATTAAACGCAATTTTTCTCTATTTATAAGTTTAGCTAATCTCTTGCTCTTAGACAACCGATGAAAACAGGCCAGGAATATTGTTTGGACATATAGCAAGATGAGGCTATGTGGGAAAGGCCAATAGGAAGATGTAGAAAAGTACGTCCTAGGAAAAGGTGAATAGAAGATATAAAAGTGACAGCAGGAAACTTATGGAAAAAGATAGCAGTGGACAGAGAGGCCTGGAACAAGCTGGAGGAGGCCTATAGCCAAGAAGAGGTTCCAATCAATAATGATGAAGACAGTACATAACAACAGTTATTAATATCACTAGATTATATTTTTTTCATACATAAATATTATGTAAAATGTAGATATTTACTTACCATGTAAATAATTATAACAAAACTAGCTGACCCAGCAAACGTTGTATTGCCGATATTAAAATCGCGATACAAAAGTAACTGTTGATCGTAGATGGGTGAAAATTTGAAGTTGTATGTATTTTTTAATGCTGACTAATAATCATACAAATTTAAAAAAAATGTAAAAAAAATTAAAAAAAAATTGTGTGGACCACCCTTAACATTTAGGGGGATGAAAAATAGATGATTTCCGACTCAAAGACCTACCCAATATACACTCAAAATTTCATGAGAATCAGTCGAGCCGTTTCGGAGGAGTTCAAAGTTTAACACCATGACACGAGAATTTTATATATTAGACTACCTGGCCCAACAAACGTTGTATTGCCGATATTAAAATCGCGATACAAAAGTAACTAATGATCGTAGATGGGTGAAAATTTGAAGTTGTATGTATTTTTTAATGCTGACTAATAATCAAACAAATTAAAAAAAATATAAAAAAAAAAAATTTCGTGTGGACCACCCTTAACATTTAGGGGGATGAAACATAGATTATACATAAGTAATATTTATTATTACGGATGTAATCATAGATAATAACTGTAATATAACAGTAAGAATGTAATTTAATACATAAGATACGTAATAGCTTTAAGGGTAAATGTATACACTTCTATAATAAAGTCCCAGCCACTTTTCAGGCATTATCTATAAATAAATTTAAATGTTTTATAAAAAAATGGCTCAGTCGTAAATCCTATTACTCCACTGCTGAATATCTAAATGATCGGACAGCCTGGGACTAGATTGTGATTATTTTATAGCGACTGTACAATATTGTATATTTTTATTGAAAAGAGCGCAAAAAAAAGAATACTGGGAGAGTTTCTTGCGCCGCTTCTTCTCTCTCAGAGCGCCATTTGTTTCCGAAGCGGTAGTAGTATCTAGTAGTATAAGAAATGACATCAAAAAGAATTCTAAAGGAATCAATTTTGAGAAAATAAATGCCTTTTATGCCTTTTAATAGTAGATTGGAAATAAATAGGTTTTATTATTATTATATGTGCTATTTTATTGGATGACTTTTTGCCATTTAGTAAGTAAGGACATGATACCGTTTCTGCAGAAATTTTTGGACTTCATAGCAAAAGAAAAAAAATGCGGCAACCTGCCAGTCTTAGCAACTGACTTAGACTGAATCAGGTCGAAACCTGAACGTGAAAAAAATAGCATTAGGCTTTTTTATTATTAAGAGATTTTTGCTAATACATCGTAAATATGCCGTTAGTTTTGTTTTTTTTTAGTAACTAATGAAAGTGAATCAATATAGGATTGCAACGCGTGGTAAATGGGATGAGAAACTAGCGATTTATGAATAAGCACCGAATTCCACCTTCGCACGACTCGCCACAAGTTAGGATATCATCCCCACCATCTGGATGTGTGGCGGTCCTCCACAGTGCGGTTTTCAAGGAGCTTTCTTCCACGTACTACAAAGCTGTGGAATGAGCTTCCTTGTGCGGTGTTTCCGGGACGATACGACATGGGTACCTTCAAAAAAAGCGCGTACACCTTCCTTAAAGGCCGGCATCGCTCTTGTGATTCCTCTGGTGTTGCAAGGGAATGTGGGCGGCGGTGAGCACTTAACACCAGGTGACCCGTACGCTCGTTTGTCCTGCTATTCCATAAAAAAAAAGCTTGTGAATTAAACGAAATTTGTAATTTTATTTTTCTAACATTTTTTTCGATACGTTTGCTAACAAAGAAGACTTATCTACGCGGGTTTAGCGTGGAGAAAGTTATAATTTTAACTTCCAAATTAATTAAGAAAGTTTTTAATCAAAATATTTTATGTACAAATTTTTTGATTATATTGATTGTTTACACCGTAATACATGAATTATATTTAAAATACGTTCATAAAATATATTCAAATTGAAATAAATAATTAAATAATTGAACGTATAAAAACCATTGTCCTATAAAGAAAGAAAAGGAATTGTAATTTGAAAAATGAGATCCGATGGTGATGACTATATTTTTCAAAATTGTATCAAAACATCGTTTGATGAACGTTCGAAATTGTTAGTTCTCGTTTCCGCTTTAAGCTCACGCCTTCAGCTTGAGTATAAACAAACCGAGAATAGTAAAGAAATTACAAATTTTCCATAACTGTATCGAAATGATGAGGATAATATATAAGCTTGTGGCGTGCAGGGATCATATTACAATTTGATTTTAACCCCAAGTACAAATTGAAGCAAATCTATTGATCTATCAATTAGGAAATAGGATAGAGTTTCAAGGGACCCGAGTATGCGGAATGATTGATACTGATTGTCTGGGCTATGCGGAAGTTTCCAGATGAATGATGATTTATGACCACCCATGCTGAAAGATAATAGATTTTGATAAAGACGTATATATGAATATGATATATTTTTGAAAAGGCATACCTGAACTTTATTTTTATTTTTTATGAAAATATGGCACGAGACGAGCGGGACGTTCTGCTGATGGTAATTGATACGCTCTGCCCATTACAATGCAGTGCCGTTCAAGATTATTGAAAAACTCAAAAATTCTGAGCGGCACTAACATCTGCGGTCGTCATTTTGAGACATAAGATGTCAATTCTCATTTGTCCAGTAATTTCACTAGCTAGGGCGCCCTTCAGATTGAAACACAGTAATGCTTACATATTACTGCTTCACGGCAGAAATAAGCATAGTTGTGGTACCCATAATCTATCCGGCATCTTGTGCAAAGGAACCTCCCACGGGTAAACATATCGTAAATTCAGTAATTTAAAATAAATATTTCTAGTGACGATTCAGAACCGCTTAGTTTTAGCCTATTTGAATAAAATTTATTTGACTTTGACAATATTTAATTATATTTAACAGTGGGATGCCGGCCACAACGGCGCCTATTTCTGCCGTGAAGCAGTCATGTGTAAGCGTTATTGTGTTTCGGTCTGAATATAACTTACAACTATCTTGCCGTTTGCCCCCTTTTATCTGATTAAGGATCTATCAGTAGACCGCAAACAGAATATTTGTATGAATGTTTTGTGACTGACATACAAATGCCCTCGAAAGCCTTTATAAGGTATACAAAGGGGCAGAGCGGTAATTACTTATCATCATAATTCACTACCTCATTTGCCACTGGTATCAATTCTAAAAAAATATCTGAATCATTCCATTATTTGGATGTGACGTAATATTCGTAATTATGTCTATTCAACGTCTCACAAAGGACTAAGGAAATTGTAACGGATTCGTCAGATAGGAGGAAAAGCGGTTATACTAAAAAGGTGGATATAAAATCGCGGATTGTGCAAATTTTTCGTCTGTTATTTAGAAAAGGGCGCTAGGTTTTGTTCTTACTTTTAGTGTTATCGGGAATTTTGTATGTTGTCTCCTGTTTCAAATGACATTGTATTTTTAATAAATTTCAATTTCAAATATTTTTATTCAAAATAGGATGTGAAATCACTTATTGAAAGTCAAAGATAAAACTAACACCCATTCCAAAATGAATGGCTCAGGCCTGAGAAGAATGGGCGCAACAAACTCAGCGGGCTTTTTTTCATCAAAAAATATGTTTAAAAAGTAATATTGTACAATTAAACTTATTATTTAACAGCCTGAGGGCAGTCGCTCCATTCCTAATCTGTGGTATTATTAGAAAGTCATTTAGGTTATACCTTTACCACACAAACGTTTTTTAACAATTCTTTTGAATAACGTAATACTTTTGTTTTGAACATTTTCCGGGATCCTGTTGTAATAGCATATACATCGCCCCACAAAAGACTTACTAACTCGACTTAGCTGAGTAGTAGGCATTATATGTGTATTTCTGTTCCTGATGTTAACATTATGGTTATGACAGTGTCTAGCAAATTCACTTATGTACCTATGAACATACATTACATTATCAAGAATATATTGAGAAGCAACAGTCAAGATGTTAGTTTCTTTGAATTTTGCTCTCAGTGATTCTTTAGGACTAAGGTAATAAATAGCGCGAATAGCCCTCTGCTGCAGCACAAATATTGTATTAATATCGGCATTGCATTTACAATTTACCAAAGGACATAATACTATGGAAATAACTAAAGTATACTAGTCGCGCCGTATCTATGTCAGTTAATTGTCTAATCTTTTTAGCCGTGTATGCTGCAGAACTAAGTCTGTTCGCCAATCCTTCAATATAGGGGCCCCATTGTAATTTGGAATCCAGAGTAATGCCAAGAAATATAGCAGATTCCACCGGTTTTATCACCTCTCCGTTTAACAAAACACTTGCATCAACATTTTTGACATTTGGTACGGTAAATTTTATATATTTCGTTTTCTTGCTTTTTAACAATAGGTTATTAGCGCTAAACCAGTACACGATGTCAGATAGAATATTGTTCGCTTCGTCATACAAAGTTTGGTTTTCTTTTCACTTTGAAAATCAGTGAAGTCTCGTCCGCAAACAATACTACCGAATAAGAACTTAAATTTAAATACAATTTTAATTTGTACCGAAATCTATTGACGATGGGGAACTCAAGTCCGCGTCTTTTGGATTCCGTGCGAGCGCTCTTGCCAACTGAGCCAACCGTCTGATTGCCGCATCATCCGTCAATTGATCGATTGTTCATTGTTTAATTTACATACTACGTTTATTCTTTATATTTCAACAGCTGAAAACCTTTTACCAATCAGTTTCAATAACTGATGGGACATTTCTCTCCTTTATCAAAATATAATTACGTAAAAAATTACACTTTTGGCTTAAAATATATTAGCTTTAATGAGAAAAGTAGCAAGAAAATAACTGTCATTATTTTAACATTTTAATTCAGTTTTCTGCAATATTTCTATACAATATACGCAATGTAATGCAAAAGTACCTAAACGTAAGGAAGTTATATGGATGAATATTTCAACCACAAAACCTAAAAAAAAGTATTACGAGTTCGGCAGATACATAAATCTGTACCTACTGATAACAAATATATGAATATTTAATAATAAAATAATAAAGCCTTTTTTAATGATCTTCCATTTGATTTTCTACATTTTGGTGTTAGTATGTACCTATGTTAGTATGTACGACAAACATGATTATTTTATTATTAACTTTTATGTTAGTAAGTTATAATGCATGCGCTATGTTAGTTTTATTCATAATTTTCAAATGGATCCCAGTTGCGTAAAAGCCTCCTCCATTCCTTTCTATTTTTCCCTTTTTCGAACCAGTTAGTTCCGCCAATCTCTATTATCTCATCGGTCCACCTTTTATGCGGTCTGCCCACATTTCTCTTCCCTTCCATGTTGTGGTCTGAATGGTCCATCTAGCGTCGGTAAGTCGGGAAATGTGTCCGGCCCATTTACAACTTAGTTTTAATGCTTGATATTGTTTTAATGTGAATATTTAATCACCATTAACTTTAAGAAATAAATATTTTTTCTAAAAATCTGACACAATAAAAATGACGACCTGTATAGCCGAGTGGTTAGCGATCCTACCTACTAAGCTAGAGGTCCCGGTTTCGAATCCCGGTTGGTGCAAGCATTTGTATGATGAATATGGATGTTTGTTTCCGAGTCATGGATGTTTAAAATGTATTTATGTATGTTTAAGTAAGTATATTGTATTAAACATATAATTGTCTAGTAACCCATAACACAGGCTATACAATGCTTAAATTGGGGCAAGATAATTTGTATAAAAAGTGTGTAATATTATTATTATTACAATATGGCCTTAGAATACATTCTTCTAACAATTTTAAAAGGTAACCTCTTTAATCTTTAAAATCGTAAAAACTCCCTGTGGGAGCGCTTCAAAGATACACCTGTGTTTTGTTATATAACCAATAATAACCCTTATCATAATGCGTTAGGGGTCATTTTTATGCCAACACAATATATGCAAAGATAATGCCACGTGTCAAAGGGCACCACACAATGGATTTTAAACTCTGACCAATGAGGTTATAGTTAATTTTCAAACATGAATACATTATTATTGTTATTTAACTGCTATGCTTATTTTCTAATGGTTATTAATAAGTTAATTCTCATATTGTAAACAATAGTTCCAACATGTATCTACTTAAAATTAAGGTTATTTATTACTTACGCTTCGAGTTCTGATTGAGTTTAACTTTAGAGCCCTTATATTTATTACTGGCCTGTGCTTCCCCGGGGCATAAAAAGAATAGCAAAGTCCCAGGCCTAAGGATGTCGTAAAAAGCCAGTAATGGTATTTACCAGTGGGAGGATCCCTTGCACAGAATGCCAGCTAGACTATGGGTACCACAACGGCGCCTTTTTCTGCCGTGAAGCAGCAATGTAAGTATGTGTGTCTCGGTCTGAAGGGCGCCGTGAAAGTGCAATTACTGGTCTAAAGAGACTTAACATCTTAGTCTCAAAGTGACGAGTGCAATTGTAGTGCCGCTCAGAATTTTTGGGGTTTTTCAAGAGTCCTGACGGTCACATGGAAGAGAGCCCAATTGGCCACATGCATCAAAAAATGCATAAAAAGGCATTTATTTTCTCAAAATTGATTCCTTTATAATTCTTTTTAATGTCTTTTCTAATAACTACTAGATTCTACTACCGCTTCGGAAACAAATGGCGCTCTGAGAAAGAAGAAGCGGCGCAAGAAACTCTCCCAGCATTCTTTTTCCGCTCTTTTCAATAAAAATATACAATATTGTACACTCATTTCTATCGCTATAAAATAATCACAATCTAGTCCCAGGCTGTCCTATCATTTAGATATTCAGCAGTGGAGTAATAGGATTTACGACAGAGCCGTTTTTTTATAAAACATTTAAATTTATTTATGACTGAACAGTAGCTGGGACTTTATTATAGAAGTGTATACATTTACCCTGAAAGCTATTATGTATCTTATGAAGTCTACTAGACAAATGATTTAAGTTTTCTTTAGTGTTAATTCCGCCAATTTTTAAAACAATTCGAGTTTCGTCTCGTCGTGCCAGATTTTGGCGAGACAACACGTCCTGAGGATGCCTTGTGTAGAGGCGAACCACGTGTCGAATTGTTTTAAAAACAAATATTGGCGGAATTAACACTAAAGAAAACTTAAATCATTTGTATAATTATGGATTTCCGCAAAGTAACGCCTAATTCAATAAAAGTCTACTAGAATTAGTAACAAGAAATCCCTTATTTCTAGTGTTATAATATCATCACGGTGAGCGTTCAGAGGAATTGTTCAGGTTGTAGAGGAACAAGGCATGCAAGCTAGAAGATAGGATTCAAGATAGAAGAACATCTTTAAATTGACAAGTTGTGAATAGTCAACCATTCTTGGAATAAGTATTTGTAATATTATAGTAGCTAAACTATAAACTTAGTATAATAACTTAACTATAACTTAGTATAATAAAGTAATAGACAAACACTCTCCTCATGAGACGAGACTAAATTTAAAATGTTTATGTGTGCTAGTTTTAAAGATGTGTAAGTAAGTTAGTTTATTTTATTAAAATAAGGGACGAGACGAGCAGGGCACTCAGCTAATGGTAATTGATACGCCCTACCCATTACAATGCAGTGCCGCTCAGGATTCGTGAAAAATTCTGTGTGGCACTACAATTGCACTCGCCACCTTGAGACATAAGATGTTAAGTCTCATTTGCCCAGTAATTTCACTAGCTATGGCGCCCTTCAGACCGAAACACAGTAATGTTTACACATTGCTGCCTCATGGCAGAAATAGGCGCCGTTGTGGTACCCATAATCTAGCCGGCTTCCTGTGCAAAGGAGCCTCCCACTGGTAAAGTTAAGCGAAATTATTCACGTATTATCCCCTTTTCAGGTTGTCTATTCTAAGTCTAAGGTGATAGCACAGACCCCCATGTCATCAAAAGAGAAAAAAATAAAAGTGTGTGTGTACTTATGTATGCACGCAAGAAGTTTTACTTCTTTGGCCTAGCGAAGCAAAAATCATTTATTCCTCGTGCTGTTCTACGTTTGTAGAAAGAACAATATTGTAAAAATCTTGCAACGATGGCATTGACAATTAATTATCAAATAACGAATACGGCTGTACGAGCTTGAACCCTTTGCCTATCTTAATAATGGACGAAGAAACCAAAAAAAAAATAACGAATGTCGCAAACGTCAAAAATTTTAGGAACCAACTTCAACCTATTTTGTGATGCGCGCGCATCTTAAAATTTCACTCTTATCATATTTTCATAACAAGCCTAAAGACGTATAACTTCAATAAAATTCTTAAACTGCTCTTGAGTTATACACCGATAATACTCCATATATTTGACTACAAACATAAAATTTAGCACTTGTAAAAATTATTGATCAATCTTTGATCTTAAAACGGAAGCAATACATATAAATCGTGATACATACATGACCTCAATAGCATTGCATTAGTAACTGCGTCATGGCCGCCTTCTCATAATCTTCATTTATTTTCATTCACATTTATTTATTACTTAGATCATTTATACGTCACTGTACTCTACTTTATACCACTGGATTGGCGGCTGTCATAGTGCTTTTGTGGCTGTTTGATATTCGCCATTTTGGCGCTGTCGGCCATGTAGCGAGAGTCTGCCGTACTAAAACTTGTGATGACAACCTCAGCAAACATCAATAGATGGTGGGACAGTATCTACAAAAAAAAATGTGTACTTTATTACGTTGATTCTTGAAGTTTAAATAACACGGAAAATGAACGAAATTAATTCAAAATGCAAAAATACTTCAGAGTATTGTTCGTTTCTTTGCAGCCATTTGTATTATACGTCAAAAATAGTTCTCTGTACGCTCGCGAGTGGCGCTTCAAATAGGCACATAAAATTTGCTGTCAAGCATATGGAACAGCCTGTCCAGTGGTCTTTATACAGGTAGATAGATAGACTATGACAGCTGCGAAAACGTTTAAAAAAATTGAGCTTGGAATTAACCTCTGTTTTGAGCAATGCACGCACACTAACACAAAGTATCATACAAATTGAGAGTGTAAGACGTAGCTTGTCACGCACACTAAACTAATATTCCTGGCCTATTGTTATCGGTTATCTAATAGCAAGAGACTATAGAGTCTTATATCGTATAGAAATCTTAGATACACTATAGTATTTATGAAGTCACTCTTCTATACGGACGCTTGATTTGGGGAGAAAACTGGCGAATGCGTGACGAGAGCGTTACGAAAATTGTGATAGGGCGAGTAGTTCGTTTGCGAGATTGCAGGCGATACGCGAACGGTGATTTCTTGATTATTGAAGTAAAACTTCAATACACACGCTTGATTTGGGGAGGAAACTGATGAATGTGTGCGAGCGTAATTTCATTTCATTTTTGAAATTTTTTTTAAATATATGTTTGTCTTACTTCAATAGTCTAAATCACACTAGTTTTTTCTAGGAAAATAGTAGATGGACGAACGTTTAAGAGAGTGGTTACAACGAGAGGAAAGAAGGGAGACCATGTAAGAGATGGAGAGACATCTTCAATAACAGATGTGGAACTACTTGGATGCGGACGGTAAGGGAGAGAGACGTTTGGAAGGAGTTAGGAGAGGCCAACACTACAGCAGGGACTACTTCTTTCCAATTTTAATAACAAGTATATGAACATAGTTATTTAATTAATTGAAATATCTTATATTATTTAAACTAGAATTAATTTTCACGGTTAGGTATAATTGTAGTAGAAAAGAAAGTGTGTGTACGCAAGAAGTCATACTTCTTTGGCCTAACGAAGCAAAAATCATTAAAATGATTTTTTACTCGTGCTATACTACGTTTTTAAAAATAATAATTTTGTGAAAATGTTGCAAAGATGTTTTTGATAATTAATTATTAAATTATGAATACGGCTGTATGGGCTTGAACCCTGTGCCTGTTCTCATAATGGACGAAGAAACCAAAAAAAAAAAAATAACGAATGACGCAAATGTCAGAAAATTTTAGGAACCAACTTCAACCTGTTACTTTTGTGTTAGGTACAGTGATGAACGCGCATCTTAAAATTTCACTCTCACCGTTTTTTCATAACGCGCTTATAGAAGTATAACTTCAATAAAGCTATTTCATTTTATTTTATTTTATAATGACCCAAATATTCTATAACATCGTGAAGAAAAATTTTAATCTTGAAAATAAAAGCAGGTTTAATTTATATAAGAAAGTTAAACAAACCGCAAAATTATTAAACTTAAAAGCATTCTCACCACAAAATTTATGCCATTATAAGGAAATTCTATTAATAAATTGATTTTAACGAAGCTGAATTGCTCGAGACAAATAAAACTTTACAGATCGTAAAATATCAAGTTGATAGTGATGGAGAGGAATAAACTTGAATATTAAACTTCATGCGAGTGAATATTAAGATATTTATATCTGTAGGTCCTTAACTTAGACCTAATCTAGTTTATAGCATTTGCTTAACTTTACTATCGCATATATGTAAATGTAAATAAAAGTAACGTGTGGATTTTATTTAATATAAAAAAGAAAACTTTAATATGCAGACTTCTAAGCATAGACTAATAATATACTTGCGTATTGACAAATCAAATCAAATCAAAATCACTGTATTCAAATAGGTCAAGGAAATGACAGTTATAAATGTCAAAAAAAAAATTTTTCTTATTGAATCTACCGCTACTTCGTAAAGGGTTGAGCTTATGAGAAGAGGTAGCAAGAAACTCATTGCCACTCTTTTAAATCCATATTTACAATTTCATTGTTTTGCAAATCATTTCAATTATGATATAATATGTAAACTGATGAAACAAACATACAAACAAAGCGTGTCAGAGACAACTACATCTCTAATTTATAATACAGTAGTAGAAAAGGTAAATATGTTGTTACTGTAACCGGTTTTGATTTAAAAATCGTAATTAGTCAGCCACGCTTGGTATGAGATGTATGTTTTGAATATTGAACCACGAGCTAACCTACATATTGACAAATCAAAATTGTTCAGTGCATTATCGGGCTGTATACACTAGTAGGACTACTGATTTAAAAAAAAATCAAGTGGTCTTTGTATTGCGAATTTCTTCACTTTAAAAACGCTGCTTCGGGTAAAGTCACAAAAAGTCGGTTAAAATTGCGCGATTCTTTTGTTAATTGCGAAATTTGTAGAAGTTCAATCAGCACACAAATTATTCCGTTATTCCCTGCTCTTGTGATGAAACAATGTCGCAGCAGAATAATGAAACTGACTCAAAAATGTATCTCATAGAATTATTAATACAGAAATAAAATTTGAAATTAAAAAGTAAAAGGAAACGAATTCAAATAAAAAATATCCTATCTCTCAAGTTGGATCAAACTGCAGTGTGCAAAACCTGATTAAAATCAGTTCAGTAGTTTAGAGGAGTTCATTGTAGACACCCAACATAGCACGAAATTTTTATATATTATTGTATTTATTAAAAATGTTATAACCACCTGAATATAGTACTATATAATAAACATCGTCTTGAAGTAGTTTTTACTTCTGTGGGTATGTGGTTACTCTTATTTTTGTCTTTCTGCTTTACCTTACATCTTATAACATAAGTTATAATTTCACTGCAACTGTTACATTACCATGTAACGAAATCTACATAGACAAAGTCGCGGACAGGTGCCCGTTACCAATAGGTATCACAGTTACATATTCCAGTTTCCCAGGGAACATTCTAGGTCCCGCTTTGTATCCGTACTGTTCAATATTCAGTGACAGTAATTAACACAAATCATTATATGATTTTCACACAGTAATGAATGATATCTAGAGGCTTTTATTGATGCCCATATTTGGACACCGTTAGGTGTACGGTTCAGTATTGACAAGCTTATGGTTCCAAAGTCTGCGTTGACTTCAAAGTGGGTCCGCAATGATGATGGCTAGTAGGTTGGACTAGATGCTACGCCGCTGCTTGTGGCGGCGACGTAGGGCGGGTCGTTCCTTTCCCCAAAATATGGTCGAGGGAGGCGATGGCTGGTCATGCGTCATGCTCGTGAACGGGTGCTGCTTGTGGTGGTTGGATGATCCTCTCACCGGGAAATCTGATGTATGTTTTTTTATTTCCTTTATTTTTTCTACATTTTTTTAAATCAAAGTTATAATATTTTTTTTTATATAATAGCTAATGAAATGCTCGCATAATGCCTTTATTTTAATTACGGTATGTGTGGATACCGTACCGTAAGTACTGTATTGTACTTTAAGAATGTACTCAATTACTATAAATATGTTTTTACTTATTAATTTACATTTTTTTTTTACTTACTCGTGTAAGGCATTTAGTAATTGACGTTTGTGTATTTTGTTGCATCACTTTGCATATATTGTAGTTGAAATGATTTGTAAAATTGATTTGTAGAATTAGTTTTGAAAAGATCAACCTTAGATTTTCTTCCTCCTTCTACTCTAAGGTAATCTGCATTCCAAACGAGCTGTAAGAAAAAAAATACATACTTCAAGTCTTATGCAATTTACCTACGAAATAAAAATATTTTTGTGTGTTTGATGTGGCGTCGGTCTTTTTTTATAAACAGACTGTGGGCTCCTTTTCACAGAATGCCGGCTAGATTACGGGTACCACAACGGTGCCTTTTTCTTCCGTGTAGCGTTAATGTGTAAGCATTATAGTGTTTCGGTCTGACGGGCGCCGTAGCTAGTGAAATTACTGGGCAAATGAGATTTAACATCTAATGTGTCAAGGTGACGAGTGCAATTGTAGGGCCACTCAGAATTTTTGGGTTTCACAAGAAGCCTGAGCGGCACTGCATTGTAATGGGCAGGGCGTATCAATTACCATCAGCTGAACGTCCTGCTCGTCTCATCCCTTATTGTCATAAAAAATATACTAAGGTTAAGTTCGCCTTTATGACGAAATCCATATTGTGTATTTTTGCAATACTTAATAGGTATTTCGTTAGGGTCGACACGGGAGTAGCTCAAATATTTTAGTAATTATTCTTCTTAAATTAAATCTTCAGTGACTAAGCATTGGCAAGAGTGATCACCTATCATCAAGTAAAACCCACCTATCATCAAATAAAACCAAGGGTTTACTTGATGATAGGTGATCACCCATAGACATATGAAAAAGGGAATAGATTCTCCTACCATGAAATATTTTTTTTTTAATTCTCAATTATTAATTGTCTAATTTCTAAAAATATTTTGAACGGCCGCATAAAACTGCTATTTTATCGAGTAGTATAAATGGTTAAGGAAAACTATGACGATAATTTAATTAGTGAGTCGATCTTTTAAATTGATCACGTACTTGGTACTTGGTGATTTCACTTTCCTCTCTAATTACTCAGAATCCTCAATTGTTATCTAGAGAAGATTCTTAAAATACTCTTTATCATTTCTGGAGTAATGCCATGTGTGGGAATTCCTAGTAACAATCTGACAATATCTTCGTAAACATAAAACATTGACACGAGTGAATCACATGTATAATTGTAACAAACATTCTGAGCTCAACAACGAATAATGCTAACACATCAAGTCTTAAAAACATTAATTAAGGTTATAAACGTTACTACCAAAAGCTCTAACGTTTGTCTTCATTCATTTATACGACAAATGCCCGACTTACTAACACAGATAAGCATTACAATTGCATTGCAAAGGAATCTCAACTGTATGCGGATTTGATAAGAACGGTTTTGGATTAAGTGTTCGATAGCGTTGCACATGGGGCTTAGTAAACATAGTGGAGAGACGCCGGCGCACGATTCAACAGTCTGTTTCTGATAGTTGAGTTGAGAGCAGGCTATTGAATGCCACGCGCTAGCGACCGGAGTATTATTATCGAACAATAACATTTCGGGCGTACTCCAGGGGTGCACTTTTGGTTCAGTGATTTATAATTTATACGCGAATCATACTCGTTGCTTTGTGATTAATGTGTATTGTTTTGTGATCCATATGCATTTACAGCATCACATGGTAAGTGATTTTGAAATGTTTCTTGCACTGTTTGAATGCTACCATTGTTTAGGAGGCAGTCTTTTTGCTCAAAGCGTCAGCATCAATGGTACTTTCATCTCCGTTTTGTTTTATTTACAAGTTTATCAAGTTCTAATTAAAGAGTTGTAAACGCTTTAACGCCGGCTGTAAAATTTTAACGAGTTTTAGCTCGAAACGTAAATTTTATCTTGGAATTGGTAAACATTTATTGTTGATATGTACTTGAACTTCTGTTGGTGCTATATTGTTTACGTTTTAACTTTAACGGTGTCATTAGTGTATGGGAACTAAGCGATATCGGGGAAATGTAAGTAGGTGGTTATTTGTACTAGATACTATATCAGTTAATTACAACTACTTTCTTCTACATTTTATTGAGTTTTCTCTTAAGTTGCCTCAATTTCTCTACTAAATACTCATAAAATATATAATTGCATAAATAGTATAAATTAGACTTATAATTTAATTGTTTTTATCAGAAGCATTCCTCTCATATCAGATAGTATTCGTTCGCAAATTTTCTTTACCACCGTGATAATGTAATAATAGGCCTTGCAATATTTTATCTAATCACTATCATTTGTTTAGTCAATTAATTACGTTTCTGTTGCCTTAAAATTAACAAATACTGCAAGATAAACAAGAAAAATATATAAGGAAAATATTAATACTTCTTTACTGTTAAAATAAATTATTTTCATATAATCGCCTAAAGACATTAGCTTTATTTAAAATACAAAAGGGTGACCTACCTGTTGCCTGCTTAAAATTCGGCGTATTATAAATCAATAACTATATTTTTTTGTCTTTAACCGTTTGGAAATGAAACAAACACTAAATTTTACGGATCATGCCGCAATATATCACAGGCAAATGCGTCGAAATCAGTTTAATTGTTTCTGAAATAAAAAAAAAAAACGGACATAAATACTAAAAAACAATCTTAATATCATCGGTTAAATACGTATAGTGTGCAAAAAATTTTTTGTTGAAAAAATATTTGATTTTATTATAATGTATAATTTTTTTATAACCAGCATGGACTTGAACTGGCGACTCATTCCTCGATAATGTCTCTTCAATATTCATCATGGAACCATAAAAAGCCTCAATCAATTTCTCTAACTAGTTAAAAATATGAAAAAACATATTTGTTGTTAAGATTGTTTAGAAAGTGTACAATTAACCAAAATGATTCCAAATATATTTGTGATTTTCCCAATTTATCTTACGTAAACAACACTCAGGTAATCTTTGAAACGTCTGCTATTGTTATGGTAATCTTCGCCCCTGCTTTATTCTTAGTATAACTTCTTACTCGAATTGTTGCATATTATCTTGTAGTGCAATGTTAATGACTCAAAAGAACTCATATTTTGCTTCGTATTTGAGTGTTAGCGTGTTTAAAATAGTTTTAAGTTCGGTGGCAGGTTTGATGAAAAAAGTGTGTACAATACACGCAAGAAGTTATACTTCTTTGGCCTAACAAAACAAAAATCTTTAAAATTATTTATTTCTCGTGCTATTCTACGTTTGTTGAAAGAACAATATTGTAAAAATCTTTCAACGGTGGCTTTGACAATCAATTATTAAATAGCGAATCCTGCTGTACGGGCTTGAACCCTTTGCCTATACTAATAAAGGACGAAGAAACCAAAAAAAATTACGAATGTCGCAAACGTCAGAAAATTTTAGGAACCAAGTTCACCCTTGGCTGAATGCGCGTGCATACAGTACAGTGCCAAAAAATATTTCACCCTGTTACTTTTGAGGTGAGTTGCTTTTTCGATGTTAGGCTGACTTGACTTGTAAAGTAAAAACTCCAATTCTACGATGAAACGGAACCTGTCGGTACAAGTACACTTTGAACATTTTAATTACTTGACACTTTATTTATGAATATTGAATGACCTTGGCTATGTGACTCTCGTTCAGTATTCAGTAGTAGTTCATAGCCGACTCGAGTTGCATAAGGGCTTAGTTGTATGATAATAATCTCTTCTTTATAAAGTTTTCATATGTGTCGTATGGCCGAAGCGATACGTGTTTTTTTCCATTTTAATACTCATATGGGTGATATGAGTATTCGTCTTTCATCTCCAGTTTGAATTATTTATTTTTGAGCGTCAGCAATACAAACTGTCTGGCAGAATATGAGCTACCTAACTATACTTCTAGTTTATGAAAAGAGCTCGCCTGTTAGCTATAGATGAACGTACAGTGGACCCAAAAACTTATTAGGATACACCCCTTGTAGACTCCACGTATAGTGGGGACGATTCTTATCTTCTGAATATACTTAGTATGAGGCGGGAGATCATTTTAAATTATTCCTCGTGTGTATAAACCTGGCATCTGTTTAGGAAGAATTAGCGTAATTTTCTACAAATAGCTCAGATGTAGCTGAAGTTAAAGCGGTAGAATTCCACCCCTGAACACCACGTTAATAATATGTAGAAAATGATGTCAGACATCATTTGTGAAATCCACTGATGTGAGTGATGCAGTATTCCAAAACCATTACAATAGAATTTAGGGACTCCTAATTTTAAAGCATAATCCTATCGCAAATGTTGGCAACATATCGCTTGACCTCTATTGCGGTTGTCCATTGGTGTCTGGTTATCACTTCAGGTGAATTATTTGTAAGTTTGCCCTCCCAACTAATAACATCCTTTACCGACCAGGTAACGATCCTGTGATTACTCTGGAGTTGCAACAGAGGATCTATGAACACTCCGTAAGCCAGCGTCTCGGCCGCTTTATATAAATTTTTAATTTAGTAATATTACAAAAATCGTAAATTATTACTTAAACATACATCACAATAAAAGAGAAAGAAATACATATAAACATCCATGAATCGGAAACAGACATTAATATTCATCATATGAAATATGTTTACACCTGCCGGGATTCGAACCCGGCACCTCTATCTCAGTAGGCAGGGTCACTAATCACTGGGCTATATAGGGGTCGTAAAAAAAACCAACAGTTAAATAGTTAGATGTTTTGAGATTATCCGTAACAAATAAACAATAAAATGTTTTCTCTTCACCATAGACTTATCAAAATTCCTAACAAGGGTTATTTGAATTTGGAACCCACCCGTATATTAGTACTTTCGGCCCAGTCGTCAAATGGATACGAGGCCACTTTTAGAGAAGGTGTAATCTATATATTATGTATATAAAAAGGAATTGCTATTCGTTAGTATTGCTAAAACTCGAGAACCGCTGGACCGATTTGGCTAACTTTGGTCTCAAATTAAGAAATATGAAAATCCTCGGAATTAAATAAAAACAATAATTTTGTATTTACTTTGATGCGTCCCCTGTCGTTCAAAATCAGTCGTGTTTAAAATCAATAACTAATTAGAATCTTTATATTTCTAACTTTCTCGGGAGGTAAAAAACAAACTTTACTCTTAATGATTTTTTCTTATTACTTTATATGGCAATACAACGTTTGCTGGGTCTGCTAGTATAAAATATATTACATAATATATAATAGCAACACGGCGATTGAACCCGGAACTTCATATTTGACCCATATGTTGAAGTACAGTGCCATCCCGAATCTAAACGTCTGACACGATGACTCAAAACGTAACCATAATTTATTGTTGATACTGCTTTTATTGGGCCGTTCACATGAAGGGTTGTGCACAAGTGGGTCGCGGATTTGATTCTCTTTAAGAGCTGTATAATCACCACCTTGTTAGCAAGAAACTCAATTCCCCCTGAGAATATGTTTTTACATTTGTATTAGTTTTTTTTAAATATGAAAATAAGGGAAGAGACGAGCAGGACGTTCAGCTTATGGTAATTGATACGCCCTGTCTATTACAATGCAGTGCCACACCGGATTCTTGAAAAACCCCAAAAATTCTGAACGGCACTTTTAACTGCGCTCGTCACCTTGAGACATAAGATGTTAAGTCTCATTTGCCCAGTAATTTCACTAGCTACGGAGCCCATCAGACCGAAACACAGTAGTAAATAGGTTGTGTACCCATAATCTAGCCGGAATCCTATGCAAAAGAGCCTCCCACTGGTAAAGGTATATTGTTTATTCAGTATATTATTCCACACGATCTAAACACATACTACATATAGCCTATTACTAGTAATAATGGTCCCAGGCAAATATATAAAATTGCAGGATGATACTGCTACCAGAAACTCTGATTAATTTTTTAAAATTAAATTAATTATATTTTACACAAATAAATTTTGAGAACAAAATTTTATGAACGATGCGGGACTCGAAGCCACGTCCTCTGGCGTTCCGTGCGAGTGCCCTTCCTGAGATAACCGTTTGAGTGACGTATCGTCATAAAATCTTGTATGCTTTGTTCAACTCTCAGGTTGTGGCTTCATCTACAGGATCTACTTGACAGTTGATAACCTGCTCAACCCCAATATTTGCATTAATATTTTTTTTTATCGCTTATAAAATACTCCCATAATCCTTTATTTATTTACGGTGTGTGTGGTTTGATGCATCTCTTGTACTCAATATTTTTTGTGTTTTTACTTCAATAATTTACATTTAGGTACTTTATTTGACTTACGTATGTGTAAGGCATTGACTAGTTGCCGTTTAAGTATTTTTGTTGCACCACTTTACATATATAATAACTGAAATGATTCGTAAAATGATGAAGCTATTAATGTTGATTTAAAAGAGTGGCAATAAGTTTCTGGCCACTTCTTCTCAATAAAGCTCAAAACTCTCCGAAGTGGCGGTAAATATAAAAAGAAAAGAACACTTGATATTCATAAATGTCATTTCTTTGATCTACATGAATTGATTATGATTTGATCTGATTTTGATTTGAATTGAATATGTTGAACACATTGATTGATTATAATATATATTTAAGACATTCAAAACTGTAAAACAAACATTAATAATAATATAATAATGAAGCTTTATTTGATTCCATGCAAAAATAACAATTGCTTAATATTACTCCAAGTTGCTGTCTCTATCTCTGCTTTTGTTTGGACCCCTTTTGGGTAAAAGCCTCCTCCAAAGAATTTAGTTTTGGTGTTTGCAGTCTCTATCCAACTTTGCCCCGCAACCGCCACTATTTCATCTGTCCACCTACCACAAAGCCTGCCTCTCTTTCTAATACCTCGAGGGCCGGACCATTTAATTATTCTGTGTGTCCATCTGTCGTCAGAGTATCTGGCCACGTGCCCTGCCCACTTCCATTTTCTTTTGAGGGAGAAATTTTTAGTTTTGCTTCGGATATCTGCGTTTCTCACCCTGTCTTTAACTTTTAAACCTAAAAAAAACAAACATTCATATTATTAATTAAAAAATATTTTTAACCTACAGAAAGTTCGACTCCGGACCCTTAGCTTAGCACAGAGGTCAAGATTACTAGACACTAGGCTATGATATAATAAATTAAAGGACTGTTTAACTTAAATATTCTCGAAATAACGAACTATTTTTTATATAATACTAGCTGACCCGACGTATAATAAAAAAAAATACTATTTTATAGGAATTTGCCAATAATATTTCAAAACATCAAGATTTATTTCGTAAAAAATGCTCCCTGTTGTTATAATGAAATTGTTTCACAGCAGAACTGTCAAAGCGCGCGTCAATAAATTCTCTCACAGAAAATATGTACATACAAATATTGAAAATAAAAATAATAATGGGTCCCAAATCTAAATAAAAACTATCCTATCTCTCAAGACAAACAACGTGTCACGTAATTTATATATATTAAGATGTAAGGTCTCTAATGTCACATACGAATGGTCCGTTTCGACTGCAAATCTTTTTTTTTAATGAAAATAGGGGACGAGACGAACAGGCCGTTCAGCTGATGCTAATAGATACATTACAAAGCAGTGCCGCTCCAGTTTGAAAAGCCCAAAAATTCTGAGCGGCACTACGATTGCGCTCGTCACCTTGAGACATAAGATGTTATGTCTCATTTGTCCAGTAATTTCATTAGCTACGGCGCCCTTCAGACCGAAACACAGTAATGTTTACACATTACTGCTTCACGGCAGAAATAGGCGCCGTTGTGGTACGCATAATCTAGCCGGCATCCTGTGCAAAGGAGCATCCCATTGGTGAAACTCTGTAACTCGAAGTTAAAATAATAACTCGATCATCTGCGAATTTTTAGTAAGGTTGAGATTCTCATCCATGTTGATTGATACATCGAAATTATAATCCACTTACCGAAGTAATCTTCGTGGTGTTAATATGTCATTTGTATATCAATATGACTTGGGTAGCGCTTGGCATGACGCGGTTATCGCTAATAATTAATCCAACTGGTATCGCTTTTCTGTATGAATATTATAAACAGGAAATAAAACAAAAATCCTTAATAAAAATACTAGTGCTATTTTACGTTTGTAGAAAAAACAGTATTCTAATGATGAAGATAGGGTAATAATTCAAATTAAGTTAAATAACGTGTAATTAAATATCATTAAACTATTTTTATAAAATTGCAGAGACTAAAATTATATAGTTATTGAAAGCTATTTAATTCTCGTCCATTTGTTGCGGTTCAGTAAACATATGAGTTACAAGAGGCTTGGTAGCTGAAGTAAACAATTAATGGTATTGTTGACCAGCTAACGTCAGGGTGTCGAATTTGCTTAATGGTGTCCTCGCGCACGGTTAAAATACACTCTGATAATTTTTCTCTAACGGGCCAATAGAAGTATAACTTCAAAAACTCAATAGATATTTGACAGGTTTGATGAGTCTTCCAGCAGTAGAACGGCTGATCCCTGAGTAACATTCATCATCATCATTTCAGCCAGAAGACGTCCACTGTTAGCCTCCCTCAGCCATGACGATCGGTCCTGAGCTGCTCTCATCCTATTACCTATTCCGGCGATCTTGACAAGATCGTCGGTCCATCTTGTCCTACACAACACTACGTCTTCCGGTACGTGGTCGCGATTCGAGGACTTTACTGCCCCAACGGCTATGTGCCCTGCCCACTGCCACTACAGTTTCACAACCAACTGAGCTATGTAGGTGACTTTGATTCTCCTACATGTCTCTTGAGTAACATAATCTGTATTTTATTCAAAAAAGGAGAAAGTTAGTAAATATTGTAGCCACTATTGAGTTGTATTACGTGCTATTATATAGATCAAGGCGTTATTATATTACTTTTTTTACAGTTAACACAATTTAAACAATATTTACTCAAATAGGACACTTTTATATGTGTGTTTCAAAGCACTAGTGCCAAATGCATGAAGGAGGTTTTTTATCAAAAAGTTTTTTGTACAGACTAATTTATGGCGTAAATACAATGACGTTCTATACATAAATGTCTTTGCGTAAATACTATTAATACTTGAATTAAATTGAAAATAATTATTTTTTTACATAAAGTACAATGTTAATAAATAAATCACACAATAATAGATAACTATTTTTAATTTATGTAACTTAGTTTCAATGAATTGGCTGAATGCATATTAACCGTTGCCCTGTCATGTCCTCTTAAAAAATATAGTTCTGCGAATTTACATAACTGCTTTATATAATTGAAATTTTAAAAATTGAGCTGTTAAATTCAAATATTTTTGTTTAAAATAGGACTTAAAATAACTAATTGAACGTAAAAAACTAGGATCCGCCCATTCGAAAATTTGTGGCTCCGACATAATAAGAACTGGCGCAAGAAATAGTTACCGCGATGAATATATTTTTTCATTTCTCATACTCGGAAAGTAATGCTGTTTTCATCTGATTATTGGGTGGAAAATGCTGCTTCCCTCCATAGAGAGGGAAAAACTCATACAAATTACTTCCCATCTAAAGGGCCGGAATGAACTTTAAAAATAGAACTGCTGTCAGCTGGGAAGAGTTTTATGTAAAAAAAAACTAATTAAAAAAATCCTGCGGCCATGTGATTTTCTAAGCAGCCAGTGTGAACTTAGCGCAAACTTCTTTGAGCGGAATAAGCCGCAACGCGATGAGTTCCATATTTAAAATTTAAAAAGTCCACATAAATTGTCGTAATTTGACAATTAATTTTAAATAGGTACTACAAATATTATTACATATTATCTATGAATAGTTTAGATAAACAAATAGTTTTATTTTCTTCATATTCGAAATGAAAAGTAGAGTGTTTAACACGGGTAAAAAAATCAATTCCTACTCGGACTGTAGCCGCCCTCGCTTCGGTTAACAATCTACTATTTCGCAAATCTAATTCGGAATTATTGTAATTTCGTCGTCTCGTCTCAACTCGTGAAGAAATGATATACAGTACCTATAAAGAAGAATAAAAAAATCTGTATTATAATTATGAAGATTTTCGTTACAATGTGACCTATAAAGAGTTCACATTGTACTATTAAAATTAGCTTGAAAGAAGCCGAGGCAAGCGGCTAATTTTAAATTAAATATTTTTTCTGTTTTATAAAATATTTTATAACATAAAATAAGCCGGCATGGTCTCTCCATAACAGGGTCAATAATAAAAATGTAGTAATAAACAACGGAAGCCATAGCATAATGCACTAGCACACCAAACTTACTTTTTTATTTTGAATTTTGTGTGATGTATTTACTTAACTATTGGATCAGCAGCTGCTTTTGCACACAGCGGAGAATGATTACTTTCTAATATTCAAATAAGTTTCCACAGCGTTGGTGGTGTAATGGTCAGCATAGTTGCCTTCCAAGCAGTTGATCCGGGTTCGATTCCCGGCCTACGCACATTTTTTTTTTTAGATTTTAATAATTTTTTCTCTTTTTATTTTACGAATAATTTTTATTTTATGACGAGCGGGCTCCCGCGACTTGGCTCACGTAGACTTACTTTTTTTGTGTGTGAACTGATAGAAATGAATCAAATAATAAAAGTTATGAGAAACTTGCCACAAAACGTTACGGACAACTATATTAAAATCTGTTTAGCCCTTCTCTAGATTGGCGTGCACAAGCAAGCGTACCAAAATCAAAATAAATATATTTTTTGAGCCTCGGTAGCATAATTAATATTATGATATGTACACAGAAACTATAAGATATTAAATAGATATTTTATAGCAAAATAAATCGATAGGTGTATTAGACCATTTATACGTGTAGATCTACATCTGTGAAACGTCGCAAAAAATTGAGGTTGACAGTTAACCTCTATTTGGAGCAATGCATGCACACTAACACAAAGTGACATACAAATAGCGGGTGTAAGACGTAGCTTGTCACGCACACTGAACTAATAAACTTGGCCTGTTTTCATCGGTTGTCTAGCAGCAAGAGGCTCCATCTAAATGTATAAATTAACTAAGGTTTTTGTGTAGTTATATTTTTTTATTAATATCTGGGGCCCTATTAATTTGAGAGGCCCTGGGCTACACCCCAATAAGCTCTTATACTAATCCACTCCTGTAGATATCACCAATTCTTGCAAATAAACAATAATATATAACTGTTTATTGATATGAATTTGCATTGGCAAGAAATGCATGTTGGCATTGAGGTGATCTTGATAACAGCGGGCTAAGCACCTTGACAATCACATTCATTCAATCTATATATTATTACTAGCGGACCCGACAGACATTGTCCTGTATTCACGTCTTAAATTTGCCGTTAGGAGGAGTTCACGAACATACACACGGGCAGGAGAATTGTATATGGACTCACTCTCAAATTCACTGAAACACACAAAAATCGTCAAAATCAGTCAAGCCGTTTAGGAGGTAGTTCAATTGTGAATCTAAGCCATCCTCGAATCCACTTGAAGACATACAGAATATATCATTCAAATCGGTCCAGCCGTTTAGGAGGAGTTCACTGTCAACACAAGTACAGAAGAATTTTGTATTTAAAGATTATATATTAAATTCTCGTGTCACAATGTTAGATGCCATATTCTTCCGAAACGGCTTGATCAATTTGTATGAAATTTTATACGTATATTTGTTATGTCTATGAATAGATCGTAATCTATTTTAATACTTTATTGCAATTTTTTTGTTAATTTATATATTATGGTGATACAACGTTTACCGGGTCAGCTAGTTTTTATATCTTAATATATATAAACTAGCTGACCCGGCAAACGTTGTTTTGCCATATAAAGTATAATTCACGCGATAGTTTTATAAGTAATAAAATATTGACTATATTATAGCCTGTACATCATCTATTGTCAATAGTTTTTGCAGCGCACGCAAAAATAGGTTTTCGATTTTACACCTTGTGTTACAAAATAGCAATTTTATTACGGATCCCTAATTTAAAAAAAAAAACATAGCCTCGATAAATGGACTACCCAACACTGAAAGAATCATTCAAATCGGACCAGTAGTACCAGAGATTAGCGCGTTCAAACAAACAAACAAACAAACACTGCAGCTTTATAATATTAGTATAGATTACGTTACACGTTGTTTGTCCGCGATGGACTCCTAAACTAATGAACGGATTTTTATAGGGATTACTTCATGGAGTGCAGTTTAGTCCAACTTGAGAGATAGGATAGTTGTTATTTCGATTTGGGACCCATAATTATTTTTATTTCCAACATTTGTTTTGTATGGACATATATTCTATGAGAGAATTTAGTGACGCATGGTTTGACAGTTCTGCTGTGAAACAATTTCATTATAACAACAGGGAGCATACGTTATGAAAAAATTCTTGATGTTATGAAAAATTATTGACAAATTCATAAAAACAATGGTTTGTTTATTATTATGTAGAGAACAACGTCTGTAGAGTCAGCTAGTATAATATAAGTTGCCAGTTCTCACAGTGATGATATGTCGTCACTAGTTAAATCGAGAAAATATAATTAAGCATGTTTAAAAGATAAGTTTTTTAGTAGTGAAAGTTATAGGTAAGGCAAATTATCTTAAATCTGAAACTGCTGCTAAAATTCTCGCAAAATGCCTCTATTTATTTATGGTGTGTGTGGATTGAGGCATCTGCTGTACCCAATAAATCTTATTATTACATGTATTTGCATTTACTTTTTTTTACTTACTCGTGTAAGTCATTGACTATTTCAAGTTTGAGTATTTTTGTTACATCATTTTACATATCTATATTATTGTAGTTGAAATGATTTGTAAAACGATAAAGCTTTAAATGCTCATTTAAATCAACATTTATTATTTTCTTGACACTTCTTCTCATTTCAACCTTTACCCTTCTTCTCGTTAAAGCTCAACCTTTTCCGAAGTTGGGTTTTGTTCCTTGAATTCACAAATTATTAATAATATATGCTGTTGGTTCGAAGTTCGTTTGAGAAATTTAGAAGTCGAATTGAAATGTTAAAGGGCTTGTCCATCGGTGATTGTACGTTTTTGCTTCAGTGGGTGATCATCTAACATCAAAAGGCATCAAACAGATACCTCGATGTGTATCATAAATAGCCCAAATTTCTATTACCTACATCAATGAAATTGATAAAAACATGTTCTTGAATCTAAAACGATTTTTTTTTCACATAATTACTATGTCACATAACATTTACATTTATATTCTTTTTAAATCCAATGGTTATTCAAATAGGTGTAAAGTTAAACACTTCTGATACGTTAATGCATCTAATGGAGAAGTAATTACCACCGCTTTCGATTTTTCTGTTTGGATAATTAATATGGTAATTTTTTAAGTAATGGCGGAAGATTTGTAGCGTTGGAGAGCAAACGGGAATTAAGATTAACCAATTGTATGTAAGATACTAGCTGACCCAGCAAACGTTGTATTGCCGTTATTAAAATAGCGATACAAAAGTAACTGTTGATCGTAGATGGGTGAAAATTTAAAGTTGTATGTATTTTTTAATGCAGGCTCATAATCAAACAAATTAAAAAAAAAAGGTCAAAAAAATGAAAAATAAAAATTGTCGTTGACCACCCTTAACATTTGAGGGGATGAAAAATAGATGTTGTCCGATTCTCAGACCTACCCAATATGCACTCAAAATTTCATGAGAATCGTCAAGCCGTTTCGAAGGAGTTTAACTACAAACACCGCGACATCAGAATTTTATATATTACATATTATGTATTTATATGCAAATAAAAACCTTTTTATTGCAAAAAAATATAATTTAAATATTTTTTTATGAAAGAGAAGGACAAACCAGAGGAACCACAAGAGCTTTGTCTGTCCTTTAGGAAGGTTTACGTGGTTTTTTTAAAGATACCCAACTCGTATCGTCCCGGAAACACCACACAAGGAAGCTCATTCCACAGCTTTGTAGTACGTCGAAGAAAGTTCCTTAAAAACCGCGCTGTGTAGGAACGCTACTCATCTAGGTGGCGGATAATAGCCTTATTTGTGGCGTGTCGTCTGAAGTTGGAATTCAGCGGCAGGAATCAGGTGAACCGCCCTTCGGAACACTTCCCGTGCTAATTGCGGTAGAAGACACACAATGAAGCGACGTCTCTACGCAACGCCAAGTTATTTAGCCGACACAGAGCACTGTATCCCCGAAAATTTGAGCAGCTCTGTGTTGCAAGCAGTCAAATTTTGAGCTGATACTGGGAAGTGCCAGAAATCAACTAATTAATGTTTAAGCATGGATGTGTTTCGGTTTTGAAGGGTCTCGTAGTGAAATTTTTGACGTCAATGTGAACAGCGGAGTTGCGTTGAGTCTAAAGCGGTAATGCACTGTAATGGGCACTGAATATAACTTACCAACACATCGTACAAGGAAGGCCATTCCATAGATAAGTTGCAAATGGAAGAAAGTTCCTTGAAAATCGCACTGTATAGATACGCAAGACCCCCAAGTTTCTTCGAAGTCAATTTGGCTTTGCCTTGCCAATTGAAAGTGTGGTCGAAGAGCGGTGATACGATAAATGGAGTATTCTTAGTAGTAAACTCACAAACTCCTGAGGGTTAAATCAATTCAGATCAAAATCACTTTATTCATTCAGGTCAAGAAAATGATACTTATGAATCTCAAACTTTCCTTTCTTTTTACATTTACCGCCACTTCGGAAAAGATTGAATGAGAACAAGTGGCAATAAACTCGTTGCCACTCTTTTAAATCAACATTTACAGTTTCGTCATCGTTGTACAAATAATTTCAATTACAATATAATATATAAAGTGATGCAACAAAAAATACTCAATACACAATAATTTGTACAATGTTAATTGTAATCTTATTTCGCGTGTAATCTTTCTCATAAGAGGACTCGACAGGAGAAAAATTTTCTTTCGATGACGATGAGGAAGGACGAAGTCCCGATGGAGACTTGCACGGCCCGTGTATTCTGAGATCACGTGACGACCAATACACTTACCGGCTTTATTAATAAACATTATTATTTAATGATAGTAATTAAATTATGCATTAAACTTTTTATTTTTATATGAAAAAAAGGGACAAGACGAGCAGGACGTTCAGCTAATGGTAAATGATACGACCTAACCATTACAATGTAGTGCCGCTCAGGATTATTGAAAAACCCAAAAATTCTGAGCGGCTTGAGAGCGGAAGCTTGAGACATAAGATGTTAGGTCTCATTTGCCCAGTAATTTCACTAGCTACGGCACCCTCCTGACTGAAACACAGTAATGTTTACACATTGCTGCTTCACGGCAGAAATAGGCGCCGTTGTGGTACCCATAATCTAGCCGGCTTCCTGTGCAAAGGAGCCTCCCACTAGTAAACTATTTTGCATTTAATTAAATTATCCACGGGTCAATTGCATACTGTTTTGTTGGGCATAAATATATACTTATAAAAATAAGGGACTCGTTTGACTTGTCTGAGTAACGTTGACATGCATGAATGAAACAAAATATTTGATTCCACGTTAAACGCGGGGATGAAGGCAGTTGTTATCGAGCGCTCGAACTGAAAGGTTCTCTTGAAAATACAAGTGAGTGTATTAAAATAGATATTTGGCTACAAAATTTTAATGTTTATTTAAAGTAAAGATTGGTCTTGTAAATACGTGAAATAAATGTTATTGTTACTATGAGTATTATATTTCCATACAGTAACTTCTACACACGTGGTTACCTAATCCCATAAAAATGAGGTGACCATATAATAGAATTAAAAAATTTCCATCAGGGCTATTTAGTACGAAATACAAGCGAGTCTAGTCAACTCTAGCCGACTTTAATTGTTACTTATCCAAGCGTGACAGCTCACTTCTCTATATATATATATAATATATTCTCGCGCGGAACCCTAACATGTACAAAACATAACTGACATAACCTGTCATGTTAACTTGTTGTTAGACAATCGTAATTAATTAGCGGAATCTTAATTAAGATTTCTCACGAACTTTTACATTTCTACACGAAATATTGCCCAGACGCGCACATGTTGAATACAATAATTATTTAGATGTGTAATGGCTTAATTGGACCTAACATGAAATTATATACTTTATCTACTTTCATTCCATTCGGAAGAACTCCACTGCTGGACAAAAGCCTCCCCCAAAGATCGCCATGACGATCGTTCCTGCGCTGCCCTTATCCAAACCATTCCGGCGATCTTGACCTGATCGTTGGTCAATCTTGTGGGTCTCATCATCTACCAACACTACGTCTTCCGGTACGTTGTCGCCATTCGAGGACCTTATTGCCTAATGCCCCACCGGCCATCTGTCCGTTTCGTTATAACCACTGCCACTTCAACGATAAAAATACAACACATAAAACAAAACTGTGGAATGAGCTTCCTTGTGCCGTGTTTCCGTGATGAAAAAAGCACATACACCTTCCTTAAAGGCCGGCAACACTCCTGTGATTCCTCTGGTGTTGCAATACAATAATCTCTTAACACCAGGTGACCCGTACGCTCGTATATCCTCCTTTTCCATAAAAAAAAACGCTAGCGCTGCAAAAGAGTAAGGCGGGGTTATCAAAAAAATGTTTGACATTTATTGTTGTATCCTACCTACGTGAGTAAAGTGAATTTGATTTGATATGGATACAACGGCGGGCGCTAGCAAAGCCATATTTTTTCTAAAAATGTGTTTAAATTGTTGGTGGCTCAATAGAACTCTACCAGTAGGAGGCTCCTTTGCACAGGATGCCGGCTACATTATGGGTACCACAACGGCGCCTATTTCTGCCGTGAAGCAGTAATGTGTAAACATTACTGTGTTTCGGTCGCAAGGGCGCCGTAGCTAGTGAAATTACTGGGCAAACGAGACTCAACATCTTACGACTCCAGGTGACGAGCGTAATTGTAGTGCCGCTCAGAATTATTGGGTTTTTCAAGAATCCTGAGCGGCACTGCATTGTAATGGGCAAGGCGTCTCAATTACCATCGCCTGAACGTCCTGCTCGTCTCGTCCATTATCTATATATATATAAATGAATTGGTGTTCGTTAGTCTCGCTAAAACTCGAGAACGGCTGGACCGATTTGGCTAATTTTGGTCTTGAATTATTTGTGGAAGTCCAGTGCAGGTTTAAAAGGTGAATAAATAGGAAAATGCTGCTAAATCAAATAAAAACAACAAATTTGTTTTTCCTTTGATGTGTCCATACATAACTTCTATGAGATAATTTATTGACGCACAGTTTGACAGTTCTGCTGTGACACAATTTCATTGCGACAGCAGGGTGCATATTTTACGAAGTAATTTTTGATGTTATGATATATTATTGACAAATTAATATAAAAACATTATTTTATTTATTATATACAGAACAACGTCTGTCGGGTCAGCTAGTTTTAATATAAAAAAAAGGTTGAACCGTTGATTCTCATATCTGCGCCCCCGGTTCGAGTCTCGCCTGCCACAAACCAATGCGTTTCCTCCACACCATCAGGTGACCCTACAAATGCTTGTTTGTATACCTCTTCCATAAAAATAGTAAACTTTCAATTAGATATAAAGTACTATTTGAAAGTTTAAGTAAAGCTTTTCACACGTTTTCCGTCCGTTGTTACTCTAAGTGACAACACGATGTACTAACATAACAGTCACCATTGAATGTAAGATCTGTATATTAAAGCTATTAGAACGAAAAGTAGTGTAAAAAGTTTCTACTTGAAAGTTTCTCTAAGAAAATCAAATGTTTGATGATTCGAGATAAATAAATGAATCTGGTCTAAACAGCGATTAGTGTTGTCAATATATTTACTAGTCGGAGGCGCCTTTGCACAAGATGCCGGCTAGACTAGGCTAAACAAACAATATTGTGTGTAAACTATATTGTGTTTCGGTATGAAGGGCGAGTTTAGCTGAAGCTAGTGAAATTACTGGGCAAATGAGACTTAACATACATACATAAGTGTCTCAAGGTGACGAGCGCAATTGTAGTGCCGTTCAGTAGGTATTTTTGGGTTTTTGAAGAATCTGAGCGGCACTGCATTGTAATATGCACTTCGTATCTATTACCATCAGTTGAACGTTTTGCTCATCTCGTCCCTTATTGTCATAAAAAATATATTTACAATAACAAAAAATTATATATATAACCTTCTTAAGTTGACTTATAATTCAATACTACCCTCACTATGATAATATGGATAAAACAATATGTGGAGCAGCGCATAATATTGTGATTAGAATTATTTCATTTTCATGTCCATTTAGAAACCATAGTTTCAGGCAAGGCTCGGAGGGCGTAAGACTAAACCATCACCGTTTTAGTATAAAGAGTATTTTTTAGTTTATGTTCTACTTTTAACCAATTTATTACCAGAACGTGTGGCGTTGTACCACTGTGTATACAAATTGGTTAACTTTAAAAAAGCGCGTAGACCATCTTAATAGGCCGCTCCTGTGATTTCTCTGGGGTGCAGGAGACGTGACGTTTACACTCTTTTGATGTCCCCTTTCATAAAAAAAAATATTTAATGTTGCTTATTAGGTAAGTATCTGTCTGGTCGGTCACTCCCTCATGAATGAGGATCCTGCTGGTGATTGATACATCTTAGGCACCGATCCAGATGTTGAGGGTTGGTCATTTGATCGCTCCATCTGGTAGGGAACCGTCCGTGGACTCGTTTGCTTTCACTGTTCCCAACTACGATCAGCTTTTCAAGGCTCTGACCTCCCCTCCTCATTATGTGACCGAAATAGGTAAGAATTCTCTGTTGACAGATCATAGTAGAGAGGCGGGTTCGGACACAATACTGCGAAAGAATTCATTGGTACGCTATGCTGTCCAGGGTATCCTTAACATGCACCTCTAGCACCACATCGCAAATGCTTCTATCCTCTATTTAGGTATATAAGTATGTGCGTATAGAATTTCCAAAGAAATTCTATTCACTTATGCATCTAGTTCAGAAATTCCTAATTGAATCTGGTTCTATTGTAATTCTGTCGTATTGTGCCAATAGGTTGACATAAATTAGGAGAATGTACGATGACCTTACAGATAATCTCTCACGATGCAGACGAAATTCTTAGCCATTGTGAAACAGACTCCTTTCGACTGTAATCTATTGATTTTGTCACTACATTGCACTACTGTTTCCAACGCAATTTTACTGTATCGAAATTTTATCAAAAGGCGTATCTGGTAGAATAGTTTTTTGAAGTGATATAAAATTTAGTCTTAAAACAATGAACAGATTTAAATAACCTCAAACGTAATTACTTGATGATGCGTTGCTGAGAAACGAGTTGTGATAGACGATCAATGAATATACGCCCTTGGGTCCCAATTTTTTTTAATAGGTACGGGATATTTAAAATGTAAAATAAATATGATTTAAATGAATTTATTAAACTTATCAGCCCTTTCTCCATTCTCAGGGTTTCGTTCTCGAAGGTCAACCAGCGGGAACCGACGACTGAAGGATACTTAGTAATTCTTTTCTTTTTATGGAATAGGAGGACAAACGAGCGCACGGGACACCTGTTTTTAAGTGATCACCGCCGCCCACAATCTCTTGCAACACCAGAGGAATCACAGGAGCGTTGCCGGCCTTTATAATTCTAAGTACTTAATAATAATTAGTATCTTATAAGCCGCTTTAGACGGCTGAAGTTTTGACCAAGCGCGTATTATGCATTACTATTGTCGCTAAGACAACAAACTCAAATCAAAATGTCTTATTTAAAATTGAATGGCACGTAAATTAAAAAAGAAAAATTCTATTATAAAAGTATTTGTAAAAGAAGTTAAGTAATATAAACAATAACTAAACCTGCATGTGTCACGTTTCGCAAAACTTTTTTTCCTCAACACAGGTTTTATATATAAGATTAAGAAGTATCAAATATAGATAATCAATACATAAATTGCTACATTGACCTACAATAAAACCTCCTTTGTGTCACAACTATTTTCACAACAGCTAAAATATTCTAAATTTAAAAAAATGTATTTACAGCTGTTGTTTTATCATTGGGCTGCAAATACTTTTGTCACATGACAGCTAGAACTTAAATTTAAAAACATTCTTATTACCTTGTATTATAATATTACGAAGTGCAATTCTTTTCGCTGAATACGTGATATATGATTCGCTACGATATGATAACAGCTATTTTGTCTATTGCACAGTTTATTGAGAGTGGACAGGCGAGTGTGGGAATTATGTTACTGTTTTTTTTTAAACTAAAGTTTAAAATACTTTATTATGGACATTTGAATGTCCCACACCGTCTTGCATTTTGAAATGTACGCCTAATGTCCGCTTTCAGAATGCTTAAAAGCCAGATTTCATGTTTTCCATCCTGATTTTATTTTTTTTATTTGAATTTGCATTTCAATATTGTAGCCTTGATATACAAATCCTTATATTATGACCTACTTGGAGGTTTGTTACGAGGGTCGCGTTCATCTTTGCCTTTCTAGCCCCTTACTGAGCCTAATAGCCTCAGCAAGCAATATGGCGCTGTCAGTATGACGGGAGATCTCAATGTGAAACGTAATCACAAAAATGGGCAATAAATGGGTTATTGAATAAGTGATCATCAATACATCGGGTTTTAAAATGTCGAAAAATGTGTTAAAATTTGCTCGGATCGCCATTTAAGGATTGCGATTGCAGCCGCCCTCTACTTTTCACTAAATTATAACAAAAGAATGAGTTATCTTGTGGACTTAACAAAATCTATATTAAAATTTTTGTTGATTCTAGATTTACATACCCCATTCTTCTTTGTTTATTTTGTAAAGTGAACATAACTAATATAGTAAAAATAACACCATTTATTTTTGTAATATAAATTTTATAAATTAAACGTATATTATAGAAATCCGTCGTAAGTCATTAACTCAACGATAAGTCATTCACTATATGAGTAATATTTACTTTCATCGACACACACACACACACACACACACACATACACACTTTATCATATTTCATTAACTTCTCAAAGTATGATATTTTAAGACTAAGAGAGAGCGAAGCCTCCTGGCATAACATTATTTATTTGTTTAAAAGGAGGTTCTTGTCACTGTATGTTAAGGAGAATGTATAAAAACAATTAAGAGTTCTTATTTTATATTATTATTATTCCATCTCTTTATGACCAAACAAGTTTTCCTTATCAATAAGCGATACGGATAACTACACCTTCTATATAAGTTATAGTCAGTCTCTCAAAGAAAAATTTACAGAAAGAAATATTATGACTGTTCATTCTCAGTACATTTATGAAAATCGTCACCTTTTTGCTTTTAATAGTGATTTTCATTATTATAACACTATAAATAAGGGATTGCTTGTAACTAATTCTAGTAGGCTTCATAAGATACATAATAGATTTAAGGGTAAATGTATACACTTCTATAATAAAGCCCCAGCCACTGTTCAGGCCTTATCTATAAATAAATTTAATGTTTTATAAAAAAATGGCTCTGTCGTAAATCCTATTACTCCACTGTTAAATATCTAAATGATCCGACAGCCTGGGGCTAGGTTGTGATTATTTTATAGCGATAGAAATGACTGTACAATATTGTATAATATTTTGCGTCGCTTCTTCTCTCTCAGAGCGCCATTTGTTTCCGAAGCGGTAGTAGTATCTAGTAGTTATTAGAAATGACATCAAAAATAATTCTAAAGGAATCAATTTTGAGAAAATAAATGCCTTTTATGCCATTTATACGTCTAGATAGTGTATGACAGCTGCGAAAACGTCGAAAAAAATATTTTCCTCTATTTTGAGCAATTCACGCACACTAACACAAAGTGTCATACAAATTGCGAATGTAAGACGTAGCTTGTCACGCACACTAAACTAATATTCCTGGTCTGTTTCTATCGGTTATCTAACAACAAGAGACTCTATCTAGAAGTATTAAAATTATCAAGTAGTAAGTATTGCATATGTAGATGAACATTGTTTTGTTATTCGGTAGATTTCTCGTGACAGGCATCATCATGCTCGCTTAAATGCCTCTGCTTGTGGCGGCGACGTGGGGCGGGTCGTTCCCTTCCCTAAAATATGGTCGATGCGTCATGTTCGTGAACGGGTGCTACTCGTGGTGGCTGGATGATCTTGTTACCGGGAGGTCTGCTTGATGTGTTTTTTATTATTATTATTTCCTTTAAAGTTAAAATTATTATATATTTTATTTTATGATATGCTCACATAATGCCTCTATTTTTTACGGTATGTGTGGATTGATGCATCTACTATACTCAATAACTCTTGTGTATATAAGTATTAATTTACTTTTTTTTCTTTTTTTGACTTACTCCTGTAAGCCTTTCAGTTTTTGACATTTGAGTATTTTTGTTACGTCACTTTGCATATATTGTTATTGAAATGATTTGTAAAACAATTAAAATTTACATCTTGACATAAAAGAGTGGCAATGAGTTTCTTGCTACTTCTTCTCATTAGCTCAACCCTTTACGAAGTAGCAGTAAATTCAATAAGAAACAATATTTTTATATTTTTTTTTCACATTCATAAGTGTCATTTCCGTGATCTAGGTAGCATGAATAAAGTGTTTTTGAATTAGAATTTGAATATCTAAGCTATATAATATATAACGATACATCGCTTTTTAAACAAACTCCTAGCCCTGTTTTAATAACAGAAATGTCGGTGTGTTTTCCCATTCCAATATAACATTATAATTGTGTTCAGTAAATCTATCCATCTGGTTCAAGTTACCTTGTACAACTTCGATAGCCGTTACTTTAACAACATTAAGAAATAGATTAACTTGTAACGTGCACCATGAAAGTATAGACAGAGCATTGATATATATCCACGTGACGTCACTAATAAAAAAAACATTATTTTTTCAATATTGAAAGTGATATGGATTTATTGAATTTAATGTACCTTTTAACCCTATCATTGTTCCATACGCAAAAGGTAAACCAATGGGATATTACTAAGTTCTTCGTCTGTCCATCCAACTATCAGCAGTATAGAGCCAAACAGACCAAGCACATTGGCTGTTCCATTTCCAATATGACGGGCGCATTTCATTGGAATTGGAGTCATCTCGTGGTATACTACGCCATACATGATCATATTGCTATTATTATTTATAAGTCATAATTGAATTTTTATATAAATGTGTCAAGGCCCAAGGGCCATATATTTGTCAACGCTAAGTAATTCATTTTGTAGGACTTAATCTACTAAATTCTTGAAAACTGTATTATTAGATGGAAATAATATAGTTTCTTGCTACTTCTTCTAATTAAAGCTCATCTTTTTCCGAACTGCTGGTAAATATATAAAAAAAAACTTTAGACATTCATAAGTGTAATTTCCCGAACCTGCATTAATAAAGTGATTTTGATTTGATTTATATACTTATAACATTACCCCGTAGCAAGTGCCATAGTGGCTACATTGCGTCCGTCTATCGATTTAATAGGTTCAAAAGTACCATAACTTTAGTATTGGTACCTCGTATCTTAATACGGGACATGTTCGAGAGTAATGGACCCTCCATCGATCATTCCTGACGTAATGAAGATGTCATTATTACACTGTGTCTCAACGAGTTATTAGCCGGTGTACTTTTGATGAAATTAACTAATGATTTTCGTGGTGCATAGGTATACGAAGATTTAGATGGAGTTATCATTTAATTTACTCCAATTGCCTGAAATTACTTATTACCAATCGATTCAAAAACAAAATAATTACGTATAAATATAACGGCAACGCGCATATATATTTAGTTTTAAAAATATTTACAATTAATTTAATTATGTATATTTTATTGAATTAACATTTACTTAATATGCAATAATAACATTAATTATTTTGTAAAATTAAAACCAACAATTGTATAAGATCAACTTTAATTATTTTGGAAAATAAAATTGAGTTTATTTTTGTTAGATTAACATTATTTTATTTCACCGGCATCGACTTCAAAGCTATCAATATGTAGCACATACAAATAATAGTATTGAGAACCTCCTCGTTTTTGGAGTCAGTTAAAAAGAAAAAGGCTTGAAAAACTTGAAACTTAAATGTAAAAAGAAAGAAAACAAAACAAAAGTATAAGCATTTAGGAGCTAATACATATGAACAACATTACATACTAAATAATTTACGAATACCCTCACTATTAACACTAAAAGTATTGTTGCTTTCTATACAGAGTGAATATTTTATTAACTATCAATTGCATATGTTAAATATATTTTTTATACCAGCATTTCAAAATGTCCTAACAACAAGAAAAAGGCTTTGCTTAAGTTTAGTAGATCTATAGTGAACTATCGGGAATCCTCCCAAATATGAAGTTTAATTTACCGCTAACCGGTTTAATTAAACCGTTTGAGTCGCGTTAATCGCCGTCTTGGTGATTTAACTTAATTAGGTTTAAAATTAAGTTTCATTCAACTCTATGTGATGCAACACAAAACTCAAATATTGTTTATTCATGTCTTTCACAACATTTGGAAATTACTTTTAGTAATAACAAAGAGAATAGATTCAAACGGTCAGTGATAGGTTTTTATTTATGAGAGAAAGTGACAGGACGTTCTAGACCTGATGGTAATTAGTTATACTATCTGTACATATCAATGACGTACAACTCAGGATTTTTATTTGAAATGAAAGTTCTGAGCGGCATTCGCAGTTGCACTCGTCAAACGTCATTATTGTTTGATAAATTATTCTTAACTACGAAAGCCAAATGAATACAGAGTAAGGCGAAAACAGAGAAACAATCTTCAATAAAATAAAGTTGTGGAATGTATAGGGGCTCCGGTATCCGCAATCAAACAACTTCATCAACATCATCATCACCATCAGTCTCTGCTGCTGGGCAAGGCCTCCCCCAATGATCTCCACGATTTTCGGTCCTCGCTGCCTTCATCCAATGTATTCCGGTGATCCTGACCAGATCATCGGTCCATCTTGTGCCATCCTACCAACACAACGTCTTCCGGTACGTGGTCGCCATTCTAGGACTATACTGCCCCACCAGCCATCTGTTTGTCGAACTATGTGCTCACAAAAATTTAATGATAATTAACCATTTAAATGGCCGGTAACGCTCCTCTGCGGTGTGTGCGAATTGGTGCATCTACTGAAGTGATAACTTCTTATAGTTCGGTAGACAGGCTCCTCCTTTCTCAATCTAATCAATTGTCACTTTAAAAAGCTTAAATAATTATATCAATAATGTACATACACAATATTCTAATGTAAATAGTAGTAAATATTCAAGAATTGTAACTAATAATAAAATATATTTTTCACTTCTCATGCTCTGAAATTGCTTATTTCTGCACGATATAGGCACTTTGTGCACAAGTGCATTAACGTATCTACTCATAAATGTATCTATATTAAGGCAAAGAAAATTAACGATACAGCCAAACACGATAAAAAGGTCCGAGGTAGAATTTGTTTTTTTATAATATTTACTTTAATTTATTTGCCTCATGTGTTTTTAAGACATAAAAGATATTAAAATTTAAATTAAAATACGGTACGTTATTTAATTAATTAATATATATATATATTAAAAAATTAATTAAATAGTAGGCTGTAAAGGTCTGGAGCCCAAGCCAATATCAATGTTGTAAGATTTAAGAAAGCGACGGGAAACAGGTCTTGTTTTTTCGTGCGTTTATTTATGTCTTCAAATTTGCTAAAATTGTTAACAATGTCCATGTTATACTACTGTTTTATTTCCTCGCATTCGAAATGAAAAGCAGAGTTTATAACTCGTACACAAAACCATTTTATCCTCGACATTACTATCGGCTGCTAAAAGTCTCGGATAAAAATGGTTTGTTTTGTGCACTCGTTGTAAAATCTACTATTATTATCATATTAATATACATAACAATTAAGTAATAACCTAAGCTTTTTTCAAGTTAAATTATTTCAATATTAATTTTAAGTTATTACTTCTTTCGGGCGTCCCGAGACTCACACGTTTTTTAATGGTTAATCACTTCTGTTTCTAAAACTATCACATATTTTTTTAACACACACTCGTAAGTTAAAACCTTTAAGGAATTCTGGTGCATTACTTTACATTCATCAAATAAAATATATTATAAAATAATGTAAAATGCTGAAGCTGTAATTTATACATTATATTAGATTAAAAAAAGTGGCAATGAGTCTCTTGCCACTTCTTCTCAAGCTCGGCTTTTTCGACGCGATGGTCTTTGACATAATTTAGTATCGTTGTGGCCTACTTGAATAATGACTTTTCTTTCTTTTTTGATTTTTCTTATTTTGCTAGAGAATTTGTTAGTTGTCATCATTTGACCGGTGCGTTTTTGACAAACTCCTATTCCAAAAAAGGAATGCTTTATGTAAAAAAAAAAAACATTATGATATTAGATATTATTAATAAGGTACTTTAATATCAGGTGGGTTATTATCTTCGTATTCTTTTAAAAACGTGTTGAATTAACAGACATGATAATAAACAGGCCTATTTATTTAACTATTATAAATGATGCAAAATATTTTAATGAGACCCACTTTTTAATTATACGCTTTCACAGTTTCAAATAATTTAAATTTACATTTAAATGTATAAAATGTAAGTCACTATTTCTAAGTATAGATAAGCGAAAAGCAAACATTAGGTAGTTGTGACCCTTGGTTTTGTCCTAGGTAAATTATACATATATACATCATATATATACATAACAGATTATCCAGATTTGCTTATACATGGGGAACACCAAAAGATTTGCACTTCTAGGTAATCGGAACTATTTGAATTTCGAATGTTATATTTTTTGAAACATTCTTTGTAATAAAAAAAATTATTGGCAGGAAATCATTTGCCAATTGTTTTCTATCACACAATTTTCTACGTACGCAACGAAAATGGAATTAAGTCGAAATGATTTTAGAGCGATGATTTTTTATGATCTCAAAAGTTCTCTCTCTCTCTGCAAGACTGTGCCGCTCGTCTTCAAAATGCTTTTTGGTTATAACATGTTGTTTTTTACATTTTAAGTTACGCAAAACTTTTGGTTTGACCTACGTATTTACAGAATTCTGACGATGATGTTTCTGATTTCTGACCTTACTAATGTTTTTTTATATGTGTGTATGGCTTGGCATCCAATTATATGTAATATCATTAAATGAAAAAAAACATAAGTTTGTAGGTACCTCTTTCAATTAAACTCTTCAAAATATTAATATTTATGGCTATAGAATTCTTTTAAAGTATAAAAGCGTTTATAATAATATGAAGGCCATAATATGAAAGCGGAAAGATTTATACCATGTCACATTATAAGAAAACTCAGTGCGATATAAGAGTCCGAAGAACGGTAGAGTTTATTTGAAAAGTTTTGATCCTATAGGATTCTTCTAATAGGAAGAAATTACGCGATTTTACCAGGATTGTCGCAAATGCGCATTTTTCTGTACAAACGTTTCCGACTATTTTCGCCTTGGTTTTTAAAACTAGATAAAAATGATTTTCAAATAAGACCAATATCGAAATTATCTGTGATTCTCTGTTACATTTTTTTTCGATATTTTCATGTTTGTTGTGTTTGAGTATTTTTGTTGCATCACTTTAGATATTATATTATAATAAATTGAAATGATTTGTAAAACAATGAAGGTGTAAATGTTGATTTAAAAGAGTGCCAATGAGGTTCTTGCCACTTCTTCTCATTAAAGCTCAACCTTTAAGAAGTGGCAGTAAATGTAAAGAGAAAAGTAAACTTTTGACGTTAATACGAAAATATTAAAAAGTTATTTTAATTTTTGATTTTGTTTTGAAGTGAAAACTTCTTTGCCATCGTTGTGTTTGAAAGTCGATGAAATGAAAAACCGACATTAAAAAGAAACAGATACATAAATTCATACGATAACGTGGGAGAAAATGAGATAGGAAGCATTATACTGTGTTTTGGTAACAGGCGATCATAGTCGTAGAAGAGATTGTCTTATGTATGACGCGAGTATACCTTAATATATTCTGACGTCACGCACACGACAAATTAATTACTACATAGACACCAAGAGAACATATATATGGTAGCGGTGATAGTAATGTCTTTCATAGCGGTTGAAATCATGTGTTATCCTAGCAATATGTACCAGGACTTCATATGCAGTTTAGAATTTAATGCGCAATGCAGGTTTCACTTCTGACATGTGTACTGCATTTTTTTTGTTAATGGTAGAGTAGGTATCTCAGTGTTACCAGCTTTATCAAAGGTAAACAGCATCATAGGATACAAATCCGATGTTTGGTTAATTTTTGAAAGAGGAAATTGCCGTGAGTTACTGAATTTTGAATTATTAACTCACGATTTTTTGTCCTTACGCACTTATGAATGTCGCGACCGCGTTAGCGCGACGGTATGTTGTTTTAGAATTCTTCAACCTGAAAAAGGCCACAGCTAATGTCTTTTAATCTCTCCCTAACCATCTGTATGACACATGTGTTAATAAAAACCTCAACAAATATACCTACTCTATTCTATTTCCATTTAATAACAACATTAAAATTACTTTCATGCCAGAAGTTGCGTATTAAACTTCAATAATTAATTTCACTTTTGATGTTTCGCTGGGGTGCCGCAATGCTGCGGTCTGTCTGAAGAACCTTTATAGATTACGAAATATTATGTATTCAAATATAATTATTTAGGCGTTAAATTCATAGACGGAGCAAACTCAAATTAAGCATAAATGATCGCTTATGCGTGCAAAAATAACTTACTAATAAGTATTAATTAACTATACATTATTTTCAAGTTTGTTAGTCAAATGTCAATTTAATTTAAATCTCATTGCTTGTCGATGTGTATATTAAGTTTCATTGTAGGTTAGTGACTTCTTAATAAAAAGGAATTTAAAAGTTACAGATTTACGTGTATCTTAAGCTGCGACCACAGAAGAATCGATTGACGATTAGTGCTTACATGTGTTTTCGATATACGACACTTAATCTGCGTAATTAAAGCTAGTAAGGAAGATGTTCTACTTACTCAGGGGCATGCTCTCCAATTACTTTCCCTTTAAAGGATTGACAGCGGAGCCATAGTAATAGGGTGCCCATTACGTAACCCTAAAGCAGAGTATTGACAGGTGGATAATCAAACCAATAAGTTGTAAACCATATAACGGTTCCTATTTTTCAAAGATACAAAACTCTTAACATAAATCGATTCAAAGGTCTATGCTTGCTCCGTCTATTTTGTTAATAAGTCGAATTCTGGATAAACATTTTGGTTGTAATTGCATTTTAACTGCACTAAATTGTTTTTAAACGGCCAAAGATATTGTGTAACCTATACTGCATAATGTTGATGAACTTCCTGTCTGGGAATTCATTTTATCTGTGTGTTTAATATAATTTATTTATTTCCATTTATTTAAGCAATAAAACATATTAATTATAATGAAAAATGGCATTATCAAGCAAAATATATTACAAATAACAAAACACTTCTTTCACTTTACGCGACAACAAAAAAAAGTCTAATGGTTTTTGAAAAATAAAGTCGTACTTCGTCAGATTATACACATTTGGAATTACAATATAATTTTCTGTGAGTATTGAAAGCTTGAAATTTAAGTATAAAATTTTATATTTCTAAGTTTCAAATGATTCTATATATTCATCTAACCCTTCCATATTGGTACAAAGGAGGTTAGCAAAATTTTATTGAACTACATTTTATGTTAATCTTAGAGAATTGCATTTTTAGCCTAAAAGATAACTTACTATAATCTATACAAATAAATTTAATTGGAGTGTCTGTTTGTAATATTAAAATAACCGTTTTTTACTACATGTATATGAATACACCAAAATAACATTTTTACAATTTTTGTCTGTCTGTCTGTTTATTCCGGCTAACCTCTGAAATGACGGGACTTTTATTGGCATAACTATTATTAATGTTAAATGACTCAGCTATGAAGATAGGTGGAAACAATCGATCTTATTCGGTTCACTTGGCAAAAAATTAAAATGAAATTAATAACCAAAAACCGTAATATAGTTAACAGTAGAATAAAATCGTATATAAAGTTCTCGGTGTAAATTAAACCTTAACCGGTAATATTTTTTTTCGGTTTCCAAGTCATGGCTTAAAGAATTCTCTTCGTTGCCAATCTTTCTATATCTGAAGCACAGACATAAAAAAAGATAATCAACATGTTTCGAAATTTCACGCATCGCATCCACAGATATAAAAATAGAACTGTCAAAAGGAATGAGACTACATGTCAGCTGTCACCAGGAAAAAGACAGGCCGTCTACCGCTTGCTCACTCGAATGAATTTGCAACTGACGCTGAATAAATCCTCGCAAGTGAGATGTTTATTTGCTAATCTATGTAATGTCACAGTTGCGAGATACGGTAAATTATTGCCGATCTAATCTAATTCCAGGGCTGTCGCGAGTATTTTGAATACAAACTTATTCTGTTGATATTATAATGTCTTAGGGCCGATTTTTCAATCCTCAGTTAAACAACTAGATAAGAGAAATTCGACGGATAGCGCAATTTCGAATTTTTCAACAGGCAGATAGAAGTTATCGAACGAATTAATACTATATCGGGTGATTATATTTATCGGCCCCTTTGGGAGCCGTTTTTAAGTTTCTTAGGCTATATTTGTAGATAAGTCATTCTCTAGTTATAAGTGTATTATCTATGCTCATGTCAAAAGATCTAATAACTATCATATTTTGACGACTACACACGTAATTTATGTTATAACTATCTAATATAGTAGAAGTTATAATATAATGGATATTTTTGAGACAATTGACGACTTCGCGAATGAAGAAGAAATCCATTTCCTCAACAACAACGAAAACAATTTTAAATTGAAATAAACTGAACAAATAAACGAGTGAATTAGAGGTTTGTTATTATTCATTGTTGTGATAAATGTCTAATGTCAAACAAGCATCTTTTGACCTTTCTCTGTCTTATGCGTTAAATAATATATATGTCCATCTCGCTTGCACGTATGAAGTGTAAAGTTGCTTCGACAATACCACAGACAACTATTCTTTGGATAATTAGCGATTGAAAAATTCAAAACTTTTAATCGTTACATAAACAGTAAGTTAATTTTATTCATTCGATACTAGTGATTTATCTGAGGATTGAAAAATCGGCCCCTATAGGAGTGACATTTTTACGTACGTAACTCAGACGCCAGGGTATTTGTTTAATACAGTAACAGTCTCTTATTCCAAATAGTTTTAACTCAAATTCCTGCATTAAGCCATGAATTTGGGTTGTCGCGTGACGTCCGGACAGACAATTCATCATATCTAAATCTTAGCTTTATAGCGTATTTTGTTCTGCATTGCCAGAGTAGTGTAACTTACATACCGCGTACTCGCGTACTTTTCCAGCAGACGAATGTGTGACACATTGATACCTCTCTAGCACCAATGATACGCCCCGGGTTGATTTAATTTTGAAGATTCCATTCGAAGTTTTCCTTGTCAGTATGATATGGTATCTTTAAGAGGTCGAAAGCGCTGATGTTACTAAAGATCACGCGGCGCTAACTTTTTTATTATTATTAAAATAAGGGACGAGACGAGTAGGACATTCAGCTGATGGTACCTGATACGTGCCGCTGCAGTGCCGCTCAGAATTCTTGAACCTGAAAACCCCAAAAATTCTGAGCGGAACTACAAGTGCGCTCGTCAACTTGGGACATATTCAAATTCAAATTCAAAAACACTTTATTCATGTAGGTCACGGAAATGACATTTATGAATGTCAAAAAAAATATATTGTTTCTTATTGAATTTACCGCTACTTCGTTGGGTTGAGCTAATGAGAAGAAATAGCAAGAAACTCATTGCCACTCTTTTAAGTCAAGATTTACATTTTAATTGTTTTACAAATCATTTCAATTACAAATAAGATGTTAAGTATCATTTGCCCAATAATTTCACTAGCTACGGCGTCCTTCAGACCAAAACACAATAATGTTTACACATTAGTTGTGGTACCCATAATCTAGCCGACGTGGAAAGGAGCCTCCCACTGTTAAACTTATTATCAAGGGACTCGTAAGCTTATCGTACTCCTATTACATAAGAAAGTGAGATTCATATGTGTTAAGAGATGTCTTCTCTAAATATTTTTAAAGGTTGGTTGACGTAACTGATGATCATTTAATATATGAAATATCAACAAAGCTTTCATGCATGACAGATTTGTTACTACGATGACTTGCATATTATTTCACATTTGCTCTTTCGAACTGTATTTTTCTAAACTGTGGCGTCAGTTCGTTAATCTAACTGATTCGGTGAAGGGTAGGCGCGTGGTTATAATTGACAGCATAATTTAGTTATCAGCAAAAGGAAAGTTATTTATATAGGAGAGATAGTGCCAGTTAATGGCGATATAAGTGCAAACAAACATTCACTTTTTAATGGTTTACCATTAAATTTGTTCGGTAATCGTTAGGTATATTCGTAATTAGAGAGGAAATTGATGCATCTAATATACTGTTAATATACATACTACATGATAACTCTTCTGGTTTTTGAATTGAAAACATCTTTAGCGGCGTTGATCACTTTTCTTGGGATGGGTATAAAATGTTAATATCGCGTCAGGTCACGTGGCCTGATCGATAATTCGTAAGACAGTCGTTGATATTATTGATGAAAGATTTATACTTGTAACTATATATCTTTCATCCATAATATCAATCTGTATTTTTTTTTAATTATTTTTTTTTATCGACTGAATCGTGTAAGTCATGGTGTTTGAGTAGTGCATGGCTTCAACTAGAATGAAATTGAAATAATTAGTAAAAGATTGAAGTAGTAAATATAGATTTAAAAGAATGGCACTGAGTTCCTTACCACTTCTTCTCATTAAAGCTCAACCACGTTATAGTTTACTTACAGTTGGTTCCGAAATGTTTTTTTAAATCAACATTTACAGCTTCATCGTTATTCAAATCACATCAATTACAACAATATGTGCAAAGTGATTTAACAAAAATACTCAAACGTCAAATACTAAATGCTTAACATGAGTAAGTAAAAAAGAGTAAATTCAAATTAACTAAGTAAAAACACAAGAGTTATTGAGTATATAAGATACATAATAGCTTTAAGGGTAAATGTAATTTTTTGAATCGAGTTCCAGCCACTGTTCCGGCGTTATCTATATATAAATTTAAATGTTTCACTAAAAACTGTCGTAACAGGCTCCACAGCTGAATATCTAAGTGATCGGACAGCCTGCGACTAGGTTATGATTATTTTATAGCATTAACAATGACAGTTCAATATTGTATATTTTCTTGCGCCGCTTCTTCTCTCTCAGAGCGCCATTTGTTTCCGAATCGGTGGTAGAATTAGAAATGACATGAAAAGAATTCTAAACTAAAAATCAATTTGGAGAAATTGATTTTTTAACCATTATCAATCCACACATACCTTAAATAAATATTTTTTATGAGAGCATTATATTAGCGATTATAAAAAGACAATACCATTAATAACAGTACCACCTTCTTCCATTTGACCGCATACAACGACGAGCGGCTCGAATCATCGACGATCAAGCCATCTCCGATCGGCTTGATTCTTTGTGCATTGCGTTAAGATGTGGGTTCTCTCTGCATCTTCTACCGCATTTATCACGGGGAGTGCTCAGAGGAGCTGTTCAGGTTGATTCCAGCGGCCGAATTCCACCACCGGACATTACGTGCAAAGTACCACCCGCATCACGTAGACGTCTGGCATTCCACAACCACGCGTTTTGCAAGAAATTTCTTGCCTCGCACAGCCACTATGTGGCAGCCGGTAATTGTACCGGCTGCGGTTTTTCCGAACGGGTACGAATTAGGGACGTTCAAGAAAAAAGCATACTCCCACCTTAAAGGCCGGCAATGCATTCTCTTGACACCTGTTGTTGCGGATATTCATGGGCGGTTGCCTCACCTCTCCCCATCCCGTGAGCCTCTTGCCCGTTTCCCCTCCTCTTATATAAAAAAAAATATCGCTAATGTAGCTTAACGCTGTATAATTCCTATCATGACATTTCTTTCAAACTTATATCACAAAATGAGTGTGAACTAATTCTATAATGAACATATTCTACCTAATCTATCTTAACAAATTATTGTTAATTATTACAACAATCAAAAACATATTAAAGTGAAAACACAAGAACATCAATTTGTCTTCATTTAATAGAAAAAAAAACATACAAAGACCTCTTGAGAGGACCACACATAGTTATAAAATACATGTCTATTATCGCGCATCAAAATCCAATTTCAGCCCATATTAATAAATATGTTTGTCTATAAAGTTGTAGAGTGATTCAACTAGGAGTAAATAGATGGAGCCTGGGGTTTCGGGAGACTTAATGGCCTTTATATTAGCTTCACTTGTATGTTTGTAACTGACTCCTTTTGACCCACTTTAAACGGCCAGATTTTATTCAAACTTTGTAGATTTATCGAGGACAGATGACAATGCACTAATTTGATAAGATTATTCCATTATTCAATCTGCAAACTAAGATTTTTGTCAATTTATATAATTTTTATCTATAGTCGATTAGGCAGGAATTGATGTTAAAGTAATTGTTTTAAAAATAATCTTTATAAATAATTGATAGTTAAAAAAAACTAAAAAGCACGCTTTATATAAAATTCAACTAAAATATAGAAAATAAATTTTAGTAAATTTCAATTGAAAATAGTGTAAAAAAAAATATTTTATTGTAAAAAAAGCGTGGGGTGCGTTTTAAGATATTATTAAAATAATAATTCATCTACACCCCACGCTTTTTTTTACAGTAAAATATATATTTTTTTACACTATTTTTAATTTAAATTATTGTTTACGTTGGATATGAAGGTTGGCTGTAAAGGAATAATAGTGGTATTGTCCTCCAACGATATCGTGTCACATTGAAACTAAAATAAGTAAGCACACATTGTTAAAGATCCAAATTGTTGGTCCTATAAATTATCCAAAATTTTACATACTGATAATCCTATGCATCCATTTTAAAGGTAGCTCTGCCATGTGAACAAAACAACAGCAAAGGGGAAAGCCGCAATTTGGATACCTTGCGGTTTTAAAAGGACTTATTGCCATATAACTTTCATGGAGAAGATAAAATAATAACAAAATATTACTTATATCAAATAATATCTTCTTGTTTATAAAACTTACCGAATTATGTCGGAAAATTTCGTTATTCCTCGCAGACTAACACAGACATAATAAATAAAGATTTGTTATAAATATATCTCACGCGTGTCGTTTGTCAATGTCGTTTCTCGTTTTGATCTGTATTTATGTTAAGCTTTCAATTGTGTAGACGTAAAGTTTTCTTTTAAACAAAATATAGAGGTAAGCAAATACTTTTTAATGGAAAAGGAGATCACTTGATAGTGTGCGTTCTCTGCAGGTTCTACCAATCTACTGAGCTACCGAAGCCTTTTTTATTTTCGTAAGACTGTTTGATTTGACTCAGAAATCAGAAAATGACTCAAAAAATCAGAATATATACAGCCCAACAGAGACAAAAATTAAATTTAAATAAACTATTAACTCATTATAAATATAAAACAGATTATCTAAATCTACCAGGAGAGTTTCATAATTATGTGATTGTACAAGAATGTATGAAAGTATGAAGAATTTTTGATTTTTTTAAATTATTTTGAATCCTATTAATATTATAAATGCGAAAGTTTGTATGTCTGGATGTATGTTTGAACTTCTTTAACGCAAACACTACTGAATGGATTTTGATGAAACTTTGCAATAATATAGCTTACACACCAGAATAACATATAGGCTATAATTTATCAAAATATTGTGTGAATTATCTATACATTTAAATAAAATTAGAGTGTCTGTTTGTAATATTGAAATAACCGTTTTTTTACTAAATGTATATTATGAATATATATACGGTACATACACCAAAATAACATTGTTGTCTGTCTGTCTGTCTGCTTGTTCCGGATAATCCGGCGACTTTTATTGGCAGGTAGCTGATGTAATAAGGAGTAACTTAGGCTACGTTTATTTTAGAAAAATAAAGCAATGTCCAAGAAACGGTCTAACTCTAACAATAATTTATATGGCAAAACAACGTTTGTCGGGTCAGCTAGTATGAAATAAATATCGTGTGGATCGCAGTCATAACTGCGTAAGGTGCCGATGAGCTAGGAACGTTACCTATTTCAATTAATGGTTTGATGCTTTTTGTGCCCCTTCTCTTCTTATTTGTTTTAAATTATTTGTGTGATCCAAAAATAATGTTGGTATGTGTTTCTGTTATAAATATTGGTTTTATTTACATTATCTAGGCAAACTTTGGAACGACAATACCTTCATCAGGGTTATTTTTTATTTTAATTCACTATTGCGACATCACCAAATCACCAATGGTTTTCAAAACAGCACAAACCAGCGCAAACCAACCCAACTCATGTTGGGACAGATTTGTGATCTATATATGAATTTATTCCACGATTTCATGGAATTATATTCCTCACCTGTTTTTCATTTTCATCTTATGTTTTCTCTCTGATAATCTTATTATTTAATGTATAAAATGTATTTTTTTGTATCTATAGGTTAAATAAAATATAATTTCTTTTCGTTTTTTTTTCTATGCAATCAATTTTTACCTTATCTTATTAAATATATTATAAAAATTTGTATATTCTTGTTCTCATCATCTAGCGATACTACATTTACCGACATCATTTTCAGAAGATACGTTTCTTAATAGCTCAAAGTATGAAACGGGTATTTATAAAATAATTCGTCTCTTTACCTACTGTCTATTTATTTTAAGCTCTGTGGATACAATGACGTCGCATTATTCTGAATACCCCCAAAAGGCATTAGACCATAAGAAACCTTAACACTTGAAAGTTAAGTTTAAAGTTACACAGCGAATGTATAATTAAGTTTTCAAACGGCCTACGTTGGTGGTCTGTGTCGAATAGGTAAGACAAAAAACTGTTTTTGACAGACGACAAGGAATTTAATGATGTTTTTAAAAGTTTTGTTCTTTTTAACCGACTTCAAAAGGAGGCGGTTCTCAATTCAACTGTATTTTTTCATATTTGTCACCTCTAAACTTTCAACTGGGTGAACCGATTTTCATGACTTTTTTATTTGAAAGCTTCCCGTGCCGTTTCCCGACCGATTCCAAAAATAATAATAATTGTAACTACATTATATTGCCGTAATAATTTGTTGAATTTGGTCGTCTACTATTTTTCATTTCATTTTTAACCGACTTCAAAAAAGGACGAGGTTCTCAATTTGTCGGTTTTTGTTTTAAGTTTGTTACCTCGAAACTTTCGACTGGGTGAACCGATTTTTGTGATTCTTTTTTTATTTGAAAGCTGGTGCTTCCCGTGTGGTCCCATTGTAAGTCGGTGTCATCCATGATAGGTTTGTAAGTACATACATAGTTATAGGTGAGATGTGCTAGAGTCGTGAGGAAGCGAGAGGCGAGAGCGGGTCGCGGCGGAAGGACACCGATTCCAAAAATAACAATAATCGTAACTAGATGTAGATAAATTAATAAGATTGAAAAAATACGCAATTATTTTTATACTTTTTAGTGCATATTATATCTATTGTTTTGGAATAGTGTATTTAAAGTCGGTTGTTTTTTGTTAAAAAAATTTTTTACTTAGAAGAACTCTAAATATAAGTTGATTACTTAGACCATTTATACGTCTAGATAGACTGTGACAGCTGTGAAAACCTCAATAAAAAACTAGCCCCTATTTTGAACAAGTCACACACACTAACACAAAGTGTCATGCAAATCGCGAGTGTAAGACGTAACTGGTCATGCACACTAAACCAATATTCCTGGCTTGTTTTTATCGGTAGAGTTTCTACTAAGACATATAAATTATCTATGAGTAATCGTATAACTTTTGACATTCATAAGTGTCATTACTTTGACCTAAATGAATAAATTAATTTGACTTGATTTGATTTAAACGAAACTTTTTCGAAAGTCTTTGTCTAAACTACTGTTGCCCGAATTAAATAAATAATAGTATCAAACTGTATAAGCTGTGGTAACAGCTGGTATTTTAGATCGGCCACGACAAATGGTGATTTATTTATAGATCCAAGTGTCTGCCAGATTCTTCTATTTGCGATGTCTGCCCAATGAACTAGGCTGTTTCAATTAAATATACACGGCTTACTAATGTGAAAGATCGGACACGTGCCGTTAATACTAATTTTATTTATATGAAACCTTCTCCAGAAGAATCTTTGCCACAACTTCTTGTCTCTTTTGTGTTGATCTTACATACGTTGTGTAAAATAAAATGTTGAATGCTAAAACAATTTACTAATTTATATATATACTAGCTGACCCAGCAAACGTTGTATTGCCGATATTAAAAGCGCGATACAAAAGTAACTGTTGATCGTAGATGGGTGAAATTTTGAAGTTGTATGTATTTTTAATGCTGACACATAATCAAACAAATTAAAAAAAAATGTCAAAAAATTAAAAAAAAATTGGCGTAGACTACCCTTAACATTAACGGGGATGAAAAATAGATTTTGTCCGATTCTCAGACCTACCCAATACGCACTCAAAATTCCCTGAGATTCAGTCCATCCGTTTCGAAGGAGTTTAACTACAAACACCGCGATATGAGAATTTTATATATTAGATAGATTTAAAAGACTGGCAATGAGTTTTTTGCCACTCTTTCTCAATAAAGCTCAACTTTTCTGAATCTTTATTTTCTTTTCTGGCTAAATCTTTAAAACTCATATTTGTTTCTTTCTTTCTTATAATGATTTTTAGACTGATTTCGAATATTTTTTTCACTTTTGTTATTCTATTTCATGAAGAAAAATTGTACTGGCCTTTCAAATATTTTAAATTATTAATTATAAAGGCTGTCGAATAGGTCATAAAATATTTCACTGCGTATCTACGTATGTTTTTCTGCGTTTTTTTCCCTCGTAGGTAAGTGTTAGGAGGAAAAGTAAAAGAAGAAGAGTGTTTAGAGGCCCTCGGCTTCGGCTCGTAGAAATGGATTTACTTCCCTTTTTATCCCCTTTACATTTCTTGGTGAAGAATATTCTATACTTATTTAAATTTGCAAGCGATTCTCAATATAGGCAATAATATCAGATTTAATATAAGTAGGTATATTGAATCTGATATTATTCATAATGAATTAAAAATTTACGCGGAACCCTGTAATATATGTTCCGAAATACTCTATAGAAAATATTTGAAGTTTTAATGCAGCGCTAAGTCATAAATGAATAAGGTGTTAAATAGTTTATCACTTTGACTACTAAAATAGTAATAAAAAAGAAAGAATGCGACTCAAATAATGACGAAAATAATATAAAACAGATGTGTTTTAGAGTTGCGCAACGTTGACCCAAATGGCAGTAACGACATAAAGTGAGAACTGTTTGAGAAAAAAAGTGTGCGTAGGCCGGGAATCGAACCCGGATCAACTGCTTGGAAGGCAACTATGCTGACCATTACACCACCAACGCTGTGTTAAAATTATTGAAAACATTTTATTGATAAATAATTATTGTATGAATTCATTCAATTCATAATTCAGCTGATGAAACAAATTAGAAACGCATGTTACACACGAAGCAGCTATAGGACAACTCAATGTTGAATCAATATTAATTTTGTTATCGTAAATGTCTGATTGGTTTAATTGCAAACAATTATATATTTCATTCATCTTTTTCATCATATAAGTGAGTTTGTTTGTTTGTTTTAAATAAAATAGGAAACTTAATGGGAATATATCCATAATTTTCGACAAATATTTTAAAAAGATCTTATTGTTTGCTTATGAATTAGCTCAATAGACAACCGATTCTTCAAAAAATTATTTCCTATAAAGCGAGTAACACAGTAAAGCCGGCCCACATTCTAGCGCTCTACAAAGCGCAGGTCCGGCCACACATGGAGTATTGCTGTCATACCTGGTCTGGCGCACCCCAGTATCAGCTCGATCCATTTGACCGCGTGCAACGCAGAGCAGCTCGAATTGTCGGGGACACAGTGCGCTGTGAACGGCTTGATCACTTGGCGTTGCGTAGAGACGTCGCTTCATTGTGTGTCTTCTACCGCATTTATCACGAGGAGTGTTCTGAAGAGCTGTTTAACCTTATTCCTGCCGTCGAATTCCACCTTCGCACGACACGCCACAAGTTAGGATATCATCCTCACCATCTGGATGTGTGGCGGTCCTCCACAGTGCGGTTTCCGGGACGATACGACATGGGTACCTTCAAAAAAAGCGCGTACACCTTCCTTAAAGGCCGGCAACGCTCCTGTGATTCCTCTGACGTTGCAAGAGATTATGGGCGGCGGTGATCACTTAACAACAGGTGACCGCTCGTTTGTCCTCCTATTCCATAAAAAAAAAAGTAAATGCTGTATGCTATTTAAAAAAATACAAACGATACGAATATTTTATGGGGTAACCCAAGAAACCAATCATTTGTTTTTCGTTGATTGGGAACAAATTCAACAATGCATACATTAATTTTTGAAATTAATATCTTAAATAATATATATAAATTACGTGACACGTTGTTTGTCCGCGATGGACTCCTAAACTAATGAACGGATTTTAATGGGGATTACTTCATGGAGTGCAGTTTAGTTAATTGAGAAATAGGATAGGTTTTATTTCGATTTGGGTCCCATAATTATTTTTATTGTCAATATTTCTTTTGTATGGACATATTTTCTATGAGAGAATTTATTGACGCACGGTTTGACAGTTCTGCTGTGAAACAATTTCATTATAAAAACATGGAGCATATGTTACGAAATAATTCTTGATGTTATGAAATATTATTCACTATACTAGCTGACCCGGCAAACGTTGTTTTGCCATATAAAGTATAATTCATGCGATAGTTTTATAAGTAATAAAATATTGTCTATATTATAGCCTGTACATCATTTTGTTCTATTGTCAATAGTTTTTGCAGCGCACTTAAAAATAGGTTTTCGATTTTACACCTTGTGTTACAAAATAGCAATTTTATTACGGATCCCTAATTTTGAAAAAAAAAAAACATAGCCTATAGCCTTCCTCGATAAATGGACTACCCAACACTGAAATAATCATTCAAATCGGACCAGTAGTACCAGAGATTAGCGCGTTCAAACAAACAAACACTGCAGCTTTATAATATTAGTATAGATGTACAGAACAACGGCTGTCGAGTCAGCTTGTAATATACGATATTATATTGACTCTAAACTTTCGACGTTTGTCGTTTAGATATAAGCCTTGCTATACATTTCGGCGTTTATAATTTGTTTAAGCCTTGAAGTTGGCAATCCTCTCGGGTTACATGAATGATAAAAATGAAAATAAAAAAAAACATCTATTATAGATATATTGAAAATGGTCATTGTTTGAGGCTCAATCACACCTAAACCACTGAAACTACCACCATTCAATGCGAAATTTATCCTAGATGGTTTATGGCTTGTTTTCCGAACTCCATTGTTCCTTTATTAATTTATTTTATTTTAAAATTCGCCCCGGGAACGTCTAGGTATCCTATAAAATAATTACTAATTTTGACACGTATGTTAGCAATGCAACGCACGATTACGTTTTGTCTAATGTTCATATTATGAGTATCCTTTCGAGAGGGTGTATTATTAAGAAAACCACTTACACAAGCATAACTATAGGCCTCAAAGTATTTTTGCAAAAAGCCTTAAATAATTTATAAGTCTAGAAAGACTGTGACAGCTGGGAGCAAGTCCAAAAAAAAAAGACGAACAGTTCACCTCTATTTTCTGTATGTCATATACGTATCGTGAGTGTGAGACCTAATTTGTCATGCACACTAAAGGAATAAACTTTTTTTTTGTGAAAATAAGGGACAAGACGAGCAGGACGTTTAGCTGATGGTAATAGATATTACAATGCAGTACCGCTCAGGATTCTTGAAAAACACAAAAAATCTGAACGGCACTACAATTGCGCTCGTCACCTTGAGACATAAGATGTTTTTTTTTTAAATAAATTTCGTTAATTTCAAAGATTACATATACATTTTTTTGTGGTTGAGACTTCCCAGTAAGTTGTCTTAGGACACTTGTATTGGGAATATCTCGCAATTTCCTTAGCAGATAACTTTTTATTTAGTAAACAATATAGAAATAAACAGAAATGATTAAAAACCAAATTTTACAATTTACAATTAATTGTGTGTGTGTGTATGTGTGTGTGTGTGTGTGTGTGTGTGTGAGTGAGTGAGTGAAAGATGTTAAGTCTCATTTGCCAAGTAATAGCTAGCTACGGCAGTCAGAAACACAGTAACGTTTACACATAACTATTAATATTATTATAGTTACCATTATTGTAATTTTTGGAGTCGGTGTGATCTAAGATAGGTTTGTTACTACATACATAGTTATAGGTGAGATGTGCTTGAGTCGTGAGGAGGCGAGAGGCGAGAGCGGGTTGCAGCCGAAGGACACCGATTCCAAAAATAACAATAATCGTAACTAGAATTAGATTAATTAATTGGATTGTATAAAAATACGCAATTATTTTTATACTTTTTAGTGCACATTATATCTATTGTTTTGGAATAGTGTTTTTGAAGTCGGTTGTTTTTTTTTAATCTTTTTTCTGATTGTGCACGATTATCTCAGAAATCAGTTTGCACAAATTTTGTACCAAGCTCCATTTTATGTTCGTTAGCAAACAATATAAACAATATTTAGTTACGTTAATTGAAATATTATGTGGGAATATTAGCGGGCGAGGTCGCTAGTGTTAAATATTTAAATAGTTCAATTTGTTTGACTGGCTTTTTGTTTGACAAAGCAGATATTGTTTTCAGTATATAAGTTATGTATTATTTCAAAATTGAGGTACAAGCGTTGGTGGTGTAATGGTCAGTATAGTTGCCTTCCAAGCAGTTGATCCGGGTTTGATTCCCGGCCAACGCACAATTTTTTACTAGCTACTACGAGCACCTCTGGCTTTCTATATTACGTTACTTTATAATAATACCTTTATTAATACTGTGTTTTTTTTTTTTCAGATTGAATGCAGTCAACACGTTTCTAATAAATGGTAATATATACATACGGACATAATTTAGTTAAAAAACGACTTACCATTTTAGGTATAGTTGCACCTTGTGGAGGAACATTTTATTAACGTGCTGTTCTGCTTAGTACTAAATCACTACTTACTGAGTCGAGAACACTTATCCCGGTTATGTCTCTTCAAGTGCCTTCCAATTTACAAATAATTTTGAAAAGCAAAATTTTATGAACGAGGCGGGACTCGAACCCACGACCTCTGGCGTTTCGTGCAGTGCTCTAACCAACTAAGCTAACCGTTCGAGTGACGTATCGTCATAAAATCTTGTATGCTTTGTTCAACTCTCAGGCTTCATCTACAGAATCTACTTTACAGTTGATAACTTTCTTATTTAGATTTCTATATGAGAACCTCATAAACTATCATTATAAGATTTAAAACGGTTTTGAAGTTATTTAAAGATCGCATACAAGTGTGAAATTGCAATTAGAGTTATACTAGAAACTCGTAAAGGTCATCAGTTAATTACCAGTTTTCCCATGATAGTTTCGTCACATAAGGAAACAAGGGGGTCACTTCATTACCTCTAAGGTTACTTCTTTTACCACCTCTTCGTTTATGAAGGTTAAAAATAAAATTCAAAGTCAAAGTCAAATAAATTTTATTCAATCAGGCTCAAAACTAAGCTTTTTAAATCATCAACATCATCATCAGCCGGAAGACGTCCACTGCTGGACAAAGGCCTCCCCCAAAGATTTCCACGACGATCTGTCCTGCGCTGCCCTCAACCAACCTATTCCGGCCACCACCATTTCATCACCATATTTCTATGAAATTACTGAATCTACCATATTATGTTTGGAAAAAGTATAGCTCGTGAGAGGAACACACAAGAAACTCAAAGGCCACTCTTTTAAATCAAATAGAGTATTTTACAATGGCTGTATTTATTCGTACCTGCGAGACGGAACATTGGTCTATGGATGTAACCGCGGTCTACTCCAGGATGTTTCATATCCAGGGTTTCCTTCTTCGCGCAGCGCGTTTCTTTCTCCCCACCTTGCCCTTTGCAAGCTTTTGCTGCCAAGCAGGTTTAATGCAATCACTTCGGTTTAAATACATATATTCCCATAAGTTTTAACATAAATCACTTACATGAGAATTTTACATATTTATACAATACAATATTACTTTTGATTACTATGACTAAGAACGAAAAACAAACAAAGTGAACAATTACTAAAAATGAAGGTAGATTAATAATTACTCAACTCAACAGGATCGATATATTTTATATTTATACGGAATAAGGACTATGTGGCTAAAGACTTATGTAACAGTTGAAGTAAACTAAAATAATACCTACTATTTGAACCGTTGTACAAATAAAAATAAGTATGTGTATTATATGTACTTATTTCAACATTCTAGTTCATATCGCATTTGTTCTCTGTATAATGAAGTCTGTTAGAAGGTGATGAAGACATATTCAATCCACCAGTCCCTAGGTTCGGAAGACTTCTGTTAGAAAAATCGAATTATTGGCTTGGGGACTGTGGCGGAGTTGTATTCATCTAGCTTAAGTTAATGTTTTTAGTTTTATATAAAATCTAGAACACATTTAAAAGCATGCTGTGTTTACTTCCAGAAGGAGGCACTCGCCCCAACATGTTAACGTATTTTTCTGTTTTATACAATATTAAGAGTGTATCCTGTTTAGTGAACCTAATAAAAAAAACGGCTTTACTCAAGAGTAATCGGTGCGGGTACCGGCTAGTTTCGGACCATTCGGAGGTCCTTTATCAGGGTGAGTGTAGTGGGTTCGAGATAACGCCCCGTCTCACACTGCGGTCTTGTGCTCGTAGTGCGCGGCTGGACAGGGCGGGGGGCGCGGGGTGCGCCGGTGGTGATGACAATTGCGGAATTACTGACACTGTGTCACTATTGGTGTTCACGTGTGCACAAAATGTACCTACAATGTCCACTACGTGATCATCGGCACTATGGGTCTTATTGCGAAATGCGTTTAATAACACATTTCAAAGTAGGTGGCAGAGCCCAACCCTTGTATCTATAAAAATTAGGTCGACGGCCAATTCCCATGGCTCCAGCAGCTTGCGAGACACAAAGTTTTTATTGCGAGCCAATAATTATACCGTATCGAACCTAATATAATGTGACGTGTTGGAGTTTAGCGCGTGCTCTGCCACTGCCGAGGTATTGCTATCTAACTTACGTACACTGCGGATGTGGGCTGTGAGTTTGATTTTGATATTGCGTCTCGTTTCACCAATGTAGCTTTTGCCGCACTCGAACCCACTACACTCACCCTGATGACGGACCTCCGAATGCTCCGAAACTAGTCGATACCCACACCGATAAATCGTGATTAAAGTCGTATTAGTAAATAAGTTGAGAATGTCTCACGAAGGTTTTTTTTCCTTTATATAAATAAGGGACGAGACGAGCAGGACGTTTAGTTGATGGTAATTGATACGCCCTACCCAATACAATGCAGTGCCGCTCAGGATTCTTGAAAACCCCAAAAATTCTGAGCTACACCACAATTGCGCTCACCTTGAGACATAAGATGTTTAGTCGCATTTGCTCAGTAATTTCACTAGCTACGGCGCCCTTCAGACCGAAACACAGTAATGTTTACACATTACTGCTTCAAGGCAGAAATAGGCGCCGTTGTGGTGCCCATAATCTAGCCGGCTTTCTGTGCAAAGGAGCCTCCCACTGGACTGGTATTTTTAATAGTATTATATGTAGCCTATTATTAAGTGTGTGCAATGGAGCATTATTTTTGACTATTATCATTTTATAATTCGTAATAAATTTAATATTAAAAACACTTATGACTATAAAATAAATGTCAATTCCTCTTCTTTAACTCGTCATTTCTCTCTTATTTCTATTTTGGGTGCAAGACCTTTTAAACCAATGCATGCTTTCCTTTGATAAGTATCTTACAACATGTTTACATTCTACAACTTTTATCAGATCAGCTTGTATCTGAAACAGTTAGGTGTCATCTTACACTTAACCTTAATTAAAGCTTGACTTTAAACATAAAATATATGAATAGTTAAATAGACAATATCTTTGGTAAAAATACACCTTCATTGATCTTGAATCTATATTGAAGTTTCTTTATAAACAAGCGAATCTAAAAAATCACTTTATATCACTGACCTCTCCTATATACCACTGGACTGGCGGCTGTCATAGAGATTTTGTACCTGTTTGATATTCGCCATTTTGGCGCTGTTGGCCATGTAGCGAGAGTCTGTCGGAACTAAAACTAGTGATGACAACCTCAGCAAACATCGATAGATAGTGGAAAACTATTTACAAAAAAAATCTGTACTACATATATTACATTGATTCTTGAAGTATAAATAACAAATGTAAAAATACTTCAGAGTATTGTACGTTCCTTCGCAGCCATTTGTATTATACGTCAAAATTAGTTCTCTGGACGCTCGCTTGTGGCGCTTCAAATAGGCACAAAAAATTGCTGTCAAACTTAAGGAACAGCCTGTCTAGTGGTATTTATACAGGTCAATGGTTTATATAAGTTAAGAGCGCTCGTCCGGAATCCGAGAGTTCGCGATTTTGAGTCCCGCATTGTTCATAAATTTCGGTTACAATTTTAATTTGTATAATTAGTCCCAGAAGTTAGGGATATCACTTTAAAATAACAATTCGTTTAGATTTCAAAGAGCGACAACTTTGCATTTACATTGCTATAGAGTTACCTCTCGCTATCAAGTTATCACCAGGATTCCATACTCCATAATTATTTTAAAGAACACGAATAAAAATGAAAACAAAATTTTATGAAAGATGCGGGACTAGAACCCGCGACCTCTCGCGTTCCGTGCGAGCGTTCTTTCCAACTGAGCCAACCGTTCGAGCGACGTACCGCTGATAAAATCTTGTATGCTTTGTTCAACTCTCAGGTTGTGTTTATAAAAAGCAAGTGTTTCTATCTACAAGAAATAAAAATGCATATACAAATGATTTAAGTTTTCTTTAGTGTTAATTCCGCCAATATTTGTTTTTAAAACAATTCGACACGTGTTTCGCCTCTACACGAGGCATGCTCAGGACGTGTTGTCTCGCCAAAATCTGGCACGAGACTTGCGAATTGTTTTAAAAACAAATATTGGCGGAATTAACACTAAAGAATACTTAAATCATTTGTATAATTATGGATTTCCGCAAAGTAACGCCTAATTCAATAAATTTTCATAAAAATGCTTTTTAATATCACGATCTAAAGATTTTTGAGGATGTTTGATTTATCGTTGAAATATCGAGAAACTCAAAGTTCTTATTTTAAATATCCCGCTATTTTGCTGGTAATTTTAAAATAGCGTTGTTACTGAAGTAGATTTAAAACTTCGAAATTGAAGTTATCCTTCTTTAGGCGCTTTATGAAAAAATGATGAGAATGCAATTTTTAGATTCGCGCGCAACACAAAAGTAACAGGTTGAAGTTAGTTCCTAAAATATTCTCACGTTTGCGTCATTCGTTATTTTATTTTTTGATTTCTTCGTCCATTATTAGAACAGGCAAAGGGTTCAAGCCCATACAGCCGTACTCATTATTTACTGATTAATTGTCAAAGCCATCTTTGCAAGATTTTTATAAAATTGTTCGTTCTTAAAACGAAGAATAAATCATTTCAATGATTTTGGCTTCGTTAGGCCACAGAAGTATAACTTCTTGCGTGCATACATTTTTCACACAAATTTTTTTCTTTTTTTTATTGAGGCTGTGTAACGAACCAATAATACTATGAAATATACCCTAATTTCATTCACAAACAACACGTTAAAGTCCAAATGCCGCGGTAAATAATAATTAAGTGTAGTTTATTGTTTAATTTACGAGTGAAAGTTCAATTGTCTCAATAAATTATACGTTAGCGTGGAAGAACTTATAGATTACATCTAAGCAGGAATAGATGATGCTGCCAGAGGTTCAGTATACCGAAAACTATTGTTTTTAACTCCTTTTAAACACTCTTAATAACTTAGATACTTAATACGTCTAGATAGAGCCTTTTACTGCTAGACAAACTACGAAAACAGGCCAGGTTTGTTACTTTAGTGTGCGTGACAAGCTACGCCTTACACTCCCGATTTCTGTGTCACTTTGTGTTGGTGTGTGCATTGCTCAAAATAGAGGTTTATTGTCAGCTTCAATTTTTGTCAACGTTTTCACAGCTGTTACAATCTACCAAGACGTATATATGATCTACAATTTGTTCTGTGATAAAAGCTGTAGCTCCGTCTAAAATATTCTGAGGTTTTATGTGATGAGAAAGATTTTATCAGTGCATGGTGCATTAGGTACAGCTGTTCAGCTGTCTCTCTCTCACCACACTCTCAGCCCTCGGTCCGAACCTCGTCCATCATGTACCAATGTGTTTTCGGTTTTCGAATTCATATTATATTGTACGTTTATCAAATCAAATTCATTCCGCGCGCCCTTCATACTGAAACACAATAATGTTTGCACATTACTGTTTCACGGCAGAAATAGGCGCCGTTGTGGTACTCATAATATAACCATCATTATGTGCAAAGGAGCCTCCCACTGGTATTAGCGATTATATAAAATATAATAACTAATACAAGAGAGTGCCATCAGAGCAAACGTCACTTAAATATACCACATAAACTTAAGTATCTCAAGATCAGCGGATCCCTAAATATGATTTATGGCAAAGCTTATCTTTGTCGTTATAATTGTATTAGAGAGAGTGAAAAATTTATCGTCCGAAAAAGTGGGTATTTGGCGAAATTATCATAGATTAACGAAATTAAAGTTAAATTCAATTTAGATCTTGACATTAATACGTTCTAATGGCTCTTCGAGTTTCTAATTTAGTGTTCCGAGCAAATTATGATGATTCTATTGTCAGTAAGTCGTCATTTATATTGTATTGACGACCCACATAGCCGAATGATTAGTGACCCTGACTACTAAGCTAGAGGTCCGAATTCGAATCCCGGTGGGTGCTATCATTTATATGATGAATATGGATGTTTATTTCTGAGTCATGTATGTTTATATGTATGTTTAAGTAAGTATATTGTATTAAATATATCGTTGTCTTGTTGTTTAGTATAGGCTATGCCTAGTTTAGGGCAAGATAATTTGTGTACATGTGTGTCAATATTATTATTATTTTGAATTTCATTATAAGGGTATACGATATATTACTCTAAGGTTGAGATCTCTTATAAGGGATTGCTTGTAACTAATTCTAGTAGGCTTCATAAGATACATAATAGCTTTGAGGGTATATGTATACACTTTTATAATAAAGTCCCAGCCACTGTTCAGGCATTATCTATAAATAAATTTAAATGTTTTATTAAAAATGGCTTTGTCGTAAATCCTACTACTCCACAGCTGAATATCTAAGTGATCCGACAGCCTGGGACTAGATTATAATTATTTCATAGCAATAGCAATGACAGTACAATATTGTATATTTCATTAAAATAAAGCGCAGAAACAATAATGTTGGGAGAAATTCTTGCGGAGCTTCTTCTTTTTGGGGAGCCCTTTTGTCAGTGGACGTCTTCTGTATATATGACACAGAGTGGACAATTGAAAAAATTGAACATCAAAATTTATTACCAAATTGGTAAACGCTTTTAATGACATATTTGACATTGGACACAGAGCTTTTTTGATAACGAATTTAGCAGATGAATGAAATATGTTCTGATTATGGCTTATATATTTCCATAATGCTAACGTAATTTATGGGAGTATTTATTTATGTACAGTGAATGCATCTACTATACGAGATAAAACTTGACATTTTTAAGTTTTTAAATTTTTTACTTAAGCGTGTTTGAAGTATTTTTGTTGTATCGCTTTACATACATTGTAATTAAAATAATATGTGAAATGATGAAGATGTAAATATTTATATACAAGAATGGCAATGAGTTTCTTGCCACAATTCTTCTCATCACAGCGCTCAAATTTTTCCGAAGTTGTTGTAAATTGTAAAATGATATGTGACATAAATATTATTTTATTTCCATGGAGTCTTTTTTTTCTTTAATGGAAATAAGGGACGAGATGAGCAGGACGTTCAGCTGATGGTAATTGATACGCCCTACCCATTACAATGCAATGCCGCTCAGAATTCTAGAAAAACCCAAAAATTCTTAGCAACACTACAATTGCGCTCGTCACCTTGAGACATAAGATGTTAAGTCTCATTTGCCCAATAATTTCACTAACTACGGCGCCCTTCAGACCGAAACACAGTAATGTTTACACATTACTGCTTCACGGCAGAAATAGGCGCCGTTGTGGTACCCATAATCTAGCCGGCTTACTGTGCAAAGGAGCCTCCCACTGGTAAAGTCTGAGTCTGAGTAAACCAATTGTCAAGATTAGAATATTCCTGTAAAAATCGCAATCAAATTTAAACTGAAACAAAGATTATTTAAGTTATCACTAGGACTTCACCATACTCTCAATAACATCAATATTTCTATTGTTTTTGTCACCAAATCTCAGTCCTGACCGTCACCATCTCCACTTTACCTCGTCCCACATGAAGCAATCGCATCATCTTTGAATATACATTACAGAATCCTAAGCAAGCATGTTTATAATATTATAAAAAATTATATAGCGTTCATAAACTAAGGCTTAAAATATAACCCAAGAGTTTGGCAAGGTGACCTTTATTACAACGGAATAAGGTTCAAATCACCCGTTGGTTTATTACGCTCTGTATGAAAGCACTCCTTGTTACTGATACTTGACACGACGAACGTTTTCGTTGTTATACGTCACGACAAAATACATAAATTGAATAAAAAAACTGATTTGATTTGATTATTAAAAAAGGTACCTTAATATACATTTGGCGTGTATAAGAGAGGTAGTATTTATTTTGAATAATTTACTTTGATATACTTAGGTGATACTGTTTTAGTTTGACCACGAAACAGCAGTGGACTTCCCCTATTTTATTCCAAGGTGTGGGTGCAGGCATATGAGGCGTGTCATAAACACAACTCGAAGTAAAATTACTTCAATTGACAAAACATTAATGATGTCACAGATCATTATGTGGGGTTCATGCACAGGCTCCAACGGTAATGTAAGCTAATAGATATTAAAAATAATATAGTTGGTTTTATTCATGAACAAGTCATACATTGATAAAATGACATGAGAATATGTAATCAGGATGTACTTTAAGAATGGTTGCTAGAATCCTATATTTACTTATATTCTTGTTAAATTTGGCATATTTGTAATAGTAATGAAATAAATTGCTTTACGCTTAAGCAGTATGCAATATTGCAGTCAGTAAAATTGCAATATAATTATGTAACTTAATGTTTTCTATGTAGTTGTTATATAAAGTAAATTACTCTTTAAATTATGTCATAAAAGATTAATAAGTATGGATTTACTGCATTCATTCGCTGCCTCTATTTGATGTGTAACTAAATATAGAATTTAATAGAAAACATATGAAATCCGTAAAGGAAAAGAGGAACACAGTTAACATCCATTGTTATATTATGCTAAAATTAAACAAAAATGAAAAATATTTTTTGTTTTTCTTTCTTGGTACTTCTTCTCATTAGAGCACAAGTTTTCCAAAGTGGTGCTTAATGTTAAATTGTATAACATTATCATTCAAAGAGTCATTTATGGTATTCATAAATAAATGAGTTTTGATTTGATTTGATAAAGTTAAGATATTACAATAATCAGATATTCATATTTAATAAGCTTTGTTTAAATAGCTGATAATATTGATAAATAATTTAATTAATTAATTATAAGATTATAAAAATAATTTATCAATGACTAATATAAGTAGCGGTGAAGAGTACTACGTAGCATCAGAAATTGTCGTGGCAGTGTTGGTGGAATAAACCAGACATAAAATATACAAATATTTTCACCGATACTTCAGAATCCCGTGGTAAAATGGAAACGTGTAACTTCAAGTGTCTGTAACGGTATCAGTACATGCCTGTACACCATATCTCGTAGCCAGCCTACCTTAAAATAACTTGGACTCCTTGACTTAAGTAATCGTTTTTATGTACACTGACTTAATAGTCCTACGCCTAGCAACAGGAAGAATTATGTACTCCTTAAGAGTAGGTATATTTTACGAAATAGGAGGATTTATTTATGACCATTTTTTGTTATAGAAATAACAATAAGCTGTTCAGTAAATGGTTTTTTAGGCTATTATACCACCTTTCAATAATTATAAACCGCTAAATATAAAAAAAATGTGGGAAAACAATGTAAAATTTTCTCTTTTTCTGGTTGAATTTCTGGGATATCTATAATAACGGTGTAACTGGTGGATATTTTAATATTGACACACTTGAATAAGCGCAGTACATAAAAGACATTGATATATTCAATACTATATTCATACAAGCATCCATGACTTGGAAACAAACATCAATATTCATCCTATAAATGTTTGCACTTATTCGAAATCGAACCCCTCTAGCTCAGTGAGCAGAGTCACTAACCACTGCGCTATAGGGTAGTTAAAATACGCCGTCGTGATACGTAAATATAATTTGATGTCTGGGATTTGAATAATTATTTATGTGTATAATGATAACATGATTCCTGAGGGTGGTATGGACAAAATACATTCCTTTGGCGAGCAAGTAATAATTTTAATAAATTATCTAGGGATAATACAATCTATCTTTTTCAGACTAGCTAAGCAAGCCAGGAGCATGTTAAGCCGGCGTCTCCTTAATAAATATTAAGATAGTAGTTAAAAGTAGTACTGTAATGACACTGAATCGTTACGTTTTTTTTATAGAATAGGAGGACAAACGAGCGTACGGGTCACCTGGTGTTAAGTGATCACCGCCGCCCACAATCTCTTGCAACACCAGAGGAATCACAAGAGGAAGCCTTTAAGGAAGGTGTACGCGCTTTTTTTGAAGGTACCCATGTCGTATCGTCCCGGAAACACCGCACAAGGAAGCACAGCTTAGTAGTACGAGGAAGAAAGCTCCTTGAAAACCGCACTGTGGAAGACCGCCACACATCCAGATTGTGGGGATGATATCCTAACTTGTGGCGTGTCGAGCGAAGGTGGAACGTGGTTAATTGAGTATTAACTGTTTTAATTATGTAATTAATTTAAATTGTGCATTGTATTTTAGTAGTATACTTTAGTGTTTATTAGTATCGTTGAATTTAAAAATTCTGTCAATACTGGTGGACCTATAATTGGCTCACAGTTATGTAAATTAACATATAAGGTAGCTTATAGCTGTTGCTCTTCCTAATAAATAATAGGCTATAGAGTATTAAACCACACGTCATATCTTACCTTAAGGCGAAGAGTAAGCAGAAAACACGCAAACAAGGTGTTTTTAAACACGTTTTGTGGTGAAAATATAGCATTTGGAGCTATGAACACTACTTTATCATGTTACACATACCCTTAAGTCTTACTTGTAGGTTGCTAATGCTTGCTGTTAGTTAAACTTAACACTCCAGAGCTATTTTGAACTACCAGTTTTGTTTGCAGTTAAACATGTTTTTTCTCGGCATGATGCATTTGTTTAGTATACTGCTCTCATAAAAGTCGTTCTCATAGCTTTTACTTTTTTGTGTTGGTACATTTATTAAGATTAGTAATCAATAATGAGGATTATTAGCAATTAAACTGTTTGCGCCTGTTAAAATGTTAAATTTTCGACGCAAGAATTTTGAAAATATTGGCTTTGTTACATAGGAGCCGTAAACTCATATCGCTCAAGGTCGCCGGCATTTAGTGTCGCCTTAAATATTATTGAGTGTTGTGAGGTATGTCAAACAAAAAAGCGCTTCCAAAGCGCTGCTTTAAGCGCGTGAGCGGACGTAATGGTTAGTGACACGCAAATCTAAAGTTCAAGAAAATTGTTGGTTCGTAGTTCATCTTAAAACAATAGGCGATTGCGTACGCCTGTTTCTTATGTAACATAAGTCATTAAAGACCTGATTCATATAGACGTATTTATGACAAGAATTATTATACGACTGTGAAACCACAGGGCACAGTTAGGCCGAGAACTATAGAGCCTACTTTGAAGATTTTACTCAAACTTTACCTACTTTAAACTTAGCTGAGTGTAAACTTAGCGTAATCTTTGATTTTGTTTTTATATTCATTTGTCTGCTGATATTATGCTGAGCATAAGTTAAGCTAAACAAATGCAAAAGTGATGTACGCGTTTTATCACACTCAGCAAAGTTTTATGTAAGTAAAGTATGCAAATAAAATTTGAAAACAAAATTTTATGAACGATGCGGGACTCGAACTCACGACCTCTCGCGTTCCGTACGAGTGCTCTTCCAACTGAGCTAACCGTTCGAGTGACGTATCGTCATAAAATCTTGTATGATTTGTTCAACTCTCAGGTTGTGGCTTCATCTACAGGACTTTATAGTTGATAGCTTGCTCAACCCCAGTATTTACATATTAAAAAATTGTCTTCAGATAACGCTCTTGCAAATCTTAACAAATTATTTAAGTTAAGTAAGAGGAAAATGTCAGTCTGCTTTATAGACTCAGTCTTAGTTCCAAATAAAAGTTTTATGCAATCCCAACCAAGTACATAAAAACCTCAACTAAGTAAACACCAATGCTATTTGATATTTATCTCTAGATAAATTAATGTCATCGGCTGCTTATCTGACGAAATAAAGCTGTCACCACGTGACTATCTTGACAGTGGGTCAACAATAATATTTATAGAATGTCACATCTGGTTGTCAACGTGTTATTCTTTGAACATAGACGAGCCTGTCTTTGGTCAAATGTTACTGAGCTTTGAAAGAAGGGACCTAAATTCGATTTACGCTTTTTTCGAACTCTCCTATAAGTTTTTGTGGTATTTCTTTATGCCAATCTATTATATGTTTTTTTTATGAATATAAGGGACGAGACGAGCAGGACGTTCAGCTGAAGGTAATTGATACGCCCTGCCCATTACAATGCAGTGCCGCTAAGGAATCTTGAAAAAGCCAAAAATTCTGAGCAGCAGAGACGTAAGATGTTAAGTCTCATTTGCCCAGTAATTTAGCTAGCTACAGCGCTCTATAGACCGAAACACAGTATTGCTTACACATTACTGTTTCACGGCAGAAGTAGGCGCCGGGGGTATTCTTAACATGAACGAGGAAGGAGAAAATATCCTGCAGGTATTGCAGAACTCTTTTAAAACCTTTTTGAGTGTATGGGAGTCAGTTAAAAATTAATTTATTTTATGAAAACAAATGCCGGAATACGTTGGATGAGGGCAGCGCAGGACCGATCGTCGTGGAAATCTTTGGGGAAGGCCTTTGTCCAGCAGTGGACGTCTTCCGGCTGATGATGATGATGAAAACAAATTAGTACTTCGTCAGAAGACGGGGCAATAATATTAATATGTACATCAAAACAATTTGAAAAGAAGCAAGTAAAAAAAAGCCCCTATAGATAATTTATACGTCTAGGTAGGCCAGGTTTGTTACTTTAGTGTGCCTGACAAGCTGCGTCTTGCGATCCGCGTTTTGTATGTCACTTTGTATTAGTGTGCGTGCATTGCTCAAAATAGAGGTTAACTGTAAACCTCAATTTTATTTTGACGATTTCACAGTTGTCTCGGTGTATATAGATGTATTAATGATCTAAGGCATGCGTATCGCGTGACTTGGAAGTGTACCGATTGGGACTCATTTTGACATTGAGTAACGTTTGCTTACACAATATTTATCCAAATGTTATGAGTTATCTTAAGTGTTAATTGCGCTAAGATTTGCCTATAACTAGTTCGACTAGTATGTCGCCTCACCACGGGGCATTATCAGGAGACGTTGACTCGCCAAACTCTCGTTCGGCGAGAACGAGAACGTGAGACGGACTCTCGTTCCAGATTAAGAATAAATTAATTAAGTTGAAAATTTTTTACTAGTTGGCTGCATCATCTGTTAATTTTATATCTACAAGATTTATCATCTCCTGTCTATTTTTATGTGATTCTTGTTGATTTTGTCGCCTTTTTTCACCATTCTTGTACCAAACCTTTAGCCATAATATATTGCCCTACTTACGTATATTTTAAAATATACGTATTCTAGTTATTCTAAAACCATTATTTAAGTTATATCACAGAGTTATATCATATCTTATCAAGTGCAATGAAGATATTGTTAACGATTAAACTAACCGGGAGACGTGTTTAGTGGTCATTCTTAGGCCTACTACAGACTTGCGACACAAAACAATAATTTTTATTCGGCCTCTAAATAGGAAGCGGTTTTTCACTGAGGTTACTGGCTGAGTTCTTAACCGATTCTAGTTGGTCCTGAGGTGAGTTCTTAACCGATAATTAAAGCTTAACTTTATTAAAATAGGTTAGTTTTAATTAAACATAATTATACAGCAATCATGTAGACTTGAACCAAATAATTTCTCTTTTGAACAAATTTAATTAACAGTTTCTCTTTTCTGCAAGTTAAATTTAAAGCTATTTTCCTATTCGTTTTTTCACTAAGTATTGTTTTAATGCATTTTTTTATTCATAAAAGGTACTTCCATTTCATTTCCTTTATAATTATTTATTTCTATGATACATTATTAATTTAAAATTTACCCCAAAATAATATCCAACTACAAAAACTAATGAAAGTGAAATGTGTCTTAAATGAATTTAATGGTACTTGTCACAGCAAAGATGTATAAAATCGATATCTTTATACTGTTGAAGTATTTAATTATTTAGTTAATTTATTATACTGTTCACTATATTTGAATTTGTATTTGTATATCGTCTGTACACAGCCTTATATTTGAAAGTAACCAAACAAAGATTAAGCTATGAAGATAGTCGGCATGTTTACTTCCTCGTGTACTTGTTAAATGCGTAACTTAAACTTAACTATTACATGACTGCTAAGTTTTACACGTGTGTGGCTTGTTTGAGATATTTGAAGTTATAGGTTTACGACTTATTTTACAACCTTTTTTGTATGGGTGAAGCGTTATTTGTAACTTAAGGCTTTACACCATAATATTTATTGCACAAGAGAACGGCCGAGACTTCTCTGCGTTAATTTCACTTGTGTGTCAGTTCTTCTCATCAAATTAATAATCAAGTATTTTTATTTAAAACTAGCTGACCCGGCAAACGTTATTTTGCCATATAAATTATTTTTAGAGTTAGACCGTTTCTTGGACATTGCAACATTACTTTATATTTCTAAACTAAAAAAAATTTTGTAAAACAAACGCAGCCAAGTTACTCCTTATTACATCATCTACCTGTCAATAAAAATCCCCGTCAAAATCGGTCCAGCCATTTCAGAGATTAGTAGGAACAAACAGACAGACAGACAAAAAACATTTGGTATATGTAACGTATATATATATATATACGGTTATTTCAATATTACACACAGACACTCAAATTTTATTTATATGTATAGATTGAATATGAAATCAATAATTGAGAGTAAAAAACTACCACTCATTCGAAAAAGTATGTGTTAGACCTGAGAAGAACGAGCGCAAAAAACTCAGCGTGCTTCTTTTCTTCATAAATAAAATGTATCATTTAATAGCCTGAGAGCGGTCGCTCCATTCCCAATCTGTGGTATCATTAATAAAGTAATTTAAGGTACCTTTACCACACAAAACACTGCTACTTTAAGACTGCAGCAGATGTTCATATTACTCTATTGCCAATACTCAAAAGTTTCCCTTTTTTATATAATTTGGTTCTACTATATATCCAGCGGGAATTGAATCTGCACTCTATTGTTCAATATCTAGACGTTTACACCCATACGTTCGTGTTTCACGTACGAATCGTATCATATTCTTAGAAACGCTAAATCTGTCCATTTGTCTCCAGTATCGCGCCGTTTTAAAGGAAACCCAAAAATAAATCGTGCTACAAAAAAGGTTGAAATTTACAGGAAACGATTGTCAGAAACATTATCTGTTACTTTCCTCTGAATCGCAGTTTATTATAAAATAAAATACTTTTTAATCAATTAATTACATGTGGGAGGCACCTTTGCACAGATACCGGCTAGATTATAGGTACCAACAACGGCTTCTTTTATCTGCCGTGAAGCAGTAATGTGTAAGCATTACTGTGTTTCGGTCTGAAGGGCGCCATAGCTACTGAAATTACTGGGCAAATGAGACTTACCATCTTATGTCTCAAGGTGAGGAGCACAGTTGTAGTGTCAATCAGAATTTTTGGGGTTTTTCAAGAATCCTGAGCGGCACTGCAATGTAATGAGCAGGGCGTATCAAAAACCATCAGCTGAACGTCCTGCTCATTTCGTCTGTTAATGTCATAAAAAAATGAGTGTAATTTGAACACTAAGAGCCATCACTCTACTATTAACCACTTTATTAACAAATACAATTAAAAATCAATAAAGTAGTTTCTAGTAGATCATACGGAAATATTAAGTGGGATTATACGTTTTGGTATCACTTTAATCTAATCATCTTCTACCACATTGTTAACAGGGAGTGTTCTGTACAAGTAGCTAAATTCCAGCACGAGACATTAGGACAAAATTCCATCCGCATGTTTCCTTATGGCATTTTACAAATACGTGTTCTCCGAGAAACTTACTTACCCCCTGTTAAACCGATACGACTTAGGGACCTTTAAGCATTAAAACGTAATCTCAACTTGCGATTACGATCTCAAGGGCGTTAATACATCCCTTGACCCCTTTTTCATGACAGTAAAGGACAAGACTAGCAGGACGTTCCGCTGATGGTAATTGATACGCCCTGCCCATACACTGCATTGCACGCTCAGGATTCTTGAAAAACCTAAAAATTCTGTACAACTGCGCTCGTCACCTTGAGGCAAAAGATGCTAAGTCTCATTTGCTCAGTAATTTCTCTAGCTAGGGCGCCTTTCACACCGAAACACAGTAATGCTTACACATTACTGCTTCACGGCAGAAATAGGCGCCGTTGTGGTGTCCATAATCTAGCCGGCATCTTGTGCAAAGGAGCATTTTACAGTTTAGTTTATCTATTATATAAAAACATCACCTTCACCTAACAATAAGTAAAACAATCAGTCCATAAAAATTTCATGCGCTTATAAATATTGTATCGGTAACTTATGTAATTTTATGAGATTTTTATTCGTGTGCATAGAACAATACATTCAGAGCAGGTGGTCCAATAAAAAAATAATAAAGTTGGAGTTATAAATACAATTATATGGTTCTGTTTCAATTGGACAACGGCTTATGTAAGACTTATTGCTTAGTATTGTTTTTAAATTGGTAGCTAATTAATTGGTTGGTTATACTGCGCTGTGGCTGAATCTAGAAGGAAATATTATTGCCTGTACTTTCCCGGGACGTAAAAAGAATTTTCCAAGGCAAAAGAGGCAATAAAGAAGTTTTGCATGAAGTTTCACAACAGAAGCTTAACTGGATAGTCAGTGGTTCTAAAAAAGATTTTACCCCAAGAGAATACCAGCTCTGCCAGAGACTGATATTCCCTACCTGAGAGTTCTCCCTCAGGCCCTTCCTATTCGGGTGAGGTGTTTTCGGGTTTTATGGGTAAGTTTTGTTGATATTCAATTGAACGTAATGCAAGCCAACTTGGATTGTATAAATCCCGTAAATGCTTCATACCTAAGTGTTTTATTTTTATGGAATAGGAGGACAAACGAGCGTACGGGTCACCTGGTGTTAAGTGATCACCGCCGCCCACACTCTCCTGCAACACCAGAGGAATCATAAGAGCGTTGCCGGCCTTTAAGGAAGGTGTACGCGCTTTTCTTGAAGGTACCCATGTCGTATCGTCCCGGAAACACCGCACAAGGAAGCTCATTCCACAGCTTCGTAGTACGAGGAAGAAAGCTCCTTGAAAACCGCACTGTGGTAAAAAATATTAACAAACATAGTAAAAAACTTAAATGTATCGTAAAAATAAATTGACATCTAAGGCCTATAATAATGTGAACGATTATTTGAATGATAAAGATAGTTGGAATTAATGCAATGACATTCTATACATAAACGTCATTTGATTAATGTTTCAAAATTTATTATCAACTAGTTGACCCGACAGACGTTGTTCTGTATATAATAAATAAAATAATGTTTTTATATGAATTTGTCAATAATATAACATCAAAAATTACTTCGTAAAATATGCACCCTGCTGTCGTATTGAAATTGTTTCACAGTAGAACTGTCAAACCGTGCGTCAATAAAGTCTCTCATAGAAATTATGTATGGACACATCAAAGGAAAAACAAATTTGTTGTTTTTATTTAATTTAGCAGCATTTTCCTATTTATTCACCTTTTAAACCTTTCCTGGACTTCCAAATAATTCAAAACCTAAATTGGCCAAATCGGTCCAGCCGTTCTCGAGTAAAACTCGAGAACGCGATAAAACGCGAGACTAACGAACAGCAATTCATTTTTATATATATAGATTTATTGTTAATGAATATTTTTATACTCATTTTAAAGCTATTGTAACTTTTGTAACATCCTGACTTGCACTAAATATTTTTTAAAGTTTTACAGTAAAAAAAGATTTATTTGAATTTGAATAATTAAATAAATTATTTTTGACTTTGACAATTATTTGACAAGACATTAGTTGACAAAGATACATCTCAATCGGAGTAACTCTAAGGCGGTGCGTTAAATACGAATAAACGAATATTATTTTGTGTTAAAACTTCTCTAGCGGCACTTAATTTTGTGAGTATTTAATGAGACTGAGCCGTCACGCTCGACGATGTAACGCACTTACGGGTAAAGTCGGCTAGAGCCAACTAAGGGTGACACGCTCGTATTTAAAACTCGCCGTGTTGAAGTTCAGTCTTATGGCATTTCTTATGCACAAACTGGTTTTTTATATTAGCTTAATTAATAAACTTTATATATTTTTTAATTTGAAATTTGATTTAAATGAATTTTATTTAAACACACTTTATGTACATCAGTTAAAATCTCATACGAATTGGCTAAGCCGCTTCAGAACTAATAGAAAAAACCGCACCTACATCGCTTAGATGATACTTTTTATAAGTAACCTTACGCAAACAAAGTATGGTAAAACAAGTCTTCCATGTATATATATATGTATATATATAATGAAAATGGTCTTTGTTTGAGGCTCTTTCACGCCTAAACCACTGATCGTATCGATATGAAACTACCACCATTCGATGCGAAATTTATCCTAGATGGTTTATGGCTACTTATTTTTTTATTGTTTAATTTATTGCCTTTTAAAATTCACTTTGCGAAGCGGACGACAACTAGTTACTTCATAAAATATTTGAGGGCGGCGAACTAGAGGAACATCAGTTGCATGTGTAAAGAGTTACTTAAGGTCAAGTGACTTTCGCTACAAAATATTATATACCGCGAACCATGACTTTATTATAGTATAGACAGAGTCACTTATAAAGTATCAAACTTTACATATAAAAATTCAAAATAAATCAAAATAACTCATACATTATCGCTTGTAATAAACAAGTCAATAGTTTTTGTAGTCAACCCAAATGTTTATGAATACCCACAACGTATCAATAATAAGTAATTTATGTTATACTAATACCACACAAACGTTTAACAATTCCTTTGAAATTCTTAATACATTTTACATTTCCTAGGATCATGTTCTCAAAGCTTATACATCGTCGAATAAAAGACTTACTAACTCGATTTAACCGAGTAGTAAACATAGCAAATATATGTTAGTGGATATGTATATATATATTAGAATCGCTACGAGTGGTTAGCGACCCTACCTACTAAGCTGGAGGTCCCGGGTTCGAATCCCAGTAGGTGCAAGCATTTATATGATGAATATAGATGTTTGTTTTCAAGTCATGGATGTTCATATGAATATATGTATGTTTAAATAAGTATATTGTATTAAATATATCATTGTCTTGTAACCCATAACACAGGCTATATATGCTTAACTTGGGGCAAGATAATTTGTGTAAAAAGTGTGTCAATATTGTTGTTGGTGTTAACATTATAATTCTCACAGTTTCTAGCAAATTCGCCAATGTGCTTATGAACATAAATTTACATATTCTAATTCAGTACAAAAAACCCTACAAAATGATACATAGGTAATATAATTACATGTCTTAACTGATAACAAAGTTATTCCACAAACATTACTAATTTACACAGTTTTCACTATAATCAAGGTTCAATATCTAAACAACTATGTAACTTATATAGTTATGTTATTAATACATTCACATTTATGCATTCTACCCGTTAACAATTTACATTTACAAGAAAATACAATAGAAAATGGAAATAGAAGATATAAATTCTCATAACATTACAATGTGTGGGACAAGGACAGAGACAACATTATAAAGAATATAATATATTGAGATTGAACAGTTAAAATGTTGATATTTTAGCGGGGTGATCTATGCCTATCTCGTCATAGATATCCCCGTAATCATGAAGACAATAGAATTCTAATCGGGTTGTTATTATTTCAACAATGGGGCGATGTATATGCTTTTACAACAAGATCCCAGAAAATATTCAAAACAAAAGTATTACGTTATTCAAGAGAATTTAAAAAAATAACATATATGACTTTCTTAATCATACCAAAGATTGGGAATGGAGCGACCGCCCTCAGGCTACTAAATAATAAGATTAATTTTACGATATTACTTTGTAAACATATTTTTTTAGATGAAAAATAAGCCCGCTGAGTTTGTTGCGCCTATTCTTCTCAGGTCTGAGGCATTCGTTTTGAAATGGGTCGTAGTTTTTTACTTTCAATAAGTGATGTCACATCCTATTTTTTATTTTTATGTATTATTCTGGGCGTATACACGAGTTCTTACTCAAGTAAATTAATACCGCCGGGGTAGCGAAACATATATAAGGGTTGTAAATTTAATAAAATTCTGTCAGGGGTAAATTTAAAGATATCGCATTGTTAGAAAAAAAAATCTGTTCCGTCTATAGTATTTACAAGTCTGGGACATGGAAGTACAAAGCCACAGATGACAAACAGATAGTAACCACAGAGTATTAGTTACAGTTGCTATGGTCGGATTTCAACGAAAATGTCGTGTGAAATTGTGCACTGTGGCGGTATTTGAGATTATAAAATCATATTTATTTTATCTGCGGATAACAGACAGTAATTATATATAAATTATGCTGACAGATGAAATTTTGACATAATGCATATCCAAGGGGATTAAGAACACATTTAAGTAAATACTTTTTAAATTACATTTGGTTACAACATTTTTATTTTTCTTTAAAAACCAACGTTTATAAGCCTTTGCAATATTGAAAACCATGACCTACATGAAATGTAAGAGGTTATATTACTTATTGCCTCTATTACATAAACTATCTGATAAAATCTAAAATGTTGATTTACAAAATGGATGACGTGCAAACAAAATTTATGATGTAGATGAAGCCACAACCTGAGAGTTCAACAAAGCATACAAGATTATATGACGATACGTCACTCGAACGGTTAGCTCAATTGCTTAGAGCACTGTCACGGACCGCCAGAGGTCGTGGGTTCGAGTCCCGCATTGTTCATAAAATTTTGTTTTTCAAATTTTATTTAAAGAAGAAGTATTTAAAATATAGTGTTAGGTTTTGTACGATGGTAGAAAACCTTTAGCGTTAGTTTTTTGGCTCGCATTTGGCCATATATCGGATACGGATTCAGAATAAAGTTGTCCTATAAGAGATATAGTCTAGTCTTTCGAAGTAAATGATAAAAATATCAATCCAATCTACGTAGAGTTTACGTTTGCGTAACGAATATTTTCCTTTATTTTTAAAAGCACAATATGCTAGCAGCTTTTCCGACAAAGAGGGTAATGAGAGGCTTTCGCGGCCTCCCTCAATGCTGATTGGTAGTTGACATTGGCTGCGATATGCACATTGAAATACAGGGACTTTCCACTTTGATGCACTTGAAGAATACTCGCTAAAGCATTCATTTAACTTGACCATGCTTTGACAATTTATAGGGCATTTTGCTAGATTATGAGTTAATTTTTTCAGAATATTAGCCTTATGGATTATAATTTTTCTTTTTTCATATTTAATGGTAGTTAATAGTACAAAATACATAGCCCAGATTAAGTGACAGTGGGCAAAGCACTTAACACGAAGGACATATAGCCGTTGGGGCAGTAAAGTCCTAGAACTGCGACCACATACCGGAAGACGCAGTGTTGGTAGGCCCCCCACAAGATGGACTAAAGATGGTCAAGATCATTGGAATAAAATGAATAAGGGCAGTGTTGGACCGATCGTCGTGCAGATCTTTTGGCGAGGCCTTTGTCCAGCAGTGGACGTTTGTCTGCTTAAATGATGATATTATCAGTCACAATGAAAGCTTATAGGAATGGTAAAAGTTTAGATAGATAAAATAAATAGTGAATGTTCCTTCTGCCTCCAAGATGGCTAGAAAGAACAATTTTAAATCATTTATTGAACGTCAAAGCTTGAACCAAGTCGAGAGCAAGACACACGTTAGCCGCTCTGAAACGCTCTGAATAAATCTATGAATATTTTCGGTGCTTTCAGTTCGAGAGAATTTTAGTTTTCTTAGGGTCGCCATGTATATACATTTTGAAGAATCTTCCATTGGATGTTACCTTTTTTTTTATGGAATAGGAGGACAAACGAGCGTACGGGTCACCTGGTGTTAAGTGATCACCGCCACCCACACTCTCTTGCAACACCAGAGGAATCACAAGAGCGTTGCCGGCCTTTAAGGAAGGTGTACCTTTTCTTGCAAGTTACCAGTGGTAGGCTCCTTTGCACAGGATGCCGGCTAGATTATGGGTACCACAACGGCGCCTATTTCTGCCGTGAAGCAATAATACATGAGCATTACTGTGTTTCGGTCTAAAGGTAGCCGAATGAGAATCTTATGTCTCAAGGCGACTAGCGCAATTGTAATGCCACTCAGAATTATTGGGTTTTTAAGAATCCTTAGCGGCATTGCATTGTAAAGGGCAGGTCGTATCAATAACCATCAGCTACACGTCCTGCTCGTCTCATCCCTTATTGTCATATTTATCGACCTTGAAAAAAAATGGGTTCAAGCACGTTTAACTTCCTATTCAGAATGTTTGTTAGAAGCATGCTACGATATAAATATTAGGGCACTCGGAATCTTCACGAGACTTTTAATAGTGCTGGCTCATCCTCTGGAAACCGTGTTCCATATACACGTGAGTTCTTGGTCACGTTTCGTCTTCCTAGCGGTTACATAAAGCCTGTTGGAGCCGCGTGGCGCGCGCCACGTGCTTTGGGGACGATATTGAATGATTGACTGAGACCCATAGCTGAGGAATGTTATGTCATTTCTGACGCCAGTTCTTCTTGACAATACTTAAAGTGTTTAGAAGGATTTACTCTCCGATTGCCTTTGATTTAAAAGGCATTAAAAGGCATTTATTTTCTCAAAATTGATTCCTTTAGAATTCTTTTTGATGTCATTTCTAATAACTACTAGATACTACTACCGCTTCGGAAACAAATGGCGCTCTGAGAGAGAAGAAGTTTATAGGCTCACTTGTCCAATATTTTGCTACTACCATCCTTGTTAACTGGTAATTTTTAAAAATAAACATGACACGCATATATACAAAAACACGCTTACTGTAAATATTTTTTTTGAAGTAATACTCCTTTTGAAACAATTATCAGAGTGAATTTTTACAATGGGCGCGGACAGCGTCACGCAAATTCAACACCCTGATGTTAGCTGGTCAAGTACACCATATGTATCACACTTCAGCTACCTCTTGTTACTAATATGTCTATTGAATCACAACCAGTAGACGAGAATAAAATAACTTTCAATATATTAATCAATTTGATTACAAAACAAAAATGCAACGCAAAATTGTGATATTTATAGACTAACTACAGTGTCAGTTGGTGTACCACAAAGTTGGTTTAGTTGTTTTTCTATTAAGCATGTACCTACTTATTTGCGATACTTTATTGATATCAATATCTTTATTGAGACGTAATGAAGCCGAACTGTTTTTGAAGAGATTTATAATTAGTGATGAAGCGTAGATCACGCACATCAAGAAAGTCCGAAAAAGATCATGGTCAAAGGCAGGCTTCACAGACTGTGACAAAACCCGGTTTAATTCGCAGTAAGGTTATGCGGTGTATATTCTGGGATTAGAAAGGCCGAGTAAAACCATCGATGCGGATCTCTACTAACAGCAGGAAGTTGAGAGAAAGCGGCGGGAATTGATCAATAGAAAAGTCATGGTCTTTCATCGCGATAACGCTAGATGAAGACCCATCTTTAGCCACTCAGCAAAAATAAGGAGAGATTGGCTGGAAGGTATATTAATTCATCCATCATGTGCTCTTAGCTTTGACCTTGGACCTTCAGATTCCTAAATTTTTCGGTTATTTTCAGTGCCCCTTTCTAGCTGTCCCATTTTGGATCAAAGTCGCAAAGTTTTTTAAATATAAATAAATTTTGAATATAAATGTCTTGAGTTTTCTTATGAAATACGTAGAAAGCTTCCCCCAACGTCTCTATTAAATATATTTCTTGTTTAACATTGAAGTAGCGTACAATAGCAATAAGAAATTGCTATAAAATATTAATTAATGCGTAAATATATAGAGTGTTCAATCTATCCTCCGATCCCTTTTAAAATATTTCGCTAGAGTTGCGGTATGTCGAATAAATTTCGAATCGACACATCAACCATCGATTACAAGCTGTGCGATTAAACGATACGATCGTCACGTCGTGTTATAATAACGCCTCGCCGATAATCGGTAATGAGCGTTCGGTTATAATATGGGCTCTTTTACAACATACGATATTTTTCAGTTTTCAATAATAATAATAATATATTTACGTTGAAAAATCATAGTGAGTTTCTGAGTCATGGATATAAATTCATATAAATAAGTTTAATTATGTTCCATAATATAATAAATATATCATTTTGTGTCCTCCATACTGCTATGGATAGGCTTTGCCTAGTTTTGGGGCAGAAATATTAGTAAATTACGAATAATTATTACTATTAATATTTAAAAAAAAAGGGGGGTGCGACGACATATTATTAAAATTTATAATGACTCTGATCAGTTCGCCTGAGGGTTTAAAATTTGAGTAATGGCGGTTTTGCTTCTAGTGATTAAATTAAGTTAACTCTGAATATATTGAAGTTCTGGGAATTGTAAATCTATATAGACACTTTTATTTGTGTATCAAAATGTATTACTTATCTAATAGGCATAATTTAGTTGTTTTCGATGTGTGTACAAAATCATTGTGAGTGATGTCAAGAGGTTTTAAACCTGTGCTTAGTTTGATCAACTTAATATATATTAAGTAACGTTGTTTATTGGTAATATAAATTCAGTGGAGTAATGATTTTAGTTCGAGCAACAAGTGAGTTAACCTGTACCACACTGCTGAAAGCAGTCTAATATTTACTAATTAAAATACTCGTTCTTAAAAAAATCTCTACAATTTACTTATATTATGATGAAGTAGGGATCTCGTATTTAAGTTTAGTTATAGGAGAATCCAAAGTATTGTTTTGTGTTCTGCCACAAAAAGCCAGTATCGTATTACTCCTTTGCCATAAACCACCATCTTCACCGTTTGGATGTTTAGCGTTCATCCACTAAAATATTTTTTTATCAATTAGAGCTAAGAATCGAACGAGTCATTCAATAGCAAGCGATTACTCACTCTCTTTAGCAACACTTGGAAAATTTGCAGCTGTAAGCGATATTGGGTAAGAGTATTCATTTTCGAATTCTTCCACGGGCTACCAAGTTTTGGCTGTAAGCGAAAATTAAATTTTCTTTAACAGTGTCATATATACATGCGAAAGCACCTTAAAGATTGTTTATTGAATTCTCTAGTATTGCAAGAGAAAATGGTCTGAACTGACGGAGCAAGCCTCATTTGTCCTATAATTCAATATACAATTGCATTCATAAAAGTAAAATTAAAATAATCAATTTCTAATTTCATCTGGTAATATTAATTTGGACAAAAGTATATCAAAACATATTATAAAAAAACTCCTCCACCGCGTCTGTCTATCTGTCTGTTCACAATAAACTCAAAAACTACTACACTGATTGTCATGCTATTTACATTCATAGCGCGATTCTCGTGGAAGGTTTTGGTATATAATTCGTTATGTTTTAAATTTGACAGAACATCGTTTGTCGGGTCAGCTAGTTAGATATAAAATAACATATTTTTGTCGTTTGTCCGGTTTATTTGCAACTATCAGGCACGATAAATTATCGAGTTACATGTCGTACATTATAAACGTCTCACTTTAAGATGATTCGCTTTTATCGTATAACGATTCCCCGAGGCGCTAAAATGATTTTTTATAATTCCACACTTAACCGCTGTTTCTCTCATGTTATTACGCGTAATGATGACATATCGCCGACAACATCGATATTTTTACGACTAGTTTTCATGTGAATGATCAATTAATCGAATAATTAATCATTTTTTATCGGGTTTCATAATGACGCGGACAGAAGTTGGCGAAATTAAGTTCCTTACATTTAATTATTTGCGTGCTGACAATACATTGTGTTACAATAATATGATTATTGTATGTTTAAATAATACATGTTATATATATTTGTTTCTACTTTATATATATATATATATACTAGCTGACCCGGCAAACGTTGTTTTGCCATATAAATTGTATTGATCTTTCCTTTCTAGTTGATAAGAGATGGCGCTAGTTGTATTCATTAGTAACAATCACACTTCTTTTATATTTTGTATAATTCACACTATAGTTTTATAAATTATAGACTATTTGTTATTCTGGTGTGTAAGCTATATTATTGTAAAGTTTCATCAACATCTATTCAGTAGATTTTACGTTAAAAAAGTTCAAACATACATCCAGACATACAAACTTTCACCTTTATAATATTAGTAGGATATATAGCTACTATTATTATATAATTTTCTCTCAAGACAGTAAAAAACACCCGTGGAAATTAAAAATAATAAAACATTTTTTTTTTTATTAATTTAAGTCAATAATTGGACGTCGAAAGATTTGCGTCAGACTTGAGAAGAACAGGTATAAGGAACTCAGCGAGTTTCTTTTTGTAATAAACTTTCGTTACAATAAAATGTATCTAGTGTATGAGCGATTGCTCCATTCTCAAGTAAATAAGAGTCTTTTGTTATATTTACCACAGCCAAAGAAAACTTATTCTTAATTCTTGTGAATTTCGTAACACTTTTGTTATGTACATCGCCCAATAAAAGACTTACTAAATCGACTTAACCGAGTTGAAGGCATAACAAGTTCTTACATTTTTATGAGATCATGTTACAATCCAGTGCAGATACCACGTTTTGGCATCAATTCGTAAACAGTAACCAAAAGCATGAATACTCTCAATACTTTTCAATTACTTTCTTTTTTATTGTACCTACTATAGAACAACAGAGTTGATAGAAGGCTATTCTGTTCATAACAAGTGTAATCAGACTACCTTACGAAATTGGGAGGGTTCTGTAGAGGTCCTTAAAACTGAATTGTAGCTATTGGCAATTTAGCAAGAATTTTCTGTAGATACAGAAAATAGACATAGCCCAAATGATTGCGAAATTGAAGTGGCCGTGGTCAGGGCACATAGTTCGACGGATCGATGGCTGGTGGGGTAGAAAAGTCCTCGTCGTCCTGGTAGGCCCCCTTAAAGATGGACCGACGATCTGGTCAAGATCGCCGGAGTACGTTGGATGAGGGCAGCGAAGGACAGAACGTCATGGAGATCTTTGGGAGAAGCCTTTGTCGAGCAGTGGACGTCTTCCGGCTGATGATGATGGTGATGTCACATGTACAACTTTATCTATGGCTCTCAGCTGTTGCGACGAAGTACATTTCTGTTTTTTTTTTTTTTTACAAAATTCTAGTAATTATTAATGGAGATAATTAGATAGCTATGACTTATGAACGGGCAATTATCAACCCCCCACTTTTAAAATCAAGTTGTTTTACATCCTATAATGCCATATATAAGTTTGTATAGTTAAGACTAGCTGGTTGGAGTGTCTATAATAAATAAAAGAAACTTGAATGTTTTTTGGTTCACTAATCGTTCAATTCCTCAACGTATAATTAATTATATTTTCTACTAAATTGAAACGAAATTATGCCTTTGGGCGGTGGCTAAGGTGAGCATCCCAAACTTGCTTAATGACAATATAAGTGGACAGACACTGCTCAGTTATAAATATTTTTCATGTATTTTTTAAAACGAGTAATAAAAGAAGATTAATATTCGGGTATAGCAAAAAAAAATATCAGATTTAATTTTTTTTAAACTACCCTCTTTGTTATAATTCATGTTTAAATATTAACAATGTATCCTTAGATAATTTATACACTGTGAGAGCTGTTAATACGTCGAGAAAAATAGTGGTGAACTGCTCACCTCTATTTTCAGCAACACACGCACACTAAAACAAAGTGAAATAACATGTATCGCGAGTTTAAGACGTAGCTTTTTGCGCACACGAAAGTAATAAACCTGTTTTCATCGGTTGTCTGGTCTAATCAGACAACACTCTAGATTTGCGTGCATTGCTCAAAATAGAGGTTAACAGTTAACCTCAATTTTTTTACATTTTCACAGCTGTTACAGTCTTTCTAGACGTAATAATGATCTAAGACACTGTCTGTCAAACCTTGTATGATTGGATGACTTCGCTGATACTCACCGATGTACTGTAAATTGGGATATAGATTTTTGATCTCGATAAAATGTTATGCGATGAAAAATGAGAGCGTTAGTAATTTATTAAGTTTTATACAAAGCTCTGGAAAAAATCAGCGAACGATTTCTGCAAAACATTACCCGCTCGAGTTAGTATAAACAAAACTTCGAAAACAATTTTGATGAGTTACAACCGCGATAAATAGTTTTGGCAAATGTTCTTGGCGTGTCAACGACCCATCACCTAGATTTCTTTATAGCTGGGTGGATAAAGAGTTAAGTTTTGCTGTTTTTTTTTAATTATATTACAAGTAAATCCACCGTTACTTCGCTTCTTTAGACTTGGTGGATAAATACCAAAGGCATAAAAAGCATTTATTTTCTCACAATTGAATCTCTAAATTCCTTTGAATTCTTTTTGATGTCATTTCTAATATACTAGATACGTCGTGATGACTGCATTGTTTTTGAGGTTTTCATTGTTACGTTTTGACTTTTGTTGTTGATAGTTCTGTAGTTTCTGTTGTTCTGTGTCGTTCTAATATAGTTCTGTCAGAAAAATTAATACTGTTTGTATTTAGCCTAGAAGCTATCCTTAATTTTTCTTTTTTTTTTGTTTTCACAACAGAATAATACAGAAAAAATAAATCAATAATACATTTAAGTGCTAAAGTTTGAAAATGAGTTATTATTAGTAATTATTATTTAAGTTTTCCCTGTTCTTGTAAGGTTAGAAGGTTTACCCATGGCTACTTATGATATTTTTTACATTCAAATTATTAATTATTCTATTAATTAATTTAAAATTGTATTTTTTTTCATTTCCATATTGTATTTCTACAATCTCTTTATTAAGTTTGATTGTAATTCAATTCTAAGAAAGAATGTCACAGCAGATCTCTGCGTTAAAAAATTATATCATAGAATTATTGAGACAGAAATAGAATTAAAAATATTAAGAGTCACGCATCGAAATTAAAACTATACTGTCTAAGTTGGATCAAACTGAACACAGTGTGGTAGAAAATTTCATTCGAAAGAGAGTTTCGACCTCAGTGATCAACAACATGTCGAGTGGCAACATTAGTTCTAAGCAATGACTTTGACGTTTTAAAATTACTGTTCCCCTCACCCCCTTTCCCCTATAAAATGTCAACTTCAATATGAATTCAATAAATTACTCTTGCTGAGATATTTCATTTAGCTGAGATATTGCCTTTTATGCCTTTATGCCTTTTATACGCAACACTGCATCCAAAGTTAACGCATTTCTAAAATCATCAAAAGTTAATAACCATAGTTCGTCCAAAGCATATAAAATCAGTCTTCCTCACCGCTACTGAACAAACAACAAAAACAACAAAGTCAAAATGTCAGTGTTTTCTTTAATCAAAACACGTATTATTAAGCTGTACTTTTTGGTTGCGATGTTTCTTAAATTAAGTGATCCTCGGATGTGTACTCGTCTAACCTCTTCCTGAAACAGAAAGGTGCGTACAGCTGAGCGGCTTTAGGAAGGCCTAAGGAACCTTCCTTAAAGTCGGGCAGAGGTTGTCACTTAACACCAGGTGACCCGTAAACTTGTCTATCCTCTTTCAGAAAAAAAAAACATACGAATATATAATCATTTCATATTTAAACACATACCAAATTAGCCATTTAAAACATTACAGTAAATTTTCCTCCTCACTGTTTATTTGTGTTACGCCGCTCTGCTTATTTTTGGACACGATAACCAGACGGTCACGTATTTTTAGCGAATTCCAGTTTGTCTGAAGCATAGGATATCGGAGGCTATAGAATTTTTTCATATTGTCTTCTGGTTTTGTATAGTGGAATGTTGTTATGTAGGTCACTGTATGTAGGTAATACAAACAAGGTGAAAATGTCAGTATTTTCTTTAATAAAAACACGTACTATTAAACTGTACTTTTTGCTTGGGATGTTTGGTAAATTAAATTTTTAACCTACCATTTAGTTCCCTTTTCAGGCAAATCGGTAATGTATACCTATAGAAGTCTGAAAATGAAGCTTATCACTTCAAAAAATAACAAATTGTTTAGATTTGACATCTCAAGCCATTTTCCTAATTTGCAAATATTAGGATTGAGCAGGTTATTAACTGTAAAGTAGATCCTGTAGATAAAGCCACAACTTGAGAGTTGAACAAGGCATACAAGATTTATCAACGGTACGTGAACGGAAACGGACGAACGGAACGCGAGAGGTCGTGGGCTCGAGTTTCACATCGTGCATAAATTTTGTTTTCAAATTTAATTTGTGTAATTAGTCCCAGAAGTGAGTGTGAAGTGATTATAGCTAAATCCTTGCGGTACGACTGTCTATGTCTGGTCTATATATACATACATTAAATTGCTACATATGCCTGGAACATTCCAGATCAACAGTGTGCAAAATTACGGCAACACAAATAAATTAAGAAGCGTAAACTAAAAAAACACGCTTTGATTGAAAAGATAATGGTTGAAATTTAAAATAAATATCAGTTCCTACCTTATTGGCGATAGATGAAAAAATTACATAAATTAACAAAAATCTTATTGTAAATTGAAAAATGGAATAATTTTATCAAATTAATGTATTGTCATCGTTCCTCGATAAATCTACGAAGTTTGAACGAAATCTGGCTGTTTAAAGTGGGTCAAAATCGCGCCCAAATGAGTCGATTACAAACAAACATACGTATACAGGTGAAGCTAATAAAACACGTGTAAAAAAGATCGTGTTTATTAAAAAAAATAGCAAATATCTCATTATGATTGGTATATAAAAGGTCCATACAGAATTATATAACCCATAAATATGATTGTAAAAAAAACCTGAAACAGGTTAGTATTTACCGTTAGTACATATCTATGCCAACTCCGAGGTAATTACTTGTACTGAATTAGTTTAAGGTGTAACACTCCAAAGCTATCCAATAGGTTTCCCTCTTGCAATAAATGGTTCTTCCTAAGTCTACTAGGACAACTGGGGACCTTGTTCCTGTTACGAATTTGTGGCCAGTTTTATTCAATTGTGGACTTTTTATTGCGCTTTTCGGATCCCTATTACATAATTTGAGGATTCTTCTGTAAGCAGTAAGAATATTACCCAAGAATGTGATGAATGAAAGCTTTGACGTCTGTGATTTTACACGTATTGTGCAATGCACATAAGAAATATACTACTGGTTTTTTCCATATGTTATCGGAAATGTATCTAGAAATTGTAAACAATTCTCAGGAAGTACATTGCCGAGCCAAATTGGGAAATGCTAATGTATCAAAGGTTTGAGTGAAACTTATATTTTCTTGTCAGAATATCTAACGACAAAGTATTGCTTTTGCGTAATATTTGCAATAGATATTTGAAACACGTATTTGTGCAAATGGGTCGAGAAGAGATACATACCTTGAATTAGATAAGATTTTTACAAGTACCCTTTTGTACTCCAAAAATTATTGTTTTTTTTTAAAGAACATGGTTCGCTCTAAATAGCATGCCGAATTTGAGTGTCTTATGCAATTGCCAGATAGAGCTAAAGCTAATTTTACTATTGAAACAGTGCATAAATTCAGTACAATATTTTTTATACATTGCCGAGACACCAAGTAATAAGAAGATAAATATAAATATAATATTTTCGTGTCCCGGTATTTGTTACCAAACTCCTCCGAAACGGCAAAACCAATTTGTTTGACAATTTGTGTGTATATCGGGTAGGTCTGAGAATCGGCCAACATCTATTTTTCATACCCCCTAATTGATAAGGGTCACCCACTCCTAAATATTTTTTAATTTTTTTTTGACAATTTTTTTTATTGTTATTTTATTACAAATCAGCATTAAAATACATACAAATTCAATCTTCGATCAACACCTATTGTTGTATAGCGATTTTAATATTATTCTATGCCATCCACAGATTATTTATTGATTTTTTATTACTTTATATGGCAATAAAACGTTTGCTGGGTCAGCTAGCATAATATGAATTTAAAATTACCTAACTTTTTAAAAAATAGACGTAATTAGTTTTTTTTTGGTCACAAGTGATCTGTTTTAGTCGGTATACGGGCTACTATTGCATTATTTTCTGGTCACTCGGTTAAGCCACGCCGGTACAGATTCAATTTTGAATTTTTGCCCATAATCTAATTTTACTACCGTCAATAAACCTCAATGCGCAACCTTACTGTTATATAAACACGGATGTCGAGTGAATCAGAAGTGTCAACAATAAAATATATGAAATAATATCGCGGCACACATAACACTTTATAATGGGAGATCTAACATTGACCTAATTCTGTGTAAGGTCTTTGCGGCTGTGCTATACTGCAAGATATACAATACTTATACATATATACATATCAGTAATTTGTCTCTTTGTATTTAAAAATATATAATAGTTTTATTTTTGGGAATTTTCCCTCTACATATACCAGTAACATAATATCTAATACTATTTGTCTGTTTGTATGTGTTTTAGTTAATCTTTGAAGCAACTACAGCAATTTTTACAGGGATTTTACTGCCTGACAGATAGTTTTACTTTTATTATTAGAAGTACACCGGGCTAATTTTATGGCAGAAAATGAAATATTCTTGTGTCGAAAATCTTTGTAAAAGTATATCCTAAATTGTAACTAAAATATTTACAGAAGAATAAACCATTCTTACATATTTTAATGACAAATACATCCTGTTTTAATTTACACATTTATTACAATATAGTATATAGTATTTGACTATAAATTGGTACCTACATATACCTCATTCAATGATTCGTCAAGCTTGAATCTCACGTCACCATGACGACATTAATATGGCGGCCTGTCCCTGTCTAAGCGCGCGGGGATTATAATGTAAAAACGTTATTAATTGATTCCTGGACAATTCTTTTCGATGTAATCTTAACCGCTACTATCAATTCAGAAACAAATGGCACTTTGAGAGAGATAAAACGTAACTCGATTCTTTAGAGATTGTTTAAATGTAGCAAAAGAAGTGTTGAAACAGCTGAGCCATCGACAGATGAAATACATGTCGTTCTTCTCTTTGATAAATATCTAAAAAAAAGCACTACATGATATATTCGTAATTCTATACAAAAGACACTCAATGTAGTTATATCAGCTTATTTACTTGTTTCATAAGCAAAAATTGTTATTGAATGTAATTAAAAACTTAATATTTTATTGAAGGTGAAACTGGATGCCCAGTTTATAGCAAATATACGATACATAAGCAAATATATAGATAAACCCTGTGTAAAAGTGTTTACTTACTACAAATTTGATTGTAAATGTATTGGCAAATAAATGTCTTTGGAAGTAACTAGCATTTTAAACACAGTCCCTAGCATGTTCTAGCAATGTAGAATTCATTTCAACGTCTAAGTTAATGATTATATAAGGCTTGTGTTAATCTGTACATATAATAAAATCGAAGGCATACAGTGTCTGTTTAAAATCTGTTCTTCAATTAAACAATTTTTTTTATGTTAGTATAGTTAAAAATTGCTTAAGAATTTTCGTTTTTTTTTTGTGGACGCTTATCTCAGAATTGGCTAAGTCGATTTGATTCAGTCTAAATTCTAATCGGAACAAACCTCAAAGTTGAAGCTGTCAAAACTCGACTCACGAGCATGCGGTCATAAAATAAATAGTAATAAAATTTGGCATTTAAACTGATAAATCGTCAAATCAAAATAAAACACAAAAATTTCTAACCATCAAATGAGCCTTACATATACGGGCGGCTTTCAATAAGAAATTGAAAGAAATGAAATACGTGCCTCATGAACATATTTTAAATACCTTTAAATATAATTGATATTACAAGCAAATATGTAAATTGTGCAAAAACACATGTTGAAACAAAACTCGGACACTGAACGACCTAAATAATACGAATATAAATTATTCGACACATAAGGGTGACAGTTCAGTTAAAGATATAAATTATTGAGCTATTATCTAAGCCTAATCTGTGGCTTATAGAGTGCAATATATCACTTTATGGTTGAAAGGTTCAATTAAAAAAAGGTTAAAATTCACTTATTTTAAACGTCAAAATTTAGCACACACGAAAAAGCATTGAACCTGAAAAAACACAATTAAAAGAAACTCTCCGGTCCCTCTCTCAGCCTCTTTTATTAATAAAACTGTACAGGAATAATTTTTTCTTTCATTATTATTAACTATTATTTTAATACAATTTTGCCTGTAATCATATGTGCCTATCTTTACGATAGTTAATAGGTGTCATGATTTCACAAGTCTGGAAATTGATTATGTATGACAATTGATTATAAATTGTCTTCTTAGGCTGCAAATCATGGAAATCTTTCCATACTCTTTACCAGACTACGGAGAAACAAAAAGACAGGCTATTATTTTGACCGGTATGTATTTATCTATTCCCTCATAACTTGTAAATATGTTATGATAATTTAACAAATGAGATTTTTCTAAGACTCAGCGTTTTTTAAATGTTGGTTATATTCTTAATGAGGTCATAAAATCTGTTACAAATAAAAATGCATTTATTTCTTAAGGCAACGACTACAATTCTGTTTTCTATTTTCAAAAACGTGTAAAATGGCGGGATACTATCGTAGATTCAACAGAAAGGGTATACTTCATTATTATGCTTGCATGTACTCAATATTTTAAAGCATGTCTTACTCTATAGCATACGTAGTCGGGTTAGTAGTGGTAGTTTTGAACTTACATAAGTTTTGTGATTCTTATAAAAACATTTTCTTTGCACCACCAAAATTTCTAATAAATATTCATACGACTTGAGATATGGCTTGCATTACAACTATGTAGCTGCCAATATCTTAAGAACATCATATCTTTCAGTAGCGCACAGTCTTAAGCAAAGTGCGTCAACATTAGTCTTTGAACAAAAATATCTGCATATTTATAATTACTGAACGAAAACTAGAGATGTTTTCATGTTCATGTTCCGACTTCCATTGACGTGGTTTATGTTTTGAAAATATTTCCACTGTGAATCCATTCTGCTCTTGTGAAGGATAGTTAAAGCAACAACTAATTCATTGTTACTGATTTGAATTGTTTGAAATAAATTAAAATATTCTTATAATAAACTAGCTGACCCGGCAAACTTTGTTTTGCCATATAAAGTATAATTCACGCAATAGTTTTATAAGTAATAAAATATTGCCTATATATATATTGTACATCATTTTGTTCTATTGTCAATAGTTTTTGCAGCGCACGCAAAAATAGGTTTTCGATTTTACAACTTGTGTTACAAAATAGCAATTTTATTACGGATCCCTAATTTTGAAAAAAAAACATAGCCTATAGCCTTCCTCGATAAATGGACTACCCAACACTGAAAGAATCATTCAAATCGGACCTGTAGTACCAGAGATTAGCGCGTTCAAACAAACAAACAAACAAACAAACACTGCAGCTTTATAATATAGTATAGATTATTAATTCTAAGATAAAAACTATGTAATTTCTTGCACAGGAAGGGTCTTGTATAAGTAAACAATAATGTCGTTCTATTTGCATGACGGCCATTTGCTAGGTTGCCATATGGAGTTTTTTTATATAACTAGCTGCCCCGACATACGTTGTTCTGCAGATAGTAAAAAATACTGTTTTAAAGGAATTTGCCAATAGTCAAAACATGAAGGATTATTTCTTAAAAAATGCTCCCTGTTGTTATAATAAAATTGTTTCACAGCAGAACTGTCAAACCGTGCGTCACTAAATTCTCTCATAGAAAATATGTCCATACATAAAAAATATTGAAAATGAAAGTAATTATGGGTCCCAAATCGAAATAAAATCTATCCTATCTGTCAAGATGGACCAAACTGCTCTCCATGGAGTAATCCGCATTAAAATCCGGTCATTAGTTTAGGAGTCCATCGCGGACAAACAACGTGTCACGTAAATTATATATATTAAAATGATATTATAGCAACAGTAAAACACACTGTCTAAAGTTAATTTTTGTTACATTTGCAGTATATTGGATATAAACGAAATATTTCTTTTACGACAGTAATTTAAAATTACAGTGTTATATATAGTTGTTGTTTAGTACGGAACCCTTCCTGTACGAGTCGCTCGCCCTAGGTTTTTATAGAACGCGTTGTTTGTTAAATGACTTCTATTTTATTATTTTGGTAATAACATTATTCGAACATTTTTTCAATTCAAATTTTTAATTATTTCCTAATAGTTTTAGATACACTATCACATACGACTAAATTAGCTAGAAGCCGATTCACCAAAGTAAATGTAGCTCTTATATGGACATAGACAGTACATTATATCGATACTTATTAGTCTGACGATAAGCGATATATATATATAATACTAGCTGACCCAGCAAATGTTATATTGCCATCATAGTATCATCATCAACTGTAGTTAATCTATCAACTATAGGTAGCTAAAATTAAGTTTTTTTTTTAACTCCTGAGAAAGACAGATACAAATATTCTAATTAGTTATTCATTTTAAACTATTCTTTCAATTTGATTTCTGAACGACGGGGGACGACACATCAAAGGAATAACAAAATTGTTGTTTTTTTTTTTTAAATTCCGAACATTTTCATATTTACTCACATTTGAAACCTTCCCTGGATTTCCACAAATAATTCAAGACCAAAATTAGCCAAATCGGTCCAGTCGTTCTCAAGTTTTAGCGAGACTAACGATCAGCAATTCATTTATATATATATAGATAATAATAATATAATAATAATATTGACACACTTTTTACACAAATTATCTTGCCCCAAGTTAAGCATATATAGCCTGTGTTATGGGTTACAAGACAATGATATATTTAATACAATATACTTACTTAAACATACATAAATGCATTTAAACATCCATGGCTCGGAAACAAACATCCATATTCATCATATAAATGCTTGCACCTACCAGGATTCGAACCCGGGACCTCTAGCTTAGTAGGTAGGGTCGCTAACCACTCGGCTATACAGATCGTCTATATATATATATAAGTACCTACTTTGTACAGAAATAATTTCAATCAAATATCCACTACAAATGAGGTTAAGTTTGATTTTCTAATCACGACGATATAAAGGATTACAGTGTATGTAGATTGAAGACACAACTATACTTAATTACTGTTGTAGTTTTAAAATTATAATATTAACTCTACTATGTATATTTTTTTTAATTACTCGTTGTAAGTCATGACGTTTGAGTAATTTTATTGCATCTCGTGATACAAATTGTTATTTGAATTATTCAAAATGATGTCTGACTCTGAGAATCTGTAAATAATTATGAGTTTCTTGCAACTTCTTCTCAATAAAGCTCAATCTTTACCGAGGTGATGATTATTGAATAGTAGGTAAAATGAATAACTTTTGCATTCATAAGTATAATTTTATTACTTAATTGAATAAATTTGATTTGATTCAATGACACCAAAATCTTAAGCCAATTTGAAATAATTTGACACTCATTTTGATTATTAGCTGTTTAGCATAGGATCTGTTTAATTATTGTAATATCAAAGTGGACGAATCACCAGTAATAGGCTCCTTTGCACAGGATGCTGGCGGCGTTTTTCTGTCGTAAAGCAGTAAGATGAAAAATTATTGTGTTTTGGTGTGAAGAGCGCCGTAGCTAGTGGAATTAGTGAGAATGAGACTTCATCATCATCTTCATCATCATCAACATCTTATGTCTCAAGGTAACGAGTGCAGGCTTTGGGTTTTCCAAGAATCCTGAGCAGCACTGCATTGTTATGGGCAGTTCGTATCAATTACCATCAGCTGGACGTCCTACTCATCTCTTCCCATATCTTTATTGTATGAAAATAATTCTGAGCGGCACTACAAATGCGCACGTCGCCTTGAGACATATGATGTAAGTCTTATTTTCACAGTAATTTCAGTAGCTACGGCGCCCTTCAGACCGAAACACAGTAATGCCTACACATTACTGCTTCACGGCAGAAATAGGCGCCGTTATGTTACCCATAATCTAGCCAGAATCCTGTGCAAAGGGGCCTCCCACTGACATAAATATTGTCATAAAAAAATCTTTCTTCAAAATTTATCTCATAGTAACTATGTCATGTGTAGCTGGATCGCTATTTGCTATTTAAGATTTTTTTTCTTGCGGTTTTCCTTATTAATCGCTGAAAGAATAGTATTTAATAATGTTTACAGTATGTTCTTTCAATAAACAATCTTGTATGACGCAGTAACCTATGTATTGTTAGTGACGGAGCCAAGACAATCTGGTTGGTACTTGGTCATCTTGCGATCTCAGTCGAGTAGCAATCTTGCTCTCAGATTGTTTCCTGTAAGGAAAAATAGTTCGTGAATTGTAACTATTGTGATATACTATGACTCGGTGATATATATGGTAAGATATATGTATATAATAGTATATTATCGATTATATATATGTATATGTACATAGGCACATTTGCGAACACCTGGAACAAACTTAACGTTGTGATTTATATATATTTATATCTACTGCAAGACTTTCCAGTCTCGTACTAGAATTTGGAGAGTCACTTCTCGCGAGGATGCCTCGTGTAGAGGCGAAACACGTATCGAATTAATTGAAGTTGAAACTTAGCGGAATTTACAATCATTTGGTTAATATTAATGTAATTAATTGAACATACCTACAAATTATCAACAAAAATGAACCTGTTTTAACCCGGCAACCTTAATGTTGTGGCTGATAGAGCTGGTAACCATTTTTTTTATTCTTTACATAATTTACTTTAAAATAACGTACAATTTACTAAAAAACATATGGTTACAATTTACATCAGATAATTTATTACTCTAAAATGAATAACCGATAATATGGCTAATACGTCGCTTATTCCCTAAGCGTTCATTTAAAAATAGTTCATTAACTAGTAGGATCTTACCCCCTTATTCATAATAGTCTGCTAACTTATAGCATTCCTAATTCTCACTCTGTCTTCTTCTATTGACCTAAGTCAGAATGAGAAAAAACACTCCTTAGCGGCTGTTTAAAGTTAGCGGACCATTATGAATAAAGGGAATAGAATATAATTGTATTGACTTATATAATGAACACCGTTCAGGTGTTATCTATGTAAATAAATTTAAATGTTTTATTAAAATGTCTCTGCTATAAATCTTACTCGACAGCGGAATATCTAAGCGATCGGACAGCCTGGGATTAAATTATGATTATTTTATTGCAAATGACATAGTACATTATTGTTTAATTTAATTTTATATACTCGGAGAGTTTCTTGAACCATTTTTTCACTTAGTACGTCATCAACAATTTTTCTAAAGCAATCAATTGTGAAAAAATAAAAATGTTCTTCCCTGATTTAATCTCAGCCTATTTGAACAGGATATTACTACGCAGTCAATTTAGTCGAAGTTAATATTAATAAACAAATAAAATTTGAAAAACAAAATTTTATGAACGATGCGGGATTCGAACCCACGACATCCGGCGTTCCGTGCCGGTGCTCTAACCAACTGAGCTAACCGTTCCGCCTCGCTATAAAATTCTGTTTGCTTTGTTCAACTCTCAGGTTGTGGCTTCATCTGGGTTCGAATCCCGCATCGTTCATAATTTTTTTTTTCAAAATTTATTTGTGTATTAATCTAGAAGTGAGGGTTATCACTTTAAAAACATAACATATTGTTTAGTTATTATTATCTAAAATAAAAAAAAAGGTATTAAATTTTATAAACTACTAGCTGATCCAGCAAACGTTGTATTGCCATATAAAGTAATAAAAAAATTGTGGGGTATAAAAAATATATGACGACCGATTCTCAGTACTACCAAATATATCGTACATAAGATTTATCATACTAAAATAATACATTCGATTGCCATCTTGCAACTCTATTGCGTATCTGTGGATGGAATAGAATAATATTAAAATATCGATACAAAAATAGATATTGATCGTAGACGTGTGAAAATTTAGTGTTGTATGTATTTTTTAATGTTGTATCATAAAAAAAATAAAAAAAAATTATCCAAAAATAAAAAAATAAAATTGGCGTAACATATAGGAGGATGAAAAATAGATGTTATCCGATTCTCAGACCTACCCAATATGCACTCAAAATTTGATGAGAATCGGTCAAGCTGTTTCGGAGGAGTTTAACTACAAACACCACGACTCGAGAATTTTATATATTAGATTTTAAATATTGCCATCTCTGTTCTCTACAAAAATATGTTCGTGTGTCCGCAGCTAAGAAAATACACTTAATTATCTATTTATTACTTATTTACTAATCTTTATTTATATTTATTCTACAATCTCAATATTATGATCTGATTTAAATAAAATCTTTTTAATTATAGTTTACACACGTGAGTTGAATGGGAGAGTTTAAGCCGTAGTTATTTCTATAAAGTTATTTAAGGACAAGTGTACTTACACATATCTTTATAAGTCCCTCGTGCGACCCCAACTAGAATATGCAAGCCCAATATGGAATCCTTTTTACTCGATCCACGAAAAAAGAGTCGAGACTGTTCAAAAAAAATTCTTACGCACATTAAATTATCGTGTAAAAGGAAACCGAGCCCACTATAATGATTTGCTGCTTAAATACAACTTTCTTCAGCTATGTCAGAGCCGCACTATAACAGACTGTGTAACTTTAAAGAAAATATGTACTGGTGAGCTGACATCTTCTGAGCTCCTCAGTCTCGTAGGCTTTCACGTCCCAGCCAGGTCTCTCCGCACATGCATTACTTTTGAGCTATCGTTTCGCGCGCCATTACTCAGAAAGTCAAAATCTTACAACAATAGTTTTCTTGACATCGACATATTTTCGTGCTCCCCTGCTGTGTTCAGACACAATTTAGAATTAAAATTAAAATCGTTCTTATCGTTGCCCCAAGTTTAGTTTTAATTAATTTCATTTGTTTACATCTTTTGTATCAATGAGCATAATCAAATTAAAATTAGTTACTTCTGTGAATTTTGCGTTTTGTGACTTTTCCTTTGTTTCCTTTGATTTTTCTTTTTGTTATTATTGTATTTGTGAAACATGTGTTAGGACGCATCTATATTTATATTTTGTATCTCTTTCCTATATTGTTCAGTTCTTGTGATGTGTTTGTTATGTTTCCTTGTAATAATAAATAAATAAGTATTGGGGAATAAAATATGGTCGTCTTCCGAATGATATTATTCATCAATATGGATGACAATTTTATTAATTGTTGTTATTTTTGTTACAGATACATTCAGAAATACCGAACCAAATGTGATGCGATCGATTTGAAACTTTATAAGTGTTAGTGTTAACTGTGTTAATGAGTGAAAAAGTGATTAGTGGCAAAATGACGAACATATCACCGGAAGCGAGGATCATGATGATCAGGAGTGATGATCACCGCCAGGGGTATCGGAGACAGGTGATTATATTTAACTTAATACTTAACTATGGAAATTATTATCCGCCTTTATGAGTGTTTCGTCTGTTTTTTTACGATATTGAGGGCAAGAGCAGGACGTTCAGCTGATGATAATTGATACGCCTTGCCACCTTGAGACATAAGATGTTAAGGCGAAGAGTAAGCAGAAAACACGCAAACATGGTGTTTTTAGACAAGTTTTGTGGTGAAAGTATAGCATTTGGAGCTATGAACACTACTTAATCCTGTTACACATATCCTTAAGTCTTATTTGTAGGTTGCTAATGCTTGCTGTTGGTTATAGTTAACATTGCCGAGCCTTTTTGAACTACCACTTTTCTGTGAAGTTAAACAAGTTTTTGGCATGGAGTGACGCATTTTTTTGGTACTTCTCTCAGAAAAGTTAGACTTATAGCTTGTACTTTTTTGTGTAGGTTCATTTATTCAGATTAGTAGTGAATAACGAGGATTGTAAGCATATAAACTGTTTTCCACCCAAGAATTTTGAAAATATTGGCTTTGTTACATAGATGGCGGGCCGGCAGCCGTGAACTCATATCGCTCAAGGTCGCTGGCATTTAGTGTCGCCTTAAGTCTCATTTGCCCAGTAATTTCACTAGACACGGCCGTTCAGACCGAAACACAATAATACTGTACAAACCGCACCTTACGAACGAATTTGTTAAATATTACAGCTATCGTAAAATACTCTAGTTGATTTAAAAGAGTGGCCGTTAAGTTTCTTTTTTTCTAACCTCATTATGGTAGATTCAGTAATTTAAATTTAATATTTATAGTAACTATTCAAAAGCGCCTAGTTTAAAACCAAAACCTTATTGAATAAAGTTTTTTTGCCATTGACAGTGTAACGTAAGTACTTGAACATTCATTACACTTCACACTATACTACAACTTTATCGCATGCAGGAGGTCTACTCGCAAACTCGACAACGATACATTCGGAACGATATGATAATACTCCGAATATATCGCAACTATCCTACTCTAACAAATGTTCGAATTCGTTATCGTTTATCGTTACCATAGACTAATATTTTGATTTTTTTACGATGTTAGTGTGAATGAAATATGTTCAAACCTAAACATTATCTGTGCTATGTCGCTGTTAAGTGTCAAAAGTCAAAACATAGTTTAGGCGCTAAGGAACATGCCAGACTCTGCACCACCAATTTGGCATCATTTACACATAATGTAAATGTTAAAAAAATATGTAATGAATGTTATATGACCATTTAGAATTGAATAAATAATACAAAAGTTGCGGATAATAAAATGAAAAAAAAGTAACTCAACGATTTATCGAATATCGATTTTAGTAGTAGGCCCCCAGGGTCGGTAAATCTAGACATAGTTCTCACGCATAGAAATAAATTATTTCTCATCATTTTCTAAAGGCACTATAGCTACTATAAAGTCAATAAATTTGGTTTGGTAAAAACCCAGTTTTCGGCTGCATAATCCCTAAAATTTGCTGTATTCGCCGGGTATATCTATTATGTCTAGTTAAAAGTGAATTAAAAACAACTGCAATGTTAATTTTAAAATATAACAACCCGTTAGAGCTGTCATAGCAATAATAAATGGCCGCTTTGAATATTCGATAGAACAATATGAACCAATGAATCTATAGATAGAGTCGAAAGACAGAGTAAGAAAAATATTCTCTCAGGACTGAAGATGATTCTAATGTTCACCACTACTTCAGGTTTGTTGAGTTGTAAAGAGAGGAATTGCAAATGAAAAGAAGTGAAGCAAAACTCATTGACAGCTTTCGATATTATACAAAATAATTAAGCATTTAATATATTATGCAAAGCAATGTGTCGCACATGATGAAGGTTGTAACTTACCTGAGTTGGTTAATAATCGGCACGAAGCTGTGTCATTCCCATGGCCGTGTATTTTGCGTAAAAACGTCTATATGTAACGTAACGTCTATATGTAATGTAACGTCTATATGTAACGTAACGTTCACACTACACACATTACGTACGCCTATCTAAATTACGATATTTACAATTTACCTTCAAATATTTTTTAAGTTATACTTCTTTAGGCGCGTTATGAAAAAAGATGAGAATGAAATTTTAAGATGAGCGCGCATCGCTGTAACACAAATGTAACAGGTGAAGTTGTTTCCTAAAATTTTCTGACGTTTGCGTTGACATTCATTATTATTTTTTTGGTTTCTTCGTCCATTATTAGGATAGGCAAGGGTTCACGACCGTACAGCCGTATTCGTTATTCAATAATTAATTGTCAAAGCCATCGTTGTAAGATTTTTACAATATTGTTCTTTCTACAAACGTAGAATAAATAATTTTAAGGATTTTTAATATCTCCATACTATAACTTTAACACTAAAATTTCTTTACGCAATCGATAAATTTTAACGAGAGCTGAGGATTGAAATCTCAAAGTCAAAGTCAAAGTTTTTATTTGCATAAACATGTTAGATTGATGTTACATAAATATTATTAAGTACATGTTTGCCACATTTATGACGTGCAAATTTTATAATATACATTTCTAAATCATTAGCTACAATATTATAAATTTAACAAAAGATTAGTAGCAGTATTATATAGTATATAGTCAAGTTTTTAGTTGAAAATATTCGTCTAATTAATATAAGCAGGCGTTACTTTGCGGAAATCCATAATTATACAAATGGTTTAAGTTTTCTTTAGTGTTAATTCCGCCAATATTTGTTTTTTAAAACAATTCGACACGTGTTTCGCCTCTACACGAGGCATCCTCAGGACGTGTTGTCTCACCAAAATCTGGCACGAGACTGAGTCTCGCAGCAAGCAGTTTTTACTAAGGTGTATTTTCAATTTAGATGAGAAATTTCTATTTGACGATACCTCTCTTATTATTTTTGGGATTATAGATTTTTATGCACATACACAAACAGTTTCTCTGAAATAATGTAATTCTCGTAAGTTCTAAATATAATAATCTATGCGAAAGTTATAACAATTTCCTTGATTCGTTCTTCGTAATTCTATCGAGTGATATATTTAAACTTCACATTGTTTAAATGATATGTAGCAATTATACCAAACTGTATACTCAAATTTTGTTACCATCTGTTCTTGATGTAGATCCGTTATTAAAGTACCTCAAACATCATTAACAGTAACAGTCAAAAATATCATTAAAGTTGTCAGTATAGATTCTAAATCTGACACGGTGCGAGAAACCGACTCACCCTTGACGGCTCCATCTAGGCTTTTATATGTTTATGACAATTTCCGAAACGTTGTTTATTTGAAAATAAACTTTAAGGTTCATATATAAGGTCGATAATCACTTGTCCTTTATATAATTTAAGTCAGTGTGCCGGTCGATGACCCTGCCAAATGTTCAGTTCAATCTAGTGACGGTTTTAGATAATGCAACTAGGAATGTAATAAGTTCCGAGTCGATAATCGACAGTTTAATGCAAGAAGCCAAGTTATTGTTAAATATAATATTAACCTCAGTAAAAAGGCATGAAAGGCATTTATTTTCTTCAATTTGAGAGTTATTTTTGATCTATGCAAGACACAGATCAATTATCAAAGCATATTTATTTTAATTTTAGTTTACAATTTAAGCAAACTTACAGCTCGATTCATATTTAAGCTACATATTTACAAGTTTTCACAAATAAGGACGTATTATTGTGTATAGTCGTTATATTAATATTTAACTACCTTTTTTTTTATGAAAATAAGGGACGAGACGAGCAGGACGTTCAGCTGATGGTAATTGATACGCCCAGCCTATTACGATGCAGTGCCGCGCAGGATTCTTGAAAAACCCAAAAATTTCAGCGGCACTACAATCACGCTTGATACATAAGATGTTAGTCGCATTTGCCCAGTAACTTCACTAGCTACGGCGCCCTTCAGACCGAAACACAGTAATGTTTACACATTACTGCTTCACGGCGGAAATAGGCGCCCCTGTGGTACCCATAATCCAGCCGGCTTCCTGTGCAAAGGAGCCTCCCACTGATAAGTTTTATTAATATTAATGATCAAATCATGCAGACCCATATTAATTTTCATGTTATTTTGCAAGTTCAGAAAACTTAGACTTAGATTCATATTTAAGGGTTTTTTTCTTTTATTTGGGAAACATACAGTCTAAAACAAAGTAAAACACAATTTAAACAAGTTGAACACTGTCTTGTAATAGAAAAAAATAAACTCCATTTTAGATAATAATAATAATAATAATATTGACACACTTTTTACACAAATTATCTTGCCCCAAGTTAAGCATATATAGCCTGTGTTATGGGTTACAAGACAATGATATATTTAATACAATATACTTACTTAAACATACATAATATATTCATATAAACATACATAAATACATTTAAACATCCATGACTCGGAAACAAACATCTATATTCATCATATAAATGCTTGCACGTACCGGGATTCGAACCCGGGACCTCTAGCTTAGTAGGTAGGATCGCTAACCACTCGGCTATACAGGTTGTCAGATATCGTTACTGTTAGGTTATTGACGTTGTTATTTGCTTCATAGTATTATGTCCTGAAGAATCATTAAGAGAGAAATTTAAAGAAGTGAACATTTTGACTGTTGCTTCTCAATATATTCTTGATAATGTTTTCTATGTTCATAAGGAGATTGAGGAATTTGCTAGAAACTATGACAATCATAATTTTAACACTAGGGACAAACATATACTTGTTATGCCTAATACTCGGTTAAGTCGAGTTATTAAGTCTTTTATTGGGCGATCTATATGCTTCTACAATATGATCCCAGAAAATGTACAAAACAAATGTGTTACGAAATTTAAAAGAATTGTTAAAAAACGTTTGTGTGGGAAAGGATACTATAGCATAAACAATATTCTTAATGATATCACAGACTGAGAATGTAGCGAACACCCTCAGGCTCTTTAATTATAAATGTTTATTGTACGATATTACATTGTAATCCAAATTTTTATATAAAAAAAGCCCGTTGTTTTCTTGCGCCCGTTCTTCTCAAGTCTGAGGCAGTCTCATTTGAATGGCTGATAGTTTTTGACGTTCAATAAGTTATTTTGAATAAAAGTATAAACACAAAAACATTAGACAGACCTTGCATAATATTTTTTTGTGAAAACACCGATACTATTTTTTGTAACAAAAAGTATTATTTTCAATTAACCAAAGAATTGTTTTATGGTGATTGCGTTCACGCTAGTTTTCCATTCGAATTTTAAGTACCTCTGTAAAAACATGAATTAATTATTTTCACTATTCTTACAAATCGCTTTAATTTTCATTAACAACTATCTCATTCGTGTATAATATAGTGTCTGACATAAAAATTGGATGAAGTTAAAATGTATATATTGAATCAATAATAACCGGAAGACGCAATGTCGGTAGCCCCCCACAAGATGGACCGACGATCTGGTCAAGATCTGGAATAGGTTGGATGAGGGCAGATCTTTGGGGAGGCATATAATATGTCCAGAAGTGGACGTCTTCCGGCTGAAATGATGAATCAATAATTTATTTATGAAACTGCTCTTCTTTAAAATATACTCAAATTATTTGTTTTGTTTTTAAAGTGAATTAATACACATATAAAATTTGTAAACAAATTTTATGAACGATGCGGGACTCGAACCCACGATCACGCGTGCCGTGCGAGTGCTCTTCCAACTGAGCTAACCATTCGAGCTGAACCTGAGATTTTAACAAAGCATACAATATTTTATGAAACTCGTTCGAGTCGAGTTCAAATAAATAATTGAGTTACGACACAAGTTTAGTTTAACAATTAATGAATATATTATTAAAGTCTGCATCGATAAAGTCGCACATCACTATTACAAAGTGCATGTAGCATTGATCGATACAGAACATACCTTCTCGTTGCTTCTGTCATTTAAGTACAGAGATCAATTATTTCTATCTATGGTACATATTATACATGGTATTTTGATTGTACCTCTTAATATATTTTTAGATAGTTTGTAATGAAATTAATTCAACAACTTGTTGACCTTAGATTAAGGATTGGTCTCCGCTGTGCTTCAAATAGATACCGCACTACCTTAATTGTAGTGCCGCTCAGAATTTTTGGGTTTTCAAGAATCCTGAGCAGCACTGCATTGTAATGGGCAGGGCGTATTAATTACCATCAGCTGAACGTCCTGCTCGTCTCGTCCCTTATTTCCATTAAAAAAAAATAAAAACTTACCACCAGAAAAACTTGCTTGACTCATCACTTTTCCTGTTAAAAAATATTTATTGTTCCTTCATTACAAACAAAAAAGTTAATTGAAATAATACAACGCAATCTACTCAGGCAAAGCCACGGGCGTGCGCACGTTAATTATAATAAATATTTAGTTTCTTCGCTTTTTGTCATTATGTAGCTTTACTTGACAGGCTGCAAATTAAGGGATACCTTCAAAAACAGCTGTTTATTTTTTTCTGTAAGTAAGTTTTTATTATTGTGGTTAGCTGACAGGTCTAATATATTGACATTACTATGTTTGCCATAAATATTGTTACATCTTCGAATTTTCAAAGTTAATAATAGGATTTTCTAGATTTTGAAGTTATACTTCTTTAGGCGCGTTATGAAAAAAATATGAGAGTGAAATTTTAGGATGCGCGCGCATCACTGGAACACAAAAGTATCAGTGTTAAGTTAGTTCCTAAAATATTCTGACGTTTGCGACACTCGTTATTTTTTTTTTGGTTTCTTCGTCCATTATTAGGACAGGCAAAGGGTTCAAGCCCATACAGCCGTATTCATTATTTTTAATAATGAATTGTCAAAGCCGTATTTGCAAGATTTTTACAAAATTGTTATTGAATAGCACGAGGAATAAATAATTTTAATGATTTTTGCTTCGTTAGGCCAAAGAAGTATTACTTCTTGTGTGCATACATAAGTACACACACACTTTTTTATTACAACTCTAGCAGACAACGTAAACTACTTTTGGCCTCCTTTGCACTGTTGGTGTTCCTTTTGCTTAGTATTAGAGTGAAAGGGATATTTACGCGACTTAGCCATGTGATTTCTATTTACTTTGAATAGATTTAAAGATATAAGGCGACACTAAATGCCAGCGACCTTGAGCGATATTAGTTCACGGCTGCCGGCCCGCCACCTATGTAACAAAGCCAATATTTTCAAAATTCTTACGTGGAAAACAGTTTATATGCTTACAATCCTCGTTATTCACTACTAATCTAAATAAATGAACCTACCCAAAAAAGTACAAGCTATAAGAATAACTTTTCTGAGAGAAGTACCAAAAAAATGCGTCACTTCATGCCAAAAAACTTGTTTAACTTCAAAGAAAAGTGGTAGTCTAAAAAGGCTCGGCAGTGTTAACTATAACCAACAAAAAGCATTAGCAACCTACAAATAAGACTTAAGGATATGTGTTACAGGATTAAGTAGTGTTTATAGCTCGAAATGCTATACTTTTACCACAAAACTTGTCTAAAAACTCCATGGTTGCGTGTTTCCTGCTTACTCTTCGCCTTAATTGAACATACATATTCAAAATAGATCGTAATTAGGTACATTTGTATACTGTTTCGCAGGTATTTACGCCCACCTTGGTACACTAGTGGCATTTATATTCTAAGGAGAGTACAAATTTAATTTGACGAATATTAGTAGCATTCATTACCATTTTTAACCGACTTCAAAAGGAGGAGGTTATCAATTCGATCGGTTTGATCCAATTTACGTAATTCGTGTTCGATGCGAAATAGATGCCATTTGGATAAAAGATTTACATAGGCATTTGGCCCAGTAGTTTTCACTTTATGAACATTTATATGAAAATTTTTGTCTACCTGGATGACATAATTGTTTTCTCTGTGTACGGCTTTTTTTGTAGTTTTCATTCAGGTTGATTATATATTATTACTAGCTGACGTTGTATTGCCGATATTAAAATCACGATACAAAAGTAACTGTTGATCGTAGATGGGTGAAAATTTGAAGTTGTATGTATTTTTTAAGGCTGACTCATAATCAAACATATTTAACTTAACATTTAGGGGGATGAAAAATAGATGGTTGCCGATTCTCAGACCTACTCAATATGCTCACAAAATTTCATTAGAATCGGTCAAGCGGTTTCGGAGGAGTACGGGAACGAACATTGTGACAAGAGAATTTTATATATAAGATTAACTGACACTAAAACGTAAAAAATAATTTAATTTAAAACACCTCTTATGCATACCTTTAATATTAATAAAATACTATTATTTGTATGTGCTACATATTGATAGCTTTGAATAGTTAAACGTAGTTTTTTTTTTATATCATTGTATTTCTTTTTTATGTATTATACGAATTCTTAGGAAATTAAGTTGGTACAATCAGGTTGGTATGTTTTAGAATATAATAAATTTATTATTTTTATTACGTTCTTATTTAAAGTAAATATTTCGCTTTTTGTTTACCTACGATATAAATTAAAAAGTAAATAATTTAAGATAATTCCATTAATATGTACAAACAAATAAAGTAATATATACTTACTCTTGTTTTATATGTTGAAGACATTCCTTATAAATATTGCAACTAAAAGAAAATTTTATGTTATTTAAAGTATTTTAAAATTGTAAACAGTTTATATAGTCAGCTGTGCGGCCATTATATGCATATCCCGAAAATTAACATATTATTTATATGGTACCTAATTTATTAAATTTATTTGAATACAAAATCTGCTGAGTTTTTGTTGTTTTCTGTTCTTCTCAGATTCGGGGCGTAAGCATTTGGTTGGTGGCAGATTTTGATAGTCTTTATGTGATTGTGAAATCCTATTTTGATTATAATTATTGAGTATTTCAATCAACCAGTGGGAGGCTCCTTTGCACAGGAAGCCGGCTAGATTATGGGTACCATAACGGTGCCTATTGCTGCCGTTAAGCAGTAATATGTAAACATTACTGGTTTAAGGTCTGAAGGGCGCCGTTGCTAGTGAATTTACTGGGCAAATGAGACAGCTTATGTCTCAAGGTGACGAGCGCAATTGTGGTGTCGTTCAGAACTCTTGGGTTTTTCAAGAATCCTGAGCGACACTGCATTTTAATGGGTAGGGCGTATCAATTACCGTCAGTTGAACATCCTGCTCGTCTCGTCCCTTATTTTCATAAAGAAAAAAAAAGTTTAAGTTAGTTTTATTGATAAATCTAGATACAAAGTTTGCTGTACTGATGATATTCGATTTACATTTAAATCTTGAACCGAATTAAATATTAAAAGGGCAAATCCAACATACAATTGCAAACGATGAGTATATATATATAATATATATATATTTTATGAAAGAGCTCAATAATTTTCAATCCTTATAATTTAATGAGTTTTAGTTAGTGCTACTTGCCCACTTGTGTAATAAAATTAGTCTTTTTTCCAGGTTCTAGCAGCGCTGGCAGTCTCACTGGGCCCTTTTGTGGCAGGTCTCAGCAAGGGATACATGTCTCCTGCTATTGCCTCCATGCAGGAGTCTTCTCTTCACGAGCAGTTCACCGTCACTGATCAACAAGCAAGCTGGATAGCCAGTTTGAGTCTTTTGGGTGAGTTTCTTGCAAGCTACACACTAGTTAAACCTATTCACAAATAACTGTTTCTTAATCTACACGTGTATAAGGAAAACAATGGTGGGAGGCGATGACTGGTCCTGACTGGTAAACGGACGCTACTTGGTATGTCTGAATGAACCTGTTGTCGTTACGTAGGCAGTCCTATTGATGGGATTGGAGATTTATTTATTTTATACAGGAAAGGCTTTCAAAACTGTCTGTCTTTAAACTACTACTATTTTATTTAACCAAAGTCAAACTAATACAGACACAATAGAAAGAAAATAGTAGTCATATATAGAGTACTAGTTGATTCACGCGACTTCGTCCGCGTAGATAAAGGGTTTTAAAAAAAATTAAGCAAGTTTGGAATTGAAGATTATCTCATGTCTTATTGCAGTTCCGGCTCTCGTTTTCGCTCCCGTTCCCAACATTTTATATAAATCTTATTTCGAGGAAGATTGCTATGGCAAACTAAACCTACTATGGGAGTAGTTATATCTCATCGACGTGAAATTCAGTTTTTCACACAACCCATGGGAACCATTGATTTTTCCGGGATAAAATGTCCTTTCCTAAGCTCTAGTCTATCGCTGTACCAAATTTAAACAAAATTGGTTCAGTAGCTCTGGCGAAAAAACGTAACAAACAAACTTACATTCTCATCTTCTATATGTATGTATAAAAATGAATTACTGTTCGTTAGTCTCGCTAAAACTCAAGAACGGCTGGACCGATTTGGCTAATTTTAGTTTTGAATTATTTGTGGAAGTCCAGAGAAGGTTTAAAAGGTGAATTAATATGAAAATTTTCGGAATTAAATAAAAACAACAATTTTGTTTTTCCTTTGATGTTTCCCTCGTCGTTCAAAAATCATATTGAAAGAATAGTTTAATGTTTAATGAATAACTAAGTAGAATCTTTGTATCTTTCTAACTTTCTCAGGAGGTATAAAAAAAACTTAATTTCAGCTACTTATAGTTGGTAGATTAACTACAGTTGCTAACTATGATGGCAATACAACGTTTGCTGGGTCAGCTAGCTTATAATATAAATAGGGATATATAATATACTTAATGTAAGTGTTTCTACTCAACAAGTTCTTAAACGAGATTATTTACATACTACGTATTTCCGTTGACGTTTTCGCTTTATCTCTTTCTCTTTTCATTTTCCGTAGCTAAGGCTGTAATCAGAAAATTGCTTTAAGAATAATCGTTATCGTCCACATATAAGCTAAGCAAATCTTAATCTCCACTAACTCGTTTATGTTGTTAACTTAGCAGATTACTTACATAATTACGTTACGGTTGTTAAACATATTAAATGCGTGTTAGGCCTAGCTTAGGTTACTATTGTAACTTAACAAGTTAATGCGACTTGAGACCAGAAAATCTAGTTCTTCGCTCAGTCATTATGCAGTGTCAAGTTCATCTTGGTTTTTAACGTCATTTTTGAGACAGCATTGTCATGTTACATGTTATATTCCATTGAGGGACATGTGCATGAAAAATCTCCATCTTAGATAGTAAATCATGTTATTCTATCACATTTCATATGGTAGGATCAATGGGGCATTTTTTTGGTTAGTTTTATTAACTAACAAAAGAGGGATCACATTTTGAGCATTTAATTAATTAATTTACAAAAAAATACCCACTTAATTGACTACTTTCTTATATCTACATATCATAAAAGTAGGGGTGTCTTTTTAACATTTAAGTCGGTTCGATTCCCAAATGAGGCAAGTAATTTTTAGAAAATCTTTGAATGCAGAATTACTAGCTTTTAAAAATAACATTAAGTCTTCTTTCAGTAAAATACCCTGTCTACGATATTTAAGGTATTTTCCCTTCATGTCCCATAACTTTGGGACATCCTGTATAATTATTCGCCTGTATTTCATATTTTGTACAATATTCTAATTACAAGATATAAGTTTAGAACTTCATTTATGACTAGTTAATTTTATAGAATTTAGACATAAATGGAGGCATTAGCACAAGGCTTACTTTATGGTAGATGATTAGGATTCTATTTAACTTCTATTCATGGGACAGAAACGTGGAATATTCAAGGTCCGTATATTATTTGTTCTGACGAGAATATTCATTTGTTCCAAAATTTATGGACGATGCAGGATACAACGCCGGTCCTCTAAAGATTACATCTGTAGCACACTTGTCCCGATGAGACGATGGAGTTACAATTGAAGAAGTGAACAAACATACCAAGATTTTTGAATGTCGATATCGGGCGGTTGGCTTAGTTTCAACAGAGAATTCGTTCAGAGAATTGAAGTCGTAGCTTAGAAGCGTAGAAGTTGAAGCGTTTGAATGCCTAGACATAATCGCGAAAGTGAGAAAAACTATTTAACGGTTCTACTCTTTGTCTGAATGAATACAACAAACATTTACCCATCACTTTTTCATTTGGATCCAACCTTCAAACCCGTGGCTAAAACATAAATAACTCGACCAACGGGACATAAAAATCGCCCTTGACCAGTTCCTAATCTCAGTTTATTATTATAATATAGGTCTTAGGTCTTATACGGCCCGGCGTAAAGTGCTAACAAAAGACTGGTTTGCTGTTTGTATTTTGTTCTGAATATAAGTAGAAGATAAAATGTATGATATGAGAAATAACGTAATATAGGGAATATGTATTGCTTCGCGAAAATGAACCTTGTCAGCATTAATAAAAAGTTACATTTGCAATGCCCACATATTTGCAAATAATTATAGGGGTGTCAACTTCCATTTGAATAGTTACCCTTTATATTTTCGTTTTGCTGTTTTGAAGATTTTTCGAGTGTTAGGAATTTATTGTAAAGTTGAATTCATTCAAAAATTTTAAAAAGTTATTTAGTTTTTTTTTAAGACAATGACAAACAAACGCACGGTCACCTGATGTTAACTGCTCATCGCCCTCATTCTCCTACATCACAGGAGCGTTGCCAGCTCTTTAGATAAACGGACGTGCTCTTTTTGTAGTCACGCCTAGGTCTTAAGTTACACGTTGCATTATTTTGTCACTGTTAATGTCAAGTGGCTTATATACTTGATAAAAAAACAACAATGAGAGAAATATTTCCATAATAAAGAATATTTGAATTCGTTTTAAGTTATGTAAGTAACGTATCTCAAGCTATGAACTGGCTAGAAGTAAATTCTATTAGAGTTAAGTGCTATTTCGCAACTGACAACCCTATAATGAATTTATTCACGTAGGGCTGTCGTAAATCGAGTGTTTTACGATAATTTCGTGTTTGAAAGGTTTGAGTACATTGACTTAGGCCGCACAGACTAAAATCTATATTCTGTACAATATTTAGAGAGACTATCTATCTATTTTAAGCTTACTACGCGATAGTGTGGTATTTGGAAGGTGATTCCATTTTATAATTCTCATAAGTACTACAACTAAAGATTAGATAAAGCAATAGAATAAAAAAGTTTAAATAAGAACTAATAAAACACGCTTTGGTTGAAAAGATAATGGTTGAAATTTAAATTTAACATCAATTCCTGCCTAAAGCGCGATAGATGAAAAAATAATATAAATTAACATAAATCTTATTTAGCAAATTGAAAAATGGAATAATTCTATCAGATTCATGTATTGTCATCGGTCCTCGATAAATCTACGAAGTTTGAATTAAATCTGGCCGTTTAAAATTGGTCAAAAATAAAGCTCAAATGTGTCGGTTACAAACAAACATACATACAGTTGAAGCTAATAAAAAGAGTGTAATTATAAAAATACCAATATCCAATCTATAGAACATTATACCAAAACGCGAATTCCAAATTTAAACATGACATTACGTTTTTTGATAAAAATTTTACCACACCAATTTTCGCGCGTTATTTGATTACACATATTGAGATAATTTCACGAGATTGCTCTAACAGGGCTTCGATGGGCTGCAAGGAGTAATTTAGAATTTTACACCATAATTCTGTAATTTACACTTGTGAGTGCGTTGATTGGAGTGTTAAGATCGTCAAGAGTGAGCGAGTGGTTTATCAACATTTTTCTATCGACGACACTGCAAGGAAGAAGTGCTTTCGTGTTTTTTTTAATATGTGTAAACCAGGACTCCGTCGTTTTTAAATTGATTTACATTTCCGTAAAGTTAAAACTGACGCGTTTAAGATAGACGACTTTAACAAAAGAAGATCTCCCATTTCTTCTAACAGACAGTGTAGCTGTGGTTGTTATTTCCGGTGCTATAGCTTGGAATTCATCTAGTATATATATCCGTGCAAAATATCTTCCTATTTGTAATTGGAACATATTTTTTTTTCATTCATTAAATAGTAAGATAACGTTACATACAATAATAATCCTTGTTGTAAAGCACACTCATTAAAATATTCATAATTCTTGAGAAATGGCATCACAACAACCGTTGTGTTTTGTACACGTGTACGTATAATATGTTTGTAGAGTTTTTTCATCATTTTTATAGTAAAATTCTTTATCATTTTAAGATTTCATTCACTTTTACCACGTGTGAATTGCACATTTGTTTTTGTTATCAGAAGTCTCAAAATTTCTACAGCAACAGGCAACATACCACCTATAAGATCGCAAAAAGGCATCAAACAAAATTTCACATAATATTATGTATACAAATAAACTTTGGAGAAAAATATGTCTCGAGTTCTCATATAATGCGAAAGAAACTTTTACTATAACCTATTATAACCCAAGCCTACTGCGCTTTTACCCTTCCAAGAAGCTTTCGATCATAAAATCATCTAATGTCGATTATATTTACATGTGCAAACTCAATTCGATTCGGAATGCAATCGATCAATCGAGTCGCAAAATCGATTGAAAAACAATCGAGCCATAAATCTCGCGTCGATGTTTTATTCTGAAACGATATTATTCCGTCCCGTAGTAAGTAAATTCTTACAAATAAAACGCACACGGTTCTGAGGAATTTGTTTGAAACAAGCTCATTTTTGCGACTTTATCTGCAATCGCAAAGAAATCCATTATTGTTGGAAATGTAGAGATAAAACTGTATCTTTGTAAAATTAAACTAACTAAATGAGAGTTAAACAAAGCATACAAGATTTTATAACAATACGACACTCGAACGGTTAGCTCAGTTGGTTAGAGCACCGGCACGGAACGCCGGAGGTCGTGGGTTCGAGTCCCGCATCGTTCATAAAATTTCGTTGTTTTTCAAATTTTATTTGTGTATTCATCCTAGAAGTGAGGATTATCACTTTTAAATCATAACAAATTGTTTAGGTTTACAAGAACGACATCTCAAGTTCATTTCCTAATATGCAAATATTGGGGTTGAGCAGGTTTTCAACTATAAAGTAGGTCCTGTGGATGAAGCCACAACCTGAGAGTTGAACAAAGCATACAAGATTTTATAACGATACGACACTCGAACGGTAAGCTCAGTTGGTTAGAGCACCGGCACGGAACTTAACTTTTTCAAATTTTATTTGTGTATTAATCCTAGAAGTGAGGGTTATCACTTTAAAAACATAACAAATTGTTTAAACGAAATTACTTTAAAATGAATGTTCAATCTGATTCTACTTTTTATGATTAGTATATTATTTATTTACGGTGAATGTGGATTAATTAAGATTACTATTTTGGATCACTCGCATAAGGCATTGACTATTTGACGTTTGAGTATTTTTGTTGCATCACTTTTCATATTTTGTAATTGAAATATGATTTGTAAAATAATGGAGGTGTAAATGTTTATTGAAAAGAGTGACATTGATTTCCTTGTAATCTGCCATCAAAGCTCAAACTTTTTACGAAGTGCCTGTAAATGTAAAAAGAAAAGTAAACTTTTGACATTGATAAGTGTCATTTCCGTGACCTACGTAAATAAAGTGATTTTGACTTGATTTGATTTGGGTATAGGACTTCAAATACAAAAGTGTTTATTTTCCATACCAATAAATGTGTACAACAATATTCGAGGTTGTAGCCTCCTTTTAAACATTTTTGTGCCTTTGTTAGGATAGAGTATAATAATTGTTACTGTAATTTTACATTACGTTTACTGCATATTTTTCTATAGCAAATATCTCCTCCGAGGCTGTAAATAACACTGAACTTCACTATGACAAATTAAAAGACGACTTCTGTGAACCTCAGTACCCCTGAAAACATCAGCCTGCAAAGACGTGACCTTTTATAAATCTGAAACGTCACCTTAAATAAATAATAATAATAATGTAACCCAAAAACTAAATGTAAAAATACAGCTACAATTTTACTTGTTTTAATCCTTTCAAAAGTATTTGAAATGATCAAAACTTGTAATACTCTCGTTAATCAAAGACCATTCTATGCACTTTTTATTCATATTTATATAGGGCTGATCTCTGTCACGATTAGTAATAATAATGCGGTCCAATTGACGTTAAAGCTATAACATTATGGAAGAATAGAAAAGATCATAATCCGTTTACAAGCTTATCTATATATAAAAATTAATTGCTGTTCGTTAGTCTCGCTAAAACTCGAGAACGGCTGGACTGATTTGGCAAATTTTGATCTTGAAATATTTGTGGAAGTCCAGAGAAGGTTTAAGGTGAATAAATATGAAAATGCTCGGAATGAAAATAAAAACAACGATTTTGATTTTTCTTTGATGTGTCCCCCGTCGTTCAGAAATCAAATTAAAATAATAGTTTAAAATGAATAACTAATAAGAATTTTTAAATCTTTCTAACTTTCTCAGGACTTAAAGAATAAACTAAATTTTAGGGAACTGTAGTAGGTAGATTAACATTAATTTATAAATCTTCAGTTTTTGTTTGTTTTTATATAAAAGGATTCCTTTTGTTTGTTAAGTTTATTTTATACAAAAGTTTAGGTATTTTATTTATCGATTGAGACAGTACGAATTCTAACGGCAGATAGTTGTTTAATAAAATTTATGTGAGCATGGTTGAGGAGAATTAAAGAAATCACACAATTGAATTTAAGATCCTAAAGACAGCTAAACATACATTTTTCATGATATGAAATATGTATATAAAGTTGTATATACAAAATGTAATTGAAGTAAAATACTACGAGGTAAGTACAGTGGCGCCGGATCCGCTAATAAATTTGTCGAATTTCCGTAAACACATACAATTTATATCGTGGAAGTATTTAGTACAAGTAGTGACGTGATTAAAACAAGAGAAGTAAGGGCTGGCTGCCGTTTTAGTCTCAGCTGTTCCTCTCAAAATAGAAAGATATATAAATAAATGCTGTTGATGAGTGTGTCGGACTAGGAGAATAGATCTTATCTGTATCTACTGAAGTCTTAGAACAATCTGTGAACGACTCGATCACCTGGCGTTGCGTAGAGACTTCGCTTCTTCGTGTCTTCTACCAGATTTGTCACGGGGAGTGTCCAGAAGAGCTTTTTCACCTGATTCCTATTCTATTCTGAACATAAAATTTGTTTATTTTTCTTTCCTACCTACACTTTTTTTCTTTTTTTTCTAAAGAAATGTTGAGGTTGTTTGATCATACAGAGATGATGGATGAACCCCTTGCTGGGGCAGAGGACGTCCTCAGGGCAGAAAGTCCATTAAAGAGCGCTGAACACTTTAATATATTATTGCGACACTTTTACACAAATTATCTTGCCCTAAACTAGGCATAGCCTGTACTATGGGTACAACACAACGATTTATTTAATACAATATACTTACTTAAACATACATAAATACATGTAATATCCATGACTCGGAAAGGAACCACTATATTAATCATATAAATGCTTGCACCTACCGCGATTCAAACCCGGGACCTCTAGCGCGGTAGGCAGGGTCACTAACCACTAGACTATATAGGTTTTAGACTTTAATTTGTGGGTATTGGATGAGACTGAGCCGTCATGCTCGGTTACAGCTCGGGTAAATTCGCGTCGACCAAGGCAGACTTGCTCGGCGAACATGTGCATTTAGAACTATCACAGAGTAACCAGAGATACTTACATAATGTATTATTAGCCTCGCCTTGATTAAGTTTTCTCTTTGTCGTCTGGTCTTAAGCACACACTGTCTTAGAGCAGTATCAAATATACAATCTCGGTGTCTTCTTATATCTTTTGTGTTGGGTATGAAACTAACGTTAAGCACAGAAAAATAACTCTACGCGTCCTGATGGAATGGCCTTAGTATTTAGGGTCCGGGGAGGGCGCTGGTGTATAATGTGACTTGCGTCGATACTCATCGCCTTATGATGTCCAAGCTACATTAATTCGTGCTGATGGAGCTACTGATTCGACTGCCGAAGACAGTAAACATCGCAAATATGTATATCTTTATGCCGTTTGGTGTCTAGAGCTCAATAGAGCTATTGGAAACCCAAGCGCTATTAGCTACTTCGGTCAACGGATCAGCTTAGCTATCCAACGAGGAAACGCTGCTACTATTTATGGTCAATGGGAGGCTCCGGCTAGATTATGAAAGGCATTTCTGCCGTGAATCAGTAATATGTTAATTACTGTGTTTCGGTCTGAAGGGCGTCGTAGCTAGTGAAATGACTGGGCAAATGAGACTTAACATCTTATGTCTCAATGTGACGAGCGCAGTTGTAGTGACGCTCAGAATTTTCGGGGTTTTTCATTAATCCTGAGCGGCACTGCATTGTATGCCTTGCTCGTCTCGTATTTTCATAAAAGGAAAAGAAAACATTATGCATTCTTTGTTTTAAGGTCGTTAATATATTTTGTTACAGGAGCGTTAATTGGCGGTATTCTGGGTGGTGTGGCGATGCGCCTGGGTAGACGAAGAGTTCTTCTGGCCATCGCTCTGCCGTACACCATCACCTGGCTGGCTACTTCTCTGTCTACCAGTGTCAACATGATATCTGTCACGTCCTTCTGCGGCGGAATGATCGTGTGCTGTATGACAATGATAACCCAGGTTTGTTACTATAATCCTACTATTTTTAGTCATGATTAAGGCGCGGTCATTCATCAATATCTACAAAAATTGTTTTCTTAGAGAGTAGGGTATAACATAACGCAATGAAAATATTCTGACGCAAAAAATACAGTGCACACAGAAGGACTTAAGAAAAATTTTGAACCGAATAAAATATTTAAAAAAAAATTGAAATAGTCAATAAAAAATTTGTGCTGTGTGTATCTTATAAGTGAAATTGAATGGATATAGTGAAAAGTTTAATGTGTATATACTGCACATTGTTGAAATAATGTTTTTCATTTGTTCATTAATACATTATTGAAACTAAGTTTTAAAATAAATTGAAATTAATAATTTAATTAATAATAATAATATTGACACCCAAATTATCTTGCGCGAAAGTAGGCATAGCCTGTACTATGGGTGCAACGCAACGATATATTTAATACAATATACTTACTTAAACATACATAAATACAATTAATAAATTATAAACATCCGTGACTCGGAAACAAACATTCATATTCATCATATAAATAATTGCACCTACCGGGATTCATAACCGGGACCTCTAGCTCAGTAGGCAGGGCCCAGCACTAACCACTGGGCTATAAGGGTCGTCTATAATTGTTTTTAAACATAATAAAATTTCAAATTTTAATACTATAAGTTCTAACTTATATTGGCAGTCTCTATAACTGCCATTTTTTTATTGCAGCGAGGTCTTACTTAAATGTTGAGTGGTCTAAGCTAATATTGTCAAGAGTTATGTCCGGTTCCGTTTTTCTTGTATAAAAATAGGGGACGAGACGAGCAGGACGTTCAGCTGATGGTATTTGATACGGCCTGCCTAGATTATGGGTACCACAACGGCGCCTATTTCTGCCGTGAAGCAGTAATGTGTAAGCATTATTGTGTTTCGGTCTGAAGGGTGTAGCTAGTGAAATTTCTGGGCAAATGCGACTTAACATCTTATGTCTCAAGGTGACGAGCGCAATTGTAGTGCCGCTCAGAATTTTTTGGGTTTCAAGAATCATCAGCATTCCATTGTTATGATCAGGCCGTATCAATTACCATCAGCTGAACGTCCTGCTCGTCTCGTCCCTTATTGTCATAAAAAAAGACGGGCTGTTTGAAGAAACATAGAGGAAGCTCTATACCCTTTTAATTTGATGAAGTGCACTCCCTCTTTATATAGTATTTTTCAAATTGTATCGTTTCAGTTGACCATCTCCGAAACATTACGACTTCTTTGTTTTAACTTCGTACACTGCAAAATATCATTTAAATTCATCTCGACAAATACCTCTTTAAACTCCGAACTTAAAAAACTTTCGCCGAAACTAAACGTAAAATATTTTTTATATAAATATAGTATTCACAAAGATTCGAGAGTAGTGGTTCATCGCCCGTTCATTCCATAAGTGGATTTTAAATAAACCATCAATTACTCAGGGAATTATAACAATAACACATTGTTATTGGATTAATATTTTGTTTAGACATGTAATTAATCTTTAGTTAATAGCAGTACAACGTCCATGATTTATAACCGTAGCTGTTGAGACCTATTTTCAACATAACCGCGTGTGGTGGGTAGTTATAAAATGTTTAAAGACAAACCCGTTAATCTAGTGGTTGCTTTCGAGCAGAAATTTATCAAAAGAAATCATCAATACCTTAGTAAAATTTACAAAATTGTCTTCTTATTAATGATTTCTTGTTTTGCAACTTAAAAAAATTAATTGTCAAAGTAAAAAAAAATTATTGACATAAAATTAACAGATTGCTCGTCAATGTCTATCACCGAAAAAAATACAATTCAAATAATGCAATTCAGTAAAACAATACAAGGCTTAACCATAAAATCTATAAAAAATTATAACTAAAATACTATTCAATTTCACATGGTCATATCGTTTACTTAATCGTCTTTGACATTAAATGTCTTCGCTTAATAAAGGATTTAAATTTATTTATTGATAACTAGCTGACGGGTTTTCTGTATATAATAAATAAAATAGTGTTTCTATATGAATTTGTCAATAATATATCATAACATCAAAAATTACTTCGTAAAATACTCAACCCTATTGTCGTAATGAAATTGTTTCACAGCAGAGCTGTCAAACCGTGCGTCAATAAATTCTCTCATAGAAATTATGTATGGACACATCAAAGGAAAAACAAATTTGTTGTTTTTATTTAATTTAGCAGCATTTTCCTATTTATTCACCTTTTAAACCTTCTCTGGACTTCCACAAATTATTCAAGACCAAAATAAGCCATATCGGCCCAGCCGTTCTCGAATTTTAGCAAGTCTAACGAACAGCAATTCATTTTTATATATTTAGATTCAGATACACTTTTTGGTAATTTATTGTAAAATTTAATACCATTGCATGCAAAAGTATTGTTTATTTTACAGAGCCTAGTAAGCACTATAAACTTGTAGTTATTTCTAGTGTTTAAATTATGGTTGTCGCTTATTTTACTGTATAAATTATAATGTTTATGTACGTGCAGGATATTGCTATGAATATAAATTATGACCATATCATTTTATTACTAATTTGAACGAAACAATTGATAGAAATTAATTTTTAACATTAGAAAAGTCCACTGAGATTTTTTTTTTAATTATTACTAAGCAGTGGTCACCACACGGACTGTTTCAATAAGTTTGAGTCATCCGGCAAATTTCAAAAGAATAAAAATATCTTGCAAAACGAAGAAAAATACCCTCGGCCTCGACTGCTGTGTAAAGTTTTCGCTCATTAACCGTTAAAATTTTTCATCGTTTGACATAAAAATAAATCGCATGAAGCTAAATCTGCCTCTTACGGAAGATAAACGTTTGTACCCCGATGTCTTCAATAGTTGATGGTCGAGTGGATCCGTTATCTTTGTCTTGGTGAAAAATAATACCACGCATGCAGATCCATGTGCGCTTGTTTTTAAACAAAAAATTCATTAAAAAAAAGACGTGTGGCACTTGGGGACTGCTGCGGTAAAGCTATTGCATAGCATTTTTTATCAACTTATGCAATTATAATTATTTATTTATTTTATTTATGCAGTATTTTTTTAATAAAATTAATTTAAAAAAAAGCAAACGGGAAGTGAGTAAAATTTAACTTGCAAGATTTGATTACAGACAGACAACGCGACAGGTGAAACTAAATAAAAATGCTTGCCATAATAATAAAAAATAAAAAAACGTGATAAAAAAAATAAAGAAATTAAATAAAAATCAAGACGAACCCCAGGCTCGAACCTGGGACCTTCTGCACAAATAGTATACGTGATAACCGCTGTTCCACGGTAACTGAAATGACCGTGGCGAAATATCTATATACATCTAGTAAGTAAGTCTTAGGTTATTTTCGTAAAGGAATTTCTGGATTCGGTCTCCACGCTCAAGGCCCGCGATAGAAGCTATGCAATAGCTTAAATAATAAAACATACGTAGAAAAAATAAATGTTAAATACCATTCACTCGTAAGCCGGCCTTTTGATAGAATTACTGCTACTTGTCTACACTGCGTCGAAAAAAAACTGCTGCCATTTTTTTCTAACTCTTCTTTAAACATACATTGTTGCTCTGTTACTGTATTATTAACAAACGCGAAGTAAACTTACTCCAAATTTTAAACTTTTTGTCTTTATCTTATCTTTGTCACTACAGGATTACATGACAAGGAGAAGTGACTTTAAACTTGAAGTAACTTTACATCGCGTTTATTAATAAGACAAATAAACTTGTTATAAAGTTATAACTGTGAATAAACTAAGAAAATGTGTACTATATCGTTGACAATACTGTCAATACAATGATAATTCTGAAGTTTTCCGAATGACAAGCTGCCTTGTAAATAAACGCGGGAAACGTTATACCTCCGAATAAACTAATTATAAGTAAAAAGTCTATTTCTAAACATTTTGCATTTTCGTTTATTCTCAAAATTAACTTTATACCAATTTTATTTGTAAGGCCTTTAGATATTAGGGTGTAAATTTAGACATTTCTTATTCAATCAACACATTAATAGCTAAAATAGATGCTGTTTTATACTCTATTTTAAATAATAACGGGTAACATGCATAGTTATTTCAGTTCAAATACATAAAACTTTTCACAATTCTGTTACGAATGTATGAGACACACGGCTCTAGAAATTGTGTTGCAATCAACCAATAAACAAATAAAAAGTCAATTATATTATTTATTTTATAAGATAACTTTTAATAATATAGCTACGTACATTTCCAGTGTAAGATAAATACAAGTAAATTATACAGGATAGTTTAAAAAGTGCGTTACATGCAAAGCGATTCTGGATTTGTCATTTGGGCTTAGATTCTTCCGATAATTAATGTTTAAATTGAGTGATAGTTTTATATATATTTTATTATTATTGAAGTTATTATTAAGAATTTTTCTCAAGTTGCTTAGATTTTGCTGATATTCTTGGGACGTCAGTTTTCAATTCTCAGGAGCCCAGTTTACAGCTTCGGCGCCCGTTAAACTGAAACATAAATAGTGTCTGTGGCGAAAAAAAGACGCCACTATGGAAGTCATGTAGCAAGTAAACTATGTAAAGGATACTTTGATAAATTAAATTATATTTAGTATTCCTGAGATGATGAAATACACTTAGAATCTAACCAAACATAAAAAAGTTAAAAATAATGAAAGTTGACACCGATGCCAACGTCTGGTATTTTGCCTTGAATAATATTGCAGTATGTAAAATTTGAGAGACACATAATATCAGTTAAGATATGAAAACAACTTGAGACTGACATGATATTTAAATAATTAATACCAATTTTTTTTCTGAAGCTTACATCCTTAAAGACAATATGTATATGCAAACATACGTTTGTTATCAGAAAAACTTCATACTGTTATACATTGTAATGTAGGCACAGTGTAGGTATGTCGCTGAAACAACTATTGTATCTCTGCTGTTTTCATAACAATTGTATGGACTATTATTATAAATAAAACTGTCTTCGTTGAGAATATCAGGGCGTAGATTTGAATAAATGAATGAATGAAAATTCTTTATGGCACTAAAAATAATCTTACAATTTGTACATAAGAATTATGTTAGTACAACAAGCGACCTTATCACTACTCGCAATCTCTTGTAGCCTAAAGGTTTTATTAGTTAAATCTGTGGATCTATTCTACCCCTTCATGTGTTTTGATTTTCACTCCCTGAAAGTGAGTAAAATTGAGGCTAATTAGACGAAAAACCTAAAGCGTTTATGCTCTTCCTCGAGTTTTAGGACTTAAACTCAACCCACTCTCAAACCCCATCATTTTCATCGAGGCCAATTTGGGTTTTTGTAAATACTTATTAACATATATAGATACATTTTCATAAAAAAAGGTGGTATTGTAGGTACGTTGCAGAACACCGTTTTTGTGTCCAGTTGGTGTTGGCTTTAGGTAGGTACAGTTAGGTTTCTTTTAACGTCATTCTTTATATATGCACATGGCTTTACATCAAAAACTTTATAGAAAGTAGCTTAATAGTACATTAATGTTATTGGATAGTGAAGTGTAAATATCATTTAATTTAATAGCTTTATATAGAAATGCGAGAATTGGCAATCAATGCTTAAATCGAATGGTTGTAAAATGATAATTCATAGTAAAATTAACATTGATGATAGATGGAGAAATTTAATGTCATATTTTATGACTATTGAGTCATATTTCACCGAGTTTTGATTCTAATAACAATCTTCTTTAATGTGCTATCTGGGGACATTGGGAAATTAAATAAGAGTAAGTAAGAAAATAAAAAAATCTTTTGATGAGATTGATTTTTGATTCCAAATTTCTAGGATAAACACTCGCTAGGCTAATCTTAAGATTGCCTTAAATTTCATGGATATCATTCTAGCCGGTTTGTAGTCCATACGCGGCCTTTTTTTCTATACATATAAACCTATGTAAAAGGCATAAAAGGCATTTATTTTCTCAAAATTATTTCCTTTAGAATACTTTTTGATGTAATTTCTAATATACTAAATACTACTACCACTTCGGAAACTAATGGCGCTCTGAGATAGAAGAAGCAGCGCAAGAAAAGTATGTATTGACTCATCACGATATCTCTGGAACCATAAGGCGTAGAGACTTGAAATTTGGTAGATATATTCCTTGCGCCGTGTAGAGGCTTAGAAGAATTTACGATATTCTTATAATTTCTTATTTTATTATGATTAGAACAACGTCTGTCGGGTAAGCTAGTATACACAGATTAGGCTACTAAGAGTTGCTACTCTAGAGTTAAGTTTAAAGACGTGCATAGGGCCTACATGAAGGCACTAGTTAACACACATATTAACAAATCAAAATTAGTCACGGACTGTCAAGTAGTCTAAACGTTAGTTTATTCTAACCCTTACAAGTGTTACACACTCTTTGTCTTTCGTTCGTTAGCTTTCATTCGCTGTCGTTTGCTGAATGTGGAAAAACCTTAATTGAAGACCTTTAGAAATATCTGTTTTACATAATACTGTTTTACAGGGTACAATCCAAGCTTTTGAAATATAATATGCTGAAATGATTGTCGAATTTGTCATAACTAATTCATTTAAATATATTATTTGTGATTCTGAATGATATTGACGGCAACAAATTGTGTTTACATGAAATCTTTAATAATTAGCGTTACGTATGTTTTCAAAATATTTCTTTGTTTATTTTAGACAATTGCCCATTTGATATTATTATTGTTTATTGGGCCTTTGTGCAGCAGTGGATGTCTTCTGGTACTTACGATATTATGATGTTTTTGATGATGATAATTGTTCATTTAGACACCCAAAGAACTCTAGGCACCGTGAATAGGGGAAAATCAAAAGGCTTGATTTCGGATTTTGGAAAATTAAAAATATTATACTTGAAATAAAATGTATACTCATATACCTTGATAAAAATTTAAAACAACTACTAGAATTATTGGATCAAAATCTGTCCAGCCGTTTTGGATCTGTTAATAAATGTAAATTAATAAATGTTTATTTGTCCACAGGTGTACGTGACAGAGATAGCAGTACCAGAAATACGAGGCTGCCTCAGTTCAGTCCTAAAAATATTGAACCAGATCGGAATTCTTATTTCTTTCTCTCTTGGCGCCTACCTCAATTGGCACCAACTAGCCCTGGTCGTTGCTTCAGCGCCAATTCTTCTTTTTATGGCTCTGCTGTTCATTCCCGAAACTCCCTCGTCTCTGCTCTTGAGGGGCAAAGAAGAAACTGCTGCTGAGTCACTGCAATGGCTTCGAGGACCCGATGCTGATATTCGCCAAGAACTAGTTACCATAAGAACAAATATTTTAGCTAGCAAACAGTTTAATGATGATAAAACTGGGAAACTGAAAGTGTTGCTGTCCAAGAGATTAACAAGGCCAGTTCTGATTACGTGTGGACTCATGTTCTTCCAAAGATTTACTGGAGCTCATGTTTTCAGTTTCTATGCAGTGCCGATGTTCAAGAAGACATTTAGAATGATGAATCCTCACGGAGGAGCAATTGCCACGAGTGTTGTCCAATTGCTCGCATCTTGCCTATCTGGTATGCTTATAGATAACGTTGGGAGACTTCCATTGTTGATGATAAGTGGTGTTATGATGTCCATAGCATTAGCAGGGTTTGGATCTTACGCGTATTATGAAGAGGTCTTCAGAAATTCAACCGATCTGACACATGTTGAGCCAGGCTCATACGATTGGATACCACTTGTGTGTGTGTTGACTTTTACAATTGCTTTCTCTTTGGGGATAAGTCCAATATCATCTTTGTTGATTGGGGAGCTGTTTCCTCTTGAGTACCGGAGTACTGGAAGTGCGTTAGCGACGAGTTTCAGTCATCTTTGTGGCTTTGTAAACGTCAAAACTGCTGCTGATTTCCAAGACCATATAGGTCTATATGGCTTATTCTGGCTTTATGCTGGTATATCAGTGTTATGCCTTTTATTTGTAATCTTATTCGTCCCTGAAACAAAAGGTAGAGAAATTGATGAGATGGACCCGAAATACGTTGAATCGTTATGTATTAACCGATAGTGTAAGTTATTTATAGTAATATTTATGCATAGACTGATAGGTTTTGTAAATACGAAGAATTTAGGAGCCTTCAACCAGTATTATAGTTAGTTGTAGAGAAAAATCTTAAACGCACAAATAGTTTATTGAATGATAGAAAAATGAATATTTATTTTATGCCACTGATTAAAATATTTAAGAGGCATTTGGAGGTTTAGCAAGTATTAAAATAGAGATGGAAATAATGAGTGATTATTATTGATAAAGGAGTATAGAAAGAAAAATTTAATAAATCTAAAATAAGACTCAAAATGAATAAAATTGATTGGAGACTGTCATATATTTTTGATATGAATAGAGTACAAGTTTAAGGCTTAAGACCCGTCTATAAGATTAGGTACCTATATCTTTTTGTTATGCAAGTAAATGTTTGATTATGAGCCCTTTTATATTGTGTGCTTTACGCCTACCAGCTTGAGTGATTGAATCGTGTTTGATATCCATAACATCTCCTTCAGAATGAATGTTCCAAGCCTAAGTCGTATTACTATTTGTGCATTGTATGTAGTTCCTTAAAACATCACACTAGTGTTCAGAGTTGATATACTACAGATCTAGAATTAGAATTGCGGTCAACTTAAGGCCTATCGCAGACGACAGACTATCCGTGACGCACTTTTTAGTCTGTGATAATAAAACATATAGATTTATATGCAGTACTGCATACGTCAGACGCACATAAAGTCTGACACACAAACTATTCTCGTAAATCTGACAGATGGCGCCGCACCGCACTGTATAAAAATTGCGCCAAAAACATAAAACGCTCACTTCAGTCTGTAGTCTGCACTGGCGCTAGATATCGATGTATCGATGTTGATTCAAGAAATAGAAAGAGAGAAAAAGAGAAATAGAAGCACTGTACATGATACATCTTTGACAGAGTATCATGACAGAAATTTAAAAAGAAAATTGTTGGATGAAGTGTGCAAATTTATTTGGATGTAGATTAAGAGCTGAATGTTTAATATGAAACACTCCCTTTAATAATCATTCTGAAAGAATAGAATGCACCCAAAATTCTCTATTTCTTCGTCTTTTTTAATATCTCAAGTAAGAAATAATACACCACAATCTCTGTACTTCCATTGCATGTACATCCCTACAGTTCTGCCGACAAAATGAACGAAAATCTACGTCGTGTGCGTTGAGTCTGTGAAATATCTGCTAAAGACATTTTGCGCGAAATGCAGACTTTTTGTGTGCCGCAGACTCAATCGCACAAAAAGTGTGTCTGCGATAGGCCTAAACTAGACAGATACTCGAGAATTTTTAAATGATTATTGATTGTCAACTTTATTGCATTTACTAAGAGTTAAAAATACTAAGCGGGCATCTACTGTATTGGATCTTAATCTTGAATGGTATTTTCAACTTTTTATGGAATTATAAGGTAGGAATTAATATTTTAAATCGCTCGGGTATTTTCATCTTACATATTTTGACCTTTAGATACTTTAACTATATATTTTTTAAAGAATTAACGTGTTTCTATACAATTATTGTACATTTCTAATTTAAGATCTGAAATTAAGTATCAAACTATAGTACTTTATAATTTTAATGTTGGCAGTTAATTAATTACAATTAAGTAGGTATATACTTTGAAGAAAAGTAGAATGATAGTATGGTGTATATCGCTATGAATATGACAAACTTACGAGTTCTGTCAATCTGTGTTCTGCATGGTTTACACGAATATTTCGTATTACAAGTTTTTTTTTAATAAGTTCATCTCACCAAATGTTAATCAAAACATATGAAAAAAATTTTTGTATTTTTTAGCAATAATTACTAACTTGTATTTTATTACGTACTTGATGTAGACATAAGATGCTTGCAATTTCTGGATCTTCCTCTTTAACTTAACTGAAATGAAACTTGGCTTAGTGAAAAAACTTCGAGATGTTTAGCCCTAAGTGGTCTAAGTTTGACTATATTTAGTATTTTAAATAATTGTGTTGATATTATTTTTCTATAGTGTGCATGTCGCGAACAAGATCAAATTTCGGTCACTGACCCCTCGTTTAATGTTCTTGTCAGTTTAGTACTTCGGTAACATACATGTACTCAAAATCATAGTACTCAAAAGCATACCAGTGGGAGGTTCCTTTACACAGGATGCCACAACGGCGCCTTTTTCTGCCGTGAAGCAGAAATGTATGTTGTTTAGGTCTGAAGGGCGCCGTAGCTAGTGAAAATACTGGGCAAATGAGACTTAACATCTTATGTATCAAGGCGACCAGCGCAATTGTTGTGCCGCTCAGAAATTTCGGGTTTTTTCAGAATCCTGAGCGACACTGCATTGTAATGGGTAGGCGTATCAATTACCATAAGCCGAACGTCCTAATTGTCTCGTAAATTTCATCGTCACTTATTGCCAATGAAAGAAACTCAAAAGCAAAAACTTATTGCTATTGCAAATATGCGCCAATTATAATGGAAAACCTCCTATGATGTTTCTGGGTCTATATTTCGATATGAGATTTTGATGTTATTTTAAAAATTAATTATCTATGTACTGTCATTTCTTAATAATGAAGGGCAATTATGCAGCTGCAAGAAATTGTAGTGAGCTATTGCCATTTAAGAAGCTTATTAATAAGCTGTGGCGATAGAAGTCTTCCAAAATGTACAGCGAAATATATTTTGTTGGAATATTGGTAAATAATATAATATATATATTGTAAATAGTATGATGTATTTAATGTTGTTAGCTGTTGTTTTGTAGTTTATGTCACAAAATATTTTAAAGTCAAAGTCGAAAGATATTGAAGACGAACGTAGACTCATTCTAATATTTTTTTCTTAAATTATAGATAGTATTATTAATTGAAATAGTTCTTTTATGTAGATTCTAGTTTATGTGAAACAGATAAAGTTCTACTAATTTATGTGAGAATTGTCTTAGAGAGCTTATAGTTAAAATTTTAAATAATATTATTGTTTATTTGAAAATGGGTGATGAAACATTAAAAATTAAACATATTACAATAAATTTGGTGCTCACAGGTGCCTTGCATTTGTAACCTTAAAATGTAAAATTAAGTTTGGATAGATATATTTATGTAACTTTTATTCATGTTGCCATTTCGTGTACAACATTTGTATTTTAATGTACTTAAACAGTGATTTTGTGTTTAATAAAAAAAAAGTGAACTGAATCATTGCTTTTATTTTTTTTTTCTTTTTCCCCAGAACTCTGTTTCTAAGGCGAAAATCCTCAAGGAAGAAAATCATTCTGAGAAAAAATTATATAAATTAATTTTATGTATATATTTGTTACGTAGAAAGTTTATAATAATCATAATCCCTACTAATATTAAAAACTAGCTGACCCGACAGACGTTGTCTTTATTTTATAATAAATAAAATAATGTTTTTATATGACTTTGTCAATAATATATCATAACATCAAAAATTACTTCGTAAAATATGCACCCTGCTGTCGTAATGAAATTGTTGCACAGTAGAACTGTCAAACCGTGCGTCAATAAATTCTCTCATAGAAATTAAGTATGGGCACATTAAAGGAATAACAAAATTGTCGTTTTTATTTAATTTAGCAGCATTTTCCTATTTATTCACATTTTAAACGTTCTCTGGACTTCCACAAATAATTCAAGACCTACATTTGAGAAATCGGTCCAGCCGTTCTCGAGTTTTAGCGAAACTAACGAACAGCAATTCATTTTTATATATTACTAGCTGACCCAGCAAACGTTGTATTGCCGATATTAAAATCGCGATACAAAAGTAAGTGTTGATCGTAGATGGGTCAAAATTTGAAGTTGTATGTATTTTAATGCTGACTCATAATCAAACAAATTTAAAAAAAAATGTAAAAAAATTAAAAAAAATTAATTCGGTAACCCTTAACATTTAGGGGTATGAAATAGATGTTGGCCGATTCTCAGACCTACTCAATATACTCACAAAATTTCATGAGAATCGGTCAAGCCGTTTCGTAGGAGTACGGGAACGAACATTGTGACACGAGAATTTTATATATAAGATATAGATAGATGTGAATGTAAGTTTGTTTGTTACGCTTTCTCGCCTTAACCTCTGAACTGATTTTGATAAAATTTAGTACAGAGATAGACTAGAGTTTGGAAAAAGACATAGGCCACCTTTTATTGCATAAAAATAAATGGAGGGGTTGAAATAGGGGATGGCAGTTTGTATTCGTCATTGAACCATGAAACTTTGTATTTAGGAACTCGATAATAAATTATTTATTAACATTTTTTCGAGAATTTTGAAACTTTGACCTACATGGGGATGAAATAGGAGATTAAAAGGGAAATATTATTAAAGCGACTGTCAACAATGACAAGGGATATGCTCTGTATCATAGAAGAGCGCTGCAAGCAGTGGAAAGAGCAGTTTGTATGTGAATTATTTGAAAAGTATCCTAAGAAATTAAATATATTGTTAAAAGTAACTATTCAATGCGGACGAAGTCGCTGGTAAAAGCTAGTGTATATATCGTCGTGTTAATGGTAAAACCGACTAAATGCCCAAGTTGTCAAAACGAGAGAACATATTGAAAGTTGAATAAACAAAATCTCTGATAAAATAAATTATAATTAAAGTTGCGCTAAAATTTATTTTTAGAACAATTACTTATCATTTCAGATAACTAAGCCCACTAGCTAAAAACAAAGCAACAGTTTTGAGGTCCGTCACTAAGTTCATTCTAATATTATATAGCACTATCTTAATTATTGTCGAATAAAAAGTACTATTTCGGTTAGATATGATTTAATTCTATATTCGAGTTCTGCTAAGAAAGTTTCACTAAAGCGAAAAACAGCTAACTCCTGATCGTATTTTTTGCATGTAGACCACCAAAATGGGCATCAAAGAAACTTTCAGCTTGAAAGAGAGATTTATTAGGATAATTTGTTTATTTTGTAGAAAAAAAAATTAAAACGATAATATGTTGTAATAATTGTTTTTAAGTCTCAACTTTTATGAAAAATCCTATTTTAGTGTTTTTTACCATTCATTATCTTTGTAACGCTGCGTAAAACTGCAATGTGGGTTTTACCATTAGATAGTTCTCATTTTTTTAAGAAAAAGTGTATTTTTAACTCAGTTTTCCAAAAATCGATACTTATTCGGTTTTACCATTAATACGACGATATAAACAAGGAACAAAATATGTAAACTTGTTATGTCCACTTCTCGGTTAAGTCGCCGGAATACGTTGGAAGAGGGTAGCGCAAAACCGATCATCGTGATGATATTTGGGGGCGGACTTTGTCCAGCAGTGGACGTCTTCCAGCTGTTATGATGATGAAGATGAATACAACAAGAGGAACACTTTTTTACCCTCCGGCCATGAATCTCTGGAATTCATTATGGTGGCGATTTATGATCCCTGTTGTAATTCTCTAATACTCTTGGTTACAAGAAATATAATAGCTTTAAGGGTAAATGTATACACTTTTATAATAAAGTCCCAGCCGCTGTCAGGCATTATCTATAAATAATATAATTTAAATATTTTATTAAAAAATGGCTCTGTCGTAAGTCCTACTACTCCACAGCTGAATATCTAAGTGATCGGACAGCCTCGGACTAGATTATGATTTTTTTACAGCAAGAACAATGACATACCATATTGTATATTTTATAAAAAAAGAGCGCAAAAAAAGAATGCTGAGAGAGTTTCTTGCGCCCCTTCTTCTCTATCAGGGCGCCATTTTTTTCCGAAGCAGTGGTAGTGTTAGAAAATCAATTTTGCAAAAAATAAATGTTATGCCTTTTATAAAGTTTTCATGCCAAACATAGTAAAAACGACTTATTATTAAATCTGCAATTGGCTATTCATATTCAGACACATTTAAACCTCTCAGAGTAAACCACTTGTTCTGTGATTTATGATTTTAATGGATCTCGTGAATCATGTAAGTACAGAATCAACATATGCTATCAATTAATTGTTTTGCATACTTGATTGAATACGAAGCAATTTGCTTTCGTTGTTAATAATAGTGATATGAGAGTGATTGATTTTTAACCGGCTTCAATGGAAGGAGGAGGTTATCAAAGCCTACCTACCTATTCTAACAGTGGGAGGCTCCTTTGAACAGGAAGCCGGCTAGATTATGGATGCCACAACGATGCATATTTCTGCCGTGTAGCAGTAATGTGTAAACATTACTGTGTTTCGGTCGGTGAAATTACTGGGCAAATGAGACTTAACATCGTATGTCTCAAGGTGACGAGCGCAATTGTAGTGCTGCTCAGTATTTTTGGGTTTTTCAAGAATCCTGAGCGGCACTGCATTGTAATGGGTAGGGCGTATCAATTACCATCAGCTGAACGTCCTGCTCGTCTCGTCCCTTATTTTCATAAAAAAAAAAACTTTACTTATTCAGTTACTCGGTAACAAACTTTGTGTCTTTATATAATTAATGATTATAATTTATTCTACAAATAAACTCCTGGGGAATACTCGCATTGTTATAATGAAAACTATTTCCTATAATTCATGCTTATACAGGATGTTACAAAACTACCCGTAAAGCCGAAAGGAGGTTAAATGGGGCCTTATAAAGTCCATTCACGATATTTATGAACCGTAGTAACGCTGTATAACATACCCCAAATAAAAATAAAAAAAAAGCAAACGGGAAGTGAGTAAAATTTTACTTGCAAGATTTGATTACAGACAGACAACGGGACAGCTGAAACTAAATAAAAATGCTTGTCATAATAACAAAAATTAAAAAAACGTAATAAAAAAAAAAGAAATTAAAAAAAATCAAGACGTACCCCAGGCTTGAACCTGGAAACTTCTGCACAAAAATCATACGTGTAACCGCTGTTCCAAGGCAACTGTAATGACCACGGCGAAATATCTATATAGATCTAGTAAGTAAGTGTTAGGTTATTTTCGTTACGGAATTTCTGGATTCAGTCTCCACGCTCAAGGCCCGCCATAGAAGCTATGCAATAGCTTAAAAATATTATTAATTTTACTGATGTGCCAACCCTATTTCAGTAATATTAAAGAGTAAACTACGCAGGATGTACCTACATTTCTAACTAATGCGGGGAACGACAAAAATTTTAAAAGACCTAACCTAACGAAACAACCTAAACGAACACTTGCTTTTTCATAATAAACGTCAAATTTACAGAAACAGCTCAAAGTGTGCTCCGCCTTGCTCAATACACAACCTCGCTCGTCAGGATACGGCTTGTGTGGCATTTCGTCGGTGTTATTGATGCGAAAACCGATTCAAAACGCTGTTCCATCTCTGCAACCGTTGGGCAATTAGAGAAAGACACTCTATCCTTCACAAAAACATTTTTTCCAACTTGACATTTTATGTAGCTACTACTTGAGTATACCAACATCCTTGTATTGAGGTAGCAAACATTTATAAATGAAAAATAGGAAAACTATTAAAGTAGAAAACCTAAAGCGGAGGAAATATGCATCACTCGGTGATGGATACATATTTGTTCCCTTTAGAGTAGAGACAATGGGTCCTTGGCGTTCATCGGCACAAAAACTCGTAAAAGAGCTATCCAGGCGTCTAACCGATTTAACAGGTGACCCAAGATCTGGTACGTACCTCTGTCAAAGGATAAGTTTGGCTATACAAAGAGGTAACGTTGCCAGCTTCATGGGCAGCTTACCTGCCGATAGCGATCTTAATGATATTTTCAATTTGCAATTAATTAATTTTGTTTGATTATTTAACTTTTATTTTATTATTATTGATAGAAATAGCGTTATTAATTATTAAGTCATATGTAAATAATTTGAAATATTAAAACATATAAATATTACTTGAAATTTAAAGTAGACAATTATGAGATAAAATAGGTACGTAGGCCTTTCCGTTTAATAATCTGGTTCCCTGACATGACACCTTACTAGGGTTGACAAAATATTTGGCTTTGATAATTAATTATATTTTTAAATGGATACGTAGAAATTGTACTTATTTCATGCGAGTAATTCTCGTGACGCTATAACATCATGCGCCTCTATGAGTGAGTGTTGTGTACTGACGTCACAGTAGTCAGCGGCCGCGCAACTCAGCGCCTAGCTCTACTTTATATACTCTACTTTTATAGCATACAAATGATAACAAAGAAAATGCCAGACTTTTATGACCTGTATCGGGGAAAACCTCCACAACATATGAACACATCCCAACATACATATAGGTAGATTGATTAAATTAAACAATAAAGTCGTAGCTACCAAGGCAATTCAAAGGAATAGATTCCAAATTTATTTCTTTTAAATATAACTCGCTATATATATATGGATCGGTGAAAACCTCCACAACATATGAACACATCCCAACATACATATAGGTAGATTGATTAAATTAAACAATAAAGTCGTAGCTACCAAGGCAATTCAAAGGAATAGATTCCAAATTTATTTCTTTTAAATTTCTATAACTCGTACCGAAATTTAATCATCTCTATATATTATATCTATGGTTTAGTCATTTACGCGTTTTAACTGTACACCAGTTTCTACTTTTCTATTGGTTGGAATCTATTTTTTATGATTGCAATATGTAGCGGGCTAAGTTATCTTTTTTCTCGGTCATAATAGCAACAGTGCAAAAAATGAACAACAAATGAAATTATATATAAGTTTACAGTTAGGACGTAAAAGCTTAATTATTACAGACACCTTTGATAGGAAAAGCACATGGGTACATTTTATCCCGAAATTTTGAAGATATCCCGAATATGCGCTAAAACGAATCTAACTACACACCCATCTTCATCAAGATAGTGCAAGCCATTATTAATAAAAGGACATACAGACAGATATATAAAAATTCAAAAATACTAGATGGCCATAAAATACATCACAAAATATTTTATAATATGTATTTACAGGGGCTATAAATTCATTTTATAGTAGCATAGGTAAAAATCTGTTGCATAACTTACGCTGTAGCAAAATACACACTGACGTATTTTGCTCCGACATTTTGTGCAGGCGTTATATATAATATAAAATATTGAATTTAAAGGACGCGTTCCTGTGTCCAGCTCAGCCATCAATGACCAATGAATGATTTTTCTTTCAATATAGGCGTCGATATATATCCTATCATCGCTGACGCATTGAGAAAAGAAACGGCACAAAAATTCTTTTCAAATATTTCTTTCTATTTAAACTCCTTTATAAGACTTGTTCTTTACATTGGTGGTGGTGATGATGATTATTTGCGATATAAAACATATTTATTTTACTCCATATAAGGAACCAAATATATTTGAAGAAGTAAATGATTTAACAAATACCTTACAATACTTGAAATTAAGAAATAAAATTTATGAGCCCTGATCTTGCTTCATAGTGACAATGGCAATACGGCGCTTTGCTCTGAGTTACAAAAGGCGTCATAATTTTGATGAAATAAAATATTTTATGAAATCGTATATAAGTTAACCAATGCAAAGGCATGCCTTTTCCGTGAGATGGTACAAATCATAGATATACTATTCCACTGACTTTAGTATAAAACATCTATGGTATAAATATATACTTACAAATAACGGGGCTATGGTATGGAATAGTTATTTATGCAACTGTTGTGTAATAAGAGGTATTAAAACACGAATGTGGGTTTATATGGTGATAATAGTATCACATGAGTGTTTTAATACCTAATTATCAGCAGTTGCATACAAGACTTTATCTACACCCATAATATGAATCCTTTAAAAGATTCTGAAATAGTTAGCTTACTGCTAACATTAAAACAGGCACTCCTAGTAGTAACCTAATATCATCCATTACTGATTATATACAAATAAAATAAGTATTAATGAAAGAATTATTTATTTTAGTCGTAATTTACATTTTGTATAGTGCAATCATTATTAAAACGTTCTGTTAGTTTGGAACGCGCGTAAACGAAAAAGTTCTTTTTTTGAAATTGTTTGAATTCATTAATGAAGATACCACGCATCGAGCAATACGAATGTGGCTGTCTGTTAAAACTCTTTGCGCCTGAAGGGATCGAAAAAAAACAAAGGAGTGTTGTAATGAAATTCAGTACAACATAACAACACTCGTTTGGATGATGTTATGGTTATTACGACATTGGGTGTTTTAATGTTGGCAATAAGCTAACTGTTATAGAATCTTTAATAGAGGATTTAAAGCATGGGTGTAGTTAAAGGGTATGGTATAGGGGCTCCTGTTTACGCAATTAAACCACTAGCATGGGTCCAATTTGCGTGCAGTAATGGCCAGTTTCTCCAACCAGCCCAGCTCCTTTCAGAAGTTCAGAACATTGCTGAGGTGTTCGCAGACTTCTTGGAGCAACCGATTGTAGAACCTGCGACTTCTCGCGTTCCGTCGCGGGTTCGAGACCCGCATCGTTCATAAATTTTGTTTTCAAATTTAATTTGTGTAGTTAATCCCAGAATTGAGGGAAATTACCTTAAAAAATAACAAATTGTTTACATTGGAGTAAATAAGCGACGATAGAGTCTTAGCCTAAAAATGATTTGTTATGCTTTCTCAAATATTGATAAAACTGCATAGCACAGGAGCATGAATAGTACAGGAGACCATTTAGAAGTGCGTCATTAGATTTTTCCGCTTAACGAGTGGAAAGCGTTCAATGCCCCCGGGACTGTACCGAGTTTGGAATACAAGAGATATATTTCCTGCAATAGTACTCTAGATATAACTTATTATATTTCTAAACATCAAGGAGCGTTTATCTGTTTATTCAAGCTAGTATACTCACATTATTCGGGCATGTTTTGCGATGGCTGAGGGGTGATCCCATCTAAAAAATGCAATAAAATTGAAACTAAAAAATTCACTGTCGGATAGCATTGAATAACTGATCATGTTGATTATTGCTACTCATCAAACAAACAAATATATTTTAGTAGTTATTTAGTCCAAATATAGCAAAGTTACATTTTCATATCATATACACAAGCAATCTCGCAAGGTCGATCAACGTCGAGGGATTCTTATTAGTCATTAGGAATAAATACCTCAAATTTTGGTTTTGTTTTGAAACTAAAATTATACATTAGCAACATTTTTAACTTAAAAAAGATAAAACAATGAAAATAGACATTTTTAGTTTAGTGCAAAAAAATCCAACTAAAATGTATTACATGTTATTTAATTTTTAATAACTGGTATTGCCTCCTCGAGCTCTGATTAGAGCTTCGAGCCGGTTTGGCATACTGAACACTAGGTTTCGGAGCCGATGTTGGGGAATATTCTCCCATTCTTCTACCAGGGCCTGCTTTAGTGCCCTGAGGGTAGTAGGTGGTGGTCTGCGATTTCTGACTAGCCTCCCAAGCTCATCCCAGGCGTGTTCAATCGGGTTGAGATCAGGACTTCTTGATGGCCAAGCCATCACGCTGATACCGACCTCCTGAATATGCTCTTGTACGATATGAGCCGTGTGTGGCCGTCCGGGCATTATCATGCATCAGCATCGATCCATCACCCATATTTGCTAAATACGGCCCTGCATACTCATTGAAAATCTCTTGAGTCAAATTTGCTTCAGCAAGTCTTCTTCTCATTGTATTGTCACTAATGTAGTCCCTCCGGGTCTGAAGTAGCTGTTGCTGGACTTCAACTGCATTTTGGTGGCGATTTCTTAACACAGTGGAAATAATATAACGATCTTCTCGGGCACTGGTACACCTGGGTCTGCCATTACAAGGTCTCCTCAGATGGTGTCCAGTCTCTTCGTACCTTCGCTTTACCTTCTGGACCGTTCGTACCGTCACACCCACCATTCTTGCAGTGCGGTGCATACTGATGCCTAGTTCCAGAAAAGCTATGATCCTAGCACATTCTTCAAATGAAAGAGGCATGATAAATAAATGTTATGTGCTTTTTAGCATAAATTTTTAAAACAAGACCCATCGATCTTGAAAAAAATATAAAACAGAAAGAAAAATGTGAATGGTAAAATTGTAATTCGGAAACGTCCACATTGAAAAAGGAATGGTTTTGTTTTTGAAGTTTTTTTTCAGCCAATTCTTAAAAGAAGGCTACCGACTATAAAGTTTTTATGTACAAAATTAAATTCTCTTTGGAGTCCTTTTTATTTCGAAAGTATATCTTGTGAACTTATAACGTTATCCCAATTTTAAAAGTGTGATACTTACTTTTGAAGGCCAGTATATATATATATGGTCTTTATTTGTATATATTAGTGTATTGTACTTATAGTGAAAATGGTCTTTGTTTGAGGCTCAATCACGCCTAAGCCACTGATCCTATCGACATGAAACTACCACCATTCGATTTATTTAGTTTTACTGTAATAAGATGAATTATATTTAATTTATTTCCTTTTAAAATTCGCCCAGCAAAGCGGGCGGGAACGGCTAGTATACTAATAACTCTATCTAGAAACACTAATTCATGAGCTCGCTAAAGTATTTTACAGACTATATTATAGTAAGTATCCTGAGATATATTCTTGGTTACAATCGTATGTGTAGCCGCACAATGAATCGATACTTCGATTTGTCAACAGAGACATGTTACAGCGAACAATGGAGGTGAATGGAACTATTTTTCTCCGGAACTTATTTTCATACGAGTCAACATTCTATCCCTCACTATACGGCTATCGGTTTTAACGAGCGTTTTCCGTACCTTTACATACGAACGGGTTTTTTTAATTTATTACGAAATCAAAGTATATGCTACGCTACTAGCAAATCCTTGTTTGTTTTGTAAAGGTGATATGCGTTCGTCGTCAGGCTCTTTCAACTTATATACTAACTAGCTAATACCCCGCAACTTCGTCCGCGTACACACAGGACAAAAGAAAAAATTAAAGAACACTCATAACATAATACGCTGTCGCAACACTTTTTGTAAATAATTATGTGTAAAGCCATGAATACTTTTCGCAGCACACGCGATGTAAAAAATATTTAAGGTATTTTTTTTTACACCTCGGGCACGTCTACTGTGCCTCGGGTTACATTATTGGAGTTTTAGTAAGAATCCCTAGTTAATATAGCCTATATCACCCGGGGTTAGTGTAGCTTTCCAACAGTGAAAGAATTTTCAAATCGGTTCAGTAGTTTCGGAGCCTATTCAATGCAAACAAACAAACAAACAATCAAATCTTTCCTCTTTATAATATTGGTATAGATAAATGGAAACCCAGTTTTTCGGTTGCGAAAACTACCAAATCGATTGGAATAAAACTTATACCACAAGATGCAACGTTTTGCTTTATATTGTGATAGATATTATGTTATATATATTTTTGACTTAAAAAAACCTTTTTATTCGTAATATAAATACTTCAATAAGCAACTGAGATAAAATATATTTTGTCCTTGATCACGGATTATGTATTTAGACACTTGCTTCAATACAGACGCTAGACAAAAATAACTTAGCAAAGGCTGAATTAGATTTGGACATCAAATGATTTCTTAGTGATGACCTGTGGTTTGACTTGCCAATTATGATTGGCCGGGGCTGTTAAGTTTGATGTATATCTTGATCGCATTGAATTGTTATACTATTGTTTATGAAATGCGAGTCTATTTGTTCCAGCTGAACTTTAATATGGGTCGACTGATTTCAATGGACTTTCACTAGAAGCTAACTCATGCTATAAGGAGTAACGCCTGTTATTTAGAACAGCATAGTATCGTACAAATAATTAAACAAAAATGAATGAATGAAAGCATATTCATAAGTCAGTAGTCATCACCAAACCATTTTAATATATAGGATATCATTCCCATTATCTGGATATGTGGCCGTCCTCCACAGTCCAGTTTTCAAGGAGCTTTACTCCACGTCCTACAAAGCTATGGAATGAGCTTCCTTGTGCGGTATTTCCGGGACGATACAACCTTCAAAAAAAGCGCGAACACCTTCCTTAAAGGCCGGCAACGCTCCTGTGATTCCTGTGGTGTTGCAAGAGAATGTAAGCCCGTAGCCCGGGTAGCTGCACGATTTGAAATTAATTTTGAATGTGGTAGAAATAACGTGTTAAAGTAATGATTTTAAATACTATTTAAGTAAACACACAACCTAAAAAACTTTGATCTAGAACCCTTACGCTTTTAAATTTAAACGATTACAACAAAAATTGTTTAAAAATAATAATATAATGCATCACTAATTAAAAAAGAAGTGTGCGTAGGTCGGGAAACGAACCCGGATCAACTGCTTGGTAGGCAACTATGCTGACCATTACACCACCAACGCTTGTTGTAGGAATTTGAAAAGTAAGTCAGGTAGTCAGTAGTAAAATAAAATTATTTACACAGCTGAAGGTAGTGAATGAAAACTGTTATTTTTAACATTTAGGTATAAATCAACGTTTAATTATATTAATCTGATTTCAAATAAATGTTATCATTTTAAATAATTTCCTTATACAAGGGCTTGCTATGACAGAGGGCAGGGAGTTAATTAATTTTGATAACTATTATTGTTATATACTATATCTATAGTTAGTATAGAAGTTAGTTAAGTAAGGCCTTAAAACGGGAGTTCCACATGGTAAAATATTTATTAACACCCGATATAGCACATAATAAATAACTCAATAATATTAATATAACATTTAACAAAAACAAAGACACTCACTACATCGGTATCAAGACCCTGACCCAATTCGAGTTGTCAAGTCAACGTATTATGTCTATAATTTATCCTAATATAATAAGATTTCCGCAATGATTCGTAACCAGTAATAATAACTTCCACGCAGTAAACTATACTTATATACCGGTGAGCTTTTACACAGAGCACTCTGAGTATAGAGAAACTGTAATGTACATTAAATCATTTAAAACTAGATGGCATTCGTCTAGGCTGTGAAGATGAGAGACGACACACGCACCTCGGGAGTGTCAAGTAAGGTGTTAAAGATAAGTACTCTTAGGATAATGAAGACAACACGTTAAAAAAGAAACTGAATTCTTCACTAAACTCTGAAGGAATTCCAATTATAAACTGGGGTAAGCTAGATTGGAATCTCTATGAAAAGCGTGAACTAGCCGCTCCAAGCAAACTACCGGTGAGCGGTTTTTGGGAAACTGGATGTAAGGTATACCACAATATGAGAGTTGAACAAAGAATACAAGATTTTATGACGATACGTCATCGAACGGTTAGCTTTGTTGGCAGAGCACTCGCACGGAACGCGAGAGATCGTGGTTTCGTGTACCGCATCGTTCATAAAATTTTGTTTTTAAATTTTATTTGTGGATGCAAGGTATTATGAAGACCTTGAGCGATGTAAATTGAAACGAGGGAATCAACACCCTAGATAAATAGAGGCCCCTAAGTCATGACTTTAAAAATAGCATATTTAAAAATCCACAAAGAGGGGTTCTGGATTGCCCACTCACTTCGAAGAGATTACACCTACATACCGCGGTAAGTCCTAGACCAGAACACTTGAGGAAAACGCAAAAAATGGCCGTCCAAGGAAAACCTGGTAGAGAACTGACAAGCTAAAACCATCGGAAAAGCCTGGAATGAAATCAATAAACGTACTGAAGAGTGATATGGCGACGATCTGTACGCCTTAAGTATATGAAGATGAAAATGAGAGTTTATTGAACTCATAAGATTGTTTAACAGTGGCTAAACTTCAGACATACAATACATTTGATAAGAATAAGTAAATAGTATAAAAGAATCGAAAATAATGTCAAACAAATTTTTGTTTAATAATATAACAACAAATCACACTTAACTAAAGATAGTCAATTTCGGGCTGCTTTAACATTTGAATAATCTATGATTTTGTAATAGCCTTTTTTGCATAGTTTACTTTATGCGAAGGCTTTGAATTTATTTATTGACATATTTGCTATTTGTACAGGAAGTTTATTATAGAAACGAATACATTGACAATTAAAAGAATTATGACTTATTGGAGTCTTTGGCCAGCATGGCAAGTTTACCCTTATTTCTAGTATTAATATTAAGTGAATCACAAAGTAATTTCTATTCTTTTGAATGAACATCAAATACTCGAAAAATATTGACACATACTATCATAATACCGATATTATTAAAATTATTCTTTAACGACATTCTGGATCCCATGTTATAAATGGCTCTAACGGCCCTGTTCTGCAGCACAAATATCGTATCGATCACAGCAGCATTGCCCAATAAAATACCATTACACATAATGCTGTGGAAGTTACTAAAAATACTATTCTGATCTATGTTAGTCAGATAATTGCTAAGATACATGGTCACCCCCCCTGAAGTTTAGCATCGAGTCAAAGTTACATACAAGCTAAACCATTTATGCCGTAAAAGATAATCTATTCAACGTAGAAATTTGCACACAGACACAGTCTCAAACATGTTAGAACTGTAGCCTCTACACTTTGCTTACTCTGTACCCACCCCTTAGCTGCAGACATAGCTATAGCATATCAGGGGGTTTTCAGACTTCAGTCGGTTCGGCGAAACGCCACAAAACGGTCGCGAAGCGTTTCAAACGCCCTCACAAACAGATTATCACAAAATGAGTGAAGTTAATCGTTTGCGAGCGATTTCCTCCATTCATTCGCTATTTTAAGAGCAGTCTGTTTAAATAAATGTTTAAGTCCGCGATGGATAATGTAAGTATTGATTGACCAATGCAGATTGCAATGTTCTAGTGTTGTTAAAAGACTGCGCATTTTTAGATGACAGCAGGGCTCAAGTGGTGGTTTAATTCGTAATGCATTTCATTAGTTTTATAGCTATCAAGATCAAATTCTACCATGTTAAGTAACTCTATGTACGTAATAACGTATTCAATTAAAATTGATCAAAATCCAAAGGAATTATGTATTATTTAAAATTTTAGACAGATCTGTCTTATTAACTGAATCTCTCTTATTAATCTCAATAAAAACCTGTGCATCTGTGAATTGTAACAGCAAAATATTTAATTCTAAAAACACATTTCTTAATAATTAACTAAATTTTAAACTCAATTTCACATTTCTTAATAATTATTTATTTATTTATTATTTATATAATCTCACCTTTATGTATTTAATAACTTCTATTGAGAGAGTGAGTGATTATGCCAAGTATAATCAAATCAAAAATGATTTAATTCATTTATGTTAAAAGATTACACTTATGTGTTATCTTATGTTATTTTTTGAATTTTAACCAATTAAAATTACTCACTGTGTAAAAAATTGCAAATAACTCATTTTCACTCTAATATTTTAACTACCTGTTCAAATTCTTTAAAAATTATTTTAATTATGACCAGTGTTACGATTTTTTTTGCTAGTTGGAGATTGGAGATATTTCATAAAAAAAGCGCTGATACTCTTCTTACTGTGACAGATAGGCTGTGACCGCTGTACACAAGTCGAAAAATTGCGGCGAACTGAACCTCTAATTTAAACAGAACACTAAAATCAAAATGACTGACGTATCGTGAGTATAAGACGTAGCTGTCATGTACACTAAAATAATAAACTTGACCTGTTGTGATGCGTTGCCTAACAGCAAGAGACTCTATCTAGACGTATAAACTTTAGAAGATTCAAATATTATTTAGATACATAATATTATGCAGAATATCCCAGAAAAATAGTTGATGTCCAAATCAAAACATGCACTGGCTTACCATCGGGAGGCTTTAGTCACAGGACGCCAGCTGAAGAGGATACCACTGCGGTACCTTTTTGTGCCGTGGAGAGTGTGGAAGCATTATTGTGTTTCGGTGAGAAGGGCTCCGTAGCTAGAGAAGTAACTGCGCTAATTAGTCATAAGATCTTATGTCTCCAATAACGAGTGCAGTTGCGATGCCAGTCCGAACTTTGTCATCAATCAAGAAGCATGAGTAATGCGTTATGCATTATAGTGGGCAGGGCGTATCACTTACCGTTATCAGTGAATGTATTGCTAGTCGCGTCACTTCAAAAAAAAATCTATAGGGTTTTTCGTACCGCCCCTAGTATTCTACGCCATTTTTTATAGATATCGAGGTTTATATGCTAGAAAGTAGAAGAAAAATCAATCATATTTTATATGATGATATCTTCGTACATCTAACGGCCGTTCCCAATATACAATCAACAGATAGAGATAAATTACTACCTTTTACTGACAGTAATTAGCTGACAATAATCTGAAGCTGTCCTAATATTCCCGATATGTCATTCTTATCGCCTTATATTGGGACGCGTGAATTGCAATTTACTTACTAACTTCACATCGTATATACGTCGACCCATTGACAGTCAGCGTGTACGGATAAGGTGAGTTACCGTCTATAAATTTATTATAAGGACAGATAAGTCAACGATAGTTAAGATTTTTATCTCAAGTAAGAGATAGACTGGATATTGAGAACAGCCGTAAGTCAACTTACTAGTTGATTTTAACTGATAAATAGAGAACCATTTTTTTTTCGAATATACTGCGAAAACTACTGATCTGTTCGGAATAATACTTGTACCATAAGATGCAGCGTGTTTCGAAGAAGGTTTAAGTATACATGGTGACTACTTATTTGGAACCTATATTAACGAAATCAAAACATACATAACCCACGTTGAGTACTTTTCTTTGGATGGATATAAAATGTTAAACTCGAGTCAGAACACGTGGCCTGATCGAAAATTCGTAAGAGAGTCGTTGAAATTATGCATGAAAGATCTTCAAAAGATGAAAGACTTCTAACTAATTATAGTTTGGTAATTCAACTTAATGATCATACGGTCATTATGTGAACATACAATCATTGTGATGTTAAAACACCGCGAGGGATTGAATCTCATCCGTGAAATGTTTTTACAGTTTAATTTTTTTAATTTTTGGCTTTGTCATTTATTATCGAAATTATTGTCATTTTTTTGGTCAAGATTTCACTTCTGCCGACACTCCCGGAGTGCAACCCGTGTTTTATTTTCCTTATAAATACCTTTATATTTTTAATTCAAATAATTCAGTTTTCAGTTTCAGTTTATACGAAAGTATCCATCTCTACTATGTGGTTTCAGACATTACATACAATGAGCGGGCGCGGGGTATTTTATTTACATGGCAAAACAAGCTAAATCAATAAGTCAATTTACACAGGTGCAATCCCTGAGACTTGTCGTAGTCATCCAAATGATTTAAGTTTTCTTTAGTGTTAATACCGCCAATATTTGTCTTTAAACAATTCGACACGTGTTTCGCCTCTACACGAGGCATCCTCAGGACGTGTTGACTCGCCAAAGTTTGCCACGAGACTGCAAAGTCTCTCTTGCACGTGTCGAATTGTTTAAAGACAAATATTGGCGGAATTAACACTAAAGAAAACTCAAATCATTTATATAATTATGGATTTCCGCAAAGTAATGCCTACTTCAATAAATTAACATGCCGTAGTGTTCTAGGACTATTACCAAAAGAACAGACCCATTCGTAATAATCAAATCACGATATATAATTTATGTGCAGTCAGATTTAAGAAACAAACTTAATTAATGTTTATTTTTGATGTAAACTCGAAATAAACATCACATACAGACATCATAAGTAAAAAAATCAAATGTTGTAAATCAAACCAAACAGTAGTTACGGCTCTTAGATTAAGAATTGGTCTCCGCTGCGCTCCAACTAGATACCGCATTAATAATCTAATAGTTGCCGTAATAACAGCTTTTTTATTACGGCAACTATTAGATGCTTTTGTGCGTGACATCGTGACTCTCAATGGCATCTTTCTAATTTAGTATACATACACTCCATGTTATTTTACATTGAAATTAATAAAATACAAAATACTTACTGATGATATGTGATCCCAGTGTCTTACTTATTACTTGTAGTATTATTTTCAATAAGTTTTACTACGCAAACCGGCATTTTAGTTTCAATTATTGGCAAAGTTTAACAGAACATGTGGCACCTCAACGTCACACATTGTTCGACACTGGCTCGAGTACGCCCACTTGGACATAGTATTAGTTGCCGCACTTTGCGACTACGCCTGCGGTATCTAAATGGAGCGCAGTGGAGACCTATCCTTAATCTAACTTACGGTTACTAAAACGAATAATTTTCTAACTGGATTTGGAATCATGTGTATCATTTGGTTATATTATGACAATTTACCAGTGGGAGGCTCCTTCTGCACAGGATGCCGGCTAGATTATGGGTACCACAACGGCGCCTATTTCTGCCGTGAAGCAATAATGTGTAAGCATTACAGTGTTTCGGTCTGAAGGGCGCCAGCCCTAGTCGTGAAATTATAGGGCAAAAGAGACTTAATATCTTATGTCTCAAGGTGACCAGCGCAGTTGTAGTGCCGCTCAGAAAATTTTGGGGTTTTTCAAGAATCCTGAGCGACACTGCAATGTGATGGGCAGGGCCTATCAATTACCATCAGCTGAACGTCCTGCTCGCCTCGTCCCTCATTTACATAAAAAATATTACAATTTATATAAGAGGTTGAAACGTTACATTGAAGGTACTGTTACATTTGTACTTTTGTATGTGGATTTATCTGATGTTTGTCATTCTCATTCCATTCCATTCACTGTATCTTGTTTTTACACGCTTTTATTAGCTTCACCTTAACATTATGTATGTTTGTTTGTAACCGAATCATTTAGGCGTGATTTTGACCCATTTTAAACGGCTAGATTGCTAACAGTACTTGAATTTGAAAAAAAATATTCCATTTTTCCAAGATTTTTGTTAATTTATATAATTTTCGTCTATCGTCTATATGGCAGGAATTGATGTTAGTTTTAAATTTTAACCATTATCTTTAACCGATTAAACGAACCCTAATATTAGGAATGTTTTGAATACCAAAGAGAATTTTTAATTCAATAATGCAAATTTAAAAAAAAATTAAATAGACAAGCAATAAATAAACCAAGCTAAAACTTCTGAAAAAAGCGTGTTTTTTAGTATTTTTATACTATTATTTTTAAAAAAAATTATTGAAGTAGGCTTTTTGTTGCGGAAATCCATAATTATACAAATGTTTTAAGTTGAGCGTGAGTGAAGACTCAAGTTGAGTCTCGTGCCAGAGTTTGGCGAGTCAACATGTCCCGAGGATGCCTCGTGTAGAGGCGAAACAGTGTTTAAAGACAAATATTGGCGGAATTAACACTTAAGTAAACTTAAAACATTTGGATACTATATTTAAATTGTTGACATAAGCAGATGATCACATCATGTGTCCAAACAAATAAAAATCAACATTGAATATTATTTTATGCTCAAAAGCCAATTAAAACAGAATTCTTTATGAATTCACCTCACGTCTTTAATCATTGGCGTGTCTACTGTCTGATAAACTCAATGGTATCAGTTTCCAGAAACCAGATGCCTCAAGTTTGCGCTGCGCATTCTGTGAGACAATAGAAGTTGCGAGCATCCAAGCTTTGTGAAAATATGTATACGACGTTAACGAACTGAAATGAAGGCTTTTGTTATTTCACCACCATCTTTCAGTAAGGAGAATGCTTTCAATCTTGTTTTATGCAAGCTTTTATATTTAATAAAGTGAAACTTTTATTACATCGTCTCCAACTTTTTCATCTGTGTGTTGCATGTCGCGTGACGGTCGGGCGGCGCCTATAGTTAGCAGCAGCAGCTGACCGTGTAGTGTATAGACTATTACTAATTTGTGTCAGTGTTCCACGCTATTTTTTTGTTTTTGTCAGTGTTTAATGTAAATGTTGTTATTTATTTAAGTTAAACTTAGTCTACATTTATTATTTCCCATTACCATTCCAATTCTCCAAGTATAAAATTAAGATTGATAAGGCGATTTTTATACCCTTAATGGAATATTATTCCAAAAAATTTTAGTTAAATAATGTGAAAAAAAGTTTCACTTTTACCGTGGCTCATAACCACAAAATCCTTTTTTTATTTTAATTATTTATTCATTAAATTCAGAGAGATCTCCATATATTTTAGGAAATGTATTAGTAACAATATTTCTTATGAACTATGTAAGTATTATTAGTGAAATATATTTATAAACCTAGAGCTAACTGTATCCAGTGTTTCTGGAAGGAACAGTCAGCTCTGGCAGCAATCATCTTTAGGATGCTGTTACTGCTTACACGTAGACGCTGCAACATGGAGACCGCATTTTTGCGCATTATGGCATGGAAACCATCCACATATATTGCATGCTCGTATTTGAATGGGTCAAATATTGAAAGAAAAATTAATTTTAGATCTACTATACTTAACCGATTGAGCTGGCATTTTACATGTTGGCTCAGCTTCGATGTAAATTTGTTTTATGTTAGTCATGGCCTGGATTGACACGTTTATTTCTAAAAGGGTCTCTTCATAAGTTACCTCTGCACATACAAGATATTGTTGTCGCATTTAAGTAATTAAAGACATCGGACTTTTTTCTCTCCATTCAGACTACACTCAAGGTTGGGCCTTCGTAGGATTTCCTTATTGCTAATTTCATAATTTTAAAAAGACAGGAAAGAAAGACAACGTAATATGAGCTAAGTTTTGTCATTTTGTTATAGTAGAGAATTCTTCAAATATTTAATAAAAACTTGTTTTTATTTTATTTTATCCAAGTTTGTTTCTGCAGAACGATTTGCATTTTTGTAAAAAGGTATAAAAGGCATTTAGTTTCTCAAAATTGATTCCTTTAGAATTCTTCTTGATGTCATTTCTAATATACTAGATACTACTATCGCTTCGGAAACAAAAGGCTCTCTGAGAGAGAAGAAACGGCGCGAGAAACTCTCACAGCATTTTTGTTGCGCTCTTTTTAATTAAAAAATGTAAATACCGGTGATTTTATCGTCCTACTTGTACTTGAGACATGTGCACTATATTGAAGCTGGTGATTATAACTTGTGATTATTTGCAATGAATTTTTTATCTTTCAAAGTCACTTTACAAAGTGGATCTACAGATCAGCCACCGGTTAAGCTTAACTTTTAGTCTTTAATCCACCTCCAATCAAGGAAAGAGCATAACTCTTACCTCAAAGGCGGTCAACGTATCTTTGATATTGTAAATCTCCTTTAGGCTAAATTATCACCTAAGGTTATCCACTGGCCCGTTTGTCCCCTTTTATATTATAAGACTTTCTCCTTTCTTGGTTATTCATTAATTCTTTTCGCCACTATTATCATACGTAAGTTGGCGTTCTTAAGATTCTTATTGTAAATACCGAGGATTTTATCGTTCTATTTGTACTTGAGAAGCTGGTGATTATTTGCAAGGAAACTTGCAAAGTCACTTTACAAACGGATCTAGAGATTAGCCACCGGTTAAGCTTTACTTTTAGTCTTTAATCCACCTCCAATCAAGGTAAGAGCATAACTCCTACCTCTAAGGCGGTCAACGTATCTTTGATATTTCAAATCTCTTTTAGTCTAAATTATCACCCAAGGTTATCCGCTGGCCCGTTTGTCCCCTTTTATATAAAAATAGAGCCACAGTCTAAAATTCATTTAAAGTAATGGGATTTCCCGCAGGCCTCATAACAATTAACAAAACAATTTATAACAATATGAACAACAAATGAACCGGCTCGCTTCACTTAGCGGAAACATATTAATCAAATAAACAAAGGAATGTAACAATGGCGTCGCTTCGGTCTCAACGAATAGAACGTTCGATAGTTGAATTTGTTTGACATTTTATTGATTTTTAAATGGAAATGCCGAGGATTGTTATTTGTTTTGTAAATTGAATTTATTCCTGATCCAGTTTTATTGATAACGTGCCTTTGTTCTAAAATTTTGTTATTAGGTTTTATTTAATAATATTTATTTTGAAAATACTATTTTTAACCATTATCACAAATGAGAGGAGGTTCTCAATTTGTAAAGATTGTGTCTATTTCTTCATAACTCCGACGGTTATAAGTAGAGACCGGATTATATGCAAATGCATTTTGGATATGCTTTTGCATATTTAGTAGGTATCTTTTCAGCGGTAGTTGCATATTTTAGAAAAAAAATATGCATATTTACGCTCGATATCGCTCATCGTTCGATGCTTTTCATAGTTAGCCCAAACATTGCACCCGAATTTAAATTCTGTCCAGTAACCTCAGTAAGTCAAAGTCAAAGACAAAAAAAGTCTTAATTTACTGTAAAACTTTATAAGTTATTTAGTGTAAGTCAGGATGAAGTACAAAAGTACAATAGCATTCAAATGAGTATAACAATATTCATTAACAAAATTTAGAACATTAATTCCAACTATCTTTATCATTCAAATAATCTTTCACATTATAAAAGGCGTTAGATGTTAATTTATTACGATACATTTAAATTTTTTAAAAGGTAATATTTTAATATCATTTGGGAGTTTATTATAAAATATTACACAATCCATTTTAAAAGATTTAGCAATTTTACAGAGCCTAGTAGATGGAATTGCGAGTTTATGTTCGTTTCGAGTATTGACATCACTTTTCTTTTTAAATTGGCTAATATGTTAAGAGCGTATAGGAGGTTCTCGTATATGTACTGGCAGTGTACTGTCATAATATTTATTTCACTAAACTTTTTTCTCAATGAATCTCTTGAACGCATTTTATAGACTGCTTGAATTGCTCTTTTCTGCAGCACAAATATGTTGTCAATATCTGCAGACCTACCCTACAATATAATTCCGTAAAACATGACACTATGAAAGTAGCTGAAATATACAAGTCTAACCGTTTCAACATCTGTCAGCTGCCTAATTTTTTTTTATCGCAAATACTGCAGAGCTAATTCGGTTACATAAGTTTTTTATATGAGCACCCCCTTGTAGCTTAAAGTCTAATGTAATGCCGAGGAATGTTGTCGTTTCTACTACATCAAGTTTGTCATTATTAATTTTTATAGGTGTTGGTTGGTGCTTTATATTTGGAAGTGTAAACCTTACACATTTTGTTTTCCTTTCGTGTAAAAGTAAGTTATTAACATTAAACCAATTTACTACATCAGACAATACTTCAACCTGACAGAATTTTTTTTGCTGGCGTTTTATTTTAATAACAAAGATGTATCGTCAGCAAACAGTATAATATCATGTTTTTATTTTGAATAAGATATTATGGTTAATCATTGACATACACCAGGAACAAAAAAGGACCTAAGATTGAGCCCTGCGGTATGATAGAGCCAGTTGATCTTTTTCCATTAATGTCTACTCTTTGAATCCTATGACACAGATTCGATTTTATTAAATCTAGAGAAACATCTCTAACCCCATAGTGGTGAAATTTTTTAAGTAAGCTTTCATGGTGGACGCAGTCGAATGTCTTGGATAAAACACAAAACACTCCTAACGCATTACATGAATCCTCCCAAGCATGCAAAATATTTCTTATTAACTCGATACTAGCATCTATGGTTGAAAGACCTTGAGTAAAACCATATTGTTTATTATGCATGAGGTTATTATTGTAAAAATGGTTTATTAATTGCATTAACATAATTTTTTCGAAAATCTTTACCCTATCTATATATTATAAATCTTGACCCATATCAATACTACCAACCTAAAGGTTGGTGGTATTGATATGGGTCTAAAATTGGTGGGGTCAGCTTTATCTCCCGACTTAAGTAGAGGAGTGATCTTGTTCTTTTTCATTAGGTTTGGAAATATACCGCAATCTACACACTTATTGAAAATAAAAGCTAAGTCTGTGGCTACAATTTCTATTACAGATTTCACAACGTTAACAGAGATTCCCCAGAGATCTTAAGTTTTCTAAACGCTGATACTATTTAGCGTTTACTACAAAACGTTTTAATAATCTCTATGCGATCAAAATAATAAAATTTAAGCTTGTATTACATAAAGATACGTTTTTCTGTAGCAGTTTCATTGCAGATATAGGTGAGGAATTTAGATATTTTGTCGTAGAGACCGGTATATCAGTAAAAAACTTTTAAAATGTATCTGCGATTTTAGAATCTGTTTTTATGTTTCTGTTACTAATCTTTAATTTGAACTCATTATTTCTCTTATTTGTTTTACCGATCTCCTCATTTATAATTTTCCAAGTTGTTTTTATTTTGTCATTGCTATTTTTAATCTTTAAACATATGTTGTGAGACTTAGCTATTTTACAATCGGTCTTGAATTGTTTAGAATATAACCTTAAATAATTTTTAAATTTTGCACTTGTATTGAATCGCGTCTCTTCATATAAGTTATACAATGTTTGTCAACGTTTGTGTAAATCGACGAAAGCCCAGTCATTAAAAGATGAAGTATTTTTTGGAATTTATTATTTTGAAATGAAAATAGAGTTAAACAGTTTAATAAATGATTCAAAAAATATGATGTACATTGCATTGGCATCCAAGTTAAGTTGAGGTAGGAATAGAGAATTGGAACTGAGGCAATTTTTCAATTGATTTAAACGATAATTTTTTACAGGAGTACATTTAACTGGTTTTTCGACTTAGTCGATGTCATATCACCTAACCGCAACAGCATTTTTATGATATTTGAATATCTTGACTTCTTACAAACAGCATTAAAGGTGCAGTTTTTTTATCAATACAATGAACGAGACGAGCAGGACGTTCAGCTGATGGCAATGGATACGTCCTGCCCTTTCAATGCAGTGCCGCTCAGGATTCTTGAAAAGCCCCAAAAATAGTGAGCGGCACTACAATTGCGCTCGTCACTTTGAGATATAAGATGTTAAGTCTCATTTGCCCAGTAATTTCACTAGCTACAGCGCCCTTCAGACTGAAACATTTTTTACACATTATTGAATCACGACAGAAATAGGCAGCATTGTGGTACCCATAATCTAGCCGGCATCCCGTGCAAACGAGCCTCCCACTGGTAATTAAAGTTAAGTTTAGTTACAAATAGCCTTTATCAAGTCATTTCATTAAATAGGCGTGGGTGTATGAATGTAGATTTACAGCATGTACGTTTATAGTACAAGCGAAGCAAAGAATAATTATTATATCGGCTGACTGCTCACGAATCTAATTTTTTTTGCTTGAAATGTTCAATTTCTTATTAAATAATTTCTGTCAGATCTTTAGCGAAATATTCTTGACATTTGCTGTTCTCCTGCTCAAAAGGCGTAGTCCCGGGACTCATCGGAACCAACCCTTGTCCATCTTAGTGCACCATTTTATAAGAGGAGGCTTGATGCGAAGTGGTGAGGAAATCGACTGGTGGTGCTAGTTGGCTGCCGGTATTAACCTTATCAACTTCTGAGCACTCCCCGTCTACTTCTATCTGCTTCTATTGCAACTTCTATCGTTTGGTCTTCCCGAGAGTTTATGCTAGTGGACAACCGTTTCCTCGCTGGGCGCAGCATAGCATTCGAGCAATATCCGTCGACAACGACCTGCTTTGCTCGAACTGTAGCCTGTGCTGAATTTCACCAATGCTCTATGCTATTTAGTCCTTACACTGCGTGTTTCAGCATATCAATGAGCTGTCTCTTGGTCTTTCTCTGGAAATAATCCAAAATGCCGCAGAATTTTTAAATCTTCTATCGAGAACTTTCTTGAAATGACGACAATTTCAAGAAAGGTCTCGATGGAATGAGATATAATGAGGTTAATTTCAATTTCACCCCGAAGACTCAAGTAAAGTCAACCACTAAAAGAACCCCATCACCTTCACCCTTAATACCTCGCCTAGTATCGGAATACTGAAACTCAAAATCTCTAGTGATCGTGAATTCCTCAGTCACCTGGAAGGCAGAGCCAAATTGGCTTGGAAGAAGCTTGTGGTTAATAGAGCAAGGCAATACCTAAAATCGGCTCACAATATATTAGAGTTCTAATAGGTGCAGGTTCACTGACATAGTGTGTATTAAATTAAGATAAGACTAATTAAAAGTAATTTGATCATTTATCAGATGATCCCTACGGTTTTATGATCCATATTCCATTCCATAAATAAGACCACCAGCCATTTACCAGTGGGAGGCTCCTTTGCACAGGATGCCGGTTAGATTATGGGTACCACAACGGCGCCTATTTCTGCCGTGAAGCAGTAATTTGTAAGCATTACTGTGTTTCGGTCCGAAGGGCGCTGTAGCTAATGAAATTACTGGGCATATGAGACTTGACATCTTATGTCTCAAGGTGACTAGGGCAATTGTAGTGCCGCTCGGAATTCTTGAGTATTATAAATCCTGAGCGGCACTGCATTGTGATGGGCAGGGCGTATCAATAACCATCAGCTGAACGTCCTGCTGGTCTCGACCCTTATTTTCATTATATAAATTAAATAATTATTTTTGAAAGAAAAACCTTCGGTCGTTGGTCAGCTAATGATTCTCCAAGTATGCCTCGAGCTGAGGAATTATTATACTGTTCATGGTTTTTCGAGCAGGTAGCAGAACAGATCTTTACGTATTAAGGCCGAATGTTAAAACTAGGCAGGGTCCATATGTCGGGATTTTTATACAAACAATCTTTCTGAATCATCATAAAATCCCGGTAAATTCAGACAATGAGGCCAGTAACATCGTAAATCGATTAATATTATTTCCGTCACAAAGCTAGTTTTCTGCTGTCGTAATCAATACGATTTATAGTTACATTGTATCCCTTTCTTTGATATACTCGTATGTTTATAAGAACTGAAAAAGAAAAATTGCAGTATTTGTACTTATGTACACACGTAAAATGTCTGTTAAACCATACAAAAATTCTTTAAAAAGATCTTGAAACATCTCTTATTACCAATATTCACAAACAATATTTTCGAAGATATTCGCATCGCATCTTGAATAGCAATATAACCGCCGTATTCAGTGACTTAAACACGTACATCATATTTATTTGTATCTTTGAGGAACATCATTTGTATATTAGTGTCTCATGTTTTCTGCAATTTCATAATGACAATGAAGGTCGATTAAAATATCTGGCTTATATTGCTGCGGCTTTCGGTGTCACATTTCAGAGTAGTAGTGAATCTTCTTCTTGGTCGGACACTTTTGTCAGAGTGGTCGTGGTTGCGCTGACGAGGTACATGGTGGAGTGTTCGGTGGGTCAACATCCTTTCTGAGGGTAGATCTCCTGGCGATGTGCTTCCATTTCTGACGGTTAGAGGCGTTGCGAGTACACTGGACTATGGTGGACTCAGTAGCCTTTGTGATGGCGTCTATCCAGCGGGTTGGCGATCGACCGCGTGCTCTCTTGCCTTCCATCTGGCCCTGAACTACCAGTCTCTCCATCGAGTTCTCATTTCTAGAGACGTGACCAAAGAACTTCAGTATTCTTAGTTGCACAATTGACGATAGTCTGTCTTTAATACGAAGCTCTTTGAGGATGGATACATTGGTGTGAAATGCCCTCCACGGGATCTTTAGGAGGCGTCTCCAGCACCACATCTCTAATGCATCGATTTTACAGCGGTCCTGCAGTCTCAGAGACCAAGTTTCGGCTCCATAGAGAAAGATTGGAAACACAAGGCATTTCATCAATCTGACTTTAGTCTTCTTGGTAAAACTCCTGTCCCTCCAAATCTTTCCCAGTTGTTCCACTGCAGACCTGGTGATGGCGCACCGTCGTCTGATCTCGTCGCCACATCCTCCAGTACTTGATATAGTAGAACCAAGATAAATATAGTTCTGAACCACTTCACAGTTGGCTATATAGGGTACGTTGGTTCCAATTTGTTCGGCCCGGTCTACTATCATCACCTTCGTCTTGTCTCGGTTAATAGTAAGTCCGCATTGGAGACTGGTACTTTCTAGACGGTTTAGAAAATTTTCCATATCTTCTCTAGTCTGTGCGAGAGGGGTAGTATCATCAACGTATCTGAGGTTATTTATTACGCGTCCCCCAACACATATTCCTTTGTTCCAATCTTCCAAGACAATGCGCATAATATACTCTGTGTAGATGTCGTCCTCCTCGTCGTACACCGGCCTCAGTCTAGAATTCGCTTGAAAGGGTATCATCCACTCGTACCGCTGCAGTACCGTGCTCATACAACCTCCTCAATAGAACTATTAAATGGGGTGGTACACCCATTTCCGCAAGTATCTTCCAAAGGTGTGTCCATATGACCGTGTCAAATGCTTTGCGAAAGTCCACAAAGCAAATGTAAAGGGTTGTATTGAATTCTCTGGCCTTCTCAATAATCTGACGCAGTATAAGAATTTGTTCGCGAGTGCCTCTTCCCTTAACAAATCCGGCTTGCTCGGGTGCAATCTGCCTTGAGAGGTAGGCCAACAGCCTTGTATATATTATGTGGAGCATCACCTTACTTGCATGAGATATCAAGGATATGAGTTGGTAGTTGATGCATTTCTTGATGGACCCTTTTTTGTGCAGTGGAATGAAAATGGATTTTGACCAATCGTCAGGCCATATTCCAGTCTCCCATATTTTACAGCAGATGGTCTATAAAATATCAACTCCAGGTTCTCCCATCGCTTTGAGGACTTCTATTGGGATCTCATCACAACCCATAGCTTTATTGCATTTGAGGTGTGTAATTGCTGCTCGTACTTCATCCCGCATGATGTCGGTTTCACGGTCAAGTATGTTGTGGGGAGAACATGTGAAGCTTAGTACCAAATTATTGGAAAATAGTGATTGACTATATTTCTTCCACACATTCACGATATCCTTTATCTCCGTAACCGTATTCCCAGCGGAGTCCTCAACAGCCCACGTCTTAGGTTTAAATTGGCGTGTTATGTATCGCACCTTATCATGCAGATCTTTGGTTTGATATTTGTCGGAGTGCTGTTCCAGTTCATGACATATCTTACTCAGATGGTTATTGCGGTCACGTCGGCAAGCAGCTTGTATGATAGCTGACTTGGCATTTAGCTTCGTAATGCTAGCACCACTGGCTTTAAGTTTTCGGCACTCTTCAACCAAATGCCAGGTTTCTTCCGTCATCCAATGTTGTCGTTTTGGTAAGACGGTTTGCGGTTGTGACTCAGCAATCGCTGTATATGTGCCTCCACAATATATGTTTTTTCCGAGATCCACAAGTAGTTAGAGTCATTGTTTCCGATACCTGCTCTCCATGCGGCATGTCTGTTCTGTATCGAGGTGGTTAGTGACTTTCGATCGTTCACCTCCATTCTTCTAGCCATTTTAATTTGTCTTGCTCTTTGCAATTTCAATCGCAGGTTTCCAATGAGCAGTTGATGGTCGGAATGACAATCAGCACCGGGAAGGGTATGTATATTGGCAATTGAACGTTTCCATCTGGTTCTCACTAATATGTTATCTATCTGATTGCGGTGTCTGCTATCAGGGGAGGTCCAGGTATATAGGCGTCTAGGATGGTGTTTGAACATCGTGTTTGCTATGGCCATGTTGTTATCGGTTGCAAACTCTATGAGTCGTTCACCCCTTGGGTTACGAACACCATGGCCATAGGTCCCAACAATATGTCGTATGCCCGTATTCATTGTGGTGTTTCCCACCTTGGCGTTAAAGTCCCCAATGATGATTAATAGCTCTCTTTTGGGGATCTTAGCTATTGAAGACTCAAGTTGACAATAGAAGTCTTCTACTTCTTCATCTTTGGCAAAACTTGTAGGAGCATAGACTTGAATTATGTTGAGTGGGGTCGGTGATGCGCTAAGTTTAATGGAAATAATTCTATCATTAATTGGGTGATATCCAAGCACCGAGTTTTTACATAATTTAGGAATCGCAATAGCCACACCCGAAAAGCTACTTTTATCGTTGCCGGAGAAATAGATGGTATGTTTCTCTGAGTCAAAGTGGCCGCTATCTTTCCAATGTGTCTCACTGATTCCCGTGATAGTGAGTTTGCATCGCTGAAGTTCTTGTTCCAGAATATGAAGCTTTCCATCTTCAAGAAGCCCTCGAACGTTCCATGTACCTATGCGAAGATCGTTTCTTAAATTAATATTCTTTCTTCTTCTTCTAGTAGTGAATAGCAAATACTTAACCTGATGAAGCTGAAATGAATGACCACCATGACCACCGAACTGTTGCCAACACTTTTCTGCGTATTAGCATCGATTTAGGGTATTGCTATGAATAATAATAATAATCTAATAGCTAATCTTACCTGAATTCAGTGAGACTGGTCAGAAAATTAATGATTAAGGTTAAGATTTTTAATTTCACTGATTTACTGCAAATGTATCAATCAATATTGGGGGTTTCTTGTTATAAATCCGTACTGAAAATTAGAGGGAAACCTAATGTGTAGTGATGACGCAACTGCCCATGGACATTTGAAACACCAGGGGTTACCGGCCCTTAAGGTATGGTCTTTTCTTGAAGGTCCCTATGTCATATCGGTTCGGGAAAACAGCAGCCTTTATTAATTCCAAAAAGTGGCTGTGCGAGGTAAGAAATTTCTTGCAAAACGTGCGGTCGTATAATGCGAATGGAATTTTGCATATTGATGTAATATCCGGTGATAGAATTCGGCTGCTGTTGTCAACCCGAACCACTCCTGATAAATTTGCACCCCTCGTGACAAATGTGGTAAAAAACGCATTTTAATTGGTATCTTTAGTGAAAAGTTACGGCAGTTAGATATCCTGGAGCACATCATATTTACACTTCTTTTACCTATACGTTGTTTACGCTGTTATGTCACTTCTAGTACCTTCTTGTTTAGATTTCTATGGCGTTTACTGACCATCTGGTGATTAACGCATTTGTCACACATTTCTGTGAATTAATCTCGTGTGAACTAAAAGCGACACCCCTAGGTGACATCTGTGAGTTGCGAATCAGGCCGACCTTGGAACCAAATTGTTTTCTGCGAAATATTTCTGTAAGCGATTCGAATTGAGCACAGCGGAGCTTTATGGGGAATTCTTTATAACTCTATTGGAAATGGGGGCGAAGTTCTCTTTATTCGTTCAATTTTATTGCGAATTCATTTAAATTGATAGGTTTATTGTTTTAGAAGTGAAATAGAGACTGTTGTAATGAAAACTTCTTTAGCTTTGAGCACTTCAAGGGAGATTGCAATACTATTCAAATAAATTATTTATTCATTAAACATCCCACATAACATATCACTTAACTTATTAAACTATTACTAGTTAAACTTGAAAAAGTAAGAAATTTATAGTCACTAACATATTTACATGTATATTTGTAATATTATCTCACAAAATTACTCTACCGATTTCAAAAATCTTTCACCACTAGAAAGCTGTATCTACACTGATTACATAGGCTATATTACTTTTTCAAAAATAAATTAGGGATCCCTGATAAACATGTAATAATAGAACATGGGTTGTGAAAAAAAATTCATCAAAAATCTGTCATCTACAACAAACTATTGATGATGCTATAAAAAAATGTTCTACTATATTATAAGAAATATGAATACCTACATATCTACAAAAAAGTCCGCGATACCATATGTCCAACTACTGTAGTTATGCCACTATAACTACTTTTTTACATTTTAAAAGTTGATAAAAGTGCCGACAATAATAAAACCATATTCTTCGTACATCTGTATAAATCCTTATCCCATTAAATTTACTAGAAACCGGTTTACTACCTGTAAACTACTTTTTAAATTATTAAAATCGGACATACCATTCAAAAGATATAACGAATTAAAAAAATCTCAATTGAAATAAAATAATGCAATAATAAAATAATAACTAAATGAAATAAAAATTTTATGTTACCAAAAATACATCTTTATTCCGACTTAGTAGACTTTCTTCTACCACGAGATCGTTATGTACGTGAATGAAACCGCAGGACATTGCTAGTTTTACCAATAATTTTAATCTAATGAATATACATACTTTTCTACAATATACAAAATACACGGAAAAGAGCGCTGGTGTAGGACGATACGTCGCAAATATGTCGGTCTCAGTGACTCCTACACCTTTGTGCCATTTGGTGTCAAGACACTTGGCCCGTGGGGTCCAGGTTTAAAATGGCCTCCACAGGCATCTGGTATGCCAAGCGCTGCTATTTCAGCCAGCTTTTTCGTTCAACCAGTACCAATGGGAGGCTCCTATGAACGTCGAATATTTCGGCCATGAACCAGTAATATGTAAATATTACTGTGTTTCGGTCTGAAGGGCACCGTAGCTAGTGAAATTACTGGGCAAATGAGACTTAGCATCTTATGTCTAATGGCGACGAGAACAGTTGTAGTGCTGCTCAGAATTATAGATTTTTTAAAGAATCCTGAGCGGCACTGCATTGTAATGAGCGGGGCATTTCAGTTACTATCAGCTGAACGTTACGTTTTTCTTACTATCGTAAACGTATGAGCATAGTTAACCAACATGGAAATCCTGCTAGTATTCTTGGAACACTTCCTCGTAGCGGAATCACAGGATCTCTTCTTGCTCTGACTTATTTTATAGAGTGCGAGCTTCTGTGGGCAAGTTGGGTTTTTATTTTGTGGGCATTGAATGTGATTGAGCTGTCACTTCCGGCCTTGTAACGCTAGTTTGGTATGTAGGTTCGAGACGTGCACGTGATTAGTCATAGTGCCATGTATGGCACAAGGCGCTCCTCGCAAAACTTCCATCATTTGGACTTCACGAGAGCTTATGCAAGTGGACCTCCAGCTTCCTCACTGAGCGCAGCATACAAGTCGTTGTCGACGGTTATTGCCCAAATCCCAAGCCCGTGAACGCTGGAGTCCCCCAAGGCTGTGTGCTATCTCACACGCTGATTCTTCTGCATATAAATGATATGTTGGACACCGCCAACTTACATTGCTATGCAGACGACAGCACTGGTGATGCCGTATACACGGGCCATGAAGGTCTCTCTCGGGAAAACGTCGACTAGTGCCGGGAGAAACTTGTGTCTTCTATCGAATCCTCTCTCGAGAAGGTTGCGGAATGGGGTAAGTTAAACCTTGTCCAATTTAACCCCCAGAAGACTCAAGTTTGCGCGTTTACCACTAAAAAATCCCCATTTGCCGTATCACCGCTCTTCGAGAACACTTCCCTTAAAGCCTCGCCTAGTATCGGAATAGTGGGTCTCGAAATCTCGAGCGATTGCTGATTCCGTGGCCATCTGGAGGACAAAGCCAAATTGGCTTCTAAGAAACTGGGCGTCATAAATAGAGCAGGGCAATACTTCAAGCCAGCCCACATTCTAGCGCTCTTCAAAGTGCAGGTCCGGCCTCACATGGAGTATTGCTGTCATCTCTGGTCTGGCGCACCCCAGTATCAGCTCGATCCATTTGACCGCGTGCAACGCAGAGCAGCTCGAATCGTCGGGGACCTAGCGCTCTGTGAACGGCTGGATCACTTGGCGTTGCGTAGAGACGTCGCTTCATTGTGTGTCTTCTACCGCATTTATCACGGGGACTGTTCCGAAGAGCTGTTTAACCTGATTCCTGCCGCCGAATTCCTTCGCACGACACGCCACAAGTTAGGATATCATCCCCACCATCTGCGACGATTAATCAACTCGTGACGAATTTCTCCTCAACACGATGCATTTAGGAGATGTTGACTCGCCAAATTTTGGCTCGAGACTGAATTGAATAAGCCAATAAGACAAACAGATGCACAGACAAATACTCTTTATATTACTTAAAAATATTAAGTGTGCAGTTTTTAATTTCTTATGATTTTATTATACATAAAACACCCAGAACAGAATCCAGATCTTACATTAGACTCTCCATTCATTGAAGCTAATCCAAGTCCTCATCATAACCCGATTATCTCAGGGTCAAGAAGCATTCATATCTAGATCTTCTAAACTGGGTTAAGTTAATGTTGACTCAATCTTGTTTGAAACTATTCAGAAGTGGGATATATCAGTTTTAGTTTCAACGAGAATTTTATCTATGAAGTGGGCTTGTTTCTTGCATTTCAAGATATCTAAGTTTTACTCAATTTTGTAAGAATGATAATATTTAGTTGTGAATCACTGAATCGAATAACAACTCACTCTTATAAAGATTTTAAGAGTTACAGTAATAACTAAAAATATGCTTAAAACTTTTATGGAACAAAATAATAAAAATTCAAAACGATAGAAATATCACCGAATATCGAACCAACAACTTAAGTCCTACAAAACTTTATCCATTGAAATGCTTACCCCAAGACGCTTTCATGTTACATCTTACAAACTGGGTTAAGTTAATGTTGACTCAATCTTGTTTGAAACCATGTACTGGGAATAGGGTTTTACATTATAAGTTATGACTGTTCACTTGACTGACATATTTGAATGTGGATAATTTTGTTAGATTATTAAAACAAAGTTTGTAGAGATCGGTGGTTTTTTTTGTCTTGAGGGGCTATTAAAATATTTCTATATTTAATAAAGCACCACGCACTGAGGGACTTACCAGTGTTCACATCTATTTTGTCACCTACTTGGGGTACGACTCACGCCCTTCGATTCCGACACCTTAGAAGGTATGGAAATCGCAGGAATTATGCATTCTTTGCTCAATTTGATAATATGTCACCCAAATCACGCCCTCAAGCCTTGCTAGCTGAGTTTAAGTATTCTATCCTTAAGTCAAGAGGTTCAAGAAAGAGTACGTTCTCTTCATCGAATTTAATTGTTTTTGGGCATCGCACTTAAGAGTGGAATGATAAAGATGATATCTACCATTAATATTCTACCACTCCAGCAGGATGTTTTTAGGATTATTGGTAGATGCGTAGTAGATGTTTCGCAGACTAGATTCAATGAGGAACTTTTGGTAGGCTTGAAATAAAAAGAAAGGAAATCTGCGAAGGTTTGTAGTTCCTTACCTACCTACCAGAAACCTAGCCTGACTTCCAGAAGCAACTTAGCATCCTCATAGCTCCGTAACGGTCCAATTACTACCTACTTCACCGATTTCCGGATTCCTGATACCTCAAAGATCTGCGAGTTGAGTACTCTGGTATTATGAAGCTATTTCTATATTCTAGGCATATTTAGCTGGTAAGCTATCTTCCTTCGGTATTCTTTTATGCTTATGGGTTCAATACCCATGGTAACATAGTTTTGTTTAGATATATTATCTAGTTTAACAACTTCGATTATTACAAGTTAGTTATCCTGAACAGGAATTAATATGATATGTCCTTCGCGCAATGGATTGCAGGCTTTCTTATAATATTGCAATTTTGCAATAATTGTAATCTATACATATTTTAATTAAAATGTCTCAGCAGATGTTCAAGCTTACCATTAAATAAATTTATTCATTTAAATTAAACAAGGCTATCCTGCAAACTCATAAAACTAAACTGCATATTACCTAAGCCATGAGAAGGTCTGCGGGCTAGATATTAATTATCCTTGCAATTTCAAAACTCATGTACCTTCTGCGTTTAATAATCTCCTTTTAAATGCCGAGAAAGAAAATTCTTGGACTATCTTTTCCTGAGATAAATCTCGGTTAGAGTGAAATTTATTTCATAAAGGGTTGCAATGATTTAATGGGCGTATACAGTATACCTTAATAATTATTGATATCCCGTAGAATTGTCCAAACAGGCAGAGAGATGAACAACAAACTCATCCTGTGTTCATAAAATGTGCATCTTTTCTGTTTCGTAAGTAAGTTTTGCGTTCCTTAATGGCAATTGAACAGTAATTTTTTTATGAAAATAAGGGACGAGACGAGCAGGACGTTCAGCTGATGGTAATTTATACGCCCTTCCCATCACAATAAAGTCCCGCTCAGGATTATTGAATAACCCAAAAATTCAGAGCGGCACTACAACTGTGCTAGTCACCTTAAGATATAAGATGTTAAGTCTCATTTTTCCAGTAATTTCACTAGCTACGGCACCATTCAGACCAAAACACAGTAATGCTTTCACATTACTGCTTCACGGCAGAAAAAGGCTCCGTTGTGCTACCCATAATCTAGCCGGTATCCGGTGCAAAGGAGCCTTCCACTGGAGTCATTACGTGTTCTTCCAACATAAATAGTGTTGATGAAAATAAGTTATATTTCATGATGAAGATGATAAAATAATTATTGCAAACAGTCCATTATCCACTGACTAACCAAAACTTAGTTTAACTTCTTAGAGTTAATTGGCTGTTAAAAAAATTAATCCAAAATTATTATAATATTGAAATGATTAACCCATTGCCAGCCATAGTAAATTCTGCCATGATACTTTTAAGTAGTTGTCCTATACTCTATGGCTATGCAACGCTCCCTTAAAAAAATGTCGACCTCAGCCGAATTAAGGAAAAAAAAAGTTAAAATTAACTTTTTGAGTTTAGAATTACACTCAAGTTTACACGTTTACCACAAAGTGGTTTACCAGTGGGAGGCTCCTTTGTACAGGATGCCGGCTAGATTATGGGTACCACAACGGCGCCTATTTCTGCCGTGAATCAGTAATGTGTAAGCATTACTGTGTTTCGGTTTGAAGGGTGCCGTAGCTAGTGAAATTACTGGGCAAATGCGACTTAACATCTTATGTCTCAAGGTGTCGAACGCAATTGTGGTGCCGCTCAGAATTTTTGGGTTTTTCAATCCTGAGCGGCACTGCATTGTAATGGGCAGGGCGTATCAGTTACCATCAGCTGAACGTCTTGCTCGTCTCGTTCCTTAACAAAAAAGTAAACCTAATTTGTCGCATCACAGCAGCTCTTCGATAACATTCCTTATACTGCCTAACCTTGTAGGTATCGGGAATACTGGGTCACAAATTTTCATCCAATTATCAACACCTGTAACGCAAAACCGACCTACAGGATAGCGTTTTGAATGGCATAGGTCCAAAGAAGATCAAAGCATTGGAATCCCGTGCGAAACAGAGTTGCTGGAATTGTCGGGATTGAGTACTTAGCTCGACTCGATTCCTTTGAGTTGCTTAGAGGTGTCATTACAGTATGCGTACTCTTCGAGACACATAAAAGGTTGTTTTCCAAGAAGCTGCTCGACCTGATTCCTGCGGTCAACTTACATTATCACACAGGCTACAAAGTAAAATATCCTCACCATCGTATGCCCACAGAGCAGTTTTCATGGAGATTTCCATGCTGGGAAGTGTGGAAATAAAAAACCAATATTTTGGTACTTACTAGAGTTTGAATTTGAAAAAAAATTTTTTTATAAAATAAAATGCCTATTAGAATACTATAATGGTTCCAAATAAAATGATAAATAACGAGACCGCTTGGGAACATTCTGTCAGGGATTTATCGTGCGAAATATTCTTCGCATACAGTGGTACCGCACTGCGACGATTTAGTGATGGGCTCGTATTTTGTCGATAAATATATATAGAATCTGAACTTATATAAAATTAATGATTTTGGCAAAGTTTCTGGCGTTCAATTCGTTATTTTATACAGCATTCCATAACATGTTAAAATAATAATCATATATTAAATAAAATAAAAGATATGAAACTATTAAGAAAGCAATACCATAATACTATAAAGGTGAACAAAATATTTGCAGGGATAATTTAATAATCATAAAGATTTGAACATTTTTCATACAAAATATTAAATAATAGTACAATTTTGTTCAGTGACAAATGTTATGTCATTCATTGATTGACAAACTCGATTTCTGTTCATGCCTCATCGTAATTGCTATCGAGTAGGCTGTATGGTGTATTTGCCTCTGTCTTGTCCATTGATTGTTATTAAAAATTAAGCAACCTACATTCAAAACTCTAAAGTTTTATTTTCGAAACTTAAGTATCTTATCTTTTTAGAAAAATATTGAAACTGAAATTTATGTTGTTGTTTGCATCAACATTGATATTAGAAGTGCAAAATAATAGTTTATTTTAACTTTGGTATATTACAGTTTGCGTTGCAGAACTCCATTACCCATGATGGTCATGAGTACTGGTCTATAGTCTGGCGGGACTATAATATGTTTGTATAATATTCAATAGTATCATGTGACATCGCAATAATGCGGCAAGTTGTTGATATACAGTCATAATTTTATCGATTAGATCACATCACTAGATGTTTATATCAGTATATTCTTAACTCGTCAACACTGGGGTTGGCTTGCGATACAACAGCGGTACATGACTGCTGTTAAACTGATTTATTCATACACATGAGTTTCTTTTACTACTTTCGTACAAATGTTTGTCACAAATTGAATTAAATTTAGCATAAATAGATGGGCTACAATTTACCATAAGTATTTATATCAATTCGTAAACAGGGTTCGTATTTTGACATGGGATTGTGAAGTAAAATGAGCAATTTCAATAATAAACTTTATTTCCAAGAACTAGGTTATACCGTAAATCGTGAAATACCGAGGCTGTAAAATGATTAACAATTAAGTAGAGTAGCTAGGAGTTACTGTCCATTGCCTCTTAAGCTCAAATTTTCTGAAGAAGTTATAGATGGTAAAATATATAACTTGTTAATTTAACTTTAGGTTTAAACAGTGTGTCCAACATAGAATTATTAATAATATTTTAACTTTTGGAATAAAGACTTTGAATTAACGGTCGCGTTGCTTGACGTTAAGAAAAGTGTACGCGTTTTTATTTTGACTTGTTCGCTGTTATAAAATTTTTATTGATTATCCAATTCACATTAAGTGAAACTTATCAAATCACGTAGCAGCTACGCGCCAAATTTGTCGCTTTTTATCGATTATTCAATCCATCTATGAAACATTTAAAGTGACGTCACAATACTGCGCAAATTTCTCGTTGCTAGAGTAAAATTTACCGATTGTTCAACATATCTGTGAAACATAACGAATGATGCAACATTAATGCGCCAAATTATCGACGTTATTGAGCCCATTTATCGACTATACTACTTATCTATGCCACATTACAAGTGACATTGCAGAACTGCGCCAAATGGCTGCTGCTATTGAGTCAAGTTTATAGATTAATCATTTTATGTGTAAAACATTACAAATGACGCTACACTTATGCGCCTAATGATGTTTAATAAAGTCAAATGTATCGATTGTTCAACTCATCTGTAAAATCTGCAATAAATTTACATTACATTATATTAAATATGACAAATGACGTCACTATTCTTCTTCTTCTTCATCGGATTACTCTTGACAGAGCAGTCGTGGTCACGTCAAAAGACGAACGATTCTACGCCAGTTATCCCTGGCTGTTGCTTCTCTGGCACAAGTGTTGAAGGGAGTGTTTGTTAGGGCTTCAATCTGGTCTGTCCAGTGCATAGGGGAGCGTTCTCTAGACCTACTGCCGTCGATTCTTCCCTGAACAACAAGTCTCTCTATGGCTTGCTCTCCACGTCGCGTGACATGTCCGAAGTATCTGAGGATACGCGCTCTGACTATAGATGAAAGCCTTTCTTTCACCTTGAGTTCTTCAAGTATCGAGTTCAAGATACTCGTAGCATTCATCTCCAACACCATATTTCTAGTGCGTCAATCCTTTGTCTTTCTCGTCTATGGGAAACCGTAGAGATCTCACTAACAAGACTTTAGTTAACGTCACTATAATGCGTTACATTTCGCTGTTGTCGTTTCTTTCTCAATTATTCAACTCACATTCACATCCCACGTCACGTAATTTTCTGTTTTCTGTTATCTTTATCCTGTTAATGAGTATTTATCGATTATTCAACTGATCTCTTAAGCATCACATGTTACATCGCTGAAGTGCGGTAAATTGTCGATTCTTTGCGGTCTTTATTCATCATACAAAGAATGTTAATTTGACAAAATTCTCAACTGCGTTTTGATGTTAGTCGAGCATTTTCATAAGCATTTTGTAATTTGGTTGAATTTCCGTGACAGGGTTTGTAATGCTCGCTGAAATGGCTCTCTCTGCTCGTGGCAGCGTCATGGAGGGGGTCGTTCCCTTTCCATACGTGTGAGAGAAGCAATGGCTGGTCAATGTGTCATGTTCGTGACGGTCGTCGCTTTTGGTGACTGTTCCTGTCGAGGAGGATTTTAATTTCTATAAATTTATTTTATTATTTGGTAATACATAATTTCAAACTGTATATTTCATTTTATATGTTGAAGAAAGCTTGCGTATTGCCTTTAGTTATGCGGGATAATGCATCTACTACACTCGTTAATGTGTTGAGGTTTTTTATAATTAAATTACTTCTTTTTTGAACGTTGAAGTGTTTGAGTACTTATTTTTGTTGCATTACATTGCATAAATGGTATAACTATAACTAGTATATGGTATAATGTTAAAGCCTTAGATAATTTATACGTCTAGATAAAGTCTCTTGTTGTTAGACAATCGATAAAAACAAGCCCGGAATATTAGTTTAGTGTGGATGACAAGCTACGTCTTACACTCGCGATTTGTATACATTGTGTTAGTGTGCGTGAATTTCTCACAATAGAAGTGAACTCTAAATTAATTTTTTTTCGACGTTTTTTACAACTGTCATCTCGATGTATAATTAATTAAAGTTTTCGAATAAATCTAGTCTCGGCTCTCTAACAACAACTGATTCAACTTGACAACAGATTCAAATGGAAACCTCATATTGAATATGTATGCTTAAAGCCATAAACTATACCTACTCTAAAAACTATTTATATAACAACTTACTAACAATAGAGAGTATCTTTCAATAAAACAAAAATAAATGCCAACGAAAAGTAAAACTATATCTACGGATTAAATATCTTGGTTAGTAAGTTTACTGAAAGTTATTCACATAAGAGTACAAAAATACAGCTTCAACTGCGGCAAAGCGCCGAGCAAGAATTTTTGTTAGTAACAGCCTTGATTAAATGAATTCTCCAAATCTTCTAGTTGTTATATTGCGGCCTTGCCAGCCAGCCTTTACCAACAAAGTTTTTGTTTAATTTAAGTGTATGCAGTTATGCAATATTCGCAAACGGAATTTTAAAGCAATATATTTTAAAGACAATTGGGATTACCCGCCGCGATGGCAAACGTCTTGATGGAATGCCCTGGTGGCTTGGGCACGGGGAAGGACATTCGTGTAGGACACGAGTTGCGTCGATACTCTGGCTCCTTATCATTTCCAAGTTACGTCAGTTGGTGCAGGGGCTGCTGCTTCGACTGCCCAAAACGCAAATATGTCATCCTCAGTGAGCCTTACATGTTTGTGCCGTTTTGAGCCCGTGAGGCCAAGAGCCGCGGAGAATGTACAAAGTACTATCTACTTGTAGGGTATCCTTCAATAGGGCAACTGGAAACCCAAGCGCTACCTATTAGCTATTTAGGTCAATGGATCAGCCTAGCTATCCAACACGGAAATACTGCCAGTATTCTTAATACACTTCCCCATAATGATAGTTTTGATTTAATGTAATCATAGTATTGTAAATATAGTTATATGATTTATTTTGTTTGAATAAATAAGTGAATATTTCAATCAGATTGAAATTTTATAAGTATAAAATTATTAATAAACGCCACTTTAACTTCTTGACCTCCCTTTACTTTGTACTCTGTCAATTGTGTTCTTATGTATGTGTTACCGGCCGAACCCAATTTTAGGACAAACTAGTTTTTCCTTTAGGCGATAGGATAAACCGGTACAGACTAGGTTAAACTAGTTTGCAATAAAATCGGGTTTGGTCTGTAACATTATATATATTTGTAACAATTTAATTAATAATATTACGATATCCATAAAGCCTGAATAATAATTAATAAACCATATTATAACACGCTAGGTGCTGGCTAAATTAAATCATATTTGAGCAACGCTGGAATTCATTTGCATGCTTTGATTGAATTAATTTGATTGCATACGGTACATTTAATTATCAATGTTGAATGTACGTTTATTAGTTCGTTGAGCATTATTGCTTAGTTGTATTAATTCATATAGGTTTTTTTTTTATCAGGATCTCAAATAGGATGGATGATCATAAATATCAGAGTTCCTCAGATACTTACATTTACAAACCGATTTGGGATTGATTATTCTTTGTAATTTAATAAATAACTTTTAGATAAGAATTTAATTTGGATCTCTTTTAGAAATTCCAATTAAACCAAAATATAATGTACCGTCTGATAGGAATAACAAAAAAAAAACAAACAAGTAAGTGTTTCATCTGAAAAATAGTGGGAGTCACCGCCCATGACATTGAGGGTATCCATAGAGGGTAACAGGAGGATTGCGGGCTTTTGAAATGAGCTTATTTTAAAAGTTGAAGTTTACGATGTATCGATTCGGGAATTCTTCAGCTGTCAGCAAAAAATCTGCAAAGTTACTGTGCCAGGCAACAAGTTATTTCGAAATCGCGTGTTTATGAAAAGCCAGACGTAAATATGGTGCGGATTAAAATTCGCTTTTTGACGTGAGTCTGGTGGTGAATTAAAAAAAAAATCAACGCTCATGTTGGATATTTCTTTCATCTCTGGTCTGGTTCACCTCAGTATTAAGTTATACCCTTTGAGCGCATGTTACGTAGAGCTGCTCCAGTTCTTCGAGATCCAGCACCTTTATGAATGGCTCGATGACTTGGTGTTATGTGAAGACGCTAAAATATCGTGATCATCATCTGTATGTTGCTCCTCAGTCTATACAAAAAGTGCGTATACCAAGGCTGGCAACGCTCCTGTGATTCCTTTGATGTGACAAGAGAGTAAAAAAAATTTAATAAGTAAATAAAATAATAATCTGTTCTTGTAATACGATGTTCGAAATAAAAGGAAGTTATAGGTAATAGTAATGTTTTTTAATTATGTTGAAATTATAGATAATTGTTATATTGTATCAAAGAAGATCATTCCATTAAAATATCTTTTAATATAATATAATCTTACATCTAAATTACAAATTATTCGTACATAAGCCATTTTATTCTCCAATTTACCTAATCAATCTTCTACAAAATTCAGACGTGTGTGTGTTCAAATGTTTTTTAATCGAGTTGATGTTATAGATAGGTAGGTACATCGTTTCCGTTTAAATTATTTTACTAATTCCCCACGTATATATAATTTTAAAGATGTTTTAAAATATAATCTTACATCTAAATTACAAAATATCCTTACACAAACCATTTTATTCTTCAATTTAACCTAAAATCTTCCACAAATTTCAAGCGTAATCTTTTATCAACTCTTCATAAGCTCTTGAATCTTTTCAGCGAGTAATACCACATCAAGTGTCCTTATCCCTAAAGCTGATATTGCAAAATTAATTAAAATTCAATCCTTGCAGATTTAACATGGCTGGATCTCGAGAGCGACTTCTTTACGATAGATCAGATTATTACGAATACGAACGACGAAAAACATACGAACGACATCGTCCCGAAGTTCGCAACGAGCGTTTCGAACGCATCGATCGACCACGACGAAAGAATGGTTACGTATACGAAGACATTTACTCAGATTTTGATGAAGCTCAAGGCCGTTTATCGCTGTTCCGACCAATCAGACCCGAATACTTGAACTTACAATCGACGTATCCGAAATACAATTCGCTACCGAGGAATTATTACAACGAAAGAAGATATAAAAAAGATTACTACGACTTTCGAATCCGAGAGAATCGATACGAATCGACTGAGAGAAACGTTAGGGTTATTAGACCAAGTGAACTAAAGGTTTCGAAGCCAAAGAACGTAGCAGTATGCAAGCCGTTACGTATTTCGGATAACAACGTGCAGTATTGGACGACAGATATTCCAAAAGAACGTAAGAAAAGGGATGAGCCAAAAAAGATTGTAAAATTTTCCGAAGTTTCCGGATGTCAGAAGACTGTCGTGGATGATCCAATATGTGGAAAGAAGACTGTTGCAGCAAGAGAATTAGAGGTAAGTATACTTTGAATATTTATAAACTTATATAAGTATCAAGAAGACCTTTATGTCATGGTAGTTGACAATCTACCAGAAGAGATGTTCTAAGTAAATCCAATGCGATCATGTTCCTTGGTACCTGTTGTTTTGTAATAAAATAAAAATAAATTTCTTCTTCTTTCTCCGGTCAAAGAAATGATACTTGGATTATCAAAAATGCTAGTGTTTTTAGTCGATTTTACCGTCGAGATCTTACCTAAAGGCGATTCTCTTGTTGATCGAGTATGCTATTCAAAAATGATTTAAAAATTTTTATTCTATTGTATTTTGGTCTTGGCTCATAGTCTCATTACCAATTCTTTAAAGCATTGACTTGAAACAATTAAAAAATTGAGTTTCAAACCTGCCTTATTGCCGAAGTACCAAAATTACGATCATTACCATCTCGGAAAGAGCAGAATTCATTTGATTTAAAGTTGTATTCCCATATCGTATCAAATTGTAAATACAATCGTTATTTCAAATTCAATTTTTATTTTATTTTATTCGGGAAACAAACAGTACAACTTAATACACTTAAAAAATAAAACTAAAAATATAAATCACTGACCAATAAAAGTTTCCACAATTAAATGCGAGCAAATTAATTACAATTTAAAAGTACCTATTTGTAATGAAAATAATAAATATTAATTAAATATATTGAATTGAAATCAACAAAATATTTATAGAAAATTATAGATGATTTTAGTAATAATATTAATAATAATACCATACATTTTTAAGTTAATAAAGAGATGCAATATTATTTAATACTAATGAGAATAAATTAAAACTAAGACATTTTCTTAATTTGTTCAAACAACTTCTGTATCGACCCTGAAAAGTAATCAATTGAACAGAATTCTTTGTTGTATACTAAACAAGAACGTTTAGTTTAATTTCCATCCTGTTCTAGGTATCACTGGACCAAATGATACAAAATGGATACTTCGAGAAGCATAACATCCCAATACTGAAGGTAGACAGGAGGCCGGAGGTCCCGCGTTCGATTCCAAATGGAAAATGTGCAACTGTAAATAAAGCGCCACCACCGAGGAGTACTACGCACTTACCTCAGGTAATACATACATACATACATGCTACATAACCCACCCGTAAATACAATTAAAATCACAGCCAAGTGTGATTCTGACCCACAATATTATTTCTTTTTTTTATGAAAATAAGGGACGAGACGAGCAGGACGTTCAGCTGATGTTAATTGATGCGTCCTGCCCATTACAATGCAGTGCCGCTCAGGATACTTGAAAAATCAAAAAATTCTAAGCGGCACCACATTTGAGCTCGTCACCTTGAGACATAAGATGTTAAGTCGCATTTGCCCAGCAATTTCCCTAGCTATACCCTTCAGACCGAAACACAGTAATGCTTACACATTACTGGTTCACGCCAGAAATAGGCGCCGTTATACCGTACCCATAATCTAGCCGGCATCCTGTGCAAAGGAGCCCCGACTGGTAATCTGATCGTGAATAAGAAAAACCAAGGGAAGGTAGCGTTTTTAATTGTGAAATTATTAAAAGCTTCGTGAAATATTTTCACGGCTTCACTCACATTCAGTCGGTGTACGTTTGACCAGTTTCAGATTATTTTATCAGCGTATAGTATATGCTTTCTTTCACATCAGTTAACATAATGTAAAAAAGACATAAATGATACCTTCACTTCGGAATACACGATCTTTCCCAGGCGCACAGATATTTAAGTGAATGCATTTTATTCAAATACAATTTTATAAAAAAGAGGCCCGCTTAGATTCTTACGCCAGTTCTTCTCAAGGCATATATTGTTTAAGCGGATGTAAATTTAGAATAAAAATATTTGAGTTTGAGATAGATAGGGTTTATTAATAAAAATATTATTACGATTTTCGAAACCGGGGCATCGATACGAATCGAACGAAAGAAACATTCGACCAAGTGAACTAAAGGTCGATACCTTTATCGATGTGAAAGAACGTAGCAGTATGCAAGCCGTTATGTATTTCGGATAACAACGTGCAGTATTGGACGACAGATATTAATTTTCTATTAAATTTATATTTTTAAACGAGCAATTCTTGTATAAAAATATATATAATCGGAATCTTGGAAACGGCTCCAACGATATTAATGAAATTTATTATACAGGTAGTTTCGGGGGCGAGAAATCGATCTAGCTAGGTTTTAATAATTTAAAAAAAAGTTAGAATACTATAATATAAGTAAATTTCGCTACTATATACAAGACTATAATAGCTTAGATGGGACGTTGGGTGATCCGGAAAGGAGTAGGCCTGGTTCGTATCCAGATGTCCTATTACTTTTTTTTTATTCAAGTTTTGTACCTTCTTAAAAAACCGAGTAAGGCTGCTAAAACGCTTCAAACAGCTTAAACACTTAAAATATCTGTTGGCTAGGAATTAGATCGGCTCGTTGCCAGTACCGACTTACGTAGTAGCTACGGACCCTCTCGTTTTGCTACGTCAATAGGGCTACTGGTCACAAACAAAATGTCTATATAAAAAGAAATGTGTAGGAACCCACTACTACCTGGCACCATACCATGCTTGCAACGATTCGCGAGCTTTAGGCATTTCATTGCAAAGGTCGGGAAGGCATCTCTTGACCTCTTGCATCGCCTCTTGTATAGCAGCGGGCTCCCATCAGGTAATCCACTTGCCTGTTTACCCCCTCTCATATAAAAAATATATAATAGGTTAAAAAAGTATACATCTATTTACCATTGACAGTTTTCGCATATAAGAAACTATAAGAGTGTTACAAAAAACAAAAAAAACAAGAATTAATACAATAAAAGTTATAGATATAATACACGAACACAAAATGAATGGAAATTATAGTATTCAGGTATTCTTAGCACTCAAGAAAACACGCACTCATCCAACGCCTCTTAACGCATTTGGCAACATATTGAATAGATCGAAATCAGGCAATTTAATAATAATATCTGATTTATCGCTAGTACCTAATAAAAAATTTTAACAAAAAAACAAACGCCTTCAAAAACACCATTCCAAAACAATATACATAATGTGCACTAAAAAGTATAAAAATAATTGCGTATTTTTATACAATCTAATTAATTAATCTAATTCTAGTTACGATTATTGTTATTTTTGGAATCGGTGTCCTTCGGCCGCAACCCGCTCTCGCCTTTCGCCTCCTCACGACTCAAGCACATCTCACCTATTACTATGTATGTATACAAACCTATCTTGAATGACACCGACTCCAAAAATTACAATAACGTAACTACAAACTAGGGATATACCAGCTTTCAAATAAAAAAAGAATTATCACAATCGGTTCACGCAGTCGAAAGTTTTGAGGTAACATACATAAAAAACGATGAATTGAGAACCTCCTCCTTTTTTGAAGTCGGTTAAAAATAGGAATGTTTCGTGTAGTTACTATTGCAATGAGGAACGTATATTGTACATTTTTTCCTGATGTAGTTAGTATGCTTTGCTAAGCAGGATATATGTATGTTAAACAACCTTATTGTAAACCATCTCACAATAACTAAGCTATTAAACCCTTTTAGTATGTGGACACAGTATAATATTAAATGTATTTAGCATCACTTGTGTTTTAGGATCGGGTCACTAATGCCCTACCCTTAAATCTTACCCAAGAGCCAAATTATAAAGTGATTAAGGAGGTTTTGTTACTAAATATATATTACGTGGCTTGATATTGGTCGATGTTCTATTTTATACCCAAGTTGTTTCATGGAATATTTATTCAAACAAAACAAATCTTATAACTTTATTTACAGTACTATGATTTCATTAAAATAAAACTATCACTACGGGGAAGTGTACTAAGAATACTGGCCGCATTTCCACGTCGTATAGCTAGGCTGAGCTGTTGACCGAAATAGATGCCAGCGCTTGGGTTTCCAGTAGCCCTATTGAGGCGCGTAGATAGTACTTTGTACATTCTCCACGCCTCTGGGCCCCACGGGCCAAGTGTCTCGATACCAAACGGCACAAAGATGTAAGACTCACTGAGACCGACATATTTGCGACGCTTGCTGTCTTCGGCAGTCAAATCAGCAGCCCCAGCAATCGCAATAGGCAATCTTAAATATATCTAACATATGCACCAAACCTTACACGTGTTCATGTACCAACAGTGACGTAGGGCTATCCTTTTTGATAAGAGCTTTTTAACAGCGCGAATACCCTTGTATTCGCGCTGTTAAAAAGTTGTTCTAAATCTATCTAAATATTCAAGGGAATACTACCACACTTTTTGGTACGAGAACGGTTGGTTATCCCCCATCTCATTGACATTGCCCCAGATGACTGATGACTGTCAAACTAGCCCAGAATATTGATAGAAAGGTTTGAATGAATAGAAAAATTAAAGTGGTTTTGGCGCAAGCCATACCGTCACAAGTAAGCTCTTCACAGAAACTTGCACGAGACATGCTCTAGCTCTATATGTTGTATCTTACTAATATTATAAATGAATTTTTTAGATTTAAACTATTTGCATGTTATGCTTTTACGCCTAGAGTGGTAGTTAACTCAACCGATCTTCATAAAATTTTACACACAAGTTGTCAGGGGTACAGAAAAGGACGTAATTTGGTACTTCCTATCCCGTATATTTTAGGAGCACCTGAGGGAGCGTGACTCAAATTGTTAATGTATCGAATGACGGATGAAATAAAAATGAGCATCGTTTCCAGGTTTTTCGAAATTCAAGATGGCTTCCGCACAAAATCCTTGCAAATTTATAATTATCATCGTAGCTATATGTATGTCCGTATCGAACGCCTGATAATTGTAGGAACGAATTTGGTATTATTTTTAAAATCAAATATGTCCACCGGTATCAATTTCCTAGGTACTCGGGGTAATAGAGGTTAAATTTAGCAAGAGGCCCGCTGCGTAAACTTATGTGACAACAATAAAGGCATCGTGTCCAAGTTTCTTAGGGTTGTAGACAACTAATTTAGGTTCATTTTTTAAATTTAAATGAGTTTTTGATTTTACTTCATATTTCTGTTGGTTTTTGTTTTATATTAATTAGACATTTGAATATTAATTATTTCACACACAAGGTGACATCTTTCATAAGAGTTCCCGAGGGAGCGCGATACGCATAGGTACAACGCGGATAAATTCGCGGACAAAAAAAATTCTATAGCTTTTACTTGGAGTAGGTATTATTACTTATTGAATCTCAATAAAGCTGAACTTAAAATTTTAATGAAACGAACTCAATTAGGAATATTACATAAGGTAATATAATATATACATGTCGGAGAATTAGAATGTAAAAGTAATATGGCCTGTATGATTTTATTCTACTCTGTGTATTGGGCTGAACTGATGGCGAACGTCATCTTTCAAAGTGTGTTTGAAGTTGTCACTGTTTACGTCACTATCGGTGACTTGATTGAAGTTAGTTATTATTGTCCATCAGAGCGCTCATTGAGAAGTCGCATTCGTCTTCAAGCTAGCGCCCGCGCCGGTTGTGCGCACTGATCGACTTAAAACAACATGGCGGATACCAACACGGTGACGCCCGATTTTAAATCCAAATAAATCTCCGAGATACATATTTAGTATGTTAAGATTTTTGTTATTACAATTGTATGCAAAACGTTTCATAGTTTTAAGTTTTCCCATCTGTGATCTTTGTTTATTCCTTAGTTTTATAAACATAACAGTATATAAGTTTATTTCTGCTCTTATCTTCATTTGACCGTTATTAATATAAATCCCTCGCCACCCCAAATGGATTAGTGACTGTAGTAAGTTAGAGCTTAGCGCGGGCTTATGATGTTACTTGAAAGAGGACAGCGGTCAACTGTTTATAAATCTGCTGATACACTGAGCTAAGCTAATAACTTAGATCATTTATACGTTTAGATAGTCCATGACAGCTGTGAAAACGTCGAAAAAAATTGAGTTTAGAGTTAACCTCTATTCGTTTTCGTAACTATCTTTGAAACAATTCCCAAATGGTAAGTCTCAATTGATAAGGTATTGCAATTATTTTTGTATATTTTTTTCTCTGGTTTTAGTTATAAATATTTTAAGGAATATTTTAATGTAAAATCACTCGTAGACCAATAACTAAATTAATATTTTGAGCAATACACGCACATTAACACAAAGTGTCATACAAATCGCGAGTGTAAGACGTAGCTTGTCACGCACACTAAACTAATATTTCTGGCCTGTTTTTATCGGTTGTCCAACAGCAAGAGACTCTATCTAGACGTATAAATTATCTAAGGCTTATGACATGATATCATGTTATAAATTTTCTCTATACCAGAATTCATATGGCAAAACAAAAATGCTATTTCATTTTATATGTATGAGCGCACGGCACTGAACTTTCGATTGCAGTTTTATGGTGAATTTAGTCGTTTATTTTTGTTAAAAAATTATGTTTTTATCAAATAATGCTGCTTTTCTGTAGACATTAAATTCCAAATCTTCTTGCGTACCGATCGGTCTTATTTAGATATACGGCACGATATACCGAGTAATGGCTGTTCTCTATATTCAGTCTATCTCCGGTTGTGGCCTACTTGAGATAAAAATCGTAACTGTCGTTGACTTTTGTGTCCAATAAAAACTTATCGACGGTAACTCACCTTATTCGTACACGCTGTCTGTCAATGGGAGGACGTATAGCTTACCAGCGATAGAAGTTTGTATGGAACTTGCAATTCACGCGTCCCAATATAGTAGAAGGTAATTTATCTCAATCTGTAGATAGTATATTGGGAACTGCGGTAAGCCGATCGACTTAATGACGAAATCCACACGCCTCATTCGATTGCTGGATTTAGGAAGTGCTATTTCCCTTTAAACTTTCATTTCTTTTAAGTTAATTCTATTATTAGAATGAAGACGAATAATGTAGGTATAGTTTTGACCAGATAGATTCGAACACTAAATAAAGGTTTACAAAAAAGTGCGCGGGAACGTAACAGTTCTTGCCGTCCGCCATATTGAGTGGATATCAATATGGCGTACGTATAATTTCAAAATAATTATCCGGTTTGAAGCTAGCTCGTCATAAGAAATAAAAATAGAGTCACATTAAGAAATTTATTTCACCATGATAAAATACTGTAAAATTGAAAATCCTGATTCAGTGTTTACATACACACACGTACATATTATTACCTAGTTTATAATTTTTTATTTAAAGTTTTAAACAAGTTACGAATTTTCGTTTAATGTCCTATAGAATTCTCCTAAAATTAAGTTAGGGAAGAGGCCATTAGACACCGCGACAACGAAAAATTCATCAATAAAATAAAGTATTTGAGAATTTAAATAAAAATATTTGAATTTGGAAAGGAAAGAACAGAAAAGTTATATTAAATTATGTATTATTATGTAACGTGAGTATTATTTTAAAGTATTACCTACAATAACTAACAACTCATAAAACCTATTCAAAACAAATTAAATGATATCCCTAAATACAAATGGAATTATAAATCTTCTCCATAATACAATCCCTTGACAGTTTAACAACGTAAATACTCAAAAATTGTTTAATAAAATAATATATATAATGTACATATTATTATATTACAGAGACGAGTAGATACTGAAGTAATTACAGCCATGTCTCTAATGAGTTTGCACTAACATAGCAAATATGTCAGCTTGGTACATTATTAACTAAGTTATTTAGATTTCGCTTGATTTACTTAGAGTGTGATTAACCGCATACTTGCAAACTTCCTATATTCAGGAACTTCTCTTACCATAAATATACATTCTATAACTTCTTTACGGCATAGCAGGATAAGAACGAAAATTTATGGTATCAACTTACTAACCTAAATATTATCGATGCCTTCAATTCAATTTTGATCAAAAAACATACAACTTCTGTTTTAATCATTATTACCTACTGGTCACTAAAATAAATTGTTAAAAACGAAACAATACCAATGTCTATGAAAAGTAAATTGTACAACAAAAGCATACTCCCTGGTCTCACTTGTGGTTGCCAAACCTGGCCTGCTACGAGCAAAAACAACCAAAAGCTCTTATAGGCCGACCGTTTATCTAACTCCTCTCCTGCGGGGTTCCAGGTTTGGCAATATGGCAGTTTGGCCTATAGTAATATGCAACGAAGTATGTAAACATAAGGCTAGTGCATCGGTGGACAACCTCAAAAATAAGGAAAAACACATAGGTGAGCGATGTATTAGAGAAAATAAGAAAACTCAAATGGAATTGGACTGGACATATAATGGGTACGGCAAAGGACGTATTAGAGTGAAACCCCTAGAACCCATTTCTAAAAACAAAGAGAACGTTAAATTAAAAGATGGGAGGATTATTAACCAACAGGATGAAGAAGGTTAGCGAGATAGAGATAAGTGAAAGAAACTGGGGGAGGCTTATGTCGAAAGACAACCTGACCAACAAGGTGGTTGCTGAACATGGATATAATTTTATTTAATTTTTACTTACATATTTAAGAAAACATGTTTTATTAGAGAAGTTATAATATAAGTTAGTGTAGTATGGTCAGTGAATAAGGCTTTTATAATTATTATTATGAGCAGGGATGGATACTTACGTGTGCTAGCTCGCGGAGGCTAATTAATTTTAAGAGAATTCTACACGACACTAAACGAAAATTCTAACATTTTTTAATACTTAACAAGCATAAAATATTTAGTATTAAGTTACTACCGAACACCTTTATGAGAAAATAATAATTAAAAAAAAAAACAATGTAAAAATTTTTTCACGAAAATAGGACATCATTTGCGAATTTCAATATCTATTAGGTATTGTGTGACTTCGTACAATTTGCAATTTTATTCATAAATGAATTGGAAAACTTGACCTTTCGTGCCCTGCCCAGTTTCCCTCCCCCCGCGCCTCTCTCTCCCCGTCATCTATATAATTTCTACAGATGATTGATACAGTTTCATTAATCAAAAGCGGTATTTGTTAATGAGGATCACGGCAAAATATTTTTGGCAGTATTTTCGAAAAGTTTAGCCATGCTAATATTATAAATAATTTTGCGAGGTTGTAAAGGTATACTTTGGATCTACTGAACAGAATTAGAAAATTTTGTTGACAATAGAATGCCACATTACCCAAAATATGTCTTTTGGTGGTGATTTGCAAAGTAAGTCGGAGAAAAAACGAAGATAAATATATTATGATTGCTTTGTATAATTTAAATTATTTATTACACTTTTTACACGCTTTTTATTAGCTTCACATGTATGTATGTTTGTTTGTAACCGACTCATTTGGGCGCGATTTTGACCCACTTTAAACGGCCAGATGTCGTTCAAACTTCGTAGATTTATCGAGCACCGACAATACATTAGTTTGATAAAATTACTCCATTTTTCAATTTGTAACATAACATTTTTGGTAATTTATGTAATTTTTTTCATCTACCGTCAATAAGGAATTGATATTCATTTTAAATTTAAACCATTATCTTTACAACCAAAGCGTGTTATTTGGTTTTTTTTTAAACTATTTTTATTTCACACCACATTAACAAAATACAACTTAAATACTAACATATGTATAATATATGGCAGCATTTACATAAAACTATTGCAGGTAACAGTTATAATAGGTACCATAATTCCGTAAATTTTCAATACAAAAAAAAACAACTTATGGCATTTCTACAATATCCTATCCTATAGAGCCCGATCTGAAGCTAGTAGGTAATGTAAGTAATATATGATACACTTATTGGATGCAGCACCTTACAAACTAGTTTATTATGTTTATTACAAAAATAAAATTTGAAAAACAAAATTTTATGAACGATGCCGGATTCGAACCCACGACCTCCGGCGTTCCGTGCCGGTGCTCTAACCAACTGAGCTAACCGTTTGAGTGCCGCCTCGTTATAAAATTCTGTTTGCTTTGTTCAACTCTCAGGTTGTGGCTTCATCTACAGGATCTACTTTACAGTTGATTACCTGCTCAACCCCAATATTTAAATAATAGGAAATTGACTTGAGATGTCGCTCTTGTAAATGTAAACAATACTGGAGGTCGGTTCGAATCCCGCATCGTTCTTAAAATTTTGTTTTTCAAATTTTATTTGGGTATTAATAATCCTAGAAGTGAGGGTTATCACTTTAAAAACATAACATGTTGTTTTATGTTTATTACAGCCATTGTAAAATACTTATTGATATTTACAAAGAATAAGTCTCTTGTAAGTATGTTCTTCTCACGAGCTGTATTTTTTTTGAACATATGGTAGATTTAGTCATTTAAACAAAATAGTTATAATGAAGATTCAAAATTGCTAAGTTTAAGCCTATTTGAATACTTAAAGCATAATTGACTGTGACAAGTATTTCGTGTGCAATGCATATATATATATATGTTTACATTATGGTTAGGTTTTGGTGGCGAGCTTCGTTGGACTTGCCTAAATGGAATTGCTTGTGGCGGCGTCGTGGAACGGTCGAGAACTCTTCTCTAAATATTGTCCATGCATCATGCTCGTGAACGGCCGCTAATTGCGGTGGATGAACACTGTTTTCGAGAACTCTTTATAACCGACTTCAAAAAGGAGGAGGTTATCTTTTTTTTTAAGGAATAGGAGGACAAACGAGCGTACGGGTCACCAGGTGTTAAGTGATCACCGCCGCCCACATTATCTTGCAACACCAGAGGAATCACAAGAGTGTTGCCGGCCTTTAAGGAAGGTGTACGCGCTTTTTTTGAAGGTACCCATGTCGTATCGTCCCGGAAACACCGCACAAGGAAGTTCATTCCACAGCTTTGTAGTACGTGGAAAGCTCCTTGAAAACCGCACTGTGGAGGACCGCCACACATCCAACGTCCACACATCCAATTTTTATCAATTTATTATCAATTCGATCGGTATTTTTTTTTTATGTGTGTACACCGATTACTCTGAGATTTATGATCCGATTCACGTAATTCTTCTTTTGTTTGATGCGAAATAGATGCCATTTGGTCCCATAAAAATTGTACATAGTTTGGCCCAGTTGTTTTCATTTTATGAACATTTTTATGAAAATTTTCATCTACCTGGATGATATAATTGTTTTCTGTGTACGTCTTTTTTTTTTGAGTTTTTAACTGACACTTAAACGTAAAAAATAAAACAAAACTACGTTTAAAAAAACCGACTTCAAAAACTGAAAAGTATCAAATAACTAAAAATTTAATTTAATACACCTTACTTGCTTAGGTTGTCTGACAACGCGTTTCTGTCCGCTTGGGTAGTATTGTTCTAGACGAAGCTATCCCGCTCAAAGTGACGCGTGGCGAGTGTAGGTACCTTACATTTGGTTTGGCACTGACTTAAAACCTATCAATAGGTAGCACATATAAATAATAATATATTATTAATATTAAAGGTAAAGGTTTGCATAAGAAGTGTATTAAATTAAATTTTTAGTTATTTGATACTTTTCAGTTTTTGAAGTCGGTTTTTTTAAACGTAGTTTTTTTTATTTGTGTTTAAAGTTATCTTGTATACTTATAGTCATATATACATACTATGTTCAATGTTCACACAGTTGCAATGTGTGTGCATTAATGCATCTACTGTAGGTACGCAATAACTCTTTATTATGATTAATTTAAGTCCAAACTAATTAATGTTTTGTTACACCACTTTGCATTTTATCGTATTTTTAAGTAATTACAGACTTAAAATCATGTTAGTTAGACTTAAAAAACTGCGTTAGTACTAAAACCTAATCTAAAGTAACTACTTATTACTATTATTTGAGTCACTATTTCTCCATTCGAATAGATATAGAGCAACAGTGACTCATATATTTGCAGTCAATCCTGCTTCCAAGAGACCCGTCTGCGTAAACTTATTATTTCATATTTTAAAGGAAACATTTTATCGAATTTTCTAGAACTTCGAGATGTTTTCAGCTGGCTGAAATATGATTAAAGGCCGTTCCAACAGCTTAACATTACAAATAACACATAGTTGTCCGCGTTTTCCGTTTCAGGCTCAAATCTTTTTCAGGCAGTTGCATTGCAAGCCTATTTAGATTTTGTATTTAAGTCCACTTGTATTTTTCTTAATAAAGTCTTAGAGCTTAACGACTTTTTACAACGACAAACTATAATAAATGTAAAGCGATAAAGCTTTATTATGTATTCAAATTCAAATTCAATTTTTTTTATTCAAAATAGGATTTAAAATCAGTTATTGAACGTCAAAAACTACCACCCATTCAAAAGAGACTGCCTCAGACCTGAGAAGAATGGGCGCAAGAAACTCAGCGGGCTTTTTTTTATATAAAATATGGATTACAATGTGATATCCTATAATAAACATTTATAATTAAAGAGCCTGAGGGTGTTCGCTTTATTCCCAGTCCGTGGTGTCATTAAGAAAATCGTTTATGCTATAATAACCTTTCCCACACAAACGTTTTTTAACAATTCTTTTAAATTTCATAACACATTTGATTTGTACATTTTCTGGGATCATATTGTAGAAGTATATTCATCGCCCAACAAAAGACATACTAACTCGACCCAACCGAGTAGTAGGCATAACAAGTTTATGTTTGTACCTCGTGTTAACATTATGAATGTCACAGTTTCTAGAAAATTCCTCAATGTGCTTATGAACATACAGAACATTATCAAAAATGTATTGAGAAGCAACAGTCAAAATGTTTATTTCTTTAAATTTTTCTCTTAATGATTCTTTAGGACCTAGGTTATAAATCGCGCGAATAGCCCTGTTCTGCAGCACAAAGATGGTATTAATATCTGCCGCACTGCCCCATAACAATATACCATAGGACATAATACTATGAAAATAACTAAAGTATACTAATCTCGCCGTATCTATGTCGGTTAACCGTCTAATTTTCTTAACCGCACATGCTGCAGAACTAAGCCTATTCGCCATTCCTTCAATATGGGGGCCCCACCGTAATAGATGTAGAAGAGTGGCACTCAGATTTTTGCCACTTTTTTTCATTAAACTTTAACGTAGAGATGTTATATTGTACAATGTAAACACTGTGACAATTATAAGTGTAATTTTTGACCCAAACCAATAAAGTTACGGATGAAACTATTAATAAAAAAATGTCATCAAGACACCTGTACTACAATAGATTATGTACGCACATATTTCTGTTATGTTTACATGCATTTAATGCAAAATCACTACAAAATCTTCAAGTGCAAGTATAACAGTAAGGTTTAAAAGCAATCAATGTTTGACCCGGTTTGTTCCGGAAGCTTCGTCATCAAAAACGGATCAACACAGAGCTACGAAGCATCCATGCACGAAATATAATGCGGCATCTGACATGTACCACAGATTATATTAAGTTTGCTTCATGTTGCCAACAGACGACATAATAGTAGAAGCATGCATTTCAATATTAAATATCTACTAGTTTACAATAGATAATAAATATTTCAATTTTTTGAAAAACTTAGAAAGTTTTCTAATGGTTTCTATCGATTTTACTTGTATTATTGTACTAGGAATTTGTTGTAACCGAAATTTAAAAGTACGATACATTTGTGTCATTCTTTGACAAATAAGAATGGAGTATATTCACTCTTTGTAACTTTTTTATGCAACGAGTGAAAGATAGTCAGGACGATTGCCCTCACGAAGACTGCAAATCAAATAAAACTCATATAAAGGTAGAAAAGTTGAGATATAATCATGAAAAGTGGGAAGAAGTAAATTGTCACTTTTTTATATCAAGGATATCTTAGTCAAAGGATGGATCGTTCTCTATAATATATTTAAATTTTAATGCAATTTTTATGATGACCATGACTAGCCGTAACTTCATGCGTTTACAAATATATAAAGTTATATAAAGAAATCCTTCATCGGTTAAAAACTATTACTATTTAATTATGGAAGCCTGTTTTATTTGTCGCCATTACAAGTTTCATATTTAAAAAAAATTGTATATTTGTCCTAATATGCCACATCCATTTATGTTCTCAACACGTAGTTTCCATTGTTAGCTTGCAAGGGTTAACGAGCTGATCTTAAAATGAGCCGTAAAAAAGTTTATCGGAAAATTATCCCCGTGTACGGGTTGCGTGACCTATTTACTAAATTACCGAATGACCTGTACGTCAAGTCAATCATTCATTAATTCACTATTACCAATAATCAAATAAGGGATGGAAATTTATTTCTTATTCATTAACGGCCGTGCCCAATATTCAGCCTATCTCCGGTTGTGGCCTACTTGAGATAAAAAATCGTAATTATCGTTGACTTTTCCCAATAATCTTATCGACGGTAACTCATCTACGGACGTATAGATTACCAGCGATACAAGTTTGTATGGAAATTGCAACAGTGAACTGGCGATTAGAATGACTTATCGGGTATATTGGAACCGCTTCAGATTATTGACAGCTAATTACTGACAGTAGAATGTAGTAATTTATCTGTAGATAATATATTGGGAACGGCCGTAAGGGATTAAATAAATTTTCCCAAACGATTGAACTCTGGATCGAGAGGCTCTCGTCGCGGCGAGTCAACATCTGTAGATGCCTCGTGTTAAGGCAAAATACGTGTAGTATTGTTAGAAGCAGAGTTTTTCGTTGTCAATTAACTCGGTCGTTCGGTAAGGTTCAGCGGCGCTGATTATTCGGTGTAGGTCTTCGTATAACCCCTAACTTACTAACATAAGAGAGAGAATTGAGCATAATAATTGATTCAGTTTTTTAAGTCACTTGAAAGCCGACCTTAAGCTAAGACAGCCAAATGCAAAAGTAAAGTTCGCAAAGCAATCAGCAGTTACTAGCCTTTGCCTGAGATCTATAGACTTTGCTCAGAGTTTACTTAAGGCGACACTAAATGCCAGCGACCTTGAGCGATATGAGTTCACGGCTGCCGGCCCGCCATCTATGTAACAAAACCAATATTTTCAATATTCTTGGGTGGAAAACAGTTTATATGCTTACAATCCTCGTTATTCACTTCTAATCTGAATAAATGAACCTACACAAAAAAGTACAAGCTATAAGAATAACTTTTCTGAGAGAAGTACCAAAAAAAAATGCGTCACGACATGCCTAAAAACTTGTTTATCTTCAAAGAAAAGTGGTATTTCTAAAAGGCTCGACAGTGTTAACTATAACCAACAGCAAGCATTGGCAACCTACAAATAAGACTTAAGTATATGTGTAACAGGATTAAGTAGTGTTCATAGCTCGAAATCGCTATACTTTCACCAAAACTTGTCTAAAAACACCATGTTTGCGTGTTTTCTGCTTAATCTTCGCCTTAAGTAAACATTCGGTAAGTGTTATAAAACGCGAACTTGACTTTTGCATTGGGCTGTCTTGGCTTGAAGCTCAGCATATTTTCAGCTGTCAAATGACTTTAAAAACATATTCAAAGACTTAGATTAAGGATTGGTCTCCGCTGCGATCCAACTAGATATCGCACTACCTATGAACAACAACTTTTTTACTACGGCCACTATTAGATGCTTGTGTGCTTGGCATCTTGACACTCAATGGCATCTTTCAAATTGTGTAACATACGCTTCGTGTTATTTTACTTTGAAATTAATAAAATTCAAAATACTTATTGATGATATGTGATCCCTCTGTCTTACTTATTTCTTGTAGTATTCTTTTACAAAGTTTTAATACGCAACCTGGCATTTTAGCTTCAATTATTAGCAAAGTTTAACAGAACATTTGGCACGTCAACGTCACACATTGTTCGAGACCGGCTTGAGTACGCCCATTTGGGCGTAGTATTAGTTGCCGCACTTTACGACTACGCCTGTGGTATGTTGGAGCGCAGAGGAGACCAATAGGCAATACTTAATCTAAGATATAATGATAATTTATTTAGTATTCAATACTGACTTTTGATTGTCAATATATTTTCTTCTTCAAAATGTAACGAACTTCGTTTTTCTGACTGTACTGTACAAGGAAATTTAAATACCAATACAAATGCAAAAACGCCGCGAAAGTAGTATTTTCGTTGATTAACGCGAGTGTAACCTATTTAAATAAAACACTTTTAAAGGATTATAATGCGTGTGATTATAACTGTTTTCCCCTTTTCCAGGCCCCCGAAAACGAGATCTGGAAAGGTCTTGAAACATCGGGGTAACTAAAATAAAAATAATAATGTAACCTTCACGCAAAAATCTAATGTAAAAACACAGTTACAATTACAATACGGCCGTTTAAAAAAAAACTAGAGATACGTTATGGAAAACGGCCGTTAATGGCATTTGTTTTAGAATGGGTGGTAGTTTTTGACTTTCAATAAGTGATGTCAATGTATTTAGAATAAAAATATTCGAATTTGAGTTTGACTCCTTTTACGGCCGTTCCCAATATACTATCTACAGATAGAGATAAATTACTACCTTCTACTGTCAGTTGTCAATAATCTGAAGCTGTCCCAATATATCCGATAAGTCATTCTTATCGCCTTATATTGGGACGCGTGAATTGCAATTTCCATTCAAACTTCTATTGCTGGTAAGCTATACGTCCTCCCATTGACAGACAGCGTGTACGGATAAGGTGAGTTACCGTCGATAAGTTTATTGGGACACATAAGTCAACGATACTTACGATTTTTATCTCAAGTAGGCCACAACCGGAGATAGACTGAATATTGGGAACGGCCGTAAAAGTGTTTTATTTAAATAAGTCTCGAAAGTAATTTGCCTGTATTGTGCTGTGCATACAAAAGATGTTTACAAACTGTTATGTGTTTAAAACCGCATCATTCACTGTCACGCCCAGGCGTGCTCTCACCTAATAGATATCGATAAAACTCGTTGATAAATATTTGGTTTCCTTTTATGGGTCACTTACATTAAATATTTTGTTCTACTTGTAATTCTACTCTACTTGTAACGAAAAATAACTATAACTATCTAATAGATAAAATTCTCGTATCATGGTGTTAAACTTTGAACTCCTCCGGAACGGCTTGACCGATTCTCATGAAATTTTGAGTGCATATTGGGTTGGTCTGAGAACATCTATTTTTCATCCCCCTTAATTTTTAGGGTGGTACACGTTTTTTTTTTTAATTTTTTTTGAGATTTTTTTTAATTTGTTTGAAAAATACATACAACTTCAAATTTTCACCCATCTACGATCAACAGTTAGTTTTGTATCGCGATTTTAATATCGGCAATACAACGTTTGCTGGGTCAGCTAGTATCTAAATAAAATAACTTGTAAAATAAAAATGTTTTTATAGGTACATTCTTTATGTAAGAGGAGGACAAATGAGCATGTATACGGGACTGCTGATGGTATATTGTGACCAAAGTTCATAAGAGTGGTTGGCATTTTTTTTTTCAAAATAGATTCCTTTAGAATTCTCTTTGATGTTAGTTCAGACACTACCACCGCTTCAGGACCAATGGCGCTCTGAGAAATAAGAAACGACGAAAGAAACTCTCCCAGAATTCCTTTTTTGCGCTCTTTTTAATTAAATATACAATATTGTACTGTCATCGTAATTGATATTAAATAATCATAATCTAATACCAGGCTGTCCGCTCTCTTAGATATTCAGCTAGGATAGTAGGATTTAGGACAGAGCCGTTTTTTTCTATAAAGCATTTTAATTTATTTAAAGATAATGCCTGAACAGTGGCTGGGACCTTATTACAAGTACATAATATATACACTAGCTGACCCAGTAAACGTTGTATTGCCGATATTAAAATAGCGATACAAAAGTAACTGTTGATCGTAGATGGGTGAAAATGGTGACTCATAATCAAACAAATTTCAAATTCAAAAATGACAAAAAAATAAAAAAAAATCGTGTGGACCACCCTTAACATTTAGGGGGATGAAAAATAGATGTTGTCCGATTCTCAGACCTACCCAATATGCACTCAAAATTTCATGAGAATCGGTCAAGCCGTTGCGGAGGAGTTCAAAGTTTAACACCATGACCGAGAATTTTATATATTAGATTTACTCTTAACGCTACAATTTATCTTATGAAGCCTACTAGAATTAGTTACAAGCAATCCCTTATTTCTTGTGTTATATGGTGCCGACCATATATATATGTGTAATATGCTATATTTTTAGGTTTCTGTACCTCGAAAGGAAAAAATGTAACCACAAAACGTTTATTTCAACACTTTAATGGGAAATCAAAATTGTCAAACGAAAATATCAGAAGCTTTTTATGGTCTATCATAAATGGACGCTCGTTTGTCTTTCTAGAGGATCACCTGATGTTAAGTAATCACCGCCACCCACACACGGTCCTGCAACGCCAGAGGAATTACAGGAGCGTTACCTTCCTTTAAAGAAAGTGTATGCGTTTTTTTCACCCATGTGGTGTTACGTCTTCGATACACCGCGCAATAAAGCTCATTCCATAGTCTGGTTGTACGTGTAGAAAGGTGTTTGAACACCGCACTGTAGAGAATCCATGCATCCAGATGGTGGAGGTGATATCCAAGATTGTGGCGTAAGCTTAGGTTTTATTATTACAAATTCAAAGAAAATAGTAATTATCATCCAAATGTTTTAAGCAATTCGACACGTGTTTCGCCTCTACACGAGGCATCCACAGGAAATGTTGACTCGCCAAAATCTGGCACGAAGCTGGAACATTTCGATGATTAAGGATTTCCGCAAAAATACACTTCAATAAATTTTCAGTAATAATCATATTATTGTTTTGTAACTGTAACTTTACTTACATTTTGTGAAACAGGGCCTAAAATAAATAAATGAAATTGTGTTGAGTTTTCAATTTCAGTGAGTGTCCCCATAAATATAGGTCATGAATGTTGGATGCGACATAGGCCGGTAGACGAATTGTCACAGAGCAATTTTTGGATAGATGCAGTAAATATTCAGTTAGCGAAATTCGGGTTTTAGTCTGGTTTCAAAAGTTTTATTCATATCAAAAAAGATGCCAATTCGCTTAAGAGATGATATATTATTCTAGAAACATTAGATTTTTGGGTAAAAGTACATTTCGATTATTATTTATTTATTTTGCAGTTTCACGTTTTCACGGATAATTTAAAAATATTGTTTTACAAACGATACGCCCTACCCATTCAAATTTCCAATATTTTTATTCAAAATAGGATGTGACATCACTTATTGAAAGTCAAAAACTACCACCCATTCCAGAACGAATGCCTCAGACCTGAGAAGAATGGGCGCAACAAACTCAGCGGGCTTTTTTTGTAATAAAAAATATGTTTACAGAGTAATATTGTACAATTAAACTTAATATTTAATAGCCTGAGGGCGGTCGCTCCACTCCCAATCTGTGGTATCATTAAGAAAGTCATTTATGTTAAAGTAACCTTTACCACACAAACGTTTTTTTAACAATTCTTTTGAATAACGTAATACTTTGTTTTGAACATTTTCTGGGATCTTGTTGTAAAAGCATATACATCGCCCAACAAAAGACTTACTAACTCGACAAAGCCGAGTAGTAGGCATTATAAGTTTGTCTGTTCCTGGTGTTGATATTATGGTTATGACAGTTTCTAGCAAATTCACTTATGTACCTATGAACATACATTAAATTATCAAGAATATATTGAGAAGCAACAGTCAAGATGTTAATTCTGAGTTGCACTACATCTGCGTTGGCCTCCTGGAGACAAATGTTAAGGCCGGCCTTGAGCGATATGAGTTCACGGCTCCTAACGGTAACAAATCCAATATTTTCAAAATTCTTGCGTCGAAAATGTAACGTTTTAACAGGCGCAAACAGTTTAATTGCTTATAATCCTCATTATTGATTACTAATCTGAATAAATGTACCAACACAAAAAAAGTAAAAGCTATAAGAACTACTTTTATGAAAGTAGTATACTAAACAAATGCATCATGCCGAGAAAAAACTTATTTAACTGCAAACAAAACTGGTACTTCATAATAGCTCTGATATTAAATTTAACCAACAGCAAGCATTAGCAACCTTTAAGTAAGATTAAAGGGTATGTGTAACAGGATAAAGTAGTGTTCATAGCTCCAAATGCTATATTTTCACCACAAAACTTGTCTAAAAACACCTTATTTGTGTGTTTTGTGTTTACCCTTCGCCTTAAGTAGAAAATTTGATTCAGGTAATTGCCGCACTGGCAGTGTCGCTGGCTCCATTCTCCGCCGGGCTTGGCAAGGGCTACAGCTCGCCTGCCATCGCATCACTCCAGGGTCCAGGAAACTCTACACGGAGAGACTTCCAGCTAACAGACCAGCAGGCCTCATGGCTGGCATCTCTCTCTCTGCTTGGTGAGATCATCATAGCATCTGTATAGTAGAACTAACATTTCAGCTTAATCAGGACAACGAGCGTGTGGGTCATTTATGATAGTAAGTGATTACAGCTCTCATATATGCCATACTCTCTTAATGGAACACTAGAAGAATCATAATAGCTTTTATCTACACCCATGCTTTAAATCCTCTATTAAAGATTCATAAACAGTTAGCTTATTACCAACATTAAAACACCCAATGTCGTAATAACCATTACATCATCCAAACGAGTGTTGTAATGTTGTACTGAATTTCATATCAACACCCCTTGGTTTTTTTTTTGATCCTTTCATGCACAAAGAGTTTTAACAAACAGCCACATTCTTATTGCTCGATGCGTGGTATCTGTATGAATTTCAAAAAAAGAACTCCACACTACCAGAACATGGCGCGCCGTAAAAAAAAGTAGGTTATTCAAAACGCCGCCATTTTTCTTGATAAAATGAGCGATTCAAGTTTTGACACCACACCGCCGGATATTTTAAACACTGCAAAATAACATAATATTCAAGAGAATTTTAATAATTACACTATACAAAATGTAAATTACTACTAAAATTAATAATTCTTTCATTAATACTTAGTTTATTTGTATATGATCAGTAAGGGATGTTATTAAGTTACTACTAGGGATGGCTGTTTTAATGTTAGGCAGTAAGCTGTTTCAGAATCTTTTAGAGGATTCATATTCTGGGTGTAGATAAAGTCTTGTATGCAACTGTTGATAATTAGGTATTAAAACCACAAGCCCACATTCGTGTTTTAATACCCCTTATTACACAACAGTTGCATAAATAACTATTACATTGACACATGGTTTTTAACCGACTTCAAAAAAGCGGCCAAGTGCGAGTTGGACTCGCCTATGAAGGGTTCCGTAGCAGCAAGTAGCATATTATAAAATTTCTGTAATTATAATTGCGGTTTATGATTTATGACGATGTTTTTTATTTTATTTTATTTGTTTGATTATGTTATTTTTAAGTTATTTATGATTTGATTAAGTTAATCTGTTTGATATTATTGATTTATTCTTATGAAATTAAGTGTATGACTGAACTGAAGCCATTGATAATCAATGTTATTAGTTCAATACATGTTTTCATTTCATTGCAATAAATTAAATGACCAATGAGAATACGATACGTGTTTGTAGAACGACCAATAGAAATACGTTATTGTGTTTTTTAATTACTGAACTGAACTGAGAATCGTCAATTATTATAACTTCCTATAATAAAACCAAGTCCTCCGCCGCGTTTCTCTGTCTGTCTGCTCACGATAAGCTCATCATTCAGAAACACGTTTTTGTTTCATTTTTAACTTAATTAACTTTGATTGCATATTTCCGATGGCTTTAGACAGCATTATTCACAAATACTTAATTTTTTTTTATTGATAGAACAGCGCCTGTCGGGTCAGCTAGTAGTACTATACAATATTAAAATTTGACGTTCAGCTGTCTTTAATTACTATGATAACTGCAGGTGCACTCTTTGGTGGCATGGCTGGCGGTGCCGCAATGCGTCACGGCAGAAGACGTGTGCTGTCGTTAGCTGCAGCACCGTGCAGTCTGTCGTGGCTATTGACCGTGGTAGCCACGTCCGTCAGGATGATGTGCATCACTGCCTTCCTTGGAGGATTTTGCTGCTCGATACTCACAATGCTATCGCAGGTAAACAAATACTAAAAATAAACTGTCCGTCATAGGAATGTACCTTATTTTTAGGTTGTTACTTTTGTATTCTTATAAATGGACGTAAATTCCAGAAAAACGTTCCAAACTACAATCATGTCGGAATTGAGTTAAGAACACAAAACTGGTCACGTGATTCATATTAACGGACTCAAAATGAAATGATAAAATGGCAGTCCTACTGTCACTCTTTAACTGACATCAGGACTTATTAGCGTACGTATGAAATACACTAATATTTATTAAACTTTAAACACGAATTCCTTAAAATGTGATACTTGTGGCTTGGAAAGTTTTTCAGGAACTACGTCCAATTATCCTGTTTTACATGAAAAAGGGTTTTTAATATCTATATAATATAAAAATACTTATAAATGCACGTCAATTTTATAAAATTGATTCATTTTTTAAACATTACTTTCGTCTACTTTCAACCATAATTCAATAATTGTCTCTGAATTATCATATTTAAAAAACTCTTTAGACTTGTCAGAGAGGTTGTTTTTCCTTAAAGGCCGGCAACGCTAATGTGATTCCTCTGGTGTTGCAAGAGAATGTGGGCGGCGGTGATCACTTAACACCAGGTGACCCGTACGCTCGTTTGTCCTCCTATTCCATAAAAAAAAGAGAGACACATGGACAGAAAAAGCAAAATCATATGGATTCGGCAATAAATCTGCCAACAATATTAACTCAAGCAAGATCTCTATTCGAAATATGTGCCCGCATTTAGTTTCCCCTTTATTCTCTGTATTAATTAAATTGAAATTCTTGTAAAGCAATAACTTAAGCTAAGCGTAATTGCTTATTCAAAACTTTATAAACTTGGGCTCACTTCAAATTCATACTCCAACAATTGCTTATTTCATTAAATTTTTCAACGAAAACAGAGTTACAAACAAAATAGACCGAGCAATGTTATCTATCCGACCGAATACAGAAAGGAGGTATTCAACTGGTGGGTACTTTTGTAGGGGGACCTATTATATCAACAGGAACCCTCTTAGGTACATACTCCGCTAATCGTCCGTCTGTCCGTCCCTGGCTATATATTAGTCAAATCAAAAACCACCCAGTTTTAATGGATTTATAAATGAAAACCATAAAGACTAAAAAAGCCCGCTGAGTTTCCTGCGCCCGTTATTTTTAGGTCAGAGGCATACTATTTGGAATGGGTGGTTTTTTGACGTTCAATACGTAATTTTAAATCCTATTTTGAATAAAAATATTTGAATTTGAATTCGAATTTGAACACTAGTAAATTAAGATAAATTCCCCTAATTTATAGGCATACATACAGCAATTTTTCTGTTTTAGAAACAAAATAGAAGTTTGCAATAAACACAGTATCTGCCACGGACGAGTAAAATAAGAAGGACTCCGTGTCACCTTACATAACAATGAGGCACCAAAAAAACGCCGGTAAACGTGTAAATACATAGCCCCACGCATACAATTACACTAATACAAGCCGATCGGCCGCCATTATGTGATTTGCCATCGTCTGTGACAGATCAGTTTGCGTCGCAAAAAATATTTTACAAATGCCGTCGTGCGTTGTGAAAAAGTGTAAAAACAATACTATAAAAGTATTTGTGGATACATGATTATTAAAGGGAGAAAAAATTATGTATCTGGTATACCCCGTAACCGCACACACACTAGCATAAAGGTGCTTCACTTGCTAATATCACGGCGCGAAGTCCTTCTTCTTTTACTAGTCCGTGAGTATCTGCATAATTATACAGAATACCTTATCATAAATAAATCAAATATAGTAATATAGCTAGAGTGCTTGTCACAAATTGATATTGACACGTCTTCAGCATGATGCTGATTAGGTAATAGCGTAAACCAGCGCTACTCTTCCAGAAGGACCAACAAAAATTGGCATTTTGCGGAATGAAACTGATGACGAAGAATACAAAATGTCACATAATGTATTTCTCACGACAAAATAATACTTAAGATAAAGTAACCAAATGAGCTTAAAGGGTTCTAATAAATTAAATTTCCTATCTAAGTATCTATTGACGCTGAAGATAGGAATTACTTAATATTTAAATCCTATAAATATGCAGTGGATTAGCTATAACGACAAATTACTATACTAGATCTACCCACATCCATAATTTAAAAGACGTGTAAAGAAAATTCCGACATCAAATATAATATAATTATGTAATAAAAACTTCTCCATTTTGAGGGTAGTGTGAAATAGAACATAATAAATGGTGTTGTTGATAACACCGAATATGCTTGATTTATTTTTAAGTACAGATAATTTTGATTTGATTGAATTTGTTTCATCACTTGGCCAAACCACACATATCATAAAAGGCCTGATTCCACGATCAGGGATTCCCTGAGAAAAGCCCAGATTACAAAGACCGTAAACAAATGAAAATCCCACACTACTGCCTACTAGTATGGCGGGTAGCTCAGTATTTCGTAGGAAATATTTTCTGACCGATAACGCCTTATACATATTAAGTTTGAAAATAAAATTTATGAACGATGCGGGACTCGAACCCCCGGCATCTCGTGTTCCGTGCTAGCGCTCTTCCGCTGAGCCAACCGTTCGAGTGACAAATATTATTGATAAATCTTGTATGTCTTGTTGCGGCTTCATCTACAGGATCTAATTTACACTTAACCTGCTCAACCCCAACATTTGCATATTAGGAAATTGACTTGAGATATCGCTCGTTGAAATTTAAACAATTTATTATTTTTCAAAGACCCTCACTTCTGGGATTAATTACACAAATTAAAACGAAGGGCATTTACGATAGTCAACTCCATGGCTTATTTATCAATTACTACAGCTGGTTGGTTTAATTTTTTAATTTATTTTTAAATAAAAGTCATAAAAAGGCATAAAAGGCATTTATTTTCTCAAAATTGATTCCTTTAGAATTCTTTTTGATGTCATTTCTTATACTACTAGATACTACTACCGCTTCGGAAACAAATGGTGCTCTGAGAGAGAAGAAGCGGCGCAAGAAACTCTCCCAGCATTCTTTTTTTTGCGCTCTTTTCAATAAAAATATACAATATTGTACAGTCGCTATAAAATAATCACAATCTAGTCCCAGGCTGTCCGATCATTTAGATATTCAGCAGTGGAGTAATAGGATTTACGACAGAGCCATTTTTTTATAAAACATTTAAATTTATTTATAGATAATGCCTGAACAGTGGCTGGGACTTTATTGTAGAAGTGTATACATTTACCCTTAAAGCTATTATGTATCTTATGAAGCCTACTAGAATTAGTTACAAGCAATCCCTTATTTCTAGTGTTATAATAATGAAAATCACTATTAAGAGCAAAAAGGTGACGATTTTTGTGAACATATATTAAATTAAATATTATGTAATTTAATTCTAAGCGGCTTCACACACAGATAAGCTTCCTAAAGTTTAAGTGTGTGTTATTATATTGTAAGCTATAACTATATTGTATTTTAAATAAATATTCTAAAAAAAAAATATTGATAAGTTGTGTGGAATACATCTCTTAACCTAAGCCTCTAGGATAATATAAGTGTGGATATCGGCTGTTAATATATTATATTTAAATTTAATGTGAGTTGCTTTACCGACACCATATTAATTTATCTAACCGCTGTACAATTGAATTTGTTGTATTAGATGTTTGTGTTGAAAAATAAAAAAATACTTATAGTTATTTCTTTTCTCACACTACAGATAAACCTAGTTTATAGAACAACAACATTTCTGTATAAAATAAGTCGTTGTAAATCTTTGGGTGTACCCGCTCCATCTATAAATTTCTAGTGATTTTCATATTATGCGCTTAGTCTGCGGAAAACTTTACGAAATAGCTTCTTTATATTGTTTACACAACTTTTGCAGTCCTCAAAGTTTGTGTTGTTCTTCAAGATAACATAATTACTAAAGTTTAACATTCTCCAGACGAATTTTATGTTGGTTATGACAACCAAGTTGAACTGACGGAACTTCACATACCTATAATTAAAATTAAAGAAAAATTTTTAGGCGCGAACGCTTTATTTTGTAGGTATTGATAGTAAGCTGTTATAATCAACTATGTTACTCTCGTGCGAGTATAGTCAGATTCAGTCCACTAATGGAGCTCGTTACGTGAGCGTTACATGAGATAGCATCACGTATTAGTCGCATTATTTATCGAAATGAACATGCTATGTGCAATGTCAATTCGATTTATATATTATCTACTATACCAAACTCCTCCGAAACGGCTGAACCGATTTGTATGAAATTTTGTGTGCCTAGCGGCTAAATAAAAAATTCATATTTTTTGGCATTTTTTTATTTTAATTTATTTATGATTCAGCATTGAAAAATATATTCAACCTCAAATTTTCGCACTTCTACGATCTAAAACTTTTTGTATCGCGATTTTTATATTATTCTGTTCCATCCACAAATCAGCTATAGGGTTGCAAGATGGCAATCGAATACAATAATTGTAGTACAATATATTTGGTAGGTCTGAGAACCGGTCGTCATCCTTTTTTTATACCGCAAAAAATTTAATTATTGATTTTATTTTTATTAGGTACTTTAATTGGCAATACAACGCTTACCCTGCTTGTATTAATATATTATTTAGTATCTAATATATAAAATTCTCATGTCGCGGTGTTTGTAGTTAAACTCCTTCGACCTTAACATCTTGACCGATTCTCATGAAATTTTGAGTGCGTATTGGGTAGGTCTGAAAATCGGACAACATCTATTTTTCATTCCCCTAAATGTTAAGGGTGGTCCACGCCAAATATTTTTTTCTAAATTTTTTTGACATTTCTTTTTATTTTTTAAATTTGTTTGATTATGAGTCAACATTAAAAAATACATACAACTTCAAACTTTCACAGATCTACGATCAACAGTTACTTTTGTATGGCGATTTTAATATCGGCAATACAACGTTTGCTAGGTCAGCTAGTGATACATAAAATTATAAACAAGTTGCCTAGAGATGTGGGTTCTCTCTGCGCTCAGAGAAAATGTTCGTATTGATACCATAAGCCAAATTCCACAACCAGACATTAGGTAACTCAAAATGCGAAATTCCTCTCGTAATTGCTATTGCCCATTACAATGCCAAACAAAACCGATCAAGATTATTGAAAAACCCAACAATTCTGAGCGGCACTACAAATCCGCTCGTCACCTTGAGACATAAGATGTCAAGTCTCATTTGCCAAGTAATTTCACTAGCTACGGCGCTCTTCAGACGGAAACACAGTAATGCTTACATATTACTGCTTCACGGCAGAAATAGGCGCTGTTGTGGTACCCATAATCTAGCCGGCATCCGGTGCAAAGGAGCACTGGTGGCCTGGTACCTTGACCCCTGGTATTGCGCATGTCCATGGGCGGTCGCCTCACTACTCCCATCCCGTGAACTTCTTATCCGTATGCGCCTCTCATATAAAAAAACAAAAATATTATTATATGAAAAAAAAAGTGTATAATATCTATAACTTTTACCGTACCTACAATACAAATGATGATCAGAGGGCCTACCATCAACTTTTAATAATCGATGCGAATCCGATGCAGTTCAGTTTAGGTACCTAAACTGAATCACTAAAATTCGTACCATGAAGTGCCTTTTACTGAATGGCGTTTGGATCGCTTACGAAGAGAAGAGACTTAGTTATTTGTATTTATATTTTTATGAACGCACCTCCATTGATGTTTGATTTGACAGGACCACAGAGTACATTTTTTTTTAATCGTTCTTGCGAACAGGCTATAGCCCGGACCCTTACTGCCTCGTCTTTAGTATTTTTTTTTGGTATTTATTTTCAGCATTTTGTTTTACAAAAAAAAGTCCAATAAAGTATTCTCATCTCATCTTTAATCTATAAAATTTTTCTTTTCTATGTTGTCACTATTTTTTAAAAGTTATTAACGACGCGATTCACTTTCCTCTAAGGAAGTAGCAACTTTTTTCGAATCGGTCTCTTTGACAAATAAGCTATCCAGTTTAGGTTGAAATAACACCTCATGGTACGAATGAATGAACGAACTAAATCAGTTTGCGATTCAGTTGATATCATTTTTGACATTCAATTGAGATCATTGCGATTTAATCAGATGATTTGAGGTCAACCTAAATTAGATAGCTCTAATCACGACGTGGTACGAAATAGCAAAGCAGTTCATTTTAGGTTGTCAATTGAATCGCAATAAGAGTTCATGGTAGGCCCGCAGTCTGAGCAGTATTTACTAGAGAAATTTATAGACAATCATAATGATATTGAAATTGTAATATTTTTTTAATGTAGTACAAATGAAATAGTTACTGTATAACCATGAATAACCAAAGCCAAAACAACAGAAAAAGTACGTGTGCTATTTTGAAGCAGAAATGTGTACCGAGATAGCTTCGATAGTCTTGGATAATGAGAGATAATAATATCATAATTCTGTTACCCTTTTGTAAGTAACAAACAATTTGATGTGTCCATGTCCTAATGTGTTTAGTTCAAGAACATAGACCTTGACTCAAGTCAAATATTAATGTTGGAATCAGGCACAGGCAGGTAGTCACTGGTAGGTACCATTTAATTTCTGGTGGGCCTTTTCTAGTTTCAGTAGTTTTTCAGGAGTTCGTAGAGATCTTACATTAAACCTTGCCAGGTTACATATTATTATATATATAATAATAATAAGCCTTTAATTTATTCCAATAACGTTCAAATACATAATAATATAATCTTAACACTACGCGTATAGTATAAAATATAAAAGTTATGTTATTGGAACCCCACTGCGGGTATAGGTCTCCTCCAGCTTATTCCATGTATCCCTCCTCTGTGCTTTTCCTCTCCATTCTTTTCCTGCTATTTTTATTATGTCATCTACCCATCTGTTTCTTGGGCGGCCTCTTTTTCTTTTGCCAGATGGTCCTTCCCAAATTGTCGTTTCTACTGTCCATCTTTTGTCCATGAATCTCGCCACATGACCTGCCCAGCGTCAGTTTTGTGTTACAGTGTACTCAAGAGCATCTATCAAATTTGTCCTTTTCCTAATGCTGTCAATCTTTTGAATTTTTCTGATTTTCAACATACTCCTTTCCATCGCTTTCTGGCAGATTATTACATATATCCATATGTATATCCTTTTTCTTTAATTTTGATACCTTAAAACATGTATACCTACCATTTGAAGTTAATTTCTTCCAGTTTTAAGTAATAACTTCATAATTGCAAAATATTAACTGGCGTATTTTATGTTTCAGGTTTACATCAGTGAAATATCTGTGCCAGACATCCGGGGCTGTCTCAGCGCCGTGCTCAAAATAGTCGGCCATCTTGGAGTCCTCTTCAGCTTCACCATTGGGGCATATCTCGATTGGCAACAACTGGCTCTCTGCATTTCAGCAGCACCGTTACTGCTTTTCTGTACTGTACTCTACATACCAGAAACACCAAGCTACCTCGTTCTCATCGGTAAAGAAGAAGAAGCCTACAAAAGTCTGCTTTGGTTACGCGGTCCAAATTCTGACGTTGCTCAAGAACTAGCAACTATTCGAACCAACGTACTTGCTAGTAAGAACTTCAGTCAACGACAAAGTCAAATGACAGGCAGTCAACTGATCAACTCGCTAGATGTAAGAACAATGAACCGTCTCGTAGGACCAATTTTGGTTACATGTGGCCTGATGATGTTCCAAAGATTCTCTGGAGCACACGCATTTTCGTTTTACGCTGTACCAATTTTTAGAAAGACTTTTGGAGGGATGAACCCCCACGGGGCAGCTATTGCTGTGTCGTTTGTTCAATTACTAGCTTCCTGTCTTTCTGGTCTTCTGATAGATACCGTCGGACGTCTTCCATTGCTTATTGTTAGTTCAGTCCTCATGTCCATGGCTTTGGCTGGTTTTGGAAGTTATGCGTATTACGAAGAAGTACATAGAAATCAGAGAATTCAAAATGTTATGTTTCACCAGACAGGTCAGAATGATTGGATACCGTTGCTGTGTGTCCTGGTATTTACTATAGCCTTCTCTTTAGGCATGAGTCCAATATCTTGGCTTTTAATTAGTGAGTTGTTCCCGTTGGAATACAGGGCTTTCGGCAGTGCAATGGCGACAGCTTTCAGCTATCTCTGTGCTTTTGTTGGCGTCAAAACTTTCGTTGATTTCCAACAAGCGTTAGGCCTTTACGGTGCGTTTTGGTTATATGCTTCTATAAGTGTTGGAGGGTTATGTTTTGTGGTTTGCTGCGTTCCAGAAACTAAAGGAAGAGATCTGGATGAAATGGATCCGAATTATGTCCAAAGTTTGTCTCCGAAAAGGTAAAGTGTATCGCTATTTGAATGTACTTTTAGAATGCTCTCGATTCCCCTTCAAAGATTGAGTTACAAGTATTTAGGAATTCTCCTTTACAAACGAGTCCACTGCATTTTGGCTGTGTTTTTAAAGACAATAATAATATATATCATATACATTTTGCATATCCTCTTCTTTACATATCTAACCTAAAGAATTCTTTATTGTAGAACACCTATACATAATAATTGCGCTGTAAACTCTATAAAGATCCTCTTCGTCGTCCACATTCTAGAAGGTTCTCAGTCCGAAAGCAGGTCTTAAGTATCTATTGTCTTTTTATACACCTTAATGAAACAGAGAGAAAGAGAGACATTTACATGGATTACCTATAACCTATACTTTCTGGTTGATAATCTAATTTTATGTGGACAAAAAGGATACTTTTATAGTATCTAGAGAGAAGAATATTCTACTATTTTCAAAACTCTTCCATTTTTCCTACGTTAGTACTTTAACTATACAAGTACAATAGTTCTGCTTCTGTTTGTAGAAGTAATCATTTAATCGTTAATCTACGTTGTAACTGTTAGGAATTGCCAAAAAAAAAAATTTTATATACTATGGAATATGTGTAGCTCTGTTTACTTTCTTATTTAAATGAAATTGATTAACGGCCGTTCCCAATATACTATCTACAGATAGAGATAAATTACTACCTTCTACTGTCAGTAATTAGCTGTCCCAATATACTCGATAAGTCATTCTTATCGCCTTATATTGAGACGCGTGAATTGCCATTTCCATACAATTTTCTATCGCTGGTAAGCTATACGTCATCCCGTTGACAGACATCGTGTACGGATATGGTGAGTTACTGTCAATAATATTATATACAATAAAGATCATTTTCTGTTTCTCCCATACTTTTTTTAAATCAATAACACCTAATTTAAATGTAGTTTTACTACTTTATAACATTTATTACATGAACTCATGAATGAATCTTATTTTAGGCATAAATCACGGTGTACGGTAAAAAATCATATCTGGTGAATGATTCTGTGTTTTTGCTATGCAAATACGAAGCAATTGGCAAATTAGACTTATCTCTTTTTCATTTGCGATAATTGCATTTACTATCCTTCTTTGACGTGTAATCGTAATGTAGTGTTCTATTGCAATGTTAAATTATTCATGTGTGCGTTTGAAATATCATTTACAAACACCGAATGTTGTCTAGGTAACCTATCTATACTTTTAAATATCATTGGTTACCGTCGATTAGTTTATTGGGACAGAAATGTCAACGATAGCTACGATTTTTATCTCAAGGCCACACCCGGAGATAGACTGAATATTGGGAACGGCCGTAAGACACCCAAAAGGTTACTAGAATGTATACCTAGAAATTATATCACATATTTTTAATATATTGTTCTTAATTTTATGTGACATTGTGACTCGTAATTGACAATAAACTTATACATATAGCAAAATATAAATAAATGATAACATAGTACCTATAAATTGAAATTGATATTACATTTTCAAAATCTAACCTAACCTAAAATCGAGCTTCTCTGTTTTAGTGTCATGACAATAATATTGATTACATAATTATTAGCTTTATGTATACATATGGCAAGTATTTTTAAGTATGTCTTTTTTAAAAGGTACCTCGAAAAAAAGATGAATGTAAGGTCGAACTCTATATGACGTACTAAGACGTTGCTCAGACATGACTTATGTCAAATAGCTGTGATAAACCGCTGACTTTTGTCGATTTTTGCATTGGTCCTCTTAGCTTTATGGAGGGTAGAGGCAATGAGAATCAGCTCATATGGGAGAAAAGTTGAAAAAGTGTCCAGCTTATGCTGTAAATAACAGTTTAAAAAGCTTCCAAAATGGCGCTGGTGTAGACATTGTATGGTGATTGAAGCAATTGTACACGAATTGAAGTGTGCCTACTTAAAAAAAACTATTATTTTAGTCGACTAAAGTAGTTAATTAATGAAAATTGCAACAACTTACGTTGTACAAATAATGTAGAAAATTAAAGAATTATTGTAGAGAAACGTGCACCTAGAGTGATTAGTATTATTTTATATTTGGCGCTTCTTTTTTGATTTACCCTGATGCTAGTGTAGCGCCACCCTAAGAGCGCTTTCGCAGTACGTCCGATCCGAAACCGATCCGTATCCGTAAAAACACCGTCCGAAGTAGTCGTAGAACTATTTCTATGGTTGTTTACGCACTAGATCCGGCTTCCGTCATCCGAATTTTTTCCGTGAACCGTTAGAAATAGTATACGACTACACTGGACCGTATTTTCACGGGTTCGGATCGGATTCGGATCCGACATAGTGCGAAAGTGCTCTTATTTAATGCATATTGACGTATACTTTTTTATATACACAGATGATACTCCATACTTAGCTTAAGCTCAGCATAATTTCAGCTGTCAAATACTCACGTCTCACTCGCCGTTACGGTGTGTTTGCAGTCGACGCGGTGAACGTTGCAGTCGTGTCTTCCCAACTTAAATTAGAGACCATGTAGATGCTACAAGGTTGTTCGTAGGCGAAAGTTTTATTCAGTCCCATGCGTCAATTTTATCTTTTGTTATAAATTGAATCCAACTGAGGTTGTAAGCAAAAATAATAGTTTATATTGTGTAAGTAAAAAAAATACTTAACTTAACTTTGGCTTACTTACTGGCGCAGTTATTTTTATGCTATATTTTTGTTTCTTTATTTTACGCCTATTTGTCCCCTCGTGCCCCTAGCCACTTAGGTAAGTTTTAAGTAAGTGATATCTGAGCAAAGTCTAAGTACGCTCTATAGATCTCTCTCAGCCTAATAGTTAGACAATAATAAAATAAAGCTTATATTATGCTCTATGACAGGGTGTTCAAATACGTTACAAATTTTCCTTTTGCTAAGAGTTAAAATAAAATGAATTAGGGTTTCAAACGGCGTTTGACAATCGCTTTACTTACCACAAATCAGTTTATTTTCGAGACAAGGAAAATACATTCACATATTCAGGACTAAAAACCACCTGTACGCTAATAGCCTGAAAGCTTTTCAAGCGAAGCTAGGACCGGGAAGGTCATTAAAGAACAGTACCAGATAATATGTGACATTAGATCTTTTAAACGTCTAGATAGAAATTGACAGCTGTGTAAACGAGGAAAAAAAAGGTTGACAGTTAACCTCTATTTTGAGCAATGAACCCACACTAACACAAAGTGTCACACAAATCGCGAGTGTAAGACGTTCACACTTCACGCACACTTAAGTAACAAACTTGTCCTGTTTTCATCCGTTGTCTAGCAGCAAGAGGCTCTATCTAGAGTCTAGACGTATAAATTATCTAAGGAGACAACTATCATACCATTAGGTAGAACTAATCTAAAAGTTAAAAGTAAATAGTTGAAATTGTTATACATCGTTGGTGCTACTCACCTACGAGTTCTGAATTGCTACAGCGCGTCGTGAAACACGTAGGTGCCAGTGCCTACGCTAGCGCGCGGCTACAAGATTACTTGCTGGTTGTTCAAGTGAAATCAAATCGATCAAATCAAAAATTATTGATTATGATTTCGAAATTATTATTGAAAATTGATTTATCTACGTGAAATATATACTATTTTGATCATGAAGTGAGCAATTTCAGAGGTATTTCATGGCAAAATACAATAAATATATACAAACATTATACATTATTTTACATATTTGTCATTAAAGACCTTTGAAACACTTAAATATATCGTCAAATTTAAAAGGTTGTAGAATACATCTTAAAAGAGTGCTTACCTAAGAAGTGTTTATATGTTATTACTAAAATTAAACATAAATTATAACAAAAAACTACAAACTTGATAACAATTACTTAAGGCACTAAAATGGTAAAGAAAGTTCTATAGTAGCCTTCCTAGAAAAAAAAATAATCTAATAATACATAAAGATCTATTAATAAATATCGGCATATTATATAGAAGTGAAATTTAATTTGTATTTTTTTTCAGATTTATATAATACAAAAGAAAGGATATAATCCGATCACAATATCTTTGCACCTGATGACGATGACGTCATATGCCCGCTCTAGTAGATTTGAAAAATATAGCTACAAATATATTTATAGTGTTTGTTGAAATGAAAGCTTCTTTAGCGGCGTGAAGCACTTTTCTTGGTATGGGTATAAAATGTTAAGCCCGAGTCAAGACACGCAGACAGTCGTTGAAATTATGGATGAAACTTGAATTTTAAATAGTTCTGAAGTGTTATATTTTTATGTAATATAAATTGTTATTTTTGTGTACGATAGCGCAACAAATATATATTGTATTTAACCACATAAATGCTAGTACTTTTATACTGATAAATAAAGCAATTCGAAATTCTTCCATTCCAAAATTCAAAAATGCACAACGTTAATGTTCAAGTTTTCACTTATCCGGCACTCCCGGAGTGCAACCCGTTATTTTTTTAACTACATTTCATCCTATTTTTTTGTAAAATATTCATGTTTTTATAATGATTAATTGAATGCAAACATACTAATGCAATGCAAAATAGGGAAGTGAAGGGCCATCGCATTTCGACGAGCGAGGTGCACAGATATTGTGGCCGAGTTACCCTACATAATATTACGTGTTTATTTTATTGTAAAATAATTAAATATACCATCAGTAAAAGATTGGATGATAAGTAAGCGGATTGACGTAGCAACCCAATTGCCTATTAAAAGTCGTCAGTAAATGTCCGAGCGGCGTTGTATACTAAGATCATTTATACGTCTAGATAGACTATGTCATCTGTGAAAACGTCGAAAAATATTTAACCACTGTTATGAGCAATTCACGCACACTAACACAAAGTGTCATACAAATCGCGAGTGTAAGACGTAGCTTGTCACGCACACTAAACTAATATTACTGACCTGTTTTTTGTATCCAATAGCACATCTAGAGATTCTATATAAATGTATAAATAATCTAAGGTTGTATATAATTCCTTATACAGCTAACATTAAAACATTCATTCAAATTAACACCTTATTTCGTGGCAGTAATGTTCAGAGTCTGTTTAATACAACTCTGCCGAATAGACGCGCAGGCAGAGTTTTGCTCCAGACACTTTTTGAGCGTGATTGTGAGTCTATAATTTTTTTAAAGTTGTTTATTGTACGTCAATGGTAGCAAGGAAAACACTTGCAAAAAAGCGCGGGAATAAGTCTGTCAGTGTACACGAATATTAATAGTATTTAACGGCATTAAAAGCATAACTTATAAAAGCAAGTCTAAATTTGTAGTTAAGAAAATATTGTCTAATACAACGATTAATTATGTCTCGATCTTAGATCATTTATACGCCTAGATATACTGTGACAGTTTTGAAAACGTCAAAAAAAAGATTTTAGAACTAACCTCTATTTTGAGCAATTCACGCACATTAACACAAAATGTCACACAAATCGCGATTGTAAGACGTAGCTTGTAACGCACACTAAACGAATATTCCTTGCCTATTTTTTGTGTCCAATAGCACATCTGAAGACTCTGTCTAGACATGTAAATAATCTAAGGTGGTATATAATAACTTATACAGCTAACATTAAAACATTCATTCAAATTAATACCTTATTTCGTGGCAGTAATGTTCAAAGTCTATTGTATTATTCTACGTCAACGGTAAGCAAGGAAAATGCTTGTTTACAAAGCGCGGGAATAAGTCTGTCATTGTTAACGTGTACGTTTACACGAATATTAATAATATTAAACGGCATTAAAAGCAAACCTAATAAAAGCAAGTCAATTAAGAAAATATTGTCTAGTACAACGATTTATTATGTCTCGATCAATAATTATTACAATTATACGTCAAGAGGTGTACCTAACTATGCAATTGCGAATTTTTTTAATTCATTAGAGGTCATGAGATACGAAACCCTGAAAAAAAAACAATTGTGCTCATAATAAATGCAAGGCGTGTGTGCTTTATTGTAATAGAATAATCGATATTACAATCCAATGCCCTCTCTGGCCGGGTTTATAATTTGTGTTCGGGTGTGATTATAGATTAGAAACCTTTAGATAGAGCTATCTGCAATCCCAACTCGAATAAAATCACAACTTTATAGAATTATAACGAATAGGTTGTGAATTTATACATTTTCTAGATTTTTTATAACAATAACTTTATCATTCAAAATATTCCAATATGCTTGCTTATTGATGTGTTGGTGGTTAGTAGGCGGTTAGTTTTAGTGTGAAGTTTTAGGGCCCAAACTTTAATGAATACGTCCCTTTATAATTTTAATAGTTGATTTAAATAGATGATTTAGTAAATCAAAATTGTATCGTATATTTTATTGTTAAAGTTTTTGGAAACAGTCCACAAATGAGGTAATGTTTAAGTAAGTATATTTTTCTTAAAATGTCGTTTATTAGAGTGAAAGCGGTACCATATGTAAAACTTATCATAGCTATAAGCCGCTCCGCTATAAACCATTTTGTAAATGGAGTTATCAGCTTTTATTCTTTTGTTTTTTCCATCCAGATCCGATTATGTAGTCGCATAGATATAAAAATACAAGATAACGAATTTATATCTCTTTACGTCCACGGCGAGTGGACGGACAATTATGAAATCTGTGTGCATTGCCTGTTTCATAATTAGTGCCAATTAAGCGATTCAAAGTCATTAAATTCCTGTATCCACTAGCTGGGGCAGAGGGCATCCACCGTGCATCTCCATTGCGATCGGTCCTGAGCATCTTTCTTAATATCACTCCAAGTTTTTCCGATATCTTTCGCTTCGTCAATGACAGTCCGCCGCCAGGTTTGCTTTGGACGGCCACGTTTGCGTTTTCCTTGAGGGTTCCAATCCTAGGGCTTGCCTCGGTATATGGTTGGGATCCCAACAGAGTATGTGGTCTATCCAGCTCCAAATCCAGGTTCAAAGTAATAGGTATTAAACTTGTGTAGTAAGTCCTTGCGTTGTAAGTATAAATTGATACAAGAATTGTGCAATTTTATTACATAATAGTATTACTTTAACATTACGTATATTTTCAATCCAATTATTTTTTATAATTTATTATAAAACTCATTTGTGGATGTTTCAAGAATTTTTATTACTTAATTTAGGAAAAAATATATTATAACATAAATTATTTTAGACTGTTTAGTAATATATACCTTTTATTAATTTGTTGATAGATAAAGCGTTGCTCTGTGGCTTAAGCAATACACTAATAGAACAGTATTATAACTTTATACCAGACCGCCCGAATCGACGCACGCACACATACATACGATTTACACGGACGCTAAGCAATCTTGGAAAGACAAAACTATTGAATACGACGCCGTATACCGCCGAGATTTGAGAGCTAGACAGTATTAAAATGCACTCAGACAGTAAAAACCCTCCTTTCGTCACTTTAAATATTATAAAAACTATCCAATTTACAGGCAAACGTATACGAGGGACAATATGTCCCTAAAATGAGTTATCCTCACACAGATTACTTAAAATTATTAACCTTACGTTCAATTAAAAGGAAAATAATTTAACATCCATCGAATTACATACTTACTTGAAATAATTTTGTTTTTAAAAATGAAATCAATGCTCCAGTAGGCAGACCGGCCTTAAAATATTCGTGGTATATGCTACACATAATATGACGTCACACATCGGCAGATATATATATATCGTTTCACCGAGTAGAGGTCAGCTATTAATAATAATATAAGATAATCCCCCTTGTGTACGACGAGCTTGGCCATAGAGCGCGCTCTGTCTATATGTACCTTGATAATTTATGAACAAAATATTGTGTACTAAACTTGATGCTACAGATTGTGAAAACGCCAACCGATGCCTAGGCTTATAGAGTGATGTGTTAGCGTGCCTATATTATATATATTTAGTATAAATAGTAATAGGTATAGAAAATTTTATGTAATACGAAGACATTCTTATGCACATGTTGTGAGCGTTTTAGTATTAACGCTATCTATGTGGCTTTTATTGGAACAGAATAGCTAGCTTAAGAGTCATATAAATATTTAATTTATACACTTCGTGAACTTTCATTAAGACCTTCTATATGGTATAGCTGCTATATTATTATGATGACTTATTCGTGTTTTCATTATTAAAAAATATTAATTTTTCTTATTAATAATATTAATTCTTATTGTTTAATTAATATTTTGTTTATTACATTTTTATGTTCCTCGTGTAATGTGCCTATATCAAATTTGACTTGAATGAAAGTTTACGGAATGTTAAGATATGAAATTTATTAAATATTATCTCTGCTTATCAATATTTTAATAGAATATTTTCTTCTCTACTATTTCTTAGATATATAATTAGTGTAATCCGGGTAAATTATCAATACTATTGATCTAGGGTTTAATTTTACGTTAACTACTGTTAGATACTGTTTGAAAAAATAGATTTTATTTTTTTTAATATACAAATGATGTTTTTTATAAAGATTCTACCTGTACCTGTTAAATAATTTGATGGCACTTTTGATCTACTCATGAAATGCATCACTATTTGAAGATGATGGGAGATTGACCATACATACATACATAATGTGTTGACACATATGTTATAATATTTTCTTCGTAAATACGAAATGTTCTACACACCTAGGTGTCCCGGTGAAATATTGCCCGTAAGTGACTCGTACGATATAGAGATTGAAATAGGAGAGTAAAAAATTATGAAGTAGATTAAAGTGCCATCAAACAGAAATTCAATATTTTTTTATGTTATATCCATATTTTAATTAATTTAAATATAATTATTTTGGTATGTAGATTATATCTAAATAGTTATTTATTAAAATTTATTGAATTAGGCGTTACTTTGCGGAAATTCATAATTATACAAATTATTTAAGTTTTCTTTAGTGTTAATTCCGCCAATATTTGTCGAGACAGTCTCGTACCAGATTTTGGCGAGACAACACGTCCTAAGGATGCCTCGTGTAGAGGCGAAACACGTGTCGAATTGTTTTAAAGACAAATATTGGCGGAATTAACACTAAAGAAAACTTAAATAATTTGTATAAATAGTTATTATTTATAGAAAAATATTTCTATCGTAAAACTACACAGACAGAAAAATATTGAGTATTTTTAGTTTCATGAGAAAACATTTTCCTTACAACTTAATAATAGTAATTAATAGTTTGTGTCGAAGATTTCTCAATTCATTGTTTTCCAGCAACATACATAATAGTCTGCGGTTTTGTAAAGTTGACAGAAAAACTTGAAAATATTTTAGAAAGAACAATTGTTGATAAAGTCTTGATAAGAAGCTTTAATTACGAGCCTTCTAATGCTGTTACTTTCTATTCTTAACTAGTAGGTATTAGCTAAATTTGAAAGAAAATAGATGAAACATAACTCATCACTATTACTCTTATTATCATTGACGGTATGTGCATTAAATATACCACTTATAGATTTATTGACCATAGATAGATATTTCAGGCTTACCTATCGGGCATAGCAAGCGTGCTAAAAGACTCTTGTAATAAACATGCTTAACCACTTTACTCTCGCACACTCATTACTCGAGACTCGGTTCCTCTGTTCGCAATCTACAAATCTATTGGAATCTATGTAAAAATGCCATATTGCACGGTTTCGAAGTTAAAAAGACAAGAGATAAATTTAATATGAAAACATGAATCATTTCATGTCATTACTACTTCATTACCTAAATAAAACTTAATTTAATTAGAATCTTGTCTTTCAACCATGGTAAAATAATAGATTATAATAAACTATGAATTCAATTTACCTATTTCCTCGTTTAGAAGAATATACCGTCATTCCAATAAGTTTTCTTTAGATAAAGCAATCACGCTACGAAATGGGTCATCATCAATAGATTTAAGATTCATTCTATCTTGAATATCTTATCCTCAGGGTAAGTTAGATAGTATGTTTCCACGACACCCGACTGCAGCTATACTTTTTTTTTTATTATTAGACGTGACGAGATGAACAAGGCATTCATTCACCTGATTCTTGGAAATTTTAAGTAGTTCCACGCTTTCGCTCGTTATTTTGAAACAAGATTTAAAATATCGGTAGCTACTTCTTATCCTATGTGTAACTAATTCACTTTACCCAAATGATCTGTGAACGGCTGGATCTCTTGGTGTTGCGTAGAGACGTCGCTTCATTGTGTGTCTTCTACCGCATTTATCACAGGGAGTGTTCCGAAGAGCTGCTTAACCTGATTCCTGCCGCGGAATTCCACCTTCGCACGACACGCCACAAGTTAGGATATCATCCCCATCATCTGGATGTGTGGCGGTCCTCCACAGTGCGGTTTTCAAGGAGCTTTCTTCCTCGTACTACAAAGCTGTGGAATGAGCTTCCTTGTGCGGTGTTTCCGGGACGATACGACATGGGTACCTTCAAAAAAAGCGCGTACACCTTCCTTAAAGGCCGGCAACGCTCTTGTGATTCCTTTGGTGTTGCAAGAGAATGTGGGCGGCGGTGACCACTTAACCCCAGGTGACCCGTACGCTCGTTTGTCCTCCTATTCCATAAAAAAAAATGTTTCATCTATTTTCTATTCATCGGAGTGTTAGGTAGATAATAGAACGGCTTTAACTAGCTTAGTGTTTTTAAAAGACTTAAATTGTACAAAGTTAGAATGCTATGGTATGAAGTAGGTGAATGTTATGGGAAGTTTGATAAAAGAGTTTAAAAAGTTAAAGTTTGAATTTCCCCTGTAAATTTCGCGGCCTTACTATTAATATTGAGTGATTTCTACAAACCAAAATTGAATGAGACTATAATTAAAGTTAAAATATGACTATCATGTTTGACAGAGCGAAAACAGACTTTATTATGTAATACGGCATCATATGTTTATTTAATGATTATATCCGCATGTTCGTAACTGAAATGTTTTATCAAATTTCCCAACTAGGTGGATTGACAATAATATTGACAATAAAGAGTTGAAATACTTCATTCTGTGACAAATTATATATACACATAAGTTTTTTTTCTACTTCTCTATGTAACGCGGGAATACATAATAAATAGATTTCTATGTACGATATTGTGTGTTATTTTCCTATATATCTAACCAGCAAAATGTCACGGTAGTTGAAAATGTTTTTTCTCCTGCAGCTGACTACGTAATAGCACTATTTTGAGTCAGTCAATTATCAATGTTCTTAGGTATATCGTGAAACTTTTCTTAGTGCCCTTCTCATTTCTCAATGATATGATATTACTAGTCGAAACTAAACAATATCTAACAGCAATTAATTAAAATAATATGTATAATATACAGCTGTCGTATATTTAGATACTTTTATGAAAGAGGTTCAAGGAAAAATAGCTGTCTATTTTTAATAATTTGCAGAACTGATTCCTATATAGCTACATTATTTTGTTCAAAATACTTCATTTATTACTAAGCTATATTAGCGTCGGTGGTGCAATAGGTTGAACCATTGAGTCTGACTGACCCACCAGTTCGATCCACGATCGACAGGTACTTAGTTTTTCATTCATCAGTCATTAATTAATGACCATGAATTTATTCATTGAATTCAGCCACCACATCCATCTGTTACAAAAGTCCTCCGCAGAACTCCATCTTCACTGGCGAATCAATTGTTCTGTCACAGGCGGTGTCATATTATGTTGAATCACATAAGATCAACAAGGCTTTAATTCTGTGAGACTTATTAAGCTGCTGGATGGATCTAGCAAAAATCCTTTTAAATCTTCAAAGAAATTCATTATCATCGAATCGGGTTCGAATCCCGGTAGGTGCGATAAGCCGGTGAAAGATGTCTTGGTCGTCGATGATTCGAGTCGCTCGTCGTTGAACTGACTGCAATGAATTTCGTAATATTTTGTTTTGTACATTTTCTGGAACTGTGTTGTACAAGCATATACATTGCCCAACAAAAGACTAACTTGACCCAACCAAGTATATGTTTGTTCCTGGTGTTAACATTATTATTATCGGTCTCGAGAAAATTTGGTAATGTGCCTATGAACATACATTTAACATTATCTAGAATATATTGAGAGACAACTGTCAATACAAGCTTATAGGTAACTCAACGCATTTCCGTCAGGAAGTATGTGCATTATGCATATGATCCCCAGTACAGTTTCTTACATCTGACTGATGTAAGATACTGTACTGGGGCGCGCCCGCCCGAGGTGAGAACAGTCTATTTGAAGCCTTATTTGCGATTTTATGGAGAGGACTAACAAGCCTACAGGTCACCTGATGTTAGGTGATCACCGTCGCCCACATTCTCTTGTAACACCACAGCAATCCTAGGAGTGTTGCCGGCCTTTAAGGAAGGTGTACGTGCTTGTTAAAGTTCCTATGTAGTATCTTCCTGGAAACACCTCACAAAGAATGTCATTCCACAGCTTAGTTGTATGTGGAAGAAAGTGCCTTGAACTTGCACTGTGTAGGAACACCACAAATCCAGAAGTACTGCCGTCTTAACGAGTACACCAAACATTTTTGAGACCAATTTTGGCATGCACTTAAAAGTGTGTGTAAGAGTATTAAAAACAAAAAGAGACAGTATTTGAAAATATTTTATTGCAACAAAAACCCAAACTGGTATTTAAAAAATATAGATATTTATATCTTAACAACTATAACCAATTCCAAACAACAATGCCTTGGCCATAATACATAATATCACACATAATAACATTACATAAGTTATTTTTATTAAATATACAGTAGGTACAAATTTTCACCTTAGAAAAGAGGCCATTTTTGAAATAGCACTAATTTTTGTCATACATTGTGACATTTCCCTATAAAATGTGATATTTCCATATAGATCATGATTTACATAATATTAAATAAATTGTGTTGAAATTTTTAACTGTGATCTGAACTACATATTCAGAAAAAAATTGTAATGGTGCTAAACATGTACACAGAATTTAACACTGTATATATTGCGCTTTTGAACCGACTTCAAAAAAGGAGGAGGTTCTTAAGTCGTCGGTACTTTTTGTTACGGAATGTGAAAGAAAACTATAAGTTACGGCGACACCTAACGGTTATTTATCACCCAAACCACCTAGCCATTAGCAGAGTACTATAAATAGCAGGCGGCGGCTGAATCAAGAATCCAATAAACTGATCCATTTATTGGCTTCACTCGAGCAGCTGGTAGATTTTCTTTGTCCTTGAATATACGCTGAAATACAAAAATATACTGTAAAGGTATAACTTTTTTTTATGGAATAGGAGGACAAACGAGCGTACGGGTCACCTGGTGTTAAGTGATCACCGCCGCCCACATTGTCTTGCAACACCAGAGGAATCACAAGAGCGTTGCCGGCCTTTAAGGAAGGTGTACGCGCTTTTTTTGAAGGTACCCATGTCGTATCGTCCCGGAAACACCGCACAAGGAAGCTCATTCCACAGCTTAGTAGTACGAGGAAGAAAGCTCCTTGAAAACCGCACTGTAGAGGACCGCCACACATCCAGATGGTGGGGATGATATCCTAATTTGTAGCGTGTCGTGGGAAGGTGGAATTTGCTTGTGGCGGTTTTATGCATGTTGTTCCTTTATCTAAAATATGGCAGGGAAGTTATAGCTGATGCATCATCCATCATACTCATGAATGGGTACAGACCCATTTAAAATACCACTTGTGTCAGTATTCTATATCGTTTATTCAATTTCAAAATTTACCACCTTTCATCGAAAATATATGCCTCAGACCTGAGAAGAACTGGTGCAAGTATAAAGAATTTCATTACAATAAAATTTATAAATTGAATTACACTTAACATCAAAACTAGACTTTCCATAATATGCTGAAGAAGTAGGATGCTGGAATACTTTGGACATATTGCTCGTAAAGAGGTTCATAATCTGGAACAGCTGATGGTGACAGGCAAGGTGACGAGATGGTCGGACCAAATACGATCTGCTCTAAGCATCAACTTCCATGATGCCCTTCATATGGCTAAGGATCACAGCAGATGGAGGGGAATCGTACGGGAGAAACTGATGCAGCGGGGGAGCCACGACCCCCAGTAATGACGAAAACGACGCGAGGAGGAGGGTGGTCTCTGCATTCTCAGTGTGTGGCATCATTAAAAAAGGCATTTATGTTATAGTAACCTTTACCACATAAGCGTTTTCAACAATTCTTTTGAATTTCGTATTATTTTGTTCTGTTCATTTTCTGGAACCATGTTGTACAAGCATATTCATTGCCCAACAAAATACTAACTTGAACTAACCAAGTATTATTATCAGTCTCGAGAAAATTCGGTAATGTGCCTATGAACATACATTTAACATTATCGAGAATATATTGAGAGGCAACTGTCAATACAAGCTTATAGGTTACTCAATGCATTCCCGTTAAGAAGTATGTGCATTATGGAAAAGCATTAAATAAAATCATCATATTTTTTAAGCTTTTTTTCAAAGTAAGTCAAATGTGCAACATGAAATATTATTTAAAAAAAATGTAATACATTAAAATATGATTTGTTCAAAAAAACATTGTAATTCTAATATCGTTTTTCGTCTCGCATTTTTAAATTTGGACCAATAATGGTTGTTTTAATACTGGTGAACCAGTGTTTAATGGTTTATACAAGTCAGAAGTAAGTAATGTAAGATCTATTTTATATATTACGAATCAAACGCACCTACGAACTGAGTTTTTTTTTAAATTAATCTTATCAGTGGGAATCTAAAGTATATATATATATATTTTAAAGTTGTAACTAAGAGAATCTTCTGTACTATACCTCTTTATTTAATGTAATTATATTACTGAATCCTCGGAGTGCAAATCAGAGTCAAACTTCATTTTTTATTTTAACAATATTTCTGAGTACATTCAGAAATTGAAGTCGAAAGTTGCACTCTAAACTTTTTTATAATATTCAGGGATGTTGGATCAGACAAGGTAATAGATACAGCACTCGCATTACAATGCAGTGTCACTCAGAATTTTTTGTTTTCAAGAATCCACATGGCACTATATTTGCCGTCCCCTTGAGACATGACATGTTAAGTCTCTTGTGCCCAGTAATTTCACTAGCTACAGCACCCTTTAGACCAAAACACAAAAATGCTTACACATAGAAAATTTGGTAATGTGCCTATAAACATATATTTAACATTATCTCTATTAGATACATAGTAATGCTTACACATAGTAATTATTTTCTAGAAGAAGCAGCAGCTTCACCGCAGAAATAGGTATTGTTGTGGTACCCATAATCTAGCCGGCATCCTGTGCAAAGGAGCCTGCTACTGGTTCACTCTTTTTTTTTATGATATGATAAGGGACGAGACGAGCAGGACGTACAGCTGATGGTAATGGATACGCCCTGCCAATTGGCGATTGTAATGACAATGCAGTGCTGCTCAGGATTCTTGAAAAACCCTAAAAATTCTGAGCGGCACTACAATTGCGCTCGTCACCTTGAGACATAAGATGTTAGGTCTCATTTGCCCAGCAATTTCACTAGCTACGGCGCCCTTCAGACCGAAACACAATAATGCTAACACATTACTGCTTCACGGCAAAAATAGGCGCCGTTGTGGTACCCATAATCTAGCCGGCATCCTGTGCAAGGGAGCCTCCTACTGATACACTCTCTCTACACTTTATGGTCCTAAGATTTGTCAATGAGGTTTCATTACCCAGTTGTAACTTATTAATGAAGTTCAGAAAATCAATGTTACCTTAATAATTTCTGACTTCCCAGAACCACACACAGCAAATATACAATTCCTTGCATTGTTAATAACTGGATATGTCAGTGTGATTCTCTCAGGTGGAGGTTTTGGAGAGTCAGTTATGGGTGCCACCATGAGAGCAGTTTCCTCCAGGAGTTTGTGGTCAGGGAATAATGAACATGTGTGTCCATCCGGTCCCATCCCAAGTAACAGAAGATCAAATTTGAAGTCACTGCTGTTGAATGCTAATTTTAATTGTTCTGTGTAATCTTGGGCTGCTTCATCAGCTGAAAATTAATGAAATTTTAAACTTTTTGCAAATAAGACATATAATAATAAACTTGTGTTTGTCATAATATAAATTTTAGGACCAATTTTTTTTAGTTTAATGAAATTGAAGAACAGACAAGTTTAGAGGGGTAATGTGGCAGCTGATGTTAAGTGATCATAACCTCCTACACTCCTTGTTGGACTAGCATAGTTTCTCAACCTTATTTTGGTCACTGCCCACTTTGAGAATAGGTTTTTTTCTAGAGTATTTTCATGTATTTTTTTGCCTTTTTAGACTATATTTTTTAATCTACCCACACCCCATCTGCGCCATCTCAATGCCCCCTAATTTTCTCTGGATCTCCTACTGCCCCCCCCCCCCCCCCCCCCCGAACGCCCACAAGGGGATGTTATCACCCACATTGAGAACCTATGGACTAGAGGAATGAAAGGGATGTTGCCGGTCTTTTATGTCTTCGCCTTGCCTGGGTTGTCTTTCACTGGAAGTAGAATTATTACAGATTTATAATACTTTGTAAAGCAAGTTGCGTGGGTGAAAAATTATTTAAATGACTTGGTCAGATTCATGAAAGGAATTTATGTACAAGGATTATGCTGATATCTGCAACAAGACACCAAGTATTAATACCTACCTGACACTCCTTGTTTGATTGAAATAAATTGACTTCTTTCCAGGGGTACTTTTGGCAACAATTGTCTGCAGTAAACTCCAAAAGTGGAATCTTCGCTATCTTCAGGAACTACCCTCTCATCACAGAATGCAAGCACCCACTTAGACCAGTTTGTGGAGATCTTTGGTAAACTCTCACATAGATACTTGATAACCGATCCTCCTGTAACATTCAATTTGGTATATTAATATATTTGTCAAGCTATTACTTAAAAGAAAAAACTGCACATGCTATGTAATAAGTTAGGTAGCCCTTAACTTTCCATTACAGGAAACTCTGATCACACTGTATGCCTCAGATTGGCATGATTATGGTTTGCACAGAGTTCCAACAATGCATATTAGTTTATGTATATTAATAGATTGCTTATAATTACGATGATTTGAGTGACTGTATCAGAGAGCTATTGAAACAAGCCATAACACCATGCCAAATAAACCATCTTATAAAGAAAATAAAGGTCAGAACTTGTGAGGGAGTAGGGTGCTGTATGGCACACATAGTTTGGGGACATCTGAATAATCTATTGCCCTGGGGCACTGCCGATTTGGGAAGGTTAAAAGTACTAGGTAACAGTTATATACTTTAATTCTATCTTGGACTGTATACTCTATTAAAATAAGTTGAAAGAATTACAAATACAGGAATGAGGAATGAAGAGTACATAACCAAATCCTTGCCTGCTGCCAAATTAGTATCTTCTATGGTTTATTTTGCAGTTCTCTAGTAACTAAAATGCACCAGAAACTATTTGCGAGTTTAATTGAATATAAAATTAATATTATAAATGTGAAAGTTTGTATTACTGGATGTATGTTTGAACTTCTTTAACTCAAAAACTACTGAATGGATTTTGATGAAACTTTATAATAATATAGCTTACACACTAGAATAACACATAGGCTATTATTTATAAATCTATCTCGTGAATTATAGTTTATATGGCTAAACAACGTTTGCCGGGTTAGCTAGTATAAAATAATTAAGAATTATATGAATCAAAAATATAGCTTATATTATGATTAGGACTGAAGTAGGTATATTTAATACAATCATGAATAGCATGAATAACCAACAGATTATTTTTATTGATTCTATTATATATCTATCAGCATGATCATATGATTTGGTTAAAAGGGGTCTGGAATGTGAAGGGAGTGATACAGTTTTCCTGTAACTGACAGTAGGAGATATGGGTAATTCAGAGGTTAGGTTAGAACTGGTATACTTTTTCTCTGAAAAAGTAAGTCCTCCATCCTTAGAGCCCACTTTATTGGGATCAACCTATTAAACTCTCAGCACTTCTTAATATATACTCATACAGAAAATAGTAGTTATTGTTACTTGTTGTCAAAACTATATAACTATATAACCTATAAGTCATACAACTAAATGGTTAAATAATGCACATACTATTACGCACTATACAGTAACTTGCATTTAAACTGTAAAACATTTTTGTTTATAGCCCCAATAATTGTGGAGACAGAAAAATCAGTCTTTTTTAATGAATTCCATATTTACCTGAAAGACCGACATAAAACTTTCCACGGTTAGTAATTGCATCGTTTGATATCTTTTCAATGTAAGATGACAATTTCTTGATAATTTCTGCTTCGTTTTCCACTTTTATAGTCGTCATTATGTCGAGAAGCGACTTAACGAGTTAATTATGAATTTATATACCCGTAACCCGATTACTGCTTATGTTGAAAAATGCAATACACTTGATTGTGCACTTCAAACGTGCAATCATTGATAGATTGACATTTGATAGATGACGGCTATACCAATAACCTTGTAAAAAAAACGGAGATAGGTAGGTAGTCGAAATCTACTACGTTCTAAGCAATTGATCGCTTTCAAAATTAGCCGGTTTTAATTCAGTAAAACAATTTAATGTCAACAGATGTCGCTGTCTTCGCAAGTGACATCCTGGAATTTTTAGAGTCGTTTTAATTTAATCTGAATTCTGAATCGTTTAACATAAATTGGGTAGGAAGCCAATTCCTGAATAAGATTTCACTTAACAAATATAACCCACAAATATCACATATGAAAACATTCTTGTACCCACGTGACTTTAAAACAAGTTGAGAAATGAAGTATGGATCATCTATTGGGTACATTGATCCGGTTAAGGGTGGTTTTCCCAGATTCTCTTAGCTTAGAAGGCGTTCGGGTGAGTTTAAAAATTATAGTCTTGTGTATCACTGCCGCGCCGGAACAACCGACTCTTCAACATCGCAAAACAGTGCACTAAAGAAAGAAATTGACTGAAGACAGAGACAGTCTCGACAGTAATAAAAATTAAATTAAATTTCAAAGGTAATAATAGGTAACTGTATTGATTTTTACAAATTTCCTTTAAGTAAAGAAGATTTTTCAAGGCTATCGAAAATAATGATAAATACCGAAAATTTTAAAAGTAAAACAGGCAATAACCGGATGAAATAAAGCTTTAAGTTTAAAGGATAACAAATTGTGAATTGCTATTTGCTTCATAACACTTTAAATAGAAAATTTATTACGTTACATTGCAGAAATCCATATTTATCCAACTGTTTTGAGTATTCTTTAGTGTTAATTCCGCCAATATTTGCCCTTAAGCAATGTCTCGTGCCAGAGTTTGGCGAGTCAAGATTTCCCGAGAATGCCTCGTGTACAGGCGAAGCTCGTGTCGAATTGTTTAAGGACAAAAAAATTGGCGGAATTAACAATAAATAAAACTCAAAAAACTTGGATAACTTAAATAGATTTTGATTTGCAGTAAAAAACACAAGACTGCTGATTATTTCCTAAAATCTCTCAAGAGAATCAAAATTTATAGGGAATTTCCTTTGCCAACACATTGGTTGACTAAACATTTGTAATTAAATCAGGAATGGCGGTCCAAATTTTGAACTGAGTTTACCGTATCATGTGATGAAAAAAACCTTAGCCTTTTTCATAGGTATAGGATGGTTGGGTTAGGTTAACCTTATACAAATAATATGTACGGCACCCTGAATGGGCGAGCACGACTCGTTCTTTTCTGATTTTTTTAGAATCACTTTGGGAGTATATTTCTATGGTTCAAAGTTAAAAAAATAATAGATAATCCCGAACTTCAACAGCTATATATTATATATTAACTTAAAAACTGTGATGATGAGTTAAGTATTTGTTAACAAAAAAAATACTTCAAATAGATAACAGCTCCTCCTGGTTTAAAAGTCGATTTAAAAATATAAAATGAAATACCAATTACTAAAGACGGTTCTAATTTTTGCAATAATAATATGGTTATTATTATTCTTTTCACCAGATGATATTAGACAATATTCTAACATTAAAAATAACCCTTCAAATCTGTTTCGGAAATATTAATTACATTGAACAGTACGAAAAAAAAATTTGTCAGAAGTGGGATTCGAACCCACGCCCACAGAAGTGGACTGCGACCTGAACGCAGCGCCTTAGACCGCTCGGCCATCCTGACTTGTCGAAGTGGTTGAAATAGACGTACTTAATCAAATAAATATTTAAAAAAATTACAAATGAAATTCGTACCAAAATTGGTGATTCACATTTATTTTCATCTGTTATTTAATAAATCTATAATATTGTATTGTATTATAATGAGCTGTAATTGTGAGTTACAAAAATATTATCTAGTTATGTACTTGAATTTGCTCTGCAACTAAGACATTTCATTTTGGAGAAAAAATTAAATTATATCATACAGAATACTATTTGTTCTTAAATTTTAAAGAATAAAGATGCTGAATATAATTATTAAGATTTTATGTAAGATAACATAACAGTTTCAAGTGCCTACAACATTGAAGTCATGCTAAAAAACTTCATTAGCAGTTTCACTACTCATCACTAGATGGCAGGAATATCGAACGACATAATATAACAAGTACTTCGAATAAATTATATTCACAAAATGTGCCAATCAATATATTGTTATTTTTAATCAATGAATAAAAGTCTCATATTATTAGCAACCAAATTTTCTTCACTTTTGCATAATAAAACTCGAAAAAACATTAACATTTTAAAATATCACATTAAAATTTATAAACACGTCATGTATTTGTAAATTGGTCTTGAAATTGTAATTATTTCCGCAACGATAAAACCCTTGACCTATGGCCAAAATCAAAATATGGCCATGTGTTTAATTATCTTGTATTCTCTCCTGATTTTGGACACAAAACCATTAAAATAGCTTGCTAATATTTAAATAGCCTTCTATATTGCATATCATTTAGTGTTTTAGCTAGTTTTTTGCCTTTTGACTTTTGTCGACACTTAATTTCTTGAATAGTAGGGCTTTTCATACTGACTGAAACAGAATTTGCCGGTGGACCGTGTTGCTCTATGGATAGATGCAAGAATACAATTTGGTATATTCGCTTTGAAGGTGATGAACAGTTCATTCGGTCACAGATTACCTACCTCACTATGCTAAAAATATGCTGCCGATCGACTGAGCATAATATTTAAAAACAGATGACTTAAAATTAAGCGCGGTAGTAGATTTATTGTACAGTCAGCGTTAAAAAAAATTGCGTCATCCATTGTATTGAAAAACATGGCAAAACCCATCGTTACCATATAAGTAGGTACATCGATTCACAGAAATTGACCAAATAGATAGCGTCATTCAAAGTAGTCAAATATATCGGGACACCATAAACGTCATAAACATACATGAACTTTCGGTGAAGGGTTATAGGATTCAAATCGTTTTTTTTTTAATTTAAGAGTACAAAAATGAACATAAAATAATAATGTAAATTGCGACCTCTTAAAATAGATATGAATCTTAGAATAATAGCGCTTAGAACTTGAGTAGGCACAAGCGAAATGAAGCAGTTTCAATGTGGTCTTTTATGACATACGTTTCCCGCCGCGTCAGTGTCATTCTGTCAACTTCCAGGACAATAATGCGCGAAATTTAATTGAAAAATTACTAACTGTGCAAAAAAAGGGTGTCACAAAGCGACTTATCATAAAAATTATGATAAGAAATTCACACATTTCACACCTAAATACTATTTCACAACTTTTAATTTAAGATAATACATGCGTCAAAACAGCAAAATATTTTGTAAATAAAACAGACGCCATTAAAAAAATATGTTGCCAGCTATGAATGTACTATATACCCCGAGTTCCTCCGCTGGGAATGTTTTTTGTGTTTATTGGTAGATATTTATTTATTTATTTATTAAAAGTAATCAACAGCGTACACAACAATTATTTTTACAAAATTAACCTAGGGTTTACATAATGCCACTAAAGATTACATAAATTTTAAATTATAAAAAGAAATCATATATTAACAGAATAGACTTAAAAATGTACTATATATACTAACAAATAAATGATTACAATAGCGCGCGCGTGTCTGTGTGTGTGTGTGTGTGCGTGTGTGGTGTGTGTATGCGTGTGTGGTGTGTGTGTGTGCGTGTGTGTTTGTTTGTGTTGCGTTACCTATTATTATTATTTTTTAAGATGATGTTTTATTATTTCTGTTTTTAATTTAATTTTTGATAAGTGAAATACGTCAAACTCAGCGTACTGTTTATTATAAATTCGTGACAGACGCGGAATTATGGAATTTTGGGCATAATTTGTATTAGGTTTGGGAACATGTAAAAGGCGCGTGTGACGCGATCTTAAAGATTGAGCGTTTAATGAAAAGGCTGACAGTAGACTAGGACAGTCGATGGAGCCACTCAAAATTGCTTGCAGAAGTAACATGTCACTTTGATTCCTTCTTTGTTCCAGTGTGTCGATACCATAGTGAGAACACGCTTCCTCGTAACTGTTGAATTCTTTAAAATCTTTAAAAGTTAAGTATTTAATAAACTGATTCTGTATGGTTTCAAGCCTTTCGATATGTATAATGTATTGGGGTGTCCAGACATTACATGCGTATTCAAGAATACTCCGGACGTACGCAAAGTAAAGTGCCTTTATACATTCCAGATTACTGAAGGAACGGGTCACTCGTTTTATGAAACCTAGTTGTTTGAAAGCTCTATTTGCTACATTATCAACGTGCTCATTCATTGAAAACTTAGCATCGATTTGGATACCCAGGTCTCTAACCGCAGTCACTCTGGGTATACATGTGCCATTAATTTTGAAGTTAAATTCAATTATATTTTTTTTACGAGTCAGAGTAATATGATGGCACTTTTTAACATTAACTATAATTCTGTTCCTTGCGTAGTATTCTGTCAATGCATTTAGGTCATGTTGTAGTTTATGACAATCGTCAAGTGAACGTATTTTGACAAATATTTTTGTGTCGTCAGCGAACATTAAATACTGTGCAAGGTGGAAGCAACTTCCAATATCAAATAGGTAAGCGTTATATAAAAGCGGACCTAGGATGGACCCCTGTGGTACTCCTGAGGGTATTATTACAAAGTTACTTCTAGCACTACCCGTCACAACTGCTTGCATACGGTTCTTAATGTATGAAGTAAACCACCGAAGAAAGCTCCCATTTATGCCTAGCACGCTTAGTTTTTGCAGTAGAATTACGTGATCTACTCGGTCAAATGCTTTTTCGAAATCCGTGTAGATCACATCCACTTGATATCTCTCGTCCATGCTCTGTACTACGTAATCCGTAAAAACAGCTAAATTTGTAACGGTAGAACGGTTCTTCATAAATCCGTGCTGCTCGTAGGGAATAGATCTAGTTATAATGGGGCATATGTATCTATAGACAACTGTTTCGAATAACTTACTCATTGCGTTCAGAATCGATATGGGCCGGTAATTCTCTATTTGGGCTCTTGATCCGCTTTTATGTAACGGTACTATAAGTGCTTCTTTCCACACATCAGGGAAACTACTGAAGACGTTAATGGAGAGATTAAATATTATGGATAGCGGTAAGGCTAAGTTGTTAGCACACTTATTTAAAAAAGTCGGTGGGATTCCATCACTGCCAGCTCCCTTATTAGTTTTTAAAGCTTTAAGCAATTTACGAACCTCATATACACTTATAGTAATTTTGCAAATGGTTTCATTATGATTCAAGTTTAGAGAACTTGGTTCATCGTACGAGTTTGCTGGTTTTACAAAGATGCTCTCAAAGTATTGACTGAATCCATTACAAACTGAAGTTTCACGTGTAAGTACTATTACCAAGTGTAAGCTTAGTGGGGTATCCTTGTTCGCTGTTTCTAAGGGATTTAGTATAAGAGAAGAGAAGTTTAGGATCTTTACGAATGAAGCATTGCATACGCTCAGTGTAGTTTTTGTAACACCTGCTCTGTACGAGTTTTTGGCGAGCCCTGAGCATAACAAACTCGTCGTAATCACGAGGATTTTTATCTTTTTTCCATTGTCTATGCTTTTGAAGCTTCTCTTGCACTATATGAATTAGAGACTTAGAATACCACGCAGGGAAATTAGTTTGATGTTTGACTTTAACTGGTATAAATTTAATTATTGTTTCGTTTAGAATGGAATAAAAAAGTTTAATTGTTTCATTAATTGAATCAGCTACTAGTAGTTCGTGCCAATATTGAAGGGAGAGCCTATATTGTACGACGCCACATGATGTTATAAGTATTCAAAGTCAAAGTCAAATAATCTTCATTCAATTAGGCTTCAACTAAGCGCTTTGAATAGTCACTATAAATATTTCTTTTAAATTACTGAATTTACCATATGTTTGTAAAAAGTTGATCTCGTGAGAACATTAACGGCCACTCTTTTTAACCGACCTTAAAAAAAGGAGGAGGTTCTCAATACGTCGGTATGTTTTTGAAGTAAAACTATATCGACGTATGAGAGAAATTTTATAGCAAATCGTTACGATTTTCGGATACGCCCCATTTTTTTAAATCCAAGATGTCCGCCGCGCTAATTAATTATTTCAACGCTATTGATATCGAATCCGAGGTTCTCGAGGGGGCAGAGAACGAATTTGGCATCATTTTTTAAATCCAAGATAGCCGCCGCGCAAATTTATAATTTCAACAATATGGATGTCGTGTCCGAGGTTCTCGAGGGTGCAGAGATCGAATTTGGGATAATTTTTTTTTATAATAATATCTATTATAATAATTAAATCCAAGATGGCCGCCTCAATCTGTGAAATAATTTCATTATTACAACAGGGAGCATATTTCCCGAAAAAATTCTTCATGTTATGAAATATTATCGACAAATCCATAAAAAAAGCATTAAATTTATTATGTACATATATATATATTATATACAGAACAACGTCACAAACACACATAAACAAAGTAACACCAATAGTAAAAGCATCTCTAATGTATATGAAAAAGCTTGATAAAATTATTAATAATAATATTAATTATTATTCTATATAAAGAGTGTCTCAACGTGAATTCCATATAGGTAGGTACGTACCTACCATTAAGCAAAGTATTACGCAAACTAGTCTAATCTCAGTAGCTATACAAATAGAAACTGACGTGTGAGATACGTTTGTATGTATGCTATTAAGCAATACTATCGAACTATCACATACATTATTATCAGTAAATCGATCTGTGTTAGCTTGGTACCGACAGCATAACCAATTCACATTTTTTTATATTTATCGTAAAAAGACAATATAAGTATTTTTAATTTTAATACGGTCTAATTTTAATTTTATAATTTTACTAAGACCGAACTAATGTTATTTATTTTTGTATATCGTAGTTGGTAACCCATTTTTCTAAGCGTGTCTTTTGACTGAGAATATTTGTAATTGTAAAGAACAGAGCAAGCCTTTATCTTCTTCTAATATATAAAATTCTCGTGTCACGGTGTGCGGGACCGAACTCCTCCGAAACGGCTTGACCGATTCTCATGAAATTTTGAGTGCATATGGGGTAGGTCTGAGAATCGGACAACATCTATTTTTCATCCCCCTAAATGTTTAGGGTGGTTTACACGATATTTTTTTAAATTTTTTTTTTAATTTGTTTGATTATGAGTCAGCATTAAAAAATACATACAACTTCAAATTTTCACCCATCCACGATCAGCAGTTAATTTTGTATCGCGATTTTAATATCGGCAATACAACGTTTGCTGGGTCAGCTAGTAATATATATATAAATTACGTGACACGTTGTTTGTCCGCGATGGACTCCTAAACTAATGGAGTGCATTTTAGTCCAACTTGAGAGATAGGATACTTTTTATTTCGATTTGGGACCCATAATTATTTTTATTGTCAATATTTCTTTTGTATGGACATATGAGAGAATTTATTGACGCACGGTTTGACAGTTCTGCTGTGAAACAATTACATTATAAAAACATGGAGCATATGTTACGAAATAATTATTGATGTTATGAAATATTATTGACAAAAACAGTATTTTATTTATAATGTACAGAACAGCGTTTGTCGAGTCAGCTTGTATTGCTATAAAACAAACTCTCCAAATTCAAAATTCCTTTTTTTAAGATGTATTTCTAAGTCCTGGTGATTCTGGTAAGAATTGTATTTTTTTTTATTCTTATCGCTCTTTGATGCATAAAAAGAGGATGCCAAATAAAAAAAATAGCATGCCAATACAGGCGATGCCAATATAAATTGTATATTAAATAAGATTATTTTGTTTTTATGGAAAAGTAGGAAAATAGAGGTTGTGATCACCGCCGCCCACATTCTCTTGCAACACCAAAGGAATCACAGGAGCGTTACCGGCCTTTAAGTAAGGTGTAAGCGCTTTTTTGAATGTCGTATTGTCTCGGAAACACCGCACAAGTAAACTCATTCAACAGGTTTGTAGTACGTGGAAAAAAGCTCATTGAAAACCGAACTGTGGAGGACCGTCACACATCCGATGGTGGGGATGATATCCGACATTGTGGCGTGTCATACAAAGGTTGAATTCGGCGCCAAGAATCAGGTGAAATAGCTTTTCGGAATACTCCCCGTGATAAATGCGGTAGAAGACACACAATGAAGCGATGTCTCTATACAACGCTAAGTGATCCAGCTGTTCACAGAGCACTGGGTCGCTGACAATTCCAGCTGCTCTGCTTGGTAAAACTCAAATTAAATAGTGCCAAAATTCTGGTTTAAGCAAAAGTTAGTAATATTTTCTACTCCATTTTAGGGTATTTGTACGAGTATGTTCTTTTCTACCGCAGCACACGAGAATACAGAAATTAACTTAAGAAAATTTATTTTGTGGATGTTAGTCTTTGCCAACGGTACATTACCGAATGTGTGTCGCTAGGCGTGGTATTGCGTACTAGACGCGTATGTGCTGACCCTACCCACACAGTGTAGACTATAAACTGTAGTACTAGTAAGTACTATTTTGTAAGTTACAACGATTGTATTACCGTTCTATGCGTATAGTTGAATTTACCCCAGTTTTAACCATGACCAAAGAAATGTAAATAGTTATTTAATGCCACTGCCAAGTAATGATTGCTAGTTTAATAAGTAATGAGGCAAAGGTTGTGGCTGAATGGCACAATACAACAATATTTTGGCCTTTACGTACGTAGTATACAATACTTTCTCTATGACTATAAATTAAATAAAATTCGGATAAATTTTAAGAATGGAGCCCGAATGGTGGACTTGTACTGGATTGCTTTTCTACAAAATATATGGCGATCTTTTGTCACAGTGAGATCATGCACATTGCCCTAATTTTGCGTACCATTGCTGCTCAAGTCCCACAATATACAGTTTTAAAACAAACTTTGCTTAGTAATGTAATATATAAGCGACAGTCATCGAAGTCAAAGTCAAATAAACTTTATTCAAATAATAAACTAATCTCTTTTGAATCGTCATCATTAATATTTAATTTAAATTACTTATTCTACTGTATTTTCGGAAAAAGGAGAACTCGTGAGAAGATCATACTACAAGGAATAATTAAAACTTAGCTTTGGTATATTATTTCTATTACCTAATACCTTTTTATTTCTATTTATTTATAAATAGTTTACAATAGATATAGAATTTGTAGAACAAAAGTTGTAGATCTTTTTATTACCTACAACTTTGCCGTTTGACTTTTTTCCATAGGACTTGTAGTTTTGCCGGAAATCGAGATCAACCGTTTTTAGCCCTTAAACACCCCCCCCCCCTTTTCCACTTCCCGGCCTTTATTTATTTTTCCTTTCATTTTAGTTATATTCTCTTGCTTTTCTAATGGCTTTTATCCTACTATATTTTTTTTGGTTTCAAAATATCTACCCTGGTCTATAACCAGCTTGGGTTTAAAAGTAAGTAATATGTGTCACGAAGTGGAAGTCTGAGATTTACCGGGCCACGGCAGAACAACGTTTGGGAAACATTGGTATAGACTGTTATCCTGCCCTCGATACTTGTACAATTTCTTAAACAAATCGGACATCTTAAAGTGGCGTTTAGAGATAAATATGCCAGAGCGCCATTTGTTTCCGAAGCGGTAGTAGTATCTAGTATATTAGAAATGACATCAAAAAGAAGTCTAAAAGAATCAATTTTGAGAAAATAAATGCCTTTTATGCCTTTTAATATACATTGATACATACAGTGCTAATTATTCGAGTAGGTACAAAAATTAATTGACGGCTCGTCATCAAGCTGTGGATTTTTCAAAATGATTTTAATAGTTATAAAATGAAAGTAGTTGACTTATGTAGGCCAAGAGCAACGCGTATGTGGATATATATACAGAGGAACAGGATCGCATTGTCGGCCACAGATCATTTACAGAGGCTAACTTGTTTCGTATTGGTTTTTACAAGCTGTTAAATATGTAATCAATTTTATCTGATTGTAAGAGCTATGGCCAATCAAATTATCAACGGTAAAGTAGATTCTGCAGAAGCACTCAAACATGATCCAAGGATGTACAAAGCAAATGTGTTAAGAAATTATAAAAAAAAATGTTAAAAAAAAATCTTGCGCCCGTTCTTCTGGCCTGAGGCATAATTTTCGAATGGGTAGTAGATATTGACTTTCATAAAGTGATTTAAATCCTATTTTGATTAATTATTTAAACTATATTTGTGAATCATGAGTCGTTGAGTCGTTTAAGTTAGCGATCAAACCGTGGGGACGTGCCAGATTTGTCCTGCACTTTTTGGTGTCAATGTAAGCCGATAGCTCGATGGCCATTTTCCTAATCTTTGGATATAGGGAGGAGGGCCCATTGCGAGGCCTGCGAGGAGTCCGGACTTAATGCCGGCTGGACTTAAGGCGAAGAGTAGAGCAGAAAACATGCAAACAAGGTGTTTTTAGACAAGTTTTTTGGTGAAAATATAGCAATTCGAGCTATGAACACTACTTAATACTGTTACACGTATACTTAAGTCTTATTTGTAGGTTTCTAATGCTTGCTGTTGGTTATAGTTTTCACTCCAGAGCCTTTTTGAACTACCACTTTTCCTTGCAGTTAAACAAGTTTTTTGGCATGGCATGACGCATTTTTTTAGTACAACTCTCAAAAAAGTTATTCTTATAGCTTTACATTTTTGTGTAGGTATATTTATTCAGATTAGTAATGAATAACGAGGATTGTAAGCATATAAACTGTTTTCCACGCAAGAATTTTGAAAATATTGGCTTTGTTACATAGGTGGCGGGCCGGCAGCGGTGAACTAATATCGCTCAAGGTCGCTGGCATTTAGTGTCGCCTTAAGTCTGGGTCACACAGGGGTGTGCATACCATACAGGCAATTAGGCAGTGCCTACCTCGTTAAGAACCTAAACGAATATAGCACTAGTGTTGATGTTGATTTAGTTCAATTTTGGTCCGTTATTCTATTACCAAACTTCTATTGATTCAATACAATAGTATTGTATTCAATATGTAGCACCTATTGAACACCCACTCATTAAACTAAAGTATTAGATGACCATTGGCAACTTTTTTTTATGAAAATAAGGGACGAGACGAACAGGACGTTCACCTGATGATAATTAATACGCCATGCCCATTACAGTGCCGCTCAGGATTCTTGAATAACCCAAACATTCTGAACTGCACTACAAATGCGCTCGTCACCTTGAGACATACGATGTTAAGTCTCATTTGTCCAGTAATTTCATTAGTTACGGCCGTCGCCTTTCAGACCGAAACACATTACTGCTTCACGGCATCCTGTGCAAAAGAGCCTGGTAAACTGTATGCGAACCACAAATAACTTTAATATGTTGACTTCAAAACCTAGTACTGTCAAGTACGTACCTAGTACTACAACCACGACTAGTTATATCTACAGTGCCTACCTTGCTAGAAAACGAATACACTCCCCTGGGGTCACATGAAATCCCTAGTTTATGAGGTCTCGCCTGTGTAATCTGCGGAGGAAGTCAAAACAAGAATCATACACGCAGCAGATGCGTCCAGATATCCAGGATAATCATCCTGTGATTACTTCGAGCAAGATATTTAATTAGGCTAAATTACAAATGTCTTATTTGTAACTTATTATTAATTGTTAATTGTTATCAAAGTCAAAGTTTTTCTTTGCATAAACATGTTAGATTGATGTTACATAAATATTATTAAGTACATGTTTGCCACATTTTTGACGTGCAAATTTTATAATATACATTTCTAAATCATTAGCTACAATAGTATAAATTTAACAAAAGATTAGTAGCAGTATTATATAGTAAATAGTCAAGTTTTTAGTTGAAAATATCACTACTAAACTGTTCCTGGTTTTAAATTTTAAAGAACAACCTTAAGTTTAGGTCGAAAATGGTGCTTCCTTTGTGATGATTTTTTTTTTAAATTTTCTGTAAGCTACATTTAAAACGTTTTTTTAAGGCATTTAATTAAAAAAATCTCAAAAAAATATTGAAATAATATCAACTTGGTCTCGCATTTTAAATTTGGACCTTTCACTTTTGTTTTAATATTTATAAGTAACCAGTGTTTAAACGTTTTATAAATCAGAAGAAAAAATGAGATTATATTTAGATAATTTTTATAAATTTTATGTGGATATTGCATTTTTGACTTATATTGAATACTAGCTGACCCGACAGACGTTGTTCTGTATGTAATAAATAAAATAATGTTTTTATATGAATTTGTCAGTAATATATCATAACATCAAAAATTACTTCGTAAAATATGCACCCTGCTGTCGTAATGAAATTGTTTCACAGCAGAACTGTCAAACCGTGCGTCAATAAATTCTCTCGTAGAATTAATTATGTATGGACACATCAAAGGAAAAACAAATTTGTTGTTTTTATTTAATTTAGCAGAATTTTCCTATTTATTCACCTTTATTATTCCTATTTTAAACCTTCTCTGGACTTCCACAAATAATTCAAGACCTAAATTTGCCAAATCGGTTCAGCCGCTCTCGAGTTTTAGCGAGACTAACGAACAACAATTCATTTTTATATATATAGATAGCTAAAAAGCCTGATAAGTCAAAAATGGTTCACTTTTGAATGATGCATATGAAGCTTAAAATTATTCAAATAGTCATCTCTATCAACTCCTAACAGGAAATCGTCTAATTACTAATAACCCTGTATAAATCTATATCCTATATCCCTACAGTGTCACTATGAATTAAATAAAAAAGCGGCCAAGCGCGAGTCGGACTCGCCCATGAAGGGTTCCGTAGTAGCAAATAACAAAATATAAAAGTTCTTGTAGTTCGTTGTAACTTTGATCGATGTTTTATTAATAGTATATTTAAAAAAAAATACTCACTAGATTTCGTTCAAACTAATTTTCGGTGGAAGTTTACATGGTAATGTACATTATACATTTTTTTAGTTTTATTATTCTCTGATATTAGAAGTTACAGGGGGGGGGGCACATTGAACCACTTTGGAAGTGTCTCTCACGCAAATTATTTAGTTAAGAAAGCTCATTATTAGAAACCTCACAATCATTATTAAGTATAGGGTATATAATAGACGTATGGGTTTGATGAAAAAAATTTTTTGAGTTTCAGTTCTAAGTATGGGGATTGGGGAACCTCCAAAATTTTTTTTTCTCTATTTTTGTGTGAAATTCTTAATGCGGTTCACAGAATACATCTACTTACCAAGTCTCAACAGTAAAGCTCTTATAGTTTCGGAAAAAGTGGCTGTAATTTACGGAGAGATAGACAGACAGACATGACGAATCTATAAGGGTTCCGTTTTTTGCCATTTCGCTACTGAACCCTAAAAACGGACCACCATCGGAGATAGAGTTGCTACCTCTATGGTCAGACCCAAACTACTCAAAAAACCAACTCAAACATAACTAAAGCTAAAAGAAAAAGCTTCGTAAGGCCATAATCGTTTAAGGTCGAAGGCAGACCTTGCTGCCTGGCCCCAGGGTATGGTATGAATGCAATATCGATGATCTAATACCTGTGAATATGTGCCTGATAATATCACACTATATGTTATTCAAACATAATTACTATTTATAAATCATGTGTCAAGTTATTTTTAAAAGTTTATCAGAGATTAACTAATTTATATGTCAGTTATTGACGGATAATAGGGTACACTTGATAGTGAGGTCGCAAGATTAAGACTATGTATTACACTGAAAGACTTAATAAACTATGTTAATACGAAATTTGAAACTCCACCCATAGGCTATTCCTGTAACAAATTGTGTAAAAGATATCTAAGTTTTTATCCCTACTCTGCGGTTAAAGTGCAGACAAAGTTAATGAAGAAAATAAATGCATAAATATATTACAGTTATACAAATACAGAACCTGCATACTAATTAGGAAAATTATAGATAAACAGATACTTACATTCAGAATTAACATTTAAAAAAATAAACAAACACAAAATAGACGCAATAATGACGCACTTCATACTTCCAAAGCCATAACCAATTATGGACTGAAAACAATTATTTATGAAGGTGCTAAACTGTAAAATGGACTATCTTCGGATACCAGTGGGCGGCTCCCTCGTACAGGATGCCGGCTAGATTATGGGTAGCAACGGCGCATATTTCTGCCGTTAAGCAATAATGTGTAAGCTATATTGTGTTTAGGTCTGAAGGGCGCCGTAGCTAGTGAAATAACTGGGCAAATGAGACTTAAATGCAAATGTCTCAAGGTGACGAGCGCAATTATTGCGGTGAATGGGTTTTCCTAGAATCCTGAGCGGCACTTCATTCGGAGTATCAATTACCATCAGCTGAACCTACTGCTCATCTCGTCCCTTATGTTCTTAAAAATATCAAAGATGCAGGCACTTTTAGTTTATTCATGCTCCGTTTATCCAAATGTTATTACAGATGACACTACCTTTGTCTAGTGCATCCACTTATATTTAGTTTTATAACTATGTTTATCATACGGAAGATTCATAGATTATTATTTATAAATATTTTTCTCATGTTAGTGACAATTTATCTGTTTTTAATGAGAATTAATGATCTTTAAGTGTGTCAATCTTAATATATATAAATTAAAAAAAAATTATTGAATTAGGCGTTACTTTGCGGAAATCCATAATTATACAAATTATTTAAGTTTTCTTTAGTGTTAATTCGAACACGAGTCTCGTGCCAGAATTTGGCGAGACAACACGTCCTGAGGATGCCTCGTGTAGAGGCGAAACACGTGTCGAATTATTTTAAAGACAAATATTGGCGGAATTAACACTAAAGAAAACTTAAATAATTTGTATATATAAATTATGTGATACGTTGTTTGTCCGCGATGGACTCCTAAACTAATGAACGGATTTCAATGGGGATTACTTCATGGAGTGCAGTTTGGTCCAACTTGAGAGATAGGATATATTATTTTTATTTTCAATATTTGTTTTGTATGGACATATTTTCTATGAGAGGATTGAGTGACGCTCGGTTTGACAGTTCCGCTGTGAAACAATTTCATTATAACAATAGGGGGTATTGTTTACGAAATAATTCTTGATATTTTGAAATATTAATGGTAAAGTCCTATAAAACAGTATTTTTTTTATTATCTACAGAACAACGTCTGTCGGGGCAGCTAGTATTATTATAAAAAAAAAACATTTATCTCGTCCGCACCGTGATTTAAGCTTATTTAGACAAGTTGTATATTGCACACAGCAAAGCTACCATAATAGTGAACACAATACAATAAATTATTCACATACAAGCACTTTCAATTAGTCTGTATAGAATCACGAGCACTCAGCGTGACATTCACCTACTTTTAGTGCTTATGGTGTTGACAAGCTTGCGGAGGTCGGCAAATCAATCACTCTACATGTAAAGGTACAAGTACACTAACCGTGTCTTCAAAAGTTATTCACTTGAAAAACTTCTTTGCAGGCTAAACGCTTATATTGTTGGTACTAAATGATGATTGATGATATTGATGCTAAGTGTAAAATTAAATAACCTAGATCTATCGTCAATGTGGCGTGCAGACGCTCTTGGGTGTCACGGGCTATCCTGCCTAAGATCGGTAAGCCGTACCAGTTGTGATGAATTTGCCTCTCTTAATATTTATCTAATTTATTTATTGGTTCTTCAACAGATATTACACATAGACTTAGATTAGTAACATTCCCTGAAAAGCTTACGTACGTACGTACGTACGTACTAATAATAGGCAAATACAGCACGCAATTTAATTTATGAACGTAGAATACTAAATATAAAGTAGGTATGCTACACTAAGTAACACTGAATTAAATAAAATTTAGGTTACAATTTAGATATAAATGTAAGTTTTAAAAGTAAATTTGTGATAAACTTTCTATGTTTTTAGAGCTAAATGCTATTACCCACCGCGTCCTGATGGAATAACCCTGGTGGCTTGGGCACGGGGAAAGGAAGGCAACTCTGGATCCTTCTTAGATCCAAGTTAGCTCAGTTATTGCTGGGGCTGCTGCTTCTACTGTCGAGGACAGCAAACGTCGCAAATATGTCGGTCACCGTGAGTCTTCTTACATCTTTGTGACGGTGTCGAGACACTTGGCCCATGGAGTCCACAGGTGAGGAGAGTGTTCAAAGTACTATGTACGCAAACCCAAACGCTGGCAAGTATTTCGGCCAACGTGGAAATGCTTCCAGTTTTCTTGGTACACGTCCTCACAGTGATAGTTTAAACTTCATGCAATCATATTAAGTATTGTAAATATTAACACTTATTTATTCAAACAAAACAAACCTTATAACTATATTAACAATACTATGAACTACATAAAATTAAAACTATCATTACGTGGAAGGGTACCAGGAATACTGGCAGCATTTCCGCGATGGATAGCTAGGCTGATCTGTTGACCGAGATAGCTGCCAGCGCTTGGGTTTCCAGTAGTCTTATTGAGGCGCGAATATAGTATTTTGAACATTCTCCGCGCCTCTGGGCCCCACGGGCCAAGTGTCTCGACACCACAGGGCATAAAGATGTATGACTCACTGAGACCAACATATTTGCGACGCTTGCCGTCGTCGGCAGTCGAAGCAGCAGCCCCAGCACCAACTGACGTAACTTGGACATGAGAAGGAGCCAGAGTGTCGACGCAAGTCGCGTCCCACACCAGCGCCCTTCCCCTCGCCCAAGCCACCAGCGTCATTCCATCAGGGCGCTTGCCATCACGGCGGATAATACCATTTGGCTCTAAAACAGCTGGTATATTAAGAGCAGCAAATGCCCTGCGAATGACTTCATTAATGCTGGCGTGACGACTGATACGGCCAGCCGATTTCAAGCAGGATAGCCCGTGGCGCCCAAGAACCTGAACGTCACATCTACATTGATGTGGTTCATTCAGTTTTATACCTAGCCGGAGTGATACGCATATTGACAGTGTCATATTATCAAGTAGTGTTCCAATCGGCGCCGAAGGCAACGCTTGTAACCAAAAGCCCGACTCATTTTGTTTCACGGCTAAAAGACGAGCACGCTCTGTTCTGTCGATGAGGTCAAAAGATCATCAGAGGCTGACTTACAAAGAAGTGAGTCCCATGCTTTCTGACACTTTATAATATTTGCAATATTTAGCCAAGCATTGTTAGCTTTGTTCAAATACGCAATCTCTGAGTTACCTGGTATATGATTTACAATTCTAGTAACCAAAGGCTGCGCATTATGAACTGAAGATAGAAATGCTGGTAATGCAACGCCCGAAACTATGCGAGTACCCAAACCACCAAACCGTATCGGTAAAGAGGCTTGAGACCATGCACGATCTGTAAACGTGCAATTCAATTCGCTAGACCTTAAAAGGTACGTAAATTTTGGAACAAATAAACAAGACCGAATGATAGTTAAGGCCATATGACAATTAATTTTAAATAATCTGTCCGAAACGTTATTACATTTTTTAATGTGATCATCTAAGACCGTTGGAATTGAAACAGGAAATAATGGAGCTCCAAGGAGGTGAAGTGAATTCTTATCCATAACTTTAATATTGGGGGCCAGAACATTAAATTTATTGGTAATACAAACCCGGTCTGAAATTTGGAAATTTTCGCCGATAAAAAGTTCGCATTTCGAAAAATTTTACTCAAGGCCGATTGAGCTAAAACTTTCTATTACAACTTCAAATCATCTAGAACAGTGTCCGCTTCACCATCCAAAGTGCCATCATCCAAGTACCCAAACATTAAATTTTGATTTTAGTTTTGATATGGCGGAATGAATGGCTAGGCTAAATATTGCTGGAAAAATATTAACTATATTAAGCATAGTTTTGTAGAAGATAAGTACAATATAATTATAACTCCATATTCTGTCCTCTGAATTTTTTTTTTATCTTATTTGAATTTGAGGACTCGTTATTGTGATTAAAGGATGACATTGGTCATTTTGAAGCAGGATGGAGGCATCATTATCAAACAATCAATGAGAAATAAAACACTGGTTGTGCAATTATTTAAAAAGAAGTTATACTTTTTAATCAAAGGCACATTTATAAATTCGTAATTATCTTTTTTTATGAGAATAAGAGATGGGATAAGCAGGACGTTCAGCTTATGGTAATTGATACGCCTTGCATATAAAAATGAAGTCCCGCTCAAGATTCTTGAAAAACCCAAAAAAAATCTGACCAGCACTATAATTGCACTCATCACCTTGAGACATAAGATGTTAAGTCTATTTTGCCCAGTAATTTAACTAGCTACGGCGTCCTTCAGATCTACAACACAATAATGTTTATACATTACTGCTTAACGGCAGAAATAAGCGCCGTTGTGGTACCCATAATCTAGCCGGCATCCTGTGCAAAGGAGCTTCCCACTCACACTCCATAGATGGAGTTAAGATAGAGCGACATGAAAATATTTTGTGATTAACTTATTAATTTAACCAAAAATAATATTTTCAATTTTCGTAACATGATTATTTTATTATCGTTCATAAATGGGCAGCTCCATAAATTTTCAATAAGCAGCATATTTTATTGAATTAATCGCCGTCGCATACCAATCGACACGCACCTTTATTCTTTCTTAATCTTCTTAAAGTATCATAGCCATACAGAGATATAAACTTTATTAAAACATTCAATTCATCCTTTGAAGATGTTAAATTGAGTTTCATTGTGGTAAGGTTATGTTACGTATTTAAAGTACAGAAGACGCGTATGCAGAGTTTGTTTTTTTATGGAATAGGAGGACAAACGAGCGTACGGGTCACCTGTTGTTAAGTGATCACCGCCGCCCACAATCTCTTGCAACACCAGAGGAATCACAGGAGCGTTGCCGGCCTTTTGGAGTTTTGCTTCAGACAGTTTTATGGCGTGATTGTGAGACTACTTATTTATCGTACGTAAATAGTTATAGGGACTTAAGGCCGCTAGCCCAAGAAATCGCCAAAATAGCGCATCATTGAAACCATTTCTTGACGCTTTATATAAAAATTATATTTTAACAAATAAATTATATATATCTACATAATATGAAAAGAATATTCATTGCTGAGTTATTGCATAGCTTCTATCGTGGGCCTTGAGCGTGGAGACCGAATCCAGAAATTCCGTAACGAAAATAACCTAACACTTACTTACTAGATGTATATAAATATTTCGGCACGGTTATAACAGTTGCCGTGAAACAGCAGTTATCACGTATGCTTTTTTGAAGGTCCCAGGTTCGAGCCTGGGGTACATCTTGATTTTTTTTTTCTTTATTTTTTTATCACGTTTTTTTATCATTATTATGACAAGCATTTTTATTTAGTTTTACCTGTCCAGTTATCTGTCTGTAATCAAATCTTGCAAGTTAAATTTTACTCAAGTTGGTAAAAAATGCTATGCAATAGCTTTACCGCCGCAGTCCCCGAGTGCCACACGTCTGTTTTCTTCACATTTCTATTTTTTAAAGACTGCGAAACATCACCAAAATACCTTACTTTTACAGTTGGAGCCATGCTTATCATTCACTATAACTAGATAAAAATTGTACGAAAATTTATTAATTGTACACCAATACTATTTAACATGACATAGTTTTGTAAAGAAAATTGTAGGTATTATGTTTGTGATAAATTAAAAATGCTTCTAATTCTGAACTAAAAACTATAGCGATATTTTGCGAAAGAGGTAACCTAGCTCCGCTCGTTTCCTAAAGGCTGTTAGCTTGGTCCCCAGCCTTAACATTTCTGTTTTTAAGTAACGAGCACTATTGCGATGCAGCTCCAAACCTTACAGCAAGTCTTGCTCTCGTCTTGTCACTCTTTCTCATTAAAAAAATGTTGGGTGCGTACATAGTACACATGTCAGAAGTGAAACTCCTTGGCAAATTAATTTTTAAATCTCGTTTATATTATAAATACTTTTATATCGAGCAGGTTTACCATGCGGCCGCGAGTATGTAGGATACAATGCTAGTAAGGAAAATGTTCTACTTACACGCGCACAATATTCGCGATATAACGGTAGTTGGAAAGATGTTCTAATTACAAGCGGCCGCGCGCCAAACCTACACGATACAACGGTAGTAGGAAAGATGTTCTACTTACTCGCGGCCGCGCGCTTAGCCTACACGATACAACGGTAGCAGGGAAGAACTGAAATTCTACTTACTCGCGGCTATGCGCTAAACATGCACGATACAACTCCAGTAAGGAAGATGTTCTACTTACTAGCGGCACTACGTGCTTCATGCTACGTACGCCCTTTCTCATTCTCTCTCAATCGGTCTCAATCGCTCTCTCCCTCCTCTTGGACAAAACGTAAGGCGCGCAAAAAAGTTTCAAATCAAAAATCGGTAGAAGCCATTAATTATCAATTGTAAAAGGTGGGATCACCTTCTATACAGTGAACCCCTCAGTCATTGGTGACACAAATAAAAAAAACTAGACAATTATTCCAATAAGATACTTACAAAACAATGAAATAAATACAATTGAAGCATAATATTGAAGATGGCGTATTTCCAATGGTGTCAGGGCCACTATAAACCGTCATTACCAATGTTTTAATTATGTGTTAATGTTGTAAATGTGTCTATTGTTTACCAACTATATATTAATATCCTTTTAAATACTTGTATTGAAGAGAAATTTGTGTAAGCTGAATTCTGATTTAATGTCTTGTGTGATAAACAAATAACATACTAAACGGTGGTCTCATGCCGTTGCGATATGGCATGAGACCACCGGCAGCAAACAGGAGGTTAATTAACAGACTAATTACGTAATATATTAAAAATAAAAAAATATTCATTAGGTAATTAATATAATATGAAACATATGAATTTAAAAAGTATTTACAATTAAAAAGGGTACCATTTAAAAGCCACAGTACATTGTAAATTAACGTCATTTATTAATAACATTTGAAATCTAAGGGCTTCTTTGCAAACAAAAATTTAATAACATTTAACTTTATATTACCAACAAAAGCAGAGTTTGCGATGACACTGGACTAGTCACCCCAAGCAGCACCCGTTCACGAGGATAACGTACTGATCAGCCACCCCTTAATATAGTGAGGAGACGACTAACTGGAAGTAATTCAAAAAATATTCCAATTCAAATATTCTACTAAGAAAAAAAATTGCTTTCATGATAAGAAGTGGCGAGAAACATTTACAGCTAAGGCATCCAGTAAAATATTTATACAATATCTTCAAATAATTACACGGTTATTTATAAGATCCAAACTAGATTTTTATGAAAATAAGAAACGGGTGAATGGTAATTTTATTACCTTGCCCATTACAATGCAGTTCCGCTCAGGATTCTTGAAAAACCCCAAAAATTCTGAGTGGCACTACAACTGCGCTCGTCACCTTGAGACATAAGATGTTAAGCCTCATGTGCCCAGTAATTTCACTAGCTACGGCGCCCTTCAGACCTAAACACAGTAATGCTTACACATTACTAATTCACGGCAGAAATAGGCGCTCCGTTGGTGGTATCCTTAATCTAGCCGGCATCCTGTGCAAAGGAGCCTCCCACTGGTGGATTATCAGTTTCTATTTTGAAAAAAATTGTGAATCATTGATTTTCGTTCAATTCATAATCGTACTCATAAATCATTAAACTTTAAACTTGCCTGTGTATTAGTAGTTAGTATTCCGCTAAGATTTGTCTTTAATTAATTCGACACGTATTTCGCCTCTACTCGAGGCATCCTCAAGAGATGTTGAGTATCCAAATTCTGGCATGAGACTGACGAGACATAAACTTTATAATATCAACTAAGTAGAGTTCACGATGATAGAATCACACCAGCCATTGCTGCCATAAGCAGTGAGATTTAAAAACTATATATGCATATCTCTTACGTATTAAATGATTCATAACTTTGATGATTTTCGTAACCTAAATGCTCAAAAAGTCTCGTCTCCTTTCCATTTTAATGTATATTTACCGATGCGGCATAAAATTAATGTTATTATCCATATTTCTGTCGGTTTATTCTCTGATTATAAAATACTTAAGTTCATATTTACTGAATCTTGTATGTATTCAAATATACTTATTAACACTTCTCGTGAACCTTAGTGGGTTGTACATTATTCGATGTTTACTCATGATTCCCTTTGGGATTTTACTAGTTGTATTTTTTTTTTATTAAGACTAGGCTTTTTAAAATTATTTGAACTCTAGCTCCGTTAAACCTTTTTGATATCCTCTCTAGATCTTTGCGAAATATCGCATTACAACTGCATAGGGTTCCACCCGAACGCTAACTAAAAAATAAGTAGCTCTAGTAAAGTACATATTATTCATATGACTTGTACTACGATAGTTACTTGTGAGTTATTTGTCCTGATTACGTTGTGACAACTCACTAACAATAAATGCCCTGCGGGCCTACCATGAACTCTTATTGCGACTCAATTGACAACCTAAAATGAACTGCTTTGCTATTTCGTACCACGACGTCATTAGAGCTATCCATTTTAGGTTGACGTCAAATCAAGACATTGAATCGCAAACTGATTTAGTTCGTTCCAAAGGTTCGTTCATTCGTACCATGAGGTAGTATTTCAATCTAAACTGGATAGCTTATGTGTCAAAGTGAGGGATTCGAAAAAAGTTGCTACTTCCTTAGAGGAAAGTGAATCGTGTTGTTAAAAACTTTTAAAAAATAGTGAAAACATAGAGAAAAGGAAAATTTTATTAATGAAAGATGAGATGAGTATAATTTATTGGACTTTTTTGTAAAACAAAATACTGAAAATAAATACCGAAAATGAAAATACTAAAGACGAGGCAGTAAGGCCGCTGGCTATAGCCTGTTCGCAAGAACTAATTAAAAAAGAGGTGCGTCCATAACTCGTTTTTATCACTTTATTTTTACGAAAACACCTAAGCAAACCTTTAATTTGCAATTTAAAGAACTAAATATATAAATAATATTTTATTATTATAAGTATATTATAAGTACAAAAAATGGTTTATAAATTGACGATATAAAGCGCAATTTTAAAATATACATTTTCTATATACTTTAGTATTTTCTATGCAAAAAAGCCGCTAAAATCATTTTATTTTAGGTTTCGAAACGCAACGCATATGGTTCAAGTAAGAGAGACAAACTTATGCAACGATTGTAGAGCGGCATCTCCTTCTCACACCGCGGACCACAGACAAATTTATTTCGTTCATTCTTCTTATGCGATCCAAACGCCGGATCGGATGCCGGCTAGATTATGGGTACCACAACGGCGTTTATTTCTGCCGTGACGCAGTAATGTGTAAGCATTATTGTGTTTCGGTCTGAAGGGCACCGTAGCACGTGAATTTACTGGGCAAAGAAGACTTAACATCTTATCTCAAGGTGACGAGCGCAATTGTAGTGCCAATCAACCATCAACTCAACGTTCTGCTCGTCTCGCCCCTTATTTTCATAAAAAAAAGGTAGGATCATTGACTCTCACCACGGAGCTCCCAGCTTGATCCTCGGCCACCACCTACCAATGTGTTGTCAGTTTTCGAATTCATATTATGTACTTTTAATCGACGCTTTATAAGTTCAGCAACGTTCTTATGACTCTCCAATGTAAGAGAGAATGGGCCTCGGTGAACACATACCATCAAGAGACGCGTATAACTGCTCGTTTGTACTCTTCTATAAAAAAATATGCAATCCGCACTAATAATCATCAGCCGCAAGACGTCCACTGCTGGACAAAGGCCTCCCCCAAAGATTTCCACGATGATCTGTCCTGCGCTGCCCTCATCCAACGTGTTCCCGCGATCTTGACTAGATCATCGATCCATCTTGTGGGGGGCCTACCAACACTGCGTCTTCCGGTACGTGGTCGCCATTCGAGGACTTAACTGTCCCAACGGCCATCTGTCCGTCGACCTATTTGTCCATTGCCACTTCAGTTTCGCAATCATTTGGGGTATGTCGGTAACTATGGTTCTCCTACGGATCTCCTCATTTCTGATTCGATCTCGCAGGGAAACTCCGAGGATAGCCCCCTCCATTGCCCTCTGAGCAACCATGAGCTCTCACATAAGTATGGGATTGTCTAAATCAAAATATATGTAAATATAAAACAAACGGGAAACGAAAGAGACAGAGTATTTGTAACGTGAGGGGTGAAAAAGGAGAGAAAATATATCATGATTTTGTTGCCTTTGTTATTTGTTTATACACAGGAGGTATATATTTGGACAGGTCTTAATACATTACATCAGATTGATTTAGGAAAGTATAGGCAGTGCTTATATGCTAATGTGATTGCTGTTACATATTTCACAACACGGAGCTGCACACGTGCGAACTGTGAGTTGGGTCATCGGTTTTAGTGAGGGGATCGCCTTTATTAAAGATGTCGATATTGATTGAGTGAGTGATACAGTTTGGCCCAAAAGGATCTCGAAACTTATTTTTGACAAAAATGCAGGCAAAAATAATGATTGATGAATACAGATTGTTTTTAAGGTCATATTTATTTTATTTTTAACACAACCACCACAACTGCTTCTGTTCTGTTGAAGCAACAAAAAAACTCAACTAAGTTGTTAATTTTAATATGTGAAGTAACTAGAAAGTGGCAGGAGATGGTTCTCAAATAATGTTTTTTTTTATATTTACCTTTACTTTGTAGAACATAATTACAATGCGATCTGATTACAGATGTCTTATATTGTATCATGTTGCCACTCCGGTTATAGTTTCACTATTGTGGGCACTAGTAAATACCGTCTTTTTTATAAAAAAATCTACTGACCCGAACTCTAACATGATATACCTACCTATAACAAACATACCTTGATGATGTATAATACTGATATTAACAGTATATAACAGATTATGTAAAACCATTTATAGTCTTCGAAAATATGAAAGCTTAATGTTTTTTAAATGAAATTATTCTAGCGGTTATCGATATGCCCTCAGCTACATCACTAGCGCGGTAGAGCAGGTATAGGCGCGGTTGCTCGCCTTGCACGCTGCCACATATGACACATGCTCTTGTACAGACAGTATCTACTATTATAACTAGTCCGGCCATAAATATCTTATAACTTCTAATTTCTATTTGATTTAATTTAAATTTGGAACGCCTTTATAATGTTAGAAACTTAAATGATTTCCTGTCATTTCAAATATTTTTAATAATATTAAACCACAATAAAGGAATTGTAGGTGTTATAGAAAACAGAATTGCAGAACTAAAAAGGTAAAATGCTATAATAGCCAGAATTACAAAGAATATTACTAAAAATTACACCAATCCTTAATTCGGGTCGCAATTCTGACCCAAATAACTATCGCCCTGTTGCGGTGTATCAATTGTTGTTGTGGTGTTGGCGTTGTGTTAAAAATTTTAAAAAACAAAATTAATACAAATCCTCACTTTAACACTCATAAGATACGGCATATATTTTTTTTTTAAATTTAAATTCAGAACAAAAAAATATATAAGCGTGTATACTGCCTTTACTTTAATGCCTACTTACTCTCTCTCCCTTTCTTACTCTTTTACAACATCATCCCAGAAAATGTAAAACGAAATTCAAAAGAATTGAAAGAAGTTTGTGTGGTAAAAGTTCCTATTACATAAATGATATGATTAAGAATGGAGCGACCGCCCTCTATAATTGTACGATTTTACATGGTGACGAAATTCTATTAAAAAACAGAATACCACTGAGTTTCTTGCGCCCGTTCTTCTCAGGTCTGAAGCAAACTTTTTCGAATGAGTAGTAGTTTCAAGCTGAATAAATGATTTTCAAATCCGACTGTGAAAAAAAATATTTCTGAATTCACAACTATTTTGGCCTCCCCTGGTCTATTGCATTATCTTTTGTTATGACACTAGATCAGGCATCAGCACTAATTGTGCTCACTACCAACCCCTGATCTAATCGGGTGAACTGCATGTTAATCTGTCCTCTTTCCCATTGTAAAAATACAAAAGGATATTATAAGAACTTCATATTAATATGCTGACCGTACATGTATGTTGTAGGTAATAATATTGTATCATTAATAGTTAAAGTGTAACGTTCTACGGCAATTGGCAATAGCTGTATACGTATGCTATGGATAAGCACGAGTAGGGATACCATAATTTTTTGCTTAAGATGATTAAATATTAAAATGTGAGCGTCGTTGAATTTTCACAAACGTTATAAAAACGCCGGAGGTCGTGGGTTCGAGAACCGCATCGTTCATAAAAATTTTGTTTTTCAAGTTTTATTTGTTATAAAAACGTGTTATTATGTCTTATTTATTAATCGTGTGTTCAAGTCATGAGCATGTGGGTGACGCGAACCCATTTTCTCTTACCAAATTTAAGTTTTTACTTCAAAAAACATAAGAGTTATTGAGGACAATAGATTTATCAATCCACACACACAGCGCCCGTTCACGAGCACCCCCCTCGACCATTTTTAGAGAATGTATTCACCTGCCTGACGATAAGCAATGAACATTCAAGTGAGCATGACGAAGTCTGCCACAAGAACTCAACCCTAATAGCAGGAAAGGCATGGGATCTATAAACTTATAATTCAAATTTGTACAAATTATTAAAATAATATTCGTCGATAGTGACTTGCTTGCTGTACCCAGTGATGAAACTGGTGGTCCTTTTGCAAAAGCTCTCAGGGAGACCAAATGATGGAAGTTTCGAGAGGAATGCCTTATGGCATACATGATCAAAGGTCTTTTGGATGGGATATATCCAGACTAAAGGTGAGATCAATAGAGCGTACTAAGACTTTGCTCAGACTTTACTCAAGTAAAACTGAGCTGAGTGTGATTAAACGCGAACTTGACTTTGGGCTGTTAATACATCCCAATATGCTAATGCTTAAGCACAGCATAATTTCACCTGTCAAAGGACTATAATGAAATGAAATCAAAGATTACAAAATAATGGTAAGATTACATTCAGCTTAGTTTTACGTAAGTAAAGTCTGAGCAAAGTCTAAGTACGCTCTATAGATCTCACCATAACTCTCAAGCCTTCCCCACTTGCTACTATAGCCGCCGCCTATCTAGGTGTTAGGTATCTACTTAGATTCAGGAAGCCAGGGAGGTAATAGCAATAGGCGTGTGTAGTTAGTTTTTTTTGGGATTGGATGGACAAGGGTTGACTTCCATAAATGCGGGACTACGCCTTTTAAGTATCAGTGCTAGAATAAACACCTCAGCAAAGCTTAGCTATGAGTTTAAACAGAATAAAAAAAATAGCTGTCCAGTATTCCCACAATTTATGGTCACACTACATAGCAGTAAGTTACGCACGTCAACAATGGAATAAAATGTTTATGTAGGTTACTTAAATGTTAATTTAACATTTACATATAGACAGATGATAACAGCGTGATAGGGCAATACAATATACCTACATAACTACTAATTATCATCTTCAAAGATTGATGTACCGTGAAGGTTTTTTGAGGTGCAAAACGTCTTTAAAGTTGCCTCGATAGGGAGGCAATCCAGGAAAGTGATTACCATCGATTTGGTAAAGTTGTTTTAGAGGAAAAAGATTTTGTGATGATAATTTTGCGATATAATTGAAGTGTTGTTATAAATTTAGTAAAAATAGAATAACAAAATTATTAAGTTCGTGGTAATAAATATGTACCTAAGACCAATTTGAGTTTTGACATTATATAAGCATTTAATGCCGTAATTTAATTGCTAGGCAAAAATTTCTCTGGCATAGTCGCGGGCAGGCGCACCTAGTAAATAAAACAAATAATTCCTCATCATAAGTCTCTCTCTTCCATCAATACAACAGTATTATAGGAAAGATTTGGGATATTTCAGCTGGAAACTAATTAACTGTTATAACATTACGCACAATTGTATAAGAGGCGCTTGGCATGCTAATTAGAGGCTCGGTTGCAACTTATTTTTTAGCCTTCAATGAACGTGCATGAAACTCAAATAATTGTTACAGTGGAATTTTTTCTTCACTAGTACTGGCAGACCTTGCTTCGTGATATGTTTTCTCTATTCTTACAGAATGTTTTTCTGCACAAATTGCATTGAAGTAAATTAATGAAAGCTTTGATTTACAGATGACAAATTCAAAGTCAACAATACTTAAATCGTATAAATATGTCTTTTGTTTCGTGGGACTAATCAGTAGGTCTACTCGCAAAATCGACTACGATATATTCGGAACAATACGATACACGAATATATCGCACCTACCCTACTCTAACAAATGTTCGTATTTCATATCGTTTATCGTAACAACATCGTAACCATAGACTAATATTTTGATTTTTTACGATGCTAGAGTGAATGAATTATGCGCAAACTATGTATAATCTGTGCTATGTCGCTGCTACGTGTCAAAAGTCAAAACATAGCTTAGGCGCTTAGAACCATGCCAGACTCTGCAGCACCAATTTGCATCATTTACACAAAATGTAAATATTCAAAAATTATGTAATGAATATAATATGACCATTTAAAATTGAAAAAATATTATAAAACTTGTGGATAATAAATTGAAAAAAAAAGTAACTCAACCCTTCTCGTTGACTTCCTATTTCTCAGGCGGCCATTTGCATTACTTTTTATGCATAAACGATCAACAAAATGACTTAAATTACTTAGTATTAAATAAATCCTGTTGAATAGTAAAGCACATATATTTATTTTAATTTTATTTATTAAGTATTTATAATGTATAGCAAATATAACTATACAACTTGAAACGATAATAGCAACGACAGCCTAGAAGGTGTCGTTGAGATTATCGTAAAAGTGACGTTTGATTATTTGTCGAATTCGAATATTCGTCTCTGACAGTTTCAACTAAGAGTAGGGCTAGACCGATAATATCGAAAAATGTTTCGTTCGTTCAATCATCATTTCGACATTGAATACGATGTAACTAAAAGTAGGATTCGACACGACTAATGCCACGATATATCGAATATCGATTTTAGGAGTAGGCGCCCAGGACTAATTTCAATTTCAATTGAATCTCCTAGATTTTCTAAAATGGGGTCTTTACTGACAACGAATCGAATTTAGAAGACTACCAATTTCCAATGTGTAATGTTAAAAAGTTTGCAACGAATGACCTAAAGAAAAGTTTTTTAATGATCAGTGTTCAAAGAAGTCTCCAAGGTTTTTAAAATTAAACCAGTTAACCCTGTGTTGCCATAATAAAATTCGGTAATTACAGTGTCATGCGTGTACCTATATTGATTTACAGCACACTCTAGAATGCCTTTATGAGTTATTAAAAACCCGACAGTATTGCCAGCATAATATTGAGCGATATAAATTAAAATTACCTTCATTCTTATCAGAACACAAGTTGATTTTATGTGATATGTAAATATACGAGTATATGGCGATATTCCAACTATAAAATATTTTAATTGATAACATTCAATTTTATAGAACAATCTGTTGCGGAAAGGGCTTAGGTATTTCAGGCCTAAAATAGGTTTAAGTACGTGTCCTATTGAATAAGAGACATATTTTTAGAAAGAAATATTAGAGAAATAAAAAATATAGACATTAAAATATCTCGCAGATTTAGACCTCCTCTATCATTCTATTTTCGTAGGAGTTAGGCGTGATGGTGATGATATAAAATATATCAATCCACCATAGGGTGTGACAATTGGTAACATAACATTTTACAACAACACTTGGTATATGACATAAAGCTACACCAGTTCATAAAGGACCTTTGACATGGGGAGAAGAACTGCAAGAAACTCCCAGCATATCTTTTTTTTCGTTGGTCTGTGCAGAACCAGACTAGAACCTATTCTATGCTATAGGAAGCCTTCAAAGAAGGCCTTTTTAATATGTTTCTAAAACTTGGGCTTAGTGTTTATTCCTTTTATGGATGACAAAATAGAGCGTACGGGTCACCTGGTGTGAAGTTATTACCGCCGCCCACATTTTCTTGCAACACCAGAAGCATCATAGGAACGTTGCCAGCTTTTAAGGCAGGTGTACACGCTTTTTTTGAAGGTACCCATGCCGTATGGTCTCGGACCGCACAAGGAAGCTCATTCTACAGCTTTGCAGTACGTGGACGAAAGCCCGGTGAAAACAGCACTGTGGAGGACCACCACACATCCAGATGGTGAGGATGATATCCTAATTCGTGACATGTATGTGGCCGGACCTGCGCTTTGTAGAGCGCTAAAATGTGGGCCGGCTTGAAGTGCTCTATTTATGCCCAGTTTCTTTGAAGTTAATTTGGCTTTGCCCTTCATTGTATATTATGTATGCCTATGTTTTTAAAAGGTTGGTGTAGCCCTCTTTGCAAAATGAATCAATAATTGTTATAATGCAATAAAAAAAGTATTTTGAAGCAAGAAAGAATGATTTTCTTTTTTTGATTGCACAAAGATGTAAGACTCACTGAGACCGACATATTTGTGAGGTTTGTATATTGTACTATTTTCTACCAAGCTGTGACTCGGCAACCCCGCTCTCAGACCGGATCTAGAGTTGGTAATAAGAAGATATTTTTAAAAAATCAGTAGAAGACCGTGACATACTTAGAGTACGTTGTCTGTACACACTCGTTCGTATGTGCAATACACGACCAACTTATTAACATTAACGCTGAGATCCATTACTTTCCAGCCACAATATAATTACAGGGCTTTATTTAATAATAAATTCTTTTATACCACGATTTGATGAATAAGACAAGTGTTTATAACAGGATACTAAAAAAATTACAAAAAACATTTGCGTCTGCGGACTAGTAAAAAATAAGGAGTCCGTATCACTTTACATAACAGTGTAGCACCAAAATAAGACAATTAACGTGTAAATACATAGCCCCACGCACACACTTACACTACTACAGGCCGATAGGCGGCCATTATGAGAATTGTCATCGTCTGTGACAGATCAGTTTGCATCTCAATAAAACATTTTAAAAATGCCGTCGTGCGTTGTGAAAAAGTGTAAAAACGATACTTTATATGTATTTGTGGCCATATATGATTATTTAAGGGAGAAAAAATTGTGTAACTAGTATCTCCCGTAACCGCACACACACTAGCATAACGGTGCTGCACTTGCTAATATCACGGCGCGGAGTCCTTCTTTTTTAATCGTCCGTGACTTAAGCTATTTTAAATAAAACACTTTTGATGTTACTGCTTAATACGCGTGTATACGTGGTATCCTTGTTTTTACATTAGATTGTTGCGTAAAACTTGTATTTGTATTATTATAACCAATGATTATAACTAAAATTGTTAACGCGACGTTTCAAGACCTTTCCAGATCTCGTTATCAGAGGAACTGCGGATGAAATGCGTCAAGATAGTTTTTTTTTTTAAATTTTATGTTAGTATTTTATCTGAGGTCCCCCTGAAAACGAGATCTGGAAAGGTCTTGAAACGTCGGGTTGGCTAAAATAATAAAAAGGTAACATTTACGAAAAATCTTATGTAAAAACACAGTTACGTTGTTTAGTTGATAACCCTTTTAATAGTAGTAGAAATATTTTAGTTTTTTTAGAACAATTTTGGTAACTTCGTTATAGTTTCTTTAACGTTCCCGGGGAAATAATTTGATGATGAGATTGATATTCTACTAGAATACCAATCTATAGAGCAAAGCCTGGATAGGATCGAAACTTAACCTCAACGATTTTGAAATTACGAGAATAGCACTACAGATTTTTGTTCATGAAAATAAGGTGCGAGACGAGCAGGACTTTCAGCTGATGGTAATTGATACTACCTGGCCATTACAATGAGGTGCCGCTCAGGATTATTGAAATACCCAAAAATTCTGAGCGGCACTACAACTGCGCTCGTCACCTTGAGACATACGATGTTAAGTCTCATTTGCCCAGTAATTTCACTAGCTACAGCGCACTTCAGACCGAAACACAGAAATGCTTACACATAACTGCTTTACGGCAGATATTGGCGTCGTTGTGGTACCCATAATCTAGCCGGCATCCTGTGCAAAGGAGCCTCCCACTGGTATATGATCTGTGAGATAGTATGTACTGTCTTATAAAACAACAGGAGTCACAAGACCTTGTAGACCATATGGCGGTGGCAGAATTCGGTTGCTGGTATCATCCAAATAACTTTTCTGAACAATCCCAGTGATATATGTTGTAGAAGCTGATGCAGAGAGTACCCATATCACTACGCAACGCAAAAGAATAAAGCCTTTAGGAGATGACTTGATCGTCGTTGATTCGAGCCGGTTTTGGTTGTATGTGGTCAAATGGAAGAAACTGTGGAGCCCCCGCCCAGAGATGAGAACAGAACTTCGTGTGAGGCCGAATTTGCGCCTTAAATAGTTACAGACGGTGGCTTGAAGTGATTTTAGAGACCAATGTGGCCTTCTCTTTCAAGTAACCAGAAAAGAGAGAATGACTATCAGAACTGAATGTCAGACGATGTATCAACTCCGATGCATATTTGTACAAATATGCATCGGAGTTGATATCTATGTCTACTAACATGTTCTTTATGGATATAATAATAAATATAGCTTTCATTCACTACATTATTGTGAAAGCTGCATTAAAAGCATTAAACGGTAATTTTATAAGACATCTTGAAATATTGAATATGTTAATATTTTAATTACTTGTTCCACGCGTTTTTAACATTCATAAGATTTATGATATCCGTTCAGATGTTAATCATTTTAATTATATTTTCATTGGTTATCTGTCGGATACGATTCGATTTCTACAGCATTAATGTTATTTGTTTATCATTCATGTTATTTTAAGGTAAATTTGATTTATTTGATCGTTTTTTCCAGAAATATGGATTAATATAATATGTAGGTTTGATCAGCTGGTGTTTAAGTTTATGGTGTTGGCAGTAATCTGATCAGTGTATGCTTCTTGAGCAGGAAAATGGAAGGACATACAACTAATAAGCGTTACGAAAATACATTTTATTCAAAGAAAACGTAAATTTAATAAATTCAAAGTAACATTATATAATAATAATATTGACACACTTTTCACACAAATTGTCTTGCCCCAAGTTAAGCATATATAGCCTGTGTTATGGGTTACAAGACAATGATATATTTAATACAATATACTTACTTAAACATACATAAATTCATATAAACATACATAAATACATTTAAACATCCATGACTCGGAAACAAACATCCATATTCATCATATAAATGCTTGCACCTACCGGGATTCGAACCCGGGACCTCTAGCTTAGTAGGTAGGATCGCTAACCACTCTATACAGGTTGTCAATTACAAACATTATATGAAGATGGATAAAATACAAAAGTATCTAAAAACTATTCTACAACCGTTACCACTACGGCCATTGACGTAGAACCCAAATAGTACAATTTGAACCAAGCTTACTTACGCCTGTAAAATAGTTCACAGATTCAACTCGTATTTCACCAAAAGAAAAATTAAACGCACATGAGGCCGAAATTTAAGCGCTTACCACAGAATTTTGGACTTTAATTAACATATTTCACTACGTTCAAAATCTGTTACCGTCGGTGTCATAAAAGTGACAGTGAAATAAAAGATTTTTGTTTTTTTTTTAACTTATTGATGACAGTTATTGACAGCTATTTGATACATTCTATTGCTTAATAAAAAGTAAAATCGGTTTTAGTGAACGCATTTAACACAATATTTTGGTGAAATCGCTGTCTTTAACGAGATCAAGATTGCCGTTTGAACTTATAAACAAATAATAGTTTTTTTTTACATAAATTAAAGGTGGGGCTATAAGAAGGCTATAAGAGGTGTATTAAATTAAATTTCTATTAAGTTATTCTATAAGTTTGAGTTTTTGAAGTCGGTTTTTTTAAAAGTAGTTTTTAATTTTTTACTTTTTAGTGTCATTAATCAAGTAAACTATAAGAGTAGGCCGACAAAGATTCCGCGTGCCATAAACAATCTAGTTTATTTCACGTTCTTGTGAGACACTAAAATATCCAAGTGAAGAACACCCACTTATTGGCGAGTTAATAATAATAATATATAGTAAAACTAAATGAAAAGTCATAAAAAACCAGTCCACAAACTATAACGACATCATCCACGTAAACAAAAAATATTCATAAAATGAAAACTACTGGGCCAAGCTATATCAAAATTTTATGAGGATAAATGGCAAACATTCCCCATCAAACTAAAGAAGAATCACGAAAATCGGATCATAAATCTCAGCGTAATCGGTGTACATACATAAAAAAATACCGATCGAATTGAGAACCTCCTCCTTTACGAAGTCGGTGAAAAACTCCATTGGTGACATCAATTACTATTAGTACTCTCTATTATCTACCTCTACGCTTCTATAAGCATTCCAGGCTACATAGAATTAATTATGAGCAATTGATGAGAATGCAAAATCATTTATTAAGCCAGGCTTACGAGCATAAAGATAAACATTTATACAAATAAATACAATAACTCGATGATATATAGACCTTGAGATAACAACAGTATATCTAGGTACACACGTTTGACATTCTTGGAGGTCATTATTATCGGTACCGACAGCACAAAAATATAATACTTAATATTTTATCTTGCTATTATCGGCCTACTTTGGAAGTTGTTTTTAAGAAACTCAACGGCCACTATTTTCAATCAAATACAATATTTTACAATGGCTGTAATATACATAATAAGTTAGTTTCCTGAACCAAAATAGAAGGACATAGACACAAAAAAATCAACAGTAGTGATATTTCTATGGGTGAGTCAAAACACTAATATTTATCACAAAGATTGATAAAAAAACTAAAGTAAAATATCACCTACAGATTTATATGACATTAAAATTCCTGTAATATTCTTCTTCTGCCGCTAGTTAATATTATAGTCTAGTATCTTCTCTTCCAATTTCTTCCACTACATGGTTTAGTGCTTTAGCAACTTAATTCTTATCGTTACTATGTGAACATTGGTATTGAACATACACCCGACATCAAATAAAGAAGTTGGCAGTCAATTTATAACCTAACCTTATTTTTTTGTGTGTCATAAATACATTAGCCTTGTATGAACAGGCCACATTAGTCTTATCTAGATACAAAGTAATTTTTATGCCATCCCGACTTTTCTGTAGAACTATATAAGATACACAATTCCACCATACATTATTTTGTTATATCTCAAAGGGCTTAGACAGCGTTTACGTTGAAAGCTCCCAGGTGGCTTATTTTTTCCAACACCTCTAACAAATATCGTTAATGTATATGTATACAACAACTTAACAAACTATATACTAAAACCGTCCTCGAGAACCACGCTATCCGTTGGTGGAAACAGTATGAAAATTGGTGCAGTAGTTTTTGAGTTTATCGTGAACAGACAGACAGACACATGCGGCGAAGGGCTTTGTTTTATAATATGTAGTAATTTTATATTCATTTAATAAATTCAAGAGTTCTTAAAAAAGCTACAAAGCTACTGATAAAAGTTACTATTCTATTAATGAATACTTTTCAGGATTTTTTTTAATTTATCTAATACAAATTTTACTTTTTGTTACATTCATAAAATGTGTTGCATTAATAGTAGATTATTGAGACATATTTATACGTAATTTATATTGTAACAACAACTAGATGTCGAATTTTATGAATAAACAAATTATTCACTTGAGTGTGTTTTATAATATAGAAACTATTATGTTGACGCTACACGTCTTTCGCCGGTAGTGTAGGGTTGTGCAGAATATTTATGAGCTCAGGAAATTTTGAGTCAAGGACCTCCGATTTTTGGTACTTACCACGATGTTGTTGTGATAACGTGTAGTATGGAAAACTTTTCTTGAGTCATCGTCACGTTTACGAGTCGGAGGTTCCTTTGCACAGGATGCCGGCTAGATTATGGCTACCATAACCGCGCCTATTTCTGCCATGAAGACTAACTGTCTTATTCATAATGACTTAGCGGAGATTTAAAACGATATAATGATAAAAGATGGTATTCATAATCGCATATTAGAGCTAAAACGCGCATTATGTCTTCGATAAAGCTGACGTGACTTAAAGTAGCTAGGAGCCTTCTTTATACCTATTTTAAGCACTCCAACGCAAAAAAACATGGCCGACATCAATCAGCTGTTCGTTAAATAATGTGATAAATAGCTTACCGCTCAAAATTGTTGGATATCCGTCATATATTGACAACCGATAGACTTCAAAACTTTGATTTTTTAAGCTTGAAATTCTTTTGTCATCGACTTTTGACAACTGACAATTATTAATCATTGACATTGAAAAGATGTCTGTTTCCATTGACAGTTCCTCATTAAATTAGTTAAAATCATGTTATTTTGTACGAAATGGCAACATTGCGTACTATAAAGACGTATTATTTATGGGAAACTTATCTAACGAATATGAAAAAGAAATTTTAACGAACGTTTGATAAGCTTAAAACACATTTTAACTAATATAGCTTTATACCTTCGAAAAGCGTTTTATTATGAATAAGGCAGGTAATGTTAAGCATTATAGTGTTTCCGTCTGAAGGGCGCCCTAGCTACTGAAATTACTGGGCATATGAAATAAAACTATTGAAATCTTCACAACTTAATACACGCCTAGCTCCAGTCCTATGACTAAGAGTAAAGTTTGATGTTAAGTTACGCCTCATACTATCTTCAATTATTTACTTGTGAATACTTTATTATAATGTAAAGTTAATTTGATATATTATTTACATACCGCGACCGTAGTAGGGGTGAAGTTGTATCATTAATTTTAACTACTGCTTTCAAGTTAGTTTTGGTGCGCGTACTAAGGCGCCAGATTTAAGGTGGAGTTCCCGAGAGGGAGTGTAGGCTCGAAACCCACATCCCTGACCAAGGTTCACATTACTTTGTCTGGCCATAAATACTAATAAACGAAATATTACATTTGAATTGGGAATTTGTCATTTTTATATGATTGACATTGTATTTTCTCATTTTGGCGCCAATACATTGTATAATATTTTGCGATATTAAAATGGAGTGGGCTGATAAAGAGAACCGAATCGCTGTTATTGCATTACACAAAGTAGGTATGGAGCCAAATGCAATTTTTAAAACTCTCCATACGCTTGGTATTACTAAAATGTTTATATACTGTGCTATTGATAGGTATGATGAGACCTCCTCTTTTTGTAACAGAAAAAAGATCAGGCCGTCCACGTAGCGTTCGTACGAAAAAGGTGTTCAAAGCAGTAAGGGAAAGAATTTGAAGAAATCCTGCCCGAAAGTTGAAATCACGTTCTATATATATAGGCAATATATCATCGTATAAAAATAAAGACGAAATATGGAACATGAACAGCGTGTATATATAAAACATATACATATTCAGGGTTTGATTCGGACAGTGACACACGACTAGATCTATAATAAATTTAAATGTTTTATAAAAAATGGCTCTGTCGTAAATCCTATTACTCCACTGCTGAATATCTAAATGATCGGACAGCCTGGGACTAGATTGTGATTATTTTATAGCGATAGAAATGACTGTACAATATTGTATATTTTTATTGAAAAGAGCGCAAAAAAAGAATGCTGGGAGAGTTTCTTGCGCCGGTTCTTCTCTCTCAGTGCGCCATTTGTTTCCGAAGCGTTAGTAGTATGTAGTAGTTAGAAATGACATCAAAAAGAATTCTAAAGGAATCAATTTTGAGAAAATAAATGCCTTTTATGCCTAGGGAGAAAAGTGTGCTTACATTGTCCTTAAGGCGCTTGGTATCGTGCAATTATCATCTTTGAGGGCCTAATGCTCTACAATGAGATAGCTAAAATATAAAAAAAAATATATATGTGAGTTACTGACATTTAATCTCCAACCCGAAAGTTTAAAATTTTTGTAAAACGCAAAATACCATGTAATAAAGGTTATTGAAATGAATCTGTCTTCAACTTTAATTTTGCTACTGCTTTTAAGCTACTGGTGATATTCTTATCTCTCTAACAAGAGGAAAAAGCTATTTTATTGCTCTAAAAATCGAACGTTTTAAAACTTAAAAAAAACATATAACTTTGACAAAAGGGACTCTACACTATATTCACTACAAGCGGCCGTCGCCGGATCTGTGTGCGGGCGACGGGAGGCTGTGTGCCGCTGACATTCACAAGAAATATATTTGTTTGGGATTGTTGTGCGCGCGTGACTCGACATAGCTACCTCCGCCAAGTGCTAAAACTTAAAAGTCGTTGGCGTGATCCTGAGCTTTAAGCACACTTTTGCCGTTCCACAATCAGACTGCTAATTTATTCTTATATGTGTATATAACGTCATTGCATCTAACCCTTAAACTCAACACCACCTCCCAATTAATTACAGTTCAATCAATCAAAGTAAACTGTAATCAGATTATCTAAACTGTTATTAAATTAAGCTGATAACAATCGTTCTGAGAGCCTTGGTACCGTTTGTGAGCACGAATTCATGTGTATTGTTAATTATAATTTTACTATTAGTCATTATTTTTTATTTAAAGCCAGCATATTATTATATTTGTACCTAGTCTTGCCATAAATACTGAAACAAAGAAAATAACATTTTATTGCAAAGAAAATTTATTACTTTTACAGTGTATTAGTTTAATATATAAATATGAAACAATTTAAAATACAAAAAGCGTATTCGAAGTGGTCTCCATTGGCCGCAATAATCTATGGGAAAATTCTTCACTGCCAATCGTACGGATTGTTTTAGGGACTCCAAATTATAATGGCGTTGAGAGCAAGCCGTACTGTCTAAAACTGACCAGTTTATTTAATTATAATCCAGTTGATTCAGATCGGGACTAGACGACGACCAGTCTTCAGTTCTGATGAAGTCCAAAACATTGGTTTCCAAGCAAGACTGCGTAGACCGAGCTTTATGACCCGGCGCCGAGTCTTGCTCGAGGAACATTCTTGGTTTAAACATGGTGTTGTTAAGGGGCTTCACCTTCTCAAGAATGGTATCTTGATACACTTGTGTCGATGTTTTGATACCTCTTTCACAAAAGTATGGCTTAGTCACTCCTTCATAGCTAATACCTCACCAAATCATCACTGAAGTCGGATAGTACCCACGTTGCACTAGCTACACTTTAACGCGACTCAGGTTAGCCTCAGCTTATTAAATAATAAGTTTTATTGTTAAATATTAATTACATTGTAACCATATATTTTATGAAAAAAAAACCCTCTGAGTTTCTTGCTCCTGTTGTTCTTAGTTCTGAGGCATACTTTTTGGAATGGGTGGAATGATTTTCTATAAGTGATATCACATGCTATTTTGAATAAAATTATTTGAATTCCGTTACATACATAGATTACTAAAGCCACTATACAGAGTATAAAAACAAACAGAGGCAGGAAACGCATTTATCATCAGTAATAAATATTAACAACGTTATCTTCTCTACGTAAACGACGCAAGCTTAAGAACGACAGCTAATTATTATACAGAGACACACATGACCTAGGTCTTCCGTCGCACTTCCTCACGATAATGTTATTTATTTATAGTCCTAGGTTATGTCCTTGTATGAATCATTAATTAATGATATTCTACTAAGTAACTGTTTATAGTGTTTACTACAATTTATGATACGTGGGACATGGGAAAAAAAGCGCGTGATAACTGTCGGTGGCGAAGTAGGTGGAACCATTAACTCTCGCCTCTGTGGGCTAAGATCTTCACCCGCCATTGCTAATATGTTTTTTTTTAATTTCAATATCAATATGTTGATTTAAAAATAATCCTATGACTTCAATTTTATTATAATATACATAGCACGGGTTTATATTATACAAATTACAAATTTTACACGCTTTTTATTAGCTTCACCTGTAAGTATGTTTGTTTGTAACTGATTCTCCAAATGATTTGAGTTCTTTAGTGTTAATTCCGCCAATAAACAATTCGACACGTGTTTCGCCGCTACACGAGGCATTCTCAGGATGTGTTGACTCGCCAAAATATGGCACGAGACTATGAGTCTTCGCACGTGCCAGATTTTTAACACTAAAGAAAACTCAAATCATTTGAATAATTATGGATTTCCGCAAATTAAAGCCTACTTTAATAAATTTTGTTACTGACTCATTTTGGCCAGATTTAGTTCCAACTTCGTAGATTTATCGAGGACCGATGACAATACATTAATTTGATAAAATTATTACATTTTCAATTTGCATAATAAGATACTTCTTAATTTATATCATCAACTGGAAGACGTCCACTGCTGGACAAAGGCCTCCCCCAAAGATTTCCTTGAGGATAGGTACTGCGCTGTCCTCATCCATCGTATTCCAACGATCGACAATGACGACATGGCATGATGACATGACGTGAAAACATCAAAAATGAGCAAGTATTGTATAAAAAACAAACTAAAAAAATACTTACTCTTAGAAAATGTGTGATAAGGTTAATGTTAATAAAATATTGTAAGTCATTAATGTTATATATGTGTATATATTTACAAAGTATTGTTATATATAAGAGCGTTATCTCGCCATCAAACGTAAAAGTTTGGCGAGTACAATATGTTTAGTTCTAACTTTGTATACTGTTTTATAAATAAATAAAAAAAACATTGACAAATCGGAAAATGAGATTGTAGGTACCTTCAAAAAAAGCTCGTACTTTCCTTAAACGCCTGCAACGCTTCTGTGATTCCTCTGGTATTGCAAGAGAATCACTTAATCGGTAATGACTTAAGACCAGGTGACCCGTACGCTCGGTTGTTCTCCTTTTCCATAAAAAAGGTCAGTTGATAAAAAAAAAACAACAATTGCACTTCTTAAAAAGCTCAATAAATAATTTTGATTTTCTCGCACTCAAATTTCATTGCCAAAGATTTTTTTTTTGTTTCGAAATCGATAATTAAACATTTTGAAAATAGAATATAACAGGGTTCAATTCGTTTATTGGCTTTATGGAAATTTAAAAAGGTTTTAAACTATAAAGCCATGATTAATACCGGTGTTGTTTCAACAAATATCGATACAAAATATCGATATTTAAATCGATGTAGGAATCGAATCCACAACCTTAACTCACCACCATCGAGATTCAATTAGATCATACCAGCTCGCCTTGTTTATTTCGTATCCATGCATGACATTTATCAACCTTTTCGAGTATGTTTTTAAATTCGACCCACAAACGAAGGTTGCGTGGCCACAAAATGTGCAATACTTCTGAACTGGTTATCCTTATTACGGAGTAACATTAGTTTTTACACAAACAAGTCAATAAAACATTCTTCGAAAGCGCGGTTCATCATCTATCATGAATCTACGAGCGATTAGACCTGGGTTTTGCCAACGAGATTAGCTTAATCTGTCTCATTAATAAACGGAATGTAAAGTTGCCTCACCTTTTCACTACAGAATTACATGACAAGGAGAAGTAATTTTAAACTGAGTGTATTTGGCTATTTCCTGGTCCTAAAAGGTTCCTAGGAACACCGCGTCCAGAATTGGACTATTGTGTTCGGTGAAGTAGTTTTAAACTGAGTGTAACTATACACTGCGTTTATTTAGACAGAAGAGGGTCCCAGTCCGTCCCCTCCCAGTCGTCTATCGTCGATGCAAACATGGTCGAAAAGTATGTTGTTTCATTCAACGCCTACCGGCTGATGACGACAAGGAATAGAAAACAATAACATTAAAAGAAGTAGGGTGCAGAAATTCTTCCAGCTTTGTGAAATAAATGTTAATTAATTACATGCGGGAGGTTTACCAATTTAATATGAATACCTAGTCTGGCCATAAATACTGTTACAATTAAAGATAAACAAAATATTACATTTGAATTTGGAATCTGTCATTTTTATTATGATTGTTCATTGAGTTTTCTTATTTTGGCGCCAATACATAGTGCATTTTGTGTATCGCTGTGATTGCATTACACATTAGGTATGGAGCAATTTTTAAAACTCTCCATACGCTTGGTATTACTAAAATGTTTTTTTACCGGGTTATTAACAGGTACAATGAGACCTCCTTTGTTTGTGACAGAAAAAGATCTGACCGTCCACGTAGTGTTCGTACATAAAAGGTGGCCAAAGCAGTAAGGGAAAGAATTCGAAAAATCCTGTCCGAAAGCAAAAGATTGTATCTCGGGAGATGAAGATAGGACCTAGAACCATGTCAAGAATTTCAAAAGATGACTTAGGACTTGTACGCTATAAGAGATGTACTGGTCATTTCGTAACTGAGAATTTAAAAGGGAATAGGGTGGTGAAATCTTAACAACCACTGAAGCGGTACGCAAAGGGAGGTCAGAGAAAAATATTGTTTACGGATGAGAAATTTTTTACAATGAGCAACTAAGGAAGCTTTCCAATTAGTCGACAGAGTGTATCGTGGGCACTATTCGACTTCAGTTCAGTTCGATGGTTTAGTGGAGTATTAGCTATGAAGGAGTGACTGAGCCATACTTTTGTGAAAAAGGTATCAAAACATCGGCACAAGTGTTTCAAGTTATCATTCTTGAAAAGGTAGTAAAGCCCTCGATTCGAGATCACTCGTGGCGTCGATATATCGAGCGACGTTCAGTTCCGTGATCACTTGGAAGAGAAGGCCAAACTGGCCTCTAAAAAGCTCTGTGTACTCAGTAAGGCGAGACAGTACTTCACTAAAAGCCACCGCCTGCAACTTTATAAGGCGCAAATTCGGCCTCACATGGAGTACTGTTCTCACCTCTGGGTGGATGCTCCCCAATACCAGTTTCTTCCATTTGACCGCATACAACGAAGAGCGGCTCGAATCATCGACGATCAAGTCATCTCCGATCGGCTTGATTCTCTAGTATTGCGTAGAGATGTGGGTTCGCTCCGCATCTTCTACCGCATTTATCACGGGGAGTGCTCAGAGGAGCTGCTCGGGTTGATTCCAGCGGCCGAATTCCACCATCGGACATTACGTGCAAAGTACCATCCGCATCACGTAGACGTCTGGCATTCCACAACCGCGCGTTTTGTTCGAAATTTCTTGCCTCACACAGCCACTTTGTGGAATCAACTACCGGCAGCGGTCTTCCCGAACAGATACGACTTAGGGACCTTCAAGAAAAAAGCATACTCCCACCTTAAAGGCCGGCAACGCATTTCTTGACACACCTGTTGTTGCGGATGTCCATGGGCGGTTGCCTCACCTCTCCCTCTCCCGTGAGCCTCTTGCCCGTTTGCCCGCTCTCATATAAAAAAAAAGCCCCTTAAGGCGAAGAGTAAGCAGAAAACACGCAAACATGATGTTTTTAGACAAGTTTTGTGGTGAAAGTATAGCGATATATTCCAAGCTATGAACACTATTTAATCCTGTTACACATATCCTTAAGTCTTATTTGTAGGTTGCTAATGCTTGCTGTTGGTTACAGTTAACACTGCCGAGTCTTTTTGAACTACCACTTTTCTTTGAAGTTAAACAAGTTTTTTGGCATGGCGTGACGCATTTTTTTGGTACTTCTCTCAGAAAAGTTATTCTTATAGCTTGTACTTTTTTGTGTTCATTTATTCAGATTAGTAGTGAATAACGAGGATTGTAAGCATATAAACTGTTTTCCACGCAAAAATTTTGAAAATATTGGCTTTGTTACATAGATGGTGGGCCGGCAGATGTGAACTCATATCGCTCAAGGTCGCTGGCATTTAGTGTCGCCTTAACAACACCATGTTGCAAGACTCGGCGCCGGGTTATAAACCTCGGACTACGCAGTCTTGGTTGGAAACGAACGTTTCGGACTTCATCAGACCTGAATTCTGACCGTCGTCGTCTAGTCCCGATCTGAAATTTCGAGTCGCTAAAACAATCCGTATGATTGGCAGTGAAGAATTTTCCAATGAATGAGCGTGCTTCTATTGATAACTGGCCTCAGCGTTTAGAGGGCTGTATTGTAGCCAATGAGTACCACTTCCAATAAGCTTTTTATATTTTAAATTATTTTATATTTTTGTATTAAACTGACACACTGTTAAAGCAATAAATGTTATTTGCATTAGATTTTTTTTGAAAGAGCGCAAAAAAAAATGCTGGGAGAGTTTCTTGCGCCGCTTCTTTTCTCTCAGAGCGCCATTTGTTTCCGAAACGGTAGTAGTATCTAATATATTAGAAATGACATCAAAAATAATTCTAAACGAATCAATTTGTAGAAAATAAATGCTTTTATGTCTTTTCAGCCGCCCAATCAACCACACAAAATAGGCGTACAGTAAACTTCGAATTTCCGGAAATTGCCAGTGATTACCTGTAAGCTCCCTTATAGTCATCTACGAAACACTCCGAACAGTCCGGTCAATTTAGACATTCGAAGTTACATAAAGTTCCAACAAGCTGAAAATCAGTGAAATTGTCCAAAACATATTAACAGTTATAAAAGTTGTTATCGTCATATTATGCACACGTTTCCACGCCACCTATGAGGTAGTGTACTTAGCGCGTTTTCACAACTTTTTGAATCGTTATATCTCAGAAACGGTGGCTCGTCAGAAAAAAAGTATTGATATATTTTTTATAGATAATTTTTCAATCTACAATTTTTGTTCAAGGTACTTTTATGGTAAAACTTACCGTTTTGCTGAAAATCGCGTAAAACTCATTTTTTTGACCTTTGACCTTGAATAAATTTTTTTCCATACACGGGAATGATGGGGAACTTTTAAACATTGTTTATAATTATGTTTTGAACAATTTCACTGATTTTCAGCTTGTTGGGACTTAGTGTAACTTCACTCTCATTTTTTAGAATAGATTCTAGTCCAGTCAATTCAGACCAAAAAATACTCTAATAGTCATTATGCCATCCTGATGCATTGGGTAGTTTGTACAATTGCATCATAGAGAAAAGTCATTTTCATTTTATGTTATTACATTGCCTCATAAGTCAAACGATAAAATTATATTATGTTAACCCACACAATATATTCACTTAATTGCTTTTATGGCCCAAAATTTAATTGTTATCCACTAAAATTTATTATTTAATTTAAATACACGGTGCCTTTGTAAATCTTTCAATCCACAGGCCAATTATCATAAAGGAGGCATAAATCAACAATAAAAATGTCGGTGTTTTTTAACTTTATTTTTTAACATTTTTGTCCAGAATTAATGTGCAATGTAAACAGATATTGATTGCTTGATATAGACTTTATAAGCGCAGACAGAGTTCGTCGAAACGGTAATTGAAATTTAAAACGATCATGACTTTAATTGTTAACTGCACACACTTTTAGACATCTTATAAGTTTGTGCACTAATAATACAGGATATTTTAATGCGATACATATTTTCAAATATATAATATTGAACATGTATTATGTATATGAATTCTCTAAATTCTTTAAATCTTTAAAATTTATAACATCCTAACAACAACGTTATAAATAAAGCTACTCTCGCCAGAAATATACTTGAAGATAAACACTTGCCACGTTATTCATAATAGTCTGCTAACTTAAAGCATTGCTAATTCTCACTCTGTCTTCTTCTATTGACCTAATTCAGAATTAAAAATAACACTCTGTAGCAGCTGTTTTAAGTTAGCGGACCATTATAAATAAGGGGGTTGTAAGACACTGCTTACTATCTCCCTTTGCCTCTTAACATTAATGATCAATGACATTCACACGTTTCATTTCTCGTCAACAAACTTACTATTCGATTCTAATTCAAATAAAAATGTTCATATTTTACGAATTACTTAAAACTTTGATATTTCACGGAGTATGACTTGAGCGTGAAAATAAGAATGGCAAAGAAATAAACACTCTTTTAATTCGATTACTATTTATCAAATACAGAAAATTTATTTAAAATTGTTTTAAATAAAATACTAAAAGTATATAACGCGTGCAATGGTAACTGTATTTGATATTAGGTTTTTGTGTAAAAGTTACATTTCAATTATTATTGTTTTATTAAAGAAGTTTCGTGAACTTTGCAGAGCATGTTTTTGTTGGGCGTCTCAATAGTAAAAAGTCCTTTTAAAAGTATTTTACTTACCGACTTCGTCCGAGTGTATGTGTTGTACCGGTGTCATCCAAGATAGGTTTGTAACTACAAACATAGTTATAGGTGAGCTGTGCTTGAGTCGTGATGAGGCAAGTGCGGGTCGCGGCGGAAGGACACCGATTCCAAAAATAAAAATAATCAAATAAACAATAAAGAATTACATTAATTAATTAGATTGTATGAAAAAACGCAAATATTTTAATACTTTTTAGTGCATATTATATCTGTTGTTTTGGAATAATGTATTTGAAGTCAGTTGTTTTTTGTTATTTTTTTTTATTTAAATGAGTAACACTCGCGTTAACCAATAAATATAATAATAGTAACACTGTTACAAAAACTTCCTAATAGCAGCAGGTGCCATTTCAACTCTGTCTATCACATGCCTAAGTCTATGTTTCTTAAGCACAGAGTTTATTATGTTGTTTTATCACCTTGATAACGAATATAATATAATATGTTATCGGAATAACAGTTAAGCATTGACGCGGTGTAGGGCGTTACTTAAGTAAATAGTGTTAAATTTGTAATCAAAATTGTCAGATTATAATTATTTTGAAACTTCGACTCTCGCGTTAACTAGCGATCGACAATATCAGAGGTTTATCGGGTGTTGTAAGATAGTATAAACTTCTTTTGGCGCCTTGATTGTTTCGTCAAATGGGTATATAATAACACTACGGCCGTTCCCAATATACTATATACAGATAGAGATAAATTACCACCTTCTACTGTCAGTAATTAGCTGTCAATAATCTGAAGCTGTCCCAATATACCCGATAAGTCAAGACGCGTGAATTGAAATTTCCATATATATACTACTATCGCTGGTAAGCTATACGTCGTCCCATTGACAGACAGTGTGTATGGATAAGGTGAGTTATCGTCGATAAGTTTATTGGGACAGAAAAGTCAACGATAGTTACGATTTTTATCTCAAGTAAGAGATAGACTGAATATTGGGAACGGCCGTAAGTCGTTATACTCTGTTATGTTATGCTGGTTTAGATAAAGAAGACTCGACCATTCGAGAGTGCTGATAAAGGTCACGTGACCCGCTTCAGTAGATCAAATATATAACAGTGCCATCTAGGGACACCCGAAAGAAACCATGCTATACAGTTTACAGTATAAAGCGGTGGAGCTCCAAATTATGATATATCGATAGATAGTATAAAAGGCATAAAAGGCAAAAAAAAGAAATCTCATATTGATTCCTGTAGAATTATTTTTGATGTAATTCTACTATACTTGACATTACTACCGCTTTGGAAACAAGTAGCGCACTGAGAGCATCCCATTTTTAATTCAAAAAAGGATGTGACATCACTTATTGAAAGTCAAAAAACTACCCACCCTTTCCAAAATGTATGCGTCAGGCCTGAGAAGAACGGGTGCAACAAACTCAGCTAGCTTTTTTTTTCATCAAAAAATATGTTTACAAAGTAACATTGTACAATTAAACTTATTATTTAATAGCCTGAGGGCGGTCGCTCCATTCCCAATCTGTGGTATCATTAAGAAAGTCATAATATACATATTTATTATGATAAGATCATCCGCTGATAGGTATCACTATCAGCTTAAATTAATTTACTTTGCTCTGTGCCAGTCCATCATCAGTTATTTCATTTCAATATGGTGCCGAAAAGACCAGATTTCTGGAACTAGAACGGGCACTAAGAGCTGTGATCAAGGTAATGCCTTTTAGATACTCTACGCGCTCTACTTATTTTACAAAGAATCTGGAGTTCTGACCGTTCGACAGCTCTTTATACTTCATTCCATAATAAGAAAACACACCTCACTTTGACACGATAAAAATAAAAGTAAAAGAAGAAAATAGCAAAGAGTTTGTCCAGTTCCAAATTTTAGAACTTCTCTAGCCAGTCGTAACATCAAGTAATCGCAAGTCATCTCTATAATAAAATAAATCAACAATGTCACATATATACTCTTGCAAAATTTTCCTGTAAATCCGTTGTTAATAAATAGCTCCTATCAAAAACATACACAGAAACTGAAGATCTCCTCAAGATTACAACTTATAAAACTAAAAAATTGAGTACATACTGTTTACAACATAGAAATATTCTACATATATTATGAATTATTGTGAAATGTTTAGATGAGACGTATGTGCTCCTTCATTTTTAATGTTATTATTATCTTAAACCAATATAAATTGATTTACGCGAACACTGGTTCCCATTCCCAAGGTGAAGCGGAAGAAGAGGAGGCCTCCTAGTCATAATCAATGTGGCACAGCACCGATAGGACAGAACCAGCTCCTGCGTCCCGTAGTCCCCGTATATCTACGTCTCTCGCTTTCACCGCACCACTTAGACCTCCGACATTGTTCAGTTCTTCGTGGAGAAGACAAGATTCCGGTTGAGGGTCGAAAAGTTGGTGACGCGTCACGCAGTAGACTCTTTTGTTGTTCGCGTCCCGACAGAACATATATCGACCTTCCAGGACGTGAAGCTGTGGCCGAAGGGGGTCATGTTCCGCTAGTATCGCGGACGTCGCCGACCGCCGGCAGTTACCGAACCCGCGCCTCACATCGCCGCGAAAATGTGACGTAGATTTAATTTATATAAATATGTATGTTAGATTATAAGGTATTTATTTTATGGGCCTTGTAGCCTGAAATAAAATGATTTATTATTTATTATTAGTATATAGTACACAAGTTAAGTCTTATCATGGGTATCAGAGTTTCAATCAACACTGTATTTTATTTAAGACTAGCTGACCCAACAGACGTTGTATTGTTTATAATAAATAAAATAATGTTTTTATATTAATTTGTCAATAATATATCATAACATCAAAAATTACTTCGTAAAATATGCACCCTGTTGTCGTAATGAAATTGTTTCACAGCAGAACTGTCAAACCGTGCGTCAATAAATTCTCTCATAGAAATTATGTATGGACACATCAAAGGAAAAATAAATTTGTTGTTTTTTATTTAATTTTGCAGCATTTTCGTATTTATTCACATTTTAAACCTTCTCTGGACTTCCACAAATAATTCAAGACCTAAATTTGCCAAATCGGTCCAGCCGTTCTCGAGTTTTAGCGAGACTAACGAACAGCAATAGTAGTAGGGATTCGCCGGTTCTGGCTCACAGTAGTAGGGATTCGCCGGTTCTGGCTCCTCGATTCTGGCTCACTTGCTCGTGATGCCTACTAAAAAAAAAAAAAAAGAAGTTTGGTGTCAAACTGGGGGTTTTGATGTATTTCCGAGCGATTGCGCTGATCCGTTTTTCGATATCTCTTATAGTTTCAAAGTTAGCTTTTTAAATTAAACAGATCCATAATCATTAATAATCACTGGTCATTTAGCTAATGATTGGTGAGCGACTCAATGTCTAAATTTCCATGAACGTGATACAGGTAATTTACTAATTACCTCTATCACATTCGTTACTACGATTAAAAAGACAGTTTCTGTATTTATTATTTATTTTTAAAACATGATTTAAATAAAGTATATAATAAAACATCGTTGCAGATTGTATCATTTTCAAAATATTTGATGAAATCATTCAAACTCTTCTTATTAAACTTAAAGTATAGATACATTATGCAGTACTCGCCACACACTGCGGTATATTCATTCTGTACTCTTGCAGTATTGTAGTTATACATTCTGCAATTCCTTTGTAAAAACATCAGCTGGAATCCCTGAGGTGGACGACCATATGAATCGAAGTATTGTCCAATACCCTGCTCATCAATGTGTATTGCAACCCAGTGAGTGCCTGGCTTATTATCACTATCTAAATTGCTGACAATATAACAGGGCGTTACAACATATATCGGCAATCGGTTTGCCGCGTAAACATTATTTTTAATACTGGGATCGATTTTGTTCAAATAATTCTGTATCTCGATTGTATTCATATTAGTTGAGAACAGGGTCTTGTCAGTTGCGAGGATTGAATAGTTATGTGGATCATAATAACATAAGCACTCAATAAATAAGGCTTTAATGTATCTTATTCATGTATTTAAAACTTATATGGTTACAATAAAACAAAATATCATTACAAGCGATTCAAATATAAATCTATGAACATTTGATGAAATTATATTTTCATCAATTTTATTATAATATAAAAGCTGATTGAAAACGAACTTTGTACCTACATACTTACGTAGTCATTAGTACAATCTGGAAATGTTGACTCCATTAAACTATCAATAATTGAACTTATCATTTAAGTGCCATTATGTTTCACCACAATATTTAAAAACCAGTACTAATCATAAACAAATTTACTTTTACGATATTTTAGTATAAAATGCTAGAACTGTTCAGAAAAATAATCATTGAAGTGGCGTATTCAGTCAAATTATTATATATTTTGTGTGTTGTGTAATTGTTGAGTGATTTGCTGCAATGGAGGTAAGTTTTATCTATTATTCACTTTGAAATTAAAAAGTAATATCATTTGTTATATTAAGATATGTATGTATAATACTATTCTAAAGCAGTCTTATTGTTGTTGTAGAATGCATTCAACCCAACAATGGAAGAAACTACATATAAAACATTTTACTATCCATTATCTGAAGATAGTCAGGATTCATTAAAAGTTCCTCAACTTAAATCCTTGAAGAGGGCCAGCTCAAATGAAAATATAGATGCATTATTCGAAGTGAAAAAAACAAAACAAAAGAAAATATCATCATCAATATCCAGAGCACATGAGAATGGAAGTATTTACATTACAACTAATGCAGATGACGGAAGAAATGCATCACATTTGGTTAAAATAGAAATCTATGATCTCAATAAAATAAAAAACACGCCTGCACAAGAACAATGGAAATACGCTGATTATAGATTAAAATATTATACAATCGACAATAATGAAAGTTATAAGGACATAAAAAAGATTTTATACAATGTTACGAAGAAAATTTTAGAAACAGAAAATTATAAGAAATATAATTTTAACAATAAGTAGGTAGCTATGAAGAAATACATAAATATTAGTTCAGTTTAGTTATTAGTTTATTTATTCTCTTATACAAATAATATTATTATATTTTCATCATTTGGAAAATTAAACATAACGATATGGAACTCTGCTTTGTATGTAATGAGGTTGAAAAAATGATCAAGTGAGTTATTTTCTTTGTAAATTATTTAGTATTATATTATTGATGAAATGTGGCTAATATCATTCACTTATGTTGTAGTCAACCTGTTCTACAAAGTGGAGGAGGTTTTAAGAGAAGAAGTGTAGTATTACAAGGCAGTGAAGACAATGATACAAGTACAAAGAGAGGAAGACAAGGGGAACCATCCACATCATCGGGGCTCACCAGTGTGAACGATGAAATGGTGAACTGTTCTTTATGTCAAATCTTAATACGGAAAAGATATTATGCAAATCATCTTAGAAGTAACCTCCATAAGAATAACGTAATGCAATTACATAGTACTTTAAAAAATGTCACAGTACACGAATCGGCTTTTGGTAATAGAATTATCTCATATAAAATAAAGAGTAAATCCAACCAATTACAAACATTCGAAACACCAGAAATGTTTTTGAATTCTATTAAAAATGAAATTATTTCACTATTTGAGGAATCTGTTCGATTGCTTACAATTTTTAAAGTTAATTTTATTCTGCACGCTAATTTTGTTCAAGAAACAAAAAAAATTTCTAATGAATTTGAATTTCAAACATGTAGTTATACTATAATGCAGGGTGAGGATTTAAATTTTTTCTTTTCGTCCTTATGTGATATGTTGATGACTAAAATTAGCACATTTGAGAAAAAAGATAGTGGTTGGAGTCTTAAGAAAATAAATGCATTAGACATGAATATAAACAAATTCAATCCATTACGTGGAAAATCATATATTGAATTACCTAAAGAAATCAAATTAAAAAAAAGTGTTATAAATGTACAAAACTCGGATGATTTATGCTTTAAATGGGCTTTGCTTTCTGCATTATATCCAGTTACTAAGAACTCTCAGAGAGTTTCATCTTACAGTAAATATTCAAATAAATTAAATTTTGACGGAGTTACGTTTCCTGTTAAAATGACAGATATACAGAAAGTAGAAAGGTTAAATAATTTAAGTGTAAATGTTTTTGGTCTTGAATACAATTGTAAAAAGAAAGTACATGAATTAGTTGGTCCATTGTATTTAACAAAATCACGGAAAATTGTTCATATCAATTTATTATTTATTTCGCACGGAACAATTAATCATTTTTGCTACATTAAAAACCTATCGCGTTTAGTAAGTGGTCAAATTTCAAACCATGAACATGCAATCTACATCTGTGACGGTTGTCTTTTACACTTCTCAACAAATGATAAGTTATCAGCTCATCAATTGAATGATTGTTGTCATATTAAAGTGGAATTGCCTAATACAGAAAAAACTTTAAAAGATTGGTTTGAACAACCAATTTCAAACAATATCTTAAAATTTGATAAATTTAATAAGATGTTACAAATACCCTTTGTTATATACGCGGATTTTGAAGCTTTCCTTAATCCAATTCAGACATGCTTTAACGATCCATCAAAACCTTATACAACTAATGTTCACAAACACGAAGTTTATAGTTTTGGGTACTATATTAAATGTTCATATGATGATAGTTTATCAAAATATGAAACATATAGTGGTCCTCATTGTACTCATGTCTTTATGAATCAGTTGTATATAGATTTAGAAGTGATTTGCACAAAAAATTATTTTGTCATAAGTCCAAAACCTTTGACTTCCAATGATAATGAAATTATTTCACAATGTAAAGACTGCTTTATATGTCAATCTAATTTAAATGGTGAATGTGCATTATACTTTGACTCGCATACAGGAAATTTTAGAGGAGTTGCACACGAAGTATGTAAGACAAAGTTTAGAATCCCCTATCACATTCCAGTTTTTTTACACAATCTTAGTCAATATGACTCTCATTTTATTGTTCATGCATTAAATTCTATAGAAGGGGAAATTGATATTATTCCACAAACGAAAGAAAAGTACATTTCTTTCACAAAAACGATAAAATTAAATAATCATAAAATTCAATTGAGATTCGTTTAAATTTTTACCTTGTAGTTTAGACAAACTTGTTCAAAATTTGAAGGAAGAACAATTTCAAACATTAAAATATAATTTTCCAAATAATAATGATTTTTTACGTCTTAGAAAAAAAGGAATTTATCCATATGAATTTATGTCATCACATGATTCCTTAAAACTTTCAGCACTCCCTAGTCGCGATAAATTTTACAATACATTAACCGACACACATATTTCCGATGAAGATTATGAACATGCCAAGGATGTTTGGCAACACTTTCATTGTCAAAATATGTCAGATTATTCTGATTTATATCTTAAAACCGATGTTTTACTTTTAACAGATGTGTTTGAAAATTTCCGAGCCTTATGTTTGCAAACATATGGTCTAGATCCAGCTCACTATTATACAGCACCTGGGTTAAGTTGGGATGCTATGTTAAAATGCACAAAAATTAAATTAGAATTACTTCAAGACTTTGAACAAATAGCTTTTATTAGATCGGGCATTCGAGGAGGTGTATCTCAATGTAGCAATCGTTATGCCAAAGCTAATAACAAATATATGCGAGAATATGATAAAGACACACCAAACTCATTTTTAACTTATCTTGATGCTAATAACCTTTACGGATGGGCCATGTCTCAATTCCTTCCTACAGGAGGTTTTGAGTGGGTAGATGTCACAACTAATTTTGATGTCCCTGATGATTATGAATATGGTTTTATTTTGGAAGTAGATCTAGAATATCCTATTGAACTGCATGATTTACATTCTGACCTATCCTTATGTCCCGAGAATATATGTATTGGTAATACAAAAGACATAAAATTAGTTCCAAACCTTCGTAATAAAATTAAATATGTGATTCACTACAGAAATTTAAAGCAATGTCTGACAATGGGTTTAAAATTACAAAAAATTCATAGAATTTTAAAATTCAAACAATGCGCATGGTTACAATATTATATAGATTTAAATACAAGCATGCGTAAACTAGCCACATCTGATTTCGAAAAAGATTTTTATAAATTAATGAATAACTCAGTGTTTGGAAAAACAATGGAAAATATCGAAAAAAGAGTAAATGTAAAATTATTGAGTCATTGGGAAAATCAGGGTAAAATTCTAGGCGCACAAGATTTAATTGCTAAGCCAGAATTCCATAGTTTATCTATTTTTAATGAAAATTTGGTTGCAGTTCAATTACGAAAGACGAAATTGTTCCATAATAAACCTATTTATTTGGGATTTTGTATATTGGATATTTCTAAAACTCTAATGTACGACTTTCACTATAACTATATGTTTAAAAAGTTTCAAAACAAATTAAAATTATTGTACACAGATACTGATAGTTTAATATATCAAATTTTTACAGATGATTTTTACAGAGATATAAAACCTGATTTACATTTGCGTTTCGATACCTCTGACTATACAGAAAAAAATATATTTGGCTATCCAAAACTCAATAAAAAGAAGTTAGGCTACTTTAAAGATGAAAACAATGGTAACATATTTAATGAATTTGTAGGACTTAGATCTAAAATGTATGCATTAGATGTTGAGGGAAAATTCACAGCTAAAGCTAAGGGGGTTAATAAAAGTGTTACTAAGAATATGAAAATGGAAAATTATAAGACTTGCTTATTTGAAAATAAGAACGAATATTGTTCAATGCTTAGATTTAAGTCAATAAAGCATAATATTTTTACTCAAAGAATAAATAAATCTAGTCTGTCATTTAATGATACCAAACGGTACATTTTACCAAATAATATTGATACCTTAGCATGGGGTCATCATAAAATAGAATAAATATTATATTAAATTTTAAGAATAAATTATTATAGTTTTAAAAAACCAAATGAGAGATTATTGTATTTAGATGTATAAGTTGCGGAGTAAAACATGATGTACTGTATATTGTTTCAATTATAGATTTTTCTGTTTAAATAAATGGTGGTTTAATAACAGATTGTTTCATTACTATACTAAACCTTAACACACATAGACGTAGTAGATAATGCATCATTTCAATCATCCATTCACTGCAATAGTTGCTGGTCCAAGTGGATGTGGAAAATCAGTTTTCGTAAATAATTTTATAAAATTTTTGAATGATATCTGTGATGCAAATTTTACTCAAATCACCTGGTGCTTTGATGAAATGCAGCCTTTATATAATCTCAACCACATTAATTATCTTCAAGGTTTACCTGATTTATCTATGTTTGACGGAAAAAATCCTCAACTTGTAATAATTGATGACCTGATGAGGGAATCAGATGGTCGTATTGTTGATATATTCACGAAAGGAAGTCATCATAGAAACTTAAGTGTGTTTTATTTATCTCAAAATTTGTTTCATCAAGGTAAAGGACAAAGAGATATATCACTCAACTCAAGTTATATAATATATTTCAAAAATCCTCGAGATAAAACCCAAATTCGATACTTATCTCGTCAAGTATTCCCTGAAAATCCGAAATATTTGGAAGATTCTTACAGAGATGCTACCAATGAAGCTCATGGTTATTTAATGATTGATTTGAAACAAGAAACAAATGAATTGTGTCGCGTTAAGACAAAGATATTTCCATCCGATGGATATTGCACTGTTTATGTACCCACAAAAGGGTTTAAATATGGTAAGAATCAAGAAATTTCGATCATTTATAAATGATGCATAGACGTTTAAAGACGCATAAAGATTTGTTAATTGCTCTACATAAACTGAAGCCAAAATATCAAAAAGCTTTATTAAAATCATGTAACAAAACAGAAATAAATTACATTTGTGAATGTATTCATAACGTACTGCGGGGTAACATTGAATTGGCCGAGAAAGAAAAATCTAAATTAAAGAAATATAAAAATATTCTTCGAAAATTGGTAAGAAAAGGTACGAATAAAATTAGAAAAAATATAATTGTACAAAAAGGAGGTTCATTTCTACCGATAATATTGGGTTTTATTCTAAGTGGGTTGATTAATTCATTTATTTAAGAAAATGGACAATGCTAAAAAAATGTTACTTATTGAACCATCATTATTGGAGAAGTTAAAACAACACAAAGAAAATGATACGCCAAGATCTCGATTAGATACTGATATGCAAAATATCTTAAGCAGTGACATAGAAGATCGAAAGAAATGTATTTTATATTTGCAAACCCTTCAAAGATATCTAAACTTCGTCAAAGAGGATCGACAACCATACCACATACCACTTATAAATGATAATGATTCATATATTGGTTTTAATCAAGGTCATAATGAAATCGATACTGATTATATAAATCATGATGTGAATAAAATAAATGTAGTTCCTTCTCAAACATCAGTGGAGGTTAACAAAAATATTGGGGAAATATACACGAGCTCTGAAATACTGAAACTAATACCGAAAACATATGCTAAAAAAGGTGAACTTTTACTAAATTTGATTTCCTTGAATAAAAATAAAATAAGCTGGGATGAATCTGGTACCGTGATTATAGATAATGAAAAAATACCTGGGAGTAATATTGTGGACTTGGTGAGTGATACCTTGAGAGCTCTTCAGAAAAGTGAACCTATAGGTTGGGAAAAATTCGCAACAACTTTAAAGGAAATAAAAGTACCACTCACTTATATCGGGAACCCAAAGCGAGTGGATTTTATAAACCATTTGCAATTAAAAGAGGTTGAATCTAAATCAGTACCTGACGAAGAATTTTCTACACCAACAAGTAATAAGTACACAGGGAAACTAAAAAAAAGATTGGACTGGGAAAAATGGACCCCATATTAGAAATAAATAAAATTTATTATGATGCATCACATCCTGCTGGCTACAGCACTATTGATAAATTGTCAAAAGCAATGAAGGGTAAAATGGACAGAAATAGTGTCTTAAAGTGGTTACAATCACAAGAAACATATACATTACATAAACCTGTTCAAAGAAAATTTTCTCGTAACAGATATATTTTGTCTAATATTAATGAGTTATGGCAGGCCGATTTAAGTGATATGAGATCTTATTCTGAATATAATGATGGTTTCAAATACATACTTTGTGTTATTGATGTCTTTAGTAAATATGCGTATGTTCGAGCAATGAAAAAGAAAAACTCTGAAACAGTTAAGGAATGCTTTGAAAGTATTTTTGCTGAAGCTAATACTACACCTACACATATACAGTCTGACAAAGGAACTGAATTTGTTTCCAAATATGTACAAAAATATTTTAAATTAAAAAACATAAATTATTATACAACCAATAATCCAGATATTAAAGCAAGTATTGTCGAAAGATTTCAGAGAACTCTTAAAACGAAAATGTGGCGCTATTTTACACACAAAAATACTCATAAATACATTGATGTTTTACAAGATCTAGTGCATTCATATAATCATAGTTTTCATTCTAGTATAAAAATGTGTCCATGTGATGTTAATAATACAAATATAATGAGTGTATGGCAAAATTTATAAGATAGAGAAAGTAAGATAAAAACATCAATTAGTATGGTGAATCCAAGAATTCACGTTGGAGATTATGTTAGAATAACAAAACATAAACATATTTTCCAAAAAGGATATGAATCAAATTGGAGTGACGAAATATTCATCGTATCTACCATAATACACCGATCTCCGTTTGTAGTATTTACTTTAAAGGATTTAGAAGGCGAAGAGATAGTTGGTACTTTTTATGAAAAAGAGTTACAAAAAATCATATTCGACCCCACTACTAAATACAAAATAGATAAAATAATACGCTCTCGATATACCGGTAACAGAAAAGAATTGTTGGTGAAGTGGAGAGGTTATCCAAATAAATTTAATAGCTGGATATTAGCTTCTACTTTGAAAAAAATATGAATAAAGATAGTTTTTATTTAACTTTACTAAGCAATAGTTCTATGGATTATTTTCCTGATAATACAACAACATTATTTTCTACGAAACTGCCAAAACCAACAATACTAGAAGGTGAATGGAGGGTTGGAGTAGTAGAATTTCAGTACCCATGCACTATGTTCACCGTTCAAGAACATGAAAACATTATTTATATAACAAAGTTGATGCAAGTACCCAATGAAAGTAAACCGTCATATGTTTATTACAAGACACATATTCCAGCCACAAATTACGATAACATAAATCATATTTTGACGGCACTGAATAACACTCGTGAAAAAATTAAATTTAAGTGCGATGAGGTTTCAAGGATTGTAGTTGCTACGATAACGGATGAATCCATAAAATCTGTAACTCTATCACCTAAATTATGTCTTCAACTAGGGTTCGAACCAAACAGGAACCTCGTTGAAAAAAATTTTGGAAAGTGTCCAGCTAATTTGCATTTGGGTTTACCGTCTCAATTATTTGTTTATTGTGACATAGTGGAGCCTCAAATCGTTGGAGATGTTATGACACCCCTTTTACGAATAATACCATTGGATCCCTCAAAATACATATATGGAGCGTACAAAATGCACGTTTTCTCTCCTCCCCATTACCTACCTGTGATGCGTAGAGAATTTGATACAATTGAAATAGATATAAGAACAAGCACCGGTCAAAAGATACCATTCCAATTTGGAACAGTGTGCATTAAACTCCACTTTCAAAAATTATAATGTACGACAAACGTGATAATATTTCATGTCCATATGAACACTATTATACTCACCAGGCCGGATCGGGTATCGGAGTTATTTATAAAGGAGCACCGTATCAAAGAGGTCATGGAATCGGAAGTTTTCTTGGGGGGCTGTTTAGATCTATTTCACCACTACTGTCTAGTGGTGTTCGAACTATTGGTAAAGAAGCATTAAGTACCGGTGTAGGTATATTATCAGATATGGTTAATGCACGCCCCATGGAAGATTCAATAAAAACTCGTCTAAAAGAAGTCAGCTCAAATTTGAAACGAAAAGCTGATGCTAAAATAGATAATATCAACATGTTTGGATCTGGGTATATAACAAAACGAAAACGTCGTTCTGCGATCATTCCATCATTGACTGCGAAAGCGAAAGCTATTAAGAAATTAAAATTGAATCAAAAACAAATCAAAGATATATTTACTGATTAAATATGTCATTTTTACATAGTCAGTCTTGTGAATGCATTAAGTCCGAATTGGATTTATTTGCATTACCATCAACTCAAACTAGCATTGAAAGTGGACTATGGATTCATTATAAGCCCATTTCATCACTTGCTGATGATGGGCCAATAGAATTTCAAGTACCTGGGGCAGGTGATGACTATGTGGATTTATCCCATACTTTACTCCATATAAAAGCTAAAGTTTTGAATCAAGATTATACAAAACTGACAGTACCGACAGTTGTGGCCCCAGTTAATAATTGGTTACATACACTTTTCAGTCAACTTGATGTATATTTAAATCAAAAACTTGTATCGCCACCGAATAATACATATGCATATCGAGCTTATATTGAAACTCTATTGAATTATGCACCTGCTGCAAAAGAATCTCATCTCACTTGTGGTCTATGGTATGAAGATACAGCTGGAAAAATGGATGCAACTGATGAACAAAATAAAGGATTTATTAAAAGACAAGAATTGGCTAGTGAAAGCAAAGAAATAGAAATGATAGGACATTTACATGGAGATTTATTCAACCAAGAAAAATTTTTGATTAATGGCGTTGACATGTGCGTAAAGTTAGTTCGTTCTAGAGAAAATTTCAATCTCATGGCTTCATCAACTGACCATAAATTTAAAGTGTCTATTACAGATGCAACTCTTATTATTCGAAGAGCACGAATCAACCCAACTGTGCTACTTGCACATCAAAAAGTTTTATCATCTACCACAGCAAAATATCCAATCACGCGAGCAGAAGTCAAAGTTTTAACTATACCATCAGGCATTCAGGGGAAAACCCTTGATAACATATTCCTTGGTCAAATACCCAAAAGGTGTATAGTCGGTTTTGTGAATAATGCATCCTTTAATGGTAGTCTCACAAAAAACCCATTCAATTTCGAAAATTATGATATTAATACATTTTGTTTATACATAGATGGACAACAGATACCTTCAAAAGCATTACAGCCATCGTTTGACAGTAATATTTTTACTACGGTCTATCATACGTTATTCTCAGGAACAGGTATACATTTCCTAAATGAAGGCAATGGAGTATCAAGAGAGCAATATGCCAAAGGGTTTTGCTTGCTAGCCTTCGACTTAACACCCGATTTATCAGCAAATTCTTCAAGTCATTGGAATCTTATAAAACATGGTAGTGTAAGATTAGAAGTTCGTTTTGAATCAGCTCTTACACAAACAATTAACTGTATTGTTTATGCGGAATTCGATAATGTTATTGAAATTGATAAAAATCGTAATATTTCTGTAGATTACAGCAGTTAGAATATAATAATTAATGTTTGAATCGTTTGTATCCTTGTGTATTTTTTATGTTGATTAAATACTAGATTACCTTATAAATTTATATAATAAAAATATGTATATAAAATGATATTTTGTTTTATTATGGTGAAACATAATGGCACTTAAATGATAAGTTCAATTATTGATAGTTTAATGGAGTCAACATTTCCAGATTGTACTAATGACTACGTAAGTATGTAGGTACAAAGTTCGTTTTCAATCAGCTTTTATATTATAATAAAATTGATGAAAATATAATTTCATCAAATGTTCATAGATTTATATTTGAATCGCTTGTAATGATATTTTGTTTTATTGTAACCATATAAGTTTTAAATACATGAATAAGATACATTAAAGCCTTATTTATTGAGTGCTTATGTTATTATGATCCACATAACTATTCAATCCTCGCAACTGACAAGACCCTGTTCTCAACTAATATGAATACAATCGAGATACAGAATTATTTGAACAAAATCGATCCCAGTATTAAAAATAATGTTTACGCGGCAAACCGATTGCCGATATATGTTGTAACGCCCTGTTATATTGTCAGCAATTTAGATAGTGATAATAAGCCAGGCACTCACTGGGTTGCAATACACATTGATGAGCAGGGTATTGGACAATACTTCGATTCATATGGTCGTCCACCTCAGGGATTCCAGCTGATGTTTTTACAAAGGAATTGCAGAATGTATAACTACAATACTGCAAGAGTACAGAATGAATATACCGCAGTGTGTGGCGAGTACTGCATAATGTATCTATACTTTAAGTTTAATAAGAAGAGTTTGAATGATTTCATCAAATATTTTGAAAATGATACAATCTGCAACGATGTTTTATTATATACTTTATTTAAATCATGTTTTAAAAATAAATAATAAATACAGAAACTGTCTTTTTAATCGTAGTAACGAATGTGATAGAGGTAATTAGTAAATTACCTGTATCACGTTCATGGAAATTTAGACATTGAGTCGCTCACCAATCATTAGCTAAATGACCAGTGATTATTAATGATTATGGATCTGTTTAATTTAAAAAGCTAACTTTGAAACTATAAGAGATATCGAAAAACGGATCAGCGCAATCGCTCGGAAATACATCAAAACCCCCAGTTTGACACCAAACTTCTTTTTTTTTTTTTTTAGTAGGCATCACGAGCAAGTGAGCCAGAATCGAGGAGCCAGAACCGGCGAATCCCTACTACTGTGAGCCAGAACCGGCGAATCCCTACTACTAGCAATACATTTTTATATAGATAAGTTAATTTTTAAGACGTAGTACATATATATTTAAGTGTTGTGAACCTCTGTTTTTAGTGAATTAAAGTTTATTATTATTAGTATTTATGTTATAGTAACCTTTACCACACAAGCGTTTTTTAACAATTCTTTTGAATAACGCAATACTTTTGTTTTGAACATTTTCTGGGATCCTATTGTAAAAGCATATACATCGCCCCACAAAAGACTTACTAACTCGACTTAGCTGAGTTGTAGGCATTATAAGCTTATGTCTGTTCCTGGTGTTAACATTATGGTTATGAAAGTTTCTAGCAAATTCACTTATGTGCCTATGAACATACATACATTGTCATTGCCGTTGTGATAAAATAATCATAATCTACTCCCAGGCTGTCGGATCACTTAACTATTCAGATGTGGAGTGGTAGGATTTACGACAGAGCCATTTTTTAATAAAACATTTAAATTTATTTATAGATAATGCCTGAACAGTGGCTGGGACTTTATTATTAAAGTGAATTAAACATTTACCCTTAAAGCTATTATGTATCTTATGAACCCTACTAGAATTAGTTACAAGCAATCCCTTATTTCTAGTGTTATAATAATGAAAATCACCATTAAGAGCAAAAAACGGACGATTTTTGTGATCGTATATAAAATTTTCATAAATCTGAAATTACAATGAACAGTCATAATATTAATTCCTTTGATATTTTCTTTGAGAGACTGGCTGATATATAGCACGAACAGCTCTCTTTTGCAGAGCAAACACTATATCAATGTCAGCATCATGAGAGCACCCCACAGTAAAATTGAGAGATTGTTTCATTATTTAGTATTTAATGACATAAGCTGTTATACTCTGTTATGTTACGCTGGTTTAGATAAATAAGACTCGAGCCGACTAGCTCACTCTTGGATTCTCGAGAATGCTAATAAAGGTTACGTGAACCGCTTCAGTATACAAAATATAACAGTGCCATCTAGGGACACCCGAAAGAAGTGAAGCTCCAAATTTTGATATATCGGTAGATAGTATAGGTATCTCATAATTAGGTCATTTAGTATAATTGTGTTATGACGCTTGATATTATTTTTGATTTATTTCATCATCTTCGCCTACTCATTTATTGCCATAAAAAAGAAACTTAAATATGTATATTCGGGTTTTAGAAAAATGTAACTAATAAATTCCGTCTCGCCAACGAACATACGATACGATACCGATACCACATTCGATATATCTCGGTAGGAATGTTTATACATATAGTAATAATAATTAATTACTTTCACTGCTCCGTACAGAAATAGGAATAGCACTATTGTATTAAATTACACTAGCTATTCAGAAATACTTAGTTTTTAAAATAAAAACTTTTCGAAATCGTCACTCCCTACCGAAACCTGTTTGCGTTTTGGTTTTGGGGAGCGCGCGGTAGCTGCCACACTGTATACCTATAAACGTGTAACGGTCCTAAATCTGTCGCTCCCGTGTAACGCTAAAATCTGACGCTTAGGGCGGAGAGAGAGCCCCGGTTTCCATAGAAAAGCATCGCTTGAGAGCGAACATAATTCACTTATGGCCGTTCCCAATATTCAGTCTATCTCTTACTTGACATAAAAATCGTAACTATCGTTGACTTTTCTGCCCCAATAAACTTACTGACGGTAACTCACCTTATCCGTACACGCTGTATGTCAATGGGACAACGTATAGCTTACCAGCGAAAGAAGTTTGTATGGAAATTTCAATTCACGCGTCCCAATATAAGGCGATAAGAATGGCTTATCGGGTGTATTGGGACAGCTTCAGATTATTGACATGAGAAGGTAGTAATTTATCTCTATCTGTAGATAGTATAGTATAATAGTTTTAGGTTACATATAGTCAATTATTATTTTATTTTATAGTATCTTTAAGGCGACGTTACCAAATGGCCCAACGGAAGACCAGCACTGGTTTTGAAACCAGCAAACATGCTGAGTTGGGACCATTTTGTGACGTATAGAAAATAATATTCCATAATTTTGTTTAAGATATTTTTTTTAATGTTTAACGTTTTTGTATTTAGTTATACTATACTTTAGCGTCACAAATAAAAAATTACTTTCTTTTCTTTCTTTCAAATGCCTAACACTCTGCGCTAAATGAACCTCATTCCGCCTGGGATTTTCATCGACAATAGTTTGTATTTTAAGTCCCATATTGATACTGGCAGCTAAAAACACCTTCAGAGTTTGAGTCTTGCGCTACGCAACCCCAAGCCCTTTACAAGGCCCACAACGAAAATCACCATTTGTAATAAATTGTGCGGAACACCTTAGACTTAGGATGCTGTGCAATCGAGTGAAATCTTCATTAAGACGTATATGTATATAACAATTGCTTGGATACTATTAAGAAGTGGTTTATCTTGCTCTTATCGTACATTTTTTTATGACAATAAGGGACGAGACGAACAGGTCGTTCAGTTGATGGTAATTGATACGCCCTGCCCGTTACAATGCAGTGCCGCTCAGGATTCTTGAAAAACCCGAAAATTCTGAGCGGCACTTCAATTGCGCTCGTCTCCTTGAGTTTGCACATTACTGTTTCACAGCAAAGGTTGCAGGCAAACAAAAAATGCAGTTCCGGTGCCCCCAAAGAGGTTCGCCCGCAACCTGATGAGACTACACAGGGACAATATATGCACAATTGTAGGTGTAGTCACCGGTCACTGGCCCTCGAACAAGCATCTGTCTATCATAGGTGTAACAGACAGCCCCTTGTGCATAGGATGCATGGAGGCAGGAAACGCCAGAACATGTGCTTATGGAGTGCAGCAGTGTGGCCGAGCAACGGGCACAAATACTCCAATCACCAGCATCCGGATTCCTGCAGAAACGTAAAAAGACTGCTAGACTTCTGGAATGATCTGGTTGGAGTAAGAAGATATTTTTAAGAACGCATAGTGGCCCAATCAAGAGGTGTGTAATCAGCCCAGCTAAACTAACTAACAAACTATTACTGTTGCAAGGCAGAAATGGGCGCCGTTGTGGTACCCATAATCAAGCCGGCATCCTGCGCAAAAGAGCCTCCCACATAGCAGTAATCCAGAAAAAATTAATAGTTCATATACAAGTAGACTGCAATACTTCCAGGTTAAATCACTTAAGTCTTGTAGAACGCTGACCGATAGTACGTTTTTTTTCTCTTCCAAAATAACTCTCGTTGTATTGAAGAAACGTGTGTGTGTATCGAAAAATCAGGATTTATTTTTATCCGTCTGAAGTAATGTTCAGCAAGCGTCAGAAAATTACTGAAAAATTTAAATTATTTTATTATTACAAAAGTAAATAAATAAGCAAAAAACACTTGGAGATTTTCAAATAATATTACTGAGCAATTTAAAACAATTTTTTTTAAAACCATTTTAAAGCCATTAAATTTAAACGGTCAAAAATTGTTTCAATTGATTTCTTTGTGACGGAAGTATCGCGTTATGTAACGAAGCGGTTAACCCTCCCATAAGAAGTTATCTCTTTAAAAATCAACCGAGAGTTTGTAAAAAATATAATCCTATTCTATATATCATTACGTAGTACCTACATGAGTCTTCTCTGGTAAGAAATACCAGGGAATAGGAATTATTAATTTACTGACGTATTTGAAAAAGGCCTCCGTTGTTTTTTTAATCTTCGCACGATGACACATTGATTTTATTTGTTTTTGAATTTCATTTTATATTAATTGTACTGATGTATTCTTTTGTGACTTATTCATGTAATTGAGGCATCAATTAGCATGTGAATGTTGTTTAAGTTATATTTATATCTTATATTTTGTTTACTATTAGTGTTCACTTGACGGCCAAGAGAACAAATCGATCCTCTCACAGCTCAAGATAAAAACCCGTCTATCCACGATATGTCAATACCAACGAATTCTTTCGTATTTTGGCCACATAATGCTTATACCCCATAAGACCCTGGAGAAATTGATCGTAATTGGGAACACAAATGGCAAGCGAGCCCAAGGCCGATCTCCTACCAGATGGACCGACCAAGTAAAAGACTCCACGTCTCCGAGTCAGGTCTTTAGCTCCGACGTGAGGGCCGTGATGGACAGGAGCCGATGGAAACAAATAGTTCACTCAGTTCATACTCAGTCATGAGGGAACGACTAGAGAGAGATATAGTGTTCACTTTGTTGGCGGAATTTCTTAATTAAGTAAATATAATGTTTAAGTGTCTGCCTGTACCAGGTGGTCGATTTAAGAGAGTCGACCGTAGGCCATGGATAAAAGTTCCTTGAGAATTAACTCATTATTGAGATACGAGAGTCGAGACCACACTGCCCGCGAATTCTTACGCACTATCTCAGTAAAACTTTTAGATTTCAGTGTCAGATGTACTATATAATGTGCTAAGTAAGTTCCCTGAGATGAAACCTGATGAGAGAATAGCAGGGGGAAATACAGTGTGTCTAAATTATTTTATTACACACAGATTGAGGATTTGTCCTAAAAATATTTTTTTAAGAAGGTCAAGGTTGAGAACATGTTTTATTCTAGGCAAGTTAATCTATGTCCTTTTCTGTAGTTCCACAGACAACATATTATGTACAATAGCTATCTATCTATATATATAAAAATTAATTGCTGTTCGTTAGTCTCGCTAAAACTCGAGAACGGCTGGACCGATTTAGCTAATTTTGGTCTTGAATTATTTGTGGAAGTCCAGAGAAGGTTTAAAAGGTGAATAATATATGAAAATGTTCGGAATTTTAAAAAAATCAACAATTTTGTTTTTCCTTTGATGTGTCCCCCGTTGTTCAGAAATCAAATTGAAAGAATAGTTTAAAATGAATAACTAATTAGAATCTTTGTATCTGTCTAACTTTCTCAGGAGTTAAAAAAACAAACTTAATTTTAACTACCTATAGTTGATAGATTAACTATAGTTGATGATGATACTATGATGGCAATACAACGTTTGCTGGGTCAACTAGTTTCTAAATAAATATGAATGCGTAACAAACAAGCTCACTGCAATATTATTAAGTATTATGGTCAAGTGTGGATAGTTGAATCATTGTGGGTTTTACGAAGTTAATAGACATATTGTAATAGGCAAGCCCGGGTCACTTAGCTAGTTGTGTGGACTTGAAAATAAAAAGCAAAAAATCCAGTAGGAATGAGTATGACCGAATCTATACAATTGTAGGTTATCAACTTATGAAGGTACTTACTATGTGTGAAGGTGTAATTTATAAGCTTAAAAGTACGAGTATTACATATCGATAAATTTTTCGCGTTGTAGGTTTTAGTGATCAAAGAAGTTCCCCGAATGTGCAAACAATGCAACCCGTTATCGATTTCAGTATAAATTCGCAGTTTGAGAAAAAACTCTTTTCACATTAAAATTGATGTTAATCGCTTGGGCAGAATATGTACGAGACATTTTTTTTTCTAAAAATAAGGGACGAGACGAGCAGGACATTCAGCTGATGGTAATTGATACGCCCTACCCATTACATGCACTGCCGCTCAGGATTCATGAAAAACCCAAAAATTCTGAGTGGCACTACAATTGCGCTCGTCACCTTGAGACATAAGATGTTTAGTGTCATTTGCCCAGTAATTTCACTAGCTACAGCGCCCTTCAGACCGACACACAGTAATGTTTATACATTACTGCTTCACAACAGAAATAGGCGCCGTTGTGGTACCCATAATCCAGCCGGCTTCCTGAGCAAAGGAGCCTCCCACTTGTAAATTAAAAGGCATGTTGTTATTCAAAATACATAATATTTCGAAATATTCCTCTGTTTCTGTAAAAAATACATTACAATTTTAAACTGCTTATAATTTTAGTTGGATTAGTTTAATTGGGCTTTTAAGAGATTCGTGATGAACTTCAGACTGCAAAGTTTGACGATACTAGTAATTCAAGTTTCTGAATCAAGTCAGCAATTTACTTAAATATTGTTAAATTACTGCATGAGACTCATAAATTTGGAGGAAGAGAAAGAAATTAAATAAAAATTGGAATTTATAAGTCTAACTGCACTTAAATTAAAATAAAATTAGAAAATATATAGATATAATTGTTTTCATAAATGGAAAGGTATTAAAACCTGAAGAATTTGCTACACATCTAGACATAACTGTTGAATCTAATTTACAACACTTACACAGAAGGATTACGGTTCTACAGGTTATGCGGTACAAAATAGGCAATCAAGACTTTCGTTACTTTAAAGAATGATAAGACATCTAAGTCTCAATAGCTACTGCATCCTCGAAGCCAAAACATAAAAAAAAGGAAAATAGTTCTGCTTGGCTGCTGAAAAAGGTGCTACTGTGGTACCAGAATTCAGATCTGTACAGATCTGAATTCTGAGCATTGGTGACTCCCACTGCTAAGATTTGTTTTCTTTTAATATCCGTCAGTAAGAACTTAAGCAATGAATAAAAAAAATTACAAACCATTTCATTATTAAAGTCTGTCTTTCTGTACTTTTTATATGTTAGAAGTATTTTTTACTGCCACCGCCAATTCTTTCTTGGAAAACCACTCGAATCAGAGGAGTTTTGACGACCTTTTAGATAGATTTGAGCACTTTTACTAAAGGTATCCATGTTTCTTTGAATATTGATTAAAGATTGATAATATTTTTTAAACTATCAAATCGCTTAAGTTTAAGCAATAGACCACGATATGTATGTACATGTGCCGTTGATCTTGGCCTTATTGTATTTTGGCATTGAAAGTATCGCGAATGGATATGAGTGACATGTTGGTTTGTTTTGTTTGTATGTTACTCTGTATGTACGGTACCATGTGTTTGTTAAAAATTTAAAATATTTTTTATATCAGTCTGAGCCCATCACCATAAGAACTAAAGAGACTTAAGAACGTCTGATAAATATGTAATTAGATTTTCTAAGCCAGAGATTTTGTAGCAAATGCATGTTCTATAAGAAACTGTGGATCTATTGAAGTTATATAAATGAACCAAGCCTGAGAGAGCATTGTTTACTTAATTATATCTTTGACAGTTTCTTTTAACTTTGAATATTAGTGAACTTTCATCAATAAGCAATATTATGTTATTCTACCACTAAATGAGGCAGACTTAAACAGGTCCAAGTACAGACCCTTGCGGTACCCCATGGCTTGAGTCTTTGGCATTGCGTGTACATGTGGAGATTGTCTCCATTTTCTATGAAAAATCTCACGAGAAGTTTTGGGAGGATTTTTTTCAAATTAATACCTGAAATTTCACAACTGGAAATTAGGTCAAAGTTTATTATTTCACCAATTGCAAGCCACGAAATTTGTGAAATAGTTTGCATATATAGTCCCACTTGAAAAGTGTTATTTATTTATTACTTTATTTTTTTTCTTATATATTTACACACATACGTTTTTTATTATTGTCATTGTTTATTTTTAGTAAGATTTTTTTGTAAATATAATTTTGTTTAATACTTATATTAGTTCCACAATTAATTATATTTACTCTTAAAATATGTCAGTTCAGCTCCAAACGTCACACAATGGGGTCACTGGAAAACAGTATTGTGCACATTATGTATATATGGACACAACTATAACTAGTGGACTCCAGTTTTGGAAGACCAGTGCCACATTTAGTATTGCTTTTATTTTTCTTCTGTATTAAGTAAGTCAAGTATTAAGATTGTGCATTTGTTTTGTTTTCATTAACTTTTTCGTGTAAATGTTTCAGTTTTTCTTCCAAAATAAATTCATTTTCATTTTCAAAAGCCAGCAACTCTTAGCCTATGATTTGGAAAAATATTTAAAGGACAGACACGTTAAGCTTCGTTTTTATCATGTATATATGATATAGATATGCATATATAGAAATATGGCTTTGACATGAATGAAGGTTTTATTTTCTTATTCAAGTGCAAATTATCTCTGTATGTGATGCGGAAGTAAATGCGAATTAAATGTGCGACATTATCCTTACACCCTTTGGCGTTTCCTGCCAGGCAAGGTCCCTTCCGACTCGCCAAGGCCATCTCAGAGGTGAGTGACTAACATACATTATGTATGATGCCAATTATAAGGATAAAAGAACTGTACTCAATTAGGGTTCTCTATAAAATTTAAAAAACAAATTATAATTTACTTACCTAATAGCCTCTTCTTTGCGTATCGAACAACAGGGCTCTGCTTCCTGCTGGTAAAATTGTATATATTTCAGGAGGAACCATTGGAATTTAAACAAAAGGATTTTTTTCTAACTTGTTTTTACATGCTTGTTATTAGCTTAACCTGTATGGTTGTTTTTTTTTAACCGACTCATTTGGGTTCGATTTTGACCCACTTTAAACGGCCAGATTTCGTTTAAACATCGTAGATTTATCGAGTACCGATGATAATACATTAATTTGAAAAAATATTGCATTTTTCAATTTGCAAAATAAGATTTTTGTTAATTTATATAATTTTCATCTATCGTCTATAAGGCAGGCTTTGATGTTAATTTTAAATTTAAAATAAAATACGTGTTTTTTAGTTTTTTAACTACTATTCATATGTTTTTTCATTCTCCATATTAATCAACCCTATGAGTTACTTTTCAACTGCAGATGCCCGTGTTCAACAAATTTATAAAAATTTCAGCACTCCCAGAGTGGTCGTGGGATGACTGACAATTGAAAAAAAAAATAACTATTTTGTTAAAATAACAATTACACATTCAGTAGTTTTTAACTAAAAAGGCCCAGAAATGTACAATAGTTAGGAGAGAGAACGCATATTATGTTAAGAGATCATGAATTTTAGACAGATTTTTTTTTAATTTAAAAATAAAGAACAGCGACCACTTTCTGCCACTGCTGCTAAATAACATAAAACAAATTTCGAATTCTAAACCAGATCTATACACATTTTTAAAAAAAATTTCAAAATCGTTTAAAAGTACATACTGATATCTTAAACGATTGTAAAGAACTCGACTCGCATTTGACTAGTTCTTTTTATTGTAATAACGAAAGGCATGCATAAATAAGATCTTATTTACGGAAGATGATCATTATCTGATGTTCCTAAATAAGTTACATGATCTGGCCATATCCGTTGCAATATTCTCTCATAGTAATTATTATGGCGGGTACACACATATACATATTGTATTAATTCAAAGAATATATTTCGATCCAATTGCATCGATCGTGGTCATTGCGGAACTGCAGAGGCGGCGAGAAGCTTTTGACAAGTTGACATTTGACACTAAGGGTATGTTCCCTGCGACCCTGCGAATATGCACTGCGACCACTGTACAGTGTGACGTCAATTTAGAATACTGTGAAGCCGTTCCTTTATAGCCAGTTATACTGGTTACTATTTAAAATGGAACGCAATCCCGTTTACTGTCAGCCGCATTTTTGACGCAGCATTCAAATGAGTGTAATAGTCATTAAAAAAAACTGTGAAATGAAAAATATTTGGGATTAAACTGTAGGCATTGTTTATAAAGAGTTAGGCACTAGAGTGGTTTTGACTGATCACGTGAACAAAGTACTGCGAGTACCTTACCTCGAAAACGCCAGTGCTCACAGTTTAATATGGCGGCGATTTATGACGTCATATATAGGGCCTAGGGTACTGCGGCTGTATACTGGCAGTCCATAACGGAACGAATTTTTCTACAGTGATAGCACTGTGCAGTGCTCGCAGTGCATATCGGAACATACCCTAAGTAAATCAATAAAAATAATGTATAAAATAAGATGTAAATGTATTATTTGACAGTCAAGATATTTCTGGATACATATAGAAGATAATAATAATAAAAATAAATAAATGATTGTGTTTGTTAAGTGTTTGAATAAAAAAAAACATACCAAATAAAACAGTCAAATTGATAAACACCTCCTGTTATTGAAATCGTTTGATAAATAGAAAATGACAAGTTCAGACGTGTCTAACGAATTGACATAACTTAGCTTAAAGTCCGTTCAGACGGTACACTTGATCAACTAAAATAGCTCTATGTGACGACGTTATCATGAGAGAAATACGCCATCAGTCCATTGACCGCACGTTTTTTTATCCGGTAACCCACTAGGACCCATCTGATGGCAAAAATAATGTGCCAACCCTCATCATCATTATCATCATCAGCCGGAAGACGTCCACTGCTGAACAAAGGCCTCCCCCAAAGATTTCCACGACGATCGGTCCTGCGCTGCCCTCATCCAACATATTCCAGCGATCTTGGCCAGATCGTCGGCCCATCTTGTGGGGGCCTACCCACACTGCGTCTTCCGGTACGTGGTCGCCATTTGACGATGATTAATTAATTTTTTACTTTAATGTGCCAATAACAGCGACAAAATTGTGTAAGTCGAAGCGCTTTTCAAATTGATCTAAGGATTAAGATGGTTATATCTCAAGTGTATATAACCCAGATGGTGAGGATGATATGAGCGAAGAAGGAACCCGAGCCCATTGACTTTGACAGAACACCCCGGAATAAACGCTTTTTTTTTATATTGACACACTTTACACACTTTTTCTGCTTTAGCAGTATATACTGAAGCGATGTTTCGCTAAGCGGCCGTTTACAGAGTACAGGACAATAATTCGAACAATTCTTCTTTGATGAAATGGCTAAGGTTGACACTGGCGTGCAGCAGACCAGAGATGGGAACAATATGAGTCTGCGTCTCATGGATCACTAGAATATGGGTCTGATTAGTGTATTGTCGCGCTCCAATAATGATCACCAGTTTCTTCTTCAGCCGATTTGTTTATGCTTTGCAGATAACCGCGTAATTGGCGATCCGGCGAAATTTCGAGACCTTTATTCTGATACTAAGCGAAATTGATTAACACGGAACTTAAGCCTTCTTAAATTGAGTATGGTGGATGTTCTCAAGAGAGGACTCATTGCAAAATGTAAGTTTCTCCCGGCCTGCATGACCAGTATACCTATGGCAACTCCATTAGTTTTTTAACCCCCCATGTTCCAGTAAGTTTCATAACCATAAAAAATTGTTTTAGACCTATTATGCTACCAAGCGATACATAATTGAGGGACGCGTTTTCGACGAGCCGTAATACAATTGAGTATTAAACTGATGTTAAATTTTCACTTGACTTTAGTAAAACTTCAAAACAGCTTGGCCAATTTTGCTGATGTTTTGGTAATGTGCATTAGCCCAGTGATCCAGTGAAGTTTCCTTGCGATAAGCTATAAGCATGAACCAAAGAAATCCCAGTAAAAAGCTATCTCAAATAAAACTCTAAGCACTCAAAGTCAGGATATAATTGAGTCTTTTGCGTAGTAAAAAAATAAGTTTCATAAACTAAGCAAGCATTAATTGTATAATGAGTAAGTTATACTTAGATCCAGTATTGATTTAAATCAATGACACTCTAATTGAAATAGATAATATTGAGATTTAATCAGTAATTATCAACTTATCTTAATTAGCAAGGTTATATAGGCTATTAAGTTATAACTTGTATGTTATTCGTGTAACCCTTAGAAACTTACGTATTGATATTAAGTAAATCTGTATATATTTAAATAATTCAATGATTTAAGAGTAACTCATGACGGTAAAATTGTTTTTCATTTGCAAATAGATAGCGTGATTTCAAAGACATTAACAGATCTTATCTCATTAGATGGAAGTGTCACTTTCAGATAGCTTTTTTGTTGTTAATCTGTGAACCTTAAATTAAGGATTGGTCTCCACTGCTCTTCATCTAGATACCGTACTGACAAAGAACAATAGCTTTTTTACTACGGCAACTATTAGATGCTTGTGTGCGTGGCGTCTTGACACTCAATGGCATCTTTCAAATAATATGCTTCTTGTTATTTTACATTGACATTAATAAAATACTAACTGATGATATGTGATTCCAGTGTCTTTCTTATTTCTTCTAGTATTTTTTTGCAAAGTTGCGTAGTACGCAATCCGGCATTTTAGTTTCAATTATAAGCAAAGTTTAACAGAACTTGTGGCACGTCAACGTCATACATAGTTAGAGACTGGCACGAGTACGCCCACTTGTGCATTGTAATAGTTGCCGCGATTTGAGACTACGCCTGCGGTATCTAGTTAGAGCGCAGTGGAGACCAATCCTTAATCTAAGCTGTGAACGTAACATAAAATGCAGTAAAAATATTGCACATTGATATTGCATTGAATTATGTTTTAGAGCAATGTTGACTGTTAGCAATTATCCTCACATTATGTTCTAGTCTTGGTACTTGAAAGAACTCGTAATTGGCTAATTGTGATATTGTTTTTATTATAGTTTAAAAGCCGTGAGTTCCCCTTGAAAACTTATATACAAATGTATCTAATAAATTAGATTTAGAGCATGAGAAAAGATATATAAAGTTACCTTGGACTTAGAAAATGTAAAACAGGATACTGGACAGATATAAGACATGTAAAACGGGGAGTGTTCCGAAGAGCTGTTTAACCTGATTCCTGCCGCCGAATTCCACCTTCATGACACGCCACAAGTTAGGATATCATCCCCACCATCTGGATGTGTGGCGGTCCTCCACAGTGCGGTTTTCAAGGAGCTTTCTTCCCCGTACTACAAAGCTGTGGAATGAGCTTCCTTGTGCGGTGTTTCCGGGACGATACGACCTGGGTTCCTTCAAAAAAAGCGCGTACACCTTCCTTAAATACCGGCAACGCTCTTGTGATTCCTCTGGTGTTGCAAGAGAATGTGGGTGGCGGTGATGACTTAACACCAGGAGACCCGTACGCTCGTTTGTCCTCCTATTCTATAAAAAAATGTATTTTTACTACGTATTGGTAAAGTATTTTTGTGTTTATTTTCTTGCAAACAGCATTCTTTCATGGTTTTTGTTTTCATTTTATTTAGCATTACTTCTTGTGAGGCTAAATAAATGCAGATTCAGAAAACCAAAGTGTTCGATTGATACAAGGTTATGCTTCTTTGAATCGTATAGGTATCGTACCGGTACTTTTTCAACGTTTTTTCTAAGATGGCAGCAACATAAATAAACTTCATTGTGGCTTATTTTGCCGCCGCAATGTGGAAAGTCTCTACCATCATGCAAACGACGTTATCCGACGCGCCTTTGCTGCCGACAACGTAGGTACCGGCTATTCTAGAGCCGAATGATCTTTCACGTGTCGATGGCAAGATACCTGATTGTGTGACGGTGAAGGCCGCTGGCTTTGTGGTAATGATGCCCTGGTGATGCGACTTGTGTGGACTCATATTGAAAACACATCTAAGCCGGTCGATGCAGTGGCGGCAACTGCCGAAAACCTAAAGCAGAAGAAATATGCACCACTCAGTGATTGATACATATTTGTTCCCTTTGGGGACAAGACTGTCGGTACTTGGTTCATCGGCACAGAAACTCATAACAGAGTTATTCTGGTGCCTTACCAAAATGACAGGTGACCTAAGGTCTAGCCACTGCCAAGTGCCACAGGATAAGTTTAGCTATACAGAGAGGTAACGTGTGCTTTAGTTTTAATAGGTAGTTAATCTTAATTAATAAGTTTTAATTAATTAATTTTTAATGTCATATGTTTAAATATAAAGGCGAACAGGCTTAAAATCTTCGTGATCATTGTCATACTGAGCGTGTCTAAATTAGTATCTATACAACCCCAAGTTATCTAGCCGTTCACAGAGCACTGGGTCTCCCACAATTCGAGCAGCTCTGCGTTGCACGGAGTCAAATGGTTCGAGCTGATACTGTGGTGCACCAGACCAGAGATAGTAGCAATACTCAACATGTGGCCGGACCAGCGCTTGAATGTGGGCCAGCTTGAAGGATTGCCGTGCTCTATTAATGACGCCCAGCTTCTTCGAGCTCAATATGGATTTGTCTTCCAGATGACCCCGGATACCGATATTAGGCGAGGCATTAAGGCAACTGTTTCCGAAGAGTGGTGATACGACAAATGGTTTCTTTGTAGTGATAAATGCGCAAAGTTGAAAAAGTTATTTTAACGTAAAATATAAATGCAAACAAATATTACTTAGTAAACTTAATTTACTACATAAACATGATTAAATTAATATTCATACTTAATTCCACATGTAGTTATTGATTTTAAAATATATCAGTACAATTTATGATGAAAAGAATATATTTTTCTTTAACTTTTAAAATAACAAGGAAATAATAAAGTGTATAAAAATTATAAAGAATTATTTAAGAAACAGTTATTGAATTTAAAAAGTTATATTAATATTATTTAACAAGAAGAAGTTAATAAAAAATTCAATTTAAGTAACAAAAGATATGCCCCGGGTGAGGATCGAACTCACGACCTTAAGATTATGAGACTTACGCGCTGCCTACTGCGCCACCGAGGCCGGTATCAATAGGTTGGAATTTACCGATTAGATTGTTGTGTTGAATGTAAATATAGACAGATAATTTTTTATCTTATCGTGCAAGTGTTATTTAATGTAAGAAGGTATTCTATATTTAAACAGATCTTAAGTGTGTCTTTAGGCAACGGTTTGCAAGTATTATTCTCACTTTAAGAGTTTGTAAATATTTTGAGCATTTTAATAAGAAGGTAACTCGTGTAAAAATATTAATAGGTATTTTATTGTAAGCGACTGCGATTAAAAGAACCTTATAAAGCTTAAGATGAAATGTCCCTGGTTGTGACTTTTGGTGATGATACTATTGCAAGAAGAATTAGGAATTATTTTATCCAAATTTAAATGATAACGGGTCAAAGTTACCTTACATCAGTATCAGCATATTTACATATTTTTTTGTCTCAAGTATAATTTTGTTTCTTGTAATTCTTTACCTCCATAGATCTTTTTAATCTTCAGCAAGGTAATATAAATGTTATTAATACTAACTCCTGAGACGACAGTAGTCCAGTTATGAGAGTGTCTAGAGTCGTCCAGAGTGTCTGTTTGTTATATTGAAATAACCGTTTATACTACATATATATGAATATATATACACCAAATAACATTGTTTAAAATTTTTATCTGTCTGTCTGTCTGTCTGTTTGTTCCGGCTAATCTCTGAAATGGCTGCACCTATTTTGACGGGACTTTTATTGGCAGGTAGCTGATGTAATAAAATAAAATAATGTTGCAATGTCCAAGAAACGGTTTAACTCTAAAAATAATTTATATGGCAAAACATCGTTTGCCGAGTCTAGTTATGTAATATAATCCCTACTTATATTATAAATGTGAATGTAAGTTTGTTTGTTACGATTTTACCCCGGAGCTACCAAGCTGATTTTGATGAAATTTGGTACAGCGATAGACAAGAGCTTGGGAAAGGACACATTTTATCCCGAAAAAATCTATGGTTCCTGCAGGATTTATGAAAAATTGAAATTCACGCCGATGAGCTATAACTATACCAATAGTAGTAGGTTTAGTTTTCCATAGAAATCTCCATAAAAATAAGATTCATATAATATGTTGTATGGGAACGGGAGCGAAAACGGGAACCGGAACAGTAATAGTAAATGAGATAATAGTAGTAGGGATTCGCCGGTTCTGGCTCACAGTAGTGGGGATTCGCCGGTTCTGCCTCCCCGGTTCTGGCTCACTTGTTCGTGATGCCTACTAAAAAAAAAAAAGTTTGGTGTCAAACTGGGGGTTTTGATGTATTTCCGAGCGATTGCGCTGATCCGTTTTTCGATATCTCTTATAGTTACAAAGTTAGCTTTTTAAGTTAAACAGATTCATACTCATTACTAATCAGTGGTAATTAACCTAATGATTGGTGAGCGACTCAATGCCGATTCTTTGAAAGTGATAGATGTAATTAGTAAATTACGTCTCACATTCGTTACTACGATTAAAACGACAGTTTTGGGCTGTGTTTATTATTAAGTTAACAGATGATATAAATAAACTATATAATAAAACATCGTTGCAGATTGTATCATTTTAAAAATATTTGATGAAATCATTCAAACTCTTCATATTAAACAGTACTCGCAACACATGCTGCGGTAAATAAATTCTTTACTCTTATAGTATTGTGGATATACATTCTGCAATTGCTTTGTAAAAACCTCAGCTGGAATCCCTGACTTGGACCCAGTGAGAGCCTGGCTTATTTTCACTATCTACATTGTTGACAATATAACAGGGCGTTACAACGTATATCGACAATCGGTTTGCTGCGTAAACATTATTTTGAATACTGAGATCAATTTTCTTCAAATAATTCTGTATCTCAATTGTATTCATATTACCGTAGAATAATGTATTTAAAAGTTATTGGATTACAACTTACAATAAAACAAAACACCATTTTAAGTACATTTTTAATTTCAATATTATAAGGCAATATAGTAGTAAGTTTAACTAAAACTATTACACACCCTTACAAACGATCAAACATAAACATAACTGCGGTAATCTACTGAAATATTATGATTTTTATCAATTTTATTGTACAACTTGAGTTAAGTGATAAAGCTCTTTGTCATTTTCTTAATGTAACAAATTTTGAGATAAATAAAATACACTTTAGTTTCTGTGATTATTTCCTTTCGCGAATATATCAATAATTCGACCATCAGATTTCCTCATCGGGTCATTAATTATTTTTAGTATTAGTTTAAGATTTTTCTTTCGCCAAACATATTATAGAGATCAGGTATCTTGAAACTAATTGACATGGTTGAGATTGTATAAAGGTTGCATTTCATCAAAGCATCAGGTGATTTAGATACAATTTGTGTCACTGACATCATTCAAAAATATTATAAAATTATTTACGAAAACTAATTTTCCACACCCACACACAGTGCACCCTCTACTACAAAAAGGTTTCATATAATATAATGAGACAATTTATTGTTAAACTACCATTTATTGATTATATTTAAATAGGACTATTTATAAGTAAAACAATATACAATACCTACATCATAACTTACTCCACAAGTTATATATCTAAATAAACGATGTATCTACTCTCATTCTTTTCAAAAAAAAAAAAAAACTTAAAACTTATATAACATTTATTTTATTTTATGATGACTCCAAGCTAAGGTATCAATATAATTTGCTTAATATACCGTTTGGTATGACAACGTAGATTTATTTATTCGTCGAATGAAAATATTATGCTTTATTGACTTAGGTCTATGCATTGAACAATATTTATTCTTATTTTTAAATAGGCATTATTCATTTTCATATACTTACTTAGTAACACTTATAAAATTTGGAGTAGCAATTTCCCGCAACATCTTACGCATATACTTAGATCTAAGTCCTAGGAATTCATTAAATATGTTTACTTTGTTCCATCTTTAAAATAGCCTAACTTCTTATTATTGAGTTTTAGATAACAAAATATTTGTTCTGCATTGTCAGATGTTTCGAATCGCAAATGTAAATCAGGTTTTATAACTCTTTAAAAATTTATATATTAAAGTATAAGTATCAGTGTACAATAATTTCAATATATTTTGAAACTTATTTAACATATAGTTATTATATATTAAAATAAATGAAATATTATTATATTGGATATTTCTAATATGGATATTAGAAATATCCAATATACCTGCAATATACCAAATAAATATGTTTATTGAGGAACAATTTAGTCTTTTGTAATTGAACTGCAACCAATTTTCATTTTAAAATAGATAAACTATGGAATTCTATCTTGGCAATGAAATCATACAGTGCAATTTTACATTTACTCTTTTTTCAATATTTTCCGTTGTTATTATATTTGAGGTATTCATTAATTTATAAAAATCTTATTGGATATTTCTAATATGGATATTAGAAATATCCAATATACCTGCAATATACCAAATAAATATGTTTATTGAGGAACAATTTAGTCTTTTGTAATTGAACTGCAACCAATTTTCATTTTAAAATAGATAAACTATGGAATTCTATCTTGGCAATGAAATCATACAGTGCAATTTTACATTTACTCTTTTTTCAATATTTTCCGTTGTTATTATTATTTGAGGTATTCATTAATTTATAAAAATCTTTTAGAAATCAGATGTAGGTAGCTTGTTTATGCATGTTTGTATTTAAATCTATGAAATTTTGTAACCATGCGCTTTGTTTGAATTTTAAAATTCTATGATTTTTTATAATGAGACGATTTATTGTTAAACTACAATTTATTGATAATATTTAAATATAAAAATTTATAAATCAAACAATATACAGTACCTACATCATAACTTACTAATCTATTCTTTTAAAAAAAAAATTCAACCTTAAAACTTATATAATATTTATCTTATTTTATGATGACTCCAAGCTAAGGTATCAATATAATTTGCTTAGATATACAGTTTGGTATGACAAACTAGATTTATTTATTCGTTGAGTGAAAATATTATGCTTTATTGACTTAAATCTATGCATTGAACAATATTCATTCTTATTTTTAAATAGGCATATCTTATAATTTTCCATTTTCATATACTTACTTAGTAACAATTTTATTAAATTTGAATGCGTATTTTCCCACAACATCTAATACATATCGTACCGTACTTCTTTTTATTGACTTTTGGGTAGCAAAAAATTTTTTTCTGCAGTCAGAGGTTTTGAAACGCAAATGTAAATCAGGTTTTATATCTGTGTTAAATTTTATATATTAAACTATCAGTATCAGTGTATAATAATTTCAATTTATTTCGAAACTTATTTAACTAGTGAAAGTCATCGCATTAGAGTTTTAGAAATTTTCAATATATAAAATCCCAACTAAATATGTTTATTGAAGAACAATTTAGTTTTTCGTAATAGAACTGCAACCAAATTTTCATTTTAAAATAGATAAACTATGGAATTCTATCTTGGCAATTAAATCATACAGAGTAATTTTACATTTACTCTTTTTTCAATATTTTCTATTGTTCTTTATACATTGAGTTTTTTATTAATTTATAAAAATCTTTTCGAAATTAGATGTAGGTAGCTTGTTAATGCATGTTTGTATTTAAATCTTTGTAATATTTTAACCATGAGCTTTGTTTGAATTTTAAAATTCTATGAATATTTTGTTTTTTCTGTGTGTGTGTGTGTGTGAGACATTGCTTTAAATTTCTGAAGTAAATAACATATGTATTTTTATTACGAAGGTTTGGAACAAATTTTATGCTTTTTGTATCCTCAATACTTACATTTTTTATTCTCGGGGCATAAGGATAGGTCAGGATGTAAATCATGCAGTTCAATTGAATATTCTTGGTCTTCTTCCAAAATAAAACCAAATTCAAAATCATCCGGAACATCAAAATTTGTACGGACATCTACCCATTCAAAACCTTCTGTAGGAAGGAATGGAGATACACCCCATCCATAACGGTAATTAGCATCAAAATAAGTTATAAACGACGTTTTTCTTTGTCCTGTTCTTATTTGCCAGAAATATTCACAAGTAAAGTCGTTACAAATTTAAGAGTAGGCACATGTTTCGTCTTGAGAGACATGCAAATATTTCAGTGGTTTCGTTTTATAATATTGTAACCTATACTTATTTGTTTAAATTCGCTTTTTCATAACGATTCCTACATTGAGATATACAGTCTCAAATACCCGATCCAATAAAAGCTATTTGTTCAAAGCCCTAAAGTAATTCTAATTTAATTTTTGTGCATTTTAACATAGCACCCCAACTTAACCCAGGCGCTGTATAATAATGTGCTGGATCTAGACCATATTATGTCTGTAAACATAGAGCTCGGAAATTTTCAAATACATATTTTGTTTAAAGTGAAACATTAATTTTAAGATATAAATCTGAATTATCTAACTTATAATCTTCATCGGAAATATGTGTACTTATACTTTAATATATAAATTTTTAAAGAGTTATAAAACCTGATTTACATTTGCGATTCGAAACATCTGACAATGCAGAACAAATATTTTGTTATCTAAAACTCAATAATAAGAAGTTAGGCTATTTTAAAGATGGAACAAAGTAAACATATTTAATGAATTCCTAGGACTTAGATCTAAGTATATGCGTAAGATGTTGCGGGAAATTGCTACTCCAAATTTTATAAGTGTTACTAAGTAAGTATATGAAAATGAATAATGCCTATTTAAAAATAAGAATAAATATTGTTCAATGCATAGACCTAAGTCAATAAAGCATAATATTTTCATTCTACGAATAAATAAATCTACGTTGTCATACCAAACGGTATATTAAGCAAATTATATTGATACCTTAGCTTGGAGTCATCATAAAATAAAATAAATGTTATATAAGTTTTAAGTTTTTTATTTTTTGAAAAGAATGAGAGTAGATACATCGTTTATTTAGATATATAACTTGTGGAGTAAGTTATGATGTAGGTATTGTATATTGTTTTACTTATAAATAGTCCTATTTAAATATAATCAATAAATGGTAGTTTAACAATAAATTGTCTCATTATATTATATGAAACCTTTTTGTAGTAGAGGGTGCACTGTGTGTGGGTGTGGAAAATTAGTTTTCGTAAATAATTTTATAATATTTTTGAATGATGTCAGTGACACAAATTGTATCTAAATCACCTGATGCTTTGATGAAATGCAACCTTTATACAATCTCAACCATGTCAATTAGTTTCAAGATATAACTACCTGATCTCTATAATATGTTTAGCGAAAGAAAAATCTTAAACTAATACTAAAAATAATTAATGACCCGATGAGGACATCTGATGGTCGAATTATTGATATATTCGCGAAAGGAAATAATCACAGAAACTAAAGTGTATTTTATTTATCTCAAAATTTGTTACATTAAGAAAATGACAAAGAGCTTTATCACTTAACTCAAGTTGTACAATAAAATTGATAAAAATCATAATATTTCAGTAGATTACCGCAGTTATGTTTATGTTTGATCGTTTGTAAGGGTGTGTAATAGTTTTAGTTAAACTTACTACTATATTGCCTTATAATATTGAAATTAAAAATGTACTTAAAATGGTGTTTTGTTTTATTGTAAGTTGTAATCCAATAACTTTTAAATACATTATTCTACGGTAATATGAATACAATTGAGATACAGAATTATTTGAAGAAAATTGATCTCAGTATTCAAAATAATGTTTACGCAGCAAACCGATTGTCGATATACGTTGTAACGCCCTGTTATATTGTCAACAATGTAGATAGTGAAAATAAGCCAGGCTCTCACTGGGTTGCAATACACATTGGTGAGCAGGGTATTGGACAATACTTCAATTCATATGATCGTCCAAGTCAGGGATTCCAGCTAAGATTTTTACAAAGCAATTGCAGAATGTATATCCACAATACTACAAGAGTAAAGAATTTATTTACCGCAGCATGTGTTGCGAGTACTGTTTAATATGAAGAGTTTGAATGATTTCATCAAATATTTTTAAAATGATACAATCTGCAACGATGTTTTATTATATAATTTATTTATATCATCTGTTAACTTAATAATAAACACAGCACAAAACTGTCGCTTTAATCGTAGTAACGAATGTGAGAGGTAATTTACTAATTACATCTATCACTTTCAAAGAATCGACATTGAGTCGCTCACCAATCATTAGGTTAATTACCACTGATTAGTAATGAGTATGAATCTGTTTAACTTAAAAAGCTAACTTTGTAACTATAAGAGATATCGAAAAACGGATCAGCGCAATCGCTCGGAAATACATCAAAACCCCCAGTTTGACACCAAACTTTTTTTTTTTTTTAGTAGGCATCACGAACAAGTGAGCCAGAACCGGGGAGGCAGAACCGGCGAATCCCCACTACTGTGAGCCAGAACCGGCGAATCCCTACTACTGATAATCTTCACTTCCAAACTTGCTTATTATTTTTAAAAACCTTTCTATCTACGCGGACGAAGTCGCGGGCATCAGCTAGTATACTATAAATATGCATTACATTGCTACGTACGTTAGCGATCGGATATTTGGGGCCATGTATACAATGGCGTGAAAATGACAGCAATTAGAATAAATCACGAATCTCATAATGAAATATGATCGCAACATAATATTATGCATTTTATTTAAAATATCTTAAAAGACTTACCGATGAATTGTAATATTTTGCATTGTATAGTTCCCCCTTATTCATAATAGTCTGCTAACTTAAAACATTGCTAATTCTCACTCTGTCTTCTTCTATTGACCTAAGTCAGAATGAGAAAAAACACTCCTAAGCGGCTGTTTAAAGTTAGCGGACCATTATGAGGGGTAAGGGGTGAATAAGGGGGGAAGAGTGTACGCAGTTAAATATTTTATTTTTATTTTAATATTCTTAAGAAAGCGAACAGCTAGTTGTACATACATTAAAATAATTAATTAACAAAGATAATTCATTCGAGCTAATAATAGGCTTCCACATGTACATAGGAACAAGTATAATATTATTAAATCTAACATATTAATTTCAAACAAACAACACAAGTTTAAACAAAAAATTATTAAATAAAACTTCTCGCACTCCTATCGCCAGTTGAAAGCATGATAAAAAAAGGGGTAATTTCACGCCTAATGTTAATTTGTCTCATTGAATTAATACTGGAGTTAAAGAGATCAATATTATCCGTGTCACAAAAATGATTGAATGACTGCATAGCTCTTAAAATAAATGTGTCTCTTCTATAATTCGAGCGACAGAATGGTACAGCAGAGAAAAGCTGTTTTCTTAACATTCTACTAGGAGCTGCCAGACAGATTTTGGTTGGTAATATAGAACAGTCAATCATACTTCTTAGTATTTTGATTAAGGTGATTATATCAGAAATATCTCTACATTGGGTTCCAAATTTGTGAACCATATTCAAGATAGCTGCGAACGAAACAACAGCTGTAGAGAATTTTTAAAGTTTTCATACTTTTGAAAGGTTTGGCTGTACGTATTATAAAACCTAGTGCTTTAGATGCTTTATTGATAGCCTGATAAACATGTGGAACGAAAGTTATTTTGCTATCGTGGACAACACCTACATAGATCTCTTGTTTCGTTTACCACAGATAGACGTTCCTGTTTTAAAATATACGTATGAGGGAAAGGGGTAGGTTTAGTAGTGTAATGCATGCAGTAACATTTGGATACATTTAGGTCTAATTTTTACATGGTACAATAGTCATCCAGTCTATAAAATTCGTCTTGAATACGAAATGCATCTGTCTTTTTATTTGCTGTACCAAAAATTTTCATTTCATCTGCAAACAAAAGGTAATTCGAATTTTTAATGAAACGTCCAGTCAATTCAGTCGAATGCTTTCGTATAGTCCATGTATTTAACATCAACTTGATTACCCTGTATCATTTGTTCAGATATGTAGTCATTTAGCACTTCTAAATTTGTAACGGTAGATCGTCCTTTTAAAAATCCATGTTGGCATTGATTAAAAGCCGAACTAAATGTTTTGTAAACTTGCGTGAACACAAGTCTAAGCCATCGAGACGTTCTATTATCTTCTCTAGACTTGGAGAACTAGGAGACGAACACATATTGGATTTGCAATCTGGGCAGAGCCAAGTCTGTTTTCTTTCCCCCAACTTCCTATATTCCGTTTCGGTTATTCCTGAGCATTGGAAATGAAAAGTTTTCTGACAAGCGCTGCACTTAGGTCCATCCGAAACATACTCGTTGCATCTTCCACAGTTAACCATTTTTGCGCTATAAATATAAATATATATTGAACTTTGGGTTTCGAACTACGGATCGCTCGGTGATTTCAAGTGTTTATTACCCAGTCTATGACGTGATCAGCTATAGCCGTAACATGTCACTGTGCAATGTTACTGTAATATACTGTAATAGACCATATTGCTTCTTTGTTTCACGTCCGCGGTTACTATTAATATTAATTTATCAAATATAAGTCACCTGTGACGCGACATGTTTAGCGAGGCTATGACTTTGTCATCATCATCATCAGCCGGAAAACGTCCACTGCTGGACAAAGGCCTCCCCCAAAGATTTCCACGACGATCGATCCTGCGCTGCCCTCATCCAACGTATTCCGGCGATCTTAACCAGATCGTCGGTCCATCTTGTGGGGGACCTACCAACGTCTCTGTGATCCTTCTTAATTATATTTCTATGTTTATATTTTATTTATCCTTAAATTTTCATTTTCTACAGAATACCTACCTGTACAAAAAATAACCATTACTTTAATTTGGAGAAACCAGGGTTCATTAATAGAGAGAGACACTTCTTCAAGCCAAGGCGTACTAGCCCTATAAGACGAGCCCGGTCACTTTTGATGTATTGCCAGACCAGAGATTAGATCTCTGGTCGGGTGCTCCTCAGTATCATATCTACTATATGATACGTGCAACGCAGTGTTGCTTGAATCGTCAGAGATCCAGTAAACTCTGTGCACTGCTTGATCATTTGGCGATGCGTAGAGACTTCGTTTGACATTGTATATCAACAAGTATTCAAAAGAGCAGTTTCAACTGATCCCTGCCGCGCAATTCCACCTCCGCACCACCCTCCACAAAGTATTGTTAATTTGAGGATGTCTTCAGGATGTGTGGTTTATTACCATTACTGTAGAAAGTAGGATAACTTACATATTCTAACCAGGACACTAATTGGGGCACTGCAGATTAAACAAACACCTCTCAATATTTGGCCTCAGAGATTGCAGAGCGTGTAGATTATGTAATAAATAGTGCAGATAAAACCCGGTTACACATCCTGTCTGAATGTGGTCCTTTAATGCGTAAACGTAGCATCTCTTTGGGAAGATCAACTCTTCAACCACTTTTATAAAAATAAGAGACAAACGAGCAGGACGTTCAGCTGATGGTAATTGATACGCCCTGCCCATACAATGCAGTCCTGCTCGGGATTCTTGAAAAACGCAAAAATTCGGAGCGGCACTTCAACTGCGCTCGTCACCTTGAGACATAAGATGTTAAGTCTCGTTTCCCCAGTACTTACATACACATTACTGCTCCACGGCAGAAATAGGCGCCGTTGTGGTACCCATACCCCCGGCACCCTGTGCAAAGGAGCCACCCACTGGAAAACACTCGAAATCGGCAATGCCTCTGTAATTCCTCTAGTGCAAGAGAGTGCGGGCCTCAGTGATCAATTAAAATCAGTCAAATGAAAGGTATGGTCATTCTCCTGTCACATTTAATATCAACGTCACTAATAAGGGGCATATTGATCTGTATGTCAAACAATGTGGGTGTTATAATCGGCTTTGTTGACCAAATAAGTAGGTTACTCAATATGTGGCTTCTGACTCATGACCTGTGATATAAGCCAATGTAATCCATATTATGTTCTTAAATCATCAATACAATTAATTAAATAGTCTCATAAGGTATATTCCTTGATGAGTAGATACTTCTGTGTAAATATATGTATATATATTATACTAGTGGCCCCACAGACGTTGTCCCGGACACGCGTCTTAAATTTGAAAAATCGGTCCAGCTGTTAGGAGGAGTTCACTAAAATACACATGAACAGGAGAATTATACTATATGAACGGAATTGAGAATCTAAACCAATTTCAAATTCACTGGAACACACAAAAAAAAAAATCATCAAAATCGGTCCAGCCGTTTAGGAGATAGTTCAATTGTGAATCTAAACCATTCTAGAATCCACCTGAAGACACAGAAAGTTTTATTAAAATAGGTCCCTCCGGTAGGAGGAGTTCAGTTACAATAAACGCACAAAATAAATATATGTATATATTAAGATATATGATAGTTGAACAAGACATATCAAGATTTCCAAAAATTCTGAACGGCACTGCAACTGCGCTCGTCACATTGAGACATAAGATTTTAAGTATCATTTGCCCAGTAATTTCACTAGCTGCGGTGCCCTTCTGACCGAAAAACAGTAATGTTTACACATTTCTGCTTCACGAAAGAAATAGGCGCCATTGTGGTACCAATAATCTAGGCGCCATCCTGTGAAAAGGAGCATCCCACTGGTGATACGGTTGGGATTGGAATTTTGATGTCGTAATGTCCGGTGGTGGAACTTGGTAACTTTGTGTGACATATGCGGTAGGAGAAGAAGATTATGGACTTGCTTAGAAATTTCTGTTGAACAACAGGCAAAAAGGATCACTGAATAAATATCAAACATATCCTATTATACTCTAATCCTATCCTCTTCTTGAACCCAATCAAACATTTAACAAACCAAAAGAAACTAAGAAAATCACATTCACCTTGAACTTCTTCGATTTTTGACAATAAATAGAAATCTGGGTCAGACCTAGCCAATGATTCTTGCAGATGTTGCAAAATGATTCGCATCGAGGTAATTAAAAAAGTAAATTGAAGCGAAAATCTGTGGTGTTTCACAACTTGGCACGTGGGTTTATATTTGTCATTATTTCGGCTCTAACTATCGAACCGACAAATAGCAGTACTCTTGTGACGATGTGTTTTGGTTTGAAAGGATTTTTCTTGCTCATGTCATCAAAAAACAAACAAGCTAACATTCAAGTACATAGAGAACTTATTTGTTCTACTTAAAACCTAGTTCTGAATGAATAATTAAGGGAAAAATTTTAACGGGTTACACCTCAATACATTCTCGATAATGTAACGTATGTTCAATGGCATATTAGGGAATTTGCTAATAACTGTCATAATCAGAATGTTAGCCAGGAACAAATATAAACTAGTCATGCCAATGTAAGTCTTTTGTAGGGTGATGCCTGCTATACACAGGGTGGACCAAAAGTCCGTTTATAATTGGAATGATGATTAAAAAAAAACTGATTACAGTATATCAAAATTGTTTATTGTTTTCGATAGTAAACAAAAGGGGAATTTATTTCTTAAAAATCACATCATCCATATGCAATTCTTCATTATTCTGGCATTGCTGCAATCTAGAGCGGAAATTTTCGATAACAGCTTTACATGTTTCTGTTTAGATGTTTTGGATTTCTGTGCGAATACGATCCTTTAATTCGTCAAGAGTTACTGGGATGGTTGGCTGGAATGCAGGGGTTCTTGATCACCATGACATAGTGTCACTCCAATAACGACAATTTTGTCTATTAACATGCCCATTTAGGTGGAAGTGTGCCTCATTGAGAAAAAAATGTTTGTAAAACTGGTGAATCGCTCTACCATTTCGTTCGCAAACTGCAACCTAGTGGCATGGTCCTGAGGCCTTAATTCCTGCACCATTTGGATTTTTGTAGACTTAAATCTTTCTTGAGAATGCAGTTTAATACATCATTATCTTGGCACGTTAAGGACCTCAGACCGCTTTCGAGTTGAAAGTCCCGAACAGACGATTTTACTCGCTCCACGTTTTCGGGGTCCCTCGACGCTCTAGGCCGGCCAGATCGAGGTAAATCCATTGTTGAACCCGTCTTCTCAAACTTGAGCACCCATTTTTTAATTAACACACCTGATGGAGCTTGATTTTTGTTCGCATCTTGTAATGATTGCAAAACTTTCGTTGAGCTAAGGTCGCAGAATCGTTGTTTTGATAGTACTCGCGTACACAAAACGCACGTTGACTACCACTGAACGACGCCATGGTACTAAATTCCCATTGGCCGCTCTTGCAATGCGTAACCCCTCCACCCCCCTCCGCCGCCATTGCTAGACTCGGCAACTGATTCAAATGTTAACAGACTTTTGGACCACCCTGTATGATAGATGATATATCCTCTTACAAAATGATCCCAGAAAATGGACAAAACAAATCTGTTACGAAATTAAAAAGACGTTTATGTGGTAAAAGGAAATGGAGCGATCGCCCTCAGGCTATTTAATAATAAATTATTCGAAATTTTATAAAAAAAAAGTTTGCTGAGTTTCTTGCGCTCGTTTTTCTCAGGTCTGTGGTATTATTTACGAATGGTAGTTTTTGATAAGTAGGTGATTTTTAATAAAAATATCTCAATTTGAATCCTTATTCAGAATCGCACTTGTTTGTGCTATTCAATTAAGACCATATATTAGTTTATTGAATTAGGCGTTACTTGGCGGAAATCCATAATTCTCGTGCCAGATTTTGGCGAGACAACACGTCCTGAGGATGCCTCGTGTAGAGGCGAAACACGTGTCAAATTGTTTTAAAAACAAATAATGGTGGAATTAACACTAAAGAAAACTTAAATCATTTGTACAATATATTAGTTGTCAAGAGCTCTGTAGGTACCTATACCGTGATTTCATCATTCATGAAAGTATGTAAGAAGCCATTTAGTGTCAGTAATGTAATTATAAAGAGCACTAACCCCGGCGACTATGTTACGTAACACGCAACTCATACTCAACATTAATATGTATTATTAAGACAAAAAAAAATGTGATGAAATAACGTGAACAAAGTCTAATAATAAGCTTGACGTTATTTTATATAAACTTATATTTAAAGGCAATTTTTATGGTTACAGAAATTATTATCATATAATTTATTTATAAAACCATTCCAAAGTTATACTTTTTTAGGCGCGTTATGAAAAAATGTTGAAAGTGAAATTGTACAGCGCGCATCACTAATACAAAAGTTGGTTCCTAAAATTTTCTGACGTCATGTCATTCGTTAGTTTTATTATTATTAGGACAGGCAAAGGGTTCAAGCCACTACAGCCGCATTAATTATTCGATAATTAATTGTCAAAGCCATCTTTGCAAGATTCTTACAAAATTGTTCTTTCTAAAAACGTAATAGCACGAGGAATAAATCATTTTAATGATTTTTGCTTCGTTAGGCCAAAGAAGTATAACTTCTTGCGTGCATACATAAGAACACACACACTTATTTTTTTAGTAGTTAAGTAATAATTGTTAGTAACTTCATAAGTAAATTATAGACACTGTTAATATTATGGAATGATGTGTTTTTCTATACTTGGAAGTACATAGTAATTAAAATAGATGTTAGGCATGGGTTAGATGTAAATAAATATACGTACAACTGTTGGAAATCCATACAAAGAAATAAATAATTATTAGGTATCTAATGCTTCATTTGGTACTACAGGAAGTTATTTCTTTATTTGTAAATATTTTTGTCAAATACAAACATGGTAGGGTATTGTAAAATGGTTTGCTACAGAATTAATTTGTTCGAATAAGGTTTATATTTTAAAATATTCAATAAACTTTTTAAATATATGAAAAATTACGACATGATAATACTTATGTCGTTTTATTTATATTGTAGTATTAAATACTCTCTAAATTTTATAGCGTTCTAAATCATTTTCAATAATAATGGTTAATGTATATTTTTGTGTGGTAATGTTTTTTTTTATGAAAATGAGGAACGAGACGAGCAGAACGTTCAGCTGATGGTAATTGATACGCTCTGTCCGTTACAATGCAGTGCCGCTCAGGATTTTTGATAAACCCAAAAATTCTGAGCAGCACTACAGTTGCGCTCGTCAACTTGAGACATAGGATATTAAGACTCATTCTTCAGACGGAAATACAATAATGCTTACACATTACTGCTTTACGGCAGAAATAGGTGCCGTTACCACACCCATAATCTAGCCGGCATCCTGTGCAAAGGAGCTTCCCACTGGTAAACTGCATGGAAGTAGATATTATTATCATTAAAACTCGGATGAGTTGACAATTCGCTATACTAGTGACTTCACTATAATTGGCTTAGCATTCCATGTCTAGGCTGTTCGGAAGTGGGTTAATTTCTCTGTGGGAATAGAAGCCACACAAGCTTACTATATGTTACTTAAATGTACTTAATCTCTTAGTGCAGTCAGCGTGGGCAGAACTTGTGTTGTACTTAGAAACACGTAAGGATTCTGCTTAGTGACGATTTATATCAATATTTGTTGTAAATTTATTAGCTATGTTAAGACAAACAGTGAATTGAAAATAACCAAAAACCCAAAGTGAAAATAAGACTTTTCGGTTTTCAATTACATTTTGTTAATCTCTCCGCAATCAAAGTTAAAAAAAATGGATTATGCGTGATTTATGACCGAATTTTTTATTCATTTCAAAGTTGACGTGCGATTCCAATAATCGATCTATAGACTATTTTTTTGATCTCAAATTATTATAATTTTAATCTATATAAAGTGTCCTCAAACATCACGTTTTACTCAAGTAAGAAAATATTTCATAAAATAAAAAAACACAAGAGTTTTTGAGTACACTAGATGCATCAATCCATACACAATAAATTTTGTATTATATTAATATCAACATTACGTCTGTAATATATCTATATATTACTGTGATAAATATATGAGATAGCTTTCCAGAGTTCTCGATTACAGGATCATCCAGCACAAATGGCGCCCGTTCGGTTCTAATCAGAATGACACATGACATACAATCCGAATTCTATTTATTTTAAATTATTGATCGCATTCATTCATTCAGACCCGATGGAGGATTTACAAGATGAGTGAAGGTAAATAAATTACCTTTCGCTCTAATAAACAGTTTCGGAAACTCGCAATCGATGTTTTCAGAGCGATGTACGATTGACGTAACAGATAAAGATGATTCTTATTTCCAACAGATGCTTCGCGCTTTGTATTCGCGTGCCATTACTCAATGATAAGCGGAGACCTCGCAACAAAAACATTCTAAACGCAACACATGTTCAATTATCGCGACGCAGAGTCTACAATGTCATATCACTGTTTCCGCACCTTTTACCGTACATCCATCCGATATTATAAAAGAGGCGACGCAACGCCGCGCGATCGCAGTCAGCTTCTAGCTTCCGAGCGAGTCACACGTATCTGTAATGCAATAGTGGTCCCCCCACGCGCAGCAGACATGGAGACAGCTACCGACAGCCAGCCCGTCGACGACGAGGGTATCACCTCCGACCGCCGACCTTCCACCGACGAACAGGACTTATCGGATACCGCGTCAGAAACTGGCTCAGGAAACGGCAAAGATTCCGGCTGCGAAGTTGCCCCTGATGCCCAAGAACCGCCGTACACCCCTCCTGATGAAGAACTCGCAAATCGTATCATGACCCAAGTTGAATTCTACTTTTCGGACGCAAATATTACAAAGGATGCATTTCTATTGAAACACGTGCGCCGGAACAAGGAAGGATATGTGTCACTTAAGTTAATATCAAGCTTCAAGCGAGTCAAGCACCTGACTAAAGATTGGCGTGTTGTCGCTGAAGCCTTGAAGAATTCAACAAAATTAGAAATAAACGAAGCCGGTACAAAATTGAGAAGAATCGATCCCTTGCCAGCTTATGATGAAACTACTCCGTCAAGGACAGTTGTGGCTGTCAGGATGCCAATAGATCGTCCTTCAGTTGAGAATGTATCCAGGCTGTTCGCAACTTGTGGTGAAATTGCTTTAGTAAGGGTTCTACGTCCAGGGAATCCAGTGCCGGCTGACGTGCGTCAGTTTCTCAATAAGAATCCAAGTCTAGTGAATTGTGTGTGTGCTTTAGTTGAGTTTACTGAATCAGAGGCAGCCAGAGGTGCTTTACGGCTGCAAAGTGGTGAAGAAGATGGTATGAAAGTGTATGAGTTGAACGGAGTGCCCCGAGAGCCGAAGAGGAAAACTCCCATACGTCGAGCGCCGCCTCGCCGGCACGAGTGCGAATACTCTTCATGCTGCAGTGGCTCTGAACCAGAGTTTGACTATAGATACACTCCTCCTTACTATAGGAGGAATTCGAGTGGTTTCTTCAATCCTGCTCCTCGTTCCCCGGAGATACAAACGTGGGTGCCTCGACGTCAATCCACTTGCAGTCACAGCTCTGATTCAGGAGTTTCTTTCTTCTGTGGTTCACGAAGAGCGTCTCAAGCGAGTACCGGGAGCGTGAGTAGTGCTGACGGTTGGCTATCCCGCAGGCTATCGGGTTGTTCGTTGTCTGGCAACGAATGTGGTGGAAGGCGACTATCGTGCACCCCACGCTATGAACCACGTACACCGCTCGCGCCAGACGGAACCAGAGGTTTCCACGCCGCAGCCCGCCAGCGACGGATCTCTGATCTAGCGCTGTACTCGCGTTAGAAAGCGGCCGCCAACCGTGACACCTTTCTAATTGCGATGGAATTACCTTTCACGTTCAGGCCATTTGATTTAAGGAAGCGACCTAAGATCGCGTGTTATGTTTAAGTTTATTTTGTTTAAGAGAATGAAGAGTTACCTAAGCCGTGTTCGGCTGTTGTGATCGCTCATAATTTATTATTATTTAATTTATTAGTATTTATTGCCGCGTATATGCGGATAGTTTAAGGTCGACGCGCGCTGTGGAAGAGTTTTCATCAGTGTCTGTCTGAGTTGTAAGCACAAATCAAATTTTAAAACAAAATCGACAACCAGAGATTGTAGACTCAAATCTGGTAATGAGTTGCAATGACAGAGAAAATATTGTGATTTATGGAATGTTTTGATTAAAGCTCTGTCATTTTATTATAGGCCTACAATGCGCGAACGAGACCGTCCAATAGTTAGTCATTAAGTCAGTCGCGCCATCATGATACTTTCATTTAAGTTTTTATTTAAGTTTTGTTGTGATTTTGTATGTAGATAGTTGCGTAACCAAGAGAAAGGTATAGGATTCGATACGGCGTGCGTAATGAATGCTATACGTTTTTGCTTTTTCTTTGTTATTTATTAAGGAGGTTTTTATTTGCTTGAGCACATGAATTATAGCAGTCTTTTATCCATTGCTCCAAACCTGTCATTTAAATCCATGGCTGTATAGATTTACCATTGCCCAATAAGAACAAAAACTGTTAAATTTAAATTTGCGCATCAATTCGTTCTAAATTCAAATAATCTTAGCAGGATTGCATCAATAATAACTGGCTGGTGCTTCGCGTAACCTCCTTGACGCTATTGTAAAATAAATGAGATTTTTTCAAATATTGTCTTTTATTGATGACCTTGGTGATGGAAAGTACCCTTGATCACCTTGACAGTTGACAGGGGTTGCATAAGGCAAGGTGTGACCGGTGAAAGTTGGAGGACCATGACATGTCAAGAATATTCATTTGCTTATCGTGTCTGTGAGACAAGATACGCGGAGTATTAATATGTAAATATGTCTTTAAAATACTTACTCATATTAGACTGATATCAATCCTTGTGGTTTGGTATCAGCAATTGATTTGATAAACATTATTTAGTATTTATTATTTATTTTATTTGATATATCATTAATAATGATGGTTTTTCTGAGAATATGAAGATTTAATTTTAAAATATATTTTTATACAAATAAGTATTATTTATTTCGTTTGGTGTTGGTTAATAATTATGGTTTGTCTGAGAATATGAAGATATATATCCTGCACCTAAAACGTAATCAATTTAATATATTTTATACATCATAACTGGCAAGGGGTTCACTTAACTACACCTATCGCATTCTAACTAATATTTTAAATGTGCATTTGAGTTTTTTTTGTTTATCACGCTTTAAACTACTTATTGGTCATTATAAAATTTTGCACAAACGCTGTTAGTACATAAAGGGACAGAGATTTTATCGGGAAGTATTTCATCATACGCCATAAGTTCTGTTACAAAATTATTTCATGAAGAAATGTAATCTTTATTTAACATTAATTCATTTATTTATTGAAGTCACAGCAATTAATAAAAAACCTTCTATTCAAAATTACTACCTATGGAATTATTGCATACCTTTTTATCTGTCTGGTCACAAATCAATTAACGCACTGTTTAGCTCATTCGCCACGTGGTTCAGTGACGGTTGAACATACGGGTGGACTGGCAAAATGTGATAATCAATGCCGGGTAAAACCCATTTCATACTTTGGTTGAAGGTTCCTCGAGAAACGCACTGCTGAAGTAACACATCCAGATGATGAGAATGATAATTAAATTAGTGGTGTGTGGTGTGAGTGAGTGGTTGAGGCGACAGGAATCAGGTAAAATAGCGCTTTCCCCTTTTGTATAATGACAGACACTTTAATAAATTAAACCTACTAAATAGACAATCTCTTCTTTCAGAAATCGAGAGCTTACATTGTCTAACTTATTGTATATTCGTGGGTACCGACTAGTTTCGGACCATCCGGTGGTCCTTCATCAGGGTGAGTGTAGTGGGTTCCCCATAACGTCCCGTCACTTTCTGCGGACTTGTGCTCGTAGTGCGCGGCTGGACAGGGCGGGGTGCGACGGTGGTGAAGACAATCACGGAATTACTGACACTATGTCACTATTAGTGTCCACGGGTGGACAAAATATACTCACTCATGTCCACTACGTGATCATCGGCACTATGGGTCTTATTGCGAGATGCGTTTAACAACACGGGTTGCCAAGTAGGTGGCAGAGCCCAACCCTTGTCACTATTAAAATTAGGTCGATGATTTCTATGGCTTCCAGAAGTCTGAAAATGTCCCAGGAAAGTTTTAATATCTTAATAACATTGTCTACTATGAATCTGCTAGTGCTAGCGTAGAAGACAAAAATACATTTTAGGTATGACTTAGCAATCCTTAAATAATTTTAATTTATTGACAACTTGCAATCTACTGCTGTCGCGAAATTGTGACTGTCATTTGACGTAATTAGGGGGCGGAACACTCACCGTGATAGAAGACCCACTCGCTGGCGCCAACGAATAAGTCCGCATAGATGTCCAATCTTCATCATATCAGCCGGAAGACGTCAACTGCTGGACAAAGGCCTCCCCCAAAGATCTCCACGACGATCGGTCCTGCGCTCCCTCATCCAACGTGTTCCGGCGATCTTGTCCATCGGCCTATCTTGTGGGGGGCCTACCAACAGTGCAACTTCCGATACGTGGTCTTCATTCGAGGACTTTACTGTTCCACCCGTGCCCTGCCCACTGCCACTTCACTTTCACAATCATTTGGGCTATGTCACTGGACTTTGGTTCTCCTACGGATCTCCTCATTTCTGATTCGATCTCGCAGGGAAACTCCGATCATAGCCCTCTCCATTGCTCTCTAAGTGACCATGAACTTACTCATCAGGCCTATAGTCAGCGACAACGTCTGCTGTAAGTCATCACTGGCAACACACAACACACACCGCATTCAAATCTGCTTCGCCGTTTTTGAGCTCAGCTTGCACAAACAGACTGTCAATTAAACACATTTACATAAGTACAACGTGTATATTTGTTTAAATATTTAATTTACAGAAATATTTACGATTTGGTAATGTGTATTAGTGTATATAATACTCTTTATATGATATCACACACATACACCTTACTGGTAAGACAAACAAGTCCTAATAAGGGATGACCCAAAAACTGTAACCAAACCATCAGCTGTGAGTGTTATTATAAGATTGTATGTTATTGATATCTCAAAATAAAGATAACAGATGGAATTAAAATGGAGATATTTTTAGTATTAACTTGAATTTTTATTATTTCTTTATTTCTGTTTGTTTGCAGTTTTCATTGATTTATTTTAGTAACATTTGGGTTGCATTTGAAATTCGCATTTTAATTGTGGGGGAAGAAGGTAAAGGTGTTCTACTCCTCAGTACCACTTCCTCCTGCGGATGCAGATTTAAGATATTTTTTTTGGGAAGTAAGATTTTAAAATCAATTGAAAATATAAATCCATAAATTAAAACCTCAGACCTCATTTGAACGTGTGTAAGAAATTATTCATTAAATAGCCTGACGGCACTCACTTTATTCCTAACGTGTTTTCCTAATATTAGAAAGTCATTTATGCATAGTAACAATAAACCATTTATAAAGTATTTTTTTTAACAATTCTTTTAAAGATTGCAAATCGCAACATGTTTGTTTTGTATTTTCTGGGATCTAGTTGCAAAAGCATAATATAATTTGTCAAACACTTACTTAAAGACTTCCTGAGTCGGCAGATAGCTGTTATAGTAGAGGCAAAAATCTTAATATATATATATATAAATCCACTGTCCTGATGTTTATTTCCAGTGAACACCTAAGCTAATTAACGGATTTTAAGGGGATTACTTCATGGAGTGCAGTTCAGTTCAGTTCAACTTGAGAGATAGGATAGATTTCATTTCGATTCGAATTTATTGACGCACGGTTTGACAGTTCTGCTGTGAAACAATTTCATTATAACAAAAGGGTGCATATTTTTCGAAATAATTCTTGATGTTATGAAATATTTATAGACAAATTCATAAGAAGCAGTATTTTGTTTATTATGTACAGAACAACGTCTGTCGGTTTTTAATATAAATTAGGATTCCGTGAAAACTATGTGAAGATTGCAGTAAGTAAGTAAGATTAAAAAAAAAAAAAACACTTTTAAAGGATAAAAACGCGTGTAATTGTAACTGTGTTTTTACATTTTAGACGTTTTCAGATCTGGAAAGGTCTTGAAACGTCGTGTTAGCTAAAATAATAATGTTACTTTTATTAAAAATCTTATGTTAAAACACAGTTACAATAACACGCGTTTTAATCCATTAAAAGTGTTTTATTTAAATATGTAACACTCTCGTTAATCAAAGAAAATACCAGTAAGTAAGATTGCAAAGTAAACAGAATCTATGCGGCCATAGTCGAAGGCGGACACAAGTGCTCAATGCTAAGCGGGTTTATTGACCTTAAGGCAATAACACTCTGTAGAGTGTAGGTTCACGTAACAACATACTCTCACTATGTACTCATATTACTCTTACATCTTTGTACAAGCGTTCGTTTATATTTGAAGATATTGCATTCTCCAGATGTAGCTACTGATATAATATAATTATTTATAACTATATTTACAATACTATGACTACATAAAATTAAAACTATCATTACGTGGAAGCGTTCCAAGAATACTGGCAGCATTACCGCGTTGGATAGCAAGGCTGATCCGTTGACCGAAATAGCTGCCAACGCTTGGGTTTCCAGTAGCCTTATTGAAGCGCGAAGATAGTATTCAAAATATCTATCTTCGCGCCTCTGGGCACCACGGGCCAAGTGTCTCGACACCAAACGGCACAAAGATGTATGACTCACTGAGACCAACATATTTGCGACGCTTGCTGTCTTCAGCAGTCGAAGCACCAGCCCCAGCACCAGCTGACGTAACTTGGACATGAGAAGGAGCCATTATTTATATATATTTTTTTATAGAAGAGGAGGTGCGACAAACGATCGTACGGGTCATCTGATGTTAAATGATCACCGCTGCCCTCATTCTCTTGCAACACCAGAGGAATTACAGGAGTGTTGCTGGCCTCTTGAAAGTATACGCACTTTTTGAAGGTATATCGTATTGTCCTGGTAACACCAAGAAAGAAGCTCGTTCATTAGTTTCCTAGTTAATGATTCATTCATCCATTCCATAACTGGATATAATGGCACGATATATTTATTTTCAAGTAATCAACAGTGTCATAATTTGTATACATTATCTTAATCTTAATATTATATATAAATTACGTGACACGTAGTTTGTCCGCGATGGACTCCTAAACTAATGAACGGATTTATGAAATGAAATGAAATGATTTAAATGGGGATTACTTCATGAAGTGCATTTAAGTCCAACTTGAGAGATAGGATAGTTTTTATTTCGATTTGGGACCCATAATTGTATTTATTTCCAATAATTGTTTACATATTTTCTGTGAGAGAATTTATTGGCGCTCGGTTTGACAGTTCTGCTGTGAAACAATTTTATTATAACAACAAGGAGCATATGTTACGAAATAATGATGTTATAAAAATTATTGGCAAATTTCTATAAAAAGTATTTTTTATTATCTACAGAACAACGTCTTTCCGGTCGGCTTGAAATTATATAAAGAAGTAAAAGAAGGCCAAAACTGATTACAGAATGTAAGTATTAGACAAAAGAGCAACAATTTGTTACGAATATGATTTAACAAACTATTTAGAATATAACAGTGAGTATTTACAAAATATGGTTAAATGGGTGTCTGTTTTGTGTGTACGGTTAATTATTGCAGTATTTGTATTTCTTATTTCTTTTTTAGGTGTACTTTGGTCAAGTTCAACATATCTAAATCATAATAATAAGCTTTTTCTGTAGATGCAGCTTATAATATGTTTATTATCATAATATGTATATCAAATAATATTCTTCGATGCAGAGACCTGGAATTTACCAATGTGTTATACGTTTATAATTCATATGGACGATCTATAAAGTCGGCAACATTCTTGTGATTCCTCTGATGTTACAAGAGAGAGCGGTGGTTATCACTTACCGTAACCTGCTCGTATGTTCTCGTCTTCCATACAAAAAGTGACTAGGGAAATCTGGTGAGGATGTCTTTCTCACTACGGAGGGACATGATTGGAGAAATGTATGTTAAGAAAACTGATGGTGTTTGTGATGTGTTTGATACTTACAGACAAAACAAATCTATATAACTATATTTACACTACTATTATTACATAAAATTAAAACTATCATTACGGGGAAGGGTATCAAGAACACTGGCAGCATTTCCGCGTTGGATAGCTAGGCTGATCCGTTGACCGAAATAGCTGCCAGCACTTGGGTTTCCAATAACCCTATTGAGGCGCGAAGACAATATTTTGTACATTAACCGCGCCTCTGGGGCCCCCACGGGCCAAGTGTCTCAAAGCCAAATGGCACCAATATGTTATTACTTAGAGATATATTATTTTATGTTGGCTGTCAGCGGATGTCAGCAGATTATATATATATAAGAGATTTCCAGATATATTGACTCATCATGTTATCTCCAGGACCATAAGGCGTAGAGACTTGAAGTTTGGTAGGAATTTTTCTTTCGCCGAGTAGAGGTTAGCTAAGAAGGGATTTTCGAAATTCCACCCGCAACAGTTTTTTTTTATTATGAACCAAACAACATTTGTTCGGTCAGCTTGTATAGAATATTTTACTTAGTAAGGTTGCTTTGTTAATGATATGTATACAATAAAATATATATTTCACTTTTTATATACTTCTATAATATATATTATATACATCTATAATATATTGGCCCGTGGGACCCAGAGGCCGAGAGGCGTGGAGAATGTACAAAATACTATCTTCTCGCCTCAATAGGGCTAATGGCAACCCAAGCACTGGCAGATATTTCGGTCAACGGATCAGCCTAGCTATCCAAAGAGGAAATGCTGCCAGTATTCTTGGTACACTTCCCCGTAATGATAGTTTTAATTTAATGCAATAATAGTATTTAAAACATAGTTATAAGATTTGTTTTATTTATAATAATATAATACTTGGTTCATGAATAATTCGTTTAAATGCAAACAAATAATTATGTTCGTAATGCTTCGCAAAACATCTTTAAACAAAGTACTTAATTTTTTTTATTTCAATCTTAATAAATAATACTTTGATCTTGAATAATTCGTATATAACTACTTACAAATAATGTCAGTAATGCTTCGGAAACATCTTTAAACAAAGTATTTAATTTTTTTTATTTCAATCTTAATAAATAATACTTTGATCTTGAATAATTCGTATATAACTACTTACAAATAATGTCAGTAATGCTTCGGAAACATCTTCAAACAAACATGAGTAGTCAAGGTGACGAAGTTTCTCGTTGCCACTATATGTCTGATAATTTTGTAAGCTACCATATAGTTATTATTGTGTATGATTTTTATGAGAAAACGTGACGAAACCTATTGATAAATTATACGCCCTGTCTATTACAATATTATGCCGCTCAGGATTCTTAATTGAATCCCAAATTCTTGAGACGTGAGGTGTTAACTCTCATTAACTTATTTAAATAAAACAATTTTTAAAGGATTAAAACGCGAGTAATTTGCAACAGCGTTTTTATATTAGATTTTACATTTTTATTATTATTTAAGTTAACCCAACGTTTCGTGATCTTTCCAGAGCACGTTTTCAGGGGGACTGCGGTTGAAATGAGTCAAGATAGTACATGTCAAAGTTGTCATTATGAAGTGTAGTGCCATTTATTGCCTCGGAGGTGGTATTTGCTGTAGGAAGATGGATTTTTATAAAAAATTTCTGACAGTGACCGTTTCTCTATTGGTGTAGTTGTGGGTTTTAAATTAGAGATTATTGCATCCCAGGTGTTGGATAATTTTAGCCCGCCTTCTCTATGGAAATTTGGGTGTTTTTAATATCAATGGCTTCACGTACCAGTTAGGTGTGTTAAAAAGTGTTTAATTGAAATGTGTGACACTCGAGTTAATTAAATAAAATATTCATAAACCCAGTTATTTGATAGAAACGGCCCTGAAAAAAACCCCAATGGTTATTACTGTTTTATGATTGATAAAGGCGCCACTTTCACTCGCCTGCGTCCTGTGCAAAAAAGCCTCCCACCGGTAAGTAAGTTATTATTGTGTGTATGATTTCGTATATTGGACAAGGGAGGCTCCTTTGCACAGGATGCCGGCTAGATTATGGGTACCCCAACGGCGCCTATATCTGCCGTGAAGCAGAAATGTGTAAGCATTACTGTGTTTCGGTCTGGAGGGCGCCGTAGCTAGTGAAATGCGTCCTGATCGTCTCATCATATACCATATCGTAAAAAAATTGTTTTTCGTTTCAAATTGTGTTCGTAAATTGCCATCATTGCCTTTAGCGCTTAGCGCATAGGTAAATGACGACCGGGTGTTGCTTGGTGATATTCTTAACAATATCAAACCCCAATAACCGTTCATTAAGGCGACACTAAATGCCAGCGACCTTGAGGGATATGAGTTCACGGCTGCCGGCCGTCAACCATCTATGTTACAAAGCCAATATTTTCAAAATTCTTGCGTGGAAAACAGTTTATATGCTTACAATCCTCGTTATTCACTACTAATCTGAATAAATGAACCTAGACAAAAAAGTACAAGCTATAATAATAACTTTTCTAAGAGAAATACCAAAAAAATGCGTCACGCCATGCCAAAAAACTTGTTTAACTTCAAAGAAATGTGGTAGTTCAAAAAGGCTCGGCAGGGAGATACTATAACCAACAGCAAGCATTAGCAACCTACAGATAAGACTTATGGATATGTGTAACAGGATTAAGTAGTGTTCATAGCTCGAAATGCTATACTTTCACCACAAAACTTGTCTAAAAACACCATGTTTGCGTGTTTTCTGCTAACTCTTCGCCTTAAACGAAGGAAATGAAAAGTAAAGATTTTCGCTATTCAACGAGCTAGCGATTTAGAAAAACATTCGAGTATCCATTGTTCACACAGAACCCTGAAGCTAATTCATGAAATTAATACTAAAATACATACTGATATAAAATGACAAGTCTTATCATAATTGAAATTAATGGTTTGTCAGATAAATTAGACGTTACAGCAAAACAACAAACGTCCGTCAATTACGGAAACGTCTAATTATGTTGATAATAAATCTGGTACTACACACTCGTTGTAAACATAGACATAAAAGGACGAGTGAGTGTTTCCAAAAAGAAAAAGTTAAGATTTTTATAAGCTCAGGACACATATTTAAAAATTCGTTATTACTTTTTCTCGCATGTCAAATCGTTTTCGTAACAAGGCATGGAAGAAAGTTATACGTAGAAGAAAGTTTCTTAATCTTAACATTATATTACATTATATTATATTAATATTAACATTTATATATACTCATATACTCTTACCCCCTTATTCATAATAGTGTGCTAACTTAAAGCATTGCTAATTCTCACTCTGTCTTCTTCTATTGACCTAAGTCAGAATGAGAAAAAACACTCCTAAGCGGCTGTTTAAAGTTAGCGGAGCATTATGAATAAGGGGATTTATATTTAAAAACCTCTGTAATAAACATCTTAATGATAAGCACGTGCAAGCCAATAAAATAGCTTAGTTGATATTTTAGATGGCAGGCGCATTGCTCCTTTCTTTCCCCCCTCTGTCTCTATTCCCCTGTTGTCCAATGCCCTGCTTTCATGCTTGCATGAGAGGACTGACTGTTGCGTATAAATTTGCTAAACTACCTATTTCGGACCTGCAGTGTATAGCTAGTGTTAAATTATTAACACCACATTGGCTATTTATTGGCATAGTCATTCATGTTAAGTGTAAGTAATGATTTATTTATTTATTTATACGGAATATCACTATCATGTTATATTTAACAATCAATGAGTCTTACTTTATAAAGTAACAAACACTGATACACATGACTATAATAGATGTATACATCACTCATATTGGTTAATTAGCAAAATTTAAATCTAAAACTGTGCCTTATTTATCTGTTATATTAATCATTTTAGCATTGTAGTAAAAACTAACAAACTAACTAATTGAAGTGGCATTGTGCAGAGCACATAGTTCTACGGAAAGATGGCCGGCGGGGCAGAAAACCCCTTGAATGGCGTCCACGTACCGGAAAACGTACCGTTGGTAGGCCCCCCACAAAATGGACCGACGATCTGGTCAAGATCGCCGGAATACGTTGGATGAGGACAGCGCAGGACCGATCGTCGTGGGGATCTTTAGGGAAGGCCTTTGTGGACGTCTTTCGGGTGATGATGAAAACCTAACACCACGAGAAAGTGTACCAATTAGAGTACTGTCAGTATTCCCACGTTGGATATAATATAGACTAACCCATTGGCCGGAACAACTGCCAACAACTGGGTTTCCAGACCGACATTCGCGCAACTAGCGCCGCGGGCCCAGTGTCTCGACATCAAAGAGGACAAAGATGACTAATAAAACCGACTTGAGAGATCATTAGTTGCAAAACCACCATTTAAATGTTAGTCACTTAACTTAAAACATGTTTGTTTTCATTGACTTTTTACATTGTACAACTAGGAAGACCCCCATGTTATGCGCTATCCTAGTTTAGGGGTCGAGGGTAATTTTAAACAAAATTGTATTTTATTATTATTATTATTACCTACCAAAATTATTACCGAATTACTTTTGGATATTTTATTTAAATGGTAGATTTCGTAATAAAATATGATGATGATGATTTGCTGTTTTCGACAGTCGAAGTAACAGCCCTTATACTAACATATCTAGATTGAACAAACAAATAAATTTATTATTTTTTAAGTATTCTATTAAATAATGATTTAAAACGAATAGTCACATGATATCTATTCATAGAGCTAAAGTCTAGTCAATTAATCAAACGTCCATCTACACCATTGACAGCAGCATAATCGACTTTTTAAAAATTTCGTGCGAAATTTGACCGTGACACGTTATTCTGTTTGATTAAAGGCAGGTCATTAGGCACTGCTCACGGTCCAACACGACTTCACACTCCATTTATAACACCCATTATTGCTGATATTTAAAATAGTATTTAAGCATGCTTAGCTCGTTAATACGAAGAGAACTCCATTCATCACATTATACATGGCTGTTCAAAGTAGGTACACATACATACATTATCGACCCCTATACCACTATCTATAATAAACAGTTGATTTTTAGTATAATAAGTATTGCCACGGGTATTTTTAACGAACAGAATGCATCAGTTGGAATTACTAAGTATTAAAAAGTATGTGTGTACTCATGTACGCACGCAAATAGTTAAAAAAGTACTTCTTTGGCGTAATAAAACAAAAATCCTTAAGACATTTTTATTCCTTCTATTTAGCGTTTTTAATAATAATAATATTGTAATAAAGGAGGTATTAAGTACAACCACAGAGTAGGGATGTTACAACAAATGAAAATATAATCACGCATAAATAATGTTTGAAATAATAAATTGTTTTTATATAATTAGTAAGAAATGATTGAATTCTCGTCCATTGCTTGTGATAAAGGTATGAGATACGCTTAAGGCTTAAGGTAGCTGAAGTAAGATAACGGTCTAGTTGACTAACTAATGTTAGGGTCGGTGCCTATTTCAACCATGAAGCAGCTATACTTAGATTATAATGGAGCTGACATGAAGATACATATAAAAGCCCCTAAATAAATAAAGAAAAAGAAAACGAAGCAGTTATGTGTAAGGATGATTGTGTAGCTAGTGAAATTACTGGGCAAATGAGACTGAACATCTTATGTTTCAAGGTGACAAGCGCAATTATTATGGTGCCCCTCAGAATTTTTGGGTTTATCAAGAATCCTGAGCAGAACTTCATTGTAATGGGCGTATCAATTACCATCATCTGAACGTCTTGCTCGTCTCGTCAATCTGATAATTTTTCCTAACGCGCCATAATTGCCAGATCTGCCGTCGGAGACCCAGTTTTCTGTGAACGGCTAGATCTCTTGGCTTTGCGTAGGAGTGTTCCGAAGAGCTGTTTGAATCCTGAATCCTACCGTCAAATTACACCTTCGCACGACACCCCACGAATTAGGATATCATCTTATGAACTTTATTCCACGTACAATAAAGCTATGGAGCTTCCTTGAATGACATAGGTTGACCTTCAAAAATTGCGCGTACTCTTTTCGAAAGGGCCGGTGACACTTCTGTGATTCTTCTGGTGTTGCAAGAGAATATGTGCGGCAGTGATCACTTAACATTATTAGCTATACGTTCATTTATTCTCTTTTCAATAAAAATCACGTGTATACCCACCTCAAAAGCCGGCAAATCTCTTGTGATTTCCCCGGTATTACCCCGGAAGTGTGAGCAGGGCTTACTTATATCAGGTGAAACTTTTATCCTCATTAGCCTTAAAAACTATATTATGATAAATGATCACGGCTGCTCACAATCTCTTGTAACACCAGAGTGTCAATGGCTTTTAGGTTAGTGTGTGCGTTCATTCCAGTTAATTTATCGTTAGCGGAAATATCATTTAATTGTTTATGTACTCGTGTAAGTCATCTTTATAAGGACATTAAGTACATATACTTGGATATAATGTATATTCAGTACTTATAAGGCCGTGTCTTACTGTTTTGTGATATTTGTGAAGACCAATCTTGGTGCCATCAGGCCGTTTTCCCAGACGGGAAGGCAAAGGTTCCTGATATCTTTTATTGGCTTCAGCCACTCTCATTAACCTTTTATACAACTTTTTTAATTTTCATACTATAGATCTCTTTTATTCAGACATTCTTCCGTCCTCTTGAGTGCCTAGGTTACTAAAATACAAATAAATGCTGTCAAAAGCAAGCTTAAAGAAAATAGTTTCAGTATTTTCAGTGTCATAACCCTTAAGATCGACCACATTAGGAGACAATCCTGAAAAATCATCAGGTTATTTCTATTATTTCAGGTTGACATCAGTTGAAGGTTCGTTAGCACTCATCATATAGATGATCATATATGAATAAAGGCCTCCCCCAAAGATCTCCACGACGATCGGTCCTGCGCTGCCCTCCTCCAACCTATTCCCGCGATCCTGACCAGATCATCTGTCCATTTTGTGGGAGGCCTGCCAACACTGCGCCTTCCGGTACGTGGTCGCCATTCCAGGACTTCCAACTACCCTGCCTACTGCCACTTCAATTTTGGAATCATTTGGGCTAAGTCGGCGATGTTGTTAGCGCTCATACTTGATAAATTGTTTTGACTTAGTCAAATTGTTCCCATTAATCCCGAAGTGCTATAAAAATCTCTTAACGCGATTCCAGCCCATCTTCCATGCTTCACTCTCCTCAATCTTTGCCATCTTCCTGCGGCTCCAGTTGAAGTGATCTCTATCATATCAATTTCAGTGTACCACACTGCTTCTTTGCGGGTTTCACTCTAGATATTGGTGACAAATATTGTTAATTAAATTTCGTGTCTAATGTGTGCCATGTACTCATATTACCTCTTAATAATAGAATCTTTAACAGGGTAATTAAAGATCGTTATTATAATAATACTTCGTTAGAGATTTTGTTTAGCCCTCGTAGATTTAAAATACTAGGCTGGCATTTGTTACATAGAGCAAGTAAAGAAAATTACAACGAAGAAACTCAACGAACTGAGTTGTACCTTCGAGAAAGAGAAAACTCGCCGATTAAATAAATATTCATTACATCGTGGGAAAATCAATAATGATTTGAAATAATTATATAGTTTTACATCATTTGTGTAATCTAAAGTCACCTAAATGCATAAGTTCGTTACAAATAATAATTCATTATAATAAGTTATGTAATACCGTTTATGCGTAGCCACTATGTTTCCCAGAAGGCACGTCTGTGTATCCATAGCGGCGTGTGTCTACGTGCATTTAAACAATTTGTTATGTTTTTAAAATGATCACCCTCACTTCTAGGATTAACAAACAAATAAAATTTGAAAACAAAATTTTATGAACGATGCGGGACTCGAACCCAAGACATCTGGCGTTCCGTGGCAGTGCTCTCCCAACTGAAAAGTAGATCCTGTAGATGAAGCCACAACCTGAGAGTTGAACAAAGCATACAAGATTTTATGATGATACGTATCTCGAACAGTTAGCTCAGTTGGAGAGCACTGGCACGGAACGCCAGAGGTCTTGGTTTCCAGTCCCGCATCGTTCATAAAATTTTGTTTTCAAATTTTATCTACGTGTATTACTAGTTACGCTGGAATCTGGGTATGGAAAAAGAAGAATAATATGTGGTGATAGTTTAAGAGAGCGAGAAAGAGTTCTATAAGAGTGCTATAATTATTAATAAATGAGTAAAAGTTAAAGTCACTGTCAATGCTTATTATACCTATGGAAAAATTGTAAAAACTCTCTTTAATAAATTGCGTAAGTGAGCAATATGAATGTATATTAAAGTAGTGACAGTTGGGATACCAATTTTTCGTTTGTTTCAGAATTAGGGGACAAACAACCGGAGGAATCACAACTACGCCCAAGCTAGTGTACGCTTTGTTTAATAATCACGTCGTATCATCCTTGAAATACCGCGAAAGAATGCTATTTCATTCGATAGCTTGATGGTGCCTGGATAAAAGATATTTAAGTAACTGGTGTGTTGAGTTGTGCGATGTTGGAAGGTGAAGGAACGAATTAAAACAAGCCAGATCTTCAGAACACTACCGTAATAATGACGGACACTTGATAGAAGACAATTTGAAACGACGTCTCAACGCCAAGTTATAGAGCGATTCATAGACTGCTGAGTACCCGACTTTTCAATCACAAGACCAGTAATGAGACCAATACTCTATATATGGATGGACTGGTCTATTTACCACCCCAAGTGGTTTTTTCAAAGCCCATTTGGTTTTACTTTTCAGGTGACCACGGAATTGGCAATCCTCGAAATTTCAAGTCCCAGTATCCGATACTAGGCGAGGCAACTTAAATGTTGTCGAAGATTGAACAGAAAAATAATAGTTTTTAATGGTTAATCGCAAACTTGAGTCTTCTGGGATTTAAAATAAACAAGGTTCATTTCTAACCATTTCGCAACCTTTGACAAGTGAGATATAAGATACAAGCGTCTTCCGAAATATTATAGAATCCGGTATATTTTCAGCATTTTACATTATATTTTATGCAATTTAATTTTTTATACTAAAACAAATCATATAACTATACTGGTGGCCCCGACAGACGTTGTCCTGTACACACGTCTTAAATTAAAAAAAACGGTCCGGCCGTTAGAAGGAGTTCATTGACATACACATGAGCAGGAGAATTATATTATATGGACCAATCTCAAATTCACTGGAACACACAAAAAAAATCATCAATTTCGGTCCAGCCGTTTAGGAGGTAGTTCAATTGTGAATCTAAACTATCCTCGAATCCACCTGAAGACACACAGAAAGTTTCATCAAAATCGGTCCAGCCGTTTAGGAGGAGTTCAGTGACATACACACGCACACAAGAAATATATATATATAAAGATTTACAATACTATGATTACATAAAATTAAAACTATAATTACGGGGAAGCGTACCAAGAATACTGGCAGCATTTCCACTTTGGATAGCTAGGCTGATCCGTTGACTGAGATAGCTGCCAGCGCTTGGGTTGCCAGTAGCCCTATTGAGACGAGAAGATACTATACTTTGTACATTTTCCGCGCCTCTGGGCCCCACGGGCCAAGTGTCTCGACATGAAATGACACCGCCATAGATGGCTATGACATAACTAGGCAAAGTAAAAAAAATAATACTTCATTAATTGCCAATTATTTAGGCACTCTATACATTACCTAGATAATGTACAGTATACCGGATTATAAACATTGCCGGTAACATAGTGAATCAAGAATAGCTAGGAAACAATGAAATGGACTTTGAAATTTTTCCTAGTGGGACATAAACACACATTTTATAACTTAATTTGTAATTTTCCTGTAATTAATATCCCATTAGAGTCACAAAAAGCCAAATATTTAATATCAAGGCTGTTACGTTTGCGGTTGTTTTATTTCCTTAATAAAGATTTATGTTTTTGTTCGAAATTGTTAAATTTATCTTAAATTAAACAATAGCTAATAACTCAGGTCGAATGGTATTTATTGTCTCCATGGGAAAAAAGTTTCGCTTGTCTGTGCTTCGATATTCTGCTTCATGTTAAATTTCCAATTTATGCATAAAATTTCTAAATATCCAGGCTTAATGCCATCAAACAGTCGATTCTGAACCAACTTGTGTGCATTGTACAAACTAGTATGGTAGGTATATTAATAATAAAACACACTTATTTCCTTAACAAACATAGCATAAAAAATACCTTAAATGCCCCTGGTGTGTTGTGGCCTGCTCCAACAATTTCCAGGTTGTTCTTGACTTTGCTTTCTTAGTTCAGTTTTTTTTTATGAAAAAATTGCTGGAGATCATTCTCATCGACCCATCGTTCTTTAAGACGTCCTCTGGCTCTCTTGCCTCGTGGTCCAGACCAATTGGTGACCAGCTTTGTCCATCGACCATCTGTTGATCTGGCCACATGACAGGCCATTTCCACTTCAGTCTTTTCATATGCTGAAGGGCATCTATCAATTTCGCTTCATTTTATGGTATGGGAGCCACCAAACTTACTGATTTTATTTCTGCAATAAAATCAGTAAGTTTGGTCCATTTTGCGTGCAGTGTTGTCCAGTTACTCCAACCAACCCAGCTCCTTTCAGAAGTTCAGTACATTCATGGGGTGTTCGCAGACTTCTAGGAGCGACCTCAGATTCACTAAGGTTTTGCCCGTTGGCTGGCCACACCCGCACATTCCAGGATTATGTGTGTGACTGTTTCGTCATCGGCTAGACAGCCTTTGCAATTAAGTACTACAACTACAAACTAGTAATATTATCCTATCCTATTTTCTCACCAGCTGGATGTGGAGCGTTCTTCCACAGTCATGCAATCAAGGACCTTTCCCTCAAGTAAAATTAAACTGTGATCTTAAGTGGACTTAAAACACAACGCTTCTTTATATATAAAAAGCGGCAAACGGGCAAGAGTTCACCTTCGGAATGATAGGAAGTATAAGTTTATCCTAAAATACGCGAATTTAGTGACAAATCGTGATGCGAGTTGAATTTCGCATTTTGACTTAATTTCTAATGATGGAACTCGGCTGCTGGTATCAACCAATTTTTTACCAGTTACGGGAGGCTCCTTTGCACAGGATGCCGGCTAGATTATGGTTAACACAACGGCGCCTATTTCTGCCGTGAAGCAGTAATGTGTGAACATTACTGTGTTTCGGTCTGAAGGGCGCCGTAGTTAGTGAAATTACTGGGCAAATGAGACAACATCTTATGTATCAAAGTGACGAGTGCAATTATTGTGGTGCCGCTCAGAATTTTTGAGGATTTTCAAGAATCTTGGGCGGCATTGCATTGTAATGGGCAGGGCGTATCAATAACCATCAACTGAACGTCCTGCTCATCTTGTCCCTTATTTTCATAAAAAAGTGATAAATGCGGTAGAAGATGCAGAGAGAACCCACATCTCTACGCAATGCCAAAGACGAATAATAAAAAAAAAACAAACAAAAGAAAGAATGCAAAAGTATTGATCGTCAATGATTCGAGCCCGTCTACGTTGTATGCGGTCAAATCGAAGAAGCTGGTACTGGGCTGCAAACCGCAGAATGGATGTTATATATAACTTTGTAGCTTAAGTAGCGATATTGAATTTCATGTTAAGAGGACACTATCAAGACACTACAGGATATTTAACAAAAATTGTCGTATTTTTTAAAATTATTTCAAACAAAAATTTAGTTCTATAAAGTACATAATATGGTAACCTTTTTTATCAAAACTGCTACTACTGAACACTGGAGCAGGATTTTAAAATTTATAGTGATTTATAATTGTGAAAAATTCTGAATGCCTATTTTAATTTCTTATGTCAAGCTATCTCCATACCTGATAATTATTTTCGAATAAACTTTACGTCATTGTATTGAGAATTTGATTTTCTATACACTAAAGCAGTATTATTTAAAAAAAAAAATCTTATAACAAAATCTCACAAACAAAAACTACATAATTTACCGTAAGTAACCGCGCTCGATTGCTCAATGCCGCGAGCTCACCCATATGAAACCCATATACGAAATTGCGGTTTAGTTTTGTCATTTCAATCCTCTAAACGACCGAACACTCCCCAGCAATATATAGCGCAGTAGAAGTCGCAATGAATTTAAATTCAAATATTTTATTCAAAATAGGATATAAAATCACCTATTGAATATCAAAAACTACCACCCATTCCAAATAGACTGCCTCAGACCTGAGAAGAACGGGCGCAAGAAACTCAGCGGGCTCTTTTTAAATAAAAATATGGATAACAATGTGATATCGTACAATAAACATTTATAATTGAAGCGCCTGAGGGTGTTCGCTTCATTCCCAGTCTGTGGTATCATTAATGCTATAATGACCTTTCCCACGCAAACGTTTTTTAAAAATTCTTTTAAATTTTGTAACACATTTTCACATTTTCTGGGATTATGTTGTAAAATACACCGCCCTATAAGAGTGTTACTAAATCGACTTAACCGAGTAGTAGGCATAACAAGTTTATGTTTGTTCCTCGTGTTAACATTATGATTGCCACCAAGCCTCATCATCTAGATTTGTAAAAATAAATACGTAAAGTTATTTTTTAAAAGTGATAATCCTCACTTCCGGGATCAAAATTTATGAACGGATTAGGGCTCAGTTGGAAAGAGCGCTCGGACGGAACACGAGAAGTCGTGGGGTCGAGTCTCACATCGTACAGTAACTTTAGTTACAAATTTAATTTGTATAATATAAATTCCTTCCTTATCAATCTATTTAGGAACAAATGTAATATAATTAATGCCATATATTATTATTGTATATGTAACCGCACTGAAGTTCATGGTTGGTTCATGGCCGCGTGAAGGTTGGGATTCGCGATAAGGAAGTGATTAGCATGACACTGCACGCTGAGTTTATACTACGAGTATGTTATTGATTAACTGATGATATTGTGAGGAAATCCATTACGGGTCTAAGTATTTTTAACCGACTTCAAAAAAGGAGGAGGTTCTCAATTCGTCGGTATTTTTTTTATGTTTGTTACCTCAAAACTTTGGACTGGGTGAACGGATTTTGATAATTCGTTTATTTAAAAGCTGGTGCTTCTCGTGTGGTCCCATCCCATTGAATTTAGTTCAGATCTGACAATGGCGTTTGATATATATTTCAATACAAAAATAACAATAATCGTAACTAGATTTAGATTAACTAATTAGAATGTATAAAATTACGCAATTATTTTTATACTTTTTAGTGCATATTATATCCATTGTTTCTGAAGTCGGTTGTTTTTTTGTAAAAAAAAAATATTATAAAAGTATTAATAATAATATTAATTGCATAACCACCACAAACTTCGATAATTTATACGTCTAGATAGAGCCTCTTGCTAGACAACCGATCACAACAGGCCAGGTATTACTTTGGTGTGCGTCCTACACTTGCGTATTTGTTTGACACTTAGTGTGAGTGTGCATGCATTGCTCAAGATAGAGGTTAATTGTGAAAATCAATTTATTTAAAATCTAACCACACAAATAAGCTATTTTTTTTTATGAAAATAAGGGACCATACGAGCAGGACGTTGAGGTGATGATAATTGATACGCCCTGCCCATTACAATACAGTACCGCTCTGGATTATTGAAAAAATTTAAAAATTCTGAGCGGCACTACAATTGCGCTCGTCACCTTGAGTCATAAGATGTTAAGTATCATTTGCCCAGTAATTTCACTAGCTAAAGCGCCCTTCCGACCAAAACACAATAATGCTTACACATTACTGCTTCACGGCAGAAATAGGTGCCGTTGTGGTACCCATAGTCTAGCCGGCATCCTGTGCAAAGGAGCCTCCCAATGATATAGCTAGCCCCAAACTTGGTATAGCATATATGGGGCGGAGATAAGTTTCTATTTACTTAATGCAATATACATTTTTTATACTAGACGGCAAATAGGCAAGTAATAAATTACTTGCAAAAAATTACCTAATGGAAAGTAAGCAAATTGCCCATAGACATAATCTATAACAGAGGTCAAGCAGAAAGGCGTTGCGTTTGATATTTCTTTTCGCCTATTTCTACCGTGAAGCATTAATGTGTAAACATTATTGTGTTTCAGTCTGAAGGGTGAATTACTGGACAAGTTATTTAACATCTTGTCCCTGGGTGACGAGCGCAACTGTAGTCCCACTCAGAATATTTGGGTTTTTTCGAGAATCCTGAACAGCACTGCATTTTAATATGCAGGGCGTATCAATTACCGTCAGATGAACGCCCTGCTCGTCTCGTCCCTTATTTTCATACACAAAAATATGGTAGGTAGTAGTAGTATTTGAGGATCCGTATAATATACATAAATGACCGTGATTCGGAGAGAATTGCACCTACCGGGAATCAAACCTAAGCTATGAGATCAGCTCACTAACCACTAGCCTATGAGGTCATCGATTATGTAAATTTCATTTCTTTAAATAATCTATATTACCTTTTTTAGAATTATATCTGCATTAATATTTTATATAATGTAAAAAACAAATCACGTTTAAGTAAAACTTTGATAGAAGATCTTTCATGGAAATTTTGCGGAATATTAACGTGCCCTTCACATCAAAATAATATTCGGAGACGAAGAAACCGTTTAAATATACAAGTACTTAAATATAAGCATAAAAAAATAAAAATAACAATTGACATTTGCAAGACCATCTCAAGGCGGATTTCTGTTTATTAATTTCGAATTGCACAATAAATTTAAAATATATTATATTACAGTTTAAAGATATGGCTCATTGCATCTACTTCGATTCCTGTTTTTTGTTTGTGGTTTTTGTTATTGTTAAACTTACACAAATTAAATTTGTAAAAATATATTAACGAAGCGAGACTCGAACCCGCGACCTCTCGCGTTCCGTGCGAGCACTTTTCCACTGACGTTCATAAATCCTAGATTTGAAAGAGCGACATCTCAAGTCAATTTCCTAATGTGCAAATATTGGGGTTGAGCAGGTTATCAACTGTAAAGTAGATCCTGTAGATGGAGCCACAACCTAAGAGTTGAACAAGACATAACAAGATTTATGAACGATACGTCTCTCCAACGGTTGGCTAATTATAACTGTATCTATGAATGAATAATAATTTTTATTAATCAGTTTTTAACTTTAATATTTGAAGCCAAAAGACCAATAAGTAAAAATGAGCATCTTTAATATATATTTTTTTATAAGCGCCAAATATAAAAAGAGTATATTACATAATTATTATGTTAGTAACTCTATGTATGTAGTGATAAAATTAAAAAAAATATATGATGTACATTACCATGCACCTTCCACCGATAAATAGTTTGAACGAGATCTAGTAAGGATTTTTTTTAATACGTAAAATGATGAGAGCTCATTTACACTGTATGATTTTGAGCAAAGATTTTTTGTTTTTTCCATTTTCCTTTCTATATTACTTTTATATTATGTTACTTGCGGCTATGGAACCCTTCATGGGCGAATCCGACTCGCACTTGGCCGCTTATTCCCGTTATTTAAGAAGCTTGATAGGTCAACATTTCCTGCCTGTTGTCGTGTGAAAAAATTTATGAAAATAAATGATTTTTAAGTCCGCTTCGATTAAATTAAACAAGAATATTTAAATAATAACATATTTGCCGATTCAACTTTAAATAAAATTGCTTTGTTTATCTTTAAGTCAGTTATAAAATTTAATAAACAGGAAGAATTATTGTTCTTGTGATGTGCTTACTATTATGTATGTAGATTTGTTTATCTGCGGTCATAATAATCATGTTAATCTTGTTTTTTTACAAGAAATAAATTGGATTCCGTTGCAAAGCGTATTCATGTTTGGTTGTGTTTAAAAACTTGTTTTTTTAAGCCATCACATAAACACCATAATACCTTTAATATCCGGACGAGCGATGCCTTGCTCAGATTTGTAACCGACTTCAAAAAGGAGGAGGTTACACCGATTACTATGAGATTTATGATCCGATTGATCCGAAATACATGCCATTTGGTCCCATAAAATATTTACATAGATTGGCCGAGTAGTTTTCATTTTATGATCATTTATATGAATTTTTTTGTCTACCTGGATGACATAATTGTTTTCTGTGTACGGCTTGGAGCTTGCTTTGGAGTTTTCATTCAGGTTGAATATATATTATTATTAACTGACACTAAAACGTAAAAAATAAAAAATAAACTATGTTTAAAAAAACCGACTTCAAAAACTGAAAAGTGTCAAATAACTAAAAATTTAATTTAATACACCTCTAATGCAAATCTTTACCATTAATATTAATAAAATACTATTATTTGTATGTGCTACATATTGGTAGCTTTGAAGTCGGTGCCAAGCCAAATGTAATAAAGGTACACTCTCCACGCGTGACTTTGAGCTTCGTCTAGAACAAAACAACCCAAGCGGACAGACACGCATGGCCAAAAAACCTAAATAATTACAGTAAGTAAGCTGTTTATAATATTAATTTTTATTTTGTTTAGGGCTTGGCACTGACTTAAAACCTATCAATAGATAGCACATATAAATAATAATATTTTATTAATATCAAAGGTTTGCATAAGAGGTGTATTAAATAAAATTTTTAGTTATTTCATACTATTCAGTTCTTGAAGTCGGTTTTTTTTAAACGTAGTTTTTTTATTAAGAATGTACAAAACTCTTCTGCTTTCCGGATCACCCAATGTCGCTTACAATCTGCCTATTACAGTCTTGTAAACAGTGGCGAGATTTACCTGTGTATTCTAATGTTATAAATACGGATAAAAGTACTTTTTTTTAATTGAAACCTAGCTAGATCGATTTATCGCCCCCGAAATCAACTGTATACTAAATTTGATGAAAATCGTTGGAGCCGTTTCCGGGATTCAGATTATATGCATACAAGAATTGCTCGTTTAAAGATATAAGATTAACCTGTACAGTAACTAGTATGTAAAGATACGTTAATCAATATGTTAAACTGTAAAACTATTAATCAAACTCCAATAAAACTACCGCCTTTGTAAGCGGAAACCATTAGCCCTTCAACCATAAGCATGTGTTTATTAATGTTTACTCTCAAAGATACAATATTTACCTATATACACAAATCTACCTTATATTTTTTTATGACAATAAGGGACGAGATGAGCAGGATGTTCAGCTGATGGTAATCGATACGCCCTGCCCATTACAATGCAGTGCCGCTCAGGATTCTTGAATAACCCAAAAATTCTGAGCAGCACTAGAATTGCATCATCAATCCTTTGTCAATATCAATCCTCTTAAAGACGGAACACTTCCCAGTAAGATTTAGCGAAGTAGAAGACGCAACGAATCCAAATTCAAATATTTTTATTCAAAATCACTTATCGAACCTCAAAAACTACCACCCATTCAAAATAGATTGCCTCAGACCTGAGAAGAACGGGAGCAAGAAACTCAGCGGGCTTTAATTTATAAGAAAAAAGACAATGTAATATCGTATAATAAACATTTATAAGCTTTAATCTAATCCTCAGACTGGGGTCTGTGGTATCATTAAGAAAAACATTTTTAACAATTCTTTTAAATTTCGTAACACACCTTGAGATATAAGACGTAAAATCTCATTTGCCCAGTAATTTCTTTAGCTACGGCGCCCTTCAGACCGAAACACAATAATGTTTACACATCACTGTTTCACGGCAGAAATAGCCGCCGTTGTAGTTCCCATAATCAAGCCGGCATCCTGAGCAAAGGAGTTTCCCACTGGTGACTGAAGCATGAATGAAATATTACCGAACTTTAACCAGGTTGCATTGAATTTCATATGCATGTATTGCTGATTAATTATTATCAAGCAGATCGACAAATTAATGTGTCAGGATATGTCAAAAGACGAGGGGATGACCACGTAGGACAAATTGGTCTTAGCCTACTGGAACAGAAAAGAGGTAGAGTGTGCCTGCCATCAACCTGGTGGTCTAACATAAAACAAGACCGCAAGAAAGCCTGATTGTCATATCCGACAACCCAAGATCGTTGGACTTGGTGCAGTAAAGTGACCCAACCCCAATAATAGATTCAGGGAAGGCAGAAGAAGAAGATAGACAAATTAATTTTAGGCTTCAGCAATATTGTGTAGTAAAAACCAGCATATAGTAGCACTCTACTAAAGGCTGTTTCATAACAAAGATAATAGAGTAACACAAATATAGACAGCTCTATAAAACTGATATTACGCAAGTCTTATTTTATTGTTGCTTACATAATTTGCAGCCATTCAGTTTTGGTTATATGTATCGAGTTAAGGAGAAGTAAGGACAAATTATCTATACACCACAACACAAATTAAATTTGAAAACAAAATTCATGAATGATGCGTGCGAGCGCTCTTCCCACTAACCAACCGTTCGAGTTCGCGGATTCGAATCCCGCATTGTTCATAATATTTTTTTTTCAAATTGAATTCGTGTAATTCATCCCAGAAGTGAGGGTTATCACTTTAAAAAATAACAAATTATTTATACACAAATAGTTTTTTTTTACTATAACAAATCGGACGAGAATTGTACAATAGTTAAACAGAAAGAATGCAGCCAGTTTCTTAGTATTGGAAAATAAAAGAATGAGTAGTTAAGTATTAAACTTTTAAATTTAGTGCTTTTAGGGAAATAGTTTTGTTATAATAAAAATGACGCTGGAGGTTTGGATTATATATATATATAATACTATATATAATAATAAATACTAATATAATCAAATTCGGTTCAGTAGCTTAGGCGTGAAAGCGTAACAAACAAACTTACATTCACATTTATATTATTAGTAGGATATATATATTATAGTTACATTTATTCAAACAAAACAAATCTTATAACTATATTTACAATACTATGATTACATAAAATTAAAACTATCACTACGGGGAAGCGTATCAAGAATACTGGCAGCATTTTCACGTTGGATAGCAAGGTTGATCCGTTGACCGAAATAGCTGCCAGCGCTTGGGTTGCTAGTAGCCCTATCGAGAAGATAGTACTTTGTACATTCTCCACGCCTTTGGGCCCCACGGGCCAAGTGTCTCGACACCAAACGGCACAAAGATGTAAGACTCTGAACTGACGTAACTTGGTCATGGGAAGGGGCCAGAGTGTCGACGCAAGTGATATAGACGATTTGGTCAGGATTAGTTGGATGAGGGCAGCGTAGGACCGATCGTTGTGGCGATCTTTGGGCAAGGCCCTTGTCCAGCAGTGGACGTTTTCGGGCTGAAACGATGATAACGATACCTTGTCAGAGATAGCCCTTAGAATTTTGTTTTTGGATAGACTCGTCACAATTCAGAACGACGCAAACCGAGATTGGATGATGGCAACGATGTCGGGCATCCTTGCCTCTAAGAACATACTCGACTTACAGCAGCACTTCGGTATAATCATGAGATAGACGTAGAGAGATAATAGAATATTATGCACCAAGTCACGCGCGGAATATTGACAATCGCGGGTGGCAATGTCCTACATATCTCACGAGGTGCGTATACGATTTTTTTCCCATCTTGATGAAAAGCTCGCTTTTAGTCCCTGGTACGAGGGACAAAAGTCATCTTGCCAGGAGAGAATCGGGCACTTTTGTCCCTCGTACCAGGGGTTAAAAGACAGCGTTTCATCGAGGTCTGAAAAAAAATCTATATAATTGACCCTTCAATCATTAATACGTCTAGAAAGACTATGACAGCTGTGAAAACGTCGAAAAAATTGAGTTTAGATTCTCTACTCTATTGTGAGCAATATACACAAAGTGTTATACATATCGCGAGTGTAAGACGTAGCTTGTCACGCACACTAAACTAATATTTCTGGCCTGTTTTTATCGGTTGTCTAACAGCGAGAATCTCTATCTAGACGTATAAATTATTTAAGAATTTACCCTTTTTTATGTCTTGTTATGTCATCAAAACACAATATTAAATCACTTTATTCTACACTATCTATTACCAGCGACTTCGCCCGCATTTACCATATTAGTTGGTGTTTAAATGCTGAAGAATACATCCAAAACAATCATATATCTCATCGGTAAGGCAGCTTTCATAAGAAACGCTTTCGTTTGAACGTTGTTCTCCAACTTTTTTTATTGAAGAGGAGGACAAACGAGCGTACGGGTCACCTGGTGTCAAGTGATCACCGCCGCCCACACTCTCTTGCATCACCAGAGGAATCACAGGAGCGTTTCGTAGGATGTCGTTCCGTAAACATCATATAAGGAAGTTCATTCCACAGCTTTGCTGCAAGAGGAAGAAAGTTCCTTGAAAACCGCATTGTTGAGAAACGCCACACATTCAGATAGAAGAGATTATATTTTAATTTGTGGCGTGCTGTGCGAAGGTGGAATTCGGCGGCAAGAATCGGCTCAAACAGCTCTTTAACAATCCAATAGATGTGGTAGAAGACACACGATGAAGCGACTTCTTTTTCTTTGCAAATCCGACTACCACGATAAAGTACACAGATAAAGATACCACAACGGCGCCTATTTCTGCCGTGAAGCAGTAAGCATTGTGTAAGCATTATTGTGTTTCGGTCTGAAGGGCGCCGTAGCTAGTGAAATTACTGGACAAATGAGACTTAACATCTTATGTCTGCTGACGAGCGCTATTGTATTTCCGCTCAGAATTTTTGTGTTTATCAAGAATCCTTAGCGGCACTGCATTGTAATGGGCAGGGCGTATCAAACACCATCAACTGAACGTCCTGCTCGTCTCGTCCCTTAATTTCATAAAAAAAAGTGTTTTCATTTTTCGAGTTAATGTACAGCTTATGATATTCATATATGTGGCTTTCTATTTTGGTAACAGAATTTCCAAAATTCGTTCAGTAGATCCATAGATTGCCCCCTTATGAACTAACTTTATAATATATTCTATAAACAATAACACAAAAGACTGGTAGGTATGTGAGTTACCACTTAAGTTATAATATGTAAATAAGATGAACAGTATTTCCCTTAAGCAGCGGCTTTGTAAAACAATGAATGATTTCCAATTTACGAGTGTACTTTCACATTTACTTATCAATATAGATCTCTTTATTACAAAAACCGTGTTGAAGCTGCTTAGACACATAATGCCTCGCCTACACAAGAGACAAATTATTATATTAATTTTAATGTGCAATAATGGATATTATTCTGTACCTGAAGGGTATGGTGACGGGAACCCAATAACGTGGATATGCCAGGTTCTTGAAGAATAGTTAAAGCTATGGAACGATACAACTATAGACTTAAAATATACTAGCGTTTGATGACCTGACAGCCTGATTATGTCTAGCTACCCTGCAACTCAGAGCTGCTCGAATTGTCGGGGATCCAGTACTATGTGAACAGCTAGAATACTTGGCGTTGCGTAGAGACGTCGCTACATTGTGTGTCTTCTACCGCATCTATTACGGGGTCAGTTCCGAAGAGCTGTTTGCACTGATTCCTGCCACCACAAATAATAATATCATCCCCACCATCTCGATGTGTGACGTTCCTACACAGTGCAGTTTTCAAGATTTTTTTACCACTTACAATCAAGGTTGATCTCTTAACATCAGGTAACCCCTGCGCTCGTTTGTCCTGTTCTTCCATTAAATAGGGATTATAACAGCAATGTAATAAAATCTTAGTTTTACTATATTTTGATAGTTTGTATATTGATAAAATAATAAATTATTCCTACGTTTTTTCCAAAGACGGTTACTAATAATATCATCATCATTATCATCATCAGCCGGAAGACTGCTGGAGAAAGGCCTCCCCCAAAGATTTCCACTACGATCGGTCCTGCACTGCTCTCATTCAACGTATATGGCAATCTTGCAATCTTGACCAGATCGTCGGTCTATCTTGTGGGGGGCCTACCAGTACGTGGTCGCTATTCAAGAACTTTACTGCCCCAACGGCCATCTTTCCGTCGAACTATGCCCTGCCCACTGCCACTTCAGTTTCGCAATCATTAGGACTATGTCTGTAACTTTGGTTCTCCTACGGATCTCCTCATTTCTGATTCGATCTCGCAGGGAAACTCCGAACATAATCCTCAACATTGTACTCTGATCGCCCATGAGCTTTCTCGTAAGGTCCATAGTTAGCGACCACGTCTGCATACCGTAACTTGCAACACACACTGGTTGATAACCATCGTCTTCAGACACTGTCGTATTTGGGACGAGAAGATTGTACGGAGCTTCACGAATGCTGCCCATCAGATTTGGATTAATGAGTGACCTCTTTCGCTCAATTGGACCTGCCTAACTGGATCGTTTGTCTGAGGTAGACATTTCACATGATCTTCGTCTTGTCCATGTTCATTTTGAGACATACTCCTTGGGAAGCTGTATTGAGGCCATAATAATAATATACCTAGTCATATTCTGTAAATATTTATAATTATAATAAGGGCACGCGAAGAAATTTAAAATTGTAATACAGTTTATACCTAGTGTATAGCCGGGTTCCCCCAAGACTTTATTGTTCGATTTTCATAAATTGTTTAAAAATTTTAGCACAATAATTAAGGCACATTTGTTTTAATCTAACACTGATCAAAGTGTTACTTTAAATGATATAACGCTCATTTACATAATAATGATATTAAATTAATTAACGTTAATTATCGCGTGCGATCACGGCAATATATGTATTGTGTGCTTATGTTACAGTCAAAATGAATTTTCAGTCATTCAACATAACAGTACTACAACTAGGTACTTCTTGGTCCTGCTTCTTGGGCGTTGTCTGTTAGGATAGGTGCGGTTTTTCCCATAGAACAGAAGCGACACGTTCGCCTATTTTCGTTCTCACGTTTTCCTATCATTCAATTTGTTGGAAAATATCTGAATAGAAACATCCATTGAGTAGATTGTAGTCTTATGGCTATATATCTTTTGTGACGAATGACAATGTTTATAATTCCCGCGCGATTAAATCGCCATCTTACCGATCCAAACTTGTCTGGATTCCATTCTGGTGAAAAGCTGTCTGATGCCGAAGTTAATAAGACTTTTTCCGCTGGACTGACACCTATACACAAACTTGAATCATTTGATATGTCACTCTTTTATCGGAATCATAAGGGAGATTGTGTGGCACGTCCACGTATAAACAAGCTAAATACCTATAATCGTATTTAGCTAGTTAAAAAATTCGCATTTGAGCTTCGTCATTAAATGCCATAAATATAATTCATGATTATATCATAAAAATAAATTATTATCTGTTTAAAAACGCAACGAAGAACATAAAAATCATGGAGCGATAATTTTCAAGACATACATACAGCTTTTTGACTTTCAATAAGTGATATTTGAACTTGAATTTCCAAAGCGTTCTTTATTCGAAATTTAAATATATAATGTAATATAATATAATATTGACACGCTTCTTACACAAATTATCTTGCCCCAAGTTAAGCATATATAGCCTGTGTTATGGGTTACAAGACAACGATATATTTAATACGATATACTTACTTAAACATACATAAATACATTTTAATATCCATGAGTCGGAAACAAACATCCATATTCATCATATAAATGCTTGCACCTACCGGGATTAGAACCCGGGATCTCTAGCTTAGTAGGTAGGATCGCTAACCACTCGGCTATACAGTTCGTCAAATAAATTGGTGTTGGTGGTGTTTTTCTAACTGGTCAGTTGCACAAACTTTTAGTTAGTGAATTAGGTAATTAAGAGTTTTAGATAACTGCAACATAGTATACACTTATAATTGAATTCAATGCAGGCATTAATGAATGCTTCAATTTGTTTACGAATGCAACTGTATGCATGTTGCATGTACACACACGTGCTATTAACGTGTTAACATCATGCACGGTTTGATAATGAACAGTAAACAAGCATTGCGTTCTATTTAAGTGCTGCAAATGATTGCTATATCAATGTCAGATGGCAGAAATCTTTCATTCATTGTCACAAATAGAGAGAGTGAGATATTTTAAATGCTCGAGTATATGTGGTAAACAGAGTAATAAAGCATCAGTACCGCTAGATTATTACCAAAAATAATCTTGCAACAAAAATTATAGAAGTGCAGCTTTTATAGATTTATGGGCTTTTTAAAAAGCGTTACACGAGAGCGTCAGACTTAGGGCCGTTACACGAGAGATATATATATAGGTATGCAGAGTGGCAGGTGCCGCGCGCTCTCCAAACCAAAATGTACTTAAGTACTTTTCCAGACCTTTATGGTTTTGAAATGTACATAATTACGTTTATTGATTATTTGATCGACGATTATTCGAGCCGCTTCGTTGCGTGCGGTCAAATGGAAGAAACTGGTACTGGGAAGCACCCGCCCAGAAGTAAAACTTAAATCATAGTTGGCTTTTAGAAGAAAGTCCCTTTAAAACCAGACCGTCGAAGATAAGACCGCCACACATTCAGATGGTGTACGCGGATCTAAATTAGTGGCGGGTGCTGTGATTTGGCAGCGGGAATCAAGTTGATTTGCTCTATGGAATACTCCACGTGATCAATTTTATCTTTCTTTTTTTATCCAAGAGGACGACAAACGAGCGCGTCACCTGATGTTAAGCAATTATCCCAGCCCATATTCTCCTGCAACGATAGGAGAATTACATCAGCCTTGCCAGCTTTTTATAAAAGTTTATCGTCCTGAATATGCCGCGCAAGGAAACTCCTTCCCTAGTTTGGTTATTCGTGGAAGAAACTTCCTTGATAATAGAGCTAAACAGGTACGCCAGACATCCAGATAATCGGGACGATATTCAAGTTTCTGGCATTTCGTGCGAAGTTAGAATTCGGCGGCATGAATTTGGCACATACATAATATACTCTCGGAAAGCACAGGTGATGGTTGTGTTTTCTCTTAAGAACTTTGCAGATCGGATCCTTTGTGCAGAGCGCCATATTCCAGGTTCGAACATCTGTTTCTTGCTATCAGCTGTTGTTTTAGCTGACACATTAAACCAGGGATGTGATCTGCCACGGATTGGTACAAAGCTTGGAAGGGAATATCCACGTCCTGTAGTATTACAGCCACTGCAATAGAACAGGTACATCCACGGAGCGGCATTAAAATAAATAAATAAAAAATTAACTAATGATATTTAATTTCAGCAGCACGCTATTCAATGATCAAATTGCCACGTTCAAATCTGTAGACGAAGTTACAGAAATGTAGTTTTTGATAATAGTTTTATTACTATTCATTCATTTTTGTGAAGTAACATGAGATTTTTTAACCAACTTCAAAAAGGAGGAGGTTCCCATTTCATATGTTTTATTTTATGTTTGTTACCTCAAAACTTTGGACTGGGTGAACCGATTTTGATAATTCTTTTTTTATTTGAAAGCTGGTGACGAATAACACAATATCGTGTTTTTTTATTGGAAAGGATATACTTCAAAGAAGGTTTGGTGAGAGTTTGGTTAGATTCTGATTATGGGATCCATGACAAAGTAACGGAACTCTTCAATTCTTAGGAGCAAAATAACAATACTAGGCCAAATATTTTTTATGCTATCCGGATATTTGGGTCACCTACCGTAAAGTCGTTATGGTCAAGTAATTGTCGTAGTCAAATATGATGGATGATCAATGGAACTCCTTAACGACTTGCAGTAAGGGTACGATCTGTGGCAGAATAATTTCTGCCTGTAATAAAATTGCAATTCGTTTTCGTTCATTGCTGCATTGCAAAATTTAGTAGATCTACTCAAATTTAGACAAATTATTTGTTAGTGTAGTTCAGATTCACTAAAATACTAAAAATAATAAAAAATTCTAGTATACAATCTAATTAATTAATCTAATTCTAGTAACGATTATTGTTATTTTTGAAGTCAGTGTCAGCCAAGGTAGGCTTGTCAATACATACATAGTTATAGGCTTTAGGATAGGTGAGATGTGCTTGAGTCGCAATATGTATTATTTTCAGTAGTGATTTTTTGTAACTTTCTTACAAACATACTGATACTGCCATCTAGGAACAAGTAGTCAGTTAACATTATATAGTTTGACAGCTACACGATAGATGGCAGTGTATTTCCGAAAAAGCGTACTCTCTGTTTAAGTAGAATTAGTAATTGATAATTCTGCTCAAATAAAATATTATTTAAATTGTTTACAATAGAACACAAAACTGCAATCTGTAAAAAAGTCGTGATACAATAGATCACTATCACAATATTATTGTATACGGTGTCCATTTTTGGTATAATATCTTTGGCAATAGACAATCAGAATTATGTGTTCTGGTCATACTGATTGTCGACTGACATTTGAACTTTTGAAGTAGTTTAGTCTATGGTTTAGCCGATTTGTGACAGTTGTGTTATTAAGATCGGAAATTATGAAGTAGAATATTTTCTCATTATATTTCATAATCTATTTTTAAATGACTGCTGGAAAAGAAAATATGGGGTAAGTTGTAAGTCTTCAAAAGCTTATACCTATATAATATTTCTGTGACATAAAAGATAAAAAATTAAAGAAAATTCATTTCCCTCATATTTCGATATTTTAGGGAGGGGATTCTCACCCCTGCAAAGAGATATTTTAAGGGATATCCTATTTTTAATCAGAATATTTCTTAAATTTAGATTTTGCTTCATGTATTAGTTTCGATAATTGCGAAACTTAGAATTTCCGCAATAACTGCATCATATTAATCTAATTTTCCAACCTGTAAGTGCAACTACTATTGGGATTCGATTGATTGCACAAAAGGTTAATGATTGTGTACGTTTGAATGACTAGCCTATATACAACATCAAGGGACTTGAGCTTATTGCTGATCTAAATATGGTGCAGGCACTCTGAGAAATTAATTAGGGTGGAAACAAATTCACATTACAGTCATCTTTTCTCAGATTGTTGTTATTTAAAATACTATCTGAACACATAAAGCATAAATCTATTGTTTTTATTAGGACCTCTAACAAAATTTGTACCTATTACCTACTTTTCTCTACAGTAATGTGTTTAGAATTATAAAAAAGCTGATTGTACGGAAGTTGCAATATATACATTTGTCACAGAGCCTCAAAAACTGGGAAGATATTTTTAGTTGACTGTAAGTGTGGTTAAATGTGTTTAAGAGCCTCTGTGTGTAGTTTTCTAGAGATGGGCCGACTTTGATAATAATTATGTTCTCAATCATAGACTTAATCGTGTGAGATGCACTAAAGCTGTGATAGTTATCAGAATTCAATACACCATTAATTTATTATATTTATTAGAACTTACATATTATTACTATAGAGTTACAATTTTTTTAGTATTTACTATAAAACATAATTACACTATTGTTAGTACGTTTTACATGGTTTGAGATACACCAAATGTACATCTATCTACCATAAAGCCAATACCATGATATTGATAAGATATTTTTTCTAATTCATGAACTAAGTGGGTATTTGATAGACATTTGACAATCATTTTAAGGTTTCTCTCATCATTCGTCTTTTCTAATATCTGTCTAGGATCTGTAAAAATTTAATGAATTTTAATGTTGATGTTAATTAATGTTGGCTGGGCCGACATGCTTTCCCATAGTTTTTTCTATTATTAATCTGAATTTAAAGATGTTATCGATATGTCAAACAGATGGATGAAACTAGATAAGACTGCAGAAATAAATAGTTATATATAAGGGGTAAAATGGGCAAGAGGCTCACATATAATATAAATAATAGATGTCTGTAATACCAAAGGTTACAAGATGTGTCCTTTAGGTTGGGAGTTTGCTCTAAGTGTAAAGGTATTTAAGTTGTATTGGTTCAGGAAAATTACAGCCGGTAATTGATGTCACAAAGTGGCTGTATGAGCCAAGTAGTTTCAAGATAAATATGCAGTTCCCAATGCAAGAGTCAAAATTCCAAAATGAATGAGGTAAGAAGTATACCCTGTGCTGTTGTCAGTCAGAAGAAACAATGTAAGGGATAGTACACAGCCTTGAAGGACACCAGTGTTTATGGGTTTCAAGTTGGAGCATGCAACATTGTTACAAACCTTAATGTTCAGCAAAATATCTAGTGACATTTGCATAACTTCTCCGGAAGCCCACAGGATGGCAGCTTTGCTATAAGTACCACACTGGCACATCGAAGGCTTTTATTATGTCCAGGCTCACTGCTAAAGACCTTTTGACTCAACTGGTTGTGTCCATTTATGTGTCAGATATACACAGTGTGAATGGATATGGACATTTTGGGAAAAGTGATACTGAAATGGTGTAGTTTAAGTTTCTCAAGAATAAGAGAGTTTGTGAGCTGTCTGTAACCTCTGGTGCCCCTCTGGGAGACGGATATAAATGGTTGCATAGAAATTGAATTCACTCTTTGTAGTGATAAAAAATTCCTTATAAAAATATGGATTTTCTAAATACTGATAACATTTTATCTGTATCTAGCAGTTTTCATGTTACCACTCCATTCAAGTGCCTAGATAACTTAAAAATATTGATACTAGTTAATTCGCAAAATATTTCATCAAATTTTTACCTGTTGGTAACAAAAAAGCAGGGATTCAGACCTGCGTATCAGGGGGTCTAACTGGAGATAATGCCTCCAACACTCTGAGTAGGTGTTACCGCGGGTTGGACTTACTACAAGATCTACAGTTGATAGGCAAATCAGCTGCTGTAATAGATATACCTCAATAACTGCATATTAGGAAATTGACATAAGATATTTTGTAAACAATTTGTTATGTCTTTAAAGTGATAACCCTCACTTCTAGGATTAATACACAAATAAAATTTGAAAAACAAAATTTTATGAACGATGCGGGATTCGAACCCACGACCTCCGTCGTTCCGTGCCGGTGCTCTAAACCACTGAGCTAACCGAGTACCGCCTCTTTACAAAATTCTGTTTGCTTTGTTCAACTCTCTGGTTGTGGCTTCACATACTTTGTACTTTCTTTCTAATTTTATGGAAAATTTACTGTATTTATGTACTGTTGCATGCTTTGTCATGATTAAAATCGCGTAACATTTTGCAATTGACAATGAAAGGGAAAGATATCCAGTTTACTGGTAATATGATTTTGACGATTGTAAAGCACTACAATCGAAACGAAGACACAAAATGACAAGCTGCCTTACGGCCATTCCCAATATTCAGTCTATCACCGGTTGTGGCCTACTTGAGATAAAAAATCGTAACTATTGTTGACTTTTCTGTCCCAACAAACTTATCGACGGTAACTCATCTTATACGTACACGCTGTCTGTCAATGTGACGACGTATAGCTGACCAGGGATAGAAGTTTGTATGGAAATTGCAACAGTGAACTGGCGATAAGAATGACTTATTGGATATATTGGGACAGCTTCAGATTATTGATAGCTAATTACTGACAGTAGAAAGTAGTAATTTATCTCTATCTGTAGATAGGATGTTGGGAACGGCCGTTAAAGTTATGCTTATTAAGCTAGCAATAAGGTGACAAGGGGCATCATACTGTTCTATATATCGTTATCATATATAAAAATGAAATAATATATGAGTTGCGTACTTGTCCTCGTAAAATAGACGAAGGGATAACTAAATGGCACGAATATATCGAGCCCTAATTTTTTTATACATTAGAGGGGACAAATGGGCACAGTCGATCGGCAATACCAGAGGGGAGGAGATGCACAGTCGAACTTCAAGGTTATAGTTTGCTCTGAATCTTCCTATGTAGTATCGGCTACGGTACTCCCAAGTTAGAAAAATCATTCTGCCAGTTAGCGGTAAATACGACCTGAACACCTCCTCTTAATATTCTCCCTCATATGTGCGGTAGATATGCAGAGAGACCCTATAGATCTACGCAACACACTACTCCCTCGCAGACACCACTAAATTTCATACATGGCCATACACTGTAATTAATATACAGCATGTATTTTTATTGTTAGTGAGTATTATGCCCATAATTATTGATAGGATAGAATTGTTAGCTGATTTTTCAACGACTTTATCGAACTTCAATAAAGTAGAAGCGACAAAACTCAGTTCGATAAAAGATTGAAACCTTTACTTGTTGAATGTCAAATTGTCATTCGACACTTCTGAACGCGTCAATTTCTATTTACTTATGACTTTTTTAACCTACGATTTAAAACGGAGGAGGCTCTCAAGTCGACGCCTAAATATATATTTTTTTTTTCAAATCTGATGTGCGATTTTGTTAATTATTTTTTTATTGAAAAGGCCATACCTGGAAAAGTTCCATATAGGAAAAGAAATTCCATCCCTAAGGGTGGGAAATCAAGAGATGATTAATTGTTCCTTCACTGATTTTAATACTGAGTTGTGTATAGTACAAATAACCCCACGACGAATGTGCTTTAGACCTGACAGTCTCTTCTCCGTATAGCTTTCAGTCTCTGCAATTTCTCTAAAGCTCGTTCTTCATAAGATTTGTGTAGTACCTTATTTGGCTTTAGATCAGATAAAACTCAGGTGTTTATACTCTTTTCACTGCCACAAAGGTAAAGGCTATTTTAAAAGTAATCAAAAATTAAGCATGTACTAATAAGGTAAAGCCATTTTAGTTTATAAAATAAAACATTTTAATACACTTATCAAACCGCCGAAAAAACCGAAAAGGAAAAAAAATATATTTAACCATAATTACTTACTTCGTAACGTAATGTAAGTACCTACACCTAAGTAATTTTGGGTATTTTTATTTGAACATTACACAAAACAATCATTTATTTTGTATTTGTTAATATTATAAGTGTCGGATACATAAAGACATAGTTAACAGATTATGATTACCGCCGCTCACATTCTCTTGCAACACCAAGGGAATAACTGGAGCATTGCCGGCCTCTTAAAAGTGTACGCCCTTTTTTTTTCGTATCGTCCAAAAACAAGAAAGCTCATTCCACAACTTTGTAGGATGTGGAAGAAAGTTCCTTGAAAACCGCACTGTGGGGGATCGCCACACATCCTTTTTACCAGTGGGAGGCTCCTTTGCACAGGATGCCGGCTAGGTTATGGGGTACCACAACGGCGCCTATTTCTGCCTTGAAGCAGTAATGTGTAGGCATTACTGTAGCTAGTGAAACTACTGGGCAAAAGAATCTTATGTCTCAAGGTGACGTGCGCAGTTGTGGTGCCGCTCAAAATTTTTGGTTTTTCAAGAATCCTGAGCGGCACTACATTGTAATGGGTAGGGTGTATCTACTATCATCAGCTGAACGTCCTGCTCGTCTCGTCCTTTATTGTCATAAAAAACCAGATGGCGGGGATGGTATCCTTATTTGTGGCGTGTTGTGCGAAGGTGGAATTCGGCGGCGGGATAAATGCATTATTCTATTTCAAATAAATTTCAATATGTAATCTTGTGTGACCTGGACAGGGAGCAACCAATCTTCACGTGTAAGGCGCACGTGTTCCACATAGACCCGAAGACCAAGCGCTCGTGGATGTCAGCCAGCTCCGCCGCTGTCTCCGTCTCCTTCTTCTACGACTCCTCCCGGAACCTCTACCGCATCATCAGCGTCGAGGGGACGAAGGTATCTATTAATTACAGCATTATTATTATTATCAAGTAGCTGCTCCCCGCGACTTCGTCTGCGGATGCTTTAATGTAGCAACAATAGTATGCCTGCATATATAATATTAATATGTAGCCTTTATTATGTTGGTCCGACCTCTTGTTTGTTCATACAAAATTGGAGTTAAATCTAATAAGTGTTTTTTTAGTCTTGACCGGACATCAAACAGACAAGAATTAATTTTGTTTAAAACTGGTTTGCCACACGTCAAATAGCTCTCCTAGAAATTTGGGAAAGCTCTTCCTCTTCCAACTTCACGAAAATCTAGGCTAGCCTTATAATGCTAACACCTAGGTGACATATTACTTTTAACCTGCCATGCTAGGTAGCCTTATTATTATCATTTTTTTTCTTATAGGATGGTCCATTAATCCGGCTATCATTCGTGGGCCATACTGAAAGTATTTGGAGTGGCCATTTGTGATACACTTAAAAAAAACTATTAGGTACAGTATTTGAAAATGGAACACTCCGAAAGTAGATTACATTTTAGTCTGTGTAAATTTTTACATCGTAGCATCGTTTTGAAAATTTTGTGCCATTATTTCGCGCCTTTTTCTATGATTTTCGTTATAGCTTGTCTAGAAAGTTGCCAGAAACTTGTATGTATCTTGGTACCCTATGCATTCCTGGTATAGTAAATACAAACGTGGGCGTGATCATCTCTGTGACGATATTCGTGATTGTCGCCCTCGGCGACTGCTGTTAACGTAACTAATATTGACATGACGTGTCAGCAAAGTCGTACTGTGTTAGGTATTGGATTGAATTATGTGCAAAACATTTTTAGATGGAGCCTCTCTGTTAGCCAACGAATGTTTATGTTTGCATGACAGCTACGACTTGGAGGATAACAGTTTGCCGCCATTTTTTCAACGCGTTGACAGGTGTCACAGTCAATCTATACTTAGCCTAGTGAAACTCTGTAAGAAGAAAGCGATTCACTCGATTGTATGAAACGTGCAGTCATTGATATAATGACAGATGACGGCTATAATCTTGTAAAACACGGAGATAGCCGAAATCCACTGTGTTTCAAGCAACTGTTCGTTTTCAAACTTAGCCGGATTATACTTCGTCGCCAATCGTCATACCTTATTTACTACTATTTCAAACTTATGTCAAATCACTGCACGTTTCATACTAAACTAAATTTCAATTTTTACTTTGGCAGTCCTGCCTCTTATTACGTAGTATTAACATCCTCTTTGTCTATACGTATTAATTATCTATGCGTGTTATAATGAAACCCTTATCTTCTCTCTTGTATAATATTTTATGGTTCTTAACTATATTACTTTATAATATGATATTAAATACTAGCGGACCCGACAGACGTTATCCTGTACACACGTGCTAAATTTGAAAAATCGTTCCAGATCTTAGGAGATAACTAACATACGCAGGAGAATTATATGTCGACTGTATTGAGAATCTGAACCAATCTCAAATTCGGTCCAGCCATTTAGGAGGTAGTTAATTGTGAATCTCTCGAATCCACTTGAACACACACAGAAAATTTCATTAAAATTGGTCCAACCGTTTAGGAGTTTACTGTAGGAGTTCACACGTACAGAAGAATTATATATATATATATATATAAAGATTAGGCCGAAGGCTAACCGTTCTTACATCAACTCATCATCTGTCCCTATTCTCGCTTACTTCTTTTTCGCGTCATTTTAATCTTTTTAAATTATATTCTTACTGTCTCATTCTCTTCTGCCTATTCATAATGACTTAGCGGAGATTTAAAACATCGCTAATATACACTTGTTAAAAAATGGTATTCATAATCGCATATTAGAGCTAAAACGCTCATTATCTCTTCGATAAAGCTGACATGACTTATAGTATAATATAAGCACTCGAACGCAAAAAAACATGGCCGACATCGATCAGCTGTTCGTTAAATAATGTGATAAATAGCTTCCCGCTCAAAGTTGTTGGATATCCGTCATAGATTGAGAACCGATAGACTTCATATATTTGATTTTTGAAGTTTGAAATTATTTTGACATCGACTTTTGACAACTGACAAACCATTGACATTGAAAAGATGTATGTTTCAATTGAGAGTTCTTCATTGAATTAGTTAAAATCATGTTTATTTGTACGCAATTATAACATTGCGTAATATAGAGACGTATTAGTTATGGGAGATTTATCTAACGAATATGAATAAGGAATTTTATCGAATGTTCGAAGGCTTAAAACACGTTTTAACTAATGTAGCTTTATACCTTAGAAAAGCGTTTTATTATGAATAAGGCAGTTAACCTTTACGGTCACTGTATAACAACGGCCTCTTATACGATACGAATAAGATCTCCATGTTACAGTTTGAGGGAGCGGGAGGCTCCTTTGCCTTATGCCGGCTAGATTATGGGTACCACAACGGCGCCTATTTCTGCCGTGAAGCAGTAATGTGTAAGCATTACGTTTCGGTCTGAAAGGCGCCGTAGCTAGTGAAATTACTGGGCAAATGAGACTTAACATCTTATGTCGCAACGAGCGCAATTGTAGTGTCGATCACAATTTTTGGGATTTCCAAGAATCCTGGACGGCACTACATAGTTATGGGCAGGGCGTATCAGTTACTATCAGCTGAACGTCCTGCTCGTCTCACCCCTAATTGACATAAAAAATGAGTTTATTAGCATCCATATAACTTACAGTATCGCCTAAGTAGATACACAAAATTGATCATTCATGTTTGTCTGATAGTTGGAAAGGTTAGCGCTTTCCAATAAACAAGCAAAAACTCTTCAGTTTTATTATTTTAGTATAGTTAACCTGCTCAGACTTATTTTCCACTGACGGCTAAGAACTAGGCCATTCAACACAACAAGAACATAATTATAGATTGACAAAGAGAAAATTTTAATGATGTAGGTAATTTGAAAATAAAATCCCGTTCCGAATAATGAGACTTAAGTTTCACGGTACTGCTAACTAGATTTATTCAGGTGATGTCAGGGTTCAGTGGGAAATTCACTGCGTACGAGTTATGTGTTGAATTTTAATAAAAAAAATAACTCAACTATAGCTGCTATAATACACAAATAATTCCATGTCTTGCGTTTTGCTCGGACATACATACAGAAAAAAATGTATAAAGTTCTTTTTGGGTTCGATATTTTACATCTCTACACAGCAAGTAGGTATTCTTTAAAAATTATGTTGATTTTTGTTACGATTTTATTATATTACTAGCTGACCCGGCAAACGTTGTTTTGCCATATAAAGTATAATTCACGCGATAGTTTTATAAGAAATAAAATATTGCCTATATTATAGCCTGTACAACATTTTGTTCTATTGTCAATAGTTTTTGCAGCGCACGCAAAAATAGGTTTTCGATTTTACACCTTGTGTTACAAAAGAGCAATTTTATTACGGATCCCTAATTGGAAAAAAAACATAGCCTATAGCCTTCCTCGATAAATGGACTACCCAACACTGAAAGAATCATTCAAATCGGACCAGTAGTACCAGAGATTAGCGCGTTCAAACAAACAAACACTGCAGCTTTATATATTAGAATAGATTGCGATCAAAAATGCGTAATTGCTGTTTGCCGTTAATGCGAAACTTCACGTGTCCTTGAAACATCCTTATTCATAGATTATAGTACCTAAATCGGCTGCAGTTCGACCATACTAAACAAATAAGATCACACGTTTGTGTGTGTCCCTATTTATTTTGCCGTTTTTATAGCCGATACCTCTATCTAATATATATTTAAATATCGGTAATAGTAGGTATAATACTCAAAGTTTCAGTTATACAAATGATTTGAGTTTCATTTAGTGTTAATTCCGCCAATATTCGTCTTTAAACAATTCGACACGTGTTTCGCCTCTACACGAGGCACAAATATTGGCGGAATTAACACTAAAGAGAACTCAAATCATTTGTATAATTATGGATTTCCGCAAAGTAACGCCTACTACAATAAAGTTTCAGTTGTCAGCCCCCTGACAGACGGACTGCGAAGTCTTACTAAGGAAGCATCTATAAATTACTCTATTAAAATACTTTTTTAATCCCCCACTCATCCCTTAGCCCCTTAAGTTATCCAAGGTTTTTGAAAGTGCGTGTTTTAAATGTGAATAAGTTTGCTTGTACTTGATTGCGTTGTATCTATTCACTAACAATTTGAATGATTATTTTATTTAAGACGAATAATAATTCAGATCCCCCTTTATTTTCTCGATATAACACAGCTTTCTCACAATTTTCTACGGAAAAATAATTAAGTTATGTTTGCAGAGACTCATGTTAATACTTGCCCGCTTAAACAGTTTCTGTCAGTTACCCGTCAGATACGAAACCCTAAAAATCCTTCTACTTTTTACAATAATAATATTAATAAATTCTTTATTGCTATACAAATCATTAAAAATATAAAATGAACAATTAGGATACGCCGTGAAACAAAAGGAAAAGGCTCAGTTTCACCTGACATGCAATCATGGATTTATGTTTCCATGCAGCGCTGTTCTTCAGCCATCCCCTCCTCCCTAAGGTGTTGAGCGGAGTGGATGTATCGTGGCTCCCCGATTACTTACTTAAGCTATCTTTTTATATAAAATGTAATAGAAAAAAAAAGTGTTCTGATTACCCTTGCAAGTGTATGTAATGTCTGTGTGTATATGTGTGTGAGTGTATTTATGTGTGTGTTTGCGTATGTGCGTGAGTGTAAGCGTGTGTTTATGTCCGGAAAATACTACGGAACTCCTGACTACATGAACAGATCTCGTGACAATCTAGTTGTTTGCGCCATTTTATGAGCTGTGACACATTCGCGAAAACAAAGGCAAGTGGCACTCGACGCCGAGCTGTGTGTTCTGTGGTCGGGATTGGATGATACCTACGTGTATGGATGTGATTCTCAGCTTTGTTTCACGTATGATATCGCTATTGTATGCGGTCTGGTTCTTCAATAACTTCGATTCTTTATCCGTTTTGCTTGGAGTTTTGCTCAATATCTGTTTTTACTCGAGAAATTGTTTTTCTATTACTGTAATTCAGTGGAGTGCATTGGTTTTCTAGTAAGGTAAGCACTGTAGATCTAACTGGAAACTGAATAGTACCGTTCTACTTAATATCGTTTAACTGTGACCAATACTTTTCTAAATAAGATGTATGAAATACTCGTTGCGTCGTATAGGCATTATCGGGACTGCCTACCGTACGAATTTACTGTCTTATTCATAATGGCTTAGCGGCGATTTAAAACATCGCTAATATATGCTTGATAAAAAAATGGTATTCATAATCGCATATCAGAGCTAAAACGCTCATTATCTCTTCGATAAAGCTGACGTGGCATAAAGTAGCTAGGACCCTTCTTTTAAACCTATTTTAAGCACTCGAACGCAAAAAAACATGGCCGACATCGATCAGCTGTTCGATAATGTGTTATGTTATAGCTTCCCGCTCAAAGTTGTTGGATATCCGTCATAGATTGACAACCGATAGACTGCAAAACTTTGATTTTTGAAGTTTGAAATTATTTTGACAACTGACAAACCATTGACATTGAAAAGATGTCTGTTTCCATTGACAGTTTCTCATTAAATCAGTTAAAATCATGTTTTTTTGTACGAAATTGCAACATTGCGTATTATAGAGACGTATTAGTTATGGGGGATTTATTTAACGAATATGAATAAGGAATTTTATCGAACGTTCGAAAGGCTTAAAACACGTTTTAACTAACATAGTTTTATACCTTCGAAAAGCGTTATTATGAATAAGGCAGTTAGTATCTAGCGTAAGGAAATATTGAATGAGTCGGTGTTCAATAGTAGTTTCTTTAAAGAATAACGGAACGAAATCAAGCTTAATCAACTTTATTATTTAATATTTTATTTTTATTATATAGCTATTGAGTAACTGTATTTATTTATTTAATACTTTCATAACGAGAAAGGCAATGCCTAAGGGCATATATGGAATGCACGCCCCTGCTTTAATTCCGCTCTACATCCGTTAATAGTTATTTATGCAACTGTTGTGTAATAAGGGGTATTAAAACACGAATGTGATAATAGTATCACATGAGTGTTTTGATACCTAATTATCAATAGTTGCATACAAGACTTTATCTACACCCATAAGATGAATCTGAAACAATTAGCTTACTGCTGACATTAAAACAGCCTCCTAGTGATAACCTAATATCATCCATTACTGATTATATACAAATGAACTAAGTATTAATGAAAAAAATATTTATTTTAGTAGTAATTTACATTTTGTATAGTGCAATTAATAAAATTCACTGGTATATTATGTTCTTTAATGTTGGAAGGTCCCGATCCCGATGTACACGGCAGAATATTTATATTTATCACTTCACTATTTTTATTTTCTATGGAATTCGAGATTACATTCGACACGTGGATTTTGTTGGCTATAGAGTCCATTAATAATAATAAATCATTTATTTCAGGCCTTTTACCCATAAATCTACAAACAATCTTAACTTAAATTACATTTTACTTTGATTTTAATTAAATTACAGATAAAAAAGAAAAGTTAATATATTATGTCATAATTACAATTAAAAAAGAATATAATTTTATCATAGAAATAAAAATTATAAAATTGATATAGTCTAATACAATTCAATGATGTTTAATTTAATTTCAGTTCTTACATTATTAAAAATATATATATATATTATGTCAAATATATAATATATATAAATTGTCACAGGTCACAGATATCATATTTACAACAGTCATACACAGAATTAATTATTAAATTACTAATATATAATTATTATAATAATTTTATAATAATTAAAATAATTATAATAATATATAATATATAATTACAGTAGAGCGTCGATTATCCGACTAATTGGGGGACGTGGGTGTTCGGATAATCGAACTACCTATTGTATATTGATTCAGCCATACATATTTACGTACATACTGTAAATGAAAACCATATTACATTTTACATTATATCTTTTATAACAAATAGGAAATAAGCAAAAAAAAAGTGCAGACAATCTTGTAGTAAAACTTGTCTTTACTAATTACAATTAACGCTTAAAAAATCTTGAATCTTCGTCTACCAAAGCAAGCCTACCCGCTTACGAGCGGCTAGATCACGTACTTTTTTGAGAACAGATATTTGATACTGGTCGCTCTCGGCCTGTGTTTCAAAGCGCAAAGCAATATCTAAGCAAGGAAACGCTTCAGACGCACTAACTATGTTTTCATCTTCATTATCAGAACTTGTAGTTGATGTGGTGCTAGCGGTGGCGTCAGCCTTATTGGTCATTAGGTCTAAAATTTCACTATCTTGCATAATTTGGTACCCGGGATCTTCATTGTCGATATCCATCCATTCTTGAAGCTGTTCTTCATCACATTCGTGGCAATCGAGATTTTTTAGCATATCTATCATTTCTTTCTGTTTCTCATTTACACATCCATTTTGAGGATCTTCCCCTATACCCAAAACTTTTTTCAACTTTTTTTAAGTTTGTTTCAAGACAAGCGCGCGAAAACAACTGAAGCGTGGTAGGCGCGAGTATGGCGCCCGCGAGGCGTGCAAGGCGCTCGAGGGGAGGGGGGGAGCGTTGATCCGCGCGTTACTAGTAGTAACTTACTACTGTTCGGATAAGCGGTCGTTCGGTTGAGCGACGTTCGGATAATTGACGCTCCACTGTACAGCATTTTCTAATGCGGTCCATAAAGGAAGCGGCTCTTTTTCTTAACACGGCATAGAAATCGTCAACCCTATTCTCCGCAAACATGCCCGACGCGCTACAGCGCCACGGTAGTTTAAGCATTGCTCTAAAAGCGCTATTGTACTGCACACGTAGCGTATGGTAAGCTCGTTTTGTATAGTTTTTCCACAAGTAACTGGTATAGAACGACTGGCAATAAGATAAGATTAATGTAAGTAAGATGATAAAGATTAATGTAGCCCTCAGCAACAAATGTAGACTTCCATCTGCCGTGCCGTTTTAAGCTTGTCATGTCTCCTCCGGCATCTACTAATAATGTGGCAGAAGTTCTGCGAAAGCAATGTCCTGTATACAACTCAGGATTATGAAGTTTTAAATAGTTAGCAATTGTTTTACCCAAACTGCTAAATGTGTTTATGCCCATCCTTTGTGATATACATATTCCAGATCTGTATTGAAAAAAAAAACTCGGATTGCTGCATGGATCCGGACGCAATGCAATTACAAATTTCTAAATATTTGCCCGTATTAGTAAATGTGCGGTTTGTTTTGGTTTTTGTATTATTGACATTGGGCCACAATTACAGTTTCATTTATCTGTAAATCGGTATACAATAAAGCGTATAATTCTTGACGGCGGCATGCGCCCATGGTTCCGAATATTAGCGCAATCTGAAAGAATAATATTGTTATTTATTTATCATATCACAAGAAAAATAACATTATAATTAAGTAAGTAACTAACGTACCTTTATCGCTAAGTATAGTTGATCAGGCGCTTGGCTTAAAAACCTTTTTATTTCATCAGGTGAAAACGTTTTCGATTTCTTCCCTGTTATAGCCTTCTCCTTTACGTTTTAACAAGGCAATTAATTTGGGATATTTTGAGATATTCACGTTGTGATTAATACTCAGCGTACTTTTGAGCATTGAGTAGAAGGTCCATAGGGATGATGATTTTAATTTCTCTGATAAGTCTTGAAATTAAACTAAAAGTACTTCTTCAGAAAATGATTGACTACCCTTTGATATTTTTCAATTGATAAAATCTTGATACGCTTTTTCATAACGCTTTCTTGATTTTTCTGGTAATAGTTTGTTGTAAATGTCCTTTGCAGCGTCAAAACTTGAATCGCTCATTTTTTGTACATAAAACAATAAAAATGTCGAAGTAAAATGGCGGGGATTTAAATAACCTACTTTTTTTTTTTTTACGGCGCGCGACGTTCTGGTAGCGTGGAACGCGCGTAAACGAATGTGGCTGTCTATTGAAACTCTTTGCGCATGAAGGGATCGAAAAAAAAAACAGTGTGTTAGTGTGTCAGTGAGTGTTGTTATGAAATTCAGTACAACATTACAACACTCGTTTGGATGATGTAATAGTTATTACGACATTCGGTGTTTTAATGTTGGCTATAAGCTAACTGTTTCAGAATATTTAATAGAGTATTTAAAGCATGGCTGTAGATAAAGGAATAAATTGAAATATTTTTTACTACAGGGAGTGATAATAACATGCCATATTGAAACAACACTTTGTAAACGTCATGTAGCTTGTACATTAGTTTGTAAAGGAGGGGAAGAGAACTGAAAAGAAACTCCCGGCCAATCTTTTAAATCATAATATCATAACAAAATTGCTTAAGCTACTGAAAATAGATAAATACTGTACAATTTTACGCAGAACCAAACAAGAACCATGCATTATTTTCTTCTTTATAATCTGTTATATGCCTTTTTTTTTGCTGTTAGCCTTTTTCTCAAAGAATCTTTAATATATTTCTTATATTTGTATTTCAGTAAGACCTAATATTCTGTCTGGCATTTTATTGTAGAATTTAATACCAAGATTTATGAAGGAGCCTTTAGCCCTGTTACATGGATTGGATGCATTGAATATATGAGAAATTTATTAAAAAAAATATATATGCACGAAACTCTATGTAAACTCAGTAGATCACAAAATTATTTTACTGTATGCGGAGATATCAATATACATGAAAATACTTTATTAGAGATTAAACATCTGAGTTTGTTTAAGTAAAAATCATTTCAAATTATTTAATTTTTATTTTATAAGAAGTTTCTTATCAGTTCTTCTCCCCATGTCAAAGCCCTTTTACAAACTGATGTAGCTTCATCAAGTATTGTTTCAATATGTTATGTTATCGTCGCTCTCTGTGGTATATAAAAATATGCTTCAATTCTATTCTATTTGTCTCACCTCTATTGCCAATTCCACCGACACTAATCGCGATCCCTTAGTCGACTCCAGCCAACTTAACCCTATCAAGCGTAACACACAAAGGTTGTTGATCAGAATTTCAAAGACATATAGAGTTTCAATAGGTCTTTTTTATGAAAGTAAGGGACGAGACGAGCAGGACGTTCATCTGATGGTACTTGAAACGCCTTGCCCATTACAATGCAGTGTCGCTCAGGATTCTTGAAAAATTCTGAGCGGCACTATAATTGTGCTCGTCACCTTGAGACATAATATGTTAAGTCTCATTTGCCCAGTAACTTCACTAGCTACGGCGCCTTTCAGACCGAAACACAGTTATGTTTGCACATTTCTGCTTCACGGCAGAAATAGGTGCCGTTGTGGTACCCATAAATTAGCCGGCCTCCTGTGCAAAGGAGCCTCACACTGGTAGAAACAGTAGTACAACGCGATTTTAATTTCCATTAATAATCGTTAAATTTAAAACCTGTTCCTTATTAAGTCTTGGTTGAGTTATGATGGGACTTTGCTTACAGTTTCTTGCTTATCGCAAACTCCTGTTCTTCCCCCATTTCTTTCATCATAATCTCACCATGTTTTTGTCCGTAGGCGGTGATCAACAGCACTATAACAGCCAACATGACGTTTACGAAGACTTCGCAGAAATTTGGACAGTGGAGCGATGTGCGGGCCAACACTGTCTATGGACTAGGGTTCGCGTCGGAAGCTGAATTAGGAAAGGTGAGAAACTGATAGTGCTAAACAAAATGCTGAATAAACGGTTACTGATGATATTACAAAATTGGGGGAAATGTGCGTGATTAAATAAATTCATAAGCATTATTGCTTCATAATTATACTAATAAGGAATTTGTTATGTTTTTAGTGATTTTCTAGGATTAATACACAATAAAATTTGAAAACAAAATTTTATGAGCGATGTGGGACTCGAACCCATAACCTCTGGCGTTCCGTGTGAGTTCTACTGAACTAACCGTTCTAGTGACGTATCGTCATAAATTCTTGTATGTTGTGTTCAACCCTAAGGATCTACAGGATCTTCTTTACAGTTGATAACCTGCTCAACCCAAATATTTGCATATTAGGAAATTGACTTGAGATGTCGCTCTTGCAAATCTAAACAAATTTTTTATATATGGAAATACTACTAATGCTTATTACTTAGCTTATAACTATACAGGGTGTCCCGTAATCAGTGGACCAACGGGATACCCGTGATAGGGGTGGTCATCATCTCTCGAAAACACCAAATTTTACTGTTCTAGGGCCAGTAGTTCAAAAGATATGATTTTTTAAGCATTATTTTGAAAATTCTACCCTTATCAACACAAAAGTTGAAAAAAAATATTTTTTATTTTTATTTTGCCCTGTTTCTTAACTTAAGGTGGCTGAGGAAACATGTGTCTTCACAATTAAATCCATTTTTGTGAATAAATATTGCCAAATTAAAAATTAAAAACCAAAACATGCGCAAATATCAAATAACTAAATTTGCAACGTGATGTTTGAAGCAAGCTAGTGCAAAAAAAATGTATGACAGCCTTGCGGACCATTATTTAAAAAACATCTGCAGTTCATACTGATTCCAAAAAGGTATAACAATATTACATTTTACAAAAAAAATAACTTAATAACCAATTTTAGACTCCAATTGCGAGAAACATTTAAGCGCTATCTATTCTGAGAATTATTTTGTTATCGAGAGAGAGATAACACAATATGCTATCTCTTTCTCGCTCAGGTACCTTTTTCGTTTACGGGGTCCTATTGGCCGACGCCTATGATCCCCACACCCTAATTTTTCAAATTATTCTTAGTTTCATCAGAGACTTGCTCATAGCTCGTAGCTGCACACGTGTTTTTTACTTCGCTACCATTACGACTCTTTTTTTTGGTGACTGACGCTTGAATTGGACCTTGTTTGTCTTTGTGATTTGGATACTGTTTGCCCGGATTTTATAAAATGCCTAATACCTATACTCCTCGTGAATATGCTGAGATGTATTTTATTTACGGTCTGTGTAATGCAAACGCTCGGCAAGCAGCCCGTACGTATCGTGAGCGCTATCCTAATCGCGACCGCTATCCGGATCATCGAATTTTTCTCCGTGTAAATAACGCGTATTTAGAAGGCAGAATTCCCGGAGCTGCAAACAACGTGGGAAGACCTAGAAGAGTCGATGAACTTCAAATACTGGCCGAAGTGACAGAAGAACCTTCTACGAGTGTTCGTCGTATTTCAAGACGTACTGGTATAGCAAAAACAACAGTACATCGCATTTTAAAAAGAAACAGTTTATACCCTTATCATATTCAACGAGTGCAGGCACTATTACCTGCTGATTATCAACGGAGGATAGATTTTTGTGCAGAGATGCTTCGCCGATGCCGACAAGATCCACTATTTTTCAATTCAATATTATGGAGCGATGAATCGTGTTTTAAAAGAGTTGGAGTGTTTAACATTCATAATTTACATGAATGGGCTGTTGTGAATCCACGTATTGTACGAGAAGATAGATTCCAGCACCAGTTTGGAGTCAATTTGTGGGCTGGAATCTTAGATGGTAAACTTATTGGTCCATTTGAGCTCCCACCGAGGCTTAATGGTGCTCGGTACTTGCAATTTTTAAGAAATGACTTAAGTAATTTATTAGCAAATGTACCACAGGAGGTATGTGAGAGGATGTGGTTACAGCATGATGGCGCACCCGCTCATTATTGCAGACAAGTGAGGGAATATTTAAACGAGTCTTACCCAAGTAGGTGGATTGGACGAGGAGGTACAATCCCATGGCCAGCTCGATCACCTGATCTTAATCCATTGGATTATTTTTTATGGGGATATTTTAAAGAATCCGTATATGAAACCGTTAACGATAACGAAAGACAGCTAAGACAAAAACTGAATGTGGTGAGTGAAAAAGTCAAAAATAATGAAAGGGCGTTAAAAAGTTTAAAAAGAAATTTTATAAGAAGATGCCGGCTATGCCTTAGAGTAAGAGGAAGACATTTCGAACATTTATTATAAGAAATAAATAAAAAAATTCTAACTATTTACTTTTGTTTTATTGTAAATTCCGCCAAGAAATTGCTATCTAATGTTGATTTAAAATAATTATTGTCTTTTATTGTTTCACAATAATGATTAATTATACCTTTTTGGAATCAGTATGAACTGCAGATGTTTTTTAAATAATGGTCCGCAAGGCTGTCATACATTTTTTTTGCACTAGCTTGCTTCAAACATCACGTTGCAAATTTAGTTATTTGATATTTGCGCATGTTTTGGTTTTTAATTTTTAATTTGGCAATATTTATTCACAAAAATGGATTTAATTGTGAAGACACATGTTTCCTCAGCCACCTTAAGTTAAGAAACAGGGCAAAATAAAAATAAAAAATATTTTTTTTCAACTTTTGTGTTGATAAGGGTAGAATTTTCAAAATAATGCTTAAAAAATCATATCTTTTGAACTACTGGCCCTAGAACAGTAAAATTTGGTGTTTTCGATAGATGATGACCACCCCTATCACGGGTATCCCGTTGGTCCACTGATTACGGGACACCCTGTATAATCTGTATTAAATTTCAGTTCATCGAGAAGTTCCAAGAGGTGAAGGAAGCGATACAAACGCAACAGTGCGGCGCGCAGAAGACCGCGAACGGTTCTGGAGCGGCCACGCCCGTGGCCTCCGCCACCGCGAGTCCGCTGCTAGCTGCGCGTGCGCCCGCCGGGGACGAAGCACCCGCTGTGTCGCCCGCACAAGTACGTACAATACAGTCAATTAAAATAAACTCCCAGCCTTTTTTTATATGAAAACTAGTGGCCCCGTCCTGTATACACGTCTTAAATTTGAAAAATCGGTCCAGCCGTTAGCTGGAGTTCATTAACATACACATGAGCAGGAGAATTATATTATATGGACGAAATTGAGAATCTAAACCAATCACAAATTCAATGGAACACACAAAAAATCATCAAAATCGTTCCAGCCGTTTAGGAAGTAGTTCAATTGTGAATCTAATCTATTCTCGAATCCACTTGAAGAGACACACAGAAAGTTTCATTAAAATCGTTCAAGCCGTTTAGGAGGAGTTCAGTTACAACAGACGCACAAAAGAAATCTATATATTAAGATTAAATTGTTCTGGATGTAATCTATAGAAATGTATTTTTTTATGAAAAAAGGGACGAGACGAGCAGCACGTTCAGCTGATGGTAATTGATACTCCATGCACATTATAATGCGGTGCCGCGCAGGATTCTTGAAAAACCCAAAACTTCTGAGCGGCACTACAATTTCGCTCGTAACCTTGAGACATAAGATGTTAAGTCTCATTTGCCCAGTAATTTCACTAGCTTCGGTGCCCTTCAGACCGAAACACAGTAATGTTTACACATTACTGATTCGCGGCAGAAATAGGCGCCGTTGTGTTACCCATAATCTAGCCGGCATCCTGTGCAAAGGCGCCTCCCACTGGTAATTTATTTCACTGTCTCACATAAAGGTCCGCGTGCACCAGGCTCGCCGAACCGAGTCGAATCGAATCGCGCAAAGACGCCTCCTATATATTTTCTATGAAACTACGTCCAGTAGCGAGCCGCGGTGTGTTTTTATGAATCGACCGCGCGAATTGCTCGACAGGCGAATTTTTTCGTCGATGCGATTCGATTCGACTCGAAGCGCATGCGACATTTAACGCGCAACTTATTGTTTTTATTCCTATAAATTTTATAAAGAGTTTTTTTGAAAACTCATAAAAATAATTTATTTAAATAAAAATAAATGAAAACTATTGATTAATCGTGAAGATCATCATTATCACGATGACCAAAGAGGATGTAAATACTTTGTAATGAGGCGGGAATGCCTGAGTAAAAATTGAAAATTAGTTTAGTATGAAACGTGCAGTCATTTTATATAAGTTTGAAATAGTAATAATTATAGTATGGCGATTGGTGACGAAGCATAATCCGACTTAGTTTAAAAGCGAACAGTTGCTTAAAACGTAGTGGATTGTGGCTACCTCCGTTTTTTACAAGATTATAGCCGTCATCTGTCAATCAAACCGCGCGTTTTGTTCGAAATGTCTTGCCTCGCACAGCCACTTTGTGGAATTAAGTACCGGCAGCGGTCTTCCCGAACAGATACGACTTAGGGACCTTCAAGAAAAAAGCATACTCCCACCTTAAAAGCCGGCAACGCATTTCTTGACACACCTGTTGTTGTGGATGTCCATGGGTGGTTGCCTCACCTCTCCCTATCCCGTGAGCCTCTTGCCCGTTTGCCCCCCTCTTATATAAAAAAAAATCTATCAATGACTGCACGTTTCATAGAATCGAGTGAAGCGCTCTTTTCTTAGAGTTTCACTAGGCTGACGATGACCAGCGTTGGGTGAAGATCAAATTTGATGAAGAGTTGCGATAAATGAACGATTTGATTCTATTCTTCTGAAATGCGAATAAATGCGACTCGCTTCGATTCGGTGAGTTTCTACTGTAGTCGACGCCAGGCTTAATATAACGTTTTTTATCGTAATAAACGAAATTCCGGTGACCATTAGGTCACGCGCTCTTTTGTCCTTCTAGTCCAAATAAATGAAAGAAACATTGTTTTAATTTCAGCCAAAAGTCGACAACGACGAGATGATGATGCACCAGCGAGCACACTCGGTCTCTTCAACACTTCAGGTTCGTCTTAACTATTCATTTTATCTGTCCGTGTCGCAGAAGTAGAATAAGAGCAGTATGAACATCTTTATGGTGTGTGAATTGTTTTTTTAACAGTCTAAGCAGTTGTGGTTAGTCTGCTTACGCTTTTTATCGGGATGGCAATGTTTATTCCTTAATTTTCAATCCTGGACTGAAACATTGGTACTGCGGACATATAGTATAATATAAGGTTAGATAATTTATACGTCTTGGTAGAGTCTCTTGCTGTTAGACAACCGATAAAAAAAGGCCAGGTTTTATTAAACTTTGTCACGTTCGTGATCACAAAATCACTTAGACGCGTGTTTCGTGTCTACACGAAGCATCTTCAGGAGCTCGTGATGCACCTAACGCTGGATCGAGAGATGTTACATAACTTATTGAAAGTCAAAAACCATTCCTAAAATTAGGAATGCCTTAGACCTGAGAAGAACGGATGCAACAAACTCAGCGATGTAACCTTTCCCACTCAAACCTTTTATAACAATTCTTTTGAATATCATAATACTTTTGTTTTCAACATGTTTGATCTGATTCCGATCTTGTTGTAAAAGCATATACATCGCCCCACAAAGGACTAAATGTGTCTAAGTTGTGTCTGTTCCTGGTGTTAACAATGTGGTTATGTACAGTGTCTAGCATATTCACTACATAGTGCAACAATATAAGTCCTTGGTACAGTCGATGTGTGTAGTCGTCTGTATAGTGCGTATTGTTCTAGAACGTCGGCGGCGGGTACGCCACGGTGGGTCGGTCGGCCCGCGCCCCGCTCGTGTCCAGTGACGTCACAGTCCCCGCCCCCGCGCCGCACGGCTCTCACCCGCCAGACACAGCTGACCATCTGCGCTACGAGAACGACCGCCTTAAACTTGCGCTTGCGCAGAGGTCAGTCTTTTCATTTAAGTGCTGTTAAAACATTTTCCTACGAATGATGACCCATATATCCCAGTGGTTAGTGACCCTGCCTAATGCTGCTAGAGGGGTCCCGGGTTCAAATCCTGGTATGTGCAAACATTTATATGATTCATATGGATGTTTATATGTATTTATGTATGTTTTAAGTATCGTATTAAATATAACGTTGTCTTGCATCCCTTAGCACAGGATATGCCTAGTTTGGGGTAAGATAATTTGTGTCAAAGTGTGTCAATATTATATTTAAAATATATTATATTATTATATTTACATTCAAGAACTATAGTTTACAAATAGGGGAAACCCTAGGCGAGGCTTCTTTGCACAGGACGCCGGCGAGGATATCACAACAGCGGCGCCTTTTTCTGACGCCTAGCGTAAGAGGACAAACTCTATTAGTATTTCGCTAGTGAAATTACTGGCCTATTGTGACGTTATGTGTAGTTGACGCAATTGACGGTTTGCTGGTAATTCTGGGTCCTGAAATCCTAAGCAACACTGTCATGGGCATCAGATATGACTTACAATCAGTTGAACGTCTGGCTCGTCTCTCACTATTTATCAACGCAGAATATAAAGTTTTACCTATGACTGAAATAAAAGCAGCACGCGGGTTACGTTAGGCGATTGACAACCAACAAAATGACTGCCTCGAGCCACGCCCCCGCTAAGAGTGGAGTGATATACGCCGGCAGCAATCAACTCTTGAATATTAATGGTTTAACGCAGAATTGCTTTTGGTTATTATATCATGGACATCATCAAGTGATCAAGCAAAAATTGCAGTTATAGGACTATCAGTGACGTGTATAAGCTTCGAGCGTATACGACATCCGCACGTCAATCGAAAACCTTAATAGAAGACTTTATATATGCAAATTTTGTATGACTGTGAAATAAATACTGAATACTCCTAAATTCTCTTTTCTATTATTATAGGTACTTATTATACGTTTAATTTGAGATGTAGATCGCTGTTTAATAGTAATATTGGACGCCAAGGTGTGAGAAATTATTGTGTATGGCACATGCCACTGTTCATATAAAAAGCAAATACGTTTTCCTTCCCCCTAATAAATAAAATAAGCTTTTATTCTCTCTGTTCACAAATATTATGAATGATACTTAACTTAATATAAACTTAAATCTAAATTATATGTCAGGTTAAACAGCTTGTCTTTCGACAAAGGCCTCCTCTAAAGATTTCCACGCCATATGTTAAGAGAAAAAGAAGAAAAATTGACAAAAATAATAACCGACTGGTATCCAAGAGATGGTAGTAGAAGAAAAGGGCGACAAACTAAACGCTGGGAAGATGAAGTAAAAAGAGTAGCTGGACCTAAATGGATCCAAATAGCGAAAGACAGAGAGGCGTGGAAATCTTTCCCTCCCCCTAAAAATATTAAATTATGTATTTTTTTAGCAATTAATTAAGACTATAGAAAATTACGCTTGTACTATTTAATTTTTCTAATTTATAATAGCTTTAAAGTTATAGGCAGCTTAAATGACTATTATAAGCTTTAACCCCCTTATTCATAATAGTCTGCTAACTTAAAGCATTGCTAATTCTCATTCTGTCTTCTTCTATTGACCTAAGTCAGAATGAGAAAAAACACTCCTTAGCGGCTGTTTTAAGTTAGCGGACCATTACGAATAAGGGGGTTAATCTTTAACTTTGTAATGTAATTTTCTTACAGCAATAGAATAATATATCAAAAAAGACATATAATTCTGCTCAAGCGATCAATAAGTGAAAAGTGCTTTCTTCCAAACTGCCAATGTCACTAAATCATTTACTGAAATCCTCAACGGGCTACATCTCTCCTAATCTAAGTATTTAGATGATACTTTCATGATTCTGACACGACACGGTTAACATATTTATGAATCTTAGCACTGATAGCCACGCTATTTCCTATTTTTGGTTAAAACACAGCACTCTGTCACCATTTTATTACTCTGAAGGGACAGACATAGTAATAGTGATAGACATAGACGTAGACTAAAGAGAGATGTAAATATGTACCTAAATAAGAATAAACAAAAGAAAATTTATTGTAGTAGGCGTTACTTTGCGGAAATCCATAATTAAACAAATGATTTGAGTTCTCTTTAGTGTTAATTCCGCCAATATTTGTCTTTAAACATGTCTCTCTCAACGAGTCTCGTGCCAGATTTTGGCGAGACAACACGTCCTGAGCATGCCTCGTGTAGACGCGAAACACGTGTCGAATTGTTTAAAGACAAATATTGGCGGAATTAGCACTAAAAAACTCAAATCATTTGTATAATAAACAAAAGTTAAAAGAAAGCAAATATGTTAAGTTCTATTTGTTGAGATTTTTTTATCACCACTTGAACAAATCAGTGGTTAAAATGCCACAGTTACTAAATTTTAATGAATTATTATTTTAATAATTTCAAAAGAATAACTGGAAAAGAAACAACTAATAATATATTAAAAACAACATTGTTTATTACAAAAATATAGTTTTGTACAACAACTTACATGCTAAAGTATAATCAATTTAAAGCAAAATTTAAAAATATAGGAATACAGTCTCATCAAATTAAGTTACATATAACAATTAATATTACTAGAAAATACTTCAAAGATTAAAAAATATATACAAGTTTTGAAACACCGTGCAATCTGTTTGTATAATTACCGTCAAAATGTTTATTAGAGTGTTCTTTTATTATAGTATTTGTATAAAGAGTAACAGAGATGTCTCATAGTGAATGCACTCCTTAAGAAATTAAAACCTTTAGACTTTGATTACGGTCGTATGAAATACTACGTTTGCGATTATTATATAAAACATCAACACATCCTGGACAATATTTGGAAAATAATTAACTTAGACGCTTAGATTAAGGATTGGACTCGCTCGTAGATACCGCAGGCGTAGTCGCAAAGTGCGTCTACTTTTACTACGCCCGCTTTTGTGACGTTCCCACATGTTCTGTTAAACTTTGCTAATAATAATTGTAAATAAAATGCCGGGTTGCGTAGTAAAACTTTGTAAAAATAATACTGCAAGGAATTAGAAAGACACTAGGATCACATATGATGAGTAAGTATTTTGTATTTTATTAATTTCAATTTAAAGTAAAGTAAAGTAAAGGAAGCGCATGTTAGAAATATTTGAAATATGCCATTGAGTGTCAAGATGCCACACACACAAGCATCTAATAGTAGCCACAATAAAAAATCTATTGATCTTAGGTAGTATGGTATATAGTTGTAGCGCTGCGGAGACCAATCCTAAATCTAAGCTCAGACGTTTGTATCTGAACATGCCTCTTAAAATATAATTGTATGCGGTTACCTAACCGTAAGAAATATATAAATTTTGTTCCATTTTGTCGAGAAGAAGAGCTTAAGACTTCTGAATCAAATCACTTTAACCAAGGTTACAATTTTATTTAAGAATTAAATGGGCTGTGGTTGCCCAATAAAAAATTTGTTTACCTCAGTGTTCTTTTCGGGATATTTAAGGTAAGATATTTAATAAACCGAGAGGCTCTCTGTCTGGTGACAAAAAGTCTAAGACCAATTTGAACAATAATTAGTTCAGGGTAGGTACTGACTAAAATATTTATCTACAAAATCTCAATTATTATGACTAAAAACTATTTCAATGAAAGAAGCGACGGAGTTTTTGGCTACATATTTTTACGATACACGATAGATTTTTGAATGACAACAAAAACACAGGCCGTTTTATACAAACAAAACAAATCTGTAAAGTCAGGATTTCGAGGAATATAATTTACTTTCAATTAGTTAAGAATAGGAAGAAATTAAAAGCCAAAACCAATTAAATTATTAAAATTTTCGTGAGACATTATTACTTTATAATTTACACAGCTTTAATCACGTTTTATCGGTGTGGGTACCGACTGGTTTCGGATCTTTCGGAGGTTCTTCATCAGGGTGAGTGGAGTGGGCTTGCGATAACGTCCCGTCCTAGTTGAAAGCCACAGCGCAAAACCGTAAGAAAGCCGTGTTAATAAATAAAGCCAAAACCAAGTTGATGAAATGAATACGCAATCGTCAGCTATAAAAGGCACTAATCCTTTGTAGCCTTGTTGCTCAAGGTGGCGATAGACCAAAGGTTAGAGTCGCAATATATAGTCGAAAGACATAAAACATGCCGGTAGAAAGGAATAGTACATGTAACCAAAAGCTCAATGTTGAACAATGTACGTTATACATTAGAAGTAATAAGAAATATCAAACCAACAACTTGCCGATGCTATTACTGCGTATGATCATAAGCCACAATAGGCGAAAATCCACCTTCGTAACCCTGGTACTCAGGATAGCTTGGATCATGGACCGGCTTGCTGGGCTCTTCTATAATCTTGGGCGCGCCGATCTTGTGCACCACGGCGTTGAAGCCATTGTCATCTGCCTGGTATTCCACGATGCGTTTAGTGCCGTCCGTGTCCACCACAGTATATTGTCCTGGAACGTTTTTTATACTCTTATATTAGCATGAACTGTATCTATGTTGCGGACTATTTTCGTCGCTATCTGATGGTTATCTTGAAGATTTGCCCATTTATCGGTGACTTACGACGATATAAAATGTGTTATGTACATTTTTTGGTCTAATATCCTTATCAAAAATAAGACTTTATAGTTTTGAGGCTAAAAAATACTTTTACATCTAAAAACACGGTTTAATAGCCAGTCCAGGTACAAAGTAAAATTAGAGAGAGATTGAAGGGCCCGTGCTGTGAGCTTCAGAGGAAACATACTTGCGCAACGATTTGTTAAGTACAGTCTGTATCTCTTCGCAGTAAGGTAGCGTAGCCGTGTACAGGTGCTGGAAGGTGCCAGCTGTGGTTGAATATCACGAAAAAACCAGTTAGTGTGATAAGGGTACAGTATGAAGATACATAGAGAACCCTTATGCGACACGCGCGTAACTACAACAAATCAGGCATTTTCAGGAAGGTTGGTAATCCTTACTTCGCTGTTATATGAACAGATTTCGAGACGTTTTGGCGTCGAATGCACAGCCTTAATAATATAATAACATTCTCGTTGCTATCTATATATATCATTATAGTAGCATCTAACAACATCAGGAACCCCATGTATAAAAGGTCGATATCTTTTCACATGGGTAAAAAGTAAATTTATTGAAGTAGGCGTTACTTTGCGGAAATCCATAATTATACAAATGTTTTTTTTTTTTTATGAAAATAAGGGACAAGACGAGCAGGACGTTCAGCTGATGGTAATTGATACGCCCTGCCCATTACAATGCAGTGCCGCTCAGGATTCTTGAAACCCCCAAAAATTCTGAGCGGCACTACAACTGCGCTCGTCACCTTGAGACAAGATGTTAAGTCTCATTTGCCCAGTAATTTCACTAGCTACGGCGTCCTTCAGACCGAAACACAGTAATGCTTACACATTACTGCTTCACGGCAGAAATAGGCGCCGTTGTGGTACCCATAATCTAGCCGGCATCCTGTGCAAAGGAGCCTCCCACTGGTAAGTTTTCTTTAGTGTTTAAGTTTTCTTTACACTGATTTAAGTTTTCTTTAGTGTTAATTCCGCCAATATTTGTTTTCAACATTCAGTAAATGTTGTATGAATATAATAACACCAGATCAGTATATGGAATAAGTTAAAGGCCATTTCCACTTGTTTTAACTGTTCCGTGGCCAGCATTCTTTCACCGTCTTTCGTTCTAGCTGAACGCGGCCTTAATGCGATTCTACGTATTTATTTGATATTTTAAATATAATTATGTTAGATGAGCTACAAACTTAGCAATTAAATCTTATGTCTCATTCACAATATTACTTGCGCCTTTGTTCCATTTTAGGTCCTAAGTCGTATCGTATTGTATTTTCTAAGAAGCGCAGCTGCGTTCCGAATTTTGAATTGTTTCTTTAAACGGATCAGTACTCATTCAGTTAGCATATTGCCTTTGAACTGGTAACGTCATGAGTGCCAAACGAAAACAACTAAAATTGTTGAATCTACGTGAAAAGTTAGAAGTTATCAACGCGGTGAAAATGGGCGCGAAAAGAAAGGACGTGATGGTTAAATACGGCATATCGGCCAGCATTATATCGGGTATAATAAAGAATGAGGCTGAATTACTAGAGAGGTACAAATCTGGTAGTAATCTGTCGTTCAAGAGGCTCAAATCGGCGTTGCACCTCGATATAGAGGAGTGCTTAGTGGTGTGGTTGAAAGTGTGTCGTGATAAGAACATGAGTGTCAGTGGGCCAGTTTTACAAGCTAAGGCTCAAGGCTTGTCGAAACTATTTGGACATAACACTTTTCGAGCTAGCAGGGGTTGGTTGCAGACATTTAAGAGGCGCCACGAGACCTTGTTTAAAATTCGCCGCGAAAGTATACCTGTGACTACTGCAGTGTGAGTATCCAAAAAAAAAAACAAACTACGTTTAAAAAAACCGATTTCAAAAACTGAAAAGTATAAAATATCTAAAAATTTAATTTAACACACCTCTTATGTAAACCTTTACCTTTACCCCCTTATTCATAATAGTCCGCTAACTTTAAACAGCCGCTAAGGAGTGTTTTTTCTCATTCTGACTTAGGTCAATAGAAGAAGACAGAGTGAGAATTAGCAATGCTTTAAGTTAGCAGACTATTATGAATAAGGGGGTTAATATTAATAAAATACTGTTATTTTCTATGTGCTACATATTGTTTAGACATCGGTGCCAAGCCATATGTAATACTATCAAATCAAAACTACTGGGCCAAACTATGTAAAATTTTTATGGGACCAAATGGCATCTATTCCGCATCGAACTAAAGAAGAATTGCCTAAATCGGATGATAAATCTCAGCGTAATCATAGGTGTAAATACATAAAAAAAGTGCCGATGGAATTGAGAACCTCCTCCTTTTTGAAGTCGGTTAAAAATTAAAACAATATAGGGTTTTATACGTTTATAGAAAGAAGCTGTTAAATGTGTGTCGGGCTACAGTAGAACAGCAGTAGAACCTCTCTAAGTGGAACATCAAGGGAGACGCCAAAAAATTGGAGTTTTGACTTAGGCGGATTATGATTCGACATAAATAGGTTGAGATTCATTCTTATAAATTTTTATTTATTATAAATTAACATTATTTCAAAATATATTTCAAATAAAAAAAATATCGCATTAAAACCTGTGGATAACGGTGTGGGTTCTCACTAGAAATTAATTTATTACTATAGGTACTTTGAAATTGTAAAATGTATTGTGTGAACTGTTTGTTATCCCAAACAAATAAAATAAAATAAATATTAAAAACGTCAGTAATTCTGACACTGATATTTCACTCGACAACAAATGACTTGCTTCGCTAAAGTTCAAAAGAAATCAAAAATAATAAAATTAAACACCCGACACCAAGCAAGCAAAGACGTGTTAACTCACGCGTGAGTCATGAATTCGTGGTAATTCTATTCATTGTATACTCCTAAATTGTTTTCTAAGAAACAATAGTGTACTTACAAAGTCGGCGAATTTTTAAAGTCAACAAAACTTTTAAAGTTTTAACATTATTGGGTTATTTTCATCCCTTGGGGCTTTTTCATTTATTTGCAGTGCGGCAATGAATGAGGGAACTTATGAAGGAATTTTACCTTTAACTTTGTCACCATCCCTTGTCTCCCAGTGCTCCTTGTCGTCACCTGTGTGAGGGTCCTTTACGGAGTAGTCGAAGGCATATTTTGGATGCGCCTGCCAACATATTCATCTTTTAAAAATTGGTACAAATGCATTATTTGAAATAGATTTATTCTTAAATTAGTGACGACCCGCTCGTCTCTTTGCTCCTGCCAGTGTATGCATGCCTGGTTAACCATATGCAATGGTAGTTAAAACTTGCTCCAAAAACACGTGACTTACAATGTAAACGAATTGTTTAAATGGCCATTGTTGGCACGCTCTCAACAAACCTCATTTTCAATGAAACTCCATGGGAAATGTTTGAACCTGAATATCTTTTGGTGGTTGGTTAACTTATAATTATTTGTTTCAATAAGTCGATTTTTTATTTAACTACGGCTTAATAATTTAAAACATCTGAAAGGAGTTTCCTACTCGGATCTTTAAACTAAAAGATTGGCTTCTCGGTAGATTCGAATTTCAAGGGAAATATGCTGAAAGCGAAAATGCGAGTTGATGAGTTTTCAACTAAGCAAGGGTTTCGAGATTTGGGACCGAGGGCCCGTTTTGGCTAATTTTGGTCTTCAATTATTTGTGGTCCAGAGAAGGTTTGAAAGGTGAATAAATAGGAAAATGCTGCTAAATTAAATAAAAACAACAAATTTGTTTTTCCTTATATGTGCCCATACATAATTTCTACGAGAGAATTTATTGACGCACGGTTTGACAATTCTTCTGTAAAACAATTTCATTACGACAGCAGGGTGCATATTTTACGTAGTAATTTTTGATGTTATGATATATTATTGACAAATTCATATAAAAAAAATTTTTATTTATTATATACAGAACAACGTCTGCCGGGTCAGCTAGTACAAGTATAACTTTCTGCTTATTAAACTAAAAATTAAAAAATTAAATAGGTACCTAATATGTCATTAATCCTATATATATTTGTGAAGAGACACGAGAAGTGTTCCTAAGAAGTATTTGATCTAGTTGGCAGACACCGAATTGCATCATCCCTAAACTAAAACATAATATTCATTCAACTACTATATTTTTTTTCCCACGTACAATCTATAGAGCTAAGAAATAATCTTCTTAGTGCGGAGTTTCCAGGACAATTAAATTTGTATACTTTTAATATAAACGTAGAAGACCGGCAACGTCTCTTTTGTTCCTCAGTTTTGCAAATCAAATCAAAATCAGTTTATTCACATAGGTCACGGAAATGACACTTATGAATGTCAAAAAAAAATATCTTATTGAATCTACCGCTACTTCGTAAAGGGTTGAGCTAATGAGAAGAAGTAGCAAGAAACTCATTGCCACTCTTTTATATCAAGACTTACAGATCATTTCAATTACAATATGTAAAATGATGCAACAAACACACTCAAACGTCAAATAGTCAATGTCTTACACGAGTAAGTCAAAAAAGTAAATGTAAATTAATACAAAAGTTATTGAGTACAGTAGCTGCACCATCCACATACACCAAAGGAGTGGTGATTACATAATTTCTGGTGAACTGAACCGTTCTTTAAGAATCAAACTTCGGATAAGCGTCACAATTCCGGTTATATGATACTTACATGATAATCTACGTCATATTCATCGATATTGTGCTGCCCAATCTGATGATGATAGAGTGGCCTGTAGTCCTCGTAGTCAAGACCGTAGCCCTCGTATCGGGCAAAAGCTGATGCGAATAGGAATAGTGCTGGCAGCATTTTCTGTGGACAAATTAGTAAATGAAAGTGTGGTGTGATTCAGATCTATCTTTATATCTTGTTAGCGTTACATGTTGCTGCAATGATCTTGCGACTAATATTTATGTAACTAATTTCCAAATCGCTATACAGGATGTCCCAAAGTTATGGGACATGAAGGGAAAGTACCTTAAATATCGAAGATAGGCTATTTTACAGAAAGAAGACTTTATGTTATTTTTAAAAGTTAGTAATTCTGCATTCAAAGATTTTCTGAAAATTACTTGCTTCGTCTGGGAATCGAACCGACCTAAATGTAAAAAATAAACACCCCTACTCTTATGATGCCAATGGAAAGAATGGCCAAGAACTAATAACTCTTCATAAGTATATGTAACTTTCAAAGAAAGTAGTCAATTAAGTGGATATTTTTTTGTAAATTAATTAATTAAATGCTCAAATGTTGATTTTCTTTCTTTTTTTCTTGTATCGCTTTTTGTATAGCATATCTTTCACATATCCCCAAAAGAAGAAATCTAATGGTGTAAGGTCCGGGGATCTGGCCGGCCATCTAATCGGTCCATTCGTACCAATCTAAGTAGGAGCTCGATTCCCAGACGAGGCAAGTAATTTTTAGAAAATCTAAAAATAACGTTAAGTCTTCTTTCAGTAAAATAGCCTATCATCGATATTAAAGGTACTTTCCCTTCACGTCCCATAACTTTGGGACAACCTGTATACATATCTCTAACTCTCTCTCTCTCTCACCCACACACTTCACCCAAATATAAAAACACATTATATAATAATAATAATGTATCCATTTCAAATCCCATGTCCTGTACTATTTTTTAATGTCTAGATCTTTGTGCATGGAACATCATTCCTTATTGTATTCGGAGAAGAGCATTGTTAGCTGCGATGCATACAAATGATTTAAGTTTTCTGTGTTAATTCCGCCAATATTTGTTTTTAAAACAATTCGACACGTGTTTCGCCTCTACACGAGGCATCCTCAGGACGTGTTGTCTCGCCAAAATCTGGCGCGAGACTCAACTTAAATCATTTGTATAATTATGGATTTCCGCAAAGTAACGCCTAATTCAATAGAAAAAAGCTGCGATGCAGTTTATACTTTTGCAGCTATCATCGTTTTTACTTGTTTGTATTAGCTTTGTAAAATATTCCAAATAAAATTTTTATTATTATAGTTATTAATTATTATAATTTTGAGTGTTATGAAATAGCGGTCGCTAGTGAAACGAAATGTATCGAGCGTGCGTTAAGATGATGACGTCATAACTTAACGTGTGCCTAATAAATATTCTCAACAGCATAAAAATATCGATGTTTTTTATAAATTTTTTGTTACGAGTTTAGGTGGTTTAAAATTCTGTTTTCTTCATGTATCAGTATATACATTATACATGTTGGTTTTTTGAAAAGGGCGGTGATAATAATAATATAAAATAATGCCTACTACTCGGCTAAGTCGAGTTAGTAAGTCTTTTGTGGGGCGATTTATATGGTTTTACAACAAGATCCCAGAAAATGTTCAAAACAAATGTATTACGTTGTTCAAAAGAATTGTTAAAAAACGTTTTGTGTGGTAAAGGTTACTATAACATAAATGACTTTCTAAATGATACCACAGATTGGGAATGGAGTGACCGCCCTCAGGCTATTAAATAAAAAGTTTAATTGTACAATATTACTTAGTCAACATATTTTTTCGATGGAAACAAAAAAAAGGCCGCTGAATTTGTTGCGCCCGTTCTTCTCAGGTCTGAGGCATTCATTTTGGAATGGGTGGTAGTTTTGATGTCACATCCTATTTTGAATAAAAATATTTGAATTTGATGGCCAAGTCAGAAACTACGAGACTTAGAGGAAAGCCGTGAAAAGAGTCATGCCCTCGATTTATAAGAAACCAATAACTGCATACTTAGTTTTTTTAAGATTTCTTGAACTTTTGATGGAAATTGACCCCAATGATTGTTCAAAAAATTTACAGGCTCCTGTATTATTCAACCAATGGACTCTGTTGCTGATCTATTCCTAAAGATGAAAGTAAATCACAAATTTTCTTTTTTATTATTTTTACACGGAAGAAAACTCACCTCCTAGTCAAACTTTTTGTTAGAATTGTTACTTTTTTTGTAAATATTCTATCGAGGATAAATCCTGTCATGGTATCAAATGTAGTACACACTATATTAGAGAGACGTATAAACTTATACATTGGAGCCAGTGGAAACCATTTTGAGCAACTTATTAGTTAGGTAAAAGTGAGATATGAAAAGCAATTTGTATTTTTTTCTATTTGCTTTCATTTTTAGCAAAACATATCTTTGCAAAATTTGATCCTTATCAGCAACAAAGTCCATTGATCCAATAATACAGGCTGCAATTTTTTTTGAAAAATCATTCGAGTCGATTTCCATCAAAAGTTCAAGAATAAAAAAAAAACTTAAAAGCAGTTATTGTTTTCTTATAAATCGAGGGCATGACTCCTTTCAAGACTTTCCTCTAAGTCCCGTAGTTTCCGACTTGGCCATCAATGCCCTTCTCAAAAAACCACCCGGTATACATAATATCGTAATGAAGTTGAAATTATGTTATTATTATATATATATATATACATACTACATGGACTCGTTAATCGAAACATATATATTTCGATTCGAGGCCGACGCCTATTATGTTTGTGAAATTGTCATTTAATAAATCCCTCCGGAACAATAACATGTTTTGACACACACAATAATAAAGTAAGTAATAAGTTATCTCTAGGGTTGTCGCTTTGGGCAGTCACTCAACAAAAATACATATCGATAAACAAGAGATTTATAAATATGAAGGTGTAAATATATATACAGCGATAATGTGTGCATGAGAACTAAATAGGGTTGATGCTCTTTAATATTAAACTTTTTTTAAACCACACACCTAGTAGGTACATAAACGTAGATCTGTGAAGCTGCACATATCTGATCATGAATTTCTAGGTTGTGTAGTTATTCGGGGCCCTAAATTGAAAACTAATCACAAGGAAATACATAGATATTTTTATTATTCCTTAATTTACATCAATAAAATATGATAGATAATAAAACTTCTAAACAGTAATTGTATAAAAAAAATCAGCCTACGGACGCGTCCCTTAAACGACGTTTTTGACGTGTTTGGTTGTGAATTGAAGTTTAGGTTGAATTTGTGATACTTATTGCGGTATAGTCGCTCTGGCCAATAAAAAAAAATATTTGTTTCCAAAATTCTGAAGTAATGTTGTTGTAATTGTTAAAAGTATTTTCCTTATTAGAAATAAAATATGCATCTAATATGTGTCGTATTGTGCGTGTGACAGCCCTTGTCGGCAATGTCATTAAATGCGGAGTAATGACCTGCTTCCGAAGCAACACGCTTATTGTTTCCTGTCCAATGCTGTTTAGTTGCGTGTCGAATGCGCGCTTTCCTTTTTAACTTAAATAGTTTGATTTTTCTGTTTTTTGAGATTTTATTCTTAGTCGTCGCTCGTTCATGCTCTTGATATTTATTGCCAAACTTAAACTGTGACCTACAAGTAATTTAAAATGATAGTACTCGAGTAAAATAGAGGGGCCAAGTACTGAACTGTACTGATGCAATAAATATAACAGAGACTTGAAAGGTCGAGAACAGAAAAGCGCTGAAATTGCGTTTGGTCAACATTATAAAATTTATTGAACTCATAATACTAAATGTTATGTTGCGCCTATTTCTGCCGTGAAGCAGTAATGTGTAAGCATTACACTTTCGATCTGGAGGGCGCCGTAGCAAGTGAAATTACTGGGCAAATGAGACTTGACAACTTATGTCTCAAGGCGATGAGCGCAGTTGTAGTGCCCCTCAGAATTTTTGGGTTTTTTAATAATCCTGAGCGGCACTGCATTGTAATGGGCAGGCCGTATCAATTACCAACAGCTGAGCGTCCTGCTCGTCTCGTCCCTTATTTTCATAAAAAAAATTGAGAAGACCTCCCGCTCGCCCGCACGCCCTAGAGCCTAGGTCATATACGCGTCCTCCAACGAAGAATCTGCCCCCGCTTGAACCACCTGCAGAACGACTGGGTTAGTCGGTAACGTGAGACTCTGCTAAAACCAATTCGACACGTGTTTTGCAACCACGCCAGGCATGCTCAGGGTATGTTGACTCGCCGAACTCTCGTGCCAAAGTTAGACTAATAAATCCTTGACTGATAAAGCGGAATTAATTCTCAATATAACTGAAAATTTATTGAATTAGGCGTTATTTTGCGGAAATCCATAATTATACAAATGATTTAAGTTTTCTTTAGTGTTAATTCTGCCAATATTTGTTTTTAAAACAGTCTCTGTCTCGTGCCAGATTTTGGCGAGACAACACGTCCTGAGGATGCCTCGTGTAGAGGCGAAACACGTGTCGAATTGTTTTAAAAACAAATATTGGCGGAATTAACACTAAAGAAAACTTAAATCATTTGTGTCTCAAGATAGCTTGTAACATTTAGATTCTCGTTATAACATAACTTAAAAAAAATTGTGTTTTGCCAACAATCATATTATTATACTCTTTATTATAATTCCATCTTTTTTTCTATATATAACATATTTATAAAAAAAAAATATTACAAATATAAATGTTTGATCCCAAAATAAAATAAAATAAAAATAAATAAATATAAAAAATAGAGTCCCGCCGGCGTTGGTTCACGACAATTCCTCCGGTGGTTATGGCGACAGACTGAGGAACTTTCGCATGATGCGTGCCGTTCCCAAAACAGCTGCTTTCTGTTTTTTTTTTTTTTCATATGAGAGGGGGCAAACGGGCAAGAGGCTCACGGGATGGGGAGAGGTGAGGCATCGCCCATGGACATCCGCAACAACAGGTGTGTCAAGAAATGCGTTGCCGGCCTTTAAGGTGGGAGTATGCTTTTTTCTTGAAGGTCCCTAAGTCATATCTGTTCGGGAAGACCGCTGCCGGTAGTTGATTCCACAAAGTGGCTGTGCGAGGCAAGAAATTTCGAAGAAAACGCGCGGTTGTGGAATGCCAGACGTCTACGTGATGCGGATGGTACTTTGCACGTAATGTCCGATGGTGGAATTCGGCCGCTGGAATCAACCCGAACAGAAAAACTGTTCTGTACTCCTAACTGACCCTTAATCCATTTATTAAGCGAGAGCCTATTGAGATGATGGTCGAGGCTCTTTGCTGTAAGGCCGTTTACGTAAACGACTATTGGGACAATTATTGTTGAATCAACATCCCACATGTCAGTAACCTCGTGTGCTAGGACTATATATTATTATTATTATTATTATGGCTCAAGTAAATCGTGTAATGTATATCCTTTTAAGTTAAAACGTTGCCTGCAAAGTCCTGCCGTATCTTTTGAGATAATAATATTAAATTGGAAGTTTATCTCGTGTCATTTCATGCCTTGTCCGTTTTACATATTGTATTTTTTTGTTATGAAAATAAGGGACAAGACGAGCAGGACGTTCAGCTGATGGTAATTGATACGCCCTGCCCATTACAATGCAGTGCTGCTCAGGATTCTTGAAACCCCCAAAATTTCTGAGCGGCACTACAACTGCGCTCGTCACCTTGAGACATGATGTTAAGTCTCATTTGCCCAGTAATTTCACTAGCATGAAATCACTTCATCAAACACAGTAATGCTTACACATTACTGCTTCACGGCAGAAATAGGCGCCGTTGTGGTAAATGGTATTGGTTGGGTCATTCTTCAGAAAGCTTTATCAAGTTTCTTAAAAAAACATTGAAATGACACAAATCCACAAGTGTTTATTTATTCCGTTTAGCGCTTCTGAAACGTCCTTGAAAAACTTGGGAATGTCCTAAATTTTGTCTAACATAGATCCCTGAGTCGAAACCTCACTTAATAGGGTTCTTAGAAATCGTTTGAAATCTGGCAAAGTCTTAAAAAAGCATCAATGTATTACAAATATTGGATACCATTAAGCGCCTTAATAGTATAAATGTCAATGTGTGCGATATACTAGTTATTACAGTTATAAAATTTTTCAACGAGGTGTATTTTTTTTGTTTCTGTTATTTTCTACTTGATATAAAAATATGCCAAGTGCGACCATTGTAAAAGATATAACACTGTGTGAGTACTGTTTAAATAATTTTATAAGGAAACAAGATTTTTGTAATGATTTGTTTTTTATACTGATAAATAAAGCAATTCGCGCGAATTTATTCCCTAGCCATTCCAAAATATTAAAAATTTCAGAACGCTAATGTTCAAGTTTTCACTTTAGCCGGCACTCCCGGAATGCAACCCGTTATTTTTTTTATTTATCGTCGCGGACTAGTAAGGACACGGAAAGAAGGACTCCGCGCCGTGATATTAGCAAGTGAAGCACCTTTATGCTAGTGTGTGTGCGGTTACGGGGTACACAAGATACACAATTTTTTCACAAATACTTTTATAGTATTGTTTTTACACTTTATCACAACGCACGACGGCATTTTTAAAATATTTTGTTGCGACGCAAACTGATCTGTCACAGACGATGGCAAATCTCATAATAGCGGCCGATCGGGTTGTATTAGTGTTAGTGTATGCGTTGTATTTTAATTTAATTTTAACGTTAACCGGCTTGTTTTGGTGCCTTACTGTTATGTAAGGTGACACGGAATCCTTATATTTTTACTCGTCCGTGTTTATCGTTTGGTTTTTTGTTCTTATAGCGGCAATTTCAGACGTCAAAACTACAGAAAGACGGACGTATGTTTTCCTCTTATTGCCTACCGTATTGCTACGGAACCCTTAAAAGCATCCATTCATAAACACTACAACAGTTACAGCATCGTCAATAAATAAATTATGTACAACATAATCAATTTGCCACAGTACAGTAAACACGGTTGGCGAGCATAACACTTCCTTCGCGGCTATTCCTTGTCTCGAGGAAATTGCTCGAAAGAAAACACTTTTATTATGCTAATACTCTACGGTTTTTTCCAACACTTTTAATAAATTATCGCGAGCATGTTATATAGTAATTGATCAGAAAATACTGTGTTCAATTTACAGATAAATCAGCAATGAGGTATAAAAGTAATGGCGTAGGTGTTAATAAAAATTAAGAAAATTTATTAAATTAGACGTTGCTGTGCGCAAATCCATAATTAACAAAATTTTGTGAGTTTTCTTAAATGTTAATTCCGCAAAGATTTGTCTTCTTCTCGCTCAGAGTGCCATTTGTTTCCAAAGCGGTGGTAGTGTTAGAAATCACATCAAAAAGAATCCTATAGAATCAATTTTGAGAAAATAAATGCGTTTTATGCCTTTTAATCAATTCGACACGTGTTTCACCTCTACACGAGGCATCCATAGATGTTGACTCGCCCAATTCTGGCACGACACCGAATAAGATGTAAATATTACGTAATAAGAGGCCTGAGTAAGAATTGAAATTTAGTTTACTATGAAACGTGCAGTGATTTGACATAAGTTTGAAATAGTAGTAATTAAAGTATGGCGATTGGCGACGAAGTATAATCCGACTAAGTTTGAAAGCGAACAGTTGCTTAAAACGTAGTGGATTTCGGCTATCTCCGTTTTCTACAAGATTATAGCCGTCATCTGTCAATCTATCAATGACTGCACGTTTCATACAATTGGGTGAAACGCTGTTTTCTTACGGCCGTTCCCAATATTCAATCTCTTACTTGAGATAAAAATCGTAACTATCGTTGTATTTTCTGTCCCAATAAACTTCTCGACGGTAACTCACCTCATCCGTAAACGCTGTCTGTCAATGGGACGACGTATAGCTTACCAGCGATAGAAGTTTGTATGGAAATTTCAATTCACGCGTCCCCATATAAGACGATAAGAATGACTTATTGGGTATATTGGGACAGCTTCAGATTATTGACTGACAGTAGAAGGTGGTAATTTATCTCTATCTGTAGATAGTATACTGGGAACGGCCGTTAGAGCGAGACTGAATTAATTCACAACATTTGGTACACACACACGTAACAGTATTTTAGATTAACACGTAATGTTCGCTTTGACGCTTTCGGTGGCTTTCGAGTAGCTTTTTATAAAATTAACCAGTTCATGTCAGTTGGCTGTAAAGTGCGTATGTTTAGTTTTCATATAATTTCAAATAATCCCAAAATTCGTGCTGTAGCGATTTATAGGGATTTTGTAAGGAGATATTCTACTTGTCGACCAGGGTCGATAATTTTTGAAACCAAAATAAATAATAGTAGGATGAAACCCATTGGAAAAGGAAGAGAATATTACAAAAATGAAAGGAAACATAAATTACGGGTGATCTGAGGTCGGGAAGTGGAAGGGTTTAAGGCTGGGGACGCAACCAATGGCCTAGAGGAAACGAGCGGAGCTATGTTACCTCTTTCGCACAAGATCTCCATAGTTTTAATTCAGAATTAGAAGCATTTTTAATAAGATATGAGCTTTTAGCTCTAAGATAATAAAAAATATAAGCTTTATATAAAGCGTCAAGAAATGGTTTCAATTATGCGCTATTTTGGCGATTTCTTGGGAAAGCAGCCTTAAGGGTAAAAAGCGGTTTATGTCAATTTCCGACAAAACTACAAGTCCTGTGGAAAAAAGTTACATAGCAAAGTTTAGACCTTTTTCTAAACTTTTTTATTTAAACTTTTTTACATGAAACTCAAAATTTTTGTGCAAAATTCAAATAACCAAGTCTTTGGTTTTTTATTTTTATCTTTTACAAAAAAAATCCCTTGATTTGGTGAAAAGTTAGCTTTTTATATCCCAATAACTGACTTAAACTTATTTTGTTTAAAATTAAATTATTAAATTTCTTATTTCATTGGATAGTTATGAGATGGCATTGTCATGAAGAGACAAAATTAAATATGTTAAAAATATTGATAATTCTTGTTGGGCATAGGATAGAACTTCACAGAGAAGTCAATAAATTGAACATTCAAAATTATACCCAAAATTGACTAATATATTAAATACAAATTACTTAATACGTTAGTTGTTGTAGAAACTCTTAAAAATTTTATGTAAGGTTGCATATTTCGAAACTCCTAACTTTATGTAATTAGATTTAAATATGAACTCAAAGCGAGTTCTTGACTGTATCGATCTAAAATTAACCACTTGGAAAAATTTAACTAAATTGAGGTAATGTTCATGTAAAAATCTTTTGAATTTTGTAACAACACTATTATATTATTAAATAAGTAAAACATATTAATGCACTTATTAAAAAAATCTTGAAAATATTATTTTTTATAAATTGCTTAATTTAAAATTAGATAGAAAGTGGATTTTTATAATGACAATTTTATTTCAAAATATACTCACGATAATTTCCATATTTTTCGATTTTGATTTAACTTTCACACAAAATTCACTTTGGTCAATGTTCCACCGACAAATGTAAATTATTTCGCACACGCTGTCAACTTATACGCACATATATTGCACCTCCCTACTATATGATACGAGTCTAGGTGTTAGTTATGCGAAATGTAACATTATTCGTAGTCACATAGTGATTATTTTAATGTGTACTTTTGATTCAATACCGTTTCAAATAATGGTGCATAGCATGGACTTCAATTTCCGTCCCAATAAGTTTACATTACTGTCCATCTTCTTATAAATTATATTAATACTTATAACATTTTACATAAAGCTTGTTTTTGAATGTTTTTTATTATTATAACATTTCAAACATATATTTCTACTAATCAAACTGTGTACACACCTTAGAGGGTTAAATTTGTTTCATCATCATCATGAGCCGGAAGTCGTCCGCTGCTGGACAAAGACCACCCCCAAAGATCTCCACGATAATCGGTCCTGCGCTGCCTCATCCAACATTCCAACCCATCCAAAATCCACACATCTGATACGATCACGCAGGGAATCTCCGAACATTGCCCTCTCCATTGCCCTCTGAGCTACCATGAGCTTTTTCATCTTGCCCATAGTTAGCGACCTTGTCTGCGTACCGTAAGTCATCACTGGCTAAATTTGTTTAACCTGTTCTAATTCTGTTTTGTGTTCTAATTAAAACAAAATAACAATGTCTTTTAATTTAATAAAGACAATGATTAAGGTAACTAACTGCAATGAATAAATACTTTGATATACGATATCTGCAGGCCTCTTATGAGAAAACTATGGCCAACTCTACGAGTCTTGTACTACACTACTAATATCCGCCAGTATTCACTGTGTATTGTTTCGACAAAATTGACGAAGTGCCTATAAAACCCTTATTACCAATCTACGCGACAGTTTTTTTCTTTTGTTTAGTTTCGGTCAAATTATGCGGCATCTATGTAATAACATCCTGACGCTGTTTTTTGTCCTGACTCTTACTAATGTCTAAGTTTGTTCGAATCTGTTGGAAGGTCTATCTTTTGTCTGCCTCTATCATGCGTCACACTTCCCGCAGGTCATCAGTAAGATTCATCGAACCACTTGCAAGCATTGGCATGTGATGGTTCCAGCATGAAAGAATGATTGAAGTTTATCATAACTTTGTCGTTGACGAAGACTCATTGCCGGCAATTTAAGTTACCCTTATAATTTACCTTCATAGGGGTACAATTTTACAAAATATTTTTTCTCAGGTGTAAATTTGTGAACAAGGTATATATTATTTTCTAACCTTCTAAATATCGTACACCTTATTTGAAAATGACAGTCTTCCGTCCGTTCGTGATTGGGTTAACGAGCCCGTTCGGAGCGATCGCGTCGATACGATCGCTTGTGCGTGTAATACGTGAAGCGTTACGTCATGTACCGTGACGGCGTAAAGATGCTGCATGCTGCGGATGACCGTAAAATCGGCAGTGCGGGTGTAGAAGCAGTTAAGTCAATGACCAACTTGTAAGACTGTACCTATTATTCTAAGGGTGCTTTCATTCATTTGCGTATCGGCTACGAAACGGCTAACTTCAACAGGAATGTGGCTAGATCCAGTGGGATAAAAGGGAATTTTTTACTTTCTCACTTTAGTTGAAACGTTGGTATAAGCATTTGTTACCGCTGTAAATATTGATTTCAAAAAGTTGCAATTAGTTTTTTTGCCCGATTCTTCCCATTAAAGCGCATCTTTCCAGAAGTGCTTGCTACTGGTGAAATGTAATAATCTTTACATTTTTACGTACATGGACCCTGATCATATTGAAAATACAATTCTCAAATTCTAACATGAATAAATTTATTAAAATATATTTAGTCTCTTCAACATTCAAGACATGTGTAGCTTACGAAAGATATGAGTGTATAGTTTTAATGCAGCCAAACTCAGGGCAAATACTACATATCAAACACGGAAGGATATTCTAATTAAAAATGAACCGACTTAAACCAACTGCTCATGCCGGAATATACGCCGGGTGGGTGGTTTATACGATATAATTTAGTATCATGGAAGCAATCGCCAATTTATTATGTATACTTAGAATTTTTTAACACGTAAGCATATTGAATGTGATTGGTTTACTGGTAGCAGGTACACAAAGACGATAGGTGACCCGTTAATTCTAGCACGATGAAAAATTTTCGTCGCCATTGTAAACCTAAATGCAATTTTGGATAACATTCTGCTCTGAAAGAGGAGGCGTAGTTAAGACCTACGACCTTAGGGTCCTCATGGCTGAATCAGTTTTGACTAAGGACCCATTCAGAGAAGAAAACTTTGGGGGTTCACAGTTGTCTCCTGTCCATGAATAAACAATAGTAATTAATATAATTATTAAAGCTTAGCACGTCTAATTCACCTTGTCCGGAAGCTAGCTGCTTTCTGTGTTTTCCTGATTTCTGTAGATTAGAGACTTAGTAGCACTTCAAAAGGGTACTGGACCTATGAATGAGAATCCTTCTTGACCAGCTAGGTCAGCTATCTAGTTTACTGCTGTGCATTTGTTTCCTGGTACTAATAACCTAGTAACTTGGTTGAGGTCAGATATATTATTTAATTTCCCGTCCACACCAGTCGTGAGTTTATTGTATAGGATATTAATGCCTTGAGAACCGTCTGACTGTCTGTTATTATAGCATATTCGTCTGACTGTCTCTCATATTTTCCTTGGCTTGAAGGTTATTATTTGACTCTGTCCAGATATATCTTCTCCCTTCCTTTGTGATTTGTGCAGTTATCTACTTTCATACATCCTTTCTCCTTGATCAAACTTATAGGCTTATTAGGTTTAGCAATTGTCTTTCAAATTAAAATATCAAACAAGTTTTTCATTTTATTATTACACACGTAATCAATTGTTATGATGTTACATTGCATATTCGAATGAATTAGAGCAACTAGCGCGAATAATTCTTGAGATTGTTATTCGAGATGTACACGCACTCGATATGAATAATCGACGATGTGTTAAGGCGGTGTCTTCGACTCGTATGTGTTACTTATATTACAGTTTGCCCTAGAATACTAGGCATGCTTTTAAGTTCTGTGGTTTCCATATTTCTCGGCAATTTTGAATTTGTAACTGTTCTACACTGGCCTTCAAAAGTAAGTATCACACTTTTAAAATTGGGATAACGTTTCAAGTTCACAAGATATACTTTCGAAATAAAAAGGACTCCAAAGAGAATTTAATTTTGTACATAAAAACTTTATAGTCGGTAACCTTCTTTTAAGAATTGGCTGAAAAAAAATTCAAAAACAAAACCATTCCTTTTTCAAAGTGGACGTTTCCGAATTACAATTTTATCATTCACATTTTTCTTTCTGTTTTAAATTTTTTTCAAGATCGATGGGTCTTGTTTTAAAAATTTATGCTAAAAAGCATATAACATTTAATTATCATGCCTCTTTCAGTTGAAGAATGTGCTAGGATCATGGCTTTTCTGGAACTAGGCATCAGTATGCGTCGCACTGCAAGAATGGTGGGTGTGACGGTACGAACGGTCCAGAAGGTAAAGCGAAGGTACGAAGAGACTGGACACCATCTGAGGAGACCTTGTAATGGCAGACCCAGGTGTACCAGTGCCCGAGAAGATCGTTATATTATTTCCACTGTGTTAAGAAATCACCACCAAAATGCAGTTGAAGTCCAGCAACAGCTACTTCAGACCCGGAGGGACTACATTAGTGACAGTACAGTGAGAAGAACCCCGAAGGCCAGCGAAAACTCGAGAGACAGCATCGAGTAGCGAGACTGCGATACGCCCGTGAACACATGCAGTGGGATGAAGAAGAATGTTCAAGAATTTTGTTTGCAGATGAGCCTCGATTCACCCTTTACACTTCTGATGGAAGGCGAAGTGTTTACAGGCGACCTGGTGAGCGATACCTTCAAGCCTGCATCTCAGAAAGAGTCTAATACGGTGGAGGCAGTGTACATGTATGGGCTGACATATCTTCAGAAGGTCGCACAGAGCTAGTAGCCATAGAAAATGGCACCCTCACTGGGCAAAGATATGCTCAAGAGATTCTCAATGAGTATGCAGGGCCGTATTTAGCAAATATTGGTGATGGATCGATGCTGATGCATGATAATGCCCGGCCACACACGGCTCATATCGTACAAGAGTATATTCAGGAGGTCGGTATCAGCGTGATGGCTTGGCCATCAAGAAGTCCTGATCTCAACCCGATTGACCACGCCTGGGATGAGCTTGGGAGGCTAGTCAGAAATCGCAGACCACCACCTACTACCCTCAGGGCACTAAAGCAGGCCCTGGTAAAAAAATGGGAGAATAGTCCCCAACATCGGCTCCGAAACCTAGTGTTCAGTAAACCAAACCGGCCTGAAGCTGTAATCAGAGCTCGAGGAGGCAATACCAGTTATTAAAAATTAAATAACATGTAATACATATTAGTTGAATTTTTTTACACTAAACTCAAAATGTTTATTTTCATTGTTTTATCTTTTTTAAGTTAAAAATCTTACTAATGTATAATTTTAGTTTCTAAGAATGAAAGCCTATAAAATTTACAACAAAACGTTTTTAATCTTAAATCTCTACCTTCTATAGTTAAGAAAAAAAATTAATTTGAAAAGTGTGATACTTACTTTTGCAGGCCAGTGTATATTCGAATGAGCTCACACAGCGCTCGTCAAACGATTGAGTATTTGAAGCAAGAAAAAGTAGACATTCTTGACCATCCTCCATGCAGTCCTGACCTAAGCCCTAACGATTTCTTTAAATTTCCTAAAATTAAGAAAAGTCTTCGTGGTCAAAGGTTCCAGTCCGTTGAACAAAAAGTTGACGTTTTCAAGTCAGCCATTTTGAACACCCCCACTTTAGAGTGGAATTAATGTTATAATACAGGTCAAACCAGGGTTTGAGCGAATGGAAAAGTATAATAAGCTACGTGGTGAATACTTTGAAATACAATAAAAAGTACTATAAGGTTCTAGTTGTTTTTTTCTTCAAACGACAAAACTTATAGGCATGCCTCGTACTTCATCATTATCCTTTTCTTTACTTCTATTTATTATAAAACTGCAAAGAGTTTTAATGTATGCTTGTTGAACTCGGTAGTCTGTGAATCTGTGAACCAGTCCACTTTAATATTTTTTAAATATTTATTTGACAATGGAACATTGTTGATCCTAATATTACTACAAACTAGCCAAATTGGCAAATTAGTACATAATTTTATTTTAAATCAATCTTATTAAATAATTTAACTCAGAATGTATCCAATGGCACTTCTTACACGCACGGTCTTAGGACAAACAAAATTTGCATAGTAAATAATATTTTAAGTCATATTAAGTAAATAAAACAGGTATAAACTGTGTTCTTAACTCAGATGGAGCCCTTGGATAAACAGACTGAGTAGCCTTTTTTTTAATTTAAATTTGACAGGCATCGCCTTAACTGAATTCGAGTAGCGGTGTGAATTGTATCGTCTAATCAAAGGTAATAAGGCGCATTATGTGGATAGTGTTTTATCGTGGTTACGATACAAATGTGCGCTTTTACTCAAAAAGTCGTTCCGATTTTATTTCTTGATTTAGTTTATTATCGAGTTATTCTACTCGCGTCTGATCTTCTATAGCCGGTTACAGGGTAGTGTAATGTTTTATTTCATATGATAGATATAATAATGATTACATGTTAATAAATTAAATAATTCAACCATTGCTTACGTTCTTGTTCACAAGCTTAAACAATAGTCTGAATGACACATGAACGGGTTTACAAAATTCATTACTTAATTGGTAACTTTTCTTATTAACTCATTTTTGAAGTGATAGCTTCTTATGGGAGGGTAAACCGCTCAGTAACGTAACGCGTTACGGCGCCAATCTGTCGGGCTGCCCTTTCTCTCACGCATACAGCAGCGGTAGGCAGGCTCCTCCTATCTCACTCTAACGATTTGTGACTTTTATAGAATTAAATATAATGATACGAATAATGTACAACACAAAATGCCAGTGTACATATTCAAGAATTGTAACTATTTTAAAATATTTTATTAATAAATAAACTTTCCTTACATTATCATATTATTATCTAATATATAAAATTCTCGTGTCACGGTGTGCGGGACCGAACTCCTCCGAAACGGCTTGACCGATTCTAATGGAGTGCATATTAGGTAGGTCTGAGAATCGGACAACATCTATTTTTCATCCCCCTAAATGCTAAGGGTGGTCCACACGATTTTTTTTTTTTTATTTTTTTTTTTTTAAATTTGTTTGATTATGAGTCAGCATTAAAAATACATACAACTTCAAATTTTCAATACAACGTTTGCTGGGTCAGCTAGTAATACATAAAATTTAAGTAATATCCAAAGATTTTCTCAATTTAAACAATTTCAATAGTTCAACTTAGGTTAGTTTAAGTTATCACTTTTGTCGGGCGTCCCGATACGCACACGGTCTTTTTTTAAATGAATTATTATGACCTCTGGCCAACCCAGAGTTACGATAAACACATGAGAAAAATGTCGATAGAACATCGTGTGAATCCGATGCTGTTTCGCAACACTGGCTCGATGTGTTCACGATTGAAAGTGTTATGGATGTTTTCTCACTTGACCGTTCGCGTGTGCGATATGAGTCGTCACTTTTTGTTGTGTTCTTGATTCAAATTAGTAGTACTAAAGTTGATGTTAATATTTCCTTGTATTATAGTTTGTTAATCTTTTGTAAAACAATTATAATAATTGGCGCAATTTTATCTTACCCCTATCTAGATACAGGCTGTACTATAGACACAAGGCTACGATATATTTTAATCCGTACTAATATTAGAAATGCGAAAGTAATTTTACCAGTGGGAGGCTCCTTTGCACAGGATGTCGGCAAATTTTAGGTGGCGCCTATTTCTGCCGTGAGCAGGAATGTGTAAGCATTACTGTGTTTCGGTCAGAAGGTCGCCGTAGCTAGTGAAATTACTGGGCAAATGAGACTTAACATCTTATGTCTCAAGGTGACGAGCGCATTTGCATTGCCGCTCAGAATTTTTGGGCTTTTCAAGAACCCGGAGCGGTACTGCATTGTAATGGGCAGGGCGTATCAACATCATCAGCTGAACGTCCTGCTCGTCTCGTCCCTTATTTTGTACGCTTCAGTGGCTGACTCGATTTACGGCCGTTTACAATAACTTATCTATCCTTAGTTTAACTTACTAGAGGTCGAAAAATCTATCCTATTACGCTTACTTAAATTTTAATAACCTATCGACAGATAGCATTGGACCATAACAGTTACTATATTGGACATAACTATGGATAGATAAGATCTTGTCACTAAACGGTGATAGCAATATATTCGTAACTAGAGATACGTTAGTGAAAACGGCCGTTATTTTACTTTTGGTATGGAGATAGATTGAGAGCCTGAAAAGGACATGGGATAGTTTTTATTTTGAATTTTTTTTGGAGGGGTTAAACGGTGGGGTGGAGTTATGAAACGAACATTTCTTATATAATAAAAATAAAGAATATTTCTGCATCTTTGACCATTCAAGAAGAAATCATTGTACAGGCGGTCAAGCTTACTCGGGACCTGAGTCGATAAGCGACCATTCTCCCTCTCGTCGATCCCCACCCCGCCGTCGTCCTGACAGTAGTATAAGCAATTTAGCACACTGAACACCCGTAGATTATTATTCATTATCATACTGTTAACTTCGTTTTCTTGAACTTTGTTCTAGCATCTGAACATAATTAATAATGATTATCAAATATTTTTTTGTTGTACGGAATATAATAAAATAAAATATAAAAAAGGTTCATTACTATTGCAGGTAAGGAGAAGAACTTTTAATTTTTGAGATATCTTTTAGTTTTTCGTCCGTATTATATTTTCAGCTAATGAAAACTGTTTTCATAGAAATATACTTCAATCAAAAAACTCGTTACTCCCGTCAATTCCCTCCCACCGCGGTCGGAACTCATAAAATCTTTATCTTTTTTTCTTTAAAAAAAGGGGTTTATTTTTCTTGATTTAGCGTTAATTTTAAAATGTTGGGCTGATAGCCTCGTTGCCAACCTAAGTACTATCACTCATCTTTTGGCCATTTTCATATTTTGATTTTTTAAATTTAGTTTTAGCTTGCAACTAGGTAATTACTAAGCATTGGCTTTTAATTCAGTCAATATTCTTGTATTGGAACATAAATTATGACCATTTTACCGCTGAAAAGCCCTTTTCAACGGGATGCTGCGTAGTGGGCAATCATTTTTTTATTGTGATTTGAAGGGTGCCGTAGCTAGTGAAATTACTGGGATAGTGAGACTTAACCTCTTTATATTATATTTCGGCTTTTCAAAAACCTTGGTTAGCATCGTAATTTTAAAAGAAAGTACGTTATTATAATCAGAACCGTCTGTTCATTTCGCTCGTCTCTTCATAAATAAAATGTAAATTATATTGTTTTTTAACAGTTCTGCGAATGCCAAGAAGTGGGAGGTTGAATTGGCTACATTGAAAAGCAATAATCTGCGACTGACCGCTGCGCTTCAGGAGAGTACTGCCAACGTGGATGAGTGGAAGCGACAACTCCATCAGTATAGAGAGGAAGTGGCCAGGGCCAGACACTACGCGGGGAAAGGTGAGCTCCGAATGATAGATGTAGTTACACAAGATCATTCTTTGATCAAGGATTTTCTGCTGCTGCTGTCCACCGTCCACTGCTGGATAAAAGCCTCTCCCAAAGATCTCCATGACGATCGGTCCTGCGCTGCCCTCATCCAATGTATTCCGGCGTTCTTGACCAAATCGCCGGTCATCTGTCTGTCATGACTTCCGTTAGGTACGTAGTCGCCAAACGAGGACTTTACTACCCCACCGGCCATCTGTCCGTAAAACTATGTGCCCTGCCCACTTTCACTTCAGTTTCGCAATCATTTGTCTATCTAGTCTTTGTTGTTAACTGCATTATAATGGGCAGGGACTATCATTTATCATTTGCTGATTCTCCTGCTCGCCTCGTCCCTTATTGTCATAAAAAAATGTTTAGTTTAGCGTTTAATTATTCATTAAGTCTTCGACATTAAAGGTGGCGACGCTAATGAAGTAGAACAATTAAGACAAAGAGTGGCGCAGTTGGAGGCGGAGCTAGCGCAGAAGAATGAGGAATTGGCGCAGATCACGAAGTTAAAGAAGAGTGAACAGGTAAATGAAGATATAAACGTTTGAATGTTATATTATTATCTATAAAATTATTCCTAGATGATGTGACCAGAAGGTGGCTTACGTGTTCATTAAAAACTAATTCAGGAAACAAACAGTCATATTCAAGCATAATTACATAGTATATAGTTCAAACAGACCTAGCAGTTCCATTATTTATTTAGAACTAAAGTAAACATATTATTAGTCATACTAGTAAACTTAAAAAACAGTGACGAAGAAGCAAATGTGACAATAATTATAAAATAAACTATAAGCTAAGGAATGTAAGGTTATTTAATTAGTTGTATAATTTTTTACATGTACAGTTTTTATGTTCAAAAAGATGTCTCGTGAGTTTCTTGCGCCTGTGCGTCTCAGGTCTGGGGCATATTTTTCTAATGGGTGATAGATTGGAGACCATGGGATGAATGAGATCTAGAGGAAGATCACAGATGCGACGGAAGTATGACGTCAAGAGGACTGCTGGGATGAATTGACGACCTTTTTCGGATATTGTTGTCCGTCGTGTCGTCAATAATTACTATACACAGGGTGGTCTTTTCGAGAAGGGCGGTGATAGCCAAGTTTGAAACTACGAGACTTAGATAAAAGTCGTGAAAGGAGTTATGCCCTTCCACAACTTTTCTCAAAAAACCACCCTGTATATGATATACCTGATTCAATGTGACACTAAGTCGTATTTTTTCAATGAAAATAATCGGTTTTACAGGACGCCGAGGCTAAGATGGCACAGAGTCAGTTGGAACTGGCACTGGCCGCGCAGGATGGACAGAGACAGGTGATACAGGCACTGAACGATCAGCTGTCGCGGCAGATTGATGAACTGGTAACTATTTATAACTATTATCTTAACAAATGAAGGTTTCCAACCAGTGTGTATTGCCAGTGATGACTTACGGTACGCAGACGTGGTCGCTAAATATGGGGCCTGAAGAGAAAGCTCATGGTTGCTCAGAGGGCAATGGAGAGGCCTATATGCTCGGAGCTTCCCTGCGAGATCGAATCAGAAATGAGGAGATCCGTAGGAGAACCAAAGTTACCGACATAATAAAATTGCGTTACTGTAGTGGCAGTGTGCAGGGCACATAGTTCGACGGACAGATGGACGTTGAGGCAGTAAAGTCCTCGAATGGCGACCACGTACCGGAAGACACAGTGTTGGTAGCCATTTAACTAAAAATAGCGTAGAGCACTGGCACAAATGGGAAATAGTCTGTACACTACACGGTCAGTTGCTGCGAACTATAGGCGCCGCCCGACCGTCACGCGACATGCAACACAGACAAAAAAGTTTGAGACGATGTAATGAAAGTTACACTTTAAAAAAGTTTGAAACAAAAGTTGTAGAAAATTAACTGATCTATTCCCTCCCACGGTACATTTAGACTAGATAATTTGTGTGAAATTGCGTCAATGAACAAATTGTCCCATCCAAATTGTCCAAATCCCCAATATAATGTCCATATTGATAGATTAGAGCGTATTCAACGTAACTTCACTCGCTTTCTAGCTTTTAAAGACTAAACCTGCCCTTATCGTGCAGACTATAAAACAAGACTGGACCATTTCAATATGAGTTCATTGGAGATAAGACGAAAAATAACTGATGTGTGTACTGTACTTTACATAAAATTATACATGGTAGAATCATATCCCCAGAATGTCTTTTAAATGTAAATCTTACAGTCCCTAGAAATAGACCAAGATTCCCTATTGAAAATATTTTCAGCCCAACAACTAATATAGGTTAAAACGCCCCCTTAAATAGAATTATGAGCTCTTATAACGATATCACTGCAAAAAATGGTAATGTAGATATTTTTCATATGACTTATATCAATAAATTTAAAACCGACTGCATTAAAATATTAATATCTTAGCTATGTAAGTTAAATATAAGAAGTAAATTATTGTATAGTTATAAATTTTATAAATCTCTTTTTTTAAAGTAGAAATGTATTTAAGTCATTTAATATCATCATTTTTGTATAACTCTTCATTTCTTAAATTTTAATTGTTCAACTTTGTTACTCTTTTCGCACTATTGTAAATGTAAACAAAACTGTAAAGACATGTCATATTGTACTATCCCTTGTGTTCTTGCTAAAATTTTAATTTTATAATGATGTGTTGTTGGTGTAACTATCTAAATAAATAAATAAATAAATTGAAATTTTCAACTCCACAGTCGACAATCCACCGCGAGATTAACACCGCGCTGCACACATGAGACGCACGCCGGGCGGGCGGGGCCCCCGTGCCTCGCCCCCCCGCGGCCCTGCCCCTGCTGCTGCGCGAGGGGCCCGGCCACCCCGTGCCCCCGGCAATGTTCTCACGGGAGGGGCCCGGCCATCCTTTGCCCCCGGCGCCGTTCTCACGGGAGGGGCCCGGCCACCCCGTGCCCCCGCCGCTCTTCTCGCGAGAGGGGCCCGGCCCCCCCGTGCCCCCGCCGCCGTTTTCTCGGGAGGGGCCCGGTCCCCCCAACGACACGTACGTGACGCTTCGTCCGCGCTACTGAACCGAGCTCTCGGTGTTCCGTTTGCAGGACTTCTTCTGAACACATCTCCACTTACAAATATTTGGTAAATAACCAACCCAAATAACAAATTGTTAAGTCTAAGGGGAAAAGTTACTGCTTGTTTGATCTTTCATTTTCTTTGTGAATTATAAAAATCAACTTAAAATTAACATGATTTCAATTGATCAAAGATTAGTACTATATTATTTTTTAAGCAATTAATGTTATAAGAACCTCAAGTTAAACAAGTTTAACGTAGTTAAGTTGAATAGACGTCTTAACGCATATAAAAAAAATCAAATCAAGCATTTAAAGATTGATACTTTTAAATCTGCAAAATTTTTGGATATTTATTTGTTTTGGCATCTTTTTTGCTAATCTTGTGGTTAGCAAGCGCAATTTTTTTTTTATAATTTTTCTTTCTTTCAAAACTGTTATTTGTATGACGGTTTTTTATTAACTTATTTAAATATGTTAATGTTATATTAATGAGGCTTTAGATTATTAAGTGACTTAGCTGTTATTCCAATATTTTTTCGCGATCTCTCTAGCTAGAAATAATAGTTTGACGAAAATCTTCATAATGTGTACATTATTATGTATAATAATATATTAAATTGACATCTATTGAGCCATAACCTTTTGTGACATTCAATGTGACAGCTGTCAAATTTTATGTCATTTAGTTAAGAAAATTTGATAGGATAGAAATAGTATGAACATTAGATGCGCCGTATTAAATTAAATCATTTAATGATTTTAATTAAAGCAGACTCAACAAAACTAGGCTGATTTTTCGAATCATTTGCAACTTTATTTTTCAGGTTATAAATTTAAATATCTTTAAAGATCTTATTTGCGAATTTGTATTTTGATATTTAATAAGTAATGAATGATGTTAAACAACCGCAATCTAAATCAGGTGTAGAAGTCCTAAGCGAAATGCCGATTGAAGTAATTCCTAAAGTATTTCTCTCGTATGTGTTAAGTTCGTATAGATAAAGAGGTTCCAACGGACGGGTTGTACGCGTTTCGCGTAAAATCGTTTCTTACTCACGGAGACGGTTTCAAATAAAATGATTTTTTTTTTGATTAAAAATTTATATTATGTTTATTTACTATTATATTCCTATTTTATTATTTAATTTGAAGGCAGCATAATATAATTATGTATTCTTACATAACAATAAATAATATTATTTATGAGAGCTCGCTTATAGTATTCCCTTTTTTAAGCTCTTTAAGTTCATAAGCATTATATAGATTAGAAAAAATTATGAAATGAAGAATACTTTCATCTATAAGTTAGTGATGGGCCGAACATGGGTTTCACCGAATACGAACATTCGGCCGAATATTCGGTAAAACTTTTACCGAACCGAATATTCGGCCGAATATTCGGTACATTTGATTCCGTTCCGTCGCACAAATGCAGGTCTAAACTTGTTTTCGCTAAGCGCGCGGATTGCTGATTATAATATATTATTCTAAAGAGTTTACACAGCAGCCTAATCCCAAAACATCTAGATAGTAGATACCTATATTTTGCATTAAGTTATTATCTTTTTACCAACCTACTTTAATTGAAAATAAAGCTTCAGTGACGACAAAAACAGAAAGCTATACTCTAAAATACTTACCTCATTACACTGTACACTCAAATCATGATAATACACGGGTCAATAACAGTAAAAACTTTGAGTATCACTTTGCCGAATATTAGGTGATTCAGCCGAATATTCGGCCGAATATGAATATTCGGTAAAGCTGCCGAATATGCCGAATACCGAATATAAAACGAATATTCGGCCCATCTCTACTATAAGTGTTTTTTTAAATATTTTGATTGAAGTTCGATATTCACTATTTTAAACATATTAATTTTTTTGTTTAAATAAGCTTCTTGTGGCAATAGAGTTTTCATATAATTGTATCAATAATTTCGATTTATATACATATGTTTAATTGACCGCGTACAAACCGTCTTCACCCATGTTCGTAGTCGCAGATTATATCTGTTAAACGAAAGTAACCTCTATTGCACAGTGTAGGTACGTAATGTAGGTCGAAGTTCGAATATTCAGAGTATTTAGTCGTAAGAACTCTTCCGAACTGTTTAGATCTGTTGAAGCATTTCTTTTGTCTTGTATAAATCTATATAGTATTTAGTCGATAAGTTATTTGTAATGCTGGTCACATTCACTTTCGTACAGTCGTGGTGTAAAGACAATTTCGGTCATTGAACCGTCCTATTGGTTCAATTTGTCGTTAAGTCTCTGAAACTCGAGAAAAATAAAATTCGGTTGCTTAGAGCGTTTTTAACGATGTAATGAGTGGAAATGATAACTTTTTAACAAATTATCGTCTTTTGGATTACATTGTCAGAAGACCTTATAGATATGCGAACTATACAGAATTAGCACATTTCAATGGCCGGTAATATTCTTGCACCGTGACCGTCTTATAGCAGAAAGGGTCGGACTATAAAATACAAAAAGAGTATTAATCACATTAGATAGCGTTTTGCGGGAGGCAAAGAAGAAGAAAAAAAAAGTAGGAATATTGTTAATTTTTTGTATTTATAACTCAAGATTTATCGATATATTAAGTTTTGTATTATTATTTTAAGTTTAATACAGTTTTGTAATCCTATGAAATGTGTCCAGCCATAATAACCTATATATTTTAACAGTACCATGATTAAAGTTTATCATCTCGGCCAATCAGGGCCCCACTGAATTTATTGGTGCCGCTTATTGGTTGATTAATTAACGAGAGCTGGTATAACATAAATGTTTTAAAAGCACAGATATAGCGTTATCACATTAAATAATTTTTGACGTCCGTTAAATCCATGTAAAATGTGTCTGCGCACGACTTACCGATATTACATGGAAGTGTTTTCTAGGCATTTTTTTGGACTAATACATAGCTTCGCAGTGACCAACAATTTTTTTTACATTAGTTAATTTTTGTACATTGACTAATGTAAAAAAAATGTATACTAACAGACGGATACACTAAAATACTGACAAACAAAAATATTAGGTGTATAATAAAAATATCAGTAAGGCAACTACATAATAAAGAACATAATGATTTTTTGACGATAAGCCATAACCTTAAGCGCTTCCCAGAAACATCTCATAAAATATGAAACATTATATTGAGTGTCCGGTGGGAAGACCTTATGGAAATTAAATAACATGTATATCTTTAATCATAGTGCTGTTAATTATAAATCCTCTAGTGAAATTAGTCTTGGTGTAAATTATCCAAACAACCTAGTCGTAAGTTTAAAGTCATACCTTATCCGTCTATCGATTTACTCATTATTTCTGTTTTTTTTTTCTAAGAACCCTGTATTGAATAGAACCCATAGCTCATTATAGCTAGCTAATAATAGCTAGTTTCGCAACAGATAGATCCATACATTGAATTGGAAATTATTAAATATGGATCTAATTAAAAAAACAGTTTTTTTTTATAAAAGTGTGAGCTGTATTTACGATCCCTTGTTTGTACTCGTAAAACTTATTTTCTATTGTTGAAATAAATATAGTTCTTATAAACGCCGCTGTAAATAGGCACGTGAAATATTACTTCCATTAACACTTTATAGGACTACCTTTGATTTATTTCTATCTGTTGCGGAATAAAAAAATATTAAAAATATCATTGAAAAAGGCTGAGGACAACAATTTTTTAAAACAATGTACAATGTCTTCTAAACAGGGTATTTCTTTTATTGTTGACTGGCTTTCGGCGAGGCGTGCCGTTGTTCGATTTTGAGCTTTCTCGGGTACGTAATGTAGGTGATTTCGCCCTGACGTCGTTGTTGAAGAAATGCGTTTAAATAAGTAATAATTATGTATAATTATTATTTTATACTTCACTGAGCCGAATTTGCGTTATATATTTGTTTTAAAAAAGCAGCAATAAGAAAATTACGAGAGTCGATAAAAAATAATTAATAATGGATTTTCTTTGGGTGTCATCGTCATTAGGTGATTTTCTATGACTGAGTGAAAAGTAACTTTTTTTTTCTTTTTTAACTAGCCAGTATATATATTTTCTATTATTATTGTTTATATACAAAATTTTGATGATGATATTCACCATCAAGACAATTTGACCTCAATCAACTGAAATAGATTATTTATTTAAACGCAGCATCGATATCTATAAATACGTGAACGGCATTGACCTCTGCATTTTTTCTACATTCGCATAATATATGTATAAAAATAGTTGATGTGTGTTCGTGTGTATTGCTTTCTCTCTCTCTCTCTCTATCTAGTATAAATCGTGTAGATATTTCGTTGGTATATAACGTGAGTTGTTGCATATTTCATAGTTATTATAAATATATTTTATTTAGATGATTTTGTTTTGGATTCATAAATCGCTATCGCTTTTTTTCTCAGTGCATTTTAGCCGCATAATAGCAGTGCACCAGTACTACTGTGTTTCTGCCATAAGAGAATATTCAAATTTCAGGCTGACTGTCGCAGTGCGTTGCGATTGGTGCCTTAGCTTGTATGACGACTCAAATCATACTGTCACTGCTATGTGTAGATTATAAGTTATATCAGGTGTATTCTCTGCTTGTTTATTAAGTTTTTAATTAATTATTAGATATATTAATAATAAATAATTGTCTAGGCATTAATCACCTCTTTATAGCGAAATATTCCAGCGGCTAACCGGAACCTTATCACATTATTACCGTGACGTCATCAAAAAGTCGTTCATTTCTTCGATTTATGAATCCAAAGCTGACATTGGTTAGTTGAAGAATTATCTAGTTTAGTGATGATAAATGTTTTATAGTATTTCTCTATTTATTTGTATAACGTATTTACAGTTACGCATAATGTAAAGTTGAGGAGATTATGTACCTATGTTGAAAATTTGCAATTTCTTCAAATTGCGGGCATTCGGATAATGTTGTCTTGAGCATAATATGGTATGATTGTGCAGCTGTAGATTTAAATAACTGTTTAAAACTTGCGTGCGTTTTGAAATCGCACGTAAAGAGTAGCGTACCAAAAATAAAAAATCGCATCATCATAATGAAAAGACAAAGTAAATTATTTACTCAAAGTTAATTCCCTTGGAGTTATTGTTAATGTCACAGTACTTGTTAGTACTGTAAGCAGTGTTCTGCTTGAAAACAATGGCCCTGTGAGAGAGGTTTACCGTAAATGTAAAATTCGCTCATTTGGTTAATTATTCCTACAAAAAAAAAACATATATTCGTTATGGTGTGAAAATTGTCCCCCGAGTCCTTTTTCATCGTTGCTTTGGTACCAAATCAATAATTGTATAATATTTGGATTTCATTTGAATGTTTCAATTCATTCAACGTTTCAAACTATGGATTGCTGTTAATTATTTTTCCCACCGAATGCAGTGCCAATGTCGAATATTGCCCCGATCTGTGCGTTGTTTGGTCGTTTTGTATTTCTGTCGATGTCTATAATCGTAGTATAAGTTCAACACAATGACGTTCTATACTCATATACGGACATATCATTTGCAGTCTGATAGCAGAACGGCAAAAGTGTGCTTGTCTTTAAGCACACTTTTGCCCGTAACTTTGTAACGTAATGTAACTTTTCTCCGTAGTCGTGTGTCAACTGTCACTGTCCGAATCGCGTTCTAAAGTCAACATACGAATGCCTGAACTGAATTAATATATTACATTGCTGCTTATTGACCAAGAATGTTTTAAACAGCTGGAATAAATGCAGCATTGTATATACATAGCAGTCGATCTTATGGTTTGTGGCCTGTTTCATATCTCGGCTTTGTTTCTATGCGACGTGATTTGTATATATGTATAGAACGTCATTGGTTTAGCCGAATAAAAGTCGGGTGTGAATACAAAACTGTCATAGTTATTTTATTCTTATAAAACTGAAATAAATTTGTATTTATGCAGCTGACCGCGACTTCGCCCCAGAATAATCACCTGGTAGTCTAACTTTACAATGGGATATTGTCCCCAGTATCATGGTTATTTATCACAGACTAAAGTGAAGAATCTGTTCTGTCACATGCGACAAACATTTGTCGATTGATAAAAAAACCAATGTCTTTTGTGCTACAACCAAAATTACTTGAGCGTGCGGCCTCGCGTAATTAGAACATCTTCCCTACTAGCGTTAATCCACTCAGGTATATCTTGAGATCTCGATGTTGCATCTACGAATAAATATTCCATAGATTTTTGAAGTGGTACTTCTTTAGCTGCGTTGGGCACTTTTTGGTAGGGAAAATCACCAAAAAAGGGTAAGTACACATCACCGACATGCTTATGACTGGCGCACGTGATAAATAGATATTACAAAGAATAAATATACTTAAATATACCTATACAGTTAGACATTTTTTTTAATTAAAATTAATAATTTAATTGTTTTTAAACATTGTGAAATTTCAAATTTTATTACTAAAAGTTCTAAGTTTTCATTTCTTTCTCAAGCCGACACTCACGTATTCATCACCGGCAAACGTCATCTGCCCCCCACCGCACCGCGCCTTCTCCCCACTTGTGTCGCCAAGATGTTCTACTTACTTTGCTTTCTACAACATTAAATTACGCATAAATCGTTAACTTTTATGGCAGTTTTGTATCCCGTTCTATATTATAGTCAGATTTGGGGATTGTCAACAGAAATATAAATCGGTTCAGGATAATATAATTAATTATATTAGATAATTGTTGTATTTAATAGAGATGTAATTGAGATTAGTCTGTTTTGTGTTTGTTCACTTGTATACCGAGTACTATATATTGATATCGGTAATATTTAGATAGGGAGTTTCTAATTTTGATTGTTTAAGTGTTGGCTTCGAAGTATTGCCAGTACTTGTAGGCTAGAAATTATATTTCATATTTTGCTTAGAAATATGTCAGTACATTATTCAGTCCGTTTTATTACTTCGCGTGAGTTAGGGTGTGGCTAAGTATATTGTTAAAAAAATGTAAAAGCAAGTTTGAATATTACCATTTCTGACAAAGCATTATTGAAAGTATTGATTACAAGATAAATATTTAAATAAAATATTTCTAAACGATTAAAATGCTTAAGTAACTGATTAGCTCGACTCATTTATCTCGATGACGTACTTTAAACAACTGGACTCCCATCGTCTATTAAAAGTCGTAAAAAATGTCCAAACGGCGTGGTATATAATATTACGTATTCTTTCACACATTATCTCAAACAGATAATATTAAAACATAAATACAAATTAACATCTTATTTCTTGACAGTAATGTTTAAAGTATATTGTATAAAACTCTGCCTAATAGATGCGTAGGCAGAGTTTTGAATCAGACAATTTTTGAGCGTGATTGTCTATTGTACGTCCATGATTGAAACTTATATGTAAATAAAGTGTGTAATGGACTTATGCATTCAACTCTCAATTCTAGTTATATATCATACGATTTATATTAACATCGAACATAATAAGACCTTTTTTGTGCTGTAGTTAGTATCAATAATAAGAGTGGAAATAGTCAAACTAATGAAAAGATACTATAAAATTTCTGTATACAGAATTATATTAAAATGTATATTGTAGATGTGCATTATATAACTACCCACAAAATAACTGAATGAAGTGTTCCGTGTAACACACTGACAGATCGATATTAAGTATATAAAAATATTACTGGCATTATTATAACAAGGCTTTAAAGGCCGGCAACGCTCTTGTGATTCCTCTGGTGTTGCAAGAGAATGTGGGCGGCGGTGATCACTTAACACCAGGTGACCCGTACGCTCGCTCGTTAGTCCTCCTATTCCATATAAAAAAAAAAACAATAGGAAAAAAGGAGATAGTATCTTTTGTTGTTTACTTTATGTACTCTTCAATCACATGTTATATGGGCCAGCGTAAGTACATTACGAAATTTCTGACTTACTACTTTTTTTTTTTTGAAAAAAGTAAAGCTGGTTTTTTCATGATCGCATAAATTCTATTTGAATTTGAGTTGATAGCCTCATTGCGAATGCTATAAATAAATAAAATTATATTATTTATGTTCTGTCAAAATGCGTCCCAATTAGGACGCTTTCCAGTTTCGCTCATTTCTGTGTTTGCTACTTTTAAATATTTAATAGTGTGTGCAATTATCATCTCTAAATAAAAATATATTAAGTTGGATTAATTTCTCGAGTCATAATTCCTCAACTATGTAACTTTGTATGACGAATGCAGAACAGACTATAGTTATATGTTATCTTCCATTAGATGTAGTCGCTACCATGTGCGTATTAACAATAAATACATACCAAATTATTTTATGTTTCATTTGTGACTTTAAAATACCTTTACCTAATGAAGTACCTAGCAGATGAATTTAGGATAAAGAATCATCGTACGTTATACGTTTTACTTTTGTAAGTAAACCCATTTGCAAAAAAACGGGCACCAGAAACACTTCTGTACAACCATAGAATCCTCAAAAAAAGAAGTTTTATATCATCAGCCGGAAGACGTCCAATGCTGGACAAAGGCCTCCCCAAAGATCTCCACGACGATTGGTCCTGCGCTGTCCTCATCCAACGTATTCCGGCGATCTTGACCAGATCGTCGGTCCATCTCGTGGGCGTGCCTACCAACACTGCGTCTTCCGGTACGTTTTATATGCATTCAATTAATTAGAAACAATTGTCTACAGATTAAAAAGTACTGTTTGTGTTTTATTTACTATGCTATAAATAAATAAGTTTTTTTTTGTAATTTTAATGAATTGATGGTGATGTAAAATGGTTTATATTGGTTTTTCGTGACAAATTTTACATTTTAATATGGTAGACAAGACAATTATCGCTGGTAATATAGTGACTTCTTCAAAAAGGCGGTAGGTAGGTACTCAATATAATGTGTCGGAACGTTTGGTGTCAGTCATTTCACTACTCAGAGGACCTGGACTAGGTTTTAAGAATCTGGTTCTTTGAAAAGGAGATCGGTATCAGGAAGAAATCGATGTTCAGAGCCCAGGGACGATCGATATATTGTGAGTTAAGCTTTACGAAATCTGAAGTCTACCTTTAATAACATCAAAAACAATCTTGAAGATGTTAGAAATGTGTGTGTTAGTGTATGGACTGTTAGGAGGAGACATCAAGAAATCGATTAACACAGTCGAAGCACAGCTAGGGATCCTAAATTACTCCGTAGGCACCGTATTGCAAGGGGCCCCGTTTCCATCAAAGCAGAGAGGAGAGGAGATGTGTTATGATAACCAATCAGATTTTATTTTAGTGCTCGACCGACGGTCACTGCTGATGTCGGTCGAGCGTAGCGCGTACGCACGCGCTAACCATGTTGCGCTTACATAGGCTGCACTAAAAGCATTGGGAATGGAATATTTCCACTGTTCCTGTCATATTAAAATCTTTTTAATTGAAAACTCCTTGGTTTTAAAAATCGAATACCATTTATTTATTTAAAAAAAGATTCTTGGTCTTGTCACAAGGTCTTGTTAAATTTGTTTAGTCGTTGAGAAAATGGAATTGACTCGAGAAAATTCTAGAGCGATGATTTATTATGACTTTCGAAGTGGTTTAACACAAAAACAGTGTGTTGACCGGATGATTTCTGCATTTGGTGATGAAGCCCCATTCATAACCACAATTTATCGCTGGTTTGCTGAATTTCAACGTGGACGTGTCAAGCTCAGTGATGATCCCCGTCAAGGTCGTCCAAAAACTGCAGTCACCAAAGAAAACGTTGATGCTGTGCCTAAGCTGATTTAAGAAGATCGACATGTGACATACCGTGAAATTCAGGCAACCTTAGACATTGGCATGAGTCAAATACAAATAATCTTGCATGAAAAATTAGGTGTAAAAAAGTTGTTTTCCCGATGGATACCGCATTTGCTCTGTGAAGAGCAAAAAGCGGCTCGCGTTACTTGGTGCGTCAGAACTCTGAAGAGAAAGATTCCACGCAGGATCCTCAAATGCTGTATACAACATCGTATCAGGTGACGAATCCTGGATATACGCGTACGAACCCGAAACAAAAAACCAGTCACGAGTTTGGGTGTTCGAAAATGACAAGCCAACAATAATTGTTCGTTCACGGAGTGTTGCAAAAAAATTGTGGCCACGTTTGTCTCCAAAACCCACCATGTTGCGACTATTCCTCTTGAGGGACAAAGAATGGTTAATGCAGAATGGTATGCTAGCATTTGTTTGCCACAGGTCGTTTCTGAATTCCGTAAAGAGAACTGCAACCGCCGCATCATCCTCCATCACGACAATGCAAGTTCTCACACCGCGCACAGAACAAAAGAGTTTTTAGAGCAAGAAAACATATAATTATTAGACCATCCGCCGTACAGCCCCGACCTAAGCCCTAATGATTTCTATACTTTCCCTAAAATAAAGAATAAATTGCGTGGTCAGAGATTTTCATCACCTGAAGAAGCTGTGGACGCCTACAAAACGGCCATTTTGGAGACCCCAACTTCCGAATGGAATGGTTGCTTCAATGATTGGTTCCATCGTATGGAAAAAAGTGTCAAATTTCGCGGAGAATACTTCGAAAAGCAAAAAATACATTTTTAAATAGTAATGACGTGTCACTTCCTTGATTCCCGAAATTTTCAGTGCTGCCCTCGTAGTGCTTAGCTGACAGCAAACTTGATTGCGCGTGTACAATTACAAAGAAGAAAAATGAATTCATTTTTAACGTCTTTGATATGTTCGTACTACTTATGCAAACAATTACGGAATTAAAGAATTTTCTTTACGATTTTTTATGACGACGTTCCACACGCGCGTACGGTTGGACGTACGGTCTGCGAACTACGCTGAGCGTAGCACTGAATGCACTCATTTATCGCCATTGGTCGGCCGTTGGACCGACGAGCTCGACCGACGTTCTCGTCAGCGCGACGTAGCTCTACGTGCGTAGCAATTCATCAGCGCTGGATTGAACGCTCTAATATTATTATGTTTTCATAGTTATAGCTACGTTCGACCGACGTCGAGCACTGAACGCAGCCTAAGATTTTGCCAAAATTGTGCGTCATGACAGATGGAGAATGGAGCAAGGTTTTATTTTCAAATGAAGCCAGAATTCTGTGAGGACCGACGTCTTAAAGTGCTATGATGACACAGTACACCATCGCTACGGACTTGAAAGGTTTTTTTTATAGAAATTTGACGCTAACACTGGACATTTGACGTTTCTTTGTTTATGTTATTAATACGTTACTGATCTTACTTACGACTCTTTATCTTTTAAAGTTAAATCTAATTTTCTGCGCGTAAAGTGGAATTATTTTGACGATTTAAACTTTACTAACTATCATTTTAACAAAGCAATAGAGGAAAATGGAACCACGACAGAAATGACATATTGGATATTGCAACATCCTATTACAAAGATCTATATGCATACAAAAACACTTCACCAGAAGAAATGAATTTGGCCGAGACCTCAGATATTCCCGAAATTCTTCACGTAGAAACAGAGAAAGCAATAGATACACTACGGAAAGACAAAGCACCAGGACCAGATGGTATAAATAACGAGATAATAATGCAAAATAAGCAGGTAATCACTCCGTTTAATGATATAATAGACACAGAAATCATCCCACAACAATGGACAGAATCAAACATTATCCTTCTATATAAAAAGGGAGATAAACACGACATCGGAAACTACCGCCCAATCAGTCTCATGTCTAATATATATAAGATATTTGCCAAGATAATTTTAAAACGGATAGAAGGAACACTAGATGAACATCAACCCATCGAACAGGCGGGCTTTCGGAAAGGCTACTCAGGCTACAGTAGTCGATCACATTCATGTTGTCCGCCAGATCTTAGACAAGTATAAAGCCTATCAGCGCGAATACTACATTGCTTTTATCGACTAAACCAAAGCATTCGATTCCTTGCATCACGAAAATATATGGAAGTCCCTTAAGGAACAAGGAATCGAACAAAAATATATCCGTCTAATAAAAAATGTATATAGTCATAGTACCGCAAGAATCCAGCTAGAAAAGAAAGGTGAACCATTCAGAGTACAAAAGGGAGTCAGACAAGGAGACTCTCTATCTCCAAAGCTATTCACAGCGGTTCTTGAAACAATCTTTAGGGGCCTTAACTGGGAAAACCTCGGAATCAATGTTGACGGAGCCTCCCTAACACACTTGAGGTTCGCAGACGATATAGTGTTATTTGCTGAAACGCCGGAAAACATACAACAAATGATCCATGAATTAGCGGATGAAAGTGAGAAGATAGGCTTAAGGTTGAACCCAGAGAAAACAAAGGTTATGACAAACGGAAAGAAAACCACTATACATCTAGGAAATAAAAAAACTATTTAACACCTGCGTACTACCTGTCTTAATGTATGGCAGCCAAACATGGCCTGTAACACAAAATACGTCGAGAAAACTGGAAACCTGCCAACATGCAATGGAAAGAAGTATGCTGAATATGAAAAGGTCGGACAGAATAAAACCTGACCTAAAACTAAAGTTGACCTACCTACCCTAAAACTTGTTTGTGTAGTTTGATGAAATTGAAAAATATTACATTTAATATAACATTCACTGCATCAACGCCTTTTTTACATCATTTCCTGAAATATACTACCTCGATCATCCCGCAACAGACAGCATCAATATTTCGTCGTTTCTGTACGTTAATCTATGTCCGCACTCGAGAGATTCTCGTTGTCATGGCGTCATATTTGTTTTGTTAGAGAAATAATGAAATCAAATATTTTTTTTAATTCATGATTTCTTAACTGTGGTGTGTAATTCTTTGATTTTTTTTTACTTCTGTAATTAGCGCATCTTCCCATAACACAAAACGGCATTTTAATATTGTACCTATATCAAATTGTTAGGAATTCCGTAAACAACAAACGCGTGCGTACCGTTTTCGTATCGAGAGAGCGACTACGACCAATGAGACCAATTGTCTCATAGACATATCTATCCCTTTTAATACTATAGATAATATCATTGGTTTAGAATAAAATTATTTTCTCCACGTGAATGAATGTTACCAGTTACCACCGATAAAACCTCGGGCGGCCTTCTTTAAAGAAAATACCGGTAGTGATAATAACAGCGGCGCCCTTTCTGCCTTGAAGTAGAGCGTATGTTTGAAAGGCGCCGTAGCTAGTCAAATTACTGGGCAGATGAGAGTTATGTCCCATAATGACAAGCGCAAATATACAGCTCAAAATTTTAAGGTTCAATAAAAGAATCCTGAGAAGCATTGTAATGGCGTATTTTACCATCAGGTGGACGTGATACTATTATCGTAATTTTTTCTATAAAAAAAACTTGATAAATAATATAAATTGGTACTAAAAGTTTTAAGAGGGATTTGATGCAACTATTATTTACTAATGTAAAAAACACTATTGTTTGGAAATTAAGAGGAACTTACTTTGTTTTATTTTATTTTTATGTAATTACTCATTTTGACAAACAAATAAGGGAACTTCAATTGACTTTCTCCTTTATTTACAAACAATAAAATACAAAAATTTATATTGAGTGTGGCTCCACTGGCTGAAATAACTGCTGCAATTCTAGGTGGAATGCTTCGGACGAGGTTTTTTATGAGTTCTTGGGGAATACAATCCCATTCGACCGTAATAGGAATTTTGAGCTCTCGGATGTTCTGTGGGGCTGGATGTACAGCACTAACACATTGATTTCGAAATTCCCATATATGCTCAAGGGATGAAGGTCGAGACTTCGTGCTGAGCAGCGTAACGGTGAATCACGACTTCACTCACGTAAGAGTCGACTTCACCCATTCGGTGTGCGCGAGCATTATCTTCCATAAATACAGCAGCACTTCCTGTAATAGCTGACGCTGGTTGTACCTACATGTGGGATAGCCTATTCTTCGATTTTTAAAGTTAAACTTGTTTAGAATCGCTGTCATTTGAAACTCGATGAAACGAAAAAGCGAGACGATAAAGACACAAACAGGTAAATAAATGTATAAGATTTAACCGGTGAGAAAACTAGGGATAGGGATAGGGAGCATTATACAGTGTTTTGGTACCAGGCGATCATAGTTGAAGAAGAGATTGTCTTATGTATGACGCGAGTGTACCTCAATATATTCTGACGTCATGCGCACGACGTATAGACATAGACACCATAGCGCCAAGTATGAAATTTTATACTTACGATTTGTATGGACAGGAATTCATATGCAGTTTAGAGGTTCATGCACAATGCACATCTTAAAATTATTATACAAGTGCTGAACATCTTGAAGATAGGTCTGACCATAGATATATTCCAAAATGATAGTTAATAGAGCCCTTTATTCAGACCAACTTAATATCTTATTACAAAGTATTATGATCTAAAATCTATGAATATAACAAATTTATTTTTATTTTCTAAACTAGTCTTAATATATTCTATTCTAATACTAAACTATTTTTTGTAGGTCTGTTTGCCAATCGGCAAAGGCCTACTCCAACCTTTTCGATTCCTGCCTATCTTGTGTAACTCTATTCCATGTAACTCCTGCTACTTGTCTAATATCATCATCCCACCTTTTCTGTGGTCTGCCCCTTTTCTTTTTCCCTTCTCTAGGGTACCAGCGTGTCACAATTTTGATCCATTTCTCTTGACCTCTTATCATGTGTCCTGCCCATTTCCATTTCAGTCTTTTGATTTTGGATGTTATGTCTATGACCTTTGTCTTTTTTCTGATGTAATGGTTTTTTATTCTGTCCGACCTTTTCATATTCAGCATACTTCTTTCCATTGCATGTTGGCAGGTTTCCAGTTTTCTCGTCGTATTTTGTGTTACAGGCCATGTTTGGCTGCCATACATTAAGACAGGTAGTACGCAGGTGTTAAATAGTTTTTTTCTTTACATTCATGTTAAGAATTTTGTCTTTCATGGCCTCTCTCAGGCTCCAGTCTTACAGGCATTTGCTATTCTTCTCTCAACTTCTTTGGGTATAGGATCATCTTGTGTTATTAGCTGTCCCAGACAGGTGTATTCGTCGGTGTAATCGATTTGGTTATTTCCTAGATGTATAGTGGTTTTCTTTCCGTTTGTCATAACCTTTGTTTTCTCTGGGTTCAACCTTAAGCCTATCTTCTCACTTTCATCCGCTAATTCATGGATCATTTGTTGTATGTTTTCCGGCGTTTCAGCAAATAACACTATATCGTCTGCGAACCTCAAGTGTGTTAGGGAGGCTCCGTCAACATTGATTCCGAGGTTTTCCCAGTTAAGGCCCCTAAAGATTGTTTCAAGAACCGCTGTGAATAGCTTTGGAGATAGAGAGTCTCCTTGTCTGACTCCCTTTTGTACTCTGAATGGTTCACCTTTCTTTTCTAGCTGGATTCTTGCGGTACTATGACTATATACATTTTTTATTAGACGGATATATTTTTGTTCGATTCCTTGTTCCTTAAGGGACTTCCATATATTTTCGTGATGCAAGGAATCGAATGCTTTGGTTTAGTCGATAAAAGCAATGTAGTATTCGCGCTGATAGGCTTTATACTTGTCTAAGATCTGGCGGACAACATGAATGTGATCGACTACTGTAGCCTGAGTAGCCTTTCCGAAAGCCCGCCTGTTCGATGGGTTGATGTTCATCTAGTGTTCCTTCTATCCGTTTTAAAATTATCTTGGCAAATATCTTATATATATTAGACATGAGACTGATTGGGCGGTAGTTTCCGATGTCGTGTTTATCTCCCTTTTTATATAGAAGGATAATGTTTGATTCTGTCCATTGTTGTGGGATGATTTCTGTGTCTATTATATCATTAAACGGAGTGATTACCTGCTTATTTTGCATTATTATCTCGTTATTTATACCATCTGGTCCTGGTGCTTTGTCTTTCCGTAGTGTATCTATTGCTTTCTCTGTTTCTACGTGAAGAATTTCGGGTATATCTGAGGTCTCGGCCAAATTCATTTCTTCTGGTGAAGTGTTTTTGTATGCATATAGATCTTTGTAATAGGATGTTGCAATATCCAATATGTCATTTCTGTCGTGGTTCCATTTTCCTCTATTGCTTTGTTAAAATGATAGTTAGTAAAGTTTAAATCGTCAAAATAATTCCACTTTACGCGCAGAAAATTAGATTTAACTTTAAAAGATAAAGAGTCGTAAGTAAGATCAGTAACGTATTAATAACATAAACAAAGAAACGTCAAATGTCCAGTGTTAGCGTCAAATTTCTATAAAAAAAACCTTTCAAGTCCGTAGCGATGGTGTACTGTGTCATCATAGCACTTTAAGACGTCGGTCCTCACAGAATTCTGGCTTCATTTGAAAATAAAACCTTGCTCCATTCTCCATCTGTCATGACGCACAATTTTGGCAAAATCTTAGGCTGCGTTCAGTGCTCGACGTCGGTCGAACGTAGCTATAACTATGAAAACATAATAATATTAGAGCGTTCAATCCAGCGCTGATGAATTGCTACGCACGTAGAGCTACGTCGCGCTGACGAGAACGTCGGTCGAGCTCGTCGGTCCAACGGCCGACCAATGGCGATAAATGAGTGCATTCAGTGCTACGCTCAGCGTAGTTCGCAGACCGTACGTCCAACCGTACGCGCGTGTGGAACGTCGTCATAAAAAATCGTAAAGAAAATTCTTTAATTCCGTAATTGTTTGCATAAGTAGTACGAACATATCAAAGACGTTAAAAATGAATTCATTTTTCTTCTTTGTAATTGTACACGCGCAATCAAGTTTGCTGTCAGCTAAGCACTACGAGGGCAGCACTGAAAATTTCGGGAATCAAGGAAGTGACACGTCATTACTATTTAAAAATGTATTTTTTGCTTTTCGAAGTATTCTCCGCGAAATTTGACACTTTTTTCCATACGATGGAACCAATCATTGAAGCAACCATTCCATTCGGAAGTTGGGGTCTCCAAAATGGCCGTTTTGTAGGCGTCCACAGCTTCGTCAGGTGATGAAAATCTCTGACCACGCAATTTATTCTTTATTTTAGGGAAAGTATAGAAATTATTAGGGCTTAGGTCGGGGCTGTACGGCGGATGGTCTAATAATTATATGTTTTCTTGCTCTAAAAACTCTTTTGTTCTGTGCGCGGTGTGAGAACTTGCATTGTCGTGATGGAGGATGATGCGGCGGTTGCAGTTCTCTTTACGGAATTCAGAAACGACCTGTGGCAAACAAATGCTAGCATACCATTCTGCATTAACCATTCTTTGTCCCTCAAGAGGAATAGTCGCAACATGGTGGGTTTTGGAGACAAACGTGGCCACAATTTTTTTGCAACACTCCGTGAACGAACAATTATTGTTGGCTTGTCATTTTCGAACACCCAAACTCGTGACTGGTTTTTTGTTTCGGGTTCGTACGCGTATATCCAGGATTCGTCACCTGATACGATGTTGTATACAGCATTTGAGGATCCTGCGTGGAATCTTTCTCTTCAGAGTTCTGACGCACCAAGTAACGCGAGCCGCTTTTTGCTCTTCACAGAGCAAATGCGGTATCCATCGGGAAAACAACTTTTTTACACCTAATTTTTCATGCAAGATTATTTGTATTTGACTCATGCCAATGTCTAAGGTTGCCTGAATTTCGCGGTATGTCACATGTCGATCTTCTTAAATCAGCTTAGGCACAGCATCAACGTTTTCTTTGGTGACTGCAGTTTTTGGACGACCTTGACGGGGATCATCACTGAGCTTGACACGTCCACGTTGAAATTCAGCAAACCAGCGATAAATTGTGGTTATGAATGGGGCTTCATCACCAAATGCAGAAATCATCCGGTCAACACACTGTTTTTGTGTTAAACCACTTCGAAAGTCATAATAAATCATCGCTCTAGAATTTTCTCGAGTCAATTCCATTTTCTCAACGACTAAACAAATTTAACAAGACCTTGTGACAAGACCAAGAATCTTTTTTTAAATAAATAAATGGTATTCGATTTTTAAAACCAAGGAGTTTTCAATTAAAAAGATTTTAATATGACAGGAACAGTGGAAATATTCCATTCCCAATGCTTTTAGTGCAGCCTATGTAAGCGCAACATGGCTAGCGCGTGCGTACGCGCTACGCTCGACCGACATCAGCAGTGACCGTCGGTCGAGCACTAAAATAAAATCTGATTGGTTATCATAACACATCTCCTCTCCTCTCTGCTTTGATGGAAACGGGGCCCCTTGCAATACAGTGCCTACGGAGTAATTTAGGATCCCTAGCTGTGCTTCGACTGTGTTAATCGATTTCTTGATGTCTCCTCCTTACGAACGACGGATCCTAAAAAGTTTTAAGTTTACATTTATTATTTTTTGCATCTTAGGTATATTATTAATGAATGTCTTTTTGTTGAGGGTTTATTACAACAAGATAATTGGAGAAGAAGTTAATGATCCATTGATTCTTCTACATTAGCAAGGGATATACCGAAAGGGACCGTGTGAACAGCACTCAGGTTAGCTAAAAACACAGGTAAACAAAACACATGAATGAATTGATAGATCCTATAAAGTTTTTTTTATGATTATGAGAGACGAGACGAGCACGACTTTCAGCTGATGTTAATTGATACGCCCTAACCGTTACAATGCAGTGCCGCTCAGGATTTCAAGAATTTGAAAGACCCAAAAATTCTGAGTCATTAGATGTTAAGTCTCATTTGCCCAGTAATTTCACTAGCTACGTACGGCGCCCTTTAGACCGAAACACAGTAATGCTTACACATTACGGCATCCTGTGCAAAGGAGCCCCCCACTGGTTACTTTACCACAAATTTTTGAACGTTTTGCATGTTTCATGTTTTGTGTAAAATTTAATTTGTGTAATGTATAATAAAAGAATACAATTAAGGTATATCGGAACTCTTTTCTACTTATTTACTCGCCTTCCATACTAATGCATAAGAAGTGAATGAACTTGTATAAGTCCGAATGAACTTGTATAAGTCCGTCAAACAACAACAGTCAGATAATATTTAAGACCCTGGTTAAGCAAGTTGGAAACTAAAAATAGCATTAAAATTTTCGCTTACTTGACTCCTGTTTCATGTGATTCTGGCGGATTTCGATTATCTTTATTTGAGCAGTGTGCCTGCTGTTTATCCACATTTAAATTTATAAGTATTCAACTAAGCCAGTAATGCTTCGGTCTTCCTCGAACTAAATGTAAATGTTTTATGCTATATATTTATTATTGCTACTTTTTTTTTTTTTTTTTTATGGAATAGGAGGACAAACGAGCGTACGGGTCACCTGGTGTTAAGTGATCACCGCCGCCCACACTCTCCTGCAACACCAGAGGAATCACAAGAGCGTTGCCGGCCTTTAAGGTAGGTGTACCCGCTTTTCTTGACTACTTACTTAACAAATGTCTTATCTTAATATATATAAATTACGTGACACGTTGTTTGTCCGCGATGGACTTCTAAACTAATGAACTAATTTTAATGGTGATTACTTCATGGAGTGCAGCTTGGGCCAACTTGAGAGATAGAATAGTTTTTATTTCGATTTGGGACCCATAATTATTTTTATTTTCAATATATGTTTTGTATGGGATATATTTTCTATGAGAGAATTTAGTGACGCAAGGTTTGACAGTTCCGCTGTGAAACAATTTCATTATAACAACAGGAAGGATTCTTGATGTTTTGAAATATTATTGGCAAATTCCTATAAAACAGTATTTTTTTATTATCTACAGAACAACGTCTGTCGGGTCAGCTAGTATTATATATAATATCTTATTATCTACGTAATACCTGATTCTATCTAGTATTATAAACGTGAATATAGGTTTGTTTACGCTTTAACTAATCACCCGATCATTGTGAATAGTAAATACTTTTCCACACAATTAGTCAGGGGCTTAAATTATATATATTTTATACAAAAACTTTTTTAACGGAATAGGAGGACAAACGAGCGTACGAGTCACCTGGTGTTAAGTGATCACAGCCGCCCACATTCTCTTGCAACACCAAAGGAATGACAGGAGCGTTGCCGGTCTTTAAGGAAGGTGTACGTGCTTTTTTTGTATCTCGTATCGTATCGTAAGCTTATACGAGTTCAGCATTTATCAGCATTTTATCCACACCACGACTTCGGCGAAAAAAGCTATAGCTATTTTGTTCTCAGCAATGCTCTCTGCATTTCTGTTCGTGCGAAAGTGGAGGGATACCGTTCGTTTATTGTTGTTCTTATGTAAATGCATAGGGTGGATTGGATAGATGCATTAGGATATAGAAACAATAAAGTTATCAAATTTTATAGTCAAAATGTTATTATATAGCTAATACTTCGAAATAAAATATGCCATGTTATTAAAAAAAACTACAAAAGTATTTATTTTTACTTCATCTTAATCTTAATTTTTACATAGGTGGCGCTTAAAAATTATGCCAGAAAACTGTACATTATACTTCATATCCATTATAGTTCTTTGACTAGATTTACCATTAACAGTATAAACGGCATTATAATGACTTTTCGGTGGTAGATTCTTAATGGTCAAAAGTGTAATTTATTTCACCTGAATGAATAAAGGGATATTACTCCGAATTGAATAGCTTATTTTATTCACTCTGGTGTTTCTATTGATTATACCTATATGTATGCTTTGAAGTATTTGTAATTCAGCTTATTCATTTGTTTTTATTCTCATACATCGAACTCATCGGCTAAGTTAATAAAAATCCACCATAACGCGCTTTTTCATCGATTTCCCAAAGCGCATGTCAGATTTCCCGCCATATATTGTCAGTTACCCGGCGCCATTGCTCCGAAGCAAACGCGTTCCGTTCTACGCATGTTATTAGTAATCTAAATAGTGTTAGCAATTAAAATAATTACTTGTAAAAGTACAAATCAATTTAACACATATATTTATAAATTTCCGTGGTGTCATTTTTAATTTATAAAATCGCATAAATATTCGATTTGTAAGTATTAGAATCCTGCTATTTATCATATTATATTTTCAAATAATAATTTATATAATTGAGGACAAAAACATGACATTTAAAGTGCTTAAATTAATTAGTTGTATCAAATATCTATTGTAAAAAGAAGAGCACCTATTAATGTTACAAAATGCGTAATAAATTCCTTTTGAATGCTCACATTTATCGCTTTTACAGTCGACTTATTGTTGAATATTTAAAATAATATTATTGTTATGAGTTTTATGCAACTGTAATTCAGCCCATGCAAATATTGCGTCGAATAATATCTATCATTCAAATTAGATATATAGTTAAAATAATAATATGTATAGGTTTAATGTAATAACCATTTACTAATAAGGAAATATATAATACTAATGAAAAGGCCAAAATTGTTATTAACTATATATAGGTTAAAAAAATTGGGCTTAAGGAAAAATATTTATAAAAATTAATGTTTATTTAAGTGATTAAAGTCTGAACAAACCAAACACTATAAATTCATGATATTTGTATTTGAAAGACACGTGATATAGGAGGATTGGACTTTTTTTGGATGAACCCATATCATATCGACCTGAAAGCATTTCAGATGACATCTCGTTTAATGCTTGTGTGATACGTGCAAGAATGTTCCGTGAAAATGAAGTAAATTAATGCCACGCTTATTACATAAATTATATAATAATGTGTGAAGATAAGAATTATAATAACTTTGAGGTACAAATAACAAGTGATTGCATTTTTACTGATTTAGTAAATGAGAATAATAACCTACGTAACCTTTTTACAAACACTCCGATTTACGTATATCTGCTATCTCAAAAACAAGCACAAATATTGATACAGTATGTACTAGTATTGTCCCTATATAACAATACTAAAATGCAAATTAAAAAATGGCCACTATATAAAAAATATTTTGAGAAAAGTTCAAAATGTTTTATCCCGTACGTTTCCTGTATAATAAAAACCTTATTACGGCTTTAATAGGCATAATATATAATATGGAATTGCATATTTCCTTTTGGGATTATAATACCAATATTAAGAGCTTAGCGTAAGGTATTTGCATTTCTACCTTGATGCCAACGCACAAGGGTTAAACAATTACTTAAAACTATTTCATCGCAATAGTCAGTATTTATGAGATAAATCTAGAGAAAGGAATCAATACGTTAAAATTAAAAATAAAAAATTTCTGTGTGTACTGATGTAGTTAGTGTATTAATCACAGTAAATAAATTGGAAACTAAAGTAAGAGTTTCGTCTAGAACCATCTAAAAAGGTAGAGGAAATATTGCTATTAATCCTGGCTGCATAGGCTGTACCTTTGCCGTAGGACGAAATACTGTAGGTTGAAAAATATTAGTCTTACGAGTACTAACAGCTATCACTAACTCAATTGTTTTCCCGAAAAATATGACTTAACTTCCAAACTTAGATGAGCATTTTGAAAAATCAGCAATTTTTTAAATTCTTATATGCAATTATGTTTTAAAGTTACGTCATGGTTGATGTAATGAAAATATTTCAGAGTAGAACTGAACGTCAAAAATTTATTTCAAGAGATGTTCAAACAAAAAATTGCAGAGCTAAGATAGTACCTACGTAGATTTATTATTAATGATACTCGTAGAACTAGAACATAAATATACTAACGCCATTAACGGCCGTTCCCAATATACCCGATAAGTCATTATTATCGCCTTGTATTGGGACGCGTGAATTGCAATTTCCATACAAACTTCTATTGCTGGTAAGCTATACGTCGACCCACTGACAGACAGCGTGTACGGATAAGGTGAGTTACCGTCGATAAGTTTATTGGGACAGAAAAGTCAACCTTAGTTAGGATTTTTATCTCAAATAAGGAGTTTTCTTGTAATACAATTACAAACATTGCAATTTTTTAAAACACAAAATGTTAAGTCACTAAGTTTCGGGCAGTAAATAAATAAAACAAAATAGAGATAATAAAACTTACGTTGAGGGACAAAAATGAGACGGCGGTCCTTTTCAAATTAGTGAATCAAAACTCGGGTTAGAATCGATAGGTGACTTGTTATCATCTTATACATGTATATAAAATTCTCGTGTCCCGGTATTTGTTACCAAACTCCTCCGATACAAAAAATCGGGTAGGTCTGAGAATTGGCCAACATCAATTTTTTTCATACCCCTAAATGATAAGGGTAACTAAATAAACACCCACCCCTAATTTTTTTTTTTAATTTTATTATGATTCATCATTAAAAAATACATACAACTTCAATACATTCACCCGTCTACGATCAACACCTATTTTTGTATCGCAATTTTAATATTATTCTATTCCATCCACAGCTACGCAATAGAGTTGAAAGATGGCAATCGAATATAATGATTATCTATTAAAAAACGATAAATTTTATGAACGATATATTTGGAAGTTCTGAGAATCTGACGTCATCAAATTTTTTATACCCCAAAAATTTTAATTATTGAATTTTTTTATTATTTTATATGGCAATACAACATTTGCTGGGTCAGCTAGTAATCTATATAAGGGTGTCCCACGGCTATGCCACATGTAGGGAAATTAGGCAATTATTTAAAAATCTATGAATGCAGTTTAAATTGTTTTTTAAATTAAAATAAAGTCTTCTTTCAGTAAAATGTTGCATCTACAATATTTAAGGTACTTCCGCTACATGTGGCATAGCTGTTTGACGCAATGTATACATACAATTTAATAAAACATAACCTTGCCACGACTAAAAATTAAAAAAAAAATATTGAGGTCAAAAACAATATTATTGTCTATTAGTTTGTGTTAGTTAATCTTAAATCCCTTTTGAATTGTTTCACAAACAAAAAAGTAACTTAGTTAAAATGCCGCACTCTACCCGGAAAGAATCGTGGGCTCGTTGTAAATAGAATCCAATTTAATGACCAGATTGCTTGATAAATTAAATTTAAGCGAGCGACGGCTCGGGGACTACTTGTGACTTAAATAAATAACTGGACCCAGAGATACCAAAGAACCAAGGCTGTATATTCAAGCTGGTCGACATATAAAATGAATTATAAATTCCGACTGTGCATCTGCGAGGTTACCTAATCTCTGAAGCCACGCGTACACCGTCCGGAATACATAATTTGTTCTAGAAGCATGCTTCGACTGTTAAATCAGAAATCAATACTTAATTGGGCATTTAGTGCCAACCACAGCTTAGTTAATATATTGTTGAATGTTTTTTACACACACATTACACATACACTCTCGCTGTACTGCTTTTTTTGTACTGCTGTACCTTGGCGTAGCAACTGACCAATACAGGACACAAATTAAATTAAAGGGATTAATATCAGAAACTTCTGTACTGTGATATAAATACTATAAGTCTAAAATCTACTGATATAATCATATAAATCCCAAAAAGGAGTCTGCAATAACATACTATTTATTTATTATACATAAGCCACAGAAGGTATTTTATAACATAAACCTTATAAATATACAGAGTCAGCAGCTGTGAACAAGTCCAAAAAAATAGCGGTGAACTGTTAGCCTCTATTTTAGGCAAAACGTGCGAACACTAAAACAATGAGACTGACGTATCACGAGTGTAAGACGTAGGTGTCATGCACACTAAAGTTATAAGCCTGGCCCGTTGTCAGTTGTCATTTGTCATTGCCCGGGTTACCCAACAACAAGAGACTATCTATATGTATAAAATAAAACAAAAAGACAAAAACCTATTAGATATTCTCGAAATGCTGATAGCACACAAAATGGGAAAATCCACACGTATCATGTTGACATTTGCTTTCCCGGGGCATAAAAAGAATAGGGAAGTCCCAGTCCCAAGGGTGTTGTAAGAGTTGGCTCAGGGCATTAACCAGTGGGAGGCTTCTCTCCACATGATACCGGCTAGATTATGGGTATTACAACGGTGCCTTTTTCTGCCATGAAGCAGTAATGTAAAAGCATTATTGTGTTTCGGTCTGAAAGGCGGCACAATTAGTGAAATTACTGGGCAAATCTGAATTTACATCTTATGTCTCAAGGTGACGAGAGCAATAGTAGTGCCGCTCAGAATTATTGGGATTTTCAAGAATCCTGAGTGGCACTGCATTGTAATGGGCATGCACGTCTCATCCCTTACTGTCATAAAAAAAGTCTGGCCTTAGAATTATTCGTATTAATCCGCGCGTATTATGAGAAATGTCTTGCTTCCCATATCCACTTTGTAGAATCAATTATCGGCTGTAGTATTGCAAACGAAGATGATGTAGAGTAGACTTCAAATATAGAGCAAAGGCTGGCAACGGATTTCTTGGCATCTGCTGCTGTAGATGTCTCTGAACGGTTTATTTATCACTTCCCATTACGTAGCCGCTAGGATGATGCAACATTAGTTGCCGTTGGTTTCAGTAGTTTTGGGTCGCACTGCCTCCCTGGCGATGCTCCTCCACTTTTAGCGGTTTGTAGCATTGGGGTAGCACTCCACCAGAGGGTTCTGGGTCACTGCTTTGATCAGATCCGTCCATCGCGTGAGTGAGCGTCCTCTCGCTTTTTTCCCGTACACCTGACCCTTCACTATCAACCGCTCAATCGATCCTTCATTTCTAGAGATATGACCAAAGAACTTGAGAATTCGTAGTTGCACAGTCGACCATAGCCTTTCTTTTATCTTCAATTGTTTTAAGATATAATTGTTGGTTCGGAAAGTCATCCAAGGGATCTTCAGGAGTCGACTCCAACACCACATCTCTAAGGCATCAATTCCGCGGCGGTCTTGTAGTCTAGAGGACCAGTTTTCAGCCTCGTAGATTGGAAACACAAGGCACCTCATTAGTCGATTCTTGGTGGTTTCGGTGAACTTTCTGTCCTTCCATATCTTACTCAGCTTCTGTAGAGAATAGGCAAACCCATAACATAAAAATACATAATATATCATTGTTAAACAAATATATAGGTATTTCCTAAAAAAGGAAATAATAAAATTCACGCTGACTACATAAATCTTTTCTTTTACACAAGTTTCATAGGATTCCTCTTGCGTTATATATTACCTGATTTATTCGAGTTGAAGAAAAGCAATAATACTCGGATGGGAAAACACAGGAAACAGTAAAACACGAGTTTTGTTATCGCACTGTTCCCAACGTTTCTCACAAAACATTGTGACATAGCTTTGTTCGGGCGGAGCTAAATCAACATTGTTTTTAGTAGCTTGTATAACAATTGCAATTAAAGTAGAAGACAGGTTTGATGAACTATTTTAACAAATTACAAAATATATTTGACCTGATTTGATTGCTTAATTGCAGTCTTAACATCGCATAGTGAATCAAAACATGGATCGCGCTAAAATAAATATTTTAATATTACTACTTAAATATGTAAGTTTGTAAGAAAGCACCCGAATCTTTACACTAAAATCATAGACGTGCTCCGGCATAACACACCTCGCCATAAAAATAATCATTCTGAAACTAAATCTAAATTAACTTTACACAGTTCCCGTCCCTACCCAATGTCTGTTAAAATTTATAATAAGTAACTAGAACACTTAAAAGCCGAAAGCAATATTAAAAAATTCATAAGCTCTTTGAAAAAGTTACTATTCTTTTAATGAATACTTAGAGGAAAACAATTTTTGAATGTCTGCTCCTGTGTTGTTAATTACTATGCGAGGAACATGTGATAATTATTTAGTACTATAATTTTGTTTAAAACTAAGTCGCATGTAACGCAATTTAAATACATAAATAAACAAACGCCACAATACCACGCAATTCAATCGCCAGCACCTCGATGTGTGGCGTTCCTCAAGAAATCTTCTTCTACGTAACAAACTGAATGACTGAACTTGCTTGTGCAACTACGCGGACCGATATGTAAAATTTAATAAAACGCGGATATCTCAAAGATTCGCAATGTTCTTGTAATTCCTCTCTGGTTTTGTAAGATACTTACATCATACAGATGGTACTATACAGCACTTAAAATGAATATTAAATGTGAAAATTAAAAAGAAGCATCGTTGTGACATAAAAGTCGAGAACCAAAAAAGCGTGACAGTAAAAAGACAACGACACATACATTCATAATATTTAAACGTGGGAGAAAATGAGATGGGACGAATTATACAGTGTTACGTTACCAGGCGATCATAATTGAAGAAGAGATTGTCTTTTGTGTGACGCGATTATACCTTAATATATTAATTATTATACTATTATTTACACTAGGAGACCATAAATATGGTAGCGGTAATGTCTTTCATAGCGGTTGAAATCATGTGTCATCCTAGCAACATATACCAGGACTTCATAATATGCAGTTTAGATGTTCATGCAGGTTTCACTCCTGACACGCACGCATTTTTTTTCAGTCTGGACTAAATCATACGAAACTTTAAGCAACGAAAATAGCTAACCAGCTAACAATATTAATTATCCTTTTAAATATTAATGCATAAGTTAAATATCATAATAAATATTAATCTGACACAATAAGCCAATATGACTCAGTAACCATGAACTTTAACAGTGTAAAGTGTAACTCTAATGTTAGTGTAAAAGTAGCCAGTGTAAGTGTAAAAGTGTCCAGTGTAAGGGTAATAGTGATTGTCAGTGAGAAGTAGTGAGGAGTTATGGAGAAGGTTAGCTGATTGGAGCTTCAGCCACGCGCGCCCAAGAAACGATTGAAACGACACATAATGGTAAGACCACTTTATTTATAATAGTAGTAGGTAATCTTTACTTATTCAATGAAAATTAAGAAGTTTCTTTAACTTTCTTGTTCATTTAAATAATGCCTCTTACTTAGATTAAGGATTGGTCTCCGCTGTGCTCCAACTAGATACCTATAGATTTGTTATTACAGCACTCAATGGCATCTTTCAAATTTTGTATCATACCTATACGCTTCGTGTTATTTTACATTGAAGTTAATAAAATTCAAAATACTTACTGATGATATGTGATCCCAGTGTCTTTCTTATTTCTTGTTGTTTTTTTTTACAATGTTTTACTACGCAACCCGGCATTTTAGTGTCGATTATTAAAAAAGGTTAACATATGGCACGTCAACGTCGCACATTGATCGAGACTGGCTCGAGTAAATTTACTTGGATGTAGTATTAGTTGCTGCACTTTGCGACTACACCTGCGGTATCTAGTTGGAGCGCAGCTGAGACCAATCTTTAATCCAAGGCCTATTACTTACTAATGAGAAGTCTAAGCATATCGTTCTTACAGCAGGTGTTCGGTGAATGGGCCCAGGTGGAGGCAGTGGAACTGGTGAACGATGGCTCCGGACTTGCCTTCGGCATCGTCGGAGGACGCTCCTCCGGAGTATTGGTCAAGAGTGTGTTGCCGGGCGGCGTGGCTGATAGGGTGCGTGTACATTTATACCTATATACCTAGTTTAGTTTTATACATAAATTTTGTAACATATGCTTTCTGTTATTTTACATTGAAATTAATAAAATACTTACTGATGATATGTGATCCCAGTGTCTTTCTTATTTCTTGTAGTATTCTTTTTACAAAGTTTTACAACGAAACCCGTCATTTTAGTTTCAATTATTAGCAAAGCTTAACAGAACATGTGGAACGTCAACGTCACACATATTTCGAGACTGCCTCGAGTACGCCTAGTTGGGCGTAGTATTAGTTGCCCACTTTGCGACTACGCCTGCGCTGTCTAGTTGGAGCGCAGCGGAGGCCAATCCCAAATCATAGTCTCGAATTCTCTAGAACAGTCTAGTTACTAATAACAAGAAAAGATGTTGTTTACAAAAACAACTATGTATGTCAAGGTTCCTTTACGCCGGTAAATACATAACTAACGAATTCTTAAACTCTCAAAGTTGTGTGACCTTCGTAAAAGGAATATAAAGTGAGTCCCAAGCCCCATAAATAGCCTGTTCATCGGTTTTTTTTTATAAAAATACGGGACGAGACGAGCAGGACGTTCAGCTGATGGTAATTGATACACCCTACCCACTACAATACAGTGTCGCTCAGGATTCTTGAAAAACCCAAAAATTCTGAGCATCACTACATTTGCGCTCGTCACCTTGAGACATAAGATGTTAAGTCTCATTTGCCCAGTAATTTCACTAGCTACGGCGCCCTTCAGACTGAAACACTGTACCGTTAGGTTACTGTTTCACGGCAGAAATTGGCGTCGTTGTGGTACCCATAATCTAGCCGGCATCATGTGCAAATGAGCCTCCCACTGGTTGAGAGCAGACATAGAAAAGAGTTCATAAAGGTATTACAATCTGTTATAAACGGATCCATAGAATATACTTACTTTATTATCAGGTATAAATTAAAAGTGATATGGTTTTCAAAATCGATTCTTGGACAATTAATTTTGATGTCATTTTAATCATTACCGCAACTACGGACACAAATAGCGCTCTGAGAGAGAAGAAACGGTGGAATAATTTCTCCCACTTTTGCGCTCTAATAGTTATTTGTTCAACAAGTGAGCAAAGTTATTTTTTGCTGCGAGTGCTTACCTTAAATCTTGAATTGGCGAAGTAGTCTAGAATTGAATCACGAGCGTAGTGAGTGATTCTAAAATAGACTACTGAGGTAGAGAGTGATTTAAAGGCACGAGACAATGCAATGCAATTGTTATAGGTATAGTAAGAGAAACAATTAGGATAATATTTAACATTTTTTATTAAAAATATCGAACCCTCATAAAAAAATTAAAAGTTGAAAAATTTATAAATCTAAATTTCGATAAGTAGCATATAAATTTTTGTGACGATGAGATAATACTTTAGGCTAAAATGAGTTACGGAACGCACCGGATCGCATAGTTATTTTTTTTTAACGTGGAGTAATTCCTGGATGTATGTACATGTACCATGGGGTTCGAAATTTGCCTCACGTTCGCAGCAAGAAGTGTTTTTGCGAGTTTTCACGTAGCAATAGCACCCTTTTCGTGCTGGAGAGGTGAAAATATATATTTTCACTTAATCACTCACTACCTCAGTAGTCTATATAAGCCTACTTCGCCAATTCGAGTGATTTAAAGTCAACACTCTCTCTATTTAATAATACCATTTCTAATTTATTTTTTGTGTTTTTCACTATTGGTATTAGTTATACAAATTTTACTTGTAAATAATAAAATTTAAACGTGTCGTGAAAACTAAAATTTTAGTAAGAATTATATTTGAATTACAATATAAGTAATTGCTCACGACAATCACAATATAGTCCCAGACTGGCTCATCGATTAAAACTTTTAAAATAAATTATCTCATAGAATGTTAATACAAAAAAAAATTAGGGTCTCGAATTTGAAATAAAAATTACCCTATCTCTCAAGTCGGACAACCTCCACACAGTGTGCAAAATTTTATTAAAATCAGCACAATAGTTTAGTAGTTCATCCCGGACAATCAAATCAACGACTCGAAATTCATTGACAAAAATAATATAAAGATGGGTAGCTCTAACAACCGCTTAGCCGTGTTTTTACAAAAATCAATTCCCTTTTACAGCACACACATGGTTTATATATATATATATCGGGTATATATATATAGCTGACCCGACAGACGTTATTCTGTACATAATAAATAAATACTGTTTCTTATGAATTTTTCAATAATATTAATAACTTCAAGAATTATTTTGTAAAGTATGCTGTTATAATGCAATTGTTTCTCAGCAGAACTATCAAACCGCGCGTCAATAAATTCTCTCATAGAAAATATGTCCATACAAAACAAATATTGGAAATAAAAATAATTATGGGTCTCAAATCGAAATAAAAACTATCCTATCTCTCAATTTGGACTAAACTGCACTCCATGAAGTAATCCCCATTAAAATCCATTCATTAGTTTAGGAGTCCATCGCGGACAAACAACGTGTTACGTAATTTATATATATTAAGATAGCTTCTAACTGACCTCGATATATTTCACCCACACCCCACGGACACCACGTCCGTTAGCTACCAAACTAGACACCATACAAACACCAGAGTAATGACGCGTCCGAGCTGGTCCCGTCAACAAATTCTTTGCGCAACCAAACGGGCACCAGGTGAGTGCCTCCCTATAGAACTGTATATATTCTATTGGTAGCAGCGGCTGGCTGTATATTGTATCGATGGAAAGTAAGCAAACCAGCTGTCCATAGACATATTTTTCTGATATTTTGCGTATGAAATTTTACTTATGTTTTTATAAAATTTTTCTCATATCACACTAGCGGGAATTTCAGTATTGTATTCCGCAGCTTCATAAAGTTTGATCCATCAGATATAATAAGTATTCTCCTGTCATTCGGAAAATGGAAATAGCAAACCTATTTCTTAGACATGCCCTCAATATCTGACCCAGACGAGATTTCAATAAATGTAAGTTGTTATACTGACACCGCCTGGCGGTTCTGCCTGTTTATATTTTGTAGGAATTTTTGGAAGAAAAGGAAGAACGCCTTTGTTGTCTATTGGGGTACTTTTTTTTATGGAACTAAGGGACGAGACCAGCAGGACGTACAGCTGATGGTAATTGATACGCCCTGCCATTACATTGCAGCGCCGTGCAAGATTTTTTTTTTATTTTATGTTTTTTTATGATGCTCAAGATTATTGTAACACCCAAAAATTCTGAGCGGCACTACAATTGCGCTCGTCACCTTGAGACAAGATGTTAAGTTTCCTCAGCCCAGTTATTTCACAAGCTACTCCTTCCGACCGAAACACAGTAATGCTTACACATTACTGCTTCATTTTTTACACTTTATTAATATGAATAATTAGCCTATATCAAAGTTTGTTTGTTTATTACTTCTCCATTTTTCATAACATATTCTTCTTACAAGTCTGTTATATAATATGAAATATGTGTTTGTATAATATGAAAAATAAGAAATTTGTTTGATACACTTGCACCATAAAGACAAACCTTTTTTTTTTGTTGATTGATACATATTATAAAGTAAATATTATAAAATACATGTTTTTTTTATGGAACAGGAGGACAAACGAGCGTACGGGTCACCTGTTGTTAAGTGATTACCGCCGCCCACAATCTCTTGCAACACCAGAGGTATGCCGGAGCGTTGCCGGCTTGAAGGTGTACGCGCTTTTTTTATGTCGTATCGTCCCGGAAGCACCTCAAGGAAGCTCATTGCCACATTTATGACGTGCAAATTTTACAAAATACATTTCTAAAACATTAGTTTACAATAGGAGATTCCTACTTAATTGATTCAACTAACCAGTTTTAATTAAATTTAAATGTTATTGTATATTATAAGAATTGTAGAATTGCCCGCGACTCATTTAAACTTCATAAATTGTTCGACAATTCGTTCCAACAAATTATTCCGTTTTCAGTGCAATATGCGTATTATAAACTGCAATATTTTCACATAAAAAGTATAGCAATAACATGGCGTTCCAGTCAATTATCGATTCTATAGCAGTTTATGATCATTTCGATAGGTACGTTAACTCTTGTTTTTAATAAAGTCAAAGTCAAATAAACATTATTCAATTAGGTTTAAATTTAGCGCTTTCAAATCGTCACTTTAAATATTTCTTTTAAATTACTGAATCTACCATATGTTCAGAAAAAGTTGAGCTCGTGAGAAGAACACACAAGAAATACTTTTCAATCAAATAGAGTATTTTACAATGGATGTTATATACATAACATATTAGTTTATAAGGTGCTGCATCCAATACATGAATTGTGTTTAAATAATATAAACTATTTCATAAAAAGTAATAAATAATACATTCTATAAATATAAATTATCGTATATTGGAAGCATCAACCTTTAGAGCTTGAATTCATTGTTTGTGTAAGAATGCTTCGTGAACATGATGGTGGCGATTACTGTCATAATTAGTAATTGAATCCAACAAATACAATAAAAGTGGAATACATCACAATACTCTATATCTTTTAAGCCTTCTCTAGAATAGTTTTCAACTAACTATTAACTGTTGACAACGATCAATTGGCTGCGGCCAGTGCGAAAGATGATAACCCCTCAGAAAAATCTTTCCGAAAGCCCAAGACAAGATCGTACGATTCAAGAAAAGAATCTTTAGTGTCATACTTGATCAAAGGGTAGGTATATTCAGGCACCAATCGATCCATCATGGCAAATGGTCGGTTATTGATTAACTGGCTACCTCTAGATTCTCATACAGCTGTTGGTGGCGGTTCATTATGGCTTACATGGTATTTGAGATAAGGGTCCTGTTTGGTGGTTACCTGGATCTAAACTGTCGTTCTTTATTAGAGATTGAAAGGTGCAGGGCTGTTTTTCATGTGAAACTAGACTCTTGACTATGATATCTGTAATAATTGCGTTAGCAACTCTCAACTCGGGGCACATGTTCTGAGCAGACTTAGCTAGACTTCTTAATAAGGAAGGAACACAGAGCTGGTCAAACAAATTAATATAATATCTCCATTCTCTGTCCATTGAGCATATGACACTGCAGGATTGTTAACGCTGTCTTTTTATTGTCATTGTGAGTCGAGTCAGAAGCAAAAAGAGTGGCCAGAATTTCAGGCCTTTCTTTTGCGTTCTGTTCCGGACGAGTAGTTGGAAAGCTGCTCACTAATTTAAGGGCAATGGTTAGACCAATTTTATGCATGGGAAAATACAGCCGCTTTACGCCGGTTTTCAATACTAAAGTATAAGAAACATAGCGGCACATAGCCGCGCTCTGAGTATGATAATTCGATTAAGTCAGTCTGTCGCTGTTGCTGAAAGACGGCAGTACGATTCTCCTACATTAAAAGACCTTTAACAACCCAGAAGCCTGAGTCAGTACAGTTATTAAAAGTAGTAAGGAAATGTTTACTACCCAATGACGTTCTATACAGATAGCTGGTCACAGAGCCCCGATAATTCGAGCTGCTCTGCGTTGCAAGCTGTCAAATGGATCGAGCTGATATTGGGGCATGCCAGATCAGAGATGACAGCAATTCTCCATAATATGTGGCTGGACCTGCACTTTGTATACTAGACTATGGCTTTGCCCTCCCTTGCGGTCATCCGCGGAATTGGCAATCGCTCGAGATTTCGAGACCCAATTATCATTATATATTTATATTATACTAGTTGAGTAGCCAGTCTTTAAAGGAAGTGTTGTCGAAGAGCGGTGATACGACAAATGGGTTTTTTTTAAGTCTGATAGCGGAACGGCAAAATTTTTTACTACGCAACCCGGCAATTTAGCTTCAGTCACTCCTCTAACTGCCACAGTCCGTATCGGTATTCTTGGTGTTGATATATCAAGCGACGTTTAGTTCCGTGGTCACTTGGAAGAGAAGGCCAAACTGGCCTCTTAAAATCTTGGTGTACTCAGTAAGGCGAGATAGTACTTTACTATAAATCACCGCCTGCAATTATAAAAGGCGCAAATTTGGTCTCACATGAAGTATAATCTTCTCACCTCTGGGTGGGTGCTCCTCAGTACCAGATTCTTCCATTTGACTGTATACGACGAAGAGCACTTTGAATCATCGACGATCAAGTTCTGTCTGCATTTGCTATCTCGGAGAGTGCTCAGAACAGCTGATTCCAGCGGTCGAATTTCCCCACCAGATTTTACGTCAAAATACAAAATACCACCCGCATCACGTTGACGTCTAGCATTCCACAACCGCGCGTTTTGCAAGAAATTTCTTGCCTCGCACAGCCACTTTAAGGAATCAATTAGCGGCTGCCGTTTTCCCAATACAACATAGCGACTTTCAAGAAAAGAGCATACCTTAAAGGCCGGCATGCATCTCTTGACTCCTGTTGTTGCGGATGTACATTGACGGTTGCCTATCCACTCCACATCCGGTGAACCTCTTGTCCGTCTGTCCCTTCTTATATATATATAACAAAAAATATCGAAAAACACAAAATTATTTAACCAAACAATGTATTTTTTTAACTGGACGCAACTAAGTATTCAAGAAAACCTGAATCTATATGAAGTAAGTCTTTGGTAAACAAAAAACAACTTTTCATCATGATGAATTGACGACGACTTAGAGTATCCGACACTAAGCAGCACCATATCCACCCGACCATTAACGTCCATCTTTGTTTACAGCTTCTAAGGCGAGCGTCAGTGAAGGAAGCCATCTGCGAAAGATAGGTCACCAATTTTATGTGAACGTTGAAGCAGTTTTACGATTTGTTTAAGTGATATTTTTATACGTCGTTTTACCATTCGTATTGCAGTAAACTGCTTGTTTAGAATCACTTTAAACACTATTATTTTTGCTAATAAAAGTGATTTCAATCATCAATCTGTTATAAATATGAACGCACCCAGACGCCCGAACGCGTAACTTAGATTTATAAAATTGATTGCAGTTATCTATTGCAGCGTCCGACCAATGACAGCTGGCAGTTGTGAAACGTCGCGATGACGCGATTAAGATTATCCGACGGCGAGCGCCAGATTCATCATTATTAAAAGCGATATAATTACATAACGACTCCACCTATGGCTATATAAAAAATACATTCACGTAGTTAAAAGTATAGAAAATCAACATCTATAATAATTAAATCATGTTTTTGAACCCAAGTTATTGAAATAAAAGGTTAAAGCTCGAGATTATAGGTAGAAATGTGATAAAATTTTCATTATATTAAGTTTTTAAGTAAAATATTAGCGCGCACATTAATAAAACTTATTTATTATTAAAATAGACTATATAATGAAGTGAAACTTATTTAGGCGCGACTACGAGGTAACTGCTTCTGTACTATCAGGTTTTTGGTTTCTTCGTTCATTATTAGGACAGGCAAAGGGTTCGAGCCCATACAGCCATATTCGTTAATATTCAATAATAACATCATATTGATATGTGGTAAGTTATAATCTAACCTTCAATTTCTTATTCTCAATTATTTTATTTAATGCGTAAAAATTTTAAAACGTGCAATAGGTATTAATTAATTATAAATCTAATATATAAAATTCTCATGTCACGGTGTTTGTAGTTAAACTCCTTCGAAACGGCTTGACCGATTCTCATGAAATTTTGAGTGCATATTGGATAAGTCTGAGAATCGGACAACATCTATTTTTCGTCCGTATACGTTAAGGTTGGTCCACGCCAAATTTTTTTTTAATTTATTTGACATTTTTTTTTTAATTTGTTTGATAATGAGACAGCATTAAAATACATACAATTTCAAATTTTCACCCATCTACCGTATACCATATCAGCAACACAACGTTTGCTGGGTGCTGACCCAGTAGTAGAATATAAAATGAAAATAATAATCAGTTAAATGAAATGACGGAATCCCAGGAACATTTTGCTGTTTCATCAATAAATAAGAATAAAAGAGTAAATCATGAACCTGATAATTAATGTCATAACTTTAATTAATATTGTATATAATTACAATGTATTTATGTATCTGTTAATTATTCCTAAAGTTAATTTATTAAGTTTTACTTCAATCGTACGTAAAGTTTAGGTACACGGACAAAATTATTTTAATAATATTATTGTTATTAATATGTCAAATGTGTTTTATATACTTCCAATATTGTGACGTTCCGACTTTTAATTTTTTTTTGACTTACATTAATATATTAGCGTAGGTATACACAAACAAACACACACGCGTGCTAGATAGAAGAATATCCCTAACATATACATATATAGCAAGATATAAAAAAACGAATCTATTTTTACTGTAACTGATTTAAAATATAATAGCGAATAGAGGACCTGACAGCCCGATAATGCATGACCAATAATTAATTATACCTGTCATTGTGTGTGTTAACTAGTCGTCTAACAATAAAAATACTATGGAGCTATTTTCATGCGTGGCTGACTGTTTACGACGTATCAAACAAAATCGGCCACAGTAACAATAGATTTCATTTTCTATTTTTCTCTATCACTGTTAGAGAATATGATTCTCTCTCTCTCACACGCTTTGTTTGCCTATACGCTAGTATTTTGTCTATGGTTCAGACGGTATGTCTAAATGCCATAGTAGTATTGAAAAAGGATTTTTTTTTATATAGTGGCCATCTTAGATCATTTATACGTTTAGATAGACTATGACAGCAGTGAAAGCGTCGAAAGAAATTGAAGTTGACTGTTAACCTCTATTTTGAGCAATTCACGCACATTAACACAAAGTCACGTACGAATCACGCGTGTAGTAGTAGCTCGTCACACACACTAATAATAAACCGAGTAGTAAACATAATAATATAACACTGGTAATAAACCTGGCCTGTTTTCATCGATTCTATCTATCTATCTAGACGTATATGTTATCTAAGTTTGCAAGGTTGATTGCGCCGTTTTTCGTTCTTCATTCTTGTGAGAACCCACCAGTTGTTGCCGACGAGTTGGTAGTGATTTGATTGATATCAAAAAGTTATCTAAGGAATCCAAATCAATTTGGGAAAATAATACTGTGGTACAATCAGGTATCTATCGCGTGATAATTTTGTTTTACGTTTTTGGATCATATTGCCACTGTCTTACGGTCGTTCCCAATATACTATCTAAAGATAGAGATAAATTAATACCTTCTATTGTCAGTAATTAGCTGTCAATAATCGGAAGCTGTCCCAATATACACGATGAGTCATTCTTATCGCCTTATATTGGGACGCGTGAATTGCAATTTCCATACAAACTTCTATCGCTGGTAAGCTATACGTCGTCCCATTGACAGACAGCGTGTATGGATAAGGTGAGTTACCGTCGATAAGTTTATTGGAACAGAAAAGTCAATGATAGTTTCGATTTTTATCTCAAGTAAGAGATAGACTGAATATTGGGAACGGCTGTTAGCCGCCTGAAGTCAAATGGATCATGGGTCACTTAACTTAAAATAGTTGCCAGTTGTAGAGATTGCCGATAAAAGTGAAAACTTAGAACTTTTAGTGTCTAAATTTGAATGCACAGGATAATATATGTCGCAAGGATAATATATGTCGCAAGGATATGATAATAACAGAGATAGTGAAATTCCTAGTGATTTGATCAAATCACGGAGTATATTAAAATAACAAAACGACTTTATCATTTCTCGAAACAAATCTGAATGATTTGATCAAATACCAGATTAGGTTCAGCGAAATGATAATAAATGATGCCACTAGAAGAATTTATGATGTAAAAACGATCGAAGCGAGCTTCAGACTTGACTCGGACCCCGAATCGGAGAGGTGGATGGGAAAATGCCCGTCATCCCCTTAGTGGTTCTTATTTTTAAATAATATGGGATCTTTTATTTGTTTTGAGGTTAGGTTACATTAATTTGATTTTTAAGAGAATGGTGCGTTACCTTTACATGGGCGTGGTGCAAGAGGACAGAGGATATATTTTTCCCTCTTCCCCTTCTTCTCTCACCCCCCCCTCCGCCTACGACACGATACTAAATTTTAACCAAATTATGTCTAAGTTCTTTCAAATAAACCTTTTAAATACCAATGACTTTTTGTCATTTCACGAAACCAACTCTGGCATTTAGTCAAATCACTAGATTTGTTTCGAGAAATGATAAAATCGTGTTGTTATTTCAACATCCTCCGTGATATGACCAAATCGCTGTCTTTATCATATCCCTGTGACATAATATACACATTGAACTTTTGACTAAATCCATTCAATTTCACTTATAAGATATACACTAATGTTACACAATACGTCAGCTGTACAGCTACAGATATAAGCATATCGGTGACGCGAATTACTGAATTCATCCATCCTAAAAGTGTCTATGTATATTTATAATTATTTTTTAATTATATATTTATCGCGTGGTCTAGTGATGTGTATGTCAGTGACGCGACCCTATAAGATTGTTTTCCTTTCAAAAACACCTTGTTGACAATTTGTTTTTAATTTCAATTTAAGTGCAGTTAATGTGTATTAAAGTAAAGTCTTTGATCGCAGGACGGTCGACTCCGAAGTGGGGACATGTTGCTTCGAATCGGTGCAGTTTCTGTGGTGGGGATGTGCGCCAGACAAGCAGCTGCTGTGTTGCGGCAGTGTGGGGCCTGTGTGCGACTACTGGTGGCCAGGCCTGCACATAGCAACACACAGGTTTGTGGGTTTTAATTATTAGCCGAATGATATATTAAACGAACGATACGTAGTACACCGCTGGGAGTGACAAGGGCCAGATAGCAATGACGTTCTATATACATATACGAGGACATATAATTCGCAGTCTGATAGGGGAATGGCAAAAGTGTGAACATTACAGTTGCAGGCCAAAAAGTAGAAAGAGTGCGAGAGATATACAAATATTTTCGTACGTGGTTAAATGACATCTTTAATAGCGACCAAGAAATCAAGACCAGAATTGAAGTAGCTCGAAGCACCTTTAGCAAAATGAAAAAAGTACTTTGCAACCGCTGTGTTAAGATTTCATTGCGCACTCGTTTACTGCGCTGTTACATCTGGCTCAATCTTCTATATTGATGTGAGACTATGCGTGGCGTGACTATATACGATGCGTGGACAATTAAAAAAGGCTTTATGAAACGTATAGAAGCTTTTGAAATGTATGTAGACGTATGTTGGCCATTAGTTGGTCTCCCAAGATCACGAATGTGGAAGTTCTACGCTGCTTCAATCAAAAAGCGAACTCATGCAAACCATCAAGATGAGGAAAGTCGCATATTTGAGGCACGTACTAAGCACGAGAGGTACGAACTCCAACAACTCATCATGATGGAAAAAGTTGCTTGAAGAAGAGGCGTAGCTCGCAGAAGAAAAATCTTGGCTGCGCAACATCCGAGAGTGGACAGGAATCCCGAGTGCGGCAGAACTATTTCGCCTCGCGAACAACAAGAAGTTAAAATTACAATGCTGACTGCCAACCTTCGCTAGTCGGAGAGGCACGCGAAGAAGAAAAAAAGTGTGCTTAAAGATAATGCATTACTTACTGCTTGCTTACATTATTATAATAAATGCTTACATTATACACTCGAGTGTCCGCATACACAATTGTGTGTCAACTGTCACTGTCCGAATCAAACCTGAATTGAATAAATGTTTTACATTGCTGTTTATTGACTAAGAATAATATTTTTAGGAAATAAGATCAAAAGAGGTTTTTTTATAACAATTAACACATTTTAATACCACCAACTAAGATTTCACAAACAAGCAAACATCTAATTAATTCACTTTTAAATGAAATACATAAATTTGTTAAGCTTCTAAGAAAAATTTCAAATATCACACTGACTAATATTCAAACAGAAATTGGGCAGAGTAACGACCTAACTAGTCAACGGTTGCAGCGGAAATGTGTCGACGGTTTTTTTTTTCGAGAGGAGGAAAATACGGTTACGTATCCCCGTTCCGGGGCGTAATATGTCGGACTCGAGTGTCCGCACAAGCCGACACCCCATACCGACTAAAAACCTCCTCTATGCTGTTAGCCCCCTGGCTTTTACAGCGACCTAAAGAAAAAAGCCGCTCCAGTTGCCCGGACGTTTCAGTAGATAGGACGTGGGCCGTGGAGCACCGTGGACGCAACAACAGTCGCGGGGCGTCTCCTAAGGGGGGGGAAGGATGTGTGTCGACGCTAGGGAAGCATCGCCTTTTATAGACGTCTTCACCCTGTCCACCTGTCACTGTCAACACTGTAAAACCATTAATTTAAATTATCGACGGAGTTACGTAACGAGCACAGTGAACCGTTCCGCCCGGGCGCCGATCGCACGCCGATCGGCAAATGGGCTGTCAACCTTTTTTTTTTTTTTTTTGCGCCCAAGCAAGGGACTGGGCTACCCTCCGGGATAACGACGGGAGGGAGGTGGTGAATGCTCATGCATACCAACGCAGCCTAAGTCTGCGTTGGTTATGTGGGACTCACGTGAAACCTAGGTGCCTACCCACTAAACACCACCTGCAGTTGGCTTTGGGCAGGTGCCCTCTAAGCCTACATCGAAGGCGACCTTCTCATGGGGAGAGAGAGGCGCAAGCGGCACTCCCTATGGAGTTTCCGCTGGGATATTGCACAGAGGGTGCTATCTAATTGGGACTAGTCACATCAGAAGGATGATCACAAAATAGAGGTGAATCTAAATGCGTCTGATTGTCCCCGGATGCCAAGAGGCGTTCCAGGTCAGACGAGAGTTTGTTAGGGGGATCGGAGAGGGCGTGTCTGGGCCTCCTGACTTGATACGACTGTCAACCGCCGCTCCACGGTATTTATAGAAACAAGTGTGACGTCACGAACTCAATCGCAATATAAATATAAAAATTAATCTCATAGATCCTGATAATATTTTAAACAACTGCAGTAAATGTGGCAATGTATACGAGTAGATATAGCAGTCAAAGTTTATTATGGTGTAAATTGTGGCATGTTTCATATTTCGGCTTTGTTTTTTATTCGATGTGATTTGTCTGTATGAATAGAACATTGCCAGACATGCTTTGCCGACCGAAAAAATATGTTGAACGGGTTATTTGTATTTACCACGACTTAGAGAAGGTTATTGAATAAGTAGGAAATTTTTACACAATTTTTGTAAATAATAATTAATATTTATGTACATAATAAGATCTGAGAATAGACATAATAATAGCACATATTGAATCAACATAGTATAATTTTTTTTTTTTGGTGTGCAGGTAATTGCATGTTTTTTATACAAACTCGTACGCTTATATTCATAATCTTTACCTGAGCCCAGCATTAAGTAGTTTAGCCTCCATTTAAAACGAAAACTAAACATTGCGTTTAAGACTTTTCTTTGTACTAATTCTATGTATATGTCGTAGGTATATTGTCAAAGCCGTGATATTATAATTAAACGGTAGATTGTCAATCGATAAATTTCTTACAAATTAACGGCCTGGTTTTAATGACATTGTAATGTCACGGATAGAATTCTTATTGTATTCATAAGAAAAGAGACTTTTTTGTAATAAATTGCTCTGGATGTAATCTATAGAACTGTATTTTTTTATGAAAATAAGAGACGAGACGAGCAGGACGTTCAGCTAATGGTAATTGAAAGCCCTACCCATTACAATGCAGTGCCGCTCAGGATTCTTGAAAAACCCAAAAATTCTGAGTGGCACTACAATTGCGCTCGTCACCTTGAGACATAAGATGTTAAGTCTCATTTGCCCAGTAATTTCACTAGCTACGGCGCCCTTCAGACCGAAACACAGTAATGTTTACACATTACTGCTTCACGGCAGAAATAGGTGCCGGTATATGGGTAGGTATTATGGTACCCATAATCTAGCCGGTTTCCTGTGCAATGGAGCCTCCCAATGGTAAACCTTCAACACGGGGAGTGTTCCGAAGAGCTGTTTAACCTGATTACTGCCGCCGAATTCCACCTTCGCACGACACACCACAAGTTAGGATATCATCCCCACCATCTGGATGTGTGGTGGTCCTCCACAGTGCGGTTTTCAAGGAGCTTTCTTCCACGTACTACAAAGCTGTGGAATGAGCTTCCTTATGCGGTGTTTCCGGGACGATACGACATGGGTACCTTCAAAGAAGCGCGTACACCTTCCTTAAAGGCCGGCAACGCTCTTGTAATTCCTCTGGTGTTGCAAGAGAATGTGGGCGGCGGTGATCACTTAACACCAGGTGACCCGTACGCTCGTTTGTCCTCCTATTCCATAAAAAAAACCTGGATAATCCTGTAGGGTTTGTCTGTAATAACATTTTTGACACAGACTTTTCAGTGCCCTTAACTTATATACCCTTTATATACCCTGCGAGAGTTTTAATCAAATTTGACATTGCGGCAACTAATGTCAGAACGTCTGTGAGTCCTAGAGATAGGAGACGCAATCAAACCAATTATAATTTAATTAAATGTCTGCCATAGAGGCATCACATTGAGCGAGTGGTCTAGGAGTAATTAACCAACGCAGAGACGGCGTCTGTACAAATTCGAAGTTGAAGCATAAATATTAGATCATCTTTCAGATTGGTGTTGTATAAGCCGCAGTAGTGTTACCGAGTAGCGTTATGACGTCACGGGAGATGGTTTGGAACATCGACAAAAACACGTCTAGTGGTTACAAAAAAAAGGATGGTGTGGTTTTATGAAACCACAGTAAAAGTGAAACTTCTTTTCACATTATAGACATCTAACTAAATATTTTTGGAATAATGTTCCACTAGCTGTGTCTGTTTACCAAAAGCAAATAAAAATTTCACTTTAATAAATAACAACATTTACATTAAACCCTGACAAACAACATTTAGATTAAACACTGACAAAAACAAACAAAATAGCGTGGAGCACTGGCACAAATGAGTAGTAGTCTATACACTACACTGTCAGCTGCTGCGAACTTTAGGCCGCCCTACCGTCACGCGACATGCAACACACAGACAATGTGAGACGATGTAATAAAATTTTCACTTTAAAAATTATAAAATAAAAATAAAAATTATAATAAAACGGAAAAATTTTTGTTGCATAATTTTGTGCTATGTAGGATATTTTGTGTGCTAGGTAAATGCACTAGGATTTTTTTTATATTTTCCTATAATCGAGAAAAAAATATATTAATGGTGTTTTCTACAGCACACATAATGGGAGAGAAAATAGAGAAATATTGGAATTTTTAGGGGATGAATCCTTAACTCTTATATTTAACTAAATTTAACTATTATATTTCTCAATGACCGCGTACATCAAACACTTTTACTGTAGATCATTCTCAAAAGCGATAGAGAGTGTTCATACATTGTTGTTCTATTATCAGTTGCGTTTTCTTATAGTTTGATACTCTAAGGCGCTTGGTTTAATAAAGTCAATCAAATTATGACGCATGCGGAGGGTGAAATTTCCATACGACTGTGTAGCGGTAAGGAAATTTCCTAGAATCTTATTCGAAATTTGTGACTTTTATGGAAAAGGAGGACAAATGTACATTTACTGAACAAATAGTTAAACTAAATAATGTAACTCTAGACTTAGTTTCTGATACAGTGCTCCTAGGAGTTACACTATATTCTAAATTGCAATGGGGGCCTCATATTGAGAAATTGTAATCTAAATTAATTTCGGCTTTCTACGCCGTATGGAAAATGAGGCAACTATCGCATATAGCAACGGCTAGACTGGTATATTTTGCGTACTTCCACAGTGTTACGTCGGTGTTTTGCTCTGGGGTACGGTGGCCGATATTGATAGCATCTTCATTTTACAGAAGAGAATTGTTCACGCTATATACGGTCTTGGAAGTCGAGACTCATTGCGAAATCTGTTTAAAGAAATTAATATACATACAGTGCCATTAGAATATATTTATAAAAATATAATGTATACTAGGAAAAATATGCATAAATATGTTAAAAAGTGTGAACAGCATAACTTTGATACTAGACATAAAAATATAAATTGTTATACCCACTTTTAGAACCACTAAGGCAAATAAGTCATTTTTGGGAAATTCTGTTAGATTCTATAATAAGCTCCCCACGATCATAACAGAATTGCCTGATAAAACATTCGAGACATATATAAAAACTGTTTTAATGGGAAAAGGTTACTATAATATTAAGGAATATATTGAGGATAATGAAGTATGGAGTACGGTACCATGCATATCGCGAGTCTCTGCGACCCTGTAGCATCCACTGACTTTTGACGCTTTTGCGCAATTGTGAATATTTTATGACTATTAACAGATGTTTTTTGTAAGTTTACGTAAATAAAAAAAATAAATCATTTTCGATTCAATTGTTAGTATTAGTTAATTACCCCGGCCCATACTCTCTTATAACACCAGATGAATCACAAGACCTAATAAAGAGTCGAATATACGTACATGTATTCGAAACCGAAATCACCTGGAGTCTGGTGGCATATTATAAATTGCTGTAATTTTAGAGCACAAGAACGCTTCAAACATCCGCAGCTTTTCCCCACAACAACAAACCGTATATAATACTATGGAACTACGCAAAATTGACGAAACCAGCAGTATTCACATCATTCATCTGACTGATCTTTTTAACCATTTGTTTGCTAAGTAAACCAATTTACAATTAAGTCATAAATGCAGGTCTTAGAAAACTTATGTATAAGCTTATCAACGGGATAAAGCTAATAACTTATTACAAAATATGCTTGAGGGGAAATCCAGAAAAGTGGGAATACCTGCCTATTAAGAAATTATGCTTTGAATTTGATGTCGGTGGGGCATCGCATTTTATACAGCGTGTACCCGGAAAGTTATTATCTTTTTTTTTTCATTAAAATAAGGGACGAGATGCAGGACGTTCAGCTGATGGTAATTGATATCCCCTGCCCATTACAATGCAGTGCTGCTCAGGATTCTTGAAAAAACCCAAAATCTCTGAACGGCTCTAAAACTGCGCTCGTCACCTTGAGACATAAGATGTTAAGACCGAAACACAATAATGCACATTACTGCTTCACGGCAGAAATAGGCGCCTTTGTGGTACCTATCATCTAGCCAGCATCCTGTGCCAAGGAGCCTCCCACTGGCCAAAGTCTAGTATCTTCTTCTTTTTTCTAATTTTTACACCTGACAACTGCGTCAGTATTTACAAATTACAAATTGAATTTGAAAGTCACAATCAAGTAGTTTGAAATAATTTTGAGTATTAAAATAATTATTTAATCAAATAATAATAGTTATAATAGCTTATTTATTAGAACTTTAATCAATAAATATTAATTTCAAACTTTCAATCACGCTTTCAACCTCATACAATAGGGAATTGTTGTGGAGTCAGCCATTGCGATTTTCGCTTGCGTTTATCGTAGAGAATAAATTTCACGTCACAATTTACCCCAAAATACCATCATTTCTATGACGGTTCAACATGGTAACCTAGGGTAAGTCTCAACGCTTCGCGATGTTTCGCTTAGTATGTTAGTGAAATCATGAGCTTTTTCGAGCTTTTTTATTTTACCGAGTTTGATGCAAATAAGTGAATATTTTTAGTATTCTTACATCAAACCATACCGCTAATTCATTGATAGTTTGATGCAAATAGGTTTCTACCATCGCATTATATTAATTATTATTTCCTTAAGTGGCTGTTCTTCTGATATTAACAACACAAATAAAACTGGAAACAAAATTTTATGAAAGATGCGGGACTGGAACCCGCAACCTCTCGCGTTCCGTGCGAGCGCTCTTTCCAACTGAGCCAACCGTTCGAGTGACGTATTTGTTGATAAAATCTTGTATGCTTTGTTCAACTCTCATGTTGTGGCTTCATCTACAGGATCAACTCTACAGTTGATAACCTGCTCATCCCCAATATTTGCATATAAGGAAATTTACTTTAGATGTTGCTCTTGCAAATCTAAACAATTTTGTTTTCAGTTTTATTTGTGTTATTAATCCCAGAAGTAAGGGTTATCACTTTAAAACATAACACATTGGTTATTCTTTCTCAAGGTTATTTGTTCAAGTAGAAGTTTCCTTCGGATACTTTTAAACTTTAAAAAAAGGAATATGCCAAAACGCAAAAAAGGTTCTATAAAAAAATGAGAATGTTGGAAGAGGCCATTGCCTAAGTAAGACAGGTGCCAGTATAACATCTCTGCATCTTAACAAATGCTTATTAATACACAGTTTATTAATGCACTCTTTTACATTGAGTACAATTATAAACCAAAATTCAAAATTCTTCATTATTCATTATTCTCATAATTACAAACGAGACGATTATCCCATTATTTTCTTAACCAATTGCTAGATGGTTAGCTTATGTTATAAATTATATTCGCTTTTTAGATAATTACTGATAGATTATATTAAGGAAACTTACATTAGCTTTTCTACAAAATTTAGCTAAGATAAACTTTAACAAACGCTTAAGAACATTAAAGGTTCGTTCTAAGTTATAATTTGCTTAGGTTATACTTGAAAAGTTACTAAAGATATATCAACATCAATCATTTCTATTTAGTTTGCCAAAGAGTTGGGGCACGGGTCAGTCAACTCCTGGTTCAGTAGCTAAATATAAAGTTGTAATGCTACGGCCGTTTTCAATTACCTATCTATTCTTAGTTTACCTTACTAGAGGTAGACAAATCTATCCTTTTACGCTTACTTACATTTCAATAACCTATCGACTAATCAAAATCAAAATCAGTTTTTTTTTATATGAGGGGGGCCAAACGGGCAAGAGGCTCACGGGATGGGGACAGGTGAGGCAACCGCCCATGGACATCCGCAACAACAGGTGTGTCAAGAAATGCGTTGCCGGCCTTTAAGGTGGGAGTATGCTTTTTTCTTGAAGGTCCCTAAGTCGTATCTGTTCGGGAAGACCGCTGCCGGTAGTTGATTCCACAAAGTGGCTGTGCGTGGAAGATATTTGGACCAAAACGCGCGGTTGTGGAATGCCAGACGTCTACGTGATGCGGATGGTACTTTGCACGTAATGTCCGGTGGTGGAATTCGGCCGCTGGAATCAACCCGAACAGCACCTCTGAGCACTCCCCGTGATAAATGCGGAGATGACTTGATCGTCGATGATTCGAGCCGCTCTTCGTTGTATGCGGTCAAATGGAAGAAGCTGGTACTGGGGAGCAGAGGTGAGAACAGTACTCCATGTGAGGCCAAATTTGCGCCTTATAAAGTTGCAGGCGGTGGCTTTTAGTGAAGTACTGTCTCGCCTTACTGAGTATACCAAGCTTTTTTGAGGCCAGTTTGGCCTTCTCTTCCAAGAGACCACGGAAATGAACGTCGCTCGATATATCGACGCCAAGTATGCCAATACAGGCTGTGATGCAAAACAATGTATCCGTATCTAGAGATTTTTTTTTGCAAACGGCCGCTAGTAATCTAAATACATGATCGGATTTGGTACGGCCCAACCATTGGCCCACCGGACCGTCCGATGATCCGGTCGTACCAAATCCATCCGTGTGTTTAGACGTATCGCTTGGATCTAGCACCTCAGGAATCCACAGTTAGATGTTGCAGCACTCTAGGACAGTAATTGGTAAATGAAGGCATCACTTGTTCAATTCAAATTCAATTATTTTTATTCAAATTAGAATTTAGAATTAATTACTTAATGAACGTTATAAACAATCACCCATTCGAAAATTTATGCATCATATATACTAGATAATAAGTTCAAGAGCGTGCTAATTCTTGATGCACCTCCGTCGTTTGATTTGAAATGCCCTCTAAAAAAATGTATCGAAAGTAGTAGTATAGTACAAAAATTGCAATTGTAATTAACAAATTATGATGAAAAAAGAATTAAAATTTTTTTTTCATCATAATTTGTTATGTTGTTTTCTCTCAATGATTCCTCCTTTTATCAAAGCTAATAATTTACTTAACCTTAAATATTTCTAATTTATGAATTATTAATAAAAAACTAATTGCTATTGATCATATGGTTACGTTTCACCAGCTCTTATGACTAAACATACCCCATTTATTATGTACACCGGTGTTTAATGAATTAATAACCATTCGTATTCAATTAATCTAAGCTGTCACGTGAGTGTACATGTTGCAGTCGGTTGCAGAGTATTGCCTTTTAATTAACGCCCAGTTGGTTTATTTTTATGTTGACAACGATATTACAGGCACACAGAACTTTGATGCACCCACATCTTAACGATCTGGATGCACTGTTTAAGGAGGTTAGACATAATTATTCTTTACATATTATAAACTGGACGTATTATAAAATTAAAGTAATCAAAAAATTAAAACAAGTACTAAAAAATACCAATGACTAATTTGCATTCTTTATAACACGGTATCTAAAAAGTAAATAATACTTACTCTCTACAACATTTTCTCAAGTTCTCATAGATTCAATAATAGGCTACATTCTATCGCGGAAAAAATCCATGACTCCCGCGGGATTTATGAAAACTGAAATTCACGTCGATGAGCTATAACTATACCAATAGTAGGTTTAGTTTGCCATAGCAATCTTCCTCGAAATAAGATTTATATATTATGTTGGGAACGGGAACGAAAACGGGGACCGTAACTGGAATAGGACATGAGATAATCTTCAATTCCAAACTGATTATTATTTACAAATATCTACGCGGACGAAGTCGCGGTCATCAGCTAGTTATATTTTAATTGGCCATATGAAAATGAGGGTATAGTGTTTTATTCTATTCTTCCTACTGTGACTTCTGTGGAAGGGGCACCACAATTCACCCAATGTCACGTTTCAGTAGACCACCAAGCTAGAGCGTGTTATTTGATCGGTATCAACGATTTTACCAGTGTTGAACTAAGTTTTATTTTCTTACTATACCCGAAACAAGTATTCAGGCTGTTAGATTATAAGTGACAAAAATAGATAATATTACTTTTATAAAACATTTATTGTGTTAGATACAACTTAATATTAGGAGTGAAAACTAGGAAAAGGAGGCATTCCATGGAGGTGCGCTGGGGATTTCATGAGGTATAAAATTATACAAGGAAGACTTTATTAAAGAACAATTGAAGAACAAATGGTCTATATTTCCCTGGGTATAGTGTTGTATAGCATCTTTACGGTATGCCATATTGTCTGAACTGTCAACAACATCTGCAACACGAACTCAATAAGCGTCTATTTCAAGCCATGTCACTCAATTACTCCCAGCCGACTTGATTCCGATACAGAATTTCCGATTAATTTGTGCTTACTCCTGTACGCCTTGGGAAAATAATTTTATTCGCGAGCTGAGTTGCCATTGGGCTATCGTTAAAATCTCCCCAGCGAATAAAATGATATATTTCGATTTTTTTTCGAATGGGCAGCCAATAGCTGCAGGTAAATATAAAAATAAATTAATATAAATATAGGTAAATCTTATTTTTACGTGTTTTAAGCTGCTATACTTGTTAAGGTAAGTTAGACAGACTAAGCGCTAGGTGGAAAATATATAGGGGAATTTCTGGTTTAGTGTGGAAGAAGTAAGTTGTGTAATTAAAATAAGACTTAAAGATAATGTTTAATTAACAGAAATAGTTCGACAGAACTGAAGAAATATTTTGTAGAAATTTAAAAACAAATAAATAAATAATAAATGCAGTTGAGATGAGAGCGTTGAGAAGTATGATAGGAGTTAAACTGAGTGACAGGATAAGAAATAGTGAGATAAGGAAACGTTGTGGTCTGAAAGAAGATGTTGTGACAAAAATTGAGAAAGGTATGCTGAGATGGTTTGGACATGTCGAGATAATGAATTAAGAACGATTGAGGAAGAAAGTGTATAAGGCCAGTGTGAATGAAAGTGTTGGAAGGGGTAGACCTAGGCGGACGTTTCAAGATCAAATCAGGGACGTCTTGAAAAAAGGACAGGTCAAGAGTACCCTAAACCGGAGAGCATGTATGCAAGGAATAATGAAAGTGGACGAAGCGAAACAAGTATGTAAGGATCGTAGCAAGTGGGAAGAAGTGGTCTCTGCCTACCCCTACGGGAAAGAGGCGTCATTTTATGTATGTATGTATGTAAATTTAAAAACAAATAATAAAAATGAGATGGCGAATCGCAAAATGGCTAACGTGCAGTGCAGTTGTTTTTCTTATATTTAAGAAGTATATTTTATTATATCTTTCACGTATGTACGGAGCCTGTACAGAGCGTTTTAAGATATCTTGAAAATGATTCTACTTTTACCAATATATTATGTCAATACAATAAACTATATCAAAGTGACAGTAACAAATATTTTCTTTGTTACATTATCACCTTATTTGTAGTTTATGCTTTTGTTTTCTATACCTTATAGCGTGTTTAAATAATTTGTTATGTTTTAAAGTGATAACCCTCACATGAATGAATTTGTTTTCAAATTTTATTTGTGTGATTAATTTAATCCCCGACGTGAGGGTTTAATCAACGATAAGTCACTCGAATGGTTGGCTCAGTTGGTAAGAGCACTCGCATGGAACGCGAGACGTCGCGGTTTCGAGTCCCGCATCGTTCATAAAATTTTGTTTTCAAATTTTATTTGTGTAATAAATAGCGTGTTTATTATGTTTTTTTTTAAGTATTTCTTATTTGATGCAAGAAATTGACCAGGGACACCACATTTCCGCAAGTTATGATATAACGTGCTTATATTATGGTTGTTAAAGAAAAGCAATGACGCCTAATACATAGAACGCCTTTGTAGAAAAGTGATAAAATGTAATGGAGAAAAATCCTCGGTCTATCTCGATTTCCGATGCTCCGATATGAGATAATCGAGTTTTAACTCATCGAGAGTATATCGCATGACTGTTATAGAGTTTTGTAGCATGTCGGTTCTGTCTGCATCTTCTACCACAGCAGCCAAATTCCACCACCAGACATAACGACAAGATGTAAAGTTGGCATTCTACAACCTGGTGTTTTTCATGAAATTTCTTGCCTCGTACAGCCACTTTGTGCAATCAATTACCGGCTGCAGTTTACGCGAATCTATACTACTTCGGTAGGCGCCTTCAAGCTTAAGGTGGAGACTGACTTGTATCGTTTGTAATGTACCATTTGAGGCCAATCCAGTGACACAGATTGGCTTGTAACGTTTGTTTGTAATGTACCATTTGAGGCCAATCCAGCGACACAGATTGGCTTGTAACGTTTGTTTGTAATGTACCATTTGAGGCCAATCCGGCGACACAGATTGGCTTGTAACGTTTGTTTGTAATGTACCATTTGAGGCCAATCCGGCGACACAGATTGGCTTGTAACGTTTGTTTGTAATGTACCATTTGAGGCTAATTTGGTGACACAGATTGCCTTGTAACGTTTGTTTGTAATGTACCATTCGAGGTCAATCCGGCGACACAGATTGGCTTGTAACGTGTGTTTGTAATGTATTATTCGAGCTATTGGCTCAAGTGTCTCACTAGCTTCGGTGTCCTTCAGACCGAAACACAGTAATGCTTACACATTAATTCAGCTTCACGACAGAAAGAAGCACCGTTATGGTACCCATAATGTAGACGGCATCCTGTGCAAAGAAGCCTCCCACTGGTAAAGCTGTTTGACATGATTCTTGCCGCCGAATACCACCAACGAACTTAAAAATATCATCCTCACTGGATGTGTGGTATTAGGTCGCTATTGCGGTTTTCAATGAACTTTTTACTCGTATTTCATAAAAATTTAATCTTTTGATGTTTATTGACTCCTATAATTATATTAACATTGCCTATATTAACAATTTAATATTTGCAGTCCTTAGGAGCATCTCCAGCACCGATTGTCCCGTCTCGTCTTTTGGCAGACCCCATCGAGCTGGAGAGAAGCCTGGCTGAGGCAGGACACGATGGCTTTGGAGCCCTCAGTGAGGATACCAGCCCACCATCACCAACTCCTGTTATCGAGGAAACCTTCCATCACAGGGTATGTTTACATTTATTTTGTAATTGAATAAAGTCGTGTTGTAATCTCTTCAAAGGTGTTTCATATAAAATTAAATAAGCCATTTCTTTTTTTGGCTGTATACCCAACCCAAATAAAAAGTGGCTTTGGATTTATTTTTTCACATGCGAAATGATTCTTGCTGGTTATCAATATTATTAAACGTAAAAAAATATAAATTAAAAATCAAGTCAATTTTAATAAAGTAATAATAACATTATTATATACGGTCTACTAATATTATAAATGTGAATGTAAGTTTGTTTGTTACGATTTTACGCAGGATCTATTGAACGGATTATGATGAAATTTGGTACAGCGATAGACTATAGCTTGGGAAAGGACATAAGCTACATTTTATCACTGAAAATTCCATTGTTCCCGCGGGATTCGTGATAAACTGAAATTCACGTCGATAAGCTATAACCAAATAAATAGAAGTTTACTTTGACATAGCAATTCTTACTCGAAATGAGGTTCATATAATATGTTGGGAACGAGAGCGAAAATGGGAACCGGAACTGGAATAGGATATGAGATAATCTTCTATTCCAAACTTGCCCATTATTTTTAAAAACCTTTAATTACGTGGATGAAGTCGCAGGCATCAGCTAGTATCTTCTAATAATATTTAATCTACAAATTGGTGCTTCAGCTTGTCTTATCTTTGGGAAATAGCTTAGTAATAGCTTTACCAATATATTCTATTTATTTAACTCGGTTTATCGGTGTGGGTAACGACTAGTTTCGCAACATTCGGAGGTCCTTCATCAGGGTCATTAATGAGTGAAGTGGGTTCGCGATAACGTCCCGTCTCATACTGCCAACCGAATTTAAATAAATAAAGTTAATAATATCTTGTACGCAGACGTGGTCGCTAACTATGGGCCTGATGGGAAAGATCATGGTCGTTTAAAGGGCAATGGAGAGGGCTATGTGCGGAGACTCCCTGGGACATTGAATCAGAAATGAGGAGATTCATAGGAGAACCAGAATCACTGACATAGCCCAAATGCTTGCGAAACTGAAGTGGCAGTGGGCAGGGTGCAAAGCTCAACGGACAGATGGCCGGTGGGACAGAAAAGTCCTTGAATGGCTACCACGTACCGGAAGACGCAGTGTTGGTCGGCCCCCCACAAAATGGACAGACGATCAGGTCAAGATCGCCGAAATACGTTGGATGAGGGCAGCGCATGACCAATCGGTGTGGAGATCTTTGGGGGATGCCTTTGTCCAGCAGTGGACGTCTTCCGGCTGTTGATGATGATAAAAATAAATAATTATTTTGCAGCCGGTTGCTTCTATAGTTGCCGTGGTTCCACGAGAAGCTTTAGCACCAACTCGACGTCCTCCACCGCCTCTCATTACCGTTCCAGAGCAGAAGTCACCGCCACCTGAAAGGTAACTTAACTTACACAACGACTTACTCTTACTTTATGTGGGAGGCTCCTTTGCACCGGATGCCGGGTAGATTATGGGTACAACAACGGCGCTTATTTCTGCCGTGAAGCAGTAACGTGTAAGCATCACTGTGTTTCGGTCTGAAGGGCACCGTAGCTAGTGAAATTACTGGGCAAATGAGACTAGACAACTTACGTCTCAAGGTGACGAGCGCAGTTGTAGTACCGCTCAGAATTTTTGGGTTTTTCAGTAATCCAGAGCGGCACTGCATTGTAATGGGCAGAGCGTATCAATTACCAACAGCTGCACGTCCTGCTCGTCTGGTCCCTTATGTTCCTTAAAAAAATGTCACTTTTGTGGTTCAGACTAGGTGACTTTTCACATGCATACGGTGTCATGCAAGCTTTCACATTTACACGGTTTACGCACGGTCGCCTTGCGGCGGCGAAGGGTGGTAGTATTGTCGAGGTACAGGACTGAAGACGTCGCCGTTATGCGCCCCTGTTTATGTAAAAGATGCTATACAAGTCAAAACATTACTCCAAAGACGGTGACCGCGTCAAAACCGTGCTTATACTGGATAAGCACGGGCGACACACGGTCAAGGCACGGTTGCCATACCATGTGAAAGCAATCATTGTATTCCATACATTTGCACGGCGACCGCGCTGTGACCTTATGGATGTGAAAACGCGCAGACTCGTTTCAATACCACAATTTGCATCAAACCCTTCATGCAAGTAATGATATTTTTAGTATCATTAACTAAGTTTTATTCGAGTACTTCAATCTGTATATTTCCGACATGGTCATGCAAGAAACGCTTCGATAAATATTTGCATACTTAAACACACTACGGCAATATGGCCGTCTAATTGAAACATGATTTTTAGTGCACTAAATAATTTTCATTCATTAATTATATACAGGCTACCTCTAGACATGGCAGTTCGAGGGTCTGGAGAGCCGGAGACGCTGAAATACGAAGTCCACCTCAACAAGGACTCCTCTCTGGGCTTGGGGATCACTGTGGCTGGATATGTCTGCGAACAGGGTAAACAATTTGATTATTAATATTTTGCAATGAGATTTATTACTGACGAGCGACAGTCTTTGATATGGTGGCAATGTCACTGAGCGAGATTTTATAAGCAATTAAAAATTTTAAAAGCCTATAATGAAGGGAGCCTGGTCAAAATCCGCGTAGTCTTTTCGTTTAGTCCGAACAAACAGACAAACAGAGAGATTATCAATTAGCTGCAAGACGTGAAATGACTGCTGGGCAAAGCCAGAGATTTCCACGACGTACGCTGCCCTCTCTTACCTGTTTCAGTGATCTTGTATATTCTGGTTCATCTTCGTCATTCATGGCAGGGGTTGTTAGGAAAATATTTACATTAAAGGCTATTTACAAGCTTTCACAGATAGTTAGCTAATTACAAAATTATAGTAGAATTATTTTGAGTACAAATTATTATACGACCTGCAAGCCCTTAACGATTTTGACTTGATAGTACAAGAGTATGAAGGAGGTTCGGGCATCTTAAAAGAGTTTTATTTGTAACAAAATTTATAGTAATGTATAAAATTTATATCATATCAAAGTGTAAAAAAACATCCAATTATCGCTTTATACATTATCTAACAACGAACGTAAAAGCATCCCTATTTCAGTGTAACATTTCATCCTGAAACAATATAGGTCGTAATCGTCTTCAGTAAACAGTAATGAGAATAAATGACCGCAAGAATAACACATTTATCTTTTACCCGAACGATGTATGATCGCCGAGACGGAGTAAATGAGTGTAATACACGAGATATATTGTGAGTGTTCTTGTTAAAGAATAATTTTTTATAACGTTATATTGAACAAAGATTTACGGTCTACGCTCAAAATTCATTATAAGATGGCTACAGATTTCGTGTTAAGGCGGACTGACCAGGATTGTAAACGCTACAACCAATCCTCCAAAATTTGTGGTGATCATGTGGCTAAGCTGCAAATGGGCATTTATTTTACTGATTTTCTTTTGTTTATTCAAAATTTTTATATTAAAGTGAAAAGTTGTTCGGTTTAAGTTTCAGGGATGTACTAATTTTATTAAATTCTTTTAAAAATGAATGTTGTTATAGCAGAAAGTTCGGAGATTTTTGACTTTAAAGTTTATTTTTGGGAAGCAACTTGAAAATTTTTATGGGATATTTCAAAAAATATATATAAAAATTTTCATTGCGTGTTGCGGTAATCGACTCTCTAAGAAACCAATTTTTGTGGACATTGAGGTATGACCGTGCCTTAAGAGACTGGCAACAGCTAAATAGGCTTCTTTAAAACAATTTTTCCGCCTAATCTATACAGTTTGCAGGAGCGAGTAGAATATATATCAATCTTATCAATCTTAAACATATTTCAAAGAAAACTGTTGTATCAAAAACACGTTTAAGATAAAAATACCTCGATACAAAATGATCGCAAACTCTCCTCTTCAGCTTCAAACAATCCCACGGCAGAGAGTGCTTGCAAACAAAACGGCATGATTGTGTTTTTCAAATTTAATCCGTTGGATTAGAGATAGTTTTCTTGATTTAACATAATATGCGAAATCAAGTAACAAACTCATATTGTATATATTTTAAGGCCTCTGATATTGCAGATGACTAAAAGTGATTGTTTCCTCCAATCAAATAAGCCAGTTTCTCGTTTGCTCCCTCTTATTGAAAATTTAACGATTACTTTAGTTCTTCCATTTTCCTTAACATCTGATCCCACTCTCCCCTCTCTCAATATTGTCTCTAGTGTAAAGTAAGCATCCACATTCAAACAAATATACTAACCTAGAATGGCAAACACAAATCGAATCGTTAAAAGTAAGCCTACGAAATTTAATAAACATATTTTAGACGTTACAACACTTAAGTAATCCTAATACAGTGAAAATTATATACCTTACTTTATGCCAATCACTTTTGACCTGCTGTAGTTTAATTTGGGGTCTAGCCCGCGTAACTATTATGTTAAGTCTGGGAACAGCTCAAAGAGCTATTCTAAAGATATTCTGACGGTATTTTAAGTTATTTACAGTGAGTGTATAGAGATGAAAATAAAGTATAAGTATTTGTATTTAGTTTGGATGATAATTATTTTGCTTGCAGAAGAGCTAAGCGGTATCTTTGTGAAGAGTATCAGTGCTGGAAGTTCAGCTGATGTCTGCGGGAAGATACAAGTCAACGATAGGATAATTGAGGTATGCGTTAGGTCTTATTATATTATCTCTAATTTGGCTCTAAATTGAAATGATTATAAATATTTTATTTGTTACCAACAATTTAGCATTCAAAAATAGTGAGTTTTCTGGAGTGTATTTTCAGCTAAGATTTGGGTTTACTCAATTCGACACGTGTTTAGCCTTAACACGAGGCATTCTCGGGAGATGTTGGCTCGTCAAATTACGAGACTATGAGACTACTAGTCTCGTGCCAGAAATCAAAGACAAATCTTAGCAGAATTTACTTTCAAGAAAACTCACAAAGTTTGGATAGTTATGGATTTCCGCAAAATAACTCCCTAATTAAGTTAAAACAATTTGGAAATTTTTTACTCACATAAAAAGTGTACAAAGAAGAAGATCTCTTCAAATTGTCGGAGAACACGGTAGGTAACCAGCAATCCTTGACAATTATGCGGAAAGTCGAACTTGCATTGAAATTATTACATATTCAGCCAATCCTTTACGCTTGAAAACGTGCATGAAAATGGAATCCATACTGTGACAATGATAATATTACACTGTGGCCATCTTGGATTCAAAAATTAAATTAAATTCTGAAATAGGCATACGCATTATGGAATTAGGACGTTATACTTCTTTTAGTGCTTGAAGGAAACAGTTATATGGCATGCAATTGGTAAGGTCTCCCATCAGGTAAACCCTGTTATAAATGTCCAACGTACATAACACTACACAAAGTCTTACTTTTTTTATGAAAATATGGGACGAGACGAGCAGGACGTTCAGCTGGTGGTAATTGATACGCCATACCTATTAAAATGCAGTGCCGTTTCGGATTCTTGAAAAACCCAAAAATTCTGAGCGGCACTACAATTGCGCCCGTCACCTTGAGATACATGTTAAGTCTCATTTAATTTCACTAGTTATGGCGCCCTTCAGACCGAAAAACAATAATGTTTACACATAACTGCTTCACGGCAGAAATAGACGCCGTTGTGGTACCCATAATCTAGCCGGCTTCCTGTGCAAAGGAGCCTCCCACTGGTATCTTAATAAAACAAGTTAGTAAGCTGAGTTGATATAAAGAGAAGTATCTTTCAATTGCAATACTAAGCCTTACTATAAACGTACAATAAAATGTTTTTTTTTGAAGAACAGCAAATGATATTATTATAAACACACTTCAAAAATTATTATAATTTGTGTATTGATGCTAGAAGTGAGGGTTACTTTAAAAACATAACAAATTGTTTAGATTTTCCACTGCGACATCTCAAGTCAATATCCTAATATGCAAATTTTGGGGATGAGCAGGTTAGCAAATGTAAATTAGATCCTGAAGAAGAAGCCACTACCTGAGAGTTGAACAAAGCATACAAGATTTTATGACGATACGTCACTCGAACGGCTAGCTCAGTTGGAAGAGCATTCGCACGGAATGTGAGAGGTCATTGATAAAATTCTGTTAAAAATTACCAGATTAATACTATAAATAATTACTTAAGCATAAAAATAAGCGTGACGTACAATAATAAAAACTGTACTTGTAAATACTGAAACTGTAGAGTTTTCCGAGGAATTCTTATATTTTAATAGGGAAATGGACAATAGAAAAAATCTCGAACGTTGGTTGAGTGCTTTGTGAATGCTTCAGATAAATTTAACAATGGATTTAATATTTTATTCCAACGGGGTCAGCTGGAATGAGTATAGTTTCCCGCACTTGCAATATTGCTTTCTATTGAATACACATTGATGACGTAGCTTTCTTTTATGCCTGGTCCAGATATTAATGAATTCGACGAAAGAAAAAGAAAATGTGTGGCTACGGGCTTTCGGAGTCGATTCCTTTTTCTGTTCCCGTTTCTTGGGATATGTATTGTATTGTTTAAGGCGCGGTGCACCTTTCGTACATATGTTTTCCTAGGACGACTGTTTATTTTATCTAAAATATAAAATTTATAATTATGATATAGTAACTTAAACAATGTAAGTGAACGTTTTAATCATTTAATCGCATCAAATCAAAGTCACTTTATTCATTTAGGTCAAAGAATTCACTTTTGAATGTGAAAAGTTATCTGGGTGCACTGCAGTGTCAAGTCGAGCAAAAACAAGCGGCCGAACCATTCTTTTCTCGAAGCAGTTCAGTTCATTTCGAGCCCCTATAACTACGTTGTGGATATAAATAGAAGCCTGAATTAAGTTACCAAGCAGGCATTGCTTAAACATAGTATATTTCAAGTTTCATTCGGTTGAACGGTTCGGTTTTAAGATTCATACCTAGTCAAGATTCTTATTTTTCTAACTCACTGACTAACCGATCATCAAAAGCCTAAGGCACTTCTTTTACTGTCATCAAGGTATTAATTGCCTGTCCATTGCTTAACTTAGGATATGCATTAAGTAACAAATTTACTAAAGTGACGAATTTAATGATCAAGCCGCATTAAAGAACTTCCATCCTTGCAACTTCCTATGCAAATAATCTTGACTGATATTTAATGACTTAAATGTAAATACCTTTTTAATAGTAGAAGAAATCTAGAAAAATGCGTCCAAAATAGAATTCTCAAATACGAGTGCATCTTTCCGAGCTATGAAATATAAATTGTATTCCCTAGCTCAAGGAAATAACAATAGAATGTTGACAATAGAAAATGCCAAGAGGATGGCGCAGAGCTTAGTGAATATGCTTTGGATTGGTTTAAAAATTCAAATATTTTTCTGCAACCGGGTTGATGGTAAAATACGCTTTTCTCGCACTGGCAATATTGCTATCAGCGGAATACACTGATGTTAATATGCCTTTATTTTGACTTTAACCAAAGTGTATGTAAATACTATGTAATAGGAAATTAAGGTTAGTATAAAACGTGCAGTATAGGAATTACAATTGGGCGACGACGCATAATTCGGCTAAGTTAGAAAACGAACAGTTGCGTAAATCGTAGTGGGTTTCGGCTATCTCTGTTTTTTACAAGATTATAGTAGTCATCTGTCAATCTATCAATGACTGCACGTTTCATACAATCGAGTGAATCGCTTATTTTTCTTACGGCCGTTTTCAATAACCTATCATTCCTTAGTTTACCTTGCTATGGGTAGACTATCTATCCTTTTACGCTTACTTACATTTCAATAACCTATCAACATAACGCATTGGACTATAAATATGTAAGACTATGGATAGATAAGATTTTGTCATTAAACGGTGATAGTAATGTATCCGTAACTAGAGAAGTTATTGGAAGGCTAGTAACGTTATTGAAAACGGCCGTTAGAGAGTTTCGCTAGACTGATTTCAACTAAAGATTATAATATAAAGGTACAAGTAAATATATTTTAATATGTTTTGATTGTGCAATTTTAGTGAATTTTGTTCTTTAACTGAAGCCCAGAGTTATGCAGTTCCCGTGAGTATCCCACGAAAACCTTAGTTTTGTTTTTTTTTCCATAGAGCTTAACATTGCATAGAGTTTCTTTAAGTGTCATAGAATAACGTAAGAAGGAAAAACTACAGTTCTAGTGATATAGATTTGTTTTTTGTTTTTAATTACAATAGTTAACATGATTTTTTGGTGAACAACCGAACAGTCGGACAAAGTCGCGCCAACAGGTAAGTTAAACTTGATAGTAACATAGATGTAATATTACTGGCACTACAGTAAATTTAGAGGCTTCTTTTGAAAGTCATGGAACGAGTAGATGTTCCGTCTGCCCTTGAATGACAAAATTTGATTTACATGAGCAGCGACAATTTGATTTGACTCGCAACGCATCACAAAGCATAGCGTACCGCGCGAATCCACCTCGATCACATTGCAGTGCAATTTAAAAATGACATGATTTTTATACACTAAAGCTGGGTTGCACTAACTTTAGCAATAACAAATATGTTAAAGTACCGGTTTAGCCTAAAATGTGTTGCACCATTTGACAATCTTTAGATGACGTTTAATAGCTAAATAAAAATAATAATAAAATAGTTAACAGTTTAAATAAATATTCGATAGTGTATTAATATTTCACTTTTTAACTATGGCAATGAATACGATTGTGCAACACATTCCTCAGTCTATGTTAAAGTCAGCGTTATTGTTAACGTCAAATGTGACGTAAACCTTAACTATAACTGCAAATATGATGCCAGCCTTAATGGATTAATTTCACTAGCGCCTCTGTTTGCAATAACCAATAAGAAATAATAAATGAAAAGCCGTTAAATTATACACAGGGTATTTTCTTTTATAATAAAAGTTTATAAATTTAATTTCAATAATGTTAGGTTGCAGCAACTAACTTTAGCAATATCAAACATATTGTGAGAGTACCGACCAAGCAAAAATTTGTTGCACCATTTGATAATTTTTAGATTACGTCATAACTTTTACTGTTAACCGTAACCGTCAAATCTTTGCCGGTTAAAGGTATTGTTAATGTTTAATATATATTGTTATATTCGATCGGGAATTGTTATTTCACTTTTTAACTATCACAATGCCAAGGAATACGATGGTGCAACATATTCCACTGTCTATATCAAATTCAACTTTACTATTGACGTGAAATTTGAAAAAACCTTAAAATATACAAAACTGCTTATATGATGCCACCTAGCCCTAAATGGATTAATTTTTCTAGCAATAAACAGGTTCGTTTTAATTAAAAATAAACTCAGTGGACCTTCAATCGCTATACAACAAACTCTCTATAATATTTACATTTTAAAGTGCATTTTTAAAATTTATAACTATACTAGTTCACCCGACAGACGTTGTTCGGCATATAATAAATAGAATAATGTTTTTTTATGAATTTGTCAATAATATATCATAACATCAAGAATTATTTCGTAAAATATGCTCCCTGTTGTTGTATTGAAATTGTTTTACAGCAGAACTGTCAAACCGTCCGTCAATAAATTCTCTCATAGAAAATATGTCCATACAAAACAAATATCGGACGACGGGGGACACATCAAAGGAAAAACAAAATTGTTGATTTTATTTAATTCCGAACACTTTCATATTTATTCACCTTTTAAACCTTCCCTGGACTACCACAAATAATGCAAGACCAATCGGTCCAGCCGTTCTCGAGTTTTAGCGAGACTAACGAACAGCAATTCATTTTTATATATATAGATTATTTAGTTCTAAGTATAAAATAAATCACGCAATAACGTTTCGTTTATTCATCTGTATAAAAAACTTAAATTAAAATTACCGAAACCATTTTGAATTTCATGCTTATCGGTGAATGCTTTTTGCCCATTAAGGCTTTTACATGATGAATTGCCTTCGTCCTTCCTCATGCATTAAAATAGAACCAATTTAATTAATTATTGGGGGCGAAGCCATAATGTACATATTATAATGCGGCTTCACATATTGCGTATAGTTATTTTTTGGCATTACAAAGTAAAACTTACGGTGGTCTATGTATATGAAGTAGGTTATATGGTATTGACTTAAGATGTACATAATATCTCATATTGTGGTATAGTCTGGCCATGAATACTGATACAATAAACAAATAAACAGAATCTTACATTTGAATTTGGAATCTGCCAATTTTATATGATTTTATATTTTAAATTGTTTTAAATTAATGTATTAAACTAATAAATTTCATAAATGTTATGTGCAATAGAATTTTTTGTTATTCTGTTTCAGTATTTATTTCAACACTAGTTATCTACTAATATATCTACTAATGTAGTTATAAATTCACTACATTTAAATTAAACTTATAATAATTTTGTTCACAAACAATAATTTATGATATTTTAGTGAATTCATATCGAATCTAAACTTAAATCTCTATATATACTCAGGTAACACTGAAAATGTTTAGAAATTGAAAAAACGGCTGTAGAAAGTTGCCAATACTTTTATTGTTTTCCGAAGTAATCTCCGTTCCTCTCTACTCATCGTCGCATTCGATGTAACAAATGAGAAAAGCAGTGGGCCCATTCTTCCTTAGGGTTCTCTTCTATGGCATTTTCGTACGCTTTTACCGCATCTTCAGGGCTCGTAAAGCGAATAAGTAGGTACCTCGAATTTTATCTTTAGTTCTTGCGAATAAATAAAAGTAGTAGGGCGCCAGGTCAGGACTGTATGGCGGATGACTCATTATCTCGACACTTGCCATAGTCAAATATATAACAGTCCGTTTTGCGGGGTGCGCTGAGACATTGTCGTGGTGAAGGAGGATCCTGCTTCGAGGTCGCTGCTGTCGAATTTTTTCCAAGACATCATGAAAACATCGATTGACATACCAGTCTGCAGTAACTGTCCTTCCATCTTCTAGCACAACTGTCACGAAATGACCTTTCCGACCAAAGAATGAGGCAATCATCTTTTTTCCTTTCTTTACCTTAGTTAGCCGATCCTCGAAAGGAAGCACCCACTGAGCTGATTGTCTTTTGGTTTAGGATTCGTAGTAATATATCCAGCTTTCATCACCTGTGACGATGTCAAATACAGCATTTGAGTCACCGCCGTTGAACGTATCTAACATTTGGCGACACCAGTCCATGCGAGGGTGTTGCTGGTCGTTGGTTAATGTATGGGGAATCCATCTGGTATAAAGCTTCCTGACGCCTAAATGTTGACCTTGACTCATACCAATGCCTAGGCTTAACCGTATCTGCTGATAGATCACTTACCCTATCATGCGTCGCACAGCACTGATGTTATCTTCAGTAGTCGCTGTTAAATGACGTCCCTCACGCGGATCATCATTGAGATTGCTACGTCCACGCTTTAACTCGTTCAACCAATTGTAAATAGTGGCACGAGATGGGGCTTCATTAAGAAATGCCAATCGCAGACTATCATAGCTTTGTTATTTAGTAAGCCCACAACGAAAGTCATAATAAATCACTGACCACTGCTCGCGTTAGGTTCATTTTCGCGTGTAACAAGAGTTTTAGATTTGCCGCCAATTCACAAAAACAAATGACAAATGAATGCAATTATATACTACATTAGGTTACCAGAGTTCTAAAATTGAAATTCAAAAAAAGTTTTCATTGGCAATGTTTCTAACTGGCCAGTTCTAAACATTTTTAGTGTTACCCACGTATAAGAGATATCCCCCTATGTATTGACTCATCACGATATCTCTGGAGGCGTAGAGACTTGAATACGAATATTCCTTTTTCGGATTTTACAAAATTCCACCCGCAAGAGTTTTTTTTATTATGAGCGTCTATCGGGTCAGCTTATTATATCAGTCTCGGATGATTGGTTTCAAACAGGTTGTTTTTCGACTAAAGCCTGAATTAAATATTGGTGGTCTCTGTCTTTCACTATGTGGATCCATTTTAGGCCAGCAACTCTTTCGACTTCCTCTTCTCCACATTTGAATGGAGGGAGGGAGACTCCCTTTTTAACCGACTTCAAAAAGGAGGAGGAGGTTCTCAACTCGATCGGTATTTTTTTTATGTATGTACACTGATTACTCTGAGATTTATGATCCGATTTACGTAATTCTTTGGTCCCATAAAAATTTAACATAGTTTGGCTCAGTAGTTTTCATTTTATGAACATTTTTATGAAAATTTTTGTCTACGTGGATAATATAAATGTTTTTTGTGTACGGCTTTTTAGTAGTTTCCATTCAGGTGAATTATATATTTTTATTATTTTACACTAAAAAGTAATAATTCAGTATCAGAAAAGTATCAAAAACTATAGTAACTAAAAATTTAATTTAATACACCTCTCATACAAACCTTTACCTAAAATATTAATAAAATACTAACATTTATATGTGCTACTTATTGATAGATTTTAAGTCGGTCTTTTTTATCTATTTCCGTTCCATTCAAAAAATGTAAATAATATATAAGTGGAATATCTTCGTATTAAAAAAACAGTAGAGATATGTCTCGATGGTTTTGCTAGGCGGTAAAAGCTCATAATGAACGAAGCTATTCACATATACACCATACAATTACCAGTGGGAGGCTCCTTTGCACAGGAGGCCGGCTATGTTATGGGTACCACAACGGCGCCTATTTCTGCCGTGAAGCAGTAATGTGTAAACATTATTGTATTTCGGTCTGAAGGGCGCCGTAGCTAGTGAAGTTACTGGGCAAATGAGACCATCTTATGTCTCAAGGAGACGAGCGTAATTGTAGGGCCACTCAGAATTTCTGAATTTTTCAAAATGGGCAGGGCGTATCAATTATTATCAGCTGAAATATCCTGCTCGTCCCTTATTGTCATAAAAAAATACACACAGCATCACCTAAGAACCACCAATGAGTATTCGGTTCATGAGGTTTATGAAGCGAGTTTACATGGCAGCCGAATAACGAGGTATTTGTTACCTAGCTTTTTCAAATGGGTCAAAACTGCTTAGCGATGAGTTACCAGTCCTTCAAATTCAGTTTATTGCTCCACTTTATTCAAAATTGGCATAAAAGGCAATTATTTTCTCAAAATTGATTCCTTTAGAATTCTTTTTGACGTCATTTCTTATACTACTAGATACTACTACCGCTTCGGAAACAAATGGCGCTCTGAGAGAGAAGAAGCGGCGCAAGAAACTCTCCCAGCATTCTTTTTTTTTGCGCTCTTTTCAATAAAAATATACAATATTGTACAGTCGCTATAAAATAATCACAATCTAGTCCCAGGCTGTCCGATCATTTAGATATTCAGCAGTGGAGTAATAGGATTTACGACAGAGCCATTTTTTATAAAACATTTAAATTTATTTATAGATAATGCCTGAACAGTGGCTGGGACTTTATTGTAGAAGTGTATACATTTACCCTTAAAGCTATTATGTATCTTATGCGTCCATTCAATCATCATTGATGCTGTGCAATCTTTGACATCAAAATTCGCGTATTATTTGCGCTTGAACCAGCATTGTGCTTTCCTTACTTTTAATAATTTGTTTCTTATTTTGAAATATAATTTTTAATGGCATCAAAACCAGCCAAATGCAAATAGTTACAGACAAAGAGATTTTATTATAAGTTTATACATGCTAAATGCGAACAGACTTTTCCCCAACCTGACTAATATCTATAAAAGAATTGGGTCGCGTATTTAGTATTTTAGTTAATGTGTTACAAGTACATGATCATTTACCATAACTGAACACTAACAGTTTTTTATTATATCTAATTATACTACTTTCGTTGTTGAATAACAAAATAAAACTCACACTTTCAACCTTGTTTTTAACTATTTTTTATGTTCACACGCATACACAAATTATGTTGCCCCAAGCTTATAGTCTGTGCTGTAGGTGCAACACAATGATATATTTAATACAATATATAACTAAACATATATATAAATACAAATAAATATCCAATACTCGGAATTAAACTTCCATATTCATCATATAAATGTTTGCACCTACCGGGATTCGAACCCGGGACCTTTAGCTCATTAAGCAGGGTCATATAGATCGTCAATATTTAGAATAATGTGGCATTTTCCCCCCAAGGACAAGTCGCCTAGGCGAATGACAATATAGTATTTGTTATTTTTTTGCATGATTTATTAAATTTCATCTTTTAAAAGTAAATAAGTTAATGGAACCTTTAGTAAAACAAAAAATATTTAACAATAGTAGTTACTCAATGGGTCACCAAGGGGCTGCTGAATATCAGCGCTGTGTTGGTATTATACCAACGTAGCATGACGCTGAGTCAGCTCCTTTTAATAACAATAACTGCTACACAAGATCATCCCTATAATATTATACATATACATACACTCATATACTTTTTTGTCATTTGTATTATTTTTATGTTATTAGTTCTTAATTTTTTTTTACCTCTGTAAGTTCTTTTTTACTTTTATTATTGTGTGGTTTGTGTTTGCTATTAACAAAGTTTTCATTCATTCATTCATTCATAAATGTTATTTTTATTCACCATGAATGTTCTAGAATGATAGAATTCATAATACACATAGATACACACACAATGTTTGAATAACCATTATCCAAAGCTTTATAGAAAAGCTCCTTCACGACAGCTTTCCGTATTATCGATTGTTCTCTTAAAAGGGTTCGAAAATCGCTGATTCATTCAGATAGAAGTTTGAGGATCCTTATTGTTTGGAAAGGGAAGCTTAACACAAAGCTGTTCAGTGACCTAATGCGTATTATCAAACCTGTATAAACCTTTAGGCATAGGGCGCTTAATGTGAAAAGATGCCAGCCTACGTTGCTTTCTTTTGGAAACAGTTCTTCTATTAATAGTATTATTATCATCATCATCAACAGCCAGAAGACGTCCACTGCTGGACATAGGCATCCCCCAAACATCCGTAAAAACAAACGTATTCCGGCAATCTTGACCAGATCATTGGTTCATGTTGCCAACGCTGCGGTGCCCAATACGTGGTCGCCATTCGATTACTTTCTCTGCCCCAACGGCCATCTATCATCCGTCGGACTATGCGCGCTGCCCACTGCCACTTCAGTTTCGCAATCATTTGGGCTATATCGGTGACTTTGGTCCCTCTTTGGACCCTCTGAGTGAAAATGAGCTTTCTCATCAGGCACATAGTTAGCGACCACGTCTGCGTACCGTCAGTCATCACTGGCAACACACACTGGTTGAAAATCTTCATCTTCAGACACTGTGGTATTTAAGACGAGAAGATTTTACGGAGCTTCTCGGACGCTGCACATCCATTAGTACTATAGTGATATTATATTTTTTTAGTTATAACAGTAGCTGGTATTTATGCAGTGGTAGTATGGCAATACAATATTTCAAATACTACAATATTCTAACCTATAGTCACATTGTAGTATATGAAATCAAAACAAACATTATGCTCGGATTTCCATTTGCACATAAAACAGGAATACGAGGGCAAAACAAAACTCATTCGAAACAGATTTAGATGAGTGACGCAATTGTTTCCACTGTTATGAAAACAACTTGCAAATTGTGTGTAGTGATGCGAAATTTCGTTCCGTCGTGAAGTGATTAATATTTTTTATTGGTAGTGCAGCGAAAATACAACAGTTTTGTTATTACTTGTGGTAATCCACAGAGTAGAAATGGATACAAATACAAATATTTTATTGTGTCTGTAGCTGTACCTACAACCAATAATATCAATTATTACAAATGTCTAATATCTAACTTGTAACGTAGCATTATAGATCGTAGAAATAGTAATCGTGCATAATAACTGTAATAAGCGTATGTCGAAAGATTCGTTCTCATAAGAACATTTTATTTTGTATAACGTAATATTAGCTCTGATAAGAACCATTTCATAACGCTGTACATCAACCATAGAATCATACAGATCACCAGTAATAATCTCATCAATGTACGAGCATCGTCACGTTCTCTTGACGATCGCAGATATACTCACGTGATCAGTCATATGCTCCGCATTACACAACCGTACAGCTAGGCCGAGCGGACTCGACTGACGAGTGAACGTGAAGCGTCGGGAGTCGGGACTCGGGGGTCGATCGCTATTCATGCAATTTTAATCAATGAGCAACAGCGTAGGTACTCAATGCTCATTGACATCGTATGATCGAGGTTCGACGCGAGTTTACACAAACTGCGATAGCATTAGTTTTAGAGCGAGATAGAACACATAATATTATTCTCAATTCTTATTGAATGAAACGTTTTACTATTGGTAAAATGTAAGCTCTAGTATTGGTGTGTATTTTCTGAACTTGTAAATATTTTTAAGTAACAATTGTGATTGGGTAACTAGTTTTAAGAATTTTGTATATATATCGTGTAACTGTTTAATAAATATATCTTCCACATATTCCTCACAGTCAAGCAGTTGTTTTATTTAATCGCCAAACGCTCAGTCTCTAAATGTCTAAAAAAAAACGTATTACTTAAACAAAAAACCATGTTCTAGTTACTCATAATACCACATAATACCTACCAACATTATACATCACAGCCATTAGGTACAAACAATAAGAAGAAGTCTGCATACTTAAGTTTGGTAAATGCATCTAGACAAGTAGGTACGAAGTTTTTATTGCTAGGACTTCTTAAATAAACTATGCACATACAGACAGTAGGTTTATGTGAATCATACATAAAATCTGGTGCCTTTCCAGAAAATTGCTATTTTGCTGGAGAGTAGGTATGTAGTCTACAATATGACAACAATCTACTAGTACATGGCTGATCTCTAACTCCTAACTAAATTTCCCTGTATTTAGGATATTAGTACTGCCCGTGTATCGGTCGGTTATGCATAATATACTTACTTACATAGGATACTTACGTATTTGCTGTTATTGAACATATTGTGATTTGTAATTACTATAACGGCCTTACAAATAAAATTGTTATAAAGTTATAACTTAGCATAACCCAAGAATATGTAAAATGTTTACAAATAGACATTTTGCTTACGAATGGTTTGTCGGACGTATAACGCTTCCCGCGTTTATTTGCAAGGCTGCTTGTCATTCGGAAAATTAAGAATTATCATTGTATTGACAGTGTTGCCAACGATATTGTAAACATTTTGCATTTTATATGTTTATCATCAGTTATAACTTTATACCATGTTTATTTGTAAGGCCGTTAGTGTTTATTTCGTACTTCTGTAGTGAATCCTTAGGGATAAATTAAAAAAAAAAATAGTATTTAAAGATGGCCTGTAAGTAACATTATCTGAAAATATCACGTTGAAAACTGCTAAGCAATAATTAACGGAGTATCTCCATAACTTTGTTCACGATAACGTGATAAAAAGATAAGATGGAAAGTGTCATAAAAAGGGAAAGGGGCGTCAACCAGTGCTTATAAACTAAAGATGAGGTCACATAGCGTTTCCTTTGAATCGTCACAGACCTTTCAAATTTAAATATTTCTAAGTATAAAGTTACAAATATACATTCTGCTAATATTATAAATGCGAAAGGTTGTAAGAATGTGTGGATGTTTGTTTGTTACCCTTTCAGGCATAAACTACTGAATGGATTTTGATTAAGCTTTATAATATAAGGCATAAAAGGCATTTATTTTCTAAAAATTTATTCCTTTAGAATTCTTTTTGATGTCATTTCTAATAACTACTAGATACTACTACCGCTTCGGAAACAAATGGCGCTCTGAGAGAGAAGAAGTGGCGCAAGAAACTCTCCCAGCATTCTTTTTTTGCGCTCTTTTCAATAATATTGCTTACTCATTAGAATAACACATAGGCATATTGATAAAGATATAGTGTGAATTTTCCAAAATATTACGATAAGTGTCAAGTAAGTAAGAAAAAAGCCTGCCATCTTCGAGCTATTGTGGCGTGGGCCGCAAAAACTGTTGGAGTTACACGTATATTATTAAATAGTTCTACAAAAAAACCCGGACAGTATGTAACTAACTTTTTTGTGTAAATATAATATAGTAACTGTAAATTACATGGCAGCCATTTTGGATCTCGCTATCTTTGTTTTATTGTTTGTTGCTTAGATCATAATATAAACTTCTACATAGAATGTGAAAACGTCGAAAAGTGAGGACAGCTAACCTCTATTTTGAGCAATGCACGCACACTAAACACACAAAGTGACAAATCACCAGTGTAAGACATAACTTGTCACGCAGACTAAAGTAATAAACCTGGCCTGTTCTCATTGCTTGTCTAGCAGCAAGAGGCTCTATTTAGACGTATCAATTGTCGAAGGTGTGTTGTTACTCGTATAGCGGTAACGTAGCATAAGTAGCGGCCGTCCACGAGCATGACGCACGGACCAGCCATCGCAGCCCTCAGCATTATTATGGGATAGAATTAGTATATTTTCAGCTTATAAAAATATTTTTAGGTGACATCAACAGAGCTAATTTAAAATTGCTTCAAAATATGACCATCATTATTATTGCTTTTTGTTTTTACAAAAAAAATTCCGTGTGTACAAAGTACACATGTAAGAAGTGAAACCTGCATTGTGCATGAACCTCTAAACTGCATATGAAGTCCTTGTACATGTTGCTAGGATGACACATGATTTCAACCGCTATGAAAGACATTACTAACACCGCTACCATATTTATGTTCTCCTGGTGTCTATGCAGTTATAAGTCGTGCGTATCACATAAGAATATATTAAGGTATACCTACTCGCGTCATACATAAAAATAAAATAGTATGCATATTTCTGTCTCATTCTTTGCCGGCTTCATCCTACACATTTTTGTATTTGTGTCTCTTACCTGTCGTTTTTTCCGTTGCATCCGGTTTGAAATCACAACGATTCTAAAGAAGTTTTACTTCAAAAATACTGATTTTTCTCTAAAACAATTTTGACTTGTCATTAGCAGCGAGTGTATAATTAGGTACTCACCTAGGTTTGACCCTATTAAAAATGAGCTTTAACTAATTAGACTAATACTAGCTTGCACGTAAATTTTTATTTATTTAATGCAAAAGTGATGTCTTGAGTTGGGTCAAAAAGACGCGCTCAACAAAAAGTCATTTAGACTTTAAGCTTCAAGAGCTTTTGAATGCAACGCTGGAACGACTTGCATGGCCGGACTTACAACGGTAAGGGCCCTTAACATTCTAGGGCCCTAGAATACTACAATTATGCTAACGAGGATGCAATTATGTCTTTGCGTCTTCGTTTCGTAATTATTTTTTGAATATTTTCAAGTTATACTTCTTTATACGCGTTATGAAAAAATGATGGGAGTGAAATTTTAGGATGCGCGCGCATAATTGTTACACAAAAGTAGCAGGTTGAAGTTGGTAATTAAAATATGTCTTTTAAACATTGACAGTTAACAATTATTGACATTTCACACATTTCTGACAAATTAAGGTAACAAGGCCAAACCAAACCAAAATACAATAAAAGACTATTTAAATCATATATAAATAGGTTTATAACTGCAAAATTACATTGACATAAAAGTAAAACATAATGACGTTTGTACCTTTTTGATGTTATTGAAGATAAACTTCTTTGACTATTTATTACGTTACGCGCGCACATCGACAATAAAAATTAAGTTTTCAGAAATTTTGTGACGTTTGCGACATAAATTTTTTTTTTGGTTTCTTCGTCCGTAATTAGGACTAGCAAAGGGTCCAAGCCAATATTCGTTAATATTTAATTATTTATTTCACGATTTTTACAATATGGTTCTTTCTACAAACGTAGAATAGCACTACGAATAAATAATTGTAAGGATTTGTTTTGTTACGCCAAGGAAGTATAAATTCTTGCGTGCATACATAAGTACAAACACACTTTATTTTATTATGTGATCACAAGCAAAATTAGTAGTGATGTACCAACGTACGTAAATGTACAAACTTTTAACAACGAGAAATATCACATTACTGCAAATACATCAAGCATAAACTTATATAATAATGTAAGTATATATACATAATGTTGAATTGCTGTTATTGTTATCAATTATCAGTGTTATTTATAACCAAGTTCCCAAAAATCATTGAGAGAAAATTTTAAAGTAATAAACATTTTGACTTTCTTTCACCTTTCACCATTGGGAGGCTCCTTTGATGCCGGCTAGATTATGGGTACCACAACGGCGTCGTCTGCCGTGAAGCAGTAATGTGTAATCATTACAGTATTTCGGTCTGAAGGGCGCCGTAGCTAGTGAAATGACTGGGCAAATGATAGGACCATCAGCTGAACGTCCTGCTGGACTCGTCACGTATTTTCATAAAAAAAAATAACTCTTGCATCTCAATATATTTTTGATATATAATGTTGTTAATAAAATAAATACCAATTCCCCTAATATTATGTGAATTCGTCTCTGTTACAGGTGGACGGTACGTCTTTGCACGGTGTCACGAACCATCGAGCAGTTGCGTTGTTACGCGACGCTAAGGGGCCTATTGTTAGACTGAAGGCGCTGAGGTAATTGAAACCGTATTTTAAATAAGTTTAAGGTTCAAAATTGTTTACTAATGTATCAACTCAGTAATTCATAAGATTCTAGAGGAACAGGTCGGTTGGGCTCTATTATTATGAAGTCTGTCACCTAAATCTTTTATAATTTTAATAATAGACAGTTAATAGAATTGATGATAATTTTGTTGAAAATTATAATGGTAAATCTTACCCTCGTACATTAATATTAAGTTTTCATCACATTAACTTTGATACTTTTTAGGGTAGGGTAATAATCAATTGCAGCCCTATCAAATTCAAATTCAAATATTTTTATTCAAAATAGGATTTAAAATCACTTATTCAAAGTTAAAACTACTACCCATTCGATAGAGTATGCCTCAGACCTGAAAGGAACGGACGCAAGAAACTCGTCCGGTCTTTCCTTTATAAAAATATGGATTAAAATGTAATATCGTATAGTAAACATTTATAATTATGTAGCGTGAGGGTGTTCGCTCCATTCCCAGTCAGTGTATCATTAAGAAAATCATATATACTTTATTAACATTTTCGTAACATATTTGTTATGGATATTTTCTGGCATCATGTTCTCAAAGCATATGCTTCGCCCAATAAAAGACTTACACACTCGACTTAACCGAGTGGTAGACATAACATGTTTATGTTTGTTCCCCATGTTAACATTATGACTGTCGCAGTTTCTAGCAAATTCTATAATGCGCTTATGAACATACAGAACATTATCAAGAATATATTCATCTTACAAGATACATTCTTCATGCGATTCAAAGTCTCTTGCTTACGACCGTCCATCCTATTGGAAGACAACCGCTTCGTTATTAGTTGCCTCACTTTCTTGCGTTTTCTATTCTTGTCCTTTTTTACTAGTCTATGCCCAGACTTATCTTATAGAATTATCTAAATGGTCGAACGACCTAAGGGTGTTGATTAAGCTACCTACCAAATGCTTGATCCGATTTTATGATTGTTCAGTAAACCTCAATTTTTTTTAAACCTTGGAAGTGTCACTAAACTTCTAACATGGCAGTTCTGCGTTCTATTTTCCATTTTTATTTTAAAGAATGCATTAACAGTCTATGAATATACTATTGATAATTAGAAGAATTATAAGACAGTTGGTTGTTATAGTAATAATTGTTTGTGTTCCAGGTATCTTAGAGGAGCTGGCTTTGAGCGTCTTCAGAAGGCTTTAGCGGCTCAGGATGGAAAACGTTCACCGATAGCACCTCCAAGTCCATCCGTCACATCTCTTGCCAAATATAGTTTTAGTGTTGTAAGTACAGATGCCTTTTAAAAACTATTTTATCGTAGCAATACATGGCTCAATCTTATAGTATAAGGAAAAAAGAGACTAAAACAAATCGAACAACGACAAAGGGTTAAAGGAATCGAAAATTAAGTCGATAAAAATCAACGATGAATTTTGCAACGCATGGTCATAGTCCCGTTCCTGAATTTTCATACCATTCCATTTCCGTTTTTACTTGATGATGTCATAAATCTTAATGCTGCTTTAATAAATAATATTAAAAAGATACAAATTTAAATTGTAAAATAAATACCAGAAGGTAAAGACTTATAAATAACAAACTGTTAAATATAAAGAAACGAGATGAAAATACATGTAAGCGAAAGTGTGATTTGGTTAGTTAAAAAAGTATTTAAGTTTTATAATTGGAATAAGGTCTAATTTCTTTTACTTTCAAACTTTTTTATAAAAGCTGTTAACTCGCAGTTTCGCACTCAATCGAAAACTTTAAAAAAAATCTGGATAACAAAGCACCACTTAAGATAAATTTTATAAAAATGTTAAGAAATTTTGTAGTTATTATCTGCAATACAATATCTATGTATGGAAAGGAATCTTTGGAGAAATTTTTACCACCCTCAAGATATTTGTATTGCTTGAAATTTGCACACGATTGCACACTGATACAATATTCAATAATAATAATATATACAATATTTTCATTTTCATTCATTATCATAATTTTATCACTGGGATGGGATGGTTTCTTGCCAATTTTACTCAACATAAGGAACTTTTTGGATCGCTGATAAAAATGAAATAATTAAATAACGTATTTTATAAACCTATAGTTGATAATTTTCAGTACGACGAATCAACAGTTATAGAAGTAGAGCCAGATTCCGAAGTTCATCACCCTCCATCACCGACTTCACCGTCAGAGGAAGCGGAGATAGTGATTGGAAGAGATAACATATCGGAGAGAGAGATAAGGAAGATTCAAGATAAATGGCGGGATCTGTTGGATAACGAGGCAGACTGGCCAGGCCACCAGTGCCAATATGATGTCATTGTAAGTTGAACCGACTTAAAAAAAATGAGAAGGTTCTCAACTTATGTGTAATTCTTGCGTTACGTTACGTCAGATCTTATACCATAAGTGTAACTCCGTATTGGTTCCACTATAAAAACTCAGATGTGATGAAATCGTAACAAAATTTTTTCTTTGTGATTTTTTCAATGTTTACATCGCTATTTTATTAAAAAGTACATTAAATAGCATTCCTTTTTTGGGCATCCCTATGTGAACAAATGTTACCGACAGCCCAGATGATTACAAAACTGACGTGGCAGTGGGCAAGGCATACAGCTCGACGGATGGAAGATGGGTGCTGGGACAGTAAAGTCCTCGAATGGCGCCCGCGTACCGACAGACGTAGTTTTGGAAGGCCCCCCACAAAATCGATCTGTTAAACGATCTGGTCAAGATCGCTGGAATAGGTTGGATGAGGATAACGCAGTACCGATCGTCATGGAAATCTTTGGGTGAGGCCTTTATCCAGCAATGGATGGATGTCTTCCAGCTGAAATGATGATATTAAAATACCGAGAAAGTTACTCTGAGCATTTCAAATTTAAAATAAAATAAACTACGTTTAAAAAAACCGACTTCAAAAACTGAAAAGTACCAAATAACTAAAAATTTAATTTAATACCCCTCTTATGCCAACCTTTACCTTTAATATTAATAAAATACTATTATTTATATTATGTGCTACCTATTGATAGCTTTTAAGTCTTAATTTAAAACTTAATATTATAAACAGCTTACTTACTGTATTTATTTAGGTTGTCTGGCCTTGCGTGTCTGTCTGCTTGGGTTGTTTTTTTCTAGACGAAGCTATCCCGCTTAAAGTCACGCGTGGCGAGCGTACCTTTATTACATTTGGCTTGGCACCGACTTCAAAGCTACCAATATGTAGCAGATACAAGTAATAGTATTTTATTAATATTAATGGTAAAGATTTGCATTAGAGGTGTATTAAATTAAATTTTTAGTTATTTGATACTTTTCAGTTTTTGAAGCCGGTTTTTTAAACGTAGTTTATTTTTTATTTTTTTACGTTTTAGTGTTAGTAAATAATAATATATAATCAACTTGAATGAAAACTCCAAAAAAAGCCGTACACAGAAAACAATTATGTCATCCAGGTAGATTTTTCATATAAATGTTCATAAAATGAAAACTGCTGGGCCAAACTATGTAAAATTTAACCAAATGGCATCTATTTTGCAATAAACAAACGAAGAATTACGTAAATCGGATCATAAATCTCAGAGTAATCGGTGTACATACATAAAAAACAAATACCGATCGAATTGATAAGCTCCTCCTTTTGGAAGTCGGTTAAAAAATAGCCAACCGACCGACGCGGACATTTTACGCGCTCAAATCATTTATAACTACTGACTACTTACAGAAAAACGTTTTTAAAAACATTTCAACTAAATATCCACCGTACTACGCTTACGTACATTCACACTTTAATTTAAAGAACGATAAGTTAACTCTGAAACTTATACTCTCGTATAGACGTAGCGACCATATTTATGACGTCGAACTATTCAAAATAGTTGTAGGTACCCAACGTAATGTTGTTAAGTTGCGATTTCAACATAAAACAGCAGATTATTTAGAATAAACTTGAGAATTTGTTGCCAGGTGGGATCAATAATAAAAGAAAAGGACAGTGGTTTGGGTATTTCTCTGGAGGGCACTGTCCGAGTGGTAGGGGGTAAGGAAGTACAAGCCAGACATTACATAAGGGCAATAGCTCCCGATGGACCCGTGGCCAGAATGGGACTGTATCAAGTCGGAGATGAGCTGTTAGAGGTAAATGATTATATTCCTAATGATTTACTAAATGACATTAAAGAAACAGAAAAAAAATGCCAGAATGGGCTGTATAAAGTCGTAGATGAGTTTCTAGAGGTAAATGATTACATTCCTTATAATGTAATAAATGGCATAACAAAACGTAAGATGTGAGAAGGCGCTGTATCAATTCGAGATGAGCATTTAGGATGAAATATGATTAAATTACTTAATGATTAAACGGCCTAAATGAATCGGAAAAATGTCAGAATTTGGCTGCATCAAGTCGGAGATGAGCTTCAAGTGGTTAATGTTTATATTCCTAATGATTTAATAATTGGCTTAAAAGAATCAATTTTACTGTATCATTCTTTATATCTCTGCTGCCTTGTTACTAAAGGTGATTAACGGCCGTTTTCAATAACCTATCTAACCTTAGTTTAACTTACGGATACATTGCTGTCACCGTTTAAAGGCAAGATCTTATCTATCCATAGTTATGTCCAATATAGTTATAGTCCAATGTAAAATGAATCAATGAAATGTAAGTAAGCGTAAAAGGATAGATTTGTCTACCTCTGTTAAGTTAAACTAAGGATAGATAGGTCATTGAAAACGGCCGTAAGACAATTACAATGATTTGAGACGCAAGTTTGAAGAAGGATTGAAGTAGTAAAAATATTCAAGCAACGAAGTAAACAAGCAACAATACTATATATAACTATAATATACAAGTATTATGTGTGTAATGCACGCTTTATTGAACAATACTGGGCAAATTTATTGGACGTTGCTACTAAAATCTTGCTTGAACTGGCAACCGGCAAACAGGTACATATGATTGGTTATTTTTAAGTCTAGGACTCGCCATTAAGATGGCCACATATATCTTCAGACACGGGGACTACAACAGAATATTTTACAGGTGAATGGTTGGCGGGTACTAGGCGCACATCACGTGGATGTGGTGACTCGATTACGGGGAGTGACGTCACCTGTGCTCTTAGTAGTCGTGAGAAAAAGGAGCGAACAGTCTTATGGAATTGAACATAATTTAGCAAAGGTACTTAGTTTTTAAATGGTATCTCTTTTAACTTGTAACGTCAGCATATTAGTCAGTATATAAATTTGAAACAAGGAGAAGTAAGTAGAAGGAATGCTATAAAGCATAATCCCATTTTATAACCGCACGTCTAGTAGGAATAAACTCGATTTTAAATTTAAATAATCTAGCAACGCAATGGTATTCCAGTGCCGTGATAACAGGCGCACGACACATGTATATATAATGCCGCTATACAACAAGGAGTTCATAATAGTGAATATGTCTAAAAACTAAAATAAGACCAAATCATTATTAATTATGGAACAAAAGCAAGTTATATTTGTTAAAAATCGACTTTGATGATTTCATGGGCTAGTGCTTAGTTTAAGCGACGTCTATGCTCTGTCCCAGATTCTAGTATCGGTAGGTTTTTTTTATCGAAGACGTTCACCGGAAAACCGTCGATTATGGGTGGCATTGCAGTTGTGCTCGTCACTTCGAGATATCAGATGTTAAGACCGCTGTCCAAAGAAATCGCCAAAATAGCACATAAGTGAAACCATTTGTTAACGGTTTATATATAGCTTTTATTTTTACCAAAAAAAATATATGTCTGCAGAATATGAGAAGAAAATTCATTTTTTCTTTACATTTCTATCTTTATTAGATATTGAGAAAAAAATCACCGAAGTAACGTTTAAGCCATAACTTTTACAGTTAGAGCCATGTTAATCTCTTCAATCTAGATAAAAATTGTATGGATTATTTACTGTTTACCAATACTATTTAACATGACATAGTTTTGTTATATTTGTGGCATTAGGTGGCAGGAGTCACTTAACTAAAAAGTAATGATGGTCAATAACAAAATGACAACCCTGCTTATTAGGATGATGGTCTTAATAGTATAGTGGCTAATAATATTACTTTTGCAATATTATTAAAATAATACATATTGTTATTTATTTACGATGGTATAGACGCCTTTATGTACACCTCCGAGTAGAACTTGATTTAAATTCAGCCTTAAACATGAATAAATATTTTTGACTACACTTAAAATAGTTTGTTAAAGGATATACATCGTAAAACTTATGGAGTCGCAATAATAGGACCAACACGTGCCATAGATGCGAATGCGAGCTGAACGCTGAACGCTCCCGTGATTCCCCTGGTGTAGCAATAGAATGTGGGCGGCGGTGATCACTTAACACCAGATGATACGTACTCTCGATTGTCCTCCTTTTCCATAAAAAAGTACCTAACGTACTTTGGGTACGGAACTCTAACTGCAGAGAAAGTAACGTTTGTATTTCAATTTACAGAGTGGGATCCTGGGAGGCAGTCTGCAGGATCTGCTATCGCCACCTCAAAGGCTGATCAAGGCCAAGTCTGAGAGCTCCGTGACGTCTCTGTGCAGTGCCAACACTGTGCTGTCGACGGGACAGGAACATAGCGGTATATACTGTTTTGATTAACATTATAAATGATATAACATGAAAATATATTTGGAGGGAAGTCTAGGAAAATGTTGAATTAGCTAGATAGGTATTTATGGAATATAATATTGTGTAACACAATGTCTGCAGCGCATCTGTTTTGGATGAAACACCTCTAGTTCAAGGTCTTTTAAGCCTATAGGTTGCAGACAACCACGCCGGTTCTTCACAAAAAAATTTTCAATTTCTTTGCTGGTGTGTCCAGGTTCCATGACAAAATTTTCCTCAATTGCTCTTGTACGTCGAATAATTATACCGTGAGAAAACGGCGCTTCTTCGGTATGACTCGATAGATAGAAAGACATACACATATTAATATTAACTCGACTCTATCCAGTAGATAGTCGCAGCGACAAAACTCTTAAAGATAATATCTATCGAGCGATACTTGCTTGGCGAGTAGCCACTATAGTGAAAGCTCGTGGCGCTCTTTTATTCGTCATAGGCATATTTCCTATTATACAAAATACTATTATATGAGTATATTATAACTATGATGCATATTATTGCATGTTGAGCTATGTAGAATCTTTGTACCGGACAATTACTGCAGGCGCAGGCATAGATTGTTTTCGAGTCCGGTGCAAGCCTTGTAACTAATTCTAGTCTTGTAACTAATTCTAGTCTTGTAACTAATTCTAGTAGGCTTCATAAGATACATAATAGCTTTAAGGGTAAATGTATACACTTCTACAATAAAGTCCCAGCCACTGTTCAGGCATTGTCTATAAATAAATTTAAATGTTTTATAAAAAAATGGCTCTGTCGTAAATCCTATTACTCCACTGCTGAATATCTAAATGATCGGACAGCCTGGGACTAGATTGTGATTATTTTATAGCAACTGTACAATATTGTATATTTTTATTGAAAAGAGCGCAAAAAAAAAGAATGCGGGGAGAGTTTCTTGCGCCGCTTCTTCTCTCTCAGAGCGCCATTTGTTTCCGAAGCGGTAGTAGTATCTAGTAGTATAAGAAATGACATCAAAAAGAATTCTAAAGGAATCAATTTTGAGAAAATAAATGCCTTTTTAATGCCTTTTTTAAAAGCCACAGTACGATACTGTGGCTCGCAGCAACTCACCTATACCGAGGTCTCTCTCTGCTCTCAACGCTCTTCTCGAAGCCAACCCTGCTTGTGATTTATTTGCGGATGGATGGCAGACGATTTTAACCTAGTGCTTGCGTTTTTGTGAGAGGAATGGATGAACGGTATTTGGATGTTAATTAATTGTTAGTTATTTACAGTAAACTTTGTATTTATTAACTATTATTTGTGTAATATGTCTAGTTTGTAATTAATTCTTACTTTAATATTGTAATTGGCTTACGCCGTTTTATTAAAGTATAAATAAATAAAATAAAATAAAAATAAAAAAAGTGAGTTCCCTGAGATGGAAACTGCATATTTTGACGGAAGCTCGAAAACTCGTGGATGTGGATTGGTTCTGCAAAATACTTAAAAAAAAAATCGAACATTGTGTACGTACATGTAATACGATATTAATCGTCAGTGTCCTGTAAAAATATTATCTTCATTGTATTTTTCCAGAATTTTGCTCAGATGACCTGGAGAGAAATAGATCTCGTTCTCTAGAGCCTCTGAGCTGGCTGGCTATGTGGAGTGACACCATCGATTACATTCAGCTGCAGAAAGAAGACCGTGGCCTTGGTTTCTCCATACTTGATTATTTGGTAATGGTCATTCTAAATATTATAGTCGCTACACTCTTCATAATGTGCTAATTACTTTCGGGTATATATTTCATTATTCGCCACTAGTCGTTTAAGCGAGTCCGACTAATGCTGTCTTGAGCCATTATTTGGTTAATTCATCAGCTATTTGCCACCATAGAGTTCATTCACTCCACGCCGTAAAACGTTCTCGAAAAATGTATGGATACGAGATTGTAGTAGATTTAGTCACCGCTGGATTTTGAGTTCTAGGTGTATGGACACGTTGGGCCACAATGCCACAAGCATTAAAAGTTACAGTCAAATAAAGTTTACTCAAATAGGCTTAAACTATGCGCTTTTGAATAATTATAAATATTTCATTTAAATTACTGACTCTGCTTTATTTTCGGAATAAGAAGAGCGCATGATAACCTACCTTGAAACAAGATGAAATGCCTTGTATACAATTAATCCAGCAACCACGCCTAAGGATTGGAACCGAATTTTAAAATAGTTTTATTTTAAAAAAAAATTTCGGTTTGTATCTCCTATTTTGCTCGTAGTGTATACTTTTCTTTCGGAGACTTGAAATTTGGTTGAAATATTTGTTTCGCTGACAGAGGTCAGCTAATAACGGATTTTACGCAATTCTTTCGTCAACAGTTATTTAAGTCGTCAACAACGTCTTTCGAGTCAGCTAGTATATTATACCTACATTTTTTATGGAATATCTTATTTATACCAATATTTATACCAAAACTACGTTTTTCGTAATGTTTAAATCAAAATATCCAAATGTTTTGAGTTTTCTCGTGCCAGAGTTTGGCGAGTCAACATCTCCTGAGGATGCCTCGTATAGAAGTGAAACACATGTCGAATTGTTTGAAGATGAATATTGGCGGAATTAACACTCAAGAAAACTCAATACATTTGGATAATTAAGGATTTCCGCAAAATAACGCTTCAATAAATTTTCTTAATCAAAATAATCAAAGAATTAATTACTAGGCTATTTTATAATGTCATTAATATATAAATATTTGCAACATTAGCAGCATTAACACCTTAACCCCTAACATTATAATAAATTCATGATAATAATGTCACAGGACCCATCGGAACCCAGTAGTTCAGTGATAGTGGTACGCTCAGTCGTAAGCGGCGGTGCTGCTGCGACGGATGGGAGACTTGCCCCCGGAGATAGGCTGATGTCAGTAAACGGTGTGGACATATCGAGAGCATCACTGGCAACCGCTGTGGCTGCTATTAAAAGCGCTCCAAAAGGTAAGATTAAAGATTTCCCAAAAACGTCACAATGAGCTTACGGAGATTGCGTATTCTATTTGGGTGAAACAGAATGTGATAATCTATAAAGGGTATAATAATAGTAAAGTAGTGTTGAAATAATGAATGAAAGAAGAAGCTAAAATTTACTAAGGGAATGTGGATTGAAGTATTGAAAAGTGTCATAATCAAGTAGAAAGGTTAAGTGAAAGAAGGTGCGAAAATTTATGTTATAAAGCACCACAATCATGTAGAAAGTAAATTGAAGTATTGAACAGCGTCATAATTATATGAAAGAGAAGAGTGAAAGAAGGTGCGAAAATTTGCTAACGGAATGTGGATTGAAGTATTGAAAAGTGTTACAATCAAGTAAAAAGGGTGAGTGACAGAAGGTGCGAAAGTTTATGTTAAAAAGCGTCACATTATTGCAGAAAGTGAATTGAAGTATTGAAAAGCGTTACAATCATGTCGAAAAGAAGAGTGATAAAGACGCGAAAAATTTGTAAAGGGAATGTGGATTTAAGTGTAGGGAAAGGTCACATGCTGAGAATATAAATGAAAGGAGATGAGTGAATAAATCGTAATGTGTATTGAAGTGTTAGAAAAGGTCGCATAAAAAATTTAATGGTAAGAGATGTGTGAATAAATAGAAGGTTGCATGTAGAAAGTATTAGTGAAATAAGATATGTTAATTTATAAAGGGAATGTGGATCGAAAATTTAAATAAAAGAAGATACGAGAATTTGAAGCAGAAGAAGAACATTTCAATATAACATACATTATAATATTGAAGTGTCAGAAAAGGTCACTTGCTTGAAGCAAGAGCGAAGGTTGGCTGCGACGATTACAGGAAATGTATTTTTAAAGTTTTGGGAAAGGTCATTTGTCTCGTTTCATCCTCTCTACATGAACAATCCATCTCAAGCAATTTAATCCAGGAAAAAGACACAAACTCACAATATTGACTTCTTGCAGTGTATTACACACTGGATACCCAAACTTATCAATGACGTAGGGACTTCACTACATAGTATAAAACAAAGTCGCTTTCTCTGTCCCTATATCCCTATGTATGCTTAAATCTTTCAAACTAAGCAAACGGATTTTGATGCGTTTTTTTTTTAAACAGATAGAGTGATTGAAGAGAAAGGTTTATATGTATCATAACATCCATTAAATAGTGGAGAAATAATGTTATTTTTGAGGTTTCTAATGTGATGTCGTAAATAATTAATTTTTTTTCCGGTTACATTGCAAACGTAGGCTAAAAATAATGTACCAAGTATTGTACACATTGAAAAAGTCTACAGAAAACTCCGCTATGGTTTATATCTATCTCTTATGGATATCCCACAAAAACATTTTTTTATCGTTTACTTTTTACGACAAATAATGGCTAATTTTCGAATCGATTTTAACCAATACAGCATTAATCCTTATCTAATTAAATACCTTAAATACATTATTGATTTAATATAGATCTATATGGCCCATATCTTTACAGCATATGATTTAAATGAATATTTTCGAAGATATTACAGATTTAAAAATTGCGGGACGTAGCGTTTGCGGCGGTTCCGGCTGGCCGGGACAGCGGGAGCGTGCCTATATATAGCGCATCGGAGGCCTCATAGTTTAGGGAAAGAAGAATTGTTTTACTCTAAATACATAACACGCGTTAAGCGTGCGGGCCACGGGCAGCATTGAATAAATCAAAACTACTGGATGGATTTTTATCATTTTTTCAGTGAATGACATAGGCTATATACTTTATACCCGTGCGAAGCAGGAGCAGGCCGCTAGTATGCTAATATAGTAAATAGTGAATATAAACAAATAATTGTTATCACAAAGGATGTATAATTGTTTTACTGTATTATATTGTAGTTGCTTATCAAGACAAATCAAATGTTCCAAAGAACGAGGTATTATGACATTGTTTGTCAGGACTCAAATCTCACCAGATAACAGTTATATAATTTTTATTTCATTAGTGTTGTATTGAGTACTGTTCGTAAATGTTTCCTTATTAGTACTCAGTTTTCTTTTGAAATGTTTGTTAAGCATATCAATCTGTTTTTTTAGTATTGTGAAACTAAAGTGACTCCAATTTGCAGTTGTTATTGAGGTAAACTAATAAATTTCTTTGTGTCTAATTTGTGAACGATATGATTGGAATATATTTATCAAATAATACGATTGCTTAAGGCTGTTATCCCAAGAAATCGTCAAAATAGCGCATAATTAGAAACCATTTCTTGGCGCTTTATAAAAAGCTTATATTTTTACAAAAAATAATTATATATTTTTTAATTTAAATTTAAATAATTAGTTATTTTATAATTTTCATACAAAATTACTAAAATCGCGATAAAAATGGGAGTTGTGATAGGTGAAAGGCGGACTATACTCATCTATTAAATAATTAAACATATTTTTATTTTAGGTTATAAACATATACTTATTTATTTATTTTATAATAAATATATTTAACAATTTGTTTTACCACTCAAAATGATGAATACGAATTTGTGAACCTGAGTAGTTTTTTTTATGACAATAAGGGCCGAGTCGAGCAGGACGTTCAAATCAAAATCACTTAATTCATGTAGGTCACGGAAATGACACTTATGAATGTCAAAAAAAAATATAATTCTTATTGAATCTACCGCTACTTCGTAAAGGGTTGAGCTAATGAGAAGAAATAGCAAGAAACTCATTGCCACTCTTTTATATCAAGATTTCCATTTCCGTCGATTTACAAATCGTTTTAATTACAATATAATATGTAAAATGATGCAACAAACATACTCAAAAGTCAAATAGTCAATGTCTTACACGACTAAGTCAAAATAGTAAATGTAAATTATTACAAGTTATTGAGTACAGTAGCTACATCATCCACACACACCATAAATAAATAAAGGTATTCTGTGAGCACTTTATAAGTGATTATAATATATATATATATATATATATATATATATCTAAATCTATAAAATATAAATATATATATGTTCAGTTGATGGTAGTCGATACGCTCTGCCCATTACAGTGTTGAGCCGCTCACGATTCTTAAAAAAAAACAAAACTTTTGATCGGCACCACAATTGCACTCGTCACCTTCAGACATAAGATGTTAAGTATACTATGTATTGTATACTATGTTTTTTGCAAATAAATATATTATTATTATTATTAAGTCTCATTTGCCCAGTAATTTCACTAGCTACGGCGCCCTTCAGACCGAAACACAGTAATGCTTACACATTACTGCTTCACGGTAGAAATCGGCGCCGTTGTGGTAACTATAATCTAACCGGCATCTTGTGCAAAGGAGTCTCCCACATCTGACGTGCTACCCTATGACTGACAATTGTTATTTGTTCCAGGTATTGTCACAATCGGTGTTGCTAAGCCTCTACCTTGTAGCACAGTGGTTGGTGGCGAGAAAGCCAACGGACCTACGTTTGATAATAGTCAGGTAACTATCATAACCAAACTGACACAATAATTGTCATTATATATTAGTGAACTCACAGATAATAACTGTCAAAACAACTGTTAATGATAGCGTACTAAAAAAAGTATAGGTACTGTTGTTTTCTATTTTCATATCATATCACATTTGTATTCTGACCCCCTACTCCCCCTAGCGTGGTGATGAGTATTTAAACTCTAAAAACTCTTTGAGTACAAATTAATACAGATATTACATACAAAACAATATCTACCACATTTTTTTAAGGAGAGTTATATTAGCTAGACTCTCTATTTTGAACTAGCCACAGAAAGCCTCTAACTCAAATTTTTTTTATTATAGAATTTAGGGCCAAAGTAAATACAGCCTATATTTATATATATCGCAAATTAGTTGGATTGTTCTTAAAGATCGTAATAAAACCGTGTTAAATAAAATACAAAGTTTAAATAAGTTATTTATATTATATGATGTGTTGTGAGATTTTGTACACTGAGGGGAAAAGTAAGTGTAACTTAACTAGCTTAAATGCTTAGAGCAGTATTTATATTTGCATGCATTTTTTTATTTGTACAGTAAAGGGAATTAACTACCGCTCTAAGATTTAAAATATTTATTTGTTTTAATTTTAAATCTCCCTTTAGTGTACAAATATTTTGCACGGCCCTAGTTGATATAGAAGAAGAAAAGACTTAGTAGCTAAGAACTTTAGTAGCAGTAGAAATAGAACTGTGTTTACCAAAGACAATTGTATATATAATGTACAAGTAATAGAAAAGTACACAAATAAAATTTGAAAACAAATTTTTATGAACGATGCGGGACTCGAACCCACGAACTCTGGCGTTCCGTGTCAGCCAAAGGAAAACAGGAAAAAAATTGTTTTCAAATTTTATTTGTGTATTAATCCAAATGTTTTGAGTTTTTCTTTAGTGTTAATTCCGCCAATATTTGTCTTTTAAACACTTCGCAACGTGTTTCGCCTCTACACGAGGCATCCTAGAGTTTCTATAATGATGAAAATGTTAATCTTGATTTAAAAGAGTGGCAATGAGTTTCTTCCTTCTTTTTCTCATTACCTCAATCCTTTATGAAGTATTATCATTGCCGTGACCTATATGAATAAAGTGATTTTGATTTGATTTGATTTTGATTTCTAAATGAATGCTAAAATACTGTTTTACTTACACATTTTTTATACCTTTAAAAAGTATTCTATGTCAATGTAAAAGAACTCCAGTTAATCAAAGAAATTACGATTAAAAGTTCAAATTTAAATTCGCGATAATTGTATACTTATTATAATAACGGACGAGTAAAAAAAGAAGGACTCCGCGCCGTGATATTAGCAAGTGAAGCACCGTTATGCTAGTGTGTGTGCGGTTACGGGGGTACTAGTTACACAACTCTTCTCCCTTAAATAATCATATATGGCCACAAATACTTATAAAGTATCATTTTTACACTTTTTTAAAATATTTTATTGAGACGCAAACTGATCTGTCACAGACGATGACAATTCTCATAATGGCCGCCTATCGGCCTGTAGTAGTGTAAGTGTATGCGTGGGGCTATGTATTTACACGTTAATCGGCTTGTTTTGCTGCTATACTGTTATGCAAGGTGATACGGAGACCTTATTTTTTTACTAGTCCGTGATTATAATAAAACAAAAAGCGTATGCTCGTTTGTCCGTATTTTCCATAAAAAAGTAGCAGTTTATCTACTTATATTCAATATTACACTTTTCTTCTTCTATATTACTGCTTTTAATGGCTTTTTATAAATATATCGAAATAATCATAATAAATAAGCATTTAAAGAATTGATTATGTTTCAGAGACTGGAATACTTAACGAAGATATTACGGCTGATAATGTCACTTCATCAAGATATAATGTCGCTACAGTTACACTGTCAACAGGTCATTGACCCGCCACATGAATTCAAACTACCCGCATCTAGAGCTGTTGTTATGAAATGATTTGTGGTGTAATCACGAGCACGTGAAGCTTTCTGTCTAGAGTCTCAGGATGACGGGCGCAGGGTGAAGATAACGGGATGATATCTTACATTAAATATTACGCCTGTCAGAAGTCACCTGATCCGTCCCAAAACTAATTAACTTGCGTTAGCCAACCAGACGGCTAACCTTTAAAGTGACGTCATCGTTCAATTTTAGGTGGACGGGCGAAGATTGGTTGTAGTTGTAATGAACGATACATAATATTAAAAATGGGCAGATAATTCCATAATGACATAAGCATGAATAACAGTTCTTAGATAATTTTTACATCTAGATAGAGTCTCTTGCTCTTAGGTAACCGCCAAAAACAGGCCAGGGATATTAGTTTAGTGTGCGTGACTAGCTACGTCGTAAACACGCGATTTGTATGACGCTTTGTGTTAGTGTGTGTGAGATGCTCAAAACAGAGGTTCATAATCTATCTAGATGTATAAATAATCTTAGCGACAGATAATGTAAGTCAGTTAAAGATTTCCTTCCTTCCCTTCTCTATTACGCATAATCTTACTCTTTCTCTTTCATACCCAATTTTTCTTCGCCTTTGTTCATTATATATACGCTTTTATAAAAGACTCACACACTCCTGTTATTCCTCTGTTGTTTGAAGAGAATGTGGGCATCGGTGATCACTTAACATCTGGAGAACTGTACGCTCGTATGACCTCCTCTTCAATAATAAAAAATAGTTTAAAAAGACTAAAATACACGCTTTAATTTAAAATAAATTCTCTTTGATATTTGAAAAGTTTTCTACTCATAGATAAATTGGTTAAAGATAGTGGTTGAAATTTAAAATTCACACCAATTCCTGCCTAATCTACGATAGATGAAAATTATGTAAATGAACAAAAATCATATTTTGCAAATTTAAAATGGAATCATTTTATCAAATTAATGTATTGTCATCAGTCCTCGATAAATCTACGAAGTTTCAACGAAATCTGGTCGTTTAAAGTGGGTCAAAATCGCGCACAGATGTGTCGGTTACAAACAAACATACACACAGGTTAAGCTAATAAAAAGCGTTTAAAAAACGGTACCAGCTTTAGGTCCCAAGATTCGGTTAGATATGTTCATTGTTCAGGAATATATATATTATAGCTCACATATAACATATAAAAATCAACCTAAAGCTACAGTAGATATGTCTACTGTGCTAAAGCCAAGATTGGGAATTTAAAAAATTACTTACAGGAAATTTGGGGCATATCAGTATGATGTAGAAACACGTATGAAAATTAATTTGTTACTAATTGTATATTAATGTTAAACTAATAAACAAATATAAGGTATTGTTTTAAAAATACCTATATTTATTTATTTTGATGTCAATTTATATATATTAAAATATGTGGAACTGTAAACAACTAAAATTGTTGCGTACGATTTAGTTGGAGGATTTATTAGGTACAGTTATATTTATGTGTTAAATAGAAATTAATATTATGATAAAAATGGTATTACTATAAGCTTAAAATAAAAATCTTTCATCTCTTAGGCATACATTTATTTAGTAATATAACACGCATAGCTTTTCTGCACTAAAGTCTACTCAAAGAGCAGTAGGCACTCCATACCTTCAGTGAGATTCCGTAGGATATAGGATAGGAGATTTTGTTTAATAAGTCTGCTTTCCTAATCGATTTCATGGCCTAAAAGTGAGTTTAAATCTCTACATGTTCACAATGGAGTGGGAGTTGCTGTATGGAAGTGAGAGTTGGGTATGGCGGAAAAAGCATGAAAGCAGAATTAACGCAGTTCAGATGCGGTTACAGCTGTGGTCTGAAAAAAGATCTTATGAAAACGATTGAGAAAGGAGTTCTGTAATAGTTGTGACACATGGAGCAAATGAGTGAAGAAATAATGACGAATCAAATATACATATATATTTATCGTTTTATTAGACACTGACTGTCTTACTAATAAACGCAGTGAGCAGTAACCCCAAGTTTAAAATTACTTCTCCATGTCATGTTATTCTGTAGTGGTAAAGGTTGGGTAAAGGCATAAAGTTTTAAACTTGGAATAACTTTAGTTCGCGTTTATAAGTTACTTATGTATACAGTCCACCAATTGTCTTACAATCTTTCGTGCAAAAATAAAAGAATTACCAGCAAATTGGGTCATAAATAATTTTGCGATAGTACATTACAATATAAATATAATTATTATGTTCTTATTCATGTAAAATAGTGGAATAAGTAAAAATAATATGACTATATGCTTTGAAATAATTTTAAATAAAAAATACTTCATAATGTATTTCTCAAAAATCCAAAGATAATGTTCAGTAACGTTTGAAGCTAAGAAGTTTTCACTTCTAACTTGCAAAATTAAACATGTGTTGAACATTTGTTTTAAAAATGTTCTATTATAAATGAGTGTCTTTCTGTTATTTAGCGTCAATCGTTAGACGTCGCTTACAGTTTTAAATAGTTAGACACTGTTTAACGAAACACGTGTCTAAGCCATGTTATAATGATTTTTTGTAATAACACGGCGTTTTTATCTAATTTTATCTAATTTATAAAATTCTCGTATCCCGGCGTATGTTACCAACAACAATTCGTTACAATTTTAAATTTTCACCCTTCTGCGATCCACACCTATTGTTGTATCGCGATTTTTATATTATTCTGTTCCATCCACAGATCCGCAATAGGGTTGCAAGATGGCCATCGAATATTATATAATGTACGATATATTTGGTAGGTCTGTGAATCTTTCGTCATCAATTTTTTACACCCCAAAAATTTTTAATTGTTGAAATTCTTTTATACTTTATCTGGCAATACAACGTTTGCTGGGTCAGCTACTATATATATATTTTGATATTTTTTAATGTTTTATTGGATATGTACATGTTATAAATACTGTTGTTTTAGTATTTAAAGATTTATACGACTATAGGTATGAACTAGTCAATTAATCAATATTATGAATGTTTAAATGTAATGTTATAAAACTCGTCGGGTTTGAAATTAAAAAGAAAATTACCGAAAGCTTAGATTAAGGATTGGTCTCCGCTGCGTTCCAACTAGATACCGGAGGCGTAGTCGCAAAGTGCGGCAACTAATACTACGCCCAAGTGTACTCGAGCCAGTCTCTAACAATGAGTGATGTTGACGTGCCACATGTTCTAATAAACTTTTCTAATAATTGAAACTAAAATGCCGGTTTGCGTAGTAAAACCTTGAAAAAAAATATTACAAGAAATAAGAAAGACACTGGGATCACATATCATCAGTAAGTAATTTGTATTGTATTAATTTCAATAAAATTACACGAAGCGTATGCTACAAAATTTGAAAGATGCCATTGATTGTCAAGATGCCATGCGCACAAACATCTAATAGTTGCCGTAATAAAAAAGCTGTTGTTCTTAGTTAGTCTAGTTGGAGCGCAGCGGAGAGCAATCCCTAATCTAAGCATAATATTAAAAGACTAGAATGTTCTAGAGTTTATGCGGTATTAATATATTGTAATACATATTTTTTAGTATTCTTATCAAGTAGTCGGAATTTGCAATATGTTGATTGTTCGATTTTTCAACAGAGAGAGTTCACGGAGAGATTTTCTAAGAAATAATATTATGTATTACAAAATGTCTGGGATTTGCAAGTTACTTTATCACCGCACTGTATATCGTATGAAATTTGGAGAAGGTACATAAGAGCTGTTGTAAAGCTCAAACTGTGCCACATGCCGTTCAGAAAATGAATTAAAACGCTATCCGTAATTTGTAGAGTGCTTAGAAACTTTTAGAATTTATTTATAGTTATATCAACTGTTATCAATTATACGTGATAAAATTTAAACACTTTCTCTGGGTGTTAGTTGAATACCACATTTTCCAAATAAAATAAAAATAGGTAAAAATATTTTATTGAAAATGAAGGATTTCAAAAATAATAATTTTCTGTATAACATCCGCCATATTTTATTTTTAGTTAGTCTTTTTAATTTATATAAATTAAGTAATAATGTACAGGGTTATTGGTGATTCGACCAAAAGTAACATCGAAAATTTATTAAAAAAAAGTATCAATTAAATCTCATTATTTCCTTCTGATTTATAAAAACGATTAAACACGGATTTTTTATCAATAACAACAATTCGTGTTTATAAGTCGAAATTGAAAAATGCAAGAAAAATAGAGATACCCCTATCACCTCTTATCGGGATTACGTCGAATTAAGTATGTACTCAATAACTTTAACCATGTTTTTACTTATTAATTTATATATTTTTTCCTTACTCCTGTAAGACATTTAGTAATTGACGTTTGTATATTTTGTTGCATCACTTTGCATATATTGGAATTGAAATGATTTGTAAAATTAATTTTAAAATCTGTTCAATTCAGCTTTGAAAAGAGCAACCTTAGAGTTTCTTGCTCGTTCTTCTCTAAGGAAATCTGCCTTCCGAACGAGCTGTAAGATAATATGACATATTTCAAGTGTAATGCAATTTACCTACGAAATAAAAATATATTTTTTGTTTTTACCAATAACTCTGTATATTATAATGATGTTTAGTCTATAAGCATATTGTTGTGAATTGAATAAATAAGGCTTTAAATGTTTATATGTTTATTAATGTGTTGCAATAAATGTTTAGAATGTTCTAGAGTCGTATTATTAATTTTATTATAGACATAAAATTTAGATCCCTCAAACTAAATTTGAATCTGGCAACGCTCCTGTGATTTCTCTTGTGCTAAATTAAAATCTGGCAACAACTGGTGTTGCAAGAGAATGTGGACGGTTGTGATCACCTACCATCATGTGACCCGTACGTGAATACTTATATATAATAAAATTATTGTTACATATTCTCGTATTCAACGGGTATAATTGATATAAAATGGAGGCATAGATACGTGCTACTACTTTTATGAATAAGTGGTGATATAACATTAACCTCACATTTAAATTTTTATAATTTTTTGCGTGTTAATGTGGTAGGTGTAGGAGCTCTGAAGTCGATAGTATGATTAAATTAATTTCACAGAAAAATCCTAATTGACATTCATAAGAAAACATAAGAAAATTCCAAAATCAAAAGGTACTTACTAAATTTATAAGCATTTATTTATTGCAAATAGACGATAAAAAATAATATATTTTATTCTTCTCTCCGTTATTATAACGCAGGAGAAAGAATGCATAATATTATAGTAGAATATTAGATAATTTTATTAACTGCATAACAATATTCATAAATATATTTCTAATTATCAATCTATTTCTTAGGACTGCATTAATTCTCTGGCATCAGATGACCACACGGGAATGGACTCCTTTCATGAATGCCTACAGGAGTATGGAGAAGGCCTAGAAGTTGTACAAATATGCTTAGAACCAGAAGAATCGTCCATCAAAGATGATGAACTATCTGCATTAGCAGATATGAGTAATGATGATTTTCAAAAGAAGGACAGTTACATAAGTGACGATGAAGTCATGTTTTCCATCGACAATAAAGATAATATTAAAATAAACGGCGTTATTGATTTAAAATTATCAAAGTCTGTTGAGTCGTTAGACGATCAGGATGATGATATGACAATAACCGAAGATGATGCCATTACAGCACCAAGAGAGTTACATTTGAGAAGTAAATCAGAAGAAAGAAAAATAAATGGTAATACAAGTTTATCCAAACAACATAGTAAGGATTTATCAACTTCTGATGAAATGGTGTTTGCTGTTACTCCAACGGGCTTAGAGAGAATAAGTTACGAACAATATTGGAAAGAATGTCATGAGAATAAGGAGAAAGTCACAAATAATGTCAACTGCAAGGAATGTTCTAATTCATTGATAAGTGAAGACGGGAACTATAACGTGATTCCTAATATTTCCGTCCACGAAGAAAAAAACATCTTGCTATACATCGATCACGAAATAGATGGATACGAAACATGCCTCGATGATGAATCACCGTATATAAAGCTTACAGAAAATAAGAGCCATAAAATCAACGGTAAACGTGAGATCAAAGAGTTAAATAAACATAATAAAATAGGTATTAGTAACAAAGACAGCGAAGTATGTGCCAAAGATATAAACGATCAGATCACTTTTAATACTGCATGCGAGGTAGCGCCAAACGGTCATCCATATATTGAAGAACGCATTATTAAACAAATGCAATCTTTAAGAATAGAACCAATTAACGTTAATGTAGCTCCTAAAGTACACAAAAAACGAAGTCCAACAAAACAATCAAAAAAAGAACGCCATTGCATCGAATACTATAATGATCAAGATGAATGCCTTAAAGAAATTCGTCGAAAAAAATTAGAAGAAGATAAATGTGGGAGCAAGGGAGACAGAAAGAAGAATCTAGATAATAAAGGGGCAATGGAAAGGAAATTGCAATTTAAAAAGAAAGAACTCAGTGAGGAATCTACGGACTTAGAGTCATACGTACCAGGTTGCCATAAATGTTTTTTGGAAAACTATGCGTATGCTCTTACAGAAGCATATATTGCTGAAGCAGCACAGTGCAAGTTTTGTGAAGTAATATGTGATATTTTAGAACCACGAAAAGTACTATCGTATCGACGCATGTCTGCTCCTGCTTCTATTAACATTGATAGCCCAGTTTCTGAGACCGATGATGAAGACTTCTTGATGGTGCCTTCTGAGAGGGGTAGAAGAAAATCGGCTGGGCCTTTAAAATATATTTTATCCTCAAGAAGATCAAGGTAAGATAGTTTTGTACTAAATTATTGAATATAAGAATTATATTGACAAACGTGCAAGTAGTGTACCTGATGCTGAGTGAGTTCCATCGGCCCTGAACATTTGCAATACCAGAGGTCTTTAAAGCTGGATTACCGGTCTCTGTGGTGAAAGAATCATTCTTTTCAAGCTTTTTGCTAGAAAATTCTTAAGGCATAACGTGGGAAAATGGTGGATAATTCTACATCATCGTTATATAAAGTAAAATTGATTACCGCCGCCCATATTTATTTTGTAATTGCAGGCACAATTCAGTTATTGTTGTACCATTAAAGGTTTTGTCTAACAAGATTTTATGATTGTATGACTCATAAGATTTTATTGAGATTATCAGTAGAGAGGGCAGGCAGGCTTCTTTGCACAGTATGCGGATAGGTTGTGTGGTAATGTAATGTACAAGTATCACTGGTTTTCGTCGTGGAGATCTTTGGAGAGGCCTTTATCCAGCAGTCGACGTTTTCCGGCTAAATTACTTAAATCTTAATCCTTAAAGTGACGAGCGCAATTGCTAGCCGCTCAAATTTTTGTAAAACCAAGAATCCTGAACGGCACTGCATTTTAAGAGCATGACGTATCATTTACCTTCATCGGAGCGTCTTAATTATTTTTTTTTATTCGGGAAACAAACAGTACAACTTAATACACTTAAAAAATAAAACTTAAAATATATTAAATCACTGACCAATAAAAGTTTCCACAGTTTTCGTTTATCCCATCACCTTTTAACAAAACGGAGGTAATCTAAAAAAATGATAATAGATATAAAAAAAATTAGGAAATCCTTTGACCCTAAGGCCACCCCTGCAACTTCTCGCTAATTCCATAGCTAAACGGTTCAAATTGTACTCTTCGAGCCCAAAAATATCATTTGTATTATTTTGACCTTTTCGAAGAGTTAGGTGTTCTATGTTTTAATAAAAAAAAAAAATAATGTTCTGATAAAAATTAAATAAAACCCTATCTTATAAAATTTTAAACTGCTATTACTTTTGAATTAATAAACCGATTTTCACGATTGGTAAAGCTGTTTAACTAACTATTCCAAAAAAGCAAACAATAAGATTTTTTTCGTAATTGTTTTGAGATTTCTCAAAATCTACCGCCCGTGGTTAAGCCCTTTCGAATGGCGTCAACCGCGATTAAATCGGTCGAGCCGTTCAAAAGTTATAAGAGGTTTACATACATCCATTCACACATACACATACAGACGTACGGACACCATCGCGGGAATAGTCCGGTAAGTTTCCTAGGGCCTTCAAACGTCGAGAACTTAAAAAAACTCAATTTTCGAAAAACGAGGTAAGACCAATAACTTTCCGATTTTTGAAAATTTTCAAGCGAAAGTTTAAAAATATGATTTGTATTTATGAAAAAAATCCCATTCTAAGGTATGATTGCTACTTAAATTAACTTTTAAAACTCTTTGACCCTTTCTGCAATAAATATAGTAATTCTCCCAATAGAGTTTATATACATGGACATTAATTGAATTACCTTTCGTATACATGACCGGCTTGGGAATTGCCCTCTTAGTTAAATTAATACATTAACTTAATTTTTGTTATCTTTCACATACTTACCATATTGGCTACACAGCTTACACCCGCTACTTCATCTGTGTGGATTTTAAATGTAAAAATAGGAACAATGGTTATAAAAATAAAATATAACATGAACAGACATACCAAAATAACATATAATTTAAATCAGATTAGTATAAGATTTAAAAAGCTCTCATTTTGAATTTCAAAATAAGAATCTGAAAACATATTTTGTATTGAATGTCTTAGTTTTGAAGTTGTTTTTATGGAAGATAAACTAGCGCAATTAAATTTAAATTAGCGCCAAATTCATAATATTCTAGATTTATTTTTAGTTACATTATTTTAATATAATTAAACTCATACTGTTATTTTTTTTACCTTATATGAATTAAGTAGGGCAGCTGGTATATTATGCTGTAGCAGGATCTTCTTCAGTGCGGAAATGTGGACAAAAACAGTCTTAGCGCTGCCCACAACTACAGTGTTGTAACACATTTTGGATGGAGGCAGATGCTAACTCTTTAGTTTTTTTAATTTGTGCTTGTATTCTCATTTGCACATCATAGACACACCGTAGAGGGAGAAATATCCAATAATTCCCGAGATTCCGGGGGTGAAAAATCTGTAATCAAAACGTATGGAAGTAAGATTATTAAGTGTCAAAAAGTTGTCAAACAGAAAACTCACAAAAAATGTGAGCAATGTAAGTAAAATCATATTTGCGCGGGAATAATTGTTCGGGAAACTGCTGGAGCCACGTGTGTACTATCGCCGATGTTATTAACGCTCTATGAAGTACAATCCGTTCGAATTACATGATTCTATTTTAGTTAAAACAGAGTCAGTAGGATTAAAGTCGTTAATTTCCGATTTATTAAATTCAATGAACAATCAATTTTTATCGCATCGTTTAAAAAAAGAATTTTTATGGGTTGTAATTTTTTATGTGATAGACACCAAATTAAAAATATATGTACATTTTAAAACATCTACAGACAGTGATGGAAAATATACCGAGATTATCGATAAAAATTCATAAGCAATGCATGCTTAGACATTAATTAAATTAAGCTTATAAAATACACACGAGCAAGTGTATGCTATACCAATAAAACTGATTTTTTGGTCAGCGGGGGCCGATTCTTGGTTGAATAACCCCTGACTTTAGGCCGTGCGTGATTTAGGGCGGCCGGGAGGTGCATTCTGATTGTAGACTAACAAATCTTAGCGGTATTAAAATTTAAGGTAACTCATAAGATTTAGAAATGTGTGTATAAATTATATAAAAATGTAAGTATGTATATGTAATATAAATATATAAAATGAAATGGCAAAATAATAGATAAATAATAACCACGCTAAGATCAAAATCAAGCAGGTGCTCAAGAAGCTGTCAACGTTGCCTCCTTGAATTGTCAAACAACTTCTTTGGCAAAGGTACGTCCCAGATCTCGGGTCTTCTGTCAATCTTATAATTTGCCTGGACAACTCTTTAATAAGAGTTTGGGCGGGCAAAGTCTCCACTTCAAACGGAAGAAATATGTGCCCATCACCAAGTGACGCATATTTCCTCCCTTTAAGTGTTTCAGCCGCATCAGCCGCTGCTCCTGTCGCCTTTGAGGTGCTTTTAAGGGAAGAGGAGTGATATGAATGCGAAGGATGACAGCTCAGACTCATTTAATCTCTACAAACTAAAATGCTTAAGAAAATTATAATTCCAAAGCTAACCAACTCTTAACTCATCTGAGTAAGTAGATAACATAGACAATGGTTAATAATAAACCTTTGTACTGCCAGGAGAGCCGGCAGAAGTGAAAACTTGAACATAACGTTGTGCATTTTTGAATATTTTTGAATGGTTAGGGAATAATTTTGTATGAATCACTTAATTTATCATTATAAAAATACTAGCATGCATGTAGTTAAATACAATATTCATTTGTTTCAATTTATATAACATAAAAATTTTAACACTTCAAAAAATTAAAAAGAACTGTGCAGCACATGAGTCCCAGCTAAAAGGAGCTGAATCAGTATCTAATCATCTGAATCTGAATCAGTACCTTAAAATTTTAATTTTTTAAATAATAATAAATTTTAAATTGAAATAAATCCATCTTATAAGAAAATTACAACAACAATTTATTGTGAAAAAGAAAATTGGAATGCTATAATTTATTAAGCTATATTAATATCAACAATATTATGTTGCAATGTTAAAATACTTTATCGATAATATGTGGCTACATCACTAAAAGCAAATTGCTAATACGGATAATTGAATTATGGTCGGCCGTCCTCAGCGTTCCAGTACAGATTGTCATCTTGCTTTTTATCAACGTGACAAATTTTAAAGTCGTTTTTTTTTTGTATTTTTGCTAAAATCTGCGGTCGTATTTGTTCACTGTCGATATAGGAAATGTAGTGTTGTTCTGTTATCGATTAACGGTGAGTGATTTATGTATTTTTTTAATATTTTGTTTAATTTGATTGATTATTTTATTTTTGTCAAAAAGTACAAAACCTACAATTAACTATCTAAAATAGTATAGTAGACTTTTCTTCTTAAAATTTCCAAATTAATTGATAGTTTGACATTAATTGTTACAATATTTATTTCATACTTTTACACTTTACTTCCTATATTATAGATTTGCGTTGTCCTCGCTATAGAGTAGCTAATTTTATATATGAGTTAGTTAACTAACCTAAGGGAAATAGTACTCAAGGGTTTAAATAAATATTGTTATAAATAAAAAATAATCAAACCAATGATTTCCTTATTAATGCACTGTTTTACCAACTAACGGCGTCTATCGATCGAAAGAATGTTATCTCATTACGATGAAACCTTACTAAGCATACCTCCGTAACACTCCATTGATTTGCTCAATGCGCTTATATTTTTGTAAAGCTGCTTACGGCATACGTCTTAAAGTTATTGGAAATTATATAATTGATGCATTGTTGGCAATGTTTGAATATCTATACTCTTTTACTTAACCCAGATTCTTTCATTGATTTTTCATTATTATAATAATAATACTTAGCATCACAACATAACACCTTTACATCAATCTATAATAATGACAATATAAATGTTTTTATTTATTTATTCGTAATAATAATATGCTAGTGATGCTTATTTTGCACTCCGTAACAAAGCGATAATGAAACCTATTTTAATCATTATATTCTTCGTTGTAAAACAACGAATGCAAGCGCTATACTATTCTGCATTCAGAAGAAATAATAGAAATCGATATCAGTAATCGATAAGTGACGAACCACTGGTGTCCATCTCTTGCAGACCGACCGACAGATAATTAGGGGCACAACGACCAAACTTTGGCATAGCATAATTATTATAACGTATTAAAAACAAAATAAATATTATAATTTTATAATTTGGAAACAGGCAGCCAGGCAGAGTTACACAAAATGAAACTCTATACACTTTTATAATAAAGCCCCAGTTTGCACTGTTCAGGTATTATCAAAAAATTAATTTAAATGTTTTATAAATAAAAATGTCTGTATAGTAAATTCTATTACTCCACAGCTGAATAATGAACCCTAGTAATCGGACAGCCTGGGACTAGATAATGATTATTTTATAGCAATAACAATGACAGTACAATATTGTATATTTTATTAAGAAGAGCGCAAAATACTGGCAGAGTTTCTTGCGTCGCCGTTGCTTCGTCTCTCTCAGAGCGCCATTTGTTTCCGAAGCGGTGGTAGTGTTAGAAATGACATCAAAAATAATTCTAATGGAATCAATTTTAAGAAAAATAAAATATGCCTTTTATACCTTTAGTTCCAACTAAGAACAATTTATGAGTCCTACTTTGAGTCTTACATAAATATGTAAGATTACCTAACAACGAAGACATGTTTTGCCGTTTGGTGTCGAGACACTTGGCCCATGGGGCCCAGAGGCGCGGAGAATGTACTAAGTACTATGTTCGTGTCTCAAGGACTGCTGGAAACCCAAGCGCTGGCAGCTATTTCGGTCAACGGATCAGCCTTGCTATCCGACGTGGAAAAGCTGCCAGTATTCTTGGTACGCGTCCCCGTAGTGATAGTTTTAATTTTATGTAATCATAGTATTGTAAATATAGTTATAATATTTGTTTGGAAAAAAATTAAGAACAGTTTTATACAGCAGTAATATTTCAGAACAATCAAAAACTTTCCAGTCACAGTGCAATTGGCTGCAGCTGTGAATGTGTCGAACATGTTCCAAAACGGTTTATTATTAAAGTTTTGAGACATATTTATTTAACTTGGCATAGCTTTGAGTATAATACAAGTATAGTTGTAGTTAATATTATAAATGAAATAAACAGTTTTATTGATCAACTGCATAAACTATTTCGTGGGAAAATGTTCTGTAGTTATACCAGTTCCAGGGTCCTTTGCACAGGATGCCGGCTAGATTATGCATACCACAACGGCGCCTATTTCTGCCGTGAAGCAGTGATGTTTAAGCATTATTGTGTAGCGGTCTGAAGGTAGTTAGTGAAATTACTGAGCAAATGAGACTTAACGTCTTATGTCTCGAGGTGACGAGCGCAATTATAGTGCCGCTCAGAATTTTTGGGATTTTTCAAGAATCCTGAGCGGAATTTCATTGTTATGGGCAGGGCGTATCCATTGCCATCAACAGAACGTTCTGCTCGTCTCGCCCCATAAAAACGTGTTTTGAATATTACAGTTTAAATAATTTATAAAATGATAAAGAAAACCATAAACCTAAAGGAGTGGCAATTAATTTCTTAATACAAGAAGTATTAAAAAATTAAGGCTGAATCCCTTCCGAAGTGTTGGTAAATGCTAATATTCTTAACTAGTTATAATATAATCATATAAATTCGAAATTCATAAGTGTAGTTTCATGACCTGATTTAATAAACCTGATTTGATTAATTCTTATATAATTTATACATCTAGATAGATTGTGACAGCTGTGAACACGACGAAAATAATAGCGGTGAACTGTTAGCCTCTATTTTCAGCAACGCGCGCACACTAAAGCAATAAACTTGACTTCTTGTCATGCGTTGCTAGAGGCTCTATTTAGATGTGTAAATTATCTAAGAATTCAATGTTGTATTAAAAAGTTAGTTATCTGACACACATAGTACAGTAAGCCTATCATTAATTATTTACTGCATCAACAAAGTATACACTAATATGAAATACATGTAATATATATAAAATTCTCATGTCGCGGTGTTTGTAGTTAAACGCCTTCGAATCGGCTCTCTGACCGATTCTCATGAAATTTTGAGTGCATATTGGGTAGGTCTGAGAATCGGACAACATCTATTTTTCATCCCCCTAAATGTCCACGCCAAATTTTTTTTTATTATTTGACATTTTTTTTTAAATTTGTTTGATTATGAGTCAGCATTAAAAAATATACACAACTTCAAATTTTCACCCATCTACGATCAACAGTTACTTTTGTATCGCGATTTTCATATCAGCAATACAATGTTTGCTGGATCAGCTAGTATAATATAATATTGACAAAAACACAAGCTGAGTGCTACTTAGTTATAGACACAAATAACATTCATAATTAAGAAGAAAGAATAATAAAGAATTTCAAAAATTAAATTAAAGAATTACATCATTATTAATTGTAAATTAAGGACCGAGTCCGAGTAAGAACTTTACGTATAACATAAAAGGGTTTTACTAGAAGCATTGTTTAACTAATTCCATCAGCATCATAATTAATAGATAGTGGAATCAACATGCTTGATTAAGCGTGAAATTTAGTGCATCCCAGTGCCTGTGAAATTCATTTTGCAACGTGTGCATTGTGGGATAAAACTAGCCACATAACAAAATTTTTTTGCTGTTAAATTATACAATATTTTTTTCATTAAACAATTCATATTCATTTAAAAAAGATGATTTATACGTCTAGATAGACCATGACAGCTGTGAAAACGTCGAAAAAGTATTTTGATGAAGTATAAGACTGGAGCGACCGCCCTCAGGCTATTAAATAATAAATTTAATTGTACAATGTTACTTTGTAAATGTTACTTTAATTGTAAAACATATTTTTGATGAAAAAAAAAGCCCGCAGAGTTTGTTGCGCCCATTCTTCTCAGGCCTGAGGCATTCATTTTGGAATGGGTGGTAGAATTTTGACTTTCAATAAGTGATTTCACATCCTATTTTGACTAAAAATATTTGAGTTTGAATTTGAATTTGAAAAATATTCTGTATTTTGAGCAATTCACGCACAGTAGCATAAAGTGTCATACAAATCGCTAGTGTAAGACGTAGCTTTTCACGCACACAAAACTAATATTTCTGGCTTTTTAATCGTTTGTTTATAGCAAGAGACGCAAAAATTATCTGAGGAATCGATCATTTTTTTTACAAATAAATTTACTCTATGGATTGAACTTATTTGCTCTGTGTTTTTCAGGGTGATACGATATGGGTTGCTTGAAAAACAAGCGCGTACTGGGACCTAAAGAAAGAAAGAAAATTAATACTTATTCACCTAGGTCAAAATGACAATTAATGTCAAGATTTTACCACCAGTGGGAGGCTCCTTTGCTCAGGATCCCGACTAGATTATGGGTACCATAACGGCGCCTATTCCTATCGTGAAGCAGTAATGTGTAAACGTTCTCGTCTGAAGGGTGCCGTAGCTAGTGACATTACTGGGCAAATGAGACTTAACATCATGTAGTTAAATACAATATTCATTTATTACGCTATCTTACATAAAAATTACAATTTATGTTACATAAATAATTAACCCTTCCGAACGTTTTCAATTATTTTACATAAAAAAATTTATCTCTCAGAAAAATAATCTTCCATCCATAATTTCAACAACTGCCTTACGAATTATCGATCAGGTCACGTGTCCTGACGCGAGTTTAACATTTTATACACATCCCAAGAAAAGTGTTCAACGCCGCTAAAGAAGTTATCACTTCAAAACTCAGTGAGTGCAGTAGATGCATAAGTTCAAATACTATGTAAATAAGTAAAAGTATTATGCGAGTTATAATCTAGAATCTAGACGCGTACTAGATTATGGGTACCACAACGGCGTCTGTAACTACCGTGAAGCAAATCCAAATTCAAATTCAAATAGTTTTATTCAAAATAGGATTTAAAATCACTTATTGAACGTCAAAAACTACCACCCATTCAAAAGAGACTGCCTCAGACTTGAGAAGAATGGGCGCAAGAAACTCAGCGGGCTTTTTTTTTTAATAAAATATGGATTACAATGTGATATCGTACAATAAACATTTATTATTAAAGAGCCTGAGGGTGTTCGCTTTATTCCCAGTCCGTGGTGTCATTAAGAAAATCGTTTATGCTATAATAACCTTTCCCACACAAACGATTTTTAACAATTCTTTTAAATTTCGTAACACATTTGTTTTGTACATTTTCTGGGATCATATTGTAGAAGCATATACATCGCCTAACAAAAAACTTACTAACTCGACCCAACCGAGTAGTAGGCATAACAAGTTTATGTTTGTTCGTCGTGTTAACATTATGAATGTCACAGTTTCTAGAGAATTCCTCAATGTGCTTATGAACATACAGAACATTATCAAAAATGTATTGAGAAGCAACAGTCAAAATGTTTATTTCTTTAAATTTTTCTCTTAATGATTCTCTAGGACCTAGGTTATAAATCGCGCGAATAGCCCTCTTCTGCAGCACAAAGATGGTATTAATATCGGCCGCACTGCCCCATAACAATATACCATAGGACATAATACTATGAAAAGCAGTAATGTGTTAGCATATTATTATATTTAATTATATTATTAGTAAGCTGTGTTTCGGTCTGAAGGCTGTCTTTTGTCTCAAGGTGACGAGTGCAGTTGTAGTGTCGTTCAGAATTGGCGTTTTCAATAATCTTGAGCGGCACTGCATTGTAATGGGCAGAGCGTATCAATTACTATTAGCTAAACGTACTGATCGTCTCGTCCCTTATTTTCATAAAAAAAAATCTAGAATCAAGAGTAAAATTCACAATTTTATCATATCGTCATGACAAACAGACAACAGAGCAAATGCTGTGTGGGGTGTGTTCACTCGGCCATATCGTGGTGCTAAGTGATTGAACTGTCGTGTCCTGTACACTGCGATACATAAGAGAAACTGATATATTCTTTTTTCTGATTAAAACCACATGCTTATGATGTTTTTGACAACTGTGATACTAATAAAGCAGCGAAATCCAGAGCAAATTTCTGAAAATGAATCTTCTGTGTGCATCTTGTACATTGTAATCGACGACAAATTTTAACGTGACATGAAAATCATACGAAATCTGACAGGCATTGTCAGCTTTTTGTATTCAAATATCATGTTTGCTACACGGACGAGTAAAAAAAGTAGGACTCCGTGTCACCTTACATAGCAGTGAAACACCAAAATAAGCCGGTAAACGAGTAAATACATAGCCCCACGCACACACTTACATTAATACAAGCCGATCGGCCGCCATTATGAGTTTTGCCTTCGTCTGACAGATCAGTTTGCGTCGCAATAAAATATTTTAAAAATGCCGTCGTGCATTGTTAAAAGTGTAAAAACGATACTATAAAATATTTGTGCCATATATGGTTATTCAAGGGAGAAAAAATTGTGTAAATGGTTTCTCTCGTAACGGCACACACACTAGCATAAAGGTGCTAATATCACGGCGCGGAGTCCTTCTTTTTTTACTCGTCCGTAGTTTGCTATAAATTATTCAAAAACTAAACGAAACTTTAGATAATTAACACAACTTCTTACAAAATTCTATTGAAATATATAAACATAATCATAAGAAAATAAAAACATCGATAAAACATCGATGCAGCCAAAAAATTCAAAGAATTGCACAAAATTTATATTTTTAAACTTGTATTTTTCCTTAATGGGTTCATTCGTCTTTTTAAGCTTAATTTCCATTTGATTTGATTGATTTGATAGTTAAATATGTACATGACAAACAACCACCTTCGCACGACACGCCACAAGTTAGGATATCATCCCCACCATCAGGATGTGTGGCGGTCCTCCACAGTGCGGTTTTCAAGGAGCTTTCTCCCACGTACTACAAGCTGTGGAATGAGCTTCCTTGTGCGGTGTTTCCGGGACAATACGACATGGGTACCTTCAAAAAATGCGCGTACACCTTCCTTAAAGGCCGGCAACGCTCTTGTGATTCCTCTGGTGTTGCAAGAGAATGTGGTCGGCGGTGATCACTTAACACCAGGTGACCCGTAAGCTCGTTTGTCCTCCTATTCCATAAAAAAAAAACAAACAAAAATAAGGGAGTTGTATAAGAAGGATGATATTAAAAAGTTTCCAATATGGACAGTATAGTTGGTGGGCTTAAGTCACCAGGATCCCATGCAGATACGTCCGACGTCATGTTGAGCCCCGATACTTAGCTGGAGATCGCTGACACACGAGTCAAACTTCAGCTACTTGTAAGCAGTAACTTCTATTTCAATAGATTTGATCTTTAGTAATTGAGCTGGTTTCTGAGGCCCCATCAGGCTCTCTGATGAGTAATTATAGTTACAACGATGATTTGACCCTAATGAATCAAACAAATAGTACAAGATAAATTAATCCTTGTATGACCGTGATCTTCGTCTAACACAGACAAGTAAGATCCACGGAAGTCATAGATAGTTTACAGTATAAAACCGAATACAACCAAAATCACAAGTTGTAGGTCTGCACGTCAAAAGAGAAAAAGGGTTCTGAGGAAATATTTTTTATCGCATTACTATAATATCTAGCAGTAAAATTATCATTTATTGTGATTTTTGATAATTTTCATTTGCTACACAATTGATTACATAGCAATTTTACAAAGCTTGTTATATTGTTTTTTAAATTTATTCTTATGAATTATTATTCATAATCACAACAGTTCACTCATCATTATAATTATCGTCAAATGTAAAAACTGATTTATGTCATAGAGGCTCATCGTAACATAAATACGATACGAACAACTTTTATTCAATTTCCAAATTCCTGCCAATTACCTATCTCAACAATGCACAAAGTGCCTAAAAAAGTTTTCTCTGTAAAATTCTAATAATTATTTCAACAGTTAATGTAAGCGACTGTACTGTATTATTCCGGGAACAATGGTCGGACTCAATGAATACGTTTTGTATTTTTGATTCAATATGTTGTTTTATTTATTATGTCTATTTTGTTCATAGTTTTAACAATTTCAAACGTAGCTGTGACAGTAAAACCAATTCACAAAAAGTATTTTAAATCTTACTACGATACAGTTATCCCAGATGTTATAATAGATAAAGGGGCAGAGCAGTACGATCAGGGCTATATCGTGATACGATACAATCGATCCGCTTGCATTCATCATCTCTATATTATAACCAAACCACCACAACGTTCCCTTCACTTCAAACAGCCCACATTCTAGTGCTCTACTAGGCGCAGGCCCGGCCACATATGGAGTATTGCTGTCATCTCTTGTCTGGCGCACCCCAGTATCAACTCAATCCATTTGATTGCGTGCCTCGCATATCGGCTCTAATTGTCGGGACCCAGTGCTCTGTGAACGGCTGGATCACTTGGTGTTGCGTAGAGACATCGCTTCATTGTGTGTCGTCTACCGCATTTATCACGGGGAGTGTTCCAAAGAGCTGTTTCACCTGATTCTAGTGTACCTAATAACGGGGAATGGATTGTAGATATCCCCCATCTGGGCGCCACGTTGGCAACTCAACCAATTGACACAGATCATACGCCACTGCAAAATTATGTACAGATCCCCCTACGTAGTCTGTGGTGCGCGACCCAAGCCGTTCGGCATTACGCCCGTTGAAGTCACCCAAGACTACGATTTCAGCAGAGACAACCTATGCAAGCCAATCAAATGAACTGTTTCTGTTACCACTATAGGACCACCTGTCGACACATACGTGGATGCGTAGAGTAGACAAGCCCCTACCCTCAAAATTGGCGGTTTGTAAAATTTGTGATTACCAAAGCAGGTTTTACTCGATTCATCTGTGTCTATAAATTGCACCCTCGTTAGGAATCGCTAATTTTCTCCCCTTGGTGAACAAATACTACTAACGGTATTATAGTTCCAAGTAAATCAATACATCTTTGATAAAGTAATGAGATTGCAACGAAACCATCTAACTGTTGTTTCATCTAGAGCTGTGTTTGAATAATTTAATTGATTTAAGTTCAAGATACCAAGGCTATAAATTACACATTACCTTAGCCTTAATTTGATTTATAAAATAATAGGTACACGAAAGAAATCATACTTTAAGAATTAAATTAAAATACGCTTACACTCAATCCGAACATCTAATATATAAAATTCTCGTGTCATGGTGTTAAACTTTCAACTCCTCCGAAACGGCATGACCGATTCTCATGAAATTTTGAGTGAGTATTGGGTAGGTCTGAGAATCGGACATCTATTTTTATTTTTTTGACATTTTTTTTTAAATTTGTTTGATTAAAAAATACATACAAATTCAAATTTTCACCCATCTACGATCAACAGTTACTTTTGTATCGCGATTTTAATATCGGCAATACAAGGTTTGCTGGGTCAGCTAGTAATTATATAAAATAGCTTTTAATCTAAACGTATACACTTTTATAATGAACTGAAGCTGTGACAGTTGCTCTATTTATGAGTTATCTATAAATAATTATAAGGTCTTATAAAAATGTTACATAAGAAAAAGCTTGGGACTAAATTATGTTTATGATTATTTTGTAGCAACAGCAATGTCACATGCATAAAAAATATACGAGTTGCACTCCGGGAGCGCCGGTAGAAGTGAAGAATTGAACATAAATGTTGTGCATTTTTGAATATTTTGGAATTGGAATGGAATAATTTCGCACGAATTGCTTTATTTGTCAGTATAAAGTACCAGCATTTATGTGGTTAAATACAATATTCATTTATTGCGCTATCGTACACAAAAATGACAATTTATATTATAATAATTCTACGTGATAAAGTTTATCTCTCAGAAAAATCAACTTTCATCCATAATTTGAACGACTGTCTTACGAATTTTCGATCAGGTCATGTATCCTGACACGAGTTTAGCATTTTATACCCATCCCAAGAAAAGTGCTCAACGCCGCTAAAGAATACAAATGATTTGAGTTTTCTTTAGTGTTAATTACGCCAATATTTGTCTTTAAACAATTCGACACGTGTTTCGCCTCTACACGAGGCATCCACAAAGACGTGTTGTCTCGCCAAAATCTGGCACGAGACTGCTATGCAGAAAGTAACGCCTACTTCAATAAATTTTCACTTCAAATATCTATTATCTTACCGACGTCTCAAGCTCTTTGAAAAACGTAAATAGGTGTCGATATTTCACCACCATTCCATACAGTATTGATCTCAGATTCTGAGGTAGATTTATTTAACGGCGAAGTCATAACCTTTATTTACAATAATATTTATAATAATACAATAGACAATGAGAACAAAGAAATACAAGTATAATTTTCCCCTTAGGGAGAGTCTTCGCTAATGACAAAGCTAAAAACCAAATATTTAAACTGTTAAAATATTTCATGCCTGAGATTCGATCCCTCCACCTCGCGGTGTTTCGGCATCGCAACACAATGATTCAACCACAGGTCCAATGACTGTATGATCATTAAGTTGAAATAGCCGAACTATAATTAATTAACAAACTATTGTATAATTAACTATACATAGAAGCATAAATATTTCATTCATAATTTCAACGACTGTCATCCGAATTGTCGATCAGGCCTCAGGATCAGTCCTTTCGCGAGTTTAACATTTAATACCCATGCTAAGAAAAGTGCTCTACGCCGCTAAAGCAGTTTTTACTTCAAAAATATTATATAAAATATATTTCACTTTTAAAAGAATTTTATGTTCACTATTTTCATTGAAGCGAGCTAGTATAATGGATATATGACCAACTTCTGTGAGTTTGTAGCGGCTAATTTCCATATAGAATGTCGTAGGTGATATTTTACATGTTTTTTATCTAATCCACTATGTCGTTACTCGCCCAAACGCTCACTGCCCACAAAACTGGTAGTATACGCAGCTATTCAACCATTGACTTTTCTTTATAAAAATTGATTTTTCTCTATATTGCTACTTATAGCACTGCATAGCCTCAGTTTGTTTAACAAGAATTAGTCACAGTTAATGAACCTTGGTCGTGATTGGTTTGTAAATTATCCTAGTTTTTATTTTTAACAGATACCTACTATAAAGAGAATTGGCCCTAAATATGAACCCTGAGGTATACCATACCACAAGTATCACAGACATATAAAAAGTAGCGGACTAGACATCCGTAAAAATTGAGTAGCCATTACTCACAAATAGGGAGTGATGTCAATTATACAGTTCCGGCCTAAGACCTGTTATTTTTTTTGTACGGATCACCTGGTGTTAAGTGATCACCGCCGCCCACATTCTCTTGCAACACCAGAGGAATCACAAGAGCGTTGCCGGCCTTTAAGGAAGGTGTACGCGCTTTTTTGAAGGTACCCATGTCGTATCGTCCCGGAAACACCGCACAAGGAAGCTCATTCCACAGCTTAGTAGTACGAGGAAGAAAGCTCCTTGAAAACCGCACTGTGGAGGACCGCCACACATCCAGATGGTGGGGATGATATCCTAAATTGTAATTGTAATCTGGCATTGTGGCAACCAAAATACTTACTGAAAGCGATATTATCTGCGTTTTAAGTGTAGATTACTTATCAACAAAACCTCAACAATGACCTAGAGCTAACATTAAAATAAAAGGTGGATGGAATACTCATAATTTATTTCACTTGTTTTTGAATAACACAATTCAGATTTCACTGAGATTCATTTTATTCGTCTGTGTGGGCAAATCAACAAGCTTTCCTTCGATATGTACTTTTAAATGGGCACCAGTAATATTTTTTATTGAAATTGAAACCATTTGAAATGTCAATTTCAAGACCTGACTGTACAATTAAACGTTTTTAAATTTGATAATTAATATTCTTGACAATCTTTCCAAAATGAGATCCATTGTTTTAGAAGTATCACATATCGTGGTACATACTCTATCCATCAGAAATATCAACTTTCATCCATAACTTCAACGACTGTCTTACGAATTTTCGATCACGTCACGTGTCCTGACGCGAGTTTAACATTTTATAACCATCCCAAGAAAAATGTTCAACACCGATAAAGAAGTTTTCACTTCAAATCTGTCCGACGTCTCTTAGCTCTTTGACTAATGCTAATGTTCGAACAGAAAATTCCGTCTTTATTGGCAAATCTGTACCTGACTCACACACTGTATTTAAATAGATGTATGTTGCTTGTCAATACGGCAGCGGGGTGAAGACAATTTTATCTATGAGTCAGTGAAATACTAGGATGTGTTAGAATAAGATACATTTACAACTTTATTTTGCAAAAAAAGATAAGGAATCAATATAAATATAAGTATGAATTAATGTTTGATCTGATACTCTTACGGGCCGTTCCCAATATTCAGTCTTTCTCTTACTTGCGATAAAAATCGTAACTATCGTTGACTTTTCTATCCCAATAAACTTAGCGACCGTAACTCACCTTTGTACACACTGTTTGTCAATGGGACGACGTATAGCTTACCAGCGATAGCAGTTTGTATGTCCCAATATAAGGCGATAAAAATTACTTATCGGGTATATTGGGACAGCTTCAGATTATTGACACCTGATGGTAGTAATTTATCTCTATCTGTAGATAGTATATTGGCCGTTAGTAAGGCAAGTATTCATCTGTCCAATTACTTAAAAAAAGAGTTTGCTGTATCTTTATGTGGCTTATTTTTTTAGTACTATTAACATAATATTGTCTCTACAGACAAACATGCATATAGTAGTTATTACGTAAGCTTTTAATATTGCAAAGCAAATCTATAAGTTTCATATTGTAAGGATAATTAATAAGGTTACTGTCCAAAAGTTAGGAGCATTATTTTTACAATAATGAATTGGTTTTATTAAAAACCTTATCACTTTTCCTGAAATTTATTGCCAAGCCCGCAATGAAAGTTTTCTTTTGCGATTTAATCACTGATTTTATATGTACAGCTTCGCTACCAATATGACAGTGACCGTTACTCCTGATCGTCGCGATGGCACCGCGCAACGCTGGGGTCCTCCTCGTCGAGTGACTCTGAAGAGAAGTCCTGGCCAGCCGCTTGGTGTCAGCATCGTTGGTGGAAAGGTATAAATATGTAACCATCCAATCATAAATTATCAAAACTTTTGTGAAACATTATAAAATTTATCTGTGTTAATACAAAAAAGTGAAACATATTCGGCCTTACAAATAAAATTGGCATAAAGTTATAACTAAGCCTAAATCTGTGTCTTTCTGTTGTTTGGCGTTCAACAATCTTATATATTTAAACACGAGTCGAAGCTTGTCTAAAGTGTGTTTAACGAATAGATATGTATATGGAAGATTTATTAATGATGACAGATAGATGACAGCCGAGAAAAATTGCGTTCTGTTCCTTTAAGTATTGTTCCTGTTCAGTTAATGTTGTATTTTAGTTACGATATTTTCGTTAAACACAAGATAAACACTGTTTTGTTACAGAAAAAGATAAACTCCATTTTACGGCCGTTTTCAATAATGTATCTCTAGCTAGCTACGGATAGATTACTATCACCGTTTAATAACAAGACCTTATCTATCCATAGTTATGTCCAATATAGTTTGTTATTAGTTATAGTCCAATGCTATATGTCGATAGGTTATTGAAACGTAAGTAAGCGTAAAAGGATAGATTTGTATACCTATAGTGAGTTAAACTAAGGATAGATAGGTTATTGAAAACGGCCGTTAGACTTCGTGATTGTTAGGTCACTGCCGTTGTTATTGTTAAGTCACTAATACAACGTGTGTATAAGCCATGTTTAAAAATTTGTTTGTCTAAAACGGCTTTATTCACGTTTTATTGGTGTGTGTTTCGGACCATTCGGAAGTCCTTCGTCAGGGTGAGTGCGGTAAGTTTGCGGTGACACCCCGTCTCAAACTGCAGATTTGCGGACGCAGTTCCGGTACCAACTCTGACTAACCATAAGTAAAGCCGTTTTAGACAAATAAAATCCGACCTTAAAAGTTTCAAATAGATACATAGCAATTTGCTTGTCACTGCAGATAATCGCGATTTTTTTCATTAGAAGTCTATAAACTGTCGCTTACATGAGAACATAATATTATAACAAAGAATTTTTAAATCGATCTCAAGTCAATTTCCTATGAAGCAAATATTGGGGTTGAGCAGGTTATCAACTGTAAAGTAGATACTGTAGATGAAGCCACATCCTTAGAGTTGAACAAAGCATATAAGATTTTATGATGATACGTCACTCGAACCGTTAGCTCAGTTGGGAGAGCATTGGCACGGAACGCCAGAGTTCGTGGGGTTCGAGCCCCGCATCGTTCATAAAATTTGTTTTCAAATTTTATTTGTGTATTTTTAAATCGTCCTGTTGATGTGTATATAACTGGAAGCACTAAACAAGGAAAGACATGCTATCTGTTATACTGCATGCATTAGATTAAGATTGTCCATTGTGCAATTTAGCACCTTCATAAGTAATAGTTTTCTGTCCATAATGAATTAATTTATCCTAGGTTTTTGAACTGGAGACGGATACCCTTTCATACATTATTGGGCCAAGATGTAAAAGGATGAAATTAGTGTCAATAAATAGCTTATGAATTAAAAAAACATCACTGAAAATTTTATGAATTTTGGCAATCTGAAAGCTGAGTTATAGGAGGTTTTGTAAAATTGAGGTTATGCAATATATGGGCAGCAACCTATATTAATACAGCTGATTTTTGAAATGCGATTGTTATTTTGTTGTATGATAATGATTGTACAAGTTTAGCAATATCAGAAGTCAAATAGAAAGAAGGAAAATATCAATAAAACAGCGGGAAACACTCAAATGACAAATCGCCTAGTTATGAAACGAGTGATTGACATTTGACGTTCTAGACAATTCTGTGGCTGTCACTGTCAGCACAGATAAAAATACAAAACGAGATTCAGAATCGACTTTTTCTTCGATCGATTTCTTTATATTAAGTTGATATTTATTTTTTTTAATAAAAGACATTATGTTATGTTAATTATTATGTATTTTTTACTAAGGTACTTTTATTGAATCAAACATCTGGTGCGAGTGGTTTTGGGTTGAATTCTAAATATCATTCACATTAATCGATTATAGTAATCGATATCCCATTTTAATCGTGAATATTAAGATTGTGAATTAGGCTAATTTTGTATATTGTGAAATAGAAAAATATGACAATTTTTTAAACGATATCTCAACTCATTACATTGTGGCCCAGAAATCCCCAACTCCTTTTTTATGTAATACTAGCTGACCCGACAGACGTTGTTCTGTTCATGATAAATAAAAACTCGTGCGGATGGAATTTTGGAAAATCCGTTCTTAGCTGACTTCTACTCGGTGAAAAGAATATTCCTACCAAATTTCAAGTCTTTAGCTCTAGTGGTTCCAGAGATATCGTGATGAGTGACTTTATACGTGGAAATCTATTATATATATATATATATATATATATATATAGATTGAACTTCGGAAATGGATTGTCTTGATTCATACCACAAACTTTCAAGGATTGGCCTTAATATTTGAATGGTCAGGGCGAATGCGAGACGGATCGAAAATTAAAGATATGCGGGCTAACTCGTCATGCAAAATGTTCATTAAGTAGTTGCTGCAGATCTGAAGAATTGCTATTATCATTGCTGCATTGATCTCTTGACATCGATCAAGTTATTTGTCCATGTTGCCCATGAAGTATAATTGTAAAAATTTAAGCTGTGCATCTTCGAGAGGTTGCAGAAAATCCAATACGATGGTCAATCTGTCCTTATATCTACAATAACAAAAGCAAACCCCGTATTACTGATTTATAAACACTTTTTTTAGAATTACCATACACAATACATAGGAATAAGTATAGTACGTATGTTATTCTTTTACTGTATTGTGTGTAAGTATGTAAATAAATAAATACCTTGAATGTCGGATTAAATCCTCGTTCTTAGTTGTCTGCCCCAAATGATGTCATTTGGAAACAAACATTGTATTTTTGAGTGTTTTCTAGAACATGGCAGCACAATTCTTGCGTTTCTCCGCAGAATACTCGCAAACAACGTCCATCGGCCCAATGCGAAAGCTAGTCTGCAAGCAGTACTACAGTACAGTATAAGTACTGCAATCGTATCGAAACGCTGCTCGATTCAAATCAGTACTTCATAAACTTCTTCTTGTGCGTCGAAAATTATCTATAAGTTGTTGATCTCTGAGGTATTACTGGACGATTTCGTATTGCCAGCCGATCCGTTTTACGGGCTGCTACGCTTTGCTCTTGTGATTCATAGTACGAAGACGATCCATACTAACGCGGTTCTTTTCACCTACAATTTCTTGTTCTTCTTCAGTCCTTTCATTCGCAATATTTCGAATCCTAGTTGCATTAGGTCTTTGTCGGGAATAATTTGATCGTCTTGGTCGTGACATTGTTAGTGATAATATCTGCACAATAAGCTAATAGAAACTCGAAACAAACACACCAACCGGTCAGCTTGAATAACATGACGTGCACTGTCAGTTGTATTTTATAACTCATGTAGCGTGAAACTAACAAAATCTTTATTGAATTCTTTCTATTCTCGAGATGTCATCAAAATGTCAATCCATACAAAATGTATCAGAAAATAATTTTTTTTATAATAATATTTTGTCGTAATTTTTTTGATATTTTATGACTTATGTCCTATGTCCTTTTCCTGGCTCTAAGCTACCTCCTCACCAATTTTCAGCTATATCGGTAAAGCCGTTCTTGAGTTATAAATAGTGTAACTAACACGACTTTCTTTTATATATATAGATGAATTGTCATTTTTGTGTACGGTAGCGCAATAAATAAATATTGTATTTAACCACATAAATGCTAGTACTTTTGTACTGATAAATAAAGCAATTCATTGCGAAATTATTCCCTAACCATTCCAAAATCTTCAAAAACCACAACGTTAATGTTCAAGGTTTTACTCCTGGAGTGCAACCTGTATTTTTTTAGTATAATGTGGTCAGTATTGCGTCTATTTTCGATTTGTTTCTGTTTTGTAAATTTTATTCCTGAGTGTAATTGTTTATTTATAATTTTTCTAATTACAGTACAGGTTGTGTATTTGTATAGTTGTATATTGTACTGTATGTATAAATTTTGTTTAATTACAATTTTCACTATTGTTAGAAACGGATAATGAAAAAGTGTTATAATTATTTGGTTTTGCATTACTTACTTGAATTTTATTTAAGATAAATTTTGCGTTTATCTCCCAGAAATTGGCTCTTCATGCGTCCTGCTTAGCAGGATCTTTTTCAGGTAGGTCGTATCACTTACCATTGTATGTCTTATCTCTTCTCTTACTGACATAAAAAAATCGAGTAATGTGAATGTAGGTTCTTCGAATACATTATGTTCAATCTCCCAGAATTATACTGAGCAATGCCCGGAAGTACTCCAGTAATATAATGGGATATGGCGACCCAATTCGGGCTGATTAACCTTCGCTTTAATATAATATCAGCCTGCGGTTAATACCTCATAACTACGCGCCAGTAAATCCTCCCACATACAAACGAAGTTTGTTTTTCTGAACATAAACTGAGTCGTAAATAATGTTGGATAACGATGTGAGAATTATATTCATTTGACGTTATATTGACGTGATCGTAAATATTGCTATGAGGTGGTTGTTACCATCTTACGCTAAGTCTTATTGACTCAAAGTATCAATCAATTATTTCGAAGAACAAGAAACGATATAATCATTCGGCAGCGGAATTCTAGAAGCTTTATGAGCAGAGAAAGCTATCTTGATTTTTTTTTTTTAAATGACAGTAAGCGACGAGACATTCAGGACGTTCAGCTGATGGTAATTAATATGCCCTCCTCATTCATAACAATGCAGTAAACCCAAGAATTCTGAGCGGCTCTACAATTGCACTCGTTACCTTGAAACATAAGATGTTAAGTTTTAGTTTAATAATAGTTTGCCAGAGGACATCCGACGGGAACCAAATAAAAATAAATTAAAAAAAGCTATTAAATTGTTATTTATTGTTGCAGTAACATTTGTAAAATACGTATTAGGATTTATTTTATGAGACTCGCTCGATCCTGTAGATAAACTGTGTAAACAGTTTTACAGGACCTTGTATTATTTTAAGAAGAAAAAAAAATCTTATTTGCCCAGTAATTTTACTAGCTACGTTGCCCTGTAGACCGAAACACAATAATGCTTACACATTACTGTTTTACGGCAAGAAAAGGCATCCTGTACAAAGGAGCCTCTCACTGGTAAAAAGTGTCGTTTATCATTCATTCTCACTCACACCCTATTGTGAGAACTGCGAGCAAAGAAATATTGGAGGTATTTTTGAGCTACAAAATTTTCAAAGAAAAAATTAATACTTAAATACTAATAACAGGGGATAGTTCGCAAAAACATAATGAACTAGTCAACTTTTCTAAAGCATCTTCGTAATGCTTCCCTAAAACAAACCTAGCTTTATCCTCGTCCTATTATTTAATCTAAGAATAATCAATGAATTATTAAAAACTATCAATTAGTACTTGCCTATAGATTTGACCTGTAGAAGATCAAATTAAAAAAAAACTCACGATAAAGTTAACATAATATCTGGCAGTAATATTTTCTAGGTGGACATAATATCTGGCAGAGAAGACGCGAATGGCAACGATAAAGGAATATTTGGCATATTCATTAAAAACGTAGTCGCCGACAGTCCTGCGGGAAGATGTGGGGATTTACATGTGAGTAGTATAATAAGCAGACACGAGAGTTTAAGTTATGTTAGCGTATAAAAATTATATGATACTATGTGTTTTAGTTAATAGGGTAGTTCACGGACTAATTAAAAAAGAAGGACTCCGCGCCGTGATATTAGCAAGTAAAGCACCTTTATGCTAGTGTGTGTGAGGACGGGGTATACCAGTTACAAAAATTTTTCTGCCTTAAATAATCATATATCCACAAATACTTTTATAGTATTGTTTTTACACTTTTTCACAACGCACGACGGCATTTTAAAAATATTTTATTGTGATGCAAACTGATCTGGCCGATCGGCTTGTTTTAGTGTAAGTGTATGCGTTGGGCTATGTATTTACACGTTTTCCGGCTTGTTTTGGTGCCTCACTGTTGACTCCTTATTTTTTACTCGTTCGTGGGGTTGTTATTAAATTAATTTTATGTAGATGCTAAGAGTAATATATTTAATGATTTATTATTATTATATTATTGCAAGCACACGAGAGTTGAGACCGTAGACTTATAATGTGCCTTTTTTTTACAAAAAGGGACGAGACGAGCAGGATATTCAGCTGATGCTAATTGATACGCCCTATTCATCGCTTTTTTCAGTTGTTAAGCAGTAGTGTTGCGAACTCTTTTTGTGTATCTGTTTGAAGGGCGCCGTAGCTAGTGCAATGACTAGCTTAGTTAAAGGAATTTAACATTGTATGTCTTAAGGTGACTAGAGAAATTGCGACATCACTCAGAATTTTCAGTTTTTTATTATTACTGAGCGGCACTGCATTCAAATCCAACTATTTTTATTCTAAATAGGATATGGAATCACTTATTGAAAGTCAAAAACTACCAACCATTCGAAAAATTACGCCTCTGACCTCAAAAGATCGCCGCCAAGAAACTCAAAATGTATTATTTAATAGCTTGACCGATAGTGCGCGGCCTATTGAAAACTAATTTTTATTGTGCGAAAGTATATTGTGACAAACTTCTATAAAAAAAAAAGAAGAAGCCCGCTGAGTTTGTTACACCCGGTCTTATCAGGTCTAAGGGATAAATATACGAAAGGATGTTAGTAAATGACGTTCAATAAGTGATTTTTAATCCTAAACTAAAATATTTCAATTTGAATAAAATTTTAGAATACGAGTAATCCAATGATGAGATATATCATTTAGGTGGTCACTTTTCAGGCGGACGCTTACCAATATCATTAAATACTCTTGTGGGTGCTCTCATCTGCTTCATATCCCTAACTGAACCAATGATTTGACGAACTAGAGAAACAAGGTCAAACTTAGTTTTACATTTTTAACCATCTGCTATTTCGGGCAAAACTGCCATGACATTTCTGCGATAAAAACTGTGCATTTGTGCCATTGTATACCGTTTTAAAGGGTATGGGTGCACATATGAGATATTTCATTTTAATTCCGAAAATGATAGACGTGGAGTGATGTAATCGGTATCATATCACATTAGGCTTCACATGTTTCTTATCATTTGGATGTACCAGCAGCTTTTCCCCTTGCTTACTCCCAAAAAAGGTGTATAATGAAATTCTTTTTAAAGACAGGAGACAGAATCTTGGAGGTGGATGGATCATGCGTGAGGACTGCTCAACACGAGCGAGCTGTTCAGCTGATAAAGGCTTCTGGAAACACCGTCACGTTGACAGTGCAGAGCCTGATCACTTGGGTATTTATTTATTGATAATTAGAATAAATTAGATGACATTTCAGTCTTGGAGATTCGTGACCAGCCTTCGAGGTGATAAAATTATATTATTTACTGATATATATCAGTCACATCTATATAAATCTAAATAAGAACGTTCTAAAAGTGACTTATGTCTACCACTAGCGAAGAAATAGAGATTTAGTATTGATCACTCTAGCGAAACTTTATAAAAAGCGATTTACTGGATTGTATGAAACGTGCAGTCATTGGTAGAGATCCACTACGTTTTAAGCAATTGTTCGCTTTGAAACTTAGCTGGATTATACTTCGTCGCCAATCACCATACTATTTCAAACTTATGCCTAAACTAAACTAAATTTCAATTCTTACTTCGGCAGTCACGCCTTTTATTACTTAGTATTTACGTCTTCTTTAGTATTGATTGGAACGGCGGTATTAGTGGGACCATAGATTAAGAATATACTAGAAAATATCTATACACCGACACACTATAGACAGCCTTACAGCAAGTTGTGTGCGTTAGTTAGTTGTTTAATATTCAAAATGATAAAGCTGACTGACTGTTTACGACTTGTCAGTCAAAATCGGTTACTGTCAGAATCTCAGGTCACAATAGATTCGCTTACCTTCTCTATTCTGTTGTTTCTCTGATAAGGACATCCTTCTCTCTCACACGTTTTGTCTATACGCTAGCATAATAATAATAAGTCTATTGCATGATGCAAGGTAAATATTATGATGTATATCAATATACAGGATTAAGTAGTAGTGGTATTAAGTAGAGATAACAAATAAATATTGATTTTCAGGAAATAAGCGCCTTAAAAAAAGTAAAAAAATAATTATTAACGTACCCAATTATAAAAGTTTGGATACCTCTGCTTGCGACCATTTTAATTTATCCCCGCCTACACACCCATTTCATTCATGTACCCAGCGAAAGGGTAGGCAAGCAGCGGAAAAAATGAGTTTTGTATTAATAATAAATATCGCCCGCCTTATTCGTTTGAGCTGCCGCGCAGCTGATGTTAGCTATACGCCATTAGATCGAAGCCAGGTCGATGACCTTAGTTGAGTGATAGAGGTTCTCAAGATTTTGGAAACCATTTAATATTATGAAATATTCTTTTTACTCTAGCATTTAATCTCAGGGGTTTTGGATTTTTATTTTATTTTTAGTGGTGTCTCCGCATTCAACTTCATATCCGAGTCAATTATCGTGCAGGGTTTTTTTAACACAGTGTATATAATTTAAAAAAATTTATTTTATATTTATTTTAACTGCTTTTTATAAAATAAAATATGTGGCTATTTTATTCTTAATTTGTTCATATTGCCGTTCTACACACTAACGCTGCACAAGTTCCTCAATATTCTGAGCATTGCTATCGTACGTAGCAATGTAATGTATACAGTATATAATTATAGGCAACCGTCATTCCGTTAGGTATATTATTCCATATGTTTCTGTTGTCATATCGGTTCAGAAATACTGTATCGGGAACCGATTCAACAAATTTGCAGTACGAGGCAATACATTAGTATTGCCGATATTATGGGCAAACATTAACGCTGTTTGTATGTTTATGTAGAATACAGATTCATCAGATGCATCACCACCGGCCGCTACACCCAGACCATCCATTAAGAAGAGGCCAGCCCCATCAGCGCCTTCGCTCGGTGGAGCTACTCAGAAACATGATATCAAGGTAAATTGATTGATGACTAAATATTATAGGTCTTCTAGACTATTTATCCCCTGCAGTTTCGTCAGATCAGTCAATAGCGGCAAATGTGTTGTTTTTGGAAGAGGAACATTATCTTGCACGTTGTCCTCTAAGTTTCTAATCTGGCCAACTTATCGGTATTTGAAAATTGAACACTCTTAGATTAAGTTATATTGCTAGTATTCTAGTGATTGTTTGTGTGAGTCGCTTTTTACATTGTAGAAACATAAAATGTCACAGGCTGAGTAATATTGTCACTGGTTTGGCGATATCCGATCGATAGATATATGAACCTGAAAGAAAATGCTACTAGGCGGAATGGGTAGGATATTACATTTGTATCGTCTATAATATTAATTAACTATAATAATTTCAAAACTTTATCTTTTGTTATTAAGATACTAATGTTTTAAAATATACGGTGTAGTTTTTTACGAATTCTATTACGTTGATTTTCCTTTGCTAAGCCAATTGCTTTGGTAAAATTCCTTTGCAAATTAAACCGTGAACTTCCAGGGTGCCAAGATGATTTTTATAATGAATTGGTGATGAGGTAAAGAACTGTTCACTTATAAACTTATTTAAATTTTAACCCCAAAAACAATTTAGAATCTATCAAATAAAAATAAATCACATCATTCACTTATGAATATCAAAAGTTATACTTTTTACCATTTACCAACTTTAATGAGAAATAGTGGCAAGAAACTCATTGCCATTATTTTAAATCAACATTTACTGCTTCATCGTTTTACAAGTAATTTTAATATCTAATATATAATATTTTATAATCTATATAAAGTGATGCATCTGAAATATTAAAACATCAAGTACTCTGTAGCATAAATGAGTAAGTTAAAAAAATAAGTAAATAATACCTCGCAGTATTTACTTTCTTATTTATAGATAAAATATAGCTAAAAGAACTAAAAAATTGTAACATTAATTTAATTTCTTATCAGATAACAGTGACATCAGACATCGATGCAAAAGAATCTGAATCAAAAGTAGAGAAGGATACAGAAGAGAAAGAGGTAGAAGACAAACCGAAGACGGTTTATTCTTCAGATGAGAGCAGTGATGAAGAAGACGATCGAGAACTTCAAGGAAGAACTTATTCTGATAAAGGAGTTGAGGTTTGTGTAGAAGACATTTCACTTAATGTTTTGAAAGCAGGATGAATTATCTTCAGGATCACCGGATAATAAGTGATCACCTTCGCCGATGTTCTCCTGCGACGGAGTAATGAAAATAACGTCCACCAAAGGCCTTTAAAGAATATGGATATTTTTTTCCTATTTCTCATCATATAGTCTGCTAACAGATGTATTCTATATTATAATCAAATATTTTATAAAAAAAATCTCGTGTCCCAGCGTTTCTTCCCAAACTTCTTGCCTAATTGTCATGATATTTTTGTGTACCTATAATATTCGGTAGAGAATAATATCTGGCAATACAGCGTTTGCCGGGAAAAATAGAACCTTCCGTGACTTTTCTATTGTGCTAAAAAAGTAATGTAATATTTGAATTGAGTTCCGTGGACTGTTCTTCTGTAGTTTTCTAAGCCTTTGAGAAAATTTAAGAAAATATATTCACGTATTTGACTATCATATAAATAAAACTGGAGTGTCTGTTTATAATATTGAAATTATATTATTGTTAAATTATATTAATTATATATGAATGTAATAATAAATACACAAAAATATTTTTTTTACAATTTTTGTCTGTCTGTCTGTTTGTTCCATCCGTCCGTTTTATGGCAGACTTTTATTGGCAGGTAGCTGATGTAATAAGGAGTTACTTACGTTTATTTTAGAAAAATTCTAAAAAAGTAATGTTGCAATGTCCAAGAAACGGTCTAACCCTAAAAATAATTTATATGGCAAAACAACGTTTGCCGGGTCAGCAAGTAGATTAAATAAAATGTTACAGTCCCTTACGTTTATTGCTTTTGGATGGTTTTTAGAATTGTTGTTATACATGGTATTGAGGTGGAAAAGAGACCCATTTATCTTCTATGTTTGATGAATGCTTAAGAAGGTATAAATTGTGATACTTTCTTGTACTATTAAGACTTATCGTAATATTATCAGATTTTTTTTAAATAATTGTATTCTTCTAGATCGATCGTGCTTCAGCAGGAGCTATTAAGCGTAGCAGAGAAGAGAAAGAGGCTGATCCAGAGCAAGAAGATGACTTCGGCTACACGGCAAGTAAGTGGAAAGATACATTATTCGCGTTTGTAAATTTCAGTCTCTATATAATACATGTATATTTTTATGCGTATCTTTTAGATCACAAGGATATAATCTAGCATCGTTGAATATACAGATTATTTGAATAATTATAATAAAATATATATATATACATGCAATATCCACGAAAAATTTCACAAATATTGTAATATTCCTCGTTTGCTCACGAGTGAAACAACTAATCTTTACTATGTGGCAATACACCCGGACACGTCCGCACGCAACCAATAGCCGATTAGACAGTTTTAATTAAGGCCAATGCCTTCCGCTGTACTGTGCATTCCTTATATAGTACTCAACGTCACACGGTTGATGTCACTGTCGATGTCGTGACAGTGACAATGATAGTTAACACATACTCTGTTAAGACTAGATGTCAGTACACTACAAATATAATTCTCCTGGAACAAATACATTTTAATTACAATTTACTTATATATTATACTTATCAATAAAATATATTTTCCTGCAATAAACCCTATCTTAAATGTTATTTATTCAAACAAAACTAATCCTCTAACTATATTTACAATACTATGACTACGTACCAAGGATACTGGCAGCATTTCCGCGTTGGATGGCTAGGCTGATCCGAAAAAGCTGACAGCGCTTGGATTTCCAGTAGCCTTATTGAGGCGCGAAGATAGTACTTTGTACCTACATTCTCCGCGCCTCTGGGCCCCACGGACCAAGTATCTCGACACCAAACGGTACAAATATGTATGTCTCACTGAGACCTATCCAACCAACATATTTGCGACGTTTGCTGTCTTCGGCAGTTGAAGCAGCAGCCCCAGCAATAACTGACGTAACAAGGACTGATGATAAGGAGCCTGAGTGTCGGCGCAACTCGCGTCCCACACCAGTGCGCTTCCTTAGAAAATCAATAAAATTAAAAAAAAAAAATTAACACTGAATCATTATCCTTTTTACATTTATAAATAGATTTGATTAATCGTAATCCATATTTTTGCTGCTACGAAACAACAGGTATGAATTCTTTATGAAATGCCTTTTGTTGGACTTAAATTTTCCGAACATTTACAATTGTAATTTATATTTTTGTTACACCATCAGAAAGTAGATATTTCAACGAACAAAAAGCCTCCAAACTTTTTGAAAAAAGCTGATACTTTGATGTCAGAATTTTCAATTGAAAATTAGGGTGCTTTTTTGATATTAAGTTAAAATAAGGCGAAAAAATAAATATTTTAAATCAAATAAATTGCAGTGTATTTGGGACATAATAAGGTAAGTTTTCACCAAATTTTGTAGAAGAAAAAAATTTTTTTGAAAAAGATATAAAAAACTAAAAACTTGGTTTTTTTGAATTTTTCACCTAAGTTTTGAGGTTATGTGAAAAAAGTGTGATTACAAAAGTTGTAGATCTCTTTATTACCTACAACTTTGCCAATTAACTTTATGCCATAGGACTTGTAGTTTTGCCGGAAATCGAGATAAACCGTTTTTTACCCTAAACACCCCCTTTTCCACTTCCCGACCTCAGATCGCCCGTAATTTATTTTTCCCTTAATTTTTGTTATATTCTCGTCGTTTTCCAATGGGTTTCATCCTACTATTAGTTTGTTTCACTTTTTATCATTTTCAAAGGCTTCGGCACTGGTCTATATATACTACATACATCTTAAAACAGCACTAAAACCCCTTTTACTTAAAAATGGAAGTGTTAAGGTTTTTAAATATTTATTTAAATATACTTGGTTAATTGTTTTCCCTACTTTAAATATACAAATTGAATTTTCTTCAGGCGTATTGATTTTAACGCAGACGTAAATCTATAAGATTACGTGAACGATAGATTATTGACATTACCTTACCTAAAAATGAATTTAATTTATATTAAGGTTAACTGCCCCACTGTATAAATATAAAATAAGTGTTTATTAATTAATATTCCAATTAACATACATTAATAATATTGTACTCTGCGTTGCTTATCGTTTGTATTTCTTTTGTTAGACGGGCAACTAACGGCCGCTCCCAATATACAATCTACAAATAGAGATAAATTACTTCCTTCAACTGTCAGTAATTAGCTGTCAATAATCTGAAGTTGTACCAATCTACCCGATAAGTCATTCTTATCGCCTTATATTGGGATGCGTGAAATGCAATTTCCATCGCAGATAAGCTATACGTCGTCCCATTGACAGACAGCGTGTACGGATAAAGTTAGTTACCCACGAAATGTTTATTAAGACAAGACAATTATGACAGAAAAGTCAACGATAGTTACGATTTTTATCTCAAGTAAGAGATAGGCTGAATATATGGGTTTTGTTTTTAGTTTGAACGCACTAATCTGAATTTATTACCATACAGATTTGAAAACTTTATAATTGCTGATAAGATAGTATTTTCTTTGATAAACGCGAGTGTTACAAATTTAAATAAAACACTTTAAAAGGATTAAAACATGTGTAATTGTAACCGTGTACATTAGATTTTTGCGTAAAAGTTACATTTTTTACGTCCGTGTCCCCCTGAAAACGAGATCTGGAAAGGTATTGAAACGTCCGCGTCGGGTTAACTAAAATAATAATTAAAATGTAACTTTTAACCAAAATACTGAGTTAATTATAAAACGTTATGTACAATGATATACAAAAATATTGATCCTCAGTACAAAAGGAAGTCAAACGAAAAAATAACTTTGTTTTTTGTTCCGTTTGCTATTAAAGTGTGCTTTTTAGTTGTGCAAACCAGCTTTGAATTAAAAGGCTCCGTCTATTCTCACATCAAAACATCACACGTTTGTTGATGTCTAAAATAATGTACTAAGTGACGTGGTTACTATGTAAAGTCGAAATAATTTAAATATTGTCATTGTTCCTTGTTGAAATAAATAAACTATTTTCAATTAGGCATAAAGTTCTTTTGAATCGTCACTTTAAGTTGAGCTCGTGAGAAGAACATACAAGAAACTCAACGAGCACTCTTATCAATCATATTGAGTTATTTACAATGGCTGTAAAATATATAACAAATTTACTTGTTAGGTGCTGCATCAAATATATGAATCGTGTTTAAATAATATAAATTATTCCATAAAAAGATATATGCTTATTATATTTATACAGTTTATTCTTTAAATAAACTGTATAAATATATATTATCGTATATTGGATGCAGCAACCTTTAGAGCTTTAATTCAAGTATATCAGACGTCTTCAAGTGAATGTAAATTAAGTTAAAAGATTCCGACCACACACGTAGAGGTCAAGTTAATAAAATATAGGTAGAGTTTAAAAAATAAGTTCCCATTTCACTAAACCAATAATCCACATCCACCTTACTGTAACTAACTGGGGTCGTAACGTTAAACGTAACACGCTCGTAAATCGGACATTGGAAGTTTTTAACGATGAAAGAGTTATATTTCACGTTATAAAGTTTTTAGTAGACAATAATGAAGTTTGTCGACATGTCATTTTACAACTCTGTTGTTTGTTTTCGTTGTTCGAATTATGTGTTAGAAAACTTTATTTTTACTCGAGTTAAATAATTCAAAGCATTCTGCCAGTGTTTTTACTCGAGCGGCTTGTGGGTGTCATATTCGCGCGGGGCTTATAGCGTTCTACGTGTCACATATAATAATGCATGTAGGAGGCTGTTAGGGCTGCCGTGGCGTTGTAGCGCTTCTGGAATGTTTGCTGAGGCATGTGTGGACGGTTTCCATGCCATAATGCGCAAAAAAGCGGTCTCCATGTTGCAGCGTCTTCGTGTAAGCAGTAACAGCATCCTAAAGATGATTGCTGCCAGAGCTGACTGTTCCTTCCAGAAACACTGGATACAGTTAGCTCTAGGTTTATAAATATATTTCACTAATAATACTAACGTAGTTCATAATAAATATTGTTACCAATATATATGGAATTGTCTCTGAATTAAATAAATAAATCGCAACAAGACTCACAACAACGTTCAAAAATTGTCTGATCTAAAACTGCGTATCGCGTCTTTTGGGCAGTTGTGTTTCGACCGCGCTTTGAATTCAACGCCACGCAATGATATAGTGGTTAGTAAAAAATGTCAAAATAACAGCATATCTAATCTCAAAAAGGATGGAGTGTCGTGTTTCAATCGTTAATCATTTTGCTAAATTTAAATTAAATCATTTAAATTACATCGCCGACGAAATGTGCGAGTGTTCGCACCATAATCAATGAGCTTCTTATTAGCGTATACAACTTAGAGCATTATTGCACCACTATAAGGTGTTAATTCGAATGAATGTTTGAATGTTATCTGTTTATGTTAATGTATACGTATATACTACGACGCTCGGACATTTTTGATGACTTTTTAATAGACGAATTGAAGTCTAGATCCTTATAGTACGTCAATGAGTTAAAACGATAAATACCTGGAAATACCTCGTATAAAGTTTATTCAATATTTTAGTCGTACGAGCAAGAAAATTCCTTGATAACCCCACCCCACTTTTAGGCTATTCCATTTGTTCATGGTAAGTCGTGCCCAAGGTATTATGAAAATATCTAAGGGCATCGGACATATAATCACTAGACTAATTTGTTAAATGGGCTAGTTTGTTAGTTAGTTAGATCGCTTATTCTCCGGGAGATTATTAAAAGAAATTTAGAACATATTTTGATGGCTTACAATAACGTGCCATCATCAACGACCAAGTCAACTGACTCTAGTGTTGCGTAGAGGTGCGGGGGTGTCTCTACATCTTCTTTCGGATATTATATATATCACCGGCAGATTTCGGAAGAATTGTTGAACCGTCAAAATTCGAAATTGGAACATCTGGCATTTCTTAATCGCAAGTTTTGCAAGAAAATTATTGTCTCGCACATTCATATGTCCTGAATCAATTCAACTCAGAGACTTCGAAGCTTCGAGAATCATCTTACTTCAAAGGCTGTCAATGCATTTGTCCATGGATTTAACTTTTCAGGTGTGGCACCTGCCGGTATGTCCTTACTTATTATTATTTATCCCTTAGGGCGTTATTTAACTGGCCGCTACTAGCATAATGTACACAGTTATATAGAGAGAAACTTACCTACATGAAAATATCCTCGATAAATGATCTCGTCCACAAGATTGTAGGACGACAAATCACTCTACTTTAATAGTCGGGGACCCAGTGCTCTGTGAACGGCTGGATCACTTGGCGTTGCGTAGAGACGTCGCTTCATTGTGTGTCTTCTACCGCATCTATCGCGGGGAATGTTCAGAAGAGCTGTTTAACCTGATTCCTGCCGCCGAATTCCACCTTCGCACGACACGCCACAAGTTAGGATATCATCCTCACCATCTGGATGTGTGGCGGTCTTCCACAGTGCGGTTTTCAAGGAGCTTTCTTCCACGTACTACAAAGCTGTGGAATGAGCTTCCTTGTGCGGTGTTTCCGGGACGATACGACATGGGTACCTTCAATAAAAGCGCGTACACCTTCCTTAAAGGCCAGCAAAGCTCCTGTGATTCCTCTGGTGTTTCAAGAGATTGTAGGCGGCGGTGATCACTTAACAACAGGTGACCCGTACGCTCGTTTGTCCTACTATTCCATAAAAAAAGTCGTAATTTGAAAAAATAACGTCGTCATGTTAGGGTTCGTAGAAAAAAACACCACAGTTATGTCAAGATAACTTTTGACGTAACGAGACGATGTAAATAAGCAACCATGTTAGCTTCAGTAGACATGTCGAGAAAAGACGTGGAAATGCGTATAGATAATTTACTCGTGGTGCGCATCCTAGCCCGGCTGGTGTCCGTTTGGTTGCAAAAACAATTTGGTGCCGCGACCAGCTCGGACGTGCCATGACGCTGGTGTCTGTATGGTGTCTAGTTTGGTAGCTTACGGACACCCGTTGGTGTCCCTGGGAAGCCGTAGAATACCGTTTACTCTTATGCAAAAAAAAATAACACAAATAGTATTGTGGCATTTCAATTGGAAAACGTAACTGAAAACAACTTACGTAAAGTAAACATTTTTTTGTAAAAACCCACAATTTTTCTCGCTTATACTCACAAAGCTTTGTCGTTCCGTCGCTGGAATACAAAAGGCTCTGTGAAATACAGATGTGTTTGTGACAACAGTTCTCTGTATGCTCTGGGCGTTGTTTAATTTTAAAAGTAAAAAAATACAAACTGTACGGAGAATATCAAGCTTAAATGTACGTTTTTGTATGATCATGTCGGTGTTAGGAATACCTAAAAATATTGTGAAAAAATTCAAGACTAATTAAATTAAACGGGCGCAAGATACTCAGCGGGCTTCAATATTTTTCATAAAAATATGGTTACAATGTAATATCGTAACAATAAAATTTATAATTTAATAGACTTAGGTCGCTCCATTCCAAACCTGTGGTATAATTAAGAAAGTTACCACACAAACGTTACTTCGTTTCGTTTCAAAAATTTCGTGATACATGCTGGGAAAGTTAGAGTCGATTCGAAAAAAGTGTAAGGACCCTTGTCAGATAGAAAGTTGCACGAGCTGTTGCCGGGCTTTCAAATAATTAATTTACATAAATTAAATATAGAACAGAACCTAGCACTATCTATTCATCGCTAGTTTAGCTACACAGTCAGTATCTAAAAAAGGGATTGTGTGGTTTTATGAAACCCTGGTAAAAGTGAAACTTTTTTTCACATTATAGACATTTATAATAATAAAAAAAAAAATAGGAGTTAGAATGTAATGTATCACTTGACAAAATATTGTACAAGAATAAGATGAAGAACATAAACAATGGTTAGAATATTATTTTGTGTAATTTATAAATCTGGTATATAAACATTCGTCTCTATGACAGTATCCACTAACTAACTTTGAAAAAAAGGATCTAAAATTTTCGCATCACGTATGTAATAATTATTATGTAATGTGTATAATAATTGGGTATATAATGTATTAATTAAAAAAAATGTATCTTTTCACTTATATATTTAAATATGAATGATTTTTTATTACTTTAAAAAAATATATACAATAATTGACTGTCTACTTTTTTATTTATAATATATTTTTAAAACCTTATTATTTTCTTATTTATATACTAGCCTATATTTGTAGAATAATTAAATCTACAGTATCCTATGGTACATGTACACGATTCTCGGTACTTTATTTTTGAACAGAAGAAGAAGAAAAAAAAATATGTCTATATAGTATGAGAAGATAATTCATTCTTGAAGTGAAACTTTTATTACATCGTCTCAAACTTTTTCGTCTGTGTGTTGCATTTCGCGTGACGGTCGGGCGGCGCCTATAGTTCGCATATTGGATGCAATTGCGTTCGGGTGGAAGAGTAGGTTCAACCCCACACACTTGATTAAGTTTTATTTTATTTTATGAAAATGTAAAACAAAATAAAGTCCTTCTAACTTCTACAGTTGGAGCCATGTTTATCATTCAAACTAGATAAAAAAATGTATGAAAACTTATTAACTGTTTACCAATACTATTTAACATGACATATTTTTGTTATTTTTGTAAAGAAAATCGTTTTATCTTTGTAATAAATTAAAAATGCTTCTTATTTTGAATTAAAACTATGGCGATCTTGTGTGAGACAGGTAACCTAGCTCCGCTCAATTCCTCAAGGCCATTGGCTCGGTCCCCAGCCTTAACTGCTGGTTAACTAGGTAGTCAATTAATATTTATTTTCTATGTTATTTATCTTTTAATCACATATTATGATCAACAAATGTTACGTTCTAAGATCTCATTAGTCTTACCAGTCATATTGTATATTAACAGCCATTTTTGGTGGTCACAAAGTGATTCCATACCCACTATACCACTTGTATAGTCGTATGTAACGCAATATTTAAATTAAATATAAGCGTGATATTTATTATATATAAATAAAAAAATTTCAAATATTCAAATTCAAATATTTTTATTAACAATTGGATGTGACATCACTTATTGAAAGTCAAAAAACCACAAGCCATTCCAAAATAAATGCATCAGGCCTGAAAAGAATGGGCGCAACAAACTCAGCGGGCTATTTTTTTCATCAAAAATATGTTTTACAATTAAAGTAACATTTACAAAGTAACATTGTACAATTAAACATATTATTTAATAGCATGAGGGCGGTTGCTCCATTCTGCGGCGGTCTGTTCCTGGTGTTAATATTATGAATATGACAGTTTCGCGCAAATTCACTTATGTGCCTATGAACATACATTATCAAGAATATATTGAGAAGCAACAGTCAAGATTTTAATTTCTTAGAATTTTGCTCTCAATGATTCCTTAGGGCCTAGGTTATAAATAGCGCGAATAGCCCTCTTCTGCAGCACAAATATTGTATTAATATCGGTAGCGCTGCCCCACAGCAATATACCATGGGACATAATACTATGGAAGTAACTAAAGTATACAAGTCGCGCCGTATCTATGTCAGTTAATTGTCTAATCTTTTTAACCGCGTTCTAACTAAGTCTGTTCGTCAATCTTTCAATATGGGGGCCCCATTGTAATTTGGTATCCAGAGTAATGCCAAGAAATTGAGCAGATTCCACCGGTTTTATCACCTCTTCGTCTAACAAATACTTGCATCAATATTTTTGACATTTGGTACGGTAAATTTTATATATTTCGTTTTCTTGCAATTTAAAAATAGGTTATTAGCGCTAAACCAGTACACGATGTCAGATAGAATATTGTTCACTTCGTCATACATAGCTTGGTTTCTTTTCACTTTGAAAATCAGTGAAGTGTCGTCCGCAAACAATACTACCTTATGTTTTTTCTCTATAAGGAACGGTCCGAGAATAGACCCTTGTGGTACCCCCATACTGGGACTCCTCCCAGGAGATCTCCTGCTATTCACTTCGACCTTCTGAATTCTATTGTTTAGATATGAAATCAGAAGATCAAGTGCAGTTCCCTTAAGCCATAGTGACATAGCACAGACATAAGCTTGTAAAACTATTGCAATAAATTCACTTATAATAATATTAATATCATGAATTACAAAATGTTATATCGCGCTTCCGTAAATTGATATACAAATCCTTACGTGCCTACAAACAGCACCGTAGCAGTAATCACAACATTGTCATTATCAAAGGGATAAACAATGTTTTAAAACTTTTAAGTACTATTTTTATTTTACGTACTCTTCGTAGATTGTTCATTGTTTTCTAAGCCTTGTTTTAAATATTCAAACAATTATAGTTTTCCATCTTGTCCTTTACATTTAAAAAAATATGATTACATCTTTATTACTTTCACCGGAAAGTATTTTACGCTAAAATGTTGGAAAAACTCTCTGTTTCAGTTGAATTAATTTAGATACAGGCCGGTAAAAATAGAATCCGTAGTTGATTATATAATCTGGTTCGCGAACACCTGTTTTGTTGTTTATTGTAAATAACCTTCGAGAGTGGAAATAGAAGCGCAGATCGATTTGACTAAGTATAGGATTCTTGATGTATTTCAACCTATTTCAATGTGTTATTAGCTATTATTTCGTAACGAGCGGCGCCCACGACCTTGTCGAAATCTAAGCACATTTCATTCAGATGCCAACGTGTACTCGATTCTGTTTTCATTTTAAAAGCAAAGTAAAGTATGCATTTATTCATGACAACAAGAAACTTAAATAAACAAATTTTTAATTTGATTGATTTTATTACGACGTCCATGAAAAGGACACCCACTCAGCATTTTTGGAATTGATTTCTAACACTGATTTTCAGTAGGCCCTGACCATTGATCATTTCGACCTTTTGCCAGCAGCCGTTGACAACACGGTTCCTGTTGTTATAGGTCTTAAAAGTGACCCTCTAAAAATAGTAGAAACAGATCAGAAACTATAAAGATTGAATTCGAATGCGAGTTTTAAAAGATTTTTTTTTATTCATTTTATTAAATAGGACATATTTTGATTTTCTTTATTTATTTATGCTGATTTTCATTATTTTTATGCCTCTGAAGACTTTTGATTCCATAATAGAAAGGATTTCAGTTTGTTTTTAAAAGAGAACAAACGTTATTGATCTTTAATAGGTGGCGGCAAATCATTCCAGCATTTGGAGGCCCTGTATTTAAAGCTAACTAATAGTTATTAGTATGGCAGACATGAAAAGGAGTTACTGAGGCCTATTCAAACGTACTTAAATTTTATTTATTATAAGGATAATATTTATTTATTACATCTTCTCAAAAATTGCCTTCAGCAAATGTTTCTTGAAAATTCATTCCAACTTTGCGTCAAATAACACTCGCATCACGTTGACGTTTCGTATTCACACATCACATCCGCGCATTTTGCAAGATATTTCTTGCCATGCACAGCCACTTTGTGGAATCAATTAACAGCTGCTGTTTTGCCGCGAATCGATACGACCTTCAAGAAAAAGCATATTACCAGTGAGCAGACCCACCTTAAAGGCCGGGAACGCATCTCTTCCTCATCTGACACCCGTTGTTGCGGATGTCCATAGGCGTTTGCCTCACTACTCCCCACTCCGTGAGTCTTTTGCTCGTTCGCTTCCTCATATATAAAAAAATTAGGCCTTATGTATAGGTAGAACATATTTAAAATCTTATTCATCAAACTTTATTAAGCCTATAAACTTTATTTTATATTCTAAGGACATGCACGGACTCCATGAAGACTAGTCTGCTACACTGTGAATAAACTCGAAATATATTAAGAAGAAGAGATAGAGAAACGTTGAAATCAATAGCAAATTATTTAAAAAATTAAAAAGTTAAGGTGCGATCAGACTGAAATGGAATGAAAAAATACAATATATAATACGCTATCAATTTTTTTAAGAGCTTACTATCTAATATATTATATATTTATATTTATATAGGTATTAGAAAGTGTATTTCTATAACCCTATCTACGATGGGCGATCAAACTTTATTAAGCTAATAAACTAATACTTATATAATAATATGTTCTAAGGGGGAAGAGTCCATGAAATCTGTGAAAAATCTGGCAATCCGTTGTTTAAGAAATTGAGATGGTTTTATTAAGTTTCGAAGACCACGTTTTTCTTTGCGCCCATACAAAGAAGAAAGGGCTAATGAATACTACTATACTAGTGAATGCAGCTGGTTGCGTTGGTTATGTGGGACTTACAAGAGCCTATGTTCGTATCAACTAAACACCACCTTAGGTTGGCTTGGGGAGAGAGAGGCGCAAATTGCACTCCCTTAGGAGTATCCGCTGGGATATTGCACAGAAGGTGTTATCTAATTGGGACTAGTGACATTGGAAGGATGATCACAAATGGTGAGGTGAGTATAAATGTGTCTGGCTATTCCCGGATGTCAAAAGACGGTCTAGGTCAGCCGAGAGTTTGTTAGTTTGATAACTCCTTAACGACTTACATTAAGGGTGCGATCTGTGACAGAATTTCTAACCGTCTGTAATAAATTTGCAATGCGCTTACGTTCATTGCTGCATTATAAAATTTAGTAGATCTACACAAGTTTAGACAAATTACTAGTTAGTGTAGTTCAGATTCACTAAAATTCTAAAAATAAAAAAAAATAACAAAAAGACCGACTTCAAAATCACTATTCCAAAACAATAGATATAATATGCACTAAAAATACGTAATTATTTTTATACAATCTAATGAATAAATCTAATTCTAGTAACGATTATTGTTATTTTTGGAATCAGTTGTTTTTTTGTTAATTTTTTTTAAAGGCCTAGTCAACAATGATTAGCAATATTGTATTTTGTGTAATGTGAACGGCTTACAAGAACGTTAACGTTAGCAAATATGTAAAAGCCAATATTTTTCAGCTTTCTCGTACACGAGATAATGAAAGAGAATTGGCGCCAGTTGGCAAATAGAAATTTAAAAACAAATAAGCATTATTTATATTTCACCACTAAAGGATTTAAGTTTTTTGGATTTAACCACATTTAAAATTTGACAAAAGCTGTCATCCAAATATAATATGTTCTGTCCACTTACACTACATATACTAAAAAGATACCCTGGAATAGATATCTAAGTCTAAAAGCAAATTTTATTTAATTCAAGGAACTTTACATTTAAATATACAGTTTAACTAATTATTTTATGTCAGTAAAAATATAATATTTAAGTATTAGTTTCTCTCATTAAAGGTTACCGTAACTTATTAAATCCAAATCCCCTTAGATGGTAAAGAAGTAACAAAATATAAACATAAACCAATAATACATAACATACAAACTTTCCCCTCTATAATATGAGTGTGATTTTTCATCAAAAACGTAAAAACCTCCGACTGAACAATTCTTGGTCGGAAAATTGGGACAGACTGACGAACATAAACTTATTTCGTCTGGGCTTAAAAAATACCTTACTGCTACTCCACTGATGTCACTGTCCAAATCGGGTTCTAAATTCAAAATACGCAGCTGAATCTGAAGTAGTATTTACATTGCTGCCTATTGACGAAAGAGAGGCACCTAAAACTCAGTGGGTTTTTTTTTAATATAAAGTTCGACACAATAAAATTTCGTACAACGCTTGCTCTATTCGAATCTGTGGAAAGATTAAAAATGTCATTTATGTTATGGTAACATTTACCATATAAACGTTTTAAACAATTCTTTGAATGTCGTATCATTCGTTTTGCACATTTTCTGGGATTATGTTGTTAAAAACATATAAATTGCCCAATAAAAGCCTCGCTAACTCGACTCAACCGAGTGGTAAACATTAAATATTTAATATTTAATTATATCTTATCAACTGAGCTAGTTCTTGACGACTATAGACGATATTAAAACGCAAGCTGACGTCATATTTACATACCATACGCATTTTATTAAGTCGTTAAATAGCTGTACAGCTATATAGTATAGCTGTGCATCAAGTAATTTATTACTCTAATCTAAGCCCTATATACTATGACTTAGAATCTATTTTATTATAACTATTAGCCATCAGCGGATAAAAAAGTTCTTCTAATGCTAGATGTTCACTTTCGCGTCCCTGATCTCAAAAATCGCACTCCGCTTATTTTTATGTTATTCTCATGTTTTACTAATAGTTTTGAGTATTTAACTTCTAAAATCCGACGGGACAACGAATTAACATGCATAGATGTAAGAGCAATGAATGGCAGATTATATTTTCACATACATCGCTTCATTTTGTGTTGTTCGCGAAAAGCTGTTTCACTTGATTCCTGCCGCCGAATTCCATCTTCGCACGACACGCCACAAGTTAGGATATCATCCTCACCATCTGGATGTGTGGCGGTCCTCCACAGTCCGGTTTTCAAGGAGCTTTCTTCCACGTACTACAAAGCTGTGGAACTTCCTTGTGCGGTGTTTCCGGGACGATACGACATTGGTACCTTCAAAAAAAGCGTGTACACCTTCCTTCAAGTCTGGCAACGCTATTGTGATTCCTTTGGTGTTGCAAGAGAATGTGGGCGGCGGTGATCCTTTAACAGCAGGTTACCCGTACGCTCGTTAGTCCACCTTTTTCAGAAAAAAACGAACGTATGTTTCTGGTGTTAAGTGATGACCACAACCCATATTCTCTTGAATCACAATTACAGCCACAGCATTTTGCAAAAAACTTTTACAGTCTATCCAAATGATCGATTCATGAGTCGGGGCTGTTTCACTGCCTATCATTGTTCGGAGTTCGGCACAGTAGACATCTGCCGTTATTGCTTGGCCAGATCGGAGAAAGCTATAGTGAATAACACCATGCTGAGACCACCAAACAATTACCATTACCTTTTTATTGGTAATCCTTGCTTTAGAACACTGTTAGGCGTTTGACCTGGGGTCAGCGATTGCATTTTTCACTAACGGTTATCTTAAAGAATCCACTTTTCATAGCATTACATAATTCGATGCAATATTCCTTATTTTCTGTATCGATTCCACAAGGCAACACAAGTTCTTTTTGCAGATCAGTCGAACCATGAGGCACCCATTTTTAATATTTTTTTAATTTATTGATTTGACGTAAATGAGTGAATATTGTTGAGGTAACGTTAAACCATGCCGCTAATTCCTGGATCGGCTTCGACCATCTCTTTCAATTCATTGTTATTCATTGCGGTCTTCCACGTGGTTCGAATCTTTCCTTTTCGTTCTTCAAATCGAAGTTTCCATCACGAAAGCGTTTAAACCAAAATCGCACGGTGCGTTTATTAACAGTCCTCTTTCCAAACGCAAAATTGATATTGCGAGCTGTTTCTGCCGCTAGTTCCACGTCGGACCTCGTATTCATAAATCACTCGAATTCTCGAAGTATCTATCTTTCTTGTCGAAGCTGAATAAAAAAATCAATTGAAAGTTGATAATCGGATGTTGCATATATTTAAAAAGGAGAACTACATAGGTGAAAAAATTTTCACTCCAAAATCACAAACCATGAAGGTTCTATGTCAAATCGAAGCACCTAACACAATAAAACGGCAATATCATACTTTAACCCCTATTATTAACTGTAGTGCAGCTCTAAGAACGCCCTTCTCATGATACAAAAAGAAATGCTAATTGAAAATAAAAACATAAAACTGTACAGGACATATGATTTCGAATGTACTACCTTGAGTGTTGGGTGAACGTGTGGGTGGGTTAGTGTTAATGATATGTATACAGTGTTTGGGAGTAATTTAGTACCCGTTCTTTCCATTTGACCACATACAACGCTCGAATCATTGACAATATTATGGTCATCTCCAATCACCTTGATTCTTCAGCATGATCCAACTTTAAAAGCCCGCATGCCTTGACCTCTGGTTTTTTTCATTTTCCAGTAGGTGGACCGTTTACCCTACGAACATGCGAAACTTTGTATAAGTTCCCATAATTGTTTATCAATTGTTCTCATTTCACACAGGAAAAGCTTACGTGAAAGAAGTAAGCAATAAGAACGAAAAGTGCCGAGTATCCCCGAATCGACTCAACCAGCGCTGAGATGATCTCAATCGAAATTATACTCAGTGTCAAGTGCACTTCAGTTGCTCTTGTATTGTGATTTAAAAATATGCGCTTAATTTACTGCAAGGTGTTTGAATCTGAAATGATATTTACACAGTTGCGTTAAGGTCCAGTTTTGTTTGATAGTTACTGTCGCTTACATCGTCTTGTAAATACAAGTGTGGATATTTTCCAGCGCACGTGTTTAGTTTTCAGTGTCGAGATAGAAACACCCGAACGCGGTTGGCTGTTCGTATGACGCGCGAAAGTTTTTCGAAATTTGAATTTTAAATTTACGACTGCTGTTATGTTTTATTTTTAATCGGGCGACTAGTGCATGGTGATTGCCAGTGTTTGTGCATACGAGTGATATAAATAGGTTTTATTGAAAGTTTATTGTACTCATTGAACATTGTTTATTATTCGCCTTCTAAATATATCGTGTATTGAAATAGGCTGTAAAGATTTACCTTTGATTTGATTATCGAAAAAATATTTTACAATTCACGGTCTTTGGCACTAAATTTATTTTAGTATTATTCATTACAATAATTATTAGAAATTAGCTTTAATAAGAAGAGATCTTCAACTTAAATTTCACCGACAAACAATAATTGGAAAGTTTTTTTTTTTATAATTATTCCTAGTAATAAAATTATGGTCTTTGATTACTTTAAGCTTACATAAATTTATGGGCCGTCAAAGTACTGATATTTTTTTTAGCTTAGTTATTAGGGTTTAAGGCTTGGCTATAAGGCTGTATGTCTATCAGCAGGTTATATCTCATAATCCCCAATAATAAGATAGCTAAAAATAATTTAATAATAAGCACAAAAATCATTCACCTTTCTGACGATTTTCTTTTTATGTCATGACATTATGACATTCATATCTGCAATTTACACGATTTTCTGTGACATAACTTTGGAATGATTTTAAAGTCTTAGTAGAATAATATAACCACGCGCTTCGTGCTTTAGTCTTAGGACTGTAGGTCATAAGTGAAAATTCTTACCTTTGAGAAATGTTTTAGGAAAATCTAAGTAATGTATGTCTTAGGAATTTTTTACTTCAAAAAATATATCACTTACATAAAAGTATTTAAGAAGATAGTTAAGAAGTAGTTGCACATGTGACATAATATAGGGATGGTGTATATCGCAATTGGATGCACAAATTTTCTAGGTTAGCAGGTGACGCCTGGGATAACAATTAATATTAGTAATTGTAATAATTAACAATTGTTTTTCTTTAAAGTGATCACTTCTGGAATAATTTACACAAATTAAAGTTGAAAACAAAATTTATGAACGATGTGGGACTCGAATCAGCGACTACTTGCGAGCGCTCTTCCACTGAGACAACCGTTTCTTGTTCAACTCTCAGGTTGTGGCCTCATCTACAGGATCTTCTTTACGGTTGATAACCTGCTTAACCCCAATATTTGCATATTACGAAATTGACTCGAGATGCGGCTCTTTCAAATATAAACAATTTGATTTTGTTTTTAAATTCAATTTTTGTATAATTATAAATACGTTTAAATTTATACTTTACTAGCTGACCCGGCAAACGTTGTTTCGCCATATAAAGTATAATTCACGCGATAGTTTTATAAGTAATAAAATATTGCCTATATTATAGCCTGTACATCATTTTGTTCTATTGTCAATAGTTTTTGCAGCGCACGCAAAAATAGGTTTTCGATTTTACACCTTGTGTTAGAAAATAGCAATTTTATTACGGATCCCTAATTTTGAAAAAAAAACATAGCCTATAGCCTTCCTCGATAAATGGACTACCCAACACTGAAAGAATCATTCAAATCGGACCAGTAGTACCAGAGATTAGCGCGTTCAAACAAACAAACAAACACTGCAGCTTTATAATATTAGTATAGATTATTATGTTTAAAAAAATAATATAAAATATTATTTAAGTATTATATACATGTTTTAATCTGAGATTATGCGCTTGTCGTGAAAGTAATTATTTTAGTAATGATATGCTGAAAAGTAATATTGAGGAAGTTAGTTTTAATAGAAATAGTATTCAGAATGTAGATAAGAATCATGTTAGTTTGATATTAACAGGTCTTTTTCTTTGAATTTTAGTATGTTTAATACAGTTTTTAAATAAATATTGTTGACAATATTCATCATGTCCTCATATTCGATCCATATTTTCTATTAATAATAATTGTTTAATAGGATTTTGTATTCTATTAGAAATTTTAAAGGGGTCATCATCACCTATCTGTAATGACTCTCTTTCTCAGGAAGCCGTGGAGGTGTCAAGTTTAAATACACACGTTACACATAAATTTACTTCTTTGAAGCTGTAAGCTAAGGTTTCTTAATAAAGCCAAACAAATCTGCAGTAATTTTAGCCATGTATCTTAACCTGCGGTTAAATCATTACCTATAGGATAGGCAGAAGTGTTAAACAACTTTTAAATACGAAGGTTTAGTTGTGTTTTGATCATAGGTACCTGCAGAATTATCCTGGATAATTTTTCATGTATTTCTCATTATGTGGTCTGCTGTCAATTAAATTTTTCTTATATTGCTTTTTTATAATACCTATATCTACTAGCTGACCTGACAGCATTCGTACTGCCTCCATCAATATATAAAAGACGTAAACTTTTGTATAAAATAAACTTAAAACAAATAAAAGGAACACTTTTTTAAGTGTTATTTACCCGTGTTTTAAGGAAGTTTAATTTTTACCTCCTGAGAAAGTTATAAAGATATAAAAATTCTAATTAGTTATTCATTTTAAACTATTATTTTTATTTGATTTCTGAACGACTGGCGACACATCAAAGGAAAAACAAAATTGTTGTTTTTATTTAATTCCGGATATTTTCATATTTATTCAACCTTTTTAACCTTCTCTGGACTTCCACAAATAATTCAAGACCAAAATTAGCCAAATCGGTCCAGCCGTTCTCGAGTTTTAGTGAGACTAACGAGCAGCAATTCATTTATTTATATATATATATATATATATTACTACAAAATCAATTTTCCAATGGAAAATACTTCGAACGAAGACCATTTCGTGTCATTTATACCATATCGTTTTGTCTGCTAAGGAACGCAATATTTGAAAGTAAAATTAAGTTTGGTATACTTGTACTATGACTGAAACTGTGCAACAAAATATTATTTTCTCTTTATTGATTTATATTAATTATTACATTAAGTAAAACAATATATAGCTAATAATATAAATATACTAGCTGAACCAGCAAACGTTCTAAGGCCATATAAGGTAATAAAAAAAATCAGTAATTAAAATTTTTGGGGTATAAAAAATAGATGACGACCGATTCTACCTACCAAATATAACGCACATAAAACTTATCGTATTAAAATAATCATTATATTCGATTTCCATCTTGCAACTCTATTGCGTATCTGTGGATAGTATAGAATAATATTAAAATCGCGATACAAAAATAGGCGTTGATTGTAGATGGGTAAAAATTTGAAGTTGTATGTATTTTTAATGCTGAATCATAATAAAATAAAAATATAAAACAATTGTCAAAAAAAAACAAAAAAAAATATTCAGGAATGTGTGGATGGACCCTTATCATTTAGGGATATGAAAAATAGACGTTGGCAGATTCCCAGACCTACCCCATATACACACAAATTTTCAAACAAATTGGTTTAGCCGTTTCGGAGGAGTTTGGTAACAAACACCGCGACACGAGAATTTTATATGTGTATAAGATATAGCGCATACGTGATGAAATTTAGAAGATGGCTCGGCGGTTCTTTGCCCAAAGGATCTCTATATTAATATTTATGACCTTTTATTGACTTAAGCTTAACGTGGCACCTGTTACAATTATTGTTATTGCTTGTTTCAATATAAAATTGTTTCAAATATACTATAATATGTATCACATATGCTCACAATATTAAATCAAGTCAAGGAAATAACTCTTATGAATGTTAAAAGTTATTCTTTTCTTTTTTTCATTTCCTACCAATTTGAAAAAGGTTGAGCTGTAATGAGAAGAAGTGGCATGAAACTCATTGCCACTCTTTTAAATCAACATTATGAAGTTACTTTCTGTAGTTTTTGTTTGTAAATAGCGGAAACTGCGTTTAAAGACTTTTTTTATGACAATAAGGGTCGAGACGAGCAGGACGTTCAGCTGATGGTTATTGATACGCCCTACCAATTACAATTCAGTGCCGCAGGATTCTTGAAAAACACAAAAATTCTGAGTGGCACTACAATTGCGCTGGTCACGTTGATACATAAGATGTTAAGTCTCATTTGCGCAGTAATTTCACTAGCTACGGCGCCCTTCAGATCGAAACCCAATATTGCTTACATGTTACTGCTTCACGGCAGAAATAGGCGCCGTTGTGGTACCCATAATCTAGCCGGCATCCTGTGCAAAGGAGCCCACTGGTGGTGAGAGTATAAAACAGAGCGTTCTTTCCGTTCGAAAAATAACCTAAGTTACACTCAAGTTCCGCCTAAAGAAATTTCACTTCAAAATTTATCTTCAAATGGTTTATTATACAACATTTCATTTTATCAACAACTCGACCATTTTGTACCAGAAATAATAAGACTCCCGAATTAATGTTCCCTCGTTTTAGCATAAACAAATAAACACAACGAAAGTTATGAGCGCAATTTCTTGTTAATTTATATGGCTAAGGGTGTGTTTATCTTTGGGTTCCGTACCATGAGTAAAATGTAGTAAAATTTGATGAAATAAATGCAAAGATATTCATGCTTACTAGAATAGCATTGCTTGCGCCGGCGTCATGTGCCTAGTCCTCTCCTTTCCTCAAATATTATGTACGAAAGGAACGATGGCTGGTCCATGCGGTAACTCGTGAACGGGTGCTGTTTGTGGTGCCAGGTCGACCTATTAAAGTTAATAAATCATTGTATAGGCTCCGCCAAATAACTTTCTTTTTTTAAATGCTATAAAAAAACTACTGAATATTTTCTCAAATTTCTTATTTTTATTTTTATTTGAAAGTACAATCCTTCCGGTTTATAATGGAAAATAATTTCATTCAAATGGCTGCCTCGGCTGGCTATGCAGTAGCCTACACGATCGGTCCAATTTTTAAGCACATTATCAATTGTGTGCAACTGTATTTCATCAATGGCTTCACGAATATTGTCCTTTAAAGCGTCAATTGTCTCTGGCTTGTCGGCGTAACTCTTCAGATGGCGGACCCGTTACTTGTTGGATACGATTACTAATTATGATATAGTAATCACAACCATCAAAGTGTCAAGATTTAACATTGAAGCTCTAATAGTTTTAAATAGTAAAAAGTGGTTAAAAGTTCTTTTAAACCTGTGATTTATGTTAAAACAAGTAGTGCAAGTGCCAATCCATTGAATTGCTATTAAATTCACTAGTTTTAACAAGAGAAACTTCATTCAAACCACGGTAAAAAATCACTATTATCCAATTTTCTAGATTATTATTCATGAATCATCAATAATCACCAACCGCTGCTGTCAGCTAGCATTGACATTTACTAGCAAGCACTTGACAGCGGGGTGAGCTGCCAACTGCCAACGAGTATACGAATATCGCCATTGACAAAAAGCAGTATAATAATATTACGTTCCGTTTTAAGCATACAACATACAACGTAATTAACTTTACCACTAGAAACAAGTTATCGTTATGGATCTCAATTTACAACAATTATTTCTGAAGATAAAACTCGAAATGGAGAACCAAACGAAAGAAATTACAACTAAATTAACGGAAAAAATTGACGAAAAGCTTCAGCCAATCATCGAAGAAAATAAAAACTTAAAGATTGAAATAAATAATTTGGAAAAGAAAGTAGCTTGGTTAGAGAAGGATAGAAAGAAAAACAATATTGTTATATTTGGAATGGAAGAGAGCGAGAAGTCCAACAAACAATTAATTACGAAGGTCATAGATGAAATAAAAAAGTTAGAGATAGAATTAAGTGTACAAGAGATAAATTCTGCGCATCGAGTTGGAAAGACAACAGCTGATAGTAAAAAAGCTCGGCCGATCGTAATAACGCTTGCAAATACATGGAAGAAAATTGAAATTTTAAAAAACAAAAAGAAATCAAAAAATATTTATATAACAGAAGACTTCTCGAAAGAGGTGTTAGAGAAAAGGCGCTCGTTACAAGCTCAATTGCTAGAAGAGAGGAAAAGAGGGAATTTTGCTTACATCAAATACGATAAACTAATAATAAAGAACAATTAGAGTCATGAGAGCGAAAGCGTACCCTATCTACGCCATATAGCTCTAATGCTTCTTCACAAAGTCCAAATGTAACAGAGTCTATAAACAACACACCAACATCAAAATTTAGTAGAGTCAATGCTTTCGATATAATGCGGGCTCGCTCTAATTCTTTTAACCAAGGCACGGACCAAAACAAGTAGCAATCCCCTTTACTCGGCAACCGAACTGTTACAGACAACATTAAGAATAACTACGAAAATCTTCCTCCAAGCCGATTGGTCATCGTGGAGGAAAATGACCAACACCCTCTAAATTCTAATTGTAACTTCACAGTTAACTACCCTTCTCAAAAAGACAAACATAATATATACATATCAACATTAAATGTACGATCTATTAGCTCACCAGAAAGGTTACTTGAATTTGAAAAAGCACTCGACGATATTAAATGGGACATAATAGGTTTAAGCGAAGTGCGAAGAATGGGAGAGTGTGTTGAAGAATATGACAACTACCTTCTATATCATAACGGAGAAACACCAGGCCTTTACGGAGTTGGTTTTCTGTTAAAAAAATATCTGTCATCAAAAGTAGAAGAAATAATTGGTATATCCGAAAGAATAGCAATCTTAAACATTAAATTACCAACATCAGTAAAAGATGAATCATGGACAATCGTACAAGTATATGCTCCCACTGAACCTACAAATAAGAAAGAACGTTTGAAAGTTGAAGAATTTTTCGAAACATTACAATCGATCAACCATTATATGAAAAATAACGTTATAGTTATGGGTGATTTTAATGGCAAAATAGGACAACGTAAGCCCGGCGAAGAGCACATAATAGGCAATTCCAGTTATGGTATACGCAGTAAAAATGGTAATAAAATTATCAGTTATGCCTTACAAAATAAACTAACAATTCTCAACAGTCAATACAAAAGAAAACCTAATAAAAAATGTACCTGGGTGTCACCTAATGGAAATTATAAGAACGAAATTGATTTTATTATGACAAATAAAGCGAGATGTTTTTCTAATACACATGTTTTGAACAATTTTAATTTTAATACCGACCATAGAATGATAAGAGCTTCACTAAAAAAAGTACCAGCCAAAAAGTCGAGAAGAAATTATAGAAACACCAAGCCAATACCCATAACAGAGGATTACAAAAAACTACAAAATAATCTGTCCATAGCTTTAAACCAGGAAGACAAAAACTATGAGGATATAGAAGAACAATATAATTCATTAATAACTAACCTAATAAGGGAAACAGTAAAATGTAAACCAGAAGCAAAGACTCTATCAGATGAAAGTGAGAAATTGATAGAACAAAGAAAACAGTTGATTTTAAAAAAGGATAAGGCCACTAAAACTAAAATTGCAGAATTAAGTAAAAAAATAAGATCTCAAATACGCAAAGATATAACTTAGAAAAGAAATAAAACTATACAAGATCACATTACCAAAACTGGAGGAGTAAGAAAAGCACTAAAAAAACTGATGAACAAAAAGGATTGGATGATTAATCTCAAGAATAAAACAAATAGAATAACTAGGAATAGGGAAGAAATAATAAGAACTGCAGCCGAGTTCTATCGTGATCCGTACAAAAGTTCTAAAAATTATCGAAACTTAGCGGAAAATGTAAAAGACAATGAATATGATGTTATTACAGACAAAAATCCTCTACCAGAGATCCTTCTTAGTGAAACTGTTTCAGCTATCAAATCACAGAAAAACGACAAAGCACCAGGACCTGACCAAATATCAAATGAGATGCTCAAAGCCACCTTACCTATAATAGCACCCAAGCTCACTGTACTATTTAATCAAATCCTGAAAACTGAAAGCATTCCGGCAGACTGGACTAAATCAACTATTGTATTAATTTATAAAAAAGGTGACAAAAACGATATTGGAAACTATAGACCGATAAGTTTGATGGCAAACATATATAAAATTTTCTCCAAGATATTATTATCAAGAATCTCTAAGGTATTAGACGAGAACCAACCCAAAGAGCAAGCAGGCTTCAGGACAAAATTCTCGACTGTAGACCATATACACACGGTAAAACAAATATTAGAAAAATTTTAAGAGTACAACTGTGTATATTATCTAGGTTTTGTCGACTACAACAAAGCTTTTGACTCGCTAGAACATGATGCAATTTGGAACTCTCTTAAAGTTCAAGGAGTTCATGGAAAAATAATAAATATTTTAAAGAATATATACTCCAAAAGCACAGCTCGAATAAAATTGGATAAGGTCAGCAGCGAGTTCCCAATAGAAAGAGGAGTCAGACAGGGAGATCCTATATCTCCCAAACTATTCTCAGCAGTATTAGAAATGATATTCAGAAATCTTGAATGGGAAAGTGAGGGACTTAATATAAATGGGGAAAAACTAAACCATCTACGATTTGCGGACGATATAGTACTATTTTCTGAGTCTTCAAAGAAACTAGAGCATATGCTACAATTGTCAGAGGAAAGTGTTAAAGTAGGCCTCACAATGAACGTAAACAAAACTAAAATAATGACAAACTCTAATAAAAAATAAATTAAAGTAGATGGTAAAACAATTGAATATCTAGACGAATACGTTTACCTGGGGCATTTATTATCAATCAAAGACTGTATGACAAAAGAAATCGATAGAAGGGTCACGAACTCCTGGAAAAGATATTGGTCGCTCAGCGAAGTGATGAAGAACAAGCATATTCTCATTAAGGACAAAAGAAAGGTTTTTAATGCTTGCATACTACCATGTTTAACTTATGGATCACAAACATGGGCCCTAACCGAGAAAAATCTCACAACTCTAAAAACTTGCCAAAATTCTATGGAAAGAAGCGTCCTAGGTGTTAGATTGAGAGACAGAATGAAGCTGCAGGACATAAAAGAAAAAATAAAATTTAAAAATGTAAGCAAAATTATTAAACAGCAAACATGGCGATGGACAGGCCATATGATCAGAGACAATTCTGGAAAAATGGACGAAAAAGTGACGGAGTGGTACCCCAGAAACGGAAAAAGAAAAAGAGGCAGGCAATCCAAAAGATGGGAGGACGACATCCGAAACTTGGTCGGAAGCATGTGGACTCGTCTAGCCAGAGATAGAACGAATTGGAAAAATTTAGAGGAGGCCTATGTCGAGGGACACGCAGCAAGAAAAGTTTTTAATAATTAAGTTATGCAATATATTTAAATGTAATGTAGTTGCTGCAATAAAGGCTATTTTTATTTTATTTATTTTATTAATCACAACCATCAAGTTCACGAAGCATCCTTACATGAATGAATACAAGCTCTAAAGGTTGATCCAATATAGGATAATTTATATTTATAAAGTTGATCCTTGATTACTTTTTTTAAATATTAGATATTATACAAATGATTTAAGTTTTCTTAGTGTTAATTCCGCCAATATTTGTTTATAAAACAATTCGACACGTGTTTCGTCTCTACACAAGACTATTAGGCAGTCTCGTGCCAGATTTTGGCGAGACAATGCGTCCTCAGGATGCCTCGTGTAGAGGCGAAACACGTGTCGAATTGTTTTATAAACAAATATTGGCGGAATTAACACTAAAGAAAATTATAACATTTGTATAATTATGGATTTCCACAAAGTAACGCCTAATTCAATAAATTAGATATTATTTTAACACGATTCATATATTGGATGCAGCACCTTACTGTTTGTAATATATTTGTTTTGTAGGTGTACAGCTGTTATATAATACTCAATTTGACTTAGAAGAGTTTCTTGTATGTTCTTCTCACAAGCTCTACTTTATCCGAACATTTGGTAAATTCAGTAATTTAAAAGAAAAATATATAGTGACAATTCAGAAGCGCTTAGTATAAGCCTCATTGAATAAAGTTTATTTGACTTTGACTTTATATAAGTATTTTACATTAGTTGCATTAATATATTGTTTATGGTCGCGTGTGTCTCTTCAGAAAAATAATGAGATATAGATGAGAGTAGGTCGCCATATTGGACGGACCTGCGCTTTGTAGTGGGCAAGAATTGTTATGTTTTTTTACCATTTAAATGTTTCTTTATTTTAATAATATAATTAATTATTATAATATTGACACACTTTTTACACAAATTATCTTGCCCCATGTTAAGCATATATAGCCTGTGTTATGGGTTACAAGACAATGATATATTTAATACAATATACTTACTTAAACATACATTAATTCATATAAACATACATAAATACATTTTAACATCCATGATTCGGAAACAAACATCCATATTCATCATATAAATGCTTGCACCTACCGGGATTCGAACCCGGGACCTCTAGTTTAGTAGGTAGGATCGCTAACCACTAGGCTATACAGATCGTCATTTTGTAATATGCTTTTTCTTAAAGTTGTTTTCCTTTTTTATTCAAGCTTCGAAATTGTTGAAAGGCAATCCAATATGTTTTCAGAAAGCTTATTAGACAATGCTATTGCCGTTAAATCGTTTATAGCTTCTAATACATATTATTATCTCAATGTGCAGTTTCTATGTCAATAAATTATCAATATGATAGCTCCGCTGAAGTATATAACGTTATTCTTAGAAAAAAAGCGGTATCTACTAGATCTAGTTTATCGTTATTAGGTTGTACATGTTACTCGCTTTTTGAATATTTTGTCTATTAATATACTGTCTCACAATACAAGTAATGTAGCGAATAGTTATAGAATAGATAAATATAGCCACATACAACGTTCTGAGTAACTGACTACGTTTTAAGATCATTTCACCGCTATGCTTATTTACCAGATGGCTTTCAGGCAGGTCAGTTTGGCAACCTTGCATTCTATAGTTCCGTCTGACAAAACGGAAATAAAAAAAAATTGTTTCTAATACGAAATAACTAAATTTAGCTTAATATATCGTCGGTTTGCTGCAAGAACTCATTAAGTGACAAAAACAGAACTATGAATGAAGCCACTTTAAGTTTTAGTAATATTGTTTATATCTTAAATATGATTCTTGTAATATTTTTGCAGTGTACAATGTTACTTACTTGTTTAATATTTGATAAAGTCATTTAATATCCTAAGGGACTGTCTCACAATATACAAGTAAAGTAGCGAATAGTTATAGATTAGACAAATTGGTAGCCACACACAAAGTTCCGAGTAACACTAGACTGCGTTGCAAGATCACTTCACCGCTATGTTTATTCACCAGATAACTTTCCGGCAAGTCAGTTTGGCAACCTCGCATTCTATAATTCCGTCGTAAAAAACGGAAATATAAAAAAAAATTTTCTAATACGAAATAATGAAACGTTAGCTTAATATCCTTACAAATTTATGTTTCATATACATATTAAAATTTTCTATTGTTATAACTCTAAATAGCTGTTCTAAAACTATTTTCACTATAAAATCAATCATCACGTACATAATTATTTTGAACTTTCGTGTAACGAAATTTGGAAATGACAATAAATCAGTTGTCATGTGCCATTCATTAGTCATAACACGTTATCCGGCATATAAATACGCACATGTTTCCAGATCCATTCTTTAATTTAACAAGCGCTTCATATACTGGTTAACACTATAAGTACATTGTGAAACAAGATTATAAACAAGTGAATAAAAATTTTTTTGACTTTGTCTACTAATGACTGTATCTAAATAATGTACGTTTTATTATTCAAAACTACCGGGTTCGATTCTTGAATTGACTACTAGGTTTTTTTTAAATCTACAATTGTAGTTTTTCTTGTCATTCAAAATCAATGACATATAAGGTTTATAAGAATAGCTGTTACAAATGAAACATTACTTGTGAAGATAAACAATTTATAAAGATTGAAATATTTCGCGTAATTCCAATTTCGTATGTTATTTTAACCTAAAAACGTTCGCAAGAATCATACAGTTAGGCAAAAGTGTTACAATTAACTAATTTAATTACCGTATTGTCGCAATTCAGTAGAACACAAAACTTTTTATTAACGCTTTTTACGATTACAGTAAATTGCACTTAAAATTAATTAGAATAAGTCTCATGAGGGATTAAGTCGGCTTTTCTCAGGGAACTTTACAAAGCTCGCAGTAGGTACTCATTTTAAAAGGCATTTATTTTCTCTTTTCCATGTCATTTCTAATAACAACTAGATACTACTAACCGCTTCGGAAACAAATCGCGCTCTGAGAGAGAAGAAGGGGCGCAAGAAACTCTGCCAGCATTATTTTTTTGCGCTCTTTTCCATTTCCATCGCTTTAAAATAATCACAACCTTTTTAACTGACTTCAAAAAGGAGGAGGTTCTCAATTCGAATTTTTTGCACCGACTTAAAACCTATCAATATGAAGAACATACAAATAATAGTATTTTATTAATATTAAAGGTAAAGGTTTGCGTAAGATGTGTAATAAATTAAATTTTTATTAAGTTATTTTTTTACTTTTCAGTTTTTTAAGTCGGTTTTTTCAAACGTAGTTTTTTTTTTATTTAAAATGTTGTTCTCCGCTGCGCTCCAACTAGATACAGCAGGCGCAGTCGCAAAATGCGGCAAATAATACTACGCCCAAGTGGGTGTACTCGAGCCAGTCTCTAACAATGTGTGACGTTGACGTGCCACATGTTCTGTTAAACTTTGCTAATAATTGAAACTAAAATGCCGGTTTGCGTAGTAAAACTATGTAAAAATAATACCACAAGAAATAAGAAAGACACTGGAATCACATATCATCAGTAAGTATTTTGTATTTTATTAATTTCAATGTAAAATAACACGAAGCGTATATTACAAAATTTGAAAAATGTCATTGAATGTCAAGATGCCACGCACACAAGCATTTAATAGTTGCCGTAATAAAAAAGCTATTGTTTTTAGGTAGTGCGGTATCTAGTTGGAGCGCAGCGGAGACCAATTCTTTATCTAAGGTTGTACTGCTAAACTAAAATTTTGTTACAAAAAATAACGCCTTCAAAAAAACATAACATATTAAATCAAATAACCTTAAATAAAATAAACTCTACAAAAAAATTATGATTAATTTATTTTAATACTTACCTATATATTTCTAACAGGCGTTACATCACAATCTCAATATTATAATTCTAACGTACAAAGCTATTTAAAACGCTTTTACAAAACCTTTTAAAAATCTTAGATTATACGTCTAATAGACTTAATAGTTGTGAAGGTGTGGAAAAAAATAGCAGTGTACTGTTAGCCTATATTTTCATCAACTCGAGTATCGCAGTGTAAACCTGCTATTATGCAGACTAAAGTAATAAATGTGACCTGTTATCATTCGTTACCGTACAGCAATAGGTTCTATCTAGCCGTATATAATATATTATCTAAGATTTAATTATATTAGGGTGGATCAAAGATAATAATAATAATAATATTGACACACATTTTACACAAGTTATCTTGCCCCAAATTAGGCATATAGCCTGTGTTAAGGGTTGCAAGACAACGATATATTTAAAACAATATACTTACTTAAATATACATAAATGCATATACCTAAGCATCCATGACTCGGAAACAAACATCCATGTTCATCAGATAAATGCTTGCACCGACCGGGATTTGAACCCCAAAACCAAATTCAAAACCTCTAGCTTAGTAGTAAAGATGTAGTCAAAGATGTAGAAATGAAGTCCTTACACGTCAAAAATGGATTTTCATAATACCTATATCTTTTATGCTCGCTAAACCACGTTCGTAATGAATTTTGATACAACTGTTCCACCCCGCAATTTCGTACGTAATAAATGTAGCTGTTTCGACCATGGCACTTTTCATGAAGGTACCTATAATAATAAGAAGCATTTAATATAATAATATAATTTTCTTTATACCTCAATTAACCTTAAATATTTCGAATTTTTGCACTTTTATCGCTTGTACGGTTATAACAACCAGCCTCTGATCAATATCACGAAAACTCGTTTTTCTCCCTTTGGTAGTTGTAAGAAATAAATTCCGACATCATATTACTAAGCACATAATGAAGATTGGTCGAACCGTTCTTGAATTATAAAAGGGCACACAAACTGAGCTTATTATCATATATTTTATATTATTATTATAGAAAAAACTTTATAATTATGTTGCGCGCACGGCGGAGTGACAGACGCTGTATAGACATAGTTAAAATAGAGAAAATGCTCAAAAATCTAAACCAAATACTATTGTAGCATATTATATCTATTCAGTAGTTTTTTCGTTGTTCCAACGTACATACAGAAAAGACCAATAAATATTAATAAAGTACCTTTTTGGCTTCGGAATTGTAGAGCTTAAAGCTCTGTTCAAACTGATGCGACTTCCCGCGTGTCATTTTTGGTTCTTCAGTCTCTTGTCATCTTGCATTGTGAGATCAAACAATCTCCGCTATATAATCAAACGTCCCGCTCTTGTTTCGCTTCAACTTGAGCGACTATTCGCGTCAATTTGAACACGTCCATACAAGTTAGCTGACACAATCGACGCGAGCGACTTCCGTCCCGCGGCCCGCGCGTTATTCGCCTCAGTTTGAAGAGAGCGTAAAGTTTGTTACGATTCCATTACATGTATAGATTTCACAGAAACATTAACATAAGGTTGAGATAACATACATGCTACTATCACGCTACATGCAGACACAGTATTATTGATGCTTTCGATATCCGGGCATGACAAAATTCATTATTGAACACGTAGATCATTTATACGTCTAGATAGACTACGACAGTTGTGAAAACGTCAAAAAAGTTTAGAGTTAACCTCTATTTTGAGCACTTCACACACACAAACACAAAGTGTCAAATTATTGCTTTAAAATATTTTTTAAATTAAAACATATTCTCTGCTATTATAAAAAAAATGGTCTAACTACAACATGTAGATAATTTGTTATGTTTTTATAGTGAGACCTCACTATTGAGAAACAAATATTGGGGTTGAGCAGGTTATCAACTGTAAAGTAGATCCTGTAGATAAAGCCACAACCTGAGAGTTGAACAAAATATACAAGATTTTATTACCGATAAGTCACTCGGTTGGCTCAGTTGGAAGAGAATACGCACGGAACGCAAAAGGTCGCGGTTCGAGTCCCGCATCGTTCATAAAATTTTGTTTACAAATTTTATTTGTGTAACATGTAGATATCTGTAGATTGTTGGTGAGAGTGACCAATTATACAGTTAGCCCAATGCTTAAATTACTGGGCAAATGATACTTAACATCTAATGTCTCAAGGTGACTTGCGCGATTGTAGTGCTGCTCAGAATTTTTGGGTTTTTCAAGAATCCTGAGCGGCAATGCATTGTAATGGGTAGGCCGTATCCATTACCATCAGCTGAACGTCCTGCTCCTCTCGTCCCTTATTTTAATAAAAAAAACCGACATCCGTTGAAGGTTTACATAAAAAAAGCACTTTAGAAACTGATGGGCTTGTCCCAGAATTCGGAAGTTAAGGTCAAATATTTGAATTTCTATGGCTTCTTCACGCTTCATAGAATCTGCCATTTGAATTTAAAATCTCATGATTAATGTATGAAGGGGCGAGACCTACACAGTAACAGAATATCTTTACGAAGATTTGACTTTTCGATTACTTCTTACATCTATGGAACAAAAAGAAACTCTAGTAAGCTTCGTAAAATATACAATAGTTAACACAGGAAGCCGGCTAGATTATGGGTACCACAACGGCGCCTATTTCTGCCGTGAAGCAGTAATGTGTAAACATTACTGTGTTTCGTTAGTAACTAGTGAAATTACTGGGCAAATGAGACTGAACATCTTATGTCTCAAGGTGACTAGCGCAATTGTAGAGCCGCTCAGAATTTTAGGGTTTTTCAAAAATCCTGAACGGCAATGCATTGTAATGGGTAGGGCGTATCAATTACCATCAGCTGAACGTCCTGCTCGTCTCGTCCCTTATTTTCATAAAAAAAAGATGGGCGGCGTCGTGTCCCGGGTTGTCTACTTCCCTAAATATGTGCAAAGGGTACGATGGCTGGTCCATGCGTCAACTCGGGGGTCAATGTGTGCTGCTCGTAGTGCCAGGTCGGCCTGTTATGTAATTACTAATTATGACAGTAATAACCACCATTATGTTCTCGAAGCATCCTTACACAAACAATGAATTTTAGCTCTGAAGGTTGATGCATCCAATTTACGATAATTTATTTTTATACAGTTTATTCTTTATTACTTTTTATGAAATATTTGATATTATTTAAACACGATTCATATATTGGATGCAGCACCTTACAAACTAATTCGTTTTATATATTACATCCATTGTAATACTCTATTTGATTGAAAGGGTGGCCGTTGAGTTTCTTGTATGTTCTTCTTGCGAACTCAACTTCTTCCGAACATAATATTGTAGATTGAGTAATTTAAAAGAAATATTTATAGTGGCGATTCGAAGCGCTTAGTTTAAGCCTAATTGAATAAAGTTTATTTGACTTTGACTTTGAGTTAGTAGAAAAACGAATCTATTGATTTTGAAGGACAAGTCATGGTCTTCCTTGCTTGAAATTGCCTCAAAGTATTTTTTTTATGATAATAAGGGACGAGACGAGCCGGATGTTCAGCTGATGGTAATTGATTCACCCTGCCCATTACTGCAGTGCCGCTCAGGATCCTTGAAAGAGCCAAAAATTCTCAACGGAACTACAACTGCACTTGTCACCTTGAGACATAAGCTGTTAATTCTCATTTGCCAGTAATTTCACTAGCTTCGGCGCCCTTCAAACTGAAACCCAGTAATGCTTACACACTACTGCTTCACGGCAGAAAGAATCGCCGTTGTGATACCCATAATCTAGCCGGCATCCTGTGCAAAAGAGCCTCCCACTGGTAATATTAAGAAATTTTTGAAAAAAATTTTTGATTATAAACCTAGCTTACCACTACCGAACGAACACATTGACAAATCAAATTTGGTTACGCACTCGATAGTGCGTAAAAATGAACTGACAGCCTTCGGGCTGTTTATGTCAAGCCAATCTAAATTATAGTAGAATTCACAGAAGTACAACTAACTCTTCGATTGACCCAAAGTTTAATTAATAATTAAAATTGTTGTTGCACGCACACTGGCGTATGTTGATAGCAATAGGATGACATGCCATTTAAGATTATTACATAAAAAAAATTGCGTCGTACAAAGTACACATGTCAGAAGTGAAACCTTCATTCTGCATGAACCTCTAACTGCATATGAGGTCCTGGTACATGTTGCTAGGATGACACATGATTTCAACCGCTATGACAGACATTACTATCACCGCTACCATGTTTATGTACTCCTGGTGTCTATGTAGCGATGCGTCGTGCGTTAGAATATATTAAGGTATACTCGCGTCATATATATTATATAATCTCTTCTGTAACTATGATCGCCTGGTACCAAAACAGTGTATAATGCTTCCTATCTTATTTTATCCCACGTATCTTATGAATTTATGTGTTTGTCTGTCTCTTTTTATTGTCGCGCTTTTTCATTTCATCGACATTCAAATCACAGCGTTGCTACAAAAGTTTTCACTTCAATTATTACACCACACAGACAGACAACACTAAGCCAAAGTACCTGTTATCTTTTAGATACAGATAACCGTAACAAATAAATAAAAGTAATCATAACCCAGAAAAACAAGACTAGAGTTATTGTGAGAGAATATGAAGATGTAAATTATTTTGATTAAATTGCAAACAAATCCAATCACTTTAAACGTGGGAATGGATATTTTGATGAAAATGAAAAAGAAACAAATCATTTGAAGTGTTTTTGAATAACATCCAACATTCCTGTTTGGCTCAAGTTGGACTTTATCTGAGGTTTTAGCTTTATTGCTTTTGCTTAACAGAAAACGTTTCTTTATAAATAATACGCATTCAAGTTTGAAATTGCTATTTTTGCGTACTGTAGTGTCAACTTTTTTACTGGTCTTCGAATCGCTATAGGGTTTGATTGACTGCCGAAATTAATAGAGCTCTCCTAGATGGAAATCTTGAGAAATGTCCAGAAACTGTGTAACTGTATATATAATAATTCCTTTTCATTCATAAAACACATGATTGAATGACGCTTCCTAATCGTATCTTACACTAAGACTATTAATAAAGTTCAAAAATGTTTTGCCTAGGACATAGGCCTGGAAATTCTATAGTTTAATGGCAATTTTATGGTTTAATGGTGGTTTTATATAGTTCTTATATATATAGTTCAAAGAAAAGTGAACATTGTGTTTGGTGATTGAGAGTGAATAAAGGATACTTAGTTACTTTAATGAGATGCGTTAGTGTAAGCGACAGCGTGTAATACAAAGCATTATGAAACTTAACCTCTGTGATATAAGTACGGAAACAGCATCCAGTGAAAGACATGAGTGATGTGCTAGCATAAGTGCCGACGTATAAAATAAAGCATAATGAAACTTATGTAGTATACAATAAGTGCGAGAAAGGCGGCAAGTTGAACGGTTGCGTGGAATGCGCGCGGCGGGCGGCGCGCTCTCGTGCGACGCTCCCGCGCGAGTTGGAGCCATGTAGTGATCGTGTCATGGAGACAATATCCGAGGATGCTGAGGCTGAATTGGAACTTGGTAATTACACAAAAAATAGTTATTACGATTCATTATCTTCTGTTCTTTCAAAGCTTCAACGTGTCTTTCGTGATACAACCATTCATCCATCTTGGAGGTCCAAATTCACATAGTTATACATCTAGGAGGGCTATGCTCGGATTTTCCCTGCGAGATCGAATCAGAAATGAGGAGATCCGTAGGAGAACCAAAGTCACCGACATTGCCCATATGATTGCGAGACTGAAGTGGCAGTGGGCAGGGCACATAGCTCGGCGGACAGATGGCCGTTGGGGCAGTAAGGTCCTCGAATGGCGACCACGTACCGGAAGGCCTAGTATTGGTAGGCCCCCCACAAGATGGACCGACGATCTGGTCAAGATCCCCGGAGTAAGTTGGATGAGGGCAGCGCAAGACCGATCGTCATGGCGATCTTTAGGGGAGGCCTTAGTACAGATGTGGACGTCTTCCTGCTGAAATGATAGTTATACATCTAAGTTACACAGAACTGTTATACTTCTCTGGCATAAACCACACTTTCACACATGATTCTACTTTTCTGTATTCTTGACCTGGTCCCTTTACAATACATCCCCAACATGTTTGTGAAATGAACGCTTAGCCTGATCTTTTTTTTAATTTTAAACCACCTTCCACAGTTGCCGGATTAATTTTTGCAGTCAATTTACTTTCATCAGTCTTCTATACATTACGAAACCAATCCAACATTTCCTTCTTAGCAACTATTACTACATATTCTTTACAACACATTACTAATAAACATCTTCCGCTCCTAAAACAACATTCTAAGAAATCCTTGTTTGTATAAGTTCTTCTTTTTCTTTTCTTATTCTTGACATGTGCAATGCATACAATTTAACCAGTGGGAGGATCCTTTGCACAGGATGACGGCTAGATTATGGGTACTACAACGGCGCCTATTTCTGCCGTGAAGCAGTAGTGTTTAAGCATTATTGCGTTTCGGTCTGAAGGGCGCCGTAGCCAGTGAAATTACTGGGAAAATGAGACTTAACATCTTATGTTTCAAGGTGACGAGCGCAATTGTAGTGCTGCTTGGAATTTTTGGGTTTTTCAAGAATCCTCAGCGGCACTGCATTGTAATGGGCAGCGCGTATTAATTACCATCAGCTGAACGTCATGCTTGTCTCGTCCCTTATTTTCATAAAAAATAATACATATAACTTGATGTAACTTTTGAGTCCTGTACTTAGTTATCTACAAGAAATATGTAATTAGAAATGCGTAGAGGAATCAAATTGAAATTAACATCAAATACGTTCTTATAGTCCTTTGAAGCTTTGATTATTTTATCATCATTTTTAAGTACCGCATTCTAAATTTTGTAGACATACACCCTCTTATTCATATGGTCCGCTAACTTAAAACAGCCGCTAAGGAGTGTTTTTTCTCATTCTGACTTAGGTCGATAGAAGAAGACAGAGTGAGAATTAGCAATGCTTTAAGTTAGCAGACTATTATGAATAAGGGGGACAGTCTATTATTATTTATAATTCTATAGGTTTTTCTTAATGATTCTCCAAGTTGAAAATACTTTCTATGTGACTGGCTGAAGAGACGGAGACGTACACTTGCCTATCCTGACTCGCTGTGATGAAGAATTGCTGCTACCACATGTTCTCACAGCACTTGAAGTAATTAGTTATTCTATTGTTTATCCACTAAGCCGGCTGGTAGTACTAAGAGATTTTCGAGTTATTGAACAGGATATATAAGTCATTCTGACTGCCATGTTACATTCTAAGTTAAATTTTTAATGAAACTACTAGCTGACCCGAAAGACGTTGGTCTGTACACAATAAACAAAATACAGTTTTTTTATGAATTTGTCAATAATATTTCATAACATCAAGATTCTCTCATAGAAAATATGTTCATACAAAACAAATATTGGAAATCAAAATAATTATTGGTCCCAAATCGAAATAAAAACTATCCTATCACTCATGTTGGACTAAACTGCACTCCATGAAGTTATCCCCATTAAAATCTGTTCATTAGTTTAGGAGTTCCCTGGAAACAAACATCAGGTCACTGAATTTATTCATATAAAGATAGTAACTTTAAATTGCATCACCAACCAGCATGGTTTTCTCAGAGGTAGGTCTACTGTCTCCAATCTAGTTGTTTTTATCTAAGCTATCTGCGTAAGGTATTCATGGGGATCTTTACCGTTGGTTCACGTCATATGTCCACAATAGATCCCAGTCAATAGTTTTAAATGGGTATTCATCGACCTGGGTTGAAATTCCATCTGGAGTGCCTCAAGGGTCTTTATTGGGGCCTCTTTTATTTGCAATATTTATAAACGATATCAATACTTGTTTTCATCATTCTAAATTTCTACTTTTTGCTGACGATATGAAGGTCTTTAAATCTATTGGTTCCACTAGCGATGCTTTTCATCTACAAGAAGATCTTTTGAGACTTGACCAGTATTGTGCTCTCAATAGATTGTACTTTAATGTTGCGAAATGCTTTTTACTAACTTTTACTCCCAATCAGGAACCCATTCAGTTTCATTATGAGATTAAATACCAAAATTTATCTCGTGTTAATACGATCAGAGATTTAGGTGTTACCTTTGACACCAAGTTAACATTTAGTCAACATATTAATGATCTAACTGAGAAAGCATTCAAAGCATTAGGATTTGTTGCCCGGTCATCTCAAGACTTCAAGCAGATGAAAACGTTGAAAGTTCTTTACTGTGCTTATGTGCGAACCCACTTAGAATACGCGTCTGAAATATGGAACCCTTGTTATGCCACTAGAATATAGAAAAGATTCAGAAGAAATGCACTCGTTTTCTCTGCTATAAATTTAGAATACCTATAGTTGAATACCCTCAGCGCTGTCAGAAATTTCATCTGTTACCACTCCAGCTTAGAAGATACTCGACTGATATTAGGTTTCTTGTAAAAATAGCCCAAAGTGTGGTGGATTGTCCTGAACTCCTCAGCATGATTGCGTTACGAACTCCAAATCGAACATTAAGAAATCATGATTTACTTTACGTACCTACCAGTCATTCTCAATATAGAATAAACAGTTACATACCACGCGTCACCAAACTGTTCAATATGTATAATTGTGATAGCCGATTTGATCTTTTTAGTGGTTGTATAATAAGCATAAAAAGTGCGTTCGCAAATGATTTTATGCAATCAAAAAATGTATCATAAGTGTATCTTTATATCTGTGTATGTATAAGTGTTTCTATTCTAAATCTATAGTTATAGTTAGACTAAGCAAATTTCTTTCTATATGTGCAAGCTTGTAATTGACTTTTAGATTTATGTTTACAATTGTTTATATTGTAAATGTTACTGTAAGCTCCCCAAATAAAATAAAATAAATAAAATTAAATAAAATAAAATTAATATTTTAATATTAAATCAACCCAATTCAAAATACAGCTATTAAAACCATCTAATATTGATACGATGCCTACATTGTATTAACTCATCAAGCAATTCCAATATTTTTACTTTAAAACTCCAAACATCAACTTAAAGTTGACAATTGAGGTTTCTTATTTACCTATCTAAAGTAATCAAGTTTCTTCTGAAAGTCGATTCTCAAACTTAATTCAGAAGCCTTAATGTCAAAACAACGCAATCTGGCAACAGAAATGGAACGATCGAGCTCTGAAGTTTGTGAATGTTTGGCGAATTTTGTGTGATAACAAGGGAGCCGGTATTTTGGTAATGACGAAATAACAGCCCAAAGTTGAAACCCCTTGTGAAAGAAATTTTACTTGAATTCTTGGGCTTTTTGTGTCAAAATACTTGTGAAGATTTTCCTTGCTTTGTTCCCAGCTTGAGTAAAGAGGCGAAAAATAGCTATTTATTTATAGCTAATGGCTTTTAATGAATGCTTTAGTTTTACTTTCTGAAGAGAAAACTCCTTAGCCGCGCTGAGCACTTTATTTTGTGAGTATTGAATGAGATTTATCCGTCACTCGCTCGGAATCTAACGATGGACCAATTTTTCATACAAACTAACAAAGGCTTAATAACAAACAAAAATATAGAAAATGGATTATGCTTCCACACATTAATTTAGATAATAATAAATTTCATCATCATCAGCCGGAAGACGTCCACAGCTGGACAAAGGCCTCCCCCCTAAATATTTGCACTACGATCGGTCCTGCGCTGCCCTCATCCATAATAAATTTATTTTTATGTGTATAAATAAGCCAATAAGTAGTTACTACTATAAGAACTAACTTATTGTAAACAATTTGTTATTTTTTGAAGTGATATCTTGTTGAATTCTCGGGTTCCGTCCGTGCGCTCTTCGACTGAGCAATTCAAACTGATGGCTTCGTTCGTTCACAAATTTTGGTTAAAAATTTAATTTACTTATTGTAATTTCAATAATTAAATTAAATTTAAATAAGAACAGCAAATATAAAATCTATATATTTCTTTGTGTAGTAAGTATGTCAGTAAGTTAATCATTTTTACAATGGTTCAAATATTGACAGTCAAATCGGGCACGAATGAATTTAGAATACTATTGCTTTTGCCTCGTAAATAAAGTATAGAATAGAATAGAATAGTATAGAATAAATAAATACATTAACTGTTAATTCCGCTAAGTCTTGGGACTGCACCCCCCGCCCACCCGCACGAGTTAAGGGTTAAACACGTCGCCCACCAAATAATCGAATCCCGTTGAACTCTTGACTGAACAACCGGGTTCGTTAGTAACGTGAAACCCTACTGAAACCAATTAAAGACGTGTTTCACAGTGAAGTGTATGAGGCTCTCTGTCTTAGGAGCTGTTAATTCACAGAACTGTGGAATGAAAGAAAAAAGTAACTTCATTTACTTAGATCATTACACGTCTTACATATGATACATATATACGTCTAGATCGACTTTGACGGGTGGAAAAACGTCGAAAAAATTGAGGTTGACTGTTAACCTCTATTTTGAGCAATGCACGCACACTTACACAAAGCGACAAACAAATCGACATCGTCACAAGTGATGAAAGCAATATTTATTGCTACGAACCCAAAACCATAAGACAATCAACAAGCTCAGTGGGTGTTTCCTTTCGAGGATCGTAAGGTATAGAAAGGAACAAGCCAAGGAAAAAAGATGATTGCCTCATTCTTTGGTCGAAAAGATCACTTCGCGACAGTTGTGCTAGAAGATGGAAAGACAGTTACTGCAGACTGGTATGTCAATCGCTGTTTGTCGCTGTCTTGGAAAAAATTCGACAGCAACGCCCTCGAAACGTAATCCTCCTTCACCACAACAATGCTTCAGCGCACTCCGCAAAACGGACTGTTGAATATTTGACTATGTCAGGTGTCAAGATAATGAGTCATCCGCATTATTCCCAAGAACTAAAGATAAAATTTGACGTATTCGCTTTACGAGCCCTGAGCCCACGAAAATGCCCTAGAAGAGGAAGGAAGAATAGGCCCACTGCTTTTCTCATTGATTCCATCGAATGCTACGATGTGTAGAGAGGAACGGAGATTTCTTCGAAAAACAATAAAAAATTTGGCAACTTTCTACATTAAGCCGTTTTTCATTTTCTAAACATTTTCAGCGTTACCTAGGTAAGAGCGGGTCCAAGTCCTGCATTGTTCATAAATTTTGTTACAAATTTTATGTTTAACTCCAAAAGTGAGAGAGGTGCCAAAAAATACTTAATTATTTAGATTTGCAAGAGCGACATCTTAAGTCAATTTCCGAATACGCAATTATTGGGGCTGAGCATGTAAAGTACATCCAGATGGAGCCGCAATCTTAGATTTGAATAAGACATAGCAAGATTTACGAACCATACGTCACTCGAACAGTTGGCTTAGCTGGTAAGAGCGCTAGGGCGTATCCCGAGAGGAACGGGTTGGCGTTTTTTTTTCAAAATTTATGGATAATGTGTTTAATTCGTGTGTAATTTATTTTTAAATTTAAACTTCATCCCAGAAGTGAAAAAGGTGACCCGTAAGCTCGTTTGTCTTCCATAAAAAATTGAGATTATTTGAGGTGAGTGAATCGATTCTATCTCGAAATTACGATATCACAGGCAGAGACCGTAAAATAGAGAACTTACGTTGTTTGTTCGTTTTTGCACAGTTTTTAAAGATCATTCATTCTATTCACAATTTGCATATTTTTGTAATTTCTCTTCCATGTTCGGGGGCTGATATAGACGGTCATTATTTATGATTCTGTTTACGAATTTTAATTTTGCCTTGGAGAAAATAGAATATTGCCTTTTCTGGAGTAATAATAATGATAATGATGGTTTTTTTATTAAGTATTCCGTTACCGTTGAAAACCAGGTCGTAGTATAACAGAACGAACCCGTATACTCGTATGTCCTCCTCTACCAAAGAATCAGGATGCTGGCTAGATTATGGGTACCACAACACATTTCTTACAGTAAGAGACGAAATGAGCAGGACGTAGTGCTGATGGTAACTGATACGCCCTGCCCATAACAATGCAATGCCGCTGTCACCTTGAGGGATAAGATGTTAAGTCTCATTTGCCCAGTATTGAAAATACTTTCGCTAGCTACGGCGTCCTTCAGACCGAAAGACAATAATGCTTACACATTACTGCTTCACGGCAGAAATAGGCTTCGCTGTGGTACCCATAATCTAGCAGGCATCCTGTGCAAAACCTTCAACTGGTAAAAAAAAACATACAGTAGGTATATGTTATTATTAAAGTGACTAGTCGTTTCTTGCCACTTATCATATTAGACAGATAAACAAAAATAAACTAGTAGTCTTCTATTCTAGTAGCTTAAGGACGCGTTTACGAATCCGACAAAAAAAAGATATTTTTCGGTCGAGTTTGTGATGAAATGAAACTAAATCTAACAAAACTAAAAATTGCCACAAATAGATTACATCTTTATCTCCAATTAGCGGGAAACATTTGCTTTAAAATTTTGATATTTTATCTCGTAAAAACGATTATTCGTTACCTCTTCACACAAAATTGACGAAATGGAGCTTCATTCAGGATCAGTTTTCTGCTACTACTTACATAATTTTGTCTCTTAAAAATTACGTAAGGAAGGCAGATATAATATTTTCAAAAACACGGGATTTAAATTATTGAATATTTTATAAATAATCTCAGAAAAAAATAAAAATGAATCGTCCAAAATTCATATATTTTTCTGATAAGCATGAGCTTTAAAGTGTGGTATTAAGGGTTATTTTATTTTGTCCCTCCGTACGCATTGCACAGAGAGATCTATCGAAACAACGTCTGTCCGCGCTCGGCCGCCGTCGTGAGTAGACACTGTGTCGGTTGTAAGTAGCAGCTCGTACTCGGAAAGATCGCTGTACGAACATGAATATTTTTTATAAGCTCTACAATACTGTCTTTGATACTTTACATATTTTGTACGCAGTCTTATTTTCAAAAAATTATGTTTCTGTATTTTTTTGAAGAATTAGTGATTTATTTTCATCTCTAAATTTAAGGTCTATATTAAATCGAAATCCAAGATGGCGCCTATGAAATTTACCAAATTCTCTTCATGGATGTCATTTTCATGGTTTTCGGGGTTAACAACAATGAATTTCGGGTCAAAATCGAATTTCAAGATGGCGTCTATGAAATTCACCAACTTCTCATCAAGGGTGTCATTTTCATGGTTTTTGGGGTCAACAATAACGAATATACGATCAAAATAGAAATCCAAGATGGCGCCTATGTAATTTACCAACTTCTCTTCATGGGTGTCATTTTCATGGTTTTCGGGGTCAACAATAACGAATATCGGGTCAAAATCTAAATCCAAGATGGCGCCTATGAAATTCACCAACTTCTCTTCATGGGTGTCATTTTCATGGTTTTCGGGGTCAACAATAACGAATTTCGGGTCAATATCGAATTTCAAGATGGCGCCTATGAAATTCACCAACTTCTCATCAAGGGTGTCATTTTCATGGTTTTTGGGGTCAACAATAACGAAATCGGGTCAAAATCGAAATCCATGGTGGCGCCTATGAAATCTACAATAATTTTTTCATGGGTCATTTACATCGCCAAAATTAGAATTCATTCATAAACTAATAATTATATTATAAAAGGCCTGTCTAACAATATCCCACATGCTAAATTAATTCTTCATTCCCTAAAAATAACAAAATAACCCGCAATATTTACAAAACACATTCCGTTACCAATCTAATTAAAAATCTCAAAATTTGATTTTGAAAGACCTATCTAATGATACCTGTATATTACATAAATGTAACGTATATCTTCCTTAATCCCGCATTATTTTCAAAAGACCAAAGGAAATGCCATGTATCAAACCTGAATCTAACTTTCAAAGACCTATCCAACGATACCCCACAAGGTATGTCTCCAGTATTTTTTTCAACTCCACTTTTAGGGGAGGTGTCCTCAGGGGGGAAGCTACGTCCAAAGCTATATTAAGTTATATTAAATAATTATCCTAATCTGTTCTCTAAGCCAATTGATTTTTGTCAAAATTAGAAATTATTTCTGTTTTCTAATTATTATTACTCATTAAACCTGCACGATGCAAAGCTAGTAGGGAAGATGTTCTACATACTCGCGGCCGCGCGCTAAACCTGCATGATACAACTAGTAGTGAAGTTGTTTTACTTCATAGCTGTACCGTCTGCTTCATGCTACATTCGAATTTTTTCACTCTATCACAATCAGACTCAATCTCCCTCCCCTCTTCTTGGATAAAAACGTCCTTCATTTTCGTGACACTTTATTCTGTTTCATCCGTAAAAATTTACCCTCATGCGAGCAAAGAAGTTTCACTTCATAAATGATCCCAAATTCGTTCTCTGCGCCCTCGGGAACCTCGGGTTCGGTATCCATATTGTTGAAATCATAATTTTGCGCGGCGGCCATCTTGGATTTCAAAAATGATCCCAAATTCGTTCTCTTTACCCTCGAGAACCTCGGATTCGGTATCCATATTGTTGAAATCATGATTTTGCGCGGCGGCCATCTTGGATTTCAAAAATGATCCCAAAATCGTTGTCTGCACCCTCGAGAACCTCGGATACGATACCATATTGCTGAAATCATAATTTTTAGCGGCGGCCATCTTGGATTTAAAAAAACTGCGTTTACTGCATACGACGTTATGCGACAGAATTGCCATCTAAAGTTCTAATATTTAACTACTAAACGAATACATCAAACAATTATCAAAAATACATAGGTATTAAAAATAACAAAATTCAAACTTGTTAAAGTATCAAATTCATTTGATTCCCGCAATTAACTTTAAGTACGTGTATGTGTTTGAGCGGTGTCAGTGTAGTGGTGCGATTCGATACCTCTCTGTTTTGAGAACACGTCCTTAAGTTGTGATAAATTGTAAAATGACTTTGACATTTATAAATATAATTTTTTGACCAAACTTTGTAAATGACATTGTTCATTGAGAATATCTTTATGGTAATAGAACCTGTAGATTTCGTATTGATATAGAATGGTGGGCAGATTGATAGCATACAATCAATCTGCAACAAAAAAAAGGTGAAAGTAAGCAAGGTTTCTCCATGGCTCAAATAACTCATATAATGCATGGGGAGGTCTGTATATACTTACAACAACGGCACGCTCAAGCTCTGCACAGGCTATTTCAATGGTACGTTCAACAGAGAGGCCCACAATATCTTTACGGTCTTTGAATTTAAATGATTTACTTATAAGTATAAGAGAGCCGCCACGTGCAGTCTTTTCTCTGCTAAACACACTTGCCACCTGATGATCACTGGAGTTAAAACTGAGCTCATATTTTCTAAGCCAGTGTTCTGTAAGACATAAGATATCAAAATTTTCATGGTTCATTAGTAAATCCAGTTCCAGTTCTTTTATTATGTTTACTAGTACTTGTACATTGTGTATTTATATTGCTAGAGGAGTCCCCTCTCGTCTTATTGACTAATTTAAATTATTTACAACATATTCCAAACCAGAAACTAAACTATAAGACTGCTTAATAGAAGCAGTGTGAATCAAATCATTACTTTGCTCAATAGGAGCAGAGTCCAACAAGCTATTACACTGCTCAATAGAAGTAGGGGATCGGGTTGCCAAAAAGTTGGCTGTGTTATAAAATAAATAAAAAGATAGCGATTTTGCTATCTGTCTTTTATAAAAATAAGATAGGTGTAACCTATCAAATGTCAACATTTTACATTTATGATTAATTCCAACCATCTCCATGAAGGTGTTCACTATCACTCAAACTCTATTACAGGTGCCATAAAAACATTGAAGATATTGGAGTATGGCGGAGGTGCTCTATTAACGTTTATTTTAACTAATCTGTGATGTTTGTTCTTCTTTGTAATCACTTATTAGAGCTTAATTCAAATTCAAATATTTTTTTCGAAATAGGATATCATATCACTTATTGAAATCTAAACAATTTGTTATGTTTTTAAAGTGATAAGGATTAAAAATAAAAAAAAATTAACAAATAATAATTTGAAAACAAACTCAACTCAATGAACGGTTGGAAGAGCACCCGCACGGAACGCGAGAGGTCATGGGTTCGTGTCCCGCATCGTTCATAAAATTTTGTTTTCAAATTTTATTCGAAAAAGTATGCCTCGGACCTGAGAAGAACGGGCGCAAGAAACTTAGCTGGTTATTTTAAATATAAATATGGTAACAATGTAAAATCGTACATTATTTAATAGTCATATTGCGGTCGCTCCATCTGAGGTATCATTTCATCTGTGGTATCATCAATAAAGTCATTTATGGTACAGTGACCTTTACCACACAAACGTTTTTTAACAATTCTTTTAAATTTCATAATACATTTACAGTAAAATGTATGAGAGAAACATGGACGATAGTCAGTAAGAAAATTTTTAAGAGAAGTAAAATTACACTTAATTGAAATTCGATAAATTTGAACATATAAACGTCAATCTATTTGTTTCACCTTTAACTGAAATCGATCCATTTGAACCGAACGAATATAAACTCATTACACATTAATAACATCGGCAATAGTAACCCCATGTCGACCTAGCATGACATATGTACTTATATTATACCTAACTGAAGTTTCCCGCGTAAACATAACTCGCATGGTATATAATATACCTTTGACAATTTGTACACATCTAGATGGTGGGGATGATATCCTAATTAGTGGCGTGCGTGTGAAGGTGGGATTCGGCGGCAGGAATCAGGTGAAACAGCTCTTTGGAACATCCCCGTGATAAATGCGGAAGAAGACACACAATGAAACTACGTCTCTATGCAACGACAAGTGATCCAGTCGTTTTCCAAATAAAATAAAATAAAATAGAGTAGGTGTAAAGATCTCATATGTAATTTGTTTAATGCAGAATACTGATATATTATATTGAAACAAGGTTACAAAAACCAGAAGTCATTTGATGACCCATATAGTCCACAGAAGTAACTACAGCCAACTTGTTTCGGCATCAAACGTGGCGTATTCAAAACAAAATCGACTCTACGACAAACGATCGCCGATTCGTGTAGAAAAGCTTGTTACAAGTTACAACTTTAACGTTACTGAAGGTCGAAATTCGCGTAGCATTTTATGTAGCCAATTGTCATTTCGATTTTATGAGTGTGTTAGTCGTAGAGAAGAGTTTTCTGAGATAGGTAGCTAATATATGATTTTCAGTTGGAGATGATTCGAGTTGTAGTCAGGTCATACATAACCGAAGAAAATATTTATAGGAAGCGATTATTATTAGGAACGATTATATTTCCTATCCATTGAAAGGATGAAAAGTATTTGAAAACAATGAGGTCGAGATTTGACCATAAAGTATTTAATTTTAAAATTTGCACTTTCGTAGGTTTTATTTGACGAACACCCCTCTGTAATATATGTGTGTGTATGTTGTGTTTTCAATCAGTAATGTGTGTAATATTTATTCTAGTTAATTTAAACCATTAATAATTAAATATATAAGGTATTTTATTCATGGAATAGCTGTATGCATTTCGTCTCCATATAATTATGCATCTGTTCGCGCGTTTTTATTAAAAAGGGGTACAAAGTTTTCGCTTTACGTATTAATTATAGATTTACGGCCGTTTTCAATAACCTCTCTATCCTTAGTTTAACTTACTGGACGTAGACAAATCTATCCTTTAACGCTTAGGTACTTACATTTCAATAACCTATTGACAGATAGGATTGGACTATAACTATATTGGACATAACTATGGATAGATAAGATCTTGTCATTAAACGGTGACAGCAATGTATCCGTAACTAGAGATATGTTATTGAAAACGGCCGTAGAACTTTATGTCTAAAAATGTATCTTATGTATCAACAATCAAAATTAAAACTATATGTCACTAGACTGATTATGTTAAAATTAATTTAAAATTGTAAAAATTATTTTTTAATATATTTATAAGCACTGCACTTACTTTAAATTTGAAATGGAAAACAGTGCCATATCACTTTTAGGCATTTATTTATCACGGGGATTGTAATTGAAGAGCTGTTTGACGTGATTCCTGACGGCGAACTTCATCTTCGCACGATACGCCACAAAATAGGATATTATCCCCACCTGGATGTGCGATGTTTATCTACAATGCGATTTATAAGGAACTTTCTCCTAGGTACAACCTACCTGTAAATTGAGCTTCCTTGTGTGATCCTACCAGGGTGACACGATAAGGGCACCTTCAAAAAGCATTTCACCTTTTGCCGGCTGTCAAAGCTCCTGTGACTTCTCTGGTGTTGCAAACTAATGTGGGCGGTGGTTATTACTTTACTTCCTGTACGCACGTTGAGTCTTCATCTTCCAAAAAAATACTAATTGAGGCTACCGCAGACACATCTCACTCACTCTGATGAAGGAACTTTACCGATTAAATTTGAGCTATGTCGTTTCAAATATATCGTTGTCTCATGAAAGTTTTAATTAATTTATTGCACTTTTGATTATGAGAAAAATAACAAACTTATTCATATATTTTTATTCAAAATAGGATCTAATCACGAAATTCACTTATCGATTGTCAAAACTGCAATCCATTCGAAAATAAATGCTTCAGACCTGAGACAAACAAGCGGAATTTTTAAATAGAATGTGGTTATAATTAAATTGTCAGAGAGCGGTTACTCCGGTCTTTAATGACATAGTAACCTTTACCACACTAACCACTACCACGCCTTTCGAGGATTAAAATAAAATGTATTTAATAACTAAATATACAAATAATTTGCCCCCGGTATTGTGTCTAAGTCTCAAAATTTGCAGAAACAATAATAAACTACAAACCAATCCCTTAGCTAAAGCTGTTTGAAAAATTTTCCCGAGAGTATCAAATATATGTCAAAATAATTAAAATATAATTGAACTCAATGTAATCTACTCGTAATATCGCAATTAGCATCCGACTGCACAATTTTAATTGACGCAATGAATCTCGAGCGATTCAACCTTACAGAGCGTCGGCCGCATCCATTCAGGAACATCTCGTTATAAATAAACTCTTTGATTCATTTGATACAGTGAATGTAATATCAGAATTCAACATAATTATAATAACTAAGTTCATTCCGTTCTTTTTTTAGGTTGCTAAAGTTCGAATGCATTTATTTCTGCAAGAAGATTGATGTATAATCCCAATAAGAAAAAAATATTTTAATTTTTGTATTGATAATTCGTATATAGGCCTATTTCTGCTGTGAAGCAGTAATGTTTAAACATTACTGTGTTTCGGTCTGAACGGTGCCGTAGCTAGTGAAATTACTGGGCAAATAAGACGTAACATCTTATGTTTCAAGGTGACGAGCGCAATTGTAGTGCCGCTCAGAATTTTTGGGTTTTTCAATAATCCTGAGTGGCACTGCATTATAATGGGTAGGGCGTATCAATTACGATCAGCTGAAAGTCCTGTCGCCTTGTCCCTTATTTTCATTTTAAAAAAAGGTATCTGCAATATTAAGCAGGTTTAATGACCCGATTGCCTAGTGCCTAGTAGGCCTAAGCTAATAATGGTCCCGGGTTCGAATTCCGGTAGGTGCAAACATTAATATAATATGTATGTGAATGCCTTCAGGTTATATTATGTATTCATGTATGTTTAAGTATATATTCTCTGGTGCAGGATACGCCTAGTTTCTAGCCAAATAATCTGTATAAAATGCACCTGAAATTCTTGTTCTTGTAAGACAGAAATCGTATTATTTAAAAGTATTCTGTTAAAATAATTGAGAAATTTTGCTCAAATTACCGAACGTATCCTATATAACATTATTTATTGAATAGTTCTTAATAATGGACTAAGTGTGTGGATTTTCCAATTTTTTATGGAAAGGAAAGAGAATTTAGAAGAAAAGAGGTTACAAATGGTGAGTAAATGATCACTGTATGCCCACAACACTAGAAATAACGTACACGTCAACTTAAAAACTGAAAACACATGATCATCGAACCGGGAGCACTTGTTGAAGGTTAACAATTCTACCTATTGCATCAAAGACGCTTTTAATTCCTTCAAAAGTTTTTCATTATTTTACTAAATCTATTTATCGATGTAGATATTTTTGGAATACCTACCACCTAAGAAAGTTATGTCCGAATGGAGCAAAAAATCCCGACTTGCCCACATTAATATTATAAATGTGAATTTAAGTTGTTGTTACGCTTTCACGCCTAATCCACCAAACCGATTTTGATAAAATTTAGTACAGTGACAGACGCCGTACCTTTTTTTTGCTTTAAAAAGCCCTACCTTTTGCAAAAAAATAAATGGAGGGGTTGAAATAGGCGATTGCAGTTTGTATGGAAATTCAGCATTGTCGAAGATAAAACAATGAAACTTTGTATTTAAGCACTTGATAATAAATAATTTATAACATTTGTTCGAGCATTTTTAAAACTTTGACCTACATGGGGATGAAATAGGAGATTAAAGTTCACAGGGAAATACTATTAAAGAGACTGTCCACAATGACAAGGGATATGAAGAGCACTGCCAGCAGCGGAAAGAACAGTTTGTAAGTGTGTTATTTGAAAAGTATCCTTAAAAATAAAAAAATTGCCCAAAGTAACTATTCAACGCGGATGAAGTCGTGGGAAAAAGCTAGTATAGATGTAATCAAAGCAAATGAGCCCAATAAAAGAGACGTCGGTATAATGGCATGATGAAGGAATGTGATAAAAGATTTAATAAACTAATGCTCATCTCTCCAGCAGTTTATTACTGTTTATGATAAACACGTCTACTTGATATGACATTAGATTTCCTGCGCTTTACGTCTTAAATACAAATCATTCTGGTCTGAGATATTCATGCAAACACTTTCTGATCAAATTTAAACGTTTTTATTCAAAGTTAAATAAAAACTTCTCGATAAAGTGGCTTATTTTTTTATAAGAGTAGGCTTTGTCAAGAGATGCTTTGCCGGCCTTTATGGTAGGAGTATGCTTCATTCTTGATGGTGGCGTTGAAAGGCTTATGTCATGAAAAGTAAAAAACCATCTGCCCAAGGACATTGGTAATACTTTAAGTTAATAACAGATGCGTTTTATCATCCGAATTGATAGTATCAGGATGCGAGAAACACAGTGGGCCTTTTTTAAGATGGTTGAAGTACTAAGTAGAAGAAAGATGCTTAAGAAGACCCTATAGGACTTTAAACGAAAATTTGCATATTTTTTAAAACTTTAAACAAAATATTATCCATAATGTTTTATCATCACGGAACTTTAATATTGTAACACATTAGCGCAATCAAAAATAACGATCCTGAAAAATTGGCAATAGCCGAACAGTTGCTTAAAGCCGTTACCAACAATTTAATTGGGAGGAGGAAATTTAATAGGGAGGACGGTTTTAGACTAGCGCAAACATGGAATCCTGTGGTCTCACTCTGCAGTACAAATGCAACAAAAAGAAATTTAAAAGAAAGAATAGTATGGAAGTCGTCAGTAGTGTGTGTCGTGACTTAGAGAATCAAAGGCCAATACGAATTAGGCGCCACGTGGACAGATTGATGTACTATTAGTGTCAAGAGTTTCTCGCCGCCTCCGCAGTTCCGCCGCGACCATGATACATGCAATCGGATCGAAATATCGGCATCGTATTAATCTATACTAATATTATAAAGCTGCAGTGTTTGTTTGTTTGTTTGTTTGAACGCGCTAATCTCTGGTACTACTGGTCCGATTTGAATGATTCTTTCAGTGTTGGGTAGTCCATTTATCGAGGAAGGCTATAGGCTATGTTTTTTTTTTTCAAAATTAGGGATCCGTAATAAAATTGCTATTTTGTAACACAAGGTGTAAAATCGAAAACCAATTTTTGCGTGCGCTGCAAAAACTATTGACAATAGAACAAAATGATGTACAGGCTATAATATAGGAAATATTTTATTACTTATAAAACTATCGCGTGAATTATACTTTATATGGCAAAACAACGTTTGCCGGGTCAGCTAGTCTTAATATATATAAATTACGTGACACGTTGTTTGTCCGTGATGTACTCCTAAACTAATTAACGGATTTAGATGGGGTGCAGTGCATGGAGTGCAGTTTAGTCCAACTTGAGAGATAGGATAGTTTTTATTTCGATTTGGAACCCATAATTATTTTCTATGAGAGAATTTATTGACGCACGGTTTGACAGTTCTGCTGTGAAACAATTTCTGTTTAACAACAGTGAGCATATTTTACGTAGTAGTTCGTGACGTTATGAAATATTATTGAAAATTTCATTAAACAAAAACAGTATTTTATTTATTATGTACAGAACAACGTCTGTCGGGTCAGCTAGTAAAATATATGTCGTGAGAACCCGTAATTATAATTACATGATATTATGCTATGATTTTTTTTATACTACATTATATACTACTAAAGAAAACTTTAAATTTACAATATGATTTGATGGTGAAAAAATTTCCGAATGTGACTCTATTTTTTATTTCTTATGTTGAGCTAGCTCCATACTACATCCATGGAAAGTTATAGATTTAATCGGAAATGTTATTTTCTATATTCAGTAGCATTATTTGAAAAAAAAAAACAAATAAGCTCGATTACATACATATATTCATCGATGAATATATGTATGTAACTATAAATATATAATATATTATGTATATAACCTATATTATGTTTAATGATATATTTTATGAAAATAAGGGATGAGACGATAAGGACGTTCAGCTGATGGTAATTGATACGTCCTGCCCATTACAATGCAGTGCCGCTCAGGATTATTGAAAAAAAAAAATCTGAGAGACACTATCATTGCTCTCGTCACCTTGAGACGTACGTTGTCAGGTCTCATTTTTCCAGTAATTTCGAATGAACCTAAACACGAGTAATGCTTACACATTACTGCTTCACGGCAGAAATGGGCGCTGTTGTGGTACCCATAATTTAGCCGGCATCCAGTGCAAAGAATCCTCTCACTGTTAATACTCCTACAATATTTTTTTCCCATCATTGTTGTTTTCAAATGCGATATACAAGTGTGGCACAGATACAGACAGTCAAACGCCCAATAATAGTCACTCTTACTTATTCAAGTCTAAAAAGTTGTAAGTTACAAGTATAATATGCAATATTCCACTTTTGAAATACACAGTTAAGAGTACTTAAATTAAAAGTCCTCATACGCTTTACAGAGGTCGAGAAGAAAAGAAATTTTGCATGAGTCAAGCAGTCTCTTTGTAAGGTCAGATTACTTGAGGCTAAAATATAGACTGAAGACTGAAGAATTTTATTGACGGAGCTGTGTCACCAGTGATTTTTTTATATTATATTAAAGGGATGAATGTTAGCATTGCTTTTACTACCTGGTTACATTATTTCTAGACCTGACGTCGATGACGTCATATCGCCGCTTTGTTACGGTATGCAAAACAAGCATTACTAGGATATTATTATAATATAAATAAAAAACAATTTTTCTTTCAGTATTATAAATTGATGTAGAGGTGTATTCTGATGTTGATTATTATTATTATATTATCGAACCATATAGCTGAACGGTTAGTGACCGTGACTACTAAGCTGGAGGTCCCGGGTTCGAATCCCGGTAGGGGCAATCATTTATATTATCATTATGCATGTTTGTTTACGAGTTATGGATGTTTATATGTATTTATGCATGTTTAAGTAAGTATATTGTATTAAATATACCGTTGCCTTGTACCCATAATACAGGCTATGGCTAGCTTAGGGCAAGATAATTTGTGTAAAAGTGTCAATATTAATATTACTATTATAATGATGAAAAATCAATGAAAAAATCTGGGTTAAGTACAAAAAGTAATTATTTTCTGGCAATAGTATTAAAGCGATACAGAACAACAGAAACTACAGAACTATTAACAACAACAGACAAACCGTAACAAAGAACACTTTAAAAACAAACCATGCAAACCGTACTGACGCAACAGGACGAGTGCGAGGGGGTAAAAAGGGAACAGGAGGGGGCTTCACTTTTAAAGGATACTGAGCTACTAATACTTAACATCTTACGTTCTCAGTGAGATCCCTTCATGTGAATGTCTCGTATTTTCGCTTGGATCCGACTAATACAGGCATATTGCTAAAACCTCCCTTCTAAGCTCTTGATATAACTAAGGAATGAACAATTAATAAACGAGCGACAGCATTGCTTTCACTGTGGTCGATCTGCTGGTCGCCTTCTGGAATACCTAATCATAGCTATTTATAGAATAATTGCAAAAATTGGTCTTGTACTTACTCTTGTACAAGTCAATTAATTAATTTTGTCCATTATTTTAAGTAAAATGGAATTTTTTAAATGTACCCAAAATAGCCTGGATATTGGTAAAAATATTCCATTAGACTATTGGGTCTTCTATAGTATTGTACTAGGATTTTTAAAATCCGACATTTCTGAATGTTTTACTTATCATTTCTATACGATTAGAAAGCCGTCCGAACAAATAATAACTAGATAAATCAAATTTTTCAAAAGTGCATAACAAGATTACTTAGATAAATATTGTTTTTAATTTATATTCAGTTCTGTGTCAAAGACTCCGTCTATGAAATTTTAAATGTATTAAATAAAAGTAATATACGGGTCAGCCCATAGTGATCCTCGGCATGAGTCAATATTTGGCAACTTTGAAGCTCAGAGAATATCACTGGATTGGATGAGAATATTCGATTTCAGACTTCGTTCACAATAAATTAAGTAACTTTACAGTTACTTTTGGATATAGTCTTTTCTTCGATTGACGCGAGTGTCATACATTTAAATGTGATCATTTTTAAAGATATGAAACGCGTTGTAAATGTATTTTTTATAAAAGTTATTTGAATATAAAATTACATTTTTTATAATTTATTTATTTAACGCGACGTGGCCTTTGCACGTTTTCGTTCTGTAACTATAAAAACTCAACGCCGTCCTGAACATAGTGTTCTTGCAAAGGTCACGAAACGTCGGGTTAAATAAATAAATTGTAAAAAATGTCACTTTTACGGAAATAACTTATGTAAAAAATACAGTTAAAAGTACACGCGCTTTAATCTTTTTAAAAAGTATTTTATTTAAACTTTTGGATATCAAAGCCCAAATTCGTTATTATTATAATGAACATGTATTTTTTTTAAATGAAGTCCATTTACGAGTATTACAATAATGCTTAGATAATTTATATGTCTAGATAGTCTTTTGCTGTTAAACAACAGATGAAAACAGTCCAGGAATGTTAGTTTAGTGTGCGTGACATGAGAGTAAGAGAGTTGCCAAACCAAAAACACATTGTTATGTGGCGGGTAGGATCGAAAAAGCGGCAATGTAGTAAACACCAATGATTCTACCACGCTACCGATGCCTTTTTATCGATTAACTGTGATATTATAATGATGTTGAACCCGATTAAATCGAACATTTCATCCATAAACATGAAGTCCGTACGATAACGAAGATAAGATATTAGCTTCAATGTTAATAATTTGACGATATAAAAGCGCTTGTGGAGGAATTCATAACATTTACAAACAACACATTAATACAGTTTTAAATAGAAAATTACAGAAAAAAAAATTACAAAAAAACACCCGACTTCAAAAACACTATTCCAAAACAATAAATATAATATGCACTAAAAAGTATAAAAATAATTGCTTATTTTTATACAATCTAATTCTAGTTACGATTATTGTAATTTTTGGAATCGGTGTCCTTATAACTCTTAATGATATATTATCTTCTTCTGATTGGTATAAAACACGAGTTATTTTTCAAGGCAGTACCAGGAATGCAACTATATTGAAGAACGTCATATTATCACATGTATTATGGTTCATTTTAATCTTCACTAAAGTGGAATTTTAACGACTAACTTCTTGGTAGTAGACCTGCAAAATCTTCACTCTAATCTCGTTTCCTGTGCTATTTATTAAATTATGTATATCATTTCTTTAAAATATATACGTATAGTCGTAGTAGATTTTTTTAATAATTTTTATCAATAAACCCCCTTATTCATAATGGTCCGCTAACCTTAAACAGCCGCTTAGGAGTGTTTTTTCTCATTCTGACTTAGGTAAATAGAAGACGACAGAGTAAGAATTAGCAACACTTTAAGCTAGCAGACTATTATGAATAAGGGGGTATATATCTGCCACCATTTCGGAGACGAATGGCGCTCTTAGAGAGAAGAAACAGGCCAACAAACTCTGTAAGACACGGCACTGCAATCTTTACTGTTGCTTAAATTTATAGTAGAGGACCAAATGTTACATTAGTTAAGAAATAGCAATAAAATAAAAATAAACTAACGGTAACACTAAGTATAAAATTTAAATCAATTTAACCAAGTTTCCAAATAAACCATTTACTCAATATAACTGCGATGCATTCATTAATATTTAAAACCAAGAGTGTGGTTCAAGAATCGAAGGCTTTGCGAGAGAACTCTTGACCTAAATGCAGTGGGGATGCAAATTGCTACACTTTGTCAAGCCTTATATAACGACATGTTATTAAGAAAAGAGCTGAGAAATAACTTGGTTTAATTTTAATGATATTCTAGCTACTGTTTAGAATTTTATAAAAGTAGACTTCTCCATTATATGCTGACATTAATATAGTGTTTGCTCTGCAAAAAAAAGCTGTTCGTGCTATATATCAGCTTGGTTATAGACAGTGAAAGAAAAAATTTAAGAAATAAATATTATGACTGTTTATTGTCAGTAAATTTATGAAAATTTAATATACGTTCACAAAAATCGTCACCTGTTTGCTCTTAATAGGTAATGATTTTCATTAATATAACACTAGAAATAAGGGATTGCTTGTATCTAATTCTAGTAGGCTTCATAAGATACATAATAGCTTTTTTAAAAAGAGTTCTTCTCTCTCAGAGTGCTATTTGTTTTCGAAGCGGTTGTATGTATTAGAAATGACATCATAAAGAATTCTAAAGGAATAAATTTTGAGAAAAGAAACGCTTCTTATGCCTTTTTATACACAGTCATATCAGATGTTAACATAAACTTAGTAACAATTTTATAATAACTTACAAGCCAATGTTCAGATACACTGTTGAGTGGCTTTTTGAAACTACGAATCAATTGAAACTTTTTTCACAAAATAACACATTAATAAGCGAAAGAAAAACAGTAATAATATATATTTACTAATTCATAACATAAAATATATAAAGAACACATTGTTAGGTATGGGGTTCGAACCAACGTTCCCTGTCGCCAGACCTTAAATGACAATCTGAATTAAAGGCTGTTGTTGTAATTAATGATTCAACTTCAACCCTACTCCACATCCGGCGGTAATGCGACATGAGATAGCTAGAACAGAATTAAGGCATTGAAATAAAAGTTTCCATTTAATATCTAAACAAGTAGACAGACAGTCTGGTATTTTTAACTAGTAATGCTATTTTTCTATAAGGAAATAATAAGAGAGTTCCTTGCGAGTTTCTTGCTTCCAATATAGTGTGATAGAGGTTTAACTAACATTAAACAGTATAACTTAGATTAAGGATTGATCTCCGCTGTGCTCCAACTAGATACCGCAGGCGTAGTCGCAAAGTGGGGCAACTAATACTACGCACAAGTGGATGTACTCGAGCCAGTCTTGAACAATGTGTTTTTTTTATGAAAATAAGGGACGAGCAGGACGTTCAGATGATGGTAATTGATACGCCCTACCCATTACACTGCAGTGCCGCTCAGGATTCTTGAATAACCTAAACCTTCTGAGCGGTACTACAATTCCGCTCGTCACCTTGAGACGTAAAAAATTAAGTCTCATTTGCCCAGTAATTTCACTAGGTACGGCGCCTTTCTAGCCTTTTGTAGCCATCAATAAAATAACATTATTTTGTTCCAGATAAAATCAGGAAGAAGTATGGACCCCTTGGTGAAAGCATTATCGTGGTTAAGCTGGAGAAGTCCCTCAAAGTGGGTCTGGGTCTAAGTCTAGCTGGACATCGGGATAGAAGTCGCATGGCTGTCTTCATCTGCGGGATACATCCATCTGGAACAGCTGCTAAGTCGTCACCAGCGATCAAAGTTGGAGATGAGATTTTGGAGGTGAGATATTTATGATATAAGTAATATTATAAACACCTCTTTATCAAATATCCAGTAAGAGATATTCTCGAATATGTCAGTTCAGCTACACTGATGTAGCAGATAATAACAAGAAAAAACAAACAAGTAATCAAGTTGTTTACGCAACAGCTAGTTATCTCATACTCGACTTAAGTGTTTGTACATAAGGTCTTGATTTATTCACGTACCACCGGTACGTGCACCTAGCCATTCGGCGTGGTGGCAGTGGGGTTCTGCTCCAACACAGAATCTGTAGGATTGGATGTGTTCGAGGAGCCGGTCAGCTTCTGCGTTACCGTTATGGGACCTATACAGGCATGCGTAGATTCGCGGATTCTCCCTGACGTAAGCGCACACGCCAACCCGCAGTATAAAGGAGTGTTCCAAATTATACCCCGGATATGAAAGGTAAGATGAATCAGCCAGAGAGTCTGGCTGCGTCTCGGTTAAAAGGAGCAGGGCCGGCTTCGCCGTCTCCAGGTGAAAGTGGACGACATTTAAATTTGAGCAAGTGCAAGGAGGTGTAGGCCTCCGGATACCCCACTCACAGGACGAAACACAGCGGCATAGCCGCTATTTCACGCCTGTTTCGTGTGGGGGAGTGGTATTTCTCCGGGCGTGTTGGCCCAATCCGGTTAATTTTTTAATTTTTTATGGAAAAGAAGGACAAACGAGCGTACGGGTCACCTGTTGTTAAGTGATCACCACCGCCCACAATCTCTTGCAACACCAGAGGAATCACAAGAGCGTTGCCGGCCTTTAAGGAAGGTGTACGCGCTTTTTTTGAAGGTACCCATGTCGTATCGTCCCTGAAATACCGCACAAGGAAGCTCATTCCACAGCTTTGTAGTACGTGGAAGAAAGCTCCTTGAAAACCGCACTGTGGAGGACCGCCACACATCCAGATGGTGAGGATGATATGACCGTGTCCGTGAGGACCCAACATGGCACTACCACCCCTGTATATGAAATGTAATGTAAAGCATATAGGAAAATTCCATACAAATAGAAACGAACCACTGAACATGTGATAGTGCACCGCACATTACACAGTTTACTCTAAACAAATGCGCTTCAATTAGCATAGTTCGTGATACGACTTTTAGATATTATAGCTGACCCAGCAAACGTTGTATTGCCGATATTAAAATCGCGATACAAAGTAACTGTTAATCGTAGATGGGTGAAAGTGAAGTGAAGTTGTATGTATTTTTAATGCTGACTCGTAATCAAACAAATTTAAAAAAAAATGACAAAAAAATTAAAAAAAAAATTCGTGTGGACCACCCTTAACATTTAGGGGGATGAAAAATAGATGTTGGCCGATTTTCAGACCTACTCAATATGCTCACAAAATTTCATGAGAATCGGTCAAGCCGTTTCGTAGGAGTATGGGAACGAACATTGTGACACGAGAATGTTATATATAAGATTTATTTAGTCTGATATTTAGCGTAATACCATAAATCTTATTAGGAAAAAATATTATGGACATAGTCTGAAGGGTGCCGTTGCTAGTGAAATTACTGGGCAACTGAGACTTAACCTAAGACTAAATGTTTGTAGTGCCGCTGGAGCGGAAGCTGAAAACCGCTAAACTATTTTTGGAGTTTTTCAACAATCCTGAGCGGCACTGCATTGTAATATCCATTACCATCAGCTGAACGTCCTGCTCGTCTTGTCCCTTATTTTCATAAAAAACAAGTCTAAGGAAAAGGAATAAATAAATTTCTTCCATTTGAACGGTTCTCGAAGGGAAATTACGTGAGTTGTGCAATTTTGATAGGGCGAAAATATAATATAAATATCACTAAAAGAAGTAATAGCAAGTAATATGTTACTTTGTAGCAAATCAAAACATTCATTGGATTTGTCGCTTACTGTGAGAGTGGTGGGAAATGTAATTTCCTGTTAAATTGGATGTAATGGAACATTTTCCCGAGCATGATTTTCCGATAGTGCTAATGGTGGACGAAATATATTTATTTGCGATGAAAAATAACGTGCAATACGAGAATTGTATATTAAAACTCTTGGGTGCAGGATTGTTTAGTAGAAATAAAAATTACTGTATGTACCATCTATATGTCACATGTTACAAACACATAAGCGACCAAGTGGAAGTCAGACTCGCCCATGACGGGTTCCGTAGCAGCAAGGAACTTACTATAAAAGTTATATATAGAAAGATGACATTAAATTATTTAAATGATTTTTTTTATGTTTTTTTTTATTAAAATACGAGACGAGCAGGACGTTCAGCTGATGGTTATTGATATGCCGTGCCGATTACAATGCAGTGCCTATCAGGATTCTTGAAAAGCCCAAAAAATCTGAGTGGTACTACAATTGTATAATATAATAAAGTTTTCATTCATTCATTCATTCATTCAATTGCGCTCGTCACCTTGAGACATAAGATGTTAAGTCTCATTTGCCCAGTAATTTCACTAGCTACGGCGCCCTTCAGACCGAAACACAGTAATGTTTACACATTGCTGCTTCACGGCAGAAATAGGCTGTGTTGTGGTACCCATAATATAGCCGGCATCCTGTGCAAAGGAGCCTCCCACTGGTAAATGCTGGTCAAAATCGTTGCTCAAAATCGTACAGCGCAAATGAGCTATCATCATTTATACGTATTAAAAAAAAACTTCTTACTAGATCTTGTTCAAATCAATTTTCGGTGGAAGTTTGCATGTTGTATATCATATATTTTTTTTTAGTTTTATCACTCTCTTACCACTTTGGAAGTGTCTCTCGCGCAAACTATTCAGTTAAGAAAAAAAATGATATAAAAAAACCTCAATATTATTTTTGAAGACCTATCCATAAATACCACACGTAAGGGTTTGATGAAGAAAAATTTTTGAGTTTCAGTTCTAAGTTTGAGGAACCCCTAAATTTTTTTTCTATTTTTGTGTGGAAATCTTAATGCGGTTCACAGAATGCATCTACTTACAAAGTTTGAAACGTATAATTCTTAGTTTCGGAAAAATTTGGGTGTGACATACGGACGGACAGACTGACAGAGATGACGAATCTATAAGGGTTCCGTTTTTTGCCACTTGGCTACGGAACCCTATAAACATTGCTTACCGATACTTAAAAATCTGACCTTTCAAGTGTTTAAGTGTGATTTTTACGTAATTTATAGGAGTGTTCGCTCGTCGACTGTATTTCAACAATAATAAACAAAAATATGACCAATCTTTGTTTTTTGAGCATATTTCTCTTTACGTTTTTAAGACCTTTAATGTGACAAATTCGTAGGGCATAGAGAAAATTTTCCTCAATTTATGTATTAATTTATTTCAAAAAATAAAATAAGAAAGCATTTATGTCGTATTATGAAACCGCGATGATTTACAAGTGAAACCTTTTTTTTTCACAAAATATCAGGGTAAGAATCGAAAAAAAAACGAATTCATACATTTTATTATCCTTTCCTTTTTTATTAAATAAAAATATATTGTAGAAAAAAACAGAGTTTGTATATAAATAAACCATTTTATAAATTTTTTCTAATGATTAATTGTCTTTAATTTTGACTTGACAATGTCCCATGGAGATATTATGTCATTACGACTTTGTAACGTAAAAGCTTCGTAAATGCTATAAAATGAAACGATAGCTTTAATCGGCCTTGTATGAGGTCATCATCAAACGTGATCTGACGTCAAACTGATCACTTCAATCTCAATATAACATCAAACAGAACACTAGCGACAATACAAGAATGTGAATCTACCCACATATTTTATTTTTACTCTGCTATCTTTATATTTTTCAGTGATATTATTCGAATATATTCGAAGCTTTTTGTTGGTGTATTAAAATACAGATGCACACGCGTACACTTTCAAATCCTTCAAGTAAGGAACGATTGCAACAGATGCCAGTGGGAGGCTTCTGTGCAGAGGAAGCCGGCTAGTTATGGGTACCACACCGGCGCCTGTTTCTGCCGTGATGCAGTAATGCGATACATTACTGTGTTTCGGTCTGAAGGGCGACGTAGCTAGTGAAATTACTGGGCAAATGAGACTTAACATCTTATATCTCATCTTGTGACAAGTGCAATTTTAGTGCCGCTCAGAATTTTTGGGTTTTTCAAGAATCCTGAACGGCACTGCATTATAAAGGGTAGGGTGTATCAATTACCATCAGCGGAACGTCCTGCTCGTCTCTTAAAAAAAAAATGCATCAATGTACATAAATAAATAAATTGTTAATGTGATTATTTAAAAGAACAGTGGCAAATGAGATGCCACTATTTCTCATTTTTTACTTTTCTGAAAATTTAAATTTGAATGTCAGGCAGTCAGTCCCCCTGAGAACGTGCTCTGGAAAGGTCACGAAACGTCGGGTTAGCTAAACTAATAATAAAAATGTTACTTTTACATAAAAAACTAATGTAAAATCACAGTTACAATTACACGCGTTTTAATTTCTTTAAAATGTGTTTTATCAGAATAAAGTATTGGTAAAAATAAAATCTCTGACGAATAAAGTACAACCGAATAAAATCCATCGTCATGTCAATGGTTTATATTTCACAAAAATTTGTTCTAGAAATTTTATGTTAGAAGATTTAAGTACTATTATTCAAGCTGAGAGATACTTCTGCGGACAATAGCTCTTATACTGTGAAATAATAGTTCACATCGTTAGTTCGAGACAGTAACAGCATCGTGTTGCTAGGAATAAGTTGGACACCAACAATTAAAAAGGGCTTCGTATCAACCAAATAATGATTGTAAAACTGAAGTAGTACATAGTTCAACGGACAGAAGGCCGGTGAGACAGAAAAGTCCTCGAATGGCAACCACATACCGGAAGAAGCAGTGATGATCAGCCCCCCACAAGATGGATCAAGAAACTGGTCAAGATTCGATCGTCGTGGAGATTTTGAAGGAGGCCTTTGTCCAGCAGTGGAAATCTTCCAGCTGATATGATGATTATGAATTTACAAAATTTATCTCTTTAGATTACTTTATATATATAGTTATCGAGAGTCCCATCTTCGCGACCTCATAAATACCGCCGGCAAAGAAGCCATTGCCATCATAACAGCCAGTAGAAAGGACAGCCCTATTGCCAAAGACTCTGACATGAGTGAACGACTGGGTAGAAAGATAGTATCGTGCATCAAGTAGCTTAGAGAGAGGTAAGTAAGATTTAATCACGAGACTGGTCACGGCATGGTCCTAACAGAAACCATGATAAGTATTTCCTGGCTGCATTGACATTTCATTCATACTGCCTTAATATTTTCCGGACGATACGACATACGGGTATTTACAAAAAAGCGCATCCCTTCTCAGATTCTTTTGGCGTTGGAAGCGTGAATGGGAAAGTGGTTACTAACATGTCATCGACAACATAATTTATATATTTTATCTCTTAACAGTATCCAAAACAATCCTTCAAATTTAAAGCGGAAAGTAAGAATAATTCACTAGTAATATAGCATGTTTATATTAGAGTGAGACCAGAGACCTTGCATCTATCGCTCGGTCAATTAAAGCATCCAAAAATAAAGTCTTTAATCAAAACATGATTCAAGCAAGTAAATTCGCGCCCAATCTCTCAGTCTAGAATTTGGCAAGATGCCAAATTATTTGGACGTGGGAAAAAGACGGATGGCAAATGAATATACAAAGAGGAATGACCGGGTTGAACAGACTGGCTGTCTAGCTCTCCGTTTGGCCACTACATGGACAATATATCGCTTGATGTCGATTTAAGTGAATAGTTATTGCTACGAATTAGGTTTAGTGAATGTTTTAGGGTTCACGACCGCTGGATGGAAAGCTTTTATCATTTGCTAAGAAATAAAATAAACCGTTGTGTAAGCTGTTTTTGTTACGAAGTTCTCGTTTGCAATATAATGTCATTCATTACGTCTATTGAAAAGGTCTGCAAAAACTATTACATATTTTTTTCATGAGTTTCAAAATTTTATAATAATATTGTGACCGTTTCCTTAGTGGATTTGTTTCGAAAAGATTCTTTTAGTACTCACTTACGTCAGTATAATTCATTCATATTTATCTGTCTCAAAAATGTAAAATGTTTAATTAGAAGGCCATCAAAAGCGTATCTAATATATCTGGTATTGCAGATCTCTCTATATGGTTGTTTATTTGTTTTGCATATTTCGTAAACTAACGAAGTTTCTGAGCATTATAATATGAAACTGAAGTGGCAGTAGACAGGGCAGACGGGGTAGTAAAGTCCTCGAATGGCGTACGTACCGAAAGATGCAATGTTGATAGGGCCCCCACAAGATGGACTGACGATATGGATAAGGTCACTTCGTCGAGCAGTGGACGTCTTCCTGCTGCTGATGATGATGATGATAATATGATCGCAATCTTTTATTTAGATAAAGTACTAGTCACTTGCCCTGACTTTACTCAGAAAGAATTTGACATTTTATGAAGTAAAAAAATTCGTTAACTTTTATGTGTATATAGAGCCTCTTGCTGCTAGACAACCGACGTAAATAGGCCAGGTTCATTACTTTAGTGTGCGTAACAAGCTACGCCTTACACTCGCGATTTATATCTCGCTTTGTGTTAGTGTGCGTGCATTGCTCAAAATAAAGGTTAACAAAAATGAGTCAACCTCAATTTTGTCGACGTTTCAGAGCTGTCAAAGTCTATCTAGACGTATAAATCAAGAAAAAAAGAAGGTCTTAGATACTCTTTTCAATTATCTAAGTATTCCAAATATTACTAGAATGCACCTTTTTATTATTAACTATTTTAAATAAAACATATTCCTTGTTACTCAGTGATATCAATAAACTGGTGAAGATTTTTTAAAAGATTTAAATACAAACAAAATATAATAAATATAATATAACTATTTTGCTATATCTAGCATGTAAATATTTAACCTTTTTGTCCGTAAATTCCTTGAGACTAGAAATTATGTGTTAAGCCAATTATATAGCTTATTTCTTAATAATCTCGAATTTAAAATTTTAATGCTATAATCATACAAAGCAAAAATATTTGATGTTTTCATTATTAGTGTAGAATGATACACAAGTTCAAGTTAAGATGAAAATTATTTAAATGATATAGAAGGAAAACTAAAATGTTAAAAGAAGATGGCTATAATATTGTATTTTTATAATGTTTAAGAAGCTATTGCGTTCAATGAAAGAAGTTCCATTAGATAGAGAAATCTTTTGAATCTGATCGTACAAGTTCGCTTGAAGGGTGTTTCCTTAAGTTTATTGGGCTGAGAGTTTGAAAATCTCTCAAATTTAATTTAGTAAAAATGTGTCTTACATTTTTTAATTTTCTCTATGTTTAGATATTATTTGGGTAAGGTATAGTAGGTAAGTTATTTATGTATGATAAGGTCAATCTGCAATCTAGTGAGCCGGACTGAATGTTTAACATAAAATATCTAACAGTTTCTGAGACGAACTCTCATATTTAAGTCATCTTTTGATAATTTATTTACTACATCTCTAAGTATCAACTTAAGACTTCATCTACGCGATTTTTTTTATGGAAAAGGAGGACAAACGGGCTTTCGGGTCACCTGGTGTTAAGGGATCACTGCCGCCCACATTCTCTTGGAACACCAAAAGAATCACAGATGAGTGGCCGGCCTTTAAGGAAGGTGTACGCACTTTTTTTGAAGGTACCCATTTCATATCATCCCGGACACCGTACAAGGCATATATATAAGGAACTGGCAATCGCTCGAGATTTTGAGACCCAGTATTCGGATACTAGGCGAGGCTTTAAGAGAAGTGTTGTCGAAGAGCGGTGATACGACAAATGGGGTTTTATTAGTGGTAAACGCGCAAACTTGAGTCTACTGTGGGTTAAATTGGACAAGATTCAATTTACTCCATTCCAAAACCTTCTCAAGAGGGGACTCGATAGAAGATACAAGTTTCTCCCGGCACTGGTCTACATTTTCCCGAGAGAGTCATGTATACGGCATGTATACGGCATCACCAGTGCATGCAGGTGACAACCTGCATAGCAATGTATTTATTACAGACACACCAACAAGCTATTCTAAACTAAACGAAAATAAGAAAATTATAAAATGAACATTATGAACAGAATAGCTTTCTTACAGGTGTACATACCAGGTCTGTTGTATTATTAAAAATAATGTTAGTACAAAAAACGCAAATGTATCTTGGAGATGTTCAACATATCATTGATATGCAGAAGAAACAGCGTGAAAGATAGCACACAGCCTTGGGGCATTTCCGGCGTTCATGGGATTCGGGTTCGAGCAATAACCGTCGACAACGGCCTGTATGCTGCGCCCAGTGAGGAAGCTGGAGGTTCACTTGCATAAGCTCTCGGGAAGTCCAAATGATGGAAGTTTTGAGAGAAGTGCCTTATGCCATACACGATCAAAGGCCTTTTATAGCACAGGCCTTTGATTGTGTATGGATCGATCGTGTAAGACCTGGATATGGTCCAGTCTAACAGCCAGGCCTGGATATAGCAAAGCAGCAAATTGATCAACAGTGACCTTCTAGGTATACTGAGAGCTGACGGTTAATTATGCTCTCTATGACTTTAGAGACCAGGGAGATAATATGAATAGGCCTGTAGTTTGCTGGATCCGAACTGTCTCCTTTTTCTGGATCGGATGGACAAGGGCTGACTTCCATGAATCAGGGACTACGCCTTTTGAATATGAATGCTCGAATAAACGCGTTAGCATCGGCGTCAACTCAGGGGCACACGTTCTAAGCACGATTGAAAAAATTGCTATCTGGCCCACTCGAGTTCCTGATGTCCAACGAAAATAGAGCTCGCCAAACAGTTTTCTGTCTGAACTGTACTTCGGGCATAGAGCTCTGACACCGCGGGATGGTTCGCGGTGTTTTTCCGTTGTCGTCAAGAGTCGAGTTGGAGACAAAAAGAGCGCACAGAAAGTTGGCTTTCTCTTTTGCCGTTTGGGCCAGCGTGTCATTCCTCATGTGCAACGGCGGCACGGACGGCTGGTTGAAGTTACCAAGAGCAGCTTCCGGCAACGACCAGAACTTGCGTGTTCTAGTCGGGTAACTGGAAAGCTGCTCGGTGATTTTGACAACGTGCTTGGATTTCGCACGGGCAAAGGGCAAAGAATCTGAAGGCACGGTTAAATTTCCTCTTTAGAACGTTGCAATTCGGATCTTTTGAGCCCAGCGCCGCAACCCAAGTTCGATACGCCTGTTTTATTAATCGGTTATTGAAATGCAAAATGAATATAGAACTGTATAGAATCACCCTTAGATTATTTGTAGAAAACCGCTGTTAATCTGAACCCACCCTAAGATTCTTGATTCGCCGACAAAGACATACCTTAGCATATTCTTATATAAATAAACATGAGTACAAATGATGCAGGTTGTTTAGCAAGTGTGTTACAATTGTTTAATTACGCTCGTTGCATACATTAACGCGAATCTTTGGTCTGGCTTAAGGCCAACTTGATATGGAGTGCATGTTGCAAGCCTTAAGCGGATCGTCGTCCTATTCAATATTCTAAAATGCTTTTCCGTGTTTTTAGAAGTGCTCACTTATTATTACTTTTCTTTTTATTTGATTTGGCTTTTGTGGCAGATTTGTCATGCTCGCATTCTCATTGCTCATTTGTAGTTGTGGACGTACCTGGTTTATACTTCATGCGCAGGATGAGACTTGTTGTAGCTAAATGATCCTCACATCGAGAAACAGGCTTTTGTTCTTAAATTTAAAGCTATATATTCCTTAAATACTTCAAATCTTTCTTATCACGCAATTACTTCAGTTGAAAGTCATCAACTGCTGGACAAATGCCTCCCAAAGAGCTCTATGACGATCGGTCCTACGCCACCCTCGTCCAACCTATTTAGACCTATGGTTCTCCGAGGGATCTCCTCATTTCTGATTCAATCTCGCAGGAAAACTCCGAGTAAATCCGTCTGCATTGCTCTCTAAGTGACCATGAGTTTTATAATAAGGCCCATAGTTAGCGACCACATCTGTTTGTTTGTTTGTTTACAAAATGTAAATCTAATTGAATCTAGATGTTACACATTATATACTCTATCAATAAATTATCTTTTCCTGATTCTGATGTTAATATCACGCAATAATCAATCTCTGTATATATTATAAAGATCATCGTAAAAGTACTTCTTATTTAAAGTTACAATTTCAATGTGTATTGTTTTTTTTTACTTATCCTGGTTATACTAGTTATAATGCATTGCTAAAGTATTAAAAAAATATTGTATTGCTGTCAGTCTTGCATTCTCATACGTGTGCAAAGTATTGAGATAATCGCATATCTTGCATGCGTTTCATAAATCAAATCTACACACGAAAAGTTTATCACTTACTCCATCACAAATCTTAAGCACCATAGCCGAAATTGGCTCGGAAGCCCGAACTATTCTTGTTTTACGTTCCGTTTGATTGAAACATTACAGTGTGGTATGTGCAAGTTGTTCGCGTACTTATTACCCATGCACAACCACATACATTATATCTACCACGGTTTTATGACGACATATGTACGGAGACGTTGGCTCTGCGTTCTTCGACACACAATTATTCATTTATAATATGGCGTGAGCCTTTACAACATTAAAGCAAGTAATTAATGAAAATCAAGCATCATTAATTTGTACACAAACAATAGGAAACAAGGAGAAAAGATTTAAATAACTTTTTAAAGTATTAAAACGCGTGTAATTGTAACTGTGTTTTTATACTAGATTTAGCGAATAAGTTACATTTTTATTATTATTATAGTTAACCCGACGTTTCAAGATCTCTCCAGATCTAGTGTTCAGGGGGACTGCGGATGAAATGTAATAAAAAGTGAACCTTAAGAAGATAAACTAATGTACAAACATCGAAATACCGTTCATCCATCCCTTTTACAAAAACGCTAACATTCTGTTAAAATCTTCTGCTATCCATTCGCAAACTACATAGTACAAGGCACCAAGCTTCAAGCCTTCTTAAATAATACGCGAAAGGGTTCCAGTGGGAACCTTCATTTCTCGCGATAAATTTGTTTCTATAAACGACTCGGCGAGTCCTGACTTTTTAGTTCTTACAGCATGCGGGCGCCCCGATCTTTTATAGTCTTCGACAGAGGATGTGTTGGTGTATCTATCGATAGCACGATATAATACGTACATACGATCGCCACTTTTAAGAAGTGTTTTGATAATGACCGACAGCCCTCCTTTTTTTCTCCTCTTACATAAAACATTTAACATATTATTTTTTAATGGGGTCGTAAGACTATGAAAAAAATTCAGAGTTAAATCTCAACCTTTTCGTTTAAAATGAATAGTTAATTTAATGAATTTTGAATGAAGAAGATATTAACTTAATATATTTATTTTCAGGTGAATGGAATTGTCCTTCATGGAAGGTGTCACCTCAACGCTTCTGCCATCATCAAGGGTTTAGCTGGACCTGTATACAAGATAATCCTACTGAGGTAATATATTGCTACCAAATATTTATTTATTTGATCGTAATTTCCCACACTGAATCACTGAAACCACACAGATGGCACCATCAACGCTCTTAACCCAACCGAAGTCACCTACATGCTATCGCTAGCGCCTATTTACTGCCGTGAAGCAGTAATGTGTTATTATTGTGTTTCGGTCTGAAGTGCAGTGCAATTACTGGGCAAATAAGACTTAACATCCTATGTCTCAAGGTGTGACGAGCGCAGTTGTAGTGCTGCTCGGAATTTTTGGGTTTTTTAAGAATCCTGAGCGGCACTGCTTTGTTATGGGCAGGGCGTTTTAATTACCATCAGCTGAACGTCCTGCGCGTGTCGTCCCTTAGTTTCTTAAAAAAAAATGCTATGTTTTGTTCTCCGGAGGTGCTCGAATCCCACATTGCTTATAAATAATTTTGGTTCAAATGTGAATTTGTACATTAGTATCAATGGTGAAGGATATATATGAATGTTAAGTCTTGATAAAAAATAAATTTTCTTAACAAATTTGTTATTTGTTAAGAAAATTTATTCTTTCAACATGGGCCTTACATAAAAGACAAAACATGGGTACTAAAAATAATAGTGTCATCCTTGGTCTAAGTATTTTTTTTTAAATTTTGACGATCTTCAAATTATATTAGGATAATTAAGCTGCTGTCTTACAACGACAGCACAAACAGACAGACTCGATATACATAGAAATGTATTGTAATAGTGAACTTCCACTTAAAACAGGAGTGAAGCAGGTTAGTATCGAGAACCAGTGTCTTTATACAAAGATTACAGTGGTCCTGCCAGATACAAAAATAGAAAATTCCTCGTTGCTTGTATTTGTTCAGGCTATAGTGTGATGTATTCTGGTGACTTAGTTTTATTTAAAACTGGCTCCACAAACCCACTTTTTAACCAACTTCAAAAAAGGAGGACGTTCTCAATTCGTCGGTATTTTATTATTACCTCTTTTGTTTGTAACATCAAAACTTTCGACTGTATGAACCGATTTTGATAATTCTTTTTTTATTTGAAAGCTAGGGTTTCCCAGAGTCGGTGTCATCCAAGATAGGTTTGTTACTACATACATAGTTATAGGTGAGATGTGCTTGAGTCGTGATGAGGCGAGAGGTGATAGCAGGTTGCGGCTGAAGGACACCGATCCCAAAAATAACAATAATCGTAACTGGAATAAGATTAATAATTTAGATTGTATAAAAATACGCAATTATTTTTATACTTTTTAGTGCACATTATATCTATTGTTTTGGAATAGTGTTTTTGAAGGCGGTTGTATTTTTGTTATACATTATCATTTATTATCATAACATAGAACCTAACACCTATTCTGAAGATATAATATAAGAATGATGGGCGCAATATTAATTCACCAGTGGAAGGCTCCTTTGCACAGGATGCCGGTAGATTATGGGTACCACAACGGTGCCTATTTCTGCCGTGAAGAAGTAATGTGTAAGCATTACTGTGTTTCGGTCTGAAGGGCGCCGTAGCTAGTGAAATTACTTGGCAAATGAGACTTTACATCGTATGTCTCAAGGTGCGACGAGCGCATTAATTGTAGTGATGCCCAGAATTTTCGGATTTATATTAAACCTAAGCGGCACTGCATTGTGATGGGCAGGGTGTATAAATTGCCATCAGCTGTATTATTGTAATAAAAAACTCAGCCTTCTTCATCATACAGTCATTACGATCAAGTAAAAGTGGCGGAAAAAATTAACACGATTGTTTTCAGGCGCAAAGCTGCGATAGAAGATGTAGCTGTGAAACCTTTGACACAGTTTCCTACGGCGTTAGAAGAAGAGGTAAGTTCGAAAACTATCTATAACTTCTATTTTATTGTATACCTTGTTTGATTATTATAAACTATCGGACATATCACATGTTGTCCTGCGTGAAATTTCTAAAATAATAGGCAAAAATGTAAACAAAAAGATTACTACTAAAATATGTAGATACCATGTAGGTATACAGAATGTTTCACGGCTATGCCACATGCAGGGGAAGTACCTTAAATATTGTAGATGTACAAGTAACATTTTACTGAAAGAAGACTTTTATTTTAATTTAAAAAACAATTTAAACTGCATTCATAGATTTTTAAATAAGTGCCTAGTTGAACCGGGAATCCTTCCTGGATCACGACAAATGGACAAATAAGATGGCCGCCGAGATCCCCAGATCTAACCCCATTAGATTTTTATGGGCCTACGTAAATAATAAGAACCGCTATGAAAGTGTGAAGGGATATAATCAAAAGAGTGCGAATTTGTATTCAACAGAATGGGACTCATTTTGAGTATGTGATAAAATACATTGATTAATTTGGTACTATAAATATTAAAACTCATCTTAGTTTTTTTCTGATGTTATATTGTAGCAAAAAATTAAGCTTATGGTGAAGGCTACCTCCCCTCCATGTGGCATAGATGTGAGACATCCTGAATAATAAGTACGTTCTGATTTGGATTTATATGCTTAAGCCCAATCAAATGCACACATTATTTCATCACGAATGGATTAGCTTATACTATAGGGGTCTTACAAATAAACTTGGTATAAAATTATAACTGAAAAGAATATGCAAAATGTTTACAATATCGTTGACAACACTGTCAATACAATGATAATTCTGAAGTTTTCTGAATGACAAGCTGTCATGCAAATAAACGCGGGAAACGTTATACGTCCGAACAAACCATTCGTAAGCAAAATGTCTATTTGTAAACATTTAATATATTCTTGGTTTATGCTTAGTTATAATTTTATGCCAATTTTATTTGTAAGGCCGTATGAGTTCAGCTATATTAAATATGAGCTGCTTCAGTGTGAAGGCTGTTTATAAGATACAGTCTAACGATAAACAGGCGGATAGACAGTACTTTAAGGTTAATAGTAACGTTAATTCAGTGTTTTTACCCATAACAAAAGTACCCAACGTGTTGAAAAAAGTTTTCACTTGAAGAATGGCCAACCAGCCTTACAACGTCTTTTAACCTACCTATGATTATGACTTGACTATATGACTGGAATTGTAACACAACACAAATCAGTTTAAAAGTGCATCGTAATAGGAAAAGCGGCGATTACTTCTCATGCCTCTCTAATGCTATGAAATCATTCATGTGCCTATCTTGATTATAAATCCTAAATGTTTCTGTTGCAAAATAAACTCACAGCGTAATTGCTACGAAATCTTGTAAGGATTTATGATTTAAAAGATTAATTTCAGAACATTTGCCAAATAATACATACAACTATATTTTGCCAATATATAAATGAAACTTTATCAACAACCTGACCCTGTTTTGTCTTCTTCCCTGTTTATTGAATAGCTGAAAAATGTAAACAGCGAAACAAAAGATCACAACAGCCCAACACAATATACCAAGAAGTATGTTAAATATCTGAAAAAAAATTACGTACCCACTCTTAACTTTTTTTCTACTGTAAAATCAGAAATACGATTTTGGTAAGTGATGCACTCTCTAAGGCCTTACAACTAACGTAGCAATGGGCCAGTTATGTTATAGCACAAAGTGAAAAGGGCCAGTGGCTAAAATATAGGTTAGCAAGCCAAAAAGAATGTGAAGAGACGATATTACAGATATTCTTGGATAATACATGAGGAATCTGTGCATACAAAAAGGAATATGCCATGAGGACTTACGAACTCATGCATCAACTAAGTTATAACAATCACTTAATACTAACACTTAAACCCAATACTTAAGTATTGGTTTTAAGGTTTATAATTAATTTATAATAAGAATTAATGGCATTTTTTATCTATTTTTTGTCATAATCGATTCGTAAGCAATTATAATATCCTCGTAGTTGCCTATTTATTTATTTGAAGAAAATTAGATGACGGTTTTTTTTTAATTTATAATCGTGCTCTTAATTACATTACATTTTGTAAAAAATATAGCTTGACCTGTTATTGCTCAATCTCGTGCGGCTCGAAGCCGCCGGTCTCTCTAAGAAGAATTTTAATACGCCGCCAGTGAGTTGCGCGACCCTGAAGCCGCGCACAACTAAATGACGACGCCTATTTAGCAGGCTAGAGTCTCGTTCGTTACCGGAATTAACCAGACAAATCGCTCCACCAACTAAGAACGGCCATGCACCACCACCCACCGAATCAAGAAAGAGCTGTTAATCTGTCAATCCTTCCGGTGTCCGGGCCTGGTGAGAGTATGAGTCAGGGAGCTATAATTAACTCCCACTTAACACCTTAGGGAGGAGGGAATGGCGTAAGAACAGCGCTTCATGGAAATATGAATCCATGATTCCATGTCGGGTGAAGCTGAACCTTCTCCTTTTGCCTATGTTTTCATCGCGTAGCTAAATTATTCATTTCATTTTTGAAATGTTTTGTATGGCCATAAAGAACTTATTTATTTATTTAATAATATTAATAATCGACCTCTGATATGTTGCAAATATTAACTATCGGAGCTTTTTTAATATCTGCCATCTTTGCTACCAAGATTAAACTAGGTACTATTTTAGTGTAACCGTCTAAACTCGTTCACGTAAGTTTGCTTTCAATTTTATTCAAACGAATATCACTCTATGTGAAACCAGGCAACGTTTTCTAGGCATTTAATTATGGATGGTGGTGACCGGTAAGCTTGATTGTAAGGCCATTCCAAAAAAAAAATGGGGTCACTCTTTTAAAGGACAGAATATTCATCCTGTTGTCAAACAATCTCACTAACTCTGAAAATTACTCCTAAGCTTCTACATTTTTATGAAGGTCTGAAAATAATCTCCTTGTATTAAAATCTTCAATGCATCTATAATCTCCGAAAACTACACCTAAACGTCTAAATTTTTATGAAAGTCTGAAAAGAATTTATAATCTGGAATGCATCTATAATCTCAGCGGTTATTTTATCATCATAATAACGCTATTTCGCTACGTCACCAAATCGTTTTTATACTTACTACAAATTTATCATTCTCATATGTCAAGACGGGCCTTAATTAAAGCCTTTATATTGAAAGGACACGGGTTTCTTGAGCGCATATTAAATCGACAATTGCTTTTCAAATCTTATAAATATATTATGACGATCATATAATTTATTTTCACGACTCCTACTTAACAATGTTCAATGCATCACGAATTGTCAAAGAACAGCAAGCATTTATTTCCCATCAAAACGCAGAGGTAGAAAATATTGAGAATTGGGAGAATTATTAAGTGAATTTCTAGAGATAAAATAAATCGTATTCAAAAATCGAACATTTATATCAATCTGATTTCAAAATTGGAACTGGCCACCAATACAAAAAGAGTAAAGCCACCAAAGAAATGAATTTCGTATATATTATTTTCATACGAAAATTTTATATAGTGATTTTATTCTCGGAGCTTATCAGTTCAGTTGCTTTAGGGTTAGTAATATACTACAAAATAATCAAAAAAAATTGTCTTGAAACAGTGTAATCAATGGAGAACAACAAAAAAAGTGAAAACAATTATTAGAGACCATCAATAAATGATATAATTAAAATTTCAGGTCAATTTAATAATTTAATAAAGACTTCTATTTGTAGCCCTATTTGATATTGTCTTTCAAAACGTGTGTGAGAGTATTAACCTCTGGAGTGTAGCCATCGCAGTCAAGACAGTACAAGTAAAGCTTGAATCACTTTTTTCTCTCAGATGTAAAAATCCAACAAATTAAACAATATGTTATGTTTTTAAAGTGATAGCCCTCACTTCTAGGATTAATACACAAATAAAATTTTATGGACGGTGCGGGACTCGAACCCACGACCTCCGGCGTTCTGCTCTAACCAACTGAGCCAACCGTTCGAGTAACGTATCGTTATAAAATCTTGTTTGCTATGTTCAACTCTCAGGTTGTGGCTTCATGTACAGGATCTACTTTACAGTTGACAACCTGCTCAACCCCAATATTTGCATATTAGGAAATTGACTTGAGATGTCGCTCTTGTAAATCAAAACAATGTGTTATATTTTTAAAGTGATTAATTAATTAGAAACAAATAATAAAATTCACAGTCTTATCTAATAACTATAATAACTCATTAAACAAATCATACAAAAGAGAAAAACATCTTTAACGGTGATAGAGCAAGATAGAAAAGGTAAGCGAATCTATTTTTACTGTAACCAATTTTGATTGACAAGTCATATGACCCATGCTCGGTATTAGCTCCTTGGCATTTTGAATATTTAACCCCTATATTAAGGATTAGTCTCCGTCGTGCTCCAACTAGATACCGCACTACCTAAGAACAATAGCTTTTTATTACGGCAACTATTAGATGCTTCTATGCTTGGCATCTTGACACTCAGTGACATCTTTCAAATTTTTTAACATACGCTTCGTGTTTTTTTACATTGATATAAGTAAAATACAAAATACTTACTGATGATATGTGATCTCAGTGTCATTCTTATTTCTTGTAGTATTATTTTAACAAAGTTTTACTACGCAACCCGGCATTTTAGTTTCAATTATTAGCAAAGTTTAATAGAGATCTGGCATGACATTATTTGAGACTGACTCGAGTACTTCCAGTTGGGCGTAGTATTAGTTGCCGCACTCAGAATAATTTCAGCTATCAAATGACTGTAAAAATGAAATTACTGATTATGCTGAGCTTACACTTGGCTAAGTTATACTTAAGTAAAGTCTAAGCAAAATCAAAGTATGTTCTATAAATCTCAGCCCAAGTCTATGAATCCAACAGACACCCATGACGTAAGCGTTAACAGTTTTCTATTCCTTAGAGTTATTATTTATTATTTTCTACCCGCATATTACTTGAACGCAGTTTCAGCCAAGTTAAAAAATGCTGTGTAATATATGTTATTTACTTTCATATCAATACAAAGTGTCGAGTACAATTTCACAAAGACAATTAAATCCGTTCTTCTATTAAAAACTGTATTAACATCATTTATTACACCTCTATCCGTATTTACGCTGACCTTGTTGTGTATATCTATCTCTTTCATACCAATAAATATTCCATCTCCATCTTTGTCGCGTATAGCACTTATTAAAACGCTGATGATTTCCGTACAATTTTCCTACGGCGACTCTACATTGAAAAATAAACCCTACCCTAACTGCATAAACATAAAACTCGCCTAATATATGTTTAGTGTTTATCTTAAGCCTCGTTTATAAAACGACGTAAGGGTTTATAATTATTGTTATAAAATGAAGTATAACATATAGAAAATAAGGTTAATAATAGAATAATTACGAGTATATAACATGAAGTCGGATCTCGTCTTATCTTCAAACTTAACAATGTCATACAAATTATGTATTTAGTAATGAGAAGCCGATATACGTAGCGGTTGTAATATCGCGATGTTTTGTGTAAAATATTCAAGTGATGTGATACCCTGAGTGCAAAATGAATGCAGAAAAAAGTGTGTACGAAATTGAATAGTTATATGTGAAATAAGTTTGAAAATGGCGTTGATTTTATAGTAATTACATTTCTAAATACAAAGGCAACGTTATTTTTGTTTAGTTTAAAAGTTATTTTCGTAAGTTCTTTAGCAAATTATGTTTGGTTGCTGTAGACCCTCTATATAGCCAGTTTATATCACGTCTATTACGTTGTTAACTTGTTTATTTACAGTATTAAGTACCATAACACGTTTATGATAACTAAACGTATTAGTAGGCTTGTATAGTTGATCTTAGTGCTGTAGAGATTTGATTTATCTTATTCTTAATAACAATTCTGAAAGTTTTACAAATCGTATCATAAATTGGTTCTAGAGGACGGAATCGCAGAAAATAACTGAATATTATTATTAATTATAGTAAAATTTACAAAACATAACTTATTTTTAAAAACAAATGCTTTTTTTTCGAGATATAATATTTTGAATTTACTTTCATACCTACACCGCATTTTTAAATCTATAACCATACAGTCATATAAAATCGTAACCATGCCGTAATATTCAATATTAAAAACAAACGTAAACGTATTATGTTCTGATGTAAGTAAGGGATGTGACTAGGGTTCAAGACGCTTATCTGATATGATACGCCCTGCCCATTAAAATACAATGCTCTCGCGACTAACGCTGAGATCTATAGAGCGTAGGTACTTAGACTTTACTAACGCAAAACTTAACTGAGTGTAATAATACGGGATCATGGCTTTTGTCTGTCTGTCTGTCTTAATTTGAGTCCAGCATAATTTCAGTTGTCAAATGGCTATAAAAAAGAAATCAACCGATACGATTTACGGCCGTTCCCAATATACTCTCTACAGAAAGAGATATATTAGTACCTTCTACTGTCAGTAATTAGCTGTCACTAAGCTGTCCCAATATACCCGATAAGTCATTCTTATCCCCTTATATTGAATCGAAAAAACGTGTACGGATAAGGTGAGTTATAAGTTTATTCGGACAGAAAAGTTAACGATAGTTACGATTTTTATCTCAAGTAGGCCACAACCGGAGATAGACTGAATATTGGGAACGGCCGTTTGGGACCTTCAAGAAAATAGCATACTCCCACCTTTAAGGCCGGCAATGCATCTCTTGACACCTGTTGTTGTGGATGTCTATAAGCGGTTGTCTAAGCTTACATCCAGCTTAGTTTTGTGTATGTAAAGTCTAAGTAAGCTTCATAGATCTCAGCTTTAGAATATTTGCATATTAGGAAATTGACTTGAGATGTCGCTCTTGTAAATCTAAACAAAATGTTATGTTTTTAAAGTGATAACCCTCACTTCTAGGATTAATACACAAATAAAATTTGAAAAACAAAATTTTATGAACGATGCGGGATTCGAACCCAAGACCTCCGGCGTTCCGTGCCGGTGCTCTAACCAACTGAGCTAACCGTTCTAGTACCGCCTAGTTATAAAATTCTGTTTGCTTTGTTCAACTCTCAGGTTGTGGCTTCATCTACAGGATCTACTTTACAATTGATAACCTGCTCGACCCCAATATTTGCATATTAGGAAATTGACTTGAGATGTCGCTCTTTTCAAATTTTATTTGTGTATTAATCCTACATGCGAACATGACTTTTGCATTCGGCTGTCTTAGCATAAGCTCAGTATAATTTCAGGTGTCAGGAAATTTTTATACTAAAAAACGAAATTAAGGGTTATACTAAGCTTACTCAACTAAGTTTTACGTAAGTAAAGTCTGAGCAAAGTCTAAGTACCTATGCTCTATAGATCTCAGCCTGAGACAGAAGATGATAAGTCTTGTCCACTTTACCAGTGGGAGGCTCCTTTGCACAGGATGCCGGCTAGTTTATGATGTGAGTGTGTAAACGTTACTGTGTTTTGGTCTGAAAGGCGCCGTAGCTAGTGAAATTACTGGGCAAATGAGACTTGACATCTTATGTTTCAAGGTGACAAGCGCAGTTGTAGTGCCCCTCAGAAAATTTGGGGTTTTTCAAGAATTCGTGCGGCACTGCATTGTAATGGGCATAGCGTATCAATTACCATCAGATGAACGTTCTGCTCGTCTCGTAACTTATTTCCATAAAAAAAAGAAGAAATGGTATATAGATATTTTTCTATGTGGAAAAATAATCGTGATCTATCTCTGACAGTTAAATATTGTAGTTATCTCGATCAATCGTAGATACGAGCATTTGAAAATCGAATTCACCGCCCATATTGTGGAATGCACATTGAAATCAACATCGATCGATCGGCGCTTTCAATAATATTTCTCTACAAATCGGTGCATTGAATCTAGTTTCAAATATCCACTTTATATGAACATGCCACCTCGAAATTCCTTCTCAATAGCGTTATATCGATGCTATTCAAATTTTTTTGAATGATAATCATTAGCTAGCTAGAAGAAAAGTTATTATATTTTTAGCTAATTAATTGCAAATATATATCTAAATTACAAATCGAACACAGAAAATTATATAAAGTCTTTTTTATAGTCAAAATATTCAACAGCCTAAAAGTTTTTTTACTCCTAGGTTGCACTCCGGGAGTGCCGGCAGAAGTGAAAACTTGAACACTATCGATGTGCATTTTTGAATATTTTGGCATGGTTAGGGAATAATTACGCACAGATTGCTTTATTATTAGTACTAGGATTTATGTTGTTAAATACAATATTCATTTATTTCGCTATCGTACTCAAAAATAACAATAATCTATATAACATAAAAATTTTAACACTTCAGAAGTAGGTATTATAGTTATTTTACATGAAAAAGTGTATCTCTCAGACTGATCAACTCCATCCATAATTAAACCATAATTTCAACAACTCTTTCACCATCATCATCGGCAATCTCTAAAACTGATACAATAGGTGTAAGGTAGATTAAGTATGAAACGAAATAAAAAAAGGATTGTGTGTTTTTATGAAACCACGGTAAAAGTAAAACTTTTTTTCACATTTAACTAAAAATTTTTGGAATAATATTCCATTAAGGGTATAAAAATAGCTTTATTAAATTAACCAAAAGCAAATAAAAGTTTCACTTTAATAAATAACAACATTTACATTAAACACTGATAAAAACAAACAAAATAGCGTGGAGCACTGACACAACTGAGTAATAGTCTATACACTACACGGTCAGCCGCTGGGAACATGCAACACACAGACGAAAAAGTTTGGACGATGTAATAAAAGTTTCACTTTAATAAACAAAATAATTAGTAACAAAGAAATACAAGTATAACTATCGTCTTATGTAGAGTCTTCACTAATGACAATGCTTAAAAACCACATAATTAAAACTGTTAGAATATTTCACGGCTGAGATTCCATCCCTCGACCTCGCGGTGTTTCGGCTTCGCAATCACAATGATTCAATCACTGGTCCAATGTTCGTTTGATCATTAACGGCCGATCCCAATATTCAGTCTATCTCTTACTTGAGATCGTAACTATCATTGACTTTTCTGTCCCAATAAACTTATCAACGGTAACTCACCTTATCCGTACTCGCTGTCTGTCAATAATAATAATATTGACACACTTTTTACAAAAATTATCTTGCCCCAAGTTAAGCATACATAGCCTGTGTTATGGGTTACAAGACAATGATATATTTAATACAATATACTTACTTAAACATACATAAATTCATATAAACATACATAAATACATTTAAACATCCATGACTCGGAAACAAACATCAATGGGACGACGTATAATAGCTTACCAACGATAGAAGTTTGTATGGAAATTGCAATTCACGCGTCCCAATATAAGGAAGAAGAATTACTTATTGGGTAAATTGGGACAGCTTCAGATTATTGACAGCTAATTACTGACAGTTGAAGGTAGTAATTTATCTCTATCTGTAGATAGTAGTACATACATGCATATATGCACACACTATAGCTGCGTCTCGTAACGGTGTCGCGAATCCGGAGATTTTATCTCATCTAAAAATATGAGTACCGCACTAAAAGAAGTTTTCACTTCAAAAATTATCAAATTAATAAGAAGCCACTTTCCGAGAAGGGTATTAAAAATTTCTGCCTTGAACGAATTGAGCGTAATAAAAGGCAGTATTAAAAACTCTCTACTCGACTGTGATATGAAGTACGCCCCATGTAAACAGCCTTATCGAGATGCTTTTATCAATGTCAACATTATACGTCATTGTCCTGCCTGATGCTTTGATAGCTTTCGTTGTTTTATTATATTTTGCGTGAAAATTTAACTGAATAATATTATATCATTCATTCAGAGACATTTTACAGCGCAAGTGAAATAAACTTTATTCAATTAGGCTTAAATTAAGCGCTTCTAAATCGACACTACAAATATTTCTTTTAAAATCACTGAATTTAATAAGTTCGTAAAAAGTTGAGCTCGTGAGAAAAGTTTTACCAGGGGGCGGCGCCTTTGCACAGGATGCCGGCTAGATAATGGGTACCAAAACGGTGCCTATGTCTGCCATGAAGCAGTAATGTGTAAGCATTACTGTGTTTCGGTCTGAACGGCGCCGTAGCTAGTGAAATTACTGGGCAAATGAGACTTAACATTACGATGTTATGTCTCAAGGTGACGAGCGCAGTTGTAGTGCCGCTCAGATATTTGGAGTTTTTGAAGAATCCTGAGTGGCACTGCATTGTATGGGCAGGGCGTATCAATTACCATCAGGTGAACGTCATGCTAGTCTCGTCCGTTATTTTCATAACAAAAATATCAATTAGGTTTAAACTAAGCGCTTCTGAATCGTCACTAAAAATATTTCTTTTAAAATTACCGAATTTAATATGTATGTAAAAAGTTCAGCTCATGAGAAGAACATACAAGAAACTCAACGGCCACTCATTTCAATCAAATAGAGTATTCTAAAATGGTTATGTGTGTAGTGGTTTAATATTTATAACAAATTAATTTGCAAGGTGCTGCTTCAAAATATTTGAGTCGTGTTTAAATAATAAAGAATTGACTGTATAAATAAAAATAATCGTATATTCTTCGTAATGGATTCATTGACCTTTAGAGTTTGAATTCATTGTTTGTGTTGGAACATATCTGAATCGCCTCGCTAACGAAGTCGCGGGTGATAACTAGTTATTTCTTTATGCAAGATAAGGGCATACGAGCGAACGGGTTACTAGATTTTGAATGATTACCGCTCACAAATTTCTTCTGCAACAACAGAATAAGCACAGGAGTGTTGCCGGTATTTAAGAAAAGTATACGCACCCTTTTGAAGATACCCATGTCATATTATTCAAAGCCCATTCCATAGTTTAGATGTACTCAGAAGAAAGTTATTTCAAAAATGTACTGTGGAGAAACGCCATACATCCAGATTGTGGGGATAATATTATAACAAGGGCTTAAAATAAATGAGCTTGATCTGATGCTACCGGTGGAAGCCACAAATTGAGATTCATAGTTGCTTATACTGCTGGTATTGACAAATGATTGGCAATGATTATAATTCAATTTGTTGCCCGCGCAGAAATCTGTTTTTTTTAATGATAATAAGGGACGAGACGAGCAGGACGTTCAGCTGATGGTAATTGATAACCTGCCCATTACAATGCAGTGCTGCTCAGGATTCTTGAAATACTCAAAATATCTGAGCGGTACTACAATTGCGCTCGTCACATTTGCCCAGTAATATAACCAGCTACGGCTAATGTTTACACATTTAATGCCTCACGGCAGAAATAGGCGCCGTTGTGGTACCCATAATCTAGCCGGACTCCTGTGCAAAGGTGCCTCCCACTAGTAAAGTCGAAGCCGTTTCTGAGATTAATAACTAATCTTTCCCGTAATAAGAGTTTTAGATTTGCCGCCAATTCACAAAAACAAATGACAAATGAATGCAATATACAACATTAGGTTGCCAAAGAGTTCTAAAGTTGAAATTAAAAAAAGTTTTCATTACCAATGTTTTAACTGGCCAGTTCTAAACATTTTCAGTGTTACCCACGTATATTGGAAGTACTATTTTCACAAATATGTGTACAGTACTAGTACTACTTAGTTACAAAATTGCAAAAGATCTCTTACCACAATAACCTATTTGTTTTCGATTAAATTCACGAGGCATCATTAGTGAATACAAATGTCTAAATAAATAATTAATAGCTATCTCTTTATCTTATACTGAGGTTAACATTGTCTGGTAATTGGTGACTCATCGTACATTTAACGACGTTTTAAGTGATAATTTTAATATACCGGTTGAATCTTCGCAAACATACATATTATATTGAATACGATAAAGTATTCTATCTGTATTTCAGTATAAGTGATACTTTTGGACTACTGAAACAAAAAACCTTAACCACAAAGCAGTCAATCTACGACCGTTCCCAATATACTATCTACAGATAAAGATACATTACTACGTTCTACTGTCAGTAATTAGCTGTCAATAATCTGAAGCTGTCCCAATATACCCGATAAGTCATTCTTATCGCTTTTTATTGGGACGCGTGAATTGAAATTTCCATACAAACGTCGATCGCTGGTAAGCTATACGTCGCTCGTCCCATTGACAGACAGCGTATACGGATAAGGTGAGTTACCGTCGATAAGTTTATTGGGACAGATAAGTCAACGATAGTTACGATTTTTATCTCAATAAGATATAGACTGAATATTGGGAAAGACCGTTACTCAGTTTTTTGAGTTTACTCTTTAAGAATCGATTTTCATATAAGGCGCCCGGTATGAGAAAAATATAATAATAATAATATTGACACACTTTTTACACAAATTATCTTGCCCCAAGTTAAGCATATATAGCCTGTGTTATGGGTTACAAGACAACGATATATTTAATACTATATACTTACTTAAATATACATAAATTCATATAAACATACATATCAACATACATAAATACATTTAAACATCCATGACTCGGAAACAAACATCCATATTCATCATATAAATGCTTGCACCTACCGGGATTCGAACCGAAATATGGATAGTAAAATCTACTCATCAAATCTCATAGTAACGTTTTTGGTGCGTATCATTTCTCGCGCACCTTTCACTGTCTTGTGTTCTAATGCTAAATTATATTATTGAAATTGATTTATTATTATTCTTTCATAAAGTTAAGTGAAAATTCTATAAATTATGGAAGAATGTGGTGTAAATAATAGTGCCGGAAAATCTGATAAGCACGTGGGTACTAAGTAAGTTACAATTCATACATTACAACACTATGACATGTATTGTATATAAAATAAACATGTGTGCTTTGTATCTATTAAATATTGAATTAATCAGTATAGTTCATACAAATGTATATGAGCTATGCACATAATTAAATGTTTAATTTAACATGGAGAGTATATGTAGCGCATTTCACGCAATTTTTAACATAACCTATTATTTTATTTTTTTAATTTCTATATTTTTTTAATTTATTATGATTTATTTTCTATTAATTATTTTTGTACTTTCAGTTACGATAATTAATGATTCGATATAATAATTATGTAATCATGTAAGATCTACTTAAATGTAAAGTATTTGATATATACCGAATAGTCGTAAAAAAAGTTATTATTAAAAATGTAAGTATATATTCTTTAAGAATTTTCATTAATGCGTTTATTTGACATATGATGTCCATCTTTTTTAATTAATACGCTTTTATTATCTTCTTCTGTACGTCTGATTCACGGGCGTGCATTCAATATAGGCAAATAGGCAGATACAAATTAATATTACTTGAGATATCTGTGATGGTAAAAATTTTGTTCGATCGCTATTACTTTACAATACCTTCAAGTAACAACACGAAGAACACCTATAAGAAGAATATAAAAGTTTTGAATGATAAGCAGACTGATAGTACTGTGTAATTTGTATTTTGTGTTTATAAGTTAGAAAATTATATGGATTGAGATTAAAGTTGTTTTTGAACAAATGTTTCAAATACATATTATTATTACAATAATTAGAGTTCACATTTGTTCATGGATGAAAGACATCTACTGCCTCTACTGGTGACTTTAGAAATATGAAAGTACACATTACAATATCACGTCATTATAATATTATTATTATTTATATCATAGTTAATTTTAATAACAAAATAATTAAAAAAAACTACGCGTACCAATTATGGTTATGGAGCTACAACAGGAAAACTAATTAACATATTCTGAAGCTAATAAAAAAGCGGACTCTATGTCATTTTTGAAGACTTTAATTTAAATCATATCACTTTGACCTCAAAATCTATTGCTGTTAGACTAAGCCCAACTGCAACTAGTTTGATCTTCATGCCTACCTTGCTGGAAAACCAATGCACTCCCCTGTTCTGTTTGTAACCGACTTCCATTGGACTTGATTTTGTTTAGTACCTGTTCAAAGACAATCGTTCTTGAGGAGTAAACTGCAGTCGAGCGTTGGAGCTGACACACACACTTTTTTTTTAATATTGACAAACTTTTTACACAAATTATCTTGCCCCAAGTTAAGCATATATATAGCCTGTGTTATGGGTTACTAGACAATAATGCATTTAATACAATATACTTAAACATACATATATTCATATAAACATACATAAATACATTAAAACATCCATGACTCGGAAACAAACACCTATATTCATTATATAAATGCTTGCACCTACCGGGATTCGAACCCGGGACCTCTAGCTTAGTAGGTAGGATCGCTAACCACTCGGCTATACAGGCTGTCAAAGTCAAATTCTTAAATTCGAATTTAAATTTAAATATTTTTTATTCAAAATAGGATGTGTCATCACTTATTGAAAGTCAAAAACCACCTCCCATTCCAAAATGAATGCCTCAGACCTGAGAAGAATGGGCGCAATAAGCGGTCTTATTTTTACATCAAAAAAATATGCTTACCAAGTAATACTGTAGAATAAAAGTTATTATTTATTAGCCTGAGGTCGGTCGCTCCATTCTCAATCTGTGGTATCATTTAGAAAGGCATGTATGTTATAGTAACCTTTGCCATACAAACGTTTTATTAACACTTCTTGTGAATAACGTGATACTTTTGTTTTGAACATTTTCTGGGATCTTGTTGTAAAAGCATATACATCGCCCAACGAAAGACTTACTAACTCGACTTAGCCGAGTAGTAGGCATTTTATTAAGTTTTCTTTTCCTGTTGTTAACATTATGGTTATGACAGTATCTAGCAAATTCACTTATATAACATTATCAATATTAAATAATTGCCAATAATAAATAGTATGCAAATATTGGGGCTGAGCAGGTTATCAACTGTAAAGTAGATCCTGTAGATGAAGCCACAACCCGAAAGTTGAACAAAGCATACAAGATTGAATCAACGATACGTCACTCGAACGGTTGGCATAGTTGGAAAAAGCTCTCGCACGGAACGCGAGAGGTCATGGGTGCGAGTCCCGTATCGTTCATAAAATACTGTTTTTAAGTTTAATTTGTGTAAAGCGGGCTTATACAATAATTTAAGCCGGTTAGGGTCGAAGTAAGTAATTAGAGAAGTTTATAATCGGTTTTGTTCTACTTTTTACGACTCCTATACGGTTTTATGTTTATTTATTTACATATTTGGGCAACTAACAATTACACTCTTTACATGCTTAAACTTAAAATATAATAATAATATGGATAAGAGTTAAATCACTTATAAGCTACCACAGCATTCATAATTTTTACTACGCTTATAGGACAGTAATTTTAACAAGTTATAAACTAAAATCTAATAATATTGTAATATATAATTTAAAATAAAAATTTTATTTGCGTTGTAAAAGTATCGTGGACTAAGACGGTTAAAAGTAGTTTTAAATCGAGAAATAAATCACCACTTGACCCCACGAGACGAGCGTACGGTATACATTTGGTAAGCACGTTAGTTAATAAATGATAGATACAAACCAGTTTTAGCTATTAATAGCAGTTTAAATTCAACCGATTCCATGCCTTAGTGTCAAGAGATTAGTGACGCATTAGCGGATGCGCTTAAGGCGAAGGGTAAAAACAAAAAATAGGTTGTAAATATTACTAAGAGAATTATTAATTGTAGGATTTTTTTTGCTTTAGGGATAAATATTAAATATTAATAAAGAATAAAATAAGTATTTCTCTTTTATCAGCACCCAATATTGTAACAATAAATAATACTAGTGTAAACCATGCAGCATGGTAACTTACTAAGAACAATAGTCACTGTTCAGGCATTATCTATAAATAAATTTAAATGTTTTATAAAAAAATGGCTCTGTCGTAAATCCTATTACTCCACAGCTGAATATCTAAATGATCGGACAGCCTGGGACAAGATTGTGATTATTTTATAGCGATAGAAATGACTGTACAATATTGTATATTTTTATTGAAAAGAGCGCAAAAAAAGAATGCTGGGAGAGTTTCTTGCGCCGCTTCGTCTCTCTCAGAGCGCCATTTGTTTCCGAAGCGGTAGCAGTATCCAGTATATTAGAGATGACATGAAAAAGAATTCTAAATGAATCAATTTTGAGAAAATAAATGTCTTTTATGCCTTTTAGTGTAACTTGTAGCGGTATTACAGCCAACACGAAATAGTGTGTCAACCAAAAGTGTAAAAATATGTAACCATGCTGAAACCTAACAGTGTAACATGTGATAGTGCGGCAACCAATAGTGTAACTGACATGTAAAAGTGATAAGTCAATGAGTCGATTATGACTGTAATGACTGAAGCTCGTAAGCTTGATTCGGAACATTATTACAAAGCGACAGTGTTTATAACATCATTATGGAAACGTACTTTTACATTTCGGCGGAAAAAGGTAAGGGGTTGATGATTTTTTTCTTGTTATTAATTGGCGAAATGAGCATAAAGTATATACATCTATGATATATGTATACATTAATCCCACCCGGTAGTCTTCTAATAAAAAAAAGTGTGTGCTTATGTATGCACGCAAGAAGTTATACTTCTTTCTCCTAACAAAGCAAAAATCCTCGAACTTATTTATTCCTCGTGCTATTCTGACTGAACTCAACGATGGATTTGACAATTATTTATTAAATAACAAATACGGATGTACGGGCTGTCGAAGAAAAAACATAACGAATATCCCAAACGTAAGAAAATTTTAGGAATCAACTTCACCCTGCCACGTTTGTGTTACAGTGATGCGCACGCATCTTAAAATTTCACTCTCATAATTTTTTCATAACGCGCCTAAAGAAGTATAACTTCAAAAAAATGTTCGCAATGCAAACAATTCTGTCAACCAAATGTGGTGAGCGGTCGCGTTATACTGAATGCTCATTGGTCAGGTAACAATCACAACGTATCGTGATTGGTCAGGTAGTAATCACGGCATATCGTAAAGCACAGCAAGTGGCTACTGTGGATTTATACAAAGATGTGTGTGTAATTTGGTATCTAAAGGATTTCGCCAGGATGCATTCAAGGATTGTAGACCTAAATTTACTTGTTGTAACCTAAAGCAGTATAATACAGCCGTTTGGGAACGCAAAAAATTTTTTTTAAATTTATCACCCTCTGTGAAATCAGACGTACCTGTACGTCAGTGCAGTTTTCAAGGAGCTTTCTTCCACGTACTACAAAGCTGTGGAATGATCTTCCTTGTGCGGTGTTTCCGGGACGATACGACATGGGTACCTTCAAAAAAAGCGCGTACACCTTCCTTAAAGGCCGGCAACGCTCTTGTGATTCCTCTGGTGTTGCAAGAGAATGTGGGCGGCGGTGATCACTTAACACCAGGTGACCCGTACGCTCGTTTGTCCTCCTATTCCATAAAAAAAACCCTTCATGAAATGTATGTTTTCAATAATGGACATCTGTCAGTTTCTACCAGTGCCTCTCCAAATAGTAAATCCTTGGACCAGATTCTACCTTCGTACAAATATCTTCTTCTGGCCTTCTTGTGTAACATTAAAAGCTAAATAAGCTCGTATCTGGTGTGCCTAAGCACGTGACCTGAATAGATTACCTCTTTTCTTTGATTGTCTGCATAATTTCGCGTTTCGATCCTCTCTCATTGGTCCTTCGATGCGTCCAGCTTATAGCCAACTTGCGTCTATATGCTAAGATGCCTCTACACATTTCCAGAGTTGCTCTTTGAGAGACCAGGCCTCACTTCTGTATAGATATAATATATAGAGTTTATAAGTACACAAATATATTTTAAGGCTGCCACTGCGAAGTACCTTTTTCCTTTTAAGGCGCTATAAGCGATTACAATGCTGTTTTTTTATTTCAGAGTCTCTGTCCCAGGTTTCATCATGATCCTATATTTACGCACCCGTTCCAATGCATTGCGTTTGACAGAAATCACTGGGCTTATAGCCTCTTCTTAAAGATTTTTTATGTTATAGATTGCCTTTGTATGGAAACATACAATTTAAATATAAAATTAATCTTATTTACCCAAAGAGAATCGCAGGCGGCGCAAATATTGGAACAACAGTATGTGCTATTTGTTGTGTGGCACGGGGCAAACAGTTGGCTTTCTGTATTTACATATGGTTTATGATATTAAAGTAATATTTGTATTTTAACAGGTGTTTTATCAATCTTTGGTAATAGACTTGTGTCTGTTACCAAATTTAATGCTTCGTTTTGTAGGCAGTAACTTGTATACTTCATTTGGAGTCGGGTCGGAGCTTCATTTATAAACCTTTTTGATAATCTAGCAATCTTGAAAAAAAAGAATGATAAAATTTGTTAGGTTGTTGTTGTAAAATTTTGGAGTCGATAGGGATCAAAAGGGTTAGAACTAATTTTTTATATGTCTAGTGATTACTATTGACAACTGTTCGGTTAGTACTAATTGGAAGGAATTAATAAAACAGAGGTTTTATATCATTAACAACATAAATAGCTGGCAGGTTAGTCTACAGTCTACACAATGGTACACCACAGTTCCAAATTTAAATTTTCGAATCATCCTCGCCTGTTGCCGGATCCAAAATATATACAGCATGGGCTGGCTGTACGATTGCATTTTTGCCTCTCTGTTGTCAACAGCTTTACCGAAAAATTGGTATGTGGATTGTATTACCAGTATTATTATTGTATTTTATTCCCAGTGGGAGACTCCTTTGTACAGGATGCTGGCTAGGTTATAGGTACCACCCGCCTATTTCTGTCGTGAAGCAGTAATGTGTAAACATTACTGTGTTTCGGTCTGTAGGGTGCCGTAGCTTGTGTAATTACTGGGCAATTAAGACTTAACATCTTATGTCTCAAGGTGACGAGCGCAATACTAGTACCGCTCAGAATTTTAGGGTTTTGCAATAATCCTGAGCGGCACTGCGTTGTAATCGGCAGGGCGTATCAATTATTATCAGTTTAACGCCTCGCTCTTCTCGTCCCTTATTTTCATTTAAAAATAAAATTAACTCGCCATCTAGGATCTGATAGATATCGAGATATATCTGAGCATGATGAACGGTATATTGTGTCCGTTTGTAAGGCTGAGATCTATAGAGTTAACATAGACTTTGCTCAGATTTTACTTACATAAAACTTTGCTGATTATGATAAAACGCGAACTTGACTTTTGCATTCGTATGTCTTAGCTTAAACTAAGTATAATTTCAGCTGTCAAATGACTATAAAAACACAATAAAAGATTATGCTAGGCACACACTTAGCTATGTTTTACGTGAGTAAAGTCTGAGCAAAGTCCTAAGCACGCTCTATACATCTCAGACTAAGAGTCGTCGTCACTTTAACTCTATTCAACTCTATTGAGGCTTGACTGTGAGCGATTCTGTTACTAGAAAAAGAGTGGGGTATCATGAACTGAAGCCTTTCCTATCAGCTTATGGCCTTAAATTAACGGAAGGTCCCTGAAGAGCACGCCTTACCTTTGTTTGCGAGCACTTTAATTGGTCATTCCTTCAATCGAGCAAAGTTCTCTTTAGCGATGAGTGCAAGATCATGTTGTATGAACGGAAAAAATAAAGAATTACGAAGAGAGGGAGAGCTTATCGCACAGTGCTGATAGAAATAAAAGGGGAAAGTTGTCGATTAATGGATGGTTAGGAAAAACAGAGAAATTAACTTGCTTCTGTATCTGTACTTCACTTATCGTCAATTTTGTCACATTATATCGAAATAAGTAATACTTACTTCTTACTTACTTATATATATTCCTGTATCCCATAGTTGAGGTAGAGGACATCCACAGTGCATCTCCATCGCGATCGGTCCTGAGCATCTCTCATAATTTCACTCCAAGTCTTTCCGATGTTTTTCGCTTCGTCAATGATAGTCCACCGCATTTAACGGACGCGTGTGCGTTTTCATTGAGGGTTCCAGTCTAGGGCTTGCCTCGTTATATAGTTGGGATCTCTCCGGAGTGTGTGGCTTATCCAGCTCCATTTACGGCGTTTTATCTGTTGGTCGATTGGGACTTCATGACAGCGTTGCCAAAGATGATCGTTGGAAATTTTGTCGGGCCAGTGAATGCCGAGGATATTTCGAAGGCATCATAACACAATTGCTAATTAAAATTAATTAATATATGCAACGTTAACATTCGTTAAACGATACCTTAAAAAACCGCAGTTAACTCGTTTATTAGTTTTTGTTTAATTTAATAAAAACGTTAGACACATTCAAAACTATCTTTCAGAGGTGTTTTGATACTTTTGATGAGAAATGTATTGGAAATATCAATTTCATCTAGACTAAGTTCGAAATGTGCATATGTATTTCACGACCCTCTTTTTGTAGGCAGTGGTTCATTGCCCTGTTGGAATCTATTTAGTAAGCGTTACTATAACCATATATTTGAATAAAAACAACACAGCTGGGCGAGGAAAAGTAAAAATACTGCTAAACTGTTATCACTTATATTTTTTATTGCGCTCAATTAAAAAAAACAGTTTATAACAACTGCACACTCAAGGCACCACACAGTTTTAATTAACACCTATCGCTTGACTGCTTACGTATGATAGGTATACATATATAGTTATTTCTTATAATATAAAGTTCGATTGAAATATAAAAATATTCGGTATGGTTTTCGCTTTTATAACAGAGGCTTTCTTAGAAGAAATATTTATTTAGCCAGATAAATTAATTTAGGGAAGTGATAAAAAATATTTTAACAAGATTTTTATCAATACTATAATTCTTACCTGGTAAGGATTTTGTTATCAATATTACTGGCATATTACATTTATTTTCCAGATCCATATTCACTACTTCGAATAAAAACTTAATTCTTTTTTTTGCATTTTATCTTTTCTATTAAGATATTAAATAAATATTAGGCCCTGTTCCCCTTTGACCTATGAATTCAATTTAAACTATATTTTTTTAAATTTGCTTTCAGGAGGACGACCGGTTCGCAAACTACAAAGGCGTCCGCGACATTACCATCAAAAAGGTAATTTATCATCATAAGATTACCTTATTTTGAATAGTTTTATATTAGCGTATTCAAAACACAGTTTTAAAACTATGTCTAGTCATTATTGGTACCTTTAAGAAACGGTGAATTCGTTGGAAGACTCCATAATAGCATCGACTAATAATATTTCCTCTGGTGTTGCAAGTAGACAAATAAATAATAAACAAATCCATACTACAAGGGTCTTCTTCTCCAAAAATGTAATGTAATAACAGTTGATAGTAAATGCAGCTACGTTATGTTCTTTAAAGTTATATCCCTTAATTCTAGGGTTCAATGTAGGAAGATACTCCCAAAAGTAAGAGATATCAATTAAAAAAAAGCGTTCTGTCAATGCTTATTATTTTACGTGTAGCAAAAGATTGCTTATAATTAGGACGATTTGAGTGAATGTATCAGAAAGCTATTGAAACAAGCTATAAGACCATTTAAAATAAACCATGTTTTAAACAAAGTAAGGGTCAGAACTTGGTGAAAGAGTAGGGTGCCATACGCCACACTCGGTTTTGGTGTATCAGAAAAATCTAGTGGCCTGTGGCACTGCCGATTTGGGAAGGTTTATTCTATGCCGAACGTTTACAGGAGCGTGGCCAGATTCATGGCTCAGTTTTGCCGAACTCCATACTTCCATCACGTGCTTCAAATCTATCATTCTTTACAACTGGATGTGAAGCTTTCACAGTGTGGTTTCCCCCAAAATCCTTCCTAAAGTGGGAAACTTCCTTCCTATAAAAATTCCTAAACTTGTTGAAGGGTTTTTCCAGGTCAATACGACAGAAATCGAACTCTTAATCCAGTCTGTGAGTTAATGCATTACCAGAGGATGCATGATTGCACGAGGTGATCACTCACTACCGGACAGCCTACGTTAACTACACGTTTTTCCATATATTCAAAAATAATTTAAAAGGTTATTTTATTTTAATGCAGCCTAATTTCTTAACTGTATACTCTTTATAATAAAAATGCTCTGTTCTTTTCAGGGTCCTGCTGGTCTGGGCATCATGATAATAGAAGGACGGCATACGGAAGCTGGTCGTGGTATATTCGTGTCCGATCTTCAAGAAGGAAGCGCTGCAGAACAGGTTAGATAGACCCTTTCAGCTCATAGACAAGCAAGTCCTCTCTAATTAAGCCGGCTTAAGCCTTTGGCACTCCGTAAATTAGGGTCTCTCTGCATCTCTTACCATAGCTTAAGGTAACACATATAAAACTATATTACGAACATTTATGGGTATTACTTGGGTGTATGCATACAGTTTTACCATTCAGCTTGCACTACTTGATTTGATTTATTTATTTATTCATTAAAGATATAATGTAACATTACAGATTAAATCTAAAGCGTTACAAAGATATTATACTAAAGAAAAAAAAACAATGAAAATTACTAGTTATCTACTATCTATTACTATCTTATTTTATAGAGCTTACAGGCATCATACTCTCAAATCTTTTCTTACATTCTTTGACCAAACATTCAATCGAGCTGGCAAATAGATCACACTGTGGTACTACCTCAAGTACAGAATTTAGAAGACAGCTGGCTCGTATTACAGGCGTGTGCTTATGCGCTTGAGTGCGTGCAGGTGGCTGCGCTAATAGTGCGTGTCGCCGCGCGCGTACGTACGAGATCGGTACAAAGAAACGCAAAAAAACTATTATGCATGTCAAAAAACAACCACCCGATTTTTAAAGAACTTCATAAAATAATCATCTTCCATCTAAAGTTTACCCGAATCGATCCTCTTAGGCACTTTCGTAGGAATTAATTAAGTAAATAAGGTAATAAGTGATATAGCTGCGTTTAACATATCGTCTCTCGGGTGACTTTTAGTCTACCAGCGAATAAGTAGTGATTTAGTATTAATAGGAACGGCGGAGGAGAAGCTACGCGAAAATATGGAGTGTGTTCATTAAAATTCATCGGTGAATCTTTTTTAAATACAATTATTGGCAATCTTATTCGCATTGCTATCATTTTGCACACCATTGCTGCATAAGTATCTCAATATCCTGAGTGATGCAAGCGTACACAACAATGTATGTTACATTGCCGATTTATTTCGACATTATCGATAGTCATCCCAGAATAAATACACATTTATAGCATTACTATTACCTTCTTATTTAGATTTCTATGGGCACCTCCAAAATGAGTGAATATTACTCTCACCTCACAGGCCGGCGATGCATCTTTAGATTTCTGGTATTGTGGCCAAAAATACTTTTGATAGTTCTGAGTTCCTCAGCAAAATTAAAGTGAATGTCCCTTCTCGTAGCCTTTGGAAACCTGTTTTGTTTAGCATCGAGTCCAACCACACTAACCACCAGAAAAATAGTTTTTTTCCTTCTTGAGAAGGTTTAACAAGCCGGTCGTTTTCCCTCCAGTTCCTGAGATTTTTTGGATTGTATGTACATGCTTTTACAACATGATCCCAGAAAATGTACAAAACAAAATATGTGTTACGAAACTCATAATAATTGTTATGAAATGTTTTGTGGTAAATATTACTATAGCGTAAAATATGACTTTATTAATGATAAACCACAGATTGGAAATGACGCTCTAAGGCTATTTAAAAATAAATTATTGTACGATATTATATTGTAATGAAATTTTATTTAAAAAAAGCCCTCTGAGTTTCTTGTTTGTTCTTCTCAGGTCTGAGGCATAGTTTTTCGAATGAGTGGAAAGTTTTTGGCGATTATTAAGTGATTTAAATCCTATTTTAAGTAAAAATCTTTGAATTTGAATATTCACTTTTGGGGCTATTCTCGGAGTTTCCCTGCGGGATTGAATCAGAAATGATCCATTGTAACCAAAGTCACCGGCATAGCCAAAATGATTGCGAAACTGAAGTAGCAGTGGGAAGGGCACATAGTTCAACGGATAGATGGCAGTAAAGACCTCGAATGTCGACCACGTGCCTGAAGACGCAGTGTTGGTAGTCGCCCCACAATATGAACCGAGCGACGGTCTGGTCAAGATTACCGGAAAACGTTGGATGAGGGCAGCGCAGGACCGATCTTCGAGGAAATCTTTGGGGGAGTCCTTTGTCCACCAGTGGAAGTCTTCCGGCTGATGATAATGATGATTCACATTTGAATACTCATGCCCACATCAAGTTAATGTTAGACAACTGAAATTTTGGCGTGTGTGTATTATTATGATACCAAGATAGCTAATTCAAAAATGAACAATAAAAGTATTTAAAAAGTACACACTGTTGGTCGAGTCTCACCAGTTTTGTAAGCCTTAAGGAAATAACGAGTTTCAATTAAACTCAATATTATGTTCATCTGTCTAGTTCATACAATGTTTATGTAATAATATTTGTTTTATTTCAGGCTGGCCTGAATATCGGAGATATGATTCTTGCAGTGAACAGGGACTCTCTCCTAAGTTGTACTTATGATGCAGTAAGTATTGTCATTTACATAACAACCTCAAGTTTACTATCTCACAAGTGTTCATTAACCCACTAACCCGTATAGTACATAACGTTTTTCATTACAGTTTTATAAAATAGTAAAAAACAAATCAAAGCATTAAATATTATGTTAATTGCTACATTCAGAATATGGACTTTGGACTTTTTTACTTCGGATATCCAGCCTATTCGACTTTTGACAATAATTGTTTATGTGAGAATAATTCAATTATAACTGGTTGTTAAATATAATAAACAACCCTTAGATAATTTAAGCGTCTAGATAGAGTCTCTTGCTATTAGACAATAGATAAAAAAGGAATATTACTTTAGAGAGCGAAGACAAGCTACGTCTTACACTCGCATTTTGTATGACACTTTGTGTTAATGTGTGTGAATTATTCAAAATAGAGGTTAGTTCTAAAGTCTATTTTTTTCAACGTTTTCACAGCTGTCGTAGTCTATCTAGATGTACAAATGATCTAAGAAACAACCATTTAAATTTTTTTTGATAATTCAATACTATGATGTTTGGAATCATTCATTTCTCGTATGAAAAGTCTTTGCCCCTAACCTTTTTAAATAGACTTATAAATATTAGATTTAATTTAATATTTAAATTATGTTGTGTGTCCTTGTAAAAGGAAGATGCTTTCGCAATATATTTAAATTTCGAATCAAAATTATAGAGTCTAAAAGTTTGCCATATTTAACAACTGTTTAGGAAAGTATTTTATGAAGCCAAAACTTTTTTCTTTCAGGCGGCAGCGAAGTTGAAACAAACGGAGGGTGTAGTCACCTTAACAGTCTGCAGCCCTAACAAGAAGGACTCGGATAACGCTGAAGACGGCGGTAAGATTTCACTATGAGCATTTATTTTATAGTTTTAGTGAAATTTTGAAACAAAACCTAAAGCTGGAAGAAAAGGAAACTGTCTGCCCGAACAAGCATTTACCTAATTGTAATCAAATGTCCTGAAACCAGTAACAAACGTAAACTTTTTATGTCTACTACTCGGTTAAGCCGAGTTAATAAGTCTTTGGTTCATCCCAGAAAATGTAAAGAATTGATAACAAACGTTTGTGTGGTTAATAACATAATTTACTTTCTTTGTAATACCACAGATTGGGAATGAAGCGACTGCCTGTTAATAAATTTTATTGCAGGATTTGTATTGTAACGTTATTTGCTCGCTTGCTAAGTTTCTTACGCATCTTGTTCTCATGTCTGTGGCATACATTTTTAAATGGCTAGTTTTTGACGTTCTCTAAGTGATTTTAAATTCTGTTTTGAATAAAAATATTTGTCAATTTAGAAGTAATTATTGCCCACTTACATTTATCTGTCTTTAATAGGAAATATGCATTCATTTTTGTAGTAAAGAAGATAATGTTTTGTTATTATAATTTTTTTGTAGTGAATACTTCTGAACGCGTGTTTAGCCTCTGCGCTGAATTGAGTTGAGGAAGCGTGACCAACTTCCAAAATTTATCAAAGTAATTTATACACAATAAGTGATGATCCGGTTGACCCTCGCGTCTCTCTTCTAGTTCTTATGAATAAACCCCATTTTTAACCGACTTCGAAAAGGAGGAGGTTCTCAATTCGCTGAGTTTTATGATCCGATTTTCATAATTCAACTTTGGTATGAGACCGAATGTTTGCCATTTGGTTACATAAAAATTAGACATTGTTTGAACCAGTAGTTTTCATTTAATGAATATTTTTGTTTACTTGGATGATGTTATTATAGTTTAAGTATGTTTAAATACTATTATTTTTATGTGCTACCTATTGATAGGTTTGAAATCGATACCAAGACAAATGTAATAGCAGGTACCTACACTCTCCACGCGTGACTTTGAGCAGGATAGCTTCGCCTAGACTCTAGAACAATACAACCCAAGCGGGAAGGCACCGAATTTAACTCTATCAGAAGGTAGCACGTTGTTTTTTTACTTTTCAGTTTTTGAAGTCGGTTTTTTTAAACGTAGTTCTTTTTTTCAAAGTAACTCTTTGGAAAATATTTTTCTCTCTATAGAGATATAATGTATATGGGTTATGCCTATTATGTTTACTTTATCAACAAAATAGTTGTTATTCCTATAATAAACCTTGCATGGATGAAGTTTTTACTTCTGTTGTCCGGTGAACACATGCCGTTTTTTGTATATTTTTTTATGTTTATAAAATCAACACTGTCTTGTTTACAGCGAGTGGTCAGGCGGGAGCTACAACTCCAAAACCGGCACCTTCTCCTGCTAAGCGTAAGTATTTTACAACGTTTAATTATTATGTGTCTGTGTGTATTAAAGCGTCTAAATATTCCACTAAGAATTTGTAATTTTTTAACAGTTTTTTAAATGAGTCCCTAAGATTATCAATACATCAAACGGATGACAGGCTGGCGTTTTAAAGGATATTGCTCTCATCTTTAGTCTGGTGCAAGCCGACTGCAAAGCTTGTGTTGGCGTTGCGAAGATAATATGGTTATATTCTTTTTATGAAAATAAGGGACGAGAGGAGCAAAACATTCAGCTGATGGTAATTGATACGACCTGCCTTTTACAATACAGTGCCGCTCAGGATTCTTGAAAAACCCATAAATTCTAGAGGCATTATAATTGTGCTCGTCACCTTGAGACATAAGTTGTTAAGTCTCATTTGCCCAGTAATTTCACTAGCTACGGGGCCCTCCAGATCGAAACACAGTAATGTTTACACATTACTCGCGTCGTTATGGTACCCATAATCAAGCATAATTGCTCCTTTGTCTCGTTTATCACTGGAATTGATCCCTTTGGATCTACTATTTCACCTGATGCCCAATTCTACTAAAGCAGCAAGAGACACTAACTTAAACATCATCCTCACTTTTAGATATTTGGCGTTCTTCTACAGTTTTCAGAGTAATTTCATCCAAGTATAAACAAACTGTGAAAGAACTTGGCGCATTAACATTTCATAGGTACCTTCAAATATACTCCCCATCCCCCAAAAAATATCCTCATTTAAAAGGCTGGCAACGCTTTGGTGTTACAAATATCCATGAATGTTGTTGCCAACCACCTCCCTGCCATCACTCATCGTTTTTTTGAAGTGAAAACTTCTGCATCGTTGTGATTTGAAATTCGATTAAACGAAAAAGTGCGACAGTAAAAAGAGACAGACACATAAATTCATAAGATAAAATGAGATAGGAATATTATGCATTATACAGTGCTTTGGTACCAGGCGAACATAGTAGAAGAAGAGATTGTCTTATGTAAGATGCGAGAATACCTTCATATATTCTGACGTATTAATACATAGACATCAGGAGGACATAAATATGGTAGCGGTGATAGTAATGCGTTTCGTAACAGTGTCATCCTAGGAGTAACAGGACTTCATATCAAAACTTTGACATAAGTATCAGAATAAAGAAGAAATGCATCAATAATAATTTATTTGTTTCTATATTTCCAGCGGAACCACCCGCCGATCCAGCTACGGCTCAAATCCGACCCAACCAAGACACAGTTATAGAAATCAATTCAAATAATGAAGTGTTGGGTATATTATTATTAGGAGGCAGTGATACTTTAATAAATGTGAGTATAATCCAATAATATGAGAATTTTTGTGATCTGTGTTTAAAAAAAAAGATTTTCGATAATGGGCTATGTTAACTAAACCACTTATCAGAGAGTCAACGATAAGTAATTATCACCGCGTCGCATGAAGTTTAGGTCGTTATACTACGAGTTTTAATGGCTGAGATCTAAAGAGCGTACTCAGAATTTGCTCAGACTGTACTTACGTAAAACTCCTACGTACAGAAACAGTAATTGGCCTGTCTTATTATTTCTTATTAAATAAATTGTTTTTCACTTCTCATGCTCTGAAATTGCTACTTTGTGCACGATATAAGCTGCACAAAATCGATGTTTGTACACAAGTGCATTAACGTATCTATTCATATATGTATCTATATTAAGGCAAAGAAAATGAGCCATACAGCCAAAAACAATAAAAAGTTCAGAGATAGAATTTGTTATTTTTTAATATTTACTTTAATTTATTTGCCTCATGTGTTTTTTAAGACATAAAAGATATTAAAATATAAATTAAAATAGGGTAGGTTATTTAATTAATTAAAAAAAATATATATTACCAAATTAATTCAATAGTAGGCTGTATAGATCTGGAGCCCAAGCCTAATATCAATATCGTAAGATTTAAAAAAAAAAGCGGCGGGAAACAGGTCAAGTTTTTTCGTGCGTTTATTAATTTCTTCATATTTGCTAAAATTGTTAAAAATGTCCATGTTATACTTCTGCTTTATTTCCTCGCAATCAAAATGAAAAGCAGAGTTTATAACTCGTCCACAAAACCTTTTTATCTTTGACATTATTATCAATAAAGTTGGTCGGTTAAGTCTCGGATAAAAATGGTTCCTTTTGTGCACTCGTTGTAAAATCTACTATTGTCTCGTTGCGACATAATAATTTTATTATCACAATTAACTAGATTCCTTCAAAATCAAAAATTCCTGCGATCAAAATTGTATTGGATGTTCAATTCTTCTATTAAAATAATAATTCTATGAAGAGATATTAAGAACCGTTGTAACTTTATAAATATTTGTTGTCTTCTCGATAGCTTATTTTGAATACCAACAATGCCTGAACTTTATGGTATATTTCAATTTAAAATACAGATATTTAATATTTCAAACATCATGATTTTGCTGGAGTGTATAGAAACAAACATAGAAGAGTATTTATATTACAGGGTGCAGCGGCCGTGGTTCTAGATATTTACAAAAACGGTGTCATCGCTAAAGATGGACGACTCAAACCTGGAGACCAGATCAAAGACTGCAATGGTATCGCAATCACAAAGGAGATGTCGAATGAGAGAATCTCTCTGTCTATCAAGCAGAAGGCTCCCAAGGTTAGAAGTATATTTGTTACCAGATATCATATAGTAAAAAAAGTTTTATTCCTCGGTTAAATCTGTTATTTACTCTCAGATAACCATGCCCTCATTTCACCGACTATTTACCCTGAAAATAACAAAGTTATACGAGAGTAACTATTATAATATCATAATTTTTTAAGGAATAAGCCAGTTATTCCTCGGATAAAAACAAAATGGTGTCAAATTTTTATGTCAGCTGAGCGCACAGAGTACAATATAACTGAGCGACCAATGATTTATATTTATACTCATAAATTACAGAGAAAATATTACCGTTTGAGAACAAACAGCAAATAAAACACAAAGCAAAATAGACGTAATTTTAACACCACGAAATTTAACACAATATAAAAATTAACTTTAACACTAGTGCTAGATCTATTTAGGCTTATAACGAGGTTGGCACTGCCTAATTGCCTATATAATATGCACGCCCCTGGTTATGAGCCTTGTTAGACTGAAGTGTCTCATTAGATTCTCGTGCCAGAATTTGGCGAGTCAACATCTCGTGAGGATGTAGAGGTGAAGCACTTGAAGAATTGACTGAATCTTAGCGGAATTTATACTCAAGAACATTTGAATAATTATGGATTAATTATCTGTTTCAGTTAAAAATGTCAGTATTCAGACCAGAGCCGATAGCGTATGATGAAGTAGAAGTGGAGTTATCCAAGAAGTCCGGACGCCCGTTAGGGCTGGCGTGCGTTCAGCCAGTGGAGGGTACTGGAGTCTACTTGGGAGAACTGGTGCGTAGAATGATGGAAATTGTAGTCATAGATACTCGCTATAGCAGTAGAACTAACTGTACGTTCTGTGTTTGATGACGGGAGGCAATTTTTGAGTTTCGAGACCTTGAATTCATGGACCAGTGGTCCAGTATAACTCTCAAGCAAATCGCTTTCGAGCCGATCTCATTTATAAGTTTGTAAGGAGGTAATCTCCGAAAATAAAAATTGCAGAAGATTTCTTTACTACTTACGAATAAATAGCATTGTAGCAACAATTAGAGAAACATTCCGTTAAATTAAATAAATAATAATCGGGCAGGCGTCAAATACTTTTTGGTAAGGAAATTTCTTTAAATATATTCATTCATTCTTATGTTTTATGCATCACAATGAAACTCCACAAAAATGTAAGGACCGTTGCTGGCCTTTTAGATGCATTATTAACTCATATAGGCTGTCTATATGAGTTAAACATGCATCTCACGTACTTATTTTGTTCAGACGGTTTGCAAAACATGAAACTTACAAAAAATAATTCTTATTTTATTTTTAAATCAACGTCAATGTATAAAAAAAATATTGTCCTTTTCTTTACCTAATAACAGTCGATAATATATTTTTTAATCACACAAATATTGTCATAATCGTTACTTTAACTGTCAGTTTTCTCAATTCCAATGAAAGCCACTAATCTTTATAATAGTAGTCTGACTTTGAGTAGTATTTCAAAATTTAAAACGTCCAATGCCTATAAACTAAACAAACTTATTATTCGTAATAACAAACTTAACTACGCGAAGATTTAACAATATTCAATGGATGATTCAATACGGTAATTATTACCGTATTGAATCATGCTGTCAATATGAGTACTGACAACTCGAGGAAAGAGAGGGGCCGTATGGGATTCAGGGAGAGGGATTGAATACAAGCAAAGAGCATTCTTAATTCATACGTGTTATAAGTAAACCAGCTTCTTTTGAAGATAACCATATCGTATCAAGTAGAAAATTTGTTCCTCTCCATCGCGAACTTAAAAAATTAACAGCTATAATTTTGTAATTTTTCAGCTGCCTGGATCACCAGCGGAAGTAGACGGCCGTCTCCAGAGAGGTGACTTCCTCGTATCAGTTGACGGCAAGGATATGACGTCGGCAGATAGCGTCACAGCGGCAACAGCGCTCAAACTGTGCGGCAACAAAGTTCCCATTAAAGTGAAGAGGTTTAAGATTAGATAGATCTGCTTAATAGTCGCAACCTATTCCTGAATAGGTCAATTATTATGAACATCTTGGGAAAATAATTGGAATCTTTTAAAAATTTTGTAGAACGGCGGAACTGTGGCCTGGATAAAACTTTAGATGAACAAACAAGAGTTTTATTAATTTTTAACAAAAATAACGACATGTAGGACCAATGGTTTTGGTAGTGGTGAAATAAATTCAAATTTATCATTTGATCTTCAGCCAATAATAGCTATAATAGGCTAGTTTTAATTAGTGATTTGCAAAATTGAGAATGAATAGGTTATTGTAAATATAACTGATTATTATTTCGCTAATTATTGAAATGTTATGATGTGCCACTATTTGGAAACACGAGAACAGGTTCAGTCGTTGATAAAAGTAAAGAAGACTAGAAAAAACTGTTTATGATAGTCCAAACAGTTTCGAATAATTTTCGGATTAGCCTGATAATACTGAACACTCGAGATAACACTAACATTATATAAAACTATGACATTTATAATAGAAAATAATACAATAGTGCCGTTAATTTTAGCTAGATCGGATTGTTAGTTTTAGGAGTTTATAGTATAATATGCCTTAGGCCGAAATAGCCCCTCACATAGTATATACACTTCTATCAAATTAGCCTAAAACCTTGAGAAGTCGTCGACGATATCGGATAGTGAAGTGCCTACCTAATGCTATAAAGAACAGTCATTTATTTAAACCAATTGAGTTTCGATTTGAAAGGCACCTTTATAGTAAAATTACTGAGCTAATGAAACTTAATATCTTATATCTCAAAGTGACATATACAATTACAATGCCGCTCAAAATATGGGTTCAATCAAGAATGGACAACATGACAATGGACAATGAACAAGGCAGGACGTACTATCAGGTAAACATCTTGCTCGAATCATCACTTTTCTTATAAAAAAACAGGAATACTGTTAGGTAGTATTAACAGAAGCTGCATACTTCCACAATGTATATGATGAGATAAGTGGTAAAATGAAAAATGGATTAAGAGTATTTTATCCGAATTGAGGTTCGATAATTTTGGTTTTCATCGCGAGTAAAATGTATTCCAAATGTTCATAGGCAAAAATTGCTATCAACAGTGGGGACACCAGTCAATGAACTAAATAGCGAAACATGAAAAGGACAGTCATTCGTTACACGAGATAGGGAAAAAGAAGATACTAATTCGGGATTTTTGAAAATATTTTCAACGTGATATTTGATTCAGATATGCAGGTTCTTAAGTAACTCATTATTTACTATTTTAGCTATCACTGGACAAGCATTGCGCTGATCCGAGAAATTCAATTCATTAGTCAAACAAGGCTTTTTTGAGTACTTAGAGCTTCTTGATGGTATCAGTGTGAGTTCTAGTTCATCTTTCAACCACTCCGGGCCGTACCAGAAAGTTAGTAGCCTTTTTATATTTTGCTGCAGACTTTCGGGAGTGTGGATATTGGAGTATCTGTGTCCGTTGTTCGGTCACGCTCATGCAGTCCAAATGCACATGGTGTGGCCTTTCTACTGCTTTTTGTTATGTGAATTAGGCAAATTATTTTGACATGGGTACTACAAAGAGTGTATACTCTCCCATCTTAAAAGCATGCACCTCTCCTATAATTGCTCTGGTGGTGCAGGGAGGATTGCTTGCAGTGTTCAGATACCCCATACCCCCAATTTCTAGCTAGCTAGGATGTTAAACCCAGCCATACCATTATAGAAAATTTTAGTGTACACATGTAAATAGTGTAAATTATGCTAAAGTCGTCTACTTCGTTGTTGACATTGCTTTTGATGCCCTAAAGTGACTATAAAATGAGGATATATTCATTTTTATTTTACCAATTCGCACGACCAATCCAAATACACATAATATAAGAAAAAGCGTCATCTATTTGTAGAATCATTACGATCGATTACGATCCATGACGTTCTACACACATAAAAAGACATATCATTCGCAGTCTGACAGAGGAACGGTAAACATGTGCTTAATGTGTTGAACATTTTTCTCCCTAGTCGTGTGTCAACTGTCACTGTCCGAAGAACCCGTCTAAATTGAACATACTTGACCTGAAGTGAATAAATGTTTTACACTGCTGCTTACTCACCCAGAATACCTTAAACAACTGGAGTTAAATGGCAATGCATAGATAATATAGCAGTCGAAGCTTATTATAGTGTAATTTATGGCATGTATATTTCATTGTCTATTTCTTTTACGACGTGATTTATCTATATGAATAGAATGTCATTGATTATGCCACGCAAGCATGGAACTACAAGTGAAAGGATGGCATAATGTCGCAAAGCGAGAATATTTTATTCCAATTCCTTCTATATTATTCGTCTGTTGATCTTGTTTATTATTTATTACTTATTTTGTTGCATTATCTAAACATAACAATAAGTCGGTTACAATCAGAATAGATTTATTGTTTAAAAGTAATATTTCAGTTATATCTTCACCAAAACTAATTTTATCGTGAAAACTAATAATATACTTCCATATTTAAGGCCTATTAAGTAATCATCATTGAACACAGCGTTGAACTATTATTTTTACTGAAAATCTGTCCTTTCGGACTGGTATTTTCAATTATAACTAATTGATAATAAAACACTATTTAATTAGATTAAAAATAAAATTAAGTCTCTAATTAATATTACATTGAAAGCGTAGATTTATTCTAAATTGCTGTAAAAATATGTTATTACATTTATTTAACATAATTTATTGTTAATAGTTATAGAACTAGGTAATTCAGTGTAATATAGGATTTGTTTTACTTATAAAACATGAAGCTAAAATCTTTATAGTGTGTAACTTATAAGAATACTAGTACAATTTGTAGATGCTTGTATAGTCAGGTACCAGATGGATACTACAGTAGCGCCTTTTTCTATCGTCAAGTAGAAATATACAAGCATTATTGTGTTTCGGTTTAAAGTGCGACGTAGTTTGTCACATTACAAGCTTATGAGACTTAACATCTTATCCCTGAATTCACCATTGAAGAAGAACGCGATTAGAATTAAAAACACTTTGAACTAATCTTACGCCTGTAATCGAGTTTAAAGATTCAATTATGATTTCACCAACACAAACTAAACGCAGTTATAGGCTTAACGCGTTTAAATGCTAACCGCCGAATTTTCGGCTTCAACATATTTGATCGCGTTCAAGAGCTGTCACTGTCGCTACCATAATAGAACCATTGACATTTAACAATTTTGATTTTGTTAATATTTATCAATGATAGTTTTGACATGTATTTTATACATTCTAATGTTTTGGACAGCGTTAAAACTTGAATGCTTTTCAACATCGTACCTTTACTCATTACTTGGTAGCCTACCATAACCTGACAGTGGCGCAGTAGTAATAAAAAATAGAATATAATTTGTGAATGTTTAATCGAGATCAAGACTGGCATTTAAACTCGTTTACGTAAAACTGAGTTTCGTTGAACTCAGTTTGTCATTGGTGAAATCGGGGCTTATAATTCGAAGTGACGAACGTAATTTTGCGATGCTGCTTTAAGGTTTTACAAGAACCCTAGGCGGCACTGCCTTTTAATGGTTAGGGTATGTATCACTTACCATCACATGAATGTCTTGCCATCTCGTCACTTTATCTCGTAATAAAACCAAATGTAGATCATCAATTATTTTTTTATAATTGTAAACATTTTCTTAACTATTATTGTATCAACGTTATTGTGACGCGTTAAATTTGTAAACAAATTGCTTTTTAAATGAAAAATTTAAAATTTATAGTTTAGATAGATTTAGATAGTTTTAGTGTAGTTTAGAAATTTTTCAATTAATTTCTTAGCGAAGAAAACAATCAGTGATTAATTAATTATAAGTACAATGTTAATACCAAATTAGATGATAATGTATTAAATGAAGTGTAATTAAATATGCGCTTTTTATGTATTTTCTTATTTTAACCATCTCACAGAGTAAATGGAAGCTAATGCTGGTGTCAATGTATAAGTGGTAAATGTCTCATTGAATCTTTCAATGAGTTTGAGATAAATTTCTGATTATTCGATTTGCCTAAAAGATTTACCCGTAACCATTAACCGTAACCAGGGCTATCCCTATAACATTAACGTGTTGGTGGAAGTGACCCCGAATAAGCATGATTTTTATTATATAAGCTAATTATTTTAGTTATTCACCAGTAAGCTACCAAATTTCATACAGATAGCTATACTTAAAACCCTGATCTCAAACAAGCAGATCGCGACAGATCCTATACTATACCCTTCTTACTTACCCTGACCTTATAAGAAGTAAGCTTTCAGATCCCAATTTGTAATTTACTTAGTATAACTCTACTTCTTACAGCAATAAGCGGCAGATCCTATAACCACTGTACGCTATAATATTAAAGCATACTTACTCCACCTTCAAAGGTAGTTGACCTCTGTATTACGCCTGTATTCGCATTCCATCAAGTTCAATATAAAAAGATAAAGGTCTTTTTTCTGACCTTTTGGCTGCAACCAAAAAGCTTAGAAAGGCCTTAAAATATCGACCTTATTAAATAGTAGACTAGTATTTTTATCAGGTGTAGGCTTCTTTGCATAGGATACTTACTACTTGGGTCCCTCAGCGACGCTTTCATCTGACGTGAAGTAGTAATGTGTAAGCATTAGTCTTTTCCTTGCCTTTGTTTTCCTTTTCCTCAGTATTCGCCGGCCCGACAAAATTTCCTATGATCAACTTTGGCATCGCTAACATTTTGGCATCCCAATCGACCAACATATAAAACGCTGCAAGTGAAGCTGTAGTCGAAGCAAGCCTTAGATTGGAACAATCGAGGAAAATGCAAAGCAAACCTGGCGGAGGACAGTCGTTGACGAAGCGAAAGACATCGGAAAGACCTGGAGTAAAATTAAGGGAGTTGCTCTGGATCGATCGCGTTGGAGATGCACTGTGGATGCCCTCTGCCCCAACTAGGGGCTATCGGAACTTAAATTATTGAATGACTGTTTTTCGGTCTTTCGGTTTGAATTGCGCCGTAGCTAGGGAAATTACTGGGCTAATGAAACTTTACATCTTATGTTTTAAATTATATTATTATATTCAAGAATCCTGATCAGCGCTGCATTGTAATAAGCAGGACGTATCACCTTCAATCAGACGATCATTGTTCGTCTTACCACTCATTCTGACAAAAAAAAGACACACATTGTCAATGTAAATAATTCAGTCAGCCAACTGAGGGTAGCGGGTGCAAGTTACTGAATTCTTATTGGTCTGGTAACGAAGACATCGATTTGTTTTTTAAGATTTTAGTGATCTCTTTACACCAGGTTATCAATATGCTCGATTTTATTCTCTTTAATAAAAAAAACAGTCTAGGGTGGCTTATATTTAATTTCAAATTCCGCTACCATACTGCTACTACCAATTATAAAAACCTTATCATAAAAAACGATGGAAAAAGGAAACAAAAATAATACCGAAATAATTTATTGACACTATGATTTCAGTTACTAACCGCAGATCTGTATACATAGCGATAAACTAAAAGAAAAAACAAAAGAAAACATAAGTCTTATAATCCTCGACATATCGTCTCTAGACGACTACAAAACCATTCAAATCGATAAATCGAGTGTATAGCACGCTTTAGTTGATTTAATATTGTATGTAAAGGGATATGATCGTAACATTATTAAGACTCTTAATTAAATATATTTAATTTTGCTTATAAAGTAACTTGAAAAACTTAACGTTACGGTGGTTTTTATAATTTAAAATATGAAAATCTGTTCGACTTTAGTCGAACTTCGCGCTGAGCAAAGAATAATTTTAACTTATTTTTATTTATAATACCGATTTTATGTTTGTTGACTAGATACGACATTATGCGATATTATTATTTTTAAGTACTAATAAACATACTTAACATTACAATTGTCTTATAATAAACACAAGAGGAATGTGATAGTAAAATATTTTATAAGTCTTCCTTTTAATTACTGGGCGTGAATGAATTTTTAAAATTATGAATGATACGATTTCGAGAAATCGGATTAAGAAGAGAAGAACTTAAATTTAATTATATGGAGAATGTGTTTTAGAATGGAAAGTGATATATCCTTCGATATAATGCAATAATCAATTCATTTCTGATGTGTTGTAGGCCGAGTATGACGTAGTCTGAAGGAGTATGACGTCATACTAGCCGGAACCAATCAGTCACGTTGCACATACTTCTCAGATGACAGCACAAAAAGTTGTGTATGTGATCTTGAAGTCATAACATTTGCAAATATTATAAAAATGCTGTAGGTACGACAAAAAGTGTGCAGTGTACAAACGTCTGAAAAGATAAGTCTAGGCAACAAAAAATAAATCAGAAATCCAATACAAGAATTACAAAAAAATATTGCTTTTCGGGGAATTTGTCCTATAAACATTATGAAAGCTTGGTACGATTTCTAATATGATTTAGCTAAATCCGGCTAGACTTTGCAACACTTCAACATAATCTGCTGACCTCTAGAAATGAGAAATTCTGCTAAAATAGCTGAATTCTGCTAGGGTTACTGCAGAGAAAACTATTTGCATTAATTTTAAAGCATGTATTATAGGTACCTACTGAATTGTTGTAATATCGTGCATTAGCAATTATATAGTATTTACTTTTCACACTGCTAACGCAGAGGTTAACAGAACTTATGAGATACTAGTGGCTCATAATAAGTTCTGTACTAATATTTAATATCTGTCTTTCTATTATTTCTATTCTTTATTTCTAATATTTGTTCGAAATTTTCCAAATCTTGAAATTTATGATTTAACAAATAAATTATTAATACAGTCAAATTCATCTCGTCTATACAACGACACTAAAAAAATAATAAAAATTAATTAATATTCATTAAAATTAACTTAATAATAATATGTTAAGGAACATAATATAATATGTTAACATTTTTATTATTAACTTCTATAAAGGTACATTGAGCCACAAAATTAGATTTTACAATATTATTTAGTCAAACATTTACAATATCTTACACTGGTTTATTAAAATAAATATCATTAACATAATTTAAAATATTCTAACTGAAGTTAGTTTAAACAAAAATAAAATTACTCGATGATAAGTAGGTACTAAAGGTAGATTACTAATATATGCAATAAATTATTATTGAAATAATAATAATCTTAAAATGTCATAATTATTATTTTATGTCCAAATTTAAAATGTCAGAATTTCTATTTAAGTTTTAATACAATATTTTACAGATAATTACATAATTATAAGCTATATAATTTATATCACAATGTAGCTATAGTTACCGCTTATATATAATTGAATTTATTAATACCATTTTAAATTGTATATTTTACATAGATACTTTTTGCAATGGTAACATATTATCGTTTACCGTCTTGGATATTGCCGCAAATAGTAATTGTTTATAAGTTAAGAAATTAACGTAATTAGCTACATAAGAACTAAATTATTAATAATCGGTAAATTAAAGTTTTTCTTCAGAACTTTTTCGAATAACTAATGGGTTCAATTTACCTCTAAATTTGGCTAGACGGCTACTTACTTTACCAGTTGTTATAGGATTTCTTAAATCCGGCATAGATTTACTTTCTTGTACAGGGATTGGATCAGCTTTCACCGTTCCGTAATACCTGGGCATGCTAAAGTCATTTTCTTTGAACTTGAGTGCAGTTTTCTGTTGGATGCTTTGTAAACTTGTTTCACCTTTATACTCGGGTATCGATGATGGTGTATCGGCGAAGAAACGGGGTAAGTTATTGCTTTTTATAATAGGTGTATCTGGCAGTGAGCTCAATTTCAATTCACTTTCAGCTAAAGATGGTACTCCAACCGTAGATTTACTTTTCATTAGCGGTGGTTTTTCTGGGGCTAAATGTGCCGGTATATTTAAGAACGATGCACTTCTATGTGGCACTCTTGCTAATACTTTGGTAATTTTTTGAGGGTCTATATTCTTAAGGCTCTCATTTCTACTCAATGAAGGTCTTAATTTACTTCCACTGTCAATACGATCCAATGTTTTTGCACTGTTTGTTCTCAAAATACTCTTAACACTTTCAACTCTAGGTAATCCAAAGGCAGAAGGCAGGGTTAAAACAGAAACAGGGTCGTATTCGTAAATAGGGGTTTGTTTGGTAATTTTAGTTTCATCTTTCAGTGTAATTGTACTTGGTTTTATAACGTCTTGTTTCTTAACAGAAACATTCATTGTAAGACCTTCTTCAGTATCTTGGCTCTTCGTATCCTCTTCTTCTTCTTCCTCAATCTTGAACATATCATAACTAGCTAAGAGTTCATCTTTGAACATTATTTCAAAGTCTGTTACAGGCGAGTCTACTTCGTCTTCGAAATATACTTTGGTTCTATTTGGCTTATCAGATAGATAGTCTGGTTCTGACTTAGTTTCGTATTCGTCTAGAGTATTCGTGCTTGCATTCTTCAGTTCTTGGTCATCTCTGAATATAAGAGATTTGGAGAAAACCTGGAAATTAAATAATTTGTTTTAATTTACCTATTCAGTTTCTGTAAGCAGTTCACAAAGAAAAGCAACTGTATTGTATACCGAAAGGATATTTGAGTTGCTATATTATCCGAAAATTCAGAATTTGGTTATTATTTATTGTGATTTTACATAGTACTTATTCCGAAAGATATTGATGTAATATTCTACTCTTTGTTATTATTAACAAGGTTAAAAATCTACTACCTACCTCATATAATTTATCGACATGCAAAGGCAGCTCGTTTATTTCTCTTCCAATGATCGCTGTCTGTGGCAAATGGTTGTTGTTCATTGGCTGACCCGTCACCACGTCCCCGACATTAGCGCCCATGTTGCCGTACCCATTTGTATACAGGGTGCTGCTTTCCAAACTGCAAAGGGATACAATTAGTGGTTTAAATAGTGTCAAGACATTGATTTCACCATTGGTTGGATGATTTACGAAGAGGAGGTCCTATGATGATTTATTTATGTATTATTTAATTTTTCCTTATTTTTCAATGCATTTAGAGATAGCAGTACGTCATGACTCTTGGCTAATAGAGCTTCTTAATCTCTTCCCACACAATCCCCCTTCAAAATTTATTAGAACTCTTAAAATTTGTTTGGTAAATAATAGTAAATAAATCATTAAGCCACTTGAGAAATACTTGTCATTTCATAGTTCCCATGGCCATTTAGAGTATTTTTTCAATTCCAATTCACCAAAACACTTTTGTTAGTTTTACCGGTTGTTGTAAAAACACAAAACGCATTGATGCCATGATCAGATTTTTTTTTTTTCAATGGGACTAATTTATCCATTTTCAAGAGCAAATATAAATTTCGTAGAAACACATTAAAATAATGCATAAATGAGTTAACCTCCACTTTTTTGAAGAATGTTGAGACAACGTTAGAGTTTCGAAGTAAAAATGTAGACAACTCAGATAAGTTAGTCAAAAGAAAAGGCAGATTAATTATCATACACAAATAATAGAAGCAGCGATATCGCGCGCGTTTCTGGTTTATGGCCGCACAGCAGTTGTTGCTTCTCTTACCTTGTTGAACTGGCACAGAAACGGAGGGGTATTAGATCGAACTGTTATGTGTGGTCTAAAGTTGAATCTATACTAAAATCAGATGCGAACATCACAAAGACTTTCTTCTCGAATCTCCAGGTAAAACGCCACAACAATTACCTAATGCGAAGCTTACCCATAAATAGTGATGGTAACTGTTTGGTAGTCAATTCTTAATGTAATGCATTATAACTTCCTCAGATTCAGAAATAGCAGCAGATGTCTAGTGTACTGAACTAGTAGAACACAGCCCCCTCCCGTCAACCATTATTACTCGATGATTGCGATACATACGTCATGGTCTCACACTGCTCGAGAAAACGTTATAACTCTATCTATGCTGCAAATCAGCGGCATTCATTGCTATGCAGAAAGCACAGACGCATGCATCTTACACAAGACGTGCTAACATTTCTCGACCGATTTTCAATGAGAACCAGACCAAAGATGTGTTTAAAATCTGTTTGTAAGGAATTGCGCCGGCAAGATTTAGTCCAGTTAAGGTTAAGTCTAGTTCTCAAGGTTATTAAGAAGATACAAGTTTTTGCGTTCACCGATAAAAAGTCCTCCTTACATATCGTCAGAATTCGAAATCTACTACATCTTGTATATATACTCGACGTTAAGTTTCGTTCCGTGGCCAAAAGGAGGCCAAATTGGCTTCTAAAAAGTTTGATGTACACAGGTAGGTTGTGTAAGGCGAGACAGTATTAACACTACAAGTAAAGAATATGTAATAGTGCAACAAGCCACCGCCTTCAACTATATAAGGTGCAAATTCGACTTCACATGTTATACTTTAATCATCCTTGAGCTGGGAGAGGGGCTTCCCAGTTCCAACTTCTTCAGGTCAAATCGTCGACGATTAAGTCATATCCGATCTGCTTGATTTTTTGGCGATGTTTAGATATATTGCGTCTCTCTGCATGTTAGAACGCCACATTTTTATGCGGTAGGCAGCACATATCACGGGGAGTATTCGGAGGAGTGGTTTAGGCTCATACAGCCACTATGTAGATCCAATTATTCACTACAGTGTTCCCGAACTGATAAGACTAGGACTTCCCAGCTTATAGCATACTCCTATCTTAAAGGCTATAAAAACGTCTCTTGCCCGCTGGTGTTGCGGTAATAAATGGGTCGCCTCAACACTTTCCATCGCGTGAGCATCTTGCACGTTTGCCTCCTCTTATAAAAATAACAGACAACATTAAATCAAGACTGTAATAAAACTGTAATCTGCATTTACGTATCATTAACGAAGATTAAATTATCGTAAATGTTTAGATAATTTTATAGTACTGATAATTTTGTTGTCATTGCATATTCAATTGTTTGCTTTTATAATTGTATTCATATAAATGAGAATTACTAATTAATTTGAAATATGCTGCACAATAAACATTATCAGAAATTTGGAATTATCTAAATTTTAAGCCGTGAAATATATAAAGTTTGTGGAAGAGTCTTCTTTATATTAGTATAGACAAATTATATTCTTATAGACAAGGATGTAATATAAAGCACATCCGTAAATGGGAACGTGGTTTCCAAAATCTTCACGCGCTAGAAAGGTAATTGCCAAGATGGCAATATCTTTTCTACTATCTTATATTAGTAAATATACAGATTACCCAGAGTGAGTAACCTGGCCAACGGTGGCAAACATTTCCAGAAAAGGGGCTGGGAATAAGCGCAAGCAGCTCAATGAGAGGACCAATAACGAAATATATTTAAAGAAACTGTGAAATGGAACACACTCTCATGATAGAGAGTACTAAAGAGAACTGTTACTGGTGATATCAGATTAAACAAAAATCTATAAATCACAGGTCTCGGTTTTATTATTATTACTTTATTTATAAGAGCATTATTAACACTACCATCGGCAAACACACTAATAAACGCAAGAATACTTTAAGATATTTTCCAACTATATCAAATCTAACATTAAATCCTCCATTTTACACTTCCGTGCCGACAAGACTCAATTTTTCAAGAGTTTCTCAGATGAAGAGTTTACTCACACCAAGAATTTTGAAGAGCATGAACTCCGAACCTAAGTCATTAAAAGTCTCCTTTCTCAGGGATATTATTTACTTCATAGAAACAGTTGGTCTGGAGCTCTGAGATAGCAGCATATATTGACAAATAATACTGTAGATTCTACATGGGTCTAAGTATTCAAGGTAACAAACTTCATCTTAACAGTGGGTTTTAATAAAATTAGTTACTAAGTGATTATCAAGTATATGTTAGATATTATAATCAATAAGGAGAGCAAAATTGAAGGCTGTCTTTATATTTATAGTATCACCTTCAAAGATAGGTTGTATAATATTTGCATAGAAAATTATCATCATATTATATTTTCATAGCCTAGAGGTGTCCTAGAGTATCTGTTTGTCAACCAACGGATTACGATTTCGATCCTTGTTGAAAACATTGTATACATTATCTGCAAGTCTATCAACATCTACTGATTATAAATTTCTGTCTTCCCAAATTGCTGTATACAGATTATATTTATTAGCATTGGCCAGAACATGCCGGTGTAAATTATGCAAAAAATTCCAGAGTACTATCTGTTACAAAAAAGCAAGTAATACATAAGTATTATTATTATAAAATAATAATAATAATAAAATTGACACACTTTTTACACAAATTATTTTGCCCCATATTAGGCATATATAGCCTGTGTTATGGGTTGCAAGACAACAATATATTTAATACAATATACTTACTTAAACATTCATAAATACATATAAAGATACACATAAACATTCATAAATACATATAAACATCCATGGCTCGGAAACAAACATCCATATTCATCATATAAATGCTTGCACCTACCGGGATTAGAACCCGGGACCTCCAGCTTAGTAGGTAGGATCGCTAACCACTCGGCTATACAGGTCGTACTTATGTTATATCGCTAAAGAAATAACCAGGTTTCACAATCATAACTGAGGCATGGGAGAATAGATGTATTGTCCTCAAATCTAATGATATCTCTACATCAATCTACTACTACAATAATATAATCTTGTTGAACCGTTTGCATTTATTTATTCCTTAAGTCTACTGTGGCAGTGTGAGTACGTCTGTGGGATCCTTCATTGCACAAGATGCCGATGTTAGGTGGTGGAAAATCAGCGGCACCTTTTTATGCAGGAGTGTGCCAAGATTACTGTGTTACGGTTTGAAGGGCCCGTAGAAATGACTGGACTAATTAAACTTAACATCAAATGCCTCAAATTGCAGTGCTGCTACAAATTTGTGTTTGATTTCCTCTTGCTCCTTTTCTCACATGTAACAAATTGACGTCACATGACAACATTCGCAATCCACAGGCTATAAAAAGTAATAACTTACTTATATTTCGCAATATTCTTGTCGAAGCAAAAGCGTTCCTCGCAACAGTTCCAGTACATCGTCTCAAGACAGCTGAAAGGATAAAATAAATAATATTAATAATCATAAAACGTAATTACCAAACTAGGTTTTTTTTATCAAAAAAAAGGACGTCTTGAAAAAAGGCCACGTCAAGATAAGGTCGCTTTATGAGACTCGCTCGATCCTGTAGGCAAACTGTGTAAACAGTTTTAAAGGACTTTGTATTATTTTAAGAAGAAACTGTATATTTATAAAAAAAAAGAGTACCCTAAACCGGAGAGCATGTATGAAAGGAATAATGAAGTGGACGAAGCGAAATAAGCGTATGTAAGGATCGTAGCAAGTGGAAAGAAGTGGTCTCTGCCTACCCCTACGGGAAAGAGGCGTGATTTTATGTATGTATGTAGGTATGTATGTTATTATTTTTGTCCTTTAGCAAATCTCCCTCCCGCCCATTAACCACAATTTAATTTTTGCACACAGTTTTGATATCATTGAAGTTAGTTGTTTGTTATCATTGAAGTTACTTTTAATTTTTATTAGTCTTTTAATCTCTTCTTTTTTTTTTAAATACATGTGCCCAATTTCGAATACACTTTTTTCGATTCCGTTTTGGCAGATGCTCATGTTTGGCTACCATATGGCGAACGTTATAAGCAATTAACTTAAAGAAGGGTTAAGTTTTTTTGCAAATATCTCAAAAGCTTATTAATTAAGATTTTAGGAAATTTAATGTAAAATAAAGATAATGTTCCTTATAAAAATATCGACTCCCGGACGTTTAGGACCAATATTTACAATTTTCCCAGATTGGTGAAAGTACGGTCGATAACCAATAAAATATTAAATTAAATGATTGAAAATTAAGAAATAAAAAATTTGGCAATTACTGCATCGACTATTAAAAAAGGTCATAGTAAATATTTTACGATACGATGATAACGAAACCGAATAAAATGAACGCAAAATACCTTTTTTATTTACGGTGTGTGTGTATGATGCAGCTACTGTACTCTATAACTTTTGTTTTGTATTAATTAACATTTATTTTTTTGACTTCCTCGTGTTGATGGCATTGAGTAGCGGAGTATATTCGATGGTATGCATTCTACATCGCACAAAACCCACCGTCCAGACCATGCCGAGCACGACGACGGACCAATTGGTGCGAGGCGCTCACTGTACAAAATCCGACCATGTGTTTAGGCTATTAGATTCGCACTCAACCGGTTTTTTAAGAAGAGCAGGACAAAAGGTTATCTCTTAAACACCCGAGCAATCACAAGATTGCTGCCAGACTTTTAGGCTTTTTATACGCGCTTTTTATACTATATTATAATAATAAAAGCCTTTATTTACAATCCTTAATTATGTACAATGATTCCTTACCTAACTAATCTAATCTTACCTATATTTATATTCTATTTATGATTATTATTATTTTCATTTGTAGGTAATTCCTATTTACACCGGTAATTATTGCATGTCTTGCCTTTTGGCATAGGCCTCCCAAAACTTTTCCATAGTGAGCGGTCTCTCGCTTTTGTCGACCAGGTTGCACCTGCTACTTTCTTTATGTCATCATTCCATATTAGGGTGTTTAATTAGAATTGAGTATGTACAAAAGTAACCGACATAGTCCAAACGATTGCGAAACAGAAGCAGCAGGTGGCCGTTGGGGCAGTAAATTCCTCGAATGGCGACCGCGTACTGAAAGACGCAGTGTTGGTAGGCCCCCAACAAGAAGGACCGAAGATCTGGTCAAGATCGCCGGAATACGTTGGATGAGGGCAGCGCAGGACCGATCGTCGTGGAAATCTTTGGGGAGGCCTTAGTCGCGTAGTGGACGTCTTCCGGCTGATGATGATATACGAAGATGTTCTGAGATTATAAAAAACATAGTAACATATTATGGAAAATTTATATTTCTACGTAAATAAAAAGCGATTCTCACTAAAGTAATTCTTTTGTTATTGTTTCACGGTCAACTAATTTAAATAACATGTTCACTATCAGATGTTTTTAACGAGTGTTAATGAGTTTTGTTATCTGTTTTTTTTTAATATGCTAAATTGTTTCTTACAAAGTTTGTTCGAGTGTGAAATTAACTTGTTAGTGTGTGTTATTTAATACTATTAAGCGAAATTGAAATGTGTTGCTTGGATCACTTTTTTTGAAGATAAATTCTTTAGGCACGTTATGAAAAAATTATGAGAGCGAAATTTTAAGATGCGTGCACACCACTGTAACACAAAAATAACAGGGTGAAGTTGGTTCCTACAATTTTCTGACGTTTGCGACATTCGTTATTTTTTTGGTTTCTTCGTCCATTATTAGAACAGGCAAAGGGTTCAAGCTAGTACAGCCTTATTCGTTATTTAATAATTAATTGTCAAAGCCATCGTTGCAAGATTTTATCAATATTGTTCTTTCTATAAACGTAGAATTAAACGTTAGGCCAAAGCAGTATATCTTCTTGCGTGCATACATAAGTACAAACACACACTTTTTTATTTGAGTACTTGACGTTTGAGTATTTTTAACATCACATTACATAGATTTTAATTTGTGAAGTGATGAAGCTGTAAATGTTAATTTAAAAGAGTGGCAATGACTGTCTTGCTACTTCATTAAAACTCAACCTTTTCCGGAGTGGTGATAAATAAAGAGGATGTAAAAATAAAATGTTACATACTATCGCGTGAATCACTTTTGTCTTAGAGAGTTTCGCTAGGCTGGTGGTAAATGGTAAAGAATATTACTAATAACGAAAGTCAAAAAAGTATACACTTATTTATATTATATTCTTAAGTTTTAAATGACACTCATATTTATAAGTGTTTTAAACTTTTGTTTACCTTAATGATAATAATAATAATAAAATGACATCACTTTTTATTTGACTTGATAATTAATCAATAGTGATTTGACTTGACTTGTTTTTGTAAACAGTTTTACCGTTTTACCAGTGGTATCACAACGACGCCTATTTCTGCCGTGAAGCAGTAATGTGTAAACATTATTGTGTTTCGGTCTGAAGGGCGCCGTAGCTAGTGAAATTACTGGGCAAATGAGACTTAAAATCTTATGTTAGACTTAACATCATATATTACAAATGAATTTGATAAATACTTCTCCGAAATCCCGATTGTCACGACCAAAGACCTTAACTCTTCACATGATATGCTTAAATCACACGTACCAGCATCTTCCACTGATTTGAAATTTAAGTATGTTACAGGTAGCGATATAATAAAAATCTTAAAATGAATTAACCTAAAAGATACAAAAGACAAAGAATGGCCCCATAGGGGCCATTCGACTAATATTAAATACATACTTGACATTATAGCACCTGAATTAGCAATAATATTTAATTAATGCATAGATGAGAGTGTGTTCCCTGACCTCATTAAATACAGCAAAGTTATACCTTTGTTTAAATCGGGCAGTTCTTTTGACCCTGCTAATTTCAGACCTATTTCAGTGCTGCCTGTTTTTAGTAAAATTATTGAAAAATTTTTGCTTCAACAGCTACAAATGCATTTTTGTAAATTAATGAACAAAATCAATTTGGTTTCACTAGGGGTTTATCAAAAATTAATGCGGGTACTAGACTCATTGAGCACATCTTTGGCGCCTGGGAAGAGTCACAGGATACATTGGACATTTTTTGTGATTTGTCCAAAGCATTTGACTGCGTCCACCATGAATCTTTACTCCTAAAACTAAAACATTATGGAGTAAAAAATAGAGCCATATATCTGTTAAAATAATATTTAAGCGAAAGAGTTCAGATAGTCGATGTAAATGGCAAACGGTCTTCGGGTAAACCTGTGGGAATAGGTGTTCCACAGGGTTCTATTCTCGGTCCTTCGGTTCATTCCTCGGTGTTTCTTATATATATTACCGATCTACCGTTTGTGGTAGGTAGATGATAGCCTTAAGATTGTATTGTTTTCTGATGATACTTCACTTATTTTTAAAGTGAAGCGACGTGCAGATATTGATGACGAGGTAAAAAATGCACTCTCAAAGATAGTGCGTTGGTTTGAGACGAATAATCTGCACTTAAACAGTAAAAAAACAAAGTGTTTACGGTTCATTACACCGAACTCAGCGGAGGTGCAAAACAACGGCTCTCCATCCAGCCTAGTGAGCAGGCGGTCCGAGGTTCGAGTCTCCGTCCGAGACGCCCCGCGCCTGTGAGCTACATTTTCGGCCTCCAAGGCCCCCGCCCGGCTTCGCTGTAAAAGCCTTCAGGGCTATCAGCACAGAGGAGGTTTTTAGTCGGTAGGGGATGTTTACACCCGAGCCCGACATATGGGCCCCGTTTCGGGGTCTTCAATACGTAAATGTATTTTACTCCTCTCGAAAAAAAAAAAAAAAAAAAATTAGAAGTTGGAACATGTGGACACGACGGTCTTCTTGGGTATCACGTTAGATAAAAAGCTTCAGTGGGGTCCACATATTGCCCATCTAGCAGATAGACTCAGCTCTGCGGTATATGCAGCTAGAAAGATTAGAGAGTACACGAATGTTGCGACCGCTAGATTAGTGTACTTTAGTTATTTTCACAGCATCATGACGTACGGTATATTACTATGGGGTCATGCTGCTGACATTGATATGGTGTTTGCTCTGCAAAAGAGAGCTATTCGTGCTATATATCAGCTTGGTTATAGACAGTCTCTCAAAGAAAATTTTAAAGAAATAAATATTATGACTGTTCATTGTAAGTACATTTATGAAAATTTAATATACGTTCACAAATCGTCACCTTTTTGCCCTTAATAGTGATTTTTATTATTATAACACTAAAAATAAGGGATTGCTTGTAACTAATTCTAATAGGCTTCATAAGATACATAATAGCTTTAAGGGTAAATGTATACACTTCTATAATAAAGACCCAGCCACTGTTCAGGCATTATCTATAAATAAATTTAAATGTTTTATAAAAAAATGGCTCTGTCGTAAATCCTATTACTCCACTGCTGAATTTATAGCGATAGAAATGACTGTACAATATTGTATATTTTTATTGAAAAGAGCGCAAAAAAAGAATGCTGAGAGAGTTTCTTGCGGTGCTTCTTCTCTCTCAGAGCGCCATTTGTTTCCGAAGCGGTAGTAGTATCTAGTATATTAGAAATGACGTCAAAAAGAATTCTAAAGGAATAAATTTTGAGAAAATAAATGCCTTTTATGCCTTTTTACGTCTCAAGGTGATGAGCGCAATTGTAGTGCCGCTTAGAATTTTTGAGTTTTCTAAGAATCCTGAGTGACACTGCATTGTAATGGACAGGGCGTATCAATTATCATCAGCTGGACGTCCTGCTCGTCTCATTCCTTATACCTTCATAAAAAAATCTTTACTTTCATTAATATATAGTCGAGAGAAGCGATGGCTGGTCCATGTATCCTGCTCATGAACGGGTACTTCGTATGGATGATCCTATCCTATCAAAATTATTTGTTGTTTTTAAACATCTGAATAAATTATTAATAACTATCTAAACTCCGATTTATATATAAATACTAAATACGTTTTCTTAACACTTAAGCTTATCATATTTTATAACATTTTAGATAACAATGAATTTCCGCAAGATAGGGCCTATTATTCTATTAATATACTGACTAATCAGTCCTGTTGAATGTATCATTTTACTCATCATCGCCAAATCCTGAAATAGAGATTCTAGAAATACATAGAAGTCATAAAGAACCTTCTTGGTTAAATTTATTATATTCTAGAAATATCAATGGATACAATGAAACCATTTTGACAGTAACACACTAAGCAAGTTTTTTAATATACCATCCCCAAAGGCGTTAAAAAGATGTCGTAAGAAACTTGGAATGTTCGTAAATTTCAATGCAAATTCTCTGTAATTCTAGCATAAGCATATAAAGGATTATATAATATTATGAATCAAAATAAAGAATATCTAAGTGATCGGACGGCCTGGGACTAGATTATGATTATTTTATAGCAATAAATAACAATGACAGTACAATATTGTAAATTTTGTTTAAAAGAGCACAAGAAATAATGCTGGGAGAGTTTTTTGCGCCAGTTCTTCTTGTTCTTCATTGATTGAAGTGACATCAAATAGAATTCTAAAGGAATCAATTATGAGAAAATAAATAAATACCTTTTATGCCTTTTTGCAAAATCATATTGGAAGGTTTTTGGGAAACGATCATCTAAGGCGTTGAAAAAAGGTTTGAAAGATTGTTCCAAAATACTAGATTTTAGTTTAAGCGCAATGCTAAGATAAAAAGGTATTTAGCTTTTGTAAATAAAAATGTTTTGGAAATTTAACCCGATAAATTCTACTATTCCGTAAAAAAACTACGCAAGTACATACATAGTTTTTTTAAATGGAAGTTACCCAACTTCTCAAAAATACCTCTAAAAATTATGTTTGTAAAAAAAGCAATTACATATATCCGAACTATTGCAGAAGCCGACGAACATCAACTAGATGACTAATGTATCTTCAATAAAATAATTTACCTTCCTCGTACATTCAAACTAACAACTACAATATTTCATAATAAAATTATTATTCAGGTATGTATGTAGGTACTTACGATTGACAAGATTTGCAGATTGTCAGTAGCATTTTTCACATTTCACAGTAGCTGGGATCAGGAAATACTGTAACATAAAGAGAAAATGGATGAGTTTAGCTGAGGCCTTTTTCAGATTTAAGAATTATAAAAAAGGTTAGAAAATCCTACAGTACACGACTCATTTTTTAACAATTCAATTGATTTTGATTTCAATTTAATTTATTTCGATTGCTTTTTGTGCTTAACGTCTTAAAGAATATAAGTACATGTCAGCTCTATTGCATGACCGGAGACTATTTAAACCTTAGATTAAGGATTGGTCTCCGCTGCGCTCCAACTACGCAAGTACTACGCTCAAGTGGAAGTACTCGAGCGAGTCTCGCACAATGTATGACTTTGACCTGCCAAATGTTCTGTTTAACTTCGCTAATAATTGAAACTTAATTGCCTGGTTGCATAGAAAAACTTTGTAAAAATAATACTACAAGAAATAAGAAAGACACTGGGATCACATATCATCAGTAAGTATTTTGTATTTTATTAATTTCAATATAAAATAACACGAAGCGTATATAAATAACAATATTTGAAAGATGCCATTGAGTGTCAAGATGCCACGCTCACAAGCATCTTATAGTTGCCAAACTAAAAAAGCTATTGTTCTTAGTTAGTGCGGTATCTAGTTGGAGCGCAGCGAAGACCAATGCTTAATCGAATCATAAGTATGATAAGAACAACTGCAGATCGATTAAAAATCATGAGCGGAAAACTCATAAATCAGGGTTCATTCTCGACGATTTTCTTCTCCAAAAATAAATGAATCGTAGTCAAATTTTACAAACTGAATGATAAGGAAAGGCAGAGTGTCGGGCTGTTTTGGTTTTTTCACTTATTGTTGTCGGGTTTGTATACTAGACCTCTATTTGCGGCCTGTAGGCACATTTTGAAGTAGGTACTCTAGACCAGTGTTTCCCAAACATTGTTCTGCTGTGGCCCGGTAATTTTCACACTGCCCCTTCTTAACTCACTTTATACTTTTACACGCAAACTGATTGTATTAGGTAAAATAATAATCATCTATTTGGTATGATAAATAATAAATATTAATTGGTATTGCTTTAAACTTTAAACTAAAGTTTAGCTCCTGCTCATTTTTTACCAATGAATCCGATGATGAATGAGTTTTTTTAAAACAAGGCAAGAATGCTGTGTATGTATATACCTCGTATTTCATTTTGATGACCCAGTACCGGGTCGCAACCCGGCAAATGGTAAAAGAGACCGACACATATTAGAAACAGATTCATATTTAGGAATGGTACACCTTACACCCTTACACAGGATGCCGGCTAGGTTATGGGTACCACAACGGCGCCTTATTCTGTCGTGAAGCAGTAATGTATAAACATTATTGTGTGTCTGTCTGAAGGGCGCCGTAGCTAGTGAAATTACTGTGCAAATGAGACTTAACATCTTCAAGGTGAAGAGCGCAATTGATTGAACATAGAAATTTTGCGTTTTTCAAGAATCCTGAGTGGCACTGTATTGCTGCACTGCATTGTAATAGGCGAGGCGTATTTATTACCATCCACTGAACGTCCTGTTCATCCCATTCTTTATTTTCATAAAAAAATCTTTACTTTCATTAAAATATAGTCGAGAGAAGCGATGGCTGGTCCATGTATCCTGCTCATGAACGGGTACTAAATGTACGGGTACGCAATTGTAATTGTTATTATAATTTAATATCATTTATTATTTAATAGGTTGAGGGCGGTCGCTCCATACTCCATTGGGGTATCATTGAGAAAGACGTTTATTTTAACGTCAACAGAAGGCTTAGTAACTCGACTTAACCGAAAAGTAGGCATAACAAGTTCATGTTTGTTCCTTATATAAACTATGTCATCACTGTGATTATCATTATTTGTATTTATGTATGTTTAAGTATATTGCATTAAATATATCGTTGTCTTGTACCCGTATTGTATAGCACAGGATATGCCTAGTTTGGGGCAACATAAATTGTGTAAGAGTGTGTCAATATTATTATTATAATCACAGTTTCTATCAAATCTCTAATGTGCTTTTATATACATACATAACATTATCAAGAATATATTGGGATGCAACAGTTAAAATGTTTATTTCCTTAAATTTTTCTAAGTAAGTAAATTATTGGGAAAGTATTGCGAAGTTTTTCGATTTATGGAAGTCTACAAAGATCTTACAAGCGCATGAGTCATTCTTAATCGAGCTGTTTCATGCTCACGTTCTTCTCATTTCGGATGATTTTGTCTATGAATAGGAAGTAGATTATGAATAAGTAATTTTTAAATTCTGTTTTGTTTTGTATTAGAATTTGAATTTCTATAAAACACTTAATGTTTCTCCGTCTCTAAAATGGTACAACTTCTATTAAATCTATTTAAACAGACACTAGACAGACACTATGTCCTCGCAAAGACTTATAACAAAATACGGATGTCTTTGTGTTTGAATAACATTATTATTTATAACGATGAATACCACAATACCACAGTCATTAGAATGTGGTATTGTTCTGAACTAGTCATCAATTGTCAAGTTTACATATAGATTTTTTCACTTATAGTCATCAGTAATTAAATAGCATATTTTTCTTCTAGCATATGGCATAGATGCCTTCTAGGAATGTTTCTACGTTTCTATATTATGTGGTGTGTCGACGGCAAGGAAGGTTAAGCAGCTTTGTAAAACTCTTCGTGATAAATGCGATACTTATCCTTACCCTCCCGAACTTTTAGGGAGGTAATGTAATATTCTAGGAAATAAGATCAAAAGGGGTTTATTATAACAAGATTTATAGACAAATTTAGTACCACCTACTAATAATTGACAAATATGTTAACATCTAAATAATTACTGTGAAATTAAGTAGAAAACCGTTAAAGAACTTAAAAAGCAAGAAACTCTAAGCTTCTAAGAATACATTACGAATAATGACGCAATGTCTAATATTCTAACAGTAATCAGGCAGAGTAACGCCCTAACTCGTCAACGGTTGCAGCGGAAGTGTGTGGACCAGCCTAGCAAAACTTTCTAAGAAAAAAGCGATTTACGCGATTGTATAAAACGTGCAGTCCTTGATAGATTGACAGATTACGCCTATAATCTTGTACAAAAAGGAGAATAAATCCACTACGTCTTAACCAACTGTTCGCATTCAAACTTTGCCGGATTATACTTCGTGGCCAATGGCGATACTATAGTTACAACTATTTCAAACTTATGTTAAATGACTGCACGTTTCATACTAAACTAAATTTCAATTTTTACATAGGCAGGCGCGCATTCTATTACGTAGTATTTACATCCTCTTTGGTGTCGAAGGCAGGAGACATTGCCTTTTATAGACCTCTTCATCCTGTCCACCTATCACAGTCAACAATATATAACATTGTTGTATAAGCTTAAAGCATGTAAAACATGTTAATTTGGAAATAATTGCATAGTAACAGAGTCATCTTGCCTCTGTTACTATGCAATTATTTGCTTGGCAAAAGAAAAAAAGCCTTTGTGATTTGTTCTTTTTAGAACAAAGCAGCAGTATAATATGAGCGAAGTGTCTGCCACAAAATTTGAATACATGCTGTAAAAATTAATAGCCAATAAAAACAGGTTAGAAGAGACACCCTTCTAATGCTATTTATCAAAATTTTTTCGACAGAAACTAGTGTTTTCTTTATTCATTCCCCCAGCACCGTGCGCGTGGATATTTTAAATACTCGATTGATTAAAATTGCTTATTCGTGTCCAAAGTGAAAATAAATCATTCCAAACTTTATATCAATGTGTAGTTAAGTATTCAATATTTATAATGAATTAATCAGCCTGTTAATCTTTCCAACGAAGAAACGAAAAAAAACTACAATGGGTGGGGGGATCGAACCGGCTCCCCTCGGATGAGACTGTTCACTGTCTTATCTGTTTTCTATGTGGACGTTTTCCTCTTAACAACCGCTGACGAAATAGAACGCAACTCGCAGTCTATTATTAAAAGTGTCAATCAAATCTTGATCATATTTCGACAAAGCCTCGCAGGTAATGTACCTCTATTGTATTTAAATGTTAGCCTCAATGGCGACTTACTTCTAATTAAAGGGCACGTCAAGGTCGTGAGTCAAAGCTTCAGACATATAACAAACAACTTAGTCATAGTACCTAGTCGGAAAGGTAAGCTAGTTAGTAGGACGTAGACTGTGGATTGCACATTATAGCTTCAGGTTTGAAGGGGCATTTTTTTATGTAATTTTTTTGATTTGTGTGGTAAAATAATGTTTGAATTAAAGGGGGGCATTTGCTGAAATTGAAACTTGCTTTGTTTTTTTTTAATATGAGAGCCATGCCTTATTGCTTTGTCAAAATTATTATATTAATATTTCAATTCTTTACTTTACTTTAAAAAGTACAGTCACAGACTAGTATTAAAATAAATGATATACATAATGTATGTACTTCTTCTTACAGAAAGCCAAAAAAAAACCCTTCACTTAAATATCTTCGAAAATTCTCAGTTAGTATTGGTAACAAATAATGCATTCACATGGAGAGGATGAGCGGTATTGACGACTTAGTTCGAGCAACAGTGCGAGACAATGAGACAACAAAAAGTTATGAGTTACGGAGATAGTTGTCTCGTAAATATAACCGTAACAGATCGCTGTGCAGATCAGGCGCATCGATACGGATGTGAAAAATATTACTCGCTGTCTCTGCTCTAGGCTTCTTCTTATATGGGTTGGGTAAAGATACGGAAAGTAGTTGTAGGTTAGGAACTAAGTAACTTAGGAAGGTATTTTGCACTTTCCCTACGAATAGTGAGTAGGTTGCTTCATGCGGGTTCCAGACATAAACTTAGAATACTACCGTAATAAACGAACCCTGTGTGAAAGTGAGATAACTATCCTTACATAAAAACCTAGATGTGAGAAAGAGACGCAATAAATGAAGACCAGAAAAGTATAAAATAACCCAATAAAGATTTAGTTTAATCACACATTTTATGCTAATCTTATACCTTTAATATGAATAAAATACTATTATTTGTACGCACTACCTATTGGTAGGGTTTAAGTCGGTGCCTGTCCGCTTGGGTTGTTTGGTTCTAGACGAAGGTATCCCGCTCAAAGTCACGCGTGGCGAGTGTAGGTACCTGCAATTACATTTGGCTTGGCACCGACCTCAAACCTATCAATAGGTAGCAATAACAAATAATAGTATTTATTTATTTATTTTATCATAGGGAGTGACAATAACATAACATATTACAACAATCACTTGGTCAAGAAGTCATGACATCATGAAGCTACATCAGTTTGTAAAGGGGCTTTGACATGAGGAAAAGAACTGATAAGAAACTCTCAACCCATCTTTTAAATCATATAAAAACACCACCGGATATTGCATCAAAATGGGAGATTTCCGTTCCGGGAAACTGATCGCACGGTATGCCTCAGATCGGCGCTCGCGCAGCGTTCTGTCAATGCGTATTATTTTAAGTGTATTAATAGATTTCTTATAATTAGGATGATTTGAGTGAATGTATCTGAAAGCTATTGAAACGCACTCGGTTTTGGTGTATCTGAAAAATCTAGTGCCCTGGGGCACAAAGAATTATAACAATTTTTGTCAATTTTGTGTCTTAATGGACATGGGTCGAATTGAATGCGCACCATGTAATTGAATTACCAAGTACCAATTATGACGATATTTTTTCTAAATGTTTCAATTTGTTTTTGATACAAAAAGTATAATTTTTGTCCGAATCAATTCATATAAAAACTTCGATAAAACTTATGTTTATTTTATAAACTTACAAACTTCATTTCAAATATTTTATCCAATAATAATTTGTTGTATAAATGACTAATTAACAAGGTTCTTCTCATTTTATTTTTAAATTAGGTACTAGTAATAATTAAGAATTAAGTGTTTATTCTTTGTGTATGTAAAACCATCAATATCAGATAGCTTTATCACAGAAGACATATTGTCTACGGTGGCTTTAGCTACAAAAGCAAAGAGAATGTAAATACTACAATTTTAAATTTAGTTTAGTATGAAACAGTCATTTGACATACTTATGTTGTTTAGTAGTAATTACAGTATGGAGATCGTCGATGAAGTATAATCCGGCTAAGTTTGAAAGCGAATAGTTGCTTAAAACGTAGTGGATTTCGGCTATCTCCGTTTTTTACAAGATAATATCCGTTTCCTGTAAATCGATCAATGACTGCACGTTTCATACAGTCGCGTGAATCCCTTTTTTCTTAGAGAGTTTCGCTAAGCGATATGTGCTTGCGTTTCTACACGAATTGTGATTAATGGAATTGCATCTAGTAATTGATATTTTTGTTATGTTACTTAATTTGTATCATGTCTCACCTTTTTATTTTATATCAAGTTTTGTTTTACGAACTTTCCTAAAAATTCCAATTTACGCCATACGATGCTAAGTGGTCTTTTCTACAGATATATATCAACATAAATATTTAGTAGCTTCCTCTGGACACAAAGTCTGCCAAATTAAAGTGCTTAGACAATCTTTTTCATGGAAGAAGAGGATAAACGAGCGTACCACCTAATATTAAGTGATCACCACATTGTTACAGTAATCGTGTTCAAAATGACGGCAATTTTAGTAACTTATAATCAGATAGTGAGAACTGGTGTCTAAAAATTTAAAAGAAAAACACAGCAGTTTCGGAAAAAGTTAACCTAGCGTTTCGTTTTATTGAAAAGGAGGACAAACGAGGGTACGGGTCCCTGGTGTTAAGTGATCACTGCCGCCCAAATTCTCTTGCAACACCATAAGAATCGTAGGAGCGTTGCCTGCCTTTCAGGAAGCTGTACGCGCTTATTTAAAGTACCCATGTCGTATCGCCTTGATTCTCACTCCCACAAGGAAACTCATTCCACAACTTGGCTGTACAGGGAAGGGAGCTCCTTGAAACCTGATTTTGGAGGAATGTCACACATCTAGATGGTGGTGATGGTATTCTAATTTGTGGCGTGTCGTGCGAAAGATGAATTCGGTGGCAGGAATCTGGTCAAACAGCTCTTAGGAACTCTTCCCCTGATAAATGCCGTAAAAGATAGACAATGATGCGACGTCTCTACGCAACCAAGTGACCAGGCTGTTTACAGAGCACTGGATCTTCGACAATTCGAGCAGCTCTACGTTGCACGCGGTCAAATGGATCGAGCTGATATTGGGGTGCGCCAGACCAGAGATGACAGCAATACTCCATATGTTGCCGGTCCTGCGTTTTGCAAAGCGCTAGAATGTGGGCCAGCTTGAAGTATTGCCGTGCTCTATATATGACGCCCAGTTTCTTCGAAGCATTCTCTTCCGAATGACCAAGAAATTAAAGAAGAAATATCTATCTATCTATTTAAACATGCATTTTATCAAACATTTTCTTAAGATTCCTATTTTATTTATGAGAAAGACCAACAAGACGTTTATCTGATCGTAGGCGATACGCCCTACCCATTACAATTGAGTGCCACTCAGGTCTTCTCTTTATAGCCCAAAATTGTAAGCGACAATGCCATTGCGGTAGTCACCTTGAGTGATAAAATGTTGAGTCTCAATAATAATATTAAAACACTTCTTACACAAATTATCTTACCTAATAATTACTATGCATAGCTTGTACTATGGTTGCAAGACAACGATATATTTAAATACGATATACATACATAGACATAGGTACAAATACATAAAGACAGTCATGAATCTGAAACAATAAATGTTTATATTCTTGATAATGCTATGATGTACATAAGCACATAAGTGAATTTGATAGAAACTGTCATGACCATAATGTTAACACCAGGAACAACCATAAACTTATAATGCCTACTACTCGGCTAAGTCGAGTTGGTAAGTCTATTGCGGGGCGATGTATATGCTGTTACAACAAGATCCCAGATAATGATTAGAACAAATGTGTTACGAAATTCAAAAGAATTGTTAAAATACGTTTGTGTGGTAAAGTTTACTATAACATAAATGACCTTCTTAATGATACCACAGATTAGGAATGGAGCGACCGCCCTCAGGATTTAAATAATAAATTTTACTGTACGATTTTACATTAAAACCATATTTTTATTTAAAAAAAGAAGCAAGTTGAGTATGTTGCGCCTATTCGTCTCAGGTCTGGCATACCTTTTGGAATGGTTTGTAGTTTTTGACTTTCAATAAGTGACATCCTATTTTGAATAAAAATATTTGAATTTAAATTTGCACCTTCTGGGATTCTCGACTAAGCTTAGTAGGCAGGGTCATAAGGCATTGGGCTGTATGGGACGTCAAGACGAATATCTTATGCATGCAAATTAAAAATTACACATGCATTGTTTTGAGATTAGAAGTCTTGGTTCCTATTCTAATAAGGTTTATTATATACGAATCCGCTGTTATAAAGGCGGGAAAACGGATACATGGTCGGACAGTAGTCTCAGTAATATGGTAGCCGTTGGCACCGAAGATATCCCTTCGTTAAGGATCTGTAAATTGCATTAATTGATGTTTTATAGAATGATAGAAAAATTTATATATTAACGATATAAATATCCATTTGTTATTGAAATATTTTGTCTTCTTGATAAACCTTAAATCCTTCTACAGCTGATTCAACGTTCGATAAAATTCCATATTCATATTCGTTAGATAAATCTCCCATCAGTTATACGTCTCTATAGTACGCAATGTTGCCATTTCGTACAAAAAACATGATTTTAACTAATTTAATTAGGAACTGTCAATGGAAACAGACATATTTTCAATGTCAATGGTTTGTCAGTTGTCAGAAGTCGATGTCAAAATAATTTCAAACTTCAAAAATCAAAGTTTTGAAGTCTGTTGTTTGTCAATCTATGACGGATATCCAACAACTTTGAGCGGGAAGCTATATATCACATTATTTAACGAACAGCTGATCGATGTCGGCCATGTTTTTTTGCGTTCGATGGTTTAAAATAGGTTTATAGAAGGGTCCTAGCTACTATAAGTCACGTCAGCTTTATCGAAGAGATAATGAGCGTTTTAGCTCTAATATGCGATTATGAATACCATTTTTGAACAAGCGTATATTAGCAATGTTTTAAATCTCCGCTAAGTCATTATGAATAAGACAGTTCATCTTCACGATCTTCACTGAGTTACGCAGACAAGTTACATCTTGCGTATTTGGCATAGACTTATACGAAGGGGTAATGAGAGCCTGAAGAAATTGATCGTAGTTTTGAACACAAATGGCTAGCGAGCCCGAGGCCAATCTCCTACCAGATGGACCGACCAAATAAAAGACTCCAGGTTCCCGAGGTGTAGCTCCGTTGTCAGGGCCGCGATGGACAGAAGCCAATATGGAAACAAGTAGTTCACTCCAAGTGTGGACCACTTGTTGATGACCACGATCCTCAGTCATGAGGGAACGACTAGAGAGATATACGTAAGGTTTCGCACGAACATTAGGCTCCTAAAGTTGATTTTATATTTACTTTGAAAAGTAGGAAAAAGATCGATACAAGACAGAAGCCGATACTAGACGAGTTTACCCTGCTTATATTTTACCAAAAAACTCGTAACTTAATTCTAAATATGCAATCACAGCATCGCATCACACGCCACAAACAAATATCATACACACTATAAAGATAATTTATTTATGAAAATAAGGGACGAGACAAATAGGACGTACAGTTGATGGTAATTGATACGCCCTGCCCATTACAATGCAGTGTCGCTCAGGATTCTTGAAAAATACGAAAATTCTGAGCGGCAAAACAATTGCGCTCGTCACCTTGAGACATAAGATGTTAAGTCTCCTTTGACCAGTAATTTCACTGTGCCCTTCAGCCCGAAATACAATAATGTCTACAGATTACTGCTTCACGGCAGAAATAGGCGCCGTTGTGGTACCCATAATCTAGCCAGCATCCTGTGCAAAGGAGCCTCCCACTGGTAACTGATATTTGGCGTTTCTGTACAAACACAACAAAGAACAACCAAGGATGGCTACGTTCCTCTGTTGTAAGAATATATATATAATATATAATAAGCGGCGGTAATTACTCATCTTAATATATATAAATTTCGTGACACGTTTTTTGTACGCGATGGACTCCTAAACTAATGAACGGATTTAAATGGAGATTACTTCATCGAGTGCAGTTTAGTCCCACTTGAGAGATAGGATAGTTTTTATTTCGATTTGAGACCCATAATTATTTTTTATTCCAATATTTGTTTTGTATGGACATATTTTCTGTGAGAGAATTTATTGACGCACGGTTTGACAGTTCCACTGTGAAACAATTTCATTATAACAACAAGGAGCATACGTTACGAAATAATTCTTGATTTTATGAAAAATTATTGACAAGTTCATAAAAAACAATATTTCGTTTATTATTATGTACAGAACAACGTCTGTAGGGTCAGCTAGTAATATATAGTTATTAATGCCACTTGGACTTGACACTGGTCTTTTGGCAGCCATTTAAATATTACTACTTAGATTAATTTTTTATCAGGTGCTCGTTTGTACCCTCATTATTTTACTGAAGCCGAATCTCAGTAACTTCATTTCTCAGACAGGAATGATCCAGTTGCCTCTCCGTAATTATTACTAGAAATTTGACCATAATTCATCTAACTTTTAAGTTTGAACTTAATTACGACTTATTTGTCAACGACTATACCTCTATAATGTATGTGTGTGTGTCATTCAAGCATAAGTGTGTGTAAATGTTTATTTTAATAAATTTCATGTTTATCTTAATTAATTTAAGCCATTTTATATAAGAAAAATAGCTATATGCACTTCTTCACCATATAAACCTTAGCTATGTTAAATTTACCTTTTATCCGTTCGCGCAGTTTAAAAAAAAAGGGGTACAAAGTTTTCACTTTACGTATTAATATATAGATTACAAGAATATCGCTACTTACTGTTATTTACTGTATATCCTATATACATCTAAATATCCCCTCAGACGTCAAAAGAATCTTAAGATGCCAGTTTACTTAATAACAACTTTGTCTATTAACAATTTACACCATAAGTAACGCTCAAAACAGTGGTGAAATCATTTTTTTTATGTCATTTATAAAATAGTCACTGCTTTACCTCGAATTATCACAAAACTAATTCACTGATCACTTAGTCACATCGTAACCAATATTCACTTAGCACTTGCACTGCCACCGGCGTTGATAAACAACTGTACTATACCGTGGTAATAGTGAAACTGTTAATATCACTCGAAAGGTGATTCATTGAATAATTGGGTATGGTGCGTGTTGTAAGCGTAGCGGGAGCTAAGATTTCATGGGCACTACAACTTGAATTATCATGCAATTTGAAGGATATATTTCTATAAAATTATCTAATAAGTTCTACACATGAGAATTATGGCTGCGTTATGCTTATAAAAGAAATGCTTTATAAAAAGAGTAATAAATAATAAGTGGTATGCCGCACATAAAAAAATAAACACGTCAGAAAATTGATTTTCTTGATAAATATGTTAAATATATCAAATTATATATCAATTTTACGTTGTCAAGCAACTGCACTATGTATGCATCACATATTATAAAACAAAGTCCTCCGCCACATGTGTCGGTCTGTCTGTTGGGATAAACTCAAAAAATACTGCACCGATTTTTATGCTATTATCACCAATAGATAGCGTGGTTTTTGAGGAAGGTAAAACAATATTGTATTATAACTGTGAAGATTATTATAATTTAAATTACAAACATATTAAGAAAAAAATTGTAAAAGGTTTCACTTAAAACTAAAAGTTTTGTTGAACTAATCAGAATGTTTATTATTTTGCTGTTCAAATTTATTTCATATATATTTTACTTATAATATTGCTCAACCACTCAGCTTGACTGTTGGAGATTGGAGTCTTGACGAACATATTTTGGAAACAAATTAACAATAATTTATCATGTTACTCTCTGGAAGGGAGACCGCAATGAAAATATTAATTACTAGCCGTTCCCGCCCGCTTCATTGGGCAAGTTTGAAACGCTAATAAACAATAAAAAAAATAAGTAGCCATAAACCATCTAGGATTTTTTTTGCATCGAATAGTCGTAATTTCATGTCGATACGATCAGTGGTTTAGGTGTGAAAGATCCTCAAGCAAAGACCTTTTTATATACAATTATACATATTTAATTAAGGGTTGGTGAAAATGAAAAGAACTTATTTTTATTAAAATTTAGAAATGTTACCCTATCTTCCACTTTTCCACTTCAAGGGAATATTAAATATAGAATGGAATTATAGTGGTGGAATACGTAATTTAACTAACATATATAATATACCAAAATCCAACCAAACAAGCGCAACTTTACTTCGATATTAGTTAAAATTAGATTAAAATTATGTTATAAAATCTTATGCCTGAAATGTAGTACAAAATGTCGCTATTCTTATAACATTGTACCATACCGTGAAATACAATATTCTAAATTAGTTTCTCAAATCGGTGACGTATCAACTCATCACGACCAGTTTTTGTGACGTTTTTATACACTCTTAATTTGTTCGAACTCGTGATCTTCAAATGAGTTTTTTGTACTGGGTTTTTATATTTTTTTATATTCCATATCCATCTAGCGTTGAATTGAATATTTATTATTTTGATTTATTTTTTCATCAAGAGTCTTTCTTTGAGTGCAATTGCTGCATAAGAAAACTTACATAAATATAAATAAAACTCTCTTACGGCCGTTCCCAATTTTCAGTCTATCTCTTACTTGAGATAAAAATCGTATGTATCGTTGACTTTTCTGTCCCAATAAACTTATCGACGGTAACTCCGTAACATTATCCATATATGCTGTCTGGCAATGGGACGACGAATAGCTTATATATAGAAGTTTGTATGGAAATTGCAATTCACGCGTCTCAATATAAAGCGATAAGAATGACTTATCGGGTATATTGGGACATCTTCAGATTTTTGACAGCTAATTACTGTCAGTAGAAAGTAGTAATTTATCTCTATCTGTAGATAGTATATTGGGAACGGCCGTTATACTTATACGTTATATTATATATATTTGTTATATTATTATTATATTATTATATACATTATCTTGCTAACAAGATACACAATGCCTGATGGGGAAAGAGTTGAATATTGCCTGCACTATTCAGACGTAGACTCTGCAATACCTATAGTTTTATGTAATCCTGTAATATATCGAAGTTTACGTTCGACGGGCAAAAATCCTCGAGATATAAGGCTGCTCTGAGAAGTCTGCCAAATTCCCAGGAAGGTTCTGAACTTCTCGAAAGAGCTGACTATAAAAAAGTACATAATAATTGTGACCAATTGCGTACACAAGAACACCCACAGCATACCATATCATATCTCGATAATTTCTATTTCCTTTGCTATATGAACTAGAATACTACATACAATCTCCACTCATTAAGCACCCCGTTGTCGCTTTTGTATCAAATCTGTGCCTTACCTTACACTTTATCAACCATGCATTAACCATTTTAAACCGAACATGCGCCCGCGACTTTTCCGGCTAAGATTAGTTAAAATAATTTTTTTTTTTTGGTTGCAAGAAGATTTGACTTGATATCACTTCTTAAAAGGTGAGCTTTAATGAGAAGGAAGAAAAACTCATTGCCACTCATATATAAATATTTAAAACTTCGTCGCTTTACAAAATTGTTTTAAAGGCTATTTTTGTAACAAATTTATAAAAAGTTTAAAAAAATCATAAAAATAATTCATGGTTTACTTAATATACAGATGCATTAATCCACACACGCTGTAAATTAACTAAAAGTATTATGGAAACACAAAGTATCATCATCATCAGACTTTTGGAATCGGAAATAAACGAGAATGAAAGCCCGATTTTTGAGTAGTAACTGCCTTGTTACATTGATTTTATATCACGAGTGTTAGTAAGACGGAAATATTGTTTTAGAATTTTCAAATCTGATAATGATGAATGAAAGTCTAAGAGCAGCAATTTTGAAAAATTCGTGAAAATTCAATGAACTTAGCTCATATCTTTATTTTTTTAAAGCAATGTGTATTTATTTATGTATTTCGTATTAACAAATTACATAATATTATACTTATCAAAATTCTTGTATATACATACTCATTCGAGTTTTACCGTGTACAAAAAAATCATCGGAATACATAATATTATTTAAATTTGAAGGGTAATACTTAATTAATTATAAAAGAAAATGGAAACAACTTAAAACTACATACAAATATTAATTATGTAGGAAAACAAAACAGAACAAAAGCATAAACATTTAGGTGCTAAGACATTATATTATAAACAACATTACAAACTAAATAATATACAAATACCCTCAATAAGAACATTAAAAGTATTGTTGCTACACAGAGTGATTATTTTATTAACAAATAATATAACACTACAAAAACTACGAGGATTAATTAAGTTTGAGTTTGAGATTGGCGAATATTGAGTTTTGACAGAAAATATTGGTTTAATTTCAATTTCAGATTTGCAACAATGATTCTGCGACAAGCAATGGAAAAAATAATTTCAAATGATTCAGATAAGTATTAGCAGTCAAGACTTTGAGGTCATGGAATCGATTTAATACAGTTTAATTTCAGAAACATTATTCTCAGCACTTTAGTCAATTTCAACTGGTTCACAGAAAAGGTTGCTTTAGAAAGAAATAATTTGACGACGTAGGCCAAGGGTTGTTGCCAAGTTAAACATAGAAATGCTTACATTAAATTATATTAATCTATACGTACCTGTTTCGTGTATTTTTTATCGAGAATATTAAGTGTGGGTGGTCATCTTATGGTAACTAAAAACTAACTATCTACATAATAAGATTATTCCTTCCTAGAGAGTAAGTACCATTACGTACTTTCTAAAACATAAAATTAACCTAAATTAACATACGAGTGGGCCCCCGTACCATTCCCTACATAGATGGCAGTGTATAGTTTCAATTAATTTGCTTCCTTTGTTTTCAAACAGGTCAAAATCGTAACAAATTCGGAATTTCACGGGAAAGTTGCTACAAAACATCAGTGTAAATTGCTAAAAAATTTGATCAGTCTTTCTGAAATTAGCTTGTATATCAAAATAGTAAAAGTGACAAAGATCAAAATTTCTACAATCGACTGTATAGGTGTCGATAACACAAGCACAACAATATAAAAAAAATTGATTATCAAAAATCCATGTACAGATACCATGTATATTTAATTTAAAAATTCCCACATTAAAAGTCAATTTCACCTTCAAAGACCGATGCTTTTATCCGAAAAACAGCGCAAAAACTGTATTAATTCCTTGGAAACAGTATTAAAGCCGAATGAAAACAAAAACCAATCGGAGAGCAATAAAGTCGTTTATAAATTACTGTCATGTACAATGACTTCACGCGATCTGCTTGACAATTCTGAACCTTATTTCTACGAAATAGTGATCACGTATTGCTAACAACTGACAAATTCGATACACTGATTGCAGAAATAAGGCTGGTTACTAACTGTTGGGCAATTCTATATAACTGCACACATAAGACTTGAGACGTGCAGTAACAGTATAATAGTGCCAGTTAGCGTATTCTAGTAAAATTCACTGCACTTTAACATATTTTTTCTTGTGCTGCTACTGCAATGATACTCCGCTGCAACTGCTCGAATCCTCCAATCATAGGACAATTAAAGTACAACAAACACTGACCTGTATAAATACCACAGGACAGGCTGTTCCATATGATTGACAGCAAAATTTTTGTGCCCATTTGAAGCGCCACTTGCAAAGGTCAAGAGAACAAATTTTGACGTATAATACAAATGGCTGCCAGAGAAGCTTATAGAACTCTGAATTACTATTGGATTTTGAATTAATTTCGGTCGTTTTCCGTGTTATTTATACTTCAGGAATCAACGTAAGTACAATTTTTTTTTTGGAAATAGCTTTCCTATCGATGTTTGTTTAGCTGAGGTTGTCATCACTAGTTTTAGTACTGCAGACTCTCGCTACATGCACAAAAGCATTTTGACAGCCGCCAGTCCAGTGGTTAATAGTGGTTAGTGGCAGTAAATAAAATTCTATAGTCAAAGTGTAACCATGCAGCAACAATGCAGATTATAATTGGACGGGTCAAAATAATTTTTAATTTCATACATAAATTTAGCAGGCATACTTATCAAAACACTAATATATCAAAATCTGCCTTGTTGACAATCGTCGTACAGCAGTTCTCTTGCAGTTTTTTAGTTTAATACTACAGAACTATAAGTATCCGTAAATAATATGATTCATACTTTTATTGCGTGAGGTACAATGGAAAGAAAGAGAAGAGCAAGGCATGTGATAGAAAGGATCGAGGCGTGTGAAAGAGAAGATTGACACGAATGAAAGGATCGAGGCGTGTGAAAGAGTAGATTGAGACGAATGAAAGGGTTGGGCGAAGCGAGTGAAAGAGAAGATCGATATTTGTCTTTGATCGATGTCCAGATCTTAAATATTACAATGCGTCCTCTATCCAGCTTAAATTTAAAGCATGCAAAAACTTAACATTTATTTAAATATTCATTAATACCATAAAAAATATTTTCAAGCAGCCATTTGGAGAGTCTTGGTATAAACATTTTATTTGACAGTATTTTCAAGTCCTCAGGCAATTTGTTATATAATTTTATACACATGTTATGGCAATTTTCAAGAAAAAGTGTTCTATTAGGACAATGTTTCAAAACTAGTCTATGCGGCTGTCTTGTTACATTCAACTCAATAGCTGACGTAAAAAGATATCTGTGGTAACGCACAAATTTTGCAAACCCCGAAAATGTACATACATGGTAGATTTCGCAGATTGTGTTTTTTAAAAAGTATTTTGCAAGAATGCCACGGCACTACACCTACTATTTGCACGTAAGCATTTTTTTTTGGGCACCAAAAACCCGCTGAACGTATGAACCATTATTTTATATTAGTAGTCTATAGCGTAAAACTGATGCAACGTATCCATAATAGGCCAGTACAGATAGCTTGTGTGACTCTATTCTTCTTAACCTATTAAGTACGTAGACAAAAAGATTAATTTTGTTACAAACTGTGTCAATATAAGTAGTTTAGTTGAGATATTTATCGTTTGCCATCGTTTATGGTGTATGTGTGGAAAGCCAAGTAAAAATATATTCGTAATGAGCAAATTACAATACATCCTATCTTTAGCATGACACAGAAACCCACAAACTTAAATACGTAGGTATTTTATTTGTGCCATTTTTTTTTTAGATGAGAGGGGGCAAACGGGCAAGAGGCTCACGGGATGGGGAGAGGTGAGGCAACCGCCCATGGACATTCGCAACAACAGGTGTGTCAAGAAATGCGTTGCCAGCCTTTAAGGTGGGAGTATGCTTTTTTCTTGAAGGTTCCTAAGTCGTATCTGTTCGGGAAGACCGCTGCCGGTAGTTGATTCCACAAAGTGGCTGTGCGAGGCAAGAAATTTCAGACAAAACGTGCGGTTGTGGAATGCCAGACGTCTACGTGATGCGGATGGTACGTAGCACGTAATGTCCGGTGGTGGAATTCGGCCGCTGAAATCAACCCGAAAAGCTTCTCTGAGCACTCCCCATGATAAATGTGGTAGAAGATGCAGAGAGAACCCACATCTCTACGTAATGCTAGACAATCAAGCCGATCGGAGATGACTTTATCGTCGATGATTCGAGCCGCTCTTCGTTGTATGCGGTCAAATGGAAGAAGCTGGTACAGGGGAGCACCCGCCCAGAGGTGAGAACAGTACTCCATGTAAGGCCGAATTTGCGCCTTATAAAGTTGCAGGCGGTGGCTATTAGTGAAGTACTGTCTCGCCTTACTGAGTACACCAAGCTTTTTTGAGGCCAGTTTGGCCCTATCTTCCAAGTGACCACGGAACAGAAGGTCGGTGGTGAACGCACAAACTTGTGTCTTCTTGGGGTTGAATTGCACTAAATTTTGTCGGCTCCATTTCGAGACTTTGCAAAGCATAGTCTGGCGGTAGTTGGACGGATCTGAGCGTACACCTTTCTTAGGGATCGGGTGCACTAAAGCTGCCTTCCATAATTTCGGGACTACGCCTGATGAGTAGGAGAGCCGGAAAAGACGGGTTAGGACCGGCGCCAGTTCCGGAGCAGATGTCCGCAGCACTATCGGGGGAATGCCATCGGGCCCGCTCGATTTGTGAATGTCCAAGGTGAGAAGCACCTTAAGCACGGCGCCATGCCGGATTTTTACCTCCGGCATGTATGACTCGCACCGCGGAATATGCGGTGGTGGTGCACCTTGGTCATCCAGAGTCGAGTTGGACGCGAAGAGGGAGCCCAGGAGATCAGCTTTCTCTTTCACGTCATGGGCCAGCGAGTCATCATCCCTGTGCAGTGGCGGAATGGCTGGCTGGCAGAAGTTTCCTTGGACAGCCTTGGCGAGCGACCAGAACGCACGAGTTCCCGAGGGAAGGCGTGCAAGTCTCTCGCCAATTCTGCCAATGTGCTTCGACTTCGCGTCAGCAATAACTATTTTGAAGGACCTGGAGGCATGATTGAAGTGTTTTTTAAGTTCGCTGGAATTCACATCCATAGATATCACCGCATTGACCCAAGCCTGATAGCATTCCTGCTTTCGGCGAGAGGCCATTTTGCAGGACCGGTCAAACCATGGTTGGGACCTGCCACCGATAGGCACAGAGGAGGATGGAATGAAGAGTTCCATACCTTGCAGTAATACATCAGCAACAGCGTCAGCAGCGGCATCTGGATCTCCCAGCGAAAAACAGATCAGCCTCCACGGGTAGGATGCAAAAAAGCACCGCATCTCGTCCCACTCTGGTGACCTATAGTGCCACACGCGGCGACAGCCTAAGAATTGGGGCTCCGGGTCAGGCAGTGGTCCGACGATCCCAGAGGAGGGTCAACGGAAACAAGGTAGCCGTCCGGATGTGAGGTCAATAGAAGGTCCAACAGTGAAGGTGTATGATCTTTCACATCTGGGATTCGCGTTGGCGCAATAACCAGTTGCGTCAGACCATATGCTAAGGCGAAGTCGTGAACAGATCTCCCTGCATGATCAGTGGTACGTGAGCCTAGCCATTCGGCGTGGTTGGCGTTAAAATCGCCAAGAAACACGATCTCTGCAGTGGGGATCTGCTCCAACACGGAATCTGTAGCCATTTGGATGTGTTCGAGGAGCCGGTCAGTCTCTGCGTTACCGCTATGGGACCTATACAGACATGCGTAGATTCACGGATGGTCATCGCAGTCTACACGCAGCCAGATGATGGATAGGTCCTGTCCTTCAAGAAAACTCAGGCGTCGAGAACAGACATCCTCCCTGACGTAAACGCACACGTGGTATAAAGGAGTGTTCCAAATTATACCCTGGGTATGAAAGGTAAGGTAATGGTAATGAATCAGCCAGGGAGGATATCTGTGTCTCGGTTAAAAAGAGCAGGGCCGGCTTCGCCGTCTCCAGATGAAAGTGGACGGCATTTAAATTTGAGCGAAGCCCACTGATGTTGCAAAAATCCACAGCGAGTGTGGTGGAGGGTGGTTTGAGCCTCCTGCTCCCATGTCAGCGCAGATTTGCCCCCTCCAGAATACGCGGGGCAGCCTGGACAACCACTATTAGATACAGACCCTAATTGTGGACGCCCAGGGACGGATTCTCCAGGGCTGCATAGCCTGGTACCGTCCTGAAGTAGTCTATTTTTAGTCCGTGCTGCCAATTGTATTTGGGAGGGGGGGTGTAGGCCTCCGGATACCCCAGCGACGAAACACAGCGGCATAGCCGCTATTTCACGCCGGTTTCGAGTGGGGGAGTGGTATTTCTCCGGGCGTGTCGGCCCAATTCGGTTGTGTCCGTGAGGACCCAACATGGCACTACCACTCCTAACTATTATTTCTTTTAAAAAAATTGATACCTTGATAATTTAAAAAACAATTATAATTTTGAATTTATACTACAGTCTTTATCTTATAAATATTTTCCTTACTATCGTTATCTTGTTTCAACAGAATTTGACATTTTTATCAATATCCGTATAAAGACGTTTTTCCTGTTTTATTCCTGTTTCAATTACACAACATTTTTTTTAAATTGCATAAGATTTATTACAGCATATTTTTTAATTTACATAACTGAAGAAACCAGACTTAGGAAGCATGCATTACCATTGACATTCTAATCTCTACCACTGTTATAATATCAATTTATACTTAACAGATTAATGAACGCAGCAACAGTCTTCTGTTTTCTTCTGTAAAAAATAACACTCATTCGTATTCTACATTTGACTATTTACCACCACTTCGGAAAAGTGGCAAGACCCTCATTTTTACTTACAATGTAGCGAATTCGATTGTAGAAATAGAAATAGAATAGCGTCACATCAAGAAAATATTATATGAGATTGAACATATCCGGCTTAACTTCATCAGACCATGTTTATATTAATTGTTTTTTTGTGTGACTTTAAAGAAATTCAGTAACTCGAATTTGCTAATTAAGATACAATAGATACAAAAAGTTGGATGATAATTTTCAAAATTCATTTAAATTTGCCTAATGCTTCAAATTTACCAAGGCTCCCGAGCAATAAATACTGTTAACAACTACAAAAATTTTTAGAATTGTTATCATTTTCGAAAAAACCCTCGACAAAGGCAAACCATGTGCAATCAGCAAAACTTAAATATTTATATTCCACTGAAGTTGATAGATCGTTGACATTATCAACCTCTTGTAAGCTGTGACGTTCAAGATAGTGGCTGATTGGCAAATATTTAGCTATCAGATGTTGTGAAGGCAACTAAAGTATCCGATATAGATACCTGGATGCATTGGAGATTTGAACAGATAAAAATTTAAACATTGGAGTGAATAATGCTCTTAATTAAATCCTTTATCCTTCGCCAACAATCAATAATATATAGCGATTGTGTTAAGTATTTTGACTTGGGTCTTCATATGTCAAACAATGGAGTGGCGACAAACAATTACGAGATACTTTTTCTGTATTACATAATATTACATGTTCAGATTTCTTCAGCTTTCCAAGGAGGAAGGAAACAGCAGAGTATCGATTTATTTTTTTATATTTGAGGGCGCACAAGGGCAAACAGCAAACTTGGGAATGTACAAATTAGCCACCCATGGATATCTGCAATAAGAGAGATCAATGTCTTTGCCCTTGAGATAGGAATATGCTAAGTATTGCCAACTTTATAAACATACTATTTCCCCAATAATAGACAGTATTTCACACAGGGTGCCTCCTATCCTTTTTCAGGAAAAATAAACTAGAGACGCCATGATAAAAACACCCTATCAATCCATGACGTAGAAAGTTGACCAAGTGGTATCCTCTACATTCGAAGGTTCTTTGGATTTGGTTATACAACTTTCCCCATCTATCAGGACATGTTCTTAGTAATCGATCCCTTTAAAAAGATAACGCTTATAGACTTCGACAGAGGAGGTTACAATCTATATGTACACGGAAATACAGCTGATATCATTTTTCTGAAGTGTCCCTTGTGGATTGAAATGTGCTATTATTTTAATGTTTGCTTACTGTCTTTTTGCCTAGTAATCAAAGCTTGTAACAAAAGTTAGATGATAAATAAATAAAATTGTGTTTCAACTTATAGTTTATCATGTCCTATCTTAAACAAGGAAAATGAAGTAGTTTCTTGTAAGAATGACATATAACATGGTGTTGTTTGCTAAATGAAAGTTACATACTCATGTTAGTTTACTTTGCCATAACAAGTCACGCGGAAAACTATTATAATTCATTCATATCTCTTTTCTTCTCGACAATAACTAACTATAGCACGCCAGTGCGTAGTTAATCGACTCGGGATATTATACTCGGATACCATAATATTCCCATTGACTTTAAATATTAATGAGTGTGAAAATTAAACTATATTTAATGAATAAGAAAAGCGTTGATTCATCCGGGTAGCATCCGCGGTTCGTTCGCCACCACGTACCAATGTGTTTTCGAATTCAAAATTGAATTCAAGGCAGCGAAAGTATATCAACTCGCAATAAGCCAGCATGGTTGACTAAGAATACAGGCTAAAAAAGGCTTGAACCCAGCTCAGTTTTCACGCATAATAGGCGCAACGTAGGCATAGAGTTGCGGAAAAGTTTCGTTTATAAATGCGTCTGAACCGCTGCATGTATTACAAGCCTTATACGTTCAAGGGCGATGTGTAAAGCGGTCCAACACCGTAACGCTGGACGGCCTTTGACACGCAAAAAAGGAAACCATTTTGAAATGATGAATTGACGAAATTTCGTCGTTGTTTTATGTACTTAATAAGGGCGAGTTTCCTCTGGATGAACACGATATCTTGACAGATTATTATTGCCATCATTCTGTGTTTATAACTGTATTTATGGATTTATTATGACTAATTACTTATTGAGACACTTTCGTATACCTAATATATTTTTCAGTTTTTAATCGTCGAGTCTGTTGTTCTTAGTATACTTCTCTACTATCAAATAATGGGTTCCAAAGTTTGAATTTTTCATGATACAATGGATTGGGAACGGAGCGACTGCCCTCAGGCTATTAAATAATAAGTTTCATTGTATGATTTTAAATTGCAACCATATTGTGAGCAAAAAAAAGATGCCTGCTGAGTTTGTTGCGCTAGCTCTTCTCAGGTCTGAGGCATTCTCTTTCGAATGGTGATTTGGACTTTCAGTAGGTGATATCATATATCCTAATTTTTCCACATCTGTGTATAGAATTGTCTTTATATAGAATAGATTTCAACAGAGCAATAAACGACTTTGTGCAATACCTACCCGACATCCATTCCAAATTGCAATTCTAGCTATCAATTCTAATTGAGAATTGTTTGAATATAGACAAAGCAATTCATGGTCTGACAGTAAGTCACTCCATTTATTAATGTAGGTATAATATGTAACGGTTTTGCGACACTACTTTTTATTTTTACTTTTTGCGGATTTAGTATTTAAAATATAAATTTTGTACTGAGTTAGGCTCTAGTTCTAGTGTGGTGTTTTGTACCTCATGTGCTACCATACTGGTAACACTGCCTAGGTAACATTACACAGTGCAGGAAAATGTAGAAGATAGTTTCACACTGTTCAAAACATTCAGAGATATTTTTTTATGACAATAAGTGACGAGACGAGCAGGATGTTCAGCTCATGGTAATTGAGAGGCCCTGCCCATTACAATGCAGTGCCGTTCAGGACTCTTAAAAAACTCCAAAAATAATGAACAGCACTACAATTGCGCTCGTCACCTTGACATAAGATATTAAGACTCATTTGCCCAATAATTTCATTAGCTACGGCCTCCTTCAGACCGAAACACAGTAATGTTTACACATTACTGTTTCACGGCATAAATAGGCACTGTTGTGGTACCCATAATCTAGCCGGCATCCTGTGCAAAGGAGGCTCCAACTGGTACAGTTGGAATGGACCTACAAAAGGATGGAATAGTCTCCTTCACAGTTGTATGATGAGTGTTAGTGTCATGTTGCGTCCTAAGGGACACAACGGAATTAGACCGGCACATCCTCAGAAATACTTACTGCGAGATACAAAAGAACATTATAATGATCGTTTGTATATCACAAGAATACAAGGTGATGTAATGCTTACTAATTAGTCCATATTGGTGACTGGATATGACCCTGCTCACTGACATGTGTGAACTAGAAATTAATGAGTTTCACATTATTTATAACATACCTTTAGTTATCTAGATCCAATTAGCCTTAAAACGGACCTTACAAAGTAACTTTCGTTTGTTAATTACAAAATAAACTCTATTCTCATATAATTAAGACTAATGTTGATTTTGTTATTCATTGTAATTTTGCCTTCTGAGACCGTATAAAGTAATTATATACGTGTTCTTGTATTTTTCTAGATTGTGACTTGTTTAAAAGTTGTTTTATGTTTTGTAGTTATTGGTTACTTACAAGCCTTTGATTAGAGGTTATTTTTGCCTACATGTATGCAGAAATAGGATTATCAGCTGTTAAGAATAAAAGCATTTTTTTTATAGAATACTTTTGTCCTTATACTCCAGAATCTAGATTGGTAGGTGATCAGATTCCCGCCCAACAATTCCAGAATTATTGTATAGTGACTCAATATCAAACTATGCGGCATTATGAAGTTATTAAAATTTATTGGCACCTGTGGAACATAAGACGTGAAGTAAAGATAGTATAAATTCCTTTGAAGAGTGATGAATGAAGCGTGTCTTATATCCGGATCATTTCCTGCCGTCTTTGACGAAAAAAGTAATTCTATTTTTATTGTTACAAGTCTAGTCTGGCCATTAATACTGTTACAATTAAAAATAAACAAAATATTACATTTGAATTTGGAATCTGTCATTTTTATATGATTGTTCATTGCGTTTTCTCATTTTGGCGCTAATTCATTGTACAATATTTTGCGATATTAAAATAGAGTGGGGTGATAAAGGTAACCTAATCGCTGTGATTGTATTACACAATCTAGGTATGGAGCCAAATGCAAATTTTAAAACTCTCCATACGCTTGGTATGAGTAAAATGTCTGTGTACTGGGCTATCAATAGGTACAACGAGATCTCTGTTTGTGACGGAAAAAGATCTGGCCGTCCACGTGGTGTTCGTCCGAAAAAGTCGAACAAAGCAGTGAAGGAAAGAATTCGAAGAAATCCTGTCCGAAAGCAAAAGATTTTATCTTGGGATAGTGTACAAGACCTAGCCTAGACAAAAGGGCCACAGAAACATCTCTTTTATGTTTATATAACATGAAAAAATATATTATAATATTGAATATAATTATGTGGGAAATCCAGTGAGAACAAAGGTTTTTTATTCAATGAAGAAAATGCAGAACAGTTTCAACATGAGCCAATGTATTTAAAATAAGTAAATATAGAAGTGAAAACAATGAGTATTACAATTTCCACAACTAACTTTCGATAAAATTTAATTAAAATTATATATTATACACAATTGTAACCAAAGTTTGAACTAAATCGCAAATATAATAACGATATTTTTTCCGACTTTAATTGACAAAGCATATAGATATACGATAACATATAAAGCTTAAATACACATAATATAATATAAATGGCGTCTTATTGAAAAATACTGATGCAATTAAAGACCTAGGCGTAATAGTAGACAATGAACTTAAGTAGTTTTAGCAGCCCAATTGATAATCTTGCACAAAAATGTCATAAAATGCTTAGTTTTAGATCCACTGAGTCGCTAAAAATACTGTTTAATTATTGAGAACCTATCCTTGAATATAATTCTGTAATTTTCTGTCCACACTATAAAAAATACATAACTCGAATAGAATCAGTGTCAGAAATCGTGTCTAGACTCAGTTATATCGATAAAAATATCTAACCGATAACAAAAAAGCTAATTAAACTTAATTGATTCCTTGGAAATACGTATAAGGGGGCCCAGTTCATTTTTCTTTAAAACTCATAACAACCTTATAGACCGTCCAGATGTACTTCAAAATATTGGCATTATTGTACCAGCACACGGACGAGTCAAAAAAGAAGGACTCCGCGCCGTGATATTAGCAAGTGAAGAACCGTTATGCTAGTGTGAGTGCGGTTACGGGGGATACTAGTTACACAATTTTTTCTCCCTTAAAAAATCATATATGGCCACAAATACTTATATAGTAACGTTATTACACTTATTCACAACGCATGACGGTATTTTTAAAATATTTTATTAACACGCTAACTGATCCGTCACAGACGATGACAGTTCTCATAACGGCCGCCTATCGGCCTATAGTAGTGTAAGTGTGTGCGTGGGGCTATGAATTTACACGTTAATCGGCTTGTTTTGGTGCTACACTGTCATGTAAGGTGACACGGAGTCCTTATTTTTTGGTCCGTGGTACCAGCATTTAATTGTCGAGTAGGTAATTATTCCCCAATATTTATTAAATTTTATCTGTGTATATAATTTAATCTTATATATGTGTGTGTGTAAAATATAGTAAAATATTTAAATTTGATCATAATATTGATATTTTTTCAAATTTTAATAAAAAACAGGTGTCCTTGTCATAAAAAAGCTGAAATTTATAGATTAGTAAGCAAGTAATTAGTAGTGAATTCAATATTTTTATTTTTCTAATTTGTTTTAAGCAGTAGTTTTTTAGTTTAGTAACGATGTGCATACCTTTAATTTAGATATGTAAATAGTAACACTTATTAATGTTTATCTTATTCGTCTTATAAGTTAAATTATGTATCTAATTGGTAAGCCTTAATAAATAAATAAATATTCTGCTCCCTATTAACTTTTGTATACAATTGAAGTCTTTATAAAAATGCTTTCAATACTTTGAAAATATGCGCCAGCAAACATCTAAACAGAATAAAAAGAATTCTAAAATCGCTGACTTATGTTCTATTACATATCAAGAGTTTAGTCGTTTTTTTTATTGTACAAACATCGAAATCTGCTGTTTTATTATCTATTCTAATAAATGAACTACTGAATTGATCGGAATAACTATGCCATGCAGCGTCTTTCGGAGAAGGTTTAAGTATATCATTTCAACTTATATTTTTAAGCTGTAGGGGTTTACTTAGCTATTTGAAATACAGACAATTCAGTCATTAACATTTAATAATTATATTATGACAATCATAGATGAAGGATCGGTCTCCGCTGCTCTCCAACTAGATACCGCAGACTTAGTCGCAAAGTGTGGTGTTACTTTTACTTCGCCTAAGTAAGTATTCGAGCCAGTCTCGGACAATATGTGACGTTGACGTGCCACATGTTCTGTTAAACTTTGCTAATTATTGGAACTAAAATACCGGGTTGTGTAGTAAAACTTTGAAAAAATAATACTACAAGAATTAAGAAAGTTACTGGGATCATATATCATCAGTAAGTATTTTGTATTTTATTAATTTCAATGTAAAATAACACGAAGCGTATATTACAAAATTTAAAAGATGACATTGAGTGTCAACTGTCAAGATGCCACGCACACAAGCATTAGTTGTCGTAATAAAAATGCTATTGTTCTTAGGTAGTGCGGTATCTAGTTGGAGCGCAGCGGAGACTAATCCATAATCAAAGAAGACAATTCATACAATTGAGGCGTGGGTTACTAAACAATGGCTAAACAACGTTTGCCGGGTCAGTTGTTTTTATAGTCTATATATCTTTTTGTGTAAACAGATTTAAATTGTACAATTAATGATTTAAGTTTTCTTTAGTGTTAATTCCGCCAATATCTGTCTCGTGCCAGATTTTGGCGAAACAACACGTCCTGAGGATGCCTCGTGTAGAGGCGAAACACGTGTCGAATTGTTTTAAAAACAAATATTGGCGGAATTAACACTAAAAAAAACTTAAATCATTTGTATAATTATGGATTTCCGGAAAGTAACGCCTACTTCAATAAATTTTCTGATATATTATTGACAAATTCATAAATTATTTTATTTATTATATACAGAACAACGTCTGTCAGGTGACGGGTCAGCTAGTTAAAAATAGTGGTAACATTAAAGTTGAAATATAATAGTGTATAGACCACCTAACGTGTTATCAATTTTGATTTGTCAATGTGTGCGTTAGCTAGTGGTTAATATTCAAAATGCTAAGGAGTTAATAACCAAGTATATCTAGCTATTTACGATTTATCGGTCAAAATCGGTTATAGTACCAACGGATTCGCTTTTATATCTTGCTGTATCTCACTTACGGCCGTTCCCAATATTCAGTCTCTCTTACTTGAGATAAAAATCGTAACCATCGTTGACTTTTCTGCCCAATAAACCTATCGACGGTAACTCACTTTATCCGTACACGCTGTCTGTCAATGGGACGACGTATCGCTTACCAGCGATAAAAGTGTGTATGGAAATTGCAATTCACGCGTCCCGTGCGATAACAATGACTTATCGGATATATTGGGACATCTACAGATTATTGACAGCTAAATAATGACAGGAGAAGGTAGTAATTTATCTCTATCTGTAGAAAGTATATTGGGAACGGCCGATAGAAATGTTCTACTCTTCCATACGCTAATATTTTATAAGTCTATGGGTGCAAATTAAATACAAAACAATAAACTCGTTTGATTGTAGTTTATTGAACTGTCCGCAAGTTATAAAGGTCCTTCACACTTTTCACTCTCGTTAAGGTCTCGATGAATATCCGCCGATACTTCCTTGGCATCTTAAGTGTTGACTTCCGGTAATATTAATATTATGGTTAACAGTTATGCTTTCGTTCCTTTGATGTGTCTTAAGATAGCGAACACTTAAGAAAATGATTCTTACAATGTTTTTTCATCGAAAAATTTTCTGTATTTGTATTATGTTAATCAAATTAAGAATTATCCAATAATATATTTTCTATAAAGATTATATCTTTTTTTATCTAATATATAAAATTCTCGTGTCATGGTGTTAAACTTTGAACTCCTCCGAAACGGCTTGACCGTTTCTCATGAAATTTTGAGTGCATATTGGGTAGGTCTGAGAATCGGACAACATCTATTTTTCATCTCCCTAAATGTTTTTTTTTTTCATTTTTTTTAAATTTGTTTGATTATGAGTCAGCATTAAAAAATACATACAACTTCAAATTTTCACCCATCTACGATCAACAGTTACTTTTGTATCGCGATTTTAATATCGGCAATACAACGTTTGCTGGGTCAGCTAGTTATAACTATAATAATCTTACTAAAACACGAGCTATGAGACTTAGGTTCATTACCAAATTTTATGGTTATATTTAATATAATAGATTGTAGAGTACATGACAATTCTAATAATTCCTCTTTGCACTCCCCGTGATAAATGTGTTAGAAGATGCAGAAGGAGCTCATATCTCTACACAAATAATCAAGCAAATCGGAGATGTTTCGATCGTGGATGTTTTGATTACATTATTCACATTTTAAATCCTAGAGCGTAGCACAACAACTGGTGAAGTTGTTTATCATCTCCAAGGCAACGTTTCGTTTCCCGTCCATCACATATCACCAATATGTATTCAGTTTTACAAATCCATATACACGTTTATTCGAGATGCTTATGGTGCACGAAAACATCTTATTTTATGGAAAACTTTCTTCTATAACTCCAGATGATGCTGGCCCTTTAGGAAATCGGAAAATCGTTCTGGAAATACCACGCAAGGAAGCTCAATTAATTGTTTATCTCAATCCAACGAAGAAAGTTCCTTGGCAGCTATACTGTAGTCTTGTAGAGTTTGTTAGGTGTCTTAAGATGTCCTGAATACTGAACATATCTGCAAAGATATTCAAATGTTGACCAACTTACATAGAGCTTACAAGGGCTAGAACTTAGGATATGACGCAAAATAGGCGTACAGTACTCGGGCTTCGAGAAAATATCCCTCCATTTAGCAAAGTTCCCTTTTCCTGTTCCTTGATACCCACTCTGTTAAAATTTTTATTCGGAAATAAAAATTCTTCATTGAAATAGATGAGGAAGATTATTATTGTTTTGTAGTTTGTGATATTTTTTATTTATTTGTGAGCTATCTGACTAATGTAACTACTAGCCGTGAAGAAGACAAGGAAAATGTATGGGAAACCCCGAGACGTATATTGTATCCGTAAATATTTAATCTTTATGTATAACAATATAAATAGCAGCTATTGCGCTTGAAATGAAATGAAATTTAAACTGCTTATTGCCTTAGTACAACATTATACAACATTTTTGTTGGGGTATTTTTAGCTAGTTAACTCTTTTAAGCGTAATGTAAAGCGTATAAGTAAATCGGGTAATAAGCGTATGTGTAAAGATAACTATAAAAAATGATTCAAGGTACGTAGAATACTACCAACTACCTTAAAAATTAAATATTTACTTGCACTACACCACCGTGGCAATCAAGAGCGTAGTCCAACCCTGGTATGTCATGCTCACCAGACAAGGTCTACATCTGATGGTAAATATGAAGTACCTAGAGTTAATAATTACTACGGAGATAGAACATTAAAAAAGAGAATCCCATATATATTAAATAGTTTACCAGCAGATATAAGACACGAACCTAATAAAATAAATTTTAAAAATATGTTAAAAAAATATTATATTGACAATCTGGACACATTATATATCAACATTTAAATAATAAGAGTCCTTAGTAATGTTAAATAATATTGTATAAAAATTTTCACCTCCATGTTTATAAATAAATCTCCATTAATATACATATATTTAATTTAATAAATGTTATAATTAAGATAGCTCAGATTCCACAGACAAACCATCAAGAAGGTTTTGTGGGACCATTATTTTATTTAGTCATTGTAATATCAAAGCTGTAATAAATAAATAAATATAAAGAAGTATAAACATATAATTTAGTAGTGAACCCAACAGACGTTGTCCTGTACACACGTGTAAAATAGGAAAAATAGGTCCAGACGTTAGGAGGAGATGACTAACATACGTAGGAGAATTATATGTAAACTGTATTGAGAATCTAAACCAATCTCAAATTCTCTCGAACACTCCAAAAAAAAATCATCAAAATCGGTCCAGCCATTTAGGAGGTAGGTCAATTGTGAATCTAAACCATCCTCAAATCCACTTGAACACACACAGAAAATTTTATTCAAATCGGTCCAGCCCTTTAGGAGGAGTTCACTGTCAACACACGTACAGAAGAATTTTATATAAAGACTAGCTGACCCAGCAAACGTTGTATTGCCGATATTAAAATCGCGATACAAAAGTAACTATTAAAAAAAATAGCGTGGACCACATTTAGGGGGATGAAAAATAGATGTTTTCCGATTCTCAGACCTACCCAATATGCACTCAAAATTTCATGAGAATCGGTCAAGCCGTTTCGAACGAGTTTAACTACAAACACCGCGACATGAGAATTTTATATATTAGATCTATTATAAAAATATAAACTATCACTACGGAGTATTTACTCACCAAGAATACTGGGCTCATTTCCGCGTTGGATAGCTAGGCTGATCGGATGACCGATGTAGGTACCAGTGCTTGTAAAGTAAAAGTAATTAATCTTATCTAATATGATCAATATTAACATCATATGACTTGATCGATAGGAGTATAATATTATTTGTGCATGTTAAAATAGGGGGTTAAAATAGGGGGTGGAAGTTTGTATGAAAGTTCGTCATTATCGAAGATTATACTATGCAACTTTGTATTTAGGTACTTGTTAAGAAATAATTAATGAATATTAATTGTTTTAGCACTTTAAAATCTTTGACCTGGGGATGAAAAAGGGGGATAATAGTTCTACAGTTGGTAGCTTATAAAAATGTATTAACCACAGCAGTTTGTTGTGTATTATTTGCACGCGCACGAAGTCGTGGGTAAAAAGGCATAAAAGGCATTTATTTTCTCATAATTGATTCCTTTAGAGTTCTTTTTGATGTCATTTCTAATAACTACTAGATACTACTACCGCTTCGGAAACAAATGGCGCTCTGAGAGAGAAGAAGCGGCGCAAGAAACTCTCCCAGCATCCTTTTTTTGCGCTCTTTTCAATAAAAATATACAATATTGTTCAGTCATTTCTATCGCTATAAAATAAACACAATCTAGTGCCAGGCTGTCCGATCATTTAGATATTCAGCAATGAAGTAATAGGATTTACGACAGAGCCATTTTTTATATATATAAAAAAGCTAGTATAAGTATTTTATTTTATCCTCGTTATTAAACTCGTCCATTTAGTTATTATTATCATGCATTCAAAGTACGATTTTCTAAACATTATATTAATGAATTTATTTATTTTATTATGTTGTTTTGCCTAATTTACACTTGCAAACGTAGTTTTAGTGTAATATACTTGTGCCACAATGTATTCCTTTCTCTTCTTAAACAAATTAATGTTGTAAGGATAACAACTTCCAAACTGTTAATAAATTATTGTTCGAATAGAGGCTATGCGTGGGATATCGCCGTTTCTTAAAATACACTATTTTAATTAAGCACACTTTCAAGTCTAGAAACTTTTGAATAACAAAAAAAAAACTAAGTTAATAAACCGACTTCAAAAACTGAAAAGTATCAAATAACTAAAAATTTAATTTAATAAACCTTTACCTTTAATATTAATAAAATGCTATTATTTATATGTTATTTAAGTTGGTGCGAAGCCCGACAACAAAATAAAACTTAATATTATAAACAGCTTACTTACTGCAATTATTAAGGTTGTCTGGTCACGCGTGTCTCTCCGGTTGTTTTGTTCTAGACGAAGCTAACCCGCTCAAAGTCACGAGTGGCGAGTGTAGGTACTTACTATTTATATTTGGCTTGGCACCGACTTACTTTTGACCTTTTTTTTTACTTTTTAGTGTCAGTTATTCATTATAATATATAATCAACCTGAATGAAAGCTCCTAAAAATGCGGTACACAACAAACACTTATAGATATCATAGTGGTAAACAAAAATTTTCATAAAAAATGTTCATAAAATGAAAACTACTGGGCCAAACTATGTAAATCGGATCATAAATCTCAGAGTAATCGGTGTACATACATAAAAAAAAATACCGATAGAATTGATAACCTCCTCCTTTTTGAAGTCGGTTAAAAAGCAACATAATATTTTGTGGGAATGAGAACTGTCACGCTCAAACATATAACCCTCTTTCGGGTAAGTCGGGGATTGATCTATGGTAAAGTATGGTATAGGAAGCTCTTGTTACCGTAATCAGACCCCTTAATCGGGTCCATTTTGCGAGCAGGGTTGCCTGGTTATTCCATCCAGTCACTCTCCTTCAAAAAGTTAAAGAACCCTCGGGGTGATCCGCAGACTTATCTTATCGGAACAACCTCATATTTTCGAGGATGTTTACGCGTTTGTCAGCCACTCCTATACATTACATAAGAATTTTTTAAATAATACATTATGTAAAATATTACACCAGGAGTAAACATAAACTTGTTATTCCTTTTGTTAAGTATATGTGTCACATGGTAACAGAAAATGTATAAAATACATATTATTTTAGGAAATTTAAAAGAAATGCTAAGTAAATGTTTCAATGGTAATATTTACTACCGCTCAGGACTCTTGAAAAACCCCAAAATTCTTAGTGGCACTACAATTGCGCTCGTCTCCTTGAGACGAGAACATAAGATGTGCCGAACAGAGACATAAGATGTCAAGTCTGATTTACCCAATAATTTCACTAAATACGGAACCCTTCAGACCAAAACACAATAAAGTTACTGCCTCACGGCAAAATTAGACGCTGTTGTGGTACCTACCCATAATCTAGCCGGCATCCTGTTGAAAGGATACAAATGATTTGAGTTTTATTTAGTGTTAATTCTGCCAATATTTGTCTTTAAACAATTCGACACGTGTTTCGCTTCTACACGAGGCATCCTCAGGACGTGTTGTTTCGCCAAAATCAGATTTTTTGTCGAATTGTTTAAAGACAAATATTGGCGGAATTAACACTAAAGAGAACTCAAATCATTTATATAATTATGGATTTCCGCAAAGTAACGCCTTCTTCAATAAATTTTCTGTTGAAAGGAGCCTGCTACTGGTATATCATGTACCGGGGTGTTACCGTAAAGGTCGACCCTGAGCAACATTTCAAAAATCTTTCATATTTGAAAATGAAAGATTTTTGCAAATGAAAAGTATGATAATGTTTATTATGGTCATTGAGTGCATATCGTTGTAGTATTTAGAGCGTGCGCATGTATACGGAAGAATGTTCGTGACTTTCACTTACTAGGAATCCAGTATTATCGAAACGTCTAGAAGTTGCGTCATACGCGTGTCTGGAATATTATGGCAACAGTATCTATAAGCCGCGCGCGTTGAATACGGAGCCGTATTAAATGCGTGACGTTTACCCGGGTACCGGCCTGTCCATCTTTACCAGTGGGAGGCTCCTATGCACAGGATGCCGGCTAGATTATGGGTACCACAACGGCGCCTATTTCTGCCGTGAAGCTGAATAATATGTAAACATTACTGTTTAAGGGCGCCGTAGCTAGTGAAATTACTGGGCAAATGAGACATCATCTTATGTCTCAAGGTGACGAGTGCAGTTGTAGTGCCGCTCAGAATTATTGGTTTTTTTCAAGAATCCTGAGTGGCACTGCATTGTAATGGGCAGGCCGTATCAATCACCATCAGCTGAAGTCCTGCTCGTCTCGTCCCTTATTTTCATTTAAAAAAAATAGGTCTATCCATACGTATGTCTCTCAGCGGACTGTATCTCTATAACAACTGTCCGTTTTCACTGTTACAATAAATAATAATGAAAACAAACATAGCGTATTTAAAATTAACGGTATGCACATCAAATTACTTGACTAAAATGATGAAGCCACAACCTGAGAGTTGAACAAAGCAAACAGAATTTTATAACGAGGCGGTACTCGAACGGTTAGCTCAGTTGGTTAGAGCACCGGCACGTAACGCCGGGGGTCGTGGGTTCGAATCCCGCATTGTTCATAAAATTTTGTTTTTCAAATTTTATTTGTTGACAAAAATATTTAAAAAAAAAAAGTCCAGCAGAATGGATCGTCATGGAGTACTTAAGGCCTCCTCCAGCCTTTATCCAGGAGTCTTCAACACGTCTTCCGTCTGATGACGATAATATGTATTATAAAATATAGGTTGCGGTGTGGTCAAATAAGGTTTGTTTGATGTTTCACATGACGCTACAACTTGGGTGACTTAGAACTTCCATTCGACTCAGATCTCATTGACATTTATAAGCAGAAGATGCTACTCATCTTCTGGTAGTAGCTCCTTCTCTTACTTACAATCCCATATAATATTTCTAATATAAAATAAACTTTCATTACAGTTTCGTCGAACATAGAGTAACACAAAAAGATTGAATGCTCCATTGATTGTCCTCGTATTGAGGCCAATTCTATTGTTTATTTTTATTGATGAACTCAAATGTTAGTAATTATTTCCGAGGACAATCTCGTAGACATATTGTCTATCGTTTCGTTATTTAAACAGTTTCTTTAGGGGTTTGAATATCGTATTTTAAATTTGAATCCCTTTTGTCTTGAAAGATTGATTAGTTTTTAGTACAATTTTATATTTTCAGTATCATTGTTAAGTCCAAGATGAATATTTACTTACTTTTCACAACCCCATTGGTTCCTAATGGTACGGCTACTAAATTTGAAGGTATAATTATAAAAGGCATAAAAGGCATTTATTTTCTCAAAATTGAGTCCTTGAGAATTATTTTTGATGTCATTTCTAATATACCAGATAATACTACCGCTTCGGAAACAAATGGCGCTCTGAGAGAGAAGAAGAGGGCGCAAAAAACTCTTATAGATATACATATAGATTTGGTATAAGTGCTTATTTCTTGCAGGATGACTGTCAGCTATAAATATATACCTACATTACATTGCAAAGCTTGCAACTTTCCGGATATTGAGGGACTTGTTCAGCAATCTATACTAATATTATAAAGCTCAGTGTTTGTTTGTTTGTTTGTTTGAACGCGCTAATCTCTGGTACTACTGGTCTGATTTGAATGATTCTTTCAGTGTTGGGTAGTCCATTTATCGAGGAAGGCTATAGGCTATGTTTTTTTTTTCAAAATTAGGGATCCGTAATAAAATTCCTATTTTGTAACACAAGGTGTAAAATCGAAAACCTATTTTTGCGTGCGCTGCAAAAACTATTGACAATAGAACAAAATGATGTACAGGCTATAATATAGGCAATATTTTATTACTTATAAAACTATCGCGTGAATTATACTTTATATGGCAAAACAACGTTTGCCGGGTCAGCTAGTGATATATAAAATAACTGTAATACAAGTAAATTAATTTAGGTATTATTACTATTATGACGTCTATATTATTTCTTTACTTTAAACTTTTATGTCGTCATTTACGAACATGAATATCGAAAAAAAATGCTAATTAATGATAGTAGATAAAGCTTTCTGAAAATTTAATTTAAAAACATAATTCCAACGAGGATATATATTTCGAGTGTCTGGATGATACCATAATTGTTCAGATTTAAAATAATACTCAAGGTGGATGTAGTCTTCAGGGGCAGGCTGCGTGGAGCCCTACTAACAGCGTTAAATTAAAATTATTATTATTATTAATAGTGATAGTCCTAGAAGTCGGAATGTTTTATTTGGAAAATTATTCAGCTCTAAGGATATTTTCTTAAAATTTATTAAATATCAATACTTTTTTGTTATTAACTAAACTAGGGTTTTTTTCGTCTTATTTTGTTACTAATGATAGAAATGTTTTTGTGCGGTAGAATTCATAAAATTCTTATTCCTAGAGGTTATTTCAATTAAAAAAGCTCATATTTTTAGGAGCCTTATTTCTATTTTCACGTTTTTTAACTTGTTGGCTAGAGTACGCTAAGAATTGCTTTCTTCCCATGGTGAACAAGTGTAGGTTTCAATTAGAATCAAAATTATAAATACTTATTTCATTACCATAATGTGTGATAATTTATCTAATCCGGGCTACTATTATTTATAATATACTAGCTGATGCCCGCGACTTTGTTGGCGAAGACGCTATGTACGCTATAAGACCGCGACCGATAGTTCGGTCATACCAAATCCGATCATGTGTTTAGGCTTTTATAGCTTATAATATAAGGTAACCTCACTAGATACGCATAATTGATGATCTCATGATGTTTTTTATATTTTTAATTCATTAATTAATGTTTACAATAGCTGCAGCCCTTGTGCTCAACATGGACATAATTATTGACAGATGCTTTTCTTGTTCTTTTTAATTCTTATCTCACGCTCCCGTAAGCGCCTCTCCCTTTCGAACTCTTTCATTCTGATCTAATAATCTGATTTGTTTTTGTTGTGGCATGTTTTTCATGATGGCATTTGTGCACCCACGGCATGTGTTTGTATCGACACACTTGTTGTGCACAGTAATCTCTATAAGCGGGAGGAATTTTCGCCGAAACAAGATCTTCCTCTTTGGCACAACATGTTCTTTGCTCTCTAGAAGTTCTAAAACCGTCCTAATAGCCAAATGTTGGTTTGTCGTTAATTTTGAGATCCAAATGTCTTGTAAGAAATGTGCCCAGAAGTTGCCCCATTTATAATTATATAATGTTATGATTATATATGTTATATTTGTTGATAAAGCGGGAATAGTAATGCTTAATCTGGTAACAGTTCAGTTCTCATTGTTTGGATTATGAGGTAAAGCGCGCTGAAAGACAGGCATTAATAATTTTCTGTTGGTTGAGTTAATTGATGGCTTCGGGTTCTAAAGCCAAAGAAAGCATAAAATAGCTAAATAAAACCTCCACTTAAATTGTTTGTAAAATAAAACCACGATCGGAAATTGATAATTTATATTCGGAGGTCCTATGTTTCAACAACTGTGTACGGCATTGAATTATTAATAAACACAAAATTAAATAGCATTGCCTTGCCGGTAATATAATATGTTACTTTAATATTAATAGCAATAATACAAGTGGAAACAATTATCTTAAACAAGTTCCGCTGAATATAATAATTAGCCTTGTTTCACACCGATATCTTGTATCGATTTTGTGCGAAAAATATTCGCTATATCTTTCCTTATGATGGTTTGAATCCTGGAATAATATATAATTTTTTTATTAAAATAAGGGTTGAGAGGAGCAGGACGATCAGCTGATGCTAATTGATATGCCCTGCCCATTACAATGCAGTGCCGCTCAGGATTCTTGAAAAACCCCAAAAATCTGAGCGGCACTACAAGTGCGCTCGTCACCTTGAGACATAAGATGCTTAGTCTCATTTGCCCAGTAATTTTACTAGCTACGGCGCCCTTCAGACCGAATCTCAGTAATCCTTACACATTACTGCTTCACGGCAGAAATAAGCGCTAGACTAGACTATGGGTACCATACTCATAATCTAGCCGGCATCCTGTGCAAAGGAGCCTCCCACTAGTATATCTATACATTTTTCTCAAAATCAAAGTCAAACTTTTCATATAGGCTTTTCCCAGGCCTCAAAAATATTCCTGATGAGTTCAACACCTGCATCCGTAGTCGAGCGTCCCCTAGTAAAGCCAAATTGTTTTATGTAAAGTAACTTATAAGTGTTAAAGTGAGTAAGCAATTGGCTTAAAATAATTTTTTCAAAAATTTTACTAAGGGTCGGCAATACCGAAACAGGGCGATAGTTATTCGGGTCAGAAGTGAGTCCCGTTATAAATATTGGTGTAATTTTACTATACTTCAAGAGGTATGGAAACACGCCATGTTCAATACAGCTATTAAAAACTAGTGCTAGATATGGTGCTATGACGTCAATAACAGAACTTATTATTTTTACTGATATGCCCCATATATCAGCAGTTTTTTTCATTTCTAAGGATCTGAAAGTTTTAATTATTTCTGCTGGGCTAACAACACTGAATTTGAAATTTTGTTTACATTCCCTAGCATTTTCCAAAAGAAGTGACTCGGCAACACTGGTGGAGGAGACAAGGGTGCTTGAGATGGAAACTGGAATGTCAGAAAAAAAGTTCTCAAAAGCAGAAGCTACTTCCTGCTCAGAGTGGATTTTTGTATTGTTTATTATTAGATTATATTCAAACTTGCAGTCTTTCGCTCTTCCAGATTCCAGTGTTTAATAACTTTCCAACTCATTTTTATTTTATTTGAAGCATTTTTAATTATTTCTCTAATATGCATTGACTTAGCAATAGAACATACTTTCTTAAATAATTTTGAATATTTTTTCACATATACAAGGAAAGATACATCATGATTATATGATGATCTCTCACTATATAGTTCATATAACCGTTGTCTGCTCCTATGAATACCAGCTGTTGCCCAGTTGTTAAATGACAGATGAGAAATGACCCAGTCAATACATAATAACAGATATCTAAGCCGCCAGAGTACTGGTTGGTAAAAATAGTATTGGTTTCACGTGCTACAGTTAAATTGTCGCAATTAGACTAAGCTTAAAACTTAGCGCTTTTATATCGTCCCCATAAATATTTAAATTAAGTTACTAAATCGGCCATATGTTCAGAAAAAATAGAACTCGTGAGAAGAACATACAAGAAACACGACGGGCACTCTTTTAAGTCAATGGCTTTAATATACATAATAAATTAGTAATAAGGTGCTACATCCAATATAAAATGATTAATGTTTGAAGTTAAAAAGCGTTTTCAATTACAAAATATAGTCTATAAAAGTAATACAAAATATACTGTATATCCTATCAATATATATAAATTACGTGACACGTTGTTTGTCCGCGATGGACTCCTAAACTAATGAACGGATGGAAATTCATGGAGTGCAGTTTAGTCCAACATGAGAGATAAGATACTCTTTCGTTTTGGGACTCATACTTATTTTTTTTTTCAATCAATCAATCAATCAAATTCTTTATTTGCGTATAAACATGGTATGTTACGATGGTATAATGTTATTGTTTCACATGTTGCGCCAGGCTTAACTAGGCATGCAAATTAATTTAATACAGTAAATAGTATAAGGTAAATAACACTTAACAAGATTAGATGATATATGTCTACATGTCAGAGACAATAAATATTAATTATCATAATACTAAAAATAATACAGAATTACAGACTCACATAAAGTAATAACAGACTAACATAATAATAAATATTCTAATTAATTATTAACAAAAAGTTTCACATATTATGTTTTGACATTAGTCGCGTTCAGAAATTCATTTATCGTATAAAATAGTCGCTCACTTAACCAGTGTTTAAGTTATTTCTTAAAAAGGTCTTTCATTTAATAATTTTAAATTAATGGGCAGTTCATTGTATATTCTGACACTCATAGCAAGACAACTCTTGTCATACTGCAAGGTCAGTGGGATTTCGTCGAAAATTAGTCTATTTGGATCCCGGCGGTTTCTTTGAGGGTTAGTGTCACAAACATTCTTGAATAAATGACGATTGAATTGCCAAAATCTGGTACGAGTCTCGTACCAGATTTTGGCAGATATTAATTATGGATTTCCGCAAAGTAACGCCCAATTCAATAAATTTTCTTAAACGAGAAGAAGTTGAAAATGGTTGGTGAAAAATCTGTCCAAGCAAATAACATATTGCAACTTTTCGCATTTGCTTATAAATATATTTTGATTGTAAAATTACATTAGTCGCAGCGTATTTCTTTATTTACATAAAACTTAGCTGAGTGTGATAAAACTAGAGCTTGACTTTTGAATTGGGCTGTCATAACTTAAACTAAGTATAATTTCAGATTTCGGATGATAATAAAAACGAAATCAAATAATATACTTAATGCATTTTTTTTTTGCATTAAAAGCACACAAACTTTTTAACAGACCAGTTTTTTTAATGAAAACAAGGGACTAGACGAGCAGGACGTTCAGCTGATGGTAATTGATACGTCCTGCCCATTACAATTCAGGGCCGCCAAAGAATTCTTTAAAAACCCCAAAAATTCTGAGTGGCACTACAATTGCGCTCGTCACCTTGAGACATAAGATATTAAGTCTCATTTGCCCAGTAATTTCATTAGCTGCAGCATCCTTCAGACCGAAACACAATACTGTTTACACTTCCATCCGGCTTCCTGTGCAAGGAAGCATCTCACTGGTAAATGGTTGAGCAGATTAGTAAATAAATAACGTCTGTTTAATGAGTAGGACTAAGGTTTGAAAATAATTTCTAAGCATGGAAAAATTATTTCTAAGGTATTTATCAAATACGATAACTGAACATTTAAATGATATTAAAATACCTTGCTTATCTAGTCACTTCTTCTCATAAAGAAGGAGCTGATTGCATGCGTTGACTAGCTATCGCACCTCTGCCATGTCTTATGAGACGAAACAGAATATGTAATTACTTCTTAAGGCGAAGAGTAAGCAGAAAACACGCAAACATGGTGTTTTTAGACAAGTTTTGTGGTGAAAGTATAGCATTTCGAGCTATGAACACTACTTAATCCTGTTACACATATCCTTAAGTCTTATTTGTAGGTTGCTAATGCTTGCTGTTGGTTATAGTTAACACTGCCGAGCCTTTTTGAACTACAACTTTTCTTTGAAGTTAAACAAGTTTTTTGGCATGGCGTGACGCATTTTTTGGTACTTCTCTCAGAAAAGTTATTCTTATAGCTTGTACTTTTTTGTGTAGGTATATTTATTCAGATTAGTAATGAATAACGAGGATTGTAAGCATATAAACTGTTTTCCACGCAAGAATTTTTAAAATATTGGCTTTGTTATATATATGGCGGGCCCATAGCCGTGAACTCATATCGCTCAAGGTCGCTGGCATTTAGTGTCGCCTTAAGCCATCTGTCTTCCTTTTGTCAAAATGGTCATCCCTGCTTCCACTAAACGAAACAAAAGTTGATTCCGGCAATGCTTCTTGCGTGACTCATAAATTTATTATTCACAACTGTAAGAGAAATATGTATGTGGTATTTATTCGCGTACATTAATATAATTCATTTAAATGTCAGTGCAATAATTGGAATGTAAATAATTCAGAACGATTCATGCAATTTCGGAAATATTTGTGAAATTTCTCCTTTAGGTACCGGCAATTTGGACAACTTAAATAAAATATCATTCACCATTCACAACTTGAACTTCTGACATGTCAGAAATTCAAGAATTTTTATTAAATTAACCTGTCCATTACTTACTGCTGCTTAATTACCATTTTTGCTTTACTGACTTGCAGTTAGTAGCAATTCATAAGATAATAAATACATATTTTTATTCGATGAATTCGCATATTTTTAACTAGCATAAGTATTGAGAGTACATAGAGTAAAGCTGAGAGTAGCCTGTTTAAACCTTAGACTTAGTATATACTATTGTTAAGACAAAGATGCAGCTTCTGTGCAATACCAGCGAACACTCCCAAGGGAGTACCGCTTGCGCCTCTCTTCCCCAAGAGATGGTCGCCTCCGATGAAGGCGAAGAGGGCACACTGCCCAAAGCCAACCTCAGGTGGTGTTTAGTGGGTAGGCACTTAGGTTTTTACGTGAGTCCCACATAACCACGCAGACTTAGGCTGCGTTGGTATGCATGAGCATTCACCACCTCCCTCCCATCGGTATCCCGGAGGGTAGCCCTTTCCCATTGTCTGGGCGCAAAAAAAAAGCGTTCCGCTCGACCATAAAATTCATTGTGAGGCGTGTCAATAACCTGCAGCTTTGCTTCATTAAGAACTTTTAAAACAGTTAAGAGTTAGAACCAGTGCAACGGTGGATTTAAGAGAATGTATGCTTTGTCCAGTAGTCACACCACAACGCTCTCACAAACCAGACATTTTCCTATCTGCCTGAGTGTGATCTCAGCAGTGCCAAGACGGACCTCAAGGTGCATGAGCAAATTAGTTACCATTCGGCTTTAAGGCCTCATTCTGTATCCACTGCAACATAAATCGCCCAAAGGCGAGGGAGCCAGCAAATCTGAGTAAAGTGATGTGCCACGCATAAAGTACAACCCGACTTTCAAAAATCGGTTTTGAAATTTAAATCGAATATATTCAAATCATGTTAGCAAATCAATTCAAGCCATGTCGCAACGTCAGGTGATCAAGCACACTTGATTTAAAGAGCACTTGTTCCCCGACATATCGAGCTGCCTGCGTGCAGCGTTCAAATGGTTTGAGCTGATACTGGGGTGCGCCAGACCAGAAATGTCAGCAGTACAACTTATTTGGCCGGACCTGCGCTTTGTAGATTGCCGTGTTCTATTTATTATTCCGATTCTAGGCGAAGCTTTAAGGTCGAAGAGCGGTGTTACGACAAATGGGGTTTTATGAGTGGGAAACGTGCAAACTCGAGTCTTCTGGGGTTAACCTCGCTGTATACCCAGAACTGTAGTTTAACAATGTCGGCCCTGATTTTGGAGAGTAGAGAGGTATTAGCAATGGCCGGTTGTTAGCCGGATCCGAACTGTCTCTTTATTTTTTGATCGGATAGACAAGGGCTGACTTCCATGAGTCTGGGACCGGAGTTCGAGTGATGCAGCCGAACAGAAAATAGATCTCTACCATTTACGGCTAGTAAAATGCTTAATACCTTATCCAATGCCAGTGTTAAGGTAACTACAGATGACTGGAATAGGTAAACTTGACGAACACAATAAATATAAATTAGAAGAGTAGGAACGAGATATCCTCTTCGACAGAGTTTGTGAATAAGAATTAACTATCACCATTAGTTACAATACCAGTAGTGATGAACGATGATGATGACGATATTAATATTGAATTAGATATTTAGTTTTTGCTCCTATATTATACAATAAACAATTTTAAGTTCTAATTCTTTATTGCACAATAAGCGCCCATTCACTATTTTTTTACGACTAACACGGATTGTCTAAATAGTCCTACTGATCAAAATTTATACACAAGGCGGAATTGTTATAAAAGTATTAATAATTAATTATTATTTCGATATAAAAGAAATCGTTTGAAATTAATAAATCTACACATTATAAAACATGCAACTATAGATTGCAAGTTCTATGAGAAAATAATCGAATAGATTCAACGATAAAACACTACCCCCATACCTAGTGAATTGTCAAAAGTATCTTACTATATTTGTCGGACCATAGTGATTGACAAATGAAAAAATGCTATCGATATTTTTGTCGATAATTAAGATCAATGTATTGGAACGAAGTTCCTTAAGGGGTACCCCCTGCGCATCGTCCCATATGGAACTAACCGAGGAAAAACGTCCGGAACGTACCTCTTTTCATGTACTCGAAGCGTTGCTACGCGACAATATCTTGCTGATTATTATTTATATATAAATAATTGACAAGTAGGTAACAATTATTGACATTTGACTAAAATACAATAAACAAATATATAAATCATATTTAAATAGGTTTACAACTGCAAAATTACATTGACATAAAAGCAAAACATAATGACGCTTACAGTACCTTTTTTATATTATTGAAGATGAACTTCTTTGACTATTATACATTGCACGCGCACAAAGTTTTCAGAAATTTTCTGACGTTTGCGACATTAATTTTTTTTTTTGGATTCTTCGTCCAATATTAGGACAGGCAAAAGTTTCAAGCCAATACAGCCGTATTCGTTAATATTCAATAATTTATTAAACGATTTTTACAATAGAGTTATTTCTATAAACGTGGAATAGCACTACGAATAAATAATTTTAAGGATTTGTTTTGTTACACCAAAGAAGTATAACTTCTTGTGTGCATACATAAGTATACACATATTTTTTTTTATTTAAGATAGTGGAATTCAGTGGAAACAGCCCATTTTTTTAGTAAATCAGTAAAATGAATATTTTTATAATAAGGAACTTCGTTCCTATTCGGTGTCCTACGACACCGCACGGTTTTTTATAAATTATATAATATTTGTTAATAACATAAGAATACTTTACATAGCAGGTAACATTATAAATACAGTTAAAAGAAGTTAAACGTAATTTGTATATCAATGTATTGTATAGTTGTTGTATATTTTTGTTAAGTTAAAGTGTAACTGATGAATTTAACGTGTAACAACCTTTTTGACATACTGAATTCGTAGATTACAGGAACATTTTTCCAAATAAATGTTATGTACAGATTTGACTCAGTTACAATCTTATTAGTATATACATGTAATTACTGAACATATTAGTATATATATTATTGCTTGTTATTAATAGCAAACCACGGCATTATTACACTATTCATCGTAGCTACGTCCCTGACGCACTCTAAACATGAACTACAAACAGTAAAAAAAAAACTACCAGTGGTGAACGGATTAAATTGTTTAAGTATGATTGTTTAATCATAGTTACGGCGCGGCTTTTACGCCCATATTACCCTTTCAGTCTTTTTTACCTATTCCGTATATGTACAAATTTATACACATACTTAATATCGACATTGTTTACAATTAGGTACAACCCTATCGATACGCATGAATTCAAACTTTGATATATTTAATAATCACAAATATCTCTTGTATTTGAAGATTTTTGAACTTTCCAAAGAAAAGAAACTTCCTTCTCGGACTACACTACACACCAGGCTTCTTTTTCGACGCGTTATCATAGTGCAAGACGGCAAAATTCATCATTTTCGCGGAGCTTCATACGTTATCACAATAAGAGCGCGACTGTCAGCCGGTCAACCTAATTTCGTTGAAATATGCTCCGTCGCTCATATACGCGGCGCGCCTGCCCCGCCCACAAGGCCATTCTAATCTCTTTAAACTGTTCTGTGGGTATTTTCATCTTTAAGCCTCTCCGCATTGGCCTAAGCCTGATAGCAACCTATAGGCATATAGAGACCCGCAACCGAGAGGTACTGAAGACAACTCTGCAGTACCACATAAGCAACAGAGTCAGCAGCGGAATCTGGATCACCCAAATCTGATGATTTGAAAGCAAATCTGTCTCTACGGGTAGAATGCAAAAAAGCTCAGATTCTCATCCCAGTCTGCCCACCGTATCACATGGGGCAGCAACTTAAAAAGCAGGACTATGTTAAGTGTGTGACCAGCCCATGTCTTCGGATCAGGTAGTATTTCGAGGACCCTATTAAAGCGTCAACGGAAACCAAGTAGCAGTGTATTTGACATTAAGCACTTGGTGTCAGCAGAAGGTCTAAATAAAATACGTGCCGGCATAATAACCAGTTATGTCAGACGATGTGCTAAAAATCGTGAACATATCTCCCCGCATGAGCGTTGGTATGTCTGTCAAGACCAAATTAAAAAAATACTGGATACTTTTTGATTTATATATACATACATACATTTAAATACCTACTAAACTGTGTAGATAATTATTTCTGTTGTTTTATTTTTTGTGTTTATTGATTGTTTAATTGATATAAATTTAAATTTAGTCAAACTAGCTATAATTTTGAACATTATTTATTTTTCTTTAGTTTCAAATAGTATTGCATACATAAACACTTTTTCTATGTACCTTGCATTGAATACCTCAAAGTTTTAGATCTATATATATATATATATAAATGGATTGCTGTTCGTTAGTCTCGCTAAAACTCGAGAACGGCTGGACCGATTTGGCTAATTTTGGTCTTGAATTATTCGTGGAAGTCCAGAGAAGGTTCAAAAGGTGAATAAAAATGAAAATGCTCGGAATTAAATAAAAACAACAATTTTGTTTTTCCTTTGATGTGTCCCCATGTCATTCAGAAATCAAATTAAAATAATAGTTTAAAATGACTGAATGAACTTTCTCAGTTGAACAGTTAACTATATATCAGATTATTTGTATGTAGATTGATAAATCTGAAGTTTTGTCCAAAATTAAAATTCCTGAACCTAACCGCACCAACAAAACAAAACAAAAAGTTTATCAGAAAGCTTTAAATTGATTAACAGACTCTATCATAACTGTGTGTCAATATTAAATTCCTTATAAATAGCCAGTATTTCAAGAAAACTCTGTTTTGTAAGTACGGAATATGTGTGTAATTAATCGAAAATAATTATAAAATTTCATTCGTACCAAGCATTTTTTTTATTTGTTTTTATGAAAAAGGATTTCTTTTGTTTGTTTTAAGTTTATTATATACAAAAGTTTAGGTATTTTATGTATCGATTGACGCAGTACGAAGTCTGCTGGGTCAGCTAGTAGTCAATAAAATGTGGTCTAAAATTTTATTACACTTACATGTTATTTCTTTATTATTAATTTGTAGTTGTTTGCTTTTAATAATAAAATAAAATAAGACAATTGGCGAGATCAGCGTTGAAATTGCCAAGAAAAACACAGTGTTGAAGCCAGGTACGTGGTGAAGATCGGAACAAATTAGGTACAAAGTCAGTAACAATTTTGAATACTACAATTCATTACAATAGTTTAGAAACATAGAAAGGCGTGACGTGTTTTCGTCACGATATGATCACATCGTACCGTGAAGGTCATACTGATGTTATTGGAAGATTGTCTCCCTGATTTGTTACACTTGGATCGGAAGTAAAATAGTGACTTATGACTGTGCTACACAGCCCACTTAAACGTGACGTTAAAGTATGGAATTCAAATTTAAAGTATCTTTGTGGGTAAGGGAAATTTAATGAATTTCAGTACTTCGGCTACCGAACCAAGAGATACTGCACGCGTTGTTTTCGTATTACTGTTTTCACTAGCGAGTTCTTTAAAATGTAGATTATAAGCATCGCCTTCTATTAGTTTATGGCCTTACTAATCATTACTGTAAACGGTTGTTTAGCCATCCCCTATCATGGCTACAACAGGCAGACAGTTATTTTCCAACTGATTGCTAGATACTCGTTGGCGAGGTGTAAAAGCGTGCGCGTTAGCTTTCAACGGATGAAAAGTTAGACATTTTTATAATATGAGTATGAATAAAGACTAGACGTATGTTTACAATATTAAATGTTTTAATAATTGTTGCTTGTGTATCTGTATTATACTGACGATTTGATCACCAAAGTGACGTGTTGTTATTTATTTACAGCGTAAAATGCTAAATAAATATCTTGATCTCCTTTTTTCTAAAATGTATTTTTTTTTTAATTTCAATAATGATGATCTAACCATTTTTCCATTATTGAAGTGACATTATAAAATGATTCATCGTTATTAAGTACAGTCAGGGTAGACTTACAATAATCTAGAATATTAAATTCATCTAAGTCAAAGATTATCTATATATATAAAAATCAATTACTGTTCGTTAGTCTCGCTAAAACTCGAGAACGGCTAGACCGTTTTGGCTAATATTGGTCTTGAATTATTTGTGGAAGTCCAGGTAAGGTTTAAAAGGATATAGGTTTGAATAAATATGATAGTGCTCGGAATTAAATAAAAACAACAATTATATTTTTCCTTCGATGTGTCCCCCGTCCTCCGATATTTGTTTTGTATGGACATATTTTCTATGAGAGAATTTATTGACGCACGGTTTGACAGTTCTGCTGTAAAACAATTTCATTACAACAACAGGGAGCATATGATACGAAACAGTTCTTGATGTTATGATATATTACTGACAAATGCATAAAAAACATTATTTTATTTATTATATACAGAACAACGTCTGTCGGGTCAACTAGTATCAAATAAAAAGATACAAAAGTCGCTACTTCATCTCCGGCTGTGTGAGCGGACTTTTAGCTGACATCTTACTTCCGATCAACTGTGACTAATATGACAAATCTGCCAATAACATGTCTGTAGCCTTAAACGCAGGAATTACATAATGGTGATAAACATTACAAACTTTTACAGATATAAAATGAGTATATCTATAAAAATGATTTTTTATTTGTTAAGGGCCTCCGTTTTCTGCTCCGTAGAAATGTCTCTTCATTGTGTCTCTTTTATTTCAGTAATCTTACTTAGAGTATTCCAAAGAGATGTTTGATCTGATTTCTTCCGCCGAACTCCACCATAGCATGAACCCCCACAAACATAACTACTATTATCCTCCACAGTGTAGTTTTAACTTTGGTACCATCAAATAAAATGCATACATCTTCCTAAAAGCTCTTCACCTGCATACCATAAATATTCTGTACTGCATTTACAACGGCTTTATCATCTTCGAATCTATGCCGTTTCAAATAAACCTTCAACATTGGCAATAGATAGAACTCAATTAAGACTAGGTCGGGTTAAAATGGATGTTCAAGTATTTAAATGCCAGCATTCCAGATTTTTTATTTGTTCTACACATGAAGAGCCAATCCACACTAACTCCATGGTTGAAATATTCAACCATAACAGTGGAAGGCTACTTTGCACAGGATGCCGGCTAGATTATGGGTACCGCAACGGCGCCTATTTCTGTCGTGAAGCAGAAATGTTTAAGAATTACTGTATTTCGGTCTGAAGGGCGCCGTAACTAGTGAAATTACTGGGCAGATGAGAGTTTACATCTTATGTCTCTAGGTGACGAACGCAATTGTAGTGCCGCTTAGAATTTCTTATCTTTCAAAAATCCTGAACGGAATTGCATTGTTATGGGCAGGGCTTATCAATTACCATCAGCTAAACGTCCTGCTCGTCTCGTCCCTTACTGTCATAAAAAAATTGATGTTTTTTTAACTGTGCCAGAAAATAGAGCCCGAACCGAATCTTTCCGGCTGAACGTATTTTCTTCAATTTCTTTTTGGCAAATTTTATTTTTGGGTCATAATAATGGCGCCATTTTTGTTCCATGGCTATAATATTCAAGCTTATAAATGTTCACAATCTTGTAGCAGTCCCAAAGAAGCTCAAGAAAAGTTGAGTATCATTTTTTTGTGCATTAGTAAGTATTCTTGGACCCAGCGCGCGATAATTTTTCTCATTCCTAAACGCTCATGTAAAATCCTGTGTCACCAGCAGTCAAAGCCTTTGTTTATTCGGCTCTAAACGTACTGTGATGCTACGATGATATGCTAAAACAAATTTTCCAGATTTTAACCACTTGTTAGGTCGCTTCTAACATGACCCGAGTGAGAATTATCTTTGGTGGATATTCTTTCACGTTTATATAAATTTGTCGCAGATTTTTAACTGCCGCACGCGGTACAATTTTATCCATTTTCGACAACACGGCAAATTGAAAACAAAAGTATCCCATTTTGAAAAACAAAAGATATTTTAATTATTTCCTTTTCTTTTAATCAATGTATCATTTTTACTAGTCAGCATTTGGTTTTTGGTTCTTTATAAGTAACGAGTTCTAACTATTTAGTGTTGGGAACTCATTCTTACTATTTATTGAACGTCATTCGAATAAGCGTTCAAAAACAGCAATAGCAACCCATTCATCTATTAGGCTCCCCTATCCCCTTCAGGTCCACAGCCAATACTTGGGGGTGACCCTCGACTCCCAACTCACCTTCAGGCCTCACGTCCAGAAGGTGACCGGAACCGCCCGCTTCTATCTGTACCGCCTAAACAGTATGTTAGGTAGGCGCAGTAAAATGTCTTTTAGGAACAAGCGAACACTCTTCAAGGTTTGCATTCGACCGGTTATGACTTACGCCGCTCCAGTTTTCGCTCATGCGAAACCCAATATTATAGATAAACTCCAAACAGTCCAATCCATTTTCTGCCGTAAGGCTGTCAATGCCCACGGGTGCGTTAGAAACGCAGACCTTCACCGGGACTTAGAGCTCCCCACCATCCAACAACACCTAAAGTGCTTGTCTGAAATTTTCTTTAAGTCCTCAGACAATCACCCAAATCCCCTGATTAAGGAGGCAGCGGATTATACCGCCCCCCCTCCTTCACGTTATCAAGTCAGGAGGCCCAGACACGCCCTCTCCGATCCCCCTAACAAACTCTCGTCTGACCTGGGACGCCTCTTGGCATCCGGGGATAATCAGACGCATTTAGATTCACCTCTAGTTTGTGATCATCCTTCTGATGTCACTAGTCCCAATTAGATAGCACCTTCTGTGCAATATCCCAGCGGAAACTCCATAGGGAGTGCCGCTTGCGCCTCTCTCTCCCCAAGAGAAGGTCGCATTCGATGTAGGCTTAGAGGGCACCTGCCCAAAGCCAACTGCAGTTGGTGTTTAGTGTGTAGGCACCTAGGTTTTCACGTGAGTCCCACATAACCAACGCAGACTTAGGCTGCGTTGGTATGCATGAGCATTCACCACCTCCTTCCCGTCGTTATCCCGGAGGGTAGCCCATTCCCTTGCTTGGGCGCAAAAAAAAAAAAAGGCAATAGCAATAGCAATTTAAAAGACATAAAGTCAAACACGACTTGAATAGAGAATGAGTCCGTAGTAGTATAAGGTGAGGCGGTCCTCGCAAACATATTTAATATTAGCCGATTATTAGATGCCCGATTCTTCGTCCGCGAAGATAAAGGGTTTTTTTAAAAATAATTAGCAAGTTTGGAATTGAAGATTATCACATGTCCTATTCCAGTTCCGGTTCCCGTTTTCGCTCACGTTCCCAACATATTATATAAATCTTAATTCGAAGAAGATTGCTATGGCAAACTAACCCTACTATTGGTATAGTTACAGCTCATCGACGTGAATTTAAGTTTTCACAAATCCCGCGGGGACTATGAATTTTCCGGGATAAAATGTAGCCTGTCTTTTCCCAAGCTCTAGTCGATCGCTGTACCAAATTTCATCAAATCGGTTCAGTAGTACACATTTATAATATTACATTAGTAGGGATGTAATTTATGTATTTGTAATACGTTCACGTCAACTTAATAGTAAATTTTGCAACCTTTAACGATAAATAAATAAGCATTATGATAACATTACTCATAAATAACATGAAGTTAGCAGGAGAATTAATAGTTTAGTTAATTCTCGTTACACAGCTGCGTTTTATTTAAGTCGATAAATGTTTTTAGCTTACCTTACCTAACAGAGAATAAGGTGTTTGCGTTAGTTAGCCAGGGCTGTATTGACCTCATAAGAAAACACTTTGGGGCGTAGCATTTCCCAAATAGGTCTTAGTTATGTGAAATAAAATATAGAAAGTATTCCAACATACATGTGCTACTATAGGATAGATGCAGAAAATGAAGTAAAATTGTCAAATTATTTTCATTCTTTTAACCAAGAAATAATTACAATGTTTAATTTACTTTTAAATAATGATTGTTTTTTTTTTTGTATATTAATTGTTAATAATTTTGATGAATATTTAGCAAGCAATGGACCATGTTTTCTCTGCTTAGTATACCTTCTTTCGTTTCTATTTCGAGAGTAACTTTTCAGAATACTTTTTATTAAAGCCAGCCTCCTACTAGAGCTGTTAGCAGTGGTAGTTCCGACCTGTTCGAAAAAATCAGCTTTAGTACTAAAGCTGATTGTTTCTGCTACGCCTCGAAGCCCCATATTGGAGTTTATTTTTGGGAAAAAGTAACGAGACAAAGACGTTCATTAACATTCAGTGATACCTTAGCTCCAATGAGTAACAATTCAGAGAAGGGACGTCGCTTCATTATGTGTCTTTTACTGCATTTAACACGGGGAGTGTTCCGAAGAGCTGTTTCACCAGATTCCTGCCGCCCGAATTCTACGTTCGCCCGACACGCCACAAGTTAGGATATCATTCTCACTATCTGGATGTGTGGCGGTCATCCACAGTGCGATTATATTTGTAATAAATACATATCCGTAGTTTTCAATTTTCATTTTCTCATATAAATGATTAAGATTCAATTTTGTACTAGAAAAGCGTATTATAGACCATAAAATGCTTAGACTTGCTACTACTTTGCTATGAGGCTGTTTATTTATAAGGGAATATAGTGTCGAATTTTATATCAAGTCGTTATCTTGTCTCAGGTGAACAATAAACTTAAACGATCATTGGAAATATTTTTATTGTAGAATCTTTTAGTTAAACGTGTATTACATTTAAATAAAATGCATTATAAAGGATGAACTGCAAGATATAATGAACGCGCGCCTGAAGACGTTGCTCCGAAAAGATAACGAAACGTCGATTTAAGTAAATAATTGTTTATTGTTAAATAATTTTTATTATAAGAAACCAATATTAAATTCAGTTGAAATAACGCACGTTTTAATCATTGAAGAAGTACTTTATTTGAATTTGATTTATTTTCCTTGAGATTTTATTATAATTAAAGATTGCGAATGCCACTCTGGTAAGGTTGTTAGAGACCTGTGGTTATGTTGCGGAAACGTTTGAAAAAGGTCACAATTAATATTTCCTTCATAAGAAATCATGTGTTAGGTAAAACTTTCATCCACGAACAAATTTACTTTACCATTACTATTTCAATTTCATAATATCTTATTATACACTGGCCTGCAAAAGTAAGTATCACACTTTTCAATTTTTTTTTTTTTTAACTATAGAAGGTAGAGATTTAAGATTAAAAACGTTTTGTTGCAAATTTTATAGGCTTTAATTCTTAGAAACTAAAATTATACATTAGTAACATTTTTAACTTAAAAAAGATAAAACAATGAAAATAAACATTTTTAGTTTAGTGTAAAAAAAAACCAACTAAAATGTATAACATGTTATTTAATTTTTAATAACTGGTATTGCCTCCTCGAGCTCTGATTACAGCTTCGAGCCGGTTTGGCAATCTGAACACTAGGTTTCGGAGCCGATGCTGGCGAATATTCTCCCATTCTTCTACCAGGGCCTGCTTTAGTGCCCTGAGGGTAGTAGGTGTGGTCTGCGATTTCTGACTAGCCTCCCAAGCTCATCCCAGGCATGTTCAATCGGGTTGAGATCAGGACTTCTTGATGGCCAAGCCATCACGCTGATACCGACCTCCTGAATATACTCTTGCATATCTCTTGATATGAGCCGTGTGTGGCCGGGCATTATCATGCATCAGCATCGATCCATCACCCATATTTGCTGAATACGGCCCTGCATACTCATTGAGAATCTCTTGAGCATATCTTTGCCCAGTGAGGGTGCCATTTTCTATGGCTACTAGCTCTGTGCGACCTTCTGAAGATATGCCAGCCCATACATGTACACTGCCTCCACCGTATTGGACTCTTTCTGAGATGCAGGCTTGAAGGTATCGCTCACCAGGTCGCCTGTAAACACTTCGCCTTCCATCAGAAGTGTAAAGGGAGAATCGAGACTCATCTGCATACAAAATTCTTGACCATTCTTCTTCATCCCACTGCATGTGTTCACGGGCGTATCGCAGTCTCGCTACTCGATGCTGTCTCTCGAGCTTTGGGCCACTCGCTGGTCTTCGGGGTTTCAAATTTGCTTCATCAAGTCTTCTTCTCACTGTACTGTCACTAATGTAGTCCCTCCGGGTGTGAAATAGCTGTTGCTGAACTTCAACTGCATTTTGGTGGCGATTTCTTAACACAGTGGAAATAATATAACAATCTTCTTGGGCACTGGTACACCTGGGTCTGCCATTACAAGGTCTCCTCAGATGGTGTCCAGTCTCTTCGTACCTTCGCTTTACCTTCTGGACCGTTCGTACCTTCACACCCACCATTCTTGCAGTGCGACGCATACTGATGCCTAGTTCCAGAAAAGCCATGATCCTAGCACATTCTTCAACTGAAAGAGGCATGATAAATAAATGTTATGTGCTTTTTAGCATAAATTTTTAAAACAAGACCCATCGATTTTGAAAAAAATTTAAAACAGAAAGAAAAATGTGAATGGTAAAATTGTTATTCGGAAACGTCCACTTTGAAAAAAGAATGGTTTTGTTTTTGAAGTTTTTTTTCAGCCAATTCTTAAAAGAAGGTTACCGACTAAAAATTTTTTATGTACAAAATTAAATTCTCATTGGAGTCCTTTTTATTTCGAAAGTATATCTTGTGAACTTAAAACGCTATCCCAATTTTAAAAGTGTGATACTTACTTTTGAAGGCCAGTGTATTATTGTCATGTCAAGCTTGCAGTAGTTAAATATAAACTATGATGTTCTACGACCAGGCAGGCGGTTTTCGGGTTCCGTAGCCAAATGGCAAAAAACGGAAGCCTTATAGATTCGTCATGTCTGTCTGTCTGTCCATGTATGTAACACCCACCTTTTTCCAAAACTATAAGAAGTATACTGTTGAAACTTGGTAAGTAGAACCGCTTTATCATTTTACACACAAAAAAAAACAGTCACTTTCGGGGGTCCCAACTACTTACAACTGAAACTCAAAAAAAAATCTTGTCAAATAAGAGAATAATAAACCTAAAAAGAATAATAATAAATTTGCTGTACATTATCATGCAACTCCCACCAAAAATTGGTTTGAACGAAATCTAGTAACTAGTTTTTTTTAATACGTAAAAATGATGAGAGCTCATTTGCACTGTTTGATATTGAACAAAGATTTTTTCCATTTAAATAATTTAATATCATTTTCCTTTCTACATAACTTTTATATTGTGTTACTTGCTGCTACGGAACCCTTCAAGGGCAAGTCCGACTCACACTTAGCCGCTTTTTGAGTTTTGCACGCACAATTCAAGTTCTCTTAAATAATAATAATAATAATAATAATATTGAAACACTATTACACAATTTAAATTATAGAGGATATTCTCATATGCTACATCTCATTCTCTCATTATTTTAAAATTATAATAACCGGTAATTATAATGAAAAAATATTGTACGTAAATCTTTTTTTTTTATTGCGCCCAGACATTGGGAAAGGGCTACCCTCCAGGATAACGGGAAGGAGGTGGTGAATGATCATACATACATACCAATTATACGGGACTCACGTAAAACCTAATTGCCTACCCACAAAACACCACCTGAGGTTGGCTTTGGGAAATTGCTCTCTCAGCCTTCATCGAAGGCGAGCTTCTCTTGTGGAGAGAGTGGCGCAAGTTAATTCTAGTAATAAAGTCATTCAAATCATTATTTTAATAAATACTTATTGTAAGTTTCATGCAAAAAGAATTGTAAAAAATTGTTGTGTGTGTCATCATTTCTCGACTATTGATGTGGTACATCCGAGACTCATAAATCATAATAAGTATCCTTGTTACAACTAACCGCAGCATTTTTAACATCGACAAAGTTGCTCTCCAGCGTAATTGCTCCACCTTGTCAACAATTTTCTTGGTGATGGATATGTCACAATTTAGTAGTTGATGATTTGTGAGTTTTAAATTTTCTGCAATGGCTATTGCTCATTATTAATAAAGGCGTTATAAAACTCAAGGTAATGTATATTTGATACGATACTTTTTTTATGAAAGAGGATAAACGAGCGGACGGGTCACCTGCTGTTAAGTGATCACCACGCTGACCACATTCTCCTGCAACACTGGAGGAATTACAGGAATGTTGCCGGCCTTTTAGAAAGATAAACGCGCAAGGAAGCACATTCCACAGGAAGGTTGTACGTGGATGAATAAGATACTACATGCATAATGTAATATCGTATTAGTAGCATATGTTCTACTGTTCTGCTAACTTTTAAGACGTAAGAAAAGCTTTTGACTATGTATGGCATGATGAGCTGACATACAAACTCAAGAAATCAATAGGTATTTGGTTCATGTTACTATACACATCCTATATTTATACCGGAGAAGATTATATGTATGAATATAATAATATAAATCAACTTAAATGTATTCTGTTGTATATAAAATATGAGCAGGTGTCCCGCAGGGGAGAATATCTAGGGCCTGTTCTGTATCTTTTTGATAGTAACTAACCATCTAAAAAGAAAATATACTAAAATTATAAACAAAATAATATAACGTTAAAAAATTAACGAATAAATGTTCAACCATATTACGCTTAAAATATGAAATATAGAACAAGACACATCAAACAGAATTTTGCCATTTCATTACCAAAGATAAATGGAAATAATTTTGCCACTCATTTGTAAATCTCTATGGTATTTTATTAAAATTAACATTTATAATTCAAAACTATGTATGAAAGAACCATCTCAAATGGTAGGCATAATTGCCAGCTCTTGGTATACCTAGAGGGTCACCAGTTGATCAACGACCGGCAGTACGGCTTTCGCCATGGTCGGTCGACTGGCGATCTTCTGGTATACCTAACACATAGCAGCGGCTATTGAAAGCAAAGGGGAAGGTCTGACAGTTAGCCTGGATATAGCGAAAGCCTTTGATCGTGTATGGCACAAGGCGCTCCTCTAAAAACTTCCATCATTCAGGCTTCCCGGAGCTTATGCAAGTGAACCTCCAGCTTCCTCACTGGGCGCAGCATACAGGTCGTTGTCAATGGTTATTGCTCGAATCCCAAGCCCGTGAACGCTAGAGTGCCCCAAGGATGTGTGCTATCGCTGTTTCTTCCGCATATCAATGATATGTTGGACACCTCCAACATACATTGCTATGCAGACGACAGCACTGGTGATGCCGTATATACGGGCCATGCAGGTCTCTCTCGGGAAATCGTCGACCAGTGCCGGGAGAAACTTGTGTCTTCTATCGAGTGCTCTCTCGAGAAGGTCACGGAATGAGGTAAATTGAACCTTGTCCAATTTAACCCCCAGAAGACTCAAGTTTGGGCGTTCACCACTAAAAAAACCCCATTTGTCGTATCACCGCTCTTTAACAACACTTCCCTTAAAGCCTCGCCTAGTATCGGTATACTGGGTCTCCAAAATCTCGAGCGATTGCCAATTCCGCGGCCATCTGGAGGGCAAAGCCAAATTGGCTTCGAAGAAGCTGGGCGTCATCAATCGCACGGCAATACTTCAAGCTGGCCCATATTCTAGCACTCTACAAAGCGCAGGTCCGGCCACACATGGAGTATTGCTGTCATCTCTGGTCTGGCGCACCCCAGTATCAGCTCGATCCATTTGACCGCGTGCAACGCAGAGCAGCTTGAATTGTCGGGGACCTAGTGCTCTGTGAATGGCTGGATCACTTGGCGTCGCTTCATTGTGTGTCTTTTACGCCATTTATCACGGGGAGTGTTGCGAAGAGCTGTTTAAGCCGATTCCTGCCGCCGAATTCCACCTTCGCAGAACACGCCACAAGCTAGGATATCATCCCCACCATCTGGATGTGTGGCGGTCCTCTACGGTTCGATTTTCAAGAAGCTTTCTTCCTCGTACTACAAAACTGTGGAATGAACTTCCTTGTACGGTGTTTCCGGGACGATACGATATGGGTACCTTCATAAAAGCGCGTACACCTTGGTGATCACTTAACACCAGGTGACCCGTACGCTCGTTTGTCCTACTATTGAAAATTAAAAAAATGGGTTGTTCGAAAACTTGATGGCAGTATATTTGAAGCTTCTACGAAAAGTGCTGGGGAGGAATACTAATAGGAATACTTTTGAAAGGATTCCTAGTTTCTGAGGAACGGCGCCATCACAGTTTTTCGTACAGATATATTATGCCGAAAAGATGAGTGGCCGAGACCTTGACTATGCCGGCACTGTTTATAAGCGGGGTGATATGAGCTCGAGGCGGACAGTTAAAGCAGAATCGTGCACAGGTGTTTGGAACCCCCTGCACGATAAGACAAGAGACTTACAAATGCGGTATGCGATAGTCTATATGTCTTAGGATAATATTTGAGTCGATTAAAAGCTCTCCGTCTCAGTTCAATGACGAGACTCTCAAAGTTTTAGTCATCTTCAATTAACTCTCTTAGATTAAATTATTCCAACAGTCGCTATATTTGTATACATAACTAAGATTTTACATGAGGTTTCGAAGCAATGCGGACTATCGGATCTATTTGTAATTTCGAACCCAAAATCTGTATTGGGTTTTGCATTGGTTTTATAATAGAGTTGGACATCGCTATTTCATATATTTACTTAAGCGATGTTGTCTTCCGGTTGAAAAAGATTAACTGTACGTTATCTGAATAAATAATATGAAAACAATAGGTCTTTATGATGTTCGAAACGTCGGCCGTATACAATATGAACAGCAAAGGTCTTAAAATGGGCCCTGAGGAATTCCTCTACTTTAATTTGTTGCCTTTTACAGCAATGGGTTGCCATTCCCATCTATAAGCTGGTCATGCTAATTACGGCTACTAAGATAGCTTGAGAACTATTTCACTGCAGCAGGTTTGGTACCATAAGGCGCCTGAGTGCCAAGGAGCACCACGATCGAGTCTTGATCATGATCACGAGCATATATTATTGTGTCAACAATGTCTGGGGCAGTAGAATTTCTGCCATCTCCTATTTTTGGTACCGGTGTAACATCGGCTGACCTTCAGGCATTTGGGAAAGTGTTTGTCAGAATGAATGTGTTAACACTATGAGAGATAGGAAGAGATAGAAGTATCATATTATTGTGATGAGGTATGTCGTCCATGCCAACAGCTTTACATTTTTTATTATTTTGTTTTAGTTAGCTTACTACCTTTTTTTCCGTTTTCCATTTTCAGGTTTCCTTAAAATTTTTGCCATGAAGTTTTTTTTCCTAATATTGCAATCTTAATACACACAATAAGGTGAAGTCCATTGCTAGCACACCTTTTGTTCCTAACAGCGTTTTTTGCAACACTCTGTATGCTATTGACAGTCATCTCAGCGATACCAAACAATCATGAGATAAGCTGAATGAACTCTAGGTTGTCTAGGACCTTCTAAGTGGATTGCAAATCTAATAACTTGATCCTAAGTGATCGCCCATACTCTCTTGAATCTCCAGTGAAATTGAAAAGCAATTGACATTGCTCGTATGATTTGCATTTGCATTTACGTTTGGATTTCTATAAAGTCCATGCATCAAGGTCCAATGTCGTATTGCCCTAGAATTTCAGCTTCCATGATTAAATGACTATGGGGGTTATCCTGGGTATTAATTATTAATCTTATTAATCTATTTAATCATTTATGAGCCAGTCCAGCGGCTCTCAGAGCTGGCCGGATCACTGTCTTACTACTTGTACAACGTCAAAAACTGAAACCGACGTAAAGATTTTATACAATGTGACCTGGTCAGATCATTACCCCCTATGTATTACATGTTGCATCCCTGAAAATATTGTACCTGCGGTGGTAACTGGCAGTGATGATGGTTTAGTGATGGTAAAATGGGGGTCACGTAGATTACTTGCATTAGAGCAAATAAATAAATATCAATAGTATTGCTATAAACACTTCGACAATTTCCCAGGTGTATTTCACTGTAATTGTAATAGTCATAAAACTTGTACACATTATAAAGAATACTTCTCGAGTATAGAACTGTACTACAATTTTATTGTTGATGTATTGCAGAAGGCAGCATTAATAAGTTCGCGTCCGACGCTCCTTTATACTAAAAAAAACATGTGACGGGGTGGAATTACTATGTCAGAGACAGTCATCAGTTAGCAAGATTATATTTTAAAACCTGGGTAAGCGCGGGAAAACCTAGTAATGGGAACTTAATGAGAAAATGAAACTAAGTAGGAAGGGAATTAAAAAATAAACTTAAATGGAGCCAACAAAATGAAGAATCCATTATAATGAATATTCAGCAACACATCACAAAGAAAATAATTTAGTAAAATTTTGAAATGCACCCAAAAGACTAGAGGGTGAGGAATGTAGGCCGGTATCCATAGATGGGTCTAAAGAAATTTCACATATTGCCTACACATTTAAAACTAAATTTAGAGCCAAACACCTGACCACAAATTGTGTGGTCGACACCAAAAAAGTACCAAGGTCAGAGTTAGATTCGTCTGGTTTTTTTATACAGTTTACGCCTAAAGATACTCGTATTAGAAATACAGTTAAATCTATTAGATGCGGTAAGTCACCTGGGCATGATGGTCTTAGTGTCGAACACAGAGTGTGGGGTACAGATAAAGTATACCATCATTTATGTACATTTTTTAATCTATGCATAAAATATGAATTTTTACCGGTTTCTATAATAAAAACATTAATAGTTCCTATCGTTAAAAATAAAACAGGCAATTTAAATGAGTCTTCAAATTACAGGCCCATCTCGCTTGGCACAATTATTAGTAAAGTTCTGGAGCGTCTAATTTACCCGGTATTGCAAAGATTCATCAATATTGATGACGCACAGTTTGGTTTCCGACCAGGATTGTCAACGGATTCAGCTATCGTTACACTAAAGAGTTGTGTGAGCAATTAAACAGAACGTAGAACCTTGGTATATGCATGCTTTCTTGACCTAAGTAAAGCCTTTGACGTGGTCAATTATGACATTCTTTGGAAAAAGCTTTCTGCTACGAAAGCTCCTACTAAGATCATAAATTTATTAAAATTCTGGTACGGAAACCAAACAAACTACGTTAAATGGAGCGACAACCTATCTAATGGCTACAGACTAGATTGCGGTGTGCGGCAAGGAGGGTTGACTTCTCCTGATCTGTTCAATCTTTACATCAACGATTTGACCGCCGAATTCAGGAGGGCCAGAATAGGCTGTCACATGGGAAATGTATGCATCAATAATTTAAGTTACGCTGATGATATGGTCCTGCTGAGTCCGTCGATCAAAGGGTTACGTAAATTAATATGAATATGTGAAAATTATGCTAACAGTCATGGATTGAAGTATAATGTTAATAAAACCGTATTGATATTATTTAGATCTGGAAAGGGACCAGAAAATATGCCTGAGGTATATCTGTTTTTTTTTTTTTTTTTTTTTAATGGAATAATGGAATAGGAGGACAAACGAGCGTACGGGTCACCTGGTGTTAAGTGATCACCGCCGCCCACACTCTCCTGCAACACCAGAGGAATCACAAGAGCGTTGCCGGCCTTTAAGGAAGGTGTACGCGCTTTTCTTGAAGGTACCCATGTCGTATCGTCCCGGAAACACCGCACAAGGAAGCTCATTCCACAGCTTCGTGGTACGAGGAAGAAAGCTCCTTGAAAACCGCACTGTGGAGGACCGCCACACATCCAGATGGTGGGGATGATATCGTAACTTGTGGCGTGTCGTGCGAAGGTGAAATTCGGCGGCAGGAATCAGGTTGAACAGCTCTTCGGAACACTCCCCGTGATAAATGCGGTAGAAGACACACAATGAAGCGACGTCTCTACGCAACGCCAAGTGAACCAGCCGTTCACAGAGTACTGGGTCCCCGACAATTCGAGCTGCTCTGCGTTGCACGCGGTCAAATGGAACGAGCTGATACTGGGGTGCGCCAGACCAGAGATGACAGCAATACTCCATGTGAGGCCGGACCTGCGCTTTGTAGAGCGCTAGAATGTGGGCCGGCTTGAAGTATTGCCGTGCTCTATTTATGACGCCCAGTTTCTTTGAAGCCAGTTTGGCTTTGCTCTCCAGATGGCCACGGAATTGGCAATTGCTCGAGATTTCGAGACCCAGTATTCCGATACTAGGCGAGGCTTTAAGGGAAGTGTTCTCGAAGAGCGGTGATACGGCAAATGGGGTTTTTTTAGTGGTAAACGCGCAAACTTGAGTCTTCTGGGGGTTAAATTGGACAAGGTTCAACTTACCCCATTCCGCGACCTTCTCGAGAGAGGACTCGATAGAAGACACAAGTTTCACCCGGCACTGGTCGACGTTTTCCCGAGAGAGACCTGCATGGCCCGTGTATACGGCATCACCAGTGCTGTCGTCTGCATAGCAATGCATGTTGGCGGTGTCCAACATATCATTGATATGCAGAAGAAACAGCGTGGGAGATAGCACACAGCCTTGGGGTACTCCAGCGTTCACGGGCTTGGGATTCGAGCAATAACCGTCGATAACGACCTGTATGCTGCGCCCAGTGAGGAAGCTGGAGGTCCACTTGCATAAGCTCTCGGGAAGCCCAAATGATAGAAGTTTTGCGAGGAGCGCCTTGTGCCATACACGATCAAAGGCCTTCGCAATGAATGAGAAAAGTTTAAAAATTGTCAATCAATTCAAATATTTAGGTCATATCTTAACGGAATATCTGAAAGGCGACTGCGATACCAACATGATACCGCGAAAGTTTGCAAAGTGCAGCAATGAGGTGAAAACAACACTATTTAAAACTTGTTGCCTGTGTATGTACACCTGCCAACTGTGGTGTAATTATTCAAACAAGACCTTAAGTTCACTAAGAGTGCAATATAATGATTCCTATCGAGCTCTTATGAAACTTCCAAGGTATTGCAGTGCCGCAAGTATGTTTGCGAGAGCGAGAGTGTCCGACTTCTTCGCAATAATTCGCTCAAGAATTGCTTCCTTTTGGGATCGAATGAGACGCTCCAGCAACGGAATTCTGATGACTGTCTCTAACAATGTATATAATAATGATATTTTCAAAAGATGAATGGACATCCATCTTGATAAAAATAGAAAATAAGCTATTTAATATAAGTATGTAATTGTAATTAATTTAATTAAAATTTTTGTATGCTTAGTTAATTTGATTTATTAGTGGTAATTTAATTGTAATTTTGATTTTAATTGTATTTTCTATGGCTTATGCCTGAAATAAATAAATAATAATTATTATTATTAATCCATATCGCTAACATGATGTAACATTAGTCATCGTTGGTCTCCATAATTTGGGTTGCACTGTCTCCCGCGCGATATAGTTAGGTAATAGGTTTATAGCATTGCCGAAGCACTACACTACAGAGTTGTCTGGGTTACTGTTTTGGTTAGTTCCGTCCATCGCGTGATTCAGATCATACCCATCATATATATGAACTGTCATCTTTAGATGACAGCTCAGTTTACTGAGCCTATGTAAAACGTCAGATGAATTGGTAGATGATAAAATATTCAAAACTTATTTGCAAGACTTACGAACGTTGCATCATACTTTGCATCTGCAATTTTAAGTAAAATGCATTTCTTACGGACCAAGTTAAACATCAAGTAGGTACATCGCTAAGCCATCAAACAAAAACAACGAGTAGCAATAAGTATACTTTTACAACATCAATAATTAAAACAATCATTACTTAAAACTAGATAAATTTATTATAAATATAGTAATAACATCTTTAAAAATACTATTTAATAAATGATTTACAAAATAGATTGTCATATAACATAAGTAGTCCTTAATGAACGACTCATTTTTGTACTTCTAGTACTTGTATTATTGTCTTTTATTTAAATTGGCTACAGTTCATTACCTCAATCCCTAGATCGTCTTACTAAGACACTTGCGGTATTGTGTATTCAGTCTTGCGTCCTCTATAAAGACTGAAATTTTTAAACATATTATTAAGTACGTGTCAATAATTGTGTATTTAAAACAGTGTCTTTGTAAAGTATGCAATGTAAATAAACGTTAGATCTTACTAAAAAAGTGAAGTAAAAGCATAAATTGGAATGATTATGACAAAGTTCACATTAATCTAAAAACAAGTCCAATACTTATAAGTTAATACTGGAATAAATTGAACCTGTTCTTTGCCTCATAATTATCACAGAGTTGAAAATGACTGACTAAATGCAATTCAGTTAGAACTGGTTAAGCCGTATACTACTCGTGCTGATAAATAATGATTTATTAAAGGCTTCGTCTCCTTTTGCTTCTCAGGCACTACTACCGTCTTTATCTCTTAGATTAAAAAAAATGAAATATGCTGACGGTATACTTTTAATGAATAGCCATTTTAAATCTCATACAATATCTGCACGAATAGTATCGTTGTTTTCTTATGTTGTAGTGGTTGTAACAGTTAGAGCCGGTCGCCTCTCGTCGATCGTAGTAATAGTTGTTGTAACCGTTGTGGTATTTGTATCGTTGCTATCGTTACTAGATACAACGGTATCATTGCTGTTCGATGGTTGTGGATTGGAGTGGTGCGGTAGCGCAGAGTTGATGGCTAACGCTGTTGCTATTGGTTGACTGATTGGTTGAACAGGCGGTAGGTATGCTGGGTAGTGTATACCAACCACTTCTTCATAACTTGGGGGTGCCAACGCCTCTGGAATATAATAATAAATAAATTAGTATATTTGTAACAAATCTAGAGAATTAATTGAATTAATTTATCCACTATGTAGGTACCACAGAGACGCCTGTTTATGCTGCTAAGCAGTACTGTGCAAGCACTTTGTTGTTTTGGTTTGTATGGCAAAATGACTAGCGAAATTACTTCGGTCTCAAGCTGACATGGCGTGAAAGTACGCAATCCTCTCAGATATTTAAGCTTTTCAATGATGTTGCGTTCACGGATTTTAATCCGAGGAGTAGTATTTTGTATTAATCAAATCCGACAACGTAGCGAATCACAATTCATAAAAAAGTCCGAGAGAACATGTTATTCTACCAGGATTCAAAAAAACCTTTCCCAAAAATATTATTAGCAATATTATTCATTTCTATTGCAGTAGCTTCTGCAATTGGTCTCAGGGAAATTATTGTACGAACGGGCAAAGAATATAAAAGATTTGAAAAAAAATGTAGTCTCCATGGGGACAACAAGAAATATCAAGAGTAGCAAACACCCTACGGATGAAGCTACGTGCCGACTAATGAAGATTTTAGACAGTATCGTGCAGTCGTCTTAAATCATTTTTATGCACACCACGTTAGTATTGAAGTGTTTCGTTTGATTTTATAACCTTTTGATAAACTTCAACTGTACGTGTTAATGTGATCGAGACATGGGATCAATTTGAAATTTGGCAGACTTTTCAAGAACCAATTATATAAAATTATTTGGTACTAACGCGGCAGAAACAGCTCACAATATTAATGTTGCGTTTGGAGAGAGGACTACTAATGAACGCATAGTGCGATTTTGGCTTAAATGCTTTCGTGATGGAAACTTTGACTTGAAGAACCAACCACGTGGACGACCGCCCCGCCCACACAGGTGAATAACATTGAATTGAAAGAGATGGTGGAAGCCGATCCAAACCATACTACCCAGGAATTAGCGTCATGGCTTACCGTACCTTACCAACAATATTGACTCATTTGTGTCAAATCAGGCCTTTGTCCTGCAGTGAACGTCTTCCGGCTTATGATGATGATGATGATGTGTCAAATCAAAAAAAATATGAAAAATGGGTGCCTCATGATTTCACTGATCTGCAGAAAGAATAGCGTGTTGAAACTTGTGTTGCCTTGTTGAATCGATACAGAAATGAAGAAAGGAAGGATCGAATTGTGACATGCGGTGAAAAATGGATTCTTTAGGATAACCGTAAGCGAAAAATGCAATGGCTGACCCTAGGTTAAACGCCACAACAGTGTTCTAAAGCAAAGGTTACCAATAAAAAGGTAATGGTAGCTGTTTAGTGGTGTTATTCACTATAGCTTTCTCCGATCTGGTGCAGCAATAACGGTAGATGTCTACTGTACCGAACTCCGAACAATGCTATCAGAACTAGCAGTGAAACAGCCTCGACTATGAATCGATCTCCACTATTATTGCTCCATTATGACGCGAGACCTCATACAGCACGAGAAACCGTTTTAACTCTACAGAAACAGCATTAGAAACCATTCGTCACTCTCGTATGCGTCAGACCTTGCTCCAACGGACTACCATTTTTTTCGTGATTTGGACAATTTTATACGTGATAAAAAGTTTTCTTCTCAGGAGGCAGTACAAAATGTTTTCACACAGTCTTTGTCGAATCTAGATTACCACAGTTCTATCGCAAAGGCATAAATGGCCTTCCAATTAGATGGCAGCAATGTATAGACAATAATGGTAATTATTTTTATAAATATATATGTTATATTAAAAAAAAACTAATTTCAATTTTTCGGTACAAATCGCCAATTTCATACTTTAACCCATAATATGTAATGGTGATGCTTTTTTGTGAGAAAAATTATGAATTTTGATTAAAAACAAAAAATACGCTTTACTTTGATTTTGACAATTGATTGATAAAACGTATTTATTTGTAAATTTAATTTATATTGAAAAATATTTAGATGATGCGGGATTTCAACCCGTGCCTTTAGGGAATCGCTTTACTCGCAAACTGTATTTCCTTACCATATTTAGGCGGTGGGGGCAAATTGGCGGGGCTGACGTAGATAGTTGGCTCGGTGGACGGCAGAGAATTGCGTGACCGAGTGCCTATGTATGGTCGCCTCTGCTGCGGATTGCGCGTCTTTTGCCCTGGAACAATCAAACAATTAAATTATATTTGAGACAAAATAATCATTTATGTGAGGGATGGTTGGATGCAGTGTTGGTAGCAGTGCATATTCCAGCACGTGGTCGCCATTCGAGGACTTACTGACCCACCGTCATCTGTCTTTCGAACTATGTGCCATGCCCACTGCCACTAGATGGACCTACGATCTATGCTAGGGGTTTCTCAGTTTTCTAGGATCGAATCAGTAGGAGATCCGTAGGAGAAGCAAAGTCACTGACATAGCTCAGATGGTTGCAAAACTGAAGTGGCAGTGGGCAGGGCACATAGCTCAATGGATAGATGGCTGGTACTGCCCGTAAGGTCCTCCAAGAGTTGTTGGTAAGCCCCCTACGAGAAGGACCGACGATCTAGTCAAGATCGTTGGAATACGTTGGATGGCAGCGTAGTACCGATCGACGTGGGGATATTTGGGGTAGGCCTTTTTCCAGCAGTCTTCCGGCTGATGATGATGACGATGATAAACCATTTTTGATATCATTTCTGTAAGTTCGTTTTTACAAACGAGCAGACTAATTTTATGGTCGAGACAAAATTTTTCGGTTTGCCATAGTCAAAAGTTTTTAAATACCAAATTTATGCACACTCAAGTCATATCTATCGCCTATAAGCTTTTCAAGTCATTCTATTTATTAAAGTAACTATTTACGTAAGGAGGGAGACCATCCAAAGGTTATTTAATTAACGACTTTATTGTTATTTAATTAATATATTCAAATCACTTCAACATTCTCTTTTCAACATCTAGAAGATGTCTCTTTAACTGCATGATTAAAACAACACCAGATAATTAACAATATGCATAATAAAACATAATATTAAGATTTTGATTATGAGAAAAAATATACTTAAATCTAATCAATAGATCAATTCCAAATAAGAACGTACTGTACCTTAAAAATGTACTAAAAATAGTTTTAAGTAAAATTGGTTAATTGGAGCGATTGCCTTTTTTAAGTAAAAAAGTTATGATTTCTCGAGTTTTGGCTAAACTGGAGGATCATCGTAGTCTCCTGGGAGTCTACGATGAAAATTTTTGGAAATTAGAATTATTTAAAAATCATTAAGTGAGCAGATAGATTTAAAGTTATAAATTATATTTTACCTATTTGGTAAACTTTAAGCACAAAAGATAATAAACACGAAGTTATAATAAAAACACTCAAAATAATTAAACACAGAAGGAATCGTTGAAATTGTCCGTGAAATAACTCGTCACCATTGACACTGTCTTCCACAGAATCTTGATTAGTCACCATATTTACACTAGCACTATATTAGAATGAGATTCATTTAGTCACTGTCTCCCGCACTATTATTATCCCCACTTAATTGTCATAAAACAACTTTGGTTATAAATAAATAAATATTACTAATCGTATTGGTATCGCGCAATGCATAAACATTCTAATAAAGAGAGTTAACTGGTACCTTATTATATATGCGATAATATTATCATTGAGATTAAAATAATCGAAATAGGTTATTAAATCAAGTCGTTTAATATCATGCATTGTTTTTTGAGTACAGTCCCCATTTTCTAATCTAAGACTATGTTAAGTAGAATCTAGATTAATTGGCATTATAATTATTGCTTTGTCAATAAATTTTGTCGCAATCAGTCAATCTTGATAAGACATCGATTCCGTTGGATGTTATGTTTCACTTAAAATTATATATTTTTTAAATATCCGGACAAATAAGTATGAATCTGTTTATATCAACAACGTAGTTATTTGTTAACCCCCTTATTCATAATAGTCTGCTAACTGAAAGCATTGCTAATTCTCACTCTGTCTTCTTCCATTGACCTAAGTCATAATAAGAAAAAACACTCCTTAGCGGCTGTTTTAAGTTAGCGGACCATTATGAATAAGGGGGTAAGACTACAGAACTTGGAAAACACCACTATTATTCCGTAATTAATTTATTACTAGTAGCAGCAGTCAGTAATATACCACTAACAATAACAGTAAAACACTACAAACCATTACTGATCAGCAATGCCACACTAATGGTGGTACTGTTTGAAATAAGTATCGTACTGAATGTTCAGTTTACCGCTTAGTAACTTTATTTAAATAAGTAAGTATTATTCTCGAGCGTTCTCCAACAGTGTAGGTCTGGTACCTAGGTAGGTTAGGTGTGGCGTTTGAAATGATTATCACACTGATTGTTCAGTTTATATCTTAGTAACTCTACCTTTCAAAATCGGGAAGTCCAATATTTCACCAGATTATCGGAAGTACGTACGGCACACTACGCCCAGACCAAGTTCTGACCCTCATTTGGTTTATAAGATGGTTTATTTTGCATGGTATTGTCACTTGTTTCAATAGCTTTCTTATTCATTCACTTAAATTCATCGCCGTTGCGCGCGAGCCGATTTCGGAAGGTTAATACAAGTAAGTATTATTCGAATGTTCTCGAACTCAACAAACAGTGTATGTGAAGTTGAGTCTAGATTAATTGGCTTTATAACTACTTTGTCAATAAATTTAGTTGCAATCAGTCAAACATTCATAAAGGAAACTGTTTATATTATGTAATTAACAATATATTTATTTATCAGGACTATAGGGTTTGGACAACACCAGTATTATTCCGTAAGTAATTTATTTCAAGTAGTAGCAGTCAGTAATATACTTCTTACAGTAACGGTAAAACGCTACACGCCATTATGGATCAGCAATCCCACACTAATAGTGGTAACGTTTTAAATAGGTATCGTACTGAATGTTTAGTTTATCGCTCAGTAACTCTATTTATACAAGTAAGTATTATTCTCAAATGTTCTCGAAGAGTGTAGGTAGTATCAAAGAAGAATAAACAAAATGTTTTATAATTACGTATTTCTTAAACCGTCATAGTTAGACGGAGAATTTAAGAAGTACCATCTTCGTGTTATATCTTTTACAATGCGGCGGACCTTACTTCTCCAAACAAATTGTGTACATTTTCCTAACTGACCGTTAGCAGGAGAAAGTACGCGGCGGGGATAACTTTACATCACCCGATACTCCGTACGCTTGATTGTTTAATATGGGTGTGCAATTCGTCTGTCAAAATTCTGACAACTGTGTAAATGAGATAGATCATCTATCAACTACTTAATCTAACTATTCAATTTTAATTCTGTAGAAAATGGTATCTAGTTTACTAACGGCCGTTTTCAATAACGTATTCCTAGTCAGGATACATTGCTGTCACCGTTTAATGACAAGATCTTATCTATCTATAGTTATGTCCAATATAGCTATAGTCCAATGCTTTATGTCGATAGGTTATTGAAATTTTAGTACCTAAGCGTAAAAGGATAGATTTGTCTACCTCTAGTAAGTTAAACTAATGATTAATAGGTTATTGAAAACGGCCGCAAATATGATGCTATAACCTAGTCAAGGAACATCCTGTAAGAGTAAAAGAATTAAGACTTTTAAACTTTCCTCGAGCTAAGAAATTCTCGAATAACATAAAAACTGACTCTGAGTTTAGGAAAATTGTGTTCCAAGGAGATTGCACACTTTCATAATTGTATCAAAAGATTACTTATATCCAAGAGTTCCAAATATTGACGCATGTCCAAGCACAGGGGAAACTATTTGAATATAATAAGTATAAAATTGATAAGATAGTACTAAAATGACGATCACGTATATTTAGTATCACTTAAAAGCAATTACATATACTCGATTATTATCTACCACTCGTAATTACTACACAAATTACTTAGCGACAAATTCAGTTGTCACTACATTATTATATGTATTAACAATAATGATGTAAGCCTTTATTTAGATTCAGTTATATTATTTTAAAATAATTCTTTACACAAATAAAACTTGAAAAACAAAATTATATGAACGATGCGGGATTCGAACCCACGACCTCCAGCGTTCCGTGCCGGTGCTCCAACCAACAACCAACGGTTAGCTCAGTGTATTAATCCTAGAAGTGAGGGTTATCACTTTAAAAACATAACATATTGTTTAGATTTACAAGAGCGACATCTCAAGTCAATTTCCTAATATGCAAATATTGGGGTTGAGCAGGTTATCAACTATAAAGTAGATCCTGTAGATGAAGCCACAACCTGAGAGTTGAACAAAGCAAACAGAATTTTATAACGAGGCGGTACTCGAACGGTTAGCTCAGTCGAACAGTTACGTCAGTTGGTTGGAGCACCGGCACGGAACGCCGGAGGTCGTGGGTTCGAATCCCGCATCGTTCATAAAGATTTGTTTTTCAAGTTTTATTTGTGTATTAATCTTAGAAGTGAGGATTATCACTTTAAAAACAAAACATATTGTTTAAATAATTCTTTGATGTTATATAACATAGGCAATTACATCTGTTAGTCTTGTCCAGTTATTTATGTTTGTTTTCCTTTAAAAACTAATAAATTTCGTAAGTCCGTTCTTAGCTGACCTCTATCACAAGAAAGGAATATTTCTACCAAATTTCAAGTCTCTGGGCTTTATGGTTCCGGAGATATCATCGTGATGAGTCAGTACATAGGTAGAAATTTCTTATCTATCTCAAGATTATTAAATGTATCTTTGTCTGGCACCCGTTGTACAAGCTATGCTAAGTTTGGGCTACATATTTTTGTATAATCTTGCGTAAATGTTTTGTGTATAAATACATACCTAGACTAATTAATCGAATGCAGAAGTAAAGAATCAGCCATATCACAATGATGGATATAAGGATTATGGAGTACAAAAGGGTAACCTCTGTAGCCCCCCCTGTCTGATCATCCGGAACTGTTTCATCGGGGAAATTCACGTTCGGATAGCCGTAGGATGGCGCCATACTTGATAATACTTGCAGCACAAATATGTCAAGTTGTGGCTAAAAGGGCACGATTTACTTGTATGGATAATGCTTTTGTAAATTCAACAATGTATGATTTAGCCACTTCTGTAGTATTTTGTATAGTTTTTTGGTAAAACTTTTGTTGAAAGATTTCCTGTTTTAATACTTTTAGTACTGCTAAAAGTTAAAGTACGGAGTTTTACTTGTAATATATTAATTCACAACTTATCAACAGCACAATCTGGCGCTAAATTTTCTAGTTTCACTAGTATTCACTGATTTTATTTACACAGCGATCCTTTTTTTAAACTTTTCTAAGACTGACTTATCTGACACAACCTATTACTGCGCACAAACTTTAGCACAACATTTTGGAAACCGTTTTTCTGCATTAAGGTCAATTGATTCTTGATTAGATTTACATTATTAAAATAATTCCACATTTCACAATTACGTTTCATAAATTCTGTAAGAGACCAGTTCGAAGTATTGTGGGACTTTGATAAATATGTCTTGTTTCGTTTTATCTATATATTATCTCATATCTCTGATACTTCAAGATATTTGTGATGTACGTTACTGAATTTAGCTTGGAATATGTACCTATCGTTATGGTTACAATAATTTTGTATTTGCGATAAATATACACTTTTTGTTTTAGTTTTGCTGGTAATTTGATCGGGGATTGCATGAAACCCATTGAAAAGATCTTAAACTGTCTTGGTTAAATCTTTCAAAGGATTAACATGTTAACACTCTCATTGATGATAACGTACACTATTCTAGCTTGTCTTGAGAAGCATTCATTTGTGCACGCATCATGGAACAACTACTGGATGTAAATTAAGTCTTCTAAGTATATTCCTCAGGCTGATATCTATAAAGAGTAATTAGACTTTGCTCATAGCTCTTGTTTAGTATGCATCGATGTACCTATATATTATGTCTGACCTAAACGACCTGTCGTTCTCACTTTTTGCCTCAGGTGGAAATGATGTCCTTCACATACAATTGATTTAATATGAAAGACGCTATGCTGGGCTATAGTTTTGTAATCTTTTACTTTCTTGCGGGAACCCGTCGCTTTTATGGGATTTTTAAATTTTATAATACTTTCACATTGTTTTACCGGCAATATAAGGTTGACAAATTTTACTCAATTAGGTGCAGAAGTTGTTGTGTACTAGGCTGTATAAGAAACTATAGTATTTTATTTTTCCCACTCGTTAGTTTTCCAGGGTGAAAGGTATCCAAGATGTTGATCGGCAATATAATTAGCAAAATGCCAAATTTTATTAAATTATGTATGTAAGTTATTATATTACTAAGCAATATAAGATACTTTATTAATTAGTTATCGCAAGGGAACTCTTTAATTTTCTGGGATGAAATGTATTTAAAGTGTTGACCGGCAACAAAATAATATATCAACATGCCAAATTTTCTTAAATAATCTGCATAAGTTGTTGACTACACTATATAAGTAAGGAAAGGTTTTTAACTGTCCCACGGGAACTGTTCTTTGAATTGAATCTAAGGTTTTCACATTTCTAAATAGATTATTTAATTGATACTTAATTTTTGAAGCAAAGACTTCTTTATGCACGATGAACACTTTATTTTGTAGGTATTCATTAAGACTAAGCTGTGTCGCTCTGCTATGTAACGCACGTCGACTAAGGGTGTGCGACCAGTAAGAGCTAGAGTTCCCTGTGACTTCTTCTCATTAAGCTCAACCTCGTCCGAAGTGGTGAAATTATAATTATATATTTTGAAAATCTTAAAAATTTAAGAAGATAAATAAAAACTTACGTATTTCTTATTAATAACCTCACCTTAATCACATGTCATGACAAACACACCGTTCATTTTATATGATATTTCCTTAATAATTAATCTGTTATCTACCATAATACCTTAATAAATACGAATTAATCTATCAATAAATAAAATGATATACCTATTTTATCATCACATCTCTCTTATAGAGGTTAAAAACCTAATGAGTCCTCGATAAGCAATTAGATAAACATGTTTGTAGGTACAAAGTATTTTAAACCTTGTTTACCCCGGACTCTTACACATAACAGCTATACATATCATTCATTTTATTTCAAGTAAAGTGATAACCGCCGCCCACATTCTCTTGCAAGACCACAGGAACCATAGGAGTGTTGCCGGCCTTTTAGAAAAGTGTATACGCTTTCTTTGAAGGTACCCATGTCGTATCGCCCTGGAAACACCGCACAAGGAAGCTCATTCTCCAGCTTTGTAGTACGTGGAAGAAAGCTCCTTAAAATCCGCACTGTGGAGGACCGCCACACATCCAGATGGTGGAGATGATGTCCTAATTTGTGGCGTGTGATCCAGCCGTTGAGCACTGGGGCCCCCAGAATTCGAGCTGATCTGCGTTGCACGCGGTCAAATGGATCGTGCTAATACTGGGGTACGCCAGACCAGAGATCACAGCAATACTACATATGTGGCCAAGCCTGCGCTTTGTAGAGCGCTAGAATGTGGGCTGGCTTGAAGTATGATGCCAAGCTTCGAAGCCAATCTGGCATCATACTTCTAAGCTTGCATCATGCTTCTAAGGCTTGGCTAAGCAATTGAGTGCAAACCCAAATTACCATGACCACGGAATTGGCAATCGCTCGATATTTCGAGACTCGTCTGCATAGCAATATATGTTGATATGCATGTAATTGATATGCTTCGAGCAATAACCGTCGACATCGACCTGTATGCTGCGCCTCGTGAGGAAGCTGGAGGCCCACTTGCATAAGCTCTCGGGAAGCCCAAATGATGGATGTTTTGAGATAAATGCTTTGTGCCATACACGACCAAAGACCTTCGCTATATCCAGGCATACTGCCATGCCTTTCCCCTTGCTTTCAATAGCCACCGGCATTTTAGGTATACCAGAAGATCGCCTGCCGACCAACTATAGCGAAAGCCGTACTGTCGATCGTTGATCAACTGGAGACCCTCAAGGTTTACCAAGAGCTGGCGGTTAATTATGCCCTCCATGATTTTGGAGAGCAGGACCTGTAGTTTGCCGGATCCGAACTGTCTCCTTTTGTTTGTATCGGATGGACAAAGGCTGACTTCTGAGTGAGGGACTACGCCTTTATAACATGAGTGCCGGAGTAAGCACGTTAGCACCGGCGTCAACTTAGGTGCACACGTTCTAAGCACGATTATTAAAATGCCATCCAGCCCGCTCGACTTCCTGACGTCCAGCGAAAACAGAACTCGCCGAACAGTTTTCTGTCTGAACTGTACTTCAGGGATAGAGCACCGACACCGCGCGATGGTCGCCGGTGTTTTTGTTTGTTTCAGAGGCTTTCTCTTTTGCCGTATGGGCCTATGTCTATTCTAAGTCTATGGGTACTTCTCACCTACGAGTTTATAGGTGTCAGGTACCTACCCTAGTGCACGGCTACTAGATTACTTACAAGTTTTTACAATGAATGGATCACCTATTTCATTTTATCTCCCCATTGTAGCTTCACGCTCTATATTACATAAGTTAATAAATAAATACATTTAGCATGTCATTATCAATCATACAGTCTAAATATTTCTATTAAAAAATAACTGGTACAAGGAAGTGTTTATTTGATAAGTTGATAACAAATAGTTTAAGGCTAAATAAATATTGCCCTGACGAGGCCGTCTTTGCTATCGCCGTGTGGGAAATATCTTCAATATATCTACGCGTTTATCTAGAGGACATAGTGGTAATGCAGAAAAGGATCGTCTTATGGTACACGTCCAAGCAGTAATTGATATATTGATTGCATGCACTGATCAACACTGCGTCTTTTGCGGTACGTAGTCGCGATTCGAGGACTTTACAGCAGTGGACGTCTTTCGACTGAAATAATGTACTAATCCCTTCCTTATCTCCCATTTTTTTAATGAAAATAAGGAACTAGACGAGTAGGACGTTCAGCTGATGGTTATTGATATGCCCTGCCCATTACAATGCAATGCCGCTCAGGATTCTTAAAAAACCAAAAATTCTGAGCGCCACTATAATTGCGGTCGTCACTTTGAGACATAACATGTTAAGTAGTTGCCTAGTAATTTCACAATTCTGATCGAAACCCATACCCATAATCTAATCGGCATCCAGTGCAAAGGAGCCTCCCACAAAGTTACAAAGAAGTCTTGAGTAAGTTCAACGCAAGTAATGCCTTTTAGCCTGGGTTCATTTTAAGTTGGGGAGCTGCACAGACAACGCAGGGCACCCTTGGAAAGAGGCCGCTGCCGCGCCAAGTTCTGCTCGAATTCATATGTTATGCAAGCATGTCTCCGCGTTGGTAAGGTTGTGTCCTTTGAAAGGGGTAACCGACCCATACAGAAAACAATCCTTAACAATGCGAAATTCGAGATGCGAATTTCAAATGCCAACCCGTTGTGGCAAGTGGATTACTACTTCCATTACGGGTCTCAGCATACAGGTCGGAGTCAACGATTGCTACTCGGACCCTAACCCCGTAATTGCAGTGTTCCCCAAGCTGACTGTTATCTCCTACTTTTGCATATCAATGGTATTATGTAAGATACATCCAATATGCATTATGCAGATGAACTCATATAAATCCTGGCTAATCCAATTATAATAGAAGTTATTCATACTAAATTGGAGCCCAACAAACTCTACTCGCCAAACTTTCAGCACTCGGACTAACCCGAATGGGTTTGAATATACAAGCTCTCTCTTTTTGTTGGTATCTTTGAACTGCTTAATTTACCTTCATCATTCTGATCTTGGAACGTACGACTATCTACCTAACTTATATCGTTCCATCAAAACAAACGTACAGTAATATTAACATTTTACTTAAGAATTAAAAAAAATGAATCAACAAGTAAAACGAAGAAGTGAAAATATCAGTAATCCCATTTTAATAATACAAGTTCAGTTTGTTCTCGGATCGAGTGTCCCTTAGTCGACACGAGCCAAATTTATCTGAGCGAGTGTTACATTGCGTGACTGCTCAGTTCAATTAATACTTACATAATAAAGTGCTCAACGCGTGTAAAGAATTAGATTATTTATTCGTCTAAATAGACTGTGAAAGTTGGAAAAACGTCGAAAAAGTTGACAGTTATCCTCTATTTTGAGCAATGCTCGCACACTAACAGAAAGTGGCATACAAAGCGCGAGTGTAAAAGGATGTTTGTCATGCACACAAAAGTTAGTAACCTGGCCTGTTTGCATCGGTTGTCTAACAGCAAGAGGCTGGACTAGATAAATTATCTAAGGCCTTAACAAATTTTGTAGTCCCAAACTAATACTAATGACACAATGCTATGATCAAATTAACGAAATCTATTCCTCACTTATTGATTTTCTAAAATTCTTGGGATGTAATTTTATTTAATTATCTAAAAAATCTATATACAGGGTGTACCAAAGTTATGGGACATGAAGGGAAATTACCTTAAATATGGAAGATAGGCTATTTTACTGAAAGAAGACTTTATGTTATTTTTAAAAGTTAGTACTTCTGCATTCAAAGATTTTCTAAAAATTACTTGCCTCGTCTGGGAATCGAACCGACTGAAATGTAAAAAAAAACAGCCCTACTTTTATGATGCCAATCGAAAGAATGGCCAAAAACTAATAACTCATCTTAAGTAACATAGTATTCTAAAAGAAAAGAACAACGTAAAATTAATGTTTTCCTACATGGATTGGTACGAATGGACCGATTAGATGGCCCGCCAGATCCCCGGACCTTACACCATTAGATTTCTTCTTTTGGGGATACGTGAAAAATATGCTATACAAAAAGCGATACGAGAACGTGGGCGAGTTACAAACAGAATTGTGCCATATCATATCGCGTATTCACCATAAAATGATAAGAAAATCAACAGGCAGCGGACTCATTAAAATATTGGCCATTTGCGTAAGACAAGAGGGATCACATTTTGAGCATTTAATTAATTAATTTACAAAAAAATACGCCCTATACGACATGGGTAAAAAAAGCGCGTACGTCCTGTGATACCTCTGGCGTCGCGGGAGATTGTGGGCGGCGATCATAGCTTAACACCAGGTCGACCGTACGCTCGTGTGATTTGCTTTTCCATAAAAAAAAATATATATTTCCTTTTGCTTAGCACAGCACCAGACAACAGACATCAAAAATGTTTGCATCACCCGGATCTCAAACGATCCTGGAGTTAATCTAAATTAAGAATTCAGGATCCCTAAGGTAAGAATAAAAAAATATATAAAATAATTACTTATTGAAGCCATTTTGATGCACATGATGACAAAGGACATAACCAGAAGAGTTGAAAACACTGATATATACACCAGTGATACTAAAGGCGATCCCGAAAGAGTTTCAGAGGCTGGCTGGGCGAGCATTTTGTATTTTTCTCTAAAATAAGCTGATATGTTGTTGGATTCCAGTCTTCAGTATCAAAATCTGCGGATTTCTTTTACAGTTTTACTTTAAGTACAAAGTTTTCTCCTTCCTTTTACAAAATTTGTTAGTATAAGGCTTTGGCCTGCAAGCTTAATTTAGTTTTATATGTTTACTTTCCTTGTTTTGTTTCGTCATCTGAATAGTATGTATATTTCAAGAATTCCCTTTTGTTTTCAGTATGAAATTCTTTGTAAGCAAATGATTACAAAGAGTACACTTTAAAAGTTTTCGTTTATCACTGCGACGTCTCTATCGTTTATTTAAAAACAATAGGAGCCATTAAAAAAAAAACGTCACAACAAAATGCACTAATAAAAACCCACTATAGGTAGTACAACTTTATCGCTTATCACTGTACATAGAGTTGCTTATATAACAACACTCGTATTAAATAGACATCGAAAATACTAAGAGAAAAATTCGTGTGCTAAAATTCAAATGTTTTACAAAGATTATCTGAAGCTAATCTTAGAATGTGAATCTGCGTGTCACATTGATAGTTTCCAAAGTACAGTTGTGTACAAAGTGTTTTAAATATAATTGATTAAATTATTTTAAAAACTATATAAGTGAAATTTAAATTACTAATTGGAAAAATAATACATTAGTTTCCCTGCGAGGTCGAATCAGAAATGAGGAGATCCGTAGGAGAACCAAAGATACTGACAAAGCCCAAATGATTGCGAAACTGAATTAGCAGTGGGCAGGGCACATAGTTAACGGACAGATAGCCAGTGGGCCAGTAAAGTCCTTGAATGGCAACCACATGCCGGATGACGCAGTGCGGGTAGACTCCTCACAAGATCGACGATCTGGTCAAGATCGCCGGAATGGCAGCGCAGGAGCGAGCCTTTGTCCAGCAGTGGACGTCTTTCGGCTGATGATGATTATGATGAAATGTTACATAACAAGAGAATCACTTATTAATTATAGGAAAACATTCCTTTAGTTGAAGTTATTAGAGAACACCATTCACCCACTACAAAGAAATCGTAAGCTGTTCACCAAGGGCAGAATTTTATAATTCTTGCAAGGGCGCAGGGCATATTAATGAAATTGTATCTCAGGTAAGCCTGATTAAATAATAAAAACAGCTTTAAAGTGACAAAATTTTTTGGTCGAATTTTAGTGTTTGATAATACTTTTAAAATCCTCGAGCTATACATTAAAATTAAGTAATAGGTAACAGATTGTATGCGATTATACTTTGTAAGGTTTATCAATAAAGACTTACAATATAATTTTATTGTCAAAATTATCATGATTGATACAATACTTCATTTAAAAAAAAATTCACAGTACATTCAATTCGAAATGTGCCCTCGTATTTATATGAATATTGGGCCAATAATACGTACTCAGGTACGGGCAAAAATTTGTACGTTAATACATCTCTTAAGTGATCTTAGTTATTTTGTCTGAAAATATCAACCAAAGTAGGTAATTACCTATATATTTTGACGGAATAGAAATTATGTAATGGCCATATTTTACAATCGAGCGTACAATATTTCATCAGCACCGCCTACATTCTCCTGCAACACAGGGAGAAAAAGATCTCAAAGGAGTGTTGATGGCCTTTTGTAAAAATGTATACTAGAAAAGGTAGGTGTATCGTCTTTGAAATAAGAATAACAATAAATCATCTCATTTTGTAGTTTGGTTTAAACTTCCTTGAAAACCGCACTGTCGAGGAACGCCACACATCCAGATGGAGTGGATATAGTAATTAGTGGAATGTATGAGTGAATCAGGGCTGTCATCTGCCACCAATCGATACTACAGAGCTTTTTTTATGACCGAAAGGGAATAGAGAAGCAGGACTTTCAACTGATAGTAATTAATACTCTGCCCATTACAATGCAGTGACGATCAGGACTCTTCAAAAACCAAAAATTAAATTAAATTCTGAGCGGTACTACAATTGCGCTCGTCACCTTGAGCCATATTAAGGTGTTAAATCTCATTTGCACAGTAGTTTCACTAGCTACGGCGCCCTTCAGACTGAAACACATGCGGCCCGGCAGAAATAGGCGCCGTTGTGGTACCCATAATCTAGCCGGCATCCTGTGCAAATGAAGCCTCCCACTGGTACATATTATACAAAAAAACATACACAGAACGATTTTACTTAGCTCGAGTCTGGACAAACATACGGGTGTTTTTACTGCTTTTAAATGAAATAATTATCATCACTTTGATGAACGTAAGTATAAAAAAATTTGTTAAGTATACCTCTGCCCTTAATGAACTGCCTTATGACGTTCACCAAGTGTTGTTTCAATATGGTATCTATGATATTTTCGCTCCCTATGGTAAATAATCTATCCATATATATAAAAATGAATTGCTGTTCGTTAGTCTCGCTAAAACTCGAGAACGGCTGGACCGATTTGGCTAATTTTGGTCTTGAATTATTTGTGGAAGTCCAGAGAAGGTTTAAAAGGTGAATAAATAGAAATGCTGTAAAATTAAACAAAAACAACAAATTTGTTTTTCCTTTGATGTGTCCATAATTTCTATGAGAGAATTTAATGACGCACGGTTTGACAGTTCTGCTGTGAAACAATTTCATATAAAAACATTATTTTATTTATTACATACAGAACAACGTCTGTCGGGTCAGCTAGTTATATATATATTCTAATCTATTCTTATTGCTTTGTAGCAATCAGTACTAGGCAAACTACAATAGTGAGATAGGAAAAAAAATTAAGAATCAAAGATAACTATCAACTTGTAAAAAGAAGAGGTTCGTTATCCGTTGATGTCAGTGCTTCTAGTGTTAAGTTACGTAAAAATACCTGAACACAATTATCACAGGTATACAATAAATAAGGTAAGCCTACACAATAAATCACGTCACTCAGGATTTGGAACACCAAACCTCCGATAAAATTAATCGCCATAATTTTTGCAATACTGGCAAATCTAAACAATGCGTTATGTTTTAAAGTGATAGCCCTCACTTCTGGGATTAATTACATAATTAAAACTGAAAACAAATATTTAAGAACTATGCCGGAGTCCAACTCGCGACCTCTCGCGTTCCGTGCGAGCGCTCTTTCCAACTGAGCCGACAATCGTTCGAACTCTCAGGTTGTGGCTTCAATTAAGGATCTACTTTACAGTTGATAACCTGCTCAACCCCAATATTTTCATATTAAGAAATTGACTTGAGATGTCGCTCTTGCATTTCTAAATAATTTATTGCATTTAAAGTGATAAACCCCATTTCTGGAATTTATTACACAAATAAAACTGAACACAAAATTTTATGAACGATGCGGGACTCGAACCCGCGATCTGTCACATTCCTTGCTAGCGTTCTTTCCAACTGAGCCAACCGTTCGAGTGACGTATCGTTGATAAAATCTTGTATGGTTTGTTCAACTCTCAGGTTGTGAGCGCATCCCGCATCATTCATCAGCAGAGTCCCGCATCGTTCATAAAATTTTGTTTTCAGTTTTATTTGTGTTATTCTGACAAAGATATTTATGTAATACATACTCATTTGTTTCAGTCCAATGATGACCAGAATCATGAAGAGGAACACAAACCAAAAAACTAAACTCGGATACATTTTGCACTGACGCACGTATATAGGTGGGTATATTACAACGAAAAATTTCCTACTGTCAAGTAATTAGTAAATCTTATCTATTTTTATCGATCGGAAATAAATTGCAAGATAATTTTGGTGGTTGATAAGTTTTATGTCCTTTTGATTCGAAGCTAGCAAACAACAATGACGGTATCTACGAAATAACAAGACATTATGGGTACGTTCCGATATGCACTGCGACCACTGTACAGTGTGACGTCAATGTAGTATACTGCGAAGTTGTTCCTTTATAGCCAGTTATACTGGTTACTAGTAGTACTGGTTACTAGTAGTACTGGTTACTAGTAGGTTAGTAGTATCTAGTAGTTATTAGAAATGACATCAAAAAGAATTCTAAAGGAATCAATTTTGAGAAAATAAATGCCTTTATGCCTTTACTATTTAAAACGGAACGCTATCCCGTATACTGTCAGACGCATTTTTTGACGCACCATTCAAATGAGTGTAATAAAGTTTTCTAGTTCATTAAAAAAAACTGTTGTTGGAGTACTGTCAAATTAAAAATATTTTAATAGGACTTTAGGCACTCCATTAAAAAAAACTGTTGTTGTAGTACTGTCAAATTAAAAATATTTTAATAGGACTTTAGGCACTCGAGTGGTTTTGTCTGATCACGTGATCAGAGTACTGCGAGTACCTTACCTCCAAAACGCCAGTGCGCACAGTAGAATATGGCGGCGATTTATGACGTCATATATTTCCCAAGGGTACTACGGCAGAATATTGGCAGTCCATAACGGAACGAATTTTTCTACAGTGATAGATAGTGCATATCGGAACATACCCTTTGTTGGGGCTGTAGACTGTATGGAAACACTTCAAAAACTTGACAAATGTGACTTATATCAAAAACGTTACTGAGGGAAAGTAATTAATAAGATGGATTCTAGAATGATAATGTTTTAATTAATGGTTGTCTTATTTTAGCTACAGTTTTTTTTATTTTAGTAATTTAGTGAACCTAGGCGGCGGCTAGATTATGAGTACCACAACGGCGCATATTTCAGCCGTGAAGCAGTAATGTGTAAGCATTATTGTGCTTCGGTCTGAAGGGCGCAGTGGCTAGTGAGATTACTGGGCAAATGGGGCTTAACATCTGATGTCTCAAGGTGACAAGAGCAATTGTAGTGCCGCTCAGAACTTTTGGGTCTTACAAGAATCCTGAATCTTCATTAATGAGCAGGGCGTATTAATTACCATCAGCTGAACGTCCTACTCGTCTCGTCCCTAACTGTCATAAAATTAAATAAATTAGAACATCCAAATAAAACAATACTTTTAGTAACACAATAATTACATACAGGATGATACCAAAATGGCTATACCCGATGAGATGCCCCTTGAGGGCACTAGTACTTATTTTTACATTCTTTAATATCATAGCTCTATGAAAAATAAATAAGAAATTTATAATCCCATTTAAAAGCCTACTGTACAATATAAATAATACTAATGTAATGTATGTTGGAAAAATCTAAATCAACTTACCATAATACTTCACAAGAACACCATAAAGAATCCAGAATATTAGGATATTCAGTACCATAAACAATAGCAGAGATGCCAGATCATTTGTCATTTTTTCCACTAATATTAAAAACAAGCTTAACACGAACAATGATAGAAAAGCGACGATAGTATGTAATCACATATGAAATTAATGCGATAACTCTTTTATCTATTGATTATTTCGTGATAAGGCATGTGTCGCTGTGTATGCTATAATATACTTTCGCTTTCTTAGTTAACAACAATATATAATAAAAACGCTTGTTTAGTAATCATCCGCACAAACTCAGGTATCATTATGTAGTAATTAAGAAATTCTTACTTATATTATAAATACAAAGGTAGGATTTTTTAAGCTTTCACTACTTAAATAAGCAACTGATTATAAGTGATTATATTTATTCATAACTTTACTCACTTATTGATTGTTAACAAATCTACAACCCATTCCAAATACATGCCTCTGAGACGAAATGACGCAAGAAACGCAGGCCAACTTTAGAAATTAAAAATATAACATTGTATAATATTATAAAAATAAAAATTACATTTCCACAGAAATTTTTGTGCCAATATTTTTTTTTCAATTAAATAACCTGAGGCTGGTCGCTCCATTCCAATTTATGTCATTAAGAAACATTTATACTATAGTAACCTTTACCACATAAACATATTTTAATAGTACTTTAAAAGTCGTAACACATATTTTGGTTTGTAAATTTACTTACAATACCAAGAATACATTAGGTAACAGAAAAAAGTAACGTATTAACTATGAAAATGTACCTACAACTACTAAGGGCAGATCCTTCCGAAGACTTCGAAGTAAACCGTCCACATCACTCTATATATATATTTATGCAGTAAATCCATCTCTGCATAATTTCTCCATGAACAAATCATCAATACTTAATCTCTTGGTGCTGATAAAACTATTATAGATTGGCTTTAAAATATTTTTTTTCCAACCACGGACACATTTGCACAGTTCACAGATCGCATATAGAAGCACAAAAAATTCTTCAATTGTAACAAAAGTACAAAGAATAAAAAACCTTCATTAACAGTCTCTTACCCTTATCACACAATATACATAGCTTTCACGTTTAAGATTTTATATCGTGTGGTGTAGGCGAACCTTAAGGTCTTAAGTTTTATAATGCCATTAAAATGTATTACTAATCTAAATAATTTTTCAGATAGCTTTTTTTATTAAAGATAGATTATAGAAACGAATTAATTATAAAAAACAAATTCGACGGGTCCACTAGATAAGCCATATCGGTAACCATTCCTCAAGCAATGAAAAGAATTGCAAAAATTCACACTTTAAAAGTGTATTAGTTGTTTTTAAAGTTTACACCACTAGTTTAAAAATGGTTGGGCTATGTAGAATACTTATGATTCATTATCACGCAGCTAGACTGACAGTCCATCAAAACTAACAGAATTATTATATTACCAACAATTATTATACTAATTAATAAAAGTGGATCTATTTAATAATCTTAACAGTGTCGGGGAGTGAGTGATTATTCACTTTTTACAAAAATAATATAATTAAAAACCCTGTGCTGCAATAAAGATATAGTTTATCACGTTAACTTTTGCTATATAATTTCATCAGGCGTTACATCTATTGTACATTTCATTTAGTATAAATCACATAGTAAGTAATGTTTTATTCAGCGTATATTATATTATTAAAATTTTAAGTTAATCAACATTGAAAAACTAGGTACTCTCTATTATGCTAAATAATTTGGTCAGGTGTACATAACATGGAATTGAATAATATGTGTTTCAGGTGTTCAGGGATACTAAAAATTTAAGGACTTATTTTTGTTTGTCGAAATACTATCTACCCTAGTTTTAGATGTCTGTTTTTAGGGCATTTAATAAAGAATGATGAATTAGGGCAGAAATCTTAGTTAAAATATTAATTAACCGGACATAGTCTCTATTCTAATGACAAAATTATATTTTATAGACTACCCTCATATAGAAGATGCTGGAGGCAAAAGAATCGCCATTTCTATGACGATGAAGGTCTGGACTGGTTGTTCTAGTAAAAAGATGCACTGACACTCACAGTGGGCATCAAGGGGCTAAGTACATAAATTATCTCACATCAAACTAACGGCCTCAGTAAGCCATAATGTAATGATAGAATATAATATAAGAAAATAATTGTTAAGAAATATGTCTAAAAGACTTAAATATGAAATTTAAATTTGGTTCAAGTTTTAAACACGAAAATATGCTTAATACAATAACAGAGTTCATGTTTGTGAAATAAAATTGCCAAATATAACAAACACTCTTTCAAGAAAGCGAATAACACTTGTATCAACAGTTTTATGAGTTACTTTACATAATTAATTCCATTATCAATACCACCAACGAACCTAACCAGTCGCACTTCGATGTGGCTTTATCTTAATAAAGAGAAAATATACGCAAATGTTAAAAATAATAAGTTGCTAGAAAATAACCATGTATGAAATAAAGAAAAATTTTTACAACAACATTCCCATATGCTTGCGACACAGGGGAGGCATTTAGGAGGTGGGGGTGTCTGCATATGCGGACACACGAGCTCCACATATGCGCCCTGCTTCTGGGCCTGAATACGTAAAGTATATTTTCCTTCTCTCAATAAAAGTGTGTATATGTACTTATGTAACCACGCAATAAGTTATATATCTTTGGCCTAACGAAGCAAAAAAGAACTATATTGTAAGAATATATTAAATAATGAATATGGATGTATGGGTTTGAACTCTTTGCCTTTAATGAACGAAGAAACCAAAAAAAAATAATGAATGACGCAAACGTCAGGAGATTTTAGGAACCAACTTCAATTTGTTACTTTTGTGTTACAGTGATGCGGGCGCATCTAAAAATTTCACTCGCATCATTTTTTCATATCGCGTCTAACGAAGTATAACTTCAAAATGTTTCAAACGGATGACAAGGGGCAGAGTATCCATAAGGCATCCCGTGTATGTTCTCGATTTTTTATTATTTTCAAGGTAATATTTTTAAAATGAACGCTGCTCATACTCTCTTTCAACACAGAAGAATGGCAGGAGCGTTACCGCTGGTGATTGAAGCTCGTGTGAAATGAACCCATTAGCCCCGCGCAAACAGGTTCGTTCCACAGTTTCTGGAAGAAAGTGTTGAAGCTATTGCTTAAATGTAAACGCAACCTAAAAGTTTATTTTGTCTGTGCTCAGTGTGACATATGTAATGTCAAATAGACGTCAGCCCTTTAACTTCCTGTTCTCTGCTAATGGTCATCAGTAATGTACGTACTTGTCTTGTTTTGTTATCGCTCATAGTATTAAAATCAAGTGTAATCTCATCGCAGTGTTTTTATTCCTATCATTTTTCCTAACATGGTAGCAGAGCGTGGTTGGGAGAATAGGAAAAAATATTTATTTCGGCGAGATTACGCGTACCAATTTTTCATCACGCACGCGTTACTTCGTTGCTTCGGTGAACAACATGGCGTCCCCGCTTGCACAAGGTATGGAGAAACTAAAAGGGGTAGAAAACTACTCCACTTGGAAGTTTACTATGCGCATGCTATTAATTCACGAGGAATTGTGGGACTTCGTTGAAACCAATAACGAAAGCAACAAAAATAAAGGTGAGAAAGCGTTGGCGAGGATCGCGCTCTCTGTGGCACCGACGGTAATACCGTACATCCGTTCTGCCAAAACCGCGTTTGAGGCGTGGAACATACTGAAAAAGGCTTATGAAGGACGTGGTCTGAGCAGAAGATTGGGCCTGCTGCGGAGTCTTTTCAGCACCAAGTTGAGTGAAAATCCCTCGATGGAGTCATACCTACACAAAATTAAGGAGATTTCTCACCAACTGGAGGAAATAGAATCACCTCTGGATGATGAATTTGTTGCAGTGATAATGTTGAGTGGACTCACAGAAGACTACGACCCGCTCATCATGGCAATTGAGAATTCTAGTTCCAAGTTGACGACCGATACCATCTCCTCTAAACTATTACAAGAGGTACAAAGGCGTGAAGACAAGAACGAAGGTGGTACAGCCTTAGTCACCACACACACACAGAAACAATTCAAATGTTTTAAGTGCAACGGCAAAGGACACCTTTCTCGGAACTGTCCGGAGAGAAAGATTGCAACTGCAAGCAACTACAGTAGCAGCCTGGGAACGAGGCATCCACCGAGGAGCTCGCAGAAGAAGGTTCCTGTTAAAAACAAGGCGCTTGTGACGGCTCTCTCTGTGAATGTGAATAGTAACAAGTGGTACATTGATTCCGGAGCCACTAATCATATGTGTAACAGTGCAAAAGTGATGGTAGGATGTGATCCGAAAAAAACAGTGGATGTGTGCATTGCAAACGGTGCAAAGCTATCCACTGCGGGGTTAGGTCAAGTAAAAGTGCAGCTGAAAGACTGTGTAAGGACAATAAGTGATACTTATTATGTTCCTAATTTAAGTACTAATTTGTTGTCAGTCAGTGCCATGACCAAAAAAGGTTATATTGTTACTTTTGATAGTACATCATGTACTATCTATGATAATAACGAGATTTTAGCTACAGGTACCCATGTCAATGGTGTCTATCGGCTAGATACTGTGTCTGATAGCGTTTGTACTGCAGAGGAACAGGAGTGCAGTATGATGGCATCAGCTGCGGCAGACTTGAAATCCCAGGAAGTGTGGCACAAGCGGCTCGGTCACCTTAATCTAAGAAGTATGCAACTTTTGCAAAAAGGTATGGCAATTGGCGTTCATTTTAATACTTCTGATTTTCAGCAATGTGTGTCTTGTGTTGAAGGAAAGCAAAGTAGACTCCCTTTTCCTAAGAAATCAAGTAGTAGAGCGACAGAAGTGCTGGGTTTAATACATACAGACTTATGTGGTCCCATACAGGTTCCCTCTATAAGTGGTGCTAGGTACATACTTAGTTTCATCGATGACTACACAAGAAAGCAGTTTGTCTATTTTTTGAAATCAAAAAATGAAACTTTTGCTAATTTCAAAAAATTCAAAGCCCTTGTGGAGAATGAAACTGGGAAGAAGTTAAAAGTTCTTAGAAGTGATAGAGGCGGAGAATATATGAGTTCTAAATTTAAGGAATACCTAAAGACCTGCGGGATCAAACACCAGAAGACCATCCCCGACTGCCCACAACAAAATGGCGTCGCGGAACGGGCCAATAGGACGGTGATGGAGAAGGTTAGATGCATGCTGCGTGACGCTGGACTGGAAAAGAAATTCTGGGCAGAGGCAGTGAACACAGCAGTCTACTTAAAGAACCGCAGTCCTACCAAGGCCGTTCCTGGTGAAACCCCCGAGGAGAAGTGGACAAACAAGAAGTTAAATCTAAACCATTTAAGAATTTTTGGTTGTGTAGCTTATTCTATGGTAAAGAATAGGAGGAAACTTGATCCTAAAAGCAAACCATATATTTTTGTGGGATACAATGAAGAGTCGAAAGGCTACCGACTAATAGATACTGAGAACCACAGAAACTGTGTCAATTCTCGCAATGTTGTGTTCATAGAAAATAAATTTTGGAACAAAGACATGTCACATGATGATAGTTTCAAGCAACATCCTATTGTTGACATCAACAGTCTGATTTCTAATGAAATTCAGCAATCAGAATCATCCACTGTGAGTTCTGATCAATCTGATGACATGAGATTATCACAGAGAGAGGAACAGAGGATCAGCATGATCACACTGTATGATTCTGAGAGCGATAACACAAGTTCTGAAACGGAGAACTGTTTGGATTATACTTACGTTCCAGGAGATGACACGCTGGCTCAAGCAGAGCAGGAAGACACCTCCTACGAAGAAGCTGATGGGTCCTGCCTAATTGCTAATTTTGTGGCACTGGCTGATGGTTACCCTGATGATCCGCAGACTGCAACCGAAGCACTGAAGGGACCGGATTCAGACAGTTGGCGGAGGGCAATGACAGATGAGTATAATTCATTCATTAAGAACAAATGTTGGACTTTGACAAAACGTAAACCTGGCCATAAGCCCGTTCAATGTAAATGGATTTTTAAAAGGAAATATGGTGCTAATGGTGAGCTCATAAAATTTAAAGCTCGTTTGGTTGCCAAAGGTTATACCCAGAAATATGGTATAGATTACCAGGATACTTTTTCACCTGTAGTAAGGTACTCCACAATAAGAATGCTTCTTGCTCTAGCAGCAGAATACAACTTGGATTTGGAACATCTTGATGTGAAAACTGCTTTTCTCAATGGAGATCTTGAGGAAACAGTATACATGGAGCAACCAGAGTGTTTCAAGGTTAAAGGGAGCGAAGATATGGTATATAAGCTCGACAAGGCTGTGTACGGCCTTAAACAAGCTTCCAAGTCTTGGTACGATAAAATTACTAAGGTGCTCTGTGACAAATTAAAGTTCTGCCGCTTGACTTCTGAGCCATGCGTATTCTTTAAGTGTGAAAATGGATCAATGATGATCATAGCGTTGTATGTGGACGACTTGATTGTATTTTCATCACCAGATTTTCAAGGAAAGGATAAAATAAAGAAGGAACTACAGGAGGAATTCGAAATCACTGATCTAGGGCCAGCTCAGCATGTACTTGGCATGAAGCTGATGAGGGAAGATAACAAAATTTACCTAAATCAGTCGAACTACATCCAGAAGGTACTGAAAAAGTTTCGCATGGAGGACTGCAAACCAGCTGCAACACCCATGGAGACAGACTTACCAAAGAACCCAAGCAGTACGAGACCTACGACTACAGAGGTTTGATTGGTTCTTTGATGTATGTGGCAGTTTGCACCAGACCTGACATCAGTCATGCAGTTAGCTACCTCAGTCAATTCAATGATTGTTTCGGCGAAACTCACTGGAAAGCTGCCAAAAGAATACTACGTTATTTGAAAGGTACAATTAATTTTAACCTTGTATTTTCCAAATCAGGTTTGAACATTTCAGCTTACGCAGATGCTGACTGGGCGTCAGACAACATCGACCGTAAATCGTTTACTGGCTTCATTTTTACCGTGGGCAAGTCCGTTGTTGCTTGGGAGAGCCGCAAGCAGCGCACTGTTGCTCTGTCAAGCACTGAAGCAGAGTACATGGCGTTGTCAGACACATGTAAGGAAGCTTTATTTATTAGAAAATTTTTATTTGAAGTCTTTGGTACCATGGCTAAAATCACGATTTATAATGACAATCAATCTGTTAATAAAGGTGTTGTTGAAATAAAATACTTGTCAACTGCAAATATGTTAGCAGACATATTAACTAAAGCACTTTGTAAAGAAAAGCATAATTATTTCACAAGTCAGTTGCTAACAAGTTCATAGGTTAACTTATAATGTTTGTGTTTTAACTGAACTAAGTTAGAATGTAACTTTGTTAAGTTGTAGTTTATGTTTAGCTTGCGTTTAAGGGCCAGTGTTGAAGCTATTGCTTAAATGTAAACGCAACCTAAAAGTTTATTTTGTCTGTGCTCAGTGTGACATATGTAATGTCAAATAGACGTCAGCCCTTTAACTTCCTGTTCTCTGCTAATGGTCATCAGTAATGTACGTACTTGTCTTGTTTTGTTATCGCTCATAGTATTAAAATCAAGTGTAATCTCATCGCAGTGTTTTTATTCCTATCATTTTTCCTAACAGAAAGTTCCTTAAAACTGCACTGTGGAAAAAGACTGCAGATCTGTATCGTGAGGATGATATATTTACTTGACGTTTATGTAAACACTCTCTACTTTGTACAGGATGCCGGCTAGTTTATCGGTACCAAAACGGCGCCAATTTATGCCGTGAAGCAGAAATTACTGTGTTTCAGTCTGAAAGGCGCCATAGCTAGTGAAATTACTGGGGAAATGAGACTTTACATTATCTCAGAGCTTATGTCGCAAGGTGACGAGCGCAATTGTAGTGCCGCTCAGAATTTTTGGGCTTTTCAAAAATCTTCAGCGACACTGCATAGTAATGGCCAGGGTATCAATTACCATCAGCTGAACGTCCTGCTCGTCTCGTTGTTATGTATTGCCTTACGATGTTATGTATTGCCTTACGATAATTGTAGCCTTACTATAGTTATACATTGATCATTCCTATTATTTACTTTTAATACATAATATTGCTTCTACACTTATTATTTACTCTGAGTACTTAATTATATTCAACATTTATATCGTAATGACTCTGTTTATGTATTTTTCCCAAATCGTAATCAGTACGTAATTAGTAACGACCCTTAGCATTGTTTAATATATTGTTTACTGTTCCCATGTTTAGTTATCTTCAATACATTAGTTAAGTACACTCCTTAGCATAATATAAGCTCTTGCTAGAGCTATAGCAGTTAGTCGATACTTCAATGTCTTAGATATAAGTTGTAAATTGTGAATCATTATAATAAATATTTTTTATAACAAGTTTTCTTCTCGTCACGTAACAAATTTGGCGCAGTCGGTAGGATCTCGCGTGATCCACTTCGTGAAACACGGAAGACGAAACCAACGTACAAACGCAGCGGGACACACATCGCCCATCGCAGAAAACGTACGGTAGCCACAGGCTTTTAAACGTTTCGCCGGACCATGCAGCTCCTGATTTTACTGTTATTGTGGTGAGTGGCTTAACTTGTTGCTCTATTTTCTGATTCCATATCCTATTGTTTCCTATTCCTATTAATAATATTATCTGCGTATATTATTGTTTAAATCTAGGCATACTCTTACTTACTACTTCAAACTTAAACGATTTATAAATTTTTGTTATATCACTAACAAAACATTTCAAAATGAGTAAACCAGAAATCAAAATCAATGCAGACGTAGATCTTAAGGTGCTACTACAATTAATTCCTGATTTCGACACGTCACAAAGTTCAGAAGTGTATCGATTCATTCGTTCTTGCGACGCCGCATTCTTGTTAGCCTCAATTCAGCAGCAACAACTTCTTTTAATTTACACATTAAATAAAATTAAAGGTCCCGGTTCCTCTGACGTCCATGTTAAACAATATGTTACTTGGGACGACTTAAAAGCATTTTTAATTCAAAAATATTCTCAAACAAAAACTTTAGGTCACTTGACCCTAGAACTACAATCCTTATTTCAAAAACCCAATGAATCGGTAACGGATTATTTCCTTCGCGTAGACCTATGTAGAAGTAAAATAATTGAAAAACTAACAACAGAAATTTCAGATAATACCCTGGAGGGTCGTAAGACAACTACCGAAGAGATAGCCTTAAATGTGTTTGTAAATGGTCTTAGCTCCGATATAGGTATAATGCTTCGAACTAGGGCTTTTACAAACCTATCAGACGCGGGTAACTTCGCTACACAAGAAGACAAAATTCGGAAAATGAATCTCGCTAGACAGTCTTTATATAGAAATGTATCTAGGCCTGCTATTTCCATACCTTCACCTAACAAAAACTCACAATACAGTTATAACACACCCAAGTCTCAGTTCCAAATAAGTAATATAAAAATTTGCAGTTATTGCAAAAAACCTGGCCATCTAATCGCTGAATGTCGAAAAAGAGCCTACAATAACAATTTAAAAAAGAACTACATACATCCCTCAACATTTAGTCACCGTACATTACCTACACAATCACAGGAAAATAACGAACATTCAAAACATATCAATCATTTAAACTCACAAGCGGCCGAGGAGATGGGCTTATCCTTGGAAACCGCTTTAGTACCCTGCTCCAATGCCCAAACACAGTCTTGGAACCCTGTAATCCAACAGGAACTGAACAACAACCTGGAAAACCTACAACTTTAAAGAAGGTTCAATTATCAAACAAACTAAAATACCCTTCAAATCCAGTCCATCGGGGACAAACGAAAATCATCTTGACCGAAACAGATAAGTCACAAAGTAATATATATTCACAAACAAATTCAGTCTATCGGAGACAGTTTCGTGATGCATGCACACAAACAGATGACTTGACTAGCCGGTTTCAAAATACTAAATCTGAATGCACTAAATCAACCCAATTCAATACCGAACTCACTAACTCTGAAACAAATTCTAAAAATAATATCTCTCATAACTTACTACCTCATGAAACTCCTAAATCCAATACATACAAATCTAAATCAAGTCAAAATCCCAAATCAAAGAGAATATCTAAATTAAAAATAAACAAAGAAGTTTCACCTGAATCATACAATATTTCCTCACTAAATGTTCCTCCAGAAAATCTTTTACATTGCAAATTTCATATCCATGGCGTACCAGTAACATTATTAGTTGATACCGGTGCCGCTATATCTATCATTAAGAGAGATAAGATAGGTAACAACACGATCAATCCTTCTAATAAAGTTTCAATTATTGGCATCTCTAACTCAAAATCTACAATACAAACTTACGGCACTTCCGAAATTTCTCTTGATGATTTCCCTAAACATAAATTTCACATAGCCGATCTCAATATAATTGCTGACGGTATCCTAGGGAACGACTTTATGTCTCAATTCAATGTTAACATCTATGTCCAATCAAAAACTATGCGAATACGTAATAAGTCTTTTAAACTCTTTTTCCTTGATGAAATACCAAAGAAGGAAGACACTAAACAATTTATAGAACAAAGATCAGAAACAGTTATCAATTGCTATGCTAATCATCTTCCAGACGGTCCTGCTATTGTTGAAAAACAAACAATTGGCGACGATTTGACTATCCCTAATGCACTAGTCAATATTAAAGATAACAAATTCCTAATTACTTGTGTAAACTCCAGCAATCAAAACAAATTCATTTCCGTTCCTTATATCAATGTCAGTTCATTTAATGAACAAACAAACCTAATTAGTTACTCTGTAAACTCCATGAACACAGGAAACAATAACAATTTCTCATCAAAAGAAAAGATTAATAAACTTATTAGACGTGATCACTTAAACGACGAAGAATGTGAATCATTAGATAAGATTGTTTCCAACTATGCAGACATATTTTACACTGAGGGCGACCCCCTAACATTCACGAATCACACCAAGCATTCAATTCCCACAACATCAGAGACACCCATTAATACAAAAACGTATAGATTTCCCTTTGTACACCAACAAGAAGTAAAATCACAGGTAGACAAAATGTTAGATCAAAACATAATACGACCTAGTACATCACCTTGGAGTAGCCCTATTTGGGTAGTGCCCAAAAAGCTAGATGCCTCTGGAAAACAAAAATGGAGAGTTGTTATAGATTATCGTAAGCTCAATGACATTACAATAGGAGATTCATATCCCTTGCCTAATATTACGGATATATTAGATAAATTAGGACACTCAGTATATTTTACGACTCTAGATCTTGCTTCAGGTTTTCATCAAATAGAGCTTAACCCTACAGATATCCCTAAAACCGCATTTAACACACCTTACGGACATTACGAGTTTTTAAGAATGCCATTTGGCTTGAAGAATGCCCCTGCCACGTTCCAAAGGGCAATGGATAGCGTTCTTTATGGTCTTCAAGGTGAACGATGTTTTGTTTACCTTGATGACATTGTAGTTTTTGCATCTAGCCTCCAAGAACATGAGCAGAAACTTAACGAAGTCTTTAGTCGCTTGAGACAACATGGGTTAAAGGTTCAACCAGATAAATGCGAGTTCCTGAGAAAAGAAGTTGCTTATCTCGGTCACATCGTCTCGAGTGAAGGCGTAAAGCCTAATCCTGAAAAGGTTAAGGCCGTCAAAGATTTTCCAATCCCAAAATCATGCAAAGACATAAAATCTTTCCTCGGTCTTGCAGGTTATTACCGCAGATTTATACCAAATTTTAGTAAAATCACTAAACCTATGACGGGTCTTCTAAAAAAGGACGTTCCTTTCATTTGGAGTGTAGAACAACAGCAGGCTTTTGACACGTGCAAAGATATACTCACTACCGTTCCCGTTTTGCAATATCCAGATTTTAGCAAGGAATTCGTATTAACAACCGATGCCTCTATTCATGCAATTGGAGCAATACTTTCTCAAGGTGAAATTGGTAAAGATTTGCCAATCGCGTACGCTTCTCGTACTCTCAACAAAGCAGAATCCAACTATTCAACAATTGAACGCGAATTACTAGCAATCGTATGGGCAGTAAAACACTTTCGCCCCTATTTGTTTGGTAGAAGATTCAAAATTGTGACTGATCATAAACCTCTTACCTGGCTATTTTCAATCAAAGACCCAGGTAGCCGTCTTGTTCGCTGGAGACTGAAATTAGAAGAGTATGATTATGAAATCATCTATAAAGCCGGTAAAATCAATACCAATGCTGACGCGCTCTCACGACCACCAATTTTTAACACCAACACAATTGATCACAAGATCAATACTTCAGATCCAAAAATCACTTCCGAAGATTATCTACAAACTAATTACGAGCGTTTCTCCGAAATCTCATCTCATAATCTCGATACCCCAAAACTGAAACTTTCACCAGATAGACTCCTAGACCCCCGACACAAAAACATCTTTGTTCCCATATCCTGTGAACTCTCCGACTTAAACGAGATCTATAAAGAAGCTATAAACTCATGTTCACAAATAAACCCATATCTCGAAAAATCTAGATCTCTTTATGACACCGATCTCTTAATCTCAAATGAAAACCAGAACATATACTTTTCTTGCACACGACCTACACATTTTGATCCTTGGAACTCAGAAAGCTATTTTAAATCTTTAATGTCATGCCTTCAAAGAAACGATATAAAAGTACTTTATGTACCAGATCTCAAAAATGATAAGACATGTAAACTCAACGGAAATGAACAATTACACATAACGGCATATCTAGCCGAATATTTCGATTGTCATATAACAATATGTGAGAATAGAGTCCGTATTCCAAGTCCCGACGAAATTTCGAACATTCTTAAAATGTACCATGATGAACCCCTTTCAGGACACCGCGGTGTCATTGAAACTACACGGAAAATCCGTGATGACTATTTTTGGAAAGGAATGACGAACGATATTAAAAATTATATTGACTCATGTCTTGTCTGCCAACGAAATAAAATTCAAAGAAAATCCTTTCAAGCTCCTATGGTTATAACCTCTCAATCAACTGAACCTTTCGAAAGAGTTTCTATGGACCTAGTTTCTTATTCCGACATAAGCAATAGCAATAATAAGTATGTTCTCACGCTACAGGACGAACTTACAAAATATGTCCAAGCATACCCACTTCCAGACAAAGAAGCTCTTACCGTTGCCAAACAATTAATTCATTTTTGCCAACACTACGGTGTACCTAAACGCTTCCACTCTGACCAAGGCTCTGAATTCATGAATAATGTAATGAAACAACTCATGAAATTCTTGGGGTCCAACCACACGTTTAATACAGCCTATCACCCACAAACCAACGGTGCTCTGGAAAGGTTTCACGCCACATTACGTGATCATATTCGCATGTATCACAACAGAAATCTTAGAAACTGGGATCAAATCATACCATTTGCAATCATGTGTCATAACACTTCTGTTAATAATTCTACAGGCTTTACCCCACATGAACTTCTATTCGGATTTAAACCTCGTCAATTTTATTCAATAAAATCTATTCCAGAATATACAGCATGTGACTACTTAAAGGACTTAAATGAACGCCTGAAGATTGCGAGAGACTCCGCCTTACGTAATGTTCAATCTATGAAGGAAAAAGCCAAAGAGCGTTATGACAGTCAAATCAAAAATATAATTAACTTCCAAATTGGTAGCCAAGTAATGCTCAGAAATCCAAATCCTAACAATCTGGATGCTAAATGGGACGGCCCGTACGAAATAATACGTGTAGGTTTTAATGAAAACTATGTTATTCGAAAAGCCGGCAAAAATCAGCTAGTTCATGCAAATAGATTAAGACCCTTTGCTACCCAAGAAACAATTAGAAACTAATTCATATTTTTATTTTTGTTTATAAATTTTAGACTAATAAAAGTTATATCTTATCATAATTAAATTAATTACAACATATACGTTGCAGGGCCAGCCATCTCGCAACAGCCCAAAACCTTCCCCCAAAATCCAATTCATTTAACAAATTTATTAATAATCCTTATATCAGTTTCACCATCGGTTCTATTATAAAATTTATATTATATATTATTTTATACAAAACGTACAAATTTATAAAATCTTTTATTATACAATATAGGCTTAAATCAAATAAATTTAACGAGACTGTTTCGTCTCTTTCAGGGCAATCGCCGCTGCCGACACCAATATAAAAATTACCCAACCTTTACCATCTCATTCAAGTTTATTCTTTCTAGAAGAAGGTTCAATTTTTCCTTCAGACGAGTCATGGAAACTTGTCATATATCGAGATCTTAAACCATTATTTATCGCTCATGAATCTCTGCTCCGATTATCTAATAAATTCCAATCTATATCAAATAAACACCCCAACTTCCCCAATGTGCAATCAACAAAATCATATCTAAAAACAAACTTAGGAAAAATCGAAAACCGGTTATCAGAATTAAATATGTATTTAGGTAAAAATTCGAGACAAAAAAGAGAGTTGTTTGATGCCCTAAGTTCTGTTCTTAAATGGCTTATAGGAACACCAGATGCAAGTGATGCGCAAAGATACAACGAATGCATCGATGCACTTGAGAAACGTGAACTAGACCTATCAACACTCATGCAAAAGCAGATTCAAATAACATCATCAACGATCCTAAATTTTAACGAAACTATTTTTAAAATTGCAATCGATGAACAAGTTATAAATGAAAACATAAATCGACTGAACGAGTACATAAATTCCACTGAAACTATTTTATTTGATATTAAATTCAGTGAAGATATCTCTTCAATCTCTCTACAAATTTTAGAATTAGTTACAAATTTAGATAGCGAAATTAATGATTGTCTCTCTAGTATACTATTTGCAAAATCTAATACGATCCACCCTTCAATAATATCTCTTCAAAAACTTTATACAGAACTTCTACTAACAAGCAACTTAAGAACTAACAGACGTCTAGTAGCCCCTGTAATCATAGAAAACATTCATACAATTTTAGATTCCTCCAGATTATCTGCATATGTCTATTCAAATCGGTTAGTTTATGTATTAGAATTTCCATTAGTCCAAAATGAACCTTATACATTATATCATATATACTCTATCCCAATCCAACATCCTAATTCCTCATACCATACCACCATCATCCCAGAGCATACATACCTAGCCACGAACCCTAATGGACAACAGTACATCTCTACGAGCTCACTGGACACATGCAAGACGTATGCTACAAGAAAAAGCGTCTGTACTAAGCTTGCCGTCTACGATTCAGCCACAAGACCCTTATGTGAAGCACAAATTTTATACAGCGTTACAACCACAATTCCAAGTATATGCACCACAACGACATTCGCTGCCAACATCAATATTTTCCAAGCATTAAACAACAACAAATGGTTATACATATTGTCGAATGATACTCAGTGTGTTCTGCAATGTGAGAAAGAACTCAGCCATCACAAGCTTCATGGAGCTGGAATCTTAACGCTACCTCATCGATGCAAATTGCATACTGGTTACAGCACTCTATCAGCATTCCATTCAACTGAAGAAAACATCACCAGCCCAATCATCATTCCTGATATTAGAACAGAAGACTGCTTCGAAGAAATGAAGAATCTAAAAACTCCAACTCTGCTTCCAATATCAATCAGTGATTTACCATTAGATTCACTAAAGCAAATTAAACACCATCTCGACAAGAACTCCGATGAATTAGAAAAAATAAGATCCCAAAATTTTCTACAAAAGCATCAATCGAGTTTCTCATGGATTTATTTCATTATCGGCATAATAATGCTAACATTTATAACTTTCAAATGCTGTCAACGATGGCCCAATGGTTTTATTAGAACAAATCTACGTCGCCGCCGCAACTCCAGCAATTGTATACAGATCTTCAATAACTGCTTCGACTCATCGTCCCGACGTCGTGCAACACATATAAACGCTGCAATCCCGTTGTCTACGCTAGCTCAACCAACAACATCATGCATCTCTGAAGACGAAGACGACATCCATATGACGACTCCATCGCAAAGATCAGGCGCTAACGCCCAATCTTTGTTCTAAGAGGGGAGGTGTTATGTATTGCCTTACGATGTTATGTATTGCCTTACGATAATTGTAGCCTTACTATAGTTATACATTGATCATTCCTATTATTTACTTTTAATACATAATATTGCTTCTACACTTATTATTTACTCTGAGTACTTAATTATATTCAACATTTATATCGTAATGACTCTGTTTATGTATTTTTCCCAAATCGTAATCAGTACGTAATTAGTAACGACCCTTAGCATTGTTTAATATATTGTTTACTGTTCCCATGTTTAGTTATCTTCAATACATTAGTTAAGTACACTCCTTAGCATAATATAAGCTCTTGCTAGAGCTATAGCAGTTAGTCGATACTTCAATGTCTTAGATATAAGTTGTAAATTGTGAATCATTATAATAAATATTTTTTATAACAAGTTTTCTTCTCGTCACGTAACATCGTCCCTTACTATCATAAAAAAACCCTTTTCGGAGAACTCTCCATGATAAAATATGAGACAACGCACAATCAAGTAATATCCATACACAACGCTACTGATCTATCATAATTTAAACAGCCCTGCTTTTTATAGTTTTGAAATTTTCTGGTCTATTTTTCCAGGCTGATATATACATGAAATGTAACACCTTTTTCTTTCAAACAGCAAAATGCTGCAACAAATATTGGCTGCGAAGTTTATCTGATTTCACGATATTGTAATATAAAAAGGAATCTCTCATATTTTAAAGAAGTATATTTATGTTAGTCGGTGATAATATTCCATTCCCATGGTGAAATTTCTTGAAATCGATAAAGTTGTTTTTAGCTTACTCATAATAAACAAAAATAAAATCATACATATATACGAATCTCTCATCTTTATAATATTACTAGCTGACCCGACAGACGTTTTTCTGTACATAATAAATAAAATACTGTTTTTCTATGAATTTGTCGATAATATTTCGTAACATCAAGAATTATTTCTTAGAATAATATGCTCCCTGTTCTTCATAATGAAATTGGTTTACAGCAGAACTGTCAAACCGTGCATCAATACATTATGTCATATGTCCACACTATACAAATATTAGAAATAAAAATAATTATGGGTCCCAAATCTAAATAAAAGTTATCCTATCTCTCAAGTTGGATTAAAGTGCACTCATCATAATCCTCATTAAAATCCGTTCATTAGTTTAGGAGTTTACTGGAAATAAACATCAGGACACTGGATAACTATAGATTATAGAAATATTGTATGTCCAAAGTAAGTTTTGTCCTCAAAAGTAGATTATAAGTGATTAAATTAAAACTGATAAGCAATAATATAATTATGATATTAAAACACTTACGTCTATTAACAAAGTTCCCGAAACAGAACCACATCCAAAACAAAAATAAGCACATAAATATAAACACTCCAGTCATAACATTTGAGACGATATCCATTTCTCTATGTTGTACAAAGAATAAGGTATAAATATCTTATCTTAAGCCGGCAGCGTTATAATCGAATTCTTACATTTTGTAGCACACGAATAGGGCGTCGGAGCGAACGATATTAGTCGAGTGGGGCACTCAATTGGTGTACTACTATCAGACAGGGATGGATTCGCACCTCATCTATTTATTAATCTATCTATATATATAATGAAATTGGTCTTTGTTTGAGGCTCAATCACGCCTAAGCCACTGATCGTATCGACATGAAACTACCACCATTCGATGCGAAATTTATCCTAGATGGTTTTTTCTACTTATTTTTTTATTGTATTTGTAATAAAATGAATAAAATTTAATTTATTTCCTTTTAAAATTCGCCCAGCGGAGCGGGCGGGAACGGCTAGTAAGTTTATAAACATAAAATGAAAACGAGTTTACTAATAGAGCACGATCATGTAAGTGTTATTAATTTTTGTATATAGAACCACTGTCGTCTGGTTTTAATGATACACCTTTTTCTTTACCTAGTTATATATTTTTTCTTATGTTGTAAGATTGCAGCTAGGCTTAAGCAATTCAAGTTTATTATAAACATTTTATGTATACAATAAATGTAATTATTTACCCCCTTATTCCGTCTTCTTCTCTTGACCTAAGTGAGAATGAGAAAAAAAACTCCTTAGCGACTGATTAAAGTAAGCGGACCATTATGAATAAGGGGGTTAATATTTAATGTAGAGCCTCAACATTCCTACGATTTTATTATAATTAATATGTATTATATACTTTGTTTACGATTATACAAACAAAAATGTTTTAACTACGAAGATAATCCATTCGCTTTTCCAATGAAGATACTAAAGTTAAGCTGTCTATGTGTACATTGAAATATTTGAACGTATTATCGAGAAATGAATCCCTACCTGTCTTTTTTAACATGAGGCTTGTTGTTAACTGAGTTGTAGTCTTTAGACGTGGACTGTACTTATTAATGTCATAAAGGTTGAATTACCTGGTATTTGAATTATTATCATGTGTAGGCTTTTGTTACCATTTTATTTTTGTTTTATATTGTATTATATTCGCGTGAAAAATATAGGAAAGCGGAATTCCCATTTGCCACCTAGATTTATCTGAATTTTAGACGAACAAACAATTTTATTGAAAATTACATTTATTTACCAAATAAAAAAAATATAATATATGCTCTATTTATCGACCACCACAAAGAAGGTTTATTAATGAATTGTCATGATTAATAAATAAATATAATTGTCTTTTTTTAGTGAAAATAAGGGACGAGACAAGCAGGACGTTAAGCTGGTGGTAATTTATACGCCCTACCCATTACAGTGCAGTGCCGCTCAGGACTCTTGAAAAACCCAAAAGTTCTGAGCGGCACTACAATTGCGTTCGTCACCTCGAGACATAAGATGTTAAGTCTCATTTTCCCAGTAATTTCACTAGCTACGGCACCCTGCTGACTGAAATACAGTAATTTAATTTATACATTTATGCTTTACGGCCGAAAAAGACGCTGTTGTGGTACCCATAATCTAGCCGGCATCCTGTGCAAATGACTCTTCCATTGGTCTTCTGGTCTGATCTTCAAACGCCAACGCTTCTTTTCCATAAAAAAAAATTACGCCAATGCTATCCTTTCTTTATAGCTACAGCAATTTTTGCGGCGTTTCATTATCAGGAGCATTCCTACAACAATATGTAAGTATCCATCTCTACTCTTTGCTATTAGTTACTGCTCACCCAGGAAACGTGATAATTGATAACCTGATGACGTAGCCATGCGTTGCTACTCGCTTGAAATTTTTCGATTGAGCTGACCGTCACAAATTAGTTAGACTAGTTAGATTTCAGTACAAGTGCGGAAAGTAAGTTAAAAAAAGACGTGTGGCACTCGGGGACTGCCGCGGTAAAGCTATTGTATAGCATTTTTTATCAACTTATGCAATTATAATTATTTATTTATGCAGTATTTTTTTTTTGATAAAATTAATTTTAAAAAAAGCAAACGGGAAGTGAGTAAAATTTAACTTGCAAGATTTGATTACAGACAGACAACGGGACTGGTGAAACTAAATAAAAATGCTTGTCATAATAATACAAATTAAAAAAACGTGATAAAAAAATAAAGAAACTAAAAAAAATCAAGATGTACCTGGGACCTTCTGCACAAAAAGCATACGTGATAACCGCTGTTCCACGGCAACTGCCGAAATATCTATATACATCTAGTAAGTAAGTGTTAGGTTATTTTCGTTACGGAATTTCTGGATTCGGTCTCCACGCTCAAGGCCCGCGATAGATGCTATGCAATAGCTTAAAAACTATTCGATGCTGAAGAAGAGGTTTTATAAATACTGTGTAAAAAATCAAAGAAAAAATAAACTTACTTATGTCATTAATCAGCATCAGGGAGTTGAAGGAACAAACAAGACACACTATTATTACAAACACTGGCGCTGCCGCAAGTAACACTAGTCTTGATATTGTTAAATGTATATCTCCCATTATCAGTAAAACAAAGGCAATTTCGAAATATAATGGAAACTGCAGCTATCGTTTGAACATCACGAAGTAATAGAAATCTACATTTCAAATGAGGCATTTCCCTAATTTGCTGAACATTAACTGTTCGTTAATATTACGTCGTAGGTATTAATTTCAAAGCCGTGATATTACAATTTCACTAGTGATATTCCGTCTAAAATTATGGACGAAATAATACTAAACAAGGGCCGATTCGGTTCTGGCATTGTGATTAACAGTGTAAATTTGTTTTTGGAACCTACTAGTGAACAAAGGCCAAGATAACAATTAGGTGATTACACTTATGTATAACTTCAAAATAATGACTATACAATAAATACAAGAAACAGACCAATCAGAGACAGCCTCATAAACTAACGCACAGAAAACTGTCGAAATATCATTGCCTTACAGGCTTACAATATCACTATAGTGTACCCGTGACATTACAATGTCACCAAAACCGGGCCGTTGAATTCTAAGAAATGAAATCGATTGACAATCTCCCGGTAAATTACAATATCACTAGTGATAATTATAATATCACACACATTATCACTAGTGATATTATAATTTACCGGTAGATTGTTGATTGTATTGACATTAGATTGTAAAATCACGGCTTTGACATATACCTACGACATATACACTACAAGTACTTACTTACCAAATAAAAAGTCTGCCAATGTAGAATACGAATAAGATCGTAAATCCTCCTCCCTGCGTCGTAATCCTCAGTACTGAGGGTCGTGACCACCCCTCTGTATCACTTTCTCACGTATGATCGCTCTCCATCTATTCCTGTCTCTGGCGGTGTGAAAGGCATTGTGAACCGTAGAGTCGAGGGCGGAGCGGATCTGATCGGACCATCGTGTTGGACTGCGTCCACGAGGCCTCTTCCCATCTATTTTGCCGACCACAATGAGCCTCTCAAGGTTTCCATCGTCCTTCCTTGCGATGTGACCGAAGTATTCTAAAACTCTGCGCAGACATTCGGAAGACAATCGCGAGGAGATCCTGAGTTCACGCAGTATGGAGAGATTAGATCGAAATGCTGTCCAGGGGATACGGAGCATCTTTCTCCAGCATCACATCTCAAAGGCGTCAATGCGTTTGCGGTCTGCAGCTTTCAGTGTCCAAGTCTCAGCGCCGTACGAAAATATTGATAAGACTAGGGTCCGTACCAGTTTGGTCTTAGTTTTTACGGAAATGTTGCGATCTCTCTAGATTCTTCCAAGCTGTGACATAGCGCTCTTAGCCATGCCAATTCTCCTGCGTACTTCCCTCTCGCACGAACCATCGTTACCTATGTTGGAACCCAGGTAGATAAAGTTGTCCACCATTTCTAGGCCCAGCGCACCAGTTAGTTCCAACTTCCCAGATCTATCCACCACCATGACTTTGGCCTTGGATCTGTTTATGGGAAGTCCCATCTCTCCACTAATCCGCTCCATACGTTCAAGAAGTGCAGCCATTTCTGACTCATTTGCTGCAAGAAGAGTAGTGTCATCGGCGTAGCGCAAGTTGGTGATTTTCACGCCACCAATTGTGATGCCTCCCTCCCAGTTCTCGCAGGTACGTCTCATAATGTGCTCTCCATAGGCGTTGAAGAGAATGGGCGACAAAATGCATCCCTGGCGCACTCCTTGATGAAACTTAAAGGGTTTCGAGGTTGTTTTATCAACTCTTACAACTCCCTGGCTTGAGCCATACAGGGTGCGAAGCAAAGCGATGAGATGATTTGGTACACCAAGCTCTTGCAGAACCCTCCATAAGCAACTCCAATTAACACAGTCGAAAGCCTTACTGTAGTCGACGAAGCACATTAGCACTGGCGTATCAAACTCGTATGCCTTCTCAATGAGCTGAGAATCTGCTCCCGAGTGCCCTTGCCCTTCACAAAACCAGCTTGCTCCTGCGGAATTTGCCAATCCAGATAGTTGTGGATGCGATTATTGAGAATATGAAGCAAAATTTTGCTGGCATGCGAGACGAGGGCGAAGGTTCGATAATTGCCGCAGCTCTTGGTTGACCCTTTCTTATGCAGCGGAAGAATTACGGATTCCGACCAGTCCCGCGGCCAATTACCGTTTTGCCAGACGTGTGAACAAATATTGTATAGTGTCTCTTCACCCAGGTCACCCATAGCTTTAAGCACTTCTGCTGTTATTTGGTCGCTTCCTGGTGCCTTCCTATTCTTGAGAGACTGTAGAGCATTAGATTTCTCGGAACCAAGAATCATGGGCTCCAGTGCCAGGTCCCTCCAAACCGGGGTAACTTCGGGTGTTGAGTGGGGATCTGTGTATAACTGCTCACAGTAGGTACGCCATCTTTCAGCAATGTGGTCGAGCTCGTGTAGTACAGTGCCGTCGGCATCTTCGATAATCCACGATTTAGCTTTGAAATGCTTGGAAAGGACTCTAACCTTCCTGAAAAGGTTTGTAGCTTGTTCGTTATGTTTCTCAATGTCGCTGCAGATGCCCTCAATGAAGTTGTTCTTGTCGCGGCGACAACTGGCCTGGATAGCTCTGCTAAGCCCGGAGTATTCGGTCATTACTTCATGATCTTGCAGACCCCTAGTTTTTAAATGTTTCCTGCGTTGAATGAGCTCCCATGAACAATCGGAGATCCAGCATCCTCTCTTCCGCTCCGGCATTTTGCGCTTTGAGATCTGGTCCAGTGCATCGTTGATATGACCTTTAAAATGTTTCCACTGAGTATCGGCGTTAGCGTGTTCATGCGCTGGGTCACCCCTTAGTTTGGCCTCTAACGCCTCCCGGAAGAAAGGTCGCTCAGAAGGATGCAGGCTTCTGGGTTTTGGCGATTGGCGTCTAGGCGCCTTTAAGCGGAGCGAGAAATTGGTCACGAGTAGGTTACGGTCAGAGCCGCACTCTGCGCCGGGATAGGTTTTCACATACGAAACTGAGGATCTCCAGCGGGTATCTAGAATGATATAGTCGATTTGATTTCTGTGCCTATCGCCAGGAGATCTCCATGTGTATAAACGTCTTGGATGATGTTGAAAATACGTGTTCATAATACTAAGATCGTCAATACTTATGTATTAAAAACTAGCTGAAATTTTGGAAAATCCGTTCTTAGCTGACCTCTACTCAGTGAAAAGAATATTCCTATCAAATTTCAAGTCTTTAGCTCTAGTGGTTCCAGAGATATCGTGATAAGTGACTTTATACGTGTAAATCACTTATATATATATATTCCGAAGTTCAATATATATATATATATATATATTGAACTTCGGAATTGGATTGTCTTGATTCATACCACAAACTTTCAAGGACGTATTGCTAACCGATTCATTTTACGGGCTGCTACGCTTTGCTCTTGTGATTCATAGCACCACGTCAATCCATACTAACGCGGTTCTTTTCTTCAGTCCTTTCATTCGCATTGTTTCGAATCCTAGTTGCATTACGTCTTTGTCAGGAATAATTTGATCGTCTTAGTCGTGACATTGTTAATGATAATATCGGCACAATAAGCTAATAATAGTCACTCGCACACTTGAAACATACACACCAACCAACTTGAATAACATGACGTGCACTGTCAGTTGTATTTTATTACTCATGTAGCATGAAACTAACAAAAAACTTTATTGAATTCTTTCTATTCTCCAGATGTCATGAAAATGTCAATCCATACAAAATATATCAGAAAATAATTCTTTTTTATAATAATACTAGCTGACCCGACAGACTTTGTTCTGTATATCTAATAAATAAAATAATGTTTTTATATGAATTTGTCATTAATATATCATAACATCAAAAATTACTTCGTAAAATATGCACCCTGCTGTCGTAATGAAGTTGTTTCACAGCAGAACTGTCAAACCGTGCGTCAATAAATTCTCTCATAGAAATTAAGTATGGACACATCAAAGGAAAAACAATTTTTTTGTTTTTAGTTAATTTATCAGCATTTATTCACCTTTTAAACCTTCCCTGGACTTCCACAAATAATTCAAGACCTAAATTTGCCGAATCGGTCCAGCCGTTCTCGAGTTTTAGCGTGACTAACGAACAGCTATTCATTTTTATATATATATAGATTTTTTCGATATTTTTTTACTCATTATCCTATTCCGGACTAAGAGAAATCCAAAAAAAAACAAACAACAGAAAAATTGGTCGAGCCGTTCTTGAGTTATAAATGGTGTAACTAACGAGACTTTGTTTTATATATATATATATAAAAATATGTGTTTGTAGGAACTGGACAGTAACAGAATTATTACAAATAAAGCTTTTAACAAGTCCTGCCACAAATAATGGGTTTATTACTCTAATTACAACATAAAAATACGGTTATCAAGGTGCGAGGAGGATGAATTTGTGAATAATTTGCAAAAATTTTTGACATTCTGTCTCATTGGTTTTCTTCACAAAAGGTGCGGCTGCACGTGTGCATTGGTTCGTATCGGTTTTGATAATATTATAAATAAGGCCACACTTTTATTCAATTCCAATAATTATCGTTTTTAATTTCGCGGAATTTAGAATATATGGCTTGGTAACAACAATATACAACATACAAAAAGCTTCCGAAAACTGTTAGAGAAGCGACTTCGCTCAACATCTTCAAAAAAAAGGCTGCTATATCATTTACAAAGCAATGAATAAAAACATCTTATCATAATAACAATAAACTATATCTTGTAACTTGGACCACCGCCTTAAAACCGGAAAGCAGCAATGAGCAAATTCGCCTCTCACTCACTGATTTTATGTTCTCATGTAAGTGACGACAGTCTTAATGAGAAATTAAAGTTCTTTAAACCGAACAACAGCCATGCAATATTTTGTTTTTTAAAGCATTTTTATTATTCTGTTATTTTACTTCCTGCCTTTATATTAGGCTTTTTACATTTGTCTTTAAGTGGTTATAAACTTGGCTGAAACGAGTACATGCATAATAATTGATTCAATCTCGCCCCTGATTTTTCTTACAATTTATAGCAAAAACACATTTTACTACTGAAATTAATATAACGGAAAAAGCAGAGTATATGATTTGTAATTTGTGTGAAAATAAGTACAGACAGCAAATCAGGAAATACCTCACTCGATTGTATTAAAATATACGTTCGAAATTGAATATTAAAGCACACTTTTCAAACACTGTTCACTTCGATTAAATATTTACTTGTGCAATAATTGTAATTGATCATTAAATGTGGTTTTTGTTATCTGATAATAAATGATATTAGAGAATTAAAATTATCATTGATTTACGTACCTAATGTTAGGTTCTGTAGCTTTTAGTGGTTATAAAGCCTGTTTATTTTGTATTGATCTTTTCAACAAATACCTTTTTTATAATTCTATTAAATGCAATAATTATATATACCTAGTCTTGCCATAAATATTGAAACAAAGAAAAAAAATATATTTTCCAAATAAAATTACTGTGTTAGTTTAATACATAAATATAAAACAAAAGAGCTTATTCGAAGTGGTCTCCTGTTATCCCAGTTATTAATAGAAGCACGCACTCTTTCCATGGGACAATTCTTCTCTGCCAATTGTAGTAGAGGATTTACGACGGAGCCATTTTTTAATAAAACATTTAAATTTATTTATTGATAATGCCTGAACAGTGGCTGGGACTTTATTATAACAGCGTATACATTTACCCATAAAGCTATTATGTATCGTATGAAGCCTACTAGAATTAGTTACAAGCAATCCCTCATTTCTAGTATTATAATAAATGTATTCTGGATTGTTTTTTTTTTATGAAAATAAGGGACGAGACGAGCAGGACATTCAGCTGATGGTAATTGATATGCCCTACTCATTACAATGCAGTGCCGCTAAGGATTCTTGAAAAACCCAAATATTCTGAGCGGCACTACAATTGCGCTCGTCACCTTGAGAAATAAGATGTTAAATCTCATTTGCCCAGTAATTTCACTAGCTACGGCACCATTCAGACCAAAACACAGTAATGTTTACTCATTACTGCTTCACGGCAGAAATAGATGCCGTTGTGGTACCCATAATCTAGCCGGCTTCCTGTGCAGAGGAGCCGGTAAAAGATTGTTTGGACTAAACCAAATAAATATTAGCTAAGAGTAAGAAGAGCCAAAATAGCTCTTCTAAAAATTAAATAAATACTTACAAAAAAAAAATTACCTCATGCAGACCGTACACAGGATGATATAATTATTCACTTGATCTTTCAAGACGTGTTAATTTCATTAATTGACACATTACATCATTATGTGTACAGATGAGAATAAGTACCTACTCGCAGCTTGAGAATTTGTTTCTTCGTATTGCATAGCCTAGATCTCATAATAAAGTGTATTATTTTAACCCTGTTTTAAAACAAGGTCAAATTATCTTTGATTGCCATTATTAGTTCCCTTTTGGTCGTTCTAATAATACCTACGTAAGATTCATCTTATATTATAACGGCCGTTCCCAATATACTATCTACAAATAGAGATAAATTACTACCTTCTACTGTCAGTAATTAGCTGTTAATAATCTGAAGCTATCCCAATATACCCGATCAGTCATTCTTATCGCCTTATATTGGGACGCGTGAATTGCAATTTCCATACAAACTTCTATCGCTGTTAAGCTATACCTCGTCGCATTTGACAGACAGCGTGTACGGATAAGGTGAGTTACCGTCGATAAGTTTATTCGGACGGACAGGTCAACGATAGATACGATTTTTATCTCAAGTAAGAGATAGACTGAATATAATATAATAGCTTCACAGTCACTACATCGTATAAAACAAAGTCGCTTCCCGCTGTCATTTCATTTTTAATGAAAATACGGGACGAGACGAGGTGGACGTTCAGATGATGGTAATTGATAGGCCCTACCCATTACAATGCAGTGACGCTCAGGATTCTTGAAAAGCCCAAAACTTCTGAGCGGCACTACAATTGCGCTCGTCACCTTGAGACATAAGATGTTAAGTCTCATTTGCCCAGTAATTTCCAAAGCCAGTAGACCAAAACACGATAATGTTCACACATTACTGCTTCTTGGCAGAAATAGGCACCGTTGTGGTACCCATAATCTAGCCGGCATCCTGTACAAAAGAGCCTCCCACTGGCATATCTGTCCGTATGTATGCTTAGATCTTTAAATCTACACAACGTATTTTGATGTGGTTTTTTATAAGATTCAAAAGGAAGGTTTGAATGCTGAAAATATTTTTCATTTTAGAGGTTTCTAATTTTATGTCGTAAATGAACCCATTTTTTGCACTTACGTTGCAAATGCTGGTTGGGCCGTACGAGATATATATCCAAATAATGTACTAAAGTAGTGTACAACTTAAAAAGGTGTAAAAAAAAAGTCCGCGGTGGTATAAGAATCTACTTACATTGCCAACGCTGGTTGAGCCCTACGAGTACATATCACAATAATGTACTACAGTATTGTACAAGTTAAAAAGGTGTACAAAAAAGTCCGCGATGGTATAAGAATCTACTTACATTGCCAACGCTGGTTGAGCCCTACGAGTACATTTCACAATAATGTACTACATTAGTGTACAACTTAAAAAGGTGTACAAAAAAGTCCACGATGGTATAAGAATCTACTTACATTGCCAACGCTGGTTGAGCCCTACGATTACATATCACAATAATGTACTACAGTATTGTACAACTCAAAAATGTATACAAAAAAGTCCGCCATGGTATAAGTCTATCTCTTAGGGATAACCCACAATAACCAATTTTGTATCCTTTATTTTTACACGAAATAATGTCTTATTTACTTAGCGATTTTAACCAATTAGGTACATTAAATACATTAATTATACCTAGATAAATGTGTCTCTGTATAGTATATAATATCTGTATTTTCGAAGATATAACAGATTTAAAATGCATGTTAAATAACGGGACCACTCGGAAATACCTATGTTACAATTATTTAATTTTTACTATTAACTTTTGACAGAACGAAGTCTGTTTGAAAAATCTCTTATCCGCATTGCCGTAAGGAACCAAGAAATGATGGAAGCAGCCAGTTACTGGGTCTCGCTACCAGGCCATCGACAAGCTAAGCTGCTCCTAGGCAACTTTCAAAGTAAGCGTGCCAAACAATGCATAGGCTTGGACAGGAGATAACTGAGAGCCCTCACAGGTTTCCTCTCGGGCCACTTCATACTGAACGGGCACCTAGGCAGAATGGGTCTCAGCGAATCAAATCTGTGCAGATTCTGCTGCGAAGCCGCTGAAGACCAGGAGGTCTTCAGAAAGGATGTGAATGGACACATCCTTCTGGAATGTGAGGCCATTGCCAGAATCAGGCTGGGGTGCCTTAAAACACCCTCACTCATAGCAGAGGACGTGCCCGGCCTGGACCCTCTTAGGATCCTATGCTTCTTAAAGGGAATAGGTTTAGAGAACACAATTTAAATCCCGGAACACGTCTCCTAGTCAGTAGCTTCGATCTCACCACAGCTCTTTGTCTTTAGACACAAGAAGTCAAGGGCAGGCGCGCTAGCGCAAGCAGGGGTCACAATAGATCCTAGGATTTAAGTGCAGATTATCCCCTACTCATAATAATAATTGATTATTATAATAATCATCCGATCTATCATCACGGACAGAACTATCATTGCTAATAAGCCTGATATTGTGTTGGTAGTTCGGTTAGAGCGTCGGGCATTTATTGTTGATATCACCGTTCCGTGTGATGATAACCTTGTGAAAGGTGAAATAGACAAATTGTCGAATTACCTAGATCTGGCACACGAGGTTACTGACATGTGGGATGTTGATTCAACAATAATTGTCCCAATAGTCGTTTCCGTAAACGGTCTTATAGCAAAGAGCCTCGACCATCATCTCAAGAGGCTCTCACTTAATAACAGAATTAAGGGTCAGTTACAGAAAGCAGCTGTTTTGGGAACGGCACGTATCTTGCGGAAGTTCCTCAGTCTGTCGCCCTAACCACCGGCGGAATTGTCGTGAACCAATGCCGGCGGGACTCTATTTTTTATATTTATTTTTGTAATATTGTTTTTTTTTATAAATATGTTATATAATAATGTATAAAATAAGATGAAATTGTAATAAAGAGAATAATAATAATAATAACGAAGTCTGTCCGGGCAGCTAGTCTAGAATATGGAACAATAGTAGTATTTTCAAGATTCAGGAATCACCTAAATATTTGAGTTCTATTTTGCACTTATCACCAGCCATCAGGCTAACCAATGAAAAGATTTACTTATCGCAAGATATAAATTCACACATAATGATGGCTCAGCAAAATTTGGAATTGCAGGTGTGAAGTTTTAGGAAAATTTAATTGCGTAAATGATAGATATAATGATATGATTTTGGTGCATCATTTGCTAATTATTATAAGATATAAATCTTGAATTGAAAACAAAAGGACTTTGGATTGCATTGCTAGCTATAATAATTTATTTTCTTTATTATTCCTTAAGTGTGTTCCAATCATTTCTTGTTTTTTTTTTTCGTTCTAATGTTGTGATTTGCCTATGAATATTATAAAGTCGATAAACTGGGCATATTTGTGTTTCTTTCAAATTGTACTATTATTTCATCTACGACCAGTATTATCGATAAGAAGTTCAAATTTTTATGTACATACTACCTAGCTGACCCGGATTCTACCAACGTTCTACCAGCATTCTTTTATTGCGGTCTTTTTAATAAAAATATACAATATTGTACTGTCATTGCTATTGCTATAAAATAATCATAATTTAGTCCCAGGCTGTCCGATCAGTTAGATATGCAGTAATAGGATTTACGTTTAATTAGCATAAAATATAAAAAAATCGTTTAAATAATAACAAAATCGATTATTATAATTGTACTAGCTGACCCAGCAAACGTTTTATTGTCAATAAAAGAAATAAAAAAATTCAATAAATTAAATTTTTGGGGTATAAAAAATACATGACGACCGATTTTTAGACCTATCAAATATATCGTACCACAATTATTGTAATCGATTGCCATCTTGCAACCCTATAGCGGATTTGTGGATGGAACAGATTAAAATAAAAATCGCGATACAAAAATAGTTGTAGATCGTTGAAGGGAAATTTGAAATGTATGTATTTTTCTGCTAAATCATAATAGAATAATAATAAAAAAAATTGTCAAAAAAAAAAAAAAATATTTGTGGGTATGAAAAATAGATGTTGGCCGTTCGGAGGAGTTTGGTAACAAACACCGGGCCACGAGAATTTTATATACATACTAGCTGACCCGACAGATGTTGTTCTGTAGATAATATAAAAAAAATATGGGAATTTGCCATTAATATTTTTAAACATCAAGAATTATTTCGTAAAAAATGTTTCCTGTTGTTATAATGAAATTGTTTCACAGTGGAACTGTCAAACCGTGCGTCACTAAATTCTCTCATAGAAAATATGTCCATACAAAACAAATATTGAAAATAATAATAATTATGGATCCCAAATCGAAATAAAAACTATCCTATCTCTCAAGTTGTACTAAACTGCACTCCATGAAGTAAAACCCATTAAAATCCGTTCATTATTTTAGGAGTCCTTCGCGGACAAACAACGTGTCACGTAATTTATATATATTAAGATAGGTAAGTTGTAGTCTATGGATCAAATATGTCAGCTATGATTGTAATTGGTCAGGTACACTTCTTTTTAAATACACGTACTGATTCACAAGTTTGCTTCAAATATTTGCTACTAATACAATAAAATATTTTAAAAATTAATATAAATAAATCCCATGTTAATCGGTTCTAGGGCGGGTTTCGACATTGTCCTTTAATTTATTTTAAAAAATAGGGAACATTTATTCAGCGTTATCAGGGGAGATTATAAATGTATATTACTATTATGCAGGTAGTAGCGACTACACACACGCCAGTCATTCATTAAGATATCAAATCTAATTGCAACATAATGCCATGCCCAATTAAACATAAAAAAATGGATGACAAACAAATAAATCTTGCCTTAGAACTAAAGAAAATATATGCCGGTGCTCGTTGACGAAGTAGATAATAAGCACAACCAGTATAGCATAAAAATGTCATCTGTTGTAGAATAAAAGAACTCTATCACACTGTAGTTCTGTAGTAGTACCTCAAAGTGAAACTAGATGGCGCTCATTTAAACATTGTCATTGTCATCATTGAAAAATGATGAGAGTGAATTTTTACGATGCGCGCGCACACCGACTCATTAATTCTACATCGTGAAGTTAGCTCTAGGTGGCATGAAAATCGATAACTATGTTCAAGTTGTTTATTCTAGTATTTTTATATTTAGAACACGTGTTTCGTAACAGTACAATTAAACAGTGTGAATAAATAAATATTATTTTGGTGTTTTTATTAAATCAATTTCATATACGACGGTGATAGTATTTACTAATAATTTATTAGTATATCTATATATATTGAATATAAGTGATAAAACTGATTTCAATAAACTGTTTTGATAGATTTGAGGTTAATTGTCGGTATGTATAATTTATTTACATCGTTAATTAAAAATTATTTAATTTACATTATTATCTAAAAAAAAAAAAAATTTTTCGATTTGTTTTATTTCTGGTATATTAACAAATTTTATGTATAAATAAAAAAAAATTCTATACTTGTTTAAATTAACCTTAATTGCTGAGTGTTTATACTATCTTTGATCTTAACTATTAGTTAAAATTTGATTTATTTTTTCATACGCCAAAGAAGAATAACTTCTAACGCGTGTACATAAGTAGACACACTCTTTTTTATTGTTTGGAATTTGATCGAGATGGTGAATGAATATTGCCCTGTGTTTCTCCGGGCATAAAAAGAATGATAAGTAAGAGGCGATTAGGGACTACGCGCACTTATTCAGCTCCATTCGCGTTTCGCTGAACGATTTCGGTTACACTTATACAGCTCTGCTTCTATCAGCCGCGTGCGGCGTCGTAAGAATGAGAATAATAACTTTAAATCACGTCTGCACTCTTTAATCTTTGCGTGCATAATGATTACGTCAAATCAATGCAGTAACAATACAGGTCGCAACTTGTCGACAAGGAGTCGCGAACCATCCCTGTAAAGAGCTGTTCCGCCGCATTCGACGGCGAACAGCGCTATACGCGGCCGAACGCTCTCTATAGAATTCGCATAATAAAAACACTCATATCCTCATTTTATGCTGGTTTGCCGCGAAAGCAGAATGGACGCGGAATGCTGAATCGACGCGTACACGTCTCCATACAAAATTGTTGTTTTCTATGGACAAAAGCTGAAAAGAGCTGAATAAGTTTGCGTAGTCCCTTAAGGACTTTTACCATTTGGGAGGCTTCTTTGCACAGGGTGCCGCCTAGATTATGGGCAGTTCAACATCATTGACTACAACGGCGTCTTTTTCAGCCGTAAAGCAGTAATGTGTAAGCATTGTTGTGTTTCAGTCTGAAGGGCGCCGTAGCAAGTGAAATTACTAGGCAAATGATAATCTTATGTCTCAAAGTGACGAGCGTAATAAAAGTAGTAAGGTGACTGGGGGTAAGATAAAAAACGGGGAAAGATAAAAAAAAAATACAATAACGCTGAATATCAAGGAATTCTTTTAATGCTGGCAATATCGTTGTGGACACCATTTTGTCCTGCCCCGCCCTGCAACCTGCGTCAGTCGCTAAGTGAGAGCGCACGTGTGTTTTTTATCATTTTTCCGTACCGACACATTTCCCGCGTAAAATTGAGTTTTTTAATCTTACCCCGCTTGCTGTATCTCCTTACATAGGTAAGTAACAAACATTTTGTTTTGATATTCGTAATTAGATTTGAAATGTAATATGCTCTTTACTGTGGTTATTAGTATATTTCACGTATTTTAAGATTTATGGTTCCTTTCAAACTTACCCCTGCAAAATTTAACGGGGTAAGATGATAATATATAACTTTCCATCTTACCCCGTTTACGAAACTCCTACAAAAAGTCAGGGGTTCTCAATCTGAAATACACGATATCCCTTTCAAAACATCGTATCAAAAACTTTTATCATGGAATCAGTACATAATTCTATACTCTCTTCTGTTAAAACGCTTGCTGGTTGGTTAAGTAAGGTCCTCCAATGGCGACCACGTACCGGAAGGCGTAGTTTTGGTAGACCCCCCACAAGATGGACCGACGATCTGGAACCTTGATGAGACTTCCGTTAGTTTGTATCCCTCTAAAACCAAAGTAGTTGGGCGAAAGGGGGCGCCATGCTCTCGAACAACTCACGATACAGGCAAAGAAGATATAACAGTTCTAACAGCAGTAAGTGCTGGCGGACAGAAACTGACTCCTTTAATCATATTTAAAGGTACATATGTATGGGACACCTGGATGTCTGACACACGTAATTTTGAGTTATCTTACGCAGCTAGTAAAAGGGGATGAATGGAGAAGGAAATATTCCATAATTACATGGAAAAAGTATTTATTCCAGAACTCGGCGATGATAGGCCAGTTCTGGTAGTCTACGACGGTCATAGCACTCGTGTTGATATAAAAGTGGTTGAGTTGGCACGAAAACATAATGTCAAAATATTAAAATTACCCCCGCATACGTCTCATCTTTTACAGCCACTGGACGTGGCTGTATTTAAATCTTTTAAATCGAGCTGGGATGCCAAATTAGTTGAATGGCAGCGACATAACGTTGGTGTGAAGCTACCTAAAAAAGTATTCTCTAACTTATTTGCAGAAGTATGGAATAATATAAAATCTGAAAGTATTATCAACGGCTTTATAAAAAATGGAATATGTCCTTTTAATTCTGATATAATTTCAGTCGATAAGTATGAAATCCAAGAGCTTACAAGCGCTGGATAGAAAAGCATAAAATGGAAAACGTATTTCAGCCTCCACAACAGGGAGATGATATCTGTATGTTTGTATGGATATGTGACGATAATATTTCTAATAATGTTTAGTTGTGTTCTGTTTCGTGGTTTATTTTATAAAATAAAATACGAGTGCGCTACGTGGTCCTAAATAAAAACGTGTGTTTTATTTATCGACCCGACTAAGGCTTTGACAGTCATGAGCATGATTATTATTATTTTTTAATATATTTTCATAACATGTTGAGAACCCCTGACTGCCAACCGTTTCAACGGGGTAAGATCGATATATTTTTTTTTGATAAATTATTTTTTCTTGCATTTAGAATGCAATTTTTGAATGTAACTGATTTTCAAGCTATTTGGGTTATCAGAGCAAAAGGTTTATTGATCACCACATATACATAATGACCTTCAAAACGATTTTAGTCACTATTTCAATCTTACCCCTTCGGCATTTCATCTTTCCCCTACATATTTTTTTCTTAAGACCAACTTTATTAACGTTTTTTTCATAAAATAATTGTTTTAAAAAGATTTCTGTTACCATTAAAGAAACAAGTTGACTATACTTTTTTACCCAAAACATCATTTTATACATTTGACTTGAATCCCTTTGTTGCACAACAGTTTCAAATCAACACTGTTTATCTGATCAAAAATCATTTTCGACTTACCCCCAGTCACCTTACCGCTCAGAATTTTTGGGTTTTTCAAGAAACTAAGCGTTTTACAAATTATTTTAATTACAATCTACTTATAGTGATGTAACATAAATACTCAAACGTCAAAGACTTAACGCCTTACAAGAGTAAGTCAAGTATTAATATCAACATTTTTTTATTATTGTAATACTAAATAAGGTGTCCCTACATTGTTGGTCCACATTTTGAGAAACCTGTAATATAACAAAAGCAGGACAAACGCGATTCTGTCTCACCCACCGCGGGTTCCGTACATATTCTTACCTATTACCCCGTACGAATCTTGTAGGCCACTATTTCGTAAGCTGAATATATTAATACTAATTGCCATGTATATATTGGAAGCATGCATGTTCGTTAAAAAACATAAAAATTTTGTTTAAAACTGTTAGACAGGTTCATATACGCTGCACCAGAAATGGTAATGCACTGGTTTTGGATAGACCACAACGTACTTCATTGCTTCAACGTAGCGCATACGGAATGTGTGTTAAATTATTTAATAAAATTCCCGAATGTGTACAAAATTTACCCGAATATAAATTTAGATTAACTCTTAAAAAAATTCTATTGACATCAGTATATTATAATGTAAGTGAATTCTTGAATTGTCACATTGATATTTAAATTCCTTATTTATATAAATAATTGTAAATCTCTGACATTTGCATGCTTTGTACAGAGCTGAATAGAATACTGTAAGCATTTGTACTATAACATCTTGTAATGAAACCTATTCAATGCAAATAAAGTTTATCTTATCTTATTCTTATAAAATAGGAAATATGTTTTTTTTTTCATTTGTGGGGTACTACTGTCGACGCAAGCAATAATGTTTATGTCGCGCTTCAGTTGTCTGCGGGCCCCCGTAGCGCTTCTTCGGAATAAGTTATATTATTATCGATGCAATAAATCGTTACACATCTCGGGCGTATAATTATAAACCTGGCCCAGTTATATTGAGACAACTCAACACTTTCTTTGTGATAAATCGAAAACAATACATCATAAAAAAATCTGCTTCAGTTTGTGCCAATGAAGCCCTTTCACCTTCCGAAATCGGCAGTGCTCCAGGGAACTAGATTTTTCAGATACACCAAAACCGAGAGTGCCGTACGGAACACTATTCCCTCACCAAGTTTTGACCTTTATTTTGTTTATAAGATGGTTAATTTTGCATGGTCTTATAGCTAGTTTCATTAGCTTTCAGATTCATTCACTCAAATCAACATAATTATAAGCAATCTAAATGTAAAATAATACGTATTGAATACGAGTCTCAAAATCACGCCGATCTGATGCATATCGTGCGCTGAGAGTTCCCAGGAAAGGAAAAGTTCATACGTTAAAGTTAATTCAAAATTTGGACCGGCCGTTCCTTACAGAAAGACCCTTTCTTATGATTTAATAACAAATATGTAGTTTTCAGGGTTGTTAGAAGAAGACTTTTGATACTGAGTGTCGAATATAAATTATTAGCATGCATAAACAGTCGTATCTATTTTTACGTTTCTTTAAAGCTTTAAGAGACTGTACACTTGAGTATATCGTTTTAATTTCAACTCGATACCTCCACGCGTTTCTGAGATAAAGTGTCTTGACAGACAGACGAACGGATGGACAGTCAACAAAGTGATCCTGTAAGTGTTCCGTTGACTCCTTTTGAAGTACGAAACCCTAAAAATGACAATTATATTTTTTTTGGCAAAGATGACTTAGGCTTTTATTATTATTATTTGAAGAGGGTGGCTATTTCCTACTCCTTAAGATTCCTAGTAACACCGCGTCCAAAATTGAACTACTGTGTTCGCCACTCATACTAAAGCTCGTCGTCAAGCCCTGCCGCCTTTACGAACCGCAGTAATCCCTTGACGCGAGTGTTGCAAACACTATCTGGTGGCATGAAGTAGTCGCCAAAGATTGTGTTACGCTTATGCATTAGTGGGCCGCAGTCGCAGAGTAGATGAATAGGCGTTTCATCATCCTCAAGGCAGAGTCTGCAAGTTTTGTCGCTTTTGATGCCGACCACACTGAGGTGCTTGTTTAGGCGACAGTGCCCGGTTAGCATCCTAGTGAGTATGCATAGAGTTTTCCTGTTCAAAGATAGGGCTTCATTCGCATAGCTTCTGTTGAATGCCCTTATCAGTGCTTTAGAGTAGTTTAAACCTGAAGAGTTGTTCCAGCGTTTAAGTGCTTCTTGTTTACATTGGTTACTCAGGGTGTGTCGGATGGCGCTCTTAGGCAGTCCACAAATGGGTTCCGGACCATATTGGACTGCTTTAGCCCCAGCTCTTGCGAGCTCATCGGCCATTTCTATGCCTATGATTCCGGCATGCCCTGGGACCCATCTGAGAATCACTCTGTTTTTCATGCCTAATGAATTCAGGCATTCAACGCAATTATTGACTAACTTAGACCTCGTCAAGTCAGCGTCTAAAGCCAACAATGCTGCCTGACTATCAGAGTGAATGTATATGTTATGATTGAAGTAGCCTTTTTGGATATTGGTTTCCGCGCATTCCAAGATGGCGTACACTTCTGCTTGAAATATGGAGGTAAAGTTCCCCAGGTTTGTGCTGGATTTAAACCTGGGGCGTTCTCCATAGACTCCACAGCCAACTTCATTTTCCATTTTGGACCCATCGGTGAACCACATGAGGCTCCCGTCCTTCCACGAGACTTTGTTGTTCATCCAGTCGTCCCTGGAAGGCAGTTCCACGATATAGTGTTTAACAGAGATTAATTGTGGAATCATCTGATCAGGTAACATGTGGTGCCTAATATGTGGTCTCGCAGAACTGAGTCTTCTAAAATCCTAAGCGTTTGCGACATCCAGTTACATGAACCCCCCTGGGCGATTGCCCTCAGCATGCTTGCCTTCGCCTCTTGCTGTATGAACAGTGGAAGAGGCGGTAGGTTTAGCATTGCTTCAATGGCCGCACCAGGAGTAGACGTCATGGCCCCGCTTACCAACATACAGGCAAGTCTCTGCAGGCTATTTAGTCTGTCTTTCGTTTTCTGGCTGGCTTTGTTCCACCACATAATTGCGCCTCCATTTTACAGCGTTTTCAGCTTGAACATATATAAGATACACACAATATTACGAAAACTTATTGAATTAGGCGTAATTTTTCAGATATTCATAATAAGGTTAAATAACATACTCATATTTAGTGCAAAAATATATTTTATTATTGATTATATCTTAAATAGCTTTGCTTACGAAAATTCGTTGAATAATAATTTATATGAATTGAATAAAAATGAAATAAATTTGCGCGAAATATAAAATATCGAAACGCAATCCTATTGGTTGAAGCGCAGTTTGACGTCAATGTTCACTATAACAAAATCACTGGTATAGCAAGATATTATTTTCAGTGATTAGCAATATATTCAATTTTATGTTGGTTTTATATTATTTAATCTGTATAATTATTATTTACAATGCAAAGCGCAATCAGATAATCTTCCAAAAATCAACAACACAGATTTTATATGGATTATATTATATATGGATTATTTTTGAGAAAATAAGAGGAAAGTGTATTTCATTTGTAACAATAAAATTTTATTAGAATTACTATATTATTATCTTATGCTTTTTCTGTTATTAAAGATCTCAACGAGTACCTACTATAACCTATACCTAAACATTGATAATTAATATCAATGTTTTGAAAGAATTGTTAAAAGACGTTTATGTGGTAAAGTTTACTATAGCATAAATTAGTTTCTTAATGATACCACAGTTTGGAAATGGAGCGACCACAGTCAGGCTATTAAAAATATAAATGTGATTGTATCGAAATTTTATAAAAAAAAAGAAGCCCACTGATGTTTTGCGCCCTTTCTTCTCAGGTCGGAGGTATTAATTTACGAATTGTTTGTTAGTTTTTGACTTCCATTAACAGATTTCATATCCAATTTTGATTAAAGATTTTGAATTTGTTTGTGACGTAAAGAAAGAGCCTCCTCAAACACTGAATCTACTATAAGTTGTTTGTTGTATAAAAAAGTATGTACTATGTATTACTTACGGACATAATGAATTGTTCTTCCGACATAAAAAAACACTAAGATACCAAAAACACACCAGAATAATAACTCAACATACATATTGAGTATTGGCCACTTGGATAAGGGACTGATTGAAGCAAAGATTTCAAAGCAATTGAAATAATATTACCAACTCATTCGGGCGCAATGATTAAGATAAGATATTTATGTTTACTATTGAATGTCAATTTTACTCTAAAGACATTGCCCTTATTTGGTATTAAGTTTCTCAAGCTTGGAGCCAAGTCCAACCTGCGCAGATTTCTAATTCATAGGTTGCGTGTTATATTGGTCAACTGGCACTAAATTTACTTTTAGTCCTTTTATTCACTCCAATAACATCATACACCTAAATTAACATTTAAATTTATGTGTATTTGCAAGCAGATTAAATTATTATTATTATTAATTATAAGAAAAGATGGATTAATTGGTGGATGACATAAAACCTGGATTTTAAATGAACATTAGATCGGAGATCGCACATTGAAAGTGGTGGTTTATTACGCCAAAATACTTAAGGCTTAAGTAGATTGTGGTGGCAACACTATATACTATATCTATAAAAATATTTTACATATGCCAAATAAATTAAGCCTAAAATTGAATATGACTGGTATCACTAACATATTAATAATCCACACAGATAACTTAAAATACACTGATTGAATTTTCTGAAAACCAGAAAATTTTAAATTTTTTATTTAGTAGATATGTAGATACCTACTAGGTACGCTTGAACAAAAGTGGAGGAAGACTATAAGGTAAAATGGAAGGAAATGAAGAAGGCCTTCACCAATAGATACTTTGCAGTTCCAAAGAAATTACAAAAATATAAGACTAAAATATAGTGTTATGTTAAAATAATATTATATAATAGTTTAAAAAAACTACTAGCACGCTAAAATATTTCCTAATAATTGATAAATCGATTAAAGATAATAGTTAAAATTTAAAATTAACATCATTTCCTGCCTTATCGACGGTAGTTGAAAATTATACAAATTAACAAAAATCTCATTTTGCAAATTGAAAAATGGAATAATTTTATAAAATTAATGTATTGTCATCGGTCCTTGATAAATCTACGAAGTTTGAACGAAATCTGGCCGCATAAATTGGTTCAAAATCGGGCCCAAATGAGTCGGTTACAAATATATATACATGCAGGTGCAGCTAATAAAAAGCGTGTAAAAATGTAATGTTTTAAACGGTTTAAATTTAGTACGGAAACGTCCAAGTCCGAGTTGTATTGACACTTGATTGATTGACGTCTGCTGTCTTATACAATATAACGTTATTCATACTCGTAAGATCGTCGAACGGCTTAAGCTTGTCTGTAGGTTATCTCCTCATAAAGATAATTGTTCATTATATTGCATTGATTTGGCTCGTCTATTGCCACAGCCATTTGTTTTTATACGGATTATGTGGACAACGAATGTTAATAACGACACAGTTTTACGATGTTTTGATAAACATTGCAGTTGTAAAAAATAAGGCTTTGACTTCAGAATTGTAGTCATAAAGGGTTGAGTAACCGACTAAAGGAAATATTTTTATAAGAAAAAGTGACGATACGAGACTTTCACCTCATCGTAGTGATAGGCCCCGTCCATTACAATGCAGTGCCGCTCAGGATTCAGGATCTAACCCTATTATTTTGACTTGTGTCATCCTGTGGCACTTTGAGACATAAAATTTAAATATCTTCTATCCTAGTAATTTTACTAGGAGCCCTTTACGTCGAAACACAATAATGCTTGGATATTACTACTTCACGGCAGAAAAAGGCGCTGTTTTAGCTGTACATTTCGATCCCCAACAATCCGCGATAGCCAAACACTTGCTTAAAGCCGGTACGAATAACTGGAATGAGTTGCTTTACCAACGGGTGCTTTCTGCTTAGCACCAATATATCCCATGGCTTGTTAGAGAAACTATCGAAATTAAAAGAAATCATTTGAATTTTAATAGGGAGGCTGATTTTAGACTAGCCCAAGCATATTATCCCGTGGTCTCACTCTGCAGTACAAATGCAACAAAAAGACCTGAATTTATGAACGTCGTTAGTAGTGTGTGTCGTGAATTAGGGAATCCAAGACTGAAACGTATTCGACACATTTGGACTAAAATATCGGCTTCAAATAAATAAAATATACATCGTGAGTACCCGTCATAATAATAACTAGGTAGCCTCTTATACACAGTTTTTTTTATGAAAATAAGGGACGATAACGAGCAGTGCCTATCAGGGTTCTAGAAAAACCCAAAAATTCTGAGCAGCACTACAGTTGCGCTCGTCACCTTGAGTCATAAGATGTTAAGTCTCATTTGCACAGTAATTTCACTAGCTACGACGCGCTTCAGACCGAAAAACAGTAACGTTTACACATTACTGATTCACGGCAGAAATAGGCGCTTTTGTGGTACCCATAATCTAGCGGACTTTCAGTGCAAAGTATACTCCCACTGGTAAACTGGTAAGTTACAAAGATAAGAAAATACAGTTGATCACGGTTTATCTATTGAGATACTCAAGCCATACAAAACCCTCACGACCACAAAACACTAGAACCTGGAAGAGGTTCATTGAAGCGAATGAAATTAAAAGATCACTCAGAGTATTGGATTATAGACAAATTAAATAGTACTTACATTCTCAAATTGCTTTTGTAGCAGCTCCATATCAAATATATTATTACTAGCACAGATATCACTACTGGTATCAAAATAATCCTAAAAACATCACCATTAATTTTTGGTTCGTCATTTTCGTATATTTCATCATCATTCATTTTACTGCTCTCAATTATTACAACAAATTTAAAGTTTAGTTGTTTTGCATTTAATACTAAAAGTCGTCGTATCTCTAAGCCTATTACACTCTTTACAAAGTGTATCAACAAAGTGTTTCTCTTTAGGAGAAATATAAGACTAATCTAAATAGTAAAAGGATTTAATTAAGTAATTAAATGTCTCACAAAGATTTGAAATGTTCGTATCAAAAATCCCATTATTAAACCACAAATTCAGAATGAAAAGCTGAAACCGGTGAGCACTTTGTCAATGCTGATAAAATTGGAAATAGTAATGTAAAATGTGGCTCCATTATTAGTTTGTTATCTTAATTGCTTTATGTTTTTGTAATGGATGCAACATTGTCCGACCTTGTTCTAACCGATAAAAAAGGATCGAGATTTTTTTTTAATCTTTAAAGGGTTAGTGCTTTTCAAACTCAGAGTGTTAACAAAGAAACTACTTATAAAGAATTGAGATACTATAAATTACCGGAGAACACTCGACATGGGAAACAAAAACCAGAACTCTGAAATTATTGGAGGAGGTCTACACCCACCAGGTTCTTTAACCGTAAAATCGTACAATATTTTTTGTAGAAAGAGAAATATAAAGGCAATTTTTATTATCATTATAAATTCAATGTTTGTTTCAAAAATCCATCATAAAACGAATTACTACAATACAATTCAGATTCAAATAATATTCTTACTAGTGCATACTTTTATTTTAATCTTATGTCCGTTCAGTTCCTTTGAGAGAAAAGTTGAAAAATAGTGTTCAAGAGCGAAGTCAAGTTAAAGAAGATAGGGTACTGCTGGTCATTCACGATTACAACAAGCAAAATGGAGTAACGCCATGACAAAATGACAAAACTTTAGCGTTTGGCACGACTTGGTGTAAATCCAGCGCGACGGACCAACGCGGTAACCGAAAGCAACGATCGTGTAGGTTATGAAGGTTAATTTTATCATGTACACGCGATAGATGAAAGAAAATTGGGTGCATAAAATTATAGAACAAATTTGGATAGAACTGTTGAGAAAGGTGAACCTAGGTGTAAGCCAACACTAGCACAAAGGGCCTTGGACAACCTTGCAGATAGGGGTAAATTTAGAAGCAAGGGTGATGGCAAGTGAAAGCCCCCTGAGACATGTGTGATGGATAGTATTGTTATGCAAAAATTAACATAAATATAATAGGTATTTTTTAATATAATATATAGTATTGTGTATCATAAATAAAATAATGAAGTGATAATAAAATTTTATAACGCCTAGTGCTGTTTTAACAGCAAATTTTTTGTAAACCAACTTAAGCTACGTGCTCTACAATATTTACAGGCTTTTTTATGAATAATATGTTTATTATGGTACTATGTATATTTACATATATATTAACCCAATTAGATTTCTATTTACTTGATAATCTATGTTATTATAAGCACGAGGAAAGCGATGCCTCGTCTATACGCCATTCTTGTGCTGCTTGTGGTCGAATTGGCGTTCGGTCATCTCTTCGGGGACTTCTATTTCTATATTGATATTATATAGCATTTACAATTATTATTTTAGATATTAATATTTTAACATAAGGAAAAACAAGTGTAAAATAGCTGGAATCAACATTTTATTAATTTGTTTTTAATTTTTTAAATGAAACGACCTTTTCCCGACCTATTAATTAAATTTTATTTTTTATTCAAAAACGTATCATATTATTATGATCTGAGAAAACGATTAAGTACCTACCCATGATGAAAAATAAGTCAGTTTTATATGTTTTATGTTTTTTATGACAATAAAAGGCGAGACCAATAAGACGTTCAGCCGGTGGTCATTGATACGATAGCGATACTCAGTATAATGCAGTGCCGCTCAGGATTCTTGAAAAACCCAAAAATCCTGAGCGGCACTATAATTGCGCTCGTCACCTTTAGACATAAGATGCTACGTCTCATTTGCCCAGTAATTTCACTAGCTATGGCACCCTTCAGACCGAAACATAATTATTATGCTTAGACATTACTGCTTCACGTCAGAAAAAGGCACCGTTTTGGTACCCATAATAATCTAGCCGGCATCCTGTGCAAAGGAGCCTCCCACTGGTAAAACGAGGTTAACGAGGAAGCCCGAAAACGCATTTGTCACAGGAAGTATGTGTCCACTTAAATATGTTGTATTAATAAAAAAGTGTTTCTTACGCTGTCGATCCAAATACAATAGATTCGTAGGAAAGTACACCAGGGGTATCATACAAGTCCATTGAAATACTTCTTCTGGTCAATATTAGGCACACGTCATCAGGGAAGTATTAAAACATATTATCAGTTTTTTTTTGTTTGTTTCACTTCTATATGCATTCATATCTTTACAATGTTTGCTGTTACTTGACAACAATAAAACAACGATAACTGTGTTCGTGAAATTTCGTGAGTTATAACGTGGATTATAACCTTATTGTGATATGGGATAGTACATCCCATTATAAGAATTGCGAATGTATATATTTACCGTCTAGGTCAGACCATTCGGAGGTCCTTTAGCATGGTGAGTGTAGTTAGGTAACGCCCTGTCTCACACTACGGGCACAGTACAGGTTTTTTTAATGAAACTTATGGATGAGACGAGCAGGACGTTCAGCTGATGGGAATTGATACGCCCTGCCCATTTCAATGCATTGCCGCTCAGGATTCTAGAAAAACCCAAAAATTGTGAGCGGCACTACAATGGCCTTGACACTTAACATGTTTAGTCTCATTTGCCCAGTAATTTCACTAGCTACGGCGCCCTTCAGATCGAAACACATTACTGCTTCACGGAAGAAATAGGCGCCGTTGTGGTACCCATAATCTGTAATACGTATATAATGTAATCCGGCATATTGTGCAAAGGAGCGTACCACTGGTAAATAGTAATAGAATAGTACTTCAACTTCACACTAAGGCGGCCGAACCGACGAACGCACACATACACACGATTTACACGGTCGCTAAGCAATCATTCGGAATGGAGCGACCGCCCTCAGGCTATTAAATAATAAGCTTAATTGTACAATATTATTTTGTAAACATATGTTTTGATGAAAAAAAGCCGGCTGAGTTTGTTGCGCCCATTCTTCTCAGGCCTAAGGCATTCATTTTGGAATGGGTGGTAGTTTTTTTTGACTTTCAATAAGTGATGTCACATCATATTTTAAATAAAAATATTTGAATTTAAATTTGTATTTGAATTTATAGAAAGGGTTCCATAATATGCTACTGAATTCCAACAGACTTCGAACAAGTTAAATAGACTGATATGAGTAGTTGTGTCTAAATTAAGTTAAGAAATTCTAACTCTAAGGAATTCTATATGCACCAACCCAAACACTCCGCCCAGACGTAGGTATAAATTTCAAGGAAACCGCTGAGTTACGTTAGTATACGTTAGACGCCTCGAAAAGGCATAAAAGGCATTTATTTTCTCAAAATTGATTCCTTTAGAATTCTTTTTGATGTCATTTCTAATAACTACTAGATACTACTACCGCTTCAGAAACAAATGGCGCTCTGAGAGAAAAGAAGCGGCGTAACCATCTATTATTGAGATTACGGTGCTTAACGAGGTTTCACAACACTATTTTAACTAATTTTATATTAAAAATCTTTAACTTATATCACATTTTAATGGCTCTAATCCAAAACCGCAAAATTATTTTTTAATGAAAGAGCTCAGACTATTTTAATTATAAGAAAATACTATTTTTAATGAATCTTAGACAATTTTGGTAAATTCCAATTTTTAATATTTTTTTAACCTTAATCACTCAAACGAACGCATAATATGTTTTTATATATTTATTTGAATGACCCGTTTTATGAAATATCGGAAAAAAATTCCCTCGATTTCTTTCCCTCGATGTTAGGTTATGGTTATGTCCTGGGACATCCTGTATATAATATTTAATTATTTTAAACTAGCTGACCTGGCAAACGTTGTTTTGCCATAAAAATTATTCAACGAATCTATTACAAAAGATTTCATTGAGATCGGTCGAATAGTTTAGGAATAATTAGGGAACATACAAACATACATTATCTTTTATATATATATAGATTATTAAAAATAATATAAAAGATCATTGTTCAAAGATAAAAAAATAATATAAAATAATAGTTTAGCGTGTTTTTTAGTTTTTTTAAACTATTATGTATTTATTTTTCGTTTTTTAGTTAAATTTTCAATAGCGTATTTTTAAAACTATTACGTACTTTAACATCGATTCCTGCCTTATCGACTATATATAAAAATTATATAAATTGACAAAAATCTTAGTTTGCAAATTGAATAATGGAATAATCTTATCAAATTAGTGTATTGTCATCGGTCCTCGATAAATCTACAAAGTTTGAATGAAATCTGGCCGTTTAAAGTGGGTCAAATTCGCGTCTAACGGAGTCAGTTACAAACATACAAGTGAAACTAATATAAAGCGTATAAAAAGGAATCCAAAAATACAATGACTGTATAATTAGATCAATAAACAAATTTAATATCAAAGCGATAGCCGACTCCAATAGATTATGCTTCAAGTGTATCCGTTTAGTGTCAAATCGATAACACACTACATAACATCACATGATGAAGTAATCTATAAATAGTATATTTCATTACGAGTGCGGAAGAAATATACTATTAGAGAGGAGAAGAGAAGGAGAAGAAGAAGCCTGTCATTGCAAAGAGTCCTTACAAATGTCTACCCGAGCCGAGGCGCATCCGAACGTGAGGCTTGACAGTCGGAACAAGTTGCATTTACGGTTCCGCACGTGTACTGAACAGCTATTTTTAATACAGTTGCGAAAAAATGAAGCAATTTAATAGAATAATAATAACACAATAAACTCAACTAACTAAAATGGCGCCAACCGTAAAAAAATATAAGCAGAGATTTTTTTTTTGATTTCTTCACCCATTTTGGGTAGGCAAAGGGAACTATGCATACAGCCAAGTTTTCATTAGATTTTTTTTTATTGATATGAAATGAAAATGAAATTTAATGAGATGTAATGAAATAAAATCTAACCTAACTCATTGAATCAAATCATTAAATCTGATATTAAAACAAATTAGTAGTTTTTTTTTTTATGGAATAGGAGGACAAACGAGCGTACGTTACGTACGTCACCTGGTGTTAAGTAATCACCGCCACCCACACTCTCTTGCAACACCAGAGGAATCACAAGAGCGTTGCCGGCCTTAAAGGAAGGTGTACGCGCTTTTCTTGAAGGTACCCATGTCGTATCATCCCGGAAACACCGCACAAGGAAGCTCATTCCACAGCTTCGTAGTACGAGGAAGAAAGCTCCTTGAAATCCGCACTGTGGAGGACCACCACACATCCAGATGGTGGGGATGATATCGTAACTTGTTGCGTGTCGTGCGAAGGTGAAATTCGGCGGCAGGAATCAGGTTGAACAGCTCTTCGGAACACTCCCCGTGATAGATGCGGTAGAAGACACACAGTGAAGCGACGTCTCTACGCAACGCCAAGTGATCCAGCCGTTCACAGAGCGCTGGGTCCCCGACTAGCCTCTTATTATTTGCAAATATTTCTAAATAGAAATTTAGAAATATTTGCATAAATCATAAAAACTTCGTGGTGGGTTTTTTCTTTTTAATAGACATTATTTTGACAGTTGGGAATAAGAACGGAAAAGGTAAAGAAAAAGCACGAGTATGTGTATGTATGTATATAGCCCACATCCCGAACGTTATACGTCCCCGCAATGCACCACTTTTTGAGCAACTGTATTAAAAAAGATTTACAAAAATATCCCTTTTTACTTTTGCATTGATATATTATCAAGATACATACTATAAGCTTCGTCTTTCTTTGTACAATATAATCCGAATATATTTTGCATCCGGTGAATTTTTACGATGCGCGCGCACACCGTCACGCAAAATTGACATCCTGACGTTAGCTGGACAACTAGGCCATCTGTATCATACTCCAGTTACCATAAGCCTCTCGTAACTCATATGTTTTTACTTGTTAATTTACATGTTTTTTACTTACTCGTGTAAGGCATTTATTATTTGCCTTTTGAGTGTTTTTGTTGTATCACTTTGCAATATATAGTAATTGAAATGGTTTGTAAATTTGATTGAAAATAAGAACTTGTAATACCATTCTGTTTTGAAAAGAGCAACCTTAGAGTTTCTTGCTCGTTCTTCTGTAAGGAAATATGCCTTCCAAATGAGCTGTATGAAAAAATTACACATTTCAAGTGTAATGCAATTTACCTTCGAAATAAAATATCTTTGAATTGATTTGATTTGATATGATATGTCTACTGAACCAATGGACAAGAATTAAACAAATTTCAATACGTATTGTTTGAAACTTATTAAAAAAATTTCTTTCCATTTATACACAAATCTTCTTCTTAGTCGTTCCCTGACTCACATTCAATTGGTCAACGAGCTGTCTCCATGGGTATCGCTCCTTTGCTTGGTAGAGTGCGGCGCTCATAAGGATCTTCAGATTTCCGGCGATTTGATCCGACCACCGTTTAGGACTATGGCCTCTAGGTCTATTACACCTTATTGTCCCCGTCACCATCAAACGCTCAAGGTTATCAAGGTGGCATTTATAGAAAGGGTTTCATATTATGCTACTGAATTCCAACGGACTTCGAACAAGCGTTTTAAATAGACAGATATGAGGAGTTGTGTTTCTTAATTAAGTTAAGAAATTCGAACTCTAAGGAATTCTATATGCAACCCTAACGCTCCAACCCAGACGTAGGTATAAATTTCAAGGACACCGCTGACGCTAATGTTCTATTACTTCTACTACGTGCTACGGGTTTGTGCTCGTAGTGCGCGGCTTGACAGAGGATGCGCGAGGTTATGATACGCACGGAAGCACTGAAACTTTTGTGTCACTATTGGCGTTCACGGTCTCAAAATGTACAATACAATGTCTCAGAATGGTGTGAAACTAGTATGTACCAACACCGATGAATCGAGAGTAAAGCTGATTTATATAAATAAAGTTAAAAAAAAATGTCCTACGAAAGCTTTAAGTTTATTTGTTACACTTTTACGCCTAAACTAGTCAAATTATGTAACACGCTGTCAGGGATACATAAATGGATATAGGGTACATATTTTTGATACCACTACCAGTTTCCGAAGTAACATACAGGTCGTAGACGACGGTTATTACTCGAACCCGAAGCTCGTGAATGCTGGAGTTCCCTAACGGCCGTTCCCAATATTCACTCTATCTCTTACTTGAGGTAACTATCGTTGAATTTTCTGTCCCAATAAACATGTGACGGTAACTCACCTTATCCGTACACGCTGTCTGTCAATAGCACGACGTATAGCTTACCAGCGATTGAAGTTTGTATGGAAATTGGAATTCACGCGTCCTTATATTGATAGGGCGATAAGAATGACTTATCGGTTATATTGGGATAGCTTCAGATTATTGACAGTAGAAGGTAGTAATTTATCTCTACCTGTAGATAGTATAATGAAAACGGCCGTTAGCCGCTATCTCTTACACTAAATAAAGTTTTGGAAAAAACGAAAGGAGGTTTGTAAAGATAGGTAGAAAAGTTACACCTTTATCTGGCCTGGGTTAGGCCCGGTTTAATGCTATTGAGTGTCAAGATGCCATGCACACAAGCATCGAAAGTAGTATCTAGTTGGAGCGCAGCTGAGACCAAAGCTTTATCTATCTAAGTTTGTAGAATCGTTTCTTCATATATTTGTATTAAAACTATTTAGTGTATGTTTATTTTAATTTTATTCTTTAATATTGTCATCGTATCAGCTATTACTGCCATTACGATGATTCAAGTCAATTTTCTTTTTTATTACATAAATAGTTTAACTAATATCACATTTAATTTTTTTTATTAACAATAAACTTCAAATTAAAGCATTAACCTATCGCAAAACAAAATTTATAAATAAAAAATAAATGAAAAAGCTCAGAATACTGCTACATAAGAGAAGCCTTTAGTTAATGAATTTTAGACATTTCTACTAAATTCCAATTGGATTTTTTTTTTAACCTTAATATCAAGACACTTTTCATTTGTATAATAATATAAATTTGAATAATTTTAAAATTAAGTTTAATATTAGAACATTGTTCAAAGATAAAAAAAAAATATAAAAAAACTACGTTTAAAAAAACCGACTTTAAAACCTGAAAAGTATCAAATAACTAAAAAAATAATTAATACACCTCTTATGCAAACCTTTACCTTTAATATTAATAAAATACTATTATTTATATGTGCTACCTATCGATAGGTTTTATGTCAGTGCCAAATCCCTAAACAAAGTAAAACTTAATATTATAAGCAGCTTACTGTAATTATTTAGGTTGTTCGGCCACGCGTATCTGTCCGCTTGATTCTAAGCGAAGCTATCCCGCTCAAAGTCACGCGTGGCGAGTGTAGGTAATTAAGGTTTATTACATTTGGCTTGGCACCGACTTCAAAGCTATCAATATGTAGCACAAACATATAATAGTATTTTATTAATATTAAAGGTAAAGGTTTGCATAAGAGGTGTATTAAATTAAATTTTTAGTTATTTGATACTTTTCAGTTTTTGAAGTCGGCTTTTTTAAACGTAGTTTTTATTTTATTTTTTATGTTTTAGTGTCTGTTAATAATAAGATATAATCAATCTGAATGAAAACTCCAAAAATAGCCGTACAATTACTTATGTCATCCAGGTAGACAAACATTTTCATATAAATGTTCATAAAGTGAAAACTACTGGGCCAAACTATGTAAAATTTGTATGGGACCAAATGGCATCTATTTCGCATCGAACAAAAGAATTACGTAAAACTGATCATAAATCCCAAAGTGAACGGTGTATGTACATAAAATAAAAAAATACCGATCGAATTGATAACCTCCTCCTTTTTGAAGTCGGTTAAAAAGGAATCCAAAAATCCAACGAGTTTACAATATAATAAAATGATGTGGTGTCGTGGGACACCAGGTAGGAATGAAGTTCCTTCGGCTAATGTAGAAACGACACAAATTGCAAAAAAAATCGTTCTAATATTGCTATAATCGTTATCATATATTAATATAATAATATTGATAATATATACACTACTCGCTTGTGTATGCGACTGTCGCGCCTGCGCACGTCTCATTTAACGGTTTTATTCCACGCACTTTTTTCCACGGATTTTTTCTTACGGTTTTACTATCACATTTTTTTCAGTTCGGTCTCGCAGCAAAATCCCTATCTCCTCCAAGCCTGCCGTAAGGAACTTCGTTCCAATTAGATCATCAAAAAATAAATACAATTTCAAAGCGACAGCCGACACTTTTCTTCAAGTGTTTCCGTTGTCTCAAATCGATAACACACTACAAGTCACATGATGAAGTAATCTATAAAAAGATTTACAAAAATATCAATTTATTTTTGCATTGATATATCAAGATACATACATATATTTTAATCTTGGATAAAGAATGACTGTGACAAATGCATCGATAATAAAGGAAGATTTGAGCAAAGATTAAGTACAATATATTCAGATGTTCGTTTATATATTATTATATGATTCATCTTTCTTTGTACAATACAATCCGATATTTTGAACTTATACTTTACTTGATAATTAAAAATAATCAGAGTGAATTTCTACGATGATTAATTGAATTAAATTTTACTATATTAATTAAATTGAATTAAATTATGCAATGTGAAATATTATGTACTAACATAGTTTCTAATAAATACTAACAGTAATAGGCCAACAGTCGGAAATAAACAGTTTTTTTTTAATATCTTATTTATAACTACAATACTGGCCTTACTACAAACGTAAAATAGCAATAGGACTAAAAAAATTAAGAATTTTCTTCTGTTGCATCAAAGAAGAATAGGTTTTGGCATGCTTTCATAAGTACACACACACTTATATAAAGTACTAGCTGACCTGGCAAACTTCGGTTTGCCATATAAATTATATATGTAAACTTTACAAAAGATTTCACATTAGGGAACATGCAAACATACATTCTCTTTTATATATATAGATTACTAGCTGACCCGGCAGACTTCGTACTGCCTCAATCGATAAATAAAATACCTTAACTTTTGTATAAAATAAACTTAAAACAAACAAAAGGAATCATTTTTTTAAGTGTTACCCGTGTTGTAAGGAAGTTTATTTTTTACCTCCTCAGAAAGATATAAAAATTCTAATTAGTTATTCATTTTAAACTATTATTTTTATTTGATTTCTGAACGACGGGGGACACGTCGGAGGAAAATAAAAATTGTTGTTTTTATATAAAAACGGGAATTTTCATGTTTATTCAAATACACACACAGGTGTAGACACAGGGTATGGTATAAAGTATGGTGAATGTAGAAATTGTAAACGAATTGAAGTATGCCGAGTTGTAAAATTTAATATTATTGTCGACTAAAGTAGTTAATTATTGAAAATTTCAACAAACTATGTCGTGAACTTATTGAAGTAGGCGTTACTTTGCGGAAATCCATAATTATACAAATGATTTAAGTTTTCTTTAGTGTTAATTACGCCAATATTTGTTTTGAAACAATTCCACACGTGTTTCGCCTCTACACGAGGCATCCTCAGGACGTGTTGTCTCGCCAAAATCTGGCACGAAAACAAATATTGGCGGAATTAACACTAAAGAAAACTTAAATCATTTGTATAACTATGTCGTACAAAATACTAAAGTAAATATAACCTCAAAGAATTATTATAGGGAAACGTGCACCTAGAGTGATGAGTATTATTTTATATTTGGCGCTTCTTTTAAGATCTACCCTGATGCTACTGTGACACCACCCTAATTTAATGCATTTTGACGGACATTCACAAGAAATTTCAATATATTAACAACGAGTTTTCAACTAGGTGGCTACATTCTTAACTCAGAAAAAACCGTCAGAGACCTTGGTGTGTATTGTCCATGTAGAAAATGTACTTGATAAAGCTTACCGAATGCTAGGTTTCATTAAGACTCATTTACCTGCCTCTTTAATAGTCTAGTAAGACCACATTTAGAATATGTGATTCCAACTTGGAATCCGCTTAATGCAATCTACATTCAAAAATTAGAAATGATTCAAAATAAATTCCTGAGAACACTTAATTACCGTATACCCCGCTGCTCTTACAATTAACTGTTAGTTAAACATAATACCCTATCCTTGAGTAACCTTAGATGGTTAATTGACGCAGTGACGCTGTATAAAATTTGTAATAGTGAGATTAAGTCATCCCAATTGTTATCTGAGATTAATATCCGTGTACCATCTGTAGCCACTAGATCACAAAACTTATTCCAACTCTGTAAAACTAGGACCAATATTGGTAAACGTGCGCCACTTCACAGGATATGTACACTACATAATCTCATGTTGAATAACATTGATATGTTTTCGTGCTCCCTTTTTACCTATAAATCTAATCTTAAAAAAATATTCAGTTTTAATCTAACTTAAGTCTTATTATTTCTGTTATCTACATTCTAGTTTTACAATTATACAGCTTACTTTTACCAAGTTTAACTAACCTATGCTGCGATTAACTTTTATCTTATATCTTTAAACGAGCAATTCTTGTATACATATATATATATAATCTGAATCTCGGAAACGGCTCCAACGATTTTCATAAAATTAAGTATGCTGGGGATTTCGGGGGTGATAAATCGATCTAGCTAGGTTTCAATTTAAAAAAATGGTTTTATCCATGTTTGAATGAGAAACAGCTACAATAACATTAGAATACAAAGGTAAATTTCGCCACTATATACAAGACTATTATAGCTCAGATGGGACATTGGGTGATCCGGAAAGCAGAAGACCCCGGTTCGAATCCAGATGTCCTATTAGTTTTTTTTTGTTCAAGTTTTGTACATTCTTAAAAATCCGAGCAAGGCTCGGTCGTCCGGATATTTTTAAATTGTACGTGCACGCTTGCACCTAAGCAGATGTCGCTTTTATCTTTAACATCTATACAAATGATTTGAGTTTTCTTTAGTGTTAATTCCGCCAACATTTGTCTGTAAACAATTCGACACGTGTTTCGCCTCTACACGAGGCATCCTCAGGACGTGTTGTCTCGCCAGATTTTGGCGGAATTAATACTAAAGAAAACTCAAATCATTTGTATAATTATGGATTTCTGCAAAGTAACGCCAACTTCAATAATTTTTTTTTAACATCTATGTTCTCAGTGACACGTTCCAAGGGAACAATTGTAATTATTTTAGTTAATTGTAATTTGTGTGTATTTAATCATTTGTTTCTGTTTTTGTCTCCAATAAAGTAAATAAATATATAGATACTTTTTCATATACACAGATGATTGTACTTGACTCTACCCTCCATAATTATTACGTAATAACCAGAACTTGACAACAATACAATGATGGACGTTTGAGTGACGGCTCAGTTACAACGACACACCACACGTCACAGTACATCTTCATTACCAAGAGTATACAAGAGCTCAATGTCGCCTAATTATTTACCTAGCCGTTCCTATCTCACAATTTATCTTCATAATCCGCTGATAATAAAACTTTTCTTTGTAATTTCCGTTTTCCGGACATTCCGGCTTTTATGTGGAAAAAGAGGACAAATCTTCTAACACTAGAAGAATGACAAGAGCCTTGCCGACTTTATGAAGGCTCGGATAATAATTGATACACTTCACACATATTGTGTAGCCCCAAATCAGGAAATTTAAGCATAGTCTGCTATATGGGTGCCAGACAGCGATATCTTTAATACAATTAAAATACTTAAACACACATAAATACATAATTTATAAACATTAATATTCATCATGTATACGTTTGTACCTCCGGGATTCGAACTCTGACTATATGAGACATCAAAATTTTTGTAATAAGTAATAATTCAAATAAACCCACATAATATGAATATAATATAGAGACGAGCAGGACATTCAGCTGATGGTAATTGATACGCCCTACCCATTACAATGTAGTGCCACTCAGGATTCTTGAAAAACTCAAAAATTCTGAGCGGCACTACAATTGCGCTCGTCACCTTGAGACATAAGATGTTAAGTCTCATTTGTCCAGTTATTTCACTAGCTACGGCGGCCTTCCGATCGAAACACAATAATGCTTACACTTACTGCTTCACGGCAGAAATAGGCGCCGTTGTGGTACCCATAATCTAGCTGGCATCCTGTGCAAAGGAGCCTCCCACTGGTAAAAGTTAGAAAAACTTCATGACCAAGTGTTAATGCAATATTGTTGCTCCTTGTGGTAAATAAATATATTATTTCTATTTCTAATCCGTATAATCGAGTAAATCTAACCTAACTTTCCGCCGGTCAAGGTGCATCTTATTTGAGGTAATAAAATATTATTAGTGAGCGATTATTATTATAGATATTTGGTTTTTGGTTTCTAATTATAAGTAACTAGCTGACCCGACAGACGTTGTTCTGTCAATAAACGGATCGTGACACGACAAACTATATATGTAAACCTTCCTTGAGCTTCAACAAATCTATTACAAAAGATTTCATTGATATCAGTCGAATAGTTTAGGAGCTATTAGGGAACATACAAACATACAATCTCTTTTATTTAGATTTGAATATTGATTAAGATGTTTCACATCTTTCACACACAACATGACATATTTTTATATACGTCATCATATATCATAGACGAAGTCGCGCGTAAACCCTACTGGTATTATAAATCTGAATAAAGTGAGTCATAGTTTTTTTTATTTTTATCGTTTTGATGTTTTTTATCATGACATTTAATATTAACATCCGCAGATACAATCAGAATGCAGGTGAAGATTTTCGGAGAAATCGCGGCGAAATAACTGTTGATTTTATCAATTATTGAGCGTCTATAGCTGATATTATATTACAATTATTTTTGTTTGTGAAAAAAATATAAATAACTGTAAGGCTGGAAATTATTAATGCATTTATTTAATATGCAATTAATTAAATAGGGTAAGCGCATCTGTTATTGGTACTCGTACATTTAATAACACTTCTGAACTCAATAAATAAAATAGGAAAACGGTAGACCCTAAAAGCTATCTTCCCGCTTATTCTATACCTAAACGCTTCAAATTGTATTTTTGACGAATATAATATAATATAGTTTGTGTTATTTTGAGCTCTTCGAGCTCAAAAATGTGTTCTTCTGTGTTTTGAACACTTCGCGCTCAATAGTCTAATAAAGTTAAATAAAACCCTATTTTATAAATTTTAATTTTCATGCGGCAATAACTTTTGAATGAATTTTGATTTTCACGCGGTTGGCGGAATTGGACCACATTTTTGAGCCACATAAAAATCTACAAGTTTCAATTGATCGAACTCTGAATTTCGAAGCGATTCCGAAAAAACAATTTCATCGGTTTTCTTTCGACAACGAAAACTCACGAACGAATCAACCGATTTCGACCGGCTTGGTGGCGATCGACGTCGTTTTTTGATGTTAAGAGCTGATTGACAGCTTGTTCTTGGAATCGATCAGTAAAGCCGTTTAAAAGTTATTTCAAAAAAAGCACAAATTAAAAAAAAAATCGTAGTTTTTTTGAGATTTCTTTTAATCTACAGGTACGAATTGTATTCAAAGTTTGGTCAAGCCGCAATGAAATCCGTCGAGCCGTTCAATAGTTATAAGAGGTTTACATACATCCATACATACACATACACACACACATACAGACGTACAGACACCATCGCGGGAATAGTCAGGGAAGCTTCCTAGAACCTTAATACGTCGAGATCTGATCGATTTTCGAAAAATGGGGTAAAACCAAAAACTTCCCGAATTTTTGAACATTTTAAATTTTCTTAGGAGGAAGTTAAAAAATCCATTGATAAGGTAATCCCATACTAATAACATAATACGGTACTTTTCTATGAGGGGAAAACTAGTTTACAAATAAATAAAGTATATAAGTATCAACCATTTTAATGTTGTGGTGATCGTTTTATGCAATTTTTTAAGTTTTAAAGAAGTTTTCCTATTAACGTGCGCAAAGTTCGAATTTGCGCATGCATTGGCGTTCGCAAAGTACCACTTTCCCACACGTTGACAAGAGCGTGCTGGAATGTGGTGAGCGTGCGGGAATGTATTAGAGTATACAAGCGATTCCAAGGTATATACGCGCGGGCCATCTCAGGCACTCTCTTCGCATTAACACGTGCGAGCGACACTGTCTACCGAGCCCGAGCGCTTTTGCTCGCGCCGGTTTGTTGACATCTTTGTCGTCTGGATACGTTCCAATTATTCAAAATAATTGTAGTGGTTGAACTTTGCGCAACATAATAGGAAAAATTGTACTATACTCTACGATATTCGTGTGCACGTAGGTCATCCCGCAGGAGCGAAGCGAGAAACGACCTACTTTGCGCACTCGTATCGTAATGTACTATTTTGTTCGAAAGAATTTTTTGGCTCGTTAGGAAAATATTATCAAAGTATTTGTTACGCATACCAATACCCTTTGACAGGTTGCCTGAGGTTTTTTGAGTTTGTCAACTAGGGTTAGCGTTATTTAACTATATTATGCGCTATAAAAAATTTTAAATTTTGTGTGGTTGGATTTAATTCCTTCTTCATTACAATATTGTTTTTTAAAAATTTTTGTTTTGTTACGCCAAAGAACTAAAACTTCAGCTTGTGAATGAAAATGTTCTATCTAAATATACATTTATATACTTACCGAAGATCCTGGAGCTTCTCTCTATAAATCGATACAAAGGCAGTTTTTAAAAGGAATAATAGATGAATAATACAGAAACTCAGATGAACTCAGATGATGTCCATTATAAATATTTTTATGAATTTGCAATAAAGTTTAAGTTTTCCTTTTAAAAAGTAGAAAATAAAATGAACTCCTTGAACCTTGTGTGTTTTTTTAATCAAATATTTATTACATTTCTTTTTAACGTCATCAAAACTTATAAGGCTCTATTTAATATTAAATCGTATGTGTATACATTTTTTAAAGTATTCTATTGATTTTTCTTAGTGTGGAAAATTAATGGCATGTCTTGAAGTTATAGGAGAAGCTAATATAAATCTATTTTAATTGAACTACTAAATATCTAGGTTTCTAAATTCCTTTTCTGGCCTTTTTCGTAGCTTAAAAGGGATTATTTCAAGCTGAAATATTATTGTTATTGCAATTTTAATAGAACGTTAATTTTGACGACCTTATATTTAACTAACTTCAAAGCAGTAGACATTTTAATTTTAATATTTATGTCCGCCATAACAGTATTATAATAATGTATATTGATTTGTTAGTTAGTGTGTTAACAAGCGCTACCAACGTCATAAAGTCATAAGATATCCCAACTTTTTTATTTAAATATAACTGCTGTTATTCATTACTGTGTATGTTATTTTATATAATAACTAGCTACCCCGACAGACGTTGTTCTGTAGGTAGTAAAAAAACAACTGCTTTATATTTCAAAACATCAAAAATTATTTCGTAAATATGCTCCCTGTTGTTAGAATGAAATTGTTTCACAGCGGAACTGTCAAACCGTGCGTCACTAAATTCTCTCATAGAAAATATGTCCATAGAAAACAAATATTGAAAATAAAAATATTTATGGGTCCCAAATCGAAATAAAAACTACCCTATCTCTCAAGTTGGACCAAACTGCACTCCATGAAGTAATCACCATTAAAATCCGTTCATTAGTTTAGGAGTCCATTGAGGACAAAATATGTGACACGAGATTTATATATATTAAGATGACTTCAGTTTAAATATGATTAGAAATAACTATAATACCATATAATATTCATATCTTAGGTAAAATTAACTTTAATTTGGTTTGTGTAAGTTAGTATGCGGTCGGCTATTGTGCCCTATATAAGCCAGAGTGCTAAGTCCGAGTAATCATTACTTATTGTGAATTCTAAGTGGAAACTCTGCCCAAATACAGTGATTATAAGAACTGTGTGTGTTTAAATTACCACCCCTTCTATGTTTATATTAGAGCATCCAGCATAGAGTTAGGAATTTATGTCCTAACGTTTGCTGAGAACTTTCCTTTTTGCGAATCGCGCTGCTGCCTCGTTTGTTATTAATCTAAGTTGTTAAAATAATCCTTCCATATTTTTATAGAATTAATTTCTCTTTTTTATTTTTTTTTAACATTTATTTTGTAATTTTTTTCCTTTTATTCATATTATATTAATGGTTCATATCTATTGTATTTGTAAAAAAATTGTGACAGTTTTCGCAAATAAGCATTATTATTATTATTATTATTATTATTATCCATCTATCTAGGTATCTACGTATTGAATGATGAGTATATAGATACTCATAGATAGCAACGCAATCGAAATCTTTAAGCAAAATATTACCGATTTCAAAACGTCCGATAAACTTGAAGATAAGTACTCGTCTCAAAGGATCGATAACAGTACAATTATTTTTAAAATATCTTTATATTTTAACATAGATAAGCAGGGTATTCAAAAAATCCTCGCAATTTTACACGCTTTTTATTAGCTTCATCTGTATGTATGTTTGTTTGTAACCGACTCATTTGGGCGCAATTTTGAACCTCTTTAAAGGTCCAGATTACGCTCAAACTTCGTTCATTTATCGAGGACCGATGACAATACATTGATTTGATAAAATTATTCCATTTTTCAATTTGCAAAATAAGATTTTTGTTAATTAATGTTATTTTTCCATCTACCGTCAAAAAGAAATTGATATTCATTTTAAATTTTAACCATTATCTTTTCAACCGAAGCGTGTTTTTTAGTTTTTTTAAACTATTTTCATTTTGTATATTATTGTAGAAGAAGACATACCTAAACTTCAAAATAATAATGTTTTATTAGGGACATATCACAAGACTAATCGATGGTTGCATCTAAATAAGTTCTAATTCTCACATTAAAATTCTTGCCTAACTGAATTAGCAAGCAAATCTGTTTCTGTGTCATGGACAATATCAGGGTCAACGCATAGCTGGAATGCTAATGAGAAATATTCCAAATATTTCAAAACAATACTAAGTATATTTTTTTTCTTTCAATTAGGGAACATAATAATATAGTTATTATAATGTTGCCCCACTTGTATTACAATCAAGCCTTAACTTAGACTAATAAGTAATTACTTTAACTTAAAATGCTGGATAGATTAGACTAAGAATGTGTCCATTAATACATCATTGGACTCAACGGCCCCATCGTCAGGCTTTGTAGATTATACAACGAAGTCAACTAAAAAAATTCAGAAATCGATATTTTCAACGATAATTCAAAAAAGTTTGTAAAAATTCTCGCACATCAAGCTAACCTGTGACTTTTTTTTTCCAAGTAGTATGTACCTATATCCTCTTCATTATAAAACCATTTAAATTATATCCTTACTTTACATAAATTTTAGTACTTAGACATTTTTGACTGTATAAATCACACTGTTCACTGTTACCATTGAATGATGTGTTCATCTTTAATTGTTACATATATCAGAATTGTACCTAGCATAACTTTATATAAATGTGTAATATATGTAATGTTGATGATCCAAATAAACAAATAAATAAAAAAAACACATTTCTTAATGTCTCTATTAAGGGGAAGTCACTTTGCTCATGTGTGTTTTATAATATCACTATTTTAATATTGTATTATACTAATTCACTAGCACTACACTTACTCAAAAGGTTTTGTTCGTTTTAGTCGTCTTATTATATCAATGGAGTTGGATTACCTCGACTTTCATGATGGGTGAAGTCTATGTTGATGAGCTTCAGCATATTTTTGGATAACTTTATCAACAAACTCAGTGTTAAGGTCCCGATAGAGTTCACTGTTTCAAATGTACCAAGGCCAATAATATATAATACCTATTTAACCCGATGTTCGATGCTAAGGAAGGTGCTGTATTAGGCTATGTCTTGTCTGTGTATGTAAACTTGTTTCTCTGGGCGAGACGAGCTATCTAGGAGATAGCAAACGCGTGTGCCGACTTTGATGTTGCTTTGATTCTTACGATAACTGACTTTTAATACGCCTGGTAGGTGTAATTTTAAATGGAATAGTAGGAAAAGGATCACATCTATGGATGACTTAAGGCGCAGTCGTACCTCAATATCCACAAAACTTGGTTTCTTAGAGAAACGATTACAACATAACGCAATTAAAATATTCCGACGCAAAAAATACAGTGCACAAAGAATGGCTTAAAGAAAATTTTGTAATTTTTAAATATCCAATAAAAAATTTGGAAGTTGTTGCCCAAAAATAAACTTTGGAGTCAAAAATCTCTGAATTTTCAGCGATAACAACATTCTTTTTTTAAAGAATTTAATAGAATTCGTACTTTTCTAAGACTTAAACCGAACAATTATTCAAATTTATAATATGTAAATTTAAATTAAACAAAAGAAAACCAGTAAAATAAATGCCCATTTGCAGCTTAGCCACATGATCAACACAAATGTTGAAGCGTTGGTTTTAGCGTATACAGTCCTAGTCAGTCCGCGCCTGAAGTTATTACCGGCATCCATACTGTCTTGCAATGCCTATACAAAGATACGTATAATTTGGCGTGTGACTATATATAATATAATAATGATTTATCTAGGGGTATGAGAGTGCTCCCGCCAAGTCCAGCAAAACATCAGCACGGCCGTACCATCCTTTTCACGAAGCAGTCTCGAGGCCATTTTCGACCCCCCTATAACTGTATATATGTATTGTATCAAAATGGTACATTTCAAATTTCATTCAATTTGAAGTAGTAGTTTAATAATTATAACTGGTCAAAGTTTCTTAATCTTGACACTCACTCACTGACTGACCAATCATCAAAACTCATTCACTTCTAGCAGACATAGAAGGTTAAAATGTAGAATACAATTTGTGTTTAGTGTATAAATCAAGGGAAAACCAAAATATATTGCAATTTCGGTCGAGTTTTCTAGATACACCAACTGCATAAATCACTTTATAGTCCCCTATAAAATATATGTTTTGTTTAGCATTAATGCAGGCCTTTAACTGTCTGGACGAATTCATAGTGTTTCCATGGGAAATTTAGTTACTGCTTGTTTTACAGATTTCTTAAGCGACTTGATGTCTGCGTATCGCTAAGAGCGGCCAATGTCTTCAAAAACTGTCCATAATTTGTATTCCAAGGGGTTCTGGTCTTGGCCAGACTCGTGCCCGTCTTCAACTCTTATAAAGTCGACATTGACTTCGAGGTAAGCTTGCGTAGTTCGTGTCTTTTGCGTTATCTTGCTGAGACGTTTCACAACATGATTTAAGACAATCTCTTGATAAATATTGGGAGGCTTTCACTCCACACCTTAATGAGAAACCCCCCACGAAACTATGACTGATACAGGATAATGACCACGTTGCACTTTTCAGACCACTTGTGAAGTTCGCTTGTTGAAGTGCTCTTCAGTTGTGAAGTGTAGGGCAAGTAAATATGCGTTACATAATCAACTTCAATGCGTAATTATTATCACTGTTAGAAGGAGAAGTATAACAATGGTAAATGTAGAATCAGATGACGAAAGAGGCATCACGTTCATATCTGTAATTCATCGCAACGAGATTTTGAGATTAGGAGCAGGGGCGTAAATTATTATGTAATTTTACGGGGCCCCGGACGTGCGCACGCAAAAATTAATAAAAACTTGTGCTGCTTCGCGAAACAAAGGCAAGGAGAGTTTATATTTAATTTGAATTGTTTGTAAAAATTTTGGAAAAAGTGACAGATAGAAAATTATGATAAATAAATATTTTTTTAATTTTATGCAAACATTTTTTATGAGAAATCTTTACCCTTCATAAGGGCCCCCAAACAAATTTTTTTACGGGGCCAAGGCACGCTACGCCTCTGATTTGGAGATAGTTGTCGCCTAAGGTAAGACACCGCGTTCAACTGCTTCGATGATCTGGGATGCACCAGATCAGACAATTTTTCGAGTGGATTTTAGTCTCAAACCTCAGACTAGATGATCTAAGGGGAAGTGAAAAAAGAGTTTAAAGTCTTGGGCCCACGTATAGGTCCCGGTCCCACAAAAAAATACCTTGCTCCTCCAAGGCTGTGTAATGACCAAACTCTTGGCTAAGCATGGTATTTGGTATTGTCGGTATTGTATTCCAGGCCAGAGATGATTACTCTACAATTTGTGACCATTATTATGGTTTATAGAGCCCTTGAATACGGCCAGCTAACATATTCATAAAATAAATTTATTTTTTAAAATTGATTCCATTAGAATTATTTTTGATGTCATTTCTAATATACTAGATACTACTACCGCTTCGAAAACAAATAGTGCTCTGAGAGAAAAGAAAAGGCGCAAGAAACTCTCCCAGCATTCGTTTTTTGCGCTCTTTATAATGAAATATACAATATTGTACTGTCGTTACTATTGGTATAAAATCAATTAGATATTCAGCTGTGGAGTAGTAGGATTTACGACAAAGCCATTTTTACACAAAACATTTAAATTTATTTATAGATGTATCTTATGAAGCCTACTAGAGTTAGTTACAAGCAATGCCTTATTTCTAGTCCAATAGCAAACAAATGCATAAATTTGGGATAATATTCAGTGGACCCGGAGCATATCGAACCTTCAACTAGGTGGCACAGTTACACGACTTGTCAAAACATAAATGCTGTTGTTGAAGTTTTACTTTGACTATACTTCGCGCAAGTACATTTAAAAAATTTGGCGAAGTTTATCCCGGATGAACAGAATTTCAGCGCATATTATACAACATAAAAATATTTTTTATTATTTCTTACTAAAGGGATGTTTTAGATATATTTGTAAATATCACTAAACTTATAGACAGTCATTTCATATTTATTTCCTAATTATTTATTTTCTCCTTTTTTTCAATAGTTAGTATTAGTAATTTTATTGTTATAGATAATAAATCTCTGTATTTAATCTTTATCCTTAGCTAAGTTAGTTCATAGTGCTTACTTTCTGCATACAGTATTTGCTTAACCTCTGCCTATGTCCTATTCTTGTTTGATAAAACCTTAATTATAATGTAAAACACGCTAGCGAACAAAATAAATAAATTAACAATGAAAACCACCTAATTATCTGTTTTCAATTCAGTTTAATCAATAGGAAAACGTACAGAATTTGATATTCTTTAATTGCATTGAACGTTAGAAATCAATTTAAATTCAAATGACGAATTAGTTATTCACATTAAGGTGAGTATTTACTTCATATGAGGTTCAATAGTTAGTTGAAAAAATATTTATTTTAGGCAGCTATTGCGTGAAAAGAAGTAATAAATATATAAAAAAAACTTACCCTTGCTTTTGTATAATACGAAGAATAACCTAATAAAGATAATTAGTATTAAAATAAATACAGGTGTTAGTCCCAATATTCGACCGGCATCCGAAATAGCATAGCTTTCGATAGATTTTCCTTGGGAACAATTTTTTGTAAGTCTTTCACTATGCTCATATTCTGAAGTCTGTGGCTCCATTTAAAAAAAGAACAGTCAAAATGTGGCGGGAATTGTTTCTTTTTTTTAATTTTTAATACATGCACTGGCAAATTAATTCAGGCTGATTGCGGTAAATATTAGTTTTTTTTCTTATCGTTATAGACACTATCTAAGGTTGTCGCGGTAAATATTATGTTTGTTTTTCTTTAATTTCTTATCTATGCAGACATTGTCTTGGGTCGATCGCGGATTCAGAACTGCCACTACCAGTGTCAGATGCACTCAAGGCCATTTTGGTGATGTTTGACTTTTGATAATTTAAATCGTATTAAAATATCTTAGAGTCTCGTTTCACGAATATCTAAGTTGATGTTTCCTCTGATAACGAAATGTAATCAGTGATTTAATGACGTCCGGGAATTCCATATTGTCTGTTATCTATGTTATTAAGTTATATTGCAATAATTTTGTAGTATTTAGTATAGCCACAACGTTACATTAAGCGGAACTCCATTGAAAAGATCTTGCAGGTATACATACATATAAATAGGTATGATGAAAAAGTTTTTTCGCATTTTATATAATAACTCAAGGCGTTGATTTTCAAAATGTATTTATATTAAATTATAGTATACAAGCTGAACCGATAGACTTAAGATCCTGGGCCCCACCCTGTCTGAAAATGGGGAATGGAGAGACTGAACTCAACATTATTGAAGAAGTTAAGGCCCACCATCTTCGCTGGCTCGGCCACGTGGAACACATGGAAGAGGATTATGCAGTGAGAAAAGCATACTCAGGACTTGAAGAAGGCAGTGGGTCGCTCTAAGTATAGATGGAAAGACCGGGTGAACGCTGACCTGTGCGAGAGTGGAGGACTCTCATGTCGCAGGCCAAGTCCCACTTTGGGTCGCTGCGCCGGAGGAGTAAGTAAGTAAGCTGGCCCGACGTTGTTCTGCTCATAATAATAAAAAAAACTCTTTCGGATGGAATTTCGTAAAATCAGTTCTTAGCTGACCTTTACTCGGCGAAAGGAATATTCCTACCAAATTTCAAGTTTCTGCGCCTTATGTTTTCAGAGATATCGTGATGAGAAATTACATAGACAATCTTTTAAAATAACAACACGCTTTTTACTAGCTTCACCTGTATGTATGTTTGTTTATGACCGACTCATTTTCATCGCAGCATCATCTTATCGCGAGTTAACTTGGGTTTTGCCACAGTCTGTGCAGCCTGAAAGACGATCTTGTTGTACTTGATCCTCTTATTTTCAACAATCTCTTCAAAAACGTTTCGGCTTCATTACCTCTCAATAAATCGGAAATAAGTTTAATATGCTTGATTAGGTTTCTTTCGGTGAGCTTGTGTGGCACCCAAAAATCGAACTTTGTTGTATAAACAACGCAGACGTAGGCTGCGTTGGTATGCATGAGCATTCAAATTCAAATATTAAAAAAAAAAGCCGTAAACAGAAAACAATCATGTCATCCAGGTAGATGAAAATTTTCATATAAATGTTCATAAAATGAAAACTACTGGGACAAACTATGTAAACATTTTATGGGACCAAATGGCATCTATTTCGCATCATTCAAAAGAAGAATTACGTAAATCGGATCATAATTCTCAGAGTTATCGGTGTACATACATAAAAAAACCGATTGAATTGATAACCTCCTCCTTTTTGAAGTCGGTTAAAATAGGATTCATAATCTCTTATTGAACGTCAAAAACTACCACCCATTCAAAAAAAAACTGCCTCAAACCTGAGAAGAATGGACGCAAGAAACTTAGCGGGCTTTTTTTATTATGGATTACAATGTGATATCGTACAATAAACATTTATAATTAAAGAGCCTGAGGGAGTTCGCTTTATTCCTAGTCCGTAGTGTCCTCAAGAAAATCGTTTATGCTATAGTAACCTTTTCCACACAAACGTTTCAAACAATTCTTTTAAATTTCGTAACACATTTGTTTTGTACATTTTCTGAGATCATATTGTAGAAGCATATACGTCATCGCCCAAAAAAGACTAACTCGACCCAACCGAGTAATACGCACAACAAGTTTGTTTGTTTCTCGTGTTAACATTAATATGAATACTTAACTTATATTTATACAGTTAATTATTTATTACTTTTTATGAAAAAAAATATATTATTTAAACAAGACTCAAATATTGGATGCATGGATGCAGCACCTTATAAACTAGTTAATTGTTATGTATATTACAGCCATTGTAAAATACTCTTGCTTCATTGAAACGAGTGGCCGAGTGGTCTTATAGTAATATATTCTTCTCATGAGCTCAACTTTTTACGAACATAGTTTTATGGCAAATTCAGTAGTTTGACAGAAATATTTGTTGTGACGATTCAAAAGCGCTTAGTTTAAGCCAATTTGATTAATGTTTATTTGACTTTGACTTTGAGTAGGGATGGATACTTACGTAGTAAACTGTACTTATGTGTAATTTAAATTCTGAAAATACTTATGTATTACAGCGCCATCTGCTGGTGTATTTTTGTAGGACTACGCATGAGATAGCATATAGAACTTTGTAACGCGTGTAGTGCGTTGATTCTATGATAGGTGGCGCGGATATGTAAATCCACTGTAACCTAATAAACATCTTGTCGTAATAGAACTTTATATTAAAAAAAAACATGTAATCGCAATAATACTTATGACCATAGTTATATTATCCCACTTGCTTGTGACAGCTACCACGGACACCTATTTCCAAGAAAATAAAGATTGATATGTTTTTGTAATTTGTTTTTAACGGCCCACACAATCAAAATATCAATAATAAATATTAACTTTTACTTAAACAATAAGTATCCATCCCTACTCTGTGCTTAAACTATACATTTTACAATAAAAGCATCGAATAAACTCTACTACCTACGAATAAAATGGAAAATCTAAATTAGCATTTAGTGAGACCGAGGAAGCTTAACACATCTTTAACATTATCAGCTATATTTCACCTATATGATGATTTATGATCTTTACTCTATTTGATCTAGTACATCTACTTTTTTTTATTTAACCCTTTCGAAAAAATCACCACATTTAACCAATATGATACAGCGTGTCTACGATTATTATTAGCACGGACAAAGTTAAACAAAAGCAGGCGCGTAGCTACCGCCATATCTGTCATATCAATTATACGCATAATTCATAAAAACTTTTTCTGCTTGCCGGAAAAAAGGCAAGGAGAGTACCTATATATTTAATTTGAATTGTTTGTAAAAATTTTTGAAAAAGTGACAGATAATTATGATGAATACATATTTATTTTAATTTTATGCAAACATTTTTCTCTTTTGTGAGAATTCCACCTTCGCACGACACGCCACAAGTTAGGATATCATCCCCACCATCTGGATGTGTGGCGGTCCTCCACAGTGCGGTTTGTAAGGAGCTTTCTTCCTCGTACTACGAAGCTGTGGAATGAGCTTCCTTGTGCGGTGTTTCCGGGACGAACCTTCCTTAACGGCCGGTAACGCTCTTGTGATTCCTCTGGTGTTGCAAGAGAATGTGGGTGGCGGTGATCACTTAACACCAGGTGACCCGTACGCTCGTTTGTCCTCCTATTCAAAAAAAAGCTAAGCAAATTTTATACGGGGTCCCGCCAAGGCATGCTACGCCACTGAACAAAAGTTAGCTCTGTTTTGTGCAAGTCTACTTACTTTCATCTATCCTCCTATAAAATAAAACCACATCAATATATCCTTTGTAGTAAATCTCGTCACGGATTCAAATTCATTAAATAGGATACTAACTTGTTCACATTGTTGGAGAACTAAGAAAACGGTTATGTTTTTAAAACAAACTGTAAGCGAAGTTGCATAACTAACGTTTTTAAGGCATTTTAGATAAATAATTCTCAAATCAATATTGAAATAATATGGTTTTTTCGTCTCTTGTTTTCCAATATGGACCGATAATTGTTATTTTAATATGAATAAATAACCAGTTTAATCGTTTTTATAATTTGGAAGAAAAAATGAGATGAATATTCTTAGATTAAGGATCTCCGCTCCGCTCCGAACTAGATACTGCAGGCGTAGTAGCAAAGTGCGCCAAGTGGGCGTATTCGAGCCAGTCTCTAACAATGTGTGACGTTGACGTGCTACATGTTCTGTTAAACTTTGCTAATAATTGAAACTAAATAAGAAAGACACTGGGGTCACATAAAAAATGATTCACATTGTATTATGCATATGGGGGTTAAAATTATCGCAAATAGTTACCCCTATCACCTATCGGAAATACGTCGAACTGCCACTAACCCTGTATGTACAAGTTCTGTTACTAATAAAAATGGATTTATTTTGTAACAACGTAATGGTATATAAATTAACTAATGTGTTATTATTTCTTCAAGATTTAGCAAAAAAATTTATTCAAAATAAGCCTTTGGCCACGGATTTATGGATTTCTGTGAGAAATTTAGTCATTACTTGTTCTATAGATATCAGCCTCAAGGAGAACGCTTTAAGCCCGACGCAAAAACGACATCCACAAGCGGTTGGGGTAAAAAGACGTGCAGAATCCCTCGATGCTGGCGTGGCATTTAAAGCAGGCAAGGCTTCAAAGCCTCACGCTCAAGCGTGACGAGGGCGAGTTTTCAGCACTTATAAGGCCCAAAACCTTGCCTTCTAGCCAAACCGGGGTAGTTTGTGCCTCGCGACCACATCTTGCTGGAAAGTCGTAGCTAGATTTTTAAATAGCGTATTACTAAGAGGTTTCACAACACGATCTGAGACAATCTTTTGATATTCTGGCTGAAGCCTTCATTTCCACCAGTGGGAGGCTCCTTTGCATAGGATGCCTACTAGATTATCGGTACCACATCCGTGCCTATTTCTGGCGTGAAGCAGTAATGTGTAAGCATTATTGTATTTCGATCGGAAGGGCGCCGTAGCTAGTGAAATTACTGGGCAAATGAGACTTAACATCTAATGTCTCAAAGTGACGAGCGCAATTGAAGTGCCACTCAGAATTTTTGGTTGCCTCAAGAATCCTGAGCGGCACTGCATTGTAATGGGCAGGGCGTATCAATTACTATCAGCTGAACGTCCTGCTCGTCTCGTCCCTTACTGTCATAAAAAATCTTTCTTCATAAAAATATAGCTTGACCCCTTGATAAGAAACCACTTGCCATACCATGAGTCATGACTGACGCAAGATGGTGAACACGTTTCACATCTCCGACCGCTTGTCAAGCTTCTTTGCAGCTATGAGGAGCTCTTCAATTGTCAAATTCTTTAAATTTTTTTTTCTTGACATTATATTTTGACATTATAAGTTCACGATATATTTCATCAGTGAAAAGACTATTTTTCATCACGACGCAGATGCTTTTGAGTCACTCACTCATAAATACGTATTACTCACACATAGAACAATACACATATATAGTGTAATAAGCTATTTATATATCAGTGTATGATCGATAGGTATTTAGTAATCTATACCGCTTTATCATGGCAACACCAACGGATTTGCAGCGTTGCTTTCCTGTGCCAAATAAAAATAAAAAAGCCTTTAGGGGAAAAGGTATAAAGCTGAAACAAAATTTAGTGTTTCTTAAATGAAATAACCGCAACACATATATAGATGACTAGCTGACCCGACAGACGTTGTTCTGTTCATGATAAAAAAAAACCTTGCGGATGGAATTTTGGAAAATCCGTTCTTAGCTGACCTCTACTCGGTGAAAAGAATATTCCTACCAAATTTCAAGTCTTTAGCTCTTATGGTTCCAGAGATATCGTGATGAGTGACTATATACATGGAAATCTCTTATATATATAAATGACAACTATAAAGACGGTATAGCACAAATCAGAATCCATAGCAGTGGTCATCATTAACCCTGTACCACTATTTGTAAATGGAAGATGCTACTTACACGCACGCTTTCGATTACGCATCGTTATCTTAAAACTTTAGCACTCACCGATATATTCACAGCAATGCAAACAGACACAGGTCAGTCCGTACACAAATATCAGCAAAAAGAACGGTGCTAGCAGCACTAAGTAGTCCATGGTAGAGGAAGAACCAACAATTAAATAATATCGTGAAACAACGGCCAGCGATAGCGCTATCAATGCTGATAAGTAATTAAATCGATGAGCTGTAGTCGGTTGCGAAAGCAGACATACTTTAATGATTGGTACATATCACTATAAGTAGTGGCGTGCATTGGTTTTTTAGCAAGCTAGGCACCGTAGATCTAACTAGTCGTAGTTTAGCTTTGGAATATACAATCTAGAGATTGCTTACATATTAATTATATAGTATTTAGCGTAAAAAAAAATTATGAGTAGGTGTTCAAAAGAACTTTGAATATAAAATAGCGGAACTAAATTAAATTAACTTTAACACTATATTAATTTAGGTTTATAACGAGGTAGGTACTGCCTAATTGCCTATATAATATGCACGCCCCTGACTATAAGAAAATCAAATGAGGTTGGAACCACAAAGTTTACTTAGACTTTGCCCAGATTTAACTTACGTAAAACTCAGCTGAGTGTAACTTAACGTAAACTGTTAATTAGTTTTTATAGTAATTTGACTTAGGCGAAGCTTAAGATAAGACAATATAATATATAATAGACAAAAGTCAATTTTACGTTATATCACACTCGGCTAAAGTACATTAGCAAAGTCTAAGAATGAGACCATCATTGGGACTCTGAAATATTGTCCATCATATTATTATTTATTTAGTCAAATCAGCCAGCCATTTTGAGGGATAGCCACACACACATTTATTTGCATGCTAGAAGTTAACTGGTTGGCAGTTGAATACATTTTTTTATTTACCAATAACTAGAACAAAACATTCCTTTAACAGCTGTAATATTTTTATGTTATTTTGTTCTGGCTTAGCTGAATTATTTAATTTATTAATTTCGCACGGTCAACAACGTAATAAGAATTTATTTATGCCTTTTTTTGCAAAATCCATTGGCGTTTTTTAAATATTGAAGGCATTTTAGTATCTTATCGGTATACACTTTATAATTAAGTGATCCAAATCATCCCAAATTCTTTCAGAGCAGAAAATAAAAAATATCCCACTTAACATAATCTAATTATCTATTTATCAAAATTTCATCTTATTTTCTACATTTATATATATAACATATTTATAAAAAAACAATATTACAAATATAAATATAAAAAATAGAGTCCCGTGGCGTTGGTTCACGACAATTCTGCCGGTGGTTAGGGCGACATACTGAGGAACTACCGCACGATGCGTGCCGTTCCCAAAACAGCTGCTTTCTTTAAACGACAATTATCCAGTTATTAAGTGAGAGCCTCTTGAGATGATGGTCGAGGCTCTTTGCTATAAGACCGTTAACTCAAACGACTATTGGGACAATTATTGTTGAATCATCTAATAATCATTCATAATTATCTATATTCTTATATATATTAAATATAATCTAATTAATATAAATATACAATTCCCACTAAGTTGATGCATGAGGATCAGCCACAGTCCTCAACAAATTTGTGGAATGTTCTTTTCTTATTCATTTTCAGGTTCACATTGCACCTTCAAAAAATTTCATAATTTGTGATTCATCGGGTGTTTCAAGAGGTTGTCAGGTGATCACTTATTATCAAATAACCGTGTTCCAGATTCGAGCACAGGATACCTTCGATAGAAAGGCCCGGGTCTTTACATGGATTGCACCATTGATGAAACTCATTACAAAGTGTAGAGTCTAAGAATAAAAACTTTTAGATGAAACGTTTTCCTTAATCGTGGAATAAATTTTATGACAAAATCTAACGCCCATGACAATGCAGTGCCACTCAGGATTCTTGAAAAAACCAAAATACTGAGCGGCACTGCAATTGCGCTTCATCTTAATCATGTTCATCCAACAAGGGTATGCAGTAATTACAGAGACCCATTTCCCAATAACTGGTTCTGACTTATGTCATATTTCCCTCTTTTCTGCCACTCCCCGTTCACACAAGCTCAACATCCTATGTAATATTGTATTTTCCTCCTTTTTAACATCAAGGAAAAATAAATATATAGATATGCATTTCGGAGAGAAATAGAATATTATGGAAAAGTCATATTTTACATCTTACAGCAGCATTATTCAAAATATTAAGCACTTTATATTTTAAGGAACGAATACGTGAAGTGATTATATTTATCGTTATTTGCTGTCATAGATTACTAATTGTTTATTATTTCCCTATTATTTTAAGCACTACAGCTTTCTGACACTATTGATATGTTGGACACTAATGACGAACACACGAATCATTTCAGGAATAAAAATGATATTAGTTTAGTAGCCTGTTCCAAACGGTTGTAATTCCGCATATTAAAAAACAATGCGCTTATAATTATTTTCAGCATTTAAATTTATATTTTTCATAAGGAAATATTTATTCCTCGAAAAGCAAAAATCCTTAAATTTATTCCTCGTGCTGTTCTACGTTTGTAGGAAGAACAATATTATAAAAATCTTGCACAGATGGCTTTGACAGTTATTAAATAACGAATACGGCTGTACGGGATTGAACCCTTTGCCTATCCTAATATTGGATGAAGAAACCAAAAAAAAACGAAAGATTAAAAAAAATGTATTATTTCGATCGGTTCAATAGTATTCGCAGCTTAACTCAAATCATTTGTAAAACGATGAAAACGTAAATATTTATTTAAAAGAGTAGCAATGTGTTTCTTGCTACTTCTTCTCATTAGCTCAACCCCCGAAGTAGCGGTAGATAATAAGAAAAAAAAATTTTTTTTGACATTGTAAGTGTCGTTTCTGTGACTTACATGAATAAAGTTATTTTGATTTCATTTCATTTTAACCGAGAGAAAAAACCGACTGTCCATTAATTTGTACAGACAAATTATGAACCCTTTTTTATACTGCGTTAGTAGCTCACTTGTTTTCATCATTTCATGTGTATGTGACTTTGTGTGAGCAAATATTGTAACATAATATTTTATGAACATTCATGTTTACGTGTATGATGTAATTTTATTTTATGTACAGCTTTTTAGGAGGCTTGCATTTAAGTTGAGTATATATCATTATTAGCCCGTGTCCCGATAAGTAGGTCCTATGCTACCTGTCATTCATAGCTAACAAACGTTCTTCACGATATTTTATTATCCCACAAGAATATGAAATAGAGTTACGAACAGAATTTTATCAGTAACTTTTTGTCGATAATTTTTTTCCGTTCCCGATTATTGGGATATATTGTTTAAGTCGTGCGGCACCTTTCGTAGGCCCATCCATAGCTACTAAAAATGACTTTAATCTATGACAAAATAAAACAACGAAATGATGTAATCGAGAAAAAACCTACTGCAGTTTAGATAACAAACGACATTATATTACAGACACTAAAAGTATAAAAAAACACCACGTTTAACAAAACCGACTTCAAAAACTAAAAAATGTAAATAACTTAATATAGATTTAATCACAGCAGCGTTACTGGTGGTCTTCCAGAATGGTGTACACGCTTTTTTTGAAGGTACCTATGTTGTATCGTCTTTGGCTGTACGTGGAAAAAAGTTCCTTGAAAACCGCACCGTGGAGGAACGCCGCACATCCAGATGGTGGGGATGATATCCTAATTTGTGGCGTGTCGTGCTAAACAGGAATTCGGCGGCAGAAATCAGGTCAAACAGCTCTTTAGAACAATCACAGTGATAAATGCGATAAAAGACACACAATGAAGCGACGTCTCTATGCAACGCAAAGTGATCCAGCCGTTCACAGGGCACTGGGTCCCTGACAATTCGAGATTTGATTACAAGTTCCTTCTCGTGCTCTTACGGATTACACGAAAACCGTCTTCTATACGCATATTCCTACATACACAGAGAATTTTTATTTAATATTCTAGAGATAAAGCAGCATTGGTAACGATTCCAAGAACGCAGGCCATTTTATCTTATATTCCCATGCATTCTTATATGAGAAGATGTAGAAAATAAGGAAATCATATAAAGTAAATAAAATATTTAGTATTTCCTTTTATTTATTTGGTAATTTCTTTTGATAAAAGGTTCTGACGAACTGAGAACCTCCTCTTTTCTTTGAAGTTAGTTAAAAATAGTATTATTGAAATTATTAAGTATAGCAGTTAAACCTTTTATTACCTTTAGTGATAAGCCTTCCGTGGAAAGAACTGGGGATGCATATTGTAGGAGTCTACTGAGGGGTAGACTGTTCCAAAATTCTTATTCAAAGAATATTTATTTGGTCTTAATCTAACAAAAACAATCCAATCAATTACAAAATACAGCTTATTCTGTAATTATTTGTTTTTACAATAAGTTCTGCAACTGTGAATAAATCGGCTTTCAACAAAAATAAAAATCATGATATCTCATGAAACCCACTAGCAAAGTCTAATTAAAATTGTAAGTACTTATACTAGAACAGTAAGTTTTGTAATGGCATATGTAATGTATATATATATATATATATATCAATACCAATGCCCAATAAAAAGTGGCTGTTGTTTCAGTATAATGTAGCCAGATTCATAAAAACATTATGTATTATGTTACTCGAACACAATGTACTTACTACAATAACATTAATCCTTCGTGTATCATAATAAAAAGTCGTGATACGTTTCTTCTATTATAAAAAAAATCATAGGCGGGTGAAATAATATAATCATTCAACTGAATAATAAATCTTAATACATGTAAATTACGTGACACGTTGTTTGTCTGCGATGGATCCTAAACTAATGGAACGGACTTAAATGGGGATTACTTCATGGAGTGCAGTTAGGTCCAACTTGAGGGATAGAATACTTTTTATTTCGATTTGGGACCCACAATTATTTTTATTTCCAATATTTGTTTTGTATGGACATATTTTCTGTTAGAGAATAATTTATTGACGCACGGTTTGACAGTTCTGCTGTGAAACAATTTCATTATAACAACAAGGAGCATACTTTACGAAATAATTCTTGATGTTATGAAAAATTATTGACAAATACATAAAAAACAGTATTTTATTTATTACGTACAGTACAACGTCGGTCGGGACAGCTAGTACCTATATTATAAACTTGAAAAATACTTACGGAATATCTCTATCACGTATCTTCCAAACACGATGTCACATATTTGCAAATAAACCAACACTAGAAACAAAACAACCAGGAAAAACGATAAATAAACTATTTCCTGAGCAGACAAAAACATTTTAAATCCAAACAACTGAATTTCTATTCAATTATTCCTGAAAATATGCGTGAGACTCACTTTATTACAATGAAATAAGGTTCAATTTATCTTTATTAAAAATATCTCCTTAATCTCCGTTGCTTTAAATCATTATCGCATTTATTTCTTGTGGTTTAAGGTTCTAAGTTGTATGCCACAAATCATTCGCGTTAAGTGATTGATTATCTGATAAACTTTTCTCAATAACAACCAGTTGATAAGAGCTCATGTGAATCGATGCAGTGTTGGAAATTGTTTGAGAGCAGATCACCTAAGGTGTCAATTTAAAACGGTTACGGAGATTACAAGGCAATTGCGTAAAAGGATTGATTAGTTTCTTATCTGTTGAATTTAAAATCTGGAATCTTATTAAAATAAAATAGAAAAAAAATTGTATTCGCGGGGTCTACCCTTATTTTAGTATATTTAATTTTATTATAGAAGATTTCTTCTCCAGTAAAAATCTACTACTTTTATTAACCTAGTAGTAATCTACTGACATAATTTAACGATAGCTTCGCTTAATTACCTCACCTAACTAATAGTGACATGGAATTTAATGGAGACAGAAAATTTAAAAAACCTTGACAGATTTTAAAAATTATTTCACCCGTAGATTCGTATATCATCAATGGGTCACATGGGCTGTTATTTGTTTTTGAAATAAAAGGGATTCTCGCGTAAATCATAACAATTACGTAATCAAGGGCAGCTAATGAAATTGCCTGGCAAAATAAACAACATCTCATTTCTCAAGGAGACGAGCGCAATTGCAGTGGCGAATTTTTGGGTTTTTCAAGAATCCTGAGCCGCACTGAATTGTAATGGGCAAGGCGTAGTAATAACCATCCGCTGAACGTCCTCCTTTATTGTAATCACTGTAAATGTAAACTATCCACAATTTGCTGTCAAAAAGAGCCAGGGTTTACAATTTTTACTTCAACTGATATCAAATCTTATTCCGGCGCGAGTGACTTAAATAGCAACATAATACAAAGACAGTGTGTGTTTAAAAACGGCAAGAGGCAAAACGGCAGAAGTGACAACTTCATTAAGGCTAGGAGGTGAATAATATGAATTACAACAATTTTTATCATTACGGGGAAGCGTATCAAGAATATTGGCAGCATTTCCACGTTGGATAGCTAGGCTGATCCGTTGACCGAAATAGCCCTATTGAGGCGAGAAGATAGTACTTTGTACATTCTCCGCGCCTCTGGGCCTTTTTGTTTTTAAGTCTTTCATGAATTAATCTATTTAAAATAAGGCACAAACACGGCGTTGGAAATTTTGCTTCTCAGCATCCACAATAGGTACAAATATCGTTGGAAAGGTCTTGATGAGGAAACCTTAAAATCGTTGAGGTTGGGTTTCTAGGTGTCATAGTTGTTCAAGGTCAAACATTTTCCATAGAGTTAAATTGAAAATGAGGTTTGTTTACTAGAACGTGCCTTCAACGGCCATTAGACCGTTAGTGGATGCCCAGATTTGGTGGATCGTGTGTAACCATGATTATGGATGATACCACTAACGGTCACAACTTTGGATAAGCCGTTGCCTACATTTACTTTAACAACCATTGCATATGCTTAACTAGGCGGGCAGGAGACACTCGATGTACAAGCGGCTCGTCTATATTAACTAATAATTGTGTATGACAGCAGTAAATTTTGCTAATACCGAATCTGAATTGAAGAGAACTGTAATGATTGCTATAATATAAAAATAAAATAATAATAATAATAACTCGAATTGTCGAATCACTGTTGTTGAATCACTTGGCGTTGCGTAGAGTCGTCGCCACAAATTAGGATATCTTCCCCACCATCTGGATGTGTGGCGATCCTCCACAGTGCGGTTTTCAAGGTGCTTTCTTCCACGTAGTACAAATATGTGGAATGAGCTTTCTTGTGCGGTGTTTCACTGACGATACGACATGGGTGCCTTCAAAACAAGCGCATACACCTTCCTCAAAGACCGTCAACGCTCCTGTAATTCCTCTAGTGTTGCAAGATAATGTAGGTGACGGTGATCACTTAACACCAGGTGACCCTAACGCTCGTTTGTCCTTCTTTTCCATAAAATAAATAAATAATTAATCCTTCAAGATGCTTGAAAAATCCAAAATAAACTGCAAAAACGGAGAGAAAATATGTGAGCCTGCAATAATATTATAATGCGTATGTTAGTTGGTTTGTTTATTACGTTTTAACTAAACAACCAATCATAAATAGGCGCACATAGATATAGGATAGGTATACCTAAAAAAAACAAACAGGGATATAGGTAAGGATCTTGATAATGTTATGTATTTAGACACATAAGTGAATTTGCTAGAAACTGTCATAGCCATAATGTTAACAGACATAAACTTATAATGCATCGGCTAAGTCGAGTTGGTAAGTCTGTTGTGGGGCGATGTATATACTTTTATCTACACCCATGCTTTAAATGATCTATTAAAGATTCTGAAACAGTGAGCTTATTGCCAACATTAAAACACTCAATGTTCTAATAACCATTACATCATCCAAAACGAGTGTTGTAATGTTGTACTGAATTTCATAACAACACTCCTATGTTTTTTTTTCGATCCCTTCATGCGTAAAGAGTTTCAACAGACAGCCACATTCTTATTGCTCGATGCGTGGTATCTGTATGAATTTCAAAAAAAGAACATTTTAGTTTACGCGCGTTCCACACTACCAGAACGTCGCGCGCCGTAAAAAAAAGTAGGTTATTCGAATCCCCGCCAATTTTCTTCGATATTTATATTGTTTTGTTTACAAAAAATGAGCGATTCATTTTAAACGCTGCAAAAGAACATTATATTCTTGTGAATTTTAATTATTGCACTATACAAAATATTAATTACTACTAAAATAAATAATTGTTTCATTAATACTTAGTTTATTTGTATATAATCAGTAATGAATGATATTAGGTTACTACTAGGACTGGTGTTTTAATGTTAGCAGTAAGCCAACTTTTCCAGAATCTTTTAGAGGATTCATATTCTGGGTGTAGATAAAGTCTTGTATGCAACTGTCGATAATTAGGTATTAAAACACTCATGTGATACTATTATCACACTCGGCTTCGCCTCGTGTATAAATCCACATCCGTGTTTTAATACCTCTTGTTACACAACAGTTGCATAAATAACTATTACAACAAGATGCCAGGAAATTTTCAAAACAAATGCATTATGAAATTCAAAAGAATTTTTAATAAGCGTTTGTGTGGTAAAAGTTACTATAACATAAATGACATTCTTATTGATACCACACATTGGGAATGGACCACCGGCACGCTATTAAATAATAATTTTTACTGTAGGATATTATATTGTAACCATATTTTTTATAAAAAAAAGAAGCCCACTGAATTTATTGTGCCAGTTCTACTCAAGTCTGAGGCATACTTTTTCGAATCTGGCCCATACGGCAACAGAGAAAGCCGATCTCTTGTGCACTCTTTTCGCCTCCAACTCGACTCTTGACGACAACGGAAAAACACCGCCGACCATCCCGTGGTGTCAGAGCTCTATGCCTGAAGTACAGTTCAGACAGAAAACTGTTAGGCGAGCTCTGTTTTCGTTGGACGTCAGAAAGTCGAGCGGGCCGGATGGCATTTCTCCAATCGTGCTTAGAACGTGTGCCCCTGAGTTGATGCCGGTGCTAACGCGTTTATTCCGGCACTCTTATTCTAAAGGCGTAGTCCCTGACTCGTGGAAGTCAGCCCTTGTCCATCCGATCCAAAAAAAAGGAGACAGTTCGGATCCGGCAAACTACAGGCCTATTGCTATTACCTCCTTGCTCTCCAAAATCATGGAGAGCATAATTAGCCGTCAGCTCTTAGTATATCTAGAGGGTCACCAGTTGATCAACGATCGACAATACGGGTTTCGCCATGGTCGGTCGGCAGGTGATCTTCTGGTATACCTAACACATAGATGGGTAGCGGCTATTGAAAGCAAGGGGGAAGGCCTGGCAGTTAGCCTGGATATAGCGAAGGCCTTTGATCGTGTATGGCACAAGGCGCTCCTCTCCAAACTTCCATCATTTGGGCTTCCCGAGAGCTTATGCAAGTGGACATCCAGCTTCCTCAATGGGCGCAGCATACAGGTCGTTGTCGACGGATATTGCTCGAACCCGAAGCCCGTGAATGCTGGAGTGCCCCAAGGCTGTGTGCTGTCTCCCACGCTGTTTCTTCTGCATATCAATGATATGTTGGACACCTCCAACATTCATTGCTATGCAGACGATAGAACTGGTGATGCCGTATACACTGGCCATGCAGGTCTCTCTCGGGAAATCGTCAAACAGTGCCGGGAGAAACTTGTGTCTTCTATCGAGTCCTCTCTTGAGAAGGTCGCGGAATGGGGTAAATTGAACCTTGTCCAATTTAACCCCCAGAAGACTCAAGTTTGCGCGTTTACCACTAAAAAAACCCCATTTGTCGTATCACCGCTCTTCGAGAACACTTCTCTTAAAGCCGCGCCTAGTATCGGAATACTGGGTCTCGAAATCTCGAGCGATTGCCAATTTCGTGGTCATCTGGAAGGCAAAGCCAAATTGGCTTCAAAGAAATTGGGCGTTAATAGAGCACGGCAATACTTCAAGCCGGCCCACATACTAGCGCTCTACAAAGCGCAGGTCCGGCCACACATGGAGTATTGCTGTCATCTCTGGTCTGGCGCACCCCAGTATCAGCTCGATCCATTTGACCGCGTGCAACGCAGAGCAGCTCGAATTGTCGGGGATCCAGTGCTCTGTGAACGGCTGGATCACTTGGCGTTGCGTAGAGACGTCGCTTCATTGTGTGTCTTCTACCGCATTTATCACGGGGAGTGTTCCGAAGAGCTGTTTAACCTGATTCCTGCCGCCGAATTCCACCTTCGCACGACACGCCACAAGTTAGGATATCATCCTCACCATCTGGATGTGTGGCGGTCCTCCACAGTGCGGTTTTCAAGGAGCTTTCTTCCACGTACTACAAAGCTGTGGAATGAGCTTCCTTGTGCGGTGTTTCAGGGACGATACGACATGGGTACCTTCAAAAAAAGCGCGTACACCTTCCTTAAAGGCCGGCAACGCTCCTGTGATTCCTCCGGTGTTGCAAGAGATGGGCGGCGGTGATCACTTAACAACAGGTGACCCGTACGCTCGTTTGTCCTCCTATTCCATAAAAAAAAAAGTATCGGTGGTATAGTTTATTACTTTCAATAAGTGATATTGCCTTTGAATATGTTAAAATTTTTGATGATAATTGCGGAGTCACCTCTATGTGAGTCATGTGGAAAAATTGAGGATGTTGAACACTTGTTAAAGGAATGTGTCCGATTTCAGTCTTATAGAGACAAAATTGTAAGACTTATGGGTTTGAACAGATTTCATACGGACTTGATTGTAAATATACTTGCCCGCCCTGCATCTAATCTAGGATGCCATAAGTCTGTTTGAACCCATAAGTCTTATTTGTTGAACACTATAGATATAACTTGCTTTTCCTTTTATTAACTTTTTTTTAGTTTGTTAAGTTAAGAATTTTGTTTTTCTTTTGTCTTTTTAATGTACTTAGATTATAACGGGGCTGACATGTACATACGTATAAAAGCTCCTAAATCAATAAAGGAAAAAAAAGGGATATATTATTTTGAATAAAAAAAATTGATGTTAAATATGAGAGGAGGATAAATAGGAAGGAGATAAGGCATGAATGAACAAAGTCGCGGGAAGCCACGTATGTAAGTATATTTATTTTTCCTGTCTGTACAAACCATTAAAAACAGCCGCAGTGGCTCAAAGAAATTGCAAAACAGCTGATTTATTTGCAATTGTTTCGAGTGCGGGACACTGTTACGTTTAATTACTGCTGTAGTTAATGAGATCGGCTTCTTTGTAGGTCGTCTGTTCATTTCTTGTCGATGTTATTATGTATTCCACCTTATGTGTTTGGGTAAAGAATTATTGTTCTTTGGAATGCCATTCTTTATGATGTTAGGAGGCGTTAGTCTGCAACAAATATCTTAGTTCAGTATAGTTGCTAATGCAAAAAAAATAGACACACGGGGGCGAACGGCAAGTTTCATCATGATAAGTGATAACCGCCGCGTATACTCTTTACAACATAGTTACCAGTAGGAGGCTCCTTTGCACAGGATGCCTGCTAGATTATGGGTATCTATTTCTGCCGTGGAGCAGTTATGTCTAAACATTACTGTGTTTCGGTCTGAAGGGCGCCGTAGCTAGTAAAATTACTGGGCAAATGAGACTTAACATCTTATGTGTCAAGGTGACGAGCGCAATTATGGTGGCGCTCAGAATTTTTGGGTTTTTCGATAATCCTGAGCAGCACTGTATTGTTATAAAGATGAGGTGCCAAAATCGATCTAAAACATGAAATATACATAATTTTACAATTTCAACGCAAGATTTGTGCTCACCTTTGGATGGATATGGACATACTACCTTGAGTGCGCGAATCGTTCAAGTAAGAATTCCAGAATTTATGACTTTTAAATACCGCGCTGGGGAATGTATACTATAGTAAGATTGTACGCATAGAAAAGTTCATTGAAACCCGCAATGAGGACGAATGCTACATGAAAAAAATAGTATTTGGTCGGCAGTTATTTCGCCAGCAGAAATTAGGTCAAATATGCAGATATTTGACCTGATTCCTCTGAAGATCTTCCCTGAGATCTCTCTGCATCTTCTACCGCATAAGGTAAAATCAGTGGAGTTAATATAATAGTTAAAAGCTGGCAACATATGTCTTAATCTCTCAAATTGCTAATGTCCATGATTGGTTTTTTTTTCTTTTCATCAGACGAGCCAATAATGCACACAGACAATAATGATAGTGGAAAATTATTAGGGAGGCGTCGGGACGTGTAGAGGGCACAATATATCTTCAGATTTTAGAAGTACATTTTGTTCTTACAGAAACTCAAATCCTTATCTAGTTTTCAGGGTTAATTTTCTATGGCGTCAGTCGCATTGCTGAATAGCAATAATTAAGGCTGGTTTGCATCAACTAACTTTAGCAATAAAAAAAATGATTAAGTACCAGTTACGGAAGAAATCTGTTGCACCATTTGGCAATTTTAGATGACGTCATCATTTTAACTCTTAACCGTAACCGTCCAATCTTCGCCTGATAAATCTTTTGTTAAAGTTAAATAGCTAAAAAGTGATCTCTCAAAAGTTTCAAAAAACATTCGTTAATAACTTGATATTTCACTTTTTAACTTTAACTATGTCAACGGATACGATGGTGCAATACATACCGCAGTCTATGTTAAAATCAGCGTTAATGGTGACGTTAAATTTGAACCTTAACTATAACAGCTAATATGATGCGACTCAGCCTTAGACAGTCATTCATCTGTCAGCAATGACTAACTAATTGTATACAAAACTTAGCATTCTATATGACTTCATTAAACTGCATCATGATTCAATATTGTTTATATTTCTCGTTATATACTCAGTCATAAGAAGTATTTTGCAGCAAGAGGTCATGAAATACAATGAGATAGTAACAGTAGTGTTTGTGGTAGTATTTTCAGGTAGTTATTGTTTTATGGAAATGAAGTATTTGGATTGGAAGTGGGTTCTTTGGGTTAAGAGGACAACCGACCATTCGGATCATCTGTTGGTAACTAAGAACCGACGCTTAGGTATAGTCTCGTGCAAGGAGCGTACATTCATCGTAATTACGTGAGAACGCCGCGCAAGGAGATTTTTTCTAAATTTTTGTTGTACTTGGAAGGTTCCTTAAATCCATTCCATCGCAGACTTCTAACTTTAAATATCACCTTCACCATCACTCCACACTGTGATTTTCAATGTACTTTCTTCCTCGTGGAGATTCGTCGTAAATTTGCGCTGAATAGTTCTATTTATATAATTATATCATACTTGAGAGCAATACTCGAGGTTACTACGCACGTAGGAGCAGTATAAAATTTTAACAGTTGCGAGCTAGATCTTTCTATAAATCCTAGGGCTTAATTAGCTTTTTGATTATGTGATCAATATGTTTAACGTATGTTAATTTAGAGTCGTGTAATAATGCCCAGATCGCGTATTTCATCAACACAGCTTAGCTCGTGGTTTTTAAGTTTATAATTAAATTGTATCGGTTTCTCCTTTCGACTAAACATCATGTAGAAACATTTCGATACATTTAAATCGAGCTTGTTTAGTGTTCAAATTTAGTTAAGTCTTGTTGTAATCTATTACAACAGTGATCAAATTGTGATTGGCAGTGATCATTTTTTTTTTAAATTTTTACATCATCAATGCTGATTTTGCATTATGCAACCAAAAAATTAGAGTTCTTAAAACAGGTGTGTATGTCGTCTATTTATTATGTACAATGGCCGAAGTAATCTTCGCCGAGTTTTTTGTCAAGTACTTTACCGAGTACATTTCATTAAAAAAAGTGCAAGTGCAAGTGCAAGTGCAAGTGCAGGTGCAGGTGCAAGTGCAAGTGCAAGTGCAAGTGCAAGTGCAAGTGCAAGTGCAAGTGCAAGTGCAAGTGCAAGTGCAAGTGCAAGTGCAAGTGCAAGAGCAAGTGCAAGTGCAAGTGCAAGTGCAAGTGCAAGTGCTAGTGCAAGTGCAGGTGACAACAATGTCATCGGTGTCACGTGCTAGTTCAAGTGCAGGTGACAACGATGTCATCGGTGTCATCGGTGACACTTTGACACGGGTGACAACGGTGACAACAGTGACAACAGTGACAACAATGACAACAGTGACAGCGGTGATAACAGTGACATAAGTGACAACAATGACAATAGTGACAACAGTGACAAAAGTGACAAAAGTGACAACAGTGACAACAGTGACAACAGTGACAACAGTGACAACAGTGACAACAGTGACAACAGTGACATCAGTGACAACAGTGACAACAGTGACAACAGTGACAACAGTGACAACAGTGACAACAGTGACAACAGTGACAACAGTGACAACAGTGACAACAGTGACAACAGTGATAACAGTGACAACAGTGACAACAGTATGGCAATCAATATCAACATAAAATATCTGTTTACAGTGAAAATGGTCTTACTCCTTTGGAAATATTATACTTAACTCGATACCTTATAATCACTATCATCAGCTGATAATCCTTTTAAACCATCAATAGTGATCTTCTTTGGGTTAATAGTTAAATAGTTTGACAGCTGATATTATACTGAGCTTAAGCTAAGACAGATGACCGTTGGGGCAGTAAAGTCCCCATGATGTGGTCATCATGGCGACCTTACTGGACTACTACTTGACGTACTGGAAGACGCAGTGTTGGTAGGCCCCTCACAAGATGGACCGACGTTCTGGTCAAGATCGCCGGAATACGTTGGATGAGGGCAGCGCAGACCCGATCGTCATAGAAATCTTTGGGGGCCTTTGTCAAGCAGTGGACGTCTTCCGGCTGAAACAACAAGCTTCTTAGCTTAGCCCAATACAAAAGTCAAGTTCGCGTTTTATCACACTCAGCGTAAGTAAAGTCTGAGCAAAGCCTCAGTACTCTCTATAGTCAGCCTTAGATCACTGTTTTTCCAAACAACTATGAGTCGTAATATGCACATATCATTTGCCCCTTCTGTTATAAAATATTAAACACAATTATTAAATTTCAGAACTACTACAATACAGTTTTTGTGACCCTTGGATTGGTATACTTAGAGTGAATATAGGTGAGTTTTTATTTCTAATATTTATTAGTTACAAAAGCTCAAATAATAATATGACGAAACTTATAAAGAATAAAGTTTTATTTCCGTAGTCAATGGTAGCTTACAACAGGTGTTATAAAGAGCAAAGTGTTACATCTTTTACTTCTTACACCCTATATGTAATCAATATAAACCGTAAGTTTTTAATCTGTGTTCTACTGCTACATACCTATAACGATATCTCGACGTGTAGTCGTAAAATATGTGCAAAAATTTCCAAGCTTCCGATGATCTTATAAACATTAAACATTTTACCACATAGACGTCTAATAACAATAATTTGAAATTTCGTAACACATTTGTTTTGTACAATTTGTGGGATTATGTTATAAAAGCATATATACTCGTACATCGTCCAACCATGTCTTACTGACTCAACATAAGCGAATAATATGCACTGAAGAGGTTGCTCAAGAAAAAACTGAACTCTGAACAAAACACATACAAGAAATTCATGATATTTAAATTTTGCAGATGAAAAAATAGAATATGCGACTGGGTTGGTGTTAATTAAAGAAAATCGTGCTCTAGCCCTGGCAAATGATGTTGCAAAAATAAGTAAAGGTGTAATGAGGTAAGCTATATCGCCTGGGGTCTAACTTAGTAGCAATAGCACATAGGTAGGTAGGTATTCACGGGCTACTTTCCACAACTCGACGTCTGCTATGCGCCTATTTTGCGTCATAGGGTTGGGTTGCTAATCTTGCCATCCCAACTCCTCAAGGAAGTTACTCAAACCTCTGATGTCACCCATGACTTCGGGGAGAGTCCTCGGTGACCCCAGGTGTTTGGCCCGGTATGTGGCCACACTACGGCACTCCAGGATGAGGTGTGTGGCCGTTTCTTCTGTCTCCATGCAAGCCCTGCACAGGGGATTGTCAGTGACACATATATTAAACAGATGTTTGTTTATCACATGAGTTATCTTACGTAATCTTGATCGTGTGAGTTTCACCAACTTGCGAGAGAGCCTCTGATCTATACATGGTAGAGCCTCTTTTGTCTGTCTGCATCCACTCATATCCGTCCAGTATTTATTGTGTAGCTCTTTGGTGTGCTGCCTTATGACTGATGCAGGCCAACCAGAGGGGAGAAGCAATAGCATATAAAAAGCTATAGAAATTTCTATTACAATGTAAAAAATTCTTTGAATGATAACAAAGCTTTAGTAAGAATTGCCCTAAAGTATTAGCTTGCCATTGCTTTTGTTAATAGCATTATGTGTCTTCTATTACGAGTAATGTAGTGAAAATCAAAAAAGAAACTTGTTTTATTACATGCATTTTTAACTTATTCGTGTAGGTGTGTGTAAGATTGTAATTAAAATAATTTTTATAACAATGAACCTTAACAGGTTTCAGATCAGGATCAGAATTAACATGTTGATTTAACAGATTGGCATACTTTCATCCCTCTTCTTCTTAGAAAAGCCGAACCATTTCCTAGTTGGTGGGAAATGGTAAAATGTATAACTTTTGACGTAGATAAAAGTCATTTATTTGGCCTAAAAATAAATTGGTAGTGATTTGATTTAACTCTACCTATAATACACAGTGTTGATAAAGGGCAGTCTCGACACGACAACTATTTGAGCCGCAAAATAGTGAGCCCTTGTACCAGTTCCAGTGTTATTGGTATGTAGTAATTAAGTAGTATGTAGCAAGTAAAATTTAATATTGAGTTACACCTGTTTATAAGTTTCTCTGTAAGTTATTTGGCGGTATAATGAGGAATAAAGTGTCGCTGCACTATTTTTATTTTGTTTGGTTTTGTTAGTTTTGTTTTGTTTACGTCTTCATTGCAATAAAAAAATCCAATAAAATTTTTGAAAAATATCGTAAAAAATAAATTAACATCTAAGGTCTATTATAACGTGAATGATTATTTGAATGATAAAGATAGTTGGATTTAATGATTCTAAATTTTGTTAGTGAATATTGTTATACTCATTTGAATGCTATTGTAACTTTTGTACTTCATCCTGACTTGCACTAAATAACTTATAGGGCTTAAAGTGAATAAAGATTTATTAAATTTGAATTGATGAAATTCGTATTTTTTTTCTCAGGAAATCGACCCGAGTAATATTCTATAAATATAATTTAACATATACAGAATGCACTCTATTAGACTATACCTTGCATCCGGAGTTTTATAAGAAAGTAGTAAATACTTTAGCACTGCTTGATATTAACTGTCACCTTGATACTGGTGAGAATTTTCAAGTATAATCATTTTATTTTAATTAGTTTGTAACAAAATTTATGGACGATGCGGGACTCGAACCCACGCCCCTTGGGTTCCGTCCTTACCAACTGCTCTTAGCCGATGGAAATCCACGTAACAGGAAAACCCCCCTTACCGACTGAGCCCAGCGGCCGAGTGATGCACCGACCCAAATTTTGGTATAAGATAAGTGAAATGAGATAGAATAAAAAATTCAGTAATATTTTTTTAAAGTTATTATGTCTTAAGCTTAGATTCTGAATTGGGCTCCGCTGCGCTCTAACTAGATACTACACTACCTAAGAACTTTTTAACTTTAATAGCTTTTATGTTACAGCATCTATTAGAAGCTTGTTTGCGTGGCATCACACTCAATGGCATCTTTCTAATTTTGTAACATACGCTTCGTGTTATTTTACATTGAAATTAATAAAATACAAATTACTTACTGATGATACGTGATCCCAGTGTCTTTCTTATTTCTTGTAGTAATCTTTTTACAAAGTTTTAATACGCAACCTGGCTTTTAGTATCAATTATTAGCAAAATTTAACAGAACATGGTACGTCAACGTCACACATTGTTTTAGACTGGCTCCAGAACGCCCACTTTTGCTTAGTATTAGTTGCGTATCTAGTTGGAGCGCAGCGGAGACTAAACCTTAATCTAAGGTCTAAAGTCATGTTAATAGGTGTTACAAATTATTTAGGTATTATTTAAGTAGGTATTGAAAAACGATCTCGTCCCATGCGATGAACTTTACATAGTTTTTGTTGGTTTCTTGAGTGTCCCAAAATTCAGTGTCACGCCATAACAGGACTAAAGAATAGATAGTAACCATTTTTTGGTTATTGTGGTTAGTGCTGGTTATTTTTGTCCATTTGAAACGTGTCACCATAACTCTAAATAACATATCTTTAATCAAAATAAAAAAATTGCGTGCGTGTAGTCTTCCCTACTAGCGTTGTATCGTGCAGGTTTAGCGCGCGGCCGCGAGTATATAGAATATCTTCCCTAGTAGCGTTGTATCGTGCAGGCTTGGCGCGGCTGCGAATAAGAAGAACATATACCCTACTAGCATTGTATCGTGCAGGTTTAACGCGTGGCCTCGTGAAAGTAGAACAATTTTCCTAAATGCGTTGTATCATGCAGGCTTAGCGCGCGGCCAGGAGTAAATTAAACATCTCCCCTATACACATACGAAATGTATAATTTATCCTAAACGGCTTATATCTGTGTTGTTTTTTTGTTTTTCAGGTGAACCTATCAGCTTGCTGTCAGAAAATGAACCTTTTCAAACTTTACATATAATGGGATTGACTGATAGTAAGCTTTTTTCATAAATCATTCCTTGATTAATGTCGGACATAATATTATACGGATAACTATAGAATATCCTTAAGAGTGACAATAGGGCTTATTAAATTTCTGTACAACCCTAAGTGTAGACTTTCTGGTCGAACATGAAGATCGAAAATGTATAGAAGTGGATCTCTCGAAAAAAATCTTTGAAAAAACGAGATTGCTACCGTACCATACTAAAAGTGAAACGATTAATTAGTAATATACGACTTCATTTGTTAACTATATATTGAAGAAAAAAGTATTGTATTGTATTCCCAGTGCTCTGTGAACGGGTGGATCACTTAGCGTTGCGTAGAGACATCGCTTCATTGTGTGTCTTCTACTGCATTTATCATGGGGAGTGTTCCGAAAAGCTGTTTCACCTGATTCTACCTGCCGCCGAATTCCACCTTCGCACGACACGCTACAAGAAAGGATATCATTCCCACCATCTGAAAGTGTGGCGGTCCTCCACAGTGCAGTTTTCAAGGAGCTTTCTTCCACGTACTACAAAGCTGTGGAATGAACTTCCTTGTGCGTTGTTTCCATGACGATATCACATGGGTAACTTCAAAAAAGCGCGTACACCTTCCTTGAAGGCCGGCAGTGCTCCTGTGATTCCTGGTGTTGCAAGAGAATGTGGGCGGCGGTGATCACTGAGCACCAGGTGAACAGTACGCTCGTTTGTCCTCCTTTTCCATAAAAAAAAGTATTCCTCCTGATTTTAAGATAATTAAATTCAAGGAAATTTTATTGAAAATTTATTGAATAAGGCGTTACTTTGCGGAAATCCATAATTATACAAATTATTTAAGTTTTCTTTAGTGTTAATTCCGCCAATATTTGTCTTTAAAACAATTCGACACGTGTTTCGCCTCTACACGAGGCATCCTCAGGACGTGTTGTCTCGCCAAAATCTGGCACGAGACTGAATCAAATGAGCCGGAAGCCGCTCTTTTATACCCTCGCCCCATGAAATGACGCGCTGTGATTGGTCGGCTGTTGTGACGTATTACCCCCGGAAGAGACACGTAACAAAGGTGATGGGACTAAATTTGTTTGTTCATTCAACAATATAAACATATTGTTATTTTTGTGTTTTATTATTTCTAATTCTTAAATGTGTTAGAGCAATTAGAAATAATAAAACACAAAAATAACAATATGTTTATATTGTTGAATGAACAAACAAATTTAGTCCCATCACCTTTGTTACGTGTCTCTTCCGGGGGTAATACGTCACAACAGCCGACCAATCACAGCGCGTCATTTCATGGGGCGAGGGTATAAAAGAGCGGCTTCCGGCTCATTTGATTCAGTCTCGTGCCAGATTTTGGCGAGACAACACGTCCTGAGGATGCCTCGTGTAGAGGCGAAACACGTGTCGAATTGTTTTAAAGACAAATATTGGCGGAATTAACACTAAAGAAAACTTAAATAATTTGTATAAATTCAAGGACTTATATATATTTATTTTATAATAAAAATATAAGCACTCTGGTGGTGTCTATGGTTATAATAGTATCTAATATACTTAGTTTGTTTTATATTTCAGAAAATGCGCAGCTTGAAAGAGTGATATATGATGCTACTGAAGTAAATCATACAGAATGCACAAATTTTTACATAGAACAAGAGGTATTGAAAACAGAATTGCAACCTTATATATAGCTGCTTCACTTTACGGAGTATAATATATTTGCATAAATATGTAGGGATGCAAATTATCGAAAAAATATGCTTATTCTTGACATATGATTCTTTCATGACTTGGAAGATAATTACTTACTTAAAATCAAAGTTATGCAAATGAAATAATAAGATTATTTAAATTATAATTTCAGCTGAATTTTGATTTCTTGTGGCCGTCAAAGGCTATTTGTGTGCTAGCTAATGTTCCTTATAAATGCGTGTTTGATCCTGGTATGGCACTACTAACAATTATACAAGATAGTTGGATATTGGTGAGTAAACTTTAATAATGCTCTGTCTGTAAAATATACTTCTCATCTAACAATTTCTTATTTTTTAAAGTAATTACACAAATTAAATTTCAAAACAAATTTCAAAACAAATTATATTTGTGTAATCCCAGAAGTGAGGGTTAAAAAATAACTAATTGGTTAATTTGAAAGAGCGACTTCTCAAGTCAATTTCCTAATATGCAAATATTGGGGTTGAGCAGGTTATCAACTTAAATTTATTGAATTAGGCGTTACTTTGTGGAAATCCATAATTATACAAATGATTTATGTTTTCTTTAGTGTTAATACCGCCAACATTTGTTTTTTAAAACAATTCGACACGTGTTTCGCCTCTACACGAGGCATCTTCAGGACTTGTTGTCTCTCCAAAATCTGGCTCGAGATTGAATCAAATAAACCGGAAGCCGCTCTTTTATACCCTCGTCCCATGAAATGACGCGCTGTGATTGGTCGGCTGTTGTGACGTATTACCCCCGGAAGAGACACGTAGCAAAGGTGATGGGACTAAATTTGTTTGTTCATTCAACAATGTAAACATGTTATATTTGTGTTTTATTATTTCTAATTGCTCTAACACATTTAATCGAAATCCGTTTTCACATGTATGTAAAATATTAAAATTATTATTGTTTCCGAGAGAGTGACCTGTATCAATTAAATGTTTCGCGAAGTGTGATTTTTCGGGATGATTATTCCTAAATGCGGCAATATGTTCCTTTATCTTGCCACCCCGTACAACATAAACTAGAGGCCTTCCGCTGCAATGTTCACAGATTAATGTCAGTCCCACTGTCCCGTGACAGCTTCGCGAAAGAACTTAATACAATATACCAAATCGCGGTTTCCAACGGCTATACAAAACAGTTAGTGAACAAATAAAATAAAATAAACAAAAACATTTGATTAATTCAGAACTTTATCCCGTCCCACCACAATCAAATAACAAATATGTGGGTAGTTTGACATATATTGGTCCAATATCAGATAAAATAGCTAAAATATTTAGGAAAAACAATATTAATGTGTCCTTAAGAACGAATCACAAATTGTCAGTCGAATATGTAATGGCAAAGATCGATTAAATAATTCCGAAAAATCCGGCGTTTATAAACTAAGTTGTGACACTTGTAACGGTGTATATATAGGTCAAACAGGTCGAATTTTCAAAATTAGATTAGAGGAACATATTGCCGCATTTAGGAATAATCATCCCGAAAAATCACACTTCGCGAAACATTTAATTGATACAGGTCACTCTCTCGGAAACAATAATAATTTTAATATTTTACGTACATGTGAAAACGGATTTCGATTAAATGTGTTAGAGCAATTAGAAATAATAAAACACAAATATAACATGTTTACATTGTTGAATGAACAAACAAATTTAGTCCCATCACCTTTGCTACGTGTCTCTTCCAATCCAGCGCGACCAATCACAGCGCGTCATTTCATGGGACGAGGGTATAAAAGAGCGGCTTCCGGTTCATTTGATTTAAAGTAGATCCTGTAGATGAAGCCACAACCTGAGAGTTGAACAAGACATATCTAGATTTATGAACGATACGTCACTCGAACGGTTGGCTCAGTGGAAGGGCGCTCGGAACACGAGAGATCGCAGGTTCGATTCCCGCATCGTTTATAAATTTTGTTTACAAATTAAATTTATGTACTTGTCAGTTATTTTTATCTATACGTGAATACGTGTTTAATAGTTAACTAAGAATTTCGCCGATCAGAAAAACAAGCCAACAGGTGAGTAGGTAAGTGACCACACTTGCAAGATCAAAGGAATTGCAGAAAAACAACGGAAATTTCGTCAGGAATTTCCACGAGCGTACGGGTCACCTAATGTTAAGTGATCACCGCGACTCACATTCTCTTGTTAAACCAGAGGAATTACAGGAATATTGCCAGCCTTTAAGAAAGATGTACGCACTTTTGAAAGAAAAATATCATATCGTCCCATAAACACAAGGAAGCTTATACAAATCTAGGTTGCACGTGGTGAAAAAATTCTTTGATATCCGTTCTGAGGAGGAACGCCACACATACAGATGTTGGGGATGATATTCTTATTTGTGGCTTATCGTACGAAGGTGGAATTCGGTGGCAAGAATCAGATCAAACAGCTCTTCTGAACACTCATGGTAATAAGTGCGGTAGATAACAAGTGAAGCGTACCCAATTCATTCTAAAACCAAAGTAGTACGTCGATGAATAGTTTGCCTATTTTGAGGTAGCCTTGACAAATGCCCTACATCCAGATGACATTAATGATTCTGTGTTTGTGGCGTCACATATCAGAAAAAATAGTTCTGGGAATAGTTCGTGTTAGATGCGGTAAAAAAATTACAATGAAATCATGTTTCTATACAACGTCAAGATATTGAGCCGTTCACGTACGTATATATTTTTTATTTACTAATTCGTTAAACAAGAATAAAAGCTATTTAAAATTAATCTTTAAATAATGCTAGGAGATAAAAAATTTGCAGCAGTTGACCTGAGTTTACTTTTGATTTTGTATAGATATAAAAACGAGAAAGTAGAAAAAAAGAATTTGAATTAATTTAATTGCTTAGAATATTTTTTTGCCGTCACGAAATTAGTATATTATCAATATAGGTATTACAATATTACTTATGAGACGATTAAAAGGCATCGCACAAAGAGTGCAGACGCTATGTCCAACGCTGTTTCCTTTGGTTTTATTAAGTTAAGTCAAAGATCTTTGTCAATATGGATTTTGGCTCTTCTGTTAAAATTTGGTACGAAATATTCTCTTATTTTAAGGTGGGTATCAGCACTCTAGGTCCAGGTTGTGCCTTGCCATCTAGATTTGTAAACATTTCGCCATTCTTGCCCTGGATTAAGCAAGAAATTAAATCAAAGGAAAAACATTCTAGAAGGCAGAACGAAGTTACCGTAAATGAGGCAATAGAAGTTGAAGATCCGTCTATTGTTAATGAAGACATCGATAGAGAAGATGATTTTATTGTTGAAAGGTTTAATGCAACAAGTTTTGTTTGGAAAAAATGTGAGTAAACATTATCATTGAGTAGTACAATAGACAAGCAATCAGCTGAAACAGTTCAAAACTATCTTATTTGTAATTGAAAGATCAATAAGACGCTATTCTGATATCATATTAGTTAGCTTTGAGAAATTGGTTTTTCATGGATGATTTGAAGACAATTTTCATAAGCGAGATGAAGTTTCACACGAAAAATTTCCAAAGAAAAAGTTAATATAAGAACATAAAATCTTAATTCAGAATAATGCAATTAACGAATTTGTCCTTTTAGTTTTAAACCTTATGTGAATTTAAAATATTTGAGTTTATTTAACAGAACAATAATAATAATAAGCCTTTTTATTCCGAATCTATGTGTAAACAATAATTCTTAAACCAAATTTATAAAACATCTCCTATTTCAGCGTGCCTCTTGGCATAGGCCTCGTCTAAAGATTTCAATTGTGAACTATATTTCATCCTCCCATCTAGTAAACTGCCTATCTCGGTTTCACTTGCCATCCCTTGGATACCATTCCGTCACTGCCGGGCTCCATTTTCCTTTTGTGTCTCGCATCAAGTGTCCTACCCACCTCTATTTATCTTAGTCAATTCTTTCAAGTATATCAGTGAGTTTCGTTTTTGTACGGAAAATTATGTTTATTACTCTGTCTCTTCTTTTCGAGCCTGTCAAGCTCCTCTCCATTGCTCTTTGATATTTGGCTAATCTCTCTCTTAGAGATTTGGTCAGTGTCCATGTTTCGCAAGTCAAACATGGAAATACACAATATGCCTGAATCAACAGCAAAACTTCAATTAAACTGAATGAAATTTTCTTTAAGTTCAGCATTAGCAAAACATTTTAAAATTTATATATATTTAGTTTTATATCCTTAAGTAAATTAACATACTCTAATATACTCTAAAGCAAAATTTTAGTAATATTATACCACTTCATTAATGAATGAACCCCTGTTAAAATTTTAACCGCAAAAACAATTACAATATTAATATGAAAGACCTGCAGGATTTATTCGAACAAATAAAAAAATGAAATGCAACATCAAACTGAACGGATAGTATCGCAAATGGATACAAAATTGGCCTGTTTAATGGTTCATATTGAAGAGTTAAAGTCAGAAAATCAAAACCTAAAAGAAAAAATAAAAAATTTGGAGAACCAAAATAGAAAAAACCATATTATTTTACACGGACTTAAAGAGAATGAACGATCAACTGTTAATCTTATGGAAATAGCAGTAGAAAAACCAAAAAACGAATTAAATATAAACTTGAGTAACAGTGATATTGACTACATTCTCAGAATAGGAAAGAAAGAGGTAGAAGAACACAGAAAAATAAGGCCAGTACTCATTAAACTAACGAACAGATGGATGAAATACGAAATAATAAAAAACAAGAAGAAACTTAAAGACATTTATATCACCGATGATTACTCTAAGAAAGTTATTGAAAAGAGAAAAGCACTAAAAATAAAGATGATGGAAGAAAGAACCAAAGCAAACTTTGCAATTATCAAATTTGATAAACTCATAGTTAAAGATAGTACTTCCTCAGAAACTACCCAACGACATAAAAGAAAGCCATCTTCACCTCTAAGCCAAATACGCAAACAAACTAATAGCTCAAACAAAGTGAATAGAAAAAATGCGTTTGATGTGATGAGAGAAAGAAGCAGCACTTTATCATCGTTAACGCCAATCATGACCAGAGATAAAAACACAGCATAGGAAATAATCATCAGCCACCGCAATAAACCGCAAAGAAAAAACAAGCAAAAACACAATAATTATAAGGAAAATAAGAAACCAATCCTCAATCTGACTGGTCATCGTGAGGATTTAGACCAAAACCCACCATCTAAAGAAAAAGAATTATTAAAAATTTGTGCATACAACGTGAGATCATTATCCTCGGTAGAAAGACTTTTAGAATTAACAAACGCACTACAATCTATTAATTGTGACATAATAGGACTTGCTGAAGTAAGAAGACTAGGCTGCAGTATAGAAGAATATCAAGAATATATATTTTGTTACATGGGAGAAACTAAAGGCAAGCATGGAGTAGGATTCTTGGTAAAGAAGAGATTTAAAGAAAATATATCAAATTTCACAGGAATATCAGAAAGAGTAGCACTGTTACAAATGTCTTTTTACGAAATAAAAATTTCAATAATACAGGTATACGCACCTACAGAAAAAGCAAGTGATACAGAAATTGATAAATTCTATGATGACCTTCAAAAAGCGCACGATGGTATTGGACAAAGAAACGAAAGAGGAGAAAGATTAATAGAATATGCTCTTGAACACAAACTGTCAATAACTAATACGTTTTTTAATAAAAAACAAAAAAATAAATGGACGTGGATGTCGCCAGATCAAAAAGTCAAAAATGAAATCGATTTTGCCCTGACGAATTCACTAAAATCTGTCACAAACTTTGAGATCTTAAGTAAACTAAATTTTCCGTCGGATCATAGACTGTTACGACTAACTTTTATATTAAGTTGTATCAAGAAGAGTGGGAGGTCATACAGAACAAAGCTTCCCATCCCTAAAACAGAAGAAGAAACAAAGAATTACTTAGAACACTGTAAATGTTACATGGAAAAGAAACAAGGGGAATGGGAAAAAGAAATTGATGTACAAACTTATTATAATTTTCTAGTAGAGGCTATATTACAAAGACCTACACCACAAAAAGTGCAGATAAAGAAAAACCGGAACAGAATATTTAGCGAAAAAACAGACAATCTAATTAAAAAAAGAACAGAATTGATAAATACAAAAAATAAAAATAAAGAACTTAAAGAAGAATTGAGTAAAATTTACAAATTTGGAAAGCACTTAAATCCCTTAATGTACCTCAAAAATATCAGAACATAATAAAACACATCTACTCTAATAGTACCAGTAATGTTATATTGGAAACAAGAGGAGAGTCAATAAAAATCGAACGCGGAGTAAAACAAGGCGACCCTCTGTCCCCAAAAATTTTAAATTTGGTACTGGATTATGTATTTCGACAAATTGACTGGGTAAACAAAGGCATAATAGTTAATGGCTGTTTCTTAAGTCATCTAAGGTTCGCTGATGACATCGTAGTACTAGCAGAAACTCCAAAAGACCTAGAAAATATGATCAATTCACTAGACAAAGAAAGTTTAAAAATTGGATTAAAAATGAATTTTAATAAAACCAAAGTGATGACCAACAGTTTTCAAATATCCATCACCACTAGCGGCAATGAAATTGAATACGTTGAAAAATATATATATTTAGGCAAACAAATATCAGTTGATAAAAATTCCAACGAAGAAGAAGTCGAAAGAAAAAGGAATTTAACCTGGAAAAAATTTTGGTCTTTGAAAGAAATTCTAAAGGGAGATTTCAATCTAAAAATGGAGAAAACTGTAGTTGACACATGTTTATTACCTTGTCTTCTATATGGATGTCAAACATGGACTTTCACGAATAAAGTTAAACAAAAAATTAGAACGACACAGAGAGCAATAGAAAGAAGTATATTGAAAATAAGGAAAATTCAAAAGATAAGAAATGTTCTAATTAGACAAAGAACAAAAATAAAAGATGCACTGACCCACGCATTGAAACTAAAATGGCAATGGGCCGGTCATATATCACGACTCACAGACAACAGATGGACGATAAATACAACGAAATGGAAAGGGCCGGTGGGCATTAGAAAAGTTGGAAGACCGTGTAAGAGGTGGGCTGATGATGTGATTGAATACGCTGGAAAAGACTGGCTAATATTGGGCAAAGACCCAATAGTGTGGAAAAAAATGGAGGGGCCCATACTACTAATTAAAAATTTATTATTAAGAAATAGAAAAAAAATACTAATATAAAACTATTCTCTTTTTAAATTCTTATAATATTAGTCTTAAGTTAAGTTTACTAACAATAATTATAAGTTTGTTTTAATTTTTAAATTTAGCTTAACTTAATTATGTAATTTAGTATGGGAATAAAAGGCTTTTTTATTTATTTTATTTTATAAGTAAATTAACAATATTTGAGTAACACCCAATAAAATTATTTTTTAATTCAGCTCTGGCAAACAAAAAAGAAATTGTTCACGGAAGCTGCAAGCCTAGAGATGGAACTTATTTATACAGAGATGTTGGTAAGATTGAAGCACCAGGACAAACAGCAACCGGAACATATGCGGTTGGTAATATCCTTAATTTAACTCCTCACCCTCTAGATGTGTGGTGTTCTTCTTCTTTGATGTTCTCAGGATATTAAAAAAATTGAAAGTAAAACCAATGTTGAAACCACAGGTTGGAACAGTAGTATAAAATTCATAAAGCAGAGACAGCTATTTCCAACGACGATGTAATTTGTGCCGCACGAGACGAAGTCGTGGGCCTCTACACACCCGAATAAGCGCACTTTCCCCCGAGTAATACACTGCTACTATACCTTTGATGAAAATAATACAAATGATTAAATTCCAGAAAATATAAATTTTCCAAAAAAACGGACAATGCATTTTGAACTCGATTGACAAGCTTTTTAAAAAGGTTAAGGCTGATACGAGATTTTAATATAACTTGTAATTGGACAATTTGATATCTATATAAAATTTAAAAGTAGAGCTAGTTAGAAATGGATATTCATATTACTTTCTGTGCCCTGAATAACGTTAGTACTAGATTTTCATACAACTTTGGTCCCGTAGCAATAACGTTCTATATAGAATGTATGTATAGAACGTCATTGTCCGCTACACAACATTCGTAATAGATGTACATATAACTTTATGTCCGATGAACAACGTTAGTAGTAAATTTTCATACAACTTTTCCGGCCGTCTATTTAATGGTAATAAATGAAGCTCTTTTAGCCCAGTTTTATGTCGCGGTGATCACTTAACGTCAGTTGATCCGTACACTTGTTTATACTCCTCTTCCATAAAAAATGTTGCACGAAAACCCAGTACTAATTCTATTAAACGAAGGCAGGAAAATGTTTCAACAATTAGTCCTCCGTGGAAGATAATAATATAATTTTATTAATTATAATTATAATTAAATTTGATAATAATATAATATTAATAATAAGATAATAATTTTTTTATTGTTCTAGCTGTCCCTTTATGACCTGCATTTTCATAATATAACCTGCATCGCCGTAACAGTTGGTTGCAAGAGCCGAACTGTTACGCATATGTGGATTGACAAAGGATTCCATCAAGAAGACCTGGGTCAATTTGTCAAAATAATCCCAGATCTACCTGACCGAGGGTCAACAATCCCACCCAAAATTCTCTATATAAAGGACAAGTATCAAAATTATGAAAACATTTCTACTACTAATATATTGTTCAAATTTATCTTTACTAACAAAGCTACTATTCGAGTTGATTTCTACGGCCATAAGAATGGGCCACCTCAACCAACTTGGCCGCCATTTCCAGATGATATATAAGTTTGAGGGTAGTTCTAGAAAATATTGAAGGATTTTTGAATATTGATTATAATTACTGAGTTATATCCAAATATCAATAGCCAAAAATAAGGCTGATTCGGACTCTTCAGAAGAATCATCTTTGTCTAATGCAGACGACAGCGATTAGAATAGGGAATCCATAATTTGTACATAATTTATTCGAATAAAAATGTTTTGAACCCCTGAATCTTTGTTTACATTCTTTCGTCTCGTTAGCCTTTCTATAGTCCAGGAAACAATCCCCTAGCCCCAAGCCCTAGATAATTAATTAGCTTAGATCTTTTTTATTTATAATTGGATCTTTATAAAAATAAATAAATATTTTAGTTTTTTTATTTGCTTTTTCCATATGGCCCAAATTTGTTTTGAGGACAATTTTTAGCTATTTAGCTTTGTCGTTACTACTAATATGCCGATCTTGCTCCAATTTTTCAAAATGGGCGTCCATTTTACCCATAACAGGGAAACCAGACTGAGGTGCATCTTTTATTTGCACTTAAAATTTAATTCCCGGATTGAAAACGCTTAAACCAGTTTTGTGCTACTCTTACTGACACTGCATTTAATTCTTTAACGTAAAAATATTTTTATAGAAATAAAGTTTTAAAATGAATCGTATTCCTTCATAAGATTCATTATATTTTTTTTCTTTTCTCGAATTGTAACATTTTAAATGTCATCAAAACAAAAAGTCATAAGAGATTTTATTAAAGGATATTGTAACTAACTTTGCACAAATGCTTGGTTTTACTAAAAGGAATTCAAAAGAGTTTAAGTTCTTATCCGCCAAAATTAATCTCTTCAACGCTTTAGTTCGAAGTAACTTAGAATATGCTTGTGTAATATGGAATCCCTTTTATAATATACATTCGCAACGCATTGAAAATATTCAAAGATCTTTCAGCAGATACTTGGCTTTTTTAGCAAGTGGAATTAGCCACAGATATCCTTACACAAAGCGCCTTCCTTTCTTTAAGATAAAAACCCTAAACACGTGCTGTAAAATGTTTGATATCTTATTTATTTCCAAAATAGTTAACAATTATGTCTATAATACGGAGCTACTCGTTAAAATATTTTTCACCGCACCTTCGAGGTATCCGCTTAAAATTATTCATAATACATTTAGCGGACCTCTTATAAAATCAAATTTAGGACTAAACGCCCCAATTATTAGAGCTGGTGAACATTACATGCTTGTTAGAAAACACCCAAATGTAGACATATTCAATGACTATCAGGGCCTACTTAAGAATAAAATACTAACATACTTTTAAGTCATACTACAAACTAACTATAAACCTAGTAACTTAAATTAATTTTCACACTTAGGTACTTTCATTTGTACTTAGTTATAAATCACTTAATTCAAATAATTATTATTCGTCAATGCTGTGCATTTCTCTAATAGGTGTGCACATTAGAATTGTAAATAATGTTGAGTTTATATTTGTAAATGTATTAATATGTATTCTGTTGAAGTGCCTAATAAATAAATAAATAAAGGATTTTTCATCAAATTATAAATTATTATAATTGTGCCTGAATTACTCAGATAAACTTTGCTAGGACTTATCGCACCCCCTGTCAAGCAGAACATGACATTCAATCCATAAAAAATGTTCAGCGGACAGCTCACTCCAAAATTTCAATTTAAAAATAAACTTTGTACATCATTCATCTTTCACGTACCTGATAATATGCATTCTTGTGTAGATAATTACATTAATATGGTAAACGCACTGATGTTGTCCTACAAGCCAGTAAATAGCCGGTCTGTACTCAGCCTTGTAAACTTCATTTACAGTTATTATATGTGGGATCGTCAAATACAATTATCACGTTCAAAATAAAACCGATACGGTGCTCGTTCTACTTGATTTGCATTTTATAAGAGTATTTGTATTACGCCTTACGTATTAGACACATTTATATTAGTATTTAGTTTGATTTGTCCAAGTAACATACACCCGACATTCTGCTGTTGAAGTGAAAACTTCTTTAGCGGCGTTGAGCACTTTTCGTTGATTTTTCTGAGATATAAACTTTTTAATGTAAAATAATTGTAATAGTTCTGAAGTGTTAAATTATTTATGCTATATAAAATGTCATTTAAGTGTACGATAGCGCAATAATGAATTTTGGACTTAACCACATAAATGCTAGTACCTACTTTTATTCTGATAAATAAAGCAATTCGCGCAAATTCGGAAACGGAAGTCTTCAATTCTTAGGAGCAAATTAACGATACTCGGCCGAATCTTTTTTATGCGATCCGGATAGTTAAGTTATCTACCAAAGCATAGTTGAGGTCAAGTAATTGTCGTAGTCGAATTTGATGATCAATGGACTCCTTAACGACTTACAGCAAGGGTGCGATCTGTGGCAGAATTTCTAACTGTCTGTAATCAAATTACAAATATAATAATATAATAATAATAAATTTATTTATTTCAGGCAGCATTGCCCATATATTGTTAGTATTAACTTATTCTAGGATTAGTAATATTACAAAGATTTATTTTTAGATTTAAGAATAATATTCCATTTTCTATTAATAAAATTATGTACATTATTTAAGACTCTTAATATACTATTTTCATTTTTATTAATTCTATCCCTAATTGAAAAAATCTTTTTCCTCAGAATAGCATAAAAATCATCTACTCTGTATAAGGCAAACATATGAGATGCACTACAAAAACGTGGTAATCCCAAGAACATCCTAAAAGCATTATTATATTGAACTCTAAAAATGTTCATAGTTTTACGTGTATACTTCACCCACAAGTTACTTGTATAAAAGGACTGACAGAAGGTGGTGAACAGTAGCTTTTTGACATTCCTACTTCACTTCTGAAATCTTCTAATTATCATGTTCGCCCTAACTGACAAATTTCTTCTCTCTCTCTCAATATCATCATCATCACTCAGAGTGCTGGTAACAAAATGGCCTAAATATTTAAATTGATTAACATTTACTAACTCTTTTCTATTGAGATATATTGGAGGGACGCAGTTAGGACCTCGCCCCGATCGAAACACTAAAACATTACTTTTTTTTTCATTATAAAGTAAACCATGGTTACTTGCATATTTTTGACAGATTCCCACCATCACTCTGAGTCCTCTGATTGAGGGACTGAGGAGAACCATGTCATCTGCGTAGCTCAGGTTATTAACATTAAATCCTCATATATGACATCCAACATGAGTCTCACTCAGTTCATCAATCAAGTCATTAACATACAGATTAAACAACAATGGAGAAGTTAAACCACCCTGTCTTACTCCACAGTTTAGAATGTAAGGATCTGAATATGAACTTTGCCATTTTACTACATTTTGTTGATTTTGATACCAATACCTCAAAATGCGGATAATGCCGTCTGGCACGCCAGCCCTTTCTAACTTACCCCATAACTTATCGTACACCACACGGTCAAAAGCTTTGCTTAAATCAAGAAAACAGGCATATACTGATGTTTTTCTTTCTGTGTAATAAGCAATACAATTTTTTAAAGAAAATATAGCTAGATCAGTTGAAAGGTTAGGCCTAAATCCAAACTGTCGCTCATTAAGTTTTATTGTATTCTCCAATAATGGTAACAAAATCTGTTCAAAAACTTTAGAAAGTACAGTTGATAAAGATACTGGTCTATAATTATTGACATCAGAAAGATCACCCATTCTGTTTTTGGTTACAGGGACAACTGTAGTCCTCATTAAATCCAATGGCAATATGTTATGCTTTATGAAATAATTAAACAAAGCAGTTAACACTGTGATTAGAGAGGGTCCAGCATACACTAAATGTTCAATATTGAATTTATCGTGGCCGGAGGATTTACCTCTTTTAAGACTTTTAAAAGATCTAACTACATCAGAATCCTTAATTACAAAATCTACCTGCTTACAAAAATCAGTTTCATAATATACATTGTTCACCGCTAAAGAATCAACATGAAAATGCATTTTAAAGTTATTGGCGATATAGGGATTGACCTAGGCCCTTTACAAGAATTTGTGATACGCCAAAATTTAACAAAATTTTTATAAGTGTGGTATTTAGCCAATAAATCATATTTGAATTGTTCTTGACCCATTTGACACTTTCTTAATGCGGATCGAAAGTTATTCCTTGACGACCGCATCAATTCATATAATGTACCACTACGAGGCTTATTAGCTATAACCCATAATTTAAAATACGTCCTTGCTGCATCATGGTATTTCTTTCATACAAAGCGCTTACGTTCATTGTTGCATTGAACTTTGTATATCTACACATATTTAGATAAATTGTTAGTTAGTGTACTGCAAATTCACTAAAAATCAAAAAATAAAAAATATTTGACCAATAAACAACCCACTCCAAAAACACTATTCCAAAACAATAGATATAATATCCACTAAAAAGTCTAAAAATAATGGCGTATTTTCATACAATCTAATTCTAGTTACAATTATTGTAATTTTGGAGTCGGTGTCATCGGTTTGTAACTACATACATAGTTATAGGTGAGATGTGCTTGAGTAGTGAGGAGGCGAAAAGCGAGAGCGGTTCGCGGCGGAAGGACACCGATTCCAAAAATTACAATTATCGTAACAAAAATTAGATTGTAAAAAAATACGCAATTATTTTTATACTTTTAGTGCATACTATATCTATTGTTTGGAATAGTGTTTTTGAAGTCGGTTGTTTTTTTGTTAAAATATTTTTTCGTTACGATAAATTTATTCATAAAAATACTTTTAATGGATTAAAACGTGTGTAATAATTGTTTTTAGTTCTGTAAAGAGAACGAAAAATCAGATGTATATAATATTTATATAATTTTTTTAAGACCATAGACCATAATATCATCAATCCCTCAATACGCGATTGCCACTCCCACTTTTTATTGCTTAATTTAAAAAGATATCGTTTATTATTCGTTTATAATTAAAATGTAGCAAATGCATTGTCGTTATCTTAAATACCAATAAATTAAAGAACATCTCTTTCAAGTGGCTCGAGGCGAGAATTCTTCGTCGCACCATCATCGCTGATATATTATTATTTATACCAACAATTTACTATGTTTTTGACATGTTGTTTTGCTTTTCCATGAGATGACGCGTATGGCGCTTACTGCGCCTGTTGAACACCTCTGCCTATAATAACGACGTTAATCAATTCAGTCTTGCTGCAGTGTTGCAGGCTTGATAATTTGGTTGCTTAGACTGGTTTCATCATGCTCGCTTCCATCCTCTACAATATGGTAGGAGGGGAGTAAGCGAACTAAGCTAACCTAGGTAGCGTCATTGAAGCTGCCTTTTTTTATGGAATAGGAACACAAGTGATCAACGCCGCCCACATTCTCTTGCAACACCAGAGGAATCACAAGAGCGTTGCCGGCCTTTTCAGGAAGGTGTACGCGCTTTCTTTGAAGGTACTCATGTCGTATCGTCCCGGAAACACCGCACAAGGAAGCTCATTCCACAGCGTTGTAGTACGCGGAAGAAAGCTCCTTGAAAATCGCACTGTGGAGGACCGCCACACATCCAGATGGTGGGGATGATATCTTAACTTGCGAGTGCTAACGGCGAGTCGTGCGAAGGTGGAATTCGGCGGCAGGAATCAGGTTAAACAGCTCTTTGGAACATTCCTCTTGATAAATGTGGTAGAAGACACACAATGAAGCGACGTCTCTACGCAACGCCAAGTGATCCAGCCGTTCGCAGAGCTTGAATTGTTACAGGATTAAAGACATTAATGCTTCACGGCAGAAAAAATCCCCGCAGCTATTTCAACCTAGGTGGCGTTCCGGTGCAAAGAAGCCTCCAACGTCCTTCAAGATCATCCAAGATAGACCAAACTTCCACATTATTTCGCATTTCTGTAGTACCAAAACATGATTTATGACATCAGATCACATCAAAATAACTTTATTTATGTAGGTCAAGGAGGTAACACCAATGAATGTTAAAAGTTTTCTTTTTTTTTTGACATTTACCACCACTTTGGAAAAGGTTGAGCTTTAATGAGAAGAGACTCATTGCCACTCTTGTAAATGAACTTTTATAGCTTCATCGCCTTACAAATCATTTCAATTATAATAAATGCCATGTGATGCAACAAAATGCTCTTACGTCAAAATATTAAATGCCATAACATATACTGGGTGGCCGAGAAGTTACACCCTGTATAAAAGTAGTAAAAAATGTAATAACTTTAATTTGAAAAAAAAAAAACAAGCAGCAGACTTTTCGGTAACATAAATCCATCCACCACTAATAAAGGAGATAATGAAATACAAAGCTGTAAGCATCAAAACAATGAAACTTTAAATCATTAATTATTTAACAGTTCTAATTTAATTAATGATGTTTTTGTCGCAGTTATGCCGGTATCTCATCAGTAGCGGAGTCTATCCAGGATAAATATGGATAAAGCTCGATGAATCGGGCTGGTGCCGAGCAGCCAGGACCTTGGATACCGAATCCTATCTAAAAATTAATTTATCATGAAAGTTAAAGGAATGAATTCTTTAAATTATGTGCCAAAATCTAATGGTTATTTCTCCCTTCGAAACTAAAGGGATCGTCTCCACTTGTGCCGTGACCAATTACATTTTTTTAAGTGAAGACTTCTTTAGCGTATAAAATGTTAAACTCGCATCAGGACACGTGACCTGATCGAAAATTCGTAAGACATTGCTGTGATCTCTGGTCTGGCGCACCCCAGTATCAGCTCGATCCATTTGACCGCGTGCAACGCAGAGCAGCTCGAATTGTAGGGGACCCAGTGCTCTGTGAACGGCTGAATCACTTGGCGTTGCGTAGAGACGTCGCTTCATTGTGTGTCTTCTACCGCATTTATCACGGGTAGTGTTCCGAAGAGCTGTTCAACATGATTCCTGCCACCGAATTTCACCTTCGCACGACACGCCACAAATTAGGATATCATCCCCACCATCTGGATGTGCGGCGGTCCTCCACAGTGCGGTTTTCAAGGAGCTTTCTTCCACGTACTACAAAGCTGTGGAATGAGCTTCCTTGGGCGGTGTTTCCGGGACAATACGACATGGGTACCTTCAAAAAAAGCGCTTACACCTTCCTTAAAGGCCGGCAACGCTCTTGTGATTCCTCTTGTGGTGTTGCAAGAGAATGTGGGCGGCGGTGATCACTTAACACCAGGTTACCCGTACGCTCGTTTGTCCTCCTATTCCATAAAAAAAAAAAAAGTCGTTGAAATTATAGATGAAAGTTGTCTTTCGAATTTGAATTTGAATATTGAATGTTAAAAACTCCACCCTTTCGAATTTATGCCTTGGACCTGAGAATAACGGACGTAGAAACTCAGCGGACTTTTACCTGTATTTTATTAAATTTGGATAAAATGAAAGAAAGAAAGAAAGAAAATACGAATGTACCTATGTATAATATTATGTTGAATAACGTTGTAAGGAATTTGACTTTTAAGGCCGCTATCCCAAGAAATCGCTAAAATAGCGCACAATTATAACGATTTCTTAACAGTTTGTATAAAGCTTTTATTTTTACAAAAAATAATGATATATCTACAGAATATTAGAAGAAAATTAATTTTTTCTTTACATTTCTATCTTAAATAGACGTTGCAAAAAAAATCACCAAAGTACCCCTAATTTTTACAATTGGAGCCATTTTAATCATTTAATTTAGATAAAAATTATTTACCAATACTATTTAATATGTCATAGTTTTGTTATTTTTATAAATACTTTTATTATGTTTGTAATAAATTAAAAATGTTTCTTATTGTGAATTAAAACAATGGCGATCTTGTGCGAGAGAGGTAACCTAGCTCCGCTCGGTTCCTCAAGGCCGTTGGCTCGGTCCCCGGCCTTAAGTTTAACTCACCCCAGTCCAGTGGCCAGTCGAGTTAGATGCAAGGATCATACCGTTATCCCACTTGCAGTTGTTCTTATTGTTGGTCGCGTACCCACATTGGTAGCGGGGATATATTTCTTTAGGAACCTGCATAATTAGATTACGTTTTAAATAGAGTATATTGATTCCCTTCGGAGTTCAATTCCAGCAAAAAATATTATTCTATAAAATAATGTATTCGTTACGAGAAGCTATCAATTTTTGTAAACACACATTCAGATTGCAACAATTAAATCTCCGAAAAAACACAAACATACTAAGACGCATTCGAATCTCAAATAATAGCATTGACATTTGCCACTTGACAGCGTTAGCATAAACTTATTTCAAAATGGCGGCCACAAAGCATTAGACAACAGCACTATAAATCACTAAAATATAGAGTCCCTCAGGCTTCTCCCAATAATTCCTACCTATACCTGATTTAGTCGTGAGATTTACGCCCTGGTCGACTTTTCTCAACGCTTTTATACACAATTGCCAATTTCAACCATCCTCTCTAAAAGACCGAACAATCTCAAGATTTCCTTTACAGTAACCAATAAATTAATAATAATAAAAATTTCAAGTAGGTGTGTTCTATTTGCCACATTTACCTTTTATTTCGTGGCTGACTTAAAAAAATAACAATAATAATAGCACACGGCTTGTTACCATCAGGGTAGGCAGAGACAGCTTCCCAGTGGGAGGCTCCTTTGCACAAGAGCCGGCTAGATTATGGTTACCATAATGGCACCTATTCCTGCCGTGAAGCAGTAATGTGTATACATTATTGTGTTTCGGTCTGAAGGGCGCCGTAGCTAGTGAAATTACTGGGCAAATGAGACTTAACATCTTATGTCTCAAGATGACGAGCGCAAGGGTAGTTCCGGTCAGAATTTTTGGGTTTTTCAACAATCGTGAGCGGCACTACATTTTAATAGGCAGGGTGTATCAATTACTATCAGCTGAATGTCCTGCTCGTCTCATTCCTGACTGTCATAAAAAAGATAATTTTTATGACACTTGCTTCTATCCTTACAAACCTCACGTGCTTCCTCTACATTAATTAATCTTTTTTATACATGCTCGCCGGTTCCAGGTGCTTCGGACCTTTCCTTTTCTCAAAACGTCCTCAATTTGGTGAAATAATGATAGTAGCCGCAAGGATAACAGATAAACGACATCGAATCATTGATATTAACAATTACCTACTTAAAAATTGGTTTTCCAGGGGTGACATCGAATAAGAAAGAAAGAGGATCACAAAATGATGAATATATTTTATTTATGAGAAATCATCAACGTTAATAAAATAAATTAAAATAATTAGCAACATTTATTTTATTAACATTCATTCACACCCACATACAAACAAACACACAGAGAAATAGAAACACAAGAGACAGCTGTTATTCTGTAATATAGCTTAACACACAAAATTTTCATCAACATGAACATGTATGTAGATCCAAAACGGTACGTGTGATACAGTGAGTACTTTTTTCCTTTCAACTCTCTGAGAAACCTACACCGCGTAAAGGTAAAGGCATTTTTATGCAATATGAAAACAGATAAGCATACGGGCCATCTGATGGTCACCAGGTTCAAGTCGTATCGTCCAGGAAACACCACGCAGAGATATACAAGTTATAGTTTGTTTGTACCTTTAAGTTGGGAGTTAGGCCTCTAATGTTCTTCTGGCATTGTAGAGTAATAAATCCAGGCGATGAGGATAATGTTTAACATCATATCAAGCAGTACTTCGGAACACTCTCCGTAATAAATGCTGCAGAAGACAGACAATGAAGCGACGTCTATACGCAATGCCAAGCGATCGAGCCGGTCACAGAGTACTTACGGACGTGATTGAAGTACAATAAACATAGCAAGAAATCTCACCCTACGTGTATATTTAACCGCCTACCTACGTTACCTACTAAGGAGAAGAAATCAATTCGTTGCATTTGGGTACATGTAGTGAATCCTCGTGTTATACCTTGAGAATAGGACAAGCCGCCATCTTAGTAATGACATAGTGACGTCAGACCCAGCGAGGCACTTTTAAAATCACCAGTCAAAAGTGCATTCTGCAAACTGACAACTGCCTACTGATATCTTAATAATTACCATATTACGATATTCAAAATTTGTAACATTTTTGTAATATATATAATTATTATAACATATATTGAAGTAAATTACACAAACAAAATTTATCCCGCATCGTGCATAAACTATAATCGTAATTAATCCCAGAAGTGAGGGTTGTCACTTTAAAACATACAAAATGTTCAGATTTGCAAGAGCAAAATGTCATGTCAATTTCCTTATATGAAAATATTGGGGTTGAGCCGGTAATCAACTGTAAAGTTCTGTAGATAAAGCAACAGCCTGAGAGTTAAATAAAGCATTCAAGATTTATCAACGATACGACCATCGGACGGTTGGCTCAGTGGGAAGAGCGCTCACACGGAACGCGAGAGGTCGCGGGTTCATAAATTTTGTTTTCAAATTATCCCAGAACTCAAGGTTATCACTTTACAAACATAACAAATTGTGTAGAAGTAAAGTTAAAAAGTATGGCCAACAATATCCACGTACGATTAAGTAAACACATAGGTAATATTTCTCCGCGGGTATAACTGGAAGTGTTAGTAAACTATTCTAGATTCTAACTTTACTATTAATAAAGCTGCTTACAAAAAACTTACACCGATTTTATTGTAGAACTCATCACACATATTTCTGTTGACAAATTGCATTTTGTAAATTACTTTTTCAAGTAATTTGTTTTCTGCGGAAATAAAAGAGTTATTGTTCCAAAGCACCACACTAAAATTACTTGGATCGAAGGACCAATGTGAAGCACGATCATTAATGATCAATCGAGTGAAATACATGAAAAATATGTCTCATCTGATTCCTGCCACCGAATTCCACCTTCGCACGACACGCCACAAGTTAGGATATCATCCCCACCATCTGGATGTTTGGCGGTCCTCCACAGTTCGGTTTTCAAGGAGCTTTCTTCCACACAAAGCTGTGGAATGAACTTCCTTGTGCGGTGTATCCGGGACGATACGACATGGGTACGCGCGTACACCTTCCTTAAAGGCCGACAACGCTCCTGTGATTGCAAGAGAATGTGGGCGGCGCTGATCACTTAACACCAGGTGACCCGTACGTTCGTTTCTCCTCCTATGCCATAAAAAAGTATGGCTGTTTTATGAGATGCAAAGGGCATGTTAGCTTCTTTCTCATCAAATGTTAAAACATGATCTCTCTCGTAACACCTTATACATAACCACTCCAAATTTTTAAGAAAACATTGCGGAAGAAAGCTACTCCACATTTTGGTTGTTCGTACAAGAAAGTTAAGAACAAATGGTATAATTCTCTTTATAGGTATTGTAGAATACGAACAAAAAAGCCATAGAGACATCCGCAAAGTACGTTTTTTTTTTAATTTAATATGTACACTTTCAACTTATTGATATATCTTGCCATACTTTAAATTTTGTTGGCAAGTTATAGAGCTTAAAAAAATTAAATTATGTGTACAAACTTAATTACTACTTTAAAGTATACTATTAGAACTTAACTAAACATTATTAGAATTATTACTATTAGAGAAAGAAACGATTTATATAAGCATGGACAACAGTTGGTGAGAGTTATTTAATGCTTTTCAACAGCGCATTTTTCATTATAAATTTAACTGTATTTTTTTTTTAGTTTAAGAACACTCCTCAGCCACGCTATCTCGTTGTATATGACTGGCACCACATACATTTACGGCCATTCCCAATATACTATCTACAGATAGAGATAAATTACTACCTTCTAATATCAGTAATTAGCTGTCAATAATCTGAAGCTGTCCCGACTTACCAGTTAAAGCCATTCTTATCGCCTTATATTGGGACGCGTGAATTGCAATTTCCATACAAACTTCTATCGCTGGTAAGCTATATATCCTCCCATTGAAGGACAGCGTATATGTGATAAGTTTATTGGGACAGAAAAATCAACGATAGTTAAATTTTTTATCTCAAGTAGGCCACAACCGGAGATAGACTGATTATTGTTAACGGCCGTTAATCTTTTGCTGTAGTAATTTTAATCTTTGGAACCATTATCTTTCTCTCCGCTTCTGATGTTATATTTATTTCAGGAACTTTCGTATTATCATTAAATTAAAATGCAGTATCAGAAGGTAAAAATCCCTATTTTTCCCGGATATATTCTTTACTAGGCTGCAACATATTTCCTTCATAAAATTTAAAATAGAACACACCTAACGATCATCGTAATCATCATAAGATGTATAATTATGTGGATCGACAGACTGGTTCCTAAGTGGAAAATAGTCTCTCGCCTTTATAATGTGTATCATCAACATTGTTGACTAGATGTGATTGGCATGTTTCGAGTAACGGTAAAATTTATTAATTTCGATATGTTTAGTTCCGATTTTTTATTGATCAACGGTGTGCTTGGGGCTTGTTGGTAAGCCATTATGCTCGCCCATCACAGTTTTTATAATTCACCATGGATGAAATTTTAAACCGAAACTCAAATTCAAATACATGTAATTACTTGCAGAAATATTTAAAGTTAAATGTTTATCAGTTATCAGCTAGATTATGGGTACCACACGGCTCCAACTTCTGCCGTGAAGCGGTAATGTGTAAGCATTATTGTGTTTCGGTCTGAAGGGCGCCGTAGCTAGTGAAACAACTGGGCAAATGAGACTTAACATCTTATGTCTGATGGTGACGAGCGCAATAATTGTATTGCCGCTCAGATTTTTTGGGTTTTCTGCAGGGCAGGGCGTATCCATTACCATCAGCTGAATGTTCTGCTCGTCTCGTCCCTTATTATCATAATAAAAAAATAGTATAGCAAGTTGAAGGATCTTCTTCTTCTTCCTGACACTCTTGGCAGAGCGGCCGTGGTCATCGCGAAGTGAAATCTTTTGGGGTACATGTGGTTCGCGCCACGAGCATTCACCACTTTTCCCTCCTTTCTGACAGTCTGGTACATTCATTCAAGGGACCGCCTAAAGCAGACTTAAATTGGTCGGGCCATCGCATGGGCGACGTTCCTCGCCTTCTAGTGCCCTCTACTGTGCCCTGCACGACAAGGCGCTCTATGGACTAACTCTCGCGCCGAGAGATGTGTCCAAAGGCAAATCTAATAATTACAATACAAAAGTACGGCACTTTTGTAAGCCTGCCATATTTTTGTATTAGATATATATACAATTAGAATGCAAACATTTCGCAATCCACTGTCAAACTGAAAGAATATTATTTTGTAGACGGTTAAAGTTTGTACGGAAAGAGAACCGTCGTGGCATAAAATGAAACTAATATAATGACTTTTATATGGCTTATAATATAAAATATTTATTAAGAAGGAATATGAAAACATTATATTCTAAAATAATTTACAAGTATCAAGATGTCAAATTCTTAATATTGTGTTGTCAACATTACAAATATAAAGTAATTAAATAAAACTGCGCCCTCAAATCTTATGTCGGTTCTTTTTTCGCATAAGCTATAGATGCCACTTATTTTTTGGATTCCATTGTCATTTTAAACACATAATTTTTATACCGGCTTATAATTCTGTACAAATATAATTCTACTTACCGTCAGTAAATCCAATTGCATACAAATTGCTCGAAGCATTATACTGTTGATACGGCCAGCAAATCGAATTCAAATTTGGCGCTGAAATCATGAAAGCATAATCTAATCATTTGCCCAGAAGGTTGTTAATTAGGAATTGGCATCGCTTAATGAGTTACTTCTACTTCTTCTCATTAAAGTTATACTTTTCCAAAGTGTTGGTAAAATCTTTGACATTCATCAGTTTCATTTTAACCTAAGTAAATAAATGATTTTTCTTTCTTTCTTTACATTATTTCTCTCACACACTCTATTGCTATCTATGGGTATTAAAATAAAAATTAGTACAAATATCACAACATTATCAGGTCAAGGAGGGGATTGGTAGGCGAAAGTTATTACAGAAATTTCTTTAGATGCCATTAACTGTATGGTTTTTGAATGAGACTGAACTATCCCGCTCGGCTTTGTAACGTAATATGTATTTTACGTTAAATACTTTTTTGTGATTTTGGAATTCACGGTCTTTTGTTTTATTTTTTAGTTGTTGTTATAACGACACTAGCTTAGATAACTTATATAATATCTAGATAAACCCAAAAACTGTAAACGCGTCGAAAAAATAACGGCGAACTATTAGCCTCTATTTTCAACAACGCACGCACACTAAAACAAAGTGACTGCCTTAACGCGAGTGTAAGACACACTACAATAGTAAGCCCGGCCTGTTGACATGCATTGCCTCGCAGCTAGACTCTATCTAGACATCCAAATTATTTAAGTACAATAGTGATTCCCACAAAAATGGATGTATTAATAGTTGAACGGGAATCGTAGTCTAAGTTATAAGTTCCTATTGAATACTTAACAACTTGTTACTTTAAAGTCATTAATTATTTTGCAACCAATATTTATGAGCGATTGTAAATTCTTTAGATTTGGAAGAGCGAGATCTCAAGTCAAATTCCTAATAATATGCATTTATTGGTTATCAACTGTAAAGTAGATGCTGTAGATGAAGCCACAACCTGAGAGTTGAACAAGAAATACCAAGATTTACGATCCACGCGTCACTCGAACGATTAACTCAGTTGGTAAGAGCACTCGGACGGTACCAGAGAGGGGCGCGTTCGAGTCCTGCATCGTTCATAAATTTTGGTTATAATTTTTTTTTATGGAATAGGAGGACAAACGAGCGTACGGGTCACCTGGTGTTAAGTGATCACCGCCGCCCACATTCTCTTGCAACACCAGAGGAATCACAAGAGCGTTGCCGGCCTTTAAGGAAGGTGTACGCGCTTTTTTTGAAGGTACCCATGTCGTATCGTCCCGGAAACACCGCACAAGGAAGCTGGTTGTAGTACGAGGAAAAAAGCTCCTTGAAAACCGCACTGTGGAGGTCCGCCACACATCCAGATGGTGGGGATGATAACTTAAAATAACAAATTTGGTTACAAATTTAAAGTTGTACTTTTACTTATTAGATAGATACTTATTAGATACGGAAAAGATGAAGAAAATAATAGAAGTGGGAGGCTTTTTGCAGAGGATGCCGGCTAACTGAATGCCACAACGAAGTCCTTTTCTGCCGCGAAGCAGTAGTGCAAGCATTTTTATATTTTTTTTTAACTGAAAAGGAGGACAAACAAGCGTATTTGCTTGCAACACCAGAGGAATCACAGGAGCGTTGCCGGCCTTTAAGGAAGGTGTACGCGGTCATTTTGAAGGTACCCATGTCGTATCGCCCCGGAAACACCGCACAAGGAAGCTCATTCCGCAGCGTTGTAGTACGTGGACGAAAACTCCTTTAAAACTGCACTGTGGAGGACCGCCACATAACCAGATGGTAGGGATGATATCATAATTTGTGGCGTGTCGTGCGAAGGTCGTCGGCGGCAGGAATCCGATGAAACAGCTCTTTGGAACAATTAATAACAATTATTCTATGTATCGGTTACTTGAACATATTATGTCTCAAAGTGATGGTCGCAATTAAGATGCCGCTCAGAATGTTTCAAGAATCCTGAGCAGCACTGCTTAGAAATGGGCAGAGTATCACTTACCTTCCGATGAACGTCTGGATCGTTTTGTCGCTTTATCTCATGAAAGAGTCATACCTTCGTAAATATTAGTAGCTAGTTCTATAAGTGCAATAGTGTTCGGGTTAGATACATCATATTCCGGATGCAGCATCAAATCCTTAACACCGCAGTACCACGGCGTATTATTTGTGGCTATGAACATTGCTTTACTGTCTGACCTGAAATAAATAATGTTTATGGAAAGGAGAAACAGCAAATAGATACAAAAGGAACTGCTCGATGTTCTGGAGGTACCCATTAAGGTTTGCTAGAGATACTTTACAAGAAAATTCAATTGATTGGACGTGGAGGAAAGTTCCTTGAGATCCGTACTGAGAACAAACGCCACATATCCGGATTGTAATAATGATAGTTAAGTTCTTTATCATCAAAAGTCGTAGGTAATTAGTAGGTAGGTTGTATAATAATTACATAGTGCAAGGTATGGCCCACAAAAACTCACTCTGTAACCTAAACGGAACGTGAGGACACATTAACTTCGTTAGGCAAATCATAATAATCATTTAACTATCTCCAGCGGTGACAATATTTTGATATTAAATAACAATAATGCAAGAGACCATGATTTACCAGATGGCACAAAAAATATTTTTGTCGTCATGAATTCTGAGAGCTTTATTTTGTTTGCAGTTAATGAGACTGGGCCGTCACGATGATACGCTCGTTCGGGTAAGGTTTGCTCAAATGAACTAAGGGAGACTTAGCTCGCTTTAAGTGGGTTTGTATTTCGTATTAGTTAGCAAACAAACAGTTCTTTTTTGGTGTGTATTCTAGCATATATAAATCCGAGAGTGATGCTAATCCTTGGTCCGATATTGATCAATATATATAATTTCCATAATATAGAACAATAAAAATTTAAAAAACAAATTCTTACCTCAAGATATACTTCGGTATTTTGGCTACGTCATCGGCGTTTGAGATTGCATAGTTTGCTTTTACAAGCAGAATGCCAGTTAATCCAATCCTTGGATCCTTCCCAGTAATATCTGATTAGAAAAATATCCATAGAATAGATTTATCCATAAAAATAGTTATAATTAAAAAAACACACATAAATTAACAGAAAACTGTTTGGAAGAAATTTGATTACTTTATTTCACAGCGATAGAATTTCTTTTTTTTTATGGTGTTTGAGGACAAACGAGCGTACCTGTTGTTAAGTGATCACCGCCGCCCACAATCTCTTGCAACACCAGAGGAATCACAGGAGCGTTGCCGGCCTTTATACTTCTTTATATTTCTATATACATTTAAAAACGACAAAAACTGTTTATAAGGTAATCAATTAAATAAAATATTTTTTATTTTAAAAATATGATTTCAAATCAAAGTTTTATTGTTATTATACCATTGCATGGATGTACAAGTCCTACTTCCACTTGTCTATTTATTTATCATTTGCTAAGCTAATAAGGATAAAATTGATACATTATGAAAATAAAATTACTTACGCACATGAACTCGGAGCACCCCAAGCCACGGTAAGGCGCCGTTCTCTCCGACATTACCTTCATTTAGCACGGCATTCGACTTATCACAGCCAAACTGCAAAACATCGCCTGAGGAACATGTCAAAATAAGTTTAGTTCTATTTAACAGATACTTAGGCATTAATTCTGTACTCAACGATACTAAGATATGGATACATATTTATAAGGAACTTTTACCAACTATGATAAAATTAATGCAAGTATATGAAAAAATATTTGTAACATTCTTGGTTTGGCAAAGTTCTGGCAGAAATAAAAATGCATTAATTGATTTATGATCTTAATAAAACTTATATGCATGTATTTGTTGAAGTCGAAAAAAAAAATTGAAGAAATAAATAAAAATAAAACTACTCAAAATTAACCTTTGGCTTTAAAACAGGCCTTTAATCTGGTCACGAATGTATGGACTTACGCATTGCATGAAAATATATATCAATTTATATCATGTTCTAGAGATTTCTTAAACCATTCGATGTTGGCATGTCGTTTACAGGCATGTCTTTTAAAACTAACCCTAATTTATAATTCCAAATTTCAGCTTTTATAAATTCCGGAAAGTTGACTACCAGCCCAGCTTGGGTTCGTCTATTGTGACCAGGTCCAGTCTTGCTTGAAGTCCAAGATACAGTTTTCACAACATTACCTAAGACAATCTCTTAATCTCTATCTTATCTCTCTTTAGCTGAAGTCTTCACTCCTTAACAATTTGTTATTTTTTTAAAGTGATAACCCTCACTTCTAGGATTAATACACAAATAAAATTAGGAAACAAAATTTTATGAACGATGCGGGACTCGAACCCACGACCTCTCGCGTTCCGTGCGAGTGCTCTGTCAACTGAGCTAACCGTTCGAGTGACGTATCGTCATAAAATCTTGTATGCTTTGTTCAACTCTCAGGTTGTCAACTGTAAAGTAGATCCTGTAGATGTAGCCATAAATTCGAATTCACGCATTAGTATAGATGTGTAAATTCGTCACTTATTATAAATTAAACAATTCTTAAGGAAATTATTAGGAAACAAAAAATAACAAACAAAACAACTAACTTCAAAAACACTTTTCCAAAACAATAGATTTAATATGCACTAAAAAGTATAAAAATAATTGTGTATTTTTATATAGTCTAATTAATTAATCTAATTCTAGTTACGATTATTGTTACTTCCGCCGCGACCCGCTCTCGCCTCGCGCCTCCTCACAACTCAAGCACATCTCACCTATAACTATGTATGTAGTTAAATACAAACCAATCTTGGATGACACCGACTCCAAAAATTACAATGGGGCCACACGGGAAGCACCAGCTTTCAAATAAAAAAAGAATTATCTAAATCGGTTCACCCAGTCGAAAGTTTTGAGGTAACAAAGTTTCCTAACAAACTCCTCCTTTTTTGAAGTCGGTTAATAAAGAATGACTTTCTAAAGATATATCTAGGTACTATATTTAAAATATGGTTATAAATCTAAACGCACCAGTAGCACTTATAACATAAAATAACAGAAAATGCTTCATGGATTCCATTCTTGTGTGAAATGAATGTGCAATAACCATGACGATGTAGTTAACTGCATGTTGTATTATAATATGGTTCTCAATATTTTTCAACTTTAACATTATTGATGTTTTTAAATGAAAAAAGAAGACTTATTATCATGACTGGGAAAATAAATATAAAAAAACTCCAAAGAATAACGCCTGCAGGAAATGTGTCAATTTGCATAAACTGAGCAATTACACATATATTACCTCGCACATATCATAGAAAATCTATCGACCCGTCCCACGCTGCCGCCACGAGCAGCGCCATATAAGCGAGTATTATATCTATAATAGATAATATTATAAATTGAAGTATTTCTATTCAAAATAGGACATAAAATCGTAATGATCGTCAAAAACTACCACCTTTTCGAAAAATTAAGCCTCAGATAAATTAAATACCCATATGGTTTATCTAATAGGTATATAAAATTCTCATGTCGCGGTGTTTGTAGTTAAACTTCTTCGAAACGGCTTGACCGATTCTCATGAAATTTTGAGCGCATATTGGGTAGGTCTGAGAATCGGACAACATCTATTTTTCATCCCCCTAAATGTTAAGAGTGGTCCGCGCCAAATTAGATTTTTTTATTTTTTTGACATTTTTTTTTAAATTTGTTTGATTATGAGTCAGCATTAAAAAATACATACAACTTCAAATTTTCACCCATCTACGATCAACAGTTACTTTTGTATCGCGATTCTAATATCGGCAATACAACGTTTGCTGGGTCAGCGAGTATTAATATAGAAATATGTAATTAAATAAAATTTTAACCTAATAAAACCTAATCATAAATATATTTATTTCTCAAAATTCATAATTCAAAAATAATAAAACTAAAAATAAGTAACTGTACCCAGTGTATAAAATATCTGTTGAGTATAATTCTTTGCCTTTGCTTTTCTTGTTGGTAGTTTTCCTATCTTCAATTTTTAATCTAGTATTCTTTCCTCAGTATTTTTTCAGCTTTTACCCGCTACTTCATCCGCGTTTTTTTTTTATGATAATAAGGGACGAGACGAGCAAGACGTTCAGCTGATGGTAATTGATACGCCCTGCCCATTACAATGCAGTGCCGCTCAGGATTCTTGAAAAACTCAAAAATTTTGAGCGGCACTACAATTGCGCTCGTCACCTTGAGACATACGATGTTATTTCTCATTTGCCCAGTAATTTCACTAGCTACGACGCCCTTCAGACCGAAACGCAGTAATGCTTACACATTACTGCTTCTCGGCAGAAATAGCCGCCGTTGTGGTACCCATAATCTAGCCGGCATCCTGTGCAAAGGAGCCTCCCACTGGTAAACCGCGTTGAATAACATTCAACTTTGGGCAATTTTTTTATCTTTAAGGATATTTTTCAAATAATACACTTAGAAACTGCTCTTGCAGCAAAGGATTGCTGGTAGAGCTCTTCTATCATACAGCGCATATCACTTGTCATTGTAGACAGCCTCTTTAATAGTATTTTCCTGTGAACTTAAATCTTCTATTTCATCCCCATGTAGGTCAAAGTTACAAAAGTGCTCGTACAAATGTATATAAAGTATTTCTTAACAAGTGCCTAAATACAAAGTTTCATGGTTTTATCTTAGATAATAACGAATTTCCATCCCCTATTTCAACCCCTCCTTTATTTTTTTGAAATAAAAGATAGCCTATGTCCTTTTTCAAGCTCTAGTCTATCTCTGTACTAAATTTTATCAAAATCGGTTCGGTGGTTTAGGCGTGAAAGCGTTACAAATAAACTTATATTCACATTCATAATATTAGCAGGGATAATTAGTCAGTGTCAAGATCAAAACTAGTTTAGTAAATCCTTTTAATCCAAAACACTACAGCAAGCCAGCAAGTGTAGTAAACAACAAGTACTAAGTACAAGACATTGATTCCCTCGTGCAATCGTAAATCTAAAGCTTGTGTCAATACTAAAAATACTTGAAAAGATTTAAGAGGAATCTAGACAGGTCGGATTACGAAACACGGAGACTGGTGTGTTCTACTTGTACCTTCGCTTGTGCAATTTTCAGTTTACTATTCTTTATTAATAGTGAATGTCTTTAGCTGCTGCGTATAGGACTTGTGAATTGTAGGAGATGCTCTATATTTTTTAAATGGTAAAGAAGGACAAATTAGCGTACGGGTCCACCACCCAAATTCTCTTGTAACACCAGAGGAATCCAAGGAGTGGTGCCTTTGAGGAAAGTGTACGCGCTTTTTTTGAAGGTACCCATGTCGTATCGTCCCGGAAACACCGCACAAGGAAGCTCATTCCACAGTTTTGTAGTACGTGGAAGAAAGCTCCTTGAAAACCGTACTGTGGAGGACCGCCACACATCCAAATGGTGGGGATAATATCCTAACTTGTGGCGTGTCGTGCGAAGGTGGAATTTGGCGGCAGGAATCAGATGAAACAGCTCTTCGGAACACTCCCCGTGATAAATGTGGTAGAAGACACACAATGAAGCAACATCTCTACGCAATGTCAAGTGATCCAGCCGTTCGCAGAGCACTGGGTCCCCGGCAATTCGAGCTGCTCTGCGTTGCACGCGGTCAAATAAATCGAGCTGATACTGGGGTGCGCCAGACCAGAGGTGACAGCAATACTCCATGTGGGGCAGGAACTTCTGTCTATGATTATGTGTAGGTATAAGTATGACGTATATTTTGAATAAAAACTTCTTTAGGCTGGTTGAGACGTCACACTCGCCTATGTAGCGCTCATACCGTTAAAGTCGGCTCGAGTCGACTAATTTATAAATTATAATTACTGTATATATAATATACTGTATATTATAATATACATATAATGTAAATGTTATAATTTTGTTAATATATAAAAAATATTAGTATTACATAAATGAAGGTTTCACATCTGTCGTGTCGTCTTAGCACACCGTTTATTTAGTAGTATAGTAATATTAGTATTAGAGTTTTAAGATTTTATTTAGGCAATACACCATGCAACGTAGTGTGGCGTGGTGGCGTAGGGCTTGTATTATAAATAAAATTAAAGGCGTCAGTTTATGCTTGTTTTAATTTTAATTTAATGTCATTTGTATGCTTATAATACAACTTTTATACGAAAGAAAACAGTTTTTCGAGAACATTATTAATGAATTGATACGAAAGAAAACAGTTTTTCGAGAACATTATTAATGAATTGATTTAAAAGTAAATATGTATACATTTACCATCACAATTGCACATATTTTTATTTTTAATAGCGAGATAATGCTCGTGCTGTTATAGATGATTAGATTTCTAATAATTTCACTACAAAATCATATGCCAATGTTGAGACCTAATTAATATAAAATTGCTGTGCGTCCACGATTTCTTTTTTCATATTATTTAAAAATATTTTTATATCAAAGATGCTCAGTAAAAGAACGTAGTGGAATAAACCAGCTGTCTTATTTACTGGACATGGAACGGATAGCTGCAACTAGTGCGGTCTTCGTTAGTTTTTCGATCGTTGTTGCTTTTGTTCTGTTCTAAGATTTAATATCTTTTAGAAATTAAGCGAGAATACATAAGCTAAACAATATTATCATAAAATATGTTTGAGAATATGATATTCAAACACTAATATGGTAAAAAATTACATAATATATAGCCGAAATAGTTATTTTTTTGAATATGAGGACAATCGATTGTACGGGATATTGTACAGGTCACAATCTCGTGCTACACCAGAGGAATCACAGGAGCGCTACCATCTTTTGAAGTGGGTGTACACACTTTTTTAAAGATTCTTTCAGTCGTCTCGTCCAGAAAACACTGAACAAGATTTATTCACATGTTGGATAACCATTATAGCTTTCATCATGTTTATACATGCTACTATAAACTAGACTGTGGAAAACGCCATACAACCAAATTCTGTGATTTAGTCTATTTGTGGCGTATAGTGCAAGAATGGAATTTCTTCGACCTTATCACTGCTGATATCGGAATCCTTTCCATCGTAGAAAAAAAATGGTATAGCAACATATTTGTATTTTAAATTTGTTGGTTTTTGTTTTATTTATATTGGTTATTGTTTTTAATTAATTTTATGGAAATTTTAAGGAACGACCTTGAGTTTAGTTTGAATACGAATTTCCCAACAACTGTTTCGTGATTTTTTTTTCATATTCTTTGAAATATGTTCCTAGCTATTATATAATTTAGGAGATCAAAGAAGGGATGGAGCTGTTCACAAAATACTGAATCCTCTACATTAAAACTGGAGCAGCTTTGCACTTCAAAGGTTCGAGCTGAATTAGCGTCCATAACACCAAAGATGAAGGCAAGAGGTACCATATGTATCCGTATGGACCGGCATCTTTTCGTCCATATTTTCTTTGAGGCCAATCTTGTGTTATACTAATGTGGATAGCGAGTTTTATTATATAATATTATATGATACATTAAAAAAATATCGGTGGGACAATGATAGAGACCTCGGTTCGACCCTTGCCCGCCCCGTATCAATTAAATGTAAAGTACTTTTTGGATATTTGTACATTTTAAAATGAATTTTTCAAATATCTGTATAGATACATATAAAATGTCTATATCACTAACTGCATAAATGAATAAAATAAATGAAAATTAAAAAAACTGTGCAACACTTTTAAATATTGAAAATAATTTTTAATACACTGAATTCGTTAAACAGTGATGTAAAAATATACCAGTGGACAGTGGTCGATTAATAATCGACCTTATAACCCATAGACATAAAATAGATTTTATCGCTATCTACAGCGATTGTGTACGATATGTTGTGATAATTACCTGACCAATGAGTACTCAGTACCACACGCCCGCTCACCTGATTTGGTTGAATGAATTGTTTGCGTGCGAATATTCTTTAGGTATTTGGTGTTATCTGGGCTATAAGTTTGATAACATTTTTTATATCAGTAAGGGACGAGACGAGCAAGACGCTTTTTTTTTATGGAATAGGAGGTCAAATGAGCGTACGGGTCACCTGTTGTTAAGTGATCACCGCCGCCCACAATCTCTTGCAACACCAGAGGAATCACAGGAGCGTTGCCGGCCTTTAAGGAAGGTGTACGCGGTTTGTTTGAAGGTACCCATGTCGTATCGTCGCTGAAACACCGCACAAGGAAGCTCATTCCACAGCTTTGTAGTACGTGGAAGAAAGCTCCTTGAAAACCGCACTGTGGAGGACCGCCACACATCCAGATGGTGAGGATGATATTCTAACTTGTGGCGTGTCGTGCGAAGGTGGAATTCGGCGGCAGGAATCAGGTTAAACAGCTCTTCGGAACACTCCCCGTGATAAATGCGGTAGAAGACACACAATGAAGTGACGTCTCTACGCAACGCCAAGTGATCCAGCCGTTCACAGAGCACTGGGTCCCCGACAATTCGAGCTGCTCTGCGTTGTACGCGGTCAAATGGATCGAGCTGATACTGAGGTGCGTCAGACCAGAGATGACAGCAATACTCCATGTGTGGCCGGACCTGCGCTTTGTAGAGCGTTAGTATGTGAGCCGGCTTGAAGTATTGCCGTGCTCTATTAATGACGCCCAGTTTCTGTGAAGCCAATTTGGCTTTGCTTTCCAGATGACCACGAAATTGGCAATCGCTCGAGATTTCGAGACCCAGTATTGCGATACTAGGCGAGGCTTTGAGGGAAGTGTTGTCGAAGAGCGGTGATACGACAAATGGGGTTTTTTTAGTGGTAAACGCGCAAACTTGAGTCTTCTGGGGGTTAAATTGGACAAGGCTCAATTTTCCCCATTCCGCGACCTTCTCAAGAGAGGACTCGATAGAAGACACAAGTTTCTCCCGGCACTGGTCGACGATTTCCCGAGAGAGACCTGCATGGCCCGTGTTTATCAGCTGATAGTAATTGATACGCCCATTACAATGCAGTACCGCTCAAGATTCTTGAAAAACCTAAAAATTCTGAGCGTCACTACAATTGCGCTTGTCCTCCTGAGACATTAGATATTAAGTCTCATTTGCCCAGTAATTTCTCTAGCTACGGCGCTGTTCAGACCGAAACAAAATAATGGTTGCACATTACTACTTCACGGCAGAAAAAGACACCGCGTTGTGGTATCCATAATCTAGCCGGCATCCTGTGCAAAGAAGCCTCCTACCGGTAAAAGATACTTGTGATCATCTTCCATTAAGTTATCACATGCTGTGTAGATGTCGGAATAAAAAAAACTCAAACTATCCAACCAAGGGTCCTTATAATTAGCAGAACGATCTATGTAGATACATTACGGTATTAAGTAGGATTATCAATAAGAAACGGATTAGCTTAACCTTTTTCCTTTTTTTAATACCTAATAATTATTCAAGCATACAATATTCTTTGCTTAGTTTATTTATTATTATTAAACGTTCCTTATCACACAGTGATTATCGTGGACATCCGTTCGTAGACGTAACATGAGTAAGTAATATACAGAGTCATTAAATAATAATATTGACACACTTTTGCACAAATTATCTTGCCCCAAACTAAGCATAGCCTGTACTATGGGTACAAGACAATGATATACTTAATACAATATTCAAATCAAATCAAATCAAAATCAGTTTATTCAAGTAGGTCACGAAAATGACACTTATGAATGTCAAAAAAAAAATCTTATTGAATCTACCGCTACTTCGTAAAGGGTTGAGCTAATGAGAAGAAGTAGCAAGAAACTCATTGCCACTCTTTTATATCAAGATTTACAGATCATTTCAAGGCAAAATTATTCTAACAAGTATAGAAGCAGGACTAAAGGATAGCACAATCTTAAATTGTTTATACGTCTAGATATACTATGACAGATGTGAAAACGTCGAAAACCATTGAGTTTAGAACTAACCTCTATTTTGAGCAAAGCACTAACTCGAAGTGTGTATGACACGCGATGTATCGCGAGTGTAAGACGTAACTTGTCACTCACACAAAACTAATATACCTCGCCGGTTTTTATCGGTTGTCTAACAGCCAGAGACTCAGGTATAAACTATCAAAGATCACAAAATATGAATTAAAAGAATTAAATAAAACTTAAGAAGAACTGGCTATATAAAGATGAAAAGAAATATGTGAAAATGTTTCGTAGATGTGTCAACTGTCGTCGCAAATCAGGAGCGAAAAATAATAAAATTTAAGGATTGAAATAAAAAAAAATGGCTGAAAAAATTTAAACATATAACATAATATTATGATATGACCTTAAAGGCCGGTAACACTCCCTTGTGATCACTTAACACCAGGTCCTCCTTTTCCATAAAAAAAAAATGTTAATTATTATGGAAAATCGTAGGGGCCTTGTATTCGGAAGAGATGGAACTAATATGGACACTTTTGGATTCGCAGTAATGAGAGACAAGCTTTTTAGGATTCTATGGATTCGGAGGACGAGATGAGCAGGACGTTCCGTTGATGATAATTGGTATGCCCTGCCCATTACAATGCAGTGCCGCTCAATATTATTGAAATAACCAAAATCCTCAGCCCCTGCGCTCGTCACCTTAAACATAATATGATAAGTCTCATTTGCCCAATAATTTCACTAGCTACACAAAACTGCTTCACAGCAGAAATAGGCGCCGTTGTGGTACCCATAATCTAGCATCCTGTGCAAAGGAGCCTCCCACTGGTACCGCGTGCACAAACAAACACAATATCAGTTATATAAGCACAATATATAATTTTTTGTATATTTAAAATACAGGTGCGGCATTTTAATCTTTTATATGTACACATAAGAAACGACATAAAAGCTTAGTTTTACCCGATTTAAATCAATAAACTAATTGTCATGTCTCTAAAGATTATTTACTCCTTCGTCTGATATATAGAGAACTAACAATGTGCAATTTAGTTAAGAATCTAGGCATTTAAGTTAAGCTTAGTACTTGATCTTTATCTTATATTGTAAGTTAAGTGAAGGTCGCATTAACATAAGTTGCAAAGTTGACAGGTGGCATAATATAGTGACGCCTATTATATTTTGTGATATCTTTTTGTTTTATTTTATAACAGTAATGAACGAGACGAGCAGGACGTTCAGCTGTTGGTAATTTATACGCCCTGCCCATTACAATGCAGTGCCGCTCAGGTTAATTGAAAAAAACAAAAATTCTGAGCGGCAATACAACTACGCTCGTCACCTTGAGACATAAGTTGTCAAGTCTCATTTGCCCAGTAATTTCACTAGCTACAGTGCCCTTCAGACCGAAACACAGTGATGCTTAAACTCCAAAGCAGAAATAGGCGCCGTTGTGGTACCTATAAACTGGCCGGCATCCGGTGCAAAGGAGCCACCCACTGGTATATACAACTGGTTGTGATTGTCTTTCTTTGAGGTTACGCATTTACTTTTCAGAACGCGTTATTAAGTTTAGTTTAGGTAATTAAAAGACCTTTGCAATAATAACGTCCTTTGGAAACAATAATTGAAATTCTAAGTTGCACAGCATTCTAATTGCGTCACTTCTTCTTGAACACAACTAAACATATTATTCAAAACAACGTTCTTAATATTTTGAAAATGAAATACTTTCAACAACGTTTTGAATCCTGTTCGGTACTGCATTATGAAGTGTGTAAGTCTCAAAATTCAAATGCAAAATTCTCTTTTTTCATACAGTGACGATCACTTACTGACAAAATATGGCTAATTCGTCCCATAAAATGTACATAATCTCATACAGAATGACAACAACTAATTATACAGATAAACAGATAGGGGTAATAAATTATTGCGTACAATAACCTGAGTATCGGATTTTATAACTATTGTTATGCCCGTTTCACACAAGGCGAAATAATTGTAACTTTAGAATAGAAGCACTCAATTCAGGCATTCACATATGTCTCAGCTATGGTGAATTTAACCTGTAAAAAATTATTGAAACCCAAATATTAAATGCTTATTGCCAGAATTTACTAGATGTGACGTGGCAAATCAGATAAAATAGCAAATCTTCAATTATGTATTTGCTATTAAAATACAAAAAAGGATTTGGAATTTCATATAAAAAATAAGTTTTAGTAAAATTTCAACTTTTGTTTGTAAATATATTCTAGGAAATTAGATCAAAAGGGATTTTAATTATAACAAATGTTAATACCACCTATCAATAATTCACATGCAAGCCAAACATGTCAATTATTAACTAGAAAAAGGATAATGATAAACTGTAAAATTCGAATAAAAATTGAGCAGAGTAACGCCCTAACGCCCTTTTATAGACATTTTCACCCTCAACTTCTATCACTTTCTATCGTCACGATATTAATCTTCTAACTCAATATTATCTGACTCTGTAATAACAAAAACTAATGCACAAAATTTGTCCAAAAAAATGAAACAGTAAGAATATTTAGTGACAATACAAAATTTTACAAAACTTCTACAGATATACTTAGTAAGCTGCTCACCTAACTCATCCTTTTAAAGACTGCAAGACCAAACTTTCTTTATTGTGGTTACCCCTTTGAGAAAGACATAAATAAGGAATCTTTACTAAGACCAATTTTTAAAACAACCGGGAGATGTGGGACATATGCTTGTTGAACACATAGGCATGTCTATATTTACTTATTGCAACCATACTAAAATTGTTTGATCAAAATGTCTGAGTACTATATCAATATAAAATCACTCGCGATGAAAAATTATAAGCATGTGTCGCGCCACGCGATGCACCACGTCTCTTTCGCAGATGGTGCACCTCATGCCAGGCAAAGCAGCTAATGCAGGTCATGCAGGCATGCCGCTTTGTAGCACCACGAGCCAGTGACACGCGGTTGGATCCGTTATATGTACAAAAATTCTTCAAGAATCTTACATTTGCATTTATAATATAAGTTTAATTTACATAGAAGCCTTTTTATATCAAAGCATCCCGGGGGTTGATAGAAGCTTTTGACACTAATAAACTCCCTTAAACAACTGTTGCGTAGCAACGCTTTGAAGTATATGACGAGAGTTGTCAAACTTCAAGACATTGTTAATTTCAACAGCTCCGTCAGCAATATTCGTAGCTCAGCGGAAAACTGTTTACTTTAGACGCTGTAGACCCGGGTTCGATACACCTACCAGTGTATGGAATTTTTTGGGTTTTGTAAAGTTAATGGAAATTTCTAGTAAGTTCCGGATCAAATCGAACAGAAAAAAAGGGATGGAAAATGTGTAAGCAGGATAAAAATAGTTAAAAGAATTTTCTAGTACAAATTAAATTTAAAGATGGAATGGGGGAATCATTTTGAAAATGGAACAGATCCGGGGATATATAAGCAGTACTAAGCGTGGCCTACGGCAGTTCTAGTTCTGACTCGAAAGTGTAAAGAAGAAGAAGAAGAAGAAAAGAAGAAGTAGTGAAAAGTGGAAGTGTTCCAAGAACAAGAAGATAGACGAGACCTAGTGTTCGGTGCAGTGTGACGCGTTGAAGGTACTGCCGTCCACAAAATGAACAGCGGCAGACCGGCAAGTGCAAGTTCAGAAAAAGTGAACGCAAATAAAGACTCGTTCCTATAAGCGGAGTATTATTTCCAATCCCTGACCCACTCCCGTGTCACAACAATATAACATTTTTGTTTTTTGATCGCTACAAAACTTTATCACAGTCATGAAGATCGGAACTTCAATAAATCGGTCTAGCCATTTTGGTGGTATCCCATAAAAACATACAAGTGAAATAGGATTTCGTTTGAATGGGTTAGAACAATGAGAAACAATAAAACACAAAATAACATGTTTACGAACAAACAAATTTGGTCCCTTGACCATTGTTGCGTATTTTTTTCGGGGGTAATACGTCACAACAGCCGACCAATCACAGCGCGTCACTTCATGGGACTAGGGTAAAAAAGAGCGGTTTCCAGCTCATTCAATTGAGTCTCGTGCCAGATTATGGCGAGTCAGCATCTCCTGAGGATGCCTCGTGTAGAGGCGTAACACGTGTCGAATTGTTTAAAGTCAAATATTGGCGGAATCATCACAAACACTAAAAAAAATCAAAATATTTGGACCATAAAAACCATCAAATTTTATATAGATTAAATAAAACAGTCATAGTAGTCTCATGTAAGCATGGCATTATTATCACGTAGACCATAATTCACAACATAATCACTTTTAAACTGCGTATAAACAACAGTTTTGGTCCATTATATTGTCTGAAGTTACCTTGTTAGGGTGCTGAAGGTCACTCTATAAACACTTACCTTGGGTTAAACAGTGTAATGATTTACTGCTAAACTCCAGACGCGGTAGTAATGGAGAACTCCCACACTTTAGTAGTGCGCGCGATGAATACAAAATCTTAAAAGAGCTACGAATTTATAAAATATTTTTTTATTATTTACATCCTCCTCTTATAAAGTAGGCTTCTGACAGAAATACGTTTCTGACTATTAAGGCTGGGGACCGAGCCAACGGCCTTGAGGAATCGAGCGGAGCTAGGTTACCTCTCTCGCACAAGATCGCCATAGTTTTAATTCACAATCAGAAGCATTTTTAATTTATTACAAACATAATACAATTTTTATTGATACAAAAAAAAAAAAACAAACAAAACTATGTCATATTAAATAGAAGAAAATATTCATAAAATTTTTATCTAGATTGAATGGCTCCAACTGCAAAAGTATGGGGTACTTTGGTGATTTTTTTCGCAATATTTATTAAAGATAGATGTGTTAAGAAAAAAATGAATTTTCTTGTCATATTCTGTAGACACATAATTATTTTTTTGTAAAAATAAAAGCCTTATACAAACCGTTAAGAAATGGTTTTAATTGAGCGCTATCTTAGCGATTTCTTGGGATAGCGGCCTTAAGAACCACATACGATTTAGTTGTCCACTTCAGAAGGCCTCCTCCCATAATGCTGCGAATAATACTTTGTCCATTGCTTTTCCGTTCCAGCAATACCAATCAACCTCCCTAGTTTTTCATTACATTTCCATTCGGTTTTGGATTATCGAATAGAGATAATGCCTCAACAGTGGCTGGGACTTTATTATAGAAGTGTATACATTTACCCTTAAAGCTATTATGTATCTTATGAAGCCTACTAGAATTAGTTACAAGCAATCCCTTATTTCTTATTTTTTTTTTATGGAATAGGAGGACAAACGAGCGTACGGGTCACCTGTTGTTAAGTGATCACCGCCGCCCACAATCTCTTGCAACACCAGAGGAATCACAGGAGCGTTGCCGGCCTTTAAGGAAGGTGTACGCGCTTTTTTTGAAGGTAGCCATGTCGTATCGTCCCGGAAACACCGCACAAGGAAGCTCATTCCACAGCTTTGTAGTACGTGGAAGAAAGCTCCTTGAAAACCGCACTGTGGAGGACCGCCACACATCCAGATGGTGAGGATGATATCCTAACTTGTGGCGTGTCGTGCGAAGGTGGAATTCGGCGGCCGGAATCAGGTTAAACAGCTCTTCGGAACACTCCCCGTGATAAATGCGGTAGAAGACACACAATGAAGCGACGTCTCTACGCAACGCCAAGTGATCCAGCCGTTCACAGAGCACTGGGTCCCCGACAATTCGAGCTGCTCTGCATTGCACGCGGTCAAATGGATCGAGCTGATACTGGGGTGCGCCAGACCAGAGATGACAGCAATACTCCATGTGTGGCCGGACCTGCGCTTTGTAGAGCACTAGTATGTGGGCCGGCTTGAAGTATTGCCGTGCTCTATTAATGACGCCCAGTTTCTTTAAAGCCAATTTGGCTTTGCCTTCCAGATGACCACGATATTGGCAATCGCTCGAGATTTCGACCCAGTATTCCGATACTAGGCGAGGCTTTGAGGGAAGTGTTGTCGAGGAGCGGTGATACGACAAATGGGGTTTTTTAGTGGTAAACGCGCAAACTTGAGTCTTCTGGGGGTTAAATTGGACAAGGTTTAATTTTCCCCATTCCGCGACCTTCTCAAGAGAGGACTCGATAGAAGACACAAGTTTCTCCCGGCACTGGTCGACGATTTCCCGAGAGAGACCTGCATGGCCCGTGTATATGGCATCACCAGTGCTGTCGTCTGCATAGCAATGAATGTTGGAGGTGTCCAACATATCATTGATATGCAGAAGAAACAGCGTGGGAGATAGCACACAGCCTTGGGGCACTCCAGCATTCACGGGCTTCGGGTTCGAGCAATATCCGTCGACAACGACCTGCATGCTACGCCCAGTGAGGAAGCTGGAGGTCCACTTGCATAAGCTCTCGGGAAGCCCAAATGATGGAAGTTTGGAGAGGAGCGCCTTGTGGCATACACGATCAAAGGCCTTCGCTATATCCAGGCTAACTGCCAGGCCTTCCCCCTTGCTTTCAATAGCCGCAGTCCATCTATGTGTCAGGTATACCAGAAGATCACCTGCCGACCGACCATGGCGAAACCCGTATTGTCGGTCGTTGATCAACTGGTGACTCTCCATGATTTTGGAGAGCAGGGAAGTAATAGCAATAGGCCTGTAGTTTGCCGGATCCGAACTGTCTCCTTTTTTTTGGATCGGATGGACAAGGGCTGACTTCCATGCGTCAGGGACTACGCCTTTAGAATAAGAGTGCCGGAATAAACGCGTTAGCAACGGCGTCAACTCAGGGGCACACGTTCTAAGCACGATTGGAGAAATGCCATCCGGCCCGCTCGACTTCCTGACGTCCAACGAAAACAGAGCTCGCCTAACAGTTTTCTGTCATAAGTGTACTTCAGGCATAGAGCTCTGACACCGCGGGATGGTCGGCAGTGTTTTTCCGTTGTCGTCAAGAATCGAGTTGGAGGCGAAAAGAGTGCACAAGTGATCGGCTTTCTCTTTTGCCGTATGGGCCAGGGTGTCATTCCTCATGTGCAACGGCGGCATGGACGGCTGGCTGAAGTTACCAAGAGCAGCTTTCGACAACGACCAGAACTTGCGTGTTCCGGTCGGGTAACTGGAAAGCTGCTCGCCGATTTACACGACGTGTTTTGATTTTGCACGGGCGATTTGCCGCTTAAAAAATCTGGAGGCACGGTTGTATTTCCTCTTAAGAACTATCGGATCCTTTGTGCCCAGCGCCGCAACCCAAGCTCGATACGCCTGTTTTTTGCAGTCAGATGCTGATTTAACTAACGCATCGAACCAGGGCTGTGATCTGCCACCGATGGGTACTACAGAGTTTGGTATGAAAATATCCATACCCTGTAGTATCACATCGGCTACTGCAACGGCACTAGGCACTAGGCACTAGGATCATCCGAAGGGAAACAACCCTGCTCCAAGGGTAGGATGCAAAAAAGGAACGCATCCTATCCCAATCTGCTGACTTGTAGTGCCAAACGCGGTGGGTCGCTGATGGTCTGCGACGTTGGCGTCGGATAGGCACTACACTCCTGACCAGGCAATGGTCGGACGTTCCGAGAGGGGCGTCGACAAAGACCTGGTAACCATCGGGATGTGTAATCAGCAGAAGATCCAATAAGGACGGCATGTGGCTATCCACATCCGGGAGCCGCGTTGGCGACTCAACCAATTGGGACAGACCATACGCCAATGCAAAAATTATGCACAGATCGCCCTGCGTAGTCTGTGGTAAGTGATCCAAGCCATTCGGCATTGTGCCCGTTGAAATCACCCAAGACTACGATTTCAGCGGAGGGGATCCGTGCAAGTACGTCGTCAATTGCCGCTTGAACGCAGCCCATGAGATGATCGGTTTCTGCGTTACCACTATGGGACCTGTAGACACACGCATAGATGCGGACGCGGTCCTCTAAATCTACGCGGAGTCAGAGAGTGGACAGGTCCCTACCCTCAAAATTGCCGAGACGGCGACAGCAGATATCCTCCCTAACGTACCTAACATACCCCGGCATGAGGCAAAAAATTGTGCTCAATTTTGAACCCGGGGTACTATAAATATGACGTATCGCTTGGTCGAGATATCTGCGTCTCAGTAAGAAAACACAAGGCCGGCTGCGCCGTCTCAAGGTGGTGGTGGACGGCGTTTAAATTGGAGTGAATTCCCCTGATATTGCAAAAGTCCACGTTGAGTGTGGAGCGGGGTGCCGTGGTGATACTGCCTCGTTTGTCCTTGGTCATGCGCGGTTCTGTGCCCTCCCCAGAATACGAAGGGCAGCCCGAGCTAGAGTGCCCGGGGAGGGCACTCTAGCTCGGGATGGCCACCGGTCCTCGACACTAACCTATGCGAAACATAGCGGCACTTGGCCGCTACTTCACGCCGGTATTCTGTGCGAGTGTGGTAATTAACCCGGACGAGTATGGCCCGATTGTGCTGACGTCAAAAGACGGCAGCGTGACTCTCCCACTAAAAAGCCCTTAGTCGCCTCTTACAACACCCATGGGCCTGGGACTCCCCTATTCTTTTTACGCCCCGGGAAAAGTACAGGGCATTTCTAGTGTTATAATATTGAATATCACTATTAAGAGCAAAAAGGTGACGATTTTTGTGAACGTATATTAAATTTTCATAAATGTTCTGATAATGAACAGTCAAAATATTTATTTCTTTAAATTTTTCTTTGAGAGACTGTCTATAACCAAGCTGATATATAGCACGAACTACGTCTTGTCTAAGTCGAATTAAGAACTAAGAACTAAGTCTTGAAATCTACAAAAAACGTGAAACATTCGATTTTTCTAAATGAAATCAATAACTCCTATCGTCATAGGTTCTGATTCGACCATCCTCGTCCACTTAAAAATTCACCCTGTATATTTTTTTAATGTCCAAATTTCTATTATTTATTATGAATACCATATAAAACTACATATAATATTATTTATGAACAATCAATAACATTTTTTTTTCAAGCTCATTCAAAAAATAATTTTAACTGCGGACCAACAATTCAAAAATGAATAGGATACCTTAATTATGACGTCATACATCAAGCCCAAAGGCTGTACCCGGTAAAAGGACCGAAGATAAATAAAATGTCGATAACTCAAACAAATGGGTATTATTGCCGCATAATTCAAAATCTCAACCCTTGAAGGAAGTATTATATGTCAAACATATTAGTTACGAGTTTTGGTTTGTGTGCGTTTCCATTGATCCTCGCGTTTTTTTTTCTATTTTTGACGTACAATCCTAAAAGCCCAATGGGTGCTATTAAAAATATACTGTAATGTTTTGTCAGTACCGATATTCTGTTTATGTAATAATAGCATTGAATAATTTTCAAAATTACTTTTTTTATAAAAATAGGGGACGAGACGAGCAGGACGTTGAGCTGATGGTAATTAATACACCGTACCCATTTCAATGTAGTGCCGCCCAGGATTCTTGAAAAACCCAAAAATTCTGAGCGGCACTACAATTGCACTCGTCACCTTGAGACCTAAGATGTTAAGTCTCATTTGCTCAATATACTTGAGTCATTACCGGACGAGCGAAGGTTTCACTTGATATTTTCTTAACCAAAGATTTTCGGTGTAAGTTTTTAAGAATATGATAATCAAATTAATGACATCACTAACTTGAATATATATTTTTTAATTGATTGCCTTTTTGAAAACAATCTTGTATCTTTATAAGTGCTCTGTATATTGAATTTACATTATATTATAAATGATTTATAAAAAATAAGTTCAATGAGAATCCATAATGTAGATATATCGGCAACCCAAAATAAATAAATAAGTAAAAAGGAGTAAATACTCCGAAGACTTCCTCATCATAGTATCATAAATAGAATAAAAAATATCTTAGTTCTATGTCAACATGTTCCGTAGTAACAATAGCTTACTTCAAGTGAATTATCTATAAATATAGAAACATCCATGACTCGAAAACAGCTTTGTACAAGTGACAATGAACTTAAATATATAACTACTTTCAGACTCAACAAAAATCAAAGAGTTTTGGTCCCAAATATATTTACTTTAAGCTAATTGTGACTTTCTTATATTTTAAGAATACCATACATAATAAATAGCGATCTTTCAAGGATAATATAAATTGGGTATAATGGAAACATACAAAATGTAACAATAGCGCATACAAATACATCGTCAGCTTAAGCATGGGTGTTCCTTATAAAGCCTGGAATATAATTAACTCGTACAATATCAGCTTGAAGACTTTCTCAGGTGTATTCTTAACTAGATTGTGTTTTGCTACTTTGTTTATGTCCTCCTATATATTCCTTATTCCTCATCCCAGTCTTTCGGATGCAGATTTACTCTCTCGTCCTCTGCTATTGTTAATCAATAGACTTTTAGACGAGCAGGACGTTAAGCTGCGGGTAATTAATACGCCCTGCCCATTAGAATGCAGTGTCACTCAGGATTCTTGAAAAACCCAAAAATTCTGAGCGGCACTACAATTGCGCACGTCACCTTGAGACATAAGATGTTAAGTCGCATTTACCCAGTTATTTCACTAGCTACGGCGCCCATCAGACCGAAACACAATAATGCTTACACATTAATGCTTCACGGCAGAAAAAAGCGCCGTTGTGGTACCCACAATCTAGCCGGCATCTTGTGCAAAGAAGCCCTCACTGGTAAAAAATGGAGACCAAAGCGATTAAAAGATTATACGTGTATGCACAACATTAATTAGTGATCCATGGACTTGTATCAAGTGAGGCTTACTAAAAACGTTTAAAAGTTTGAAGATATCGCAGAGCAGTTAATATAATATGTCTACTTACATATCAGATTGTTCATTTGTCTGTGTGACGGTTTCGGCTTATCTCCTTCATGTATGTACTGTATTTGTTGGAAAATCGCTTTTAGCATTGATTAGTAGATTGTTAACCGAGGGTCAAAAGAATCAATTCTCGAGGTATGTAGACGCCCGAGCGCAGCGAGGTCGGCTATAGTCCGAGTACGAATTGATAGTTTTAATCGAGTTAAACACTCTTCTTTTCATTTTGAATATGAGGAAAATAAAACCAGTTGTTTAACTAAGCACAGATTAGTGTCCCGCCAATTTATGTGGCCTTTTTAAATTTCAAATATGGAACTTGCTGTTTAGAAAGTCACATGGCCGCAGAATTTTTTCTAATTAGTTCTTTTTTACATAAAACTCTTCACAGCAGTTCTATTTTGAAAGTTCATTCTGGCCCTTAGGTGGGCAGTAATTTGTATTAGTTTTTCCCTCTTTATGGAGGGAAACAGCATTTTCCACCCAATAATCAGATCAAAACAACATTACTTTCCGAGTATGAGAAATGAAAAATAATATACATTTTATTTTGTGCAAACGAGTTATGTAAAGTTTCATTTGCAGCATTAGCTATAAGGACGGGGAACTTCCGCCAACATCGCGTTAGCCGTAATACACAGAAAGACATGCATTTTTTTTTTATTATTTGAAACTTTGATTTATTGAAAACACTTTTAAAGGATTAAAACGCGTATAATTGTAACTGTGTTTAACATTAGTTTGTGTTTCTGTACTAAAAAGCACCTCCGAGGTAACAAATGGCGTTAAACTTCATAATGACAACTATTACAAATACTATCTCGACACCTGTAAACCACATTCCCCTGAAAACGTGATCTGGAAAGGTCACCAAACGTCGGGTAAGCCAAAATATTAATAAAAATGTTACTTTTACGGCAAAACTAATGAAAAAACACAGTTACAATTGCACGTGTTTTAATCATTAAAAAAGTGTTATTTTTAACACATTGAAATAACAGTCGCGGAATAGAAAATACTTCAACTTATTCCTTCTCTTGTTATTAACAAAACAGCATCAATTGTATTGAAAGAAGATCGTTTATGTTTGCAATCTTTTTGAGACATTGCTGGCCACAAAGCAAATTACTATCCTGGTGATTTTGTTTGAGATATTATTATCTATTATATATATTTATTACATATATTTATATAAAAAACGGTGTGTAATCAAAGAAGTGTAAAGTTAATGAAGGCGAGAATAATAATACGAAAACTAATATTGTTCTTTCCATATATACTTATATCCTTTATAATGTATAAAATACCTTTACTCTTCCAAATTTTGTTCTGTTTGATCGCGCTTCAAAATGCAACTAAGCCAATCGTTAGCCTAAACAAGCTATTAAAAGCGCTGGGACTTTATGGGAGATTCAGTCGTCGTAGGCACAATACAACACGGCATAGGCCTCCTCCAACCTCTTCCATTCAAGTCTTTGGGGATGGGGGTACCATATTCGATGGTACGTCGCATTGTCAATCGCACAAAATTATTATTATCACGCCCGGACCGTAGCAAGTACGAATTCGGTGTTATTATTATTATTATTTGAAGAGGGTGGCTATTTCCTAGTCCTAAAGATTCCTAGTAACACCGCGTCCAAAATTGAACTATTGTGTTCGCCACTCATACTAAAGCTCGTCGTCAAGCCCTGCCGCCTTTACGAACCGCAGTAGTTCTTTGACGCGAGTGTTACAAAGACTATCTGGTGGCACCAAGTAGTCGCCAAAGATTGTGTTACGCTTATGCATTAGTGGGCCGCAGTCGCAGAGTAGATGAATAGGCGTTTCATCATCCTCAAGGCAGGACCTGCAAGTTTTGTCGCTTTTGATGCCGACCACACTGAGGTGCTTGTTTAGGCGACAGTGCCCGGTTAGCATCCTAGTGAGTATGCATAGATTTTTCCTGTTCAAAGATAGGGCTTCATTCGCATAGCTGCTGTTGAATGCCCTTATCAGTGCTTTAGAGTGGTTTAAACCTGAAGAGTTGTTCCAGCGTTTAAGTGCTTCTTGTTTACATTGGTTACTCAGGGTGTGTCGGATCGCTCTTAGGCAGTCCACAAATGGCTTCCACTTCGGTGTTAGGTGTCAAACCAATCATGTGTTTAGGCTATTATAATCCTGCTATTCAAAAAGAAATAACTTCAATAGAAATAAGACAAGTATAACACAAAGCGATCCAACCGAATCTATAGTCTCTGTATAATAAGCCCGATGACATATTTACGACTGCGCCAGCGCACACTCTTGTAATAGATACAAAAAACAAGCGTGCTATAAAGGAAACCTTTTTTTACTGAGTTCATGTTGCTTTTTTTTATTCTGTTTGTAAGTAGGTTTAGTTTGTAGATTTTTAATCGAGTAGTTGTGGTACTGTTCAGCTTTAAGCAAATTGCTAAAAAAGCGAAACCACTTCTTGACGGTTTATGTAAGTATAATTATATATATCTACAAAATATGAGAAGAAAAAATTAATTTTTCAGTTGCAGCCATGCTTATCATTCAATCTAGATAAAAATTGTATGAAAATTTATTAATTGTACACCAATACTATTTAACATGACATAGTTTTGTTAAGAAAATTGTATATTGTTTATAAATAAATAATAATGCTTCTAGGTCTAAATTAAAACTATGGTAATCTTGTACGGGAGAGGTAACCTAACTCCGCTCGATCCCTCAAGGCCGTTGACTCGGTCCCCAGCCTTAACCTGTTTATATAATTGAGGTTAACTGTCAGCCTCAATTTTTTTCGACGTTTTCAAAGCTTTCACAGTCTGTCTAGACGAATAAATGAGCTAAGCTGTTTAAGTTATGTACTTCTAAGGAATCCTCATGAGATTTCTTCGTTTTCTATTGATCTTTAAAGTTGAGCGTTTACGGTTTAGTGCTAAAAATGCAATTCTAAGTCCACATTCGTAGTTAAATGAAACGCTTAGATTAGGCATGGTCTCCGCTGCGCTTCAGTTAGTTACCGCACTACCTAAGAACAGTAGCTTGTTATTACGGCAACTATTAGATGCTTGTGTGCGTGGCATCTTGACACTCAATGGCATCTTTCAAATTTTGTAACATACGCTTTCTGTTATTTTACATTGAAATTAATAAAATACAAAATACTTAGTGATGATAATATTGTGATCCCAGTGTATTTCTTATTTCTTGTAGTATTATTTTTACAAAGTTTTACAACGCAACTTGGCATTTTAGTATCAATTAATAGTAAAGTTTAACAGAATATAAGGCACGTCAATGTCACACATTTTTCGAGACTGGCTCGAGTACGCCCATTTGGGCGTTATATTAATTGCCGCACTCTGTGACTACGCCTGCGGTATCTACTTGTAGCACAGCGGAGACCAATCCTTAATCTAAGATGGAACGTTTCAATAGACTCAAAAGGTGCCTCTTGTGTCTATTGTTATACGCAAGCCGAAGTCGCATCAATAACAATATAATTAAAATTTTTCTACGTTTAATTAATATTCAATTGATTGAATACAAATTGAATGAAACTCCAATCCGATAAAATCAAATGAAATAATTATTTTATGCAAATGTAATCAATTATTTGATCGATGTTCTTAGTATGATTGATTAATTCTGGTCGCACCAGAAATGCAAATTAATTATTATAAGTAATATATTTCTAAGTTAATTTATAATTCACTACGACAAAGATACGGTGGTTTTTAGCAATGTGATTTTGTTAGACAAAAACTGAATACAGAAGGCTCCACTTGCGATTTTTCCTGGGACTAAAGATTTTTATTAAACACAGCTGACTCGACAGACGTTGATCTGTACAGTAAATTTTTTCAATAATATTTCAAAACATTAAGAATTATTTTGTACAATATGCTGAACTGTTAAGCCGTACGTCGATGAATTCTCTCATAGAAAATACGTCCATACAAAACAAATATTGAAAATAAAAATAATTATGGGTCCCAAATCGAAATAAAAACTATCTCATCTCTCAAGTTGGACTCAACTGCACTCCGCGAAATAGTGCCCATTAAAATCCGCTCATTAGTTTAAGAGTTGACTGGATACAAACATCATAACACTGGATTTAGTATATATATTAAAATAATGACATACATATTCAAAATGGTTAGATCGTAAGTAGAGCATTAGCTACGTAATTCCAAAGAATTGTGAAAAAACGTTTGTGTGGTAAAGGATACTATAACATAAATGATTTTCTTAATGATACCATAGATTGGGAATGGAGCGACCGCCCTCAGGCTATTAAATAATAAGTTTAGTCAAAGTCAAAGTCAAAAAATCTTTATTCATTGTAAAACTTTATAAGTTATTTAGTGCAAGTCAGGATGAAGTACAAAAGTTACAACAGCATTCGAATGAGTATAACAATATTCATTAACAAAATTAAGAACATTAATTCCAACTATCTTTATCATTCAAATAATCTTTCATATTATAATAGGCCTTAGATGTTAATTTATTTTTTAAGATACATTTAAATTTTTAATAGGTAACATTTTAATTTCATTTGGGAGTTTATTATAAAATATAACACAATCCACTTTAAAAGATGTAGCAATTTTACGGAGCCTAGTAGATGGAATTGCGAGTTTATGTTTGTTTAGAGTATTGACACTGTGTACGTCACTATTCTTTTTTAATTGGCTAATATTTTTATGGGCGTATAGGAGGTTCTCGTAATGTACTGGCAGTGTACTGTCATAATATTTATTTCACTAAACTTTTCTCTCAATGAATCCCTTGAACACATTTTATAGACTGCTCGAATTGCTCTTTTCTGCAGCACAAATATGTTTTCAATATCTGCAGCCCTGCCCCACAATATAATTACGTAAGACATGACACTATGAAAGTAGCTGAAATATACAAGTCTAGCCGTTTCAACATCTGTCAGCTGCCTATTTTTTTTTATCGCAAATACTGCAGAGCTTAAGTCGATTACATAAGTTTTTCATGATATTATATTTTAATGAGCACCCCATTGTAGCTTAAAGTCTAATGTAATGCCTAGGAATGTTGTCGTTTCTACTACATCAAGTTTGTCATTATTAATTTTTATAGGTGTTGGTTGGTGCTTTATATATGGAAGTGTAAACCTTACACATTTTGTTTTCCTTTCGTTTAAAAGTACTATGTTACTTTGTAACTTTGTAAATGTTACTTTAATTGTAAAACATATTTTTGATGAAAAAAGAAAGCCCGCTAAGTTTGTTGCGCCCATTCCTCTCAGGCCTGAGGCATTCATTTTGGAATGGATGGTAGTTTTTTATGACTTTCAATAGATGTCACATCCTATTTTGAATAAAAATATTTGAATTTGTATTTAGTATAAACCTTGTCGCAGCTTTTTACGCCACCTCGGGTAAAAAGGGGCAAAATTTTAAAATAATATATGTAAATTGTTATACCGTGTCCAAATAATATAATGAACGATGGTGAAAGATATGGAACGAAAGAGAAAGAGTATGTGTAGCGAGATAAGTGACAAAGAAGGAGGACCTGTCTTTGGCTCTCGTTGAGGGGTCTCGTTTTCGGGTTTTCTTATGTAGAGAAGGCCTTTCAAAATGGCTCGTGAGTAACACTGCTTATATACGCTTTAACTTGACAACAGGTCAAACTGTATTCATGAATTAATTTGGTAATCAGAGCTGTAGATAGGCCAGTTGACGCTGACCATCAGCCGTTTGAGGTCAAGTGGAGGTCGTGTTGACCATCCAAATTAGAACAATTAGAAAAAATGAAATTTACAAATTAGTGTTTCATGAGTAGAGTACACTACACTATAGAAATATGGGTCAGATTGAGGACTATTGAGGTATGGAGAGTGGCCATATATCGCCCCAAAATCTGCCGTCTAGTGTGTATGTATGCAATGCGCACTAACCGCTGGAGGCTTTTAAGCCAGTATTCCGCAGACTGTTGCATCTATGAAATATACATTTTCCAATTATAATTTAGCACAGAAGAAGTAATGAATAATATTTAGCTTGATTTTTTGAAGGACTAGTTGTCATATTCATAACTAGCTGACCCGACAGACGTTGTTCTGTTCATAATAAAAAAAAACTCTTGCGAATGGAATTTTGGAAAATCCGTTCTTAGCTGACCTCTACTCGGTGAAAAGAATATTCCTACCAAATTTCAAGTCTTTAGCTCTAATGGTTCCAGAGATATCGTGGTGAGTGAGACTATATACGAGGAAATCTCTTATATATATATATGTCATAATCATGTCTGAATATCAAAAGTACAAAATCAAAACACAACATAACTGACATTTTAATGCAATGTAACAAAAACGAAATCAATCACTTTGTTGAAAAAATCTATATTTTAATTAATCCTTTTTTTGGGAGACTTTTCATAATAGTTTTATTCGGGCCGTTTAGTCAAAGGCAAGTCAAATAAACACTTTTATGCAAGTTAAACTAAATAATATACCATGAATATCAAATCAACCTGCTTGGTGAAGCGAACTCAATAAATCAGTACAAATTGCAATCCGCGATGTACGTTGAACGTAACGAATCGTCGCAACATGATACCCGTCATTTCTACACAACTACATCATTACTTACGTCTGTGACTATGAATGTATAGACAGAGCATCGATTTTGAATTTAGCTATCCCAAGTATAGATTCTGACGTTACAATTTGCATGGCTTAAAATGGACAAGAGTCGAAAATAAAATTGTCTAAATTCCACTTTTAATATTCGATCGCTTACATATGGGTATTTGGAATCCAGATCTTATGTGAGACTACCAATGGATCCCGTATCCGCATTTCAATATGAAAATCTTAATTTCCAAACCCATATAGTATCGAAAACGCTTAACTGTCGCATTCATGTAAATACCAATCGTAAATCTTATAATCATCATGTATAATTCAAGTTTGACGGACTTGACGATGATCAGTTGATTCACTAAGTCTGATGAATTAATAATGATGGATGGATTAATAAGGACATAATGCCTACTACTCGGCTAAGTCGAGTTAGTAAGTCTTTTGTGGGGCGATGTATATGCTTTTACAACAAGATCCCAGAAAATGTTCAAAAGAAAAGTATTACGTTATTCAAAATAATTGTTAAAAAACGTTTGTCTGTTAAAGGTTACTATAACATAAAATACTATAAAATGACTTTCTTAATGATACCACAGATTGGGAATGGAGCGACCGCCCTTAGGCTATTAAATATCAAGTTTAATTGTACAATGTTACTTTGTAAACATATTTTTTGATGAAAAAAAGCCCGGTGAGTTTGTTGCGCCCGTTCTTATCAGGCCTGAGGCATTCATTTTGGAATGGGTGGTAATTTTTTTGACTTTCAATAAGTGATGTCACATCCTATTTTGAATAAAAATATTTGAATTTGAATTCTTTTTTGTTTAGGTGTACTTTTCTTTTATGGCATTCTTCGTATAAAACTCTTACGTTTGAAGTTGATAGCCGCGGTGTTACATCGTATAAATTAGTGTACAATCATATTTATGATGATTCTGTTAGGGCCAGATAATGCGGCTTAACAACAAGTGAGCTATCTTCTCTTTCTATCAGTTTACAGAGCGCTGTTTATACAACTTTAACCAGTTAAATATGCCATAAATATTTTCAAAAATCTCTCGGCAACGTTCCTGTGATTCGTCTATATTCACGGCTTTTTCACACATGTTTTTTTTGTTTGTCTGCAAAATATCCTATTCATCCCTACTCCATCTATATATTTATAAGTCTATTATCCAATGATGATATATTAATCACGATTTTGTAATACTGTCCAAGGCTTCAAGCGAACATTAATTATTGTATTTACTTTAATGTACTTCAGTCATCTTAAATCCCATATGTATATTTCTATCTATACGTTGTGATACTATTAGAAGATGCCAGGCAAAATCGACATTAACCTATATTATATCCGTACACGGCGTGAATACAAGTTGACTTATATCCAATTTTAAGTAATAGCAAATTTGAGTTCTATATTATTCGCTTTATATGGGAAAAAAATTAGTAAGTCGATAAACTCGCTCATTTTTGTTGTGTCACTCTTGTTAATAATTAAACAACTCTGTTGCCTACGAGACAAATATGACATCTGGAGATATAAAAATACTAATATTTTTTATTAGTACAATTCACATGCTAAGTTATTTACGCGAGATACTCGAATTAACTAACAGCATAGCTTGAGATGGTCAGTTGTTCAGATAACCCATAACTGCGTTCCCAAATATACATATTGAGATGTCAAGTTATTAACGGCACAAAAGTGTGGTGCAATATGTGATAAGTAAATGTATAAATCATTTGCGAAATTGGCCGTTGTGTCTAATTAGACAAAGCGATACATAAGATAGGGATAGCTTTAATTTTGGCACTGTCGCCTTCTAAGCAAACAAATAATTTTCAGGAATACAGTTCCGAAAAAAAAGTTCATAAAATGCTTGATTTGGACGAACACTCATTCAAATTTTCATAGCGGCCATGTATCACTTTCGAAAGAAATTTGCGCAAATCTTTTTTCTTGCCTCTGAAATTGTAGAGCCAGTGTTTTCATGATTTTAACTTGACTTAAAAAAAACAGTTAAAGATACCTACATGTCACACGTGTGACCTTATTAGATTCGTTATTACAGGGAGACGAAAACTTCATTTTGAAAGCCGCGATATGTCGTGGCCAAAACAAAAATAATACACATGTTTCAAATTAGTGGCCCAAGAATACATGTTTTGTGACTCGAATCATGCCTTAATTAAGATAACCAAAAGAAGGATGCAACTTAAAATTAACCATTTTAATGGCTGGCTGCAACTAGTAAGATCTTGCAAGATAAAAAATACATACGATGTTGTACCAATGAAGCTGGAAAATATCCTAAATTTAACAGAATTATCTTTAAAAAAGGGCCATTTACGATTTAAAATAACTGCTCTGAAATTTTTTATGGTAACCTTTAATATGCCTGCAATATCAAAAACCCTTTGGAGAAATACGTTTCAAGACGGAACTTGTACTTAGAAGTAGTGTCTAAAGAGATATTGCCTGTAAGTACAGAGAAAAAGAAGGATTTGATGGATTTCTTAACATTACTAGATCCGGCATTTTATGATTTTTTTTTTTAAATCGTGACAATGACACGGTGAACATTGATCCTGATTTGTATACATACTAGAGGAAAATGGAGAAGATTAAGTATAACAAAATTCCGACAGTCACTATTGCTTCATCATTTATGTTTGTATTGATATAAAATACTTTGATGTAAAAAATATGTTTTATCTTCTATTTTTCAATTAACATAATTAAATAGAGTACAAACTGTCTATTACTAAAGTAAAAAAAACTATATTTTTCTAGTTTTTATGCCGTCAATCTTATTACTCTATCGATTATTCATTAATTACTAAGGTGAATACGTTGACATGTCGTCGGTGAACAACCTAACATGTCATTTTTTTCGATGATTAAAATGTTAATTTACTATTATACCTACATCATTTGAAAGTTCCGATTAAATTACTTAGATACATATAAAAATAACTAAAAAAGACAAAAACATCGATTTATCAGTAATATTTAAACTTAATTATGGCTGCCCTGAAAAGTATACAATTTCGATTTGTTAATGTATTCACGCCGTGTACGGATATAATATAATAACTTTAAAAACAATACGTTCTTTTGTTATTTTCATTAATTTATCATCATTATAAATTTAATTATCAGGTTTTTTTTGTACAATCTTAACAGTTAAACGTTGCTTGTATGTTAAGCAATACCGACAGAAGCAAATTATTTTTACACATTTGTATAACAATAAATAATTGCTTCTTAGACACCCAAGCCACGGTAATTCAAGTTTATGATCCTAAGCAGCTGTAATTCCAAACGTTTACATAGTTGAGCGAGCATTAATTATGCTGATGTTTATTTATAATCAAAATTTATTATAATTATGGCATTAGGCCTTAGAATATCAACCCAAACGGATATGGCATTTTATATGTTGGAGACAGTGGAATGAAAAGCACAGTGAAGTAGGCTTTTTTATAATAATAACAGCCTTATTCACACCAAAAATATGACACTTAATTTTTGCTTTTCTCATGAGTATTTTCCTTTGTATTTGCTTGTTTATCAACAAAAGCCAAGTCAGACGTTTTTTTTTATCCCAGTTCTCTGCCCCACATATAATAACTAAGTTATGTTACGGCGTACCTCCGTGAGCTTTATACCATTTGCCTTACCACTGCAGAATTAAGTTTATTCCAAATTATATGAGACATATTTTTTGAGAATTACACTATGGATACGCCCCACAGCCCTGTGATGACAAATATTGTGAGTACATCAGTTAATTATTTATATATAAGATATTACTATTATTATAAAATATTGCCAGTGCTTCGTTGGAATGCCGTGTTGTTTTGGTTAATTACTCCAAGGATATAAAACTGTTATTTATATAATTGAATATTTGCGAAGATTATTTTAATTCATAATTTGTAATAATTGCGGAATTATTGTAATTGTTTAAATCCTCAACTTAATCGTGATCAGAGGATTGTAGTCTTTTGTTATCATTACATTATATTGCAAGCGCTTTGCTCTAATGGTTTTTCAGCTTTTCGAGTACTGGTTGAGTATCTTGGCTTAAATATTTACAACAAACAGCCTTCGATGGCAATTGTTTTAGATAACTTCTAGTAAAATCTTTTGGCTGTAGTAATTTATCTGGCTTTTGATGTCATTAAAAATGATATATTTATAAAAGAAACAAATCAGTAAACTGTTATTTCCAGAATTAGGGAATCTAATGAAGAAATTCAATATATTTTATTTTTTTATTATGAAAATGGAACGCAAGCTGCGTAAAACATACGTATATGTAAAAATAATTTGCTTATGTCGCTATTGCTTATCATACAAGCAACGTTTAACTGTTAAGTTTGTACAAAAAAACCTGATTTCTAATGATGATAAATTAATGAAAATAACAAAAGAATGTATTATTTTTAAAGTACTATTATATTATATCCGTACACGGCGTGAATACATTGACAAATCCAAATTGTATACTTTTCAGGGCAGTCATAATTAAGTTTAAATATTACTGGTAAATCGATGTTTTTGTCTTTTTTAGTTATTTTTATATGTATCTAAGTAATTTAATCGGAACTTTCAAATGATGTAGGTTTAATAGTAATTTTAATCATACAACAAAGTTTTTTCAATCCGGAAATTTTGAAATCAACAACAGGAACTTTGATATCAATACAAGAAGAACGTCGGTCAGTCTTCACAGATAGACAAAAGCCGGGTTAACTAACATTAGGATAATACTGTTTGTGGTTAGAGAAGTGGTAACTATTTGAAAGGACAATGTTCATTGATTTAGAAAGGTTTGCTGAACATCTTTTCTGTACAAAAATAAGAATATTTTACGATCCGATAAATTTATGATACACTTTTAAGATTTCCTAGAAATACTCATAAAAATAAATTTAATTAGCTTATATTATTAAGCCATAAAAATTAAGTTTTATTACAAGTTTTTTTCAATAATAATTTTTAATACCTAATATATATCCAAACATAGTCAAATATATTTTGATAAAGTGAACGATAGCATTTAGTGTGTGCCAATTAATTGTGCCATAAATAATAAGGTTGTTGTGTGTGATGAGCGAAGCGGGTAGGACGCGTTTAATAGCAGACTGCTCACAGAAAATATGTATACAATTTGTAATGAAAACATTCTTACTAATATCTTTAACTTAAATTGATGCTAACACTTTTATTTTTTATGAAATTTTCATAACGTGTGGCTATTTAACAATATTATTTTAGGTATTTTTTTCAATATATAAAACAATACAAACCAATCATCATCCAATTAAAAGTAATAATAAAAGAAGGTAAAGAGTAAAATATCTAATAGAATAAAAATTAAAGATTTTTGTGTGTGTGTGTGTGTGTTTGTTTTTAGTGGCACATCTCTGATATTTTTGATGAAAATTTCATGATAGTTTAAGACATAGGCAGATTATAATAAGAAGCAGGTTAAAGGATTGTTCAGTAATGTGTAAGCATTGTTTTTCGGTTTGAAGGGCGCCTTAGGTAGTGAAATTACTGGGCAAATGAGACTTAACTTCTTATGTCTCGAGGTGACGAACGCTATTGTATTGCCGCTCAGAATGTTTGTGCTCTTGAAGAATCCTGAACGGCACTGCGTTGTAATGGGCAGGGCTTATCAAATTTCATCAACTAAACGTCCTGCTCGTCTCATGCCTTATTTTCATAAAAAAAACTTGAATATTATCGACTGATTGACTGGGCGACAATGCTAAGAGATATATATTACCTCGGTACATACATGTCGTGGTAAGGAGGTTTTTGCATTTATTGTCGTATTATCTAACTAATTTCGTTTATAACATTTATCATACTAGTATATTTGCGTATATTTTTTTGTAAGTATATTTTAAAAAAAATTGCGATTATGAATTATGAGATACAGCCCTCTGGCATACAAACTGAATAAAAGCGGTGTCTTAGTAAAAGGGTCACTATTACTTACTCAACAGGTACAAATCCCTAAGCTCTTACGGCCGTTCCCAATATACTATCTACAGATAGAGATACATTACTACCGTCTACTGTCAGTAATTAGCTGTCAATAATCTATAGCAGTCCCAATATACCCGATAAGTCATTCTTATCGACTTATATTGGGACGCGTGAATTGCAATTTCCATACAAACTTCTATCGCTGGTAAGCTTTACGTCGTCCCATTGACAGACAGAGTGTACGGATAAGGTGAGTTAGCGCCGATAAGTTTATCGGGACAGAAAAGTCAACGATAGTTACGATTTTCATCTCAAGTAAGAGATAGACTGAAAATTGGGAACGGCGGAGCATGCGCTATGTAAATTAATTTCAAACAAAAAAATGAATAACGAGTTTATAAAGTAAAATTAGACTTTATTTATTTATGATAACAATAAAATAAAGATTACCCGCTCCGCTTATCACAGGAACATCAGCCTTTCAAACCGCGCTCGGCGCTCAAACAAAAAGGTGGCATTTCTCGGTCCGTAGTCGCGACAGAAACAATAAATGCGTCAATATCCGTATCTTACGCAATAAACTGTGTGACGAATTGCTACCGTGAGATATGCGAGACAAATTTTTAGGGCTCCGTGTCGAATAATAGAAAGAAGAACTTAGTCGCTCTTTTTCAGTTTATTTAAAATATTTCGAAATATCAAAAAACTGTAATCCAAACTTTTTAACATTTTTGATTTAGTTCAGAAGGGGCGAATTGACATCGCATTACCTCCCGCAAATTGTCGAAGCACTGATTTTAGGCGTTATTATATTTGCCGTAGTAATCATCGCGCGTATTTTATGGATGCGCATTTGGCGCATGCATCTCGTAGTCGCTCAAATAAATACATACATCAAAAAAGTCTAAGCATGGTATTACAAATTTACCATTTATATTAATTAATTTCTAAGTCTTTATTCACTCAAATTGCATAGGTATGTAAACTTTTTTGTTATTGATGACATACTGGCTGGTTGTAAAAATAAATTTCGATTATGTTTTGTTTTTTCATAAAATTAAATGAAAGAGATTTTGTTTGAATTTAAGTGTGTTTTTATTGCTATTAGTCTTGATTTTATAATTTTACCAAAAATTAAAAAAAAGTTATCGAAAAAATTGAATTGTTAGATATTCTTTACGTCATGGAGCGACGTTATTTGACAGCAATTGAAATGCAAAGAGTTGTAGGGATGTTGCAAGCGGGAAGTAATCAATCTCAGGTATCTCGGCATTTTGGCATTCATAGAAGTGTTATTTGTCGTCTTTGGCAGCGCTACACTAATACAAGGGAACCCACTGAACAGCAATCAGGCCGAAAAGGGAGTACAGCCACTCGGCAACACCTGACATCCAACTGACTGCAAGGCGCCAGCCGATGTTAACCGCTCGAGAGATAAGTTTGAGGCTACAAAATTCAAGTGGTATTGATGTAAGTCCCCAAACTGTGCGAAATCGACTACATAAGTACGGACTACGAGCTCGACGCCCAATTAGGTGCCCACCGATACGTCACGGGAATCGCGCTCGTCGAAATGAATGGTGTAGAGAACGCAGAACATGGACCCAGGAACAATGGGATAAAATTATGTTTTCTGGTGAGTCGCGATTCGGGTTTAGGCCTGATACAATAAGAGAACGTCCGGGTATTGCCCTGGCCTGCACAATCGCTAGACCTCAACCCCATCGAGCACGCATGGAACGTGCTCCAGAGACGTGTTTTGAAGAACTTGGACGGAGTGACAACAACCCAACAGCTGAAGGATTGGCTTCAATTCCATTGGGAGTGAATACCGCAAGATGACATAAACAGTCTCATTAGTTCAATGAATAATCGTTGCCGACAAGTTCTGAACAGCAGAGGAGGCTGTAGTTTGTATTAAATTATCCTATTCTTTCACAATAAATTCATTTTCTTTAGAAATTTCATTTTGTTAAAAGAATGCTTAGTTGCTTATGTACCTTAGTTTCTGCAGTATATATATTGTATATTTCTGTTACTAAAAGAACTTATAAAGACAACAGCTGTTATTTTAACATCATAGGACCCTAAAAATATTATTTTAAAAATAAAATACAACGTTATAATGTGATCTTAACATCTTATGTCTCAAGGAGACGAGCGCATTTGTAGTACTGCTCAAAATTTATTTGTTTTTCAAGAATCTTGAGCGGCACTCCATTGTAATTGGCAGGGCGTATCAATTATCATCAACTGAATCTCCTGCTCGTCTCGTCCCTTATTATCATTAAAAAAATATTCAAGATTATTTCTAAAACATTTTTGGTAAACTAATAAAAAACGTTAAGAATTACCAAAGAAAATACCACGGAACCCCTTCACCCTATAGGTCGGTAATGGTCGATTTTTTTACAACCCCTATTTTTTCAACTATCCATTTGTTAACATATTAATTGGTAACAAAGGTGAAGAAAGATTTGCTTATCTTGGGCATCAATCTCACACCGTTGAATTAAAATCTACTTAAGTTTTTATACACATTCTGTTAATGAAAAAAACCCTTAGTGAATCAAATGCCATTTCAGGTGATACAATCTAAAAGCTTAATCCAAACACTAATAGATATTTGAAGGATAAAATACTGAATTACTTTATCAATATTTATTGGGTCATAAATAAAAAAAAAATAATTCATATAATATTTTATTTAAGATTACTAGCTGACTCAACATACGCTTATATACGCACGCTAAGATTGAGAGGTGTTTGTTTAATCTGCAGCGCCCCGTTAATGTCCTGGTTAATATGCGTAAGTTTTATCTACTTAGCCCTAGTGCCTCATTCGCAGCCTTTTTGTTGAAGGCTTGGATTAGGGTTTTGGAATGGGTTAAGCCCGGAGTGTTGCTCAGAGTTTAATGCACTCTTGTGAACATGATGTATCAAGGGTTGATCTAACAAGACTCCTTGGGACACCACAGAAGGGTTCAGGGCCAAATTGAGAGCTTTTAGCGCCAATCCTTGCAAGTTCGTCGGCGTATTCATTGCCTTCGATCCCTGCATGTCCTGGAACCCACCGAAGTGTAACTCTGTTCATTCCTCCCAGAGTATTCAGTATAGTCCGGCAGTTGTCTTCAAGCTTTGAGATTGTTCCGTTGGAGTCTAAAGCGGACAGAGCCGCCTGACTATCTGTGTGGATATAAATACACTTGCCGACGTAGCCTTTATTTAGGATGGTTTCCGCACATTCTATTATGGCGTATACCTCCGACTGGAAAACGGAGGCAAGATTTCCCAAATTTGTTGTTGTTCCAAAGTTGACAAAATTTGCCAAATTTGGGGCACTCTCCGAAGATTCCACCGCCAACGTCAGAACCCGACTTGGATCCATCGGTATCCCATTTAAGGCTCCCTTTTTTCCAAGTAATTTGATTGTTTAACCAGTCCTCTCTTGTAGGGAATTCAATACTAAAGTTGCTGATGAAGTCAAATTTCGGCAGCATGCCGTCACTCACCATGTCTAATACAGGACTTCTCATTAAGGATTGCTCAAATAGCCGCAGCGAGTTTGAGAGCCAGTTAGTCCGCATATGGGTCATTACTCTATGCATGCTGGCCCTCACCTCCTTTTGTAGATATAGGTTTAGGGGCGGCAGGTTCAGAAGTGCATTTAGGGCTGCTCCCGGCGTGGACGTCATGGCTCCTGTTGTGATGATGATGACCATACATTACATTATCAAGAATATATTGAGAAGCAACAGTCAAATTACTAATATTTTTGAATTTTGCTCTCAATGATTCTTGTAATCAAAGTTGATGAAGTAAAAATGAAACTAAAACATATTTTTGAATTTTTTATAATATTATGTACTAATAAAATGATAAGGATTAATATCGTATTTGTGTAAACAGCTTTTACATTACCGCTTCATAATTTCCAATTTTTTAAAGTATTAATGGATATTAGTATGTTATCCTTAAGAGATAGAGAAAAATACAGATGCCATATGGGATTCTTCTGTAGACCTATATACTTATACATAACTCCAACATACATTATTTTGTAATATCTCAAAGGGTTATGACAGCGTTTTCGTTGAAAGCTCCCAGACAGCTTATTTTTTTCTGATACTTCCAACTAATATCGTTAATTTATACAAATATATATACAAAAACTTAACAAACTTTAAAAAATAGTAAAACCTTCCACGCTATCCATTGGTGAAAACAGCATGAAAATCAATGCAGTAGTTTTTGTGTTGTTGAGCGCGAACAGACAGACAGACACGGCGGAGGACTTTGTCTTATAATATGTTGTGATTTATCTTGTGATGGTTTCTTCATGTTGACAGGTTTCGATGGCTAATTAAATTTACAAAGCTAATGTGAATAGCAGTAGTGTGGAAAAGTTATCATTGGCGTACATTTAGATATGAAAAAAAAAACAGGTACGAATTTTTTATGAAAAAGGAGGACAAGCGAGCGTACGGGTCACCTGGTGTTAAGTGATCACCGCCGCCCACATTCTCTTGCAACACCAGAAGAATCACACGCTTTTTTTGAAGGTACCCATGTCGTATCGTCCCGGAAACACCGCACCAGGAAGCTCATTCCACAGCTTTTATTATTAAATTTAATTTATTAATATTATATTAGATTACTTATACAAATTCTAAGAAAAAAATATAAATAAAAAACGTGCATTAATTATAATCTAAAATATTTCTTACAAAGACCACAGAGTAGGAAGACATACTTAGGTACTAAAACCTTAATGCTATGCTTATCACTAAAATTGTGAAAACAGGACGTGTGTACAAACATAATCCTAATGCAAGTTGTTTTAATCTATACTAATATTATAAAGCTGCAGTGTTTGTTTGTTTGTTTGAACGCGCTAATGTCTGGTACTACTGGTCCGATTTGAACGATTCTTTTCGTGTTGGGTAGTCTATTTATCGAGGAAGGCTATGTTTTTTTTTTTCAAAATTAGGGATCCGTAATAAAATTGCTATTTTGTAACACAAGGTGTAAAATCGAAAACCTATTTTTGCGTGCGCTGCAAAAACTATTGACAATAGAATAAAATGATGTACAGGCTATAATATAGGCAATATTTTATTACTTATAAAACTATCGCGTGAATTATACTTTATATGGCAAAACAACGTTTGCCGGGTCAGCTAGTAGAATGATAATTCTTGACACAAACGAACAAAACCGGCGGCAATAAGTAGGATGCAATTAAAAGCACGGTCGATGAAAAGGGACTCGAGATTCTTAAAGCAGTAGCAGTTAAAAGCGATGACGGTTCATATCAAATGTACTAGAAGGCAATTAGTCCTAACGGCAATTTAACCGAATACTGTTATTTGCTTTGCGTTATTTTGCGTGACCAAATAGCATTAGGAAAGGCGATTGTTAATATAAAGGAACCGGATTAGATGGAGTTTTTTAAGATGTTTTATTCGTTCACACGTTCCTGTCTATATTATTCTTTGTTTATTTACAGATATGCAAAGACGAAACTAATACATTGACGCAATGATATGTATAGAACGTCATTGCATTGACGTGATATTATTAAGTATTTTGTATATTTCAATTTTTAATTTGATTTTAGTTTTAAGTGGTATGTAAAATATTTATTCAAACAAAACAAATTTTGTAAGTATATTTACAATACTACGGCTACATAAAATTAAAACTATCATTACGTGGAAGCGTACCAAGAATACTGGCAATATTACCGCGTTGGATAGCAAGGCTGATCCGTTGACCGAAATAGCTGCCAGCGCTTGGGTTTCCAGTTTTATATTAATTTCGATTTTATTCTTAATTTTAACTTTAAATTTTTAATTTAACTTAATTTTGATTTTAATGTTACTTAAATTGTGATGTTGTATATATAATATAATAAATTTTATTATTATTATTATTATAAAAATAGAATACTTAAATTATTTTATTGAACACCAATTACTTCTTCCTTACAAACATTTTGGACCGTTTACTTTATTTTACCATCATTATCATTATTACCAATGTCTCTTTGTTTTCATATTTTTATTATTGTATGTGCAAGATTACATCAAACTGTATCTAAAACGGCTTAATAATTTGGACCGCAAGCAGAAGCCTAGTACAATAATATAATATACGCAGTCCGACACAGAATAGGTTCATCATCATAATGCAAAATTAATTTTCATGCAACTCGAAAGAAACGAAAAATACAGGATTCTGTTTTGATTTTTAATCAAAATGACAGATGCACAGTTCACAGATATAGACTTTGTCTATGTTACTTTATTCCATTGCACGGTAATATTAAACTATGTGCTTAATGCTAAATTAGTTTAATCTCTAAAACAAAAATTGAAATGAGGTTCATGGATCCAATAAATATTTGTTACTTTTCAAAAGCTGATAATCACTACCACCACGTTCTGCAGTAATATTTTTATTTTCTCACATGAATGTTACAAACGTTTCATTATACGCACTTTTTATGCCATGGTGACCATTACTGGACACAGGAAATGTATCAAGTGTTTGTTTTTTTTTTATAATTTCGTGAACCCGGTTAGATTTTACAATAAAATATGGACTGTTGACAATAATAAATTATTTACAATTTTACTAGCATAATACGATTAATAAACATTACAATATCCAGTGGTCCCAAAAAAAAATTGTCTCCTTTGGGTTACAAATTTAATTTGTACATACAGACAATACATTAAGTTTTAACTAACACTAACTTAAGAGGTTTCATCTTACTGGGTCCTTGTCCAATACACCACAATATATAGATAGCGAAAGCCTCGAGATTCTCATGATTTTTAAGATCTGCTCATGAGCTTTTCCTTTATATATATAATTCTTCTGTACGTGTTGACAGTGAACTCCTCCTAAAAGGCTGGACCGATTTGAATTAAATTTTCTGTCTGCGTTCAAGTGGATTTGAGGATGGTTTAGATTCACAATTGAACTACCTCCTAAATGGCTGGGATGATTTTTTTAGAGTGTTCCAGTAAATTTGAGATTGGTTTAGATTCTGAATACAGTCGGCATAATATAATTCTCCTACGTATGTTAGTGATCTCCTCCTAATGTCTGGACCGATTTTTCAAATTTAACACGTATGTACAGGACAACGTCTGTCGGGTCCGCTAGTTGTATATCATTTTTGAAGTTATACTTCTTTTGGCGCGATGGGGAAAAATGATGAGAGTAAATTTTTACGATGCGCGAGCACACCGACACATGAATCGTGAATTTAGTTCTAGGTGGCATGAAAATCGATAACTATGTTCAAGTTGTATATTCTAGTATTTTTATATCTAGAACACGTGTTTCATGATAGTACAATTAAACAGTGTGAATAAATAAATATTATTTTGGTGTTTTTATTAAATCAATTTCATATACGACGGTGATTGTATTTACTAATAATTTATTAGTATATCTATATATATTGAATATTAGTGATAAAACTGATTTGAATAAACTGTTTTCAGTGTATGTATAGATTTGAGGTTAATTGTCGGTATGTTTAATTTATTTATATCATTAATTTAAAATTATAACTAAAAGTATAACTTCTAACGCGTGTACATAAGAAGGTACACACACTCTTTTTTTTTATAAGTGAAGCCAAAATTGGCGTTGCGTAGAGATGTCGCTTCATTATGCGTCTTCTACCGCATTTAACACAGGGAGTGTTCCGAAAAGCTGATTCCTGCCGCCTAATTCAACCTTCGCACGACACGCTACAAGTTAGGATATCATCCCCACTATCTGGATGTGTGGCGGTCCTCCACAGTGCGGTTTTCAAGGAGCTTTCTTCCACGTACCACAAAGCTGTGGAATGAGCTTCCTTCTTCGGTGTTTCCGGGACTATACGACATGGGTACCTTCAAAAAAAGCGCGTACACCATCCTTAAAGGCCAGCAACGCTCCTATGATTCCTCTGGTGTTGCAAAAGATTGTGGGCGGCGGTGATCACTTAACACCAGGTGACCCATACGCTCATTTGTCATCCTATTCCATAAAAAAAGTGACTAGATTCACTTCAACGTCACAATGAAGGTCATTGTACCTTAGTGATGAGATTTTCTAAAGCTTAAATGATGATACAAGTACATTTAGTTATATTGCGTAGTCATAAGACATGTTGATAGACAGACGTACGCGTTAATGCGTAATGATTTTATACAATCAATCAACGTTATATTAGAAGCTCAAAATTTATTTCTTCAAAACTTTTTATAAGGATATGGATCCACTCTTATCATAACAGTTGAGCCTGGAAAAGTGAACACTTACTATTCTATAAAAATATTGCTGCAACTTAAAAACTACTTTTCTTATTCGGATTTGGAACGCGTATGATTTCGTTATTCATTTATTTATATATTTATTTATTTATAAGCATCGCAAACACAATAATCACTAACTAATTACATTTAATATTATTCTAAATAAGTGTAAGTATTATTGCACTTCCAGGCAACGACCACATGCAAGTAAAACATACATAATTTTTGAATTTTAACACCATAAGATCTTATACTAAGGTACAATAGAATACAATTATATAATAAGATACAATACAAGATCTTATAAACTATGGTCATTATCATGTTTATAGATAATGATCCAGAATATTTAATCAAAATAAAAGACATCCAGTTTTAGTTAAAAAATAAAACAGAATAGCAGTTATTGCCTTACATAAAGTGGGTATCCAGATGTTGGGTAAGAATTCTCTATAACCAGAAGTGAATAAATTGCCCAAACAAACAAGAGACATAGATTTATAGACATGCTAAATATTAAATCAAATCAAATCAAATCAAAATCACTTTATTCATAATATTATAATTATTTTGTAGGTCACGGAAATGACACTTATGAATATCAAAAAAATATTTTTCTTATTGAATCTACCGCTACTTCGTAAAGGGTTGAGCTAATGAGAAGAAGTAGCAAGAAACTCATTGCCACTCTTTTATATCAAGTTTTGCAGATCATTTCAATTAAAATTACAATATAATATGTAAAATGATGCAACAAACACACTCAAACGTCAAATAGTCAATGCCTTACACGAGTAAGTCAAAAAAGTAATTGTAAATTAATACAAAAGTTATTGAGTACAGTAGTTGCATCATCCACACTCACCGTAAATAAATAAAGGTATTCTGTGAGCATTTTATAAGCGATTATAAATAATATATATATTAGAAACCCATTTCTCTTAGAGTAACCACGCTCGTAGTCCCAGTGCTTCACATGTGAACCAGACATGACCCAGTCTTCAGCTCATAAAAATATGTTCAAATTCAAATTTCGAAAATATTTAATTGGTAGTTTATACGGTGTAATAGTATTTATTTCCAGACTAATTTTGTAATGTGATGAAACTAATAAATTAATCTCTAATATCAATATACTTGTATGTCACAATAATAAAAATAGCACCTGAGATGTCGTGAGCGGTCGAATCATATTACACATCATTTTAGATTTGAATATTATGTACAGTCAACATATAAATAAACTGATTCAAATTAAGTTATTGCTGATCCCGTGGTTGTGGAAATCCAGATATCAACATGATGCGGGTGAAATTTAGAATTTTCACCTGATGTTCTGTGGTGGAATTTTGCTGCTTTAAGCAAATAAATTCTACCAAATACTTCCCACGTTTTGCAAGATGTTGTTGGTTGATATTGCCTCGCACGGTGATTATGCAATCAATTATTTGCTGTCACTTACCCAAATAGCTGAGACTTATTCAACCTTCAAGCTTAGAGAATATAGCTTAAGGGCTGGTGACGCTCTTGACTTCTGGTGTAAGGGATGTCCATGGACGCTTGTCTTCTCGCTTCAAATCACGTGAGCCACTTGCCCATTCGCTACCTCATTTAAAAAATAAAGTTTACTTTTATAGCGTCAACAAGAATTCCCTGTCTAATTTTGTTGACAATAGAAATGACAATACGTTCACCGTGCGAAGATATCTCATATTTATTCAAGCAAAACAAATGTTATAACTATACTTACAATACTATGATTACATAAAATTAAAACTATCATTACGGGGAACCGTACCAAGAATACTGGCAGCATTTCCACGTTAGATAGCTAGGTTGATCCGTTGACCGAAATAGCTGATACCGCTTAGGTTTCCAGTAGCCCTATTGAGGCGAGATGATAGTACTTTGTACATTCTCCGCGCCTCTGGGCCCCACGGGCCAAGTGTTTCGACACCAAACGGCACAAAGATGTAAGACTCATTGAGACCGACATATTTGCGACGCTTGCTGTCTTCCGCAGCCGAAGCAGCACCCCAGCCTAATTTAAATCAAATATAACTGTTGTAACTTAAACGGTATCTAAAGGTTGAAGATGCTATTTTACTTGATTCAATTTTTTTTGCTGACGGTACCGCAGTCAGGGAAAGCTGCGGTCTGCGGCTGTAATAGAGCCGCGGTAACGGTGCAACGAGAATAGCAAATAATATAAACGTTTGTCTATATTAATATTACTCACGCTTGGCTGGCACTGGTCTACACCAACATGTGCGCGGTAACTGTTCAACTGCTTTATCATCTAATATATAAAATTCTCGTGTCCCGATGTTTGTTACCAAACTCCACCGAAACGGCTTTGTATGTAATTTTGTGTGCATATCGGGAAGGTCTGAGAATCAGGCAACATCTATTTTTCGTCCACCCTTCAGACCGAAGCACAGTAATGCTTACACATTACTGCTTCACGGCAAAAATAGGCGCCGTTGGGGTACCGATAATCTAGCCAGCATCAGGTGCAAAGATGCCTCTCACTGCAACCTAACGGAAAATAAACTCTGAAATGCTGCATTGTTTAGAAGACACAATGAGAAAATATTTTGGGTGGGGAAAATCACTTAATATTAGAGGAGGGTCCGTAGCTACTACGTAAGTTGGTACTGGCTAGGAACCGATCTAATTCCTAGCCAACACACAATATGTTTGAAGCGTTTAAGCAAAAAGCAATCATATATCGTGAACTTATAATGTCTAATATTAGATGACTTGGGTTAAACACATCATTTTATACAAAAATACCAACTTCGAAACATTGTAAAAAAAAATAAAGAAAAAGTAAATAATCAACTTGAAAATGAAACCTTGAAGTTTGCGCAACATTATATAGTAGTATTTGCAAATGTATATAGTAAAAATTATAACTTCTGAGATTCCTAGAAGTTAATGAATAAAATTATTTTGATTTGATTGGGTTGGATTGATCAAAAAAAGGTATACTTACACGGTAGTCGTAAAGTCATAGAGGCAAGGTTATTAATACGCATTACAACTATGTCTGTGGATAGAGCGAGAGTAAACCTGAACGAGCGTTTCAAATCCTGCGTTACGACTCAGCCTCAAAAAACACACACAAAACAAAGTTTTCAAATCTTTCCATAAATGGAAATATGAGGTTATAAACAAACAAAAAAGTTGAATTGAGAACCTCATTCTTTTTGAAGTCAGATGAAAAGTAACAATTGTTACATGTGGAATAGTACAACTTCTCTCAATAGACTGACGTGTCTAATAAAATAATAAACTAACTCGTATTGATTTTAAATAAATGAACTCTTTGAGAGGTTCGCTTTAAATAAAACACACTTTATTTTAGCTTAAATATATTTATTAAAATGCTCACCCGGCAAACGTTGTTTTGCCATGTAAATTAAGTACCCCGCGAGAGCACATTTTATGAGTAATAATTGTCATATGTAAAGAAACTTCATGGACTGAATTAATTATTTGTTATTGCGAATATAATATATTGTATTTCCAAGTTAAAAAAAAATATTGGTTCCGAAGAAGTAATCACTAACATCATAATATACGTAAAATATCTCTGAAACACGCTGCATCGTATGGTATAAGTATTATTCCGTTCGGTTCAGTAGTTTTCGCAGTATAACCGAAAAAAAACCGGCTGTCCATTTATTAGTACAGATAATATATTAGCTTGATTATGTACAATATAATGTTATCTGAATGAATTTTTACAAACATCAAGATTCCTGATTAACAATATGCACACAAAACAAAGTCAGAAAAGAATGTAATCTTTTCAAAATGGTCGTATTAATTCGTTGCTAGGATTTTTAAAATAATAAAATTATAACGATATAATATATGAAATACGAAGAAATCGAATATTTAAATACACCTACCAGAGCGAGGCTCCTTTGCACAGGATGCCGGCTAGATTATAGGTACCACAACGGTACCTATTTCTGCCGTGAAGCTGGTAATGTATAAGCATTAATGTGTTTCGGTCTGAAGAGCGCCGTAGCTAGTGATATTACTGGGCAAATCAGCCTATATGTCTCAAGGTGACGAGCGCAATTGTATTGCCGCCCAGAAATATTGGGTTTTTCTTATACCTATCTAGTTTTGCCTTAAATACTGAAACAAAGAAAAAAAAATTGCGAATAACATTTATTACTTTAACGGTATGTTAGTTTAATAAATTAATATAATACATTTTAAAATATAAGAAGCCTATTCAAAATGGTCTCCAATGACTGCAATACAGTCCTTTAAACGTTGAGGCCAGTTATCAATAGAAGCACGCACTCTTTTAATGGGAAAATTCTTCACTGCCAATCGTACGGATTCCAAATTATCAGGACGTTAAGAGCAAGCCGTACTCTCTAAAATTGACCATAAATCAAAATCTAGCGGATTAAGATCGGGACTAGACGACGGCCATTCTTCAGCTCTGATGAAGTCCGAAACGTTCGCTTCCAACTAAAACAGCGTAGACCGAACATTATGACGCGGCGCCGTGTCTTGCTGGAAGGACCATTCCTGGTTTTTAAACATGGAGTTGTTAAGGAGCTTCACTACGTTCTCAAGAATGGTATCTTGATACATTTGTGCCGATGTTTTGATACCTTTTTCACTCACCAAACGATCACTGCGGTCTTATAGTGCCCACGTTGCACTCTGTCGACTGATTGGGAAGCTTCCTTAATGCTTTGAGCATAAATGCGGTCATTTTGTTTGTTACAATCTTGCTCAATTGAAAAAAAAAATCTCATCCGTAAACAAATTTTTCCTGTGACCTTCCTCTGCGCAGCGCTTCAGTAGTTGTTTCAATTTTACCATCCTATTCCTTTTAAAATTATCAGTTACGAAATGACCAGTACGTCTATTATGGGCTGCAAGTCCTAAGTTATCTTTAAAATACGCGACATGGTTCTAGGTGGTATCTTCATCTCCCGAGATAAAATACTTCCAATTCTTTCCCTTACTACTATGACCACCTTTTAGGTACGAACACTACGTGGACTGCCAGATCTTTTTCTGTCACAAACAGAGGAGGTTTCATTGTACCTATTAATAACCCGGTACACAAACATTTTACTAATGCCAAGCGTATGGAGAGTTTATTGGCTCCATACCAACGAATACTTTATGTAATGCAATCACAGCCATTCGGTTCTCTTTATCACCCCACTCCATTTTAATATCGCAAAAAATTGTGCAATGTATTGGCGCCAAAATGACAAAACTCAATGAACAATTATATAAATATGACAAATTCCAAATTCAAATGTTATATTTTGTTTTTTTTAATTGTAACAGTATTTATGGCCAGACTAAGTATAGTTTGATGCTAATTTGAAACTAAAGGCTACAATTTATTGATGTTTCCCTACTAAAATAGTTACGAATATAGAGATGTAAATATGAATTGTATTATTAAATTTATTAATAAGCTTGTCACACCAGTCTATAAAAGAGTCGTTAATATTATAATATATGAAGTTATTATCTATGGCTTTTTGTCTCGTGTTTTTGACTACATTTAATTGAAATTAACTAAGAGAAGCGTACAATTTCCCCATTTAATTTATTTTAGGTCATTTTATAAAAAAAATAACTGATATATTAGCTATAACTCTAACTTTGGACAGTAATAAAAAAAACAGGCACTAAGTCTAGAGCCATATTTTTTTTTGGAGAGGAGAAAAATACATGTACGTATTGAAGACCCCGTAACGGGGCCCATATGTGGGCTCGGGGGTGTAAACGACTAAAAACCTTCCCTGTTCTGATAGCCCTAAAGGCTTTTAGAGCGAAGCCGGGTGGCGGGGAGGTTCTTGGAGGCTGAAAATGCAGCTCACAGGCGCGGGGCATCTTGGAAGGAGACTCGAACCTCGAACCGACTGCTCGCTAGGATGGATGGAGAGAAGATCTCCAACGATCTATAATATTTGTTAGTCCAATGGAGTCTAGGTTTGAAGAGACTCTGCACTCGCCGGCGAGTACGGTGATATATGTATGTGTGTTTGTTATTATCTGTGAATGTATGTATGTGTACAAGTATGTGACCAAACCAAATTTATTACAGACTAGCAGACCCACAAAATTATTATTAGAGCATGACATCTTGGACATTGCAACATTACTTTATGTTTCAAAAATAAAAGTTTTTTTTCTAAAAAAAACGTAGCCTTAATTACTCCTTCTTACATCAGCTACCTGCCTATAAAATTTCCATCAAAATCGGTCCAGCCATTTCAAAGTTTAGCTGGAACAAACAGACAGACAAACAGACACCGTATATATATTCATATACATGTAGTAAAAAACGGTTATTTCAATATTACAAATATATCTTAATTATACAATCTTATAACTTAATACTTTTTTCTCTCTCTCTCTGCTCTACAATACAGAGGTCAAGAGATTCGTTGCCAGCCTTGAAAGAGTAGTAGAATGGAAGAAGATGGTACTTGAAGATCTCTATCTCGACTCTTCAGAAATATAACAGCAGCGATGAATCCACAAACTGAACGTGCGTCGTAAAGTTTCTTGAGACACGTGGTTGTGAACTGCCTTATCAACGTATACGTCAAAGTGTGTAATTTCAATGTAATTCCCATACTCGCCCGACCTAACCCCAGCCGTCTAGTACTTTTTTCACGATATGGACAACTTGTTTCAGGGTAAAAAAATTTCATCTCAAAAAGAGTCTGCGCCCCAGAATTTTACGCAATGGTTATTTAAAAAGTTTTTATGAGATGGCAGAAATGTATAAATAACGTAGGTGCTTTGATGAAATTAATATATTTTACCTTGCAATAAAAAAAGATATTTTTCAATTGTCAGTACAAAACGGCAGTTTTTTACGTTAAATAATTTAAATTTTTCATTCATTATTATTTTTTATTCAGTTCGCAACCATTAATCAAATGTATGACAAAATTTAATGCAAAGATATTCAATCGAGAATATCAAATTTCCTCCAACATAACATCACATACAAAACTGTTTATACTAAAGACATAAACGCGCTTCGCCGATCGCGTCTATGTAAAATATATTTTTAATGCGTAAATATATTGACTATGTCCGGTATAGATTTCTTATCTTTTAAAGTGAATCGAATAAATTTTATTAAATACAGCGACCCAGTTTGAGGTAATATATTTATACTTGTCCCATGCTTATATTTTTATCACCATAAAATCAAATTCAAATATTTTTATTTAAATTAGGATTTAGAATCACTTATTGACAATCAAATCAAAATCACTTTATTCATGTAGGTCACGGAAATGACACTTATGAATGTCAAAAAAATATTTTTCTTATTGAATCTACCGCTACTTCGAAATCAAAAACTACCACCCATTAGAAAGTTTATGCTTCAGAACAGAAAAGAACGGACGCAAGCGTCAAAATCTAATTTATCATTAAATTGCCTGAGGTCGGTCACTCCATTCCCAATTTGTCGTATTATTAAGAAAGTCATTTAGGTTATAGTAATCTTTACCTTTATTTAAATACCAGCTGCTATTCCCCGCATCTTTTACATATTAGACCTTATGTACATTAAAATAAAGTCAGAGTACGAAAGCCAGATAGAAGTCCTCTTTCAAAGAAGAAACGCTTTTTTTGGAGTTACTCGTACCCATTTGGTATCGTCCTGGAAGCACCGCACAAGAAGTTCGCACATTCTAGAGTTTGGTTGCACGTGGAAGAAAATTGCTTGAAAGCCGCACTGTCAACTGCAGCCAGACATTTAGATGGTGGGAATGATATGCTAATTAGTGGCATGATGTGCGAAGGGAGGAATTTGGTGGCAGGAATCAGGGCCAACAGTTCCTTGACATGCTCCTCGTGATAAATGCGGTAGAAAACACACAATGAAGCGACGTCTCTACGCTACGCCAAGTGATTTATCCGTTCACAGAGCACTGGATCCTCGACAAGTCTAGCAGCTCTGCGTTGCACGTGGCCAAATGTTTCGAATTGATGTTGTAGTGCGCCAGACCAGAGATGACATAAGATGCTGCACATGATTCACACAAACCGATATATTTTTAAGAGTTCCCGAGCGCGATTTGCATTTAGCTTGGATCTTCATTGCTAGCAAAAGCTAGTTATATATTACAAAGGTCAACCTCATTCGATCAGGAGATACATTTTTAAAGATATCTGAGAAGAACACCACTGCGATGAAGTGTAGTGAACACCGTGATCGTCTTGTCGCTTCTAAACGGAAATTAAAATACTAGGGATATTTTTTAGTTTATTAGATATCCGCGAATTGTTCTGTTTCTAAGTGTTCTCGTAACTCACATTATTTGTATAAGTGAAGAGCTGTTTAACCTGATTCCTGCCGCCAAATTCCACCTTCGCACGACATGCCACAAGTTATCATCATAAGGATATCATCCCCACCATCTGGATGTGTGGCAGTCCTCCACAGTGCGGTTTTCAAGGAGCTTTCTTCCTCGTACTACAAAGCTATGGAATGAGCTTCCTTGTGCGGTGTTTCCGGGACGATACGACATGGGTACCTTCAAAAAAAGCGCGTACACCTTCCTCAAAGGCCGGCAATGCTCTTGTGATTCCTCTGGTGTTGCAAGAGAATGTAGGCGGCGGTGATCAATTAACAGCAGGTGACCCGTACGCTCGTTTGTCCTCCTATTATATAAAAAATAGTGAAAACCTGTAGCTATCCAGTTATTATCTAAGAATATATAGAAATTGTATTGCCTGTTGATTTTCCTTAAACACATATATATATATATATATTTTAAGATAGGTGCCTTGCATGCATAATATAATATAATATTGACACACTTTTACACAAATGACCTTGCCCCAAACTAGGCATAGCCTGTAAAATGGGGACAAGATAGCGATATATTTAATACACTTACTTAAACATATATGTAAACACCCATGACTCGGAAAAAAACATCCATATTCCTCGTATAAATTTTGGCACCTATGGGGATTCGAACCCGGGTCCTCTAGCTTATTAGGCAGGGTCACTAACCACTGGGCTATATGGTCGTCTATATGTGTGCCAGCATACGCCTAGCTTGAGCTTATTTGCGGCTCATGTATAGTTTAGTTTTATTATGTATGGTATGTTTGTATTTTAATTCAATTTTAAAATTGTTTTACTTTGTACTGAGTGGTTTTTAGCTGCAAATAAAATATTTTATTATTCTTTTTTATAATTATAAATATTCATCAAGACAGGTGCGCAAAAATCCAAATTTTACGATCCCAATCAGCATAGATAATTAAGGAAAGGTTAAATCGACAAATTCAAATTGTATAAATATTTAATCATTTACCTCTTGTCTGGCACGCGATATGAAACTTTTTAACATATCTGCGCTATTAATCTTAAGTTGTCTATCGTTTTGGTTTTAAAGTCATAATTATGTAGATCATTATTTTTTATAATAATGTGCCGGCCACGTGTTCGACACCAAACGGCACAAAGATGTAAGAATCACTCAGACCGACATATTTGCGACGCTTGCTGTCTTCAGCAGTCGAAGCAGCAGCCCCAGGACCAACTGACGTAACTTAGACATGAGAAGGAGCCAAAGTGTCGATGCAATTTGTAAGCCTTTGTATTTTAACTATAAAACCAGTAGCTGATGCACACATTGACAAAATGTAATATAATTAGTCATGCATTAATCGGCTGTCAGGTGGTCTATACGCTAAAAGTTTAATATAAGTTATCCTACTATAAGTGTATGGATTTATCACTAGAAATAATAAATTGTTTTTAACCAATTCTAGTAGGCTTCATGAGGTACAAACAGCTTTAATGCCGGGTCGTACGAGTGTTACGTGTAATGTAAGATTACTTGTAATTTTGCGTCAACAGTGTGGACGACGTACACTGAGTTACTACTATGGTATGTATTTAATAACTGAAGACCGGAAACGTTTGAAACGTCGAACTACTACTGTGGGTCACGTCAAAAAATAAATAAATAACAATTTGCCGAAATTTCTTTGGATACGTCTCAATTATGCGGTGAATTTTAATATCAACCCGTAATAATTAAGCTATATATTTTAAATTGAAAAACATAATAATCGTAAGCATATTGATTTTGGTTCGATAACTGTCAAAGTGAAAAAATAAAATAACTCCGCTTCGTTAGATCGGAGGTGAGGTGATTTCATTAGCGTCCAGACACTATACTATACATATATATATACTAATACTTAGATGACTTAGAAATTATGAAACAACGTTATTTTTATTTTACTCGATTGTATTTAAGATTAAGCTAATATATGTTTCCATTTAAATTTAATTAATCCCAGAAGTGAGAGACGCTATTTTAAAAAAAAATATTAAGGTTTGAAGGAGCGACATCTCATGTCAATTTCTTAATATGCAAATAATATTTTTTACATCACTAATGTGATGTGATGTCGGCAAGCTAGGACATCACGGACTGTCATGCCAAAAAAGTATAGGCCGCTTCTCGAGACATTCCGCACTTAACGATATCATGCGCCGGACAAGGAATTAGTCTAGCTATTCAAAGGAGGAACGCTGCCAGTGTCTTCGGAACCTTGCCTAAAGGGACTCCTTTTAATAATATTAATTTTAGTTATTATATTATATTTATAAGGTTTTTAATTTTAGGTTCTTTGTTCTAGTATATTATTTTTTATTATTTCTGTATACTTATTAAATAATAAAAAATATTATTGGGGTCGGAGTTAAACAAGACATACCAAGACTTACGAACCTTACGTCACTCAACGGTTGGCTCAGTGGAAGAGCACTCGGATGGAAGCCGAGAAGTCACGGGTACCTAAATTTTGGTTAAAAAAATTAATTTCATAAATAATTTTCCAAAAACTCGGTATAATCCACGCAAAAAGTTGTTTAAAATATTATTCGATTTGGTCTCAATTAGCTACAAGAATGTTTTTGTTTGAAAATTAAAGTGAATTTTATTCGGATAAAAAACTTTACCACGCATTTAAATAAATATGTTAGTGAAAACAAATATGAACGTAATCTTAAATACAATCGAATACAATAAGAAATCGTTGTTTCAAAAGTTTTAACAGAGAAAAGAATTAGTCAGTAAATGAATTAAGTACACAAAATTTATATACAATTGTATAAGTATATTTACTTACAAATTACCTGATACGTGATGATAAGGTGATGATCCAATTGTATTATTACATACTAGCTGTTGCCCACGACTCCGTATGCGAGAACGCTATAAAGCAACAAAAATACATCTACATTATTGATGTTTGTGAAAAATAAAAAGACGTACTTATTAAATTGCGTACTAAAAAGCTGTGGAATGAGCTTAAAAGCTTCCTTGTGCGGTGTTTTCGGGACGATACGACAATGCCTTCAAAAAAAGCGTACATTTTCCTTAGAGGCCGGCAACGCTCCTGTGATCCTCTGGAGTTGCAAGAGAATGTGGGGGCGGTGATCACTTAACAGCAGGTGACTTGTACGCTCGATTGTCCTCTTTTTCCATAAAAAATGGTCTATTCTCTGGAGATAATTTTGGATAGCAGATTCACGATCGGTTTTTGATTCTTAATTACGATTCTTTGGAGATTTTGAATTGAAGAGAGATAGAATTTTCAAAGCAGACGTAGAACGTTAACAAAAATATCTGAATAGCGTTTTTATAAATAAATTCTTTATTTTATCCAGTGCCTAAATATTTTACCTGTATTTATTCAAACTCAAAACGAATTAAATTTTACTACTATAAAATATCTAAATTGTATATATTTTATAAAAGTACACGTTCCTTAAAAAAGTCTTTGATTTTAATCATAGCATTTTTATTTTCTTAATTCGTTAATGTCAAAGAAATTCATGAGTTTTGAAATGTTATGTATTTTACCTACGAGAAGAAGTAGCAAGGAACTTATTGCCAGACTTTTAAATCAAAATTTGCAGCATTATCAATCTATTTAAAGTCATGCAACAAAAATAATCAAGCGTCAAATGCTCAAAGAATTGCACATTTATTTAAAATAATATAATGTAAATTAATAAAAAAAACATAAGAGTTATTGAGAACAGCATCAATCCATACATACTGTAAATGATTTATAAACAAATTCTTCCACCGCGTCTGTCTGTCTGTCTGTTCGCGATAAAACTACTGCACCGATTGTCAGGCTGTTTTCACTAATAGATAATTTTAATAATAACTAATAATAATTTCGTAACTCTCGAGGAAGGTTTTAACTTATATATATAACTTGTGAAGTGTACGATATTTGTAGGAGGTCTGTTCCGTGGCCATCTGGAGGGCAAAGTCAAATCGGCTTCGAAGAAGCTGGGCGTTATTAATAGAGCACGGCAATACTTCAAGCCGGCCCACTTTCTAACGTTCTACAAAGCGCAGGTCCAGCCACACATGGAGTATTGCTGTCATATCTGGTCTGGCGCACCCCAGTATCAGCTTGACCCATTTGACCGCGTGCAAGGTAGAAAAGCTCGAATTGTCGGGGACCCAGTGCTCTATGAACGGCCGGATCACTTCATTGTGTGTCTTCTACCGCATTTATCACGGGGAGTGTTCCGAAGAGCTGTTTAACCTGATTCCTGCCACCGAATTCTACCTTCGCACGACACGCCACAACTTAGGATATCATCCCCACCATCTGGATGTATGGCGGTCCTCCACAGTGCTGTTTTCAACGAGCTTTCGTCCACGTACTACAAAGCTGTGGAATGAGCTTCCTTGTGCGGTGTTTCCGAGACGATACGACATGGGTAATTTCAAAAAAAGGGCGTACTCCTTCCTTAAAGGCCGGCAACGCTCCTGTGATTCCTCTGGTGTTGCAAGAGATTGTGGGCGGCGGTGATCACTTAACACCAGGTGACCCGTACGCTCGTTTGCCTTCCTATTCCATAAAGAAAGTGTCGGAATAAACTAAGCCGTCTGGGAGCTTTCAACGAAAACGCTGTCTAAGCCTTTCGAGATATAATAAAATAATGTATACACTACAGAAAAGTATCCGATGGCATATGTCTAACTCTTAAGGATAACATAGGAAATCCATATTAATACTTAAAAAATTGTCAATTATAAAACGCGAATGTAAAAGCTGTTTACACAAATACGATATTAATCCTTATCATTTTAATACTAAATAATATTATAAAATCATTAATTTTCGATAGCGTTAGACTATATTATTCCTGAATACTTAGGTACAACTTTTTTTTTCCATTGAAAGAACAGCGTCTGTCGGAGCTAGAATATGATACAAGAGACTTTCATTTTAGCAACATGAAGCCAAGTTTCCAATGGACAAAATAATCCAGCCACCATAAATAGTAATCTCATTATTAATATGCATATTGTTTTATTAATCAAATTTCTCAGATCTAGATTATAATTGTTATCCTTTGATAATTTATACGTCTAGATAGAGTCTCTTGCTGCTAGACGACCGATAGAAACAGGCCAGGAATATTAGTTTAGTGTGCGTGACAAGCTACGTCTTACACTCGTGATTTGTATGTCACTGTGTGTTAGTGTAGGTGCATTCCTCAAAATAGAAGTTAGCTGTCAACCTCAATTTTTCAACGCAATTTTCAATTTTTACACAGCCGCCACAGACTATCTAGTCGTATAAATGATCTAAGTCAAGAACTTACTAACTTGAATTATTGTTATATAAGAGAGCAATACAGAATACTGGAAGAGCTGCTGGCAGCGACTCTTCTCTTTCTCCACCATTTTTAACCGACTTCAAAAAAGGAGGAGGTTCTCAATTCGTCAATTTTTTTTATGTTTGTTACCTCAAAACTTTCGACTGGGTGAACCGATTTTGATAATTCTTGTTTATATGAAAGCTGGTGCTTCCCGAGTGGTCCCATTGTAATTTGGTCCAGATCTGATAGTGGAATCCATGAGAAAACCATAAAAGTCTAAAATTTTGCTGTACATCCGTATAGCAAAGCGGATGAAAAATTTACGAATAACTCAATATCGCGCCAACCGATTTCAATGATTATTTTTTTATTGGAAAGCATATACCTCAAAGATAGTTTGGTGAGAGATTGGTTAGGTTCTGATAACGGGATCCATGACAAAGTAACGGAACACTGTCTGTTATCAAATTGCAAAGTACTTACTTTCATTGCTGCATTGAAAAATTTAGTATATATACACATATTTAGACAAATTGTTAGTTAGTGTACTTCAAATTCACTAAAAACCATAAAATAATAAAAAAAATTAACAAAATAAAACAACCGCCTTCAAAAACACTATTCCAAAACAATAGATATAATGTGCACTAAAAAGTATAAAAATAATTGCGTATTTTTATACAATCTACTTAATTAATCTTATTCTAGTTACGATTATTGTAATTTTTGGAGTCGGTGTCATCCAAGATAGGTTTGTTACTACATACATAGTTATAGATAGGTAAGATGTGCTTGAGTCGTGAGGAGGCGAGAGGCGAGAGCGGGTTGCGGCGGAAGGACACCGATTCCAAAAATCACAATAATCGTAACTAGAATAAGATTAATTAATTAGATTGTATAAAAATACGCAATTATATTTATACTTTTTAGTGCACATTATATTTATTGTTTTGTAATAGTGTTTTTGAAGGCGGTTGTTTCTTTTTGTTAAAAAAAAGTACAGCTCATGATAAGAACATACAAGAAACTCAACGGCCACTCTTTTAAATATCAATAAGTATTTTACAATAGTTAATTTGTAAGGTGCTGCATCGAATATATAAATCGAGTTCAAAGTGAAAAATATTTTAATTATCAAATTTTTCATGAAGAGTATTAGTTGTAAGAAATCACTTGGTTTTTTTTATTTCCAAAATCCGGAAGCTAGTCCAGAGATTTACATCTCTGTAGCATCGCCTTAACACATCTCGTTATGGGATTGTCTTCAGAAGTAGGCTCTGAATTGAACAGTTGATGCTGTGTCGTTATTGAGAGAGGTCGTTGTATCACGAATTGTAATCGTACCTAGAACTTCACGTAAACCATTATTCCAGTGTTTGTTATTCTGTGTCGATTTCTGTGATTTGTTGTCAAATGTAAGTTTAATTAATTTATTAGCTTTTAGAAAAATAAGACGATAATATTTTCAGCATTATAATAAATCTTCATGATATTTTCAAATTATATTTTTTATTTTAGATAATTTGTAATTGAAAAAATGAATTAACAATAATTAAAATCATATTACGAGAGACAATTACTTTATTATTATAATATTGATAGTTACGTTTTTTGATGAACTGTTTTTATAGAATTTAAATGAATGTATAAGTTTTAATAAATATATTATAATGAATGCAGGCAACGTAACAAATTTTTACTGTTACATTTATATCAATAATTTGAGAAAAGTATATTTTAAAAACTGATTTGATATTTTACGTCTTTTATAAACATTATATGCATTTTTAAATAAAACCGAAAAGCTATTTTTAGGTATAGGTTTCATTATTTGCTTAAAAATAAGCTTTAACATAATTATTGGTTCACTTATTTTGATATCATTAATAAAAGAACATATTCATATTCTTTTATTGATAAAAGAATATGTTCATATTCTTTTATTGATAAAGAATATGTTCATATTCGTTTATTAATAAAAGAATATGTTCATATTCTTTTATTGATAAAAAAATATGTTCATATTCTTTTATTGATAAAAAAATATGTTCATATTCTTTTATTGATAAAAAAATATGTTCATATTCTTTTATTGATAAAAAAATATGTTCATATTCTTTTATTGATAAAAGAATATGTTCAAATTCGTTTATTAATCAAAACCAGATTTAAGTACCTATATATATTAAATACTTTATCATACTTATTGATGCAAATATTAATTACATATAGTTTAGTATTTAGTATAGTTTAGTTTAATTTTATATGTTTTAACGTTACGTTCATTAGTTTCTTAAATTTTATGCTGAATTAATTCTTAGTTTTATTTTAATTCGTTTTATTTAATACTTAATCGATTTAAAATTAAATCAATTATTACACATAAGAACGATAAGTGAAATTAAAATATTAGAATTTTTTACAATTCGAAATATAGAGTTTCGGATGTCTTTTAAATAATATGTAATAATATAATATTAAAATATAATATTAAATGGATGTTACTTATTTGTTTCAAAATATTTGACTTTTCACTGATAGAAATATATAATGGGTGGTGATAATTAGATCTACTAATTTTGGCAAGCATTAGAAAAAACCGACTAAAAATAAGTGGGAGGCACCTATTTCCGCCATGAAGCAGTAATGTGTAAGCATTACTGTGTTTTGGTCTGAAGGGCACCGACTTAACAAACAACAAATAATAGCATTTTATTAATATTAAAGATAAAGGTTTCAGAGTGTATTAGAAATTTTTAGTTATTTGATACTTTTCAGTTTTTGAAGTCGGTTTTTTTAAACGTAGTTTATTTTTTATTTTTTACTGTTTAGTGTCAGTTAATAATAATCAAATATAAACAACCTGAATGAAAACTTCTAAAAAAGCCATACACAAAAAACAATTATAGCATCCAGGTAGACAAATTTTTTATAAAAAATCTTCATAGAATGAAAACTACATGGCCAAACTATGTAAAATTTTTATAGGACCAAATGGCATCTATTTCGCATGGATCTAAAGAATTACGTAAATCGAATTATTAATCTTAGAGTAATCGGTGTACATACATATAAAAAACCGATCGAATTGAGAACCTCCTCCTTTTGGAAGTTGGTTAAAAATGCATTGCTTTTTTACTATAATCTTTACAATATGTTGATATAATATTTTCAAATTACCTTTATTTATTTCTAATGTGTTTGGAGTGATGCATGCACTATACTCATATAACTCCAGGGATATTTTTTTATATTATTGCTGGGCAATAAGTTTTCTTGCTACATCATCTTAAAAGAGCTCACCTATTCCGAAGTGATGAGAAATGGTAGAATAAAATTAACAAAAAATAGATACAACAAAACAAATCTAATAACCTTAGTATCTGTGGATCAAACTTGTTCATTGATTTACAGGTACACAGTAAACTATATAAATGTATGAACATTAGTAAAAGATGAATTAATATAAGCTACGCTAAGGATAATTACATTAGCTCTTGCAGACAACTACTACGTAGACGAAGTACGCAGATAAAATAAAAAACTCACAACAGCCAAAGAACCTGAAAGTGGACGCAACAGGTCAAAGTTGAGCAATTTTAAGAGATGTCACGAAGACCATTGTCTTGTAGAAGTGGCAATGAAAAGTCCTGAAAACTAACCAAATTAAATTTGAAAACAAATGGACAAATGAAAAATTTATGAACGATGTGGGACTCTAAGCCGCGAACTCTCGCGTTCCGTGCGAGCGGTCTTTCCAGTGAGCCAACCATTCGAATGTCGTATTTAAAAAGTTTTCAAATTTAATGTGTGATTAATACCGAATTGAGGGTTATCACTTTAAAAAAAATAAACTATAAAGTCCTGAAAAGTAACAATAATATTTATATCGCCAATTTTGTTATGTCAGAGAGAAACACGACATTAACCTTGATCACATACCTATTAAAACGTTATTGGATTTCGTTAAACACATATATAACATGAACGATATCAATATAATAAATTGTTAGACTAATAAAAAGCGTCAGCATAAAAACCCAAATTAGCGAAATTATAAAAAAGTTTACGATCGCAATTTACAATTCTGATAAATCTTTAGTTCTATAAAGCCACCATAAAATATTTATTTGTATACATACAGGAAATCAGCTTTTTTTTCTGAGCTATAAACAAAACAACTTAAATTATTGCAATATTTCATTAAAACCTAACAACACCTATATTTCCTTTACAAAGTATAAATTATTTGAATACACCGGATCTCGTCCGATCACCGAAGTTAAGCAACGTTGGGTGCGGTCAGTACTTATATGGGTGACCGCTTGGGAGCACCGATGCTTCTTCTTCTGTGATTTTTTTATCGTAGTCTGTTGTATTTATTTATAATAGGTATCTTTAATATACAATATTCAATTTATAGGTACCTAATTGCTACTTTTTACGAATACTAGACAGATTCTTAAAATTAGACCATAACATGCAATCTGAAATTCAAGGTGCGATTTGCCGATTTCGGTCGGAATTCATTAGATTATCGGTGTAAGAAAAAAAATAAGAAAAAAAACAACCAACTTCAAAATCTATTCCAAAAATAAATATAATATGCATTAATAAAATATAATAGATAAAGCATTAAAATAATTGGTTTATTTCTTTTTTGTCTTTTAATTTCTCTGAATGCAGCCATAAACGAAAGCACATTGCAATTTGACTACAGACAGTTTGAAATTCTGCCACAGATCGCACCCTTCCTGTGAGTCGATAAGCAGTTCGATTGATCACCATAATCGACTACCGGCCGTTTTCAATAACGAATCTCTAGTTACGGATACATTGCTGTCGCCGTTTAATGACAAGATCTTATCTATCCATAGTTATGTCCAATATAGTTTATAGTCCAATGCTTTATGTCGACAGGTTATTGAAATGTAAGTAAGCGTTAAAGGATAGATTTGTTTTATTTACCTCTAGTAAGTTTGTATTTATTTATGAAAATAAGGGACGAGACGAGCATGACGTTCAGCTGATGGTAATTGATACGCCCTGTCCATTACAATGCAGTGCCGCTCAGGATTCTTGAAAAACACAAAAATTCTGAGCGGCAATACAATTGCGCTCGTCACCTTGAGACATAAGATGTTAAGTCTCATTTGCGCAGTAATTTCACTAGCTACGGCGCCCTTCAGGCCGAAACACATTACTGCTTCACGGCAGAAATAGGCGCCGTTGTACCCATAAACTAGCTGACATCCTGTGCAAAGGAGTCTCCCTCTGGTGGTTAAACTAGCGATATTGAAAACGGCCGTACGACAATTACTTGAACATAACGACGTTACGGTAGGTGACTCAAATATCCGGATAGCCTGTAAAACATTCGGTTGAGTCTCTTTAATTTGCTCCTAGGAATTGAAGAATACCGTTACTTAGTCATGGATCCCATAGTAAGAACTTCACCAAACTCAAAGTTAAAAGTTGCCATATAAAGATTGAACTTCAATTATCGTTAGGGGTTATATTTTCAAACACAACGATATTCCATAACATTTATTTTAAATTACAACAAGAGGCAGGTATATGAATTTTTATGCATATTAATTTCGAATGTCCTAACAACCTTACTTAAGTTTTAATGAACCTTTCGTCCAAAACTTCGCCCCAGTGGTAGAGGAATCAGTCAGTCAGGAAATTAAGTAAAAAACTATAAATAGAACATTTTCGCGATAAATAATATGTCGACAATGTAGTGATTTGACAAACTCAATAATATTTTTGAAGACCTATCCATATGTACCCCACAAGTATGGGTTTTATGAAAAAAAATTTTTGGGTTTCAGTTCTAAGTATGCGGTTGCCCCAAAATTTTTTTTATTCTATTTCTGTGTGAAAATCTTAATTTGGTTCACAGAATACATCAACTTACCAAGTTTTAACAGTATAGTTCTTATAGTTTTAGAACAAAGTGGCTGTGACATACACGGACAGATAGATAGACATGACGAATCTATAAGTGTTCCGTTTTTTTTGCCATTTGGCTATGGAACCGTAAAAAAACAAAAACGTCATCAGAGCAATTTTTAAAAATATTATTTTTAACCTTTGAAATGAAACAATGCATAAAGTTATATGAATATTGTTTAATCAAGATTTTATCTTAACAAAGCGTTTAATTCTTGTCGTTATTAAATCTTTAATTTGATTACCCTTAGCAGGTACCAAACTTAAATCGATTTTGAGATAAAAATATTGATACTCAATCTGTTTCTGTGAGACCATTCATATCCGTTTGAATGTGGCTTCTTCTTTGATTCTATTATTTAAAATATGTTTATTTTTAAAGTTTTTTTTAACTTAGTGTTTGATTTTTGATTTGGGAAATTTATCAATTTCTTATAAGTCAAAATAGATGTTTTAAGGTTTATTCGATACCATAATGAATTTTTAAATTATGTTAACTTTATTAACATTTGAATAATGAAGGAATATTTTAATTATGTCACTCACACTGATTGAGTGACCCGGTAAAATATAACCCTAAGGATAAGTGATAGGTGTGAAAGAAATTGGCCCTTAATAATATAAAATTTGTCATTAGTATTAAAGGTTGGTACTTCATGAAAAATGTAGCTGGCTCTGTTTAATGTTACGTAATATTATAAAAGGCGATATTAATATTGTTCCAAGTTTGTATAGTAGATATTTGGATTGAATAACCCTTCGAGAAACTACTGTCTGTAATTCACCATGAGGGTGATGTAATTCAACATTAAAAAGGGGGACTGAAGTCTGAATAACAAAATTTGATTGAACCTAACGTTCTTATTGACATCACAATAGCGCTCAGAAGCCAAAAATAAGACGCCACTGTTGCGTCTAGGTGATGATATCCTGGGCAAAGAAGTCTCCCACTGGTGTGGGAATAATATTTAGAATTATATATTACTTATACATTAATTATAATTTATACAATAAAATAATATGTATTAAGTAGCCATAAACCATCTAGGATAAGTTTCGCATCGAATGGTGGTAGTTTCATGTCGATACCATCAGTGGTTTAGGCGTGAAAGAGCCTCAAACAAAGTCCATTTTCATTATATATATATATATATAGAAGAAAGATAATTCTTACCTTGATAATGTTATGTACGTACATAGGCACATAAGTGGCTTTTCTAGAAATTGTCAAAACCGTAATATTAACACTAGGAATAAACAAATAAAATTTGAAAAACAATATTTTATAAACGATGCGGGACTCGAACCCACGACTACTGGCGTTTTTCATATTTTATTTGTGTATTAATCCTAGAAGTGAGGCCATTATCACTTTAAAAACATAACAAATTGACTAGGAATAAACATAAACTTATTCTGTCAAATCAAATCAAAATCAGTTTATTCATGTAGGTCACGGAAATGACACTTATGAATGTCAAAAAAATAATAAAATATTTTTCTTATTGAATCTACCGCTACTTCGTAAAGGGTTGAGCTAATGAGAAGAAGTAGCAAGAAACTCATTGCCACTCTTTTATATCAAGTTTTGCAGATCATTTCAATTTCAATTACAATATAATATGTAAAATGATGCAACAAACACACTCAAACAGTAAGTCAGTAAGTCAGTAAGTCAAAAAAGTAAATGTAAATTAATACAAAAGTTATTGAGTACAGTAGCTGCATCATCCACATACACCACAAATCAATAAAGGTATTCTGTGAGCATTTTATTAGCGATTATAAATAAATAAATATGTATATATCCATATATACACAATAACTTTTAATAATCTGAAACCGAGTCTCCGGCAACAGGATCATCCTGCCACCACAAGCAGCGCCCGTTCACGAGCATGACGCATGAGCCAGCCATCGCCTCCCTCAACCATATTTTAGGGAAGGGGACGACCCGTCCCATGTCGCCGCCAATAAGCCCGATAAAGAGTTACACACTAAGTTAAACATCTTGCTTAGTTAAAAAATAATACATGAATTTATTTGAGTAAAATTAACATAATTAACAATAACAATGTAATGCGGTTCAAAGCGGTAATCGAATCAGCTGTTGTCATTTATAATACAATTTAAAAGCCTATTAAAAGTTAAAACTCAATTTATCCCGAGATCGTTAACCCCGGCACCAAATAGACGAACACGAGAAGCAAAGTAGATTTAAAATGTAAATTTTCAAGACCAGTTAACTTGCATATGCATAGTCCTTGTGACGGACGTCTTTTTTATGTAAAAACTGTTATATATTAACAGTTATTTAAATGGATCGTGAGTCAGGCTTAAACCGGAATAATCCGCTTTTATTTAGAATTATAATCGATACTGAAAAATATTTGGACTTATTGATTGAGTATTAATGATGTGTAAAGTAATTTTAATTTGATAAGACTGTGATTGGGAATGACTTAAAAATATAATTGAGACTGATTTTGAATATTTGTATTAATTTTATTAGACTTAAAGTGGCTGAATCGGGAACTCTACTTCACGCAGTTAAAATTTAAAGTAATGTTAATATAACATATCTTTTTAATTTTTAATATTATATGTTTGCAAAATAACTTTCGCGGGTGTTTATGATTATTTTATTAGTTTATAAGAAATTTCATTTTTTATACTTGTATTTCACATATTATGGGATCCTCCCCATAATATGTCAAATATTTGAGTTATTATGGTGATGGATCTCCATAATAACTCAAATATATCCCTCCATGGGGAGGGACATTATATCTGGAACGTCACTGGAACGTTATGACCCCTCCCGTTCCCCTTTAGCCCCCTCACGCTCCTCCTGTTGCGTCAGTACGGCTTGCAGTTTAATTTTTACCGTTAGGTAAATGTTGTGATGTTTGAGTGCTATCGCTGCTTTGTTTTTGAAGTTTTCATTGTTACGTTTTGACTTTTGCTGTTAATAGTTCTGTATTTTCTGTTGTTCAGTGTCGCTATAATAATTTTGTCAGAAAAATAAATACTCTTTGTACTAAACCTAGATGCTTACATTGATATTTCATCATTATAATAATAATAATCTGCATAACAACTCAACACCTTAATATCAATCAATAACACAAAAAAAGCGGCAAAAATATGTAAATGGAAAAGGCAAAAAATCTTTGCTCAAAATCATACAGTGCAAATTAGCTCTAGAAAAAGAACTATTTACTAGATCTCGTTCAAACTATTTTCGGTGGATGTTTGCATGGTAATCATTTATTTTTTTTTGTTTTTTCAATCTCTTGTTTTAGAAGTTACAGGGGGGGGGGACATTTTACCACTTTGGGCGTGTCTCTCGCGCAAACTATTCAGTTTTTTGAAAAAGATGATATTAGAAACTACTATATCGTTTTTCAAGACCTATCCATAGATATAAGTGACACGTATCTATTATTGCGGGAAAATATCAAGTTTTTACAGTATAGTTCTTATAGTTTTGGAAAAAAGTGGCTGTGACAATATCCTAGTGATACTTGTTTTGGACACCGTAACAGAGCGACGATGTGACGTCATCGACGTGAGGTCCTGGTCCAGGTAGTAATGATGAACTTCTGATCATGTTGCCACGTTGATATTTATAAAAATATGTGTGTGTGTGTGTGTGTGTGTGCAAGTCGCACACGGTAGAATTGTAACTTCCGAAAAGCAGGATCCATCAATTAAAAATACTCATTGAAAAGTATTGAAAAAATAAACGCCGCTTAGACGTTTCATATAAACTGTGTATTTATAAATACATAAAATACAATTAGATTTAGTGTTTTTTTTTTATTAACGAGAGTGCTACATATTTAATATATATTTAAATAAAACACTTTTAAAGGATTAAAACGCGTGTAAATGTAACTGTGTTTTTACATTAGATGAGTCTAAGATAGTATTTGTCATAGTTGTCATTATAAAATTTAGCGCCATTTATTGCCTCGGATTGATTTTTGGCAAAATATAATGACAGTGTCCTCTTCTTTTTTGGTAGTTGAGAGTTTTAATGTGGAGATTATAATAATCTCTAAATTAAAACCCAGTCATTTGATCTGCAGTCCCCCTGAAAACGAGATCTGGAAAGGTCTTCAAAACGTCGTGTTAACTATAATAAAAATGTAACTTTTACGCAAAAATTTATTGTAAAACCACAGTTACATTAACCCGTGTTTTAATCCTTTAAAATTGTTTTAATTAGATTTAGAATTTTATAATTTAACATTACACGTCATTTAGATCACACTTTAAGAATTGACCTAAAAAAATTTACTTGACTTTAACCAAAAATCACCGTTAACTATGAAGCTAAATATAGTCATTTAATAATTTTCATACAATGCTTAGAAGACGATAGTGGGGTTTTAATTTAATTCTATCGCCGGTTGAATTCTATAAATTTACCTGTTTGTGTCTCTGTTTTGTATCGTCTCGCTTTTTCGTTTCATCGAGTTTCAAATCACAACGTTTCTAAAGAAGTTTCACTTTAAAAATTGTATTCATCTCTTATTGTTCGCAAAACCACTCATTAAAATATTTAAAAAGTCGTGACCTTAATAAATATTGTCAAACATGCTACCCGAACTTCCAAACCGTACATTAACAATACAAAAAAAAAAATACTCTTATCTAAATGGTTGCAATAAGTATTCAAATTCGCATCGTTTTTTCTTCCAACAATTAACAGAATCCGGAAACTCTTGTTCTTAGTGATTTTTATTGACTTTATTTTTTGTTTGTTTTTTTTTTTATATATTTGTTTCACTGGCATCTTCTGCAAAATACCAGTTTGCAACTGTAGAATAAGCGCCCGGCAAAAAGCATTATCGCCGATGAATTATTTGTTGAACACAGCCTTCAAAGATTGCGACACAGGCGCGGAGTGAGTAGCTTTTTAAACTGATTACTAGCTGACCCGACAGACGTTGTTCTGTACATAATAAATAAAATACTGTATTTTATGAATTTGTTAATAATACATATAACACCAAGAATTACTTCGTAAAATATGTCCCCTATTGTTATATTGAAGTTGTTTCACAGCAGAACTATCAAACCGTGCATCAATAAATTCTCTCATAGAAAATATTGGAAATAAAAATAATTATTAGTCCCAAATCGAAATAAAAACTATCTTATCTCCGAAGATGGACTAAACTGCACTCCATGAAGTAATCCACATTAAAATCCGTTCGTTAATGTAGGAGTTCACTGGAAACAAACACCAGGGTACTGTTTTTATATATTTCTGAATCTGTGCTCATGGCAGTACAATTTATACCAACACAAATGATATTTGTAATCAAAATTTATCTCCTCTCGGGTTCCGTCTGAGCGCTCTTACCGACTTGGCCAACCGTCCGAGTGACGCATGGTTCGTAAATCTTGGTATTTCTTGTTAATCTCTCAGGCTCACAAATTTAATTGGTATAACTGATCCCAGAAGTAAGGGATATCACTTTAAAAATAACAATGTTAAAAATATGGATTTCAATGTAATATTAGAATTAAAGAGCCTGAGGTTGTTCACTTCATTCCCAGTTTGTGGTATCGTTAAGAAAAACGTTTATGCTATAGTAACCTTTACCACACAAACATACATACACACTTACATACATTACACTACGCATACGACGGCGTGTTTGCTATTTCTTTGTCAGAAGTCCATCGGACTATCAGATCATATGAGATCGTAAGCGATCTTCTCTCCCACCCACAAGTACAAAGCCGCGGCCGGTGCGAGGTCCGAGTTTCCTTATTAGAAACCCCGCGACTGTTGTTGCGTAGTAGTTGCAGCCTCCACGGCCGACGTCCTATATCGCTGGAATAGCCTTTAGGGCTGTTAGCACACAGGAGATTTCTACCAACAACATATAGGCCCGTTTCGGGGTCTAAATACGTAAATGTACTTTCCTCCTTTTCAACAAAAAAAAAACAAGCGAAATTTAGATAAAACACGCTGCCAGAGTCATATAAAAATCAAATTTGTGGGACTGCATTGGGTTGAGAAGACTTTGCTGTCAGAAGCTCCTGAGGCTAGTTAGCGGAAAAAATAGGTATTTCGGGATAAAATCTGCCTTATTTCCTTTTCTGTACCCTTGATCTCATGTGCTCAAAAAAGTGCATCAAAATTTAATGTTTGTTGGTTAACTAATTATAGCTTGAATGTGTCACTGACGAACTCAATTTCGCATTTGTAATAAGTTAGGAATCCTTTATGTAGTCCATTGTTATAAATAATAACTTTAAAAAAAATTTCAAGCGTGGGTCAGTTGCTTACCATCGTACAAGAAAGATATAAAAAGTAACAATATCCTAAACTGCATGACAGTCATTTTTTATTTTTCCCGACTTGTTTTTTTTTTATTATATTTGACTAGCGAGCGCATTGCGTGAGTGCAATGCGTCCTAATTGGGGCGCATTCTGACATTGACACACACAGAAGATATTTTCTCTCACAACGTCGTTTTATAATTTTAATAACGTTTTATATCGTTTCAATCCATGAACGTGGTGCATGGATGAATCTATATATTTTAATAAAATAATTGATAATGTAATGTACGTACATGTATAAGTGAATTTGCTACTGAAACTGTCATAACCATAATGTTAACACCAGGAACAGACATAAACTTATAACGGTTACTACTCGACTAAGTCCAGTACGTAAGTCTTTTGTGGGGTGCTTTAACAACAAGAACCAAGAAAATGTTCAAAACAAAAGTATTGCGATATTCAAAAGAATAGTTAAAAAACGTTTGTGTGGTATAGGTTACTATAACATGACTTTCTTAATGATACCACAGATTGGGAATGAAGCTACCGCCCTCAGGCTATTAAATAATAAGTTTAATTGTACGACATTACTTTTTAACCATATTTTTTATGTTAAAAAAGCCCGTTGAGTTTGTTGCGTCTTCTCAGGTCTGAGGCATTCGTTTTGGAATGTGTGGTAGTTATTGACTTTCAATAAGGTATATCACGTCCTATTTTGAATAAAAATATTTGAATTTGAATTTAAATATAACTCCAATATTGAATAACTTAAATAAAAGGATTGTGTGGTTTTATGAAACCAAGGTAAAAGTGAAACCTTTTTTTCACAATACAGACATTTAACTAAAAATTTTTGGAATATTATTCGATTAAGGGTATAATAATCGCTTTATCAATCTTAATTTTATACTTTGAAAATTGGAATGATAATGGGAAATAATAAAAATAGACTAAGACTCCAACTAATATTTTTATTGAACTTTGTGTCTTAGCCCTGGTTAAAAATATTGATTGAAAAGGATTAAAAATAACATCAATTACATTAAACACTGACAAAAACAAACAAAATAGCGTGGAGCACTGGCACAAATGTAAATAAGTAATAGTCTATACACTACACGGTCAGCTGCTGCGAACTATAGGCGCCGCCCGACCGTCACGCGACATGCAACACACAGACGAAAAAGTTTGAGACGATGTAATAAAAGTTTCAATTTAATAATAATCAAAACTTTACCATTGTACACATGTATTATTTGTTTCTTGTGGTATTCGGTAATATATCGTAAGACATTTCGTGATTTACAACTTAATTAGTTACATGTATAGCTGATGACCAAAACAAATTAAATATTTATAGTTTTATGGCCAATTAGTTATAAACATCACAACAGTTTACATAGATTTATGATCTTTGATTGAAAAATAAAACCAGATATCATTTCTGTTAACTACGAAACAAAATCGGAGATAGTTTCAATTTCTATTCATATTTCATTCATTAAATAACCGAACCTAACATACCTAAATAATATTGACACACTTATTACACAAATTGTCTTGCCCCAAGTTAAGCATATATAGCCTGTGTTATGGGTACAAAACAATGATATATGTTTAATACAATATACTTACTTAAACATACATAAATTCATATAAACATACATAAATACATTTAAACATCCATGACTCGGAAACAAACATCCATATTCATCATATAAATGCTTGCACCTACCGGGATTCGAACCCGGGACCTCTAGTTTAGTAGGTAGGATCGCTAACTACTCGGCTATACAGATCGCTAACATATATAAATGATAAGGGTTAACCCCTTAATATATTTTTTATTTTTTTGACAATTATTTTTATTTTATTATGATTCAGCATTGAAAAATACACACAACTTCAAATTTTCGCCCGTCTACAATCTACAACTATTTTTGTATCGCGATTTTTATATTATTCTGTTCCATCCACAAATCTGCTATAGGGTTGTGCTAGTTGGCAATCGAATACAATAATAATTGTAGTACGATATATTTGGTATGTCTGAGAATCGGTTGCATCATTTTTTATACCCCAAATATTTTAATTATTACTTTATATGGCAATACAACGTTTGCTGGGTCAGCTAGTAATTTATAATATTCACAGAGTACTATCAGAACTCGTTGCCGATTACTGATACGTGCGAATAAGTTTTGCTCAATGCTCAAGATTTAAAAAGGCGGATGTAACGGCTGGAAAGTTCGACTTATCCTGCATCAATATATCAGGAATGTACTGAAACACTACAAGCCAATAGTAGCAAGAATGGCTGTATAAGCCCCGCAAGATGATGTGGGGACCAGCCGCCATATTAATGACGTCAGGCAGACACGTCAAATAATTATTATCGTTTGTAAAACTGTTGGGTATTAATACGTGCTTCGTATGAAATCACACATTTTATTAATTGCTATTTTATTCTTATTCGTTTTCTTGTTTTGTTAAAATTTGTTAATCTACAATCTTCTCTATACTATTAATAATTTCGTAACAAACTAATGACAGTACATTCAATATTTTTGTAAAACTGAAATCGAATCCAAAGAAGTACTTTATAGAATTATTGTCTGAGTATCCGTTTGTCTGTATTTAAGGCCAGGCAGAACGCAAAAAACAACTTTATCGATTTTATTCTAATTTTGTATGTATGTACAAACATCCTGACAGACACATTTATAATTTTATATTAGGTTTCATTATATTTTTAATAAAACTAGACTAGGCTCAAAACGAGTTCCAAAAAAGCTTCCTGTGGCGACTTATGGTAATCATAAGAAAAAAATTCCAACATCATATTATATTATGCCCTACAAGCTGACCCAACAGAGGTGGTTCTGTATTTAATAAATAAAATACTTTTTTGTGAATTTATCAAAAATATTTCATAAAAATGCTCCCTGTTGCTATAATAAAAAAATGTTTTTCAGCAGAACTGTCAAACCGTGTGTCAATAAATTATCTCACAGAAAACATATATTAGAAAAAAAAAATATGGGTCCCAAATCGAAATAAAACTATCCTAACTCTCAAGTTGGACAAAACTTCACTCCATGAAGTAATCCCCATTAAAATCCGTCCATTAGTTTAGGAGTTCACTGGGAACAAAGATCAGTGCACTGGATATATATATATATATCCAGTATAGTCAGCTAGTATATATATATATCGACAGACGATCGACAGACGATGTTCTGTAGATAATGAAAAAAAATACTGTTTTATAGGAATTTGCCAATAATATTTCAAAACATCAAGAAATATAATATTCGTAAAAAATGCTCCCTGCAGTTATAATGAAATTGTTTCACAGCGGAAGTGTCAAACCGTGCGTCACTAAATACTCTCATAGAAAATATGTCCATACAAAAAAAGTAATATTGAAAATAAAAATGATTATGGGTCCCAAATCGAAATAAAAACTATCCTATCTCTCAAGTTGGACCAACCTGCACACCATGAAGTAATCCCCATTAAAATCCATTCATTAGTTTAGGAGTCCATCGCGGACAAACAACGTGTCAAGTAATTTATATATATTAAATACTATGATTATTTGCACAATTACATGTTCTTACTACACGCAAATTTTCACCAAGTACAGCCTATTATATAGATAAAACAACTGGAATTTGTAGTTTTCTTAACAGATATCTTCTGTCTGTATAAATATCTACCCGCATCGTTTATAAATAAAACTATTTTGAATATTACAAACAAGGCATTCGTGGTCCACTTTTGTTTTTATAAACGTCTGGGACCGTTTTAGTGAAGGTCTATCGCAGATCACGATTAACAAATAAACGAGAGTTGTAAGGCAGCTACATATGTGATTCTGGATATAACGTAGGAATAAGTAACGGTATTGTTATGAAAAGGAGATTTTTTTATGACAGTATGGGACAAGACGAGCAGGACGTTCAGCTGATGTTTATTGATACGCCCAGACCACCATAATGTAGTGCAGTTCAGGATTCTTGTAAAACCCAAAAATTCTGAGCGGCACTACAATTGTGCTCGTCGCCTTGTTATACGATGATGAGATGTTAAGTCTCATTCACTAGCTACGGCGCCCTTCAGAACGAAATATAATAATGCTTACACGCAACAAGGAGGCTCCTTTGCACAGGATGCCGGCTAGATTATGGTAACCATAACGACGCCTTTTTCTGCCGTGAAGCAGTAATGTGTTTCGGTCTGAAGGGCGCCATAGTTAATGAAATTACTGGGCCAGTGAGACTTAACATCTTGTGTCTCAAGGTGACGAGCGCAGTTGTAGTTCCGCTCAGCATATTTGGGTTTTTCAATAATCCTGAGCGGCACTGCATTGCAATCGGCAGGGCGTATAAATTATCATCAGCAGAACGTCCTGCTGGTCTCGTCCTTTAATTTCATAAAAAATCTATCTATCTCACTACGCCGGATAGAAACATACGCATCGAGAAGAGACGTAACGCTTTTTCGTTACATCACATTTTCTCCCAGTTCACTTTACGGCAAGCCACAAAGGACTTCGATCAAATAAAATCATGATTTTGGGATTTTATAACTGATAATAAGCTTTTTAGTTTAGAGTTTGGAAAAAATTTGAGTTGTTGTTAGCGTCATGATCATGGGGTCACTGTCGTCTTTCTTGATCTTTACGTCCGGATGCTGACGTCATTATCGAGTAGGTTTTAAAAAAATCCGGAAGACAATCATTGTTAGAAGTTCCAATATTGTTTTAAATCTAGAGAAAAGTTTTGAAAATGTTATGAATAGATGTTGACTGTTAAAATTAAAGTGTTCAAATAAATGTATTTAATGTGTTGCTAACCCTTGAATAAAATTTTACTAACATTATATGGGCTATGGCCTGAAATAAATTATATTATTTTTATTATTAATGCGAACTGTAGAAGTCTCAAATGCATTGATTTCGATGCTTATGCACCTCAATTATTATTTTTTATCTATTTTAATTGTACAAACACCATTTTATGGGTTATGTTTGCCGCTATTCATGAAAAGTAGACGAATTTCAATAAAATTATAGATGTTAAATAATGGTAATAAATAATATGTTTGTCCTGTTTGTTTATTTGTCTAGTTAAACTAGAAAAGGTAAACTCAATTGCTTTAAACAGTTACTAACATGTAATGTTACAAAGTTGCAATAAAACAATTTTTGCCATATTTCCTAATATTGCAAATAGGTTTGAAATGTTTTTTTAAATTTTATCGTTTCGCCTCAAAAGTTAAAAACTTAAATGAATTCGCTCGATAAAGTGAGAATAATTAATGAATAAAATTAAAGAAATATTATAAATCTGTATAAAGAGATCCCGGAAACAATTTATAACATGGAAATACATTGTAACAGACCGCAATAAAGTGATGATCGTAATGTAGTGACTCCAGATTATCATAACAGTCGAACGTAGGCAGAAAGACGACAGAATAATCACAAACTACAATTTACTTAATATAAGTGTTGCAATAGATTGCGAACAATTGCAAAGTTTGCCACTAGAAGGCGTTCCATGTCATAAATGAAAAGCTATCGGAATAGGGTGGGGTCACAGTGTACGCTGTTTGACTATAATGTTAACTGTTTTTGTCAAAATGTTTGTTATCAGTATAACATAAGTAACTTATTTATTCAACATTTATTCGAAGAGAATTCTTTTTGATTACAATTCACTGCCACCACTTTCGAATCAAATAGAGAAAATACGGTGTAATAAATCTCTCACTATATTCTTCTTGTTTCTTCACGGTGACCGGGTATTTAGTATCGATTTTAATACGGAATCAAAGCTGCATTAAAGCCGAATGGTGTACTACAAAATGCCTTCCAGAAGTTATCACTGCCATGCGCGACAGGCAACCACATACTGGACTCCGCGGTCTATTGCTTCACCACGACAACGCGCTCGCTCACTTAGCAGACAAAACAAGGGACTTCCTGGACACCACACCAGTCAAAGTCATGGGTCACCCTCCTTACAGTCATTTTTTACAACCGTGTGACTTCTTTATATTTCCCTAAATTAACTATAAGGGTCCAGTTTTCGTCGCCGGAATATTCGCTAACAGCGTTCGAGAAGAAGAGGTGTCTGCAGCAGACTTGACAATAGTTAAAATAAATTAACATATTAACCGTAGCCTCTTGATATATTCTTATAAATGTATGTACATTATCGAATATTCTAGAGCCTAACACAGTGTCTAGACTCATAACGCTAACACCAGGAACCCACATAAAGATGTTAATTCAACTATTCGGTTGAGCCGAGTTAGAGCGTTTTTTATTGGGCCATGTATACGCTTCTACAACAAAATCCCAGAAAAATAAAAAGAAATGTATAATTAAATACAAAGTTATTGTTAAAAAACGTTTATGTAGTGTAAGAACATAGGAGCGACCGCTATTCGGCTATTTAATTAAAATATTATTGGAATAAAATTCTATTGAAAAAAAGAAGGCTGAGTTTCTTGTTCCCGTTTTTCTCAGATCTAAAGCACAAGATACCTTTTTGTGTGGGTGGAAGATTTTGACTGTATATTTGAATTCGAATACTCGTCTCTTCTTCTCTTACAACATGACAGTACCACTCACAAGAACCTTGCTAGTATTCAAGTACATGCATTTTTAAGCTTATTCAGCAGTCCTTTTGATCGTGCAAAAAAGTTCATTTCAAATCGCACAGTAAAGGAGTTCTGGATATCTAAATCGTAGGGATGATATCTAAGTTTATGACAAGTGGTGCGGTGTTTTATTCAGGAATTAAGTCAAACAGCTGACAGTCGGAACACTCCCCGTGATAAATGTGGAAGAAGAAACACAAAAGTGTGATATCTTTATCTCCGTAACGGTTACTGCATATAAAAAAAATTCCATCCATTTTAAACTTCTGACTTTAAATACATATTCAGTCCAGACCGCAAAAAAGATGTGTAATTTTCTATGCATGTTCAATTTCGATAATTTTACAGCTGTCAGATTTGAAGCGTACTTATTTAAATCCTATTAACGTTTTTATCGTTTAGCAAAATGGGGATTAGCTAGTTTAGAAATTAGCTAATCACAGATACAGTTTAGGCCACAGGTTTACTTTAGAGTTTTTATTAAGTTTTGATTTACTGGGCTAAATTTAAAGAAGGTATAAAATTCATTATAGTTTTATATGTAAGTAGGTTGCACTAACCTATACATTATAAAAGGTATTACGTAAACGTCGAACTCACAAACTAAAATGTTATTTTTTCCATCTGGATTCACATATCCAAAAAATAAAATTACAATAAAACCTTTAAATAATTTGTTATTTTTTAAAGTGATAACCCCCATTCATTCACTCTGGGATAAATTACACAAATGAAGCCACAACCTGAGAGTTGAACAAGACATATTACATACAAGATTAATCAACGATACGTCGCTCGAAAGGTTGGCTCAGTGGAAGGGCAGTCGCACGGAACGCGAGAGGTCGAGGTTACGAGCACCCGCATCCGTTCATAATGTTTAAAAATTTTATTCATGTAATAAAACCTTTGTCAAGTATGGGACTCGAACCAACGCTCAACCGGCAACCAGAGCTTAAATCGGATACCTTAGACTACTAGGCCAACATGATTTGAAAGAGGTTGTCGAAATCAATGATTCAACTTCACACCTGCCACGAATGGCTGTAATGCCACATGGGATAGATAGCGGTAAAATTTAAGGCGAAGTTTTCACTTCAAAAATAGCTTACAGCGGCACAGTCCCAGCCACATCGCATTGTACCACACATTCTCGTGGCGAAATATTAGTTCATGAATACGTCTAGACCATAGGTTCTCAACGTGGGCGATAACGCCCCCTTGTGGGCGTTTGAGACTTTCGGGGGGGGGGCAGTAGAAGACCCAGAGAAAATTAAGGGGCATTGAGATGGCGCAGATGGGGCGTGGGTAGATTAAAAAATATAGTCTAAAAAGGCAAAACATACACGAAAATACTCTAGAAAAAAACATATTCTCAAAGTGGGCGGTGAGCAAAATAAGGTTGAGAAACTATGGTCTAGATAGACTAACGTCCGTTTTCAATAACCTATCTATCCTCAGTTTAACTTACTAGAGGTAGACAAATCTATATATATTTAACGCTTACTTAAATTTCAATAACCTATCGACAGATAGCATTGGACTAAAACTAATAATATAACTATATTGAACATAACTATGGATAGATAAGATCTTGTCATTAAACGGTGATAACAATATATCCGTAACTAGAGATACGTTATTGAAAACGGCCGCTGTGAAATCGTCAGTTTAGAATTAACCTCTATTTTGAGCAATGCACGCATGATGACACAAAATACAAATCCCCAGTGTAAAACGCAGCTTATCACGCACACTAAACTAATATTACTGGCCTGTTTTTATCGGTTGTCTAACAGCAAGAGACTATCTAGACCATAGGTTCTCAACGTGGGCGATAACGCCCCGTGGGGGCGTTTGAGACTTTCGGGAGGGCAGTAGAAGACCCAGAGAAAATTAGGGGGCATTGAGATGGCGCATATGGGGCGTGGGTAGATTAAAAAATATAGTTTAAAAAGGCAAAAAAATACACGAAAAAAATATAGAAAAAAACATATTCTCAGAGTGGGCGGTGAGCAAAATAAGGTTGAGAAACTATGAATTCTAGTCGTACAAATAATCTTAGGGCGAAATGTCACATATTATGCCTGTAATTTAAAACAGACGATAACATGACCTTTGTAAAAATGGTTAAATCTGCTAATAAATTGTGTCTCCAAATAATAAGATAATAATAAATAAATAAGTCTAGCTTATCGCTTAAATAAATCTTCACCTTTATTATACCATCAACGCTTAAATTAATTAATATATAAATGATATTTTCCTTTAGCAATCTTTCGCTAAGATCTTAATAATGAAGCTCTCAACTAGTGACTTTTAAACAAAATTAACAAGCAATTAATATTGTTGATAGCTTGCATTATTCAAGATAAGTCACAGCTTATTATTATCAGTTTGTTATTACGTTATATAAGTTGTCACCCAGAGGTCGTTCAACGACAAAAATTCATAAAGACCGGCCAAGCGCGTGTACGACTAATAAACTTAGCGTTTTAGTATTTAGTATTTGTTTTTGTTTTACGCGAGTGTAACACATTTAAATAAAACTTAAGTGACTGTTTTTACATTAGATTTTTGCGTAAAAGTTACATTTTTATTTTAGTTAACACGACGTTTCAAGGCCTTTCCAGATCTAGTTTTCCGGGACCGTGTCCCCCTGAAAACAAAAAATATAATGTGTCCAAAAATCTCATGTAAAAACAGTCACTATTACACGCGTTTCAATCCTTTAAAAGTGTGTTATTTAAATGTGTAACACTTCTTACGAGATTTTTTTACTTATTACCAACCTTCTACCACTTTTTTCAATATTGCAGCACTTTAAACACAGAATGGTTTATTCTGACATGATATACCTTGATAAAGCTATGTATAGACTTATTGACTCTTACGGTGTTACAAATAAAGTAACTGGTATAAAGTTACACTGAGAACAAACCAAGAATTTGCAAAATTAAACTATTAAAACTTTCGTAAGTCATTATTAACTTTTTTATTAATACGGCTTTACTCACGTTTTATCGGTGTCGGTACCGATTAGTTTCGGACCATTCGGAGGTCCTTCGTCAGGGTGAGTGTGGTGGGTTTGCGATAACGTCCCACCTTTTACTGCGGTCTTGGGCTCGTAGTGCGCGGCTGGACAGGGCGGGAGCGCGGGGTGCGCCGGTGGTGATGACGAGCACGGTATCACTGATACTGTATTACTATTGGTGTCCACGGGTGCACAAAATATCCTTACAATGTCCACTACGTGATCATCGACACTATTGGTCTTATTGCGAGACGCCTTTTGTAACACTGGTTTCCAGGTTGGTGGCAGAGGCCAACCCTTGTCATAGACATTTTGCTTATGATTGCTTTCTAAGATAATTTATACGTGTAGATAGAGTCTCTTAGACAACCGATGAAAACAGGCCACGAATATTAGTTTAGTGTGCGTAACAAGCTACGTCTTAGTATGATAGTATATGTTAGTGTGCGTGAATTGCTCGAAATAGAGGTTAGTTCTAAAGTCTATTTTTTCGACATTTTAACAGCTGTCATAGTCTATCTAGACGTATAAATGATCTACGATTGGTTTATTCGGACGCCTGCCTGATATTTGGAAAACTTCAGAATTATCATTGTATTGACAGTGTTGTCTGGGATATAGTCAACATTTTGGATACTCTTGGTTTATTTTCAGAACTTATAACTTTATACCAAGTTTATTTGTAAGGCCGATAGTGTATTTTCAACGTACTTTAACTTAACTTTACTCTGCTGTAAACAGGTTCAATATATGTAGAGACTAAAAAGTTTATAATTTTTAAGTGATATATATCCCTCACTTCTGGGATTAAATATACAGATTCGGGTCGAGCATCGTCCATGAATGTTGGTACAAATTGAATTTGTATATGTAGATACTACTTCTTCTCTTTATGTACAGAGGTGTCGGTAACGGTAACAGTGTCGCTAGTTTAATGTTTTTTTTGGCCTAAAGAAGTTTTAACTTCAAAAAATATAGGTACAGTTATAGTATGAGTTTTATTTTATATTCGTATTTTGTATTGTTAATAGGATGGATATCATAGAATAATACCAAATTCTTTAGACGTGCTAAGAATAGCATAGATAACATTGGTTATATTGAAACAGACTGCGCTTAGCTCTGTAACCACGGAATCATTGAGAGCAAAATTCATAGAAATTAATATCTCGACTCTTGCTTCTCAATATATTCTTGATAATGTAATGTATGTTCATAAGCACATAAGTGAATTTGCTAGAAACTGTCATAACCATAATGTTAACACCACGAACAGACATAAACTTATAATGCTTACTACTCGGCTAAGTCGAGTTAGTAAGTCTTTTGTGCGGCGATGTATATGCTTTTACAACAAGATCCCAGCAAATGCTCAAAACAAAAGTATTACGTTATTCAAAAGAATTGTTAAAAAAACAATTGTTGGTTAAGTTTACTATAACATAAATGACTTTCTTAATGATACACAAATTGGGAATGGAGCGATCGCCCTCAGGCTAATAAATAATAAGATAATTGTGCAATATTACTTTGTAAACATATCTTTCATGAAAAAAAAAAAGCCCGCTGAGATTGTTGCGCCCATTCTTCTCAGGTCTGAGGTATTCGTTTTGAATTTGGTAGTAGTTTTTTTTTCCTTTCAATAAGTAATGTCACATCATATTTTGAATAAATTTATTCGAATTTGTATTTGAACAATTAATAAGTGAAAGTGTCCTAAATCTTACTATGTATGGGCACCAATGTCGCCAAAACTCACATAATAAATGTATTTGCAATACACAGAAAACAACAATATTCTACAAATTGTAATGGGACTCTGGCGAAAGGCTAAATTTAATACGTGTTCAAAATTAAATCTAAACTAAACTTAATCAAACTCGATTTTACTTAATCTAGTTCAAATACCAGTCTTGATCTCGATTAAAGACAAAGAAATTTCAGCAATCCATTTTAAGCGCGTTCACGAAAACTGAGTTTGCATGTTATTAACAATAGAATGTCTATGTATTAAAGTGAATTATTCTAAAATAACAACATTATTAATAAACACCGCGTTATCCTCAGATAATCAATAAAATAATCGTTAACTAAATTCTACAAAAGTGGGCCATTTCCTTCAACACATATAAATCTATTTCAAGTCTAGCACAGCTCATAACATTTACCAGTAATAGCTTTCTTAGACGTGACTTGTTTCGGTAACTGACAAATTATTGTGAATTATTTCAGCCACACATTTGCTTTTTAAAGTTGGTGTCATATAGGCACGGATTCTAGGCAAAAGCATCAGATGAATGTGCATTGATTTTTCAAAGTAAGGCGTCATTTAATAAATTTTCGAACCACTGTCTAGACAAGAGTTTTTCATAATATCGTGGCTTACTATCAAATTTATTTATCCGCGGCGGGAGGAGACCTATTCCAAAAATAGCAATAATTTAACTAGAATTAGATTAATTTATTAAATCAATAGGATTGTATAAAAATACGCATTTATTTTTTTAATTATTAGTGTATATTAAAGCTATTGTTGGAATTGTTTTTTTGTGAAGTCTGTTGTTTTTAGATTTAATTTTTTTATCTAAGTTGTAATTTTTTTTCAATCATACTGTATCTCCAGAGATCTTTTTCTCTCACACTTTTTTTTATACGCTAGTCTATTTTTTATAAAAGAGGGGGCAAACTGGCAAGAGGCTCGCGTGATCGGGGAGTGGTGAGGGTTCCGCCTATGGACATCTGTACCACCAGTGGTCAAGAGACTTGTTGCCGGCCTTTAAGGTGGGAGTATGCTTTATTCAAATTCAAATATTTTTATTCAAAATAGTATGTGACCTCACTTATTGAAAGTCAAAAACTACCATTCCAAAACGAACGCCTCAGACCTGAGAAGGAGTGGCGCAACAAACTCAGCGGGCTTTTTTTCATCAAAAAATATGCTTACAAAGTAATACGAGTATTGTACAATTAAACTTATTATTTAATAGCCTGAGGGCGGTCGCTTAATTTCTAATCTGTGGTATCATTACGAAAGGCATTTATGTTATTGTAACCTTTACCACGTTTTTTAAAAATTATTTGAATAACTTAATACTTTTGTTTTGAACATTTCCTATGATCTTGTTGTAAAAGCATGTACATCGCCCCACTAAAGACTTACTAACTCGACTTAGCCGAGTAGTAGGCATTATAATTTTATGTCTGTTCCTAGTGTTGAAAGTCCCTAAGCCGTATTAGTTCGGGCAAACAGCAGCCGGTAACTGATTCCACAAAGTGGCTGTTGTAAGCATCAAATTTCCGCGTCATGTTTACTACCAATTTTTGTAAAATCTATTCATTTAAAGGAGACCCATCAATTTGCATATCTTTTTTAAGTACATTAATAAAAATTGTTACAACAAAACATACTTTGGCAGTCCCTTTCTTTTAAGATCCAATAAAAAATGACATGTGTCTTTGATAAATATTATTTATTTATATTATTTTCTACTTGCTCTGTAGCTTTCAATAATTTTGTAATCTGTTTTTTATCGGCAATAAATAAAGTTGGTCGCACATTGAAATGGAAAATAAACTTTTTTCTAGTAAGTGTTTGTGTCATAAAAACACTTTTAATTTTTAAATTATGAACCTGATCCCATCCATATTTCGATGAAAATATTTATTGAATTTTTATCATCATTATAATATAATGATTTTTTTTGTAACATTGCTAAGTTATATCATAAATTTTAAGCCTTTTTATAACTTTATTCAAAGAGTTTTTAAGAAAACTTTTTTTTAATATTTTTTATCCTTTCTCTATTCTATTAATTAGAATAAACAAATCAAATCTTTAAAACTGCACGTTTTTAATTTTTATGTTAGCTGATCTAAGTACAATTTAATGCACACAAACCATGGTGTTATTAATTTTATTTCATCTGACCAATCTATATTTGAACTTAATGCTCTAGCAAAGCTCTTAACTCTAAAAGTGCCAGTATTGACCACAGAATAACTAGTATTTCGCGTATACAACTCTAGAAACCTCATACTTTATGCTGTCAAATAGTTGCTTGTATCATGACAAAAAGAGAAACAAATTATTACACTTCCGCATCTCTAAAAAAACAAAATCTTTATAGAACCACTCAGTGTACGTACCACCTTATAATATAAGGCACAATTCCTGTTCTCTACCATAAATATATTATGAGCAAGCCATTAAAAACCTTATGATGTTGTAATACAACTTATTTTATGAAAATCTAACTGTTAAGCCCACTATTATGGTGAATCGAGTTTTTGTGAAATATATTACGGGTTCGATTCCTGAGTTATAACTCCGATAATTAAGAGCAAGTGTAAGAATTGCGAAGAAAACATCCTTAATTGGAGTTAATTGATGTTGAAACACATTTTATCAGTTGCGTGAGAATATTTAACTTAAAGATTTGTTTTACCAGTGGGAGGCTCCTTTGCACCAGATGCCGGCTAGATTATGGGTACCACAATGGAGCGAACGAATATTTCTGTCGCAAAGCAGTAATGCGTAGGTAGTGAAATTACTGGGCAAATGAGACTTGACAACTTATGTCTCAAAGTGCCGAGCGCAGTTGTAGTGCCTCTCAGAATTTTTAGGTTTTTCAATAATCCTCAGCGGCACTGCATTGTTATGGGCAGGGCGTCTCAATTACCAAGAGCTGAATGTCTTGCTCGCCTCGTCCCTCATTTTCATAAAAAAGAACACCGATTTCGTATTATTATGAAGATAATACCGTGTAGCATCATCATCAGATTATAAAAAAAAAACAAGTGAAAATATTACTAGTTCAAGTGGAAAATAAACGAGTGTATAGGTCACCTGATGCCAATTTATCACTGATCAAATTTGTTAGATATTTTTTTTTTACAGTTTTTAAAACTTGATCTTAAAGTGATACCGGATCAAAAGGTACCCAATCAAAAACATTCATAGAATTCGATGAATATAAGTTTTAGCGTAATTGGCGAATGTCGAGTTTAGTATCAAGATAATGTAAAATAGTCTTAGATAATTTATACATCTACATAGACAGCAGTGAAAACGTCGAAATAAGTTGACTGTTAACCTCTATTTTAAGCAATGCACACACACAAACACGAAATGACATACAAATTGGTAGTGTAAGACGTAGCTTGTCACGCACACAAGTAATAAATCTGGCCTGTTTTCATTGGTTGTCAGGCAGCAAGAGGCTCTATTTAGACGTTAAATTAAATTACATAAGAAAACTAGCTGACCCAGCAAACGATGTATTGCCGATATTAAAATCGCGATACAAAAGTAACTGTTGATGGGTGAAAATTTGAAGTTGTATGTATTTTTTATTGCTGACTCATAATCAAACAAATAAAAAAAATGTGAAAAAAAAATTGCCGTGGACCACCCCTAACATTTAGGGGGATGAAAAATAGATGTTGTCCGATCCTCAGACCTACCCAATACGCACTCAAAATTTCATGAGAATCGGTCAAGCCGTTTCGAAGGAGTTTACACCGCGACATGAGAATTTTATATATTAGATATATTATGGAAATAATAAATTTGGTTACAAAAATTATTCAACTGTAAATTAAACTTTAATGGGACCTCCCTGATATTTTATTATCAGCCATATTCTAATAATAAATAGAATCTCAGTAGCCTCAATAGATGACACATAATGACATCTTTGATGAACGGATTATCACACGCTGAAGGTACCTCACGTCGTGATAACCGTCAATCCGACTATCTGTGAAGATAGAATAATCTCCCACAATCTATCTTAACGAAGCTTGCTCATAAATCCAACAGCACTCAATTCTAGATATTCCTTGAAGCGGATAACTCCACATTGAAATAGGGTTGTCACAAATTAGCTAAACGGAGGGACTAATTAACTAGAATAACAAAATTTGAAAGAGCAACGCGTACGTTCTGCCCATACTTTGACGACCTGTATAGCTGAGTGGTTAGCGATCCTACCTACTAAGCTTGAGGTCCCGGGTTCGAATCCCGGTAGGTGCAAGCATTTATATGATGAATATGGATGTTTGTTTCCGAGTCATGGATGTTTATATGTATTTATGTATGTTTAAGTAAGTATATTGTATTAAATATATCATTGTCTTGTAACCCATAACACAGGCTATATATGCTTAAATTGGGGCAAGATAATTTGTGTAAAAAGTGTGTCAATATTATTATTATTATTATACTATAAAATTCCAATCGAGTTTTCAAAAATTGTATTTGCATGCAAAAATAAATGATTTTCATCACGGACTAGTAAAAAAAGAAGGACTCCGCGCCGTGATATTAGCAAGTGAAGCACCTTTATGCTAGTGTGTGTGTGGTTACGGGGTATAGACAGGGTATACCAGATACACAATTTTTCCTCCCTTAGATAATCATATATCGACAAATACTTTTATATTATTGTTTTTACACTTTTTACAACGCACAACGGCATTTTTAAAATAGTTTATTGCGACGCAAACTGATCTGTCACAGACGATGGCAAATCTCATAATGGCGGCCGATCGGCTTGTATTAGTGTAAGTGTATGCGTCGGGTTATGTATTTACACGTTTACCGGCTTGTTATGGTGTCTCACTGTTATGTAAGGTGACACGGAGTCCTTATTTTTTACTCCTCCGCGATTTTCATATACATTATTGAATTTACATATCTTATATGAAGTGTCAACCATAGCTAAAAAAAATATGAGCTGCACTCCGGGAGTGACGGCAGAAGTGATAAATTGTACATTAACGTTGTGTATTTTTGAATATTTTGGAATGGTTGAGGAATAATTTTGCATGATTTGCTTTATATTTTATCAGTATAAAAGTACTAGCATTTATGTGGTTTAAAACAATATCCATTTATTGCACTATCTTACACAAAAATGACAATTTACACTACATAAAAAATTTAACGGTTCAGAACTATTAGAATTATTTAACATTAAAAAGTTTTTCTTTCAGAAAAATTAACTTTCATCCATAATTTCAACGACTGTCTTACGAATTTTGGATCAGGCCACGTGTCCTGACGCGATTTTAACATTTTATACCCATCACAAGAAAAGTGCTCATTGCGGCTAAAAAAGTTTTCACTTCAAAATATATATTTTTATAGAACCTACAAAATATATAGTCAGCACTTCAGTTCTTAAGAAGAACACCTGCAGTTATTTGAACCTTACCGTAAATAATTCACATTTTCGTCTCCTTAGAATAGCCGTATACCGAATTTTTCAATAAGTCTAATTTCGTATACTTTTAGATCGTCATACAGGCACAGGTGTTGCTCAGTATACTCAATAACGCGAATATTAGTCAGTTTTTATTGTTATCTGACGTTATTCTGTCTTTCATCTATGATTCTTTATAGCAAAATTAATATCTATTCGAATCTGAGTGAAATTAGCCTAAACATCCGATAGGCGAACGGTACAACTAATCAATCCGGCGGTGATTTGCGTGAAAATATTCCAGGTTAATAACTTTTTGTAATGCAAGAAGCATTGCATACGTACTTAACATATATATATTTATATATAATCTGTCTAGAGTTCCTGAAATGTTCAAATCTATCATTTATTTTCTTTAGAATAGAATGTGTTTTTTTATAGTGATAAGGGACGAGACGAGCAAGACGTTCAACTGATGGTAATTGATACGCTCCGCCCATTACAATGCAGTGCCGCTCAAGATTCTTGAAAAACCCAAAAATTCTGAGCGGCATTACAATTGCGCTCGTCACCTTGAGACGTAACATGTTAAGTCTCATTTGCCCAGTAATTTCACTAGCTATGGTGCGCTTCAGACCGAAACACAGTAATGTTTACACATTACCGCATCACGACAGAAATAGGCGCCCTTGTGGTACTCATAATCTATCCGGCATTCTGTGCAAAGGAGCCTCCTACAGGTTAATATATTAGCAGTTTTTATGTATTTTTCCATGACGAGCAAAATCAAAAACTGTAAAACAATAATTAATCTCGGTAAAATCCAAGACATAATAAGTCTACGTCTGACAACCCTACGCTAAGATCTTGCCGTTGTAAATTGTAACAGGCTTTGATCAGAACAAATATAAAGCCTATCGTGTTGATATATTACATACTCTGTGGCAAAACCGGTGATGTTTGGACTCATCAAAAGAACTCTCACATATTTTTATGGTTAAGAGAACGTGACCTTAAAAGTGTCACATATTAGTATGTGATCGCCTCCGACCATGTTCTCTTACAGTACCAGAGGAATCACAGTAGCGTAAACGACTTTTGATAACAATACGAATAATTTGAGTATATAAAAAAATATTGTAAAAAAGCGTAGTTTGCAACTGATTCTACTTCAACCAATGTATTTTGTCTTAGATAATTTATACGTCTAGATAGATCCTCTCGCTGCTTGACTCCCGATGAAAACAGGCCAGGTTTATTACTTTAATGTGCGTGACAAGCTACGTTTTACACTCGCGATTTGTATGTTGTAATGCTCCTCGTTTGCTCACGAGTGTAACTAATCTTTACTATGTAGCACTACATCCGAGGACGTCCGCTCCCAACCGATAGCCGATTGACACTGGCCTTCCGTAAAAAAAATCAAATTTCAGATTTCTATATTTGTAATTAAAAATATATACAAAATTACTTATAATCTACTTATTATAGCAATTTACAATTAAGCCTTATATATGTAGGTATCAGAAAACTTACTTCTACAACCCTGTCTACGTATTGAGGGATAAAACTTTATTATGCTTAGAGAACTGGAAAACCTGGCTATTTGCTATCAGTCTGGCCTTCCGTTGTACTGTGCATTCCTTATATAGCACTCAACGTCACACGGTTAATGTCACTGTCGATGTCATGATGTCATACTCAGTTCAGACTAGATGTCAATACACTACATATGTCACTTTGTGTTAGTGTGCGTGCATTGCTCAATTTGCATTGCCAAATTTTTTTGTGATACCATGGAAGTCCGTGGTGAAAATATACAGGTGATCCACCTGATTTTAAGCAGCATCATCTCCCCATCACAGTGTCAATATGACTTATATCGTAAGTAAAGTATCACAATACTATGATGGTATTTGCCTCACTGTAATAAAAAAAAATTATATGTGCTTAAAATCACATGACAGAAGGGAAGACTTAATCAAGGCGAAGTTAATAATACGAAAAATAATATTTTTTTTATGTTTAACAAATAATAATACTAACACCAGCAACAAACATAAACTTGTTATGCCCACTACTCGATTAAAACTTTTTTTGGGCGATATATATTATTCTTTTACAACATAATAGTATAACATAAGAAAAAACAAATGAGTTATGATATTCAAAAGAATTGTTAAAAAACGTTTATGCGTTAGAGCTCATTCATTTTGATATGGCAATAAAGGATGAGACAAGTAGAACGTTCGGCTGATGGTAAATGATACGCCGTGTATATTACAATACAGTGCCGCTCAGAATTCTTGAAAAACTCCAAAATTCTGAGTTGCACTACAATTGAGCTCGTCACCTTTAGAAATAGGATGTTGAGTCTCATTTGCCTGGTAAAATCACTAGCTACGGCGCCCTTCAGATCGAAACATATTACTGCTTCACGGCAGAAAAAGCGCCGTTCTGGTGCCCATAATCTAGCCGGCATTCTGTGCAAAAGAGCCTCCTACTGGTAATTCTCATTCATTACCCATAAAATAAAGTGATCAGTGCGCCTAAGTTTTCACTTCGAAAATTCCTATTGAATAATATTAAACCATTTTATTCCTTCAGTTACCCTTCCATTTTTGTCTTTTCTTGATCAACTATTACGTATTCCATAAACTGAAATACTTCTAATACTCTACCTGTTTTAATAATAAACGCGAAGTACCTAAAGGTATTCCAAATTCAAAACTTTTTGTCTTTATCTTGTCGTACCTTTTGTCACTACAGAATTACATGACAGGGAGAAGTAATTTTTAACTTGGAGTATTTTTTTATTGCGTTTATTAATAAGATAGAAACTATCTAATTAAATGTCATTACATATCCTCAAGTTTATAGGTCGTAAAACTTAACAGTGATTCACCTACTTACCAAGATAATGGTACATCGTAGGAGTCAGCAGTACCTTGTAATTGGCTGTGTTTTACAACTCATCACTTATTGGTACACCTACATACAACATTTTGCGCTCGAAATGTGAATAGAAATTACTAATTACGACTTTAGCTCTACACTTTTGATATCTTGAGGTTTAATGTAAGGAAGTCATTATTTAAGTTGTGTATAATTATTCAGTTGGGTTAAAAAATGACATGCATACATCTTAAAGTTTTCATCTACTTTCGGTAAAACTTGTCTCGAAAAATACTGCTCCCATAAGGCAAACTCTAGTAATTTTGCGCTATTTTATTTTGCTTTGAAATGACTAGTATATATAGAATTTGGGTTTTGCGGCACTTTATTTGAAATAGGCAGAGCGATCACCTGATTGTGACTATTATCACAATTAGGTGTACGTCATACTCATCTCGTCAAATTATTCTCATAAAGAAAAAATATTCATTTTCGATTCACCCACCCACCCCTAAATATATTTTTTTTAATTTATTTTTATTGTATTATAATTCAGAATTCGAATTTTCACCCGTCTACGATCAACACCTATTTTTGTATCGCAATTTATGCCTACTAATTATGTCTTCCACAGATACGCAATTCGATATCGAATATAATGATTATTGTAGTACGATAAATTTTATGTACGATATATTTGGTAGGTCAGAGAATAGGTCATCAATTTCTTATACCCCAAAAATTTTAATTATTATTTTTTTTTTCTTTAATTAGCAATACAAATTTTGCTGGGTCAGTTAGTCATTTAATAAAATTACATAATGAATTAGTAGATTCAATCATTATTTATACTACTTTCGCAGGGTCACTATCATATCAGTTTAAATCATTCGTTCATCATTCGAAGAGCACTTGTATTAAATAATCATCAAAATTTCAAAACATCAAAGAAATGATAAACATTTCGCGTAAACAATAAATCTCAAAACTCATAAAAATTCAACACGACATGTCTTGCACGAAACTCGGATGTCTTACAAATTGTCGAATCACTTTTTCATAAGTTTGCTCGCATCTATTTTTGGTTATGATAAAAATTTATGAGGCTTTGAGTGACACGCGGTGGTTATCAAAGGAATTGCCATATTTGGATCGTGGGCTTTTCATCTGTAAATTATTATACAATAGTGAATCACAGTGACCTCTTTGCTATATTTCTTAATATTATTTAGTTACACCTACGATATTAGGTATGTGGAGAGTACTCGATACCCGAATCCATTCCAGTTTTGTAATAATACTAGGAACTTCACTTTTGAACAAATTTTCCTATAAATAAATGAAGTGTGGAACATCACCGCCGGTATTCATTAGTTTAGCGCAAGCACCGATAGGTCTATTTGTCTCTCACTCTTCCTACTTCCGCGCCCCACGATTAGCATGTAATTCCATGCGGTGTCCATTAGAAGGAGATAACTAATAAATTTCAGTTTGGTGTACTAAGTATTAAATTAATATTAACTATGACGATTTATTTTAAGCACGATTGATCGTCACCAATAATTCAATTGCAAGTATGCATGATAAGTATATCATTATTCATTAATGTAAATAAGAAACAGAGCAGGTCCTAAAAGCGATCCCTGTGGAACCCCTACTCTTAATACTGAAAGCTTGTTGACAAGTTGGCAGAGATAAGAATTCGCTCACTTGGCTCACCTTAACTATTTGATGGTCTACGTACTAATTAACATTATTAAGCTCCCCTGAAAAGGCAAAGTATGGACGGGGTAAATAAAAAATGTTAATTTTGAGTTAATAATCTACATTTAACAAAACTCCCGCTAATAAAAAAACCTGTAGGAATATCCCTTCACGAACATTTATTATAAAAACAAATAATAAACAAATGAACTTACAAAGTTCATACTTAACAGCTAAGTGTAGCCGGGGGCGGTAGGCTGGGTTCATAAAATAAGCTAATCACGCTTCTAAGCTAAGTGGAAATAACTTAGTTGATTCGCGGACACTAAATAATATATTAAATGAGATCTAACAACATAGATTATGGTACAAGTAACCGGAACAAAATACAATTCATAACTTAATACTTAGCTTGTGCTTCCACTAAAAGATATACCAAGATATTGATGCCTTATTCTAGCATCACATATAATTACTATTTATTTTCTCTCAATTGCATTTCATGATTAAGATTTTCTGTTAAACGCATTAATATTAATATGTATTTAATTCTTCCACCTTAGCAGCTGGAACGTTTGTAATAAAAATTGAATGTTCTGAGCTTAGATTAAGGATTGGTCTCCACTGCGCTCCAACAAGATACCGCACTACCTAAGAACAATTGCTTTTTTATTACGGCAACTATTAGATGTGTGTGCATAAATTTTGTTTGTGTAATTAATCCCAGAAGTGACCCTCACTACCTACCACTTTTAAAAATTACAAATTATTCCTTCGATTCCTAATAAAAGAAAATTGGCAGTTGTATTGACTTGAGACTGCCGATACAAGTGAAAATTTAGAACTTTTAGCGATGAAAATTGAAATTTCATAAATTTAAAAACAATTGAATTATTAATTTCAATTTATTTTTAAAACTTCTCTTCAATAATATATTAATCAATCGACACAAAAAAAACACGATTTCAACAATTTAACACATTCACCTTTTCACTAAATCTATTCAATTTCACCTATATGATATTCACAGCACTAATGTTGCACAATACGTCAGCAGTATAGCTACAGATATACCGCTATAAGCATTTCGGTGACGCGAACTTAAAAAGATCACCCATTCAAAAAATGTCTAACTATATATTATATTTATGTATTTTTTTTTATTATTTATTTATCGCGTGCGCCAGTCATAAGTATGTCAGTGACGCGAACCCATAAGATTTCCCTTATCAAAAAGTGCCCAACGCATCTAAAGAACCAGTGGGAGGCTCCTTTGCACAGGAAGCCGGCTAGATTATGGGTACCACAACGGCGCCTAATTCTGCCGTGAAGCAGTAATGTGTAAACATTACTGTGTTTCGGTCTGAAGGGCGCCGTAGCTAGTGAAATTGACTTGACATCTTAAGTCTCAAGGTGACGAGTGCAATTGCAGTGCCGCTCAGAATATTTGGGTTTTTCAAGAATTCTGAGCGGCACTGCAATGTAATGGGTAGGGCGTATCAATTACCATCAGCTGAACGTCCTGCTCGTCTCGTCCCTTATTTTCATAAAAAAAAGAAGTTTACTCTTTAAAAACTGAGGTTAGGAAAAGTTGAATATCAAATTAAAAAAATATACGTAAAGTCTACGTAAAGTACATATTTATTTAAAACTATATAAGTACCTTAATAATAATAATATAATAAAGCCTCATTTAATCCAAAACTCTTTTTACACAAGCAAATTATTAATAGTATTAGTAGGTAAGATATATTTCTAATAGTTTGGTGTTAGTAAGATTAGTTTCTTATGCTTCTATTTTTTTGAGTTGTGGATCTCGTTAGAGTAAAGGCCTCCTCCATGTTTTTCCATAGTGTTCGATTTTTGCTTTTATGCATCCAGTCTTTTCCTGCTATCTCTATTAAGTCATCAGTCCACCGTTTATTTGGTCTGCCAACTCTTCGTTTGCCTAATGTTGGTCCATTCCATCTTGTGGTTAGGATTGCCCATCGATTATCAGTATATCGTGAAATATGTCAATCAAGTACCTTAATAATGCACAAATAATTTAGATTAATTTTAATAACTCAATCTTATAGCTTTACGCAGTTGCATTTCCTTAGCACGAATAGTAAATCGTGAACAGTGGTATACTGCTATATATTTCCAATTTCCTTAAGTTATTGTGGCATATTCCACCGCTGAATTGATATATTGATTAATGAACTGTCATTTGTAATGACCCTATGTTACTGTTTAGCTGAATACGTGGCGTGCTTGAAGGACTTGAATGCATTAGTTTTAGAAATTCTGACATGTAAGCCAGATTTTAGTGTAATGATTAATGTTAAACGCGGGACTGATTGAAATCTTAATATTACACGGCTACATTATTATCTAGACCTCGCTGGAACGTAAAGTCCCCTCCCGTTCCCCTTTCAACCCTCGCGATCGTCCTGCTGCGTCAGTATGGTACACTCTTGTCAGAGTGGTCGTGGTCGTCACGTCGAGGTTAGTGGCCTGTATCACAATGCGACGCCACTCGTCGCGAACTGCCGCTGTTCTCGTGCATTCATGCAGAGTACCGTCGACAGCTTGCCTCACTTGGTCCGTCCACCTCATCGGGGACCTGCCTCGTGGTCTAGTGCCCTCGACTTTACCCTGCACTATTAAGCGTTCTATGGAGTCGCTTCCACGTCGCGATATATGCCCGAAGAAAGTGATAATGCGAGTTTGTACGGTAGTAGACAGTCTCTGTTTGATGCCGAGCTCCCGAAGAATGGACTCATTGCAGCTTCATTACCGTTAGGTAAATGTCGTGGTATTTTCGAGTTATCACTGCTTTGTTTTTGAAGTTTTTATTGTTACGTTTTGACTTTTGTTGTTAATAGTTCTGTTTCCGTACTTACAGAATATAAATACTTTTTTTTATTTAACCCGGATTATTTCATTGACTTTCATCATTATAATAAGAACCAAAAATAAACAGAAATAAGAATAATACTGAAAAAATAAATCGTAGTTTATTTATTAATAATAATATCCTAGCGATGCTTGTTTTGCGCACCGTAACAATGCCACGATGTGACGTCATCGACGTCATATAACCGGGTAGTATAAATATTAAATAATATGTTTTAACTTCAGCTGTCAATGGACATGTAAAGTGAGCAATGGATAGAGTTCAGATTGATGGCTAAGAAAGTAGAACTTAGGTATATTTGAAATAATTATTTCGTAGTATATTATATACTAATTTACACATAACTAGCGTTACTTTTTAGAAGGCATAAATGGCATGTATTTTCTCAAAATTGATTCCTTTAGAATTCTTTTTAATGTCATTTCTAATATACTAGATACCTACTACTACCGCTTCGGAAACAAATGGCGCTCTGAGATAGAAGAAGCGGTGCAAGAAAGTCAGTAATAGAAACTTAGTTCAGTAAAGTAATTTAATATGTCTATCTGTTTGTTCAGTTTAAAGCTAGTCGGATTATGGTTTACCTATTAAATGAATAAACTGATGAATTAGTCACAGGATGGCTCGGTGTGTGCGTGTGTGTGTGTGTGTGTGTGTGTGTGTGGAGTGTGTGTAAAATATCAAATGCACAGAAACTTTGCATTTATTAATAAATGTATAGAATGGACTAGAAAGCCTTTCAGTAAAGTTTTCTGGTATTTCTTTTTCAGTTCAGTTTGTTCAGCTCAGTATAGGTGCTATCAATGGCTTTGGTTGATCACTTACCATCAACTAACACCATATTATTCACTCAATGTAACGTTAAACATGTTCTATATAAATTTCCAACACCCAATACTTCAATGGTCTACAAAAGGCTAGTATGATATTCAAATATTTAATACAAGCAATATCTGTTTGATGAGATCGCATCTAACAAGTCCAATATTTTGTCTTCAATAAGCCTTATTATGTTCATGTAATAGCTTTTTCATGTACAAATAAGATATGATGACCTTCTTAATGCTTATTTATTAGTATTAGTACGCGGGGACAGATTTTGAATTTAGAGGCCCCATAAAAAATACGGTTACACAATGTTTTTACTGTTTACTGATTTTTTTTGATATTATTATACTCAAACATTTTAATTGGCGTTTATTTCTTCCGTGAAGCAGTTATGTGTAAACATTACTGTGTTTCGGTCTGAAGGGCGCCGTAGCTAGTGAAATTACTTGGCAAATGAGACGTAACATCTTATGTCTCAAGGTGACGAGCGTTATTGTAGTGCCGCTCAGAATTCTTGGGTTTTTCAAGAAGGAATGCAGTGCCACTCAGTATGAGTGGCACTGCATTTTTATGGGTAGGTCGTATCAATTAACATCAGCTGAACGTCCTGCTAGTCTTGTCCCTTATTTACATTAAAATATCCATCATCATTTCCGCAAAGTTAAATTAAGTTTATATAATATATAAAGATATTAAACTGTTAATATGATAATAATTGCCACTCTTATCTACGAGCTATGAATTTTATTCGTTGAAATCCGAAATTTGTCTTTAACAATATTATAATTAAGCATCTTTATAATATTATTTCGTCTAATTATCATCTAAAGGACTACTAGTGATTTTAAGGTGACTTAATTTCAAATTCAAATATGTTGTAAATAGCCTCTGCTCAAAATTGATATTGTTATCATTTCAATTTTAGTTCCTCTTTTTCATTTGGGCTTTCATCAACAAAATTCAGGGGCCTCCAAGTTGCCAATCCGGCCCTGCGCGTGTAAACACCATGTTCTACAAGTATCGATAAGAAAACATGGAAAGAGTCTCCGACATATCGTAATCGCTATTACGAACCGCTACGGTTATTCCCAACCTGTTCTTTGCTATTTTGAGATCATGTTGATATTTAGTTGGCCTGTTGTGTTACTTTTATTGGAGACTTGTATATTGGATATTTTTCCATGATTTTGTCTGGTTTTGTTTACACATCGGGATAGCTTCAGACATACCCACTACTACACTACGCTAATAAGTAGCGTGTGTTGGAGCCACGCTAAGCGTAGTATTATGTACTACTCCCAGTATTAGTTTTACTGAAATATCCTATTGTACCTACTTAAATCAGTTTCAATCAGCTGTGTAACTAGCGGGTGTCCATGATTTCGCTTGCGTGAAAATACGACCTATGTATAAAAATTTTGTGAGACTTGAATAAAGATTTATGCGTCATCAGACGTTTAACTTAGCAGTAAAAGCGTTGATGGCGTCATCTCTAGAGATGTGCATTTGAATGCCGCATCGTTCATGAATTTTGGTACGAATTAATTTTTTTTAAATGAAAACCAAATTAATCGCCCAAAGGTACGGCTTAGAACATGAGCTATCTGTCACTTCAGCGATCTGCTGGAATGCTGATAGGCAATATTTTAATTGTAATAACATTGCAAACATTATTAATATTTTTGTTTATTGTCGGTATTCTATTGTAAAGTTTTGTTTAACACAAATATGGGAAGACCTAGTACGGCAACTTATTGTTAAGATAAGAACGGTATAATTTTATAAGGGATTATAGAAAGATAGCTAGAATGAATTGGTTATTAAAAATTTTGAGGCCGACCTTCTAATTCTACCACGAGATCAGTTAAACGATACCAATTTCATAGGTATCCTTTAAGAATGGTTGCTAAATTCACTTAACAACCTTGTGGCTTTAATGCAGGAGATAAGATTGTATTACTAAGAGAAAAATTGTTTTTCTGATGCATGAGTTGTTTTTATAAAAATAAGGGATGAGACGAGCAAGACATTCAGCTGATAGTAATTGATACGCCCTGCCCATTACAATGCAGTGCTGTTCAGAAATCTTGAAAAACCCCAAATATTCTGTGCGGCGCTACTGCGCTCGTCACCTTGAGACATAAGATGTTAAGTCTCATTTGCCCAGTAATTTCACTAGCTACTGCGCCTTTCAGACCGAAACACAGTAATGCTTACACACTACTGCTTCACGGCAGAAATAGGCGCCGTTGTGGTACCCATAAATTAGACGGCATCCTGTGCAAAGGAGCCTCCCGCAGGTACACACATGAGTGCATGTAATTTCTTTCGGTTATTGGGTAGTCAGAGAAATTTTCTGAATACATAATATGATCATACAAAGCGGTTGAATATAATCTAATCAATTTAAAAGACTATAGAGCTTTTCATAGTTTTAATATGAGAGCTTCTTTGTGCACGTTGGGCTTTTAGGTAGAATAAGAGAAACGTAATCTAAATGAAATAAGACCATTTGTAAAACTGACCTTATTCAAATGCAAATAAAGATTATTATTGTAGGGATGCGGAATAAGTGTGAGCTCGCGTGACCATCACCGGAGATTAAAATATGTGACAAATTTGCCATTGACCGCGACTCCACACTTCATTTTTTGACGTAGTTCTTATTTACAAAATTAATTATTATATATGCTGATGCGTAAGACAACCAATAGAAATTGATAAGTACAGATGTGTCGAATGACGTGTCACATTCAACAAGTGAGTTGAAGTCCACAGTCAAAGTTCTTTTTTTCTTATGGAATAGGAGGACGAGCGCACGGGTCACCTGGTGTTAAGTGAACACCGCCGCCCACAATCTCTTGCAACACCAGAGGAATAACAGGAGCGTTGCCGGCCTTTAAGGAAGGAGTATGCGCTTTTTTTGAAGGTACCCATGTCTTATCGTCCCGGAAACACGGCACAAGGAAGCTCATTCCACAGTTTTGTAGTACGTGGAAGAAAGCTCCTTAAAAACCACACTGTGGAGGTGAGGTCACATCCAGATGGTGAGGATGATATCCTAACTTGTGGCGTGTCATGTGAAGGTGGAATTCAGCGGCAGGAATCAGGTTAAACAGCTCTTCGCAACACTCCCCGTGATAAATGCGGTAGAAGAGACACAATGGGGCGACTTCTCTACGCAACGCCAAGTGATCCAGCCGTTCACAGAGTACTGGGTCCCTGACAGTTCGGGCTGCTCTACGTTGCACGCGGTCAAATGGGTCGAGCTGATACTGGGGTGCGCCAGACCAGATGACAGCAATACTCCATGTGTGGCCGGACCTGCACTTTGTAGAGCGCTAGAATGTGTGCCGGCTTGAAGTATTGCCGTGCTCTATTAATGACGCCCAGCTTCTTCGAAGCCAATTTGGCTTTGCCCTCCAGCTGGCCACGGAATCGGCAATTGCCAGTATTCCGATACAAGGCGAGGCTTTAAGGGAAATGTTGTCAAAGAGCGGTGATACGGCAAATGGGGTTTTTTTTGTGGTAAACGCGCAAACTTGAGTCTTCTGGGGGTTAAATTGGACAAAGTTCAATTTACCCCATTCCGCGACCTTCTCAAGAGAGGACTCGATAGAAGATACAAGTTTCTCCCTGCACTAGTCAACAATTTCTCGAGACAGACCTGCATGGCCCGTGTATACATCACCAGTGCTGTCATCTGCTTAGCAATGTATGTTGGAGGTGTCCAACATATCATTGATATGCAGAGGAAACAGCGCGGTAGATAGCACACAGCCTTGGGGCATTCCAGCGTTCACGGGCTTCGGGTTCGAGCAATAACCGTCGACAACGAGCTGTATGCTGCTCCCAGTGAGAAAGCTGGAGGTCCACTTGCATAAGCTCTCGGGTAGCCCAAACGATGGAGTTTTTGAAAGTAGCCATGACCATGGCGAAAGCCGTACTGTCGGTCGTTAATCAACTGGTGACCCTCTAGGTATACCAAGAGCTGGCGGCTAATTACGCTATCCATGATTTTGGAGAATAGGGAGGTAATAGCAATAGGCCTGTAGTTTGCCGGAATCCAAACTGTCTCCTTTTTTTGGATCGGATGGACAAGGGCTGACTTCCATGAGTCAGGGACTACGCCTTTGGAACAAGAGTGCCGGAATAAACGCGTTAGCACCGGCGCCAACTCAGAGGTACACGTTCTAAGCACGATTGGAGGGTGGCATGGACGACTGGTTAAAGTTACCAAGAGTAGCTTTCGACAATGACCAGAACTTGCGTGTTCCGGTCGGGTAACTGGAAAGATGCTCGCCGATTTTGACGACATGCTTTGACTTCGCACGGGCGATTTGCCGCTTAAAAAATCTGGAGGCATGGTTATATTTCCTCTTTAGAACTTTGCAGTTCGGATCCTTTGAGCCCAGCGCCGCAACCCAAGTTCGATACGCCTGTTTTTTGCGGTCAGATGCTGCTTTAACTGACGCATCGAACCAGGGCTGTGATCTGCCACCGATCGGTACTACAGAGCTTGGTATAAAAATATCCATGCCCTGCAGTAGCACATCGGCTACTGCAACGGCGCAGGCACTAGGATCATCTTAAGATTAATCTTATTATGTAAGAAACATTCATTGGAGAAGATGTTAAATATTTACAAGACTTACAAAAAAATTATTGTTCACATTTAAAATAACAATACATGTTAATATGAACTAGCATTTTTAACCAAAATTGGTTGACGTAAAGTTAAATAAATCTGGAATACGGACCTGCTTCTTACCTCGCCCTCGCTTATTTAAGGCGCGATCATACCTCTATATCCACAAAAATTGGTTTCTTAGAGAGTCGATTACATTATAACGCAATAAAAATATTCCGACGCAAAAAATCAGCACACGAAGAAGGACTTTAAGAAAATTTTGAACCCAATGGAATATATATAATTTGAAATACCCAATAAAAAATTTGGAAGTTGCTTCCCAAAAATAAACTTTGGAGTCAAATATCTCCTTATTTTCAGCTATAACAACATTCTTTTTTAAAGAATTTAATAGAATTTGTACTTTTCCAAAACTTAAACCGTACAATTTTTCACTTATTTTTAATTTAGCCACATGATCAACATAAATACTGTAGGGTTGGATGTAGCGCTTACAATCCTAGTCAGTCCGCGCCTTAAGCGTAAATCTCGTCACTTCGTCAATATAAAACCTGGCACACGTCGGCGACGTAACCATTGCTAATAATGGATAATAAAATTCACAAATACTGTTTACGAAACAGACACAGCCTGCTTGTTTCTTTTTACACTCATATATTTGATTTATTATATAATTTGTGTTATGAATTTCAACATAAAAATACGATTGACGTAAGTGATACGATATTGGAAATATGATTGCAATTAGTTAGTGGCAGATATTTTATCTGTAATACATGAAATTTTGATTTAATTTGTTCGTTGTTTGTCAAAGAGTTTTTGTTTTGCCTTTCTTTTATATTTTGTTGAGATTTTATGCCCGTCACCTTGAGACATAAGATGTTATGTCTCATTTGTCCATTAATCTTACTACAGCGCCTTTCGGAGTGAAACACAGTAATACTTATATATTACTGCTTCACGGCAGAAAAAGGCGCCGTTGTGGTACCCATAATCTACCAGGCATCCTGTGCAAAGCAGCCTCCCACTGCTAAATGTTAAACTTTAAGTATTAAAAAGATACATTTTTTTCCTTCTACGATTTTCTTCAATAGCCGATCTAAAATGTCTTTATTTTAAAATGAATTATATGAATTATCGCGCACCAAGAGAGCTTTGAACAATCTGAACGCAGAAATTCTCTAGACGTGTATCAAGACTAATTTGACCACACCAATTAAAATCTTTTTTTATATGCATCGGTTATGTACCATATATATAAGAGAACTTCTAAGATTTTATACAATATATCTTTTATTACCGTGTCTTGATCGATATGGCGTGAGGATCTTTTAAAATCAAAGTCAAATCAACTTTATTCAATTAGGCTAAAACTCGGCGCTTTTGAATCGTCACTAAAATATAAGTTTTAAAAAGTTTGGTACATCCAAATGTGCCTTAGGGCATGCACATTCTTGTTCATGTTATACGTAAATTAATGAACAGATTAAAAAAAATATTGAGTTTAAAATTTATATTTTCGGAAGCTATCGTGCTTCCGCCATGCGCACTTTACAAATCCACACCATAAGCCACTAAAAACATTTTTAATGTAAAAATAGCAAGTCATCGATTTTTTTTAATGATTTCAACAATCACTTATCTTTCTGACGATGTGCTTTTTATATGATTTATATGCACAATATATGTTACATAAACGATTTTATGCGATAAAACGTTGATATGTTGTCTTTTAGGCCCCAGTAGAACATTCATCACAAAAGCTACGCGCTAAAGGCATGCAATAACTGTAGTTACTATTTCGTTTTAGCAATGACCATAGACCTTGTAGAAGAAAGTGTTATATTTCGTAAGTTTGGAAACTAAATAAACTGCCTCAAATCCAAGTAAACATAACTGTCGTGACCGACCTTGAGCTCAGTAATATTATTATAGTAAACACTGTCTAAAATGATTAATCTATATGATTTTATGTGTGATTTTGGGTTTGTAAACTAAACATTCAATTTGCTTTTGCTCAAACAGATAGAACAAATAATTTGTGTACGAAACATAATTATACACCCTATTTACATTATAAATAATAAAATATAAATAAATAAAAAATGGTGTTATTAATTTTATTTTCTGTTTGATGATTTGTGGATGTGTCGTAAAAATCGGCACGTTTTTTTTAGTTTCCAGTAAGAGACAGCAATTTTGGCTAATCAAAAATATTATTGAAGAGAACACTCTCTTAGGCGCTTTTGGGTATTGAACAAGACTGGGCTGCCACGCTCAGCTTGTAACGCTCGTTCAGAAAAGTGTGTCGGTTTGACTAAGGGATCGCGATCAGTCAGAGCATGATCTACCAAAGTCAATTAATACATAATGAATGTATAACAAATTAAAATAATTGTATTTCATATTCTTAAATGTGGATATAACTGTTTCCTGTGTTTTTTTTTATTTTAGTTTATGGTCTATATGGGTGACGTTAAGTGATCACCGCCACCCACATTCTCTTTCAACACCAGACGAATCACAGGAGCGTTACTGGCCTTTCCGAAACCTTCCTTACGCGCTTTTTATTATTTACACTATAAATAATTAACTATAAATAATAAATGGTCTAATTAATCTTATTTTCTGGTTGATGATTTGTATTTATACCGTCATGAGCTTTAACAAAATAGACAAAGTCGCGTAACAAAAGCTATACCTACTCAGTACTATCTCGCAATTGTGACGCCTATTCTATGGCGCTACGAATCGTCAATGGCATCTAAAAATAACTATTGAAGTTATTACATTATCAAACATTGTTACTGACTGGTTACATTATCACTGCCATGGCTAGCGGACCGTAAATGAAATGTTAATACATTTATGTGTTTTAATATATAATGCGCGACTTGTATCGACACACTGGCTTTTTCTCATGTCCAAGTTATGTCAGTTGGTGCTGGGGCTGCTGCTTAGACTGCCGAAGACTGCAATAGTCGCAAATATATCGGTCTCAGTGTGGTCTTTGTGCCATTTGGTGTCGAGACACTTGGCCAATCCGGCCCAGAGACGCAGAGAATATACAATGTAGTATCTGCGCGCCTCAATAGGGCTACTGGATACCTAAGCGTTGGCAGCTATTTCGGTCAACGGATCAGCCTAGCTATCCAACGCCGAAATGCTGCCAGTAATCGTGGTACACTTATCCGTAATGATAGCTTAAATTCAAAGTACCTAATCATAGTATTGTAATTAAAGTTATAACATTTGTTGTGTTTGAATAAATATTTACACAGTTTGACATAGTAATTATAATTGGGCGACGAAGTATAATCCGGCTAGATTTGAAAGCGAACAGATGCTCAAAACCTAGTAGATTTCTGCTATCTCCGTTTTTTTTCTAGATTATAGCCATCATCTGTCAATCTATCAATGACTTGACGTGCTAGGCTGTGAAACAGCACTAAAAACTTCAATTGTATTTTTTTTATGACAATTCCATTTAACTTTGATTGTTATGCTTTTATAAACCAGCCATGTTTTCAATTTCAGTTTCAAAATACGACATTGTACATTGATGCAGTTAATGTGTCCGCCAATGAACTGTCTTTGAACAATTTAAAAGATCTATACAATCTTTTTTATACTGTTTTATTTCATAGCACAATTTATTTCCATAATGGTGGTATTAATTTAATCTTTTATTTATTTATTTATTTATTAGGAAGCCAACGTGCATACAACCATCTTAATCTATAGATACATTTCCAAATCCTTTTATAATGTTGTATGCTCCACTTACAGGCTAACTCGATATGCTTAATAGTATTATATACATTCTTTGTTAAACTAAAACTTTTGAAAACAATTTTTGAAAAAATTTAACACATTAAAGCCACAAGCAAAAGGCTGATAAAAAAAAATAACTATGTTCTTACTTAATAACCAAGAAAAACTAACTAAACTATTCAAAACGATGTGGAGTAAAAATCTTCTACATACAAAATACACACAAATGATCTTTTGTAATTAATTAAATATTAGCTCAAAAATAAATTCATTTATATATTAATCTTCCTTTTTCACACTTTTTATTAGCATCACCTGTATGTATGTTTGTTTGTAACCGACTCATTTGGGCGCGATTTCGACCCACTTTAAACGGTCAGATTTCGTTCAAACTTCGTAGATTTATCGAGGACCGACGACATTAAATTAATATTCATTTTAAATTTCAATCATTATCATTTTAACCAAAGCGTGATTTTTAGTATTTTTAAACTATTTTTACTATTGTTACAGATCAGAATGACAATGAAATGTGACGAAGTGTGTGACGAAATGAAAAAGTGTCCAACAAATGTGTCTTTGGAAAGATAAAATCGTCAATTAATTAGGATGTGTAACGATGTTGGAATGTGTGCGCCGCGCAAACACAGTGGTACATGCGACGAGATATCAGACTCTGTTGACGGGATACTTGCTTTTGTTGACGACTGTACTTCTCTGTGTAAGGTAAGAATAAAAAAAGATTGTGTAGTTTTATGAGACCACGGTAAAAGTGAAACTTATTACATTATAGACATTTAACTAAAAAACTTTGGAATATATTCCATTAAACGTATAAAAATCGCTTTATCAATCTATTAAGATTGATAAAGCGATTTTTTCAAATTATTTATACTTGAAAAATTAAAATGATAACGGGAAATAATAAAAGTAGACTAAGTCTGCAACGAATATTTTTATTGAAATCTGTGTCTTAGCCCTGGTTAAAAATCTATATATATAAAAATGAATTGCTGTTCGTTAGTCTCGCGATCGAGAACGGCTGGACCGATTTGGCTAATTTTGGTCTTGAATTATTTGTGAATAAATAGGAAAATGCTGCTAAATTAAATAAAAACAACAAATTTGTTTTTCCTTTGATGTGTCCATACATAATTTCTATGAGAGAATTTATTGACGCACGGTTTGACAGTTCTGCTGTGAAACAATTTCATTACGACAACAGGATGCATATTTTACGAAGTAATTTTTGATGTTATTATTATTGACAAATTCATATAAAAACATTATTTTATTTATTATATACAGAACAACGTCTGTCGGGTCATCTAGTATTGAATAAAAGTTTTTTTAATAATAACAACATTTATATCAAACACTGACTAACAATATTTACATTAAATACAGACAAAAATAAACAAAATAGCGTGGAACACTTGCACAAATGAGTAATCAGTCAGCTGCTGCGAATTATAAACGCCGCCCGACCGTCACGCGACATGCAACACACAGACGAAAAAGTTTGAGACGATGTAATAAAAGTTTCACTTTTTTTTATGGAATAGGAGGAAAAACGATCACCGCCACCCACAATCTCTTGCAACACCTGAGGAATCACAGGAGCGTTGCCGGCTTTAAGTTTTTAAGGAAAAGGTTTTAAGGAAGGTGTACGCGCTTTATTTGAAGGAACCCATGTCATATCTTCCCGGAAACACCGCACAAGGAAGTCCATTCCACAGCTTTGTAGTACGTGGAAGAAAGCTCCTTGAAAACCGCACTGTGGAGGACCGCCACACATCCAGATGGTGGGGATGATAACCTAACTTGTGGCGTGTCGTGAGAAGGTGGAACTAAAACCATGTTTGTTTATAATTAGAAAGTAAGACGTGTTGATTAGTTAGTTAAATATTATTATTAGTTAGTCAAGTAAATATTATATTAGTTTCATAGTTTTAATTTTGTAAAAGGGTTCGCCCGTATATGATAAGTAAATAAATAAATATGTTATTGTTTAAAGTGACAACCCTCACTTCTGGGATTAATTACACAAATTAAATTTGAAAACAAAATTTATGAACGATGCGGGACTCGAACCTGCGACCTCTCGCGTTCCGTCCAAGCGCTCTTTCCACTGAGCCAACCGTTCGAGTGACGTATCGTTGATAAATCATGTATGTCTTGCTCAACTCTCAGGTTGTGGCTTCATGTATATAGGATCTACTTTATAGTTGAACCTGCTTAACCCCAATATTTGCTTTAGGAAATTGACTTGAGATGTCGCTCTTTCAAATCTAAGCAATTTGTTATTTTTTAAAGTGATAAGTGATAACCCTCACTACTGGGATAAATTAAGCAAATTAAATTTGAAAACAAAATTTATGGACCTCTGCGTTCAGTGCGAGCACTGAGCCAACCGTTGATAAATCGTGTATGTCTCAAATCTCAGGTTGTGGCTTCAACGCGGGTGATTCCCGCATCATTCATAAATTTTGTTTTCAAATTTAATTTATGTAAAAAATAAATTTCGTGCCAAACCGATAGATATGCTAGCTTCCTACGGTGATAGGGAAACCTAAACGCTTTTTTTTATTTTTAAAGTGATTTTCAACACTTCTGGGATTAATTAAATTAAATTTGTAACCAAAATTTATGAACAATGCAGATGCAGGGTTCTAGTACCAAATCGTTCATAAATTTTGGTTTCAAATTTAATCTGTGGCGTGAATAATCAGATCAAATAACTTCAACGGAACACTTCACGTTAATATCCAATAATTGCAGTAGAAGAGAGAACAATAAAGCGACGTCTGTTCGCAACGAAAGGCAATTGAGCCGTATTTAAAGTACTGGATCCACATCCAATTTGCAATGTAAATTGAATTGTCGAAAGTTGTAATATCAAAATACCTGTCCAATGTAACTCATCCAAAAAACTTGTCTCATATCTTGAGCACCACATTCGGCTACCAGATTCCCACAGCTAAAATAAACACCAAAAAGCGAAGACCATTTATCAATATGTCTTATTAAGGAACGAAAAACATAATAAGGTTTATTCAAAAGGAAATACGAGCTAATAACATCACCCTATAATTACGTATAATAAATTCGCAAAATGAGGCGTAGCGGATGAAACCAATTTTCAATATAAAAAACGTGGACCCAATCTTTTTCATCTTTATTCCTAGTGTGGGACTGAATACATCTAGTCGTGTATGATGGCAAGCGTATGACTACTTGCGTCGATACTCTGTGAATTAGAAATTGAAATAAACCACAGCGTTGGTCTTTTGGAATTTACTGCGTTTATTAAAACGTTACACTACGAAGAAGCTAGGCATAAAGAAATCAAAAACAGCGCGAATATTTTGGAACGAAGTTCCTTACGGCAGGCTTGGAGGGGAAAGGGATTTTGCTGCGCGACCGAACTGAACTGAAAATGTGATAGTAAAACCGTAAGAAAAAATCAGTGGAAAAAAGTGCGTGGAATAAAACCGTTAAATGAGACGTGCGCAGGCGCGACAGTCGCATACACAAGCGAGTAGTGTATATATTATCACTATTATTATATTAATATATGATAACGATTATAGCAATATTAGAACGATTTTTTTTTGCAATTTGTTTCGATTCTACATTAGCCGAAGGAACTTCGTTCCTACCTGGTGTCCCAAGACACCACATCATTTTTTTCTTTAATATCACCAATCCTCATATGATTTTACAGAGCATGGGTGGCGACAATTTATATCGACTATAATTTTTTTCGAAGTTCCATTAGCCTTCATTTTATTATATATTTATTATTACTTCATTGGCGCTCATGGATACGCTCTCTCACCAACAACCTACACAACACCCGATGGATGAATGTCTCAAGCTGCAGCCAGTCGAAATAAGCGATACCTGCACTATCGCGCACACTGACACGTCAACTTATCAGCTACCAACAGACATGACATCCGTATAATGGTGGGCACTTAACAAGCACCTTTTCTCAATCGGCGAAAAAAAAGGCGTGCAGAGGGTTTCTAGCTGACGACGAAACGAGAATCCTAGAATGTGCAGTGGAGGCCAACCAACGGGAAAACTGGATGGAGCTGGGCTGGTTGGAGTAACTGGCCAATACTGCAAGCAAAATGGGCCCAACTTAGTGGTTTAATTGCGGAAACAGGAGCCCCTATACCATACCATAGAGTTCATTTTCAGTTAAATAAATCACAATACTGATGCAGACGTTAAGTAAAAGTTTTTTATCACTCCGAAGTTCAGAAGTTGCTCATTCAGAAATGAAACATGTTTTCTTCAGGTAAAAGATATTTGCACTGATATCTTTCTTGCCACAGTCACTAAGTAATATCAAGGGTATGGTACCTTTTCACATAGTTTTTATGAAAACTTTATAATTATTTTTAGACATTTATGTCGATACTTTTATGGCTTGAATATAAAATCTGAAATTGAAAATTTCATACTTAAGCGAATTTTAATTAAAAAAAGTTGTTATTCATAACTGCATAATTTAATTTATTAAAGGGATTATATTCAAACGATTATCAACTATACATTGTATTAATAAAACTAGGAGCATAGATTCAATCATTCAAGACTTATTTTTTTTTAAAAGATAAATTATTTATATGTTTTCTAAGTTTAATCCTACATTCCTTTCAACTCAAAGACTGAACTACCAAATGTATTTTGTCCCTATTAATTGTGACATGAATAAAAATGTTCTCGTCAAGTTATACGTATGTATGTACATGTTATACCAGGCTAACATGAGTCGATGTATATAAAGTAGGCCAATTATAATATAATATACAGAGAGCTCGTTAAATTATATTTCTTTTTGACGGAACGTAATTGGGTGTAAACCTCGGATGATGTTTACACATAATACGTGTGTCGGGCAGCGTTTGTGTAAGTCTTTTTAGGGTTCCGTAGCCAAATGGCAAGAAACGGAACCCTTATAGATTCGTCATGTCTGTATTACTGTCCGTCCGTATGTCACAGTCTCTTTTTTCCGAAATTATAAGTACTATGTTAAGGCTTGGTAAGTAGATGTATTCTGTGAACTGCATTAAGATTTTTACACAAAAATAGAACAAATACAGCACATTGAGTGGGTGTCCATTTCATGACGTCGTATTTTTTATTTGTTAATTTTACTATGTATATATGTTTTCTGTTTTCATGAATAAATGCATACTTTACTTTACATTTTGGGGGCTCCCCATACACAAAACTCTAAAATTTTTTTGCAACAAACACATACGTGTCTCTATGGATAGGTCTTCAAAAATGAACCCTTCATGGGCGAGTCGGACTCGCACTTCGCCGCTTATTTTACAGTTTTTGTCTTTGAACTTTATCGTCGCTCCGTCTCCATGGATTAGTAAATTAAATTAACTCAGGCGGTACTTTATTGAAAGTCGCAGTGAGTAGTTTATCGGGTTCTATCGGGGATGGTCTACTGGTTCGGTTCCCGTTGGGAAGGTTGCATTTCCCTCGTTGGGTATGTGTGATTCGTCGTCGCCGAGATCGTTATCACTTTTTAACAATTGATTTTATACATTTATGCATGTACTCCACTCGAATAAAACTTTTCGGTTTTTTAAAGAATTAATTACTATTTTTGACTCACTTTACTACCAATTCTTGCCAATAATGTTCGATTATTTTTGTCGCATGACTTGAATCTTCCATGCCACTTCTTCTCATAATATATGGTCACATTAACCATTCAATAATATAGATGGATTTGAAGTAGCACTTAAATCTGTCGATGTATATTACCCTTCCTTTTATATCTTTTACTTTAACGGTGTGGAATTAGACGGTAACAGGGGTATAAGTTTAAGCTGGCACTTATAGACCAGTGCCGATGCCTTTGGAAATGTTAAAAAGTGGAAAAAAATAATAGTAGGATGAAACCCATTGGAAAAGGACGGGAATATAACAAAAATGAAAGGAAAAATAAAATCACGGGCGATCTGAGGTCAGTGGGGAGGGAAGTGGAAAAAGGGGAGGTGTTTTAGGGTAAAAAACGCTTTATCTTGATTTCCGGCAAAACTACAAGACTTATGGCAAAAAGTTAAATGGCAAAATTGTAGGTAATAAAGAGATCTATAACTTTTTTTACAATTTTTTCACAAAACCTCAAAGTTTATGTGAAAAATTTAAAAAATCTAGTTTTTTTGGTTTCTATAATTATCGACCCTGGTCTATTAGTTTACTTAAGGCATGTCCTCGGAAGCTGTTTTATTTCACAGGCTAAGGATCCTTGGAGGGTTCAAGTAAGTTATGTCCTGTTCTTTTAGCACCTTCCAGAACTATAATAGTCATTAATTTGGAGCTACCAATAGCCTAACCCTCAAATGGAATAGGTATAGTCAAGGTTCTAGGTGGAGATGAGACATAATCTCCACAGTCTCATTGACTCAGGCCAATCTAAACAATATTTTTATTCTTCCTACCAACACAAAAGGTATAACATGAGAATTTCTGTGTTTAAGAGAAAGGGATTAAAAGCATCCAGTACTGCAGTAGATAGACTGCGACGGCTGTGAAAACATCGAAAAAAAATGAGCTTAACTAACCTCTATTTTGAGCAATGCACGCACACTAACACAAAGTTTCATACAATACGCGTGTGTAAGACGTAGCTTGTCACGCACACACAAGAGACTATCTAGATTTATAAATTATCGTAAATCTGTGTTTCCCAAACATTATTCTGCCGTGGCCCGGTAATTTTCACACTGCCCCTTTGTGGCCTACATAATACTTTTAAAACCCAAGTTCCATTAGGTAAATAATTAATAGTAAAAAAATTGTTTTAAAAAATCAAGCCTTATCGACGATAGATGAAAAGTTATATAAATTAACTAAAATCTTTTTATGCAGATTGAGAAATGGAATAATTTTATTAAATTAATGTATTGTCATTAAGCCTTGATAGATCTACGAAGCTTGAACGAAATCTGGCCGGTTAAAGTGGGTCAAAATGAGTCGGTTACAGGGCAAATGAGACTAAACATAATGTCTCAAAATGACAAGCGCAATTATTGTGGTGCCGCTCTGAATTTTGACATGCTGTTTTTAAGGCAGTGGGCTCATACCGTTACGGCTGTGTTGTCTTGAAGTACGATTGGCAGGTTTCTCCCTTTTAAGTCGAAGAGTAAGCGGAAAACACGCAAACAAGGTGTTTTTAGACAAGTTTTGTGGTGAAAATATAGCATTTGGAGCTATGAACACTACTTTATCCTGTTACACATACCCTTAAGTCTTACTTGTAGGTTGCTAATGCTTGCTGTTAGTTAAACTTAACACTGCAGAGCTATTATGTACTATCAGTTTTGTTTGCAGTTAAACAAGTTGATGCATTTGTTTAGTATACTGCTCTCATAAAAGTTGTTCTTATAGCTTTTACTTTTTTGTGTTGGTACATTTATTTAGATAAGTAATCAATAATGAGGATTGTAAGCAATTAAACAGTTTGCGCCTGTTAAATTGTTAAATTTTCGACGCAAGAATTTTGAAAAAATTAGCTTTGTTGCATAGGAGCCGTGAACTCGTATCGCTCAAGGTCGCCGGCATTTAGTGTCGCCTTAATGAATCGGGATTCTTATCAAATCGATTGAGGGGCTATATTAATTATGCGTTAAGAGGAAGATGTACTTAGGTCAAGGGCGAGCATATTATAAAGATATTTAGGCAGTGCTTACCTCTTGATGAAGTTAATGTTAAAGTTAATTTAGTACCTACGGTAGTCAGTAAAGATTGCATATACGAAGATGCGTTTCATACAACGTATGTCGTACAGTCAGTAAAGTAAAACTACAACTAGTTAGTACTACAGTGCCTACCTTGCTAGAAAACCAATGCACGCCCTTGACTTAGCTGATTATATACCATCAAGTGAGCCCTGTTTTAATAACATTAACATAAATACAGTCTGGAATACCACAAATAGTTTCGCTTTAAGCATGCAGTATTCATAAACATTTTTACCTTACTAGAATCTATTGGATTCATGGTAAATTTGAAGAAGTATTTTTAATTAATATATATATAAATGAATTGCTGTTCGTTAGTCTCGCTAAAACTCGAGAACAGCTGGACCGATTTGGCTAATTTTTTTCTTGAATTATTTGTGGAAGTACAGGGAGGGTTTAAAAGTTAAATAAATAGGAAAATGCTCGAGAATTAAATAAAAACAACAAATTTGTTTTTCCTTTGATGCGTACCCCGTCGAATTTATTGACGCAACGGTTTGACAGTTATGCTGTGAAACAATTTCATTACAACAACAGGGTGCATTTTTACGAAGCAATTCTTGATGTTATGAAAGATTATTGACATATTCATAAAAAAACATTATTTTATTTATTATATACAGAACAACGTCTGTCGGGTCAGCTAGTATAATATAATAATTAAAATTCTTGCGGTTTATTTTCTACGAAGGCTTCTACGTCAGCCTTAAGTCCTAACGAGTCATTTAAATGTTTCGTAGAATAAAAACAGGAAAATACTCAACAAATATGATTCACGGCCAAAATGAAAGACTTAAAGATAAAAGTACCTAAAGAATTTATAAGTCTCTAAAATTAAACAACAAGGAACATTTATATTTACGCCATGTCGGTCCGTCTGAGTGTCCGAAAAATTCATGAATGAATTATATAAATTTTATTATGACAATAAGGGACGAGACTTGACGAAACGAATTGATACGCCCTGCCCATTACAATTAAGTACCACTCAGGATTCTTGAAAAACCCAAAAATTCGGAGCGGCGCCACAATAATTGCGCTCGTCACCTTAAGACAAAAGATGTTAAGTCTCATTTGCCCAGTAATTTCACTAGTTACGGCGCCCTTCATACCAAAACACAGTGATGCTTACACATTACTGCTTCACGGCAGAAATAGGTGCCGTTGTGGTACCTACAATATAGCCGGCATCCTGTGCAAACGGACCTCCAACTGGTAAAAGATTTGAATGAAGTTTGCCCTTATTGTCATAAAAAAAACCTACTAAAGAAAATAGAAATATTTAAATACGGGTAAGAAACATGGGTCTTAATTTGAGCATTGTAAATTAAGGTTTTTACAATCTGATTCAGACACTTAAATTTATTTATATTTATAGATACTAAACACGCCAGTTTTACATAGATACCGAATGAATGGACAATTATAAGACGATCCAGTACTTCTTAACTTAATAGGATTAATATTATACAAAGATATGGTTGATCCCTCGTAATTTCCCTTCCTACAAGTTATTGTGTGAGAGAAATTGAAGACTTAATACACTATTCGATGCAGGGGTTACAAACCTTTTACTTGTAACTTACTAATATGAATTTCTTCTGATATGATTATTTTATTTTAATTATGTACAGTTTTTGTATTTTCCATAATGATCATATCGCTGCAGTGCTATCACAATAGCAAAAATGATTCAGAGTTGACCGCATTAGTGGTATACCCCAGGAGAGTACCACTGTCTCTGCCCGAGCACTTGGCAATGGATTTAAAAAGAATCTTTCTTCCACTTTTTTTTTGTTAAATAAGGGACGAGACGAGCAAGACGTTCAGCTGATGGTAATTGATACGCCCTGACCATTACAATGCAGTGCCGCTCAAGATTCTTAAAAAATCGAAAATTTTCTAGGCGGCACTACAATTGCGCTCGTCAACTTGAGACATAACATGTTAAGTCTCAATTGCCCAGTAATTTCACTAGCTGCGACACCCTTCAGACTGAAACAGTTAAAGCCAAGCTATGAAATGAGCTTTCTTGCGCAATTTCCAGGGCAATATGACATGGGAACCTTAAAAAAAACGCGTTCACTTTTCTTAAAGGCCTGCAACGCTCCTGTGCTGCAAAACAATATGGGCGGCGGTGATTACTTATCATGAAGTGAACCATAAGCTGGTATGTTCTAGTACTCCATAACGCAAAATGAGTTTCTAGAACAAAAGTTTTTATTCACACTGGGGTAAAGAATATATTTTAGCCGATATAATAGTATTTGATATATTTTATTCGTCACGCCAAAGGTTGTCAACATCTCCCCACATTATCAGTGTAGATTATGTTATTAGCGGACATATTTGAAAGTAATAAAATGTGTGAGATAATTTACTGTGAATAAATTCTGTGATATCTGATTAGAAGTACTTAGAGTTTGTTTCATAATGATGATGAAATGGCAGATCATTAACATGTAGATAAATTAAGTTAGCCACACTTAGCTTACAATCTCTGTGGGCTTATTACTCTGTGGGACTATGTTTCAAAGTAGCCTCAGATGAGTATTAACTCATTATGAGGGAATTTTGAACTATATACATACATATATATAAATATACGTATATATATATATATATACTGTGTATGTTTGTGTACTATTTAGGTGAACAAAAATCTTGAAACTCGCGTAATCGTCACCGAACGCTTCCCATGCGTTTTTTTTTTATGATAAAAAGCGACGAGACGAGCAGGACGTTCAGCTGATGGTAATTAATACGCCTTGCCCATTACAATGCAGTGCCGCTCAGGATTCTCGAAAAACCTAAAAATTCTGAGCGGCACTACAATTGCGCTCGTCACCTTGCGACATAAGATGTTAAGTCTCATTTGCCAAGTAATTTCACAAGCTACGGCGCCCATCAGACCGAAACACAGTAATGTTTACACATTACTGCTCCACAGTAGAAATAGGTGCCGTTGTGGTTCCCATAATCTAGCCGGCATCCTGTGCAAAGGAGCCTCCCACTGGTGTAAGAGCTATATGTCTACTGTGTATATAATATGTAACAATGTAATATCGACAATAACAATTCTTTTAAATTTCGTAACACATTTGTTTTGTACATTTTCTGGGATCATATTGTAGAAGCATATACATCGCCCAAGACTTACCAACTCGACTTAACCGCGTAGTAGGCATAACAAGTTATGTTTATTGCTTTATCTAAAATAAACATCTTTTAATGCAACATCAGAATATAAGAGCGTTTGGCTTTTTTGTATATAACAGTTAACGTTGAAAATGACACATTTCCAGTTATGTCTGTGGCCATTATAACAAAAAATGAGTAACTCTATACACGATAATGGTATATCATTACTGACCGGACGTACAGTCGGACAATGCGACATGCTTCGCTCACTCTGCCTTCATTATTAAATCCCCTTCGCGGTACTACAGTTATGTGATATAGTCGAACTTTTTTATGTATACATGTGTCATGTGAGCTAATATTGTCGTTTCGTGGTGACTTTTTAGGGTGGTTACAGACCAGCAAAATAAGCGTGCGCTTTTTGAAGTGTGTGTCACACGCGTAATTTATACAAGTATTTAAGCATTTATCACGGGGAGTGTTCCGAAGAGCTGTTAACCTGATTCCTGCCGCCGAATTTCACCTTCGCACGACACGCCACAAGCTAGGATATCATCCCCACCATCTGGATGTGTGGCGGTCCTCCACAGGGCGGTTTTCAAGGAGCTTTCTCCCTCGTACTACAAAGCTGTGGAATGAGCTTCCTTGTGCGGTGTTTCCGGGACGATACGACATGGGTACCTTCAAAAAAAGTGCGTACACCTTCCTTAAAGGCCGGCAACGCTCTTGTGATTCCTCTGGTGTTGCAAAAGAATGTGGGCGGCGTTGATCACTTAACACCAGGTGACCCGTACGCTCGTTTGTCCTCCTATTCTATAAAAAAAAGTGCTAACGTGTTCATAAGCTCGAATGAGTGCTCAAAAATATTCTTTACTATAGTGGGAGGCTCTTTTACAAAGGATGCCGGCTAGATCATGGGTACTACAAGGGCGCCTATTTCTGCCGTGAAGCAGTAATGTGTAACCTTATTTTGTTTCGGTCTGAAGGGCACCATAGCTAGTGGAATAACTGGGCAAATGAGACTTAATATTATCTTATGTCTCAAGGCAATTGTAGTGCCACTCAGAATTTTCGTGATTCAAGAATCCTGAGCGAAACTGCATTGTAATGGGCAGGGCGTATAAATTACCATCAGCTGAACGTCCTGCTCGTCTCGTTCCTTATTTTCTTTTCTTTAATATAATTAATCTTTCTTTCTTCTTTGCATTAAGGCGTGCGTCTGTACATATAGACAATAGATCCACGATTTAAGTAAAATTCGCAAAATGTAATAATAAAAAGTAATAATTCGCACAATACGGTTATGAACTTATTATACTTAATATTGTTTTCGACGGGGGTTTATTATTTCAAGTGTCATATCTAATGCAATTTCTTAATTTAAATTTGTTACTTTCTATAATTTCTAATGTGCCGCGCAGAGACCTGTTTTCGACATTGAATAAGAATTATAAATATGAATACATTCTCGGAGTCGGGACTTTTTATTAGAATTTGCTTGAATAACAATAACAATTATTAATATCAATAGATTTTGGGTTATAAACAAAATGCAATCATTTCTTCGGCTTAATTAGTTAGCAACAATTGATAATTTTTATATGCTAATACATCCTCAAGATAAATTTCCTAGTCGTCATTCCGATCTGAATTGGATTTTCATGCTCATGTTTTAAGGACCTTTATCAAGAATTAACACGTTTCTAAACTTGTTAACTAGCTTATCAAGTGCTTAATTTGACTATCCCTTTGAGAGACTGACGCAATATAATGATATTATTGTTAACCGCCTGAAAAAAAAATGAGGATAATTTTCATGTTTGTTACCTCAGAAACTCTGTCGTTTATGGTCGTATTAGAATTTTTGAAGTGAATAATTCTTAGGCGGGCTGAGTAACTTTAATTTTTTTTTTTCAGTTTAAATGACATGATTATAAGTAAGCTATATTGAATCTTATTTGTCTTAGGATGTTTGTGGTACGTCCATAATGATATTATGAGTGTCTGGTAGGCTAAAATATATTACTGAATGAAATTTATTAAAAAATTAAAGTACCATTATTATTCTTACATTTTTTGCACAATATCGGAAGTGTTAAATGAAATAATGTGCACCATCTAACCACGGGCTTGTTCTATAAAAGCCTATAAAAGCATTCACCTCCGTATGAAACCCTAAAAATAAAACTACATATGACATCCTAGAAGAAATCTGATTTAACAATTTCAACGAGAGAAGCCGTTTCACCTCAATTTTATAGCCTTAAAAGCGGCACAACAAAGAAATTCCTTGACCAAACTATCCCTATGTCCTAGGAATGTGAAAAAAGAAATATCACAGAAACAAAAGAATCTAGGTGGTCGGGACAAAGTTGAAGAATTTAGAATCCAATTCTTGTTAGAACGGTTGCGTAATATAGCTATGTTCTGCTTAACACATTCATATGGAGCTTGAAAGAGAAGCATTAATTGGCCTATTTGCATTGATTAGTAAGCATTGATTAGTAAGTAAGTATGAGTGTAGAGATTAGCTGATAGTAAATGATCACCATCCCCCAAGCCTCATTACAACACCAAAGTATTTATGAAAACAGCACGTGTTTTTTTTGGGCACTCATACTATGTCAAACTTGAAATGAATTTAGGAGATGATCCTCTCAGCTTAGAAAGGAAGCTAAATGGGAAACATGTGTTGGTGAGCATTTACTCATAGCAACATGAGTTTTTATTATTATACAATTATTTTTAAATAAATTAAAAAAGAAACGGAAAATACTCTTATAGGAATACATTTGCCATGCCGTTTTTTCCAGTGTGGATTCATCTCGGAATCAGCTGTACTTCTATAGAAAAATATCAGATTTGAATTAACAAGGTCGGCGATAAAAAGATTTGTTTAACCGTGATTATACCTAAACTAACTTAAACAACGTTAACTGCTTTCAATAGAGCCGTTTTAATTTTTATTGGTTATAGTCATTCAACTGTCTCTTATCTTAGACTTTTTATTTTTTAAATTGGTCAATTTATAATTACTGTATTTCACAAAACTAAGAATAAAGTTTATAAATTAGATCTTTGCAATTGTCTGTGTATTACACCTTAGAACTGCTTGTTAGGCACATTGACAATGTCAGTGTCATTGACACTGATTAAAAAGCAAAGCAAATTACATATATATGTTTAAAGTTAGTATTTAATTTGTAATTAAATAAATTACGTTAAATTTTAATCTTGGTTTCGCATCTTGAGCCACATATACATTTAAAACATCCATAAAAGAGACCCAAGTGGAACACAACAAAAGCGTATCCGAACGCGATACATCACTAGATATAGAGGAATTATCGAATCACATTAAAACGGGCGGTACCCGATTGATTTATGCAACCACGAGCTTACAAATTAAAATCAATGTAATGATGACATTATTTACGACCATCTTTAGTAATGCGTGTTAGAATTATCTAAACGGCGTTGAAATACACGACGAATTCATTCTTATACATATAATATATAGTTTGTGATATATTCGTATTTTTATGTCACACTTTCGGCAGGAGTTATAAAAGTACAACATTTATATGTGACAAGTAACTATAATATAAATAAAAACTATGATAAAAACTTTTTAATATTATTAATAAGTATATAATTTAAATAAATATATTTTAGACTGTATAATGCTTATTTTATTATTTTGTTGGCGATTTCTCGATGATATTTTTATATTTTACACCTGTCAGTTCAAAAAATTATTTAAATCGTGGGTTTTGTGGATGGGATTATGTAAGAATGTATCATGACACAGGTCATGGTACAGTCTTGAGCTGTCAGAGAAAAGCACAGATTGTACGATGGCTGTGTTCTGCGCAAAACCTGCTATTTTATTTGGTTCATAAACAATGAAGGTTATTTATTACTAATATTTGTATTGAGAACATTTACTCGTGCTCTATGAGTTTCTACTTTGCAATAAAAAAAATGCATAGTATAAAAGTTATCTCTACCATGCAAACCTGGTCAAAGACGGTATAATCAAGGTGGAAATATGAAAAATAAATGGTTGTAATTTTTTTTTATTTACCAATTTTTTATTATAGTAATAAACTTTTTATTAATTACATGAGAAAGAGTTTGTATCTATTTATAAAAGAATTATTATCATCATATTCAATAGTCATAATGCTTATGGATAAATAAATAAGAAACATATAATTTTGAATCAATTTTCAAACGTCAACACTCAAATCCGTGACGGCAGATTTAAATTTAACATATTTTTTATCATTTTATTGAGCGGTCTTTTAGTATTGTCCTCTGTATATTATCACACGGTATACACTTTCAAACTCTATTTTTTTATTCTTCCTTCTTTTTGCATCATTTCAATAAACTACAATTTCTATATATCTATTATTTTGTACTCATTACAGTAGTTAGTGAAAGCAGCTGATAATATAAGTATTTATATCTTTTTATTATCGTATAACATGATTCATGATCCAAAGGTTTATTTGACAAGTAATTGCATCAACTCTCTTTTTAATTTATTCATATAATACCACATGCTGCTTTAAAATAGGGCATTGGGAATTAAGTTCCAACTTTCTCCTTGGTCTGTTTGATCACGATTGCCTCCTAAGAGCAGCCGTATGGTCTTGACGACAACGGCTTAGCCATACACCCGTATGGCACCAAACTTTCATCCAGGATTTTTCATTCATTCTTTGTCCGTCACCTCGAGACTAAGGATGAGATCTATAGAGAGTAAGCTTAGCATAATCTTTGATTTCGTTTTTATAGTCATTTGACAGCTGGAATAATACTCAGCCACTGATCTCTACTATATACCACTGGACTGGCGGCTGTCAAAGTGTTTTTGTGCCTGTTTGATATTCGCCATTTTGGTGCTGTTGGCCATGTAGCGAGAGTCTGCGGTACTAAATCTAGTGATGAGAACCTAGTGGACAACATAGACGGTGGGAAACTATTTACAAAAAAAAATTGTGTACTTTATTACGTTGATTCTTGAAGTATAAATACTACGGAAAACGAACAAAGTTAATTCCAAATGTAAAAATAGCTTAGAGTATTGTACGTTCCTTCGCAGCCATTTGTATTATACGTCAAAATTAGTTCTCTGGACGCTCGCGAGTGGCGCTTCAAATACGCACAAAAAATTAGCTATCAAACATATGAAATTATGGAATAGCCTGTCCAGTGGTATTTATACAGGTCAGTGTGCTCAGCTTAAGCTAAGACAGCACAATGTAAAAGTCAAGTTTGTGTTTTATTACACTCAGCTAAGTTTTATGTAAGTAAAGTCTGAGTAAAGTCTTAGTATGCTCTGTAGATTTCAGCCTTTAATGAGGAATGATTCCTCCGAGGGTTTGGTGAGGGCATATGTTCAGTGCTTTTGTTTAATGATAATGATAAGACCACATAAGTCAAAAACACCGCACGAATAAAACTAGGCAAGTAAACGATACAGCAATTAATGGGCGTCATTAATTAATAATAAAACCATGAAATATGTTTTGGAAGTCGTTAGTAATGTCTCAACAGTTTTATTTATCATTATTTGGAGATTAATAAGGCATTAAATATGTTTATAGTTGCCGACACAGGGACATTAGGTGGCTGTGTAGATTTCATGTAAATCGTTTTTTTTCACCATTGCATAGGTTCTTATTGCTGGCACGGAATCCTAATACGTTTTTTTTAACCGACTTCAAAAAAGGAGGAGGTTCTCAATTCATCTTTTTTTTTATGTTTGTTGCCTAAAAACTTTCGACTGGGTGAACCGATTTTGATAATTCTTTTTCTATTTGAAAGCTGGTGCTTCCCGTGTGGTCCTATTGTAATTTGGTCCAGATCTGACAATGGCATACATGAGAAAAATCATAAGAGTCTTAAATTTGCTATACATACGTATAGCAAATTGGATGATAAATTTACGAATAACTCAATATCGCGATTTCGATGATTCTTTTTTTATTGGAAAGGATATACTTCAAAGATAGTTTGGTGATAGTTTTGTTAGGTTCTGATTACGGAATCCATGCCAAAGTATCGGAACTCTTCAATTAAGCGCTTACGTTCACTGCTGCATTGAAAAAATTTGTATATCTGCACATATTTATACAACTTGTTAGTTAGTATACTTCAAATTCACTAAAAATAAAAAAAAATAAAAAAAAAATAACAAAAAAACAACCGACTTCAAAAACACTATTCCAAAACAATAGATATAATATGCACTAAAAAGTATAAAAATAATTGCGTATTTTTATACAATCTAGTGAAGTCAGTGTCATCCAAGATAGGCTTGTAACTACATACATACATAATTATAGGTGAGATGTGCTTGAGTCGTGAGGAGGTGAGAGGCGAGAGCGGGTCCCGGCGGAAGGACACCAACGGAAGGAAGGCGATTCCAAAAATTACAATAATCGTAACTAGAATTAGATTGTATAAAAATACGCAATTATTTTTACACTTTTTAGTGCATATTATATCTATTGTTTTGGAATAGTGTTTTTGAAGTCGGTTGTTTCTATTGTTAAATTTTTTTTTAAATAAAAGTCGGTTAAATACGTTTCAGAGATAGACCAATACACAGAATGATTAAAATTTGGTAAATATGGTTTTTTGATATAATTATAAACATTCATATGCATTTTGTTAAAGGCTGTTATTTTAATGTAACAAACAGATTTCAATTAGATTTTTTTTTTATTTTTACTTTACTCTTTGAAGGCAGTAACAAAAGAATTATACACAGTCGTCTATATATTATATGCTACTTCATTCCATCCATATTATTCTCTATAAAAGTTTGACAATCTGCTATCCTCTTTACATGGCCAATATTTCTTGGTAATGTACCACACTTAAAATCGAGTAACTTAATCTATTAAGTTCCGTTAAAAACAATTAGGTACATACTTGACAATATCAATGAAACAAGTCCATTTGATCCGATCCCTTTACTAAAGTACAGTTTGTTAGGTATGGAGTATGTTGCAAAGCGGAGCGGATTTTTAAACTTGTACAGCCTTACAAATAAACTTGGTATCAAGTTAAAGAGAATAAACCAGGAATATACAAAATGTTTACAAATAGACATTGCTTATGATTGCTTATGATGATGCTCGGACGTATAACGTTTCCCGCGTTTATTTGCAAGGCTGCTTGACATTCCGAAAACTTCAGAATTATCATTATATTAGCAGTATTGTCAGCGATATAGAATCATATTGTTTATTCTTGGGTTATTCTTAGGAATAACTTATTACCAAGTTTATTTGTAAGGCAGATATTGTACATAACGACGCTTAATTGGATAACGATAAATAACTAATAAATATAAAAAAACCTCTGAAATTTTATTACTAATAACGTACTTTTTTATTAAACTGTTCAACTATGAGTCGGAATCGTACTCTAAAGTTTCATTATGTACTTTTGTAAAAGAAGGGCTTTTCATTTGCTTTGCGGCAATGTTGGAATACGCTATCTTAGTTAATTTCTTACTTATTTTTAAAGCGGCAATGCTTATACACACTCTGCCAAAAAGATGGATAATAAGTAGAATCTGAGTAATAGATTTCAGCGTCAAAATTTAGTTTATAATTTTAACATTGTTTTAGTTCATATCTTGTTAAATTTCCTTTTTAATACAGAAAATGTTGGGATAGTTCTCTCATGTGGAAAAGAAAGATGAAATTAGATTTACTTCCGAAATTTATAGAGGGAATTTTAGATGGACATCGGAAAGATTGATCTGAGTGTACATTTAACGATTTGATCGGGGATAAACTAGAAAGAGGCCAAGAGTACTATGAGTAAGAGAGTTTGTATGAAAGGGTTCATACTATACTATTCTGTCGCAAATATAATGAAAATATTTTACATTGATCGTCTCTTTGTAAAAACCAACTTACAAAACCCGTACCAAAAATAACTATTTTGTTAAATCGCTCGCCCATGTAATGTAGTACTTAGTCTGCGGCAGAGGACTGCGGTCAAGTAATATAGTAGCTACTAAACCACAAAATAGCGATATAAGAAGCACTCTAGATTACTTTGTTGGTACTTTAGTAGAGATTTGTATAGCCGAAAGTATTATTCATGAAGGTAGCGTAAGATATAAGTACTAAATATTATGTTATAAAATACTTTTACTTTAAAAAATACATTAGCTTTAATTTCTTGACCTATTTAATTTTTCACAGTGACCTTCTTAAAATCTTTCGGAGTTTAGTTTATATAAATTTTAAGGTCACATTAAGCGAATTTAACTCAAAAATACATATTATTTCGTTAATTATTACAAATACGATAAAACTGTTTGCTCAAGTCAATAATAATACCTTTAATATTTTCTTTTTCTGTGTATAAATTCGTAATTTCGTGTAGCTTTTCATATAGTATATTGTCTAAATTATATAGTTCATACACTAATTTGTTTTAGTTATTATTTTTTTCGGTATCGTTTTTTATAGTTAATACTAGCTGACCCGACAGACGTTGTTCTGTGCATAAAAAAAAAAACTGCTTTTTTATGTATTTGTAAAATATGCTCCCTGTCAATGACGTTCTATATTATGTATAGAACATCATTACTCCCTGCTGTAAACTGTAATGCAATTGTTTCACAGCAGAACTGTCAAAACGTGCGTCAATAAATTATCTCATAGAAAATATGTCCATACAAAATAAATATTGAAAATAAAAATAATTATGGGTCCCAAATCGAAATAAAAACTATCCTATCTTTCAAGTTGGACTAAACTGCACTCCATGAAGTAATCCCCATTAAAATCCGTTCATTACTTTAGGAGTCCATCGCGGACAAACAACGTGACACGTAATTTATATATATTAAGACTAGCTGACCCAGCAAACGTTGTATTGCCGATATTAACACAAAACGCGATACAAAAGTAACTGTTGATCGTAGATGGGTGAAAATTTGAAGTTGTGTGTATTTTTTAATGCTGACTCATAATCAAATAAATTTAAAAGAAAAGTCAGAAAAAATTAAAACAAAAAATTTCGTGTGGACCACCCTTAACATTTAGGGGTATGAAAAATAGATGTTGGCCGATTCTGAGACCTACTCAATATGCTCACAAAATTTCATGAGAATCGGTCAAGCCGTTTCGGAGGAGTACGGGAACGAACATTGTGACACGAGAATTTTATATATAAGAAGATAGTTTAGTTTTTAATAGTTTTTAAAGCGCAATAACTTGCCATGTTAAAGTTTGGCAAGATATAATATACAATTATGTTAAAAGTGTAGTTATTAAATAAAAAAAAAATATAATATATTTATTTGCGTATATTAACTGTTGTTTATTTTTTGACCTTAACTTTACATACATACATGTAACGGTAATTGAATGAAATACTTGAATTATTTTAATATGATATTTAAAGCAACAATTAGAGCATGCTTCCACCTTATTTTTTTTTTTAACCACAACTTTATTTGATTAATTAGTACGCCAAGTTAAACCTGGCGAAACATGTGAAATTGTCACATTGTACCATCGTAAGGCACCGGTAACATACCATGTTTATACGCAAATAAAGAATTTATTTATTTATTATTATGATACGCTATTGGTCTTACACTAAGCATTAATAACTTTTCAAATTATAAACTATTAAATATTATAAATAACTAATAATAATAATATATTATATTTCAAATTATTTACATGTGACTTAATAATTAATAACGCTATTTATAAAAATAATAATAAAATAAAACTTAAATAATCTAACAAAATTAATTAATTCCAAATAGAAAATATCATTAAGATCCCTATCGGCAGGTAAGGTGCCCATGAAGTTGGCAACGTTACCTCTTTGTATAGCCAAACTTATCCTTTGACAGAGGTACGTACCAGATCTTGGGTCGCCTATTAAATCGGTTAGACGCCTGGATAGCTCTTTTACGAGTTTTTGTGCCGATGAACCCCAAGGACCCATCGTCTCCACCCCAAAGGGAACAGATATGCGCAAACGCCTCTCTCGACCCTAAGTGTTGCGTAGGGCCATGGGCGGATGCCCATCAAGCCTCTTGCCCGTTTGCTTCTTCTTCGGCGGAGTACTCTTGACAGAGCACGTCGTGGTCAGGTCGAACGACGAACGATGCTACGCCAGTTATCCTTGGCTGTTGTTTCTCTGGCACATGTGTTGAGGGGAGTGTTGGTTAGGGCTTCGATCTGGTCTGTCCAGCGCATAGGGAGCGTCCTCTTGACCTACTGCCGTTGACCCTGGCATGCTCTCCACGTCGCGTGACATGTCCGAAGTATCTGAGGATACGCGCTCTGACCATAGATGAAAGCCTTTCTTTCACCTTGAGTTCTTCATGTATAGAGACGTTTATGCGGCGTTGTTGTCCGTTTGCAAACTCTTAAAAATTATTGAGTTGCAGTTTCTTCCCAACATAATCAGATGGCCAAATGTGTTTTTGTGAATCTACCAATAAATGAAAGTCAAGGGACTTTCAGAATCCTAAAGGAATTTTCTTCTTTGTTTTTGTGCCTACATTATAGATTTTTGTACATACATTCTTGAAAACCGCATTTTGACTATCTAATACCATAAGCATATCGTACACGTAAGATCATGACCTCTTCGGATATTGACCCCAATAAACTAATAACCCATACAACAGATAAAGATTAATTGTAAATCTATTAATGATGCGTGTATTTACAAATGTTTAAGTCCATAGATGAGTTATGCCGGACACCCACGCGTCGATAGCCAATTACTTTTTGATTTATAAACAGAGAAGTGAATTTAGTTATTAATTATGTACTTACATACACGTAGGTTGATACACGAATGTAAATTTAGCTCTCCGACTTGGTTACAATCATAGAAATCTATACAAGAAGGTAATAGGTATATTATAAGTTCTATTTTTTGCGAAATTACTGTTGAATAGATACGCAGAGGCGTGCATATCATGTAGGTAATTAGGCAGTGCCTACCTAAATAAATATAGCACTAGTGTTAAAGTTAATTTAGTTTAATTTGTTTCCGTTATGACCAAACTTCTATTGAACACCCACTCATAAAAATTTTCCTTACTACTAAATACAATCTTTGCTTATTCCAAAGCTCAACTACGACTAGTTAGATCCACAGTGCCTACCTTGCTAGAAAACCAATGCACGCCCCTGTATATACGTACATACATAACAGCAATACCAATAAAATAAATAACCTTATAATAACTAATTATTGTCATATATTTTATTACCGATGAAATGTAATATCTTGATTTGTAGAGTTGCAGTTTGTAGAAGATTTTTTGCAGTTAGATTTAGTTAAATACAACGTATTTACGCGTTGGTTTGCGTCTGACGTTCATTAATACTAAATCACTACTTACTGGCTGGTGGTCACCGAGAGGCAACATGTTTAGCGTGGCTATACAACCATGTACCTTCTTACTTAGATTTCCATTTCTAAAATTGCGCGGAAATATTTAATACCTTTTTCTCAACGTCATATGTAAGGCTCGGACGATTGCAGAAAAAATTTAATTTAAATTTTCATGGCTAGGCTTCATTTACGCTCTAGTTTAAAGTTGTCACTAACATTCGGTCAGTGGCACATGACTAAGGAGAAAAGTGTGTTTACATTGTCTATAAGCACACTTTTGCCGTTCCGCTATCAGACTGCTAAGGTTATGTCCTTATACTCGTATGTGTATAGAACGTTATTGCCCTCTAATATTAGGTCCTTACATATGAAATTGGCGTATATCGTACTGGCCACTTTAATCACGATGTTCTCCTCTTTGGTAAGGAATTCCAAATTCAAATTTGTACAGCTATATACTCATGTATTTTTTACTTCGATGACCGTCATTCATTTGTTTTTTTCTGTCTGCGTCACTCATTTTACAGAATGGGAAACTTAAAGTATCGCATTATTTACGAGTACGAGTTCCGCCGTGGCACTAGTGCTGCGGAAACGACTCGAAGGGTGAATGATATGTATGGCGGTCATGTTGCAAAAGAAAACACAGTTCGTTTTTGGTTCCAACGTTTTCGTTCTGGAAATTTCGACCTGCAGAACAAGCCCCGTGGACGGCCTGAGACCCAAGTTGATAATGAAGTATTGAAGGCTATTGTGGAAGCGGATCCATCGCAAACCACGTCCGAGTTAGCTGCAGGCTGCGGTGTTAGTGATGAAACTGTTTTAATTCATTTGAAGCAAATTGGGAAGATTAAAAAGATTCAAAGGTGGGTACCTCACGAATTGACTGAAGCAAACCGGCAAACGCGCGTCGACTGCTGCGTTACATAACTGAACCGGCACAATAATGAAGGTATTTTAAACCGAATCATTACCTGTGATGAAAAATGGATTCTTTACGATAATCGGAAGCGCTCAGCGCAATGGTTGGATCCTGGCCAGCCAGCCAAATCCTGCCCCAAGCGAAAATTAGCCCCAAAAAAGTTACTTTTAAGCGTTTGGTGGACTAGTGCCGGTATTGTTCATTGCAGTTTTCTCAAATCTGGCCAGACTATTACGGCTGATGTCTATTGTCAGCAATTGCAAACCATGATGGAAAAGCTAGCGGCTAAACTACCTAGGCTGGTCAATCGCTCCACGCCACTGCTACTTCACGACAACGCTAGACCACACACTGCACAACAGACGGCTACCAAATTAGAAGAGCTTCAATTGGAATGTCTAAGACATCCTCCGTACTCCCCGGACCTTGCTCCAACAGTAGCAACAATAACCATTTTTTCGAAATTTGAACAACTTCTTGCAAGGGAAAAAATTTAACTCTGATGGGACAGTCCAAATCGCCTTCACAGATTTTATTGATTCCCGTCTGACTGGTTTTTTTTAGTAAAGGGCTCAATGAACTACCTATGAGATGGCAAAAGTGCATAGAAAACAATGGTTCATACTTTGATTAATTAAATATATTATATTTAAAAATATTCGACTTTTTGTTCCTCCCATACAAAACGCCAATTTCATATGTAAGGACCTAATATAAAAAAATCTACAAATATTATTTCTAAAAAAAACTTCTATTTACAACACCTGTAACAGTGGTATATACTTATTTTTTTATTTGAGATGATATTGATATGATATATCCCACTTTAAATCTCTGTGTTACGAGCATATTGCATCCTCGAATGGTTGAATGACAATCATAATAATTATAAATTTAATTCTTTATTTTGGTCACTATGACCCTCTCAAATATCATAATACAGTCAGGTATAAAATGTTTATGAAATTTCGCTATTTTTTTTCTGTAGTCCTCTCGTTCCCTCAAATATGTGCGAAGGGAACGATGGCTGGTCCATGCGTCAACTCGTGAACGGGTGCTGCTTGTGGTGCAAGGCCGACCTGTTATAGTTAATAAATCATTGTATTTGTTGCATACGATTACTAATTATGACAGTAATTACAAACATCGTGTTCACGAAGCATCCTTACACAGTGGGAGGCTCCTTTGCACAGGATGCCGGCTAGATGTAAGCATTATTGTGCTTCGGTCTGAAGGGCGCCGTATCTATTGAAATTACTGGGCAAATGAAACTTAACATCATATGTCTCAAGGTGAGTAGCGCAATTATAGTAATTTTTGGGATTTTTAAGAATCCTGAGCGGCACTGCATTGTAATGGGCAGGGCGTATCAAATACCAACAGCTGAGCGTCCTGCTGGTCTCATCCCTTATTTTCATTAAATGAAATGAATTCAAGCTCTAAAGTTTGATGCATCCAACATAGGATAAGTTATATTTATACAGTTTATTCTTTATTTCTGTCTATATAATATTTGATGTTTAAAACACTTTTATGTTTGAATACGTTTCATATATTGTATGCTGCACCTAACAATCTAATTTGCTTACAAAAAGTTTTACATTTATATTACAGCCATTGTAAAATACTTTAATAATTGAAAAGAGTGGCCGTTAAGTTTCTTGTATGTTCTTCTCACGAGCTCTACTTTTTCCGAACAAATAGTAGATTCAGTAATTTGAAAGAAATATTTATAATGATGATTCAGAAGCGCTTACTTTAAGTCCTAATTGAATTTGAGTTTATTTGACTTTGACTTTAACACAAGTCTCACAGTCCAATAAGATGTGTTTACAATTAGTTTATGGGGTGGGGATCGCAGTTGTCTCATGTACAAAATTAATTACATATAGCTTGACACGCCTTCGATAATAGTCGACTTAGCTTGCCGATAGCCTGATAGCGAGAACCATGTAGGTAAATATTCAGATGGATATTTTTATTGCTTACTAAGAGTGAGTCAGTTATCTTTTATTTTATAATAATAAGGGACGAGACGAGCAGGACGTTCAGCTGATGGTAATTGATACGCCTTGCCCATTACAATGCATTGCCGCTCAGGATTCTTGAAAAACCCAAAATTTCTTAGCGGCATTACAATTATTGCGCTCGTCACCTTGAGACATAAGATGTTCAGTCTCATTTGCCCAATAATTTCACTAGCTAGGGCGCCCTTCAGATCGAAACACAGTAATGATTACACATTACTGCTACACGGCAGAAATAGGCGCCGTTGTAGTACCCATAAACTAGCCGCCATCCTGTGCAAAGGAGCCTCCCACTGGTAATAATAATTTACCACTTCTCCAAACACATGTTCATCAGAGCTAAAAAGAACGGGCGCAAAAAACTCTAAACTAGCCAAATTAAAAAAACACTTAATATTTTTTTAATAACATTCAAAACTTAAAATCCATTAAAAAGTATTTACAAAAGTATTTTTAAAAGGCATCAAATGCATTATTTAATTATTATTATTTTTAGTTAATTAACATTAAATACTGTAGTAGTGAAAGTTAACTAGGTATATTTTAATTACAGAAAACCATTAATCTATTCGTTAATAACATACGAATCATTCATCATCTTTCGTTTCATTAAAGTTTTGAAAGCGAAACATAAGTTGAACCAAAGTAATCTATCAATATTAAGTAATGTTAACATCTTCATATTCCTAATAACATATTTTGGGATTTAAAAGATAACCATTAGACACGAAATATTTCTATTTAATTTTAGGAACAGTCGCATCCATCACGTACGTACGTTATTTCAATTTTCAAATTCATATTAAGGCGTGGGACCGAGCCAACGACCTTGAGAAATCGAGCGGAGCTACGTTACCTCTCTCGCACAAGATCGCCATAGTTTTAATTCAAAATAAGAAGCATTTTTAATCTATTACAAACATAATACAACAGCTGTCTTTACAAACAGTATGTATTAAGGCGTGGGACCGAGCCAACGGCCTTGAGAAATCGAGCGGAGCTAGGTTACCTCTCTCGCACAAGATCGCCATAGTTTTAGTTCAAAATAAGAAGCATTTTTAATCTATTACAAACATAATACAACAGCTGTCTTTTCAAACAGTATGTATTAAGGCTGGGGACCGAGCCAACGGCCTTGAGGAATCGAGCGGAGCTAGGTTACCTCTCTCGCACAAGATCGCCATAGTTTTAATTCAAAATAAGAAGCATTTTTAATCTATTACAAACGTAATACAACAGCTGTCTTTACAAACAGTATGTATTAAGGCGTGGGACCGAGCCAACGGCCTTGAGAAATCGAGCGGAGCTAGGTTACCTCTCTCGCACAAGATCGCCATAGTTTTAGTTCAAAATAAGAAGCATTTTTAATCTATTACAAACATAATACAACAGCTGTCTTTTCAAACAGTATGTATTAAGGCTGGGGACCGAGCCAACGGCCTTGAGAAATCGAGTGGAGCTAGGTTACCGCTCCCGTACAAGATCGCCATAGTTTTTATTCGGAATTACAAGCATTTTTAATTTTTTACAAATATAATACAATTTTCTTTATAAAAATTATAAAACAATGTCATATTAAATAGTATTGGTAAACAGAAGTTTTTCATACAATTCTTATCTAGAGTGAATGATTAAAAAACTTTAAGATGCTCCAACTGTAAAAGTAAGGGATACTTTGGTGATGTTTTTCGCAATGTCTATTAAAGATGGAAATGTAAAGAAAAATTAATTTTCTTCTCATATTCTGTAGACATATAATTATTTTTGTTAAAAATAAAAACTTTATACAAACTGTTAAGAAATGGTTTCAATTGTGCGCTATTTGGCGATTTCTTGGAATAGTGGCCTTAAGTAGGTTTATTTGACGTTTTTATGGTCCATGCCGCAACTTCTGTCACATCAACGTCAAAGTCTATTTATTACTATTTCTTTTATTTATTTAGAGCATTGTTAAATAGATCATCAGCTCATAATACAACAAAAGAAAAATGCTAAAATCATTTTTCAATATACTCCATTACAAGAAAAAATCCCTTTTAGGCTTATGGGTAAAAAAATTCTTAAGGGGCGTCCCTTAAGAATAAGTCTATATAATATAAAATATTCAAAAGAATATAAACAAATAATGCAAGTAATACCAGTATTACTCTTATCTGTAAAGTATGAATTTATTTTGTACATTTTTGTCTGCCTGTTTGTTCAAATACGCCGTGTCACGTGGCTGATGTGTGTGGATGAACCCTTTCTGTGGAAGAAAACTTGAAGACTGGACAAAAAAAGGAGGCCAGAAAAGAGGTTTTCCTAAAAAAGATTTGCAACCTATGGACCTGTGGACAGGGATTTCTATAACAGAACAATAATTTCCTTAATAATCATTATAATACTGTACTATTGTACTAATTAAATAATATGATAATAAAAAGTCTAAGTTTTATTAAAACCATAAATTCAAGAATAGTAGATTGTTAACCGAGAGTCGAAATAATCAATTCCCGAGGTATTTAGACTCCCGAGCGCAGAGAGGTCGGCTATAGTCCGAGTAGAAATTGATACTTTTACCCGAGTTAAACACTCTACTTTTCATTCCGAATATGAAGAAAATAAAACTAGTTGTTTATCTAAGCACAGATAAGTATCCCGCTAATTTATGTCGACTTTTAAATTTCAAATATGGAACTTACCACGTAATTGTTGCGGTTTATTCCGCTCAAAGAAGTTTGCGCTAAGTTCACACTGGCTGTTTAGAAAGTCACATGGCCGCAGCATTTTTTTAATTAGTTCTTTTTTACATAAAACTCTTCACATTAGTTCTATTTCTAAAGTTCATTCCGGCCCTTAGGTGGGAAGTAATTTGTATGAGTTTTTCCCTCTCTATGGAGGGAAGCAGCATTTTCCACCCAATAATCAGATCAAAACAACATTACTTTCCGAGTATGAGAAATGAAAAGGTTTTTTTTTATATTTTGCTCATGTTATCCGTTTTAGTGAAAATGTAACAATACTTGCAACGCTTCTGAAATGTCAAAAAAACGATTTTAAAATCATACTATATAGGCAGGTTTAAAAGACTGTGTGTGTGTGATTATGTGGTCACCGCCTCACTTGCAAAACGAGAGACCATATACGGTTTTTATGGTGATATCAATATCAAACGACATGGAAAACCAGTGCACTGAAAATCATTCCACAGTAATTTTTACGTGAGTACTCAACTGGTTCGCAGTAACTATCACAGTGCTTTTGACCATATATTATAGTACAAGAGGCAGCGTGACTATAATTAAGTAGTTATTTGTTTAATAAAGTTTGAATGAAATGGGCTTTTATATGCCTACAACTTTCAAAACAACGACAATTCAAATCAGCAATTAATAGCACATTGAAACAGCATCAACTTAATTAATGTTATTTAATTAAATTTAAACTTAAATCTCATTGTTATGAAATTAAATATTCTCATTGGAGACTTATATGTAAAATCATAATAATATTGTAAGCAACATCTGTTTGTAATAACTACTTTTCTTTCTTGTTACCTAACACTTAAATAGTAACCCGTGGACATTGTCGTTGGTTATGCACTCAGTACTATTTATGTTATTTCTTCCTCTAATGTTATCATCTAGTGTGTAATTGTTTTGTGTCCCAAATAAAATAAAATAAAAATGAACTTTAAGTTTTTGAACAATAGAGTAATACCTAAAAATGTAATGAAAACAACAATGATATTTAAAATATTAATAAATAACAGTTGGTACATGTCAATAAAAATTTCATAATGTTAAATAATCATATAAACTTATTTACCAGTCCAGGCTCCTTTGCACAGGATGCCGGCTAGATTATGGGTACCACAATGGCGCCTATTTCTGCCGTGAAGCAGTAATGTGTAAACATTATAGTGTTTCGGTCAAATTACTAAGCATATGACAACTAACTCTTATGTCCCAAGGTGACGAGCGCAATTGTATTGCCGCTCATAATTTTTTTTTTCAAGAAACCTGAGCAGCACTGCATTTTAATGGGCAGGGAGTATCAATTACCATCCATTGAACGTCCTGCTCGTCTTGTCCCTTATTTTCGTAAAAAAATAAGATGTTAAGGATTTAGGTGCGATAAAACACTTTAATCGTCACATTTAATGTTAATAATATGGGGAAAATCATATTGGTTTACTTTTTAAAAATTACAAAGTCAGTCTCCTGGACTATCTCGTAAATATTTATATTTGACGGTCACTGCGCACATATCCTATTATAGACTGAGACAATACAAACTGGGTTTATGGTAATCGTGAATATGAAAATATAATTTCCGCTCTTCATCATTACATTGTTTATATGTAGTTTATCGACTACCATCACTGACCTATATAAATACCACTGGAATGGCTGTTTCATATTTTTGACAGCAAATTTTTCGTGCCTATTTGAAGCGCCACTCGCGAGCGTCCAGAGAACTAATTTTGACGTATAATACAAATGGCTGCGAAGGAACGTACAATACTTTGAAGTATTTTTGCATTTTGAATTAAATTCGTTCGTTTTCCGTGTTATTTATACTTCAAGAATGAACGTAATAAAGTACACCATTTTTTTTGTAAATAGTTTCCCACCGCAGACTCTCGCTACATGGCCAAAAGCGCCAAAATACCAAAGCGAGTACCAAACAGGCCCAAAAGCATTTAAACAGCCAACAGTCCAGTGGTTAAGATTAAATTATAACGAATTAAAGCCTCGAACCGATCAATGTCAGTCAGATCGATATTGGCCAGAGTAATTTATACACATCCCGAACAGATACGCCTTAGGGACCTTCAAGAAAAAAGCATACTCCCACCTTAAAGGCCGGCAACGCATTTCTTGACACACCTGTTGTTGCGGATGTCCATGGGCGGTTGCCTCACCTCTCCCCATCCCGTGAGCCTCTTGCCCGTTTGCCCCCTCTCATATAAAAAAAAAAAAAAAAAAACATATAGACAAATTACGTCGTATAAAAAGAGTGACGAAATATGGAACATGCCACATATTACACCATAATAAAACTGTTATATCTATACATTGCCACATTTACTCCAATTGTTTAAAATATTAGCGGTTTATTATTGCTGATTTGTAGTGAAAAATTTAAATTCATTTTTATTGTAAATTGACATACCTATATAGGTATTTAACCAAAGCAATAACCGTTATTATCTTATACATTACTGCCATCTAATAGGAAGGTCATTTCTGGCTTTGCGATAGAACTGTGGTGATCTACATTCGAGAAACTGTGTGAAAGCATTTTGTACTGCCTCCTGAGCAGAAAATTTTTTATCACGTAGAAAATTGTCCAAATCACGAAATAAGTGATAGTCACGAATGGTTTCTAATTGCAGAACCTGTAGAGTATACTATTGTTCAAAAACTAATAATACACCCAAGGTAGTTTAAAAATAATCTGGAACGTAGGTGTAATGACTCACTGTACAACTCAACTCAGAAAAAGAAAAAAAATCATCTTAGCTCACAAATAATACAGTCTTTACCCGATAAGTCATAAGTACCATACTTCCATGTAGCGGCGGCCGTAACATTTTCATTAAGACGACTCTAGTAATTTTTACAATTAACGTTCCGCTGTGACACAGTACAATTTACACAACGCCTACATAGTCTGTGAAATGTATACCTAACTGTCTGTTAGCGCATAGCGAAAACTAGTGAGTTTGGAAATCCGGAATTAGCAAGATACACGATTCATTTGCAACGTACCTACAACGCAGGTATCAGATGGCGAGAAAGGATTCTAACTTTTTAGGATTTAAGGCGTTACGAGGGCTCTATTTTGTAGTTATGTGTAAAATGTGATAGTGAAAAGAAGAGATAGTCTTCGAGACCACTCAGTGTATGAACATAAATTATTATAATACAATTTGTACGAATTGTCATATGAAATGTCATTCACTATATTGTTTGAATTGCGAATATATAGGTATTTGTTAGAGACCCCGCAAACTGCAGACTTTTGATCGGCCGATAGTTTGGTTGGTTTCTTAATCAGTATGAAGATGTATGAGAGTGCGCACATTATAACGATTCGGTATTGGCCGACAAAAAAGTTTGATGGGCTACACGATTGCCTTCAAACTGAACCGTCAGCAAACTATCGGCCGACTGTTAAATCAGTACAGCACTCTTCTAGGCGCGCACACCACCGATTGTTTAGTCGGCCAGACTCATCAATAGCCGATTTAAAACTAATAGCGAATCGTCCCTTAAACTGTCGGCCGATAGTTGTCTAGTGTCACACTCATCACAGACCCAACTGTTTAGTCGGGCCAGTGTGCGCACTTAACAGCCGAACTCAACCAAACTATCGGCCGATCGAAAGTCTGCAGTTAGCGGGGTCTCTTAAGTCATGAGCTAAGTAATAACCAACAAATCAATGAGAAAGAGTAATGACAATTATATATAATTAATCCTTCTTTGAAACACGCTGCATCTTATATTACGCTATTATTCCGATCAGATCAAAAAATGGCTCTCGATTTATAAGTATAGATTACTTGTACCGTCCAATATGTAGATAGAATTACTTACACTTTGTTATGTTTTCAAAGTGATAACCCTCACTTAGAAGTTAGTTAATCCTAGAGGATTAACTAACATTGATTCATACGTAATTATATTTTGTAAGATTGTAAGTCAAGTGTTTTTGTATTTAAATAAATTGTTAGCGTTCAGTTTGAAAGTTGTGTATTTCACATAGACTAATTGAAAAGAATAAAACGATACTTGTCTCAAGGAAGTTAGGTAATTATTATCCAACCAACCTGTAGACAGTCCGTGGCTAGCAAACAAAAGTACCTATTTAAAATCGTTGTTTCTTTATTTGCAAAAATTTTTCTTTCTCATCAAGACCTTTCCAACGATATATTATTATAAAGTCCGTATCTATTGTGGTTGATGACGACGAGTAAAATTTCCAAAGCCGTCTATGTGCTTTATATATATGCATACTTATATTCTTCATATGATGTGACTATTTTTCTTTCTTTTGCTCAGCACTGGAGAAAATTTTATTTTTCACACCTTCTCTACTTATGTCCATTAAAAATACTATTTTTCACCAGGAGTACGTCGTCAGGTGGAGTGTCGCTAGGTGCTCACCTCGTGTGCGCTCGCGTAGCCGGCTTGACGGACAAACAGCGAGCCATGTGCCGCTCATCACCTGCCGCCATTGCTGCTGTAGGAGACGGCCTCAGGTTACCACATCTTACTATCTATTTATTGCGTAACTCTTACAGAACAAAGACTAAAAAGACGTAGAAGTAATACATAAAAGCTTGTTTTAGACATAGGTGTATAGTATTTATTACGTCAATGGATATAAGGAGTCTTCTAATTCAAGTAATTTTTTTATGGAGAAGTAGAACAAACGAGCGTACCGGTCACCTGGTGTTAAGTGATTACATCCCACATTCTCATGCTTTTCAGGAAAGAGTACGCGCTTTTTTTGAAGGTACCCATGTCGTATCGTCCCTGAAACACCGCACAAGGAAGCTCATTCCACAGCTTTGTAGTACGTGGAAGAAAGCTCCTTGAAAACCGCACTGTGGAGGACCGCCACACATCCAGATGGTGAGGATGATATCCTAACTTGTGGCGTGTCGTGCGAAGGTGGAATTCGGCGGCAGGAATCAGGTTAAACAGCTCTTCGGAACACTCCCCGTGATAAATGCGGTAGAAGACACACAATGAAGCGACGTCTCTACGCAACGCCAAGTGATCCAGCCGTTCACAGAGCACTGGGTCCCTGACAATTCGAGCTGCTCTGCGTTGCACGCGGTCTAATGGATCGAGCTGATACTGGGGTGCGCCAGACCAGGGATGACAGCAATACTCCATGTGTGGCCGGACCTGCGCTTTTTAATTTTATCAATTTAATTTTATAAATCTATTCCATGAACACATTTTGTTCGTTGAATATATATATATATATCTATATTCTTTACGCCCACTTTAAGGTTGAGTAAAGTTTGATACGAATTCATTATGTACAGGATGGCGTACGCAGAATGCCGCTCTCAGTTACAAGGATACCGGTGGAACTGTTCAGGAATCGGTGATGGAAATGGCTTCGGCCACGTCATGCCCCTGGGTAAGTTATTATGTTAATGTTTTGAAAACCCTAAGGTCATTCATACAATGGGGGGTCACTTACCACCAGGGTCACCAGTTGACCAACGACCGATAGTACGACTTTTGTCATGCTCGATCGGCTGGCAATTAGCATACCCATCACATACCTATATCGGCAGTTAGTCCGTATTTTGCGATAGAGTACGTAATAAGATGTTTTTCTTGAAACTTCCATCTCATGGGATTCCCGAGAGTTTTTGCTAGTGCGTCATCAAATTCCTTGCTGGACGTATCATCAGGTAGACCTCGATGGTTATTGATTGAACTGGAAACTGGTGTACCCAAAGGCTGTGTGCTGTCTCCTATACTATTCCTTCTACATCATTGATCTACTATCAATGATATGTTGGATGCCTCCAACATGCATGGTGCGGATCATCGGATGACAATGTATATTGGTCACCGGTACTGTGCACCGGGCATTCAGATATCTCTCGGATCTCCCTTCACATCAGATCTATCTCTAAAAATTTCACTTTTAGGACACAATAAAGATTCAAGTTTCCGGTAAATAGTGATAAGTTTTATCATTATTTTGAATATTTATACATGAAATTTTGGTGCATTGTTTTTTTTTAAAATCCGTAATAAAAGAGAGCGAACACAATAACCCGTGTTCTCTCAGTGTCTCAATCAACTTTGCACTACTTTTATTAGACAGCTTTGTCAATAAAATCTTACGTTAAGGCGCTATGGCGAAATTTGCATTGTATATCAATTGCTCTCACAAATGCCTTTCAACGGTAAACATCAGAACAATATTTCACAGCTGGTGTATAGCACGATACAACTAGGAATTTTGCCACCTGTATCACGAGTCGAAGTCATGATGACAACACGGTTTGAGAGACACGCGTGTTGAAACCAGAAGCCGAAATTCATCAGCGGACTTTGCGCTAAAATATACCAATACGACTTAAGACCTTCAAGCTTTTTTAATCTTCAAGCAAAAGCAAAGGTTAGAGGTAACGCATCTTTTGCCTTATTTTCCATCAAGTGAACCTCTTGCCCGTTTGCCCTCTCTTCTATGTAATAAATAAAGAATATACGGAGGTTCTTAAGGTGATTGCCGGAACCATGATAGGCCCAAATTTTGCTGACTCGAAGGCTTTTAGCATGACCTGCAAGTCATAGGAACCACTAGATGGGAGCCATTAGACCAGAGCAGGACCAATGCAGGTTCATTCCTGACCAGAACTAGTTCCAATGGTCGATAACGCCATGTTAATGGTAGTACACTTAATTGTATGTTTAAAACCAATTTTTATCAAAACGTGTGAGTAATTCTTAGACAGATCAATGATTATTTCTTGCAATTCCAAATTTATTTATTACAAGTTTTATATAAACATCTCCCATTATGCTAATGTGGTCAATTCAAATCAACTGACCCAGCTGGGTATCTCGTAAATGGCCAAATTTAAAACAATTTGTATCATGCAAGCTCTTATTAACGCAGTCTTTGACTCCACGAATATATAAAGTATCTTTAATTAGATTTCTATACGCTTTTTATTAGCTTCACTTGTATGTTACTGAACTTTTCAATGTTAATTGCAACAACATTGAAAAAGTCCGTTATTCACATTAAAACTAAAGTCCGCTGATAGGTTTTTAAAATATGAGGTCAATATGACAGGAGGCTTATATAATTGATTTAGTGGAAACATTAGCTGGGCCTTTTTCGGATTCAAGAATTCTAAAACAATATACCGTCGCGCTTACACGGTCAAGACCATCACCAGTGCGATAACGACGACTGTAGCTCCGACTAATAATCTTGAGTAAAAAACTCAAAAATTAGGGTTTTGTTCTCGGCAATTTTCTCCTCCAAAAGTAACTATTAGTAACGTATTTTGGAAACTGAATGAGATGGTAAGAAGAGTAGTAATAAGGACAACTGCAGATCCAACTATAAATCGTCAGTCAAATACTCAAAAATTTGGGTTTTGTTCTCCGAAATTTTCTCCTCCAAAATTAACTCTTTGTTACGAAATTTTGGAAACTGAATGACAAGGTAATATTCTGTGTGGTACTGTTTTGATTTTTTACTTATTCTATTGGATTTGTATATTAAGCCTCTATGGCCTGATTGATTGGCCTGGGTGATTATTAAGCTATTTTAAGCACCCACTAACACAAGGCCATCGGATGCGTGATCAATCGATTTGCTACATTACTGGCCAATTTTGTGAAAATATTGAAATGTCATTGTAAGGTCCGTAATACCATGGTTTTATAATATACTCCGCCTGGTATTCTCTTCCCACGATGGCCTAAGGCTACGTCACGATTATGGAGGGAGAATCATCTGTGTATATAAAAAGTGTCCGTCATAATGCATTAAATTAGGCTGGCGCCACAGTAGCATCAGAGTAAATTTTAAAGAAGCGCCAAATTTAAAATAATACTAATCACTCTAGCTATACGTTTTCTCATAATAATATATCTTTATGGTTATATTTACTACATTGACGTAAGTTGTTGAAAATTTCACTATTTGACTACAGTAGTCGACAGTAACAATTAAAGGAGTCGGTATACTTCAATTCGCTTACAATTGCGACATTCACCATACTTCATACCATACCCTGTTCTGACATAAGTGTGGAAGCTTTTTGAACTGTTATTTACTACATTAGCTGGACACTTATTCAACTTTTCTTCCTTAAGAGATAATACTCCTTGCCTGTACCCTCCATAGTCACGAAATAATATATGTCACACTGACAGCGCGCCATTTCATCGCTGTTGTTGTGTCGCTCACATCTATAGCAACTATATAGCGTTGTTTCACTCGAAAATAGTTTGAGAAGCATCGCAACTGATGACGTAATCTTAGATCAATCACGTGACCCAGCCGTCCCTGGAAGAGAATACCAAGAAGGTGTATTATACCATGCGTATACTGTTGCAAATATTCAAGTATCATAAAAAATATGTTGGAAGATCCATAGATAGATAGATAGGTTAAACAAATATGAAGCGTATAAAAAGACAAAAAACAACAATATAGAAAGGTACTAACATTTAGTCAACACGACGCAAAAGAAACAAAAGCCGTCAACGAACAGCCGATAACGCCCACACTAACACAGGTGATTTATACAACGTGGCTAATTGACTTGTGTCTGACTTTGTAGCTTACGATTTGTCGTGTCGGATGTCGTAATTAGAATAGGTCTGATTTAGTGTCGGCTTGTCTTTCATTCAACACGAAAGATAAAATGTTGATAATATTATATAGGCACAGTTTTGGACTAGTTTATTGATTTAAAAAATTACTGACAAAAAAGAAAGACTTAGAGAAATCATATCGTTACCATACCGAATTAAATGAAAAGTTGCAATAATTATAACACTTTTTATATTCTTTAATTTACATGTAAATCTTATACACTTTAAATAAAATTTGAAAAACTTAATTTTATGAACGATGCGGGACTCGAAACTACGACCTCCGGCGCGCGTTGCGTGCCGGTGCTCTGTGCTAACCGTTCGAGTGACGTATCGTCGTCAAATCTTGTATGCTTTGTTCAACTCTCAGGTTGTGGCTTCGTCTACAGGATCTACTTTGATAACCTGCTCAACCCCAATATTTGCATATTAGGAAATTGACTTGAGATGTCGCTCTTGTAAATCTAAACAATTGGAGATCGTGGGAACGAGTCCCGTATCGTTCATAAAAAAATTATTTTTCAAATTTTATTTGTATATTAATCCTAGAAGTGAGGGTTATCACTTTAAAAAAATAACAAAATACCCTTTAAATGTTATGAAATTTGTATTTTTAGCGAGTCTTGTAAATTTTGTCGGATATTGTAATTACTTAAAAGTATTAACTAAGGGAGACGCATTGCCCTTTTATCTATGTTTCCAATAAGTTTTGTTTTAATAGGAGTTGAGTTATTTGTCATTATTTAGGCCTCATTGTCAAGCACACATGCAAAATAAAATAAGTATAGGCCCTAGCATGGAATTTTAAATGTGAATGAAATATTAAATTTATATGAAGATGTGCAGTGTTAGTTTATGTTATCTTCGCCTATTTACTTGAGACCTCAGCCATTGAGACTTGTTTTACTTCTACGCATGCAATAGAATAGAATAGAAATATATTTGTTCACCATAAGGAGTGACAATAACATAAAATATTACAACAACATTTGGTAAACGTCATAAAGTTTCAACAGTACGTAAAAGGGTTTGAAATGAGAAGAAGAACTGATAAGAAACTCCCAGCCAATCTTTCAAATCATAGAATAATAAAATTGCTTACCCTTTATAATATTGTACAATAAAATTTTAAGTGGCGTGCGCAGGAACAGTCAGTTATAGTATCGATGAGTCTGGTGTTTAGGGAATTATTTATACCGACAGAAAAAACTTAAAGACCGGCAACGCTCGTGTGATTCCTCTGGTGTTGCAAGAGATTGTGGACGGCGGTGATCACTTAACAACAGGTGACCCGTACGCTCGTTTGTCCTCCTATTCCATAAAAAAAAAAAAAAAAAAACGACAGAACTATTCGGTTATCCGTTATTTTCATATAAATTAGACTACTGATGCGTACGCCATTTTTTTATGTTTTCGTGATTATTGTGCTCATATTGGTGTATGTTAATTGATAAAACAGTGTTAAAAAATCTAATGAATTGTAATTACATACCTACTGGCCTTTCACTCAGCTACTTAGGAGGATACAACTGATTACATAGAAAGATATTTTTTCCAGCACCAATTTAGTTTAGTAAAGTAAAAAGTAAATAACTGACATTGTTGTACATATTATGTTATGACTGTAACATTTACTGCTCAGTGTTACGGAAAGTAACTAATAGTTAATTTCCTTAACCAGTAATAATTATTACTTGCATTTAATAAGGGATATTTATATACTTACTGAAAAGATTGTAATTTATTTATATAATAAATTCCGCCAACAAGCAATATGCACACAACATAGAGTAAGCCAACAACAAACCACAAAAGAAAAAATCATTAAATTTGAAATTTAATCTAATTTAATCTGATATTTCTATATATAAATTAAGAACCTATGTCCATCTGAAACAATGTATCTTTCAAATAGTTAGAGATTTTTTTAAATAATTGCTTAAAATATTTAAGTTACAATGTCATTCATAGCATAAATAAAACAATAATTAAGGCGACACTTAATGCCGGCCCGCCATCTATGTAACAAAGCCAATATTTTCGAAATTCTTGCGTGGAAAACAGTTTATATGCTTACAATCCTCGTTATTCTCTACAAATCTGAATAAATGAGCCTACACAAAAAAGTACAAGCTATAAGAATAACTTTTCTGAGAGAAATTCCAAAAAAATGCGTCACGCCATGCCAAAAAACTTGTTTAACTTCAAAAAAAAGTGGTAGTTCAAAAAGGCTCGACAGTGTTAACTATGACCACCAGCAAGCATTAGCAACCTACAAATAAGACATAAGGATGTATGTTACAGGATTAAGGAAGTGTTCATAGCTCGAAATGCTATACTTTCATCACAAAACTTGTCTAAAAACACCATGTTTGTGTGTTTTCTGCTTACTCTTCGCCTTAATAGGTAAACAGTAAGTAAGTAGCGTATCAGTAATTACAAGATGAGCTGTACTCGCCACGATTCTATTCACGCCGTCTCCGATTAGTTTAATACTCCAAGCGTAATTAGAATCCTGTTCGGTCTAATTTATGGTCGTTTTGTATTTCAATCTAACTCTATTGATGTATTATCAGTAACACTTAAGCAGACAAATGTGTTGACAATTTGTCGATGCCTTAACTTATTGGGCAATCAGCATGGATAGATCATGACTTGCTTTCTGAACAAAATGGAGACTTGATAGAGGTAAAAGGCGCAAGAACCACACATAAAGTACTCCTAGTATCTCTGCTATATTCTTGCCTTGTAGGTACCAGCTGGAACTATTTAAGAAATACAGACATAAGATACATAATAGCTTTAAGGGTAAATGTATACACTTTTATAATAAAGTCCCAGCCACTGTTCAGGCATTATCTATAAATAAATTAAAATGTTTTATTTAAAAATGGCTCTGTCGTAAATCCTATTACTCCACTGCTGAATATCTAAGTGATCGGATAGCCTGTGTTTAGATTATGATTATTTTATAGCAATAGCAATGATTGTACAATATTGTATATTTTTATTAAAAAGAGCGCAAAAAAAGAATGCTGGGAGAGTTTCTTGCGCCGCTTCTTCTCTCTCAGAGCGCCATTTGTTTCTGAAGCGGTAGTAGTATCTAGTATATTAGAAATGACATCAAAAAGAATCAATTTTGAGAAAATAAATGCCTTTTATGCCTTTTTATGGCTAAATACAGAGCTGCTCGAACGAGGGTACGGTACTCTGAGAACAACTCCCGTGACCTTCAATTACAACAATCATATTTATTACATATATATTCCGTAGTGACTTCGCTTGATTGTGCACCTGTCAACTGTCAGTTGACTCCTGCAACCAAATTAAATAACCATAATACCAAACACCACAAGCTAAGATATATCTAACCATTCAAATGTTTTGAGTTTTGAGACTCAATGTCTCGTGCCAGATGGCGAGTCAATATGTCTTGAGGATGCCTCGTATAGAGGCGAAACGCGTTTCGAATTGTTTAAAAGACAAAAATAAGCGAATATAACGCTAAAGAACGCTCAAAACATTTGGATAATTATGGATTTCCACAAAGTAACGCCTACTTCAATAAATTTTCAATATCTAAACATCTGGATACTTGGTGGTCCTCCACAATGCAAAATTTCTTCCTTGTACCTATAACCCAACTGCTGACTGAGCTCTCACCTAAAAGACCGGCAACTATCCGGAATTACTCTGGTGTTGCAGAAGAGCGTATGTGGGAAGCACTTACTGTCGGATTACGTACCTGCACGCTCATTTGTCCTTCTCACTCACAAAAAGACTCAAATAATAGGGGTTAAAATATGAAATTTCCGTTTTATTGTAATATGTACTTCGAATCATCATCCAGTAATCATAATCAACGTAGAATTAAACACATGTAAATACCTTAAATATGGAACCTTTGTTAAACACGACTTTTATAAAGCTGATTATGATGTAATAAATACGAAACTGAGCGAACTCGATTGGGAACCGAACCGAAAAGAAAAAATCCGCAAGCGTTTCAAAACATATAAAAACCCAAGAGATGAACTTGAACTCAATTTATTGAAAAAACGTGTTGCTTCATTACTTAAAGCATGTTACAATGACTATCATGCCGGAATTGAATCACTAATACACAGTGAATCTAAGAAATTTTGGGGGTTTATGAAAAATAAAAAGAGCTCCTCGTCCGAAATACCTAGTAAGATGAAATTGAATGACACAAACTCAGAAACTGGTGAGAAACAGAAACAGGTATAACAGAACTATTTGCTACTCATTTCCAATCAATATTTTCAAAGGATAACATCAATGGTTATAATCTTGATATTAAAACTACATTTCCCCAGTTTTCCATTTCCAATGTAGAAATAAGTGAAAGAAACATTTTTAAGTTACTTCGTTCTATTGATCCCAGTAAAAGAGCTGGTCCAGGTGGTATTCCGCCATACTTTATTTTAAAAACATGTAGGCACTTATCTTTACCGTTAATATTATTTTCAAAAAATCCATGCAAACCTCAATTTTTCCTGACTTGTGGAAGATAGCAAATATAGTTCCTATATATAAAAAAAACCATAGAGATAACTATACAAATTATTTAAGTTTTCTTTAGTGTTAATTCTGGCACGAGACTGACTGGCCAGATTTTGGCGAGACAACACGTCCTGAGGATGCCTCGTGTAGAGGCGAAACACGTGTCGAATTGTTTTAAAGAAAAATATTGGCGGAATTAACACTAAAGAAAACTTAAATAATTTGTATAATTATGGATTTCCGCAAAGTAACGCCTTATTCAATAAATTTTCATAGAGATAACATCAATAACTATCGCCCAGTTTCAATATTAAACACATTTTCCAAATTTTTGAGCGACTAATTTTATCAGCATAACTCCCTACTTAAGTAATATAATAACAGACAATTAACATGGTTTCTTAAAACATCGCTCAACTACATCAAACCAACTTCAGTTTACAAACTACCTAAGTAATAATATAGATAATGGTAATGAAATTGACGCTATTTACACTGATTTTAGTAGTGCATTCGATAAAGTGAACCTTGAGATACTACTAATAAAATTATAACATTACGGGTTTCATGGAAATCTTCTGAATTGGTTCAATTTTTATTTGAAAAATAGGACTCAAACAGTTGTTCTGGGTGGCTATAAGTCCAATGATTTCACTGCAGCTTCTGGCGTTCCACAAGGGTCCTACTTAGGACCGACCCTCTTTTTGTTTTTTATAAATGATATAGCAGACCATATAAGTCATAGTGAATGCTCAATTTTCGCTGACGATGTCAAATTATATGGTGCAGTAAGCTGTGCCAGAGATGTTAACCTTTTGCAACGCGATATTGATTCCATTTACAATTGGTGTTCAAATAATAAAATGGAAATCAATGCGAACAAGTGCTGACACATTAAATTCTCCAAGCGTAAAAAAAAATGGCTCCTCTTTCTTTATTTTATTTTTATTCTATTAGGGTTGACAGCAGGTTAATACAAAATAATCACTTATAGTTAAATACAAAAACATAGCCAATTATAGTCTACCACAGTTTACCTAATGGAAGGAACAGCAGTGTTTACAATAATAAAGAAAAAAATGAACAATGAATAACACACGATCAGAGAAATTAAAAAAAAAAGTATTTAAAAAAGTGCCTGCGTTGGTTGCATAATGGATTATATGTATAAGTCTGAAAAATGAATATAAATAAGAGAAAAACATGATACATACACAAATTTACAGATTTAATAGTACAATACATACATTTAATAGTTTAATCTATTAATAAATAAATAAAGATATTTGCTACAAATGAGATTTCTCTACAATACTTTTTAGGGTGTTTTAAAGGTCAACCTAGAACCGTAGAATGGATCTATATCTTTGAAGGATTTATTATATACATTTGTGCAACGAGTGAGAACACTGTTCTGGCCATAATTAGTACGACGAGTAGGAACTTGAAAAGTAGAAATATCACGGGTGCGCACCGACGCGTAGGCATATTCCTGCCAGAAGAGAGGGACAGTTGAGACGACCGCTCAGCACATCATGTAAGAACATTATGTCCGAGACAGTACGCCTTTCCTGCAATGTCAGCAGATTGTATATGCGACAATTGTCTTTGTAGTTGGATGCAAATTTCCGGAATTTATAGTTTAAGTGTGTTAAAAACTTTTTCTGAATTCCTTCCAATCTATTAATATATATGGCGTAAAATGGGTTCCATATCACGGAGGCATACTCTAAAATTGATCTAACGTATGCGTAATAAACTATTTTTAAGGAAAATGGATTTTCAAAATGATGACAAGTACGCATTACGAAGCCCAAATTACGATAAGCGCGATTTATTATGCAATTTATGTGATTTGACATATTCATTTTGAAATCCAGGAAGACACCAAGATCTCTAACAACATTAACCCTTTGTATTAACTCTCCATTAAAACTGTAAGAGAAAATTATTGGTGTAGGTTTGCGCGAAAAACTAATGACCTGGCATTTTGTGAGGCTGACTGTGATATTATTATTATTATAGTAGCTGTATAAGTTATTGAGGTCATGTTGTAATAATTCACAATCATCCTCAGAGTGCACCTTAATGAAGACTTTTTTGTCATCAGCATACAATAAATAATCAGAGTTAACGATGCTTTCTCCTATATCGTAAATGTAGGCGTTCCAAAACAGGGGCCCTAGCAAACTGCCCTGCGGCACTCCCGATGGAATTGATGTATAGTCTGAGCTAAATCCTCCCAGAACAACAGCTTGACAACGGTTAGACAGGTAGGATTTTATCCACCTTAAGAGGTCACCGTGTATATCTAATAAATGCAACTTAGAGAGCAGAATGTCATGGTCCACACGATCGAAAGCTTTTTTGAAGTCCGTGTAGACCACGTCTACCTGCCCACCCATTTCCATATTCATCAATAAAAATTCACTTAAATAAGCTAAATTAGTAATTGCAGAACGATTCTTCAAGAAACCATGTTGTGCGTAAGAAATGCCGTTAGCTCTTGTAGAATAAGTGCTGGTAAAAACGACAAAAACCTTCGCTAAAGTATTCAATTTAGAAATTGGGCGATAGTTTTCAATATTTCTTTTTTGGCCTCCCTTATGAATTGGTACAATTAACGTTTTTTTCCAAATCAATGGGAAAGTACATTCTTTCAAAGAGCGGCGAAATAGAATTGTGATAGGTATTGCAAGACTATCGGCACACGATGAAATAAATATAGGAAGTATGCCATCACAACCAGCGCCTTTACATTTATCTAACGATTTTAATATTGAAGCTATGTGGCCTACCGTTATATCAACGTTAGCAATAACTTCATCAGAAACGTGTAGATTAGATTTGTATTGGTCAGTACGAGATATAGGTGCAGAAGGGTTGGAGAAGGCACTCTCAAAAAATTTACTAAATGCATTGCATATGCTAACACCATCATTATATGTTTCGGAGTTGAGAGTGAAGTTGTTTGGATAAGATGATCCACCCCGTTTTGACTTCACATTACGCCAAAAGAGTTTTGGAGAAGACCGAATTAGTTTTTCAGTGTTACTAGTAAAGCTTCTATAACATTCTTTTAAAACTTTATTATGTCTATTTCTCAAAAATAAAAACTCATCTCTGTCCCTAGGGTTGTGATATTTTTTCCATCTACTATGAATACGATTTTTTTCTTTAATGATTTTTATCAATGCGGGACTATACCACACGGGGAATTTATTATAATTACATGAAGTCAAGTCCTCTTACAAAATTAACAAGGAGATTGTAAGTCAAGTAACAGTCGTTCGTGATATGGGAGTACTGTTTGATTCCAAGTTAAGTTTTGTCAATCATTATGATCATACTATTATAAAGGCATGGAAAATGTTAGGTTTCCTAAAACGCAACTTTAAGGAATTTAGAAACACAACTACTAGACTAGACAGATATGTCTATTTAACACGCTTGTTCGAAGTACTTTGGAGTTCACTAGCATAATATAGAACCCTTTCTATAAACGCCACATAAAACGCATGGAAAAAATTCAAAAATCATTTACAAAATTCTTGTCATTCAAAGATGCCTCTCAAATCGATCACGTTACTGTGACAGATTAAATCACTTTAAGATTGTTTCTCTGTCCAACAGACGAAAGTTTTTGGACCTTTGCGGCCCTTATAAAATTATACACGGATCCTTAGAACCTAACATAATATCAAACTTAAATTTCTCCATTCCAAGATGTTTACCAAGACAACCGATTAATAAAATATTTTCAAATAATTACTCTAGAACGAATGTGAAACAATACGGTCCTTATAATAGAATATCTACAACATTCAATGATATCAACGATCATGACGTTGACATTTTTCACGACACGTTTAAGTCATTTAGAAATAAAGTTTTAGAAAAAATAACGACCACAGTGGATAATAATTTGTATTAGATTGTTAATGACTTATTATTCTTACTTTTATTTTTTTGTAACTCCACACTTACCACTTTATAATTATTTATATTGTATAGTTTCTAGAATTAAGATTTATTACTAAGTCACTTATTTTTTTCAGAATTAAAATGCTGAATGTACCTTATTAGAATAACCAACCTAGAATTAGTATGTAAGTGCAAATCAATTGTTTATGTTAAGTGGAGTTATTGTTGGTACATCTTAAATAAATAAATAAATTAATTGACATAGAACCTTACCAATAAAAAGGTAACAGTTTGGTGATCTCAGCGTGGTGTAGTTCACTATAGCTTTTTCCGATCTGGCCAAGCAATAACAGCAGATGTCTACTGTGCCGAACTCTGAACAATGATAGCAAAACTAGCAGTGAAACAGCCCCGACTTATGAATCGATCTTCACCATTATTGCTCCATGATAACACGAGACCTCATACAGCACGAGAAACCGTTTTAACTCTACAGGAACTGCAATTAGAAACCATTCGTCACCCTTCGTATTCGCCAGACCTTCAACAGACTACCCTTTTATCTCGTGATTTGGACAATTGGACTAGTAATAAAAAGTTTTCGTCTCTAGATACAGTACAAAATGCTTTCATACAGTAACTAATATAAATTGATGATACAGATTTTAGTTTAGCGTTCTGCAATTCTTTGAAATGTAATTTTTTCTTTATGGATAAACCAGAGATGATGATTAGTTATCCTACAAAGCTTAAATGTCATGCAATGTAAAAAAAAAGAACACTTTTATAATTTTTTGCCATTTTATCGATATCTAGTAATAATATGACACATCCAAAATATAAATAATTACAATGAATTCAAACTTCCTTACTTCAACTTTGTTTTTTAATTTACCCGCATGTGCATTTGTTTACACGCCTCTATTAGTAAACGTAATTTATTGATTATGATTAGATTAACCCCAGTTAATACGAGATGAGCACAAAAAAGCTAATCAATCTTTAGTTAACTGTCGATCAATATTGATAGGTTACGATCCATGTTGAAATTAATATAAATTATCTTGTAACCGATTATTTGTAAACCAACACTGATTACTGATGCTTTTAGAACAAAAAACTATTTTACTTTTTTTATTTGAAGGATCAACGTCACTTTATCTCATAAAGAAATTATGGTCGCTTAAAAGTATTTGCGTCTTAATGAATAGACTTATCATTAAATTAAATCGTTGTAGGTCAAATCTTATAATCATAAAAAAGTGTGTGTGCGTACTTATACTACGCACGTAAGATGTTATTCTTCTTTGGCCTAATTAAACAAGAATCCTTATTAATATTTTTATTCCTCGTGCTTTTTTACAATTGTAGAAAGAAGAAAATTGTAATGAAGAAGGAATTAAATAATTCCGCCAAGTTCTGTATTTAACCACTTCGACACGTTTTTCGCCTCCACACGAGGTATCCTCAGAAGATGTTGACTCACCGAGCTCTAGAACGAGAGTTCTCTCGAATTAGCCCGAAGGACAACTTGTATCTCTTCGATAGATTAAGGGTAGATTAAAATATAATAATCAGACCTTAGATAAAAATATCGATAGATATATTCATTTAGCTACCAATGCCGGTAATTTTTGAAGTTTGTACAAAAATTATAATACATACTAGGATGCCGCAGTTGCTCGTCCTACCGCTTCGCTGCGGTGTTTTTTGAGCGAGGTAAACTAAATCTGTGTACAAAAACTGATGCTCGTAGATCAAGAATTTTCGAAAATGTTCAAAACATAGCAGTGTTACAATTAAAACTTATTGTGATTTGATCAATCGGCTGAATTTTTAAATAAATATAAATAGCTAATTTAGAATAATTTGTAAATCATTTGTAATCATTTTTTTTTATTATATCAATTGAATCAAGTCGAAATTTTAAAACTCTGTCTCGATAATAACCTAGAAAATTTCCAAAGCTTACTTTGAGTTCAAATTTTTTTAAAATAGGTCCAGAAATCAATCGCAGTCACCCGGTGGGAGCTCTGCTCAGCTTCGCTCAATAAGAACGTTTAGATACTATATATACGGTATCACCAAGTGGAGGCCATGCCAAATTTATTTATAAATATCGCCAAATGTGGCCTACATTTGGCGATATTTATAAATAAATTTGTTCCAAAATCAACTCACAGATAAGATTTAATAGCAATGGTCTCTCAATATTGTTAATTATTTGGGCTCTTTATAACTGCCGATATAAAATATCTCTATGATAGGTCAATAAGTGACGAGGCAAACGGAGGAATCGAACTTTTATAAACGTAAAGTATAACCTGCTCCTTACAAGATGTCCACAGGTTCGTTGCCTCGTCATATTAATATTTATAAGTCCTCCGAGAATGCAGACGCAGAAAGAAAAAGATGTTTCTACAAAATTGGTTCAGATACCATTATGATGGAGATAATTATTGGTTATGTAGGTACATCCGGGTGAAAGTATTCCTTTAGTTCAATTGAAGTGGACAGAAGTGATGAAATATAAGAAACAGAATTTTTTTGTTGTTTAATCCTCATACTCACTTTGAAAGAATCTATTTTAGTTAAGAGCTGGTATTTTCTACTACGGCTTAGGAATCTTCAAGCACAGAGCATACTCGGCCCAAATGAGAGTTTTTTTAATATCGATTTAAATTCGATAAAATGTAATAATTTGGATTTAATTTTCTATTAATTAACGTTCGACTAACACTCTTTAGTATAATAAAATGCATACTCTACATAAATATTTATATACATAAAATGGATATTTATTCAAACAAAACAAATCTTATAACTATATTTACAATAGGACCTATGACTATATTAAATTAAAACTATCATAACGTGGAAGCGTACCAAGAATACTGGCAGCATTTGCGCGTTGGATAGCTAGGCTGATTCGTTGACCGAGGCCAGCGCTTGGGTTTCCAGTAGCCTTTTTGAGGCGCGAAGATAGTATTCTGAACATTCTCCGCGCCTCTGGACCCCACGAGCCAAGTATCTCGACACCAAACGGCACAAAGATGTATGACTCACTGAGACCAACAAATTTGCGACATATTGTATGGTTTTCTCGTGGTTGCCATTGTCAGATCTGGACACGCATTCACGACATAGCATTCAAATAAAAAAAGAAATAACAAAATCGGTTCACCCAGTTGAAAGTTCTGAGGTAACCAACATAAAAAAACATACCAACGAATTGAGAACTTCCTCCTTTTTTGAAGTCGGTTAAAATAGCGGCGAAGAGTTAGCATAGAAGAGGCTCTATCTAGACGTATAAATTATCTAAGGAAAAAACAAGAAAAATTTCACAATAAATAGTACTTACATAAAATGGTCGAAGCAAAACAAAATCCAACTATGTACCTGTATATAAAAATATTTAAAGGTTCACGGACTACGAAATTATTTAAGATTTACAGCAAGCGACTACTATATTTCACCGACACGATATTCATCACGTAGCTTTATTGTAGCTCTTGAGTTGTATTTTACTTTATTTTATTGGTTCGGACGTTAATTGACAGTTGTGTTCAAATGACTTTTCAACCGGCTGCCATTTTGTCAGACCAACGATTCATGCTGAGCTTTTGTTTGTGTATCTGTTAATTTAATTAAATGGTTTGTGTGAATCAAGTTTTTTGATTGGCATTTAATGTTTGCTTATGCGGTTGTTGTATATTTACTTTTAATTAAAGTACCTGATGTATTTTGAAATTATTGCTTTTTATTGAGTAAAGACTAAAGTCTTTTCATCGTTGAATTAGCTTTTTTTTTAAATAAGGGACGATATGAGCAGGACCTTCAGCTGATGGTAATTGATACTACCTGCCCATTAGAATGCAGTTCCGCTCAGGATTTTTGAAAAACCCAAAAGTTCAGGATGGCACTACAATTGCGTTCATCACCTGGTGACATAAGATGTTAAGACTCATTTGCCCAGTAATTTCACAAGCTAGGACGCTTTCCAGACCGAAACACAATAATGCTCACACAAACGCTGGTCAGGAAGCTATGTCACTATGGTATAAGAGGATCTGCGCTCGATCTTCTGATCTCATATTTAAATAGTAGGATTATGGAGGTCGATGTGAAAGGCAGAAGATCTCCTGGGACTCCTCTCGGTATTGGGGTACCACAAGGGTCTATTCTTGGACCCTTCCTCTTTCTGATTTATATATATAACGGTCTACCTAACCTTATAGAAAAAAAACTTAAGGTAGTATTGTATGACATTTCGCTGAAATTCGAAGTAAAAAGATTTATATGGCGAAGTAAACAATACTCTTTTCGCTTCTGACATCGTGTACTGGTTTAGCGCCAATAACTTATTGTTAAATAGTCATAAAAGTAAATATATTTAATTTACCGCGCCAAATGTCAAAAATGTGGATGCGAATATTTTATGTGGTAAAACCAGTGGAATCTGCTATATTTCTTGGCATTACTCTTGATTCCAAATTGCAATAGGGCCCGCATATTGAAGGATTGGCGAATACGCTTCGTTCTGCAGGTTAAAAAAATAATTAGACAGTTAACTGACATACATACGGCACGACTAGTATACTTAAGTTGTTTTCATAGCATTATGTCCTATGATATATTGTTATGGGGCAGTGCAGCCGATATTAATACCATCTTTGTGCTGCAGAAGAGGGCTATTCGCGCTATCTATAACCTAGGTCCTAAAGAATCATTAATAGAAAAATTCAAAGAAATAAACATTTTGACTGTTGCTTCTCAATATATTCTTAACAATGTTCTTTATGCTCATAAGCATATTGAGTAGGTAATTTAATAGAAACTGTGACAATCATAATGTTAACACGAGGGACAAACATAAACAGACATAAGCTTATAATGCCTTCTACTCGGCTAAGTCAAGTTAGTAAGTCTTTTGTGGGGCGATGTATATGCTTTTACAATAAGATCCCAGAAAATGTTCAAAACAAAAGTATTACGATATTCAAAAGAATTTTTAAAAGACGTTTGTGTGGTAAAGGTTACTATAACATAAATGACTTTCTTAATGATTCCACAGATTAGTAATAGAGTGACCGCCCTCAGGCTATTAAAAATGTGTTAAATTGTACAATATTACTCTGTAAACATATTTTTTGATTAAAAAAAGCCCGCTGAGTTTGTTGAGCTCATTCTTCTCAGGTCTGAGGCATTCTCTTTAGAATGGGTGGTAGTGTTTGACTTTCAATAAGTGATGTCAAATCCTATTTTGAAAAAAATTGAATTTGAAATTTGAATTAATGCTTCACGGCAGAAAAAGGTGCCGTTGTGGTACCCATAATCTAGCCGGCGTCCTGTGCAATGGAGCCTCCCACTGGTAGATCATATTTACAGCTCCATCACTTTATAAAATATTTTAACTACGATCGATGCAAAGATTCAACAAAAGTACTCAAACTTCGTAACTCACACAAGTTAAAATAAATAAATAAATGTAAATTAGTCAGAAAACATTCTTAAAATGGATTTTAAAGTTTACGCTTCACGTAAGTGTTACTATTATATTTTACTTATAACATCTCAACAAAATAGCAAAATATAATTCTGCATTTACGTTTCATATAATACATGCTAATAAATAATTCCCCAGCGACGTAATCGTGAACAAAATTGATTTATTTCACCACAATGTTACCATATAATTGTTAAACTAATTAAGTCTTCCAATGTTGTCTGAGCTTATACCATAGATTACGAGAATGTATTTACTAACACAATGTGTTGCCATAAATCTGTCATAAATTATGATTCCTTCACGACTATTGCCATATGCGAACATTTTAATAAGGTTGCAGTTCTACGTATGAATTTAAAATTAAACGATATTAATAATTAATTATGAAATTGTTTAAATATTTATTTCTATAGCACACCATGTGTGTTGCCAGTGATGACATAGGTACGGAACGCAGACGTGGTCACTCAGGGTGCAATGCAGAGGGCTATTCTCGGAGTTTCCCTACGAGACCGAATCAGAATTGAGGAGATCCGTAGGAGAACCAATGTCACCGACATAGCTGATTTCGAAACTGAAGCGGCAGTGGGCAGGGCACTTTGTACCTACTTAGCAGTAGAGTAAAGAAGTTGACCCACTGTTAGTGTTTTTACACATATAGTACCACGCCGGACCAATTCTATATACGTCCTACTGCAACATAACTTGCATTTTACAATTTCTTACAGCGACAAGGGAGGCTGCATTCACCTATGCTATAACCTCAGCTGGAGTGACACACGCGTTGAGTACAGCCTGCGCGAGAGGTGACCTACCTTCCTGTGGTTGCACATCAAACAGGTATGTATTATGTTATTGACACTATAGTTATGAAAGCATCTGGGACTCCTTGTTTTAAGCTTAAGGCTACGCTAAGCTAGAAATAAATAGCGTCCATGCACACCAACAGCTAAGCCAAAGCACTGCCAGAACACTGGACAGCACTGGTGAAGGATGTGCAAAGGGTGTGCGGGGTAGCGGGAAGGGCTTAGCTTAGCTCGTGGAGCTGCGCATCGGCATATCAACTAACTTAGCTTCGCATATTTTAGTTAGCTCACATAGCTTAGTTCGCATAGTTTGCGGTCTGCACTTCTTGTCTTATGCGAGCTAAGCTACACTAACTTAGCTTAGCTCTTGGTCTGCAACCCGTATTATGCTCCACTTGCCTGTTCTACGATCCCCAGAACTAGCAACAACAAAATTCGCTTTATGACTAACTAGCTGTCCCGACGGACGCTGTTCTGACTATAAAATAGAAAAAAAATGATGTAAGTACTCGCAGAACGTAGTGGTTAAATTCTCTTTGATATCTTTAAATAATGTAGTCTACTGTCTAAAGCCATCGAAAATGTGTGATAACGTATTTCTGAATGATTTTATAATATGTAGAAATAAAATGATAATGATAAATCGTATTTGTGTTAACAGCTTTTACATTACCGCTTTATAATTGGCAACTATTTAAAGTATGGATATAGTATGTTATCCTTAAGAAATAGACATCGCGGACTTTTCTATAGACATATGACATACTACACAATTCCACCATATATAATTTTATTATATCTCAAAGGTTTAAGCCCGACAGCGCATTTGTTGAAAGCTCCCAGACCTCCAAATATCGTTAATGTATACAGATGTGTTTATAAAAACTTAATAAATTTTATAATAAAATCTTCCTCGAAAACCATTTCGATATATATATCCATACCTATCCATTGGTAAAAACAGCATGAAAATAGGTGCAGTAGTTTTTGAGTTTATCGCGAACAGACAGACAGACGCGGTGGAGTAGGTGGTTTGTTTTATAATAAGTAGTGATTAATAAGCAGATATGTAGGCACATATACGAGACAGGTATAGACTTTTAAATACACACAAACAAACACATAAACATTTTGTGCTTTTAATAAAAATATTTTTTATTTGTTATTGAATATATCACGCACACGTTATTAAAATTCCAATTACTAATAATATAGGATATATTTAATGCTTAATTTTTGTATTGTTCCCGAGGGAGCACAATCGTACACATACAACTCTAGCCTTCCCAAATCGCCAGTGCCCCAGGGCACTAGATTTTTCAGATACACCAAAACCGAGTGTGCCGTACGGCACCCCACTCCCTAACAAAGCTCTGACCCTTAGTTTGTATGAGATATGGTTTACTTTGCATGGTATTATAGCTTATTTCAATAACGTTCTAATACATTTACTCAAATCATCCTAATTATAAGCAATCTATAGCTATGCGTAAAGGGACACACGTATGCAAATATGCTTAAGGAAGCTATTTGTTTATATATGCGTGTCCACACTGTGTTCCCATCAATTATAATTTTATTTTATATTCAGTAGCGGTCTGTAACTCATGTAGTTCGATTCACTTATAATAAATAATTTGATTAAGTAATATACAATTAAAGAAGCTATATTGGATTTTTATTGAAGACAACACTTCCGCCGCTTAATAGGACCCTACTCTACATTGGCGACCCCGACAAAAGAACACATTTTAGAATAAAATTATAATTGATGGGAACACAGTGTGGACACTCATACATAAACAAATAGCTTCCTTAAGCATATTTGCACACGTGTGTCCCTACAATAGGCATTGAAAGAACGCTGTGCGAGCGCCAAAATCGCGCTGATCTGAGAGCCGACTCGCTTAGGAGAATCACAAAATTGGGTTGGACAATTGTTTTGTAGAGTTTCCTATAAAATATCTTGTCAACTTCATACCAGGATAATAAAACATAATATCAACCCACAAAATATGATATATTAAACCTGCTTTAAGTCTAAAGAAGAAGAAAACAAAAAAAACACTATTATTAGCAAACCGAACTATGATGTGGACATTAATTTTGAAAAAACGGAAAGTTCATTTGATAGTACAGTCGATAGAGAAACTGTTTTAGGCATTAGGTATTGGCGGAATGTTTTACGCAAAACAAATTTATTCTTTAAAAAACCGAATAATAATTTCGCCAAATATAATACAACTTTTTCTGTTTCCAAGCCTTTCCCAGCTACACGAACCACTATAAAACCAGGTTCTTTTTTCCTTTAGAAGGGTGGAACTTTAAAAAAAGTTAATAATTTCCTTAACGTCCGTTAACGCTCCTGGTGTTACAAGAGAATGTGGGTGGCGGTGATCACTTAACATCAGGTAACCTGTACAGTGTGTTTGTTCTTATGTACGCACGCAAGAAAATTCTTTGGCGTAACAGAATCCTTGGAAAATCATTCCTAGTGCTGTATTACGTTTGTAGAAAAAACAATATTGTAAAAATTAAGGTGCTAAATACGACCAATGAAAATATTATTATATCGCATAATTTAGTTAAACTTGTCATTAAATATCATTTAATTATATTTATACAATTGGAGAAAAAATGTTTTTTTTTTTTTCATTTTAAAACTTGTATATAAATTGAATTTATTTAACTCTCGTCCATTGGTTGTGGTTCATTACACATAAAGTTGCAAGAGTCTTGGTAGCTGAAGTATGATACTAAGTATCCATCCCCACTCTCTGATGATACAAATGGTCTAGTTCACCAGCTTACGTAAGGGTGTCGAATTTGCGTGACGGTGTGCGCGCACATCGTATAAATACACATAAAGCTTCCCTAACACGCCAAAAGAAACATAACTACAATAATGAAAAATTTATAACAAGACTAAAAACAAATTTTATTTGTGCCAAATGGACGGTGCGAGATTCGAACCTGCACAGACCGAAACCGTTAATCAAACCGTCCGAGAGCGTACCGTTCATAAGTCTTGGCATGTTTGTTAGGCTAAATTTACCTAACCTCTTATTTCAGACGTCGTGCACCAAGTCCATCAGAGCAGTTCCAATGGGGTGGTTGTGGTGAAGCAGCTTATGGTGCCAGGTTTGCCAGGAGGTTCCTGGACTCCAGGGAGATAGAGGCTGATGCAAGGAGCTTGATGAATCTGCACAACAACCGCGTTGGAAGGAAGGTCAGTGAGGTCAGGTCATCACTTAATGCATCCGCTCTTTTGCTGAAACACTTGGTGCTGAAGCTAATATATTGTCAAACAAGTGCTGCCCGCAGTGCCATTAAGGTCCGTTATTTTTATGCTACAGTTCCGTCTGAGCAGATAATTCACCTTCACCTTTTTGTGGGTGGCTCCTTTGCACATCCTGTGCCGACTAGATTATGGGTACCACGACGGCACCTATTTCTGCCGTGAAGCAGTAATGTGTAAGGATTACTGTGTTTCAGTATGAAGGGCGCCGTAGCTAGTGAAATTACTGGGCAAATGAGACTTAACATCTTGTCTCAAGGTGACATGCGCAATTGTAGGGCCGCTCAGAATTTTTTGGCTTTACAAGAATCCTGAGCGGCACTGCATTGTAATGGGCAGGGCGTATCAATTACATAAGCTGAACGTCCCGCTCGTCTCGTCCCGTATTTTCATAAAAAAAAACCTAAATACTAGTGACATACGTCTACTAATTTTGTCACCGTTTCATAATAAAAACATCAATACGATAGTGGTGCGATAGAGAGAGCAAGAAACGCATTTGTTTTTCTCCGAGAGTAGCGACTGTTTGACATTTGGACATATTCTGTTTTTATAGAGGAAATGCGAGTGTACGGTTAATCTGATGATCTGTTGCAACATCAGATATATCCATAAAGCATGGCCAGCCTTTCAAGGGGTTGCACGCTTTTTTCAAGTTCGTGTCGGCCTGGAATAAAGCGTAAGGGAGTTAATTCATAGTTTGGTAGTTAGTTGAAGAAATTGTCCATGAAAAGCGCACTGTGTGTTGATCTACCATTCTTTATGCGGGCGATGAGTTTAAACAATTAGCCATAACTTTGCCATCTCTAAAGTACGCGAAAGGTCGTAATAAAAATTGCTCTATTTTGAGTGTGTGTGTAAGACGTAGCTGGTCACCCACACTAAACTCATATTTCAGACCCGTTTTTATCGGTTTTCGTACAGCAAGAGACTCTTTCTAGACGTATAAATTATCTAAGGTTACAATTATATAAAATTGCATTTGATTTAGAACATACCTTTTAATTTCTTTAAAAAAAAAGTAAAGTATAAGATATAGAGCATAATTTAAACTATAATGAATTAGGATAATGCAATTAAAAAGCACACTCAAATGAACACAACTGTCATTAAAACAACCGTACATTTTTTATTAGTAATCATCTTAATATGCCGACGGCCGTATTTACAAAACGGAGTTGCCAGCATTACGCAGTAATTTAACCCACGCATTTACGAAAGGGGTAATTTTTTGAACTTGAATCTCGTAATGTGTAATTTATTCCAATGAGTTTCTAGAACTCAAATTACAGACCGACGCGTCAATCAAATATGTACCTTTATGTTAATAGCTTTACCGGTATTCTTGTCTTTTTCGTGCATCCTGTGTGGTTAAGTCTTAATGTATTTTAGGGTTACGTACCTAACGTATATAATTTATTTTGTTAGCGTGGGCTAAGGCGACATATATCCCCGTAGATACTGCGGCTTTACTCACCTACAGCATCTCCCCCTTCTTTACAAATCATTGATTTTGTCCCAATTATAGCTGATCGTCTATATATTATAAATCATTTTACCCTTCATGCCCGAGTAATACAGCATCTTCGTCTAAAATCACCAGAAACTAGAAGCAATCTATAAAAATTTATGCAACAAAAATAGTCAAATATCTTAACTAACACAAGTACGTTATAAGCTGTGAAATTAGGTTTCTATTGCGGTGTTTCCAGGAGAATAACACATGAGTCTTATCCTAAAGTCTAAAAGAGCGTGTACATCTATCTAAAAGGCCGGCAATACTCCTGCGATTTCTCTGGCGTTGCAAGAAAATATGAGCGGTCATCACTTAACATCAGAAAGAAAGAAAGATATTTATTTGTAACAAACAAAATATTTACATATTAAACTAGAAGAAATATATTCAAAACAAATTTCATGTTGAAGTGTTTGTCACAAATTGGTCACACTTCAGCTTAATGCTGATTACCGTCGCAATCATCAAGTCATTACTGTCATTATCAAGTATTGTATTTTATATAGTGACGCGCAGAAGAATCACATTTTTAAGATCGCAAGTCCTCGATATTCATTATTGCTATGTATTAATTCAACCTGGCGATCTTGACCAAATCGTCGGTAAATCTTGTGTCCCTACCAAATCTGTGTCCCCTCCGGTACGTGGTCGCCATTCGATGACTTTACTACCCCACCGGCCATCTGACCCTTGAGCTATGTGTTCTGCCCACTGCCTGTTGCGTCGCAATCATTTGGGCCATGTCAGTGACTTTGGTTCTCCTATGAAACTCCTGAGTTCTGATATGATCTCGCAGGGAAACTCCGATTCTCATCAGGCCCATAGTTAGCGACCACGTCTATATACCGTAACTCATCACTGGCAACACACACTGGTTGAAAACCTTCGTCTACAGTCACTGTAGTATTTGGAACGAGAAGATTTTACGGAACTTACCGAACGCTGCCCATCCGGAATACGTTCAACGAGGGCAGCCCAGGACCGATCGTCATGGAGATCTTTGGAGGAGGACTTTCTCCAGGACATCTTTTGGCTAATGATGATGATTTTTTAATAAATTCATTGCAATTTCCTCAAACGAAAAATTCAAATCCATTATGGGTTGAACCGATGGAACCATTGCTCGATAATTCTGCCACATTACTACTGTACTTAAAATAATTAATCCAGTAAACATTGGTTAAAAACCAGCGTCCGATGATATTCAATCGCACTTTACTCACTAAGAATATATAATTATCATAAATTGATAGGCATTTACAGAAGGGGTATTTTTTTAAGTTGAACCACGTAATTTGTGTAATTTATTCCAATGAGTTTCCAGAACTTACTAGAATTAATGACTCCGAAACACTAAAATATGTCATTTATGTACAGACTTTTTGTCTTTTTTATATCTTGGTGTGTTTTAAAGGTTGTTGTGACCCATTGGTCACAACAACCTTTAAGACTGAGACTGGATTTTGATTTTAATGATTTTTTGATGATAGTTTGATATCGGTACTAAGTTAAATTATATCAGAAAATTTATTGTAGTAGGTGTTACTTTGCGGAAATCCATAATTATCCAAATGATTTGAGTTTTCTTGAGTGTTAATTCCGCCAATATTTGTCTTTAAACAGTTCCACACGTGTTTCGCCGCTACACGAGGCATCCTCAGGACATGTTGAGTCGCCAAAAACTGGCATGAGACCCACCAACTCCAAACATACGTGCGACATAAGCACATCTGACCTACAACTATGTATAATATATAGTTACAAACCTACCTTAGCTGACACCGACTCCAAAAATAACAATAATTGTAACAAGAATTAGATTAATTGGATTATCCTCCACTATCAGACCACACGGGAATCACCAACTTTCCATTAAATATAGAATTATCAAAATTTGTTCTCCCAGTCGAAAGTTATGAGGTAACAAACGTAAAACAAAACTTATCGACGAATTAAGAACCTCCTCCTTTTTTGAAGTCAATTAAAAATATAGATGACTGACTGATAGACATGTTTACTTAATATTATTTATAATTTAATATTATTAAAGTATGGGTTATCATATTTTACCGACCTTTTTTTAGGTAGAACTCTAATTTATCCACTCACCACCATTTAAAAATAAGCCCTTTACAAACTATAATTTTCCATACAAATTACGTTTTGAATTGAAAATTCTCTGCTATTTATTCGGGATCTTCATGTTTAAGGGCCATGAAACGTAATGGGAGGTCCACATTAAAATTAAATTGCCCATGAAAGTATGCTATGCGTAATCGGTTCGCCGGCGGGTAATTGGGCCCACTACAGTGACTGTCGATTCGCACACTACCCTAATTGGACCCTTCGGCAACCACAGAGTTAGAAAATCACGGGAATTATGGGAGAATTTGAATTCAAAGCATAGCAACACCGAAAGTATTTTTTCTGAGAATATAACATGTTTTTTGCATATCTAGCTATATTCCTACTATCATAAAAAATCTAAAAGTTCGTCCATTTCTTGAAGCATTTAATGCGACCATATTATGAACGTAGTTGGTAGCACGTGATGCCTTGTAATAAGGTATCAACTTGGGGAAAAACTCAATTATAATATTGATAATTGACTTGTCCCTCAAGTTTTTCCAATAATAATTTATTTCGCCATATTTTAATGGCAATTTGTGTTTTACAGATCGTGAAAGACCTCGTTCGCCGCGAGTGCAAATGTCATGGTGTATCGGGGTCCTGTGCTTTGCGGACATGTTGGCGCGCTCTGCCCCCTTTCCATGCAGTTGGAGCCGCTTTACGGGAAAAATATATGCGAGCGAAGCTGGTAACACCGCACCCTCCGCCAGCCACGCGTGCACCACAGACTCATTTAGTTGTCAGAAGGTTCTTTCTCTACTATAAAGTTCATTATAATCTATTTTTATAACAAAAGTATATACTTAAACAAAGTAAGCATTCGGAACAAAAAACGTTATTGGGTTAAGAAGGTTTTGTTAATAAAATATTAAATTCCTCCGTCGCAATGAAACCTCAAATGTAATGGTCGTGAAATGCATGTGGCGCATTATTATTGATGTAATGGGTGGAGGTGATCACATCATTGAGTAAGCCTTTTACATGTCTAACGTTTATACTAAATTACATTTTTTTTAAATAACAATTAAGACCGTCGCCGACCCTGGACTCTTTGTGTTGCACAACCCTGACAAACACGATCCTCTTGCAAAAAACGTTCCGTAAAACAAAAATAAATTATTGTAACAAATCTCTAAAGAAGCAATTGTCATTATAATAAATAATTAATAATAATATTAATTATGTAAGAAATAATTAACTATTCAAATAGCTTTTATTTATTTGCAATCGATGCTTATTAGTTCTTTTTTTAGACAGAGACATAGCGCAGGTATAGGCAGACAGCCGCGGAAATCGGAATTAGTGTTTCTAGAAGCGTCTCCTTCGTACTGCGAGCCTGATGTTCTGTCTGGAGCCCTGGGTACCCATGGCAGACACTGTAATAGAACTTCCACAGGTATATAATTAAGTTTTAATAAATATTAAGCATATTAATGATAATATAATTGTCATATGAATTATCGAGCATCATATTATTAATAATAATAATAATTAAGCTTTTTTATTTCTATCTTTCCAATTAAGTAGGTGTATAAAACAAACTTCATGTGGTTATTTTTTGTTAGTCGTTTTAGTAAATAGATTTTTAAAAAAAGTTAGTGGTAGTTTGTTTGTGTGTTAGTCTTTGATGGATCCCAAAGTCTGGGTGAAAGCCTCCTCCATTTCCTTCCACTTTTTCCTATTTTGGGCAGCATACATCCAATCTCTTCCAGCCACTCCTACAATGTCTCGAGACCACCGTTTCTTGGGCCTGCCCACTTTCCGCTTGCCGTGTGGTCCTGTCCATTTCGTCACGGTTTCCGTCCACCTCCCATCTCTGCACCTAGATATATATCCAGCCCATTGCCACTTTAGTTTTAAGGCATGTTTCAGGGCATCAGTCAGTTTCGTCTTTTTTCTGATGTCTGTATTTCTAACCTTCTGAATTTTTCTTAGTTTTAGGATACTCCTTTCCATGGCGCGTTGGCATGTTGTTATCTTGTTTTTTGTTTTTTTGGTAAATATCCATGTTTGGCACCCATATGTGAGACTTGGCAGGATACAAGTGTCCATAATTGTTTTTTTCAGGTGCAGTTCATACTCCCCTTTTAGAATTTCTTTCTGAGACCAAAATTTGTTCCATGAGATTTGAATTCTTCTATCTACTTCTTCTTCGTTATTATTTATGTTAAATGATATTTTCTTCCCGAGATATATGTAATCCTTCACATATTCAATTTTGTTTCCTTCTACAGAGATAGGGGTTTCAGATCCGTTCGTCATTAATTTGGTTTTGGTAGTATTCATTTGCAGTCCTACCTTTCTACTCTCTATGTCTAACTCTCGGATCATCTTCTCCAGTTCCTGTGCAGTTTTGGCAAAAAGGATTATGTCATCTGCAAATCTTAGATGATTCAGACTCTGGTTTCTTATAGGAAGGCCTTTGTTCTTCCAATCTACATTTTGAAATATTTCGTTTAGTACAGCTATAAATAGTTTGGGTGACAAAGGGTCTCCTTGTCTCACCCCTTTTTCTATTGAAAAGTATTCGCCAAAAGTTTCTAGTTTAATTCTGCTTACGCTATTTGAGTAGATGTATTGTAGTATGTGTTTTGTATTTTTGGTTTATTTTATAATTCTCTAGTGCTTTCCAAATTGAGTTGTGTGTTATGCTATCAAATGCTTTTGAGTAATCTATAAATGCTGTGTATAGTACTTGGTTGTATTCTGTAAATTTTTCAATAACTTGTTACAATACATGCATATGGTCATTTATAGAGAAACCAGATCTAAAACCCGCCTGCTCGATTGGTTGATTCATATCTATTGCAGGTGATATTCGGCTATTCAAGATTGATGCAAATAACTTGTAGATACTGTTTAAAAAACTTATGGGTCTGTAATTTCTGTATTGTAGAAGGTTATTTTGTATAATTATGAATCTGTGTTTTTTGTAGTCTTTCCTGATAGCTTTATTTGTTAGTTTAAATAGCTTTGTGGACCTGGTTTCAAAAGTGTTCAATGAAGCCAGCGAAAAAGGTGGTATTGATAATTGGGATAAATGGGAAATCAGCAGCGTCCGTAGACTTGGAAAACCAACTGAAAAGAAAATAAGACCTATACATATTGTTGTTACCCTACAATGGCGCATAATAGAAATGTTCAAGAACAAAAAATTTCTTCCACAAAACAGCTATATTAGCGAAGACTTCTCAAAAGAAATTCTAAATAAAAGAAAAGAGCTAAAAATGCAACAACAGGAGGAAATAAAAACTGGAAAACACGCCTTTATTCGATACGAAAAACTTATTATAAAAGAAAAACCAATAGAAAAAAGAAAACGCTCACCATCAACGTCACCGAAAGTAAACATTCAGTCTGACGATGAACAAAGCACTGCGCCAATAAAAAGAAATAAAACTAATAAAACGGAGCAAGTACACCGAGCGAGATCCAACTCGCTGAATATAACGAGAAAACAATAGCAACTAAAAGACACAAAGAACCGGAACCCTTCAACAAGCCGGCCGGTCACCGAGGAGAAGTACGACCAATACCCTCCAGGAAATATAATTCAAAACAACAAACCAAATACTCTACTGCCAAACCAACATCTTACCAATATAAAAAGCTCAAAACATATTAATAATGATAAACAAAGAAAGATACACAAACTAAACCCTAAAACAGAAAAAAATAAACTCCCTGAAAAAGAAAACAACCTAAACATATGTACTTATAATGTAAGATCACTGGCAACATCAGAACGTCTACTTGAACTGAACCATGCGCTCGAAACAATAAATTATGATATTATTGGATTGGCCGAAATACGAAAAATGGGAAGTAAAATAGAAGAGCACCAAAAATACATTCTCTGCTACAAAGGAGAGACTAAAGGTCACTATGGAGTAGGATTTCTAATAAAGAGGGAATACAAACACAATATAGCCAATTTTGCCGGTATATCTGAAAGAGTAGCTCTGTTACAATTGAAATTCCAGGATCTAACAATATCACTGATACAGGCATACGCTCCAACCGACAGCTTAGATGACGAAGAAATAAATAAATTCTACTCTGACCTTTTATCAGCCCATGATCTAGCTGGTAAAATTGTACTAGTAATCGGAAATTTTAATGCCAAAATCGGAAAACCTAAAGCCCACGAGCATCCAACTATGGGAAAATATGGATATGGAAAGCGAAATTCCAGAGGAGAGAGACTACTACAATATGCAGCTGAATACAAACTAAGCATTATGAAAACATATTTCAAAAAGAAAGAAAGCCGCAGGTGGACTTGGACTTGGGCATCATATTATTATGTAGAGTTAATTATTAATACTTTTGTGCTTGTCTTTGTCGTTTGAGCATATGAAATATTTTTTCGTTTGTGAGGTAGGTAATGTATAAAAATTAGATCAGATGATGGAATTTATAAGTAATCGAGGGAACAAATAAATATAGCAATCTTCAACAATATAACAATCAATTGTAGCAGTAACAAAGTAAATACTTCATTTGTGATTAAGCGTCAACCAAATTACCTGGCTCTACCATATTTTCTAGCCGTGTTCTGTGTATTAGAATAATTGTCATGAGACTCTCAGGAAGTTACTCTTTCTCTCGAGTGTTTTGTTTAAAAAGATTATACAATTAACTGACATAAATACAGCTCGACTAGTTTACTTTAGTTATTTCCATGTTATTATGTTCTATGGTATATTGCTACGAGGCAGCGCTGCCGATATTAATACCAACTCTGTGCTGCAAAAGACCTAGCTCCTAAAGAATCATTGAGAGCAAAATTTAAAGTAATAAACATCATAACTGTTGCTATATATAACTCTCAGCATATTCTTGATAATGTTATGTATGTACATAGGCACATAAGTGAATTTGCTAGAAACTGTCATAGCCATGACTTTAACAACAGGAACAAACATAAACTTATAATATAATATATATTAGGGCACTAGACTAAGTCAAGTTACTAAGTCTTTGGTTGGGAGATGTATAATATTATTATGCTTTTAAAACAAGATCCCAGAAAATATCCAAAAAAATGTATTATGATATTCAAAAGAATTGCTAAAATATAAAACATCCATATCTCGATCCCATCACCAAATTAGACATGATTTGCTTACCCATATTTCGAGTAAATACTGACCATTTTTATATCTTACAGGTGAAAACGGATGTGAAACTCTTTGCTGCGGCCGCGGTTACAACACTATCCAGTCAGTCCAAGAATCAAAGTGTCGTTGCAAATTTCACTGGTGTTGCCGCGTCTCTTGTGAAAAGTGTGTGACTCAAACGGAAATACACGTGTGCAAGTGATATATTACTAGTGCAAGACTTTTGAGCTATATTTTTAATACTAGCAATATTATTTCCAATTAAATATTAAACAAGGCCATAAAATAATTTAATTCTGTGTTTATTGTAATATAAAACTGGTTAAGAAAGTTTCTCTTGCGAACAGGTGGTAACAGAAATTATGGTTTTTAAGGCTGCTGTTGAAGATAAGTTAAATTAATTAAATACTAGATGCCTCAGCTTATTTTCCTAGGTCAGTTTTCTGCCTCAAGCCTGCTTTCCATTATTTCCATTGGACATTATATTTTTTATTGGTCATTGTGTAAGCCGATGAGTATACTATGATATTTAATTTATATATGTGATTGAATTTGTGCTTAGACTGTTTATTTTACTCTGATTTCCTTTCCAATTGTTTCTTTAAACTTTATTCAGGGAAACGCAAGTTCTGAAATATAAATCGATGCACATAATATAAATCCTGGCAACATTGGATAAGGCCTGTAATGGACTAAGTTTAGTGTTAATTAAACGCAGTATCATTAAGATGTAAATAAAATTTGCCACCAGTATTTTAGTAGGTAGCATTTCCTTAAGTATAATTATTATTATTTGTAATAAGTGTACTGTATCGTTAGCATAGACGTAGAGAATGAGCTATCTAGCTACCTGTCACGTTTTTACATAGTTGTCTCTTTGTAGATTTTCAAGAGAGGATGAATGATAGTTTTTATTTTGCACTTTGCAGCGTCTGTGCTCAGAAATTCTATACGTCTATGGTTGCAAGAAACTGCCATTAAATTAAATTGTAAATAATTATCAAGTTAACTTAGATTAAGGATTGGTCTGCGCTGCGCTCCAACTAGATACCGTAGGCGTAGTCGTAAAGTGCAGCAACTAAAAGTACGCCCAAGTGAACGTACTCGAGCCAGTCTCGAATAATGTGTGACGTTGGCGTGCCACATGTACTGTTAAACTTTGCTAATAATTGAAACTAAAATGCCGGGCTGCATAGTAAAATTTTGTAAAAATAATACTACAAGAAATAAGAAAGACACTGACGTCACATGTCATCAGTATTTTTTATTTATTATTTTCAATGTATAATAAACACAAAGCTTATGTTACAAAATTTGAAAGATGCCATTGAGTGTCAAGATGCCACGCACTCAAGCACCTAATAGTTGCCGTAATAAAAAAAGCTATTGTCCTTAGGTAGTGCGGTATCTAGTTAGAGCACAGCGGAGACCAATCCTTAATCTAACCATGTTAAATTATAGTATTTTTGTCTATTTGGACATAAGGAACGATTTCAAATTATTCTATAATAACAACTATATTAATTTTTTCATACGAATTGCCAATATTGTAACGTCCTGTGTAATTTCAGAAACAACAAACACAATAAAAATTTTATAATTCAAATTTGCAACATCGCAATTTAATTTTGAAATGTTAATTATAACTAGCATAACTTACTTTAAAATGGAACAGTATAATAAAATGAGACAAATCAAAATATGTCATTCATAACTAATTTCTTATTTAAAAAAGACTTTTTTCGGGTTATCTGCTAGCAAAATATTAATGAAAAGTCGATAATAACAATTAAAAAAAATACCATTATAATTACTTAACATTTATAACCTTATACAAATGATTTAAGTTTTCTTAAGTGTTAATTCCGCCAATATTTGTTTTTAAACAATTCGACACGCGTTTCGCCTCTACACGAGGCATCCTCAGGACGTGTTGTTGTGACTCAAGTTTGAGTCTCGTGCTTGATTTTGGCGAGAAAAAGAGAAAGAAAACTTAAATCATTTGTATAATTATGGATTTCCGCAAAGTAACGCTTACATCAATAATTTTTTTTTATAGCATTACTCTAATAAATGATATTAATTGTGCAGTATTTAGTGAGTATTGCTTAGTATGTAGATACACATTCTTTCTTGTTATTTGTCTAAGTTCTTGCTAAGGTTTCGTCATGCTCGCATTGCTTGGGGCGACATAGTGAAGCATGTAGTATTTTAAATTTGGTCGAGGGAGGCGGTGGCTGGTCCATACGTGATGCTCTTGAACGTGCGCTAATTGTAGTGGCTGGATGATCCTCTCATCGAGTTATCTGTATCATGTTCTTAAAATTAAAACTATCTTACATACCTATTTTAATGACATTAAATGTCATAGAAACCATAACAAAAAATTAATAGATTTTACAACTTAAAAACACGATTCGATTTACTCTTATACAAAAACGAATGGTCTCCAATTTAATTCACTGCAACCACTCTAATAGTTTCGCCATAGAATTAATATTGTCTATTTCTAGTAAGTGTTAGGATATTACTATGATCGAAACATCATAGGTTTTATGAATAAAGGTACTTAATACCGCAGAGTAGAGATTAAAATATTTTTTAAAATGTTGAAACCCGTAGAGAGGGAGAGAGAGAGAAGAGAACACAGCCATTACAACTTAATATGGGTATATTATACTAGAAATAATTCTGCACTGTACCTATGTGATTCTATAAGATTGGATTTTAAATGTACTTAATTATTAATATAACATTCCGTAGATTAATTAACTTATTCATAATTGTATTGTTTGCCTAATAAAACTTATGTCTAAGCATTCGATAATTATGTTTTACATTGCATGTTGAGTTTTACTTCAGATATACCTAATATATATATTTAACTGGCTTTAACAATAATTAACTATTAAAACATAATCTACCTATTAAAAATGTATGGCAACACTGTGCCAGAATTTTCATCCAAATGTTTTCTTGTAAGTGAAAGAAAATTCCCTGCACTGCACTGCGATAAGCCGTGACACATTTAAAACAAAATTAGAGTTCTCAATGAAATAAATTTAGGCGATTATTATGTTAGAAACTCGAAGAATGTAGTGTTAAAGAAAACTGGTGTGTGTACTTGGTGAGCTTGGCGTACCTAATCACCTAAGAGCACTGATCCAGGCATTACATTATAACAGCCAAGGAATTGTGAGGGTTCACCAGGTGACTTTGGGTCCTTTTGGTTTTGAAAAGGGAGTTCGACAAGGATGTATACTTTCGCCGATCCTGTTTCCTGATCAACGTATACGGCGAGTACATCGTACGAAAGACCTGCGACGGCTGGAGCGGTGGAATCGACATTGGCGAGCATAAACTCGCAAACCTACGCTATGCTGACTACACAACTCTGTTGGCAGCCAACGAGGCTGTAATGCATGAACTTCTAAGCAGGATGGAGAGCGTCAGCGCTGAGCTGGGTCTGGCTATAAACAGGTCTAAAATATTATTATTAAAAAAAAGAAATGGTCAACAAATTCAAATACCTGAGCTCTGAAATCTGCAACGATGGTTTTTGCGAGGGAGAGATTCGTCATAGGATCGGCATGGACTTTAAACAAAGCCGACCGAAAACGAATCGATGCCTTCTACATGTGGTGCTGGAGAAGGATGTTGGGCGTACCTTGGACAGCACACCGAACTAATGTGTCGATCCTGAAACGGCTGGGCATTGTGACTAGGTTCTCTACCATCTGCTTGCGTAGGGTCCTAGAATACTTCGGCCACATCGCCAGAAGGGATGAAGACAACCTGGAGAAACTGATGGTAACAGGGAAGGTGGAGGGAAGAAGACCAAGAGGAAGGAGCCCCATGCGATGGACCGATCAGATTCGCACTGCCCTTGAAACCACTGTCCACGACGCTTTACACTCTGCTTCCGATAGGGGCAGATGGCGGCAAATAATACGAAACAAAGTACTCTGTCGAGATGATCACGACCCTCGGCACTGAGGAAACCGACGCGAGGAGGAGTAGTTCTTCCTTATTCATAATCATTATGTCTAAACTACTTCATCATTTATAAAAATAAAAATCCTGAAGCTGTTTAGTTGTACAGGATGTAGTATTTTTACAATAATCATTACAGAACAATTTCAAAATAAACTTAAACAGCTTATTGTTTATCGATTAAAACTCCCTTTAAAGAAAGCTAATTATCGATAGAAGATGTCCTTACCCTACGTCGTACGAAGTTCGACCGTGCCGTTGAATAGCAGCGCCGTCAAAGAGATACCGCAGGCACGTGTATTTTATAGCCTAAACACATGCTCGGATTTGGTAGGGCCAGACCATAGGACGGTACGGTGGACGTGGGTGGACGCCTCGCACCAATTGGTTGCCGTCGTATTCAGTACGATCCGGACGGTAATGCCGACAATGCGACACACCATCCAATATGGTCGAACCCGAAGCCCGTGAACACTAGAGGACCCCAAGGCTGTGTGCTATCTCCCACGCTGTTACTACTGCATATCAATGATATGTTGGACATCTACAACATCCTTAAAGCCTCGCCTAGTATCGGAATACTGGGTCTCGAAATCTCGAGTGATTGCCAGAAAGGTGGCCATTTGGAGGGCATAGCTAAATTGGCGTCAAAGAAGCTGGGCGTCATTAATTTAACAAGGCAATACATTCTAGCGCTCTACAAAGCACAGCTCATCAAGTATTGCTGTTATCTCAGGTCTGGCGCACCCCAGTATCAGCTCGATCCATCTGACCGTTGGCAACTCAGAGCAGCTCCAATTGTTGTGGACCCAGTGCTCTGTGCCTGGATCACTTGGCGTTGCATAGAGACGTCGCTTCATTGTGTGTCTTCTACTGCATTTATCAAGGGGAGTGTTCCAAAGAGCTATTTCACCTGATTCCTGCCGCCGAATCCCACCTTCGCACGACACGCCACAAGTGAGGATATCATCCCCAACATCTGGATGTGTGGCGGTCCTCCACATTGCAGTTTTCCAGGGGCTTTCTTTCACGTACTACAAAGTTGCGGAATGAACTTCCTTGTTCGGTGTTTCCGGGACGATACGACTTGGGCCTTGGATACCTTCAAAAAAGCGCGTACACCCTCCTTAAAGGCAGACAGTGCTCCTGTGATTCCAGTGTTGTTGCAAGAGAATGTAGGCGGCGGTGATCACTTAACACCAGGTGACCCGTACGCTAGTTTGTCCCCCTTTTCCATTAATAAAAAATTGCGGTACCAGACCGCGTCCGATGGTTCAGCCGGGCCAAATCCGACCATGTGTTTAGGCTATAAAATACACGTGCCGGCAGTATCTCTTTGACGGCCGCGAGCGGCGCAATTTAAAGGCACCATGCCTAGCGGTGCTATTCAACTTTTGCACAGCAAAGCGCCAACGCCGCCTTATGATATTGAAATATGCAAATTCATTGAATCATTCTACCTAGGAGCTCAGTATAATCAGGAGTCAAGATGGGAGCATTATAAGAGGAGAATAATGTGTGCTAAAGAGATGGAAAGAGTATTTTGAAAGTTTGTTTGAAGGAGAGGAAGTGCATGAACACCATTCGGCAGCTTCTATTGAAACTAATATAAATGTTGATGAAAGTGAGATAAGAATGGATGAAATAGTGAAAGCATTGAAAAGTATGAGATTAGGTAAAGCTGCAGGGTATGACAGGATTACCGTCGAGATGCTGACGGCTGGTCAGGGCATAGTGGCTAGCCAGCTGTACCGCCTCTTCAATTGGTGCTGGCGAAATGGGCAAGTACCAGGAGACTGGTGCAAACCTGTAATCGTGCCATTGTATAAGGAAAAAGGGTCACGACAGGACTGCAGAAATTACCGCGGTATAAGCCTTCTCAGCGTCGTCGGTAAATTGTATGCAAAAGTGTTGATTGAAAGAGTTGTGAATGAAACAGACGAAAAAGTATTGGATGCATAAGCGGGATTTAGAAAGGGAATGGGATGTACGGATCAGGTCTTTTCCTTGCGGTGCATAGCCGAAAAGTTTTTGGCTAAAAACAAGAAGGTCTATTGCGCGTTCGTGGATCTAGAAAAGGCCTATGATAGAGTGGTGAGGAATGAATTGTGGTCAGCACTTAGAAATGCATTTTCTTTTTTGATGAATAGCAGTAAGAACGGTAAAATAATTTAGTTAACTAGGTAAAAGAGCAGTATTTCATTGATATACTGCCCTTTTCATTAGTATTCACATATTTCTTTACAAAAGAGCAGTAAATTTCTGACATACTGCTCTTTACGTTAGTATTACCCAAAGTACCAAATGAATTTTACTAGTTTAATCTACAGTATGGAGCTGTACTGCGCTTTAAGATAGTAATTTTATAATGAATGACTCATACACATTAATATAAACACAGTATCATCACTTACTGCTTTTATAACATAGCAAAAGATGAAATAATTTAATAGTTTTGTAAATAAGCAGTAAGTGGTTGTTACTGCTCTACTAGCTACGTATTAATGATCAAAATATTCGGTCATTTCGCTTCAAGTAGCGCGGTTGAGTGATCGTCGTCTGATTTTATTTTATTTACGCCTTTTCGTGACGCGATAAGGTGAGTAATTATTGTTTATTTTAAATATTGTAAGGAATCCTTTTATTTAATATGCTTTGTTATGTGAAATAAAAAACTTACTTAAATGGAAAATAAAGCTAATTACTAATCCGTTTTGAATAATAATACTTTATATTTGTACCGTTTATACCCAAAAAAATGTAACGATAAATTCACTCATGATGCGGTTGGAAGATACACGATAATTATTTGAACCTTGGTTGGGAAGCACAAGGAGTAATGATAAAGAACCTTACATCCGAAGTCAAGGAAGGTTCAATCAATAAAAAATGTCAATGAAAGCAACACTTATAAGCGCAATGAAACGTACAAATTTTTTTTTCTGACATCTGATAATGAGAAAATCGAAGTGTGTATAACGTTTTTTCTGACCACGTTAGGATATAATAAAAAAAATGACAAAGGGTAATTCAAAATATTAGAAAAGATATATCTGATCAATAAGATAAGAGGGGCAAACATAACATTAGACAAAAAATAAACACAGTAAGTAAATTTAGAAACCACGTTCTTCAGTATAACCCAGTCATATCACACTATCGAAGAGAACATGCTCCGAGAAGAAGGTATTTGTCGAGCGATGTGACTCTTAAGATTATCTACGAGGATTACAAAGCCAAGTATCCAGACCATAAAATTTCATACGAATTTGTTACAAAACAAATGAATATTTCATTTGTAACTCTTTCTAACTAAGAATGCGAAATTTGTACAGGGTATAAAATGCATAAAGAATAAACTAAGCACAGTGAGGAAGATATATGTTCAGATTGTGTAAACTGCAATGCCTATCTGAAACATAACGAAAGATACATTAACAGCAGAGAGGAATATCAAAATGATGTGAAAAACCAGGAAAGTAATGAAGAACTAGAATTACTTATTTTTCAGCGGATCTTTATAAGGTAGTGCTGCTTCAACGTATAGATATATTCAAAATTGTCTTGTTTACCACTCGTATTATATGCTTCAACGAGAGCTTTGTGCCTTTAAGCAAATTCACAGATAAACAGAAACCGGTCGCTGTTTTGTGGAATGAAGTGATATCGGGACGAAAATAAGAAGATATTGCCTCTGCCATGTGTCAGCCGATATCATCATTTGGTTAAAAAATCTCTACAAAAGCAAAGGAAGGTTTATGATTTTAATGATTATGTCAATTGTGTCGCAACTTGTACGAAAAATGTAACCGTTAAAAAAATGAATGTCACCGACTTCTTCCAGTTTCAAGATAAATCATCTCAGCATAGGCTCCGTAATACTCAGCCCAGGGTATACTTGAAAGACATAGTTGCTGTACAAGTTATCAGAGGGAGTTTAGATATTCATTGCAAGATTAACCAACCATAAAGATGAAACATTCCGATCATTAAGCTTTTTACAGGTGAAAGTTCTTAAATTAAAAGAAATACCTTGTTTACCTAGAAATACCTCTTTCAATAATTTTGTGGTCAGGTCACAGAATTATTGAAAGAGGAATTGCTGACGAAAGGAAAAAGCAGATAATTCAAAACTTGTGTCCGTTAATGCCTGTTAATCGTAGATTTTTTTGGGAAAATTTGTTTGTAAATAATGTTGAAAACTTGGCAATCGAGGAAGAAGAAGTCGGAGAAAATGAAACACAGTAACTTATAAAGTGATGAATAGTATTTTTAATAATGATTTTTTTATTTTCCCTACTATTTACAGACATACTGCTTAAGAAATTCTGAAAAGACCTTACTTATAATTCTCTAAAAAGCAGTAACGTTCTTTACTCCATAGTGAAATGGTCAAAATATAATTAAAAATCTAAGGTAAAGGGCAGTATTATGCTTCTTTACTGCCGTTTTAAGTAGTAATTTAAATTTATTATTTTGGATTCTTTAAGCAATATAGCAGTATGAAATAATACTAAGCAAGAGTGCAGTATCTATGGCAGTTACTGCCCTCTTACCTAAATATTGATTAAAATAAGTTAAGAATATGGTAATGAAGACACGATTTGTGATGTTTTAGAATAACCCTATTAAAAATGTTAAAACAATGTTTTTCTTCTGTAAAGAACACATTTTTTCCTTTCTTTTGACATGTATAACATAAAAATCGTGTGTATAATTTTGTCACAAACGCTTAAATTGTGACAAATACTTTGCGCGCTGTTTTCTCGAAACCGCCTTTTCTGACTTACTGCTCTCTCGATTACCAAGGCAGAAGTATAACTTGCATCTTCGGCCGAGGAGTTGCAGGAGATGGTAACTGTTATGAATGAAGCTTTTGGTAGAAAGGGAATGAAGATGAATGTAAAGAAGACGAAAGTGATGGTGCTTGAAAGAGATGAGGTAGAGACAGACCGCAATATCGAGATTGGAGATGAAAAAATTGAACAGGTGAATGAGTTTATGTATCTGGGTTCTAAATTTACAAGAGATGGAAAGTATGAGAGTGATGTTGAAAGAAGACTGAATTCAGGAAACATGGTGAATGGAGCTTTGCACTCCTTTATGAACAGGCAGAAGGTGTCTAATAAAGCTCGTTCGGCTGTGCATGAGGGGGTGTTGGTTCCAACACTCATGTACGGAAGTGAAAGTTGGGTATGGCAGAAGAAACATGAAAGCAGAATAAATGCAGTTGAGATTAGAGCGTTGAGAAGTATGATAGGAGTTAAACTGAGTGACAGGATAAGAAATAGTGAGATAAGGAAACGTTGTGGTCTGAAAGAAGATGTTGTGACAAAAATTGAGAAAGGTATGCTGAGATGGTTTGGACATGTCGAGAGAATGAATGAAGAAAGATTGACGAAGAAAGTGTATAAGGCCAGTGTGAATGAAAGTGTTGGAAGGGGTAGACCTAGGCGGACGTGTCAAGATCAAATCAGGGACGTCTTGAAAAAAGGCCAGGTCAAGAGTACCCTAAACCGGAGAGCATGTATGAAAGGAATAATGAAAGTGGACGAAGCGAAACAAGTATGTAAGGATCGTAGCAAGTGGAAAGAATTGGTCTCTGCCTACCCCTACGGGAAAGAGGCGTGATTTTATGTATGTATGTTTTGAATCATTCACCCAGTTACCCAAATCTTACAGTACGTTTAAATTAGCTCAAAATGAAAACCCAACTTTTTGACCAAACCAATACACGGATTTCGTTAAATTTTGGTATATCGTCAGCAAATATGCTAACAAGTAGCATAACTACATTTATTTCATATATGCTATTTCCATACTGTATATGATATATTTATAGTGAAAATGGTCACGCATAAACCACTGATCGTATCGACGAAGTAGGAAATTACATGAAAAGAATTGACTTGTCAGCAATAAAAAACCAATAGTGATATACAGTTCGATATGCGATAGCAATCAATATTAACAGCCACAGCGGCAAATTATATTATTATAATGCAGTCATATTTCATTACCAAAACTATACACGCGTTTCTATAGATACACCAAGCACCTACATAGTCGATAATATTGTGCTTTAATCATAGAAAATACTTTGAACACTCATATTTTCATGGTATTGTTCAAAGAAAATTTTGGCTTAACCGAGTAACCGAGCCATAAATACCAGAAAAAACTTTAATCATCATTGTTTAGTTGTTTACAAAATATCGCATTGCACTTTGCAATTTGCTTGCACTTGCGTACAAAATATGAATACGTAGTTTTTATGAGTTAAAATGTAAATGAATAAATATATTAATAGATAATGCCGAAACCAACGTGTATTCAGTGCAGCACGGATGATTCCTTGCTATGGCGGAGCGCAGAAAACGGTCAAATATGTAATGATTGCCATTTAGCCAATACTGACAATAAAGATTCAGAGGTTGACCAAATTTCTATCAAAGTTGAAGTAGAAGACAAAAAAGAGGAAAAAGAAGAAGCAGATAGTAAAAATGGTAAAAACGAAGAAGATACTACACCAGCAAAAGCTACTGGGAAAGGGACACGTAAAAGTACTCGTTCAACGCGTTACAAAGCTAAGACGCCAGGTCCCGTGCCACAAAAGTCTTCATCGCTAAGAGGTAGAGGTCGACGAAGTATATTTAAACGACAACCATTAAAAGCACCCACTGCTACAGCTACTGTTGTTACTAGTGAGTCATTATTTTATAAGGTATGTAACTGTAGTCCCTTTACTGAATTTATATTAAGATAATAGGTATATAAACATATCAAAGTGATAAATAAATATATTAATTATTACCTTTCAAAACATTAACTACTTCACATTTTATTTGAAGAACATTAAAGAGATGTTCAATCACATGATATCAAGTGAAAATTCTACCCATGGGTTCTGTTATTCGAGAGGTAGGTATGGTCATTGATTGATTGTTTTAAAATAATTTATTGGACATAAAAAAACATATAATCTACTAGCTGACCCGACAGACATTGTTCTGTAGATAATAATAAAAATACTGTTTTATAGGAATTTGCCCATAATATTTCAAAACATCAAGAATTATTTCATAAAAAATGCTCCCTGTTGCTGTAATGAAATTGTTTCACAGTGAAACTGTCAAACCGTGGGTCACTAAATTATCCCATAGATATTATGTCCATACAAAACAAATATTAAAAATGTATGTGTCCCAAATCGAAATAAAAACTTGCACCAAATTGGACCAAACTGCACTCAATGAAGTAAACCCCGTTAAAATCCGCTCATTAGCTTAGGAGTACATCAAGGACAAACAATGTGTCACATAATTTATATATATTAAGATTTAATAACAACTCCTTTATACTAATAATTAATATGTTTAGTTTTGAGAGGCATCCTATTTAAATTCAACAAGAAAATAATTAAAAAAATCATTATTTAATAAGATACACTTATTCTATAGTCTCTATAATAAAAAGTTATTTTTATGGGATGTCAATCATAAATTAAAGTAAGTTAAAGTTTCTTTCTAAGTTTTTGTTAATTCATTAAATTAAATTTAAGTTTCCATCTCATATCATTTTATACCTGATTCTAAAATGTAGCTGTGCAAAACAAATACTTCTTGTGAATCTGAATAGGTTGGTAATACTTTTTGACTCTCCCCACAGACACACCCTGAATTTGATCCTCACCCACTACATACCAATGTGTTCAGTTTTTAAATTCATATAGATGTTGTGATCACAGACCATTGTATTCACAGTTATGTCATTTATTTATTTTTCATTTAAAGTTTATCCGCCAGTTGCAGAAAGCACCTTTAAAGTAATGTTTGATTAAATATAATTAATAATAATAATCACTTTATTTCATTTTCTTTTACACTCACTGCAAATAACTTAAATTACTAAATGTACAATATTTATTACATAATACCAATTATTTACATCTTTTTATCTCTAATTGTAATAATACATAGAAACATTATATATTAAAAGAGGTTAACCTCTGACCCCGAAACTAGTTAAAACTGTATCTTCGTGGTCAGTGATTCCTCGAAAAATGACAATGACAAACGAAACAAAATTAAAAAGTTAAAAATTAAATGTGAATGTATGTGTTTGTGTGTATGTAATTCTTAAATTCCAACACCTTTTTTTTTCATTTTGACAGTCAAAGATATCATGTGATATAAAGAAACATGCTTTCTTAAACTGGCAATAATCTAATATACTCAATACTGAAATATTATCTGCATATTACTAAATAAGATAATGGTATAAGAAATTATTATTTAACTCCCCAAAATTTGATTACTTTTGAATTGTTTTTTACTTGATTTGCATGCACATAATCCAAATATAAAATAAAAAATAAACATATGACTCTTAACTATTGTTAAAAATATATTTTTATATTTATAGTGACATATTTTTTTACATTTATTCAAACTTATAAAATCATGTATGCAGTATATCAACTGTAATAAACAAAAATGATTTGAATGAAAATAACACATCAGATGAAATTTCTGGTTAGACTATGTTTAATAGTTTTATATTTTTCAGGGTTTCTATATGCAAGTGGGTGACATTGTATCTTTAATTGATATCAATGGTGGCACATATTATGCTCAAATCAGAGGCTTCTTAACTGATCAATATTGTGAAAAAAGTGCTGTTATTACTTGGTTACTGCCAACCAAAGCAAGCCCACCTCCAGAAAAGGGTTTCGATCCAGCCACATATATCATAGGTAATGTGATAACATAAAAAATATTTACATATAAGTTATACATATTAATAAAACATTAAGCCAAGTGTTCAACTTGTCTGGAATTCAACACCTGTCTCTCAACCTCTATGGTGCCCCTCTAACCTTCAAATGTACAGTACCAGTATGTCATCACATTTTCACATAATTAAGATTTTGTCATGGTTGGATATTTTTTTTACTTTTCTTGAGAAGCTTTCTATATTATTATAGACTAGCTGACCCTGCAAACGTTGTTTTGCCATATAAAGTATAATTCACGCGATAGTTTTATAAGTAATAAAATATTGCCTATATTATAGCCTGTACATCATTTTGTTCTATTGTAGAGTTTTTGCAGCGCACACAAAAATAGGTTTTCTATTTTACACCTTGTGTTACAAAATAGCAATTTTATTACGGATCCCTAATTTTGAAAAAAAAACATAGCCTATAGCCTTCCTCGATAAATGGACTACCCAACACTGACACAGTAGTACCAGAGATTAGCGAGTTCAAACAAACACTGCAGCTTTATAATATTAGTATAGATAAGACAAATCAAGTTCATCATATCTTGAGTGTTTATCCATTGACGTTTTTCAAAATGTATTACTAAAACTGTTAAAATATATTATATGTTATATTAAGTGTCATTTTTGGTTAAATTTCAATGATTCTCGAATAATATCTTTATTTATTTACTTGTGTTTTTACTTATTAATTTATATTTTTTGACTTATTCATCTAAGGCATTGATTGTTCGATGTTTGAGTATTTTTTTTTGCCACACTATATTTTAAACTGTAATTTAAATGATTTTACAAAACAATAAAGCTGTAAATGTTAATTTAAAAGTGTGGCAATCAGTTTCTTCTCACTTCTTCTCATTAAGGTCAACTTTTATCAAAGTGGTTTTAAATTTTAAGTACACTTGCATGCCAATTTAAATTAGCCAAATAGAAGATGCAACAATAAATATAAGATCTATAATGTATACTGTATTTGACACAATAAATAAATTTCATTTCAATGTTAAAAGCATACTTGACATTCCTTGGGACACTTACAATTGACCTACATGAATAATGTGATTTGATCTAACATTCAAATACTTAATTATATCTACATGCATATAAACATCAGTTGAACTTAAGTTTAGGTTTTAATGTAAGCACCCTCATTCAAATTTCAAAACTAAATTAACAGAAAATAACATTTAAACTTTTAGGACCGGAAGAAGAATTGCCGCGAAAATTAGATTATATGGAGTTTGTTATGCATGCACCATCAGATTACTACAAAGCTAGCAATAGCCCTTATCCATTGACTGACAATGAAGTTAACCATTATACAGGATATGTTTGGACCTCAATGGATCCTGTTATAGCTGGGACAAGAGAAAAATTATAATATCTTGGTTATCGTTAGGATATTAATGTATTAAGTAAGGTTTGATAATATATATGAAAACTATAATCTGTTGTTTTATTTGTTGGTGACAAGCGGGTCTATCAAACTTTAAATCAAAAAGTACTTGCATATTCTTTTGAAATTTAGCTGGCATTAATAAATACAACTCATTGATTGTATGTCCCAGTTTTTAAAACGACATAGACGAGTTATGGTCCTATGCTTGATTTAATTTCGTACCCCTTAACCATATAGTATTTTAACAAAATATTGTTTAGGCTTTGAGATAACTGAATTATGCATCGTGCCCAAGAGGCACAGACTAATATGATGCTTACCGCATCCAAGAGGCAATAAAAAGTTTAAAGTACTGAGAATGTACCTATCTATGCTGCTTGTGATGATTTGTCTCCACCATTGATGTGTACCAAACCTTATTGAACTTTACTCAAAAAAAATTGTGAAAAGACGCAAAACTAACATTTCTCACAAGAAATTTTGAATATTATGAAAAGTCCATTCATCTCTTCCTTATTAATCTTAAGGTAATGCAAAACATGATTCTAGTAACTGCTAATTCTCTATATCAGTCCTGAATACATGAATTAAAAAAGTAAACTATCGACTGTCACTGTCAAACTGACCCACCATGTTTGACGTTTAACAATAATAACAAAAACATTTATCATTATTATAACGGCTTAATTATTTGCGCTGTTGCATTAGGAAATTGAAATACAAAACTGAAAAATTTATAAAACAAACCTATATTTTATTACACAGTTGCAAGTGTTAAATTCGTTGGCTGCTTGAAAAATGAGCCGCAAAGAAGCACTTTCCTCGTTCATTCAGCAAATCCATGGTCGTCCTGTAGTTGTAAAATTAAACAGTGGTGTTGACTACAGAGGTAAGCTACATAATGCTCTTTAATGTCTCGATACCTGAGTAAATTCAATTTATATAACATAATAGCAATGGTTTGTTATTGAAAGTTGTCTGTACTATTTTTAGGTTATGTTTTGATTGTATTACCGGTGTTTAGAATTTCATTATAATTAAAAAGTTTATTTTTCTGAATGCTTTCTATCACAGCACTTGTTTTATATAGTGTGTATTCTCTTTAGCTGTACTACTTGTATCTAGCTGGTTGTAATGACAATAAGAAGGTTACAAGCAACACAAGCCATGACAAAAATTTGGGCCTTCTTCCTTATGATTCTTTATGATTTAGACCTAATGAAGTGTCAATAAGAGTAGTACCACAAAGTATGTTTTAAGAGTTTTCAACGCAGGAATTATGCTGTCAAAGATGCACCTTGCTCACAGAGGTTCACATAAAGCAACCTAATGAACCATGGGCTCATACATGATTCTTTATTGAGATTTGTTATGAATCTGAAACTGACCTTGCACCTTCAGTTTTCCACCTGTTTCAGTCTCTTCAAAAATCTTTATGGGGTGTCAAGTTAACTTAAATAATAAACTTTGAAAATAAATATCTTGCCTTTAACTATACAATTAAAAGGTAAGACTATAAAAAGTAAACTTTTTACCTATTATATAAAGGGCAATACAAAATTGCATGTTATATTTTTGCTATAAAATAGGTCCCTAAGTTATATAAATAGTATATTTTGAATAGTTCATCTAACAACTAATAATATATGGCCACATGTGTTCTGCATATAATAATATGTATTATAATTTAATGTAATTAAAAGTTATTTCATATTATATTAAAGTGTGACTGAATTATAAAAAGAGCACTTTATGTCAATATTTTCATAATATACTGAAGTAAAATAGGTATAAATGTATTCATAGTCTATATATTTAGTTGCACCCTTTCTTAAAATATTTGACATTAAAGGTACTTAACAATATATTATGATTGCTTTGTATTTAATGCTGAATATCTGATGGCAAGTAAATATCCCCTCCGTTGGGCGGCCTATGCCAGAAAGCACATGGCGCCATGGCCAGTCTTAAGCCGCCGCGTGTTACCGACACCAAGGTCTCGGGTTACACAATAAAATTTATTCCTTTGAAGTGTTTGGGCTTGTTTATAAAAACGAAAGTTAATGCTTTTTAATTATTATTAAACAAGCTAGGTCTTTGTTAGATAACATAAACAATAGATACTGCATAATTTTAACAAATTTCCTTTAAAGTAGGGCTGTCATGCATTTTATATGATTTTTTGAGATTTACCTACAGATTACATTTCAATTATTACTAATGAATGCAGTAACTTTTTATAACTTAAACATACTTCAAAGTTACTAACTAGTAATATAATAGTTACTAAAACATCATAGATAATACAAAAAATAATTTTTAAATCGACTGCTGCAGATAATTTTTACGGCTGACCACATTTTGATGGCTTGTCATATTTTACACAGATAAAAATTTAAAATTAAATATTTTTACTTTTATAGTCTGTTAAATTACCTTTCTTGTGGTATATATTAGCTCCTTGTCAAAACCAACTTAATATGTACTAGCTAAGAACCATCTTAATTCATCTAACCTTAAACATTATTAATTGACAAATTTATTCTAGTTTTGAATGTTAAGGGAAATGAGATATTCTATCATATTATACTGATCGTCTCCATGTTATGTGATCAGACCCAATAGAGTTCAAAGGCATGAAGCTATTGGCATATTAGTTAAGAGCTTATTGCAATTCTTAAAATCTTGAACATGAAAATATCACCTATGTCTAAATTGTTTACTGGCATGTAAAATCCTCTAAATTTTATAGTACATAGCTTTTTCCCCGGTAAAATACTGAATTTAATAATTGGTACAGATACTTAAAGACTCAAGTCATCTTAGTGTGCAATACTATTTGTGTTGTGCTAGTAAATATATTGCAGCTTTGATCTGTGTAACAGTGTCATTGTCCTAGCAATACACACACACACACATAGTGCCATGCACCAAGGTGACTTGAAGTAATTTTGTAATCTTCTATACATGTAATAAAATCATAAACAATTCATACATGTTGTAATTTAGTTATCAAGGCCATATAAATAGATTTTTGAATGTGGTTTACACTTATGTCTTGTGGCAACCTCCCCATTATTTTAACCCCTTATTCATAATAGTCTGCTAACTTCAAGCATTGCTAATTGTCACTCTGTCTTCTTCTATTGACCTAAGTCAGAATCAGGAAAAACACTCCTAAGAAGCTGTTTAAAGTTAGCGGACCATTATGAATAAGGGGGTAAATGTTTAATTCAATTTGGTACCTATTCAATACCAATGGGAGGCTCCTTTGCACAGGATGCCGGCTAGATTATGGGTACCACAATGGCGCCTATTTCTGCCGTGAAGCAGTAATGTGTAATTATTACTGTGTTCGGTCTGAAGGGTGCCGTAGCTAGTGAAATTACTGGGCAAATGAGACTTAACATCTTATGTCTCAAGGTGACGAGCGCAATTGTAGTGCCGCTCAGAATTTTTGGGTTTTTTGAGAATCCTGAGCGGCACTGCATTGTAATGGGCATGGCGTATCAATTACCATCAGCTGAACGTCCTGCTTGGTTTTGGTTTACACACAAAACTCTGTGCAGGCAAAGTTGCAGGAGTAAACTTGTTATAAATCAATATAATATAAACATGAATTTCATCTTATAAACCAATGATGTTATTATAGCTGTTATTGAAATAAACCGTGACCTTTCTGAGCACTAACAGATTATGTTGACATTCTTTACTATGATTGATTAATAATATGTATTTTAGGTGTTTTAGCATGTCTTGATGGATACATGAACATAGCTCTAGAACATACAGAAGAATATGTTAATGGACAGTTAAAGAATAAATATGGTGATGCTTTTATTAGAGGAAATAATGTATTATATATAAGCACTTCAAAAAGGAGAATTTAAGATATTGTAATACAGAATTATATTAATAAAAACTGTGTTTAATTCATTCATGAGCCTATGGTTGAAAAGTTTTATATGGGCAAATAATAATTGTTCATGAGAGCAGTGAACCCTTTTCAGGTCTAATGTATCTTTTGCCCATCCATAGATCTACAATTAATAACTCCGACCAATATCATGCGTTAAGTTATTAATGTCCTTGGGTGTCTGTCCTGAGGATGCCTCGTGTAGAGGCGAAACACGTGTTGAATTGTTAAAAGACAAATATTGGTGGAATTAACACTAAAGAACACTCAAATCATTTGTATAATTATGGATTTCCGCAAAGTATGTCTACTTCAATAAATTTTCTTTGTGACAACCCTACCAAAAATAAGTAATAATTTTACCCGCTCTTAAAAATCTTAATCCTAGTTATTTATTTAAGTACCATTAAATACCTTATACCTAGGGTTGTCATACGGGTTTCCCCAGATTTGTCCTAGTTTAGGTGTCCGGGTGGGGTTTCATTGTAGTCTGGGCTTAAAAAACAGACTCTCCAACACCACAATACAATGGATTAAAGAAAGAAATATTTGATTGAGTATTAAAAATTATAACTGTAATGATTTTTATCAATTTCTTTTACAGTAAGCAGATATTTTAAAGGCTATCAGAAATACTTAAATATATCCGAAAGCCTGAAAAGTAAAACAGGCAAAAGCATGATGAAATAAAGTTTAAAGAATAAAAAATTCAGAATTGCTACTTAGTTTCTTAACACTTTATATAAATGTTATTTTGTTAATAGATACAAGACTGCTGATAGTTTCTAAGAATTCTTTATTTTATGAAAAGAGTAAATTTTTAGTATAATTATATCCAAATTAAAAATTTTAGACTAGAATAAATTATATACAATTTGCATGCCAGATGAATATGTTTGAACCATCAAGCAGGAACAAATCACAAAGTTTCTCAACACCGCTAGATGGCGCTAAAGATAACTTAGCAGGCGCTAGATCTATATTCTGTAATATAGTACTTATGGCTTCCTCATGTGTCTATATTTAATATAAACAATATGCTTATTTAGTTTGAAAATTTATTTTTGAATGGTCTGTCCTGCGCTGCTATTTGGCAGAGGCAGATAATATAACATTAAATTTTTTCAAATCAAATCATTTATATGCTATTTGCTGAATGTGAATTCTGAATTGACTTTTATACGTGACGTGTTGTTCATTCAAATATTTTTATTCAAAATAGGATTTAAATTTTAAAATCACTTATTGAACGTCAAAAACTACCACCCATTTAAAAGAGACTGCCTCGCCCTCAGATATTCAGATTCAATTTTAGAGATCCAGCCCAATACTGATCGTGATCAGTCACCAAAATCAAAAATGACTAGGGGAATCGTCGACCAGTGCCGGGAGAAACTTGTGTCTTCTATCGAGTCCTCTCTTAAGAAGTTCGTGGAATGGGCCCATGGGGTAATTTGATCCTTGTCCAATATAACCCCCAGAAGATTCGAGTTTGCGCGTTTACCAATTACCACTAATAAAAAACCCATTTGTCGTATCACCGCTCTTCGACAAGACTTCCCTTAAAGCCTGGCCTAGTATCGGAATACTGGGTCTCGAATCTCGAGCGATTGCCAAGTCAGCGGTCATCTGGCAAAGTAAAATTGCCTTCGAAGAAGCTGGGCGTCATAAATAGAGCACGGCAATACTTCAACCGGCCCACATTCTAGCGCCTACAAAGCGCAGATCCGGCCACACATGGAATATTGCTATTATCTCTGGTCTGGCGCACCGTAGTATCAGCTCGATCCATTTGACCGCGTGCAACGCAGAGCAGTTCGAATTGTCGGGGACCCAGTGCTCTGTGAACGGCTGGATCAATTGGCGTTGCGTAGAGACGTCGCTTCCTTGTGTGTGTGTGACGTGTCTTCTATCGCATTTATCACGGAGTGTTCCCAAGAGCTGTTTCACCAAAAAGAGATTTTCCCACGACACGCCATAAATTAGAATATCATCCCCACCACCTGGTGTGGCGGTCCTCCACATTGCGATTTTGACGGAGCTTTCTTCCACCAAGCTGTGGAGTAAGCTTCCTTGCGCGTACACCTTCCTTAAAGGCCGGCAACGCTCCTGTGATTAATCTGTTGTTGCAAGTGAATTTTGGCGGCAGTGATCACTTAACACCAGGTGACCCGTAGGCTCGTTTGTCCTCCTTTTCCATAAAAAATACTAAATTTAGTTTGTTAAATATGTTTGTTTAATATGTTAAAATTGTATGAAAATAAATAACAAGCTGTTTATTTTACGGAATAACTTAAAAAATACTGTTGACATGTCCGGGTTTTAAGCTCAGCTCCGGGGATTTCACTCTTCTTGTCCTGGGTGCCAAATTTCAGAGGCGGCAACCCTACTTATACCTGTGTATATATTTGCTAATTGAATAATTTGTTACAAAATCTGCAGTAAGTAGATACTAAACCACACGAAAATGCGACAATCTCTTATTGAGTCGCAGGAAGATGCAGAGGCACTGTGCAATACGACCCAGATCTTTAAATATTTTCAGTTATAACTTATAGTTACAAGTTATATGTACACCATTACAGTATATTATTTAGTTATAGGCAGATCATAGTTTACCAAACGGTCGGTTCGTCACTATTTTCAATAAAAATTAATTACTATAACGTTGATTCTCTCGGGTATCATTAACAATAGGATAGGATAAAAAGAAATCAGTTTTTTATTTGCGTCATTTGTATCTCCTTTACTTATTGTATATAATATCATTGGTCTTACAACACAAAAATGTAAGCGACAGCTGTTTGACATAACGAGCTTATGTTATTTTGCAAAATTGCGCGCAAAATATTATTTGGTGCCTTGATAGGTGTTTAAATATTTTATAAGTTTTTGTTGCTTACTATGGATTTGTTTGTTATTTTTTATTAATTATATTAAGTATTATTAACTATTTATTTGCTGCTCCTGGATATGTGTAGTAGAACTTCACGTCACCATTAACCTGAAATAAATATAACGGTTTATTTTTTTTTTCAGCTGAAATTAACGTAAATCGACATACTATGTCCATTTTTTAATTATTTTACTAAAGGAATGGTCACTATTTAATAAAAATACATATTTTTATAAGCACATTAGTCCAACCTATTTAGGTAAGTTTATTTCGTGCCCCGTTAATAGAGCACTAGGCGGGAGTAATTTTAGAAAACCTATCAATAGAGATCTATAGACATAATATACCTTTTTTTAGGTAGATTTATATACTTTAATGTAATTGTTAAGTGTGACCAGGTGATTATTTCGTAAATATTACAGATACTATCAAAAAACCTAATCAGTAAAGCGCGGGAGTATTGACTCCATAACATTGGTTATAAGTAGGTACAATAATAATTATGTTTTAGTCCTATGCAAGCTAAGGAGAGACTCATTGTAGTTTGTAGACATGATAAATTAATCACAGAAATATATGAGTGTACTTGCAAGAGAGACATAGAACGCCTGTGTGTGAGTGTGGAGACATTAAGAGAGACAAGTTTTTATATTCTTGTCGTATCTTACAATAGAGTTTATGTTTCTGAATACGAAAATTGTAAAAGGGGGTCGTTTTCTTTTAACTTAAAACTGTCTACGGCGTATGTCACGTATAGATAGATACTTCTTGGTTGGCTCAGTTGGTTAGAGCACCGGCATGGAACGCCGGAGATCGTGGGTTCGAGTCCCGCATCGTTCATAAAATTTTGTTTTTCAAATTTTATTTGTGTAGATACTTCTCATGGAGTCGTTTCGGGGCGACAATCTTACATTTTATTGTACATAATTGGGTAAAGAACTGGCGCATTGAGCGCTGGTGCTATTTTTTTTATTTACTGCGAAGAATATATAGCTGCCGGACCTTTAGAACTTGGCATTCTGAATAAAGTAGTTCAGTGGAGTATTAGATATCTTTACTAGGATGCTGCAATCGCTCGTCGTACCGCTTCGCTGTGGTGTATATTTGAGCGAAGCGAGGTAATCTAAGTCTGTGTACAAAAACAAAACAAAAATAATCCAAACAAAAACAATAAAAAGAATCTTTTGGAATTTGGCGCCATATGTAAACACGAGGAATTAGCGCCTTATTCACATGAGAAACTTGTGCTGATTTGCAAATTCAATAACTAAGAACCTAGCAGTCGAATAACTCTCGATTGGTAGCAGTGATACAATTAAAACTTATTGTGAATTGATCAAACAGCTAAGTTATAAATATAAATAACGCGTGCTAATTTAGAATAATTTGTATATCATGTTTGTGTTTAATTATAATAATTGAATCAAGTCGAAATTCGACAATAACCTAGAAAAATTCGAAAGCTTTCTATGAGTTCAAATTTTTTTTTAATTGATCCAGAAATGGCCGAGAAACAATTTAACACAGAAATCAATTGGTGTCACCCGGTGGGAGCTCCGCTCAGCTTCGCTTCGCTCAATAAGTTATTATTTTTAGCATGGCTTTTTGAGCTCTTCTAGGCTCACTATTAAATTCCCACCGGCTCCACCGTAAGTATATCAGGGTATATAGTAGATCAAAACTGATCGGCTTATAAAAGCAAAATACCTCTACAGTTTCCGTTTTTTTTTCAAGTGGCTTAACTTATTGATATTTAGATTATTTTTTCCTTACTTCCTTACGCTTCGATTTGCGATGCTTTGAGTCAATGTGAAGGCTTTACACGAGAGACAACGCTGAGGAAGATCCGTCACAGGTGGGTATTGTGGAATAGCACCTGCCTATGTATCTGAAGCTTCCAGTGAGACCGAAGAAGCAGAAGTTAAGGTAAGTAGTACGCCATGTTTAGTTTGCAGAGATCGGTGACATACAGCTGGAATTGTGTCCCAGAATACTGCCCTACAGGACACCATAGTCAGTCAGCTCCATGTCGCTAATGTGGTATATCTATTTAACGCGACAACTAAATGCCAGCGACCTTGAGCGATATGAGTTCACGGCTGCCGGCCCGCCATCTATGTAACAAAGCCAATATTTTCAAAATTCTTGCGTGGAAAACAGTTTATATGCTTACAATCCTCGTTATACACTACTAATCTGAATAAATGAACCTACACAAAAAAGTACAAGCTATAAGAATAACTTTTCTGAGAGAAGTTTCAAAAAAAATTGCGTCACGCCATGCCAAAAAACTTCAAGAACTTCAAAGAAAAGTGTTAGTTCAAAAAGGCGCGCCAGTGTTAACTATAACCAACAGCAAGCATTAGCAACCTACAAATAAGACTTAAGGATATGTGTAACAGGATTAAATAGTGTTCATAGCTCGAAATGCTATACTTTCACCTCAAAACTTGTCTAAAAACACCATGTTTGTGTGTTTTCTGCTTACTCTTCGCCTTAAGCTCTTTTTAGGTACAATGTAGGAGATAACTCCGAAAAATACTCAAAAGCTTGGAATACTATAATAACAGCATAAATACAATCTAACTCATTGATATACAGCAGGATTGATACCGATATGTCTTCGCGAAAATGTAATTAGTTACCTACTTAAATTGAGACACGCCAAAAGATTATATATTAAACTACACTAAAGGATATAAATATTTTGGTGCAATAATGTAGGCATAAAAACAATAAAATACATTTACTGGACTTACACATCAAAAGAAAAATAGTTAAAGTAATTTGTTAAAATTATTAAAAGATATCATTTTAAATAACCTGAATCGTAGGGAAATAATTGTTGTAATGGATAGGAACTAACATGTATATCAATAAATAAAAGTCTTTAGTGAAAAGAAATAAATAATTGATATACTTAATTTCCCTTAATTTAATTTGAAGTCTTACAACTTACCTTTCTATCACCTGAATCACTAGGTGCTTTGCCATTACCAAGATCGGCTATAAGCTTTTCACCTCTGTAGCCATAATTATTTTCATAATTTACTCTAGAATTTTTACCGCTTTCTGGATCAAAGTTCATATCTACACGATAATTTAGAATACGCGGGTTGAATAATGGCGCCCAGAAACTTGAATAAATGTACACAGACTCACACAAGGACAGTATTGCCAGAAACAAAAATATTTTACTCATTTTTAAAACGGTTCGTTATATTCAAGCGACAAAATATGAATGAATTCATAAAAGGAAACATTTGTATCATATATTTTGTAAATAAAACGTCTCTTACGAGTAAATAATAAGGACTGTTTAATGTACTAACTGAGTACAAGGCTGTGCAAGGCAAATCATCATGACGTGCTAATGGCCATTTGTATTTGTTTCTGCGGAAAATAATAAAACGGATTATATTATAATATTGGATTATATTATAATATAAATTAAAGAAACAGTTTTGTATAGTAGACAGCGAATAGTAAAACTAACTAAAACTATTATTGTTTCAAATTAGCGTACCATTAACCGTATCGTTATTTGCAGGTTCATTGAAAGTGTTGATTGGAATAAAATGAAATCTAGTTTTTTAACCAACTTCAAAGGAGGAGGTTCTCAATTCGTGACTTTTTTTGTTTGTTACCTCAGAACTTTCGACGGGGTGTACCGATTTTGATAATTCTTTTTTTATAATATATTTAATTGAAATCTGTAGCTTTCCGTTGGAAATCAATGGAACCACCATTGTAATTTAGTCCAGATCTGACAATGGCATCCGTGAGAAAACCATAAAAGTTTTATATATGCTATATGTAGGTATGTGCGCGACAAATGGACGAATAATTAATAATCGCGTAGCTATTTAAGTAAATGTAACATGATATAGTATTTAATTAAATTTTAGAACATCTTGTTGGGGCAGTAAAGTCCTCGAATGGCGACCACGTACCGGAAGACTCAGTGTTGGTTGGCCCCACAAGATGGACCGACGATCTGGTCAAGATTGCTGGAATACGTTGGATGAGGGCAGGACCGATCGTCGTGGAAATCTTTGGGGGAGGCCTTTGTCCAGCAGTGGACGTTTTCCGGCTGATGATGATGGGCAGATGTAACTTTAACCTTACTACAGATTAAACATTATAAAATAAAAAAACCCAGATATAGTCGCGAGCAGAATCTAGTCGGTGTAATATGACGACCTACGCATTCCAATATCTAATATAGATTGGGAGATTTTATTTAAGTATTATTGGTATTGGTAAAGGGAGCCCTTTTCCGCAATAAGACTGCTTAATTGGGTCCATTTTGCGTGCAGTGTTGGCCAGTCATTCCAACCAGCCCAGCTCCTCCCAGAAGTTCAAAACACTTCTGGGGTGTTCGCAGACTTCCTGGAGCGACCTTGTATTTACTAAGGTTTGTGCCCGTTGGTTGGCCACCTCAGCACATTCCAGGATTACATGAGTGACACTCTTGCCGGGTTCAGAGATAAATACTACTTTCACCGCCCTCCATTGGAGTGGCACGTATCGGTATGCTAGACAGGCCCTGTATATAGCTGTGAGATGCAGGGCCAGCAAACCGGTGTCTTCCCATTGTAGCAACCCCGGAAAAATACCGTCAAGGCCACCTGTTTTAAATGGAAGAAAGCTATTAATTGCCCACATTACCTTATCTGTGTCTACCACCCTGTGAGCTGTAGTCCAATCCGTCCGGTCCAGTGTGCTACTCTGCGACGCCTCATTCCACGACTGGTTGTTGTTGATGCGGCAGCCAGGGAAGTGAGTTTTCAGGTATTTAAGTATTAATTTCACGCTACGTTAGTCCGCTAGCTAAACGTCAGCAAAGGCCAGCGTTGGTTTTCAAACCAACAAACATGCTGAGTTGGGACCATTTTTGTAACGTCTAGGTAGTTTAAATGTGTCAGATTTTGTTGTTTTTTTTTGCTTTTTATTGTTTTGCCTCTTTCATAAGTTTTTTTTTAAGTTATTTGTTTTTCTGATTTTTATAATTACTATACGTTTTAAATTAAACATTATGTCATTAAAGATAGAACGGCCACTTTTATTTTATGAGATATACCTGTATACTATAATAAATCGTAAAGATATCATACCTGTATGTTACATATCTTAAAAAAAAAATTTTACCTAAAGACAATACCAAAAATAGTCCTTAGAATATTTAGCTATTTGTTTGTACTCGCTAATCTCAAAAACGGCGGCGTAACCGACTTGATTTTGACCAAGCTTTCCAGAACATTTACTAAGCGCGAAGCAAAGTTATTCCAAATTTTTGTCCTTATCTTATCTTTGTCACTGCAGAATTATATTACAGGAGAAGTAATTTTAAACCTAGAGTAACTTTTCACTGCGTATTTAATAAAACAGTGTGTGTTTAAATGTTTATGTTCACTGAAATAAAATAAAATCTACGTGGTTAATAGCGCGGGCCCGTGATGCATAGATAATAATTATTTATACAACTGTTGTGTAATAAGGGGTATTAAAACACGAATGTGGGTTTATCATTTGTAATCATAGTATCACATGAGTGTTTTAATACCTAATTATCTATATATAATATATAGTTGCATACAAGACTTTATCTACACCCATAATATGAATCATCTATAAAAGATTCTGAAGCACTTAGCTTACTGCTAACATTAAAAAAGCCAGTCCTAGTAACCATAATATACTAAAGGAGTGTTATTGTAAAACGGATGACATAACTTTGTACTGAATTTCATTACAACACTCGTTTGGATGATGTAATGGTTATTAGGAGATTGGGTGTTTTAATGTTGGCAATAAGCTAACTGTTTTAGAATCTTTAGTAGAGGATTTAAAGCATGGGTGTCGATAAAAAAAGCTAAACTGCAAATTATGTTTAGAGATCTATTCTATCGGCTAGAATTACAATACGCAGTACATGAACGGTCATAAAATAGGAAATAATGCCCACTTGTCTATATTGACTTGACTGCAGCCAAGGTGAATCTTTATTTATGTTTACAAAATAGCACAAATACGCCATTGTCACTTCGTTGTATAATATCATTACGTCATAATGTCTACTCCAGATGGTGCTGTTTTTCAACTCGAAAAGTAGGTATAATATGTTAGATATATACGTAAACCTGACCTGACAGACGCTGTTCTGACTTCTGTTAATAGGAAAAATATGATGTAAGAATTCGGGAGTATTTAACCAGTAAGACTCCTTTGCATAGGATGCCGGATATATATGATTATGGGTACCACAACGGCGCCTATTACTGCCGTGAAGCAGTAATCTGTAAGCATTACTGTGTTTCGGTCTGAAGGGCGCCGTAGCTAGTGAAATTACCAGTAATTTGCCCAGGCAAATGAGACTTAACATCTTATGTCTCAGGGTGACGAGCGCAATTGTAGTGCCGCTTAGAGTTTTTGGGTTTTTCAAGAATTCTGAGCGGCACTGCATTGTAGATGTAGATGGGTAATTACCCACCATTGCATACAATCACGAAGAATCGAAGGAGCGGGATGGTGCTGAAATATCACAGATATATTTTGTGGAGCTCGCGATTTCTAAAATACTGACACACAAGATTGTTTGTGCTAGAAAGTCTCTCTTTGTCGTATCCCTTCCATACGAGATCACTCCTCTAACTGCGTAATAGTAAGACTGTACTAAAACATAATGTAAAAATATTCTTCTGTTTAAATATCAACCATTCCAAAGTGGCATTTTTGATTTGGAAACACAAGGGAGAGTTGATGTTAGTCGTGAGACGAGTGAGTCCTTATCAAAGACTAAGATTATACTAGAGCATAGACAAACAAAGTGTGCGAGAGACAAGGACATCTCTAACGGAGATACAGCAAGATAGAAAACGAAAGCGAATCTTTTTAAATTGAAACTTTTATTACATCGTCGCAAACTTTTTCGTTTGTATGTTGCATGTCGCGTGACGGCCGGGCGGCGCCTATAGTTCGCAGCAGCTGACCGTGTAGTGTATATGTCGCAGTGATATGATAAAAACGTGACAGTCCTTGTTTTGGTAGCGTCCGCGCATGCTAGTCAATGAAACTATTGGAATAATGTAAGAGCGGCGGCAACATAAGGAAAAACCGTATGGAATCGAGAAATGATAGAAGAGGCTATAACAGCGATGGAACAATTTAAATCAGCTGCAGTAATGAAAGTAAAGAGAACAAACAAGCAATATTATTACGGAAATAAATATGATGTAATGGAGGTAGGTACTACAAAATATTTAATTTTGAAAAGAAAGTGTTCTTCTGACTCTGTGGTTTAAATGGTGACTACAGATGAATATTATGTTATACTTCATGAGACTCACCAATCAACGGGGCACGGCGGCAGAGATAAAATGCTGTATAATTTGAAATCCAGTTATTTCATTCCCACTTCTGTTTTATTGGAATTTTTGAAACTGTGTACGGTGTGTCAATCCTATAAGAAATTCCCAAGAAAAGGTATCTTTGTTTCTCCAATTGTATCTAGTGATTTTAACCACCGCGGTCAGACTGATTAACTTACAGTCAACCCCCTACAAAAGTTATAAATTGCTTTTACATTACTAGGATCACGCAACAAAATTCAGTTTCCTCCGACTAATGATTCCAAAAAGAGCGGCTACAGTAGCAATCGAACTATTTTCCTGGAAGTTGGTTGTCCTCATATTCTACAACGTTGCTTTAATGATAAAAATTATATCTAAGTCTTACCAGATAATTCTTTTAAAATATACCAAAGAGAAATTTTTTGCCATTTCACGGAACCAATTCTGGTATTTGATCAAATCACTAGATTTGTTTAGAGAAATGATAAAATCCTGTTGATATTTTAACATCTGTCGTGATTTGATCAAATCGCTTAGGGAATTGACCTAATCTCTGTTTTTATCATACATATCCCTGCGACAACTAGACTATTACAAATAGACTATTACTTATTCAGTTGTGCCAGTGCTCCACGCATTTTGTTTGTTTTTGTCAGTGTTTAATGTAAATGTTGTTATTTATTAAAGTAAAACTTTTATTTGCTTTTTGTAAACAACGACACAGCTAGTGAGTCCAAAAAACTGATCAACGAGGAAAAAGCAAAGAATAGTGCAAAATGAATGACGATGAATTAATTTTACGCCGTAAAAAACAGAACTTCGGCGTTCTGTTCTGTTTATAAACTGTGAAACTCAAAATGAAGATGGAATTGATAATAGAATGATTGAAAATAATTGAAAAACGGATCAAAATGACTCAACGATAATATAATATTGTTTTCATTTTCTTAATATGTATATAATCTAAATAATTGTTAAGCATTATGTATGTTGTACTCTCCCTTATTAAAAATATTGATTGAAAAGTATTGGGAATTAGTCACCCCATGTAAACTGTATATCTATATATACATGAAAAATAATAGAAAGTATTCAAATTTCATAATTTTTAATCCTTTTCAATCAATATTTTAAACCAGGCCTAAGACACAGAGTTAAATAAAAATATTAGTTGGAGACTTAGTCTACTTTTATTATTTCCCATTATCATTCCAATTTTCCAAGTATAAAATTAAGATTGATAAAGCGATTTTGTGAAATAAAGTTTCACTTTTACCAGGGCTTCATAAAACCACAAAATCCTTTTTTTTACTGCAACCGATTATGATTGGCAAGTCGTAAATGTACTTATTATAAAGTAACTAACACACACATTGACGCAGTACTTGTACAGACATTATAGGGCTGTCAGTCGTCTATACGGCAGTATATTCTAAGTCTATGGTCTGTGTAGAGTAAATAGTGTAACACATTGTAATAATGAAACAGCAATAAAGTATTTTATCCTATTTATTTAGTGTATAAAAATATTACACTTATTTGTGATAACAGCGACACCTATACACACAAAATAATAATAACCACACTAAAAAAACATTTATTATTAAAATAAGGTTCTAATTAATACTTAATATTAATTCTAATGAATTCCTTCCAGAGGAGAATAGGATTTGTATTGGTACAACTCAGGCCCTCCGTAGCCGTACAGTAACTTGCCTTTACCATTTTCATCGTAGTAAGGGAAACGGTATTTTGGTCTGGAAATAAAAAAAAATACGTAAGTAAGCAACTTTCAATGCCGTGCTAATTATTTGGCCCTATTTAGTGGTTACTGCTAAATTAGACAACTGTTTTTTAAAATATACAACTTTTTATTCAAATATAACAACAGTCGAAATCGAATTCGTGTTTTTTTTTCTATTGAGATTATTCCACAACACGATAAATCACCAAATCGCACTAACACAGCGCAGTAATTTAAGATAACAATTACGTAGGATAATGTTACTTTTGGAGCCTGTGTTTGGGAGTACATGGGAGCAATAAAGGTCGAGATAATCTAAAGCCCCAAAACGAGTCGCAAAATGTACTTGTGACTTGTAGCCAAAAATAGAAAATAAGTCGAAAAATTCTATTGTTTCATGTTAGCTGATTAAAAAAACAACTGATTAAAAAAAACCTTATATTTTGACCTATTTATAATGAACTTCCGGATGACGTTGTTATGGTAGGCCCCTCAAGAGACTGACCGACGATCTGATCAAGATCGCCGGTTGGATAAGGGCAGCGCAGGACCGATCGTCATGGCGATCTTTGGATGCCTTTGTCCAGTAGTGGACGTCTTCCGGCTGAGATGATGGTGATGATGAATGAAAAATCGATAAGTAATAATAAAGCCAATATAATAAATAAATATGTGTTCGTGGGATCGCCTGTTAACTCTCTAGAGCCTTCTCAAATTGAAAGAACATCTAAAGCGGTAGATGCAGCAGAGATTAAGCTAAAAACTTAAAAAGGAGAAAATATGTATATAAAGACCATGAGTTCTTGGAGACTGTGATTACAAAAAGTTCAAGTCTATATGCTCTGACACATACCTATCTCAGTGGAAAAGATTAGCCATAAGAGGTTGATACCTATCGTTAAGCGATTGATGAACACCTATCTTGCGGCTTGCGACCTTCATTATGTATTCTGTTTACAATAGCATTAGGTATTTAGTTAATTATTAAACTTTTCTTTCATCTCCGTTATTTAGAGGTTACATTAGCTAAGACGTTCCCAGATTTAAGAATTCAAATTCAATATTCCTGTCACGCTAATGCTGACGAGACAAAGACAACTGATGGTCTCAATAAATATCATAAGAAAAAACTAAATAATCAGTATTTGGTTCTCGACAATTACCTCCTCCAAAAGTTCCAAATCCAATCGTAGCAAAAGTTATCAAATCGAAATTTTGGACACTGAATGGGAAGGAATTATTCTGTGTCGGTCTGTTTTATTTTTACGCTTATTGTTGTCGTATTTGTATACTAGACTTCTGTTACCGGCCTGATTGCCAAAATTAGAAAATTCAGTTTTAAAGAATATTTGAAGTACTCTAGCACTTATAAAAACAGAATTATCAGAGCAAACCAGAGAGACATAGATAATGATAATGGAGGGTAGAGGTATAATGATTTTGATTTAATTTGAAAATGTTTGTTATCTACTGTTAAAAGCCAAGGAGCAAACAGTCTAGAACGTTTGTATAGAAAAATTGCTGCTAATGTTTCTTCTAGACCTCTATGTAGGGTAGAGGCAAGGAATATTATCTCTTATGGGAGAAAAGTTGAAACTGATGCTGTAAATAAGAATTCAATAAGTTTCTACAATGGCGCTGGTGTAGGCACAGGGTATGGTATGAAGTATGGTGAATGTAGCAATTGCAAACGAATATGCCGAGTTAAAAAATATAATATTATTGTCGACTTAAGTAGTTAATTATTGAAAATTTCAACAATTTACGTTGTATAAAATAATGTAGTAAAAATAACCTTAAATAATTATTATAGGGAAACGTGCAGCTAGAGTGATTAGTACTATTTTATATTTGGTGCTTCTTTTAAGATTTACCCTGACACTTTCTCATATACACAGATTATTCTCCTTATCTCTGCCCTCCATATAGAGTGCTTTAGTAGAATAAATAGATTAGTAATTATAGCTACCTCTCAAAATATTGGAAGTTCGGAGCACGCGGTTGTGGTACTGTGGCCTCCACTGTCAGCAGCAGTGAAAGAACAGCTATCATCTGAAAATTAAAAAAAATATAAGATATCTATGTGTACATATTTGAATCTGAAAGTGTCCAATTAGATAGGTAGTTGCATAACTATATTATTATCTACAATTTCATACGATCTTGACATAATATTGCCTGAACCTTTTATAATGTATTCATTTTAATACGTCACTGATCTATCGCGGTATGAATTTCGAACTTCTCTAATTTACACACATAACCACAATCTCTTCTTCTTCTCTACATTCTTATACCTGAGACTCCTAATGAAGGGTGATCTCTTTTTGAACACAGATCTCACATAGATCCACAATAGCCAGAAGCTATATTTATAATTTGACCAATGAGCATTAAGTGAAACGCACTCACTCACCTCCGTCTGTTGACTGAATGTTTGCATTGCGAATGTATTTTTAGGAGTTAGTTATGAGGTAGGTATTTTTTCATAATATTAATAACGACAAGACAGCAAAAGTATGTCACTAACCAGCCTTCCACAGAGAACTATATACTTACATTTAATTGCACTGTGGCCAGCAAGTCTTTGACATTAGTAGAATACATCACTGAAGTTTCAATGATAAGACTTTTTAACTTTAAGCAGACGAAATTCCGGTCGTCCTTATTATTAATAATAAGAGTGTGCTCATTCCCGTAACAAACACCAGAACTGACATAACTTGGATGAGACGAGCAGGACGTTCAGCTGATGGTAATTGAAACGCCCTGCGCATTATAATGCAGTGCCGCCCAGGATTCTCAAAAAACCCAAAAATTCTGAGCGGCACTACAACAGCTGCGCTTGTCACCTTGAGACGTAAGATGTTAAGTCTCATTTGCCCAGTAATTTCACTAGCTACGGCGCCCTTCAGACCGAAACTCAGTAATGCTGACACAGTATTGCTTCACGGCAGAAATAGCCGCCGTTGTGGTTATATATATAATATACCTATAATATACCTTTTTATTAATATACCTACAAAAATAATATGGCTGATGATAGCGAGGGTACTACTTGTTGTAATTGGATGTTCCTGTTAATGAGAACTGCGCATTTGTAAATGAATTTTCATTTATAAGTTTATTTCTATAAAAAATCTTCACATGTTGATAATATATGCACAAACTTCATTATTTGCAGTAAAGTGCATTTTTACATGACGTATTTACGCACCTACTGCTAATGTTTTTTTATTAATTTACTTTTTTTAACTTTCTCGTGTCAGTCCAAGCGTTTGATTATTTTGATACACCACTTTGCACAGTTCGTATTTAAAATAATTTGTAAAGTGATGATAATGAATGATATTTATGGAAATTGATTTAAAAGATTAGCAATGAGTTTCCTGCCTCTCAACTACAGATATATACATGATTTAAAGCTATAAGATTCATCAGTTTTAATTTAAAACCTAAATGAGTAGGTCATACAAAAATTCGTATAAAGTTGTAGTTTTTTTTTTATTATGTTTTAGTGTCAGTTAATAATAATATATAATCAACCTGAATGAAAACTCCAACAAAAAGCCGTACACAGAAAACAATTATTATGTCATCCTGGTAGGCAAAAATTTTCATATAAATGTTCATAAAGTGAAAACTACTGGGCCAAACTAAGTAATTTTTATGGGACCAAATGGCATGTATTTCGCATCTAACAAAAGAAGAATTACGTAAATCGGATCATAAATCTCAGAGTAATCGGTGTACATACATAAAAAAATACCGATCGAATTGATAACCTCCTTTTTGAAGTCGGTTAAAAAATTTTGAACTGTTTTCATTAACTAATCTAAAAAGAAAAAAAAAACAAATTGAGAATTGGTTTGTAACAAAAGTTTGCACAAACGAGCCAACTAGTGTTAAGTAATCACCGTTGATCATTAACAAACAATGACACATTACACAAACTTGAAGTACTTAAGCTACAAAAACCAATAGAATCAGACGTAATATTGCGGAAATCTATTGCCGTTTAAAATATTATAGTATATTAATGATGCTCTTTAGTAATAATTAATTTATTCCGCTTCGTTTCATTATATCATAAGGTCACTCTCGTTCCAGCGTTTGGTGAGTCAATATCTCCTAAAGATGTCTAGATGACTATGACAGCTGTCAACACAAAAATTGCGGCAAACGGTTTTAATATATCTTCAGCAACACATTCTGCTAAAGCAATCATGTATTTACATTTTCGAGGCTTGCAAATTTGTGCGTAACCACATCTATTTTGTGGAATGCTAGAGGGACAAGACAGCCGCATAGACTGGTTTTGAAACATTGTCCTAAAACAACAATTTTATTAAAAATAGCCATAATAAATTGCCCGAGGACTTGAAAATACTATCTAAGAAAATGTTTATACCAATACTCTAAATGGCTGCTTGAAAATATTTTTATAGTAATAATAATAATAATAGCCTTTAATAACAATCTTTACATAGTTTTCGATTTACATTTAGTTTGCAGTAGACATCGGCACAGATTGTTTTGCTTTCGCATAGGCCTCCCCCAGGCTCTTCCAGTGTTCTCGGTCATGACATGATCTGCTCCACGTCACACCAGCGGCATCTTTTAAATAGTAATAATGAATATTTAAAAAAGTATTAAGATTTTGCATGCTTTTAATACAAGCTGGATAGAGGACACATTGTAATATTTAAAATCTGGACAGTCCCTTTTCAAAGCAAAATAAATAATTTCATTTCATTTCACTAAAACAATGTGACAGTCGTATCGCGTAGCTGTCTTGCACACTAAAGCAATAAATCTGGCCTGTTGTGATGCGTTGTGGCTCTATATGTTAGAGTTAGTTAACTAGACGTATAATTAATTATCTAAGCTTCGCGGATTTTACCTTTGCGTACAGAATTAAGTAGGATAAGATTTAAATAAAACACACACGTTTATTCATACTACTTGAAGTACTTTTAAATATTTTACGTATCCTTTTTTTATGGAAAAGGAGGACAAACGAGCGTACGGGTCACCTGGTATTAAGTGATCACTGCCGCCCACATTCTCTTGCAACACCAGAGTAATCACAGGATCGTTGCCGGCCTTTAAGGAAGGTGTACCCGCTTTTTTGAAGGTACCCATGTCGTATCGTCCCGGATACACCGCACAAGGAAGCTCTTTCTACAGCTTTATAGTACGTGGAAGAAAGCTCCTAGAAACTGTGGAGGACCGCCACACATCCAGATGGTGAGGATGATATCCTTGTGGCGTGTCGTGCGAAGGTGGAATTCGGCGGCAGGAATCAGGTGAAAGAACTCTTTGGAACACTCCCCGTGATAGATGCGGTAGAAGACACATCATATCCTTACAGTGTTTTAAAAAGTGTAAACGAAAATCCTTGTATTGATCACATTCAAATATTTTTTTATTCAAAATAGGATATGATATCACTTATTAAAAGTCAAAAACTACCACCCATTCCATTAAGTATATGCCTCAGACCTAAGAAGAACGGGCGCAACAAACTTAGCAGGCTTCTTTTTTTTTCATAAAAATAATATCGTACAGTTAAACTTATTATTTAATAGCCAGAGGGTCGTGGCTTCATTCCGAATCCGTACCTACCACACAAACATTTTTTAATAATTCTTTTGAATTTCGAAAAACATTTAACATTTTCTTTGATCTTGTTGTAAAGGCATATACAATTTTATTACATACTAGCTGACCCGACAGACGTTGTTCTATACATAATATAAAAAAAATGGAATTTCGTAAAATTCTTAGCTGACCTCTACTCGGTGAAAAGAATATTCCTTCGCGGAAATCTCTTTTATATATATATATAGATTATTAAACATTTTACTTACATATTATAAAATAGGTATGTGGTACTTGAGGTATTACTTGTTATAACTTCATCGCCATTGTAAAATACTGTAAATGATTGAAAAGAGTGGCCGTTGAGTTCTTCTTACGAAATCTACTTTTTCCGAACATACTTAAATATGTATATTCAGTAATTTAAATAAAATGTGTATAGTGATGATTCAAAAGTGCCTAATTGAATAGTTTATTTGACTTTGAAAAATATACGCAACTATGTTTTAATCATCATTTGTCATTAAGAAAAATAACTGAATTATTACATATAATAATTCTTTAAGGGACACAATACTAATTTAATGAAAGTAGAATGGGAAGCACTGGAGGAAGGGTCTAGCAATTTATGAATTATTTGTAAATCCGGCTTCGAATTTGCCAGTGATTTATAATTTTACTGGCTTTTTTTCAAATTGTTTTTTTTTTGTTCATAAGAGTGTTCAGTGAATGTATTAACTTTTTTATCTTTAGAGGAACTCAATCAAATTTAAATTTAATATTTTTCTAAGATAATCTAGAATATAGATACCTACGTCTAGAATCTAGATTCTTTTTTATGAAAATAAAGGATGAGACGAGCAGGACGTTCAGCTGATGGTAATTGATACGCCCTGCCCTTTACAATGCAGTGCCGATCAGGATTCTTGAAAAACCCCAAAAATTCTGAGCGGCACTTCAACTGCGCTCGTCACCTCGAGACATAAGATGTTAAGTCTCATTGGCCCAGTAATTTCACTAGCTACGGCGCCCTTCAGACCGAAACACGGTAATGCTTACACATTACTGCTTCACGGCAGAAATAGGCGCCGTTGTGGTACCCATAATCTAGCCGGTATCCTGTGCAAAGGAACCTCCCACTGGTAAATAGATAGTCTCTTGCTGCTAGACAACGGATAAAAACAGGCCAGGTTTAATACTTTACTACTTCTTCCACTGGCGATTTGTATGTTACATTGCGTTGGTGTGCGTGAATTGCTCAAAATAGAGGTTAACTCTAAACTCAACTTAATATAGACCAATCATATAATAGACCTTATACAATTAATATGTCTAGATAGTATCTTGCTGTTAGACAACCAATAATAACAGGCCAGTAATATTAGTTTAGTGTGCGTGACAAGCTACGTCTTACACTCGCGATTTGTATAACACTTTGTGTTAGTGTTCGTGAATTGCTCAAAATAGAGGCTAGTTCTAAACTCTATTTGTTTTGACGTTTTCACAGCTGTCATAGTTTATCTAGACTTATAAATGATCTAAGATTTTTTAAATTTCGTTTTTCGTAAACTACATTCACCAAATCCTTTAGAGATTACAATTCAATTCACAAAACGTGTACTGTTTTAACTTATGTACTATAATACAGTGCAAATTAGATCTGTTGGAAATAATATATGCTTAGATATACATAACAGTTTGCGTAATCATTTGCTTTTTTCAACTTTCATATATTAATATTATTTATTTATATTAAAACTCGGACCTGTAGAAAAGAAGGTGCTTGTATCGAATTCAATACGGAAAGACTGATTTTATTGAAATTATTAATTAGCACAACAAGTGATCTTTGAATTTGGTACGGACAGATAGGTATTTCTCTGCAAGGTCGCTGCTTATGATGAAAGATCGATGCTTGAAAATATTACAAACGACCATTATTACCAATGTTACTATTTCTTCCCATAATTACTCGATTTATGCGAATTACCATTGGTTATTGTTAGCGCGCCGCAGGCGACACCTCACGAATACCTCGATTACCATCGCTATCGGTAAATATACATCTTACTTAGATAGAAATACTCGATTCTTTAAGACCTATATTCAAGAAGTGGTCTCAATAACTACATCATAATGTGATGAACATGCATTGCAACAATATTATACCTACTTGATCATGGATATGACGTTGACCGTTTTGGAATACGGTCCTTAGATTATTTTTATAGAAACTTTACACGAAAAGATATGGAACTCCAGATAACAAATCCACTTACCGTAAGAAAAAAGAAATTCCAACACTTTTGCATTGTCTGACAGCTAATTTCCCCGCGTCAATCCAAAACTTTTTATTTGTTAAAGGCTTACTTTCAAACAGCCGGCATACGTGCGTTCGATAACGTGCTGGTTACAAAACTGTTATGTGGTTATAGAAAGTGTGCCTCGAATGTTAATGATCCCTTATAACCCACTTAGCTACATTATGAAAATAATGTGATGTCCTCGGATTTTTATACTTGATAATTCAGTAATTAACTAACTTTTAAGAGAATTTTAAAAGTGCGTACGAGTCAGAAAAATTTAATAAGTACTTATAATATATTAGAAGAGATTTATTAAGTCTGCCTCAACGGGTCTTGTGATGAATGATTCTAGGAATTTAGTTATTTTAGTGACTAAGTACATCATGCCTCATGCATTCAGATTATCGTGTTCATTATTCTTAAAAAAAATCATCATCATTAAATAAATTGATTTTTTTTCATTATTTATAACATAAATTGAACACTTTTGTCTATGTAGGTATTATTGTAATTTTCTGTTTTTACATTACAATCCCTTCATGAATTTTACAATTTAGATATAACATTTATAATAACAGCAAGCAAGAATGAGAAGTTATATTTTGATTTCAGTATCTATCATAGTTAATAATGAATAAATTAAGACAACTTGGATTGACATACTTTATCTAGTTATATTTTTACATAATTATATATCATAAAATGAAAAAATTTAACAACTTATTATGTTTAATGGTCGTTTAGTGTCCTACGAATGGCGAAGTGCCTGTAAGTTGATTGTTTAAAGCTGTGTTGTAACTGGATGACAATTAGTGTGAGTGAAAGTTGGTACTCCCGGTCGATGAATACCGTAAGGTTACGTCACTCTCGGCTGATCACTGACCGTAGAGGTATATACCACTGGACTAGCGGCTGTCAAAGTGCTTTTGTGTCTGTCTGATATTCGCCATTTTGGCGCTGTTGGCCATGTAGCGAGAGTCTGCGGAACTACAACTAGTGATGATAACCGCATCTAAACAAACATATATAGGAGAACTATTTACAAAAAAAAATGTGTACTTTATTACGTTGATTCCTGATGTATAAATAACACGGATATCGACCGAAACAATTTCAAAATGCAAAAATACTTCAAAGTATTGTATGTTTCTCTCGCAGCCATCTGTATTATACGTCAAAATTAGTTCACTGGACGCTCGAGTGTGGCGCTTCAAATAAGCACAAAAAATTTGCTGTCAAACACATGGAACAGCCAGTCCAGTTGTATTTTTACAGGTCAGTGCGGCTGATACTCTTCGCTGTAGAATATTCCAACTTTACCATTTGATATTTAAATATTCTTACTCGTTCTCTTCTACAGTGGGACGGTTTCAAACAATTGTCAAAGCCGAAAAATTTAACATGAATGATGACAACAAATGGCTGTCTGAGAAAGAAGAGACGGAGCAAGAAACTCTCCAAGCATTCTTTTTTTGCGCTCTTTTAATAAAAATATATAATCTAAAGATTTAATTAGCTTTGTTAATTATGTCACACATTTCAGTTTAGTTTTTTTTTCAAATGTAAGTTAAAGGCCTTTTATAAATAACATTGGATGCCTAAAACCAGTAAACTTTCATCTATTAGTTGCTGTCACAGTTGATAGCAGCCTGACATGTCAAAGATGAAATTCAAACGCTACAAAACAACACCATATTCTCTGTCTAGCATTGCATCATTATTTTACTATGGATTCATGCTGCTAACATTAAGGCCCTTCAGTGAGAAAATAATCTTGAGCATTCGTTCCCTCTTTACCGTACCACACCACTACATTACGTTGGAGAAGAGCTGTTCGTGCTGTAATATATCAGCTTGGTTAAGACAATAACAAGTAACAATAAAGATTTAAAGGAATATTTTCAATGTTTATTGTCAGTAGGGTAAGGTGGGGCACATTGTTACAAAAAAAATAAATGATAATGTAGCGACGAAAATATTTATTTAATCAACTTCTAACTACACCTATTAAAATTTAATCTATACATATAAATTGGAGTGCCTGTTTGTAATTTTGAAATAACCGTTTTTTACTACATGAATATGAATATATTATATACGGAGCATACACCAAAATAACATTTTATACAATTTATGTCTGTCGGCTAATCTCTGAAATGGCTGGACTTATTTTGACGGGACTTTCATTGGCAGGTAGCTGATATAATAAGGAGTAACGTAGGCTACGTTTATTTTACAAAAAATCTTTTATTTTAGAAAAATAAAGTAATGTTGCAATGTCCAAGAAACGGTATAACTCTAAAAATAATTTATATGGCAAAACAACGTTTGCCGGGTCAGCTGGTAAAATAGTAAATATACGTTTACAAAAATTGTCGTTCTTTTGATAGTATTAGTAATTTTCATTGATACAAAAGTGGAAATATTATAATATTGCCTATTACTTATTCTATTTAAGCTACGTATTTTTTTTTATTGTATATAACATTTATTTGCTGCAATATAGTCCTTTAAACGTTGAAGCCAGTTATCAATAGAAGCACGCACTCTTTCCATGGGAAAATTCTTCACTGAAAATCGTACTTATTGTTTAAGAGACTCCAAGTTCTAGTCTATAAAACTGCCCACAAGTCCATAATCCAGCGGATTAAGATCGGGACTAGATGACGGCTAGTCTTCAGCTCTGATGAAGTCTAAAACATGCGTTTCCAACCAAGACCCGGCGCCGAGTCTTGATCCTTCCGGATCATTCTTGGTTGTTGAACATGGTGTTGTTAAGGGGTTGTCACTACCTTCTCAAGAACCTTGATACACTTGTGCCGATGTTTTGATACCTTTTTCACGAAAGTATGGCTCAGTCACTTCTTCATGCCTAATACCCCACCAAACCATCACTGAAGTCGGATAGTGCCCACGCTGCACTCTGTCGACTAATTGGGAAGCTTCCTTAGAGCTTTGAGCATAAATACGGTCATTTTGTTCGTTAAACTGTTGCTCAATTGTAAAAAATTCTCATCGGTAAATAAAATTTTTCAGTGACATCCCTTTGCGTACCGCTTCAGTAGTTGTTTAGATTTTACCAACCTATCCTTTTTTAAATTATCAGTTAAGAAATGACCAGTGCGTATCTTATAGACTTCAAGTCCTAAATCATTATTTAAAATACGCGACATGGTTCTTGGTGCTATCTTCATCTCCCGAGATAAAATCTTATGCTTTCGGACAGGATTTCTTTAAATTATTTCCCTTACTGTTTTGACTACCTTTTTCATACGAACACCACGTGGACGCCCAGATCTTTTTCTGTCACAAACAGAAGAGGTGTCATTATCAAAAACATTTTACTAATACCAAGCGTATGGGAGTTTCAAAAAATTGCATTTGACTCCATACCTTCTTTTATAATGCAATCACAGCGATTCGGTTCTCTTTATCACCCCACACATTTTAATATCGAAACATATTATACAATATATTGGCGCCAAAATGAGAAAACTCAATGAACAATCCACAGATACATAAATACAAAGTGTGTAGTGCCAGAAAAGGAAAAAATAAAACCACCTAATTTAGATATTTACACAGACATTTATTTCTTTAAGAAATTACAAATGACTAGAATAATAAGATTAGATTGTAGTAACAAATAATATTCATAATTACTGTTCTACTTATTCATATACGACATATTTTTCATATATATTTTAGGTATTATTCATACCGCAAAAGTGGAAATGAATAATAAAAATTTTGGACTAGGTCCATATATAAGCATTATTCTAAAACAATTAAATTTAACTTACCCTAATAAAGGCAAAATTTTTAAGCGGCAACACAATACGGCTGCATAAAAAGGCATTCGAATTACAAATTTTATATTTTTAATTAACCCTCCCTCCAGCGAGGTCCTGGAGTCAAAAGGCCATAAAGTCCTTCAACACTTATTTTAAGACTGCTCTATTACAATTAAAAACCACAAAAACAAAACAGAAAAAAAAATCGGAATGCGATTCAATTATTCTAGAAAACACAAATGTGAAATAGATATTCAACGAATGAACAAAGGAATAATAAGTGAAATAGTGCTGTCAATATGTCTTTTCTTTAGATCGGACTCATACTACATAATTTTAAAGTTAAAAAATCCTTAGACTGTAAATATTGACTTAAAATATTGCCACTTTGCCTCATAAAAATTTAAGTTTTCCGAAATGGTGGTAAATTTAAAAAATTACTTATGACACAACTGTCGTTTTTGACGTAAATGAATGATTTTCCACTTTGACATATACGCAGAGAATGCGATATAATACAATGTGAATCGAAATACATATTTATAACACTTTATCTGTTGCACGCTTCTATGTCCGTTTACATTATTTACAGTTGGATAGGAAATATTTTACATATTTTAGATACAGCACTGCTGTAGATATGGTACCAAACTGAAAAAAAAAACAAAATCTGCAAATATATGTTTTAAACACAAAAACATTATGACGAAAATGTAAAATGTGTTCAAATTCTCGAAATATCACAGCTGATGTACTTACAATGTAATAATTAAAATCAGATTTATGAAAATCACAATGAAATATAAGGAAGCAAAAACAAAGTACTTACTTGTGAAGACATCATATTATAATAAAGGTGGTAGTATCCGTGTTACCTTCCGTATATTTTTGAGAGTCAAACGATCAAATTTAAAGATTACCCCCTTATTCATAATAGTCTGCTAACTTAAAGCATTGCTAATTCTCACACTGTCTTCTTCTATTGACCTAAGTCAGAATGAGAAAAAACACTCCTTAGCGTCTGTTTAAAGTTAGCGGACTATTATGAATAAGGGGGTAAAACTTTCGCACACGAATATTTCTGAATTGAAAACTTCTATTGCGTTGAGCACTTTATTTTGTGTAACGATCGTTCAAGCAGTCTCGCTCGAGTCGAATATAGGAGCGCGGTCTGTCAGAGCAAAAGTTACCAAAGAAATTTGTATCTACACAATTAATTAAATTATTAAAACTTTCGTGAGACAGTATCTACTATACCTTTATATTTAAAGCGGCTTTACTCACATTCAATCGATGTATGTACCGAATAATTATAGACCAATCGAAGGTATTTCCTTGGGGTGAGTGATATGAGTTCGCGGTCGCGCCCAATCTAGCACTACAATTGGTGAGAAACTAGTCAGAACCTGCATCGATCGAAAGAGTGTGAAGCCGTTTTAAATACATCGTAAATTATAATACTTTATGAATATACAACAAAAATATTGATGTATTTCGTATATTATCTGTGATGCCTACTACTCGGCTAAGTCGAGTTAGTAAGTCTTTTGTGGGGCGATGTATATGCTTTTACAACAAGATCCTAGAAAATGTTCAAAACGAAAGTTTACGTTTATTCAAAATAATTGTTAAAAACGTTTTTATGTTAAAGGTTACTATAACATAAATGACTTTCTTAATGATACCACAAATTGGGAATGGAGCGACCGCCCTCAGGCTATTAAATAATAAGTTTAATTGTACAATATTACTTTGTAAACATATTTATTCGATGAAAAAAAAGGCCCGCTGAGTTTATTGCGCCCATTCTTCTCAGGTCTGAGGCATTCATTTTGGAATGGGTGGTAGTTTTTGACTTTCAATAAGTGATGTCACATCCTATTTTGAATAAAAATATTTGAATTTGAATATCTAGTAATATTATACGAGTATATCTCGTCTTGATGAAATTTCACTTGTGTCGCGTGGTCTTATAAGCATAGTTTCTATAACCTATCATTTTTGTATGTAAGTGTTAATTATTTTAATATCAAAGTATTCATTAGAAAATACTAAGTACCATTTATTTTTTAGGTTTAAGCGAAAATTATCGTGAAAAATTTTGTCGTATGACAGATAATATCGAACATTCGAGAATCATTGAAACCGCGCGCTCGAAACTAAAAACCGTATCCCTGACGTCAATAAGTAAGTGGCTAATTTTAAAGTTATTTTTAATGTTGTACATTATTAGGCACCTTAGAATTATAAGGTATATTATTATCATAATTTAACGGCTATCGCGATAAAAGCACATTTTCTTGTTCCAGTGCTTCGGGCATGTCAAAGCTATACAATAACTACATGCTAATATAGCTACAACACATAAATATAGAGTCATGTTAGAAATTTTGACGATTATTTATAAGTGAAATTAAAATAAGCGGAGAAAAATCCATTTCATATAATAAGACTAGTCAAGGCATTCGAAAAATCTGCTTAATATAGAAAAATATATTGTACCTAACTGTGAGAATAAAAATAAGTTTATAACTAAGTTATCTACTAAAGCAATAACTTTACGATTTTGTAACATTGAGGGGTTAAATGATATTTATATCCCATAACTAACATTTCCCAGGGGTTAAAAATACATTTTACAAACAAAAGATATTATAATTTTATCAATTTGATAACTGTTACGCATTTACAACTACGTATCCATCAAATAGACAATAAAATATCAAATTTTATTCACAATCAGCACAGCAAATTGACATAATTATATCAATTTTTAACACCTAAACATAAACTGAAAAACTTAATATAATCTACAATAAAATAAGCAAGTGGAAATAATAACATCAAAACAATATGTTATGTTTTTAAAGTGATAACACTCACTTCTAGGATTAATACACAAATAAAGTTTGAAAACAAAATTTTATGAATGATGCGGGGCTCGAACCCACGACCTTTGGCGTTCCGTGCCAGTGCTCTGCCAACTGAGCTAACCGTTCGAGTGACGTATCGTCATAAAATCTTGTATTTGTTCAACTTTCAGGTTGTGGCTTCGTTAGTCGTTAGTTAGGTCGTGGGTTCTAGACTCGCATCGTTCATAAAATTCGTTTTCAAATTTTATTTGTGTAATAGCATCAATCTTAACCCGATTCAGATCAGCAAGAAACTCCCTGCTGACATCCCAACCGTCACTTGACCTGAGTAACCCCCATCAGGTGACCCCTGTGCTGCACAAAGTCCACCATTTTCTGCACCAGAGTACGTTCCCTGGCCAACATATTAGCCGCCTGCTCAAACTTATGCTGGTTCCTACGGATGTAGGCATTCGTGTCAGTGACCATGTTTTGCAACTTCTCCGGGTTGATCTCGTCCATGGCACATTGCTCGTGTAGCGGGGGGTTAAACCGATAGTAGGTGCCTGATGGTAGGAGGTCGTTCAATACTAAGTGTACACCTGAAATAGTAAGAACACTTGATCGTTATCTGGCAAATTAATTATACTAGAACTCCTTATCTAAAGTCCTAAATAGAGTGGGAGGCTAGATTATGGGTACCACAACGGCGCCTTTTTCTGCCGGGAAGCAGTAATGTGTAAGCATTATTGAGTTTCGGTCTGAAAGGCGCCGTAGCTAGTGAAATTACTGGGCAAATGAGACTTAACATCTTATGTCTCAAGGCGACGAGTGCCGCTCGGATTTTTTGGGTTTTTCAAGAATCCTGAGCGGCACTGCATTGTAATGGGCAGGGCGTATTAATGTCCTGCTCGTCTCGTCCCTTATTTTCATAAAAAAAAGAAAAGGTTACGCATTCACGGGTTAGGCGCCTTTTTTTGCGTAAAAACACTGGGTTCAAAATTAATTTTTTATAAGGCCAGTGCGATTTGGTCAATTTAACCACAATCTTCAAGTTTTCTTTCACAGTAAGAGCGTCGGATAATCGAAATCATATTGATACATATAAGGCACCAACACTCAAATATATCCATATGCTCCAGCGCCATCTGTCGGCGTTCGATGGAGTCAACGTTCACCCCGGCCAATAACTTGAACCATCGCGCGTTCCATATATCCAATAGTTGTGTTTATGTAAATTGAAGAATCAATCAATCAAATCAACAAATCAATGTAGAAACATTATAATTTGATTGTGTAAATAAGTTTGTTTCGTTGCACTGACATTACCCATCGACGACCACTGCTAGAAGTCTAGTAGTATGGACTCTGCTAGTGACGGTGCACCCTCTTCCGCCATTACATATAATATATTCATCTTTTTTATTTGTTATTCGTTATACAAAATTATATTACACCTATATTTATTCGCATTATATCATTATTTATTAAGTTTATTATGATTTACTTTGATTTTAATCCTACAGGCCAATCCATGTAAATGTTGTAATTTTGCAAAATAATAGTTTGCAACATATTTTCTTACCTTCAGTGTCAGTTGCAGAATCAAGTATCTTATTGAACTTATCCTTCCAACTCGTGCCAGAGGAGTCTTTAGCGAGACCTTTGCCCATCAGCTGATAGTCTAAGTGTTTGTTCAGCGCTTGCCCCGTGCCCACAGAGATGACTGTGCTGTTCTTGAGAGCATCTGCACCGAATAGTAGCTTCGCTTCATGAAGCCCTACTGCCGTTGGATTGTTTACCATTATCCCGCCATCCTGATAACAAAAATATAAAAATGAACTTAGGCTGGATTGTATAGTTATAGTTACGGTTTAAGTCAAATTTAACTTTAACAGTAACTCTGACTTTAACATAGACTGCGGAATGTGTTGCACCATCGTATTCCTAGTCATCACCTATATAAATATCACTGGACAGGCTGTACCCTATGTTTGACAGCAAATTTTTTGTGCCTATTTGAAGCGCCACTCGCGAGCGTCTAGAGAACTAATTTTGACGTTTAATACAAATGGCTACGAAGGAACGTACAATACTCTGAAATATTTTTGCATTTTGAATCAATTTCGTTCATGTTACGTTATTAATTATACTTCAAAAATCAACGTAATAAAGTACACATTTTTTTTTGTAAATAGTTCCCCACCATATATAGATGTTTGCTGAGGTTGTCATCATTAGTTTTAGGACCGCAGACTCTCACTACATAGCCAACAGCGCCAAAATGGCGAATATCAAACAGGCACAAAAGCACTTTGACAGCTGCCAGTGCAGTTGTATATAGTAGAGGTCAGTGCTTGCCATACTGTCAATATCGAATATTTATTTGAAACTTTTGACAGATCGCTACTTAACATTAACTATAACTTTAACCAGCGAAGTTCGGACGGTTACGGTTAACAGATAAGGTTATGAAGTCATCTTAAAATTGTCAAATGATCCAACTGATTTTTATGGTATTCGAGTATTGCGTACTCTTAGGGTGACGGGCGCAGTGTGATGCTATCGGGATCATATCATAATAACATTTAACATATTCTATTGTAATTTGAAATGATTTGTAAATCGATGTACTTAAATGTAAATCTTGATATAAAAGAGTGGCAATGAGTTTCTTGCCACTTCTTCTCATTAGCTCTTATAGACCTTATTATATTACCCTTTAAGAAGTAGCGGTAGATTCAATAAGAAAAATATTTTATTATTTTTCTGACATTCATAAGTGTCTTTTTCCGTGACCTACGTGAATAAACTGATTTTGATTTGATTTGAATATGTTATCCCCACCTTAGGTCGTTTTGTATTATGTTAGCCTACCAATAACAGTGAGGCTATGACGCTTGACATTATTTTGGATTTATTGGGTCATCTTCTCGTACACATTTATTGCATATAGAAAAGTTAAACTAATAAATTCCATCGCGTCAACGAACCACCGTTCGCATATGATATTATATCTCGGTAGGAATGTTAAAAACATTTCAGCTGATAGAAAAGTGAGGTTGGGTGATCTCACCTGGTGCAGTAGCCCGTGCAAGTTGAACTCGCTGAAGTAGGTGGGAGCAGCGGCTGAGGCTCGCACGGCTTGCCAGAGCTTCGCACGTGTCGTGCCCGGGAACACGGAGCGCACTCGGAACCCGCACTCGTACGTGCGGAACAGGTACGGGCTCAGGCGAGACCCGGAGTTCACGACGCAAGACACCACGCACATCTGTTAAAAATATATTTTAGTACCAACAAAAGTGAAAAGCAAGACATTGTGAAGAACTTATTTTAAGACACATGTCGTTAAAAAGCGATAAAGTCAGTTGGAGAAGTTCTTTTACGAGATCACGTACATATTGCATACTTCTCGGCACAATCGATCAGTAAATCTCTTTAGGGGCGATGTATATTTTACCAGTGGGAGGCTCCTTTGCACAGGATACCGCCTAGATTATGGATACCCCAACGGCGTCTATTTCTGCCGTGAAGCAGAAGTGTGTATTATTGAGTTTCCGTGTGAAGGGCGCCATAGCCGGCGAAATTTCTGGGCAAATAGAACTTAACATCTTATGTCTCAAGGTGACGAGCACAGTTGTAGTGCCGCTCAGAATTTTTGGGTTTTACATGAATCCTGAGCGGCAATACATTATAATGGGCAGGGCGTATCAATTAACATCAGCTGAACGTCTTGCTCGTCTCGTCCCTTACTTTTATAAAAAACATATGCAAGATCCGAGAAAATTTTCAAAACAAATGTATTACGAAATTAAAAAACGTTTGTGTAGTAAACATTTGGTACTATTACAAGAAATGGCTTTCTTAATTATACCACAGATTTGGAATGGAGTGACCACCCTCAGGTTATTAAAAAATAAATTTTATTGTACGAAATTACATTGTAACCATATTTATATGAAAAAAAGAAACCCGCTAAGTTTATTGCGCCAATTTTTCTTAGGTCTGAGGAATACCTTTTCGAATGGTATGTAGTTTTTGACTTTCAAAAGTGATATCATATCCTATTTTTAATAAAAATATTTGATAATTTGAAAACAAAATTTTATAAACGATGCGGGACTAGAACCCGCGACCTCTCGATTTCCCTGTGCGCGTTCGAGTGACGTATCGTTGATAAAATCTTGTATACTTTGTTCAACTTTCAGGTTGTGGCTTCATCTACAGGATCTACTTTACAGTTGATAACCTGCTGAACCCCAATAATTACATATTATATAGAAATACAAGATCATATCAACGATACGTCACTCGAACGGTTGGCACAGTTGGAAGTGCGCTCGCACGGAACACGAGAGGTCGCGGGTTCGAGTCGAAACATATTTTGTTTTCATATTTGTGCAATACATTTAATCATAGAAGTGAGGGTTACCACCTTGAAAAATAACAAATTGTTTAAAAATATTTGAATTTGAATTATGTCATGTATTGGAGATATTTTTCACGAGTTCGCGAATATTTTATGTCCCTATGACATCACTAAGATTAGCGTCGTTACCCTATATCAATGCGTGGTTCCACCACTACCCTAAAAAAATTAAACTTACTTTAGGTGCGTTGAATCTGTTGCACTGAGTCAGCATGACGTCACGAAGGTGATCTTGAAGCATTTTCTCCCAGGCAACAGTGTCGTAGTACGAATGGGACCAAACTAAACGAGACGTACCTGAGCGAATTTAAAAAAATCTTATTAAAATATTGACATCTTATAGGACTTACAGAAACTTCAAGTAGGAGAATAAAACGTAAAAGCAGAAATGGACCAGGGTATAAACTATTTAAATATACTATAAAAGGGAAACTAAAATGGTTGAATTCATTATTTTCAATTAATTTTATTCAAAAGTATATTATAATTGCGAATATTTAAGTCAATAAACAAATTTATTGTATTATTTCGAAATGAAACAGACGTGTGTTCTCTAAGTATGTCTCATTGACATGGCACTCTACAGAAAAAGAGTTGTGAGAACTCTGGGTAGCAAGAAACTTTTAACGCAAAAAATATAATATTTTTAATCAGACTCCGACTCGAAGGACCAAAAGTCGTTAATAATTTCAATATTATTTTTACGTATGATGGGCTGTACCCGTAGCATCAATCATCAATCTGCGTGTGTAGATATCCACACTTCCACATACAACCAAACATTGAGAAGACAACACTTTTAAGGTTGGCAACACAACGATGACTTCTCCGGCATCCTCACCATGCATGTTTATTATACGGACTAAAAGATTTATCACGGGTAGGTTAATAATACAGCAATGATTTTGTTATATATTCATAAACTAATAAGTTTTACAACATATTTAAACAAAAATGTGTACAAATACTCTGATAAGTTTTGCTCCAATACGATCTGAATTTACACGAACGAGCGTTTCAGTACCGAGCGTGACAAGTCCATCTCATTCAAAACTCACCAAATAAAGTGCTCGCAACGCTTAAAGTTTATATCACATCCTAAAAAGCACCAGATATTACGAGGGGTGTTTTTGCTATCTCAGAGATCAATAGAATAATGCGACTCACCTCCAAGTAGCGACGTATTCCCGAACATTTGCTTCGACAATGTGATGTACATTTGATTCGCTGTTTCCAAATTACCTTCGCCAGCTGCAACAAATACATTGATTGTTTACTTCAGAATGTGCACGAGTTGAATGCAATCGGGGTCTGAGGTAAAGAGCTTGAGCATCTTCCCCCGCTGTCCGTAGGTACACCTCGCCTCGCCCGCCTAGTGTTGTATAATTAGGTAACAGCACTATCATACTCCTGAACTCAATATAAAGAATGTATATATAGGAATGAACCAGTTCAAAAATGGCGGATTGTTTAAAACTGCGGTAATTACTGCTTTCTTGTACCATGAAACACGCAACGACAACTGTCATTGACCAACTGTCGCCATTTCTTCGTACGAGTGATAAGGACAGAGATAATAATCGCTCGGTATAGCAATGTAACTCAGTAACGGTCCGATTGTTTACATTTTTTATCTACTCTCGCTGGCCTTAGTATAGAAACAGCTTTTTTTAAGACTTTCGCCAATAATTGCGTCAAACGAAACGAGAATACGCGGTTGCCAAACTGACCTGCTTATAAGTCATTTGGTACATAGAGGTGAAGTTATTGTGGAACGCAATCTAGCCAATGAAAATTCACTGCTTCACCTGTACATCGTAAAATATTCCCAAAAATAGTCATTAAAACTTTTCTTACCAATAACAGCAGCGATGATAGCCCCAGTGCTGACTCCGATGATGTAGTCGAACAGGTCTTGGACTCTCCTACCGGTGAGCCGCTCCAGGTGTCGCAGGATCTCGATAGCTATGATGCCGCGGATGCCGCCACCGTCGATAGACAGAATATTGGGGCCCCGGTTCTTTGTGGGGCCCATGTAGCCTACCTGAGCTAGGGCCTGGAAAGTTGACAATACAAATCAATCACGAATACCTGCCAGAGTTGTAGGTATCTTATATAAATACATATATATAAATGTAATGTGTGAACAATTTTTATATATTCTTCTCTTTGTGGTACACTTTGTTTGTTTATACGCTGGTATGTTGTAAGTCTATGGTGCTGCCGAACTCCCTTTTTCTCTTTTTTTTCTACTCGTGACCGTTTTAAATTTCTATACAAACTCATATATTCTTACATCACGGTATAGTGTCACTGATGCAAAGGCTAGCGCCGTTGTCTTTCATCCCCGTCCAACACACCAATGTGTTTTCTGTTTTCCGATTTCATATTCAAAGGTTGTGGGTATAATTGACCAAGTGGGCAACTGGCATTCGGCTTACAAGGGCTTGAAAATGGCACATAGTAGACGTCGAATTGGAAAAATATCCCGTAAATACAAAGACCTTATATCCGGTTGCAAGTTTGTTCGGGCATATTTGATGGTAATTGGATGGTAAAAATGTTTATAGAATAATAGCGGCGAGGCAACAAAGCACTTTTCTCAAATGGCGTAAAGAAACACGTTTCGGCCTCACATTGACTAATTCTAGTAGGCTTCATAAGATACATAATAACTTTAAGGGTAAATGTATACACTTTTATAATAAAGTCCCAGCTACTGTTCAGGCATTATCTATAAATAAATGTAAATGTTTTATAAAAAAATGGCTCTGTCGTAAATCCTATAACTCCACAGCTGAATATCTAAATGATCGGACAGCCTGGAACTAGATTGTGATTATTTTATAGCGATAGAAATGACTGTACAATATTGTTTATTTTTATTGAAGAGCGCAAAAAATGAATGCTGGGAGAGTTTCTTGCGCCGCTTCTTCTCTCTCAGAGCGCCATTTGTTTCCGAAGCGGTAGTAGTATCTAGTATATTAGAAATGACATCAAAAAGAATTCTAAAGGAATCAATTTTGAGAAAATAAATGCCTTTTATGCCTTTTATTGATACTCCCCACTACTCGGAAGTTAGAATAAGAGTCTCGTTATCTGGTGGATGATCACTACCAACGAACCCCATAATCACCACGTGATCTAGACCAAGGGATCCCATTGTTTTGTTGTGATTACTATTTAATAAACCATGATCAGGCGGTGTTCAACGCTTAATAAGACTCATTAGGAGTTAGATCAAATGTGGCCTTATAGTATTGAGGCCTTTGTAGGATTTGCATAAAAACATATTCGGCAATGATTGTTAATATAGCCTTAAAAATCTGCGTTAAGAGCCTGTACAAGTTTATGTAATTCCTGTGGTTTTATAAAATAGCATGTGCGGCGGTAATCACTTCCCGACGGCTCAAACGGAGACGTCGATTGCTTTCACAATCTGTATATAAAGAAAAACATACCTCATTAACAAGGGCATAGACTTCAGTTTTGAGTAACTTTTCATCGGACTTGAGTTTGTGTTGTACCCGCAATAACGCTCGTACGGCGCCTTCCTAAAAGTTTTATGTTATTAGTTTTTTTCCTATAAATTATTCCAAGTAATAATAGATATCGTTATATGTTGTATGGATATCAGATATGCTCGCCTAAAATACCGGCTTGGAATCAATTACCGGCTGCTGTTTTCCCGAACCGATACGACTTACCGCCGGTCGCAATATACTATCTACAGATAGAGATAAATTACTACATTCTACTGTCAGTAATATGAAGCTGTCCCAATATACCCGATAAGTCATTCTTATCGCCTTATATTGGGACGCGTGAATTGAGTATTCCATACAAACTTTTATCGCTGGTAAGCTATACGTCGTCCCATTGACAGACAGCGTGTACGGATAAGGTGAGTTACCCCTCTAATAAAAAAAAAAGTATAATTGATTGTGGCGACAGCGTGGGGCAACTCGTTATGGTCGAGAGAAGCTACGGCTAGTCCATGAGTTTTGCTCCTGAACGAGCGCCATTTGGGGCGACTGCACAATCCTGTCATCGACAGCCCTGCATATTATTAAATGTCTGACACTGTAAGAAAATACTATGTCGTATATAAACAGCGAGTTGAACAAGACACACAAGCTTTATCAATGATATGTCACTCGAACGGTTGGCTCAGTGGAAAAGCGCTCGCACGGAAAGCGAGAGGTCGCGGGTTCGAGACCCGCATCTTTCATAAATTTTGTTTTCAATTTTAATTTGTGTGTATCACTTTAAAAAATAACAAATTATGTAGAAAGAGTTTGACGACAAAACTGTGTATACCTTAATGGCATAGTCCCTGGCTTCCGGATATTGCTGCAGATGTTCAATGAAGTGCTCAGTCCTCTTGAGGAGACACTCCGGAGTCTCTGCTGTTACGATTGCAGAGATAACGTACGCTGTTCTGGAGTGTATTGAAGTCTGAAACCAAGCAGAGGACGATTTAGTGCTGAAGAGTACACAGCCCATGTAATACTGGAAGGCGTTTGTGGCATCTCTACGCAGGTACAGACTTGGCAGACTTATTTAGCGAGAATTTATTACGCACAATAGATAAAAACAGAGTGGGAATATTTAATCTATCTACCAGTGAGAAGCTCCTTACTAGTGGGAGGCTCCTTTGCACAGGATGCCGGCTAGATTATAGGTACCACAACGGCCTCTTTTTCTGCCGTGAAGCAGTATGTGTAAACATTACTGTGTTTCAGTCTGAAGGGCGCCGTAGCTAGTGAAATTACTGGGCAAATGAGACTTAACATCTTGTGTCTCAAAGTGATGAGCGCAACTGTAGTGCCGCTCAGAATTTTTGGGGTTTTTCAAAAATCCTGAGCGGCATTGCATTGTTATGGGCAGGGCGTATCAATTACCATCAGATCATCAGATGACCAGGACGATCATCGCTGATCGTCCTGCTCGTCTCGTGCCTTTGTTTCATAAAAAAATCTAAATTGCAAATATGTCGATTTTGTATTTTAACACAGACTGCCATTTGGTGTGTCTTTGCCAGCCTTTCAAAGTGTTGTTGGCACGTCAGTAAATTACGAAAACAAAGAAAACAAAGACATTCGTACGTAATAAATTACAAAATTTCGGCCGTTGTCACATAAATACGAAGCTACATTCCAATAAGGTGTAATAAAAAATATGTATATTATCTCTAACATAATCTTCTGACACATCTAGTACATTCTAGATCTATTATCGCCCATAAAAACAAAAACTGTGACATAGATTACTAAGCGTTTCTCTTCTTGAATTATCAATTTGTTACAAAAACAAAGTAATAATCAAAATCACAGCGAGAGATAACGAAATAGAACACTAAAATAATCAGTCAACTAAAATAAAACTTTCACACTGACATATCTAGTACATCCAATATATCTGCGTCTAGCATGATACGATTAGACATTATTAAATAAAAAGTTATTAAAAACAGACTTTTACTGATGATAACTATCAACCAGTGGGAGGCTCTTTTGCACAGGATGCCGGCTAGAATATGTGTTATTACCACAACGGTGCCTATTTCGGCCGTGAAGCAGTAATGTGTAATCATTACAGCGGTGTTCCGGTCTGAAGGGCGCCGTAGCTACTGAAATTAGTGGGAAAATGAGACTTAACATCTTAAGTCTCAAGGTGACGAGCGCAATTCATCAGAATTTTTGTGTTTGTCAAGATTTCTGAGCGGCACTGCATTGTAATGGGTAGGTCGTATCAATTACCATTAGATCAACGTCCTCCTTGCCTCATCCCTTATTTTCATTAAAAAAAAACCTCGTCGTCTGGATTGCCATGTACTACTGCGATCATAAAAATCCATAAAATCTCCGGTCATACTCGAATTACTGCCAATAGGCTATTGAAATAATAACTTAAAACATCGCCTGTTTAAGATTTTTTATGATAAAACGTGACGACATGTGTAAGACGTTCACTTAATGGTATTTGATACGCCCTGCCCACCAATGCAGTGCCCCTGAAGGATTCTTGGTTCAAACCCAAATTTCGCTCGTCATTTTGAGACATATAATTATAGACGAAGCCACAAACTGAGAGTTAAACAAAGCATACAAGATTTTATGACGATACGTCACTCGAATGGTTAGCTCAGTTGAAAGAGCACTCGCAAGGAACGCGAGAGTTCGTTGGTTCGAGTCCCGCCTCGTTCATAAAATTTTGTTTTCAAATTTTAATTAGCCCAGTAATTTCACTAGCAACGGCGTATTTCAAACCGTACACAATAATGCATGAACATTACTGCTTCACTGCAGAAAAAGGGGCGATTTGGTACCTAGTGCAAAAAAAGTCCATGTATATAGTTTCGCTCACATTGCTACTTATAAACGAAATTACTCAGGCAATGTCACAAACGGTCGCTTGTAGTGTTATATCATACGCCAGAAATTTCACAGCTGCATTTTCTATTCACGAGACAATCACGCCATACGATATACAAATAGAATACTTATCACACGCTACTGCGCATTTTAATTTTATGACATGTCAAGATACGAGACAAATACATAACATTCACAATTTCTAAAGATAATTATATACTTAGGAATGCCTCATAACTGTTTTTACAATAAATTTAAATTACAAAATACCATTAGTTCAGGTTTAATTAATTTAAGACTGGCTGTATTGCGCTCATCTAGTAGTTTGTTATTTTCATTAAAGAAAATATACGCGGATATATATAGGCAAAAGTTGCCATGATTGAGAGAAGAAATGATATTACTTTTAAAATATTTGAAAAACAAAATTTTAAGAACGATGCGGGATTCGAACCTACGACCTCCGGTGTTCCGTGCCGCTGCTCTAACCAACTGAACCAACCGTTCGAGTAACGTATCGTTATAAAATCTTGTTTGCTTTGTTCAACTCTCAGGTTGTGGCTTCATCTACAGGATCTACTTTACAGTTGATAACCTAATCAACCCCAATATTTGCATATTAGATTAGAGTTTATGAGATTAGACTTGAACAAAGCAAACAATATTTTATAACGATAAGTTACTCGAACGGTTGGCTCAGTTGATTAGAGCAGCGGCACAGAACGCCGGAGGTCCTGGGTTAGAGTCCCGCATCATTCATAAAATTTTGTTTTACAAATTTTATTTGTGTATTAGAAGTGAGGGTTATGACTTTAAAAATATAACATATTGTGTAAAAATATTTGTGAACTTGTTGCCATTTTTCAACTGTATTAGTATCACCACTATTATTATTACTACTGTTACTCATTTTAGAAGTAGAAAATTTTCAACTTCAACTCTTCAATAATGGCTTTTGTGGAAGAGATACCTCACAAAATAATTACTAATAATATTATAAACTAAGTTCATAAGTAGGTAGTCTTACCAAAACAGTACAAACACGACAGTGCTAATCGAATTCATCAATCTGAATATGAATTGCACATTTTAAACCAAACATTTTTACACTGAATTTGATGCCATATTGTGATTTCACCTACTATCATTTTTTTTTTGAGAAATATAGTAGTTGGGCCTCTAATACAGTAGGATACTTATATTATAGAGTACTTGCGTATATTATAGAGTAGGGTTGGCTTAACTCTCATTGTATGTATGAGTTGTTGCAATATTTAATTTTAGCCAATAAGAGGTAGACTGTGATTTACATTGAGTTATTGCCCACAGCAAGTACATTTCAATAATGCATGAAAATAACATTAAAGATGCTATAATAGTAAACAAACATTGTTTTGAAGGCAGACACTTGCCGACACTATAGCATTTCATAGCCTATTTAATTACTCAATATATAAATGAGAAGTCTTACCTTAGTAACAATGGGTTTACTAGATTTCCAACTTGGCTCAGATATTTTTCCAAAATGCAGGTCCTTCTTCAGTTTCAAACCATCCCAAAGCCCTTGAAATGTTATTTCCTTGGCCTCCGAACCCACGGTTAACCCTTTGTCTTCTACTTTATCCGTCTTTTCCTTCACCTCTTTAGTAGCAATTTTATTAGTTTCATCAATTGTGGTTGTCTTAACTGTGTTTTTAGGTTCCAATTGCTTTTCTTCGGAACTAGATAACCTTACAGCAACAGCTTTCTCAAATTTTTTAATAAGATCTGAAAGAGGTGAAGAATTTTATGAATTGGTTATTCAAATTATGAGAATATGTTTGAAAAATTTAAAAAGAAATCTAGCCCTACTGGAGGTTGACAAACTTGTGTTGGACATTTTTCATAGTCATATTGTAAAGATTATAGTCTCACATAGGACTGAATTGTATTCTAGCTAACTGAACAAGTTTACCAGTGGCAGGCTCCTTTGCACAGGATGCCACATAGATTATGAGTACCACAATGGCGCCTATTTCTGCCTTGAAGCAGTAATGTGTAAGCATTATTGTGTTTCCGTGAGTAGGGTGCCATAGCTAGTGAAACTGCGGGGCTTAACATCTTATGTCTCAAGGAGACAAGCGTAATTGTAGTGCCACTCCTGATTTTGGATTTTTCAAAATTCCTGAGCGGAATTGTAATGGGCAGGGCATATCAATTACCATCAGCTGAATTTCCTGCTTGTCTTGTTCCTTATTTTCATAAAAAGAGTTCAAAATTGGGGTAGTTGATTTCTATACTATGAATAAATGAATAAGTAGGTACAGATGTTACATAGATTTTTTAATTTATTGCTATTTATTTTAAGATTTTCATGTTTATATATTAAGATTAATTAAGCCTTTATCTGTAACATATCAGAAGACGCTTTATTGATTTTTGAAATAAATAAGAATTCTTTTTTTGGATTGAAGAAGACACAGGAGTTATCACTTGATCCATGTGTGTAAGCTTATAGTGGGTTAATGATCCTGTCATAGAGAACCCTGCTTCTCTTCGCATAGCTTATCTATACTAATATTATAAGGCTGCAGTGTTTGTTTGTTTGAACACGCTAATCTCTGGTACTACTGGCCCAATTTGAATGATTCTTTCAGTGTTGGGTAGTCCATTTATCGAGGAAGGCTATAGGCTATGTTTTTTTTTTTCAAAATTAGGGATCCGTAATAAAATTGCTATTTTGTAATACAAGGTGTAAAATCGAATACCTATTTTTGTGTGCGCTGCAAAAACTATTGATAATAGAACAAAATGATGTACAGGCTATAATATAGGCAATATTTTATTACTTATGAAACTATCGCGTGAATTATACTTTATATGGCAAAACAACGTTTGCCGGGTCAGCTAGTATCTTTATAAAATAATAACCATATTTACAGTATGTGTGAATCAATTGTGAACTAGACTTGAACACAATGTGTTCCAAAGCTCCCAAAATAAAAGAGGCTCAAAAAATTCCAAATTACAAAGGAAATTAGAGAATTGTTGTTCTTTGAGAATAATCACCAAATTCTGATTAGTTTGTGTGAGTTTTTACTATACATGAATAATGTATTTCTTATCAGTTTGCATAGTAATTTATATTATCGTGTGCCTCAATGTTATTGTTGATACAGTTAACGCAGCATAATAAAAATAATAATATCGAAAGAGTCACTTATTTATTAAGTAATTCAAATTATTCTAAACACTTAGCCCATGTTTCAGTGTAAGATGAATAAGTACTTTAGTATACATCAGTACTAGGTAAATACATAACAATGTTAATACTGTGTCAGGGGTGATTGAACTAACAACTTCTAAACATAATACATACGTTCCCACTGTTCAGGCGTTGCAGGCTTTATCCTTTGCACTAGTTTTTCAACTTCAGCATTTAAATTTGTCATAGATAAATAATGTCTTATAACTCTCCACTGACTCCCTAACGACGACATTCTCACCGAAATGAGTTCAAGAAAATCACAAATAAACTGTTTGTGTGTAACTGCGCACTGTTTTTACTTTCGCTTGGATTATAACACTGTTGCTTTTGTAGTGTGATTTGATATTTAAGCAAAACCTTGAATATTATTTTTAAATCGCAATTTGCGAGTTTATTTTTAGATAACTATCACAAAATTCACAATTCACTGGTCTTCTTTTGAAGAATGTCAATAGTAGTAAACTGAATAATACGGAAGTTAACGGTGGCACTCAGCTGGGAGCTGACTGACGTAAAATCACCCGATCAATGATACCAACATTAACTTTTCAAATAAATCTTTAACCTCTTTTATTGTACTTCTTGTTTAATTAATAATAATAATATATTTTGTTTTATGTAGCAGTAGCACCTATTTGTACACTTATTTAGATACTGAGCTATGCGCATATTTTATCACAAGTTTTATACTTCAAGGAAAACATGTTTTTCAGATGCAAATGCGTTGTTTGACACGCCCACAATTTTGTCGAATGATAAGGTTTGTTTATGTAAACAAATATCGTACGATCTACCCTACCTACTTAAAAGTTGAAACTGTTCCAAGTGACACAATGATGATCTGGTGATGATTTTCACAATCACTGGTGTGCCAATTATGTAATAATATTATTGAAGGTAAGTCACTGCGTATAAGAGTCTTTCTTTTTGTCTGATTTATATTTTGTTGCATAGGTGTTTTCGTGAAGAATTACAATTATTTATTTATTACATTCAAGGTAAGAAGATAAGTATTAAGTACTGTCTAGTGTCTTTTGCTCGTATTCTTTGTTTTTTTTTTTTAAATAAAAAGACTTTTACTAAAAGAAGAAGGTTTTTACTAAAGTAAGTTGGTAGTCAATGTTGTGCATTGTTTTGGAAACTTGTTAACTTCAGTGACACAACTTTGCCTGATTTCATTATATATTTTATTAAGATTTAATTGAGACCGTATTTTCTCACTGTTCGCTTTGGTTCTCCAACGTTCAAACTTACGACAAAGTTTAGGGTCTGTGAAGATAGCAAAAGGCTTGGCCCTATTACGTTGAATTGATTTAATTTGCGAACTTCACAATATTGTTTAATTGCCTTATCCAACATTGAGTGTAATTCAATTTTGATCCTGATAGAAAGGACAAAAATGGTTTATCAAAAAGATAACCAGGTATGGGTACTGAGTACTGACTGAGAGAGCAGCCTCGCGAGGAAGACTCGGACGTATACCACGGGAGGCCGCCTCGGTCTATAGATTATTTGCATGAGGCTGCCGCGCGCGGCAAGGCCGAGCCACGGAGAGGCTGAGCCAGCATTGAGCTCTTTTTTAAAGATAAAAAGTATTTATACTAATCCGTATTTCTTTGAGTCAAGATATTTTGTTCAGGGAAAGTTATTAGTGCCGCTTTCACACGTACAGAAAAAAAATGGAGTTCAAGGCAAAGTTGCGTCTTTTACATACAACTTTGCCTACGTCTTCGTGTACTGGTAATTCTGAAAAATACCATGAATGAAAAAATAATTGAGGTCTACCTACATCTTTCACTTGTGTTGCATTTATTTACAGGTCGTTTGCTGCTAGAGATGTCGTTAGTCGTCACTTGATGGAGGTTATAACACAGAATAGAGAGTAATCGTACTCAATGTCAATTTATACGTAAGTATGTATCCATCCCTACGCTGTGATAAATTCTAATAATAGCTTAGAAGTCCCAAAGTAATATCGCTTGGAGACTTCGAAAATCCTGAAGATATTAAATACTTAAGTAGTTTCAGCTGCAATTTTAACAGCTGCGTCTGTTTGACTGTTTTATCGCTGCCAACATTTATGAGTATTGGATTCTACTTTAGTACGCGACATAATGATACAGAGCCGTAAATAATTTCAAGGTTACGTCGCATTATATGTGTGTATTTAAATAATGAATTTGTTATTTCTTAATGTAAATAACAGTTTCATTATGGATACTTTAGGCGACAAACAAGTCGTAAATTAAAACGATGTTGGATGGTAAGAACTAAGAATACGTTATTAAAAGCGCAGTATGTAGTTCTAAATAGGGATGAATATTGGCGGGAAGAAAGGTAGCACATGCGCAGATAGCAATGCGCAATAGAAGCAATGAAATTATCAAAAATCGTTTATATTTTATCAATAAGTATATATAATATTATCCTAATAATTACAATACTTACAGTAGGTCCTACAGGCAAGCTTTCTTCAAATACCTACTACAATTCTCTTGTCTTTGTTAATTTTAAAATTAAGTACTATTTTTATAGTTATGATTATACATATATTATATTTACACAATGTTGATAAAATGCTCCCATAATACCTTTATTTACAGCGTGCGTGGATTGATGCATTTATTTTTTATTTTTAACTTACTCTTCTAAGTAATGACGTTTCAATATTTTTGTTGCATCGCTTCAAAGAGATTGTAGTTTAATTATTAAAATAATTTGTATAATGAATGATTTAAATTTTGGTAAGAATGGCAATGTGTTTCTTGCTACTTTTTCTCTAGTGGTTTTCAAGTTGTTTTTATTACAATATTGTTTAAAGTGAAAGTGAAGTGGCGGTACCTAAATGGTTAAACGTTTAACTTCATAAGTGTCTATTTTTGACTTTTTGAATAAATCTGATATGATATAAATTTGATTTGATGTAACTACAAGTTTTAATAAGCAAAGGCCTTATTACTCAAGATCAGATACCTAAGAGGCAGAGACATTGTGATTGTAAGGCTTAAGTCTTAAGAGAATGTTAAATAAAAACAATAAATTAATTTTTATTTTATTATATTTTATTTATTTTTTATTTTATTTATTTTATTATATTTAAAATATAACTGAATTTAGCACGTTATTTATAATTACATAGAAACATAATATAAATGTACATATAGGACGGAAATTATTATAATAAATAAGGTATTTTTTCTCTTTCTATTAATATACTTATTTAAAAATAAGAAGGACAATTTTCATGTGATTTGACAAATAACCACGCCGCAATACGATGATTTTAAGTTTTCTGACCGATCTTATTGAAAATGTTGACAAAAAGTGACAAAATACACAGATTTCAGTGGTGCCTTCGATAAAGTATGCCATTATATTTTACTACAAAACTTACGTAATAAGTGAACTAAACAAAATGTAAATTTTAAAAACTATTTAGTTTAGAAAAAAATCACACCTCAATATCATTTTTGAACACCTATCCATAGATTGGTATGGGTTTGATGAAAAAACATTTTTGAGTTTCAGTTCTAAGTATAGGGAACCCCTACAATTTATTGTTTTTTTTCTATTTTGTGTGAAAATCTTTATGCGGTTCACAGAATACATCTACATACCAAGTGTCAACAGTGTAGTTCTTATAGTTTCGGAAAAAAGTAGCTGTCACATACGGACGGATAGACAGGCAAACAGACATGACGAATCTATAAGGGTTCCGTTTTTTGTCATTTGGCTACGGAACCCTAAAAATATGAATTATGTTGACTTTAAATGAAAACGTTACCTATATTTAAAAATATCCTGAATGTCGAATCCAAAGAGGATGTAAATACTAGGTACCTAGGTAATAAGAGGCGGACCTGCTTAGAGTTAAAATTGAAATTTAGTTTAGTATGAAACTTGCAGTGTATTTGACATAAGTTTGTAATAGTGATGACAATACTATGGCGAGGAAGTATAATTCAGCTAAGTTTGAAAGCGAACAGTTGCTTAAACCGTAGTGGATTTCGGCTATCTCTGTTTTTTACAAGATTATAACGCTAATCTGTCAATATAGGGTCATGTCATAATAGGGTCATGCTGCTGACATTGATATAGTGTTTGCTCTGCAAAAGAGAGCTGTTCGTGATATATATCAGCTTGGTTATAGACATTCTGACTGAAATAAATATTATGACTGTTCATTGTCAGTATTTTTATGAAAATTTAATATACGTTCACAAAAATCGTCACCTTTTTGCTCTTAATAGTGATTTTCATTATTATAACACTAGAAATAAGGGATTGCTTGTAACTAAATCTAGTAGGTTACATAAGATACATAATAGCTTTAAGGGTAAATGTATATACTTTTATAAGTCTCAGCCACTGTTCAGGCATTATCTATAAATAAATTTAAATATTTTATTAAAAATGGCTCTGTCTTAAATCCTACTACTCCACAGCTGAATCTACATGATCGGACAGCCTAGGACTAGATTATGATTATTTTATAGCGATAGAAATGACTGTACAATATTGTCTATTTTTATTGAAAAGCGCGCAAAAAAAAAATGCTGGGAGAGTTTCTTGCGCCGCTTCTTGTCTCTCAGAGCGCCATTTGTTTCCGAAGCGGTAGTAGTATCTAGTATATTAGAAATGACATCAAAAAGGATTCTAAAGGAATCAATTTTGAGAAAATAAATGCCTTTTTTGCCTTTTATATCAATGACTGCACGTCTCTTATAGCTAAGTGTGATAAAATGCGAACTTGACTTTTGCATTGGGCTGTCTTAGCCTAAGCTCAGTATAATGTCAGTTGTCAAATAAAACGACTATAAAAAAGAAATCAAAGGTTATGCTAAGCTTACACTCGGCTAAGTTTTACGTAAGTATGGTCTGAGCACAGTCTAAGTACGCTTTATAAATTTCAGCCTTAGTCTTGAGCCGACTTTACCCTAATTAGTGTTACTTAGCGGGCGTGTCGGCTGAGTCTCGTTCAACACCCAAGATGAAATGAAATGAAAATAATTTATTATGGAAGAAAAACTGACACATTCACATAAAAAAAGTTAATGAAAACAAAATATTTGCTTAATCTTAATACTTAACTTACTATATACAAAAGAAAAAAAAGCAATACTAAATGTGGCACTGGTCTTCCAAAACTGGAGTCCACTCAGTTATAGTTGTGTCCATAAATACATTCATTATGAGCACAACACTGATTTTCAGTGAACCCATTGTGTGACGTCAATCAAGTATAGGTTTCACACACACACTACACATTAAACTTTAGTGTTTATATCTCAGCATCAACATCAACAGAACTGGACGTCAAGGTTAAGCAGTATTCAGACAGAGTTTTAAGGCCATTTCGTCCTATAACTCGCAAGTTATATCCACTAACAGCCGGGTTGATATGGGCGTTATGTAACTCGGCAACTTGAGTCGAACAAGCCGCAGCCGGGTCACCAGAACTTTTTAAGCTGCCCATCCTGAAAAATAAAATACAGTAATTATAAAATTAATTGTTCTGTGATAACAGTAATATTTTAATAGCAGTAGAACATGCCCTGCTTTTCCCCGGGGTATTAAAAGAAAAGGGAAGACCCAGGCCTCTTTATACAGAATGCCGGCTAGATTATGTACCACAACGGCGCCTTTTACTGCCGTCAAGCAGTAATGTGTAAACATTATTGTGTTTCGGTCTGAAGGGTGCCGTAGCTAGTGAAATTACTGGACAAATAAGACTTAACATCTATTTCTCAGGTGAGGAGCGCAATTGGAGTGCCGCTCAGAATTTTTGGGCTTTTCAAGAACCCTGAGCGGCACTGTATTGTAATAGGTAGGGCGTATCAATCACCATCAGCTATCCGTCCATATTGTCATAAAAAAAACTAATTATGTGCAGTATTCCCTAAGCAATAACTGTTCATTCCGTATGATGGTATTGAAGATGGTATAGAGATCAAATTCACCCTTCTAACAAAAGGTTTAATATTCTCACCAGAAGTCATTTCCAGGATGGGCGTTACTATCCCAAGGATATGTCAGAACTAATAGTTTCCCGGCATGTTCGCCAATTAATTTGGCCGATGGCTCCCGTCTCTCTATTTGCACGTTAATACCACCTAGAAACATAAATGCAATTCATTTAGAAATGTTAAAATGAGAAGAAGTTACAAAAATTGGAGCTAAATCGCTAGAAATTCAGTAGTTTTCATGATAACATTGTTTAACCATTAAGCTTCGAAATTCGAAGATAAAGAATTTCGGTTATTTCACACAAGCGAAAGTTTCGTAATAATATTAACACATTACAAAAACGACCAAAGAGTAAACACATCTAAACCAGACTACAGTATACTTAAGTGAATTGTTTTAATGTAGAGATAGGTGGTGTGGTAGAAATGCCCCTGACAAGAACTGAACTAAAAGTTAGTTCTTCTAATATAAGAGAACTTTCTTCAAAGTAAAAACAAAAGCTTACCCCTGGGATGGTTTTTACATTCAATGAATATTCGTTTCTCTTCCGACAATTTTTCTGAGTCTGTCCTGTTTGTAAATATATCTGCAATAGATAAAATATTCTTCAAGCAAAAGTCAAATTACAATCTATTTGCAGAGACCTAATATATTTATAAAACGTCTCGGATTAGCAACCATCATTTTGCTAGCACGCTCTCACACTAAGTGTAGTACGGGGCACAGCTGTTGTCAAGCGCAGGTCACCCGACGCAGGGGAAAACAGACTGTAATAAAACCGACCTGAGTGAATAAGATTCCGTGACAATATTCGTCATGCGCTTTCCTTAAAATTTAAGGAAAGGGCTAGACGAATTATTTGGATTTGGTAATAAACTATTGACAAAGAGCTCCTAGAATTATCGTTATTTTTTTTCAACAATCTCGAACTATAGAGATTTTGTTTTGCCAAGGATTTTAGGAAATTATTAGAATCTTTCACGAAATGAAGGTTATTTCTTAGTGAATTATTCAAATCGAAAATGATTTTGTATTAACTAAACATTATCAAATTAAATGTTAGTGAAAATCAAGGGGGTAAGTACTCCTAAATTTTTTCAAGGTATAAAGAATTAAAATTTAAGGAAAGAGCATGAGGAAGATTTTCACATTTTCATTGTGGGAAGGATAACGATGGCTAGTCCATGCGCCTCGGTCCGTCCGAATTCTTCTTCTGACTGGTCGATGGTGACAATAAATTTTAAACAGACGGGTTACTTGAAATGACTAGGTGCCTCTGTACTGTTACTGTCTTATTAATAAACGCCATGTAAAGTTACTCCAAGTTTAAAATTACTTCTCCCTGTCACGTAATTCTGTAGTGACAAAGGTAAGATAAAGACAAAAGTTTTAAATTTGGAATAACTTTACTTCGCGTTTAATAATAACTCATGATTTTCTCATGTTAATTCCTAATATTTAAAATTTCGAGAACGTTTTACAATAATTCTAGAACAATATACTTATGGCTGCTGAAATAAGTAGATATAAATAAAATTCCTCACCCATTACCACCTTAACAGGTGTAATATAGGAAAAGTTGACATCAGAAACGTGCTTTAGCAAATCCCGCTTTAACAGAGCACGGATTCGTTCCAAAAAAGTTAGCACATAAACATCATTTTGGTGGTAACTTATCAACCAATCGCCTAGACCTACAAGAAAATAGTTTAATTAAATCGGTATATTAGACATCAGTACGAAGAAAATTAAAATAAAATCAGTAATAACGTAGGAGAACAATATTACGAAAAGACTGAAAAAAATTTGATCCTACCTACATGTACAGACGCACACGCACAAACACACACGCGCACACACAAACAATCAATCATACACATGTGTTTACCTATTTTTACTTTCTTTTAAATAAATTTGTTGTTATTTAATTAAATAGTATATTCTTAGAAGCACAAGAAAATTTTCAAGACGTGACGTCAGCTCTCCCCTCTTGCAGCCGACAGACCGCTATATAAGCGGTAGCAGAACAGTTGGTGACGATTACTTCGTTTTCTTTTTGATCTTATTTCCTGATTATTTTATTAATTGTATTTTTAGAGTGCCTTCAAAATTTACCATAGTAATGCCATTAAATGACTGCCAAGTTAAATGGTTTATTGTTAATCATTGCTCTATATGAACCCACGATGCAGTCTCCGACTAGTGTGGCGATTCAATTTCAATAACAATCACAAGGTAATCAAACATATTAGCTTGTAAAATATTTAAACATATTGTAATTTAATAACAATGTACATGTAAAAAGATCGATTTAAATAAATTTTTCTTATTCTTAATATCGTTGTTGGTGGTTATTGAGATAGTAACACTGACCTCTACTGTACAGGATGTCCCAAAGTTATGGGACATGAAGGGAAAGTACCTTAAATATCGAAGATAGATAGAAGATACTTCTGCATTCAAAGATTTTCTAAAAATTACTTGCCTCGTCTGGCAATCGAACCGACTGAAATGTAAAAAAAACACCCCTACTTTTATAATGCCAATCGAAAGAATGGCCAAAAACTAATAACTCTTCTTAAATAAAGTAATGCGGAATTACTAACTTTAAAAAAAAACATAAAGTCTTCTTTTAGTAAAATAGCCTATCTTCGATATTTAAGGTACTTTCCCTTCATGTCCCGTAACCTTGGGACACCCTGTATAGTATATACCACTGGACTGGCGGCTGTCAGAGTGCTTTTGTGCCTGTTTGACATTCGCCATTTTGGCGCTGTTGGCCATGTAGCGAGAGTCTGCGGTATTAAAACCAGTATTGACACCTCAGCTAAACAAACATCGATAGATCATAGTAAAATTTCATACAAAAAAAATTGTGTACTTTATTACGTTCATTCCTGAAGTATAAATAACATGGAAAACGACCGAAATTAATTCTAAACTCAAAAGTACTTCAGAGTATTGTACGCTTTTCTCGCAGCCTGACGCTCGCGAGTGGCGCTTCAAATAGGCACAAAAAAAATAACGAATAAATATTGTAACGAAGTCACGTCGAACTGTACTATTATAATATATTCTTTGGTCGAACGTCCAATGTTCGCGAGAATTTGATAGGTACCTACCGGCGTAAAGGTAAACTTTGATATTTCTAGCCGTTTTGTAAACTTGTTTATTTTGGACAGGATTTTTGAAAAGTTTAATATGTAATAGTTCTGTAATTTATCTACAGAAAATTGTCTATATTTACAAAAATATATTAAGTGGTTGGAACATTGGGCCTTAGTGTAAGTACTTCTCATTATATCGTTTAATTTTAGTATATTGTGCAAAAAGTGTAATCGACAACGTAGCACGAGTTGCACATACTATTTTGTATTACAAATGCGACGATTTATGTACTATTTACGACACCACATTCGTTTTTAAACTATTGTAACTTATATTATAATTTTATTTATTAAATTAAACTGTCAGACGCGTCAACCTGTTAGCCGCGTCAACCTGAATTCAGTTTTGATATTTCGAAATGTGTATGTGCCAAGTATAATTTGCGTGCGCAAACTTTTCGCACTCAATGCACGCAAGTAATTCTACATTGGGCAAACCGCTCTTTTTCAAACGCGAGCGCCAAGATACTATTTTTCCCGCATGAGTAATACAAAAAATTTTACTTACCACATCCAATGACATTGAGAAACACATCTCTCCCCGCCTCCCTGCCCCTCGCGTCTCCTTCTATGAGCGCTGATTCAGCTAACACACTTACACGCTTGTAATACACCTCGTTATCGAAGATCATGACCGAAGGAAGCCTAACATAGTGTTGTAGATGTTTGTCTTCGGAACTGTCCGGTACATGTGAGTTTAATTCTTTATATATGTGGCTGTGTACCTTGAAAAAAATATAGTCAAGTTTTTTTTTAAATCTAGAACGGCCCTTGATTTTCACTAATATCATTAGCAACAGTTAATACAAATCAAAATGATTACAATAATTCCTACTTATAATTACTAATAATTTCTTAAAATCCTTGGCAAAACAAAATCCCAATAATTCGAGATCGTATCGATCGAAATAAATTACCATAATTCCACGAGATCTTTGCCAATAGTTATTTAATCCAAATAATTTAGAATAACCAAAAAATGTTGGTACCTACTCTTTTTATACTTAAGTTAAGGTTACCTATATAATATATTAAGTTAAATTAGTAAGTTTCGTGAGACTATCAATTTTCTGTACAACCGTTCCGTCTAACCGTTGCACCCCGCGTCCCCCGGTCTGTCAAACATCGCGACCGCGCATTCATCTGAATCACTCTGATGTACGAATTCCGGTAGGTCGGAAACTAAGCCGCTCCAAATACATAATTTATTTTCTTCTAGCTGGCTACCATGTCCATCCAAAAGGTAAACAATTTTTTATTTGTTTTCATAGTTCAAAGTATCTACTATCTTCTGCAAATTTACGGAGAAGCTGAAAAACTTGAGAAAAATAAACAAAATGATCATACTTGATAGAATTCGGCCCAAATCTGCCTCCACATATGTTTCGCTGTTTGGTTATTGCTAAAATATTTAGTCAGTACATCCAAACATGATTCCGATGTAACTTCCTCACCGTAACCATTACTTATGGTGTTCTGTTTTACTGTTATGAGTATGTCTTCGTAGTCCATGCGTCCGATTCGCACGAAGCGAGGACCAATTAGACCTAAAATCATTTTCAATTTAGGAATTATTTAAAAAATAACTATATTTGATGTCGAAACCTAAACTAGGATTTATTCTTTTAGTTACTATGTTATAGGCATTTCTAATTTTTAATACACTTCTTGTTATTGCTCTCTATGTTGAATTTTTTTTGGTAAGTATATGTCATTCGGGGAAGTCTATGTTTGACAAATATACTTTATACAACTCAAGAAAATAACTACCTACAGGTTAAATTGCTTCTTCTCTCTACTTCCATTTCTTTTTTTAAATAATATTTGTTCAGCAATTAAAATAATGAGGGCAATGGAGAGGGCTATGCTCGGAGTTTCCCTGCGAGATCGAATCAGAAATGAGGAGATCCGTAGGAGAACCAAAGTTACCGACATAATCCAAATGATTGCAAAACTGAAGTGGCAGTGGGCAGGGCACATAGTTCGACGGACAGATGGCCATTGGGGCAGTAAAGTCCTCGAATGGCGACCACGTCCCGGAAGACGCAGTGTTGGTAGGCCCCCCACAAGATGGACCGACTGTCTGGTCAAGATCGCCGGAATACGTTGGATGAGGGCAGCGAAGGACCGATCGTCGTGTAAATCTCTGGGGTAGTCCTTCGTCCAGCAGTGGACGTCTTCCGGCTGATGATGAATTAAAATAATTGTCGAATACATAGGTTTTATTTTATATCTTTTTTAGTTCTGTTTTTTGCACTGGCAATATTACTTAATATAAAATCAATATGAAGATGACAGTGTCAAGTGGCAAATGTGGTATTTCAGGTGAATTACTGAACTGTCGGAAGGGATTGAGCGCATTTATAATTTAATATAGATCTCTACATATATTTGTCTACGTATTGAATTTGATTGTTAGTCAAATTGTTAGTGGGTACTTTGCAACTCTAAAATGGGTAATTTTTAGTACAATTACTGTTATTACTTAACTTCCTGTTTGCTCACGTTGCCATACGGTAAGGGTGTGAGACCATCGTGTAGTACGCTGTTATTAAATTAGCGCACAAGACATTAATTTTCGTTTCTATGTATGTTTCTATTCTACTCACCAATAATAACAGCATTCTCCTCAATATTTCCTTCATCAACGACTCCAACATTGCGTCTACTCCCATCATTGATACATTCAGTGTGTCCACTGATATATAACATAGCTGACAGCTTCATCTCATCGTAGCTCAGGCAATTGTCCAGTTTTAATGGTTCTATTTCTTGTGATGTACCTACTTGTTCCCACCCATCATCGCTGCAAATTACTTTTATTACTACGTGATCTAGGTCGATATACTTATGACATTTTAGAGGAGACGTTTTCGCTATCACTCGAACTTCTCAGCTTATTAATCCTAGCGGGTCGTCTAACAACTTGTAAATCGCTAATCCACTGGCTAGATGCACTATATAAAATGGATTAAATTGAAAAGATAACATCATTTAATTACTTAGGGAGTCGATGTGCGTTATAAATTGAGAAATAGTAATATAAAATTACTAGTAGAGGGTCTTTCTCTTCGTTTTGTCTTTCTCTCTCTTTGTCCTCTTTGTTCTGTCACTAAATACTTCCAAAAATAAAATAAAAACCGGTTTGCACTACTGAGAATACCAGCACGTGCGACTGATTTCGTCTCATACTTAAATACGAGTACCGGTACGCAAGTAAGCGAAACGGTACGTCGCGGCCAGGAGGGGAACGCTCTCATGCACACGGTACTCCATCGTTGCTTCTTTTAGTTATCATTGTGTTAGTCTTACCTTTCAATTGAAATTAATTTATGATTTTTTTTATATTTAACATACTAAGTTTTTTGTACTTAGTATGTCTGGAAATTATCCGATCACTACGATACAAGGCATTGTTGGATGCTTATTTTTTCTCAGGTAGTTAATTATTGGATGAAACTAAAATGACAGAGGCATGTCTATATATGAACCTGGATTTATCAAAAAATGGAATGCTGTGACGGCCTTACCCAGGAAGAAATAAAGGGATACCCTGGTAATAATATTAGTTGAACCAACTTACCCAGTTTCACCAGTAAGTAGTGTATAGGAATCCAATCTGCTGAAAAATGAAATGGCTCGCTTCTTTAACAATCTATCGACAAACTCCGGGATAGACATATTTGTGTACAAGTCCTTCTCTACTGGTGAACCAAACTCTCTGAATTAAAAAAAGACAACAATATATTATGGTTTTTGAGTTGATTATATTATATATTAAAATGGAACTCATATTACAAAAATGCCTTTATTCCTTGGCATTTTGAAGGGATACAGGGATACGTTGTTAAAGAAGACGATCCAGACCGAACTCCTACATCGCATCATATGCTACAAACTAAATTATCATCTCCACCATCTGGATGCGTGGCATTCTTCAACAAAGCGGTTTTCAAAGATCTTCCATCCACGTACATACTGGAGTGAGCATCCATGAGCTGTGTTTCCAAGTCGAAACAATGTCAAAATTTGTAACCATGCGATCGTCTAGACATGTCGCATGTCCTTCGGTACCCAACAAACTTTTTTCAAGTGTCGTAAAAAGTTATTGATTCTGTATGAGATAAAATGAAAAACAGGTTAAATCATTAGATTACTGCCGCCCCGGCTCTCTTGCAACTGCAGAGGAATTACAGGAACGAGTAAGCACTTTTTTTAAAGATACCCGCATCATGTTGACTTCTGGAATTCTACAATAGCGCGTTCTGTGCGAAATTTCGCCTGAAACTACCAATTGCGAAATAAATTACCGGCTTCAGTATTTCTTAGGTTAATTACCTTCAAGCTCACAGCATACCATGTCGCTGATGTCCATGGCATGTTGCTTCATCACTAGCACGCGTTAATCTTTTATATAAAGCAATACCAATTGATATGAACTATTTTTATAATAGGTAATTAATACTATTATTTTAATAATGGACATGTTAATTCCATAGTAAAGGAAAGCCTGTATGGTAAAAAACAATTGCGCGCCTTTTCCCATAATTTTCATATTTTGTTTACATCACATTTCTTGCTTTATACTTACCACACAGCAACAAATTGTAAAAATGTTAAGTTTTAGTAGAGTAGATGAAAACTTTGATGGATTTAATCTCGGCAGCACGAAATGCAAACGAAAGCCTATTTACCTACAAAATCTAGAGAAAAAAAAATACTTAGCTGCTTACGATACTTTAAAAATGTATGCAATACATGTTTATTTTTTCCTCGCAAGTGTGTTGAAAAAGCGCGAAACTTGTGAGTAACTTACTCATTAGACACTCGGCTGTTTTACGCCCTCGCCTACGGCTCCTACGGGCTACAGCCTCTTTACCAATGGCAGGCTCCTTTGCACCGGGTGCCGGCTAGATTATGGGTACCACAACGGCTCCTATTTCTGCCGTGAAGCAGTAATGTGTAAGCATTACTGTGTTTCGGTCTGAAGGGCGCCGTAGCTAGTGAATTACTGGGCAAATGAGACTTGACATCTTATGTCTTAAGGTGACGAGCGCAGTTATAGTGCCGCTCAGAATTTTTGGGTTTTTCAATAACCTTGAGCGGCACTGCATTTTAATAGGCAGCGCGTATCAATTACCATCAGCTGAAGGTCCTGCTCGTCTTGTCCCTATTTTAATAAAACAAGCCTCGTGTATAATGAGGAATTTAGCTCCCTTGTATCTTCTTACACTATTTCTACTTTTATAATTTCGGTGTTGCAAACCCAGTATAGGTACTTGCTATGGTTTTCCCCAATTAGATATAAAACTTTTTACATAATCTATGGATTCAAATCTTTTCGCATACTACCTTTTATAAATAAGAAAACGTGTCATCAATAGCAGAACTCTTTCGTGGACAACGGGATATGTTGATACTATGTTACTCTTTAATCGTTCTATTGGCCTTCTTTCTCTTAGTGTTGCTAGTCTGCAAAGATGAAATACTGAATTATCAACGAAAAACAGATTGGAGAATCAATGTATCAGCTTGATTTGAAGCTGAATGCAAAAATAATTATATTGAGTTTCTTGCCACTGTTTTACATTGAAGTTCGACTTTACAATAATTTCACGTGTGTTCTGTTTTGGTCTAATCAAAGTTAATGAGTTAGTAATGGAACAAAAAAATTTAAAGGATTAATATCGTATTTGTGTAATAGTTATTTATGCAACTGATGTGTAATAAGGGATATTAAAACACGAATGTGGGGTGATAATAGTATCACATGAGTGTTTAATACCTAATTATCAACAGTTGCATGCAAGACTTTATCTACAACCAGAACATGAATCCTCTAAAAGATTCTGAAACAGCTTACTGCTAACATTAAAACAGCCAGTCCTAGTAGTAACCTAATAATATCATCCATTACTGATTATATACAAATAAACTAAGTATTAATGAAAGAATTATTTATTTTAGTAGTTATTTACATTTTGTATTGTGCAATTATTAAAATTCACTTTACTATTATGTTCTTTTGCAGCGTTCAAATATCTGGCAGTGTGCTGTCAAAAATTGAAAAACAACAGTGGCGGGAATTCGAATAATCTATTTTTTTTTACGGCGCGCGACCTTCTGGTAGTGTGGAACGCGCGTTAACGAAAATTATCTTTTTTTGAAATTCATACAGATACCACGTATCGAGCAATAAGAATGTGACTGTCTGTTGAATCTCTTTGCCTATGAAGGGATCGAAAAAAAAACAAAGGAGTGTTGGTATGAAATTCAGTACAAAATTACAACACTCATTTAGATGATTTAATTGTTATTAGGACATTGGATGTTTTAATGTTGGCAATAAGCTAACTGTTTCAGAATCTTCAATAGAGGATTTAAAGCATAGGTGTAGATAAACAGTTTTTACATTACCGCTTTATGATTGCCTGTTTTTTAAAGTATTAAAATGGATACAGTCTGGTATCCTTAAGAGATAGATACCATTGTGGACTTTTCTGTAGACCTATTTAAGATACACAATTCCACCATATAAGTGTATTATTTAAAACCATCCTCGAGAATCACGGTATCTATTGGTGAAAGCAGCATGTAGTTTTAAATTTTATCGCGAACAGACAGATAGATGTGGCGGAGGACTTTGTTTTGTTTTATGTAGTGATTAGTAGTGGTGATTATTAACAAAATACTATTATTATATTTTTTTTCTGAATACTTATCTCATTTGTAACTAATTCATTATAGTATTGTATAATAGGCGTGTATAGTATTGTGTAACTTATATAGCTTGTAATTAGTTGTTAATTTGTATTACTTTTGTTTTGTGGTTTTTATCTTACCGTTGCTTACCTTTTAACTAAAAGTGTCGTATAAATTGTTGGAAACTTCACTGGTGAAAGTGTAATTTTAAGATTTGTTAATATTTAAGTGTCATAATACTGTTTGTTTCCTATACATGAATAAATAAATAAATTATTAGTATGAGTAAACATGGCTCACCTCATCGTCTCAATAGGGAACGGTATTGGGAACTGTTTGCTTTTTTCTGTGATTACATTGATGTCATCAGTCGGTTCAAAGATCGGGATATCAATGCACTGTCGTAATAATTCATTCATATCCTTATCCATACTCGGGTAGCTCCAATCTGGTTTGCACCTGAAATAGTTAAACTAAAATTTTAAGAATCATTCATTAAGGTAAGCTCCCAATTTTTTTTTAACTATACCTACGTATGTATAGCATAGTGCATTTTGAATTTAATAATGTTTTTGTATAAATACTTGTAAAAATTAATTGATAATATCATGTACACGTGAATACTTAATTATATACAACATAAATATATTCTTAACAATTTGTTATTTTGAAGTGATATTCCTCATTTCTGGAATTTTCTGGGAGGATCCTTTGCACAGGATACCGGCTAGATTATGGGTACCACAACGGCGCCAATTATTGCCGTGAAGCAGTAATCTGTCTGAAGTGCGCCATAGCTAATGAAATTACTGGGCAAATGAGACTTAATATCTTATATCTCCAGGTGACGAGCGCTATTGTATTGCCGCTCAGAATTTTTATGTTTTTCAAAAATCCTGAGCGGTACTGCATTGTAATGGGCAGGGAGTATCAAATACCATCAACTGAACGTCCTGCTCGTCTCGTCCCTTAATTTCATAAAAAATAAACTGCAAGTCCCGAAAAAGTGTAACCGGGTATAGTTTAGACTTACGAGACTTTGTAAAGAGGCTGGTGGAGAGTATCTACTTTGAAAATATTTATTAAAATTTGTTTCTCAAAACTTTCTGAGTGCCTCACGTATCTATTCATTTCAATGTTTACACGGGGAATGTGATTATTAAAAAAGATCTGATTGAGAGTCGGTTCTGTTCTGACTTATTATCGAAACTTTGGTTTTTTTTTTATGAAAATAAGGGACGAGACGAAGAGGACGTTCAGCTGATGGTAATTGATACACCCTACCCATCACAATGCAGTGCCGCTCAGGATTCTTGAAAAACCCCAAAAATTCTAAGCGGCACCACAACTGCGCTCGTCACCTTGAGACATAAGGTGTTAAGTCTAATTTGCCCAGTAATTTCACTAGTTACGGCGCCCTTCAGACCGAAACACAGTAATGCTAACACATTACTGCTTCACGGCAGAAATAGGTACCGTTGTGGTACCCATAATCTATCCGGCATCCTGTGCAAAGGAGCCTCCCACTGGTAAAACTTCTACACTGATTAGCTAGGCAGTTTATTTACGTATAATAAATGCGTAACTTATACATCGTTTATTTCAATTTGTTATGTTTTTAAAGTGATAACCCTCACTTCTAGGATTAAAACACAACTAAAATTTAAAAACAAAATTTTATGACGATACGTCACTCGAAGGGTTAGCTCAGTTGGCAGAACACTGGCACGGAACGTCAGAGATCGTAGGTTCGAGTCCTGCATCCTTCATAAAATTTTGTTTTCAAATTTTATTTGTGTATTAATCGTTTATTTCAAAAACAAACTAGAACTTCGGAAAATAAAATCAAGATTCATGTTCCAGAAGCCGTCACAATACGTAAACGAATTATGAAGACACATTTGATCACGGACTACGTGAATACGGATCTAAAACTGATGAAATTGCGAGCAAAAGCTGCTAAGCAGTCATCCGAGTGCCACGTAAGCGTAAATTATGCGAACAAGGTCGCGAACGGGCGCTTATAGCCCAACAGACCAGTATGACTAATGGCGTAAGTCTTGAGGAAAACGAAATCTGGTTTCTCGCAACATTATCCTTATTATCTCTTTGAGTTGTAGGTATCGTATCTTGGCGTTCCCCAAACGGGCTAACGGGACCACAAAATCTTATCAATACATTTTGTATGTGATGTTTCTGCTTTTGTAAAACAAACAGTACAAAATCAAAGTAAAACGTAGTTACATATAAGCGTAACTTTCTATTATTACTTTTATTTATTAGCGAGCAGAGCTTGCAATCATCAAAATTGGATATTATTAAGGGATAGAAAAACGTTTTTGCTTTTCTGTTGAACGAGTGGTGTGTAATAATAATAAAAATATAATATTGACACACTTTTACACAAATTATCTTCCCCCAAACTAGGCATAGGCATTCTCTATGGGTACAAGACAATTATTAAAATATTTAATACAATAAATGGACTTAAACATACATAAATAATCATAAAAATCTATGACTCCGAAACACACAACCATATTCATCATATTAATATTTGCACCTACCGGGATTCGAACCTGGGGCCTCTAGCTTAGTAAGCAGGGTCACTAACCACTGGGCTTTAACAGTAGGCCACATCCCATTTAAGAGTAAATTAAGTCATTAATCATGAGTTAAAAAAATATTAACTGTATAATGTAACTGTTATGCAACAGACGGACTTATTTTATGACGGAGAATGGTTTTTAATATGGTTCATAGCGGCCTTGCTTTTCGCAAAATTTTAAAACTAAAAAAAATAAAGCCTTAACTCCGAACCAATCTTTTATTTTTATAATTTTTTTATTTCATATTACACAACTCGCCCAAAGCACTGTAAAACCAAACATAATTTGGATAAAACTAAATAAAAATAAATGGAGTGTCAGAGTCCAGATATGAAAACTAAAATTATTTTGATAATGCAAAGAAGCTGTTTCTAGCCAACATTGAGAAACAAGCATCAAACAGTTATGAGATTGATCGTAATATTAAGAAATTAAAGTCATCTAAAATATGCAAAATACGAACAGGAAAAAAAATTGCATCACTTGTGAAAGCTATCTTAGCTAAAATTTAAATCATGTACCTGCTCCATCAGACATGGAACAGAATATGAAGCTCATGCCTTAGAATAGCCAGCTTGTAGAAGAAAATGTTCAAATAAAAAACTGCGGGCTTTTATCGATAAAGAATATTGCTTTCTAGGAGCTTCTTCTGACGGCAATTTTGAAGAAGGTCTAATTGAAATTTAAAGATTTGCATTTGGTGTCGACTCAGAAGATGTAATAGCGAAAAAATAATGATAAAAAGCCATTTTGGTGTATTGGAGCCAATGAATGATATTCACGATTGGTTTTATCAAGTCCAGAACCACCATCTGTCCGATTTACGCAATGAAAGTAGTGAGGGTGCAAAGAGATGATGATTTTTCAAAGACCATTTCGGTCTTTACCTAAGTTGACACGTTTTTATCATGAGTACTTTTTAAGTTATCATTACTTCCGGAAATAGTAGACTCTCGACGGGACACACACAATAAGCAGACATAGATAAAACACAGGTTAGTTATTAGGTAATGTTCATTTAATTGTCAATTCTTAGGCCCCAAAAGGGCTTGATCCCAGAGGCGTTAAAAAAATTAAAATATTTGGATAACCTTTTAAATTTAGATGATTCAACAAATATATAATCTATGTATTCTAAACTGAAGTAAATAAATGAACAAACCTTGATATTTAAAATTTTACGGCTGCCCGCATTTTGACGGCTTGTCGTATTTTACACAGATAAAGTTTGAAAATTAAATAGTTTTACTTTTACAGTCTGATAAATTAGTAGATATGACGAACTGTATCTTTGTGTAATAATAAATGTTATGTTGGTATCTTACCAACTAAGGTGAAAGTGGGAAAAATTGCACCATAATTATTGACTGTTTAATCATCAATAAATAATATGTCAATCCAACTGTGATTCATATTATTATCAGATTTGATCACATCTTAATAACATTTTTCAATAATCAAGTTTAAAAGTCTTAATCATTATTAAAGTTTTTTGTTTCCTTTTTTATTCAAAACGAAAAAAAACAAATTTTGTGGTGTCTATCAATAATAATAATATTATCATAAGTCATATACGCAACTTAATATACAAAATGATATAAAAAAAGTATAAACTCACCAAGGAATAGATGGAAATTGCTGCGAAATATCCATTTTCTAACACTGTAAGAAATTTATACCTATAATTTAATACAAACAAATTCGTGTATTTTATAGAAAGCATAAGAAATAATATAATATTAAACCAAAATATTTTAAACCACGACTAAACTAATGACATCTTACCCGCCAATTATTTAATTTACTGAATTATATTTTATATATGACACAATGCATAGACAAACAATATAAATAACGACTTTATATACTTAGCTACCATAAAAAAAAATCAGATTAGGTACCACGATTCTACTCAGGAGTCAGCTATAACTGATAACAGCTGAGTATGTACTGAGTGACTGAAATGAAGTCGAACCTATACCTACATAATAAATAAAAAAGCAGTGATGAGTCATGACACATGAGCGTGAAGTTCATGCTCATTGTTCATACTGGTTCATTCCGTGAACTCACCAGCAGGTAGCAATAGGTACCTATCTCCAACATTTACTTTTGTGGCTCCGCCACTTCAATTTAGCTAAATTATTGTTCATAACCTTTATTAGTAGGGAAACCTGTTGTACCTTGGCACTATGTGTACATAAGCCATTAGGGTGGTTTCAAAAATTCCCGCGATGTTAAATTCTATTGTCTAGTGTATTCTGTACGTCACTACTGACTATTCAATTTGAAAGTAGTCACTAACCGCCGTTAAGTGTTTGGTGTTATCAAGGGTTTTTAGGGAGAAAAAGTACCTAAGTATTTTAAATGTGCTTCGAAGTCTGATAGTTTTAAAATAGTCACTGAACTATTATATGCTTTTGGTTCATTTCTTTATCTATTATCGTATTAAAACAATCATAAAGTTTCGAGATGTGTAACCCCAAATTATTTGAAATCCACCGTTTTGTTGAACTTGGAGTAGTGTTGTACCTCAGTAACTGTCAACAGGATGTTATCTATCCATAGTTATGTCCAATGCTATCTGTCAATAGGTTATTGAAATGCAAGTAAGCGTAAAGGATAGATTTGCCTACCTCTAGTAAGTTAAACTAAGGGTAGATAGGTTACTGAAAACGGCCGTTAGGTGTTGTAATTTGGCCAGAAGAATATTTTCTTAAATTATTTCACATTAACATAATATAATATTCCTAATAAAATATAAAAGATTTTGTCTCATTAGAAAAAAGAAACTATGGATATCACTTTGATTTTGTTCAGAATCTGTTAATTATTTTTGTTAAATATGTTATATAAACGAATAAAACGGTTTTAGTTAAGCATAATTATATTTTCCATAAATTACCCCCAATTCCTCAATCTGTCCAAGGTACACCATAGAGTACTGGCCTATATACATAGGGTACCTATGTCGTACTTTGGCCATAAATCCCTTTTTTCGTTTTAATTATTAAAACAGATGTAAGTATGAAATATACATTATTGATATTTTGGTGGTGAATACTCAAATAATTTACCTTTCAAGATATGCAAAAATGGTTTGAGTACAGTTCGTCAAATAAAAAATAGATATCTAAAATCTGTCCTAGGTACAACAGGTTCCCCTACTTAATATAATGTACACACATTTGGTGTAGATGAATAAAGAAAAGTTTTTCAATTTGTATTGTATTATTTTAGAGTCCCGCAGACTACGGATTTTCTATCGGTCGATAGTTTGATCGGATTAGGCTACTAGTAGGCACTGGGCACACTGGGCAAACAAATCAGTTGGATTGGACGTGGGTGCGCAGACAAGAAAACCAACAGTCGGCCGTTTGATACATTGGCAGGAGTTGGTGAAAAGATCAGATGCGCAGAATGGTGTCCAGAAATTTAAATATTATTTACTTGATACAAAGGGGAAGAAGAATGAAGAACAGAAGAGAGTGATCTACACTCTGGTGTATTCTTTAAATAGTTATTCAATATACCTACGTTTCTACAAGCAGCGACGAATTCAACCCATCACAGGATCTAAGTACTTAACGGATCTAAGTATTTACGTTAGTTGAAAAAAAAATTTTTAGATTTGAAAGAGCGACATCTCAAAAAATAACAATCACTGGTATGATTTTTTATGGCAAAGGAGGACAAACGAGCTTACGGGTCACCTGGTGTTAAGTGATCACCGCTGCCCACATTCTCTTGCAACACCAGAGCCAAGAGGAATCACAGGAGCGTTCCCGGCTTTTAAGGATTTCTTTTTAGGTAGATAGGTACTCATTTTATTTGAAGGTACCCATGTCGTATCGTCTCGGAAACACCGCACTAGGAAGCTCGATTCACATCGAATTATATATTCACATTGCTTCACAATCCGGGACGATTATTCCGGATTTTTTCACTCGGTCGTAGGGAGCCCATATCAGAAGAATAGGTACTGTGATGTGATAGAAATACATAATTTTGTTTCGATCTAAATACGTGATTATTTAATTATGTTGATGAAAATGTGAGTATTGTTGCCTGATTTTATTGTTCGGGTCGATTAGTCTTGAATTAATAATCAAGTAGGTTCAGGATTGTCTAAAAATATTTTTATTACCGAAAAACAATTAATTACGTTTTCAAAGATAATTTTGTTGATAAGTATTACTGTGCTAAGCTGAAGGTTGCCAATATCGTCAAACAGTCCAGCCGCTTTGGATTCCAGAATGTTAGTTCAAGTTAAATCGCCAGAATAGCAGGATATAATATACTTAATCTGGTGATAAATACTGTTACAATTAAAAATAAACAAAATATTACATTTGAATTTGGAATCTGTCATTTTTAGATGATTGTTCATTGAGTTTTCTCATTTTGGCGCTTATACATATAAATACAATATTAAAATGGAGTGGGGTGATGAAGAGAACCGAATCGCTGTGATTGCATTACACAATGTATGTTTGGAGCCAAATGCAATTTTAAAACTCTCCATACGCTTGGTATTAGTAAAATGTTTTTGATAATGACACCTCCTCTGTTTGTGACAGAAAAACATCTGGCCGTCCATGTAGTATAGTGTTCGTACGAGAAAGGTGGTCAAAGCAGTAAGGGAAAGAATTCGAAGAAATCCTGTCCGAGAAAGCAAAAGATTTTATCTCGGGAGATAAGAAGATAGCACCTAGAACCATATCGCATATTTTAAAAGATTACTTAGGACTAGGAACCTATAAGAGACGTACTGGTCATTTCTTACCTGATAATTTAAATAAGAATATGGTGCTAAAATCTAAACAACTACTGAAGCGGTAGGAGAGCAAAGAAAAATTATGTTTATGGGCGAGATTTTTTTTACAATTGAGCAACATTTTAACAAACAAGCGAAGCTTCCCAATTGGTCGTCAGAGTGCAACGTGGGCACAATCCGACTTAAATGATGGTTTGATGGGGTATTAGCTATGAAGGAGTGACTGAGCCATACTTTTGTGAAAAAGGATAGCACCTAGAACCATATCGCATATTTTAAAAGATTACTTAGTACTTGCAGCCAATAAGAGACGTAATGTCCTTTCTAGAAGAAGGTTAGGCATATATTTAATTTTTCCATTAGCAGAGAAAGCAAACCAAAGCTCAGTTGATCAGTTGTAAATAAAAATGCCTGAATTGTCTTTATGAAGTACTGTAATCTTAACGAAACTTACAATATCAATGTAGGTACATATTCACTTGAGTATGGGCACTAAATATAAATATTTTATTCGATATGGCTACCCTTAGCATTGGTAAAGCCATTTTATGCAGGGAAGACTGGAATCTTTATAAAAACACGTACGTATGTATAACAGTAGTAACAATTTTCTGTTATATGTCAACCCCACATTAGGGAAATATAATATTTATTATTAAAAAAGTATTTATTCGTGATACAAAGTTATCACAACATACAGTGTATTACGGTAAGTCTGGATAATTCAGTTGTTTTTGCGTTTTAGTTATCCGGACTTACCTAATACACAATACAATTTACAAAATAATAAGAATAACCCCCTTATTCATAATGGGCCACTAACTTATGTTTTTCGTTTTAGTTTTTTCTCATTCTGACTTAGGTGAATAGAAGAAGACAGAGTGAGAATTAGCCATTGCTAAATTATTCATAAGTCTGCTAACTTAAAGCATTCTTTAAGTTAGCAGACTATTATGAATAAGGGGGTAAGTCACCAACACCCACTCAGCATATTTGGAATTAAGATTAGGGTAACCCCAAATAAAACATGATTTTCAGTTGGTACCTACCAAGTCTACTACTAACAGATGACTGCATGGACAACATAATCCCAGTAACTCTTGATAGAGTTTTTTTAATATAATAAAATACTTTTTAAAGGATTAAAACGCGTGTAATTGTGTTTTTTTTAAAGATAAAATAAGATCATTTATTTGTAGTCATGGGTATACATAAGATGTTACAAATCACAATAAAAGTTCTCTATTCCATGCCCGCATGTTGTGGCGTACAAATAATAATTAATAACAAGTCAAAAAAATATATATAATAAAAAAAAATATATACACAATGACGGTAGATTGATATGTAAATAATTGAAATTGTTAAAAAGTAATAAAATTAAGTAAAATTATATTTAAAAATGTTAGTTGAGTGTAGCATCTAAAAAGAAGTCTTTACATTAGATTTTACGTAAAAGTTAAATTTTTATTAATAATTTTGTGAACCCGACAATAGTTTCAAATACACACAATATATAGTGTTTTATTTAAATGTGTAACACTCTTGTTCATCAAAGAAAATAAGAGTAACATAAATAATTATATAAGTATGTACGGATTTTGGAAATCCAAATTTGAAGCACCAAATTTCCTTCTGAAGGAATTTCCTTGAGAATATTTAGTATGTAGAATTGCAGCCGACTATCTTTATGATCAATTCATAATGGTACAACCCATTTCGTTATTTTTGTATTTACTTTGTTCGTATATTTCACCAAAATATACTTTTACTTAATTATAATTGTACCAAATTTAATACAAACAACAATAACAAAATAAATTATTATGTTTACGGCCTTAAAAATAAAATAAAGATGGCATAAAGTTATAACCAAGCATAAACCAAGAATATGTCAAATGTTTACAAATAGACATTTTGCTTACGAATGGTTTGTTCGGACGTATAATATTTCCCGCGTTTATTTGCAAGGCAGCTTGTCATTCAGAAAACTTCAGAATTATCATTGTATTGACAGTGTTGTCAACGATATTGTAAACATTTTGCATTTTCTTTGTTTATCATCAGTTATAACTTTATACCAAGTTTATTTGTAAGGCCGTTAATATTTAAGTATGTAGTCCATGAATACAGTGCTACAAGGATCTTTTGGCACGTGGCGAAAATCGGAACTAACGCCGCCATCTTATTGAAGCGCCATTTTGTTGACAGATCGTTGAGTGAGTTCTTTGTTGTGATTATTTTGAGCTATCTCAATAAAATTACGAGAAACTTGCCAATATCATCATTTTGGCCCATTATTTTAATTATACACAAAATTTCACGTTATGTATCATTGATTCATTATACATCTGTATACCCCTACGTACGTATTTTTAAAAAGATTATTCTAAAGATTGCCCAACTTACTTGCACCAGCCACCGCTCTACTCTGTGGTATATATTCTATGATTACGATGTAACAAATAATTATTATTACTAAAATTAACTGTTTAATACGTTAACAATTATAATTATATATTAATTTCTAAGTCATACTAATCTACAACTACCCACAATATAACAGCTACCATATATATATGTCAGTCTTTATAACTTCAATATTCCTTATAATATTACATGTGCGCATTAACATTTAGTGCAGTATACATACCTCTACTAACATTAGATTTATATAATAGCATCACAAATGTCCCCTGAGGGCTATACAGAATAGAACACCCTTCATCAAGGGCAGAAAGTTAGCGATGAGGCGAAGCCGAGGGCTTCAAAATACAATCGAGTAGTGAGATCTTACTGTCCCCGAATGGTATACATAGTGCTCTATACTAAACCTACGAGGAGAAATAAAATTATTTCATGACACTTAAAAAAAATTACAAATAGACTGCGAAGAGCTATTTGAATATTAAAAGGCTGTCACGGATGTTTTTCTATCTAATTAACCTTGCTAGGAAGGTATTATCATACAACTTCTCTGCCCGCATGTTTTTATACAGTTTCGTCCCAGTCGTCACATCAGTCAAATAAAGGTATTTCCCAACTTCTGATCCATGATCCTGGCCAAGTTTTATAATTCAACTAGTTAAAACCAATTGCCCTTTAACACGCTAGTTAAAGGCACTTGTAGTCCGATAAACATTAGCGTTTTACTCACAATAAATAAACCAAAATATGACGTCTAACATAGGCAATATTTCGGCAATATCTTAAGGCCACTTTGCCCTTTGAACATCAGCGTTTTACTCAGAATAAACATCAACTAAAATATGACGTCTAAAACAGGCAATATTTCGGCAATGATTTAAGGCTACAATTTTAACTCGCTAGTTAAAAGCACTTGCATCCCGATGAACATCAGCGTTTTAGTTACAATAAACATCAACGAAAATATTATAACGTCTAAAATAGGCAATATCGCGACAATAATTTAAGACCAGTTTGCCTATAACCCGCAACTAAATAACCTATGACGTCAAAGCTAAGCAGTATTCCGACAATGTTTTAAGGCCACTTCGTCCTATAACTCGCAAATTATAGCCACTAACAGCCGGGTTGATATGGGCGTTATGTAACTCGGCAACTTGAGTCGAACAGGCCGCAGCCGGGTCACCAGAACCTTTTAAACTGCCCATCCTGTAAAATAAAATATAAGTATTTTTTATTCAATATTTGTCAATTTGTTCATCACAAATTGAAAGATTTCGAAAATGTTTTTTTATAACTTGTTTCTCTATCTGTACTTTATCTATATCTACGTGATAATTACCAGAACTCATTCCCTGGTTGTGCATTACCGTCCCACGGATATGTCATAACTAATAGTTTCCCCGCGTGCTCGCCAGTCAATTTGGCCGATGGTTCCCGCTTCTCTATTTGAACGTTTATACCACCTAGAAAATAAAAATTTAAATAACTTAATATATATTTCTTTTGTGGCTGGACCGATTTTAATTAAACTTTCTGTGTGTCTTCAATTTTATTCGAGAATGGTAGAATTCACAATTGAACTACCTCCTTTTTGGTTTGATCCAGTAAATGTGAGATTAGATTCTCAATTCCATCCATTTAATATAATTCTCCTGCTCATGTGTATGTCAGTGAAATCCTCCTAACGGCTTTTTCAAATTTAAGACGTGTGTACAGGACAACGTCTGTCGGGTCCACTAGTAGGTATTTAAATAATTTCTTACCTCGAGCGGCGTCGGTAGCGCAAGGCTAGCGTTATTACATATTATACTGGGGGCGCTAATTCGATATGCTCGCTACGTGCCAATGACTTTTTGATTTATCATATTCCTGTATACGGTATTCGACTGTTTTATGGTGAAGCAAAATATCGTCATCACCTAAACACACTTCCCAAGGAAGTTTAGATTGTTTCGCTGGGCTTAAATGGGTTTGACCCAAGGCGTTATCTCTGATTATACCTAACTACTTAACTCTTATCTAATAATATTAATTAGAATAGAATAGAAATATATTTTTCATTTCTCATACTCGGAAAGTAATGTTATTTTGATCTGATTATTGGGTGGAAAATGCTGCTTCCCTCCACAGAGAGGGAAGAACTCATACAAATTACTTCCCACCCAAGGGGCCGTAATTAACTTTAAAAATAGAACTGCTGTCAGCTGTGTAGAGTTTTATGTAAAAGAAAAACTAATAAAAAAAATGCTGCGGCCATGTGACTTTCTAAACAGCCAGTGTGAACTTAGCACAAACTTCTTTGAGCGGAATAAACCGCAACAATTACGCGGTGAGTTCCATATTTAAAATTCAAAAAGTCGACATAAATTGTCCTAATTTGACAATTAATTTTAAATAGGTACTACTAATATTATTACATATTATCTATGAATAGTTTAGATAAACAAATAGTTTTACTTTCCTCATATTCGAAATGAAAAGTAGAGTGTTTAACACGGGTAAAAAAATCAAATACCTCGGGAATTGATTCTTTGGACCCTCGGTTAACAATGTACTATATTTACCCTAGGGTGTGACAAAAACATAACATATTGCAATAACACTTAGTAAACGTCATGACGCTACATCAGTTCGTAAAGGGGCTTTGAAATGGATTGAAGAACTGATAAGAAACTCCTAGCCCATCTTTGAAATCATTTAATTACAACTTGGCCTTCTTAATATATAATATTCAACTAGTATATAATAAAACTTACCTCTGGGATGTTTTTTACATTCAAAGAATATTCGTTTCTCTTTCGATGACTTTCCCGATTCGGTTCGATTCGTAAATAGATCTGTAATAAATAATTATTATATTAATTCATTTGCAATTACCTTATACTTATTTAAAATAAAATATAACCCTATGCTGATAGTGCCTTGCGCTTGATAACAGCTGCGTACGACAAACATGCCAGCTGCAACTAACGTGGGTCATACCGATTTGATGATGAGAAAATATATCATCATTATCAGTTTATTAAAAATAGGTAAAAAAAAAAACAAAATTTCGTGCACGACATCTATTTGTCGCTAACCACTGTTACATTACAATACACTCAATCGTACGCGGCGATGATATGACGTCACGCAGGCAATTCGCCTCGTATAAAATATTTAAATGATAGGCGAAAAATAACACAAGTTTAAAAGTTCTAGCTAGATTACTTTGTAACAAAAATTTGTATATTACTAAAGCAAATAAGCTATCAGCCAATTTTCAAGTGATTTTAGTAACGGACTTAGTGAAATCCTCGTCGGTATTCCGAGACATTTCATACCAATTATCGTCTCTCGGTGAACAGATAACGATATATTATCGAGTTAATATTGCGTCAAATGTCGATAGTTTAGAAATCAACGATTTTATGGTTTTTTTTCAGCTTTGATAGTTCGCCTACTTAATAAATATTAAAATTCCGTTATCGGTGTTTACCGGTATTGGATTAATAAGCAGATAAGTATAAAATAAATCAATTAATAATAATTAGAAGAGGTGATCACTTTAATCAGGTGGCCCACACGTTTGATTGCCATTTTGTACCGAAAAATATCATCTAGTGATCAGTTGGATGCCACAATACAAAAAGTCAAGCTCACCCGAAACACCCTTCGCGGGTTTGATGTAAGAAAAGTTGACATCCGAAACATGATTCAGCAAATCCCGCTTCAATAGAGCGCGGATTCGTTCCAAGAAAGTCAGCACATACACATCAGTTTGGTGCGGACTTTTCTTCCACACGCCGAGACCTCAAATAAGAAAAAAAACATGTACAGTAATTTATATGATTTCCTGTAGAATTCAAGCATCATACTAATGCAGTTGTAGCTTTATTGGATATAGATTCAACGCCGGCTCGAAGGACCAATTTTAAAGGTTATTTAAAAATTTCCAAATTTAGTGTTCTTTCACAGCAATTGAATGAGACCCGGCTCACTATTAGTGTCATCTATATCGCTATCACTACAGGGACAGGTTATAGGGCACAGGTTCCAACTTCCAATTTACAATTATTTAACAATTTAAATTAAGTGGCATAAATCAACAATGCAGTCCGAAATACAAAGTAAAAGGACACATCAGTCTAAATTATGAATTAGAACGAAAAAATGTAATGGGTACAACATCTCATTTAGTTTTTATAAAAAAGAGAAAGAAGCACCCGCCACACATGGAGTATTGCTGTCATCTCTGGTGTGGCGCACCCCAGTATCAGCTCGATCCATTTGACTGCGTGCAACGTAGAGCAGCTCGAATTGTCGGGGACCCAGTGCTCTGTGAACGGCTGGATCACTTGGCGTTGCGTAGAGAAGTCGCTTAATTGTGTGTCTTCTACCGCATTTATCACGGGGAGTGTTCCGAAGAGCTGTTTAACCTGATTCCTGCCTCCGAATCCCACCTTCGCACGACACGCCACAAGTTAGGATATCATCCCCACCATCTGGATGTGTCGGTCTTGTCTGGCGGTCCTTCACAGTGCAGTTTTCAAGGAGCTTTCTTCCACGTTCTACAAAGCTGTGGAATGAACTTCCTTGTCCGGTGTTTCCAGGACGATACGACATGCTACCTTCAAAAAAAAAAGCGCGTATACCTTCCTTAAAGGCCGGCAACGCTCCTGTGATTCCCCTGGTGTTGCAAGAGATTGTGGGCGGCGGTGATCACTTAACATTCCATAAAAATAAAAAGCAAACGTCCATGGACATCTGCAACTCAAGGGGTGATTTGCCGGCCTTTGTGACTTGCTTCGAAAAAGGAAATTTCATCATGAGCATCACTTATTAAATCACACATGGACAATCGTCAAATATATAAACACTATAAATATAAGCAAACACTATAACCTTTAAGTGGAATGTTACCAATCCATTGAAAATGCATAGAAACCCAATGGAAATGAATGGGTCCAAGGACATAAAACTTAATTGGGTAATGCAGTAACTTGTCTCAAGGATGCTCAAAGTGAGCCAAAAAGAGTGAGTGTATAGACTATATTTTATAAGTGTGTATGAGTTTATTTTTTTATTATTTAACTTACCACATCCTATAACATTCAGAAACACATCTCTCCCCGCCTCCCTACCCCTCGTATCTCCTTCAATAAGCGCTGACTCCGCCAATACACTCACACGCTTGTAGTACACTTCATTGTCGAATATGTCCGAAGATAGCCTTACATATCGTTGTAGGTACTCGTCTTCAGAATTGTCCGGTATGTTTGAAGCCAATTCGTTGTATGTATAGCTGTGTACCTATTATATAGCATATGTGTATTATTATTATATAGCAATAAAATATACCTAATAAAAAAAAAAGAAAATTCCTCTTATAAGCTCTTATACACCACATATACTGGAAATCATTCTGTATAGGCACAAAAGTAGCTCAACTTCTTTGTTCTTCCACTAAATAATAACAACGCTCTCGCGACCAACGCAAAATATGCTAGGGTTGTCAAAAACAGTACTAATTTGATAAAAAAAAATCTCTAATTTAGTAGCATATCTGTGTTGTGGTAGTGAAAACCAGACACCTTTGAATTCGTGTACATGTCTAAATTTTTTTTATGAAAGTAAGGGACGAGACGAGCATCACGTTCAGCTGATGGTAATTGATACGCCCTGCCCATTACAATGCAGTGCCGCTCAGGATTCTTGAAAACCCCAAAAATTCTGAGAGGCACTACAACAGAGACATAAGTTGTTAAGTCTCATTTGCCCAGTAATTTCACTAGCAACGGCGCCCTTCAGACCGATACACAGTAATGCTTACACATTACTGCTTCACGGCAGAAATAGGCGCCGTTGTGGTACCCCTAATCTAGCCGGCATCCTGTGCAAAGAAGCCTCCCACTGGTAAATACAAGCGAAATAACCAAAAAGTATCATACTTGATAGAACTCGGCCCAAATCTGCCTCCACATGTGTTTGGCCGACTGGTTGTTCCTAACATATGTCGTCTTCAGAACATTCAAACATGTTGTCGGTGTAACTTCCTCTCCGTAACCATTGTCTATGGTGTTTTGTTGTTCCGTTATAAGTATGTCTTCGTAGTCCATGCGTCTGATACGTTCAAAACGCGGGCCGATTAGACCTAATATCATTATTAATTTTGGAATTATTTAAAAAAAAAATTATTTAAAAAAAAAATTATTGTGGAATAGGAAGAGTAATAGAACTATTTTTGTTTAAATATTGCATTTTTACAATAGATTTCTTAAAAAATGGTAAGGGGAGTGATAGTCTATGTAATAATCTCGTGGAAATGGCTCTGCTTGGGGTGACTGGTAAATCCTGTCATCGGGATAGCTTTATATTATATATTGGTAACAAAATGTTTATGTAAATGTCATTTTTTACATTTTCTATTTATATGCTTTTGTTTTAACTTACTCAAGTTAGAGTATTTCTGTCATATAAATTATAATTCCGAAGCTGTAATTAATTAAAAAGAGTTGCAATGAGTTTCTTGCCACTTCTTGATAAAGCTCAAAATTTCGAAAGTTTTTGTATAATATTGTGTATTATTATCAACTTATTGTGAACTCACCAATAATGACAGCATTTTCCTCAATATTATCTTCATCAACAACACCAGCATTACATCGGTTACCATCATTGATACATTCAGTATGTCCACTGACATACAACATAGCGGACAGCTTTATCTCGTCATAGCTCAGGCATTTATCAAACTCTAATGGTGGTTTTTGGTGAAATGTACCCACTTGTTCCCACCCGTCGTTGCTGAAAGGAAAATAGAATAAAGAATTTTAACTTTCATCAGATTTATAGCAAAAAAAAATTATAAAAACTATAATAATTAACACAATTTGGATCCTCAAGACTGTTACACACATTATACACATTAATAATGATAATATTCCTAAGTATACTATGACCATAGACAACCAAATTATATATATATATATATATGAGCATAATTAGACATTATTATTAAGACAGTTTAGGTTCTGATATTTATTTGTGCCAGCAGGTTTTTTACAAGTAATACTACTTATTTCCTTACTCCACCGCACTTTAAATATTGAGTCTTGGGAATTCAATATAAAATTTATTACAATGATCATTATCATCATGATCAGATGATGTCCACTTGTGTGTACTTATGTATGCACCATGCACACAGGAAGTTATACTTCTTTGGCCTAACAAAGCAAAAATCATTAAAATGATTTACTCCTTGTGCTCTATTTATTCTACGTTTTTAGAAAGAACAATTTTGTAAAAATCTTGCAAAGATGGCTTTGACAATTAAGTATTAAGTAATGAATACGGCTGTATGGGCTTGAACCATTTGCGTGTCCTAATAATGGATGAAGAAACCAAAAAAAAAAAACGAATGACGCAAACATGAGAAAATTTTAGAACACGGTTCCCAACTTAGGGGTTTTCCCCCCAAATTTAGGGGAGGGATTGTGGGATACATACCGCCTTAGCGACTAGAGCTATTGCTTGATCCTAAGAGTGCAGAGTTGAATAAAATGCGATTATCATTTAAAAAAAATCAGAATATAAAGATGATTTGTTTGAAGTTTTAAATAAAGAATTAAAAAAAATGATGTTGCTCAATTAAATTATTTTGAATGTTTAAAATTTATTGTTCGTTTAATGATATTTTATTATTTATTTAAAAATATTTAATTATTTATTTTAAATACATAATAAAATTGTTCTTATCTCTAGAAATTGGGGGTAGTAATTTAGGGGTTTTTGATTGGAGCTTTAGGGAGATAAATTTTTGTGAGTTGGGAACACTGTTTTAGGAAGCAACTTCAACTTGTTACGTTAGTGTTACAGTGATGCGCGCGCATCTTAAAATTTCACTAACGAATGACGCAAATGTCAGAAAATTTTAGGAATCAACTTCTACCTGTTACTTTTGTGTTACAGCGATGCGCGCGCATCTTAAAATTGCACTTCAATTTTTTTTTAATGGAATAGGAGGACAAACGAGCGTACGGGTCACCTGTTGTTAAGTGATCACCGCCGCCCACAATCTCTTGCAACACCAGAGGAATCACAGGAGCGTTGCCGGCCTTTAAGGAAGGTGTACGCGCTTTTTTTGAAGGTACCCATGTCGTATCGTCCCGGAAACACCGCACAAGGAAGTTCATTCCACAGCTTTGTAGTACGTGGCAGAAAGCTCCTTGAAAACCGCACTGTGGAGGACCGCCACACATCCAGATGCTGGGGATGATATCCTAGCTTGCTGCGTGTTGTGCGAAGGTGGAATTCGGCGGCAGAAATCAAGTTAAACAGCTCTTCGGAACACTCCCCGTGATAAATGCGGTAGAAGACACACAATGAAGCAACGTCTCTACGCAACGCCAAGTGATCCAGCCGTTCACAGAGCACTGGGTCCCCGACAATTCGAGCTGCTCTGCGTTGCACGCGGTCAAAAGGATCGAGCTGATACTGGGGTGCGCCAGACCAGATGATAGCAATGCTCCATGTGTGGCCGGACCTGCGCTTTGTACGGCGCTAGAATGTGGGCCGGCTTGAAGTATTGCCGTGCTCTATTGATGACGCCCAGTTTCTTTGAAGCCAATTTGGCTTTGCCCTCCAGATGGCCACGGAATTGGCAATCGCTCGAGATTTCGAGACCCAGTATTCCGATACTAGGCGCGGTTATAAAGGAAGTGGTGTCGAAGAGCGGTGATACGACAAATGGGGTTTTTTAGTGGTAAACGCGCAAACTTGAGTCTTCTGGGGGATAAATTGGACAAGGTTCGATTTACCCCATTCCGCGACCTTCTCAAGAGAGGACTCGATAGAAGACACAAGTTTCTCCCGGCACTGTTCGACGATTTCCCGAGTGAAACCTGCATGGCCCGTGTATACGGCATCACCAGTGCTGTCGTATGTATAGCAATGTATGTTGGAGGTGTCCAACATATCATTCATATGCAGAAGAAATAGCGTGGTAGATAGCACACAATGTTGGGGCACTCCAGCGTTCACGGGCTTCGGGTTCGAGCAACATCCGTCGACAACGACCTGTATGCTGCGCCCAGTGAGGAAGCTGGAGGTCCTCTTGCACAAGCTCTCGGCTAACTGCCAGACCTTCCCCTTTGCTTTCAATAGCCGCCGCCCATCTATGTGTTAGGTATATCAGAAGATCACTTGCCGACCGACCATGGCGAAAGCCGTATTGTCGGTCGTTGATCAACTGGTGACCCTCTATGTATACCAAGAGCTGACGGCTAATTATGCTCTCCATGATTTTGGAGAGCAGGGAGGTAATAGCAATAGGCCTGGAGTTTGCCGGATCCGAACTGTCTCCTTTTTTTTGGATGGGATGGACAAGGTCTGACTTCCATGAGTCAGGGACTACGCCTTTGGAATAAGAGTGCCGGAATAAACGCGTTAGCACCGGGCGTCAACTCAGGGGCACACGTTCTAAGCACGATTAGAGAAATGCCATCCGGCCCGCTCGACTTCCTGACGTCCAACGAAAACAGAGCTCGCCTAACAGTTTTCTGTCTGAACTGTACTTCAGGCATAGAGCTCTGACACCGCGGGATGGTCGGCGGTGTTTTTTCGTTGTCGTCAAGAGTCGAGTTGGAGGCGAAAAGAGCGCACTGGGCGAAAAGAGCGGTCGGGTAACTGGAAAGCTGCTCGCCGATTTTGACGACGTGTTTTGATTTTGCACGGGCGATTTGCCGCTTAAAAAACCTGGAGGCACGGTTGTATTTCCTCTTGAGAACTATGCAGTTCGGATCCTTTGTGCCCGGCGCCGCAACCCAAGTTCGAGACGTCTGTTTTTTGCAGTCAGATGCTGCTTTAACAGACGCATCGAACCAGGGCTGTGATCTGCCACCGATCGGTACTACAGAGGTTGGTATAAAAATATCCATGCCCTGCAGTATCAGATCGGCTACTGCACCGGCGCAGGCACTAGGATCATCCGAAGGGAAACAAACCCTGCCCCAAGTGTAGGATGCAAAAATGGAACGCATCCTATCCCAATCTGCTGACTTGTAGTGCCAAACGCGGCGGGTCGCTGGTGGTCTGCGACGTTGGCGTCGGATAGGCACTACACTCCTGACCAGGCAATGGTCGGACGTTCCGAGAGGGGCTTCGACAAAGACCTGGTAACCATCGGGATGTGTAGTCAGCAGAAGATCTAATAAGGACGGCATGTTGCTATCCACATCCGGGAGCCGCGTTGGCGACTCAAAAAATTGGGACAGACCATACGCCAATGCAAAATTATGCACAGATCTGTGGTACGTGATCCAAGCCATTCGGCATTGTGCCCGTTGAAATCACCCAAGACTACGATTTCAGCGGAGGGGATCTGTGCAAGCACGTCGTCAATTTCCGCTTGAATGCAGCCCATGAGATGATTGGCTTCTGCGTTACCACTAAGGGACCGCGGTCCTCTAAATCTACGCGGAGCCAGAGAGTGGACAGGACCCTACCCTAAAAATTGCCGAGACGGCGACAGCAGATATCCTCCCTAACGTACACAAATACCCCAGCATGAGGCAAAAAATTGTGCTCAATTTTGTACCCGGGGTACGTTAAATATGACGTATCGCTAGGTCGAGATATCTGCGTCTCCGTAAGGATACACAAGAGGGGAATGGCCACCGGTCCTCGACACTAACCCCTGCGAAACATAGCGGCACTAGACCGCTACTTCACGCCGGTATTCTGTGCGAGTGTGGTAATTAACCCGGACGAGTGTGGTAATTAACCTGGACGAGTCTGGCCCGATTGTGCTGACGTCAAAAGACGGCAGCGTGACTCTCCCACTTCTAAACACTCATGGGCCTGGGACTCCCCTATTCTTTTTATGCCCCGGGGAAAGTACAGGGCAGTATTAATGTATTTTACAATATAATGATAATCTAACTTACTCAGTTTCACCAGTAAGCAGTTTATATGTATCCCTTTTGCCCATAAAAGTAACTGCTCTCTTCTTCAACAATCTGTCGACAAACTCTGGAATAGACATGTTTGAGTACAAAGCCTTCTCCATTGGTGATCCAAATTCCCTGGAATTAAATACTTTGAGTATGACTATGATTTTATTATTGTGAATCTAATATATTATTAATATAATATTATGGGCACTCACAATATTATGGAATACATTTAAACTTATAACCAATCAAGTTGTTGAACACTGCTCATAACAGAACTAAGCTGGCGGCGAGATAGTGTTGATAGCTATTTCTGTATTCTAATGACTGGGAAAACTTAACAAACTCCCTAAAAACCCTAGAAGGTTTAGATTTATAAAAGGGCATGGTCTGTGGTCCTCCGATGGAGGCCTAGGAATTTATGTTCTAACAATGAAATAAATAAAATTTAAAAGCTATTGAACACTGGACAAAGGAATGGTTACTTTCACTGAATGTCAACAAAACCACTGTTCTACATATTGGAAAAAATAATCCCCGAGTATCATATTGGTTAGACAATAAGCAACTAAAAGCGGTTGATACACAAAAAGACCTAGGAGTGATCTTAAGCAATGATCTCAAATGGGAAGCACACATTGTGGCTACTGTGAAGAAAGCCAACTCAATCCTGTACCTAATCAGAAAAGCATTCTTCAACATCACCAAGAAAACATTTCTAAAAATCTATAAAACTTATATCAGACCATTACTGGAGTATTTATTTCAGGTCTGGAATCCATATTTTGTTAAGGATATAGAATTGTTGGAAAGGGTACAGAGGCGAGCCACTAAGTTGCCTAGGGAACTGAAAAATCTTACGTATGAACAAAGACTTACACAGCTTGGACTCAGCACCCTCAAAAGCAGACGAGAAAGAGGCGATCTAACTGAAACATACAAAATACTAAATAATTATTATAATGTCCCAAATTTTGAGAGCATGTTTCCAAGGAAGAGCAATCCTAGACTAAGGGGACATGATATGAAGCTAGAATATCAATTAGCATCATCAAATCCACTGAAACACTTTCTGACCAACAGAGTCGTTCATATGGAATAGATTGCCCAAGGATGTGGTTAAATCAAAATCTGTTAATCAGTTTAAGAATAGACTGGACAAACATTTGGATAGATATGGCAAATGATATAGACGCATCAGCGAAAGCTGCTTAGTCTATTATAAATAATAATAATAATAATAATGAATATTTAAATTATTAATATTAAAATTATCAAAAATTTCTGAGGTATGTAGCAAATATAGGGAAATCTAGAAACTTATTATCATCAGTTTTTTCTTGATTTTATTAATTAAACAATATACAACCAGTAGAATTTGATCTGATTTTTACATACCTTTTATAGATAATAAAATGTGTGATCAATAGCAAAACTCTTTCGTGCACAATTGGATATGTTGATACTATGTTACTCTTCAGTCGTTCTATTGGCCTTGTCTTTTTTAATGTTTCCAATCTGCAATGAAAACATTGACATAATATTATAACCCGACATACAAAATTCCATATGTAAAAGTCAAATTTTGTATGGGATAATCTACAATACAATAATAGTACCTATATTATAAATAATATTGATAGCAAATTTTTCAATCTAATCAATCAATTTGCAATCTCAACATTTACGGCCTTACAAATAAAATTGTCATAAAGTTATAACTAATCATAAACCAAGAATATGTAAAATGTTTACAAAATGGACATTTTGCTTTCGAATGTTTTGTTCGGACGTATAATGTTTCCCGCGTTTATTTGCAAGGCAGCTTGTCATTCGGAAAACTTCAGAATTATCATTGTATTGACAGTGTTGTCAACAATATTGTAAACATTTTGTATTTTCTTTGTTTATCATCAGTTATAACTTTATACATATGTATTTAAGGCCGTTATAGTTAAAATCAATACTTTAACTTTGTTATTAAATTTTATACATGGGGTTATTTCTAAAATAGTATTGTATATGCACCTAACAATAAATAATACAAGCAAGAATTACCTCATTGTATCAACAGGGAACGGGATTGGGAACTGTTTGCTTCTTCCTGATATTATCTCAATATCATCAATTGGCTGAAAAGGTGGTATATCAATGCACTGCTTTAACAGTTCATTCATCTCCTTACCCATGCATGGGTAGCACCAATCTGGCTTGCACCTGAAATGGAGATTTTCGATTTTTTTCATTTTTGGTAACCCTTAGGACACAGAACCTCCCCATCATCTATTTATGCACCCAGAGGCCCTCTTTCACCACCTTCAAGTAAACTATCAAGTAAGCTAATCACTGAGTAAAGTCAACAGTAACATAACATGTGAATTTCACGACCTTAAAGTAACACTAATGTTAAGATTAACTGTCCCGTAACTAACTTGCCACATTTTCTGTCAATTAGCACAGTTACTTGACAGTTGCATTATACATATTATGTGCCTACTATTATTATCAGTTGTTTTGTGCATCTTTCAACGAATAACAGAGGTAGCATAAAAATAAATTATTAGATTTGGATTTATTCGATTTGATTGATCATCAATTGGATGAGTTAAATTGTTTTTCCATGGAACAATTACCAAGTGTGTGTATATTTAAATTCCAAGATATCAGCATATTTCTTTATTAATAATACCAACATCCCTCTCATGTAAAGTAAAGTTTGCACTTGTCTCTTTTTTAATTTTATCCATAATAATTAAATTCTCACAAGTAACCACTAAATAATAAAAACTGTATTATACTATTTCCAGACGCTTTCTAGTAAAGTTCACTTCACTGATTTCTGCCAAACAGTTAAATGAACGCACAACATACAACAAAATCATAAAAATGCAATGACATTTGACAAGTGATATTTGACATAAAATAAAGTGAAAAACAAATATGATGTGTGACAGATTCAATAATAAATTTCGCTTGTGAAATTGGCAAAAGATACTAATAACATGTAGCTTCCAATTAACTTTAATTAAAGAGGCCCTTAGTCTCACACTCTTATTACATAATTATGAATTCCGAAAATCAAAAACACATTGGTTGTTTGCATTAGAAATTTGCATCGTTAATTTCAGTTAGCAGACCTGGTAAATTTTAAGTTGTTATTATCCAACAAACTCAGGGTTAAATTTTGTTTTTAACAAGTTTGTATACAGATAAAATGTATCTGTTTCCATTGTTAGTATGCTGAATAAATAAATTTGAAACATAGATTAGTTTTTTTTATGGAAACAAAACACATACTAGTGGCCATATGGGTCACCTGGTGTTAAGTGATCACTACCAGCCACATTCTCTTGCAACATTAGAGGAGTCATTTAGGTACCCATGTTGTATCATCCCCGAAACACTGCACAAGGAAGCTTATTCCACAGCTTTGTAGAACATAGAAGAAAGCTCCTTGAAAACTGCACTGTTGTTGGAGCCGCCCTAACTGCGGCCGATGAACCGGCTGTCTAGCCGGACGCCAGAGGGGAGCTGGCGGAGAGGGGAGGCAACAGTCATCGGCCACAGTTAAGGCGGCTCCAACAACTGTGGAGGGCCACCACACATCCAGATAGTGCGGATGATATTCTAATTTGTGGTGTAGAATCATTGTATACAAATCAATGGCTGTATAGTATTCCAAAAACTTTATATTCTATGGAATCTTATTAAGTCAATCTAATTTCATCTCATAACAAAATGTGCATCTACTTGAACACTTATTTGATTTCTAAAGTATGTTTAGATTTAGAAGAAGGAGCAAATCACTGGTTGAAAGAAACTGTAAGATTTATGTTCTACTATTGGTAAAAGAAATAAACCATCACTCATGTAAAATAATGGGAATGGTAAAATTATTGGATGAAAATGGTATGGGAAAAACATTCGCTTACATATTAATAATTCGGAGCAATAATTATTAATCTTGAAATACATTCAATATAAAAAATAACATTTTCAGATATTCATGAACTTACCAAGGAATTGTCTGAAAGTGCCGTAAAATATCCATTTTCGAGCACTGAAAACAAGCATTAATTCAATAATCCAACTATAATAATTCAAGTAAATTTGTTATTAGATTTCACTAAAACCACAAATATTGTTACAATTATTAGTGATTGCCGATTGGTGACTGAAATTAATATTTACACTAACCAAGTATGACTGAAGTGTTTTTGTATATTTTATACAATAATTCATTAACAATGTAAAGTAATATAAATACACTATTTCATTTTCAATAAATTTAAAAAAGCAAGTGGAATTTACGAATTACGACTATTAATTATTTTCCTTCTTGTTTTCTTCCTATTTTTTTTTCTTAATTCGCCGCCCTAGGGGCTGGCTTAGACCTTACCGCTCTTCTTCTTATACCTATTGTGGCTTTTATGGAAGGGGCACCACATATCAGCCAATGTCAAAGAAAAAAATATTGGAATAGTACAAGTACAGAAAACTATCTCCATAAAATCAATTAAATAAATAGGGACTCTTGCGTCAATAAAATTTCTCTTTCTAACGCCTGACTTACTTTTTCTGATGACTTTAGTAGGATAGTTAGGTTGTTTTTCTTTTAAAAAAAAAGTATAAATAAATAAACATTCAGATAAAATATCAATTACGTACCTACTTACCGACCAAAGTAAAACCGACAAGCCAATCCTTTGTCCAATTTGTATTGTTAGTACTAAATAAGAGACATTTATAATGATAAAAATAATACATATTACTCGGGCGAATCAACATGAGACCTGGCTGGAATTGCGCATTAAACAGTGTGCCAATAACTTTAGTTTCTATTTCACTTTTAGGACACGTGTTTCGTAACAGTACAATTAAACAGTGTGAATAAATAAATATTATTTTGGTGTTTTTATTAAATCAATTTCATATACGACGGTGATAGCATTTACTAATAATTTATTAGTATATCTACATATATTGAATATTAGTGATAAAACTGAGTTGAATAAACTGTTTTGATTGCATTTATAGATTTGAGGTGAATTGTCGGTATGTATAATTTATTTACATCGTTAATTAAAAATTATTACATTATTATCTAAAAAAAAAATATTTTCGTTTTGTTTTATTTCTGGTATATTAACAAATTTTATGTATAAATAAAAAAAAAACTATACTTGTTTATATTACCTTAAATGCTGGGTGTTTATACTATCTTTGAATTCAAATTCAAAAACACTTTATTCATGTAGGTCACAGAAATGACACTTATGAATGTCAAAAAAAATATAAAAATATTGTTTCTTATTGAATTTACCGCTACTTCGTAAAGGGTTGAGCTAATGAGAAGAAGTAGCAAGAAACTCATTGCCGCTCTTTTAAGTCAAGATTTACATTTTAGTTGTTTCACAAATCATTTCAATTACAATATATGCAAAGTGATGCAACAAAAATACTCAATTGCCAAAAACTTAAAGGCTTACATAACTAAGTCAAAAAAAGAAAAAAAAGTAAATTAATACTTATAAACACAAGAGTTATTGAGTATTGTAGATGCATCAATCCACACATACCGTAAATAAAAAGAGGCATTATGTGAGAATTTCATAAAATAAAATATATAATAACTTTAACTTTAAAAGAAATAATAATAATTTTTAATTCAATAAAAAAACACATCAAGCAGACCTCCCGGTAACAAGATCATCCAGCCCCCACGAGTAGCACCCGTTCACGCGCATGACGCATGGACCAGCCATCGCCTCCCTCGACCATATTTTAGGGAAGGGAACGACCCGCCCCACGTCGCCGCCACAAGCAGAGGCATTTAAGCGAGCATGACGATACCTGCCACGAGAAATCTACCGAATAACAAAACAATTCAAGTTCATCTACATATTATGCAATACTTACTAAATGCCTCTACTTACAATTTTGTTTCAAATTACATAACTCATGATAATGATTATTAAAATTGATTAAAAAACAGATAACTATAATGACATTTATCAAACTAAGACAGACATGTAACAGCCCAGCAGCTCAGTCCCAAGGGTTCTTTAGATCCAGGTATTCAGATATTTTATAGTACCCTTTTGTATACAACTTTTTCTTTAGCACTGATTTATATTCATTTAAAGGTAAGTTCTGAATGTCAATAGGGACCTTATTATAAAAACGTATACACAGACCTCTGAATGAATTTGTGACTTTTTGGAGGACTTACATGAACAGCAAGCCTATCCCTAATTCTAGTATTGACATTATGAGTGTCACTAATTTTTTTAAACGAATTTATATTTTTTTTTACATAAACAAGGTTTTCATATATGTATTGCGATGTCAAAGTCAAAAATTTTATTACCTTAAATTTTTTCCTTAGTGACACTCTTGGTCCTAATTTATAGATGGCACGAATAGCTCACTTCTGCAGTGTGAAAATGGTGTTAACATCGGCAGCATGTCCCCAAAGTAAAATACCGTATGTCATCAGACTATGAAAATAGCTGAAGTAGACCAACCTCGCGGTATTTTCATCCGTAAGTTGCCGAATTTTTTTAACTGCGTATGCTGCAGAACTAAGCTTTTTCGCCAATTCATAATATGAGGACCCCACTGAAGTTTGGTATCTAAGGTAATCCCTATAAATACGGTTGTATCTACAGGTTTCAACTCATCGTCTTTTACTACAATATTTGTGTCAACCTGTCTAACATGGCAGGGAAAATTTAATACATTTGGTTTTTTTTTCATTAAGAAGGAGATTATTCGTAGTGAACCTGCTGAAAATGTGAAATTCCACTACTTTGGAGATTGCATTGTTCACGTCATCAAAAGCAGTATGCTGTCTATGTAGTTTAAAAAGTAAAGAAGTATCATCTGAAAATAATACTATCTCATGCTTATTTTGTACAAAGTATGGTAAATCATTTATATATACAAGGAACAGGAATGGCGCAAGAATTGAACCCTGTGGAACGCCCATGGTAATGGGAGATCCAGCTGACCTCTTACTGTTCACTTCAACCATCTGAAACCTGTTGCCCAAATAAAACTTCAGAAGGCCAAGTGCTTCTCCCTTGATACCATAATGATGTAGTTTTCTGATTAAGATTTCATGATGAACACAGTCAAATGCCTTGGATAAATCACAGAAAATACCAACGGCATCCTGACAATTATCACAGGCTTCAAAAATGTGCTGAATAAGCTCAACACCAGTATCTGTTGTTGAGCGACCCCTTGAAAAACCAAATTGTTTAGTGCTCATTAAATTGTTACCATAAAAATGATTAAGCAATTGTTGTACAATAAGCTTTTCAAATATTTTACTTAGCGTCGGTAGAATAGATATTGGTCTAAAATTTGTGGGGTCAGAAGAACTACCGGCTTTGAATAATGGAATGACTTTACTCTGTTTCATCAAATCAGGAAACACACCATTGTCAACACATAAGTTAAATATGACAACCAAGTATGGAGCAATACAATCAGCTATGGAGTGAATTATTATAACGGAAAAGCCATCAAGATCAGCAACCTTTTTGAATTCTACTGATTTAAAGGCTTTCATTACATCATTGTAAGTAAAATGAGTGAATTTGAACTCTATTTTACATTCATTTAAATTAGACATAATTATAGATTCAGCAAGAGTGGCAGATGACTTTAGGGCCTTGGTGGTGGAAACTGGAATATCAGCAAAAAATCTTTCAAAAGCATCCGAAACATCTTGGTCTGTATCCAAGATTTTATCATTTATTTTTAAACTAAAATTTAAGTTGCGAAGTTTTTTCTTCCAGTCTCACTGTTTGTTACTTGCCATGTTGATTTTCTTTGATCTTAACTATTTCGACGCCCCCAAGCAATAACTCGGTAATCGGAAATTCAAAATTTTACAGGAGAAAAGATTTACTGGTATTATCGAATATCTTTTCAACGAGTAGGACCATTGAAGGCATTGATGTATCAAATGAAAGCTATTTTTGTGAATTCTAACTGTGCCAATAACACGAAATTCATTTTATTCAAAACCCAGTTATTTATTAAAACAAATAATACCTAAAATTCTATACATATAATATTACAGTAATAGTACTTACGGGATTATTGCAGTAAATTTATTAAATAAAATATTTCGTAACTTTATATTATGGGCTTCTACAGCGTTATTTTCTGTGGAAGGGAAGATACATAACGTGTTTTTACCGAGTTATTGTGGTTATATCAAATAATAATAAATACGGTATTGATAAATAACATTCTTATTGCAAGGAAATTTACAATTACAGTGCTGCTGTTACCTCTCAATACTGATTTTTTTGAAGTTTCTAAATGTAATATAAGATGATATAAACGAATAAACAATACAATGATTCGGTTATTTAAATAATATTAATTAGAGCACAGAATGAAATTTGACGTGTCAATTTAAGGCGAACATTTAATTATAATAACAATCCAATGAATCATATACTACTACAAATACATAAGTTAATTTTTTTCTTCTTCTGCAATATTTTCTTTCCCGGCTTCAGAACAGGGCAACGATGGATAAAAAGAATGATAACTCCCAGGAATAGCTCAACTTTTAAACAAACTCTAAACATCTGCAGGTAAAGCTTTGCTTATTCGTATTAGTTGGTGGTAGGCACGTTGTAACTGCACATTATCCAAGTATACAGCTGTTTCTTGAGTACTCGTACGCTTTCGTCGTTGACTGCCTGAGGTAGTATTGGTATTCATATCAAGCTCTGTATATTCAAGTCTTCAAAATTATATTAATAATAAACAACTTATTTGAATTCATAAGAATCGCTCTTGCTTACCTCCATGACATCAGCCCAGCGGATCACATTCTGTCGTTAGCACCGCCAATACAATAATTTTTTTATGGAAAAGGAGGACAAACGAGCGTATGGGTGTTAAGTGATCACCGCCGCCCACATTCTCTTGCAACAGCAGAGTAATCACAGAAGCGTTGCCGTCCTTTAAGGACGCGCTTTTTTTTAAAGGTACCCATGTCGCATCGTCCTGGAAACACCGCACAAGAAAGCTCATTCCACAGCTTTGTTGTACATTTGATTGTTGATAAATGGAGCATGAAAGCCAACTGGTCCTTTTTGGGTTTGAAAAATGAATAGTTAGAATATTGGGAGTTTAATAAAGTTTCGTACTGTCATTTGTTGCAATTACAAAATCAGTGTAATTTTGTTGTGTAAGCCACCCCGTGTAAAACCGATACATTTTTGAAATACCTATTAAAGTTTTCTGAAAGATAGTATAGCGCGAATGCATTTTAGAAAATAATTCGATGTGGGTTTTAACAGTCGCTTCTGTCTTATAATTCATTTTCTTAGGCCTGTTATCGTGTCTCCCCCGTTTATCTTGAGTCCCTCATCTGCTTTCATAACTTTTTGCAGTGCTGTATAAACCACATATTCTCCGATTACTAAAGTGGTCAAACATTTTTTCTTTATTTGAATTGGTAAAAAATTGTTCAAAGTTTGCGTACGGTTGTTTTACGGTCATTCGTTTAATAGTTTGTGCTTGAACACATCTACTGATTTAAATCCATTGACGTTCACGATTAGCCATTTTATAAAATTTGTTAAATATAGCTTGTCCATCTGATTGACAAAATTTTTAGCTACGACCCTTTTTACACATACACATTCAAAAATAAATCCCTAAAAAAACTATAAGTTAGATTTTTTCAGGATTATATTGCACACTTTGTAAGCTTTGCCAAAAATTTTGAGGACTTTATTTTTCTTAATGCGTCTTTTTTCTTCTTTCCGTGTAGAGGGTTGATTTTCTAGATTGGATTCATGACTATATGGCGGGGACGTTATATAAGACGTTATGTATGTTTTCAATATCGATTAATAAATTTTGTACAACCACAATTCTATCCCCATTATTGCATTATACTGCCTAAATATGTAGGCAGTCACTTGAAGTTCTTCCAGCCAATATTATGTCATTATTACTTTCTGACTGCTCTTCCGGTTTAAAAGTTTCATTTCTTTCTTCCCTGCTTATTTCTCATATTAAGTTTGGACTGTCCTCATTGTCGCTTAAAACCTTAGCTTGTGCGCAAACATTTTAAGTGTTTCCGGTTAATGATACATTGTGATTAATTTTTGAAGTTTTATTTACCTTTAATGTGTCATATGTATCTTCTTAGCTATTTATTGTGCTCCTAACAATGATATGTTTGAACTTAATTATGGTTTTCTTTTTCAATGCTGTATGATAGTTGAAATAATTGTGAGGTTGCTATATTGTATAATACCTACTTTGGAGAAGCCACAAATCAGCGTTGGTTAAATACAATGATAGATTTCAAATTGTTGATGGAGTGCTAATCATTTCTGGATTTGTCGTATTTCTATTGATAGCTGCAGAATCTCCGCTTAGACTAGAAACGCTACATTATGTACTCTTCAATATGTTTGGGCAGAGGCTAGTTGTTAATTTGGAATAAAATATTGAAAAGTTTGGTACATTAATGAGCCATCATTTAATTTAAAAACATTGTTAACGTATATTATGGAATATTTATTTTTAAATTATTGTAACTAGAACCCCGTACTGATATTTACCAAATACTGCACTGTAACAACTGACGCCGATGTGTACATAAGTACACACATAAGATCTTTTTTTTTTAATATTCTTCGTATATTTCATTTTAGTTTGAGCTGATGGTTTTGTTTCCAATGCTATAAATAAATAAGACTAAAACTAATGACGGTACAAACATTGACTATTTAATTTTATATACCACATTTAAAATGTGAAAACAATATCATTTTAGAATTCTAAAGTATACACAAATTTATTGAACAGAAATATTATTTTGTCAACAATGCAATGATTTGATCGAATCATTTAATGAAGCAGACATCATCAATATTTTTATGGAAATGAAGATCTTATTTTCTTATTAGAATGTTAACTCTATGAATTTTTTTTCTACACTGAACTTAGTACATAAGCAGTCTGCTGGTGCATTTTAAAACCAATTCATGTTCCAATTAAGCATCAGCACAATTCGGCAATGTGCGGCACTGAGTCGCAATACGCTCTGTAATTGGAAAACTACCTGTCATTCTAGTCATTCGTATATTTTTATTAGATTCATTTATTTACTATAATTAAAAAGTTATATTTTACTATCACGCTGAATCGCCACTTTCATCAATTTCTACAATTCCAAATATTATCGCTATTATTCTCATCTATTAGAAATAGCTGCCTATTAAAGAAAAAACGTCCAAACGTAACAAAACAATAAAAACTTTAAAAAGTACAATTATGTAATAATTGTTCGCAGTCCATTATAAAGTATTTTATTTAAACAAAAACTTCTCAAATATCTTATAACAGTAACGCAACGCAACAGTAAGAGAAATAACTAGTTGGTTGTAATTACAATACTTTTTCATCCTCTTTGAAGTTAACTGATAAGTCTCTCTCTACTATCTCTTAATTCATATGTAGTCTGTACTCTGTGCCTGTCCAGATGGACGAACAGAACCAAAAAAAAAAAGTTTTTATCTGTATTTTTTTTTTAAGGATTGCCATTTGCGGTTTGCCGCTTATTTTAATATTTTGTGAATGTATTATTTTTAAATTATAAATCGGTATAACAAACAACGAAACAACAGTTTAAAGTCTAAATAAAAGATTTAAAAAAAATACTACAATATCGAAACTATAAATACTCAGTCTTATAAATTATAACTATGAACAAATAGAAATGTCTGATTCGAAACAATTACGATTGGAAATAAGCAACGCTTTTAAGTTAAGTGGTTTTACGCTAAGAAGGGAAGCTAGTTCTTTTCTTGCCGAGAAACTATCAGACGTATCAAATCACGAGCGCTCTAAAGTTATAGACAATTTAACAAAACATCTTTTACATCAATGTTTATCCCATCCAGTTTTAGAAAAGGAACATCTCGAAACAGCTTATATTGAATGTTCTACCTCAGGTTTGGAAGAAACTGAAACTGTACTTAATGTTATTGATGCATTCAGTGTACCAAAGATATGTTATGACAGTGAAAGAAAAAAGTTTGTGAAAGAAATCAATGCAAATAATAATTTATACCCAGATCCCAAATGGAAAGCAGAATTCTTGATCAATAGGTACACAATCATATGGCATAGAACAACACGTAATAAATTATTTGCAAAAGAAGCTTTATCTGGTGAGAATGACAGCCAATTCAGACTTAGGAAAGTAGAAGTGTTGCTGAGTTCTTCAAGTAGGGTTGATGATGTTATTGTATTAGGTTTATTGACTCAGTTAACTGAAGGAAAGTATTATATAGAGGATCCTACAGGAAGTGTTGTGTTGGATATGACACAAACTAGATACCATTCTGGACTTTTTACTGAAAATAGTTTTGTTTTAGCTGAGGGCTATTATGACGATAAAACATTTCATGTTATGGGGCTTGTATTACCCCCATCTGAAAGTAGAGCAATGTCACTACCTTATTTCGGCAATTTGAACACATTTGGTGGCAAATCAAAGACACTGTTGAAGAATTCACAAAATTTATTAAAAATTGAAGAAGAAAATGAAGATGGAATGATCATCTTTCTATCTGATGTATGGTTGGATAATCTTAAAGTTGTATCTAAGCTGAAAACATTGTTCTCTGGATATAATGAGTTCCCACCTATTGCTATCATATTTATGGGAGAGTTCTTGTCATGTCCATATGGCTATGAACACAGTAGTCAACTTAAGGCTGCATTAATAAGTTTAGTGGACATTATTCTGCAGTTCCCTAACCTGAAAGAATCCTGTAAGTTTATATTTGTTCCCGGCAGGGGAGATCCTGCAGCTGCAAATATCCTACCCCGACCAGCAATACCTAATGTTGTTACACAGGAGATAAGAGATAAATTAGGTGACACAGTTATATTTACCACAAACCCATGTAGAATCCAGTACTGTACGCAGGAAATTGCGGTTATAAGACAGGATTTAGTGACAAAGATGTGCCGTAATGCAATACACTTTCCTGAAAGTGGTGATATTCCTGACCACTTAACAAAGACATTGCTAAGCCAATGTACATTTTCACCATTGTCGCTGGGTGTACAACCTGTATATTGGAAGTATGCAGATGCATTAAATCTGTATCCGATGCCTGATTTAGTTGTAGTTGCAGATCAATTTCAGCCATACATAAGAACATATCAGAACTGTCATGTGATTAATCCCGGTTCATTTCCAAGGACAGAGTTTTCTTTTAAAGTGTATATCCCTGCATCTAGAACTGTTGAAGATTCACAAATACCAAACGAAGACACCTGACGATTTTATTAAAATAGAATCAGGAATACAGTGTTATATATTATAGTAGTTATATTGTATTGGCTCCTGTCTGTGAATTTGTCCACACACATTTGTTTTTTATATAATGTACCCTGAGGAAAATTTCTCAGTATTAATTAGAGTATTAAATTAATAATTATTGTCATCTCTTTTAATGCTGTATGAAAAAAATATTTATCAGCTGAAAAACTCATTGATAAAGTATACCTATTTTAAATTGCTTCTTTGACAATTGAAAATGCATGTTGGTTGATGGTAATTGATCACTGTTACCTATGCTCTCTGTTCCTCTCTCATATTTTCATCTTTTAAAATTTGAAGGGGAGAAAATGGACAATTCTTAGGGGGATGGTGTAACATATCATCCTCATCATCTTGATGAGTCCCAAGGCATTCCTTCTCAGTTCTCTTTTCAACAAACTTTCTTCCACATTCAACCGAACTGTGTATTGAGCCTCATTGTGTGGTGTTTCCAGTTGTTATGACATGGGTACCTTTATAAAAAGGGTGTACACTCACCTGGGACAAGTGTTGTCTATATATTAAACATGCCTATACACAAAATATATATAGCTGTGCATGCTGGCAACACTAGATGTTAATGGACTTATGCAGCAGTGGCATACAAAATGGTTGCATACCAATAAATTGTGAATAACATTGCAGTGAAAAATTATCTCCATATAAGATAATATTGTAAAATGAAATGAAACTTTATTAGCATCTATCATTCTATTTGAAAAAATACAACAGGTTAGTTAAAAAAAAAACAATAAACAAATGTAATATTTTGATATTTGCATGTGGCACAGTTTCCACAGTTAGACATATACATTAGATTTTAGATACACCATTAACGTCATTTCATGTACTCTGTTTTGATTAATACTATCCCCCTTATTCATAATGGTCCGCTAACTTAAAACAGCCGCTAAGGAGTGTTTTTTCTCATTCTGAATTAGGTCAATAGAAGAAGACAGAGTGAGAATTAGCAATGCTTTAAGTTAGCAGACTATTATGAATAAGGGGGTATATCACTATTTACTTGCTATAAGTCACCTGTTAGGCGACATGATTAACGCGGATATGACACTTGCATCTGAATATTATTAGCGATCTACGTACCCGCAACTGGCGTGCGTTTTATATAGCAAATTAGGTAATGCCTACCTTAACAGGAACCTAAATTAATATATACCACTAGTGTTAAAGTTAATTTAGTTCCGTTATTTTATAACCAAAGTTCTATTGAACACCCACCCAGTATGTTTTGCCATACGCTAAATAGGTACCTATTAAAAACCATTCATAGGCAGTCTATAGACTGCATATTCGAACTGAACTGTGTTTCATACAAATTACTTAGAAAAAAACTCAAGTTTTACTACCACAGAAAAAGTTAGGCTCTTTATAATAATAACGTTGTTAAATTGCGAAGATAAGTTTTTGGGAGATATTTTCTATTTTTTAACTTATTTATTAATGACATATACAATTGCTTCGAAAATTCTAGGTTTTATTTATTCGCTGACGATCTTAAATTTTTCAGACAAGTTAATACGGTCGATGAAGCTCTTCTTCTTCAAAATGACTTAGATAATCTAGTAATTTGGTGTCAGGAAAATGGAATGAGATTAAACACTGATAAATGTCACGTAATCCGCTTTAGTAGACAAAAAAATAATTTACCCACGAGAACATATTATGTTAATGCTATTGCTTTGGCTGAAGTGAACCTCGTTAGGGATCTAGGGGTCATCATCGACAACAGGTTACAATTACTAAAAAAAGCTTTCAGATTTAAGGCTTTGTGTTACGCAACTCCAAGCCCTTTAAAAGGCCCACAACAAAAATCACCATCTATAATGCTCTAGTGCGGAGCACTTTAGAATATTGTACGGTTGTTTGGAACCCGCATTACGATGTATATAACAAACGCTTAGAATCAGTTTAGAAGAGGTTTCTCTGGCATTTATCTTATAGCTGTAATCTAGCGAAAAAAAATCCTTCTTATACAGGTAGACTGCAGTATTTCCACCTTAACTCACTTAAGTCCCGTAGAACTTTGGTCGACAGTATGTTCCTCCTATTATTGATTCTCCTCATCTTATATCGAAACTAAACCTCGCTGTTCCAAGAACTCAACCGAGAGCGTGTAAGAAATGTAATCCATTTCTCTGTAATTATGCAGGATCTAATTTAGGCTATTTCTCTCCCTTGAACTGAATTACCAGGGAATATAACAGTCATCACGATGAAGTCGACATATTTGATCACAACTTACACAAATTTAAAAAATATATTAAAACGGTTCTTTCAAGGGAGGGATGACCTCAATCGTTATCATTCGTTTTGTGTAAATTTATATTAAGATTGTATTCGTAGTCATATAATATATGACAGTTCTTATTTTATTTTGTGGCTTAATTTTATTGAATAGCATGTCATTTTCGCCTATAATTGAGGCATCACTTATCATATGAATGTTATTGTTTTTGTATTATACTGTGTTTATATTAGTGTATACCTTGTTGGCGGAATTTAATAAATAAATAAAATTTTTGAAGTCAATTTCGAAGTCCAATAATAATATAAATACTTATAGCCTTTATTCTATTAACAATTTCAATTATGTTTCATGGATAAATCTTCTTTTGGAATAGATAGCTAGATTTCATATAATTTTTACTTTTCCTTGATTTTGCTAGTTAACTGATTGTCATTTGCGACGAAGGCCTCGCCCGACCTTTCCACTTCCTTCTTTTTATAGGTAGTCACAGAACAAAGGGTAATAATAGCAGGTACAGAAGCTTCACTTAGTTACACCTTTTGAAGAAATAGGTAGTTTAGTTGCCCGCTAATAAGATTCATATTATATCGTAGGTACTCAGTTCGCCGCTACGGTGCAATCAGAAATTTCATTCATTTATAAATTATATATTGGGCACCCATTCAGAGCTGACACCCCCAAAAATGATAGCAGGTGAAATTTTTACGCTACTCAAGATACACGACGTAGGAAGTGACAAAGTTAAAACCTACCTTGCCATAAATTTACGTAGGGAAGTAGGTACGTAAAAAATTACAGTTTTGTTTTTGGGTCCCTACCTCTTCATAGGTAAATCACAGCCCATTCATATTGTAGATCAGTAACCTTTGATTTACATTTTTGAATTCGAATCGACGTTAAAAAGTAAATAAGGTAGAAAAATAATAATTTCAATTGAACTAAATCCATTTTATCCATATGCTATGAATAAAAAGGCATATAGCATATGGCCACGAGAAGATTTTAAAATGAAAGGCAATTCAATTAAAGCTCGCTAATGAACCGCTTAGTGGTTTGGAAACGTCCATGCAAGAGGGATGGCCCTAATGCGAACATTTTAAACACCGCAAACAGTCTGCTCCAGGTCAGTCTGTCAGGATCCTAGATCCCATAAAATGTAAATAATAGTCCATAATATTGTTTTGGCAAGCCAAAGGAATAATAAATTGTTATGTGATGGTAAAGTATGAATAAAAAGCAATAAATTGTTTCTTTTTCCATTTTAATCAAAAATAGTCCTACTGAGTTCATTGCGCCCGTTCTCTTCGGGTCTGAGGCATTTATCTATGATTGGGACTTACAAAAAGTAATTTATTTTAATCCTTTTTTGTATTAAATATTGGATCTTAAAAACAGGTTCATCAATCTTTCGCCAACTCTTGAACTTCTTAGATATATTTGCAGATGATATTATATAAATAAAACAACCAATAGTGTTATTTAATTTTATTTATCACTATATATTACATTCACGCTTTTACTTAAAATCACAGATTTATGTATTGGACGGAAACGGTTTTTAAAAACTTTTGACAATTGCATAAATCTTATATTAAATTAGGTACTACTAACTCCCTACTATATTAATGTCAAACACTCGACTCCCGCGGCGTAAAATCCTTGTTTTGACCAATAACATCTAGTGGCGCACTTGGCAGTAACAAAAAATATAATCGTCCGGTTTGCCGTCATGGAAAATGGTATGACGCTCTCTTATTACATTGTAGCCCACCACATTAGCAAAATTACACAAACACCACAACCACAAATATTAATTTGAATCATTTTAATATAACTACATTCACATCTGCCGGGCCTTCGGTACCGTTGAACTTTATTTTTTATTTGCGTTTTAGAAATGGGGTTAATTTTTTATGGGTTCAGAAGTTTCAATTCATTGAAACCCTTTTCAGATCTATTTTATCCTTAGGCTATCCATACAGCCCCTCTTCCAGCCCAGCTGTTTTTTAAGGATGCGTTGGGTATCCATGCGTTTCCGCGACTGAACCTACATCTACTTCACAAGCTGAGCCCTATGCTATGTTTAGTTTGTAGTGTCCATTGTCCTGCTTACTCTAATCTGAGGGCGATTTTGTGAGACGAGCGCTGGAAAAGAGATAATCTATGGCCTTGTCCACATCCAACAATTATAAAAGCCAAAAATTTTTTTCAGACCGTTTCCGTGAACAGTATACATTACCTTTATATCCTTAACTTTCGTTAGCTATATATTTGTAGTAATAGTGCTTTGAAGCCCAGTCAGAAGTTTTCTGATTATATATGGTACCGCGGGCAGCGAAGGTTTGACATTCCTATATTCTCTGTATACATAAATTCTATTCAAAACACCATAACAGAATTACAAAATCATTCACACTTAAAAAAAAACTATTTACAAATCATTGAACATACAACTTACATTAGGTAATACATATTAATCAAAATGAGTCGGTTTGTCGTTATATAGGTAAGTACTTGTAACAAACATAAATCCCCGGATGTTAAGGCAGGCTGCTATATTAGTGATGTCCTGTCCAGATAGATACTAACGAATAAATTAACTGACAACACGACAAGATCAATTTTTGACAATGTGTGCGTTAGCTAGTGTATTATTCAAGATGTTGAGGTGATAATCCCAAGCGTGGCTGACTGTTTACGATTTGTCAATCGGTTACAGTAACAAAAGATTCGGTTTCCTTTACTATCTTGCTGTATCTCCGTTAGAGATGCTCTTCTCTCTCGCACACTTTGTTCTAACTTTATTGAACGTAATCTAGAGCTGAATTTATCTGATGCTGAACGGTTTAGCCGCTTGTAAATCGTCTATGTCTTAAGTAATAAAATCACAACATATGTTTAGCGAACATTCCTCATACGAAATACATTACTTTTATAGACACAAAATCTGAAAAAAAGGCACAACCCTTGCCAACAATAAATAACGTTTTTTTTTTATAATTCAACAATTAATCACGCTAAGTCTATAGAATAATAATGCTTTATTTAATTACATTACAATTTTCCCCCTCTCATATAAAAAATTAAACGCCAGATAATTATTAATTATTTAGCGCCCGAATTGTGACACCCGTGACAAACTTACTTGCTGTCTTTATTTTACGCCAATTTTTTTACATGATCATCTAATATTGTGATATGTACTGCGCGATACATTTGTTTTGTTTTCTATGTGTATAGTAGTAGAATAGATATAGTAAAATAATATAGTATATATAGATAATATAGTGTTAATATCTATACTTATATACATACAAAATAATTAAGACCTTTTTTGGTAATTAAACATTTGTGATGTATTTATTAATTACAGAAAAATATGATTTCTGACAAAATATGCTAAGTTAAATTCCCTTTTACGGAGGTAGGCGATAGTTGATTTAATTTTTTTTTGCGCTGTTTTAAGCTACTGCCCTTAGATAATAGATATATGTAGCTGTCACCATGTTATGCACAGTAAAGTGATAAACCTAGCCATGCGTTGGCTAATAGCAAGAGGCTCTATCGAGACGTATATTTTTTTTAGCTATTTTCATCCATAATTTGTACATAATAAACTGGGGTCATCTCATAACCAACCCCATAACAACACAATAAAAGTGTAAAATATCTCTTTTGAGGATTCAAATCAAGATAATTTTAAGTCCGTTAATCAAACTGTGTGGCGTATATTCTAAAAAAATAATACATTATTTTCCATACATATAATATATTTTTACATTAGAGTAGTAACTAATGGAGACGGCAGATGAGTGAGGGAAAAAAAATTCGGGCATGTCATGCGGAAATGTAAAATAGTTTATAACTATATATTACTTTTAAGTTTAAGTTTAAACCTTCAATTAATAATTTTAATCCCGTTACTTGTACTAGCGCGGCAAGTGTCACCACATCATTTTGTTAACTGATCACTTAGACGTGACTTGATATGGAAGAGCGTGGCATTCTGGTAACACACATGAACACCTGTGGTGTTCCTCACTTAATAGAAGGTCACATCCACTATTATGTTTGTACCATTTTTGTTACTGAAATAAATATTTTTAAATATAATGATGACACTACTTATAAGTCAACAGTAATAGCGGCGATGACGTTATCAGAAGCCCATGAGATTAATATGTTAACTCCTCCACCATGTCAAGCGTCAATGTTTCCAAAACTGAAACTTCGCTATATTAAATCACGAATTGCTTGTCTTCATTTTGAAAATGACACATTAAAGGTAAACAATTCCCGGTTTAAACCGTCAACTCATGTCTTTTACACAGGGACATCCGTCAATGCCGTCTCCCTTAGTTTAATACTCTTAGTTTAATGTTCCTACATGTTTTAATCAAGGGTTAAAAGTGGCCCCAAATGGCGCAAATGCTACTAGACATATCATTGCTACTACAAACAGTAATATGATCGGCGCGTATATACCCAACAGATGCTTCTTGAAGCCGGAGAACTGTAAAAAAACACAAATTAAGATATTTTTTATCCAATGATTTAAAACTTTTTTATGATAATTTGGAAATTCAAAAGTCTCGCATTGCTCCTGTGATTCCGTACGCTCGTCTGTCCTTCTAATTCCATTAAACATATTTGAAACGAATTATTTCAATTTATAAGATCTAAATAAACTTTATAATTGGTTAAAGAAAGAATAAAAAAAGATTAAACATAAGGAACCAAATTTAAAATTAAAATCGAGTTTTATGAAGATATAATAGTTCCTAGGAATTAATAAAAATTAAGAATTAATTTATAAGAATTAAAAAAATGTGAAGCAATGTAGGATTTGCACTTAAAATAAACCAAAAATATGGATAGGTACTAGAAGATACATTGTGATAGATAATAGCATTACTATTACTTTAATTAGTGCAATAATTGGTAATAAATAGGTACTACACATGTTCATTTCATTAATACATCTGAGGGGTAAATTTAATTAATAATCACTTAAATAAATATATGTAAGAGAAAAGGTGGCTGAGAATGAAAGAAGAATAGAGAAAATGAAAGAAGTATCTTCAACATGCAAAGCAATAAAAATAGCATAAACAACAAAAAAGGTGTGAGCAAATGTGAGTTTGGTTCAGGAAGCGTTTCTGTAACATCGTACAAAACATAACTCTCTGAGTCACGGACTAGTAAAAAAATAAGGACTCCGTGTCACCTTACATAACAGTGTAGCACAAATACATAGCCCCACGCACACACACTACTACAGGATAGGCGGCCATTATGAGAATTGTCATCGTCTGTGACAGATCAGTTTGCGTCTCAATAAAATATTTTAAAAATGCCGTGGTGCGTTGTGAAAAAGTGTAAAAACTATACTATATAAGTTTTTGTGGCCATCGTGAAAAAATTGTGTAACTAGTATCCCCCGTAACCGCACACACACTAGCATAACGTTGCTTCACTTGCTAATATCACGGCGCGGAGTCCTTCTTTTTTACTCGTCCTTGCTTTGAGTATCTTTTGAGTAATTTTACTAAATGAAGCAATAGAGGGTGCTATAACAATAAGTAGAAATGTGAAATTCACCATCCTGTTACTCGTATTTCTTGTTATGCGTAAATAATCATATACAAAGACATTTAAAGAGATTAGACTGATAATACAAAAAATTACTATGGAGTGTGCGTTAACCTTTTTTGCGGGTATATGGGCGTGGCGTTCATGAAGTGATCAAAATTAACCGATCACATCGCTTCCCGCCAAAATCGGTATTACGCGTGTACTTGCACGGTATATTATGTGACAAAGATAATTGTGTTGTAGCAGCAATTCTCATGATTTGGTCGCATTACACAATAACATTCGTTTTAATATTCATTTTTACTAATTGAACTAAGTCAATTGTACTCATTAGTGATGGGTAATGTTACAGAGGGCTTTTGTTTCACCACATAACGGAACAATTCGGCATTTTATCGCTTTTCGTCTCGTGTTGCATGTTCTGTATCTGAATAACGACTGAACGCAGAAGGCGCAGCAAACGTCATTTTTTTAGTTCATTAGTTATTGTCATATGACCGCTACGTGGTTCATAGGGAAAACGGCCGAGTTATTGTTGGTCTAATCTCTTTAGTAATAGGGTTCCCATTGATTACCCTTCGTGTATACAGTAAATACGATACAGAGTGTGTAATAACCAATGAATAAAAACCAAGATGGCGGAATTCCAAAATGGCCGCCATGCAAATCAAAATCTATGTTTCTATGTCAGTAGTATTTATTTTTAAAATTGAGTTGTGTATGAACTTCTACGATGATACAGAACACTTTTTTTTTATTATTTAATTATAAAAAAATTTGAAACTTATCTATCCATCCTATATTATAAAACCAATAAAATATATTATTTTCAAATATATTAAGAATGATTACAAGATTGTAGATTAGTAGAACTTACATTGCACAAAGAAATAAGAAAAGAAACAGAGAAGCTATGAATTAGCTGAAAAGACAGAAGGTTAGCTAACACCAAGTATCAAAACCCATGCAGCAATAGCAAAGTATCAAACCGGCGCGTCCGCAGTATCCGTAACGGAGACGTGACGCGGCTGACCAAGCATATCCTTCATCGGGAAAGATGATACGCGACCTTTACTTATCCGACCTTCTGACACGCACACTAACAACTGTAATGGAAAGTTGTATAGTAATTTATAATATGGTTAAGGTTTTTCTGTTACAATAAATATTTGTAAAAGATATAATAGAAAGTGGAACAGACATTTATAACATGGTTACTGTTTTGCTGTTACAGTAAATATTTGTATGAGCAGTAATCGTAAGTGTAACTAGTTATTTATGCAACTGTTGTGTAATAAGGGGTATTAAAATACGAATGTGGGTTTGCCACACGAGGCGAAGCCGCATGTAATAATAGTATCAACTATCCCATGAGTGTTTTAATACGTAATTATCAACAGTTGCATACAAGACTTTATCTACACCCATGCTTTAAATCCTCTATTAAAGATTCTAAAACAGTTAGCTTATTGCCAACATTAAAACACCCAATGTTCTAATAATCATTACATCATCCAAAAGAGTGTTGTAATGTTGTACTGAATTTCATAACAACACTCCTATTTTTTTTTTCATTCCTTCATGCTCAAAGAGTTTTAACAGACACCCACATTCTTATTGCTCGATGCGTGGTATCTGTATGAATTTCAAAAAAAGAACATTTTGGTTTACGCGCGTTCCATACCACCAGAACGTCGCGCGCCGTAAAAAAAAGTAGGTTAATCGAATCCCCGCCATTTTCTTCGATATTTTTATTGTTTTGTTTACAAAAAATGAGCGATTAATTTCCAAAAGAACATAATATTCAAGTGAATTTTATTTATTGCACTATACAAAATGTAAATTACTACTAAAATAAATAATTCTTTCATTATTACTTAGTCTATTTGTATATAATCAATAATGGATGATATTAGGTTACTACTAGGACTGGCTGTTTTAATGTTAGCAGTAAGCTAACTGTTTCAGAATCTTTTAGAGGATTCATATTTTGGGTGTAGATAAAGTCTTGTATGCAATTGTTGATAATTAGGTATTAAAACACTCATGTGATACTATTATCACACTCGGCATCGCCTCGTGAGATAAATCCACATTCGTGTTTTAATACCCCTTATTACACAACAGTTGCATAAATAACTATTACCTACACTCATAATATGAATCCTCTATAAAAGATTCTGAAACAATTGCTTACTGCTAACATTAAAAAAGCCAGTCCTAGTAACCAAAGGAGTGTTAACTAATCCAAAGGAGTGTTATTATGAAAACGGATGATATAATGTTGTACTGAATTTCATTAAAACACTCGTTTGGATGATGTAATGGTTATTAGGACATTTGGTGTTCTAATGTTGGCAATAAGCTAACTATTTTAGAATCTTTTATAGAGGATTTAAAGCATGGATGAAAAAAAAATGGTTCATTAGCCATTTTTGCAATCTTAATATATGTAAATCTCGTGTCACAATGTTTGTCCTCAATGGACTACTAAACAAATGAACGGATTTTAATGGTGATTACTTCATGGAGTGCAGTTTGGTCCAACTTGAGAGATAGGGTAGTTTTTATTTCGATTTGGGACCCATAAATATTTTTATTTTCAATATTTGTTTTGTATGGACATATTTTCTATGAGAGAATTTAGTGACGCACGGTTTGACAGTTCCGCTGTGAAACAATTTCATTCTAACAACAGGGAGCATATTTACGAAATAATTTTTGATGTTTTGAAATATAAAACAGTTGTTTTTTTACTATCTACAGAACAACGTCTGTCGGGGCAGCTAGTAACAATATATATTTGTAAGAGATGTAATGGAAAGTGGAATAGAAATTTTATTTTTAAAGAAAATAGAAAATTATAATGTGTCAGCCTCGGTCGGAAGACTTATGTTATGAATTATGTTTTTGTGTCACATTAATATTATGTTGGCATTACGACATCAATGCCACAGTACCTACACAGCACAAAAAATATTTACGATGTCGTCATAAAAAATCTTTATAAGTACGTAATATCGCACCTTTTTAATGTGTACAAATCAATTTTCGGCTGGAAAGCTATTCTGAATCAGCTCCAAATCGTTAGAGCACGAATTTTTCTGGAAATGATAGTGCCTTGTCCGGTGGTATACATTGACAGTTTGACATAAGTATACCTAAATAATACAATACTTACAGAGAGCACAACGTGCATAATGACGTGGAAGACTACAAAGGCAGCGAGAACGTAGACGCTCCACGAGGGAAGTTCAGCCTTCTGCAGGTATACCGACAGAAATATTGTTGCGACTGGAATATACGATACAAACTTATGTCAAAGGTACAAAAAAAATACAATTTTTGAGAGGCTGTGTTTTTTCTTAAAACTTTTGTTTCTCTGGTGTCACAAAGTATGAGTGGCGGTGATCACTTAACCTGACGTATCCCGCTTGTGTGTATTTTGTCATATTCCATAAAAAAATAATTTTTTCGAAAAAATTCAATGGATCTCATGATTTTTTCATGTATAATATTACCAGAAAACAGCGACCTTAGCATGTAGAACGAAATAGATGTAGAATTTAAATTATTATGCCCATTTAACTGTGTGATCTTAAAAAAAAAAGTGATAAATATAATATTTAGGTAAGTACTTACTTCCTAAGATATGAGCGGAGTTCCCAAGGAACCAATGGGCCCAGTTGAATATAGGCCTCTTATTCGTTCCGGGATGTGGCCTAAAGTAGGCCCCTGTAAATTAATATGAAACATAATTAGTTTAAATTTTCTTAATATAAAATTAGTTTTAGTAGTTCATAGTTCGAAGTGAAAACTGATACGTTAATTTGAAGTTACGTCAAGTTATTTTGAAGTGGAACGTCATAATTGGATAGGGTGATAAGTGGTCACCTAAGATCAAGACTGACTCACTTCGACTGTTTATGACTAACAATTTATTTTATGGGAGAGGGCGCGGGCCATCTCAGGTGATAACCTCTTCATATGCAATGCTTGGCGCATATTATATCAATGCGGTTGCTTGTTTTTACTTGTATATTATAATATATAATTTTAGCACCTCATTGTATATGCCTTAGACGGTAGACCTGAGAAGAGCGCGTGCAAAAAACATATATTATTAAAGACATTATCACAACACATTAATAATTAATATTTATCTAGTAGAGATCGTCCTCCAAGATGTAGTTTTTTATTGACCCGAAACACCGCACAATGAAGCGCATTAGTTTGTCTGCGGAAGAGAATTCGTTGAAAAATGCCTAAAATTTCCTTGACTACTGTTTTGTCAGAGAATATTTTTTATTATCTATCAAAAGAATTTAAAAAGTCATACAAAGATAAACACAACGGGCAGACATACCATAAGAAATTCAAATATAAGTAGATTATACGCAACTTACCAATAGGTTGTATAAATGTGAGCACCACTGTAACAATCCCCGTAATCGCGTGAGGGTTGTCTCCAGTACCAGTCCAGCCGCCCACCTCCACTACTATCAGGATGAACCCTGCCACGGTCAGTAGCCACGTCACCACCATCAGTATTCTGTGGTACTGGAACATTGGTAAAATTTTTACTTCTTTTGCACAGCAAAACAACACATACTCCAAAATTTTTATATTTAAATGATATGACGAACTGTGTGTGTAGTCAAGTCGCGAGTTGCGCAAATTTTCATCTTATCGCTACAATATGGCCGCAGCATAATCAGTCAAAAACTTTTTGTATCCAATATAACCTTATCTAGCACTACCCGTTCTAATGAATTGGTTACCAATTTTTCAGTACATTTACGATCAAAATTTGGTGTGTACCTAAGCCGAGTAGACATTTTCGAGCACTTCCATTCAAATAATAATAAAAAAAATATATATTATTACCTTTCACTGTCAATATTCATCAACCATCTACATAAGGCCGAACCACCTCAAATCATTATCTAAATACATATATATCACAAACGACCACCCGCGTTAAAGGTAAGAGAAAGACAAAAAGTTTTAAACTTGGAGTAACTGAGTTTAGTAATAAGGCAGATAGAGTTCATAAACACACGATCTACTCCGATGTACCCTGACAAGCACCCAGTGACTGAATTTTGATTGATTGTTGAAACATACAGTTGAACAATTGAGCCAAATTTACCTGAAATATTATATGATGTAATTATTGTGTTAAAAACTTACTGCAAACCAGATGTCTTTCCCGCCAAAAGTTTTTCCAACCCATGTTTTCCGGAAATATCTGAAAAAAAATTACAAATAAATGATTAATTTAACTCCTAAGGGACTAAGATAGAATAAAAATGTGGCGCAAAAAGTTGAAACTTTGGTAAATGGCATTCCGCCTTAAGCGCAAGAATCTTCTTGTACCTATCAGCTGCAGTATTCCCGATCCGATACGACTAAGGAAACAAATACATTAAACTTCATTAATAATTCTGCTTCTGGGCCTTTACACAACACAATTATCATATAACAAATAGTACAATAATATACAGTACAGGGACACATTGCGTCATACGGCTTTTGGCGGGAAGCATTGTGATTGGTTCATTTTGATCACGTCATTGACGCCACGCACATACGCCTACAAAAATCGGTTGACGCGAACTACATAATAATTTGTATTATGGCTCTTATCTCTTTAAAAGTCTCTTTAAGAGTCCTTTTAGCTTACTGCATATTCTCACTACAAAGACTTGCGGATGTCTATGGGCAGCTGCTTTTATTTTTCATCAAATGAGCTGGTTCGCCCCATTATAATATGAAAAATAAAGATTAATGTGATTGATCATTAAATATAAAAAACAATAGTACACTTTGCACATGTAAAAACCGTTTCGAAAACAATTCTTAGCATTTTTGTTTTCATATTAGTGTACGTCGATCTTAGAAACGACTAACCCGATCTGAATTGTTTAATCTAACCGGTTCTATATTACAGTGCTTTAATGAGCACCACTACCACAATTATTACCTTGCTAGTAGTATTCCTAAAGACGCAGTGCCGATCCACGCAGCTATCATGAAAGACCCGTGTAGCTTCAGAAGTAGCTTGGAGGATGCCGCCGCTGTTCCGACCGTTGACAACGCCAGCGGTTCACCAGTGGCTTCGAATGCCAGTGAGTGGAAACCCACGCGATCAGCATCTGAAAAAGTGATATTGAACATGTCGCGACATGGTCCAGGTAAACACCATAATATTTCCACAAATAATTCATTATACGCCGTAGCAGTCACCAAAACTGATCACCAATAATGCATAAGTACTTTTATCGCTTGGTATACCAAGCATTATGAACTTCCGGTACGATATATCGTACCGGAAGTTCATAATATTGCTAACTTTTCGAATGACGCAATCACTCATATGCGCCTCTATTTATACCTGTAAGGATTATTCTCATATGTTCTCAAACAGAGTTCTATACAAAACAGCGACCAACCCGTCGAATTCTAACGCGACCTTCGTAACAATATAAATAATTCGATTCATTGATACACAATAATTGTTGTAAGTAAACTTAAAAATCTGATTAAAAATTGATAATACTATAGAATTTTTCTTAAAAGCCCATAAATTATGCTTAATCTTCTTTTTCTTTTTTTTTAATAGTACAAAACGAGCATACGGGTTTGGTAACCTGATGTTATGTTTACTTTTTGAAGCTTTTAAGTTATCACTTGTGATGTACACTCCTACTACTGCCCTGGTATTTCTGTCGAGATCAGGCAGTAAGTTCTTATATCAAGAGTTTCTTATATCTGCAGTAATTTTTAATCAATTTTAGGCTGGGAGAACAACACACGCATGTGCTGAAGTACATCTTAACAGGACCCCGTTGACCTACACCTGACTCATGGACACATGGACGATGGATCCGGCATCCGCATGATTAATCCATGGAATGATTAAAAGTTCGTCTCATTTTTTATTTAATATCATTGCACCATGGCCCGGGCCATTCGAACCCGGACCCCTTGTCCTAGTCCGCGTCACTAGCCCCGGCATGGGCGGCACTTAATCACTTCATTAACACCACGTTGGGCTTTCTTATTATTTAAAAAAAGGCCACATATCCAGGTACCATAATAGAAATTCGCCCACTCATTTCAAGATTCAGCAGCATCTAAGAAGTCTGGCATTGCTGATGTTAAAAATATAAAAAAAGTATAGCTTACCTTTCATGGAATCCCCAGAAACCACCATCAAATTATACTTATTCCTCGCCAAATCAAAAGTCTGCCCCATAACCTTCGACACGGTATCTCTTCTGAACTTGCAATATAATTTTCCATCTATCGTTGACGACTCCAGCAACTGCACTATATCTTGAGGCGAATCCGACCTTTTCACGTATGGCTCCACTTTAGGATATGTCCAAGAAGTAAAGAGATTAACCCTCCCATTGTCGTTTCTCACGCATTCCATTGCACTATCGTCACCCATTTTATTGTCCATGCTCAGAGCTGCTGAGACGTACTTAGGATTGTCAGTTCCTTGGATTTCGAATGTATAAATGTCTCCCGCTACGAATATTGCAACAATAGCTTTGCAGTTTCCGGTGGGGATGCAATTTTGGGGAACGCCAAAACATAGTTTGGTGTCTGCGCAGCCTTGATAAATGCTGTCTAAGGGCGGGGGTGTCGTGTTTGGCTGGAAGAAAATACACTGTGTTAAAAACTTATTAACATCAACAGAAGCGAAAAAAATTTTATACGACATTGTACTGAGGGAAATATGCCACATTATCTTAGACTATGGTCTCCTATTTTATGCCGTACGCGGCATTTGGCGTTAGCGTCAACGTTCAATTCCGTGGCTTCCAACGCCTGGACGCAACGCACAGCGTCGGCGGTCAATACGTCTGGCGTGACGCAGGTGGCTCAGTGGCGTTTTGTTCGATGGATTGTGAACCCAATATAATATTGTATCCAGTTTTATTTTAGTAGATTTTTTTTTATTATCGCTGTGTTTTCTGTACTATGAATGCAATGTAATCATGGTGCTGGTTACCGAAGCAACAATAAACAAAACACATGGCGACCGAAATCATTATAATTTATCCGGTTAGTTCTCCGCACGTTCAGCTTAACGGTTAAATTGTTAGAGGCGTGATAGCCAGTATTTGCCGTATCACCGCTCTTCGACAACACTTCCCTTAAAGCCTCGCCTAGTATCGGAATACTGGGTCTCGAAATCTCGAGCGATTGCCGATTCCGTGGCCATTGGAGGGCAAAGCCAAATTGGCTTCGAAGAAGCTGGGGGTAATTAATAGAGCACGGCAAAACTTCAAGCTGGCCAACATTCTAGCACTCTACAAAGCGCTGGTCCGGCCACAAATGGAGTATCGCTATCATCTCTGGTCTGGCGCACCCCAGTATCAGCTCGATCCATTTGACCGCGTGCAACGCAGAGCAGCTCGAATTGTCGGGGACCCAGTGCTCTGTGAACGGCTGGATCACTTCGCGTTGCGTAGAGACGTCGCTTCATTGTGTGTCTTCTACCGCATTTATCACGGGGAGTGTTCCGAAGAGCTGTTTAACCTGATTCCTGCCGCCGAATTCCACCTTCGCACGACACGCCACAAATTAGGATATCATCCCCACCATCTGGATGTGTGGCGGTCCTCCACAGTGCGGTTTTCAAGGAGCTTTCTTCCTGGTACTACTAAGCTGTGGAATGAGCTTCCTTGTGCGGTGTTTCCGGGACGATACGACATGGGTACTTTCAAAAAAACCGCGTACACCTTCCTTAAAGGCTGGCAACGCTCTTGTGATTCCTCTGGTGTTGCAAGAGAATGTGGGCGGCGGTGCTCACTTAACACCAGGTGACCCGTACGCTCGTTTGTCCTCTTATTGAATAAAATATTATTGAATAAAAAAAAAGCCAGACACACGGGTGCGAATATACTATAAATATTTTTAATTTATTAACTTCTTAATCATCCTCACCTTAGATTCCATAATAACAGGAGGTGCTTGCGTAGTTCTAGCGGTGGTAGTGACAGGGCTCGACGTTGTAATTACCGTGTCTGGTGTCACGACTTCTACTAAAGTTGATTCCACATTTTTCCAGAAGGTCGCATAGCTTTGGGCGACTGTAGCTCTGAAAGAATAACTTTGTTCATTATAATCTTTATATTATGCATATAAAGAGACGAGTAAGACGTTCACTAATGGTAAGTGATAAGCGCGCGTGGTGTTGCACCAGTATGGCACCACCACATCTCCTCCTGTGGGGAAGGTAAGAGGCGATTAAGGGATACACAGAACGGAGGAGGATGGGCAGCAGCATCTTCCTGACAGAGCATTACTATCAACTGCCATCGCCAACCCGCCTACCAAGCGTGGCGATCATGGTAAAACAACATTGATACTAGGCCCACAGTCTCCAGCGGCAGCGCTCGTGGTGGCCACGATACGTTAAGAATACCCGGGTAACAGTTCGGTAAGCCCCCCACAAGATAGAACGATGATCTGGTCAAAATGGCCGGAACATGTTGGATGAGGGCAGCTCAGGACCGATCGTCGTGCAGATCTTTGGGGGAGCACTTTGGCTGGAATTATGAATGATGGAAGTGATAAGCCTTGCCCATTACAATGCAATGCCGCTCAGGATTTTTGGTCGACGGTGGCTATCAAACCGAAACGCAACAATACTTGCAAATTACTGCTTCACGGCACAAAATGGCGCTGCTGTGCTAGCCGGCATCCCGTGCAAGGAAACCTCGAACTAGAAATAATAAGAGCAATACATCATATATGGCTGGATCTGTCAAGAGAGCGCTAGAATGTGGGAAAGCTTGAAGTATTGCCTCAATCATTTGAAGGCGTCCAGTTTCTTCGAAGCCCTTGTTTGTCCTTTACACAATTACCTGAATTCTACTCCCCCCAAGTAGTCATTCGGAGCTACCCAGGTGAAGGTGAGTGGTGGTTTCTCTTGCGGCGAGGTGTGTGTAACCGTATCGTTGTCCCCGCGACAACTCATGATTTGAGCTACCGTTGGCACACCTGTGAACTTGCCGATTATTTTATCTGTGTCCTGAAAAGAGACCAATAATTATAAGTATTTTTATGCACTTTTACATTAATTATCTAGCCACAAAAACTGCACTGCCTGAACTATCAATGTACATAGTATCTAATATATAAAATACTCGTGTCATTGCCACCAAACTTCTCCGAAACTACTTGATCGATTTTCATTATTTTTTGATATTTTTGATAGGACTGAGAATAGGTGGTAAACGATATTTTATACCTTATTAAATATAAGAATAATATTTCGTATTATTAACATGGATTGGGGACGTTTTGAGACAGCGTAGGAGATAGCACACAGCCTTGGGGCACTCCAGCATTCACGGGCTTCGGGTTCGAGCAATATCCGTCGACAACGACCTGTATGCTGCACCCAGTGAGGAAGCTGGAGGTCCACTTGCACAAGCTCTCGGGAAGCCCAAATGATGGAAGTTTTGAGAGGAGCGCCTTGTGCCATACACGATCGAACATACACTTCGCTATATCCAGGCTAACTGCCAGGCCTTCCCCCTTGCTTTTAATAGCCGCATAATAATCTATGTGTTAGGTATACCAGAAGATCACCTGCTGACCGACCATGGCGAAAGCCGTACTGTCAGTCGTTGATCAACTGATGACCCTCTAGGTATACCAAGAGCTGGCGGTTGACTATGCTCTCCATGATTTTGGAGAGCAGGGAGGTAATAGCAATAGGCCTGTAGTTTGCCTTATCCGAACTGTCTCCTTTTTTTTTTGGATCGGATGGACAAGGGCTGACTTCCATGAGTCAGGGACTACGCCTTTTGAATAAGAGTGCCGGAATAAACGCGTTAGCAAGTAGCATTCTATTGTCACTGCCTACCCCCACGGGAACAGAGCGTGAGTATGTTTGTGTGTTAACCTGGGTTTCACTTCAACCTTCATGTGGTCGTGCAGGCACTGTTTTTTTAATAAAACAGTTTCCAGTTTAATACTAAGTATCCAGTACTATAATTCTGTCCGTATATTAATTGTAATTACTCACGTACCTGTATAGATCTGGCTTGTAAGATAAATCCTCCTATAGGCAGTGGAGTGGTGAATGGGCTTCCGATGGTGACGTTGAGCGCATCACCTTGCCGAACTTGAGCTGATGATGTGATGATGGCGTACGGAGGCACCGAAGCCTGGGGCAGGATCGTGCTATGCCGTGGTATTTGATCCAAGCAAGCCTGGAAAATAGGATCATTCAGATTTAAATTTTCTGCAAATTGATTAGTTTTAAGTGCTAATGTTTACCTCGAAAATAATTACTGCTTTAGAAACAATGTTACTGACACATGTCACATACACCATAAAAAGAAATATATATTATGTCCGTTCTGTTTGTTCCGACAGCAGATAGTTACTTCTTATTATAATAATAATAATAATTTATAAAAATTAAGTAATATTTTGGTAAATAATAATGTAACGTCGCGGAGATCTTTGGTGGAGGCCTTTGTCCAGTGGAAGTCTTCCGGCTGATAATGATATATGTCAAACGCTGAAGTGCCATAAATAATGATAGAAAAAATCTTAATGTGTAATAATCTTTAGAGATAATAATTTATACAATACACATCCCAATTTTCAGTTTTGTTCAGTCTTTGCATATTTATATTACCTATGTTATAGATTTAAATATTATATAAAAATTACCCCAGGGGGCGCTCCGGAACCATGTTGTTCTGAAGATTGGACCAGGCACAATACTGCGATTAGTAGTAGCTTTGTACTTCTTTTCCTGGGCAACATCGTCGTATCTGTAAATAATAAAATAGTTAAAGTTAAAAACTAAAACACACGCTTTGGTTGAAGAGATTAGTTGAAATTTAAAATTAACATCAATTCCTGCCTTAAAGGCAAGATGAAAAAATTATACAAATTACAACAAATCTTATTTTGCAAATTGAAAAATGGAATAATTGTATCAAATTAATGTATTGTCATCGGTCCTCGATAAATGTACGAAGTTTGAACGAAATCTGGCCCTTTAAAGTGCCAAAGTCAAAATCGCGCTCAAATGAGTCGGTTAAAAAAAAAATATAATAAAAAGCGTCTAAAAATACTCTTCGAATCATTCAGTAGTATAATTATGTAAATATTTTTACAGGGTGAGCTTTAAGTGGCGTGTTTTATTAGTTATACAGAAGCCTTGTTTATGGTCTTAAGATTAATAGCGGATTAGCATCACGCGATTTTGAGTCTTATGGATATTCTAAGTATATCCATAAAATCACTACACCTTATTTTAGTTGGGCATAACGATTAGGTACAGAAAGACTTAATAAACAGCTGTCTGACGACCAATTCTAGATAGTCAGTGTTCTTGTCAGTAGTTTGGAGTAATCTGCAATGTATAAAAAAAGGTGTGTGCCTTAATTCACTGAGCCTTCATTTCTAGAATGAGTCCTGACTGCTACAAAGTTAGCTTACTTAATTAAGTGCAATCAGGTATAACGACTTTCTTATTTTAGGGTTATTTCATTTACATAATACACAGAAGTGCAGTTGGAAATTTAAGTTTTTTTAAATTACTGTTTTATATTAATTACTTGCTGATGCCCGCGGCTGTGTGCGCGTAGATAGGGTTTTTAAAAATAATAAGCAAGTTTGGAATTGAAGATTATATCATGTCCTATTCCAGTTCCAGTTCCCGTTTTCGCTCCCTTTTCCAATATATTATGTGAATTAAGTTATTTCGAGGAAGATTGCTATTGCAAACTAAACCTACTATTGGAATAGTTATGTGAATTCAGTTTTTCACTAATCCCGCGAGAGCCATAGATTTTTCCGGGATAAAATGTAGCCGCTGTATCCAATTTCATCAAAATCGGTTCAGTAGCTCCGGCATAAAAGCGTAACAAACAAACTTACATTCTCATTTATAACGTAGGTAGGGATTTGGCTTTATTGAGAGGAAGTGGCAAGAGTTTTTTACTCTCAATAAAGCAAAATGTCATGCTATCTCATCAAGTTGTGAAGAGGGGTCGAAGAATCGCTTCACACTTGCTTCTTTGCCTGAGATCTATAGCACGTACTTAGACTTTACTTAGGTAAAACTTAGCTGAGTGTGATAAAACACAAACTTGACTTTTGCATTGGGCTGTCTTACCTTAAGCTTAGTATAATTTCAGCTGTTAATTGACTTTAAAAATGTAATCAAAGATTATGCTAAGCTTACACTCGGCTAAGTTTTACGTAAGTAAAGACTGAGCAAAGTGGGAGGCTCCTTTGCACATGGTGCCGGCTAAATTATGGGTACCATAACGGCACCTATTTCTGTCGTGAAGCAGTAATGTGTGAGCAATACTGTATTTCGGTCTGAAGGGCGCCGTAGCTAGTCAAATGGCTGGGCAAATGAGACTTAACATCTTATGTCTCAAGGTGACGAGCGCAGTTGTAGTGCCCCTCAGAATTTTGGGGTCTTTCAAGAATCCTGAGCGGCACTGCATTGTAATGGGCAGGGCGTTACAACTACCATCAGCTGAACGTCCTGCTCGTCTTGTCCCTTATTATCATAAAAAAGTACGCTATTTAGATCTCAGCCATAGTCGATATCCGTAAGCATTGCCTTGCTTGTATGTAGGTGACTAGGCTCGCCTTTCAAATGTGCGATACGTTCGTGCTTGGATGAAATAAAAATGTATTGCACATTCAACGACACGATAAAAGTAAATTATTATATAAAATAATGGTATTTTTATCTAAATTACTTGAAACTGCTACGATTTCCTCAATCAACCGTAAATACTTTGTAACAATTTCGGGAAATTGTATTCGATTATTTTGAAGACATGTAAATGACGGGTCGTGGTTTGAGTTGGGCAGGCAGGCCATGACCCCAGTGTGGGTTCTATTTTTGCCCTTTTTCTTAACTATTTTTTTGTAAATTTTAATTGGTAAATTATTTCGTTCGTTTCACTGAGAAGAATTAATCAGGGCTGAAATCAGGGTTGAAAAATGGCGCGGGATCCCGGAATACCGAGATCTCGGTTTGGAAGCCCTAGTCGAGTAAAGGGTTGGCTGGTCCATGTGTCATGCTCGTGGTCGGGTGCTACTTGAGGTTGCTTGTATCAAGATCATCTGTCACTGAGAACCCTGCCTTTGTTGTTTTAAAGGCTATATTGTCTTTAAGTAGTCCATAATATATTTATTTACAGTGTGTGTGAATTTTTATGCATTCACTCTACTCAGTAACTTTTGAGATGTTGTTATGATTTACTTTCACTATATTATATATAGGTACACTTATATGTTATTTCTTATTTATAAATGTAAGTTGACGTTTATCTTGTTTTTTTTTTGTAAAATGCTCGAAACTGTAAATATTTATTTAAAAGAGTGGCATTAAGTTTTTTGATGCCGTGCTCATGTTCATTAAATCTCAACTTTTCCGAATTGGTGTTAAAATATGGTTAAATGTACCTAAGTATATACATATATACAGATACTTACATTTAACCATATGTAAATAATATAATATATTTATATATACATAATACATATATTATGTATATTTAAACTTGCATCCCTAATTGTCATTTATTCTTGATCTAAATGAATTAATAATTTTTGATTTGACTAATCATACGCCGACAAGATTAGATCTGTAAGAAAATTCTTCGAGGTGAAACGCATTATAAAACTTATTACGGCGTCGCGTACCGCGATGGGATCTCGATTACATCACATAGTGCGTTACACGATGAGACTTAAAATGGAATGAATCACAGCGATCTTACCGGAACACAGAGCAGAAATGTTGACATCTATTTTACAGAATAAATTTAAATATAACTCTTTTAGTGTTATCACTAAATATTATATAACAAAGTCCTGTGACGCGTGCGTCTGTCTGTCTGTTCGCGTTAAACTCAAAAACTACTGTACCGATTTTCATGCTGTTACCAATGGATAGCGTGGTTTTCGAGGAAGATTTTTAATATATTATTAAGTTTTGTATAAATTTTCGTATACATCAACGATATTTGTTGGATGTGTCGGAAAAAAATAAAATCATCTGAGAGCTTTCAACGAAAACTCTGAATAAACCCGTTGAGATATAACAAAATAATGTATTGTGAAATTGTGTATCTTATATACGTATACAAAAAGTCCGCGATGGCATATTTCTACCTATCAACGATAACATACTATACCCATTTGAACTAGTATAGTGTACAGTACACCTGCATGAAATAGAGTATGATTGAGAACTCTTTGCCCCGGGCGCTTGCATATACAATTTGTCAATATTTCAACTGGAACGTAAAACTACATAAAGCAATTTTAAGTCCAAAGTAGAGGGATATTACTAAAAATTTGAAAGCAGAGTTATAGGAGGTTTTGTAAAAGTGAGGTTATGCAATACATAACAACTTATACACAGCAGATTTTTGAAATGCGACTGTTATTTTGTTTTAATGGATTGGTTATTTACAATATTGAAATACATTACATATTTTTTAATGAAAATATGGGACGAGACGAGCATTATGCCTAATTTGGGGCAAGATATTTATGTAAGAGTGTGTCAATATTATTAAATTATATTATTACAGCCTAAACACATGGTCGGATTTGGTACGGCCGGCCATATCCGGCGGGATATAGCATTAGGCCAGCCACGCACTGTGGTTTCTACAAGATAGTGTGGGCAGCGTTGACCACCTTAGTCAGCCACACTTGGCATTAGCTCTTTAGTATTTGGAATATTTTGGAGCAGCTCGAATTGTCGGGGACCCAGTGCTCTGTGAACGGCTGGATCACTTGGCGTAACGACGTCTCTTCGCTTCACTGTGTGTCTTCTACAGCATCTATAACGGGGAGTGTTCCGAAGAGCTGTTTCACCTGATTCCTACCGCCGAATACCATCTTCGCACGACACGCCACAAGTTAGGATATCATCCCCACCATCTGGATGTGTGGCGGTTCTCCACAGTGCGGTTTTCAAGGAGCTTTCTTCCACGTACTACAAAGCTGTGGAATGAACTTCCTTGTGTGATGTTTTCGGGACGATACGATATGAGTACCTACAAAAAAAGCGCGTACACCTTTCTTAAAAGCCGGCAACGCTTCTGTGATTCCTCTGGTGTTGCAAGAGAATGTGGGCGGCGGTGATCACTTAACACCAGGTGACCTACGCCCGTTTAAAAAAAGAATATTTAACACAAGCTAACGCACACACTGACAAATCCAAATAATTGGTCACGCATTATCGAGCTGACAGGTCGTTTATACGCTAGTATCTATGACAATAATATTCAAGTTGCGAATTGTAAAGTTAGAAACACGAAACAACGTTATTATTTCCTTAAACCTTGACAGAGAGGTGGCCAATCGGCGAGGTGAATGCTAAGGTACCTACTAGTCACTCAGTAGAACTTAGTCACCAGCTTATTAGAGTCTTAGACAATTATCATTGGAATAAGGCATTCGTGTTTCTGATTTAGATCTCTGATATAAATATTGAAATTTTTGATATAAGTACGTAATGAATAAAACATATGATAATTTATTAGACTAAAACAGCATCAAAAGTATATCTAAATAGGTGACCATGCAAATACTTCTAACACAAAAAAATGTGGAAACCAGTGGTAGTCTCCTTTGCACAGGAAGCCGGCTAGATTATGGGTACCACAACGGCGCCTATTTCTGCCGTGCAACAGTAATGTGTAAACATTACTGTGTTTCGGTCTGAAGGGCGCCGCAGCCGTAGCTAGTGCAATTACTGGGCAAATGAAACTTAACATCTTATGTCAAGGTGACGAGCGCAATTGTAGTGCCGCTTAGAATTTTTGGGGTTTTCAAGAATCCTGAGCGGCACTACATTGTAATGGGTAGGGCGTATCAACGTCCTGCTCGTCTCGTCCCTTATTTTCATAAAAAAGAAAACAAACAAAAAATGGTCACACTAAAATAATCTGAACAATAAACTATATTTATACAATTTCTTATTTTTGAAAGTGATAACCCTCACTTCTGGGATTAATTACACAAATTTAATTTGAAGCCAAAACCTGAGAGTTGAACAAGACATACAACTTACAAGGTTTATCAACGATACGTCACTCAAACGGTGGAAGAGAACGCGAGAGGTCGTGGGTTCGAGTCCCGCATCGTCCATAATTTTTTTTTCTAATTTAATTTGTGTCACTACATTTATAGATGGCGGATCGTAAGATCTATCTGTTCGTAATCCAAAACTCACAATAAAACTTGATTATACAGTCATTAGGCGGCATTTTCAATATTTTTTATAATTTAACTAGCCATTACCCGCCCGCTTGGCTGGGCGAATTTTAAAAGGTAATAAATTAAACAATAAAAAAATAAGCCATTAACCATCTAGGATAAATTTCGCATCGAATGGTGGTAGTTTCATGTCGATACCATCAGTGGTTTGGCGTGAAATAGCCTCAAACAAAGGCCATTTTCATTATATATGTATATAAAGAACATAATATAATTTTGAATATGGGAATTTCCGAGCCTCTGCATTTTCCTCTGAGCGATAATGAGCTTCCTTATACGGCTCATAGTTAGCGCCTAAATCCGCGTTCAGTATACAGTCATCACTGACAACACACACTGGTTAAAACCTTCGTATTCAGACACTTCATAAACCACATAAGTACATATACATCATAAAATATTTATTCAGCAATACATACTTTTAAATATTTAACAATATATATATATATTTAAGAGAATCATTCTCATTAAAACATTTGGCGATGGGAAAACAGAAAACATGCAAACAAGGTGTTTTTACACAAGTTTTGTGGTGAAAATATAGGATTTGGAGCTATGAACTTGAAATTGCTAATGCTTCTTGTTGGTAAAAGTTAGCACTCCAGAGCTATTATGAACTACCAGTTTTCTTTGCAGTTAAACAAGTTTTTTCTCGGCATCATGCATTTGTTTAGTATACTACTATCACAAAAGTTGTTCTTATAGATTTTTCTTTTTTATGTAGGTACATTTATTCAGATTAGTAATCAATAATGAGGATTGTAAGCAATTAAGCAGTTTGCGCCTGTTAAATGTTACATTTTCGACCCAAGAATTTTGAAAATATTGACTTTGTTACATATGAGCCGTGAACTCATATCGCTCAAGGTCGCCGGCATTTAGTGTCGCCTTAACAATGACATAACACGGCTCGCAGCTATTCTGGATTTCTCCATCATGTCCATACCAATTATTAATTCAAGCGAATTCAGGTTGACGCGATGAATAATAGATTGCTGCAAGTCATTTGTCTTCTTCCTATCGATTGAAAGTGACAACTTCCATTGATGATATCAATGTGTAGATACCTCGAAATATACAATGCCTTTATATTCCTCAAACAGTAAATGCTAATTTCATATTTAAAAACCGATTGCCTGTGCTTCCCCGGGGCATAAAAAGAATAGGAAGGTCCCAAGCCCAAATGTGTCGCAAGAGGTGACTAAGGGTATTGTGGGAGGCTTCTTTTCACAAGATGCCAGACAGATTATAGTCACTTTTTTTTTATGGAATAGGAGGACAAACGAGCGTACGGGTCACCTGTTGTTAAGTGATCACCGCCGCCCACAATCTCTTGCAACACCGGAGGAATCACAGGAGCGTTGCCGGCCTTTAAGGAAGGTGTACGCGCTTTTTTTGAAGGTACCCATGTCGTATCGTCCCTGAAACACCGCACAAGGAAGCTCATTCCACAGTTTTGTAGTACGTGGAAGAAAGCTCCTTGAAAACCGCACTGTGGAGGACCACCACACATCCAGATGGTGAGGATGATATCCTAACTTGTGGCGTGTCGTGCGAAGGTGGAATTCGGCGGCAGGAATCAGGTTAAACAGCTCTTCGGAACACTCCCCGTGATAAATGCGGTAGAAGACACACAATGAAGCGACGTCTCTACGCAACGCCAAGTGATCCAGCCGTTCACAGAGCACTGGGTCCCCGACAATTCGAGCTGCTCTGCGTTGCACGCGGTCAAATGGATCGAGCTGATACTGGGGTGCGCCAGACCAGAGATGACAGCAATCACTACAACAGCGCCTTTTTCTGCCGTGAAGCAGTAATGTATAAGCATTATTGTGTCGGTTAGAAGGTTGCCGTAGCTAGTGAAATTATTGGGCAAATAAGACTTAACATAATATTATGTTTCATTAATAAACACAGTGTAAAGTTACTCTAGGTTTAATATTACTTCAAATTTTTCAATTTGGAATAACTTTATTTCGCGTTTATAAATAACACGGATATATTATATAATATGAATATCATAATATATGGATAATATCCATAACATGTTCTTCTCTACCTCTGTTTACAACTAGATAACTAATTTGCTGTGTTTACCCATAATTGGATGTTCACTATAGTTTTTAAGTTCTGTATATGTATTCTAAATAAGCTTATGTGTACTATCTGTCGGTAAACCTTATTAAATAAATAAAACACAACTTATGTCTCAAGGTGACAAGCAGAATTCATGAATCCTGAGCGGTACTGCATTTTTATTGGCAGGGCGTATCAATTACCATCATCTGAACGTCCTGCTCGTCTCGTCAATTATTGATATTCAGACACTACATGCTTATGATTTTATTGTAATGTATAAATTTCATAATAATCTAGGATTGTAAAGATATTTCAAAGATTTGGCGCAGACGTCTCTCGATAACACATAGTGATATATAGTGAAATTTCATTTTTATCAATGTAATTTAATCAATTATGTAATTTATCATTACTCTAACAAACTAAAACGAAATGGCCGATTTACTTAATTCATTTAACAAGTTTCTTGACCCAAATCAAAGGCTGCCCTGCACGAATTGTGAATATTTGAACACCCTTCGACCTCGAAGGAGCATGTCTTAGAACGAAGCCTGTGACCTGAATAGATGGCCCAGTTAGGTAATATTAACTTTTTGATAATGTGATTAATATTAACAGGTATACAAAAGCCCTGCCCCTTAGAATGCAGTGCCGCTCAGTATTACTGAAAAACCCAAAAAATCTGAGCGGTACTATAACTGCGCTTGTCACCTTGAGACATAAGTTGTCAAGTCTCATTTGCCCAGTAATCTCACTAGCTACGGCGCCCTTCAGATCGAAACACAGTAATGCTCACACAGTACTGCTTCATAAATAGGCGCCGTTGTGGTGCCCATAATTTAGCCGGCATCCAGTGCAAAGGAGCCTCCCACTGTTAAACCACCATATATATTAAATAAAAACCAAATTTGGTAGACGGTGAGGGATTCCAACCCGCATTTCTCGGAATACGCCCCAGCGCTTTGACCACCAAAGAGTCCAATAGACTCAGGAACTACAAAGTTATTATGGAATTTTCACTTACAGATAAATAGAAAACAGAATAACGAAAAATGACAAATATTAAACAAAATTATTAACAAAATGAAATTGTAATGTGAACTGGTTTTTTTATTTATTACCAGCTGCTGCCCAGCTTTTATAAATAAATATTCAATATATAGGTTTTACGTTGATATAATTTTATTATATGTTAAACAGATATCGTATAGGTAACTAGCCCACCAGGCAATGTTTACTGGTGGTCAATTCTTAAAATATTTATATACTAACTTTCTTAAAAAAAACAGTTGAATAAATTGCTATTAACTTCGAAGGAGGTGTCAAAATTAATAATTGAACATTTGTACAACATAGAATAATATGGCTAAATGCTAAAACATTATTCAACGATCATCTAAACTCTAAAGAATGCCTTACTAAAAACTATACGCACTCAAACAACGAAACTGCATATTGCATACAAATTGCACCAAGTTCAATGAATCTAGTATTGATCTTTCCTACGTGCATTTATTTCATGAGAATACCACTGTAGTTGATAGTTATAATTTTTTTAACTTTCCCAGAACTATTCGCTATATGCAGGTGTCTGTTGAAAAATAATAGAATTTGTATATTTCACCCTTTTCAGGGTCTATACGCACGAAACCCTATGAGAAATTAAGCTTATAATCCCTGCGGGCTGACAATGGGATCGGCCGCCATCTTAGTCATAATGACGTCATGACCAGGCAGCCAATCATAAGAATCGTTCTGACATCACTCAGTCTTTTTATAACAAGGTTCCAATCAAACGTGAGGGGAATAGGATTTTCTTCTTAGTGGAAACGATTTTCGATTTAGATTACCCTGACACACAAGAATAAAACGGGAATATCAACAATTAATTATTGTCAGTTATAAATATGGCAGATCGCAATGAAGTTGACTAAAGATAGATAATGATAATGTTATGTTAGTGAATTTGTTAGAAACTGTTATAACCATTACGTTAACATTAGGAACAGACATAATCTTATAATGCCTACTACTCGGCTAAGTCGAGTTAGTAAGTCTTTTGTGCGGCGTTGCATATGCTGTAACAACAAGATCCCAGATAATGTTCAAAATAAATGCATTCAAAATTCAAAAGAATTGTTCATGATACCACTGATTGGATTTTTTTTTATGGAATAGGAGGACAAACGAGCGTACGGGTTAACTGATCTGCTGTTAAGTGATCACCACCGCCCACATTCTGTTGCAACACCAGAGGAATCACAAGAGCGTTGCCGGCTTTTAAGGAAGGTGTAAGCGCTTTTTTTGAAGGTACCCATGTCGTATTGTCCCGGAAACACCGCACAAGGAAGTTCATTCCACAGCTTTGTAGTACGTGGAAGAAAGCTCCTTGAATACCGCACTGTGGAGGCCACACATCCAGATGGTGAGGATGATAACCTAACTTGTGGCGTGTCGTGCGAAGGTGGAATTCGGCGGCAGGAATCAGGTTAAACAGCTCTTCGGAACACTCCCCGTGATAAATGCGGTAGAAGACACACAATGAAGCGACGTCTCTATGCAACGCCAAGTTATCCAGCCGTTCACAGAGCACTGAGTCCCCGACAATTCGAGCTGCTCTGCGTTGCACGCGGTCAAATGGATCGAGCTGATACTGGGGTGCGCCAGACCAGAGATGACAGCAATACTCCATGTGTGGCCGGACCTGCGCTTTGTAAAGCGCTAGTATGTGGGCAGGCTTGAAGTATTGCCGTGCTCTATTAATGACGCCCAGTTTCTTTGAAGCCAATTTGGCTTTGCCCTCCAGATGACCACGAAATTGGTAATCGCTCGAGATGTCGAGACCCAGTATTCCGATAATAGGCGAGGCTTTAAGGGAAGTGTTGTCGAAGAGCGGTGATACGACAAATGGGTTTTTTTTAGTGGTAAACGCGCAAACTTGAGTCTTCCGGGGGTTAAATTTTACAAGGTTCAATTTACCCCATTCCGCGACTTTCTCAAGAGAGGACTCGATAGAAGACACAAGTTTCTCCCGGCACTGGTCGACGTTTTCCCGAGAGAGACCTGCATGGCCCATGTATACGGCATCACCAGTGCTGTCGTCTGCATAGCAATGAATGTTGGAGGTGTCCAACATATCATTGATATGCAGAAAAATAGGCATACCTTTTGGAATGGGTAGTTTTCGACTTTCAATAAGTGATTTTATATCCTATTTTGAATAAAAATATTTGAATTTGATAATAAAATTTATTCAAACTCAGTAACATTGACTCAAAGAATGGTAAGTAGTAGTAAATAAATAATCAATAAGTATCTACGTACTTACAATTATGTTTGTTTCATTATATGTAGATTTAAATTTGATGTTATTCAATACATCTTTTTTTTTATGGAAAAAGGAGGACAAGCGAGCGTTCGGGTCACCTGGTGTTAGGTGATTACCGCCGCCCACAATCTCTTGCAACACCAGAGGAATCAAGGAGCGTTGCCGGCCTTAAGGAAGGTGTACGTGTGTATCTAAAAGTAATTTTCGGAACACCCCAATCCAAATGATGTTGTTAATATAAATGTAGACTAGCTGCCTGCCCTCATACCAGGGCTTCCACGCATCAGGGCTGCGCATTTGCTCTCATTGTTACATAGAGACTCGTATATTATCATTGGCGCTAGGTATCAGAAATTGAAACAATTAGTTATATTTAAAGTAATATTCCTAACTTCTAGAATAAATTATACAAATCAAATTTTTAACAAAAATTTATGAACGATGCGGGACTCGAACCGGCGACCTCTCGGTATTCCCTCCGAGTGCTTTTCCAATGGGCCAACCGTTCGAGTGACGCATCGTTCGTAAATCTTGTTCAACCCTCAGGTTGTGGCTCCGGAAGTTCCTAATTACTTCACACTGTAACCGTCACTGTAACTTGAAGATGTTATGTCTCATGTAATAGTAGTAAGTTGAACACAACAATTCAAGTGTACTGCGGTTTTGATTCAAACAACTCAGGTTTCACTGTAATAAATGCAAACGAAAATGATTTTATTTATTTACGTAAGCTAATAAAATCATTTATAAAAAGTAATAAAATGTTTACAAAAATAAGTGCGCAAAAACGTGAAAAAGTAAATTACGTAAGTACCTAATTGAAAATATATACGTAAGTAGTGCATACTACGGGGTCGCAGAGACTCGCGATATGCAAGAAAGCACACGCAAAATTTCTCCATCCTCAATATACTCTTAAATCAGAGGGAGATTCCGTTGCACAGGATGCCGGCTAGATTAGGCGCTGTAGCTAGTGAAATTACTGGGCAAATGAGACTTAACATCTTATATCTCAAGGTGACGAGCGCAATTGTAGTGACGCTCAGAATTATTGGGTTTTTCAAGAATCCTGAGCGGCACTGCATGGTAATGGGCAGGGTGTATCAACTACCATCAGCTGAACGTCCTGCTCGTCTCGTCCCTTATTTTCAAAAATAATAATATGTGGACCCGGCCTCAGCTAACAGCGAATTTCCTCGCAGGCCCGAGCCATTTATTAGCCGAATGTGAGATTCTGGCATTTTTAGATCCAATTAAGAATGAATTTGGCATTTTTAGAGTACAGAATATAGTTTTGCTCGTTTCGTCCCTTATTTCATAAAAAAAAAATTTATAATAACCCCTTGCCATTAAAACAGTTTTTACATATGTCTTGAATGTTTTGTCACTCAATTGGGAGTTTATTATAGAATCTAACAGACTTTTCAATCTTCTTCCAGAAATCTAATAGTGAGTCAATTCATTTATTCTGCCGCTTGATACTCCTATCGCTGGCTCGACATTTAGTAGCAAAAATATGAAAAGTTCGTTACAAAAACTTAATATGTTATAAGAGATGTTGAAATACAGCCAATTACACTACCCATAATATTTTATATAAAAAAGTACTATTTTATAAAAAAAGTATCACTCAGTATCAAAATCGTGTTCAGGTATGAGAACAATTAAACACGTGTAACTTCGCGTACCTGTCGAGTCAAAATACGAGAATCGGGACGCAAGTGAGCGAACCGGTACGTCGAGGTCGCGGCAGGAGGGTTTCTGAGGGTCAAGGAGTTGACTGTGAGAAATATAATTATGTATTATTATTTAAGAAATATAATAATTATATATACACGGTGGTATGGGCCCGGGCGAAAACTGCACATACAGTTAATTACTGTTCTATAATAACTTGAATTCGACCTTACCACACCCAATCACTTTCCCAACTTTATTTAAAACGCGTGTGCCGGAAATTTAAATGAGTTACAGCCGATTTCTTCATGGACGTTGATTACCTCCGCCTATTACGTCACCACATTATTCTGGCTTAGAACGCTAGACAGATATTAAAACTGATGGCAAAACGTACAATATACACTTCGTTCCAAAATAAGAAATTATTAGAATATTAAATTTGTACTAGTAAGACTTATTGATTTTTTACGGTAGCGATGTTGATATATTATGAGCGCGTTGAAGTCTATTGTTCTAAAATCGCTAAAATGATCTAGAAAATAATTTTTCTTCATTTATTAACCATAAATTCGTACAACCTTCTTGACTCTCATTATATAATATTATAATACATTCAAACTTAAGCATTTGTCATGTTTCATATTTTGTTGGGCGATAGATATGTTATTCCCAGAAAATGTAAAAAACCAAATTTCTGTTACGAAATCCACAAGAATTGTTAAAAAACTTAAACATAAGTGACTTCCTTAATGATACCACAGATTGAAATGGAGCGACCGCTGTTAGACTATTTAATAATGAATTTAATTAGTCTAACAGCGGTTTAATTTAATTTTAAATGTTATTGTATTGTGACAAAATTATAATAAAAAAAAAGAAAATCGCGTAGTTTCTTGGTCCCGTTCTTCTCAGGTCTGAGGCATACATTTTCGAATGGGTGGTAAATAGTTTTAGACTTCCCATAACTTTAAATCCTATTTTGAACAAAAATATTTGAAGTTAAATTTAAAGGAATAAAACAATATTAAAGGGTGAAAACATTACAAACCTTCACCTTGATATTATAATATGACCATTCCGTTGCAAAACTTTTCAGGCGATTTCAAAACGCAGCCTTAATTTTTTATGAATATTTATAGAATAAGTTATTATTACAATATAAAACCGTCACATTCCTCTTAATTGAACTCCGTGAAGTTACAACGAATTCGACATGCACCGAGGAATTTTAGTGAAATATTTTAATTTAAAATTTATAAATTATATTAAGATTACTTCATTGCAGTTCTTATTTTATTATAATTGATACTTTTAAAGGCTGGCAATACACCTTGACCCCTGGTGTTGCGGATGTACATAGTCGGTTGCCTTACCACTTATCTTTATGTCAGTTTCTTGCCGGTTGTCCTTCTTCTAAGAAATACTATTTTGTAAAAAAAAGTCACTTAATAATAAAATTATGTTCTGAAATTCAAGTCAAGTCTTTGGTTATTTACCCTTGTTATGCAGACTTGAGATGGGCTTGTAAACTATAGTCCGACAACTTCGTGCGCGACCGTTCCACGGGGTGACAGACGGTGCCGGGGACGGGGTACTAAGATGTCAGCGGGTAGCGGGTGGTGTTGCGGGGAAGGGCAACGCATGAAACTGCCGTCCCCACCAGCGTCTGTCACCCCGTGGAACGGTCGCGCACGAATTTGTCGGGCTATAGTGGGAAGTTAAAAGCAATGGATGGATGGACGGATACCACAACGGCGCCTATTTCAGCCATGAAGCAGTAATGTGTAAGCATTACTGTGTTTCGGTCTGAAGGGCACCGTAGCTAGTGAAATTACTGGGACAAATGAGACTTGACAACTTATGTGTCAAGATGACGAGCGCAGTTATAGTGCCGCTCAGAATTCTTGGGTTTTTCAATAATCCTGAGTGGCACTGCATTGTAATGGACAGGGCGTATCAATTACCATCAGCTGAACGTCCTGCTCGTTTCGTACGTCATTTTCATTAAAAAAAAAACATTCAATAGGGGGGTATAGGTAGTCGAGAGGTTTGCAAGTTGTATGCATAATAGCATTGTTTGAAAAAGGCTTTTTTCTTATGGCAAATGTGGAAACAATTATTGAAGTGATTCTTTACCATTCGCACATCCCATAAGATTTCAAACAAAGAACCGCATTTGAATCAATCCGATACAGTTAAAGTTGCGATGAATAATCTCATTACATAAACGATGAACTAGGACTCCCGTATAAGTATTTTTTTAAAATGTCAATAATGATATTTAAAATATTCAAATGTATTATTTTAAAAATATTTAGAACTATAATACAATGCAATATATTATATATACACCACTAGTTTGAATTACAAAACAATGAGCGGGCGAAGTAGGTACGTAACAAACTAAGAAATTATAAATCACTCCTCGCGTCGGTTTCCTCAGTGCTGAGGGTCGTGATCATCTCGTCAGAGTACTTTGTTGCGTATTATTTGCCGCCATCTGCCCCTGTCGGAAGCAGAGTGTAAAGCGTCGTGGACAGTGGTTTCAAGGGCAGTGCGAATCTGATCGGTCCATCGCATGGGGCTCCTTCCTCTTGGTCTTCTTCCCTCCACCTTCCCTGTTACCATCAGTCTCTCCAGGTATTTTTACCCTCTAATTATAAATATGCATTCGTTTTTTTGTACTGGCAAATAACACAATAACTTTTCAAAACTTCTGAACATATTACATTTTATCATCAAAGTAGGAATCTACCGGTAGGATTAACTAGCGCGGGTCGAGGAAGTAATTTTTGAATAAAATTGAGAATTGAATGATTTTTGTGAATTATTTGCTAATTTCATACGTCTTGTATATTTTCCCCCGTTATAAATGTATTCCGTAATAACAGAAAAACCAGTATTTTTTTGGTAATTTTAAAATTACAGTGTACAGCTAGGATTATGACTAAACCTTGAAAAAATCATTTGATCAGCTTTCTTTATGTTATAACTTGTTAGATATAATTATCGTAGCCTACAGGCTTCACTAAGTTACAAAGCCTTGTCACAACACCGTCAGTGCTCGCAGAACCATGACCGACATTTTGGTTACCTAATAACTGATAGATAACTATTTATGTAACTATCAACCGGTTTTTATTCGTACCTTTAAGTTAACTTTGCGAAGCGAGAATCGAGTTACAGTTTTATACAAAGTTTCAACATTCATTCTTTAACCGTTTGATGCAAATATTTTAAATTAAAGAGGATTACAACAATATTAAATTATTATTAATGTGAAATAATGAGAGAAATATAATTCTTTTTGATTGAAAGAAACTTCAAGAAAAAAGAAACTATGTAATCATAAATATATTTAACACGCATTATTATCATCTGTAAAAAATATTGTAAATAAAAAACAGTGTGGGACCAATTAGGCAGCCTTGAGGAACACCCACGTTAACGAATTTATATTCCGTGCAAAAACCATGAAAAGCAGCATATTTTTAATGCTACCTAGTATCAAAAACTTAATGTCAGTCAGTCAACGCTGAAAATTTTGTTCTAGAGTTGCCATTTAAGCATTCTTCTTCTTTCATTCTTATACCTCCTAAAATTCCCCACCCAACTTCCTTTAATAATAATGATTAGTAAATCGATGTACATAAATGTAAATCTTGATATAAAAGAGTGGCAATGAGTTTCTTGCTACTTCTTCTGATTAGCTCAACCCTTTACGAAGTAGCGGTAGATTCAATAAGAAAAACTATTTTATTATTTTGACATTCATAAGTGTCATTTCCGTGACCTACGTGAATAAACTGATTTTGATTTGATTTGAATAGTTCCTTCCCTAGTTTTCACTTCTTTTGTAAATATTTTCTGTACATAAACGAAAATAAGATGAAATGCTAATATCACTAAGTACTTAAACGTAATAATTTAAGTAATTTTATACAGTATTGACATTTAGAAATCAAAATTTAGAAATCATTTTATAACCTGCAATAATCTCTCGAAATATTTATAATTATAAAAGCCCCTCTTATCACTAATCTTAAGACAGTGTTAATTTTTTTACAAGCTCAGTTGGCAGAGCACTCGCACGGAACTCGAGAGGTCGTGGGGACGATTCCCGCATCGTTCATGAAGTTTTGTTTTCAAATTTTATTTGTGACACTTTTTGTCTTAACATTCTTCTTCTTAACATTCTTACATAATAGCTTTAAGGGTAAATGTATACACTTCTATAATAAAGTCCCAGCCAGTGTTCAGGCATTATCTATAAATAAATTTAAATGTTTTATCAAAAAATGGCTCCGTCGTAAATCCTATTACTCCACTGCTGAATATCTAAATGATCGGACAGCCTGGGACTCGATTGTGATTTTTTATAGCGATAGAAATGACAGTTTAATATTGTATACTTGATTAAAAAGAGCGCAAAAATCAAATGCTGGGAGAGTTTCTTGCGCCGCTTCTTCTCTCTCAGAGTGCCATTTGTTTCCGAAGCGGTAGTAGTATCTAGTAGTTATTAGAAATGACATCAAAAAGAATTCTAAAGGAATCAATTTTGAGAAAATAAATGCCTTTAATGCCTTTATGCCTTATTATTCTGCGACATACGGAACCCTTGTATATAAGTATGTATGCGACTAGTACCTGACTGTGTTATTTACGGGTGAGTACACAAGTATTACTCATCGTTATACCCACAGCTAATTATACATCCATTGTTTTATTGAAGATTCCGAATTGCGCTGACATCAGTATTGTTTGATTATGTTTGCCGTGTGAAAATATGGAAGAAATTAAGACAACGTTACTGATAATGATGAACCAACGGGATTCAAGACTTTTAAAAAAAATAAAATACATTTTTTTTCTTATTTATTTATTTCCTACTTTTTTGTTGGTTTGGTTTATTTATAAAAGCGTGTGTTTAGCTGAATTAATCGGTAGCTCAACCACCATTCATTACAATAGCGAACAATGCTCTTTCCTCAAAAATTTTAATTTTAAAATCTTGTTTGTTAAATTAAAAGTTCTCTTTGGTATTAGAAAATTTGTTACTATGTATTAAATAGATCGGTTAAAGATAATAATTGGAAATTAAAATTAACTTCAATTCCTGCCAGATCGACTATAGATGAAAGTTATATAAATCCCTAACAATTCTTATTTTGCAAATTGAATTATAAAATAATCTTAACAAAATTAATGTATTGTCATCGGTCCTCGATAAATCTACAAAGTTTGAATGAAATCTGACCATTTAAAGTGGGTCAAATTCGCTCCCAAAAGAGTATAGATGTAAGTTATATAAATTAACATATCTTATTTTGCAAATTGAATAATGATATAATCTTATCAAATGAGTGTATAGGCATCAGGTTCGATAAATCTACAAAGTTTGGATGAAAGCTGACCGATTACAGTGGGTCGAATTCGCGCCCAAAGGATTCGGTTATAAACAAAACATACAAGTGAGACTAATAAAAAGCGAGTAAAAAAAAGTTAAATCGTATAAAACTTAAAAGAGTTTGATTATTGTTAGGTGCTTCAACCTACACAGAAAACGTACGCTCCTGTCGCCATATTTAAGGGAGGGAAACGACCCGTGCCACGGTGCCACCACAACTAATGAGATTTAAACAATTGCTCATAGGCTTAAATGTATTATAGATATCTGTTGATAGCGGGCTTGTGAAAATGTTTACCAAATCGATTATAGCATACTTTCCCATTCGTGACTGTTTGACATAGAGTCAACAACATGTGATTTTATAACGTTCTACTTGTATTAAACTACTGCATAGATATTTCAGTAAGGACTTTACAAAATTTACTACACAAGACTAAAAGACGAGTAAATTATCAAGATTTAAATGGTATCCCTTGGATCAAATATGTTCATTAATATTATTATCATCATTAGGACAATAAGGGACGAGACGAGCAGCTGATAGTAAATGATACGTCCTGCCCATCACAATGCAGTGCCACTCAGGATTCTTCAAAAAACCAAAAATTCTGAGCAGCACTACAATTTCGCTCGTCACCTTGAGACATAAGATGTTAAGTCTCATTTGCCCGGTAATTTCACTAGCTACGGGGCCCTTCAGACCGAAACACAATAATCCTTACACATTACTGCTTCTGCTAAAAAGGGCGCCGTTGTGGTGCCTATAATCTAGCTTTATCTAGCAAAAGAGCCATTCCAGTGGCTAATGCTCTTAGTAGCCTCTTACAACAACCTTGGGCATGGGACTTCCCTATTCATTTAAGAAGCACATATTATGCATAAAATGATGGGTGTTCTGTTATACAAAAGGTTCGAGATTAAGATTATTATAAAAGAGGTTTGATAGCTTTGGAGGCGCAATAGTATAGAACTGTTTATTCTCACCACGGAGCTACCGGTTCGATACCAATTCGTTATTCGGTACCAATGTGTTATTGGTTTTCGAATTCATCTGTTCGTTTATTTAACGTTTACACCTCCTCCTCCTACCCAAGATCTCCACAACGATCGGTCCTGCACTTGATCTTGACCAGACCATTCGAGGACTTTAGTGCCATAATGGCCACCTGTCCCCCTAGCCATGTGTTCTGCCCACTGACTGCCACTTCAGTGTCGCTATTATCTATCTGGGCTATTTTTATGTGATATCTCTCAGTTCTGAGATTAAATATAGGTACAAATTTAATTTGTACGAACATTCATGGACGATGGTGCCACAACCGAAGAGTTGAACAAGACATACCAAGATTTACTGTCAATTCGTCACGCGGACGTTTGGCTCAGTTGGTAAGAGTGCTCGGACGAAACCCGAGAGGCGCGGGTTCGAGTCCCGCATCGTCCATTCAATTTTTAGATCTGGGCTATGCCAGTGACTCTTGTTCTCCTACGGATCTCCTCATTTCTGATCTTGCAGGGAAACTTCAAGCATCTCTAGCAATCTCCAATCCCTCTGAGCGACCATAACTTTGCTAAATCGGGTTAAGGACTAGTTTGTATATAAATAGGAAATAAAAAAAAGTATAGAACTATAATAATAAATAGTGGACTATAATATAATCAAATATATAAAAGTAGATCGTTAATGAAAACTTAACCTTGTACTTATCGAAGCGAGGACATTTTTTACGATCAACGACTAACCTTACGTTAAATTGTTGAGCTGTTTTGAAATAGTTTTGTCAGTTTGACACAATATAAACATATTATAGAATTGCATTTGCTATTCATAGTTAAATTAATTAATATTAATAACGCCTCACAGGTGACTTATAGACCAACAGCGAGTGGTAGTGATTTAGTATTCATCGGACCAGCGGAAGTGTAACAACTTACATTAATAGAATAAATATACATTAATAGAATTACAGAATAAATAACAGAATAGATTAAGAAAATTTTCATTAAATAAGTATTTCTATATCTAATATATAAAATACTCATGTCGCGGTGTTTGTAGTTAAACTCCTTCGAAACGACTTGACCGATCTCATGAAATTTTGAGTGCATATTGGGTAGGTCTGAGAATAGGACAACATCTATTTTTCATCCCCCTAAATGTTAAGGGTGGTCCACGCCAATTTTTTTTTTTTATTTTTTTTGACATTTTTTTTTTAAATTTGTTTGATTGTGAGTCAGCATTAAAAATACATACAACTTCAAATTTTCACCCATCTACGATCAACAGTTACTTTTGTATCGCGATTTTAATATCGGCAATACAACGTTTGCTGGGTCAGCTAGTATTATATAAATCTTTGATCATTTATACATCTAGATAGACTACGACAGCTGTGAAAACGTCGAAAAAAAATTGAGTTTAGAACTAACTTCTATTTTGAACAGTCGAGTGTAAGACGTAGCTTGTCACGCAGAAAGTATTAAACCTAGCCTGTTTTTATCGGTTGTTTAACAGCAAGAGCATCTAGACGTATAATTTATCTAAGATATAAATAATTTCTTTGGATTGTAATAATATTGTAACTCGTCAAATTACGAGTAGCTACAACTTTTTCGCGTTACTTGTAGTGTACTCATAAATCTGTAATAAGTTTTCTTTCCACACAATCGAAGTGAAGCATATAACTCGATCATATAACCATTTTAGTTTTTACCTTCGACAAATTGATGCATATATATACTATTCGTCTCGGGTGAAATATCTCGATGTCATCATCATTTCAGCCGGAAGACGTCCACTGCTGGACAAAGGCCTCCCACAAAGATCGCCATGACGATCGGTCCTGCGCTGCCCTCATCCAAACTACTGCGGCGATCTTGACCAGATCGTTGGTCCATCTTGTAGGGGCCCACCAACACTACGCCTTCCGGTACGTGGTCGCCATTTGATGACCTTGCTGCCCCAACGGCCATCTATCTCTTCCACGAAATTGGACCTGCCCAACTGGATTATCTGTCAGAGGTAGACGTACTCGTAAACAATTTCGAGAGTACAGTTCCCAACTGGTCCGGGAGTAGGTGCGACATGGGCATTAGACATGATCTTCGTCTTGTCCATGTTCATTTTGAGACCTACTCCTTGGGAAGCTGTATTGAGGCCGTCGAGCATAAGTCTTCCATAGTCTTTGCAATGATTACGATATCGTCAGCGAATCGAAGGTGAGTGATTTATTCGCCGTTGATAATGATGTCCAGCCCGTTCCAGTCTAGAAGCTTAAAGACATCTTCCAATGCAGCGGTGAACAGCTTCGGCGATATCTCGGTGTGCCATCTATTATTTAAAATATTAATTAATTTAGTTCGAATTTATATAAGTTCTACAGCTCTGGAACCTTCGAATACCATACATCGAAACCTAAAATTGAGCAACAAAGCTACAACTTTAATATACTAGCCGAACCTACAGACGCTGTTCTGTAAATAGAAAAAAAAATGTATGTATTCAGGAATGATATAGTCTAAAACCATCATAAATGCGAAATCAAAGATAATGAGTTAAAAATAAAGCAAAAACGTATTTCTGAATGATTTTATAACATTATCTATACTAATATATAAAGCTGCAGTGTTTGTTTGTTTGAACGCGCTAATCTCTGGTACTACTGGTCCGATTTGAATGATTCTTTCAGTGTTGGGTAGTCCATTTATCGAGGAAGGCAATAGGCTATGTTTTTTTTTCAAAATTAGGGATCCGTAATAAAATTGCTATTTTGTAACACAAGGTGTAAAATCGAAAACCTATTTTTGCGTGCGCTGCAAAAACTATAGACAATAGAACAAAATGATGTACAGGCTATAATATAGGATATATATACACGGAAGAAAACTCACCTCCCATTCAAAAATGGAGTCAAAGGAAACCATTTTGAGCAACTTATTAGTTAGGTAAAATTGAGATATAAAAAAAAACATATTTTTTTTCTATTTCCTTTAATTTTTAGTATAACATATATTTGCAAAGATTGATCCTTATCAGCAATAGAGTCCATTAGTGTGGCTATGACGTCACCGATATACACACAAGACTTAATTTGGTGACGTCATGCCTGTCTTCATACTATGGAACATAATATATGGATGATACAGGACACGTCACTCGGATGGGAACTATAGCTACGTCTATGACGGACTTTGAACTAAGCTACATAACGTGGGTGTTCAACTAATGAACGGGGAAATACCAGCGCAGGGAAATACCCGTACACAAATATTATTGTTGTTCCTATACACGTCTTGTTTGACCGCATACCAAGGATATGATTGTAGAGTACGCGGGGAAGTTGTAAATTTGAGTTACCCATTACGTGAAACCGGTTTCCAGTATATGTTATACTTGCGTCCGGTATGTTTATGATTGTTTTAGTTTTACAAAACTAGTCACAACTCATGGTTTCTTAATAAATTCATTGCGTTGCTTGTTTAGAAATCAACTTTTATTTATTTTTTAACTTACACATGTTAGGTTATGGCGTTTAAGTATTTTTGTTGCATCATTTTACAATAATTGTAATTAAAATTATATGTAAAACGATGAAGTATGAATTTACAAAACAAATGTGCTATGAAATTCATAAAAATTAATTAAATAATATAAATAGTAAAAACAAAAATGTGGTAAGAATAGTGAACATATTGGGACTTGAACTACGGGTTAAGCAACAATAAAGGTCTTGTTTATAGTATGTTTCATAAACATTTGTTTATGGTACCTATGTTCTATACTGACTTAGGGTTATCTATGGCTACTCTCTTGTTGGTCTGGTTCTATTGAAGAATACACGTTTAAAATGTAATTGCGTTTTATTTAATTTAAGTCCAAGTAAATTAACAGGTCTTAATATTTTTATTTCATTTAAATGTGCGATACTTGAGTTAATAAAGGATTATTTAAGCTGTTTAGGGTTTCCTACTCGAAGAGGAACCAACGGGAGTCCCACTCTGGTGCTTTTTCGTCTGAATCTCATAAACCGCAACAGTTATATACAAATGCAAATTTTGGCAAAGTGTATTTATTGGCAGCGTTACTATTGCCATTATAACACCATATATTTACTATTATCTTAAGGTGGTAAAATGTGTGTAAAAAATACACTAATAAATATTACAACATCGATCAAAGTTACAACAAACAATAAGAACTTTTATACTATGTTACTTGCAGCTACGGAACCCTTCATGGGCGAATCAGACTCGCACTTGGCCGCTTTTGGCTTTAGTACTGGACTTTTTTTGACCGAATTCAAAAAAGGAGGAGGTTCTCAATTCGTCGGTATGTTTTTTTTATGTTTGTTACCTCAAACAAAAACAAATGTGCTATGAAATTCATAAAAATTAATTAAATAATATAAATAGTGGGTAATATAAGTACTGGGTGAACCGGTTTTGATAATTCTTGTTTTATTTGAGAGCTGGTGCTTCCCGTCATTGTAATTATTGGAGTCGGTGTCATCCAAGATAGCTTTGTAACTACATACATAGTTATAGGTGAGATGTGCTTGAATCGTGAGGAGGCGAGAGGTGACAGGTGGCGGGTCGCGGTGGAAGAACACCGATTCCAAAAATAACAATAATCGTAACTAGAATTAGATTAATTAATTAGATTGTATAAAATACGCAATTACTTTTATACTTTTTAGTGCATATTATATCTATTGTTTTGGAATAGTGTACTTGAAGTCGGTTGTGTTTTTGTTACATTTTTTTTTGTATCAGAGAAAATAAAACCACATGGGTTTAAGAACTTCTTACTGCGGAACTAATTACGCACTTCTAGAACGGTGTCTGTTCAAACATTACTCATGCCGATATTATTCGACCGTGAAACACAGACAATCATTCACTTCGTGGGATTTTTGCTTCAAGGTGTTTCGCTTGAGGAAATTGACTTTTTATTCGCTACAACCCGACCACCTCGACTTGCGACGGGCTTAATTTGCACAGATCTAAAGAGAAAACATATTTAGTGGTAATTTTTCCATACAACGTTCTTGACTCCTTGGATTTTAACCATAAATCAAATTATTTTCAATTATGATCAATAAAAGGCATTTATTTTCTCAAAATTGATTCCTTTAGAATTCTTTTTGATGTCATTTCTTATACTACTACCGCTTCGGAAAGAAATGGCGCTCTGAGAGAGAAGAAGCGGCGCAAGAAACTCTCCCAGCATTCTTTTTTTATGCGCTCTTTTCAATAAAAATATACAATATTGTACAGTCGCTATAAAATAATCACAATCTAGTCCCAGGCTGTCCGATCATTTAGATATACAGCAGTGGAGTAATAGGATTTACGACAGAGCCATTTTTTTTATAAACCATTTAAATTTATTTATAGATAATGCCTGAACAGTGGCTGGGACTTTATTGTAGAAGTGTATTCATTTACCCTTAAAGCTATTATGTATCTTATCATTATCTATCTCTTTCTGTTTTGGTTATCAGGTATTTTTGTATTAATGAGTGCTTGAGTTGAGTTTATTTATGAAAATAGGGAACGAGACGAGCAGAAGATTATTGAAAAACCCAAAAATTCTGAGCGGCACTAAAATTGCGCTCGTCACCTTGACACATAATATATCAAGTCTCATTTGCCCAGTAAGCCTCAGGCTATTAAATAATAAGTTTAATTGTACAATGTTACTTTGTAAATGTTACTTTAATTGTAAAACATATTTTTGATGAAAAAAAAGCCCGCTGAGTTTGTTGCGCCCATTCTTCTCAGGCCTGAGGCATTCATTTTGGAATGGGTGGTAGTTTTTTTTGACTTTCAATAAGTGATCCTATTTTGAATAAAAATATTTGAATTTTGAATTTTTATTTGAATCACTAGCTACGGCGCCCTTCGGACCTAAACACAGTAATGCTTACACATTGCTGCTTCACGGGAGAAAAGGAGGGCAAAGGAGCCTCCCACTGGTCCTTTCAAAAGTGCTTAAAACGGCTTAATCATACTTAATAGGCCGCCAAAACAGGACTATAAATTACGGCAATCTCATGCGTTGCCCTTCCCCGCAACATCACCCGCTACCCGCTGACATCTTTAGTACCCCGTCCCGGCCACCGTCTGTCACCCCGTGGAACGGTCGCGCACGAAGTTGTCAAACTATCCCTACTAATATTTTAAATGTGAATGTAAGTATTTTTGTTACGCTTTCACGCCTGAACCACAAAACCGATTCTGATGAAATTTAGTACTGATATAGATAACAGCTCGGGAAAGGACATAGGTCACCTTTTATTGCGAAAAACAAGCTTGGTGGAGACATAGGGGTGGAATTTCGTCATTATCGAAGATGACACCATAAAACTTTGTAATTGATAAGAAATAAATAAATAAATTATTCTAGCGTTTTTAAAATTTTCACCTGTGTGGGAATGAAAAAGGGGGATACAACTATAGAATAGTTGGTAGTTAATGTATTACCCGAAGCAGTTTGTTTGTGTATTATTTGCAAAGTGAGTACTACTAATATTAAAAATAAAAAAATGCTGCCGATATTAACAACTCCACGCGGACGAAGTCGTGGGTAAAAGTTAGTAGTATATAAATCCGACAACAGTAACGGAAGAAATCAAAACAGTCCGACACAGAATGGTTCCTTCTCTTTCAGTTTACAAAAAATAGTTATGATTGGTTAATTTTTGGAGGAGGAATATGCCGAGAACAGAACCCTGATTTTGAGTTTGTTACTCTCAACTTTTAGTCGGAGCTGCAGTTGTCTTTATCGTACTGATTATTGTCTTGTCCTCGTAAGCGCGACGGTATGTTGACTAGAATTCTTGAATCTGATAAAAGCTACAGCTAATGTTTCTTCTAAGGGTTGAACAAAAGTACTGGGTAACCGACTTACTTTCTTGACAATTACATTATAGCGAACTTAATCATTTGCTTATCTCGCGTTGGTGAAATACCAACAAGAAACGGTTATAGTTTTGCAATGTCCGTCAGCCTGTCTCTAAGACATTGCGCACTAATTTCAAATGGGCATACATATATTTTGACAAACAGGTTTGAGTAGAATTATACAAGACTTCAATTAGTTAAAATACATTCACAAATGGTGACGATAACGACATATTATATACTACATTTTGTCTGCGACTTTGTTTGCATGAAAATCGTATCGGAAACATTAAAAAATATTGATTATCACAGGACGCCTGGTAGATGTTATCAGTGTATAATCAAAATTCTTATATATACCAAACACCTATAAATATTGAGTTTAAAAATTATCAATTGCTCACTGGTATGACTGGCCTGCAATTTGATCTGTATGACAGCTTTCTTTCATCGTCATTCGTATAGTGGACCCTGCCTTATATTCATATCGTGGTCCCTAGGTAACTCTTAATTTTGGGATAAAATGTACACTGTATCCTTTTCTGTATCCTAGAAAACCTGTGTGCAAAATTTCAAGATGATCGGTTGAAAAAGGTGTAAAAGCGTAACTAACAAAGTCACTTTCGCATTTATATTATCAGTTAGGAGCCGAATTCTACCGGACCAACATCATACTGTCTGGCCTTAAATACTGTTACAATTAAAAATAAACAAAATATTACATTTGAATTTGGAATCTGTCATTTTTATATGATTGTTCATTGATTTTTCTCATTTTGGCGCCAATATATTGTACAATATTTTGCGATATTAAAATGGAGGGGGGTGATAAAGAGAACCGAATCGCTGTGAATGCATTACACAAAGTAGGTATGGAGCCAAATCCAATTTTTTAAACTCTCCATACGCTTGGTATTAGTAACATGTTTGTGTACCGGGCGATTAATAGGTACAATGAGACCTACTCTGTTTGTGACAGAAAAAGATCTGGCCGACCACGTAGTGTTCGTACGAAAAATGTGGTCAAAGCAGTATGGGAAAGAATTCGAAGAAATCCTGTCCGAAAGTAAAATATTTTATATCGGGAAATGAAGATAGCACCACCATGTCGCGTATTTTAAAAGATGACTTAGGACTAGGAGCCTATAAGAGACGTATCGAGACGTGGTCATTTCTTAACTGGAATATGGTGGTAAAATCCAAACAACTACTGAAACGGTAGGAGAGCAAAGGAAGGTCAAAGAAAAATTATGTTTATGGACCAGAATTATTTTTACAATTGAGCAACATTTTAATAAACAAGCGAAGCTTCCCAATAATTGGTCGACTGAGTGCAACGTGGGCACTATCCGACTTCAGTGATGGCTTGGATCTATGGAGGAGTGACTGAGCCATACTTTCGTGAAAAAGGTATCAAAACATCGGCACAAGTGTATCAAGAGACCATTCTTGAGAAGGTAGCGAAGCCTCTTAACAACACCATGTTTAGTAATGAAGAATGGTGCTTCCAGCAAGACTCGGCGCCGGGTCATAAAGCTCAGACTACGCATCCTGATTGGAAAGAACGTTTCGGACTTCATCAGAGCTAAAGACTGGCCGTCGTATAGTCCCGATCTTAATCCGCTGGATTATGATTTATGGTCAGTTTTAGAGAGTATTGCTTGCTCTAAACGCCATGATTTTTTGGGAGTCCCTAAAACAATCCGTACTATTGGCAGTGAAGAATTTTCCAATAACTGGCCTCATCGTTTAAACGACTGTATTGCAGCCAATGGAGACCAGTTCGAATAAGTAATAAATGTTATTTTCAATAGAACTTTTTTTCTTTGTTTCAGTATTTATGGCAAGGCAAACTAAGAACGAACTACTAACTTAAATTTAAACAAAGTAAGAGTAAATATAAAATCGTAAACCTACATTAGCAAGCCGGCGCGTTGGCGCGTTGATTTTAAAAACAGGTGCGTTTAAATGAAGGTTGATTTTGTCACGGTGTTGTTACAAGAAACCCGTCAATGTCACATTATTGTTCTCCTGCTTATTGTCTCGTAAGCTAGGTGGTGGAAAAACTATATTCTGTACTCTAAAAATGGCAAATTCATTCCTAATTGGATCTAAAAATGCCAGAATCTCACATTCGGAGGATAAATGGCTCGGGCCTGCGAGGAATTTCGCTGTGAGCTGAGGCCGGGTCTACATATTATTATTTTTTTATGAAAATAAGGGACGAGACGAGCAGGACGTTCAGCTGATGGTAATTGATACGAACTATCCATTTCAATACAGGGCCGCTCAGGATTCTTGAAAAACCCAAAACTTCTGAGCAGTACTACAATTGCGCTCGTCACCTTGAGTCATAAGATGATAAGTCTCATTTGCCAAGTAATTTCACTAGCTACGGCGCCCTTCAGACCGAAATACAGTAATGTTTACACATTACTGCTTCACGGCAGAAATAGGCGCCGTTGTGGTACCCATAATCTAGCCGGCTTCCTTAAAAAGGAGCCTCCCTCTGGTTATTATGTCGGAACATAGCGAATGAAAGAGAAAGAGTGTATGAAGAGATATGGAGACCTATAACTACCTAGCTTCCGTTGCTGCTGAACCGATTTTGACAGGACTTTCTTTGATATCTCTTGCTCTAAAATTCATTTATTAATTTACCATATAGCATGCTTAATTAATTTATTTATGTTGGAAAAACAATTTAAATACAAAGAAATTATTTGAAAATTTACCGAACTTGTTAAGCCTAAGTATAAGTATATAAATGAATTAATTTTTTTCTGTAATTTGAATTTGTATAAAATTTTATGAAAAACTCTTCTTTATATTCTACATTATTACAGGTCGATTATCTATATCTAGGCATATAAACTTGTATATTTAATATGTGGTAAATGTAAAACAAACAATATGAAAAAAGCATGAAAGTAAATTCAAACATACTTCCGCCTTTTATCAGTTAGTAATTATTATCGACAACTACAACACATCAAGTTTTTTAAACTTTTATGCATAAAATATTTCTCGGTAGGTAGGTACTATTGAAATGAAAAACAAAACCATAGTTAGGCAGGTACTTACAATTGAATGAAAACAACGTAGATCGCTTCAAACACTATTTCACTTTGCAGTCTCTAAAATTTCACACAGCACTCAAAAGAAAAAGTTGTTTTAGTTTGACAAAAACCTTGAGAACTGCATCAAACACTCACTGAAGTTGTTATCAATCCGTAAATCTTCAAACTTTTATAATCCCTGTTATAAATAATCTTCTAAACTTGTTCTAAAAAGTTCCTTTTCGTAAATAAATATGAAACTTTTTGAAAGACAACCACACAACGTCAATGTTATTACAATACTGTTACTGAGTACCACAGAATAATATGATGCGCTGAGTACTGACTGATTTGAAGTTCGAACGCGAACGGAACGGTGAAGTGTGAACAGCAAGAGTGTAGTTGTGAACATGGAATACAAAAAGTGGTTACGTCAAGTGTCACACCGTGTGACGCACTAGTTAGTTGACAGCTATCACTAGCACAGTTTTGTCAAGAATGCATATTGTTTAGTATATTATAATACTGTTAGATAATTTATACATTTAGGTAGACTCTTTTGCTGCTACACAACTGATGAAAACAGGTCAGAGTTGTTATTTTTGTGTGCATGACAAGCTACGTCTTTCACTCGCGATTTGAATTTCACTTTATGTTAGTTCAAATTCAAATTCAAATATTTTTATTCAAAATAGGATGTGACATCACTTATTGAAAGTAAAAAAAAAACTACCACCCATTCCAAAATGAATGCCTCAGGCCTGAGAAGAATGGGCCCAACAAACTCAGCGGGCGCTTTTTTTTTTATCAAAAATATGTTTTACAATTAAAGTAACATTTACAAGGTAACATTGTACAATTAAACTAATTATTTAATAGCCTGAGAGCGGTCGCTCCATTCCCAATCTGTGGTATCATTAAGAAAATAATTTATGTTATAGTAACCTTTACCACACAAACGTTTTTTAACAATTCTTTTGAATAACGAAATACTTTTGTTTTGAACATTTTCTGGGATCCTGTGGTAAAAGCATATACATCGCCCCACAAATGACATTATAAGCTTATGTCTGTTCCTGGTGTTAACATTATGGTTAATACAGTTTTTCGCAAATTCACTTATGTGCCTATGAACATACATTACATTATCAAGAATATATTAAGAAGCAACAGTCAAGATGTTAATTTCTTTGAATTTTGGTTTCAATGATTCCTTAGGTTATAAAGTAAATAAAAATATAAATATATAATTAGGTGAAAATTGGTAAAATATGTTTTCGGATGAAACGTGGCTCAATGCAAACCATACTGTAAGCCTTAGACCGATGTGATGACACTGCAGCATCTACGTCTAAGGTTGCTGTTGGAAAAGGATAAATTATAAGCCACGCTTATAATTTATCACGCCCGAACCATCAAGGGGTTTATTCGAAGGTTCTCTCATGGTTTATGGGTCAAAATGCACACAACATAGCGTCCCTGAACCATTTATATTAATTATGGAAAGCGGCCCATAACACTAGATGCAAATAAATAAGTGCACTCCGGGAGTGTCGGCAGAAGTGAAAACTTGAACATTAACGTTGTGCACTTTTGAATATTTTGGAATAGTTAGGGAATAATTTCGCACGAATTGCTTTATTTATTATAAATATTATAAAAGTACTTTACATTAAATAATTTATCCCGAAGGAAAATCAACTTTTATCCATAATTTCAGCAACTGTCTTACGTATTTTCGCTCAGGTCACGTGTCCTGAGATAGTTTAACATTTTATACCAATCCCAAGAATAGTGCTCAATGTCGCTAAAGAAATTTTAAATTCAAAAACGACGTAGATAAACAAATAGTTAAATAATATGTTAAAATAGGAACTAGTACTTTTTTTAAAAGAATTCTAACCAAAGGAGATCTGATACATCATTGAAGAAATTACTTTTGAACGTGGGCACAGAGTTATATTATGGTTACGTGGTGGTTACCAGGTCTCTGTCTACGCCCCTCTCGGAACATCCGACCATGCATTGCCTGGTCAGGAGTGTAGTGGCTATCAAATTCAAATTCAAATTCAAATTCAAATATTTTTATTCAAAATTGGATTTAAAATCAATTATTGAACGTCAAAAACTACCACCCATTCAAAAGAGACTGCCTCAGACCTGAGAAGAATGGGCGCAAGAAACTCAGCGGGTTTTTTTTATATATAAAATATGGATTACAATGTGATATCGTACAATAAACATTTATAATTAAAGAGCCTGCGGGTCTTCGCTTTATTCCCAGTCCATGGTGTCATTAAGAAAATCGTTTATGCTATAATAACCTTTCCCACACAAACGTTTTTTAACAATTCTTTTAAATTTCGTAACACATTTGTTTTGTACATTTTCTGGGATCATGTAGTAGAAGCATATACATCGCTCAACAAAAGACTTACTAACTTGACCCAACCGAGTAGTAGGCATAACAAGTTTATGTTTGTTCCTCATGTTAACATTATGAATGTCACAGTTTCTAGAGAATTCCTCAATGTGCTTATGAACATACAGAACATTATCAAAACTGTATCGAGAAGCAACAGTCAAAATGTTTATTTCTTTAAATTTATCTCTTAATGATTCTGTAGGACCTAGGTTAGAAATCGCGCGAATAGCCCTCTTCTGCAGCACAAAGATGGTATTAATATCGGCCGCACTGCCCCATAACAATATACCATAGGACATAATACTATGAAAATAACTAAAGTATACTAATCTCGCCGTATCTATGTCAGTTAACCGTCTAATTTTCTTAACCGCATATGCTGCAGAACTTAGCCTATTCGCCAATCCTTCAATATGGGGGCCCCACCGCAATTTGGAATCAAGAGTAATGCCAAGAAATACAGCAGATTCCACTGGTTTTACCACCTCCATTCATTCCATTCAATAAAATATTCGCATCTACATTTTTGACATTTGGCGCGATGAATTTAATATATTTGGTTTTATGACTATTTAACAATAAGTTATTGGGGCTAAACCAGTACACGATGTCAGATAGAGCATTTTTTACTTCGTCATAAAAAACTTGGCTTCGTTTCACTTTGAATATAAGTGAAGTGTCATCCGCAAACAATACCACATTGTGTTTTTTATCCGACGCCAACGTCGCAGACCACCAGGGACCCGCCACGTTTGGCACTACAAGTCAGCAGATTGGGATAGAATGCGTTCCTTTTTTGCATCCTACCCTTGGGGCAAGGTTTGTTTCCCTTCGGATGATCCTAGTGCCTGCGCCGTTGCAGAAGCCGATGTGATACTGCAGGGCATGGATATTTTTATACCAAGCTCTGTAGTACCGATCGGTGGCAGATCACAGCCCTGGTTCGATGCATCACTTAAAGCAGCATCTGACTGCAAAAAACCAACGTTTCGAACTTGGGTTGCTGCGCTTCGATGTTCGATGCGTCAGTTAAAGCAGCATCTGACTGCAAAAAACCAACGTTTCGAACTTGGGTTATCGCCTCCAACTCGACTCTTGACAACTACGGAAAAACACCGCTGACCATCCCGTGGTGTCAGAGCTCTCTGAGGTACAGTTCAGACAGAAAACTGTTAGGCGAGCTCTATTATCGTTGGACGTCAGGAAGTCGAGCCCCTGAGTTGACGCCGGTGCTAACGCGTTTATTCCGGCACTCTTATTCTAAAGGCGTAGTCCCTGACTCATGGAAGTCAGCCCTTGTCCATCCGATCCAAAAAAAAGGAGATAGTTCAGATCCGGCAAACTACAGGCCTATTGCTATTACCTCCCTGCTCTCCAAATTCATGGAGAGCATAATTAGCCGTCAGCTCTTGGTATACCTAGAGGGTCACCAGTTGATCAACGACCGACAGTACGGCTTTCGCCATGGTCGGTCGGCAGGTCATCTACTGGTATACCTAACACATAGATGGGTGGCGGATATTGAAAGCAAGGGGGAAGGTCTCGCAGTTAGCCTGGATAAAGCGAAGGCCTTTGATCGTGTATGGCACAAGGTGCTCCTCTCAAAACTTCCATCGTTTTGGCTTCCCGACAGCTTCCTCAGTGGGCGAAGTATACAGGTAGTTGTCGACGGATATCGCTCAAACCCGAAGCCCGTGAACGCTGGAGTGCCCCAAGGCTGTGTGCTATCTCCCACGCTGTTTCTTCTGCATATCAATGATATGTTGGATACCTCCAACATTCATTGCTATGCAGACGACAGCACTGGTGATGCCGTATACACGGGCCATGCAGGTCTCTCTCGGGAATTCGTTGACCAGAGCCGAGAGAAACTTGTGTCTTCTATCGAGTCCTCTCTCGAGAAGGTCGCGGAATGGAATAAATTGAACCTTGTCCAATTTAACCCCCAGAAGACTCAAGTTTGCGCGTTTAACACTAAAACAAACCCTATTTGCCCTATCACCGCTCTTCGACAACACTTCCCTAAAGCCTCGCCTAGTGTCGGAATACTGGGGTCTCGAAATCTCGAGCGATTGCCAATTCCGTGGCCATCTGGAGGGCAAAGCCAAATTGGCTTTGAAGAAGCTGGGCGTCATCTATAGAGCATGGCAATACTCTAAGCCGACCCACATTCTAGCGCTGTACAAAGCGCAGGTCCGGCCACACATGGAGTATTGCTGTCATCGCTGGTCTGGCGCACCCCAGTATCAGCTCGACCCATTTGACTGCGTGCAACGTAGAGCAGCTCGAATTGTCGGGGACCCAGTGCTCTGTGAACGGCTGGACCACTTGGCGTTGCGTAGAGATGTCGCTTCATTGTGTGTCTTCAACCGCATTTATCAGGGGGAGTGTTCCGAAGAGCTGTTTAACCTGATTCCTGCCGTCGAATTCCACCTTCGCACGACACGCCACAAGTTAGGATATCATCCCCACCATCTGGATGTGTGGCGGTCCTCCACAGTGCGGTTTTCAAGGAGCTTTCTTCCACATACTACAAAGATGTGGAATGAGCTTCCTTATGCGGTGCTTCCGCGACGATACGACATGGGTACTTTCAAAAAAAGCGCATACTCCTTCCTTAAAGGCCGGCAACGCTCTTGTGATTCCTCTGGTGTTGCAAGAGATTGTGGGCGGCGGTGATCACTTTACACCAGGTGACCCGTACGCTCGTTTGTCCTCCTATTCCAAAAAAAAAAACGTGATTTCTCTAGTATAGCAAGAGATTGTGGACGATGTGTTTGCTCGTTTGTCCTCTTTCAAACGTTACTGTTAAAACGTTTCTGTGGTAAACATTACCATGAATGACTTTCTTAGTGGTACCAAACCTTGGGAGTGAAGCCACTGCCCTCAGGCTATTTAATTTATGTAGTGCAATGCTATTTAAAAAAAGGCCGATGAGTTTGTTAGTTATCTTTTTCCTGTTCTTTTCCTGAGAAGATAGGCATGTCTGAGGCAGACCATTTTAGACCTGTCTCTAAGCCCTGAGGTATATATTTTCGAGTGAATTTAAAGTCCTAATTTGACTAAAAATATTTGAATTTGATATTTGTGTCACTCATTTATGTGTTACTAAAAGGAAGCCTACGGTGTGTGCTAAAGGGGAACAGGAGTGTTCACAACACCAAGGTCAGATTTTCTTAGTCAATTCGAGCGGACTATACGCAACATACGGCCGTTTTCAATAACGTATCTATCCTCAGTTTAACTTACTAGAGGTAGACAAATAAATCCTTTTACGCTTACTTACATTTCAATATCCTATCGACATAATGCATTGGACTATAACCGTATTGGACATAACCATGTTTAGATAAGATCTTGTCATTAAACGGTGACAGCAATGCATCCGTATCTAGAGATACGTTATTGAAAACGGCAACGGTAGTCCAATGCTTATAAGTAAGCGTAAAAGGATAGATTTGTCTACCTCTAGTAAGTTAAACTAAGGATAGATAGGTTTTTGAATTCGGCTGATAGTCGATCAATCCGTTCTTCGTTCAATTCCCACAAAATAAAATCTTCAGTTCTCCTAAAGAAATTCAACTTCACAAATACATACATTACGGAGGTTTAATAATTAAAACACAGCATATTATATTTAGTGATATATTTTGTACAAATAACGGCGTATAATACATCGGACAAGTTCACATACAAAACTAACTCTACCAAGCTAATTAAGAAGTACCCGCTTTATGCCCGAGTTACATTGATGTTGAATAAGCATTTAAGAACTGTTACGGATAAGACTAGATACGTGGGCCTCTGAATAGTGGAGCATACATTGCATAGTACGACATTAAGATAATTTGCAACAAAAGAACCAAAGGCCAGGGTAAGCCCAAACGATTCTCTAGATTTCAATTTATTATGTCTAAAAAAATACTAGCACACTCTCAGTGAAGATATAATGTGTCATAAAAACCATCAGTTCATATCGACTATGCTAATGTCAAAATCTCGCTGCCTCCATTGCAAAAAACGCTTACGCACGCGCTTCATTCTTCTAGAAATCGATAAGTAAAAATTTATTGATGGGTGCAATAATTGCCGGATTAAGCAAGTGCGTGGCCCGTAGCTAATTGTTTTCAAAGGGATCTATATTGGAATTTGGAAAAATGTCGGTTACTGAGTGTCTGACGAGGATTAGTAGGTGTCTTAGTAGGAAAAGTTGTGACGTTTCTCGTTATAGTGACATCAAGTAAATTCAATATACTATATCTTATAAGTGTCACAAAAATACGTTTAGGCAGAGATCAGTAGGTTTAATATGCGGGGGCCCCTTTCCCGCGGGGCCCGTAACAATTGCTACTCTTGCTACGTGGTAAATCCGGCACTATGTGCAATACGCATCTGTTTTATATAACCCATGATTTACAGCTAAATAATAAATATTTTTGTAAGTATATCTTGACTGTATAAATAAATTCAAACCCATTTAGTTAGAATTTTGCTGCTGTAAATTTTCTCATGAGCCCAAACTCATATCAAATATCGGTGAATCGCTGCGTAAAGACAACGAAATGTTCCATACTTGCTATATTGGACGGTGGCTACATTAATAATATAAATCAAATGTAATATTACCTCACAATTTTAGGGACTAAGACCCAAGTTACAGGAATCAATTTATTTACGAGTAAAAGTAGAGTTCTTAGCTTTCTCATTTTTAAAATATTTAGTAAGGCTTTTAAGCTAGTGAATTAAATTAGAAAAGTTTCATTGCATTAAAAAATTTTTTTTTCACTTATTACAATAAAGTCTCAACGTTATATATTTGTGTTAAAAATTTACTTATTTCATCATTTCAATGTAACTCAGGCAAGAGATAGCATTACTGTGATTTATTGATTATTTTTTTATTTCATATGGCATTACTTCAATAACGCCTTCTATTTATCTACATAAATAAAACCATTTAAAACTATTGAAGTAATATGTATTACGTACTAGAGAAGCTACAGCGTACAAGCGAACAAATTAAAGGGCGCGACGTGATTACATCGGATCAAGCAATTTGACATTCACATTCATTCAACATTTTTAATCTATAATTAAATTAAAAAAAATGAGGAATAACACAAAGTGACATACAAATCGCGAGTGTAAGACGTAGCTTCACGTACACTAAAGTAATAAGCCTGGCCTGTTTTCATCGGTTTTCTAAGAGCAAGAGGCTCTATCTAGCCGGTAAAAGTATCTATGTTCATAAGATATTAGTTGCCAGTTTTCAACGAGATGACATGTCGTCACTAGTAACTATTTTTCTAACAAAATAAAAGAAAATTAAGTGTAGATATTTACAAATAAAGAGTTCAACGTAGTGGTGAAAAGCACTACTTTTTTTTTTAAGTGTTATTAAAACAACACTCAGACGCGTGTTATTGCTATAAACGCTTAACATAGACTAAATGAGTTGACTACAGCTAGCCGCAGCTTGTGTTACAAACTATCTAGGTGACTTCTTCTCTTCTTATCTTCTCTAGTGCGCAGAACATATTTCTTCAATATTTAAAACTCAATATACCTTAAATAATCTTTATGGTTTCTACAATATAGTATTAAACAAACGTACTAGATTTAATATTTGGTTATTTATTTGAATATATTTAATAAAATATCTGAATAACAACTCAGCGCCTGTTATTTTGGTCGTTTTTATTAAGGAATATCAATTAAATTTTGTGGGGATAGTATTAATTTTAAGGAATGGCAACATTAAACATAAAGCTTCTACCACACTTATGCAATTTAGGGGTTACCTTAGGGTTCATTTTACTTTTAAATGCTGCCAGTAATTATAATTATTATATTTTGATCTAATCAAGCTTACATGAGGAGCTGTATTTATCTTCACGTTTGCCAAACATTCAAATAATTTATTCAAATGGCCAGTTAATTTATCAAGGCATACGGGAAACATGCTTAGCCAACATGTTAAAATATTATTGCAAGAAAAAAAAACAATTGCTTAGATATGTATCTCCAGAACATTAAACCCTGTGGAGTTTTTTAATTGACAAAATCATTGGTGTTAATTAAGTAGATCCCAATAGGGGATATTTATCATATTATAAGCGGGAAATAGGTATAAATCGAGCTGTAATATTACAAAAACGCCTCATAAGCGACTGCGGCGTTAACTACAGTCTGTGCGCGGAAAGCTGATAAAAATTATGAAGCGCGGCATAGCGACTGTCGCTCAATAATCGAAATTGCTTTGTGGTACGAGGTGCCCTGCTGGTCTGTATCTAAGTGGGCTACTAAACGAGTTTAGACACTATAGTCAAGTAAATAAAGCTAAAAACAATTATTAAGTAAAATTCGTGTTGTTACAATTATTATAATTAAATAAAACTTCGTGTAAATAATTACTTTGCTTCTAATCTAGTTGCTCATGATTTTGAATTTTTTTTATTATTTGATGAGGAGTAGGTGTTGGATTTGTATTAGATCGTTATTGTATTTGGTATTACGAACGGATGTAACAAAACAAATTCAATTGAGCTATACATCTGATTCACATTATAAATTCAAGGCAAAGATTGAATGATATTTTATGTTCGATAATCATACATAATTTTTACGATAAGTTATGTATGCATGTAGCCAAGTACATTCTTTAAATATAATATCGTAGGATAAGCTGCTTTTTAAAATTTCATAGCAAGCGTGTGAGTAGTATTACCGATCTTGCGCGCACGCTCACACAAACGCATAAAAATGTTTTAAAGTTTGCAAAGAACACCGAATACAAATAACAGAGAATTATCAGTTTTGATTTAAAGTAAAAATAACGTTATTTTTAAGTATTGATGATTAATATGTTATGTTTTTAAATTGATAACCCTCACTTCTAGGATTAATACACAAGTAAAATTTGAAAAACAAAATATTATGAACTGATCAGTTGGTTAGAGCACTGGCACGGAACGCCGGAAGTCGTTTTTTATTTTATTTTCCAAATTTTATTTGTGTATTGATGATTATTTATGTTATGACATTATCTATGGATAATCTATATAAATAAATATTATTTAAGCTACACATTCATTCTCATTCAATTCAAAAATGTAATACAAATGCTATTTATCACTTTACTATTTATTACATTGTCTATAATTTGTTCACTAAGATTTATTAAATGCGTAAGGACATAATATAAAGTTCTGGAATACGACCTGACAGATTCACTAAGTATATAACAGCAAAACCCGAACTCGTAGTCTTCTGCACGGACCTTGAGCGGTGTCATCGAATACAGAGAATTAAAAAATAAGGTAACGACAAAAATTTACTATGACTATTCAGTAAAAGAAAATCGCGTGCAAATCACATTACAACTAGGTATTTAATACAAATATTTTCATATCTTCTACATAGTAAAGCACTTCGAAAAGTTATGATAGGGATGAAATAAAGTTAAGAATATACAAGAAATGCAATTTTTGTGTAATCTTGGAAGCTTCAAAGTACGAGTTATTTTATATAAGTAAAAGTACAAGCATTAATGGCAGCAATGTTTTCGTATCTATGGGGCAAAACAAAGCAATAGTTATAACATTCTAGAGACCACCAAAACCCTGATTCTACAATGTTATAAATAGCTTTTTAAAACGTTATCATAAAATAACATGTTTTAAAAATACGGTAATTGAAATAAAGGTAAAAATATGTACCATTAGTTTCCCTTGAAAACATATGAAATCTAGTTAATGTTTAATGGGGTAATTTGTAAATGTGCTCATTTACTCAAAAATATTACGATGTAAATGTTATTTCAAATTTCTGAGATATTAAGCATCTTATTTATACTGAAATACGAATTAAAAAAAAATAACAATTAACTTAATGAAAATTTATAAACATAATAAACTAGGTAATTTAAAACCAAATTAATATCCTCGTACTTGGAGTCCATGGAATGAAAAGTACTTATTCTAAATTGACTAGATGGGATCTGTAGTTGAAAGTAAAACACTTATTGCCTTCAATCGTTAATTGATATGTACTTACGGTGTTTTTGTACCACTTTTACGAGTTTCACGCTTAAAAAACCTGTCCATTTTTTTATAGGATTGAGAGATCAACAACGCGTACGAATCACCTGAAACCCAATGGTAAGTGATCACCGCCTTTAACATTCTCTTGTAACACCAGAGGAGTCACATGAGTGATGCAAATCTAAGGTCTGTACACACTTTTGAAGTTTCCTATGTATTCGTATGAACCAATGAAAAAAAAATAGATATGCATTAACGGAATAATCGGACAAAGAAAATTATCATGGTGGTCGTTTGTTACAAACTTATCCTGCTGATAAGGTTTTTCACAAAAAAAATTGAGAAATTTCAGTGTTTTATTTATTTTTTAGGTAGAAGATTATCTGCATAAAATTATATCATTTTTATTGATGAATTTATTATTAATTTACTGTATTTGCTATTCAACTCGTAACTATGGTATAAATTGCCTTTCTTAACATGGAACCCAAATTATCAAATTCCAATGAATCAATATACTGACAACATCAAGTGTTACTTCACTTTTTGTCGATAGTAAATCAAGACAACTTAGAGAAAACGCAAATTAAGGGAATAGTATAAAACACATTTAAATGAATACAAAAATTCATTTAAATGTAACATTACTCTTATGGCGCACATCTGCCTACGTTGTTCGTGATCGTGTGGGGTAATTTCGATAATGATAGGGGGATATCGAAATCACCGCTGAGTGATATCTGCGAAACGCATCCGGTTAAACCGCTTTTGTACTTCCCTCTTGTGTTTATTTCTATTGATGGAAGTCCACCTGAAAGGAATCAGAAAAATAACTTAAAAAAGATAATCTCAATAGATATTGGAATCGGCTTGGCTATTTCTACAATATCTAATGCCGCGAAAACTAAGAAGGACGATTTTACTTAGCTTTGGCGGAATAAGAATCTCGAAAGGTTACAAAATACAAAAACTTTTATTATACATTATATACGTATAATATTATACTTTTATGATTTTAATATCCTTCTTAGCGATCTGTTTCTTTTAAATAATAAGCTAATATGCAGCCAGTCTTTAAGGACGCGTTTACGAATCCGACAAAAATAAGATATTTTTGGTAGAGTTTGTGATGAAATGAAACTAAATCTAACAAAACTAAAAATTGCCACACATAGATTACTTCTTTATCTTCAAGTAGCGGGAAATTTTTGCTTTGAAATTTTGATATTTTATGTCGTAAAAACGATTATCCGTGTACCTCTTCACACAAAATTGATGAAATGGGGCTTCATTCAGGATCAGTTTTCTGCTACTACTTACATAATTTTGTCTCTTAAAAATTACGTAAGGAATGCAGATATAATATTTTCAAAAACACGGGAAATAAATTAATGAATATGTTATAAATAATCTCAGAAAAAAATATAAATGAATCGTCTAAAATTCATATATATTTCTGATGAGCATGAGCTTTAAAGTGTGGTATTAAGGGTTATTTTATTTTGTCAGTCCGTACGCATTGCACAGAAAGATCTATCGAAACAACGTCAGTCCGCGCTCGGCCGCCGTCGTGGATAGACACTGTGTTGGTTGTAAGCAGCAGCTCGTACTCGGAAAGATCGCTGTACGAACATGAATATTTTTTATAAGCTCTAACATACTGTCTTTGTTACTTTACATATTTTGTAAGCAGTCAGATATTCAAATAATTATGTTTCTGTATTTTTTTGAAGAATTACTGATTTTTAAGTTCATCTCTAAATATAAGATCTATATTAAATCGACATCGGGTCAAAATCGACATCCAAGATGGCGCCTATGAATTTTACCAACTTTTCTTTATGGGTGTAATTTTCATGGTTTTCGGGGTCAACAATAACGAATATCGGGTCAAAATCGAAATCCAAGATGGCGCCTATGAATTTTACCAACTTCTCTTCATGGGTGTCATTTTCATGGTTTTCGGGGTCAACAATAACGAATAATGGGACAAAATCGCAAACCAAGATGGCGCCTATGAAATTTACCAACCTCTTTTCATTGGTGTCATTTTCATGGTTTTCGGGGTCAACAATAAGGAATATCGGATCAAAAACGAAATCGAAGATGGTGCCTATGAAATTTACCAACTTCTCTTCATGGGTGTCATTTCCATGATTTTCGGGGTCAACAATAACGAATATCGGGTTAAAATTGAAATCCAAGATGTCGCCTATGAATTTTACCAACTTCTCTTCATGGGTGTCATTTTAATGGTTTTCGGGGTCAACAATAACGAATATCGGGTCAAAATCCAAATCCAAGATGGCGCCTATGAATTTTACCAACTTCTCTTCATGGGTGTCATTTACATCGTCAAAATTAGAATTCGTTCATAAACTTAAATTATAATATAAAAAGCCTGTCTAACAATATCCCAAATGCTAAATTAATTCTTCATTCCCTAAATATATAAATATTTACGTTTCGACTTTTCACCCACAATATTTACAAAACAATGTGTTTTTCCGTTTCCAATCTAATTAAAAAATCTCAAAATTTGATTTTGAAAGACCTATCTAATCATATGACATGCAAAAAAATTTCATCCTCTTTTTAACCACAAGAAGCTCTACCTCTTCATATCAATTATTACCACCATATTATGTCAAGAAGAGTTATTTCGATAGATATTGTAATCATAAGGTAAAAGATATTACATAAATGGAACGTAATCTTCCTTAATCCCGCAAAGATTATTATTTTATTATTATTATTATTTTCAAAAGACCAAAGGAAATGTATCAAAACTGAATCTATTTTTCAAAGACCTATCCAACGATACGCCACAAGGTAAGTCTCCAGTATTTTTTTGAACTCCACTTGTAGAGGAGGTGTCCTTAGGGGGGAAGCTACGTCCAAAGCACCAGACAACGAATCTAAAGAAATAAAGAAGTTTACAGAAAAAAAATTGATTTGATTTATTTAATATTACAGACTATTTACTATATTTTAATATTTACGTTCATGTATTAGAAATTTATGAAATTACTTTCTTTACACAGTGATAATCAGTTAAAAGACTGATACTAACCCTGGGGTATTTTAGATCAGAAAGTAATAATAATTTACAAATTGTTTTATTTAATATTTATAAATTAAACTACGCTTTATGTTTACTTTACTAGAATTCCAGGTATTTATAAGTAGTCCACCATTTTCTTTATTCAACCAAAACCTTATTTTAACTTACCTATATAAAGGCCATTTTCGGTGTTAAGTTGTTTTAGTTTACCGGGTGAAACTTTACCCACAGAACCCAGTCCATCTACTTCTAGTACTCCTGCTTGTCTGTTCCTGGAATGATAATGTGTTAAGAGTAAAAAAAAATGTTAGTATAGAGCAGAGATTATGAAACTTATTTCTTTTGCCGCCCCCTTTAAAGATCAATTATTTTCAGCGCCCCCAATTTTTTATACATTTCTACTACAAGTATTCCTAGTTTTACATCATAATACAGGGCAGAAATATAAACTAATTAGAGCGTCTGTGCACTCATACGATTTAAATTCATATCCGTGATTCTTCAAAATGGCCGTTAAATAAATACATTCAATTCCTTTTTTTTATGGATCCGCAAAATCACGAGTAAGTGCCCTTATTCAAAATTTTAAATATAAAAGTACCTAGATGACATTACAAATCAACCATCGCTCCCGACGCGCCAATGCCCCCCATTTTTTTCTGGGCTCTTTAACCGTTAACGCAACACTTTAGGTCACCCAAAATGCCAACAAGCGGGCGTTATCGTCCACTTTGAGAAATACTGGTAGTGCCTAGTTTTATATAGCATAGTTCTATCGGCAAAGTAACCATGTGCTTAGTGTTTATAAAGTGTTTGTTATAATTCTTTGACCACTCTTTTTATAGGAAAATTCTCTCAGTTAACTTCTATGACTCTCTGCAACACCGATAAGATTAAAGAAAGAAGTTAAGAGAAGGCGGCTGGAATAGACCAATAAAAAGCTTATCTGTGGTTTATCATAACGATAATGTTAAAAGATGAAGTTACACACGTCATCTTTAACCACTCACCAAAAAATAAGAGAGTTTGTCTGGTAGGTGTAACTGTATGTGCCATATACCAAAAATCTTGCCACTTCAAATTTTCAACTGATTTTCTCTCCTTAGAATCTTTTAAGTAGTTACAGTTTAACATCAAGAGAGGATTTCCAAAATTGCCTGATACGTTTTTTTGAAGTGAAAACTTCTTTAGCCGTTGGGCACTTTTCGATAGGTATGTGTATATCTTTTAAGTGAAATCGAATGGATTTAGTGGAAAGTTCAAAAGTGCATTATTGAAACACTTTGTGTTGTTTTATTAATGTATTATTGAAAATAAGTTAAATTAATAATTCAATTGTTTTTAAACATTTTTAAATTTCAAATTTTAATACTTAAAGGTCTAAGTTGTCACTTTTATCGGCAGTCTCTACAACTGCCAAGTCACTGGATATCTACAGCAACTGGATCATGCCACTACCTATAAAATGGCAAAAAGTCATCGAATCAAATGGCACATTCATACTAAAATTAAATGTAGGAATCTTTGGCCAGTATTTGTGAGGGAAGATTGGATGTGGAATATGTTTTATAAGCAATATCTAGGATATATAGGACGGAAATAATAATAATAAATAATTTTTAAAGAAGCATAGGCACAGTAGCTTTCGGACGTGTCACATAGGAAATGGCCTCCACAAAAAAAATTGCTTTTGCCTAGCCTACATTATCTCTGAAATTGGTTGGGCTATTACTATTATTCGGAAACACAAAAAAAATAGATACGTCCTCCACGCACGAAGAGTCACAAGTGGCTGAAATCAGTAACTTAATACGATTCACCTTCCTAAATGTATTTCTAACAAGGCTTATAAATGATTCAGTCAGTCAGAAACCATCCTGATTTCTGAATTTAGGATGCTAGATTGTTGAATGCGATTATACTTGTCTAAATTCAGTAACGACTGAATTCAGACAACAAAATTTGGTGAAGTGTAATAAGCGCTTAAATGTGGATAGGATCGGAACTTAACTTCAACGATTTTAAAATAACGTGAAAAGCATCGCTGTGTAAGATCATAGTTGCAATACATACCTTGTAGCTCTTGCACGGTGCCACAAGCCATCATCGACTTTAGTATGGTTTGCGATGATAACCACTTCTCCACTTCCCAAGTCATATCTAGAAATAAAAGGAACCCATTAGAAAACACTTTTATTGGGGAGTAGATCATTACTCTATCCCTTTAAATATGATCGAGGACAGAGATAGCTGGTCCATCGTAATACTCGTGAACGGGTGCTTGTGGGTGCGGCATAATCCTGTCATCGACAACACATCTTTTGTTGATATTAAATGATATTCTTAAAACACTTCCACTATTAAAAATGTTCGCATGATACCTACCTAGTTTATAGGTACCACAACGGCGCCTATTTCTACCGTGAAGGAGTAATTTGTAAACATTACTGTGTTTCAGTCTGAAGGGCGCCGTAGCTAGTGAAATTACTGGGAAAATGAGACTTAACATCTATGTCTCAAGGTGACGAGCGCAATTATAGTGCCGCTCAGAATTTTAGGATTTTTCAATAATCCTGAGCGGCAATGCATTGTAATGGGCAAGGCGTATCAATTTCCATCAGCTGAACGTCCTGCTCCTCTCGTCCCTTATTTTCATAAAAAAATACCTACCTTTATTCATTAAAGTTATTCATAAGTAAGTTATTAAACATAATATTACCTAAAAACTAAAACCGAATTCTCAACAGCCAGCGAAAGGAAATCAGTTTTTGTAGCCATTGGTGCTCTGCCGCTCCAAACCAGCAGGCCATCCGGTGATACCGATCGAAACCTGATGTTTATATCTAGTGTGTAGCTTAGTAACCTGAAAAAAGGCCAAGTTTAATTTAAATTAGGCTTATAACACAAATTAAATAGGGTAATAAGGAGTGAGAGTTACCACTTTAAAAATAATAATTTTTTTTTTATTTGAAAGAGCGACATCTCACGTCAATTTCCTAATATGCAAATATTGGGGTTGAGCAGGTTATCAACTGTAAAGTAGATTCTCCAGGTGAAGCTACAACTTGAGGGTTGAACAAAGACACATCAAGATTTAAGTCTTTCTGTAACTTTTCGTCACTCGTACGGTTGGCTTGGTGGAAGAGCGCACGCAGGGAACGTGAGAGGTTGCGGGTTCAAGTCCCGCATCGTTCATAAATTGTTTCTATATTTAATTTGTGAAATTAGGTTTATTGAAATTCAAGTCCTGTCACTTTAACTGATTTGAATATAAGAAAATAATTAAACTTATTCTTGTAACAATATGTATACACGACTGGAGAAACACTAACGATAATCGTGGTATTTGACGATCACTAATGAAGAAAAAAATAGCATTAAAAATAAATTTTAATGTATGACTTAGTATTTGATTTTGATTTTTCATCAGATTCCACAGATATCCATTGGTTGATACATGGGGTTCTGATGTCGTCTAAAGAAATCAGGAAACCCACTGAACGGAAGAACATGGCTGATACGCTGCAGTAACTCGAGAGTCTCATAAGGGCCTTGTATGTATTCTAGTCTTATAAGGGCCATTATACTGGACCCCTATCCTGATTTATGCGAAAAATATTGTTATTAATTAAATCCATAGTGCTAACGCGAGATTCCCAAGGTTTCCTGTTATACGGCCTTTGTCATGTTCTAACTAGTACTCTATTACCGCACAAACGTTTTTTTAATTTTATTAATTGTGGGGCGATAATATAGGTAATATTATGCTTTTACAACAAGATCCCAGAAAATTTTAAAAACAAATGTATTACTAAATTCAAAAGAATTGCTAAAAACCGTTCGTGTGGTAAAGGTTACTATAACATAAATGACATTATTATGTGCGATATTACATTGTTACCATATATTTATAAAAAAAAGCCAGCTGAGTTTCTTGCGCCCGTTCTTCTCAAGTATGTGGCATACTTTTTCGTATGGGTGGTAGTTTTCGAGTTTCAATAAGTGATATCATATCTTATTTTAAATAAAAATATTTTAATTTGAATATTATTAACTTTTTAACCACTGACACAAAATTGACATGAACTTTAACTTACCTTTTCATCGTTTCTTCATCATCTATATGTATAAAGCTATCAACCCCACTGAAACTGGGGTATGTATTCGTATCCACCCAGTTTATTTCGTTACTATTTAAATATTTAACTTGCATATATGTTTGTCCATCGTATGGGCCTTCAGTTATCACTTCATTGCTTCGTAAATAATCGAATTTCTTATTCAACTTTTTCCTCTTGTACTTTTCTATGTGCTTCTTCGATTTCGTTTTGTGGTATTTCAGTTTTAAGCCCTTCTTCGCTACTATAGAGTGGTGTATTTCGTTTTCTGATATGTTTTGAGGGTAGAATGAGATGGGTTGGAGCTTTTCAATGCAAAGCGAGTCTCTGAAAAATATCAGTTCAAATTATTCATATTTTTTTATTTTATGATCACGAGGCATCACTATCAATCAGAAAAATAATAGAACTTCGCTAACCATTTTTAAATTAAACCTTTGAAAAATTGCATATGAATCGACGTGATTCTAACAACAATGAATAGAATAGGTACTAAAATATTATAACAATATATTTTGGATCTAAATATATTCTGGAAATATAGTATTTTAAGAGTCACAAATCTGCTATTTATTGTTCGAAAAAGAATGACCAATCGCGAAAATAGATCTGCTCGACTATTCAACCATATTTGTTTGAAACCGTACTTGACAACGCCGGTTGCGGTCAATGAACTCAACTTACCTGCACGTAGTATTGTGTATCTCCTCACAATTGTCAACATTCACTCCGCCCAGAGCAGACGACACTACAGACAATTCTGCATCGTTGATTATTAACTGTAAATTTTAAACAATATTCATTTACTTGTGTTTATTCAAATATTAATTAAACACAAGGACATCCCAAAGATATGTTTGACCTGATTTATACCAACGAACTTGATTTAATATAAAATTAGGTATTGATTTGTGGTGATCTTCATTATTGGTATAAGAAATTATCCATCTATGTAGATGATAAATGTGGCATTCCTCTGGTATTGCAACCACCACCTCCAGCTAGCCCGTACGTTCATTTGTTTTTGAGTTAATTTGAATCGGTTGCCGCGTCTAGCAGTGGCGGCGGAGGGGGGTGGAGGGGTTACGCATTGCAAGAGCGGCCAATGGGAATTTAGTACCATGGCGTCGTTCAGCGGTAGTTAACGTGCGTTTTGTGTACGCTAGTACTATCGAAACAACGATTTTGCGACCTTATCTCAACGAAAGTTTTGCAATCATTACAAGATACGACACAAAAATCAAGCTCCATCAGGTGTGTTAATTAAAAAATGGGTCGAGGGACCCGAAAACGTGGAGCGAGTAAAATCGTCAGTTCGTGACCAACCTGGACTTTCAACTCGAAAGCGGTCTGCTGTCCTTAACGTGCCAAGATAATGATGTATTAAACCGCATTCTCAAGAAAGATTTTAGTCTACATTCCTATAAAATCCAAATCGTGCAGGAATTAAGGCCTCAGGACCATGCCACTAGGTTGCAATTTGCGAACGAAATGGTAGAGCGATTCACCAGTTTTACAAACATTTTTTTCTCAACGCGGCACACTTTCATCTAAATGGGCATGTTAATAGACAAAATTGTCGTAATTGGAGTGACACTATGTCATGGTGATCAAAAACCCCTGCATTCCAGCCAACCAACCCAGTAACTCTTGACGAATTAAAGGATCGTATTCGCACAGAAATCTAAAACATCTAAACAGAAACATGTAAAGCTGTTATCGAAAATTTCCGCTCTAGATTGCAGCAATGCCAGAATAATGAAGGATTGCATATGGATGATGTGATTTTTAAGAAATAAATTCCCCTTTTGTTTACTATCGAAAACAATAAACAATTTTGATCTACTGTTGTTAGTTTTTTGTAATCATCATTCCAATTATAAACGGACTTTTGGTCCTTCCTGTATAATATAATATATAACGACACTCTAAGGCTCAAGATGAAAAAATCTCACGTCCTTAAAACCAAAATGCAACATTATAATTGAAACGCTTTTGCAGTGGAAATAAGTATGAACTTTGATTTTTACACGGTTTTATTGAATTCCCTGTTAGTTTTCGAGTTATTCAAATTCAGTAATAAAAATTTAACCCCATTCCTGTTCACAGAACGATCAGATATTTAGGAATTTTATTTGTAGGGACAATTGAATTAAATTAATATATTAATAGATCAAAAAACTCTTTAAACCTGTTTCGGTTTTGTTGACAAAACCCTTAGTAAAATTTTTGAAAAAAAGTTTTAACCTGCTATCTTACTTTGATACTAATAATTAGTGACCCTATATGAAACCGTTTGGTTTTTAAAGAGGACGTTCAACTACAGATTGAGCTAAATAAGAATGTTGTTGATGCCTGGGAGGAATCATTTGATATCATCTGTGATTTACCTAAAGCTTTTGATAGTGTTCGACATTCAAGGCTGGTCGGGAAGCTGTGTCACTGTGGCATAAAATAAACTACGCTCGATCTTCTTATTAATATTCAAGCAATAGAATCCCAAAAATCGATACGAATGGCAGGATATTTCCTAGGACTGCTCTCTATATAGGGGTTCCACAAGGGTCACCACAAGATAGCAGATTATATGTGATATTTCACAACCACCTCAAGAAGTGCTTCAAAGGATTGGGCTTGAATTATAGAATACAGATACAATTAGAGAATGAATTATAGAAACAAAAAATAAATCCTATATGACCAACAAAATATCGCATTACATTTTTTTAACAACTCCGTCAAAATGGGTAAGGAATGAATGGGCTTGACTGTACATCAAAACTTAATAGTGAGGCCCTCAACGGACTTAAAAGATACCAAGAACATGAAAATTAGATAACATTCGTTTTATTGACTTCTAAATACTTAAGTTATTGATACAGCTATGAGGTTATACAGACCTGACTAACACATCCACTAAACGAGGACTTCAAAGCTAATCTTGCTGGTAAAGGACTGGGTGCTCCACCCAACATCATCGGCTGATGCAGTTGCAGATACCGAGCCGCTCCTTTGGACGTCACGGATCGTGTCGTCTCGTGTGTCTTATCGTATGTCGTGTCAGACTGCTGCTTCACTCGTAATGAGGCGCGACGACCTGATCTGATGACTGTTATGTGATGCCATTCGTTCTGCTTCAGAGGGTATGCTGATCTGAAATGTATTTTCTTATATTAGAGAACTTGTAATAAAAAATAGAACCCTTTAATGTTAAACCCTATGTTTCTCTATGTACGATGAGCGGCTTTTCTACAGAACTAATGTTTTATGAACAGGGTTTTGCTCCAAGCTTGCAAAAAACATACGGTCTTATTAATAAACGCAGTGTAAAGTTACTACAAGCTTAAAATTACTTCTATCTGTCATGTAATTCTGTAGTGACAATGGTAAGATGAAGACAAAAAGTTTTAATCTTGGAATAACTTTACTTCCCGTTTATTAATAACACAGCTGATAATGATTCTTAGCATCAAGTCGATATTTTCCAATACGGTCGAAATACCCATAGAAATCTAAATAACAGAAGAAGTGCGGCGACTGTCGCCTTATATACATACATTTAATTGCTACTTAGGCTTACAACGCTCCGGATATTGCGAGACTTTTGCAGCAATCGTGTGCAAAATGACAGCAATACAAATTAATTAAGAATATCATAGTGAAAAATGATCGCAGCAGTTTAGTTAAAAAAATACCGACGAAATGTAACATTCTGATTGGTATGTAGTTTCAAGTTGTGGAACAGATTTCGCAGTTAGATAGAGTGAAATAGGTACATTATTTACGCGTTGTTTATCACTCGCTGTTTAGATTAATACTAAATCACTACCTTGTTGCTGGTAATATATAAGTCACCTGTGACGCTGTGACCGTACCTAGCGCTCATAAGAAAATATTATATTTGTAGTGTATAAAATCAAGGCGATTTAATCCGAAAGAGCGTTACATCGGCAAGCGTGACAGTTCAATCCTATACAATTCCCACAAAAAAGTGACACTAAGGAAGTTTTCACTCAACAAACCACTCTCACACACACACGCGATTTACCTGACGAGAGCAATTCCTGAGCCCAGGTCGAAAGCGAACTCTACGAAGTAGTCTCTCAAATGCAGAGAGAAGAAGTCACCTTCATCAGTCCTCTGTTCAGCATCGTAGAGAAGTAATCCGTCGCCGTTTGAGGGTTTCATTGTTATCTGGAAAATATGGTTCTTGTTTATTTACAATATTTTTTATAAGGAGCAAACGGGCTAGAGGTTTACGTGCTGGGTAATAGTGAGTAAGCCGCCCATGGACATCAGCAACACCAGGGGTAAAGAGAAGTGTTGCCGGCTTTAAATTGGGAGTAAGTTCTCTGCTTGAAGTTCTATAGGTCCTAATCTAAAATTATTTAAATGTGAAATCACTTTAATCTATGAGTATTTCGTGTGAATAAATTCTCCTGCAACTAGTTTATACGTGGCAGAAAGGTCCTTGAAAACTGCAGTGTGGAGGAATATCTCACAATCAGATGGTGAGGATGATATTGAAGTTTGTGGCGTGTCAAGCTTAATTGCAATGTTATGTGGCAGTGTAGCCGATATGAATACCATCTTTGTGCTGCAGAAGAGAGCAATTCGCGCTATTTATAACCTAGGTCTGTGACAATTATCAAATCAAATCATTTCATAATAACTTTATTCATGAAGGTCACGGAAATGACACTTATGAATGTCAAAAACAATATTTTCCTTATTGAATCCACCACTACTTCGTAAAGGGTTGAGCTAATGAGAAGAAGTAGCAAGAAACTCATTGCCACTCTTTTATATAAAGGTTTACATTTCCATCGAATTACAAATCATTTCAATTAGAATATAATATGTAAAATTATGCAACAAACATACTCAAACTATACTATACAATTATAATGTTAACACGAGGAATAAACAAAAACTTGTTATGCCCTATAACTACTTACCTACTACTACCTTAGTCGAGTTAGTAAGTCTTTTGTGGGGCGATGTATATGCTTTTACAACAAAATCCCAGAAAATTTTCAAAACATAAGTATTACGATATTCAAAAGAATTGTTAAAGGACGTATTGGTGGTTGAGGTTACTATAATATAAATGACATTCTTAATGATTCAGATTTGGAATGGAGCGACCGCCCTCAGACTATTAAATAATAAGTTTAATTGTACAATATTACTTACAATTACAATATTACAAAAAAAGCCCGCCGAGTTTGTTGCGCCTATTCTTCTCAGGTCTGAGGCATTCTTTTTAGAATTGGTGGTAGTTTTTGACTTTCAATAAGTGATATCACATCCTAGTTTGAATAAAAATATTTGAATTTGAATTCGTATAGAGAAATGATCGACAACTTCTCTCAGGGTAATGGTACCAGAAGAAGATTATTCCGATCCTAAAAGCTCTACAGTAATTCAAATTACTTTAATATTTTTAATGGTGCTTCAAAGGTGCTTAGTTGAAGCCTAATTGAATAAAGTTTGATTGACTTTGACTTTAAATGAGGCATCAAGTGGAGTGTTCTTGAAAAGCGGTGATACGACAAATAGGGTTATTAGGAACGACTTAAGAGGTTCAATTTTATAAACGTATATAAAAATATATAGGATGTTCGAATGGGCAGTATTCCTAAGCGGGTACTGTTAGTGTAGTTAATAAAATAAGTCATTATATTTGGATGCGATTACTAATTATTATGACAGTATTCACGATCATCATGTTCACCAAGCATCCTTACACAATCAATGAATTCAAGTTCTGCAGGTTGATGCATCTAATGTACGTTAATTTTTATTTATACAGCTTATTCTTTATAGAGAAATATATAATTTAAAACGCTTCTAACTTTGAACACCATTCATACATGCAGCACCTTACAAACTAATTTGTGATGTATATTACAGCCATTGTAAAATATTCTGTTTGATTGAAAAAAATCGCCGTAGAATTTCTTGTATGTTCTTCTCACGAGATCTACTTTTTCCGAATATATGGTAGATTCAATAATTTAAAAGAAATATTTATAGTGATGATTCAAAAGCGAAAGATGAATAAAGTTTATTTAACTTTCAGTTTGAGTTTGACGCTTGGACTAGATATCGCTCCTTTCGCCATTTGCAATGGAACGTCCATCTCATCTCACAAACAATGACATTTAAATAATTTACCAGTAGGAAGCTCCTTTGCACAGGATGCCGGCTAGATTATGAGTACCACAACTGCGCCTATTTCTACCGTGTAGCAGTAATGTGTAAGCACTATTGTGTTTCGGTCTGAAGGACGCCATAGTGAAATTACTGGGCATACAAGATTTGACATCATATGTCTCAAAGTGACGAGCGCAATTGTAGTGCTCAGAATATTTGGGTTTTTTAAGAATCTTGAGCGGTACTGCATTGTAATGGGCAGGGCAGTATCAATTACCATCACCTGAAGGTCCTGCTCGTCTTGTCTCTCATTTTCATAAACAAAAGATTTAGTAATTTAAAAGAAATATTTTTATTCAAAAGCGAAAGTTGAAATATTGCTTTTAAACGTCCATCTCAACCACAAACAATGACACTTTAGTAATCATGACGAATTCAGGAAAATTAATAATTAACTTCTGTAATTAACAAGAACCCCGAAGCTTTTAACGCATTTTAACCCCTACTTTCGTTAACCACACTACTTAACTGCCACAAAATTATTAATTACTTGTACAAAAGCGTACAAACGCTAAAAGTTTGTAGCAAGTAGAACCGGAATGAGACTATTGTTAATTAAAACTTTTAACTCCAACCCAGCATTGAACAAGTGTACTTATTGCAGTAGAGTTCACAAACAGAGACCTATTTGTGGTAAATTAAAATACAACGAGTAAAATAAATAATAAACTCAGTATTAATACCGGTTACAAGCTGTAACCTGAATTTCGTTGAATTGAGGATAGGATAAAATAGTTTTCTAAATTGGACGTAATTCTAAAAAAACGCTCCAAACCACAATCATATCGAAATCGAGTTAAGAACACAAAACTGGTCACGTGATTCATATTAACGGACTGACAAAAAATGGCAGCCCTACTGTCACTCTTTGAATGACATCATAACTTACTAGCCCAACCCACATGTATGGAATACACTAATATTTATTAAACTTTAAACACGAATTCCTCAAAATGTGATGTTTGTGGCTTGGAACGTTTTGCAGAAACTACGTCCAATTTAGCTAATGATTTGGAGTTAACTAGTGCAAATTGGGACATGGAATCAAACGTAATCTGTGTCACTATTTGTGTAAAAAATGCAAAAACTAATGAATTCCTTTGTGTTGTTGTGCTAAATATCTATATATACTACGCTGTCAGCGCATGAATAACTAAACGGTATTTATTTTCCTATTGTTTGATAATATGTATGTAGTTTATGACTAAGCTACTATTATTACCTACAAAATTTTCACGTACTGCCATTCACAAGATAATAAGCATTTTTAAAATTAATTAATTAATATGAAAGGACTAATTCGATAATAAATTTCATGGCAGGAGAAAACTAAACGTATTCAACTGTTTTGTTTGTTTACACCTGTTTGTTTCTCAAGCAAATAGTCATTAAGAATTTGTAACCGTGGCCCTTTTCTAGTTCGCACACACATCATTTTCAACTAGTTTTAAATTACCAAAACCCAACAGTGGGAGGCTCCTTTTCACAGGATGCCGGCTAGATTATGGGGACCACAACGGCGCCTACATCTGCCGTGAAGCATTATGTGTAAACATTACTGCTTCACGGGCGCCGTAGCTAGTGAAATCACTGGGCAAATGAGATATCAAATACCATCAGCTGAACATCCTCCTCGTCTCGTCCCTTATTTTTATAAAAAAAAACATTGTTCGGGCAGTCAGGAGATCGTAAGTAAGTCAGGTTTTTTTGGTGTAGAAAATAAGAATGTGCTTACTAATGGAAGTGTACAAAAATATAAGAATTCAATAGTGGTTATGAACGCGGGGCAGGTAACTTACGATATATAATGAATGTGATTGTGAATTGAACTATATTTGTTAATTATTTGCTATTTTTGTGAGATAACTGTTTTTCAATATTTTTTCTCACAAGTTTTTCAATCGGTAATTTTATAGTAACAACGGTGTATGTTCGGATTTGCATACAGGATTTAAAAATCAATAATTAAATGTTAGATTCTATCAACCTTTATTCTACCCACCTTATTTGGAAGAGTATGCCTCATGATGAAGAGCAACAAACTCAGCGGGACTCTATTACTTTTTATTATTCCAATTGTAGCAATTCTCTAGCACCCAACGCTATGTGTAGTAGTAGTTTGTGTGCTGAATAAATAAAATAATTTTACCTGTATGTCCAACCATGACTGGGCTGTATTTCCTAGACCTGGTAATCTTAGATATGACGATCCATTGAACTTGGGAACCTGGAAATGTAAGATTTTAACATTACACAAAAAACGAACTAAAGAATATAATATTTATAGCGATTGTTTTTAATCTAGTCGATTCTTTTCACCGCGAATATAGGTTTTAGATCTGCAGTAATGAAACAAATTGGCAATTCAAATGTGTTTTATGAAGTCTAATATGAATGGTGGAAGATCATTGCATCAGATCTTATGGACAATTTCATGAGATCCTTAGATTATTTAAAAATATAACAGTAAGCTAAGATATACATTTGTTACAGTTTAATTTAAGACTGGTCAAAATTGCAACTCATTACAATGAACAATTTGCCTTAAAATTGTTATTCAAAATATGCTAGACAAATACCATAGGCGAATTGCCAAAAGTGACTATTTTGTCATACCTAGTTTACCATTCATAAGGTAAAACAGATGGGGATGGATGTTAAATACTAGATGGAGCTGAGTGGGTGGAGGCGGAAGAAGCCAAGCAGAGAATGCAAGCTCGTGAACTTGACACGCCCAAGGTTACGTAAAATGATTCATGTTCTTAGTTCTGTAGTGCGGGAGTGTGTCACTCTAAGGACTCTTCCAACGATCGTGGTGACTTGAGAGGTTTGATACTATCTTGAGAAGTTGGGATGGCAAGATTAGTGGACCACCCCACCACGCAAAATTTATTTATTACATCGAAAAATCCACACAACTTTAGTTATGTTATAATAATACAAGTGTAGAACTTACTTTTAAAATATTTATATGTATAGAATAATATAATATATAATATACTAGCTGACTCGACAGAAGTTGTCCTGTACATAATAAATAAAATACTGTTTTTTATGAATTGTCAATAATATTTCATAACATCAAGAATTATTTCATAACGTATGCTCCTTGTTGTTAAATGAAATTGTTTCATAGCAGAACTGTCAAACCGTTCGTCAATAAATTCTCTCACAAAAAATATGTCCATACAAAACAAATATTGGAAATAAAAATAATTATGGGTCCCAAATCGAAATAAAAAGTATCCTATAAATTCTCTCACAAAAAATATGTCCATACAAAACAAATATTGGAAATAAAAATAATTATGGGTCCCAAATCGAAATAAAAAGTATCCTATCTCTCAAGTTGTACCTAACTGCACTCCATGAACTAATCCCCATTTAAATCTGTTCCTTAGTTTAGGAGTCCATCGCGGACAAACAACGTGTCATGTAATTTATATATATTAAGATTAACATTAAAAGTGTTCGGATGCTTGACGTAATTCCAACCGCTGCAGCTGGCAGGCAGGCGTCACATTGCAGACAGTACTTTAGATTGGCGATAGTCACTATGACGTCACTAACATGCGGAATGTCCTATCATCGCACGGCATTATACGTTCAATTTAGCTCACTGTGCAAACATATTGTAGAATGGGCTTCCTAGTTCAATATTTCCAGGACGATTCCTACATGGTTATTTCACAAAATGCACTTCACTCAAATTGCGTTACCGCTCTTGTGATTCCTCTGGGTAGCAGTGATCACTTAACATCGGATAACCCGTACGCTCGATTATCCTCCTTTTCCATAATATACAAACTAAGTTCCTAAGAGCCATTTCAGCATCAAAGCAGAACATTTTAACATTTTTTAAACTATTTAATTCCCACACAACACAATACTACATAAACAAAACAGTTAATAAATCATAATAATGTGGGTAGTTTAAAATTTTTGCAGACTACGGTCATTTACGATACACAGAATGCAATTTTTGCAGTAAATATATTGGTCTCATTAAAACTTTTGTGTATTTCAAGAGTTCGCTTGCACTAATAGCTCTTGAACTGGTTATTACGTTTTTAAAAGCTGTTTTGAGCCAAGAAAATGAATAGCAAAGCTACTTGTACAATTTGTTTAAAAGTTTTGAATATTACTATTTTTACAACATTTATAGAGAGCGGCTAAATAGACAATAATCTGGACTAAAGCTCAATCATGAGTTAGAGCGTACTTAGACTTTGCTCAGACTTTACTCACGTAAATTTTAGCTGAGTGTGATAAAACGCGACTTGACTTTTGCATTAGGATGTCTAAGCTTAAACTCAGCATAGCTTCCGCTGTAAAATTTCAAAAAAAAAACGAAATCAAAGACCATGCTAAGGTGAGTGTAACTTAGCTAAGTTTTACGTAAGTAAAATTTGTGCAAAATCGATGTCCGCCCTATCGATAAAGTCACTCTGAGAAACACAGACAATATACTAGTGTATTACTGATAATAAACTCCCAGCTCATCTTTTAAGTCATAGAATAACGAAATTGCTTAGGCTACTTAATATAATAAGTACTATACAATTTTAGGTGGCCTGCGCAGAACCTTTAATTATTATCCACATTACAAAAATTTTCATAATTTAAACAAAGAAGATATTCCATTTACTTTAGAGAATGAGAAATCGCAATTAATACACGTCTTAGACAATGGGGATAATTCGTTTTATGGGCGGAATAATTAAACGAAGTGAGTTTCATAATTCCTGTTTAATGGCCTTAATATTGTGGCGGAATTGTAAGCGGTGACACTTCTCATTGGCTAAATTTATGTTAAGCGGCTGGCTAGAATAAAATACATTAGTCTACTTGTGTTTTTGTAAAGAAATTGAATAATTCAATAAAATTACTAAGCATAGGTTCTGTTAACATCATTATTAAGAGGAAATTTCCCATGCAAACGTTCTCGACTCATTGGTTTTTAATGCTACATCAAAATTATTTTCCAAATTAGGTTAGTATCATCATCATCTCTCTGTTTTGCTTTTGCAATATCTTTGTATTAGTAAGTGCTGGAAGTACTTCAAGAAATGCTGAAAACGTCTTAATGCGAACGCAAACAGAGGCTTACTATACAATTCCGACAAGTAAGCGAAAAAAATTAAAACAGTCCCACACAGAATCCATCCCATTCAGATTCCTAATTTACGTTACGACTGGTTAATTTTTGGAGGAAGAATTTGCCGAGAGCGAAAATTTGTTTTTTGAGATTCTTGCTTACTATTTTTAGTCGGAGCTTCAGTTGTAGGGACTTACCGCACTGATGATTGTCTCACCCGCTTTAGCACGAGTCAATTCTTTGATCTAAAAGGGGCTCAGCTTTTGTTTCGAAAAGGAGGAGGTTCTCAATTCGATTAGTATTTTTTTAATGTATGTACACCGATTACGCTGAGATTTACGTGTACGGCGATTGTCGTGATTCTTTGTAATAGCTAAAGTCCAAGCTAAATGTAATGAATAATAAATGTCATGTAATGTAATAGCAGGTACCTACACTCGCCACGCGTGACTTAGAGAGGGATGGCTTCGTCTAGAACCAAACAACCCAAGCGGGCAAGCACCGACTTAATCCCTATCTAGCTAGGGCTTTAAATAGCTAGCATATAAAAATTATAGTATTTTATTAATATTAAAGGTATAAGATTTGCATAAGAGGTGTATTAAATTAAATCTCTATTAAGTTATTTTATACTTTTGAGTTTTTGAAGTCGGTTTTTTTAAGCGTAGTTTTTTTTATATCTAATGACTATTATGAGTCTGTTCGATGGTGTCTTTTTGGTCTTTAATTTTAAAATATCTCTATATTTGAAATTGAATTAAATATAACAGAAAACATACCTTTAAGTCTAATGTGATTTCACATTTCTTGCCCGCGTACCCAAGTGGACATAGACATACTCCTTCGACACAGCCTCCTCCATGCTGGCAATCGCAATTATCTTTAATCTCCTTAACCTCTTCACGTTTCACATCATTATTTATATCATTAACATCATCCTCTTCTTTTTTTACATTACCGTAATATATTTTGTTGAAATCATTGAATTTTAATGAGTTATCGATCTGATTCTGATCTGTAACGTCTCTCATTACGATATCATTGTCTTCAAAGTGTACTATATCGTTTATATCGTAAATTGCATGGTCTATATCGTTATGAGGTATCGCTTCACTGGTGACTTCATTTCTTGGTTTCCAAGGGGCTAATGTTGGTGCACATTCACCTGAAACAAAGAAAATTGAATCACACTTTTGCTTTTCTCGTACTTTATGTAAAATCAACTCGTTAGCGGTGCAACTGAGATATCATGGACTAGCTAAATGTTATGAGTGGAACGAGAATGAGTCTCTAGTTCCATACTTCAGCGAGGCGAAATACGCGTCGAATTGGTTTAAGACAAAATAAAACATTCGCCATTATTCGATATTATTGCTACAAATGTCACGTCCAATTATTGCAGGAATCGTAAGATTCAATAGTAGAGATTCGTAGCGGAACTTCAACCTTATGAATCACATACTAAGGTTTAGTATGACATAGTGTTACATAATATACAACTTGTTTACCTGTTTAATCTTTCTTGTTTGTTATACACTGTTTGACATCATTCGAGAATAATCTTTTTGGTTGATTCAGTGATTCAGTTCAGAGGGATTATGTGTGCGTATGTGTTATTAGTGTTCTATGTTAGTGTAGAGATATATTACTGACAGCTACTAACCTATATAAATACCACTGGGCTGTCTGTTCCATATGTATTCAAGTGTCACTCGCGAGCGTCCAGAGAACAAATTTTGACGTATAATACAAATGGCTGCGAAGGAACGTTCAATACTCTGAAGTACTTTTGCATTTTAAATTAATTTCGTTCGTTTTCCGTGTTTTATTTATACTTCAAGAATCAACGTAATATAGCTCATATTTTTTTTTGTAAATAGTTTCCCACCATCCAACGATGTTTGCAGAGTTTGTCATCACTAGTTTTAGTACCACAGACTCTCTCTACACAGCAAACGGTGCCAAAATGGCGAATATCAAACAGGCACAAAAGTACTTTGACAACCGCCAGTCCAGTGTTTTAATATAGTAGAGGTCAGTGCTGACAGCACAGCTGTACTGCGTATTAAATTGTCTGCGGATTTATACTGGAGTTTTCCAAAACTTGTAACAACAAAAATGTCTTTCACAGTGGGTCGCGACATCCAAAGTATTTGAAATGTACTCTTATTTGAAATGTATTTGTGATATAAATTAAATTAAAACAGACTTAGAGCCATTTTTCAATTTAAAACCTCTGAATTATTTCAGAAAAATAATGTGTCGGAGTCTGGCCATTGTTGTTTGTAGCATAAAAGATTTTCATCAGATACCTGCAAGGGGGCCATTATTAAAAATATACCACCATTTTTGCGTATTCAGCTTATTACTATAGGTGGAATTGAATTTATAGATGAAAACAATTTTGGATAAACAAGACTCGTTTGTATTATCTTTGTTAAATTGTTCCAAATAAAAGTTTTATTATTTTATTATTAATATTATTTGAAACGTGCCCTGTGCTTCGGGGAAGCGTCTATTGACGTTAGCAACGTCGCAAGACGCCAACGTCGCAGACCACCAGCGACCCGCCGCGTTTGGCAATACAAGTCAGCAGATTGGGATAGGATGCGTTCCTTTTTTGCATCCTACCATTGGGGCAAGGTTTGTTTCCCTTCGGATGATCCTAGTGCCTGCGCCGTTGCAGTAGCCGATGTGATACTGCAGGGCATGGATATTTTTATACCAAACTCTGTAGTACCGATGCGTCAGTTAAAGCAGCATCTCACTGCAAAAAAAAAGGCGTATCGAACTTGGGTTGCGGCGCTGGGCTCAAAGGATCTGAACTGCAAAGTTCTGAAGAGGAAATATAACCGTGCCTCCAGATTTTTTAAGGGGCAAATCACCCGTGCGAAATCGAAGCACGTCGTCAAAATTGGCAAGCAGCTTTCCAGTTACCCGACCGGAACACGCAAGTTCTAGTCGTTGTAGAAAGCTGCTCTTGGTAACTTCAACCAGCTGTCCATGCCGCCGTTGCGGGCCGGATGGCATTTCTCCAATCGTGCTTAGAACGTGTGCCCCTGAGTTGACGCCGGTGCTAACGCATTTATTCCGGCACTCTTATTCAAAAGGCGTAGTCCCTGACTCATGGAAGTTAGATGTGTGGCGGTCCTCCACAGTGCGGTTTTCAAGGAGTTCTCGTACTACAAAGCTGTGGAATGAGCTTCCTTTTGCGGTGTTTCCGGGTTGATGCGATATGAGTACCGTCAAAAAAATCGCGTACACCTTCCTTAAAGGCCGGCAACGCTCTTGTGATTCCTCTGGTGTTGGGAGAGAATGTGGGCGGCGGTGATCACTTAACACCAGGTAACCCGTACGCTCGTTTGTCCTCCTATTCCATAAAAAAAACGTTAATACCGCCTGAAATATAATGATGAAATATAGTGCTGATGGTCAGACATAAAATTGCGATATCCCGTTTATTAGGTCCACCAATTTTTTTAATAAAGTCTTGAACATATAATGGAGTGTATCACTTGGCTTTTATAATAACAACATGAAGCACGCAAATCAATAATTAATCCAATTTAGCATCCTCTTTCGACAATATGTCCTCATGAGCTTAGAATTATTTGGTGCACCCGAGTCACAAGGCCCCTGTATCAGCTCAGACCGTTTGGCCGCGTGCAATGCTGAGCTGCTCTATTTATCGGAGATCTAGTATTTTGAAAACGTCTCAATTGTTTGGCGTAGCGTACATTCATCACTTGTCACTGTATCATTCATCCATCAGACTAAACTAACGTTTTTCCTGCTGCGGAATTGCCACAAACTTATGCTATCATCCTCTCCATATAGTGTATCGCACTGTTGCTTAAGTAAATGTGGCATTCGTCCACAGTGCGATTTTCAAGGCACTTTCTGCCACCTACAAATGAACTGTATAATGAAATTCCTTGCGCTATGTTTTTAGCACGATACTACATGGGTAGTTTCAAATAAGCGCGTACAACCGAAAATCTCGCTACTCTCATGTCAATCCTTCGGTATTTCAAGAGAGTGAGTGGAGGTGATCAACTCTTATGGCGACAACCAGCATGTTCTTGTATAACCGACAACTGAACCCTTGCGCTTGTATCAAACACTAATATCAAAACTCCTAGCTTCCCATACTCATTATTACCTAGCCTCCATACGCTGTAAGCTCCGTTCAGACCTCTGTTCTCTTCCTACTTTCAATGGCGCCGTATACTATTGTTAGTTCCATTTCAATATTATTGTATCTTCTGTTTTCCAGGAGCCGAATTACACCACCGGACATCACGTCAAAATCCAAAATACCACCCGCGTCACGTTGTCGTCTGGCGTTCCACAACCGCGCGTTTTGCAAGAAATTCTTGCTTCGCACAGCCACTATGTGCAATCAATTACTGTTTCCCGAACCAATACAACTTAGGGGCCTTCAAGAAATAACATATTTCCACCTTTAAGGCCGGCAAAGCATCTCTTGACACCTGTTGCTGCGGATGTTCAAGGGCGGTTGCTTCACCACTATCCATCGCGTGAGCCTCTTTCCCGTTTGCCCCCTCTGACGTAAAAAAAATTATGTGTTTTCTAGAAATGTGGGAATTTTATTTCTTTATTGAATTTCTTAAAAAAAAAAAAAATATGTTCTCATAATGATAAACAAACCATTTTTAGTCAAAAGTAGATTTCTCCATCATATATAATCTTATAAAGTTGGAATAGCTCAGTCATTAATAATACCAATTGGATCAAATCTCCCGAGAGTCAAGCTTGAATCTATACGACGTGAATGTTATATAAGAAAAATTAAATGTCGGATGTCAAATATTATCGCGTTCAACACGTAGCTGGTGCTTATATAATAAATTTCGAAGAAATTTTATATTATATATAATTATATATTATTTTCTCAAACAATTTTATAATATTGTTCCTCAAATTAACAATCACTTATTTTGTGAAAATTTTTGTGGCAAGTAAGTAAGTAAGTAACCTGTTATTTATGCTTACGGGCTACAAGGAATATTTTTTCAATTTAGTTACAGTTAGGAACAATTAGTTAGAGATATAATGAGAGGCTTATGTTTATATTTGAACAGTTATGAAAGTGCATCTCATATCAAAACGCATCTCCTCTCCTCTCCGCTTTGCTGGAAGCTGAACCTAATGCTTCCAGAGAGAAATGAAAGAGAATACAAAATATTATTTTAGCACGGACGAGTAAAAAGAGAAGGACTCCGCGCCGTGATATTAGCAAGTGAAGCACCGTTATGCTAGTGTGTGTGCGGTTACGGGGGATACTAGTTACACAATTTTTTCTCCCTTAAATAATCATATATGGCCACAAATACTTATATAGTATCGTTTTTACACTTTATCACAACGCACGACGGCATTTTTAAAATATTTTATTAAGACGCAAACTGATCTGTCACAGACGATGACAATTCTCATAATGGCCGCCTATCGGCCTGTAGTAGTGTAAGTGTGTGCTTGGTACTATGTATTTACACGTTAATCGGCTTGTTTTGGTGCTACACTGTTATGTAAGGTTACACGGAGTCGTTATTTTTTCACTAGTCCGTGTATTTTTCAATAATTATGATGTGAAGTTTATCGCATCGATTCAGCTGTTTTATTAAATACAAAAACGACCTCACAAAATAAATCTATTATTATTATTACTCGCTGAGCTACTCGGAAGATTGCATAAGAGATTTATGAAAATCGGTCCAACTGCTTTGAATCCATAGAGAATATAATATACACGTCCACACATCGATGTCACATATATCAAAGTCACCCTTACCAGAAACTTAACAAATACGAGCAAGAATATTATCTCAATAAAGTTTTGTACAACTTAATGAAACTCAGAACTTCGAGTTGATTATGAAATACGTGGGACTTTACAAGTTAATATGAGTTGCTAAAAGTCGAGCAGTTTGAATAAACTTTTCTCTCATTAAGGCTTAAAACTTTCATTATCTTGTATGAGATCATATAGTAAGAACAACCGATACTTTTTGGTAGTTTTAAAGTGTTACGACTTTACAAATAAACTTGGTATAAATTTAAAACTGAGAATAAACGGAGAATATGCAAAATGTTTACAAATAGACATTTTGATTATTAATATATCGACACACTTTTACACAAATTCTCTTGCCCCAAACTAGGCATAGCTTGTACTATGGGTACAAGACACCGATATATTTAATGCATTATACTTACTTAAACATACATAAATACATATAAACAAACATGACTCGGAAACAAACAACCATATTCATAATATATATCGGGATTCGAACCCGGGACCTCTAGCTTAGTAGTCAGGGTCACTAACCATTCAGCTATATGGGTTGTCAAATGATATGTTATTGGTTAATTTGGACATATAATGTTTCTCGCGTTTATTTGCAAGGCTACATTCGGAAAACTTAAGAATTATCAATGTATTGACAGTGTTGTCAGCGATATTGTCAACATTTTGCATATTCTTGGTTTAAACTCAGGAATAACTTTATAGCGAGATTTTTTTGTAAGGCCGTTAGACTTTTGTTTCATTTTGTAGGTTTCAATTAGGTGTTCAACAAATCTATGTAAGTATATACCAAAATCGTAATAAACAGCTTGTTATTTTTAAAGCGATATTTTATATAAAATATTTTATTTTATTTTATATATTTTAATTTCCGGGCACTTCTGGGATTAACTAAATTAAATTTGTAAGCAAAATTTATGAATGATGCGGGGCTCGAACCCGCGACCTCTCGGGTTCCATCTTAGCGCTCTTACCAACTGAGCCAACCGTTCGAGTGATGTATGGTTCGTAAATCTTGGTACGTCTTGTTCAACTCTCAGGTTGTGGCTCCATCTACAGGATCGACTTTACAGTTGATAACCTGCTCAACACCATATTAAGAAATTGACTTGAGATGTTGCTTTTTCAAATCTCAACAAAATAGATAAACAACAATAAAGATTTACGAACCATACGACACTCGTACGGTTGGCTTAGTTGGAGGAGCACACAGATGAAATCTGAGAGGTGGCGTGTACGAGTCCCGCATCGTTTATAAATTTTGGTTATAAATTTAATTTAAATCGTAATAAGGCAAGAAATGTACGTTGAATATTCTTTTTGATGAGTACTTCCTGTGAATACAAGCAATACCATAGCCAACTAGTTTATATAATTTTTATCATAGATATATTATGTGAGTAGGTTTTGTTAAATTTTGTTAATTTTTTTAATGAATGGGAATTTTCGCTGCTTATAGCGTACTAGTGGACGACGTCGTAGGCAGCTGCTAGTCAATACATATTTATCAAATACGACAGACTCCTTACAGACATCAATTTGTGTCAGTCTACTGATATTCTTGCTCAATCTTCTTTTAAATAAGTTCAGCTAATGGAAGGTATTGTATATCTCCAATATCAGCGGAGAAGAGATGCGTTGCCGGCCTTTGGATTGATTATGATCTAATATTGAAGGTCCCTAAGTCGTATCGGTTTCAAAATATCAGCATAAATAGCAGTTAGTAAACGATTTCACAAAATGCGAGATAACAACTTTCTTTATTTACGCGCGGTAGTCGCAGATATAAACGTGGCGATTAAATATTAAGATTAAAGATTAAACAAAACTAGCGGAATTAACACTAAAGATATTTATTCAAGAAATTTTAATAATGAAGGATTTCTGAGAAGTACCGCCCAATTCAATAAGGAACACTAGATAGACAGATAGACACTTTACTGCATACCATACAGACATAGAAATAAAAATTTAAATTAAAAAAAAAATTAACAAAAACCAACCGACTTCAAAAACACTATTCCAAAACAATAGATATAATGTGCACTAAAAAGTATAAAAATAATTGCGTATTTTTTTTTCAATCTAATTAATAAATATAATTCTAGTTACGATTATTGTTATTTTTGGAATCAGTGTCCTTCCGCCGCGACTCGCTCTCGCATCTCGCCTCCTCACGACTCAAGCACATCTCACCTATAACTATGTATGCAGTAACAAACCTATCTTGGATGACACCGTCCCAGCCGAAAGTTTTGAGGTAACACACATAAAAAATAAAACAAGAACATACCGACGAATTGAGAACCTCCTCCTTTTTTGAAGTCGGTTCAAAAAAGATCTTAAGCTAATTACAGTCGTGTAGGTATGCAGTGGGGGGTATTATCGTTTGGAGCGATCTCATCCAGACAACCCAAAAAATACAGGATACAATAAGTTATTAAATTTAATAGTTAATAAAAGGTGTCTTGAAAATAATGTATGTAAAAATTCCTTTACTTAAGTTATAAAAGAACTACAATAGTAAAATGGTCTTTATTTGAGGCTCAATCACGCATAAACCACTGATCGTATCGACATGAAACTACCACCATTCGATGCGAAATGTATCCTAGATAGTATATACTTATTTTTCGAATACCAACGTTCCTTCATTAATTTATTTTTTTCCTTTTAAAATTCGCTTTATAGTATATAAACACAATAGCTTCAAATTGAGCTCTGACAGCTACATAACATCTAATATACGAGTACTTGTGAAATAGTGTTTGTAAAGAATTAATTTGAAAGAATGTATGTTCCGAGCACGCTTAACATAGATAAGATAGAGTGGTAAACTATTCCACACACAAGATAGAGTGGTAAACTATTCCACAACTTCACTGCAAGTACAGCAAAAGGAAGATTGATTATGAAGAAAAATGACAATATTATTAGAAATTAAAACTCTCATACGAGAATTTTACAAATTTTTACCCTTATAGCAGCATTGCGTGAAATTTATCGGTTTCTCCCAAACTTAATTAAGTAAGGAAGGAAGATTAAGAGTCACACTGGAGCTTCCGAGTATTCCCCTTACAGTTATTTGGTTTAGTTTTATCCTTATTGCTTCAGACACCACATAGCTTGTTGAGATATTATATTGTATATATTCTTCTTAAGCCGTTATGAAATCATTTAGATGAAAGTAACATACATTATCGGCCGTTTCCAATATTCAGTCTATTGTCTCAATTAAGAAATTGAGACAAAAAACGTAACTATCGTTGACTTTTCTGTCCCAATAAACTTATCGACGGTAACTCACCTTATCCGCACACTCTGTCTGTCAATGGGAGGACGTATAGCTTAGTAGCGATAGAAGTATGTATGAAAATTGCAATTCACGCGTCCCAATATAGGGCGATAAGAATGACTTATCGGGTATATTGACAGCTACATATTATTGACAACTACTTACTGACAGTAGAAGGTAGTAATTTATCTATCTGTAGATAGTATATTGGGAACGGACGTAAGTAAACACACAAACACAACAATACTCCAAATGTTTTGAGTTTTATGTAGTGTTCAGTTTCGTGCCAGAGTTTGGTGAGTCAATATCTCCAGAGGATGCCTCGTGTAGAGGCAACAGAAACACATGTCGAATTGTTTAAAGACAAATATTGGCGGAATAAACATGAAAGAAAACTCAAAATATTTGGATAATTATGGACTTCCGCAAAGTAACGCCTACTTCAATAAATTTTCCTACAACAATACAAGTCATGTACGCACAGCACACATCCATGACTTCACTAAGCTTCTTAAATGTATATAAAAAAACAATAGACTTTAACATTATATAACTTTGATAATTTTTCCATTTAAACACTTGGCGGAATGAGGTTACAGCCCTATTTGTGGACGTCATTATTGTCATTTTAAACTTTAATAATTGTAATTTAAACCATCAACTAAACTGACAGAAATCGCTATTAGTCTAAAATTCTCGAATTCAATCATTCAATACGGATGACTTGGATAATTTATATTTCCAGAAAGACTGACAGCTGTAAATACGTCGACAAAAATAGCGGCAAACAGTTAGCCGCAACAAACACACGCACACTTAGACATGGTAGGTAGTGTCTGGCATGTAGCGAGCGTAAGACGTAGCTGTCATTCACACTAGAGTAATAAGCCCGGCCTGTTCACATGCGTTGCCTCACAGCAACAGGCTCAATCTAAATGCATAAATTATCTAAGACGGATTATATGAAAAATATTAGTTTAGTGTTTTTTTTTATGAAAATAAGGCATGAGACGAGCAGGACGTTTAACTGACGGTAATTGATATGCCCATTACAATGCAGAGCCGCTCAGGATTCTTGAAAAACCCCAAAAATTCTAAACAGCACTACGACTGCGCTCGTCACCTTGAGACATAAGATGTATAGTCTCATTTGCCCAGTAATTTCACTAACTATGGCGCCCTTTAGATCGAAACACAGTAATGCTTACACATTACTGCTTTACGGCAGAAATAGGCGCCGTTGTGGTACCCATAATCTAGCCGGCATCCTGTGCAAAGGAGCCCACTGATGATGAAGCATGATCTCAAACTTCGGGTGTCGCCAGCCTCGGGCAGGCAACTTCACCGTTGCATGAAATAGTCTTGTTTGATCACTAATTACACAATATTTATACTATTACATGCATACTTCAATCATACTTTAAAAATAACAAATTGTTTAGATTTGAAAGAGCCTACATCTCAAGTCAATTTCCTAATATGCAATTATTGGGGTTGAGCAGGTTATCTGTAGATCATGTAGATGGAGCCACCTGAACAATTGAACAATACATACCAAGATTTATGAACCATGCGCCATTCGAACGGTTGGCTCAGTTGGTAAGTGCGCTCGGATGGAACCGGAGAGGTCGCGGGTTCGAGTCACGCATCGTTCATAAATTTTGGTTACAAATTTAATTAAATGAATCCCAGAAGTAAGGGTAACCATTTAAAAAAATAACAAATTATTGCATGCATTTCAGTTGATTACGTCTTTATTTTTTATACATTTGTTTTCAATATGTGTGTGTTTGTAATCGTGTTTGTTAACTAACCTTAGAAAGCCTGAATAGGTTGACCTAAGACGGAGTCCATTGTAAATCTTTTAGTTGTAATTTTTCTTTTTGTACATTAATATTTGTATTGCTATATAGTCAATATTAATTAATGTTAATATGAATTTATTAATATTAATGTTCACTATTATAAATATTGTTTGAAAACTTTGGTTTCTTCCACTAGCATTAAATCTTTCATACATATTCTTTAATTTGGTACTTTTGAGCTGCAATTCAATGTAAGTCGTAAATATATAAGCGAAATTATAAATATATATCTATTTGAGACGCAGATTTTACTTTTATTATAAATAATGGCTGCGTTTATAAACGGCATTCCGCTATCTCACGTCTCACCAAAGTGATATAAATAGCGCTATTTTTCACGGGGACTTAAATTTTTAAATGAGTAGGAAGTCTCAAAAGCTCTTAATAGCCGACGAGCTTTGAAATATATTCATATTTATTAATTTTTCTAGTATTTCAAGACAGTTTGTTGTGGGCTTAAGCTCCTTTACTATTTTTTAATATGTGTTGCGTGATACTTTGACTTATATTTATTTTAGGAACTAAGTTGTTTACGCGGATTAAGATTTGTGATAGAAATCATCATCATAGATTCAGTCTGGTTCTGGTATTACCATAGTATAGAAGTGATATAGGCATTAGAAATATCAGCTCTAAGATACCGTACCCGTCATAATAATTACACTAACTTATACATCGCAAACAAGTAGTGATTTAGTATTAATCTAAACGGCGGACGTAAAACAACTCGTAAATATGTTGTATCTAACTGCGGAAATTCTTTCACCATTTGCATCTATACCTATATACTTATATAACTATACCTTTGTATATCAAAATGAAAAAAAAACGAGAGGGATATAGAGTTTTTCCTCAATTAAAATATCTGTATATTTAAAAATTAAGTTTTACCCTTAAACCCAAGTACACTTTTTATCTGTATTCAACCCTTCCAGTACATACCAGTATATAGTACATGTGCGCCGTGTGTGAATGATGTAATTTTTAGTAATTAGTAAGAGATAGGCTCGACTGAAAGCTGTCGTTTAATGAATTTAACATTCCGTCAGCGCATTTCTCCGTGCTGCTAATGGTGCCAGTCTGGGTGGCAAAGAGCTTGAATAAAAGCTGGAGTAAGTCACGCACTGACGCGTTTTTATATTATTTATAATTAAAATAAATTTAAAGAAATTTTTTTAGTGAAAATAGCCGAGCTGCTTTTTGAAGTGAAACTTCTTTGGAATCGTTGTAATTTGAAACTCGATGAAACAAAAAAGCGAGACGATAGAGACACAAACAGGTAAATGTTTAGGATTCAGCCGGCTACAGAATGAGATAGTAATCATTATATAGTGTTTTGGTACCAGGCGATCATAGTTGAAGAAGAGATTGTCTTGACACGAGTATACCTTTATATATTCTGATGTCATGCGTACGACGTATTACTAAATAGACACCAGTAGAACATAAATATGGTAGCGGTGATAATAATATCTTTCATAGTGGTTGAAATGATGTGTCATCCTAGCAACTAGATGTCTCAGAGAGCGCTTCTAATCCAGAATCTCTACTTCGGTAGTAGTATATGGAAGGTTAATGGGTTTATTAATTAAGAAACTAGAAGTTTCTAAAATATCAATAAAAAAGTCAGTACAAAATTATTTAAAGTTTGAATAAAGAAATTTATTAAACTGCTACAGATGTGCACTGAAGATATGAAATCTTTTAAAAAGTGCGTTTAAATGGATATTAATTCAGCATGATTTCGATTGATGTCAGGACGGCGAATGACATCATTCCTTAAGAGCCATCTAAAAACAAAAAAAAACCCTTGCCTACTTTAAATTTACTGTGCTTTTTGAACAGAATAAAAAATATTTGTGTCTGCGTTTTATGATATTTTAGCGTCAAAAGCTTACGCCTTGTACCATACACGCGAAGTGTGTAAATCAAAGGACGTATAGTAAGGGCTCTCGAGAGTAAAGCCGCGTTTCCCTGCCTGTATTACATGGGACATCGCAGCTTGCATAATACGTAACTCTATTTAACAAATATTCTTTATGGATTTTTTTTAGTTAGTTTTCTTATAATTTGCGTTAAGCTCGTCTTATTCTGCTAATCAGTATCAATTATATAAATATTTATTTTACTCTTTATTGTTGCGAATAGAATAAATTATCTATCGGCAGTTGATGAGCGATATTTTGTCACGATGGATATTTAAAATGTTAATAATGATCTTTAGTGATATGTAAACATTTAAAATAGCAATGGATTCCCGAAAAGTAATGCCTGGTTCTATTTATTTTCGCGACGGATATGTCTGAAATAGCGGTACCAAAATTTAAGACTACGTATTGTCAAAACAATAGTACACACATAATGGAGCACACTATTTTTTATATTTTGAATTATATTTTTTTTAACGTTGCAACCTTCTTAGTAATAAAAAAAAACAATTGGCGGGAAATCATTTGTCAATTGTTTTTTATCACACATCAAAAAAAAAGTTGAATTAAGTCGAACAGATTTTAGAGCGATGATTTTTTATGATTTTAAAAGTTCTCTCTCTCTCTGTGCCGCTCGTCTTCAAAATGCTTTTGGGAGAGAAGCACCTTGCTTGAGCACCATGAGGCCATAGTTTGCTGAATTTGAGAGGTCGGTCTGACTTGTTGTCTTTACATGACAAACTTCGTGCAGGGTGGCCTTCAAGTGCCTTCAACGAAAATAATGTGGCTACTGATATGCGGCTAATTAAAGAAAACCCGCGGACTACCTATGAGACAATTCGAGGACTATTGGGGATTGATATGAACTTGATTTTGTTTGATCCCTCATGAACTGACAGCGGTACAGATGCGGGCTCGCGTGGAATGGTGCTCACAGATGCTAATGAAGTACGACCACGGACATTCTAATGCTGTTTATGACATTGTCACAGGCGACGAAACGTGGATTCATAGTTTTGAAGCATAAAAAAAAGCAGCGATCTTGTGAATGGGGGTTTGCAAAATTAGAACAGGCCATCTAAAATGAGGCAGGCGAGAAGCGTTGGTAAAAAAATAATCGCATTTTTTTTCTCAGCTACGGGTCCCACCTGAAGATTACACTCACAATCCCAATCTGAAGATTACAAATGTGTTAATGCCGAGTGGTATTCTAACATTTGTTTACACAGGGTCTTAAAAAAAGTTCGGCCCACAAAAGTAAGTTACTTTTAGCTTCCGAAAAAGTACAACTCGTCACCCATCATGCACATAGCCCCGACCTAGCACCCTGTGATTTCTGTATTTTCCCCAAAATCAAAGATTTGATGAGAGGTTTCACTTTTACCAATTCTGAAGGAGTAGTTACAGCACATTGAAAACATGCCTTCAGATCTGTGGTCTTCCTGTTTTAAAAAATGGTTCGATCGCATGAAAAAATGTTTAAAATGTAAAGGAGAGTATTTTGAAAAGCAATAAATATAATATTTTTGTTATAACATGTTGTTTTCTTAAGTTACGCAAAACTTTTAGTGTGACCTACGTATAAATAGTGAACAGAATATTTTGTTCATAATTGTGTGTTTATTAATATTGTTCAGGTTAGAGTATCTAGTTGGTGAATCTAAAATTAATGAATTAGATAATATAACTTTAAGTTCTAAACAATTTGTTATAATTTTTTTAATGTAACAACCCTCACTTCTGGGGTTAATTACACAAATTAATTTGAAAACAAGTTTTATTAACGATAACTCAAAACCGCGACGTCTCAAAAAAAAACAAATTGTTTAGATTTGAATGAGGGACATCTCAAGTCAATTTCCTAATATACAAATATTGAGATTGAGCAGGTTACTAACTGTAAAGTAGATCCTGTAGATGAAGCCACAACCTGAGAGTTGAACTAAGATTTATGAACTTAACGTCACTGGAACGGTTGGAAGAGAGGTCGACGGAACGCGAGAGGTCGCGGGTTCGAGTCCCGCAGCGTTTTTAAATTTGTTTTCAAATTAATTTATGTACCATAACTTTTCTTAAAAAACATTGATACAGTACTATATGTACATATCAGGAGACATAATAATAATAAATTGGTATACTATCATAAAAAAATACCTATTCCATGAAATAGTTCAATGTTTAGTCTAGACAATGGCGTATCTACCACATTTCCAAATACAAGACACGATAGCTAGAAAAATTCAATGTTAATATGAAACAATAATATTCGTTAAACGATATTATATAGTGAAAAACTTCTACGATTCACTTGAATAGAACGTATATTTAATAATTTCAGTATAATCACGCCTATATATACATAGTACACTAAATGATATATAACACTAGGGCAGTCGGGTGACCAGCAGAGAGCACATCCGACACTTTCGACTACCCCAACAAGAAGTGCCCAATAGCTGTGAGCAATTCCTAACAGTTACAAACACTACCAACTTAATAATACGAAACTACCAAAACAAAGTGACATCACTAACATTATATAATATTACAATTATTAAATATAAAAACTAAAACAATATCATATTAACAGGTTACAAATTATAACACAAATAAAATTTTATGAACGACGCGGGACTCGAACCCACGACCTCCGGCGTTCCGTGCCGGTGCTCTTACCAACCGAGCTAACCGTTCGAGTGACGTATCATCATAAAATCTTGTATGCTTTGTTCAACTCTCAGGTTGTGGCTTCATAAAATTTTGTTTTTCAAATTTTATTTGTGTATTAATCCTAGATGTGATAGTTACCACTTTAAAAATATAACAAATTGTTTACAAATTATTCTTTATTGTGAAATAACCATAACATTTGCAATATCCGCAATGAGAACATAAAACTCGTTCAAAATCAAACTTCGATGTTTAGATGAAAAATGTATCGTCGATCCGTCTATATTAGTTTCAGTCGTAAATCTACTTTCGGAATAGTCAATTCCCGTGAGGGGAGCTATCTGAAGACCACTGCCTGACTTTATTGAATCTCGAAGTTACCTTGTCGACTTTCTATCGGAAATTGTATTGAGTGATGTGGTATCGTTATGAGTTATGTCGTCTTAACATCATTGTGTTATTGCTCTGCTCTGTAATAGATAAGACTAGCTTCGAGTCCCGCATCGTTCATAAAATTTTGTTTTCAAATTTCCTAGGTTTATCACGCCGGTTAGTATTGTAGTCTCCGTACGAGTGTGGAACTAATCTGGTCGAGACTGTACGTGCAGTAATCGTAGAAAACGGTGGAGCATATGCTACTATATATATATACTTGCTGATCCGACAGACGTTGTTCTGTCATAATAAATAATATACAGTTTTTTTAATGGATTTGTGAACAATATTTCATAACATCACCAATGTGTTCGTAACATATGCTTCTTGTTGTTATAATTGTTGTTTCACAGCAGAACTGTAAGACCGTGCGTCAATAAATTCTCTCACTGCAAATATGTCCATACAAAAGAAGTATTGGAAATAAAAATAATTATGGGTCCCAAATCTAAATAAAAACTATCCTATCTCTCAAGTTTGACTAAACTGCACTCCATGAAGTAATCCCCATTAAAATCCGTTCATTCGTTTAGGAATCCATCGCGGACAAACAACGTGTCACGTAATTTATATATATTAAGACTAGCTGCCCAGACAGACGTTGTTCTGTAGATAATAAAAAAAATACTGTTTTATAGGAATTGGCCAATAATATTTCAAAACATCAAGAATTATTTCGTAAAAAATGCTCCCTGTTGTTACAATGAAATTGTTTCACAGCGGAACTGTCAAACCGTGCGTCACTTAATTCTCTCATAGAGAATATGTCCATACAAAACAAATATTGAAAATAAAAATAATAATGGGTCCCAAATCGAAATAAAAACTATCCATTCTCTCAAGTCGGACCAAACTGTACTCCATGAAGTAATCCCCATTAAAATCCGTTCATTAGTTTAGGAGTCCATCGTGGACAAACAACGTGTCACGTAATTTATATATATTAAGATTTTTTATCTTACCTTTTAAATCTTGATGAAATTGTAACCTTCTGAAACTTTTCAAGTAGATACTTAATAACCGCACTGAAAACAAAAGACTTCCATTTCTAAAAAAAAGCATCTCTTATTTCATCTAACCAATATTCTAGCTTTACCAGCTAATTTTTACGCGCTTTGAAAATTTGATTTTTTTTACACTGGTAGAATATTCCTAAACATTGCTAAAATAATGACCACATCACAAAAAAATGATATAAAATTAACGAGATTTATCACAACCAGCAACACTCGTATTCAAAATTTTAAACAATGTTACAAAGCTCAAAGTTAAAACTATTCACACGATCAAACTTCCCAACACGGATACGAATTCCCAACAAAACTAATAATTATTTATTATTTGAGCGGAAAATCGGAGGATTCCTTTGTTATTTATAAACTACATTACATACATGGCTAACTTCTGCGTTTAATTACTGCTCTGCAACTTTGGTGGACTGTAATTGAAACGACAAAACCATACAGGTATCGACTATTTCTCTAGCAAACTATCTACTCTTTCAAATTCATTTATGTGAAATAAATACATCATTGTAAGTATAAAGTGAATTGTACGAAATTTAGATTTTATTTAGAAGGAGCAATGAAAAAGAAAAACCAGGAGTCCATGGACATCAGCAATACCAAAGGTAGGTGATACTAGAGGGAGGCTCCTTTGCACAGGACGTCGGCTAGATTATGGGGTACCACAGCGGCGCCTATTTCTGCCGAGAAGCAGTAATGTGTAAGCATTATTGTGTTCTGGTCTGAAGGGCGCCGTAGCTAGTGAAATTACTGTGCAATTGAGACTCAACGTCTTATGTCTCGAGGTGACGAGAGCTTTTGTATTGCCGCTCTGAATTTTTGTGTTTTCCAAGAATCCTGTGCGGCATTGCATTGTAATCGGTAAGGCGTATCAAATACCAAACTTCACGTCCTGCTCGTCTCTTGATTTCATAAAAAAAAGGTCAAGAGATGCGTTGCCTACGATATGGCGCGCACTGTTCATTGTATGCGGTCAAATGGAAGACGTGGGCTTATTTAGTGTATGCGGATTGATACATCTATTGCCCTCGTAACTCTTTTAAGTTCTTTTTTATGATCAAACACTTCTTTTTTTTTTTGAAGTGAAAACTTCTTTAGCGGCGTTGAGCCCTCTTCTTTGGATGGGTATAAAATGTTATACTCGCATCAGGACACGTGACCTGATCGAAAATTCGTAAGACAGACGTGGAACTTATGGATGAAAGTTGATTTTTCTGAGAGATAAACTTGTTAATGTAAAATTATTGTAATTAAAGCATCAAGATTGTATAAAAATATTGTTGACTGATTTTGTTATTCATAATTGTAATTTTTTCACCCACAAACACGATTTTTCAGTTTGTCACCACAGGGTGTCAGTAATATGAAAGCGCAGAGTAATACTTGCACTTCCCTATTTTTTCCAAAGCCAAACAAAACCTCTCTAAGCAACACGATAAAAAATTCATGAATTTTAAACATATCTTAATGACATCATTAATATTCATATTCTACGGAAAGCCTATTTTCGACGCTTTAAACGATACGATTGAAAGTTTGCAATAAATTTTGCAAAATGTGTCTGCTTTATTAAACGGATAATACATCTTGTGTACACTTTTGAGTAATAGTGAAGTATCGATATCTCTTCGATAAACTTAAAGAATATTTCAAACAAAGTTATAATCCAACTTTAAATAAGAAGGAGTTTCTTTCGTTACTTCTTGAGATTCAGCCCTATACTTGTGAATATCTTTAAATGATAATTTAATATAAGAATGCCATAAGAAATTGGGGATGGAATTTCATATAATTGATTTATTTACCAGTTGTGATGAATTTTAATTATTTACTTGATAATAAATACGTTTTTAGTTTGGAATACATCTGAACAGGATGTTTTTAACGTAATTTTCATCTAAATATGTCCAATTTACAACCTGCGTACACGACGTACGATCACTAGAAATATAAAATTATCAACGCTCATATAAGTATTAAAAATTAGGAAAAAATGAATTTTTTAATATAGTGAACTAGTTAGTTACATTAGTTACGTAGGTACTAAAATATTTTTTCTACCATTTGATTCGGCTTAAATTTAAGTGTTTTTTTAAAGCTATGATCTAGTTTTTAAGATCCCCAATATAAAGGGTTTGTTTGTTAACAAAAGGAACCTACAATTTTAAAAACACGTAAATTTCTTTCATTTAATTAAAACACATTTAATTTTAACCATTTATGTAATTAATACTAATAGTGTTTCAATTCAGCGTCTAGACGGATAAACGATAGGGTGCGGTATGGAGAGCAATGTTACACACCTACCCACAAAGTACCGGTACGCTCTATTGTGCATCGGTACTCGTACGCGTGAACTGGATGTATTTTTATGTACTCGTAACACGATATGTGATACATTTACATGTATCACAGACCCCCCCGAAACCTAAAATGGTAAGGGACAATACAGGAGATGGTCACACGATCTTAGGACGATAGCAGGGAAGGTCTAGGTTAGCTAAAGATAGAAAAGATTGGAAGAAGTTGGAAGAGGCCTTTGTCAATAGACAAACAGATAGTGATAGATACATAGCTAAGGATAGTATGTAAGTATATATGTAAATTCTACTATCTGAATAAAGGCTATATTATTATTATTATAACACGAATGTACGTAAACATTTAAAATAAAAAAAAATATATGATGTTTTTTGACAACCCTTACATATATATATAGAGACTAGGCATCGAGACAGAATTATAGGTCTTTAACAAAGGAGTTGATTTACCTAATACTAATATTTTATGAAAATAAGGTACGTGACGAGCAGGGCGTTCAGCTGATGGTATTTGATACGCCCTGCCCATTACAATGCAGTGCCGCTCAAGATTCTAGAAAAATCCCAAAAATTCTGAGCGGCACTACAACTGCGCTCGTCACCTTGAGACATAGGATGTTGAGTCTCATTTGCCCAGTAATTTCACTAGCTACTGTGCCCAGGCCGAAACACAGTAATGCTTACACATTACAGCTTCACGGCAGAAATAGGCGCCTTTGTGGTACCCAAAATCTAGCCGGCATCCTGTGCAAAGGAGCCACCCTCTGGTATATATAACGTAACATAGAAATATCTATGTGTTCCGTGTTCGGTAGATTCACTTTGTCGAAAACCTTATCAACTGCCCGCTTATGGTATTAAATTTTTAATCGTATACCCACACCACGTTCTAGTCGGATTTACTTACCCCCTTATTCATAATAGTCTGCTAACTTAAAGCATTGCTAATTCTCACTCTGTCTTCGTCTATTGACCTAAGTCAGAATGAGAAAAAACACTCCTTAGCGGCTGTTTTAAGTTAGCGGACCATTATGAATAAGGGGGTTATTGTGTACCTACTCAGGGCTTAGGCGTGCGATAGAGACAGCAGGCGTGATTTTCACACAACTTAGCTATTTACGTCGAGTTGTAAGTTCGAGGACCAATCTGATAAGGCCAAAGCTTACAATTTGCACGATGACAGAATAACCTACTGTTTAACCAATTTACGTGTCAAACTATAATACTATACAGCCGTTTTCAATAACGTATCTCTAGTGACGGATATATTGCTATCACCGTTTAATGACAAGATCTTATCTATCCATATTTATGTCCAATATAGTTGTATTATTAGTTACAGCCCAATGTCGATAGGTTATTGAAATGTAATGAAAAAAGATAGATTTATCTACCTCTAGTATGTTAAACTAAGGATAGATAGGTTATTGAAAAGAGCCGTAAGTTGTTTTCTATAATAGGGCTTTTATCCTAATTTAAACAAAGAAAATAAAATATGTTCCTATAACTAGGAATAAATTGGCACGCACGTTGCGGTGAGCGATTGACAACCAACTGAATGACTGCCTCGAGGGTACCTGGCACTAACAAGTAAACTACTAAGTACTACTAATACTCTGAGAAAAGAACTGTACTTCAAGAGGCACGAGAAGATAATTGATAAAGATTCGAAAAATGAATCTTTTGCAAAGCATCTTTCTTTTACGCGGTCTCGACTCTCTTTTACGACCTGGATTACTTTTGCAGTTTAGTTTAAAGTTTTATATAAAGTTTAATAGTAAGAAGTTTTGAGATTTTTATACGAGGAAAATTATGGAGTCCGTACATCCTTACCATTGCATTCTCAAAATCTTTTAATCTATATATATATATAAAAATGAATTGCTGTTCGTTAGTCTCGCTAAAACTCAACAACGGCTGGACCGATTTGGCTAATTTTGGTCTTGAATTATTTGTGGAATTCCAGGGAAGGTTTAAAAGGTGAATAAATAAGAAAGTGTCGGAAATGAAATAAAAACAACAATTTTGTCTTTCGGTTGATGTGTCCCCCGTCGTCCGATATTTGTTTTGTATGGACATATTTTCTATGAGAGAATTTATTGACGCACGGTTTGACAGTTCTGCTGTAAAACAATTTCATTATAACAACAGGGAGCATATTTTACGTTGTTGTGTGCATGTTAATTATTTTTTTATGTTAGCTGGTTTTTGCGTTACCTATAAGCGTGACAGTTCAGTCTCGATTGAAAGTCAAATCGAATGAGCATTCTTGCACGGTATTTCCAGGGCGACACTGCTCCCATCGTTCTTGTGGTTGCAAGAGCTGGTGATATATGTTATCACCGGCCGTTCCCAATATTAAGTCTATCTATTACTTGAGATAAAAATCGTAACTATCGTTGGCTTTTCTGTCCCAATAAACTTATCGACGGTAACTCACCTTATCCGTGCACGCTGTCTGTCAATGGGACGACGTATTACCAGAGATATAAAGTTTGTATGGAAATTGCAATTCACGCGACCCAATATAAGGCGATAGCTGACCCGTCAAACGTTGTTTTGCCATATAAAGTATAATTCACGCGATAGTTTTATAAGTAATAAAATATTGCCTATATTATAGCCTGTACATCATTTTGTTCTATTGTCAAAAGTTTTTGCAGCGCACGCAAAAATAGGTTTTCGATTTTACACCTTGTGTTACAAAATAGCAATTTTATTACGGATCCCTAATTTTGAAAAAATAAAACATAGCCTATAGCCTTCCTCGATAAATGGACTACCCAACACTGAAAGAATCATTCAAATCGGACCAGTAGTACCAGAGATTAGCGCGTTCAAACAAACAAACAAACACTGCAGCTTTATAATATTAGTATAGATAAGAAAGACTTATCGGGTATATTGGGACAGCTTCAGATTTTTGACAGCTAATTACTGACAGTAGAAGGTAGTAATTTATCTCTATCTATAAATAGTATATTGGGAACGGCCGTTAGAGTCTAGTTACCCATTCTCTAGGTAATCCTCCTTTTTCAGAACAAAGTCAAAGTCAAAAATATTTTATTGACATAAAAATCAGAAGATTGCTCGTCAACGTCAATCACTAAAAATACAATTCAGATACATTTTAATTACACAAATGTTTAATATATACATATTTTTAAAATAATGCAATCCAGTAAAACAACTATAATACTATTTAAATCCATATTGTAATATCCTTTATCTACACCCATGCTTTAAATCCTCAATTAAAGATTCTGAACCAGTAAGCTTATTGCCAACATTAAAACACCCAATGTTCTAATAACCATTACATCATCCAAAAGATTGTTGTAATGTTGTACTGAATTTCATAACAACATTCCTATGTTTTTTTTTATCCCTTCATGCGCAAAGAGTTTCAACAGACAGCCACATTCTTATTGCTCGATGCGTGGTATCTGCATGAATTTCAAAAAAAGAACATTATAGTTTACGCGCGTTCCACACTACCAGAGCGTCGCGCGCCGTAAAAAAAATAGGTTATTCGCATCCCCGCCATTTTTCTTCGATATTTTTATTGTTTTGTTTACAAAAAATGAGCGATTCATTTTAAACGCTGCAAAAGAACATTATATTCGAGTGAATTTTAATTATTGCATTATACAAAATGTAAATTACAACTAAAATACATAATTGTTTCGTTACTACTTACTTTATTTGTATATAATCAGTAATGAATGATATAAGGTTACTACTAGGACTGGTGTTTTAATGTTAGCAGTAAGCTAACTGTTCCAGAATCTTTTAGAGGATTCATATTCTGGGTGTAGATAAAGTCTTGTATGCAACTGTTGATAATTAGGTATTAAAACACTCATGTGATACTATTATCACACTCGGCTTTGCCTCGTGTGATAAATCCACATTCGTGTTTTAATACCCCTTATTACACAACAGTTGCATAAATAACTATTACGTAATCTTCAATACTGTAATAAGCCTTCGACATAAGTCCGCGTTTAATAAAAGATTTAAATTTATTTATTGATAATTCAGATACACTTTTTGGTAATTTATTGTAAATAATTGTTTATTTTACAGAGCATAGTAGGGGGCATATGAGCTTGTAGTTATTTCTAGTATATGGTCAAAAACACTTACTTATATCGAGAGTAGACACAGCATCCTTCACAAGCTGGTAGGTGTCTCCATTAATCCTGAGGAAGTCAACACATCCAAGTAGACCTTCAGACAGCCCCAGCTTACTCTGCAGACCCGTCGTGTTCCCGCCACCTCCAACCCACACGGGCTCTCGGAACGTCATGCGGGAGAACAATCCCTGAGGATAACATGAGCATATTATATAAAATATTAAATTAAAAAAAAAAACTCTATCTTTTCCCGGATGGTTGCTACTTTCACAATATCACAATTGACATTTATAAGATCAATTATTCAAGATGAGATAATTTCGATTAGTTCTACGTATTATACCAAATTAAATTATGCAATCATATGAATAAATACTGAAACTACTTTTTATTCATACCACCACTATTCTAATAAAATAAAAAAAACAACTCTAAAAACTTAAATTACGTGCTTCCAACTAAAACATCGCATTTTATATTCACAGAGTCCAAACAAATTCTCGTTTCGAGGCAAAGCGTAACTTTCCATGTTCCGAGTTAAGGCGCTCGTGTTTTCATTTTATCATTCTTTTTACGTGAGCTGTCTACAGAAAAGGCTCTGCTGATGGTTGGAAATGCATTTTAATAGTAAATTTACCTCAGAACTTAGAAATTATGACCGTAATGTTGAATTCGTTCCTACATACCTATACCTACCGTACAAGTACCAACTAACGAGTTAGCCCTCGACGATTATACTTACTGTATTCTTCGTTGATTTATTGGATTTTGTCCATAACGTTTTATTTTAATTATTTTACGCAAAATCCTAAAAGATTTTATAAAATATTAGGTAATATAAATAAATTGTTTAGTAAAGTGATAAAACAATGCCGAATAAATACTTTTTTCTCTTAGCAGAGAGTAAAAAAACACTTTATCGAGCAAAATATATAATATTAGTGGTTAAGCTTTCAAATTTCCGTTTTGTACTGAAATATTAAAATAATTTTTGTAAGTTGAAATATGTTTTAATTGAAGTATTTTCCCTCGTTATCATTTCCATTTTTGCCATTTTTTTATGCCATTTATGCCGTTATCATTTTTTTATGCCTTTGCGGTAGAACTCTGGGGATCTGGACTTCACAAACTCAGTGAAGGCATTTCATATTGCCTTTAACACAAAATTACGATAGTGAAAATTTTCTAAACCGCAGAAAAACGGTAGTCGGCTTAGGACATATCTGGCGAGTATCGGAGGGTTTCAAAATGTAGGTTCAATAGAGTGGTAATCAATACAATGGAGTGATAATCGTAAATTTTATTACTAATTATTGAATTAGGTCAGGACACGAAATTTTATGTAATTTTTGTTTTGTTGTTTTTACTTTTTTATTGAAATATTAATATTTTAGAATGGTAACCCTTCATATAATATGCATAACCTTTAAGTGGTTTGACAATCCGATAGACCACCTGGGGTTCTCCGGAAGACTAGCGCTGATCATATCACCTGTGGGTATGATCAGTATTATGCTGAGGTGAACTCCAATTTTGCATGTTCATGTAAATTAATAAATAAATCTACTTGTATACTAGGTTTAAGTTGCAGAATAAATGACTTTTCTATCTTTCTTTCTAAATATCGGTTGACGAGTCGCGGCTGTCCCATTGCGAGATACGCCATCATAATCGCAGTTCAGTAATCAGTATATCTGTTGGTATTGCTTGACTAGATCTGAGAAAGCTGTAGTAATCACCAAATAATGACACCCAAGGTAAGCTTCGCCTTAGGGCATTGTTATTCGCTTGCAATTATCATACAAAATACACTTTAGATTACACGTCACTATTAGCCCCTAATCCCCTCATTTTGTGCCTGTTCAATAATGGGCTACAACTGTAGGTATCATTATATCAGCCGGAATACGCCTACTGCTGGACAAAGGCCTTCCCTAAAGATCTCCACGACGATCGGTCCTGCGCTGTCCTCATCCAACCTCTTCTTGACCAGATCATCGGTCCATCTTATGGGGGGCCTACCAATACAACGTCTTCCAGTACGTGGTCACTATTCGAGGACTTCGCTGACCCAACGACCATCTGTCCTTCGAGCTATGTGTCCACTGCCACTTCAGTTTGGTATTGTGGCTCGTAGTAACATCAAACCATGCCGATTCCTTGGGAGTTTGATGTGATCGGCTTCTATCATCGCATTCAATTCATAATTATTCATCTCAGTGGCTGGTCTTTCACGGGGTTCATTCTTCAAGTCAAAGTTTCCCCTACGGACGCGATTTAACCGAAGACGCACGGCGCCTATATTAGCTCTAAGCACATCAGGTTTATTGCAAGCTGTTTCTGTCGCGTTAGCTGTTCTATTTCAGAAAACTTTATCAAAAGTTATTCCAATTTTCAATGTATATTTACCCTTACTATCCGAATCAAAAAAAAATTAAAGTCAACCAATGCAATGTTGTATAAATTTTAAATCTAGAATATTCTGTCATGCATTGATGTACAATAAGCAACTAGATTCACAATCGCCTATTAAAAGGTCGTCAAAAATATCCGAGCGGCGTTGTCCCTATATAGTACGTATTCGTTAACTTATACAGATAACATTAAAACATTCATTCAAATTAACACCTTTTTCCGTGGCAGTAATGTTTAAAGTCTATTGTTTACGCTCGTTAGAATTTGATTATGGTACGAAGGAGACGGACGCGAACATGAGGCAAAAATATTTTGTTTTAGCAATTGAAATGTTATTATTTAGAAAAATGATTAAAAAAGATAGTTACACAATTTTATTAATTTAAAGTAGCACTTGCCTGAAATACGACAGTCTACCCTTTTTAAGTTTGGACATGCTGTTATTTGGACAATTTTTCACTGAACACTGAGTCATTGCGTGGCTTTGTATTCAAAGCGCGGTCGAAACACAACTCAATGAAAACTGTGCCTAATAGATGGGAAGGCAGAGTTTTGCTTCAGGCAACTTTTGAGCGTGATTGTGAATCTAATTGTCTATTGTAACTCAATGCTGTCATGTTAAAAGAGTATCAGTCTGAAATCTCCCACCTAGCCAGTTTTATTGTAGTTCAAAGTGCTGCTTAGGCACCGTAATAACATTCTGTTTTCCCATATTAAAAGCAGACTTAAAATATAAGTCCTTAAGACATAACTTACTGTCTGCATTCCTATAAAAATGGATTCAGCCAAGAAAGCCGTTATTTCTTCATCAACTGCAAACGATATCTTAAGGCAAAGTAGTAAAAAACTTGAAGTAAAACCGTAGCATTCCATGTTAAAAAAATTGTAAAATAATTTTCTATTTTAAGCAGAGCTAGTCCTCAAGAAAGGTTGCTTTTAACGCTTTATAAACGTTTACAAAGCCGTTTTTCCAACTTCCGAGCGAGTGTTTATATTAAAACTCTTAAACACAGAGTTATTATTATTTCATTATAAGCAAACGGCTTATGCAAAGAGAAAGATTAATTTCAAAAGAACTTAATTTAGGTACTACTTGTGGAGGTTATCAAAGGATTCTGGCTTAATTAAAATCGTTCATTACAGATCTCAGCTTTCAAAGCTTAGGTATAAAGAGGCTTTAGTAATAAGTCAAAGTTCATTTGACAATTCACTGATTAGCTGAGAGTGGCAAAGACATAAGGTTATAGTGTGAGCCTGTATGCATTTATGAATTCAATGACATTCTCGTCGATAATTTTTGAACAAAACCAAAAAAAAGTAATAGTAGGATTAAACCTATTGGAAAAGGAAGAGAATATAACAAAAATGAAAGGAAAAATAAATTACGGGCGATCTGAGGTCGGGAAGTGGAAGGGGAGGGGGGTATAAAACGATTTATCTCGATTTCCGGCCAAACTACAAGTCCTATTGAAATAAGTTAAATGGAAAAGTTGTAGGTAATAAAAAGATCTACAACTTTTGTTTTTACACTTTTTCACATAACCTCAAAATTTTTTTTAAGACATTTTGTGAATATTTACCTTATTATGTACCAAATACACTGTAATTTAATTAAATTGAAATTTTTATTTTCTCACCTTATTTTGAATCTTAAAGCACCCTAATTTTCAATCGAAAATTCACCCGTCAAAATATCAGCTTTTATCAAAATGTTTATGTGATTTCTGGTCGTTGAAATCTCTACTTTTTGATGGTGTGAATAAAGTTATACATTTCTATGGTAAATTTTCGGAAAATGTTAGCCCATCAAAAGGCATTTCATAGAGAATTGTTATTTATTCAACTGTTATTTCGTAGCAATGATATTTAAAAGTATAGATAGGTTAGCTAGACTAAATTACTTACGCACACATTAATCATTTAACATTTCAAAAGCACACTACATTACGATTATATCTGAAAGAAGCATAGCATGATACAATTATCGCAAGCGAGAAAGAGATAAATCTAACTTGCTGATTGCGTCTTCGTTTAAGTTGAAACAACATAGACTATATGTAGATATATAGATATGACTTTTGTGTACGGGTACACAATGATTTATATCTAAAATACGATTCAATCATGAGTTCATGTAGTAAAAGTTATAAAGTAGTAAAACTGCATTGAAATTAGGTAGATAATGTGTCATTGATTTTATAAAAAAATAATTTGATATTGATTATAATATATAGCCACATTGATGAAATTAATTATTTATATATAAAATAATAAAAAAAAAACATACAGACACCAAAACAAAACCGAAAGGTATCTACAGTAAGGGTCCCATTTTTACAATTTTACTAACAACGGCTCCCAAAAAGTTTTAAGCTTACAATTATTATTTTTTGTATCTTATATTATTTATGAATGTTTTTGTTGAGGGTTTATTACAATAAGGTAGTGGGAGAAGAAGAAAATGATCCATTGGTTCTTCTGCAGTTAGCAAGGGATATACTGAAAAAACTCCTACGTAAACAAATAGCACTCACTGTCTACATCCGCTACCTGCCCTAAAACTTGTTTTAGTAGTTTGATAGTTCAGCTTCCTATATACGCACTTGTTTATTAAAAATTATTACATTCACTGCAACAATGAGTTTTTACATCATTTCCTAAAATATTCTACCTCGATCATCCCGCAACAGACAGCATCAATATTTTGTCATTTCTGTACGTTAATCTATGATCGGCTTGGCGTTGTCATGGCAACATATTTATTTTGTTAGATAAATAATGAAATCAAATAAAATGTTATAATTCATGATTTCTTAACTGTGGTATATAATTCTATGATTTTTTTTTACTTTCGTAATTAGTGTATCTTCCCATAACACAAGACGGCATTTTAATGTTGTACCTATATCAAAATGTAAGCAATTCTGTCAACAACAAACGCGTGCGTACCGTTAACGTATCGAGAGAGCGACTACGACCCCATGCGCCAATTGACTCAATTAAGGCGATTGATTTTCGGCGCGCTAGTGACATATCTACCTCTTTTAATATTATAATATCATTGTTTCGTAGCAGCAAAAAAATGAATTACAGTTAATCAAGTAAGAATGCATGGATATGTTTCTTACTCTTTCATGCAAAACATACTGAATGGATTTGATGAAACTTTTCAATAACATAGCTAATACATCATATTATAGGGTATCATCATTAAACTCGTATATAATATATAAATACTCCCACAAAAAAGCCCTGGGCAGCATATATCTATATTTTATGTGTAAGCCACTATCGCTAAAATAGTGAACCACAAAATACAAAAAAAATTATACAAAATTTTAATTCACATATGTGTTAGTTGGTGGGTAGTTATTGTTACATTATTCAAATATTTGTGAGTTAGTAGTAGGTAGTTTCAAATTGATTCTTATAAATACTTTTATAGCTTCTGTTATTTAAAGTAGATAAACTTTGCCTTTCACGGTACATCATAATAAGGATAAATATTTTTAATAGTTCCGATTATGACCAACCGAGTTCGCGATACTATGGTGCGGTCCGGCGGCAATTTTTGTTATGTAAACAAGAGGTCGGGACTACATATTGTCACGCTAGATGCAGGAGTATAGGTTAATATTTTTGCTGGCTTAAAGCGTCCACGCGGACGACTTCATGGGCAGCGGCTAGTCGGTCATAAAACCATTAGAAAGTTATGTTTACTAACCTTTGAGCGGCCTCTTACTCGTTTGCCAGTGTTGAGCCTCAACCAGGCATCCCAGCGGTGTCTGTACACTGATATGGTGTTCCATCTCCCCAGCCTGATTGGTTCAGGGGATCGCAGCACCCCCGCACCACTGCCGCAGTCAAACCTTGAAACACATAACTCTAATAATATATAATTATACGGGAATAAATTCAAACTGAATTCTTTTTTTATAATTATACTAACTTCTTACGGCCTTATAAATAAAATTGGCATAAGGATATACCTGAGCATAAACCAAAAATATGCAAAATGTTAACTATATCGCTGACAACACTGTCAATACAATGATAATTCTGAAGTTTTCCGTACACTTCAAATTCATTTATATCTATGTATAGACATATGTTTTTATGAAAAAGGAGATGATGTTAAGAGATCACCGCCCCCACATTCTCTTGCAACACCAAAGGAATCACAGGAGCGTTGCCGGAAGGTACCCATGTCGTACCGTCGCGGAACCCCCGCACAAGGAAGCTCATTCCACAGCTTTGTACTACATTGAAGAAAGTTCCTTGAGAACCGCACTTTGGAGGACCGCCACACATCCAGATGGTGGGGATGACATTCTAATTTGTGGCGTGTTGTGCGAAGGTGGAATTCGGCAGCAGGAATCAGGTGAAACAACTCTTCGGAACACTCCCCGTGATAAAAATACAAACATATTAGGCATGCGATCATATTCTAATTAAATTAATTTATGTTCAATTCAGCCATTCATCAGTATTTATGATACTTCTATAATGCCAGATGATGAAATTACCGAGAAATGTCGTTTATTGTCATAGAAGATCAATGTTAATTACATAATCCCCGGATTACGCGTCGGTCTAATTATTAAAACAAACAACCTTTGTACAGATACGACGACAAGATGCTTTCAGAATGTTAATATTTGTTCTAAGAATTATTGTGCTGAAGTGTATCATTTATATTTACCCTGCTTATTACAAGAAACTGAAGTACTTTACGTGAAGAGGGATATAAATTATATGGGGATATAGATAATTAAGAAAAAATAATATGGTCTATCATCAACAATTCAAAGTAAAATATAAAAAAACCTACATTATGTGCTTCAAAATTTTCAAGTAGCGATGGCAATGCTAAAATTTTTTTTTTTTCGTTAATTTGGCCTTGTATTCTAACCCCGAATTTTTAAATATTAACACAGTATAGAAAAATATAGCGAGCCTATTAATAATTAAGCATTTTAGGACTTTTTTAACTGTTACAGTAATTATAATTAAAATGTCTCAGTTGAATTGAAATCACTAATCACTTTAGAACAAAACTTCCAAATTGAAATGAGTATCATAAACTACTTTTTACCGACTTCAAAAAAGGATGAGGTTCTCAATTCGTCGGTATTTTTTTTATGTTTGTTACCTCAAAACTCCCGACTGGGTGGACCAATTTAGATAATTCTTTTTTTATTTGAAAGCTGGTGCTTGCCGTGTGGGCCCATTGTAATTAGATCCAGATCGGACAATGGCATCCATGAGAAAAACCATAATAGTCTTAAATTTGCTATACATACGTATAGCAAAGTGGATGATAAATTTACGAATAACTCAATATCGCGCCAACCGATTACGATGATTTTTTTTTATTAGAAAGAATATACTTCAAAGATAGTTTGGTGAGAGTTTGGTTTGGTTCTGATAACGGAATCCATGACAAAGTAACGGAACTCAATTCTTAGGAGCAAATTAACGATAGACGGCCGAATCTTTTTTATGCTATCCGGATATTTACGTCATCTACCATAACAAAGTTATGGCCAAGTAATTGTCGTAGTCGAATATGATTATGAATGGGACACCTTAACGACTTACAGTAAGGTGGGATCTGTAACAGAATTTCTGTCTGTTATCAAATTTCAAAGCACTTACACATACACATATTTAGACAAATTGTTAGTTAGTGTACTTCAAATTCACTAAAAATCATAAAATAAAATATATTTTTAACAAAAAAGTACTTCAAAAAATACTATTCCAAAACAATAGATATAATATGCACTAAAAACTATAAAAAGAACTGTGTATTTTTATACAAGCTAATTAATTAATCTAATTCTATTTACGATTATTGTAGTTATTGGAGTTGGTGTCATCCAAGATAGGTTTGTAACTACATACATAGTTATAGGTGAGATGTGCTTGAATTGTGAGGAGGCGAGAGGCGAGAGCGGATCGCGGCGGAAGGACACAGATTCCAAAAATAACAGTAATCGTCACTATAATTAGATTAATTAATTAGATTGTATAAAAATACGCAATTATATTTATACTTTTTAGTGCATATTATATCTATTGTTTTGGAATAGTGTTTTTGAAGTCAGTTGTTTTTTTGTTAAAAATTATTTATAGCACACGTATTTAGTATAAAATTGATGTGCCTACCTATAATTTAAGTATACTTAAACTATTTTATTATATTTGTTAAATTCTCAGTGCATCGGTCGATTACAGTGATATTATTATGAAAAATAATATTATTACAATATCATTATCAGCTTTACAGAAGCTACATAATACTTATTTGAGCCCCCGCTAGATGTCGTTGATCGTAATATTTAATCTCACAGTACGCGGTCTTTATTAGTAATAACCGTTTTGAGAGCATCGCTACGACCGTGTTGTAAAATGAATTATGTAAGTGCCACTTCTGTATAATTTATCTTTGAATACACGTATATTTTTTCATAACTACATGCTTTATGGCCAATACAACGTGTATTTTGAAACTAGAAGTGTGTCAGAGCTGTTTTTCTTTGCCATTAACAAGATATTATTTAATTTGCGATGTAAATAGGGCTCATATATTGTGATTGAATTTAAACAGTCATCAACACTAGTAATTGCTATTTAACCCTTTTCCATAGGACTTGTAGTTCCGAAAATCGAGATAAACCGTTTTTACCCTTAAACCCCCCCCCCCCCCCTTTTTCCACTTCCCGACCTCAGATCGCCCGTAATTAATTTTTCCTTTCATTTGTGTTAAGTATATTCTCTTCCTTTTCTAATGGGTTTCATCCTTCTATTATTTTTATTAATTATATCCCCTATTATATCCTATATTATTTTTAAACTAAACTAAACTTCTAGGTCCCAAGAGTTGTATGTCAGCGCAGTGTACGAAAGCGTCCCCTTTTTGCAGTTAGCCCAATTCGGACCAACTACGGCAAACGCGCGCCTCTGCAACGCTAATTTAGCACATACAATGAAAGTTTTTCAGATATTGTCATATTAGGTATGTCGGAACTACAATTCAAATCAGCAATTAATAGCACATTGAAACAGCATCTACTTAATTAATGTTATTAACTTAAATTTAAACTTAAATCTCATTGTTATGAAATTTAATATTCTCATTGGAGACTTATATCTAACCTCATAATAATATTGTAAGCAACATCTGCTTGTAATAATCTCTTGATAACTGCGTTATTAGAGTCAAATTTTCTTTCTTGTAATCTAACACTTATATAATAACCCGTGGACATTGTCGTTGGTTATGCACTTAGTACTACGTATGTTATTTCTTCCTCTAATGTAATCATCTAGTGTGTAATTGTTTTGTGACCCAAATAAAATAAAATAAAATAAACAAAGTTCGCCAAACAGAAGTTCATACAATGAGCTTCCTTTGGACTTGTTCAGCAGACTAAACGCCATATCTATCAATGGTAAATGATACACCCCGCCCATTACGATGCAGAACCGCTCAAATATATTTTTTTTTTCATAAAAAAAAAACACAAAATATTCAGCGACATCGCAATTCCGCTTGTTACTTTTAGACCACTGACGTATATTTAACCACTAGTCTCACAATCACGCCCAAAAATTTTTTGAAACAAAACTCTGCCCACACGTCTATTAGGCAGGTTTTTCAATCAGCTGTGTTTCGACCACGCTTTGTATACAATGCCACGCAATTAAAAAATGTTTAGTGAAAAATTGTCCAAATAACAGCGTATTCAAACTTAAAAAAGCTGGAGTGTCGCATCGTAAGTTGACGTTTTTAATCATCAATAAAATTTGAGCTAAAAGCTAACCGTTCAGTTGGTTAGAGCACCGGCACGGAACGCGGGAGGAGAACGGAGGTCGTGGCTTCGAATCCCGCATCGTTCATAAAATTTTGTTTTTCAAATTTTATTTGTATATTAATCCTAGAAGTGAGGGTTATCGCTTTAAAAACATAACATATTGTATAATAACATTATTATTATTAGTAATAATAACATTTCAGTTGCTAAAACAAAATATTCTTGCCTCATCATCTTCGAGTCCGTCCGTTTCGCACCATTATAATCAATATCCAAATAAAAAGAAATAGACGAATGGGAATCTAGTTCTTTATTGCACCTCAATGTTTTAGGCACAAATAGGTACATCCTTCACAGTACCGCTTCGCAACAAAATAATAATATATATCGGCGCAAATACTACAACACATCTATTATAAAAACGAGAATAATTCAGTTTAACTAATTTTAGTTAAAATTAGTTCATTAGTTCATTGTGATGTGAAATTATTGTAAAACAACACGAATTGAAAACACGTGCACGTGCACCGAGCCCCATAAATACGGCCGCATTTCAAAACACGTGCGCCAGGTCCTATAAACAGTCAGTCGTGCTCGGGCTGTCGTACGGTACGGACCTCTCTGGGACGTCGTAACGCTGCCCGTTGAATAAACGAAAGTAATAAAATACCTACTCGTGTAGTTTTCTTTAGAAGAACCAATGAGTGATCATCAGCAAGATAGCAATTGTGATGTCAACAGTAATGACGTCACACCTTTTAAAAACAATACAGAGGTTCTTTCCTCGTCATATTTAATAGCTTAAAAAAAACTCAAAAACACACTAATAAGCACAAAATTCTCTTTGGTATTCAAAAATTTTCTAATATATATTTCCTATTACATAAATCGGTTATAAGTAGATAATGGTTGAAATTAAAAATTAACATCAATTCCTGCCTTATTGACGAAAGATGAAAATTATAAAAATTAACGAAAATCTTATTCTGCAAATTGAAAAATGGAATAATTTTATCAAATTAAATGTATTGTCATCGGTCCTCGATAAATCTACGAAGTTTGAACGAAATCTGGCCGTTTAAAGTAGGTCTAAATCGCGCCCAAATGAGTCGGTTACAAACAAACATACATACAGGTGAAGCTAATAAAAAGCGTGTAAAAAGGCGCCGATGTGGTACCCATCTAGTATCTTAGTCTAGTAGAAAAGTAGTAAAGAAGCCACTGGTAAATCTACTGTTTCCTAAATAAAACTGAATAATAAAATATAAACATATTTTACTATTTCCTCAAATAAACATTATTTAACACGAGAGACTGACGCCATGCGTCTTAATACTTTAAATAGTTAAATACTCCACTATTCCATTTTTTTTAAAGAAAATACGGGTCGAGACAAGAAGAGGTTCAGTTGATGGTAAATGATACGCCCTGCCCATTAAAATTCGAATTCTAATTCAATCTCAAATATTTTTATTCAAAATCACTTATTGAGCGTCAAAAACCGCCTACCATGTGCAGTGCCGCTCAGGATTCTTGAAAAACCCCAAAAATTCTGAACGGCACTACAATTGCGCTCGTCACTTTGAGACAAAGATGTTAAGTCTCATTTGCCCAGTAAGTTCACTAGCTACGGCGCCCTTCAGACCGAAACACAATAATGTTTACACAATACTGCTTCCCACTGTAGTACTGGAATACTGCAAAAACGTGAAACACTAAAGTTAAAACAGATTAAAAAATAATTATTCATACAATATTAACGTTAGTCTATGTGGTTTCAAATAAAAAAGATACATTTTAAGGGTCTCATAATCAACTCTCAAAAGGGTTCGGATTAATTAATTTCTTTCATAAAAATTTTAATAAACTTAGTTCAGCCTGTAATTGAATCGGTTAATATTTCGAGGTCTTAAGGCGCGGACTGACTAGGATTGTAAACGCTACAACCAACCCTACAAAATTTGTGTTGATCATGTGGCTAAGCTGCAAATGGGCATTTATTTTACTGGTTTTCTTTTGTTTATTCAAAATTTACATAATTAATTGAAAAATTGTTCGGTTTAAGTTTTAGAAAAGTACTAATTCTATTCAATTCTTTAAAAAAAAGAATATTGTTATCGCTTAAAATTTGGAGATTTTTGACTCCAAAGTTTATTTTTGGGAAGCAACTTCCAAATTTTTTATTGGATATTTCAAATTATATATAAACATTCTATTCGGTTAAAAATTATCATTAAATCCTTCTTTGTGCACTGTATTTTTTGCGTCGGAATATTTTCATTGCGTTATGTTGTAATTGACTTCCTAAGAAACCAATTTTCGTTGATATTGAGGTATGACCGTGCCTTAAGTATATTTATCTTGCAAATTATGTATTCAAATAAATGCTTAGATAATTCGTCCCCCTAACAAACTCTCGTCTGACCTGGAACGCCTCTTGGCATCCGGGGACAATCAGACGCATTTAGATTCACCTCTATTTTGTGATCATCCTTCTGATGTCACTAGTCCCAATTAGATAGCACCTTTTGTGCAATATCCCAGCGGAAACTCCATAGGGAGTGCCGCTTGCGCCTCTCTCTCCCCAAGACAATGTAGGCTTAGAGGGCACCTGCCCAAAGCCAACTGCAGGTGGTGTTTAGTGGGTAGGCACCTAGGTTTTCACGTGAGTCCCACATAACCAACGCAGACTTAGGCTGCGTTGGTATGCATGAGCATTCACCACCTCCCTCCCGTCGTTATCCCGGAGGGTAGCCCATTCCCTAGCTTGGGCGCAAAAAAAAATAAATAAAAAAAGAATAGATAATTTGTACGTCTAGAAACAGTCTCTTGCCATGCCAACAGGCCGGGATTATTACTTTAATCACATTGTTTTAGTGTGCGCGCTTTTAAAAAAATAGAGACTAACAGTCCACCTCTTTTTTTTGACGTGTTCACAGCTGTCAGTCTTTTTAGCCGTATAAACTATCCAGGTAAAAATTTTAGATTTTCAGATCATAACTTATTTGTAAATCTACTTTATCTGTACAAATATTTAAATCGAGAGCCATTATTTCCTTCGGTTATACTGCGATAACTATTGAACCAATAGGAATAATATTTATGTATACTAATACCACAAGTACCTAATACTTCTCCGGAACCTATATTTTTTTGACTTGTAAATATCTATATATTCGCCATACAAATAATTCAGTCGATGACAATACATTCAATGAAGGGGGGTACTTAATTTATAATTGGCAAAACAACGTTTGCCGGGTCAGGACTCGTAGTACATAATTGAGGTTATTGAATATTTTCTCCAACAAAAACACACCTTAACTCTACGTGTCCATTCCTCAGTATCAAAGCGAGGTAGTCTCCAGAAAGGTCGTCATGTTCCCCGGTTAGCAGTAGCACTCCCCTGCTCCTCTCTGGTCGTACCCGGAGTCTTAATCGAACTCTCTTGTAAGCGCCACGCAATGCATGAAGCGCTATCCATGACGAACCGGAGAAACGGGGCGTATTTATTTTTGAATCTGTGGACAAAATGACAATGACAGGTGTAATCCTAAACAGTTTTATACTTAATTTCACTTAAACATATTCATCATCAGCCGGAAGACGTCCACTGCTGGACAAAGGCTTCCCCAAAGATCGCCATGACGATCGGCCCTGTGCTGCCCTCATCCAACCTATTATGGCGATCTTGACCAGATCGCCGGTGCATCTTGTGGGGGGTCTACCAACACTACGTCTTCCGGTACGTGTTCACTATTCGAGGACTTAACTACCCCAACGCCCATCTGTCCGTCAAGCTATAGATATATATGCCCTACAAGTTCACCTTCGCAACCATGGGGCCATATGGGTCGTTGTAACTAGTACAAAATATTACAACCTTACATTACATACCAACCATAAACTGTGCCCAGTGCTCTGTGAACGGCTGAATCACTTGGCGTTGCGTAGAAATGTCGCTTCATTGTGTATCTTCTACCGCATTTATCACGGGGAGTGTTCCGAAGAGCTATTTAACCTGATTCCTGCCGCCGAATTCCACCTTCGCACGACACGCCACATGTTAGGATATCATCCCCACCATCTGGATGTGTTGCGGTCCTCGACAGTGCGGTTTTCAAGGAGCATTCTTCCACGTACTACAAAGCTGTGGAATGTGTTTCCGGGACGATACGATATGGGTATCTTCAAAAAAAAGCGCGTACACCTTGCTTAAAGGCCGGCAACGCTCGGGCGGCGGTGACTTAACACCAGGTGACCCGTACCGCGTACGCTCGATTGACCTCCTATTCCATAAAAAAAAAACTTTAGGTTGCCTTTATCAATCTCTGAGATAATCTCTAATGTCAGAATACCATTTGGGAAGAGGCAAAGAATAATGAAAAACAAAGATGAGACATCTAAATTGCCAATTTATTAGATCAATGAAATAGCCTATTGATTCTCTAGAGCCAGTAAGGTAAGCTTGTGATAACAGGGATAAGTTAATAAGAAGTCTTGTTTACGATGGAATATTGTATTATCGAAAAGCAGTAACGAATCGTGTTCTTGCTTGTCGTAACACAATTGTTTTAAACTGATATTTGTAAATTTTCCTACAATTGGGTAAAATATAGTACAATGTGATACAAGGGTGGAAAGAACAATTTCAAATTAAAATTCAAAATAGGATGTGACATCACTTATTGAAAGTCAAAAAAAACTTTTTTCTCATAAAAAATATGTTAACAAAGTAATATTGTACAATTAAACTTATTATTTACTAGCCTGAGGGCGGTCGCTCCATTCCCAATATGTGGTATCATTAAGAAAGTCATTTATGTTATTGTAACCTTTACCACACAAACGTTTTTTAACAGTTCCTTTGAATAACGTAATACTTTTGTTTTGAACATTTTCTCGGATCTTGTTGTAAAAGCATATACCCACAAAAGACGTACTAACTTGACTTAGCCGAGTTGTAGGTATTAATATAAATAACCCACAAACCCGTGTATCACACGATGTCTTTCAAAACAGTTGTGGCAAATAGTAAAAAATATATCAAAGAATTGAAAGGAAATGAAATTTATTTATTCCGTCGAATACAGTATACATTATAGATCTTATATTTATTGTAGTGTCTTCTATTTGGCTAATTAACATTAGCATGCAGAAAGCTTACATAAAATTAAAAAAATCCTTAACACTCGTTACCAGGGCTCCATCGGTGTGAAAAAGCTGAGTGGCAGATTAAACAAGTGAATAGACGCTGACGTTGAACTTCGATTGTCTCTAATTTAATATTTTTATTGTGCACTTTCGCTCCAGACTTGTATTAAGTAACATATTCTAATATTATTGTAATTAGTGATTTGTGTGATAAAAAATAATTTTTAAAAAGACCTGTTATGATCGTCCGAACATAAATTTTCTATAAATTTTTTTTCGATTAACCATTTAAACAGGAGTCCAGTAAATCGTTTTAGTTTATTATTATATATAAATATATATAAGTTTATTATTTATAGAGGTAGAAGATTAAATAATTTTATACACATTGCGTAGCTCTACTATTTAGGTATAATTTAGGTTTATTGTTCTTTTAAATTCTTCAGTCAAGTAAGCTGTCAGGCAGCTTTTTGTTAATATATATTTAGTATACCCGATCCAATAATCTTACTTCATTCCTAATTCAACCCATTTACCTTCCAAAAAATTACCTCATCTATTAGCGAATAAATTTACAGCTGAATAATATATGTATTCAAAAGCGATTTACTGACCACAAATAAAATTACTAAACAAATTCATTTACCCAAACAAAATGTTCGAATAATCCTCGAAAGAACCATTTCATTATACATTCATAAAGATCTAATATTCCATTTGAAATCGCTTAAAATACAACAGAAGTAGGTCACTCAATCGTGGAGGGCGGGCGGTCGATTGAAAGCTTCACAAGGAAGGTAGGGAAACAAGGATTATACCGACGCGTGCTAGAACACAAGGTCGAGAAAACTAAAATATCATTCATTATAATAAGTGGACTGTATAATACATTACTAAGTCCGACTCGCTTCATTGTCGGTCGTTCTAAACTATATTATATAGTACTAGCTGACTCGACAGACGTTGTTTTGTAGATAGTAAAAAAAATACTGTTTTACTAGCTGACCCGACAGACGTTGTTCTGTATAATAAAAAAGAAAGTAATGTTCTTTATGTATTTGTCAATAATTTTTCATAACATCAAGAATTATTTCGTAAAGTATGCTCCTTGTTGTTATAATGAAATTGTTTCACAGCAGAACTGTCAAACCGTGCGTCACTAAATTCTCTCATAGAAAATATGTCCATACAAAACAAATATTTGAAATAAAAATAATAATAGGCCCCAAATCGAAATAAAAACTATCCTATCTCTCAAGTTGGACTAAACTGCACTCCATGAAGTAATCCCCATTAAAATCCGTTCATTAGTTTAGGAGTCCATCGCGGACAAACAACGTGTCACGTAATTTATATATGTTAAGAATAGCGATAGCTCAAATATTTTTTTTATAATAATCAAGGCCATATCAACTATAAAAGTTTAAAAATTACTTTGGAAACTAGATTTTTTTAATAAAAGTTCGTTGCATAGCCACCGAGATTTTTTTATTAATAACAGCTGACCCGACCGACGCTATTCTGTCGTATGACAAAAAATGTCTTATTTAGCCTGTGGCCATCGAAAATGTGTCATAAAAGTTAATGAGTTAAAATTGAAACAATAACGTTATTCTGAATGATTTTATAAAAAAATAATATCTGAATTAATTATAAATTAATATCGTATTTGTGTAAACAGCTTTAAATATATGTATATATAAATAATTGTCAATTTGTTAAAGAATAAAAATGCAGTGCGAACTTTAATATACACCTATACAGGATATACAATTACACCACTAATTGTTGTGTTTTATAATAATAATATTGACACACTTTTTACACAAATTATCTTGCCCCAAGTTAAGCATATATAGCCTGTGTTATTGGTTACAAGACAATGATATATTATTTTAATACAATATACTTACTTAAACATACATAAATTCATATAACATACATATAAACATACATAAATAAATTTAAACATCCATGACTCGGAAACAAACATCCATATTCATCATATAAATGCATGCACCTACCGGGATTCGAACCCGGGTTATGTTGTGGGTTTAGACAGCGTTTTCGTTTTTTTCGTAACCTCCAACAAATATTGTTAATGAATGCAAAAATGTATACATAAACTTATAAAATTTTATACTGAAACCTTCCTCGCAATGCACGCTATCCATAGGTGAAAACAGCATGAAAATCGGTGCAGTTGTTTTTGAGTTTATCGTGAACAGACAGACAGACAGACACGGCGGAGGACTTTGTTTTATAATATGTAGTGATAAACCAATAGACAATATAAGTAATAAATATATCCCTATGGTATGAATACTTACAAAACTAACAATAAGTATTTAAAAAATATACGTATGCATATTATGTTAACATTACTAGTAAATGTACGTATTAACTATCCTCTGCTTTTTGTTTTTTATGAAAATACGGGACGAGACGAGCAGGACGTTCAGATGAACGCTCAGGATTCTTGAAAAGCCCAAAAATTCTGAGCGGCACTACAATTGCGCTCGTCACCTTGAGACATAAGATGTTGAGTCTCATTTGCCCAGTAGTTTCACTACTTCAGACCGAAATACAGCAATGCTTACACATTACTGTTTCACGCTAGAAATAGACGCCGTTGTGGTACCCATAATCTAGCTGGCATCCTGTGCAAAGGAGCCTCCCACTGGTAAATTGTAACTGTGTTATTAGTATTAAAAACAGCATCATAAATATTTGCAATTATAAGGTTCAATTTCATCTTATATGGAAAAAAGGACAAAAATTATGATTTTGTATCATGGTGAATTTGTTTAGCATCCAGAGCCGAACTAATGTAAATAATTAAATAATACATTTAAATAAAACACTTTTAAAGGATTAAAACGCGTGTAATTGTAACGGTTTGACATTAGATGTTTGCGTAAAAGTTACATTTTTATTTTAGTTAACCCGACGTTTCAAGACCTTTCCAGATCTCGTTTTCAGGGGGACTGCAGATGAAGTCAAAAGAATCAAAGAAAATACTAAATAATACATGTTAAAGTTGATGAAAAATCACCTCCAAAAATTCCGATACATACACAGATACAGGTGAAGCTGATATAAAGAATATAAAAAAAACAACTGCACAAGTTGTGTGGAGATTTACGCTCAAGTCACCCTTTTGTATATGTCCCTTGGTAATGTATCTTTTATTGATGCATAAGGGAGGACCCTAACAAGGGCTGGATTTCAACAGAATTGAGGCCCCGATTTCGAGAAAAATAAATTAGGCGATAGATTTTTCTGACAGTAGGTAGTTGTCTACCATAAATTGATCAAAACCTCTCTGCGTAGTACGTTATTTGTTTGCCCATCAATCTATAAAATTACTCATTTTATTTAAGTATATAAACTGTAGATTCGTTTCTGTATATCTAAAATATTAAACCAAAAGAATTATTAGCGGTATTTCAATTATTATTGAGATCCATAATAAGACTGAAGTAAAATACGTTTTGGCAATCATAGCAAAAAAAAGTATACATGGACATTGCGAGAATTAACAGAAGTCATTCGACAAGAAGAGTCCTCGGATGGAGACAGCAGTGGAAGGAAAGGAAAGAGGGCTGCATTTAGATGTATTGATGATGTCTACTCTGTAGGTGAACTGCTATTCTGTAGGTGGGGCTCCAAACATCTACAGTCCATCTCTGTTTTCTGTTTCCCACTTTTATCCTTTGAAAGATTTAAACCGGTCCCTTAAGCATATTGATTTCGAGGAGTCCCTTGAAATTATGTCTGGGGTTATTCTACTGAAACGTAGGAGTGTTTATAGCTACTGATTCAACAAAAACACTTAACAATCGAATAAATATAATTCAAATAATTTCATATCGTATACCATAATTTTTTTGTTTTCCTCACAATGGGTTTCTACTCATAGTTCCAAAGCCGGTACTGTATGGTGTACCAACCTTATAACAATGGGTTCATTTATAAGAAATCCTTGTTATATCATCCCCTCCCCATGAGAAGAAGCATGTTGGGTTTTACGAAAATTCAATGGTAGTGTGTTGCCTTCTTCTCACACTTGGGATCGTTTTATTACAAACAATCGATTACGTTGTCTTGATACTTCTTTATTTAAATGATTCTGGAAAGGCCTTGAAACGTCGGGTTAACTAAAATAAAAATGTAACTTTTACGCAAACATCTCATGTAAAACCGTTACAATTACACGCGTTTTAATCATTTAAAAGTGTTTTATTTAAATGTGTAACACTCGCATTAATCAAAGAAAATACTGTGATTCTGAATAATATTATAATCTAAGAGAATATAATTAATAATATCTTAGACTGAAGACCAACCGTTTTCACTTCTCGTCATTTCTATTATATCTATTCGATTGCACTGACCCGTATAAATACCACTAGACAGGCTGTTCCATATGTTTGACAGCAATTTTTTGTGCCTATTTGAAGCGCCAGTCGCGAGTGTCCAGAGAACTAATTTTGATGTATAATGCAAATGGCTGCAAAGGAACGTACAATACTCTGAAGTATTTTTGCATATTGAATTAATTTCATTCGTTTTCCGTGTTATTTATACTTCAAGAATCAACGTAATAAAGTACAATTTTTTTTTGCATTATACTTCTATGTAGATGAGCATTTTTATTTTTATGAAAATAAGAGACGAGACGAGCAGGATGATTTGGTAGAGTTCTCGTGACAGGAATCGTCATGCTTGCTTAATGCCACTGCTTGTGGCGGCGACGTGGGGCGGGTCGTTCCCTTCCCTAAAAAAAGGTCAAGGGAGGCGATGGCTGGTCCATGCGTCATGCTTGTGAACGGGCGCTACTTGTGGCTGGAAGATCCTGTCACAAGGAAGTCTGGATCATGTTTTTATTTATTTTTTAACTAAAAATACTATGATTACAAATGCTTATGATTAATAAAATGTAGATAAATATAATGAGAGTTTTACTTATATGACTCATCACGATATCAATGGAACCATAAGGCTTAGAGACTTGAAATTTGGTTGGAATATTCCTTTCACCGGGCAGAGGTCAGCAAAGAACGGATTTTACGAAATTCCATCCGCAAGAGTTTTTTTTATAATATAACATAGTCTGTCGGGTCCGCTACTTGATAAATACAGAAGATTTTCATATCAATTCAGTGTTTCAAATCAGGGTTTCCCATTTGCCGATACCGGGCCATCAAAATAAAATACCGGGTAACAACATTCCCGCCTTGTTTTAGAAAAGCCTTTAGGATAAAACTTTCGTCATTTTCCGCGGAATTGGATTCGTTAGTCAGAAATTAGTAGCAGCTACATAATTTGCACTAAAATTTTATGACTAAATAGGCGATAACAAAGAATATACCTAGTACTAAAAAAACATTTTTACTATTAATAAATGTGCATTATTTTGGCTTGGAGTTAAAAGTAAGGTAGGCCAGTGAAACGAAGGGGCAGTGTAAACTAAAATAACCGGGACATGATAGAATTATGTCTGGGAAACACTGTTTTAGATCGATTGAAAATTTTACTTGTACACCAATGTTTGGCGTTAGCAAAATTATTCTCCGTACGGTCGAACCCTATTTACCTACCAACAGGTGACACCTACACTCGTGTCATACTTGTTCCTGAATGAATGAAGCCTTTATTGCAAGCAAACTAAAAAGGTACATTTTTAACTTATGCTACAACTTAATATACTAAATGATTACAATTATATTTCACCTAATATATGTTATATCTTATGTTAATCATTGCTCGCTTGTTCGCCGACATAGGCCTCCTCCAGATCTTTCCACGTTTTCCTGTTGTAAGTTGCTCTTCTCCATATTGGTCCAGCAATCTTTTTGAAATCATCTTCCCATCGTATCGTTTGTCTCCCTCGATTTCTTTTTCCATATTTTGGATACCACTCTATAATGTCTTTTGTCCATTTATCTTGTTTGCTTCTTATCACATGTCCTGTCCAGCGCCATTTTAGTTGTTCCTAGTCATAATTATATTCATGAATAACATAAAGTTCTGCAGTTCAGTAGTTACAGTGAAGTTAACCGCTCTCTAACATATGTACTGCGGAAGTTAATACGGCAGCCGAAGTCCCCGGTAATGGCGGAGCGCTGCTTCCGGTTCTGAGAATTTATAATGGAATAGCACAGAATATCAGATTATTATTATTATATATTAATAAACATTCTATTTGATACTATAATACGCTACCTTACATAAATGATTGGTCTCCGTTGCGTTCCAACTAAATTGTAACATACGCATCGTGTTATTTTTCATTGAAATTAATAAAATACAAAATATTTACTGATGAAATGTGATCCCAGTGTCTTTCTTATTTCTTGAAGTACTATTTTTACAAATTTTTACTACGCAACCCGGCATTTTAGTTTCGATTATTAGCAAAGTTTAACACAACATGTGGCACGTCAACTTTCGAATACGCCCACTTGGGCGTAGTATTAGTTGCCGCACTTTGCGACGACAGTATCTAGATGGAGCACAGCGGCGACCAATCCTTAATCTAAGTACGCTACATATATTATGGTTGTTAAGCACAAGCTATTTGTTTTTGGTTCCAATAAGTCATTATTAGTTAACAGGAACTCTATTAGCAAGACTCTGCAGTCGGTCCGTCGATCCATTCTTTAGCGGAAAAGAGGGTTGCTCGCTCGATTGACGCTGTGCTCGAATGTTAGTTCATTTATTTCAATATTGTTACTATCGCTGATTTCTTTATTTATTTATCATCGACCCGTTACTGTCGCTGTGAAAGTGACGCTAATGCTAATTAATTAACCTAAAAAACCTAAAAAATACAAAAGACCTATGGCGCCATTCGACTAATATTGTAAAATACATACTTGACATTATAGCACCTGAATTAGCAATAATATTTAATGAATGCATAGATGAGGGTGTGTTCCCTGACCTCATGAAATACAGCAAAGTTATACCTTTGTTTAAAACGGGCAGTTCTTTAGACCCTGCTAATTTCAGACCTATTTCAGTGCTGCCTGTTTTTAGTAAAATTTTTGAAAAACTTTTGCTTCAACAGCTACAAATGCATTTTTGTAAATTAATGAACAAAAATCAGTTTGGTCTCACTAGGGGCTTATCAACAATTAATGCGGGTACTAGACTCATTGAGCACATCTTTGACACCTGGGAAGAGTCACAGGATGCATTGGGCATTTTTTGTGATTTGTCCAAAGCATTTGACTGCGTCCACCATGAAACTTTACTCCTAAAACTAAAACATTATGATGAGAGTGAAAAATAGAGCCCTAAATCTGTTAAAATCATATTTAAGCGAAAGAGTTCAGATAGTCGATGTAAATGGCAAACGGTCTTCGGGTAAACCTGTGGGAATAGGTGTTCCACAGGGTTCTATTCTCGGTCCTTTCTTGTTTCTTATATATATTATCGATCTACCGTTTGTGGTAGATGATAGCCATGAGATTGTATTGTTTGCTGATGATACTTCATTATTTTTAAAGTGAAGCGACGTGCGGATATTGATGACGAGGTAAACAACGCACTCGCAAAGATAGTGCGTTGGTTTGAGACGAATAATCTGCACTTAAACAGTAAAAAAACAAAGTGTTTACGGTTCATTACACCAAACACAGCGGAGGTACAAACCAACGTACTTATAAATGACCAGAGATTGGAACTTGTGGACACTGCGGTCTTCTTGGGTATCACGTTAGATAAAAAGCTTCAGTGGGGTCCACATATTGCCCATCTAGCAGATAGACTCAGCTCTGCGGCATATGCAGTACGGTATATTACTATGGGGTCATGCTGCTGACATTGATATAGTGTTTGCACTGCAAAAGAGAGCTGTTCGTGCTATATATCAGCTTGGTTATAGACAGTCTCTCAAAGAAAAATTTAAAGAAATAAATATTATGACTGTTCATTGTCAGTACATTTATGAAAATTTAATATATGTTCACAAAAATCGTCACCTTTTTGCTCTTAATAGTGATTTTCATTATTATAACACTAGAAATAAGGGATTGTTTGTAACTAATTCTAGTAGGATTCATAAGATACATAATAGCTTTAAGGGTAAATGTATACACTTCTACAATAAAGTCCCAGCCACTGTTCAGGCATTATCTATAAATAAATTTAAATGTTTTATAAAAAAAATGGCTCTGTCGTAAATCCTATTACTCCACTGCTGAATATCTAAATGATCGGACAGCCTGGGACTAGATTGTGATTATTTTATAGCGATAGAAATGACTGTACAATATTGTATATTTTTATTGAAAAGAGCGCAAAAAAAAGGAATGCTGGGAGAGTGCGCCTCTTCTTCTCTCTCAGAGCGCAATTTGTTTCCGAAGCGGTAGTAGTATAAGAGATGACATCAAAAAGAATTCTAAAGGAATCAATTTTGAGAAAATAAATGCCTTTTATGCCTTTAATGCCGTTGTGGTCTTAAGTCTATCATTAAGTGGTTTCATATGGCAAAACAGCAGTAAGTAGTTGAAAAAAAACTAAAAAACACGCTTTTTATAGAATTTTTAGTATGATTTGAATTTTGGTTGAATTAAAAATTTCTCTTTGGTATTCGAAAATTTCCTAATATTAGATTAAATCAGATTGTAATGGTTGAAATTTAAAATTAACTATAATTCCTGCCATATAGACGATCGACGAAAATTATATAAATTAAAAAAGGAAAAATTTAATAATTTTATCAAGTTAATGTATTGTCATCAGTCCTCGATAAATCTACGAAGTTTGAGCAAAATCTGGCCGTTTAAAGTAGGTCTAAATCGCGCCCAAATGAGTCGGTTAAAAACAAACTTACATACAAGCTAAAAAAACGTGTAAAAATGCAATTCCGTTTCAAATAGATGAACGCGCGGCACTAAGCAATCGAACGCAGTTACACCTTCCTTCAAGGCCGGCAACGCTCCTGTGATTCCTCTTTTGTTGCAAGAGAATGTGGCCAGTGGTGATCACTTAAAATCAGGTGACCCGTACGCGCGTTTGTCCTCCATTTCCATAAAAAAAATTATATATTAAATATTGTAGTTTTTGTTTGCTTGCAAAATATTAGAATTTGTTTATGAAGTGAAAACTTCTTTAGCGGCATTGAGCACTTTTCTTGGAATCGGCATAAAATGTAAAACTCGCGTCAGGACACGTAAACTTGATCGAAAATTCGTAAGACAGTCGTTGAAATTATGGATGAAAGTTGATTTTTCTAAGAGATAAACTTTTTAATGTTAAATCATTGTAATAGTTCTGAAGTGTTAAATTTCTTTTGTAAATATAAATTGTCATTTATGTGAACGATAGCGCAATAAATGTATATTGTAAATAACCACGTAAATGCTATTACTTTTATAAACAAAATGGTAAACAAAGCAATTCGTGCGAAATTATTCCATAATCATTCCAATTTTTTTTAAATACTGCTCTGAAATAAAAACTGACCGACTAAGGTCGGTCAGTTATAGAAAATTAAATTCCACAATAACTATCTAGTATGGAGCTAGCCCGTCATAATTAATTAAAATAGAGCACATTCAGAATATTTTTCACCATGAAAAATTAACTGTATATTTAAAAATTATTCCTCAGTGTTTAATACATATCTAGTATTGAAAGGTAAACCGAATAAATAAAACAATCGACAGTAAATTTTCAAATTGGAATTTGTCGTCCAAAGAAAAGTTAAGCACCTAAAGAAAGATCAAACCATAATAATTTACGGTGCCCTACAAGAGAAGACCTCAAAGTTATAACTTCAAACTAATTCCAGAACAAGTTGGCTGAAGGTTCGATACCGTTTTGAAAGAAAATAACATTACAACTTTAAATATCGAAGTGAAGCAATGATTTTTAGGATTCAATTGAATCAAACCGGATAACACCGGAAAGTCTGAGAATCGGCCAACGTCTATTTTTCATATCCTTATATGATAAGGACCGATCCCTAAATATATTTTTTTATTTATTTTAATTTTATTATGATTAAGCATTGAAAAATACATACAACTTAAAATTTTCACTTCTGTACGATGAACACCTATTTTTGTGTCACGGTTTTTATATTATTCTGTTTCATATACAGATCCGCAATAGATTTGCAAGATGGCAATCGAATATAATAATTATTGTTGTACGATAAATTTGGTAGATTGGAAATTGGTCGTCATCTTTTTTTATACCCCTAAAATTTTAAGTACTGATTTTTTTATCACTTTTCATGGCAATACAACGTTTGATAGTCCCAGGACCAAAGGTGTCGTTAAAGGTGAGGGCTCTTAGATGTGGGAGACACACTGCCATACTATGACGACGATCCCCCCTATACCTCCACCACAAGAAATATAAATATAAATATATTTATTTACCATGGGAAGTGACAATAATGTAACATATTGCACCAACACTTGGTAAACGTCATGAAGTTATATTAGTTCGTAAAAGGGCTCTGACATGGTGAGAATTACTGATAAGAAACTCCCAGTCCATCTTTTAAATCATATAACAACTTAGCTTACATAATCTTATATATAAAATTCTCATGTCGCGGTATTTGTAGTTAAACTCCTTCGAAACGGCTTGACCGATTCTCATGAAATTTTGAGTGAATATTGTGTAGGTCTGAGAATCGGACAACATCTATTTTTCATCTCCCTAAATGTTAAGGTTACACCTTTTTTTTTTTTGACATTTTTTTTAAAATTGGTTTGATTATGAGTCAGCGTTAAAAAATACATACAACTTCAATTTTCACCCATCTACGATCAACAGTTACTTTTGTATCGCGATTTTAATATCGGTTATACAACGTTTGCTTGGTCAGCTAGTATAATATAATACAATCTTAGGTGGCTTGCGCAGAACCAAGAAAAACTTCTTAAAAAGACGTCCGTCGTATTCAGGGTAGGGCAAAGTATCGCATATGATATCACTGAGCACAAACACCATGGCATACCCCTCCAACTTAAGCGCCGTACACCACCCTCAGACGGCGGCTTGGTTATTCCTTAAGAAGACGCAGATATCTCAACCGACCGATTTTTTTGGTTTGTGTTTTAGTTTGGAATAATGATTCACATCTACGCCTATTTTTACAGGTCCTTCTGCTATCCTTTGCACAGGATGCCGGCTAGATTATGGCTACCACAACGACTCGCAGTAATGTGTAGGCATGATTGTGTTTCGGTTAGAAGGGCGCCGTAGCTAATGAAATTACTGGGCAAAAGAGACTATGTTGTGTCTCAAAGGAGACGAGCACAACTGTGTCACTCAGAATTTTTGGGTTATTCAAGAATTCTCAGCGGCACTGCATTGCAATGGGCGTATTATACAACGTCCTGCTCGTCACGTCCCTTATAGTCATAAAAAAAAACAATTATTGTAATATTCTAAGGGACAAATACATCTTCTGTACATGTTATATCTATTAATTAGTATTTGCAGCATTTATCGTATTATATTTACAATTTTTTTTATCATACAAAATTCAATTACGGTCAATGTTGGTGCTGTGGTTAGAGTACCAGCTCAAAATAATGAAAACATTGTATTGTCATCTATATACAGATACAAGTGAATAATACTAAGAATATATATATTAGCTATATTTAACTATGCGAGCACTGGCACGGAATGCCAGAGGTTGTGGGTTCGAATCCCGCATCGTTCATGAAATTTTTTTTTTCAAATTTTATTTGTGTATTACTCGTACTAATCCTAGAAGTGAGGGTTATCACTTTAAAAACATATCAAATTGTTTAGATTTACAAGAGCGACATCTCAAGTCAATTTTCTAATATGCAAATATTCGGGTTGAGTAGGTTATCAACTGTAAAGTAGATCCTGTAGATGAAGCCACAACCTGCGACTTGCACATGATATACCAACACAAATAAAAATTTGAAAACAAAATTTATGAACGATGCGGGTTTCGAACCCGCGTTGGGTGCGTGTTATTTTTAAGTGATATCCCTCACTTCTGGGGCTAAATACAATTATAAATACACAAATACATCGATATACAGATACAAGCGAAGCTAATATTATAAGCGTATAAAAATCCCAAAGAAGTTCTTGCACTCGTTCTTCTCAGGTCTGAGGAATTACTTTTCGAATGGATGTTATTTTCTGAAACTGAATAGAAAAATAGTCTTCGTCAAGTAAAGAAAGGTTAAACCGGTAATAATTTACGACATTTCTCTTCTAAAATACCCAGAAGATATAACTTCAAACTAGCTCCGTAACAAATTGAGCAAAGGCTTGATATCATTTTAAAAAGAAAATGATATCTTAAAATATTTCCTTTTATTTATAATGTAAAACATACTATTACTATAAATTTAAGTTGTACCAAAAAATTATGAACGATGCGGTATTCGAACCCACGCCGCTTGCATTCCGTCTCAACGCTCTTACCAACTAAACCAACCGTCCGCATGCCGCACAATCCGTAAATCTTTGTATGTTTGTTCAACTCTCAGGTTGCTGCTCCATCTAAGGGATCTACTTTACATTTGACAACCTGCTTAACCCCAATAATTACATATTATGAAATTGACTTGACATGTCGCTCTTTTAAATCTAAACAATTTGTTCTTAAGCTGTGCTAAAATCCCGGAAAAAGCGTTTAATAATGTTTTAATCATTGGATTATACATTGGAATAATTGAATCAATCTTAAGAAGCATACTCTGAAGGCGATTAAGTAAATTTAAATAAAAATAGTAGCATTTTGTGTTTTATTGATCTTCTACCGGTACTTCATAGGGAAGATTTTCGTCTTTTCTAATCTTGGTATGGAGAGTTGCTCATTTGAAAAATTGTACAAAACACACGGACTAGTAAAAAGAGAAGGACTCCGCGCCGTGATATTAGCAAGTGAAGCACCTTTATGCTAGTGTGTGTGTGGTTACGGGGTATATCCAGTTACACAATTTTTTCTCCCTTAAATAATCGTATATCCACAAATACTTTTTTATTATTGTTTTTACACTTTTTCACAACGCACAACGGCATTTTAAAATATTTTATTGCGACGCAAACTGATCTGTTACAGATGATGGCAAATCTCATAATGGCGGCCGATCGGCTTGTATTAGTGTAAGCGTGTGCGTGGGGCTATGTATTTACTCCTTTACCGGCATGTTATGGAGCTACTGTTATGTAAGGTGACACGGAGTCCTTCTTTTTTTACTCGTCCGTGACAAAACACTGCATGAATTGTACAAATTATTATAAAAACCGATTCACGAACAAAATAATAACATTCTCAGGTACGGCCAAGTCGTTAGTGACTCATTTCGTATGAAGGCTAGAGGCTCGATCGATACTAAAGGTGCTCGAAACCTTGAATGGTTTCTGTTATGTCTGCGTATAAAAGTAGATTCAATAACAGCTTGAATTAATTAACTTACTATTATATTCTTAAAATTATTGTTAGCAAAAGATTCACATTTTTTCGCATTAGGAGGCAAATGCGCAAGTGGCTTATCTGATGGCAAATACAACCTAGGCGCCTTTGGACATCCGAGCACGATTTTAACGTATGAGAATGTAACTCGGGTACAGTACCTTATTCAGAAAAACACCAACACTTTTCACTAATTATAATTCGCCACACATAGAAGGAGAATATAAAATACTAGCTGACCATATGTACCTTTATATGACAAACGTTGTTTTGCCATATAAAGTATAATTCACGCGATAGTTTTATAAGTAATAAAATATTGCCTATATTATAGCCTGTACATCATTTTGTTCTATTGCCAATAGTTTTTGCAGCGCACGCAAAAATAGGTTTTCGATTTTACACCTTGTGTTACAAAATAGCAATTTTATTACGGATCCCTAATTTTGAAAAAAAAAACATAGCCTATAGCCTTCCTCGATAAATGGACTACCCAACACTGAAAGAATCATTCAAATCGGACCAGTAGTACCAGAGATTAGCGCGTTCAATCAAACAAACAAACACTGCAGCTTTATAATATTAGTATAGATAAAGCACTTAAACGAATACTCATAATATAATACATTAATCACACAATACAATATAGTCCTTTAGAAATTAATTAACAAGATTATTCATAAGAAATTACTGTTAAGAGTTGCTTGAGCTTATAATTTCAATGGTAAAAATTGAATGACATTCAAGTATTTAGTTAAGATCATATCACTAAAAATATTTTTATAGACCCACCTCCGCACAGATCCTTCGGTACATAGACCCCAAGGATAAACAAGCGAGTGAGTCCGAATTTTAACCTAATCCAGAGAAGTCTTGGGCTAACACATTCATGCTCTATCACACATTCTACTATTCGAGCGGAAATAATCACACCAACTCCCTGACAGCCTCGGTTGGATTGGGGGACTTCGGACCAGTATGCCGTGTAGGGACCATGAACCGTGGTGTCACATCCTTTCCTCTTCGTTTCATTCACGCACAGAATATCTATGGATCGTTCATCCATCATCTGACATACTTCATCTACCTTATCATCCACTCCTCCTCTTATATTCAACGTAGCAAAGCGGCTCTCCATGGGCCGCTTTTCGTCCCCGCGAGAAACGAGACGTGATGGGTGGCGAACCACATCGCCGCCATTTTGGTGAATTAACCTATTTTTATTATTCTCCATTGCGTTCCCACGACTAGCAAGGGAAAGGTTTGTCCACCCCAGCAGAGCCCCGCATGCCAGGGTAAGGCTAGCCTGATTCTGGGTCGCCCGGTCCCAGAGCAGTGTGGCACGCTAACGAATAGGCTTGCCCCTAGCCATGCATCCATCCGCGCGGCAGACGTTGGATTGGCGGAGAGGGTAGGAATAGGGAAAGGGAAAGATAGGTGGTGTAAAAGGAAGATTGGTAAGTTAAAGTGGGAAATAGGAAATGTAGGATATTACCGCCCAGGAGGCCAAGGATTAGGACAGTAATAGCTAGGGGAGCCGGGGTTGCATACCCAACACAACTTCCGGACAGGTAAGTTGGGATGAGTATCCCATAACTATATTTTTTTTACCTACCCGCAAAATTTCAGATTATTTGCTCGTGGTACGCATACTACGCGTATACCGCGACTCTGTCATAAAATAATAAATATTATAATTATTTTGTATGAATTTTCTGTGTTTTAGTGTAATGCCTGATTGTGTTATGTTCTAATAGATATATTAATATGAAATGAAATATTTAAATACTTGTTTATGTAGTAATGATAAAATACATATACTAAAATATTGTGTGTTTGCCACACGATGACTAAACATGTTTAAAAAGATGTATGTAAACTGTCCATAAACTAAATTATACAAATGATTTAAGTTTTACTTAGTGTCAATTCCGCCAATATTTGTTTTTAAAACAATTCGACACTGAGTCTCGTGCCAGATTTTGGCGAGACAACACATCCTGAGGATGCCTCGTGTAGAGGCGAATCACGTGTCGAATTGTTTTAAAAACAAATATTGGCGGAATTGACACTAAGGAAAACTTAAATCATTTGTATAATTATGGATTTCCGCAAAGTAACGCCTAATTCAATATTTTTTTTTTATAAACTTAAAGCAAAACAGTAAAAAAGCGTTCACCTAAAGGCTGGAAGTGCTCATGTGATTCCTCTAGAGTTGAAAGAGAGTGTGGGCGACGGTGATCACCTAACACCAGGTGAACGTACACTTGTTTGTCCTCCTCTTCTATTAAAAAGTGAAAGAGACAAAGCTTCATGTGATGATTGAGAGAGATATCGTGCATAGCATATAGGCAGGGCAGGGCATACCTTGCGAGGAACTAGATAAATATGGCACTAGTGTTGAAGTTAATTTAGTTAAATTTGGTTCCATTAATCTAAGACCAAACTTTTATAAACACCCACAAAAAATACACGATAGACAGTCTCTAGATTCTATATTCGGTATGCAACTTCTATATAACGACCTCGAAACCTAGTACTGTCGGAAAGTGCAATTACGACTTGTTAGATCTACAGTGCCTAAGTTGCTAGAAAACCAATGCACGACACTGTCTGAAAGACAACGGTTGTGAGTTCTTGGTAAAACAAGTAATCCTTGAAAACTGGCCTTGTTGGTTTTTCGCGTATAAAAATCTTCATGTTAACGCTTGGAGGAGTGAGATGATTGATTTAGGGACTCACCAGGTTTACATTTTCTGTGGGCGCAGGTGCACTTAGCTTCAACACAAGGATCGCACGAGCAGATCTCTCCAGCAGTGGTGCGTGCAGGAGACGATGTTCCGCCAGGGACCTGTGGTATCAATCAATATATTAATTAATATGAAAGAACCATGGCGAAATCGTACACAATGGCGTCTTGGTCAGTCTACACTACAATGCATGAGTCCGATATCTTGCCGTAACACAGTTTTATAACTAACACGGGAAGTAAAGATTTGGTCACGTGCAACATAAGTATTTAAATTTTATGCTTGTTTCTCAGAATACAGAACAAACCACAAACCGTTAACGCGCTAGTTAAGGTTGGTCACCCTATAGATTTATGCTTTGACAGCTAAACTAGAGCTAGCAACAAGTCGTAGGTACATTGACTTTACACGTATAGAACCTTCTGGAAACATTGATTTCTGATGTACCAATTTACTTTCTGTGAAATAGGTAATATGACTCTCTTTGTTAGAATAAGCTATATAAAGTAAGTTTCCGTAAAATTTAGTATTCTGTATTTGGTCTTAGCTCCGTAAACATTGTAAATCGGGTTTATTGAATATTTATTTTTATTTTTTAGTAAGTAATCATTCAGTTATTCCTTGAGTCGCTCAATAGAGAGGCGGTGCAAACTACGCCGCAATGGTGTAGTTCTTTAAAATGTCGATATGCAATCCACGTACTGATTATAACTAGTTGCAGTTGTCAGTTTTTTAATAATTACGCTGTTTTCGAATGGGATTACATCTGTAAGTAGTATATTTTCAATTTTTTTATGACAATAAGGTACGAGACCAGCAGGACGGTCAAATGATGGTAATTCCAGTTCAAATTCAATTTTTTTTTTCCAACCATTCAAAATAGACTGCCTCAGACTTGAGAAGAACGGGCGCAAGAAAGTCATCGGGCTTTTTTTATAAAAATATGGATAACAATGTAATATCGTACAATAAACATTTACAGTTAAAGAGCCTGAGGGTGTCCGCTTCATTCCCAGTCTGTGGTATCATTAAGAAATAATAATTTTTCCCACACACAAGTTTTTTTAGCAATTCTTTTAAAAATCATAAAACCAAATACAACGCCCAAAACGATTCTTGAACAACCCAAAAATTCTGAGCGGCACTACAATTGCGCTCGTAACCTTGAGACATAAGATGTTAAGTCTCATTTGCACAGTTATTTCACTAGCTACGGCGCCCTTCTAACCGAAACACAACAGTGCTAACACATTACTGCTTCACGGCTGAAATAGGCGCCGTTGTGGTACCCATAATCTAGCCGGCATCCTATGCAAAAGACACAATGCGCTGCGTAGAAATGTGATTTGATTTTGAGGTATGTTTGCAACTTAACCTTACTTATTACATAAAACAACAATTTAATCCCAAAGTTAATCATAAGACTTATTGTGCTAAGAATATTTAATTAATAACCTTAATTATTATAAACTAAAAGGGTAAATTGTGTTTCCAATATTCGGGTGTAAAGAGGACCGTGTCTACTAATTTCATTCTCGTTAGGACTCATTAACTTTCTCCTTTCACAATGTACTATTTCAATATATTATTTGATTTATTAATTTCCAACTGATCAACCGTAATAATGAGGAAACGCATTTAATGTTACCGAATCAATGAATCTGTTAATATACTCTGCTCTGTCAGATGCAATCGCAAATTCAATTTCATTAATGCATTTTTTTGATATTTTGGAAATTACAAATCGAGTAACTTAAGTACATTGACGTGGTGTATAAGTTTATAATATTGTGTTTGATAAATTTAAATATTTTGAAATGATTGTGTTACGAGCATACAATATTTGAAAATAAATCGAAGTGGCGCCGTGGCTTGACCACGAGCTATCTTCTTACCACAATACCAGATAAAATACAATAATTATTTTTTACCATTACAATTTAAAAAAAAGTCACGATTTCATATTTGATCAATGCGTCACTTATATCAGCTGTCCTTTCCTATACTAGGCTTGTAGCACAGTAAGTAATGTACGCTGAGTTTTGTGATTAAAAGCTTTTATCCAAAGTACAAAAAATGTTTTATTATTCATCATTCAGTATTCACCTTGTCATTTTCAAAACAAAATTGAAACATATTTTCAGAATAAAAAAACCTGAGTTACTAACTCGACATTCGATAAATGATTATTTTTCCATAAAATATTAACTAAACTCTGTTTTTTTTTATTCTGAGTTTCTTTGTCCGATGTGGTGGTAAAATTGTTGACATTCATAAGTGTAATTTTGACCTAGTTAATTTGTTTTTTTTTCTTTTTATCTATGGGTGCACCAAACCAGAGAAGAGAGAAACATAACTATAATAAATATTTAATTTATCTATATAATATTTAGTTAACACTGAAATCGTAATTGCAATGAGCTCCTTTCAATTTTTTTTTTAAACTACGCAAAATAATGTCTCCCAAGCTTAAAAAATGCCTCTCCTAGCTTTAATCTGTAGAAAAATAATAATAAGCGATACTCACTTTCTGTTCTAAGCTTGGTCCTAAAGTAGTTACTTTATTTTCTTCCCTTTCGCTAATGATATTCAAATCAACTTCACTAACTCCATCTTCAATGAGACTTCTTAAGCCATCTAGTTGTTTGGTCTTCTCTCCTGTGTATGTATAATCTTTAGGAGTTGTTGTAGTGTGAATGCTTATCCTATTCGCTGGAGCTACCTCGAGCTCAGCAGAGAAGGAAACGTCTTTTGAATAGAGGACATCTTCGTGAGTATCTGTTGGTGCAGCTGTTGATTTTGTTGCGTTGATTTCTGAGGACAAAAAGTCTTCATTATTAATTGCAAGAGCTACATCTTATACATAAACTTGTTATGCCTACTACTCGGTTAGGTCGAGTTAGTTTATTGGGCGATATATATGCTTCCACAATATGATCCCAGAAAATGTACAAAACGCATGTGTTATGAAATTTAAAAGAATTGTTAAAAAACGTTTGTGTGGGAAAGGTTACTAAACGATTTTTTAATAACACCACAGACTGGGAATGATGCGAACACCCTAAATTATAAATGTTTATTGTACGATATCACATTGTAATCCATATTTTTATATAAAAAAAAAGCCCGCTGAGTTTCTTGCGCCCGTTCGTCTCAGGTCTGAGGCAGTCTATTTTAAATGGGTGGTAGTTTTTAACGTTCAATAAGTGATTTTGAATCCTATTTTGAATTAAATATTTGAATTGGAAACATTTTCTTACACCTAACAAGGAAATGCTAATTTCATCGGCGTGGACTTTCAACACACGTACTTCTATTAACATGATTTAATATGTTTTATTGTGGCAGTAAAGTTAACTTGTTGTTTTGAAGGGTAACGTAGCTAGTGAAATTACTAGGCTAATGAGACTTAAGACCTTATGTCTCAAAGTGACAAACGCAAAACTTTGAGTTAGTCGGCTTGAGATATTGCGTTTTTTTTTTTCCCAATGTAAGACAGGCCACAGTCACAGTCCAGTTTATAGATACCCGCATCTTGCAGTGGAATTTTTCACTTTACTGGTCTCAAGAATTTAGCATCCTGAGCGGCACTGCAGGCTGGCTTTGGCAGGATTGCTCGTCTCGTCAATTCGTCTCATGAAAAAATCTCGAAAGTTCTTTTAAGGGACTTTGTGGAGCTTTCGGAGAGCAGCTCAGGGTCTTTATAAAAACAACTTATTGAAGAAGTTTTTCAACCGACTTTAAAAGAGAAGGCCTTGAATTGAAGTCTTTTTTCCTTATAGGTAAGCATTAGCTTCGCCTGTGTACACGTATAAAAATCTGAACAAATTCAAAATCAATACATCTTTACATAATAATAATATTGACACACTTTTTACACAAATTACCTTGCCCCAAATTAAGCATATTATATAGCCTGTGTTATGGGTTGCAAGACAACGATATATTTAATACAATATACTTACTTAAACATACATAAATACATATAAACATACATAAATACATTGAAACATCTATGACTCAGAATCAAACATCCACATTCATCATATAAATGCTTGCACCTACCGGGATTTGAACCCGGGACATCTAGCTTAGTAGGTAGGATGGCTAACTCGGCTATACAGGTCGACATGACTTTTGCTTTGTATCCTTTCATCAAAAGCATTATTTAATACGCAAATACAATACTATTACTATTATACATAAATTTTGAAGTCGAATTATTGTACCACGAAGTAATACTAAGAAAAACAATTGCATTAGTATCTAGGGTAAAGTGAAAATTCATTAAAATGAACAATACTTTTTTTTTAGTCACGGCAGAACATTTGTCAATACTTCGACTAATATCGGAAAGCGAAGGTAAGTGCGAAGAAGTCTAGTTTTTAATTTTAACTAGTGGTCGCTCAGAGGTCGAAATTCAACCATAATTTATTTAATTTTTAAGTTTTCTATGGGTTTATTTGACTTTTGTAGTCAACTGTTATATATAAATATGAAAAGAAGAGTCCCGGCGGCCGCGGCGTTGGTTCATGACAATTCCGCCGGTGCAGGTGGTTAGGGCGACAGACTGAGGAACTTCCGCAAGATACGTGCCGTTCCCAAAACAGCTACTTTCTGTAACTGACCCTTAATCCAGTAATTAAGCGAGAGCCTCTTGAGATGATGGTCAAGGCTCTTTTATTATAAGACCGTTTACGGAAACGACTATTGGGACAATTATTGTTGAAACATCATCCCACATGTCAGTAACCTCATGTTATTATTATTATAATATATAGTTTACTTAAGTACTGCTAAAATTGTAAGAATGTCTGAAACTTCTAACATATCGCATTTTAAGAGTACGAATTCAGACGTGACTGGAGTAGATCTATAGCTACGTACTTACGTAACTAGTTTTCCATCTAAATTGCAGTCTTGCTTTGCTCATATTTCATCGCCAGACGCTATCGTTGTATCTTTATTGCTTTAAAGTTGTGTTGCTTGGAAACAGGGAAAGCATGCTACTAGAAAATATTTAATCTGGACTATTGAAAAGTTTAACCATAGACCATTTTATATATTCTTAAACGGCTACCCGAGATTTAACACTCGTAGATGTTATTTCGTACATTACTGTAGTATTAAAAATAAAACTAAAATGACCCTTTTTACTCAGTGACACTTGAAAGTTTTGAATCATTTTCAATAATTTTAAATTAGTAATATTAGACATTTTAAAATCGAAATAATTTATTTTTTAACGCAATCGTTTTGACTGGCAACATTGTAAAATAAACGGGTAGAATTGTTGGTTTATATATGTATAACAATATGAGTAATTGGAATGTACAATATATATTTGATTTATTTAAGTATGCCTCGGAATTGGCTTAAGTGTACCCGTGTAAGTGTTATAATTAATAAAATATTTTACCCTACCCATTATTGCCTCAGTCCTCTGATGACGAATTTAGAAATTTAAAAGCAATAAATATATAATGAAATATCCTGTTAACAATTTATAGGCTGGTTTTCCATTTCCCATCAGGTGGTTTTCAATTGGCTATTTGCCCACTCTAATATAAAAAAATAACCAATTATATTTAAAATTTTCATTACATTGCTTTAAATATGTTTGAATTCGGTATTTGTATTTAAACTATCATATTGTTTAAAACCAATTTACTAAACTAAAAAAATCGTAGATTGTACATCGCAGAAACCTCAGGAGCTAGATATGTTAATTTAAACCAATTCTAGGAGCTCTCCTTTTCCTGCTAATGAAAGTTGAAAACAGCAAAATTAACACAAATCGTGAAATAGAGCCATTGAAAAGTGCTAACGAATTCCTGGCGTGTTCTTCACGAGAGTACGATAAAAGCACTCGACTTGCTGCCAGACTGTGAGAGGACTTCAGAGTTGATTATGCACCTACAGCTTATGTCGAGTCGATGCCCCTGCGTTATGAATGAATGATGGATTCTTTAAGCCAACTTCGCAGTAAGCGATGTCATTTTCGCATATCTTTATATATATAATTCTTCTGTACGTGTTGTACACAGTAAACTCCTCCTAAACGGCTGGACCGATTTGAATAAAATTCTGTGTGTGTTCAAGTGGATTCAAGGATGGTTTAGACTCTTTTTTTTTGGAGTGTTCCAGTGAATTTGAGATTGGTTTAGATTCTCAATACAGTCGACATATAATTCTCCTACGTATGTTAGTGATCTCCTAACGTCTGGACCGATTTTTCGAATTTAACACAACGGCTGTCGGATCCGCTAGTTTTATATAAAAAACCGAAGTAAAAAATTTAAAATTTATTTTGAAATTTAAATTTACATCAATTCCTGCTTTATGAAATATTATGATATATATTATGATAAATTAAAGTTATATAAATTAACAAAAATCTTATTTTGCAAATTAATAAATGGAATAGTTTCTAATCTACGAAGTTCGAACGAAATCTAGCCGTTTAAAGTGGGTCAAAATCGCGCCCAAATGAGTCGGTTACAAACAAACATAGATACAGGTGAAGCTAATGAAAAGCGTGTAAAAAGGGGAATGCTTGGTTGATCTTGATACCGAGAACTTTTTGCGAGATTGCCAGTTTTTCACTCTTTCACTTTTTCCGAGGTAATGGTGAATGATAGTGCACAGTATTTTGATATTCAAGTGTTATATTTCCGCTAACTTCCCGATGAGACCTTGGGCGTCACTGTCGCACCGACAATACCGCGGCGATAGAGTGATAATATTAAACAGTACTTAAATTAATGTACTATAAGACCTGTGTCGATGATTGTTGAAACCAAAAAAAAATTATAGTAGTTTGAAGTAGAAAAGGGGTACTTAAGGGTAAAAAACGGTTTATCTCGATTTCCGGCAAAACTGCAAGTAAGTTTTGTTAAATTCATTCCCAATAGGTTTCATCCTACTATTTTTTTTTTTTCACTTTTTTATCATTTACAAAGGCTTCAGCACTGCTCTGGCACATTCGTGCACGTCGTCACTGTTGCATAGACAGTGAAGCTGCGTCAGTGTCGTGCGGCGATAGCGGCCGTGACACATGTAGTCGGAAAAGTGCAACAATCTTAAGTCAGTCAAGAAGTCACAAAGCTTCATTTTGAAATTATTAAAACTATCGTGGGATATTAATACGTCTTGTTATTTTAATCGGCTCTACGTTGTGTTGATACCTTGGTCTTTCCAGAAAGTAAACTCTAGTCACAAAGTTCGAAATATCCAAATATGGCTGAATCAATGTTGCGGTCTTTATAAGAGCTCAAGACTGATCCTCGTTTAGCCTAGACCTAAACCTTTTGCACTACAAAATATGGTCAGTTTTAGAAGAAAAAGACCTGCTTTAAACATTTAAACGAGAGGTCGCGGTTTCGAGTCCCACATCGCTCATTAATTTTGTTTACAAATTTAATTTGCATACTGATAACTTCACGTACCTTAGGGTAAAACCCAACGGTACGGAATCCTCAACAACGTCCAAAAAAGTAGCTACTTTGTTGATAACCATAAAATGTCACAACAAAAGTAACCCACATTTGAATAGTATTTCATTGAGTGCATACAAATTCTCGTAGGGAAATAAAGAATCCAACTTAAACAATAAAATTCCCTCTTGCATCGACATAAACCAGAAGTATTTCCAATAACACTTAAATATATTCAGGACATTCTATTCTTCAGTTGGAACTATAACGGTATTGAATTCTCTATGCAATTGTGTATTGTATTGAAGCTTGTAGTAATAATTGGGTTTTGTGTAGAACAGAGGTCCATAAACTTTTTTGTCTGTGGACTATTTAGTCGTATTAATCGTGTTTTGAGAAAGTATTTTACATTCGACTATAATAAAATCTAAACTAAAATAACATAATGCTAATACAAATAAAAACGAATATTATATTACACGAACGTTTCGACTTTTTTTAATAATTAAAAAAGTGGCTCTCCGGGAGGCGAATTTTCAAAGGCTGTATATACAATTTGAGTCATGAGTCGGACTCTAATAGATGAGCTTTTGTTTATGCATATTACTCGATAATACCTAATCTATCTCAGAATAAAATTTAAAATGGATTAGCTTTCTGCCTTGATTTTCTTTGAAATACACGGACAAAATCTAGTACGATATAATACATAGTCACTCAATAAATGAGTTTTTGTCGCGATAATAATTTTAAACATAACCTAGGTTGAAAATGTAGTCATTAAAGAACCGAATCGGCCCTTCTTTAGTAGGCAGGTATCAATAACAAATTAAGAATGTTAATCCCAACGCACGAGCTGAGAGTAGCGTGCCGCGGCAGCGCCCGGCGAGTGCCGGAAGTAAATCAACCCTTGTTCAGTAGAAGATTAGATGCTCATTTCACATATTTTTAGGGACCAACAACATAACATAATTTCTACATAGAAGCTACCGATCGATAAATATCGGTATGAAATTGAATAGCATTTCTTGCTGAAATTTAATAATGAATTTATCTACAAAGTCTACGCAATTTCGGTCAATTTCTATACTATATTAGATAAGGCTATTGTCAAGTTTTTGGAAAACAAAAGCTAAGTTCACTTTTCACTTTCACTCTAATGGTATACCGTATAAGCCTTTGTATATTCGCCTCCGGGACTGCCGACAATGGTGAAAACTTGAAAAAATCAAAATGATGTTCATAGTTTATTTTTTCTAATGAGACAAATTCTTTTATATTTTATTAGAAATATTATATTACGTGAAGGAGAAATAATTTAAGGAAATGTTCTCCTGGCCAAAGTACAACATTTAACTGTACCCTGGCCACTGACGAAGGTACAAGTGATTGACAGTGACCGAGGTACAACACTACTTCATTTTCGACAAAACGGTGGATTTCCAATAATTTGGAGTTACTTATCTCGTAAGTTTGTTATTGTTTTAATATTAGTTAAAGAAAAGAACCAATGACATATAAAAGTTCAGTGACTATTATAAAACGTTTAAATTTATCAGACTTCAAAGCATATTCAAAATACTTACCTACGTTTTTCCAAATAAACTTTTTAACGTCAATAACACCAAACACCGGCCTAATGGCGGTGAGCGACTACTTTCAAATTGAATAGTCAGTAGTGACGTACGGAATACAATAGACCATAGAATTTAACATGGCGGGAATGAAAACACAAAAACTTTTTTTAAAACTTCAACATCCAATATTATATTATAGCGTACTTAACCTCAGTTTCATAGTCAAATCAGTCAGGAATGATACAAGCTACCGTGTTACCTACCTACATAGCAGCGGGCCTACCATGAAGTGTTATAGCAATTCAATTGACGACCTAAAATGAACTGCTTTGCTATTTCATACAACGACGTCATTAGAACTATCCAATGAGGTAATATTTCAACCTAAACTGTATAGCTACTTTCTTAGTGGAAAGTGAATCGTTTTCTTAATAACTTTTAAAAATAGTGAAGACATACAATAAAACATACAGAAAAGGAAAAGTTGTTTGTTATAGGTACTTCATGGTACGAATCTTAGCGATTCAACTGCATCGGAATTGAATCGCTAATTAAAAGTTGATCGTAGGCCTTCGGACTTAAACTGAGACGCTTATACCTTTATTTGGTCTTATTTATTTATTTTCATATAATCTACAATGTCACAATTTATATACAAAATAATTACAAGTAGAAAAAAAATTAACTACGTCTAAAAAAACCGACTTCAAAAACTGAAAAGTCTCAAATAACTAAAGATTTAATTTAATACACCTGTTATGCAAACCTTTACCTTTAATATTAATAAAATACTATTATTTGTAAGTGCTACATATTGATAGCTTTGAAGCCGTTTTTGATGTCGGTTTTTTTAAACGTTGTTATTTTTTATTTGTTATGTTTGAGTGTCAGTTAATAATAATATATAATGAACTTGAATGAAAACTCCAAAAAAAAGCCGAAAACAATTATATCATCCAGGTAGACGAAAATGTTCATATAAATTTTCATAAAATGATAACTACTGGGCCAAACTATGTAAAATTTTTATGGGACCAAATGGTATCTATTTCGCATCAAACAAAAGAAAAAGAAGAATTACGTAAATCCTATCATAATCCTTAGAGTAATCGGTGTCCATACATAAAAAAAAATACCGATCGAATTGATAACCTCCTCCTTTTGGAAGTCGGTTAAAAATACGGCAAAACTGATTACAGTATATAGGTATTAAACAAAAGAAGTAACATTTTATGATTTAACACGCCAGAATAAGGTAACAAAATATTTACAATTACTATAATATCTAGCTATTTAGAAAATAAACTTAACAAAATAAGGTTACAGGAGTGTGTGTGTGTGTGTAGTGGTGTATTTGAGGGTGTATGCCGTATGTGTGTGCGTGTTTGGATAATCATTGCAGTAGATGTAATATTACTTATTTCTTTCTTTAGCTGTAGGTACTTTGGACAAGCAAAACATATCTAAATTATAATAAGCTTTATTTTCATAGGTGAGAGCCAGACCTTGCAGAACATAGTGTTGTGTGTAGTTGGTGTGAGCTTTTGGTACAGTCAGAAGGTGCACACGAGTTCTAAATGATGGGACGTTCAATGAAAAACTCGCTAATAAGGAGGGACAATCAATTTAACCTATCTAGGATTGCTTGCAATAGCAGCATTTCGCTTAGCTTTCTTCGATACTCTAAAGTGTCAATTTCGTAGTGCTTGCAAGCTTCTTCATAGGATGAAAAGTTTTTAAATTATTTGAACGCTAGATACCTTAGGGATTGTATGGATTCTATCCTTTGTGTGTGTATGATATAGTAAGGTGACCAGATGTTACTTGCATACTCAAGTGCACTGCGAACATAACTGAAATACAGACCTTTTATGCACTCTTTGTAAGTCTTAGTGGTTTTATTGTACACACCCAACATTAAATAAATGGCACAGAACAAATACTTGTTAACGTTTAGGAATAATAATTACCTCACATTGGAAACAAACTGCCGGCAAAATGTGTAAGCATTAGAGAAATGCCCATCATTAATGAAATAGAGAGGCATAACTGTTGCGTGTTCATTATTACAAGCCTCTTTCAACACGCAAGCTCGAATAGAACTTTAGTCTGTAAAAGCACCGATCATTTTAAATTAATCCATTTATGTAATATGGAATATCAATTATATTAATAACACACTTTAAAACATATTATTTTTAACAACTGCAGGCCGTATTAAGACAACGATATACTACTTAAACTTACTTAAGTTGATTTAAAGATGTTAAAAAGGCAAAGGCATAAAGGCATTTATTTTCTCAAAATTAATCCTTTTAGAATTATTTTTGATGTAATTTCTAATATACTAGACACTACTACCGCTTCGGAAACAAATGGCGCTCTGAGAGAGAAGAAGCAGCGCAAGAAACTCTCCGAGCATTTTTAAAATTGTATTGTCATTGCTATTGCTATAAAATAATCATAATCTAGTCCCACGCTGTCGGATCACTTAGATATTCACCTGTGGAGTAGTAGGATTTAAGACGTTACCAATTTTTTTAATAAAAAAATTGAATTTATTTATAGATAATGCCTGAACAGTGGCTGGGACTTTATTATAAAAGTGTATATTACATTTACCCTTTAAACTATTATGTATCTTATTAGGTATATATGTATGACTTAGAAACAAACATCCTCATCACATAAACTGCCTGCATATTTACGATGTCAACCGTTTAATTTTGATAAATAGCTGACCCAACGACGCAGTTCTGTCAAAAAAAAAATATGTAAGTATCCAGGAATAATGTAGTATCTACGCCCGCCGGAAATGTGTAATAATTGTTAATGAGTTAAAAATTTTGAATAGGCGATGTGAATGCTTTTACAACATAATCCCAGAATATGTTCAAAACAAATGTGTTACAAAATTACAAAAAGAATTATTAAAAGAATCTTATGTGGTAATTGACTTCCTTAATGTTTCGGGTACAACAGATCAAATGAATTATTTCAAATTATTATTTAAATAAATATTATTTGAATTTGAAATAGGAACCGTCGTGGGCGTCCATAGAGCTCCATCACACATTCATCACAATCTGATTGAACGGACAAACATTAATTTGTAAAGGTCAACTGTTTCGAAGAGCATCTAACAAAAAATGAAAAATTGGTGTACTTGTAAGCATTAATGTATCCATTTACAAAAAAATCTGAAATTTTCACATTTCAACCAAACAAATCAACGTTATTTAAATGTTAAAACATTTTTATTTTGATACTAAAATAAATAATTACTTATTACAGAATGTTTATGAAAGCCTATAGAGATACAACTTTATAACCATACATTAATTCCCATCAAATAAAACCAAAACATTATTGTTAAGCAAGCCTAAATAAAATAAACAAACGAGCATCAATTACCGACCCTGAAATACAGCCATTCAGTTATGATTAATCGTTTCAACGAATGTTATGATTTACGACCGCATCTACAATACTTACAGCAAGGTTTTCTCGTTTTGCCGAATCAGTAATTTGGTCCTGCAAAATCCCTATTTGTACATATTTCTCAAAATTCTACTCCATTATAATCGTGTCATAAAATCTATTTATTCATGAAATTTAATAATTCAAACACTATTTAAAAGCTTTTATGATAAGAAATTAAAAAATGTCAAAAATTAACCGATCGGGTGCAACAACCTCAGCGGGCATCTTTTCTTTTTTCCGTTAGCGGTCGCTCCATTTCCAATCCGTGGTATCTTTAAGGAAGTCATTTGTGCTATAGTAACCTTTACCACACAAACGTTTTTTTAACAATTCTTTTGAATTTCGTAATACATTTGCAGTATGCTGCAGAACTAAGTATTAGCCAATCCTTCAATATGTGCCATTATAATTTGTAATCTAGAGTAATGCCAAGAAAAAATAGCAGATTCCACAGGTCTTATCACATCTCCGTTTAACAAAACACTCGCATTTATATTTTTGATATTTGGTACGGTAAATTTTATATATTTAGTTTTCTTGCTATTTAACATTAGGTTTTTAGCGCTTAACCAGTACACGATGTCAGATAGAATATCGTTTACTTCATCATATACAACCTAGTTTCTTTCACTTTAAATATCAGGGATCATCACAGGTGTCATCCACAAACAATACTACCTAGTGTTTTTTTTTCTATAAGGTTAGGGAGATCATTTATGTAGAAAAGGAAGAGAAACGGTCCAAGAACTCCATACTGAGAGGAGTCCCAGGAGATCTCTTGCCATTCACGTCAACCTTCTGAATTCAATTGCTTAAATATGAAATCAGAAGATCGAGCGCAGTTCCTTTAATGACATAGTGACGGAGCTTCAATTGCATTAATTTACTAGTATCATCATCATAATATAATAACTTCATTGAAAAGTTGGACACAATCAAAGGCCTTAAATAAATCACAGAAGATACCACGTGCATTCTGTGATTTCTCCCTGTCTTCTTTTGGCATATAGTATATTATGTATTAATACGTAAAGCGAAAACTTTGTGGTCTTTTAAAAATAAACGGGAATTTTACGCGAATGGATGAAAGTAAAATTTAACACAGTTAAAGTTTATACCGAGAAGAAATGCATAAAGGTATTTTTACATAAAATGCCTCATAAATACATTAAATTATTTAAAATATATTATAATACACATTACTGCTTCAATGACACACAATACACACACACACACATCATAGAGGTATTTGATAAATACACCCTTATAAACTTCACATTTAAAAATTAAATCAATTATGGTCGAAACTCGACCACTGGGTACTCACTAGTATGTATTTAAACATGTAATTGAATCTTTTTGGCTATTTGTATCTCGCTGGTTTTAATGACACCGAAAAAGTTACATTTCAAAACAGATGAAACAGATTAATGAAATTTTATTTCTACCAGTTTTTCATTTGTTTTTCTTTCAGTCAAAATGAGCGAATGTAATGAAAAAAATCGATATATTTTACAAATTTATTCCAAAAAAAAAGAAAAAATGTAACACAAGCTGCCAAAGATCTTGAAGTGGACCTTATGCAATGTCAATAAGAGCAGCACAAAATCCCGGAATTTTGATGCACCTCGATCTAATTGCCCTGTTACAGATGCACCTTCCGTAATAGGAAAGTGTCCCCGTGTCGTAGTATGTTATAGATCGGCGCGATTTTGGCGCGCGCGCAGCAGCCTGTCAAAGCGTATTATATATATTGCTTATAACTATAATGATTTGAGTGAATGTATAAGAAAGCTATTGAAACAAGCTAAAGACCATGCAAAAAACAATCTTATAAATCATAAAAATGACAGTCAGAACTTGGTCAGGGTGTAGGGAGCCATATGGCACTATCGATGTTGGTGTATCTGAAAAATGTAGTGACATATGGAAAATCCCGATCCGATTATATGAAAGTACCCATGTCGTATCGTCCCGGAAACTCCACATAAGGAAGCTCATTCCACAGCTTTGTAGTACGTGGAAGAAAGTTCCTTGAAAACCGCACTGTGGAGGAACGCCACAAATCCATATTGTGGCGTTAATATCTGTTGATAAGGCTAAGGATAATATTCCAGTCATTATTTATTAAACATAAAGACATACCCAAACAGCCGTATCCATTGACGTGGAGAATAAAGCCTGGGCCACAGCCACACTCGAAGGTGCCATCGTGGAGCTCTCTACACAGCTGCTCGCACGGGCTGCCGTCACCACATCGACCTGGAAGTGACAGCATAGTTAGTTCTATAGCCTGGACAGATAAATTTTATATATACGAAATGAATACCCGATAGAAGTGAAACCAAGATCAAGTCGACATTAGTAATACGAAATACAATTTTTTTTTTCTGTATCTGTCATGAAGTATGAACGTTTACAAAACAGTCTGGAAAATTTTGTTCTAACTAATTACGCTCCCTAAGACGAGTCAAGCCGTCTATAACCACACGAGAGTCACACTGTGTTACATGCCGACCGTAACAGATAAGTCTCATTCAATTTCCAAAAAAAAATAACCTGAACAGGGCGCATAAAGAAGTAATCAAATCAAAAACGGATCGTCATTTAAATACGCGAATGACGTCATCCATACAACGTTCAACGTTCAAAACAAAGTAAAAACAAAACGGCATATTCATAGTGAATCTGTCATAGAAGTTTAAAAATGGTTGATTAAAGGCTTCAACAGATCGGAACAGTCCATTCCAAAGCACTTTAATATGAATTATGAATTTTCAGATTCAAAAAATATTCTAGGAATTTAAATTATTTAAGGTACTTATATGTAGATTGATGCATCGACAGTAGGTACTCAATAATTTCTTTGAGATTTTTCAAATGCTTATTTTCCATTATTTTTTTATTTACTGAAGTAATACATTTAAGTGTTCTTGTTACATCATAAGAAAAGTAGCAATAAAGTTCTTTCCACCTCTATTTTGAAAAGTTAAGTAAATTGAAATTATGACTAAAAGCTTGTTTAAAAATGCGTTTTTGTTCGAACAAATTTGAAATAAGCTTTTGTGGCGAGTAAAACTATTTGCTTAGCCAATGAGCGTGCTATCTCATTATGGCCTGCGTCTTTACACATGAGTGAACCTACAGTGTGCATGTACCTTTAGGCGGAAATTAAAAAATATTGAATATACGGATAATTTCATAGTTTATTTTACTAAAGACAATTAAAAAGCTATCAATCTATTTATCTTTTCATATTTTAATAAAATTCTAAGCATGCTGTACACTAAACATGTTTTAAAAAACAAATAATCCATATTATTTTACTTAAGTATTTGAGGTCAATATAACATTTGAGAAAAATTTAAACTGATATGAATGCGGTTTTCACATATATATATAGATATTCAAATTCAAATATTTCTATTGAAATATCACTTATTGAAAGTCAAAAAACTACCACCCATTCCAAAATGAATGCCTCAGGCCTGAGAAGAACGGGCGCAACAAACTCAGCGGGCTTTTTTTTTTCATCAAAAATATGTTTTACAATTAACATTTATAAAGTGACATTGTACAATAGTAGACAGTGTGGCGATCTCTTTGTTACAATAAGATTTTCTTCTATATATTCATAAATTGTTAATTTCTATCATATTTTGTAATAAGTTTAATTTAATTTACTAGTATTTTGTTTTAATTTTAAAGTCTTGTTATTTCCTATTGTAAATATGTATTATGAAATGCTGTGAATGCCTTTAAGTAATAGATACACTAGACTATATGGAATCTTAATATTGTGTAAGCAAATGTCATGTATGCCTATTGTTGGTGTTCCAAAAAATAAATAAATAATATTTCATTTGATTCATTCTAATACGTTCACATTTAAAAAAGTTAAGTTAATTCAAATAATATGCAGGAATCTGCGGGGCAAAGTCGCAGAAACTAGCTATTACTTAAAATAAATTACTTCATATAAATTTCCTAATAAAAGCGTCGGTGTCGCAGTAGGTAGAGTCGTTGACTCTCATAACGATGCATCGGTTCGAACCTCTCGCGTCAATTACCACACACCAATGAATTTCCGGTTTTCAAATTCATAATATGTACGTTTATTCCACTCAAGCCGACTCTACCCCAACTCACGTTACAAAGCAGCGCGTGACAGCTCAGTCTCATTCAATAACAACAACAAAAAGTGTTCAGCGCTCCTTAAGAAGTTTTCATTTCAAATTAAGAAGCTGAAATTCCGAATCAAGCCAGGCAAGGCGTGGGTAGTTAGGGAAAAAGTAAGAAAATGATACCACATTACAATGTATAAGTTAGCGACTAGGTCAGACATTTTCCAAGATTAATGTTTAGCAAAACGCTCTGAATTCTGATAAGCCGTTCGAGATATTGGCGGCTTGCCCAAGGACTACTATTTGGTCCGCTTTTATAAGCTTCATAATGTTGACTCGATTGGAAGTTGCAATAAACATATATCCGATAAATTAAGATTATCCAGATTTCACAAAAATTAAACAAAATATTGTCTGTCCATCTTTTGAATTGTTTGCCAACAAAAATAAATTTTACAATTTGGAGAGTATATGGCGTCTGAGCTAGGCAAGTATTTTCCATTAGAAGTTAGAGTTAATGGGATTCTGACTTGGATATGCGAGGTGCGGGCGCAGTGGAAACAAGTGATCACCGAAAATTGACCAGTAAGCAATAACCTCTTTCAACGTACCACTTGTTTCACACCTATTATTTCAAGTTACGAGCATTAACTCACCCAACGCTACGGGATTGGTACGCGAACATAAACGGACTATATAAAGTTATTTGGAACATCTAGCCGCCCCGGAACGCACAACCACTAAACTAGTCTAACGGTAGAAGTGACCGTCTCTCAATACCTCAGCATATCGGGTCACACCATCACACAGTGGCGGAAGGCTAGCGCGCTTGATACAAACGAGGAAACATTGGGTGGAAGTGCATAAGTTTAAGTTCCAAATTTTCATAAAGCTCTTAGTAAGCTGACGTACCAACTCAAATCGCAAGAGACGATAAGGTTATCATCAGGTTAACATCAACATAGGGGTCAGATCAGCTCAAGTAAGTCTAAAATCCAAAAATGACCTCTAATCTTTAGCGTCCGAGTTAAAGTGATCGTATACAATAGCCTAGAAAGTAATAAGCCTCATCTCCAAATAGTTGCGATCGTTCTTCACATGTGATTATAGATTCAACGGTCATCCTGCTTAAGTGACTTTTGACCGATTTTACAAATGCCTCAAATATATCACCTCAATCAGGGCAAAGTGGTGGGTGGACAAAGAAATATTGAAGTTTTAACCTAAAATGGACTTGCCTGGTCCGTGCTAATCTAGGCCAAAGCTTTAATTTCTGTGACACGATCGCTGCTGATTTCCCATCAAGAGCTGCATAGTACATGTTTTGAGACGATAACAAGGCACGCAGCAAAAGACTACACGAAGACTTATCCGCTCTCGCTTGCGTGCGCGCCACGCTATAAAATATTAGTTGAGCGCTAAGCGATTATTTTCGCTGCGTCTCGGCGCTTACGCACGACTTATATACTTATAAACAATATTTATGACACGGGTGTGGGAATACGAAATTGATGTGGTATTTATTTTATATTTAATGAATAGGGCTATCAATTTATATTTAAATTATTAGCATCGGTTGAATCTATGTTTTTATAAGTACCTGTAACTGTAAACATTTAAGGAAGCAATCGCTAAAAAGGACTACAGTCCCTATGGGCAATCGGGGCTCACTCAAAAAAGGGACATAGTCCTTTGGTGCAAGCGAGCGTTTATTCTTCGAATCAGCGAATTGAATTACGTGCGTACTTAAGACCAGTAACCAAAATTCAGACAAAAACAGAAACGCTACATAATTTATTTGGCTAAAACTTATGAGAAGTTTTTCAAATGAAAAAAACAAAATTTCGAATCCGTCCATAAGCGGCTGAGATATTATGAGGTAAGTATCAGATATAAAATAAAAATATTTAAAGAATGCAAGTAAAAATTAAAGAGCGGTCTTGTCGTCGATAGACAGCACAAGTCATAATAACAAACGCGAGGGAAAGTCACAGACACTGACCATACTGCACACCACCGAACTGGCGGCTGTCAAAGTGCTTTTGTGCCTGTTTGATATTTGCCATTTTGGCGATGTTGGCTATGTAGCGAGAGTCTGCGGTACTAAAACTTGTGATGACAACCTCAACAATCATCGATAGATGGAGGGAAACTATGTACAAAAATAAATTGTGTACTTTATTACGTTGTTCGTTCCCTCGCAGCCATTTGTATTATACGTCAAAATTAGCTCTATGGACGCTCGCGAGTGGCGCTTCAAATAGGCACAAAAGGTTTGCTGTCAAACATAATATGGAACAACCTGTCCAGTGGTATTTAAACAGGTCAGTGGGCACATATATTTCCAAATTACTGGTAAGAAAATTTACCCGACAATTCCTAACTACAAATAAGTGAGGCTGCACACAAGCGCCACATGCTACACGCATCGTACATTTGTGTCGCCACAATCATTGTGCTACAAATCATCTTGCTACAAATGTATTGTAGCCAGTATACACGCAGATCGGCAGCACAGTTGTAGCGTGGCACCGCTTTGAGGATGTCGACATCATCGTCTGACGACGACGATTTCTTGATGTGGCGATTAATGAGAAAAAAAAGACGTTATTGGGTATATCCGTTTAATCAAGATTCTACAATTATTAACTTTAGTAAAATCAAATTTAAGAAATCAGAACACCCATTTCAGAGAGTGCAATTCGGCTGAAAAGTGTTTACTCATTACTTTAAGGTATGTCAGATTGATAATATTGACTTTCAGACTGAGGAGTCTCGTTTGATTGTTGTGCAGGGGACTTGATATATTCATTTTCTGGTTGAGGAGTTGCAGATGGTGCTTGCGAAGGCATCACATATTGGTTTTCAGATTGAGCAATACCGGTTTCCAAAGGACGGTCATGATTTAGAACTTGAGAAAAATTTGTATAATATGTTGATAAATTTGAATTTGACGAACTCGTATCCAATGACTGACGTGGGAGCTGCCTGTACTTAATATTTTCTATTAACTCCAGTACCCCTCTTTGAAAGCCCATTCGTTGTTGCTGGGACATGGATTTCATGTGTAGAAATAAACTTAAAAGAAATATTTCACATGGATCTTTTGGTGGTTTCTCGGATTGTTGTTTATTTTCCAGTCTTTGTTTTTTAGTGCAAAATATTCAATTGTGGATATTTTGTCTGCCTCATTCATGTGCATCCGGAATTATGAACATTCATTCATGAAATTCTTCATGAACGTAAGGTATTTTGCTGTGGTGTTGCTGCTGACATTGATATGGTTTTAGTTTGCTCTGCAAAAGACAGCTGTTCGTGCAATATATCAGCTTGGTTATACAAAGTCACTCAAAGAAAAAAATTAAAGAAATAAATATTATGACTCAAATAAAATTTGAAAACAAAATTTTGTGAACGATGCGGGATGTATTAATCCTAGAAGTGAGGGTTATCGCTTTAAAAACATAACAAATTCTTTATATATTATGACTGATTATTGTAACATTTATGAAAATTTTGTATACTTTTATAAAAATCGTCACTTTTTTGCTTTTAATAAGATTTTAATTATTATAACACTAGAAATAAGAGATTGCTTGTAACTAATTTTAGTAGGCTTCATAAGATACACATAATACTTTAAGGGTAAATGTATACACATAAGATACTTTTGCGCCGCTTCTCCGCTCCCAGACCGCCTTTTGTTTCCGAAGTGGTAATAGTATCTAGTATAATACTAGAAATGACAACAAAAAAATTAATCTAAAGGAATCAATTTCGAGAAAATAAATGTCTTTTATGCCTTTTTCTGCCATTTAAAAAAGTTCACTTAATATATTTCGCTTATAGAAAACACCTACAATTTATATGTCATCCCTTAATTATCGCTTACCAATTCATATTCAGAAAGTGGAAAGTCTCTTTATCCACTAATATCGAGCTGTCTGTCCGTCAGCTCAGAAGTGAGAAGCATTCATCTTCATACCGCTTAATGGACCTGTCAAAGTTACACGGAACCAGACGCTGGAATAATTATATCCATACGTTACGAAGGGCAATTGAGTTTCTCCTGCGAGTTTTAATTAATAACGATGATAATTAACAGAAATATAATAAAATAAAACCCAAAATGATATAAGAAGAGATATATACATGCAAAATTTAACGGCCTTACAAATAAACTAGGCATAAAGTTATAACTCAGCATAAGCAAAGAATATGCAAAATGTTTACAATATCGGTGACAACACTGTCAATACAATGATAATTCTGAAGTTTTCTGTATGACAAGCAGCCTTGCAAATAAACGCGGGAAACGTTAAACGTCCGAATTAACCAATGGTAAGCAAAATGTAAACATTTTGCATATTCTTTGTTTATTAGTTAGTTAGTTAGTTTATTACTTAGTTACAACTTTATGCCAATTTTATTTGTAAGGCCGTAAAAGTTTACCTGCGGTAGAATATTGACAATAGATTATGAATAATTTTTAAATTAGAAAGGGGCAAGTGTAAAGTCATGAAATTATCATCGAATACAAATATTAATTCGGAATGGTAGAGCGAGAATTCAATGACGCGTATTTTCTCATTGACTACTCATTGCTTTTAAAATACGTTTGTTAATTGCACTTTAAGTAAAGGCAATAAGATATAATTTGCATTAATAGGTGTTTATTCTGTTGATGCGATAAATTTTACGGGTTAAATTTGAATAGAATTGTGTATTTAAGTAACAGTATGTATATAAAAACCAGCCGCCTATGGATATTCGTAAACCACTTTTGCCGGAAAAGAATGAGTTAAAAAAAATTGCCAAAAATCATGTTTACACATTCATGGGAATTATTTATTTTGAATTCTGATTCGAGCTGTTACAAAGGCGGACATGGAAATACTTGGAGGCACGATTGTTTTTTTTTTATTTTAGGGGTTAAAATGTGAAAGCCGTTTTGTCCTGACAAATTTCAACTATTTTTGCAATGTTAAACATACTTATTTAATCGAAGTATTTACCCTCGCTATAGATACATTTCTGTTATTTCACAGAAAGGTCTTATGCCTTTGCGGTAGAATTCTAGGAACCTGGACCTGACAAGCTCTGTTAAGGCAAAGTTTTAAAAAAAAATTAGGTGATGTCAATATTCTTTTTCAAGAATGTCAAATGAAAATATTTTACTCTGGAATCTTGCACCAAGATTTACCTTATTTTAAAGCACGGAAAACTGCAATTTCTAGACTATTCATTCAAGTTCATATAAAAATTTTAAAAACTTATTTACAAAATTCAGTAACACTTTTCTTGTCTACCAAAGTTCAAAAGAATCTATAAACCGTATATAGGTATTATAAATTCAGGTTAGAATTATTGCAAAGACACCACGTAGTATTAGCATTACGCTTAGAATTACAAATTGCCTGACACAGGGTAATTAGTCAACGCATGGCAACACCTTCGCTTAAATAAACGTTGCTCTGGCAATACGTCTTCCGTTAATTGACAGCTTTCGTATTAGCACAGGCCGGATAAATATGAGGTTATTAGGGCGAAGAATTTTCAGCTATGTATTAACCAATTAATTATTTAAGGTTTTTGTGGGTTAAATACTTCCAAATTAGACCGGTTCTTCTTTTTATTTGTATTGATGTAGTTACTCTTTCCTGTCACTATCAAAGGGGACGGAAGTGTGTAATAGTACAAGTATGGAAGTCTCACTTCGCGAAATTAATTAAAGAAATAGGGACTCATGCGGTCATACAATAAGGTGTAATTCAGATTGCACAGCGCTACTAACCTACATTTTAATTCACCTAGAAGTTGCCTCTCTTTCTATCGCGTCACTCTTACCTCTTCTGACGACATTAGGGTTGACTACTTTACTTAACACTGTATTTACCTATTATAAGGTCATCTTATAAAAATAGCTCAGTTTTTTCTTTAATATAAATAGGTATGTAATCGTAATTTTAAATCAATATTCATTCGTTGTCAAACCTACATTAGTTGCAGATAGTAGGTAATGTATGCGTTGATACACCACAACACTACTCGCTCGTGAGTCCTTACTGGCTGGCTGTGTAGAGGCCGCCCCACATACTTACGATTTCGATACCTACACGGAGAGTGAGACAGGCCTGGTAATAGGAACCCGCGCACTGTTTGACCTATGAGGTGGAGCTGGTCGTCAGGTTGTACCAACAGCCGAGACGTTGGGACTGTAATCCATTGGAACGATCATTAACAGCGCAATGGAACTCATTCCACGTTTTGTAGTTACGTTGCAAAAAGTTTCATGACATGACTGCGGAGGAACGTCATATATACCGATATTGTGGATGATGTGACGATCCAATTTATATCCAATTTTAAATAAAACAGAGACAAACTCATCTACATTAAACTTTGAGAATAATTCAAAATTGTTACCTACAAGAGCACCGCTTATACACTATTTCACAGTGGCTTTTAGCGTAATCTTAAATTTGAATAACACAGCTCTTCTTGCATAGTTTATGTGCGGATTTAAACCTTGCTTGCACTAATTCTGAGAAGCTGTTTGCATTAAATATTTTATAAGATAATTATTCAGTTGAGAATGGATCACGGGGAAGGCTTAAGATAATGCTGTCTACTTTAAGCATATAAATGGTACCATTGACTGACAATATAAGAAAAGGAAAGCGCATCTATTGTTAGTTACTCTAACGGATTTTGATTGACAGGTCGTAAACAGTCTGTCACTTCAAACCATGCTTTCCTTGTTGATGGCTGTACTTAAGAGGGCACACCAGTATTCAAAATTGTTTCAGTTCCTTCGGTATCTGGAATATCTTGGGAGTATGCAATGAGTAATTCGGTAAGAACCAGTAGTTATCGTGTGTTCAATCTTGAATTGTCACTGGACATGGTTCCAAGCTAAAGGTTGTTAGCCTTAACCAAAATATGTACTCCATGAAAATACACTAGAGAATATTGTTAAATGAAGTTAATTTGGTCCTGAATTTCCCGAATCCAGCACACATAGCTTATACGATCACAGTGGGATTTTATCGCTACATACCGTATGCAAAGCATTATGTAATTCCATTTAGCGTGCCGAATTAATCTCAACAAAGAATTTATATCTCTATTCTGTTGTAGTGGCTCTGCGATTTAAATTACATTTTTAATTAAATTTCCTCGTTGTTTACGACACACGAAAGGTCTCAATTGACTGAAATTTACGCTTACAAAATTACTTAAATTATCACCGTTAAAGAACTTGGAAGAAATATATCGAGCCCTACTAATCCCAGTGATGTCTTGATGCAATTGACTTCAATATACCTACAAAATTAAAAGCAATATGGATAATACGTTAGGAATGGGATACAAAACTGAACATGTCTACATACGATCTACGTTTCTAGTTTGAACATTTAATTATTCCCCTGAGACTAACACGGAACGGACACTGGCTATTTTTTCATACAAGCTGGTTCAGACTCTTTATTTTAGGCATTCACTTATGGAACAGAGTGAAACTAGCTTGACTTGATGTAGAAAATATAAAGCTGAAACTAAATTATTAGTAAATAGGCAAACTGCTTTTTTTTTCTTCGAAAAAATGAAGACACGACCCGATAGTAAGTGAGACACACTGTCCATTTCAATGCAGTGCCGCTCAGGATTCCTGAAAAGCTCAAAATTCTATGCAGCATCGCAACAGCTAAACGACAATGATTTTTCATTTTGAATTGCATTACTTCGACTATTGTTCATGTTCCCCAGTTCAGCTACGGATTGAAAGGTATGGGTTGCATCTTCATTTATTCATCTTGTCTTTCTTCGTTTTCTTACGTCCACCTTATAAGGACACCAGCGATAATAAACTCCTGGTCTTGGTTAGGTTAGGTTACCTGTGCGTCCGTGGCTCTTGCACAGGCTGAGGCGACAGTTGACGTGCTGGATAATTAATTATTTATTTTTTCTTACTTTCAAGCTTTCAAGTGACTCTTAAGTTTAATTGTAATTTAAATATATATACATATATATTGTAACGAGTCAAGTGAAGTGAGCAGCGGGTGTCTGAGAGGTGGCGCTAGTGTACCGGTGTGAAGTATGAGGGGAGGAGAGGAGAGGGGTAGCGAAGGGTATATAATGTCTTGCTCAGGATTAAATTAATTATTTAGATATAAATAATTTCGAGAGTATATATTTGAAAATTAAAAATTGTAATTGTAAAATGTGTACATAATACAGTGGTTTATGTTAGAATTCTGTTTTTATTTTCCGTGACTGCTTTACCATTTACAAGCACATTAAAGTATCACTAGCTAGCTAGCTTAACTTAACTTTTGGGGTTTTTCAAGAAACCTGAGCGACACTTCATTGTAATGGGCAGGGCATATTAATTACCATCAGCTGAATGTCATGTTCGTCTCATTTCCTACTTTTCATTAAAAAAAATTTTCTGAGACTTATATTTATGTAGTCAGTTAAGACGATATTTTCTGGCTTCTCTTATATTTTACGTTAGTCTAATGGCTTTCTGATGGAGGCCAATGGATTCCTCTGGGATTCCCTTACGAAGACAAAAGTAAAAATTTCTGAATAAATGAACAAACTCGTCCGCAGAAAGCTGAATATTCCTCATTTAATTACGTTCCACTCTGGGACTGTAATTATTCAAAAAAGTTTTGAACATTTTTAATCACAACATCCTTTGGGGTCCAATTTGTATAACTTTAATTACTAAAGTTACACGAATAAATGAAACAGACCCAATGTCTCGCACTAGACCAAAGTCACCTGACATATTTGTCTCCTGGCTATTTGCTATGTTCTTTGCTAAGATCATTAATGAGATCTAGATAGACTTATGGCCGTTCCCAATATTCAGTCTATCTCTTACTTGAGATAAAAATCGTAACTATGTTGACTTTTCTGTCCCAATAAACTTATCGACGGTAACTACGTAACGTGCACGCTGTATGTCAATGAAACGACGTAATATAACTTACCAGCGATAGAAGTTTGTATGGAAATTTCATTTCACGCGTCCCAATATAAGGCGATAAGAATGACTTATCGGGTATATTGGGACAGCTTCAGATTATTGACAGCTAATTACTGGCAGTAGAAGGTAGTAATTTTATCTCTTTCTATAGATAGTATATTCGGAACGGCCGTTAGACAGCTGCGAAAACGTCGAAAAAAATTGAGTTTAGAACTAACCTCTGTTTTGAGCAATTCATGCAAACTAACACAAAGTGTCATACAAATCGCAAGTGTAAGACGTTTTTATCGGTTGTCTAACAGCAAGAGACTCTATCTAGACGTATAAATTACCTAGGTTCTTTGTTATAAATGGCCATTCTGATTGAGTTATGCCAAATTCAAAATCTTTTTCACTTTTGTCTAACTAAAAAGTTATTCTATTACATGATATTCAAAATTGTGTCTCATGCTAAATGTACCTTGGCTATTTGTAACTTAGGTTATAAAACTCTAGCGGAACTATTATAATACATGGATAATACTAATCAGAATCTATTGTATGTAATTTTAATATTGCTTTTTGCTATGCTTTTAGCATTCCGAATTAATTGCCTGTCTTCTTTGATTTTACTAGATTCGCGTTGCGGTTTCACCATTGTTCATTATAAAAACGAATCAGGCTATTATTACTTGTTACAAACATAGTCATATATTCTAAAAAAAAAAGTAATCCTTACGCATCTCGTAAAAGTTAAAATCTCACAATACTTACATTGTATCGCTTTACTTATAATCTCTGTTCGTTGTTGGGATGAATGATGTGTGTGAACTATCAAATTATAAAAACAAATTTTAGAATTTCGTGGAAGGAAGGTTTCATTGTAACTCTGATGTGATGCCGAATTATCGGCTCATAATAGTGATGATACAACGCCGATGACATCGCGCATGAATATTGGATAGGCTTGCCTCTCAACAGCTCGGCGCCATGCCGAGATAGGTACTTATTTCACATGTAGGTATACGGCCTACTACTAAGGCACGTGTATACAGCGTCTCTGTTGCGCTTTCGCTGCCACAAGTCATTAGGTAGATGATAAGCTACCCTGCTGACACCGCGCCGTTGTCACATCCCTGGCGCTTATGTTTGCTATATTGTTGTACAATAGTAGCCAACACCCGTGTCGCATTTACAAAAGAAAAATATATTAATACTCACGGACTAGTAAAAAAATAAGGACTCCGTGTCACCTTATATAACAGTGTAGCACCAAAACGAGCGTATTAGCATTGAAATACATAGCCCCACGCACACACTTACACTACTACAGGCCGATAGGAGGCACTTATGAGAATTGTAATCGTCTGTGACAGATCAGTTTGCGTCTCAATAAAATATATTAAAAATGCCGTCGTGCGTTGTGAAAAAGTGTAAAAACGATACTATATAAGTATTTGTGGCCATATATGATTATTTAAGGGAGATAAAATTGTGTAACTAGTATCCCCCGTAACCGCACACACACTAGCATAACGGTGCTTCACTTGCTAATATCACGGCGAGGAGTCCTTCTTTTTTTTTACTCATCCGTGTTAATACTTATGTTTATCTTTAAATGTTTAGAAGATTTTGAAGACCGGTCTCTGCTCCAATAAACAAAATATAGATTTCTCCTGGTTGGAATTCTCTCCTAGTAAAAAGTGAAGATATTAAAGTCAGCGCATTCGATAGAAGCCACAGGCCTGCAATTAACTGAACACAATTTTACACGGCCCTTAGTGCGATGACGATTGTAGAGGTACCAGACTGCTTCTGTCAACTACCAGACTACCAGCAATGATATTTAAAAGTTTAGATAGGTTACCTAGACACCATTCGGTGTTTCTAAATGACACACGCAAACATGAATGATTTAACATTGCAATAGCACACTACATTATGATTACACGTCAAAGAAGGATAGTAAATGCAATTATCGCAAGCGAAAAAGAGATAAATCTAATTTGCTCATTGCTTTGCATTTGTATAGAAAAATAAAGTTAATTCATCAGATATGATTTTTTACCGTACACCGTGATTTATGCCTAAATTACGATTCATTCATGAGTTCATGTAGTAAAAGTTATAAAGTAGTAAAACTGCATTGAAATAAGTAAATAAAGTGTCAATGATTTTATAACAAAAAAAAATATTTAATATTGACTTTAATAAAAAGCCACATTGATGATGTCAATTATTTGTTTTACAAAAAAAAACCGAAATGTACAGTAAGGGTAATTTTACCAACAACGGATCCCAAAAAGTTTTAAGTTTACAATTATTATTTTTTGTATCTTATATTATTTATGAATGTCTTTTTTCTTGAGGGTTTATTACAATAAGATAATGGGAGAAGAAGAAAATGATCCATTGATTCTTCTACAGTTAGCAAGGGATATATCGAAAGGGACAGTGGTACTGAAAAAACTCCTACGTAAGCAAACAGAATTCACTGTTTACGTCCGCTACCTACCCTAAAACTTGTTTTTGTAGTTTGATAGCTCACCTACCTATATAGGCACTTGTTTATTAAAAATTATTACATTTCATATTACATTCAGTGCATCAATGCGGCTAAGCAGACTATACAGGGAATTCACTGCTAGGGATATTACCATTGATTTGTTCTATAATAATTTGTAAAATTTTAAAATAAAACTTGTAAAATCACTTGACGCCCAAGTGGGAGATATCAAGCACTAACTTCTTAGAATTGTAAATGTTATTTGTTTTCTCACCATTAATCTTATTTTATATTCATTTTTATATCCTTTAATTCTATCCTTAAGTTCTGTCGCACGACTTATATGTCTAAATTTGCATGTTGTAGCTGCCTATGAGTGGAATTATATATAATATTAGTACCTAAGACTTAAATAATGTAAATTTTTGATATGTGTAATTCAGTTGATGGTTCGAATAAAAAAAAATCAACGCCTTTCTTACATTATTTCCTAAAATAAACTACCTCGATCATCCCGCAACAGACAGCATCAATATTTCGTCGTTTCTGTACGTTAATCTATGTCCGCACTCTAGTCTCGTTGTCATGGCGACATATTTATTTCGTTAGAGAAATAATTAAATCAAATAAAATTTTATAATTCATGATTTCTTAACAGTGGTATGTAATTCTAAGATTTTTTACTTTCGTAATTAGTACATCTTCCCATAACACAAAACGGCATTTTAATATTGTACCTATATCAAATTGTAATCAATTCTGTCAACAACAAACACGTGCGTACTGTTTTCGTATCGAGAGAGCGACTACGACCAAAGGTACCAATTGTGTCCATTTAGGCGATTAATTTTCGGCTCGCTAGTGACACATCTACCTCTTTTAATACTATAATATCATTGACTACCAGTTGATTGATGGCTTAATTTATTTTGGGTACAAGACCATCAGCTAAAACCCCCCGTTAGGTTTATATGCAAAAAAATCTTGATGTAGGTTAGACCCTTAGAATAATAACGCTTAGAACGTGAGTAGGCCCAAGCGAAATGAAGCAGTTTCAATGTGGTCGTTTATGACAACATACGTTTCCCGCCGCGTCAGTGTTATTCTGTCAACTTCCAGGACAATCAATGCGCGAAATATAATTGAAAAATTACTAACTGTGCAGTGAAAGGGTGTCACAAAGCGTCTTATAATAAAAATTATGATAATAAAATCACATTTCACGCCAAAATACTATTTCACAACTTTTTATTTAAGCTAATACATTCGTCAACACAGCAAAATATTTTGTAAACAAAACAGACGCCATTAAAAAAATATGTTGCCAGCTATGAAAGTACTATATACCCCGAGTTACTCCGCTGGGATAGTTTTTTGTATTTATTGGTAGATACTGAAAGGAGGCTATAATGTACGACGCCATACTATGATGTTATAAGTATTCAAAGTCAAAGACAAGTTTATTCAATTGGGCTTAAACTAAGTGCTTTGAATAGTCACTATAAATTTTTCTTTTAAATTACTGAATTTACCATATCATTGGAAAAAGTTGAGATCGTGAGAACATTCTCGGCCACTCTTTTTAACCGACTTCAAAAAAGGAGGAGGTTCTCAATACGTCGGTATGCTTTTGAAGTGAAACTTCTTTATCGACGTATGACAGAAATTTTATAGCATGTATTTATAGATTTTCGGTTACGCGCCATTTTGTTTTTTTTTAAATCCAAGATGGCCACCGCGCAAATTTATGATTTTAACAATATAGACATCGCATCCGAGGTTCTCGAGGGTGGTGCAGTTAACGAATTTGGCATCATTTTTTAAAGCCAAGATGGCCGCCGCGCAAATTGATGCTTTTAACAATATGGATATCGTATCCGAGGTTCTCGAGGGTGCAGAGAACGAATATCGCATAATTTTTTAAATCCAAGATGGCTGCCGCGCAAATTTCTGATTTCAACAATATGGCTATAGTATCCGAGGTTCTCGAGGGTGCAGAGAACGAATATAACATCATTTTTCAAATCCAAGATGGCCGCCACGCAAAATTATTATTTCAAAAATATGAATATCGTATCCGAGGTTCTCGAGGGTGCAGAAAACGGATTTGGGATCACTTTTGAAATCCAAGATGGCAGCCCCGCAAAATTATCATTTCAAAAATATGGATATCGTATCCGCAGTTTTCGAGGGTACAGAAAACAAATTTGGGATCATTTTTGAAATTCAAGATGGCTGGCGCGCAAAATTTATTATTTCAAAGATTTTAGTTCCATGTGGCACAACAATTTCCGAAAGATGCCTACAAGTAGTTTGGCATAAGGGTTATCATTATAACTACCACGCATACGTAAAGCCCCAAAAAACTTTTTTACCGCAGCTATCTTGGATTTAAAAAAACTTGCTTGCTGTTAAACAACGCAACAACAACAACAACAGGCCAGTTTTTTTACTTTAGTGTGCATGACAAGCTACGTCTTACACTCGCGGTCTGTAAGTCACTTTGCTTTAGTATGCGTGCGTTGATGAAAATAAAGGTTAACAGTTAGTCGCTATGTTAATAAATTATCTAAGCGTTAACACTTTAGCGTTTATCAAGTTAATTAAAACCTATATTATATTTCGTCGAGAAGCAAGGAATTAAACGAATTAAACCAAATATGTTTTTTTTGTAATGTCACTTACCTATTGCATAATTAGTCTAATGTAGATTTTTCATAGTTACAGCACGAGAAACAAGAAATTTCTTTCTATAAGTGGCCTACCTACCTGAGTGAATATTGATTTTTATAGAAATAAAAAAGTTGTAAATAAATTCTATTACTTAAGATCTACGAAATATTGTTTACGGTGTCAACTCATATTTACAATAATGAATCTCTTCAGTAAGCTCTTATAAAATTTTATCCTTTGTAAAATATCACGAATCGCTGGTAGGTAAATAAAAGGATAATAGGATCCATTGATTGCCTCGGAGTCGGACTGTCTTGTTTGATTTTTATTTCATTGTTTTCTGGTTCCAATTTTTGTATGTTGTGAACATTCTACTCAAGAATTTTAATATTATTTAATGCTAGCTGTGGGTCGCGGTTTCGCTTCCTTTTATATCAAAATCTGACTAATAGATATAAGTACCAACTACAAACATAAGTTAAAGTTTTATTTACGATAAAATATGTTGATTAAATTGATTTTCCAATATATAATTACTTTCTGTCCGTAGATAAAGAGGTAGATATCGCACTAGCGCGCGCAAATTGTTGCAGACAAATTCAGACAATTGTCGTAATTTCATTTAGTCGGCTAATAGCAGCGAGCTAATCGGAACGTATTCGTGACGTGACAATAATAATCTAAAATGCCAACCTGTGTGTTACGAAAATGTAAAATCTATGTTTGCAAGATATATAAAAGTGAAGGTATTTCATACCATACGAAAGTATATAACAGAACGTCGTATTTATATTTTATCACGATTTTATTTCTTATTTACAAATAAATCTCGAATTATTAACGTGGTGGTACGAGCAAGATAGAGATTATGATGTCAACTGCAGCGCGACAAGGACAAATAGTATGTGTCATAGATTAATCAACTAGAAGTGAAATCGTAGGCAGAATACATAGCGTTCGTAACCGCTTGATTGCGAAACTTGAGTTTTCTTGTTAGTTAGTGAGCGTCTTACTTAAATAATGTTATATTGATTATAATAAGTTCTGGCTTTCAAAGTAACTTATAATAAAGGTGGTATACAATGAGATAAGTAATAGCAGGCTATTTCATATTTTATTAGTACATACTTAATCTTGGAATGTATGTAACGTACCAGGATAATACGATAATACTCCGAATATATCGCAACTACCCTGTATGATGCGGGATGATTATGTAAAAAAGGCGTTGTTGCAGTGAATGTAATACGAAATTAAGTATTTTTTAATAAACAAGTGTGTATAGCTGAACTATCGAACTACAAAAACAAGTTTTAGGGTAGGTTGCGGACGTAGACAGTAAATGCTATCTGCTTGCGTAGGAGTTTTTTTAGTAACACTGCCCTTTCGGTATATCCCTTGCTAACTGCAGAAGAATCTATTGATCCTTTTCTGTTTCTCCCATTATCTTATTGTAATAAACCCTCAACAAAAATACATTCATAAATAATATAATATACAAGAAATAATAATTGTAAACTTAAAACTTTTTGGGAGCCGTCGTTAGTAAAATTGTAAAAATGGAACCCTTATTGTTAGTACATTTCGGTTTTCTTTTGATATGTCTGTATGTTTTTTATTATTTTATGTATAAATAATTTAAATCATCAATATGGCTATATATTATAATCAATATGATTTTTTTTTAATCAATAACACCTAATTTACCTAATTTAAATGTAGTTTTACTACTTTATAACTTTTATTACATGAAATCATGAACGAATCGTATTTTAGGCATAAATCACGGTGTATGGTAAAAAATCATATTTGGTGAATGATTCTGTGTTTTTGGTATGCAAATACGAAGCAATTAGCAAATTATTCTTATCTCTTTTTCACTTGCGAATATTGCATGTACTATCCTTCTTTGACATGTAATCGTAATGTAGTGTGCTATTGCAATGTTAAATTATTCATGTGTGCGTTTGTGTATCAATTACAAACACCGAATGTTGTCTAGGTAACCTATCTATACTTTTAAATATCATTGATAACATCTAGTAAAATTTGAAGCGCGCGATCTCGTATCTATGCGTATTATATTGGGAGTAGCAAAAAAATGCTGATAGTCACGGTGATTTCAGTGAATTTATCTGAAAACTAGTGAAACAAACTAGTAAAATAAGTGCAAATTATTTATTTATTATGTAATTAATTTTATTTTACACAGACCTTTCTTTCGACAAAAGTTGAAAAACAGCTATATTTTGGAATAAACGAGGATTTTCAATGAATGCAAATGGTTTGGGATATTCCTGCAGAAAGACACCCACCAAATTGACGATGAACAGAGATTGCACGCGTTAGTGACCGTACTTTCATAACCCTTTTATAAATAGATGTTTAGTATCTAGACTTTATATTTATATACTGAACGATAGGAAATTTAATCTAGTCTATTCAATAGTAATAGTTTGGATAATTTGTAAAACCAAATACGTTATAAAGCAAAATATTGAGTAAGGTAGGAAATTCACGACATAAATCCGAAGATTTTTATTCTATATTATATTATATCGTGATAATCTTCGTTTTCTGTCCAATAAGAAAATTAACTGTCCTTCAACAAAATTGCAATGAAATAAGCTTCTCAGTAATGTATAATACATGTACATCATAGAACAAAAAGTCATAAAAAATTGTTGAAAATTACTTGCGCCGACAGAAAGACCTTGAAGTGCGAGATCGCTTATGTATGATATAAAATATAACTATGCTATATTTGGAAAAGATAACTGTTGAACTATATTTCAACATATTCCAAACTAAATAAACAGTAAAAAACAGAGAAAGGAAACGACACTTCAAAGTCGTTACTCTTATTTTAAGTCTAATTTATACTAACAAATTATCATCAACATATCAACCGGAAGACGTCCACTGTTGGACAAAGGTCTCCTCCAAAGATTTCCACGACGATTGGTCCTGCGTTGCCCTCATCCATCGAATTTCGGCGATCTTGACCAGATCGTCGGTCCTACTTGTCTGGGGCTCACCAACACTGCGTCTTCCGGTACGTGGTCACCATTCGAGAACTTTACAGCCCCAACGGCCATCTGTCAAGCGAACTATGTGCACTACACACTGCCACTTTGTTTCGCAATCATTTGGACTATGTCGGTAACTTAAGATACGGTAAGAGAGAGGAGATCCGTCTCCTCATTTCTGATTCGATCTCGCAAGGAAACTCCGAGTATAGCCATCTCCATTGCCCTCTGAGCGACCATGAGCTTTCTCATAAGGCCCATATTTAGCGACCACGTCTGCGTACCGTAAGTCATCACTGGCAACACACATTGGTTGAAAAACCTTCGTCTTCAGGCACTATGGTATTTGGGACGAGAAGATTTTACGGAGTTTCCCGAACGTTGCCCATCCGAGTTGGATTCGACGAGTCACCTCTTTCGCAATAATTATAATATATAATTATTATAATTATACAACGTGAACCAGAAAGGGTATAACATCCCTTCAATGGTACATTATTTGGGTCATATGCAATAGTATGGTGATGTTTAAGTTTTAATAAATAAATAAAAAAAAAATAAAAAAACTTCCCTACGAAATAAAAATATTATTTTACAATTTCTTTTCTTAGACAACCCTAACTTTTAAAGAGACTGCCATTTTTAGGCGGGGCCTTTGTTTATAAACAGAATGAGGTCACCTACCTATGGACTTAAACATAAACAATAATCTATGATTAAGGAGTATGCACACTACATGAAATTGGTTTGTGTCTATGTATTTATTCATTTATTTTTACTTCCTGTTATTGCGAAACAAATAAACAAAATAAGAAATTACATAACATTACACAGTTTCACATCTGTATTCCTGAAGGGTTAGAGGTGTATTTTTTTTCCACACACGTTTCACTATGTTTAATTCCCACGTAATAGGGGGCGAGCATCTATATTTCTGAACTATGGGCTGCTAGTGAGAAATTTCCTACGAAAAACTCAATAACTGTCCCATTCCATACCCAGGCCGGGTAGAAAACCCGGTCCGGGAATTGAATACCTACGTACCTATTATTAATATGAGGATGGTCAATAATATCCATATTTGACAAAAAAATCCGTGAGGAACAATTTCTTAATAGGAGTCTATTAGAATTATCTTTATTGGATAAAACATTTTTGAATTAAAATGTCAAGTCTCATTTGCCCAGTAATAACAACAGCTACAGTGCCATTCATACCAAACCATAATAATGCTTACAAATTTTTGCTTCACAGCAGAAAAAGGTGCCGTTGTGGTACCCATAATCTACAATTACAAATTTGGAATTATTTTCAATGTAACTTGAAGAAAACTTCAAATAATCCTACATTGAAGTGCTTATGTAATAACTTATCAAAAATGTGAACTCATTTAATTATGAACATAATAAACAAATCGTGAATTAAAAATGGTGCAGTGTGTAGGGTGCCTTTAGAATAGACATTTACACACACACAGAGCAGTAAATATCGTGTTTCAAAGCACAATTCAAAGAGTATTAACGCTGACAGGCCGATCTTTTCAACCTAACATATTTGAATAAACACAAAATGTAAAAACACAGTTACAATTAAACTATTTTTTATCTTTTAAACGTGTTTTATTTAAATGTGTAACACTCGCGGTAATCAAAGTAAATACTAACTTAAAATAGTTTCATAATTAGATTAGAATTAACTATCTTTATTGTGTAATACATAACTACAGTAAATACAAATTTGAAGTATTTTCAATGTCAGCTAAAGCAACTGCACATACAAAATAACTTTGTCTTCATGGCAAAATGAGAAGACAAATTGCTTCACAGCTGCAATGAATAGTAGGCATTTTACTATTATCTGATATTATGTCACATCTACGTTTTTCATCTGTTTTAGGTCAAAGAGAGTTCAAAAAAACAGCTGATTAGGGTTGAGGGAATCATAGTTTTTGCGAAAACTTTGCACTTTAAATATTGTATTAAAATATAATGCTAATTCATTTCTGACTTCACATAGTCATTAGAGATGACCTAAGGTATGTCTGGTTCAAAACATAGTATACCCATTTAGTTTCACCTTGTATAATATGATGTCTCGCATAATATTTTTGTGGACAAGATAACAATAGCAACTCACCGAATATTGGATATAAATCGAAAAACAACCAAAAACTCAGTGCACGGAACTAAACAAATAATATTTTTAGCATGGCTGGTAAATAATTATACATTTTGTATGCACAAACCTTGAAAAGCAGCTTCAAAAAGGACAGGTTCTAGAGTAGGTGCATGCGTAGAGACGACCGCGAGCAAGGCGGAAAGAGCTGTTGCGAGCACGAGCCCCGCCATCTCATGGCGTGCCATCTCCGCCCATGCTCCGTCTCGGCTTGCCTGTACAAAAATAAACATGTTAATATTTACCTATTATACTAAATATTACAAAATAATTGAGAAAAAAGAAACACATTTTATAGAATCACGTTGTTGGCCGTGTGTGTTGCGACCCTTTGTTCTCAAGCCCAGTGGGGTATTAAAATTACGTTAAAATTGATATCAATTACATTAGTTCAATTGGAACGTAATAAGGTGAAGCTCGACGATTTTCTTTATGTGCACTAAGAAATAAAATCTATGATATGTATACCGTCAGAAAGTTTATAGCTACTTTCGACAAATTAAGTACATAACGTAGAATTAAAGAATGATATTAATCTTTACGGAGAACGTCGACGTCCGTCGTTGGAAATATTTAGACGAATAAGATTCTTATTCGAAAATTGTGGTTCAAATTGGATAATGTAAAGGATAAGATACAACATGATATTATCTATGTAAAGCCCCGATGTTGTAAACGTAAACATCGCAAACATATTTTTCGATGAAAAAAAAGCCCGCTGAGTTTGCTGCGCCCATTCTTCTCAGGTCTGAGGCATTCGTTTCGGAGTGGTTGGTAGTTTTTTACTTTGAATAAGTGATGCCACATCCGTTTTTAAATAAAAATATTTGAATTTGATGTAAATAGGTAGGTTAATAGTAGGTAGGAAATAGGTACATTCGCACTATGAACAACAAATAAATCATATGTGCAATTATTCTACAAATTCCTAAGGCAAGCGACTTTTTCTATAGCAAATGAAATGTAGGTACACTAAAAATTTATATTAATATATTGCAATAAAATCTTTAGGGTAAAATTGGTGCTCTTCGAATAGCAGTCCATAGCATTTTATTAAAATATTTTGTGGTCGTTTAAATACAACCAGAACAACGCAGCCTCTTCTAAAACTTCGCTTCAATCAAATCCAAATTCCAAACAAGAAAGTTCCATTGAACAGATAACCGCGAACTGGCAACAAAGTTTTTCTTGTTCAATAACTACTCTAGACCCAAGCTATTACACAAATGCACGATTGGTGTGACCCTTTTCATGAATCGTCTGAACATACGCCTTCTTTTATATCAAAAAGTAATTTTGGACTTATACGACTTAATCTTCAATAATGTCTGCAAAAGCGTCTGCACACTTCGATTTTCCTAAATATTATAATGTTAATAATAAAAATTAATAATTAAACATGAAGTTTACGTCACGCTGAGGCAGCAATACGTAATTGTGAAATAAGTGCATTAGTTTGCTCTTTTCTTCTATAACTAGAGCTTTTTATAGTGGTTGAAGCTAAACCCAGCAGCTAATTGTTTTGTGGCTAATGTGACCTCCACTGTCCCTGCAGCTTGCTAAATGCTAATCGTTATTCGATAGGAGTATTGTCCATAAAAAAAACAAGGTCTCCTTTCCTTGTCACTGTCAGTTTTTAAATGTCACTTTTGTAAATATTATTAAAATTGTATTTAAAATATTATTTTGAATTTAGATTACTACACGCAATTTATAGTTTTTCCAAATAAATGGTCAGCTCTTAGCTGTTATGTTAAATAATTTTATTACGTTCATTGTTAAAATAAAAACCGACTGTTAACGCAATAATATCCGTTGATTTAAAAAAATTGAATAAATCTTATCATATTTTGTAGTAATAATACAAACATGTATTGACTACTGACGTCGAAAAAGAAAACGTGACGTAGAAAAAGTAACAACTTTTACTTTTAAATTTAATAGCAATTTAGAAAATGCTGACATTAGTGTTTATGTTTGTCTTTATGTTTGGTGAAGTCGCAGTCTTGGATAATGGACTGGCTTTGAGACCACCAATGGGTTGGATGTCTTGGGGTTATTATATGTGCTCTGTAGACTGTGATAGTAATCCCAATAAATGCTTAAAGTATGTACTTATTTATAAATTTAATTGCTCACTATCTCATATTTGGTCATTTAGTTGATACATAGATTTAGACCTTAGTAAAAAATATTTTTTAAATAGCCTGTCATAGCTTGACTAGGTTTGATAACAATTATTACTTCCTATGTCCATAGTATTAGTACCTACATGTAAATATATTAAGAAAATTTGGTATTATTGATAAATATTGGTATGATATCGTCCACCAAGCAACAAATTGGATTATATCCATTTTAAAGAAAACAGTCTTATATATGTAGCAATTTCTGCAAGTCCATACATTGAAAATGATAGTGAAGTGGACACTTCTTCAGTTGCACTGAACACTTTATTACACACAAAAATTCAATGTAACTAAGTTGTCAGATTATAAAACTTGTTTGGGTAAAGTTGGCTCGAGTCAAATAAAAACACAAGAATGACAGTACACACACTGTAAATATTTTTTTTTATTGTTCAAAATATACAAGAAATAGACTACAAAACAATTTAAGCCATCCTCATGAAACTGAAGTGTTTATGTGAGGAATATAGCGAGTTCACTATCCTAAACTTAAAATATTTTAATGTTTAATAAATATTATTCTAAAAATATCAAATTACAGTAGATAATAATTTCATAAAAAATAACATGACTGAATTAAATAGCAAAGCGGAAACAAAGCACAATAATAACAATGAGACAGGCTATGCTCATTAGTAATAGGCATTTCTTAGAGTATGTAGCCATGATCGGTGGCACTCATTCCCAAGAAATGTCTCTAACATCACACTAAAAACAATGATTTAGTATTACTGGTACCTCTAATAGAATGTGGCAATAAATAAAGATAAAAATGTGAGCATTTTATTAGCCATTATAAATATGTTTATAAATTATATATTTAACACCAGTTGGAGGTTTTTTGCACAGGGTGCTAGATGGGGTTGCAAAGCATTTTTCTCTGCCCTTAAGTAGTAGTGTGTAAGCATTATTGTCTCAGTTTGAATAGCAAGCGAAATTAGTGAGCCAAAGAGACTTAACATGTTATGCTCAATTGTAATCGGCAGGGTGTATCGTTTACCATCAGCTGAAATACTTGCTTGTTTCATCACTTCTTTTGATGAAAAATAATACAAACACTTCTTAAGAAATATTATTTCAGTGAAAAATTAATACTATCTGTTGCTGATACATTTTATAATGATGGTTACCTCGATGCTGGATATGAGTACATTATTATAGACGATTGCTGGGCAGAGAAGGAGAGAGACAAGTTAGGAAGACTTGTGCCTGACCACAAAAGATTTCCTCATGGAATGAAGTATATAGCTGATTATGTATGTATTTCTTAAAGATAATTATATGGCGTGAATGTCACACAACTCTTTGGAACACTCCCCATAATAAATGTGGTAGAAGAAACATTTGGTATCTTTGTCCAAAGAGGCACTGTGCAAGCCTTTGTCCAAAGAGACACTGTGTAAGCCTTTGTCCAAACTCCAAGGTACACAGTTTGATGATGAGGCAGAAGTTTAATTCAAGCTTGAGTTTATGTTTTTATTGTTATATTACCGTCTGAAAAAGACTTTATTCATGTAACAAAATTATAGATGAAACATGTAATGTGAGATCGACATTGATTTTTTCAAGGTAAAAGTGGAAAGAGTCTTCTGGGGGTATAACTGAACAAGGTTCTTCACCCCATTCTGCAGCCGGCATATACAAATTTCTTCCTGCACTCTCAATGATTTCCTGAGAGAGCCATGCTCAGCTAGAGTAAAAAAGCGCAGTCACAGGTTTTTACACCTGATTGGTCCATTTTGATGGACCTTTATGAGAGACATAATGATAACCCAAAGGATGTGGGTGATTTCTCATCCACACTAGGTTATTTATTTATCAACTATTTAATTAATTAACAATTAATGTAACCCAATAAATTAAAGATGTAAAGTATCTACTTGTAGAGCCCACAATGTATGGAAAACAAAAATACCACACAGAGTAAGAAAATAACTTATTATATCACCTAACAAAAAATACTTACTTAAAATATTATTAAATTCCGTTGTTGGTGAGTCTCAGAGGTTTACCAGTAAAATTTCTTACCTACTTAAATATCTTGGACTGTTGCTGTAAGTTTTATTCTAACATGAACATCTTGTTTTAACTAAAAGGTTCTTAACAAATTTAGTTAGATTAGTATTGGACGCTGTTTTGAACTGTTTGTCTCATACATACAGTTTTTTTTAGATTCACTCCCGCGGTCTTAAGTTTGGAATGTACACAAATGTAGCTGAAGTAACATGCATGAGGTATCCCGGCTCGAAGGACCATTTCTATATCGACTCAAAGTTATTTGCGGAATGGGGAGTTGATTACATAAAAGTAGATGGCTGCTTTGTCGGAGAAGAGTTTTTGAATACTGGTAATAGAGTTTTCTTAGTTGTAAACCAACGATGAAGTTGTAGGAAGCCATCAACCTTCTGCGAGCCATATCTCAAATTCGGAAAAGTTGCAATCACACTAACAACCTTTGAAATGTAATTTTTAAGAGATGGGGGGGAATAAATACCTATATGTATTAATGTTTTTTTTTATGGAATAGGAGGACAAACGAGCGTATGGGTCACCTGGTGTTAAGTGATCACCGCCGCCCACGATCTCTTGCAACACCAGAGGAATCACAGGAGCATTTTCGGCCTTTAAGGAAGGAGCACGCTCTTTTTTTTATGGTACCCATGTCGTATCGTCTCGGAAACACCGCACAAGGAAGTTCATTCCACAGCTTTGTAGTACGTGGAAAAAAGCCCCTTGAGAACCGCACTGTGGAGGACCGCCACATATCCAGATGGTGGGGATGATATCCTAACTTGTGGCGTGTCGTGCGAAAGTGGAATTTGGCGGCAGGAATCAGGTTAAACAGCTTTTCGGAACACTCCCCGTGATAAATGCGGTAGAAGACACACAATGAAGCGAGATCTCTACGCAACGCCAAGTGATCCAGCCGTTCACATAGCACTTGAAAACCTTCGTCTTCAATCGCTGTGGTATTTGGGACCAGAAGATTTTACGGAGCTTCCCGATGACCATCCGAGTTGAATTCGACGAGTGACCCCTTTCGCGATATTGGACCTGCCTAACTGGATTGTTTGTCTAATGTAGACGTTCTCGTCAACTATTTCGAGAGTCCAGTTCCCAATAATTACGGGAGTAGGTGCAACATGGTCATTAGACATTATCTTCGTCTTGTCCATGTTCATTTTGAGATCTTCTCCTTGGGCAGTTGTATTGAGGCCATCGAGCATATGGCTTAAGTCTTCGATGGTCTTAGCCATGATTACGATATGGTCTGCGAATCGAAGGTGAGTGATGTATTCGCCGTAGAATCATATTATAATTTCCCTACAAATATATAATAATGTATAAATTTTTCAATTAATAATTTACAGATTTTGTACAATTTACTCGAAATAATTTTATTGTAGATGCGTATAAATAAACAACTCAATATTTATTGTTCTTTTTTTTAATTTCAGCCTATATAAAATTCGGCCAACATTTAAATGCGACGGGACGGCCCATTGTGTATTCATGCAGTTGGCCGTATTATATAGAGTTCATTCATAAGAAAACGGTGGGTAGTTTGAGATTTGGATTAAGAAAATTGATTATATTTTCATGCAAAGTGTTATGTGACGCAACAAAATACTCTTACTTATCGCGTAAGAGTTAGATAAGAAAAAATAAATCATAAAAAAGCGCTATACATGTAACTATATTGAGCTTTTTTTATGATTTATTGTTTTTCATTAACAATAAATGAATAAATGTACACACTCTGTAAATATATAAACGCATTACGTAAAAAAATATCTGTGAAATGATTTTTATGATAACTACCATTATCAAAGAGTAGTCGCCCTCGACTATAAACACATAGAGTACTTTTCTTATCCTACCTACTTACTTTTTAATTGTTACCTTCTCTGTGTTACGCCTTTTAACATAAGCTATGTGTCACTGAAAATCCCATAAAATCGTTCAGCGGTTTTGAAAATATTAAAAAAAAACTTTGAATCTTATTCCAATGGTTCCACAAACAGTTATAATTTGAATTTTGACCAAAGTGTGTTTAGCAGAAAGAAACAACATTAATTTTACGAGAATCTTGCCACTATACATTAGTGAAAACCGCATTCAAGATTAGCTCTTAGAAACGCACAGGCTAGCATAAAAATTCAAAAACTTTTTAATGGTCTCGGAAACATAAGTAAAATGTGTAAAATATTGTTTCTTTGAAATAATATTTTAAATGTTGGTACAAACACAGTATGCTTACGGCTTCATTATAATATTGTTTAATAATAATAAAGCTATTTTATTCCGTACTAAAAAAACATTCACCATTTGAAAAACCAAGAATCTTAAGCTATAAAGTATATACTATAAAATGTCTCTTAGTTCGGCGTGCCGATTGGTAAAGGCCTCCTCCAACGATTTCCACTCTTTTCTGTTTTGGGCAACTCTTCTCCAGTTAGATCCTGCTGTCAATCTTATTTCATCTTTCCACCACAAAATATAGATCTACCTAATATTATGTTTAGGTAGATGTACCTATATTATAGCATCTTATGTTGTATACAAGAATTATCTAATATACATTTCAGCCAAACTATGACGTTGTGTCGCATAACTGCAATATGTGGCGCAATTTCCATGACGTGGTTACTTCCTGGCCGGCTATCAGGACCATCATAACTCACTACAAAGAGTCCTACGATCAGTTGAGCCCTTATCATGCACCCGGGCAATGGAACGATCCGGATATGGTAAATATTTAGAACATTTTAATACGGTTCATATTAGTTTTACCTGTATGTATGTCCATATGTGTATATTACAAGCGAAACACATTAAAATCTTAAGTGAGATGTTGGTTCCTAGTGTAAACATACACACATAAATACTTTTAAACGGAACATTATTCTTGAGTGTAATTAAAAAAAAGGTCGCGTCGAATTGGACGTTTCACAACCTTTTTATTTACATGGTTGTAAGAAAAAGATTTGGGAGAATTTCAACATTTGTAATATACTCGTATCAATGTTAAGTAATTTTAAAATTTCAAGTCATTTAGTATTATTATTATTTAATTGCGTTTAACTTATAATAATATATATTATAATAATAATATTGACACACTCTTACACAAATTATGTTGCCCCAAACTAGGCATAGCCTGTACTGTGGGTGCAAGACAACGATATATTTAATACAATATACTTACTTAAACATACATAAATACATATAAACATCCATGACTCGCAAACAAGCATCCATATTCATCATATAAATGATTGCACCTACCGGGATTCGAACCCGGGACCTCTAGCTTAGTGGTCAGGGTCACTAACCATTTGGTCGTCATCGGTCCTCAAATAAATAAATAAAAACATTTTTTTTTTCAGTTAATATTAGGCACTGGTTCACTCACAGACAACCAGAGTCGTGTACATATAGCCGTCTACGTAATGCTGGCAGCACCTTTATTGCTAAGCTGTGATATGAAAAAAATAACCGACTATGAGAAACAACTTCTATTGAATTTAGACCTTATTGCAATTGCACAAGATTCATTAGGAGTAATGGGGAAACCATATGAGGTAAATATTTTCATATTCAGTTTTCGCAAATCTGTTTTGTATAATTCAGTTTTAAAGCTCAAAGTGGAATTTTTATGTATTTTTTTTTGCACGGTCGCTATTCTATTAGTTGCAAAAGTCACAGAATAAAGAGTAGGTCACAGAAGTTTATCTTGTATCTTAAAAAATAGCTACTTTAGATGCTTAATACTAAGGTTTATATTCAAATAACTCAGTTCGTATCTGCGATGGACTAATAACACATTGATAAATTAGTTTTGCTCAATAGGATCTACTCGTGCGAAACTACTTATTGGGTGGCCATTTTCTCGTTATTTTACTATTTAATTAAGGCTGTAAATTCGAGGACCAATCTGACAAGACCAAAGCTATCTTACAAATTTGCACGATGATAGAAAAAAAAATTACCTCCTTTGTTTAATTATCTATCTATTATAAATATAACGAAAATATGTATGTGAGCGATTAATCGCTTATTTAACTCTTTTAATAAGTTATTAATAAAATTAAGTTTTTGATCTTTTGTTGATATAGTGCGACTGCCGCACATTATCAAATTAAATTTGCCGTCCAAAAATTCAATCAATGGAATCGCTGTATCCGATGCAAAATTTACATTAAACCTCTAAACTGCATATGAAGTCCTGGTACATGTTGCTAGGATGACACATGACTTCAACAGCTATGAAAGACTTTACTATCATCTCATTATCTCGCCGAATCCTATAGATTAACCTGTTTGTGTCTCTATTGTCTCGCTTTTTCGTTTCACCGAGTTTTAAATCACAAGGAACGATTCTAAAGAAGTTTCACTTCAATAATAAATCTTAATAAAGTTCCAGTTTTGTTATTTCAGTTACAAAACTCAGTAACTCTATGGGTCAAGCCGCATTTGCCGCGTAAAGGAGACAAGTATCATTCCGTCTCGTTCGCACTTGTGAACTTACAGAGCGAAAGTAGCTCCGTCTCTTTCACGCCCGGTTCCTACAGTCTCAATTCTACGGATGGATATACAGTAATGGTAAGCAATATTTACGATTGAGAAAATTGCATGGATTTTAATTTGCAGATGTAGCTAAAGACATCTTCAAAAAGCTAAAAGAGAAAATTAGTATTTTAAGACTTTTACACCCCGATAGACAGACAAAACTGATAGATTTTTATAATGAATAAAAACATTTTTTTTATAGCAAATGAGGACAAACGAGCGTACGAGTCACCTGATGTTAAGTGATCTCCGCCGCCAACATACCCTTGCAACACCAGAGGAATCACAGGAGCGTTGCCGGCCTCTTAAAAAGGTGTACCCATGTCGAATCGTCCCGGAAACACTGCAGAAGGAAGCTCATTCCACCGCTTTGTAGTACGTACGTTCATTCCAAATACCTAGTTATATCTTTCGTTTCTACAGCCATTTAATTTAACATTTAGTGTAATTCTGTTTTTAGGACATATTCCAAAGAAAGTTTATCAGAAACGTGACGTTGCGTGATTCTATCAGTGTTGAAGTGCCCGCTGAAGGTAGGTTGTTAAAATTATTAGTTCTTACAGATCTGAGAAAAAAGGTAATATATATATATGTTATATGTGATAATTCCTTACGGGACATTTGTCGCTTTACTATATATTCATATATTATATAACTACGTTAGCTTGCAACGCCCCGGATATTAGATACTCATAGACTTTTAATATACTAACGTATAGACAAACAATTGCGCATCCACCCAGAAAGGAGGATCTCCCACGGAGATACAACAAGATAGGAAAGGGAAGCGAAGCTATTGTTACTGTAACAGATTTTTATTGACAAGTCGTAAATAGTCAGCCTCGCTTGGCGTTAGCCCCTTAGTATTTTAAATATTTCACCACTAGCTAACGCACACATTGATAAATATTATAGACTTTAGAAGTGGGAGAGTCACGCTGCCGTCTTATGACGTCAACACAATCGGGCCAGACTCGTCCGGGTTAATTACTACACTCGCACAGAATACCGGCGCGAAGTAGCGGCCTAGTGCCGCTATGTTTCGTATAGGTTAGTGTCGAGGACCGGAGGCCATCTCTCCTGAATGAACACTACGCATTCAGTTAAACTGGTACTACCTAATCAAATTAATAATTTAAATTTGGTGTAAGGATTCCGGGGATACTCCACAAATATTTTTCATTCCTATTTTCATATTCTCCATCTTCTACCGCATTTATCACGGGGAGTGTTCCGAAGAGCCGTTTCACCTGATTCTGACCTGGCGGCGGTGATCACTTAACACCAGGTGACTCGTACGATCGTTTGTCCTCCTTTTCCATAAAAAAAAACATATACACAAAACTTCACTATTAACAATCAGATCATACTGCGCCTGTCACGCTAGAAGCTATTGATAGAGAGATATAATATTAATATTTTGTTGATATTGTTTCAGATGTCATCATCTACACGCTATTCCCGCTATGAATACGAATCTTTCACATTATTCGCTCTCGAAATATCGTTAATTATTAATTATAAGTATTTTTTAGAAACTTAAGATTTTTTATTTTTTGGAACACCTTAATTTTATGAGTTATCTTTTTTTTTTATAATAATAAGGGACGAGCCGAGCAGGATGTTGAGCTGATAGGATAGTGCCGCTCAGGATTCTTGTAAAACTCGAAAATCCTGAGCGGCACTACAATAATTGCGCTCGTCACCTTGAGACATAATCATGTTAAGTTTCATTTGCCCAGTATTTTCACTAGGTACGGCGCCCATCAGACCGAAACACAATAATGCTTACACATTACTGCTTCACGGCTGAAAAAGGCGCCCTTGTTGTACCCATAACCTAGCCCGCATCCTGTGCAAAGATGCCTCCAACTGGTAAATGCCTAAAGTCGCCTCTTACGACACCCTTGGGCCTGGGACTTGCCTATTATTTTAATGCCCCGGGGAAGGCCAGCGCAAAAGTCTTAAGGCGACACTAAATGCCCGCGACCTTGAGCGATATGAGTTCACGGCTGCCGGCCCGCCATCTATGTAACAAAGCCAATATTTTCAAAATTCTTGGGTGGAAAACAGTTTAAATGCTTACAATCCTCGTTATTCAATACTAATCTGAATAAATTAACCTACACAAAATAGTACAAGCTATAAAAATAACTTTTCTGAGAGAAGTACCAAAAAAATGCATCACGCCATGCCAAAAAACTTGTTTAACTTCAAAGAAAAGTGGTAGTTCAAAAAGGCTCGGCAGTGTAAACTATAACCAACAGCAAGCATAAGCAACCTATAAATAAGACTTAAGGATATGTGTAACGGGATTAAGTAGTGTTCATAGCTCGAAATGCTATACTTTCACCACAAAACTTGTCTAAAAACACCATGTTTGCGTGTTTTCTGCTTACTCTTCGCCTTAAGTGTTTATTACGCTCAGATTTGTTAGAGTAAGAGGTTATACGCGTACTCCACCGAAGAATCCAACCCCGCTGAACCTCGACCGAACGACCGGGTTGGTCGATAACGTAAATTTCTGCTAAAGCAATTCGAGAATTAGTGCTTCGCCTCTACATAAGGCATCAAGAACTATTGGCTCAGCTTAGCGCAGTTAACACGTAAGGTAATTCATAACATTAAGATAATTATTTTTTCATGGAAAACGAACTTACGGGTGACCTAGTGGTGAGTGATCATACACTTACGCAATGCAACTAACAACAAGGAACAAACATACACTTGTTATGCCTACTACTCGGCTAAGTCGAGTTAGTAAGTCTTTTGTTGGGCGATGTGCTCGTATATGCTTTTACAACGAGATCCTAGAAATGTTCAAAACAATGGTATAACGACATTCAAAAGAATTGTTAAATGATGATAATGATTCCACAGACTGGGAATGGAGCGACCGTCCTCAGGCTATTAAATAATAAGTTTAATTGTACAACATTACTATGTAAACAATTTTTTTTTCATTAGCATTATTTTTGCAATGGGTGGTAGCTTTTAACTTTCAGTATGTGATGTCACATCCTATTTTGAATGTAAATATTTGAATTTGATCACCGCCGCACACATTCTCTTGCAACATCAGACGAATCACAGGAGTTTTCCGGGCTTTTAAAGAAGAATTATGAAGGGGAAAAGCTGGACCAACTGGCCGGGATCCTCGTGGTTACCAGCGTTTAAAACGACACCAAGTAAAAAAGTTTTACAAACTTATACCGTGTAATAATAATTATAATCAGCAACAAAGTAACAATCTTAAAATTAGAAATACTTCACAATTAACACACCAATTACGATTACACACATTACGGTGACACAACCGCCTCGCCAGGGGTGGGACAGACGCCTTAAAGTGACGTTTACAGAAGACTGTAGTGACATCTGTTAGTTGGCCCGAAAATGAAAGCTTTGTCAGCTGTCACTCGCTTTGAAATCTTTCAACTTTTCTTTATTTGTGTCACTGCCCACTAGTCATAAAATGGCGGCTACTTTAGCGTTAGCGCATGTATGTAGCTCTTGTGTTCCTTTTTGCAATACACTACTAAATCTATCCTTTATATATATATATATATATATATTATGTTGTGACAAAATTAAGTAACTAACTCTACCCGCAATTTCAACATGGTAAAAAATTGCAATACCTACATTAAAAAGTAGACTTAGTTATTTGCGTCACAACATTAAAAATGAATTTTATAATTTGGAGCAATAGTTATTTTCGGGGCCAATCTCCAGATGGCGCAAGTTTTCTAATAGACAGCTCATAATGCGTAGAGAGGGCTCTCTTTTCCCTATATATTATAATTCTCTTTGCGCCTGTTCGGCACTCGTCTGGCGCCTGTTCTCGCCCACACTCGCACCGCACGCCGGTTACACCTGAGCCAAGACGAATACCGAATCATATTTCTTGGCTCGACGTTCTCAACTAAGACATATAGTTTCCGCAAAATAACTCCTTATTCAATAAATTTTCTAAACATATTATTAAACAATCAAAATATGAAAATGTAGAGGTTAAGTATTTATTTTTGTAAATTTTATCGCATTTTTAAAATTAGGTAAGGTTTAATTTAGTATACGTATGTGCCAGTTAATTAATACAAGATAAAACACAAGAGAGAAAGTCGTTACTCGCACAAACCCTAAACGTTATAAATTAACTCCAGTTTCTGACATAAGGGTACAAGCGAGTCACGTACAGATGTCCCCTACTCATTGTCGCAACTCGAATTCAAGTTTTTTAAGATCGATTTACACTTAGTGGTGGTTAGTTTCATAAAAACTGATTATTTTTGTATATGAGTCATTAGTGGAGCGTGGTGCTCACTTTATGGTAGGTGATAACCCCCATTACATCATTAATATTGCGCCACAGATAGGTTTTTCAACCTCACAACATATATTAAGTGTCACACGCGGCAATTATTCATGATTATTTTCGCTTTAATCCAATTACAAGTATTTATTATAGCATACAGTATCTAAGTGTTTATTTAAATACACGTTCAGCTGACCCGACAGACTGTTCTATCAATAGAAAAGAAAATGATGTAAGTATTCGGGAATAATGTGGTTTAAAACCATCGGAAATGTGTAATCAAAGTTGATCATATAGAAATAAAATAATAAAGATTTATATCATATTTGTTTAAACAGCTTTTACATTACATTACCGCTTTATAATTGCCAATTTTTTAAAGTATTAAAGTGGATATAGTATGTTATCCGTAAGAGATAGACATATGACATTGCGGACTTTTCTGTAGACCCATACAAGATACACTATTCTACTATATATTATTTCCTTATATCTCAATGGGTTTAGATAGACTCATATCGAGACATATATGGAGGTAAGCAAGAGCTGTGTCTGCCGTCAAATTAAAATAAAAAATATTATTATTGCAAGCCATATTCATACAAAATAATAAACTTTAAATACATAATAACAAAATATCTCCTCCCATTTATCTCTCATCGCATGATGGTTCACCTCTCACTAATTTAGGTAGACTTTTTAATGATTGCTTCACATGAATATTGGACTAATCGCGTGTTATTAATTATAACTGCATTGTCCTTTGTGGGAGATAAGTTTATAACGTATGTCTTCCGTTACTACGGAACATCAGTTAGTGTAAAAATCTTCATGTCATTATAATATTTTTTAAAATAACATTCAACCTGGTAGTTTTCAATGTAAAGTGTTTATTTAGTGGGTGTCGACAATATAGTTATGCAACTGCAACCAACGAAAACAGGCTTCGTATTCAAAATAGAACTGATCTGGTTGAAGCCTAAAAAGAGGCATTGTATTGTTAAAGTATCTAAGCCATTTTTGAACAAAAGGAAAAATGATAATGAAAAGATTTATTTTTTAACTACGTCTTTTAAAATATACGAATATTTTGATACAATATCACTTTTAGTTAAAAGCATTTTTATATTTATACAAATTATATAAAATTATGACATAGGTACCAATGGTAGGGGATACAAGTTTGACCCAAGTTAAGGAAGGGACGTAACTTCAGAATGCCTCACAACATATATATATCGAATCGAACTTTCTGTGTTCCCTACATAATATCCTTTATATATATATCGTTTGGTCTTTCGTCTTTCATTTTTTTTTTTTTACTTTCCAACGTCTAATAACACATCTATAAAATAAAATAAACCACTTGTTTAAAATTACCAAAAAATATCGGCCTACGTAGAAAAGACTTACTGATACTGAGACTGGTACGTAAAGCCATTGAAATTAATAAACATACAAATTTCAATAGAGAAGATGGTCAGATGGTCGTGAAATATCGAACACCTGGGATCCAATAATCACTAAAATAATACCCAAAACTACACATACCAAAACAGCAGAGGACAAAGTCAGTAAATTTTGCCAAAAACTATTTATCTACAGCAAATACCACCTCAGAGGCATTAAATAATGATAGAACGTCATTGATGACAACTATTAAAGAAACTATCTCGACTCTTCTCAACCGCACTCCCCCTGAAAACGTGCTCTGAAAAGGTAACGAAACGTCGGATTAGCTAAAATAATAATAAAAATCTAACTTTTACGCAAAGTCTGATGTTGTTCAAAAGACACAATTGTAACAATTAAATGCGTTTTAATCTTTTTAAAATTGTTTTCTTTAAAATCTCAGAAAACTCTCAGAATCCCCGCTCATTATAACAATATAATTATATAGGATTCATATTCCACATTGCGATTTTACATCTTTATAGAAATATCCGGAAATCCTTTATTTCAATAAACAGCAACAAAAGATGTGGCATTGTACGTGATTTGAATTAGGACTATGTATTTACAAAAAAAAAACACAGCTAGAAAAACTTGGTGACAAATGGGGGCTCCAATTTACGTTCTCTCTTCTGTAACGTAGGTAAACATCTTTAAAATAAAACTATGTATACATATTTTCGTAATATTTGTTACAAATATTAAAACTATAGTCTACTGTACTTTAAATTCTATAGACATTGTTTCTCTCTAATCTACCTCCTGACAACTTAACCTAGTCTTTGCTAAGTAAGTTGTCATTCGATTACTAACGTGTTTGATGCAAACGATCAGCAAGCCAGTTGATCTTCAACAGTTGACCAGAGTGGTCGGTCGCCTTAAAATACATATCAGTTCTTTGTTCCAAGTATTAAGTGAAGTCATTATAATAACTATACTCTAATAAAGTGCTATTGCGAAGAAAGCGTTTTAATAGACGAACTAAAATATTTATATATCTTTAAGCGATTCATTTTGAAGCCACCAATAATAATATATACTTTTCTTTATTCTTATTTTCGTTATTCAGACAAACGCTACCTTTCAACCCCAAATAATGTAATTTTTTATTTGGTAGATTAATTGTGTTAATAATCATAATATCACACATTCTTATTTACCATCTAATATATAAAATTCTCATGTCGCGGTATTTGTAGTTAAACTCCTTCGAAACGGCTTGACCGATTCTCATGAAATTTTGAGTGCATATTGGGTAGGTCTGAGAATCGGACAACATCTATTTTTCATCCCCCTAAGTGTTAAGGGTGGTCCACGCCAATTTTTTTTTATAATTTTTTAGACATTTTTTTTAAATTTGATTGATTATGAGTTAGTATTAAAAAATACACACAACTTCAAATTTTCACCTATCTACGATCAACAGTTACTTTTATGTATAGTTATTTTGTATCGCGATTTTAATATCGGCAATACAACGTTTGCTGGGTCAGCTAGTTATTCTATAAAAATACAATCCTGAGAACATACATATCATACAAACCCATTTCCTTAATACTGAACTCGATAAATACTTTGTATATAAATCTAATTAAAATAACACGATAACCACATTAGGGCTAATCGCCTCGAGATCTAAATACTCCGATACCAATAAGGTATGCCTGCGGTATCCTAAATATTTCTATTAGCTAGCATTATATAAGTTTCATCGTTATCCTTCTGTCCGTCTGTTAATACTTTTATTATTAAGACCAAATTATAATTAAGGATCAAAGTATCTTTTTTTTTCATGATCATAAGGGACAAGACCAGCAGTACGTTCACCTGATGGTAATTGATACACCCTGCCTATTACAATGCAGTGTCGCTCAGGATTCTTGAAAAACACAAAAATTCTGAGCGGCACTACAATTACGATCGTCACATTGAGACGTAAGATGTTAAGTCTCATTTACTCAATGATTTCACTAGCTGGGATGGACACACTACCAATTTGTTTGGATGGCACATATATTACGTTTAATGTTTTTTTTGTCTCTTTCTGTTTTGATTTCAAGGTATATGTTCTCTGTGAACCATGTGACTATTTATTTAAATATTGAGTCTTTAGTTCTTTGTATGACTTTTACGTTTGAGACACAGTCAGATCCCCCATAGTTGGATCGGTTTCAGGATAGTTTTATAAATAAGCAACTTATTGTACAGCAGAGCCAGTAGAGCCCCGGTATTTGAGGTTAAGTTCGTCTCGCTTTGTTTGATTTTGTTTCGTGCATGTCAGTCTACGATCTAAGTGCATAGGTACCAAGATTTTTTTAATGAAAATAATGGACGATGCGAGCAGGACGTTCAGTTGATGGTAATTGATACACCATCGCAATGCAGTGCCGCTCAGGATTCTTGAAAAACACAAATATTCATTCATATACATATTCATATACAAATAGTGGTAATACAATTGCGTTCGCCACCTTTAGTCATAAGACGTTAAGTCTCGTTTGCCCAATAATTTCAGTAGCTACACAGTAATGTTTACACATTACTGCTTCACGGCAGAAATAGGCGCCGTTATGGTACCCATAATCTAGCCGGTATCCTATGCAATGGAGTCTTCCACTGGTGATTGTATATAATTAAGGCTAAGATTAAATCAGTGCAAATTATATTTGTGCCGTTATCAGTTGATAATAAAAGCAAGAACTAAGCTGTAGAAGTTGTAGCCGAGATACGAAATTAAACGAATGATCGATAGACGAAACTTGTACGTGAAGTTATTACGGCGGAGGAAGTTTGCCGGCTTGTCGAGCGCAGTTCTTGATGGTTTGATACGTACGCTGCAAATGAAACTTTATTATCTCTCAGTAAATGTGTATTTCGATTACGCTTGTATTATGTATGTATTTATGTACAAAACGAATGAGTTGCCAAATTCAAATTCAGAACAATTATCCAAATCTTTTGAGTTTTCTTTAGTGTCAATTCCGCCAATATTTGTCGTTAAACAATTCGACACGTGTTGCGACACGCTTACGTAAAAGATTAAAAAAAAATTACAATGGCAAAACTTACGTCACCGAGTATTGCCATACTTAATTAAATAAGATTTGTGACTTTCATTTGTTAGTTATATCAATAGTATTTTGTTTTTACAATTATGTTAAATCAATATTTTATGTCATCTGAAATACTTATGTCACATTCTTATAAATACAAATATAAACTAACGATTTTCTATAGATGCAATTTTTTTCAATGCCGTAATAACTTCACGTACAAGTTTCGTCTATCGTTCTGGATATCTCGCGTCAACCCTTTGTGTTACACTTGTCTGTGACAATTGTGTGCCGTGCACCTCCGAAGAAACCAAACCAGAGCAGTTAAGTGGGAGTTTATGGTTATTGGATGAACATTTCTATTTGCCATTGCCTAGCATTGACCGACAGGTTAATAGCGCTCATTTCTCAGCATCGTACGTACAGCAGACGTCCCTACTCATATGAGAGCAATCAATAATTTGGCTTTGCAAGTTCATATCGAGTAACATTTAATACGAAAGTATGTCGTTAGCCTCATAAATGCGAGCTATTACAAAGAGAAACGCTTTTGATTTTAGATTTCTACCGCATTTATCACGAGATATGTGTGAGCTGTTTGACCTGATTCCTGATGCCGAATTCCACCTTCGCCCGATAAGCTCAAACTGTGTGCGGTGCGGCCTTCACAGTGCGGTTTTCAAGGACGATACGACATGTGTATCAAAAAAAGTACAACGTCGAATATTAGGAGTTAAAGTATGAAATTACGATTATCTATATATTATAAAATTATTATAATTTTGTACTGAGAAGCTCAAACTGTTGTCATCAACCTTATAAAAAAATATTTTATCAAAGTATTAGTTTCTTTATCTATATACATTTCTGCTATCTGACGGGAAGGATATTAATTATTTAATTTTCGGTATAACTTTAAGGACCCGGAATCAACGTACATACAAAATGTATTGTAATTATTGTAACTGTTTTTACATTAGTTTTTGCGTAAAAGTTACATTTTTGCGTTATTATTATTTACAAATATGCATTTTATTAAACCCGATGTTTCGTGACCTTTTCTGAGCACGTTTTCAGGGGGCCTAATAGTATTAGGGTGGCCTAGCAATTTCAGCTGGAGCAGTTATCTTGAACTTACGACTCAATTCTGAACTAGTTTCGCATTGTCTAAACTATTCATAGTTTCTTATGTGGTTATTGCAACCGTAGTTAATAATTAGCAACAATAAAATTAACTAAAAGTGTTCAAACAAATTAGAAAAAAGTCCTAAACCACAATTAGGTGAAAAAAGCGGATAAAAGGGGAAAAAAATTATTATGTCCTAAACTACGCAAAATCGTAGAACATACATAGGGGTGATTCGGATACTCATCACCATGAGGCTTTCAAATTTTAGCTTTGGACGTCAACTTCTCGGCCACCCTGTATAGAAACACAGTTAAATACACGCGTTTTTAATCCTTTAACAAGTGTTTAAATTTAAATTACGAAAAAATTGGTAAATGGAATATTTTACCACTTAAAAACCTCTCCGAATCGAGGGGCAATCTCACTACGTCTTTCACCATCATTGATAGTGAGACACCTGCAATGAAGTGACAAACAATCAGTTAGTATCACTTTTCTATAGTTAAACCTTATCTTTTTTGAAGTGAAAACTCCTTTAGGGGCGTTGGGCACTTTTCTTGGGATGAGTATAAAATGTTAAACCCGCGTCAGGACACGTGACTTGATCGAAATTTCGTAAGACATTCGTTGAAATAATGGAAGAGATTTGATTTTTCTGAGTGATAAACGTTTTAATGTAAAATAATTGTAATAGGTCTGAAGTGTTAGTTATTTTTATCAAATATAAATTGTCATTTTTATACACGATAGCGCAATAAATGAATATTGTATTTAACCACATAAATGCTAGTACTTGCAATCCGTGCGAAATTATGCCCTAACCATTCCAAATTTTTCAAAAACGCGTAACGTTAATGTTAAAGTTTTCACTTCTGCTGGCAGTCCTGGAGTGCAACCTGTTTTTTTTTTCGTTTTCTTGCCCTGGAGTTATATATTACGATGTTCACTAGTACTTATCGCATAGAATCCACTTTACATCACATGTCACAATCCGCCTTTACCCCTTCATTTCTGTGCCTATTTCACATAGAAAGGCAAGCTTCAATGCTTGCTTCTTAGATCACTTATACGTCTAGATAAACTGTGACAGCTGTGAATACATCGAAAAAATTGAGGTTGACTGTTGACCTCTATTTTTAGCAATGAATGCACACTAACAAAACACTACAAATCGCGAGTGTACGACGTAGCTTGTCACACACTCTTAAGTAATAAGCCTTGCCTGTTTTCATCAGTTTATTAACAGCAAGAGGACTTCTATCTAGACGAATGAAAATAAGACGAGCAGGACGGTCAGCTGATGGTATTTGATACTTGACAAACGTAAAAATTCTGTGCGGCACCACAACTGCGCTCGTCACCTTGAGACATAAGATCTCTAGTCTCATTTGCCCAGTAATTTTACTAGCTACGGCGCCCTTTAGACCGAAACACAGTAATACTTACACATTACTGCTTTACGGCAGAAATAGCCGCCGTTGTGGTACCCATAATCTATCTGGCATCCGGTGCAAAGGAGCCTCCCACTAACTAAGGTAAAATCAAGTAAACTTTACTAAGGTAAAATATAACCACGTATAAATTATCTAAGGCTTGCTTCTTCGCTTGGTAGAGTAGTTTTTACAGATTTGATGCAAATGGGTCAGTATTGTGGGTATGTTAACATCAAAACACTAATAACTTGTTTGTTTGATGCGATTGCCTTCTATCATCGCAATCAATTCTTATTTACCCTAGTGGCTGGGCTTTCTATGGGTTCATTCTTCGTGTGGAAGTTTCCTCAACGGAAGTGATGAAACCGCAAAAATGCACGGTGCGTTCATTAGCTGTGTCCTGTTTAAACACATTGCATTGATATTGCGAGCTGTTACTGCTGCGTTAGTTCCAAGCCGGAACTCGTTTTCATAAATTACTTTACTTTTAAAGTCAAATAATCAACTGTTGTAAATTTTTTGAATGTGTTTTGTTACCTTACTATAACAACGTCAGTATCCTAACAATAACGACGTCCAAAGGAGATTATCTTTTTCTATTACAAAACAGTGTTTAGACAACATAAACTACAGTGTATAGAAATAAATAAATAAATTAATAAAACAACAACCAACTTCAAAAAAACTATTCCAAAATAATACATATAATATGCACTAAAAAGTAAAAAAATAATTGCGTATTGCCTCTCGCCTTGTTACGTTGCGCGTGCGACACAAGCACATCTCACTTACAACTATGAATATTATATGTAGTTACAAACCTACCTTGGCTGACACCGACTCCAAAAATAACAATAATTGTAAAGAAGAAGAATTAGATTTATTACATTGTATAAAAATACGCAATATTTTTTTTACTTTTTAGTGATTTATATATTGTTTTGGAATAATTTTTTGAAGTAGGTTGTTTTTTTTTTAATTTTTAATGAATCTGAAGAACGCCAACTAATAATTTGTCTAAATATGTACAGACATAAGTACTAAATTTCGCAATGCAGAAATGAACGTAAGCACATTGCAATTTGATTACAGACAGTAAGAAATTCTGTCACAGATCGCACATTTACTGTAAGTCGGTGAGGAGTTCCATTGATTACTTGACGATAACAACGTTACGGTAGGTGACGCAAATATCTGGATAGCATAAAAAAAGAATAGAAGAGTTCCGTTACTTTCTCATGAATTCCATAATCAGAACCTAACTAAACTCTCACTTAACTATCTTTGAAGTATATCCTTTCCAATAAAAAAATAATCATCGAAATCGGTTGGCGTGATATTGAGTTATTCGCAAATTGAAAACTTATGGTTTTCTCATGGCTGCCATTGTCATATCTGGACCAAATTACAATTACCACACGGGAAGCACCAGCTTTCAAATAAAAATAGAATTATCAAAATCGGTTCACCCAGTCGAAAGTTGTAAGACTTATGGTTTTCTCGTGGATGCCATTGTCAGATATGGACCAATGTATATCACACGGGTAGAACCAGCTTTTAAATAAAAAAAATATATCAACATTGGTTTACCCAGTCGAAACATCTGAGGTAACAAAAATAAAAATAAATTCTTCTTTCTGAAGTCGGATAAAAATTAAAGGAAGGGATCGTAATTTTTGTCAGCTGTCATCTTTCTGTCATCATATAATCTAAATCTTTCTTAAGAATCCTTATTCCGTTAGACTTACCTTAGGTTCGACTTGTGTTTAAATATAAGAATTATATAAAGACTCTTGTTTAGACAACAGAATGACATAGATTTGTCATAGAACTTTTTTAAAACACATTATTAATTTTTTTTATAATAACACAGAAAATGTTCTAGCAACAGAGATCAGAGTCAAGACAATGCGAAAAAAGTTTTAATCTGAAATCTGAAAGCCAAGGAGGTTTTAAAGTAGGGTTAAAATAAAAGCTCATACCTTCGCGTCAGTATGCCAAACAGGCAACTTCATACTAAAACTCCTATTATTAGAATTTAAATCTTTCGACTAAAATTGAGTAAATCATATTTTAAGAGTTGTATCCATACACAATTCTATTACATATTTTATATTTTTGTATCGATACCGTATTTGAGTTTGTATTTGAATCAGATGCAACAATTTGAATGAAATTTACTACACGAAGGTTTTAGGAGCATCCAGCTTGTCGGGAACGAAGATCCTTAGTGAATAACTAAGCAGCTTTATACAACAGAAACTATAGTACCTACGTAATATACAAAATATTTTTGACCTGTTCATTTTGCTTTTGATAAAGCATATTATTTACTATAAGGTATTGTATATTGAATAGATGAAATAGATCATTTGTCATAATGCTACAAACAAAGCGCTACGCAATTTCCAGTACACTCACGACTACGTAATTCGTCGTAGTTATATTGATTTGATTTGATTTGAAATTTATTTATTATCATAATTATTACAGTTGTATGTTTCCAGTGTACATTAAAACCTAGAAATACAAGTAAAAACAGTAGTAACACGTTTTTTTTAACAGATATCGCCTGTATTACAAAAACTATTTAAAGGAATTTAAAATTACAAATACTTAATTTATATATACTTAATTATTATAAATAACAAACAGGGAACTTATATAATTATATGTATGCTTCAGTACCTAAGCAGCATTACATTTTCTACAATGTAGGTAGATAATCCAAATTATACACTTGTCCATAAAAAACAGCAAGAAACAAAGGCGAGAAGCCATCGGGGTCGTTTTGAGTGAGAACTCAGATATATTGTGTAGACTTGTGTGCAATAAAATTATTGTTTCCATTTTACTTTCTCATACGAATACGAATACTATTTTTATTTAAATCTAAATTGGTCTATACCTCTACTGAAAACCACTAAAGGTGAACTGAGAGTAGAGTACGCACACGCACACACACAAACACTAACACACACAAACACTCACACACACACTCAAAAACACACACACATTATATTACTAGTAATTTACAAATTTAAAGTCATCTATTGTTATTAATGCTCTTATAACTACTAGTACAGATATATATCTACTATTTTAATAACTGTGATCATTATATCTAAGGGTGATGTCCTGGTGATCTGTAATTCAGGGTCAACCTACTTCAGACACCAGCTCCTCACAAAATACTAGCTGTTATAGTTATTTATGCAACTGTTGTGCAATAAGGGGTATTAAAACATGAATGTGGATTTATCTCACGAGGCGAAGCCGAGTGTGATAATAGTATCACATGAGTGTTTTAATACCTAATTATCAACAGTTGCATACAAGACTTTATCTACACCCAGAATATGAATCCTCTAAAAGATTCTGGAACAGTTAGCTTACTGCTAACATTAAAACACCAGTCCTAGTAGTAACCTAATATCATTCGTTACTGATTATATACAAATAAAATAAGTATTAATGAAACAATTATTTATTTTAGTAGTAATTTACATTTTGTATAGTGCTAATTAAAATTCACTCGAATATAATGTTCTTTTGCAGCGTTTAAAATGAATCGCTCATTTTTTGTAAACAAAACAATAACAAAATCGATGAAAAATGCGGGGATTCGAATAACCTACCTTTTTTTTACGGCGCGCGACGTTCTGGGTGTGTGGAGCGCGCGTAAACGAAAATGTTCTTGTTTTGTAATTCATACAGATACCACGCATCGAGCAATAAGAATGTGGATGTATGTTGAAACTCTTTGCGCATGAAGGGATAAAAAAAAACATAGGAGTGTTGTTATGAAATTCAGTACAACATTACAACACTCTTTTGGGTGATGTAATGGTTATTAGAACATTGGGTGTTTTAATGTTGGCAATAAGCTAACTGTTTCAGAATCTTTAATAGAGGATTTACAGCATGGGTGTAGATAAAAAATGTAACACTACTGTACTGTTTTAGCTTTAAGAGCTTTATGGTGAGAAAATAAATAGATATTTATTTATTAAACGTTTTATGCATGTATATTATTAAATTACATAGTTGTATCTGTTTGAGGTAGTAACTTGTAGTTGTCGTTCAATTATTAGGGGAATAAAACAAAATAAATAGTCATACGTATTTTTGAAATAGATTTATTTATTTACCATAATTAAAAAGTTATATTTTACTATCACACTGAATCGTCACTTTTATGGATTTCAACTACTCCAGATACTGTATCGCTATCATTGTCATCTATTAAAAATATCTATTTCAAAAAAACATCCAATCGTGTGAATGACAACATAAATTTTAAAAAATACAAAAAAACATCAAATATCCAATAAAAATAATATATATCAGCAAGAAAACAACTCGAATATTTAAGAGCGCAAAAACGTTAATTTAAACTTTTACCCGGTAAAAAACATTAACCATGTTAATATTAAATGCTTAATAATTTTAGCATGGTTAACGTTAAATAATTGTTTAAGTTAAGTGTAATCTGTGGTCAGTAACATCTATTAAAAACCGATATCTGCTAGTAATATATTCGATAGAATGAGCGTTCATCTTCATACTTACTTAAACACATACACATGATTTACACGTATACGATGATTTAGTGTTCCACACGTTGTAGCTAGGTAGAGACTTGGCTAAAGATACCCACCTCCCAGAAATCGATCCATTAACACGAAAAAAACCTATGTAGATTGTAGTTCGTAGATGCTAACATTAATAATATGCTGTGCTTATGTTAAATTAACAAATGGTGATATAAAAGCACGCAGTAAAATATAACGCTGTAGTTACTTTAATATTTAACAGTGTTATAATAATAAACGTTTTAAGTTAACAATTTTAACGACTAACGGCCGTTTTCAATAACCTATCTACCCTTAGTTTAACTTACGGATACATTGCTGTCACCGCTTAATGACAAGAACTTATCTATCCATAGTTATGCCCAATATAGTTATAGTCCAATGCTATCTGTCAATAGGTTATTGAAATGTAAGTAAGCGTGAAAGGATAGATTTGTCTACCTCTAGTCAGTTAAACTAAGGATAGATAGATTATTGAAAACGGCCGATATACCAACTCTGCTACCGCTACTGCACTCGCAAGGCGATTGTCAAGATAATTCGTACAAGTTATAAATATTTGATATTATCAAGAATCTATAGCTTTTAATTTGCGAGACATAAGTTTATATATCACACGCACAGTTAAATAATCTCAAAGTTAATATCTATACAATTATTAGCATAATTATCGTGTGTGGTCGCTTGATCAATGTGTGGCTGGCTTTACGCAGAAATTGCAATAACACTAAACACTATATGGAAACATAAATATTCTACGCATAAACTTCATTATCCTACCGTGTCGGTTTATACGAGGTTTATACAAATATGAATGCTTACAGCCTCAAGACTCCGCGTTATGAGAGAAACCTTTTCATATTTCTTTAGCATTCATTAAATCACCCCGTGTATTCGCAGGGGGAATCTTCTAAAGGGAATTCTTTATTTCTTTATATCAAACTTTCACTCGCAACTCACATTGCGTTAAAATTTCATAATAACTGTTATATATGTAAGTACCAGAAAAATTGTTAATACGCTTTCGTTTTGATGCGACAACTGGGCCGAAAGTGTGTCATTTATTGTGAACAAAAATGAATTCAGTATTTTTAGTGCAAATACGTATCTAAATAGTTTAGGAGCCTGAAAAAATATACAAGTTTAATATTTTTACCAAAACGATACTGGCTCTTTTACAATATCTTATAGGCTATCAAAAATACTTCAGAAAGCTTTTGGTTTGATTGATAGCTTTGATTGTTTGTAACTTGTAATTTACTAGCAAAAATTAGAGAGCTCTAGTTATTTTTCTTGTAAATGAATGTGTACATAGAAATAAACTAATACTAGAAATGGCCGTTATGGAACTAAGAAGTGTCCAAATCATTGTATCGACATCTCGCTGTTAATATACGCAGTCATCGGCTGCCCCACAACCCGTTTTCCAGTAGGAGGCTCCTTTGCACATGATGCCGGCTACATTTTGGGTACCACAACGGCGCCTATTTCTGGCGTGAAGCAGTAATGTGTAAGCAGTATCGTGTTTCGGTCTGGAGGGCGGTGTAGCTAATGAAATTACTGGGCAAATGAGACTTAACATTTTATGTCGCAAGGTGACGAGCGCAATTGTAGTGGCGTTCAGAATTATTGGGTTTTTCAAGAATTCATTTGAATGAATTATAATAGACAGGGTATATCAAATACCATCAGCTGAACGTCCTGCTCATCTCGTCCCTTATTTTCATAAAAAAACCTCAGGTGTTCTGTGAAAACATTTCATCATCACACATCATTAAATACTAGAATCAAACGGAATCATGCAATACGACCCGCAACACAACAGTACAAATGTACCGCAGTTCTGCGGCAGAAATAGTAGCGGTTGCAGTTCATTCGCGGACAGACACTGCACATTCGCACGAATTAACTTGGCACTTCGCTGGAATTCGATCCCTGTTCAACCACGCCGCCGCGTGGCGCCTCTTTTTCGCTTTGGGCGCACAATACCAACACCATATTAATTGTTAGAGTATAGACTTGTTGAAGATCTTTATGTTAAATATTCGTGTAATTAGATTAGTTAACAATAGGCATAAAAGGCATTAGTTTTCTCAAGATTTATTCCTGTAGAATTCTTTTTGATGTCATTACCGCTTCGGAAACAAATGGCGCTCTGAGAGAGAAGAAGTGGCGCAAGAAACTCTCCCAGCATTCAATACTTAAGGGCCTTACAAATAAACTTTGTATAAAGTAATACACTCATACCAAAAGAATAAACCAAGAATATGCAAAATGTTTAAAACTATACATTTTGCTTATGATTGGTTTATTCGGACGTATAACGTTTCCCGCGTTCATTTAAGTTTGCAAGGCTGCTTGAAATTCGAAAATCTTCACAATTATCATTGTATTGTCAGTATTATCAGCGATATAGTCAAAATTATGCATATTCTTGGTTTATTCTCAGGTATAACTTATCACTTAGTTTATTTGTAATAATTTATATCTTTTGGCCGTGACACAAAATGAGTCGGGCTTTTGGTTGTAATCGAGCTTTGCCTTCTGCGCCGATTGGAACGCTACTTAACAACACGACATTGTCAATATGCGTATCACTCCGGCTAGGTATAAAACTGAATGAACCACATCAATGTAGATGTGGTGTTCAGATAGATGCTCTTGGGTGCCACGGGCTATCCTGCCTGAAATTGGCAGGCCGTATCAGTCGTCACGCCTGGTGGCTTGGGCACGGGGAAAGGGCGCTGGTGTGGGACACGACTTGGGTCGACACTCTGGCTCCTTCTCATGTCCAAGTTGCGTCAGTTGGTGCTGGGGCTGCTGCTTCTACTGCCGAAGACGGCAAGCGTCGCAAATATGTTGGTCTCAGTGAGTCATACATCTTTATGCCCTTTGGTGTCGAGACACTTGGCCCGTGGGGCCCAGAGGCGCGGAGAATGTACAAAATACTATCTTAGCGCCTCAATAAGGCTACTGGAAACCCAAGCGCTGGCAGCTATCTCGGTGAACGGATCAGCCTAACTATCCAACGCGGAAATGCTGCCAGTATTCTTGGTACCCTTCCACGTAATGATAGTTTAAATTTTATGTAGTCATAGTATTGTAAATATAGTTATAAGTTTTGTTTTGTTTGAATAAATAAGCATTTGTAGTAATAATACAAATAATATAACTAGGTATTTTCCACTTTCTTTTGTGGATATTTAATGAGACTATTACTGTACAAATTAATACTGTCTCTCTCGTTATTGATCTCTTTAGTGTACACTGATTGCTAATTGCATTTCAAATTGAATGAGTTTGATTTTCACTCTACTCTGCTCTGAACCAACTAGTTTTAAGCATAGACCACACACACGTCACATGTTACCAATGACAATATTGAAATATCTCCTTCGTATTTAACCTGTACATGGGTAACACTGTTTAGAACTGACCAGTTAGAAACGTTGCAAATGAAAACTTTTTTTGAATTTCAATTTTAGAACTCTTTGGTAACCTAATGTAGTATATTGCATTCATTTGTCATTTGTTTTTGTAAATTGGTGGCAAATCTAAAACTCTTGTTTCACGTGAAAATCAACCTAACGCGAGAAAATTTTCGGTCAATGATTTATTATGAATTTCATTGTGGGCTTGCTCAACAACAAAGCTATGATAGGCTGCGATTACCATTTCTTAATGAAGCCCCATCTCGTGCCACTATTTACAATTGGTTAAACGAGTTTAAGCGTGGACGTAGCAATCTCAATGATGATCCGCGTCAGGGATATCCTTTAACAGCGACTACTGAAGATAACATCAGTGCTGTGCGACGCATGATTGAGGAAGATAAGAGAGTGACCTATCAGCAGATACGGGAAAGCCTAGGCATTGGTATGAGTAAAGTTCAAAAAATATTACACGAACATTTTGGCGTCAGGAAGCTTTGTACGAGATGGATTCCCCATACTTTAACCGACGACCACAAACACCTTCGCATGCACCTTCTGTGTCGCCAAATGTTAGATAAGTTCAACGGCGGTGGCTCAAATGCTGTATTTGACATCGTCATAGGTGATGAAAGCTGGAGATATTGCTACGAACCCGAATATAAAAGACAATCAGCTCAGTGGGTGTTTCCTTTCCAGGATCGGCCAACTAAGGTAAAGAAAGGAAGAAGTCAAGGAAAAAAGATGATTGCCTCATTCTTTGGTCGGAAAGGTCATTTCGCGACAGTTGTGCTACAAGATGGAAGGACAGTTACTGCAGACTAGTATGTCAATCGCTGTTTGCCTGTTGTCTTGGAAAAAATTCGACAGCAGCGCCCTCGAAGCAGGATCCTCCTTCACCACGACAATGCTTCAGCGGACTCCGCAAACCGGACTGTTGAATATTTGACTATGGCAGGTGTCGAGATAATGAGTCAACCGCCATACAGTCCTGACCTGGTGCCCTGCGACTTTTATTGATTCCCAAGAACGAAAGATAAAATTCTAAGTATTCGCTTTACGAGCCCTGAAGATGCGGTGTAAGCGTACGCAAATGCCAAAGAAGCAGAGGCGGCCCTACCCATTGCGAGGCTCCGGGCGGTGGGTCATTGCGAGGCCCTTAGTACTTCGTGAAAAGTATGTGATGCGAATGTAGGTCTAGTTGTTGGGTTTAGGTATTTGTCGTTGGAGGAGAAATGCTAAATATATTCATCTAATACTTACTGCATAATGAATTTTTAAATTTTGTTTTGAATGAATTATTAGTTAACTAACTTTATTTTAATTTACCGTTATTTTATAACCTTAATAAGTAATTATGGATCAAAATCAAAAGTTTCAACACAAATAATAAAAAAATAAAGTTGAAAAATCTTTTTTTAATTTGCTTGGGTTGTTGCGCGAGGCCCCTGTGAGAGCGAGGACACTGTCGGGCGATTGCCCCGTTCGCCACCCTTTAAGACCGCCAAGAAGAAAGAAGAAGCAGTAGAAGAGACCCCTAAGGAAGAATGAGCCCACTGCTTTTCTCAGTGGTTTAATCGAATTCGACGATGTGTTGAGAGGAACGGAGATTACTTCGAGAAACAATAAAAGTATTTGCAACTTTCTACATGAAGCCGTTTTTTGTTTTCGAAATATTTTCAGTGTTACCTAGGTATTACATTTAAAATATAATGCAGGTTTCATTTTCTTTAAATCTAATCTATGGTATTATAATGTAATTACGTTACACACAAACAAAAGGGTATAATTTTACTTGGTGTTTTAAATTTATGTATATTTTTTATATAAGTTAACACGTTTACACGTATCTGCCTCAGTCGTGATAGTAACATAATATTATATATATATTATGTACTATCGGACCCAACAAATCCTGTACACACGTGTTAAATTTGAAAAATCGGTCCAGACGTTAGGAGATCACTAACATACGTAGGAATCTAAACCTATCTCTAATTCACTGCAACACTTTAAAAAAATCATCAAAATCGATCCAGTCATTTAGGAGGCAGTTGGATCTAAACTCACTTGAACACACAGAAAATTTCATTCAAATCGGTCCAACCGTTTAGGTCACTGTCAGCAAAAGTTGTATTGCTATATAAAGTAATAAATTTATTTAAAAATTTAATTAAAAATAAATTTTTTGGTTGTAAAAAGTAGAAGCAACCGATTCTCAGATCTACCAAATTTATCGTACTACAGTTATTGTAAGTATTGATCCATTGCCATCTTGCAACCCTTTAGCGGATTTGTGGATGGAACAGAATAAAATAAAAATCGCGATACAAAAATAGGGGTTGATCGTAGAGAGTTGAAAATTTTGGGTTGTATGTATTTTTAATGCTGTATCAAAAAAAATAAAAACAAAAAATTACGTCCAATAAAATAAAAAAAATATTTGCGGTGGACCACTCTTAACATTTAAAAATAAAAAATACTAAAAATCCATTTTAATTATTAATTATAAACCATTAAGCCCTTTTTTGTACTTATTAAATAATAGTAATATAAATAAAATATAGTACTTTGAATTATAAATTAAATGTTTGCTTAGGTGTTTTCGTAAAAATAACGAGTTATGATTTATGAACGCACCTCCATTGATGTTTGATTTGACAGGAGCACAGAGTACATTTTTTTAATTCGTTCTTGCGAACAGGCCGGGCCCTTACTGCCTCGTCTTTAGTATTTTCATTTTCGGTATTTATTTTCAGTATTTTGTTTTACACAAAAGTCCAATAAAGTATTCTCATCTCATCCTTCTTCAATAACATTTTCCTTTTCTGTATGTTTACACTATTTTTTAAGTTATTAACAACACGATTCACTTTCTTCTAGTAATGGATAAATAGTGTCCCAACCGCCTCTGCATGAGATATCGTATCAATACATCCCCTCAGTGGCGAAAAGTATAAATATACTGTCAAAATGCGTTCCAATAAGGACGCTTTCAAGGTCCATGTGTTTTGGTACAAATGAAACTTACCTATTTAATTCCATAAACTATTTAAATAAGGTCAAACTAAGCGTTTTTGAATCGTCATTAAAAATATTTTATTTAAATTACTGAATGTACGTATATGTTCAGAAAAAGTAGAGCTCGTGTAAAGAACATACAAGAAACTTAACGACAACTCTAGTAAATCAGTGAGTATTTTACAATCGCTGTAATAAATATAACAAATTTACTTTATTCTCTTCTTCAGCGATATCAAAAAATTATCACTAACTAATTAATCTTAAAAAACGAGGAGCCGACCCAGAACATTTTCATTTCAACAAAATTTCACATGTGAACGAGTGCACTCGCGTCTGACATAAGGTCTATAGGGCTGTCACGCGGTAATATTTTTATTTTTTAGAACGCGTCAAGCAATGGGCGCTGTTGATCTGTTTATCATTGGAAAGGATTCTAAATATATTATGCTCCTATTGATATACAGGGGTTTTCTACCTTTTGATCGAGTACTCACTGACCATTTGTCTAAGTTGATTTTCTTTGATTTCAGAACTAATTCTATAGAGATTCATATTTGTAGATTTTCATAGAGTTGTTCATTTCCTTTACCTTAATTCGTCCGCGGTAAATTCGTATCGCGCTCCCTCGGGAAATCTTTAAATTCCGGGACAGTGTCTAATCTATACCAATAAATGTAGGGCTTTTTTTGCTTCGCTTATACTGGGAAATCTACTGAACAGATCGGAATAATATACCATAAGATGCAGCTTGTTTCGGAGAAGGTTTTAGTATTGTTTGTTGTTGATTACTTATTCGGATACTATATTTTTTTATTAAGAAATACCTATATATATTCGCAATACAAATTGTTCAGTCAATGACCTTTCATTACTCATGCAGAGAATTAATACAATGAGTGGGCGCGGGGTACTTAATTTATATGACAAAATAACGTTTGGACAAATTCAAGCTAGTTTATATTATTTTATACTTTATTTGTTTCTTTACCTTTAATTTTAGGAATTTCATGATGATTATGTATTTGAGCACTTAAGGCCTGTATTATTCCTTTTTGATAGAGTTCCTAAAACACACTTTAAAGGTAGGCATAAATAACATTCGTTATATACATAATATTTGTATATATTAGTTTTAAAGTTAACCACCTTACAGGAAAAACTTACTTAACTCTTTGTAAAAATCAAACATCAAACCATAAAAATATTAACATTCATAGGAACAGCAAGAATTGTAAGCGTCAGCCCTATCCTATTTAATTTGTGGCGTGGACAAGAGCCCTAGACGCTGGCAATCAACGCACTCTCTCACTTTGAATCAAGCTGAAACACACACACAAACATATCTATATTGAAGTACACATACAGACATAATGATTTCTGTACTGCTTTGACTCGCCCGCTAGTCAGGTATCTAGGCCCTTGAAGAAATTGTGTGAACACTAATTACTTATTGCTATTTGAATTGAGTAGAGTTATAATTGGTAGCTGTGATAAAAAAATAAAGGTACACGGAGGCGACCTACAAATAAAAAATAAACTTTGAAAAAGACTTTCTTTTCCCCCTGTTAATTCCTTATAGTTTTTTTATCTCATTCAAGCACGGTATTATTATTTACATGTCCCATCCAGGTATATACTTCATCCTAGGATGAATTATCTATGGTCACTTGTCATTGTCAAACAGTATTCAGTCAACAAAGAGAATCAAATAAAACCTTCTCAGTTCGACAAACGAATGCAAATGTCTACATATCCTCCGTTTATGTTTTTATAAATGCATATCTTTGTATCTGGTGGCTTTTATTTAAATAATATTTGCATAATACTATCAGTACGGGGTCCAAACGGGTATACTTACCGTGCCTAGAGGTATTCAAATTCAAATATGTTTATTCAAAATAGGACTTAAAACCGCTTCTTGAACGTCTAAAATTACCTTGGCCCATACCTGAGATGAACATGCCCAAAAAACTCAACTTAATAAAAATTCGCTACAATAAAATTCATTAATTCAATAGCCTGAGGGCGATCGCTCTATAGTCTATAGTATCAGAAGGAAGTCATCTATGTCATCAATGACGTTCTATTATTGTATTGAACGTCATTGTATGTCATAGCAACATTTGCCACGTAAACGGTTATTATCAGTTTCTTTTGAAATTCATAATACATTTGTTTTGTATATTTTTGTATGTTGCATAAGCACTAACATCGCCCACCACAGACTTAACCAAGTAGTAGGCAGAACAAGTTTATTATATTATTCTAAATACCTACTGATTATTAAAATTTAATAAATGGTAGCACTAATGTAAAAAATGTCATGGCAATCTATGGGGAGACCTTTGTTGAGCAGTGGACGTCTTTGGTTTGAAATGGAATTAAAATTTGTATCTACAAACAAAAAGACTTTAATTGTATAATTTTAACTTAAAATAATGAATTTTTTTTATAATAACGGTAATAAGAACTGGGTTTTTAATAAAGATAGATAGACATACCAAATAATTATAATAATAATACAAGTACGAAAAATAGCATACCTACTTTGATTTTTCTCTAGAAACTGGCATACAGTTTGGCGGTCGGTAAAGACGCTTCTAGAACTTGTAACAATCTGACCTGTAGATGCATTCAGTAAAACATTAATCGAATTTCGAACACAAACGAACTCATGCATCTCTAAAGTAAACGGTCGAGTCTACAATTTCGTATTCTCTATTCAAGTTTTTGATTATTTGACCACAGGGAGCAGTTCAAATCATTCCGCACCAGAAAGTGTGGCGTTACTATTATAGTCGACATTGGAGAATACGAATTTGATATTATCAGCCCTGAATTCACTTTCGAGATTCAAAATTGTCTTACTAAATGTACTTACTGGCCTTTCTTCTCCAAACTACATTAGTACTAAATCTGATATAAATTTTCGTGTCCCGGTATTTGTTACCAAACTCCTCCGGCCTAACCAATCTGTATGAAATTTTTTGTGCATATCGGGTAGGTCTGAGAATCGGCCAACATGTATTTTTCATACCCCTAAATGACAAGGGTGACACACACCTTAATATGTATTGTTTATTTTAGTACAATTGATTTTTATATTTATTTTAGATTCAGCATTGAAAAATTCATACAACTTAAACTTTTCGCCCTTCTTCGATCTACAACTATTTTTGTATCGCTATTTTTATATTATTCTGTTCCATCCACAAATCCGATCGATTACAATAACTGTAGCACGATATATTTGGTAAGTCTGAGAATCGGTTGCATCAATTTTTTATGCCTCAATTTTTTTTTAATTACTAAATATGGCAATACAACGTTTGCTGGGTCAGCTAGTATATTATAAAAATCATCAACATTTTTAAATCGTTGCCAATCTTTTATCCCACTTCTGATTCTATTTTTATTTCACTTCGATATGATGATATTAAAACATTTTTTATATTTAATATCTCAAGAATGGTGGTGTATTCACATATGCATTTTTTCAAGCGGAATAATAATTACAGACCTTTTACGGCGTGATCAACGAAAGGGCTTTTATGCGGCGAGAAGTTTCGTAGGAAACAAAAGGCAGACATAAAAACAAAGCACTCACGTTCATTCTGAAACCCTCGCAATTTGAATCTTTTCCATATCACCTTTTGACGTTTGAAGGTGGAAAAAGGCATCGTGTATTGGAAAAAATGTGGCAACTTTAGTGGTGTGTTGTGTTTCTCTTTTTGTTTATTTTTTAATGATAATAATCATCGTTGTTGTCGCATTTGATGGTGTGTGATCAGTGATTACTTCGAGAGTTAAATTAAATGAATTAAAGTTGATTGGCGATTGGTGGCTTGTTAATATTGTCACGAGTGTGGGTCAGGGATTGGAAAGTAATTCACAGCTTAAAGGAACGAGCCTTTATTTGCGTCCACTTCGACGAACTTGCATTTTGCCGATCTGTCGCTGTTCCTCTTGCAGATGGCGGTGCCTACAGCTGATCACACCGCACCGAACACTCGTTCTCTCTATCTTCTCCTCACTTATTCACTTTCCACTTTTCACTACTTCTTCGTCTCTTCCTTCTTCTCCTTTTCACTTTCGAGTCTGAACTAAAACTGCCATACGCCACGCTTAGTACGGCTTATATACCCCCGGGTCTGTTCTTTTTCCAAAAATGATTCTTTTCAATCTTTAAATTTAATTTGTACTAAAATTTTTTTCAAACACTCTTCCGCTGAGCTACGAGTACGTACGTCACTTTTCAACTGCCGGGAGATTTGGTGCGAAATAATAAATAGTTATGTCAAGTCATAGAAATTTGAATAAGAAGGTAATTTGAATGTATAGGTAGTAATTCCTTGCGAAATAACTGTTGCATTTTGCGCATTTAGATATAAGATAACTGCAAATGTCAAAATTATGTGCAGGTATATTTTACTTAGTCTTTGCACGTTGAAATCTTTTTATTCATATACTAGCTGACCCAGCAAACGTTGTATTGCCGATATTAAAATCGCGATACAAAAGTAACTGTTGATCGTAGATGGGTGAAAATTTGAAGTTATATGTATTTTTTAATGCTGACTCATAATCAAACAAAATTAAAAAAAATGTCATAAAAATTAAAAGAAAAATTCGTGTGGACCACCCTTAACATTTAGGGGGATGAAAAAGATGTTGTCCGATTCTCAGACCTACCCAATATGCACTCAAAATTTCAGGAGAATCGGTCAAGCCGTTTCGGAGGAGTTTCAAAGTTTAACACCATAACACGAGAATTTTATATATTAGATTATTTTATTAGTTACTGATTATCGTATTTTACTTTATAGCCTCCAACTTAAACAAATTTAAAAAGTGAGATTAAAAATAAAAGTACTTACACAAGTCATAGAGCATTGAGTAAAAGACCTCTTTAAAGACAGCAATGGCCTAGTCACAACGAAATAGTGACATTCAATATTGAACAAAGAATAATAAACTATACGAGTAACTCTACAAGTCACTATTACTTTTCTGTGCCCCAAGTGACGTGGCAACATCTAGGGGTGAATAGCGGGGAGATTAGGGCGAAGTGACATGTGCGATTTGTCGCTTTTGTTCAATAGTATGAATGGTTCTTATAGAACTTTCATCCAGCATTACTTTACTTTTACCCTTGCGTACCTATTCTTATAAGACGTCTCGTCATGTTCGCTTAAATGTTAATGCTTATGTCGTGTGTCGTCGGGTGCCCTTGTGGTGATTCGTCGATTATTGATTTAATTGAATCTTACTTGCCGTACGCCATATTGAGAAGATCTTATGGTATTAAAATATTATAACTTTCGTAAGACATTATCAGTTTTTTATATTAAAAACGGCTTCAATCATGATCAATCGGTGTTGGTAGTACCTATAGGAAGTCCTTTATCAGGGTGAGTTATATATGAGTTCGCGGCCTCCTCCGTTCTATCTCTGCGTTATTGGGGCCGCAGCGCGCACGTCAATAGAGACCATCATAGTCACCTCGTGAATACCAAATATGATATTAAAGCATCGATTTCCCCGCATTCATAATCACTGATCCCCAACACACCCCGCGCCCTGTTAAGGCGAAGGGTAAACAGAAAACATGCAAACAAGGTGTTTTTAGACAAGTTTTGTGGTGAAAGTATACGATTTGGAGCTATGAACACTACTTTATCCTGTTACACATACCCTTAAGTCTTACTCAAAAAAAGTTAGCACTCCAGAGCTATTATGAACTACCAGTTTTCTTTGCAGTTAAGCAAGTTTTTTCTCGGCATCATGCATTTGTTTAGTATACTATTATCATAAAAGTTGTTCTTTTAGATTTTACTTTTTTATGTAGGTACATTTATTTAGATTAGTAAGTAATCAATAATGAGGATTGTAAGCAGCTAAGCAGTTTACGCCTGTTAAAATGTAACATTTTCGACCCAAGAATTTTGAAAATATTGGCTTTGTGACATAGGAGCCGTGAACTCATATCGCTCAAGGTCGCCGGCATTTAGTGTCGCCTTAAGGCGCGCTGCAAGCTCAACAACGCAGCGCAGTGGGCGCGACACACTAGTACTCAGCCTGAAGAAGACTTCCGATTGGTCTGAAACTAGTCAGTACCAACAACACGAAGCCAATTGTGACGCAAACACATAACTTTTACCCCTACCAAAAATCGCTCACCTCGGCTTAAAAAGTTTACACTTAAAAAAAAAACAAAATGTCAACTAATTATTTTTAATTTACATTGCTGCATTTATATTATTACTAAGAGTAATTGAAATTTCAAATCCTTTAGGGCAATTAACTCCCAAACTTTATTATCATTAAATGCTTTGTGTTTGAATACGATTAGTATATTGGAAGCGGATGTAACAACTCATTTGTTATACAAAACAATTATTAAACTTGTTAGGTAAGGTTTAGCAAATTTTAGTACAGGAATAAGTAGAGGATGAAAATTGATTAAAGTAATGTTGAGTATCCAATTGATTAAAATGAAATTGATATGTTACTATAAATTGGTTGTTTTTTATACTTTCTACTTTGTTTTTTATAAATTCAAATATTTTTTTTCAAAATAGGATGTGACATCACTTATTGAAAATAAAATTTTAAAAGATCTTAAACTTAAAAAGATAAATAATAAAAAAACTTTGAATAAATAATTTCAGATGAAAAAAGACTCTGACATAGTTTGAGTATAACTGGTAAAAGGCCATTAAGTATAGTTTTTAAATTAAAACAAAAATAATGATTAAGCACACGGTAGAAAAAATATTCATACGACATTACTGCTCGCATATTTAAACGTAGGAGAGCTTTTTGGTCAATTTCTACAAGAAGGCACTGCACGAGAAGTTTCTACCACAAAATATAATACTGAGTCTACAATGTGCACTTGCCTTTATAAAAAATCTCCCCTTGTAACATCAGCACGTAATTCTACAACTCCAGGCATTTTCAATTTCTTACCCGGCATAAAACTTCAAATTGTTATTACAGATGGGTCCACTGTTATTGATGGAAAAAATTCTGATAACTTCAAAGTAATGAGATTTTTTGATTAATGTTCACTATCATTTATTCGGAGTTATAATAATATTTAAATTAATTGTGTCTTTAAGATGTTTATTTTTAGTAATCTGTAATAATATTATACTTTTTAAGTTGTTTTGTAAGATAAATATACACTGGCCTGCAAAAGTATCACACTTTTCAAATTATTTTTTTTTCTTAACTATAGAAGGTAGAGATTTAAGATTAATAACGTTTTGTTGCAAATTTTATAGGCTTTAATTCTTAGAAACTAAAATTATACATTAGTAACATTTTTAACTTAAAAAAGATAAAACAATGAAAATAGACATTTTTAGTTTCGTGTAAAAAAATTCAACTAAAATGTATTACATGTTATTTAATTTTTAATAACTGGTATTGCCTCCTCGAGCTCTGATTACAGCTTCGAGCCAGTTTGGCATACTGAACACTAGGTTTCGGAGCCGATGTTGGGGAATATTCTCCCATTCTTCTTCCAGGGCCTGCTTTAGTGCCCTGAGGGTAGTAGGTGGTGGTCTGCGATTTCTGGCTAGCCTCCCAAGCTGATACCAGGCGTGTTCAATCGGGTTGAGATCAGGACTTCTTGATGGCCAAGCCATCACGCTGATACCGACCTCCTGAAAATACTCTTGTACGATATGAGCCGTGTGTGGCCGGGCATTATCATGCATCAGCATCGATCCATCACCCATATTTGCTAAATACGGCCCTGCATACTCATTGAGAATCTCTTGAGCATATCTTTATCCAGTCAGGGTGCCATTTTCTATGGCTACTAGCTCTGTGCGACCTTCTGAAGATATGCCAGCCCATACATGTACACTGCCTCCACCGTATTGGACTCTTTCTGAGATGCAGGCTTGAAGGTATCGCTCACCAGGTCGCCTGTAAACACTTCGCCTTCCATCAGAAGTGTAAAGGGAGAATCGAGACATAAAAATATTTTTTTTAAAACAAGACCCATCGATCTTGAAAAAAATTTAAAACAGAAAGAAAAATGTGAATGGTAAAATTGTAAATCGGAAACGTCCACTTTGAAAAAGGAATGGTTTTGTTTTTGAAGTTTTTTTTCAGCCAATTCTTAAAAGAAGGTTACCGACTATAAAGTTTATACAAAATGTACAAAATTAAATTCTCTTTGGAGTCCTTTTTATTTCGAAAGTATATCATGTGAACTAAAAACGTTATCCCAATTTTAAAAGTGTGATACTTACTTTTGAAGGCCAGTGTATTATCTTCTAATATATAAAATTCTCGTGTCATGTGTTAAACATTGAACTCCTCCGAAACGGCTTGACCGATTCTCATGAAATTATGAGTGCATATTGGATAGGTCTGAGAATCGGACAACATCTATTTTTCATCCCGCAAAATTTTAAGGGTGGTCCACACGATTTTTTTTTTTTTAATTTATTGATTTTTTTTTTTAATTTGTTTGATTATGAGTGAGCATCAAAAATTACATACAACTTCAAATTTTCACCCATCTACGATCAACAGTTACTTTTGTATCGCGATTTTAATATCGGCAATACGTTTGCTGGGTCAGCTAGTATATTATAAAATAAACATTTTATACTGTAGAAGTTCGTAATCTTAGTAGGTTTCATCTTATTGTTTAGTGTTAGAGCGGTAAATATTTTAATGTTTGATATGAACCTTCCTTATGTGAAGACGTCGCGGGTAGGAGCTAGCCGCGGAGTGTAAGTAATGACATGACGTATTAAAATTACCACTGGTTAGTCTTCACGTTAATATCCTCAGCACTGTTTCCGGCTCATTCAATTCAATATCGTGCCAGGATTTGGCGAGTTAACATCTCCTGAGGATGCCTTGTGTAGTGGCGAAACACGTGTCGAATAGATTAAAGACAAATTTAAGCGGAATTTACGCTCAAGAGAACTTATAACAATAGGCAATAGTTATTCTTAATTGTAATACCATAGGGTCCAATTTTTACAGCCTATTGGACGTTGGCCTAGACGAGCAACAGCGTCCAGTCGGATTTTCTCTGCTGTAATTGCTTCCGTCTCATTCTTCCTGAGAGATTTGCAGACTAAATTTGAAGTAATCAAAATTTCAAATGGTTTTAATCATTCTTATCATTGCGTTTTAGTATTTTACACTTGGAGTATTTATATTCAAGTCGAAATTGTTTTATTGATCAAATGAGAATTTTATTAACCGTTTTATGTTTTGGTTTCGAGACACTTGGCCAGGGGCACTGAGAATGTTCAAAAGAATTCCTTAATATGAAGTATTGTAAGTATTTTATTTAACTCGTAAAAGAGCTATCCAGGCGCCTAACCGATTTAACAGGTGACCCAAGATCTGGTACGTACCTCTATCAAAGGATAAGTTTGGCTATACAAAGAGGTAACGTTGCCAGCTTCATGGGCACCTTACCTGCCGATAGCGATCTTAATGATATTTTCAATTTGTAATTAATTAATTTTGTTAGATTATTTAAGTTTTATTATAATATTATTTATATAAATAGCGTTATTAATTATTAAGTCATTTGTAAATAATTTGAAATATAATTTTATGTCATTAATTAAAATAAATTAATATTGATTATTAGTTTTATATACTAGTTAACTGTTTACCAGTGGGAGGCTCCTTTGCACAGGATGCCGGCTAGATTATGGGTACAACAACGGCGCCTATTTCTGCAGTGAAGCAGTAATGTGTAACCATTACTGTGTTTCGGTCTGAAGGGCGCCGTAGCTAGTGAAATTACTGGGCAAATGAGACTTAACATCTTATGTCTCAAGGTGACGAGCACAATTGTAGTGCTGCTCAGAATTTTTGAGTTTTTCAAGAATCCTGAGCGGCACTGCATTATAATGGGCAGGGCGGACCAATTACCATCAGCTGAACGTCCTGCTCGTCTCTTCCCTTATTATCATAAAAAAAATATATATATATATAAGTATTATATTGTTTCTAATAAAAACGTCTTCTATTTTTAATTTTACTATGGACAAAATGCTTTGAAGCTTGCAGCGATCGTAGCACGCCACGAGGGCGACAGCAATGAATAAATTTCCGATAGCTTATGGATTATATTCATATTGTGTGGACTCAGATTGAGCCTATTGAGGTTACGTTTGATTAAGCCGCCTTTTTATTGAGATCGAGTCAACTAGATGGACTTCTGATTTGAAACGTTACATAACTTACATACCATAAAGTTGAAGAATTGATCTAGTTCATACATGCGAGTAAACCCACATATACACACACATCACACACTCACACACATACCAATGCTTATTTTTAGTTTTCTTGTATTCCATTTATTATTGTAAGCCACGGACGAGCAAAAAAATAAGGACTCCGTGTCGTCACCTTACATAACAGTGAGGCACCAAAACAAGCCGGTAAACGTGTAAATACATAGCCCCACGCATGCATATCCTACTACATCATATACTAATACAAGCCGATCGGCCGCCATTATGAGATTTGCCATCGTCTGTGACAGATCAGTTTGCGTCGCAATAAAATAGTATAAAAATCCGTCGTGCGTTGTGAAAAAGTGTAAAAACAATAATATAAAAGGGTTTGTGGATATATGATTATTTAAGGGAGAAAAAATTGTGTTACTGGTATACCCCGTAACCGCACACACACTAGCATAAAGGTGCTTCACTTGCTAATATCACGGCGCGGTGTCCTTCTTCTTTTACTAGTCCGTGTTGTAAGCATAATCAAAATTGTCTGGAGTCTGGGCGCTGATGACTGCGACACAGTCCGGGAGACTAATGCGGCTGTCAATGTAAAATGTAAATTATATTATTTTTTTATGAAAATACGGGACGAGATGAGCAGGACGTTCAGATGATGGTAATTGATACTGCCCTACATTGCAATGCAGTGCCGCTACGGATTCTTGAAAAGCCCAAAAATTCTGAGCGGCACTACAATTGCGCTCGTCACCTTGAGACATAAGATGGTAAGTCTCATTTGCCCAGTAATCTCACTAGCTACAGCGCCCTTTAGACCGAAACACAGTAATGCTTACACATTACTGCTTCACGGCAGAAATAGGCGCCGTTGTGGTACCCATAATCTAGCCGGCATCCTGTGCAAAGGAACCTCCCACTGGTGAATGTATGCTTGTTACCTTAAATAAAGATTTATTATTATTGTAAGATCGACTTAGAATGTGAAGATATTTCTGTTTCTTATAGAGTATTTTTATAAACTCTTTGTAGATATATATAATTATTCGTAAAAAGATAAATCAACTAGATTTTGATAAAATATAAAATCTTGTCTTTTTAATCATTTTATTACCTAACTAATTCTGTTATGTTGAAGTGAGTTCCTTATTTATGTAATATAATTATTATCATGCATAGGACTTCACTGTACGCTGTGAGTATGTATTTTTTTTTTATGTAATAGGAGGACAAACGAGCGTACGGGTAACCTGTTGTTAAGTGATCACCGCCGCCCACAATCTCTTGCAACACCAGAGGAATCACAGGAGCGTTGCCGGCCTTTAAGGAAGGTGTACGCGCTTTTTTTGAAGGTACCCATGTCGTATCGTCCCTGAAACACCGCACAAGAAAGCTCATTCCACAGCTTTGTAGTACGTGGAAGAAAGCTCCTTGAAAACCGCACTGTGGAGTTATATATGTTTTTTTTATAGAAAAGGAGACAAACTACGGATCACCCGGTGTTGAGTGTTCACGGCCGCCGAAACTCTCTCGCAACACCAGAGGAATCACAGGAGCGTTGCAGGCTGGAAGGTGTACGAAACAAGGAAGATCATTCCACAGCATGTGGTATGTGGAAGAAAGTTCCTTGAAAACCGCACTGTGGAGGAACGCCACACATCCAGGTGGTGGGAATGATATTCTAATTTGTAGCGTGTAATGTGAAGGTAGAATTCGGCGGCAGGAATCAGGTGAAACAGATCTTCGGAACACTGTGATAAATGTGACAGAAGACACTCAATAAAGCTACGTCTCTGCCGACGTCGCTGGGGTTTGCTTCCCAAAAGAACCTATTCTCGAAAGAGCCGATGGCCATTCTCCTGAGTGGGCGCTACTTGTGGTGGCTGGATCTACCTATGTTGTTAAAGTTTAAAGTTATATTATACACGATGTTACAATACTACCCGCAAAGCTGAAAGGAGTTAAATGGGGCGTTATAACGAATCCATTCACAATATTTAATAAGCGAAGTAACGCTGTATAACATACCCCAAATATATAAAAAAAGTATTATTATTTTCACTGATGTGCATTTTTTTTATGGCATAGGAGGACAAACGAGCGTACGGGTCACCTGGTGTTAAGTGATCACCGCCGCCCACACTCTCCTGCAACACCAGAGGAATCACAGGAGCGTTGCCGGCCTTTAAGGAAGGTGTACGCGCTTTTCTTGAAGGTACCCATGTCGTATCGTCCCGGAAACACCGCACAAGGAAGCTCATTCCACAGCTTCGTAGTGCGAGGAAGAAAGCTCCTTGAAAACCGCACTGTGGAGGACCAACACACATCCAGATGGTGGGGATGATATCGTAACTTGTGGCGTGTCGTGCGAAGGTGAAATTCGGCGGCAGGAATCAGGTTGAACAGCTCTTCGGAACACTCCCCGTAATAAATGCGGTAGAAGACACACAATGAAGCGACGTCTCTACGCAACGTCAAGTCATCCAGCCGTTCACAGAGCGCTAGGTCCCCGACAATTCGAGCTGCTCTGCCTTGCACGCGGTCAAATGGATCGAGCTGATACTGGGTTGCGCCAGACCAGAGATGACAGCAATACTCCATGTGAGGCCGGACCTGTGCTTTGTAGAGTGCTAGAATGTGGGCCGGCTTGGAGTATTGCCGTGCTCTATTTATGACGCCCAGTTTCTTCGAAGCAATTTGGCTTTGCCCTCCAGATGGCCACGGAATTGGCAATCGCTCGAGATTTCGAGACCCAGTATTCCGATACTAGGCGAGGCTTTAAGGGAAGTGTTCTCGAAGAGCGGTGATACGGCAAATGGGGTTTTTTTAGTGGTAAACGCGCAAACTTGAGTCTTCTGGGGGTTAAATTGGACAAGGTTCAACTTACCCCATTCCGCGACCTTCTCGAGAGAGGACTCGATAGAAGACACAAGTTTCTCCCGGCACTGCTCGACGTTTTCCCGAGAGAGACCTGCATGGCCCGTGTATACGGCATCACCAGTGCTGTCGTCTGCATAGCAATGCATATTGGCGGTGTCCAACATATCATTGATATGCAGAAGAAACAGCGTGAGAGATAGCACACAGCCTTGGGGCACTCCAGCGTTCACGGTCTTGGGATTCGAGCAATAACCGTCGACAACGACCTGTATGCTGCGCCCAGTGAGGAAGCTGGAGGTCCACTTGCATAAGCTCTCGGGAAGCCCAAATGATGGAAGTTTTGCGAGGAGCGCCTTGTGCCATACACGATCAAAGGCCTTCGCTATATCCAGACCAACTGCCAGGCCTTCCCCCTTGCTTTCAATAGCCGCCGCCCATCTATGTGTTAGGTATACCAGAAGATCGCCAGTCGACCGACCATGGCGATAGCCGTACTGCCGGTCGTTGATCAACTGGTGACCCTCAAGGTATACCAAGAGGTGGTAATAGCAATAGGCCTGTAGTCCTATTTGAGTGAAATTAAATAGGAAACTACGCATAATTTACCTATATTTCTACCTAATTCGCGGAACGATATAAATTTTAAGAGACCTAACCTAACGAAATAACCTACACGAACACTTACTCTTTCATAATAAACGTCAAATTTACAGAAACAGCTCAAAGTGTGCTCCACCTTGTGTGGCATTTCGAACCGTCGTCGGTGTTATTGAAGCGAAAACCGATCCAACATACTGTTCCATCTCTGCAACCGTTGGTCAATCGGAGAAATACACTCTGTCCTTCACATAACCATTTTTTCCAACTTGACGATTCGGAAGCCAGTACTTGAGTATAATGATATCCTTGTATTGAGGTAGCAAACATTTATGAATGAAAAATAGAAATTTATGAGGTACAATAGGTACGTAGCTCTTTCTGTTTAACAATCTGAAATGAGGTTGATATTTTTTTATAAAAATAAGGGACGAGACGAGCAGGACGTTCAGCTGATGGTGATTGATACACCCTGTCCATTACAATGCAGTGACGTTCAGGATTCTTGAAAAAAAAATCTGAGTGGCACTACAATTGCGCTCGTCACCTTGAGAGATAAGATGTCAAGTCTCATTTGCCCAGTACTTTGAAATTTTTGGGTTTGAAAATTAATTATATTTTTACGTGAAATTTTGTAACACGCTGCATATTAATACTCATACATATCATTATAGTTATTCATTGTAATGATTGCTATTTTTTTTATTTACAGTTTGTGTGGTTCGATGCATCTATTGTACACACTCAACAACTCTTATGGTGTTTTTTTAATTTATTTTGACACGCCACAAGTTACGATATCATCCCCACCATCTGGATGTGTGGCGGTCCTCCACAGTGCGGTTTTCCTTCCACGTACTACAAAGCTGTGGAATGAGCTTCCTTGTGCGGTGTTTCCGGGACGATTCGACATGGGTACCTTCAAGAAAAGCGCGTACACCTTCCTTAAAGGCCGGCAACGCTCTTGTGATTCCTCTGATGTTGCAAGAGAGTGTGGGCGGCGGTGATCACTTAACACCAGGTGACCCGTACGCTCGTTTGTCCTCCTATTCCATAAAAAACTTGTGTAAGTTGAGTATTTCTTAACTCACGTCACATAAAAAAAAATTAATTACAATAATTTGCAAAACGTCAAAGCTATTTCATTTCAAAGAGTGGCAATGAGGCTCTTGCCACTTTTTCTCATTTAGCAATACTTTTTATATAATAGTAAAGTAAACTTTAGATATGTTATTTATTTGACTTAAACGAACTAAGTGCTATAACGTATTTCAGATTTGATTTGTGATAAAAACTTACTGTACTTCAAAAAGGTTGTGGTTCTGATTACCATGATTGTCAAGTGACATACTCATTGATGCTAGTAACCAAAGAGAATATAACCACTAAGTTGCTAGTAACTATGCTTTCCTAATTTTAAAAAGTTTGTTACAAGCAAAACATTTTCACGAAAGTTATGTAACTATTTCGTAGTATCCAGCAAATTGTTTTATCAAGCAAGTAATGAATAAATCACCGATAGCTTATGGATTATATTACGAGTTCAGATTGAGCCTATTGAGGTTAGGTTTGATCAAGCCGCTTTGTTATTGGGAGGGATCTAGCTAGATGAGATTCTCATGCTAAACGAGGATCGAAATAATATCGTTTTTAAAGGTGTTACTGTTTAAATAAAATACTTTTTCAAAGATCAAAACGCGTGTAATTCTAACTGTGTTTTACATTAGTTTTTGCGTAAAAGTTATATTTTTACTATTTACCTTTTCACAACACGTTTCAAGGGGCTACTGTTCACATGCCTGTCAATGTCGGGTTAATTAAATTAAAAACGTAACTTTTACGCAAAAACAAATGAAAAAAAAACCAGTTACTATTACACGCATTTTAATCCTTTAAAAAGCGTTTAATTTAAATTTGTAAGAATCGCGTTAATGAAAGAAAATACTATATTACTGTTTGTCACAGAGTTGTTAAAGTACCTCATAGTTTCAACACCAATTGTTATAGTATGTATAAAACGTCATTGGTTATAGTAACAATAAAGTCTCTATTCGGGGTACTTACGTAAGTCTTTTTGTGAGAATAAGTGACAAGACGACATTTTTTATCTAAGACGGGACAAACGGGCAATAGGCTTACGTGATGAAACGTGGTAAGGCAGCCGCCCATGGACATAAGCAACACCAGGGGTCAAGAGATGCGTTGCCGGCCTTTAAGTTGGTAGTGTGAGTCTATCTACCACCAAATTAGACATAGCCATAGCCGTATACTATGGGTGTAAGACAACGATGTATTTAATACAGTATACACACATACATAAATCTATACTAATTACTAATTTACTAATAATATTATAAAGCTGCAGTGTTTCTTTGTTTGAACGCGCTAATCTCTGATACTACTGGTCCGATTTGAATGATTCTTTCAGTGTTGGGTAGTCCATTTATCGAGGAAGGCTATAGGCTATGTTTTTTTTTTCAAAATTAGGGATCCGTAATAAAATTGCTATTTTGTAACACAAGGTGTAAAATCGAAAACATATTTTTGCGTGCGCTGCAAAAACTTTTGACAATAGAACAAAATGATGTACAGGCTATATATAGGCAATATTTTATTACTTATAAAACTATCGCGTGACTTATACTTTATATGGCAAAACAACGTTTGCCGGGTCAGCTAGTATCATATAAACATCCAAGCCTCGGAAACAAACATAAAAATTTATCATTATACATATTTGCACGTAACTCGGACCCTGGAGCTCTAGCTCAGTGCACAGCTTCACTACTTGCTCGTCATCTTGCTTTTGTAATGTTAATAGTATAGTTTTTATCCTTCTAATAGCAGTATTTCGTACTAAATCTCATAATTTTAATTCATCATACTTCTTTTCATTGATCTTTGGCAGAATTCCAGTTTTTATTATGCGCTTTGGTGAGAAAGCTTTTAAGAGTTTACTTTTTATGCACGACAAGGCCAAATGAGCCGATACGGGCTATAGTGGTGGTTGCGCCATTGAATTTTAAGTGGACTGCATTTATAAACAGAACAGAAATCATTGGAATAAAGGGAATAGCCGGTACTCACCTCTTCTGCAAGATCCTGGGTTCTTCTTATATTCGCCTGAGCGTGCTGGCAAACTACATTATATTTTGCAGTACATTTAACGATGAAATCACTAATTTAATAAATATATACAGCGTGCACATATTCAATTTATTTATTCAATAGTCACACACAACAGAATTAAGTACAACAAATACATAATTAATAAAAAAACTATCAGATAAAAACAAGATAGACTTCAACTCCACGAGGGTGTGTACACAGCATGTTTAGCAGAAATGAATAACTATTAAAATACAGTAATAATAGAGTAAAAAACTAGATAATGTAGTATTATAAAAGAAAAAGTCAGAGAATATATATATATACTAGCTGACCCAGCAAACGTTATTAAAATCGCGATACAAAAGTATCTGTTGATCGTAGATGAGTGAAAATTTGAAGTTGTATGTATTTTTTAATCCTGACTCATAATCAACAAATTTAAAAAAAAAATGTCAAAAAAATAAAAAAATAAAATTTCGTGTGGACCACTCTTAACATTTAGGGGTATGAAAAATAGATGTTGGCCGATTTTCAGACCTACTCAATATGCTCACAAAATTTCATGAGAATCGGTCAAGCCGTTTCGGAGGAGTACGGGAACGAACATTGTGACACGAGAATTTTATATATAAGATGAAATGAAATGAAATGAAATATATCTTTATTGCATACCACAAAATTATGAAACATAACAAAAATCGAGACTACAAAAAGCAATAGGCGGCCTTATCGCTTAAGAGCGATTTCTACCAGGCAACCTATAATGAATCAGTTATAGTTGAAAAGATAACAGAAGGTGGTGTTATCGATATGCATATAATTTAAACATACAGTAAATAATTCCAAGAAAAGAACTAGTATTGAAATTGTCACAGTAATAAATAATAATTATGGAGCGTTGTTTTGAAAGATTGGAGAGTTTGAGCCTTTCTGATTTCAGAGGGAAGAGAATTCCATAGGTTAACAGCTTGCACAGCAAATGAATTGTTGAAAAAGGAAGTTTTATGAACAGGTGTACAAAGCAAGAGATTATGAACAGACCGAAGATATAGTTGGTGAGAACTTAATGCTGAAAATTTTTCCTTGAGATATATAGGAGTTTTAGGATCAAATAGGACACGATAGAGATGTATAAGTATATGGAAATTTCTACGCAAGCGGATAGGGAGCCATTTGAGCTTTTTGCGAAATTCAGACACGTGGTCATACTTACGTAGTCCAAATATAAAACGAATACACATGTTCTGCAATCGTTCAAGCTTATCCAACTGGAGTTCGGTTAAGTCGACATATGAAATGTCAGCGTAGTCAAGAATGGACAGGAGAAGGGATTGAGCGAGTAAAGTTTTCGTGGGAATAGGAAGAAAATTTTGGAATTTTTTTAATGAGTGAGAGGCAGCATAGAGCTTCCTACTAACTTCTTTTAATTGATGGTGCCAAGACAAATTCCGATCAATGAATACGCCCAAGCTCTTAACAGAGCAGCTAAAAGGAATAAGAGTTCCTCCTACAGAAATGGGAGGTAGATTACCCCACTCAATTTTATGGGTTAGTTGTGAGCTACCAACAATAATACATTGAGTTTTCGACGGATTCACTTTTAGTCCATGGGCAGTACTCCATTCCACGATTGTAGTTAAGTCTTTGTTAGTGTTTTTAATAGCTAAAGGCAGACCCTCGAGAGAAGATTGTGAGTATATCTGGAGATCGTCTGCATACATATGATACCAGGAAGTTAAATTTTTAGTTATAGAGTTAATAAAAATTGCAAAAAGAAGAGGAGATAGTACACCGCCTTGTGGAACTCCAGCGGAAAGGTTAGACCAGGTTGAAGTGTTATCATCAATCTTAGTCCTTTGCCGACGCCCACGTAAATAGCTTCGAAACCACCCTATCACTGTTGGAGATACGTTAATAGAACTCAACATGCTCAGCAAAATATCAAAGTCAACAGTGCAGAAGGCATTACTGAAGTCGAGTAGTGTAAGTATTGTGAGCTGTTGCTTATCCATGCCAGATCGGATATCATCGGTAATTTTTATAAGTGCAGTAGTCGTACTATGTCCTGGACGAAAACCAGATTGGAGAGGGTTAAGAACACTGTGCTTATTAATAAATATAGAGAATTGTTGATGGACTAAGCGTTCAAGAACCTTGGAAAGAAAAGGTAGTATAGATATGGGGCGATAGTCAGAAAGATTATGTGGTTTAGAAATTTTAGGTATTGGAATAACATTAGCGTCTTTCCAGGCTACAGGAAATTGGCCAGACGTTATAGAAAAATTAAGAATATGGAAGATTGTAGGAACTAGGATATCTATGATAGGAAGGATCATATTACGACTAATGCAATCACTACCAACGGCCTTAGATGTAACAGACAAAATGGTTTTTTTAACGTCAGAATCAGTGAAGGGAGAGAAGTTGAACGGTGGAAAGTCAGGGGTTGGGATTAAGGATAGGGATTTAAGCGTTTGAGCTTTAGTGTTATTGTCAAGAAAAGATGAATTTTGAGAGAAATGTTGATTAAGTTGTTCAATATTTAGATTATTGGAAACTGTATGTTGTTGCTTCCCAACTCCTAGCGTTCTTAGGAATTTCCAAACTTTACTGGTTTCACCGTTCTCAACAGACGAGTAGATATGGCGTCGCTGCGCGTCTCTGCACATTGTATTGCAACGATTCCTTAATCTTATATACTTTTCCCGGTTAAGATCAGAGTTATTATGCTTATAAATAGATTTAGCTCGATTTTTAGAAATTTGCAGTTTTTTAATATCATCAGTAAGCCAAGGAGCAGGTAAATGCTTTATCTTCACGGGTTTAACTGGCGCATGCTTATCATACAGCTGTATTAGCAAAGAATTAAAAATATCAACTTTATCGTTGATACTATTAGAATTAAAAATGACATCCCAATCAATAGTTTGTGCGTCTATAGAAAGACGTTGCATATCCATCCCAGAAAAATTCCGCTGCATCAGTATTTGGGGTTTACGTTTAGGGGGGCGTACTTTATAGGAGAGAAAAATGAGATCGTGGAAGGAAAAAGCATCCGCAGAGCATTGCCCATGCGAGTTTACATACTCGGGCTTAGAGACTATGATGAGGTCAAGAAGAGACGGAGTGGAGTGAGGAAAGAAGTGGGTGGCTGTAAGAGGAAGGATATGGAGATTGCAGGAATCAGTAACGGACAAAAGCTTTTTTGAACGATGGTCATCTTTAAGAAGACAGGTATTAAAATCACCCATCAAAATCAAGTGATCATATAGTGGTACAAATTTCTCGAGGATATGATCAAAGGAAGAGAAATAATCGACATTAAGTGAAGGACTGTAGAATACTCCAAGAAGGGTTTTTGTACTCAACTTCATTCTGTGACATGGAATCACTAGAAGAACTTATGATTGAAAACGGAAGGTGAGATCGAAGATAGATTGCAACGCCGCCACCAACTCTACCCACACGGTCGTTGCGAAGGAGGTGGTAGCCTGGAAGGTAGTAAGAGGAAGAAGGGAGGCTGGGCTTAAGCCACGACTCAGAAATAAGTACGGCATGAACATTGCTAGAATCAAACGACGCCTGAAGGTCAAGATATGTATATATGGACAAATTGATTAAGATATATATAGAGTCAACCCTATAAAGTTGAAGATAATTCTAAAAACTCATATTTTAAACATATCCCCGTGTTGTTACTTTTATCTACACTATTGGATCAAATTGAATTTAATAAGAATCGATAGTGGATCTTCAAAACAGCACTTATTTAAAACCAGATAAATTAACTACGAAGCTGCTGCTTCGACTGCCGAAGACAGCAAGCGTCGCAAATATGTTGGTCTCAGTGAGTCATACATCTTTGTGCCGTTTGGTGTCGAGACACTTGGCCCGTGGGGCCCAGAGGCGCGGAGAATGTTCAAAATACTATCTTCGCGCCTCAATAAGGCTACTGGAAACCCAAGCGCTGGCAGCTATTTCGGTCAACGGATCAGCCTTGCTATCCAACGGGGTAATGCTGCCAGTATTCTTGGTACGCTTCCACGTAATGATAGTTTTAATTTTATGTAGTCGTAGTATTGTAAATATAGTTATAAGATTTGTTTTGATTAAATAAACATTTACTACGAAGTACTACGTTTATAACCACAAAATAATAATATCGTAGGCAGTTGTCACGAGGGTGCAGTAAATTTTACCTCACGAGACAAGTGTATGCAATTCAGGCCACACTTACAAGCTTCCCTACGCGACGTTTCCTGAAAGATGTTACTTAGAGTGACATCTTTACAACACGAACTGTTACAAACAGCATTGCTTACATTTAAGAATCTCCTTGTAAAGAAAAATGGTAGATGTTTTTTAAAAATATTTTAGTTTAAAGAATAGTTTTTATGCACCCATGAGGAATTGAAAGAACTCTTGAAATAACGGCAATCAAATAATTTTGTTATATTTCTTAGAACTTAATAATAATTAATGTTGTCAATATCTCAAGTCCAATTTCGCGGTCATATTTTTACGGTAGAGGAGGACAAACGAGCGTTCGAGTCACCTGATGTTTAGTGATCACCGCAGCCCACATTCTCTTGCAATACCAGAGGAGTCACAGGAGCGTTACCGGCCTTTTATAAAAGTGTACGCGCTTTATTTGATGGTAGCATGTCGTATCGTCCTGGAAAGACCACACAAGAAAGTCATTTGGATGGCAATGCCAAGCAGGCTCCGAAGAAGCTAGGGATCATAATTAGAGCATGGCAGTACTTTTGCCGGCCCACATTCTAGCGCTCTACAATCGCAGGTCCAGCCAAAAGGAGTATTGCTCTCATCTCTGATCTATTGCACCTAAGTATGAGCTCAAACCATTTGTGCAATACTTTCTGGGATCAAGTGTTCTGTGAACGGCTAGATCAATTTTAGTTGCGGAGAGATATTATTTGCCTTCTACCACTTTATTCACGGAGTGTTCTGCAGAGCGGTTTAACCCGTTTCCTGCTATCAAATTTCACCTTCGCAGTACACACCTCAAACTAACACCAATAACTAATTTCTATTTTGAAGTAGAATCCTATATTTCTACGAGATATAAAAAAATGGTAAGAAGCCGTACCTGTTCAGAGGCGTGATATCCAAACTCCAAGTCTTTAATAATCGCCTAATTCCATAAGATGGACACCCTAAGAAGAAGTCCTTATTGAAGTATAGTCAGCATCGACAAGCTATAAGGAAGGTTCAGTGACTAATATCAATAATTACTTGAATATAGATTATTTTCCTTTAGCGTTTTTTAATTTTCTGTTGATAATTTTCATCAGCACATAAGTATTTGTTATATTATGCAGCTCCTACAACGTAATTGGAAACGGAGCGATCGCCTCCAGTTATTAATTTGTAAGCTTGAAATTTCGATAAAAGTCCGGACTTTTTAATTGATCTCGTTTAGATTTCGTTTCTCTTTTACAAGCCTTTAGGCTTATATGATATTAGTTAATATGTAGTTTTATTACTATATCTAATTTAAAATATAATCCGGACAAGTTCGAGAGCTGAACAAAATCCAGACTAGAGTACAAAAGTCCGGACATATCCGGATTAATCCGGACGGATGGCACCCTACCTCCATGTATTCATAAATCTTTTGAGTCTTGAGTTCTTTTGATCTGAAGAATATCTTTTAAAATGTGGTAATTGGGTAGGTTTTCAGTTTTAAGTGTGTGAGTTATCCTGTATGTAACTAAAAATTTTTCAAACGTTTCTAACCCACAGCGCGGGTTCTCTCATAATGGCCTACGCTGAAAACCAGCGCTGTAGCATTTGATACATCATACGCTGAGCGGTGTCCATTTTCACATCATTCTTGATTATGTATTTTCACAAATATTACTTTACTTTAAGCGATATTTATATGTTTTAATTTTAGATGTTTAATAAAACTTTGTAAATTAATTTGTGTTATGTAAAATAAAAATAGGTCTATATGGTTGGGAAATATTGACGTTTAAAATTGATTTTAAAACCCTAAGAGGATTTACGTTTCTATATCTCAACCACATTATGGGTTCCTGGTGTCCGTCTTCACAAACACCTATAAACGAGTTGTCCTGATGCCTCTCAGATCTGACAGGTGAGCCAATATTTGGCACGTGGGTACCTCTGTCAGTGAATAAGTATGACATAGTGGGACATAATATCTATGAGTATGACCATACAAAGAGGTGACGTTGCTCGCTTCATCGGCAACTTCTATGTACCATTAGGTATTTAGTTAATATTTTTTTTAGATATTATTATTTTAATGACAAGACTCAATTCATAAAATATAAAGCCGCATGCAGAAGCTACAATTTAATATTAGAAGTTATTCTTATGGCTCTGAAGTGATCCCCTTTCCATAACCTAATAGTTATAGAAAAATCACTTCTTTTCGAATGGACAATTTAATGCATCTATGTCTACAATTCATCTAAGTCATCTAAACTAGGTATACGGATTTGCCTGTACATATATTAGAATGTAGGGATGAAAGGTATCTAACCAATGAGCTGTAAGAAAGCATTAAAACTTTCCAAAATCAATAAAACGTGTAAACATTGGAGGGGCACTCCAGCGTCTCGCACAAAAAGCACCACAGAATACGGCTCCCAATTACACTCCCCGTCAAACAATCTAGTTTGGACTACTTACGACTAGTTATTACTGGATACAGCCGGATTGCGCTCGTTCGCACCAGTTCAAACCAGAAAACACTACAGAATACGTCACTACACTCACAAGTAAAGGTTTGATTGATGATTATTGTCTTTATATCGGTAGATTAGACACACGGGGACATAAACGCGCGGCCGTCTGCCGTCAGAAGGTACACTGACCTGCCATGACACTTTTCCCTGGGCAATTGTACGCATGCGCAATAAAACGTTAAGGTCATTTCCCATTGTTCGCTCACAATTAGGGTGAAATTGATCATAGGAATCGGTGAAGGAACATCTTAAGATCCCAAAATACATTCCCCGTTTCAAAACCTTGCGCTTTAATTACCATAACATATTTTAGGTATATATTCTGATGTATCTATTTAAAATAACATATTATATTTAGATAAAGCATGAAAAATAACAGCACTTTTACTAAATTACTCCTACAAAACATGTATAATTTTGCGTTTCATAAGTTAAAGAAGAAGTGATGGGGTCAGTAGAATAAAATGTCTTTGAATTCGGACAGAAAATATCGAGTTGAAAGTGCGTTGGAGACAAGACTGCAATAAATTATTCTCTAGTTTTTTATGCGAAAAAGATCATGAAGCAGTTGGCAGATCACAAAGACGGAGTAAGCCTTCAAACGAGAGGATGAAAAATACTGGAGATAGTACAGATAGAGATTTTTAGGGGATAAAGAGTGAACATTGCTCCTGTGACTCGTGTTACCTGGGGAGTCAGTACCAAAGAGAAGCTCATGACGCGAAGGAATGGCGTGATCATGCGCAGACTTTTTACTAGGAGAACAAAGAAGATAATATAATCTGTAGAGACCGGATTATTTGCATATTTAGTACCTTTTCAGCGGTAGTAAAAAAGAATTATGCATATTTACGCTCGATCTCGCTCATCATTCGATGCTTTTCATAGTACGCCCAAACATTGAACTCAAATTTAAATTCTGCCCAATAACCCCAGTAGGCGTAGACTCTCCTTTTCTGCTTACAAAAATTTACTGAGCGATCGTAGATACAATTTGTCTACAGAACATTTAGAACAGTACTTAGTAGTACATATTTTTAAAGGTAAACCTTAAATTTAATTGTTATCTGAGTAGGTATATCTTGTAATAGTTTTTTTCACAAATGCGATTGTCAATACAAGCCTTTATAAAATTAAAATGAAATATTTAAAAATATGACTTTTTATTTTTCCTGCTTAATTGTTTGCATATTTTGCCCTTTTTATAGATTTTCATGCATATTTTGGCTATTTTACTTGCATATTTGCATGCATATTTTGGGCATTTATTGTAGCATATATAATCCGGTCTCTAATAATCTGTGTAAGATACACGTAAATAAGAAAATTGTTTCAAAAGTAAGAAGAAATCTTTGTAGTACTTCATATATAAAACCCTTGTATTAAGTTCTTGTACATTGTATATATGAAATGCTGCTACTGTAGATATAGATTAAAAAGAGTGGAAATCTTGCCAGTTCTTCTCAGTAAAGTTCAACTTTTCCGAAATGTTGGTAAAATCTTTGACATTCATAAGTGTTATTTTGACCTAAGTGAATTAATGATTTTTCTTTCTTTCAAATGCCGTCAAATTAGTTTCGGTCTTAGATGCACCAATTCACGATACACAGCACTATTAAAAAATTATTTAATTTCATAACTTAACGCCATTGTGAACACGACTTTACAAGGCTCCCTCACACTTGTAAGGCTAACGTCACGAAGTCTACAAGGACTCCGGAAACGTCCGATGTAATTAAAACGTATTAGCGAACGTCTTAGAAACTATTCCTAACTTGTAAACTTGTTGGTCTGTCTGTCTGTTTGCGTACGACATATATTTGCTTGGCGTGAATATTGTGCAACGTGTCTGAAAATTGAATATTAATCTGAAACCAGGGTATGGACAAGCTGATATCTAATATCCAGGGAAAAATAATAAGAAAATTAGTAATTTTTTATATGTAAACTACAGAAATTCTCCTTTAATTTTCTCAAACATAAATAGCAATGACATTCTCAGAATTTGTAGTCACAGTTCAAAAAATAAAGTATATGGGGACAAATTGATACAACTTTGAAAAAAAAGTGTTAAACTCTCAGGTTGTGGTCTCATCTACAGGATTTAATTTACAGTTAACCTGATCAAACCCAATATTTGAGATTCTTTAGATGAAGCCACAACCTGAGACTTGAATAAAGCATTCAAGATCTTATAAACCATACGGCACTCGAACGGTTGGTTAACTTGGAAAGAGCGCTCGCACGGAACGCGAAAGGTTGCGGGTTCGAGTCCCGCATCGTACATATATTTGTGTAATTAATCCCAGAAGTGAGGGTTATCACTTTAAAAACATAAAAAATTGTTTGGATTAGAAAAAAAGTGTTAGATTTCTTCCTTTTTTTTCCCAGGGTGGTCAGTTGTCCACTGTTTCCAGCTTGAAGTATTAAGAATCTAAAAATTATGAATCAAAATCTAGCAGATATTGACGCATTTTATTACTTTTAAATTATAATGATGACCTGAAAGAATAGTTATCCACACGGACAAGGCAGGGGTCGAATCTATGGTATTCTTTTCACATCCGTACTACATGGGGCACACTAAAAGCTTTTCACTTCTAGCTAATCGGAATTATTTGAATTTCGAATGTTATATGTTTTAAACGTTACAAGATTCTTAGTAATAAAAAAATTGGCGGGAAATCATTTGCCAATTGTTTTTTTATCACACATCAAAGTTCTACGTACGCAACGAAAATGGAATTAAGTGGAAATGATTTTAGAGCGATGATTTTTTATGTTTTTAAAAGTTCTCTCTCCGCAAGACTATGCTGCTCGACTTCAAAATGCTTTTGGCAGAGAAGCACCTTGCTGGAGCACCGTGAGGGTTTGCTGAATTTGAGAGAGGTCGGGTCTCTTCACATGACGAATTTCGGCCTTCAACTGCCGTGAACGAAAATAATGTGGCTACTGTTAAGCGGCTAATTGGAGAAAACCCGCGGATTACCTATGAGACAATTCGAGGACTATTGGGGATACTTTGTTGTCGTTGGATCCCTCATGAATTGACCGCAGAGCAGAAGCGGGCTCCCGTGAAATGGTGCTCACAGATGCTAATGAAGTATGACCACGGACGGACATTCTAATGCTTTTTATGACATTGTCACAGGAGACGAAACGTGAATTGATTGTTTTCAACCCAAAAAAAGCAGCAATCTTGTGAATGGGTGTTTGAAAAGGACAACAGGCCAACAAAAGTAAGGCAGGCGAGAAACGTTGGTAAAAAATGATCGCATTTCTCAGCTACGGGTCCCATGTGCACAATTCCACTTGAAGATCAAGAGAGTGTTAAAGCCGAGTGGTATTCTACCATTTGTTTACCCAGGGTGTTAAAAAAAGTTCGCGAAAGATGACCAAAATCCGCGTTCCCCTATATCATGACCACGCTTCTTCACACACGGCCATCAAAACTATGTCATTTTTAGCTTCCGACAAAGTACAACTTGTCATCCATCCTGCACAAAGCTCTAACCTACCACCCTGTCCTGTGGTTTCTGTATTTTCCCCAAAACTAAAGATTTGATGAGAGGTTTCACTTTTACCAATTCCGAAGAGGCAGTAATAGCGTTCAATCAGCACGTAGAAAACAAGCCTTCAGATCTGTGGTCCTCCAGTTTTAAAAAATGGTTCGATTGCATGAAAAAATGTTTATAATGTAAAGGAGAGTATTTTGAAAAGCCATAAACATAATATTTTGTTTATAACATGTTGTTTTTTAAGTTACGCAAAACTTTTAGTGTGACCTACCTATATTACCCAGGACGTTAATACTGTCCATATGAGAATCACCATGTAAGTATCAAACATCCGCAATTGGTGAGACGAGGTACATGAGTACAAGATCGTGTAGATGAAGCCACAGCCTGAGAGTTGAACAAAGACATATCAAGATTTATGAACTTCACGTCACTCGCAAGGAACGTGAGAGGTCGCGCCCACATCATCATTCATAAATTTTGTTTTCAAATTTAATTTGTGTAATTAATACCATACTATTTTCTTTGATTAACGCGAGTGTAGGCAAGAATGGCTCCTAATAAAAGGCATAAAAAGGCATATATTTTCTCAAAACTGATGCCTTTAGAATTATTTTAAATGTAATTTCTAACACCACCACCGCTTCGGAAACAAATGGCGCTCTGAGACCGAAGCGGCGCAAGAAACGCTCCCAGCATTCTTTTTTTGCACTCTTTTTACTAAAATATACAAATATTGTACTGTCATTGTTATTGCTATAATATAATCATAATCTATAATTGTTATTACTATAAAATAATCATAATCTATAATGATAGATTTTAAGAATAACAATGGTTATTGCTATAAAATAATCAAAATTTACAGAACTCCCAGTTGGCGAGTCCGACTTACACTTGTCTGGTTTTCTTATGAAATTTATGTAATACAAGCATACAGACGGATAGTGGATACTTAGTAATAAGATGGTGATGACTCTACGCACACGGAACCCTAAAAGCTGTAAAAACCCCTATTAAGTTGCAATGAAGTGGCGCAGTTGTTGGTACAATAAACTTTATGGCAACACTGCATGTCGTAGTTAATTATGGTTGCCAACTGGAAAAATACAGATAATAAAGCATTCAGTTCCTGTAGTAAATGGTCTGTGATTAAAATGTTCGGTCAAATTAATTGTGCATGTAAAATTGTAAATTATTTTACAGTGGGATGGAAATTAACTGATGAAATATTAAGCTTTACTTTCTGAATTGACTGGTAGACTAGTGATAGACTAATACCAAATGTAAAAAGTTGTAGAGAATATATATTTTTGAAGTGAAAACTTCTATAGAACTTTTCTTGGGATGGGTATAAAATGTTATACTCGCGTCAGGACACGTGGCCTGATCGAGAATTCGTAAGACAGTCGTTGAAATTATGGATGAAAGTTTATACTTCTAACTAATTATAGTACGGCCATTTCAACTTTATGATGGTCAATGGATCAGTGGTTGAATCATTGTGATTGCGAAGCCGAAACACCGCAAGGTCGAGGGATTTAATCTGAGGAGTGAAATATTTTTACAGTTTTAATTATTTAGTTTTGAAGCTTTGTCATTAAGACTCTCCCTAAGGCGATAGTCATACTTGTATTTCTTTGTTACTTATTATTTTGTTCAATTTTTTTTTATTATTTTCTTTCTTACTTCAGCTGCCATAAACTTAAGGTGGTAATGAACATGGTGAAAGAGTCAAATTAGGGATGAAAGTTGATTTTTCTGAGAGATAAACTTTTTATTGAGTTTCAATTCACATAATATGTTTTCATAAATTGCTTATTGCTCGCTCGGAGCTTCTCACTCACTGCCACCGGTCACAGTACAAGTAATAGAACAGAAGCGTTGCTCAGCGGTCTCTTTGAAATTATATACCTACGTCTGGCCGGAGCGGTAGGGTTGGTACATACAAAAATTGACGACTTTTAAATAAAACACTTTTAAAGGATTACAACGCCTGTAATTGTAACTGTGTTCTTACATTCGATTTTTGCGTAAACCATACATTTTTATTTTAGTTAACCTGACGTTTCAAGACCTTTCCAGATCTCGTATATAACATATCCACCAGATGACCTCTTCAATCGCCAACTGAATTTCAGAATCTCTTATCAGAAAAGAAACATGGCAAGGTTTCTGTTACAAGACTAAAATGGCTGGAGTGGTTCTCGTCTAGAATTCTTTATAATAAAAACAAGTTGAATGTTACTAAATGCATTCGACCACACCTTTGTGCCCCTCCCTTCGCATTAACTAATTTGGAGAATGCTTCCATAAATCTGTCTGACCTTAGAGTTTATATAACAATAAAAATAGAGTTCTGACATTGTAACATCTTTCTTATTTTATTTAAAATTAAAAAAACAGTAAATCGTAAAAATTGTTTTAAAGTTTTAACTGACTTCAAAAAAGGAGGAGGTTCTCAATTCGTCGGTATTTTTTTTATGTTTGTTAGCTCAAAACTTTCGACATGGTGAACAGATTTTGATAATTCTATCTGTATTTTTATTTGAAAGCTGGTGTTTCCCGTGTGGTCCCATTGTAATTTGGTCCAGATCTGACAGTGGCATCCATGAGAAAACCATAAAAGTCTCAAATTTGCTATACATACGTATAGCAAAGTGGATGATAAATTTGCGAATAACTCAATTGCCAACCGATTTCGATGATTCTTTTTTTATTGGAAAGGATAAACTTCAAGGATAGTTTGGTTGGGTTCTGATTACGGAATCCGTGACAAAGTAACGGAACTCTTCAATTCTTAGGAGCAAATTAACGATACTCGGCATTTAAGTCATCTACCACAATATAGTTATGGTCAAGTAATTGTCATAGTCGAATATGATGATCAATGGGACTCCTTAACGACTTACAGTAAGGATGCGATCTGTGACAGAATTTATTACTGTCTGTAATCAAATTGCAAAGCGCTTACGTTCATTGCTGCATTGAAAAATTTAGTATATCTACACATATTTAGACAAATTGTTAGTTAGTGTACTTCAAATTCACTAAAAATCAAAAAAAATAACTAAAAAACAACCAACTTCAAAAAGACTATTTCAAAACATTAGATATAATATGCACTAATAAATTATAAAAAGAATTGCGTATTTTTATACAATCCAATTAATTAATCCAATTCTAGTAACGTGATTATTGTAATTTTTGGAGTCAGTATCCTCCAAGATAGGATTGTAACTACATACATAGTTATAGGTGAGATGTGCTTGAGTTGTGAGGAGACGAGAGGCGAGAGCGGGTCGGGGCGGAAAGACACCGATTCCAAATATGACAATAATCGTAACTAGAATTAAATTAATTAATTAGATTGTATAAAAATACGCAATTATTTCTATAATTTTTAGTGCATATCTATTGTTTTGAAATAGTGACATAACTAACTTAACAATGTAAATAGATGTACCACACACATACTCGATTAACAACACATACACGATTACATGAAAAAATATATCAATCAAACAATCTTATCCTTGACGATAGTGACTTCTCCTTACCCGATAGACACGTATATAGATTACGATATACTAGAGACCCAAACATTTATAACGTCAATCCAACGGTAACAGGATCTTAATAAAAATTCTTAATTTTTTTTATATTATTGTTTCTAAACATTAAAAGTAAAGATTTTTATTACGAAGTTTTGTAAGTATTGAATATTTTCATCCGTAAAAAAAATATTTATTTTATCTTAAACACAAAAACTGTGGCAAAGCGTGACGTAGCTAACACGCGCTCTATTTCAGAGCTTGTAACCTCTGAGGAATGGACAATCGCGTGACTTTGAACCGTATTAAATACCATGAGCTCTGAAAAACTACACAAATAATTTATTTTATATATCTTTAGAATCACTAAAGACAAATAAAATTATTGTTTTGTTTTTATTTTAACGAAATGCAACACTACTTTATTTTTCTAAAATAAAAGATTTTTTCTAAAATAAACATAGCTTAAGTTACTCATTATTACATCAGCTACCTGCCGATAAAAGCCCCTCAAAATTAGTCCAGCCATTTCAGAGATTAGCCGGAACAAACAGACAGACAAAAATTGTAAAAAAATGTTATTTTGGTGTAGGTATATATATTCATATACATGTAGTAAAAAACGGTTATTTTAATATAACAAACAGACACTCCAATTTTATTTATATGTATAGAAGATAACATGAAAAAGAATTCTAAGGGAATCAATTTTGAGAAAAAAAAATGCATTTAAGCCTTAATGCCAATTTATACGTCTTGATGGTATGGGTACGTTCAGGATAGGTTGTTAATACTTCGTTGTAACAACTCCGTTACCAAGCAATCGATAACACTAAGCAACAGTATAATCTATATCCACAATTCACAACTCAGTTAAGTTACCAGCAGTACAGTTTCGTTTACCACACAAAATGTATCCTAAAGTGTATTTTGGTCATCCCTTTCAGTTTTGGACGGTAAGTTACATTGCATATATAGAAGACCTCTATTTGTAATGTTCATAAAATATATTTTCCTGATATTGTCCATTTATTACCTACATGAGACATCTAAAAATCAATATCCGGACGACCTAACCTTGTTCGGATTTTTAAGAATGTACAAAACTTGAATAAAAATAAATACTAAAAGGACATCTGGATTCGGACCGGGGTCTTCTGCTATCCTGATCACCCAATGTCCCATCTGAGCTATTATAGTTTTGTATATTATAGTGGCGAAATTTACATTTGTATTCTAATGTTATTGTAGCTATTTCACATTAAAACACGGATAAAACTACATTTTTTAAAATTGAAACCTAGCTAGATCGATTTATCGCCCCCGAAATATATACCCCCGTATACTAAATATTATGAAAATTGTTGGAGCCGTTTCCGAGATTCAGATTACATATATATACAAGAATTGCTCGTTTTAAGGTATAAAATATGATTAAGAAATTTAAACTGCCATTCAGCGGCAAAATTTAACTACTCAAAACATTAATTATAGATTACAGGATTACCTATTAAAAAAAACTATAGCAGATTAGATAGTATGAACATGCTAAGTTATATTTATAAGTTATATTTATTCCTTTTAGGTCGTACAACATTTTCACTGTTGTTAATTTAATTTATATCTTAAGTAGTGACGTATTATGAACTAATTATCAGCATTAATTGTAACCTTTGTGGTTTTTTAGATGCCAAGTTGACCTAGCTTGTATATCAGTATTATGTAATATGATAAATAAAAAAAAATCGTTTGGACTCCGAAAGACTCGCGCAGAACCATAAAATCGGGGTGGTAACACTTAGGTTGCTGTATGGCCAATTACGACACAGATCTTACCGACAGACTCAATGTACACAAAGTGTGACTTCCTGTGATTCTTCTGGTGTTTCAAGAGCCAGCTAGAGTACCAACCACACTAGCACCTGTTTCTGCCGTGAAGCAGTAATATGCAAGCACTGTGATATTACTGGGGCAACATCTTATCTCTTGCAATATCCATCAGAATTTCGGCTTTTCAAAAATCCTGAGCGGTACGGCAAATGTTAAAAACTTTTAAATTTTCACAGCACCGCCGTCGCAGCGACATGCAACAACTGATCGATGTGGACGATTTGAAGAGAACAGTCGACATTGTCGGCTACGATACAACACATTTACAACAGTAAGCTTTTCTAACAGTCTTCTTATTCCTTGCCTTTTCCATTTACAATAGAAATTCGATTGAGGGGCGCAAGATAGTCTGTGTATTCTGTAGGAAGTCTGAAGGATATATTATGCAGGAAAAAAACACAAAGCACTGCAAAGTGCGGAAAAAGTCACTTTCCGCATTTGGAAAAGTGTACTTTTTAACCGAGTTCAAAAAAGGGGGAGGTTCTCAATCCAACCATATTATTTTGTTTTTTTTATATGTTTGTTACCAATTTTAATGGTTCTTATTTTATTGGGAAGTATGTTAGACAGTCAATGTAGGTTTATACTACATACATAGTTTTAAGTGAGATGTCCTTGTGTCGCACGCTCGATGTGACGAGGCAAGAGGCATAAACTGGCGTAATAGTTTACTGAGAGAGGCAAGCGGGGCCTATCTATTGTTTAGGAATAGTTTTTTTGAAGTCGGTTGTATTTTGTTAAATTTTTTGAGTAATTGTATTAAAAATATCTTTTGATTCGTTGTAATATTTACAAATAAAATATACCTAGATATAAGTTGAATTTGTAGAGCAATAATCAATCTGACAGCAGAAAAGGTAGAAGCACTAATGAGTAAAGAAGAATTGTTACTATGACAAAGAAGAGAACGACTAATGCTCTTGCTTGATAAAGAAGAAAGAGAACTGACACAAGAATTAGAAAGAAAGAGAGCATTAGAAGAGTGTAAGTTTTGTGTAGAAAAGAATAGGAAAATAGATAAATATTTTGAGGAGATTGTACATGAAAAAATCATTGAATGTCAGAAGGCATTAGAGAGGGAAAAAATGTAAGTGCTTTTACAGTGATATTTTTTTGTAACAGTTTTTATTGGTACAGTAGTTTTAATTTGTAACAGTTCCGTGACTGCACGTCTCGGTTTTATTTGTAAATGTCTTCACTACTAGATAATTCTTGTTGGGCGCCAACGAGAACCGGATTCTTCAAATTGACATTTGGCATGCAACAAAGATTGTCTCGTCGAATCATCGACAATCAAGTCATCTACGATCGGCTTGATTCTTTGGCGTTGCGTAGAGATTTGGGTTCTCTTTGCATCATACCAAGGCTTCTTTACACAAGATGCTGGCTGAATTACGTACGGCGCCTATTTCTGCCGTGAAGCAGTAATGTGTTAACATTACTGTGTTTCGGTCTGAAGGGCACCGTAGCTAGTGTAATAACTGGACAAATGAGACTTAACATCTTAATATGTTTCAAGGTGCCACTCAGAATTTTTGAGCTTTTCAAGAATCTTGAGCGGCACTGCATTGTAATGGACAGCACGTATATATATACCATCAGCTGAACATCCTGCTCGTCTCGACCCATATTTTCATAAAAAACTGACAGAGCAGCTGAGACAAATCAGACTAAGGGACAATAATTCGGTTTGATACCGATTACCAGATATTACGTCAAAACGCAAATTTCGCATTTTGCAAGGAAAGCTTTCTTGCCTCGCACCTCACTTTGTGAAATCAATTACCGGCTGCAGTTTTCCCGAACCGACACGTCTTAAGGTCTTTTAAGAATAGTACATACTCCCAACTTAAAGGCCGGCAACGTTTCTCTTGACCCCTGATGTTGCGGATGTCCGTCAGTGGTTACGTCACCATTTTTCATCACGATGCCCGTTTGCCCTCTCTTATTTAAAAAAAATATTGAATGTCAAACTTAATTACTCTTCATTAAAATGAGCCTTATCACCTGATTTTTCGATACTAATACATATAACTGAGAAACGCACCGCTAAATACTTTGTTGTATGTATCCTTCGAGAATACTCCTCTAACTGCCACAGCACGTATCCTGGCATTAACATATGTTTTTAAACTTTAAACATTGTAATTATTATAACGGGTACTGACGACATATATTTTAACATGGAATCCCGTGGTCTCACTCTGCAGTACAAATGCAACAAAAATACCCTAAAGTATGGACGTCGTCAATAGTGTGTCGTGAATTAGGGAATCAAAGACCAAAACTAATTATGCGCCACGTGGACAGATTGATGTACTATTAGTGTCAAGTGTCAATGTGTCAATAGTTTCTCGTCGACTCCGCAGTTCGGCCGCGACCACGACTCATGCATTTGGATCGAAATATCGGCATCGATTTAATAAAATATATATAGTGAGTACCCATCATAATAATCACAATATTAAATGAACACACGGATAGAGCTACTTAACCGAATCAAAAAAAAATTAAAAAGAAAATCTTATTCACCTTACTTGGGCGTTGTGGTCGCTTCTCACCAACGATTTCTCAACGGCTACGGCGCGGCTTGGAGAAGTACGTAGATGCCTATGCTAGTGCGCGGCTACTGCATTCCTTACAGGATGTTCCGAAATGATATTATCGAATAAGATGTTTTTTTTTATGATAACGGTTCAGTAGCTCTAATATTTTAATGTAATGATTGTAGCTCTACGTTGTAAATTGAGCTACAATTCAAATTCAATTTGGCAAATGTCACTAGCGGACATCGCGTAAAAATACAAAATTCTACCAGCATCACGTTGATGTCTAGCATTCCAGAACAGCGTACACCCGCAAACTGGCACGACATAGATGCCTTCAAGCTTAGAACATAGTCCCTTAAACCTTGATGACTCTTGACATGATAGTCCATGGAGGGCTGGTTTTCTCTTCCAATCAGGTGCGATACTTGCCCGTTTTCCCTCTATCCCGACTAGACCGAACTATCATAATCCGTTTTTTTTAAACCCACCTGTATTATAGATAAACTTAACAAGCCTTATATTAAAATAATAAAATGTAATCTATATCATTAAGACTTTTCGGTATTTTATTTGTTTATGTAAGCCTTAAAACTACTTTTAAGTATACAAAACTGTTATTTTAATATAAATTCTACTTTATACGTCATCCCACTGCTGGGCGAAGGCCTCCCCCTTTTTCTTCCCCAATATTTTGTCAGCTGTTGATCGGGTCCAGAGTACTCCTTCAAAGGCAATTAATTCGTCGATGGTGGTAGGTCTGCCTCTTTTTCGTTTTGCGTCCCTCGGACACCATGATGTGACCAGACTACTCCAGATATTGCTGGTTCTTCTTGTTATATGTCCTGCCCAGTTCCATTTTTTTTTATGGAATAGGAGGACAAACGAGCGTACGGGTCACCCGGTGTTAAGTGATCACAGCCGCCCACATTCTCTTGCAACACCAGAGGAATCACAAGAGCGTTGCCGGCCTTTAAGGAAGGTGTACGCGCTTTTTTTGAAGGTACCCATCTCTTATCGTCCCGGAAACACCGCACAAGGAAGTTCATTCCACAGCTTTGTAGTACGTGGAAGAAAGCTCCTTGAAAGCCGCACTGTGGAGGACCGCCACACATCCAGATGGTGGGGATGATATCCTAATTTGTGGCGTGTCGTGCGAAGGTGGAATTCGGCGGCAGAAATCAGGTTGAACAGCTCTTCGGAACACTCTCTGTGATAAATGCGGTAGAAGACACACAATGAAGCGACGTCTCTATGCAACGCCAAGTGATCCAGCCGTTCACAGAGCACTGGGAATTTCATTATTTTTCATTTTTCCATTTCATTATTTTCGTTACTCTTGCTACATCTTTAAATACTTTTCGATATACTTTAATAATACTAAATTTATACCTGTATAATAATAATTTTAATAGCTCGTTTTAATAGTTTGGTTGTAAATAAATATAAATTCAAAAAATCTATTTCACGTTATTTCTAGTGCTAAAGGCATGCAATGTACAAAGAAAGATATCATAGAGCTAAAAGAAATGCAGAAGAGACAAATAAATGAGAAGAAGTGTATAGAAGAAGAGAATCGAGAAGTGGATCATATGTGGTATAACATACTTCTAAACGATGTGAGGTCCAAGGTACTTACTTGTTACTTTATAACCCTTTCTACCCTAAAAAAAGTGGCATTTTTGAGAAATTTCGTCAGAGGATTTTTAAATTTTGGCGCGTTAGGGAAAAATTTATTACAGTGAATTTCTACGATGCGCGCGCACACTGTCACGTAAAATCGACACCCTGGCGTCAATTAGATCATTTGTATTATACTTCAGGTACCATTAGCCTCTTGTAACTCATATTATGTCTACTGAACCACAGCCAATGGACGAGAATTAAATTAATCTCAATATATAATTTCAATTTATAATTAAACATCAACATACGAGTATTTAACTAAATGTTTATATATATTTATGTATGTTTAAGTAAGTATATTGTATTAAATATATCGTTGTCTTTGTACCCATAGTACAGGCTATGCCTAGTTTGGGACAAGATAATTTGTGTAAGAGTGTGTCAATATTATTATTATTATTATTAAATTATGCGACATAATAATATTTTCATTGATTGTATTTAATATCTTCTTAATTACAATATTGTTTTTCTGCAAACGTAAAATAGCACGAGGAATCAAATTTATAAGAACATTTGTTTTATTACGCCAACGAAGAATAACTTCTTGCCCATAAGTACCGTTACCAGGGCCCCATCGGTGTGAAAGAGCTGAGTTGCAGATTGAATAAGTGAATGGACGCTGACGCTGAACTTCGATTGTCTCTAATTTAATATTTTTATTGTGCACTTTCGCACCAGACTTGTACTAAGTAACACATATTCTAATATTATTGTAATTAGTGATTTGTGTAATAAATAATAATTTTTAAAAAGACCTTTTATGATCGTCGTAACATAACTGTACTCAAACACTTTTTTTCTACGGTATGTCTGTCATCTCTAAGTATGTCGAAGTTCCAATAGTTTCATCGCTTGGCTATCATGTGTATTTGTCATTATTCGGACTGTTATAGTAGATTATGACTGTTGGAAGTAGGTCGGCGAGGGTATCTGACCGCTGTGTGAGCGTCACTCAGCGAGTATTCGTAACACCTGTCGAATTGGTTGAAGGAGAGTTTAACGTTGCCCATTGACCCGGTCGTTCAGTCGAGGGTTCAGCGTGGAGCGATTCATCGGTGGAGGACGCGTATAACCCTTAACTCTTAGCCACGCGGTTGGGCTTTAGGTTCATTCTACATGTAGACTAACAATTAATGTTTGTAGGAGGTTCCTTTGCACAGGATGCCAGCTAGATTATGGGTACCACAACGGCACCTTTTTCTGCCGTGAAGCAGTAAATGTGTTAGCATTATTGTGATTCGGTCTGAAGGGCACCGTAGCTACTGAAATTACTGATTATTAGACTAAACAAGGTAACGAGCGCAATTGTAGTGCCGCTCAGTATTATTTGGTTTTTCAAAAATCCTGGGCGGCACTGCATTGTAATGGGCAGGGCGTATCAATTACGATCAGCTGAACCACCTGCTCGTCTCGTCCCTTATTTTCATTAAAAAAATGTTTATTTTTATTTATTTATTTATTTATTTGTATAAAGAAACTTACAGCTATTTATATTACATAAAGGTATGATAATCTATAAATATTACACTAGCGAAAATAGTTCCTAATGATGCTTATTACATAGTGAAGTTTTAAGACTTATTTAAAATAATTACAAAAAAAAATATATACAAAAGTTTAAAGAGCCAATAAATTCACTGATACAAATATAACCTTTAGATACCAATTTTTTTAACAAAAGATACAAAATCGTACTTATTACATCGAAATATGTCTATGTGGTTATAACAGTCATTGTGTGTTCTGCAAGCTCTGATAAGAAATCTATTCTTACAATAATGAGTCCTAAAGAATGGCACTAAAAATATTTGATCGGTGGATCGATGACCTATTATTGGACATTTGAAGCAAATACGACTAAGTAGGAGTGGAGAGTCAACAAAGTTGTTAATTATTTTGTACAAGAACGTCTGATCTCTATATTCACGCCTTAATTCTAAAGTATGTAACTCCGGCACTGAGTCACCAAATTTGTACCTCAGTCTCCTTAAAAAATTTTGTTGGATTTTTTCAATCTGATAAATATAGGTAGAAAATAAGGGGTTCCATGCCGAAGAAGCATACTCCAATTGGCTTCTAACTAAGGAGTTGTATAACATAATGTACGTACTTATATGTTTAAAGTCACTAGATTGTCGGAAAACAAAACCCAGCATTTTGTAAGCCTTAGCTGTAATATTTTCAATATGAGTGGCTAAGTTTAGTTCACTGTCAAGTAGTACTCCTAGGTCTCTGACCTTGGTCACTCTATCAATTGTTTTGTTATTTAACCTATAATAATAACGGATCGGTTGTCGAGAATATGTAATGGCATGACATTTACCTATATTTAACTTTAGATTGTTTGCAGAGCAATATTCATAAAATGTGTTTAACTCCTCTTGAAAACGCCGGCAATGTTCAACAGAATTAACAAAGGAAAATATTTTATTGTCATCTGCGTACAGTAAAATTTTAGAATGATGAAAACATTGTGTCACATCATTGATAAAAACGTTGAAAAGAAGCGGACCAAGATGAGAGCCCTGAGGCACACCAGATGTAACTGGTACAAAACTAGACGTATAGCCCTTTACTGCTACGGCTTGGGACCTATCGCGTAAATATGAGGATAGCCATCTCAGGAGGTCACCATCTGTACCGATGTTATTAAGCTTACTTATTAATAGATTATGTGAAATTTTGTCAAATGCTTTTGAGAAATCGGTATACACGGCGTCCACCTGATATCCCTTCTCCATTCCGTCTAATGTCAATTCTAGAAACTCACACAGATTTGATTCGGTGGACCTACCACTAATGAATCCGTGCTGATTCATTATTATGAACGGTCTAATTGCTGGTAATAATGAATCATATACTATCTTTTCAAATAGCTTAGGCACTACAGACAACTTGGAGATACCGCGGTAAATAGCAATGTTATGCTTATCCCCTCGTTTAAAAATGGGCACAATGATAGATTTTTTCCAAATTCTGGGCATAGCACCTGTTTCTTAAAGAAACGTTAAAAATATAAGCAAAAGGAGTTGCTAGTTGTTTACTACAACATTTGATAAAAATCGGATGAATACTATCGGGACCAGTTCCTTTGTTAACGTCAAAATTCTTTAGATATTTTTCAACCACGGAGTTATTAATATAAACAGAATTTATAACACAATCATTACATCCAGTATCTATGTGTACGTCGCCAGTTGAGGAAGGTTCAAAAACAGACTGTAAAAATGTGTTAAATAGATCCGCTATTTCTTGACCGTCGGATGCATGAATGTCACCAAAGCAAAGAGTATCAGGTATACCACTGCTATCCCGTTTAGATTTTATGAAAGACCAGAAATACTTAGTGTTTGAACGGATATTTTCTTCGGTATGACTTACATATTTATCATGGCACTGAATCATGTATTCTTTAACTTTTCGTCGTGCAATCGAGAATTCGCTATAATCATTTAGCCTACCGTATGTTTGCATTTTTTATGATAATTCAGTTTCCTATTAATTATTAATTTTATCAGATGCTTATTATACCAAATTGGGTAATTGTGATTAGTTTTAATCACTTTATAAGGCACATACTTGTCTATTAGACTATTAACTATTTTATAAAAGGATTCTACTAAATTATCAATTTTATTTGAATCGAGATGAGTTGACCAATCAATATCCGACAGTTCTGAGTTTATTTTGTCATAGTCAGCTACATGAAAACGTCGTATCACTCGAGTCGCTGGGCGCAAAGTCAACGTATAACTAATATTTAAATCTATACAGAAAGAGGGATGATGACCGTCCTCAGGCAGTGACAATGGGTCAACACGTTGCACCGAACATTCAGAGTCAGATATAACCAGGTCCAATTGTCGATTATTCTTATTGTTAATATAATTATATTGAGACCAGCTATTAAAACATAAAAACTCAAATATCTGAGATGTTAACGTGTTTTCATAGGGATTTTCTAGACATAATTTGATACCTGATTAATTGGGATCTGGGATCCATTTAGCTAGTCTAATATTAAAGTCTCCCACTAATAAAAAAATATCATTAGGATATTTAATCTTGAGGTCAGAGATATATTCATAAAAAGACTGTTCAGCTAGTATTTGGGTATCATTTTGTGGAAAATAGCAGCAAAATATTCGTAACGTGATCATAGTAGATACTTTATTTAAGAAAATATTAACAAAGGTCACATCAGCGTCATACACGTACGGTAATGACTGCAAGCCTTGCATACTTACGCTTACCCCACTACGAACTGCAAATAAGGTTCCTCCTCCTCTTTGACCACCTACTCTGATGTAATCTATCACGGTCAGTTCGATACACTGTGTACGGAGAATCAAATAATTCAGCGTCTTATATTCCTGGGCACAGCCATTTCTCACTTAAACATATAAACATATAATGTCATAATTAGAGTTCAGCACATTCTTGTAAAAAACTTTTTCTTTTTTCGCATTCCTCTAACATTTTGATAAAATATACTAAGACCAATTGTAACCATTGGATGTAACTAATAAATTTATTATGATATTTGAATATTATATCGTAACCATACTGATAAAATAAAATAATACGCAGCAAGAATATTTTGGTAGCTCCAATGGACATCTGCATATTTATAAAACATAGATGTAATACATTACTACTGCTTGCAACAACACACATTGACAAGTATTATTTAAACTAATTTCATTATAATTATTAATTTGTACAGATTTGTAACTTGAAAAAGGAATCCTTAAGTAATAATAATTGAAATAAAATAACAAAAACCAACAAATTAGATCAACACAAGCGGCGGCCATTGTACTTATACGATTTTTTTAACGACTCATTCGACGTGATATGTATTACAGGTGACTCGTCATTCCGGCGCACCATGATCGTACAATTTCTTACCCAGCAAAAGGCGTAGCCTTTCTCCTTAGCTAAACGCTTGGTTTCTCTCAGTAGGAATTTATTCCTTGCAGACAGGTGGTCGTTAAAAAATATTTTCTTATCGCCCTGTGCGCCCTGGATACCAATATCACGTGCGGTGCAGTTTTTTAATTTGCGCAGTGATAGTATTAAATCATCTTTTTGAAATCTGGAATGCATTTTTAATATTATTGGTTTAGGTGTTTTATTATCAACATCGTTCTTGACCGCTTCATTCATGTTAGTTAAATTAACACTTAAAAGAACTCATAACATTTATTTAATTACTATAGATTTCCATAAAAGCCTTATTAAATAAATTTTCTTCAATATTTTCTTTGAACAGGAAGAGAAAGAGCGACTTCAGGCCGAGAAGCTGAAACGTGAGATGTTTGAACGTCGGATGGCATACGATGAACAAATTGCAAGCGCAAATAGAAAGAGACGAGAAGCCTTGCAGGACGAGAGAGAAAAGGAAAACAGACAATTGGAAAAAGCAAAGGCTAAAATGGAAGAAGATTATTTTAATGGTACAAAATTGATTTATAGTATTTAATCCCTAAATTAATATCAAGATTAGCTGAGACTACCTTTAGATGTTAAAAATATTGAAAACAAATCAGTTTTACTAAATGTATTTATTAAAGGAGTATAATATTTTGATTTTACGAAGCTTTTAAATACTTTTAGTTAATTTCTCATTTTGCCTGTCGATTTCAAATAATTTTTCATTTTTTAGAGATTACATTTTTTTTTGTGAAAGGCGAAGATACAAGCGTGAGTGTTCACCTGGTGTTAAGTGATCAAGCCCATTCCACACTGTGGAAGAACACCACAGATCCAGATAATAATTTCCAACTTGTGGCATGTCAGTTTTTCATTCATTTTTCAAATGTTGTTTAAATACATCAACTAGTAATTAATTTTATAATTTGTTACTTAATTCTTAATTTCTTGGCAGACTTTTGGCAGAAAACTACCATTCTATGGGCTTACCCAGAGGTTGTGCAGATAGGTCACTAGCTTTTTGACTAATCGGAGTGTCAGGGTTATTATCAACGGCGCATTATCATCAGCCGGAAGACGTCCACTGCTGGACAAAGGCCTCCCCCAAAGATTTCCACGACGATCGGTCCTGCGCTGCTCTCATCCAACGTATTACGGCGATCTTGACCAGATCGTCGGTCCATCTTGTGGGGGACCTATCAACACTGCGTCTTCCGGTACGTGGTCGCCATTCGAGGACTTTACTGCCCCAACATTCATCTGTCCGTAGAACTATGTGCCCTGCCCACTGCTAACTAACTGGTAACTTTGGTTCTCCTACCTCCTAGCTCATGGTCGCTCATAGGGCAATGGAGAGGGCTATGCTCGGAGTTTCCCTGCGAAATCGAAACGGCGCATAAAAGTTATCTTGATGAATTAAAAAAAAATTTTCGTCTGTGATTATTTTTATATAAGTATATAAGATACTAGCTAATCCAGCAAACGTTGTATTGTCAAATAAAGTAATAAGAAAAAATCAATAATTAAAAATTTTGGGGTATAAAAAATAGATGACGACCGATTCTCAGACCTAACAAATACTTATTATTAAATCGTAAATAAAATGTATCGTACTACAATAATTATTATATTCGATTGCCATCTTGCGACCCTACTTCTGTGGATGGAACAGAATAATATAAAAATCGCGATACGAAAATAGGTGTTGATCGCAGGTGAGTGTAAATTTTAAGTGGTATATATTTTTTAATGTTGAATCATAATAAAATAAAAATATTTTTTTTTTCAAAAAACTATAAAACTTTATATTAAGGGGTATGAAATTGGCCGAATGATGTTGGCCGATTCTCAGACCTACCCAATATGCACACAAAATGGTTCAGCCGTTTTAGAGGAGTTTGGTAGCAAATACCGCGACACGAAAATTGTATATATTAGAGATATTTTTATTTATTTATTTATTTATTTTACATTTTTTGGAAAACTTACAGCTAGGTTAAAAAATATAAGTTACATACATAATTACAGAAGGACAATTAAAAGTTTTCACGGATAGAAATCGATATATGATGTAAGAGTTAAGTGGACAACAAATACGAAAATTATATAAAATGATAAAGAGACAAAAATAAATTAACAAAATAACTCAAATTTACAATTACACCTGATTGAAAAAGTTCTCGGTAAGGAGCTGTTTTACCTGCTTAATTGGAGTGGTGAACAAATCCAGGTCTAATATCTTAGACAAGTCGTTGAAAGACCGACCAGCCCGCAGTAGATAACTATTTTGTCTATAATTAGTTCTAGCTCCGGGAACATGCAGGCAGCATGGTCTCCGGAGTGAAGCAAACGGAACCTGAAGACCAATGCGCGCGAGCAGTTCAGGACAGTCGACCGAACCCCTCGCTATATTAATTAAGTAAATGAGATCGGCTATACGTCTCCTCTCTTCCAATGGCAGAATATGGAATTTTTGACAGCGCTGATTGTAGTTCGGAAGATATGCTTTTATTTTAAATTGAAGATGACGCAGAAACCGTTTTTGTAACGCTTCAATACGTCTATTGTATATATTGTAGACGGGGTTCCACACTTGTGAGGCGTATTCTAAGTGACTTCTAACATATGCACAGTATAATATTTTTATGGCTTTAATGGATTTAAATTCTGAAGACATACGTAAGATAAAACCTAAGGATTTCGATGCCTTACATATGATCGAGTTAATGTGATCGTCAAAAATTAATTTATTATCAAATACAATTCCTAGGTCGCGAATCGAGTGGACTCTTTTTAGAAACGAATATTTTAATCTATAATTGAATGTGATGGGAGTAGATTTTCTAGTATATGAAGTTATATAACATTTATTAACATTTAAATCTAATTTATTTTCTAAGCAATAATTTTCAAATCTATCGAGATCATCCTGAAGGTGTTGTGCACATTCAAGTGATCTGATAGGAGATAGTATCTTCATATCGTCAGCATATAATAATATTTTTGAATTAAGAAAGCATGAAGAAATATCGTTTATAAATATATTAAAAAGAAGGGGACCTAGAAGTGATCCTTGAGGAACTCCTGATGGGATCAGGATTGTTGACGATGCGTAGCCTTGTAGTACGACGGTTTGGCATCTGTTTTGTACATATGATGTAAACCATCTGAACAGATTACCACGTATACCAACAGACTGCAACTTACGCAGTAATAGTAAGTGGTCAATTCTATCGAAACATTTACTGTAATCCGTATATATGACATCAACTTGTGAAGGTTCTGACATATGGACAGCCAGATAGTCGCTACAAATAATAAGGTTTGAAACAGTGGATCGTCCTTTCAAGAAACCATGTTGCTCTGAGCTAAAAGTGTGTTTTAAGCAATCATATAATTGCTTATAAACAACTCTCTCTAAAATTTTGGCAAATAAGCATAATTTAGATATAGGTCTATAATTTGTAACTATATCTTTAGGGCCTTTTTTGTGTATCGGAGTAATGAAAGCCGTTTTCCAAATTTTAGGTACCACTCCCTCTGATAGAGAGCGTTTGAACAACAAGGTGAGGGGAATGACAAGACTCCTGGCACAATTTACAACAAACACTGCAGGGATGTTATCTGGGCCAGCAGATTTGGCTAGATTGAGTGATTTTAATAATTTATACAATTCCTGGGGCAAAATTTCAACATCATGAATATCTGCTGTAAAATTGTTATTTGCAATTTCATGTGAAGAGTAGTCATTATAATTATTATCTAGGAAATTGGAATAGAAGTAAGCATTAAACATATTGCAAATGTCTTCCCCATGGTCTGAGGAGCGCTCCCCAAAGCGTAAAACCGCAGGCAATGAGCTATTGTGGTTTTTAGATTTTATGTATGACCAAAAAGCTCTTGGGTTTGTGCAGATATTTTTTTCTATACTGGAAATATAATCTGAGAACATGTTCTTTTCTAAGGCTTTACCACGTTCCCTGAGAGTTATAAAGGAATTGAAGTCTGATCTGTTACCGTACATCTTGTATTTAAAATGGAATTTGTATTTCTCTTTTAGAATTTTAATGAGTGGCTTTTTATACCAAGGAGGATATTTACGTGACGGGGTAATTATTTTTGAGGGTATATACTGATTTTTTAAGTCGTTTAAGATGCCATAGAAAAAGGTCACCGCTTGTTCAAGGGATCTATAGGAATGGGATAGTTCGAGATGCCAATCAATTACACTCAGCTTTGATATAATTGAGTCATAATCACCCGAATTATATAAAAACTTTGTATAGGGTCGAGGTCTTAAAGTATGAAGCTGCACAAACTCGGCTAAAATGCAGAGAGCTGGGTGATGCTGGTCTTCAGGTACTAGGGGGTTAGGACAGGACGAGACAAATACTTCACTATTACAAAAAATTAAATCTAATATTCTGTCATTTACGTTAGGTATGTGGTTATATTGCGATAAGTTACTTAAATTAATATTATCAAAAAATTCTACTTGGTGTGGGCCTTGTACATTAAAAACAGTATAGGACGAATTTTCATTACATTGATTCCACCTTAGGTTCGGCATATTGAAATCTCCTAGTAATATAAACTTATTGTATGGGTTATTTAAAACAAGATCGGTAAGGTGTTCCGAAAAGGATATTAATTGTACAGGTAATGAGTTACCTGAAATTTGGTTACAAAAATAAGCAGTACATAAATGCAATTTATACTTAATTACAGGCTTACGGCATTGCAATGTCAGCGTCACCCATATATCCTCAACATTCGAGCACCAGTCACTGCGACATTCGGAAGCCAGCTCTCTTATTACCGCGATTAATACCCCACCCCCCAAAGTTTGCTTGGTCTTACCATAGTTACGGTCACGTCTATAAACAACGTAGCGATCATCAAAGAGTTCACTGTCATGCACTCCATCAATTAACCAAGTTTCTGTCAAACACACAATATCATAAGTATTTAAGCAAATGTTTCGATAGAAAGCCGATGTTTTAGTACGTAAACCACGTACGTTTTGATAGTAGATTTTGACCATCATTATAACAAATATTGCATAGGTACAGAATAGTTAGAAAATTAAATGACAGAATAAAGCGCAAGAAACAGTCCATAAAACCACAAAAATATAAGTAATAAAATAAAGAAACTAATTTAATTAAATCATTAGTGTCTACTATAGGCACAATGGGAGAAAAGCAGAGATGTAAGGCTGGCCGACCAAAAAAATACGATATTATTTGCAATTTGAGGGAAAATCTGCACGTGCGCATGGCACGTAAGTAAGCATAGTAATGTACTGCTGGCAAATCGGCCCTTCTGAAACTTACAATACGATAAAAGGGATTATTAGTAGAAAAAATATTATGGTATAATACCTTGAAAGTGGGCATGAAATTGTTCTATATAATATGTGTAGCGCCAAACGATGTCACCTGGAAACAGCTTTTATATTTCTGAATGTTGGACAAGACGTGCTTAGCATTATTTCCAATCTCAGAAACTAAAAAGCGTAAAGGATCTGGTGGTGGAACCAATCGTGGCAATTTTACTTTGCCTCCAGCACAACACAATCCAGGAGATTCATCACTGAATTTAATGTCTTATAATATTTACAAATTATTGTCATTTCCCCAAGTTACTGATTTGTCGGCACAATAATCTATTGCCGAATCATAGTGGAATGCAGCTCGCTCCAGAATCACAGGAGCAATGCGTTTGTGGAATCGCTCAATTTCATTATGTCGTGCTCACTGTTGTTGTGTTTGGTGTGCATTCTTAACCAATGTGCTTCATTGTGACTCACTAAAGAACGCAATTCTGATATAGACACACGAGTATTTTCTTGATCTGTATCTCTCTGGTCATCATTGCGGCTAGCACGTGAGGTATCTCTTCGCACATTTGATTGACCGTGTCTCCTCGGCATCGTTAATTGTAATTAATCAAAGTGAGAAAAGTTCTCACGCACTTAGCAGAAAAGTGTGACTATCACAAAAGATCAACAAAAAAAGAGCACATAACTTCAAATGTCACTATCACAAAGGATAACGAAGTTAAGAAAGTTCACGTAGCGGTAATTGTCACTCACAACGATAGAAGGATGCACTCTTTGTCTTAGGTATCGAACAACATAGAGGATGGATCGATATATTGGTTGTCAAAAAAAAATTATCAATCTTGATAAAAATAATCTGATAGATGAACAACTGCAGTAGTTAATCTACCAACTATATTTAGCTAAAATTAAGTTTGTTTTTTACCTCCTGAGAAAGTTAGAAATATATAAAAATTCTAATTAGTTATTCATTTTAAACAATTCTATCAATTTGATTTCTGAACGACACATCAAGGGGACACATCAAAGGAAAAATAAAATTGTTGTTTTTATTTCATTCTGAGCATTTTGATATTTATTCACCTTTTAAACCTTCTCTAGACTTCCATAAATAATTCAAGACCAAAATTAGCCAAATCGGTCCAGCCGTTCTCGAGTTTTAGCGAGACTAACGAACAGCAATTCATTTTTATATATATAGATAGATTTAGATATTAAATATTATGACTGTTCATTGTCAGTACATTTATGAAAATTTAATATTCGTGCACAAAAATTGTCACCTTTTTGCTCTTAATGGTGATTTTCATTATTATAACACTATAAATAAGGGATTGCTTGCAACTAATTCTAGGAGGACTCATAAGATACATAATAGCTTTAAGAGTTTGAGTATACACTTATAATAATTAAACTTATGACAATTTTATTTCTTAATATTAGGCAAAAAATTAAAATAATTTTACATTATGTTATATTACAGCCATAAAAGCGAAAAAGGAACAACAACAGTTAAATAAAGCGAACTACATAAAAGGCTATGAACTAAAGATGAATAGAAGAAGAAGAGAGAAGCAGGAAGAGTTAGAGATCGATAACAGGATGATACAGAAAGCGTTATTTGAACTGAAAGAAGAAAGACACAGAAAATTGGATCTAATGGTAAATATTAAAAATAACAACCACAAATCTTACTACCTGAAACTGACCGGATGCACAAAGACGTTTTGTACTTCCACGTTTTGCAACTATCAGTAGGTACTGTTTACAGCAGCTTAGCGAAACTCCCTAAGAATTCTATTCTATTCTATTTTATTCTCTCTAGTAGCTTCTGTGGAAGGGGCACCACAACTCGCCAATGTCACGTTTCAGTAGACCACCAAGCTTAGTGTGTCATTTGATCGGTGTTTACGAATATTCTCTAAGAAAAAAGCGATTGTATGAAACCTGCAGTCATTGACAGATTGACAGATGAGGGATATAATCTTGTAAAAAACGGAGATAAATGAAATCCACTGCGTTTTAAGCAACTGTTCGTTTTCAAACATAGCCGGATTATACTTCGTCGCCAATCGCCGTACTCCAATTACTTCTATTTCAAAATTACGTCTAATCACTGCACTTATTACGTAGTACTTATATCCTCTTTGCTTTACAGTTTATACTTTTAGCCTAACTTCTCATACCAAGAGATTTAATTTTTATCTAGTTAGTACGTAAACTATCCTAATGATTTTTATTGATGGGTGAGATATAATTAGTTTCGATACGAAAACCCCTCTACTGAAAAAAACGTTCTTACAAGTATGAGAAAAGAAAAATTTTCTTAGCTTAGCTTAGTACTAGAACAAATTAGCGTCTACTTGATCAAGTAATCACTAATTATTTGGTGAATTCACCTTCGCTGTGCCTTTACTCTCGTACAACAGCAGTAGAGTTAGACGAGCTAATGTTCTTTTAGATGAGTTAGTGTATGTGGGTTTTGTAAAGTACCCATGTCATATCATCCTGGAAACTCCACGCAAGTTACTCCACAGTTTTATAACACGGCAACATTATTTCTGGACCTCGTTCGGAAGGGGAACGGGAGGAGGTGAAACCCCCTCCCGTTCCTCTTTCATCTTCTCGTGCCCGTCCTGTTGCGTCAGCACGGTTTGCAGTTTCATTACCGTTAAGAACATCTCGTGATATATTCGTGCTATCACTGATTTGTTTTTGAAGTTTTCATTGTTACCGTTTGTCTTTTGTTGTTAATAGTTCTGTAGTTTCTGTTATTCTGTGTCGCTATAATACTACTGCCAGAAAAATAAATTCTCTTTTTACTTAACCCAGATTCTTTCGTTGATTTTTCATCTTTATAATAATCATGATCACAACATAACACCCTTATTTCAATCCATAATAGTGAAAAAATAAAATAATATTTTATTGATAACTAGCTGACCCGGCAAACGTTATTTTGCCATTATAAATTATTTTTATAGTTAAACCGTTTCTTGGACATTGCAACATTACTTTATTTTTCTAAAATAAAAGAATTTTTCTAAAATAAACGTAGTCTTAGTTACTCCTTATTACATCAGCTACCTGCCAATAAAAGTCCCGTCAAAATCGGTCCAGCGATTTCAGAAATTAGCCGAAACAAACAGACAGACAGACTGACAAAAGTTGTAAAAAATATTATTTTGGCGTATGTACCGTATATATATTCATATACATGTAGTAAAGGTTATTTCAGTATTACAAACAGACAGTCCAATTTTATTTATATGTTTGTATATAGATTATATCCTAGTGATGTTTGTTTTGTACACCGTAACAAAGTGACGATGTGACGTCATCGACGTCAAGTCCACAGATAATGATATAATCATAAAAACCGCACTGTAGAGGAAAGCCACACATCCAGGAGTTGAGAGTGACATTTTAACTTGTGCCGTTTCGTGCTATGCTGGAATTCGGACAGGTATTCCTAATTTTTTTTATGAAAATAAGGGACGAGACGAGCAAGGTTTTCAGCTGATGGTAATGGATACGCCCTGCCGATTACAATGCAGTACCGCTCAGGATTCTTGAAAAACCCAAAACTTCTGAGCGGTACTACAATTGCGCAAGTCACCTTAAGACATAAGATGTTAAGTCTCATTTACCCAGTAATTTTACTACAACGGAAACACTATAATGCTTACATATTACTGCTTCACGGCAGAAATAGGCGCCGTTGTGGTACCCATAATCTAGCCGGCTTCCTGTGCAAAGGAGCCTCCCACTGGTGAACCCTCTATACTGCTACTCAAACCCTTGATCACTAGAATCTTTTTTGACTCATCTAAAATTTCATCTATTAATTTAACAGAAAGGATTGCAAAGACAAAATGAAATTTTTGTCATAAATCATAACCAAGAAAGAAGAATGGCCGAAAATCTTGAAAACGAAGCAGAGAACGCTATTCGGGAATGGAAAGAGAAAATGGAAAAGGATAGCGATAGCAAACTCAATAAAATGGAAAGAGAGAAGCAACATAAAAGAGAAGTAGATATTATTCCATTGGCTCTTGTATCAATTTAAATGTTCTGACTAAATTGGACTAACAATATTAAGCACCTTTATAATTAAAATTAAATTTTTACGGAGGCTTTCTCGGGGAAACTCTGCTTCATGTTTTTAAAATTAAAGTGTAATACATTTATATTTGTTATATAATCGCTAATAAAATGCTCGCAAAATACCTTTATTTATTTACGGTGTGTGTCGATTGATATTGTCCTCAATAACTCTTGTTTTTAAGTATTAATTTACATTTAATTTCATCCATAATATGTTGTGATTTTTATGGAGTGTAAATTCCGCTATGTCTATTGTCTTTAATCAATTCGACACGTGTTTCCCCTCTACACGAGGCATCCTCAGGAGAAAAATCACAACAAGGTGAAGCTGTAAATGTTGATTTAAAAGAGTGCCAATAAGTTTCTTGCCGTTTCTTCTCATTAAAGCTCAACCCTTTCCGAAGTGGCGGTAGATATAAAAAGAAAAGAAAACTTTTGACATTCATAAGCGTCATTTCCTTGACATGAATAAAGTGATTTTGTTATGATTTGATGATCGAATCTATTGTAAATGTAACCAATGTTGATTGATAAGTCGTAAACAGTCAGCCACAATTAGCTCCTTACTATTTATATAATATATTATTGTCAAGTATTATCGGGTTGTCAGGTCGTCTATACGCAAACAGGAGGCCTGGTCTCTTCATTTTATTTGTTTTTATTCTTCTACAATTCTTTTATAGACATATGCAGAAGACTACAGGCGTTATTTAAAAGAAAGAAATAATGAGTACGCCAAATATAAACAAGAGAAAAAAGAAGAGATGCAACGCGTGAAAGAGACAGCATACAAAGAACTACAGCACAAACTAAACAGTGCTAATGACGAACTAAAACAGCAGATAGAATATAGGAACATATTGACGAATCAAATAAGAGAAAATCAAATTGTTATGGTGATTATATGTTTTGTTTTTATTTATACGTAACTAGCTGACCCGACAGATAAATAAAATAATGTTTTTATATGAATTTCTCAATAATATATCATAACATCAAAAATTACTTCGTAAAATATGCACTCTGCTGTCGTAATGAAATTGTTTCACAGCAGAACTGTCAAACCGTGCGTCAATAAATTCTCTCATAGAAATTATGTATGGACCCGTCAAAGGAAAAACTAATTTGTTGTTTTTATTTAATTTAGCAGCATTTTCCTATTTATTTACCTTTTAAACCTTTCCTGGACTTCCACAAATAATTCAAGACCTAAATTTGCCAAATCGGTCCAGCCGTTCTCGAGTTTTAGCGAGACTAACGAAGAGCAATTCATTTTTATATATATAGATATATAGAATAATCTATAATGTGGACTGTATCTGGATCTGCATCTCTTGGAGATATATTTGTTTATACAAAAGTATCTATCCTTATTAACCTATAAAACCTATTAAACAATTTTCTTAATGACACCACGGACTGGGAATAAAGCGAACACCCTCAGGCTCTTTAATTATAAATGTTTATTGTACGATATCACATTGTAATCCATATTTTTATATTTTAAAAAAGCCGGCTGAGTTTCTTGCTCCCATTCTTCTCAGGTCTGAGGCAGTCTCTTTTGAATGGGTGGTAGTTTTTGACGTTCAATAAGTGATTTTTAATACTATTTTGAATAAAAATATTTGAATTTGAAAATTCCCTACTCTGTTTGTTATTAAATATGAGGGGGAGAAGTGAATTTGCGGTAGCAGGCACTCAATAGAAATTGATAATCTTTTTTTATGGAAAAGGAAGTCACGTGGTGTTAAGTCATCACCACCGCCCACATTCTCTTGCAGTACCAAAGGAATCACAGGAGAGTTGAGATTTGGAAGGTGTACGCGCTTTTTTGAAGGTACTCATATACCCATTTACTGTTGGGAAGCAAAAAGCTTAAGTTGAATCAAATCAAATCAAAACAATTCATTGTAAGTAGGCATTACAAAATACAATTTTTCATGTAAAACAATAACAAAACAATAATTTATACGTCATCATTAGAAAATGTAAATAATATCAATATAAAATGTAGCAAAATATAGCAATGTTATTCAAATCAAATAAAATCAAATATATGTATTAAAAACTAATCAAGGGCACTTAAGAGCAATATATTATATATTAAGGAACACATTTTAACTTATTTTAGAATACCATATATATAAGACAATAATGTATGTATGTGTGATAAATTAAGGCAGTAGGATTATTTACTATAAATCACATCTTTTGAATTGTGTGGTACATACTTACTCAAGTACATTATTTGTAACGAAAGGCAGGTATATGTGTTTTCATGCCTTCTTACTTGTTCATCCCTTATTTTAAATCCTTAGGGGTGAAAATTACTCACTTAAAAATCCTTAAAGACTTAGGGTCTTTAAGGATTTTTTGCTAGAAAATAATTATCCTTAATTCCTTATTATTTTCTTAATCTATAAAAGATATATTTAGAAAATACGGACGAGTTTGAATAAGGTTCTAATAATAAATAATTAAAATGTAATCCTTTTTTAGGACGCTGAAAGGAATTTAATCGAAGAAAAACAAGGAGCATTCACAAAAAAAGCAAAAAGTTTTGCAGACGCGATGAATATTTTAAATAATCCAGCACGAACGAGGTAACGTACATTCCACCTGTATATACATACAATAATATAAGTTCATATAAAATTAAAGATATAAAATAAAAGATCATTTTCCACAAATGTATCCATATTTTTAACACTTTATGTGGTTCTATGTTTATGGCGTTTATGGTGTCCCGATATATTTGACTACTTTGGATGATGCTATCTATTTGGTCACTTTCGGTGAATCGATGTATGTGGTAACGATGGGTGTTGCCATGTTTTTGCATACAATGGGTGACGCTATATTTTTGACGCTGACTGTACCTGGACCATGCTCTCTTGCAACACCAAAGGAATTACAGGAGTACTGTCTGCATTTAATGTGAGTAAAGTATAGACGCTATTGATAAAATTACCCTTGTGGTATCAACCTGGAAACACCACGCAAGGAATTTCATTGTATGATTTGGTTGTACGTGAAAGAAAGTTGCTTGAAAACCGCATTGTGGGGATATTGAAAGAATGCATTGGCTTATTGCCTGGACGATAGTTTATTTTGGGAAGAAGCTGGAGATTACCCTTTTTCCCTGATTTTCAGCAAATTTGAAAGCAGAGGTTGCAGGATGTTCCTGTATATTTAAGACATTTTCTAGACTGTGCCGTTTATGGTATTATAATTAGCTAGGGAACTAAAGGTCCATCCCAGCAGAGCCCCGCTTTCTGTGGTAAGGGATAAATTGTGATGGAGTGCCCCAACCTCACTGCAATAACATACAATGGAAGACAAACACTGCTCTGTGAGTACGATGCAAAAGAGAAACGCATCCTATCCCAATCTGATATATTTTTTTTTAATGAAAATAAGGGACGAGACGAGCAGGACTTTCGGCTGATGGTAATTGATACGCCCTGCCCATTATAATGTAGTGCCGCTCAGGAATCCTTGAGACATAAGATGTTGAGTCACATTTGCCCAGTAATTGCACTAGCTTCGGCGCCCTTCAGACCGAAACACAGTAATGCTTACACATTACTGCTTCACGGCAGAAATAGGCGCCGTTGTGGTACCCATAATCTAGCCGGCATCCTGTGCAAAGCAGCCTCCCATTGGTAAAACCCACTGATAACCAGATGACAGATGACATGTTATCCAGGCAATTATCCAGCGTCGCATGATGTGCCTGTTAGCCTTCTTCATGTGTTGTTAGCGGAAAATCAATAAAGACGGGACACAGGATAAATTATAGGTACACCAATGAACTAATAATATATTTCACGTTTTAAATAAACTATAAAAACTGTCTTTGTTTCAGCACAAATCCTGTTCATCCATTCAAAAAACATATTCTAGAATGTAAAAACAGAAATAACAAAGCTATATTATCATTGCCTATCATTGATGTATAAAAAGTTATATATTGTCTACGACTCTTCCGTGACCTAGTAAATGGAACAATCGAGAATTGAAGTCTACATATAGCAGTGACCGAGCCCTGCTAGTCATTGTTTGTCGAAGTGAATATTAGCGAATTATCGTAACTGCCGATGCGGCGATGGAATTGCTGTAAAAAGTTCTGCTACGTAAAAGTTGAACTAATACGCTTTGTAGCATTGTTTGAAATGTTTAATACGAGAATTTGTGGTTATTGTGATAAATCTCTTTACTATTACTTAAAAATGCTTGTGATGTAATCAATATTTTGATAATTATCTTAGTTCAATTCTCAGGTTGTGGCTTCATCTACAGGATCTACTTTACAGTTGATATGATCCGCATCGTTCATAAAAATTGATAAAATAAATTTTGTTTTTCAAATTTTATTTGTGTATTAATCCTAGAAGTGAGGGTTATCACTTTAGAAACATAACATATTGTTTAGATTTACAAGAGCGACATCTCAAGTCAATTTTCTAATATGCCAATATTGGGGTTGAGCAGGTTATCAACAGCTGTAAAGTAGATCCTGTAGATGAAGCCACAACCTGAGAGTTGAACAAAGCAAACAGAATTTTATAGCGAGGCGGTAGTCGAACGGTTAGCTCAGTTGGTTAGAGCACCGGCACGGAACGCCGGAGGTCGTGGGTTCGTATCCCGCATCGTTCATAAAATTTTGTTTTTCAAATTTTATTTGTGAATTATGTTATAGTAAATTCAACCTTTCCGCGTAGAGTACATACAAACCACCAACAGTTTACTTTGAAAATCGTGGAGGAGCAATTAAAGTAAATACTGACTGGTGGAGCTGAAATATTGATTAGATTATAAAAATAATTAAAATATATCTGTTTTTTTATAAATGGAAGTCTTTTATTTTCTGCCGTTAGTACCTGCGATTGAAAACTTTCACAATGGTACAAGTAAATCAATGCTCGCAGGATACTTTAGTGCTTTAGGTGCCAATAATCCATCATATTCTAGAACATTCACCAAAGATGAACCTTGCTCGGGTTGCCCGATAATGGTAGTGACCGAACAAATGCTGAACAATGTAAAAAGCATAGATAATAATTTATAAGTCTAGATAGAGTCCCTTTCTGTTAGACAACCGATCAAATCAGGCCAGGAATATTAGTTTAGTGTGCGTGACAAGCTACGACTTACACTCGCGATTTGTATGACACTTTGTATTAGTGTGCGTGAACTGCTCAAAATAGAGGTTAGTTCTAAACTCAATTTTTTTCGACGTTTTCACAGCTGTCATGGTCTATCTAGATGTATATAAGTGATCTATGGTAAAAAAGTTAGTGTTAGCAGATAGTAGTCTCACCGTACGTTCTATAGCCGAAGAAACAAAAGACTTGGACCGATTGGAGCATTTTACATTAAGAATTAGGAGTAAAAAAGTTACCGTTGCACAAAAACAAGAATGAATAAAATAATATAATATTATTGACACACTTTGTACACAAATTATCTTGCCCCAAAGTAATAGTTTTAGTTTGAAACTATGCACAGCCTGTACTATGGGTACAAGATAAGGATATAGTAGTATTAGTTAATAGTAAGTATATAGTATTAATATAGGTAATATTTAATACTATATACTTACTCAAACATACATAAATACATAGAAACATTCATGACTCTGAAACAAACATACATATTCATCATATAAATGATTGCACCTAGCGGGATTCGAACCCGGGAGCTCTAGCTTAGTAGTCAGGATCACTGACCATTCGGCTATATGGGTCGTCGAATTTGTTTCGAGCTAGCTAGTTTAGAACTGTTACAACAGGATTAAGTACCTACCTAACATTTCTTAACTCAATGCGATGCGATGATTTTTATAGCCATGGATGAAACGTAAGCCACGTTTTATCCACCATTATGATCCAGAAACATTATTAAAACATTATTTTACAAAATTACAGTCAAAAGATATTTAAGGCGAGTCGTTAGGCCAGAAAGATTCTGGGCTCTCTTTTCGGGGATAGTAAGAATAATCATCTAGATTCTAGACCATGGCTACTATTACTGGTTCCTTGCACAACAAATAACAATAACTACTATAATAACAGGGTAAGGCCCGTAGGTACACGATTCGGCTAGGTACACACACATACACACACGCACTAGCTAGGATATATATATAGGGTCCAGATCCAGATACCTACACTTAGGGATAAATTACAGGGTAGGTGTTAGGGGTAGGTTATTCCCGCTTTTCTGTAAATGCATCTGATGACTGCACTCCCGCGTACACACCACGCGTAGGTTACGGTGTAGCTCTTCAGGGCATTTCCACACAGGTCTGCCGTTTCTAGAACTGCAATTTGAAATGCTGGCTTCGAAATACTTTAGCAACACCCATGATCACCAGACCAGATTATTTAATAGGACTGAGATTCGATGATGATGATAAGTTATTTAGGAAGAAAAATTTAAAGCTTTGAAAATGTTGGCTCTGGTAACGGTAAGGCGGCTTTAGCAAATACAAAATATTTATGGGCACGTACTTTTATTGTTATTTGTAATTAACTTTATACCTAAGAAGCATCATTGGTAATAATATGTACAGTTCTGTTCGATTGATTAACGTCGAACAATGTCGGACCCGTGTAAATAGTATTCTTTTCATGATTTAGTAGAATTATTTAGCTTAGTAGAATTTTTTAAAGCTGCTAGGTACAATTTTTGAGAGTTGGCGCCCGAAGTGAAGCTTATGAGATAAAACATTCCTTGCCTATTTAAATAAAACATTTCGTATCCAATTATAAGTAGATATTATAATTTCACCCAATTTTTTTCTACATTAATTCATTACTATAGGTATAATTAGACTATTATATAACTATAATGAAAAGCAATTTATATCCCTTAAAAGTTGAGGTCGCAAGAGCGATACGAATCCGAGACCGGAAATCTGGAAGGGAAATTTAAGCTGTTATATAAGTATACTTCAATCAATGATTCAAGTTAGGCTTCTTTATGTGTGTTAATGGCTTAGACATAATATAGCAATCGAATATCGACCGAAGCGCTTAGATGTCGAGATTTACTAGGCGCTACGTCCTTCGTAAACACGATTAAAAACAAAAGCAATCTCGATGCGGTGATACCAACGCGACTTTTTTGTAATGTACATCACCACCTCAATGGAATTTTATTGGAAAATTTATTTCTTAAATGTCAAATAGGTATGTACTGAAGAAGTGCGTACAAGAGAGAAGTGAAATTTATTGATTTGTTTATGCGGAAAATCATAATTTGTATGAAGAATTACAGATTAAAAGGACGTTCTTGAAAGGTGTCATATAACATGTATAGTGCCCACAATAAAGTGTCAAACACCGCACCACGTATCTAACGCGTGGGTTTGGTCACGTAGGACACGTCTTTAATAAGTAGGTGCCTTAAACCCGGTAAAGATCATAATTAATAATAATTACTAAATATTTTTTAGTTGTACGGAATATGATAAAAAAATATACAAGTAAAAAAGTTCGTTACTATTGCATGTAAGGAAATGAACTACATTGTTTGTTGAATTTGTTACAATTATATAGTACCTATGCGTACCTTGAAATTATAGACTACGACGACTATGTAGGTATTCACCCGGTAGTCCAACATACCTATTTAATTAACTAAAAAAGTATGGACATTAGATAACAATGATTTAAAAAAGTTGCAGAAAATTAACAGATCTATTAAAATAGATGAAGGCATTTTTTTATTTATCCAATATTTTAAGAGTTATCGGCCGAGACAGAAAAACCGGTTCATTAATTATTGGTCTATAAATCGTAAGCAGTACCTAAGTTTTACCAAAAAGCTTTTATAAGATGCATTTTTTTAACCGACTTAAAAAAGGGGAAGGTTCTCAATTCGTCGGTATTTTTTATGTTTGTTACCTCAGAACTATCGACTGGGTGAACAGATTTTGATAATTCTCTTTTTATTTGAAAGCTGGTGCTTCCCATGCGGTCAAAGAGAATTTAAACACTATAATACGTTCAATTAGAATCTTATAAGATCTATATTTGACGTTTATGGCCGGTTTACATTATTCCAGTCCAGCGATCCAGTCCAGTGCTGGATTGCTTACTGGAAAAATGTAAACCGGCATTGGAATGAACTGAATCCAGTAAGCATTCCAGTAAAGTAACTGGATTCGCGGTCTACTTTTCAATCCAGTGCAACTGGAATAATGTAGAAGGCCAATCCAGTGCCATTCCAGTGCTGACGAAGTACACACGTGTTGGTTGTTTTTGCGGACTTTTTTTGCGAAGTAAAAAGATTTAACAATGGTGAAGAAGTTGTCTGAAGACGAAACTGTAAAGTTTGTCACTATATACAGAGAAAATCCGTGTTTATGGGATATAACATCAGAACATTATAAAAACAAAGCTATGCGCCAAACTGTTTTGCAAAATCTGTGCATTGGTATGGAAATTGAAGGATTCAAATTGGAAGATGTGAAAAACAAAATAAACAGTATTCATTCGACATACTACCTTGAACTAGACAAGATTAAAAAGTCATCCACATCTGGTGCTAGTGGCAATGTTTACCAACCCAAAGTGAAATGGTTCGCCGAATTCAATTCATTTATTAAAAATGTGATGGTGAAGCGTAATACACACGTATGTATTTTAAGATTTTTATTTATTTTTATTTTAGTAGCATAATATTTGTTAAAACACACAAATTTATCAATGTATCATATGATTTTGCCATGGAACTTTTCCTTCGTTCACAAAATAATTAGTAAATTGAGTTCTTTTTTCCCTGGCATGTGTTGCTGAGTTGTTACTGCCCTGCTGTATGATACTATCTAAAGAGGTTATTTCGGATCTCCACGTTCCATTAATCAAATGATGGTCGTTGTGATCTTCATGGTCTACACAGGTAGTAGTCATATAATTGCTTGACTTTTTTCTCAACCAATTGTGTAGAGAGCAAGCTGCATACACAGTGTGATCCACAGTATCTAACTTAGTTGAAATAGCTTTTTCGAAAATTCTGAATCGACTTACTAATATTCCAAAAGCGTTTTCTACAATGCGTCTAGCACGGGACAGCCTGTAATTATATATTTTTTGTTCAAAAGTTAAATTAGCCCCAGGATATGGTTTCATTAAGAATGATTTTAGTGGAAATGCTGCATCAGCCACAATCACTCCATCTTCTGGAATAAAACTGCCATTTTCTAATTCAGTAAAAATGGAACAGTTTTTGAAAATGCCACCATCCGAAGCGCTTCCATTTGCGCCCACATTGATATACGTAAAATGATCAACAAGCCATCAATACTATGCTGTTTTCTTTTTTATAATTAAAGTTCGTACTTCCATATTCATAGGAGCCAGTAATTTTTATATGTTTTCCGTCTAACGCTCCGTAGCACAAATGAAAGTTTCACTTATTCCGAAAGCCTTTCTCGACTTGTTTCCATTGTTCCGCAGTGGGTATCTGCAAAAATAAAGTAAAAATATTTTATTTTCAGGAAAATACTGATGATGCTCAAAATAAAGAAAATACTGACAATACTCAAACTAGTGACCAATGTGCGAACCCTACCCATACAAACCCAGAACCAAATCTATCAGAACCGCGAAAAAAAAGAAGTAAAATTTCACAGCTGTCTACAATAGTCAGTAGCATGAAAGATATGCAATACGATTTATCAAAATCAGAAACAGTGGAAGATGAATTCGACATCTTCGGGAAACACATTGCGAAGCAATTAAGAACCCTTTCTACAGAACAGGCTATCCTAGGCCAACAAGAAATTCAGAGTGTGATAACAAAATGTCGACTACACGATTTGAAATACGGAAATATGACAATTATATATTCTGAAAACATACATGCTAGTGACAATTCGTCAAGACCAAGTAACAATTATGCGTCAAGACCAAGTAGTAGTACTTATATGCCATTAAATAGTCCAGCGTCTGTAGATACACAAACCACTGAGGACTCGTTAAATGTAGTAAGCGATGACCCAGAATATATTAATATGATCATGAATGCTTTCAATAATGCTTAATTGTCATAGATATGATACTTAATAAAAAAATATTACCTTGATGTGGTCTTTTAATGCCCTTTTAATTTCTTGACAGACTTCTGGTATAATTTTTGAAATAGTTGGTTTTGGCAATCGAAACATACGACTGAGGCTTCTGTAACTATCTCCAGTACTTAAAAAAGAAAGAGTGACTTCTAATTTTATTTTTGCGGGTTAGTTTTGTTCATCTCTGAACAACGTATTCTTACGCTGGATATTAATCGAAACTAATGATAACAGTTCTTCAAAGTTTTCTGCTGTCATTCTCAGTGCCAGTCTATATTCATTGGGATTTTCTACCTTCAGTTGTTGCAAAAGCATTACTGACCCTCCTTTTTGATCTCTTTCGCTGATCCAATTTCTCGCCCAAATCCGTTCCTTTTTTTAAGTTCCTTATCAACCTCATTAATATCTTCTTGTAGCAAGAGTGATTGAGACCGTTTTAAACATTTTCGAAATTGATCTCTTCTTGAAATCATTGTCATTGTAGTGTTCACACTTAATATAGACGATAACGAATCCAGTTCAGCACTGGACTGGATCACTGGACTGGAATAATGTAAACCGGGCATTATTGCTATAAATCCGGAATTCATATGGGTCGTACCGCCATCTAGCGAACCTTTTAGATAAATAATATTGAAAAATTACGCTCATATCAATGACGTTCTATACATAGCTCATATAGAAGACTGATTACTGTTCTAGAAGCTAGTAGTACCTAGTTTCCAAGTGCCAAAGCCCAAAACCCAATATCCCAAAAATTGGCAATTGCCATACTCGTATAAAATATAAATATTAAATATAATACAACTTACTTACCTACACGACGCGGACGCCGATAAACAAATGTTCCAACTTCAAATCGTAACGTAAAGTGTAAACGGCTCTTGAAGTTGGTAGATACATATATTTGTTTACAAAGATTTTTATTCTGTATTTTATTCGAAACTTTAAAAACGGAAAATCACAGAGTAACTTTGTAATATGATAACACATGAATCAAGATAATAGTAAGTTTAGAATTTGGATCATTTACTAATAATTAATAAGTATTAATGAGTTTCATGAACAAGTTAGCAGTTAGCACGTGTATGAGAAGTTTGGAAGAAGTAATCATGGGAGATCGTGGAAATAACACGTCACATTTAGAAAAATATAATTATAGGAATCTACAACAAATAACCAAGTCTATGGGGCTTCCATCAAATTTTAAGGTAATATTGCAATATATTAATATATACTTACATTAAATAATTGAAAGTTTATTTTAAACTACTTACCTGCATTTTAATTTTATGAATAATAAATATATTAAATGGATCTGCTCTGAGATTCACAGGCATTTGGGAGTATGGTGGTGTTTCCACTTTCCAAGTATGTATATCAGGTCTGCAATCAGGCTTCTGCTTTCTAAGACTCTAAGGCCTTAAATCTAGAAGGTGACACAGTACATCAAGTTAAGGTGTACATTAGTATTACTATATTACTACATACTGTATTAACTACAGCGAAAAATTAACACAGTTATTGCTGCAAATGTGGTTTTATGTCAGTCTCTCAGAGCCCTATACAAAATAATCTTTACAATATTAAATATTTTATTAATCACTAATTGAAAGAAATGCCTGAGAAGAAAGAGTATATTAATCTCGAACCAAATTAAATTTATTTTTTGAATGATAACTTTCATGCATCTAAATGTATATATTTATTATTGTTTGTATAAACTTCCTAAAGTTACAAATTAAATTTGTAGCCAAAATTAATGAATGATGTGAGACTCGAACCCGCAGTCTCTCAGGTTATGTCCTAGCACTCTTACCTACAGAGCCAATTGTTCAAGTAACTAATGTTATCTACCGATCATTTCAAAAGTTTTAGACAAAATTATATTCATTCATAGTTAATTTACACAAATAAAGTTTGAAAAATGATGCAGGACTCAAACCCACGATCTCCGGCTGGTTCAAGTCCCACATTGTTCACAAAATTTTGTTTTTCAAATTTTATTTGTGTATTAATCCCAGAAGTGAGGGTTATCACTTTTAAAAAACATAATAAATTGTTTATGTTTAATATATATTATATTTGTTAATTCCAAATATTCTACAGTTTCTCGGTGGAATGTTTTGCATTAACACTACTGCAACTTCTACTAATTGATTATGTATGTATGTATCATGATCTTTTCAGAAAAAATATCTTATTGGTTTGATCCAAGCACGATTGTTGTCATCAGAAGATGAAATTAAAAGAATCATAAAGCAAGCAAAAGTTGAACGACAAAGTTTTCAGATAGAGCGAAAGAGTATAAGAAGAAAGGATAAGGTTAGTTATAAAATATTATTACTGTTGTAATGAACGGATAATAACAATATTGCTGCGATTCAGAATAATAATTTTTTAACTCCTTCGGCTTTCATACAATCATCTATCATATAAAATTCTCATGTTGCGGTGTTTGTAGTTAAACTCCTTCAAAACGGTTTGACCAATTCTCATGAAATTTTGAATGCATATTGGGTAGGTCTGAGAATCGGACAACATTTTTTTTTAATTTTTTTTAAATTTATTTGATTATGAGTCAGCATTAAAAAATACATACAACTTCAAATTTTCAATCATCTATGATCAACAGTTACTTTTGTATTGCAGTTTTAATATCGGCGATACAATGCTGGGTCAGCTAGTATATTTATAATTAATAAATAATAAACCATCATAATGCCAAAAATTTCATGGATAATCTTCAGTTAAAATCTGTTGCAACAGCATCAAAGCTAGACCCTTTAAGTAGTCTTAAATAAACCAATAACTATACTTAATAACCATTGAAGTTATAGGTAGTCTTGGGCTATTTTTAACTACTTGCTGTCTGCTGTGTGCTCTGTAACTCTTGATGTATAGCTTCATAACACCCTCACTCACTTTCAACAGCTTGTGGCCTATGTATGGTAGAGGCTTGAAACCTTGACTAGTTATATTTAACTTCATTTAATATGCTGATTTATTATTAGCTAGGACAAGATTTCTGAGGGATATAACATTATTAGCACCAGGGATAAAAATATTACTTATGTATATGCAATGTGCCTAGTATGCACATTTTGCAGTATTTATAAAGTGTTTCCTTTTTTAGAGCTCACAATATAAGTCAGTATTTTCACCACCAATAGTGAAAACACCAAAGAGGACACTGAATATAAGGAATAACCCAGACATTTATAAGAAACTCTTTCTTAAATACAATCCACCACAAATCTTAACGAGAAAGATGAATACAAACTTAAGAAGTGTACACACTATGACACACTCTGACTGTAACAGAATTCTACGGAGTAATATAAAATGTGTTGAAGCAAATAGAACATTGATTTCTAGAGATTACTTGAAAATAGTAAAAACAAGAGCATCGCCGAAGAGTGCTCAGATACAGTTAATGTGTTGTGAAAACAATAATTCCTTAAAATATAATGTTACGAAGGTTTATCTTAAGAATCAATCGGTGATGGCTACTGCTTCAGCGGCATCTGGAAGCGATTGCTCTGTATTATCTCCAAATGGTGCTGTAAGTATTTATATACAACTTTTTCCAAGATTTTTTGATAGATAAAATGATGTGTGATGAGACAAGCAAAACATTCATCATAAGCCGAGAGACGTCAGACGAGAACTGCAACCAAAGAATTCCAAGTCAACCGGTCCTGCGCTGCTCTCATCCAACATATTCCAGTGATCTTGAACAGCTTGTAGGCCTTTCTTCTGGGGGACCTATAAACACTGCGTTTCTGGTACGTGGTCGCCATTCAAGGACTTTTCTGCCCCACCGGCCATGTGTCCGTCAAACTATGTATAAGCATGATATTCGCCCTAATGGTAAGCAATCCTCACCCCTACCCATTACAATATATACTTTTACAAAAAGATCCCAGAAAATGTTCATGACACATGAATTACAAAATTCAAAAGAATTGTTAAAAAACGTTTATTTGGTAAAGGTTACTTAGTATAAGATAAATGACTTTCTAAATGATACCATAGATTGTGAATCGAGCAACCGCCGTCAGGATATTTGAATTATAAATTTCATTGTATTGAAATTTAATTTAAAAAAATAGGAGCCCGCTGAGTCTCTTGCGCCCGTTCTTCTCAAGCCTGACCCATTCATTTATGAATGGATACTAGTTTTAGAATTTCAATAAGTGATTTCATATCCTATTTTGAATAAAAAAAATTGTTTTTTGCAGAATGTTTCTAGACGACAACGAACACTCAGTGGTATATATCCCTTGATTAATTCAGATAATAATACGCAAGATACAGCTTCAAAAAGTGTTTTAATATCAAATAAATCTCAAAACAGGGACAATGACCTTATCCAAAGCATAATGAACAGTATAGATGATAATATGAATGAGAACGCTGTTACCGATGGTACAAGTTTACAACTTAGATATCCCAACATGTCTGTCACAGACTCCGCTATTGGCAGTGATACAAACAGTTCGACTATATCTCTTGATTATTCGTATGAAGGAACCTGCGCTCCTGAGTCTTTAAAGTTTGAGGTTCGATTCAGGAAAGAGCAGAATCAACAGCTGTTGCCGAGTATTAATAAAGCCTTCAGTCAGTTCAATGGTGGTAATAGTGAGTCATTGCTTCAAGTTGATGAACAAGCTCAGAGAGGTAATGTTATATTTATTTAAAGTAATGTGCTTCTAGGAGCCAAAAATCGCTTATCGACACTTGCACATACATTTGCTAGCCGACTTCTGTAATTAGTAAAGGCGTGTAGAATCACTTTTACGTAATATAAAATATTATATATTGTTTTACATGTTTATGTCACATATGCTGGCTATTGTTTTGAGCCTTCCATGATCGGCAAGTGCCCCCGCGCTACGGTATTCAGTAGATCAGCGCCATTTTGGCGCATGTGCAGCGTCTATTTCGGGCATTTATTTTACGTGCATTAATAGATTGCTTATAATTAGGATGATATGAGAGAATATAATATAAGAAAACCATTGAAACAAACATCTTGTAAACAAAATGAGAGTCAGAACTTGGTCAGGGCGTAGTGTGCCGAACGGCACTTCCGATTTTGGTGTATAGTCTCCAGTGCTACGTCAATGAAAGGTGGTGATTATAATAACATTATATAATTTATACGTCTTGATATATATCAATATATAAAAACGGTCCAGGATTATTATTTTACTGTGACAAGCTACGTCAAATACTCGCGATTTATCACTTGTGTTAATGTGTTTGCATTGCTCAAAATAGAGGTTAACTGTAAACCTAAGTTATTCGACGTTTTCACAGCTCTCACACTGATAATGATAAATGATCTAAGATTATAACACGCATCTTAATCTTTCTATAAAGTATTTAATTTAAATGTGTGATACTCATATTAATCTAAGAAAATAGTAATTAGATTATTCTATCGATTGTACTTTTTTTTCAGCTTTGAACACAAGTATTCCGTGTACCACCATAAATACACTCATGTTGGAAAATTTGTACAATTTCCGCAATTATCTCGTAACAAATGCCCCGCTGCCTATAATTCGTACAACTGTAAATACTACCTGCGTATATACAACTCCAATCATTACAACCGCGTAAGTATATATTATACTAGCTGACCCGACAGACTTTGTCCTGTTCATAATAAAAAAAAAACTCTTGCGGGTTTGAATTTTGTAAAATCGGTTCTTAGCTGACCTCTACTCGGCGAAAGGAATATTCCTAGTCCTTTCAAGTCTCTACGACTTATGGTTCCATAGATATCGTGATGAGTGACTATATACGTGGAAATCCTCTTCTATATATATATAGATTTCAGTAGTTAAAAAAAACTATGAATTAAACTAGAAATTAGATGAGTGGCATTGAGATTCTTACCATTTGTCATTAAAGATCGACTTCTAAGTCGCTAAAATGTTTTTTTTTTAATAACTTTGCAATCTAGAAGGTCATTTTCTTAGTAAATAACTTAATATTTGTTTAAAGTCTTGGCTTTTAGCCAATTAACATTGGTAATTGTTGCAATTTAGAAAATAAAAATTAATCATAATTACCTAATAATAATAAATGTTAATCTCAAGTTTTTGGCTTTAATTTGAACTATTAATTTAGCATTTTTATCTAGACCAAACTAGTTTGAATCCTAAACTGACAACTCAAATTACCCTTTCGTTACTGTCACAGAATTGCAAAAATCGTCCGGTTATTTTTACACTTTTTCATTACTTATCTCATTTTTGTCATTAAACTATTATAATGGTGAGTAAAATTGGGTTTTCTGTGGTGCACGTCATTCTTTTAATAATTCTGCATGCATATGCAGCATAGCATGGTTCCCATCTTCTTCAGTCTTATGTTTGCTTCACTTTGGCGCTTTCTTTAACTACCTTGTAATCAAAATCATCTAAAAAAATATGTTCACTGAATTGAAGTTATAAAAAATTTCCCTCTAGAAATTATACTATGTTTCAAATCTTCAACTGAAATGAGGGCTTGTAATATTGCGTAAAATGGCTGCCGATTTAAAATATATCTTTCTTGTTCGTGTCACTACGGTTATAACCGTTTCGGCATAATATTTTATTTTATTTTTTGGAAGATTTATCACATGTGCTGTAAAGGCCGTGCAAATGGAAAAAAAATCATAATTTGCTTGTAACATTACAAGTTTTTCGAGCGAGATGTACAAGTTTTTTTATTATCTTCAATAATATTTATATAGCAAAGTGTACAGTAGTGTTCAATTACTTTGCTGTGATAAATTAGTTTTGTATTATTTTAAATAAAAACAAAAGCGGTATTCTCGCTCTAACATTATTTAGCATTACGTCATTATGGATATTAACTGACTGGCGCCATCTTGTATTTGAACTTTACCTTCCGCTATTTTGTATTCTTAGCTTATCATGCACTTGGCTTTCAGGTTGGAACAACAGACTTCGTCAAACATTTTGCACAATATCGTTCCTAGTGAGTGGCTTAATGCATGTTTTTATTAAAATTTTATTTGCCTCATGCAACCTTATCGATTTTTTACTTTAAATTCTTTTCATTAACCACTGTCGCTTGAAATAGAACGTTATTCATTGGTGGTCCAAACGCTATTGCAAAATTTAACAATGACACAACACAAAAATAACGTTGTATTTTAAAGCCGCTATTTAACTTTTGCACATGGGCTGGCTGTTTGAATGAAGTAATTAATATTTACATTATATGAATATTTAAATTGTACTATTTTTTTAGTATTTGTGCATCGTCATATATTTATGTTTGTATTGCCAAAGTGCGTAACTCTGAATTATCATAAAAAATGGACACCCAGTGCTGATAAATTATTCCTAAGATTTTGAAAAATTGCTTGTTATGACAGTTTTGGAGAAAAATTATGAGATTAAATTGGATAAGTGTCGCGAGCACAACGACATGATTCCGTAACACTTTTAAGTTATTACTTCTTTCTCTAGTATAGTGTGAAGTGATAAGATATTAGCAAGTGACACTGTCAATACATAACACCAATAATGATAACCAAGACGTCAGTGTACTACAGATGTGTTTATTCAAAATAGTTTTAACTCCTTATGCTGCGGCCACATTGCCGCGATAAGGCCAATAATTGCATTTTCGAGTTGGAATTGCATGACGTTTCGCTTGATTTTGTTGAACCAAACATTTGTGAACAGATTTTACAAATATTATTAAAGTCAAAAAGCTAAAAAACTTTTTGATTTGAACTTTGGTTTGAACGCAAATTTTTCTCATATTATAATCTAAATTATATAGTTTTTCAATAACATATTTTGTGATGTTAGCTTTCAGAGGTGTCTCGGGTGATATGGCACTTGTGAGTGATCCAGCACCGCTACCGGAGACGATTGATGATGTTATAGAGTTGATCAGTCAAGATGGGGTAAGATACAGTTTTCTCTTTTTTTTTTATTGGGATTTTTAGGGAAGTAACTGTCCACACTTGTCGTTGTTTAAGCACACACCGTGTCGAACACAGACACATTTAAGTATGCTTTTAATCAGTAATTCTATAAGAGCTTTCAGAGTCCAAATTTTTATCAATACTCATATCTAAGTAATTATACTGGAATGGTTTATTTTATACTGGAGTGTAGCAATTTATTAAAAATTGTTGTAAATTTACTACCAATTGAGTTGTTAAATTCTTTCAATATCCAAGTACCCTCAGATCCATCCTATCGGATGACTACTCGGATAGTGTTACATGTGATTCGAGTGCGATTTTTCTAAAAGTATTTACATAAAAATTAAATGGCGTCATCTAAAAACAGTGAACTATTAGAAATTTGGCTCCGAGCCGGAATGAATTACCCAAATTAGTATCTGTTTTCTGAATTTTTCGTCGTATTTATTCCATGAATCTAATAGAAATATAATTAATATCTTCTTCGTTTACTTATCGGGGTGAAATTATTTGTAGCGTTCAGAAGAAAATTTAAAAAAAATTGGTTTCTTTCCTTTTTATGATTGTATACAATAGCCATTTGTATATTAGATATAATTTTTTACCTTGCTGCAATCAATCTATTTTGATACTGCAATGCAATGGGAGTATACCTACTTCTATGTTGCTTGAATAGTGTGTATTAATGAAGAATGTTTTCAATATTTTTAGGATTACTTCGAAAGAATGGGAGCTGATGGCAAGATAATGCAGTGTTTATTTTGTGAGTGGGCTGGCCCTAGACTCATAACGGAGTGGCATATACAAAATGTATGTATCTGTACGTTCTAATAACTTTACAAATAATCTAGTATCTACATCTATCTAGAACAAACATACCAGATCTATGTACGTTTAGCATAGTGGGAAGAAGCGTTGGAGGCAGAATCTCTAGAGACGCGTGTTTGAATCCCGCATATCGAACATAAATTTTTAGTATATTATATGAAATTGATATAACCGACCGACTTCAAAACCGATTTAGATAATGAAGTCAGTGTCAGCCAAGGTAGGTTTGTAACTACATACATAGTTATAGTTAGAGGTGTTCCCAACGGCTATATATTGAAATCACGTTATAACGATACGCTATTTACGCTTCGTTATGACATATGACGCGTTTGATTATCGTTACAATTCGTTACAGAATGTTGATGGATCGTGCGCTGTTCAGTATTATTCTATACATTATTGTTGTGTGAGCTTTTAAAAGTGCTTACTAATAATGTACCTACTTATTAAAAAAATTGAATTTCCTTCGTACTTTTTATACAGGCTTAGGACTGTCCGACTGAAATTATGATTTATGATAAAAAATAAATATCTATTATCTATTTATTTTATTTATGCAAATTAAATTTAATCTTCCAGTTAGTTATTCTACTCAGTAAATTGTCAGGCGAACTTCAAAGTTCATTGATTTTATGTACAATAGTTATTTGTAGTTATTTATACAGATAATACTCAACCTATATCTATTAACACTATACTGATAAAAATCTTAATTTAGTTACACTTTTTAAACTATTCTATAAAACAAGCAATCAATTCAAAATTATTCAGAAACGCACGATAATCAATAATCAATGTTCAATACTAAATAAAATACGTCATACGAATTCAAGTGCGCCGCAAGCACGTTATATCCGATCTGACTTAATATTTATTCAAACAAATATTATATTATTTATGCAACTGGAATTTTATTTGAATGTAGTTCTTATGCAGTCTGCTTAGAGCATAATGTGGCAGGTGACAAAAATAGCGTATCGCATCAATTATAAACGACTTTATTTGAATTTAGTTTTTATGCAGTCCTCTTAGAGCATAATTTGGCAGGTGGCAAAAATCGCGTGTCACATAAATATTAAATAACGCTTGCCAGTTTTAATAAATAATAGGTGATATGATTATAAATATATATTAGATTATTTTATCAGCTATCTATAACGAACACCTCTAGTTATAGGTGAGATGTGCTTGAGTCGCACGCGCGACGTGAGAATGCGAGAGCGGGGCCGCGGCGTGAGGACACCGATTCCAAAAATAACAATATGCGTTACTGGAATTAGATTAATTAATTAGATTGCATAAAAATACGCAATTATTTTCATACTTTTTAGTCCATATTATAACTATTGTTTTGGAATAGTGTTTTTGAAGTCTGATGTTTTTTTGTTAAAATCTTTAACGTTTTATTAAATTGTTACGCAAAGGTTACGCGAGAGACATAAAATTCGATATAAACCTACGTAATATTATATATTAATACTTGATTATTATTTATGACAATGACATCATTGGAGAATAATCCTTAGGTGTACGTCGAGTAGTGACCAAGTGATTATTCGTATCAGTTTAAAGTTTTCGAAAATACGTAAATCTCATACTAAATATATTATGGCAGTGTTTAATATCAAAATTTTGGATACTACTCGTTTGATTTTTAAAAAGTTTTTAATGTCATTTTACTGATTATATATCGTAGTTTCGATAACAGTTTAAAGTTTATTCATATCTGAAATAGTTACGGAATAATCCTGGATACTTAGTATCCAGTGTATTATGAGAAATGTTTAACTGAAAGCTGCGAAACATGTACTTAATAAATTAGTCGCGGAACTATACCGAACTCTTTTGAACCTTATACTCCTATATAGGACTATTACCAAAGTCCGAGACGAAAGAACGATGAACTTCGAATTAAATCCTATTACCAAAGTACTTTAGATCCGAATAGTGCGGACGGATTTCGTTTCGGAACCATAGACATAACCATATAAAGCGAAGTTATAGTTACGATCATAATAATGTCAAGTGAATTTGGGAATAATGACAGACAAAACGTCTAATCGCAAACTTCGTATCGATATTCGGATCCGAAATACTGTCGTAATAGGAAAATGTACGATCCGTCTACCAAAACTTCGTATTTCGACTTGGGTAATTGGATTCCTGACACGAACAATAATATTGAACTGATTTAACATATTTCAGGAGCATATACATAAGATAGAGACATGTACTAAACCAGATTGGAATATAACAATGACTTTGGGCAGTTTGGTCGGGAAGAGAAAATGGTGTTGCCAGATCATAGATTATCATAATGAACATTATGTGTTGGCTGCTAAGTTTTTGGAACCCGATTGTCTCATGGCTAATTTGATGGTAAGATTATTCGTGATAATTTAAAAAACATGTTTTTTGTATAAATTATTCATCTGTCGCGTTCGGAGCTGTCAAAATGACAACGTTAATGTCACTTCACTTTGTTTATTTTTTGCCAATACAGCAATAAGGGCGCTCAAACCAAGACACCTTATTGAGTAAGCTTGTCTAATATATTGAGCAGTTTTAATTTACCTTTACGGATAGAACGATAGATAAACAAAATAATATTAGTGACTCGAATTATATTTATATTATGTGTGGCGGTCCTCCACAGTGCATACTCAAGGAGCTTTCTTCCACGTACCTACTACAAAGCTGTGGAATGAGCTTCCTTGTGCGGTGTTTCCGGGGAAAAAAAGCGCGTACACCTTCCTTAAAGTGATTCCTCTGTTATTGCAAGAGAATATGGGGGGTGGTGTTCACTTAATACCAGATAACCCGTACGCTCGTTTGTCCTCCTTTTCTGTAACAGTAAACGAAAATGTGGAACGTTTTTGTCAAAAAAGACGGAGAGAGCTATTGAGACCGTTTGAGAGGAAGTGAGAAAGGGCGACGGTAGCATGTAGCACATAGGCATGGAGATAGAGTTGGGAGGGAGCGAGAGAGAAAGGGAGATCGGAAATAAGATGCTATTGGTTGATGTATTCGTTTTTTATTTTCAAGGCATCCATGTCGTGTCGTCATGGAATCACGGAACTAACACATATCTTTGATTAGGATCTTTTTTTATGTGTGACGCCAGTTACAGTGAAATCAAAGTCAACTTTTGAACCGGACATGACCAGAGCATTACAATACATTGCAGTTAATTTATATAAAATATTATTCAATTAGAAAAATTATTTAAGCACTATTTCACATAAACAACATTTAATTTATTCTTCAACATATAATATAAATGACATATATAGCTAGTATATAAAATATTGACCTGAGCCATCATTTAAAATCTTATCTCCATTGGATAGGGAACAAATACAATTTTAATTGTTTTTCTTTTCTTTCTATTTGTTGTGAAAAAAATTAATATGTATTTGCATTTTTTCAGACCTTATCGTCAGATGATTCCATGAAATCGGGATCAATAACGGTATATAACAGGGTAACAGGCGAACCATTCTCTTGGTCCGGCAACATAAATTCTGTACCCGACCAATTGCCTAGCGAAAACCACGCGCAGCTAAGTGTTCCACTATCGAAACTGAACCTCTTACCAAACAGTGCTAATTTGACACTTATTAATGGGGCATTCATCACAAAAATGGGTAACAAGGTAGTTGTTGGCCAGCCTGAGCTAGATGATATTCAGATAACTTTCTTTTCTAAAATTTTTATTGGTCGTTAATTGATCTTTATACTCTGTCTAACACGACTGCTCTCGTTGACTCGTTAGCGACGACTGTGCATATTTGTATGGAATGTTAGTTCCGCTAATGTCCGTCAGGAGCGCTGCAACCTGCCATGCAATAAATAATGTATATTAGCTTATGATAAGAATTTATTGCACATTGATTAACATAAAAACCAAACAAACTAGTCCTGCATATCGTAATATAGTGTTCAGTTTTCAGTCCAGACTGTCGCTACATACGACGACAAACTAAGGTTATAAAACAGAACTCATTATTTATAATAGGATTATACTTAAGTTTTTTCTTTCTACATTTTTTTAAAACCAGTGATAAAAATCGTTTTGTATGACTAAACGTGTCACTAGCCAAGAAAAAGTCAGTATTAATTTTGTATCTCTTTTCCCAGTTGCTTATACTGAATATTATATATGTGCTATTAGGTTTAATTTTATAGCAGTAATTATGTAAACCAAGAGGTATTCTTGTGATTCCGTGTTTAATATTCATCGGCGCTGGCTACCTATTTCGATATTCTTCCTAATATTAATTCCCGGGCCATAAACAGTACGACTATACTGCACCGATGATAAATGGCACCGAAGAGAGTGTTTGACATTTGACATAATGTATTAAACATTAAAAAAATGATCTCCCATGGCTGTTGTATGTTGATTTTTCAGTATTATTTGTTTTATATTTTTAGTTAATAAATCATTTATCATGTTGATTATTGAGTTAAGGTGGACGCTCACAGAACGTAACCAGTGTTGTTAAACTATTAAAATATTTTTTTTAAATAAACTCTGTCTCTATTTACTGGTGTTATGTTCCATGGATAAACTATTAATTTATGCTAAAAGTCTACCAAATATCTGCGAAGTTGTGAAATGATTTAGCAACAAGTTTTTCTCTAGTATATTTCCATCAAGGAATAGTATATCGATATAAGTTTATTGAAATATAATTATGTGTTGAGTGAATATACATTTCTTTTTTGAACTGTCAGTATTTAATAAGAGAACAAAGTCTGAAAATAGCATTTAAATCTTTGTTTTTCACTATTTTTAGAGATTGCGTACCGTTTATGTAAGTTTTTAAAATCCTGGTAAGGTTTAGTAAATATATTTGTTTATACAAGAATTGTGTGTTGCTTTTCTGCAATAAATTCTTGTAAAACAAATTGACATATAACTTAATCAGTACAATTCATGTTTCCTATAAAGTTAAAAGACTGTTAATATTTTTATATTATTGTCAATTCTTTAAGACTGTTAAAAATATTTAAATAGCTTTTAATTTTGTTAACTAAAGGTTATGGTTATAAGGCGTAATTAATGCGTATTAGCGTATCTTATTTGATCAGAAAATATTACGTTGTTACAATTTATTTATTTTCTATTAAAAGTGGTAAAAGATAACATAGGTTTATTGTTTTAAGATATACTATAGTATTTTAAGTTATGTTTAAAGTTTGTCATATTGATTGTTTACTTAAGGTGAGCGTTCACTGATATAGTCTGCGGTAGCCGAGCCAAAAGTTACGTTCACCTGCGGCATTAGCAGGCCTATAATATATTCGCGTAACCACAATTTTTTTTTTTATGAAGGATGTTTAAGTTTTAAACCTTTCAATTGTCTTCAATGTCTCAATCAAAGACTCGAAATCAAAAAATATCCCGAAAATTACGTTTTTTTGTTGTGATTATTGTTTATTTTTTCTTAAGAACTTTTTGATATTTTTTTAGGTTTAGTTATGTACAAAGATCGTTAATCATCTTGTTTTTTAAAGTTTACGTGATTATATTATTTAAGCTTTCAAAATATATAATTTGTATACAGTAAGCGGTACTAAACAATGTACATCGGTCTTTGAAAAAAGAATGGAATGGTCCAGTATCTATTAAGAGCTGCTAAAACATTTAAAATTGTATAATGTAAGTCTATATTTATTTTAAATGTACGTTTAGTTAGCATCATTATATAGTTTGGAGATTCCTGGACATCCACACAAACACATAGTGACTACCTTTCAGTTACAGACCATGACCAAATTTGATTAAAGTCTGGAGACTCTGCTGTATTATGTCCACAGAAATATTGTATGACTAAAACTGACATAATATCGTAAATTCGTATTAATAACTCTAGTTACTATGTCATATCATAACAATATGATATAGTAACAACATCAATGTAATTGTACTTATTAAAGTTAAAAATTAAATGAATAAATTTGTGAAGATAACAACTCTGTATACATATATATGTATATATTGAAGTGACAAAAACGTCACCGACCGGCCCTCTACAAAACTGGAACCTGTTGACTTTATCTCATTTGAAAGGCCTATAATGTTTTTTAATGCCGACTACTGTATATGTTCTACTTGATTTGTGAAATTAGGTTTTTTTTTCACTTCGTGATCTAATTATGAGTTGATAATTTAAGTGCCATACCAACATTTTGAAGAGTTTTTTTGTTTTTTAATTTTTGTAGTTTTGGAACGTTGATTTTTGATTAAATTTATTTTGCAAGTTATGTGTTTTATTGTATAGTATATTCCAGACGCCTCTCCCTGTAAATTTGGCTGGTCTAAGTACTGTATTCCCACATTTTCTGTCATACTATAATTCCTTATTCTTAATATTAAATATAGTATTTATTACATAGGTCAGAGCACAGTTGCTCTGAAATTATTCCCTTTTGCTGTAAATTTGACCAGTCTAAGCACTGTATTGCCACCAGTAACATATGTACATTTCGTAACATTCCAGCGACAGTGCCCAGTTAGCATCCTGGGAAGTATGCATAGGATTTCCTGTTCAGTGGTAGGCTTTCATTTGCGTCTCTAACAAGTACTGTGGAATGGTTTAAACCTATTGAGTTACCCCAGCTTTTACGTGCTTTTTGATGACATCGGTTCCTCGGGGTGTGTCACACAAATAGGTTCCGGACCATATTGGACTGCTTTTGCTCCAGCTCTTGCGAGCTCATCTGCCTTTTGATTACCTGTGATTCCAGCATGCCATGGGACCCATCTGAGAATCACTATTCATCATGCCTAATGTATTTAGGCAGTTAAGTTTTTAACTTTTTTTTTATGGAATAGGAGGACAAACGAGCGTACGGGTCTCCTGGTGTTAGTGATCACCGCCACCCACATTCTCTTGCAACACCAGAGGAATCACAAGAGCGTTGTCGGCCTTTAAGGAAGGTGTACGCGCTTTAACTTATTTTGACACGTGTCGAATTGTTTAAAGACAAATATTGGCAGAATTAACACAAAAGAAAACTCAAAACATTTGCATAATTATGGATTTCCGCAAAGTAACGCCTACTTAAATTAATTTTAATTTTTTATGATTAAAAAGGAGTGTATTTAAACCTTTTTGTTTCAAACTAATTGTTTAAATACTATTTGAAATGAATGTCAAAACATAACCATTGACAGTTATATATAGGTAATGAAAACATAACTTATAAGAACGAACGTAGTTTATTTTTTATCAATTTTACTTTAATAGAAATGGAACAGCCGCGCCAAAAAATTCCGAAAGACGGTTGGGGTCCGAGGGGAGCCCCGGATTGTTATTACGTAAGTAGTTTTGGATGTCGATGATAAACTGGAGATGGCTCGACAATGTTATTATAATTATTACAATATAGCGCTTTATAAAATTAATGAGACCCATGTTTGGGAAGGATCTACGTTATACCACATGGACGGAACGATAAATTGAGAAATCACTAATAAGTACATTACGAATTATGTAAAAAGAAAAGCTGTGACAGCGTTGCATCTTCGCTCAGTCCTATGAAGTTATATCAAAATTAAGGGATTGGGTGGAATAAGAACGATCCTTTTATCTCTTCTACCACTGCCAGCTTGAGGAATGTTTTATTTAAAGAGCTAGATTCTTTAGAATTAAATAAAGATATATAAATGGCAGGGTTGGATGCTACACCGATTTTGTAAATTACGTTTGTTGGCCCATTATCTACTATGCATTTCTATTATAGCAAAAATTATTAATAACTAATTTCGATATTTTACTTCAATCCTACCTAAATTCTGTAAATTCCTCTCAGCTTCGCAGCCCGCCTTAGCCTTCCAAGTTCTAAACTACCTGTTGCGTTAATTATAATATTTTGTGTACCCACGAATTAATACTTAACAAATTTTTGCGAAATAGGTTTGTATTAAAAATTAATTACCACCAAAACAACCACTACCTTTTGGTTGCCAGCCACGTTGGTTTTGTTGTGCCTAAAGATCCTAATTGCAACCATGAGCCACCACGGGACTGTCCCTAAGAGCAGTAAATTGATCTCATCTCTACTACTGAACTCCAACATCGGACGACAAATAACGAACTAATTTAGGTATCGTTCTCATTTGAATTATTCTATCCTATAAGGACATTGACACTTTCTAAAATCTTGTAATAATTGTCTGGTCAGGTGTTGTAAGATCGCTTAGATAATATTATGTGACCACTTACCATCATACAAGTTTTTCATTCCCCTCTCCAATAAACAAGCGTTTACTTCCAGACATCGCGCGTTTTGAACTCGACATTCCGTTACGTGAAGTTCGTGCGCAAACTTCGCGCGTTAGAAGAGGATGAACGTCGGGGCGCTGAGAATAAACTAAAAGAGTTGAAAGACAAACAGATCAGCGACTTCTTTATACGATGCGACCGGAGGTTACTCACCATATATAAATTTGTAGAATCTAGTTAAAAGCTAAATAAAACTAATTATTTACTCGGTTACGGTAATGAATTGATGCTTATCGTAGAAGATAGAAAGTCTGAGTAGAAATTAAAGCCTGGCTTTTATTTTAAGATGTACAGATTTAGGAAGTATTTAGAGAATTTGCTGATGATAAAGAATTATTGAGCAGGGAATCTTGAGACGGATTGGTCGTACGGAGTGGTTGAACTAAGAAAGTGTTAAAATAAAAAAAATGCATTTAATGGATGCTCCCGAAGATTGATAAAACTAGATTGCAGCATAGATGTACATAGAATGTAGACATAATGGAAATTTAATGAAGGACTAGGACACGGTCAAATAGGATATAATCCTGAAAAAGGTAGCATGAGAAGTTGGTTAAATTTACCACCCGAATAGGGGGGGAGGGTTGTAAGCTTTGTTTGCTGCAAAAACTATTGATGATAACAGAATAGGTTGTTTTTATTTTGATATCAAATGCACATGGACTGTCATGTATCTAACTACAATCTTTCCTACATTGAACAAGCGCGCTATAAAGCAGGCGGTTAAAGCTTTTGCGTCATTTGGCTAATTTTCTAAAATTTTTTAAATACGTTTTGTTGCAATGTTATCTATTGACTTTGTTTATATAAACCCTATTTCCTTATTGTCTTTTTATCTTTAGATCGCTCATCAACAACGTTGCTCGTCGTGTTGATCTGTGCATGGCGTCATACGAAGAAGATCTGAAACAGAAAAGGCAAAAGTATATATTTTATACTTTCGTAACCCGTTATTTTGAGCTAATGTGATCGAGATGGTTCTTTGCTTATATACTTGCATTATTAAGTCCTCATTAAATTTAAACTTAAAATAAAATCTTCCCTTCGTACCCACTTTCCGTATTCAATTTGTCCCCAGGCACACGAGCTAGGTAGGCTTTTGTAAGAATCTAAACAAGTGAAATCTCTTAACCGTAACCAAGACATTTGATATATTTTCATATATTACAGGGGGCATTTGAATCAACTGGTGGAAAGTGAGAACTGACCGCCAATAGACATTTTCAATAACAGAGGTCAAGTCAGTAGTTGTGCGATGCAAGAATTTATGTATTATGTTACGTGTCAGGATTATAGCGTTCGGAAATAGTGAAACCAGTGTAATGCAGCAAATAATTTATCATCTTACAATAACACTTAATACTTATCACCGCACACCAGTTCTTGTATCGTATGTTTCGGATATCGCACTGAATGTTAACTTGATGGCTCAGTCACTCCATGACCCAATGAATTAAATGCGCCTTTGTAGTTTGTACGTACCGGTAAGGATTCTTCTCCAATGATTTCGAACATGTTTACAATACATTCGTTTATGCCAGTACCTATCAAATTCTATAACGACGTGGCCTTTGTAACTTTTAGTACCTATAACGGTGTTTGCATTTTTAACTAGTTAGTAATTATTTCTTTTTGGGGGTTTTAATTATCTGTAAAATGTAAAGATATAATATTTAAATGGCTGTATCTTTTAATTGGTTTGATGTTAAGATTTTCTTAGAAAATAGTATTGTATTTAAAAGGCACCGAGATACGTATTGAATAGAAAAAGCATAAAAATTTATAAAATGTCTCCATGCCGGCATCGGCAGTGCAGTGTGAGAGCTGCTTGAATTTGGTCTGCTTTGCCAGCCTGAATACTTTCAAATTCTCCGAGCCATTCTTGTTTTATTTTTAGTAAACAACATTAATATTAGTTTCTACGAGAGACGCTTTCTGGTTTTATCAGGATAAAGGTTTTTTTTTCACATCGACCAACGAATATAATCTACCAACGGATTGTTACCTGCTGCCTGTAATACTTATAAAATATTAGATTTCTAGCGATTGGTCTTATGCTGACTTGATACTTTAATATTTATTTATTTTAGACTGATAGATTTGTATGCGGCAGAAGAAGAAGACAACATTCGCAAATTTGTGGTACAAGCGCAAGCGGGAGCGGAAGCGATTTGGCAAGACAAGGTCAATAGGCTTGAGTATCTGCTGGCTAAGCGAAAGAAGGAGCATGAGGATAAATACAAGGACACGCCGCTGTGAGTTTATTAATGTAGACGTTTGTCCGAGTTAAGTTCGAATTCTAAAAAAAACTAAAAGCTACTTACTTTCTTACCTACTTACAACTTTTTTTATACTGGCAAACCCTATAAAATCTCCAACTTATACCTATTTATAGTAACAACAAACAATTATTTAAATCGTTCATATTAAATATTCAGCTTATTATTATGGTTAAACCGAATAATTGGGTTTAACCATAATAAAAAGCTAAAAAAAAATGTTTCTCTAAATTCGGTAAAAAGTATTGGAACTTTAGATGTGTGTAAAATCTAAACTAAAATCTATTTTGAAATGACACAAAGACCAGTGTATTTATATACATATAGACTTTATTGTGACAAAGTTACAAGCGATTTCGCATACCCATTAAAATTCTTCATTGAAAGAATTTGCTCCGGGCCCCGCGCTTGTTTCATACGACACTGATACTATTGGAGAGTTCTGACATTGTATAGCCATGTTCTATACTTCTAAAATATAGTGGCGGCTTCCGTGATGGCAACACACTCACATTGGAAGATGGGAGTTGTGTGTGTATGTAATCGTATTGCTATGTATACATAATATGTTTAGTTTCTACTACCTAAGTAGTAGTTGCAACAAAAGATGCGCTCTGAAAAGTTGTTTCTATGGATTTGAGCGAAAAGAGGCTTGAAACACCTCGTCCGTGTCTCGTCTTTAAAGCGGTAAGGAAAAACTTAGACTTCTCTGTCGTGCGAGAGGCGTAGCTTCCTTCTGGTTCAATCTAGGAAAGAGATATATATCTATATTATAACTATATATCTCGGATGTGCTATCGATGCCAAGTTTTTTGGTATACCTACCATAACACCGGATTTTTTAGGCCTCGTACCGCACTGAATAAATAAAAGTTTAATACAGTGCGTTACAAGGTTGCGAACACCTCGTACCCGGGCACACATCGTACCGCACCCTACGCTAGCTTAGTTAGTTACTTAATGTTGTGCCAAACAGCGCCCGCGACGATATAATAACATATCGAAACGAAGAAAGTTAATTAATAATATTATTGATGATGAAGAGGAATTGGGTGGTAACTGTAATGTATTGTATGTATTTATTGATTATGACCTGTTTTAATAAAACGCATCCATAAGCACAATTAAATAAAATCGATATTTTTCCAATCACTAAACACAACACATTTAATTTTTATAGACGATGTTTTTATATAAAACAATTTGGCTTTACTAGGGGACGCTCGACTACGGATGCAGGTGTTGAACTCATCGGGAATATTTTTGAGGCCTGGGAGGAATCACAGAATGCACTTGATATCTTCTGTGATTTATCTAAGGCTTTTGATTGTGTTCAACATTCAACGCTGGTCAAGAAGCTATGCCACTATGGTATAAGAGGATCTGCAGTCGATCTTCTGATCTCATATTTAAATAATAGGATTCAGAGGGTCGAGATGAATGGCAGGAGATCTCCTGGGACTCCTCTCGGTATGGGGGTACCAATAGAGTAAAAATGTAGATGCGAATATTTTATTAAATGGAGAGGTGGTAAAACCAGTGGAATCTGCTATATTTCTTGGCATTACTCTTGATTCCAAATTGCAGTGGGGCCCCCATATTGAAGGATTGGCGAATAGGCTTAGTTCTGCAGCATATGCGGTTAAGAAAATTACACGGTTAACTGACATACACAGATACGGCGAGATTAGTATACTTTAGTTATTTTCATAGCATTATGTCCTATGGTATATTGTTATGGGGCAGTGCGGCCGATATTAATTCTATCTTTGTGCTCCAGATGAGGGCTATTCACGCGATTTATAACCTAGGTCCTAAATAATCATTAAGAGAAAAATTTAAAGAAATAAACATTTTGACTGTTGCTTCTCAATACATTTTTGATGATGTTTTGTATGTTCATAAGCATATTGAGGAATTTTCTAGAAACTGTGAAATTCATAATGTTAACACGAGGAACAAACATAAAATTGTTATGCCTACTACTCGGTTGGGTCGAGTTAGTAAGTCTTTTGTTGGGCGATGTATATGCTTCTACAATATGATCCCAGAAAATGTACAAAACAAATGTGTTACGAAATTTAAAAGAATTGTTAAAAACGTTTGTGTGGGAAAGGTTATTATAGCATAAACGATTTTCTTAATGACACCACGGTCTGGGAATAAAGCGAACACCCTCAGGCTCTTTAATTATAAATGTTTATTGTACGATATTACATTGTAATCCATATTTTGTATTAAAAAAAAAGCCCGTTGAGTTTCTTGCGCCCATTCTTCTCAGGTCTGAGGCAGTCTCTTTTGAATGGGTGGCAGATTTTGACGTTCAATGGGTGATTTTAAATCCTATTTTGAATAAAAATATTTGAATTTGAATTTATAGATAATGGAACGGAAGCATTCGTTGACTCGCACTTGGCTGTTTTTGTAAAACATAAATAAAATTTAATTTCAGATCAAAGTGCGTGCACGTACTGCCGTGCGTGTACAAACTCCGTGCGAAAGAGACACAAGAAATCCAGCTGTACCAGATGAGAGAGAAGGAGTCAAGACAACTGGCCGAGAAAGAGTTTGACAAGATGTGGCACGAGCTGGCTTTGAAGGAATCTGATGCACTGGTAAACTAGTGTCTGTCAAAGATTTAGTCTCAAGTTCGCTTAGGCGATAAAGTTTTATACATCATGTGAGAGCTAAATATTTTAAACGTCTTTCATTAGGCTAATGGTCCATAATGTTTCAGAATATCCGCAACATTCGAGAGTGTTCTGTTCTTTACTCCAATAAAATTTGAAAACGAAATTTAATGAACGATGCGGGACTCGAACCCGTGACCTCTCGCGTCATAAAATCTTGTATGCTTTGTTCAACTCTCAGGTTGTGGCTTCATCTACAGGATCTACTTTACAGTTGATAACCTGCTCAACCCAAATATTTGCATATTAGGAAATTGACTTGAGATGGGGCTCTTGCAAATGTAAACAATTTGTTATGTTTTTAAAGTTATAACCCTCACTTATGGGATTAATATTCTGGGTTCTGTTCTTTATTTCACTATCTAACCGCTACCTCCTAACCCAGCTAACTAGCTAACTAATAATAACTTGTAAGGTATATTGTCACTATTGCATTAGAAATAGATTATTGTTCGCCAAAGGAAGAATGTACATAGTAGAATAGATTGAAAAGCTATTTGAAGTCTGTTTGACAGGCTAGTTAAAAGATTTTTAGGGCCTACACATCTTAATACATATAATAATTTATTGACGCACGGTGACACGTTGTTTGTCCGCGATGGACTCCTAAACTAATGAACGGATTTAAATGGGGATTACTTCATGGAGTGCAGATTAGTCCAACTTGAGAGATAGGATACTTTTCATTTCGATTTGGGACCCATAATTATATTTATTTCCAATATTTGTTATGTATGGACATATTTTCTGTGAGAGAATTTATTGACGCACGGTTTGACAGTTCTGCTGTGAAACAATTTCATTATAACAAAAAGGAGTATATGTTACGAAATACATAATTCTTGGTGTTATGAAAAATTATTGACAAATACTTAGAGACAGAGCGTTTGGCGATTAAATAAAACAAATGCTTGACTGTGAGGAATATGTGGACGATATATATATTTGAAAGTTACACAATATATATACAAAATCCTTACAACTAGTTACCCAATTACAGTTGTTACTTAAAAAATATTTACAAGTTCAGAAAATACACACCAATACTAAAGCTTACATTTTAACCAATAGTAAAACGTTTCATTCATTAAGAATTGAGAATAATATTATGTGTTCTATCTCGCTCTAAAACTAATGCTATCGCAGTTTGTATAAACTCGCGTCGAAGCTCGATCATACGATGTCAATGAGCATTCCGCACCTACGCTGTTGCTCATTGATTAAAATTGCATGAATAGCGATCGACCCCGACGCTTCACTCGTCAGTCGAGTCCGCTCGGCCTTGCTGTGCGGTTGTGTAACGCGGAGCATATGACTGATCACGTGAGTATGTCTGCGATCGTCGAGAGAACGTGACGATGCTCGTACATTGATGAGATTATTACTGGTGATCTGTATGATTCTATGAGTTGATGTACAGCATTATGAAATGGTTCTTATCAGAGCTAATATTACGTTATATAAAATAAAATGTTCTTGTCAGAACGAATCTTTCGGCATACGCTTATTCAAAATCAAAAATCAAAACGTTTTTTGAACTCATAACATTGATTTACAATGGCTTAAGTTCAGTCATACACTAAATTTCATAATAATAAATAAATAATATCAAACAGATAAAATTAAAATCAAACAAATCAAATAAGTAATATAAATAACATCAACCAATTAAAATCACATAAAACAAATCACACTTTAAGTAGATCAATTCAATTCCAGGCTGCTTTATCATTTAAATAATCTTGGATATTGTAATAGCCTTTGCTGCTTAATTTACTTTTTGTGTAGGCTTTGAATTTATTTATAGACATATTTGCTATATGTTCGGGGAGTTTATTATAGAAGCGAACACACTGACACCTAAAGGAATTACTGACTTTATGGAGTCTTGTGGCAGGCATGACAAGTCTACCCCTATTTCTAGTATTAATACTATGTAAGTCACTTAGTTTTGTGAACTTATTTTTATTCTTTTGTACAAACATCAAATTCTCGTAAATGTATTGTGAGGCCACTGTCATAATACCTATTTCTTTAAACTTATTCTTTAACGAAATTCTAGATCCCATGTTATAAATGGCTCTAACGGCTCTCTTCTGCAGCACAAATATCGTATCGATCTCAGCAGCATTACCCCATAAAAGGATACCATAGCTCATAATGCTATGGAAGTAACTAAAATATACTATTCTGGCCGTATCTATGTCAGTCAGTTCTCTTATCTTCTTAACCGCATATGCTGCAGAGCTTAATCTGTTTGCTAAGGCAGATATATGGTCACCCCACTGAAGCTTCTCATCTAGAGTTATACCCAAGAACACTGTCTTATTTACAAGATCCAACATTTCTCCATTTAATTTAATATGTGTGTTAATCTTTTTTACATTTGGTAATATGAATTTTAAGCATTTCGTTTTCTTACCATTCAAAAGAAGATTGTTTACTTTGAACCATTGTTCTACCTTAGAAATAGCATTATTTACATGTTCAATAGTAGTTGCATGTCGATTAACTTTAAATAATAGTGATGTATCATCCGCAAACAATACTATATCATGTGTGTTCTTTATAAGATAGGGTAGGTCATTGATATAAACTAAAAACAGAAATGGTCCGAGAATTGAACCCTGCGGGACACCCATTCCTAACACGGAGCCTGAATAAAAAAAAAAAATACTGTATCCTGTTATTCAAATATGAGATTAATAAATTTAATGCACTTCCTCTTATGCCATAGTGTTGCTTTCCTGATTAGAATTTCATGTTGGACGCAATCAAACGCTTTGGAAAGGTCGCAAAAGATTCCTAAAGAATCTTGTGAATCCTCCCAAGCACTAAAAATATGTTCCATTAATGCAACACCTGTGTCAACAGCTGAACGTCCCCGAGTGAATCCAAATTGTTTATCATGTATAATTTTATTTATGTTAAAATGAGCGCGTAGTTGACACAGTATTAGTTTTTCAAATATTTTACTCAGGGTAGGCAAAATTGAAATAGGCCTATAATTAGAGGGATCTGATGAGCAACCCGACTTGAATAAAGGTATTATTTTGCTATGCTTCATGAGGTCTGGAAATGTGCCACAGTCTATACATTTGTTAAATATTAGGGCTAGATCAGGCGCTATTATATCAATCAGAGAGCCTATTACTTTAACAGATATACCCCAGAGGTCAGCTGTCTTTTTAACATTAATCTCTTTAAATGACTTTATGATATCCGAGATATTAACATACTTAAATTGGAAATTATTTGAACATTTAGTAACATTTGCAGAAAGTAATGATATTGCCCTGGTTGGACATAAGTTTAAATGTTTAGTGGTAGATATGGGAACATTGGTAAAGAAATTTTCAAAAGCTCTAGCAACATCTAAGTTTGATTTTACAATTACATTATTAATATTTAGATTAAACTAAGAGTTTTCATCTTTTGTTTTACCAGTTTCATTATTAATAATTTTCCAAGTAGTTTTGATTTTATCGTTAGAATATCTTATTTTATTTCTTAAGTATAAAGATTTTGCTGCTTGACAAACATGTTTAAATGTTTTTGAATATTTTTTTACATATTCCAGAAAGAGTGGATTATGGTTGAAAGTGTTTTCATCATAGAGGCTGTAGAGCCTCAATCTACTCTAATGAATTCCAGTTGTAGCCCATTCACTAAATTTGGTATTAGTATTAATTGTAATGGTCTTTGATGTAAATATTTTTTTAAATTCAGTATAAAATAAATTAAAAAAATTATTATATAAAACATTGGGGTTATTTTCCTCTAAAGGCATTACTTGCAATTTATTAAATATGTAAGATTTAAATAAATTCAGACGGCCCTGTGTAATTGGTACAACAGTGATGTCTTTAGTTATTGTTTTCTTTGTCGGCCAATCAAAACTAATAAGTTGTCCACAGTGATCTGATTCTAGTTGATTTATTATACTTTTGCTGTTAGGCTTTGTATTTGTAAAAATGTTATCTAGACAAGTAGCTGTGGTCAGTATTATTCTAGTTGGCTCTATAAACAAGTTACTGAGATTATATGACATGAACAGACTTTTAAACTTAGTACACATGGAGGAATGTTCTAATAGATTAATATTAAAATCTCCACAAATCAGAATCCTTTTGTTGCCCTTACAAACTCTAGACAAGACTGCATCCATCACATTTTCAAAATCCTCATATGGTGCTGATGGAGGTCTATACACACTTATAATAATGAACTGATCTAATTGTATACAAGCTATCTCGGCCACTAGTTCCACAGAGAGGCTCACAATGTCCTTTAGTTCCTTGAATTTAATATTTTTATTAATTAATATTAATGAGCCACCATGTATTGAATTAACTCGGCTAAATGAACTACCAACTCGGTGATTAGTGAAGTTAAACATGATGTGATGTGATTTAAGCCAGTGTTCAGTAATACAGAGTATATGTATGTTATTGCAATTCATGTATATTTCAATTTCAAGTTCCTTATTTAACATACCCTGAATATTTTGGTGTACCAGATTAACAACATTATTACAACAAGTAAATTTTGATTTGTTTGATACTATACTATAACATGGTTCAAATTGTTTGGAATAATTTCCAAAGTTTTATTTTTATTATCAATGTCAAATTTAGACTGCTCGATAGAAGCAGTGTGATACACCAAGTTTTTGGCTGATTGTATAAAATAAAATGATAGCGATATAGCTAATAGTTGTTTTAAATATATTGGAATAATATTTCTCATAGAGAAATTAGATTTAATATAATTATTTATATCAATCAAATGGAATTTATTTCTATTATTGCATATCAACATGTCAAGTGATAAATTCAATTTATATCTGATATCATTTTCAGATTGTGACAATCTGTGACCGTAGGGGAAAGTAAACAAAACAACATTCTTTATGTTTAGAGAATCTAAACACTCAAACTGTTTGATTAGCTGTGTTCTGTTTGTATTTCCTCTGTTTCCAATTAATAACATTAAGGTAGTGTCAGGGGTGAAGTTAAATTTAGGTAGCCTTTGCACAATCTGTGAAAAGGTTAGTCCTGGTAAACAATAATTTGTTACTGCCTGTCCCATCTCGCTTGAAATAAGCCGGCCCATACCTTTACCTAAGTTATCACTAAACATTACAATTTTGCTATTCACATTATTTGGTTTAAAGGAACTGATAGACTTAGTATTAGATGAGCTTATGTTTTGATTATATTTGTGTGAAGGTAATTGCTGATTAGCAAGAGGCTCACAAGTAGGCTCAGATTTCTTCTCTAAGTTAATTTGTGGTGTCTTGTCACAGACTCCTTGTTTATAAGAAGTTCATCTAAAACCAGTACTTGATCCTTCACTTGTTTGTTTGTAACATTGTATCTGTTATTCATTGTTTCCAATGATTTCTGTAGATTTAGGATTTCATTATTTAATTTCTGATTATAAAATCTGATTCATATTTTAATTGGTTCTTTTGAATTGTTAATGAGTATAAATTTAATTGATTAATTGATCTATTCTTTCTTTACTAAATTTTACATTTTTGTTCATTAATTTTTGCTTATTTACTAATTTATTTGTCTTTTTTATGTATTTATTTATTTTAATATACTTTTTCAGCTTGTTTCTGCTACATTTAATTCTCTTAACCTCTTTAGATGAATTCAGGTGACTATTGTGACTTGTAAGGTTAATTATTAAACTATTATTGGAATTAGTCTTAGCAGAAACAACTTCAGGAGCGCTACAGACCAACTCATCAAATAAACTTTGGTTATGTGAGGGAGTCAAATTGGCTTTATAGATCTGAAAATTACTGATTTCATTTTTAGCATCATGCAATTCAATTTCTAACTCAGTGATGCGTTTCAGGGCCTCTTCATATGCATCACTGCAGTTCCCAAAACCTTCTAATATCATTTGAAGTTGGTCACGTTCCCCAATAGCATTTGAACATTTCTCATCCAACTCAGCCATCTCGCTTTTCAACTGTCTATTCCTGGCTGGCATATCAATTAATTCCTTTTCATTTTCATCCCTTTCCTTATGCAACTGCAGGATTTCCTCTTTAGCTGCCTTTAATTGCTGCAAAGTCAGTTGGAGGTTAATCTCCTCCTGACGAGCTAAGGCTCCGCGAGTCATCATTTTGGTCGTTTTATACAAAACAATATCCAAAAACAATGACTTACAACGTTATAAAATAGTAGAAGTTTATAAAATAAAATACAAAGGCAAAAAAAAATTAAAATTATTGAAGTAATATCATGTAAAGTAGTTTTATGTGGTGTATAATATATTATAGTGTGTTAGTTATTTTGTTATTTTGAAAAGAAATACTCCCTGAGATTATTTTGAATCCAATCTTCTGGTTCCTTTTGTACAGTTTAAAATCCGACCGTTAGCACGAACAATTTTAAGTACACCGGTCACCCGTCTGCACTCTGCAGCTGTTGAACTTTATACACTTTTATTTAATAGTTTACCAACATTAAAATTTACTTGCATAACATAATATTTTATATTTTGAAGTCTTAAAATTATTTTAAAATTGAAATAAATTTAACAAATTAAACTTGACATTAGTATTGCCCATATGTCCATAGTATTACAGTTATTATGCACGATTACTATTTCTACGATCTATAATGCTACGTTACAAGTTAGATATTATACATTTGTGTTAATTGATATTATTGGTTGTAGGTACAGCTACAAATACACAAAAAACAGTATTTTTTTATTATCTTCAGAACAACGTCTATCGGATCAGCTAGTAGTTAATATATAAGTAGAACAAGCCAGTATGGGTTGCCGTCTTACCGTACCAGTACTGGAGATGACTAGTCCAGTAAAGAAAAGTTTTAAATCGACATTTTTTTCGGAAGCTTAAATTCTCGATCATATTTTCAGTTTTTTATGCAAAATGAGTCAAAAAATCGAAAATTAGCTTGCAGGGGTTGTAAAAACAATATAAACTACCCCGAAACAGCATTTTGGCGATTTTCTTCGAAAATATAATTTTTAGCGAAAATACATTCAAACAAAATCGATAGATAATAAAAAAATCTACAAATTTGTCCATTATCACTTTCCTCGTAAATGCAATAGAAAAAGAGATATTTGCATCTAAAACTTTGGGACTCTGTCACTCCTATTATGCATAAACTGTCTCTGTTACTCCTACAGCAGTTGTATCCAGCTGATGCGCGGACATGCTGCGCGTTGATCGGACTGTTTTTGGCATTGTACATTTGTGTATATTTTTACACTCTATTGTTGACTATAACCACGTTTTTTTTTATAATATTGCTGATATCGTGTTGTCATTCTTGTTTATGAACTCCAAAAATTATTGTAATAACGCAGTCAAGTAATTATAATAATATTTCGTATAGGTACTTGTAATCTAAACGGAATTTATGTATCGGAGGATTACTCGAAAGAAGTATTAGGTAAAAGGAAAGCTCTGACACCACAATTAGTAGAAGAGAGGAAAGAAGGAAACATAGCTTATCTGAAATATGATAATATAATAATTAAAGAACCTAACACAATGACAAAAGGTAAAGGGGGCAATCTACCTCACCACAGTCACCGTCAAAATCTCAGCCCAAAAAACAACAATCGCTGAGCTCTCTAATAAATAATAGAACAAACGCCTTCGATGCAATGAAAATCAAATCAAACACTGTAACCAATATTTCCACACGCAAGAACCAATAGCAATCAAGATTCGGAACACCGGAAATTCAAACAAACTACGAAAAGCAACAAAATATAAAAACACAATCTCCCCAATCCGACTGGTCCTCGTGGGGGATGAGGACCACAACCCTCCAACAATCCAAAAAAGAAAAGAAAAAATCTATATTGCAGCACTAAATACCCTTACTCTGAGAAATGAAGAAAACTTAATAGAATTGACATACGCGCTAGAACATATCAAATGGGACATCGATGGCCTTAGCGAAGTGAGACGATTGGGAGAAAGGATAGTTTCATATCAGGATTTCTTATTATGCCATATAGGGACCACTCCTGGCCATCATGGGGTTGGCTTTATTGTAAAGAAACACCTGACAAACTTTATAGAAGGGTTCATGGGCATTTCGGAGCGCATAGCAATGATGAATTTAAAGCTACCAGGATACCAAGACTCATGGTCTATTACACAAGTGTACTCACCTACAGAACAGTCAGACCTAGAAACAATAGATATATTTTATCTTGAATTAAATAAAGTCATCCGAGATCACGCTCATAAAAACTTAAGCTTTAACTTAACCAGAAGCAGGAATGGAGAAATCAATTTTAAATACTATATATAGGAAAAACAAGAAAAGAATGTGGACTTGGATCTCACCAGACGGGAACACAAAAAACGAAATTGATTTCTTCATGACTAACAAGAAAAGTTACTTCAGCAACTTTAACGTCATCAATCAATTTAATTTCAACACCAATCATAGGATGATCAGAGCAGAATTAAAAACTAAACAACCAAAGAAATCTAGACCAAGGCAAGAACTAGTAAATGTCAAGCTTGGAAAACATAAAATGGAACAATTATCGGCCAGCTTGAGAGAGAAATTCACAAACTTTAAAGAAAATACAAAGAACCTAAAAATACAGGAAAAATACAACTGGATAGAGAATATTATTATAACTGAAACAAAAAACGCTGCAAATTCCAGTAGGGAACACAAACAATGGCTAACACCTACCACTATTAAATTACTAGAAAAAAAGAGCCAATTAATCAACACAAGAGATGCAAAGGACAGAAGAAAATATCTGACAGAAATTAACAAAGAAATAAATAAAAACATAAGAATAGATAGGAACAGAAATAGAATGGAGACTATTGAAAAACATATAATAAAAACGGGTGGTATCAAAAAAGCACACAAGGAACTAAGTAAATCTGTAGACTGGGTAGTAAAAATGAAAAGCAATAGAGGAAAATGGAACCACGACAGAAATGACATATTGGAAATTGCAACATCCTATTACAAAGATCTATATGCATACAAAAACACTTCGCCAGAAGAAATGAATTTGGCCGAGACCTCAGATATTCCCGAAATTCTTCACGTAGAAACAGAGAAAGCAATTGAAACAATCTTTAGGGGCCTTAACTGGGAAAACCTCGTTATCAATGTCGACGGAGCCTCCCAAACACACTTGAGGTTCGCAGACGATATAGTGCTATTTGCTGAAACGTCGGAAAACATACAACAAATGATCCATGAATTAGCGGATGAAAGTGAGAAGATAGGCTTAAAGTTGAACCCAGAGAAAACGAAGGTTATGACAAACGGAAAGAAAACCACTATACATCTAGGAAATAACCAAATCGATTACACCGACGAATACACCTATCTGGGACAGCTAATAACACAAGATGATCCTATACCCAAAGAAGTTGAGAGAAGAATAGCAAATGCCTGGAAGAGATACTGGAGCCTGAGAGAGGCCATGAAAGAAAAAACTCTTCACATTAATTTAAAGAAAAAACTATTTAACACCTGTGTACTACCTGTCTTAATGTATGGCAGCCAAAAATGGCCTTTAACACAAAATACGACGAGAAAACTGGAAACCTGCCAACATGCAATGGAAAGAAGTATGCTGAATATGAAAAGATCGGACAGAATAAAAAACCATTACATCAGAAAAAAGACAAAGGTCATAGACTAACTAGTCCAAAATCAAAATACTGAAATGGAAATGGGCAGGACACATGATAAGAGGTCAAGAGAAATGGAACAAAATTGTGACACGCGGGTACCCTAGAGAAGGGAAAAAGAAAAGGGGCAGACCACAGAAAAGGTGGAATGATGATATTAGACAAGTAGCAGAAGTTACATGGAATAGAGTTGCCCAAGATAGGCAGGAATGGAAAAGGTTGGAGGAGGCCTTTGTCGATTGGCAAACAGACCTACAAAAAATAGTTAAGTATTAGAATAGAATATATTAAGACTAGTTTAGCAAATAAAAATAAATTTGTTATATTAATATATTATAGACCATAAAACTTTGTAAATAGATATTAAGTTGGTCTAAATAAAGGGCTTTATTATTATAGGTACTTGTAAGTTATTTATTTGATTTTTGAAGTGTGTGTTATTGAAACATAAAATGAAAACCGAGGATCACGTTGATTTATTTTGTAATTAGATTTTTTTTTAATTATACATTTTTTTTGAGAAAATCATGATTTTTTCATAATAAAATCATGATTATTTAAGTAGAGCAAGTTGGTACTGATATTATAAACTAAATTAACACTATATCACCAGAAGTTGATGATGTTAATAATACGTCTACTTAATAATTTATTTTTTGCATAAATTTCTTATCAGTTATACAAAACAAAGATATGATCTATTCTAATAACATACATAAAAAATATATTTATAATAAAAGAAATAATAAAAATGTTACATAACCTTCCATTTGAGTCTAATTCATTCTTTGAAAAATCTAAAACTGTTGAAATCAAGTTCGGTACCATCAGTATATTCTAGTTCTTCTTCGGAATCATCATTAAATAACATTTAACGGATCTTCAGGTATCTTCTCTCTCGTTGGAATCGTTCGCGCTCCCAAAACTCATCATCATTATCTGAACTGAATTCATTATCGCTCGGGTAATCAAAATTATCTTTATTTTCATTTGGATTATCGTTTGCTTGAAGCTCAGAAGAAGATGATGAAAGATCAGAAGTTTCTTCATTATGAAGAGTTTTAACAGGAACATGCTCATGATCTTCTGCGTCAGACTGCTTAGAAATGTCCGATGCATTGCTACAAGTGATTCCATTACAATTACGACAAGAATTGGAACAGCGTATACCAGCTTTTCGACATGTACAACGCATATTTGCACAATTACCGGTGCAGCCACAGAACATCTGAAAATAAAATTTCGTTAATAAATGCAATTTTAGTACAAAAGAAAATGATAAATTATTGAAATTTTATTTTTACCTGATTCAATAATTCCTTCGGAGCCGCATCATCAGTGGTCATGGTTGGAACCATCATCGTGTTGAGCCGTTTCCAACCCTATTCTTGTGGTTGTAAATTATTACCTAACCATAATTGCATTTGATGATAAACTCTTTTTGCGTGTTGAATTAAAGTTGAAGTAGTTGGATGTAAGCTTGAAAGTCGAATTTCAGCTTGTGATTGAGCTGATAAAGCAACAAAACTTATATAACGGATATTACCCATATCCACGTCATCATCATTTATCCCATATAATTTCAAAATTATTTTCTTTGCAGCTTCTAAATTTTTAGTACTAACATCAAAGTTGCAGAATTCTTTCGCAGTTGTTCTTAAGTCTTCATTCTTTTCTAATAATTTAATAATAGCTTTTTTAACTTTCCCGTAAATAGCACTAGTCTCAGCCTGCAAATGCATGCGAGAAGAGTATGTATTCCTTAAGCCGTTTGTTTTCCACCGTTGAGTACAAAGTATTATTTGATCTTAGAAGCAGCCATTTTGTAGAAGTAAATGTATAAATCAGTATCTGGTGTTAAAGCTACTAACAAGTCAGTATCATTTCCAACAACTGCGACAGTTTTGTCTATTTCTTGATTAAGGTTAATAGCAGTGTTAACTATAAGAACATCTGCATCTTCATCAGCATGGATGACTTTAATGCCCTTTTCTTGATGATATTTGCCTAATAGCACGACGAATTTATGTTTATTACAAACATTAGATAAAAACTTAGTTTGTGTTTAAGATATAATCATACTTCCATCAAATATGACGTCAGCAGCAACATTCTTTTCGTTCTTTCGGAGGAGAATATGATTTAACAACTATATATAATAATATATATAAATTAATAAGTAGACGTATTATTAACAACATTCAACTTCTGGTGATATAGTGTTAATATTTGTTGTTGGTGTTATAGTATTGATTAGTTTATAATATCAGTACCAACTTGCTCTACTTAAATAATCATGATTTTATTATGAAAAAATCATGATTTTCTCAAAAAAAAATGTATAATGTATGAAAATTAAAACTTTAATTTTTTTATTAAAAAAAAATCTAATTACAAAATAAATCAACATGATCCTCGGTTTCCATTTTATGTTTCAATAACACACACTTCAAAAATCAAATAAATAACTTACAAGTACCTATACGAAATATTATTATAATTACTTGACTGCGTTATTACAATAATTTTTGGAGTTCATAAACAAGAATAACAACACGATATCAGCAATATTATTAAAAAAACGTGGTTATAGTCAACAATAGAGTGTAAAAATATACACAAATGTACAATGCCAAAAACAGTCCGATCAACGCGCAGCATGTCCGCGCATCAGCTGGATACAACTGCTGTAGGAGTAACAGAGACAGTTTATGCATAATAGGAGTGACAGAGATGAATTATTCCGAGTCCCAAAGTTTTAGATGCAAATATCTCTTTTTCTATTGCATTTACGGGGAAAGTGATAATAGACAAATTTGTAGATTTTTTTATTATCTATCGATTTTGTTTGAATGTTTATTCGCTAAAAATTATATTTTCGAAGAAAATCGCCAAAAAGCTGTTTCGGGGGTAGTTTTTATTGTTTTTACAACCCCTGCAAGCTAATTTTCGATTTTTTGACTCATTTTACATAAAAAACTGAAAGTATGATTGAGAATTTAAGCTTCCGAAAAAAATGTCGATTTAAAACTTTTCTTTACTGGACTAGACGTATGACACAAGCCATGCAGGTCTCTCTCGGGAAATCGTCGACCAGTGCCGGAAAAAACTTGTGTCTTCTATCGAGTCCTCTATTGAGAAGGTTGCGGAATGGGGTAGAATCCATAGTGTCCAGTTGAACGCCCAGAAGACTCAGGTTGCGCGTTTACCACAAAAAAAAACTCCAGTATCGTTTTCTGCTATAGCAGCAATATCAACTGTTGCACCATCTTCTAAGCCAGGTCAAGGAAAGACAAAACAACATGCTACCATATTAACTGCGACTCCTATGAAATTATTTTAGAGGATAACAAAAAGAAAAATAAAGTGAAACTCACTAAGACCGGAAAAGATAAAGAAAGAAAGAAAGAAAGAAAAACATTTATTTCACAAAACACTCACAGGATACACTTAATATAAAAAGATAAAAGTACAAAACAAACCAAAAAACAACGTATTTAAATAGTAATAGATTTAATATTGGAGAGTTCCTGTGCAGTGCAGGAATTGGGTCACCGACTCAGGATTATCTGTGACACGGCCGTGGCTATGATACAGCACTGATTTTCAGCGGTGCCCGTTTAACTTTGGAGATACAGTGCGCTCGATATATAGTAAATAATTCCTAATAATAATATATACATAAAATTCAATACAAAATAGTCGATAATAAAATATTTAGATGTTTTAAAATAAACTAATACTAATACTACTATTAAAAGAAACCTATATCAACAAACATATATCTATAATACCGGAGAACACCTATATTTTCACCACCAATGCTCCCAAAGCTGATCTTGTTTTTGTAGTTCCAAGACTTACATTTCCGGCGAAAATTTTCGACGGTTCGTAATTCACGAAGAGGAGGTGGAAGATTATTCCAGCATTTGGTTGCATTGTAGCGAAAACTTCCTCTAAATGCAGCACTATGGTGCTTAAAAACAGCCAGTCCATATTGTGAGACTCTTGTTAAATAAGTGGCGTTGAGATCCCCTAGCCAAGACAATTTACTGTAGAGGTAGTATGGTGTTTTGGATTTTATTACACCGAAAAGCATAACTGCAAAATGAACTTTTCTGCGGCAACTCATTTTAAGAACTCCGGCATCGTTCAAAAACGGAGTTTTATGGGATCGGGCAGGTATGTCCCAGCAGTAGCGTGCACACGCGTTTTGTACACGTTGTATTGCCTTCCTAGAGCGAGCCAGTAATCGATCCCCATACACCACGTCTCCGAAATTCAGTTTTGACAAAATAAGTGAATCGCATAATCTAAGACGTAACTGAGTACTTATGTAATTTCTTATACGATAAAGTGTTTTAAGTCGATAGTAACAGTTAGCTATAGTTTTATTCACATATTTTTCGAACCTCAAACTCTCGTCAAAAATGATGCCTAGATTACGAGCCTCAGAAACACGTTCTATACTTTTATTTCCAATTTTAATATGGAGATTTAGGCGCTCAGTCTTTTCTAATTGAGAAGGCGTCCCCAGTACCAATGCATTTCTTTCTGACCATTCTGCTATACTATTAAGATCGTTGTTTAATTGCTCTATAGCCAAGTGTGCGTGATCGGGATGGAACGAAATGTATAATTGAAGGTCATCAGCATACATATGGTAGCGGCAGTATTGTATGTTCTGTACTACATCCGCACTGTACAGAATATATAGCAGTGGACCTAAAATTGAACCTTGCGGTATACCTCTGGAAAGAGAACAAAACTGAGAAAAAGTCGCATTACCGTCCTCCTGTACAACTGCAACAGCTTGAATCCGTTTTCCTAGGTAGCTGGTGAACCACTACTCGACCGTGTCACTGAATCCACAGTATGCGAGTTTGGCTAACAGAAGTTGGACATTCAAAATATCAAAAGCCCGTGAATAGTCAAGTAAAAGTAAAGTCGTAGCTTTTCCTAAGTCCTGAGACATCAAAACATTGTCAACAACATCAGTCAAGGCCGTATTTATGCCCCTATTTTTGCGAAATCCCGGTTGAAATTCGGGCAGAATATTATTTACTTCCAAGTATTCAATAAGTTGGTTATATACTATTTTCTCCAACACCTTGGATAAACATGGAAGAATACTAACCGAGCGAAGGTCTTTATAGTTTAATACGGTGTTATTTTTCTGTATTGGTCGTACAATTGCCTGTTGCCAAAGTTCCGGAAAAGTTCCCGTGCATATTGAAGTGTTTATAATATGAGTAAGTATGGGAACTATTTTTGATAGTGTAAGTTCCACCATATATAGTGAAATACCGTCAACTCCAAAAGCCTGGGATTTATTGAGACTACGAATAGTTCGAGTTACTGTTCCTTCATTTACAGTTTTTAGGTTAAAAACAGCAGAACAAAATCGGTTCTCCTGATAGGAGTCCAAATTTGCTTGCTGAACATCATTATTTCCGGGACCATTGAGAAAATGCATATTTATACTATCGGGGTCATTTAAATGTACTGGAAGAACTAAGTTTTTCTATGGGTTAATACGTACCTGCTCCTTTATATGCCGCAATAGAACACGTGGCTTGCTAATATTCGAATTAATATATTCTTTAAAGTATGCATTTATTTCACAAAATAATGCATTTTTTACATGATAAAAAAGTTGACAAAGCAAAGAAGAACAAACATATTATAAAACAAAAATTTTACAAGAGAAATTTTTTACAAGAAAGTTCTTCATAGAGTAAAGTTGAACAGCACCTTTGCGACGATGACAGTAATAACGAAATTATGGTGGATGATAAAACTTTAAGAAATGTATTATTAGCGAAGAATTTGGAAAAAAATAACGAGTATCGCTGTACCACCATCTACGGGCTGTGGGGTTGCTTTGTCCAGAGTCGGATTCGCCAGATATCTCTGTGATTGATGTGTCCAAAAATAAAATATTTCTATTTCTAATTTGTACTACCTCTAATAATTATTATTATTTTATACTATAATAATTGAAGTTGATTTGAAATCGAAGACTTTGGTGATTGTAGACCTTTTTTAAAAGGTTAAATGGCTTTTTAAATTCGATAAAACATGTTTGAGCGTCATTACCCCGTACCCTGAGCGGCATTACCCACAGTCAGGGGCAATGCCGATCAAACAAGTTTTTTTTAATGTTTTTCTACTAATAGTAGGTTAAAGATATATGCTTTTGTTGTTTAATTGGTGATTACTCGATAATTAAAGATTTTGTTACTTGGCTTAATTTTGATTTATAATAATTAATTTGAAAAATACACCATGTTTTCCTTAAGTGAACGCCATTCCCCCTCCCTACCCTACTCGTTTCTCAAAGACCGGCTGACCTCTGAATCCTCTGGTGTTGCAAGAGAATGTGGGCGGAGGTGATCACGTAACATCAGGTGACCAGTACGCTCGTTTGCCCTCCTCTTCTATAAAAAAGACTGGAAACGCTCCTGTGATTCCTCTGGTGTTACATGAGAATTTGGGCGGCGGTGATCACGTAACATCAGGTGAGCCGAACGCACGTTTGTCCTCCTCTTCTATAAAAATAGACCGGAAACGCTCCTGTGAATCCTCTGGTGTAGCAAGAGAATGTGGACGGAGGTGATCACTTAGCATGGGAAACCGCACGCTCTCTTATCCTCCTATTCTTTACAAAATATATTGACCTCGCTCAAATGAAGTTTTCACTTCTGTCTGAGGTTTTAATCAAAACTCATTTATTCTGTTCTTTCCTCACCGGCAGTTTACTTTTCCGGTTCTTCACTTAGGCTGCTAGAATGGAACTGGACGCCATCGAGCGTCTTCGCCGCGATCACGAATGCAAGCAGTACAGTGACTATCAGCTGGAGCAGAGACGAATTCAGCGAGAGAAAGAGAGGGAACTGCTCAAGGAAGAGTCGAAGAGATTCAAGGCCATGTGGGACGAGGAGATCAGGAAAGAGCACGAAGGTGTGTGTGTGTATTGGACGTTATAAAAACTTTTGCTCCCATTATGTATAAATAATAGTCGCGTGTCCTGACTAAATTTGATAATATAATTAAGAAATAAAATAATTATCTATTAAGATTACTACAAGTAGCGGGCACAACCTTTTTGATGTTGAGCCTACATAAAAACACATATATATATATATATATATTTATTCATTACAATTATTTATTTATCATTATATCAACTGTATACATTTTCAACATAAGACAAAATCAACATATTATGGATATTCATTTATTCCCTTTGACAACAAAAAATTAAATACGATGGGAAGACTACAGCAACTGTCTCCTCCAAATGTCACGAGTGGTTGCTGAAAACCAGTGTTGTGTTGGTGTCTCAAGCACTCAACACAAAATAGTACTGCTTCTTCTTCGGCGTTACACTCTTGTCAGAGTGGTCGTGGTCGTCACGTCGAGGTTAGTGGCCTGTATCACAATGCGACGCCACTCGTCGTGAACTGCCGCTCTTCTCGTGCATTCATGCAGAGTACCGTCGACAGCTTGCCTCACTTGGTCCGTCCACCTCATCGGGGACCTGCCTCGTGGTCTAGTGCCGTCGACTGCTCGACTGCCCTCGACATAGTATCTACTGAGTCAGCTCCATTTCAGGTCAGATCAGCAGGGAATCACGCGCGTCACCTTACGCGAGGTTAACAGTTCGGCGCTATTTTTTCGAAGTTTTCGCATCCGCCACAGTTTATTTAAACGTAAATTATCCAAGCCTTAAGATAAAATAACAATTTCAACATTCAAATAATGAGAATTGTATATAAATTACTCTGATCAATTTTGCTCTAAAGCGCTCGCTTGGTCAACTCGAGCCGTCATAAACCGAAGGAACGTTACATAGCAGAGCGTGACAGTTGAGTCATTTTCGATACCCAGAAGTGCGCTCAGCATGAATAGAGAAGTTTTCACTCCAACAAATACGTTGTTGAAGTGAAAACTTCTGTAATTAGAAGAAAAAATAATGCAATAAACTTTGCAGCCGAGAACTATCGTGCTGAGCAAAGGAAGGAAACGGCGCGCGAGAGAGATCGCATGATAGAAGAGAAGAGAGAGATGATGGCCCAACAGCGAGCTGCCGACAAGCTGATAGAAGACACGTGGGACGCGCTGGCGGGGCAGGGGAGAGCGCAAGAGAAGGCGGAGATGGAGTTGAGGAGGAGAAAGGAGGTGTGACACTGTACAACAACTTAGACTATGCAGCGTACTTGGACTTTGCTCAGACTTTACTCAAATAAAACTTGCTGAGTGTGATTAAACGCAAACTTGACTTATGCATTGGGCTATCTTAGCTTAAGTTCCGCATGATTTCAGCTGTCAAATGACTATAAATACGAAATCAAAGATTATGCGTAGCTAACACTCAGAAATGTTTTACGTGACCAAAGTCTAGATACACTATATAGATCTAAGCCATAATATCTACGCTCCAAATTAAAAGACAAATATGTATAACCGATTTATTTACATTTCAGCGTGAATTAGATGAATGTAACCGCGAGATGATCAGGCTCAAGAAGGAGTTTCAAGACATGGAGAAGAATTTGGAGGCGCCTCTCGCAGAAGATGCGAGGAGGAGACAAGAGTTTATCGATAAAAAGAGATGCGAATATCTAACGTGGTCCCAGAAGACAAACAGGGTAAGTGGTTCAGACTTAGATTCACTAATAACGGCTCTAAAAAACTTAAGGGCGAATTATGATTAAGAAACTGTCTAATACAGACAGACATTTAAGCCGGATTTATTTTCTAATCGGAACATTATATATTTTATACAGATTACTTATATTTTGTTAATTGCGCCATTTGTTTCCGACGCGGTAGTGTTTGAAGTAACTTTTTTGATGTCATTTGATTTGATGAATTCTAAGGGAATCAATTTACAGAACATAAATGCCTTTTTATACAGGACGTCCGCAAAGCAATGATAGACCAGATAAAAGACCGCGAAAAGGCCAGAGAGGTTTTGAAACAGAAGATGGCGGAGCAAGATGAGTATCAGAGGCAACTGTTCGATCAGCTGAGCCAGCTGGTCGACCATAAACAAGTGACAGACGCGCAGGCCAGGAAGCAGAACCAGAAATGTCTGTTGCAGCAGATAGAGTATAACAAGTTGTTGAAGGTATCAGTTTTCAAGATAGTAAAGTTTGATGGTGGAACACACTTAATTTTAGGTCCAATGCCGAATCGATACGACCCATCTCTGAGGCCCAAATTTTGGAATGCATCTGAATACGTAAGCCCCGAACGGATGGACGGACGAGGTAGTTTTTTTATGGAAGAGGAGGACAAACGAGCGTACGGGTTACCTGCTGTTGAGTGACCACCATAGTCCACATTCTCTTCACCAGAGGAAAAATAGGAGCGTTGCCGGCCGGTAAAGGTTCCCTTTAGTATCATGGATTGTCGACCACACTCTACAAGCTTGTAATTGATCAGGTAATAATCACAACATATTTAAAATTGTTCATGTTAAAATCAATATATATCGTAATAGGGTATATGCATGTAACTTATATTAAGTCATAGAATAATAACGCTCAGAACTCATTAAAGAAGTAACATTATGATTAATGTGTGCGTGAGCGTCACGTTCTTACATTCGCCAACACGCACACACACAGCCAGCAATATTGCAAGTGAATAGACATTTCCCGGTAAATTGTGAGAAATACTAGATTATATGTAATAAGAAAGAAGAAATAAAATATACATTTCGAATAGAAATAAATTTATTTATAATAGCGAATGACAACAACATTACATATTATTTTATATTAATCTATAATTATAAATGTATTGCATTATATGTATATATATATATTATTTTATTGAATTGAAACTTGTTTAGAATCGTTATGATTTGAAACTCGATGAAACGAAAAAGCGAGACGATAGAGCTCTATTAATAAAACTATTATTTAAGCTGCCGCGCAAATGTATGTTTTCAACGATTTTATTTCCATGTGGCACAACAATTGGTTGACGCTTGAGTACCACAGAGCAAGGAACCTTCGGTTCGATACTGGTTACACCGAGAAAGTCGCAAACCAAAACGTATAATGCACAACAAATTTAAAAAATTATAAAAATCATGGCGTATTTAAGTATTGGGACAACTACAAGGTCACAGAATGGCTCAAGCGGAAGATCGGCGCTGGACATACATGATATGTGTGTCAGCATATGCCGACCTTGTGCCTATTTGCAGCTGACGTTTGAGCTACTTTTATTTTATTATGTTTAAGTTTCATTTTAAGTTTAAGCTTTACTATATTTTGTATTTATAAGTTTACTTTTGTTAATTATATTTTTTTTAGCTGCAAATACAAATAAAATAAAACTAGATAAACCAAAGAGTATTATAATATATACGGTATAGAGAGCCCCCTCTACGCATTATGAGCTGTCTTTTTGAAAACTAGCGCCATCTGGAGATTGGCCTCGAAAATAACTATATATAAGCTCGAAATTATAAAATTCATTTTTAATGTTGTGACGCAATTAAATAATTAACTCTACTTTTTAATGTAGGTATTGCAATTTTTTACCATGTTGAAATTGCGCGTAGAGTTAGTTATTTAATTTTGCCACAACATAGAACATAAGGGATAGATTTAGTAGTGTAAATATGCAAAATGGAACGCGAGAGCTACATACATGCGCTAACGCTAGAAGTAGCCGCTATTTTATGACCAGTGGGCAGTGACAAAAATAAAGAAAAGTTGAAACGTTTCAAAGCGAGTGACAGCTGACAAAGCTTTCATTTTCGGGCCAACTAACAGATGGCACTACAGTCTTCTGAAAACGTCACTTTAAAGCGTCTGTCCCACCCACCCCAACCCCTTAAGATAAACATACGCAATGGTATGGTTCCTAGATATTATTTTCGGTTGTTAGCTTATTAGTTAGTCATTATATGTTGGTTTTTTATTAATCAATGATCTGTATAATTATTACTTACAATGTCTGAAAGTGGATTTGTTAAAACGCCCAAAAATAGATGCGTTTATGATGCTGTTTGATGACGTTTTTGTGTTTTATTTCTTCTGAATTTAAAGAGTCAAAGTTGCAAGGTAATTATGTGATAATTAATTTAATTTTTAAGTTTTCTCAGTTCTTTTTTTCTCACATTAATTTCTAAAACTAAACAAAATATATAAATGCAGAAAATATAATTTAACTGGAATTACCATATCAAATTGTTATTTTCTGTCAATTAAGAATTAAGATCATTTACATACGATTCTCGTTGAGATCAATGTTAAGATTCTGCTGTTTTTGCATTTTTAAAGCAAACACAATTAAACTATAAACTAAATTAAAACATTTCATGAATTATCACTACATGTAATGAAATGTCATGGACTGCAATTTATAGGCATTTCTAGGTAAAAAAATAGGTTCTAAATAAGTAATCACCAACATATTATACTAAAATCTTCTCCGAAACACGCTGCATCTAATGGTACATCAATTCTTCTGATTGGTTCCGTAGTTTTCGCAGTATAACCGAAGAAAAAAACCGGCCATACGTACTTACGCCATTAGTACAATATAGATTCTTGGGATAGACTGCGTCACAGAAACCCCGCGCAAAATGGCGCGTTTGAATAGCCGACATATTGCCGGAATAGAATATTTATTTTTTAATTGAATAAGAATGTTTTTATCTATAATTTGATGTGTTTGATAATTTTTAGAATGTAAAAAATCAAATTTAAGTATTTTTAAATTTCATGCATAATATACCAATAATAACAAGAAATCGCTGTTGGTCAGGTAATATTACAACATACCTATTGTAATTATTGGTCATGTTATAAACACAAGAAATCGCCATTGGTTAAGTAAAATTACGAGAACTGTTAACCTCTACTGGCTACTGAGGATTTATAATATAATATCTGTTACTCTTGGTCCTGGTATTATTTTCAAAAAAGTACTTAATCTATAATTAGGCCAACCAAGGATATCTGTCCAAGCAAGCAAGGGCAATCCATGAAGCCTCTTAGAATTTTAAACATCAGGATTTGAACAGACACGTAACACAACACATTCCTCAAGAAATGAAAATTTAAAGTATTGTAATCTCTCCGGATATGATTTAAGAGTAGACAATTTCTTCCTATGTTTAGCGTTTTTGGACTCTTTCGATTCTGTTATTGTGAATTTTATAGTGGGGATTCCTTAAACTGCAACAATATTCCAAATACATAGGACCAGCGCATTATACACCACCTTCAGAACTGCCTTATTTTTTAAAAAAAATTGCAAATTTCGCCATAAAATACATAATATTATGCTTATAACATGCTATGCTTATAATTAAGTACCTATGTATGTATGACTAGTTCGTGGCTAGATAACTTGTGTGAACGAACCTCAATTATTGTAATTAGCTATTTAAATTTGTAAACAGGAGAGGGCCTTGCAAGAGGAAGTTGAGCAGAGAAAGAAGGCTCAACTCGCCAGCGAGGAATACGACAGGGAGATAAAACGGATGTTGAGTCGGTATGAATCTCTATATCTTTACAAAATTAATCTTTTGAACCCTAAAACGCGCTATAAATTGTTACTTACTGTGGTACCTAAAACCTGCCGCCGAATTCCACTATCCCATCACAAGCCACCAACTAAATACTCGGCAACTGAATGAGTAACCACATTCTTCGTCTTCCACAGTGCAGTTAGTATGGAATGAGCTTCCTTATGCGCAATACATGGCTATCTTTTATGAAACCGCGTAAATATAAAAACAGCACGTCGTATTTTTATATTTTTAGTATTCAATAATTTTATGTTTTAATTCCGCCATTGTTCAGTGGCTAATAAAACTGACTGCACGCCGATTACACCCTAGCGAAGACGAGTACCGAAACATCTACATACTTGCTCGACGTCCTTGACTACGATAAATATATTAAATCACAATCTCACACCATTAGCTAACCACTGATAATAATTATATTTCCAGGCCTTTCTTCAGTGAGGATGTGCATCCGTTTATGAAGCAGATCGCCCGCGGCATAGAGATGCCTGAAAAATGTCCTTGCTCCAAATCCGATTATTGCAAATGAATTATTTTTGATAAAATATACGTTTTTGGCAAGATTTGTGTTTTTTCTAAAACTCATGGTCGCTCAGAGGACAATGGAGAGGGCTATTCTCGGAGTTTCCCTGCGAGATCAAATCTGAAATGAGGAGATCCGTAGGAGAATCAAAGTTACAATAAGGTAAATAGAGTTCTTTCAATTTTTTAACATCTCAATATAACTAATTATGAGCATATGAAAGAGTGGTTACAATAATTTAACTAACTCTACTCAAGAGCACTTCCTCTCAGAACCTAGTTTCGCACCGCGTCTGAAGATGTTGCACGCTGCCACACTGCCCGTATAAAGGCATAAAAGGCATTTATTTTCTCAAAATTGATTCCTTTAGAATTCTTTTTGTCATTTCTAATAACTACTAGATACTACTACCGCTTTGGAAACAAATGGCGCTCTGAGAGAGAAGTAAAAATCCTAGTTGAGGAAAGAAAAGCACTTTACCTGCGAAGGGGCTCCAGCAGGTATACTGGCATATGAGGTAACAAGAATAGAAGAGCGACTAAACAGTATTTGCAAGTGGCAATCATTTTGGGAATTCACGACAAAAGGTAGGTACCGTCTTATTCCAAAAGTGGATGATTGGCTCAGCCGCAATCACGGCGAGGTAAACTGTCAACACGTGGATGCTTTCGAACTTACACGCATCGTTTCCATCATGGTGTGTCTCCAGAGTGCCGATCCTGTCCTTGAGTCTGCCCTGTGTGCTTCCCCAAAGCATAAAAAAAATAGGCGTGTCCTAGTCCCAAAGGTGCCGTAAGAGGCGACTTACCAGTGGGAGGCTTCTTTGTACAGGATGCCGGCTAGATTATGCCGTTAACCAGTAATGTGTAAGCATTATTCTGTTTCGGTCTGAAGGGAGCTGTAGCTTGTGACGAGCGCAATTGCAGTGCCGCTCAGAATTCTGAAGAAGAATCTAGAAACCTGAGTCTGAATCACTGCATTGTAATGGGCAGGGCGTATCGTATAAATTATATCTAAAAAATAAAACATTTTACTTGTCACAAATTTATTATGTAATATTCAATCCGGAATGATAAAGTACCCAATAAACAATAAAATATTATTCGCATTTAAAACATAAGTCACAATTAATATTTGGTATATATTTATAATTCTAAAAATACACATTAAAACAATAACACTAAAAATGTCTTACAATAAAATCAAAAATTTAATCGTATCATATAAATCTTAATAAGTAGGTATTTTCAACGGTTTTTGTTGTTCTAAACTGCTGTTCTTTAAATAAAATGTAGGGCAATAATTTTAACTATGACATTCTTATGATGTTTTCACCATTGCTTCACAAGTACCTCAATATCCGGGGCGTTGCAAGCGTACGTAGCAATGTAATGTATATATGGGCGACAGCCGTCCAACAAGGAATTAGTACTTGTGCCATTTCTATTACTACATATTTAGATTTCCTTGATTCTTATTACAATTATTCTTTGGAAAATTAATATTGCCACTGTTAACTTAACGCAAACTACTTTGTACTACGTAAATTAAATACAGATATCAAAAATGCAATCCGATGGTATCAATTCACTGTCCTAAGGTACCACATTCACGAGCGAGTGTATTGGGACGAGTGCGCGCTTCATACATTCGCGGAGGTAGCGCTCTAAGAAGAAACCTTAGCTCCCCCCTTTTAAGAATTCTAAATCAACATACAACACGGGCGAGACAAACATCAGTGCATTATGGGTGACTGCAGCTTTGACGAAAAATCTATAAACAACCTGCGGGCCTACCATGAACTTTTATTGCGATTCAATTGACAACCTTAAATGAACTGCTTTGCTATTTCGTACCACGACGTGATTAGAGCTATCTAATTTAGGTTGACGTCAAATCAACTGATTAAATCGCAATGATGTCAAAAATGATATCGCAAACTGATTTAGTTCGTTCATTCATTCGTACCATGAGGTAATATTTCAACCTAAACTGGATAGCTTAGGTATGTGTCAAAGTGAGCGATTCGAAAAAAGTTGCTACTTCCTTAGAGGAAAGTGAATCGTGTTGTTAATAACTTTTAAAAAATAGTGAAAACATACAGAAAAGGAAAAATTATTGATGAAAGATGAGATGAGAATACTTTATTGAACTTTTTTGTAAAACAAAATACTGAAAATAAATACCAAAAATGAAAATACTAAAGGCGAAGCAGTAAGGGCCCGGGCTATTCGCAAGAATGAATTTAAAAAATGTACTCTGTGTTCCTGTCTAAAAAACATCAATGGAGTTGCGTTCATAACTCGTTATTTTTACGAAAACACCTAAGCAAACATTTAATTTGTAATTTAAAGAGCTATAATTATTTATACATATAACTATTATATAATAAGTACAAAAACGGGCTTAATGGTTTATAATTTGACGCTATAAATCGCAATTTTAAAATGTATTTTTAGTATTTTCTACGCAAAAAAAACAGCTAAAATAATATCATTTTAGGTTTCGAAGTTCGAGTAAGAGAGACAAACTTATGCGACGACTGTAGAGCGCCATCTCTTTCTCACAGCGCGGACCACAGACAAATTTATTTCGTTCATTCTTCATAAGCGATCCAAGCGCAATTCAGTAAGTGCACTTTTATGCACACTTCACTTCATTCGACAGCACTTCATGGTATTTTAGTGATTCACTTTAGGTACCTAAACTGAACTGCATCGGAATCGCATCGCTTATTAAAAGTTGATGGTAGGCCCTCTGGCCACTTTTATTAAGAAACAAACAGGGGCGTGCATTGGTTTTTTAGTAAGGTAGGCACTGTGGATCCAACTAGTTGTAGTTGAGCGTTGGAATATGAAAATATTGTTTACCGTAGGTATTTAGTATATAGCTCAAGGAAACATTTTATGAGTGGGTGTTAAGAAGAAGTTTGGTTATACAATAATGGAACCAAAATTAACTTTAACACTAGTGCTATATTTATTTAGGTTCATAACGAGGAAGGCACTGCCTAATTACCTATAGTATATGTGCGCCCCTGTTTACAATAGACCCTTGCCTTACCGCTGGCGATAAAGCGATTAGACAATTACTATCAACTATTTTCTCGTTCGATAAACGTACAACGTTGATGGCTGACTGTTCACACTGTCCAGCGAGGACTGTCTCCGCTTAGTTCTGAGTTTCCTTAGTATATCTAACGTGTGTCTGTATGAACGCGTACCATACCTGCTAAAAGCCAGATATATATGCATTGACGTACAATAAACAGCTAGTCTAAACAATAAGCAAAACTCTGCCTACGCGTCTATAAGCAGAGTTTTCGTTCAGTTGTTTCGACCGCGCTTCGAATACAACACCACGCTATGATAAAGTGTTCAGTGAAGTGAAAAGAAAGTAATGTAATCAATTTTTTGCTACATAATTAGATTTGAATTGCTAAAACAAAATGTTCTTGAATGAACGTTTTAATGTTATATGTATAATTTAATGTATGTACGTATATACAGTCGTTTATTGTACATTAAGGCACATATGACATGCTTTCAGCAGGTGCTATGTCTATTCAGCTTGTCTATCTGCATTCATTCTTTTGCACTTGGTCTGTGCATCTCATTCAGTTAAATTATTTGGTTTTATAATGTATTTACAGCCATTCTAAGTATAAGCTTTACAAAAGCTACAAATAACTATGTCCTAAATAACAGCCAGCATTTACAGCCTATAGTCTATAGTTACTATAATTGAAACTGTATTTTTTATTACAAATAATTACTTTCATTTTCTTAACTTAAATGTCATAATGCTTATTTTACGAACAGGAACAAATTGAATGAATAACTTTTTATAATAACATATTCATTTGTAACAAAATATTATATGCTTGAAAAATTTCACACGAACAACAATTGCTATTATAAATGCATTCATATTTCCTTACTTAGACAATGACGTAGGTACCTATAGGGTACATATTTTTGTGCGAACCATTAATACAACAAGATATTTCAATATAATTTACAAGTTTCAAAACAATTGTTTCATGTCAAAGAACATATTATTAAGATTGATAAATATTACATGTATAAATAAATCCGAAATTATGATGTCACGATGTCTTCACATTGACTGCGAGGGAGATAGCCACACCGGCAATACCGCTCCCTCGCTTTATGATAAATAAAAAAGGTTGTTATTGCGATAAGAGAATTATTAAATATTTACTGAATATTAACGAAATATATTTATTTTCGAACGACTTCAAAACGCAAGAAGTACAAAATTAAAATGTGTTTGTTTTCATGTTTCTAACCGTGCTGTATGGAGAGAAATAGAAATATTTTCGTTCGGAAGGGTTTCGCATTGGTCTCGCATTGTAAAAAACTGATCTGATAATTCAATCTAGAGGAACTTCTCAAATCTTAAAGATGGGAAACCATAAATGGCGTAACGCAAGTTATAGAAATAAGTCAGAAATTGAGCGATATATCATTGACGCTTTTGTTAGCTGGATTAATTGAAAAAATTAGCCGATGATCATGGCAATTGAGCATTGTGGAATTGCATTCACATCGGACGCCATTAAAACGAAGCTTTTCGACATGGAGGAAAGCGGTAGTGATAGGAATTCCAACGCTACATGAAACGGTGCGTTTGCAAGTGTTAAGAAAAACAGAAGTGGCAACACTAGTAGGAACAAAGACAATTGACAAAAGTCAAAATTATTCAAAAAGTCATGAAACGCTACAGATGCAAACAAACCGGTGATTACCGTAAGGGGCCATCCATAAAGTACGTCACACGTTAATGGGGAGGGAGGGTATCACCGAAGTGTGACATCGTGTGACAAGGGGCATGGGGGGGGGGGTCAATACTTTTGTGACGTCACATGTTAAAATTTAAAATACTAAAACGCAAAGTTTGGATGTGAATTTAAAATTTTAAAAATTTACGAACTTGATCTATATTTATTAATAATTTAGCATTCTCGCTATGCGATAATCTCTCATGCAACGTCATTTAACTTCTAGAGCGGCGTTGTAATGCAAGTGAGACTCTCAAATTCATGAGAATTTTGAATGGTAAGGATTTAAATAGGTTTAAGTCGTCGGCGAGTGCTCGCTCGCTTTTCTATCGTTCCGCACGTCGGTTGTTTGCGAGACCTTCGACAAGTGCTACTTCACGCGCCGGCGCAGTGACTTCAATACATTCCTTTTGTTTATTTCACGATTGACTTTTGCCGAGTGGCAGTCATAGTCTTCTCAGTTTAATTGTTTTAACATTTTTAATTTATTAAATTATTTTAAAATGAACAAAAAGATTGATTTCGGTAGTCTTTACCGCAGATTATTCGATGCCGATATAGTGCAGCCTATGCTGACAAAAAAAAACAAATCATACAAGAAGAAGTTAACGCCTTATGGAAAAGATTAAAAAATAATGATAATGTTACCTATAGCGAAAATTCGTCCTCAAAGAATTGCGGCTAGACGTGCCCGAGAAATTCTGTTTAATGAATGATGACGATGCTTTATGGATGGAAGAGAATGATGTCGACACTAAGGATGTTCCTGACGTTCAAATTAAGAACGAAAATGAAGTGCCTGATTTACCAGTAATAGCTGATATAAAAGAGTGGATCCAAAGTCCATGGACACTCGATAATTAAGTTTTTTATCTTAATTAATATAATTAATCGTTTATTATTTTCTAAATAGTCGTTTGTTTTTCGGTTTTTTGAAATGTTGGACTTTATGTTGATTTTATTAGATTATTATTCAATAAAAATATGTAAAAAATTAAATAAGCTGTTTTCTCTCGATTATTTTTAAATACATACATAAATTTAAAAAATGTGTGACGTCACATCAGGAGGGGGGGGGGGGGGGGGGGGGGGGGTTATAAAAATGTGACAACCTGTGACGGAAGATGTACACTGATTAAATCAGTGTACATCTTCCGAAAAAAAGGGCCTAAATAATTACCGTTAGCAGTCAAACGCGTTCAGTGCTGTATTTTTAAATGGATATTTTAGTTAGTGATTGGTATATTGACTCTGTCGCGAGTTGTCATTTGACAGCTAACCAAAACTGTATGAGTAACGTTTCGTATGATCAAAATACCAAAGAGATTGTTATAGCGAACAAAGAAAAAGTGCCAGTTACTTGTACAGGCGATTTACAAATATCTACATTATCGTATGATATAATTGTAAAAGATGTTTTGTGGGTACCGAGCTTGGCGACAAAACTTTTATCTGTGAGCCAGTTTATTGCACGGGACAACAGTGTAACATTTACTGTTGATGGTTGTCAGATTTGCAATGGAGTTGGAGAACTAGAGGCCTGAGGGTTTTTCAGCTGATGCAATCATGTCAGCAGACATCTGGCATGGCAGGCTTCTACACATCAATAGCAATTATTTAAACTAAATATCAGAACGCAGCGGAAGTCAGATATAATAATATAATAATAATATTAACACACTCTTACACAAATTATCTTGCCCCAAACTAGGCATAGCCTGTACTATTGGTACAAGACTACGATATATTTAATACAATACTTACGTAAACATACATAAATACATATAAATGATTGCACCTACCGGGATTCGAACCCGGGACCTCTAGCTTAGTAGTCAGGGTCACTAACCATTCGGCTATATCGGTCGTCATTATAGTCAGATATATCAAAGTTGCCTTGTATAACATGCTGTGAAGGTAAATAGACTCGTCTACCATTTCCACATCGTGGCAACAGACATGTTCAGCATGCTATGTGGCCCAATGGAGAGTGGGCACACTTCATTATATGGGACAAAATACTTTTTAATATTTATAGATAATTACACAAGAATTACCTACATTTCTTTTTTGAAGAATAAATGTGAAGTATTCATGTATTTTCAGAAATACAAATCTGAAGAAGCGAATCAGCTCAATAAAAGGATTAAGATTTTGCGCAGTGGCAATGGTAAGGAGTTCTGTAATGCGGCGATGGATGAGTTTTTATTGAAACATGGAATTATTCATCAGAAAACCAACCATTATACCCCTGAAGAAAATGGGTTATTGGAATGGTTCAACATAACAATTGTAGAAAAAGCAAAATGTCTTTTATTTGATGCTGGATTGAAACAACATTTTTGGGCTGAAGCGGCTAATACAGCTGTCTATCTTCAAAATAGGACTGTGGCATCATCACTTAATGCAAAAACAGCATTTGAATTGTGGACTGGTGTAAGGCCGGACATTAGTCATTTGAGATTGTTTGGTCGTACGGAAATGATGCATGTGCCGAAAGAAAAGAGGAAAAAATGGAATAAGAAATCAGAAAAATGTATCTTAGTCCCTACTAATGTTAAATGATACAGGATCTACAACCTGGAGACAGATACTATAACAACAAACCGAGATGTCGTAATAATTGAGAATATAACAGAGGAATGTACCATAGAAGTGAGAGAAACCTCTGGATTAGATCATAAATGAGAAGAGTCTTTTATGCCAGTGGGGGAGCAGGGACTGATACATCTGAGAATACAGAGAATTTTTAAGAAGAAAGTGTTGTCAGCATGAGTGACAGTGATGATCTGTTCACCATGTGATGGTGATCTACTCGAGTCCTCTTCTACTTGTCCTGATATTTCAGAAAGCAGTACATCAACATTTACTTGGAATAATGTCAATATGGTGCGCAGTTACTCTATAGCATTTTATTCTCAAAAACACTGAAATCACAGAATCTAAAGTTATGAAAACTCGACGAAAACGTGAACGAAATCGAACATCGATTTATTTTTTGCCGTTAAAAAACGATGCAGGTCTCTATGTCTAAGTCTATGTCTTAGACATAGAAAAGAAGTCTTAGACATTGAAAGTGTTTCCGAACATTCTACATATTAAGGAAAGAACGATTTACACTGCTACTGACAAGTATATTAATGGCGATCGATTAACACAGAACACAGACCCGCCACCACCTACTTCCAAGCGACAAAATGTCAGCGTCCGAAGAACCAGAGGTTCCCGTGGAAGAGGATCCGGTCGAGGAAGACCTAACGACCGAACCAAGGAATGGCGCGACCGCACGAACCAACGTGTGAACGACCAATTCCAAGCTGAATGAGACGCGCGATTGGCTGCTTTCGCAATGCCTGACCCCGTGACAGCTGCAAAACAGATTGCCTATTCCATCGTCACAAAAATTAACGCAGTACAGAATCTAGACTTATCTGTCACACGATATGCCCACCCGGTACCAATAGCAACTCAAGGACTCGGTTTCCTTGCGAATCAATACTACCTCAAACTCACAGAACAACGTAAGAAGCATGGACATATCCCAAAAAAAATTTGGTTCAAAAAGAAGTCTGAATCAGATGAAAAGACACAAAATGCCTCAAAGAGAATTATATTACTGTAATCAATCAAAGACAGTATTTAATTTTTTTTTATCTCAAAAATGTGGGATTGCCAATCAGTTTCCACTCCCATGGAACAAAATTTTTACTTTTAACTATTAAAAAGAAATAAATCAGAATCTAATTTAATTATTTAATTATAGGAAGTCTGTTATACTATGCTTGTGGTATTAGGTCTAAGTTCTCTATAGCAGTAAACTTACTAAGTCAATTATTATATTGAACACGTAGGAACAACTAGATTTGTCTTTAGTTTACACATATACTCCTGGTGTAACCTAGCAAGGCTGTGGTGATGCAGATTAAGCTGGACACGCCAGAGACAGGAAATCTACAGGTCAAATATTTTATTTTAGTAACTGTCCCACTTCTTGGAGCACAGAGAATCAATCTAGTGTATCACTGTGTGACAGAAGAAGTTTTAACCTCTGCTTTACTGAAGTTTTGAGGCTAAAACAGTTACCTATTGAATTTGACTATAATGTATCTTTAAAGACAGTCAGAGTATTATTAAAATAGCTGAAAATAATGATAAAAATAAGTGGTTAAAGCATGTTACTGATGGCAACAAAGCAGATAATATGTTCACATAACCCTTAGGAAAACAATCTTTTATTTTTCGATTATATTCAAAACAAAATCTATGGGTCTAGAAGTATTTAGTAATTTTAATTGTTATTTGTTTTAAGTAAAATAAAATATTGTACATAATTAATTAGAAATAAATTATAAATATTTTTGTCCTCAAGGGTATTTTATGTGTCTTGGTGATTTGTTAAGCGCTAATCACATTTGATAACATTAATTTTTGTGTTAAGGGTGAAATACTAAGGAAACATCTCATGTATTATCAACTCATAATTAATCCAAAAGATGTATTTTCTTGTTTTTATTATATTATATTTAAAATTGTATCTAGAGAGCCTAGTTGAGGAGTACACTGAACACCTTTAATCATAAATATTAATCCTTCTGTAATATTTCCATGGATTCAGTTTTTTGGCCATATTCAAAATCAACATTTCTGGCTTACACCTTTTTTCAACTAAGGGTACAATATTCAAATGTTGTTCCAAGTTCAAAATGTTGTATTGAAAATATTTTTTTAACTTTTCAGTGACCTTATTTTAGTGATTATTAGTCGGTAGAGCATCAGACTCTATAACCTATATTATAAACAAAAAATGATGGTCATTAATAAATTACAAATATGTTATTCTTACATAAGGAAGCACAACATAACAGGTAAAACAGCTCTTTACCGAGAACTTTTTCAATCAAGTGTAATTGTAAATTTGAGTAATGTTGTTAATTTTTTTTTGTCTCTATCATTTTATATAATTTTCGTATTTTATGTCCACTTAACTCTTACATCATATATCGATTTCTATCTGTGATCACTTTTAATTGTCCTTCTGTAATTATGTATGTAACTTATATTTTTTAACCTAGATGTAAGTTATCCAAAAAATGTAAAAAAAATAAGAACATTTGATTTAACAAAATAACATTTTAACTTAGGCGATAAATGGCACTAAAATCACATCAATCATATTTTATTAGACTATGAATTTCTATACCCTCTGGAATGTGCTTACGTCCATTCAAAGAGGTCAACTCCATCACCACAAGGCATCCCAGGATGTCTGCACCACAGCCTCTTAACAAATTCACAGTTGCGTTCAGAGAACCACCCGTTGCAATAAGATCATCTATCAAAAGACACTTCATGCCAGGCTTGATTTTGTCTTTTTGTATTTCTAGAATATCCTGAAATGTTTAAGTAATAGTTAAAGCAAAAGTCTATGTATTTGATTCCCTTTACAATCTGCCAAATTTGTTTTCTATATATTCTGCATAGTAGAAATGTATTGAGAAATAGCCTGTGAATACCTACGTAAATATTGCACATTTTATATCAGAATCATGAATATCAGCAAAAAAATTTGACTTACAAATTTACTTATTCATTTCATACAAATGATTTAGGTTTTCTTTAGTGGCACGAGACTAGTTAGCTAGAGTCTTGTGCCAGATTTTGGCGAGACAACATGTCCTGAGGATGCCTCGTTAGAGGCGAAACATGTGTCGAATTGTTTTTAAAAACAAATATTGGCGGAATTAACACTAAAGAAAACCTAAATCATTTGCATAATTATGGATTTCCGCAAAGTAATGCCTAATTCAATAAATTTTCTTATTCATTTCAGGTAAAAAAACAATAATAGACTTACTGAGCCATATTCCAAGTCATATTTATATGAGATAACATTTCCAGGAAGTTTGCCTTTCTTTCTTACAGGAATACATCCTATTCCAAGTGCAGCAGCTATAGAGAAGGAAAAAAGAAAACCTCTTGACTCTAAGCCTATCACAGCCTCCACAGTTGGATATTTTGTCTTCACCACCTCAATTAGGAGTCCTTGAAGTAGTTTACAAGTATCACCATCAGATATTGCTGAGAATATATCCCTGAAAATAATTTAAATATAAATTCTAACACTCAGCTGCAAAAATAATATAAATAATAAAAATTATGATGACAATATTATCAAAGTAGGTATGTAACATAAAATAATACCACATTTTTAATAGTATGATCTTAAGATTACAATTCAATATTATAATGGTGAAGGCAATTTTATAGCTTCTTAATTATTTCGGTGATTTCCCAAGCCAGCGCCTTTATAAATGGGCTCATCAAGTACCCACTACTAGTTCGAAAATATGATAGAAAAAATGTGAAATCTTACCAAAATAGAATACCCTCTTTTGGAAAGTTTGGATAACTCTTAATTCTATGTTTTAAATCTATAACCCGTTGTTCAAAATTGTTACTCATTTTGGAGGTCACAAATTGCTGTGCTATTATTTAGCAAAAAAATGTATCGAAAGTTGTAAAAGTATATGTAAACTCTTTTACAGTGTACCATACATTTAACGTAATAACAATAACATAACCTATTACATAAAATGATAAATCCTCATGTTAATATAAAATTAAAATATTAGGTATGGGTACTGCCATACTGACATGGTACCTACTGATTATATTATATATAATTAAAGATCAAATGTAAACAATGATGTTGCCACCTAAAAATAACCTTTTCCATTGTGCGTCTTGAAATATACCAAAATATCATTTTATACTTATGAATGTAGTCTAAATACTTAAAATTAAATATTTCACAACATATTCTCCTTGTAATATAGCAAAAAATACATAAAAAATATAAAATGTATTTTTTTAGATCAAAATTTGCTTTGACACTGGTATTAAGATAGAAGCTCTAAACATTTGGCTCGTCTACAGAAGAATTACGTATTTAATGTTACAAAAAATCTATTGGTCGTAGTGACAGGTATGACTGGTCACCATATTGTTTTGTTCATTCGGTTTCTGACGTTCGTCATGATTGAATGTACCCTTCTTGCTTTCCCGTTGTAAGTTTTTGTTTGTTGTTACGTTTTCTTTATTTTATTTATCAATTTAGTTTTATTTTGTTTTCACCGCCGAAAAAGAGACAATGCACTCCTATTTCTGTGTCTGAAAAGGCCTATAAGCATGTAATCAAAAGTTGGCCTCAACTTCAGTATTAGTCTTCAGTCTAGGTGATTCCAAAGAAGACCGTAGAGATTAAAGGTATTCCTGCGGTGACAGTGAGCAAAATATTAATTGAAACTAAAACTACTGAATAATTAAAATTTTAAACTATCTCGTAAAACGAGCCCTAAAAATATTTGAAACAAAGTTGATGAATTTACCTTTTCAGATATAAGACGAAAAGTGCATGATTTCTTTTATAGAAGTACCACCTATAAAGTTTAGCGTGTTAACAGTACAAATTTATGTAAAACTGAATCTGTGATGATATTTTTATGATAGTTTGGACATTTGGTTATTTGTATGAAGGTATGTTAGCTAATCTTGCACCCTAAGTTATTTGGTATGGGTTATTAAAAAATTTGTAGAAGTCACTCTTCATATGCACTATCACTATTGTTCTTTATAGATCAGAAGGCTATTTAGGAATGCAAGTAAAAGTCTGTTGTGTGATGCCAATCGAGAACAGGTTATTTATTCACCACAAACACCCTACACAGTACACAGTATGCAACAGACTGGTTAGAGCACCCACGTACTACCTAACCCACGATGTTACAAGTATGTTGATTACGTCATGGATACATCATACACGCTACATATTCACTACATACACCCCCTTCTTGAAAGGATGTTTTTCTAAAAAAAAAACTTAAGTCTAAGTTACATTTTCCATATTAACTAATTACTTATACTATTCACTGTACTCATTCCGCGCGGCCTGTTGCGCCACTCCACTTATCACTGCACTACTCTGTGTCGCGCTTAGCTTCTTACGCATAACATATCTACACTTCTTCAAGCAAAACTGATACACCATGAATATACCAACTATAACAAAAATTACAGTTAACACTGTAACCATTATGGTCATTACTTCCAACTTATATTCCGTGTGACTGTTGGATGCATTATTAGCTCCATTCTGCGCTATAATAAATTCTTCTTTCTTTTCAACAGAGTACGTTTTGCCCATTGTGCAGCTACTTTAAATTTGCAAATCAAAATGAGTTAAAAACTATGTACTAAACTTACTTATCCCCAATACATTGAGCGACAGAGTAATGTTTAAGCTAAGTTTGACACACATTTATTACACTAATGATTATTGTACATTCTGCTCTCAATATGAAATACTTAATTCTAGCTTATACATCTAAATATCTTGAAATCGTACGGGGTTTTTTATAATTCGGCAACTTCTTGTTACATATTTATCTGTGCATGAATTACTTTGTTCTGCACTGTTACAAGTATTTGCTTTAAAGAATTTAATGAGTCATCTAAGACATATGCAGGTTTCAATCTATCTATCGAAACATTGTTGCTTCGCCCATTACTTAATATTGTGAACACTTCGTTATTTCGTTGAACACTTTGTATGGGCCACAATATGGAGGAGTTAGCGGTTTTCTAACCGCATCAATTCTCATAAATACATGAGTACAAGTACTTAAATCTTTGTGCACAAATATGTTTTTCTGATTTATATTTATACTCTTAGGTCTAAATTTACTTAACATATCTCTTAGTCTAATTATATACGATTGTGAATCGTCTATTTTAGTTAACTTGTCGTCATTACAAAATTCTCCTGGTAAACGTAAGCAATGACCTAACGTAAATTCAGCTGTACTCATACCATTATTTTCGGGTTGGCAGGAATTCTTTAATTTAGCTACTAATGCACTCTTTAAAGTCCTATGAAATCTTTCAATTTTCGCATTGCATTGGGGATGATATGGGGTAGTTCGCAACTTATATATACCTAACAATTTCATGAGATCCTTAAACAATTCGCTTTCAAACCTTGATCAGTAGTGATCTTGGTAGGTGAACCGAAACGACATATCCAAACCTCATAAATATGAGCCGCTATCGCGCATCGGGCCAACGCGTGCGACGATCTATCATGGTGACGCAATACCTATAGCCTTGTTCCGTGACGGGCAATGGTCCTATTAAGTCCACGTGCAAATGTGAAAACCTATCACTTTCTTCAAAAATACTAAATTGGGATACCATATGACGATTAATTTTACTTTTTTGACAATTAATACATCTTTGTTCATCCCCGGCCAAAATACTTTTTTAGTTATCAGTAACCTAGTAGCTCTAATTCCTGAATGTGGTATCGAATGAAATGCATCGAAAATATTTTTTCTATACTTCGCTGGTATATAAGACCTACTGTACTTTCCTGAAATTTCGCAATAAATATTACAATCAACATCATACAAAGTTATTTGTTTTAGTTGAATGTTACTTGAGTCGCCTGCACTCAATAAATTTGCTAACTCGACTGAATCCGTGGCTTGCGCTCTGGCGATTTCCACGTATTGTAAGTTAGTCGAACATGATATTGTTTCAACTCTCGACAACGTGTCAGCAACTATGTATACTTCCCCTATTATGTGTCTAAGATCCGTTGTGAACTCGCTAATGAATAACAACTGCCGAGTACGTCTAGGTATTTCTTTATTTGATTTCTGTGACGTCAACTTAGTGAATGCGTATATTAAAAGCTTATGGTCTGTGTACACGGTAAAACTTCTGCCTTCAACCATGTCTCTAAAATATATTATGCTCAAATAAATCGCCAAAAGTTCCTTATCATAAGTAGAGTACTCTTTTTGGCATTCCGTAAGCCTTTTTGAAAAATAACCTAGCGGTTTCCATTCATTATTTACTTTCTGCTGAAGGACACTGCCAACACTTAGGTCAGACGCATCTGTCATTAAAGCTAATTCGGTATCTATTTTAGGGTGTGCTAACGTCGCGTTTTTTAAATTTTCCTTACATAATTCATATGCCCTATCGGCCTCGTCTGTCCATTCAATTTTACGATTATCTCTTCTCTTAGATTTAGACTCCTTGTATTTTAGCAGCATTAGGCATATGACTTCTATGAAAATGTAACATCCCTAAAAATCGACGAAGCTGTTCAATCGTCTCCGGTTTAGGAAAGTTATGAATAGCTTGCACTTTGTCTGCTGTAGGACAAATACCTTTACTCGATACCTCGTAACCTAGAAAATTTATTTTCTCTTGACCAAACACGCATTTAACTAAATTGATGGATATTTTATATTTATTTAACCTCTCAAATAATAATTGTAAGTGCTGTCTGTGAACAATCTCGTTATCGGAACCTAATATTATGTCGTCTAAGTAACCAAATAAGACTGACCCTGCTCCGTTATGACTTATTTTTTCTATTCCTGATAATATGTTGGCGTTAATAAAACGCTGGAAGGAATTACTTGATCCTCTTAAACCGAATCCCATGCGTACCCACTCAAACAACCCGAAACTGGTAATAACTGCCGTTTTTTTTACATCCTCCGGCCTAATTTTAATAAAATTGTAAGCTCTACAAATGTCTATTTTAGAAAAAATATTTTTGTTTTGTAAACCGTATGTAAAATCTTGCATTCTGAGGATTGGATAACGATCTGGATTAGTTATGGAATTTAATAATCTATAATCACCACAAGGTCTTATCTCTCCGTCTTTCTTTGGTACAATATGCAACGGACTCGCCCACTCGCTTTTCGAGGGTCTGCATATACCTAGTTCCTGCATTAATTCAAATTCTTTTTTAACCTTATCATACTTGTCAGGCGGAATTCTCCTAGCTCGAGTGTGAACTGGAGGTCCCGTAGTCTCAATGTGATGATATACAGAGTGTTCCGGTATGTCGCTAAATATCGGAGGTCGAGTGATATCCGGAAATGATGCTAATAAGTCTGCATAAGGATGGCTACTGTTAATACTTTTTATGGTTTCTGAACAATTTAATGACTTTGATCCACTCACGTACAACTTTGTTTCTAAATCAACTAATCTATTGTTAAACAAGTCTACCTGATAACCTAAAGTGTCTCAAGAAATCGGCTCCAATTATTTACTTCATCATCATTTATTACGTCATCGATACATCATACACGCTACATATTCACTACAAATTAATTATTATTCAAGATTAAGCTGTAAGCTCCTATCCTGATCTGCCTGGTTGGGAATCGTTCTAAAACATATAAATTTTTAATATGCTACCTGCAAGTGCCGCAGCAGTTGAAAAGATCGGCAAGATATAATATTATGGAGAAAGCTATACTTGCTAATCATAAAGCAATATCATAGAGAATGTTTATATACCACCAGGATGAAACATAGGTCAATGAAGGTGTGTATTGTTAAGACATACCTATACTAAATATATTAGCGGTATACTGTGTATCTTATAATCCAAAAATTAGAACTAGAATCTTAGAATCCAAAAAACAACACTAAAAAACTCGCTGGAAATTATTTATTTTATGTTTGGGAACCATTATAAAATAAAGACATTTGTATAATTTTATTTTTCTATATCATAAATGAAAATAAGTTTATAATTAAATTACCTAGAAAAATGTTGATAATTTCTGAAATGTCATTTTGACAGTGACATTTCCTAGCTTATATTTTTGATCTCGAATTACATTTCCGGCTATAGGTTTTATCCAAGATAAAACTCAGAGTTGGAATCACAATTTCATAAATATTTTTTTTTATTAACTGGCTCCGTCGATTGAATGTCGACGATTCGGCCAACGTCAAGGTGGAGAGATTTTTTATTTTAATTTAGCTGATTGAAGTATATAAAGAGCTGATTTAAAAGGAAATGATCGGTTGATATAGCTGTGGTTTTTTTGTGAACTGAATAGGCAACAAGAGTTAGTACGGTTAGTAATAAACACCCATAATATTAACTACCTTGTTAGTATCTAATCTAAGTTAAGGCAGAAATGTGTGAATGAAAGTGGGAATATGTGCCTAATAGAATCGTAGAAAATATGGAGGATGGAAATTACAATTTAATATTATTGCGGGAGATAAATTTGTAAGGAATCTTTATGAAAGGGGAATGGCATAAAGTAAGAAGAAAAGGGATGTTGATGGGGGGAGGGATATCCTTCGGTAGAAGGTCAAAATAAAAATTTAAATTATTTGATTACAATTTACAAGTGACAATACGTGGTTGAATTGTCGATGTCAATATTCAACACATTTTGAGTTTTGTAAAATGTAAATGTCAACTGTCAATATGTCATAATCACAAGTCAAAGTCAATACCTATCTATTACCTAAGTCTAAAATTGAAATTCATAATATAACTGAAGTTGAAGAATTAAGATATTTAATTTTTTCGTTAAAAATTTACTATGGATGCTTACCGTATCATTAATTTTATGATGTCTTTCGAGTTTTATATAGCATTAAATTGAAGTGTTTTGAGTTTTCATGCAGTTCAATATTTTAATACCAACGAGACGTACTTTCTTACCCTTCAACTCTTTCCCGCCACTTAATTAATTTGAAAGTTTCTCAGTCACCAGACTTAATAGATTTAATTTGAAACAATGTTATCAGAAGATTTAGAAAAGCTAATTGGCGAGAAAAAACGTGAATTAGAAATAGAGAAATCTGTTTTAGGATTATCTCGGGAAAATGACGTAAGTACCTACTCATTTCTTAGCTTGTTTTATTGCGGAAAACTTTTTTGTTTTGGACTTACTGTCTGCTGGTGCTTACTGCGGACTGCCTAGCGCGCAGCCGCAGTCGCCAGCGGCCACTCCAGTCGTTCTCAGACGACAGACAGTCATTTTCCAATTTACTGAACAGTAAACACATAGGTATTGTGATCTCATATCGAATGCCAGTTTTCGTCTGGGATCTCAAGTGTTCTGTAGTGTTGCTCTTATTATTTTAGTTGCGATCTACCATAACCGGCGTTTTGAAATTGAGTGGTATGTATTATGAATTTTTTATTTTGGGAATTATGAATTCAAATTGTAACTCATTTAACATTATAAAATATACAGTATAAACAATTTAAAAACATTCGAAAAATCAAAAATAACTCATAAATACTATCACTGTTATTTTGTGCTATGTGTTAGTGTTACCTATTTATAAACCAATTGTATATATTAATACAGTATACTTATTATTGTAACTTTGTATTTAATTTTAAAATTAGAATGGTGGTTTTAACCGTTGCCAAACCAATTAAATACCTGACATACAATTTGTACAACAACACTCAGATACTCAGTGTTTGAAAGCTCTACTCTGTAAGTGTCTCAATGCATGTATACAAAACAGTTTTGAACTCAACAAAGACGGTACAATATCTTACTTGATACTTGAGTTTTCAAAATACCTATTACCACTGTCAAAACTACATTTAAACATCACATTCTATCATTGCCATCTTTTATTGTGCCCCTGAATTTATTAGAAAATAGTCAGGCTAATTAGAACAGGCAATAGGCAATCCATCTTCTAGGCAAAAACATCTTATAAAATATTTGCTACAACTACCCTCTTTGGAAACCAAAAATCTTCTAACGGTACAATCCTAAGAAAAACATTTATACACCGAACATACATTCTCATGTATCTGTGAGTGTAACACAGATACACAATCTTGTTAAGTTTGTTTGACTAAGTCAAATTATTTTTTGTTATTAGCTCGTGTCATATGTCTGTGTATGTATGTATATTGTATTTTAGTGTTTTGAACATTCTACCCTGGCCAGGAATCAGGCCAGGTTCTTGGATTGTTCCTTTTCCTTATTTACGTACATGAATTCCACCTTCGCACGACATGCCACAAGTTGGGATAGAATCCCCACCATCTGGATGTGTGGCGGTCCTCCACAGTGCGGTTTTCAAGGAGCTTTCTTCCCCATACTACAAAGCTGTGGAATGAGCTTCCTTATGCGGTTTTTCCACGATGATACGACATGGGTACCTTCAAAAAAAGCGCATACTCCTTCCTTTAACGGAAACGCTCCTGTGATTCCTCTGGTGTTGCTAGCGATTGTAGGCGGCGGTGATCACTTACCACCAGGTGACCCATACACTCGTTTGTTCTCCTATTCCATAAAAAAAAAGATCCTTGTTTGCGGATGACACTTTACCTATATTCAAAATGAAAAGGAGTAAAGTTTTATATGATGAAGAAAACAATATGTACTGGTTTAGTGCCAATAAACTATTGTTAAATAGCAATAAAACTAATTATTATATAAAATTTATTGCCCAGTGAGAGGTGGTAACACCAGCTGAGTCTGAAAATTTCTTAATGAAGGATTGGCTAATAACTTCTGCACCATTTGTGTTTAAAAAGATTAAACAATTAACTGACAGATTTTGCGCCACTAGTTTACTTTAGTTATGTCATAGTATTATATCTTATGGTATATGCTCATATTGTAGTAGATATAATATTGACATGGGAGTGGGTCAGGGATTGGAAATAATACTCCGCTTATAGGTACGAGTCTTTATTTGCGTTCCTCTTGTGGGCGGCGGTACCTTCAACGCGTCACACCGCACCGAACACTAAGTCTCTTCTATCTTCTTCCTCTTGGAACACTTCCACTTTTCACTACTTCTTCTTTTCTTCTTCTTCTTCTTTACACTTTCGAGTCAGAACTGGAACTGCCGTAGGCCACGCTAAGTACGGCTTATATACCCCCGGATCCGTTCTATTTTCAAAATGATTCTCCCATTCGATCTTTAAATTTAAATTGTACTAGAAAATTCTTTTAACTATTTTTATCCTGCTTACACATTTTCCATCCTTTTTTTTCTGTTCGATTTGATCCTGAACTAACTAGAAATTTCCTTTAACTTCACAAAACCCAAAAAAATCCATACACTGGTAGGTGTATCGAACCCAGGTCTACAGCGTCTAAAGTAGTTCCGCTGAGCTACGAGTAATGCTGACGGAGCTGTTGAAATTAACAATGTCTTGAAGTTTGACAACTCTCGTCATATACTTCGAAGGGTTGCTACGCAACACTGCCCCCTCCCAAGACATGATCGTCCCGATCATCGTTGCTTCCGTAGTACTTAGCCACCCGATCGACATGTACGATTTTCGGGGGACTTCGAGGGGTACGCTGTATCCTGAGAGTCACATCATTTATCCTTGTGATTACTTTGTATGGTCCCTCCCAACTTGGTTGGAGCTTCGGAGACTTCCCCTTTCGCCTTACAGGATTGTGTAACCAAATCAGGGTTCCCTCTTCAAAACCAGGAATATTAGCTCTTCGATCGTAGCGGGTCTTCATCCGTTCACTTGCCTTAAGCCCAGTTGTTCTAATTTCCTCGTAGATGTCAACCATCTTTTTCCGTAACTCATCCACATATTCTGTTATACTTTTCGGAGTATCCGGTGGACAGCCTGAGAGTAAATCAGCTGGCAATTTCAATTCCCTTCCAAAATTGGCGTACGCAGGAGTCACCGTTGTCGTCTCGGGTATTGCGCTTCTATACGACATAAGAAACAGTGGAATGTACTCATCCCAGTTATCCTGATGACTGTCCACTACTTTTGCCAGATGTCGCTCCAATGTTTGGTTAAACCTCTCCACCCTCCCGTCCGACTGTGGATGATATGGCGTAGTTCTGGTCTTATGGATTCCCAAGATCTTGCAAACTTCTTGAAATACTTGTGATTCGAAGTTCCGCCCTTGGTCACTGTGCAACTCTAAAGGCACACCGAATCTGCAGAAAACTTCATTCACCAGCTTCGTCGCAACGGTAATTGCTTCTTGATTCGGTAGAGCAAATGCTTCCGGCCACTTCGTGAAATAATCCATCACCACCATTATGTAACGGTTTCCAGATTTGGTGACTGGGAACGGTCTGGCCATATCCAGAGCTACTTTTTCCCACGGAGCCCCAACATTGTACAATTTCATAGCTCCTCTGCTTCTGGTCTGAGGTCCTTTGACAGCAGCACAACTCTTGCATTCTTTCTTTAATTTTTGTGAGAGTTCTTCTTATTCCCAAATGTCCACCTGAAGAACCATCGTGATAAGCTCTCAGGATCTCGTTCACCTTCTCCCTGGGAACGACCAGTTGCAGATGGCAATCCTTTCCTTGCGGGGTTTCCCATTTACGGCAGAGCAACCCGTCATGCATCACCAAACTGTTCCATTGTGCCCAGAGACTCTTGGTAGCCGTACTGTGTCTAGCCACTTCAGACCATTTTGGTTTAAGTGATCCACTTGCTGCCAATGTAAAAGTAGTTGAAGATCCTTATCATTTTCCTGAGCTCTCCTCATTGCATCGTTGCTCCAGTTCTCGTCGATCGAATCTGTTCTGATCAGCCGGATCATAAAATTCTCTTTCTCCTCCTGACGAATGCAATGTTTGCATTCCATCGGACAAGGTCTTCTAGATAACGCATCTGCATTTCCATGACTTTTTCCTCCTCGATGCTCGATTTCAAAGTCATACTCTTGAAGTTGCTCAATCCATCTGGCCACTTGTCCTTCCGGATTCTTGAATTCTAGTAACCACTTCAAGGCGGCATGATCAGTCCTTACGAGGAATTTGCGACCCTTGTTGGGTGCTTTTTGAAATGTTCTAATGTCTTCACCACGGCCAGTAACTCCCTACGAGTTACACAGTAGTTTCTCTCCGGCTTTGATAAAGATTTGCTAAAGTATGCAATTACAACTTCTTGATCTCCTCTCTTCTGAGATAGTACTCCACCAATTCCAGTGTTGCTAGCATCAGCATCCACTATGAATCTTCCCTCTGTGTCAGGATATCCGAGGATAGGTGATTCACATAGTCTTTTCTTCAACTCTAAGAAAGCTTGTTCGCATTCTTCATCCCAGGAAAAGGCTCTTTTCTCCTCCGTCAGTCGATGTAAGGGCTTAGCAACATCGGAAAACCCTTTCACAAAGCGTCGATAATAAGAGCATAGTCCTAGAAATGCTCTCACATGTGTCTTTTCTGTCGGCGTCGGCCAGTCTTTGACAGCACTTATCTTGGCAGGATCCGTCGCAACGCCTTGCTCCGAGATAACGTGCCCCAAGTAATTCACCTGACGTTGAAAGAAGGAACATTTCTTTGGACTCAACTTCAAGTTGGCACCCTGCAGTTTTGTGAAGACTTTTTCGAGCTTCTTAAGATGATCTTCAAAACTTCGTCCCATAATGATTATGTCATCCAAGTAGACAAGGCAGGTTTCTCCCAACATACCTGCCAGCACATGCTCCATCAACCTTTCGAAAGTAGCTGGGGCGTTGCATAATCCGAAGGGCATTGTTTTGAACTGCCATAACCCTTTTCCGGTTGAAAAAGCCGTCTTCTCCTTGTCTTTAGGGTCGACTTGCCAGTAGCCACTTTTCAAATCAAGAGTAGAGAACCGCGTCATGCCACAAAGTGAATCTAATGTGTCATCGATTCTTGGCAATGGATAACTGTCTTTCTTAGTTACATCGTTCAAACGCCGATAGTCCACACAAAATCTAGTTGATCCATCCTTCTTCTTCACCAGAACCACTGGAGAACACCATGGACTCGATGACGGTTCTATCACACCATTTTCTTTCATATCCCGAATCATGTCTTCCACTTCTTGTTCACGTGCAAACGGAATACGTCTTGGTCTTTGCCTTATCGGAACAGTGTCTCCTGTGTCGATCTTGTGTTTCACCAAACCAGTTCTTCCGATGTCCCCGTCGTTCTTCGAGAACATCTCGGCGTAGCGTAGCAGGAAATTTCTCGCTTTTATTAACTGTAGCTTGGTAAGATTGTCCTTACAGCCATCCAGAAGTTTCTGTATGTTCACATCCTGGCTTGCAGCTACGGTCTTCCTCCCTTCTTCACACTTTCTTAACCAAGCTATCTCCTCACAACCTCCTATCACTGTTCCTTTCCTAATGATTTGCTTGTCCTCATGAGGATTAAACACGGGAACCATCGCAATTTGGGAGTTTCCCACAGCAGTCCTGGCTGGGATCCATTTCGTGTCCGATGTCTCTCTTTCTATTAAAACGCATTTACAAGGTCTTTCTCTGTCATCTCTTGGCAGGACTACCGGGACTAGGGTCTGCGATCTCGGATTTAAAGTAGTGTCTCGTAAGCACAACACTTTCCCAAAAGTTCCGCCTTTTATTGGAATTTCTTCACCTCCATGCTTCAATACACCATGTTTCATGTTAATCGTACACTGATGATTTCGAAGAAAATCCAACCCAATGATGCAGTCATCTGTGATATCTGCGATTACCACTTTTTGCCAGTACAACGTATTACCGATTTTCACGGCCACGATCTTCTCTCCCTGGACTGGTATGCGCTGGCCGGTAGCTGTTGTGAGTGTTAAGTTTGCATTTTCTCGCATATGTCGTCTTCCGATGCTCTCTAGTCTTCTTTGGCTAACGACTGTACGTGAGGCTCCCGTATCCAAAGTGAAACGGCAAGATTTTCCATTTATCATACCCTCTATAACTAAAGTGTTTCCGTCACATGTCTGCTTAACGAAGATCCTTGGGGCTTTGCTTCTACCAGCCAGCGCCCACCCCACTGCCCTGGCCTTTTCTAGTTTTCCTGCTGCTCCAGCGGTGATGTTGAGACCGCCGCATCCTTCCTGCCTTGCGTTATGCTCTCACGCCTGGGGCAAGTGCTCCTAATGTGTCCTCGCTCCCCACACCCATAGCATACTGGGCTATATGCTTGCCTTCGGCTGGAATCTGCTGGTACAATTTTGCGGAGTCTCAACCCCCGAGAATCGTGACGAACTGCTTCCACTTCCAACGCATGTGCCACCGCTTCCTTCAAGCTAGTATGATGACTCAGTCGTACGGCTGCTCTTACTTCGGCGTCCCGTATTCCATCGATGAACACTTGGAGCAACATTTCTTCTATTGCAGTTGGTGACGACTGATATGCTTTACGCACTAGCTTCTCAGCTTCGAGGGACCACTGCTGCAGAGTTTCGTTGGCCCTTTGATTGCGGTCCTTAAGCTGCGCCCGATACACATGCTCAAGGTGTTTATCGCCATAACGTGCCTCCAACGCGTTAAGAAGGTCCGTATAGGTTACTTCCTCCTTCCCAGCGCCGAGTGCTTCCAATACGGAAAGTCACGGACATCACGGAGCGCTAGTGTGAGGGCAGAGTGTGCTTCTAGGTCACTCCAACCACTTGCTCTTCTGACCGTCTCTAATTACAATTAGAAGCTTGAAGGCGGCCCAGGAAGACTTGCCGTCGTAGGGGGGTACTTTCAAACTTCTGGTCGATGTGATTCCGCAGGTGACTCCTGGGTTGGCTGAAGGATCCCCACACACGGCCTTCCTATTGAGCTGATGAATAGTTGCTTCCATCTCCCCCATCTTCCTTTCCACAGTGTCAATCCGGGCGATCTCCTTTTCTACAGTGTCAATCCTGGCGATCTCCTTTTCTACAGCGTCAATCCGGGCGGAGTTTTTCTGCACCACTGATAAAATTTCCTGGGAGAGGCCTTCATGCAAACCTCGCAGCTGCTCCTCCTGTCGACGTGCTTGCTCTTCCTGCAAGGCTCGCAGCTGCTCCTCCTGTCGACGCACTTGCTCCTCCTGTCGGAGCGCTTGTTCCTCTTGCAAGCCCCGCAGCTGCTCCTCCTGTCGGCGCACTTGCTCCTCCTGTCGGCGCGCTTGCTCTTCCTGTCGGCGCGCTTGCTCCTCCTGTCGGCGCGCTTGTTCCTCTTGCAAGCCCCGCAGCTGCTCCTCCTGTCGGCGCGCTTGCTCCTCCTGTCGCCGCGCTTGTTCCTCTTTCAAGCTCCGCAGCTGCTCCTCCTGTCGGCGCGCTTGTTCCTCTTGCAAGCTCCGCAGCTGCTCCTCCTGTCGGTGCACTTGCTCTTGCATCATGGCGGCCATCTGCTGCATGAGCGCGTTGATGTCTACGGCAGGAGCCTGCAGTGCTGACACGGTCGCACTGAGTCCAGAGCCGTATGCTTGTTGTGACTCGTCCTCTGCCGCTGCAGCTGCTCCCGCTCGCGTGGTCACTCCCTTCTCGTTCCTGGGCACTAATGGCATCTTTCCAATCCCACTTCTGACACCAATTGACACGGGAGTGGGTCAGGGATTGGAAATAATACTCCGCTTATAGGAACGAGTCTTTATTTGCGTTCACTTTTTCTGAACTTGCACTTCGCCGGTCTGCCGCTGTTCCTCTTGTGGGCGGTGGTACCTTCAACGCGTCACACCGCACCGAACACTAAGTCTCTTCTATCTTCTTCCTCTTGGAACACTTCCACTTTTCACTACTTCTTCTTTTCTTCTTCTTTACACTTTCGAGTCAGAACTAGAACTGCCGTAGGCCACGCTAAGTACGGCTTATATACCCCCGGATCCGTTCTATTTTCAAAATGATTCTCCCATTCCATCTTTAAATTTAAATTGTACTAGAAAATTCTTTTAACTATTTTTATCCTGCTTACACATTTTCCATCCTTTTTTTCTGTTCGATTTGATCCTGAACTAACTAGAAATTTCCTTTAACTTCACAAAACCCAAAAAAATCCATACACTGGTAGGTGTATCGAACCCGGGTCTACAGCGTCTAAAGTAGTTCCACTGAGCTACGAGTAATGCTGACGGAGCTGTTGAAATTAACAATGTCTTGAAGTTTGACAACTCTCGTCACATACTTCGAAGGGTTGCTACGCAACAATATTATTATGGGGCAGTGCAGCCAATATTTATATCCATGCATCTATGTGCTGCAGAAGACAGCTATTTCTGCTATTTAAACCTAGGGTCTAGAGAATCACTAAGAGAAAAATTTAAAGAAATAAACATTTTAACTGTTGCTCTCAATATAGTCTTGATAATTTATGTAGAGAATTTACTAGAAACTGTGTTAATCATAATGTTAACATGTATGTATATGTTTTTACAACAATGTTGTTGTAAAAACTATACTGGCACATACTAGAAAACGTACAAAACAAATTGTTACGAATTTCAAAAGAATTGTTAAAAATGTATAATATGTTAATAACGCAAATTAATATATCAAAATTTTATGTTTTACTAAAACTTTCTACTATTAGAAATCCGTTGGTTATTATTTCTGGTAGGGAACAGTGAAACGTAATTAAATTTACAAAAACTCATATTGTAGTCAATCAATTTATTATTCAAACCATCGCTCGGAGCATGCCTAGTAACCTTTGTGAGGTTGAAGTAATGAATCCTATATTGTAACCTTTTGTAGGCGTGCCAACATTGCTTAGAATTGAATTATGGTTTATATAACATTTCATGGCTTGAGAGCCATTAAAAACAATGGTATAATAAAAACTACAGTGGAGCGTCGATTATCCGAACGTCGCTCAACCGAACGACCGCTTATAAGAACAGTAGTAACGCGCGGATCACTGCCTTAGCATGCGCTAATGCTACTGGCAGCCACCGATTGCCCATGCTTGTAATTGGTAAAAGTAAGAAACCACGTTGTTTCAAGCACGTTAATATGTCTGCCATGTCTATCGTTTATACTTCGCAAAAGAGTGCTTGGATGGATAGTACAATTTTCGTGGAATGGTTTATAGAAACTTTTATACCCTCTGTAAAAGCCCACCAATAAAAAAATGGTAAAAGAGAGAAAACATTGTTGCTTCTTGATAACGCCCCAACTCATCCATCATGTGACATCTTAAATGAAAAAGACGAGTTTATAAAAGTCATGTTTCTTCCACCTAACATGACTTCATTATTACAGCCCATGGATCAAGGCGTTATTGAGACTTTCAAACGGTATTATAGAAAATAATTGTTACGTAAGTTACTTTTGGAAAAAGAAGAGGATGGAGAAGAAAGCCTGATAAGAAATCATAAAATGATTGATTTAAAAGACGCGTCCTATATGATCGGAGCAGCATGGGACAGTGTAAAAGAACAGAACTTGAAAAAAGCGTGGAATAAAGTTTTGGGTATAGGGGAAAATCCTCAAAATGGATGTGTAAATGAGAATCAGGAAGATAAGTCTGAAATAATAAATAATAATAAATAAATTTCGTTTATTTCAAAGATTACATATACATTTTTTAGTGGTTGAGACTTCCCAGTAAGTTGCCTTAGGACACTTGTATTGGGAATATCTCAATACAAGTGTCCTGAAATGAAGATGAAGAGACGACGATGAAGATCCCGGGTACCAAATTATGCAGGATAGCGAAATTTTAGACCATATGACCAATAAGGCTGACGCCACCGCTAGCACCACATCAACTACAAGTTCAGATAATGAAGATGAAAACATATTGCTTCTGAAGCGTTTACTTGCTTAGATATTGCCTTGCGCTGGTTTGAAACACAGGTTTGAGAGCGACCAGTATCAAATATCTGTTCTCAAAAAAGTACGTGATCTAGCCGCTCGTAAGCGGGTAGGTTTGCTTCGGCAGACGAAGATTCAAGATTTTTTTAAGCGTTTATTTTGTAATAAGTAAAGACAAGTTTTACTACAAGATTGTCTGCACTTTTTTTTGTTTATTTCCTATTTGTCATTAAAGATATAATGTAAAATGTAATATGGTTTTCATTTACAGTATGTACGTAAATATGTATGGCTGAATCAATATACAATAGGTAGTTCGATTATCCGAAAATACCGGTTTTCCGAACACCCACGTCTCCCAATTAGTTCGGATAATCGGCGCTCTACTGTAATAATATTATTTATATATATACATTTATGCACAGGAAGCCGGCTAGATTATGAGTACCACAACGGCGCCTATTTCCGCCGTGAAGCAGTAATGTGTAATCATTACTGTGTTTCGGTCTGAAGGGCGCCGTAGCTAGTGAAATTACTGGGCAAATTGGCTTAACAGCTTATGTCTCAAGGTGACGAGCGCAATTGTAGTGCCGCTCAGAATTTTTGGGTTTTTTGAGAATCCTGAGCGGCACTGCATTGTAATGGGCATGGCGTATCAATTACCATCAGCTGAACGTCCTGCTCGTCTCGTCCCTTATTATCATAAAAAAAATAGATCTAGAGTGACTTCCTTGGTAGAAATCTAATGCACGCCACTGATCTATCGACTGTTTCTCTCATCGCGATTGCCAATGAATTGAATTCATTAAATACAATTTATTTTAGAATGTCATCAGTACAGAAGAGAAGAAAATTGGAAAGAGCGTGTCTTACGATCATGTAGAGAAAAATGCGACACAAGAGGAGAGAAAAGAAGACATTACAGAAGAAATACCACCGGACTTGGAGAGATATATCCGAGTGAGTTTTTTTTACTTTGTATCACAATGTCTGAAAAAGCTATCGTATTCGCCTAGTATAATTTGTATATGATTATTTCCATCGTAAAAAAAAAGGATTTTCAAGATCGATTCTTTTAGAAATCTCTTTGTAGTCGTAGAAAAATATAAATATGTTTCATGCTGCAAAGAGATACCTCAACTATATTTATGTACAAATATATTTATATTCAGTTAAAAAACTTTCGAAATTTCACTGCTATGCCTATTATAATAATATAATAATTTGCATTGTATTAATATTTATATTTTATACAAAAGACAGTCGTGACCTGTTGATATTTTTATGTAGATTTTACTTTATTAGAGATTTAAAAAATTTATTTTATAAAATAAACAATGATTTCTTAGCAAATGTAAACATGAACATATAAATATAATATGTTGGTAAAAGTACTACGTATTCACATTCATTAAGGCAATAAATAGGTTTACTTACCGCCTCAAGCTTTAATTGGCAAAGCTGTCTAATAAATTTATAAAAAAATATTAAAAAATATCATCCCCACCACCTGGATGTGAGGCGTTACTCAACAGTGCGGTTTTCTAGGAACTTTCTTCCACGTACTACAATGCTGTGGAATGAGATTTCTTGTGCGTTGTTTCCGGGACGATACGACATGGGTACCTTCAATAAAGCGCGTACACCCACCCTCTTTAAACACCGGCAACGCTGCTGTGATTGCTTTGGTGTTGCGAGAGAATGTGGGCGGCAGTGATCACTTAACGCCAGGTGACCTCGTTTGTCCTCCTTTTTCTTAAAAAAAAAGAGCAGAGTAAGATATATAAAACGGCATGTCTTGTTCTTTAGATCTTCGCTCGAATCAGAACCACTATGCTTATATCAAAATACTTGGACCGCGCGGCCCTAGTATTAATTATAATATTAAGTAGAAAGTCTTCCCTACTAGCGTTGATTCACGCAGGTTTGGCGAGAAACGCATGTAGGGATGCGACACCGGTTCGCTCACTTGCGTACCGGTACTCGTATTTGGGCATGTTACTAGTGTTTTGTGTGTGTGTGTGTGTGTGTGTGCATTTGTGTAAGAGTGTCAATATTATTATTATTATTTCGTGACAAACCTTGTGACTGAATCGAGATTGTAAAAAAATGCCATAAGAGAAGTATGTAAATTTTAACAATTGGCTTTACTCCCTTTGTCAAAAAGTGTTTGCACTATGTACTAGGAACAGCATAAAATATTGAGGTAACTTGTCCTAATATCGGTCAACTAACGGGCTTGTCTATGCTTCCCTGGTATAATAAACCGTTTTCATTTTCCATTAGCCTAAAAAGCAACTAAATACGCTTATTGCCACTCCTTGGCACACCCATTCCGACCTTGCCGCACCTGAATATTAGCGATAAACAGGTAAAATGCGATACCTTGGGGTAAACTATAAAAAGTAAACTGGAGTTAATATCTCTAACCTAGCTAGGGTATCGTATAAACTTTATGAAATAATCTATACATATAAATAAAATTGGAGTCACTGTTTGTAATATTGTAATAAGCGTTTTTTACTACGTGTATTTGAATATATATACATACATACACCATTTTTTTTTTTACAATTTTAGTCTGTCTGTCTGTTTGTTCCGGCTAATCTCTGAAATGGCTGGAACGATTTTGATGGGACTTTTATTGCCAGGTAGCTGGTGTAATAAGGAGTAACTTAGGCTTTTATTTTAGAAAATATCTTTTATTATTTTAGAAAAATTCTTTTATTTTATAAAAATAAAGTAAAAAAAAATTTCAATATTATTGGTCACGTATTTCTGTGTGGTTTATAAGTTTATGGCATGCACCGACTGTTTCGCCCAATCCACTGAACGGCTGAAATGATTTGGACCAAACTAGTTAATTAGTTTGACTGGGCTAACGACACTAAGACACTTCATTAGGCCATTGTGCGCGTCAGTTAATCTTCTTACTCCAACCAGCCCACACCATCCCAGACTGATAGCGGCCTTTTCAGACTACTGCAGGTTTCCAGGAGTGATACTGGAGATTTCTGATGTAATAAGGAGTAACTTAGGCTTTTATTTTAGAAAAATTCTTTTATTATTTTAGAAAAATTCTTTTATCTTATAAAAATAAAGTAATGTTGCAATGTCCAAGAAACGGTATAACTCTAAAAATAACTTATATGGCTAAACAACTTTTGCCCTGTGGAGGGGAGTCCCAGGCCCATGGGTGTCGTAAGAGGCAACTAAGGGCTTTTTAGAAGTGGAAGAGCCACGCTGCCGTCTTTTGACGTCAGCACAATCGGGCCAGGCTCGTCCGGGTTAATTACCATACTCGCACAGAATACCGGCGTGAAGTAGCGGCCTAGTGCCGCTATGTTTCGCATAGGTTAGTGTCGAGGACCGGTGGCCATATTGGTCGAGTCGCCAAAGCGGCTCCCGGATGTCGATAGCCACATGCCGTCCTTATTGGATCTTCTGCTGACTACACACCCCGATGGTTACCAGGTCTTTGTCGACGCCCCTCTCGGAACGTCCGACCATTGCCTGGTCAGGAGTGTAGTGCCTATCCGACGCCAACGTCGCAGACCACCAGCGACCCGCCGCGTTTGGCACTACAAGTCAGCAGATTGGGATAGGATGCGTTCCTTTTTTGCATACTACCCTTGGGGCAGGGTTTGTTTCCCTTCGGATGATCCTAGTGCCTGCGCCGTTGCAGTAGCCGATATGATACTGCAGGGCATGGATATTTTTATACCAAGCTCTGTAGTACCCATCGGTGGCAGATCACAGCCCTGGTTCGATGCGTCAGTTAAAGCAGCATCTGACTGCAAAAAACAGGCGTATCGAGCTTGGGTTGCGGCGCTGGGCGGAAAGGATCCGAACTGCACAGTTCTTAAGAGGGAATACAACCGTGCCTCCAGATTTTTTAAGCGGCAAATCGCCCGTGCAAAGTCAAAACACGTCGTCATAATCGGCGAGCAGCTTTTCAGTTACCCGACCGGAACACGCAAGTTCTGGTCGTTGTCGAAAGCTGCTCTTGGTAACTTCAGCTAGCCGTCCATGCCGCCGTTGCACATGAGGAATGACACCCTGGCCCATACGGCAAAAGAGAAAGCCGATCTCTTGTGCACTCTTTTCGCCTCCAACTCGACTCTTTACGACAACGGAAAAACACCGCCGACCATCCCGCGGTGTCAGAGCTCTATGCCTGAAGTACAGTTCAGACAGAAAAGTGTTAGGCGAGCTCTGTTTTCGTTGGACGTCAGGAAGTCGAGCGGGCCGGATGGCATTTCTCCAATCGTGCTTAGAACGTGTGCCCCTGAGTTGACGCCGGTGCTGACGCGTTTATTCCGGCACTCTTATTCTAAAGGCGTAGTCCCTGACTCATGGTCAGCCCTTGTCCATCCGATCCAAAAAAAAGGAGACAGTTCGGATCCGGCAAACTACAGGCCTATTGCTATTACCTCCCTGCTCTCCAAAATCATGGAGAGCATAATTACCCGTCAGCTCTTAGTATATCTAGAGGGTCACCAGTTGATCAACGATCGACAATACGGGTTTCGCCATGGTCGGTCGGCAGGTGATCTTCTGGTATACCTAACACATAGATGGGCAGCGGCTATTGAAAGCAAGGGGGAAGGCCTGGCAGTTAGCCTGGATATAGCGAAGGCCTTTGATCGTGTATGGCACAAGGCGCTCCTCTCCAAACTTCCATCATTTGGGCTTCCCGAGAGCTTGTGCAAGTGGACCTCCAGCTTCCTCACTGGGCGCAGCATACAGGTCATTGTCGACGGATATTGCTCGAACCCGAAGCCCGTGAATGCTGGAGTGCCCCAAGGCCGTGTGCTGTCTCCCACGCTGTTTCTTCTGCATATCAATGATATGTTGGACACCTCCAACATTCATTGCTATGCAGACGACAGCACTGGTGATGCCGTATACACTGGCCTTGCAGGTCTCTCTCGGGAAATCGTCGACCAGTGCCGGGAGAAACTTGTGTCTTCTATCGAGTCCTCTCTTGAGAAGGTCGCGGAATGGGGAAAATCGAACCTTGTCCAATTTAACCCCCAGAAGACTCAAGTTTGTCGCGTTTACCACTAAAAAAACCCCATTTGTCGTATTACCGCTCTTCGACAACACTTCCCTCAAAGCCTCGCCTAGTATCGGAATACTGGGTCTCGAAATCTGGAGCGATTGCCAATTTCGTGGTCATCTGGAAGGCAAAGCCAAATTGGCTTCAAAGAAACTGGGCGTCATTAATAGAGCACGGCAATACTTCAAGCCGGCCCACATATTAGCGCTCTACAAAGCGCAGGTCCGGCCACACATGGAGTATTGCTGTCATCTCTGGTCTGGCGCACTCCAGTATCAGCTCGATCCATTTGACCGCGTGCAACGCAGAGCAGCTCGAATTTTCGGGGACACAGTGCACTGTGAACGGCTGGATCACTTGGCGTTGCGTAGATACGTCGCTTCATTGTGTGTCTTCTACCGCATTTATCACGGGGAGTGTTCCGAAGAGCTGTTTAACCTGATTACTGTCGCCGAATTCCACCTTCGCACGGCACGCCACAAGTTAGGATATCATCCTCACCATCTGGATGTGTGGCGGTCCTCCACAGTGCGGTGTTCAAGGAGCTTTCTTCCACGTACTGCAAAGCTTTGGAATGAACTTCCTTGTGCGGTGTTTCCTGGACGATACGACATGGGTACCTTTAAAAAAAAGCGCGTACACTTTCCTTAAAGGCCGGCAACGCTCCTGTGATTCCTCTGGTGTTGCAAGACATTGTGGGCGGCGGTGATCACTTAACAACAGGTGACCCGTACGCTCGTTTGTCCTCCTATTCCATAAAAAAAAATAGTTCTAAGCAAGCTGCAAGCTGTGTGACTGGTTCGTGCCCGTTCAATTATGTTTTGTGTATTTTTCTATGTTTCTCATATTTACCAATAAAGGTATTATGCGAACTATCAATAAACACTTGCGGCCTTACAAATAAAATTGGCACAAAGCACCTGAGAATAAACTAAGAATATGTAAAATGTTTACAAATAGACATTTTGAATACGATTGCTTTATTCGGATTGCTTTATAGCGTTTTTCGCATTTATTTGCAAGGCTGCTTGACATTTGGAAAACTTCAGAATTATCATTGTTTTGACATTGTTGTCAGCGATATCACAACAACATTTTGCATATTCTTGGTTAATTCTAGGGTATAAATTTATGCCAAGTTTATTAGTAGAGCCGTTGCAGTATGTATTTGCGAAATAGAGCCCCTTGCTACGTCTTACACTCGCGATTTGTTAGGCACATTGTTTTAAGTGTGTGAGCATTGCTGAAAATTGTGGGTAATAGTTCGTTATGCAACTGTTTTGTAATAAGGGATATTAAAACATGAATGTGGGTGATAATAGTATCACATGAGTGTTTTAATACCTAATTATCAACAGTTGCATACAAGACTTTATCTACACCCATAATATGAATCCTCTAAAAGACTTCAGAAACTGTTAGCTTTCTGATAACATTAAAATAGCCAGTCCTAGTAGTAACCTAATATCATCCATTACTGATTTTATACAAATAATCTAAGTATTAATGAAAGAATTATTTAGTTTAGTAGTAATTTACATTTTGTATAGTGCAATTATTAAAATTCCCTTGAATATATTTCCTTGAATTCCTTCTTTTGCAGCGTTTATAAAATCTGGTAGTGTGCTGTCAAAACTTGAATCGCTCATTTTTGTAAACAAAACAATAAAAATATCGAAGAAAAATGGCGGGGATTCGAATAACCTACTTTTTTTTACGGCGCGCGACGTTCTGGTTGTGTGGAATGCTCGTAAACGTAAATGTTCCTTTTTTGAAATTCATAGAGATAACACGCATCGAGCAATAAGAATGTGGCTGTCTGTTGAAACTCTGCGCATGAAGGGATCAAAAAAAAACAAAGGAGTGTTGTTATGAAATTCAGTACAATATTACAACACTCGTTTGGATGATGTAATGGTTATTAGAACATTGGGTGTTTTAATGTGGGCAATAAGCAAACTGTTTCAGAATCTTTAATAGAGGATTTAAAATATGGGTGTAGATAAATAATGTAAGATAACTTTTGAATAACTAATTAACAACAAAAGGTAATCGGTGTCAGCTACGACAAGAAGGGTCCATATACGAGCATAATGCGTAGATCACCGTCGCTTCCCAAAACCTTTTCTTAGGGAAGGAAACGGGGTGGCTTCCCACACGCAGCTAGGAGCAAAGACATTACAAATGGATAAGACAATCCCTTACATTATAATAAGTTATCGTTTGTTTTATATTTGGCATATCCACTGCAAAGATGACTACAGCACTCCATACAAAATTTTAATTTTTAACCGACTTCAAAAAGGAGGAGGTTCTCAATTCGATTGGTATTTTTTTTATGTATGTACACCGATTTATGATCCGATTTACGTGATTCCTCTTTAGTTCGATGCGGAATAGATGCAATTTGGTCCCATAAAAATTTTACATAGTTTGGCCCAGTAGTTTTGATTTTATGAAAATTTTTGTTTACGTGGATGATGTAATTGTTTTTAGTGTACGATTTTTTAGGAGTTTTCATTCAGGTTGATTATATATTATTATTGTTAACTGACACTAAAAATGATAAAATAAAAATAAAAGTACGTTTAAAAAAGTAAAATAACTTAAAGAAAAGTTAATTTAATACACATCTTTTGCAAATTTACTGTAATAGTAATAACCTACGTTTTATTTTGTTTAGGCCTTGGCACCGACTTAAAACCTATCAATAGGTAGCACATATAAATAATAGTATTCTATTAATATTAATGGTAGAGGTTTGCATAAGATGTGTATTAAATAAATTTTATTTTATACTTTTCAGTTTTTGAAGTCGTTTTTTTAATTCAAATTTAGAACGCGTTGTCTTCCACAATGTGCGTATGGATCTGTCAGTCATTTTCAAGACATTCAAAAGCTGAATGTCAGTCGTATGTTCGTATATTGAACTATCGATAGATACAGCAATGCATCCTCTTTCAAAGACCACAAAATCTGCCTGCTGTTAGAACTATAAACGCTGTCAGTGCTGCTAAAACCAGAATTCGCCGAAATCAGAGCTAAGGCCAGCAATAAAGCAAGAAGTTGTCAATTGGAATTGATTTATTTTTATTTATTGCTGAAACTTAAATAAGACAAAAACATATGTTTTATTTTATACAGATTAAATTACGCCATCAAACTGTAAATGCACCTTTTTTCTGAAAATAAGGGACGAGACGAGCAGGACGTTCAGCTGATGTTTAAGATGTCTCATTTGCCTAGTAATTTCACTAGCTATGGCGCCATTTAGACCGAAACACAATAATGCTTACACATCACTGCTTTATGGCAGAAATAGCCGCTGTTGTGGTGACCATAATCAAGCCGGCATCCTGTGCGAAGGATACCACCACTTTTATTTGTTACAGGACTGATGTCTAGAATAGGGGTAAACCTATTCTATTTGCAACAGGACAGGAATTTCTGCAGTGTTGTTAGCCTCTAATGTGACTAAAATACTATTTGCTGTAAATATCTAAAGATATTTGTGCTAGTATAGTCCTATTGTATTCTAACCTTGGTTCGTGTTACTATAACATTGAGCTTTATGTCGACCTCCCTCTAATTAATGACTAGCCAATTTATATGCTATTTTTTTATTTTTTTTGGAATAGGAGGACAAAAGAGCGTACGGTTCACCTGTTGTTAAGTGATAACCGCCGCCCACAATCTCTTGCAACACCAGAGGAATCACAGGAGCGTTGCCGGCCTTTAAGGAGGGACGTCTTAAATCCAAACACATTGCAGTGATGCAGTACGCGTGGCCCTGAGACGATATCATTATTTAATAATGGAGATGAATCTAATGAATAAGGTCAACATTGAGGTTAACGTCGGGAGTAATAATTGTGTTTGAATTGAAATTTGATTTTGAGGGGGTATTGTGTGGGTTAGGACATCAGTCCATTTGGAGACTGAGACCGTAAAGGATCTATTGTTTCCTGTGCCCACATTATTTTTTGCCTTTATATGCCCCGTAAAATGATGCTTAATATCAAGAACTGATGATTTGGTTAAGATCGCTGGAATACGTTGGATGGGGTAGCTCAAGACCGTTCGTCGTGGAGATCTTTGGGAAAGGCATTTGTCCATCAGTGGACGTCTTCCAGCTTATGATCAAGAAGAGCAAGATAGAGTATTTCGGCACTATGCTAAGACACAATACATACAAGTAATTCAGCTCATCATGATGGACAAGGTGGAGGAAGAGGAAAATCCTGACTACGGAACATACGGCAGTAGACTGGATTAGCTCTGTCGAATAACTGTTAAGAAGATGAAAAATGTTTCTACTGCATCTCTCCCAGGCCAACCGCCTCTGTAAAGCCTTTAATGTCAATTATTGGACTTCACGTTCTCTCAGTTGCCTGCTCGAATGTGGTGTTTAATCCTTTTCGAGGCCAAATGGATGGACAAACTCAAAACCTTTAAAACTTGTGAAAGCAATTTCTTGTTTATAAGTTATTTTCCTCAATACTACTATTAAATAAATCTCCGGAAAAAGAAACCTCTATAGCCATAACTATATAGTTAGACAAACATACAATGATTTATGACAATGCAGGTTTGGGACGCTTTGGTTAGCAGAGAGATACCCTTGGCTTGTTGGCTCAGCGTTGTTGAGGCGTAAAATCGGATTCGATTGCCACTTCGTCTATGAATTTTGGCACTGATTAAATTAGAAAATGATATCAAATACTTTTGAGTTATCTTGAGTGTCTTCAATCATTTCGACACGTGTTTTGCCTCTACACGAGGCATCCTCAGAAGATGTTGACTCGCCAAATTCTGGCACGAGACTCAAGACTTGATTAGCAGAATTGTCTAGCCCTGTCATGTAATTCTGTAGAGAGCAAGATTTGGAATAACTTTACTTTGCGTTTTTTAATAACACAGTAACACCCTTATTCATAATAGTCTGCTAACTTAAAGCATTGCTAATTCTCACTCTGTCTTCTTCTATTGACCTTAGTCAGAATGAGAAAAAACACTCCTAAGCGGCTGTTTAAAGTTAGCGGACCATTATGAATAAGGGGGTAAGAGTTTATTTCTGAATCTGCGAACTCCACTCCAGAAAAATTTGAAATAAGCCTCTACATACAAAAACAATTCCTTTCTCTTTTTAATATATTCGTAGCTGGCACCTACGAACTATAGATAATCATGATATTTCTTCAGCTACCTGTTACGTGGAATGGCGTGATAAGTCAGAGGTACCCTAACGAAAATAACCGTAGACAGTAGAACATGGAACATTCAGCAAATTGCTAAAGTTTTCTGACGTTTTAATGTTCGTTTCGTAGTTCACTGCGACCTTGGTAATGTTAGCGAGTTGATAATTCAACTGTGAGAAATAATCCACAATTATTTTATTGTGTGTTGGCGGCGGTACGAATCTTGAGCGGCGAGTGATGTTAATATGCAGGTAAATTAAACCATAGGGTTAATATATGGTAGTGTATATAAACATTAAAAAGGCATAAAAGGCATTAATTTTCTCAAAATTGATTCCTTTACAATTCTTTTTGATGTCATTTCTAATATACTAGATACTACTACCGCTTCGGAAACAATTAATGGCGCTCTAAGAGAAAAGAAGCGGCGCAAAACTCTCCCAGCATTCTTTTTTTGCGCTCAATTTAATCAAATATAAGTACATTAAATAATTAAAATTTTTCTTTGAGACACTGTCTATAACCAAGCTGATATATATAGCACGAACGGCCCTCTTATGCAACACTATATCAATGTCAGCAGCATGACCCCAAAGTAAAATACCGTACGTCATGATGCTGTGAAAATAACTGAAGTACACTAATCTAGCGGTCGCAACATTCGTGTACAAGAAATTTTCTAATGGCGTATGCCGCAGAGCTGAGTCTATCTGCTAGTTGGGCAACATATTGTGGACCCCATTGGAGCTTTTTATCTAACGTGATACCCAAGAAGACCGCTCTATAGATCTCAGCCTTAGTGAACCAACGATGTTTTGCCCTGTTGCCGGTAGACGGCACGTTGATCAACCCAGGCATCTCGTAAGTGACTTACTTAAATTAAAAACCCTTTTTAACTATTATGACGTGTTGCACCTTGCAGACACTCCTCAAATGCTGAAACTGTAGGTAGATGATGATTTGAGAGGCAATAAGTTAATTTAATGTCACTTCTTCTCGTTAAAACACCTTTCTGAGGTGGTGAAAATATCTTTAATTTTCGTCGATATTTTTTTATTATAACAACAAGACCATCTGCTCAAACAAAATATAATAAAAGAATAATATTCATTTTCAATACATACAAGCTCAATGATTGATTTTTAGAATATTTTTTTTATCCAAATGTTTTGAGCCTTCTTTAGTGTTAATTCCGCCAATACTCGTCTTTAAACAATTCGACACGTGTTTCGCCACTACACACGGCATCTTCAGGAGATGTTGACTCGCCAGAGTTTGTATTATGGAGTTAGTTTATTATGGATTTCCGCGAAAAAACGCCTACTTCAATATTTTTTTTTTTTAACTAAACGAATACATGTTATTCTATTAAGTCATGATACATTCATTATAATAGTATTGTTTATTTTAATTTCGTATATGTTAATTATAACACGGCATTGTGGCGAAATAAGGATTAAATTGCTTTAATCCAGAAATTGACTGCCAGTTTTAGAGTCGCCTGAATTGAGTGCAATCGGGATTATGTATTGCAGATGCGCGAAGTTCAAGATGCGCAATTTCATTGATATATATTATATTCAATTCTTTTTTAATTAAATAAGGGACGAGATGAGCAGGTCGTTCAGCTGTTGGTAATTGATACGCCTTACTCATTACAATGCTATACTAGTGCATTTTTGAGCGGCACTACAATTGTTCACCTTGAGTCATAAGATATTAATTTCACTAGCTACGGCGCCCTTCAGTCCGAAACACAGTAATGTTTACACATTGCTGCTTCATGGCAGACATAGGCGCCGTTGTGGTGACCATAATCTAGCCGGCATCCTGTGCAAAGGATCCTTCCACTGGTATGTTTGTGTAATTCTAGATCTATTTTATTTTCTTTCAAACTAGCAAAATCCGAACGTGCTAAACTGTGGCTTGTCCTAACTGACCGTGTTCCTTCCTGAACCGATCATCATGAAATTTCCACATGCCTCAACACTAGGGGAACCAGGGAGGCTCCTTTACACAGGATGCCGGCTAGATAATGGGTACCACAATGCCTGTTTCTGCCGTGATGCAGTAATGGGTAAGCATTATTGTGTTTCGGACTGAAGGGCGCTGTAGCTAGTGAAATTACTGTGCAAATGAGACTTAACATCTTTTGTCTCAAGGTGACGAGCGCAGTTGTAGCGCCGCCACAGAATTGTTGGGTTTTTCAAGAATTCAAATTCAAATATTTTTATTCAAAATAGGATTTAAAATCACTTATTGAACGTCAAAAATTACCACCCATTCAAAAGAGACTGGCTCAGACTTGAGAAGAATGGGCGCAAGAAACTCAGTGGGCTTTTTTTTAAATATAAAATATGGATTACAATGTAATATCGTACAATAAACATTTATAATTAAAGAACCTGAGGGTGTTCGCTTTATTCCCAGTCCGTTATGTCATTAAGAAAATCGTTTATGCTATAATAACCTTTCCCACACAAAAGTTTTTTAACAAGTCTTTTCGTCTTCGTAACATTTGTTTTGTACAATTTCTGGGATCATATTGTAGAAGCATATTCATCGCCCAACAAAAGACTTACTAACTCGACCCAACCGAGTAGTAGGCATAACAAGTTTATATTTGTTCCTCGTGTTAACATTATGAATGTCACAGTTTCTAGAAAATTCCTTAATGTGCTTATGAACATACAGAACATTATCAAAAATGTATTGAGAAGCAACAGTCAAAATATTTATTTCTTTAAAATTTTTCTCTTAATGATTCTTTAGGACCTAGGTTATAAATCGCGCGAATAGCCCTCTTCTGCAGCACAAAGATAGTATTAATATCGGCCGCACTGCCCCATAACAATATACCAATTACCACCGATCTATTACCTACCAATCCTGAGCGGCACTGCATTGTAATGGCCAGGATTGTCTCAAATACCATCAGCTGAACGTCCTGTTCGTCTTGTCGCTTATTGTCATAAAAAAAGACACTTGAAATAATAAAGCCCCGGTGTGCGTCGTGTTTCAACGTTTCCCCCTTCTCACTACTCATAGCCATTAACCATACCATTTAATATCACCATTTTACTTATTCAATAAATTAATTGCGCCTTAAGTCTCGTTTAATTTTTTTGAACCATCCGTAAATTAAACTGCACAGTATCCAGTACATTGTGCACTCATAGAAAAAAAAGTATGCAAAGTTGTACTATTGTTAAATAACTTAGGATTTACGTTTTATTTTTCCGATCTCCGTTTTCATAAAATACAATATAAGAGTTGAAATCTTTAACAAGCACAGTACAAACACTGTATCCACAGTGCAACGACACTTGATGTTAGTGTATAGCCGATTTTGATTCTTTATGGAGATAAATTTATAATTGTTTTATTTCACAATATTCACACACGGACTAGTAAAAAAAGAAGGACTCCGCGCCGTGATATTAGCAAGTGAAGCACCTTTATGCTAGTGTGTGTGTGGTTACGGGGTAAACCAGTTACACAATTTTTTCTCCCTTAAATAATCATGTATCCACAAATACTTTTATATTATTGTTTTTACACTTTTTCACAACGCACGACGGCATTTTTAAAATATTTTATTGCGACGCAACTGATCTGTCACAGACGATGGCAAATCTCATAATGGCGGCCGATAGGCTTATAAGTGTGTGCGTGGGGCTATGTATTTACACGTTTACCGGCTTGTTTTGGTGCTACACTTTTATGTAAGGTGACACGGAGTTTTTTTACTCGTCCGTGTCTTCACAATGTTCTTTAAAGTTTATATTTCTAATCACGCAAGTCCCATTGACATTTTTGTCAGTGTCATTGACACTATTGTCTTTAAACGAAGAGAAGTGTATTCTCTTTACATCTCCTCTCCTAAAAGAAGAGAAACGACAACTTCTCACACATGCTGGTTGTGGTACTTAACAGTGTAGAGCTGGAACTAACTTAGATAAAAAAAAAAAAATTGACTCTGATTTCAATAAAAACTTTGCAATTCCAAAAAAAAAAAAGAAAAATGTGAGTCATGTTATATTGACACTCACTTTAAACGAAGAGTATTCTCTTATATACTACGTACTAGCTGACCCGACGTTGTAAGTTCATAATAAATAAAATAATTTTAATTTTAATAATTTTTTTATGAATTTGTCAGTAATATATCATAACATCAATAATTATTTCGTAAAATATGCTCCCTTTTGTTTTAATGAAATTGTTTCATAGCAGAACTGTCATGCCGTGCGTCAATAAATTCTCTAGATAGAAAATATGTCCATACAAAACGAAAATTGGTAATAAAAATAATTATGGGTCCCAAATCGAAATAAAAACTAGCCCATCTCTCAAGTTGGACTAAAGTGCACTCCATGAAGTGATCTCCATTAAAATCCGTTTAATAATTTAGGAGTTCACTGACAACAAACATCAGGACACTGGATTTATATATTACTACCTGACCCGACAGACTTTGTTCTGTATATAATAAATAAAATAATGTTTTTATATGTATATGTGTCAATAATCTCATAACATCAAAAATTACTTCGTAAAATATGCACCCAGCTGTCGTAATGAAATTGTTTCACAGCAGAACTATCAAACCGTGCGTCAATAAATTCTCTCATAGAAATTATGTATGGACACATCAAAGGAAAAACAAATTTGTTGATTTTATATAATTCAGCAGCATTTTCCTATTTATTCACCTTTCAAACCTTCTCTGAACTTCCACAATTAATTTAAGACCAAAATTAGCCAAATTGATCCAGCCGTTCTCGAGTTTTAGCGAGACTAACGAACGGCAACTCATTTTTATATAATACTAGTGGACCCAACAGACGTTGTCCTGTACACATGTTTTAAATTTGAAAAATCGGTCCAGCCGTTAGGAGCAGTTCACTAACATACACATGAGCAGGAGAATAATATTATATGGGCGGAATTGAGAATCTAAACCAATCTCAAATTCACTGAAACAAACAAAAAAGTCATCAAAATCAGTCCAGCCGTTTAGGAGGTAGTTTAATTGTGAATCTAAACCATTTTCGAATCCACCTGAAGACACACACCAATCTCAAATTCACTGGAACACACAAAAATATCATCAAAATCGGTCCAGCCGTTTAGGAGGTAGTTCAATTGTGAATCTAAACCATTCTCGAATCCACCTGAATACACACAGAAAGTTTCATTAGAATCGGTCCAGCCGTCTAGGAGGAGTTCAGTGACATACACACGCACACAAGAATTATATATATAAAGATTAGAGTCATACTAACAAGTCTGTCTCGATTGTAAACGATTCGGTCACGTCATATTCAAATCAGTTTACCGCCGACAATTATACGCCCACGGTGCTATCATATTATTATTTTGTTGTCTGTATATTAACTGGAATGGAATTTTTAACAATAAAATTGAACAAAATAATCCGAGTTTTTGTTTTTATCATAATCTACAAGACGAGCAGGATGTCCAGCTGATGGTATTTGACAACCCTGCCCATTATAATGCAGTGCCGCTCACCTTGTCACCTTGAGACATAAGATATCAAGTCTCCTTTGCACAGTAATTTCATTAGGTACGGCGTCCTTCAGACCGAAACGCTTTCACCGCATCTTCAGGGCTCGTAAAGCGAATACCTCGAATTTAATCTTTAGTTCTTAATAAAAGTCGCAGGGCGCCAGGTCAGGACGTCTACTCTCTTTCTCCGAATCGAAACTTTGTAAACGAACGAAATTTAAACGAAGCTTCGACAGTAACCCTACTCTATTTTGGTTTCGGACACATCGACGAAGTTCGGAATCAAGGACAGCATTCGTGAACGAATGGTGAACGATTGAAATGAATGTTATTTTGATTCGACTAATTTGAAGAGTCCTATTTTATGCCAACGATAGGAAGTAACTAATAACAACCAAAAATATCTGTATTACACACGTAATGTAAACATGTCAACTTAGAACTTCAGATTTTTTCTTTGAATTCTTTAAAAAGTTTTCTAAAAATAATTCTTAGTTATGGTGGCTAATAAATCATCTTTTATAGTGCTTTTAGCACGCCTCGCAATCGCGATACTCATTCAATCAGAAAGTTAAGTAAATAACAGTTATATACCTATTTGACTTTTTCATAAAAACTAAAAATATCGCCTCTACTTAATACCTATTATCCACATATCATACGATGATGAAGCTATAACTTTTAATTTATATGTCTGAGAGCCTACTCTTATTTAGCTGTAAGTAAGTTTTCCTGTTACGATAAAATAAAATAAAAATTAAATTTTGCTCTTTCATTAATAAAAACAAAAGTGTAACTTATGATAAATGTCACTAAAAATAGGAACACCACTACTGTTAGAAACGAATAAGTAAGATAAAATTCTACCTTTAACTTTTCTAACAGTTGTAGGTACTAATGCAGTTCATGCCCTTCGACCTGCCTGTAGAGCTTGAGGTGAAGACGCAGCTGATTAATAGGGAACCCGCCTGCTTCTTTCACATTGGAATTCATCCTCTGTCAACTTGGAAATATTAATACCACCCTTGATACATAATTTATGTAAACACAGCATGCTATAATTTATTTTATTTTGTAATTTCCTACAAACCCTAAGTCGGGAATTTCACTAATATTAAATTGATTGCATAAGCGACGTCGGTTCCTTCCACGTTCTAAATGTTCTTCACATAGAGCAGCCTCGATTAAAAGCTCTACCTATCTCGACCTAGCGATACCTCATATTTAACGTACCCCGGGTACAAAATTGAGCACAATTTTTTGCCTCATGCCGGGGTATGTGTGTACGTTAGGGAGGATATCTGCTGTCACCGTCTCGGCAATTTTGAGGGTAGGGACCTGTCTACTCTCTGGCTCCGCGTAGATTTAGAGGACCGCGTCCGTATCTATGCGTGTGTCTACAGGTCTCATAGTGGTAACGCAGAAACCGATCATCTCATGGGCTGCGTTCAAGCGGCAATTGACGACGTGCTTGCACAGATCCCCTCCGCTGAAATCGTAGTCTTGGGTGATTTCAACGGGCACAATGCCGAATGGCTTGGATCACGTACCACAGACTACGCAGGGCGATCTGTGCATAATTTTGCATTGGCGTATGGTCTGTCCCAATTGGTTGAGTCGCCAACGTGGCTCCCGGATGTGGATAGCCACATGCCGTCCTTATTAGATCTTCTGCTAACTACACATCCCGATGGTTACCAGGTCTTTGTCGACGCCCCTTTCGGAACGTCCGACCATTGCCTGGTCAGGAGTGTAGTGCCTATCCGACGCCAACGTCGCAGACCACCAGCGACCCGCCGCGTTTGGCACTACAAGTCAGCAGATTGGGATAGGATGCGTTCCTTTTTTGCATCCTACCCTTGGGGCAAGGTTTGTTTCCCTTCGGATGATCCTAGTGCCTGCGCCGTTGCAGTAGCCGATGTGATACTGCAGGGCATGGATATTTTTATACCAAGCTCTGTAGTACCGATCGGTAGCAGTTCACAGCCCTGGTTCGATGCGTTAGTTAAAGCAGCATCTGACTGCAAAAAACAGGCGTATCGAACTTGGGTTGCGGCGCTGGGCACAAAGGATCCGAACTGCAAAGTTCTTAAGAGGAAATATAACCGTGCCTCCAGATTTTTTAAGCGGCAAATCGCCCGTGCGAAGTCTAAGCACGTCGTCAAAATCGGCGAGCAGCTTTCCAGCTACCCGACCGGAACACGCAAGTTCTGGTCGTTGTCGGAAGCTGCTCTTGGTAACTTCAACCAGCCGTCCATGCCGCCGTTGCACATGAGGAATGACACCCTGGCCCGTGCGCTCTTTTCGCCTCCAACTCGACTCTTGACGACAACGGAAATACACCGTCAACCATCCCGCGGTGTCAGAGCTCTATGCCTGAAGTACAGTTCAGACAGAAAACTGTTAGGCGAGCTCTGTTTTCGTTGGACGTCAGGAAGTCGAGCGGGCCGGATGGCATTTCTCCAAACGTGCTTAGAACGTGTGCCCCTGAGTTGACGCCGGTGCTAACGCGTTTATTCCGGCACTCTTATTCCAAAGGCGTAGTCCCTGACTCATGGAAGTCAGCCCTTGTCCATCCGATCCAAAAAAAAGGAGACAGTTCGGATCCGGCGAACTACAGGCCTATTGCTATCACCTCCCTGCTCTCTAAAATCATGGAGAGCATAATTAGCCGCCAGCTTTTAGTATACCTAGAGGGTCACCAGTTGATCAACGACCGACAGTACGGCTTTCGCCATGGACGGTCGGCAGGTGATTTTCTGGTATACCTAACACATAGATGGGCGGCGGCTATTGAAAGCAAGGGGGAAGGCCTGGCAGTTAGCCTGGATATAGCGAAGGCCTTTGATCGTGTATGGCACAAGGCGCTCCTCTCAAAACTTCCATCATTTGGGCTTCCCGAGAGCTTGTGCAAGTGGACCTCCAGCTTCCTCACTGGGCGTAGCATACAGGTCGTTGTCGACGGATATTGCTCGAACCCGAAGCCCGTAAATGCTGGAGTGCCCCAAGGCTGTGTGCTATCTCCTACGCTGTTTCTTCTGCATATCAATGATATGTTGGACACCTCCAACATACATTGCTATGCGGACGACAGCACTGGTGATGCCGTATACACGGGCCATGCAGGTCTCTCTCGGGAAATCGTCGACCAGTGCCGGGAGAAACTTGTGTCTTCTATCGAGTCCTCTCTCGAGAAGGTCGCGGAATGGGGTAAATTGAACCTTGTCCAATTTAACCCCCAGAAGTACGGGTCACCTGGTGTTAAGTGATCACCGCCGCCCACATTCTCTTGCAACACCAGAGAAATCACAAGAGCGTTGCCGGCTTTTAAGGAAGGTGAACGCGCTTTTTTTGAAGGTACCCATGTCGTATCGTCCCGGAAACACCGCACAAGGAAGCTCATTCCACAGCGTTGTAGTACGCGGAAGAAAGCTCCTTGAAAACCGCACTGTGGAGGACCACCACACATCCAGATGGCGGGGATGATATCCTAACTTGTGGCGTGTCGTGCGAAGGTGGAAATCGGCGGCAGGAATCAGGTTAAACAGCTCTTCGGAACACTCCTCGAGATAATTTAGATTTACAAAAACAAATAACAAATTAATGCAATATAGTACATTAGGTTACCAATGAGTTCTTAAATTGAAGTTCAAAAGAAGTTTTCATTAGCAATGTTTCTAACTGGCCAGTTCTAAACATTTTCAGTGTTACCCACGTACAAGTAAGAACGAGTTGGTCATTGTGTGCGACAACTAACTTATGAATTTACCTATGTTAAGTTTCTTAAGTCCATCGCAAATGCGATGATAGTATGATTTCAAATATAGCTTATTAGCGGGCATCTAAAGAAGCTATTTCCGTAGAAAGCTGTAACTAAGTGATACTTCTCTACTATTTCTCTTTATTAAGCTATAGCATAGCTTCTATCGCGGGCCTTGAGCGTGGAGACCGAATCCAGAAATTCCGTAACGAAAATAACCTAACACTTACTTACTAGATATAGATATTTCGCCACGATCATTTCAGTTGCCGTGGAACAGCGGTTATCACGTATGCTTTTTGTGCAGAAGGTCCCAGGTTCGAGCCTGGGGAACGTCTAGATTTTTTTTTAATTTCTTTATTTATTTTTATCACGTTTTTTTAATTTTTATCATTATGACAAGCATTTTTATTTAGTTTCACCTGTCCCGTTGTCTGTCTGTAATCAAATCTTTCAAGTTAAATTTTACTCACATCCCGTTTGCTTTTTTTAAATTAATTAAAAAAAATACTGCATAAATAAAATAAATAAATAATTATATTTGCATAAGTTGATAAAAAATGCTATGCAATAGCTATACCGCGGCAGTCTCCGAGTGCCACACGTCTATTTTTCTGTTTACATGCGGTATATTGGGCCGCATCGCATTCACTTTCTAGGCGTATTTTAACGGCGTTGTTACGCAATACAAATTGCTATGCGGACCACCCTAATCTGCGATGAAAGCGATAAACCAACTACTTAGCGGTCTTGTAGACTAACTGCCTCACGAAATCTGGTAGTTTGTATATATTAAGAGACCCCGCAAACTGCAGACTTTCGATCGGCCGATAGTTTGGTTGAGTTGGGCTGTTAAGTGCGCACACTGGCCCGACTAAACAGATGGGTCTGTGATGAGTGCGCACACTAGACAACTATCGGCCGACAGTTTTAGGGACGGTTCGCTATTAGTTTTAAATCGGCTATTGATGAGTCTGGCCGACTAAACAATCGGTGGTGTGCGCGCCTAGAAGAGCGCTGTACTGATTTAACAGTCGGCCGATAGTTTGCTGACGGTTCAGTTTGAAGGCAATCGTGTAGCCCATCAAACTTTTTTGTCGGCCAATACCGAATCGTTATAATGTGTATAATCTCATACATCTTCATACTGATTAAGAAACCAACCAAACTATCGGCCGATCAAGTCTGCAGTTTGCGGGGTCTCTAAGAGTAGATTTAGATGAGGTTTCTTTCAGATGTTGGATACGAATCTAAGTCAATATTTCTGCCAGGTTAACGCGGCTGGGACAATTACGTCCTCCAAAACTAACTTAATCGTTACGAAAAAGAATGGGGAAGAAGTAATCTGTGTCGAACCGAATAGTCTTGATTTTTCCGTCTTTTGCGGCCTCTATTCAATTTTGATTTTGAATTTAACTTTTAAAGTGAAACTACCATCTATCGCATGTCGCATTACAATCGGCCGTGGAGTAGGGGTGAAGCTGTATCATTAATTCCAACTACTGCTTTCAAGTCAGGTTGCCCGAGTGGTTTAAGGTGCCAGATTTAAGGCTATATATATGGAGCGTAGGTTCGAAACCCACGCCTTACAAGGTTTTTTATTATTATATTTTTTTTATAAAGCATTATAGAATTATATTCGTTTTATTTCTTAATCGTTATCATATATTTGGATCAGATTTCGTCTGATCGTTGTCATATTTAGTTTGCGTGACGTTACTAATAACAATTTGCTACATAATGAATCTCGCGTATTAGTAATTATGTAAATGTATTGTAAGAGGCGATGCATTGTGTATTGTTAAATCATCGAGGCGCTACGGTCTAATTGAGCAATTAAACAATTGTTCTAGACTAAAGGTGTGAAGAATCCACTCAATGTTCAAGAACAAATAACGCAGCAGTATTCTAAATCATTTCTTAACATGCAACGCATAAGAGTCGTCTTATAAATCTGACATGTCCTTGTGGCATCGTAGCTCTCAAACAATTGTAACGATTTAGATGCCATCTATTCTGTTTTCAAAGCTGTTTTTATCTTATGTACATTTTTGAAACCAGAGTAGTTTATCGAATACTTAGTAGGTAACGGAAAGTGTCTAGCAATAAAAGAAAGGATAATATTGTTCATATTATCTGTATAGATAAAATTATGATCATGATGTTATGGCATGAAAATCAAACTGATTGCGTGTGTTATTACGCCTAAATACAAGTACCGATTCGCAATGGAGCGTATCGGTACGACTAGCACAACCATATGGGAATACGACTGGATCTTGACCGGTTTTTTACGATTTTTTTACATCTTGCTGATAACGTGCCAATAAATATTTTTGTAAAACGTTGAACGTTGGCCATAATTTTTATTAGAGCTCAATTTTTTTCCGATATGGTGGTGAATAGTAAAATTTTAACATTGACATTCAAAGTATTATTTTTTTAACTAATAAGGATTTGATTTGAAGCTTACGTCATGCTTATCTTGTCTGATCTGTCATTTAAAAATTGCAACTTCCTGTATCTCTCACAGCGGTCTTGCACCACTCGTAAATATAATTGGTTTAGTATGATATAAAACACGTATATGTGTATTTTACAAGATTTAGGTCCAAGTCCTTGAATAGGATACGTATTAATTGTCTCTTTCACATTCATACAAACAGACCGTGACGGCAATAAGTACTCTCTTACCTCATTGGAGCCTGAAGTAAAATGTGAAGGCGAGTACTTTGGATACTTTGGTAATAATATTGTCCGGAAAGGTGAACCAAGAGTAGGTTTTAGCGTAGTGAAATCTAACAAAAGGAAGAGCAGACTTTTGCCCTGTGCTTCCCCGGGGCATAAAAAGAATAGGGAAGTCCCAAACCCCAGGACACAGGTAGCTTCTTTGCACAGGATACCTGCTAGACTATGGGTACCAATGGGTAATAGATTTACAACATGGCTAACAAAAAATTGTTTTCATTCAATAAATGACTATTTCAATTTAAAGAGAATTGACATATAAAATTTGACATGAATATTGTTTTATTAGATTTATAATTGTATTGTTTAGTTTATAACACCTAATGGTTAGGTTCAATTTTGTATAAAATAAAAGTTTATACTACATATATTTGCATGCCTTGTAGGTACAATAAGAGAAACATAATCTAAATAAAATAAGACCGATTGTAAAACTGACCTTATTCAAATCCAAATAAAGATTATTATTATTACCACATGTGCCTTTTTCTGCCCTGAAACAGTAATGTGTAAGCATTTTTGTGTTTCGGTCTGATGGGCGGCATAGCTAGTGTAATTACTGGGCAAATGACACTTAACATCATATTATATCTCAAGGTGGCTATAGCGCAATTGTAGTGCCGCTTAGAATTTTTGGGTTTTTAAAGAGTCCTGAGCGGCACTGCATTGTAATGGGCAGGGCGTATTAATTATTATTAGCTGAACGTCATGCTTGTCTCGTCCCTGATTGTCATAAAAATATACATATATGTATTTTAATTTTAAATTAGGTTAAATATTTAAAATTTATTTATTATAGTTAAGATATTTTAAAATTCTATCACGTTTGCACAGTAAAAGTGATCATCATAATATCGCCTGATGTAAATACATAGTTATCGACAATTTATCGTTTACAAATTAAGTCGTTATAGTCACGACAGTTCGCCGACAATTTGCATGTGGGGGTCGTTGACCGATCAGCTGATCGATGCGCTTCGGTCAATTACCTTCCAGGTACTACTATTTTTAATAAAACTTTTTAGGGTTCCCTGTATAAAAGAGTACCTAATATTTTTATTTCTAAATTACGAGAGAAACGGAGTTGCGGCACATGTATTCAAGTGAACGATTATTGATAATTTGTATTTATTTTTATGTACAGATATAGGGGTACCTTCAAAAAAAGCGCGTACACCTTCCTTAAAGGCCGGCAACGCTCCTGTGATTCCTCTGGTGTTGCAAGAGATTGTGGGCGGCGGTGATCACTTAACAACAGGTGACCCGTACGCTCGTTTGTCCTCCTATTCCATAAAAAAAAAAACATAGAACATGAAAACAAAAAAAAAACATTGATAACCTGGTCTAACTAGAGCTGACGATGTTTTCGATATTTTTTTATATTTTAGGTGTTTTCTATTTTGGTGCAAGTGTATATGTCTACATCTCTTGCTGCTAGACAACCGATGGAAACAGGCCAGGCTTATTACTTTAGTGTGCGTGCTACGTCTTACACTCGCGATTTGTATGACACATTGTATTAGTGTGCGTGCATTGCTCAAAATAGAACCTAACTGTCAACCTCAATTTATTTTAGACTATTTCACAGCTTTCACAGTCTAGATGTACATAAAGGATCTAAGTGTTTTGTAAGCTACACTAATTTATTACCCCTTTACAGCGCTACATAGGTCTACCACTCATGTTGAAGACGGGGGAGTTCTCCCCTAACAACCCCCTTATCAGGGGGGAGCGGTCCGGTGGCGATGTGCTGTTTGGCTTGGGGGAGTACGAACATAGGAAGAACACGCTAAAGAAGATCCAACAGAAACAGTATAGAGAGTATTTGGATCAGGTGAATTATTACAATATAAATATCCTTAAACAAACATTGAATTCAAGCTCTAAAGGTTGATGCATTCAATATATGATAATTTATATTATTTAAACACGATTCATATATTGGATGCAGCACCTTACAAACTAATTTGTTAGGTATATTACAGCCATTGTAAAGTACTCTATTTGACTGAAAAAGTGACCGTTGAGTTTCGTGTATGTTCTTTTTTTTATGGAATAGGAGGACAAACGAGCGTACGGGTCACCTGGTGTTAAGTGATCACCGCCACCCACATTCTCTTGCAACACCAGAGGAATCACAAGAGCGTTGTCGGCCTTTAAGGAAGGTGTACGCAGTTTTTTTGAAGGTACCCATGTCGTATCGTCCCGGAAACACCGTACAAGGAAGCTCATTCCACAGCTTTGTAGTACGTGGATGAAAGCTCCTTGAAAACTGCACTGTGGAGGACCGCCACACATCCAGATGGTGGGGATGATATCCTAACTTGTGGCGTATCGTGCGAAGGTGGAATTTCTTGTGGTGGAAGTTCTTCTCACGAGAGCGCAACTTTTTTCGAATATGATAAATTCAGTAATTTAAAAGAACTATTTATAGTGACTATTCAAAGGCGCTTTGTTTAAGCCTACATGAACAATGTTTATTTGACTTTGAAATGACGTCTACACATATATAGACAAATCACGTTGTATAAAAACGAAGCCGAAATATGTAACATGCTACAAATTATACCATTATAAGCTTCGACTGCTATATCTAAATATTGCCGGATTTACTCCAATTGTTTAAAACATTCTTGTTCAATTAGCAGCAATGTAAGAAAAACATTCACTTCACATTTGATTCACGAGACTAAGGAGAAAAGTGTGCTTATATTTATTGTCTTTGAGCACACTTTTGCCGTCGCGATATCAGACTGCGAATGATATTTCCTTTTCTGTGATTGAGTAGTTACATATTACGACGACGCCCGACAGAAGTCACCAAAGAGGATGTAAATACTACGTAATTAGACGCGGGACGGACGCGGACGCCTGAGTAAAACTTGAAATTATTAATTATTAAAAATTACGAAACGTGAAGTAAGATTTGACATGAGTTTGTAAGAGTAATTACAATATGGCGACGAAGTATAATCCGGTTAAGTTTGAAAGCGAACAGTTGCAAATGTAGTGGATTTCGGCTATCTCCGTTTTTTACAAGATTATAGCCGTCATCTGTCAATCTATCACAGCACGTTTCATACAATAGAGTGAATCTCTTTTGTATAAGAGAGTTTCGCTAGGCTGGAAGTCATTACTTAATGCGACACTAAATGCCTGCGACCTTGAGCGATATGAGTTCACGGCTCCTATGTAACAAAGCCAATATTTTCAAAATTGTTGCGTCGAAAATTTAACATTTTAACAGGCGCAAACAGTTTAATTGCTTACAATCCTCATTATTGATTACTAATCTTAATAAATGTACAACAACACAAAAAAGTAAAAGCTATAAGAACAACTTTTATGAGAGCAGTATACTAAACAAATGCATCATGCCGAGAAAAAACTTGTTTAACTGCAAACAAAACTGGTAATTCATAATAGCTCTGGAGTGTTAAGATTAACTAACACCAAGCATTATCAACCTACAAGTAAGACTTAAGGGTATGTGTTACAGGATAAAGTAGTGTTCATAGCTCCAAATGCTTTATTTTCACCACAAAACTTGTCTAAAAACATCTTGTTTGCGTGTTTTCTGCTTACTCTTCGCCTTAAACTAATGAAAGTTGAACTATTACTACCGCTGAGCCAGAAAAATATATATCAGTTACACAATTTTTTCTCCCTTAAATAATCATATATCTACAAATACTTTTATACTATTCTTTTAATACTTTTTCACAACGCACGATGGCATTTTCAAAATATTTTATTGCGACGCAAACTGATCTGTCACAGACGACGGCAAATTTCATAAGGCGGCCGATCGGCTTGTATTAGTGTAAGTGTATGCGTGGGGCTATGTATTCACACGTTTACCGGCTTGTTTTGGTGCCTCACTGCTATGTAAGGTGACACGGAGTCCTTCTATTTTTACTCGTCCGTGCTCGTGCTATTTTACGTTTGCAGAAAGAACTACGTTGTAATAAAGAAAGTATTAAATACAATCAATGAAAATATTATTATACCGCATAATTTAGTTATATATCGTTTATTTAAATATTAATAAACTATTTTTATTCAATTAGAAAGATTTTTTTTTCACAACTTCAAATATTTGATAAAATATAAAGTTTTAAATATGGAGAATAGAAGACGACTGCATTTCTCAGCTCTACTTTACATTGTGGTCACACTTAAGGGTCCCGCATATTTATGAGAAATAGTACTGGTTGAGCAATACGACTACCTTCTACCACATCAGAGCGGCGCTATACGGTCTTCTCTCTTTTAGTCGGCATCATACTGCTGCCTTCAAAGGTAGTTTTAGTTATAACGCAACTTAACAGTGCTCCCAAATTAATAATGCGCATACAGATCTTCGCTAATGGGCGTATTCCCGGAAACACCCGAATCATTCAATCTTAAGAGCCCTAAACAATGCACTTGCATTTTGCACCTTGTGCGAAAGAAATAGGAGTCAAATCATGTGTTTACAATACGAAAACAAATCGGGCGGTCGGCTGTCCGCTGTGGTAGCCGGTCAGCCGTCAGTCAGTCGTCTTTAAGTATTGGTGCCGACTGCACGTGTTCAGTCTATGTGGAATCATATAGAGCTTCTATTACACACACCTCTTATTATTATTATTGTAATATAATTCTACTAAATTATGCAAAAGTAATGCATTTACCACTCTATATAGATATCGTCTCCCGACGGTCGGGAAATACGACCATTGCCGAAAAGTGGCGAAGATCTGTATGCGCATTATTAATTTGGGAGCACCGTAAGTGCTGGAACAATATACCTTTCAAAGTATCCTTATGTGTTAATTTCCATAAATTAATACTGAAAACATAATATCTATTGTGAATATCGACGTCAGTATTCCAGCATTAGTTGTGTTTAAAGAGACTAGGAGCTTTTTGTTTTATTTTATTATTTTTCATTATTCGGTATTGATTTGTTTTAATTATAATTACTTTTTATAACATTAATTTTTGTAATTGTTTTTAAGTTTGGTTATTTTCTTAATAGAATTACTTCTGTATGTCATTGAGTGTTTGACGTTTGAGTATTGTTGTTGTATCAGTTTATATAAATAGATTGTAAAACTATGGATCTGTAAATGTTGATTTTAAAAGAGTTGCAATGTGTTTCTTGTCACTTTTTCTCACTAAAGCTCAACGTTTTCCGTAGTGGTGGCAGATGGTGAAAAGTATAACTTTTGACATTCCTAGTTAGTGTCATTTCTTTGACCTAAATGAATTGGGTGATTTTGGTTTGATTAGATAGACTGCTTATAACTGCATGTTGATGAATTGCAACGAACTCAACATAATAAAGAGTAATTTGCTATTTAATTATTAACAGGCACAGCTATTCGTCATTAATTCTAAAATCTATTTATCTCAGTGCAACCCCAATCTTATACTATATGTTTCGTGTTATCCCCTTATTCATAATAGTCTGCGATCTTAAAGCATTGCTAATTCGCACTCTGTCTTCTTCTATTGACCTAAGTCAGAATGAGAAAAAACACACCTAAGCGGCTGTTTAAAGTTAGCGGACCATTATGAATAAGAGGGTTGATGTATAAACACGTTTCATTTTAATGAATTCTTCGATATCGTTTTATTTTAGATAGCATTTTAAGAATTTAATATAAACCATTGAGGAAAGTTTGACGTGTAACCTTTCTGTGGTCTTTTGGAGCTACAGAGTATTAATCGACGTAGTACACTAATTAAATGTTTTCATCTTGACAGCAAGCTCAACTGAAGAGAGAGGCGCGCGAAAAGGCGGAACGCGAGAGAAAAGAAAAGGAGGAGAAAGAGAGGTTAGCTGAGGCGGAGCGAGACAGGGAGACGTTAGAAGGAGATCAGTGTAACACAAGACGAGGTAGCTTCAGTCGGTCGCGCGTGTGCGGAGCGAATAACGCGTATACAACGTGAGACATCTTTATGTATATATCTCTTGTGTGCGTGTGTATGTCACTGAACTCCTAGACGGCTGGACCGATTCTGATGAAATTTTTTGTGTGAGTTCAAGGGGATTCGAGGATGGTATAGATTCACAATTGAACTACCTCCTAAACGGCTGGACCGATTGTGATGATTTTTTTGTGTATTCCAGTGAATTTGAGATTGGTGTGTGTCTTCAGGTGGATTCGAGAATGGTTTAGATTCACAATTGAACTCCTACACGGCTGGACCTATTTTGATAAATTTTTTGTGTGTTCCAGTGAATTTGAGATACGTGTGTGTCTTCAGGTGGATACGAGAATGGTTTAGATTCACAATTGAACCACCTCCTAAACGGCAGGAACGATTCTGATGATTTTTTTTGTGTGTTCCAGTGAATTTGAGATTGGTTTAGATTCTCAATTCCGTCCATCTATACTAATATTATAAAGCTGCAGTGTTTGTTTGTTTGTTTGAACGCACTAATCTCTGGTACTACTGGTCCGATTTGAATGATTCTTTCAGTGTTGGGTAGTCCATTTCTCGAGGAAGGCTATGTTTTTTTTTCAAAATTAGGGATCCGTAATAAAATTGCTATTTTGTAACACAAGGTGTAAAATCGAAAACCTATTTTTGCGTGCGCTGCAAAAACTATTGACAATAGAACAAAATGATGTACAGGCTATAATATAGGCAATATTTTATTACTTATAAAACTATCGCGTGAATTACACTTTATATGGCAAAACAACGTTTGCCGGGTCAGCTAGTATAATATAATTCTCCTGCTCATGTGTATGTTAGCGAACTCCTAACGGCTGGACCGATTTATCAAATTTAAGACGTGTGTACAGGACAACTTCTGTCGGGTCTACTAATATTCATATATATACTTACTAGTATGACAATTTTATAACATATTTTGCAAGTCAATTGACGAAACATATTGGACTATAAATAATATTATGTTAACATCTTACGTGCACTTTTTCTTACAAATAAAATTTAATTTCTAGGGGCGTTTATATTATATAGGCATTTAGGCAGTGCCTACCTCGTTATGAACCTAAATAAATATAGCACTAGTGTAAAAGTTATTTAGTTTAATTAGGTTCCGTCATTTTATTACCAAACTTCTATTGAATACCCATTCATAAAAATATTCCTTACCCCAGATACTAAATACCTACGATAGCAATCCTTGCTTATTCCAAAGCTCAACTACGACAAGTTAGCTCTACAGTGCCAACCTTGCTAGAAAACTAATTCACGCCCGTGATATTTACATATTTTATGATAGGCTTCTTTGTACAGTGTTGGATAAGTTAATGCCAAAACGACGCTGTGAATCATTATTGTGTTTCGGTTCAAAAAAACGTAAAGGTGCGTACGGACTGGTGAAACGTTTTTTTTTTATCAAAATACGGGACGAGACGAGCAGGATGTTCAGCTGATGGTAATTGTTACGCCCTGCCATTACAATGCAGTGTAGCTCAGGATTCTTGAAAAGCCCAAAAATTCTGAGCGGCACTACAATTGCGCTCGTCACCTTGAGACATAAGATGTTAAGTCTCATTTACCCAGTAATTTCACTAGCTATACGACGCCCTTCAGACCGAAACACAGTAATGTTGTAGTACCCATAATCTAGCCGGCATCCTGTGCAAAGGAGCCTTCCACTGAAATGTAACATTCTACCTTTTATTGCAATTTCCTTTGTTTACATTCACTATGAACCTCACTACGAAGCCATTCAGCCGCAAGCGCACCTCTTTGAGTTCGTTCGAGAAACCGACAAATCACGGGTCGCTTCGCACGCGGCTTTAAATGTTTGTTTTGCGCGCACAAACACACTTTTGTGTGTGTGACCTTTCATGGTACAGTGCAGCGATATGTACGGCAAATTCTTTCATTGCATGATACATTTCACCAATCTGTACGCACCATAACGCGTAGAACTGACCATCAGGTGGTCGTCGAGCTCGGCTTGTCACTTCTCATAACATCTCTGCCCGCCAGTGCGGTATTCATAGACGAATGTCCATTTGCTTTGCGTAGGGAGGTCGCTATTATTGCGTGACCTCTACTACATTTATCATGGGGAGTGTTTCGAAGAGCTTTTTGATCTAATCCTTTCCGCCGATTCCACCTTCACACGACAAGAATAGACCATACTCTCACTTTGAACATTGGCAACGATTGACTGCTTTCATCACTTGAGTCTCTAACTCGCTCTTATATAAAAAAACTCGAATATTATCCCCACCATCTAGAATCTAGATGCTCTATAGTGCGGTTGAAAAAAAAGAACCTTTTTTTCTAATGTTCAATCAAACTATGTAAGGAGCGTCCTTGTGTTTCCAGAACGATACGACATTGTAAATGGTGCGTTCCTACACTTTCCCTAAAGGTCGGAAGCGCTCCTGTGACTCCTCTGGTGTTACAGGAGAATGAAAGCGGCGTAAGATTACTACAAACCTGTTGGCCCATAACCCTTCAAAAAAAAACTGCTTTTCCGCGACTTCGTCGTCTTCGTCGTCTTCTAATCAAAAACCCTTTCCTTCGGGTAGAATTGAAAGATAAATCCATTGATCAATCATTATATTTCAGTAAAGTGGATACAGGGATACAAGTGGACAGACATGCACCGCTGTCGGTTGCTGTACAAACGGACGACTGCGATTTGTTGCGGGTAAGTGGTCACGCACACTAAATAGACATACATAATTTATACGTCCAGATAGACTGTGACAGCTGTGAAATCGTCGAAAAAAATATCGGCGAACTGTTTACCTCTATTTTACATACATATCGCGAGTGTTAAAGCTAGCTTGTCACGCTGTAAAGGTAATAAACTTGGTCTGTTATCATACGTTGCCTAACAGCAAGATGCTCTATCTAGATGTATACATTATCTAAGGCTAGATTAATTTTTTATGCATTACGACGCAGACAATGTGGACACTGTTATTGGCAGATAATGCTGCTTAGTTTTGGAGGATCATCTGCTCGTTTTGTGTTTTATTACTAGTTACCTTTTCACTATGGGCCGTGTGAGGACACTCATGGTCGCTCAGAGGGCAATGGAAAGGACTACGCTCGGAGTTTCCCTGCGACATCGAATCAGAAATGAGGAGATCCGTAGGAGAACCAAATAGCCCAGATGATTGCGAAACTATAGTGGCAGTAGGCAGGGCACATAGTTCGACGGACAGATGACCCTTGGGGCAGTAAAGTCCTCGAATGGCGACCACGTACCGGAAGACGTAGTGTTGGTAGGAACCCCACAAGATGGACAGACTATCTGGTCAAGATCGCCGGAATAGGTTGGATGAGGGCAGCTCAGGACCGATCGTTATGACGATCTTTGGGGGGGCTTTGTCCAGCAGTGGACGTCCTCCGACTGAAATGATGACAATTTATTATTTTTTTAAAGTGATAACCCTCTATTCTGGGATTAATTACCCAAATTGAATTTAAAAACAAAATTTATAAACGATGCGGGACTCCAACCCGCGACCCCTCAGGTTCCCGCCAAGTTCTCTACCACTGAGCCAACAGTTCGAGTGACGTATCGTTCATAAATCTTGGTATGTCATGTTCAACTCTCAGGTTGTGGCAATTAATATTCTGAAACCTGATATTCTCAGGTAAGCGGAACAAATTTAACAGAAGCGGAACGGGAACTGTCCCCGCGTACAGCCCTCGACAACAAACACTCCGGCTGGAATTGTGACTATTCCAGGCCGTCGAATGTTCGGTCCGACGACGTCAGAAGCCGGCGCCGGAGCTATGGAGATTTTGACGGTATTTAAATAATTTAAGACCATATTATTAAGTAGTTATGTTCTATCTCTGCAGTGCCGCTCAAGATCTTCTGGAAACATATTTTTTTAACACAAAATTAAATAAGAGATTTATATTTTGAAATGCGGATGCCTCATATACAATATGTAGTACTTTAAGTAAAAACAACTACTTGAAGGAAAAACAGTTACAATTAATAATTATAACCTTAAATATTTCTCACTAAGTGTGGCGTGTAAAAATGAATAATGATTAAACTACTTTATATAAATGAAAAATCTACGAATCAATTTATAGAAAAAAAAAACAAGATATGAACAAATGGTGGGAGTTAAATCTTATGTCAGTAAGTTAAAATTAAAGAGATCCTACTTGTATTAAATGTTAGATACATTTACAAGTAGGAACTCTTCCAATAAAATTATAATTGAACTCTGAGTACATTCTACTTAAAGAAGCTCTTCGACTTGCGTTGGTTCGAAATGAAAGTTTCGTTTCTGTTTTCGTGATATTGGTAATTGTATTTGAAATATTTTTTTTATGGAATAGGAGTACAAACGAGCGTACGGGTCACCTGGTGTTAAGTGATCACCGTCGACCACATTCTCTTGCAACACCAGAGGAATCACAAGAGCGTTGCCGGCCTTTAAGGAAGGTGAACGCGCTTTTTTTGAAGGTACCCATGTCGTATCGTCCCGGAAACACCGCACAAGGAAGCTCATTCCACAGCGTTGTAGTACGCGGAAGAAAGCTCCTTAAAAACCGCACTGTGGAGGACCACCACACATCCAGATGGTGGGGATGATATCCTAACTTGTGGCGTGTCGTGCGAAGGTGGAATTCGGCGGCAGGAATCAGATTAAACAGCTCTTCGGAATACTTTTTTTTTAATATAAATTTTATTTGGTAAGTGTAACCAAAAGTAAAGTAACCACAGAACGCGGAGTTAGAGAGCGGGAACGCTGACATACGGACCTGTCGGCGCTTATCTAACGACAGAGTCACTCAGTGCGTTGATGTTTCCGTACTTCAATTGTTTATAGAGAAATTACTTCAAAAACTTATCCTTAAACGCAGGTCAGGTCACATATCGAGTATTGCTGTCATCTCTGGTCTGGTGCACCCCAGTATTAGCTCAATCTATTTGATCGTGTTTCCGGGACGATACGACATGAGTATCACAACGGCGCCTATATGCAGATATAGACGGCAGCGTGAAGCAGTAATGTGGAAGCAATATTGTGTTTATAAGGGCGCCATAGCTAGTGAAATTACTGGGCAAATGATATGTAACATCTTATGCCTCAAGGTGACGAGCGTATTTGTAGTGCCACTCAAAATTTTTGGGTTTTTGAAGTATCCTGAGCGGCGCTGCATCTTAATGGGCGTATCAATTACCATCAGAAGAACGTCCTGCTCGTCTCGTTCCTTACTGGCATAAAAAAAAATACGTTCCTGGATTTTTTTTGTATTTGACCCTTGATTCCTAACCATATCATATTACAGATCGCAATAAGAGAAGTGACATATACACTCCGTCAATACTTGACGCCGAGGCTATTCAATTGCGTAACCAAAAAGCTGTTCAGGTGAGTAAAAGTTGGCATGATGATAATAAATTCAAATTCAAATATTTTAATTCCAAATAGGATGTGACATCACTTATTGCAAGTAAAAATCTACCACCCATTCCAAAATGAATGCCTCGGGCCTGAGAAGAATTGGTTTACAAAGTAATATTGTACAATTAAACTTATTATTTAATAGACTCAGGGCGGTCGCTCCATTCCCAATCTGTGTAATTTTTAAAGTGTTACTCTCCCTCACTTCTGGGATTAATTACACAAATTAAATTAGTATTGGAAGTTGTTTAGAAAAACAACCATATTTATGTGAAGACTAATGTAAATATTAATTTTCCGTTATTTAATTATTATAGTAATGTAACGCTGAAATCGCCAGCGAAAACTTACGCAGATAAACCTTTTAGGGGTTTTCGTGGTATTAACATGTAGAAATTTTATTGTATGCATTGTTTTGAACAATACATGGAAAAAAAAGTAAAATTTATGAACAATACGGCACTCCGGGTTCCATCCGAGCGCTCTTACCAACTGAGCCAATCGTTTGAGTGACACATAGTTTGTAAATCTTGGCATGTCTTGTCAACTCTTAGGTTTCCGCTCCATCAACAGGATCTAATTTGCAGTTGATAACCTTCTCATCCCCAATAATTGCATATTAGAAAATTGACCTAATACCTTACCTAGATATCTTATTATTGATCTATATCATAATGTTAAGTTGTTAGTGACAGCTGTCAAGCTAGATTTTGTTACTAATATATATAGCCATAATCGAACAATTGTGTTTGACAGGAAGCAGCGGAGCGCAGGTCGCGGTACCAGCAAGAGCTTCGAAAGCAAATACACGAGCAGCAGGCCATCAGACTGGAGAGAGAGAACAGAGAGAAGTAATTTTCAAATATAAGATTTTAATAAAAGGCCAAACAACTAAGTAACATTATTAAAAAATAATAACAAACATAGTGTAAACAACTAAAAACTAAGCAAAAACACATAGTTACAGTAATTAGACCTAATTTTCATTAATTATGTCACACATATCAACGTACCGCACAAAATTTTTCGACAGCAGCAACACAAGTATGACCGACACTGGCGACTGACACGAATAGGTGACTGCGATGTTAGAGCGAATGAATGCAATCACTGACCTCTACTATTCACCACTGGACTGGCAGCTGTCAAAGTACTTTTGTGCCTGTTTGATATCCGCCATTTTGGCGCTGTTGGCCATAGCGACAGTCTGCGGTACTAAAACTAGTGATGACAACCTAAGCTAAACAAACATCGATAGATGGTGAGAAACTATTTACACACAAAAAAGTGTGCTTTATTACTTATTGTTTCCTGAAGTATGAATTATTATTCCTGAAGTAGGAATACGGAAAACGAACGAAATTAATTCAGAATGCAAAAATATTTCAGAGTACTGTACGCTTGTCGCAGCCATTTGTATTATACGTCAAAATTAGTTGTCTATCTGAAGAGCCTGTCCAGTGGTATTTATACAGGTCAATGAATGCGATAGTCGAACGTCGTTTGTTGCGTCTTCCGATTGTTGGTTTTCGAGAATAGTTACTAGCCCTATTTTAATGTTAAAATCTGCAATTTCGCGGTGTAGTTATGATTTGTATTATAATTTTTCTTTTCGTAGAATGCTAGAGCAGGCGGAAATGCGAAGGCTCGAGGAACAGCTTCGTTCGTTGAAGACAGCTCAGGAAAGAGAGAGACGGAGGCATTGCGATATCAATGATACGGTGGGTATTCACATAAATAATAAGTAAAAAAATTTGAAACTTCCTTACCATCGTAGTGATTTGAAAGTCGACGATACGAAAAAGCGCGATAGTAATTCATAAGATTTAACGTGGGATAAAATGAGATAGGAATCATTATACAGTGTTTTGGTACCAGGAAATTATAGTGGAAGAAGAGATCGTCTTATGTATGACGCGAATATACCTTAATATATTGACGTAATGCGCACTACGTACCAGGAGAACATAAATATGGTAGCGGTGATAGTAATGTATTTCATAGCGGTTTTCATGATCAGCAACATGTACCAGGACTTCATATGCAGTTTAGAGGTTCATGCACAATGCAGATTTCACTTCTGACATGTGTACTTTGTACGCACGCAATTTTTTTTATCGAGTGTTCCTTTTGGACTGTCCTGTATTTTTTCTATTATTGTTTTCATTAAATTTTCTTAGAATTTTTATCAATATCAGATCTCTAATGGAAGATATTTATGTTCCAAATTTTATATCTCTCGTCATTCGATACAGAATATAAATTTCCGAATCCATATAGTATAGAAAACACTTATCTTTTGACTTTTCACAAATACTAAGCTAAAAATAACAAAACGTAGAGATGAATTCAAAAAGTTTACTAATATAGATTAATATAAAAATGGCAATGATTCGACAATTAAGAATTGCGATTCATTTGATTTTACTTAGTTTGTCGCTTCAGTATCTGTCAATATGACCAAAGACTGCATTTAAATTTTCAGATGAAACGAAGTTCCATGCAATTCGAAAGAGACAGGCTAAACCTTCAAAAGGAAATCGACGAAGAAAAAAAAGCCTTGCTTCAAGTAAGAAACAAGACTCACGAGAAACATCGCGAGCAACGGCTGTATTCGCCTAATTATGATTTGGAAAATTATCTGAGAAAGAACCTTAATCCAACTAAGGAGAGTTTACTATCGAGTGCGTTAGGGTCTCATTTTAGGGAGAATTTACCCGAAAACAGGGAGATTCGAAAGCTAAATGACATGACTAGGAGTTGGCATGGAAATCCTATTTTAGAAGAAAATAGGTCGCAAATGGTACAAAGTTGGCATCAAAATGATAATTGGACTGAAAATGCAAATAAACCATACGATCCAAAATACGTATTTAAAAACAAAACAGAAAATGCAATTACAGAAAACAATAAGGTAACCAACAAAAATGAATTTGGCGATACGATTGAAAGTAAAATTGAACTTAGGAACGAACGTAAAGAACCAATTCTACTACACGATGCAGACAACGAATCGGTGATAACGAAAAACCGTCCAGATACCGTTAAGTTCGATTTACCGATTCCAGTCTTACGTCACTCACCGGTACAGATAAAAGCCGACGATTTAAAAGAGTTAAACGAGTTGAGTAAAGAAATGAAGGTAGTTGATGATAAATGGAAAGTGCCGGCAGTTCAGAAGAATATATTGAAAAGTTTGAAAAGCGAGGGTCGGGACATTAACATATTGACTCAACTCGGTTCTATTAGAAGACAGTTACAATTAGAGCAAATGAAACTGGATTTGAATAAGAAATAGTTTCAGTTCCAAAGTCTCCACATTTCCAAAGTATAGATCCTTTTCTAATTTCACCAAAACTAGCTAGATGTAAGTCCTTAGATAGGTTTAAGTAAAAAATATAAAAATCATGTTTTATATTCAAAATATAATAGTTGTTTCCTCGTGAGTTAATTTACAATTTTTTAAATAAAATAAATTTATTTTATTAAAATGGGTCTTAGACCAGTTTTTAATAGAAGATTGCTGGCAAGTAGGTCTTAACTCTGTCATAATAAAATAAAATTGAAATAATACTAAATCTATTTTGAGTAGAGATGAGACTTAATTTTATACGACTGGTCAAAAGTAGATCTTAATGTATCTTCTCAAATCAAATCATATCTTAATCTTATGTAAGAGACATATAAAATGAAACAGTCAGAAATAAGACTAAATTTATGTTATTATGACAGAGATAAGACTTAACTTTAGTAAGACTGGTCCAAATTAAGTCTCAACTCTTTCATATAAAATGAAACAGACAGAAATAAGACTTAACTTTTGTAAGATTAGTCAATAGTAAGTCTTAATTCTTTCATATAAAATAAACAGTCAGAAACAAGATTATAAAATATAATTAATAGATTTTAGTATGAAGGGAGGTAAGTCAACTGCCATAAAATACTTAGAATTATTTATATACATAATTTGAGCCTAGATAAGTTATACTTTTTGCAACAATCTCATGCAGAGCTTAATAATAATTCAAATTGTGTCGTTATTATAAAAGTATTTTTTTCCAAATAAAAAAAAAGTTTTCTTAAGTCGAAAAATTACTTTTGATCAATTTATGAACGCCACATCCACCATAAAACCGAAATATTTTTATGCATAATTATAAAGTTGTATTTAAAAGTGAAAACATGTTTTTTGTATGTATTCTTAATGCTTACGCCGTCCGTTTTATAAATTTTTGTATTTTTGGCTTAAAAATAAAATGCCTTATAAATTTTAAAATAATGTTGATTATAGTTTTATAATTTTAATGCTAATTAATACCTACGTATAAAATTTGTACATTTATTTAGATATAACAATATATTATTAGGAAAAAAATATTTGTTGAATTGATTTTTTCAGTGATGTTGATTTTGTATGTATGATAATTATATGTTAATTTTTATGTTAGTATTTTTAATTTGAAGAATAAATTATGCTATATGTAATAAAGGATGCGACTACACGTGAGATAATGTAAAGTACCATCTGCGTATTGTAGTTGTTGTTGATAATTTCTCCCCAAATCCTATAAATATTTTGTAAATAAAATTATTTAACTATACTATAGATACTCTTGTAGTCAGCCATAATGCCTAATCAATTGTTTCAGGTTTCTGTTATGTATTAGTATTATGCTGACCGTACCGAAGAACGATGCCGTATTCATAGTCGCAATCTTTATTGTTTTTGTCGAAAAGTACAAGATATTCCAAGTGTCTGTTGTTCCTATATACTAATATTAAATTTATGTTATTTTAATTAATATAGTTTTCTAGTACATATTAAATTATGTTTAATATTGTATTATTTCTGGTTTTTATTTTTGAATTGTTAAGTATTTTGTTTACATATATTTTGTAGTAAAATGTTTGCTAAACTTAAAATACTAATGATTATTTCCAATTTAAATAGAAACAGAGAATGCATGAATTTAGTTTATTATTACATTTATTTGGTATTTTTATTAAATATCTCCGAATAAAAAAATCGTAATATAAAAATACATCTGTTAATATGCTGACTGTATTTAATTATTGGCAGCCATCTTGTGTTGTTGATAGAGGCTGGTGGTAACTTGAAAGACTCGAGATTTATAGATGTAGATAATATATGGAAGTGATATTAGGTAAGGAATGCACACCAAAATAGTAAAAAATAATAATATTGTTATTTATAGTTAAGCTACGTACATACAATTGCACGTGTAACGCCAAACGCATAAGCTTGTGTTATTTTTGTAATGCTATTAATTAAATATTAGTGAAAATTAAAGTTTTTTTATTAACATTGCTTTTATTTACTGTCCTTTTTTGGGTTACGTACGTTTTTTTTTATGGAATAGGAGGACAAACGAGCTTACCTGTTGTTAAGTGATCACCGCCGCCCACAATCTCTTGCAACACCAGAGGAATCACAGGAGCGTTGCCGGCCTTTGAGGAAGGTGTACGCGCTTTACTTTTACGTTTGTCTGTCAAGATCCTTTATCTCGGGAACACGGGGAGGTATAGAGTTGAAATAAAAAAGATATACTCAAGTCTTCAGTTTCTTGAAGCTGAGAAAAAATCATCAGGCGAATCCCTGTCCCATTATTATTTTTTCTTTTTTAAATTTAAGGAGCAAAATAAGACAAGTACATAATTTAACAGAAAAATGCATTTATTCAGATGAATTATCGTTACTGTTATTAGTATCGTCTTTATCACTGCTGTCAGCACTCAGAGATATTATTAATTCATTTTCAATAATATTGTCCATTCTCACATCTCGTTCAAAATCTTGTAAAATTATTTTCTTTGTTTTCTCTACGACTTTTCTCCAGTCTTCTGTACAGTACGTTCACAGTTATTTACCTCTAGCTGTTAGCTAACCTGAGCGTAATGTTGCCATATTTAGCTTCTATAACTCCCTTATACAACTTGTTAAATTTTACGGTAATGCTGATAAATTTTTAAATACAATATAATAATATATTTGGACGTAAAGTTTGCAATTTTCTTTGCAAGATCTTTTGTTATCGGGACGGACGAACGCATTTAAATTTATCTATATTTGTAATCATCGGTTGTACATAAATTTGCTTACCATAATTTTTGTTATATTTGATGTGTAAAGGTTAAATTTCAATTATAATTACATCAGTGTGAGATATATATATAGCTACAAAAATATGTATATGAATGAAATGGATAAACTACAATATAACTTATTAAAAGAAAGATCTCGCGTGCTTATAAATAGTTTTTATGAAAAATATATAAAAAAATAGAAGATAATATAAAAGTAAATCCAAAAATGTTCTGGTCTTACATAAAATCTAAAAGAGGTAATACAAGTGTAATTCCATCTTTAATGAATTTAAACGATAGTTCATCGAACGATGGCACTGAGATTGCTTACTTTTTTGCTGAGTTCTTTACATCTATATATAATAACACATCAAAAATTGTATCACCACAAAATGTTAGATACTGCCAAACTATTTGAATCTTTTGTCTGTTCCCGTATCTAATGGGAAACTAAATATTTAATAACTGAAAAACACAATGGTTTCGTTAAAAAACGATTAACCCTTACAAATTTGTTGTGTTTTACTGATTCTGTAATAACTGAAATGAGCAATGATGAGGAGGTTGACGATGTGTATACAGATTTTAGTGAGGCGTTAGACAAAGTCGACCACACCCTGCTAATAAAGAAGCTAAGAGATGCATACTGCTTCTCAGAAAGTGTATTAGTATGGTTAGAATCATATTTAGCTCATCGACCACGAGTAGTTAAAATAAGTAGGTATCAATCTAGAGAATTTCAACAAACATCTGGCGTTCCTCAAGGCTCTAATTTGGGACCATTATTGTTTACACTGTTTATAAACGATATTTCCAAAAAGTATTCAAGAATCAAATTACGAGTTATATGCAGATGACTTAAAAATATATCGTACAGTTACTTGTTCAGAGGATCAAACGAAACCACAGAATGATAACCATCGTGTTATGGTGTAAAAAAATTTGATGGAACTGAATGCGTCCAAATGTCATTTTATACAATTTTCTAGGAAACGAAAGAAATTTGAGAGCAATGATTCAATGGCATAGATGATAACATTGATGGCATGCAAATAAATCATATCAATGATTTGGGTGTCATTTTAGACGAGGAGTTGAGATTTGATAAACATGTTGACAAAATAGCTCACAAGTTTTAAATGCTTGGGTTTTTCTTACGTAACACCAAGTCTTTTACATCAATTCCTACGCTTAGAATACAGTTCGGTAGTCTGGTGCCCCTTTTACAAAAGTACATCACTAGAATTGAGGCAGTTCAAAAAAAAATTATATCCAAGTTGAGTTATTTTACTAATAATTACACTATTATAAGTTACAAAGACAAATTAAAATTCTTCAATATGAAAACTTTAGAATTGCGAAGAAATGCATCACAAATTATTTTCTTTTCTTTCTTAATTATTATATAATCAATTAGACTGTCGATTACTTCTATCTAAGATTGGATTATGTGTACCACCTTATCCTTGTCGTATTAGTACATATCTGCCAGTACATATACGATTCTTCAGAAACAATAATTATGGCACAAAATCACCTATCCAACTTATTTCAAAAATTATATAACAGTAAATTCCATAGTAATGGTAAGTAGTATAGATATAAATTTTAATACATTTGGCAATTTTAAAAAATACGCTATTGAACCCTTATAATTTGGATTTCTAAAATTATAGTTTTAGTAATAGTAAACATACATATTGTAGTAGTATTACTTAACTTACAATAATAAATGAAGACAACGCTGTGCATACCTATAAGTTAGATATAAGTATTAAATATAAGAAATTTTACATTATAAGTATCATAATATTAATTGTATATCTAGTTGGTAAGCCTTTTTAAATAAATAAATATTTATTATTAAATATAAATATTTTTTTATTAATAATTAAAATATTTATTCGAATAAGCCTGATCAATGCGGATTGCCGATAACACCAACGATATAACGAATTGACGCCAGTTGGTAGCAAGAGAGAGATGTGAAGAAATTTAAAAACCAAATAAGCATATATTTCACCACTAAAGGATTTAAGTTTTTTTTTATTTAACCACATTTAAAATTTGACAAAAGCTATCATAAAAACAAATGTTGATGTCCTCTTACACTACAAATACCAAAAAGATACCATGGAAAAGATATCTAAGTCTAAAAGACAAATTTAATTTGATTCAAGGAACTTAACATTTATTTAACCAGTTTAACTAGTTTTATGTGAATAAAAATATTATATTTGACTATCAGTTTCTCTCATTAAAGCTTACCTTAACTTACTAAATCCAAATCCCTTTTGAACGTTAAGATTTAACAAATATAAACACAAGCCAATTTATTTATTTAATTCAGAGAGATCTCCATATATATTAGTAAATGTATTAGTAACAATATTTCTTATGTACATACAAACGTATATAATTTATATGAGTGTAATTTTTTATTTAAAACGTTAAAAAACCTCCGACTAAACAGATCTTGATCGGAAAATAGGGACAGACTGACGAACGTAAAACTTATAGCAACCCTCTTTTTCGTCTGGATTAAAAAAAATACCTAACTGCTACTCCACTGATGTCACTGTCCAAATCGGGTTCTAAATTCAAAATACGCAGCTGAAACTGAAATACTGTTTACATTGCTGCCTATTGACGGATAATATTTTGAACAACTGGAACTGGAGTAAACGCAGAAATGTACAGACATAGCAGTCGAAGGTTATTATGGTGTAATTTGCCATATTTCGGCTTTGATTTTGTATGAGGTGCATTGTCTTGACTATATCACAACTTATTACATAGAGCCCACAGATTTCCATCTCCTTTTGAGTTAACTTAACCGTGTAATGTGTGGTATAGCATGAAAGGGCTTCATTGGCATAAGCTCAAAATTTCCCAATCAATAAAGGAACTGTGGATATATCACGCTGAGTGCATGCCACTTTAATTAGTTGTCAATCTAATCAATGTTTTAATACCTGATATTAAGTGATCACCGATGCCCACATTCTCTTGTAACACTGGAGTAACCACAGGAGCGGTGTGGTGATAAACGTGTAAAAACAAAGTAGTTAATGTGCTACTTAAACAAACTCGTGTTAAAAGCTTACAAACGACTATCGCCCCTCCCCAATATACTATCTACAGATAGAGATAAATTATTACCTTCTACTGTCAATAATCTGAAGCTGTACCAATATACCCGATAAGTCATTCTTATCGCCTTATATTGGGACGCATGAATTGCAATTTACATACAAAAATCGCTGGGAAGCTATACGTCGTCCCATTGACAGACAGGGTGTATGGATAAGGTTACCGTCGATAAGTTTATTGCGACAGTAAAGTCAACGATAGTTACGATTTTTATCTCAAGTAAGAGATAGACTGAATATTTGGAACGGCCGTATAGCGGTAGATTATAATATTAAAACTTTCCAGAGCTAGCAGGAAATATATTTAATATAGCGACAAAAAATAATAATGAAATAAAAAAAAGAATTATAAAATAAACATTTATTCCACATTTAAGACAAATCAACAATATATTTACAATAATTTTTTTCACTTACACAGTGTTCACATCTATCCATCGCAATCATGTAATGGGCCTAATAAGGCCTATAGCCTCGGAAAAAAAAAATTCAGTGGTGTGGTACATAGAAACAAGAACAGTATACGAATATATATGCACGCAAGAAGTTATTCTCTTTGGCGTAATAAAACAAAATCCTTAAAAATAATTCTTCATGCTATTTTACGGTTGCTGAAAAAATAATATTGTACAAAACAAGTTATTAAATATAACCCAAGAAATATTATTATACCGCATAATTTAGTTCAATAGCGTGTAATTAATTATCATAAAATTATTTTAATACAGTTATAGAGATTTTTTTTAAACTTGTAGTAATAAAAAATTGAAATTATATATTGAAATTAGTACATTTACAAGAGGCTTGGTAGCTGAAGCAATCACAAATTTTCATGTTGATCAGTTAACGTCAAGTTGTCGTGACGCTGTGCGCGCGCATCGTAAAAATTCACTCTGATATTTTTTCCTAACGCGCCAAAAGAAACATAACTTTTAAAATAATGTCAAGGGACAGTTTACTATCAGAGGCCGTCGCATTAAACCTTCGATCAATGCTATAAGCCTTATTATTATCATATTTGTTCTGATTCTTAGCCCCAGTTAACGCAACGAAACTGGTTGTTGTGAGAACAATAAAATCAAATTTCTGAAAACCTTGGACATAATTCTTTAAGCACATAATTTCAAACAAAAAACAAAATAAAACTGTGAAATTCAATGAAAAAGAAATAAAAATCTCTCGTACTCTCTACCTAAAATTTAAACAGAAAAAAAGCATACGAATTTCACAAGATTTCCTTAAAACCTTTTTAATTTGGTAAATAAAATATAATTAACCACTCTTAAAATATAATGTTATTGTGCGTTATTATCATAATATCGAATTTATTATTTAAAATATAGTTGTGAGCTCAAACAGTACATATACGCCAGTAGCTATCAAATGGAAATACCTCTATCTTAGGCCGGCTCCACATATAACGAACGACAGTTATGTAACATAAAAGTAGAAAAAATATAAAAGAAATATCCATCATAACCACCTCAAGTAATTTAATGAGAACAAATCTTTCGTATTTTTGTTTATATCAATTTTGCAAACGCCATTGGAACTTTATAGGTTGTCTAGACACAAATTAAATTTGAAAACAAACTTTATGAACGATGCGGAACTCGAATCCGCGACCATTCTTGTTTCGTGCGAGCGCTCTTCCACTGAGCCAACCGTTCGAGTGACGTATAGTTCATAAATTTTGATGTGTCTTGTTCAACTCTCAGGTTGTGGCCTCATCTACAGTTGAACAAGAAATAAGTGTAATTAATCCCAGAAGTGAAGGTTATCACTTATTATCTTTAAAAAAAATTATCTTTAAAAAATAACAAATTAGGTTATCTTGATATAAAATTTAATGATTTAAGTAGCGTGATATAAGTCATAAGCTCCGATGTAAAAGTAGTAATTCTATATTAAATCAGATGAAACCAAAGTAAGTTTCGCTCAACAGCTTAGATTTAGAGTATCATAGCATAACTAGCTGATCCAGCAAACGTTGTATTGCCGATATTAAAATCGCGATACAAAAGTAACTGTTGATCGTAAATGGGTGAAAATTTGAAGTTGTATGTATTTTTTAATGCTGACCCATAATCAAACAAATTAAAAAAAAAATGTCAAAAAAATAAAAATTTCGTGTGGACCACCCTTAACATTTAGGGGGATGAAGAATAGATGTTGTCCGATTCTGAGACCTAGAGGAGTTCGGTCCCGCACACCGTGACACGAAATTTTTATATATTAGATATAAACATGCCAAAATATATTTCTATGAAGAACGATATATTTACAGTTATTTTTATCGATACTTACCAGGCGGAACCATTTAAAACCACATATTTATATAACCTCACCAAAATATAACACTTAAGTTGAGGTCCAAGCCACATATTACCATACTATACATATAAAATTATATTATTATTATTTTTCATTAAAATGTTTATATCTTAGAAAAATCAACCTTCATCCATAATAAACCAGTAAGATCCAATGACCGTATGATCATTGAGTTGAAATAGTTGAATTATAATTAGAAGTATAAATCTTTCATCTATAATTTCAACGCCTGTCTTACGAATGTTCGATCAGGTCACGTGTCCTGACGCGAGTTTTATATTTTATACCCATCCCATGAAAAGTGCTCAACGCCGCTAATGAAGTTTTCACCTCAAAAACGTTGGATTTACTGATTTTCGGAAAATAATAAAAAAATCTTCACTATATTGCCATTTAGTCAAGAAGTTATTGTATATGTTTTTGTATAAATCCATGATAATGTTATATACAAATTACGGCCGTTACCAATATTCAGTCTATCTCTTACTTGAGATAAAAATCGTAACTATCGTTGACTTTTCTGTCCCAATAAACTTATCAACGGTAGCTCACCTTATCGGTACACGCTGCCTGTTAATGGGACGACGTATAGCATACCAGCGATAGATGTTTGTATGGAAATTTCAATTCACGCGTCCCAATATAAGGCGATAAGAATGACTTATCTGGTATATTGGGACAGCTTCAGATTATTGACAGTAGAAGGTAGTAATTTATAGTATATTGGGAACGGCCGTTAGCCAGTTACTTAACTTACTAATTGCGGGAACGCTAACAGTATTCTAGATAAAACGGTAAGTATACAATTTATCAAGAAAAATTAACATATATGTATTTATAAACGGTTGTTTGGGTAAATAGATGTGAATCAACTAATCCAATTATTTATCCAACACAATTTACTACCGCAATATTATGCCAATATTCGATGATAGTTATTTATGAGCAAGGAATTTATTAATAAGGAAAAAACTGTTTGAACCGCAAAGTCATAGTCCAGGGAGAATATGACATGAAACTATGACAGCAAACGTCAATTGTCAACCTAATCTCTATATTTATTTATTTGTGGTTGTGTGTTATGACGTTCTAATTATCAAACAAGCAGGCGTAAGAAAATGGAAGGCGAAGTGACCGCGTCTTTCACTAATAACACTACATACAGAGTGTAGTTGGTTTGAAATATTAACGAAACATACTTAGTATTCGACATTAAAACTAGTATCTATATTAAAATATATTCAGTATAAAATTTACATAATATTTAAAAAAAAAAAACATAGATTACTAATTATTTTGCACAGGGTGCCTCAGAAACTGCTCTAAAGTGGGCCCGTCGCGGCCCAGGGGATCCTTTGGGAACATGATCATGTCACCAACCCACGTAAACTGCAATAGTCTATTCTCTATGACCTGCCGCCATCTTGGATTTTCAATAAGCAAGTCCCTGTAGTTATCTCCGGATACTATAACGCCTTCGAATTCGGCTGCGCATTGGACAATGTATCTGAAAGATTAATTACTTATGTAAATAACGTTTGTAGAGCGAATTAGAGATTTTTTATGACAGTAAGGAGACGAGCAGGACGTTCAGCTGATGGTAATTGATACACCCGATTACAATGCAGTGCCGCTCAGGAATCTTGAGAAACCCAAAAATTCTGAGCGAAACTCCAATTATTGCGCTCGTCACCTTGAGACATAAGATGTTAAGTCTTATTTGCCCGGCAATTCCACTAGCTACGGGGCCCTTGAGATGTAACACGGTAATGCTTACACATCACTGCTTCACGGCAGAAATAGGCACCGTTGTGGTACCGCCGTACTAGCCGCCATCCTGTACAAAGGAGCCTCCCACTGCACTGGTAAAAAGATAAGCGTGATACAATGTAAAATAGATTTATTTTTATGGAAGAGTCAAGTCAATTTCCTAATATGCAATTATTGGGGTTGAGCAGGTTATCAATGGAGCCACAACCTGATAGTTACACAAAACATAACAAGAATAACGATCCATGCGGCACTCGAACGGTTGGCTCAGATGTTAAGAGCGTTGGGGCGGAACTCGAGAGGAGCGGGTTCGTGACCCGCATCGTTCATAATTTAAGTTACATAGTATTTTTTTAACATCACTTTGCACAGATTCTATTAAAAATAAATACTATAAATAAATAAAAATAAATATAGGTTAAATGAGTTTATAGACTCATAAATGCTCAGTTTTTCTTCTCATTCATAACTTTTTGACCTAAATTAATGAATTAATTTTGAGTTCATTTGTTTGAGACTTGGAGTATCAAGGAGTTGGGTTATGCCAGAAGACCCATCACGCTGATAGATCTAATCTATTTTTTTAAATCATTTCAACCCAATATAATGGGCTATTTTTTAGAAAAAAAAACCATAAACTTTAGTTAAAAAATAAAAATTATGAATTTATGCAAAAAAAATCATTCGGGATCATAATATAGGTATATATAAATCCAGTGTCCTGATGTTTGTTTAAACGGATTTTAATGGGGATAACTTCATGGAGTGTAGTGTAGTCAAACTTGAGAGATAGGATAGTTTTTATTTCGATTTGGGACCCATAATTTACAATATTTGTATTGTATGGACATATTTTCTATGAGATAATTTATTGACGCACGGTTTGATAGCTCTGCTGTGAAACAATTTCATTATAACAACTGGGAGCATATTTTACGAAATAATTCTTGGTGTTATGAAATATTATTGACGAATTCATAAAAAAAATATTTATTATGTACAGAACATCGTTTGTCGGGTCAGCTATTAATGCCAATCAGAATTTTTTCTATATTTTAGCAACTACTCATATGAAATACTATTTTGAGTGTCTCGTGAATCAGTTTGGTTCTGACGTCATAAATTTTCGTCCTACAAATATTCATCAACTTACAAATCCTGATTAAATATTCGTAAAATATAACTAATAATAATAAAATGTAACTGCTTGTGGCGGCGACATGGGACGGGTCGTCCCCTTCCCTAAACTATGGTTGAGGGAGGCGATGGCTGGCTCATGCGTCATGCTCGTAAGCGGGCGCTGCTTGTGGTGGCGGGATGATCCTGTTGCCGGGGACTCGTTTTTTTTTTTTTATGGAATAGGAGGACAAACGAGCGTACGGGTCACCTGGTGTTAAGTGATCACCGCCGCCCACATTCTCTTGCAACACCAGAGGAATCACAAGAGCGTTGCCGGCCTTTAAGGAAGGTGTACGCGCTTTTTTTGAAGGTACCCATGTCGTATCGTCCCGGAAACACCGCACAAAGAAGCTCATTCCACAGCTTTGTAGTACGAGGGAGAAAGCTTCTTGAAAACCGCACTGTGGAGGACCGCCACACATCCAGATGGTGGGGATGATATCCTAACTTGTGGCGTGTCGTGCGAAGGTGAAATTCGGCGGCAGGAATCAGGTTAAACAGCTCTTCGGAACACTCCCCGTGATAAATGCGGTAGAAGATACACAATGAAGCGACATCTCTACGCAACGCCAAGTGATCCAGCCGTTCACAGAGCACTGAGTCCCCGACAATTCGAGCTGCTCTACGTTGCACGCGGTCAAATGGATCGAGCAGATACTGGGGTGCACCAGACCAGAGATGACAGCAATACTCCATGTGTGGCCGGACCTGCGCTTTGTAGAGCGCTAGAATGTGGGCCGGCTTGAAGTATTGCCGTGCTCTATTGATGACGCCCAGCTTCTTCGAAGCCAATTTGGCTTTGCCCTCCAGATGGCCACGGAATTGGCAATCGCTCGAGATTTCGTACTAGGCGCGGCTTTAAGAGAAGTGTTCTCGAAGAGCGGTGATACGACAAATGGGGTTTTTTTAGTGGTAAACGCGCAAACTTGAGTCTTCTGGGGGTTAAATTGGACAAGGTTCAATTTACCCCATTCCGCGACCATCTCGAGAGAGGACTCGATAGAAGACACAAGTTTCTCCCGGCACTGGTCGACGATTTCCCGAGAGAGACCTGCATGGCCCGTGTATACGGCATCACCAGTGCTGTCATCTGCATAGCAATACATGTTGGAGGTGTCCAACATATCATTGATATGCAGAAGAAACAGCGTAGGCGATAGCACACAGCCTTGGGGCACACCAGCATTCACGGGCTTCGGGTTCGAGCAATATCCGTCGACAACGACCTGTATGCTACGCCCAGTGAGGAAGCTGGAGGTCCACTTGCACAAGCTCTCGGGAAGCCTAAATGATGGAAGTTTTGAGAGGAGCGCCTTGTGCCATACACGATCAAAGGCCTTCGCTATATCCAGGCTAACTGCCAGGCCTTCCCCCTTGCATGTTTTAGGAATACCAGAAGATCACCTGCCGACCGTCCATGGCGAAAGCCGTACTGTCGGTCGTTGATCAACTGGTGACCCTCTAGGTATACTAAAAGCTGGCGGCTAATTATGCTCTCCATGATTTTGGAGAGCAGGGAGGTGATAGCAATAGGCCTGTAGTTCGCCGGATCCGAACTGTCTCCTTTTTTTGGATCGGATGAACAAGGGCTGACTTCCATGAGTCAGGGACTACGCCTTTGGAATAAGAGTGCCGGAATAAACGCGTTAGCACAGGCGTCAACTCAGGGGCACACGTTCTAAGCAGGATTGGAGAAATGCCATCAGGCCCGCTCGACTTCCTGACGGCCAACGAAAACAGAGCTCGCCTAACAGTTTTCTGTCTGAACTGTACTTGAGGCATAGAGCTCTGACACCGCGGGATGGTCGGCGGTGTTTTTCCGTTGTCATCAAGAGTCGAGTTGTAGGCGAAAAGAGCGCACAAGAGCTCGGCTTTCTCTTTTGCCGTATGGGCCAGGGTGTCATTCCTCAGGTGCAACGGCGGCATGGACGGCTGGTTGAAGTTACCAAGAGCAGCTTTCGACAACGACCAGAACTTGCGTGTTCCGGTCGGGTAACTGGAAAGCTGCTCGCCGATTTTGACGACGTGCTTAGACTTCGCACTGGCACGGGCGATTTGCCGCTTAAAAAATCTGGAGGCACGGTTATATTTCCTCTTAAGAACTTTGCAGTTCAGATCCTTTGTGCCCAGCGCCGCAACCCAAGTTCGATACGCCTGTTTTTTGCAGTCAAATGCTGCTTTAACTGACGCATCGAACCAGGGCTGTGATCTGCCACCGATCGGTACTACAGAGCTTGGTATAAAAATATCCATGCCCTGCAGTATCACATCGGCTACTGCAATGGCGCAGGCACTAGGATCATCCGAAGGGAAACAAACCTTGCCCCAAGGGTAGGATGCAAAAAAGGAACGCATCCTATCCCAATCTGCTGACTTGTAGTGTCAAACGCGGCGGGTCGCTGGTGGTCTGCGACGTTGGCGTCGGATAGGCACTACAGTCCTGACCAGGCAATGGTCGGACGTTCCGAGAGGGGCGTCGACAAAGACCTGGTAACCATCGGGATGTGTAGTCAGCAGAAGATCCAATAAGGACGGCACGTGGCTATCCACATCCGGGAGCCACGTTGGCGACTCAACCAATTGGGACAGACCATACGGCAATGCAAATCTGTGGTACGTGATCCAAGCCATTCGGCATTGTGCCCGTTGAAATCGCCCAAGACTACGATTTCAGCGGAGGGGATCTGTGCAAGCACGTCGTCAATTGCCGCCTGAACGCATGATGGCCTCCGGTCCTCGACACTAACCTATGCGAAACATAGCGGCACTAGGCCGCTACTTCACGCCGGTATTCTGTGCGAGTGCGGTGGTAATTAACCCGGACGAGTCTGGCCCGATTGTGCCGACGTCATAAGACGGCAGCGTGACTCTCCCACTTCTAAAAAGCCCTTAGTCGCCTCTTACGACACCCATAAGCCTGGTACTCCCCTATTCTTTTTACGCCCCGGGGAAAGTACAGGGTTTCAGATTCTTTAAAGTTATTGTGTATATATATGGATATATACATGTTTATTTATTTATAATCGCTTATAAAATGCTCACAGAATACCTTTATTGATTTATGGTGTATGTGGATGATGCAGCTACTGTACTCAATAACTTTTTTATTAATTTACATTTATTTTTTTGACTTACTCGTGTAAGACATTGACTATATTTTGACGTTTGAGTGTGTTTGTTGCATCATTTTACATATTATATTGTAATTGAAATGATCTGTAAATCTTGATATAAAAGAGTGGTAATGAGTTTCTTGCTACTTCTTCTCATTAGCTCAACCCTTTACGAAGTAGTGGTAGATTCAATAAGAAAAAAAATTTTTTTTTGACATTCATAAGTGTCTTTTTCGTGACCTACTTGAACTAAACTGATTTTGATTTGATTTGATTTAACCTGTCATCATAAGGAGTGATCATTCTGCCCCGTATCTCCCGGGACGGCGTGTACACCACCAGGCCTTGTCTCTCCAACTGATCTAATAACCTGCCATTGGTACTCTTGCCGTATTTACATCTGAAAATATATGAATAATTTTAAAAATACTGACGATTATTATTAAGGCTTTTATTATTCTTTCTGTGAACCTGTAGCCTGTCGCCAGTGACCATGTATTGTCAATGACTGTATTATAAAAATACTAATTTTTTTGTGTATTAATCCTAGAAGTGAGGGTTATCACTTTAAAAACACAACATATTGTTTAGATTTAGCAAGACCAACATCTCATGTCGATTTCCTAATATGCAAATACTGGGGTTGAGCAGGTTATCAACTGTAAAGTAGATCCTGTAAATGAAGCCACAACCTGAGAGTACGATACGTCACTCGAACGGTTAGCAGGAGTGGAACAGCGCTCGCACGAAACGCGAGAGGTCGCGGGTTCAGTTCATTGTTCATAAGTTTTAATATGTGTAGCTTGTAGAATTTTGTCTAAAATAAGTGTGAAATCGTGCAGTCATTATGAAGGCCATGAAACAAATAGTGATATTCGACTTCTTGATAGTGTGACCTTCGTATGTCAGCAATCATATTATTTTTATTTTTTTTCTCTTCCATAATTCGTTCTTCTTCTGCACGCAATATAGAATACTATACTATATAATAATAGATATTATACTACATACCAGTGGGAGGCTCCCTTGCACAGGATGCCGGCTAGATTATGGGTACCACAACGGCGCCTATTTCTGCCGTGAAGCAGTAATGTGTAAACATTACTGTGTTTCGGTCTGAAGGGCGCCGAAGCTAGTGAAATTACCGCGCAAATGAGAATTAACATCTTACGTCTTAAGGTGACCAGCGCAATTGTAGGGCCGCCTTGAAATTTTGGGATTTTCAAAAATCCTGAGCGGCACTGTATTGTAATTGGCAAGGCGTATGGGTTATCATCAGCTGAACGTCTTGATCATCTCGTCCCCTTTTCATAAAAAAAAAGTATAGACAGCAGTGATCCTAAACGGTCATCATTCTGTCCCCATATAAAAAAAAAAACTATATATACCTGAACTGTGGCACGAACGCTTTAACAGCATGGCCGCGCCTCACAAAGTAGTCTATGCAAATTTTGAGACCTTCCACTGAGAATACGCGTCCTTTTGTGTGCCTTTAATGAAAAATAAGTCATGTCACATAAATGTCGTTGCTTGTGGCGGTGTCGTGGCGAGGGTCGTTCCGATACTTCATGTTCATAAAAGGGCGCTACTACGGTTCTGATCGATCGTATTACCGCGAATTCTGCACTTTTAAATAAATAAATTTATGAGGATTTTTTTAACTTAATAAGAAAAAAATAATTTAAGGTGAAGTTAGAATGTTCACACAATATCTTAATTTGTTGACAGTATGAATAAGTTGAAAACTACTATTCTCATATGACTTCTGAGGATATTTTCAATGATTTATTTACTTCTTGCGTTAACTAACTCAAGTTTGTTAAAATGTATCAGTATTGATTTCTCAACCAGTCAACCAATACACACGAAAACTCACCCTTTTTGAATTGGTGGTAAATTGTACAATTTGTAGCTTGTAAAATGTTGTTTTTTTAATGCAAAGAGGTCTGCAGACAGTCGAAACAAGCAATACTTGCACTATTACCCAGACTGACACATCAACTCATCAGCTTAAACACACAATCAGTATCATTGTTCCACTAAATAACCTTATAAGACTCGACGTAATCGACAGATCTAAGAGCTGATGATCAAACAATAATACAAGAGTGGCCAACCAATGGGCAAATAACCTTTGAAAACACAAGGTTGCTCCGAGAAATACGTGAACATCATGAAATTTTTATTTACATTATATATACACTTATAATAATAGTATTTGTAAATTGTCAGTATATATTTCCACTAGCTGACCCGGCAAACGTTGTTTTGCCATTTATATTATTTTTAGAAGTAGACCGTTTCTTGGACATTGCTTTATTTTTCTAAAATAAACGTAGCCTAAGTTACTCCTTATTACATCAGCTACCTGCCAATAAAAGTCGCCGGATTAGACGGAACAAACAGACAGACAGACAGGCAGACATTCAAAAATTGTAAAAAATGTTATTTTAGTGTATATACGGTACGTACATGTATTCATTATATACATTTAGTAAAAACGGTTATTACAATATTACAAACATACACTCCAATTTTATTTCAATACATAGATAATTCACACAATTTTTTATAAATTATAGCCTATATGTTATTCTGGTGTGTAAGCTATATTATTGCAAAGTTTCATCAAAATTCATTCAGTAGTCTTTGCGTTAAAGAAGTTCAAACATACATCCAGACATACAAACTTTCACATTTATAATATTAATAGGATTACAAATACAAGCTCACAAAAGCGTCAAAGAATAAACTCCGAAAGCATCAGTGTTTTTACCAGAGGGAGGCTCCTTTGCACCGGATGCCGGCTAGATTATGGGTACCACAACGACGCCTATTTCTGAGGTGAAGCAGTAATGTGTAAACAGTGCTGTGTTTGGTCTGAAGGGCGCCAAAGCTAGTGAAATTACTGGGCATATGAGACTTGACAACTTATATCCTAAGGTGACGAGCACAGTTGTAGTGTCACATAGAATTTTCGGGATTTTCAATAATCCTGAGTGGCACTGCATTGTAATGGGCAGGGTGTATCAATTACCAACAGTCCCTTATTTTCATAAAAAAAAGAACATATTCTATTATTCTAAGCTAGTAAATTACTAGTAAATTTCCAAGTGGTTACCATACTATGTATGATGTAAAGTCGAATGTTGTTTAGCATAACTAATTTGTTTTGTTTTAATTTGATTCACAATTTTAATTGCCTATCTTAATTGTCTAACTTGATAATTTAATTTTAATTGTAAAAACATAACGGGTATTTACGAATTGTATCTATGAAAAATTCCTAAATCAGACATAAATAGGGGCAAGAATGATTCTCACTCATTTCTTCTTTTCAGTTAGAACAATCTTTCTCTGAGCTTTGTCATATAAAGTTTATAAGGATTATACAAATTAATTGAACAACTAACAAATGGAAGATTTTAACAACTCGGCAATATTCTAATACTAGTCATATTTGAGATTTGAAATTATTGTGACTTTTAGATTAATTTAAACAGTATTTTTTTAATTTTTACAAAATTACCAGTATTTAATCAAAAACGAAACTTTAGACACTTTTAAATTAACATAATGTAGAGATTGTATGTATAGCATTTCAAGTCCACAATGTATACAGGACTTCAATTTAAATTTAAATGCTGCTGTCTCATTGAAAAACAGATGGGCAACAAGAATTGAATTGAATATGAATTGATTACGTCATAAGAAATGAATATTATATAACAGTAGGTACAAATGAAATAAAAATTGAAAAATATAAATATGCCTGCCGAGTTTCTTTTCAGGTCTGAGGCATACTATTTTAAATGCGAGGTAGTTTTATGATGTTCAATAAGTGTTTTTAAATCCTATTTTGAATAAAAATATTTGAATTTGAATTTAACTGATCTGTAAAACCGAACTACAAATACATGTTACAATACATTTAAATTTGAAGATTACTTACTGCATGGCAACATTACTGCCGTCTACGACAATCAGTCGAAGGCCAGTCTTATTCTTTAAATCCCGCTGTGGGTTGTATATATTACTGCCGATACTGTTCCTTGATGGAGCCTGTCCCAGAATAACTTCCCTGATATATATGTCTTTGTCTGTTTTTGCAGCATTATTGACTTCATTCTACAAGTCATTTTTTGAGTGAGATTAGTTTTCAACAATGACATTCTATATACATATGGACATATCATTCGCAGTATGAAAGCAGAACGGCAAAAGTGTGCTTAAAGACAATTCAAGCATACTTCTCTCCTTAGTCGTGTGTCAATCAACAAGCCTTAGTGTATATGTTAGTTAACGACACAAAAAAAGATGGTTTTACTCATCACTGGTAAGTTTATTTTATTTATATAAGATTGGTTTGCAAAAAGGGTTAGATAATATAGTAAAATGAAAATTTTTCATTAAATATGGTACAATTATTGACAAGTTGTTGCAGGAGAGTGTGGGCGGCGGTGATCACTTAACACCAGGTGACCCGTACGCTCGTTTGTCCTCCTATTCCATAAAAAAAAAAAAAAAAAGTATTCACATCCCTTTCTGCCTCGCTTGTCAGAATGACACATTTGAAAGGATGCAACCAGCACACAGTCAGAAATGAAAACTATAGAGTCACTCTTTTTTTAATGGCACTGGGCCTTAACAATGATTAGCAATATTGTATTTTGTGTACAGAGAGTCATTGCCGGTGAATGTGAAGGGCTTACAATAACATGAACAATTACAAAGTAGTGCTATTTGCAGGGTATCACAGAAGTATCAAGTACACCTCAAATCTAATATATATAAAAGCTAATATTTTTCAGCTTTCCCGTACACGATATAATGATCAAAAATTCGCGCCAGTTGCTAGCAAGAGAGAGATGTGAAGAATTTTACAAACCAAATAAGTCAAGTGTCATTTGCTCGAAACATTTTATGAGGCTGATTTAAGTTTCCTTAAATCCTTCAGTGGTGAAATATAAATCAGATCTTCATCCTTAAAATTTACAAAGATATGTAAAAGTCTGCATTCATTACAAATATACCAAAGAGATAACCTGGAAAAGATGTCTAGGTCTAGAAGGCAATAACTTTAGTAAATTCAATTAAATTCAGGGAACTTAACTTTTTAATAACCAGTTTACCTAAATATTTTAAACTTAAGGAGTCACAAATATGCACAAAAACCAATAAATAATCATACAAACTTTATGTGATAATATGAGTGTGATTTTTGATTGAAATCATAAAAAAACCTTCAACTGAACAGATCTTGACCAGAAAATAGGGACAGACTGACAAACGTAAAAATTATAGCAAACCCTCCTTTTCGTCAAGGTTTAAAAAAAACTAAATGCTACTCCATTGATGTCACTGTCCAAATAGGGTTCTAATATTTTTCAACATATGCAGCTTGAACTAAAAAAATGTTTACATTGCTGCCAATTGACCAATAATATTTTAATCAACTGGAGTAAACACAGAAATGTAGAGATATGGCAGTCGAAGCTTATTATGATTTTTGCTTTGTTTTTGTATGATGTGAATTGTCTATATCTCAATCATCAATATCAAATTACAATAATGTGACATTTACTCACACTCCTCATTTGAATCTATAAATAACACTAGAAGCACATCCCACCAAACCACGTTGCTAAGTGGAATAAACTGTTGCAAACACTATGTTATTTCTACTACAGCACATTTTTTGTCTTAAGAGCAGACCGCATCATTTTTAAGTTATATTATGAACTTACCAGCTTACAACTAGGCTGTTTATGTATTTTTTTATAATAAATTATATTTAAAATAATGTATGTATATGTCAATGATTATAAGATTATATCCAAATTGCAATTGGTTTGCTTGGTTGTGTGAATAGTGATGTGATTATGATAAGTGATGTACCAAATATTCACATATTTATCTTTGTCTTATGTGCAAGAAACGATATGATTATTTTTGAGAAATAGAAAGGAAATTAAAACTGAACTAGCTGTACAGGCTACTATACAAGTGTGGACTTAAATAAATATCGGGGTATTAATATAAGATAAAACAAACCATATTTATCCTTTAGTATAACAACTAACCTTACTGTTATACATTAACAGTTAATTGGGTATGTTAAGCATTTGAATTCAAAATAAAAAAACAAAATTATAAAAGAAATTAATTAAGATAAAATTATCATCAAAAATATTGATGTAGAGAAAATTCTACAACAATATAGTTCTTTTAAAAAATAGTTCACATTTTTTAACTATTTACTATACAGTGGGAGGATTCTTTGCATAAGATACCAGCATTTCTTCCATCAAGTTGGGAGAAAGCATATTCAAATTCAAATTCAAATATTTTTAGGATTCAAAATCACTTATTGAATGTCAAAATCTACCACCCATTCAAAAGAGACTGCCTCAGACCTGAGAAGAATGGGCGCAAGAAACTCAGCGGGCTTTTTTTTTTAAATATAAAATATGGATTACAATGTAATATCATACAATAAACATTTATAATTAAAGAGCCTGAGGGTGTTCGCTTTATTCCCAGTCCGTGGTGTCATTAAGAAAATCGTTTATGCTATAATAACCTTTGCCACACAAATGTTTTTTAACAATTCTTTTAAATTTCGTAATACATGTGTTTTGTACATTTTCTGGGATCATATTGTAGAAGCATATACATCGCCTAACAAAAGACTTACTAACTTGAACCAACCGAGTAGTAGGCATAACAAGTTTATGTTTGATCCTCGTGTTAACATTATGAATGTCACAGTTTCTAGAAAATTCCTCAATGTGCTTATGAACATACAAAACATTATCGAAAATGTATTGAGAAAGTTGCTTCTGTTGAGTCAAAATGTTTATTTCTTTAAATTTTTCTCTTAATTATTCTGCATAGCTGCAGTTGTACCATATGGCACTAGTATGTAAGCACTATTTGTGTTCCAGTTGCTATAGCTCGTGAAATTTAACATCTTATGTCTCAAATGCAATTTCGATTTCACTTTTTCTTAAAAAAAAAATTTATATCTCATTTTGTTATACTTAGAGAAACTCTTATTATTATTAACTAATCAACTAAAAAAAACATCTGAATGATAATACATACCCTAACACTTTGTAGGCTACTAAAAATATGAGGTGTATTACAACCTGAAAATATTTTTTCTGTTATAAACTCCAGAAGCTTTCCTCTATCTGATGAATTCATTTCTGCAATTCCATTTGCGAGTTTCATCTGTGCACCCCTCAATGTATTCTTTTTTTTAGTATTTATAACAGTTACTTGGGAATCACCACTCATTGATGTACTACAGTCCAAGTCATCTGCAGTATCAACTAAATCTATTACAGGTTCATGTTTGATATTAGTGCTATTATTTGTGAGGTCTATAGTGACATATGAATCATTGTTTATTTCTCTTGTTATGTTTTCTAACTCTGCACTGAAATCTGGGGGCTTTTGTGAGTGTATTGGTGTTGAGCATTGTATTGGACATTGATTTATACTAGAGCGAGGGCTATGTACACATGATTGGTTATTTGTTATTAGATCATCATCATCTGTTATGATTATTGTACTTTCTCTTCTTTGTGGCAACTGATCAGATGTATTTGTATCTTCTAAAATTATAACTGTATTACTTTCTGTCACATCTGCACTTGAAGAACTTGTTTCGCTTCGCAAACGAGCAAACAGCATTTGGATCTTTTTTTCGTTCATGGTTTTATTACGATTTTTCCTTTTCTTCTTTTGAATACCTACTGGAATATTTGTTCTTGATCTAAGCTTTTGGTTATTCATTTCCTAGAACAGTTTATTATTATTGTAAGTATCAGTTGCTTACCGATTCTTATATTTTTTCACCTAAAGCGATTATCATAACTGAATGAAATAATAATCAGGAAATTGTTATTAAAACTCACGCCATGCAGTGAAATGCGACTCGATTCTTTACCCATTACCTTAACTTAAAAAACGTATGATACTATATTGAATAAAGCTAAACTATAATTATAAATAGCTAATAGCTACTATTTGACGATTTGTATTTGAAATAAAATTTCTTGTGGATTTATATTTTAAAACTTCAAAAATAATGAAATATGAAAAAAAGCAAAGAAACGTCAAATTAAGTTTTTTTAATTTATGTAGAGCATTGGTAACAAGACTATCAGCTCAAACCAAAATACAAAAAATAACAATAATAATATTTCCAATATACCTACTCGATTACAAGAAAAACATCAATTACGTTTGGGCAAAAAAAAAGCTTTATATAGAATAGACCTCTATTTTACAAATCTTACGGCAACGGGCAAATTTTTCCGTCCCAATAAACTTATCGAAGGTAACTCATCTTATCCGTATACGTATAGCTTACCAGCGATGGAAGTTTGTATGGAAATTGCAATTATTGCGTCCCAATATAAGCCGATAAGAATGACTTATCGGGTATATTGGGACAGCTTCAGATTATTGACAGCTACTTACTGAAAGTAGAAGTTAGTTATTTATCTCTATCTGTAGATAGTAGATATTAGTGGGAACGCCTGGTAATAAGCCCTTTCGACATTAAAAATGTAGTACTCCCCTAAAACTTCAATATGTAATAAATTAAAATTTTTATTCTATTATACCTATATGTAATTGAAACACATAAAATAATATATTGCGTACTGGTGCACATATTCTGCTCATTCTGATTTTCTGTTCTACGTTTTGTATTGTCTATAAACTGCAATTGCACTGCTACACGAAGCCTGTCAAAAGTATCTAATATTGATATAAAGGTTCTCTACTAAGCAGGCTTGTTGCAATTATATTTGCAGTAAATTAATAGCTGTTCCAGCCTAGTATATTAAGGCTATAGAAGTAGTCTCCGCGTGTCCCTTTTAGATCTCAGGTGTTGTCTATTATTAGGATTAAAATTACCCTTAACGGATTTCATTCGTACGACACAATGTCACATACTCAACAGATGATTTTGAACTTAAATGAATTAAACACAATAACGAAAATAATGTACTAATAATTATATATTTATTAAAAGACCATAACATGACAAAATTTATGTAATATTACAAAATGCATTTCATATAAATCATGATTGCCTATTCAAATATTATTGTGTGAATACTACATTCTGAACTCAAATAATGATCAGGATATATATTTTATTTTTTATTTCTATTCATTTATTGCCAAACGAGCGTTACATAGCAGAGCGTGGCGGCTCAGCATTATTTAATATCAACATAATAAGTGCTTAGCGTGCCTAAAGATGTATTCACTTCAAAAATTCGAAGGCTTACGTTGCATACAAAATCATTATATAAGTTGTTAGAATTGCCACAACACAATCATTTACAAGTATAAATTTCCTCAGTCTTGACACAAGTGTTGCATTCAACCTGGCAACACCAATGGAACTTGCACTCACAACGCTCTTTTGTCACCATCTTCTTTGTGTTGTATCCATGACCGCAGCATAGGATTGTACAACTCTCTACGCCATTTGATGTCCTGGTACATTCGCGACCTGTTGTACCGAGGGAGCCCTGAAAATGTTCGAAAGTTAGCTAACATCGGTTATAAGGTGTTCTATCCTAAAGTTGTTGTAACACGTGCCATCTAAAATGGCGGCGGTACAGGTTTATCTGACAGCGATAGGGATAGGTGATATAGAAACAACTCGCATATGAGTTGTTTCTTTATTGGGATGGGCTACACAATCACGTTGCTCGCATAATTTTAAATTCCTAATAAGATATAATATACCATCGCCTCTTGGAGGAATAATAAAATAAACCTTGAAGAGCGCGCATTTAATTGAACATTTTCAAAGTAGCTGCACTCTTTCATCAAATACACCTAGGAATGCGATAGAATGAAACGACACGCGGCAATCAACTTCTGCATACAAGAAAGAATAAAGGAACAAGCTGTTTGGTTAAATGAATGTAGCTCTTGATCTTAATATTCAGATTATAGAGAAAAGTCTTTCTTTGCTCGTACCTATGACTTTAAATAATACAAAAAAATAATTTCAATTTTTAATACATAATTTAAATTATAAGATCTTATTTTTACACTATTTACATGCTGTATTGGGTATATGTATAGGTATTATAAAATCATATGTACAGAGTATTACACATTTTACATTTAAACTACTAAACATCACTCAAAACTAAAAATTAAGATCTTAAGCCTCTACGGACTTACAAATAAAATTGGCATAAAGTTATTACTTAGCATAAACCAAGGATACTTATGTAAAATGTTTACAATTAATAGACATTTTGCTTAAGAATTTATTCAGACGTAAAACGTTTCCCGCGTTTATTTGCAAGGCAGCTTGTCATTCAGAAAACTTCAGAATTATCATTGTATTGACAGTGTTGTCAACGGTATTGCAAACATTTTGCATTTTCTTTGTTTATCATCAATTATATTATAACTATATTTGTTATAACTTTATACCACGTTTATTTGTAAGGCCGCTAGATTTTACCCGTAGAAAAAAATATTGACGGATTATTTCCAAAAAGAAGATGAAGAAAACAAAAAACAGCTAAGTATTCATATGCTGCTGTCAGCACTCAGCACGGTATCTCTGCAAAGAACTTTTATTTTATTGGCCTCATTAATAGCCGCCATTAACTTTTTAAATAAAAATACAAAATACTTACTGATGATATGGGTTCCCTGTGTCTTTCTTATTTCTTGTAGTATAATTATTACAAAGTTTTACTACGCAACCTGGCATGTGGTACGGCAACGTCACATATTGTTTGAGTTTCCACACTTTACGACTACGCCTGCGGTATTGCGGTATCTAGTTGGAGCGCAGCGTAGACCGATCCTTGATCTAAGTGTACAATATATTAATTTAACATCCAAAACTCATAAGTAAGTAATCTCACCAATGTTTCATTTTTCAAGCAGTAATTTGGTGATTCTTCCAGGTATACCAGGTCTAGTGCTGTTGGTACTCCGAAGCCCGGGTTACGAACTCGCAGCTTGCCGCGGCGAGATACTGACACCTCAGTTGCGCTGTCATACTTCTCGCGAAGATAATCTCCTGGTAGTTCAAAATCATTTAGTTAAATGTATTTTTGTTTTGTATTTGGCTTTAAATTTTTTATTGAGTTAATTCCAAATGGCTCGATTAAAATCGCTTTAATGTTGATAGCAACGATGGCGGAGACTGAATCCCGTTTGTGTGATAACAATAAGATACGCAATAAATTAAATAATTAATATTATTAATAGAAAAACCATGAAAAGAGCCCGGTTCTGTGTTGATAAGCTGGAATGTTTTTTTAAGGGGTTCCGTACCTTAAAACGAGAAACTAGACTGCGTAAGTATCCAACCCTACTCTGTGTTAGAACCCTCTCGGTCATCTGTCAAAAAAACTTATCTCTGGAACTCGTGGAAGTATCGAGTTGAAATTGAAACGATATACTCAAGTCTATTGTCTCTTGAAGCTGTGAAAAAATCTAACTTCTATAAAAATTTGCCGATGTAGATACTACCTATAGAAGTGAAAACTTAGAGCTTTTAGTATTTTAATTTAAAATTTCATAATGTTTAAAAACAATTAAATTATTAGTTTCAGCTAATTTTTAAAACTTATTTTCAATACTAATTATATTAATCAAACAAAAACTATAACAAAGCACAGTATTGAACTATCAAATAATTTCACAAGATATACATAGCACATATGTTGCACAATACGTCAGCTGTATAGCTACAGATATACTGCTATAAGCATTTCGGTCACTCGAACTCACGAGATTTAACCCATTCTAAAAGTGTGTAACTATATATTATAATATTATTCATAAATTTTTATTAATTTTTTTAATTGTTTATTTATCGCGTGTGCCAGTCATAAGCATGTCGGTGAAGCGAACCCATAAGATGTTCCCCTACCAAAACGGGCCCAATGGAGCTAAAGAAGTTTTCACTTGGAACAAATTGGAGAAATAAATAAAATAATATGAGAAACTGGAGATGACTACATACAAGTCACCCTATTTAATAAGTAAATTTGGAGTTCCTCAAGGAAGTCTTACTATTTTTAATTTATTTGAATGATTTACCCGATGTGGTTGACTATAACTGTGTATTATTTGCAGATAACGTATTCATAATTATTCCTGACGAGCATGAAGCGATAAATTATTATATGACTATTAATAAAAATTTAGAATGTATATTGACATGGTTCAATGAGAATAATTTATTCGCTAATATGACAAAAACTAAATATATACAATTTTCTAATTATAAAACAACACATAAATCTCTAAATATAACACACAGTGACCAAACGATTAAAGAAACAAACACAATAAAATTTTTAGGCCTTATATTAGATAGCAATTATTATTGTAACTGGAAAGCTCAATGTGATACAGTGGCAGGCAAAATAAATAAGTTCGTTTTCGCTTTAAGAAGGCTCAGACACACTGTATCCTTTAATGCTGCACTTACTGCATACCACGGTTATATTGCGTCAGTTTTACGGTACGGGTTAATACTATGGGGAAACTCCACTAATATTTCAAATGTTTTTCTGGCACAAAAAAAATGTATAAGAGCTTTATGCAATATCAGTCCTCTAGAATCGTGTAGACCATTATTCAAAAACTGTCTGTTAACGCTTACTGGTCTATATATATTAGAAATTTGTATATTCATTAAAAAACATGGTGAACTTTTTAAACCAGCAAAGGACTATTCCATATTAGGATTAAGAGATCCCACTCGCCTTCTGATGTCATACTGTAGAACAGCGCTTCATCAAAAAGAATATTAGAGAGATGCCTAAAACATTAATGCATAAAAAATTAATGTTATGGCTAATAGATAAATGCTTTTATAGTTTAAAAGAATTCTTTAGCCAAAAATAATAGTATTTAAGTGTTATTTTTTGAGAGGTACCTATAAACTAATGTTTATTTTATATTATATTATTGAATTAAAGCTATGTAATGTGTATTAATATATAAAATTCTCGTATCATGGTGTTAAACTTTGAACTCCCCCGAAACGGCTTGACCGATTCTCATGAAATTGTGAGTGCATATTGGGTAGGTCTGAGAATCGGACAACATCTATTTTTCATCCCCCGAAATGTTAAGGGTGATCCACACGAATAAATTTGTTTGATTATGAGTCAGCATTAAAAAATACATACAACTTCAAATTTTCACCCATCTACGATCAACAGTTACTTTTGTATCGCGATTTTAATATCGGCAATACAACGTGAGCTGGGTCAGCTAGTTGTTTTATATTTATGTATATAGCTAACAATGTAAAACAAAATAAAGGTTTTTTGCAATAGAAATTTTTTTTCTTTGTTTCAGTATTTATGGCACGACTAGGCATATAAAAATGTATATACAAACACTCCTAAGGGAATCAAAATTTATAGGGTATTTTCCGGTGACCTAGAACAATGGAATTTGGCAAGTAATACCGTCTTATACTAGAGGTATAGATAAATGTCTAAAAACTATACTTTTGTAATTAAATCATAATAAGCAGGGCCTTTATGCAAGGAACGGCGTTCTAAATTTTAAATTCAGTTAACCGACAACCGTGTCATGTGGGGTATTGTATGAAAGGACTTCATTGGCACAAGCTTAAGCATATTAATTATTTTTATGATGTATAGTTTTCGATTTATGAAGACAAATGAAAAATATCAGCAATATCCCCCCTTCATATAAGTAACTATAGGTAGGAATTACCTATAAATACGAAACCCTCGTCTCGCACAATTGCAATCACTTTTTTATTCATAAATGTGATCAGTACCAGTGGGAGGCTCCTTTGCACAGAATGCCGGCTAGATTATTGGTACCACAACGGCGCCTATTTCTGCCGTGAAGCATTACTGTGTTTCGGTCTGAAGGGCGCCGTAGCTAGTGGAATTACTGTGCAAATGAGACAACATTTTATGTCTCAAGATGATAGGCGCAATTGTAGTGCCGTTGTAATTTTTTGGTTTTTCAAGAATCTTGAGCGGCCCTGCATTGTAATGGGCAGGCCGTATCAATTACCATTAGCAGAACGTCCTACTCGTCTCGTCTCGTCCCATTCAATTTCAATATCAAAACAAGCCTATCAGAACATTTTTTTTTATATGAGAGGGGGCAAACGGTTAAGAGGCTCACGGGATGGAGAGAGGTGAGGCAACCGCCCATGGACATCCGCAACAACAGGTGTGTCAAGAAATGCGTTGCCGGCCTTTAAGGTGGGAGTATGCTTTTTTCTTGAAGGTCCCTAAGTCGTATTTGTTTGGGAAGACCGCTGCCGGTAGTTGATTCCACAGTGTCTGTGCGAGGCAAGAAATTTCGAACAAAACGCGCGGCTGTGGAATGCCAGACGTCTACGTGATGCGGATGGTACTTTGCACGTAATGTCCGATGGTAGAATTCGGCCGCTGGAATCAACCCGAACAGCTCCTCTGAGCACTCCCCGTGATAAATACGGTAGAAGATGCAGAGAGAACCCACATCTCTACGCAATGATAGAGAATCAAGCCGATCGGAGATGACTTGATCGTCGATGATTCGAGCCGCTCTTCGTTGTATGCGGTCAAATGGAAGAAGCTGGTACTGGGGAGCACCCGCCCATAGGTGAGAACAGTACTCCATGTGAGGCCGAATTTGCACCTTATAAAGTTGCAGGCGGTGGCTTTTGGTGAAGTACTGTCTCGCCTTACTGAGTACACCAAGCTTTTTAGAGGCCAGTTTGGCCTTCTCTTCCAAGTGACCACGGAACTGAACGTCGCTCGATATATCGACGCCAAGTATGCCAATACAGGCTGTGGCAGTTAGAGGAGTGATCTCGAATTGAGGGGATACGACAAAGGGAGACTTTTCAGTGGTGAACGCACTAACTTCTGTCTTCTTGGGGTTGAATTGGACTAAATTATGTCGGCCCCATTCCGAGACTTTGCAAAGCACAATCTCGATTTCAGACATAAGTTTGTTCCGGTTCTCGTCGACGCTATCCCGGGACATGTTGGCACGGCCGGTGTAGGAAGCATACCCTGTGCTGTCGTCTGCATAGCAATGAATATTGCTGATTTGCAGCATATCATTGATATGCAGAAGAAACAACGTAGGGGATAGCACGCAGTCTTTCGGGACACCAGCGTTTATGGGTTTTAAGTCGGAACATGCACCGTTGATAACAACCTTGATGCTCCGATCAGCCAAAAAGCTAGTGACCCATTTGCACAACTTCTCGGGAAGCCCATAGGATGGCAGTTTCGCTATAAGCGCTTTATGCCACACCCGATCGAAAGCCTTCGCTATGTCCAAACTCACCGCCAACGCCTCTCCCTTCGACTCAACCGCTTGCGCCCATTTATGGGTGAGGTATGCAAGAAGATCACCAGCTGAGCGACCCTGACGGAAACCGTACTGGCGGTCGCTGATCAGCTGGTGCCCTTCTAGGTATCCCAAGAGCTGGCGGTTGATGGAGAAAATGGAGGTAATGGCAATGGGGCGGTAGTTGGACGGATCTGAGCGTACACCTTTCTTAGGGATCGGGTGCACTAAAGCCGCCTTCCATAATTTCGGGACTACGCCTGATGAGTAGGAGAGCCGGAAAAGACGGGTAAAGACCGGCGCCAGTTCCGGAGCACATGTCCGCAGCACTATCGGGGGAATGCCTTCGGGCCCACTCGATTTGTGAATGTCCAAGGTGAGAAGCGCCGTAAGCACGGCACCATGCCGGATTTTTACCTCAATTGACAATTTTTTTATTAACATTGTCTTGATTTAAGCCTGTAATGTTTTGTTTGGTAGTTAGGCCTAACAAATAACTTATAAAAACAGAGTGGATTCAGTGCATAGTAGACAGTGAGGTTTTTATTAGGTAGGTTTGTTAGGTATAATAATTATGAGGTAGGAATCATTAATAGACCAAGGTTTAGTCTATATAAGCCTACATACAGCATCACATTTTATATCATTGAACTTTTTATTCTATTCAGCCAGTTAAAAAAACGTGTGCGTCTCGGGACAACTCGAAAGAAGTGATAAACTAATCTAAGTAGAACTAAGTAATACAAAAATGGTTTAACTTGAGAAAAGCCTAGGTTATTACTTAAATTTTATGTATAATAAACATCAACATATCGTTTACTAAATCTTCTCCGTAACACGCTGCATCTTAAAGTATAAGTATTATTCCGATCGGTTCAGTAGTTTTCGCAGTATATCCGAAGGAAAAACCCGACTCCCATTTTATTAGTATAGAGATAAATAGATTATTAAAATGTAACAAGGCAAGCGGTAAAAAAATCAAATTCATTCATATTTTTTTATTCAAAATAGGATTTTTAAATAACTTATTTAAAGTCAAAAACTATCACTAATTCGAAAATGTATGCCCCAGACCTGAGAAGGTCGAGCGCAAGAAACTCGGCGGGCTTCTTTTATTTAATAAAATTTCGTTACAATTAAATGTATTTAATTAAATATCATGAGGGTGGACGCTCCATTTTCAATCAACTCATGTTCACGATAGGCAATAGGGTGGGCTTAATTCTCCTGTTGAGTTATGGTTCCTTGGTACTTTAGGGGAAGAAGTTGAAGCTTTGATCCGTCCTACCTTATTTTACTTGCCTTTTCTTTCCCTATCAGGGTTATCAAACGATTAACATAATTTCGGTATCACATTATAACTACTATTGCATTATTTACTGTATTTGATACAAAATGAAGAATTATGTCTTAAAAAGTAAGTGATAACGTAGGTTATAGGTTATCACGGGCTACTATCTGCAATTCGACGACTATGACGCGTCTATTTTACGTGGAAGTGATAAAGGTATATTATACTTACCAATTTCCCTGAAGCTTGCCAGTTGGTGCCAACATGTGATAAGGCTGCATGATCCTGACACTCCATGACACTTGCAGGTAACGCGCGATAATTTTATCACTGCCTGCAATGTTAACAATGCAATGACAACATCGATGCCTCAGTGGTAAGTGAACTTGACCTTTAAGCTAAGGGTCATGGGTTCGAATACTAGTAGATAAAATGTTGTGTTTATTATTGATGAGTATGCATAATATTGTATTATTATATCGTCTGACATATAGAGCAACACGGACCACCGTCGCGGTTGCAAGTCGTCTGACATCCATAGATCACAGTACAGGGTATGCCAGGGTTTTGGGCTACATCATTGGTGTGAAATTGCGTAAAAAAAAATTCTACTTGTCTATTTTATGTCATTTATACAGCTACGATAACTAATATAAGTACATACCTGATAGAGTATTTGAATAAGTCTATACTATATGGCCTAAAAAAGCATTGTTTATCGTACTTTGGGTTTCTTGTATGTTCTTCCCACGAGTTCTACTTTTTCCGAAGATAGGGTAGATTCAGTAATTTTAAGAATTAAAAGAAATATTTATTATAGTGAGGATACAAAAGCGTTTAGTTTAAGCCTAATGGAATCAAGTTTATTTAACTTTGACCATATTATGTATGTCATAATTATTATCATACATTAAGTAACGAAGCTGCCCAAGTGCGGAATTTATTCATATTTCCATGAGTTAGAAAACTTATTTTGAAAACATAACTATTTTTTTTTTAAATAAAATAAACCTACACAACTCCATATTATAACATAAACTATGACAGTCAAAGTCGTATCGTACCGTTTTGCAGATTAGATCGAACAAACAAACACCCATACGAAAATTCCCGCAGTAGCACCCGCATTCACCGTTAAGCGATACTAGGCTCCCATAAACTCAAAGTACTTACCCGTCTACCAGCTTCATTGTTATGTCGATTCATTAGCTGTCGCCCTTGCTCCCGGCTTCCCCGTTTCACCTTTCGCTCCCTCTCCCGGACATCTACGAAGCCTTCTGCAAACCTAGTACAGTCATTAAATAAATTAAACGTTTCATTAATAAAAATCGCAAATTAATTAATTAGTTTTGTTTCTTATCAGATAATAAATAAATTTCTTTTCATTTCGTTTCTTACACAAGAAAGAAAAGAAAGAAGATGTCGTACTGTGGACTTTATGATATTATACTTTGTTGTATCTCAATCAGATGAGGAATCGATTTCGATGAAAGCTCCCAGGCAGTTTGGTTTTTCCCACATCTTCAACAATAATTGTCATATTTCAACCATTATTCATACAGAAAACATTCCTCATGAATCACCCCATATTTTAGTGAAAACCGTATTTTGAAATAAGTTCGGTAGTTTTTGAGTTATATCGCGAACAGACAGACATACGTGGCGGGGGATTTTGTTTTATATAGTTGCTAGAATAGACGTCACTTGATAAGATCACCTGAGGAAGCTCATATGCAATATTGATATTTAATGTCCTATTTACACTTATATTTGTGAGGTAGGTTCGTAAATTGAAACGAAACCTACAAAAACTCCAATTGCCAATTTATGTTTATTTGTCACTACAAATGCCACGTGCCACTGCACGTAGTGGAACGATGGTCTACCTGATGTCGTCATCGTCTGCTCGTAACAGTAACGATGTGGCCTGAGTTGTAATGCATCAGAAAACCCTTATTAGTAAATATTTGCCGGGAAGTCTTTTTAAAACATTATTTTTATGATGATGCACGCAATAATATTTAAAAAAAAGTGTGTGCGTGTAATCTTTACGCGCGATTGAAGTAAAACTTAATAATAATTAATAAAGCCTTGTTATCAAATAAGCACTCACGTATTACTGAGGAGCTTTTTTAGATTTTTTGCTATTATTTTTCTCGGAAACGCTAACGATATAACTTTATCTTTTGAGCAAAGTTGGCATTTTCTCTACCTAAAATATAAGAATGCCTTTATAATAAATAATATTATTTAATCAAGTAAGATTTTATATATCTTACAGTGAATGATATAATGTTATATTTTGATATTATTATTCATCAGAAAATAAACACTTAAACTTTTTACAGGTGAGGTCGTTATTGATTTTCTCTTTTATCCTTATTTATTGATGACAGAGTAAAATGTACATATGATTCCGCCATTTTATTTGACGGATTATTATTTTCATTTTATATTCTATTTATAATTCATTAATATCATTCGCACATTTTAAAATATTCACTCATTAAATAAAATAATTGATAATAAGAAATTGATGGTTATATCAGCACATATTAATATGACGTTGTTATTGAATATTAACGAATATGGCCGAATGGGCTGAACCCTTTGCCTATCCTAATAATGGAAGAAGAAACCAAAAACAAATTAACGAATGTCGCAAATGTCAGAAAAATTCTGATAACTTTACTTTGATTTATTACAAAAGTAGTAATAAATAAGCAAACTGTACACTTGGAGATTATCAAAAATATTACTGAGCATATTGAAATGTTTTTTTTAAAACCATTAAATTATAACGGCTTAAAAATTGTTTCAATTTACTTTTTTACTGAGCGTTAATTCCGTCAGAAAAAAATTCTAAGTTTTCCATCAAAAAATTATTAATACTTCACTGTTTTACACGATTAAGAATAATACTTATCTAAATACACAATAATTAACAACATATATAACTATAAATATAACAGCATACTAAAAACTGATACTTCTCCTATTGCCTTATATTAAACCCTGTATTTTGTTATTAAAAAGACAGAGAGTCTATTTAAAATACTTATAGCTATAATTACAATACTTAATACTTTTACAAGTAGTAGAAACTATCACTGCGAGGAAATATACCAGGATACTATAATTCCTCGTTGGATAGCGACTGGTTCGTTGGCCAATATAGCTGCCAGAAATTGGGTTTACAGTAGCTATATATATATTTTATAGGGTGCGGAAAGTTTGGGTTTCTAGGTGGATCAAAAGCTATTCTATATTCATTCAAACATTTCGTTACATTGAAAATGAGGTTTGTTCACGAGAACTTGCCAGCAATGGACTGAATTGAATTGTAAAGTGCTTTTGTTTTGTAAACAAGGATACGTTTTGAACAAATTAAACATTTTTTTCTAAGTTTTAACTACCATATGTTAAAAAATAAATAAATGTTTAACCAGGCAGACATAAACGAGCAGGAGACACGCAAGGGGCGAGCAGGACGTCGCTAAATAAGAAACAAAAAAGTATTTGTTTCTGTCACTCTATCAGAACGTTACCCTCAGAACTCTCAGAATGGTGACATGTACACGACCACCATAAAGTGGTATTTCTAAAACAATAAATATTATCTATCTATACAATAACAAATATTAAAGATTTAATCACGAAAATTGATATTATATTATTCTGCAAATACATTCAGTAAAATGAAATATTATACGGAATCATTCCATCTCATATTGATATTTTCCTACGCATTTCAGCAATACTCTCACATCTATGTTGCTCCTGGTATGACCTGAAATTTCAAGAGAGAGATAGAATTATAGGGTGTCTCATGATATAATCTGTCCTTCTTGCACCCACGCTACGATACGCAACTACGAAACGGGTATATCGACCGTAGCTGCTACGTCTTACTAAAGAACTAAAATCAGTCTCTATGCCATTGGGATAAGAGTCACTTTGGAAAATTTGCCGTCTCGAAATGAAATAATTTTTCTCTATTAATAATTATAAGTATTTACTTTCAACGTAGACAAATAATAATTGATATTGAAAATAAGGGTTGAAGTTAAATGTCTTAAAAAGACACAGAAAACAATAAAACGCATGCTTGAATTTAAAGAAAATTGGATAACAGGATCAAAGCGGGATTAAGAACTCTTCGCAGATTATAGTATCCTGGTATGAAAATCGGATTTAAGCTCGCTTAAGACGGTTGAAACCTGATTAAACCGGATAAAGCTTGTCCGGATAAAGCATCTTACTCACCATACCAGAAAGTTAAACTCATTCAGCAAGGTTTACTTTTCTAAAAAGTTTATTAATATGAGCAGTATTTTTTGAAGAGAAATTTTCTTAAGCCGCGTTGAGCGATTTTTGGTTGGAGAAAACCTTTTTAGTTCACGTCACGGTTGACCTCAATATGGTCGTGATTAGTTTCTATAAAAAACTTACCAATAACCGCTCTATCTATTAAAATATCTATAACATTTTCAAATTTCAATTTTCATTTTCAAAAATGCTATCGCATTTGATCCTGAAATTTGAAAATGACCAAAATGATTCGTTCCTTATTTGAGTATTAATAATAATATAAAATGTAAGTAATTATCAGTTTTTAAATATGATGTTAATTATGCGAGAATCATTTTATTACGGATGAAATATGTTGAAAATCTAATTAACTAAATTTGTTTGTTATACATAGATAATAGTTATTATTCCTTTTCATGTAAAACTTAAATATTGAAACTCAACACTTGAAAATTACTTAATGCTGATAAAATGTTTTCTATAAAACGTACTTCCTAGGAACCCAGTAATATTGTTTGTTGTTTGAAGATAAAAAGTTTTAACGTGCAGTCTCAGTGACTGACAGGAGTATTTATTTAAAATAAAAGTAAATCAAAAAGGAGATATCCGAAAGAGCTTTATACAAAAAGAAAATTCAAACATAAATAATTATATCCTTGAGAACAAGTTAGCAAAAAATTTGTTAACAATAAAACTTAGAACACTCTATACTTATCAAATCAAATCAAAATCTTTTTATTGTATTTTGAATTAATACAAAATGGTGGTACAATATAGAGGTAGATAATATGTTACGAATTTTCACAATAATCATATTAAAAAACTTGATTATAGAAGCATTGTTCAACTAAAAATAATTAAGTGTCATTAATGCTTAGTGAAAATTATATAGTGTATTATTATTATTATTTATATTATTATTATTTTTATACTAAAAATAAAAAATCGTACATCTTAAAACCATCCGGATGAACCGGGCATTGCTTGCGATCTTAAATTCCTTAGAACCTCCTTGCCTTTTCTGTTCGCCTAGTCTTAAAAATAGCGGAATGCGGGAAAATCTTCTTTATGAGGTAAATAGCGGCGGCCGGTCTTAAACGACAGGGAGCTTTTCCCCTTGTGGAAAAATGAGAACCCCTAAACGCTTTGTCGCTTATGTTGCTCTTGCGAATGGGGTTGGAATAGGGAAATGCTTAATAGTCTTTTTAAATATTTATAAGTTAAAAAAAATCGCGTGTGTGATCGGGTTATTATGAAACAAAGAACTCTGCCGCGTCATTCTGTCAGTCTGTTCGCGATAAACTCAAAAATGAATGCACCGATTTTCATGCTGTTTTCACCAATGGATAACGTGGTTCTCGAGTTAGGTTTTAGTATATGATTTGTTAAGTTTTTGCGTACATATTTGAATACATTAACGATATTTCTTGGAGGTGTCGCAAAAAAATTAGCCGTCTGGGAGCTTTCAACGAAAACGCTGTCTAAGCCCTTTGAGATATAACAAAATAATGTATGGTGGAACTGTGTATCTTATATAGGTATACAGAAAATTCCATGATGGTACATGTCTATCTCTTAAGAATACCATAATATATTCATTTAAATACTAAAAAAAATTGGCAATTTTAAAGCGTTTTAACGCTTAAAAACTTGTAAAAGCTGTTTACAAAAATATATTATTAATACATAATATAATTTTATTACTAAATAATATTATAGAATCATTCAGAAATACGTTTCTGTTTCATTTTTAATTCATTAACTTTGATTACACATTCTCGAATACTTACATAATTGTTTTTTCTATTAACAGAACAGCGTCTGTCGGGTCAGCTAGTGATATTATATGAAAGAATTTGCCAACCTATCATTTGCTTATACTATTGGCGTGTTTGATATTTCTGATTGGTATGTATTTCCTTAAAATGAATGTTTCTTTGAGCTAAAAGCGCGACCTCCTTTTATTATATGACCGCCTGGTACTCACTCTGTCTACGGCGGTGGTTGACACTGGTGACGTGATTCTGACAGCCTCTGATCAATTTTTGATTATAAAATAGAGGTCTAACTAAGCCTCAAACCTCAAACATCAAGATTGTGTTTTGCCCATAAACCTAACGGGGGTTATTCTTGTAATCGAGTTTATTGAAAAATGATTTAAATATCCTTCTTTTATTGTATTTTGGTTTGAGCTGATGGTCTTGTTACTAAAGTTTAAATAAATTAAACTAACAACTCAATTTGTGATTTAAGAAATGAATTAATAAAATATTAAAAAAATTATACTTCATTTTTATTTGTACATACGTGGTTGTATACGAACCGAACATAAATTATCGACATATCCTATTATGTAATTATTATTAAAAGTATGCATGACGAAATTTATTTTACAAGTACATTTCGTTATCTTTCTTTCCATTTCGTTTGTGCATAAAAATGGCTAAGGTGAACTTTCCACCTGACGCATTTTACCTGAACTACCAGGAGGTAATAAACGCAAAGATATTGTTTACCTGTTCACCTGAAACACCCTGAAGTTTGCACACACACACATAATACTTTCATTGTGTGTGTGCACTTCAGCGTGCTTTCGGTATTCCATTGAAATTCACAGTTAGACAGAGGCAACCTATTATAACATTCATGTTCGCCTATTGATTTTATAATTTCCTGTAAGTATTTTTTATTTTGAAAAAATGGGAACTAGTTAATTTCTGGTGTCAGTTTGGGAGGTGGTTCATTTTTCCTGCTAATCAATAAAAATCTGTAAAGTGGGAGCTAGACTCACACAGGCAGGTTCCTTACCATCGAAGAGATATAAATGTATGTAAATGTACTTTTAAATTATTGTAAAAGAAAACTTTGTATAGCGGTCATTTTGCAATATAGCGGCAATGCTAAGTGTCTAAATTTCAGATATTAAAGTTACTGCGGTTTACCAGATATAAGCACATGAGTAACTAAAGGGTAATACCCTTTACCCTTAACTAAAGGGTAAAGTCTGTTTACGGACAGACCAATGAATAGAGTCACTGACAGCGGAGTCTTAGCAATGGATTCCCGTTGATTACCCTTTAGGAACTCTTAAAACGAAGTTAGTACCTACTATAGAAGTAATATTTCATATCTAGTTGGACAGTACTCTTATTATAAACCTTACTATATCTATAAGAGACAATGACTAGATTTAACAGTGGGAGGCTCCTTTGCACATGATGCCGGCTAGATTATGGGTACTACAACGGCACCTATTTCTGCCGTGAAGCAGTAATGTGTAAGCATTATTGTGATCCGTCGAAAGGGCGCCGTAGCTTGTGAAATTACTGGGCAAATAAGACTTGACAACATATTATGTCATAGTATGAATTTGTTTGTATCTCAAGAATACTGAGCGGCACTTCATTGTAATGGGTAGGACGTATCAATGACTATCAGCTCGACGTCCTGCTCTTCTCGTCCCTTGCTGTCATAAAAGAAAGAAAAAAGACTTACTTGTAGCCATACTCAAGGTTTTCGGCACAGCCGCCCCAAACCCAGTCGCTGTGCAAATGCTTCGGTCGCGTAGCTGTGCTGCACCCACAGCTGGATATACGACCGTCGCTACACGAACGAGATATCGCTAACGATATACCCGCTGACATAATAGCGTGCGTAAATGCCGTCTCCCTCGACGCTGGAAATATTGTTTATAATATTGTACAAAGAGGATGTAAATACTACGTAATTAGAGGCGAGACTACCTAAGTAAAAATTGAAATTTAGTTTAGTATGAAACGTGCAATGAGATTTGACTTAAGTTTGAAAGACTAATTACATAAATTATTACAATAATTGGTCTACGAAGTATAATCAGGCTAAGTTTGAAAGCTAACAGTTGCTTCAAACGTTGTGGATTTCGGTTATCTCGGTTTTTTTACAAGATTATAGCCGTTATCTGTCAATCTATCAATGACTGCACGATTCATACAATCGAGTGAATCGCTTTTTTCTAAGAGAGTTTCGCTAGGCTGATATTGTATTCATAAAATATATAGTACATGTCTTAAACTTTACACGCCTTATAACCGAAGTGTTGAGGTTAGTAGATACTATTTTTTGAAGTGAAAACTTTCTTAGCCGCGTTGGGCACTTTTTGGTAGGGGAAAAACTTATGGATTCGCGTCACCGACATGCTCACGACTGGTGCACTCGAAAAATAAATAATTAATATATATTATATAGTAAGACACGTAAGTATCCATCCCCACTCTGTGGTTGGACACTTTTTGGATGGGTAAAATCTCACGAGTTCGCGTCACCGAAATGCTTATAACAGTATATTTGTAGCTATACTGATGACGTAATGTACAACATTAGTGCTGTGTATGTCAGTCTTATAAGTGAAATTGAATGAATTTTGTGAAAAGTTCAATGTGTTTATACTGTGCATTGTTGAAATAGTATTTATGTTGGATTAATATATTATTAAAAATAAATTGAAATTAATAATTTAATTGTTATGAAGCATTATGAAATTGTAAATTTCAATATTTAAGGTTCTAAGTTTTCACTTCTATCGATATTCTCTACCACTGCCAATTTTTTTTTATGGTGCAAATTTAAACAATGGTCAAAATACGACCTATGGGTGACTCCCAGTAATTATACTCAATTTCTTTTATACCTTCAAGATAAAGTGGTCACTTACAGCCGTTCCCAATATTCAGTCTATCTCTTACTTGAGATAAAAATCTTAACTATCTGTCCCAATAAACTTATCGGTAGCTAACCTTATCCGTGCAACCTGTCTGTCAATGGAACGACGTATAGCTTACCAGCGATATAAAGTTTGTATGGACATTGCAATTCACGCGTCCCAATATAAGGCGATAAGAATGACTTATCGGGTATATTGGGACAGCTCAGATTATTGACAGCTAATTACTGACAGAAAGAAAGTAGTAATTTATCTCTATATATATAGTGTATTGGGAACGTCCGTTAAAGAAGTTTTCACTTTAAAAACTTTTTATCTTTATCATACCAATCAAAGTCAAAGCTCCAAATACAGGACCACCTTCTCTAATACTGCAGTTCCATCTCCGACTCCTGAACTGATGCTTGCACTCTTCAATACCCATACTGACTCCTCCACTAACGGTTGGCATGTGGTCTAAATGTCTCCGGCAAGTTCGACGCTGGTGTGCTGTGAGACCCCGACTCGTTGAGCAAGATTTCCTCGTAAAAGAAAAGTTGGACCACGTTTCGAAGTCTTGTAAGCCCATGTTGCTGCAACAAAATTGAAAAATATGAGTGAAATTGTTCGTGTTTCGTGCAACAATGGGCATATTAGTAATTAATACCCACTAAACCTTCTGAAACGGGCCTGTCGAACAACGTAATTAATTATAAGGTAAACTTAGATTATATTTTATACGTCTAGATATACTATGACAGCTGTCACAACGTCGAAAAAAATTGAGTTTAGAGTTAACCTCCATTTTGAGCAATGCACGCACACTAACACTAACAATCGCGAGTGTAAGACGTAGCTTGTCACGCACACTTACGTATTAAACCTGGCCTGTTTTTATCGGTTGTCTAAGAGACCTATACGTATATATAATCTAAGAAGAACCTATCTATGCTGCATGCTCGTCCTGCTAGCACAAAATGGATCGAGAATAACGTGATTGAATTGCCCACAAATTATTTTTTTTATTTTCTAGCTAAGGGAATAATTAATTATACCAACCTCATCGTTCATTATCTTATGCAGTATAAAATGAGGCGAGCTGATATAACAGGTATAACTATGTACCCGGAATGTCGATGTACGTACAAACAGAACAGGTAAACCATACCTCCGCGTTTATGTCCCCCTGGTAGTTAAGGTGAGATGTAAGACAGGTGAGAAATTGGTGTCAAACCTTTACGAATGAAGAAAAACACGCTTTTAAAGATTTTAGATTTCAGGTAAATATACCAAGGTCCCAAGGCAAAAGGGTTAGGTTTAAGACTCGCTTAGACTGACCTTGACCTTGTTTACGGTGATGTTTTAGTTATTTCATTGGTTTACAACAAAAAATATTCAACTGAAAGTATCCTAAATCAATTGGTAGTGTAATTTACAAAAAAAAAAACAAGTTGACACAGTTTTTAAAGACAGGCAAAAAATTTTAATCGCCATAGGATTAATTTGTTATTAATCCACTTGAACAAAAATGTTCAAAAAATTAAAACTATGTCAAATTTTTATGGAACCTAATGGCAACTATTCCCCATCGAACTAAAGAAGAATGAAAAAAATACACCAAACGAATTGAGAACCTCCTCCTTTTTGAAGTCGGTTAATAAAACTCAAAACTAACCGCGTTTATTGCTAAACAGTGAGAAATAAGACGTGCCTACAAAACAGGTGCGAGAGTACGAGGAGTGTAGCTGTGTGAATACAAATTTCTGTTGAAAAGGTAAACCATACCTTCGTATTTATGTTTTCCTGGTACTTCAGGTGAGATGTGAGACAGGTGTGGATTCCATGAAAATATAAATGTTCCATGAAAAAAAAAAATGTTTTTTTAACAAGCGCCTCTTTATTAAAATCATCGGTATCGTTCTTACACCGGGGTTCCTTACCTATAAAACCTTATGTGATTTCTAGTATTATAATCTATAGATATAAAATGAATTGCTGTTCATTAGTCTCGCTAAAACTCAAGAATGGCTTGACCGATTTGGCAAATTTTGTTCTTAAATTAATTGTGGAAGTCCAGAGAAGGTTTAAAAGGTGAATAAATTTGAAAATGCTCGGAATTAAATAAAAAACAACGATTTTGATTTTCCTTTGATGTGTCCCCCGTCGTTCAGAAATCAAATTAAAGTAATAATTTAAAATGAATAAATAACGAATTAGAATTTTTATATCTAACTTTCTCAGGAAGTAAAAATAAACTTAATTTTAGGTAACTATATAGTAGGTAGATTCATCTTAAGTTAAGTCAAAAATAAAATTACTGAACCTAACCGCACCACAAAACAAAACAAAAAATATAGTTTATCAGAAAGCTTTAAATTGATTACCAGACTGTATTTATGTTCTCCTGGTAGTTCAGGTGAGATGTGAGACAGGTGTGGATTCCATGAAATAAATTTTCCATGACAATAATTGTTTTTTTTTTAACAAGCGCCTATTTATTAAAATCATCGGTATCGTTCTCACACCGGGGTTCCTTACCTATAAAACCTTAATGTGATTCTTAGTATAATAATAATTAATACACATATTCTTATATATTATTACAAAATTACAATCTTTTTAGGAACAAAACAACACAAAAAATTTGGTTTTCTGAAAATCGTTTGTAGTTTTCATAATGAAAAATTATAAATGGTGAAATTGTAGCAGGTTAGCCAAAATAAAACTAAAAATGGCAGAAAATCTGATCACATCTTAATTAGTTCTAATTCCAAAGTATTCTAGTTTTATTCATAATAACAAGTGGCATTTTCATCATTAGCAGTACCACTTAGTATATAGTAGGTTACTCTTTTACCTATCTCTTATCCCACTCTTATCCCACCAATAGTTCAGTGTAAAAACGATTTTTGTATTAACAAAAATATACATTTTCAAATACAAAGTATTATAAATTATTAATGAAATGCACTTCTACTTTGTACGTATGCGAAATCTATGTTTTGATTATTATTAACTAAAAAAATTAGTTATATATTGCAACTTTTGTCAAATTAGGAAGTTTTAACCTTCCGAAATCGGCAAGTGCCCCCGCGCCGCGGTATGTCAATGCGTATTATTTTACTTTTTTATTTTATTAGATTGCGTATAATTATAATGATTTGAGAGAGTGTATAAGAAAGCAATTGAAACAAGCTATAAGATCATGCAAAATAAAACATCTTATAAACCAAATGAGAGAGAACTTGGTTAGGGCGTAGTGTGCCGTATGGCACTTCCGATTTTGGTGTATCTGAAATCTAGTGACATATGGAACTTCCCGATTTCGGAAGTCGATTTCGTACAAAAAACGAACGTAATAAACAAAGAGGATGTAAATACTACGTAAGGTAATAAATAATACATTCCATTTTTTTTTTAATTACACCTCTATAGCGCTATAATGTGCGTGCATGATAATGGAGTTCTTTTTTTTATTAATTGACTAAGACTGAATTAGCTCGTGAGATTATTTTATTGTTTGATAATCGATAGCCCTAAGAGTATCAATACTATTTAAAAAAAAAAGAGATATCCAAGAACTTTACGGAATTTAATCATTAGGGTATTATTACAATGGTTTACTTTAGAAACATAATAAACTTACAATTTTAGACCTCCTGATACAAATACTGAAAGGTGATAAAATTCATAATTATTTATTCTACAGTTTAACTATTATACTTACAGTGGGATTAAAAAATACAAAGGACATCCCTAAAAATATGATACATAAATAGTAATAGTAAATTTCATTCCATAACTTCTCTGGCTTTTAAGCTTGATAGTAACAAATCCGAATCCAACACCGTCTTCTGTTATCGTTGCGAAACTCCCAGTTCCATCCGTGATGTAGATACATTTTATAAACGTGATGACACGTGGTTCTTTTTCTGGGAATACGATAGCCTTTGTTCGGACTATAAAAGGGATTCCATATTTAAAAACTTCGTAAATAATGTGTTCACCGTACAGAGGTACTTTGCCGAGGATTAGATCGTGGATTCGGCAGTTGGCCTACGCGAGGAAGCACAATAATTGGGTTAAGTATTGGAATCGCATCCTCTACCGTTTGTTCTTAAACGTGGTTTCTTAACAGCGAGGTAAGTGGGTTAACAATAGTGGCAATAGTGAAACTGACACTGTATCGTTTTTGTAGAAAATAATTGTGATGCAGAAGTGTGACAATCTTTTCTTTTTAATAATTCGGTTAATAATTTAATAATGGCAAACGCCCTTAACATAAGTTCGAGATTAAGATTGCTTACGGAATGTAAATAATAATTACAAAGTGAGTACATACTCTTTACTATTTTTTGTTATTTGGTAGAGTTCTCGTGGCAGGCATCGTCAGGCTCTCTTAAATGCCACTGTTTGTGGCGGCGACGTGGTAAAATATGGTCGAGGGAGGCGATGGCTGTCCCATGCGTCATGCTCATGATCGGGCGCTATTGTGGTGGCAGGATGGTCGTGTTACCGGGAGGTCTGCTCCTTTTTTTTTCTTTTATTTATTCATTTTAAATTTAAAGTTATTACATTTTCTTTTTTTATATACATATATAATATAAGCTAATAAAGCGAGTATAACGCTTGAATGTCATTGCTTGCAGCGGCGACGTGAAGCGGGTCGTTCACTTCCTTAAAACTGCATGTAATATACTCAATGGGCGCTGCCGGGGGTAACTGATTATATTATATATGTATATACTGATTTTTTGGTGAACTACATTTTCGTAAATTAGTTTTATCATTAGTGAAAAGATTTAAGATTTCTTCTTTCCTCCTGTCACACTATTGCATTAAACAATCAAAGCTAACATCAACAGACACGTTATATAGGTACTCAAAATACAGAATACAAGAATAATTTTGCTACTGTGTCAAGTATGTACATTCAAATTTCAACACATTAAAAACTCTTGCTGCATGCAAGAGTTTTTAATTATCACAAAAAAGGTCGTGTTGTGAGTTTTTTTTCTAGGAGATAATAGAATATATACTAAACTTTGAAAAATCTTGCTTATTTTTATATAAATAATACAAACAATATAAAAATCTGAAAAGAAGAATCTGATACCATGATAGTCATTGAAATTTGTCTGTAATTTGCTTTTTGAGCGGAATAATTTTTTAGTTGTTTCTTTTTTATTTCTACTAATATAATAATAACATAAATGTTTTCAATGATAGGTAAATGATAAACTATTTTTACAGTAATTTAAAAATAGTCGGCACCTATTTCTGCCGTGAAGCAGTAATATGTAAACATAACTATGTTTCGGTCTGAAGGGCGCCCCTTCACTCCCAAAACACAGTTATGTACAGTAATAGTAGCTAGTGAAATTACTGGGCATCTGAGACTTAACATCTTATGTCTTAAGGTGACAAGCGCAAATGTAGTGCCGCTCAGAATTTTTGGGTTTTTCAAGAAACTTGAGCGGCACTGCATTGTAATGGTGCGTATCAATTACCATCAGCTGAACGTCCTGCTCGCCTGGTCCCTTATTTCCATAAAAAAAGCAGTGTATATGTAGATTTAACTATAAACATAGATATAAACATCTATTTATACAAATTAAGCCTTACCCCCTTAACGTAAGGTTCAATTGACTAAGCTAGAAAAGAAAACAATACGCAGTGTTCTTCTAATTATATCTTATATGTATATAAAATTCTCGTGTCACGGTGTAAGTAATTGAACTCCTCCGAAACGGCTCGACCGATTTTCGTGAATGTTAGCGTGCATATCGGATAGGGTGGAGAATCGGAAAACATATTTTCATCCCTCTAACTATTAAGGGCAAATTTTTATTTTATTTTTTTTGACAACATTTTTTGTTTTTTTTTTATGATACAGCATAAAAAATACATACAACCTTAAATTTTCAACCCTCTACGATCAACCCCTATTTTTGTATCGCGATTTTTATAATATTCTATTCCATCCACAGATCCGCCATAGGGTTGCAAGATGGCAGTCGAATACGTTAATTTTACGTACGATATATTTGGTAGGTCTGAGAATCGATTTTTTTTTTAATTACTTTATATGGCAATACAACGTTTGCCGGGTCAGCTAGTATTCTATACAGCGCGACATTTTTTGGTTATTAAATACCTAGTGGTGTAAAAACGATTGAGGACAGCTGTTTTGATCGAAATCGCTGATATTAGAGTACAGAGTAATTAGAGTTACTTCTTATCACATTGACACTTGTAATTGGGTAAATAAAATGTTTGATGTATTTTTGTATGAGCTTATGCTTTGGTTACAAATACTCTTAATACATGAAAAAAAAAACACATTGACATTGGAACACATGCGTTCTTTTTTTATGGAAGGAAGCAACAAGCCAGTGTACAAGGACGTAATGTTAAGCACTTTAAAGTGATGTATTTATCTAGAATATAACAACAAAAGTTGAAATCGAAAACATTCTTGCTGTCAATTACCCCGCGCATTTTATGAATTATCATACGTAAATAAATGTCATTGACTGAATTATTTGTATTGCGATTATATAGGTATTTTCTATGTACAAACATAAATATTCCGTATAAACAAAAAATCATAATATACTAAACAATTCTACCAAACACGCTCTATCTTATGGTATAAGTATTATTCCGATAGGTTCAGTAGTTTTTGCAGTATAACTGAACAAAAGAAAGGCTCCCGATTTATAAGTAGGACAAGTGAAGTTTGACAGAAAGGGACAAAACAATTTGATAGTTATTAGACTGTTTAGCGAATGGCGTTATTATGATACCTATCGTACAATATTTAATTAATTATGGTCAAATTTTATCTGTTTTAAGCCACTTGTAAAAAATTAATTAATTAAGCTAAGTGCTTAACAATTCTCTAGAAACAAATAAAATCTTTGAAGACAAAATTTTATTAACGATGCGGGGCTCGACCGCACGACCTTTGGCGTTCCGTGCCAGTGTTCTCCCAACTAAGTTAAACGTTCGAGTGACGTATCGTCATAAAATCTAATAATTCTCTAGAAACATGCACAAAACATGAACTGATAACACCTAAGTATATAAATACTTATACTTTCTGGTTACGTCATTTCTATTTGATACATTTAACGAACGGAAATGAGTAATCTGAAGAATATGAAAATTCTACTAAATGTGCAGTCCCTGAAGGCCAAGTTTATTTGAAAATAATCGTGACAAATATTCTCGGTCAGTCTATCAATAGGCTGTTCTTAATTTTTTTTAAATATATTCAAAAATGATCGTAAAGATTTGATAGCCAAATGGTATTTTTAATTCGTCAAAATTAATCCACTTTATGCTAAGAAAAATTGTTTTAAAATTTAAACAAATAAATATCGCGCCAAAAAGGGAGCCGCCATTATAGTGACGTCTTAATAACATCAAAGAGGATGTAAATACTACGTAATAAGAGTCCCTCTTGAAATTTTTATTTACCAATAAATGTGGACATGTGGTGTCCAACTGTCCAATTCAAAGGGTTTGGTATCGGACCATTTATAAAGTAATTGAATAGTACAATGTAAGCTTTGTTATCAGTATTGTTTTGATGCTTAAAGTTTTGGACTCGCCCAACAATATTTATACTAACTTTTCAGGTACCAGAATTCAGATGATTGAAAAAAAATATAGAAAATAGCCATCGCCGTTTTTTAAGGATGCGCTTACTGACAAAAAAAACTGTTGTGAAATATCTTTCTGTTTCCATCAAACAACAAAGATTAATCCGTGTTCAATGCTGACCCAATTTTAAACTTCTCTCTGTAATAAATTCAGAATAATCAGAATTTTAATTTGGAACAACTATCACTGAACTCCATTACAATATTGATAAATGGAATGATTAGGAATATCAAACAAAATTAACGTTTACTCAAACGACAAGATTTGTAAACAAAAACAACGCAGCAGCTACCAGGGTTGCATAAAAGAGAGCAAATCGCATGTTAAACGCGCCATTAAAATTGCTTTGTTCTCGATTTCACAATAATTGCGCTGATAAGAACCTCCGAGAAACTGTTTCAGCTTCAGCAATATAATATGTACATAATAAGGAGGTTCGTGTTTGTGAGCCGTGACACTGGCGTCATATGACATGTCTAGAGCATGATGGATATATGGATCGTTCCTTTGTTGATGTTTGCTTGGATGCTTTTATACAATAGTGTGACAAAATATAAGAAAAAAAACCTAAGGAAAAGCGATCAAAGGGTTTTTCAAAAATATAAACTTACTTTACATAAATATCGAGCTACATTGAAACGTAAGTTCTTATGGCAAAATACATAATAGGATATACAAATTTTTTATCGCAGATAGTTCGCATCGATAAGTGCTTGTACAATATTTTGTACGTACAATAAATTGAAGAATCTACTAATGTTACTAAGAATGCATAGTGAGAGATTGAACAAATAAGTTGGTAGTATTATTATAAAGTTGGTTAAAGTTATAACACCTAAGTTTGGAAGAAATGGGTTTGGTTTTAATTTCTTCATTTCCCATTAATTAACAATATTTACACAACCATCATCTACTATCACAAAATGGTTCTATTGTATCATTGATATAAAAATTATTATATTCGAAATTTTAAAAGATATTTTGTAATTTAATATAACTTCTGTTTTGTGACCACATATAAGTGTATTTTGTTGCAAACTTCAAGAAAATATAATGATTAAGTAATGTAATTTTAAAAAGAAATTTATAAACTAATAACATTATCACACTACTGCATAACACCATTATTTTCTATTTAAAACAATACAGTATCATTAGCACCTCAGTGTTAACGAACAAACGAACGAAAATGCGCTTCCTATACATTACGCTATCGTTGTGTCTCATCGCGGCGGCCAACTGCCAGAGTCACGATCTCGTCCTTGGCCAAGCTACATACGGTGACGTCATCATCTACAAAGTCAACGAATACAAGTATGGATTCCCTCTGATCGTCCGAACAAGCATACTAGAATACCCGGACCCAGGACAACATAACTACGCCTACATAAAATCTATCTATATCAAGGATAACGATAGAGATGGTACTGGAGGTTACCCAACGATCTCCGCCGGTGGTGTTGGACAACGATTCGTGAGAATCAAACTGAAGAGCCAGAGAGGCTATGGATTGAATTTTACTGTTACTATTTACGGAAGGTATTAAGCATTCAAAACGGTTAGTTGTTATATATTATATTTAATAAAAAATAGGTTTTTAATTAGTGAAATTTTATATTATATATTTATTGCGTATTTAGTCAGTTATGTTTCCTTCTACAGAACAGTATTACATTCCAAGTGAAATTTACAAACATTTTTTGTTCAGTGTTCAGTTACAACGTAATACAAATTGTACAGTATTGTGTCATATTCAATTGTGTTTAAAAAATGAAGTATAAATGGAATAAAGCATTGTAAACAGTCAAAAATTTAAAATAAAAATAATTTAAACTTAAATTGTTTTGCTTATCTTATATTATAATTATCTCGTTTTCATTAGATATATTTTTATATGTTACTAAAAATCTGAATTCGGTAACTAGAATGCTGGATTTAGAAAACCAGTTTTCTATAACGTTATCCTTACATTAGTAATTAGTAATATTATAAATCCGATTGTCAGTTGGTTTATTTGCTTTTAACCCTTCGTTTACCTTAGATTAAGGAGGTCACATTGTTCGAGACTGGCTCGAGTACCCCCCCTTGGGCGTAATATTAGGTGCCGCACTTTGCGACTACGCCTGCAGTATCTAATTGGAGCGAATTGTTACAATGTTTTATCAAAGTACTATTTCAAATTTTATTTCCATTTAGTTTTTTAGATTGTATAATAATATGTTCTTTAATTTAGATAACCTTTCATCAAGAATATTTTGTGAAATAATTTATATGCTAATTTCTTTAAAGTTAAATTTTCAATTTATTGTTAATATTTCAATTTTGTTATACATGTTCCACTGCTTCTTTCATATACTTACATTTTTTAGGGAATCCTTATACTCCGCTTTCCGTCCGTTTGACTGGCCGTCTGTCTTAAGCTTAAGCTTAAATTCTCAATTTAGTCGTCTGAATTTAGACAAGTATAATCGCATTCAGCAAGCTAGCATCCTTAGTTTAGAATATAATATAATGTTATTAATAAGATTTATATTATATTAATAAGAATGGTTACTTACTTAATCATTTAGAAGCCTAATTAGAAAGGCATTTAGGAATGTGTAATTAAGATAATGATTTCAGTCGCTCGTAGCTCTTCGTATCCCAATAAGTTTCAGGGATAATTTTTGTCAGCAGGGGTTGGCATAATAAAGAATTGAATTTTAAAATTGAAATGAATTTCCTGTTGCAATAAATGTTAGTGTTATGACCAATCTCTCTTTTGCACTAATACTGTTTCGTAGGATAAAAAAAGCAAGAGCTTTCGAATAAAAGGTGTCAGAAGATTGAAAAATATGTCAAACGATCTCGAATCCATTCGTAGATAATTTCTGAAGCCCGCTGGATCTAAAACACCCATAATGTCCATGTTTGCTAACTTTCCGCGCAGTTATAAATATTCCTCCATCCATGTTCTTCTTTTTCTTCTTTCTATTTCAATTGAGCCAATGGCCAGGCAAAGGCGAATTTTTTGGTGTGTGGAGTCATCGACGACGGCGACAAAATGGTAACTGATTCAGTAACTAAATTTAGGACAGTGTGAGCAGAAGTTTCTAATTTATAAGTTGCTTCTGAATTTAGTCGACTAAATTCAGTCAAGTAAGAGGCATAAAAGGCATTTTTTTTTATGGAATAGGAGGACAAACGAGCGTACGGGTCACCTGTTGTTAAGTTATCACCGCCGCCCACAATCTCTTGCAACACCAGAGGAATCACAGGAGCGTTGCCGGCCTTATTAATCGGCCTTTAGAATTATTTTTGATGTCATTTCTAATAACTACTAGATACTACTACCGCTTCGGAAACAAATGAGAGCTGAATGCTCTGAGAGAGAAGAAGCGGCGCAAGAAACTCTCCCAGCATTCTTTTTTGCACTCTTTTCAATAAAAATATACAATATTGTACAGTCATTTCTATCGCTATAAAATAATCACAATCTAGTCCCAGGCTGTCCGATCATTTAGATATTCAGCAGTGGAGTAATAGGATTTACTGAGCCATTTTTTTTATAAAACATTTAAACTTATTTATAGATAATGCCTGAATAGTGGCTGGGACTTTATTATAGAAGTGTATACATTTACCCTTAAAGCTGTTATGTATCTTATGAAGCCTACTAGAATTAGTTACAAGCAATCCCTTATTTCTAGTGTTATAATAATGAAAATCACTATTAAGAGCAAAAAGGTGACGATTTTTGTGAACGTATATTAAATTTTCATAAATGTACTGACGATGAACAGTCATAATATTTATTTCTTTAAATTTGTCTATAACCAAGCCGATATATAGCACGAACAGCTCTCTTTTGCAGTGCAAACACTATATCAATGTCAGCAGCATGACCCCATAGTAAAATACCGTACGTCATGATGCTGTGAAAATAACTGAAGTACACTAATCTAGCGGTCGCAACATTCGTGTACTTACTAATCTTTCTAACTGCATATGCCGCAGAGCTGAGTCTATTTACTAGATGGGCAATATGTGGACCCCACTGAAGCTTTTTATCTAACGTGATACCCAAGAAGACCGTAGTGTCCACAAGTTCCAATCTCTGGTCATTTACAAGTACGTTGGTTTGTACCTCCGCTGTGTTTGGTGCAATGAACTGTAAACACTTGGATTTATTACTGTTTAAGTGCAGATTATTCGTCTCAAACCAACGCACTATCTTTGAGAGTGCATTAAACAATGCACTCTCTATATTGATGACGAGGTAAACACCTCGTCATCAATATCTACACGTCGCTTCACTTTAAAAATAAGTGAAGTATCATCAGCAAACAATACAATCTCATGGCTATCATCTACCACAAACGGTAGATCGAATAATATATATAAGAAACAAGAAAGGACCGAGAATAGAACCCTGTGGAACACCTATTCCCACAGGTTTACCCGAAGACCGTTTGCCCTTTAAATCGACTATCTGAACTCTTTCGCTTAAATATGATTTTAACAGATTTAGGGCTCTATTTTTCACTCGATAATGCTTTAGTTTAAGGAGTAAAGTTTCAGTGTACGCAGTTACAGTGGACGCAGTCAAATGCTTTGGACAAATCACAAAAAATGCCCAAAGCATCCTGTGACTCTTCTCAGGCGTCAAAGATGTGCTCTATGAGTCTAGTACCCGCATTAATTGTTGATAAGCCCCTAGTGAAAACAAATTGATTTTTGTTCATTAATTTACAAAAAGACAGCACTGAAATAGGTCTGAAGTTAGCAGGGTCAAAAGAACTGCCCGATTTAAACAAACTATAATACTATAGGTATAACTTTGCTGTATTTCATGAGGTCAGGGAACACACCCTCATATATGCATTCATTAAATATTATTGCTAATTCAGGTGCTATAATGTGAAGTACTTATTTTACAATATTAGTCGAATGGCCCCATAGGTCTTTTGTATTTTGTAGGTTAAATAATTTGAAGATTTAGATATTATATCGCTGTAACATACTTAAATTTCAAATCAGTGGAAGATACTGGTACGTGTAATTTAAGCATATCATATGCTGCTTTTGGTGAAGAGTTAAGGTCTTTGGTCGCGATAATCGGGATTTCAGAGAAGTATTTATCAAATTCATTTGCAATTTCTATGTCCGAATTTATAACGCGATTATTAATATTTAAACAGATAGAGGTGTTACGACATTTTGATCTACCAGTTTCATTATTAATTACACTCCAAGTAGCTTTTACTTTATTATTACTGCTTTTAATTTTATCTGCAATGAAACGTGTTTTCGCTTCATGACAAACTACTTTAAAGAGCTTGGAGATGTTTTTACGTATATTTTAAATTATTCACTATTATTGTAATGTTCCTCATAATAAAGGTCATATAAGCGTTTACGACTTTTGTGGATACCCATTGTTGCCCAATCATTAAAACAATGTTTATTGTTTACTTTCACCGTTACTGGAGTAGAAATCCTGTCAAATTCCTCACAGAAGGAATTGAAGACTAAGTTATAGTGAAAATTAGCAGTTTCACCACAGTGCAAAAATGGTGTCGTATTTACCAATTTACTTCTAAACCTCTCAAGACGGCTACCCGTAACTGGTATAATCGTTACCTTTTTTGGTCTGACATTGCCCTACTTCTACAAAACGAACTGACTACTTTATGTTCTCTAAAACTAAACTGGAGCTGATGACTCTTAAGTGTAATAATAATACTAGTAGTTGCCCGTTGCATTCGCAACTTAAGGTTTTATCTCATAAAAATGTTCAATATTAGAATAATCATGTCATAAACAGAGGTGTCTTTTAATTCAATTATCATCAGGTTCTCATACTGAAATATGCAGGGCAAGCAGTCATTAACGGCCGTTTGCAATATCTCTAGTATCGTATCTCTAGTTACGTATACATTGCTGTCATAGGACATAAGTGCAATATAGTTATAGTCCAATGCTTTATGTCGATAGGTTATTGAAATGTAAGTAAGCGTTAAAGGATAGATCTGTGTACCTCTAGTAAGTTAAACTAAGGATAGATAAGTTATTGAGAGCGGCCGTAAGCTGGCAGAGTTAGGTTAGATATTAGTAGGATGATTGAATATAAATACGACTTCATAGATCACATTATACTAGAAGGTGGTCTTTCGACTATGTTATGGTCATGTTGTGCGCAAGCATAATAATTTAGGTACTCACATAATTCATCAGTGGGAGGCTCCTTTGTACAGGACAGCAGTAAAAAGTAAAAAGCAATAATAAAGTGTGTGTAAGCAATAAGCATTATTGTGTTTCGGTTTGAAGGGGCCGTAGCTAGTGAAAGTACTGGGCATTATATGAGACATAACATCCTATGTCTCAAGGTGACGAGCGCAATAATTGTAGTACCTCTCAGAATTTAAAAATCCAAACGAACTAAAAACTTCATAAAATCCTCACGTATTTGTTTTGAAGTCGGTTTAAAATTTTCGTGATGAATCTGTGGGCAGTAAGATATCAATGCCACTGCTGAATCAACTGATATTCCAGATATTGTTATGTTATTCGCGTATTTTCAAGGTGAAAGTATTGTTGAATCGGCAATAAGTAGTGACGCGTAGGCCTTAGTTTGTGAGCCTCTGTATCGCTCAAGGTTAAATGATGTAAATGTCGGGAATTCACTATGAAATGTCTTGCAGTTATTTACTGAAACGTATTTTAGAACTATCAACTGGTTCATGAGGAGATTGTTTTGGCAAATGAACGTGCGTTGATGTGGGCCTTGCGTCGATACTCTGGTTCCTTCTCATGTCCGGATAATTGGTGCTGGGCTTTGACTGCTGAAGACATCAAACGTTTCAAATATTTGACATATTTGTGAGTATCTTAGTGAAATCAAAGAATATGTTATAGCATGAATAACGCTAAAATAACAACTCTACGACGAAAAGTTAGAAAGACACAAATATGTTTGAGATTGTGTATTATTGTAACTAAAATATATTTCCAAAAGTAATAATATTTTCAATAATATATCTATGTGAATCTTACATCTTTGTGCCGTTTGGTGTGGGAAACTTGGCTCATTGAGCCAGATGTGCGGAGTAGCTACAAAGTAGATACTATCTACGCGTATTTTAGCCAACGGTTCGGCTTATACCAGTGGGATGCTCCTTTGCACAGGATGCCGGGTAGATTATGGGTCCACAACGGCGCCTATTTCTGATGTGAAGCAGTAATGTGTACGCATTATTGTGTTTCGATCTGAAAGCCGTAAACTACTGATATTACTGGACAAATGAGACTTAACATGTTATGTCTCATGGTAACGAGCGCAATTGTAGTGCCGCTTCTCTTTGGGGTTTCCAAGAATCCTGAGCGGCACTGCATTGTAATAGGCAAGGAGTATCAATTACCATCAGCTGAACGACCTGTTCGTCTCGTCCCTTATTTTCATAAGAAAAAACATTAATTAGTTATCCAACGTGGAAATGTATTACATTCATACAATTTTTTTATTTCCTGGAAATCATTTTCTTTAATGTAACTTTCATATAACAAAGGGCATGTTAAAATATATTTCGAAATTTCTGGGAGCCTGTTGCAAAAGCCTTAGATAATTTATGCGTCTAGATAGAGTTTCTTGCTGTTAGACAACCGATAAAAACAACCCCAGTTTAATACTGTAGTGTGCGTGACAAGCTACGTCTTACACTCGCGATTTGTATAGCGATATCGATCTATTTGTGTTATGGCGGAGTTCACAGACTCTCCTTTAACCAGTGTTTGATAAATCAGTCGATGAATTCCTAACCATCTGTTACACAGCCGATCAAGTATTCACTGTTCACTTACTAAACCAGCCAATAAAAGTAAGCTCTGAGTGAATGAACATGAAATGAACGAATTATATAAGCTAACTCATTAGAGAAGTCACATAGTTATTATTAAGACACCCCTAATATTGTTAACATCTGTATTTAGTAGCATAAATTAAAATACTTCAACTTGAGAAGCTTCGGAACTTATTGGAAACTGTATGCTAGTATGTGTTGCCCATTTGGAAGGGTAATAAAGCCACGGAGCTGTCACTTGCAAACAACCCAACAATTATTGAATATGATTAATTGAGTAATTGTCAATTGACTATTGTTGTCGTTTACGAATTGTTTATTTACACGTGCTTATTCTCCTTGTTTCTAAAGTTTGATGTGTTTGTTGTAAAAGTATTTATTAATTTAATACTTAAATTGAAAATTAACTTGTACTTGAAAAAAGGCGGCTCAAAAATTATGTTAACTCTAAACTCTATTTTTTTCGATGTTTTCACAGCTGTCATAGTCTACCTATACGTATGGTGATCTAAGGCAAAACCATATACTTCGTCCAAGCGAGGAATAAGACAAACACGTGCGAAAAATAAGAACATCTCTATAGTTACTGTAATCGATTTTGATTGTCAAGTCGTAAACAGTCAGCCACTCTTGGAAATAGCTCCATATTATTTTGAATATCAAACTAGCTAGCTGAGTAGTAGTAGAGTATTTTTTTAAGCGTTAGCACTAGCTAACGCACACATCGGCAAATCAAAATTGGTGTCACACAGAATACAGAAAGATTTTCTGCGTTCTGTGGGCTGTCAAGTCGTATACACACTAGTATATTCCAAGTCTATGCGCTATACATATATCCACTACCACAAATCCCACAGCACCCCAAAAGAAAACGTCAAATGATCATTTAGATACGATTATTTTTAAAATATGGAAGTATATTTCTAATTGCAAAGTTTGTAAAAGGAACTGCAGAAGAAGACGATAAATGGAAAAATATAAATAAAAATCAAGCAATAGTTAACATTTTATTTATTTACCATGAATAGACATGAAATATCCAGTCTGTATAGCGTAAACTTCTACCAGGAAATTATAACCTCGGAAGATACTAGGGCTGTCTAATTCCAGCGTAACAAAGGATTGCCCAATACCGCCTTTTTTCAAATACACCTCTCCCCACTTGTCATTTCTCAGATCCAACACTCGAATAGCATTTATAACTTCACCGCGCGAACAATTTACTGTAAAAGTCTCTGATCGTACCCACACTGCAGGATTTTCTTGATGCACTTTATTGTAGATTACTTTCGAATTTAAATCTGGATATCCAAGTATCAAGTCATGAGCGTAAACAAAATTCAAAATGGTCGCCACTAAAGCAATTCGTAATAGAAACATGGCTGATACGTTCATTATTATTGATAGTATTTTAACAAATGGTAAAAATGTACGCTGCATGAATGGTAATGGTGTTAATAAATTTATTTAATAATGTTGCTAATAGTTTACGTACTTTACGTGTGGCGTCATTTAAACAGGGGTACCAAACATTTTTGTGTTTAAAGTTATGTTAAGATAAAGTGATACCAGCCTAATCTGAAGGCCAAAGCCATAAATTTGTCAACCCTAGTAAGCTGTCATGTCAGGGAACCAGACTATTAAACAGAAAGGCCTACGTGCCTATTTTACCTAATAATTGTCTACTTTTCTAGTCTGGTTTTTCTATTTTTCATTCATAAGTGTTTGCTACCTCAATACAAAGATGTCATTATACTCAAGTACTGGCTTCAAAAAATTTCATCTTTGAAAAAATGATTATGTGAATGAAATGTGTGAGATGGAACAGCGTGTTGGATTGATTTTCGCATCAATAACACCGACGATGGTGCGAAATGCCATACAAGGCATATCCCCACGAGCGAGGTGGTGTATTGAGCAAGGCGGAGCACACTTTGAGCCGTTGCCTCCTTTGACGTTTTATTATGAAAAAAAAAATACGTTTAAAAAAACCGACTTCAAAAACTGTAAAGTATCAAATAACTAAAAATTTAGTTTAATACACCTCTTATGCAAACCTTTACCTTTACCTTTAATGTCAATAAAATACTATTATGTTGCTACATATTGATATGTTTTAAATAATCATAAATCTCAGAGTAATCGGTGTACATACATAAAAAAAAATACCGATCGAATTGATAACCTCCTCCTTTTGGGAGTCGGTTAAAAATAAGAGTTCTTTAACTTTGTTTCATTAGGTTAGGTTTATTTAATATTTTTGTTTTTCCGCGAATTAGGTAGAGTTCTACCTACATTTGTAAGTACATACTGCGTAGTTTACTCTTTAATTTTATCGAAGAAAAGTTTGCACATCAGTGAAAAAAATTTTTTTGGGGTACGTGATACAGCGTTACTACGGTTCTTAAATTTTATTCTAATGCACCATTTACCTCCTTTCGGCTTTACGGGCAGTTTTGTAACACCCTGTGTAGCTTTACTAAGGCTAGGTACTTTTACTTAGCCTTAGTTGAAAAGGAGAAATAGCTTCGTGGCCTAGCTTTGACTTCATGAATTAGCAACCTATGGAGGTTGCCCAACATGGAGATGGATACATGTTGGGCAACTTTGAAATTCATGAAAAACTTTGTGAGATTTGCGGCTACATATGAAATTAACTTGAATTTTTAATAAATAACATATAATAAGATTACGTACATTAAAATTTAAAGGTTATGTACGAGTATGTACAAATAAAAAGTGTACGACACCTGCTTTATAATAATAACACGAATCGTCATTCACTTAAACTTATTCTCAATAATACCTTATAACAATTGACTTAACACTACCCATAAGTATTAATTTTAGCGCTCTACTGCTAATACCAAGAAGCTATGATCTAATAGTGTCTACTAAAACAACATTATAAAAGTACAATTTTTGTCGCAGCTGTCATTTGAGTGACAGACATACAGCCAGAATGTTCGTAAAATTATTCTTTTTGTTTATATATGTGGGTTTTGTGACGTCAAATGATTTAAGATTAGGATACGCAGCTCCAAACTCGAAAAAGCTAATAACTGAGATCAAAGAAGCAGATCCCGCGCTATGGAAAAGGACAGACGATATTATAGTAACTGCGCCCTCAAATGAAATAATTAGCGCTGTCTTTGTCACCGACCTGCGGGATGACAAGGATGGAGAGGCGTTTATTGAAAGCGGCGGTATAGGACAGAAGAGTGTGACTATAGGTTTGAAGAGTCCAAGTATTTTGCGGGGCTATAGGTTTGAGGTTGAGGTATACGCTGATGATCCTAATGCAAGGTATTACAGCAAGGGTGGCGCTTCGCCGTATAGAGACGACATTCAATACTCCAGGAAGTTCTAAGTATGTAGGCATTTAATTATAAAAATAAAGTTATCTGTTAAATCATGTTTTCTTTATTTATTAAAGGAAAGGATTTTTATTAATTATCAACATACCTATGTGGTTAGTTTTGTATTAATTATTATTTTAATAATATGTGCACTTATTGACTTTTAAAAAAGATAAAGATGACTTTACCACATGAGTGCTAGCGTAAGTTATCTATGAATATAATTTTTAAAAAATGTTATGTATTCATTAGTTTTTTTATTATTAAACTACTTCAAAAGAGGAGGAAGTTATCAATTCGACTGCACGTTTTCTTGTAATATGTTTGACCTGATTTCTGCCGCCGGATTCCACCTTCACACAATACGCCACAAAATTGGATCATTCCTACCATCTGGATGTCTGTTCCTTTCCAGTGCTGTTTTCAAGGAACTTTCTTCCACGTCCCACCAAAGTATGTAATGAATGAATGAATGAAATGAAATGAAATGAATGAATGAAATGTATGAATGAAATGAATGAATGCATGAAATGAATGAAATTATTTATTTTGCTTTTGCAATAGGTTATGTCTAGATCTTAAATATTATAATGTGTCCTCTATCCAGCTTATATTAAAAGCATGCAACAACTTAACACTAATTATTTAAATATTCACTAATACTATAAAAGTTAATTTCAAGCAGCTATTTAAAGAGTCTTGGTATAAACATTTTATTAGACAGTATTTTGAAGTCCTCATTACACTCCAGTGTTTCCAGAATGCTACAACAAGGGCACCTTAAAAATGCGAGTAAACTCCTTCCTCTAGTGTTGCAACATCTGTTTGGCAAAAGTAGAATTTGGCTATAAAAAAATTTCATACACGTTGCCAGAGTACAGAAATGGATGTTGGATTCAATTTAAAATCATTGAGGGTATATTTTTAAGAGTTCCTGATGCAAATACAATGGACAAAGTCGCAAGCATATGCTACTTAAACATAAAAATTCCAATACGTACTAATAAATTGTAATAATTCATACTTTTTTGCCATTAGTTTACTTATATTTGACAGTCTTTATGACCTGACCTCACTCTTAGATTTAATATGGAATACACTTACTGGGAATATATTATGTTTGAAATTTGTATGACGGCTGTAGTGATGTCTCTTAACCTTCGATATCGATATTTGTATCTCGAATGGCACGATCGCTTTACAAATAAGTACACAGGAATACGTTACCGACAGGAAAAGTGTCGATAACTTGTTTACATGCCTTTGTGTATCGTGTTGTTATGTTAAACCATTATATAAACTATGTTAATTATATTCTGCAAAAAAGCGGCCAAGTGCGAGTCGGACTCGCCAATGAAGGGTTCCGCAGCAGTAACTTTATATAAAAGTTCTTGTAGTTAAAAAACTACTTACTAGATAAATAAAATTTGAAAAACAAAATTTTATGAAGATATAGATCTGATAGATATCGAGTCCCGCATCGTTCATATAATTTTGTTTTTCAAATTTTATTTGTGTATTAATCCTAGAAGTGAGGGTTATTACTTTAAAAACATAACAAATTACTTACTAGATCACGTTCAAACCAATTTTCGGTGAAAGTTTGCATGGTAATGTAAATCATATATTCTTTTAGTTTTACCATTCTCTTATTTTAGATGTTACAGGGGTGGGTGTGACACACTTTTTACCATTTTGGAAGTGTCTCTCGCGCAAACTATTCAGTTTAGAAGAAAAATATATGAGAAACCTCAATATCATTTTTGAAAACCTATCCATAGATACCACGTATTGGTTTGATTTGACAAAATTTTTTGTTTTTTTAAAAGAAGTTTCAACAGTTCCTATCGTTTCGGTAAAAAGTGTCTGTAACATACGGACGGACAGACAGACAGACATGACGAATCTATAAGGGTTCCGTTTTTTGCCATTTGGCTACGGAACCATAAAAAGTACAAATTGTGCATTAAAACAATAAGAAACTGGGGCCAGTTGTTGCTGCAAGTGAACTTATTACACAATAAATAATGAAATGTATTTATAAATTTCCTGCATGGCTCGGCATGGCTTCCTTATCTCTTTTGATTTTTGAACTTTACTGTGTTCAGCACTGAAACGCGTTTCGATTCGCGTGTGATTTGAAGTCAGCTACAACTAGTTTTAACTGATGTAGTGAACCTATATCGGTATTACCAACTGTATTAGCAGGAGGATCAGAAGGGAAAACAAAAACAAAAAGGAACGCATCCCTATATGCTGACTTATAGTGACATACGCAGAAACTGTTGTAGTAAACAGACAATGGTCGGATATCCCAAGAGGATGTAGCCGGACACCTGGTATTCTCGGAGTGTCATTAGCAGAAGATTGTCATTAGAGGCATGTGAGTAACCACGTTTGGGAGCCGCGTGAGCAACTTGGAACTAGACGACAGTGTGACTCTTCCTTGTCCTATTAGGTATAATAATCGAAGAGAAGGAAGAGCAATAAAAATTAATGTAATTGCTGGTAAAATAGTTCAAATGAATTCAATTATTTGTCCTTCTATTAAAAATCGATTAATAAATTTATTAAAAAATAAATTTATTATTAAATATATAACTAAAATAGTAATTATAATTAAAATAATTAAAGTATGGTCATGAAAAAAAATTATTTGTTCTATTAAAGGGGAAGCTCTATTTTGTAAATTAAAATTAGATCAGGTTGCCATTTCTAAAAAAAGGAAAACCTTTATAAATGGGGTTTAAATCCATTACATATAATCTGCCATATTAGAAATTTCTTATAATTGGAAGTTCATTATATGAATGTTCTGCTGGAGGTAAATTTTGGAATCATTCAATAGAAGAAGGCATATTTAAGGAAAAAATTACAATTCGTTGATTAATTATAGATTCTCAAATAATTATAATTATAAAAATAGTTCCTAATAATGAAATATAAGATCCAATAGAAGAAATAATATTTCATGATAAATAATAATCAGGATAATCAGAGTAACGACGAGGTATTCCAGCTAATCCTAAAAAATGTTGAGGAAAAAATGTTAAATTTACTCCAATAAATATAATAATAAATTGAATTTTAAGTAAAAAAGGATTAAGAATTAATCCTGTGAAAAGAGGGTATCAATGAATGAATCCTCCAAAAATTGCAAATACAGCTCCTATTGAAAGTACATAGTGAAAGTGGGCTACAACATAATAAGTATCATGAAGAATAACATCAATGGATGAGTTAGCTAAAATTACTCCTGTTAATCCCCCAATAGTAAATAAAAAAACAAATCCTAATCTTCATAATATAGATGGTCTATAATTAATTTGAGTTCCATAAAGAGTTGCTAATCAACTAAAAATTTTAATTCCTGTAGGAATAGCAATAATTATTGTTGCTGAAGTAAAATAGGCTCGAGTATCAATATCTATTCCTACTGTAAATATATGATGAGCTCATACAATGAATCCTAATAACCCAATTGCTATTATAGCATAAATTATTCCTAATGATCCAAATGTTTCTTTTTTTCCTCTTTCTTGGGTAATAATATGTGAAATTATCCCAAATCCTGGAAGAATAAGAATATAAACTTCAGGGTGCCCAAAAAATCAAAATAAATGTTGATAAAGAATTGGATCCCCCCCTCCTGCTGGATCAAAAAATGATGTATTTAAATTTCGATCAGTGAGTAATATAGTAATAGCTCCAGCTAAAACAGGAAGAGATAATAAAAGTAATAAAGCTGTAATTCCTACGGCTCATACAAATAAAGGTATTTGATCAAATGATAAATTATTAATCCGTATATTAATAATGGTTGTAATAAAATTAATTGCTCCAAGAATAGAGGAAATTCCAGCTAAATGAAGGGAAAAAATAGCTAAATCAACTGATGATCCTCTATGAGCAATATTAGATGAAAGCGGGGGATAAACTGTTCATCCAGTACCTGCTCCATTTTCTACTACACTTCTTGTAATTAAAATTAAAAGAGAGGGGGGGAGTATTCAGAAACTTATATTATTTATACGGGGGAAAGCTATATCTGGAGCTCCAAGTATTAAAGGAATTAATCAATTTCCGAATCCTCCAATTATGATTGGTATTACTATAAAAAAAATTATGATAAAAGCATGAGCAGTAACAATAGTATTATAAACTTGATCATCTCCAATTAAAGATCCAGGATTTCCTAATTCTGTTCGAATTAATAAACTTAATGAAGTTCCTACTATACCAGCTCAAATTCCAAAGATAAAATATAAAGTTCCAATATCTTTATGATTTGTAGAAAAAAGTCATTTTCGCAAATAAAATGGCTGAGGTATAAGCGATAAATTGTAAATTTATTAACGAGAATAATCTCTTTTATTAATAAGCCTTATATTCATAAATGATATAAAATTGCAAATTTTAAGGTGTAAATATTACTAAGGCTTAAAGATTTTCTTTATAAATAATTTTGAAGACTATTAGTTTAATTTAACTTAAAACCTTAAAAAAAGAAAAAAGTATTAAGGATTAAACTTGATAAGGAAATTAAAGAAATAAAATTAATAAATGAAAAAAAACTAATTTTAAAATTAATCTTTAATCATTTTAATTTAAAATTAATTAGTAAAATTGATAAATAAATAATTCGAATGTAAAAAAATATTATAATTAATCTTGATATTAAAAAAATAAAAGCAATTAATGTTAAATTATTGTTAAATAAAAAATTAATAATAATTCACTTAGGGAAAAATCCTAAGAATGGGGGTAAACCTCCTAAGGAAAAAAAATTAATAATTAATAATAATTAATTTAGGTAAATATTAATATACTGCTATAGCAGCAGGTAATCAAGCTCTAAAAGGAATTTGTGCTCTTTTTGTTATTGCCCCCAAAATAATTATTACACTAATAATCTTTATAGAAAAATCATTATTTATTAATTCTAAATAAAAAATATAATTTCATCTTCCATAATTTAATATTCAAGCAATTACTATTAATAATATAACATCCCCAACCCGATTAGATAGAACTGTTAATATTCCAGCATTATAAGACTTAATATTTTGATAATAAATTACTAAACAATAGGAAACTAAACCTAATCCATCTCACCCAAGAAAAATTCTAATAATATTAGGACTGATAATTAATAAATATATTGATAAAATAAATAATAAAACTAAAATTAAAAATCGTATTAAATTTAATTCAGACTTTATATAACTTTTTCTATAATAAATTACAGAAGCTGAAATTAAACTAACAAATATTATAAATAATGTAGATATCCAATCTAATAAAATTGTAAAAACAATATTTATAGAATTAAAAGAAATTAATTCCCACTCTAAAAAATATGTTATATTAGTTATAGTTAAATAAATTGTTAATATCATATTTAATATTATAAATATTATTAAAAAAAAAATCTTAAAAAATAAATATTTTTATTGAAAATAACTTAAAGTGAATATACACATTTTTGATGCCACAAATCAATATTTTTTTTAAATTATTTAAATAAAATCAAACTATTAAATAATCAATTTTTATAATTAAAATATTTAAAGGTAATCAATGTAATAATAATAATAAATATTCACGAGAAGAACTTAAATAAAATCTATATAAACCTAAATTATATTCACCATGTTGAGAATAAGAATATAAATAAAGTCTATAACCAGCTCTAAGGAAAGAAATTATTATTAGTATAAATATTCTTATTCAAGATCATCTAATTAAACTATTAATTAATTCAACTTCCCCTCAGAAATTTATTGAAGGAGGAGCTGCTATATTAGAAATTATTAATAAAAATCACCATAATCTTAATGTAGGTATAAGATTTATTATTCCTTTATTAATAAATAATCTTCGTCTCATAAAACGTTCATAATTTATATTAGATAAACAAAATATTCCAGATGAACATAACCCATGACCAATTATTCTAATTTTATTCAATTAATATTGTAAATAAGACCCTATAAAACCCCAATATTAGGTTATATCTTTAATAGAAACATATTATCATCAGTTGATTTAGCTATTTTTTCCCTTCATTTAGCTGGAATTTCCTCTATTCTTGGAGCAATTAATTTTATTACAACCATTATTAATATACGGATTAATAATTTATCATTTGATCAAATACCTTTATTTGTATGAGCCGTAGGAATTACAGCTTTATTACTTTTATTATCTCTTCCTGTTTTAGCTGGAGCTATTACTATATTACTCACTGATCGAAATTTAAATACATCATTTTTTGATCCAGCAGGAGGAGGGGATCCAATTCTTTATCAACATTTATTTTGATTTTTTGGGCACCCTGAAGTTTATATTCTTATTCTTCCAGGATTTGGGATAATTTCACATATTATTACCCAAGAAAGAGGAAAAAAAGAAACATTTGGATCATTAGGAATAATTTATGCTATAATAGCAATTGGGTTATTAGGATTCATTGTATGAGCTCATCATATATTTACAGTAGGAATAGATATTGATACTCGAGCCTATTTTACTTCAGCAACAATAATTATTGCTATTCCTACAGGAATTAAAATTTTTAGTTGATTAGCAACTCTTTATGGAACTCAAATTAATTATAGACCATCTATATTATGAAGATTAGGATTTGTTTTTTTATTTACTATTGGGGGATTAACAGGAGTAATTTTAGCTAACTCATCCATTGATGTTATTCTTCATGATACTTATTATGTTGTAGCCCACTTTCACTATGTACTTTCAATAGGAGCTGTATTTGCAATTTTTGGAGGATTCATTCATTGATACCCTCTTTTCACAGGATTAATTCTTAATCCTTTTTTACTTAAAATTCAATTTATTATTATATTTATTGGAGTAAATTTAACATTTTTTCCTCAACATTTTTTAGGATTAGCTGGAATACCTCGTCGTTACTCTGATTATCCTGATTATTATTTATCATGAAATATTATTTCTTCTATTGGATCTTATATTTCATTATTAGGAACTATTTTTATAATTATAATTATTTGAGAATCTATAATTAATCAACGAATTGTAATTTTTTCCTTAAATATGCCTTCTTCTATTGAATGATTCCAAAATTTACCTCCAGCAGAACATTCATATAATGAACTTCCAATTATTCATCAAATGAATTAATTTTAATGTTAAGTAAGAAATGAAATGAATAAAATCGAGTTAAAGTTGGGTTATCTACTGCAAATCCTCCTCAAATTCAATTAACTAAATTTGTTCCTAAATAAGGAATAGCTGATAATAAATTAGTAATTACTGTAGCCCCCCAAAAAGATATTTGCCCTCAAGGTAGAACATACCCTATAAATGCTGTTATTATCAATAAAAATAAAATAATAATTCCAATTATTCATGTATATAATAAATTAAAAGATTCATAATAAATGCCTCGTCCAATATGAATGTAAATACAAATAAAAAAAAATGATGCACCATTAGCATGAAGAGTTCGGATTAATCAACCATAATTAACATTTCGACAAATGTAATTTACTCTGTAAAATGCTAATTCAATATTAGCACAATAATATATTGATAAGAATAATCCTGTAATAATTTGGCTAATTAAGCATAATCCTAATAAAGATCCAAAATTTCACAATGAGGAAATATTTGATGGTCTTGGTAAATCAATTAATGCTCCATTTAAAATTTTAATTAAAGGATGAGTTTTTTGTAAAGGTTTAAAATTATTTATCATTAGTTAAATGATCGTAAAGGGCCAAAAAAAATATTTGTAATTTTAATAACAGCAATTAATGTAATAAATATATAAATAATTAATATTATAGTTAAAAAATATGTTTGATTATTATACAATTTAGTTAAATTTAAGTTATTTTCTTCAATTATTAAAAATATATTTAATAAATTATTTATTTCATAATTAATAAATAAATTTGATGAGTAGTAAGATTTATAAAAAAATCAATTAAAAATTAAAAAATTAATTAAAATAAATAGAAATATTTTAAAATTTAAAGAAAAATTGATTAATTCATTTGATGCAATTCTTGAAATATAAATAAATAAAACTAAAAGTCCCCCTAAAAAAATTAAAAATAGAATGTAAGAAAATCAATAAGTTCTAATTATTATTCCTGAAATTAAACATAATAATAAAGTTTGAGTTAAGATTATAATTCCTATGGATAAAGGATGTTTAATAAAAATTATTATACTTGAGATTAAAATTATTAATAAAATAATGAATATTTTTAGAATATCAAGGAATAGTTTAATAAAAATAATAATTTTGGAGATTATTGATAAGGTATAAATCTTTTCTTTGAAGTTTTTAAATAAAATATTATTTTTGATTTACAAGACCAATGTTTTGAATAAACTATAAAAACTAATGATAAAATTTTTATTTATATTAATATTTTTTGTCGGAAATATAATTTTTGTTAGAAAGCATAAACATTTATTAATTGTTCTACTTAGATTAGAATTTATTGTATTAAGAATTTATTTAATAATATTAATTTATATAATTATAATAAATTATAATATATTTATATTAATAGTATTTTTAGTATTTACAGTATGTGAGGGGGCTTTAGGATTATCAATTTTAGTTTCAATAATTCGAACTCATAGAAATGATTATTTTCAAAGTTATAATTTATTATGATAAAATTTTTTATATTTTTATTATTAATGATACCTTTATGTTTTTTAAAAAAAATATTTTGATTGGCTCAAATAATATTATTTTTAATAATATTTTTATTTATAAATTTATCTATAAATTTAATATTTTATTCAAATTTAAGTTATATATTAGGGTGTGATATAATTTCTTTTGGCTTAATTATATTAAGTATTTGAGTTAGAATTTTAATAATTATAGCAAGAGAAAATTTATATAAAGGAAATTATTATTATAAATTATTTTTATTTAATATTATATTATTATTATTATTATTATATTTAACTTTTAGTTCTATAAATATATTTATATTTTATTTATTTTTTGAGAGAAGATTAATTCCTACTTTAATTTTAATTTTAGGTTGGGGGTATCAACCAGAACGAATTCAAGCTGGTTTATATTTATTATTCTATACTTTATTTGTTTCTTTACCTTTATTTTTAGGGATTTTTTATATTTTTAATAATATAAATACAATAATTATATATATATATAAATTTTTAAGATATGATTATATTATATTATATTTAGTAATAATTATAGCTTTTTTAGTTAAAATACCTATATATTTTGTTCATTTATGATTACCTAAAGCTCATGTTGAGGCTCCAATTTCAGGGTCTATAATTTTAGCTGGAATTATGTTAAAATTAGGGGGTTATGGGCTATTACGAGTTTTAATTATATTTCAAGAAATTAATAAAAAAATTGGTTTTATTTGAATTGTAATTAGATTATTAGGTGGAGTTTATATTAGATTAAAATGTTTTTGTCAAGTTGATATAAAATCTTTAATTGCTTATTCATCAGTTGCTCATATGGGATTAGTAATTGGAGGTATAATAACTATAAATTATTGGGGTTTTATAGGGTCTTATTTATTAATAATTGGTCATGGGTTATGTTCATCTGGAATATTTTGTTTATCTAATATAAATTATGAACGTTTTATGAGACGAAGATTATTTATTAATAAAGGAATAATAAATCTTATACCTACATTAAGATTATGGTGATTTTTATTAATAATTTCTAATATAGCAGCTCCTCCTTCAATAAATTTCTGAGGGGAAGTTGAATTAATTAATAGTTTAATTAGATGATCTTGAATAAGAATATTTATATTAATAATAATTTCTTTCCTTAGAGCTGGTTATAGACTTTATTTATATTCTTATTCTCAACATGGTGAATATAATTTAGGTTTATATAGATTTTATTTAAGTTCTTCTCGTGAATATTTATTATTATTATTACATTGATTACCTTTAAATATTTTAATTATAAAAATTGATTATTTAATAATTTGATTTTATTTAAATAATTTAAAAAAAATATTGATTTGTGGCATCAAAAATGTGTATATTCACTTTAAGTTATTTTCAATAAAAATATTTATTTTTTAAGATTTTTTTTTTTAATAATATTTATAATATTAAATATGATATTAACAATTTATTTAACTATAACTAATATAACATATTTTTTAGAGTGGGAATTAATTTCTTTTAATTCTATAAATATTGTTTTTACAATTTTATTAGATTGGATATCTACATTATTTATAATATTTGTTAGTTTAATTTCAGCTTCTGTAATTTATTATAGAAAAAGTTATATAAAGTCTGAATTAAATTTAATACGATTTTTAATTTTAGTTTTATTATTTATTTTATCAATATATTTATTAATTATCAGTCCTAATATTATTAGAATTTTTCTTGGGTGAGATGGATTAGGTTTAGTTTCCTATTGTTTAGTAATTTATTATCAAAATATTAAGTCTTATAATGCTGGAATATTAACAGTTCTATCTAATCGGGTTGGGGATGTTATATTATTAATAGTAATTGCTTGAATATTAAATTATGGAAGATGAAATTATATTTTTTATTTAGAATTAATAAATAATGATTTTTCTATAAAGATTATTAGTGTAATAATTATTTTGGGGGCAATAACAAAAAGAGCACAAATTCCTTTTAGAGCTTGATTACCTGCTGCTATAGCAGCTCCTACTCCTGTTTCAGCTTTAGTTCATTCTTCAACTTTAGTTACTGCAGGGGTTTATTTATTAATTCGATTTAATAGATTATTAATAACATTAGAATTTACAAATTTCATTTTATTAATTTCTAGTTTAACTATATTTATAGCTGGGATTTCAGCTAATTATGAATTTGATTTAAAAAAAAATATTGCTTTATCAACTTTAAGACAATTAGGTTTAATAATGAGAATTTTATTAATAGGATTTAAAGAATTAGCTTTTTTTCATTTATTAACTCATGCTATATTTAAAGCTTTATTATTTATATGTGCAGGAATAATTATTCATATAATAAGTGATAATCAAGATATTCGAATAATAGGGGGTATTTCATTTTACATTCCTTATACGTCATTGTGTATGAATGTTTCAAGTTTATCTTTATGCGGAATTCCATTTTTAGCTGGATTTTATTCAAAAGATTTAATTTTAGAAATGGTTAGAATAAGAAATTTAAATTTAATAATTTTTTATTTATATTATTTTTCTACTGGTTTAACAATATTTTATAGAATACGTTTAATTATATATTTAATAATTAATGAGTTTAATTTAAGAAGTATTTATAATTTATATGAAGAAGATTATATTATATTAAAAAGAATATTTTTATTAATAATTATAAGAGTAGTTTCTGGTAGAGGTTTAAGATGATTAATATTTAATTATCCTTATATAATTTATTTACCCCTAAGAATAAAATTAATAGTAATTTATGTTAGAGGAATTGGAATATTCCTAGGATGATTGATTAGAAGTATGAATTTATATTCTATAAATAAATTAAAATTATTTTATAATTTAAATAATTTTTTAAGATTAATATGGTTTATACCAAATTTATTAACTTATGGTTTAGTTTTTAATTATTTAAATTTTGGTTTTAAATTAATAAAAAATATTGATTTAGGGTGAAGAGAAATTTATAGCGGTCAAGGTTTATATAATATTTTAAAAAATTATTCAATTATTTTTAATCTTATACAAATAAATAATTATAAGATTTATTTATATAGATTTGTTATTTGAATGTTATTTTTAGTAATTGTTATAATAATTTATTTAAATAGCTTAAAAAGAGTATAATATTGAAGATATTGAGGATTATAAAATCTTTAGATATTTATAAAAAAAAAAAATTTTTAATATTACAATGAAAATGTAAAGTTTTTTTTTAAACTATATAAATAGAAATATTAATGGGAATTATCCACTGAATTTAAGTTAGCAGCTTAATAGGAATATTTCTTTAATTGGAATAGAATTCAATTTTATCATTAACAGTGATATACCTCTTTTTGGTTTCAATTAACAAATAAGGAGTTAATAACTCTATCTTTTAAGTCGAAATTAAATGCAAAATTGCTTCTTATTTAAGATAAAATGAAATTTCATTATCATTTAAATGCAAATTAAATGTTTTAATTAAACTATAATCCTATATTAATAGCTTCAGTTTAGTATCTTTTGATTTCATTCATGATATAAACCTAATAGTAATATAATAATAAAAAATATAGAAGTTTTGAATCAGATAATTAAATTAGTTAAGTTAAATGTTTTAATAATAGGGAAAATTAAAGCAATTTCAACATCAAAAATAAGAAAAATAACTGTAATTAAAAAAAAATGTAATGAAAATGGAATTCGAGGAAGAGATTTAGGATCAAATCCACATTCAAATGGAGAACATTTTTCTCGATCTATAATTGATTTTTTAGAAATTATTATTGAAATTATTATAAGAATATTAGAAATAATAAAGAAAATCATTGAAATTAAAAGAATAATAAGTATTATTTATATTAAAATTATTAAACTTTTTGATTGGAAATCAAATATACTATTTATATTATATAAATAATTAATTTCCTCATCAATAAATAGTAATATATAAGAATAATCAAATAACATCAACAAAGTGTCAATATCATGCTGCTGCTTCGAACCCAAAATGATGATTTCTAGAAAAATGAAAATTTAAATGTCGAATTAAGCAAATAGAAAGAAAAATAGTTCCAATGATAACATGAAGTCCATGGAATCCTGTTGCTATAAAAAATGTTGATCCATAAATTCTGTCTGAGATAGAGAAAGGGGCTTCAAAATATTCATAAGCTTGAAGTAAAGAAAAATAAATACCTAAAATAATAGTAAAAAATAATCCTTGAGTTGTTTGATTAAAATTATTATTTATAATAGCATGGTGGGCTCAGGTTACTGTTAATCCTGAAGTAATTAGAATAATAGTATTTAATAAAGGAATTTGAAATGGATTAAATGGGATAATTCTTGTAGGGGGTCATGAAATTCCAATTTCTACATTAGGAGATAAACTACTATGGAAAAATGCTCAAAAAAAAGAAATGAAAAAAAAAATTTCAGAAATAATAAATAAAATTATACCTCATCGTAAACCTTTGGATACTAAAATAGTATGTTTGCCTCGAAATGTTCCTTCTCGTGAAATGTCACGTCATCATTGGAATATAGTTAAGATAATAATAAAATACCCTAGTAAAATTAAATTAAAATTAAAATTATGAAATCATTTTACTAGTCCTGTGACTAAAGTTATAGTTCCGATAGCTCCTGTTAAAGGTCAAGGACTATAATCAACTAAATGGTAAGGATGATTATGTAAATTATTTGACATTAATTAGTTTCTCTAGAATATAATGTTCTTAAAATAGAAATTACATAAGATTGAATTACTGCTACTGCTCTTTCTAAAGTTAAAAGAATAATTTGAATTAAAATTAATAAAAATAATAAATAAGAATTTAAAATATTACTTGTATTACTTAGTAAAGTAATTAATAAATGGCCAGCAATTATATTAGCTGTTAATCGAATAGCTAATGTTCCTGGTCGAATAATATTTCTAATAGTTTCAATTAATACTATAAATGGTATTAGTATAGTTGGAGTTCCTTGGGGAATTATATGAATAAATATATGTTGAGAATTATTAATTCATCCAAATAATATGAATGAAATTCATAGAGAAAGAGAAATAGATAAGGTTATGGATAAATGTCTTGTACTTGTAAAAATATAAGGGAATAAACCTAAAAAATTATTAAATAAGATATATGAAAATAATGAAATAAAAATAAAAGTAGATCCTTTATTATTATTATTTTGATTAATTAAAATTTTAAATTCATTGTTTAATTTAATAATAATAAATTTTCATATAATGAAATGTCGATTAGGAATTAATCAAAATGATAAGGGTAAAAATAGTAATCCTAAAAAAGTTCTAATTCAATTAAATGATAAATTAAATAAATTAGTTGAAGGATCAAAAATAGAAAATAAATTATTTATCATTTTCAATTTAAGTAATTTATTTTTTTAAAATTTATTTTTTTAATTTTATAAAAATTAAAGTAAATATAATAATTTATAATATTAAATAAAATAAAAACAATAATAAAAAAGAATAATTGGAATATTCAGTTAATAGGTATTATTTGAGGAATAAAAGAATATTATTTATCTATATATAATAATTTAAATTTGACATATTTATGTTATATTTTAACTAATTCTTTCATTAGAAGTAATTGCTAAATTACTATAAAATGGTTTAAGAGACCAATACTTGCTTTCAGTCATCTAATGAAGAATAATTATTAATTCAGTTAATAAAGTTATTTATATTTACACTTTCAATAACAATTGGTATAAAACTATGATTTGCCCCACAAATTTCTGAACATTGACCAAAAAAAATTCCTGGACGACTAATAAAAAAATTAGTTTGATTTAGTCGTCCAGGATTAGCATCTACTTTTACACCTAAAGAAGGAATAGTTCAAGAATGAATAACATCTGTAGCTGTAACTAAAATTCGAATTTGATTATTTATTGGAATAATAATTCGATTATCAACATCTAAAAGGCGAAATTTATTTAATTTATAATCATTAGTTATATAAGAATCAAATTCAATATTATTAAAATCTGAATATTCATAACTTCAGTATCATTGATGACCAATTGATTTTAAAGTAATTAATGGATTATTTAAATCATCTATTAGGTATAATAATCGAAGAGAAGGAAGAGCAATAAAAATTAATGTAATTGCTGGTAAAATAGTTCAAATTAATTCAATTATTTGTCCTTCTATTAAAAATCGATTAATAAATTTATTAAAAAATAAATTTATTATTAAATATATAACTAAAATAGTAATTATAATTAAAATAATTAAAGTATGGTCATGAAAAAAAATTATTTGTTCTATTAAAGGGGAAGCTCTATTTTGTAAATTAAAATTAGATCAGGTTGCCATTTCTAAAAAAAGGAAAACCTTTATAAATGGGGTTTAAATCCATTACATATAATCTGCCATATTAGAAATTTCTTATAATTGGAAGTTCATTATATGAATGTTCTGCTGGAGGTAAATTTTGGAATCATTCAATAGAAGAAGGCATATTTAAGGAAAAAATTACAATTCGTTGATTAATTATAGATTCTCAAATAATTATAATTATAAAAATAGTTCCTAATAATGAAATATAAGATCCAATAGAAGAAATAATATTTCATGATAAATAATAATCAGGATAATCAGAGTAACGACGAGGTATTCCAGGTTAGGTTAGGTTAGGTTAGGTTAGGTTAGGTTAGGTTAGGTTAGGTTAGGTTAGGTTAGGTTAGGAGGCGGCGATCGTAAGATCGTGGCTGAGGCCCGGAGGCCCAGCTATGACGGACGACGTGGAAGCGCTGGCTCTTGACTTTAAGAGGGCGATGAAGTCCCTCTCAGACTCTTCGATGCCACGTTGGAAGAGGGCCCCGCGCAGGACGGCTGTTTTCTGGTGGTCACGGGAGCTAGCCGTCCTACGCACCGAAAGCATAGGGGCCCGTAGGGCCTATCTGCGGAGTCGGCGTCGGAGAGGCGATACGCCTGAAGTAATGGAGGGCCTTCGAACGGTATATTATGACCGAAAGAGGGCTCTCCAGTCTGCGATCAGGCAGGCTAAAGAGAAGGCCTATAAGGACCTTCTCGATGGCCTGGAGAGGGACCCGTGGGGGCGCCCTTACCATTCAGCTCGAAACAAGCTGAAGGGTGGGGGGGCTCCGCTCACCGAGGTCCTGGAGCCAGCGCTTGTAGAGGAAGTGGTCACGGGACTCTTCCCCACCGCAGTGGACCTGATCCCGCCCAGGATGCGGGAGGGGGAGGTTGTGGGAGAGGCGACAGGGGAGGTCCAGGGCGTGACAGATGTGGAACTGGGCCTCTGCCTTGATCGCCTCAAGACAAGGAAGAAGGCTCCGGGCCCGGACGGTATCCACGGCCGTGTCCTGGCCCTGGCCTTCCCACATGTCGAGGGGGAACTCCGGGGACTGTTCGACAAATGTCTTAATGTCGGGCGGTTCCCGGAAGTATGGAAGGAGGGACGCCTATGCCTCATCAAAAAGGAGGGTAGGCCAATTGATTCTCCAGCGGCTTACCGACCTATAGTCCTGCTGGATGAGGTTGGGAAGCTGCTGGAATGGATAGTGGCCTCACGCCTAAGTCGCCACCTCTCTGCCGAGGGCCCGGACTTGTCCGAACACCAGTTCGGTTTTAGGAAGGGCCGCTCGACGCTTGACGCCCTCAGTGAGCTGAGGGCTCATGTTGAGAGTGTGGTGGCGGATGGTGAGAGGGCGTTGGCGGTCTCCCTGGACATAGCCAACGCCTTCAACAGTCTCCCATTCGGCGTAATTGCTGAGGCACTCGACTTCTTCGAGGTGCCCTGGTACTTGCGCCGAATAGTGAAGGACTACCTGGTTGGGCGCCGGGTGGCCTACGTGGCGGGAGACGGGAGGATGAGGCGGCGTCCCGTAGAGTGCGGAGTCCCGCAGGGGTCGGTGCTGGGTCCGCTCCTCTGGAACATGGGCTACGACTGGGTGTTGCGAGGTGCGCTTCTACCCAAGATGCGCATCTTCTGCTATGCAGACGACACCCTGGTGGTGGCCCAGGGGGGGTCCTTTGGGGAGGCAGGCTTACTGGCCTCGGTCGGGACCTCCCTTGTTGTTGAGCGGATCTGGCTGTTGGGGCTCAGGGTGGCGTTAAGTAAAACGGACGCCATCCTGTTCCACGGCCCAAGGAGGGGCCCACCTCCTGGCGCTTTCATCGAGGTGAACGGAGTGCGTGTCCCGGTGGCCCCCTGCATGAGGTACCTAGGCCTTGTGCTGGATGGCCGTTGGGGCTTTGAGGCGCACTTCAGGCACCTCGGAGAGAGATTGGTTGGGGCGGCTGGAGCTCTCGCGCGTTTATTACCAAACGCGGGGGGGCCGTCCCAAAGCGTCAGGAGGCTGTATAGCGGGGTCCTGAAGAGCATGGCTCTGTATGGGGCCCCCATCTGGGCAGATGCCTTAAAAAGAAAAGGCAATGGGTCACTCCTCCGCAGGCCGCAGCGAGTGATAGCGAACCGCATAGCCAGGTGCTATCGGACGGTATCATTTGATGCGGCTTGCGTTATTGCGGGCACTCCGCCCTGGGCCTTGGAGGCTCGCATGAGCGCCGCCCTATATCGCCTTAAGGCGGAAATGGGCGGCGAAATTTGGAGGGAGCGCGAGGCGTCTGTAAGGCGCGCGGCTGACGCTGCCATTATGCGGCAGTGGCGGGAGGAACTTGAGTCCTCCCAAGTGGGCGCGCGCACTATAGGCGCCATTCTTCCAGTCCTTAGTGACTGGAAGAAAAGACGAAAGGGGGAGATCTCCTTCCGCCTGGCACAGGTGTTGTCGGGCCATGGCTGCTTTGGACGATATCTGTGCCGGGTTGTGAGGAAGGAGGTATCGCCTCGTTGTCATCACTGTGATGACACCGAGGAGGATACGGCCGATCACACTCTCCGGAATTGCGCCGCGTGGGAAACGAGGCGTCAAGACCTGAGGACAGTGATCGGCCAGGACCTCTCGCTGCCTGGAATGGTCAAGAGCATGCTGGACAGCGAGGAGTCCTGGAAGGCGGCTTCCTCCTTCTGCGAGCACGTAATGCTACAGAAGGAGGAAGCCGAAAGAAACAGAGAGAGGGCATCAGTTGCCCTTCAGAGGGCAGCAGGGCGGGGCAGGAGGGGGAGAGGGGTCCAAGAAGACCTCTCAACCCCAGCCCCTAGCAGCCAGTAGAGGGCCACTGATGGCCTCTTCCCCGAGGTTCTCCGGTGAAATGCCCTGCAAAGATCCCGGAGAACCTCTCAAAAAGGGGAACTCTCTGCTTTCGAGGAGGTTTTAGTGGGTATTACCAAACTTGGCCAACTTCTAGCTACATAGAAGATGGTCTAAGTGGTTGAGTCCCACACTCCCTGTGCCACATAGTGCACAGGGGTAGTACGTAAATGTATTTCCTCCTCGTAAAAAAAAAAAAAAAAAAAAAAAAGGTTAGGTTAGGTTAGGTTAGGTTAGGTTAGGTTAGGTTAGGTTAGGTTAGGTTAGGTTAGGTTAGGTTAGGTTAGGTTAGGTTAGGTTAGGTTAGGTTAGGTTTTTTTTTTTTTTTTTTTTTTGCGACTAGTGGCCTACCTCCCTGGCAACTTTCGTTCCAGGGCCGAGGAGCTACTAAGCTACTTCCTCCCTACCATTGAGCTGTAGGGTTTGGGGGTGGTTTATTATTTATTTACAATGTTTATTTACAGTCGCTTACACACTAATACATATTTTCATTACATTTCTTAAATGATATTGATCTTATAACTAACAGATTTTACATATATATTTATTTTTATTCCTTTTATTAGCTTTTTAATATAATACAAATTCTTAACACTATCTTAACCTAGGCACACATTCTTACAGACTATTGGTAGTAAAAAGGGCCCTATGCTCAGTCATAGGGAACCGTGCTTTACTTATTTATTGCTAAAATTTTTATTCTTATCTATTTCCTACCTTACTATTTATTTACACACATTATATTCTAAGCTTTTTTACATTTATATTGCTGCCGTTCTTCGGCAGCACATCTATCAATATCTTGAGGCAAAATGCCTCAAGTAGTTCTCGTTTTTCTGACAATAATAAGGGGAGGTTGGCCTCCAGTACGGCCACTCCACTCTGGACCTCAAGGTCGTACCTCCACCGACCGAACCTAGGGCATTCGAGCACCAGGTGCATTGCGCTTTCGTCAGTATGACCGTCGCAAATGCACGCTGGGCTATCCTTCAGTCCGAACCGGTGGAGATACGCCGAGAAGCCACCATGACCCGTGATGACTTGGGCCATCAGAGCGGAGAAGGGTGCCTCCCGCACCAGCTTGTAAGCCGCCACGACGGTTAGGTTAGGTTAGGTTAGGTTAGGTTAGGTTAGGTTAGGTTAGGTTAGGTTAGGTTAGGTTAGGTTAGGTTAGGTTAGGTTAGGTTAGGTTAGGTTAGGTTAGGTTAGGTTAGGTTGAAGTCGTTGTGCGGTCGTAGTGGCAACATTGTTTTCACTTCGCTCCGCGTTCACGACGGCTTTTGGTGTGTATATAGCTTGTGTATATATACTTGCTATATATCAAAAGACGCGCCTTTTTACGACGAATACAGTGGTGTAATTAGTTTTTCTTTCGAGCGTTCGGTAAATTTTTTATCGACCTCGACATCTGAAGTGATAGTGACACATAGTTTGGGTGTGGTTTACTCGCTGGGAGTCGCAGTAACCCCCCTGTTTTTAGTGTTTGTGAGGTGCACCAGGCTCTGGTAGACACGTGAGTGTTTTTAAATTCAAAATCGGACCACATATACGGCCGTGAGAATTTTTAATTTGAAGTAAATATTATATGTTTTTACTTCACTGTGTGTAAATTAATCAGTTAAGTGCTATATATCGTTGAGATCGCCATTTCAAGACGAATCCAACGATATATCGTTTGTTAATATCGGACCTATACAAAGGGAAATAGTCATTTCCTTTGTTCCGAGTTGTGGGTGACGCTCCGCAGAGCGTCGCGGTGTCGCTAGTGTCGCATTCCCGCGAGACTCGCGGCGAGCGCGGCGAGCGCGGCTCGCGTTTCTCTCTGTGGCGCCGAGCAGCGACGCTGACAGTGTGCTGAATTAGAGGACACTAGCGTAGTGGTAACACTTAGATATAAGTAGTTAATAAGAACTTTGTGCTTAGATACTCTATAGTAGGTTTAGTGTTTAGATATAGTTTATTTATTAATTAGTATATATTGATAGTTAGTAAGTTATGTCTTAATTTTTTTTTTCCCGTGTGTTTATCTGTTTCCATTGTTGCCTGTAGCTTGTAAACTTGCAACAATGGACACGGATAGTCTAAACGAGTCCAGCTGCTCGGAATATGGTGTTGGCCGCAAACGGTCATTTTATAAACGGTCGAGCAATTCCGGCCAAGACTCGGCTACAGAGACTGAGGCATCGGTGGAGAGGAGGGCCAAGCAAGCCAAAAAGAAGGCTGCGGGTCACTCAACAGGGTTGGCTCAGGCCAAAAAAGCCTTACTATCGGGTAAGGAAAGTGAATATGAGAGAGAGATGGAAAAGAAGCTCAGGGGTCAGGCTTTCCGGAAGCCTGCTGCTGTTGAGCTTGATGCCGAGCCTGGAATCTCGGATGAGATTCTAGGCAAGGACCTGGAGAGGATGGCGGGGTTCGAAATCCTGCAACGGGCGAATAAGCGGTCCCAGAAGATCCTGGACATCGCCTTAAAGTCGGGCAACCTGAAGGGTGGTTACGTGCGCGACCTTAAGATTGCCGCCAAAGATATGGCGGAGATGGTTGAGGTCCTGACGGCAAGGACCGCAGAAGAGGAGTCGCGGCAGCTCCGCGATGAAGCGCGGCGGTTGTCAAACGACAACAATCGCCTGAGAGCGCGGGTCACCGACCTTGAGAATGACCTGAAGGCCATGCGCAGGGAGTTCTCGGAACGCAAGGCTGTAGAGGACACAGTGGTGGCGGAGGCTCCATCCTCGGAGGCAGCCATCATCAAGAAGGTGGTCGAAGGTCTGAAGGGTGACCTGGCGCGAACCATCGGCGAGATGATGGACGCCAAGCTGGCTGGTATCGAAGACCGGTTGCTGCCGGCACCGGTGGTCCGGCCGCCCCTGGCAGCTGCCACCAGGCAAGTCGAGCGGAGCACTAGAGAGGAAGCTCCCCAGGGCCCCCCTGTCCCAGCGGCAAATCCTCAAGCCGATTCGTGGACCAAGGTGGCGGCGAGGGGAAAAAAGAAGAGGACGCAGCCTGCTCCAACAACGGTCAACACGACGTTGACCGCGCCGGCTAATCCGGCTCCGCAGGCGCAGGCTGGAATCCGCCGGATACGTGCGACTGAGTCCACCAAGCCAGTGGAGCCGGTGAAGTCGGTGAAGCCGACAAAGGGAGATGGGCTGGCAGGATCGCCCAAAGCGAAGGTGAGCCTAAGGCCACCTTCAACTGCAGCGGTGGTCATCACCCTGTCCAAGGATGCGGTAGCGGGGGGCGCAACGTATGCTTGGGCACTCACCGCTGCTAAGCAGCGGGTCAGCTTGGCGGACATAGGGGTGAAGGAGGTCCGCACGCGGAAAACGGCCCTGGGAAGCCGAATTCTCGAAATTGGGGGGCCCGAGCGGTCTCAGCAAGCTGATAGGCTTGCTGAGGAAATACGGGGAGCATTAGTAGGGATCGCGACTGTCAACCGGCCTGTGAAATCAGTGGATATACGGATCAGCGGGCTGGAAGACAGCGTGACGCTAGATGACGTGGTGGGGGCCGTTGCTGCCAGGGGGAATGTTCCCCGCGAACATGTGCGTGCGGGGCGTATCTCCATGGGCAGCACGATAGTAAAGTGCCCCACCACAGCAGCAAAGGCGATCATGCAGGATCGCCTTTGTATCGGATGGAGCACCGTACGGGTCACCCTCCTTGAGGCTAGGCCTTTACGGTGCTTCCGGTGCTACGGCATCGGACATGGCAGTGCAACGTGCACTGCAAAGGACCGCAGCGGCCTATGTTGCCGCTGTGGTGGGGCAGGGCACCTTGCACAAAGCTGCATCGAGGAGCCAAGGTGCGACGTCTGTGCCGATGCCGGGGCACCCGCAGGACACCGCATGGGGGGGCGGAGGTGCAACCCCCCGCTAATTAAAAGGAACACACCGAGAACGGGGGTGCCGGCCCCCGCCATGTCCATGGAACCGAGCGCACCGAGCGCGCCCACCAGTCTGGAGGGTACGGTTGCTCCTCAGGGGGAGCTTGAACAAATGTCGTCGTAATGGACGGTACGACACTGTTCGAGCTCCTTCAGGGGAACCTTAATCACTCGGCTGGGGCACAGGACTTATTCCTTCAGTCAATGGCCGAGTGGGGTGTGGATGTGGCGGTAGCGGCGGAGCCATATAGTCCTCCCGAGAGAAGTAATTGGGCGGCGGACTCTCATGGCTTGGTCGCAATTGTTGCACGGTCAGGGGGTCCGCCCCTGATAGCTCGGGAAAGGGGGGATGGCTTTGTCGTAGCAGACTGGGGCCCTCTAACAGTGGTGGGGGTATATTTTTCCCCTAACAGACCTCTGTGGGAGTTTGAGGGCTTCCTGGGCTGCCTTGGGCCGGCCATCAGGAGGGCCAGGTCCCGCCTCATATTGGTCATGGGGGACTTCAACTGTCGCTCACGCAGTTGGGGCGACACCATGACCGGAGTGCGGGGTGCTCCCTTGGTGGCATGGGCGGCTGAGCTGGGCCTCGTCGTTCTCAACACCGGGGGAGTAGCGACGTGCGTGAGGCCTCAGGGGGCATCGATAGTTGACATTACCCTCGCCTCCCCTGAGGCGTCGTGCAGGGTCACTGCCTGGCGGGTGGTGGAGGATGTGGAGACCCTGTCGGACCATAGGTACATCCGACTGGGGGTCCTCACATCTAGCTGCTGCCCGGCTCCTGGTGTCCCACCGGAGGGGGTGAACTCGGCCTTCCCGAGATGGGTGATTAGTCACCTTGATCGGGAATTGGCCGAGGAGGCGGCGATCATAAGATCGTGGCTCAGGCCCGGAGGCCCAGCTATGACAAATGACGTGGAAGCGCTGGCTCTTGACTTTAAGAGGGCGATGAAGTCCCTCTCAGACTCTTCGATGCCACGTTGGAAGAGGGCCCCGCGCAGGACGGCTGTTTTCTGGTGGTCACAGGAGCTAGCCGTCCTACGCACCGAAAGCATAGGGGCCCGCAGGGCCTATCTGCGGAGTCGGCGTCGGAGAGGCGACACGCCTGAAATGATGGAGGGCCTTCGAACGGTATATTATGACCGAAAGAGGGCTCTCCAGTCTGCGATCAGGCAGGCTAAAGAGAAGGCTTATGAGGACCTTCTCGATGGCCTGGAGAGGGACCCGTGGGGGCGCCCTTACCATTCAGCTCGAAACAAGCTGAAGGGTGGGGGGGCTCCGCTCACGGAGGTCTTGGAGCCAGCGCTTGTAGAGGAAGTGGTCGCGGGGCTCTTCCCTACCGCAGTGGACCTGATCCCGCCCAGGATGCGGGAGCGGGAGGTTATGGAAGAGGCGACAGGGGAGGTCCAGGGCGTGACAGATGTGGAACTGGGCCTCTGCCTTGATCGCCTCAAGACAAGGAAGAAGGCTCCGGGCCCGGACGGTATCCACGGCCGTGTCCTGGCCCTGGCCTTCCCACATGTCGAGGGGGAACTCCGGGGACTGTTCGACAAATGTCTTAATGTCGGGCGGTTCCCGGAAGTATGGAAGGAGGGACGCCTATGCCTCATCAAAAAGGAGGGTAGGCCAAATGATTCTCCAGCGGCTTACCGACCTATAGTCCTGCTGGATGAG